>NW_028275167.1:22665908-31936671 GCF_013281855.1 Momordica charantia | reverse complement strand
GTAACGCGACATAAAGACTCCTTATTTTATTTAAATTTCATAAACCTAAATTAAAACTAAACTAAATGATAAATATGATAAATGAAGCGAAATACAGTAAAGTATTGTACTCCAAAACAAAGAATAATTAGATGAATTGGATCAATATCCGGATTTCGTTATGAATTTTCTGTTGAAATTTAAACATTTTGGTGGGGTTTTCAATGCATTATGAACGTGGGTCTGCAAATTGGGCGTTTTCGAATTTTGGCATTTAGAATTGCAATTTTGCTTGATTTTGATCATGTAAGGGTCCCTTGTTTAACTTTGTGTCTGACCTTAGTATAGAGGTCGAGCTAGAATATCATACCTGACTGAAGAGTGAAGTGCCCTATTTATAGGTTGAGGTGCCCGACAAGGAATCCGACCTGCGGTTAAGCACGTCAGGACCAAGGTCAGCCTGTCGAGAGTAGCTATTCCAGTTCATATGATTGTCATACGAAACTTGGCTAAGTATGGAAGGTTGTCCCTTCCTTGAATTATGTTCAGCGAAGACCTTCAAGTCGGCCATCATGGAAGACTTGGAAGTCGGCCTTAAGACAAGACCTGAATGAGGTCGCCCTTTAGGGAAGACCTTAATGAGGTTGACCTTTAGGCAAAACCTTAATGAGGTCGGCCTTTAAGGAAGATTTTCAGGTCGCCCATCAAAGAAGCCCATGGTGAGGTTGGCCACTTCAGATCAGCCACCAAGGAAGACCTCAGGTCGGCCACTAGGGAAGACCTTCAAAGTTAGACATTTCTCTGTCGGCAGTGCGATTTTCACCCCAATCACAATTAGTTTTTTTTTTATTATTTGAATTGCAAAGTAGTGTTGTCTAGCAATTATATAATATTGTATTTTTCTTATAAATAATTATTAGCAATAATAACAATAATATAACAACAACTACTACTTATTTAAATTTATTAAAAAAAATTAAATTACAACGTAAAAGGCACATGCTAAGATACTAGTGTTATATAAAAGTCTGGTAGTGATTGTTTTGTAGGATCATCTTTTAACATTGTTTTTAAGTGGTATGTTTTAAGTCGTTGATTTTTAGAAGAATAATAGTTTAAATATGTCAATATGAGTATAGTTCGCCAAAGCGAGCATTCATTAATATATAATAACAAGATAACGTCGCCAATTTTAAAATTACTTTTTAAAACTATATATATTATTTTCAAAGATTTTTAAAAATAAATTAACAAAGCTTTCTTGTATTTAAAATTTTCACATATTTCACCTTTCAATTTTATGAATTCTTAGTTTCAAATTACTTTTATTTATTTAAATATTATTTAACTATTAAAACAAACTTTTAAAATTCAATTATTAGTTATAATTAAAGATAAAATTATAATATTTTAGAAATAAATTGAAAAAATTTTATATTCAAACCTTTCGCTTCTTTTTATTGTTAATCTTATAAATGGATTAAAATTATTAATTTCAATTTCTATTTTAAATTTTATTTAATTATTAAAAGTAAAAAAGATGAAATATCATAAATTTTAAAAGTCAATATTTTGAATAAATAACATGTTTATTTGGCATCTAATTATTAGTTTCAATATATTTTTATATTTTTATTTCTCAAAAGGTTGTTTAACTATTAAACCCAACCCCTAAACTCAACCCTAAATTTTTTTTTTTATTGCGCAACTTTACCACTTATTCAGTGAAAATCCATACAAGCTAAAATCAAATGATTATGGAACAAAAAAATTCTTCAAAGATTACCACCGTGCCCCTATTTTAAATATTACCAAAATATCCTTTTAAAAAATCGTTTTTTCACTACTTTTTGCATATAAGCAGCGTCCATACATATAATTATGAAACCAAAAAACAATCTTCAAAAATTAGCGTCATGCCCCCAATTTAAAAATGACCAAAATACCTCTTAAAAAGTCCTTTTTTGCCCAACTTTTTTGTCTATTTACCTCCTCATTCAGCCAACAACCATATGAGAGAATTCTAAATCAAATGATTCTGAAAGGAGGAGGAGGAAAGGAAGGAAAAAAAAACCCTCTCATCTTGATGCAATGTAAAGTACTCGCTGTCGCACATGCAAGGAAACACGCATAACTCCCTTCCTCATGCAAGGTTTTTCTCATGCATAGAAGACAAAGTTATATATCTCACTCTTACATGCAAGACTCGCCATCTCTCTTTTTTGCTGCAATTTACCTTTAAATTTAAAATAATAACAATAACAATAACAACAACGCAATTTACTTTTAAATGGTAAGATTTGACTGTGATTTAGTTTAAATCAAGATTTAGACTCGCAATTTTACTACTCATCGGTCATCGTAACTTTCAAAATATCATTATTTTATTATTTGAAGATAAAAAGATCATATTTTGAAACTACATCCTTTTAAGGACAGGGCAAATTGACCTTCAATCCGTGACAACCCTGGTCAGGGCCCATGGCTGACCAAAGTGACATTGGCAGCATAATGGATATTTGGGTTCGGAAGGTAATGACGATGACAATCTGCTACGCTTTCGTGATTCTAGGAGCTGGTTCGAGTGGATCCACGAGCCAGAGCCAGAGCCCCCGTAGATTTGAAAGAGGAAACCAGGGAGATGAGGCATTGCTTTCTTTTCTGGAAGGCGCAGGATCTTCCCCCATATCACCTACTTCCCTTATGGTGCCATTAACTCTTATACAGGATGCTGCTATTAAAGGAGCTGGTATTCCTTCATTTTCTTTCCTTACTCTCAGATTCTTCGTGAATCACTATATTGAGGGTTAAACTTTCTCTCTCTGCATCATGTTTTTTACAGAAGTTTTTGTTTGAAAGTGTTTAACTCTTTAATGTTTGCCCCTATTGTTTAGGGCATGCAGTTTTTTTTTTTTTTTTTTTTTTTTTTTTTTTGCACTTTCTTTTTATGTAATTGACAATCTGCTTCTGCACAATTTGTTTGTGCGTATATATGAGAAAAGATGGTCTCCATATGTTAACTTTCAGTTTTACTTAAAATAGGAAAACATTTCTTCACTATATTACGGGTGCTATCCTAACATATGCAAACATTTAGGAGGCATCCATATCGTTTACCAGAACTATATTACCGGTCCTGTCTTACGCGGAGGACCAATTGATACATAAGACTTTTTTTTTTTTTTTCAATTTTTGGTTACCTCAGGGGTGCCCCCAAAGGTCGAATTCAGGAAACAAGTATTAAGCTTGCCAATAGGTTTGAACTTCAGATTTCTAAGTTCATATGACTAAGAGACACCAAGTCCTTGTCAGCTGCACTACCACTTGGGACAATTAATATATAAGTTATTATCTTATTAGATAGATAAATTGTACTACTAGTAACTCTAATTATATATTTTAGTTGATCAAAGTCAGGAGCTTAAGTTGTTAACTGAACTTTATTAAATGTCACGTTTGATGTACTGAGAACTGAGCGTTTTTTTTCAGCCTGCACTCTTACTCCACGTGGATGTAAGCTTCTCAGTTTCTGTTGCTAATGCTGCAGTGTGTTTAGATGGCACGCTACCTGGTTATCATCTACATCCTGGCTATGGATCGGGTGCAAACAGTTGGCTTATTCATTTAGAGGTGTGTGAAAGACGAGCAATATTATAGTATTGACATTGTTGATGATCTCTGAAGGATGGTTAGGTTCTTTATACTTGAATAATGAGTAGTACGTAAATCAATACATGAGTTTCTGAAGAATTTATATGTATATATATGCATAATCTTTTATCATTTTTCTTTCTTTCTTTAAGCAGTGATTGAAATGATAACCAAACGGCAAAGTCACAGACTTCCTTTCTTCTTTCATAAGACTTTGAACAGAAAATTTGTCTTCGTGTTTCATGACACATTGTCTTCTTGCAGGGAGGTGGCTGGTGTAATACGATTCGTAATTGTGTTTTTCGCAAAACCACTCGCCGTGGTTCATCCAATTATATGGAAAAACAATTACCCTTCACAGGAATATTGAGCAACAAGGCCGAGGAAAACCCTGGTCCCCCCCTGCCACCCATGTTTTTCTGCATTTAATTTTTGTGGTACAGATGTGCCCATGCTCATATTAATATGTAATGGGCTAGCATGCTTGCAGATTTCTTCAATTGGAACAAAGTCAAGCTACGTTATTGCGATGGTGCATCTTTTAGCGGAGACAGTCAGAATGAGGTATATTTAAGAACTGAAATCATATCTCTTGTATTTTGGATAAGGAATTGTTTCATTGAAAATATGAAATATACAAAAGAAAGGGAAGAAGGTAGCCTCAACTCGAGCTACAGAAATTAATAAAAAAAAACCTTCCAATTATCAAAATAGAAGATAAATTATAGTTATATAAAATGCTTGGGCAATTAGCACGAAGACAAAGCCACAAAAGTAATATGCTGTCATAAAACAGGAAATGATCTCTCTTCTACCTATAAAATTCTGCTGGTTCTCTCATACCAGAAAATCTAAAGAAAATATCTTATGAAATTTGTAAATTCTGCTGTTTCTTTCATGCCAGAAAATCTAAATAAAATACCTTATGAAATTTGTCGAAAGAGATTTTGCTTCAGCTTCAAAGGAGTGGCCACTGAATCAAGTGTGAATAAGAGTAGTGCCGCTTCTAGGAATAACTCAATCAAAAAATAACAGAAGAGAGGGGAAAAAACAAGACAAGACAAAATTGATGAAAGTATCTTTCCCCAAAGAAAAATTGTGTAGACACAGCGAAGGACAATCATAGAGGAAGACAAAGAAGACGAAGATCTCGAAGAACTTTCTTCAGCATTTTTCATATCCCCATTTTCTCTTTTTTACAGGGAGTAGGAACAACAATTGATTAGTGGGGGAGAAAACCTAATAATCTGAACAGGTATAGTAATAGAGAAAATTGTTAGTTAATGCAAGCTGCAAGTTTGAATTGGTCTGGTCCAAATCCTAGTTTCTAGGGAAGTTGTGATGTTATTTTTAGTCAAGTCAATTTAAGTTGCCTTTTTTTTTTTGTAGATCTACTTTGTGGAATTAGTTGTCTATTTTTGGTGTTAGAGTTTGTATTTATATGGGCAGTTATTGAATGAAATTTAAGTATCAGAGCTCTAAATTCTTAAGGGATTCGTGAGTGTGAATTAGTGAAATATCCTTCAGAGAAGTCGAGTGATACACATGTGAGAGCTGTATGAGATGGAGTTAGGATCAAACAGTCTCTTTTATTGGCTATACTTGTGTTTGATGGTGAAACTATCAAGTATGGGCTATCAGAATGCAAGCCTACAGTGAGGTATCTTCCTCACTAAGCTTTTGATCTTCGAAAGGAAACAACAGCTCTTAGGCTTTACAAAACCAGCCAATTCGAGAGGGCTGGGTCTCTCCCTATAGCTCTGCTGCACTTGCACAAAATACTCAAAAACTGCCTCCCTAATCTCGAGGTCTTCCCTTTACATACATTCTATTCTCCCCCCATCCGTACTCCTACTAACGGTTTGGGAAAATACCAAAACACCCCTCCCACTAACAGACTAACTCTCATATTCCCTTCTTGCCCTTTCTAACATAAGTATGAATAACCGATGGCCTAACACCTATATAGAGGGTTCTGATTATTAGGAAGCAATTGAACAAGAATTTGATGTTGTTCCGCTTCATAATAACCCAACAATACATCTGATCAAGACTTGGTCACCAGGAAGGCAAAGGATCAAGCTTGCCTATATGTGGCTATGTCTTCCGCCTTATTCAACAGAATTAAAGGAGATCTGGGAGAAGAAAGCATTGAAGGGGCACTGAAAGCCAGAATGCAGCAGGGAGAAGCAGAATCCACTGCAAAGGATGTTGGTAGAACATGTAAGTACTATAAGAAGCAAAATCATCCATCACTTTGGGGCACATTGAGTGGTTCTGTAAGGAAGCAAAAACTCAATAGTAGGAAGGAGAAGATCAACTCTTTCTGGCTACTTGTTTCCTATCACACGACAGTGAGTGTACCAATCACATGACAGGTGACAAAGAGTTGTTCAAGGACCTTTTACAAGTCACTCAAGTCAAGGGTGAAGATAGGGAATGATGAATATCTAGAAATGAAGGGGAAGGGCACAATTTTAATAGAGAGCTGTGCTAGATATCCAAGTTGATTACTGAAATGTTGTTGGTTCTTGTAGTGTTGGTCAACTAGTAGAGAAGAGAATTAAAGTGTTGTTGAAGAAGGAAAGTGTCTTATTTCTAATTTCAGTGGGAATGAATTGTTCAAAAAACAGAGGCCCACCACCGCCGGAGATATAGTAGACATCGAACTAAATTGTGTCATTACTCTGTTATGTAAGGAGGTCTAGCATCTGACCTATGACTGCCAAACTAATTATAAGTTGGCTTATGAAAATGCCCACCTTCTAGGTTTATAACTGCTTCCTCTTAATATATCACCAAAGCAGTGAATTTACTATAATTAATGTTAAGGAAGTAAGTGATCATGATATTTCTCTATAACCTCATTGCTTTAATAACATTTCAGGCAGCACAACTTAACTTTCGAGGACAACGGATATGGTCGACTGCTATGGAAGAGTTAATGTCCAAGGGAATGCAAAATTCCAGCCAGGTCTTATGTATTGCATTTCTGTGGCCTTATATAATTATTTGCTTGTTCAATTGGTTAGTACTGCATTTAAAAGTCAAAATTATAAGTACTTAAAACTTATTTCAGGCGTTCCTTTCTGGATGCTCTGCTGGGGGTCTAGCATCCATACTGCATTGTGATGAATTCCATGACTTATTTCCCAAAACTATTAAAGTGAAATGCTTAAGCGATGCAGGATTTTTTCTTGACTCGTATGACGTACAAAACATTCTTCTTTTATGGAATTTACTACAGATTTTTTATGCTGTGTCTCAACATTTTGTTCAAGTTCAATAAATCTTTTAAATATTGCAGCATTGACGTATCTGGTGGGCACAGCTTGAGGAATGTGTTTGGAGGTGTGGTTATGTTACAGGTAATGATTTTTTTATTAGTTTTAAAATTGTATTATAAATTAGAAGATTTTGGATTTCTTGCTACCTTAGAACCAAGCCTCCGGTATGGTTAGTTTCCTTGAATTCCTTGATCCTAAACCATTCCTAAGCGTCACAATATTTGTTGTGTTGGTTTATCTTGATTAGTTATACGAGACATGACTGTTTTTTACAGGTTTATTTTCTCTTATTATTGATTGTATGTTTCCTTTGCAAGAAATTCTTGAACATTATAATGAATATTTGAAGAAAGTGTAGGAACTGCAGAAAAATCTTCCAAGAACTTGCACAGACCACTTGGATCCGACAATGGTATACTAGTACCCTTTCACTTCAAAAGTTTTTAAGAAAGGACAAATGTAACCCCCCTTCCTCCCTCCAACAGTGCTTCTTTCCTCAGAATGTGATAAGGGATGTCAAGACCACACTGTTTCTTCTCAATGCAGCATACGATGCATGGCAGGTACCCCCCCCCCCCCCCCCCCCCCCCCCCACCACCACCACCACCCCACACACACAGACATTTGTGATCATTCGACTGTAAAGGATTGACGGGTAAATTTCTTTTTCCTTAGGTTCAAAATAGTTTAGCTCCACCTTCTGCTGATCCTCGTGGATCTTGGAAGGAATGCAAGTTGAACCATGCACGTTGTAATTCATCTCAGATACAATTCCTTCAAGGTTGCTTAGTTTATGCACTTTTTGTTTTGTTCCATTAACGTTGGTATCCAACTTGAATGTGGATGTACTTATTTAACATTCTTCTCTGCTATTGAGATTCTTGGATTTTCTGTCTTCAACATTATTTACATTACCTCAGTTTTTGTAATGCTTTCTTTTATGTAGTTGATAATGTGGATGTATACGCATGTAACATTCTTCTTCTCTGGGTGCAGACTTTAGGAATGAAATGCTGAATGCATTTAAAGATTTCTCAATGTCCAAGCAAAATGGTTTGTTCATAAATTCTTGTTTTGCTCATTGCCAGTCTGAGAGGCAAGATACATGGTTTGCGGATGATTCTCCTGTTACTGGAAACAAGGTCAGCCTAAAACTAGAGATAGATACTATCTCACAGCATGTCATGGTGTCTTGAATTCAAACTGGAATGTCTTTTTTGTATGTTTTGTATGAAACTTTTTTCTTATTTAGCCAATTTATTACCTTAATCCCTGATAAATTTTTTTGCATGACTTACTTTTGTGCTCTTAGGCGATTGCAGTGTCCGTTGGAGACTGGTACTTCGATAGAGCCAGTGTGAAAGCTATTGATTGTGCATACCCATGTGATAAAACTTGCCATAATCTGGTCTTTAAGTGACAGCAACGCATAGTTATCCCATGTTTTTATATCATCCTTGATCGTCCCAATTGCCATTATTGGAAACTCCGACAAGACTGCTGCTCCGTTGTGAAGCTCAAATTATTATTGTTTTGAATTCTCATTGGTATTTGTGCCATCTATGATTAGTGGCAAAATGTTGATGGCAAACGTCGGTTCGCTGTTTGCCTGTAAACAAACGAAACTTTCTTCTGGGAGCAAATGATAAGAAAACGTGTTAGTGTTGTTTACTACTCCAGTGAGGGACGCGAAACTTGTTGGAAAAGTGTGCATTCAACTTCGATCTAGATGCTAAAAGAGAAACTAAAACAAAATCTGATTTTGGACTATTGTTTACTCCATAATAAGTCGAAACAAATTGCATACACCGCGTAAAACGGGAACTGTTCCTAATCAAACCAGGAAAGTCAGTGGCTTTTGGAATTGCATCAATGCCTCTACTTTACACCACATATTTACAAGAAAGCTCATCTATATATCAGTGAACAACCAAAAATCCGTTGAAAAGAAGAAAATAGGTAGGGAAGGAAGCTTGAAAATATTCTTCCTGTTGTGAAAACCCATAAAGTTGTGAAGATTTAGCAGAGGAGGCAATCGGTTAGTAGATGGTGGGGCGAGGCGTAGAAGCAAGAGCCACCGCTTGCGCCCATCTCTTGAGCCGAGCCTTAACGTGCTGTGGATCATCCCCTGTTGAGTTGATACATACATTAGGGTTTAGAAATTATATACCCAACAATTGTTTGTGTTAATTTGAGAAACAGAAACAGAGAGAGATGGAGGGGATACTAACCAGGGCTAGAGATGTGGGAATTTCCACCATTATTGATATCGAGTGCTGAAGCAGGTGAGATGGAAATACGAGAGGGCATCTCCAGCTCAAACCCAAGATCTCTGCATGCTTTCACTTCCTCCAAGTGCATGCACATCGATCTCCTCCCACCCTTGGGCCTTGCTATCAACATTACTCCACCGCTCTGCCTCTCACTATAACCCATCTTAATTCCCATTCCCCCCGACTTGCAATTTTCGGCTCCTTCCATTCTCCTTCTTCTCCTTTTCCTCACGTCCCTCGTACACTTTTTAGCTTCATTTTCGCTCATGCAATCTTTATTACCACTCTTTCTCTGAATCCGTGGAGGTGT
Organism: Momordica charantia; assembly: GCF_013281855.1. Classification (NCBI taxonomy): domain Eukaryota; kingdom Viridiplantae; phylum Streptophyta; class Magnoliopsida; order Cucurbitales; family Cucurbitaceae; genus Momordica; species Momordica charantia. Next base: position 31,927,171 of record NW_028275167.1, on the reverse strand, counting down.
AGCCGGTAGTGAGTAAAAACCGGATTCAGAGTAATTTTTCTCTTCATTGGACAACTCCTCGTCATCCGCGTCACCTTCAAAACTTTCTATGGACATTTGAGACATGCTGCCACATCCAATCCCATTTTCATACAGCTCGGCACTATTGTCACCATACATACAACTGCTGGTACAAACGGATAGCCTACACAAGTTGACAACTTCATCATCATCACATCCATCATCCATATGATCATCTTTGTAATCAAGTCGGTGATCATGCAAGGCCATTATGTGTGTTTTCTTTTGTACAAAGCTGAAAAGAAAGAGATGGGGGCAGAGGCAGTGGAAATTAGGAGCACATGGGAGATTGTGAAGGGGATAGACAGTTAGAGGGAGAGGGAGAGAAGGGTTGGGCTTATTTCTAGAGGACTTCAATTTATCTGCTCTTAGTGTCAGTGATAAGCTAAAAGCATACATATATACAGTATGAGTCCCTTTGAATTATCAAAGTAAAACATGATGAATATTGGAGTTTTTTTTTTCGTGGAACATGTAAAATGACATTGTGGCCTACTTTGTCGGCCTAACTCCTAAAAATAAACTGAAACCGCGTACAGGTACAGTGCAGTATAGCCATTTGCCAAACCAAAATAATTAATTAAAGATAATATAGAGAGAGAAGTTAAAACTTAACGACGGGTGTCCGCGGATGGTGTTGTCATTGGAAAGCTCAAAGCAGAGACGATTAGCAGCCGCGTTTGAATATAATAATAATAATAATTACGCAGTTGGCCTATGCATATGCTGTGACCTATGGACTTCCACCACTTGGCAGTTAGCAACTGTGCCTGTTCCTGATGTCCCCTCCTCTTCAAGGTCTCACCACCGCCACCGCCCATCCCTTTGACGCCTTTAATAAACTATCATTATCATATAACATTTCTCCCTCTATGCAGTACGCCCAAACATTTTAATGATCTTTCTATATTCAATTACGCAACGGGTGGCCACGTTCTAAAACACATCCTCCTCTCCATTTACTTTCGAATTCTTTTCATTTGGTCAAAACTACCAAAGATAAGAAATTCACAATCACAATCACAATCACAATCGACTGAATTACTTGTATAAAGAGTTAATTAACCTACCCTAAAATTAAGCTGATAATGGGAGATGCTGCTTGGACAAATTACTTTGAAGAAATGCATTTTATTAGGAAAAAATTAGATTTCGGTAATGAATTTTCATGTCAAATACCATCCCAGTGATATCTAACGATTTAAATAAAACAACAATTTCATGGTGCATTACCTTGTTATTATGTTTTCACATAATGATTAATAAAATTAAAATTAAGAATTAAGAATTTAAAAAGATTAAGGACATAATTGAAAATTATCTAAAAAATTATCGACTATTAAATATATTTAACCTCTATTATTATCTCCTTTTTGGGACAGTAATAAAAAACCAAGACATTATATTTTAAAATAATAATAATAATAATAAATCTAGTAAGGTTGAATCTTGAGTTTGATGTTTAAAGTCCCAAAATTAATAAACAGATTTTAAAAGATTGGGTATAATATAGCTGAAGCTGAACCAAGTGAGCATAGAAAAGAAACTCCTTTTGCGCGCACGCACTCAATGTCATAAGGGAGTTCATCAAATCTAGAACCTCCTAAGGTTCTGAATTGGATGAATTAGTGGATTCTTGAAAGATTGAAACTCGAGATTCTTGAAAGATTCTGAATTGGATGAATTCGTTGATCTTTTGGCCGCCCATAATGTGGTTCCTACTTCGAATGAAGAAGATAAAGACGTTGGGATCTAGCTTCCTCCAGAATGTTTTTGGTTTCCTCTCTTTGTATAGGTCACAAACTAATTCATCTAATCTGTCCAATGTTTCATATGCAGCTATCTTAGTGCTCTCATTTGGATTCTTTTGCAAGGGAAATTCAATACAAGTGGTGAGCTTTAAAAAAAAGAAAAAAAAAAGGCGCCTCCTAACGCAGCCCTGCTTCCGGATACCTTCAATTTGTGTTATGTACTGCCAATTGTGAACGTTCTGTCCCACCTTTTCTTTCATTATCCATATGCAAGGTGTTGGTGGGGCTAGTTTCAGTTTTAATATCGCTAGGAGTTTTGCTTCAGACGTTCCGGGTAACTTGTATTCCTTGCTTGGTGTCCGGTTTTTTCTCCTAAAGTTCATCTTCTTTGCACCAACGCCATAAAAGCTTTGTTGGTAGGCTTAAGGTTTGAAAGAAATCAAAGGATCATCGAGAATAAGAGTAGATCAGCATCCAATTGCTTCAATGTAGCCAAATTCAAAACTTCACAATGGGTATTTCTTTCAAATTTATTCGAGGATTTTTCTCCTCTAATTTGTTCTGGGAAGCCTTTACTTTCCCCACCTAATCTTATTTTGCTTCCGCTTATGTTTTTATCTCTTCTCTTTTTCACTTTTTCAAGAGTTTGTATATTTGAACGAAGTTTTTTTTAGTTTTAATTTATCAATGAAAAATTCGTTTCTAGTTAAATAAAAAAAATGGAGTTTAAGATTTCGATTAATACAAACCATGCACGAACATCCAAATAGCTAGGTTCGTAGATAATCTAGGTTGTACTGGTTTATCAAAGGACAAAAACAATATTTAGGTTGTCCTGGTGCTTATGAAGATGAGGATAAAAAATACAATTACAGCATTAAAGAAATTAGGTTAACCTGACAGTTAAGCACAAACAAAGCGTAAATAAAAAGCAACCTGCCAAGCAATATAAAGGATACCGTTCTTTTTACCTAGAAGATGCACGGGGATAGTAATCCTATGTGCCCTAGGCAAACTCTCTAACTGGATACCTCGCTGTGCAAAGTGCAGTTTAACATTCCTATTTCAAGCACATTGCTATCACGTGTTTCAGCTGCAGTATCTTCCCTCTTCCCGACTGCAATAAATTGAAAGTAAACAGGTATATGAACTCCTCGGTGATTTTAGGGAGAAAAAAAGTGTTACTGAATTAATACCATCATAAAACATCATTGTAGAGAAAATCGGAACAAATAAAAGATAGACCAAAGATAGGCCGCAGCCAAAAATCCAAACAGCCAGACCTGCAACAATTCTTGATTATGTGCATGAAATTTTAATGACCACCCACTAAAATCTCTACACATAAAACAGTTTATAAAAATAAGAGTAACCTGGTAAGTTTTACTCGGATATGGTGTAAGATACTTTGGTAGATTAATGGTATATTTGGAGTTGCTTTGAACATCCTAGAAGTAAAAACATTTTAAAATTTTCATGATGAATGGTTGGATACCAAAAAGAATGATTTTGAATATTTCTAGAAAAAATTACTCAACATAGAACCCTTTTTTTTCAAAAGTACACTGGGGAAAAAATTGTTTTATGTAAAATTATTTTTCTTAGAACATACTTCAAAGCTCACTCTAAATAGCCAATTTTTCTAACATAAAGTGAACATGCAAAACATAAAATGTATATCTGACCAGCTATATGACTATGTGGCAATAATTTACCAGACTGGAGCCAGAAATTTTCTTGAGGGCAAAACTCCGATTAAGTCAATTTAAGTAAATAAAGGTGAGTAAACTGGGAAGAAAATTTTTATAATTAATCTTATATACACATGTTTTTAAAGTTCTAAAAAGTCCCAACTTCCGTCTCTGGAAAAAATGAGAACCTACCTCGTGGATAGCTTCAATTCTCCTCTGTGCATCTGTGAGTTGCGTGTCAACTGCCTCTTCCACTTGCAAGAGAGTATTACGGTTTGTTGCTTCTATGAATTCAAAATACTATTAGAAGTTACCAGATTCTTCAAAATTTATACATAATGTTCCAGACACAAACTTTTCAAAAGGAGGAAGACACTTATTTTGTTTCCATTTGAAAAAGAAAAAGAAAAAACAAAGCTAACAATAATTTCCAATTGAAGGAAGAATGAATACATGATTTTCACCGCATTGACTTTCCATTTAGATATAATTTATCATATTCCAATTCGAAATTACTGAATTAAATCTGCTAATCTCCGAAGATGACTAGTCCATTGAAAATGCTCCATAATGCAGTCGCAACAGCAGTCAATATTATAAATGAGCTTGTGCCCACAGCAGCAAGGATCTTGAGATAATTCGATTCAGGAAAAAGAAAAGGATCTTGAGATAATTCGATTCAGGAAAAAGAAAAGGATCTTGAGATAAGCGCTATTCGCATGAACTATTTTTTTATATTTATATGACATATTTTGCAATTTCTTCATACATCGGAATCCAATTGCAACACTAAAAATTTGTATTGAAAATTCAAAGTAAAAACTACAATAAAGTAATCTCAAAAAGTTTGAAAACCCGTACCCTCTTCTCAATCAAACTCAAAAGTCAAAACCCAAAAATAAAATTGATTGCTTTTTTATCTTCCTATTCTAATTATTATTATTCTCTAAGAATAGGGAGTCAAAGCTTAGCCAGTAGGACCAAGAGACCTCAAGCTCTAGCCAACTGCCCCAAATACACAATCCCATCAATAGTCTGCTGCCAAAACACACAGAGGAGACTGAATGCCTGGGGCTATTCTAATTATAAATTATTAAATAATATAACCACCTCTCATCTAATATAACTTTCATGTCCAATCTATCACAATCCCATCAAAAGTCTGCTGCCAAAATACACAGAGGAGACTGAATGCCTCAACTTTGTACCAAGTCATTTTGATCCAGAGTGAAAGTTCAAATATTGCAGTGCTGACTTCTTAAAGTTCAAGGCACCAACTATCTTAGGTTCAAATTTTGACCTCATATTTGTTGAACTAAAAAAACAAATCCAGTACACTTTGGTACTTGAATTTTCTCCCCAAATAACTTCTATGTCCGGTGTCACTTAAATAAATTTTCCAAAAGAGAACTCCTGGATGAAGATCGAAAATGGAATTGATAATTTGAATGTGACTTCTTCGGCTTTTTTTCAAATGCTAGGTTTATCTGATACAACAAAAAGGATATAGTACTTGGCACTTTTCAGAGAACTTGAACACATCCTAAGGTCACAACTCTCAGATTCAGATCTGATGGACTGACTTGTGTGGGTCCACACAAGCCAACGACACAAAATGTAATACTCCTCGTTGCTCCTTATTCTTCACAACTCTTGTTGTTATTTAATAATCTTCTTTCTCACCCTTGTTTAATTAATGGACACTTCCAAAGATAGAAACTACTTTGATTTAATAGGAATACACTATACACACTGAACAGCTATTTCAAAGTAAGCGAGACAGAATTTCTTTTTCCCAAATCAATCGGTTATTGATTTGACAAAGCCCAAAAAGGCGATAAAGACAAAAGTAAAAACACAAAGTAAAATTAACACGAAAAGGTAGAAATAAAAATCACTCAATTCATACAATATCTTGTAAAGCATAATCAGAAAAAAGCTTGGAAAGAGCACACTATTAAGGTTCTGCAAACACCAAGCACAGTAAAATGCAATGGCTCTTTAAGATTAAATAAAACAAGAAACAAAGAAAAGCCTGATGAATAATGATATCAAGACAAATTAAAGAAACTAGACCTTTTTTACAAGGTTCTCCAAGTATATGATTTTATTCTTATTTATTTTAAAAAGTATTCTAAAATACCCCAAGTACCAAGAAAGTATCAGAGCCCCAAATCATAGATCATGATTAGAGGCAGAAAATGAACAGGTTAAGAAAATAGAGAGCAGCAGGTGCAGGCAATTCATGTAATTGAGAAAATTTAAAGCAACGTAACAGAACATACTTTGCTTCTCCATAATTCCCTTGAACTCTATCTGTTGTGCTTCCAATTCTTGTAGTGAATTCCTACAATCCTGGAGATGCTGGTTAACCTCCTCCTTGAACCTTCTATTGAGATGATTCAACTGTTGCTGTTGTTCTGTAAACATAGAACTTAATAAAAACTGGTTAATCTTCCAAAAAAACATAAAATTATAATGTTGATGTCCAAGCATATACGGCGCAAAGTAAACCTGAACCTAATGCGAAAGATGGGAAATTACTCTGCACAACATGAAATGAAATTGATCTCTAATAGAATTTTAAATATCATAAATAGCATAGTGTAAACCAACCATTGGCCAAATATGTGCAGCCACTTAATGTAACATAGAGCTTACGAATCTTCCAAAAATAAAGCCTTATAGGAAAATTTGGGCCAAATATGCCGAGTATGTTGGACACTAATGTCTCAGAATAATTACCCTCAGGGGCAGAGGGAAGAAGGATGGAAGAGGACAAGTTTGTTCATAATTTTTTTCTTTTTTTTTTAAGCAAGAAACAAACTTTTCATTGATATATGAAAAAAATGTTCCAAGATACTAACTTCCGAATGAGTGAGGAAAACATAAAAATAGAGAGCATAAAGTAAGAGAAAGATACAACTAAGACAGCCAATAGAAGACAAATAAGAAGAAAAAAAAAAGCCTCCAAATTAGAGCAAATCATGCTAGGAGAGTAATTTTCAAAACAATTGAAAAGAGCACACCATTGAAAAACTTTGAACTTGACGATTGTTGTAATTCAAATTTTATATATAAGATACCTAAAATTTTGGAGTTTTCCTTTGTTCCCCCCAAATTTTTAGAATTGACAAAAGTTAGCAGGTAAAATTTTTCCCCTCGAACTTTTTTTGGCTCCACCCTTGATTACCATGAACCTATTTCAGAGATTTTTGGAGAAAAATAGAACATATGATGGACTTATTTTATGTAGTTGGGAAGTTCATTTGGCAGCAAGAGAAGGAAGTTAATGATTTATGAATTCAAATTTCATAAACTCCAATTCAAAAAAGTTATAGCTCTCTAGAGTTCGAACATGTTTAAGTTGGTTACCCAAGCAAGGTGAAAATGGACAAAATCTCGTAAATTAGAATTTCATCCCAATAAATATCAGGTAATGGATAAGGTCCAGTTCAGAAGAGGCTTACATTCACCATTGTTAAAAACCATTCTATAAAGCTAATTTTAACAGTTGAGAAAGTGGTCGATTTTTTAATTAAAAACCCATCATATAATTATGCTACCTTCAAATCTTGTTTCTATAATTTTTCGTCTTGATTTACCAAGGCTGAACTGCTTTACCCTGCAATACCGTCACAAATCATAGTTTTAGAAATTTTTATCTTGTAAACACCAACCAGTAATGTGAATCCATAGACTTACATGTCCATATGGATTTGAGACTCAACATTCTGCAACTGCAAATGAATACTCTCGGCAGCTGACAACAAAATCTCTGAGGATTTTTCAATTGATACTGATGCTATTTTACTTTTCAGCTTCTCAAATTCTGAGAGAAACAGTTTCACAGCCCTAAATCGAATATAAAAGAGAAAATTTATATGATGATCCTTAGATGTGTTGATGCCCCCCCCCCCCCCCCCCCCCCAAAAAAAATAAATAAATAAATAAATAAAGAAGAAGAAGAAACTTTCATTGTGTTAGGAGGGGGGGAACTGACCTTGCAAGCCCATCCTCTTGGTTCTGTACTAAAATTTCCTCAGTCCAAGTACTTCCTCCAGGCCCTGCCCATTGTTCATAGAGGTGGAGAAGCATTAAATTTACGCATGCATATGTTTGTCTACCTATTTTATTTCATGCTTACGTCTGCATCTTTAGACAAAAGTTTGTAAGCATAAAGATGCAAGCAAGATGAACAGGTTTGAGAACCAAAAAGAGCAAGAACATACCAGTGCAATCGAATTCATGGTTTGCTAGGGTACGTGCCCTCTTTGCTGGATGAAGCATAGACTTGAATTTCTTAATAGCACCAATTTCTGGAGAGAGTGTATCTCTTGGACTTGAAACTACACATCCACATTGTAAATTTCATATGAATGAAAAGGAAAATGGAAATAAAATTGAAGAAACAAGCATTAGTTCCGGACCATACAAAGTGCTCTACTCATAATGAAGATTAATTGTGATGCAATCTGAACCTATTGACATTGATGTGTCATCTATACAATAGACTGTGATTTTAATAACTTACGTTCAAGTTCAGATTAATTTGTTTGTGTAGATCCTATCAGGGATATGAGATATAAGCATAGTGACGTAGGAGAACTGAGATGTGCATGTTAATGAACATAGCAAGCACCTCTCCAAGGCAGTTAAGGGAAACAGGAAGTTCAGTTTTTCATTCAGCCTTGTGTGATCCTTGTATCTTTAAGTGGTTCTAGTAGTCTCCTAAGTTGAATAAAGAACTAGCTGCTGGTTTCAAAGTGGATGCGGGCAATCTGCCAACCACTATAATTTTTGTCTTTCTTGCTCCTAATCCACCTCTCTATTTTTGGAACTTCTTAATAACCTGGCCGTTCAGAATTTTAGTGTCGCGGTATTTCGGATCAGCTTTTATATAACAGTGCAGAGGGAAGATTCTTTGGTGGGATAATTGTTAATGGTTACTATGTGCCGCTTAATAGAGCATGTATTGTGATAAAATTGGGCCTCCTACAGAGTAGCACTACTCCTATTGGCTATTTTTGAACAAGATACAAAATTTTCATTGATTAATGAAAATGAATAAAATTGTTCAAAGATACAAACTCTGAAAGGAGTGAAAAAAAATAAAAATTAAAAAAAATTACTCCTATTGGCTATTTAGAAATTCTAAATTAGAATATTGAAAAATACAAAAATTTTCTGAATCAGAGCAGTGAAACGCAGCTTCATTGCATCCAAGGCAGATTTAATTAGCCTTTACGTCAAACTGAGAAAATAAACTGGTAATTTCAAATCTCGTAAAACTCCCATTTTATCTTTCATAGACCCAGAAGAACCAAACAACTTAAATTCCTATATGGAGTTCTGGAGCTCGGATACCTTTCTTAATGAAAGATATGTCACTTTAACTCTCCAGTGGTACCAACAACACAATTTATCAAACAACCAGTATCTGTATGCAAACTTAAATCAGAATAGGACAAGCCATGAAAACAAAACATCGGTAGGTCATTTTCATCGAGCAGGAGATGTAGTGTAGATTAATTTCAATGTAGTGTACATGCCTCACTTGTAACAATGACATAAAAAAGTAATGGTGTAAATTAATTTCAATATAGGACTAAGTAGCTGGGAAACCTTCTGCTGAGCTCTCGGAGCTGGCATCCTCAAATGATGAATCAGATAACCCATAATCTGCTGCTCCTTCTGTTAAGCGAGTTGCTGCTTTCCTCGGTGGAGATTGCCAAATCTCTTCATCATCTTCCTGAAGGTCAATAAGGAAAAACAAAATATAGAGACATGACAATGAGGCTCAGAGACTGCTGCAAACAAGACATTTTCAGGAAGATGATAGTTGAGATAAACCCTAAACTCAATAGGCAAGGATACCGAAGAGTGTGGTTTTACATTTGATCCATCGCAATCCTCTTCTGAAGTCTGCAACTTCCGGAAGCTACAAAGATTTCTCATAAAAGACATATCCTCTGCTAGGCCAGGACTTGAAAAATCACAAACCATTTTGTCTGCTTTTGGAGTTGAACTAGGCGTACTGCAGACAGGCGTTTTCATTCTAAATGTTGGACTTTCTATATGACTCTGCGGGTCCACATCCTTCTTCAGGAATGGACTGTCTTCTTGTTGGTCACAATCTGCTGGGCTGTAAATATCCTCTGGCAACCGTGTCTTGTCTGTCTGTGGAAATTGATTCAAATCCTTCAGTTCATCTTTTTCATTGATAACATGGTTAGCAAGAGAACTATGGGAACCCAGAACTTCTCTAAAAGAAGAAGGTTTGCCTTGAGGCGCCAATTTTTCAATTCCATCTGATTTAGTAAAAGTTCCAATGTCGTCCTTTTGAGGAAAGGAAATTTTACGTGGCTGAAATTTGAAACTCCTTTCCCCACTCTTCTTTCTTGTACACATTGATGAAGCCCTGTTGGTATCAGCATGTGTGCCTTCAGGCCATCCTTCAAAGACAAAAATATTTCCCTCTTGACGTTTCCCTTTGTCACATGAAGGGGTCTTAGACTTTCTTGATTTCACGGTAGTGCAAGATCTTTTCCGTGCTATAGAACAAACTATTGGCCTCTTTGAAGTCTGACCAGGACCTTCTGAATCAGTTTCAATCGTATCCGAATTCTGTTTAAATCTGACAGCACTATCATGCTTTTGAACAAATATTTGTTCCGTTATTAAATGATTGGCATCTTTCTCATGATTCTGACATTTGGAGTGCTGATCATTAGGTAAAGAAACAGTTCCAAGTATCTCCCAAAGCTTCATTTTCAGAGTTTCGGTTCTTCTATTTTCTGATTTATTTGTTTGATCCTCAATGACCACTTTGTCTGACCGGACTTCTGCTATGGTTGCAAATGCAAACTCGTGCAACCCCTCATTGGTTCCCTCCCTCCCTCCTTCCATTTGATAGTTTACCTCATCAAAGTTCTTCTCCTTGCTGTTGCCAGATTTGAACACTGAGCTTTGGTTTGCAAACAAACAAACAGGATATCTAGACGGTGGCTCCTTCAGTCCATGACTTTTACTCTGCCTCCCACGACTTGTTGGAGAATGGACCACTTGTTCTGCTCCACTTATAGTTTCCAGAATAGGTGCACTTTGTTTAAGTGATCGAGTAGAAATCCATGGAGAACTCAATTGTTGAGGAGCTTTTGATAATTTTGATTTATCAGTACCAAAGGTGCTTGCGTCTTTCTCCCTCCACTTCCTTTGGGTGGAATTTTCTAAACTAGAAAGGAGAACTTCTGCATTTGATACCTTAGATTTTAGTTCTTTTGCGCCTCTAGATCTCCCATTGGCTGGTGACTCTACCATAACACCAATTGAGATCTTTCTCGATTGGCTTGATGGATGATAATTGCTACCAAAACTCCGGCAATCACTCAATGGATCCTGAAATATATGTATGAGGATCCCATTGGGAATTAGATTGCAATCGGTGCCAATAATAATTATGCCATAAGTCTTAATTTAATGTCTTTCAATTTATCTTCTTATATAATTCCTGTAAGTTAATTAAAAATTGACGAACTTAAAAGTTAAAAACTGCCAAAGACTAAGCGGAAGCAATAATTTTGGAATCATATAACTGTTTGATTAATATGTCCCACAAAAGTAATATAACACCTTTCTTTTTCTGCTTTGCTAGTTAAGATTCCACACAAGTAAAACCTAATGTTTCAACAACAGAACTGAGTTGAGCTTCACTTTAATCAATAACCAATAAAATATCCTATGGGCAAAAGGAAAATAAATCTGTAAACTAACAAGACAACCGATATTCATTCAGCACCGAGAACCAACGATTATGAAATAACAAGTTAGTAACATGAATGGGAAAAATTTTGTAGTCTATTAAGGAACATGAAAATTGAATCCGAAAAGAATTGAAGAAATAATACAACTAAGGGTTTCAACGCTTACATCTCGCAAATTTGGCTGCCTACCAACCTCCGCTTCCGTCATCTTTTTTTCTGGGACAATATCAAACAGACACCAATAATTGATAAAATTTGAAGAATATAAGAGACATAATGAATGTTAAACAAAGGAATTAAGCGGAAAATATAAAGATGAACGTCTGCATTTGGTTTTCAATGACGGATAGCTAGTTAGAGGTGTTCGAAAACTGCGTAGTTGTTGTGTTGGTGAGGTTCGAAGATTTTCTAGTTTCACTTGATGAAATGGTGCCAATCTCGTTATCACGACGAATAGGGTGGAAGAGGATGATATGAATATATTTTACAGTACCAACATGTTACCGGGATTATAAGAAAAAATGGCTCCGAAACAAGGCGGTTCCGTGAACTATCAACAAACGCAGTAAAATTACCCATAGAAGACAACAAACACAGTAAAGCGCTACAAACCAATTATATGCCTCCATAAACATGTTAAGATCAGGTTTGGTGATTGATCATCATAAAAATCAATCACCAGGGGGCATAATCGATCAACTAAAATGAAGATGATGGCTGAAACACTGTGTTTAAACGTATCATCTCAACACAATCTGAATGCTAGATGAGAGGTCGATCAACGGAACTTGTTGCTTCAGAATTGAACTTGATAGCAAACATATTAAAATAGGAAGTAGTCTTATGATGTCCGCACCAGTACAAAGACGACTCTCAGTGAAGGACAGTTGCTAACAGCTTGATCGACTCCGATTATCCGCGCTATGTAAACCATCAAGTTATTCTGAGAAAAGTGAATGGTAAATCACTATACTCCGCTCCAAGGCGGAGAGGGGTGACGAGAGTTTAGAGATGAGACTCAGACTTGGGTTGCGGTGCAACGAGGAAATATGAGAGGCGGGAAAGGTGAGTGCGACGCGCGAGTTCGGAAATACCACCGCGGTCGGGACTCGGGAGTGTCGACATTTTTATTTTTCCTAATCTTGTTTAGTTAGCTATCTTTTTCATATTTTAAAATTGAGTGTGTTTGCTAGTAATTTTATCGACGATGGAAAAATTACTGTAATTTTATGAGTAATTTTAGCGATGATGGAAAAAATTACTGTCATTTTATGATGTATTTTGTGATTATGAAAACAGAGATTGAAATACAACTTATTTTTCAAACAAAAATTTAATTGGGAGTGATTTTCAATTTTTTAATTTGTATCAATGAAATGAAGTTGATATCTCTCTCCAACGATAGTGAGGGCGTAGAAAGTACGATATTGTTTGTAGTCACGAGAGAGGGAGATTCTCTCCCCCATTCCATATTTGGAACGGCGAGCAACGATAGTGGACAAAGATGAGATGGTGACGGTAATGGATGGTAGCAAAAATATGAAGAGATTAAAAGAAGAGAGAAGGAATAAAAAATGTCATGTCATATAACAAAATTGTTTACAAATTAATATTTTCATTTAAGAAAAACAAATTAGAAACGTCCAGTAGTCGAAGAATGTTTATAATAAGTTTTCAAACTTTAGGACTAAAATTGTTTATTTTGGACCTTAATGACCAAATTTACACTATCTTATATGATATATAATTTAATTTACTCCGAATCTCTAATTTTTTCTATTTTTTAATAAAAAATATATATAATTTAATTAATTTTAAGAAATAAATGACTCATGACTATCCTATATGATATATAAATAAGAATAATAATTAGGGATTAATACATTGATAGGCTATGATTGAAGTAATTTACACTTTTGTCATGAAACAATCAGTACCATCACCAAATTTTTTGGTTACTTAGGAGGTTACATCCTAAATCCCTTGAATTTTACCTGGACTTTCCAAAATTAAAAAACATAAAATCCCAAAATCCTCAAAAGTTCGAAAACCTCCTGCCTCTGACTCTTCTTCTTCGTGTGTCTGTTTCTGTCTGTTCCTTCGTCTCCAGTCGCCATCTGCGTTTCTTCGTCTCCGATCACTCGTCTATTGTTTCTCTTCGTTTATCTCGAGGTTTCTTTTTTGTCGTCAGCAGCCCGTCGACCATTCGAGCCCTTTGTTTATCCTGACCATTGTCTAGTCGCCAACTGGAAGGTTAGTAGGTTATTTGTTTTATTTGTTAATGGTAGAAGGGTACAGTCGTATATAATTTATAGCCAAATATAGGTTATATCTTCATATAATTCTATGTTATAATGGTTATAGTTTATATCACATTATTAAGTGTATGTTGCTTAAGTTTATAGCCGGATATAGTTTATATTTCTATATAAATGAAAAGGTAGCCGGATATAGTTTATTTATTTATTTATTTCTATAGTTTATTTATCCCGAGGTTTATATATATATATATATATTATTTATTTATTTATTTATATCCATATAAGTATATGTTATAAGGACTACAATATTGAAATTTCACTAAAAATTGTAATGAAATGAAAAAATATTTTGTAATAAATTTCATTATTCAGTATAATATATTAAAGAGTAAATTCGGAGATTATGAAAATAATTGAATATTTTGTAATAAATTTCATTCTTCAGTAGAATATATATTAAGGAGTATGAGAATGATTGATTTAGGTCCCACAAGAATTTACTGTTTACAAAATCAAATTTGGAATATTAATTTTTTGCATTTAAATACAAGACTAATTATAATAAATATAAATACCATAAATAAGAGTAAATTTGGTATTTAGAAAAAATTTTAAATCTAGAAATCTGAAACTGTAAAATTTGTAAACATTAGACATTTATGAAAATAAGTTTCCAAAATAATTCATCTACATTATCTCTAATAATTAGGGGCAGTTACAAGTCTGGCAAAAAAATTTAAAGAAATAACAAATTTAGCATCTACATTTTAGATTTGTAAATATAGCAAATTTTTTAGAAAAGACGGAGGTCCAGTAATAAAATGTCAAATTTACCCTCATAGCATTGTCATTGATATAACACTGATATATATATATCTGATACATACTTGATATACATCTGATTTACTATTGATATAACTATAATATCTACGAATGTAACTTGTTATATGATTATATTATTTACTATTTATTGATTTACCACTAATATATGTGTATATATGCCTTTGATATACAATTGATATAATACTGATATACAATTGATTTACTTTTGATATATCTATGATATCTACCAATATAACTTCTAATATGATTTGCCACTGATATAACTATGGTTTCTATTGATATAGGTTCTTCGGGAGGAGAGTAATATGAAAACAATTAAACTGAAGTTTTAAATCTGAAAAGTTTGAGAAACGTGGATATATAGAAGGAATATTTGATGACGAGGAGAAGGAATATCTGGAACCAAATCCAAAAGAGTCCCCAATGGGCCAAAGGGCCCATGGACGCATTAGTGAAAAGCATGGTGCCGTTCAAAATTCAAACTTTCACATAAGCTATTCGACCGTTGGTGCCTTTGGATCAAAACGCCGAGTCCGTCCTGCTCCTCTCCTCTCGCCCATTCAAACATCATGAGACGCCATGGTTGGCAACGCCCTCTCCATCCTTTACAGGTTCTGATTTTTCCTCTCTTCTTTCTGCTACATTTTCTTTTTTAACATCAAATTAAAATGCGGATTCTTTTCCTTCTTCAACTTTCAGATTGTGGCAATGGGAATTTACAGTTTTTTAGTAGTGGCGTTCTATACTTTCTTGGGGTTTTTCCTGGGGAACAGAATTGCCGAAATTACAGTTACGACACTGTTTTCGCTTGTGGTAATGTAATTGGATGTCTTTCTTTTGATTTCTCTCACGAACACGAAGTCATTTGGATTTTTTACTGGTCTCCGTTTGGTCACTCAGGTGCTTTCAGTTATGTTTCTATTCATAAGGTGCACCGCCACTGACCCAACTGACAAAACCAGCGTTAGAAAAAAGAAAAGGGAATCGAAATCCAAGAGTTTCTCTAAGCTAAATTTTGGATTTATACTCGGCCGAATCGTTTTAAGGCAATTTAGGAGAACAGAAAGAAAGATCCTTAAAACATTTATTCGGAGGAAGTATCTGGATCCATGGAAGGTGGGCCCTCAAATGGAGCCTTTGGTCCCTTTTCCTCTTGTAACCAAGGATGATGTGGTCACTCCTGACCATAACGAGGACGATACAACGTTTTGCTCTCTTTGTAATTTCCTGGTACGTAATACACAGATGGATAAGTATTACTAGTCCTTAGTCCTGCCCACATTCAATCTAAGCCATGTCGCTGCAGGTGCAGAGGCACAGCAAACATTGTCGGACCTGCAACCGCTGCGTTGAAGGCTTCGATCACCATTGCAGGGTAATAATAATAGTACACACGTTTCTGTCTATAGCCTTCTTGGTTCCTGATGGACGCTTGTGTTTTTTTTTTTCAGTGGCTCAACAACTGTGTTGGAAAAAAGAACTATACCACATTCTTTCTTCTGATGATATCCGTGCTGTTAATGGTCAGTTGCTCTTTTACCCTGAATTTCGAAAAACTCTGCTTCTCTGGACAACTGGTTAACCAAACAAATTGGGCGGATACAGCTAGCCATCGAAGGAGGGATGGCCATTGCCATATTTGTGAGGTGTTTTGCAGATAAGAAAGGAATGGAAATGGAGCTGCGACGAAGACTCCATATAGACTTTCCAAGAGAGGCGCTTGTCACAATTACGGTTAATTTTATCTTAAATTTCTTTTTTTGATCAAGTCTGGTTTGACCCAAGTTAATCGAATTTCTGAAATGCCACAGGTTTTTCTTGTCTTTATGACTGCGTATGGCTCAGCAGCACTTGGACAACTATTTTTATTTCACGTAGTTCTCATAAAAAAGGTGCATTTTTCTTTTCCGCTAACTTGAATTGGTTATGGTGTCTAAGGCCCAGTCAGTTTTATGTATTTAACCACTAATTGTTGGGAGTGGTGGTTTCAGGGAATGAGAACATATGACTACATACTAGCCATGAAAGCGGAGAGCCAATCTATTATTGAAGATCCATTTGATGAGGATTTGGATTTCTCTTCAGACGAAGATTTTGATTCGCCTGAGAAGAAGACATCTTTGGTGTCACGTTTTGCCGTGTGCCAAGGGCGTCAAGTCAAAGAGGTAGTTCTACTTTAAGCTACTGGCTACAGTCTTGAAGGGTGGCCGATAATAATACCACACACACACATATGTATATAAATAAATGATATGCCTTAATCTCTGGCCACGTTGTACGTGCAGGACTCGGCAAAATTTTCCATAAGAATAGACGCAGAACCCCTGCCACCATCCACCGGTAAACAAGGTCTTGGTATCAGCATTGATCCATGGAAATTGATGACTCTGAGCAGAGATAAGGCTCTCGCGGCAGCTGAGAAAGCCAAGGAAAGACTTCAGAGATCTAAACACGATTACCTAAAGCCCCTGCCACTAGAGACCAAATCTGGCCTACTGACCGATACTATGACTAGTACCGGTAATTATAACGGTATAGATGGGAGGGGCAGATGCTGGGGGAATGCGAAAGGTGTATGTGGGGTGTTGCCTAAGGGAAGGGCACCTACTGGCTCCCCGGGAAGTTTTTCGAGCCCAAGGCGGCGTTGCTCTAGCACTCAAAACATGGTCCCAGCCTCAGCCTCAGCCACAGCCACTTCGGCATCCCCAAAGCACAAGTACAGAAGCAATTTCGACTTGAAGTTGACAGAGGTGTCCAAAGAGCTTGAGACCTACATTTCAAGGCAGGTTTTATGCTCCATCATTAAGAAGGAAGGGAGCGTGGCCTCCCCAAGATAGTTCTTTTTTATTCTTGAATTCTTTTCAAAGAAATCTTAGCGCCCTACAGTATTTGATGTACCGCTCTGCTGTATATTAAAATTATTATATAAGAAATCTTCAATACTTTGGAATATAGTATTTCAGACATTATCATCCACAAAAGTGAGCGGGGTCAATAGACGCAGATTGCTCCGTTATTTTACAATAGATAAATAAACGCAAATAAATCCTTACGCCATACCCTTATATTTTCTAATAAATCACTCCGTTATTAGTTTGCTCCACACAAGAAATTACAAAAGCAAATAATATTTGTGCTGCCATCTCAACCGCACACCTCTCAGCATTAGGCAAGGCAAGCGGCACGCGGATGAAGCCAGCCCATTTGAACTTATCTATCAATCAAAGAGACAATCAATCACTCGAATATTACAAATTACAAAATGATTAGAAGAATGGTGACAACAATGCCCGGAGAATATACCTGAGCAATCCAGCTCCTCTGTTTTTCTCACCCGAATTCCACAAGAAATTTGGTGGCAGATAACATTCTAAAATGTGTCGGGGAGAGATTTTTTCTTTCAGAGGTTGGCATATCTCTGGAGAAACCAAGTCTGAGAATCCTTGCACGTGCGAGCAGTTCCAATGGTGCATCGAGGTTACATTAAGCGTGATGTTGGATAGGCAAATATTATGAAAATCATCTCCTTCTATGCCCTCTAGAAGCCCTGCTGTTTCAATATTCTCTCCACTCACATGTTTAATTGTGATCCCCTCTACCGTTGGAAGAGCCATGGGATCATAACAAGAATCTGGGTGCTCGCCGTAGTTACCAGTGAACCTTATGGCTATATCTACATTGAACAAGCTCACATTTGATATGTAGACGTTGCGCACATAACCACGCCTTCCAGGAGACGTCTTTATTCTGATTCCCATCCTTGAGTTGAAAAATAGGAGGTTTTCTACATGAATTTCTGATATACCTCCAGACATCTCACTTCCAATTGCAACTCCCGCACTAGTTCGAGTTTGCCCAGTAAGCCTACGAATGGTAATATTTGTACTAGGATGAGCATACTCAATTCCATATTTGTCCCACCCACTCTTGATCGAAATTAGATCGTCGCCTGTGCTGATGTAGCAATCTTCAATGCACACTTCAGCAGAAGAATCTGGAGATGACAAGTTTAAGATAACAATATATAGCTTCGAACAGACAGGAATGCCAGGTAACACAAAGGCAGGGGGCACTGGTGATCCTAGAATTAACTTGAAGGTTTATCACATTTAAACTTTTGGCTTTCTGGAAGAATGGGTACCAGTTTTTAAAATTTATCATACTTGAATGACAAATAATTACCTTACCTTATTGTTTAAGCCATATAACATATATGAAACCCATATTTCTATTCTTGCCATACATGTTCACATTTGCAGAGTGAAGTCTAAAATTTTGGCAGATCTTTAGGGTAGGGTAGCGCCTCACAATTTTCTACTAAAGAATGCTCTGAATTAGTTGACCGAGTTTCAAGAACAGAACAGATGATGCCTCACCTGGATCAATACCATCTGTGTTTGGAGAATCAAGGGGCGCGAGGATTGTCACGTTCTGGACCAGGACTTTGCTGTTCATTCAAAGTGCAAAAATTATGTCTAAATCTCTGCATGCTTGTTAGTTTAGTTTCACACCTTTATAATAAATAAAGCATCAGGTTGAACAAACAAGGAAAGAAAGAACAATATGCTTCTCCCGAGGAGGAAAGACCTGCAATATACAGGATGGAGGGTCCAAAATGGTGAATTCTTGAATGTCAGATTTGAGATGACAACTCTAGTTGAATTCATAAGTTCAACTAAATGTGGTCTCGTATAATTTAACGTTTTTCTATGGAACCAGTCCCACCAAATGCTGCCCTGTCCATCAATGGTTCCATTTTCACCTGCACATAGAAAAAGCAACGATGATTAGGGTGTGAAAAGTACACTATCGGAGAAGACAACTGTTCTTCAATATGGGCCACCTGTTATGATGACGTCTGTCAAATTGCATCCATATATGAGGCTTCGATGCCTTTTGCCTGGCAATTCGCGTCCTCTACCATATGAGGGCAATGGTTTGACAACTGGCCAGTCATTAGAGATCTGAAAAAAGTATGGAACTTTCATCTTTAGGTAATCAGATGCCACTACATCTTATTAGGATTGAACTAATGCAACTTATACAACAGTCTGATTGAACATGCAACTCTAATTCATTAGGATTTCAACTACGTATTCGAAGGGACTTGAGGAGCAAATCATCAATCTGATATCATTGACTTTGGTGGGCAGCAGACACAAGGAGTAGGGATAGCTTCTGAGCAAAGCATGAAGCGAAATGAAGTTTCCAGAAGAGGATGATTTAGGTGTAATGAATCAAAATTCACTTGTTAGACACTAATATTCAAGCAAGATGCAAGAGCTTACCGTTGAACCAAGAATTACAGCATCCTTGTCCAACCACAAAGTTAAATGACTGATAAGGTCGAAACTTCCAGTCAACCAACGGCCAGCTGGGACAAGAAGCTTGGCACCGCCCTTGTCGGCAAATGAGTTGAGGTAGAAAATAGCATTTTGGAATGCTTTTGTGTTGAGTGTGATGCCATCTCCAACTGCACCAAAATCAGTAATAGAGACACTGTGGGGTCGAATTTCTGCTACATTAATCAGCTTGCAAAAAGAGCTGCTCCTGGCAATCCGTGGAGCAAGACAGAACAATGCAAGCAACAGAAGCACGTCCACCAGCTGAAAGAAGAAAGTCATTATTAAGTATCCTAAAGGGAGTGATCAAATGCGCTATATTATATCTGGCTTATTTCAAGAATTTACGCTAGCACCATTTTTACCGATATAAGAAAACCTAAGATCATGGGTGGTTCATTGGTCCAAAAGAACTAATGTTAATTGAGAGAGAATGAGTTCAAACCCATGATGACCACCTATCTTAAGAATTAGTAATTCCCATGTATTTCTCGACACCAAATGTTGTAGGGTCAAACAGTTGTTCCATGAAATTAGTCGAGGTGCGTGTAAGCTAATCCAGACACTCACGGATAACCAAAAAAAAAAACCTAAGATCAAGGAGGTATCAGGACTGGAGGCACAAATACAATCAAGAATACAGCTGAAGACATCTATTAGAAACCAATGTTAAACTAGACAAAGATGGAAATAGATTACGCTAGGATGGAGAGTTTTGGATTTAGTCAAAATGATGGTCGAAAGGGAGCCCAGGAAATTTGCGCCGAAAATGCAAATGCTAAATTAGGTGGTGTTAGCTTAAAAGAAGTGTTGAAGTTGAAAGAGAAGAAAAAGAAGTTAAGTTAAACAACTCACGGTGAAAGGCGTCTTCATAGGAGTGAGATGTGTGGCGTCGGGGGCGGTGAGTTGAATTTATGAGCTCGTGTTTACAAACTACAACATTGACTCCCAATCGCAAAGAAGCAAAGAGAAGGGGTGGTTGGGGATGGTTAAGACTTATCACATACTCATGTTGAGGCACTACACAAATCATTGATGCTGACCGTTGCTGCTCAAAAAATATTAAGCAGTAGGCCCCGCCTGCGCCAGTTGCAGGGTCCTCTTGTTCCTTCTTCTGCATCCCATTCTCTATCTATTTTTCGAGGTTCTCCAAGTTCATATGAGAAATGGAGGGGGAGAATGCCATCGCCAAGAAATTCTCATTCTCAAATGGATGCAAAACCATGAAGACAAAAACTGGGTTTTGCTAACCTAAAAAGTGGTATATGGTTAAATGCTGATTACAGTGAGTGGCTCTTTTTGGCTCAAAGAGAGGGCATGGAGCATGTGACATGCCATCTCTTCTCATGTGAAAGTGCCAACAGTGCTTGTTTCTGGTGCCCAACTTTTCTGGCCGCTGACTTGGAAAACTTCAGTTTCTTATTCATCTGGGCCAGGTATTGTGCTTGGGCTAGCTAGGGCAGTAGAATACGTTGCAAAAGTACAGTACAGTGATACGACACATCCCCATCAAAGAGGCATAGCAATGGACTATTTTTGCTTGAAATCCTGAAACACACCTTGACCATGCGTTGTTTAAAATAAATAACCTATCAATTAATGAGCAAAACTGCCAAAACTATGAATATGCTAAAACAGTAACCGAAAGGAAAAAAAAAAAGGGGGAAGTAGCAGAAAGTCAAAGGGCAATGGTAAAAGATGGAAGTGGGAAGGCGAGATTCGCTTGGGTGCAGGTGCAATGCATTATTGGTTTCAAGTAAATTAAGAAAAAATGTCGAGGTAAAGGACGACAAAGTATATTCAACCAAGGGGTGATCAAAGGTCATCTTAGAAGAAATAGAAACCCAAAAGTAAGAAAAGAAAAGGGAGTAAGCTTCGAAGTCGGGTATCCATTGCGAAGGACTCGGCTAAACTTACCACTTACCAGGCAATCCCATCATATCTTCAAACAATCCCAAAATTGAGTTCTGTCACAAACCGCAGAATTACATATTTACCCGTAAACTTCTTAAAACTCGATTCCTCCCATCTTCTGATGCCCCCTGGAATCTCATCCAATAATCAAGTGTTGCTCTGTCATCAAGTCTCCTTGCTGTAAATTCTCTCTAGCTCATGAAGTTGAACAACTCTCCCAGCTCAATCTTTACATCTCCATCCTTTGTTGAGTGTTTAAAGATTTGATCTTCAATAGAATGGGATACGATCATCCCTTAAAAAATTCAATATAAATTTGAGCCTGAATCTATATATATATATATATATAAAAGTCGATATAAGATATAAATTTGATCCCCTATTTACAAAATTTTAACAAAAATTCTACCCTGTTAAAAGTCTGGATTATATTTCAAGAAATATATCGAGTACAATGTCGTGTTGAAATTGTAATAGAAAAATGAGAATAAAATTTAACTAGCTCCGATTGACAATAAAATTTTTCTCCTATCAAAACATTCCATCTAAACCCTGAGTGAACTCTCATCTCGGGCCCTTACCAACCAAACTCTTTTGGGGCTATCTACAAGCATATCTTCCAAGAGAATCCTCTTATATTGGGAATTTATGCAGGAACTACGTTCTTGATTG
Organism: Momordica charantia; assembly: GCF_013281855.1. Lineage (NCBI taxonomy): Eukaryota > Viridiplantae > Streptophyta > Magnoliopsida > Cucurbitales > Cucurbitaceae > Momordica > Momordica charantia. The sequence continues at coordinate 31,904,874 of NW_028275167.1, read as the reverse complement.
AAGTTTTTAAACAGAAAAGGGAGAAAGAAACCACAGGATTTATGCCGTTGCTTTGGGAGTGGTAGCTGCAGAAGACGATTCAGCAGCAACTGGACCTGAATTATTATTAGAACCTCTACCATTGGTTAATACTTCTCCTGATTTTTCCTTCCTTCCAGCATCCTGATCCTTCTTTACCAGCACCGGTTTGAACTACCAAAAGACAAAAGTAAAAGAAAATTTGTAATAAGAAAATATAGAGAGAGCACGCAAGAGAAAGGAATGAACATCACAGTCCTTTCGAAATAGGATATACCTGATATATGGAATATATAACGTTTCTCCTTATCTGTGCCATCATGTCCAGGAAGAGGTTATAGCCCTCAAGTTTGTACTCTATAAGAGGATCGCGCTGTGCATACCCACGCAAACCTACAGCTTGCTGCACAAACTTGAGTGCTTGCAGGTGTTCCTTCCATAATCGGTCAATATTGCTCAAGACCAAGAATCTCTCAGCTTCCTTCATTAATCCTGGTGCTTCCTTCTCTACAATATCCTGAAATTAGAAACACTACTAAATTATCCCTGAACTTAAAAATTAAGTTTGTTAAGCCAGGATAAACTTCAATATATTCCTTTCATGCGTGAATTTAAATTAATTATGATTAACTACCACCCACACGATAAAATGACATTATAAATATTTAAACTTATCTCCTACTCTGATAAGCTGAAAAATCACTACTAATAAAAAAAAAATTTAAGTTGTTACGTTGGAATAAAACTTATTCTTTTTCATTAATTCTTAAACAAACAAGACAATAATTTTAATTTCATAGCCATGGCAAAAAGGTAAAGTAGGATGAAAGAATTAGAACAATGAAGAGATGAGCACCATCTAGGACTCAGGAGGGCATCAAATCAACTTAAAATGAAAGTAAGGCACTTCCAAACAAAGTAAATGTAGAGGGTGGGCAGGCCCAATGCCATAATACATGCAAGAATCAGATCACTTAGACATTCAAAGAGTCGCGTGGGAAGAGAGGGATAGATTAACTATCCATGTACTGACCCTTTTCTGTAAGTATGCTTCACGCCCACGAAGACGAAGATAATTCTGCAAATCCTCATATGTTGAATATTTACTCCTTAATAAATCTGGGGTAAAATCATCCAACAGATAGCAATACCTATGAACAAAGCAAAATGTGAGTCATGCAAACCAGTTCAGGTTATGTGAATATCTACTAGACGGTAGTTCATACGGTCGATTTAACAAATTGATGCACAAGCAGGTCAAACTTGTTAAGATTTAACATCACTACAATGCTTCGTGCCTTTCTAACCATCAGACACAAAGCTCATGATAAACATTGATGATGAAATCAGCCTCTTACTGTTGAACTTTTGCAATGAGCTTCTCAAGATCCCAGCTTTCAGTTGGAGCATCAGAACCAATATTTGCCTATAGTTTTAAAATCAATGAGTCTGGGAGGTTTAAATCAGCAATGTGAAAGAAAGTTCATATGACATACTTCTAATATGTCATCCATTGTAAGCTCAGCATATTCAATAATAAGTGATTGTAGATTGTCTGATTCGAGTGCACGCCTTCTCTCAGTGTATACACGATCTCTTTGGCTATTTAAGACTTCATCATACTCAAACAATTGCTTCCGAATATCAAAAAAGTAGTTCTCGACTTTCCTTTGAGCTTCATCAAGTGCTTTTGTTAGCATCTGGGATTCAATAGGAAGGTCTTCCACTCTAAAAGCTCTCATTAAACCCTACAGATGCAAATAAAAAAACAACTAAACAATCATGGATCATACCCTGAAGCTAAGGACCTGAGCTAAATATAAATTATAACCTGAATTCGATCTCCACCAAATATCCTAAAGATGTTGTCTTCAAGACTTAAGAAGAAGCGTGAACTTCCAGGATCCCCCTGTCGACCACTTCGACCACGCAGCTGCAATGATACATATCGAGGAGTCAACTTAGTCTCAAGTCACATAGGAATAATATATCACAGGCTTCTATGCATAAGTGAGAGTGATAATGGAAAAAAACACAGTAAGATCATAAATAAATCTTTGAGTTCTATTTATTACAGGTTTACAGCCCAGTAAAATCAATATGTAAATTCGACCTGGTTGTCAATTCGTCGGGATTCATGACGTTCTGTCCCTACAACATGAAGTCCACCTGCTAATACAACCTGCAAGGATGAAAAAATGAAGAGAAACAGTTAACATCAAGAAACAGGCAACAGATTTATTTTGGTGGAAAAACTGACCTTATTCCTTTCTTCCTCGGTATAAACCTTGTATTCTTTGACAATTTCCAAAAATGCATTCCGCAACTTAGCTATGACATCATCTTGAGCAGGGCCCTACAAACTCAAAAGAAAAGAAAAGAAAACCAAGGCAAAAAATAGAGAGAGAAAAAAACCCAGAGTTTGTAACATAAAGATAATAAGTCCTTAACTAAATTTCCAACAAAATAAAATTCTAAAGTTTCTTCAGCTGCCAACTAGAAAGAATACTGGTTTCGAAGAATTTACCTTCTCACAAGAATAAGATAGACGCTCCTCTGCTTCAAGCTCAGTTAGTGATCTCTGACCCCAAGTCTTGACAGCAAACTGTACAGCCTCTTCAGCCAACTTGGTATTCTCACTTGATAAATCACATGGAAATAAACTTTCGTTCACCTAATATATCATAAAAATAGATCAACTGGGAAACCACACAGCAGAAAGATTAACCTTGCTGAGAAAAAATACAAATTCAAGTACCAATGTCATTACTATACCTTCCATGTTTTCTTTGGAGGAGGCTTCTTCACCGATACAAAAACTCCGTCAGTTAGTTTGACAAGTCTGCAATAAAATATTCCCACAAATTGTAAAGCATGCTTTATTATTCATTAACTACCACCCATTCTAGTCGTTTTCTATAGATTGACATCAGTCCATGGCCCCATAGCACTTATAAAATATCCAAGGACATGTAATCTGAACATGTGCAGATTATTGGACATTCCAAAACAGAGACTCCATCCTTCAGCGCATCATATTGATATAACATCTAACATTGGATTAATACTCCTTAATCCTTAAAAGCAGGGAAGGGGCTTGGAGTTATTTTCCAGGTGTTGGTTTCCTACCTCTCACGCTTGTGATCTTCTCATTCGCACACTCTCCCTCTTGTACTTTTTATTACTTTTATAACCAATTGAATAGCCTTTTCTGGCAGTTCCCGTGGTTTTTGTGAGAATTTCTTATCCTTTCTTGCTTGCGTATATCTGATTTTTTTAATACTGTTATTAAAATTTAAAAAAAAAAGAGGTTCTGTAAGGGGAATGTCGAGCAATAGCAAGAGTAGAAATTCACTTTGAGATAGGGGTATTAAATATCTCTATTTCCATAAACATTTCTGTCAGACATCAACTTTGATATTACCATTAACTTATACCATAAAAATATTGAGGAAATATAGAAATTGTTAACAAAGTATCCCTAATGTAAACATTATATTAATAATAAGGATTTTAAACATATATAAAAAGTGAAATACTTATTAATTAATTTAAATTTGTTATTAATTTCTTCATTTATATGATTTTTTCCATAAATATTCATCAGCATCGACATTTTATTGATATTTCTAAAAAATTGAGATCTCGACATTTCCATCAACATTAACATTTAAACTTCGTTTCTGACCTCATATGCGAAAACTTTCATAAGCAAATTGAGAAAAAATCAAGATGATTTTTGTAGGAATGTATCTCGGTGGTGCATCAATTATAGCAAATTCTTTTGTAACTACAACCTTTCCATGTTTATGCACAATTGGGAAGCGGTTGTTTAGTTTGTTTGGTGGGGTTCCCTCTACCCCAGCCTCTAGTTTGTTCTTTCTCTTTTGATCAATACATAGATGTTTCTTATCTAAAAAAAGAGAAAAAATCAAGATGATACCTTGGCATAAGCAGCTCACGTAACTTCAGCCTAGCTATAAATTCAGCATTACCACCAAGAATTATATCAGTTCCCCGTCCAGCCATGTTGGTAGCAATTGTCACTGCACCTAAGCGACCACTCTGAGCAACAATTTCTGCTTCTCTCTCAACATTTTCTGGTTTTGCATTGAGAACCTATAGAGTGCACTAAATTTAATAAGTCACAGCGACCTCGTAAAATAATTGAGGTGTTTCAAAAGAAAAATGGTAGGAAAAGAAGCCATGAACCTCTCAGCATTGCACGAGAGGCTTATTGATTATGCAATATTTTGCTATTTGACTTTTAGTGCACATTAATAGACCTAACCTCATGTGGGATTCCAGCTTCTCGCAACTGTTCTGAGAGAGCATCACTCTGCTCAACACTAGTTGTGCCAACAAGCACAGGGCGACCTGTCTTGTACATTCTAGAAATCTCTACTACAACAGCTCGCCACTTCCCTGTCGTTGCCCTGAAAACCACGTCTGACTCATCCTGATACAGAAATAGAATATACAGAGAGAAGAAAAAAAAAGAGAGAATTACAATGAAAGGAGTGTTCAGGATATAGGATATTAGAACGATCAACTTCACTAGGGTTTTTCATACACAGCATATGTGTAAACTGTAAAGTGTAGACCATAATCTTAGGCGAATCTTTTACACCTCTAAAAATCTTTGTGCATATTTGTAAACTGAAACCTCTGTGCATATGTATGCATGTAGAGCACTTGACACATGGCAAACAAAGGTCTTGCAATGATCTATTTTGAACATTATAATATGCTCAAGTTCCACATAAATATGAAAAAGTAATCAGCCAGACTTGAGAAATGAATTGTGAATAGCAGGCTTAACTACACCTTTCTTATCATAGGCTTGTTTGTAGGAACAATTGTGACTTTGAGCTTATATATACTATCAAATTCAGTGCCTTCCGTTGCTGCCGTGCCAGTCATTCCACAAAGTTTTGGGAACTGCAAACAATGGGGAGAAAAGGCATTAAGCAGAGTGGGTGAGATGAATCTTATTGAGTTTCGGGAAGTATAAATTGGCATGGAATTTACCTGGAGGAAGAAGTTTTGATAACTTATTGAAGCTAGGGTTACAGTTTCATTTTGAATTGGTAAAGCTTCTTTTGCTTCGACTGCTTGATGAAGTCCATCACTCCATCTTCTCCCCTGGACAACAAAATGAACCATTATAGTTCCTCCATCAAATTTTACTGCATAAGTATGGTGTATTTCTACATATACAGTATGACCATATGCAGCTGTCTAACATATTATGTTACATTATTTACAGTATCATCAAATAAAGAATCTGGTAAAATACCAATCGGAGGAATGGAGGTACAAGTGGCAATACAAAAATACAAGCTGAAACCAAACAAGAAGGCCACACACACAAAAATCATAAGGAGCTACAATAATTTGGGACAAAAAAACAAAGGAAAATCACAAGGGTTTTTCTGCATTTTGATCGTTTAACTCCAAACTTCCTCATGGCATTAAACAGATTAAGTGATATTACCCTCTTGTTTCTTTCTAACCAGATGTTTCTTAGGACGCAAGATGATTCCATCCATATAACAACACAACCCAACCAAAGAGAAAAGAAGACCTCTGGATAAAATCATCGGTATCTTTACAAGTACAACACACTAAGAGAAAAGTTTTACCTTTTCTCAAGATATTAACCTTCCAAAGCTTAACAAAGAAAGGCAATAAGACTGATCAGAAGAAAAAACAAAAATAAACAAGGATTTACATGAGAAAGAGCCAGAGGACTCGTGGAGAACAGATTTGTCTATCTTGCAGTTTCGACACATTCAAATCCCTATTGGATTATGTAAGATAGATAAACCACCGTTGTACTAGAAAAGGCCCTTCTAAATGGTAACTATGAAAATAGACCCCACAAAAGTGAATGAAATATGCACTTCAAGTATTTTTTTTTTTTCAAGGAAGAGATTGATTAGACAGGGAAAAAACAAAAGAAAAAAACCATTGGTGAACCCATGACATTGCCACAAAAAAGAAAAGGACGTGAGTATCATGTCGTTGAAGAGTTCAATGAAGTTGAGGAAGCTAGGAAAACACTAAGAAGTGACTTCCAAAGGGTTCCTGAAAGTTCCATTAACAACCCACATTAGAGTCCCAGCTATTAGCGCAATGCTCATACTTACGACAATTTCGTACCACAAAGCATTGGACTTCCAGGAGAAACACCACAACCACTTGGTCAATGAAGCAATATTCTTTAAAGCTAAGATCCCAATCCTTAGACTACCCTCCTTACATGCTCTAGAGACCAACTCCCATCTAACCAAATGAAACCAACCAACCCCATTCCTTCATATTATAAATTTCTTGTGGCCATAGGCCCATAATCTTCTCTCGCTTAGTACCAAGAAAAGAAGCAACTTTGAAAAGGGAAAGGAAATAGAATACGATTTCTTAAATTTGAACCAAAGTAAGCCTACTCCTTTAGAAACAAGTGTTTTCTTAAAAGAAGGCAAATTTTTCTACGCTCTTTACACCATGGGGTCCCAAAATCCTATGACTAGAGTAAAAAAATGGGAATAAGAAATCTCACATTCCACTAACTGCACCCACCTACTAAGCTTAGAAAGATGACAATAAACTTTTGCATCGATGGATTTCAAGATTGGGCTATGACTAAAAAAAATTTAGGATTTTTTATCAAATGAGAAAAAGAGCCCTCCTTTCTATAAAAGAAAAGGCTGGTATCATCTACATAATGAAAATGACCTCCACATGAGATCATTTTTCTGCCATATATGCTTTAATTGTTAGAAAAAAAGAGAAAATGTAAAGACCAACCATGGATGGCTACAATCAAATACAATGTCACCCTAAGGATACATAAGAATTCTACCTGCATCACTCGACCAGTGAACTCATCCACAATCAGAACCTCCTTGCCACGAATTATGTAATTAACGTCTCTTAGAAATAGTTCTTTAGCTTTTATTGCATTAAGAACATATGATGCCCATTGTTCTCGAGGATCATATAAATCTTTAACATCCAAAATTTCTTCAGCATCCTCATAACCTTGTTCTGTCAGCAGCACAGTCTTCTGTTTCTCATCCACCTGCAATGACAGCACAACTAAAAAAGTTTAACATTTTTGCTTTTCCCTACTTTCTATCACTAGACAAAGCCTGTAAATCTTAACTCTGCAAGGGAAATAAGTCATCTTCTCAAAATCCCATATTCACTAACCTGATCATTTGCCATATCTAAACCACACACTAGTAACAACACGAAAAAACAGAAAAATAACAAGCACTGAAAGGTTATGTATAACCCTTGCTAGGACTTCAAAGTATGTCAGCCAATAAAAGACAGGACCTAAATGGAACGACAAACCAGATGTTGCACAATCCAACAACATATTCTAAAATTGCATTTCAGTTCTGAGATCCCTGTGGAGGAGGGCCTCGTATGGAAACACTACTAACAAGAATGACCTCCAAGGAAACCATAAAAGACATCACCTAATCAGGTCCCTACTATCTAATGAATGAGAATGAAGAACTATAATTATTTAGCAACACAGACAATAATTGACTATTGATACGACATCCTATCATCTCATCATGATCCTGTTCAAATTGAGCAATAAAGTTTAAAAAACCCTGGAATATATTATTTATAGTATGGGTATTGATAAATAAATGAGTTGTATAGTCTTTTCATATTCATAAAGATCTTTGGAAAAGGCATCTGTCATCACTATTCACTGGATTCAACATGGATAAACTGGTGGTTCTTTTACCAAGTCAATAGACTTGAGTGTACAAAGGATTGGCCTTTAAACTACTTTCCAGTGCCATTAGCAAAATGGAAAGAATTGAAAATTTTCTGAAGAAATGGAAAAATGCATATTTATCTAGTGGTGGTCACCTACCCTCTAGAGTCAGTTCTCTCAAGTAACATATTTTGTTGGGAATGCAACCAAAGTCCCGCATTGGCTAGGAAATGAGAAGTTCATGGGTATATAAATTAGGGATAACATCTCCAAGTATAGGCCTTGTGAAGGTTATATCCAGAGTGGATAATATCATACCATTATAAAGATATCTGTGAGTATCATTTTCCTTAACAAGTGGTATCAAAGTCATACCCTTGACTTAATCATGTGGGTAAAATCCTCTAGTACCTAAGAAAGTGGCAAGCCTCGAAACATGTAGTCATGGCGTGATCCGTGGTTGAGCTATCGAACAAGCGGTATGCTTCGATGAAGAGGAGTTGCGCTTGGTCAAAAGTGATGTGCAAAATAAGACACAAATGATCGATGAATAACTCTTTGAGGGGAAAATCAGTGGTACTTTGTTTGGGGGGAGGATTGTAGAGAATGCGACCAAAGTCCCACATTGGCTAGGAAATGGTAAGTTCATGGGTATGTTAGGGACAACATCTCTATAAGTATGAGGTCTTTTAGGTGAAACCAAAAGCAAAGCCATGAGAGTTATATCCAAAGTGGACTATCATACAATTGTGAAGATACTTGGGGGTATTGTTGCCCTTAATAAGATATTTTCAATAGCTTGTTAGGATTCAGTCTAAAGTTGCAGCCTAAAACAAAAGAAGTATTAATTTTGTCATTGAATGGGCTTATTCAATAGTAAATTTTGTCTCAAAGAGATTTCAGACTTGTTAAGAACTATTTTCAAAACAATTTTAGAACAAAAATTCAATGAAAAAATATTTTGTTAACCATTTCCCAAAAGCTTTTTACTTTATTGTTTTAGTGCGTTCTCATGGAAGTCCAACTTTTAAGAATAAAAAAAGTTCGTTTCTTGGTTAAAAAAAAAAAAAGAATTAATGAAGTTCTTTCTTCTAAAATCAGATATGTGACTAGTAATGCTGATGTACATAATAATATAAACTTATACAGGTCATCTAATCACATGTGCAATTTTAAAAATAAAAAATAAAAAATTGTTTGCCAGCAGCTCCCCAAGCAAGCCTCTTTTTGCAACAAGTTGGACTCTTCTGGTATTTATTCATCTAAATCCATCTCTTTCATTCCACTGTGTAAGTTGACAAAATTTACAAGGTTTTTGGATGCAGTGTTCTAGCTAGTCTTCAGTCCAAGCTTGACACTAAGATTTGCCTGTTTATGGGCATTAACAATAGTTCGTTCAAAGTGTGCGACTCAGCTCTAAATACCACTATTTTGATGATCCTCCCAAATAGCCTCATTGAAAGCTACAATAGTGGTTTCCTCAATCACATTATCATTTCGTCATTGAATTGCCACTAATCCCAGAATCTCTTAAGGGTTGGTCAATAAAGCCCATCTTTGAAGATTTGTAATTTCTAAGAAGCCCAGATATGTCAACATGGGTTTGAACCATGGTAGTACCTACCTAGGATTTAATATCCTACGAATTTCTTTGACAACCAAATATAGTAAGGTCAGACAGTTCTGCAAGATTAGTTGAGGTACTCACAAGCTGGCCTGAACACTCACAGATATCAAGAAAAAAGAAGTAGAAGAAGCACGGATATGGACATAGGATGCATATGCAATACAACAGAGGATATGGTGACATGTCAATTTCTAAAAAATGTAGGACACGAACACATCAGGGATACACTATTTTATTTTTGTTTTTGAAAAATATATGTGTATATATTTTGTTTCCTATCAAAGAAATGTGTATATATGGATACATAGGGCTTGGCCATGCAATGTATAAATGTGTCCTTGTTTCCTAGGGTGGAATAAAAACAGTAGACCTAGTACAGAGAAAATATCCTTATATAGCTCTTTCCCCTTCTCTGTATGTTCTTCGCAAATGTAATGAGGAAAATAGTAATCATCTTTCTTTTACAGCTGACCCTATACAACAAATTTTGGTTCAAGGGCCTTAAGTCCTTTGATAATAGGGTTTTTCCTCAAAGGGGGTTGTCTCACCCTGGCTCAATCCGTCCTAAAATTCTAAAAGCCCCCAAAACAGTGATCGCATATATGGAGAAGCTTACGAGGGATTTTATATGGAATGGAGGAAAGTATAAGCCAGCTGGAAACTTGGTTAAATGGTCCTGGTTAGCCTTGCCACATCAACAAGGAGGCCTAGGCATCAGATCTCTCTCTCTTAGAAACAAAGCCCTCCTTATGAAATGGCTTTGGCGCTTTGCAGTGGAAAAAAACAGCTTGTGGAGAAAGATCATAGCTGCAATTTATGGAGAAGATACCCATGGCTGGTCTACTTTACCTTTTGGCAGACCTTGGATTGACATACAAGGTACCAGCACATCTTTTCCCAACCTCATCTACTTCAAAGTTTCAAAGGGAGAGAACATCAAATTTTGGGAAGATACTTGGCTTGACGACTCACCCCTCTCTTTCACCTTTCCTGCCTTTTACGGTTTATCCTCCAAAAAAGGAAAATCGATTGCAGAATGCTGGGTTCCTGAAGTAGCGACTTGGAATCTTGGGTTGAGAAGAAATCTCTCTGATAGGGATATGGACAGATGGGCTGCCCTCACAGAGAAGCTAGATGGGGTGGTTTTAGGGCAAGGAAGAGACAAGATTTGGTGGAAGGCTGATAGCAAAGGGAGGTTCTCTGTAAAATTTGCTCTCACGGCTATTACCACCCCTTCCCCTAAGTTAAGTTCGGCCATAGCTTCCATTATCTGGAACTTCAGAGTTCCACAGAAGGTAAAAGTCTTCCTTTAGACCCTTTACTACCGGGGAACCAACACAGCAGAGAAACTATAGAAGAAACTTCCTTATTGGGCTCTCTCTCCCAATATTTGTGCTTTGTGTTTACATAACTCAGAAGATGTGGATCACTTGTTCTTGCATTGTTCCTTCGCTACTCGGGCATGGAACTATATAGCTTCTCTTTTCGACTTCTCCTTTTGTCTCCTCCCAAGGAACATAGAAGACTTTATTACATAAGGTTTTGGTGGAAGCACCCTCAAATGGAAAGCTTACGTCCTTTGGAACTGCGCGGCAAGGGCCCTCCTTTGGCTTCTTTGGCGCGAAAGAAATAGTAGGATTTTTTAAGACAAAGTAGTTTTGAAAGATTCTTTTTTTGTGAATATCAAGCATACGGCTTCTTGGTGGACTTCAATACACAAGAAGGTTGTTTGTAATTACAGTTTGTTTTTTATGCTGCAAGACTAGAAAAGCTGTAATTAGATAGTTTTGAGGGGAGGGTTCTCTCTACCCTCCGCCTTTAGGTTGTCTTCCCCATTTTTGGGTTTCTCGTTTGATAATACACATATTTGTTTCTTATAAAAAAAAATTAAATAATAGGCTTTTTCTCAGTCACAGTCATCATCAATGCACTGAATTCTATAATATAAAATCAGCTCTACAGCGGTTGTAGTTGGAAAAATTTCAACAATTTTCAAAAAAAGTCTGGGGGTTCGCAGAGTTGTGAAACACAATTCAGTTTTTAGCTCCTGCATCTTATGTAATTATAATTCTTTTACTATTACTATTACTTTTTTTTTTCATATCTTTAGGAATATGAGGCAACTTACGAAAATCGACTAATACAACTGCGTAACCGTACATTTTATTGTCAAAAGCCTCATAAAATTTTAATATCCTAGTAGGTCGTCACTACAAGGTCTGAAGTCATTGCCCCAAAATCTCTTTACTTTTTCATATGCCCCAACGCCACTAGACTAACTCATGGGGGTTATAATTCTTTTATGATCAATACCAACTATAGTAGTTTCTCATTGCTTCATTAGTGGTCTGAGTTTTATTCCTTCTACCTTTTAACTCATCAATAAATTGTGTAGAACTTTTCTGCAAAGCAAACTAAAATGTAATTTGTTAATCTTACAGTGTAATGTATATCACGTTCAAAAGCAGAAGCCAGCTTTGCAGCTTTATAATATCTGTCACTAGGTTTTTCTGCAGGTCCAGAAATAATGAGAGGTGTTCTTGCTTCATCAATAAGGATAGAATCAACCTCGTCAATCACACAGTAATTGAAATCTCTTAAGACAAGCTCTTCAACACTCTGCACGCACGTGACAAATGCATTTAGATAATTTGACTGGAATGGAACAAATGAAAAGTAAGTAGATGAAAACAAGCAAATAAGTCAAGAATTACTTTCCGTGGCCAGATTGTCTCTCAAGTAATCAAAACCAAGCTCGCTATTAGTAACATAGGTAATATCACTTAGGTAATTCTCCCTTCTTTCTTCACTTGTCATATTCTCTGCACAAAATGGTGCGGGTGTGAGTTTATGGGAGGACAGTGAAACACCAAGAGAGTCAGCAATGCAGAAATATAGGTTAAATTGTGACTCCCGGACTGTGATAATGCAAATTCATTGTCCAACTAAAGAAAATGAATTAATTCAGAATAGATAAATCTTCAAACTTCACTAGGTCAAAGTTGCAAATGCCAATAAAACAAGAAAAAACAGCCCCTAGCCTCAATATCAAGAAAAGACATCAATACATCATTTCTTCGCTCTTCAGAAACTATGATTAGCCACCATGTTCAATAATCGTTCAAGTGCACATTTCACAACGATGTACAATAAAGATTTAAGAATAATACAGTATGAAAATTTTACTTGAGAAAAACATTTAATGACCCTTTTGTCTTCAAATACATAAAATGATTGTAATCAAATCTTCATGTACTTAAAATATTTGTTATCACCACAGCTGGCTGGTTGTCTAACATATAGCAAAAGATAGTAATGAAAAAAATAGAATCTGTACTTGCAGGTTTGATTAAACAAATTACCAAGAGGTCAGAACTTAAAAGCTCAAAAACATAGAACCTGTACAAAAATTAACCTTGAGCAATCAGAAGGGAGAATGTTCATCTAATTACTCAATGAAAAACGTAATGATTTTTTTTCTATTTCTTTTGGAGATTCATAAAGGAATGAGGCATACGTTGAATGAGTCCAACCTTCAGTCCAAGAAAACGAGGGACTTGACCAACCCACTCACAATCCCGCCTGGCCAGATAATCATTGACAGTAACAACATGAACCCCTTTTCCAGTCAAAGCATTCAAATAAGCTGGTAAGATAGCAACTAGGGTCTTTCCTTCTCCAGTCCTCATCTCTGCTATTTCTCCTTTATGAAGAACCACACCACCTACACACAAGAACTAAGAAACTCAAAAGCTTGTACCTTATAGATGCATAATAATGCTTCCGTATCAGGAATTACATATGCAGTTTAAATTAAAAAATGTCACAAGGAATAAATGTAAGAAACCTTAATCTATTAACTAACTTATCCAAATATATAAATATTTTAATGAGAAACCGAACTTTTCAATGTTTTCATTGAGAAAAATGAAAAAAGACATAGTGCACAAGGACATAAAAAAAACAATCCAACAGAAATGAGGCCCATTTAAAGAAAGAGGTTTCAATCCAAAAGGATAACACCACTAATAATTACAAAAAAAAAAAAAAAGAACTCCAATATGAAGTATTAAATCTAATAATCTCCCAAACATACCCCATGAATCTTTCCACCCCTAAAAATTCTATTATTTCGCTCAATCCAAATCCTCCACAAAATAGCAAAGAAGCAAATCTACCACATAAAACTGACATCTAATATTATATTTTTCTTAATGAGAGATTTGAACAAATATATATGAAAAGAGGTCTAAGAATAAGAATGATTAAATCTCCACTTAACCCAAAAACTTTAGTTGGTGGGTTACAACAAATATTTTTAATACTCTTCAGTCCTCACCACTTGTGGGCTTCAAAATTTGTACAAGGCCCAATAAGTGATTATCAATATTAATTGGATAGGAAATAACGTTAAAGAGGTTTGAACACATGACCTCCTATTCTGATACCATATTAAATCTCTATTGAACCTAAAAACTTAAGCAGATGGGTTACAACAATTTAATCATTTATCAATACTTACAAAATAATAATAATAATCACAAACAAGATGGGTTGGAGATGACCCAAGGGAGGATTGAAGTGAACCAATGAGTCAATGACCCTCTGCACCTCCTCTTTTAAGACCCACTACACCCCTAAAAATTTTCAGTCTCTAAATCTCTGTAGCCCTATGTTCCACAGAATATCCAGAAAAGAAACATGCAAACAGCCCTTCCTTTATCCTAGGAAGGTGAATATAAGAGCACCTCCTCCAACATCACATAATACAAGTCCTACTCAAAGCCAACCGCACTCCGAATCTGTCCAAGAATCATACTGCACAAATCAACATCTCTAAATCATAAGATCCTAATTCTCTTCAGCATGCTTACAAAGAACACACCACTTAGGACCTCTAGACAAAGTAAATGGTGTTAATCCTCGCAAGTGCAACCAAAAATGTGAGAATTTAACATTTTTGAAGATTTTAACCTTCCGAAGTGTGGTAAATAAAAGGGGGTTTGACGAGTAAAAAGGGACAAACAAATGAGGAAGATCTGCAAGAGAACACGCTCAACAACTCAAGGGTCCAAACACAAACAATCTCTTGGAATGAAAATTACATTATCAGATACAGAGAGGGAAAAATCAATGTAAGGCTTTCTCAAAAGAGAGGAGATAACCAATTGGTAATTGTAAAGATGATGAGATCTAGAAGGTCGAAGCAATTTCTTTCTTATAACCACCAACTTGCAGAGGGTAGCAGGACTGCTAAATAAAGCCAATTCATAACAGATGACAGGCAGAACTGTTCATGAGGGAAAAAAAAAGGCAACCGAGAAAATGTAGAGTAGATAACTTGCCTATGAGTTGAACATCGAAGGGTCGGAGCCCCAATACCCTCTTCGAAGCCTCTCTCACAACAGCAAATGCTTCCTACAGCAGAAACTTTATGCTTAGAACTTAAAAATAGAGCATTCGGAACTTAGAACGAAAAGAACTTAGAAACATAATCGTTCAAGTTCAATACAACGGTCCATAGAATGGTTGACACGAAAGATCTACCAAATTTCGAGCATGAGTTGGCAGACGTTTTATTTTCGAGAACCAAATAACAATCTGATAAAGCAATCGTTATCTGAATATGGTACTGAAATGAATCTGAAGTAGAGTTACAAACGCAAAGTAGCATGATATCAAAGAGAAACTTTAACCACATTAAGAAGCGGAAACTTATTTATAAAAAAATATTTTTTTTTAAACAAAAAGGAAGAAGGAAAAAGAAAAAGGCAGCTCCAGACCAAAAATTTAGCAAGGAATAGAGCATGAAACTAGATAATTAGAGGAGAGTTCGTTTTCGAGACTTACAGGCAAAAGAGAATCCAAAGATTCGCCCGTTTGAGCTCGCTCTTTCAGCACAGAAGTCTTGTCCCTGAGCTGGGAATCCGATAATGCAGACATTTCCGCTTCTAGTCCATTGATAACAGCAATGGTTGAAGCATACTGCTGTCTAGTGGACTCCCCAGTGTCAGTCCCTCTAAAAATTCCGCCTAGAAAACCTCCCAGCGAAGCTACAGGGCGCGTGCTCCGTTTACTACAACACACCAGTTTTGAAGTATTTGATCGCAATTGGAAGGTAGACGAGAATTTTTTATCGATAAAAGAGGAAGATAAATGGGATTTGAGAGACGAAGCCTTGAAAGATAGGAGAAACTTGTAAGATTGAGATGAAAAGCAGGGGTGGCAGTGCTTCACCATAGGTGAATCACAAAGGGGCCTTGTCATACTTGTGGATCGCACAATGATAAGATTGAGAAACGGATAGAAAATAGGATGAAGAAACGCTACAATCGCTAGCAAGGAAGAAGCTATGAAGGTGAAACAATGAGAGTGGAAGTGAAACTCGGCCTTTCGTCAGAGACGCCAAGCACATAATCCATTAAGCATCGAGCATCAACGTTCAACAGAAGCGCGAGGGGACGGATAAGGCACATGATTAAAGACAGGTGGCTTTAAGAGAGAGCAGTTGCCGTGAACAGTACTTGGGTACTTCCCTCCAGTAGGAACTTTATCAGTCGTGTTTTTTAACTCAACTCAAGTTGAAGGGATGGACAAATTTAATTCCTTTACCTGAATTCTAATACCAGAAAAATTTAGTAACCATTTTACCCTCTCACACTCTCTTCTTCTCAGTAAAGCCAGTTAAAAATACAATCGCATTATTGTTAACTTAAAAATAAGATACTTATAATACAAATTAAATATATAAACTTTTTATTTAATAAAAAGTTCTAAAAAATTAAACGAATTAAAGCTTTAAAAGTTCAACTACTAAATACATAAATATTTAGCTACCAAAATGAAAAATAGACGGTAGTCAAATTGGCAATTATATTTAAGGCAGACTCTTTTTAATTATTATAATTAAAAAATTTGTGTAACACATTTATAAATTTGCTTTGTTACTTATAGGGCAGCAAAACCATCATTCTAAGTTCTAACTAAGCCGTGTCTCGAAAGTAAAATATTGTCTTTAAAAAAGATAGCTGCTGCTACATATGCAGATCATTTTCAGCCAAAACCTAGCTGCTGCTACATACCCATTTCTGCCTAATAAACAATTATATTGTACAAAATTAAGTCGAGATTGATTATCAAGAGTTAAAAAAAACCCAAAGTATTTAAAAATAAATACAGACTGCATATGTAAAAGCTCGTATTTGAACGTACTAATCGTGAACATTAATGGCAATCCCCCTGCGCATTTCTAAGATTAAAGAACCCGCCTCGCATAAAACCAACAACATGATAGGAAAAGCATGGAATAATTGATCGTACTGCAAAGCTTATTGTAACCGTCCGTTTGGGACATACAACTGCGAAAGAACAATTTCTTCAGTCGGTGTAAACTTTTTCCGTATAAAAAGAGAAAAGAGGAAATACTGGAGTGAGAAACAGCCTATAACCGCATACAGACGGGAGAAATATCTGCAATCCTTATAAAGACCACCCCCCCCCCCCCCCCCCCCCCCAAAAAAAAAAAAAGTGAGAGAGAGAGAGACCAAAAAGAAAAAACAAAAAAACAATCCTACTTTTTAACTTGGTTCTGGTGGAATCAGCTTCAAACTTCGCATCCATTCACAGAAACTGGGATCATCGAAATGAAGAAAACTACTTTTCAGCTTTGTCCGCTGCTCTGTGGACAATGTTCTAAGTTGCGGGAATCTAGCCTCCTGCAGCAATCAATTAATAATCCGTTAGAATCATACCAAACGAACCCCATCAGTTCTCTCTCTCGTAGAAAGATAACCAAACTTCCTCAGTTATTTAATTGCAATGAAGCACAGTCCTATACAATTAAGCGAAGTATGGCATTCTCCCGAGTCTTGACAAGTCAGATCATCATGACCCAAGAATAATGGGCTATCTTCTATTTTACCTGTTCGTAAGGAGGGTCCTTGTGTGCCGGTATTAGCCGAGAAACAAAATACCGAGCCTGAGAGCTCCCCTCCTGCTTCACATTAAACAGGTTTAGTGTTATTGCAGATAAGAGAGAGAGAAACAGTAACTTTTTCATTAAGGGAGACAAAAAGGAATAAAAAAGAGGTCACCAGAAAATAGAACAACAAACGGGTATACAAAAAAAAAACACACAATCAATTTGGCATAAATAAGAAAAGGGGAGTATTTACAGCATCCTTTCATTAAGTCAGAGAAATTGAAAATTTAAAACCACGTTGAGGAGAAACTTTATTATTATTATTATTTTTTTTTTATAACCTCGTTGAGGAGAAACATATAGCTTCTATAACGAGACAAACCTTGAACGCAAGAATCCTGGGAGCTGGAAACCTGGATTCAGTAAGCTCTTCCGCCAGTGTTCTGCAAGCTGCTAAAGCAGCTGCACTTTTTCCTTCTTCAGCTGCAAGCTCAGCACCCTACGTACACCAATAAAAGGAATAAGAATAATACGTCCAATTATAAAATAAGGGAAACGGATTAGAAAATTAATATTAGAATGACAGAAAGGCCAGAAAGGCCATGGCCAAAGGAGAACAGAAATAATTGAGCAAGTTTAGAAAGCAGCGGAGGAGAAGACGTTCTAGTTTTTGTAATTGGAAATTTGTCAGAAAAGACAAGTTATAATATGAGTTTAATGAATACGAAACTTGCCATTTTTGTTTTCAACTGTTTTTTTGTTCATTAAAACTGTACTCAAATCATTTTCACTGAACAGATTTTCTAAGTAAAGAAAAAAAAAATTCACAAAGCACTTGATTTTCAAGACAAAAATGCTAATGGTACCATTTTCAGCTAGAAATTAAAGATGATACAACAATGTTTGAGGGCACAAACTAAACAGAAGCATGTCTAAGCTTCCAAAAGGTAGTATAATAAGTAACATACCAACCAAATGAAGACATCTGTTCCGTGGTCAAGAACAACAGCAGCATCTGACTGCATAGCTAGGTCATATGCTGGAAGCTCTTCAAAAGTACCCCCTTCCCGGTGCATTAGACAGCGAGGTGCTACCATACGGAGGGAAAGATCAAAGGATGCGTTCAAAAACAAGTTTCTTAACACAGACCTTTCATCTTCATGACCAACAATGCTTCCAAGAAGAGGGCCTCTTCTCAAATGGAACAGAAGCTCCGGCATTGAAGACAGTTCCTTTGGAAACCGATAAATCTTTGACTTTGGTGCCAGGGTCCCAAATTTCAAAGCAATATCTTTCACTCTTTCGTCTATTGTAGCCTGCATATCAATTGCATCAGACTGGCTTTTAGCTAGCAAGGCAGTCCTCTTGGCAATAAGGACTCCAGCTATTTCATCTTGAACACTTTCCAAATATTCTGATACGCTTTCAACAGTAGGCAATCTGATAGTAATTACTCTTGATATGTCAGCTTGATAAACATTTGAATATTGTACAACAAACTGGAAAAATACAAAATCACTCTTTATGTCCCTCTTAGTCTCCATCGAGAGGGAGAAGCTCTGAGCTTCTTCTACACTAAGCATTTGAATGTAGAGAGAGCTGTCATTTTTGAAGGTTTCATGCGTGTCTACATGCGCCTCTTCACCTGGACCAACAACTTGGGTGATTAAAATGTCATCAGAACAGCGTACTTCTAATAAACCATGAGAACCTGCAGCCCTAGCAGATGCCCTCTGCAAGTTCACACCAAAGGCTTCCCCAAAGTCATCATGTAGAACCAAAACACCACCAGAAGCTTTTGCAAGAGGCTGCAAAATAGGAACTCTTACAGGGCATGTTCCAGCACATAGAATGTCAACCACAGTATTTTGTCGATGAGCCTCACGACCAAGATGCTCCATCCAAGTTAAAGCAGACTTCTCCATGTGTAGGTAATTTGGGTGACTGACAGAATGTGGAACTGACCCAGGGCCGCACGTGTTAGGCCCACCAGCACACACAATAATTCTACTATTACCTCCCGATCTTCTAACTACTCCTCGAGACACTTCTGCTGAAGGTCCTTGGATTATGGCAAGAGCAACTTCAACTGCAGTACCAAGGCACCTATCTCTTGAGGCTTCTGGAACACTTGATTTATAAGGCCTCAGTGATGAAAATATTGTGTGTGCTACAGGAAGTGAGGCGTGCATTGGTGATAAATATATTCCTGTTCCGTAAATTAATGCTTTCAAAGAGTCTGGAGTTGGTGATTTATCACCGGGAAGCACATCAGCAGAGGCAACAGATTCTTCCGAAAAATCATATACTGATACAGTCCGGCCATACAGTATAATTCCAATTCTTGTAGTGGGGGAAACTGAATCAATAAAAGCATGCAAGGAGCTCTGGAGATGCTGCAGATGAGGCTCGTCTAAAGACTCATCAATAACCAAAACAACGGGTGCAGACGTTCTTGAATCAGAAGCTGGAATAAACCCTGGTCTCCGATTCCCAGTTCTGACATAATCAACCATAGATGATGACAATTCTGGGAAATGACAAAGGTCTTCTTTGCTTGGTGCTACGTATTCACCCTCACTTCCATTCAGCTTCCGACAAATTACACACTGCCACTGACCCGAACCAATTAAGATATTGCAATACAGATTTGAATAAGCTCCACAGCTTGGGCAACGATGGGGCTCGCGCTGTATTATCTGAGGACCTGATGAAATTTCCCTCCCAGGTGAAACCAGTGCTCCAAAACCCAAACTGGGAACATTAGCTTGTTTCTTCAGCTTCAGCACCTATATCAATCGAGGTCAAGAAAGGAGTAGATTGCAAAAAAATTAATGTTAAATTAATTTTAGAAAAACATAAGGTCGTGGCATGGCATGTGTTTAAAAATGTATACGAGGAGCCATTGAATCTGCTAATGCTAACAGTCCGAATGAAAGTGAACAGGTAAACCAGATTTTTAACATTCATTATTACAGGGCGGGGAAAAACAAAAAAAGTAATACCTTCTGCGAAGAGAATAGAACATATGGTGATTCCTCAAGAGGCATTGATTCCTCTGAAACATCAGATATCTGGTGTTGCAACCCGGCTGATGCATTCAAAAAATGTGGAGGTGTAGAAGCTGGTAAGGACGAACCAGAAGAGAAGACAATCGGCTGAGGAGAAGCCGGTGAAGTACGAAAGGGGACAGCAGCAGGCCTAATAGGTGAAGTAAAAACAGGAGGTCCGGGGGGAGTACTCAAGTGAGGAATTGGACTGCCGGTTTTAATTCCATTCGCCGGTGAGGATGCGATTGGCGTTCTGATGGAAGGTGATGGCATCTGATCCTGTTGGAATTTTGGAGGAAATCTGGAGGGTCCTATCGAGGTTAAGGGCGAAGGCATTGGATTTTTCTCAGAGCTAGGAGTTGGGGTGTCGGGTTGCGGGGCCGGGAGAGTGACGGAGAAGCCGGAGGAAGACTGCGGTGTGTAGGCCATTTGGGAGGAGAAAACTTAGAAAACAAACCGAAATATAGAATCCAAAATCGAGAAGTTAGATAACGATCGGAGGATAATGATGATGTACTTGCGGTAAACACAAACTAGTCTAGATAGGAAAAACTCCTAAGACGAGCCCCAAAAGAAAACTCCAGGAGAGGGTGGAAATCGATTAAAAATAAACCAGCCCAGGGAATCCAGAAGCATTGCCAGGATTCGCAAAAACGATGTCCAGACAGGCAAAATAGATTAAGCAATTAACACGAATGAAGGGGAAATCTGGTCAAATTCGTTTAAACCTGCAAAATTGAAGTTTCCTCGAAACTAATTCATCGTCGACAAAATAGAAAATGTGAAGAACAGAAAAACAAAGGCCATAAAACACAGAAGGAGAGATAACAAAGAGATCTAGGGTTTGAGAGAAATTAAATTGAATTGGAATGAGTGTACGTACCAGAAAGGAAAAGAAAGCTGGGATTGGGAATATGGTAAATGGGTAACAATCTCGAATCTAATACGCATTCATCGTAAACAGACGCAGTCTGACTTAGCAGAGACTGGCAAGGGAACGGAAGCGCCGTTGAAGTTGGATTTTCTTGCTGAGCCGCGACGTCCGTCAAACACCAATCTGACCGTCGTCTGCGGTGAAAACCCAACTCCCGTGTTTGTATTTGAGGCTATTTTGGTGAATTTTCATTCTCTTTTTTCTTTTGCAAAGTGAATTTTCCTTATTTCTAATTGATTCCTTATATTTAATTACAAATAAATTTTACTCAAATTTTTATAGATAAACCACATCACAATAGAAGAGGAGCTCTGCTATGGAGGCAAAATTTTCTTCTTTTTATGCTGTTCTTTGCAATAATTTAAGTTTTCTTCGTCGTTTTATTATTGAACTAAATTATCCCTACCGTCTGTCAAAATAAATTTAAAAACAAAAACAAGAAGGAAAAAAAATATTTTTTAAATATAACACTATTTTTAAATATAGCATAAATCTAATTATTATTTGTTTATCTTATTTTGTATTATATTTAAGTTTAACCTTTATTTGAATTATACCATTTTTCGTAAAATTTCAAATTTGGAGAAATTTGAGTCTTTTACTCTTTGTTATTACACGTTTGATGTGGTCAAAAAGTAAATTTGAAAATGGTTTAGTGTTAAAATATTTTATAATTATTAATAATAAATGATCAACTTTGTTTAGGCTATCTTGGATGAGATTTATTTATTCTATCAATCACATTATATATATATTTTTTAAGAGGACAAATATCACCGATATGTTGGTCATAAGAGAATTGTTGCTTTAAAATTAAATATTTACGATAATAAATATTATTAATAATGCAATTCCTTCAAAATATAAATAATAAATGCATATATTATATAATTTAATTACAACTTATTATACATGTAAATCTAATGTATAGATATACTTAATAACATAAAGTTGTTTATTAGCCATGAGTACATTATTTTATTTTAATTATGAATTTTAAATTTTAAAATAAATAATTTTTTTCAAGAAAAATTTAAAAAATGATGAAAGAAAATACATGGAAAAAAAATGAATGACAAAAATGTAAAAATTATATGTCCTAAGGAATCTTGAAAACTCGTGTTTCAAAAGAGCATCAAAAACTCATAAGATGCCTCCCAAGAGATGCTCGGGTATCCATCTCAAGATTCTCGGATATCTTACATTCCTGTAAAATAAACGTCCATCCAACAAGAATCTCAGATTCCCACGCAACAAACTACTATTGTTGATTTACTAATTTGTTAGAAATAACACAATACTTAGGGCTGACAATCTCTTGTCCACCGTCATTAATTTTTTTACAAAGAGAGAAATGTTTTTTTATATATAAAGAATAGGAACATATCTGCCTAAGGCAAGCAGACTACCCAAATATTATTTTACACAAAATGCAAAGGTTTCGACAGATGAACAATAAAATTTTTTCAAATTAGCATTTTGTTGGATACATGAATTGTCTTCTCCGGCGTGGGAACAACTGAAACTTATTAGTGGAATAAAATGAGGTTGGATTTTAGGGGGAGTGTTCCAAATTAGAGTTGAGAGTTGAGAGTTCAGAGGAGTAGTTGGGAGATTTGGTGGAGAAAGGATGGGCGATGAGGCTCCTGTACGCACCACGTCATGAGACGAATACCCTTTGCTGGTAAGGGAAGAGAAGCCACTATACCGGCGGGTATGACGGCGGAGCCTTGGATGGGAACCACGTGCACCGGTGGCCCCCATCCGTAATCCACGTTATTGAACCCAAGCCTTCCCCACTCCGATATGAAGAGCGTGGAGTAGTTGAGCGGCGGAGCGAAGGGATCATCCGCATCCCCATGCTCCCCCTTGATGTACGTTCTGAACTCACTTCCCACCTTACTCTTGGCTTCCTGTATCAGTTTCACCACCTCATTTATGGAGGCTTCCCCAATTCCCCTGCTCCACCCGCTGATTGTCACTGGGAAGAAGCAGTTTCCATAGAAACCCTTCGGCAGCGGAGGGTCCACCAATTCCCGACAATTTGCAAAGAAAACTAGCTTAATTTTTTCGCCACTCCCATCCCCCTGGTCTTGATGGTATTGGTAATCGTAAATGGCCCGTGTCCTACACCTCCAAAAACTAGCAGCCACAATTTCAAAGGCGGAGCAAGTATTTCCTGTTGATTCTTGAAACTGTTTCTTGAGTCGATTGATGTGCTGTATGGGAATGTCGATGTTGGAGTGCAGGAGGCTGTACTCCGGCAACGGGGCCGGGGGAGGAACCTGCTTTGGCAATGGGGCATTTGGATTTGGATGAAAGAAATCCCTGTGCCACGCAGGTGTGACGCTGAGAGGGTCAAGGCCTTTGCCTCTAGCGAGCTCGCCCACAGCATTCAAGAACTGGGCGGCTCCAAGGCCGTCACAGATGCTATGACAGAAAATCAGACCCATCACGAAGCCTCCACAAGCAAACTGCGTTATCTGCATCTGCACCAGCGGTTCTGGTTCTGGCTCGGGAAGAAGATGATGAAAAGGGATGGAAGCAACATCATCGAAGTAATTGAGGGTGCGGAGGGTGGAGGTGGAAGATGCCTCGACAAACACAATGCCTTGGGAGGAGCAATCGAGTTGAAGTTGAAGTCCAAGTTGAGATTTAAGTCGTCCGGCGAGAGGGTAGTAGGGGACCAAAGCCCTGGACAAAGCTTCTCTAATGATGGCGGCGGGAGCGAGGTTAGGAGGGGCATCTCCCAGTCTGAACACATGGAGAGTGCGCGCGTTGCATCTCAGCACAGGCAAGCTGTCGATGGGGGACAGATGGAGAGTGATCGAAGGGGTTTCCTCACAAGGCCTAACCAGGGTGCACCCCAACCTCGTTACGCTCAAATTACACTCCATATACAAGGTCACAGAGTTTAATTATTTGCTTTGCTATTGCTACACACACACACATATATATAGTAGCAAATGTTAGTGACTTCCAGGGGAGGGTGGCCTTTAACTTTAAGCCACCCGCATTCGTGCCTTTCAAGTACTCCTAACTAAACTCACTTTGGAGGGAGAGGTCGCTATTTTCGTACACAACAAAATATGTATATTTAATTTAACTATGCGTTAGGTTAGGCGTCTATGGTAATCACAGCTTTACATTTTAAAACTCAATTTAATCACAACAAAATATGTATATTTAATTTAACTATGCGTTAGGTTAGGCGTCTATGGTAATCACAGCTTTACATTTTAAAACTCAATTTAATCACAACAAAATGTGGATTGAAGCAAGCCGCATTTCCATTTTTACGTGCTTCTTCGTGGTTGACTAACTGTGCCAAAAGCATCTCAGAAAAATTTTCCCAACACGTGTTTTTGGTCATAAGAAAGCGCACTATAAATATCTCGAATGCTTTATTTAAATGTTTCTGGAGTTTTTCAAAACTATTTGCAGCATGTAATATCATGATATGATAAATTAAAAACGGTATTTTTAATTAGTTAAAGACTTTTTTTCCACTAATGTATTGTAGAAGTTATCAAACACACAATCAGTAGGATAATGAGTAATAATATTTTGTTAAATTATATTTTCTTTAATAGAAATATGATGAATAAGAGGTTAAAAAAAGGGAATGAAGGGATGTGGGATTGCTGAGATGGGGGTAGAATGAGGGAGAGGAAGTTTGAAATGGGTTTGGGCTTGGGAATTGGGATGGTGTTGGGTGAAGTGTAAAGGAAGGAAATTGGCGTTTGGGTCAGAACTCCAATGCAACCAATGCTCCATACTTGTTGATCATTATTTAAGTTGTCAAGGGCGTTGGCAAAATGGGAGAAAGAATTGGTAGTACTGGCAGAGGCAAAACCCAAGTACATGCAGTACAATAATAAGAACCAGTACAGAGTTGGCACTTGAATGGGAAATCAAACGAGGTGAGATTGGATCGGATTGGATAGATAGTACAAGTACATCCATGTACTGCACCACAAATGTTGACTTGGCAGGTGCTGTTATTTAAGCCTGACAAGAGACTCACTCATGGGATCCTTCAAAACAAACACAGGACATGAAGGTAAGTAGTTGGTTTGGGTAAAACTTACAAGGCAGCTGGGAACAGGCAGCGCATGGATGGAGTCCCCAACAAACCCTGTTGTGCCTCTACTCATGCACTGCCTCTTCCCTGGCTGCCCTGCCAATTGCCATGCCCCCATCCTCTTTTTCTTTCTTTCTTTCTTTTTATTTGTATGCTTTCTTTAACTTCCATCAAGATCAAGGTTCCGCCTTTTTCAGTATCAGGAGTTTGTCTACTAGCTGTATGAACGAAAATCCTATACTATCCGGAATTGCATATTAAACTCACCTACATGGACTGCTGCCTCAACACTTGGTACAAGTATGAAGAAATTTAATCCCCCCACCACGCCACCTATATCTGTTGTTTGTATTTGTATAACATTATTTTACCTGAATCAGATGCAAATTGGGCACCATCCTATTTGATGCACCGTTACGAAGTAGAAGTGAAGGATGCTATTGCGTCCATTTCCTGCTGCAACAACAGAGCGTCCACGAACATATCCAGATTCTGTCCTTGCATCACCTCCTCGATTGCATGCTCTGTGATCCCTACCCGATGGTCAGTTACCCGCCCTTGCGGGAAGTTGTATGTGCGAATGCGTTCCGATCTGTCCCCACTCCCAATCTGCTTATCATCAACCATACTTACTTCACTTCACTATTTTGTATATTATTCCAACACAGCAGTAACTACATGCATACAACCAACATCATACATCCATCAATTATTTGTACCTGTTCCGATCGCAGCTTCGACCGACTGCTCTGAATTCTGCACCTTTCCTTTTCATATAGCTTTGCGCATATTACTTTAAGCGCCTTTGCCTTGTTCTGTTGGAGCCAAACAAGACCACAAACAAGTTGTTAAACAATAATACCCCATCAAAATCATACAAGCAATGGAAATGCTACATTTCATACCATATGTTGGGATCGCTCGTCTTGTATGGACACACTCAGTCCAGTTGGAATGTGAGTCACCCTAACAGCACTATTTGTGGTATTTGCATGCTGACCTCCTGAACCCCCTGATCTGAACGTATCGATTCTCAGGTCCTCGTTCTTCAACTCCACATCTACCT
Source organism: Momordica charantia (assembly GCF_013281855.1). NCBI lineage: Eukaryota > Viridiplantae > Streptophyta > Magnoliopsida > Cucurbitales > Cucurbitaceae > Momordica > Momordica charantia. The sequence continues at coordinate 31,878,430 of NW_028275167.1, read as the reverse complement.
GCACATCCCCCCCAGCCATATCAGATTCACAACCATAATCCTTTTCCTTCTACTTAAGAAATGACTTTTTCAAAATCATTTTCCAGGTATTTCGCTGCAACAGCAAACTGGAAGAAAGTGGCTTAAAAGCGTCAAGCCAGAAGGGTTATAACCTCGTCGGCTTGAGGGAGAATGGCTACAGAAACAGCACTGGTGTGAACACGCCCAGACTTCTCTGTCACAGGAACTCGCTGCCCAAGGAAGATACTAGTTTCAATTACCATTCCTGCCTCTGATAAACAACGTTAGATAAGAAGGCTAAATGATATGCATGTAGAAAAAACCTGTACTCGGTGAATTCCACTCTCAAATTTAAGTTTTCCATAAGCCCCAGCTCCTGATATTGCAGCAACAGCCTCCTGCAGTGTAGGACCGATAAACATAAAAGACATTACTTCAAAGGTAGTTCAAATTTGCCATAAAATCACCTTATATCCTTTCAGTTCCGATTCTGTTATGTCTACCACCTCAAACTTCCAACCTTTCCTCTGTGTGTATCTCTCATACCTATTTCAACCCAAACAAAATGACCTTTAAGAACTAGAACTAGTGAATTGATGATAACCAGAAATGCCAAACATTGTATAGTCGCTCACATTTTAAATATATCCATGGCAAACAAAGAGGCTTCTTCTCCACCAGTTCCTGTAAAACTTTATATTAGCTACAGCGTAAACAGAAAAGGAGACAGAAAACATACCTCTTCACAACATGAAAACTACTCCCATAAATTTAGTAATGTCCACAGTCCTTGTTCATTAATATGCATCGTTGCCTACCTGCTCTCACCTCCAAGATGCAATCCCTCTCATCAGCATCATCCTTGGGGAGTAATGACTTGAGCAACAAGTTCTGTACTCGTTTCTCTTCTTCAACTGCCTGATCCAATTCCTCAGTTGCCATATCAAGCATGTCTTTATCCTCTGGGCACTCCGTCATCAACGTTCTCAAACCATTAATTTCCTGCAAGCGAGAAACACAGTCATAAAGAACTTCTGATTTCCTTCTGTAAATATTACGACACCACACACATTTCATTAATTGGGGAAGCGGATGCCTCCAAGCCAGTCCCGACTTCCCACTTACAAGAAATTCAGATAGGCGTCCACAATCTCAATGTGAGACACAAAACACACATACAAGTTTCACTTAAAACATTTTGGAATTTGGACAACAACCAAGCCGGTAGATGAGTGTGAAAGAACTACATGGAAAGAGATCATCCTGCACTAAAGGCAACAACAATAGTCTTCATCTTTTCAGAAGTTTGTGTTGTAAAGAAAGACAACACTCATTGTATTCCAGAATAAACTTATTTTACCTTCTGTCTGGACCTCAACTCATTTATGAGATCCATCGTATCTCTGAGTTTTCTAAGCTCCTTGTTGGCCTTTGCGTACTCAACTGGTGGGGCTTCTGGCTATCTTCAATTAATACCATGAGCAAAGCAAATTAAATCACCATTTGAGGTCTGAATTAAAAGAGAAAGAGGTACAGAAAAAATACCAGGAGAAATGGAGGAGGCGAAGATAAAATCTAGGATTTATGAAGTTCCATTTTGATTCATTAATCAAGTTTTACCACAATTAATTTTTTGTACTACTTATAATACGTCAACTTAAAACTGAATTGTGCCAGATCAACTGATTAAGGCATAGAGAGTTACGAAATCCCACCCCATGTGCACATGTTGAATTCCAAAAAAGAAAAAAAGAAAAAGAATGAATCTCGAAGCTATATGAAGAGCATACACAAAATAAAGAAAGTGAGAATATGTGGTACCCGGTTGATTATATTTAGAAGAAAAGTGCTCCTGAGCTCAATGGCCTTCAACCTATGTTCCATTATGTTGATAAGCTCCATTGATAGCTGCTGCGGTTGTATTTCACCTGCTTTAGAGAAGGTTTGAAGAAAGTGTTCGCATCTTGAGATTTATAGGAGGGTGAGCATCCAACAATACAAACAAAGATTTCGATCAAATGGTAATCACTAATAATTATATCGTACTCAGTTGGTTATATATTTCAGAAGCAGAACCCAAAGGAAAAATAATAATAATAATAATCCACAACATCCGAATATAAAAAGGGCGAAGAGGTCTAATTCAATAAAGGCGTTAGTAAGCTGTGATTAACTTGATCGCAAGGAAGAGAACGTAGAAATGAATAAAAGGGAAAGAAAATAAGAACCTTTAGAATAAAAACGAAAAGTTGGGGTTGAAAGGGGTTGGAACGGTGGTGGAAGAAAGGGGTTGGGAGTGTTTTGTACAGGATTGGTGCGCCAATGTGGAGCAAGTGTACGGATTTGTTCAACAAGCCGCAGAGTCCCTCGATTAATTCTCATAGCGCTCCGGCTCCTGTTTCAGTGACGCCAAGTAACAGTGGGACAGAAAGAAGTGCGGGAGATCGAAGATGACGGCCTCCGGCTGTGTGTGTATGTGGGAGTGAGAGAAATGGAAGTGGGCTCCAAGCTGGAAGCCCGTCACCATTATCTTTTGGGCCTAACCTTAAGCTTTGTCATTAGGTTCTGGTCCGGTTAGTTTCTAGTTTCTTTTGGTTTGGGTAGGACCCACCCTGCCTTTTCCTTTCCTTTATTCATGTCATTGTTTGTTTGTAAGGCGGGAGGTAAACGTGGAACAAACGAGCCCACGGAAATTTTCAGAAATGCAGGACGTTGAAGCCAGACTCTTGCTTGGATTCTCTCCCGGTTCTCGCCCGACTCCTTCCCAGGTGCTGTATTCACACATCTCAAATCCCTCTGTGTGCTTTAATTCTGCATTGAAAGTGAATGGCGACGCGATGCTACCAATTCCTTTACCCTTTTGTCAATTCAATTCTAAGATGATGGTGTGTGTTTGTTTAACACTGCATTGCAGGTTAAAGAAGATCGACCTGTATGTTTTTTGTGAACAATGTTAGCATACACAAAAACACAGCCATAAAAAAAAATTAATTTGCACCATTCATTTACCTATCCATACAGTGTTCTCATTACACAAGTTCTTTATCATTTCAATCGGTTCCAAATGCAGAACACAGACTTTGCCTCTGGCACAAGCCAGAATCATTCTATTCTAGAACCATTTAAGTACCCAATGGATGATCTAATTGTTATTGTGGTCATAAATCCGTGCTTCAAGATGTAATAGGAGGCGTGACTTCTGCCACCTTGAAGATGATTTAATGAGATCAAACATCTGCTTTCTCTTTTGCAACATCCAACGTTTATTTCACTTCCTAATTTCTTTCAGGATGATGTGATCCCCTTGTCAAGACTCCCAAAACCACGCAAAACAATTATACTATTACTATCCAATGCTATCTACTAGCATTACCGTCATTTTATACAACTTGTTCTATAGATAGTTTGCATCAGCAAACACTTCTCACCAAGAATGCTGGTTATACAAGATGCTCAAGGCATGTAGAGGTCCCATCCAAGTGCAGAGTAAGAAAATCTAGTCAGAACTTCAAACCAATAAATGATCCAATGATTTAAAGACATCCAACACCCAAATTATCGAAAAAACAAACTAAAATTAGAGTAATAGTCAGTCAATTTTTGGGACTAAAAGTAAAACTAAACCAACCTTGAAAATGACCAAACTGTTTTTTATCGTTAGAATGGACCAAAAACCTAACCCATCATAGTCAGTTCAGCAGCTTTAGTTTCCTCGATTAAGTTTGCACAGTTACAAGAGAGATAAAGAACGCTCACTGCAATCCCTATGGTTAATTACTTGTAAAAAACTCAATTCCTTTGAAGCTTGTCAGATTAGTTCTACAATATCTTGCCGTCGAAGTCTTTCGCTGGAATATGGATTTGGATTTCTGCCGGAAACATTGTAGGAGTCACGATCATGTTCCGGTGGCCGGTAGAAGATACGTGGAATACCAGAAATATCGACATCGGCCCTTAACGCCGGCTTTAGTGTCATTGAAAGCTTTGAGCTTAGTGGGTCCATCGACTCCAAAGGATGCGACCGTCATTATCAATATGCTTCACTTCCCTTCGATTGTATAACCGTTGAATTTCACCCTGCAGGGATTCTAATTACTTGAGCTTCATGCTTCTGTGAGAGAATCCTTGAATTCAAACAGAATACTCAAATTGATAATGTATGGAATCGGTAAATTGGATCCAATTTTAAAAATTTTAGGGTTTAGATTTTACAAATTGATAATTTAGAGGGTGGAATTTTATCACTTATAAAACTGGGAGGGTTTAATGTATACTATTGAAATTTTAAGGGTCTAATTTTTTTACTTATAAAAGTTCAAGGGTTCAATTTTTACTTAGGTCTACAATACTTTATGGGTGGTTTTTGCAATTTGTCCTTTTTTTTAATCATCTTTTTGAGATATTTTCTTGTATTGCTAGTGAAAATTGGTGTAATGGTTTGATATCAACCCATGAAAACGGTGTTAACTAGACTTGCAGAAGGGTTGGTAATTGATTCATCCATAAAAAGCAAATTGCTTTTCAACTGCAAGAGAGACATCGCAATAAAATATCCAAGAAGAAGTAGAGCGAGCTATGAGATTTTAAGCAACTATATTCAACCCCTCTAGTGTTGTCGCACCATTCATCAACACTATCCTATGAAGTATTTTAAAATTATGTTCAAGATTCAGCAAGCATCTACAAATTTCAATGAGCTATTGGGCTGTGGAAAGATGGAATGGAAACCATTATAATTAAACTTTGTTTTGCTCTCACGATAAAAGGAATTAAAATCAATATCTAGACTGAGACTGCAGGACATCCAACTTTTGTTTTGCCATACTTTGACTTGGTGCCCATTCTCAGTAGCCCCCAAACGAGGTCTTCCCTTCATAGCACTAACAAGAGCATCGTTTGTGTAAAAATGGAGAATTATGTCAACGTCCGAACCAAAGAGCACACCAGCCTTCCTAATCAATCACACAATGTTGTCCCTAGAAAGATTTATTTTCGACTGAAATAAGTAATGGTAAAATCATCACTCCCCTCCTAACATCATCTCATTCCCATCCCCCTAGATAACCAAGAGACGAAGTTTTGATCCGTTATGCCCGGGGCACCCGCACCCACCTCTAGGCCCGGATCCGGGAGATGAACTCAACCATTCTTAGAACTCAATGGCACAGTTCTATAACCTATGGAACCATTACCATTTAAGGTAATTCTTATTCAAGTAGGTTCGTAGGTTGAACTCAACCATTCACTATTTAATTCTGGTTCTAACTTCTATATCCAACTCATACAGCCAAAGGTAGCAATTTGAAACTCGCATCTTTCGTTTCTTTTATAACAGATGAAAACAGGCAGAATAGCAAAAGACTAGCAACTACCAAACCAGTATGATGAAAGGGTGGAGCAACAACAAAGCCAGATGAACGATTTGATTCTCTGTCCATTATATTACTCTCCTTGAATAGAAAACTAGTTGCCTGGCTTTCGTTAAAATACTTAACCAAACATCTCAAATCTTCCAAAACTGAGTGACTTTGCATAAATAAAGTCATGCCATGACATAACCTACAAAACAGATCAGTATCAAATATGTGCGTGCATGTATGTTACCGGTAAACAACCTCACAGATATCTCAGCAATCCCATCCCAATATTCACTTCCAATTGAATTGAATTGGCTTCTACAGAGGGAGAGCAGCTTCAACTTTTCCCCACGACTCCAAAGCAGAGCCTTTGAGTTTCTTTTTCATCTTCTCAACAACCTCTTTTGCCTCCTCCACCCTCGACATATTCACCAAACCACGAAATAGACCGTCTATTGCCTCAAATGGAGGAACCCACCTCCTCTTTATGATCTCTCTACAGGTCTCCAACGCCGAATCGAACTCTCCCTCCTTAACCATGCTCCGAACCAAAGTATAATAAGTACGCGAACTAGGGGAAACGTAGCCATCCGCCAGCATACCCTGAAGAACTTTGGTAGCTGATTCAATATCCCCTACATTGCAGAAGCCATGAATGATCATATCATAAACAGCAGAATTGGGCTTCACGCCTTTCAAAACCATCTCGTCCAACATTTTCTTAGCCCGAGCGCACTCCTTGTTTTTGCACAGCCTTGAAATCCTGTAATTGTAAGTGGCCAAATTAAACTCCAAACCCTTCTTTGAAATTTCCTTCACAATCCCATCAAAGCCGACCGAATCGCCGTTCTTCAAGTAAGCCCCTAGTAAAATATTGTACGAGTCAATATTTGGAACGATCTTAACATCCTTATACAACTCCTCGATCCAATTGCGAGCCGATTGAAGATCGTTTTGTTGAACAAAAGCTTTTAATACCAGATTGTGGGAAACCACCGTCGGAGTAACACCAAGCTTCTCCGGAATACATCTAAACATCTCATGGACCTTCTCAGGCAACGAATTGTTGAGATATACAGAGAGAACAGCACAAAGTGATTTCTCGGACAGGTCGCAAGATTTGTTCTGGATTACATGGTCGAGAGTGCGCATCGCCTGATCCGTCATGCCGGCACTGGAGTAGAGCATCATGAGGCGGATCCAGAAGCCTTCAGGTTTGAGGGAGGGCGATTTCTGGTGGGTTTGAAGGATGGCATCAATAAGGTCGAAACGCTGGGAACGGGCGAGTTTGCGGATAGATAGGTGGTAGATAGGCCGGTGGCGGCGAAAGCTGGGAAGCTGGGAAGATTGGATGAAGGTTTGAGCAAGCTTGTCAGGATCTGATTCGGACAAAATAGCGGATTTGGCAGCACGAAATGAAGGGAATGGCAAATCGGGATTAGGTTGAATGGGTGCAGTAGTTGAATAAGTGAAAGAAGAAAGGAGTTTGGAAGGCAGGGGCAAACATCTTGGAGTTCTGGAGAGAGCCGCGGCCATGGCGACGCGAAATAAGGGCTTTAGAGAATACGGAGTCTGCAGTGAAACCGACGACTGGGCTTGGTAGGGTTTAGGCGCTTTTTGTATGTATTGCCCTCTGCGTATCGCATTTGCCGATCAATCGGGCACAGACTCGGTGAGTGAGGACCGGAGAGCATGGAAATAATAATAATAAAATCAGACAAAATAATATTCATTAACTTTTAAAAATTAAAAGTAGGTTTTAGTAATATCCATCCACTTTAAAAAATCAAAAGTTTCCTTTTTTTTTTTTTCAAAATTACTTTTCTACAACTTTTCTATTAAAATGGAAACCGAAAATAAACATAGATTTAACTTATAAAATAGCAACTTAGCATATATGATAAAAGTTTCAATCATATCATTATCATCTCTAAAATTTCATTTTAACCTTTAACATTTAAAATTGTTTCAAAATTATCTTGTTAACCTTCTGGTTACACATAAAGACTCAAAAGTAAATGTTACACATCGACGTTATCTCACATATTCAAAATTAATGATTGTAATCACATTCAAAATTGATTGGATAATAAGAGAAGCAACTTTATGAGATATAGCTCTAGTTAAAATGATGAGAGAAGTGGCATATTGTGAGACAAGTAACCTCACCCAACACTTGAGTCAAATGAGAAGTAGGATAATTGAGAAAACTTCACAGTTCATGAGAGTAATATGTTTATGAGAACAAATTTGTGGAAGAGTGGAGTCAATTAAAAGCATAGGTCTAAGCCCGATGAACAACAAAAAAATAGACCACCTATCAAAGGAATACAATTTCAATTCTCAAATATGAGAAATATATCAATAAACAAGGGTCTTCTACGTAATATCAATCTTGACTTCTTTATTTGTCTCTTCATCTCCTTCATTCACGTCTTAACATTAATTTTCATCAATTGATTGTGAGATATAGACTGTAAGTTTTGTATGACCTATGTAGTTTAATTTTGACCCTAACAGAAAAATTCCAACAATTTTTTTTATCGTGAGATAATAAAACAATATTTTTACGATCCTAATCCTTAAACTGTTTCTCCTACCTCCAAACAATATCATAACATTGTTTCGAATGTGACTAAGACACTTTGATTATTCTTTTTCTATAACTCACCACAACGTCATATTTTCATACTCGTTTTAACTGAGGAAGATAGTGAAATGGTTGTTTTGAAACAATTTTAAGGTTGATGATTAAAAAGAAACATTTTAAATGTAATAATAGAATTGAAACATATCATAAAATTTAGGGGCATAAACCTATAATCTTTACCACGTGCACCACTATTTTACCAGTCACGCTACGTTACTTTTCCATTTTTATTTTAATGAAAAAGTTGACAAAATAATTTAACAACCTAGAATTTTAATTGTAAAAATAAAACTCTCCAGAGTTTAAAGATATTATATCGAAACCTACCATCCGGGAAACATTTTGTATATTTTAACAACGAAATTTCAATTAATGAAAATTCATATTGCTATATTTAGATAGGATTACGATTTTACAAATATATGACTTAAAAAAAAGTGCATGACTATTTAAACATTTTTTTTAATTCTCATTTTATCTTCGTATGTCAATTTTTTTTAATTCTCATTTTATCTTCGTATATCAATCATTCACGTATGTCTATGTACATAATTGATACATGTCTATCATGGATAGACTCTATAATTTCTAAGCTATATTATAAATGGATTTGGTCGATTTTTTTATTTTTTCATTATTGTTATTATTATTTTTACTATATTTATAAAATTCGAAATGTTGTTGCCATATACGTAATTAGTTGGGCTTCTTTGGTTGTATACGCTACTGCCCCAAGTAGTAATAATATAGAGTATAATAGCTTTTGTATGCTAAAATTACAAGAAATGAAATAAGCAACCATGAATATTAAAAAAAAAATCCATCCCTAAAACGAGTGGAGAATATTTGGGAGAGAGAAATTGTAACTGTATATTTCAATCCACTAACAATTATATTGTTTGAGAAAAGTTTATATAGGCACTTTGGCTTTAACAGACTCTAGACCTATTTAACAAACTCTGGGCTTTCCGACTACACTTAGTTACATTTTGTAACAATATTTCTAGGGTTTTAATGATTCACCTTCACACCTCCCTCAAGTAGCGGTGATAGAGCTTCGTGAGAGCAGATCAGCTATCTGAGCAATCGAAGGTAGGTGTTGTACTTTGATCTTTTTAGCTATAACAAGGTCTCTAAGGAAATAGATATATATTTCAACATGTTTTGTTCTTGAGTGTAGGATTGGATTTGAGCTGAGATCTATTGAGCTTAGGTTGTCACACCATAGGATTGGCGTCTAGGGAACCGCAATTTGTAGCTCGTGGAACAATGTCTTCAGCCATATCAGTTCAGAGGCGGCTAAGGCTAATGCACAATACTCGACTTCTGTGCTTGACCTCGAAATTATTGTTTGTTTCTTTGACCACCAGGAAATAGGATTGCCACCAAGATATACACAGAATCCAGATGTGGATTTTCTATCATCTGGGTCTGATGCCCAGTCGACGTCAAAATAGGCTGTAAGAGTCATGTGTGAGGGTTTTTGGAGAAGGAGTCCATTATCAAATGTCTCTTTTAGATATCTAAGTATACGTTTAACAAGTTGACAGTGTGTAGTGGTAGGTGCATCCATAAATTGGCATGCTTTATTAACTGAGTAGGATAGTTCCGGTCTAGTGAGTGTGACATACTGAAAAGCCCCTACAATGCTTCTGTATTGAAAAGAATCAGAAAGTGGGTCCCCCTATAAGATAGATCCAATTACCATAGGTGTAGAAATAGCATTAGCTTCCATCATATTAGCTCTTTGTTGCAGATCTATTATATATTTCGATTGTGAGAGAAAAATACTTTCATTGGTAGGATAGGAGACTTCGATGCCTAAAAAGTAGCTGAGCTTTCCCAAATCCTTTAATGAGAATTTTCTATGAAGTGTAGAAATCAAGTTTTGTATGTCAGCCTCATAACTCCCGTCATCCACATAAATCAAGATGTAGCAGCTATGGTTACCATATAGTCTGTAGAAGAGAGATGGATCAGCTTTAGAACCAATAAATCCAAGGGAAATGATAAAAGAACTTAGGCGTTTGAACCAGGCTCTAGGTGCCTGTTTAAGGCGATAAAGAGCTTTTCGTAATTTGCATACGAGATATTTTTAGTGAGGAAATATGAAATCAGTAGGCTGATCCATAAGTACTGTCTCATTTAGAAGTCTGTGCAAAAACGCATTGTTGATATCTATTTGTCTGAGAGACCAACCCTTAGCTAGAGCTAATGTGAATAAAACTTGAATAGTAATAGGTTTAACAACTGGGCTAAACGTCTTTGAGTAGTCAATATCTATTGTTTGATGGAATCCTTTTGCCACTAGACGTGCTATATAACGGGAAATAGATCCATCTGTGTTGCGTTTTATTTTGAACACCCAATTACAACCTACTATATTTTGATTTGGCAGAGGATTAACTAGTTCCCATGTCTCATTCTTCGTTAGAGCTAAATATTCTTCTTCCATGGCCTTTTTCCAATGGCTATGCTTTAAGGCTTCCTTAACTTCTGTGGGCTCAATTTCTTTGTAATAAGCTAGGTAAGCTTTATGCTTAAAAATGTCATTCTTTCCCCTCGTAACCATGCTGTGAGTATTTTGTATAAGTGTTGGATGGACAATAGAATTAGTTGCTATGGGAACAGTCTCTATAGGTGGTGGTGTATTGGAGGGTAGATTAGGAGAAGATATGAGTGGGGTAGTTTCTGTGGGTGGTCTAGATGGGATAGGGTCCATAGGAATGTTTAGGTCAGTTAAGTAATGCTAGGTGGTAAAGAAGGAGAAGTTGGATCTTTGGGAGAATGAGAAGGAGAATTATTTATTGAGGTATGAGAGATTGGATGAGATATAGGGGATAACGAGAAAGAGGCAGTAGGTATGGATGATGATGACATATGATTAGGTATTTGAGGTAAAGTAGATAGAGTGGTTGTGACAGTAGGGAAGTGAGAGAGTTTGAGGATAGGAGAAATATTATGAGTTCAAAAAGGGAAAAAGGTCTCATTGAATGTGACATTTCGAGAAATATATAAATGTCCAGTAGAGGATAGACATTTATATCCCTTGTGAATGTTACTATAGCCAAGAAAAATGCAGGGAGTAGAGCGGGGTTGAAATTTATGAGAGTTATATGGGCGGAGACAGGGGAAACAGAGACATCCAAAGGTTTTGAGGAGTGAATAGTTGGGTTTTTGGTGAAAAAGTCTCTCCATAGGGCTTACCCAATCAAGATTAGGTGTAGGGAGCCTATTTATAAGGTAAATAGCAGATGAGAATGCATCATCCCAGAATTCTAGGGGCATGGAAGAGTGAGATAGTAATGTTCGGCCAACTTCAACTACATGGCTATGCTTTCTTTCTACAATGTCATTCTGTTGAGATGTATAGGGCAAGAGAAGCGATGTTCTATTCCATTTGATTTGAGATAGGGAGTAAAGGCTTTGAATTCGCCACCACCATCAGATTGGAAGTTGAGAATGGAAGAGTTTAGTCATTTTTCAATGAATGATTTAAATTGAATGAAGGCAGATAAGGCTTGAGACTTGGTTTCTAAGAAATAGATCCAAATGTATTTGGAATAGACATCAATGAATGTAATATAGTATTTGAAATTATTTCGAGAGGTTTTAGAAGCTGGCCCCCCATAAGTCAGATACAATGAATTGAAGAGGAGTAGTGTATATGGTTTGAGATGGAGTAAAAGGTAGAGAATGGCTTTTGCCCAATGCACAAGCAGTACAAAATGAGTACTTTTTATTGAAATGGGAATTAGGATTACATTCATTTAGAACTTTATTTACAACAAGATTAGAGGGATGCCCTAATCTACTATTCCATATATCCATTGGAGAATTACATTTTGGGAGAGTAGATAGTGATGGATGTTCTGAAGTGGTATGAAGAACATGGTTGGTGATGAATTTGTTTGTAGAATCCTTGGGAGATGCCTTTAGCTTGAATGAGTAGAGCCCATTATGGAGAGAACCTTGAAGAATTACCAGTGTAGCGTTCCTTAACAAAACAAAAATTAGGATGAAATTTGAAATAAACTTGATTCTCCCTAGCAAATTGGCTAACACTAAGTAGGTTTTTAGTAACTGAGGGAACATATAATAGATTTTGTAGTTGAAAATTTTGGTTGGTAGAGGTGAGAAGAGAGGAATAACTGGAGTGGGTAATAGACAAACTTGTCCCATTGGCAGTATGAATTTGCTGTCCATCCAGTACTTCATTTTTCACAGTAAGGTTATTCAAGTCATTTGTAATGTGATTGGTGGCACATGAATCGGGATACCAATTTGTATCTTTGTTGAATTCGGAAGCCATCAACATTGTCGACATATTATTCTATTGTGGGAATGATGCTGCTGATTGATGTGGATGAGTTCTGCCATTGTAGTTCATTCCAGGATTAGAGTTAGTGGGTACTCGAAAGTAACATTTATCTGCTGTGTGACAAAATTTGTGACATATTTGGCACTGTATTCTAGTTCTTGAATACCATTGTCTACCTCCCCCTCTTTGATTTCTTCCTCTACCACGATTGTTGTTATAATTGCCTCTATTGTTGTATTGCTGTGTATGATGGTTTCTTGGATTTTCATTATTATGTGGCCCTGTTTACTGCTGTTGAGCAAGATTTACAGACGGTAGAGATGAATCTTTCATGTTTGATGCTGCCAATTCTTTTTCCATTCGACTTTCATGAGATAGTAATAAAGAAGTAACTTCTTGAATTGATACCGATCATGTCTTTACAGTAATTACCGCCACAGTGGACTCATATTCGACACCTAATCCTGATTGAATGTGTAACACGTGATCTTCTGTAGAGATAGTTTTCCCTGTGAATCAATTAGATTCTTGATTTGGTGCATGTAATCTTTAAGTGTGAGACTTCCTTTTCGGAGATTTTGTAGCTTGGTTCTAAGTTTCATAACTTTGACAAGATTTCTGCTGGTGAACATTTGTTCAAGATTACTTCATACTTCTTTTGATGTCTTGCAATGAAGGAGATCAGCAAGAATCTTCTCACCCATTGATCCCAGTAGCCACGACATTATAAGTCTATCTTATTTCTTCCATTTTGTAGATGTTGGATTCAATCTTTGTGTTGATTCTGAGTTTTCTGTGATTGTCAGATATTTTTGTGGGGCTTCAAATTCTTCATCAATTAAGTCTTCCAATCCATGACCTTCTAATGCAGCAAGAACCTGAAAAAGGTTGTTATCTTGTTACCTAGATTTATGGTTTGTGTAGCAGCATTCACAGTGACTTCCGAATTGACTTATGTGGAATCAATCATTCTTGAATTGTTGTTTAGACTTCAGTGCTCTGATACCATAAAGCGAGTGGAGAATATTTGGGAGAGAGAAATTGTAATTGTATATTTCAATCCACTGACAATTACATTGTTTGAGAAAAGTTTATATAGGCACTTTGGGCCTATTTAACAAACTTTGGGCTTTCCAACTACACTCAGTTACATTTTGTAACAATATCTCTAGGGTTTTAATGATTCACCTTCACAATCTGGATTTGGTATAAATATATTTTTTAGTCTTTAATACTTTCATCATTTATATATTGAATTGTTTTGATCAAAATCTTATCATCATAAACATTCCAAAATTAACCATTAATTAAATTGATAATGTGATATCAAAATACATAATTAAAAAATATTGTATGTTTTAAAATAGACAAACTTCTCACTTATAAAGTAAGAACTTACTTAAACATTTGACTTGACATATATTAACAATAATTCGTTGCCAAAGCGAGCATAGCTCAACGATAATTGACACAGTTTTGATACAACTCGTAAAAATGATCATTTTTAAGTCATATATGAGAACTCTTTTTAAATTTAGTGATTATGAGATTTTAATTGGAAAACAAAAAATTAATATATAAACAATAGAATGTAAACTTCTAAAATATTGAAAACCAAGTAAAGTAACCCAAACACTAATGATCCAATCCAATATATATTTAGACATATTAAAATGAAAAATTAAATTTAAATCGAATGGTCTAAAGTAATAAGTAAACTACAAAGTGAGACATTCATTCTATTTAATTAGTGATTGTATTTAGTAGAAAATTTAGTTGGAATGAGGATTCGATGGTAATGAATTTAGAGGTAACGCTTAGTAGCTATACTTCAAACGTTATTGTATATGTGCAGTTTCAGCAACAAATTTATTAAACTTAGAACAAATAATGCATCCAAGTAGGAACATGACAAGCTAAAGCAAACATAGCTCATGGTACTTTGACACCTATCTCCAAGCAAGAGGTTGTAAATTCGATATTACATCCCATGTATTGTATATTGACAAAAACAAAAAACAAAAAAAAAGAGTAGAAACATGACAAAATATAGACGTTTTCATTGATCATATGTAACAAGTTCGACAGACTTAGAACAAACGTGAAGTTCGGTTAAAAAATTATTATGAGAAATATAAAATATAGAGTTGAACCTATTTCAACAAATAAACCTCCAAAGTAAAGGTGTATTTTTGTCGGTATAATTGATTAATTTAGAAATGCAAAAATATTAATAAAATACCAACTTTAACCTAGCTCAATTGATTACGACATATTTTTGTCGAAAACAAAAATTGATTTTCAATTGATTACGACATATTTCTGTCGAAAACAAAAATTGATTAGGACATAAAGTAACTTTATGCAAGGTTAGAAGTTCAAATTCTTATTCTCAGGTGATGGAAAAATAAATGATCATAATATGAATATCTAGAAATATATTTATTAATTTTGTTTTTTCAAGTAATAAAAAAATAGAATAATATAATTGACATACTTATCTTAAATAGGTGGTCGTGAATTCAAATTTCCACTCCCATATTTTGTAGTGACAAAAATCAATGAAATACAATGCAGTTGTATTGATTCATTAACGAAAGTAAGTTGAGTTTGACATAATTTTTTAAATAGTGAAAGTAGTTTAAACTTTAAAGGGCTTTTATAATTTGTTTTCTCGTGCAACTTAATTGCATGATTTTTAAAAGCATTTGAGCATGTTTAAAAGAAAGTATTGAACAAGTGCGGCGTGTTTGATATGAAGTGTCGGCGATGATCCTGAGCATTTTGGTTAGTTAAAAAGTTTTTTTTTTTTTTTTAAAAGAAAAAGTAGGTATTGCTTGAAGACTATAGCAAAATAGACCAAACAATATGGAATGTAGCAAAACAATTGTAAAAATAGCCCAAAAAATCGTGTAAATTCCAAACTTAAATATAAAAAAGCTTAAATTTTCAATTGAATTGTCACTAAAAAGAAGTCTCACATTAGTTAAGAAAGAGAGTTATCATAAATATAAGGACGAAGACAATTATCTTTATTGATATAAAACTTTTTGGGTGAAACCAAAAAGTAAAGTATTATGTCCAAAGCGGATTCACTAAGTTATTACGTGTATCATTTATTTACTAACCATTTTTTATTACATCATATGTGGGGATGAAGATTAAACCTCCGACCTCTAGAAAACGAGCAAGATGCATTAACCGTAAGCTAAACTCATATTAATATTTACTAACTAATTAAATGTGAATTAATTCACTAATGTCACCTCTAATAACCAATGCCATACATAAACTTATTTGTGTATCACCATTTCAATATGAAAATAAATAACAAGCTAATGAGTTAGTGAATCAATGAAAAATTGTTTTAGTAGAGAATTGGTAATGTTTCAGTTTTGATCGCTTGGAAGATTTGTAGTAGCATGAATCAAATCATAACTTCGAAATAGGGGCGAACACTCCGAAGATGAAGTTGTTTTATTTACAGAATTGTAACTATGGTTCAACCATGTAGCACGTTACCACGAATTTCAGCATATAACATGCAATTATGGTTAGTAGAACAGTTGAGCAATTATAATCCAGAGGAAGCTTGACTGTATAGATCGGACTTTAGAAAATATATATAATACATACCTAGTTTGAATATGAAAGCCGAAGTAAATACTCTAGTTGGATGTTATTTTTTGACACATGGCACGTGGATATGTCCTCTAACGGGTAATGATGGTAAAATGTAAATATTAGAAATGTTAAAAATGAACGAATAAAAAATGTGAAATTTAGGTAATTAAAATTTGAGGTGAATGGGAGTGAGTGAAAACTGGGAAGAAAATAAATGATAATATTGACAAAAAAAAAGTACAAGTGGGAATTGGGAAAAAGGTCGTTTTGTGGTGTGTAGATTGTAGAGAGTAGATGTATAGATATAATGATAATGACAGAGAAAATAAGCCAACCAAACCCGGCCGACTGTAAGAAAGAATACGCACGTTGAGTTCATTCCATTTTGAGTTTTGACCACGTTTCTAGATCTAAACTGTTTAAATTCAATACCAATATTATTAATTATCGGCATGGCCGGCAAAAAAAATTAATAATAAAAAGGAAAACGATATTGATAATTGACGGGTTTCCTTTTTATTTTTTCTTATTGATCTCCCCAATCCCCAATCCCCATGTCATGTTTTTGTTTTGAGTTTGAGTGTTATAAATTCAATTCAATTAATTCAACTCCTTTCAGTTTGAATCCAGATCCACTGTCAATCCACCCACCTATTTAGCAATGCCACCCAAACCATGCGCGCCTTGCCTATGAATTTTAGCTTACATCTTACCTAATTTTTCAAAATAAGTTTTTTCGACATTTTGTTAGTGTTAGCAAGCACATAAAATTACGTCGGAAAATAGTTATATTTAGTTTTTTTTCAGAAGTCAAAACTCAGACAAACAAAAACACATGCGAAACAATCCGGCCACTAGTGAAAAATGAATTTACAATCGCAATCTGTAGATTCATTTTCTGTAGCTTCCGTCACGCCATGCTACACCACACCACATCGTCGTGAAATTATTTTATAGTAATGTTTTGTGAACCGCCGTGTTTGAATTTTGTTAATGAGGAAAGAGGAAACGTAAGAGTAGTTTGATTTTTTTGAAAAGAAAAATATTGAAGAAAACGACGCGTGATGGGTAAAAAAGGAAGAGAAGCGGCTCCGTCCAGTCCACGTGGTGCTTGCAAAAATTTAGAAGCCTCACTATTTTATCACTCCTCTCCATTTTCTGAGGCTTCCAATGTTTTGCCCGAAATCAGAAACCAAAGCCCAAGCCCTCTCTCTCTCTCTGTGGCTGCTCTTCTCTTTCTTCTTTTACTTTGCTCGCCCACGCACTCTCCCCCGTTCCCATTTTCCCCCAATTCTCGCTCCTCCCCGCTTCCTGGGATATCAAAAATCCACTTCTACTTACCATCTCTCGCATTTGGATTATCAATTGCTCCGGAAATTCTTGTTTCTGCCTCTTTTTCATGGTCGCCCCATCGCACTAACCTCTGCTCCACCTTTCATTCTATCGTCGTCTTCATTTTGGCGACGGCGATTACCTCAATTGCTTTACTACCTCTGCCCGTCTTTTGCGTACAGAGGTCAGTACCGCCTCCCAATCCATGTTTTTTCCTTATGATTTCATCTGGGCTTCTCTCCTTTTTTCTGCATCTAAATGATTATGCACTTTACATCCGCTAGCTTTGGCTTCTCGAACTCCTTTTCTCAACATTGCCCATGTAATAACTTCACTGTCTTCACCCCCTCTCACACAACTCCCAACCCCCTTTCCACTCCTTTATCTAGAAAAAGAAGAAAACAGTTTTCCGCCGCTTTCGTTCACCGATATTTCAGAAGAAAATGGTTCTTGGCTTGTTCTATTTCTCCCGATGGCGCAAGTCGCAACTTGAATCTAGATTTTGCAAGTTCCACGAGGAGGGGTGCCAAAAGTTTTGTAGTGAAGCATATTGCCGATGAATTGGAAAGGGAAGAATTCTCCCAGGACTCATCTGTGCAAGTGGGATCAAATTTCACTGGTTTCCAGGAGGATCCTATTGTTGATAAGTTACGGACCCAGCTAGGAGTCATACACCCCATCCCTTCGCCACCTATTAATCGAAACATTGTTGGACTTTTTGTCTTCTTTTTCTTTGTTGGAGTTGTCTTCGACAAGTTATGGACATTTAGAAGGAGAAATAAATCGAGAAATGAGGACGGGCGTCGCGGCACATGGCCGCAGGTGCCGACTAGTTTCTCGTCGTTTTTGGAGAAGGATTTACAAAGGAAAGAGTCGGTGGAGTGGGTGAATATGGTTTTGGGTAAGTTATGGAAAGTCTATCGACCTGGTCTCGAGAATTGGCTTGTCGGGTTGTTGCAACCCGTTATTGATAATTTGAAAAAACCTGATTATGTGGAGAGGGTGGAAATTAAGCAGTTCTCCTTGGGGGAAGAACCACTGTCAGTTAGGAATGTTGAGAGGCGAACATCCCGTCGAGCCAACGATTTGCAGTAAGTTAATTTTAAATCCGTCTATCAAACTTCACATGTACCTTTTGGCTGTGATTCAATCCCTTCCTGCGATGTTTACTGGCGATACCTTTCCATGAATTTACACTAGTCATTATTGTTTTTCAATGCTGTCCAGGTACCAAATTGGTCTGCGTTATACTGGCGGTGCTCGTATGTTATTAATGCTATCGCTAAAATTTGGCATCATCCCCATTGTTGTTCCTGTTGGTGTCCGAGATTTTGACATAGATGGTGAATTATGGGTCAAGTTGCGGCTTATTCCAGCTGAGCCTTGGGTAGGTGCTGTCTCATGGGCATTTGTTTCACTCCCAAAGATCAAATTTGAGTTGTCACCGTTCCGCTTGTTCAATTTAATGGGTATGTTATGTCGTACTTTCTTGACTTTGATAACGAATTACATTTTATAGCTAGTCACTGCAAGGACGCCATAGTGAGGTTTTACAGGGAAGCATGAAAGGTGTTTTAATTTTATGTTCTTTAGTTTATCCTTATGTTTTTAGTAGGCATGGTTGTGGAGGTAAAATTTGTTTCTTAAGAATAGTTTTCTTTGCTCTAAATTTGACGTTTAGATGCTGATTGTACGTTTCTCTCTTTTTTCCATCTTTTTGCTGCACGCTTGGGAAAACATCAGCCATTCCTGTTCTCTCCATGTAAGTACAACTTTAATCTTAATTGCTTATATAGTTGCTTTATAAAGTTGCTTAGCTCAAGGAAGGAATAGAGGCAATCCTTTCCATATTAGCATTGCTGATTGCTCTTTCTCTCAGAGAACTTTTGTTTCTTTTCTTTTTGAGTTCAACGAGTGGGAGTGAGAATTCAAATCTTCGACCTTTTGGTCAAGGATATATGCTTTAACCAGTTGTTCTAGGCTTATTGGCCTCTATGATAAATTTTTGTCTATATCACTATTTTGACTATATTTTGCCAGAAAGTGGTGCATTGATATTCTATATCACATTTGTACCATTGAATATTTTTCTAGTTCAATTCATGATTTGTACGAGCTAATGATAGCCTGAATTCCTTGGCAATAGTTCTCAGACTAGAAAAATAAGACTGCTATTATTGAAGCTGGATCGTGTTATGAAGTAGTGCCCAACTATACTAATAACGAATTAAATATATTGATCAGAATCAGTTTTCTGAGTGTCATTGTGCAGTGGCAGTTCACAGCATAATTTGCTCATGTAGCTGATAATTATATCCAAGTATTCTAGTTATTTTTAGGCTTGCTTTTCCCAATCCAGCTGACCTGAATGCTTATTATGTTTCGTAGGTTTTTGACAAAACTTCTCACTGAGGATTTACCTAAATTATTTGTACGGCCAAAAAAGATAGTTCTAGATTTCCAAAAAGGTAAAGCAGTTGGACCTGTTACAGACGAGGTTAAATCAGGAGACATGCAGGAGGGAAATAAAGATTCCGTTGGGGAACTTTCAATAACCCTTGTAGATGCTCGGAAGCTTTCTTACGTCTTCTATGGTAATAATTGCTATTTTATCCATTTTTTCCATTCTTGGAAACCATGCTTTGTGAATTACTGAATTTCTGCACTCAACTGTCAAGTATTTGTGGTGCCTATCAACATCAACATGATACTGACACTTGCAAAAACAATTTTTTTGTAGAACCTAATGTATTCACATATCTCCATTAGAACTTCCTAAATGAAACTACTTTATGTCTTTGATAGAACATATTTTTTAATATAAATATAATTTTATTTTTATTTTTATAAAATATATTCTCTAATGTATCTTTGTATCGTTTACCCCTACAAAATACCAAAAAAAAATTGAACCATCTTAGAAGGGATATAATTAAATTCCTTGATTGGTTCTTCCCTGAGAAATGATCCCTGCTTTCAGAAAGTTACCATCTGATTTCACAGTCAGATAGTAATTACTATAAATTTGTGCTTCTTTATTTTACTCATTGATCTGATTCCTGTTATTCTCAGGAAAAACAGACCCATACGTCATTTTAAGCTTGGGTGATCAAATAATACGCAGCAAAAAGAACAGTCAGACCACTGTCATTGGACCACCTGGTGAGCCAATCTGGAATCAGGTGGAGCTCATTTCTGATTATCTTTTGTTTTACCGGAGAACATGTTCCATTAACAATATTGGTCAAACTGTTATTTGGTTGTTTTTGGGTTCATTCGAAGTTGTCAATCTCTTTATGTACTCACGTGTATTGGGGACATTGGCAGGATTTTCATATGCTTGTTGCAAATCCTAGGAAACAGAAATTGTACATCCAAGTGAAAGATTCTCTTGGATTTGCAGATTTGACCGTTGGTAATGCAGAGGTAACTTATTATTTAAACTTATGATAGTTAGACTTCGAAATATCTAATGATATTGCATTTAAGGAGAAGTTGAAACTGGTGAAACCATGCTTCATTTCTTTGTTTGCTTATCTTTATATTCGATCAGTAACTGTCCATCGTATCTTTATCTCTCTTGTAACTGTGCAAACTTAATCGAGGAAACTAAAGCTGCTGAACTGACTATGTTGGGTTAGGTTTTTGGTCTATTCTAACGATAAAAATCAGTTTGGTCATTTTCAAGGTTGGTTTAGTTTTACTTTTAGTCCCAAAAATTGACTGACTATTACTCTAATTTTAGTTTGTTTTTTCTATAATTTGGGGGTTGGATGTCTTTAAATCATTAGATCATTTATTTGTTTGAAGTTCTAACTAGATTTTCTTACTCTGCACTTGGATGGGACCTCTACATGCCTTGAGCATCTTGTATAACCAGCATTCTTGGTGAGAAGTGTTTGCTGATGCAAACTATCTATAGAACAAGTTGTATAAAATGACGGTAATGCTAGTAGATAGCATTGGATAGTAATAGTATATTGTTTTGCGTGGTTTTGGGAGTCTTGACAAGGGGATCACATCATCCTGAAAGAAATTAGGAAGTGAAATAAAACGTTGGATGTTGCTAAAGAGAAAGCAGATGTTTGATCTCATTAAATCATCTTCAAGGTGGCAGAAGTCACGCCTCCTATTACATCTTGAAGCACGGATTTATGACCACAATAACAATTAGATCATCCATTGGGTACTTAAATGGTTCTAGAATAGAATGATTCTGGCTTGTGCCAGAGGCAAAGTCTGTGTTCTGCATTTGGAACCGATTGAAATGATAAAGCACTTGTGTAATGAGAACAATGTATGGATTGGTAAATGAATGGTGCAAATTAATTTTTTTTTATGGCTGTGTTTTTGTGTATGGTAACATTCTTCACAAAAAACATACAGGTCGATCTTGGATCTCTTCAAGATACTGTACCAACAGACAAAATTGTTGTTTTAGGAGGAGGTTGGGGACTCTTTAGAAATAGGTCTTCTGGAGAAATACTACTGAGATTGACATACAAAGCATATGTTGAGGATGAAGAGGACGACAAGGCTGCTGCATCAGAAGCAAATGTGTTGGATATAGATATTTCAGATGACGAGTCATCTGATTCTGATGAACCAAATGGTGCTTATGAGAAAGAGGGTGAGAAGGATGCTGCAAAAGAAACTGAAAAGGAATCGTTCATGGACGTTCTAGCGGCTTTGATAGTGAGCGAAGAATTTCAGGGGATAGTGACATCCGAAACACTGAATACAATACTTCAGAATGATGCCACTTCTACTAGCACAAGGACGACAAGGTCGAGCTCGAGATCACGTGATGCGGCTACTGACACCAAAACCAAACCCATGGTTTCTGGCAACGGGACTGGAGGTTTAACTGGTAATGTTGTTGTCTAGTTTCGTATATATCTGTATTTTAATGTGATGTTTGGATGGTGGTGAAGTGTTCTAATATGACGTGGACAATTGCAGAATCGGCATTGTTTTGGCTTGCTGCGATCACAAGTATATCTGTGCTTATTGCTATCAACATTGGTGGTTCGAATTTCTTCAATCCATGATCCAATGCCACTCCCTCTCAAGTCTCATCGAAGCTTTGCATGCGTAGTAGAAGATTTTAGTAGCAACGGAGCCCCCTTGGTAGTAAGCTGGCTGTGGCTCGCCCTTTATACGCATTGAACAATGAGAATCAACCAAAGTTAACTCCTGTTCGGTTTGTATATAAGTCACTAACGGAGCAATATCCTGTTGGCGGCATACCAATTTTGACGTTGTATTATAATAACAAATTTACACCGTTTACATCAACTTGACACCACACCTATCCTTTATCCTCCCGATAGCAGGAGGCAAATTTTTGCCCAAGCAACAAATTACAACCGAATGCGACCAACAAACATGGAAGACTACTATTGCTTTCGAATTTAGAGAAATTTGTGAAAATGAAGAGAAATTGAGGCAATTAAGTGAAAATTATGAAATTATTCCTTTGCAAAAAAAATTATGAAATTCTTAATTCTTAATTTATTTGAGTGCAACACGTGTATGTCCCCATCATCCAGCATGTCATATGCCACATTAGCAAAATGTTGAATCACCTCTCACATGTATTTTTTTTTTCAAACTTGTTTTGGTCCTAACTTTTTGTTAGGACTCCGATTCGTGTAGTTTAAAATGCATCAAAATTGTTTTGGTCCTAACTTTTTGTTAGGACTCCGATTCGTGTAGTTTAAAATGCGTTGAAGTTGACTCTTCGAGCTCTCTATTACGAACACTTTGAAATACTAAAATCATCAATAAATGTATTTTGTTGTCATCAAAATATATAATATGATTAAAGCTCGTAAAATCAACGTGAGCTCACACATATTGGAGCATCCTATTTTGAATGAAAAGTATCAAATTATAGTAAAAACTAGCATAGTTTTTCAAAAAAAAAAAAAAAAGAGGCCCACATATTAAATGACAACACCCTGCAGACCAAAATCCAAACATAAGAAACCCAAAAATAAGCCCAAAACGTGAAAGCTCATAAAAACCTACATTTCGATTTCCCTCTGATTTTCATATGATATACTGTTGATATTTGTTTTTTATATACTACTGTTATAAGTGTTTGATATATTACTGATGTCATAGTCTCATATACGCCTGATTTGAGTGATTCATATCAATATGTATGTCTGATATAAATGTGATATACTACTGATATGTATATCTGATATACATGTGATATACTATTTATACGAGCGTCTGATATATTGTTGATATTAGTGTTTGGCATACTGTTGATATGAGTCTCTAATATACTAGTTTTATGAGTGTTTGATATAATGCTAATATTAATGTTTGATATACTACTGATGTGATGATCTGATATACACATGATATTATTATTTCATATCAATACGTATGTCTGATATAAAGGTGATATACTATTGATATGAGTGTATAATATACTACTGATATGTATATTTGATATACTATTTATTTGAGTGTTTGATATACTGCTGATATTCGTGTTTGATATACCACTAATATAAGTGTATGATATACTAATGATGTCATAGTCTCATATATGCTTGATATACTACTGATATGAATGTTTAATATACACCGAAATGATTGTTTGATATACTACTATATATGAGTGTCTGATATACTATTGATGTGATAGTTTGATTTACATATGATATAATGCTGATTTTACTTTAACAGGATAATGAAATATGATATCATGATGCAAAAGTACAACAATATTCAAAATTAGAATCGATAGATAACATTTTCAAGATGCTAACATCAACCCAAATAGAAATCTTTAGAAGTTGACAATTTGGACACTTTATGTCATTTAATATTAGGAGATGCCAACTACGGTTATTAGTACATCTAATTTGCCGAATATCTGCCCACGGTATGCACTGATATTCAATCTAAATGGGAACTTTGTAAGATTTCGATGGAGAGATTTTAGCTTGATTACATTTTAAAATTATTTTTATGAATACCCCAATATTAACCAGATTCAAGGATACATCATATGTATATAAGAGGTACATCAGATGTATATCAGATACAGATATACATCGGGTGTATATCAAATACAGATTGGATCTATATTAGTTACAGATATACATCGAATATATATCAGATATAGATTTGATGTATATAAGTTACATATATACATCGGATGTACATCAAATATCATAATAGTGAAATTAGAATAATAAAAATTTAAATATTTTGTTATATTTGAAAATTTAAAAAACTGGTGATATTTTTTGAAATACATAAAATATTTTTGCTGCGCCGTACAATTATCAACAAGAAAGATGAGGATTTGACGTACAAGTTTTATCCGTGAATATGGGATGGAATTGGAAGCCATCTACGTGAAAGAGTTTGAGAAGACTTTTCATAACCTCGATTTTAAATGAAATACTTTTTTTTCTCTATAAATCTTTTTGGATAAACGTATGTATTTTAAAGTGTTTTATTATTATTATTATTATTATTATTTAGAATTGCAATGTCAGTTTTCGACTTCTAGCTCTTATCAGTTATACTCTTCCAAAGCCTAGCCAACTCTATCTAACCACTTTTATCAAATAGATTAAGCTTGTCAACTTTGGCAAACGTAGTCGTTAATAATCCTTTTAAATACCAACGAATCCTTAATTCAATTTTATAACTTAACAAATTCTATTCGGCTACAAACTAATATTGAAAAGATACAGAAGAGACGTGAGCTACGATAAGTCGTTCTCAGAGTGAATCTGGATTATGAAGTGGAGTGTCTCTTTTATAGGTAGTGGGAGTACAACGCCCCGACCGACAGTTGTGGCTGTTGAGCCCCTTAAGCCAATTGTCGGTCCTTAGGTCGAAATCTTCGAACCGATTTATAGAACTATGATTTTCAACTTGGTCTTAGATGTAAGTCGGTCTATTCTATTATCTTTGTTGGTCATTCTTGATGACACCGAGCTGAATTGATGGGTCCACGCGTTAAGTCGTGTTTTTCCCTCCAAACACATTGTTTTCTTATTATCATTTTTTAATTGTTTTACTATTAATTCTATTTTTTTCCTTCAATTAATCAAATATCATTTTTAAAAAATATATATTTAAAATGATACTATAAAATATAAATCTTATATTTTCATTTTACTATTTTTTATACAGTTATTTTCTTTCATGTAAAGATCATTTTTTTCTTTAGACCAAAATAAAGTATTTAAATATAGATAATTACAAATTTCAACATTTTACTTTTATTTTTTCATGACTTCGTTTTCAAAACTGAAAAAACTTTTAGTTTTAATACTGTAAATGAATAGTTGTAATAATCAATAATTGAAAAAGTTTTTTAGCTTTTTCAATAAAATCATTTATATATGTTTTGGAGATATACGTCAATTACCGTTGAACTATGCTCGCTTTGACATGTTACTCTCGAAAGTTGATTTTATAAATTTGTTGCTAAAAAATATATTAGATTTTATTATTTGATGTGTAAATTAATTATTGAAAATCTTGATTAGGTTGTAGGAGATTAATGATATTACACTTTTTTAGAGGGGTGATTTTAAAAATTGAAATGAGCCGTACAATTTGTTTCCATGGGTACCATTTAGCAAACACCTTGAAAATTTGTCATTATCTTCTAAGTAAAGAGTGTCTAAGTATATTTATATACTACCAACTTGAACATACCTAATTCAAATAATTAGTATAATCGGAAGTTCAAATTTTCACCACCACATTATGAAATTAAAAAATAATATTTATATATTACTTTTATAGGTAACATAAACTTCAACTAAATGGTATAATATCTCCCTTTATTTAGTTTATAAATTTATTTAAATTTGATATTCATTATACATGTAAACAAATTTCATAGCAGCCAATTTATTCCCCTCAAGTTTTTTTTTTCTTTCTAATTTTACAATGTAAAAATATAATCCAATAAAAATATAATCAATTATATGATTTTTGTTTGAAAAAAAATTGTAATAATGGTTAGTGATATATATTTTCTTGAGTACAATAGTTAATGATAAATATTTTATAAGAATCTCAAATTAATATACATGAATGTGTTGTACAAAATAAATACAAAAAAAAAATTGATAAAAAAATGATTAAATAAAAAAAACATTAAAGTCAATATATAAATTATGTGAATATTAGGATTTTTTTTTGAAGATATATAAATTTCAGAAATTCCCAAATACGAATCATATCCCTAAAAACAAATGGCCCTTTATTTATTTTTGTTAAGAACCTGGGTTTGTTTGTCATTGACCCGGTTCAC
Organism: Momordica charantia; assembly: GCF_013281855.1. Classification (NCBI taxonomy): domain Eukaryota; kingdom Viridiplantae; phylum Streptophyta; class Magnoliopsida; order Cucurbitales; family Cucurbitaceae; genus Momordica; species Momordica charantia. Next base: position 31,851,836 of record NW_028275167.1, on the reverse strand, counting down.
TCCCATCAACGCGAGGGACTCAGAAAAAGCAGTGAAGAAGCAGACGAACCAAAATCTGAAAGTCGAAGTCTTTACACGAACGGAACTCAGGTAACCCTATCGTTTTTCTCTGTTCCTTCTCATTCGGACGTGTATTCGCTGGTTTGAGATCCATTATATCCACTACCGTATGATAGAAAATTTTCGCCTCTTTTTTTTTTCCTTGTTGATTCAGTGGTCGATGATTTCTGTAAATCGTTGGAACTCCATCTCCGGCTCCGCATCTTTCCCTGTAATTTGGGCTAGTTACTCTTCTTATTTTATTGTCATCTTTTTGTTCTTCCTGCGCCACCCCCCCAACATCAAGATTTAGGGCCTGTTAATTGTAAAACGAGATACTGTCTAGTTTTTCCTCCATCGGTCCAGAAAAACGCCAATGCCTTTTTTCTCTCATCTTATCGTCCTCATTCCTTCACTTTTTTCGGCTGCCATTTTTGTTTTCTCATCTGTTTTCCGTTTGAGATCTGTATTTTTGGAAGGCATGTGGGCTCCCGCACGTGTTTGCTGTTGCTCTTTTAATTTGTATACGCAGTTTCTTTTGTTTTGGAGGACTGTGCTGCACAATTCTAAAGTGGCGCACCTTTTGTAGGTCTTAATATTGATTTCATGAAAATTGGTGAATAATGGCAAGCTATCCGGGTAAAGGAGCCCCCTCAAATGGGTCTATCTACATCTGCAACCTGCCCTTTGGGACTGACGAGAATATGCTTGCTGAATATTTTGGTACAATTGGGTTGCTAAAGGTTGGAATTTAACCACAATTTTTTCGAAACATTACCTTTTTTCTAGATGCATTTGTTTTTGGTTCTATCAGTCTATCTCGAAATGCCTTCCTCTACTCAAATAATGTTCAGGCTTTATTTTTACCTGTTTAATTTTCATAGAAAGACAAGCGAACAGGTAGACCAAAGATCTGGCTGTATCGTGATAAATTAACAAATGAGCCTAAAGGAGATGCAACCGTAACATACGAGGATCCACATGCAGCCTTAGCGGCCGTCGAATGGTTTAACAACAAGGATTTTCATGGTAACATCATTGAAGTTCATATAGCAGAGTCTAAAAGCAAGGATGATCTCTCATATAATGTGGTGGGTGATCCAAGTGTTGTTGATGATTCTCTTGGTTTTGAGGAGAATGCTGGGAGTATGAACGGGGGCAGTGGAAGGGGAAGAGGTCGTGGTGATACTCCAGGAAAAGCATGGCAACAAGAGGGAGATTGGCTGTGTCCAAATACAAGGTCTGTGATGTGATATTGGTGAGCAGCTCCTTCTTGCTTCTTTCAATCTTGGTTGGCTTCTATGGTCTACTTATTGCTGTTTAAATGGCTTCTCATGCTCTATCCTCCTTACAGTTGTTCCAATGTTAATTTTGCATTTCGTGGTGTGTGCAATCGATGTGGAAGTGCTCGACCTTCTGGTGCTGCTGGCAGTGGTGCAGGCTCTATAGGTCGTGGCAGGGGCCGTGGCAACCAGGATTCAGGAGGCAATAGTCGTCCAGTTGGTGGCCCTACTGGGCTCTTTGGTCCAAATGATTGGCCTTGTCCAATGTAAATATAATTTTCCCCTTCTTCTAGTTCTCTAACATATTGTGCTGCATTGGGTTTGGTCTCGTAGTAATCTGTGCATTTCCTTTACAGCAATTTTATCATTCGTATGTTATGAATTTTTTCAATACAACTATACAGATCAAAGTGGATTATATTTAGTTAGAATATATAATCACATCCAAATCAAATAGTATGGTTTAGAATCGAAAGAGAAGGAAATTGATTTAATACATCTTTGTGGATATTTTGAACATTTTTTCACATGTTAGTAAATTATGTGGATTCCATGAACTGATTGAGGTCCTTGTTTCTTTTTATCATTTAATCTGATCATATCTCGTAATATGTTACAAACCTATACATGACTTCTGATGCTCTAGTGATCCACTCTTTTCTGCTGGTTTATTTTTTAAGGAATTAAATATGCATAAAGAGGATGACACTGGCACATTTGAATCTGTGAAGTTATCTTGTATTTTACTTTTACTTTATTGTTTCTTGGGATTTTTTTTTTTCTAAAACACATTTTTAATATCACTGTAATGGGGAATGGAGACATCTCTGAAGAAGATCTGGAGGATAAACGACAAAGTTAATTTTTGAAGTTCTGGGAGAAGTGTTCTCTTGTATTTAATTGTTTGTTTGTAGTTACCTATTCTCTGCTTGGATAACACTGCTTGCTTGTATCACATACAGAGAATCTATACTCGGCATGTGCAACTGCTTGATATGGGCTCTTCCTTCTGCTTTATGTTTCAGGTGTGGTAACATCAATTGGGCAAAGCGCACAAAATGCAATATTTGTAACACAAACAAACCTGGTCATAATGAGGGTGGCGTGAGGTATAATATTCACTTTTTATTTTTTATTCTTTTGAAAAGCACACGATCTTTTTATTTGATGACATTGCTTGCAGTTCTTTTAGTTTAAGGTGGCAACCTTTCACTTTTGATAGTAAATAGACTTGTGTATTTCCCAAGGGAACTGGCACCTTTTATCTGATTCACTTTAGAATTTCTAACAGATTGATTTGAATTCGACTTTTGAGATTAATAAATTTGATTTGAAGCAAATTTGTGGTCCATAGTAGTATAACGACCATTATCTTTTTAGTGTATCTAGAAATCTGGTTTGAAAAATGGAAATCCAAACTTATACTTGACCTTTTTACATTTTTTGTCACAAAAGTATGGGATTTGTACCTGTAGGATCAACTTGTACTCTTTGACCATGGTCTCTCTGATCATACAAAGGAAATGATTTTTACACTAATACTAATAGCCTACTACATAAACTTCTCTAATTTTTTAATTATGATAATATGATTGAACAGAGGAGGGCGTGGTGGAGGTTACAAAGAACTTGATGAAGAAGAATTGGAGGAGACTAAACGACGTCGACGAGAAGCTGAAGAAGTAAGATGGTGAACCATAATTTTGAGACAAACAGTTTTCTGATTGTGATTTGACAATTTTTTAATTATATTGTCAGGATGACGGTGAGATGTATGATGAGTTTGGAAATCTTAAGAAGAAGTTTCGTGCCAAATCCCAGCAGATGGAAGCTGGTCGAATACTACCGGGTGCTGGGCGGGCTGGATGGGAAGTTGAGGAACTAGGTATGATGAGTCTATTCATTAACACCATGCTATTGACCCTGAAAAAATTTCGGAGAAATTCTGCTTTTACAATTCAGTTAAAATAAAGATTGTAATTTCCTGGGAGAATTTTTGTGTCTCTTCGTTAACACCCTGCTATTGACCCTGAAAAGATTTGCGAGAAATTATGCTTGTGCATTTCAGTTTAAATAAATATTATACTTTCCCGGGAGAATTTTCGTGTTATGTTTTGAGAAATTAAAATGAAGTATAATGGATAAAGATTCTTCATCACCTATGTTGCGATTTGCAGAGCAAATCAATCCGAAATATTATGACTGGACCGATTTGCTGAAAATATATTATGTTGAAATTGAGCAACCTAATTAGATGTTTTGCAAACTATCTTTTTCAGGTGTAATTGAGAAAGATAGAAGGGAGAGAAGTAGGGAGCGAGGGAGGGAATGGGATGACAGAGACAGCAGCAGAAATAGAGAAAGAGAAAACAGGGAAAGACATCGGAGTCGAAGCAGAGATAGGGATAGAGGAAGAGATCGTGACCGTGATCGAGACTATGATTACGAACGAGATAGAGAATATGGGAGGGAGAAGGACCACCGGAACAGGCACCGGTATTGAGAAATGATTTGAGTGTGTCTGCGAATTGGTAACTGGTGGGCATGTAATTTTGTTGACCTTGGGGAGGGGGAATGGTTGATATATTTGGTTTATGACTTATGGTAGAACCTTGTGGGTCTTATTTTTTATGAAAGATATTTTATCTACTACTATGATACATCTTTTTGGTACTTGAACTTGAAGACTTCTATCAGACTACGAATTGAGTTTGCAAAGCGATCGGATTGTTTGCTGGCTTTTGACCGCCAACTCCAAAAGGTTTCTTTTCTTGAAGAGACGCGTGATTGAATAGAATTAGGTAAATTTGGAGATTATGAGTTGCACTGTTTTCACCATTTTTGTAATGAAATCAAGTTCATTGCGACAACAACGTCAATTCCACTGTTCTACTCTGTTCCAATAGTAAATATATTCAACTCAAACAACTCTTATTAATTAATTACACGACCTAACCAATCTTAATTTTTGGGTTGAGTCCGTTTGGATTATTCTGGTCACATGTTCAAAATATTATATAACAAAAATAACAAAGTAAATATTAAACATTTATTTACATATTTTCTAAATATTATATAACAAAAATAACAAAGTAAATATTAAACGTTTATTTACATATTTTCTAACCTTAAATCAAGATCAGCAAGTCAATGTTTATTTATGCGGTAAAAAAAATCCACAGAGTTCTCGTTTATTTGAATCCGATTCAATCCAAATAAATTTATAATCCAACCAAAACCAGATAGACTGAGTTGGGTTGATTGATTTTTTTATCTAGTCCAGTTTTTCTAACACTCCTGGCACTGATAACTGAACCAGCCCAATAAATACCGAGCCAAGCCCAAGTCCACAAAACCCTAACCCTAAAACACCGTCTTCCTGGTGTGCAGCAGCGGCAGCGGCAGCCCTACCGACGTGAAACGGCACTTGGGCACGAAACCGAATCCAAAGTGGGTCAATCAGGCTATTCTATACCTACGCGAATTTGCTTCTCTCCATACGACGGATACCATCACTCTTTCCCTTCTTCGAACAACTTCTAGCCTCGAGCTTAAACGAAAATGCGCCCAATCTTGATGAAAGGCCATGAGCGGCCATTGACTTTCCTCAAATACAATAGGGATGGCGACCTCCTCTTCTCCTGCGCCAAGGACCACAACCCTACCGTCTGGTTCGCCGATAACGGCGAGCGCTTGGGGACTTATCGCGGCCATAATGGTGCCGTTTGGTGCTGCGATGTTTCTAGTACGATTCTCTTTTTAATTCTGGCTTCACACTATAGAAACTCCTTTACACTTTTTTTTTTTGTGTATCTTTCGTCGTTCGAGATACTTAGTTTGTATTGAGTGTCAGTGGACAATTTAATACAAATTAGAAATTCTGCCAGTATGTTGATCTTTCGTTTCTGTTCTTAAATTTTTTTGCACCAATCAATCTAAACATTCTGATTTTATTCTGAATCTTATTGTTATCTTATGCTCGTTCATTTGTGTGCCGTACATCAATTTCAGGAGATTCAATGCGGCTCATCACGGGCAGTGCTGATCAGACGGCAAAACTGTGGAATGTACAAACTGGACAGCAGCTTTTCTCCTTCAATTTCGACTCACCTGCCAGGGCGGTTGATTTCTCTGTTGGTGATAAGCTTGCAGTGATTACCACTGATCCTTTCATGGAATTGCCTTCTGCTATACATGTTAAATGCATTGCCAGAGACCCCTCGGAACGTAAGACGTGTTTCTCCTTTCATTGTTTTAGTCTTCCAATGGTTTTTATAAACGTCACTCTCAGGTTCCTATGTTCTATCATTCTTATTTGAAAATGCCATTCAATTTGAGGTGCATTTTTCTTTCTCTTTATGGATTAATTCTAATACTAGGCGTGTAATGTCGTGACATTATTTTGGCATGTCAATCATGCACTGAGTGGTATAATACACGTTGTAAGGGATTTCGTGGAATACGTTCTGTTTGCAATTCTTCATGAAATATTCTTTATATCTACATTATCCTTTTTGAGGAAACAAATATTGATGGTGGACGAGGAGCCTGTTACAGTTAACTTGCAAGCTGTTTTATTGCTCAGTAAAAGGAATTTCTTCTTACATATTTTTAACATTCATATTTACACACAATAAACTTACAGTAGGTTTGAGGAAGAAGCAATGTCTCAGTCATTCAGATACAAGGATCAGATAGATGATATACTTTGTGTAATACTGCACAATTTGTGTCTGCTTTATTAGTGTTGATTCCACATGACAATTATTGGACTTAGGCTGCTACTAGCTAGTTTTGAAAGAAATGTTTATTGGATATTTCTCTATTCATTTAACTCTATACAACCTATTTCATGGGTTTCTCATCCTCGAGTACAAAGCTCTTTCCTTTCGGATCTTGCTTTCAACCCCTAACATTGAAAGACTTACATTCTTAGTTTACTTTGCTTTAAGTGCCCGTTTTTAGCTTAGTATGTAGACAGAATTGCTTTCCAATTAAGAGGGGATTAAAATGGATGCTTTATTTTTGGTTCTAACAGATTGATATATGTTTAAAACATTTATGATGTGCTGCAGAGACTGGCGATTCTGTGCTTGTTCTCAAGGGTCCCCAAGGAAGAATCAATAGAGCTGTATGGGGGCCTCTAAATAAGACCATTATAAGTGCAGGAGAAGATGCTGTTATTCGCATTTGGGATGCTGAGGTAATGTTTGTGATTAGAACATCTAGTGTTAATATCCACTTGAAATACGTAAGCTTACTATAGTCTTTTAGCATCACTGTTATTGTTTTACATGATTTTTTATTCTGTATATAAAGTTTTTTGTTCTTTCAATAAATGAGTGCTTATCAAATAGTATATTAATTTTTTTAGGCTACTAATCTTTTATAGTAGTTTGATGTTGGCCACTAGATCTTTCATATTACATTCACTATGTATTAAGTTATTATATATATCTTCGTAAATTAGTAATTATGAGCTTCTAGTGATATTTGTTTATTACATGCTTGATTTTTTGAATGCAAGATTCTATAAAAAGGAATTTCTTTCATGATTGTAATATGAATCATTCTTTCATTTATCTTGTGGTAGTATACTTCAAATTATTACATGTGTCAAAAAGTTACATTTGATATACAACTTTCATATATGGATAAGATAGTTGATGCATGAAATTGATAAAATGATGGATAAAGAGTTCCTTCAAGTTCCTTTTGCTCCGTTGTTGTGGAGTGCCCTCTTTTTACCTTTGCTTTCCTTTCAATAACAACCATTGAAAAGCCTTTCTTTGGCATTTGATAGTTAAAATAATTTCCTTAAAGCATGATCAAAGGATTAGAAAATCTTTGCAAGGGGGTAGATTCACCCCATTGAAGCTATCATCTCATTCCTCCCTATCTATCACATATTCCTTTTAAAGATGCTGATGACAGTAGTGATAATCATTGGAAGCATCTTTTATATAATAAACCAAGCTTTAATTGAGAAAATGAAAGAGTATACAATGTAATAGAAATAAAGCACTCGACAAAAGGAACCCAAGCGTAGAGAGGGCCCGAATCCAAAAGAATAACACTTTACTGATGATTGTAAAAAGTTCCATAGAAACAGACGCACCTGGGATTATCAACCCTTCTAAAACCTCTATATTTCTCTCAAGTCAAATACCCTACAAAATAGTGGAGAAGCAAGACTAACAAATAACTCCCCTATTATATTAAAAGGGAGTATACAACACAACACCTCTAGCATCGTCTTACAATCTGTACTATGCACCAAAGAAATGCTAAAGGACTCAAAGAAGTGAAATTGTATTAGCTGAGCCAACTAATAGATCCTAAGGATATGAGTAAGGTTTTCAAATGCACCTCTGATTAGGGAGCACTACTGAGGTCCTACAAAAGAAGGGAGCACTACTGAGGTCCTACAAAAGATGGAAGATTGGCTTTGAATAATGATCTAAGGTATTGACTTACCCATGCACGATGTGCTGAGCAGAGAATGTGGTCTTATTTGCACTTTTACCTTCCAAAGCAAGGAAGATAAATTGTCAGAAGGATTATAAGAAACTTCTCTTTGGAAGAGCCTTAAATGGGTGGTTCCACTCTTGCCCTTTGGAGGAAAGTGGTATCCTTGCTTCTCATGGGGGGTTCTAGGCTTTTACAACAATCAAAATGGGGAACATCGTCTCTCTCTGTCTAATTGGCTTCTAGAGATTTCCTTAGGAAAGAAATTGTCTCTTGCACAAAATCACTGTTCTATGGTATCTCTCTTCTTTGACAGATGCATTATTAATCAATTAATGTATGAGCCTTAATTTTAATTAGAAAAAAATATATTCAAATTCTAAATTTTTGGATCAAGTATAGCTAGACATGATAATTATATGGAATTATAAAAAGAATCACCCCTTTAAATTTCCAGTTAAAAGACATCATTAACATCAATACTATTATCACTTATAAGGATTGAGTTATTTTATACAATTTTGTCTTCAATGTTTTTTAAGGGTAGGTTAGTTAAAGCAGTAATAGATTGAATTATTACAATTCATGTATTAGCATTCCATACCCAAAGAAATTTTTATATTTCTGAAGAATTGGATAAATTATTAATATTATTTTAATCATTACATGAGGCCATAATGACTTTAAGCCTTGGTGTGTCTTAAAGTTGGAGCCGCTTGGTGAGGCAATCCTTAAGGTGTAAGTCTCAAAAGCCTAGAGGTGGGGCTTCTTAATTTAATGGGGTTACTTAATTTAAATGAAATGATCTAACTAGTTATTGTTTGTGACTTTTAATTTTATTAATAAATCTTTTTATGTTTTTTTGGTGAATCTAGCTTATTGTCCACTTAATGTTTAATTGAACTACAGACAGGTAAACTTCTAAAAGAATCAGAGAAGGAGACGGGCCATAAGAAAACAATAACTTCCCTTACAAAATCCTCTGATGGTTCCCATTTTATCACTGGATCCTTGGACAAGTCTGCAAGGGTACTGTACAGCGCTCTAATTCTTCTTTATCCCCATTATTTCCATTATCTGGCTAATAGATCAAAATTCATTATCATCTTTTTTATATTTTGGTGGTCTAATATAAAACCTTTTTTGTAAAATGTAGCTGTGGGATATTAGAACGTTGACACTTATCAAAACATATGTGACAGAACGTCCAGTCAATGCAGTTGCAATGTCTCCACTTCTTGATCATGTATGTATACATAAATTGCCTAATGTACCACTCCCGAGTTCTGTTTCTGAGACCGATATAATATGTGTTTAGTTTGAGATTGGTGGATGGTGGTGTTATTGATAGGGGTAGATTTTTTTATGCTATATTATTTTATTGATAATGCTTGTTAATTGGTCTTTTGGCTCATATTTGTTTTTTTGGGTTTCAGGTGGTACTTGGTGGTGGTCAGGATGCCTCAGCAGTAACAACAACTGATCATCGTGCAGGAAAGTTTGAAGCTAAATTTTATGACAAGGTGCGGTCTCCTGTCTCATTTTCCCCCGACCTTAGAATTGAGTCAATTCGGTTGTATGATATTTCTCTTTTGTCCGATAGATCCTTCAAGAAGAGATCGGAGGTGTGAAAGGTCATTTTGGACCCATTAATGCTCTGGCTTTCAATCCTGATGGGAAGAGGTATGGTGTATTGCATTGCACTGCTTGAATGTGAAAGCAAACCATTGATTAGATAAATATTATTGGATGATGCTTATGGATGTGGTTTTCTTGTAGTTTTTCAAGTGGAGGTGAAGATGGATATGTAAGACTGCATCATTTTGACCCCGATTACTTCAACATCAAGATTTGAATCTGGAGTGGAGTTCAGAACCGAGGGAGAAGTTTGTGTGCGAAGAGAGATACATTTGTTGCTTTTTTGGACGCCAATTTTGCTGTGTGGCCATGATGGTTATAGAAGTTTGTTGTGAAAGTTATTTGCACGGCATTGTATTAATTGAATCTCTCCTGCGGTACTCGAGTACCTTTTCTTTTATTTTCAACTTCATGATTTTTATTTTTATGAGATTCATGGATAACTGGTCTACACGAGTTCATCCGGAGAGATTCATACAAAATCACCTAGTTACTTCCGAATTTACAACTTATCACTTGTTGCATTATATATAAGCCGACCGTACGCCGATTTTTGATTCAGTAAAATATCAAATCTATTACGTTGTCCTGTGTAGGAGAAAATAAGATTTTAAGAATCGAAAGAAAGTACCGGAACAGCCGTCCCGGACTCCCAATGCTGTTATGTTCTCCCCTAAGAAAAAAGCTCTAAAATAATCCAAACTAAAACTAACGTCGATCAATAACATTATTCATTTAATTTAATTTTGGTTTGTAACAAAGTATTACGATTGTGTATGTTTTACGTTATGTGCAAAACTGGATATTTTCTCAAATAATATGTAAACTTGAAAACAAATCGTTTTAGGTTGCTTTGTTTACTTTCTTAACAATTCTAGTCGTAATGTCAGCTTAACTTCCTCGTGCGTCAACCATGCTTGCACTATCACGAAATGAAATGAAATGAAAGATTTGAATTTATATTTGAGGATCAATCGCAGATACCAATCAAGAACATTTTCTTGCAGATGCATCTCCTGCCAATTACTCAAAATTCAAATGATAACCTTCTATAGCCATCTCTATCTATCATTAGGTTTTAAAAAGAATGTGGTATGGTCTCTAGACTCTCTATAATAACTTTCAATTTTAATTTGATCATCCCTTAATAAACGTTGCTTGGCTATCAAGTCTGTAAAACGAATTTTGGGAATATTACCCTGGATCAGAGCTTGCTACTAACACTGATCATTGCAGCGGCCGTAGGTTGGATCGTTGGGCAACAATTAAAAATTTGAATTAAAATTAAGTAGATTCATAACAAAAAAAATACTCAAGAGTCTAAAAGAACATTAACATTTATCCATAAGGTATAAAACTAAAATAAAACATCAACAAGACATGCAAAAATGATGAAGACAAAGCAGCCAGATTATGCCTTGAGACGTCCGTAAAACCTAGCTTTCTCCTGTGTTGTCTGGAACCGACCATGCCCAAACTTAGAGGAAGTGTCAATGAACTTCAATTTGATTTCCTCCATAGCAACCCTAGATGTCTGTTTAATCAGAGACTGCCTCAGCGTAACCACACGCTTTTTTGGACCAGCACAACAGCCCTTCATCATCAAGTAATCCTCCTTGACGACACCATAATGAGGGAATCCACCAATTGGAGTTATGTCCTTCTCAGTCCTATATAAATATCCACAAACATCAGCAATAGGATATCACGCACTAGAAAGAAATTCAAGAATAATCCCCTAATGCAACAGTCAGCCATAGCAGGGGAGGACAAAGATTAACTTGCCTATCAAATTCGGTCATGGCAGAGTAGGAGTCTTGGCCGGTCTTCCCAATCTTATATATTTTCTTGTTCAGCTCTGTTCGATGATGATAACCATTTTGTCCTGCTCGAGCAACAGTAAACGATACCCTGGCTGGATGCCAAGCTCCAATACACGCTACTTTCCGAAGCCCACGATGAGTCTTGCGGGGGAGGCGTGTGACACCCCAACGGGTCACCACACCTTCATAGCCCTTGCCTTTTGTTACACCAATGATATCAATCATCTCATCCTTTTGGAAAATTGCATCAACCGGGATCTGCTTCTCAAATAAACTATAAGCATAATCAACCTTCTTAGGAACATCTCCACCATTCACCTTAATCTCCATCAGGTGAGCTTTCTTCTGCTTCAGTCCTTTCATTTTCCTTATCTGAAAAAATGTCCTTATTCTTTTCATTAAATAGGGAATATAAAACTAGTATAAATATCAAATGTGAACAAAAATTTGTCATAGTTCAAAAAATAGGTTGATTAAAACAGTCAATGGGAGGGGATATAGCCGTCATCTTACTGTATACGAGATGCTCTTCGTGGAAAATTTATAAAAATGAGAGGGAAGCATAAATTACTTGGGAATGGGCCAGAACACGAATCTCGGTGCTGTATTTCTTCAATTTCTCGAACTGTGCCTGAATATCCTTCTTCCCGTCTTCAGTTTCGTACTTCTTGGAGTACTTGGTGAAAGCCTTCTTCTTAGACTTGCACCAGTTCTTGTAAAATCTCCTTTTTACCTCCTCGCTCAAATGCTGAGCCCAGACAGTTTTCAAGGAACGCAGGCCACGTGGCGTTTTGACATAGCCAACAATACCAATAACAATCATAGGTGGCGTTTCTATAATTGTTACAGCTTCACATGTTTCTTTCTTGTGTAGCTCTGAAATAATCATACGACAAGATATAACCATTTAGTTTATGGGATATTATTAATAATCCAATGGTAACATGGATGTAGAAACAAAATTACTAAATATAGCAACAGAATGCAATAATGGCTTTCAATGAATTTGCGTAACTAGGTGCAATTTGGATTAGTAGCTTACTGCATCTGGTATTATTTTAATAGGTTAGATTTAAATAACTTTGAACCAGACTCACTTGATCCAGGCTTTTCAACTTCTCTAACAATATGGGTCATCCCAGCCTTATATCCAAGGAACGCAGTTAAACTACAAGGCTTAGATGGATCGTCTCTGGGAAACGCCTTCACTGCAAAACACAAATCCCCACCCATATTACATATATAATAAAATTAGCTTGAACGAAAAACTACATACCTTGTACTAAAAACATTAATTTAGATTTACAACAAAGAATATCTGATGAATCTTCATACACCAACAACTCATAAACAAGAAAAATAGCAAGGGATTTAGGTTCCAACACACAAAAATAAAAATCATACAGGAACAAACATTATTGAACCAACGGTAAGGCGTCAAATTGACTAGAGTGCAGTTGACTAGAGTGCTAGGCGTCAAATTGCAGTTGCAAAAAACCACTTACAGCAGTAACGGGAAATATAAAAAAGCATTTAAATGATCACTTTAATGTATATTAAAGACCGAATGCTTACCTACAACTGATACATCCAGGCAAGAAGCGTTTTTTATTTATATTTAAGGAAGCAATGATACAAACTATTAAACCTAAATATGATTCAACAAAAAAATATTGTTGATACCTTTTCCTCTATGGCGAGAAGCTCTCTTTCTGGGAAGAAAACCCAGAGAGCCATGTCTTGGGTGCTCAAACTTGCGGTGAGACATGTTGACTTTTTGTTGTAATATAACTGAAAACTCACAAATTTCAATTGCATTTTATTGATCCAGCAAACAGAATCTCAGAGGGGCCAAAAGTTAAGAGGTGCACCATAATAAAATATAACAAATGTTTCTGTTTACTTTTCAACAAATTAGAAACCTACAAATAGAAGATGACTGCAAAGTCATAGTTAGCGACCAGCATGAACTGAAAACAGAACGTTTCTAATAATAACAAAAGCATATAGAAGATAAACAAGAAATAACCGTGGGTTAAAGGTTCTGTTGAGAACTTTCATTAATTAGAATGAAACATAAGGCCAAAAACACAGATTTTCATTTTGACACCAGGATGAAGGAAAAAGCTCCTATGAGTAGATGTAAAATCAAACGACAATAAGTATCTTAAGCAGAATAATATGATCTCTTTAAAAAAATGAATTGTACCCGATAATTGGAAAGAGAGGCAAAACGAACAGGGTCCAAGTTCAATGTTACCCTAGTTCCAAGCTCCAGCAGACACCAAAATAACCCCCAACCAGAGGCCTATGGCACTAGGTAATGCCAAAACTCAGGCTCATTTGTGTTTCAATCCAAAAAACCCATCTACGGTCTTTGGTGAAAGAGCCCGTTCTAGACTCCAGCCCCTGATTACTAGTAGTTTCTTATGGGGAAGCCATTTTTGGTGTCGTTTGGAATATTGGAATTTACAGGATAAACATGAAATGGAACAACAGTCGTCAATAAATAAAAAAAGAAAAACGAAAATTACGATACATTTAAAATTAAAATTCACAAAGTTAGAGACCAATTCCACGGATCTGGCGCCGTGGGAAATCCATAAAGAAGATAAAAGATCCTGCAAGTAGAGGTTAGAGATGGAAGGAATAAAGTTTGGCAGAAGTAAATCGAGTGATCGCGTAAACTCCGAGGCCACTGACTGATCTAAGTAATGAAAGTAATGAAAGTAATGTACCTGGAACTGGAAATAGAGCAGTGAAAATGCCTCGCCGTCGCCAACGCTTGAGGCTAGGAATATGGGTTGGCGGGGTTTTATAAAGGATACCCAATCGCTCGACGGCTACGATTGGCTGCTGTCGAGTAGGGATTGGAAGGGATTAGGGTTTTCTTACACAACATAATTGGGCCGGGCTTTTTTGTAGACGGCGTTGGGCTTCTAAAACATTAACCGAATTGAAGCCCAAGCCCACACGTTTCTTTCAGAAGCAGTAGCACGTGAACGCAGCGAACATGTCAAGACGATGGACGACACGTCGCTCAGTCTAAAGTAAAATGCATTCAACAGGTCGACAGTCAAAACGATCAAAGCTCTAAGCCTTTAAGTTTGTAATATATACATTATTTGTTGTATTCTTAAATAAAATTATTCCTGGTTTGGTGACTTGAACATACACTTTCTCCCTCGTGGCCTAAGTTTGATTCTCACCATGGTGAGAATGCATGATTCAAATTGTAGCAGCTAGGGGCATAAAGAATACTCAAGCTACTAAGCCAGAGAGAAAATTATTAAAAAATCTAACCAATAAAATATATTATAAAATTCAGGAACCTGTGCCCCCTAGGCCTATCAAAATCCCTCCTACCTTGCATAATTTATTGAGAAATTGCAAAGTGAGATCGTGCCCAGTAGATTATGCAGACTCTCATTTTGGTCTCTGTCTTATTCCTCAAACGAAATCATGCTCGAATTATGATAAGGAAATAATGCAAAGGCCAAAATTATGGGAACATTTGCATGAGTTTGACTTTTATTTTTGCTCACTACTTTTAGTCTACTAGTAAAATTCGCCACATCAAAAAACTAGAAACTCCATTCATAAGTTGAAATTAATACTCTTCATTTTTTTTTCCTCGAAAATTAGCAATACCATCACATTCGGAAATAACTAAACCCTGACTCCAACAACCATTCAACTAAATTCATCGTATAATTATCAAAAGAATAGCAAATATAGCCTCTTTTTTTTAAAATTTTTTTTTTGAGTACTAGCAAATATAGCCTTAAACGTGATGCAAAAAGTATAAACTAGACCAAGTAAACTGATATCAAATATTACAACTTCAAATTTGAGAAAAGAATTGAAATTAAATGCGACAGGTGAAGATTTGAGAGACTGAGAGTAACCCAGCATTGATGATTCAGCCCATATAGTATATAGTATAGCATCCTCTCTTTTTCTCAACTCTTGGCACATACCAGATAATCTTGACCGGCTGTGAAGAAAATCAATGACGGAAAACCTGAAGCACAGGCTAGAAATTAGTTCCGACTCATCACCTCAAAGGCCATTGAAGATGGGAAAGACCACCGACCAAGTTCTCGCCGGCGACAAGGAGGAAGCAGAAGCCATGAACCATAACCATGGAATCCAACGCTACCTTGTCGCAGTCGAATATATAGGAACTCGCTTTTATGGCTCTCAGCAGCAGCCCAATTGCCGTACGGTGGTTGGCGTGCTTCAGGTCCTTCCCCATTTTTCTTTACACTGCCCATGCCTATCTTTCTTAACCAAGGAATCACTTTGAAATGGGCCTCACAATTTTTCTGTGTCATATCATTGAGAAAGGGCTTCATTTTGCCTTCTTTCACGACACTTTGCGCCCTCTTTACCTGGCTTAGATGTTTTGGGCAATTGCAACGTACCCGAAGACCAACAGGAAGATAGAAATTTACCATTTTTTAGTAATCATTGGCGAGGAATATGAAATATCTATACTGATATGTTGCATCAAGTAACATTTAGGAAGGGATCTTTACTGTTTGAAACTTTTGTATCGGGTCCAAGTCACGTTGATGCCATGGACTTTTAAGTTCAAGTTCTATCTCTGCCTTTGTCTTCATAAAAACGATTTATATTTTTTTTAACAATGGATCGATCTCTTGCACTACACAATTTCTGAATGCCTTTCACCTGACAGGAAGCGTTTCAGAAATTTATCGGTCAATCAGTTTTAGTATTTTGTTCTAGCAGAACTGTAAGTTTATCTTCTTTTCTTTTTTCCATATATAAATAAATTTTATGGCTGTTATTAGTTTGCTTAGCGTACTCGTAGGATAATATTAAACCAGATGATGATAGAATCTCCTTTAAATAGAAAAGCATTTCGAAGGCATTCTCTCCCAAGGTTCCACGACTTTTATGTTGTGGTTATTCAGTATTCTGATAGTTTTCCTCTCACTAGCTCTGATATGTGCAGAGAAGGATGTGTAATTGAACTGGTAGTTTGACTATTGGCTTTCCAATGGTTAAATTCTGGGACTTATGTTGATTTGAGATACATGGACTTCCCTTCATTGTCCGACATTGGATTTTAAAACAAATTCATCGAGTTATTTTAGGATAAGTGTTTTCTATGGCTTCTGCACAGCAGACTGCGACTGTAGTGGAACTTGCTTCCTATTTGTCTGTTATGATGTGTGCATAGTAGAAGGGACTCCGTGACTGAACTGCTTGTTTGCTACATTGGGTTTCTAGCAAATATCTGGTTTCTAGCAAAAGAGAATTCTGATATTTTTATCTACTATTATAGTTCTGAACTGCGACCTGCATCATATTCATCTACTATTGTAGTTGTTAAGACCAAGTGTATTACTATACTTTTTTGCTTTCTTTGAACTCTCTGTTTACATTTCTTGCTAACACAAGTATATTAGGTAATCCATTAATGTCATGACCTTCCTTCTTTTATCAATCAAGGATGCTGGAGTCCATGCCTTATCAAATGTCTGTCACTTTGATGTTGAGCGCATAAGCAAAAGAAAGCCTGGAGAAGTGGTTTGTCCCATTATAATAAATTTTCAGCATCCCTCCGACCCCCTCTCATATGTACACTTATGATGTAGGCTCAACTAGGATTAATTCTTCCCTAAAAAAATTAGTTTACTCGTTGACCTTAGTGTTGAGGTTAAATTTTCTTATCCTCGAAAACATATAATGATACAAGTTTGAAATGCTGCTCACTTTCCTGCAAAAATGCTTATTACTTTTTCCCAACTATTATGCAGTTACCACCTCATGAACCTCGAGTGGTTCGTAGGGCCGTGAATCATTTCTTACAGGTTTGGTTTTCCTCGGGCAAATCACATTTTTGAGCTACTGCTGCTTCTCTCGATTTTTTCATTTTGATCTTGTGCTTCAGTTTAAATTCAACGAGGCTACGTGAAATAGTCTTTTTAAATTTGGTCTTTCCAATTTGTAAATATTATCTTCCTTTTTAAATTTTCAAGCACGTTAGAACAGTGAAAAGGAGAGTTCTTCCCTTTTATCATTACTATAGTCCGAGGGCTATAGATGAGCAAGCACCTGAGAGAGAACTTTGTTTTTCCAGCTTGAGTCTTACTTTGTTTTTATCATATGACGAAGAAAATGAGGATATATGTGTTGATTTTGATTTCAGAAACATGAAGGTGATGTTACGGTAGTTGATGTTCGAAGTGTTCCTAATGATTTTCATGCTAGATATAAAGCTCAAGAGCGTACGTGAGTATTGTTCATCTGTGCTTGGGCTGATACTGTTGTCGCATATTAGATTGTATAATCAGTTACGGAGGCCATAGCTTTATAAAACAATTTTTAGAATTAGTAGTATTGAATGTGATAGGTGTTGTAATGTGTTTTTATATCTCGTGCAATATTTTCAGCTACTTTTATAGATTAGTTTCTGGGCCAGAAGCTTTGTCATGCTTTGAGAAGGATCGGGCGTGGCACGTGCCCGAGACACTAAATATCGGGGCCATGCACGTATAAACAAATAGCAACACAATGCTGGACAGGATGTATTTTTGTAATTAAATTCTGGAACTGATGCAACATTATTTGTATGCATGAATTCAGGAGGCATGCAAAGTGCTTGTTGGGCATCATGATTTTAGCTCCTTCAGGGCAACTGGTTGTCAGGTCACTTAACACTAAATGTATTTATGATCCTATGGTCTTTCTTCTGCAGGCAGCTTGTTATAAATTTTGCTTAACAATGGCAATGCTTGTTAATAAAAGTGATGTACAGTGCAGGCAAACTCGCCGACCAGAACTCTTGATGAACTAGACGTTTGTAAGGTGGTTTCGAGACCTAATTTCCCACCACTAATGGAACGAAAACGAAGCAAAGACAGAGAAGATATTGAGAGTGAAGTGCGTGATAACCCGTCTTTTATTGTTGATGGGAATAAGGGTGAAACAGGTGATGTTGGATTTGGCATCAGAAAAAGGCATCGTTGTTTTGCGGTGACAGCACGAGCACACTCCTTTCTCTATCATCAGGTAGGTAAACTTAACAAAAAGTGGCTCATTGTTTGTAAGATTTATGAGCTTGAGACTGATGGTTGGAGTTCTTAAAGCGGTTGGCACTGGTGATCTAACAGTAGGAGATGGTAGGACAGCAACTCATTATATATAATTCTACTTCTTTTTCTATTCCAAATAAACAACAGAACATTGGCAGTTGGGGTAGGCTAATATTGTTATAGTTTACGTTTTTTGGCAGTAGAAAGAATCTTAGAGGCGAAGAATGTGAGTTCAGCGAGTCCAATGGCTCCTGCATGCGGACTCTACCTGGGTCATGTCAAATACGACTTGACACCGCAAGCATGATCCTTTTTTGGATTCCATTCCTTACAATTTTTCCTTATCACTACCGATTAATTTATGTTACACAATATGAGCTTTCTTTCTTCCAATTCATCCAAAACTACTTTCTCTCTTCCCCTGTAGTATGTGTGGTTAAAATATAACTCGGTAAAAACCATGAACTAGTTGATGATACATTTCCAGGCAGAAAATCGGGGCAATTACAGCTACACCATATCAAGTATAATTTTAGGCATGCTCTCATCGAGTGATACAATAATTTACTTCATGAATTTGTCTATGGCCATGTGAATGGAACTAATGCGAGAAGTTTGGTGCTGGTGCGGAAGCAATGAATGGGGTCCTCTCCACACGGATCTTGGATTCACTGGGAAAACAACTCCACACAACTCCAAAAGCATCGGATTTTTGTTACTCAACTCCTCCCATGCCTTTAGTTTCTTCTTCCGTCTTTCTTCCACCTCCTGCCATTAAAACATTGCAACAGTCAGTGCCGTCAAAGTCTTGTACAATTTCATGGATGCAAACCAAGCTTATCTTCTAAACATTTTAACAACTCTACAATCGAGAGGCTGCATGCCTTCTTTTTGTACTTGGATAGTCGGATAGAAACTATAAACTCTAGTTTTCAAATATAGGACATTTGGGATTTGAGACAACTTATGGTAATCCAACGTCTTTGGCTTGGTCTCTCTCTCCCTTTGTTTTTGTCTAATGGAAGTTACTGTGTTCACTATCAATAAAATAAGACAACCAATTTCTGAAAGGAACATAACAAGCTTTTCTTTCCTAGTTAAACAACGGTTTGATGGGTCATTATGCAACCAACATAAAGAAGGCAAAATACCTTATGTTCCAACTCATGAATATCTTGCTGCCCTTCTTCATGTGGCAGTACATCCTCCATTTTCGAGTCACCTGATTGCTCCATTGTTGATTTGGATGGTCTACTTTCAGACTGATCAGTTCCTTTTGAATCGACACCCATCTTCATCTCTGTTTCATTTCCTTCTCCATCTTTTTCCTCCTCACCTTCATCTTGCTTCTCCTCTGGAGTGCTAAACTGTTGCTTAGAAACATCCATTTTCACCTCGTCTCCTGTTTCTTCCTCAACATCTAATTCATTGTCTACTGAATCATCTGCGTTTGATGATGAGTCCAAGCTGCCAGGACTGTCCACACGCAAGGATTCCTTAACCCAAAAAACAGATGGAGCATGAGAGATTCATTCAATATCCTGATATAAAGACTGACAAAGGGATAAAAAAATAAACAGTTGCAATTAAACAGAAAGTAATCAATCAGCAATAAATGTGGATCCGACATTTTTGGCAGCTCAAGCATCATTAATATCAATATCAAATTTTTTGCTAAATACTGACAGTGCAATCGCTAGATAGATGCCAATATACTTGGATATATGATATATCTTTTCAACCCCTGTTGTGATCTCAACAAAAAGGATACCAAATCTAGATTCGCTTCTGCAAAAATAACCACATATACAAAGTACCACCTAAAACAGAAATGGAAACAACATATCCTACCTCAAACCCACCCATCTAGTAATGTTGTACGTATACTGGAATCTTCAAAGGGAAAAGGACCATATGAAACTATTATTTGATTTTGAATATTACTATAATAAATAGTTGTTGTACTTCTCTATTTTCCACTGTATATTCTTCTTTTTCTAAGACTGCATTGGGAAAAATAACACACTTCCTGTTTTCCTTCACATCAAGAAAGGTTGAATAAATTCGTAAGCACTAAAAGTCACCTCAATCTTAAACTCTTGCCCTTGGTTATTACCAGCTCCAATTTGGTCTTTAGTAATTTTAGCAATCTCTTCGCGCTCTTTTCTACGGCGCTTTAAAACACATATTGCACATAAACAATCAGATTTATGGCGCCTTCTGCAAAAAAATGAGACACTTCAATCAGCATACCATTTTGGAAGTTATATGCTCAAAAAACATTATAAGAAACAAAGAGAAACGCCCACACAAATGCCAATGCAAGACTTCACAACAGATACTGCTGGATTTGTGTTAAAGTATTAACCACAATCAATTGGTTTTTGGTAGCTAAACCAGCAATTTCCTTCTACCATCACGTTTTAAGAATATCCTATATCCTGAAACTTCCATTGCAACAAAGTAACTCCAGCAGTTCCATTATCATCTAACCATGAACATAAAGGTGAAAATTTTGTTAAGCTGTGCAATTCAGAGAGACTCATACATGTAAGTTGCATCAGATGGAACTGATAAATGTAAGTTTCAGAATCGTACCCATGACGCTTCTTCGTTTTCTGTTTTGACTGACCTTTCAGAGATTTCACCTGACTAGATGGTCCACCATTCTCTTGGGTTATATCAACACCTGAGATACGGAAGAAGAAAAAAATAAATTCCATGCAGCAAATAATTCCTCAACCTCTTACCAAAAAAAAAAAAAAAAAAGAATCCCTCAACCACAGTTTTCAAGTGGGATGCAATTTTAGACATAAATATTCTTGTACAAAAAAGACAATGCATTAAAAGGGGAAAAATCAGGAGTCAGAACCGTTTCTGATGCTAATTGACAACACACATTTTTACATGGATACATATCTCTGCAGGAAGTCATATCTGTGCCAAAAGAATGCAAAATCATTTATACATATGAAAAGTTCATTTTATCACCAAAAATACAAAATAATAAATTCACTTCCACCTAGTCAGCAAGAGCTAAGGAGTGTAGTAATTTTAGTTCAATACCAATCAATGACATGACCCCAATACGATGACCAAACTCTCACCATTGGTTGCTGTACCTTGCCCATTGTACAATCCAGCAGCAGTCCAATATTTCGAGAAGTTTTTCTTCACCCTCCTCATAAGATCCAAGATGTAGTCACCTTTATTATTATACCTGTAGCAGTTCTCCCAGATGTATTGCACATCCTTGAAAACATCCTCTGAATTCATATACTTATCACCATTCTCAAGATTGCTGCATATCGTCCCAAAATCCATTGGTGTATCTATCACATCAAAATAATCCTAGAACCGAAAAAAATTCTTTAAAGAGAATAAAGAAGGGGAACAACACTTGCGATAAAATAATATGCATGGTTGCAGAGTAAAATTTTTTCTTCAACAAAATATAAAGAGGATATAAATTATTTAGATGATGCCAGAACAAATACAAGCGACCAGTCAAATGTAAATGCATAAAATTGCAATATAAACAGCCATTCAAGCTATAAATGATGTCGACCATAGCAGAGAATGGTTAGCTTAGCTATCCACTAATATAACTTGGGTCAATATGCAAAACTTGGAAAACTAGAGACCTGTGGAGTGTGGAGTTCCTTATCCTAATCTTCCCTACCATACTTTTTCCACTGCAGCTAAGTGTGCAGCGAGAACTCATCAATCCAGAAATTTCCAAGGCAGTCAAGCTATTTATTTGATTTAATAGTTGCAATTTAGGGAGAAAAAACATTCAGAAAAGTATCACTATTTGCAAGCTAGAACCTCTGTGAAAAAGTGCTTATAATTACACAGCCATAGCTCCAGTCCACTGACCTACCCACGTAAAGATTGACAAGAATGTAAAAAAGATTTGTAAAGCAGTATGGCAGTAGTAACACAAACATATGCAATTACAAAACTGATCCAATTAGCACTAAAAATATAGCAATGCATACTTACAGGTATCCCCAAAGCAACGGGATTCACCGGGACATTAAATGGCTCAGCTGCATCCATTTTCATTACCTTCTTTATGACCTGAATATGAGCAAGGATCGTTATAAGATATGCATTAAGCAGGCTTTAGTACAACAGATGGCTGCCTTCTACAAGGTGTACACTTTAACATGTTTTTTGTACCTACAGTTTTTCTTTCTACATGTTCTTGGAGCTATTTGCATAAGCTCATTTGGTCCTTCAAGTGGATAGTTAATCTATCCTATTTGTACCTACTCTTCTCGACATTGAAATTGAGTTTCTTAATTAAAAAGGGAAAAGAAAAAAGAAAAGACGAAGAAAGCTTCTGTAAGGACCACATACCGTGAGAGCAGTATCCAACTCTGTTTTATTAGGTCGAGAATCCTGTTGAGGCATCCGATTACCAGCCTGTGCCTTTGATGCATTACTTGTCGAATTATTACCTGCTCCGAAGCTCTTGGAAGACTTGATCTTTATGCTTCCAATTTTTTTGGATGCTGTCCCAGAAAAAGCAGATTCCTTTTCGGGCAATGAGTTGGCACTATCTTCCATTTTGTCGGAAACCACGCTATGCTTTTCTAAGCCCATTTGCAGACTGCTCTTATCAGTATCACTTTGAGTTGGCGCATCGGAAGAATTAATCTGAGCGTCCATCATTTTTGACGTCCTGAGCTTCACTTTAACACGTCCAACTGATGATTTCCCTGCAGCCTTGTCAATCGAATCATCAGGATTAACATTTGCAACATTGAGATGGTCAGTTCCCGTTGACGAAGGCGTGTCGACTTCGACATCCATTGCAGAGTCAGACTTGTTGTCATTATCGAACTCCTCCAAACCCGAATTATCTTCGGTAACTAAAGAGGCCGCTTCCTTTCCAGCTCCTTCAATACCCCCTCCTACTCCTTTACGCTTGCTTTTCTTGTTCCCTCGTTTACGCTTCATCCTTCAGCCCAAAAATAGTTGACCTTATTTATCTGGCACTGCGTAACTTGAACCAAAATCTTCAAAAGGCAATGGCCAATTCACCAGGCCACTGTAACGAAAAAGAGAAACGGGAGTGATCCACCAAAACAGGAATAGCCTTCATTTACGAATAATATGATAAAGATGAGATTTTTGGGGGAAATTCTCGAAAGATACGAACGATGCTGTTGGTCGTGGGAAGAAAGTAACAAAAATAGAGGGAAAGCAAATTGGCGCCAACCCAAGAGATTCAGTAAAACCCTAGAATGAAACTAAAAATTAAAAAGGTATAGAAGATTAGAACCGGGAGATTTCATTTAACAGTAGCCGAGCAAACGGAATTTTGCGGGAAACGGTATCGGAATCACGGTAGGAAAGCAGCACATCAAAAACGGAAAACAACAGAAAAGAATCAACCAAGACCAACTGACCAAGCATGCGAACTAATGAAAAGAGAGAGGAGAGATTGAATGAATCATCGTACCGTGCCTGCGAGCAACCAAGAAATTAATCAGTTGGATTGCAATCTTATTGGGCTTCTCCACCTTGGACAAAGCCCAACTCATTCGTCTAGCCCAAGCCCAAGATGAAATAAGAAAGATAGAGGTCAAAAAGCCTGCGCAGCCTAATTACCTTTCCGTGCCACATGCGTTGCAACTTTTGCACATGGCTTACGTCAAACGGAGCTTTTCCGCCGCCGCCGGGTTGAGTTCAGGTAAATAACTGCCTACGTAGAATTCAATTTACGGTTACCATCGCACACGCACACGCACAGGTACAGCAAGCCGAATTTTCACTTAATTTTTTTTTTTAACCAGAAGAAAACGAGAGTGAAGAAGAAAAAGTTGTGAAAAAACAGAAGAAGTCCCAGGATTGGTTTTGGTGGAAACTGAAGCTGAAGAAGTGACATGAGATAAAGTAAGAGGTGGACCCGGTCCCTGACATTCCCCATCTGATCCGATCATGCCTTCCACGTCAGCTCCTCTACGGCCCAGATCGACCCGACCCCCACTTGCCACTTCCGTTCCAAGCTCCAAGCTCAAAAAGCACAGCACAGCACAATCTTATACATACATATATATATATATCCATGACCTGAAATGGCGATGCCGATGCCGGGAGGGAGATACGCTGTTTTGTTTTTGCTCCACTCCCTCTCGCTGTAATTTGTAAATGGCAAGCGACAACAATGATGATTCCACTCTTACAGTCGCACCACGCCCACATGTCAATGCCAATGTCAATGCGAGCCCTACCAAACCCGACTCCCCACCACTCCTTAAGAGATCCAAGACCATCTCCCTCGATTCTTCCCAGACTCCTCACTTCCCCGCCGCCACAGCCCCACTCTCTGCTTCTTCTTCTTTCCGTCAACCCGCTGATCTTCGCCTCTCCTTCGATAATGGCCCTAACAACGCCGAATTCTTCAACCGGGATTATATTTTCCCCTCCTGCCTCGGCCCCTATGCTTCCAAGCCCAGACTCACTCTCAACCCGGCCAAGCACTCCAATCGCCGCCTTTCCCTCGTCTCTGATTCCACTCGGCTCAAGCCTACGGCTGTGCCACACTCACCCGCGACAGGAGCTCCACCAAAGGCGCAACAATCGAAGAAGCAAGACAAGCAGGCCAAGCTGATTGCCAGGCCAGATTCCGTTTCTCACTCCACTATCAGGAGATCTTGGGAATCTACCCATTCTTTAATGCACTATTTGGTTAGTGTTTCAATTTTCTCATAGTCATTGTGTTTCAATTTTCACTTTTTTTAGGTGGTTCTTACCTCAATTCAGTTTCCTCAAGTTCGAGAAAACGGAATTACTGGTCTAAATCTCTATTTTCACACCTCTTTTTTTTTTTTTTTTAACTTTACATGAACTGGGGTTCTTGTCTTTAATTCACCTTTTCCAAAACGTTTTGCATCGTTTATTAATTAATTGCGATTAATTTAAATATTAACCGGCGTAGGAAAGGCAGAGTCTCCGCACCATGCTTTCATCCTATAAAGTACCGCTTTTAGATAATTCAATTGCATAAAACTATACTGAATGAACTCCCAAGTACAGTGCTTCCACCCAGTGTTTAAAAGAAAAAAGAAAGTCAGAACTTGGAAATAAAGGTTTCCTTGGGCTTTGAAAATGAGTCGAATGTGTGCATTCCTTTCGATTATGTTTTAATGTGTGTGTGTATATTTTTATTGTATTTATGTGTGCGTGTATAAATGAATTTAAGCATATATGTTTTCACTTAGAGAGACAAACATGTAATAAGTAGTAAATGTACAATTTTTTAATCAAATAACAAAACTTTCTTGAATGTGTGAACACCCTCTTCGAGGATCAAGTGTGTTCTTCTTGGTGGGCTACAAACCACAAAAATTTCTCTTGTAATTATAGTCTCTTTATGATTGTCGAAGATTGGAAAGCTACTCTTGTCTAGTTTGTAGGAAGGGTTATTTTCACTCTCGCCCTTAGTTTTTAAGTTTCTTTAAAAAAAAAATTCTGAAATTAATGATGTCATGGTAAAAATGATTTTTGCAGCTCATTATCGCTTGTATGTCCATTGGATCCTATGCAGTTTGTCTACAGAAGAAAGTTACGAAACTTGAGGTATTAATGCTATATTTTCGCTTTCCATATATGTACCAATTTTTTGTAATTCATTGTACATTCTTGCAGGAAGAGAAATCTGACCTTCATCAACTCTGTAGTGATAAAAATGTTATTAATGCCACCTGGGGAATTTCAGTACCAGAAGATAACATCTCATTATTTAATATTTTTAATGCCGATAGTCGATCTGTAGCTCTGTATACTGTAGTGTGCACACTTCTTATGCCTTTTCTATTGTACAAGTATCTCAACTACCTTCCCCGGATTAAGAACTTTTCAGAAAGAACTCGAAATAGCAAGGACGAGGTTCCTCTAAACAAGAGAATTGCATATGTGGTCGATGTGTGTTTCTCCATCTATCCTTATGCAAAGCTGCTTGCACTTCTCTTTGCCACAGTATTTCTTATAGGATTTGGTGGATTGGCATTATATGCTGTCAGTGATGGTAACTTTGCTGAAGCTCTCTGGCTTTCATGGACTTTTGTGGCCGACTCAGGAAATCATGCTGACAGGGTTGGCATCGGGCCCAGGATTGTTTCTGTCTCTATAAGTGCAGGAGGTATGCTAATTTTTGCGATGATGCTTGGGCTTGTTTCTGACGCTATTTCAGAGAAGGTCGACTCATTGCGGAAAGGGAAAAGTGAAGTCATTGAAAGAAACCATATTCTCATTCTCGGGTGGAGTGATAAATTGGTAAGTTAATTGTGTATTAGAAGTTGATACCTCCCTTAGCTCAAGCTGTGTCACTGCCACTGGTAGATATTGATGTAAAATTACATTCTTCATTTTGGTTGTTTTGTTCTCTATTCCCATATATGTTGTATTTTCTAACAATTAGATGCAAGCAATTAATTTTTATTTTCATTTGGAGTGTTCAATCATCATTTAAATTTTGGTTCATTTAATATGCATTTGTGTGAAAAACGAATGTTCACTTACTCATAGATTATCAAGAAATCATGGAAGATTTGGTATCTTGTTTTAGGGTTCACTCTTGAAGCAATTAGCAATTGCAAATAAGAGTATTGGTGGAGGGGTAGTTGTTGTTCTGGCAGAAAGAGATAAGGAGGAAATGGAGATGGATATAGCAAAGCTAGAATTTGATTTCATGGGGACGTCTGTCATTTGTAGGAGTGGCAGTCCTCTTATACTTGCCGACTTGAAGAAGGTAAATACTATTCTGCTCGTAGACTTTATAGTTCTTTTGGTAATCTTAATGGTAATTCATATGGTAATCATTATAACTTCACAGGTCTCCGTGTCTAAGGCACGTGCTATTATTGTATTGGCAACCGATGAGAATGCAGATCAGGTTTTGTATTTCTAACGTTGTATAATTTTAATGCTTGATTCATCTTTTGTAAATCAGTAGATATATCACCAAGTATCCTTCTTTCCAGAGTGATGCACGTGCTTTGAGGGTTGTGCTCAGCCTTACTGGAGTGAAGGAAGGTTTGAGGGGCCATGTAGTTGTAGAGATGAGCGACCTCGACAATGAACCTCTGGTAAAGCTTGTTGGAGGTGAAGTTATTGAAACAGTTGTTGCTCATGATGTAATTGGACGCTTAATGATACAATGTGCTCTGCAACCGGGACTTGCACAGGTTATACAAGATGTGCTTTTTAGTATATGCTCTTTCATTTGTGTTATCGAGATTATCATTTATCCACCAAATAAAAATGGTGGATCATTGTCAAAATTTACAGGCTCTATCACTTTTATCTTGTCGAAGTACCATAGATTCATGTTTCAAGTTGTTCTTTTTCTAAATCTAAGTCCTCCGTTGATCTGCATCCTCTAACACCCCACCCCCCAAATTGGACCATTCTCAGAAACTAAAGTGGAAAAGGAAGGAAATAAAGGTTGGTTTGTTCGCTCTTGGCAGAAAGAAATACAAAGGATAATAGCCTTTTGAGATAACTACCTCTCTCCCACACTTTTCGCCTAGTATTTTCGTACCTCTCTCTAATCCCCAAACTCACTCATATTCATAACCACCACTTCCCTAATGAACTCCCAATAATATGTAGTAACCAACCTAATCCTATCGTAATTGTACTTTATCCTTCATTTTATTATTTTACCTCTCTCTCACTCTTTGTGTGTGTTTAACCATTTTCATGTTGAGTCACGTCCTTTCAGCTTCCATTAGTCTTAATCAAATAAATAGGCATGTTTATATTTTCTCTTTCTGTACTTGGTCAGATATGGGAAGATATCTTGGGGTTTGAGAATTCAGAGTTTTACATCCAAAGATGGCATCAGTTAGATGGACAACGATTTGGAGCTGTACTAATTTCATTTCCTGATGCGATTCCTTGTGGAATTAAGGTTGCTGCAGACTGTGGGAAGATAATCTTAAATCCAGATGATAACTACATTCTAAAGGAGGGGGATGAAGTCCTTGTTATTGCTGAGGATGATGATACTTATGCTCCTGGTCCCATTCCTGAGGTTATCCTTCAATTATAACTTAATGTCATTGATCCTGTATCCATTTTGACCATAAAATAAGAAAGTATGTAGTCTAGATAATAATACCCAATATTTATGGCTTGACTTTCCCAATTCTGTTATTAATCCATTCATAATCTGTAGGAAGCCTCTATGTGGAGATCCATTAATCCTCGCAGATAGTAGTACCACCACCCTGCTGACTACCAAAACCAAAAGTTGCTTGCTTAAACAGTTGGATACTTCCTATTCTATTTTAGAAAAGAGGTGTTTTAAAGGAGTTACGATTATAATTGTTATACGTAATTATTCAAATAGAAATTGTTGAATTATTCTAATTGATAATTGGAAATATTCAATACCTACTTCTAATGATCTAAACAGTTGGTGGTCGTTGGGGTTTTCTGTCTTTGTGTACATAGTTAACAAGGTCCGTGTCTAGTAATTGCTGAAAATAAATCTTTTGACTTGAAATACTTGAATGTTACTGAGCTCACTAGAGAAGACAATGATACTACTTCAGCTTGAACCTAAAAGAAGTAAAAAATTAATGCCTCCATCTTAATTAATTGTATGATTTGCAACAATGTTGTTATCTAAGCTTTCTTGCTCAATTGTTTGGCGCTTACTCTTCAGGTGCGCAGGGGATTCTTCCAAAAGATTATCGACCCTCCAAAATATCCTGAAAAGATACTGTTTTGTGGTTGGCGCCGTGATATAGATGATATGATTATGGTATATTGCTTATGAACTTCCATCTCTGATTTGGTATCCTGAAGAATAGGTGTGTTCAACTATGAGTCTATGATAGAGGAATTACTTATTGAAGTCTCACCGTATGGAATATACTTTTCCCCTTCTCAGGTTTTGGAGGCAATCCTCGCTCTTGGTTCAGAGCTGTGGATGTTTAATGAAGTTCCTGAAAGAGAGAGGGAAAAAAAGCTTATTGATGGTGGACTTGATATTTCTAGTCTAGTAAATATTAAAATTATCCATCGTGAGGGAAATGCTGTCATTAGAAGACATTTAGAGTCACTTCCGCTGGAAACTTTTGATTCTGTAAGTTATGTTACTATTTTCATACATAGTTTATCTTTGCATCTCTGATCCAACTACCACCATTTCAAAGTTATAAGATTCTTCGACTTCAGCATTCTGATCACTGAAACTATATGAAACAGATACTAATTCTTGCGGATGAATCCTTAGAGGACTCTGTTGTGCATTCAGATTCACGTTCTCTTGCCACTCTTCTCCTTATTAGAGATATACAGGTAACTATAAAATTTTCCTGAAGCACGCTATGAAACAAACGAAACAATTAATCTTGGAACATGAGTTGGTATCTGTTAAGTTGACTTGAAACTTTGTGTTGGACTTGCTGGAATATATATAAAGTTAAAGGTTGCCACCCTTTGTCATATTGCAGTCAAAGAGGCTTCCGAACAAAGATATGAAGTTAAATTCAACATCTTGGCGGCTTGCTGGATTTTCTCACCACTCGTGGATTCGAGAAATGCAGCAAGCATCAGACAGGTCAATAATAATTAGTGAAATCCTGGATTCTAGGACCAGAAACCTGGTATCAGTTTCTAGAATCAGTGATTATGTGTTGTCTAATGAATTGGTGAGTATGGCACTAGCTATGGTGGCGGAGGACCAGCAGATTAATCGTGTTCTGGAGGAACTATTTGCGGAAGAGGTATTTGTTGTATCTAATGCAAGTTTAAGAAAGTAACAGAAATGATTACTGTTGTAGTTGAACATCATAGGGAACTTGAGTCATATGTTGTAATGGCTTTGTAGATTTGAGAGATGGGTTTTATTGATTGCAGGGGAATGAAATGTGTATTAGACCGGCTGAATTTTACTTAGTTGACCAGGAAGAGCTCTGTTTTTACGACATAATGATTAGAGGGCGACAGAGGCGAGAAATAGTGATAGGTTATCGGCTTGCCAGTTCGGAGCATGCCATTATTAATCCACCGCAGAAATCGGAGCAGAGGAAATGGTCACTTGATGACGTTTTTGTTGCCATATCATCAGGTTGAGGAAGGTGGCAGTTTTCTATTCCTTGATGGGCCATCCACGACGATCTCAGAAATCATCGTTGCGTTGCCAAGAAAGTTATGATTTGTGAAGCTATGTTTCTGGGTAGTATCAAAGTTGTGGATGGAATGTTGGGCTGACTGATGCGCTGGATGGACGGGATCTTTTTTCTTTCTTGTGGGGTGGGGGGAAGGGGGTCATGACAAGAGGATGGTTTTTGTATTGTATTGGGTTGTTAATGTACAGAAAGACATAATGTGGAGTGTAGAATGTAGATATCAACAAAGAAAACGTATGGGTAACCAGACCAATGCAGTTGTAATTTTGATTGATATTGTAAAATGAATGGCAACAGTTGTAGTATATGTGTGTGTTGTGGGGTGGTGAAGTAATGATTGATGATGGGTCGAAAGCAGAGTGGCATGTGGGGATTCGGCTTCCCAGTTTCCCACATGGATGGCGGTATGAATGATGATGGGCGTGAATTCAGGTATCTATAATTGATAATATACGTCATACGATCCCATCCATCCTTCCACTTCAACTTCAACTTCCCACTAATCTCACATTACCATATTACTACTGAAAAACATTAACATCGCTGCTCTTCCTAAAACCATCAATGTTGTATATTTACTATCATTTTTATTCGGTATTATTCTCATTTTTCAAAATACTTGGTTATCCAACCATTTGGTTAGCTATGCTCAGGTTCCCACCTTTATTACTCATAATTAATTTTGTAATAATCGACATCCATATAATATATTTCTTGCTATGCAAATTAAAAAAAAAAGAAAAAGAAAAAATGGTTACACTATATATTTAGTTGTAATATTTTATGTAAATTAGGTTAGATTTGTTGGGGTCATCCTTAAAAATTAGTGGAAATTGAGCTAAATTAAAATTTGCAACACTTTTTTTTTTATAAGCCTATGGTCCAGTTTGACAAAATTGAAAGTTTAGAACAAAAATTGTTACTCAGTAAGAGAAACAAAAAAAGAGAGAAAAAGAAATCAAGGTGCATATGTAAGTACTTCTTGTCCATGGGTACAAGTATAAAAAAAAGGGGTCATTCTAATTCCGGAGTAGTAAAACTCAGTGATTTCCATTATTCTGGTAAGGAGGACAAAAAGGGGAAAAAGCTTAAAAAACTGAAACAGCAGGAGCAGAGCACGTAAGTATAATTATTAGTCCCTTAATTAAAGATTCAACCAGTTAATCAAGATTGGATTAACCCCTTCTTTCCTTGTTCTTTTTGTCCACCTCCGCGTCGGGGCTCTGCCATCATTTTCTTTGTCTATAACACACAGTCACACACACAATCACAAAACACACGGGCAGATCTCTGCTTTGTTTATTGTTTTCTCCGTGTCCATCTCTAATCCAGACCTCTGCTTGCTTCCATGGATTCCTCCGTCACCTTCTCTCCCGCTTCTCCCTATCAACTTCTCTTCAATGCACTCTCCCTCGTTCCCCTCTCTCACCTTCTCGTTGCTCTCCTTATCATCTTCGTCGTTCTCCTCTACAATTTCTTCGAGATTCATTTTCTTCACGACTTCATCCGTGGATTCAGAGGCGACCGCGTTTCCATCACTGCCTCCGACCCCGACTTCTATCAATCCGTTGTTTCCAAGTGCCGGATTCTTCACGGCAGGTTATTTCTCAATTCTCATTCACATATTCACACTTCGTTCATTCAACCATTTTAAGTTTTTCTCATTTCCTTCGTCTTCTCTCCCCGACCAGGTACTTGTCTACTCCATGGCTTTCCAGTCCTCATCTCCAGACTATTTTCCTCAGCATTTTCGGCAGGCCTCCTCCTGTTTCCTATAAAAGGTCGGCTCTGATCTTACAATTCGCATTCCTGATTTTTTTCTGCCTCCTGGATAGTTTTCAGCTTATAAACAAAGCAAAAAAGAATGCGAGTATGAAACATAAGTGATAATACTTTTGCCGAACATCAAACATGCATCTGCTTAATTCATGCAACTATGAATCACATCGAGATTATGAGATGAACCGCTGTTTGCTGTTGACATGTGTGCTGATTTTCCAGGAGTTTGAATATAAATGGAACAAATACCTGAACTTTAAAAAATGCTCTCTCCTACGAGGGCTTTTTAAAACTTTCTACACTAGTATTCAATTCTAAAATCTTGTATCATGAGCGTCTAATAATCCTTACGTCCACTTTTATTAAATTAGACCTATGCTGTTTCCCCAGACAGTTATTCCGTGTACCTGATGGTGGAACAATTGCCTTGGATTGGCTTAGGAGTTCTGAAGGTAAGTTTCGATAATTTCCTCATTAGTTAAGAACGTTTTACCTTCTCTATTTTGTCTTTTGTATCTGATATCAGTAATGATGCATCGTGTATTTGTCCACGAACCAAAGATAAGAAAGTGTGTAATGTTGCTGAATGATGAAAAGGAGATTTACTTGTGATGCTCTTGATATGTCATTTGTTATCTTAAGCGGAAGGGTATATTTTATTTATCTTTATGAATCCAGTTTTCCTAAAACTTGTAACTTACCAAAATTTGACCCTTACTATAGAAATAGTATTGGTCACGCATTAATAAAGTAAATACAGAATTTATACCACCGGTTACTTTGTATACTTCATTCATGTTTTGCTTTTTTATTTTTCCAGTGTCAAACACTTAAAAAGTTTGGCTGCAATGATTTTTAAACTTCTCGCCCACCTTTTTGTGCAACGCTTATTAAGGCTAAAAGTAGCTCAATGGCTTTTTCTCTTCGAGAGGTGAGGCACAAGTGTTAATGAGGTTTGTGGTGTAAACCTCAATTCAAATAATAATAATAAAAAAAAGAATCTCATTAACTATATATTACTTAAACATAATGAGTGTATGAAGAAACAAGAAAAAAGGAATCTCATGTTTCATTGATTGGCACTTATATCATGGATTTCGAAGTTATTGGAAACATTATTATTAGCACTAATGTTTTGTGTTCTACTAAACCTTTAGTGATAAAAATATTATTGGCAACATTATCATTATCACTAGTCTTTTGTGTTCATTGATCAATTTGTATTACATACATTAGTGGGCTTTTACTTTTATAAATAATAGGCAGGCAGTTGATGTTATTTGCCGTGCCATCTCCCGAATCATAAAATTTTAAGTCTTAGTGTGCTCTCATGAAGGTGCAAGTCTATTTAAGAATACGTATAAACCTCTTACAAACAAAAGAAGGCATAAACTATAAGGCCTAGAATTCGTGCATTACCTTATTGAGCCCAAGGCATAAACTTCAAAAGTCTGGACTAAATATTAGTTGTCTGTGGGATCAAGTCACTGGTTAAAATCAACGTGATCCATGCTGAATTTCACATATTGGGTGATAAAAGCTATTAAAATTTTTCAGTAATGGAAGGGATATGTTATTGGATACTTCCCTAATTTTTACCCTCATATGCAGTTAAATGGGACGGCTATAGTGTGAATGTTAGCACTCCTGACAATGAGAAAATACCAACCGTTATAGTCATTCCTGGACTAACCAGTGACTCTTCTGCAGTCGTAAGTTATATTTCATCTTCTCCTCTGGTGTATTGCAAATTTCATTCATTCTTATTTCCTGAATTTCCCAATCAAGTTTCTTTGCTTCCTTCTTCTTCTTCTTCCTCAGATGTATATGTTTACACATGGAAGGACTTTCATTGGAGATATTTTAATTATTATCACTATAGGTTTTTTCTACAACTCATGCTAGTTATAGTCTGAACAGAACATATATTCCCACGTGAAGAATAGAATGGTTATCAAACTATCATGTCTTTCCTGTAACAATCATGTGCATATCAAAGTTATCACTATCAGAACCCAGGAGACAGGAAAATACATCATCATTTAAAAGGCTACTGTCAGTAGTTATATATAAAAGGCTGGTTTTCAATAAATTCCTGAAATGTTTAATCTAACATTTTGATTGATGTCCTTAACGCTTGAAGGTAAGAGATTAAAATTTTACTTTATGAAAAATATTTCATTAAATAAATAAATATTACAAAAATAGAAACGAGAATGGTGATGCCGAATTGAAACAAGACTTGATCTTTTCTAATTATAGAATTTTATATTTAAAAGAATTTGAAAGGAATTATTGAAACTATGATAATAATGCACAACAAATTTTTTTTTTCCTTTTTACATCAGCAATACCAACTCATATTTGGAGTAAGAAAATAAAATATGGAATTCAGATATACGTGTAGAAAAGGGTGTACATCATGAAACATTTTTGCAGCATTTGATCTAAGCTTTTATTTATGAACTATTTTCTGGTTGTTTTGTCGGGCTCATGAAGGTATATTATTTTCACAGTATATTAAGCATTTTGCATTTTGGATGGCAAAACACGGATGGAATGTTGTTGTGAGCAATCATCGTGGTCTTGGTGGCATATCACTTACTGTAAGATTGCTATTAATTTTACACTGTAGACATGGATTTAACCTCAAGATAGAGGTGCTCAATCTTATATCAAAATATTACAACACATCTATTTCCTATCAGTTTCAACTTATTTTATTTAAGAGACAATTGCAAATTATAATATGTGATCTGCATATTGATCATACGTTGTGTTTCAAAAATTATTTAGAACACTCATGTAGTTTGCAAGTATGCAAATCATATCATTTTATCGATTAGATTTAATAGAATTGGTACACATGACAATGTGACATATGTAAGATAAGTCGTGTGTACCAATTCCATTGAAGTGAACTTACAGAAGAGTATAAGTGAATGTTTGAGAACATTATTAAAACACAAGAGGATCATTTGAAAAGTAGGCCAGTCACACCGTTGAGGTTTGTAATTTTACCTCTATTCAATGGTTTTTTTCTGTAATATGCATCCAGTCAGCATTTCTTGCAAATTTTTCCAGACCTTAACATTTTAGATTGCATCATTTGTATATAATTTTTTTTTATGAGAAACCTTTCTTCCATGGAGAAAAATGAAAGAACACAAGGGGCATACAAAAAGAGAACCCCCAAAAGGAGCCAAACTAAGACAAAAATGGGGCTCCAATCTAACAAAATAAGACTAAGGGCAATTACAAAAAACCTTATCCACTAAAGCCTAGGGAGATACATGAAACCTAAGAAGGGACCAAATCTCCTCCCAGATCACTCAACCCCTCTATTTATATATATTTTTATGTGCATGGATAAAGAATTCTTGAATCATAGACACACTTTCTTAAATTTATCATGTTTGCTGAAGTGGATATCTTTTACCAAGTCCTGGCCTAATCAGCTAATAAGTACATTTAGAAAGTTTTATGTCAATTATTGCATTCACATTTATTCTTCTTGAATTTTGAAAAGCAAAAAAAAGAAACCAAAAACTTTTGGCTGAAACTATATGAAAGGTTCAAGTTGGGACGAGCTCCCTACTGGCTGCCAAAGGAAATTACCAAAGGAAATTACAAAAGAATGAAATGAAGTTATTACTTTTAGAAGATGAGTTTAAAGTTTTAAACAAGTAAAAAGACTCGTGTAAGAAAGTTGTATATGATAAAGTGTGCAGGGAATAAAAGAGAATCCACATAGAACACATTAATTTGCTGTAATGTACAATGTGTCTAATGTAGTTCCATATTTTGCGACTAAATATGTATTACTGAAAAATGGGGATCTGACATTACAAAATCTCTCTTGCTATAGAGGTACAAAACTGAAAGAGTACCTTTGACCTAAAGGACATCTTCAGGAAATTTGTAGCACGGATTCCAGTGAACTGTGGGACGCATTATTTTCTGTACACTAACATGCTTTTCCAGATGATTTATTATTATTATTTATTATGGACGTCTGTATATGTGATATGATACTTCTCTGAAATCTTGGTACCCATTGTTCATTGGCCAGTCTGAACGCCTCTATAATGCTGCATGGACTGAGGATATTAGGAGAGTGGTTGGCCATATTCATAGTCAACATCCAGACGCCCCTCTGTTTGTTGTTGGAACTAGTATTGGCGCAAATGTTCTGGTATAAGTATTTATCTATGTAAGCACTTTATTAATTCATGTTTCTTGACTGAATTGCATTTTGTGGGGAAGCCAGGAGACGTAGAAAAGTAGGATGGCCTTGAATCAGCTCATAAGTGCTTTTTTGCTAAGCTTATGAAGGTTACAGTAGCTTAAGAAGCTGAGAAATGGTTTTGGGGAAGCCAGGAGACGTAGAAAAGTAGGATGGCCTTGAATCAGCTCATAAGTGCTTTTTTGCTAAGCTTATGAAGGTTACAGTAGCTTAAGAAGCTGGGAAATGGTTTTGGGATCAACGGGAAAAAAATTATTGTAGTGTAACAATCTTTATTTATTATTATTACTTTTATCTGATCTAATTTTTTTTATTATTCCATAATCTCAATTATGGTTACTGAAGGTGCTGCTCACGGTTTTGGTAAACATAAAAAGGATTCATTGGACATAGTTGGGAATTGATTGCTTAATAGATATACAATGTTAGCTTATCTTGGAGAAGTTGGTAAAATTAGTTTTATGCATAATGTTGCATTTCTTTTTACCAACATCCACTACTTGCTTCAGGTGAAATACCTCGGAGAGGATGGTGCTAATGTCCCTATTTGCGGTGCTGCTGCTATTTGCTCCCCTTGGGATCTTTTGGTTAGTATGCCATTTGTGTTCTGAATAACCATGTATGACTTAATTGATGCTTTAATGCATTAGAGTTCAAAATGGAGTGAAGAATCTTCAACTTACAGCATCGTTAAGAGGTTATTTTTTCCAATATTTTTTGGACAACCTAGTGATTTTGGTGGTATAGTAGAACCCATCTTAGTCATCCTGCCAGTCCACTTTCTGGGCTTTCATTTTTATCTTAATTTCCTAAAAGTCCTTGATATCCTGAATAGTTTTCTTTCTTACCGTAGAAACTTCAAACCAGGTGCATGTTTTTTCCCCTCGCTCTGATCTCCGTAATATAGCATGTGTAGAAAGAGACTATTCAGTTGATTTCAAGATGTTTTAACGGATATACCCATCACACCTCCATTCTTTAACTTAAATGCGTCTCTCTTTTATAAGAAGAATTCGTGAGGAAGTTGTTCTCTGGTTTGTAGCAAAGTTTAGACGATTACAGTCTGCAAACCTGATGGGCTGATATCAGTTTAGTTTCTATTTTTCCTCCTATACATGTGAAGCAGATGAAATATTAGAATCATTCAATAAATTTTATAGCTATGAGTGTCGTCACTTAATACAGTTGAAGTATCACTCTTTTCTCTCAGGATTCAATTTTTGTTTAAAACTTGGCACAATGTCATTGTCATTATAAGACCCAAACCCAAACTTATATTCTGTTTTTAAAGGTCTAACACAATTCACATGCCGTTCCCTTCTGTAGATATGTGACAGGTTCATTAATCGCAGGCTTGTTCAGAGTTTTTAT
Source organism: Momordica charantia (assembly GCF_013281855.1). Taxonomy (NCBI): domain Eukaryota; kingdom Viridiplantae; phylum Streptophyta; class Magnoliopsida; order Cucurbitales; family Cucurbitaceae; genus Momordica; species Momordica charantia. The sequence goes on along the minus strand of NW_028275167.1, from coordinate 31,813,964 downwards.
AATAAAGCTTTGGCGCATGGCTTACAAGGTTTTGCGTTATTGTACGTCTAAACATGTTTGATGACCTTAATATGATTTTTTTTTGGTACTTAATGGCATATACTTAGAGACCTTTACTGCTTTAACTATTAAGCTTAAGAAAACATTTGCATCTTTCCAACTTTAGGGTTTGTTATGTGATGACCAAATTATATTTGGCTGCAGGCATCAATCCAACTTGTCTCAACTTACAGAGTGGGAATCCATTAAGAAGGTCCTTGGCTCTGTTACATCATATTTTGGCATGGACGTTTTTTAAGTCAAGCAACTGAAACTTTGTGAACTTTGATATGATTCTCTTGTGCTGGATACCCTCGTTGATGTCTCAACATGAGCTTCCCTTCGATTTTATCTGGAATTTATGCACAACTAAGATATCTATCTATTCTTCTTTGGTTATAGGCAGTTCAAAATAGTCAATGTTAACAAAACTACATATTGGGCTGTCCTCATGTGAGGAATACAAGACTATAAGTTACATTTGATTTCATAACAGAATGGAAGAAAAGTTATATCAACGCTTGATACATACAGCTCTTATCTGTAGGTCTAAATAGTTTACTTGGCTATCCATCCAATGCCCTTAGATCGGAGTAATTTTTTGAGGGCCTGCAAGTGAGTCTTTCTTAGATTCAACTTCAGGACTTGCTATTCTCTTCTTATTTCTTAGGAATTCTAAATTGAAATTAGGACAGATCCTTACAATAGTATGTCTGAAGTTTGTTTGCATCTAACTATAGTTCCTTATAAATATATATATATATATATATCTCAATATTTTCTTCTTGTTTCATGGCAGTCACGTTCAGTTCGTGATTTTGACCACTACGCTACACGCATCCTTGGAAATTTTGAGGTAACCCACACACTTATTTTGGGGCTGGTTTTGGACTTAAAAGTAACGTCTGAGTATAGGTTTTTTTTTTTTAAATAATAATAATAACAATAAATTGATGCAGAATTCTGGTTTGATAGGATAATTTTGAATGGCACTTCTCAAAACATAAAAAATATAAAACAGAAATAATATTTGTGCAATTTTTAAATAACCATGTTTAAGTACGATTTGTTGTAAGTCTGTTATATTTTTCAATTAATATGTAGAAGAAATAAATAAAAATATATGAACGAAAAATATCTTTTGAAACTGTTTTAAGAACATCTTTTAAGAAAATACACCCAAATAGCCCTTTATGTTTTCATATATCTGTAAATGCTAAAACATGTTTTCCCTTCCCAGACCGTTGATGCATATTACAGGCACGCCACTAGTTCTACCTGTGTAGGAAATGTAGCAGTGCCACTTCTCTGTATCAGTGCTTTGGACGATCCATTGTGCACAAAAGAAGCCATTCCATGGGACGAGTGTAGGTAGGACTTATTCCTAGCTAGTTCATGCTTGTGCGGTTGCTTTTTTGACATCAGTTGCTTTATTATTTCACCTTTTTATTTACTTTTCCTAAGTGGATGTCTTTTTTGTCAGTATCGGACGTTAGATTTTTGTCATTTTCCAAACATCCCCTTACCCAAATGTGAATGTGTAAAAAGTGCCTGTATGAACATTATTTTTTGTTTTGTTTTGCGGTTACCTACATAACCAAATCAATATATTGCAGCATGTGATGGTTTAACGAGGAAAAGGGTTCGATAAAATACTTTTTTTGCTTAAAATAAGTCCAAGATTTTATACAGCACTCAAATAGTTGTAAAGGCTGTTTCGTTACATTCTGACATAGCAGGTCCAGTACTTTCCAACATTACCAGAAGAGTTCCAAAAAATATTTTGAAAACCGTTTTCTGTTTTTTTCCTCTCAAAACTGTCATGGAAAATTGTATTGAGTGGCTTGTAAAAGGTAATCTTACTGTTCTTTTGGAATTATAAGAATTTGCCAATTTGGAAGGAATAACAATTTGATTTTCTTTGAAAAATAAGTCATTTGTGAGAATACACTGGAAGAATCTTTTTAAAAAACATAATTATTCAAACATGTTTTTACCAACTTTTTCTTCTAAATAAAGAAAACTCTTCTTGAAATAGTTTCCAAACCTCTAGTTTATTTGTTTTCTCACCTTTATAGCTGGCCGAGTATAATTCAGTGCTACGACTCACCTAATCCTATCTTTTTTGTAGTTTGGATAACCTTGGTTGTTTGATTATTTACAGGGCAAATAGGAATGTTGTTCTAGCAACGACACTGCGTGGAGGACACCTAGCCTTCTATGAAGGAATAACTGCCAGCAGCCTGTGGTAATATACATGTGCTCCCATTGTAAATCGCAATGGGAAATTGAAATCTTTGTGCAGTAATTATTATCATAGTACTAAAGATAGACTCTGCTTAATTTATGAAGCATGTTTAAGTTGTTATAGAAGAGATCATGGATTCTAATGTGTTAGATAACAAAGCTGGTGGAATTTGTCAGAAAATGTCCACTATAGGATTAGATAGCTCATACTTTCATGTGGAATTTGGTACCAATTATATTTTTCGTATTATGGAAGTTTTGATCTTTTGCTTTCATTGTGGGTCAGGGTACTTGAGCATAAAATTGCAAAGAAAATGAGTGAATTACCGAGTACTTAGAAGTCTCAGTAGATTTTATCTTGCAGCTAACTTTCATTAGCGAAATTGGATTTAAGGTCATCTATTTATAACTGATCATGTCAAATCACTTCCTGTAGGTGGGTGAGAGCTGTTCATGAATTCCTTGGCGTACTGCATTCCAGTCCATACATCGGCGTAATGAAGCAGGTATGGTAACATGACCATAATAAAATCTATAGCATTTAGTGCTCAAGTACATTGAAAGACAATTCATGAATCATGAATGATCAAATTATCCAATCTAATAAGTAGAGCCCTGACATTTCAACATTTTCCTATCGTCCTAGACTCATCCACTTTAGATGCTCTCCAGAACAAAGGATCACCTAACCTTTCAACATTTTCCCATCGTCTTGGAGTTGGGATAGGAGCTCTCTTGAGTTGGGATGCAATCCCTTTCAGTTTTGAAAAATTTTGGCTTTCCCATCCCTCCCCTTCAAATGATATGATAAAAAACCACTGGAACATTTTACTTATGAGAAGCCTTCATATCTATATACCTCATACAACGTATACTTTGTTGCAGATGCAAAAGAGTCAGACAACAGCTCCTACTCCGAGCTTTGCCATCGACAAGGGTCCTTACGTGAGTGTTTTGGAAGATGGAATGGTGACTGCTGTAGGTGACGAGGAGCAAACAGATGACAGTGTGCAAGACTTGGCAATCGAGCAAACGGAAAATGTTAGTCCAAATGACACAGACAAAGAAAAGGCTGACCATTTTAGGAAGAATGACCAATCAGAGCGGTACCAAGAGAATAATACAACACATGTTACAACTCCCATAAGGAAATGCATAGATAGTCTTTCACGCCAGAGTGGGAAATCAATTTGGCTGCTCGCCTACATTGCCATCGTCACAACTTGGCCAATGGTGCGCCCAGCTCTCTCGTTACTCTTTAGGAAGAGATATAAAAATGCCTCACCTGGAGGATCACGCAAAAGATAGAATTTCGTGTCATTAAGTAGTAATAATAGTAAGTTACTGTTCAATGGAAATAAAATAATGGAGAAAAGGTTAGAATTACATTTACTGTAGTTTGTTAGGAAACAAGAAATCTGAAACTAGTATCGTATTTTATTGTTCTTTTCCAACTCTTCATGTATCAGTTCTGTTATTAAAAAGAAGTATAAAATTGATCTCTGGTTACTCCATTTAGAAGCATGATTGATTTAAGCTTTTAATGTTGTACCAAGAAGTCGCTCCATGAGCATGAGGAGATTGTTTCAAATTAACCAGTTCCGTTTTCAATTCACTGGAAACTCGTAGTTGTTAAGTGATGTGGAAGGCAAGGCAAGTAATAATTTGCATTTAAGCTACAGTGGACATCCGACCTGCTCCACCAGAAAATCAAATATTTGCAGATTCAACTACAACCTATGCTGCATTTCACATCACGAAAAGCAGCTGCTGCTTAATGAAAGAATAATGCATTGCAAAATCCTGCATTGATATTGATATTGTATCGAAGGAAAGATAAATCCTCAGGGGCAAGCTTTCTGCCACTGGAATATGGATAATGCATGTTAGCGTCAATAATTTGTTACTGGTGAGAGATTTATATTATGCATAAGCTGCCTTTATTATATACATGTAGCTGCTTCGGTTGGGTGGTCATTTTCCACCACCATCTCTCCCATACAATCACAGTATGATGTGGGATGATCATTTTTGTCTTAACCTTGAAACAACAGCCTCCTCTCTCTCTCTCTCTCTCTCTCGTCTTTAATTTTAAAGCTAAAGCAAAGAGACCAATTCTCCCACCTAACCAACCATCAAATACACCATATCTTCCCAGTTCCCACACCCTTACTCTCAAGCATGGAAGACCCAGAAACGCCTGCTCCCCCCGCCACCACCGTCGACACCTCCCGCCCATTCCGCTCTGTCAAAGAAGCCGTTGCAGTGTTTGGGGAGCGGCTTCTTGTCGGATCCGGAGAAGCTTACTCGTCGTCACCGAAACCGTGTGCTAATGTCCAGTTGGAGTGGAGGAGATCAGTAAAAGAAGAGAGAGAACATGAAGTGGTGGTGGAGACCCTGAAGAAACTTGAAGCGGAGCTGGAGGAGACGAAGGAAGAGTTGAGGTTGCTGAAGGAGAGGGAAGAGGATACGGAAGTAGCATTGGCATCGCTGAATGCAGAGCTACACAAGAACATGTCCAAGTTGGCCGAGGCCGAGGCCGAGGCGGCTGCGGCAGCCACGAGAAGAATTACAATGGGAAGCGAGAGAAAGGAAGAAATGAAGGGGATGGTGAGAATGGAGGAGGCGGAGTCGCCCACATTGGCTCAGATATTGAGCTTTGGAGAGCAGAGTAAGAGTAAGAGTAAGAGTAAGAGAGGGTATTTTGGAAAGAGAAAACCAATAATTCCACTGGTTGGAGATTTGTTGTTCAGGAGAAAGGGGTCTCCTCATGCTCTCCATTCATCTTTCAACTCCTTCAATTACAAATCTTAAATTTCCCTTCTCCCTTCTCACCTGCATGCTTCTAAGTTCTACTTCCAATGTGTGTTACTGTTACTGTTTACCTTGTCGTGAATTGTGATGTAATGTCCTATTGTTTTTCTTTTCCCTTCTCTTTTTTTTTTCTTCTTCTTTTTAGAAAACAATTATATATAATATCAATTAACGCAAATACAACTTTTATATTAAACAAAGTGATGGAATTCCAACCCATGTTAAATGAATTAGCTTGTCAGTTGAAAAGTTTGAGTATATAAGAAATTTTGCGTATATCACGACAAAGCTATTAAAAGGAAAAAAAAAAGCTATTTATACTATAGGAATCTAAATTATTTATTTTCTCATTTCTAAGGCACCGGAAAAGAATTATTTACTTTATAACACTCCGAATAAAAAAAAATGATATAATGGAGACTTGAACCCGGATCTCTAGATTAAAAAACAAGCATATCACCATTGTACCGAAGTGAGTTTTTTACAAATTAGGCATGTTTCTTAAAGAGATGACATGGCCAGAATTATAAAAAAAAAACATGGCGCCAACGAAGCACCATGTAACTCGGAAATTGTGAAGTGGTATAGGTCTTCTCTTTCAAGAATTTGGAGTATTATTCTGGGAAATAGTTTGAAGGTTGATATATATTTGGATTAAGTTTGAATTAAAGCATTATTAAAAAAAATTTCATCTTTTTAGAATGAAAACTCAAATTTGTAAATGATAGAAAGAAAAATATGGGGGTAAAAAGATGAGTGTCAAATTTGGTTGAGATTGAGCTTAGAATAGCAAATCATCTTACGATTTAAAAATATAAAAATGTGACAGTTACAAATATGATAAAAACATTCAGTAAAATTAGCAAAGTAGCAACAATATTTAATTTTTTTCAAATATAGATTGTTTTGGAAAAAAAATAGAAGTCCAATTTTAAAATGACAACTTTTTCCAATGATATATATTTTTTATATATCTGACTATTAATATGAGTATCTTGCTATGTATATGATGTACTAATGATATGAGTGTCTGTGTAATATGTATGTAATATATATTTAATATATTATTGATATAAGTGTATGATATTCTACTGATTTATTAACATAGGTGACATATTTTAAATATGTACAAAAATTTGCTACCCATCCCATTTTCCCTGTAAAAAATGATCTGTAAAATAAAAAAATAAAAATAAAAAAGTTTTAGTGGTCAGGGAGGCAGGATACTCGGAGGAGGAAGAAGAAGAAAAGAAAGTATCAAAGGCGGCGAAGGGCAAAGGGCGAGGAAGAAGCACACGAAAAACTGAGAAAAGAGAGCGTCTTTTTGTTTTGTTGAAATTTGCCCTCGTTTTTCACACTCCGCTCTCCCCCCATACTCCTCGTTATCGCTTCTCTGATCTGAGCCTCCAATTTCCTCAATCTCTTCATCGATCGTTTTCCCTCGTTGCTTTCGTATCGGGAGAAGGAAGATCGATTGGATTGAATATGCATGCCGTGGTGTTGAATTCGTCGCCTTACACCAGAGCCCCGCAACCCCTTGAAACTCCTTCTTCTTCTCGTGCTTTCAAGGTCCCCTTTCATTTCTCTCTTCTACTCTCCGTTTTTGGTTCATCAAAATCAAGTTAATAAGTTTCAATCTGGAATGTCTTGTAGATCTCGAGGCCATTCCTTAGCCATGTTTCACCCTCAAGAGAGCGCACCCCTCTCTGGCGGAAATCGTGTCGCTCCTTTCGAATTCGATTGCCTACAAACTCACGCAGGCCAGGTATGATCTCCTTTTTCTTTTTCTTTTTTTAACTTGGAGTGGATTCTATCGGGATGTTTGTTTGCCATCATCGCTTAAATTAATTGCTCACTGTTAGGGTAGATATGCGATTAGTTGTCGATGCTGGAACGAAGCGGATGCATACATAATTTGTCCCCTCCCCACCTACCTCTTTCTTTCCGAGCGTTTTTACTGACCAGTAATCTTTGTGGTTTGATTCGAAATTTGCTGGTGACAGTTATGAGAGCGGTTGCAACTTCCAATTCGGCACTGGAATTGCCACTGACTGCCGAGAATGTTGAGAGTGTGTTGGATGAGGTTCGACCATATCTTATTGCAGATGGTGGAAATGTGGCATTACATGAAATAGACGGAAATGTTGTACGGTTGAAGCTACAAGGAGCGTGCGGCTCATGTCCAAGTTCTGTTATGACTATGAAGATGGGAATCGAACGACGTTTGATGGAGAAGATCCCAGAAATAGTTGCAGTGGAACCAATAGCAGACGAAGAAACTGGACTGGAGCTCAATGAGGACAATATAGAGAAGGTAAATGTTCATTTTCCCTCGACGGTATGATGATTTAGATAGATGCACTAACTCATATGATTATGTCCTTCGTTTCTCAATCTCATATTTTTGCTTTATACACCCACCTGCCACCTACCTGCAGTCTCCGACCTGGAGATGGAAATTGGACTCACTATTAGTGCGGCCTGCTGGTTAGTTTGATATATATGATTACTATTGCTTTAATCACAAAGTAAATGAGTTTGGGATCTCATTAGATTTACTACTTCTTTATCGGGTCGGTCACAAAGGTCTTTTGTAATTTTCAGTTAGGCATCATTCTTTTGGATTGGAGCCCTTTTCTTTAGGGGTTCCCTCTTTCAGGGCTGTCTTTTTGTATGCCCGTCTTGTTCTTTTTGTATCTATTTTCATTATTCTCAATTAAATCGTTGTTTCTTATTAAAAAAAATCATTAAGTAAATGTTGTTTCTACCCTAATATGGCCTTTTTCAGTTTCTTGGATACTGTTGTGTTGACAAAACAACATTTGTCATAATTGTATATACTTCTAATGTCATAATTGCATCTTCCTTCCATTCGTTATAGCAATATCAATTAAGTGCATCCATGTGCTACTGCTACTTGGTGTTGTATTAGACGATGCCTGCGTCATTTCATCAAAACCTTTGAATCTTGCTTGCTTATTAACCTCCATGTGTTTCCATTCCATGGTGACTTGTCCCATCTCACCCTTGGAACTAAGATTGGTTGTAGTTCCATTGTTATTATTGTTAAAATCACGATGGAGATCTTTAAACTCCATGTAATATTGGAGACGAATTCATAGTCATTCATGTTTGTAGAGTTGTGATGGAATAAGTTCGGTTTAGATTTACTTACGAGTTCAGAGTTCAGAAGGTGAATTTTCTTTTCTTAGGTACTTGAGGAGATAAGACCTTACCTTGTTGGGGCAGCCGGGGGATCTCTTGAACTTGTGGGTATCGAGGAGCCAATAGTTAAAGTTAGGATCACAGGGCCAGCCGCTGGGGTCATGACAGTTCGTGTGGCTGTTACACAGAAATTGCGAGAGAAGATACCAGCAATAGCGGCAGTTCAACTTTTGTCATAATGTTATGCTTTAATTTAATAACTTGCAAGCATAATGAATTTGTGATGCACCACACCATTTCTTGGAGAGATTGTGTATAGTTTTTCGTTACTCAGTTTGCTTAATAATAGGTTCTCTTACAATTTGTATATGGTTTATGGTTGAATTGTTGCTGTTATAAGATAATCTCATGCAAGAAGGTAGCCTCGTGAACAATTTCTAAATTATGATTTGCCTTCCAAGTAGGGAACAAATAATTTGGAAAATTCGATAAACTCATCCCTTTAAACTATGGATTACAATGAATGGCCTAGCTTCTGTTCATGTATAATCGTTGATGGATTAACTGTGAAAATATTGAACAGAAGAACAGCCAAAATTTGAATTTTTCACCTAAAACAACAGGTGCCAAGACCTATCTTCTCAATGACAGTACGGTTTAATCACTGAATCAGCGCCAGCAGTAAATAACCAGGGCTGCCTTGGGGTGAATTTTGCAGTCCATTACTCCTGCATTTGAGACACAAGCAATGTGATATCCTCAGTTTCTAGACTAACCAATAATACCACTGAATTTCTTACCACCTGACTTGTATTTTTTGTCAATCATGCATAAAATTGTTCCATTTCCATTTACAAATCATACCCACTCTAAGAGAGAACTTAATTCATGCAAACGGCCCCTTAGAAAAGAAAATTCAATTAGAGATAAGCGGTCCATGAGCATCATGGCCTTGTTTGCCCTACAACTAATGGAGACACCAACTAATAAATTCAATTAGAGATAAGCGTCTCATGGGCCTTGCTTTGCCCTACAACTAGTGGAGACACTAACTAATAAGATGGACGACAGAAGAACATAAGTAACATGTGTTCTTTTTACAAACCATTGGATAACCATTTTGCATTACCCTCCAATTCTCTGTGTTCACGTATTTCTGCTCCAAAGAAATTGAATTAGTCGGTGACTGTGAGACGACCAATCCAAGAAAGTCAATATTGAGAATACTAAGAAAATTTAAGGTATAATTTCAGAGAACCAAATCCCCCTCCCACCCTCCAGAAAAAAAGAGAGAAACAGAACACAGTCCTTAATTAACACTACTATATACTTCTGAAGGCAAAAGGACGCGAGGGAAAAAATGAAATAAAAACTGCACAGAGAATCTGTTTCAGGATTACACATAAATAACTGAAGTTCGTTGGTTCTGTGGAAGGAAGAGAAAGGTAGGTACTCTTTCTAGGGTCACCAGAAACAGGACGCCTTCTAGAATCTCTTAATATAACAACTCATGCACTACGTAACTAATTGTAACGACTACAGCCCGAGTTCTTGGAGAAGTTGATTCCATCTCGGAGTTTCTTCGTCAAAAATGTACGTCAGCGGCGAAATTAGAACCCCGCTTCCTCCAATCTGCACCAATTGCTTCCACGTGAGAAACTATAAATGGTGTCATGTGTGTGCTAAGCCAATTGATAAAGCACTATACTAGAGATGTAGTTAGGAATACTGTTTCTATAACTTGTAGATAATAATTGTTCAAGACAAAAGCTAATGGCTTACTGCTCTCAGTTGCTGAACCGACTTGTACAGGGATTTTTTGGGCACACATATGACAATGGCATAGTAATCAGCTACTACCTTCCCATCACGTTTGCAGAAAACTGGACTTACAGTAGGGCCCTGTATGGATAACCAAAACGAAAAGCCGAAAAAAAAAAAATTATACACAGGAATGTATGTTCACTTTCTAAAGAATAGTTATTTTTCCCCTTTTATATTGGCCGGTGTGTGTGTAATGAAGGAATTGCTTCCACCTGCAACCCAGACAATGATGTTTGACTTAAAACACGCTCGGCAACTCCTTGTTCACTACTTCCTCTCATGTTTGCAGTCACCTGATAGTGTTCGAGTATGAGAATATCAAGCTCAGAAGGAAAAGAAAAAAATATATCGGTCATAAGTTACACGGGAACTGGACTCACCGTGAACTGACCAACAGCCCTCAAATGTGCCTCCAGTCTTTCAATAATCTCATGGGTTGTGTCTAATGCACCTTTCCTCTGAATCAAGGACTTTCGGCTGGCAAGAAGAACAGCCTAGAAAGCATAATCTTTGTAGTAAGATAACATCTGATATAGAGAGAACCTAAACAATTATCCAATGACAAGCTTCTCCAAGGATTCTCAGTTCTACAAGAACAAAGGCTTGCTATGGACAGAAACCAATCCAGAAGTTTACCTGGCTTTCCAAAACCACTCCACCTTCAATTTCTTTCAAATTGTTCTCCTTCAGCGTGGTCCCGCTACTTACAAGGTCCAAAATAGCATCAGCTATCCCCATCTGCATTTATAAGGGGAAAACATGGTTCTATAAGTTCTATCAGGGTATACTGCTGAGCAGTAAAGGTCATCCAGATAACCATGTCTTCTTCAGCCATGGATCTGAAAAGTTCTATCAGGGAATTGGCATTAACTTTCTTAGTATCAGACATCTTAATTCTTACATTAGTAGCTGGAATTTTTTGACCTAATTAATCTTTCCTTGCTGAAAACAAGGGGATAATGCATCAGGAACATTTCTACCTATAGTAAATGCATTTTCATCCCAGCTTGCAATGCTTTTCAGAAGTTACACTTTAGACCCTAATTATGTCTCCACACGGCTGGACTTTCTGCTTAAAGCTTTTGATATTAATTGCAGTAAGTCCAAGTCGATTGATGGGTGGCTCAACGAAGTGTCGTTCATATGGCTTTTAAATGGTAAAGCTAAGACATTATGGAAGTGTGCTGTTAGAGCTTTTTCGTGAATGTTGTGAGAGAACATAAAATAGAGTTTTTGAAGGAAATGTATCTCATTTTGACAGGTTCATAGATGGTGTACAGCTTACGACATCTCTTTGGTGCCTGAAACACAAGGATTATTTTTGTCATTATAACTTATCCTTGATTCTAAAGGATTGAAAGCGCTAGTGTATCAATTTCTGTTGGGAGGGGGCTCTCTCATCTCCTGCCCTTACATTGTCTCGTCTTTGCTTTTGTTTTGTTAATATAATCGTCTCTTATCCAAAAAAAAAAAAGGCCTCCTCACGGCTGAAAGTTTGGCCAATGTACACCTATTTAACCAAACAATCTTGCACAAGGCAAATGTGAGCTATTTGGGACACACATGATGCATATTCTTGAAGTAGCTAATACATAAAGGAGGAAGAAATTTTGTATAGAGTGCAACAGTAACTATCTTCACTTGGTCATTTTAAAGCATTCTTTTGCTGACATTTTCACTCGAACTATGAATGTACGTGGCCTGGCCTACAATGATAACATACTTTCAGAACACGGTGTCCTTTATCCAAAAAACAACTATTACTAAAACTTATCTGGAACCTATAAGGAAATTTGAAGGTTTTCCAGAGGCAATATTGTCAGGTCATGCATTGAATCCGACACTAGCAGCTCACAAACATAGTGGAAATCAGAAACCAACTCAAGACAAAAACTCTGCATTTCAGCAAGAATAATTACCGCAGGGGCAGCTTCTAATGCTCCATCAGCAGTTGAAAAACAGACATGTTTCAACCCATTCTCTTTAAGAAATTTGGGGCCGAGCTGAGAAAAATGACATTATTGAACTTATCCAATTAGTACTCCACGTTTAAACTCCAAGCTGAAACTATTTACTTAAAGAAAAAGAAGCAGGGATGTGACGGATAATGAGGAAAATCATACATAAGTAAATCCAGTAGCAACTCGAAGAGGCTTCTCCGCAGTCCACTGGGGCATCTGAGCTAGATCCCATATTGAATTTATATTCTCGAAAATGCCATATTTGGGTATCTAATTTGAGAGGATCAGTTGACGGTGTCATAACATAATTTTTTAAAAGCTCGTGATGTTATAAAAAATAATAATATATAAATAAATCAATCAATGTGGATGATATCAAGAGAGGAAAAACTTACAGCAAGCGATAAACGGCAATCCCCATATTCAAGGGCATCATGAACGATGATAAGATCTTCATTACCCTGTGGGGAAAGAATAACAATTGGAAGCAATAACATTTTGGTTGGTTGTTTCTCTACATAATGGTTGCAAGTACGTAAAAGAAAATTTTATTCTGGAAATAATGAAAAAAGAGCCAATTCAGGAGTTGGGCAAAAGGGGCGCCGTGGCGTGCCACGAAACCAATAACATTATATTCTAAGACCCTTACTTGTCCATATTCGCTCACTGTATCGAGACCCACGATGCCGAGGTCTAGATCTCCGGATAACAGTTTCCGAACGATGTCTTTAGGCCTTTGGAACCAGACTTCCAAGCCCGATAGCTGTTACAAAGCAAAATGAATAAATAAATGGTCCGGGAGGATTTAAGAAAAGCACCATTATGGAGTGACAAGAAGAATAAACAAGAACGTAAGCAGAATTCTTCAAATGGATTGATTGCTAAAAGTGAAGTTCCTTTGTCAAGTGGAGTGAAATAGTAGCAAGTACCTGTGGAATTTCTGCAACATATTGTCGAGGATTGACTTGCTTTACAGACAATTGACAATCCTGTCACGCCAGAGTAAAAAGGTGTCAAACAACTGGAAGAGTTTAGTGGCAAATGGCAATAACTTGTTTTCCCGATTCCTTGAAACAAAATAAAACAAACTTCCGGGATGCAGAAGAATGTACCTTGAGAAGTTCTAGGGTGTCGGCTGCCATCCGGCCTTTACTGGGCAACCCAAATCGAATCTCAGTTCTCTCAGACACCCTCCCGTCTGTGGTTCCGTTAAGAGTCTCAATCTGAGACTTAAAGGCGGAGCAGGTGAGCGTCGGCTTCGAACAAACGCGAACATACGAAGAACGTGAGGTTATGGAAATGAAAGGAATCGAGGAGGTCGGACATTGCTGAAAATTCGCTGTGAACGTCCACATCTCCACACTTCCAATTCTCTGGTACTGGGTCGTTCGGGCAGTCGCGGAATCGGTGCGGTTTATGTATTGAAAGTATATCCGCGTCGACGGTAAAGCTCAAACAAGCTCCCTTTCAGAGCTTTGTGGGATGAATGAAACCCTACAATTTGAAATGAAATTGAAATGAAGGGGTTCGATCAGCAGTCCTAACTTTGGCGCTTGAGGTGAAATTGATAACCAAAATAGGGAATGAGATCGAAGTCAAACTATGAGAACTATGTTGCTTCACAAATCACAATCACCTCTACTTTATTTCGCGTCGCAGCCGTTGCAATTCGCAGGCGATCTTTCGTTGTTCGGATATTATTTTTTTCTTCTCAAAGGTAGTTTCAGATATTCCCAAAAAATATACTATGCAATTTTTTTTTGTTGCCACAAGAACAAAAAAAAGAAAAAGAAAAAGAAAAAAAGGACTTCGGGGGTGGGAATCAAGCTTCACTCCATCACTTGCCAAAAAATTTTAATATATTTGTTCTATTTATTTATATATTTATGCTAGTCCTAGACTCTCCGTCTTGATTAAAATTTGTGTTTTTATGGAATCCTTTCTACCTTTTACCGTTTAACCATTACCAAAGTGGAGATCCAATCATGAGCCTGAGCCATTGGGATGATGATAATTTTCAATAAGAAGGGAAAAAAAATCAACTTTTACCCATAAAATTGGTAAATTGTATGTTTTAAAAAAAATAGACTTCGTAAATTGTATAAATTTTCAATGCAAACTTTCAATTTTATCCAATATGAAGGTATAAACTTAGTTAAGTGTTCAAATAAATGTTACAATCCACTCAATTCCCACGGTTTAAAAATAAATAAAAAACTCAACAAATTGAACCAAAAAAATCAAACTTCAAAATTAAATTTAATACAAATTTGACCCAGGGAGAATTTACAAATAAAAGGAAAAGGAACACTCTTTGTAATGTAGTTTTTTTTAAAGCTTATTAGTTTCATATCAAATATGTGTTTTACAATTTATTGGAACAACTTATTTCAATGATATATTAGATGAAAACTCTATTAAAATGTGAAAAATGCAACATTTTTAAAATCTAAGTAAAGATTGCAACAGTTATGTAGGTAAGGATTAATATTGGTAATGTTTGATATTTTAGGTAAAAACATATCTATTAACTATGCTTGGATCCGCAAGATTGCAACAACTACCAAAATTTAGATTACAATTTGATAAAATTGAAAATTTGGAGTAAAAGTGGATTTTGCTCGTTAAAATTGATTTCCTGGGTAAAGTATGGGTGGTGTGGTCGGTGCAGGGAAGGCATGGGATGGAATGCAGCAGTTAGTAAAATTTAATTTGCACGGGAAGAAAAGCATTGAAGTTTCCATCTCTTATACTTATAGAATAGAATTTATTAAGTAGGAAGATTAGGTTAAAAGGAGAAATAGTTGGGGAATTAAAATAATTATAGTTTTAAATATTCTGTCAGCGTCGTGTAGTTTCTAATCCGCTCCCAGTCTCAGTCCAAGCCCGAGTAGCGTAGTGTAGAGTCCACACATTTTCGAAATTTTAATTTAATTTTGTTAAAATTATCGATTTGATTTTGAGGGGAGAAAAATCTCTCCGCTTCTCTCTCTCTCTCTCTCTCTCTCGGCCTTCCGATCCAATCCAAGCAACGCCTGCGCCCACAGCTGTATCCAGTTCCAGTATCCCAATACCTTCCCCACAGGGGCCTCCCTTATAAGCGCCGACATTGCCACCTTCAACTTCAACTTCAACATCCTCCTCCTAATTTCCACCGCTCTTTTGATCTTTCGCTCCATCTTCACTTTCCATTTACACCCACCTCCATTTCTGTTAGTGGGTAACTACGACCTCCTGCCGGTGAACTAGCCACTTATTACTTCGTCGCGGCCCCAAACCTACTTTCTCCCGTTTCCTCGGCCATGGCGGCCGAGCCTCCGAGCTGGCACGATGGCATGTCTACCGATAACATCAAAGGCCTCATACTTGCACTTTCTTCCAGCGTCTTCATTGGTGGGAGCTTCATTGTTAAGAAGAAGGGCTTGAAGAAAGCCGGTGCCTCAGGAATCAGAGCAGGTATGCAATGTGGCTGCGGTGGAGGGTGTTCTTTTGTTTAAATTTCTCCCGAGATTCGTTTGCGTTCGATTTCTATTTTTAAATCTAAGCATCTTTTGATCGGATATGGAAACATGGGCGTCGATTTAATGTATTTTACAATATGGATTGCCGTCCAACGATCTTCTGCTATCTTCAATTTAAGTCACTGGCTCGAGTTAATAGAGATTTGCCCATGTTGATCCGCATCCAATTGGGTGGTATGGGAAATGAATATCGTTCGAGCTCGGCGACATCAGTTTTCCGTCTAAATCTTGCGAATATGAGTAATTTCTAGGGGGAATCGTTAAATCTGCTAACAACTTCCCACCATATCAACTTCCTTAAGTATCCGCCCACTCTTCTAGTTCGTTGTACTTTTTGTTATTTGCACAGTCAGTAATCAATCACGTTGTTTGGGGATTTTCTTGGTTTCTTTCAGTTTTGTTATAATTTCGCTGACTGATTCCTTACAGGAGCGGGTGGATTTACTTACTTGTACGAGCCATTGTGGTGGTTGGGCATGATAACAAGTGAGTTTTACACCTCTATGTGATTGGTCATTGATGTCTGAGATGTGAATCACAACAGTATTAATACTTTCATGTGGCTAAAATAAACGCATCAGAAGTAACTGATTTGTACTCCGAAACCCATGGAAACATTGCTTCTTGAAAGTTCCTTTGATTGTCTACTGTTTATTGTTTATAAGATATGTCAATTTTTCAGTGATAATTGGGGATTCCAAATGAGTTTCTATAACATCTTTCGTCTCCTTGATCAATAAGATTTTATGGATTTTACCACAGTTATAGAAGAACTTCAAAAGCAATCCAACCATCTACTAAATGAATTATTTAACGTTGTGCGAATTTAGTTGAAAAATGAAGTTGGATTTAGATCTGATGGATCACTATAATTTCAACAGTGATTGTTGGAGAAATTGCTAATTTTGTGGCGTATGCATTTGCACCAGCCTTACTAGTCACTCCTCTTGGAGCTCTCAGCATAATAATAAGGCATGGCTGAAGATCACTCAAACTAAATCTTCGGTTTTGTTGAATTCAATGCTAATTTTATCGTGTCTTACAGTGCCGTTCTTGCACATATCATTTTAAGGGAGAAGTTACATATTTTTGGAGTTCTTGGTTGTATTCTATGTGTGGTGGGTTCCACGGCCATTGTTCTCCATGCTCCTCGAGAGCGTGAAATAGAATCTGTGGCAGAAGTTTGGCAAATGGCAATGGAACCAGGTAAAAACATACTGCTTGGATTCAACTGCTTCAATACAATATTTTCTTTTCCTGTTTCATAGAGTTAAAAAAAGATCACAACAGTTACTCTCCCCGTGGCAGCTTTTCTCTTGTATGCAACTCTGGTCATAACCTTGGTGATTATACTTATATTCCACTTTATACCTCAATATGGCCAGACACACATTATGGTTTACATCGGAGTTTGTTCCCTATTAGGTTCTTTGTCGGTAAGTATGCTGTGTTTTTTGTAACCTGCTGATTATGTTTCATTTCCATTACATCCATTGTACATGGTTAGGAAAAAGCAAATGTTATATGCCAGGTTATGGGTGTTAAAGCTCTTGGAATTGCCATGAAGTTGACATTATCTGGAGTCAACCAGCTAATTTATCCACAAACTTGGATTTTTGCCATAATTGTAACCACATTTTTGCTTACTCAGATGAATTATCTGAACAAGGTAATTGTGCCTTTTTCTTTCTTTCTTTCTTTCTTTCTCCTTTCCTCTCCAGCTTCTCTATCTCTTTCTCCCTTTCACTGCTTCTGTCTTTGAGAGATCGATTTTCTTCATCTTCATTGTTAATCCTACAGAGTTTATATGAACTTAACAGCTAGTGAATCATCCAGCCATAGCATAGGAAATACAGTTTACAATTTGACTGATAATTTACTGCACTACCATTTTTTGCATGCAACTTTTGGCACATTCAACTTCAAATTTTGTGTACCTATTTTGATGTGATAATTTAATGTGGAAGAAGAAAATATTTACTAAAGCACCTACGATATTTGTTTACCTTTTCTTCTCCTTCTCCATTTCAGGCGCTTGATACTTTTAACACTGCTGTTGTATCTCCCATTTACTACGTGATGTTCACATCACTGACCATTTTGGCAAGTGTTATCATGTTTAAGGTATATTCATAACATGATCCCACAGTTTTTCAGCAATCAACTGGTAGTTAATACACTTGTGATGATGTACTTCTCAACGGGAACGGGTGAAAAAGAGAGCTGTGAATGTTTATTATCAGTCTTTGTCCTTGATTGATTTATGTTCTTTTATGAGCTTGTGGATCAAATATATGCATCATTTGCAACATATTTATGTGTTTTTTGACTGTCTAGAACTGCGCTCGACTCTTTACTATTGTTCATCATATGGATATGGATACCAACCCTGAAAAAAACTGCTTGTTCACTTTCAGGATTGGGATAGGCAGAGCCCAACGCAAGTTATCACAGAATTGTGTGGATTTGTGACTATTCTTTCAGGAACCTTTCTTCTTCACAAAACGAAGGACATGGTTGATGGTATGTCCTTTATATTATTCTACTCAGACGTTGGCTGGCAAATGGCAATGATATTCTGGATAAAACATGACTTATCCACTGGGTTTCAGTTGTGAATGTGGACTGTTTTTGCATGTCTCTTCTTACTTTAGAACCGGTGTTCCGTTTTCATATTATACAGGTTTATCGACATCTTCACCGATACGACTTGCCAAGCACATGGATGAGGATGGATATAACGGTTTGGAAGGTATACCTCTAAGACGACAAGAATCCATGAGGTTGCCATGAATGATATGACAAGATACTCCTCTTTTGAGCCTTCTCAATCTCAATCTCAATCTCATCATATTCTTTAAACTATTATAGAAGTGAGGGGTCTCCCATAGATTTTCTTTACCCCTTCTGTTGTACTGTTACAGCAGTTTCATTGTGCATACAAATTCTCTCCCCATATACGGACAGGATTGTAATTCTACAGCCATTTATTTACAAATAGACCAATTTGAGAGATATCAGCTTATAGATTTTGGGTTCAATGGTCATAAAAGGATACATGTTTGACAGTTTCCTCAGTCCCACTCCAGCTTCTTTTTTCTTCACTCCATTTGAATTTTGAAGCAGGAAATGAGTGTCGTTTCCAGAAGCAAGCTGAGATGTGGCGTCCCATTAAAAAAATAACTCGACATGTCGTAATTGGAAAATGTTCTAGTCTAGTGCTAATGCATTACCTTTATATTGCTGTTATTGGTTTTTAGCCACATCGGTATTGTGGCATCTATTAAATTAATTAATGCACTTATCTGTAGTGTCATTAAATATATACTATGGCAATTAGAGGTGTGAGCAGTGAGCACAGCAGGTTGGTTCGAGTCGATCATGCCCAAAATTGACATTTCAGTACAAGAAAAAAAGAATTGAAATTGTTTTTTTTAAAAAAAAAAAATCAAATACACCCCTCAAAAAAAAAAATCAAATAGATACCTCAACAGAAATTGCTTGAAACCGCTAAATAAAATCCAACTGAATTGATCGAAATTTTATAAATTTTATTTGAAAGAGACAACTTATTAATTTTCAGTTTATACTCTTGGAGTTGACAAGTATAGCGGTTCTTCTTTATTATTACTAGCAACAATTACTAGCAATAATCACGTTAAGTGCATGTGAAAGGTTTGTTTTCCAAATATATTAAAAATGATGTTAAAACTAAAATATGAATTTACGAAAATTTAAAAGGCAAAATAAGAAATATACATTCTCCTCCATAGATATATCTCTACCATTTGATTATAACACTTAACATCTAATTGATTAACTTCTCTCAACGAACATATTTATCTGAATAATTTGCTATTGTCAATAAATTTTTGAAAATTTAAATGGCAAAATAGGAAAACAAAAACCCTTATAATATGAACACTAATACAATAATCTAATATGTAAATAATTAATTTAACAAATCAAGTAATAAATATTCATGGTTAAATATTCAAGTTAGTTAATAAAGACATAAACATAAAAATAAACATGAAATAAGGAATTTAAAAGTAGTTAAGACATATACAGCAGCAATCAAGAGTCTATATTACGAAGAATACGAACATTGATAAACTAAAATAAATCATTAATATATTAATATAAAAATGTAATTTTATACTCTACCTCATCATCAATCAAATAAACTTATGAATTTTGGAATCTTTTGCGTTTCTGTGGCAAATAACGGAAATCTTTTATTGCAAGAGAAAAGCCTTCATAAATATTTTGAGAAGGAAAAAATACACAATTTTATGGATGGTGTTTTCTTTCATGTTATGTAGATATTTGTAATCACACCTATTTGGGAATGAATATATCATTTCATCAATCACACATTTTGGATTAACTTATCTATCTAAAAAAATACATCGATCTACTATATTATATATAAACAATTATCAATCTCAATCGCACACATATGTGAAGGAACACAAATAGGTATTTATTAAAAAGTGGAGGGCAAAAATGTAAGGCAAAGATTCTCGCCCCATCGAAATATAGATTTAATTTTAATATAGATTTAATTTTTATAAACTAAGTGCATTTATTTCCATTTGGATTTGATTAGTTAAAAAAACAATTTATTCGAGATTAAAGAAGAATATTTTATTTGATAAGATCTTACCCGCCCCACGCCACCACGACACGACGTTCATTTTTAACTTCGATGCGAAGCGAACTAGTTAATCTTTCTTGACCATCTTCGACTTCGACCTTGAGGGAGCTTCGATCGACTGAATTGTCGCGTTTCTGATTTTCTCTACTCTACATTTTAACGATGGAAGCTCCTGAACCATTGATTAAGGTTCTCGGAGAAAAATTGAAAAGGGCTTCTCGACTATGGCTTGATGGTTTTCTTGAGGCCTGTTGTCTTCACCGTGTTGTGATCCTCTGTCGCAGGTGCCATCTCGATTCCTCCACTTGACCCACACTTTGTTTTTCTGTTGCTGATATGATATTACTGGATTGTTACGGTTTTCCCCCCTTTGCGGCCAAGAAGCCTTCTTCAGGTGTTGCAACTTGCAATCACCGTGGAAAGAAAAGGAATTTATCTGCTTCTTCATACCATAGAATGCATTCAGTTCTTTTTACTTACTATTTTTATGATCATCATATGAAAATGAATTTCAGGTCGAAGAAGCTTTTGACCCGAACGGGCCAATGCTTTCTATTGAATGGTTTCATCTTCTTAGGAAGGTAATTCTCCTCCGCCCCCCCTCTCTCTCGTTCATTTGAATACAATCGTTATTGTTCCAGCCCGAGACATTATTTTTCGCATATGGCATTTTCTCTTGTTCCCACTTCCCCGTTTGAGATAAACATCCAATTTTCCTTTGTTGGTCGGTTTTCTGTTGTGTATCTGAATTACGCTCTTGAAGAACTTGTTGAGTACGGCTTCCCCCCCATAAGATAGTAACATGTAGTAATGAATCATAATAGGATAGAACGGCCTAGTTTATCTGTTATAGGAATATATGCACCCTTTCTATCTCCACATTGGGATGCTGTTTCATACTTCGAACTCAAACCCATATGAACTTTTTTACAAATTCTATCTAAAGGCCTTATACAATGGGGATATTATAATTATGAACTCACAATATTGCTTCCCTTAATTGATATGGAACTTTGTTTGCATCTTAACAATTTCTACAGATATTGTTCTAAAAATTTAATATGGCTCTAACAAATACTAAGTTAGGCTCTTGGGCATTGGTCCAATTAAACTGAGTCAGGAACCTACTCCTGGACTCTCTTCCTTACAGTTTCTCTCCTCTATCTCTCTCTCTAGAGCTGGTTGTATGTCTATCACATGTTCTGTCATTATGCTCAAACGGGTCCATTCTTTTACATTTATGTAGAAAATAACTGTAGTAGTTTGCTTCGTTGCTGTTGAAACTAACTTTTGACATATCATCTAGTTTTCACCAGCACTTTCCCTGTATCCTTTTATTTTTTATTTTTTTGGTTCCAAATATTAGACAGTGTACTTACGAATT
Organism: Momordica charantia; assembly: GCF_013281855.1. Taxonomy (NCBI): domain Eukaryota; kingdom Viridiplantae; phylum Streptophyta; class Magnoliopsida; order Cucurbitales; family Cucurbitaceae; genus Momordica; species Momordica charantia. The sequence continues at coordinate 31,792,349 of NW_028275167.1, read as the reverse complement.
AAGATTCATGCGTGCCACATAAACTTAAAAATCTTTCATGCTTTTTTTTTTTGCAGTTTATTGATCCTAAATTCAGTCGTCATCCCAACTCTACAATGGATATTACCTGATCAGCATTCAATGATTAATTCTCACCAGTTGGGTGTATTTGGTGGTACCTTAAAATTATATTCCTTCTTACGTCTTGGACTGATACACCTGTTTTATGTAAGTACGTATTTGATGCCATGATTTTTTACTTTTGGAGCTAATTAAGTAGCTGTTTCACCAGCATGCATCACAGATTGTTAAACCTTTCCTACAATCTTTGCTGTTAAAGTTAATTGTAAAAGGCCAACCACATTTAAAATTATGCGTATGAACTTCCCTTTTTGTGAGCTCAGTAATATTCTTATGGAATATATAGTTTCGGCTTGACAGGACACAATATGGTTGCAAACTATGATTATTGTACTTAACTGGATTATATATAATGATTAATGAGAACATGATTCATTAGAGAACCTTGGATAACATCTTTAGTTATTTTTGTGACAGTTTATCTAAAACTTCTTTTTTTTTTTACTTACTGATTGTTGATTTGAATATTGCTTGCAGTTGTTCTGGTTTTATCCATTGTACATTTTCAGCTTCATTCTGAGCAATATCTGGTACTTCTTTCCCTTCTATTTGCTCTAACTTTCTCACATTTGTTTTATTATTATTATTTGATAAGCAATCGAACTTTCATTGAGAGAAATGAAAAGTTATAATTTATAAAAGGGCATATAAAAAAATAGCCCGACAAGAGGAAATCCTCTAGAGAAAGGGGCTCCAATTCAAAAGAAAACTCCTAACTGATGAACGCCTTAGAAATTGATCCAAAAAAGTACTAAATCTAATAAGATTGTGAACACACTCCATGAATCTCTCTACCTTCTAAAAATTCTATTGTTTCTCTTAAGGCAAATGCCCCACTAAGTAGTCAAGAAACAGTCCTCCCACAAAAACCTTCCTTTGACCCGAAAAGGTACACAAAGCCTCCTCCATCATCATTCTACAATCCTTGTTACGAGCTGAAGCCACCCCAAAACACCCAAAAACGATCCCTTAAGTCCTGCACGAACTGTCAAGAGCACAGGATGTGGTCAAGATCCTCCGATCTCCTCCGCAAAGAACACACCGCAGCGGAAAGTGTTCTACTTCTATAAATGTGTTATCACATTTGTTTTATCTATTCTGCCTCAACTTCGGTTACAAGTTTATTATTACTTATGAACTCCTCGAGCCACATGGTTCCATACTTGAATTTTTGAATTTTATCATTTTATGATAACATTATATCTAAACAATTCGTCCACTAACTTATAAATTTAAATTTCTGGTGCAAATGCGACCCTTGTTACAACCAGAGGGAAAAAGTTCTACTTCCATTAATAGTTCAGTGTAACTATTTGTTTGGTCTGAATTTTCTAAAGAGTTTTTTAGTCCAGGTACAATGATATTGCCAGACATGGCTTTGCTGCAATGGGACAATCTGAGCCAATCGTGGTGGACCCCGTATCTTCCAATACAGCTCAAACTGAAAGATCAATCGGATTGGGGAAGTAGGTTTTCAACTTGGTCATTGATGATTTCTTAAATGTTATTTTCTGCTTGTATGATGCACTTTTTTGTTTAATACTTGTTTGACATAAAAATTTTCTCAGGGTCGTAATAGGAATAGGAGAGCAGCTATATTCTTTACTTCTGATCAACTCCTTCTTCCTCGAGGTAATAACTTTGAAATTTTATTCCCCTGATGCTGTTATATTTGTTTCATTTTATTTTATTTCATTATGTATGATTGTCTTTGTTTTATTGTGAGCATTTGTAAAATCCGAATGCTTATTTGCAGTTATATACACACAATTTCTTCTAGTGTGTCCATTTCTTAGAAATAGTCTTGTTTTCTGATACATGCAGGTCTATGCTACAGGGCTCTTGCCTTTCGTGGGAAAGGCACTCAATTTTCTGCTTCTTTCTTGGATGTATGCCTACTATTGTTTTGAGTATGTGGTGCTTTCCCTTATAATTTATGTTGTGCATCAACTATTTACTTGGTGAACTATTCAATTCAATTAATTAACTTGTTAGGTACAAGTGGAACCTTTCAGAAGTGAGTCTTGATAGAAGGCTGGACTATTTCGAGTCCAACTGGGCCTTCTTTGCTGGTTTTGGTAAGGCTCCTTGACTTGTTGATTTATTTAGTTTTAGTTGCAATAATTTGCTAGTTTTCTGTTGGTCGAGATTAGCAAGGAAATCATGCTCTTAAATAATACCAAAGCATCCCCCCTTTTTTTAATACAATATGTGAGAATGGGGGATCGAACTCACAATCTTTAGGTTGGAGATATATGCCAATTACCGTTAAGCTATGCTCGCTTTGACCCAAAGCATCTCCCTATTATATCAAGGTTGGTAGTAAGTTTTTGGTTGTTTGTCAGCGTGTTAGCTATTGAGTTAGTTTGTTTTGTTAGGACTTGGGAGAAGTACTAAGTTTGTTACTTTATGGGTTGGAATACTATAAATTCGTGGAGGGGAGGGTAAAAGGGAGAAGAGTTAAGAATTTTAACATCGAGCTTGACTCAAGGGGTTGTTTCCAAGTTCTCCCTGATTTACGTGAGATTTTATCCATATGTTGCTGTCATCTCTGTACAATTTAGGGTTTCTTTGTTCTTGGCTTGTCTCACTCCCTAAGTTAAGACAAGCACGATTATAATTTCTCAAGTGGCATGTCTTGGCTCTTTGAGGTAATATTTAACTCTTCAGCGAACAAATTTGTAATAATTGTGTGCAATGGTGTTCTGTAAGTAAACATCGAGAGATGTTCTGATGGTGTTGAAATTCTTTATCATTATGTTTTGCTTTTATTTCCTTTTTTAGAGTCCTTTTACTTTTGTGCTTGGCATAAGGCTCATATCTTTAACTATTAATTAAAGTTTGAGTTTATTTCTCTTTTCTTATCATGGTAGTGTTGCGTAGTTGTGAATTGTGACAATACATTGTAGTTCTGAGAAGTTTGAGGCATACCTGTTTAATGGCCTTTCCAGGTAGCCCTTGTGTTCTTGCTATATTTTTCTTCTCACCACTTGTGAGCTATGGAGTAATGGCTATCCTATTTCCACTGGTAAGTTGAACCATTTTCCTTCTCTCTATCTCTCTCTCTCTCTCTCTCTCTCTCTCTCTCTTCACACGCACAAACTCAATTCCATTAAAATTTGTACCAATGTTCACTTTCTGCAATATGCACTTATGTTTCGTGTGTTGCTGTTTGCAACATACGCTTGTCAGTTTGTTCTGACAGCCACGGGCTCAGTTGCGGAGAACGATATTTATTCACAAAGAACAACTTGGAAATGTGCAGGACTGGGGAGGCTTCCAATTTTCTATGCTGCTGATACATTGTCGTAAGCTATCTTCCTCACCCATAATCTATATTTGTTAAACAGAATGGGTTGCTGAGGCTAGTTTGGCAACCTTCGGATTTCTGATCCAATAATTATTTCATTATGCTCTATAGAGTAGGTGACTAAATGCAATGAGGATTTAGGAATGACGTTTAAATGTTAAATAAATGCTGAAAAAATCTCTCTGGAATTGTAATGGGGAGGGGGAAAACATCAGCCTGTTGAAAAAATGGGCAAAAGAAAGAAACTAATCTTCACGAAGATCTTAGGCAAAGGCTTATTTGGTGACGTGTTGCATATGACTTTGTTGTCTAAGTGAGAGACCTGAGAAACATTAACAAAGAGATGTTTTGAACTTTATTCGCTTGGATCTCTTTAGGCAGCCAATGTTTTTTGGCACATGTTTATTGGCCTTGCAGGATGAAGCTGTTGACTCTCTTCCCTCGTGAATCACAAGAAAAGACGCAGAAAAACAAGGAACTATAGTGAGCCCAGGAGCCTCGGGGCCAATGCATATACATTTCATAAACAGTAAACCAAAATTCACTTGCCATCTTTTACTATTGGAGTGCTTCCTGCCTTTTCATTTATTTATGAATCATGGGCTCTCAATTCTTAATATTTCTAATGGAGCAGAATCCATGTGGCTTAAGTCAGACGCCATGAGTAATTCTCCCTTATCTGTACATGAAGCAATGCTATAGGGGAAGAAAAGATGAATCATAGCCGCAGCTCGGAAGATTTGTTTGCTGTGTGAAATATCAAATAGGTAACCAATGATCGGTACATGGAATTTATTGGATGATAGATAAGAATGTGGCACGCTGAGTCATGATTTTGATTTGAAAATTTATCCACTCTTGTGCTGTAACCTTGTGTAAGTTATGTATCCTATACTAGAAAATTTGTTCCAAATCTTCTTTTCACTATAATGTGTAAAATATATAATTACTGCAACCCTTGATAGATTGAGTATGCAATCGTGCTCAATTGATTTTGATTGCGAGTATAATTAGAAGAGAAGAAAGAGGAGTTGGGCATGAACCGATTTGGTGCAGAATATATGTAAATGGGAGGACTTGGCATTGCATTTTTCCATAACCCTAATCCCTAATCCCTAATCCAATTTCTGTATTGTATTGAGTAAAGTAAGAGTAAAGGCGCGATGATGTTTGAAGCCCACGCGCCACTCTCTTTAACACCTACCAACAATTTGATTGGACCACGTAAAGCATATTTAAGACCCCAGACCCCACATGTTTTGTTAAATGTTAATGTATCCTCCAGTTGCACCCTTGTTTCTTTTTTAAATGAGAGAATGGCCAAAATAGTCTTTTGGCATGAGAATTATGTTTTCGTGTGTCTTCTTATGAGTTGATATATTCAATCGAGTCGACAGGGAAATGGAATTCATTTTGTAAAAATTGAAAGATATGGAGATTCTTTAAGATCTTTCTTTGGGGTCTCTGAACGTAGCACCGATTTTCTTGCAATATAAAAACGAATTCGAAGAAAAAGTAAGTGGGGGTGTGCACAAAATCTAAATGTTAGAGATTTATGCAAGCCAATAATGTGGGTGTGGGGACTACTGAATTGAATATGAAAATGAAATGAAATTGCCCATTTGGATTTATTCATGCATACTGTAACTGTAGCGATGACTTTTTCCCCATCTTCCTTTTCACTTCACTTCACCTCTTCTCTTCTCTTACGTTTAATACTATACATTTCAATTCTTGTTTTATGCATTGATGTGATGTGATGGAATGCTTTTTAATTGGTGGGAGGTGAATTTCATGGATAATTATTATGGTATTTCTCCAGAAATTTAGGAGAATTGGTGTTGTATTCTGTATATATCTTGTTCTTGCAGGATGCATTATATTCAATATTCACATGTGGGATTTATATCATTCCATTTCCATTCATGGAGATTATTCGAGACAACTTAACACTCACTCACATTTTCTTAATTCAAGTACGCATCTAATCTAACCCTTAAAAAAAGAAGAGAGAGAGATACGGGATGGAAAAAGGAGATGCTTTTTATGCAGTGAAGGGTCAAAAAGTGAGAGAGAGAAAGAAACAGCACAACTTAGCCAGTAGCCACAAAGAACATTTCTCTTTCCAGTTTTTTCTTTTTTCCTTTTTTCTCCTTCGAATCATAGTTCCTTTTATGCTTGTTGTGTACAATAAATAACAGATCACAAATAATATAATTAAAACATTTATATAAATAGAATAGAACAGGAAATTTCCTTCCTCCTTATATACAGTGTCTCGCTCTCAATCATGTACCTACTCTTCCAACAAAACAATACAAATTAAAACCCCTCCCTCATCTCATCATCTGATCCATCAATAATTCTAACCAAAAAAAAAAAAAAAGGAAGAAAACTCTCACAAGAACAAGATTACCGGCCTAATCATGATCAATAAAACATGGAGGAAAAAGATGGAAGAAGTTACCCCCAGATGAAAAATCCTTTGAATTATATGATTCAACTCATCACCGAAACGAAATGTGCATTAAAAACCCCAACTGGAAGAATGTTAAAAGGAAGGCAGCAAAGGCAGCGGGAATTGAAGGTGTTATTATACACAAAGAATTAAGGTGGGGTAACTGATCATGAATACTCAACTTTGTTTGTGAAGTGTGAAGTGTGAAGTGTGGTTTGGTTGTCATTGGGAACTGTTGGGGGCTTCGTCCCCACTATCAGTAGTCTGAGGCTGAGGCTGAGGCTGATGCTCCAATGGATGATCCGAATTCATACTCAAACCACCCCTGGAATACGCATTAAGAGCAGCCAACACTCCCAAATTGGACTCCGATACTCCCAGCCCCAGATGCTGACTCGGTTGCTGCTGCATCAGTTGCAACTGTTGGCTCGCTCTTCCCCCTCCCAATTCCACCCCGCTTGGGATGTTGAGTCTCGGCATCAAATGCAACGGCGCCTGCAATGTGTTTCCACCACCCGTCGGGAACGGCCATATCTGCGCTTCCGCCCCAGAACTGCTCCCGCTCCCCACATTCCCCCCACCTGAACCCGCCGTCACCGGTAGCATCCAAAACGTGTTGCTCGCCCCACTGCTCGGGGCCGGACCCACCGCCCACATGGCCGTCGCCGGCAGTATATTCGAAGCCCGGAGTAGCCCCGACGAAGACTGCTGCTGCGACTGTTGTTGTTGTTGTTGTTGTTTCTGTAATTGTAGATCGCTCTTAATTGCTTTAGGAGATCCGCTCTCCCCTTGCCCTTGAGATTGCGTATCCTCTTTAAATAGATCCTCTCTGAAGCGTTTTCTCATATAGTTATCGGTCGAGTCTCCTCCACCGCCGCCAGTGCTGGGGAGTGCTTCTGCAATTTGATCGGCCGTCATAAGATTCAGTTGATGCTGCTGTTGATGGTGGTGGTGGTGAAACCCTAGCAAAGCAGCATGAGCAAAGCCTTCCTCGTAGTGGGGATGATGAGCTAGGGCCAAAGCGCCGTGGAAAGAATGGGGAGCGGACTTGGAGGGAGGCGCGGATAGCGTGGATCCGCTGCTACGAATGGAGATATTGAGGGAGGAGAAATTGGCAGGGATTGTACCGGTTCCGGTGGCGGCGATGATGGCGGGCTCGGCTTGCTGGAGTAGCCACTCGATGGTCTCGCCGTCGGACTTGTGGCCCAATTCTCTGGTCAACTGGAAAACCCTAGCGGCGCAAGTGGCGGGCATACGGATGCGGCGGCCGCGACCGTCGACCTTGGTGTGGCGGTCCTTTGTGGAGCGCTTGAGGGCGTTGGAATTGGAAGGGGTAGGGGTGGTGGATCGGGGAGAAGGGTCGCTGTTGGAGTCGGATCTGGTGGCGATGACGAGGGAGGCGTCGAGGAGGTGAGGAGGGGGGGCGGCGGAGGCGGAGGCGGTGGCTGAGGAAGAAGAAGGAGGGGGGAGGGAGACAAGAGTAGTGGAGGAGATGGAGCCCCCCATGAAGGGTCCTGATGATCTGCCACTGCCATCGAAAGGGACGACATGAAGCTGCTGCTGGTGCTGGTGCTGGGGAGATTGGGATTGGGATTGGGATTGAGATTGAGATTGAGAAGAGGGGTGCTTTTGGTGTTGCTGATGGCGGTGGTGGTGGTGGAGATGTGGGGTGGCGCTGTTATTGTTGTGCTGCTGCTGCTGCTTGTTGTTGGTTTGCATATCTGTAAGTTCCATCTGGTGGGGAAACCCAGCCCTTTGACTCTATTTCTTTCTTTAATAAATATATGTGTGTGTGTTTTTTCTTATATATATGTGTGCGTGTGTTTTCTTGTTGTTTGACAGTTCACTGTGTTAGACTACTAGTCTCTTACCCTCAGGACCCAGGAGTGGGGATGATCCCTTCCCTTCCCTGACTATCCTCCTGATTCTCAATATATATCACTGCCCCATCCCCAACCCAATCAATTTAGGAGCCAATGAGTATGACTATGATTATTATGAGTGTTTGTGGGTTTCTGATTGACTCTCTCTTCTCTTTCTGAGGCTCGAGGCTCGAGGCTCGGCTCGGCTTTGCTCTGCTAAGGTTTTAGTTTTAGATTTAGAGCTGGGAGCATGTAGCAGCACAGCAGCCACCAGGTGAGGGAGAGGGAGAGGGAGAGGGGAAATTGAAACACAACAACAGGATCATGATCAGGAATGAGGTTTAGGAAGTCCAAACGCTAATCTCAACCCCTTTCCCTTTCTTTTCTTCCCCCTCCATTATTCCATTCCCACTCACGCCTGCCTGCCCATTTCCGTCTTTTCACTCCGAGTTCAATTCTGATGCAACCCGCTTTTTTCTGCAAACCTAATAGTGTTAGTGTAATACCAAACACTCTTCACTTTCTTCTTCTTAGCTTTGGGGCTTTCTCGTCATTTCCTCCACCTCCACCTCCACACTACAAGCAGCTGGCCAACGCCAAGCCAGCTAAAGCAATCAGATCAACCCCCAGCAACAACAACCAACCCCCCCCCCCCCCCCCCCCCCCCCCCCCCCCCTTCCTTTTGATACCTCCACCCTCCCATTCCCGGCCAATCCTTCCCAAAAAAGCTCTGGGAGCGCTTTCCACATTATGACTTTCATTTTCCTTTTAAATAAATGGAGCATTATTATTATTTTTTCTTTTCATTAAATAATATATCGCCTGCTTCCCAACTATGCCCTTACTTAATTAATACTCCGTTTTCTCAATATTTTTTTTAGCGTATTAAAAAATATGTATATACCACATGAAAATCATGGACTTATCCACCACATTCTCTGTCGCATTCGCTGATCTTCATCCAAAGTCCTCCAATTTTTTGTTTAACTAAAATTTATTGCTTATTATTATAATACGAATGCGTGGAAATATTCTTCCTTTTTCCAATAAATAGGGAAAATTATACAAATTTTGAATTGAGGGAAATAGAAGATAAACTTTCCCCGCCGATAAAAAATTATTTTCTGAATAGTCCAAATATATCTGGGGTATCGTAATGCGTTGTTGCTGGAGAATTTATATATTTCAAATACTGGATGCTATTAAATTTATTTGAAACATATCGGCTACAGCAAAAACGAATCCGATATAAAAGGTAGGTGGAAACTTGGAAGGGCTTATAGAAAATTAGAGGAGAAAAGAAGGGTATATAGATAGAAAGTGGAAATAATAAAATAGGCGGTGTATTATTTGAGAGCAGAGCAGCGTAGGATTTGGCCAAGCCCAAGGACAGTCCCAGTCCCAGGCTCCAGCACTGAAAATTACTGTTCATTTATCACACCCTTTTATGTTTTGTTATGTCACATTTCGTCTGTATACTTTTACGTTTCTATTCATTTTATTCAACTTTTCGTTTCTTTTTTTTTGTCCTTTTATACTTTTGTTTAACTTAACTTAACCAGATTATATTTGAGTAGACCATGTTTTGGACTATTTTTACAAGTATAATTTGGGTATGTTACTGGTGAAGTTAATTAGGTTAATTCTTTCTCCACCAGCTGTTAGATATTGCAAATAAATTAACATATTTTAACGGTTGACTTTGGCTTTTTTGTAACTTAGACTTGGATTATTGAAGTTTGTATGGTTTGTTAATGAGTTGGGTGATGATTCTATAAATTTACATAGTAGCATGTAAGTTGTAAGTAGAATAGTAGAGTGGAAAAAGAAGGGGTAAAAGTTAGGTTGTTGAAGTTAGAAACGATGGTGGTCCAAGTTCCAAGTGGAGTCCATAGGAAATAAAAAGGGAAAGGGAAAGGGAAGAGAGAGAGTGAGAAGGGTGTCAGAGGCTGTGGGGCTGCAAGAATTGGAGTGGGGAGTAATTAATTGTTATGTCTGTACTCTCTACTACTCACTCACTCTTGTCAAACCAAAACACACACAATACTAGACACTAGGCCCGTATACACTCTATTTGTAATAATAATAATAATAATATATATTAAAGTATTAGGAAGCAGATGCAGATCCCATCAATGATATCCTCATTTCTTTCTGTTCCCACTCTCTTTCCCCTTTTCACCCCCTCTTTCTTTTCTTTTTCCCTCCAATTATTCACTTCCCCCTTTTCCCACTCCATCCCTCCTAAATTACCTTTTTCCTTTTACTTTTTCATCTTACAAATTTACAACACTACTACTTTTCTTTTCCTATTTCAAACATATACAATCGCCTTTTATCACTTGGAGTATACTTTATATTATTTTAGTAATTTCACTTTATTTTATATTATAGGTTTAATTTTAATCTATGATGACAAAACGAACATTGCTCAACGATAATTGACGCATATCTCAAGTTAAAGGTATCCTTATTTGTAAAGAAATTGTAGTGAGTAGCAAAGTGCTTTGCTATTTTACTAAATATTTTTACCATATTTGTAATTATCCCTTAATTTTATTTAAAAAAATGACAACAGAGTCCCCGTCCCTGGCTGTAAAGTATGATATGAATTGATTGGAGTGTATGGCCTAATTGGAGTAAAGTTTGATGCGTCCCCATCGCTCCCACCCATTACCAATTTTATATTTCCTTCAATGCATTCCCACCTAACCCCTTAATATTTACCATTTCCAACTCTTTTACACCCCATTCCTTTTTTATATTTAACCCCCCCTCTTTAACATCTAATTCCCTTTTTCCCAACCTTTTTTTTTTTTTTTTTTTGTTGGTATCCTCAAAATATCCTTCTTCATTGATTACGTACGTCTACTCATATAATTGCTTTCTATCATGGGCAATATATTTGAAAATTTATGTGTCTACATGTTTGTCATGTATTGGTATCTTGGACTTCCTTTTCCACGTCATACTTATTAGGCTAGATGTCCATCTCTAAAAGGCAAGATGCGTTTAAGAGGCCTCACACGAGTCCGGTGTTCCCCTCAAGCTATTAATTATAATCTATTCCAAGAGCAATAATCTTATCATGATTTTATTAATTAAGGTGAATCAACTGATTAATTTCGAGAATCTCTCACATTGGCTTTGGAAAATCAAGAGATACCACGCGTCTCTAAACAACAAAGTACTACTTCTCATTATTTAGAAATTGTAGTGATGCATATGATATATCAATAATTTATCCTCCACTCCATTTAGACTCAGTGTCCCTCCAGCTAAATTAATTCTCCTAAGAATGGTAATCCTTGTGTCAGATAGACCATGACTTAATATTGGAAGCAAATTATTAAATTAAAAACTCTTTCACCTACCCGTTGGTGGATCATAAGAGACACCACATGTCTTGAGTTAAAAATTATAGTTATGGTAGAGCGGTTGATTGATGTTCCATGAATTTCAAACTTGACATGTGTCATGCTAGAGGCAGCACTATTGTTCAGATGTATGTATCTAACTCCAAACTGTAAGCTAAGCGATCAAACTTAGTTCGGCCAGCCGCACTTTCCACACTTTGGACGAAAACCGCTCAACTATACCATTAACCACTAAGGGATTCTGTGCCGATGATCTAGTTGTGAAATTACGTGTGTGACCTCCGAGTGGTTGGGACCGACTCCTCTTCCATATAAATACCAACGGAAACACGAGTTCAGATACGTCAAGTTTAATTACGAAATTCAAATTCGATAGGACTAAAATCTGACTTGAACATTGGAGTGCTCAACTTTAGTTTTGCAGTCTTCTCTTAATCTTTGATCTAGTTCATAAGGAAACTTCGTGTAGAAATAGTAATAATTTGTTATCCTCCATTTGAAATTGAGGATTTGAAGTTGCTACTGAGGTATACATTTTATTTACCCGATTGATTATAAAAATGTTTTGATATAGGAGAGAAAACGTATTACAAACTCAATCCACCAATTTTGTAAAATGGCAAAAGAGAAGAAGAAAATAAAAAATCTTAAAGTTCACCAAAAAGATGCTATGACGATAGAGACGCGTGTAAAAATAAAATTCTCATTTACTCATCTACAACCTGAGGTTGAATATATATGTTGTTCCTAAATCATTATTGTTAATTGCCTATCAATATCAATTTGCTTCTCAAAAAAGAAAACTTCAATTCTACTTTGATTGGATCTCAATTTCACCCCTGCATTTTTCAAAACTTTAGTTTTATTTTACTACATTTATCCCGGTGTATTTATTTTACTTAAATAAGTGAGGTTTGAATTGCGGGGCCCGGCGTGGAACGCAGAGGGAGTCATAATATGCATAGAGATACGTCAGGGTGCAGTGCGGTTGAAAGGTGGGAGGTGGGGAGGGGGGACCCTGAAACAAATGAAATGATTGCGGATGGCAACGCACGTGCCATCTCACGTGACTTTATCATTTCAATTCCCCCATGTTCCACTCCAATCAAATCAAATCAAAATTATTTACAGCTGAATCTGAAAAACTCCGAAGCAGCCGCCTCTGATTGCGGCTGACCTAATGATGGACCTCCGTTTGGGCCTGAGCCCAAATCCCCTCCACTAACCCAATCTAATACGGTTGGCCTGCCTGCCAACCCAAAGCATTCAAAATTCCACACATTACTTACAATTATTTATCAAACCCCAATAATTGCATTGGAAAATTTAAAAAGTAAACAAAAAATATGAATAATATAAAGCCCCATTTATTGACTCTGTCATACATTATACAACTAGGTTTTAATTTATAACAAAAAATCAAATTCAACGGTCAATCCATCTAAATGGAAAAGTCCATTCCAACTCCGCCAGCCCGTGGATCGTATTGGTGATGCTTTTGCGCTGCCACTGCAAGGCCAATGTAATCCTCTTTTTCTATTTAATGAAAAATCCTTCTCTCTGTTATTTATTAATTATTTATAAATATATAAAATAAAAAAACGGATTCGGAAATTCCCATCTTCCTCAGCTTCCCTTTTGTCCATTTTTATATTATGTCAACGCAAGGGCTGGGCTGCTGATTTGTTTTATAAAACACAGGGCAAAGAGTGGAGATTGCGAAGGGGAAATGGAAGTGGAAGCGTAAGTGGAGGCTCCAATAAAGCGACGCTAATGGGCCGTGGCTCCCTCGTTTGCCCCGTCACCTCATTGCATTTACCAATTACCAATTACCATCAACCTCCTTTTATTTTTATAAAGCTTTTTCTCAGAATCTTTTTTCCTTTCTCCAATAATTTCCCACTTTCTCTGTTAGATATATTTTTTTCTTGCCAAGCCAAAAGCTGCTCCTGCTGCTTTGTTAATTATTATCTAATCTCCTTCCACGTTCCTCACACTTACAGCGTACAACTTACTCTCCAAATTAAGCAGGCGCTGCTGCCGCTGTTTTCACTTGATCGAAAATCATTCGATTGGGAGTACGATGGAGTTATTTGAGTACCAGCAGCTTTTATACGCCACAGATGGGTTCTCTCCTGCCAGGCTCATAGGCAAAGGATCGCATGGATGGGTTTACAAAGCAATACTGGAGGATGATACGGTGGTGGCCGTGAAGAAGCCATTGGAGAGCAACTCCAAGAAGCTGGAGAACGAAGCGCGAGTGTTGTGTGGTCTAGGCCACAACCCGCTGGTGGTTAACTTTCTTGGAACCAGCGTTGAGAAGAAGAGGCGGCTTCAGCTTCTTGTTATGGAGTTCATGCCCAACGGGAGCCTTCACGATTTGGTTGCGGCGCCCAATTCCGTGACTTGGCCCAAACGCCTCCAAATCATCACGCAGATTGCGCGTGCCGTCCAATTCCTTCACGAGGACCTGGTCATCCACCGAGACATCAAGCCCCAAAACATCCTCTTCGATTCCCATTGGAATCCCAAATTGGCGGATTTCGGGCTCGCCGTCACCGGCTCCGGCTCCGGTCAGCCCGCCGGAACTATTGGGTATTTGGACCCTTGCTACTGCACCCCCGGCAGAGTGAGCACGAAAAGCGACGTTTTCAGTTTCGGGGTGGTTTTGTTGGAGGTTATGAGCGGTAGAAAGGCGATGGACGTGTCGAGATCGCCAGCCTCGATCGTGGAGTGGGCAAGGCCATTGATAGAAGAGCAAAATTACGGACGAATTTACGACAGGAGAGTGGCGGTGCCGAAATATCTGGAGGGGGCGACGAGAAAGGTGTTGGATATGGCGGGTCGATGCGTGTGTGGGGAGCAAGGGAGGCGGCCTTCGATGGGGGAGATTGTGGAGGCCATGGAAATGAGCAGTGCTCTGTGTTGCATTGAACGAGTGAAGCTGTTTCCAGCTTGGTCAAGTCTGGTGGTGGTGAAGCTGATGAGAAGGCGGCGCCGGAAACAGGGCAAGAAACGGCCCTTCAACGTCAACTAGTACTCTGTTCTGTTGACGGTTATTGTGAATTTGAGAAGTGAGATTGGGTCAAATCTCAAATGTGGTGTCGCGGTCAGTGTACAGTGATATAGACAAAGAAGAGCAGTCCAATTCCAAGTTCCAAGCGACTAAACACAAACACAAAGCTCCCAGGATTAGGTATTACTTATTAGGTGGGCCTCCGCATAGGGTTTATGTGCTTGATTATTTCAGTTTTTTCCCGTCAACATCCAATCGAGAATTGATGTTTTAATAATTGAATTATGTGTTTTCGTAGCCGTTAAAATTGCGGAGTAGATGAAATTTGGTACCAAGTATGAGCCCAGCACCTCTCTCCATTATCAACCTCACACACACACACTACTTCAAATGCGCTCCTTAATGTCTTCCAATGCATCAACCACTTTCTATTAATTATTTGCATCTCACTTCACAAAACCCAATAATTCTCTCCTCTCAATAACATAAAATGTGCAATCAAGGTGCTTTATTATGCCTCCCTTTCAAATCCAAACCGTCTTTGCCTGGAATTTATACATAAAATAGTTAACAACTCTTTTATTTTAAACTTGGTTTTCATGCACCTTATTGTAGTGATTCATAGTAGCTTTCCAAAATAAAAATAAAGAGCTACTTGCACACTAATGTGGTTTATGCTAAAAAAAATTTCAGAACTTAGTAATTTAAAGTATTCAATTTTACAAAATTTTGATGCAGTAAACAATATACTTGTATTTGTATGTATAAGAGAGAAAACGAACCATGCTAATTTCTAGATTATTGGTGGGATTATGCTTGCCATTGACAGCACACCACTTGCACATTGTCCGCAACTTAATTGTGACTTGCTAGCATGTCATCTTAAGTGAGTTGCATTTGTATGTGTAAATGATCGCGATTATGTTATTAGATAGGTCTATGTTGTATCTAAAATTATATGATATGTAGGTGTAAATACAACAATACACTACTAATCACGATGTCTTACATGCTAAAAAGCATGATGTGATCTCATTTAAATTAGTGTTCAGATATGCTACAACTCATTGAGACAAGATGGCTTATTATGTGTCTCATTTTTTGACATATTGGTCCTACTTGGATTGGTGGGGTATCCTCTCCTATTTAATTTGGTTGGGCTATAACCCACTTAAGTCGGGACAACTTATAGTATCACTTAGTTAGTCAAACTATGACTACCCTTAATGACAATGGTCTTATTTTGTTCGATTACAACCCACCTAAACAATTAATGGTCTTACCTCGTCAAATTAGTAATTCAATTAAGTTGGGATCCACTATCAAATTCTGTGGTCTAATACCAAGTGCCTAAAGACATACTATCATATGTGCTTGCATGTTCTAGCTAGTGACATAATTGTGTGGGGTTTGGTGTGGATTACTTTAATAAAAGAAAACAATATGGTTAGGTAAATCTATTATAAACGTTATTAAAATATATATCATAAAGAAAATATATTTTATTAATTTAAGCAATTTGACACACCCACAATTATTATTTCTTCAATGCAATAAAAAAATTTGATATATATAGTTTGAGTTATAAAATATGATATACATCAATATGAAGACTGCATTTTAATTTTACCTGCATCAATTATTATTTTCAATATCTGAGAAAAAAAATACCAAACATTTTATTTTCGAAAACAAATAAGTGTTCGCCTGAAAAACGGAAAAGATATAGTTGTTGGAAAAAGATTAAGACAAAAAAAAAACTAATAAATAAAGATAAAATTTAAATGCTTATTAAAAACTATTTATCATCTCCATATAATTAAAAAAATTTACAATTAAAAAAGAAGTGCATAACAATTGAGGGAAAAAATTAGAATAAATATTTGTTAATTTTTAACGATGGACGCAGGAAGAAGATACAGCCACGGCAACTCGCGTTAGAAAGTTAGAAGGACTATGTCAACCTTTACATGTTTGACTAATTCGGAAAAGAATGGAAAATTGGGCTGAATAGCATTTTTGAAAAAGTCATTCCCTCGTTTTTATGTTTTTGTAAATATTTGCTGACATCACCTCCATTCCATTCCAAATTACTGCTATATCCTTCCACTAACATACTTACAACTTTTATTTCTCTTTTTTTTTTCCATTTGAATCTCATATTCTCTCCCATTCTCACTCTTCTCATTCTTCATCTTCCTCTCTCTGTGTTTTTCATTTTCCCCTCTCTGTGTTCTTCTCTCTTTTCAAATTTTTTAGATTTTTTTGAATTTCAAATTTCTCTTTTTTTTTCTTCAAAACATTTTGAATTTTATGGATTTCAAACTTTATCTTTCTTCAAATTTTAATTTTAAAATTAAAATGAACAAATTTTTTTAGATTTTTCTCTACCTCTGTTTCGTATTTAAAAAAAAAAATTTGAGTATTCTTTGACCAATGAAGTATACATTCGCGGAGAGAAAAGAGAGAACCAAAAAACGAGAAGAGAGAGGGAGAAAAACGAGAGCGAGAGAGAGCGAAAAAGAGATCGAGGGGAGGAGAGAGAGCGAGAGAGAGATGGAGAAACAAAATTTAATGAATTTTCAAAATTGAAATGATGAATCTTTTTTTAATTTGAGAAAATATCACCAAATCAATAAAAATTCTCTCGTATCTTAATATTTTAATAATATAATTCACGCCAATTTTTTAAAAGAAGAAAAAATCCACATAAATCTAACTTAAATGCTCTGATATTAAAAAAAGAAAAAAAATTGAAAAAAACAGAAAGGGGGAATTAAAAAAAAGAGCGAGAGAGAGCGAGAGAGGAGAGAGAGAGGAATTTTCTTTGATTTTTTTTTTTTGAATACCCCGTTTCTGTTTTCTTTCTTTGATTTTATTTATTTATTTTTTTAATCCTCTATTTCTGTTTTTTCTTTTTTTTTCAGTATTTTTCCTTTTTTTTAATACCAATATGGAGCTGATTTAGGTTGATTTTTTTCCTTTTTTTGAGAAGATTTGCGTGAACTTTATTATTGGAATATTAAGATGTGAGAAAATTTTTGTTGATGTGGTAATTGAATTTTAAAGTTTCAAAACTGAAATCTTTTTAATTTGACAATCAATTACCAATTCAACAAATTAACAAAAATCCTCAGCTTAAAATTACGGAAATCTTTTAAAAAATGAAAAAATAAATCCACGTAAATCAACTTAAATGCTACGTATAAATATTTAAAAAAGAAATGAAACTATTTAGAAATATTTTGTAAAATTAAAAAAGTTTGGAAATATAATTTTGCAAATACTTTTAAATTTGCAAAAAAAAAAAAACTGCAATCCCATGCTAGAGAGGACGAGAGAGAAAAGAGAGAGAGCGATTTTTTTTAACTCGCTTCTCTCTTTTTTCTTTCCTTCTCTTCCTTTCTCTTCTCTCTCTTCTCTCTCTTCTCTCTCTTCCTTTCTCTTCTCTCTCTTTTTTTCCTTCTTTGATTTTCTCGAATATTCTTTTTCTTTTTCCTTAACAAAGAGAAAGTTTGAAATCCATAAATTCTAAAAGGGAAAGTATCATAAAAATCTAAAAAATTTGAAAAGAGAGAAGAAGAGAGAAGGGGGAAGAACCACCGAGAGAGATGGGGAGGAAGGAGAGAAAAAATATGAGATTCAAATAGAAAAAATAGGAGGAAAGTAATATGTAAATGGAGGGGTAGGACAGTAATTTAGAATGGATGGTCAAATCAGCAAATATTTAAAAACATAAAAATGAAGAGATGAACCAACATTTTATAATAGGCCTTCCAAAAAGACTATTTAACCCGAAATCCCAAAAGAAAAAGTAATAATAACATAAAGGAGAAGACATGGAGGAAAGGAAATAAAAACCGGACCGAGCGGCTCGGGAGGGGAAAATGAAGCGGTTCTTTGCAGACTAAACCAAAACCAGTAAACCGACATGAGCACGGAACCTGAAAGCTTCCGTGTCTCTCCTCTCCCCCATCCCGTGCCCTCTCCATCCCTTCCCTTCTGCTTGTCATCGATTTCGATTGAATTTAGTCTTTCGAGCTTTTTGTCGATTGGATTGAGTTTCTCTATCTCTACAATAGCTTGGAGGAGAGAGGACAGGGACATGGAGACTCACTTTAATCACAATCTATTTGACAGGCGACCCATTCTGAAGAACAAGACTCCTGCTGTCAAATGGATCAAAGAATGGTAATCTCATTCTTCAGTTTCTATTTTCCCGCCACATAATACTAATTTTTCACTTCACCGTCCATGCAACTCTTTCCCCGCTTAGGGCTTAATTCAGGAGCTATAACTGTCTGATTTCCAATAATTTTCGATAATAGAAGCTCAAATAAGTGGTTTTTAGAAGGGGGAGGTTCAGAGACACTTGCAGCTCCTTCACGGCCTAGGTTGAAATCATGTGATTTAATTGTTTTCGTTAGTAGTAGCATTGAGAGTGGAAAATACAATCAAATAGAAGTTTTTTTTAGAAGAAATCAAGAAAAGACACTCAATTAGGAAAGAACCAAAATTTTGTATCGTACCCATGCCTTGCTGGAAAATACGCCCAAATAAATATTGTTTGGTAGTAACAAAGAAAATACAGACAAATAGAAAAGAACTGAAATACCGTATTGTATCCATGCCTTGCGTTTAGGTTGTAAGTTCCTTCTTAATCATGGTAGTTGCTTTTTTTCTTTAGGGTCCCTCAAGATGTTGTTGCAACTGGAGGAAAGTGCTTTCTTTTGAAATGGGTTACAGGTACAATTTAATTCATTACTACACTGTTGAATTAATGTTGTGTAGAATGTGAGCTTTAAGGGTTCACCATAGCAGTTAAAAGTCTTTTGACATTCATTCTATGTTCGTGCTACTCTGTAACTTTTGGAGCTCCGTATTCTGGTTATTAGATTCTTAATTTTCAGATCACCAATTGTCCGTCTGTAGGAATTTCATGGTTTGGTGGATGTCTTTCTAAAAGTTGACCTTTGCTTTAGAATGTTTAATGTCTGCTTATAGTTACCAAGCCTTAAAACCTTTCATAAACAACTAGAAAGCTGTTGAATATTTTTGTTGTTTGAATGGATATAGTACCTTTATAAATTTTGGATGTTCATGTGGTACTTCTAATGACTGATTTAATTTTTTTATTTTTTATTATTATTTTTTAATGATACTGGAATCCGAGAAGTGGTTTTCCCCCTCCCCCTTTCATCTAGCTACCTGTACTCCCTACATGGAGTAAATAAAATAAATTCTCTAATATTACTTGAATTAGGTCCCCATGCTTATGTCTTTTCTATTTTTGGTTTGTTTATATTTGCTCATAATTTTTTTTTGGTTCTTGCTCAGAGGATACCTTGAAGGCATTAAAGGAAAAGGCAAAACAGTCTGAGGCACCCGAACCTGAACCAGAACCAACCACTGAAGTGCTTTTCCTTTGTAGTTACGAGGGCTGTGGAAAAACATTTATTGATGCAGGTGCCTTGAGGAAGCATTCTCACATTCATGGGGAGAGACAATATGTTTGTCACTATGAAGGCTGTGGAAAGGTACTGTTCTCATCTCAACTTCTTTGCAAGCAATTTTTAACATCTCAGATATGTTAGAATTGAACTATGATTGATTTAAAATTCCATTGGAAATTCAATGTATGTATCTGGCATGGTATTCAACTTTGGTGTTATTATTGCAGAGTGACTAGCCATTTATCAGAAGTATATAAATTTTCACTCATCTTTTTCTTATCATATTTGGAAATGGTATTTTGATCTGTTTTTCACGATATAACTTTGTATGTTTGAGAATAATAAATAGGATTTTGTTGGGTTAACTCCCTTTGTACCAAGTGAGTGGAAGTGGGTGTACTCTTTCTTAATGTCATTTGACATCAATAAGGTGTCATTATTATTCATCAAAATTTTCTCTCACATGAATTTGTTCTGGTGTTACAAACTGAAAATAATATATTTTTTTTATTGCAGAAATTTTTGGATAGTTCGAAGTTGAAAAGACACTTTCTTATTCATACTGGTGAAAGAGATTTTGTGTGTCCTCATGAAGGCTGCGGTAAGGTGATTAATCAGTCCCCTGTGAAAAGTCTTTACAGATTTTGTTTGTTTTTCATTTATTTGAGTCCATCAATGAATTTGTTGCTCCTTTTTTAATAAAAACAAGCATTTCATTAAGATAGGGGAATAAAGGTACAAAAGATGGTTTATTTGGTTGAACGCTATCAAAGCCTTGATATGGCTGTATGGGAGCCATGGTTGGAATGAAATAACAGGATTTTTTTTTGGAGAAGCCTAAAGAGAAGGAACTTAACATATGTTGAATAATTAAAAATATATTTGTATTATTCAACCTATGTTAA
The DNA here is from genome assembly GCF_013281855.1 of Momordica charantia. Lineage (NCBI taxonomy): Eukaryota > Viridiplantae > Streptophyta > Magnoliopsida > Cucurbitales > Cucurbitaceae > Momordica > Momordica charantia. The sequence goes on along the minus strand of NW_028275167.1, from coordinate 31,771,848 downwards.
GCTGTCTTGGAGTAGTTTTGAGAAGCTCCTTGGACTGGTGTCTTTTTACCCTTTCTTGTTCTATTTATACAAATTCTTTTTCGCATGAAAAAAATGAGGGGCTTGATTAAACATCCAACCAAAACCAAGGAGATTATGAGAAGGCTTCCAAATTTGTCAACAACAATGAATTTGTTGCTTATGAGACATCCAACCAAAACAGTTTTTTTCTCCTTGAACGGCTTGTTATAGAGTGTGGCAGCTTGTGTAGCTGGTTGCAATTCTGATCTGACTCCAGAAAACTTGACCTACGTATTAATGACTTTTCTTTTGCCATTGCAAGTAAGAAATATGTCAACCATGCTCTTCAAAAAATCTTTGGTGCTGAAACGACAGTAGACTTGCTTGCTTACTGAATTGTATATATCATGTTTCTTGTTGTTAGTGTTTGGACTTATCTTAGAATGGCCAGACCAGGAACATTTATTCCTTCTATGCAACATTTATTAGTACCTAGTTTGTGCTTTGTGCACATTAGTATGTGCAGCACGAGAAAATCAGTTGAGCATGCAAGATAGTTTCTAACCTTGTCTGTGTAGCTTATTTCTTTACTCGTGAAGTGCAAACCTCTCCATACTCACCTTTTAGATGATTATCTTTAGGCATTTTCCCTTGATTTCAACTTGAGATCGCATATGAAAACGCATTCACAAGAAAACTATCATATCTGTCCATACCCTGATTGTGGAAAGAGATTTGCCCACGAGTACAAATTGAAGAACCACATTACGTCTCACCATGAAAAGGTAACAACTTGTTCAGGACATTGCTTTAGCTCTCATGTAGTTCCATTTTCATTCTTATATTTTTTCTTCACACTCTTCCAAGAAGAATAACTTGTATTCAATATCAGTTTATTGTTGGCTCTTAGGATTTGTTAAATGTTAGTAAGGTTTTCTCTTGTTTATGACAAGACCATCTTTTAAGTTGGGCAGCCATTCTAGGTAGACTCTTATTTTTACATTCAATTCTGTCATCTTTGTAGAATGTGCCGGCTGAAGTGGTGAAGTATACACCACCTTCTGAGAAGCAAATTAAGGTTTCTAAACCTTCTGGAGGAGCTTACGCATCTGCATCGTCAGATCGCCCATACGGTTGTCCATACGAAGGGTGTGAAAAGGCTTACATCCATGAATACAAGCTCAAACTCCATCTGAGAAGAGAGCATCCTGGACATCTGGTAGAAGACAATGGCAATGCTCCAAATAATGGGGAAAATGAGATAGATGCCAGTGATCAAGATGGGTATGGTGGAAAACGGGTAAATAAGAACCAGAAACAGAACAAGCCTAAACCAAACTTGAAGTTACCACCTTCAAAAATATCACAGCGAAAAGGCACAACCCCATCTCCTGCCCCTATAAGTGCAGTTAAAAAATCATGGCCAGTTAAAGAAGAAACATACGAGGAAGAAGATAGCGAAGAAACAGAGGAGGACCGTGATAACGTGGACGAGGGTTGGAGATATGCAGAAAATGAAGATGATGATGAGGAAACAGAGTACGAAGATTGAATCTTAGAAATGGGCGGCTTGTATGTAACTACTTTTGCCCGTTTAAAAAGTTCCGCTGTATCTGAAACTAGTAGTCTTTTTCTTCTTCATTTTCATGTTTTTTGCGTTTTTGTTCGCTCACATATCTGATAGTAGGAGGTGATAAAGTATTAAATCGATTCCAGATGGAAATTATGATTTATTTTGATTAGCATTGTGTGTGTGGAATGAAGCATGTCTGTGTTCGTTCCTCGAGAATACATTGATATAACCCATTCTTTTGAACTCTGATTGTTCATCAAGCACTAAAGATGTTTTTAAGAGTATATGTCTATTATCAATATCAAAATTAACTAATTCAGCTATGCTTAGGTTAGTTTTTACTAGAGATTTTCTGTATCAATGATTATGTGGGCAGATATTTGTTACCAAATGTCTTTAGTTTAGTCTATCCAAATGTTGTGATGCTAAAAAGCAAGTTTGATTTCAACTGATCAAAATATTTCTCCTCCTTGCTTCTCTCTTTGCTGTTTTCTATTGGAAGGTTAAATTAATTTTCTTCTAAAATCAGTTGCATTGCTAATCTTTTCCTTCCATACACGTTAATTACTCTAATGGAAAGTTGTAGGTAGATATGATTATTCACACACACACATATGTATATATTATATTGTCCTTTTTTGGGTAGGGTTTTTAGATTTAATGTTTAAATTTGTGTTTTTTAACCTCCAACCATGAGCCTCTGAGTTTGAAATTCCTCTCCACGTATTGTACTTGGGAAAAAAAAAGGTTATTTTTAGTATTTTTAATGCTACATTTAAGGATATGATTGGGTTTTTCCGATATTGTTATGGACCGCCCAACCCAACCAAAAGCAAAACATAGGTCTAAAAAGAGAAATTAAAATGAAAAGCAAAAGCATACGTATTGAATTACTTTTTTTAAGGAAAAAAAAAATATACACACACGTATTGTATTATAATTTATAATTTGGCTTCATTTTGATTTGGTTGAGACTGGGAGAGAGCGAGAAGAAGGTTGTGAGTTGGGAAGTGGAAGTCGACAATGGCTGCCGCTGCCGCTGCCTCAGCATCCAGTTCAGAGGAAGAGATAACATTGACGCTGAAGTGGAGCGGAAAGGAGTATACTGTGCGAGTTTGCGCAGATGACTCGGTGGGTGAGCTGAAGCGTCGAATCTGCGAGCTTACTAACGTCTTGCCCAAACGCCAAAAGCTTCTTTATCCCAAAGTTGGATCCAAGCTAGCCGATGATTCGCTTTTGCTTTCTCACCTTCCGCTCAAGTCTTCTCTCAAGATGACCATGATCGGGTTCCACCTTTTAACTCCCTCTCTAATATTATTATTTACTGCATAAATTTAGTTTCCCCTTATTTGGAAAAATAGGTCATCACTTCGATTCCTCCATTCAACAAATCAACAAATTGAGGCTCCACTGTGTTGCTTTAGAAATCGTTGTGAAAATGCTAAAATCTGAGTGTAACATTTGCCTTCTGAACGCTGAACTGCACTGAATTTATTTTGAAGGAGAATCCTTGTCCTGCTCTAAGCTTGGAGACGCTTTTTAGTTTGCGAAACAGAAACGGGAATATTATTTCTCTTTGTGTTATCCTGCAATTCCATGTTTTTCACTTGCATTTGCATATTCTTGTTTTAAAACTCACCAAGTGATTTGAATGTTACAACTCGGGTTACCAGAACTGTTGAAGATGATATTATCGTGGATCAACTGGACTCCCCTGAAATTATTGACGATTTTGAACTTGGGAAAGATGAAGTCATTGACATTAAGGATAAGGATGTCAATAAGCAGAAACTGAGGAGACGTATTGGTCAATGCAAGGTGAGTTGTTTCTTCTCTCTCTCTCTCAATGATGTTTAGGGACTTTAGTTTGTACTTCATGAATTTTAAAGTTCAAGTAGTTGGAAACTTATTAGGGGGCTATGGATCCTTCGTACTACAAGATGTGACTAGTTATAGAAGAATCTTGATTGTATGTCCTAAGAGGGAGTGCGTGTTTACAATGCTGACATTTTCATGTTTTACATCTTCGTCTCTGTGCAATTACTGAGTTTGTTTCTCCAGTGGTGCAGTTGTTGATTTCTCTTTTTCCTCCGTTTAGCAAGCGATGCATGTCAGGGATTTTGCGTTGATGGTTTATTTATGTGGGGGACAAGATTTAGTTGCATAGAACATAGTTTTGTACTTTGTACCAATCCCTTCGTTTGATTGCTCATACAATGATTTGATTTTGAGTTATTGGCATCTGAAAAATCTTATTGTAGTCATCTTGACTCATTGAGTACAAATGTTTCTCCCACATTTGTTGGATTGTAGATAGAACTTCGCAATCCATGCCGTGAAGGGAAGAAATTGCTTGTTCTGGATATTGATTATACGCTTTTTGATCATCGCTCTCCTGCAGAAAATCCTCTTCAACTCATGCGGCCTTGTATGTTCCATCTATAATTGGTTTTTTTCTTTGATTGGTCTGGTGTGTGTGTGTGTTCTATGTTTTCTTCTTAAATAAATAAATATGAAGTTATTAGTTTGTCAAGTGCAGATCTTCATGAATTTCTGACAGCTGCTTATGCTGAATATGACATCATGATATGGTCAGCAACCAGGTCAGTTTCCATATCCAGGTGTTACAAACTAGGTCATGCTGCTGCCTTTTCTTGCCCCATTTCTTTTTTTTTCCTACTCCTTTTTATAGTGGTATCCACTACCCCAACATAGTTGCAGACATCTTCAACCTATGGAAAAAGAGAAAAACGTAAACGAATTTTCAACTGAACGAATGATGTAGATTTAAAATTTCTTGGCAATGTAAATCAACTTAGAAACACCTTGATTGGAATATAAAGTTTCATGTCCACATCGCTTATACAGTTATACTAGAAGGAAGAAAGTGAATAATGTGAGGTTAGGAACTTTTGGGCTTTTATTATAATTCCATCAGTAAGGGATGCATGGGAGCGAGCAAGGAAGTTAGTTAGATGTCAGTGTATTGGTGAGGAATTGCGTCAGGATGAGGCAAGAAAAATCTCGTGTTTTCGACTGGAGCGGAACTCCAGCTGAGAGAGTTGCAAACTGTAAAAGTTTTGAGAATATTGTAATGGCTCCACAGACTTATACAATTGGTCCACTCTTCTTTTATGTTCTATCACACCCTTAACTCAAATAGTAGATATTCCAATGCAAACATGTGCATGTGTTATAATCTGGCTTGCTGTCAGTGTAATAGTTGTTGTCATCAATTTCTTGGAAGACTTTCGGATTTGCGAACCTCTTGTTCGTTTACCTTTTGTACCTTTTCCTTTGGCAGCCTTAAGTGGGTTGAATTAAAGATGGGACAGCTCGGTGTTCTCAACAATCCAAACTACAAAATCACTGCCCTTCTAGACCATTTAGCTATGATCACAGTTCAGTCAGATCATCGTGGGACCTTCGATTGCAAGCCACTAGGCTTGATCTGGGCACAGTTTCCTGAGGTATGCCAATGATTACAGTCTGACTGTTTCCAGGGAAATGGAATTCTTCTTTTTCTTTTGAATTGGTACTGTAAATTATTAAAAAAGAAACAACCATGTTGATTGTTGATAAAAGAAGAGTTATTTCTGATAAGAATAAAGGAACTTTTAAAATGCTTTGTGTTAGTGAGGCTGTATATCTGTCGAGGTTAATAAATTTTTGTTTTCATTGGAATTTTGCAGTTCTACAATTCGAGAAATACTATAATGTTTGATGATCTTCGGAGAAATTTTGTAATGAATCCACAAAATGGTCTGGTAATAAAGCCATTCAGGAAAGCTCATGCAAATCGTGATAGTGACCAGGAGCTTATGAAGCTGACGCAATACTTGCTTGCCATTGCGGAGCTTGACGACTTGAGTTCTCTTGATCATAATGATTGGGAACTATACACTGAGGATGCTCCAAAAAGACGGCGGCATGCATGAGTAGCAACATCTACTTCGTTATTTTATTGTCTATTTGAGGTAAAGCTCTTGTGACAATTTTAAGATTACGCAAGTGTCTGATTTTGAGTTCAGGTGGCAAGCCAGTTCAGTTTAAAAAGCTTAAGAAGCTTGAGGCCAATTTCAAAGATTCAGAAAACGGACTCCATAACTTTTAACCCTATACAAAGCCTGAGCTTGAGCTTAATCAGATTTCTTATTACCCTGTCGTATTCTCATGAAACTTCCTGTTTTCCTTTTCAGGGGTTCTTATAGAGATTTGGATCTGAAGGGGCTTTAACCAACGATTTCAATTCTCTAATGAGAACACCATCTACTTTTGGTGAACTTTTGTTCTGTGGTGGCATAATTTATAGATTGCTATGAATATTACCATGTACTAAATGACTGGGCGCATTTTTTATGTTTGCAAATATTTATTTCCTTTAGGGTATAGATAGCATGGAGTTATATAAAGGCAGTGCAACCATTGTTTTCTCTTTCCATATGACAATTGCACATCCAAAACTTATTAGCAACCATTGGAGAAGCGTTGAAGGTGAAATTTAATATCATTAAGTGATCAGAATAAAATTATGAAGCATTCTTCTGTATGGCCCCAATATAGCATGTAAATAAGCAAAGATATGAAGAGTATCTCCGTTCAAATGGCGTCAGTGGAGCTTGTACATCTGCCCACAATCATGTATGGCCACTGAAATTGTTAGATCCATCATGTCATGCCCACGACATCCAAACTTATGGATGCATTTGCATTTGATGGGAAAAGAAAAAAAAAATTGCTCCCCAACCCCAAAAGGAACGTTGGACTTATAAAATACAATACACCTATTAGAATTACGGTACATCGTCACAATAAACCATAGAAGACCATTCGTAGATAATATATATCACCTCCGGCAAAGTCACCCGCCCCAAAGAGAACATTTTGCAGTGCAGCAATGACAGCCAGGTGCTTTTCATTAACATCTACTATGGCCAACAAACAAATGGAGTGCTGACTGCTCACTGGCCTCTGGTTATCCTGCACGACAAATCCACAAACTGGGCAGTGGCCCCTCCGAACAACTTCAACTGATTTACAAATCTAGATGTGGACTTGCCCCGTCACGGACTCCGCACCCGCATGCCCGTCCTGTCTCAAAGACAGATTACCAAACTGTGTCTCAAGGTCTCTGCTCTTGCTGCGTTTAAGGCTGGAAGGTGGTAACTGCGGCTGCTGCTGTTTTTGATACAACACTCGTAGTCTTCCAATCTCCCTCTCCAGCACTTCATGCTCCACTATATATAATAACATCACATTGACGTCTTCTTAGAAAAGCAACTTATGGAAACTACATTTCTTTTTTGGAAATTCAGTTGGAAATGAGCAGAATTTTCATCTCAAACCAATTCAACATCATAAAAAGATGGTCATTGGAACCAACTGTTAAAAGTCAAGTTGAGAGTATGGAGGCTCACAGTATTTTATAAGCTGCTCCTGAGATAAACTTTCCAATCGTTGCTTGAGTGCTTTATTCTCCATGCTAAGAATTAAGTTTTGCTGACTGAGAAATTCGAGCTCGGCAGAAACTTCAGAGCCTTCTGCTTGTAAAGCTTGTACGTTCCTTTCTAGCTCTGCAATGTACTGAAGTTTCCGTACACGTGAACGTTGAGCAAATTGCCTGTATTCATAACATGTCAAGTTAAATCATAAGGTAGAATCCTCTCTGCAACAACTTTCACTTCAATTCTGCAACTTATATTTAGTTGTCACTACCACAGACATCCATTCAATTCAGTAAGTTTGATATTCAGATCCTCTCCAAATTCCTGTATGAGCACACGTCCCAAAATTGAGGGTGGGAAAGAGGGGTGCATTAACCTATCAAGAAAGTGCCACAGAAGAATACCTATGTAGAAAAATAACCAATTCTGCTCACAATTGGAGGAGATGCAGATAATGTAGGTCATAGTGCCCCGAAGTATAGCATAATACATCCAAATGCAGATATAAAAGCACAACAGATAAAAACTTAAATGATCCACATAATAAGACGAGGGATTGAATAGGAAAAAACGACATTGCATTTCCAAGCACCTAAGAACAATTTAACAATTGTGCAAGACTGATGCTTTTCTACAAGTTGAATTCTAATTATACCACCAAAAAAATAATAATAAATAAATAACCCTCCAATTCTAGTATTAGACTTCCTCAACACAGATCCTGAGGAAAGAAAAACATTAAACTAATTCCAGTGAAAAGCATACCACAAAACTCAAAAAGACTAGAGTAACAGGTTCCGACATGAACTAGCTAAAGATGGCACAGGACTAACAAATAGACTGGTAGTAACTGGGAGACACGGTTGCAAGCCAGAATTCAAAATTTTGTGCAGAGAGAGAGAACTACTTTTGATATAAAAAATGTAAATAATAAGTAATGCAAAACTTACTGTTTGGCTCTTTTATTATCTGTATCAGTCAGAACTGGCTTAACATTAGGACTTTCTATTCTCTGAGTTGGCTTCGGATCCTGCAGACCAGTTTCTGCTGAATCCTGCTTTTCAGTAGTCGTTGACGATAATCCATTTGCTTCCAGTGGTGTACTTAATGGCCTTGAACTTTCAAGAAGAATGCTACTCTTTGCAGATGGGTGAACACCTTGATTAGGAATCAATGTAGTTGGAGGCAATTCCCGTGTCCTGTTCTTTTGTTTGATCCAGCTTGCTTGCATATGAAATGAAGTTTGATGTGCATCTTTCCGGGGTTCGAAGTCTAGTGATGCCCAGGAAGGTAAAGATATATTTTTACATCTCGAGTCATCTTGAGTATACTTTGCATTGGAAACATTTACTGCATCTAGGTAGGCAAAGGAATCACTCGATGAACGTCGATGACCACCTCTTTGAACAGGTGTTTCAGGCTCATCGAGGAGATCATCAAGCCAAGAAGGTTGCTCCTCCATCAGAAGACTTCCAGATGATGTTCGATGGTGGTGCACATTTCCCTCTCTGGGATTCTGCACTGCTCTTGACCCAATAATTGGATTGGGGAAATAATCAGTAAAATTTGAAGAGGAACCACTAGGAAATGGACTTTTAGGAGGAAGTAGAGCATGCTTTCCAGAGTACATCAGATTTCTCATGTTTAACAATGCCTTAGAATTCTCCATGACCTTAACCACGCAAGTTTCTGCCAAAAAGCATTCAAACAAGTACAGTGAAGGAAGAAGCAAAACATCAACATTGTATGTTAAATATCAACTGTTGCACGTATCTCTTAATTAAATCAGCCAGACCCAGGATTTACAAGTGCAGAAAGAACCACAACAACCAAAGCCAATCATGAAAACAATACATCTTTCCTCAATCTAAAACAACATCATATGTAATTCTTCCAGCAAGAGCCACAATTTCAACAAAATTTAGCAATATGAGTATGTCATTTGAATTCTGGACGTAGGTGTAGAATGCCAACTGCTGTTGTTATCTAGACACGTTATCTTAAGGGGAAGAATTTTAAATCCTGACATAATGCGCTTTGTTTTATAAGTAGCCATGAATACAAAATCTATTATTATTTATGGAGAATTAAGCATGAACGTAAATCAAAATCAAAGAAGTTAACATCAAAGTCGCAACTGGCAACTCACAATCATCTTGAAAGTTACATGCATGCGCAGCAGGCATCACTCTTGTACCAAAGCAGAGAGTAAAAGGTACAAAGAAAGATCCGCAGGAAAGAGCAGCGAGGAAGGAGATAGATACTGCTCCTTCCCTCGAAATGAACCCCAAAAACTTATGAGCAAATTTTGCAGCGTTTCGCAGATCTCTTGAGGAGTTGATATTCATGCTAACATTACCCCGATCTACCACTATATTCCATAGTCATACACAGAATTTGGTGATAGGGAAATATAATCCACAGTTAGCAAGCTCGAATTATCGGATTCGATTCTGCATCATTTTACGACAGACAAGTTCAAGCTATTTATGAAAAATGAAATCTAAAAAGGAGAGAGAGATAAGATCCACAAATACATACATGCAGTCGGTACCGAGAACTCGTATTTTTTTCCTAAAAAACAACAGATGGAGAAGAAGGAGGGAACTTCGTGTATGCACGGGTTGAAGAAAAAAGAAGTTTAAAAAGAATACCAACGCCACAATTTCTCCTCCCGCATTGCATCTGCAATCATAGGGAGGGATGGAGAGAGAGAAGCAAAACAAATATAGTTTCTGAAAGGAGAACACAAGATATAAATGATTTCACGAAGCAAAATGCAGCCCGCTCCGGAGTCGGCTGAAGATTGTGGATAGCTAAATGTAAAAGGCAAACGCAAAACCATTGATATCCTTACATTCAGAAGAGAATCGTAAAATGTATGAACAGCTCCTGAAATGCAAAAAGATTAGGGAAGATTAAAGAAATAGAGTGCATACCACAATGCCGATTGGAAGACCGAGATCTTGTAAAATGCAATGGGAAGGGGAATCGAGTTGACGCAAAGTTAATTTCTGCGTACCGTCTCTCTCTTCCCCCGGCCTAGGGCATGCTTGCCCTCTCTCTCTCTCTCAGAGTTGTTCCAGTTTTGGGGTTGAATTATGAATTAGGTAGTAGATTATAAATGAAGGCAAACGCAAACGCAAACGCAAAGCCTAACATTAAACAAACACAAAATTATTTATTTGAATCTCTCAGTTGCTGGCTGCCTTAGCTGTCATTTGCTCAACACCATTCATATATGATATGGCATATGACTTTTACACCCCTCTCTCTTTTTCTTTTTTTTTTTAGACAATTCCCAAAGTCCAAGTGGACAAACAACATACAAACAAAAGCAAAAACAAAAGTTTTACATTACATATAATTCATGGGACTCACTAAAAATTTTAATTTAATGTCATTCTTTTTTTTGTCAATAAGGATTCAGGAGGCAGCGACGGCAAGGGAAATGGCGAAGTAAAAACTTATACATATTTGTTGATACAAGGATCCAAATTAGTTGTACTTGTACATGCCAAATATAGCTAAAAAGCTAAGATGCAGATAGAGGAATTGGCTTCACAGCACATTGGATTCGCCGGAATGCTGTTTTTACTCTTTCCTTCAGACCTTCATTTTCACTCTCTACCTCCCCACTTTGTTTATCCAACTCCGCTATACTCCCATCGACGTTAATCACCAGCTTCCCATTTTCTCCCAACTTCACATCGCCAAAAAGTGAAACAAGGAGCGCATGGATTACCTTCTCTGCTTTCTTCTCGTTCTCTTCCTCTGTTTTTGCAGCCTCTGACTCCACAATTACTTTCGGAACCTCGCGATTGATGTTCAGGATTAAAGCTACAACAGAATCTGATACCATGTCGCTTAACGGGTCTGACGTCCAGTGAAGTGACACGTGCTTCTCCGACTCATGCTTCACTGTCACTCGATCGTGCACACAAATTGCCGGAACCCCAGACTCCTCATCCGTCAAAGATTCTACACTCTCATATACCTGTTTGAGCCGACGCACAATCACATTAAAGGCGTTGGAGTATGGAATTGTAATACGCTGGTTAATGTTTGCAGTTGATAGCTGAGAGAAGATGTGTAGATCATCTGATGCCATTATCTGATACGCAAATCCTTTCTTCACCAGTAAACCGCTGACAGTTTCACCAGCCTCTGGGGTCTTCTCGGCCAATCTCCCAATAGTTTTTGCCATCTTCTGAGAGTTGAAGTACATTTCTACAGACTGACAATTCTTGGGAGTAAGAATTTTTGTATTCCGATCGGCAAACTGGGATATAAGCTTCTGTTTGAGCCTCCCCATCTCATTAGCTTCTCCATGCACAAGAATTATATTGGGTGGCATGAGCTCTTCCAAGAATGCGCTGGTCTGTGCAAAGTCAGCATGGGCAGAGAAGGAAATGTAATGAACCTGCATGTTGAGAGGAGCCATAAGTCCATTCATGAGGGTAACTTCCTTTGGTTCATTGATTATAGTCTTAGCCAATGTCCCTTCAACAACATAACCAGGAAGCACACAGGCATTCTTCTTATCAGAACACCACATGTCAAAGAGTTGTCTTGACAAACCACTCTGAAGGCCACCAGGGCTGGCCATCACCACAGATGGACCAACATCCTTAAAAACTTCAATACTCTTTAGTGGGGATATGTACTTGAATCTAAAGGGATTTGATTTAGCATTCTGGATCCTATCATTCATTGAGAGTGTGTATGTCTCGTATACAGTCAAACATCTTTTTGCCAGAGGAGAGGCATAATATATGGGAATATTATGGAGCTCAGGATGATTCGCCCAGTACTCATCAAGAATAAGGAGGAGTTCCTGGGCACGGCCAAGGGCAAAAGCTGGAATCAGCACACGACCACCTTGAGAAATGGTCGAATGTACCACATCAGTGAAGCGCTTTTCTCGGATATGTCGTGGTTGATGGAGCTGAACACCGTATGTAGATTCAATTATGCAAACATCAGGGGAAAATTGAGGCATTTCAGCAGCTCGAAGATGCCGATCTTCTTCACGTGAATAGTCTCCAGTGTAGAGGACTCGGACACCAGCAATATCCACCATAAACATGGCAGCACCAAGGACGTGACCAGCAGTGTAACACCAAAACCGAATACCATTTACTTCTACTGTTTGATGGAAATCAATGACCTGAAATTACTGTCCACTGTTATTAAATAAGAGAAGAACTGACGTACAGAATTGTTAGACAGGACGCATGGAGATGAAAGCTATGCAAGTTGACAACAACATAATCAATATAAAGCAATGTGCATTCTGATATAGATGGTTCATTATCACCATTATCTCGTGGGCCAGTGAGATAATTATCACAGATATCTTTTTAATTTATTCTCTCCTTCAATAAGAGGCTTCTCGGGAATCATAGCAAGCTTGAGGGCAGTTTGGTCTTTTTCTTTTCAAAATTGTTCTAAAAACTGGTTTTGATTGTTTTCAACTTCAAAAAAGTGTATGGAAGGGTATTTACTATTCTTCTGCTTTCAGTTTCTTATACATGTTCATTTTAGAAATATAACATTTAAATCAAGTTATTACACTTTAAAAAACAGTTCATTTCAAGAATTCAGAGAAAAATACATGAATACAGTAAAATACCGTCTCCATTTTTCTACTATTTTCTATTCTTAAAACTATGAGAACTGAAATTCAAGCAATTTAATGGGAAAAAATAAACCAACTACAGTGGAAGGCGATAGGGACAGACTCAGAGAGAAATGTTTGAATTTTCAACATATAAATGAAGTTCCCATTAATATCAACATTAAGTCAATATTTCTATTCCATATTTATTGAATATTATTGTTGATATATTTAAGTTTCATCCTTTAGTTGTGCATTGTATGCAATATTTAAAAACAAAATAGTACGCGTTTTGATTCATAATTTAGAAGCCTTGTAATAGAACAGGCTCTTCTATTGTTGTTTGCCCCTTAGATTCACACGTAGAGATCTATACAGCAACTGGTGGATCAGTAAGTTATAAAAATATCAGCATGCTGGAACTTCACTATGAGTCAATAAATAAATTTGATAAACAGTTGGTAGAATTACTAAAATTTCCTATAAGAAATTTTATCTATATTAATCACCATGGATGAAACAGCAGGCTAAGATACATCCATCATAAGCAATCATTTACCTCAATTTTGTCCATGGAACGATTTATGTCTTGCTCATCATACAGCATATCTTCAACAGAAACCTTGCTCACTTTTACAAAGTCTGACAGCAACAACTTGTAGATTGCTTTTGTAGCATATGTCATAAAAACTCGCCCTTTGAATGTAGTCTATCATATTAATGCTAAATTAGTTTCTGAATTCAACGAAAAACACATTGCAATTCTTATTAGCAAGCGAAGTACCTTCTCCAAAAAATAAGGAAGTGATGCAGCATGATCCAAATGAAAGCTGCAAAACAAGTTTGCATAAACTTATCTTAATTAGAGGAAAACAAAAACTGAGGCAGAAAATAAATGAGGCTGAAACAACTAGAACCTCATGTCGAGGGCAGATAAAGCAATGCAGTCAAAAACAACCTTTCTCCTTGTGTATATTTGCATTTACCATGCTCACAAAGCCATTGATTTTAATAAGAAAACATGGGTTTTAACAAAATGCAAACGTTGTGTCCAGAAAGAATGTGATCATGAAGGAACAGATTTTCTCTTCAGGAGCAAAGATTTATAACAGTGATGAGTGACCTTATACCCATTCTCAAGAGCATCAGCAAATAACCAGAGAACAGTTGAGTTTAAAGTGCATTGTAAGAATATTTAAAAAGGAAAGATAGAACGAAGGGAATACATACTGGGTAATGAGCAGGACATCAATCGTTGACGGGTCAATCTCATCAAAGTATGGCAAAGCAGCCATTCCAGAGTAAGCCGGGTGAATTCCACAATCGAACTACCATCCAACAATAGTGAGGGGGGAAAAAGAAGTAGTACGTTTACAATAATACAATAGTAGTTCTGTATGCTATGCTCAGATATCGAATGGGAAATTATGATGAGTTCAAAGCGTACCAATACAATTTTGCCTTTGTAAGACATATATACGCAGGACCGACCCACTTCATTGCCAGCCCCAAGAGGAGTTATAATAAGCTGATCCTCCTCTCTCGTCGCGGATGACTCCCGTTTTTTAAGGGAGGGCGGCTGTACAACTGAAGCCATTTTTCCTCAGCCAGGAAATGGTCACACAAGATCTCTTTTCAACTGCAATATATCAAGAACGAAAAGGAAGTTTGAATTACGTATGAACGAAAACAACATGACCTAGCTGTGGCTGGAGATGGAGGATATGGCATTCCCTATTCATGCTTCAATCTGATAATTCTAAAAAAGATACTGGCACAAAGTAATTCATAAAGTTCTGATTCTGGGCAACCAAACAGGGAAGGGGAAGTCTGCATCACAATCAATAACAGATCTGAAAAAAACTCGAAAAGCTAAGAAGGGGCGCGAGAGAGAGTAGAGAGACAGTAGTTAAGAATGGGAAAACGAAAATTCAGAAAGAGAACTTACAGTGTGGAAGAATGATGGAAGAAGCAGAGCTAAACCCTAGTATTCAAAAACTGTCTTTCGTGGGTTTTAGCAACAGTCCTGCAGCAGCCAGCCATCAGAGAGGGCGGGAGAAGGGAGAGATGAAATTTAGGGAAACATTCTCGTCACTCGTGTCGTGACTCGTAACGCGACAAGTTATAGACAAACGACGTGTCGTTTCGTTAGGACGTGCCACAAAGAAACATAAGCATTAAGGCAGGCAAAAGGAAAAGAATAATAAAGAAAAATAAAATTTCGACCACAGTGGGAGTCGAACCCACGACCTTCTGATCCGAAGTCAGACGCGCTAATCCACTGCGCTATGCGGTCAATTGTTGACAAGGAAAGTTGTTTTTTAATGTTGGAATTTTGATAATTCGACAAGTCAATTACTTAAAACAAAATATAAGCAATACTCCTTTGTTTTTTCTAATTTCATCTTTAATCTGTTAAAAATTATCAAATTTACAAATACGTTGAAAACAAATTTTAAGACGATAACTTTAAAAGTTTTTGAGTAATAACAATAATTAAAACAATTGGAGAAATAAATAAAGCCTTCGAACTAGATAGCCATTTTTCTAATGCAGTATTTATTTTTACCTACTTTTTAAAACTCATGTTTTCTAATTATTTTTTTCATTTGAGTTATACGTAGGTGGACATCGTGATATTTAAATCTATTCCCTTACCTTAACCTGTTTGAACCAATAAACAACCCATTTTCTCTATTTATTGATGCACGAGATTGAGGGAGAAATATCAAATAAAAATTTTGAGTGTATAATAAAATCTAAACAAACAATGCCATCCTCCAAATTTCGGTAAATTATCGTCAAATCAAATAGAGAAAAGGGGAAATAATTCAAATTACCCTAAGCTCTGCAAATCACAGTCAAATTAAATTAGGAGCAAATCATATAAAAATAAATAAATAAAACAAATTGAATATATCTGTAAATATTTGATCACGACGATTAGTTTTATAAACTTTTTCCATCCACGACATCTTACTTGTTTATATTTGTCAAAGTGAGTATAATTAAGCGGTAATTGACATATATCTTCAATCAAAATGTTATGAGTTCGATCCCCACCCTCTACATGTTAGTACTGAATATATTATTGTTTATATTTCATGTTTTTTTTCTGTCACAGTTCAAATTAATTAAAATTTTCCAAAATAAATGTCAAATCAATTAGACAGATTTAAAACGACGCCGTTATGAAGCGGTTCGCTTCACCTTTGAAGAACCGCCATCAACAGGGATCCAGTGTCGCCATTTTCAATTTCACCCAAAACCCTTTCGGGATAACTCTCCCGTAAACCCTAACACAACCACGTCTCTTGCTTCTTCTCCATTCCGATTACAGTCTTGCAACGATTATGGCATTGTATTCACTTCGTCTCCGCCGCACCTTGTCCGCCATTTCCGTTCTCCACCGCCATGTTTCTGCTACGTCGGCAGTATCTGCTCAAACTTTCTACTCAATTTCTTGTCCTTCAGCTCCTTCACTATCTAAGTCTCCAGCTATGATTTCTCTTTATTGTCCACTGAGATCGTCGTCCATGGCTTTCTCTTCTCGATCATCGTTTGGGAGCAATAACGAAGATGACAAGATAGGGCCCGATACAATACTATTCGAGGGCTGCGACTACAACCACTGGCTCATCACCATGGAATTCCCCAAGGATCCCAAACCCACTCCGGAGGAAATGGTTCGGACCTACGAAGAAACCTGTGCCAAAGGCTTAAATATAAGGTTATCTTTATTTTAAACCTGTGCAAAACGCTAAGTTTTATAATTTTCATGCTGCATCTGTTGCCTCAATACTATCTACACGAGAGTCGAAACTTGGTTAATATTTTGTCTCTTCAACGTTTCATGATAGTTTTTGTTTTAACTATTTGAATGTTGACTATTCCGACTTGCATTTTTTTTATTACTTCGTTATTCTGATTGATAAAGCGAAGACATCTAGGTGTGGCTATGCACACTTATAGTTTTTTGTTTTTTTGAATTCTTCATCCACCGCATGTTGCTAGGAGATCCCAATATTATTTGGGATGACTAATTTTGTTCCTTTACAGTTTTCAGTCACCAGGCTATGCTGCAGATATGAAATGACTCCAAATTCTTATTTATTGAATTTAACGTGTAAACCTGAGTATATCATCATTCAATTGCTTCTATTCTGGTCTCCTAAGTAACGCCACCATTTTTTTTATTATTATTACATTTTGTTTTTTTTTTTTTGTTTCTGTAACATGCTTCATTCATCATCCTGAACCAGATACCACTTTAATGGGATTGTATTTTTTCCCCTTGTCATGTTCTTGGGTGATCAAATACTCTCTGAAAGTCACAAGAACTTGATATATTATTCCAAATATGAGAGGTGGAGGTTGCGCCTCTCTTTCTATGCTCCTTGTTTTTGCTGGAGTATGTGGGCTTAGTTGATGGAATGGTGATGGTGTTATTATGTTCCCACTGGCCACTGCGGGTTGGACTAGTTGTGACAAGGTTAAGCTATTGAAATCCATATATTTGTATGGTTATGAGATCAATTTTAATGTCACCTCAGGATATTTATCCTCTGGTTTTATTAACTTTTAGATATTATATGGTTATGCAACAGTCCTGTAATAAGAATATGAGTTATCATGTAGGTAAATTGGCTTTTAACACCCATAGTTATCTTAAATGGTGATTTTGCTGTCTAACTAATCATGGCATGCTTCGAGAGAATATTGCTTTTGTTGCTATAGTATGATCACTACATAGTTATGTTTACCATGTTCACTACATTTTCACATTTTTGGTCGCATCTAAATTGATTGAAGTTACTGAGCTATCGTATTTTGAGGTGGTTAATTTGGAAAATTTTGTGCCTTTGTTTAACCTTTTTTCCCCTCCCAAAACACGAACAGTGTGGAAGAGGCAAAAAAGAAAATGTATGCTTGTAGTACAACTACGTATCAGGGGTTTCAGGCTGTGATGACAGAAGAAGAATCAGAAAAATTTCGCGGTAATTGTTAATGACATTTAATTCCGCCATTTAGATACCATGCTCAATTCTGATTTTCCATATTTCTTTTTCTAGGTCTGCCTGGTGTCGTCTTTATATTACCTGATTCTTACATTGACCCTGTAAACAAGGAGTATGGAGGTACGGAAATTTCCAAATTGAAAAAGAGTAAAGCCAGCTTTAATAGTTATCAAGCAAGTGATATATCCTCCCGACTAAATTTTTCTTAGATACTAAATGCACCATTTCTTTCTTTGCACTCTGCAACATTTATTTTCTAATAATCAGGAGACAAATATATTAATGGAACAATTATACCAAGACCACCACCTGTTCAATATGGGAGGCAGGGGGGAAGGTATCGTGATCGGAACAGAAATGCTGACCAACCAAGATACGATAGGGGAAACAGATCAGCACCAAATTGGCAGGGTAATCCATCCTACAGTCAACAGGGTTCTATGCAAGGAGATGGACGCAATTTTGGCCCTTCACAGAACTATTCGCCTCAAGGTCCACCCCAACATTATGGTCCACCAGGGCCTGGAGAAAGGAGAGATCCTTCACATGCGAACAGTTATGCCCCTGAAGGAAGAGACCCCTATCAGGGAGGAAGAGTTCCTACGCCTTCTTATCAGGGAAACTACAACAACCAAAGGGGGCAGGGCAGTTATAACCATGATGTGCAAGGAAATTATCATCATCCCCAAGGAGGTCAGAGAGATTATGTACCTCCACCAGGACAGGGTAATTCTGGTAGTGGTTTTAATTCTGCACAGGGTGGAGCTTATGGGCAAGGTGGATATCATGGCCACGGAACGGGAGCGTCTTATGGTCAAGGACAGAGTCATGGATCGTACCCAGGCTCTACTGAAGGTCAAAGATTTTCACAAGGGGATGAAAGAAACATGCAAGGAGAACAACGAAACCACACATCTGTTGGACAAACATGGAACGGACAAGTAAGGCATTTTCTACAGTAAATAGTTTGATTCTTTAATTTTTAGACTGTAATATTAGAATTGATAGTTGTGTTTCTCAGATGGTGCATGAATGCGGTTTATTCTCTTTGTGTAACAGCTTGGCTTCGGATAGATACTTTTAAATTCAAACGTTCTTGCGTACATAAAATATGTGGTTTAGAGTTATATTTTAACAAGAAGACGTTTGATTTGTGCAGGGGAGATACTGAGGCGGTCGAATATTTATTGTCAAGGGATCTTAAGGAAGCTATGAGCCATTTGTCTCATGTCTCTTGTAGGAAAACAATAAGGGAAAGCCATGCGAGTTTGTTCTTGTGAGGATTATGCACTTCCTGTGTTGGGTCATTTTGTTTGGCATGGAATGGGAACCTGAACTAAATGTGAATTTGAGATATAACCCAGGCGAGTAGCTTGCTTGTTCTCCCTCAAGGATGTCGTCCAGCAGAAAAAATTTCTTGTGATGCCATGGCAATGATCAAAATTACTTTGTTTAAGTTTAATTAATTGATTACCCTTGCTTTTTACAATGCTAAAACTGATTAATTTCATAATTGTTTAACTAATTTATATCGATTCTGATTTTGAACAATCATGGCCTGAATCTGGAAGTAAAGTAGTGAACTAACAAAAATATGGATGTAAATTTAGTAGTTATAATAATCATTGTGCAATTGATTATTTGCTATTTATGCCAAGTTAATTTGTTTTAGGTAATTTCCAATTTGATTCTTAGTTTTATAAAATTCTCAATTTTGCGGAAACTTCTCTAGTTTTCATTGGGGGTTAAAGTCTGTTTGCAAAAAGTTTGTCTTTACCTTCCAAATCCCAATCTCACCTAATTGGTCTCAATTTTCCAACAATTTTTTTTTATTTTAATTTTAGCACACCAATTTCTCTCTCTTCCTCAACCTTCGAAAATCCTGTGTGCGCTCTACCCAAACAAACCCATTTTCCTTGAGCATGAATTCACGAATCCTCCACCTAACTGCTTATCACAACCCATCCCCCATCTCATCTAAAACCCTAGAATACTCACAACATCAAAATAAACACTTCATTAACAAAACCCACAAATTCAACTTATTAGGGATTCTATATCTTACAGAAACTTATCAGAAGTCCAGTTCCTATATCTCAAATCCGTTTCAAAATTCCCTCCCTTCTTCTCTGCTCATCTCCTTTGCTTTCTTCCTCTTCCCCTCTGTTTCGGATTCGAAGCAGAAATTTCTCCCCCGCTTTTTTTTTTTATCCATTTTAACCACATGCCACCTACACACTTACCTCCATACACGTGTCCTTCAATTATCCTTTCCCCAATTTTTTTTTTTTTACTTTAAAACAAAAGGACAATTATGCCCTTCATTCAATTTCTTTTATACTGCCTGTACAATGGACGGGCCTGGCCCAAATGCAAGAACAATATCAATGGGTCGAAATGAGAAGGAAGAAAAAACCCTAGGGTTTACTACATAAGCGAATTCTCTCTCTTCTGGTCCGCCGTCGCAGCCGCTCTTTCTTCCAGATTCAACAATGGTGAGAGCTCCTCACTTTCTTTCTCATGCTTGTTTCAATTATCTGCTTCAATTTTATCTTGAACACGTCTAGATCTTCTGCAGCTAATAATTGAGCTAGATTTACCTTGACTTACCCGAATCTAAAGCTCCATCTTTGGTCACTCGTCTCCTTATTTGTAGATTTAGCATTCCGCTTCACGAATTTTAATTTGTTAACTTGCTGTGAATTTTATTGGTTTTCGAGTGTCATTGCCTCGTGAAATTTGAATTAGAAGTCATATAACTTCTATTGTGTTGCAATATTTACTATGTTGGGTTGCTTAAACGATGAGCTATTTATTGTAGGCTTTTGCCAAAGCTCAGAAAACAAAAGCTTACTTCAAACGTTATCAAGTCAAGTTTAAGAGAAGAAGAGGTGATTTTTCCCTGTATAATAATATTCCGGTGTTTTTGTTTCTGTTGAACTTTTCTGATGTATCTGAACATCCAGAGGGGAAGACTGATTATCGGGCCAGAATTCGTCTGATCAACCAGGATAAGAACAAGTACAATACTCCCAAGTATCGATTTGTTGTCCGCTTTGTATCCTTAAAGTCCTCAAATCTGATTATTTTATAACTCTTTTTTTTTTTAAAGAAATTTACTATTCTTTTGTTTTTTTAAAAGGATGGATCATCGTTGCTTTATAATTGCTCAAGTGCAAGCTCATATATTGTGTTTTTTTTCCGCATATTTCTTCAAATTCTACCTATGTCTTTTATGCATTATGTCCTTAACATAATTTAATAGTCCAACAAAGATATTACAGCACAAATTATTTCAGCTAGCATTGCTGGTGACATAGTCCTCGCTTCAGCTTATTCTCATGAGCTTCCCAAGTATGGGCTTGAAGTTGGTCTAACTAACTATGCTGCAGGTGCATTTTTAGTCCCTTTTTCTTCCATGTCTACTTTTCATTTAACGTTTCTGTCTGTATAAAGTTTGAACAATTGGAATCTGCTCAGCATATTGTACTGGACTTCTCTTGGCTCGACGTGTCTTGAAAATGCTCGAGATGGACGAAGAATACGAGGGCAACGTGGAGGTATCTTGAACATTGATGTTTTCCTTTTGCCATACTTCCTATCTTATATTTTAATCTTGATGAACTATTATTTTGGATTCTTAGGCTACTGGTGAAGATTTCTCAGTTGAGCCAGCAGACAGCAGGAGGCCGTTCCGTGCTCTTCTTGATGTTGGTCTTGTTAAAACTACAACTGGAAATCGTGTTTTTGGTGCTCTTAAGGTACTCTGTTAGAGACTGCATATGCAATTTCCAGTTCATCAATAAGTTGTTTGTATTGTCATTTTATGATAAAGCGTATAATACTTTGTTAATATTTTCCGAAAATGTTCATTTGAGATGTGTTTCTGAGTGACTTGCACTGGCAAGCATTTTTAGCATGATCTTGTTTTTCACTGTTAAATATTTAGTTTAGGTTATTTTTCTCAATGTTTGCATCTGGTCATATTACCTAGGAACTAATTTACTTTTTATTAAGTACTTACTATGCGTTCCTAATTTGCACAATTTCATTGGCCTATAAGTCCTCATTTGATTTTAATTGTGGTATACCTGGGTGAAATTGTTTTAATTTATATGGGGTCTCTGCTGCAGTATTTGTACATTTAAACAAAGTAAATTACTGTTCACTGTGATGCAATTCATTAGTTTCATTCAACAGTGAATTTGTGTTAATTCTTATAGTGTAGTTTTTTATGCTTATTTTGACTTGGGAGTGTGCGGGGGTTGTAAAGGATGTAATGAACCTCAATTTGTACAATGCAGGGGGCTTTGGATGGTGGATTGGACATTCCTCACAGTGAAAAGAGGTTTGCTGGTTTTTCCAAGGATGGTAAGCAGCTCGATGCTGAAGTTCATCGAAAGTATATTTTTGGTGGTCATGTTGCTGCCTACATGCGGGTATGTTTAGTGCGTTAGTTTATTTCACAATAGGTTGGTTATTTCGTCCGTAAATATTTTTTATTTTTTATCAAAAAAGTTAGATGTTCTGTTGAAATGGTTTTTTCAGACCTTGATGGAAGATGAACCAGAGAAATATCAATCTCACTTTAGCGAATATATCAAGAAAGGTATTGATGCTGATAACATTGAGGGATTGTACAAGAAAGTCCATGCAGCCATTCGGAAAGACCCAGTAGCGAAGAAATCTAACAAGCAACCACCCAAGGAACACAAGAGGTAGAGAAACGAAGCTTTGGTGTTTGGCACTTTGTTAATCGTTCATAAGATGACTGTTTTCTTGTCTGTGTTGTTTCACACTTCACAGTTGCATTTAGTAAAACATAACATTTTTGTTTTGGTGTTGGTGAATTACAGGTACAACTTGAAGAAGCTGACATATGAAGAAAGAAAAGCTCGCTTGGTTGAGCGATTGAATGCTCTTAACTCTGCAGTTGATGCTGATGATGACGACGAGGAGGACGATGAGTGAAAAGATTAAGATTATGAAACATAAGTTGGTATCCGCATCCCAGGATTTTAATGCAGTTTTGCTATTTATTATTTTATGTTTCCTTTTTCGTTGTAGAACATTTTACATCTTCAAAGTGTTCTGTTACCTAGATGATAATACTTTTGTTCGTCCTGAGAGTCCCTTCTGATGCAAAATCAAGTGTTGCTTTACTGCAATCTTATTTTATCTGATTTAGGTATTTAGTTCATTCATTCTCGTGTGTAATTTTCAATATATTATGTCATGGAAATTAAATCATGCCTCGGTTATTGATCTTTTTGACGACCGGAACCTACAGTGCTCATATATTACACAATTTAGTCAATTGGTGAAATCTTTTGCTCCTTTGCTTTGAAAATTTTATATTTCCTTGTTATTTCGGAGGTAAGTTTTATCACAGATTATAAAATTTATATTATTAAGGAAAACGTATGTTTCTTCGAACCCAAATTCTTGTGAAATGTAAACATTCATAAAAAAAAACAGGTTAAAAAAAATTTAGATGAAAGGAACAAGTATATATAGATGATGAAAATACAAAATTCCTGTGTGATATGCTAGGAATGGATCAGCATCATCAAGCATCACATATTAGATCCAACGAACAAAATATAAGAAAACAAAAGATGCAATTGGCAAATCAGAAAAACAAGTTAACATCTTCATACCCAGAATCTCATAATTGAACTTTGCCGACTAAAACTAGAACATGTAGATGACAGAAACAAGTTAATATCTTCATACCCAGATTCTCATAATTGAACTGTGCAACTAAAACTAAAACATATAGATGACAGAAACGCCTCAAAAGCTGCAAAATCGCCCTAGGAGAATATCAAAAAAAAAAAAAAATCTATGGATCTTCTCACTTAAACTAAATGGTTTGTAATGATAGAATTGGTTGAAATACATGCTCGTCGTGTTGAATCACTCATCATCGTCATCTTCATCAGCTCCAGCAGCAGAATTCAACGCATTCAAACGCTCAACCAACTTGGCCTTCCTTTCTTCATACGTGAGCTTCTTCAAGTTAAACCTATCAGACAACAGTAACTCCTTAAAATTCATTAAATAATGCCACACAGTAAACAGCTCGTATCAAAGTTGAAAACTAAAACGCAAGTTTAATCACGATTAACGAATAGAGTTTGCCTTTTACCTCTTGTGCTCCTTTGGTGGTTGCTTCTCAGTTTTCTTCGCCAACGGTTCTGAACGAATAGCAGCGTGAACTTTCTTCAACACCTCTTCGATGCTGTCGGGATCAATTCCCTTTTTGATGTATCCGCTGAAGTGAGATTGATACTTATCTGGCTCATCCTCCATCAAGGACTGTGGATTAAAACTCATGGTGAACATGATTTTTCATGACTACTCTGATTTCTAAGTCAACTATGCACTTATATTAGCTTCTGAAAGTTTACCCTCATGTAATCAGCGACGTGCCTGCCAAATATGTATTTGCGGTGAACCTCAGCATCGAGCTCCTTGCTGTCCTTTGAAAAACCAGCAAACCTCTTGACACTGTGTGGAACATCCAATCCACCATCCAAAGCTCCCTGTGTCATGAAAGTACATATAGATTCAGTCTCTAAAAATACAATGGTTTGAGAAAGATACCAAGAGCTCAAACTGTCCTACTGGTCAATTTGTAATTATTAAAAAATCCAGTGAACTTACAAACTTCTCACCATAATTGTAATAAGCCACTAAGTTATAACGAACTTTGAAGATCGGACGTGGAACAGATGTCAGAAAGAACAAAATATATAAATATGGGTACACGCACATATGCATGATGCATATGTCATATAAAATATAGTTGGTTAAAGGTGAATTATTACTCATTTTGTATCCAATCACAGTTTTGAAAATAAATAAAGCTACTCATGTGAAATTCATCAAACCATGTAAAGCTAGAAGCACAAATACTAAAATATTATAAACAAGAAAAAGAGCCGGATATTGTAGTTCATCTAACATGGACTAACTAAATACCTTGAGTGCACCAAAAACACGGTTTCCCGTTGTTGTTCGGACTAGACCAACATCAAGGAGAGCTCTGAAGGGCCTTCGGCTGTCTGTGGGTTCCACAGAGAAATCCTCTCCGGTGACCTAATGATACATGATACAAATGCTTTCAGTGGACACAAGTAATGACGGAAGAGTTGAGCCATAACAGAAGAGGTATATTACTTCATTTTGTTTAATTTATTTGGTTTTGCTTTTAGATAAGGTCAATAGAGGGTAGGTAGAGTACCTCGAGATTACCCTCGTACTCTTTGTCCATCTCAAGCTTCTTCAAGACACGACGAGCCAAGAGAAGTCCAGTACAGTAAGCTAAACAGTATTCAGATAAGAAGTTAATAAAAGATCAAAAAGGACCGTCCCGAATAGACTCACACTGGAAAAGTTACCTGCCGCATAATTTGTTAGACCAACTTCAAGACCATAATTAGGTAACTCATGAGAATAAGCTGCGGCAAGAACCATATCACCAGCAATGCTAGAAGATACTATTTGCGCTGTAATATCCTTATTAGTCTACAAATAATCGTTAAGGTCTCCTTTGCCGAACATATATATCTCACCGTTCAAAACAAAAAATGCTCATAAAAAAGTAAAGATACATATTAACAGAACATCAAAAGCATCCAAAGGAAACCAAAGAAAATCAAGGACTTGAAGTAATCTTAATAAATCATAAAAAGAGGATTTATCCTATTGGGATAAATTTAGGGATAAAACAACCGCATAATGTTACAAGGCTGCCTACAATAGCTTCCAACACTAATCGATGGACCGATCTATATATCCTAATGCTACAATGCATCTGGAGGTCGGGACGGGACTCACGAGTGTGCATCAAAATAAGAATTCCTATTATTGAAGGAAAGCATAAAGATTCCTCATGTTAAAAAATAAGTGGGGAAAAAAGAGCGAGGAAGATCCAATTCACTCATGCAAGTTCTGTAAAAAAACCGCTGCAAAAGAAAACAACAAATCAATGGCACTAATTAGCCAACTGTTATGGGGATACAAATCTAACAACAAAGCGGTATTTGGGAGTGTTGTACTTGTTCTTGTCTTGATTAATGAGACGAATCCTAGCCCGATAGTCTGTCTTGCCATCTGTATATCATCAAGCACTATCAGAAACCGACCATTAACTTTTCAAGTATAAAAAAAAAATTTAAATACCTCTTCTTCTCTTGTACTTGACCTGATAGCGTTTGAAGTATGCTTTCGTCTTTTGAGCTTTCGCAAAAGCCTGCAAATAAATCATTCAAATTTGTCTGATTACTCGGAGGCAATACTTACACTAACATTAATATCAAAGCTAACTGAAACAATGCAGTTACTTGCTTCGATCATTCCCAAACAAGACTGACGACTTCAGGCATGCTAGGAACAATTCACATATAACAATCGCCAGAAAGAAACGAAAGATTCATGCGAGTTAGACTAGGAGCAAAAATCTCACCATGTCGGAAGCGAAGGCCTGAAGTACACCGAGCGAATGAGAGAGATGAGGAGATGACCTTGATACTTGTATAAACCCTAAGGCGACGTCATTGGGCCACAGAGGCACCTTTTATTATTGGGCTTAAAGCCCAATTTCCTATCTGTCCGATTCAACCGAAGGTCCACGCTTGCCACGAGAAAATTGGGTTAAATTTCAGTTATGTCCCTGCAATGCCATTTCCATGTAAGATTCTCGAGTATATTGTATTTCGGTATTTGAACTTTTATAATTTTTATTTTAGCGGAACTAAACTTTTTTAGGTTAAATTGATCGAATTTTCCCCCTCTCGGCAAGTACCGGTACTCGGGCTTTTCGAAAAAATATATATATCGTTCTATTTTTTTTTAATATTTAATAATATGTTTGTTTTTATTTTATTATTTATTATTTTAATTTAATAAAATACAATTTTCATCCTTAAACTCAATATTTGGAAATTTTACACTCAAGTATTCAACCTTGAAAACCTTTATGCTAAAATTATTAAACATATATCTTCGACTATAAAGTGGGAGCTTTAAAATTTTACTTATATTATTGGACTAACCATTAACCTAATGAAATCTAAAAATAAATTGTAAGGATTTCAATTACAACCACTAAGTAAATTGTGATTCTAATGATATAAGTGTGAAACATTTATCAAAATACTATAAAATAAAATTAAATGGTCATAAGTTTGTAAGCAATGGTCAATTTGGTGATCAGTAGTTTAAAGTTATTGAATTTATCCTCGATATATCAAATATTATTGATTATGTCATTTATAACAAATTTTTGTTAACACATGAACTATAACTCGTTTCCTTAACAAAACTTGACCCACTCAACAACATAAATAATTTAGTCTATATATCATATTCAAATGGTACCCTCACATATCCAATCTATATCTACACTACATTAAAATGAAAGGATTTCTAAAAATCCTTTTTTAACCCATACTACCTAGTAAATTACATAAATATCATTTTTATAAATAATTGACAATTGAATCCGCACTTAAATTTATTAATTAATTATGAAATAACAGCATGCATTACCCTAAAAAAAAAAGTTTTAACATGCAACTTTAATTATTAATAATACATTTTTTTCTAATATGTCATGCATTATTTTTATTATCAAATTATTCACTAGACTGTAAAATATATATATATATATATAGATATATATTCACTAGAAATAGTTTTTTAGCACCTCAACAATTGTGAAAATTTGAGCCTCTATGTTACAGAAAATTACTTTACTTATACCAATAGTTGTATGTTGAATTTCAAGAAAAAAATATTTGTTAAATTAGATTAATAAATACATTATTATTTTTTATTTATATTGCATCAATTTAAAATTTATGTCTTCACAAAATAAATTGTATTAAAAGTAATTAAAATAAATACACGTGCATGGCACATTTAGGGATTATGCTAGGGTTTTAACAACATATATCAAAAGTAGCGTTTTAGCAACCTCCCTCTCCCTCTCCCTCTCCCCTCCTCCCTATCAATCTCAGCGATGGTGAGAGTTCTGCACTTTCCAATCTTACGCTTTCAGTTTCAATTATATGCTTTAATTCGATCGTCCCTCGCATTTGTCATTCTAGTAACCCATTGTGTGGTGGAATCTGTATTTTTTCGTTTCGGAGATGTATCGATTTCATGCTAGGCATGGTCAGGGATTATGTATCATTAATTATGATAATTTTTGAAGCTACTTGTCTAATGGTTTCTTAAATACCCCCACCTGCACCACCCGAATCTAAAGCTCCATCTTTGGTCACTCGTCTCCTTATTTGTAGTTTTAGCATTCCGCTTCACGAATTTCAATTTGTTAACTTGCTGTGAATTTTATTGGTTTTCGAGTGTCATTGCCTCGTGAAATTTGAATTCGAAGTCATATAATATCTATGGTGTTGCAATATTTACAATGTCGGGGTGCTTATACGATGAGCTATTTATTATAGGCTTTTGCCAAAGCTCAGAAAACAAAAGCTTACTTCAAACGTTATCAAGTCAAGTTTAAGAGAAGAAGAGGTGATTTTTTCCCTGTATTGTAATATTCCGGTGTTTTTGTTTCTGTTGAGCTTTTCTTATTGATGTATCTGAACATCCAGAGGGAAAGACTGATTATCGGGCCAGGATTCGTCTTATCAACCAGGATAAGAACAAGTACAATACTCCCAAGTATCGATTTGTTGTCCGCTTTGTATCCTTAAGTCTTCAAATCTGATTATTTTATAGTTCTTTCTTTTTCTTTTTTAGAAATTTACTATTCTTTTGGTTTTTAAAAGCATGGATCATCGTTGCTTTGCAATTGCTCAAGTGCAAGATCATATATTGTGTTTTTTCCCGCATATTTCTTCAAACTCTACCAGTGTTTTTTATGCATTTTGGGATGCATGTCCTTAACATAATTTAACAGTCCAACAAAGATATTACAGCACAAATTATTTCAGCTAGCATTGCTGGTGACATAGTCCTTGCTTCAGCTTATTCTCACGAGCTTCCCAAATATGGGCTTGAAGTTGGTCTAACTAACTATGCTGCAGGTGCATTTTAATCGCCTTTTCTTCCATGTCTGCTTTTGATTTAACATTTCTGTCAGCCTGTATGAAGTTTGAACAATTGTATCTAATTTGCTCAGCATATTGTACTGGACTTCTCTTGGCTCGACGTGTCTTGAAAATGCTCGAGATGGACGAAGAATACGAAGGCAACATGGAGGTATCTTGAACATCGATGTTTTCCTTTTGCCGTACTTCCTATCATATATTTTAATCTTGATGAACTATTATTTTGGATTCTTAGGCTACTGGTGAAGATTTCTCAGTTGAGCCAGCAGATAGCAGGAGGCCGTTCCGTGCTCTTCTTGATGTTGGTCTTGTTAAAACTACAACTGGAAATCGTGTTTTTGGTGCTCTTAAGGTACTATGTTAGAGACTGCATATGCAATTTCCAGTTCATCAATAAGTTTTTTTGTATTGTCATTTTATGATAAAGCCTATAATATTTTGTTAATATTTTTTGAAAATGTTAATTTGAGCTGTATTTCTGAGTGACTTGCACCAGTGAGCATTTTTAACATGATATTGTTTTCACTGTTACATATTTAGTTTAGGTTATTTTTCTCAATGTTTGCATCTGGTCATATTACCTAGGAATCAATTTATTTTTTAATAAGTACTTCCTACGCCTTCCTAATTTCATTGGCCTATAAGTCCTCATTTGATTTTAATTGTGCTATACCTGGGTGAAATCGTTTTAATTTAAATGGGGGTCTCTGCTGCAGTATTTGTACATTTCAACGAAGTAAATTACTGTTCACTGTGATGCAATTCATTAGTGTTAATTCTTCTTGTGTAGTTTTTTATTATTATTTTGACTTGGAGTTATAAAGGATGTAATGAACCTAAATTTGTACAATGCAGGGAGCTTTGGATGGTGGATTGGACATTCCTCACAGTGAAAAGAGGTTTGCTGGTTTTTCCAAGGATGGTAAGCAGCTCGATGCTGAAGTTCATCGAAAGTATATTTTTGGTGGCCATGTTGCTGCCTACATGCGGGTATGTCTAGTGCGTTAGTTTATTTCACAATAGGTTGGTTATTTCGTCCGTAAATATTTTTTATTTTTTATCAAAAAAGTTGGATGTTCTGTTGAAATGGTTTTTTCAGACCTTGATGGAAGATGAACCAGAGAAATATCAATCTCACTTTAGCGAATATATCAAGAAAGGTATTGATGCTGATAACATTGAGGGATTGTACAAGAAAGTCCATGCAGCCATTCGTAAAGACCCAGTAGCGAAGAAATCTAACAAGCAACCACCCAAGGAACACAAGAGGTAGAGAAACGAAACTTTGGTGTTTGGCACTTTGTTAATCGTTCATAAGATGACTGTTTTCTTGTCTGTGTTGTTTCACACTTCACAGTTGCATTTAGTAAAACATAACATTTTGTTTTGGTGTTGGTGAATTACAGGTACAATTTGAAGAAGCTGACATATGAAGAAAGAAAAGCTCGCTTGGTTGAGCGATTGAATGCTCTTAACTCTGCAGCTGATGCTGATGATGATGATGAGGACGATGAGTGAAAAGATTAAGATTATGAAACATGAGTTGGTGTCTGCATCCGGATTTTAATGCAGTTCTTCTAAGTTTCCTTTTTCGTTCTAGAACTTTTTACATCTTCGAATTGTTCTGTTACGTAGATAATTATACTTTTGCTCGTCCACACTTGTTGTAATGTTAGAGATCCAGCAGTAATGCTAATCAATTTTTGACTAACTACAATCTTATTTTATATGTTTTGTTTAGTACATTCATGCCCTGAAGAGGAAAATCTCCGTAATAATGTGATGGAATTTAAATCGTGCCACTAGTTAGTTTGATCCCAATTACTCGAGGAACTTTTATCGAGGAGGGGAAATTCTCGTTTTCCTTGTGATTTTGGTAGGAAAGCTTTACCCCAGACTATAAAATGATTATTTTTTAGGTTAAAGGGTATGAAATTTTAATTTACAAGTTCATATTTCCATTTTCCACTGCGAAATGAGAAGATTTATTGAGGCCCACATGCAGCGTACCTTATCCACCACCGACCAATGGAGCTCAGTAGCCCTGCATTTCAGAAGCCCCACTCGATATCCTCTTTAGAAATGATTCGCACAAAAGCAAAAAAATATATGTGTTGTGAATTCTAATATCATAAATTCCCGCGTGGCTGTGAATGTGAGATCGAGAAACAATGGCACATTCACTATCTTCAGTATCGGCCACTGCCAGAGCCAGAGCCACCCTCTCATGCTCAAGATTCAGCAGCTCACGATGTTCATGTTCATGTTCATGTCTGAGGCCGCCGTCTCGCAGCGACGCATGCACTGAAGCCCCACAAGACAACCTTCTCGTCTCCCGCAGGTAAAACCATTTGTTCCCTTCATTAGCAACATATGCTCATTTTCAGCTCATAACAATCTAACCAATGCCACATGGTTCAAATTGCAGGAACGCTGTCTTGCTCTCGACAGGAGCAATGCTGGCCCTGAATGTAGCTGAACGGAGTTCAGAGGCGGCTGCCAGAAGGCCGCCGCCCCCTCCTCCGCAAGAGAAGAAGGACCCCAATCTGAGTGGAGTGCAGGCAAAAGTACTAGCTAGCAAAAAGAGGAAGGAAGCCCTGAAAGAAGCTGTCGCCAAGCTGAGAGAGAAAGGGAAGCCTGTTGTTAAACAGCCACCACCTGAGGCTAAGGCTGAGGCTGAATAGTTTCCTCAGAAAACCAATACCTTTTTGATGTTCTGCATCTCTTCATTCGGATATATGTTAGTCCACCTGAATAAGAGTGTGTATTCTATTAACTCCAAATAATTGTTTTTCATTTGTCAATCAATGTTAGTAATGTGGTTAAGATTATGATCTTACTTGAACAGCACTTCTGTTTCCTGAGTTCCAATGGTAGGCAATGTGATTAAGGTTGTTATAAATTTGGATCTTTTGGAGCTTCGATCGAACTAATTTCTATATAACATGAAAATCAGACCGGTGAAATGATGAAGGATTAACCTACTATGTAATAATGGTATTACGAATTGTCATTCTTTCTCGGCTATCACTACAAAAACGTCTCCAAGAGACCACTTCCGTCGCTCATTCTTAGCTGCAGGGTTGATAACAGCTCTTTCTGCATTAGCTGAACGGTAACCAATCACAATCTCTCTCCTTTGTCGGGCTCGTAAAAGTACTTCATAGAAACTCAGCTCCTCTCCTTCACGAAGGTACAAATCAGCTTGCCTTATATGCAATTCGTTGCCCTGATAATTAGAGATAAGCGGCAGGTTATGCCAAAGTAGATGCACCACCCAAAAAAGAAGAAAAAATTCAACTAAAACTACATGTTAGAACAGGTATATAATATATATAATGGAAAACACAAAGAACGTTCAGTGCAATTGAAGGAATGGGATGTTGAAAAAGGAGAGGTATTGAAGAGGTTTCCCAAGGCATGTCCCCATGTAATTATATTTTTTACCTTCTTGATGACATATATCTCAGTTTTCATAGAACATAAAATATACCTCTTCTGCAAATAGCTCCTCCAAAACATCATTTATCTGTCGATCCTCAGCAACCATGGCTAAGGCCATGCTGACAAGTTCATTTGACAAGACATAGTCACTGATTTTTGACATTGAAAGCAGATTCTTAGTTCTTGGGTCCAGAATTTCACTGATAATAACCGATTTATC
This sequence comes from Momordica charantia, assembly GCF_013281855.1. Lineage (NCBI taxonomy): Eukaryota > Viridiplantae > Streptophyta > Magnoliopsida > Cucurbitales > Cucurbitaceae > Momordica > Momordica charantia. The sequence goes on along the minus strand of NW_028275167.1, from coordinate 31,739,442 downwards.
AGAAGCCTGCTGCATTTCTCCAATCCAGGAGCCTTGCGAGAAACTTCCCCTGTGAGCTACAGTCTTAGCATCTCTGACTGGCAGACGCTTAGCCTGAAAAAAACACAAATCTGATAGGACAGATGACCAAATGGAATGATGAAAGTCTTATCTGCCACATCAAAAAATGCAATAAGCCTCTAAAAGTAAAAGATTTTATGCCGATGAAAGTATTTTTCCGATAAAGTGGAAAATTTATGTATTAGCAAGATCCAATATCCCATTATAGAGTATGGAGCTTCAGAAATGAGATTTCACATGTTAACTGCTGACTCCCTGTCCGACTCAACTTCTTCAAGGGCCAGATGTTATCCCTCCTTCCATTTCTCATATGGTGTGGAAAATCAAGAGCACAAAGAAAATGAGAGGCTTTTTCTTTCTTCAATATCCAAAGTAATTTGGATAGGGCATATCCTTATATCCTCAAAGCCTCCATGGTGCAGCCTTTGCAGGAATGATGCGAAGATTAAGACTCATCATTCCTCAGACTCTCCTTCAATAACTGGTGGTGGCTAGTCAAAGTGTTACTGAACGCAAGAAATCCCTCTTATTACTCTTTACGAAGCATCCCTTTCATGAGCAGAGCTAGGATTTGTGACAACACAACAAGAGCTGTATGTACAGATGGAACCCCCAACATCTTTTATTTATTTATTTATTTATTTTTATGTTTCTAACTAATATATTTGAATATCAAATTTTTCAAGAGAAGTACCTGAATGTCACGTATTAACAACAATGTTGCAAGAGATCTTGAATCAGCTTGAATAGCTGAGTCCTCTACAGATTCATCAGCAAGAATCAAGATCTGCCCAAATTGTAGTTATGTCACAAGAAGTTAAAAACAAAAAAACAGAATAATTTACTTCTAATTTACAAATTGCCTAGCAACGAAGAAGTTTTCTACCCACACTCGGCTTTCAAGACAAGAAATAAATCCTGCTACTCACCGAATCAAATGATTCCAAGGGAAGACTTTCCAAATGACGCCGAATTACAGCATTTCCCTCACGGTCAACCAAAGATATATTCTCCAATCGGCTGATGTCAAGACCGCCATCAACAAGCTTCTTTTCCCTCTCATTCTCAGGAACATCATTGAACATCCAAAGCTCTGAACCCGGTGCTAAAAATGCATCCAATACCTATAATGGTAGAAACCAATGAGGATAATAGAGCGCTCGCTCCAATAAATCAAGCAGCATGCATGGATTTGTAAAAGGAGGAAGGCCATACAACCATGGAAACTACTATCGTCAAAGCAGATGAAAATGGAAAATGTGAAAAATGTAACAGAAGGACTATGATCATGCTGTTAACACAAAAACCTGCATCCAAGAAGCACTGGGAGCATGTTCTCAGATCTTAATAACATTACCATAATCATATCTTCCATATCTCGCCGCCAACCACACAACAGGATTTTTTCAGTAGATTTTGGAACAATAAAGTCTTTGGGAAGACTTCCTCTCCAAACCTGCAGCATTCAACGCCAAAAAGAAAGAATTAGGGCTTTAATACAAAGTACTTACCACAATCATATCGTCAATGTCTCTCCTCCATCCACAAAGTAGAATCTTCTGTGGCTTTCTTGTTGGTCTTGCAATATGCATGAAAGATGCTTCTCTTACCTGAATGATCAAATTTATTGTAATATCGTAAGTTTTTAATTGTAGGGTGTTCCCTCACTTATATCCATTATAGGCATCGTCTCTCTCTCTCTCTCTCAAGATTGCCCTTTGTCAGCATTGTTTATTTGACAAATAAATCCAGAAAATTCCCTCAACATTCTAAGCTTAGCAGCGCCTCTTTATCAATATAATTCCTTCTTTTACATATTTATTCCTCAACCAAATTCCTACCTTATATGCATGGCTGTATTTTTTTTTTTTTTTTTTGAGAACTTATATGCATGACTGTAAAATTCCTAAAAATATATCAAAATATAAAATACCACCATAGGAAAAGAAAAGGCAAGCAATAAAGTAACAGAACAAGAAGGCCCCAAGTATAATTAAAAAAATAAAAAAATAAGTTTTCACAGGGAGATGAAAGCACCGTAGGTAATGCAGCTGGTGCATAAGTATCATCGTCCTCCGCTATAACAAGGACTTCATCACCTTCTTGCAGCACATATGAGTCCTCAGGATTCAGTAAAATTTTTCCACCTCGTGATGCAACCTTGATTCCACAAGGAATTGCATCAGGAAAGCTGATCAATACCTCCTCAAATTGCATACCATCCAATTGTGGCCACTTTTTTATGTAGAACTCACAATTTTCAAAACCAAGGATGTCTTCCCAAATCTACAACCGCATGAAAGGAAGAACGTGAATCAATGCACAAGGTGTAGAAAAGAATAATTGTATGATGTGATAAAAGGCAGAAAATGCATTTAATATATGACAAGTCAACGAGAATAACACTGAGAAGCATGGAGACGATATTTGCATATCTATCTTAAAAAATAAAACAAGCTCGTTAACAAGATAAAAACCTGAGCAAGTCCCGGCTGGCGTGCACATTGAATCATTAAGCGACCAATCACATCATGAGCCACAACAGTTTCAACAAGCTCTCCACCAACGAGTTTTACAAGAACCTCATTATCAAGATCACTAAGTTCCACCACTATGTGTCCTTTCAACCCTTCTTTAACTCCAGTTAGACTTAAAACAGTTCTCAATGCACGGGCATCACTCTGCAAAGTACATATATCAATAAAGACCGGACGTGAAAACTCAATGATACCAGTATTTCCACTTACTTGATCAGCATTTCCATCCTCAGCAATGACAATTATTGCACGGGCCTTTGACACAGAGACCTGTACATATGAAGTTAGATGTAAGTAATTAATATTATTATTTTTTTTTATATATCCGTGAGTGTCCGAGCTAACTTACGCGCACCTCGACTAATCTCTCAGGGCAACCGCTTGACCCTACAACATTTGGTGCCGGACACATAGGAATTACTAATTCCTAAGGTAGATGACCATCATAGGATTTGAACCCATTTCCTCTTAATTAATCCTAGTCCCTTTGGACCAATGAGCCACCCATGATGGTTAGATGTAAGTAAAAGATTACACATTGAAAGTTCATAGCATCCATAAACCAGAAAATACATTTTAAATGGGTGATGAAGACATTGTATGCGTGAACAACAGAAAAGTTAGTTGCAATACTTGTTAAGAGAAGCCTACTCTTGCAGTACTTGCTATCACGATGAAAAGATGAATTTGGTTAAAAGCCTTGAGAGGCTCCTTAGTCCTTTAAGCTGTTATATTTTTAACCGTTCACAATGGATGCTCTCACCAAAATTTTAGACTCCAAACGAGGAATCAGTCACTGATAAAAAAATCAAAATCCACAAATTCAGGGCAGAGGTCAGTGTTCTGCCTCGGTATGGTTCATTTGATGACTCAAAACTGAGTTTTTTCAATTAAGTAATAAAGGTGACATTGATAAAAAAAATAATTATCAGAAGTCGAAGATGACAAAAAGCCATACTTGGAATTTAGTAGTTAATATCTTTTTTATCAGAGCTCAAGAATTCAAACTTGATGTTAATAAATGAAAATTATTAGTCTGATTGACCAAGAAAACGAGCAAACACTAGTTTGAGTTATTTATTTTCCAAAGAAGAAACTTCTTGATGGAGAGAAGAAAATATTAGCACCACAAACTTTTTGCACTACAAACTCCGAAGAAGTACCTTCTTCAAGTCTGCAAGAATTAACGGGCTTCCACTTCTGCATATAACAGACGTTCCCTTAAAATCAAACTCCATTTTAGCAATGTCAAGTTCCATTTCTTCTTTGTCTCGTTCAGCCATCACCACAACAGTGCCTCCTCCCAAGCTTTCATTGGCTATAGCAAGCTGATTCAGAAGTGACCCCTATATCCATGCAATGGCATTGCAGAACAAAAAAGAAGAAGAAAAAGTACATTTTAGCAATGTGCTACAACTACTTTAAGCACGCAGAATTTGCATCAAGTAATTATTATAAAAAAATAAATCATGCAATTTATTTCCATAATTTTTAGCAAATGAAATATCATCACAAAATGAACAGAAGTTAGATTCTTACCAGTTTATCACTCCATCCAAGGATCAAAGTGTGATTTTGTTCAACAACCTCACTTCTTCCTTTTCTAAGTGAGTCAAACTTTTCCGATATTGAATCAGATACCAGTCCAAGCATCATAGCAAATATTAGCATCCCACCAAAGCTAATGGAAACTGAAACTAGCCTCGGACCGATACCTTCAGAGTTGGCATGGTTTCCAGAATCAGCTACATACGTCCAAGATAACCAAAGGCAATCGACAAGGTTATCATCTGTCACTCCAAATAATGCGAAACCTCCAAGCGTAATCAGTAGTAAAGTCGCTATCAACAATGCCAGTGGCTTAGCATATGGGTGAATCGAGAAAAAGACATCCACCTTATACGCAAGCTGCTTGTTGAGTGAAACTTCTTCCAAATTGTTGTCCAATGATCTCGATTTAGAGACATGGTCAATATACTTCATAATAATGATAGGGGCCGACAACAGTGTCAGGGATACGATTAAGGCTAAAGTTTTTAATCTTTTATCTGTAACATCAACAAGATCGTCTGGTGAACGCACAACTTCTTCATTTCCAGAGTCAAACAAATCGCAGGCTCGTAATTTGATGTTAAGATTAGAAATCCGGGTCTGCAGGTGGAAAGCAATATACATTGAGGGAGTAAGTAGCACAGGCAGTGGAAAAAAGCTCGTCGAACTCATATAATAGAACGGTAAAAAGATATACGGACAATGACAGTCAACCATCCACCGGAATCGTAATTTGCAATCTCAGTACCTCTAATTCGTTGACTTGCTCCTGCAGAGATAAGTTTTCATGCACCAATGTTGCGAAAACCACGACAAAAATCTACACAAATATAAGCATATCAACTTCAAATCGTCAACAACTTAAGACTCTTGGAGAGAGAGGGAGAAAGAGAACGAACCGACGCTGCAATAGCCAAAAAATGCCATCGAACATTTAGAGTAGTGTCAAGCGACCTAAACAAACGCGAGGAATCAGACACTTTCTTTGCCGAGCTCGAGACGTCCGGCAGCTCCAACTTCCGTTTTGAAGCGAAATCCAATTCGGAAGGTTCAAACGAGACGTCGCTCCGGCGGTCAAGATTGAATCTCCGTCGAGTACGAGCAGACTTGACATCATTACTAGTCGTCGGGGAGTCAGAAATACAGGAGGAAATCTTCCTATACCTGTGATGATCGGTATAACGCTGCGATATTCGGGATGTTTCAGAAAATCTCCGGATGAACTTTTGAGGTTTGGCGGTGGCGGTGGCGGGGTAAGAGTGTATGAAGGATTGTGGAGGGAAGAACCAGTCTCTGCTCGAGGAAGGAGATGATTCAGAGTCAAGGGACATCGCGGGAATTACAAAAAATAATTAGGGTATTTTAGAAATAAAAAGAGATGGGCACGGTTTTAAATGCCATCGTGTGGTTTGGTTCTAGTTTAGGAATAATTAATATCGTCAATAATGATAACATAGTCCACATTAATAAATTATAGCAGTTGGCCTGTCTTTTCTACTTTTCTTGACGATGAATTGCATTTTGGAACCCCCGCAAAGTCACACCATTTACTACTTTATTATTATTATTTTTATATATCTTATTTAGTTTTCTTAGCTCCAAAATAAATAAATCTTACAGCTTTCATTTACGTCTTGTGATAAGTTTTTATTATCCATCCTTCAACTTTCATTTTAAATTTTATTTTATTTCACGTGTACGGAAAAAGAGTTTAGTCCTCCATGCTTTTTGTTGAGTGTCGCAGCTTATAAAAAAAACATGTGTATATATATCATAGCATATGATTGTAATAAATTATTATATTAAAATATGTCTTTAATTTTTGTAAGATTTAAGTTTAAATAGGAACACGGCTGCAGATAGAATATGAGATGAATTGTTGTTGGAGTAGTTATTCGGTGGTGGAAAATTAGTTGTTGACACAATTTATGTAGAAGAGATTCAATGTGTTTATAAAATATTTAGTTTATGGTTTTAATACAATAAATATCTATTTTTTTTTCTTTGGTTGATAAAAAGAACCATGGTTGAATATAATTCCACCAATTTATTTAAAAAAAACGTGTTATTGGATAATCAAATTAATAAGAAGTTGTAATTCCAGCCAACCCGACCTAAAAAAAAAAGGAAAAAGAAAGAAAGAAGTATATATAAATACAGGTGTTACGATTTCCCAATAATGAGTATGTTCATGATCATGACATGAGAAGATGGGCCTCACTCGCTTGTCCACAATATATGACAAAAGACGGCCTGGCAGGCCCGTGAATGCTTAGACTATCGTCCCAGGAAAATTGGGTGTCGGGACAATTCAGATTCGAGTCTGGCAACTCCGATTGCCGGTTGCCTTTCAAGAACCCTCTAGGGTTTACATTCAGGTTCGGATTCTTTACACAATCCTGATTTCGTAGCTTCTTAAGCCTTGGGAATTTTACTTTTCTTCGATTCGGTTATTGATTTTCAAGAAATTGAAGTTAAAAGGCCGATTTCGTTGGCTGCATTTGGGCTTCATTTGTCCTTCGTTTCTGGTTCCATTTTCCGGGAAATTGAGAGAGAATTATTGTCTAGAATCCTTAAATTCAGTTAAGCTTGGGAGTTTGCGGTCTTCATTGTACTTTGGTCTGTTCAGTATGAAAAGTCATCTTGCAATTTATAATTCTTGCATAGATTTATGCCCAGTTGCATATAGTTTCTGGGTAAAACTTTCCAGTATATATTGCAAATATCTCGAAGAACAATTTAGGAAGTCGAGTTCTGTACATAAAGAAAGGACAACTAACCGACAGGGAGCGACCCAACAAATTGCATAATTCTCATGATTTTCTTTCGATTCCATTAAAACTATACCAAGTCAAAGTGAAATGCTGAACCTGAGTAGGTCATTCTTCGTAACTCTTATTTACTATTTTTTGGGGAGGGGTGTTATAAATGAAGCATCAGGACCTCTTGTTTCTTCCATCTTTAATCCCGTAATGTTTGTATCGTTTTTCAATCTTGGTTATGTGTGTGTAAGTTGCTGGGATTTTCTCTGTCATTTTCTTCAGATTTCTATTGCCTGGCCGTACTTCAAAATGGGTAAGAATCAAGCGTACAAAGCTATGCAGAAAGCCAGGCTGGGATCCTCAAGCTCTACTGGGCCAGTTGAGATTGAAGATGGAATGGTTTGTACCCTTTCACACTACTGCCCCTCTTGAGTTACTTTCATTGAGACGTTCATCCTTGAAATTTCTCTCACGCGATGTTCTATTTTTTCACTAACTAAATCTTTAGTAATTTATTGCTAGCAATGGTGTGCTATTCACTTTTCTAATGAATTTTGTTCTCAAAGGGTAGGGAAGTGGTATAATCTGTCAGTGTTATTTACTCCGTAAATTCATAAAATGTTGTCCAAGGTTCAAACTGACTTTGATTATTTGAATTTTTACAATGTTTAATAGTTATAAAACACCAATGTCAATAGCATCCTTTCTTACTAGGTGCTACAGAAAATATCCGTTTTGTAGTGAATTGGAGAATATTTAGACTGGAGAAGGTAGCATTTTGTGGTTTCTATGTTGTAGTAGGTGATTTTTTTTGGTATTGATCACTGTGAAGTTTGACGTTTTAATTGGAAGGACTGTTTTTCTCCAATCGTTTGTAATTATTATATTCATTTGAAGTTCATACTTTTTATGTGACGTTAGTTTTATTGGAACAACTATAATTTTTGTTACATTTGGTACCAAATCCAATGGAGTCTAGTGGCCTACTTCTCCTATATTTAAAAAACCAAAGAAACAAGAAGCGGCTTCTTTTGGGTAAACAATATTTAACGATGTCTTGATATGAATGATAATTGGATTGAGTTAAACTACTGTCATGTAGAGATGGCACGGTAATCCTGCATAAGAAAAAACAGTTGTTTTCCCTTATAAATCATTAATAAAGTGGTCTGACTCTGTCGCTGCTTGGATCTTCATTTTGATATGACTATATGATCTGTTGGAGAACAAAATCCAAGTTAGCCCTGGATAATTGGCTGATGACAGGCCTGTTATTAATGAAGTAAGATTTTTTTATTTATATATTTTTGTATATCAGTTGAGATTCTGATGCTGAATTATTCATTAGTATATTAGGGATATTCCTCCTTTATTGTTATTGATGAGGACTGTCTCAGGTGGATGGTTCATTTCATTCACCAGAGTGGCATGCTGCTCGTTTGGCCAGCCTTAATACTTCGCACACGATTACCTGGGAGGAATATAAACGGAAGCAAAAGGTAATTTTCCGTTGATTCAAGTTCAAATACTTTCCTCAAGTATTAGTGTCTAGATTCGATTGTCTTATTCATCCTTGCAATTGCTTTGCCCAAGTGTACGGAACATATGATTGGTAACATACTAGGCAGGTATATGCTGGTCCGCATGATGCACTGTTTTCTTTTTTAATTTGTAACCAGCATCTTCTTTTTCTTGTCAGATAGTATAATTATCCATGACCAAACTTTATTGCGATTTAAAGAATCTTTAGTGACCAGAGAATGGTGGTTTCCTTCTCCACAGTCAACCAACCATTGCAGATATTTACCATATCTGCTTCAGTCTGACATTATGGGAATTGTTTGTTGCCTTGGTTATTATCAATTTTACCTGACATATCCATGTGACGTTCCATTTGGTGCAATAGGAAGATGAATTGAAAAAGGGAGAGCTGGAAGCAGACACGGATAGAATGATGAAAGAATATAGAGCGCAATTGGATGCTGAGAGGGCACGCAAACTTGCTCATGGAAGAAACCGTTCTAGTGGCAAGACGGGTCATGAAAAGGGTACGTTTGATGAATTTTGACGTTAATTAGATAAATGAGAACTTCTAAAGTGGGGTCAGCGTTACAGATAGGAAGAACAGAGATTTAAAGAAGCGGAGCAAAAAAAAGAGAAAGGTGCCAACATTTTGCAACTCTTACTACCATGATTCAACTATATTGCATTTTGATAATTTTTGCCCATATGAGTTGAAAAATGTTGCTGAACTTGATGACGCCACTATAGTTACCCTAGTCATGTGGAAATGGTCACCATGAAACCATGAAGCACACCTTTTCGGCACAAGGGTTCTTCGGTGCCTAGGTTAATTTAATCTAGTAAAATAATGGGTGCAATTTTTATGTTACATATTATTGCAATCCCTTCTGCTTCATCCATCTCCAGAGTTAAGATTCACATGAAATAGTTGTAACTACGACTGTGGCCTGTAGGAATAAATTGAACTCTGAGACGCAAGTCTTAGAATTATACAGTACTCGTAAGGAACGTGGATAAAGTCTGCCAAGGATGTTATCATCCGTAATCATTTCTCTCAATTGTATCTTGTTAACCATCTTATACGGTTCTCTCTTTTTTTTTTCCTTCAATAACGTGAATGAATCTTTGTTCGATTATTGAAATATTTAAAAAGTCAGCCATGTATATTCCCTGTTGTAGCATTCCAAGAGGAAATCGTCCGAGTCTAGCTCCTCGAGTTCATCCTCTGATATGTCCAGCAGCGATGAAGAGGAAAGGGAATCAAGAAGATCCAAATCCAGATCGAAGAGATCAAGAAGGGAAAAGAGGCATAAGTCGAGAACCAAGCACTCTTCCAGCGATGAAGAAGAGGCCGATGGTCCGGTACCACTGTCAAGATTTTTTGAGAAAGTGAAGAGTTAAGGGGCATTTGTTCAGTAACGTTTATACAATTTCCAGTCTTGAAATAGCATATTGATCCTCTTCTTCTTCATTTGCATCTACGCATTGTTGTTTCAATTATTGGGTTTTTAAGGTAGGAGTGGTCCATGTCGTAGAAGATTGGACCCATGTGATGATGCGAATTACCGAATGTGAACGATCAAGTTATCAAAACTGCAAATATTCTAAACTAACTCCCACAGAACAGACGTCCTTGTTACAGTTATTTTTAGGATAATGCACGTGGAAGAAAAAAAAAGAGGTCAAATAGTGAAATTGACTCTAGATTTAAACAGTAATTTTATTAGGTGGAAGCAAGAAAAATGTTAGTATATCGCCTTCTCGTTGGACGGGCTTTTGCTATATATATGTATCTACGTATGTGTATTTATATAAATGTATGATGTCCAAATGTCTGGCAAGGTTGAAAAAACAAAAACATTTCCTAAAATTTTTAATTCATCTTTTATATAATGATTTTTTTAATTAAATTATTACAGTCACAAGAGGTTAAAAGAATGAGGTTATTTTTTGATATATGTCTATTTTATAAAATTAAAATATTTAATATTTTCAACTCAATTAATAAAGTATATTTTAATATAACATCAACATTTTGTTAGTTTTTTTTCCGGAAATAAAACAGAGCATTAACAGCCCAAGATAAAGTACTACACTGAGTTAATAAGTCGGGGCATGGCGATTGCAGGCTCTGTTAGCTTCTGGAGACAGAGAGAAATTTCAGCTTGCATGAACTTCAACAGACTGGGAGCGTTTTTGTCTTTTCCTTTGTAATTTAGTTTCTTCTATATTTTAGCATCCATTTTGCTTAGTTAATCATAGCTTATAGTGTTTCTCAATTATGCTTAGCTGCACGATATGGTTGGGGTAATAGTCCATCGTTTGTTTTGTTCCAAGTGGGTATTAATAAGAATTTCCAAAGAAGCATGGTAGAAATGCCCGTCATTTCTAATTGTTAAGGAATCGAATTGGAAAATTTTAAATAGTTCGTGATCGTGTTGGGAAGGTGACACTGCACATTCAGCTTCCTTGGATGTTGAATCGAGTTCTCGAATAGTTTCTCTTAAGATTGACAATGAAAGTTTTTCTACCAGTGCCGTATTCTAGTCCTTGTCACTAAATTGACTAAACTATCCCAATTCTTTCCATTATGCTTGTGGTTTTATGTCAAGGACTTGGTAAGTGATTTAGCTAACTCAATTACGTGTTTTATTTTCCTTGTTTTTTATGCAGTGTAATCTTTGTTTTTTTTCTTCTCACATTCGATATATATATTTTTCTTAAATTTATTTATTTAAATTAATTAATTGGGTTATATTTAGAACCTTTCTTATGGTTTTTATCTTCACTTATTTTTCAATTGTTGGAGAATGAGTTGGGATTTGAGAGTATGGAAGGGTGTGACTGCCCATGGTTACTATAAGGTTGCTTAACTCATGAAATTGAACATGTATCGAATTTAAAATTTTGTGTATCAGAATTGTGTATAGTAAGTTTTAATTTTTAATTAGTACTTAAAAATAAATAAATAAATAAAATATATATAATAAAAACTTAAAATAAAAAAGATAGATATTTGAACTAAAACGAGGGGTGTAAGCAAACGAACCGATTTGGTTCGATCGGTAATAATATGAACCGTTTCGGTTCGGTTCGGTTCTTACAAATCGAATAGAACATTTTGCCCTACATCCTTACAATCTTGGTCTCCCCTGCTCCACCTTCTCTCTGAACAAACCCGCCGCTTCTTCTTCTGCATCCCACGACTCCCACCTCTCTAGGTCACCAACCCTGCTCTGTCGCCCTTTCTTCTCATTCTTCTTCTTTCAGCGTGTCACGGCCACCATCAGGTTAGTAAAAAAGCCCTAATTTTCTGTTTGTTTTTTAATCGAAAGGTTTCGATTCGTTCTGCTTTTTACGGTTCCACCATTGGAAACGTACGATACATGAAATTTACGATTCAAATCGCGATCTGAATCGTTTTGAATCGTACTACGTTTTTAACAACACTGTTTTTTAGCTGAATGTCTTTTGAAGTGGTAATTTCAATAGGATGTTTTATGTGAAATGTTCAGTCCTATTCAAGTTGATTATATTTTCTTCAAGTAATGTATCCGCATGCTAAGTAAATCTATTTTTAAGGATCACTATATCATAATTGCATAGAAAACAAGAAGATAGACTTATCAAGTCATTCTCTATGTTTTAGTCATAATTTAAGATCTGGAGTCATGTCTTGTTGCCTTATATGTTCTCTCTGTATGATGTTCCATTTCAGAGCCGGAGTCAAATATTAATCATAATTCAAGATGCAAGTTGTTCCCTCAGAAGGAGGGAATGCTTTGGCTACAGTTGGTCCTCGGCCAATGGAGTGGTCCACTGTTCCATATAGTGCTCCTCAAGGACCTGGGCCAAATGGGAAGCAGCGGACCTCAAGTCTGGAATCATCGATCATGTTGTTGACAGGCCATCAGAGTGCCATTTATACATTAAAGTTTAATCCAGCTGGAGACGTGATTGCATCTGGGTCTCACGACAAGGAAATTTTCCTATGGAACGTTCATGGTGATTGCAAGAACTTTATGGTTTTGAGAGGGCACAAGAATGCAGTTCTAGACCTTCATTGGACTACGGATGGATTTCAGATAGTTACTGCCAGCCCTGATAAAACGCTGAGAGCATGGGATGTTGAGACTGGAAAACAAGTTAAGAAGATGGCAGAGCACTCCTCCTTTGTCAATTCATGTTGTCCCACGAGAAGAGGGCCACCGCTAATTGTCAGCGGATCTGATGATGGAACTGCAAAACTTTGGGATATGCGTCAAAGGGGTGCCATTCAAACATTTCCAGATAAATATCAGATTACAGCAGTAAGCTTCTCCGATGCATCAGATAAGATCTTCACAGGTGGAATCGACAACGATGTCAAGGTATGGGATTTGCGCAAAGGTGAAGTGATGATGACACTCCAAGGCCATCAAGATATGATAACTGGAATGCAGTTGAGTCCTGATGGTTCTTATCTTCTCACAAATGGAATGGACTGCAAGCTCTGCATATGGGACATGCGCCCCTATGCCCCCCAAAACCGATGCGTAAAGATCTTGGAAGGGCACCAACATAACTTTGAAAAGAACCTTCTGAAATGTAGCTGGTCTCCAGATGGTAGCAAAGTCACCGCAGGTAGTTCAGATCGGATGGTTTACGTATGGGATACGACTTCTCGACGTATCTTGTATAAGCTTCCTGGGCATACTGGATCTGTCAATGAGTGTGTCTTCCATCCCAGTGAGCCTATCGTTGGATCTTGCAGTAGTGATAAACAGATATATCTTGGGGAGATTTGATCCTGATCTACATCAGGAATTGTCAACCTGTAATGTAGTGTTTTATGGTTCATGGATATCAATTAGTCAATTGCTTCTATTTTCCGAATGTAAGTGACCCACAAAAATGATGGTCGGTTTTCAAGCTTGACATTTTGGGTCTTGTCTGGCCACTGTAGCAAACGTTTTCATGACAAATACTTGCATTTGGAACCTTGTTTCCATATCATGATTTGTGGAATTTCTTTTTAGGCTTTTTTTTCACAGCCACTCCCCCCTGCTTTTCAAATATTCTACGCACCTTCTTTTTTCTTTTAAATTAATTTTTGGTTTGTCTGTTTGCTCGTCGTGGGTTCCATTTTCAAGCTGTAGAGTAAATGGCAGCCCTCGATGGGATTCCCAAGTACAGTGTGCTCTGCTCTTTTTTTTTTTCTTTTTCTTTTTTAAATTTTTTCTGAATAATAGCATGGAATGGACTGAAAGCGAGCCCAAAGTTAAATTTTGTCGTAGGCCGTTGATTAATGGATGGCAAATGCGAGAATCAATATTTTGATTTTTGACTAGGATATTTGAGAATAGGTCTATTAAATTGTGAATTATGAAAAAGGTTTTAATGCCACTAGAAAAATTAAAATATGTATTTAAATTAACCCATAAATATTTTTCTATTTTTAAATAAGTTAAAAATAATCTATATTAATATTATACATATTTTAATGATATTTTTTATATTGGTTGATTTTTTTATAAATATTTTTTATTTTAAAATAAATTAAAAATAATTTATATTAATATTATACATATTTTAGTGATATTTTTTATATTGGTTGATTTTTTTATCTTATAATAAAAATGTCGATTTATCCCTCCTCCCTGTGGAAATGATTAACTGAAAAGACGCATAAGTGATTTAATATTATCTTATTTCATTGAAAGAAAATTAATTTTCCCAAATAAAACGAACGGCAATAATTTGTTGAAATGGACGCGAACTGACAGAACCACACATACACAGTACACACAATAAAATAAAATCTCAAAAAGGAAATAACTCTGTGACTGGGAGCTCGAGCCTTGAGGTTGAGGCGAACATTTCTGCTTCTTTGATAAGGAGAGAAGACTATACTGAAGGAGAGACCGAATAGATCTTTCCGGCCAATGGCTTCTGCTTCTGCTTCTGCTTCTATGATCAATTCTCTGATATCCCCTCTCTGCAACTCCGGCGCCAAATCAGAGGTCTTCTTCTTGAACTCTCCGGCCACTCCTAGATGCCGGACGCTCGGACGCACTCCGTCTCTTAATTCGAAGAAGAGCAACCTGTTTGGGACAGTCTCTTCCTCTTCTGCCTCTGTTGTTTGCAAGGCGGTATCGGTTAAGCCTCAGACTGAGATTGAAGGCCTCAACATCGCCGAAGATGTAACTCAGGTGACGATGATGGTCAACGGACCCTCCTTTCTCTTACCTTGCCATTGAGATGTTAGGTTCCTTGATTCCTTGGCTAAATTCCATGCTTATGTTATTCTCGTATTGCTTAAACTATGCCTCGAACAGTTTTCCTAGAACTTCGTTTCTTACGATTTTGAGCTGGTTGATATAACATGCATGTGGCGGTTTTATGCAAGGCTTTATTAAATTGAGCACTCCTTTTTAGAATTCTGAGCCTTATGGGAGATGGGTATTCTTTCCATGGCGAAAATGTGCTAGGAGTTGGTTTGGCTGACATCATACTGAAAATTCAGCAGATTATATTTTGGCTTTCCATAACTTTTTATATGGTGAATTAATACAGCATGATGACTGTAGATACCGTTTCACAGTATAAGGATAGTATCCAACCATCTACTGTCATTTCTGTTACCATTGCGATAAATTTACTATTTTCTTTTTTCTAATCGAAGTAAAGTAAATAAATAAAAAGAACTCGTAGCATGATGTAAAATGTGTTGTAATGAACATCATGGATTGCTGTTAATTCAATCGGAATTACTGTCTTTTCAGATATGCTAAGCGATAAAGTAACCTTTTCTATTTCTTTTTACGTCATTTCGTACGATCATGATGCAGCAGACTTTAGCAACCGAATAAATCATCCTAGGATGGTTTAGGAACAACTGTGGTTCTTGATTTAAGACAGTAAATAAAATCCATCGGTCAATTGGTTCTCTCATTCATTTGAATATATTGAACTTCAACCTATGTCTATTTGTATTAACTATCCCTTTCTTTGTTATGCAGCTGATAGGTAAGACACCCATGGTCTACCTGAACAATATCGTCAAGGGATCTGTGGCAAACATTGCAGCTAAACTTGAAATAATGGAACCATGTTGTAGTGTGAAGGACAGGTAAGAAAAATAGCAGGATGAAGTCAAGTGGTCCATTGATGTATGGCATACTGTATTTGTACAATTATCATAGGCCTACTATCGAAGAGGATGTTTACACATCTTTTTGAATGGATTATCCATGAAGCTAGCTAATATGATCATGCGAGTTTTACTGTCTATACTTAATCAGAGAATGGGTGCATCTTCTCACTATTCATCCTCAAAATGTCTTCAGGATAGGTTATAGTATGATATCTGATGCTGAGCAGAAAGGACTTATTTCACCAGGAAAGGTAATATATACAAGATGTAATTGTCATGCTTCTTGAAAATTATGTGTCATACACTTGTTAACAAAGCACAGGCAACCCTCTGCCATTTCCTCTCCGGAGTTTCACTGTTTCATTACATTGGATGTTCGGATAAAAATATCTATCCAAATACAATACATGTTGTATTTTCCATTCTTCACATGCATTTCTAGTTTTTGACCTGTTTTGCAACACATGTAGAAACTGAAAATACAATACAATGTCCTCCAGCAGCTAGACTTGGCACAGGAATTGCACTGTTTTAATGTTCTGTTTCATGCAAACTTAAGAATATGGATCTTCTCATGGTTATTTAAAAATAGCTACTGCAGTGCTCCAAATTTTATTTTGAGATACTTGTATCAACAAAGAGAGCTTCCACAGTAGTATATCAAATCTGCTGATGAGCGATGACATCTTCTTTATATAATTGGCCTACCTCCCATGATAGTGATTTTGGGCTAATTTATATTGGAACTTGTTGCATTTACATGTATTAACAAGAAAGCTTGCATATGAGCATACCAGATTTGCTGATGGCATCTCCTTTATATGGTTGTATACCTTGTTTGGTTAGTAATCTTGCACTAATTTGTTTGGAACCTAAAACATTTACCTAGATCTTTCCAATTCCGGGTTGATGTAACTGTAGAAATTTTTGGTCCTGTTCAGACTACTCAATAACTTAATCCTCTTACGTATTTCCAGAGTATTTTGGTTGAACCTACCAGTGGAAACACAGGGATTGGTCTCGCATTCATTGCTGCTTCAAAAGGATACAAACTAATATTGACAATGCCATCATCAATGAGTTTGGAGAGGAGAGTTCTTTTAAAAGCATTTGGAGCTGAACTTGTTTTAACTGATGCAGCAAAGGGCATGAAGGGAGCAGTTCAGAAAGCTGAAGAGATTTTAAAAAAGACACCTAATTCTTACATGCTTCAACAATTTGACAATCCCGCTAACCCTAAGGTATGAAGTCAAAAGTCTTGCTCACACAAACAGACCTTGATCTACATGGTTATTTAAATTTAAGACCAAGTAAAATTAAATAAAAGTTGTTACTTTTTGGGTTCCCACTCCACTGGCTCACCATGGACCAAATAAATATATTAGTATTAACGCAGCCATAATCTTCTTCATCTATGATACGCATTGACACTTTTGTTGGGATAAAATTTTTGTGCATATTGAACATTTCGATACACCAACAGTTGTTGAACGTGTTGGATCCAACCATTTTTTTACACTTAAGCACAATATTTGTTAATCACAATAAATATGTAGTCACTCACTTGTGTGCCTATGAATAATTGTTGAACACTTGAACTAGGGTGTTCAAATATTTATTAATTTATTTATTGAGAGTGAAAAATAATAAGGGAAAAAAATAATTTTTTCTAACATATAAATACATAAGCATTACAAAACTTGATTTTGCACTTTATATTCTACTTTTATTTCAAAGTATGCAAATCAGGTTTTGTAATTGCACTCCGGAGTTGCCAATCATATTTGCACATGGTAAGTTACACGGCCTAATTGAAGTGGCAAGTGAAAATTTCCTGGCAAGGATAATTTTTTTGCATAAGGATTACACAACTAAGGAAACCCAAACCTGAAAAGTAAACTATGATGCCATCCAAATTATGATTACTTAAGTTTTAAATCCTTGGAACACTCAGCATTTTGATGCAATGCAACTATATAATTAGAGATATGGACGATGTGGTTTGTGATGGTCAGACATAATATTACCAGAGAAAATATAAGTAAAATAGAGAACAGTTCAATAGCTTGTCAACATGTATAGACAAGCATTACTGTGATTTCATAGAATACTTATGGTGATATTGTAACTGCTAAAAAATTTAATGGTAAGGCTTGGATTTTCCGGTCATGGATGATATAGTTTGCTGCTTTTACAAAGGATGGATTTAATGATATTTGAACATGAATACGCAGGTACACTTTGAGACAACCGGTCCAGAGATATGGGAAGACAGTAATGGCAAGGTGGATATTTTTGTTGCAGGAATTGGAACAGGCGGAACAATTTCTGGTGTTGGCCGATTCTTGAAACAGAAAAATCCAAAAATCAAGGTCTTCTCTCAAAGGCTCATCGTATTATTTTTATTTTTTATTTTTTACTCATTTGTTTCTAGTTATTGAAGTTTAACTGCTCTTCTTTGCCTCCATTATGCAACAGGTTATTGGTATTGAACCTACGGAAAGTAACATACTTTCTGGAGGAAAGCCTGGTAAGTTAGTTAACCATTTGATTTTTACTGATTCTAATTTATGCATCTTTATTTTTCATATCACTAAATTGAGGTGTCCATTATATTGTCATGGAAAATTGCAGGACCGCATAAAATTCAGGGAATTGGAGCTGGTTTTGTACCCAAGAATTTGGATGAAGGGATAATTGATGAAGTCATACAGGTCTGGCTCCTGCTTACTTTTCACCAATCATGCACTCGATCAAGCATTTTTCTCTTCTATTCAAATCTCTTTGAGGATTGAAATGTACTACATGATTACTGGTCAAAATATATAGCTCTTCGTCGTTAACTAACAACCTTGTGTAATATTAATCCAAGTGCGGAATTGATGCTCCCTTACCTAAAGATTACTCAAACAGGCATGCACGGGTGCACACACAGACATACTCACGATTCCTCTGAAATTGATCTGATGGTCCTTAACTGGATGCACCATGCACTGGAAACCAGTTGGCTGAGATATGCTTCTTTATTTTGTTGACAAGATAAACACATCACTACTCTTATATGTAGGTTTTCCATTTCAAAATGCTGACTGATTGTTATTTTGGCAGATATCTAGTGATGAAGCTATTGAGACAGCCAAACAATTGGCATTGCAGGAAGGCTTGCTGGTTAGTACTCCGTTTTTTATTTTCACTTAATCTTTTGGACCATTTTGAAATTTCAATCGAGAACAAAATATGTGGACAAAAGAGAAGAGCTATGATTCAACTAACTTAACTAAAAATAGTGGAATGGAATTGCCCTTTTCTAGCCTTGTTCTATATCTTTTGAACTGTATGCACGTTCCCTGACATTAACTCATGGACTTGATATTAGGTGGGCATTTCTTCTGGAGCAGCAGCTGCAGCTGCATTGCAGGTTGGAAAGAGACCTGAGAATGCTGGAAAGCTTATTGTGGTACGCACCTTATTTTATTTTAATTAAACTGAAATGAAGATTTTCCCCTATCTCATGCTTGGTTGAGTAGGAGATTGAGACTATTTTTTTTTTCTAAACCGTGAGTGTTTGGACAACTTTGCACACACCTCGACTAATTTGACGTGACAACTACCTGACTCTACTACATTTGGTTTTTAAGGAAACTCATAGGATATTAAATCTTAGGTAGGTGGCCACCCTAGTTATCTATTCCCTCTAAATTCTTTAGAATTTAGCCAACCTATAATGGTTGATAAGACATCATTCATTTTCAATCCTTTTTCCAGTCAAATTAAAAATATATATATATAGGATCTTTCATTCTTGACTTGGTATAGCTCATGAGCTTCAGTCGCGGCATCTTTTATGAACCAAAAAAGGTTCGTTAGTATGCAATGCTGAACAAATTTACGGAAGCCCAAATGAATAATGGGTTCAGACTGCAGAAGACATTTTTTCTTCAGCATTGCTTAGATAAAAGAAACTGATTATAGGAAGAAGCATCTGGGATTGTTTTTGTTGTTTTTTTTTTTTTTTTTCATAATGCCACAATCCCTATTAACATCTTCTAGTTTTTCCCCCCTAGACTGAATAATCATCAGTTGATGTTGTACTTATTCTCCGGCATCTACTAATTCCCAATGCAAATTTTTCTCAGGTTGTATTTCCTAGCTTTGGCGAACGATATCTATCGTCGGTTCTTTTCCAATCAATCCGAGAAGAATGTGAAAACATGCAACCTGAGCCATGAAGTACCTGTATTTGAGAAATTTAGCGAGTCTTTATTTTTGATAATGCAGCACCATGGTACTCCTCCATTAGAGCCACCATGTGCATAAACCGATGCAAACACCATCTTCCAGTTGTTTCCTTTTTCTCTTCTTCCGTTTGGTTAACGCCAATTATTCATTCCTTTGTCGTTGTTTCTCTTGAAGTCTGAGCTTTATCATGAAGGGTTACAACCTGAATATTATTCTTTCGCTTCACCAGTGAAAAAAAATGGAACTTTTGTAGCTATAACTATAAGTTGCAGATAAATAAATTAGAGAATAATGGCGTGTTTCCTCCTTTACGTGTATGGTCTTTCCTTTGAGAGCTTATGCATTTTTAGCAAGATTCTCTTGATAATAAAGTAAAGTTTGGATATATTCCACCTAGAGAGCCACCAAAGGCTGGTCTCATTAGAAATTTGTAATTTTGAAATTAGTTAACTTATAGTATAGAATAGACTAATAATACAATTTTATAGGCCATATAAATTCAAAACGTGAGCTAAACATTTTTCTAATATCTTTAAGAATTGGTGGTAGGACATATATAATATATAGTGTGGTAGGCACTGTAGCATAATCATATAAAAAGAATTACAGAGAAAGCTAGCCTAGTTCTGTTGTTTGTAGCCTTTTTAGGGTTTGAAGTGTTTTTTTTTTTTGGGGGGGGGGGGGGGGGGGGGTTTCAAGCACATGGAAGTTGTAATTAGTTGATGGGCATACCATACAGAGTATTTAATTATGCAAAGTTGTGAATCAGGCTGTGTTTTTTTTAATAATGTAAGAGGCAGGCTTTTCAGGCATGGCAAAAAGCCACTCCTACTGTGTGAGCATGCAAATGCAAACGCAAGAAAACGAAGGCTTCAGTTTGAGTTGGTCCCAAGCCAATCCTCATGCCCCATTAATTATTCTTGAAAGAAGATCTTAAAAAAATGCCAAAAAGCTGGTCGCATTTACAAAGAGCTTGGTTTATATTATGCATAAACATAACAATTGACTAAATAGCATGTTTTATTTTTACGTATTATATATTAATTATTCTGGAAAAATCTCTTTCAAATCTAAATTTTACGGACACCAGCTTCGAAACTTTCAATTGCAGGGGACGAAAGGAATGAGCTTCGCAGAATCCAAAACGAAACTATTTTTAAAATCAACACAAATCATTTTTCAGAGGAAAAAAAAAAGGTGAATATATGAATCTGGAAATTGATTGGTCGGTGGAAATGGCGGATGCGTTCACGCCACTGGTGAATGGCAAGTACAACCACGATCCTATGCCCCTTTAATTCCCACTCAAATTTTACTTTCTATATTTCTGTCAACGTCAGTTATATACTTTATTTTTTATTATTTTATAGCTCAACCTCAATTTAAACTTCTGGATCATGATATATATTTTAACCAATTAAATTTTATCCACGTTACTTTTCATATTATAAAAAAATAAGTTAAATGATTAAAAATTTTACTTTAAATTCATAGTCTCATAACAAACTGAGTTTAAAATTTTAAAGAAATTGTTGTCAACTAATTGGGGTTAAGAACAGTTTATGTTGTAAAAAGTTTATGTGTTTATCAATAAGTGATTTTAATCCTTATATTCTTTCTTTGATCTATTTTGAATTTTCTCTAAGATTATTTTTATCAATATTCGTGGGTTCCATCTCAAAATTAATTATCAAAGAGAGGAATAGTCTAGATATATTATAAACCACTGTTAAGTCCATTTTATTTTCAATGTGGGAACATTTACAACTTTCCATTAATTAATACTGAAATTAAACTTGAATTTGTGTACTTTTCATCATCAATTTTGGTCGCTTAGTTTAATAAAATACAGGTGGAGATTCAAACTCACGATATTTTTGTTGGAAATAGATATCTTAATCCGTTGAACTATGTTCAAGTTGATAGTTAATTCGCTTTGATTAGTGTGCTTGGGCGCTCTGCTAAGTTTAGACTTTTGGTGTGGTTGTGTTTAAAGTTTGATTTGAAATTTATATTTGCATCATTAATTTATCACTTATTTGCTAAATTAAAATAGGGTAGAATGCAATCTTAAGCCCATATATTAAGTTTTTACCCAGATATAAATTATTAATGCTGTTATCTTCAATTAAAATTTGTGAAACAATATAATCAGTGCATTATAAAAAGCAAAATAATAATAAAAAGGTTAAATTACTTTCAATTATAAAGGATACTATAGAAGTATATGAAAATTGTGGTGTGTGGGTCAAAAAGGAGCGGCCATCGGCCTTGGACTATGTTAGAAACCATGATTTTCGTCGAAGTGACGTTGAATGACGTAAGAAAAACCATTATATGTGCATTTCTTAGAATAATCAATTTACATAAATTATTAATATTACAATAATATAAGAAATATAAAGTCACGTTCAATGATAATTTTGTTTTTGATTTTCTATTTTAAAACTTGAATTCGTTTATCATAATTTCTTTATTTTATCTTTCATATTTTGAAAGATATATTTGAATTTTAAAAAATATATTTTTAATATTAATTTTGTCTTTGTTTTTGTACTCCTAATTTAAAAATTATGTTTGATTAGTAACTATTTTCTTAGTGAAATTAAAAAGAACTAACTTTTCCAAATTTAAAAGTTTGACCACAATCTAAAAGATATTCGAAAAAGTGGATCACACAACTAACAACTTATGACTAAATATTTTCTCATAAGAAAAAGCTCTTATGACTAAATAAGTTAATTTCTAAAAGCAAGAGCCAAACCGAGCATAACTCAAGTGGTTAAGATACCTATCTTAGATCAAAAGGTCATAAGTTCGAACCCCACCCTCACACTAGGACAAAAATAAAGTGTTATAAAATAGGGTTAAAATATTATTTTTCTCTCTACATTTGGTTCATTTTCAATTTTTACAACTCAACTGTCTCTCTCAACTTTGGTTTGCTTTGACAATTGTGCTTTCAAAACGGTTATTTTCTCTTAAAAAAAGACTATTTTGATATCTATTTATAAAATTTTAATATATGAACGCAACAAAAATTATTTAATATAAAATTATGTTACATTTCAAAAAATATCAAGAATATTAGTATTGAATTGTGATAGAAAAATTTGAGACAAAAAATAAAATAAAAAAATTAGGACAATCATTTTTTTTTAAATACATAGATCAAATCAACCTTTCGAAAATAAAGGTAAAAGATAAATATTTTCGAAAAAGTCGGGAATTCGAATCTTTTATTACAAACACGTTTTATACAAAAGAAAAGAAAAAGGTAAAATAATTGTAAGCATCGTACATGAATTTGTCCCTATGCATGTCGTACTGATGTGTAATGGTAATGGGAGGGTGGGCCCACCTTCGTTCCAGCTTCACACGTTCTATGTTCTCTTCTTTGTATCTTCAGTTTCCCACTTCCCCCGTTTCTCAATCCCAATCCCATCTCCGTTTCGTATTTATTCCATTTCCCCCCTCATCACATATCACTCATCACTCCTCCATTTCCAAATTCTAATTTTCTATGCCAAATTCTCGCTCTCAAATCTCATCGTCCATGGATTTGGATTCCAAGGAATTCGACCTCTCTTCCCCTTCTTCTTCGCCCTTCTCCCACAGGTAATTCACTCTCAAATCACAACTAATTTCATTTCATTGTGATCTAATTTAATTAATTCACTTTCCCGGCCGGCTGCCGTTGCAGATGGTGGTCCAAGAACACGGTGGCCGTCGTCACCGGAGCCAATAAGGGGATCGGATTTGCCCTAGTCAGGAGATTAGCGCAATTGGAACTCACCGTCATTTTAACAGCCAGGGATCAAGAAAGAGGATTCAACGCCGTCCAGACCCTGCGAAATGAAGGACTCCCCGTTCTCTTCCGCCGCCTCGATGTTTCCGATCCCCTCTCCATCGCCTCCTTCGCCGCCTGGTTCACCGCCAATTTTCAAGCCCTCGACATTCTCGTGAGTACTTTTTTCCCTTCATTCTCTCCCGTTTCTTTTTCTCATTTTGCAATTTCAACCCTCCACTTACTTCAAATTACAATTTGTTTTTTTCCTTCACGTTGATTTATTTTAGTTTACACGTGTTCTGAAATCTTGATCAATTTTTGGAAGCTGACAAAATTATTTTCTTTTAAATGCTATTTTGGTGTCTTAATTCGTACACTTAGTTTTGTTTAATACTTTATTCCTTCAGTTTTTTTTTTCCTTCTAATTTTACAACTTTGCATGCGGGGAATGTGACATGTTACAATACAATTTGAAATATGAAAGATCTATATATATTTTTTAATCTTTGAAATATGTAGTTTAAGCGACATAGAAACTTGTGATTTAAGATCCATAGAAGATCCCTGAGTGGAGAACATGATTTAATTGTGTTTTTGAGTTCCGTTGCCAAAAAAATTAAAATTAAAATTAACATGTTAGTACCTTCTTCTTTAAAAGGTTGAATCTCCTATGAGAAATTTTACTACATATCGTAAATTTAATACTCATTATAAAAAGTATCACAAATTTTTTTCTTTTTCATTTTTTAAAAACGTGCTATTTTGGTCAATTTTTACACTTTCTACCACATTTATAAATAGTATTACTCTCATTTAATTGTAATGCTATATTCTCAAAACATAAATCAGAATGCTAATTTGAAATTAGAAAAGAAAGTAAAAGAATTATTAGGAAACGATCTCATGTTTGTGAAGTAAAAATTGAAAGAAAAAAAAAGGCCAGGAGGGACTTTGATAATTAGTGAAATTAATTTGGGTTTAGTAAGGGGTTTGTCGTTGAGTTAGTTTCATTGATGAAGACCTATTGGTAGGTATGCTACGTGTATTTATGAAAGGTATATCTAATCATGATCTTATTTTTATTTTTTTAATATTTTAAAAGAAGACCATATAGTCTTCGGAAAGCAGAATATCGTGTACTAAAAAAAAAAAAAAAAAAAGCAAGTCAATGTGAAAGAAGAAAAGTAAGATTTACGTTTTTGCAAGAAAAAGGCGAACCAGTGATTGGTTTGGATGTTCCCTCCGGGTCCCTCCCACTGAATTTGGCTTGGATGTTCCTATTTTGTAGTGGAGCTGAGTTCGAGTGTGGAGAAACACCGATTTCATACCCCTGTTTCTTCTTCATATTATATTGTCTAATTTTTTAATTATACAAATTACAAAATTAGTTGAATTAATTTGCAGGTGAACAACGCGGCCGTATCGTTCAACGACATAAACGAGAACTCGGTGGCAAACGCAGAAACGGTAATGAAAACAAACTATTACGGCGCGAAATTGCTGACCCAGGCTCTATTGCCTGCCTTCCGCTCCTCTGCGCCTTCCAGGGCCCGAATTCTCAATATCACCTCAAGGCTTGGGACCATCGATGTAGGAGCTTGCTTAATTAATTGGCTACTTTATTAATTTGAAATTAAAAAAAAAAAAAAAGAGATGAATTAATTGATGATAATTTTGAATATTGGTTGGTGCAGAAGGTGAAGAACGTGAAAGTGAGAGAGATTCTGGGGAGTGAAGATGTGGGGGAGGAGGATATAGAAGGCGTGGTGAATGCGTTTCTGGGGGACGTGAAGAGAGGGACCTGGAAGAAGGAGGGTTGGCCGGCGGTGTGGACGGAGTATGCGGTCTCCAAGCTGGCCCTCAACGCCTACACCGCTGTTCTGGCCAAGCGCTTCGCCCAGTTTGGGACTAGTGTGAGCGTCAACAGCTTCTGCCCTGGCTTCACCCAGACCTCCATGACTCGTGGGAAGGGCACCCACACCGCCGAAGCCGCCGCCGCCGTCGGAGCTCGCCTCGCCTTGCTGCCTCCCCACCGCCTCCCCACCGGCCACTTCTTCTCCTGGGGCCCCAACTATGATGTACCCAAAAACTCCAGATTATAATTTACCATTATTATTATTATTATTTATCCGATTATCTAATCTCTCTCTTCCATCATCTTTATAATCTGCCTTTGCTGTCTCTCTGTGTTGGCCGTTGGGGTGTGAAATAATATCAAGCTATAATATCCAACCACCATTACTTTCTATCATATTTTTAAAAACTTTTATTTCAATGCTACTCCGATCCTAATTAGATTCCGTTTTCTAATTATAATTATTAGAATAACCAGTATTTGTGTTTTATAGAGTATATATGCATATGAGTTTGCTTTTAGATTCTACCTATATCTTTGATATACATTTAATATATTCTAATCTTTCTAGGCTAGCTATGTCACATCCCTAACAAATTTAACTATAGTCTATGACTCTATATTCCTTGATTAAAGTACACCAAATGTCCAGGGTGACACAAAACAAACATTCTCAAGTTATTTATTTATTTATTTGAGTACTAACATGTGTGGGTATGGATATGAATGCAGACTCTTTTGTTCGGAAATAGATTATCTTAACCAATTGAATTATACTTAAGTTTGTCATTCACAAATTATTGCACGGTTTGAAGTTGAACTCTAAAATATTGTAATACAAGTCTTATAATCAATTGTATTGAAAGAATAAGATAAGATTTAACACAACATTTTTATTTTTCAATATCAAAATAATATATCTTAAAAGAAGTTGACTGAAATTTTTGTCTCTACAAATAGCTTGTTACATCTTAGAAAATTTATTAACCTCTATATTAAGTATTAACTATAAGAATGGATGAGTTAATAGTTAAAAAAGAGGGGATCAAAAACAAAATTTGTAAACAAATAACAAAAAAACAATCAAATTGGTGTTATAAATATAGGGATGGGATCGAAGGACCATGAAGAGAGACATTAATATCCGACCATTTAAGCCTATAATGATATCGATGATTACCACCAAGTTGACGCAATAGTGAAACATATGAACACAAACCTCATAAATATTTGGGGGGAAGTCAGGATTTAGATTTGGCTGGAGAAGGGAAAAAAACAAAGAAAAGGAACCCAATTCACATGCAAATCTCCTCAACAACAACAACAATAATAATAATTGTTTTTTGGTTGGTTTGGGAGAAGAATCTTTGAATAATTGATGGTCAACAACGTGGAAGTTAGACATGAATATTCTTTGGTGTCGTGTGAATTATATAATTAAATAAGATGAGTGATGCCGCTCGTGACGATTATTTCTCACTCACATCACATGGAGCAATAAAACAACTCGTCAAAAAAAAAACCATGAAATTAATTTTCTTTTTCGATAGGGCTCTCTTGGATATAAGTTCAAGACTAATTTATTCCTAAATGATGAATAAACACTATTCGATCCAAAAATGATGAATTATCTGATGTTATCTCTTGTAGTTTGGCAGTAGGAGATAGAAAGCGAAAGGAATAAATCTAGTGTACTTAGTAAAAACCTTCTTGGAATCTATGATTTTTTCACATATTTATTTATATATCTTTGGAAATCAACTTTCATTTAATAAATTAGAAGCAAAGGTACCTATAAAGTGTTAACAAATATGAAATAATAACAATGTATTATAGTTTTGCTTTAGATTCTTATTTGAATTTGATATCCCTCTTTTCTTTTTTTTTTTGTTTTATATTATTATTCTAAACAAACTAATACCAAATATTATAGGATGTTGTAGTTTAGTGATCAATATTTTATTTTCAAAACTAGTGGTCAATATTATTTGTTCAGTAAATAGACTTTTCGTGTAACAAAATACCATCTAAATTAAATATAGCTTATTTAGTTTAGATATATATCATCAACTAAAATATCAAAAGTTTGAATCCTCACGGTCGCATATTGTTGAACTCAAACAAAGGAAAAAATGTATTCAAATAAGCATATTTTCCACTATTGCGTTTAAAATTATACTTATACGTGTGACATAAAATTATGGTTACACAACTAGTTATATACTTATATTTAAAATTATACTTATCATTTTTATTAAAATTTGACATGTAAATAAGCAATTTCTACTCTAATATACCTATTTAAAAAAGACCCAGTTGATGTGTCAAATGAATCTCATATTTTAAAAAATAAATTCACACATGATAAATAATTAGTATATTTTATCAGCTAGTTGAAAAAATACTACACTTTCTTAACAATTTTTTTTTTTTTGGAAAATTACTATTAGAACCCAAGAATTGTCTACTCAATGAAGTTATAAGTTTTTTTTTTGGAACAAAAAGATATTGATTAAAGGATAAATACCTCTTGGGCTACGGAAGAAGGGTAGTCACCCTTAGTTAGGTTTAATAACCATAAAGAAAAACAACTTTGTCAAAAGCACGTGGCAGCAGACAAAAAGCCATGTTTGGCAAGTGTGTGTGCAGATTGATTACAGCCACGAGAGATGTGAGAAAAACAAATTGAATAGAAGGAAAGAGAAAGGGTTTCAATTTCCAGCAACCAATTTAGTTCATCTCCTAGAGTTGATCTTCCACCATTTATGAGTTTGAATGACAATTAGAGAACCAGATTCTACTTGAAGGTGTTGAAAACCCATAGAGAGCACCATGTGCAGACCTTCCAGAATTGCTCTAATTTCTGCGAGCAAAGGGGATAGGGGAAAGAGAGAACCTTGGACTTCGCTGCCAGAATACGACCTCACGAAGAAGCATCCCCAGACCAGTCTGAGTATTTCGGCAAGCCCCATCCACATTTAATTTTGTGAAATTTTCCAGTGGAACGTGTCACGACGAGGGAATCACTGAAGCTGTAGCCGTCGTTTGAGGGGCTGAAGGGGTGGCATTCGCCCGCCTGAAATACTCAAGATAAGAAGAGATCCAATTGCATTTGGAGTCGAGATCCAATGAAGTTATAAGTTGTACTTTGCACTTTATAAATTGTTGTTGATATGAGATGCATATAAAATTAAAAAAGGTAGGTGGTCACCCAAAAAATAGGTATTCTTTCATCTGGTAGATGTAAAAAATGTAAACTAATGAATCAGTATATATTTGAATTGAAAAGAGTCGTGTCCAACGACGTATCATCTATTTGATAAATAAAAACCCAAGTCGAACAAAAACTTTTTAGAACTTTGACCTTTCTTAATTTTGTTAGAAAACTATAAAAACTCAAATGAATTTTCCGCTCTCATCAAATGATTATAAAATACCACGTATTTATGGTTGTTTTTGTAAATAAAATATTCAATATTCATGAGAAAACACAATACCAGCTTTTTCTTTCAAAATGTTGACATCTAGTCAACAATTAAAAATTTAAAATTCAATCCACGATTCTTTAACAATGCATTTTTTTTTCGTTATTAACATTTAAATGTTGCTTATATTATACATAGTAAAATATGGAAAATACATTTTGTCTTTTTGTCTTTTTTTTTTCTTTTTTGTTTTGAAACTTTTTGAAATGGCCACGCCATCTTTCATCATTTTAATGGGGAAAGTTTCTACGGAGAGTACTGGAAATTTTCCACTACCTCTCTTTATTATTGTAATGCCTGCGAGGGTCCACGAAAGAAAATAATAAAGTACATATATATATATATATATATATATTTTTTTTTCAATACAATATTTTTTTTTCTTGAAAACAAATAAAGTACTTAATAATGTGTGAAATTGTGAATGAGATGATTGGAGTATGTATCCCTGTAGGCTGTAATATTATAAATTTTTCAAATTTATTGTTGCTAATGGCTAGAAACCTATTGGTTGAATCATCCATAACTATATGGAAAAAAATTTATTATTTTATTTGATTTATTCATTAAATCCAGTGGGCTAAAACGTTTCATGTTTTTTTTCCAACGTAGACTTAGTTGTATTAAATTAAAAAGTCGTGAGTCCGAATTTTCATCTTTACATATTGTACTTCTAATTTTTTTTATGTATTTTTGAAAAAAAAATTATTTCCAAGTTGACTTAGGTTAATTTTCATTCGTTCTATCCAAATTAAACTGTTTCCTATCATTTTTAGTCCATTCGAAAATATATCTATTGGGTAAATCTTATGAACAATTTTATTTATTTAATAATAAGATTTTTGTATAGAATATATTTTAAAATACAATTAACTCAAATCGTTTGTTATAAATTAAAAATCATATGTTTGTCAATATTTTAAAATCTTAAAAACAAATAAATTATAAAGAACAATTTATCATAATTTATTATAACAAGAGTCAACTGAACATAGCTCGACGGTAATTAATATCTACTCAAGCAGGTTGACTTTCAAAGTTCCAACTTTATTAAAAAATAACTATCTTACCGATAATAAAATTCTCATAAAAGTCTCACACTTTTGTTTGTCAAATTGTTGTGTTTTAAAAATAGCAAAGATCTCCCTGTAAAGAGTTTGGCTTCCGTCTCATTAGTGAATAATTTATTTTATATTCTTGCAAGTAATCCTAATTTCCAGAAAAAGATACATTTAACTTGAACCGATTTTGATATTTATCCTTTCAACTTCAACTAAACTATATTTAAACTTAAATCCACTCTTGCATCTCTGCTTGGAAAAGACGCGTTTTAGAATTAATAATTGATTCCCCTAAAACAAAATTTAAAATTAATAATTTATTGTACTCGTAAGAAAATTAATAATTGAGTATGTACCTATGTTTGATTTTTTAAAGAATAATAGTAATAAACCGAATAATTGATTCGCATATTGATATTTTCATAATTATTTGATAAAAATAAAGAGTTGACTGAGAATTCAAGAATATTTCTAAAATATCATTAAAATATTAATGAAATACGACAAAATTATCGTAAATCTATTTAAAAAAATGTAGAATGTTTATTTATTAATTTATACAAATTTTTATAACCCGGTATTGTTTACATTTACAAACCACTACCACTTAAATTTCATAAGAATCAACACTTTAGTAGATTGTTAAAGCAAGCATACACCGATAATTGACACATATTCCAGTTAAGAGGTTGTGATTTCGATTCCCCACCCAACATGTATTGAAAAAAAAATACATTAATAAAGAAGTATGGAGATACCATACCGCCTTAAACAAGCGCCAGGAAAATGGAGCTTACCCACCTACCACTAGTCTTCGACAAGAGACTTTAGGGCTTGTTGGAGGTGCTGAGCCTAACGAATCGACACTGACGGGACAGATTTCAGACCATCCTCCGAAGAGGTTACATTAAACAGAAAGACTCGATTCAAAAATGCTCCATACCCTCACTAGCACTACTACTCAATTCTCTGGAGTCCTATTTATGCTAACTATCTTTGTTTGGTTGCAAGCAAGAAAATGAATATCAATATGTATAAATTCCGTGAGCAGCGATTGAACTGAACGTTCCAAGTGCATCCAGCAAGAATCGAACCTCATGTCTTACTCGGGCCAGCAGTGAACAAAGTGTTAAAGTAGAGAAAGCTAGCGTTTCGTACTCAGCCGGCCAAGTAAAACTCCAGCTAAGCTAATAGCTCTAATTGTGGGATATCTTAAAAAGATGCTCTTGTTTGTGGCCTTCCTTCTCTTCTGGTTAATCCTATGAATCGGTAATCGGATCGGCAACAGGTAACAGGCTTTATCTGGGTTCAATTCCTTTCTTCCTACCCGGACCAGCATTGGATTAATTCCTTCGATGCTTGCTCGGAGCGGGGTCGACTCAATATCGAGAGACTCAGCCACCGAGGACTTTATCGCACCTATTGAAATATGGGATAATTTTCAAAAGAAGTATATTAAAAGGTTAAATTTTAAATTTTAAATAATTAAATAAACCGCTACCACTTTTGGGCCATCATATAACGCGGCCCAACCCAAGAGCTGGAAGCTGCAAATGTCAAGACCTCGCAGCGCTCTGGTGTTGTGGTCGTCCAATCTGTGCTGAAAGCAATCGGAGCAGGTATCATTAGGGTTTTGGTTTGTGTGCTAATCGCCAAGGTTAATTTCTTCAACTCTCTCTCGATCTTGCAGATGTTTGCTTGATTTGCTATTGTATGTATATAAAAATTGGAAGAAGTGATTACTTGTTATATGAAACAGCATTAAGAAATTTATAACTTCTTTTGTGCTTTATAATTTCTCTATATAGAAGATGACTAGCCCAATTAGAGCTTTGATTAGGTCTTTATGGTTTGCTAGGCTAGTCACGGCGTAGAACTTGGTTTGCTTTCATCATCATGTACTGAATTGAACTGTTGTTGTTTTGTTGATGGTAAAGAAAACTCAGGAAATGGAAACTCTAGCTAGATAACAACACAACTGAGACCACCACCCACCCACCCAATGTCCTTTGTAGGAGAAATGTTCAAACCTCGTGTGTTACACCAATTCAATTACCACTAAAGTGCCACTGTGTAGAAGGCTGAGAGTGGAAAACATGAAGCTGACGCTTCAAGGATTGATTTCAAATTAACCCATGAGTGGCACTAGCAAGACTTCCATATTCAGCTTCGGTGCTAGAATATGAGAGTTTGTTGCTTATGAGAGCACAGAGCAATTAAATTGTCACCCAAAAAAATACAGTAACCTGAGTGGACTGCCCAATCAGTATTCATGAACTCGGGTGAAGATGTAGGAGAGCTGATACCTGCAATGTAAGGGCGCGATGCAATTTAAAACTTACAAAATCAACCAAATGGTTTGAGCAACACGTGTGGCCAGTTTGGTTTCATAAAATTTGAAACTGAAAATAAGTTGATTGTTTCAGTTGTGATCATATTGGTTGGCCGTTGGATTGCTAGACGGTTGAATCCACCTTCAATTGGTTTTGAATGTCCATTTTTCCGATTTCTGAAAGTTTTGGACATTTATCATTTTGACAGTATATATAAATAAGGACACATACTCTAATTTCGCATTTTATACTTAGGGTTTATTTTTGTGTTTCACGCCCCAAGCCCAGCCCAGAACAACACCCACATTTCTCAAGAGTTTTGCTTACCCCAAGTATCAACTTTTTCAGATCTCACTTTCCATCCTCCTCCTCACACCGCACAAGGGTAGTGTCTCAGTTTTTTTTAACTTCTTTTTCTTCTTTTCCTTATTTTAGTTTTCACGCCCCTCTTCTCTTTTCTCTTCTCCCAATTTCATTGTTGGTGTTGCTGTTTTTGTTCATATAATCATATCTCATCCTTTAGGTATGCTTTCTTCTCTCTTCTTTCTTTCAATTTTCACACCTCTCTTCTCTTTTCTCTTCTCCCAATTTTTATCATTGTTGTTGTTTTTGTTCGTGTTTGATCTCATCTCATCTTTGGGTTTCCTGTTTGTATTCGTATTTGTCTGTTCTTGTTAGTGATCTCTTTTAACACTAACTTCAGTTCTTACAGGTACCAGAATCGATTGGGTTGGTCTAAAAAATTATCCTAACCTGACCCAACCCAACCCGATTATTGGTTGGTTTTTCTTAGATCATTGTGTTAGGTTTCAGTAACCAAGTCAATATTATTTAATTTTTATCAAGCGACAATTCAAACTTTTGAACTTGAAAAACTGTGTGATTAACCTTTGAATTAAAAAAACCCATAGTAGGAATAAAACTGCATTGCATATCAAACCAAGTCTTGTACGCTTGTTTAAAGCTTGACAAAATGGTGTATGGAGTTTATGCACAAGAGCTTGATCATTAGTAGAACCATGAAAACCTGGAGGCTGGTTCATGAAGACATAGTCATCCATGCTCCAATTTTTCGTTCAAAAATGCATTATTAATATCCAATTGCTGTGGTACTAGCTTGGACCACAAGATTAAAGGTTGCCATAACCAATATCCAGTAATTGGTGAGATTTCTTATCCATTAACTTGAGTTTATAATGAGCTACTGTCCTATCCGAATTTCTCATGATTTTAAATACCCACTTACACCCTACAACCTTAGAATCACTTTATGAGGAACCTGGTTTCCAATGCTTTGGACAGCAACAAATTTCTCACGAGGTTGTATCTAACTATTGATATAACTTTCAAAGTTGTATCCCTGTATTCTGCTAAGGTTTGATGCTTCCAGTTCATATTCAAACATTTTGGAGCTTGAGGTAGCCATGGCTACTTTTTCCTTCATTTGTGCACTTGTGTGGCTGAGTTTTTAATGTCTGCTGCCATCTTAAGAAATCTTTTATTAAAATCTTTGTGTAATCTATAGACCCAAGTATTACTCAATGGTCTAACAAACTAGAACTTGATGCCTTACCAAAATTATACCTGCTAACTGTACCGAAGTTATATTTTATTTTGGATTTTCTTGAGTAGCTTCCCCGAACAAGCATTAACCCTCAAATTCCAGTATTATCATATTCATTATTGTTTTTTACAAGTCTTGTTCATTATGTTGCCATTGGGGATGACAGTCTAATTGGATCAATATTGACAAATCTTGCAGTGTTAGAAGCATAACAAAACATAAACGTCAAAATGGCTGGACTTTTGGGATACAAGAGCCTCGCACCCAAGACAAAGAATGTTGTTGTTGCCGGAGGTTTAACTGCTTTTGTGTTTGGGGTATATTTCTACACCATGAGAGCTGTTGGAGGTACAGATGAACTGCAAGTAGCCATAGACCAGTTTGAAGCACAGAAAAGCAACAAGGATTAGCCTTGGACTCTTTTTGTACCCCCTTGTTTCTCTGTAAAAGTAACGAATTTTTCGGCCTTCAGACAATAATGCAATTTCCATCAACTCTCTAAAGATGAAATGTTGTGTGGTTGTCAGGCTGTGTTTTTCATTTTGGGGAGCACAATAAGATTTTACTTGTATCTACTTCTTCAATTACGTTTAGTGTTGTAATTTTTACCTGTTTAACTTATAATTTGTTCAAATTACATATTAAACTTGTATGTGCACTTTGAGAAATTGTTACAGTTTTTACTTTAGTTGAAAAAATATATCATTTATGCACGTTGTCCAAGAAACAGAAGGCAAATGTTAACAAGTGAATCGCGTAGTAAGCATATTTTGGGTATAAATTCAGAAATCATTCTCATTGCTATTCAATCGCATCACCTCATCAATAAAATAAATGGGTCAGAATATTCTATCATTCAAGTTTCAGGGATGAACTTCAGCCAGAAGCCCACATTCCCTGAAAAGTACATTATCGAGAGAGAAAGAAAAATGATGCTGCGGTTGCAATTGGCATAATCATTAATCAGTATGAAGAAAAGAGGGAACTGCATATTAGAACGAGCAACATGAAGCCACCTCTGTTTCCACTTAATCCCTGATATTGAATGAAGCCCTTAACTTATCAGCTAGATGTGGCAGCGTATTCAAGCTTTCTTGGATTGACCCATCCACGCATGATTCCAAATCATAAACGCTGCCAGTTTTCTGCTGAAGCCTAGCTGCTTCAAACTTGTCTTGGCACACCATTAGTGACCTGTTCAATCTTTCCTGCATTCACCATACAAAAATACAGACCCTCCTTTCAATGGACAACTCACTACTGTATCCAGAAATTCAAAACGTTAAACAACAATGGCAGTGTTGAAAAACTCTTATTTGAAGACTTCCCATGTTGACCTCCAATTGTTCTAGCTAGTAGTTTAATTATTCGGTGCTAATTCCAATTCAAACTAATGGCTAAATAATGCTGAAATATACAGCTGATCTTTGCAAATGACGATAAGAAACTGCATCTCTTTCTTGATTTCAATGGTTAAAGTGGTGTTTATGTGTGTAGCCAGGATGAGGAGACAGCAGATCTTCTGGAATATCATGGTCTGTTTTGGAATGCAGTTTGTTTCTTTTTCTTCAGCGTGATCCTCGGTCATCCTCTGAAGGACAAAAGGTAAAACCTTCCGACTTCCATTTGAAAACCAGATCAAATCTAGTTTTGAGTTTGGTTTGAAAATTTTCGAGTCATATGCTTATGTCATTAAGAGTTGAGATAAAAATATGAAGTTGAATGAAGGAAAGACAGAAAATCAGAACGGGGAGATGGATAAACACGTACTTGAAACTTAGCCATCTCATTCTCAACATGTTGCTGAGCTTTGATAACTGGAACGCTACAATTCTCAACGCAGTTGCTAATCTCTTCCTGCCTTCTTCTCCTGTCGAAGCACTCATAGGCACATTTGAAATACGCTTGCTGCAATCAAGAATCATAAAAGATAAATAAACAAGCCATCAAGTAAAAGAAGTCACAAACGATGGAAACGAAGATCCCGAAGAGAAGGAAATCATCGACTCCTCTCTTCTCACAGCAACCGGTCTCCAGGAACTGGAACAAAGAATCCATGGCGCCCATTCGAAAGACGAAATGACTGGACAGATACACCTTGAAATCGAATGGGAATGGAGAGAGGCAAACCTGAAGAGTAAAATTAACATGGTCTTGGACGGGACCAAGATGAGACTGCGCTGCCATGTTCACTTCGTTTAGCTTCTGCCTCATTCTCTCAGAAACCACTTGCTCTTCCATAGCCGCTATGTGATTCATCTTCCTTCCAATTCCCGGGAATACTCAACAACAGAGAAGATCCGCTGAAATCGCAGTGCGCGAAGGGTTTAGGGTTTTTGCTTCCAGTTCCAGTTCCATCCAAATTCTCGTTAAACATGGCGTTTTCTGCTTTGGGCCCGGGCCCATATAAACCCAGCCCAGCCCAAACCTTTCCTTTCCTTTTCCTTTTTTTCTTCCGTCCTTTTTGATCTCTCTTTCGCGCTAAATATCGCGTTTCTTACAGGAAAAAGAGGAGAGGGCGGCCAATGGACTGTTTTGAAGAGCCGATATGTAGAGACGTCCCAAATATAGTCTCCTCTTTCGTTGACTCATTCGTCGACTTCTCCGTCAGCGGCGGTCTCTTCTTGCCGCCGGAGCCGGCCAGCCCTGATACCGCTTCACAAGACGCGCCCGCGCCCTCCATTCATAATTATCACCCCAAGCAATCGTCCCCACGGCTGCACACCTGGTTACCCTCTCCGGAGCGCCTAATTGCTGTTGGAGATCTCCACGGCGACCTTTCTAAGTCGAAGGAAGCACTTAGACTTGCCGGATTGATCGATGGCTCTGGTAGATGGATTGGCGGGTCCGCCACCGTGGTCCAGATCGGTGATGTGCTCGACCGCGGCGGGGATGAGCTTAAGATCCTGTATTTCCTCGAGAAACTTAAGCGAGAAGCAGCCAGGGATGGTGGGAGGATCATCACCATGAATGGAAACCACGAAATCATGAACGTCGAGGGTGATTTCAGGTACGTGACTAAGGAAGGCTTGGAGGAATTTAGGGCTTGGGGAGACTGGTTCTCTGTAGGAAACAGAATGAAGGCTCTTTGCGTGGGTTTAGAAATGCCCAAAGATCCATTTGAAGGAATTCCTACGGCCTTCCGTGGTGTTAAGGAAGATTTTCATCCTGGATTTCGTGCTAGAATTGCCGCTTTGCACCCCAACGGTCCGATTTCTGGCCGATTCTTGTCGCAGAACACGACAGTACTGGTCGTCGGAGAGTCAGTTTTCGTTCACGGCGGCCTTTTGCCGGGGCACGTCTCATATGGATTGGAGCGGATTAATGAAGAAGTGAGAGATTGGATTAAGGGGTTGTCAGGAAAATTCGCCCCGGACTATTGCCGCCGGAGCAATGCCGTTGTTTGGCTGAGGAAATTTTCCGATGAATTAGCGAAGAATTGCGATTGTTCTTTGCTTAAGCATGTTCTTGACACGATTCCAGGGGCAAAAAGGATGATAATGGGACACACGATTCAGATGGCGGGGATTAATGGCGTCTGCAACAACCAAGCAATACGGATTGATGTTGGTATGTCGAAGGGGTGCGCTGATGGTTTTCCTGAAGTTTTGGAGTTCAATGGGAATTCTCCGCCCCGCATATTGACATCAAATCCATATCTGAACAAATCTCTGAACTCTCTGAATGTTGATAGCAAGGATGGACTCGAGCTGTTGCTTCCCGAACGCAGACAAAAACAAGTGGAGGTTAAGGCTTAGGAACCAGAAAGTTGAAACACCTGTGCTTCAAACAATAAAAAACTTCAAAGATGATGCTAGGTTTGGAATCTCTCGAGCATAAATTCTGTTCCTCACAAGAACTAATTCGGGTATAACCCTAGAGTCTTGACATTTATATGTTACTAATCATTCATTGGTAAATATGATCAAGTTGAAACATGTTGTTGTAGACTTCTGGTGTAGCTTTTGGATTGGATTATTTGCTCTCCATTGTGCATTGTACCCTTGTCTTTTCACTGGCATTAATCAGAAGTGGCTTATGTATGTTCTTTTTTTTAATATTGATATTGAGGAATGCCATGCCATCATCCAATTTTGTACTGGCGCCATGGCTCAGTGCTTCGAGTTCTAGAACTAGCATTCCAACATCCAACTCCTAGAAATTGGTGTGAGATCTACTACACAAATTTGTACCATAACATCTAATCTTGAGCTCTTCTTTTAGTCCTGATTTTTTTTCCCTTTTTTGAGCATGATAATTAGTCTCTACAAGCCTAACAGACAAGCTTTTAAGATTACCCTCTGATTTGACTTCTGAAGTCATATTTCATCTGTTGCCAATTTTCACAGATATTGTCACTTTTATCCAACGTTTAGGCGTTAAGATGAGAGAGGATGTACATCTGATGAAAGTGAAAGGTTCTTCCTGAAAAGAATAGTTATTTTTGCTCAAATTAGTTGGTAGTTAGTGTGGAAAGCTGTCTTTAAACAGGATGGAAGACACAAACAGAGTGTTAAAAATGAAATTCTGGGATTGCAATTGATTTTCAATTACATCCTTAAGCTATGTTGAACGGGTAAAACTATAACATAGGTTATGAATAATGATAGATCTGTATTTGCAGCTCTCATGTTAGACAACTTTCTGCTTTGTTGAGAGAAAGCTGAAAACTAGTGAGTGCTATTAAACTCCATGACTATCTGCTGAACTTGACTGGTAAATAATAAAAAAGATGATTTCATATGCCACAGAATTTTCTTTCCTTTTTTCTGGGTCTGACATCGGTAAGACGTTGGGCAACTTGCAAGCCTTCAAGATGCTGAAGGACTTGCTTTGTGCTCGGACGATTGCTTGGAAAGAATTCTATACAGTGCATTGCTAGCTCTGTAATTCTGACTCCCTCTTCAGCGTTGTAACCCCAGTCTTCCTGCAAGGTTTCGTGGACAAGCGAGGCATTTGGTCTGTATTCATTCTTTGCCCAAATGCTCACTAGGCTGTTCACAACCTGGTGATGATCTTGTTTTTCCAGTTTCTCATGTTCTAAATCTCTCTTGGCTATAAGTCCAAGCAGAATTTCCCCCAAGGAATATACGTCAGAGCTCATTTTCCCTCGACTCCCACCTGCAATGCTTCATAGTTCATTAAGTAAATTTCAAGTAACGAAACTTCGTTTTCTTTTGCCCAAGGAAATATGTGATTTTCTACTGATTCTTTTATATTATCTTTGGAAGTTGGGAAATCTTGATTGAAATCTTGGAGATTATACTTATTGATAGCTAGCTTTTATCCATTTTAAACACATTTTTAAGTTTAGTGAAGGAATATCTGCTCACTTTTATTCATTTCAAATTCAATACCTCTTATAGATGGATGAGAATAGCCAGAAGGAATTTGTGCAAACTTGTATGGTTTATTGAGGTCACTAACTGTCTCGTTGCTATTCGGCGCGAACCCGCATAGTTTCGGCTTGCATTCCTGTTACAATAAACAGATTAACAATATCGAAGCAGCGTATACTAGAACACGAGATAGCAGTAGCTTTTTTCGTCTTCGTTGTTCAATTTCAAAGATAGGAAGGAAACTATTCTGACCCAATCTAGCAGTATATTTGATGCTCTAAAATCGAAGGCCAGGCTTGGCTTTTCCTGCCAGTGAATGAAGTCCAGCAGCCGAGCAAGTTCGAGAATTACATCAACTCTTTGAAGCCAATTAAAGTTATCTGCAGAGAATATTTCAAAATCAGCACGCAGAGTTTCAAAGATATTGGTTTCATGGCGCGTCCGCGTGTAAACTACCTCTTGTCATAAGATTTTGCAAGAAACCCAATGGATTGAGATCATAAACGACACCCTTCACTTCATCCTCACAGCAATAACCAACCAAATTTGCAAAACTGGGATGCCCTTTTAGAGATGGCTGTGTCAATAACTTCACTTCTTCCTGAGAAGACGTAAAACAAATTTTAAGCTTGGAAAGAAACACCGCCAATTGTGTCTGCAAATGGAGGGTATAACTCAAAATTTGACGACTCACTCGAACCAAGCATTCGCATGCGAACTCTGGTTTTTGATCCCATATTTTCACTGTAACATTTCGAGCTTCTTCTGCAGTCGACCAAGATGATCGGAGCTGTCCTCTGTATAACATGCCGGAGTGAGTGATTCCGATCAGGTTCTTGCCGTTGAAATTGTCGGTAAATGCTTTCAAGTCCTGTGATGTAAAGACTGAGACTTTCATATTTGCAGAATCAGCGGAACCCAGCATCTGTGCCATGGAAACACGACGCGAGAACAGAGCAAGTTGGCAGTTGCAGAGGCGTTGACTCTCAAGGGTAAACCAGCTTTCTTTGCTTTCTATGTTCAATATTAATAACATATTAAAGAAAGAAGCTTTGACCAACGGAAGTTGCAATAAACTTTCGCCGGAATTTGTGAAGACGATGGGTGCGTTTGTTAGGATTGTTTATTGATTTTAATTTTCTTTTACGAGAAAGAAAGTAAATCTCTAACGATTTTCCTTTTCTGTCAAATGACATAAGCCCTTCGACATATTCTACTTAAAAAGTTAAAATATTACGTCAAAATTTCCTCTCTGTAATGTCAAATATGAACTGGATAGGGAAACAAAAGACAAGGAAATAAGTGAGAAGTATAGGTGGAAGTTTCTCTTGAAAACAAGTCATCCCATTTCTCTATCGTATTGTTTTTTGATAGTGCTGCTTTCAAATAGATCGGTAAATGAGAAATAATAGAGATGTGGAATTTATGTCCAGTGAAATTTTGATAAGTTTTTTGCAGTTTCATGCCGAAGTATGAGATTCTAAGTCCAATAATTGTTGGTTCAGAAATAGGAAGATGCTCTGGTTTGTTTACAAAGAGAGCTTGCAGACCTGCCATAATGAATGGCGTGAATCAACAATATCCCACCAAAAAAGGCCCATGCCAATCTCACCCCCGATAACTCTACATATTTCTCATTCACAAAGCATGAAAACAGAGGTGGAGCTCTCTCAGCTCTTTCTTTTTAAGAAGAGGGAAATCAGCCCTCGTCGATGCCTGTAGCAAACATCTCCGCCATGGGAACTCTCATACGGGATTTGGTAGAAGACGAGGAACACATTTTCCGCAGCCAACTTCCTGAGGTCCAAGTGCCGGATGATATCACATTGCCGGAGTTTGTACTTCAGAATGCTGAATCATATGCTGAAAATGTTGCATTTGTGGAAGCTGTGAGCGGAAAGGCGTATACTTACCGTGAAGTCGTGAGAGACACGAAGAGATTCGCTAAGGCCTTGAGCTCTCTGAGGTTGAGGAAGGGTCAGGTGGTTATTGTTGTTCTTCCTAACGTTGCAGAATATGCCATTGTGGCTCTAGGGATAATGGCTGCTGGGGGTGTGTTTTCTGGTGTGAATCCAGCAGCTCACATATCAGAAATCAAAAAGCAGGTGGAGGCAGCCGATGCCAAGCTCGTTGTCACAAATAGCCCAAACTTCGAAAAGGTAAAACAGAAACTGTTGTTGTTATTGTAATTCTTTCGAATTCAACTTGACTTGCTGCTGTCTGTGTTTTTGAGAACAGGTGAAGGAATTAAAGCTACCAGTGATAGTATTGGGTGAAGAACTGATTGAAGGTTCCATGAACTGGCACAAACTGCTCGAAGCCGCGGACCGTGCAGGCAACAATCATGTCAAGGAAGATATCAAGCAGTCTGATTTGTGTGCTCTTCCTTTCTCGTCAGGCACCACAGGGGTTTCCAAAGGTGTCATGCTAACTCACCGAAATCTAGTGGCTAACTTGTGTTCTACTCTCTCCGGCGTGCCCCGAGAAACGGAGGGCAAGGTCACGACGTTAGGCCTCATTCCGTTCTTCCATATTTATGGGATAACTGGCATATGTTGTGCCACACTTAGAAACAAAGGCAAAGTTGTGGTGATGGGAAGATTTGATCTTAGGACCTTCATTAATGCCCTGATAACACAGGAGGTCACATTTGCTCCAATTGTTCCTCCCATCATCTTGGCTTTGGTTAAGAATCCCATTGTGGAGGAATTTGATCTTAGCAGTCTCAAACTTCAGGCAATCATGACTGCAGCCGCCCCGCTCGCACCGGAAATTCAGACTGCCTTTGAGAAAAAGTTCCCGGGCGTGGATGTTCAAGAGGTAATTAAGTTGCCACTGTGAGAATTTGACTCTTTTTCGTCTCTTCAAATTTTTGACCTATATACTACGTCCACCTTCCTGATTTCTTTACGTCGAAACCGAACCGAGCTCCACCATGACATTGCAGAGCTAATCTGTGAGGCCCTAACTTACATCTTGCATATAATATGCTAACTAAATGCCGTTGGTCACCAACAGGCATATGGACTAACTGAGCACAGCTGCATCACTCTCAACTATGGAAGCATAGGCAAGGAGAATCTCACTGCAAAGAAAAACACAGTTGGCCGAATTCTTCCTAATCTAGAAGTCAAATTCATCGACCCCGAGAGCGGAAGATCTCTGCCAAAGAATACTCCGGGAGAAATATGTGTAAGAAGTCAGTGTGTGATGCAAGGTATGGGATATAGATTGATGCGTAAAGCCCCGAGATCTTTAGTTAAATGGCTGAATCTTTCCCTCTTGTTTCAGGCTACTACAATAATGAAGAGGAGACTTCAAGGACCATTGACAACAGAGGATGGCTGCACACTGGGGACATTGGATACATCGATGACAATGGCGATGTGTTTATTGTGGATCGTATTAAAGAGTTGATTAAGTATAAAGGCTTTCAAGTAAACACAAAACCTATTTCAAGTTCATCCATTGGTTATTAAAAGGAATCTCAAGATCTGAATATGACAGTTTGCAAATGAACATTTCTATAAATATTAACATTAAATAAGGTGATGAATGGTGCTTGATTTTCCTGTAGGTTGCTCCAGCTGAGTTAGAAGCAATCCTCCTTACTCATCCCTCCATTGAAGATGCAGCAGTGGTGCCGTAAGATTCGCCTCGCATTCATTTTGTTTATGTTGTTTCGATTTAAAGAGAAAAGT
This sequence comes from Momordica charantia, assembly GCF_013281855.1. Lineage (NCBI taxonomy): Eukaryota > Viridiplantae > Streptophyta > Magnoliopsida > Cucurbitales > Cucurbitaceae > Momordica > Momordica charantia. The sequence continues at coordinate 31,696,506 of NW_028275167.1, read as the reverse complement.
TTAACAAACCAAAAGCCAAAATGGTTAAGAAAAACGCTATGCTGCATCGTTATTTCAGGTTGCCAGATGAAGAAGCCGGTGAAATCCCAGCAGCGAGCGTCGTGATAGCTCCAAATTCGAAAGAAACTGAAGAAGAGATAATCCAATACGTTGCCTCAAACGTTGCATATTACAAGAAAGTCAGGGTGGTTCATTTTGTGGACTCTATCCCAAAATCGCCTTCTGGGAAAGTTATGAGAAGGCTGATCAAAGAGAAGATGATCGATAAGATTCGAGCCAAGACCGCCTCTTGATCTGTCTGATTAACACAGTTTCCTGTCTTCTAAAATTTCAAATCCTGAGAGATGTTTGAATTAGGTGTCATGTCTATACTTTGTCTGAATCCTCTAATAGAATGGCCACTGAAACTAGCTCACACATGTTTCTCTGGTTAGCCCGAAACTTAGCTTGTTTATTTCCTTTTCAAGTTGCATATTTGAAATTTAGCTTGTTTATTTCGTTCAAATTAAATGAACTTTGTTCTACTGACTAAAAATAAAATGATTTGAATTAAACATCTATTTGTGACTTTGAACTTCTGTTTAAGAAAAGGAAGTATCCAGTCATATCACGTGACTTGAGGCAATTATACTATTCAATTCATGCAATTATTGCTTCAATCCCACAGACTAATATGATTACGCCTATTAATTAATTGTAGTATCAAATGGCAATTGGTTGTGATTATAGTTGGAAGTGTGCCTAAAAAGACAATAATAAAGTAGCGTGTTGGTCAACAGACAGTAGTTATATGATCCAAAACCAAAATTTTATTTATTTTAATTATACAAATTGAACTTTTTTTAGAACATAAATTATAGAAATAATTGAGTTTGGTTCGTCAAAGTGCTTGAATTAGCTTTTTCTTTTTTCTTTTTAACATATTTACCATAGAACTTAATTAAAACAAAAAACAATAATAAAAGAAAATGATTTTATGACCTTTTAGAATAAACTCATTTACTTAAAAGTTAAGTGTGGTATTTGATGACTATTTAATATGTTATACGATGGTGGGTTATATGCATTGAGATGGATCTATAAGTTTGGGAATTATGCCTCTTTCAAACCTAGTGCATTCTTAAAAATGCTATTTTCAAGTTTTTCTTTTAAAACTTTCTGTTTACAGAAAATTATATCGATATTACACATATTTCTTACATGCCAAAACATTACACTATATGATCTCATCTACTGCTAAAATATTTTCATGCTTTCTTCAAAATAAGAGACATCTTATTTCTTTTAATTCTAATTCCAATAGACTGATAAATCTCTGGAAAAAAAAAAGGTCAATAATCAGAAAATGGAAGAAAATAAAAGTGATATTAAATTTAATATGAAACTTTAACAACAATATTATTTTTATTATGAAGTATTAAGACAAAATATTTTAAGATATTAAAAATAAAGCACTATGAATTAAAATATTTTAAAGATAGGAAGATAATTTAAATTAAAAAAATTACTTTAACGATAAACTTAATTGCTTGCTCATCCCATCAAAATAAAGTCTTTTAGTGTGATGACATTATGGAAAATATTTAGGTCTTTAGCATAGACCTATCTCTGTATTTGTCATCATTGAATGTTTATGTTTTTTTTTATAATTATTCTTACATTTATTTATTTTGTCGTTAAATATTCATTATAAGATAGGCCTTGTTTTTTTTTTTTTAAGTATAGAATAGGTCTTTACCAATGAAGAACAAAAGATTTTCGCAACATTATTATTATGCATGTTTTCATGTGTCACCATATAATATTATAACAAAATCCCACTAGGCCAACCTCTTCTAATTATGGCTAAAAATAATGTAAATATCTTCAACTTGCTTTAACTAAGAATAAAATATTTAATATTTAAATAAATGTAAAGCTCGGTTGGTTTGTTATAAAATAATATTAAACATGTCTGACATGGTTTCGGATCAAGTGTGGGCCGGGGCCAGGCCCAAAACGTGTCGTTATGTCTATGGTATAAATAATGGAATCGAGTGGCGGGTAAGAGGAAAAGCAGAGGAGCGTGTGATAAGCGCGAGCTTTGCCAGTGGAGTGGCACGTACGTGCAGTCCTCCACGAACACAGCCTACGCTCCTCTGATGATTTGATATCGGACTGCTAATCCATCCTTCCACCAACGCACTCGGTAAGCTCTGAAAATCTTGCTCGTTTCTTGTTCTTACTTTGTGCGATGGAAGAAAATTAATGAAGCTGAATTCAGTTGACTGTTATTATTATGTTTCCGTGGAGCTTCTTCGATTCAGTTTTTGTTTTCTTTTCTTTTACAAATTTGTAGTTTGTTTCGGATGGCCGTTTTGGTTCGCGTTTGAATAAATCTATCACTCGTTTGTTTTGATCGATTTCATTCAGTGATGGATAAGAACCGCAAGTTAATAATTACTTACTCAGTGGAGAGATTAGGAGGCTTTGAAAACGATCGAATATGTGATTTCCTCCGTTTTTAGTGGTTTGGATGGAGCGATTTCGCTTGTGACTCGGTTTAAATGGAGGGGAACGCATTATAGTGCTTCTGTGCTGCTGTTGTTGTCGATATTTGCGGTTTGTTGTGGATAACTCTACTTAAATGTTGAAATTATAGTTAGCATAAGGCCGTACATTCGATAGCCGATTGCGAAGCATTGTGTTTTCTTCTCATCATTCTTCATTTGGTTTCCCTCCAATTATCTCGATATTTATGGCTGCCGTAATCGTAACCTAACGCATATTCCTTTTGAACATTGTTGGCTTTCCCATAGCAAATGGCTCCCTACAGTTCTTCTGATAAGACTAGAAGATAGGGAAGTAAGAAGAAGACGCTTAAATTGCAAAACCTGGCCGGCTGGCCAGAGCCTAGGAAGGGGACCGGCACCTACCTGAACCGTCTGATTTTTGACAATTTAGCTCAGTTGCATTTATTCGCACTGAGAAATACCAACAAAACATGCTCGGTCAGGATCGGTACTTGGCAACCTTGATACTTTGAGGTGGTAATTTTCTTCCTTCACTTCCGTTATTAGGCTGAACTATAATGTAATAATAGCTTTACTTTTGTTGTACGAATTTTTCGCTAATTATTTGGAACAAAGAAACTCGGTTTTTGTCATGTTTCCATTATATAGGGTTAACTATCGGCCTTTGCCACCGCAGAATTATGTCGTGACTCACGAAAGTTAACACGGTTATATAATTATTATCCGTGATTTTCTTAGGTAGTTGTGAGGGTACAAAACAAGGGAGTATCTCTTAATACTTTGAAGGAACCTTCTCCAGAATGCTAGGATTTTAACTGTATAGTTTAAGTATACCACAGATTTTCAGGTAATTGTAGGACGTTTTCAAGCATTAAAACCGGAAGGTAAGTGGCTGAAGGACTGTATCTTGCCTTGAAGGGAAGTTATAGAGCTTGGTAATCTAATATTTTGAACACGATGATTTAATGCTGTTTGCTTGTGTGGCCATTATTTGAGAAGGAATGGAGATTTCTGTCACCAGTGTGGTTGCTTAAAGTCGCACCCGGTTGGGTTTTTGGAATATAGTGAAGTATACGTAAAAAGAATTTATACTAATTAAAGTATTTCCCCATTTATTGCCCATCTTTCTGCTTTTGTGCCTGTCTTTCTATGGCATCCTTCGATGTGGTCGACACTGAATTAATCCCTGAGTTTCAGAGAGGACTACCTCATGCGTGTTGATTTTAAGAAGAACGTTTGGTACAAGCTTCTGGTTTTTTAAATATGATCTCAGATTCTCAAATAAAATAGTTTAAATTCACCTTCTTCTTTGTCATTCATTTTAAGTTATGCTTCCTCTTCATTTCCTTGTTTTAGTCTTACTTGCTCTTTCTAAGCCTTTTGGCTCAGTTGTAGTATCTGTTCTTGTCAATGAATAAACTATGACCACCAATTCTTGTGATGCAATTGGACTTTGTATACACTTTTTATTTTGTTGTGACCAACTAATTTGATCCTAAATGCCAGTCAATGCTCTTATTAATTACTGATAGGAGAAAGGTGCATGAGACATTGCCCCAGCCATTTGTAATTGATGGAGTGGAATGCAAGATCCCCTTTACAATGGGATTGGGAGAACCTAACTGTACTTAATCCCAGAATTGCTGAACAGGGTGATTTGTTTCATTCAACTAATTTTCAAACTAAACAAGTAATAAACTTTGGATCTTCCGGGGATGATAGGAGGACTGGTCGTCCTTCTTTTGAGACGGGGCAAAAATCTCCAGAAAGCTCAAAATCAGTTTCCATAAATTCTTTGTCAATTGAGGAAAGTAGAACAACCAAATTTACACTTGAGGGGTTTGAGGCCACTTTAGAAGATATTGGCGATAAAAACGAATTTGTTGAGGACGAAGTGGCCAACACATATGCAAAACCTGAGACTTCAACTTGCTCCTGCGAGCCAATGCTGAGTCTGAAGCTTGGTAAGCAGGCGTACTTTGAAGATTCTAGTGCTGGAAATCTTACAAAGCCATCTTTTTCCATGATGGCATCACGAGCTACTCGAAAGAGGTGCCAGAATACAACATCTCCTCACTGCCAAGTTGAAGGTTGTAACATAGATCTTTCAAGTGTTAAGGATTACTATCGCAAACATAGAGTTTGTGAAAGTCACTCCAAATCTCCTAAGGTCATCATTGGAGGCTTAGAGCGTCGGTTTTGTCAACAATGTAGTAGGTAAACTCCTTGACATTAAAATCTATGAAGATGTGATGGTCAGAAAGAATTATCTTATCATTAGCACTCTAATCTGCTGTTTATCTTGAATATTCACTGCCACTATATGTTTCCAAAATTAGGCACTCTTTTAATTGAACGTGAATAATCCTCACTTTTGCAATGTCAAAGGTTTCATGGCACATCTGAATTTGATGAGAAGAAACGAAGCTGTCGTAGGCGTCTTTCTAATCACAATGCTCGACGTCGTAAGCCACAGTCGAAAGTGATCAGTTTGAATCCAGCAAGGCTGTCTTCTTGGGATTTTGGTATGTCATTCTGAACGAAGAACAGTTTTCTTGTTTAATAAACTTACAAGTCTGCAACCGAAGGTGGTGTTAAATTCTTTATTGCACACGACCTCTACACTAAATATGCAAAAAGAACTGTCATTTCCGATCATTAATTTCATTATGGCTTTACATTTCACGTTCGGAATCCTGATTGAGCTGGTAGTTTGCAGTCAGACATCTCAAAAATCTAAGAAGGGGATTTCTGCCTGCAGTTCTTAGTGTATTTCTATTTATTTTATTAACCATCAGCATGTTGATCATGCTTTTATATTTTGGACTCTGCAGAGAGGCAACAGATTGACATTTTCTCAGACAAATTATCGCTCATCTATCCTAGACCTCATGCAAATTCAACATGGGAATCTACATTCAGCTCCAGACACTCACAACGTAGCAAATATGTATTAAAGCCTGAAAAGGCATGTGGTTCAACGGGGCAGCTAAACGTATCTGGTGATGAAATGAGTTTTATGCATGCTATGCCTCACCACCATTCCGGTAAGCTTGCTCCCTCCAATGGAGCTGCGACTAAGGTTCTTGATGCAGGTTCGTTCTTACCCCTTTTATACGCATTTTGTTCTTCAGTAATAATGTGATTCTGCAAATCTACGTCACAAGAGTTCCCTTATGCATACATTGTTTTTTTGTTTTTTTGTTTTTTAATCGTGTTTGCACGGATGGACCATTTTAATTGTGTTACGATAAGTAATAATGTCAAAAGTGTGTAAATTTAAAATGTTCATTTGATGTAATTCTTTTACATGCATAGAGGTTAACATGTTAAGGAAAATCTAAGGATATGTGATTTGTTCCAATCTGGATTCAGCACAGGATCTTCAACGTGCTCTCTCTCTTCTGTCAACTGATTTAAGAGGTTCGTGTGAGGCAAAATTGATTTCACCCAACAACCCTAATCGTCTTGGTAGCCCCAATTGTACAAACCAAACCGGCATGTCGCAGTCGCCAATGAATCCGGCAATTCAGAGTTTGCCGTTTGCTTCAGTAGATTCAGAATGCTGGTGCAGTGAACAGCAATCCGTCGAACCGCAGATGCAAATCTACCATCCAAACACTGAAGGCAGCAGTTTCTTTCAAGACTTCCAGCTCTTCAAATCGCCTTGCGAGATTGAGATGTACTCGAACCAGTTAAGTTGATGGTTCTGGGTCATGGTGACCACTGCTGCAACCTCAAGTTAAGGTCAGCCAACTCCTCTGCAGTCTTTTCATTCATGGTTTCCACTTAGATTAATTATCCTGCCTGCGCTGCCAATGCGAAAACTTCTTTACCTAAAACGGATTGAGACCCCTTTTTCTTGCTTTTTGACTGTTATTCTTTTGTGCCGAGCGTTATATTTTCCCGAGTTCTGTTTCCTTCTATATCATGTCCAATACCCCATCCGACGACGCAATTCACCCTAAAGTATTGTCCCACGCGACAGCGCTATTTTCAGCCTAGAAAAATATGCCATCTTTTCGTAAGGTTGTTGAATTGTTTTCATTTTTAATTCATTCATTAGAAAGAGAGATCATAGTAGCGGATTTTCTAGCCTCATATCTTCCCATTTTCTGTCGATCTACTTTAGTTCCCGAAGTGGACATTATCACCCGTTCACTGTCCTATAAACTTTGCATGGTAGTTTTGCAGGCTATCTGGATTTTGCACGTTTCCCCTCCTTCCCCTTGACTAAGAAATTGTAGTTTAGGACTCTATAACTCAACCTATTGCAGATTTATTTCATTGCCATTTCTCATACAACCCCCTCAAAGAGAAGCTAAATGCCTCATTTGATATGGTCTTTTTAGTTTTTGATTCTTTGTTTTTCAGAACTGGAATGTGTACTGAATTTGTTTCGTGACATGTTATTTCTTATTTCTCGTTTTCAATTTTAATTTAAGCGTTTGACAACGACTTGTTTCTTATTTTTTTAATTAAACATTCTCAAAATTGTATAGAAATTTAGAAATAGCAAAATCAATTTTCTTTATTTTTTATTCCCATTTTCAATTTGTTCCAGTATAAATAAAAATATTGTTTGGGTAATGTAATTGCTTTTTTCTTTATTAAAAAAGAAACAGAAATGCTACCAAACAGATTTTTAGTGTTTTACCTTCATAAAGCTTATTCATTAACATTTATACTTGCTTTAACTTTTAGAGAGTTGAAGGTAATGTACAAGCTATGCAAAAGGAACACGACTTTGAAAAAAACCTAGTTTTCACATTTTTATAATTATGATTTTCCAAAAGTTTTTTAATAATTTAAATCTAGAAATTGAATTGGATTATCAAAGTTTTTATGAATTAAAAACTAAACCAAATATGGAAGGCAAAATAATCGGTCAAACTCTAGAATTGTTCAAGTATCTGTGCAATTGTAATTTTACTTTGCCAAGATAACAGGAAATAGCTTACTGTTAGAATTAATTGCTGACAGAACGTAATCAAAACCTGCATGAGATCTGCATTAACCAATTATCATTTACAAGCTTAAGAAACGCTACACTGGCCGTACACTTGTCCAGATTAGATTAGAGCCAAATGACCTTATTGAATGATTTACCGCACCCATAATCTGGCTTGTTACAAGCGTAATTTGGACGAAGGATAGAAACATTGACTACAAGTGAGTTTTAAAATAACTTCTTTTATCGGACAAATCAAACCTTCATCAATTGATAGACTTACTAAATAATAGAGGATATTGTTAGAAAAAATGATTTACCCCAAACTTATTTAAAAGTACCATTGAATTTTTCAGTTCATTTGAAAAGTAAACTAATTTTAAATTTATTTTAAAAAAAGCATTAAAAATGTCAGAATAAATTTGAAAGATATTCGTGGAAAACTTTCTGACGGAAATTGAGAACTTATAAACTTTGTGACAAGATTCCAAGATATGACACCTTGTACATTTACTTATCCGAAAAACAAAAGCAATTTATAAAACTTTCATACAAGAATAGAATAAAGCTATACGGCAGAAAGCTAGTCAAAATTCAATTGATATGAAAAAAAAATATATCTTTTCGGCAAAAAAACAAACGCTTAAGAGAACCGAGGTAACTCTAAAAATATAAATAAAAGAATGACGAGAAAAATATTAAAGTTATTTAAACCCTAATTGATAACACCCATTGGAAGTGGTTCTGAAGCTTACCTTATTCATCGCATCCATGCTGATGATTAATGTTAGGAGAATGGAGAAAGCAGTATAACATATCAGTTGTTCAAAGGCCAAGAAAATAACACCCCCCGAATCATAGATAGAAAGAGAACAAGTGCACAACGATAATGACATAAAAAAGAGAATAATAAAATTGAAAAATGATGACAAAAAAGGCCCCCCTTTGCACCCTAACTTAATTATAGTGAAACACCAAATGGGAGGGCTTACTATTGACGACCATGCAAGCAGGCAACATGTCAACATACTGATGATGTGACAGTGACAGTGACAGTGACACCACACCACCAATAACCATGAATGCCCTCTGCGGCTTTTTCATCAGATATGAAGCAATTGACTGAACCTAAAAACCTTACTTTCAGTCCAATCCCACCAAAGTAAATAGTAAAGAACCCTATCTAGTCCAACGCATCCTCTGAACTTTGGGACCCTGTCCTAGAAAAAGGTTCAGTTTTGCACGCCCAACACAACACACAGACAATTCAGAAGATCAAACCGCAACCCAAAAGGGCACAGTCTAGTCTACTCATTAACATATTTTAGTGCACAAGTAACAGGCCCACTAGACTAAATAAGTCAATTCCAAAAGTAAAATGTCCCTGAATATCATAAACCAACCTTTAAATCTTTTGCCAGATCATGCCGGCCGATGATATGGTGCATGAAACCATTGAAATGACCAGCACTAAAATTGAGTTAATACAACTTGACACGGATCAAGAGAGGTAGACTGACTTGACAACTGCTGCAACATGAGGACGACAAGACTGACTTTCAGACACCCATATTGAGCAACGCTGGAAGATAACTCTGGACCTTCTCAACCCTCAAACATGTTCTAGAACTCACTGGAACAGTACACAATGACAAATTAATGCATGAACGGGAAAATAAAATTAGAAAACAAATGGGTACACTCAACAAAAGTACCACTACCACCGAAAATTTACCAACAGGGTTCACCTTTTCAAGTGGAGGTGGTTCATATATTATCTTGTTTACCAAATTGAATGGAATCCACTTCATAATGCATACAGATCTGAACAAAAGCACAAGCAATTGCGAACAACAAACAGAAATACAGAAACTCACACAACAGACCTGATCATTTTCCTCCTGTGCAGGTGATGGAGATTTCTCGGAATCCGCTGGTTTGTCGGCTCCACAATTTTGTCTATTGCACTTGGTTCGGAATGGATAGTTTATGTTGTTACATTTCTCACACTTCCAGCTACCCTCTGGCGTCTTTTGTTCTGAAAGGCATTATAGACAAGTACGTTAGAAATCATGAAGTTTACAGAACTTTGAAAAGGAAACAGCTTCTAGTGGAACAGGCCCATAAATTCAACTTACTAGAACTTTTGTCATTTTTGGAACCCTGCATTTCAAAGATACATAAACAAAAGAAAATGAAAGAGTTAGTCTGCTAAATAAAATTAAGTGAACTCAAATTTTTTTATGTTATGAATGACGGAAATGCACAGAAAGAAATTCAACATTCACATCACCACCACTTAACAACAATGAGAAGATTGCCAACGATGATTTGATAAGAACTAGCTGCGTCACAAGCACATAAAAGAAAATCATAGCCCTAAGAAAACGGACTAACAGACCTGTGACCCAGGCTTTGGTGTATTGCACTTCCTCATGTTACAGACAGTTCTAAATGAGAAGTTGATATTTCCACATTTCGGGCATGCCCAATCATTGTCACGAGTAGTGTCTATGATGAACACAAGACGTTAGATAATAAAAATTTTCCATTATCCAATGGTTAGAGACAGCAGACAACAAGCAAGTAAAGATGGCAAACCTGCAATCTTCTTCTGACCCATATCATCTGGAAAAAAACCTGGCCTCGGACCCTGGAAAATATGTTTGCTCATAAATTTTGCACAGAGGGAGATAGACAGGAAAGAAACATGAAACTCAATCTAGAACAACATTACATAAACACAGGTAATATAAATTGCTTTCAAATAGATTCATTAAATACATACAAAATTGAAGTACATGATAGTTTCACTCTGTCGCAATTGAAAACTGTGGGGGTAAGCTTTTATCCAAAAAAAAATTCATAAATATCCAAACTTTCAGCTTTTAACGTCAATTTTAATAGGAAAGACTTCAACATTCAACCATTGAAATTTCTTATTTAAAAAAATAATAATAATAATTACAAAAAGTTTTTTTTAACTAAATAATTACTAAAAGTTCATTTTTAACTTTTTTTTTTGTAATACATTATATAATGTATTATTAGAAAAGATATCCAAATCCAAGGTGAATATATTGTAATGTGATATGAAATCATTTCTTTTTTAATTTTTTATCTTTAAAAAAACCAAGATTTTAGTGATGCATTTTCTCAACATTTCCATAAAATATTATCAGAATATGTCTATGGACGTTGAATGCTGAATATCTTCATTTTGGTGGTGGTGCTGGTGGGATTAAAGCTGTAAAGGACATTTTAAAAAGAGCTAGAAGCTACAAGTACAACGAACTTAAAACTTTAGACCTACCATGGTGGCAGGGCCCATGGGCAAAGCCATGCCATAGCGATCAATCATGGGTGGCATACCATATACTGCACCTATAAAAAAAAGAAAGAATAAAATAAATACATAAATAAAGGATTGATCAGCAGATCGGCACAGCATGCACTTCTCATAGAGGAAGACAGGAATATAAATGTTCAAGTTATAATTTTGATAGACAGATAACAATATGATGTCATAAATAATAATCACAAACAAATATGTGCAAAAAAGAAATGGGACGTACTATTTCCCATCATAGATCCACTTGAATAAGGTGCGGGACCAGATAGATGCAAAGGTCTGTAGGGGCTGCCTGCAGAAAACCGGCTGCTGTAGTTGTAATGATATGCTGATCCCCCGGAAAATGGCACATCATAGGGAGGTATAGATGAACCATTGAATATGGAAGAACCATAAGGTGGTACACCAGGATATATTGAAGATGGTGCACCAGATCCCATGTAAGGGGCAGAATAGGAGTAACCCTGTGGAGCTTGAACAGGCTTGGCAGCAGATTTCTGGACGGAGAGAAAGCTCAAGTAGGTTATTCATTTAGCAAAAAAACACAGATTTCAACTCAGTTTGCGTGTTAGGAGGGGTTAATAAACCAGGTTCTCTTCTATGAAAGAAACGTAAAGAAGGTGTAGGCCTAGGGAAGGGTAAAGGGATGTTACAAGTATATGGCAAAAATGAACCCAAAATAATAATAATAAAGTGATTGTCTCTAGCACACAAAGAACTCAAAACTAAAAAATTTCAATAAAATCCCATCCTATGAAGCTCAAGTAGTTGCAAATCAGTTGTTACTCCTGAGACAATGCACAACCAAAAATCAACCTAAAATAATTGTGAGAAAATGTAATCCAAAAAAATGCAAAACATAATTACCACCAAAAGATGCGAAATAATAAAATAAAAAATAAAAAAGTAGAACTCCAGAAAAGCCGCTAAAAATGAAAAGTAAATGAAAAACAGTTAGAAAGCTAGAAATAGAATGTTTCTTCTCAAAAGACAAACATGCCTCAGATGAACCCAGGGTACAACATGCTAGAATCTCATCTCGGTGATTAGCTCCAAGGGACAACAAAACTAGGTTTTGCAGACAAATAAACGTGATAATATTAGTTTCTTTAGAGACATCATTCATATCTTACAGAATTATGATCAGCAGGACGGGGCTGAGTGCAATTGCGCATATTGCAAGTTGTTCTAAATGAAAAATTGACGTTCCCACAACTAGGACAAGTCCAGTCATCTTCCCTTCGGCTACCTATAAACAAATAAACGAAATACCAGAAATAAAACAGACCACCTATACCAAGGAGCCGAAGCTTTTTTTCATTCTGTAGACTAAAGGCAAGTAAAATTTAAAAAAATAAAAAATCGAGATATATATATATATATAGAGAGAGAGAGAGAGAGAGGCGCATGATAGACAGCAAAGCATGTCGAACACTGGAAATATCTCTATAGACTGATTTATCAATAGATCTAATTTCGTTTATTGGTGTGCCTTATGCATTCACTCAAAAAAGCTAATAATTAAAGTTACAAATGCAACGGAGGTGTGAATAATGCATGATCAGACTTAATTACTAAGGAAACGATAAGGTCTGTATATACCATCAGTTCTGGCACGTTTGGCTGCGGACGAATTCCTGCTATCAACCTGTACAAGACAAATGAAAGAAAAGAAGAGAAGGTTAAATAGATTCATCCAGGATTAATGGATTCATCAAATCAAAACCAGGAGAACTAGAATGAGAATATCTAACTCTAATTCTCGAACAGTATCGCCGATTGCTGCCTGAATGCGAGACACAGCAATCGCACAGACGGAGAGAGAAATAAAAACTAAACCAAACGAAGATGCGTAAAATAGATCGAACAGAAACCTACGTATTGTCCACGCCTTGAAAAAGAATTGGCCAATCTCATTCTAATTCAAGAACTGGAGGAATACTGAAGTGCAATTCAGCTTTCATTCTTCAGCAACAAATAATTAAGAAAAAAAATTCTAGGGTTTAAGAACGCAATACTTCAAGATCCAAAGGAAAACACAGCAAAAATAAATATCAAAGGAGACAATTGAGTGAGTGAATGAACCTGAGACATATTGCGACCTATCAGAAAAACGAGGACGGGGAGATCTTGTTCTTGGACTCGGAAAAGCTGCGCAAATATTTTTCAGTTGGGAACGGCGATGCTCGTCGGGTAAAAGGGAATACCAACGCCGTTTCGTAGCATGTAATGTATCGCTACAACTGGCCTGCCCGGATTCTGTTTTAGCCCTTTATATAGTGCCAGATAAGTGGGCTGCCGTCCAGCCCACTTTTTTCTAAATATTTTGTCAAAAACAACCGATTTAATGAAAAAATTATTTAAAGTGTTATTATATTTATAAACTAATACTAGTTACCGAAAGTTAGAATCTAAAATGTCAAAGCGAAGGTTGAGATTGTGGGTTGGATCCCTTACTCCCACGTGGCATATATATTCTACTTTTACAAATTTGTGAATGTGGCCAAGATTTTTTTAGATACAAATTTCAAGTTCACTACTTAGCTATATATTTTCAAAATTTATATATATATTAAATAAAAAATCTAAAGTTTAAAAAACTTATTATATACGTTAAAGTGAACATAGTTTAGTGATAATTGACATATACTCCAACTAAAAGGTTACACACTTTTCAATTCATGGGTGGTGTCTCCATTTGCAGGCTTACAACCTGTAGTATGCAAGTATCAGGTTATAGTCCTAGGTATCCTCATCATACAACGGTGGCGGCGACGCACCTACCTGCCAACGCAAGGTACGATGATAACTGTTTGTGGTCTCTCGTCTTGCTGTCTCAAAATCCGACGCATGTTCTGCTTGGACTTACCCTCAACAAAAAAAATAAACTTAAACGATGACTGAATTTGTAATTAAACATAAATTTATCTTATATGCCCATTAATTTACACTCGCTTTACAAACAGTATTACCCCACGATATTTTATTGTTTCATCCTTTTCTACGATTTCTAAACATAAAATTTCGTTTAGATGTAATAAGTAGAAGAAAATATGAAAGACTTGTTAGTACATAAACGACTCATTTATTGGTAGGGATTATTTACTAATGTCAAGTATCGTGTTTAAATGATTGTGATAGTCATTATAAATAACTAAATCTAATTAATATATGGACCCAAGGGATGTTAGTAGAGGTCTTGAGAAAGACTTTGTTGTACATATATGACTCATCAGTAGGCTTACTTGACATCTTGTATTTTCACTTAACAATTTAATTAGGTCAAATGTGAGAGAGATAATTTGAGTTTTAAATATTGAGCTCATTCTATCGTACCTTTTGATAATAACCATGAGGTTGGACTCTACCGAGGATTGACTGTTGATACACGATCCAAGCCATTAATTTTTTTCTATTCGTTATTATCTTTATTATTACCAAATCAACGCGGGTAGTTAAGAGGATGACTCCACTTTTATAAATCATTCAATCCTAGAAATGTTTGTTTTGATGTATCGTGTAAATTCGTTGAAATGCAAAAATCAAATAATTCTTTGTGGTGGAACAAAATATCTCTCATTTCTCCCTCAAAAAAAAATTTTTTTTGGGTTTCTAAAGTAATATTGTTATGTTGCCTCAAAGGGTGCGCTAATTCTCTGAATCTGGTTTAAATCTCAGGAAATTAAATAAACTTTCATAATATTGCAATATTCATCTTAAACTTGAATAAATGTAGTAATATTTTGCAATGTTATTACATTTTGATACACTTTGTTTACATGAGCTTTAAAATATATATTTTTAGCTTTAAAATATATACTTTTGATCCTCCCTTATTCACTTGAGCGGGTGCTCATGAAAAGTTTGGAGGTCGGCGACTGTGTTCTGGCTCTGGGGTGTTCCCTTTCTCAATTATGACGTACTAGGTTAGGTTGTCATCTAGGTCTCGGTCGGGGGTGACTTCAAAATTTTGGTAACATTCTTCCCTTCCCTTGATTCACGATCCTTGCTGATAAATTAATCTCACATGTGTCGGGACCTGAACCGTGGTGGTGCTCTTCTACAACTTCTTCAATTACATAGATAATAGCTCCTCCACATAACTCAGCAATAATTGACCTATATCTCTAATGGTCATGAGTTTAAATCTATTTCCCAAACTGTTGTAATAAGAAAAAAAATAAATATATATTTTTATGTTTTCTCGATAAATTGTTCAACATATAGACCTACTAAAATGAAACAAACGCCGTTGAAATGCAACACTAGCTTAGAGCTAGATTCTTTCTTATTTGTCAATTTTTGAGAGATTTGTTCAATTTTTTCCATCAAGAGATCCTGGATTCGAACCTGCCTAAACGCATTCTATTAAAAACTAATAATAAAAAAAGTGAACCAAAATGTAAAAGTTGAAACGAATTTAGGGCCCAACTGGGATGATGAAATCGTCATACGAGCGCACAACGGATATAGATTTTCTCGAGAGCTTCTCTTCTCCGTTCTTCAGAAAAGAAGCACAAACATGTTCATGAAACAGAAAACAAAACGAAAGAGAGATTCAAAACCTACAGTCTACACATAATTTGTCCTAATTAAAAATAAAATATATCAACAAAACAAAACGAGACAAAGGAAGTAAAAAGCAGAGTCGAACTTCCGGTTTGTCCGAAATCATATTAAACCAAAAACCACAGATCGGAGAGGCGGCCAACGGGAAAGCCTCCAGCCCGCCAACGCCGGCCGTCGGGACAAATTGTTTCATTCCAATCGATCCTCACGCGCCGGCGGCAGAAGGAGTAATAGCAGCGGGGAACGCTGTGAAAAACACGACGGCGATGGCCATTGCCATCAGACCGGCGGGAGGCTTCGCCACGGTCTCAGTTCCCGATTTTCCGCTGGGGCTCGTCGTCGTCGCCGCCGGTGTAGCTGGTGACGTGGTATTGCTGAAAATAGCCGCATCGGTTGAATTTGCTGGTATGCCCAGAAGTTCTGCCCAAATTAAATTGCAAAAATTAACGTTATTCTATAATAAAATTTTAAATAAAACATTATGGATTATTAAAAATATTAATAATAAATATAGATAAGCCATTCAAATCTTGTCTTACCAGTGTTACCACATGAATATTATTAATAATCAGAAAGAAAAGATTACCATTATTTGGATTATGTTGAAGTTGAAGTATCAATAGCGTATTTTAATCTATTGGTTCTAATTTTCCAACAACGTCATTTAATTGTGTAAATTTTAAAAACAGACTTAAAAAAACTGAGGTGTTTGACAGAGGAAAAGTCGAATACTATTACCATTTAATGTCACATATCTTTAATTTCAGGTGATTTCTAATATTGGATAAAAATTTGAGGCGATATTATTTTGAATTAAGATTATTCAAACTTCATTGCTTTTTTAAGAATTTGGTATATTTCTTGGAATTTATGATTACATTAAGAATTATGAAAATACATTTTACAAATTGGAAAAAAAATCGAATAAATAATGAAGCAAATAGTTGAAAAGTATTTTCTTAATTGTTATATAATATTTATTTCACTATTGGATTAAATCATTTAAACAAAATAGTTGACTGTTCTTATAAGTCAACTTAACCTTCATTGCTAAAAACAATAAAAATTAATTTTCAAAAGTTTAAATTAAACGGAGCTTCTTTAATCTATTGCTTTTTAAGTAATTTTAAAATTCCAGATATTTTTGTCAAGATGAACATATAATTCTCAACTAATTGTATGTCGCTAATCTAGCTTACAGGTTGTTGTGAGGTACTTTAAAAAAATTCAGTTATTTTTCAAAAAGAAAAAGAGAAAGACGAGGAGTTTCACTTTCAACCATCTTCCTAAAGTTTTCAAATAAATTGATCTTCTTCAAAAGTTTCGACAAACTTTAAGTTGTTATGATCTGAAAACAATACTTTTCAAAATGAATATTCAATTTACGTTGGACAATATTTTTTATCTTAAAAAGCATATTTATTTATTATTTTAAAAATATACTTTGAAAAACGTGAAATCATGACAAACTTCTTTTGTTAGAACTTCCGTTTCTTTGTTTCTTAAATATTAGACCAAAATTTCAAAATTAGTTTTGAAAAATAAAAACAAAACTAATAAAACACAGGCATAAAAGTAAAACCCACACAACCAAAAAGAAAGCCAACAAATAAAAGCATGATGAAACAAGCCTCAGTTGAAACATATATTTTGATAACTCTCCATACTTTCTATTACTTATTTTCATGTACAGTCTATATTTTAAGACAATTATTTAAAGTACTTTTAATTTGTTATTAAACACGAAAAAGAATGAGCCTCTTAAGGAAAAAGGAAAAAAAAAAGATTCATATTATTTTACGAGAGAGAGAGAGAGAGAGAGAGAGAAGAGAGAGAAGAGAGAGAAGTTACTGGGGCAGTAGCTGACGCTAGAGTTCTTCAAGCTGCAGACAGAAGGGAGCTGAAGAAGCTTGGTCTCTTGGATGCCAAGGCTCTTAATCTGCTGGTTCCCGTTATGAGTCTGCTGTATGAAAAAACACAAACATTCTGGCTTGCTGTCTTTTATAACCTTAACAGAATCGCAGCATTCCTTTGTCGGCGCCACCGCCTTCCCCGTCGCGAAATCGAAGCAGCTCACCACCTTCTGGAAATCGTTGCTGCACTCTTCTTTCAGATTCCCCTCGTCCTCCGCCGCCGCCACCGCCACCGCCAACAACAACCACAAAACGACTGCGTTTCGCCCCGCTCCCCTCCTCATCCTCGACCTCGACCTGATGCCTGATGCCAATTGACTAGAACTACACAGCGTTCGCTTGGACGACGGAGGAGGATATAAAGCCAAACCGAGAGCAATGCCAATTAATGCAGATGGGAAATTATGGGTTGCCACGTAACCCTCTAGATTGATCCGACGGCCGATATGGCGGGGTGGAAATTCGGGCTTCTTTATGATGGTCCATTGGGGTAGTTGGGCCGGAGTTAAGTTGCCCATTGGGGTAGCTGTCTGCTCTGTTCAGCAGTGGGGAAATTAATGAGGCTGACCTGTACCCGAACCGCGTGGCTCGACTCCTCACACGTGTCCGTCTAAAATTGCATGCGGGAGACTTCGTAGTTCATCAACGGCCGATATCCCTTTAAAAGTTGACCCGTTTTTTATGACCCGATTGGACTGTGGCGGAAGGGAACTCGTTGGCGCGCCAACGGCCAATTGTCCGGAATCGCTCTTCTCTGCATTGCATTAATTGCAATTTCTTTTGATCAATTTACTCATGTAGTCAATAAACCAATCAATGTATGTGGTTGACCAAGGGATTACTACATTGATCGACTATTTAAAATTTTTAATTACATAAAATGATAGAATGTATGGAAAAAAATTTACATTTTTATCGTGAAACAAACTTATTTAGGAGGGTACCCATCACCTAAATTACAAAACTATCCTTTTGTATATACACATTAATATTAATTGATTTTTAAATTCCAGAATTCGTCAATTGGAAGGTTATATTTTGAATCTTAATGATAAAGCTAAAATACCAAAACATCTAAAAATATCTCCAAATCTCTCAAATTCGAAAACCTCCAAAAAAATCCCCAAATTCGAAAATAGCGACGGTTCGTGTCTTCTTCGTTCGCCGGGATTATTCTTCCAACTGTTTGTGCCTTCTCTGACGATTCACCTCGATTTCGTCTGCTCCTCCATTCGTCTGCTTCGACTGTCTCAGAGACTTCATATCCGTCGCAAAGTTGTCTATTCCCGTCGTCGAGCAATCCGTTTTCGTTCTACCATCGTTCCATTTCTGTCTGCTCCTACGTCTCCGGTCCCCACCTCCGTTTTTCTTTGTCGCTGGAGCAGTTCATTCCGTTTATCTCGATCAAAAAGTTGCATTCCAATATATCCTAATATATCCTAATGTTGAAAACCTTGTTTTTTTTGTATTGTTAAACCCTTTTCTTGTACTTTTTTTTGTTGTATATATTCCAATATATCCTAATGTTCATTTCATACCTAAGTAGTATCCAATGGTTGTATATATAGGGTTATATGAGAATATATCTTATAGTGAGCTTGATCTTAGCATACAAAACACCATAACAAATTTGTGCATTTCCCTTTTTGTGTGTAGGGATATATGGGGATAATCTTATAATGGTTGTCTTGCACTCCTTACCTTTTTGAGTATAGGAATATATTGGGATATATGGGGGAAAAAGTACTCGAATGGAGATGAACTTGTTGAATCAAATTTGAAATGCGTCGGGCGGTGGCTTCCAACAACTTGTGGGAATTTACACATGAAGGATATGAAAGTGGATATTTTTTCCATTAATAATAATGGTAAATCATGGGAATAAATATTTTTTGAAGGGGTGAGTCAAGCAATTAGTGTTCGAAATTTTGCATGGGGCCCACAATAATTAAAGGAATATGATTACAATTTAGGGATTCAAATCTTTTAAATTTCCAAAAAAAAAACTATAATAAAAGTAAATGTAATAAATAAGGATAAAATCAGTATTATAAAAAAATACTACATGCAGAAATCTAAAAGTGTAAAATTTAAAAACTTTAGACATTTGTAAAATTAAGTTTAAAAAACAGTCATCCGAAGACATTATCTCAACCAAATATATATATGATTTATTATGGTGAGCTTTTTCTCAAGATTAAGTGGGCCTGTTGAGTGAAACCCAAGATTAAGTGGGCCTGATGGATAAGCCCAATACTGGGACGAGATTCTAAATTTTCCGGAGAAGTAAATGGTCCACGATGCCACGTGGCTGAACGAGCTAAAAGACGTGGGGAAATACGTGGTATGTCCCGACAACATTATAGATCAAATGAGAGATCCCCGGCCCTAATTGGCCAATGGCCAAGACCTACTGGGCAATTCTTAAATCGTGAATAATTATGCGCTTGAAGTTGAACTCCCCCTACATATCGGAAATATCAAAGACATCATTTTTTAAATATTATATGTTAAAATTCAGTTTCTTTCCCCCCGGATTTTTGGAAATTATTCTGTTTTAAAAATTTTAATCTCAAAATCCTTATTATAAATCACAAACTCTTCCATTTATAGGGTAATTACAAAAATATCACAAAAGAAAGATGTATTTTGTTAAAGGACAACCTTCTTAAAAAATGTCTCTAAAGGTGGATAATATGACTATCTTTGACTTTTTCAGAGGTCTGATCCTGATCCACCTTGTAATCATGGATCATAGACAAATCCCTAAACTGGGTATAAAGCATCCTAATTCTCTTGTTGGCTCGGATACCATGAAATAAAATCGAGTCCATCCAAAATGTCTCATACTAATGAAGATAATTGTCCTATCCTATATACCCATCATCATTCCCCTCCGTAGACAATATGAGACTTTGTTTGCAATCACCTTACAAACCCAACATATATAGTTTATGTATGATTCTAAAATTGTCTTTTAGATGATTTGTATAAATAAAATATTGTTATATATTTTAAAATGAATTCTCACTGAGACGTGTGGTTTTGAAATAAATAATAAGGATAACTTTATTTGTTAGACATAGTATGTAAGAACATGGTTAAGAAACCCTTGAATACTTGGCACCTATCAAAAAAATTTAGTTGACTTTTGTTAAAAAAATGTTTTGTTTTGTTTATTTGTTTTTATTAAAAGATGCAATGTGCATAAAATAAGTCACTTGTATTGACATTTCTTGTATGATACTACAACTTATAATTCCTAACGTAACATTTATAATAAATATATGGCCAATATATATAATAAGGGTAGAAAATTTTGTTAAACCTTTGACCAATTTCCATTCATCTTTTGACATTGGTTAAGTATAACATTTATGCAAACTTAAGATTCCTGCGGGTCGGATTAAGATCGTGAAAAAGAGACATCTCCACCAAACATTTGGTGCTGAAAAATACATGAGAATTAGTAATTCCAAAGATAGGTGTCTATCATGAGATTTTTGAACTCATTTCCTCTTAATTAACCCTAATTCCTTTTAACCAATGAACCACCCAGGATGGTTCACCAGTGTAATGTATTGTAAGTAGAATAGTACAAATGTTGAGATAATCGCTAACCATTGTTATCAAGTTGTAAAAGCATTATAGATGTTTTTGAAATTAGTTATTTCCTTCCATCGGTAGTGGTTTCCCTTGTAAGCTTCTCGTATGGAAACAATGTGCTTCAAGATACTTCAAAGATTCTTGATGTGGATGACTTCTCCCGGTTGTCATACGTTCTTTTAGGGGTTGTCATATGTTCTTTTAGGGTTTCCTATATTGTATGTAAAAAGACCTGTCACTTACATCTTCTAAAATTCAAAGCTTTCTCTATGGTCAAATCTCATGATACTGCACCCTTTTGAAACTAGATCTCATGATACTGCATCATTCGTCCTGATACCAATTTCCCCTCACAGTTCCAACAAAATCACAATTATACAACACAATAAGAGATTAAGGAAAGAAACAATAACGACACAAAAAAACTTATATTAATTCAGCTCAACAGTTTATGAGCTATGTCCAATCTTCTGCTCAGATGAAAATTCTACTAATAATCGAGATTTGATAAAAAGCACTCAAATATCTTCCCAGATATTCACTCTATCTAGAGGTCCCAACAAAAGCTCCATAGTTTCTAAGTATCATAATACACTATACTTAGGTACGAGCATGAAAGCTCACAATAGAATCAAGATCTAATTACCCCGAATATGTTGATGATCTGCCCAAATGCTTCTGTCAATACCCCGAGCCTCTACCTCGAAACTGCCACAAAACGCTTATAAAAAACGGCTTAGAAAACTTAAAACTGAAGTTGTTGTATTTATAAAATGTCGTTAGAGTGCGATGGCGCTACGGATGGAAAGTCGTCCATGCACCCCATCAGAACGCCATCCCTAGCGCCTCGGCACTGTGCATCGTTGCCTCCTCAACCCCTTTGGCCTGAAGCCTGCCTCTTCATCTGTTTTCATCCCACTTCATCCCGACGCGTTCCAGCTCGTCTCGACTCAACGCTAGCTCATTCCGACATCCCAACCATCCGTTGTGGTTGCTTGGTATTGTTGCAGAGATTAGTATAGATTGGTTTCCTTTTGAAGATGTTAATGGAAGAGTATGGGGTGAAAGGTAAATAGTCAAGATCACCAACCTGGCATGAAAATAACTTCAATAAAAAACCTTGATCAAAATTGACAAAGGAAGTAGATCAGTAGAGGTGAGAAAAATGTCATCAATTGATATTCAAAAGTCTGGTTGTTGCATTCCATGTGAGAAGGGCTCAATTTTTAGTAAAACATGACAAACAAAGATTCCGATTAAGTTTGATTGTATGGTTAAAAGTCGGTTGGACGATTTTGGCATCTCCTAATATCTTAGGTGTAGGGGTAGTGATCGAGTATTTAGATGTTTTTTCCTTTTGCTTCAAATAATACTAAAGGAATTTGGTGCCGGATGGTTTTGGTTTCCTCTCATATGTAGGAGGCTACAGGATAACTTAGGACTTTCGTGGTTGGATTTTATTTAATGAATTTTCCTTTTAATTCCTATATAATTATTTTGCGATAAGAGTCGTTGTATTTATTCAAAAAACACCGACCATTTGCATTTAATTTGTTTACAAAACAGTGATTTCATCTGGTTGGTAATAATTAAGATTAGTTTCTTGTAAATGTAAAATTTGACTCGTATAACAAGGACCAAGTTGACACACGTGGCGATCGGTAAGTGGACAGAAATTTTGGAACGGACCCCACAATGGGTCGAGCATCCAATCATCACGTGAGTCAGCGAAACGTTGAAGCCAGAGGCATTTTACCAAAGAACCGGTCAAGCTTGATTTACTGGAGGGCAAGACAGTCCGAAAAGCGAGGGCATCGAGGTCATTTTGACTACCGTCCTCTCCACTCCGTTTCGCAAACCGTCCCCCTAAACATTTAAACGAACCAAACGCCCCCCTTAGAGAACGAGCCCTCGATTTGTTGGTTTTTGAAGAGTTGACAAAAAATTTCATCCACTGCTAATGAAGAATCGATTATCTGCCAAGCCATGGATTCTCGGATTGGCCATCGCCGGTTTAGTCGCCGGCTCACTGTTGATTTCCGGATACATTGGATTCGTCGACAGTAACTTATTCTGCTCCGTCTCCGGCATCGGAGCACCGGCCGTGGCCGGATATACGCCGGCGGAAATCCAGCTGCAGTCAATCATCCACTACGCGACGTCGAAGATTGTCCCGCAGCAATCGCTGGACGAGATCCGAATCTCGTTCGATGTATTGAAGGCCCGATGCCCCTGCAACTTTCTGGTGTTCGGGCTGGGCCACGATTCGCTGATGTGGGCGTCGCTCAACGCCCTCGGCACCACCGTGTTTCTGGAGGAGGATCCAAAATGGGTGCAGACCGTGCTGAAGGACGCTCCGATGCTTCGAGCTCACCACGTCCAATACCGGACGCAGCTTCAGGAAGCAGATCGGCTGCTCTCGACGTATCGATCGGAGCCCTACTGCTCGCCGACGAAGGCGTTTCTTCGCGGCAATGAAAAGTGCAAATTAGCGCTCCACAATCTTCCACAAGAGATTTACGATAAGGAGTGGGACCTGATAATGATCGACGCGCCGCGGGGGTATTTCGCGGAAGCTCCCGGAAGGATGGCCGCCATATTCTCCGCCGCCGTGATGGCGAGGAACAGGAAAGGATCCGGCGTAACCGACATATTTCTGCACGACGTTGACCGGAAAGTGGAGAGGACCTTCGCGCAGGAGTTTTTGTGCAGGGACAAGTATTACGTCAATGGAGTCGGAAGGCTATGGCACTTCAAGATTCCACCCGCCGCGAATATGAGCGAGGCCGACCGGACTTCCGATAAATTTTGTTAGATCAAAGGGGTCCGTCGGAGACTTGCGACGCCGGAGATTTGTTTTTTCTCAAGTTATTTTTGTCTAAAGATAGTCATCGGTCAACTGACCGGCGGTGAGTGAGTTGAAGGGGACATTTTCTTGGACAGCAATAAAACCCGCCGGAGTCGGATCTCAGCGGGCGGATAGATCGCCGTGGACATTTTACCCGTCTACTCCGGCTGTGTTTCCGGATGAAGGAAAGTTAAAGATTTCGATGTCTCTTAATTGACCTTTTTTTCCCCTCTTTCTGTATTCTCTTTTCTTCCTGTCGTGCCCACTTTCCTACCACGTTCATATAATGATGATATTGTAAGTTAATTTCCCATTTTCAACTTCATTAAAATAGCATAATGTAAACGCCTTTGCAATTATTTATTGAGGAGTTTTCTGGTAATGATGTTATCTCAAGTTATATTTCCATCTTTGTATTTTCTAAACCTAATTAATTCAAATTAGGGAAAAGTTCAGTTGCTTTGAAAAATGGATCTAAACTCGAGTTTTCTCCATTATATGAAGAAGAAGAATTGAATTGTGTTGAAAATAGTTCAATAAATTTGGCCGTTATCAAAATGCTTTTTATGGCAATAGAAAATTGAAGCCCATATAACCAACATCACAATAAAGTGAAAGCAGAATAAAGATACATATAATTGTCGCAACATAATTGATAAAATTCAATGAATTTGAAATTTGCATCAAGTTGGTTTAAAATTCCCATCCAACGTTCAAACTGAAAAGAAAAGGGAGAAAAGGAAAGATACAGGTTAATGGTGCATTTGTCCGGTGTTGTGGTAACCAAATGCTTTTTTATTTTCCAAAATTTAAAACAAAGGCTTATCAACAACAGGCTAGCAGACAAGGGAAAGTGGGGAGCTACTCCTACTTCGGATGAATTATTAAAATTACTTTTAAAAGCATAATATGGAAGTTAAAGATGAGGTGATAACAGAATTATAAGTAGAAAGAATAATAGAGATTATCTAGAAGGATAGGAGTAATTACATTACATATAAAAAGTTCGAAAAGAGAATTCCCTATAAAAAGTATTTCATACGATCATCTCTCTTCATTGCGTTGTATACGGCTTGAACCTGAAACGTGAAAAAAAGAACAACACGTTACACATTACTACAATTTTCCTTTTTGAGGGGTTAGTTAATTCATGGCTTAAATTTTAACGAAGGGATTGGATCAGCAAGGCTTTAGACCTCATGAACTAAATAGAAAACCGAGGGGTCGATATGAACCTATTATTTATTAATGGGATGGGGACGATCGAATCAAGAAGCGTCGTAACTGAATATGTTTGTTGGCGGGTGGAGGACATGGTATGCTAACAAATTGCAAGGCATCATAAATGAACAAATTAATGGGAGAGAAAGAGAGGGACCTGCTCACTGGAAATTACTTGAACTGGTCCGATGTTTACTGACACGTACTTCCCTTTTGATGATAATTTATGCCTCACCTTGCCCTGTACAGAGTATACAAACAAATTTCTTTACCACCCAATCAAAAGCAGGAACAAATTTGTAAACTATCATCCTAATGTGTACAGAGCAAGAGCCCTCCATTTATCTATGATTCAAAATTTGTGTCCATAACCACAACTAATAATACATCAGAAATAGAAATTTGCTCTGTATATTACTTCATTCGTGAAAGAACCAATTTCTGATACCTATACATAAGCAATATACAGAAACTACTGAAAACAGAATAATTAAAAATAACAAAATAGACTAATGGTGCAACCAAATTGGTTAAGCTAAACCTCAATGGTTATTAATTAACCAGCGGGCTAAAGGTGGTGGGGACTCAACAGAACTTCAATGTTATTAAGGACAAACGAAACAGGGGAGGTCCACTTTCTTAAGTGGCAACACGGTTAACTTTTAGCAATCATCTAACACTAACCATCATTATTCATCGGGATCTACCTCATTCCCTTAAAGGAGATTTTCACTTTTCCAGGATTTGAATCGAACACGTATTTTTATAGCCTGATTTAACATTAACACCTTGAAAGTCCACTCGCTTTAGAATTATGTATGCTCTTTCTTTCTTATCTTTCTTCTTCTCACTCTCTTTTTCTTAATGAACTGTTTAGAATATACAGACACAATGCTTCCATCCTAACAGCAGAATTCTTCAATGAAAAACCATAATGGTGCATTCATCAAGGTTTTGTTAAATCGTCCAAAAGCACAATCTGCTAGACTTAGAAAAGTCTAAACCATTTAATATATTTTAAATAGAAAGGAATCGGTGAAAACCTTTACTGATGTTTGCAACCAAATGGTAGTAATGGGTTTCTCTCTCTGTTGTTGTGTGTTTTGGGTGGGGGGGGAACCCTCATAAAGGTAAATAAAGCAACAAAAAAAATATCCTGAAAGTCGTACAAAAAGAATAGTTACAAAAAGGAGTGTAAAGAGCTTGATGAAGAAGAAACAAGAAGCAAAGTATCCTAAAACTCTTCAATTACTTCTATCATTCACTTGAAAGATTCTCCGATTCTCTTTCTTGCCAAATTTTACAAAAGAAAGCTCTAAAAGGATTACGCAGTACTACTTCAACCTTATCTTTAAAAGGATAGGCACACAGTCATAGAGAAAAGAAGTCAGCCACACACACATTAAACAGCCTCCACAATTTTGTTTTCTTGTTTTTTTTTTTTTTTGCCAAATTATCTCCAAGAAAGGGCACCGAATGAAAGGGTCGTCAAAAAATTTCATCATCTTTCCTACAAGAAGCACACCATCATGATGCTAGTAAAATTATGGGTTTCACACATGGATTTATCATGTGTATTTATCCCATGAAAGAATAGAGTTTATATTTTTACTTTCTTGGATAAGTCGGTTTTCCCAATAGTAGTTTAAGTATTGTGATGAACGGCCTCCTCCATTGGAACAATATCACGAAACAGAGATTGAGAGGAAAATATCCTGGAATTCTCCCTTTTCCTAGTCAGAATCCAAAGAAACACCTTCCAACACAAAGAAATCCATTCCCACACCTCTAAATTGGTTAGGCTCTTCCTTTCAAACTCAAAATCCAATCTCCAGAATGTCATTCCCGCACTCAGAAATGGTTTGATCTTTGCATCTGGAATGCAATTGGTATGTGCTTGCACTTTAGACCCAGTGACCAGGGAACTTAGCTACATAGAAGAGCAATTCACACCCACCCACAACAACCAATCTGGCTAAATTGATTGTAAGACCTAACAGATGTTCAAAGAATTTGATACCTTGAATGAACCGAAGATTTAACCATGATCTTTAGTAGAGAAAATATGCACCACCATCATATTGTAAATTATTGATCTAATTAGATCTCCTAACGAAAAACTATTAAGAACACCAACTTAAATTACCTACTACCTCATATGCAGGAAATGTTCGGACTTATATACTCCCCTCCTTCAATTGGGATGTGGCTCTTACCATGGATACCAACAATTTCCATTTCCTAGCTATAATATTGGCGAGCAAGCCATCCCTTCAAGAAAGAAAAAGAGATACTTTAGCTACAATATGCTAAAGCATTCTTTTGGAATCTTTGGCTTCAGAAGAACAATAGGATTTCAACGACAAGAAAAAACCTTCAATCTTCTCAGACTTCCTCTCTTTTGAGGCCCTTTCTTGGTGTAAACTTCTTGTGTGTGTGTGTAAGAAATGATTCCATAGATAATATGATGAGGAAAGCCAAGCTCCAAGCCAAGGAACAAGAAAAAAAAAAACTCTTCCAATGGGCAAAAAGAGAAGTAAGATGGTGTATGTTCAAGGGAGCATAAAATTTTACCAAAGAGCTATAAAAATATAATGGTCCATAGAGCTGATTTTCCTTCCTTGGGTGAAAATTCTATTGTTCCTTTCCAGCCATAGGAGCCAAAAAAAAGCTCTCGTAAATTAAAGTCACAAGTGCTTTCTTGGTGTAAATTTGTTAATCCTTTCAACAAAATAGTAATACTCTTTTTACAGAAATTTTCTGATCTCCCTTGGCATGGGGCTTGGATTTCATCTATTTTATGTAATTTCATTTGATCCATAAGATTGTGAATAAGAAGATATCTACTAGATCATTAACCATCGAAATGGAAACAACAATTTGTCTTCTCCCTATAAGGACTGATTGAAACGGAAAGACAACAGCAAGAAGGACTGATTTGAGTCTATCTGGTTGAACAGTTGAACTTTAGCTAATATTTTATAAAGAGAGGTACAGAGGGTAATAGGTAAAAATCTACGATTGTTAACAGTGTTAGATTTCTACTAGAGTCCACAGATGTGGGTTGTGTTTACACTACTATTTACTAGACCACCTTATTACATCAACCTTAATGACGTTCCAAAATTTTGATTGAATGCTCTTCCTATCTGGAAAGGAACTTCCAACTCCATTTTGACATCTACCTAAATGAAATCCTAAATGACTCTTCGGAGAAATCAACACATGAAAGGCTTACGACAAAAGCCTTATGAACTCTCTTTCAACCTCTAAGACATTAATCAAACTCGCACCTTCAAAAGAGAGCACCTATGAAACTAGAATCTTCTTCTTCCATCCATAAACCTAAAAATGGTAAAGACAGAATTTTCATCCCTCTTTTAAGTCACTTTTTCATCTGTCTCCAAAAGATATCTTCTCGTCCAGACTTCAAAGATACATTTGCTTTTCTATGCCCATGTTATTCATTATAAATACCAACTGCCTCCTCCATACCATGCAACACACAAAGCTCAGAGAATTAAAAATTTTGGCAATTTTTTTAAGCATTGCAAATAATGAGCATCCACCTTATCTTTTATGAGTTTAATGCAGTGATCATCACGGTCCACATAAAAGAAAATTTCACAATAGTGACAGATTTTGCAAATCCATGAAACTTAAAAAGGGTTCCAAATGATACTTCTAGCATTTTTATGTGTGTACAATTGCTAGAGTATAACTTTGACAGAAATTTTTGTAAGATAATCTCGATCTATTTTAATACCTAGACACAAGTGTGCACAATCAATTATAAAATACTACATTCTGAAAATGCATACAGACCAAATATGCAGTTATACCCACTAATATATAGTTTTAAATTGAAAAAATAAAACTATTAAAAAAATAACGAAAACGACAACAATAACACACATTAAAGTTGTTGTTAGATTTACGTTACATCTTCCAATTTACATTGTCAACTCATTCTATATAATTTTTTATAACAGAACTTGGTCAGAACGACTATGTTTCCCGCTTAATAAAACCACAAAGGAAATAATATTATCTGGCCTAATTTCATGCTAACTGCAGGAATGAATTTCAATTTCTTAGAGCCCCACACATATACGGCATCATATTTAAAGTTCTAATCAGCACTGACGAGACATCTGTGGAATAAAGTGACTTATAGACTGTGATTTTAGTTGTCCTTAGAACAGAAAAGAGTCACCTCAGGAATTGGCTGTTGGAGGACAGACTCCACAGCCACAACCATAGATTGCACAAAATCATCTCCCCCAGTTCCAATTGCTGTAAAGCCTCTAACACCCGGGTACGAGTTAACCTGTCCAATAATTATGCAAAATTAAAGGTGCTGGTGATACTATTTAGCTAGTGGCTAGTGTCGATGATGTGATTATTGCTGGTAAATCCTCCTTGACTCTTGAACTTATTTCTAAGAGCATCAAAGCTAGAGAGAGGAAACCAATTGATACTAATAACTAACTTAAATACAAACCCAACCATGAAAATATATGAACCAGCCATTCCATACATAAATTGGAGCTAATGGAGCAGCTATTCCGTACCTTTTGATCCAAAGCAATCCACTCATTGGTAGAATCATCTGTCACTGTTCCCCCAATTACCATATTTGTTGTATGCCCAACCCTCCCTTCTGTCTTTGATACCTCTGTGTGGAGCAACCAAATGAAACTCACAATCAATTATGTCGAAGAGATTAACAAGCCATCGTAAAATAGAAACGCCAGACAAGCACAACTCACAGAAAGAATTATACAAGCTTGTCCGTATGAAGAGGTAATGAATGAAATTAATTGATTAATGGCTTACAATTCCGAAGCCTTGATAACATAAGGGTCAGGTAGAAACCTGAGATTGCCTTCAAAACAGCTTCCTGCGGAGGGCCCTGGCCATCCTGATTAGACGACGACGTTGATTGGGTCTCGTCGTGGGAGCAATTCAGAACAGTTCGTTTGCGGAAGTGAAATCCTCGAGCCCTAGCAGTTGTTACATTGCAATTCAATCTGTGAGTGAAGGATCGGCTAGTTCCGAGTGCGATGGAGGAGGAAGCACGGCTGAAATGAACGGGTCTATATGGCTCCATTAAGAATATTGATGCAGAACGCAACACAGTCCTGCTTGCTGCCATTTCTGGTTCTCTAACTTTAATTGACTTCTCGGAATTGGTTGCAGTATGCGAAATCGGAACGGATATTTTTTTCTCTCGGCCCTAATGGATGAAACGGAGCAGGAATCTGGTCACACCTGGAATTATACTTGTGGTTGTCCAGTGGGAAAAAATATGGCGGTAAATTTTGTTTTTTTTTTCCTCTTTGTTTTTATTTTCTTTCAATACAGCATATATGAGAGTGAGAGATAATTTCTCAGATAAGTGATCAAAATGTCT
The DNA here is from genome assembly GCF_013281855.1 of Momordica charantia. Classification (NCBI taxonomy): domain Eukaryota; kingdom Viridiplantae; phylum Streptophyta; class Magnoliopsida; order Cucurbitales; family Cucurbitaceae; genus Momordica; species Momordica charantia. The sequence continues at coordinate 31,666,117 of NW_028275167.1, read as the reverse complement.
TAATTGTTAAGTTTTGCTCTAATAAACATGAGTAAATTTAATTTATCTTTCAGTTATTTCTACAAAAATTATCGTGTATAATTAATTTTTTAGATTTTTTTTAATAGATTATTTTTTTGATAGAAGAGGTCACACCTATACTTAAATTGAATTTAATCTTAAAATGTCAACTTTAACTAACTAACTGGTTAATAAATTTCTTTTTTCGGTAGTGTCGTTGAATTAAACAAATAAATTAATTTAAAACTTCAATTTAATTGAGCTAAATCATAAAGTCAAAAAATAATATTGGTTATCTAAATAGTCAATTGTGTAACGTAATATAATAAAATAATTAAAATATTTTTAATTTATGTGACACCCAAGTGGAGAAGAGGAATACATAGATGAACCGCTATCACACTATGAGTCAGTTAGAGACAGCTTCCCAATATCTCAAGTTTTTTTCCCTTTCAGCCAGTTAGAAAAAGGACCAAACTCTATCTATCGTCTCACACAAATACTGCTTCTCAAATATACACTTCAAGTTTCACAATTCTTCGAATGTCTAACCTTTATCTATAGTTTTGAGGTTTGATTTTGAATCGAAAGGCTGATCGACTTGTTGGTATGGTTAGAAGGATTCTGAGATCATTAAAACATGGTTGAGAAAAGCTTAAAGAGTTGATACTTACTACAAGATGTACATTTCTTTTCGATGTTTAATCATAAAAACTGTAAAGTTAAGCGTGCTTGGCTTATAACAATTTCACTCATGTTGGTTAGCGCAGTCAGGTTGCAAGAAATGCAAGAAAATGCTCGGACAATTAAGACCAAATTCAGATTTCAAATTATGGTCGAAATCCTAAAGACATTACAATGTATGTATTTTCATCCTACACAAATTGTGTCAAAATTAATCGATGTTTTTCTATTTCAACAATTATGAAGGTTAATAAACATATTAGCTCTCAACTCAACATGTGGGACTAATTAGTTAATAATATTGATGTGCATACTCGTTATAAATTAAAATTAAGACATGTAATTTTCTTTTCGATTACAACCAACTGTGAGTATGGAGATTTGAACGACCAACGTTATAGAAGAATTATAGAAGAAGTAGATATCAATTAAAGACTTATTTGATAAATTCTTAAACTTGGATATATTTGCATTCACCAGAAAAAAAAAAAAAAGTTATGAAACTTCATGTGTCTGACTAGTCAAAACCCTAAGCGTGATTACTCCTCCCCCGTCCATCGCCAGAATTCAGAAGCTCAACCTAACGCCCATCGAGTAACTCACCGGCGGTAGCGGATACCGGTGGATAAAATGTACGGATCCGACAAAGGCACCGACGATTTGGAGCGCACCGCTTTCAGAATAGCAGAAAAGAAATACAAGTTCTACTACGACGACACCTTTAAATCTTCCAAAAAGTATATTTCTTCACAATTTCGCTTCAGGTTTTGTTTCATCAATTGGCACCGGACTCGTTGTAAGAGGCGATGTTTCAAATCCGGTTTATGGTTTCTCTCAGGAAAAAACTACCGAAACAAGTGGATTTGTCGGAGGTTATCGATTTCAAGCGCATTCTAGAATGTTACAATCACGATGGCGCACTTCCGCTGGGCATGAACGCGACTCAGTGCGATCTCGATGGGCCAGTTTTCTGCTTGGAGAATCGTCCTGGTATTGTCAATTCCAGTTTTATGCCGTTTCAAAGAACCCAAAAAAAAAATATCCCAAATTCAGTTGTTCTTTATGTGTCTGTAATGTAGGATTTTATTTCATTCCTGGAGCGTTAAGCTTAGAAGAGCAATGCCAATGGATTAGGGAGAGTCTAACGAGTTTCCCGCAGCCTCCTAACAGAACCAATCACAACGCTATTTATGGACCAATTCAAGACCTGTTCATTGCAGCAAAGGAAAAGAGAGTTTTAGTGGAAGCAAATGAAATCTCTGCTTTCAACGTTGATTCCGACATTGAACCTTCGGTTAGCACTGGAAATACTCATGGATGGAAGTTTGTGGAGGAAAATACTGTTTCATCCAGAAGGACGACCTGCAAATCAGTTCCAGCTTCTGTGTTACTTAGAAAGTTGCGTTGGAGCACCCTCGGCCTACAATTTGATTGGTCCAAGGTGAGCCTAACAAGAAAACTTCATATTTTGCTGGTATTTTAATAATTTGAACACTGCGTTTTCAACATTTTAAATGGTTTCGATATGGAAGTTGAAACTTTAGAAGGTCATTCATTGTGGGGATTTTTTTAACGAAATGTCAAAACCTTCAGCATTGTCTCTGTCGATATGTTTGATGTGTTATCTTTTGAATTAATGTCCTTGTAATGGCGTAGCGAAGCTATGACATATCTCTGCTACATAATAAGATGCCCTCTGCACTGTGTCAACTTGCCAAAAGAATGGCGGCAGCTGCAATGCCGGCTGGGGAAGAATTCAAGCCTGAAGCTGCAATAGTGAATTATTTTGCTTCGGGTAACCAAACACAACTTTGTTCATTAACATCAATAAAATGCTAAATATTGCATTGAAAGTTAACAGCATCTTGTCATGACTCTGACACGTTATCGATATTCCAGGCGACAGTCTCGGGGGTCACCTAGATGACATGGAAGCAGACTGGAGCAAGCCAATTGTTAGCATGAGGTATTATTCTAACTTATCCTCTTTGAATTGCATTTTTTTCCTGATATGTTAAGAGGACATGAGAGATACTTATTATATTCATATCTGCCTGCCTTCACGATTTTCTTCACCCAGTTTGGGATGCAAAGCTATTTTCCTCTTGGGAGGCAAGTCGAGACAGGATCCACCGGTAGCCATGTTTCTTCGAAGTGGAGATGTCGTGCTTATGGCTGGAGAAGCGAGGGAATGTTTTCATGGTAACGTGTTCTTCCATATCTACTCTTACATTGTGTTGAAATGTTATCTCTGTAGGCGATACATGCACTTAGATATCCGATTCCAACAATGCTGAGTAATTCATTCATTTGTAGAAAGATCATTAAATTCCCAAAACATGCTCTGTGGATGTCTTGTAGGTGTACCTCGGATCTTCATCGATGTAGAAACTGACGAAACTTCTCTTCTTGAAAAGCAGTTTTCAAATCAAGATGATTTGCATTTTCTGGAATACATTAGAACTTCAAGAATAAACATCAACATTAGACAGGTTTTCTGATTGTTTGGACCTGTTATCTTTTGAGCTTCGAGATGGATTTTGCACTGCTAGAAAATTTTGCCAACATCATGAAGACTGGAGTTGCAAGGACATAGACAGGTGATTTAGTTTATTCATAAAGACGATTGGAGATGAGATGAGCCAATTCGAACCAAGAAGAGAGTTTTCTAAACTAATTAGCATTTTCCAGTTGAGCTATCTCTTATGAGGAAGGATGAAATTTGTAACTTCCGAGTTAGTTTAAGGCTTGTAGCCTCGTTGATTTGCTGCCACATTATTTTACACAGAAGTAGAACTGTTGAAGGCAACTGAGAGGAAAAAATATATATGTGGAAGCTTTGGGGTTTGGGCAAACCACAATGTCTTTTTTTTTTCCTACTGAAAAATACCATTTTTACTAACATAATCTCAGTAAGGCATATTTTACAAGCTTCAATTAATAATTTAAGCTCGTGGATTCTTCTAAGCTGAAGTGCTCAGCCTTTATATTATTTTTAAAAAATGATTGGAAATATGATGTGGGACGGTAAATTCGGCCTATATATTTTTAAACAGAGACATCTTACATGTAGGATATCGATATAATTTTACTAATGCGTAACAAAGGATGTTGGACTTTTTGGATCCCTTTTTTATAAGAATTTTTATTTTTTAAACTAAAACTTTTGTATATTTTTTTCCTTATGAAAAGACCTCAGGCTAATTTTTGATAATGAAAAAGTATTTTTAGAAAAATATTTGAGATTATTCAATTATGTGAATATTTTATCAGGATGTAGGAAAGATGATAAATAGGAAATAATAATTCAGAAATCGATGAAGGAAAAATGGGAGAACCGATTGTGATAAAATTGTTGAGAGTGGGATTTGAGCCCACGCCCTTTTGAACCAGAACCTTAATCTGGCGCCTTAGACCAACTCAGCCATCTCAACTTTTGATAATATAGTCACAAGTTAAAATAATTGCAACGCATGCTCTCTTTCAACCTTATTAGCATTAGTAGGTAGGACCGGTGAATTTCCCCCTAGCAGTCCTTCCTTTCCTCATTACCACTGGACTCGGACAAAAAACTCGATTTCCGAACCTTTCTTTCCCATCCCATTCAATTCAGGGCTGTAACTGAAGCAAGTACTTGGCTTTAGAGCCATGGAGAAGAAAGACCGAATGTGTGAAGCATACGGGTAAGAAGTTCCCTTCTTACCTAGCACCTTGGACTAACTCAGCCATCAATTTTTAACATTTTACTTTCTTTCAGTAGTTGCCATTTTATAATTTAAGAGCCACAGATAAAAATTAATTTTTAAAAATATAACATTAGCATGTGATGATAGAAAATATACAAATAGATATTACTAATTCATATTTTAAGGTAGATGGCTATCATAGAGTTTTAACCAATTTCTCTTTAATTAATCTTAGTCGCTTTGGACCAATAAACCACCTATAATAGTTGACATCCTAGTACCAATTTTCCTTTTTTTTTCTTTGAAAAAATTCTTTCAAAATGGTGCAACATGAGAAGTTACAGAGTGATTCGTGCTGGTATGAAAAGTTAGAAACAAAAAATAGAAATAAAATATGAAGAGAGATTAGGAACAAAATCTAGGTCATAAAAGAAATAGCATAAAGATGTAAGTACAGATTACGCCCACTTAAAACGATAATTATTGAAAGTGGTCGAACACTTTTATATAATAAAGTAGTTCATAATCTTTTATTAGGGAGCATGAAAATTTTTTAATTAACATTAACGTGGCGTCCTGAATTCTGATTTAATAATTTCTCCATCAAAACTCCAAAGGCAGCTTCACTAAACTCCAAAGTTTTTCTCCAATTACTTGTTCTCTCAAAACCACTAACTGCACCTTCGTCTACGTGTTCCTCCTTCTCACCACTTTTATTCCCCCTTTTTTTATTTTTCAATTTTTTTTCTAGAAATTAATATCGCCCCCAAAAAAGATCTCCCTTCCGCTTCCAGTTCCCCATCTCTCATTTTTCTCTCATCCCTAATCCCTCAGAGATGGTTCCGATGGTGCTGACTCAGCTCGCCACCGGCCTCAGCGTCCTCGCCGGCGCCGTTTTGGTCAAATCGGTGATGGACCAGAAGCCCATGGCCGGGCCCTTCCCCCGCTGCCCCTCCTGCAACGGCACCGGCCGTGTCGCCTGCCTCTGTTCCCGCTGGTCCGACGGCGACGTCGGCTGCCGGACCTGCTCCGGCTCCGGTCGCATGTTCTGTAGCAGCTGCGGCGGAACGGGTACGGGTCGCCCCATCCCGGCCCAACTCTCCGTTCGCCGTACCAACCACCCCTCTTCCTCCTGATTCCTTCTCTGCTCACTCACTACTGTAATATCATCTATTCCCTCCATTAATTCTTAATTTAGAAAAAAAAAGGACTGTAATTTTCCTCTCTTCACAAAATTAGTAGCTCTGGAAATTGGAGTTGTTGAGTTACAACGATTCATATAGAAATGGATACTTTTCTTTAATTATAGCAATTATTCTTTCTGTATAATCTTCTTCTTATTCTTCTCTATTCTCAATTTCCCTCTTGTTTCGCAACCTCTAAATCTGCATAATCTGTTTGAGAATGGTGCTGAGATTTTCGTTCATCAATTTAAAAATCTTCCCATGGTTTATATTGATGTTGATTACAGAAAAAAGTTTGCAGATGATTGGAAGAACAGTGCATTGAATTTGAATCCAATTTCATTAATTCGATTATTATGGTTTAATTGCAGCTGGCATTCAGACAAGACAGATAAGCAAGATCATAATCTTTAATGTAATAAATCGAATTAAAATTTTAATCATTGAATCCAATCCAATGTATCGCTCTAGTGTTTGTTTTGTTTTTTCTGGTTCTGGGTTTGATGGAGCAGGATTATGCTGAGATTTTTCTTGTAAATAAAAATTAATAGAAAAATATGTTGCTTTCCTCATTCGCTAAGGCATTGGCGAGGAAGGAAAAGGAAGAGACTGTTGAACAACTTGCAGATTAAAAAAAGGAAAATTTTGGAGTCAAGGTCTTGATTTTTAATATATGGAAATTGCCCATTATGTCTTTTAGTATTTTTATATGCCATCGGTTCGTGGTATCATTGACTATTTCATTTCATTTTTCATTTTTGAATTATTTAGATTTTCTTTTCCACATTGTTATTTAATGCTAGTCTAACAATTTTGAAGAAACTTAACTGTCATTGCTCAATTGTTTTTACAGAGCTTGTGGAACGGCTCAATCACTGTAATAGGGGTGTAAGCGACTCGGTTAGGTCGATTTGATGTATAATCGAAAATCGAACTGAGAAATATAGAATAAATTATTAAAAACCGAGCCCGTATCATCTTTATCCATAGTTCAATTATTTTTCTTTTCCTTTCCCTTATTTTAAGAGATATAATTAGGAAGCAGAGAATTCCAACACTAAATTTATTTGTTAAATTAAGGGATATAATAGACCTTTTTCATGAACTTAATGTTGCATACAACTATTAAGGCACATATTTGCGACCAAAAGGTCGTGAGGTCGATCCCTTCTCCATCATATTATACTAAAAAAGAGTTAGCATAAAAATATCATCGTACACAAAATTTTGTCTTAATTGGAGGAAATGTAATAATTGTATACGTGTTTTGTTTTTAGTACACCAGTAATAAATAAAGTAAGAATTCTTTCTCACATCTCATCTCGTCTCCTAGAAAGTTGCTTTATGACCAGTTAGATTTATCTAATTTGACAAAATATTAAATAAAAGTTAAAACTTACAATTATTAATATTTGTGGGTTTCATCTCAAAATCAATTGGCAAGGAGAGAAGTAACTCATGTCTATTATAAACCATTATTAGGTTCTTCTTTTATTAACGTTAAGAACAGCTGTACAGCTTATCTCAAAATATTAATTAAGGAAAGTTGAAACATATGTGTGTATAGAATGTGTAATATAATAAATAGGTATGTAGAAGGTTTCCCATGGTAGAAAACTCTTGGGGGTTGACTCCACTCGTTGACCCTGCTGGGGTTTTTTGAAACTTTGTGGTCAATATTTTTAAATTTTTATTATAGATATAGGTGAATCTATAAAATATGAAGACGAGAGGATTTTTATTCCATATTCTATTCATCATTGGTTAATTATTTTCATGCTTTGCAGTAATTTTAGGTACGTCCTCGTCCATCTCGTCAAAATCTCTGGATATATTTATAAAACGTAGTCGTATTATGGCGCTGTTCCTAATAATTTTTAGTGGGCGAAACATTATTTTTAACCATTTCAATTTTCGAGAGTAAATGGGCATTTTGAAGTTTCCCTTGTAGAATGCAAAGGCATATCTAAACTTCCTTGATTTATGTTCTCATTTTGTACATTAAATTGATAATTTGCATCATACACAGAAGACATAAACACTAAGATTTCAAGTTCTGATTAATACAGACTTTTTTTTTCCCTCAGTCACAAACACACCGCTACGTCTCCTATGCTCCTCAATTTCTCCTCCTTCACCATCTTCACTTGGGTGTGAAAGCCTGTAACAAAAAAGAACAAATTAATAATGGACCACCTGTTTTTAATTTAAAAATATTTATAAGATGTGAATTTTGAACTCACGGCGAAGACGGTGGCGTGGCCGGGGTCGGCGAGGTGGGCAAAAAGGTTGTCAATGGGACCGGTGCCGGTGTAAATGTGTTGGAACCACGCGCCCATGACCGCCAACATCGCCAACCGCCCGTTCTTGATCTCTTTCGTTCTCAATTCCTTGATCTTTTCGGGGGAACCGCTGCCCCATCCGAGCGGGTCGAACCAGAGTCCGCCCGGGTACCCGACGTCGGTTCCGGTCAGCTTGTTGTTGGGGAAGATCGGGTCGGTGTTGACGCAGCCGGGTTTGAGGATGTCGGCCCACCGTCTGCCCTCGGCCCAACCGATGAAAATGAGTTCCACCACGAAGAGCGTGGTGGTGTCGGTGAAGTATTCCAATTCTCCGGCCGAGTACCACGACGGAGTGTTCAAAATTCCGATCTTCGTCAAGAATTCCGGGATGAAAATTCCGGCCGCCCCCAACATTGCCCACCGGCAGTGCACCAGCTCCGCCTGCTGGTTCCATCTCAGGCTCTCCGGATCAGAAGCTGGCAGTACATTTTCATTTTTACCTCCGTGAGAACTTATCACTTTTCTAAACAAAATCCTAAACTTACCCTTTTGTATATTTTGTGCTAATTTCTAAACTTAGATTTAAGTATTTCTTGACCCATTATTCGATGCTAAGTCAGTGATGTAGCAAAATATCGAATACGAAATGGGTTCAAATTGTAATTTAATTTTATCCTTTTATCTCATATTTATATTCAATTGTAATCCATTATAACTAAATTCCAGTAAATGTATAAACCACCCTCAACCTATAAACTTAAATAGATAACTTGATAAATTTAATTCATATATATATATATATTAGATATCTAAAGAATACTTACAAAGACCAAGAGGATCGAAGCCAAAGTCACCGGGGAGGCTGCCATCGAGCCATGGAGGAGGGGTGCTGCCGGGGAACCAGAGAGGTCTGTTGGGGTCGGCAGCGGCGCACACCGTAGCCGACCGAGGAGCAACGGCAGCTGCCGTGTACTTTCTCAGCCTCAGCTTCTTCCCCGTTACGAAATTACAAGCCTTGGGGCACCCATTCTTCTGGGAACTGCAACAAAATTATGCTCGTAATTAAGGTTGAACCGTTAATTAGTAATATGGGAAATTAAGATAAATAAAACTTGCCTGGATGAAGAGATTGCGACGGCGGCAATGGCGGAGGAAGCACAAGCCGAAGCCATTTTGGGTGAGATCTCTGATCACTTGCCTCTGCCAAATGGTAAAATTGGTGTGGATTTGGATTGAAGAATGAATCTGTGTTTGTTAATGTACGCAGGGGCTTATCTGAATGGATAGGAGAGGGAATATGCAATTGGCTGCTTCACTGCCACGTGGCCTAGAGAATCTGATATCCGCCACGTCCACCTTGACTCGTCTCTGCTTACCTGGAATAATCTCAAGCTGTGGCTCTCGTTTAAAGTCCGTGCCAGTCATATCCCTAAATATCGTCTCCAACCAGTATCCAGATTCAGATTTTCCGCCACGTGGCTCTCTCTCTATGGTTTCTTCAATAATCTGTCAAATTTTGGGGAGTACGGTATTATAAAACCCACTATAATTCTAGATTCTAAACTAGTGAGTTCACATCGTTAATATCTAATTAGAATAATTTATTATTTTATCTTAACGAATCGCACCTTAATTTTTAAAGATGGCGATGTAATTCTTTTTAAAGAGCATACCATTTAGTGTAACTTTTTAACCTACCATTTTTAGAATAAGTTATTAATGTTTTGATGAGTTTGATTATTTTATGATTAATGTTGATTTTAATATGGCCTCTTTCAATTGCTAAAGTACTTTTTTTTTTGGATCTTGTACCATATTTCCGTTTCACATACCTAAAACTAAAAGGAGAACATTAATGAATAAATTTATAAAATAGAGCAGTTTTTAAAGAAGATTATAGATAGGAAAATTACCACTTTTGATATAGAATTCTTAAAATTATTTAAAAATCTTGTGCATGTTTTTATTTGTCAACTTATTCTGAAAAAAACTATAATAAAAGTAAATGTAATAAATAAAGGTAAAATCAGTATTATAAAAAAATAGAAATAAAATTAGAAAACTTTAGACATTTTTGAAATTAAGTTTAAAAAATAGCCCTCCGAAGAGAAAAAAAAGACCAAATAGCATTATAAATAATAGAGGCCCATTTAAAGGTGAGCCCAAAAGGTAATGGGCTTTGGTAAAGAAGAAGCCCTATTTGGTTATACAGGCTTGTAATTAGCCCAGCCCAGCAACAGCTGAAGATCTCAAAAGAAGAGATTAAAAAGGAACAAATAAATAATCATGGTATATTGGGTAAGAGAGATGAAGCAAAGAGAAGAGAAAAGAAAAAGAAAAAGAAAAACGGAGTGGGATGCCACAAATTCTGTGGAAATCTCACACTCGAAGCCAAAATGATAACACCCACATGAACACATCCAATTAAGGTTAATCAACACACAATCTTTTACTTAAATTCTATTGAATGATTGGATTTGGATTTAGATTTAGATTTGAGGGGTAATTGAAGGCAAAATTACAAGAAAGCACCCATCAAATAAAGTTTGGTGGATGAGTGAAAGAAATCAACAAGGGCTTTTTAAGGAACCAAAAATGCAAATGCAAACTGCAAAGCAAGGTTGTTTCATTTGTTAGGAACTCGGCCAGCCTTAAAAGGACAGAATTATTTTATTTTATTTTATGTCCTTTTTTTTTTTACTTTTCTTTTGCTTCAAAATTCAAAAATATGCGTTCAGACTTGGAGGAAAGGCTTTCTTCCTCTTCTTTTCATGCAATGCAGGCAAAGGCATGCATGTGATACTTGTTCCCACCATAATCATGTCTCTTTTTTTAGCATTTTTTCTCTCTCTATTTTTTTTTTTTTTAAGAAATTGACACATTTTTCTTTAATTTCTTTTGAAAAAGGAAATTCTCGTACCGTTTTATCTACCGTAATGTACGAATTCCCAATGATGCTTTCTTGTATGTTTGTGACATGTCGGGAAAATCATTCGATTTTCAATGCCCTTTTACACTTTTTTTCCTAGGTGTAATGTAAACACTTCTTACCATTCACACAACAATTAATTTCGGTTATTTCAAGTTTGTTAGGCAAGAAGTGGGATATATGTTTGGTTTGTAAATGTGAAGGAAGATTCAAATTTCCAAATTATATTTTAAGGCTGAGAAAAAGATTCTTTGTGACACCAATGAAAACCATGATTTTTGTTCATTTACAATTAACTTGCATTTTCCTTAAAAAAAAAAAATTAACTTTGCATTTCTATCCATTTAGTTCCATAAATTGATCACTTTCCTACCAAAAAAATTATGAATTCGAATTCGACTCCCATAATATTATTGCTTTCAAAATAATAATTAATCACCCAACAGAGACTACCTCTTATTATCATAAAAATAAATCATCCAAATCTTAAAAATATGAAACAATTTCCTATATATTTTAGATTGTTTGATTAAAATATACAATTTTTTTAATTGCTATGGAATGACTTTTAGAGTAGATTGAAGTGCAAACCTTTAAGGAATGAGCAAGATGTTTTAATCGAACTGCTATACTCATCAGGATTGTTCAAAAAAACTATCCAAAAAATTTGATCAATCAAAACCAACCCATACAGTTTTGGACGAGTTAAATCAAAATAAATGAAAATTCTATGGATTGAGTTGGTTAAGGACTCACTTAAATTAAGTTTGGGTGCCACGAACTTATTATTAATTTTGAAGCAATTTAGTTTACTCACCATCAAAATTATATGTAGTCATATTTATTTTAATCTTTTTTCATTCAATAATTCTAAGACTTTTAAAAACAACTGGTTTTAGTTCTTGTTTGTATTTTTCACTATATAAATAAATATCTTGATTCAATGTTAGACAATAGCTAAATAAATGTCTTAAGATATTATCATTTAATTTTTTTATTAGTTTTTCTTTTATTGTACAATCCTTTGAATAATTGACTCGAATAAAATAATAGTCGGGTTGGGTTGAGTTTATTATTTAATAATAACTGTATGGGTAACAAATTTACAATCTAAACATTTTGATTGAGTCTAAAAGGTATCTCAATCCAACCTACGTACACTCTGATCGTTTGGCACACTGTAATTTGTAATCATCAATCAAATTTTCTAGATAATAACTCCATTATTTCTTTAAAAAATCTCATTTATGTGAACACGCACCAAAAAAGAAACAAGAAAAACGATTTTTTTTAAAAAAAGAAATAAATGCATTACTAATACGTTTTCCAAACAGTTTTCAAAAGGAGAGAGAAAAAAACTTGTACAACACGTTTAATTTATGGAGATTCGAATTCACACTCTCTTGATTGGCGTTATACGCTAATTATCGTTTAACTATGCTTGTCCAGGTAAGTTTGGTAATTCTGTGTAAATGAAATTAAAATATAAAACTATTTATTTACATGACATGTCGTCGAATTAGGGGTGGGGGCAATAATGGAAATTAATATAGATGGCGCAGTCTATGTAATTTTGATTCATATTTTCAGAAGTTGGCTTGCGGAGTCAACAAGCGAAAGAGAAGACAGTCTAATCGCGAGGCAGGCATCATTGACTGAACTCCCATCAATTATCCAACGATACGGCAACGAAATTCTGCGTTTTGCTTTCAGAAATTTGGGGAAATAAATGAAAGATAATGATTACCTGCTCCGACTTTGGGTAAAAAGTTGATATTATATTGTCGGATTTCCTCTCAGGTTGGGCTCACAAATAATGTCAAAAAACGGTGCGTTTCTGAAGATTTTGATACACCACTCACTCATAAATCATAATGTTCCCACATGCCTACATTTTCCTTTTCCTCTGCGGTTCCAACTTCCAAATAATGTGGGACAAATTGACAAATCTATTGCCAATTATTAATGGAACCAATTTCGAAAGTTTTATGAGTAACTTGTAAGAATTTTATCAAAACTTTGCATTATTTGGAATACAAATAATTAATGCCCATACACCCCGAGTGAAACACAATGTAACGTTTATGATGAAATTTGGACCATGATCCTGTCCACCCCATTGCTCATTTTCCGGGTTTAATTTTTCTTAATCAATGTTTTCAAAAATTAAATTAGTTGGCAAACTTATTTGCATTTCGTGATGGAATCAAGCTTTTTAAAACAACTAGTAAGAAACACGTGCGGTGCACGTGAAATTTCGTAGTTTTTATTTCAATGTTTAAAAATATAAAATTTAATTAAATAGTTAAACTTTATAATATAATTTGGTTTTTTTTTATCTCTAAATGTTTACCTCACCAAGTTTTTTCGTATTTTCAATGTTTATCTCATAAAACGTCTCAATAATTCTCATCACACACTAATGAGGTTAGTGTAACTAAAAATATTATTCTTCAATTACGTAAATTTTTTTTCTAAAAAAAACACATTCATGGATTTTTCATCTTTTTTTCCCTGAACATAAGAATACATAAAAGTAAATACAACTTTGTTTCAATTTCTTATTTGAGTCATTGAAAAATAAAATGACAAAAAAAAAATAGCGAGAGATAGAGATGCGTTGAGGGCAGCCGTTCTTTACCATGTTCGAGTTCCGGTCCAATTCTTTGTCATAGCTCGCGGGGAATGCCAACCGTAGCCATGTTCCGATGGATTGCTCCGGCTATTTTCATTTTCATCACACGATGATCACCTTTCCAAGGAGGAGGTCATTGAGAGAGTTCTCGCAGTTATCAAGTACCATCTCAAAGTGGATCCGTCCAATGTGATTCGATCTTATCACTCATTTTCACTTTCCTTTTTTCAGTTGATTGAGTCGTTTGGAAAAAAAATAACTAAAAAAGTTGAATATTCAATCAAACAATCTAACTAAATATAAAAAAACACAAGACATTGACTAAAGAAGAAAATTTACATACCGAAAGAGAAAAGAAACTCAAGTTTTGATGAAGAAAAAATTGGGAGAAAGAGTAAGAAAAAACTCTATATATAGTTGTAGAAAATAAAAAGTTACGAAATTTTTGAAATTCTTTATTAATCATAATTCAAAATAAGTTATAACTTTTTAACATAGAAATAAAGAGACAAAACACTCCATATTCTAACACTTTATATTCTAAATTTTGAGATAGAGAGTTTATTAGAAAAAGAAAATTAATTTGAGAAATGTAAGATTTGTAATTATGGAGATTAAATATTTTATAAGAAATGAAAAAAAAAGAAAGTGGCGTGGAAGGGGGAGGAGGAGAGAGTGAGAGAGAAAAATTTATATTTGAAGTACAAAATTACCCTCAAAATATTTATGGGAATGTTGAAATTAAAAGGGTAAAATAGGGATAAAAAGTTTCTCCCTATAGTCTCTTTTATATATACTATAGATAATTCTAACCAAAATTAATTAGTTTGGTCTCGTTAATTGATATTGAAATTAAAACCCTTTGTTTAGAAACAATCACGGAGTACTTGACATAAGTTTTCAGCAACAAGAAACAAACCCTTTCGAAATATCATATTAATTGGTTCTACTAACCCTCTTTTTTCAAATGTATATCTCACCTTTACTCTTTGGTTTTGATGATTAATTTATCTTGCATTGTCGTAGTTGTTAACTTTGTCCATAGTATAGTAAATTGCAAATAAAAATATTATATATCAATTAATAAAATACTAAAGCTTGAAACATATATATTTCCATTGGTATATATTATTTCTAATACATTTTTCATATGAAATATTTATATGAGAAGTATACTAAATTATATAAACATGGAGATAAACGGTTTTTTTAGTACAACATATATATGGGGTCGGGGATCGAACTCACAACCTATTAATTGAACATATATGTCAATTATCGTTGAGTTATGATCGTTTTGACAGAGATAAACGATTTATTATTCTTAACACACTTTGATATTGTATTGATTAGCATTGAAATGACATTTATGGATCGGAAGTTGAATTAGGGTATCAAATAAGCTACAACCAAATCATACATTTGAGACCACGGGAACTATGAAGATATGTTGGTATGTGACATGGCATCACACAATGACTTTATCTTTTTGTGTCTTTTTGTAACACTTCATGTCCTATGTATGGTTGAAAACCAAAGGGCTCAAATGGAAATTGCTGTTTTATACGTGTATAGTTAAAAAATACAAACATATAATAAGCGCACAATAGTACTTCTTCTGTTTAAATTTGGTATATCAACTTTCATATTTATTTTGTTTGATATCTAAATTTTTTTATAAAAATTATATTTTAGTCCAAAATTACATTAAAAATAAAATCTATTTATTTCTTGATATTAATTTTTTACTTTTATAAATGATATATTCAACAAAGATCTATTTGACGAGTATGTAAATACGCTTATATGGTAACAAATAACTAGCAACTGCAAATTAGAGCTCTAATAATCTCAAATATATATATTAGATAGGTGGGTAGAAAAGAATATATGATTTTTTTAGTACTTGTATATATAAATACAATAATATAATTATTTTAGTGTGGTATATATAAATATTAAAAATTTTGACGTGGAGCGGGGAACGTATTCTTCATCTCCATCCTCATTTAGGTGGTGGGGAAAAATTTTTCCCCATCCCCACTCTCAGGAAATTTAAACCGGGATTTTCCGCCCATTTAGACGGGTCTCAGCGGGGACGGTCCTCATGGTGAAAATGAACCTCCCTATCCTGTCCCTTTGAAGAGTGATCATCTCTTTTCTTTTTCTTTTTTTTTTTGTCATTTTGATTTTCGTTTTCATCTCATTTTTTAGATTGTAATTTTAGCGGAAAAAAAAGTTTCCATTGTGTAAACTGTCTTTATGGATTTGCGACGCGCAACAACCAACTTTCTTCTCTAGAAGAGAAGAATGAAGTCTCCACCGATTTCGATTTATATGGTTTTACAGGTCACCCAAATTCATATATAAGTTGATATGCAAAAAAAAACAAAAAATTGGATTATGGACTATTTTGTATATGATGGAACTATTGACACCCATAGCACTCATCTATTCAATTAATGATAATTTAATTCCTTATATTATTTCTAAAAAAAATGGCTTTTAAAGGAATAAATATTTTTATTTTGAAAAGTCTCCATGTTTTACCAATCATTATTCCTCTAGGTAGTCTAACATCATTTTGTATTTAAAATTTACAAATTATTAGAGTGAGTGAGTTTCTATTTTTAGGTCGTAACAGTTTGTAAATCCTGTGTATATAATTGATCTATTTACATGGCCTTTTATGAAAGAATGAAATAAGCTAGAATTGTCTCTCTCAAAGCATCTATTTTTTAAAAATTCAGAAAGTAAGTGAGAGGTTCAAATATGGACCTATTGTTTCCTTTTTTTTTTTCTTTGAATAGAAATTTGGAGGTATTAGAGTGGGAATAATTTGGGCATATATCATTCGAGGGGCACAACAAATGAAGTGGGTAACTCTCAACTAAACACAGAAGAAGACAAATTTGAATTGGATTAGTTTTGATAATGGTGGAAGGGGCGAGCTGAAATGGGGTTTTTAAAAACATGGAAGTTTTCTTGTTATTTACGTATGGTTTGGTTTGCTCCAATGAGGTGCAACTGCATATCCTTTAGGCTGAAGTGATGCAAAATTTGCCCCAAAACCCTTTCTACTTTAGCATGATATGACAATTACAAATCGATAAACCCCCCGTAAATTTAGCATTATAAACCAAAAACAAAACCCCTTCGAAATCTGAGTTTCTTCTATTCATTTTCTTTTTAGCCTGTCTGCTTGACTTTGACCCAAACCTGACCCCTGTACTAAGTAAACAAGCAAAGCAATAATAAAATAAAATAATAAGAGTAGAGATTTATTTGGCTCATAAAATCAAAATCTGCAATGATATCGAGAGGTTCTTTAGATGAAAACAAAAGTAAAATCGTGAAAATTATACTAAAAACGACAAACATCATACAATCGCGAAGATACTTGTTCACCCGATTGAGAAGAGATTTTATATTTGGGGAATTAATTATTAAATTAATAATAGAAAGGGGAAGTGTGGTAAGGAATGGGATATGGAGTGGAGCAGAGAATGTTAAATGACTTAAAAAAGACTCAAACGTGCAAGGGAAAGGGGGGCCACTGGGCATGGAGAGGAATAGTGAATAGTGAATAGTGATGGATGGGGCAGTGCGCACTGCGCAGTGAGATTGTGCACGGCTTACGAGGCCGCCACTGGCATTGCCTTTGGCTTTGGCGTTGGCCCCAATTCCCACGCTGCCAAATGCGTTAAGCAACAAAACTTATACTTCCCATCATCCCCATTCCCCATTCCCCATTCCCCATTTATGTTTATGCCTTCTTACGCTAAATTCTCACCAATCCCAATTCCCTTTCATTAACCATCTTTAATTGCCCTCTTCCTCTTTTCATTTCATTACTTTAAATTTTAATCCTTTTTTAATCATCATGCAACTTTTGGATATACACAATCCAGTTGAGGAAAGTGTTGTGTTGTGGCTGTGGTGAGAAATCAATGTATTTCTGTTCCACCAACTCCACAGCCTCCACAAGCTTATCGGATAGGCATGATCCATCTACGTGTCGAAAGGAGATTGGTCGTAGATGTATATTTTGAGGTGACAGAGCAGCCAGGTGGGAGAAGATGATTGGCTGGGAGGGGGAGTAGTAAGGTTATTTTGGAGTTGGAATTGGGTTCACTTACCATGCACGTAAAGGCTGAATTTGTTCTTTGTCTATGGAGTGGGAGGCATCAAGCAACCTTCTCACTCTCACTTCTCCCCCTTGCTTGCACGGCCAAACGCTGATGAATTGCAAACCCTTCATTTTGACTTTTCAATTTCCATAAATGGCCTCTTCCTTCACGTCCACCCAACTACTTCCTTCCGGGGATGTTTCTGTCATTTTTTGCCTTTTCTCGCTCATCGCCCTCCCACGTCGATCTGAGCTTCAGGGAGTGAGGTGGCGTGTCCATTCCCACTCCTCGGAGATCACGTGACCAAAACCTCCGGTCAAACTCAAACATTTCAGTCAATATACACCAGTTCCCGTGTCACGTGCAATCATCTCATGGTTGTTATTCATGTACCGAGATAAATCGGATGGTTGTCCTATAAAATTAAGGTTAAATATATGTTTCAATTCAAATGTTCGGATGGCTTTCACTTTAATTCTTTAGAAATTTTCAATTTAAATTGTTACTTACTAATATTTATCAATAGTACTATTTCTATTTATTTTAAAATGAATTTATGATAAACTTACTTACATAATTCTGTATGAGTTTATATAAATCAAAATAAGCAATGAGGCTATCTAACAAAGAATATTTGCAACTTCCTTATTCAAATTCGTAATAAAATTAAATTTTACTTTTCTTATTCCAAGTAACTTAAATCATTCTCTAGATTTTTTAAACTCGCTAATATCATTATGTCACATTATTTTGTTTATCAACTCTATTTTAACCTTCACCAACGAAAATGATATAATTGAAAAATATTAAAATACAAGAGAATAAATTTAAACTCTTTAAAATTGGGACTAAACGGATAACCATCGAAACATTATTGATTACTTCACTCTAGTCTAAAATTGATAGAAACTCACCAACGAGCTATAAATTTATAATAAAGCAAAGAAGAATCATTATTATTATTTTTCTTAGTATAACATGTAACGGTGAGATCAAACTCACAATTTTTTGATTGCAGATATATGTCATTACTGTTGAACTATGTTCGTTTTGGCAAGAAAAACTCTTACTTGTTACGTTAAAGTCATGTTAGTTACATCAATTTAAGAATTTCTCTGAATTTTTTTTTAAAGATATATTAATCTGAGGCGTTTTAATTAAGAAAGGGAAAGAATTAATTTAGACACAAGTTAAACAAGGAAATAATAATGAATATACATACATATAGTGCTTGGAGCAGAGTCGAGGGTGGGATGGGGGTCACGTGCGCAGGCTCGTGGGTGGGTTTCGGACATCGGGCACGGGCACGGGGCACCCTAAAGCAAAGGTTAAGAAGTTTTTGGCTAATACGTTAAGCAACATCTTCCCACGCCGTTGCTCCATCAAATTCTCTTCTTAAGTTGGGGTTTTAACTTTTAATTAAATAATTCAACCCAAATCCATCATTTCGTTTTTTTTTTAAGTTGGATATTTTTTTATGTCCTGAATCCAATAGTAATAATAATAAGGAATGAAGAATGTGAGATTTGATATTATTTTAGTTTAAACAACCTTGTCTTCGAAAAATAATAAATAATAAAAAAATTTCTAAGTTTTTGGTTCATCTGTGAGAATTATTATCACCTGCAGACACTGGACAACCTTTTAAGGTACTCCATTCGTTTGCTTCCTCTTTTCTTCTTGGTTTTGATTTCGATGCACAAATTAAATTTCCACAACCACTCACCACTTCTCTTGCTTTGCACTTAATTTGACACCCTTCAAAAGGAACCCAGAATGAGTCTTCCACATGTAGTTTAAAAATTAAGTGTCCTCCATTATTCATTTATTCAGATCATAATTATTGCCAAATTTATTAAATGTTCGACACGAATACATATACATTTTTTATAATATGATTATAATATTAATATTAACATCAAATATAAACATAATTTAACGATAAAAATATCTTACTCAGTTCTTCACATCCTACCTCTGTTGTAACTAAAAAGAACAATATTAATAAAATTGGTATAAAAGACAAAAAAGAAAAAAAAAACTTGTCATATAAAAATACGTTACAAATAAAGTATATTGTGAATTTTATTTACAGAGGGAAGTAACCGAAGGAGGCAATTTTACATAAAATCAAATACACAATTATCATAATCTTTACTTTTAAAAATAATGGACATAAGATTCAGCAAAGTTTTTTAAAAAATATAAATTTGCTCCTACAAAGGAAGAGGGGAAAAATCAACTCGGCAGTCTCTTTCCAACTTTTATTCAATTCTTGTCTAGAAGAAAGAAACAGGTTCAAAGTTGAACCCCAAACCTACCCGTCACGAGACGATTCTTATCAAGTAGAAATCTACCATATATTCCTTTTTCCTTTTTTATTTTTCTTTCCAAAAGTTTTCAAACAATTAAATTTTTCTAAAATCCTTCATATTCAACGATAATTTCCCAAAAGTCCCGGCAGCCGAGGGAAGAACAAAAAAGTGGAGGTGCATCGTATGGAAATCATGTCCGTTACGCCATTGATCAAGATCAGGACACTTCATGCATCCTCCGCCGTTGGTTCGGCTAGCGTGGCCACAAGATATTGTGCCACCAATCAAACGGGCGTCGCTATGATGTTGCCACGTGTCAATATCACAGATGAGAGAAGCGGGGAACAACTGAGCTGAGGTGTCCGTAACCCGCCTAACAAAACTGGACCCCACGTAACTGCCCCGTTTCAACAAAAAAATCCTGTCCCCCACAACAAAATTTAAAAATACAGGAAGGCTGATGTGGAGTAGAAGTCAGATTCGGAGGAGGTCCCACCTCAAAAAAATAGTCAAACGTATCAACGGCGATCTCAGGCCGAGGCTCCCCATGCATGTGGATTGCATGATAGCCCATCATCTTCTTCTCTATCATCATTACCAAACAAAACCCAGTTGGCTTTGGCTTTGGCTTTGGCTTTGGCTTTACCTTTCTTAACAAAACAAACGGTCAGTCACCGGTGTTAACGTAAAGAAGAAAGAATTATATTTGCAATTACGACATGTCGTACTGGCAATTTGGCATGTGTAGTAGAATTAAAACACTTAAAATGCACTCAAAACTTGGGGAAGCCAAACCCAAAAGGGCAACGTCCGAGTGGGTTTAGGGTAAGGGTTGAATTAGGGCATCCCATCCCCCACTCGCACGTACAGTGGTTAGCGTGTGAGTGAGTCTTGTTGCTTACTTTACCATACAGATTGCTGGACAAAGCTATCACGTGACGGGCTGGTGGGGGCGTTGCTTTTGCCTTTTACGTGTCCAAGTACTTGCCTTTGCTTACCCTTGCTATTTAATATGGAGTAAAATTCAATCTTTTTTCTCCCCCACCCATTTCTAAAAATAATTAAAATATATATATGTCCAATATTGTTCATACGTACGTACACATAACTGTTTCATAGCAATGATATAAATTGAATATCGTACTACCCTCCCCCACCATTCAAATCTCCAGCCGTACGTTTTTTTAAACCTTATATCAAATATGTTTCGATTTTCCCACGGTAAAAAAGGAAAATAGAATAAGATAGAGAGATAATTACATTTGGTATCTAAAGGTGTGTTTGTGCTACATGCGACAGTACAAAGGTCAATATTTCAAGGAGGGACAAATACGTACACGGAACGAAAGTAGACGAAGGAAAAAGGGAGAACTGGCAAAACTTTGTCCGACAGAAAAGAAAAAGGAAAAAGAAAAATGCATTTTATAATAATTATTATTATCATGATTATTTTGTTTTATACATAGAAAAAGAAAATAAAAAAATTTATGGTTTGTTCTCTTTATCACGGAGGAGGAGAAGGTATCATGATCATGAGTTGAGGTGAGGAAGCTGTGTGGGCGTTTGCTTTGAGATGGAGAATGGCGTGGCGTTATCTTGGTTCATGGGATTAGCTTCGGATGCACCGTCTGACGCTGCTATCGCTCCACGTGTCAGTTAGTTGAGGCCCTTATCCCATCCCCAAAATATCTCCTCCAAGCGTCCGCCTCAATCAACTTGCAACTCAAACAAACTCAACTATATCCAAGCCATAAACTTGTTTTTTTGTTACCACTAATCAAACATAATTAGTCTTATTAATTTAATCATATAGAGTTTTATTAGTTATTAATATACACCATCACTAAAACACAAGGCATGAGCTGAACCTGAAACTGGAATAGGAATATGGGTATTAGCTAATAAAGTTTGAACATCGGCTAATGGACAAATCCAGTCCAATCATGTGTTAAAGAAGATAACACAGATTGAAATCATTGAACAAACAGCAGAAGCCATCCCCTCGAAAACCCCAAACACTAAAAACACAATCTCTGCAAAATCTCCTTTAGACGGAAAGGAAAGCGACCCAATTTTAACAAAAGAAAAAAAAATGCAACGTCGTTTTGGTACGTCTTTGACCCGTTCGATTCCACAATATATATCCCCTTGGCCTTTATTTGTAATTTCATTATTTTTCTTTGATAGAGTACAATGGATACAAAAGATGACGATCCAGATAAGCTTTTTGCAGCACAAAGCGCAGCGTTTTACGTCCAATCAAAGTTGCGAGTTAGCGTTGCTGATGGGTTGTTTGAAGAGCAGGTTAGGGAGTAATTTTCATTAATTAGAAATGGGACATGGATCAAAAGAGAGGATCTGGAAATCAGGTACGTTGATTTTGGGGAGCCATCTGCGGCGTTAAGTGGTAGGCAACTCGAACACGGACCCTCGGATGTGGGACCCCACCGATTAATACCCATTTCCAGCAGTCTTCAGAACAGCACTGGAAAAAAAATGCCTTCTCTACTTCGAGAAGCAGCCACGAGGGGGACAGGTGGGCTCCACCCGGTGTTACATGAGTGGTCAATATCACTTCAACAGATCCACGTCATTTCCCCGGATTTTATTACTTATCTCATCCTTCACTTAATCTTATTACCACGTTCCCTTCCCTTCGCCCAACAATTTTTATTACTATTATTTTTCTCTAAAGTTACGGTGACCTCACCGTGGGAAGTTACGTATACATGCCAGTGAGGCAGTAATACTACTGTGAAACGTGGTCGATGTTCTTCTCATGAACTTTTTCTCTCTCAACAATTTTCGAAGTAGTTAACAACTGACGGTCAGCAATTATTTTTAGTCAATGGAAAATGGAAAAAGGAAAAAAAATCTCAACAATTTTCAGGAAGTTTACTAAAACTGTTCGATAAATTTAAAACAAACCGATGAAAATGGCACCACGGCTTTAAAAATAAAAATTAATTAATTTAATTCAGTCCACTTTTTCGGATTGAGAGAAGTTTTCTTTTTTGCGTTAAATTAGTTATGCGAATATACATAATTAGTTCCAAAAAAAAAAAGAAAAAGGTGACTCAATTTAACATATTTTTGTTGACACGGGAACACGTAAAAGAAACGGAGTGTTAAATTGTAAATGAACACCTTAAAATTAAATGGACAATTACTAGTACGTTTGACTCATTCCAATTCCACGATGACTTACTTTTTAATCTTTAAAATGGATTTTAAAGCGAGTTAAATAAGGGTGCGGGTGCGGGTGCGGGTGCAGGTGCAGGTGCAGGTGCTGCAAAATATCAATATATTTCGGTTTTTAAAGAGGAATAATAATAAAAAAGGAAATAAAAAGAGTATAAAATTTCCATGTTACTGACAGCTGGGAATCATATTTTAGGATCCTTAAGCATTGTGTTTGATTGTGTCGTTTTGTATTTGAAGGGGTGGTAGTGTTATACTTTCCTCCGACTATATAAAGCCTGCCCTTTACTTTTTCTCTTTTACCATCGAGAGAGAAACAGAGTCGTCGACATCAAACGGAAACACACAAAGGCTTGAAGGCGAGGGCATCCATGAGAACTCGAACAGGCCTATGCTATCCTCCGCTAGACACCTTCTCTTCCGACCAACCACTTCGCAAGAGGACACGCCATGTCGCCGCCGACCACCACCTCCTTTCCCGGAAAAGAAACAAATCTTCTTCTCCTCCGACCTCCGATTTGTTCGATTCCTTGCCGGACGACCTCGTCATCTCTATTCTCTGTAAACTCAGCTCCGCCGCTGCTCGCCCCTCCGATTTCACCAACGTCTTGCTAACGTACGTTGCAATTTCCTTTTTTTTTTTTTAAATCTTTTTGTCAATCCATTTGCTTTCTTCCAGATTCTCGCTTATCGCTCTAGATTAAATCCTAGCCACAACAATGGCGATAAAGCGGATTGAATAATGTTTCTGGATCTAACGCAATTTTAATTTTAATGTTTTTTTTTGTGCGTCACAGATGCAAAAGATTAAACAGTTTAGGACTTAATCCCATAGTTTTATCGAGAGCGTCACAGAAGACGTTCGCAATTAGAGCACGGAACTGGACGGAGTCGGCCCACCGGTTTCTGAAACAGTGTTCCGATGCCGGTAACGTGGAGGCCTGTTACACGCTCGGCATGGTTAGTTATATTCTTGCCAAGTTGCAATTAGTTTCTTTTTTATTCTAATCCCATTTGTAAAGCCATGAACATTCCCTTTTATTTTCTGATTTTTATAACTAACAACGACGAGGGCATTCTTTATTCGTGTCCGGCAGATTCGATTCTACTGTTTGCAAAACCGAGGCAGCGGAGCGTCGCTCATGGCCAAGGCGGCGATTTGTTCCCACGCGCCGGCGCTTTACTCGCTCGCTGTTATACAGTTCAATGGCAGCGGAGGTTCCAAGAACGACAAGGACCTCCGTGCCGGAGTTGCCCTTTGTGCACGCGCGGCTTTTCTCGGCCACATCGACGCGCTAAGAGAGCTCGGTCATTGCCTTCAAGACGGTTACGGCGTTCGCCAGAACATAACGGAGGGACGGCGTTTCCTCGTGCAGGCTAACGCGCGTGAACTCGCCGCCGTGCTTTCGGCGGAGGCGGCCTCAGGTATCGACTCCCGCACGTGCCTGACGTGGAACACGCACCCTCACCACCGGCACGTGTCGGGGACAAGTTGTCCGCTTCTAAGCGATTTCGGATGCAACATACCGGCGCCGGAGGCTCATCCGGCCAGTCAGTTTTTGGCGGAGTGGTTCGCGGCTCGAGGAAGTTCGCCGGGGAACGGTCTGAGGATGTGCTCGCACGTGGGGTGTGGGCGGCCGGAGACGAGAAGACACGAGTTCCGTCGATGCTCCGTTTGCGGGGCCGTTAACTACTGCTCACGTGCGTGTCAGGCTCTGGATTGGAAACTCCGCCACAAGATGGATTGCGCTCCGGTGGAGCGTTGGCTTGATGATAACGGTGACGGTGGGGCCGATGGGGCCGATGATATCATGGCTGAAAGTTAGAAATACGCGAGTGACACTGACGATAGCCGTTTCTTCCAACGTTGGCGGCTTATCGTAATTTTAGTCCAACAGACGTAAAATTAAAGCGAGAGAATAAGGGGAATAGGAAAACAAATAGAAAAAGAAAAAAGAGAAGGCCATTTTTATTGGAGATATAAATTATCTTAATCATGGCCGTCGAATGGGCGCGGCGCGGCGGGGCTTTTTATGTCATTTTTGTGTACAAAGCGGCGGAGGCCTAATTTTTGTACT
This sequence comes from Momordica charantia, assembly GCF_013281855.1. Taxonomy (NCBI): domain Eukaryota; kingdom Viridiplantae; phylum Streptophyta; class Magnoliopsida; order Cucurbitales; family Cucurbitaceae; genus Momordica; species Momordica charantia. The sequence continues at coordinate 31,640,993 of NW_028275167.1, read as the reverse complement.
ATAGAGCTAGTAATTTCACCAGTCCTCTTATTTTCGGTAATTAAAATTCAAAATCAACAAAGCTTTTTTTCCCCTTTTCCGTTTTATTTTGACCCTTTCCAAGATTGGCAGATCACCGATGAGTTAAAATCAATAAAACGTACGATGCGAACAATTTTAAATCTTAAGCATCAAAATTATTCCCATTTGACTCGCTGTATCCCGTTTATCCAAGCAAACCGAATGGCGGAGGCATCATTAATGAACACTGAAACGCCACCGTTTCGACCATGACAAGATTCAAAACAGCCATGCTAAAAGCAGGCACTGTAATTGGGCACGGAAATTTGCAATGTCTCGACGTTAAAGGAAAAGGCCAACAGAAGAGAAAAGACCGCATCCCATCCCCTGATAATGATTTTAAGTAAATATGGCATTAAATTTGAAAGAAATTGCCCAAAACAAAAGGGTTATTAATTAAATAAACAATTTGGAGTGTTTTATGGATCAATAATGCATCGAAAGCGGGAACGGCTTCTCAAATTTCGAAACCCCCAAAATAACAACTGCTACGCAAGAATCAAGGTTTGTCTTAAAAAGCATAGAATCCACCGAGTGAAATATGAATATTAGGTGACGACAAATGACAAATCGCAAAAACATATACTCACCTTATGAGTTATTTAATTGTTGTTCTAATTCTTGGTTCTTGCTTTTGAGTAGTCAAAAAGGTTGAGAGCAATAAGACGATGGAATGAAGTACATAAGAGAAAAAAATAAAATAAGTGGAGAGAAACATTTTCAAGTGGTAGACAAAGGTTGTTTGGGAATTCGTTCTTGGTCTTCCAAAAGGCACCATACACTCACAGGGCAACGGTCCACATAATTAAATAAATAATTAAAATACTTAATGGGAAGAAATTATGGGTTTTATAGGGAAATTAAAAGATAATGGCATTGGCAATAGAGTAGAGTAGGTGCAGTTTGAAAAAGCTGGTGGAATCCCTGACCTAAACATTGATGAACCAAAGAAATTACAAACCAAATCCTTCAATTCATATCCACTAATTGCCTAATTGTTCTGCTTTTATCTCTTGGCCCATTCTTCGTAGACCTCACCTTTATTTAATTCCTTGTGTTCCCATTCCATTCCATTTTCAATAATTTTAATTTAATCTTATTCAATATTATTTATGTTTTATTATTATTTCTAACAAAATGAAATATAAATTTACATGAAATTTTAAAATTGACAAGATTTTGTCAATCGTGTCTACAAAATATAGGAGAAAAAGTGTTAGATGTTGGAAAAAAAAAACACAAAAGAATTATACTCGATTAGTTGTAATGTTAGTTATCTATCCTAAAGTCAACAGTTCAATTTTGGTATTTCGTTATTTATTATTCATATTATTACTTGTGCACAGTCAATGTTCGTTGTTTTTTTTAAACTCATATTTAATGTTCGTTATCTGTTCTTTCGTGTTGGGACATTTGAAATAAAAACGTGTATTAAGAGCTAAGAACATTGTAGCAAAAATTGTTTACTGCAACTGTACGGGTCAAGTTTTACTAAAAGTGGTAAGTAATTACCAATATCGTCCATTGGGTTTCTAGTCACTCAAGTACTACAGATATTATTGTCCAATTTTATCCAGAGAAACAACCAAGAATTTCTTTTGACATACAAAAATCAAATAACAAAGCGAATTAAAAAAAAAACTCTAAAGAAATCTCCTATGGAGAACAGGTCCTAGGGAAGTGATTTCACCAACTAAACCTACAAGCGGACAAATTAAACATGCCAAGATTGAATATGAATATAAGTCCAGAAATGAAGAATCATAACTGTCTCTCCCGAACACAATTAATTCTCCCACTTATTAAGAAACCAATATCCCTATCTAATATCATTAACAAGCACGGCTTTAAGTATTAGTCTTTTAACAACCTCTAAGATAATTCTAAATCTCCCGATCTTAAAACTACCCTAGTCATGCATTCATGTTCCAATCTAAACCACCTCTCCCGAGCGTAAGATTCAGATTTAGCAACAATTAATCCGTGATCAAGAGATTAAAAGCATTAAGCGAATAAATGCACAAATAGATTAATAACAAATCAATCAAGACAATTGTTAATAAATCCAACTCATAAATCCAGCGGCTACGTCAATCCCTAGAACAATAAGATTAGCTACTCATGTTCACGAAAATACAATAAAATGCCACAACGAATTTCATAATAAATCAAGAAAAGATAAGAGAAAAGAGAGAAACTAAAGTCGTAGTGTCGATTGACCGTTCCCGACTCAATCTCCACGATCACGAGCTTTCGAAAATCGTCTCCTCGCCCTTCTTGCTTCAAATCTCGAGCCAATTCTCTCAAAATTCCAATTCTCCAATGTAAGAATCCCCAAATTTCCCAAAACCGGCACATTCATACTTTACTTATGTGAGGGCATCGCTACAGCGCCATAGCGCCATGGCGCTGTCCCAAAATTGTGACGGACGAACAAGTTCGTAGCGCCATGGCACTACATGACAGGGGAAAGAGGCCCAAACTTTGTTTGCAGGCACCATGACGCTGTATATTGGCGTTGTGGTGCTGCTTCTTCGGGAATTTGCTCCCAATTTTGACTTGCAGGCGCCACGGTGCTACATGATGGCACTACGGCGCTGATATGGCTGAATTAAGCTCCTGTTTTCCGCTCTAGCTTTCCTCTCAATTGATCGCTTAAGCTCTAATTCTTTCTAATGGCTTGATCCTATAAAAACATCAGTATGCACGTAAATAAGCCATAAATGACCAAAAATTGTTAAATAATTTCTACCTGAATATTATGAAATGTGATGTATAAAGTCCACTATCAGACATTATTGGAGAAGCAGTTAATTAAATGGGCCTGGCAGCGGAGGTTTCAGATGAAACAATACATCTGAAACCTGCACTAGAGCTGGGTCCACATGTAAGTGGGCTCTGTAGATCATACGTAATTGGGCTTTCGGGCCCCAGAGATATGGAAATTGGGCGAATTTCAGCTCATTGTATATGGAAGTATTGGGAATTATACGGATTCTTTTCCTCGTTGGAGTCCAGTTCTGCGAGAGGTGAACTGCAGGTTTACACTGGAAGAAATCCTAATTCCTACAAATCAACTTTCGAGGTAAGCGTTTGGTTTCAATTTCGCTTCTTATTCATCGCGGCTTCAATTGATTTTGTTGAATTTCGCTACTTATTCAATTGCTCGAGTATTTTTTGCAATTTTCGAATTTGGATACCCTAGGTCTTTCACTTGAGAATTTTTAGATCCGGTTTGTTGCTTAGGTAATATCTGATACCAAGAAAAATTGCAAGGAGAAATAGGATGTTTGAGATAAACTGTGTTTCTGATTCATCCAAATTTAGTTTCATGATTTGCTCTTAAATTTTCTTTGGCGGACAGCAGAGTTTCAAGTGAATTTTATGTTCCATTTTGAATTTCGACGGCGTTATATCTTTTAATTCGTGAACTTCTCAGGAAGAAATTAGAAATGAAATTCGTCATGGAGTTTGCTGAGAATTTGGTAGTAAGACTAATGGAGGATCCAAAAGAGAGGGATCGCAAATTCCGAGAGCACCTGTATGCGGTCAAGGATCGGTGCCAAAAGACGAAGGAGATGTGGAGCTATCCACTTCGTCCTTACGGATTTTGGACGTTTGAGCGCCACAATTCTCAGCTGCAGTGGGATGCACAAATTAGCCAGGCTCCTGGTAGAAGAGACCCTTATGATGATATGCTTCAGGATATCAACAATAACTCCAAGTGATTTTTGAAGGTTCTGTTTCTCTGTCAATTTTCATGTCCTCATAATAATTTTTGCCTCCTTGCCCTGGGCTGAGTAAGACCTAGAAACTGATAATTGGAACTTTAAACTTTTATTGTGGTGTTAAGTTATTAGTCTTAATTCTCATAATGTGGTGGATGTGATGTCTCGTATTGTGTAAGAAAAGGACGATTTTGATTTTGGAGTGATATCCCAGTTGCCACTAGATGGATCCCCCTGATGTTCTTCATATATTATGCAGAATTCTTGGCAGAGCTCTGAAATTGGTGGAAGAAACTGGGAAGGTTTGCAACTGTTTGAACGTTCATTTGTTTCTGTTTAATTTCATGTGCTGTTGGAGCACCTTGTGGGTTTGTATTGTCAAACACAGATTTTGGTGCTGGAATAAACGTGCTTTTCATCTCATAAGATATACTAACTAAGTTGGTGACTCTGCAATCCCTCATATCCTAAGCTACACTTTATTATTATGGGTCGATATCTCTCGGGAAAGCCATGAATGTAGTATAAGCTAGTTTTTGAGTTCAACATGTGGTCTAAGATAAACCTATAAGAGTGGGAATTCGAACCTCTAATATTGTGGTCGAGAATATATATCTTAACCAATTGTGATATGTTTAGGCGGGTAACATGTTTTGCATTTTCATTCTCTAAGATTTATCACAATGATGAGGAATACATGGCTTAACCAGTTATGCTCAGGTTGGCATGTACTCTCTACGATTTGTTGGACAATGAGCCCTCCGAAGATGTGTTCAGTGTACAGTGTACTGTTGTATTCCGTTAGGACTGATTTCTTCTCTTCTATTCTTTTGGGATAAATTTGTTTATTACAAATTTACAATTAATGGGTTATTTAATAACTGTTCTACTGTTAAACCTTGTGGAAATTGTCATAAGAAATTCTACCGTTTACAAATTTTTTAATGCGAAAGTTAAATTTTATAAACTAAGAATAAGAACATAGTTTTAAATTTTTTATTCTTATGTTGAAAATAGGTAAAAAAAGTTAATAATGATTTTTGATAGTGTGTAAAACCCCAAAAAAGAGCCATGAATTAAAGAGATTATGAAATTAAAGAGATTATGTATGTGGGGCTTCAAACACATTAATAAGTTAATAAAGAATATTCAAGAGCATCGTTTTATCCTAAGAAAAGTCCACACATACTCGAGAACATTGATGTATCCTTAAAAAAATATATATTTTTTTAATTTGACCACACACAGAGCGCAAATTGATTGAAATTTCAAAAAAATTTTTTTTTTTTTTTTAATGCCAGTAATGGCTATCACTCGTGAAATGAACAAATAAGTTTGGTCAGTGCCTCTCCCAGCTTTACTTCAAGACACAGAGAATCTATAGAGGAAGCATCACATTCTAAAACTTCATTTACTTGTTCATAATGTACAGACATTGCCGTAATCGCTATATCAACTTCAAACAGCCACTCACACTTATATACGCCCTTCTAAGGCTTTCAAACTTGTGGAATTTTTCACAGCTGCTACTCATCAGCGTTTTGCTCATACATCATGAAACATATACAATTGCAAACCAGACGATTAGGCAATGACAGGAACGACCATTTTCTAATTGGAAACCGAATCCGAACCCGAATCAGAATCCGAATCCGAATCCGCTTTGCACTCGGTTGGAGCTTGTTCTGAGGCAGGTGGAGGAGGATTTTCTTCCTTCTTGGCCTCACCCTGCTCAAATGCCTTGGCTATTTCGCTAACAGGAACTTCAGGAAAATAGTCGAACACATAGTAGCCCTTCTGCCTCATATCTTTCACCTTGTAGTTGTACCTCTCCAACCACTGCGCCGCCGACGGCACCGCCATGTCTGCAAACTTGTGGAACGATGGAAGCCGGTTGAGCCCTTCCCAAGTCTTCACTCCTTGGTTTACAACCAACTGCTTGTACTCCTTGGCTGCATAATGGAATGCTGCCCGTGGTCCACCAGATTGAAACTCATTCACGAGTTCTTGGGCAGTTCGAGCAGCCTTTTGGATGATATGCTGCGTTATTTGAACGGCTTGTTTTGCCAGAGGAGGAGCACGCTTGTCAAACTCATGCGTCGCTTTGTCAACCTGCAACAAACTCCCCCACCAGAATTAGAAACATTCATTTCTTGCTGAAATCGTTATCCCAAAATACACAACAATTAGTACCCTGGAATCGAACAGCTCCTTTGATCAATTATGAACCCACTCTCATAACTCCAATAGGTAGCCAATAAAGGCACCTTCGTATTCATTCTACACTACTCTGAATGGATCGCTAATTTCGTTTTATCTACCAGGTAATGTTGAAGAGAAAATCAATTGTCGAAATCTCATATAGAAGGCTGGAAAACTAAATTCATCTTAGTAATCTAGAATTCGGAGTTAAATGCAATCAAACATCTGGAATGCAAAACATCATCATCAACTCAGTAACGAGCCGGATCGACAATTGATTGAATTATAAAAAACTAATGTACCAAATTGATCCAGGAAAGTCATCAGCAGATGTATAAACAAGTTTATGGACTAGAAAGGTAAGGAGTACCTTGTCGTCAAGGAAAACAAGGACATCATCAGGCACGATTCTGAGCTTCTCATAGGCAGGCCCTACAACTGTGTTTACAGCGCTCTCCACAGATTCAACCGCAGATCTCAGAGTTCCGGAGTTCTGCTTCGCGTAAGCATAGAGATTCGAAACACACACAATCGTCTGAATCGCAGCGATCCTTACAAAACCTAGATGCTTCAGCTCCCGGTTCTGGCTCTCGTTCTCCATCTGTTAATATTCCGATCGATTAACACCACAATTTACTTCAGATACAAAACAAATTGAAAGCAAAAGTTTCTTGGTACAGATTCAACAATCTCACTTACACAGTTACGTTGAGGGTGTATTCTGTTCCGCCGTAGAACTTAGAAGATATCGAAGAGCAAAAATGGTTTGGGCGCTATATAAAAGCGGTTCAGCTAATTTGCAGAGGTTCTGCTGGTGCGTTGGATTTTGGTCATCCAACGGTTTACGTGCGAATCCGCCAAAGGTGGGGCCCGCCAATGAATGCAAAGTTCCAGAATGAAGAATCTGGTTGGTTCTTGGGGGAAGCCATTTTGATAGAGTGGGCCACGCACGTGATTGTGATGTGAGAAGAGGCATGGGAATGCTGTCAACTCCGTTCCATATTCCGGTGTGCGTTGCGTTAGATGTTTCTAGAAGGACACGTGGCACTACATGACATTAGCAGTCCAAGTTTATGCCATAAATTTAGCATCACACGGAAGAAGGTAGAACTGGGTTGGGTTGTGTCATTCTCGATGACGATTTTCGAAATCTCGACCTTTTGGCTACTGAAATGTTAGTGATGCGGGATGAGCTATATTTTTCCAGAAGCTTAAATTTAAAGAACTTTTTAGATTGAATCCGATTGCTTTAACCTAGTGAATGACTTGAATAAAGAAGATGTGAATTACCTTTTCCTAAAACCTAGCATGCAAATGATTCACTCATATAAGAAAACAATGAATTTCTGCCTGTAACCTAAGGCCCAATTGTTAGGCCTCTTTATTCCAAACCATATTCACTCTCAAACTGAATTAGAACAGGCCTGGCCCATTTACCCTTTGGACTGCCTCTTACATATAAGAAAGAAAACTAAGTCTTGGACTAGGACAGGAACATAGTGGGAAAAGCCCATCACGCTGAAGTTCGTTTTCGGAAGCCCATTTAACGGCCCAAACAAAACTCAATTCGGTGAAAAGGAATTGTTTGAAATTCGAAATCCTACTTTTTGTCCTTAAGCTATAATATTAATTTTATCTTTCATCATGCTTCATTATCTAAACTTTCAAATATTATGATTCCATCCTTAAACTTTCCATAAAAAAGAAAATTATTTTAATTCTTGCAATTACTTTTTCTTACCTGACTTATTTTGAAACCTCATGTAGGACCTGTCATGTGTAATTATAAATAATTAGTCACAAAAACATCTATTTATGAATTAAATTAACAAAAAAAAAAAGATTTGTACAAAATAATAATAAAAATTTAAAAAGAACAAAAGCTTGTATGATCTAAAAACACAAATAAAAAAAAATAAAAGTCTAAGAATTCAGGAAAATAAATCCGAATATTAAAGAAAACGAAAAGGATTTAAAACAAGAGGAGGGGACAAAATTTCCCAAAGGTGGAGACTCAGAGGGATTGTATTTGCAATTGGAATTGCATGGTATGGAAGGAAAAAGGAAAAAGGAAAAAGGAAAAAGAAAAAAGCGTGGGAGTGAGAGCCAATAGGAAATGAACAGCGGCAAAAGTTAGAAAGGGAGAAAATGGGAGGGTGGGGCCCAGTTCAATGGAAGGGCAGATAACATTGATTTTGAAGAATTGAGTGTGTGCGCGCGTTCCTCAAAAAGCAACAAATAAAAGGGATCTGCCTTTTACGCTGTAACCAAAGAAATCCATTGGATTTTCCCATCACATTCTATTAAAACCCTAAACTTTTGGCCTTACCGTTTCAATTTCTTTATTTTTATTATTATCATTTATTTTCCCTTTTAATATAAAGCATAAAAGGAGCATGGGGTTTTGTTTTCGACGTGCAAAACCCCATACTTCTTCCCCCCTCATGTTTATCCACTCAAATCCTCACATTTTCATTCCAATTTTTTTTTTTTTAAAAAGTCACTCAATTATCACTGATTTTATTTTTGTTTTTTGGCAGCTAAAGTTACTTTAATCAAATATTAATACTATGGTGTTCTTGATCAACACGTACTCAAATAAGTGTCTAATGTAAAGTGGTTTAAAGAATAAGGGTTTAATAAAGAAAAATCTTAATGAAAGCTATCGCTCTCAAATAGAAGCACTTATGATTAGGCGATGAGCTCCAAGTAATGTGTAGAGATTGGTTAGGTTTAAGTGCAAGAGTTTAGAGTTATATGTATATGATACATATTTAATGCATAAATGATATCTCACGGTAACGTTTGTCATTTTTATCCAATTTTGAACTCAAAAACTTAAGTTGATAGGTTACGGCAAAATTATCCACTTTTAATATAATGATGTAGGTATGATTGGGAAGAGAGCTTTCAAATTCCAAACCTTATACTATATATTGAAGATGTTGTACATTTTAGTTTATAGATTTTGAATTTTTCTCTCTTTTTATGGACTATGTTCTTGTCTTCAACAAAAACATATCATGGATAAATGATCGTGGTTGTGGTTGTGATCTTCAACTCCATAAAAACGTGATTAATTAGTATTCATAAAGATTGGTAGGAGTAAGTTATTTATCAAAGGAAGATACATGTCAATTCCCACTAACTTATGCTAGCTTTTGGACGAAGTTGAATATGGGCTTTAGTAATTACTGGTAAATTACATAATAAAATCAACAACCATACATGTATGTGTAGGAAAGGGGGCTATTTCGTAATTTGGGTAATAACATTTATGATCACAACTTCACAACTCGGTGGGCCTTCTTCCTTATTTTTAACACACGGTTATTAACTAATTTACATTGATAATCTACCTTCCATGAGGCTTCCATTGATCCATAGCTACAAATACAAATATATAGACTCTACCTTTTTTTTTTTTTTGTCTCCTCATCTTGAATTGCCACGTCACCCGAAACTTCTTTGACTGGAATTTACCGGCTTACCACTCGACAATTCAAGGGTTCCTTCATTTCGAGGGATAGCTTCAGACATTCCGACAAATTAACAGAGTTTGAAGAAGATGGAAGCCATATGAACTCCTGAAGAAGGCTGGCCACCCACAGCTGCACCGTCGCCAAACCCAAGGCCTTTCCTGGACACACCCTTCGCCCCGCCCCGAACGGCGCCAGCCTTAGATCTGACCCCATTACTGACACCTCCTCTTCCATGAACCGTTCGGGTCGAAATGCCCATGGGTCTTCCCAGATGGACGGGTCGTGGGCTATGGCCCACATGTTCACCATTGCTGTCGTGCCAGCTGGGATTAAGACCTTGTCCACGTGGACGTCGTCGATGGCCAAGCGGGCCCACGACAGTAATGGGCCTGGAGGGTGCATGCGCAGAACTTCCTTCACGATGGCTTGGAGGTAACGGAGGTTGGGAATGTCTGAATCACGCACGTGCTTGTTGCACCCCACGCACGTGTCCAGCTCCTTTTGAGCTTTGGCTTGGATTTCGGGGTGTAATATCATTCTGGCCATGATCCATTCTATAAGTATTGCAACTGTGTCGGTCCCACGAAATATCATTTCCTACACATCATTTCCACTTTAATAAATAACATCATAATAAAAAGGAGTAACGATTTTATATACATATTTTTTTTATCTTTATTTTATGATATTTTTAAGACAGTAAATCACACCATATCAATTATATTACATAATTTATGCCCATTTTTAGACAGTGGCCAATGTGCGTTATTATGTGGTCAATTAACAATCATTTTTAGAGAGATGGATACACAAACACATTATTGATGATTATATCCGAATCTTGAAAAGCTTACAAAACTTTTATGGGAAAATTAAAAAATTGGCCGTACTTGTCAAACATAAAAAAGTAGGGGCCGGGTGGGTCATTTTAGATGGCAAGAAATAAACATTGCTGACTCGGTCCTCCGCACATATAAAAAATATATATATATATATATATTTCATAATCTATATATAAATTTGGAATATTGTTAGTAGTTATATATGCATGCCAAGATATATATTTTTATGCCACAAAAGCATTCCTCGTTTTGTGTAATCTAATATGGATTATCTGTTTCTTTTTTTCCTTCTCAATATAATTATTTATGTGCACGATGCGCTTAATTATACCCGAAAAAAAAAATCATTAAATCTTAGCTTTTTATTCAATAAATCATTACTTTACTAGTAGCATGTCTTTTATTTTTTGTTGAGAAAGTACTTCTAAGTACTTACAGGTTTAAACCCTTTGTATGTTAAAAATAACATAAATGGAAAAAAAAGTAGAATTTTATTGAAAACTACTATATGCGCATTGTGATATGAAATATATATTTTGTCTAAAAGACCCTTCTAAAATACATCGCCTTGTCACTAAATAAAAGGACGAGGAACTATTCTTAAAACCTATGAGGCAATTAGTGTTTTTCATAATTAGATCAATTTACACAAAGAAACTAGAAGAAAAATAACTTTGGAAAATCGTTAACTAAATATATTTTCACCAATTTTTATTTTAAAAAAAATAAACCTTAAGTTACAAAGCACTATAACAATTTCGTTTCTAATTTTTTGTTTTAAAACAAAATGCAATTTTTCTAATTTTAAAATTTTGGGTTGGACTGTGAAGACGCCTGACTACAAAAACAAAGAGAAAATTGAATGTAAGTTTAATTTTTAAGAAGAAAAAAAAGGAAAATTGAAGCCTAAAGAAAAATAAAAAAGAAAATTGAGGCCAAAATTTTTGTTTGGTGAATGCAGAGAGAGAGAGAGAAGTTACCCATAAAACAGCGACCATATCTGAATCACTCAACCGATCCTCCTTTGGCAAAGTCAGCAAAGAAGCAAGGAAGTCATTATTGAAGTGAGAGTGAGACTGAGCATTTGGTTGTGTTTTTCTTTGCTCAACGATTCGACCAACTACCACATTAACCCTCCTCCCCAATTCATGGCACTTCCTCTTCACTCCACCAAAATCCAAAAACCTCAACGGAAAATAATCTTCCCAATTGAACTCCGCTATCAACTCATACCCTTCCCTCACGATATCACTCAGCTCCTCCTTCGTCCCCATTTCCAGACCACTCCCAAACACGCTCTCTATTATGTTCCTCAGAGAATGCTTCTGCAGCACCTCCCTCAGCCGCACCACCCCCTCCGCCGCCATTCCCACCTCCGCCGCCATTTCATCCGCCACATTCCGCCGGAGCCCCTCAAGGTCCGAGATTCTCCTCGGGGAGAACATGTGCTGGGCGGCGATCCGGCGGAGGTGGCGCCAGTACGTGCCATTGGGGGCGAACCCGATGGCGCGCTCGAACATGAGGAGCCGAGCCGACTGCTTAATGGGCCGGTCGGAGAAGGCCGGCCCACATAGGATTTCCTTGGCGGTCTCGGGATGGCTGCTTATGACGGCCCTGTTGGCGCCCAGACTGAAGGACATGAGGCGGGTGGCTTTCAAGGAGTGGGCAATGGCGGCGAGATTACGGTGGGCTAGTGGGCCCATTTGGGGCAGGGTTCCGAGAATGGGCCAGCCGGCGGGGCCCGGGAGGAGCCGGTGGTGGCTCCGCCATGCAAAGCCGCCCGGGATGAGCCAGAAGTTGAGAGAGAGGGCGAGGAGAGAGAGGAGGAGGAAATTAGGGAGGGCGAAAGGGAAAGGGGAGATTACTGAAAGAGTGAGAGTGAGGGAGGCCAGAATGAGGAGGTTCTTCATTTTCTTCTTCTGTCTTTTCTGAAGAAGATTGCAGTTGTAGTTGCAGTTGCAGTGCAGTGCATGAGGATTTAGGCGGAGATTAGTTTATATAGTGTGTGGAATGGAAAACTCATTCTGCTTAACCCTGCGGTTACTATTTCACTAACTCTAGTTAACCAACCCTACTCTCTCTTTCCATGCTTTTCCAAATACATTTGCCTCTCCCTGCCTTTCATATTGCTCTTATTTTGTTTACTATATTTAAACTATTTGCACATGTTTCCAAGATTGCTTAAATATTTTGTTTCAGTGAGAGATAACTACAGTAGAGGGGAACAAATAATGCAAATATCACTGCTGAGTTATAATCAAATCCTCAAATTTTTAACTCGAAAATTACCGTCTCGAGAAACTATTGTAAGCATAGTTTAGCAATAAATGATATATAGTACTCTCATTTGAGATTTGAAGATTCATCGATGGTAAGAAATAAAATTTTAAAATCATTGCAATTAACCCACCACCAATTGAGTTATAGTAGGAGGATTTTATTACAACAACTTCACTACTTTCACTACTTTTAAGGGGATAACTATTCAAATTAAAGGCTTGAGAATACAATTTAACAACTAATAGTTTAAAAGTGGTATTTGCAATTTTTTCTAGAATAAATTTACAAACATGTCAAATCATTATTAGATATATTAGAGATGGTTGGAATTATCATCAACAATTCAATTGGTTGGTGTTAAAGTTCACATACATTATTGAGCAAAGGTATATAATCACACCATACTAAATTGAAATAGAAAAGAGGAATCCTACGGATATGGAACAAAGAGAAAAGGAAAAAAGCAGAGCTCATATTGTGGAAAAGCAACGATGTTAGTGGAGGGAGACATACCACCATTTAATACAGCCATGGCCAAGGGATAATGGTGTTAGAAGGATGCCGGTTTTGGGAAAACCCAGAATTTTCCCAATGTTGCATTGGATCTTATTGTTATAAAATAATTCAAAGATGCACTAAAACAAAATAAATAATAATAATAATTCAAAGCTGAATATGATATCACCATTTCTTCTTTTTCAGCTCAAGCATCTTCGGACACTTTGCTTTTTCTTTAATACTTATGGTTTCTGTTTTCTCCATTTTTCTTCTCTTTTTCTTTTATTTATTTTTTGACATTATGAAAATAAAACTTGTCAATGTGACATGTTGATGAATTATATGCGGAAGAATCTTGATCGGCCCACAGATAAAACTTTCTTGTGAAATCTCTATAATGGACATACACATCATGATATCTCATATTTAGTTGGGAACAACAATCAAATATGTGGCACCTTCTATGGTCCTACTTGTTTCTATGGAACTCTTTTTTGGGTCATTGAAAGACATCTTTTCTATTTAACTTTTTAATTCATCTTGGTGAAAAGAATAATATATCATATAAGACAATATATGCAATGAAATATGATAAATTATATTTTATATAATATAAAAATTTAAAAAAAAAAAAAGAAAAAAGAAACCATGTAATCTTGCTACTCATAAACTTGCTAGTCAAGTTTTGGACAAGGATCCTTTGGGTATTTGGTTCCTGCTCTCCAAGTCCCCCCCATGGTGCAAGGATTCTTTATATAGTCCTTTCTCAACCCAATATGTATATATTTCCACCAAATAGATATTTTGAAGATATTTATTTGATCAAAATGATAAATTTATAACAAGATATATAAATGACATGATATGGAATAGGAAAACAAGTCATTATTACGCTTGTTTGGGATAGACATGAAAGATTTTCCACAAGTAAAAAACAAAGTGAAAGGACAGGTTGTAAAGCTACACATTTGAACGTGCTCTTTTTTTTTTTTTTTTTACCTGTGGAACAAAACATCTGCGAAAATTAATTATTGCCTTGCCTCCCTCCATTTATATTTGTCCAACTGGACGTGTGAGTCGGTTTATTTTGGAAACCTAACAGTCATTTACAGTACTAGCTGGAAAGAAAAAGTTGTTCCACAGGGGAAAAATCAGGGTCCCTCGCCCAAACAATTATCCACAACCTAAATTTTTGTTATTATTATTTTTATGTTGTTGTGATTAAGTTTTCATAAGTTAATAAAATCCAGGTGTCAAACAATTATAATAATCAATAGTGGAGAACCTTTTATCTAGTACATCTCCTCTCATAAATGAATCATGGTGAGTACTCCAAATCTCCTAAAAAATTAAGACTGCAATATATATATATATTCAAATGCCTAGGTTTCATACCTGTGCGCACATGGCATCAAAAGGCCGGCGGCTGCTCCAGTGATATTTCACTAATTGAAAACGAGAGAATTCAAGATTAGTACAAAGATAATGACATGAAAATGAAGAAATTTGACCAATAATCGATTGAACTGTCCGACATACCAAATTCAGCTTTTCAGTTCACCTCAAATCCCACACTACCAGGTTAGATTCAGGTAGCTGCATACCACAAACCAATAATAATAATAATTAATTGATAAGTAAGGGGAAAAAAGGACATATAAGAGTGGCCCATTTGGTGAATGGAGAAGTTACCAGCCCAGCCCAGCCCAGCCCAGGAACATTATAATTCACAAATAACTGTCAAATCTAAAAATGATTATGTCACCGCTTGATGACACCCGGCCACAGAGTTAATACATCATCCCGTACGAAAGCTGTGTGGCAGTGGGGCTTTGTATTTCCCACCCACTAATGAGTCATAGATAATTAAGCAAAAGGAAGAGTCTCGCCGACAGGAGCACCCAAATATATTATAATCGTCAGTAGTCCATCCACAAAGCATCCCCCATTATTGGGGCCTATAATCCACACTGCATATCATATTGGAACAAAAGTGTAAAAACTTGGATGTGCCAAACAAGACGCGTGGCTTCCTCTACTTGGGTTCAATAATAATAAAGGATCTATCTTTCAATTTGGGAGGATGACGATTCAACTTTGCTCAAAGCAGGGAATATAAAACCTCCCACTTACTCCCCCATATTCGCTGGCGTGCTAAATGACCTGTGGCTTTCCCAGGCTGGTGATTAAAAATTTGGGACACAGGCCACCAATTAGAACTCGGTTAGCAGGAATCAAAAGAAATGATTTGTTTAGAACACAAGTGCTAAAGCAGATTGTCTTTGTTCTACAAAACAAATTCTCCAGTAGACGCTTCTTGAAGAATCCCCCCTGCAACATAAAAAGTATAGTAAAGCCGGCATAATTGGAAATGCTGGCTAACTTTACAATTAGAATTAGAATAATATCCCTATCCCAATCTTTCTTAAATCCACTAATCCAGTCGCTGGACCACCCCCATGGCTGTTACCTGTTACTTTCTTCCCCTATTTCCACTAATAGCATGGTGTTCTCAAGATTTGTTTGATTGGCACCACTAATACCTAAGGTGTACTCCACCAAGCCACATGTCTTCAACCAAAGTTACCGAATTTAAACGAGGCAGACAAGCCAATTCAGTTCTTCACCAGCCTAGTAGCCACGACCATTAGGCCGTGAATGATCCATACAGAAGGGAAAGGCTAGCTAAGAATGTTCATAGTTGGACCAGTGATAACATCCTATACCTTCGTCTAATGTAAAATACAGTCAAGTATAGTCCTAACAAGATGAAAATGTTGCTTTCTGAAGACAAGAACATCAAAATGCCAACCATAACTATGGGACACAAAGATAATTAAAAAGATTGCTTAATCCCGAACTAATATTTCATTGTGAAGGAAAAATATGTGGTGCAAGAGAATCATAATAAAATAAAGCTTAATGGCCACTGCTTAATAGCCAAAAAGCCTCTCTTCACCACTTTTTCTTTGTTAGATATCTTTCCCAGTATCCAGATACGTCCAAAATGCCTGAATTCTAAAGCATATGGAAGTGTTCTATTCTCATATCATATAAATAAAGTAACCAGAAGCAATCTATGGAATAAGAATAATTGTTCAGTTAAATATACATGAAGGCTTTTATATATAATTAATGGCATTAAGGAATATGTAAAACATCCTGTCTGCATATCATAAACGCTTGAACATTTATTTTTCAGAATATTCTTACTCGCTAAATTCGGGCATTGGAGAAAACAAAAGCTCGGCATGTACATCTGCGCAAAAATCCATTACCAAAGTTTTGTTGAGTTTATAAAATTAAGATCACACAGAATCAATTCGACAGACATGGAAATCAAATCTAATCTTACTGGATCAGTAGCAGTAACCGCACATTGCATAGCCTAATAATAAAATAATCTTTGCAAGGACACAAGGAAAAATCCTCTTGATTAGGATAATCAAGGGAAGGGGGGAATACAATAAACTAGAACCAACCATCGCAGTTTCATCACTTCCAGTTCCGCCAGAAAAATGTAACAGAAATTTGTGCATTCAGCCAAGTACAGCTCTAGTAAACAGACTACCATCAGGATATTCAAGAAGAAAAATGTGGTGACGGGGCGAAGAAAGAAAAAGCTTTACTTATTTAAATACTTTTTTCTTTTTTCATTTTTGAGATGTTTTTCCTGATCCCTATTTTCATTTGGTATTCTATGCGTAATTAATACAATTACATATTCAAATTTGTGTATATTGTTTAAGATAAATAAATAAGCAACTTTATCCCACAACATCTTTGTACAGATTAATTACTAACTGCAACTATTGGCAATCAAATGTTACCTGGATGCACTAATTTTACAATTTTAGCTACGTATAGAAGTTTCCTTTAGAATACATAAATAACACATTTCAGGCTTCGGCAACTTGCACTACTACCAAGAACGCACGTCAACCAGACTATAATCATAGATATTAATGTTTATCACCAAACAATAATTAGAAATAGGATTGTTAATTTGAAGGAGGAGCCAATCAGTTCACTTTTTTATGCATCCGTTATTTGACGGGATAGATACAAGTGGTAGCAACTAGCAAGTAGGCTGTAGGTTTTCTATTGTTTGTGGTCTATGCTCAAAGTAGTGTTTTTAGATGAACATTCATAATTTTTTTGTAATTTTTCAAAATTAATTCTAGCATGTTGAAGGAAACTATTCTAAACTTGATATTCACAAGTTAGGTCATCATCAGTTCTTTGTCTTTAACTTCGACATCTGGAATGGGAACTTTAGGACGTGAGGATGTAATGCTAATGCCACAACTAGAAAGAGAGAGATACTTCCCCCTGTCCATTTCTTTCTTTTCTTTTCTTTTCCTTCCTTCCTTTTGCCTTTTCTTTTTTGGAGGGGAAGGGATTCAGGATATTTCTATTTCAATCGAGAATATGCAAATCATAAAGCAGAAGCTAAGACGAAAAACGGAAATATAC
Source organism: Momordica charantia (assembly GCF_013281855.1). Lineage (NCBI taxonomy): Eukaryota > Viridiplantae > Streptophyta > Magnoliopsida > Cucurbitales > Cucurbitaceae > Momordica > Momordica charantia. The sequence continues at coordinate 31,623,425 of NW_028275167.1, read as the reverse complement.
TAATAAACTACAGAATATGCTGTGCCGATCTCCAATTGCATTCCACGATAGGCCATTGGTATTTCTAATGACAGCATGAGCATAAAAATGATTGTTGGTTACAGATTACAAACGAACAAAGCACACAAACGAGTCCAGGTAGATGCAGAGCAACGACAATGCACTCCGAATAAAATAATTATAGAGACCAGAATCTATGGATTAAATAAGGGTAGAAAACTTAATGCCTCATCGAAGGATCCCAACGCACCTGCACTGCACCAATCGGCAATTGCTCCTTTATCAGCCACAGCCAGAAATGCAAGATAGTGCTACCATTTTCTTCACACTTGGCATCGCATAATTAAGCTAACAATCCTTCCCCAGCAGAAGCTACATGGTGCTGATTCACAGAAGTGGTAACTAGAAAAATGTTCCTCACCATTTACGGAGAAAATAATATGACGAAAAAGAGTACGATTAAAGACTTGAGCAAGGGGGAAAACAACAGGAAGCCAATAAGGATTGTAATGTAGAAGCTAACAACTGGCTGTGCCAAAAAGAAGTCCAGATTCGTGTTAGATTCAATCATTTTTCTAATAGGAAATTTGATCATAACAATTGGAAAGCGCGAGAAGATTTTGAGACAGGTAGAAGACTTCAAGGAAAGTGAATCTAAATTCATGTTTTGTTCTCAGCAGTAGGCTAAAGAATTATAGTCAATTTGAAATATATGTGAACAAAGAAGGAATAAGAACATCGGCGTTGAGAGCGTACAAGACCAATTAGCAGCACTTCTGAAGCGAGCTCCGAACAGCGGGCGCTGATCAATGCCCAGTAAAATAAATAAATAAACTCCATAGCCAGTAGTTGGAACTGTTGCATTTGTCTGCAACTCTTCCACAGGCATTGCAAGAATCAGTAGAGAGAGTGATGGAACGATATTGATAGAAGACTGTGCAATGCTACCGTGAAGCGGGTGATTTGGTCACACTTGCGAAGCGAGGGAAAAAAATGTTTCACGACAGTTTCGATCTTTTTTATTATTATTATTAAGAATATCATATTACAAATTTACAATTTAGAAATTCAGGACGGCTTTTTTTTACTTTTTTTTGTTTTTTAACTCAAATCAGGACATCCAGCCTGCGATTTATTAGAAGAAATTGAGATTCTTCCATGTTAAAACATTTTCTGGCTGCTTAACTTTGCATTTATCTGTTTATTTTATATTCACCAGATTTTCGATTTTTTTTTTTTTTGAATACACTAGATTTTCGAAATATGTAAAACATAAAACTTAAATTATTTATTCGTAAATTTAATACATCATACTGAATTTAAATTGCTCTACTAAAAAAACTTAAATTATAATTCTATGATGTGAGCATAATATTTATATTTTAAATGTAACATAAAAGTTTACCTATAAAAAATCAAAATCAATTTATACTTAATTAATGGACTAAAATAAATTATTACAAAAAATATAAAAAATGAAAAAATAGGATAAGGATGGAAGTTTAGGGACAATAATGCAACTTACGTTTTTAAGTTAGGTTTTTCCTTTTCCCTTTCGTTTAACTTTAAATAGTTTTTTCATTTCTTAATTGGATGGCATGAGGGTGGACACAGGCATTCTTAATGCACTGTGTAAGTCTGCCTTTATAGCTTGTCCAGACGGTTTTTTGTTTTTATTTATCCATGCCCCTCGAATTAGGGCTGGTAAGGAGAATTTGCAATATTCTAAAAATAAACAAAAATAATAATAATTGATTTTTTATTTCCAACTTTAACCCTGTCCTTGAGAGAGAGAGAACGTACAAGTTAAAATTTATTGACTAGTTTTTGAGCAGTGTCAGCTACCTGTAATCTAATGTTAAGAGAAGGTTGTAGGAAGGCATGTCTTCTATGCGTATTACATCCTCCATTACAAGTTCTTTCTCCAACTGAGCTCTCGTAGACTTCAACACATCCTACCACAAGTGCATAATTTGATTCATCAATATAATCTTCTTCGCTCTTTTAATGCGTTTCATTCATGTCGCATTTACCACTGGATGAATTTTTTCCTATGTTTATAAGCATAAAATCTTGAAGGGAAAAGAGAGGATGCAATTAAGTTGTTCTTACATTGAACTCCATGTACGTAGCATTTCTCTCCAGCCATTGTTTGTCCATAGCTACGAACGCGACACAGTAAAGCAAATCAAATGCCCACTCATTCTCTGTTATCAGAAAACACCATCATGATCATACAAAGGGCAGTTATACCTCAGGTATTGATACACAATTTAAACTTGATATGTTGAAGGATTGAGTTTAGAAATTTACCTGACAACATCTGTAGGAAAACTGATCTGATAAAAGTCCTAGGTTTTGCTGCATTTGAAAAGGTCAGCTGCCTTAGTTATCTTTCCAAGAATTTAAAAACGGCAGTGCTTTGGAACTTTTAACAAATGAAGCTCTCATAGTCTACTGGTGTATTGCAGCTTATATGGTATATTTGTATGCTAATTCATTACACAGAAATGGATTTGCTACTCACAAGCATCTAGATCAAGCATCTTCATGATCATAAATGTGATATTTACACCAGCGACAGCAAAGGGGTATTCCCAAGCAGCTGGCTTTCCTCCTTGTTTGTTCAACAGACGTTGGAAAGATGTCTGAAACAATAAAAAGGCAACTAGGATTAGTGAAAGTGTAATAACATGTTACAACTTAGTGATCTATCTGGAGTTTTTAACCCGATTTCATAAACTATTTGGCCCATTCAGGTGAGAGAAACTAAAAATTTATATGAGAAATCAAATAAAGTATAGGATCTTACTGAGAATGTCTTTGCAAAGAACAACAAATTCTCCAAAGAGATAAACCCAGCTCCTCTAGATTAGGTAAAAACTTTTTAGAGCAATGAAAATGGATAACGTGCCAAAAGGTAATACAAGTGATAAACAAGCAGCCCTCAACTCATATCAAAATAACAACCTAAAATCAGTGGATGGATCTCTTCCCTGCCATCCCATTTCTTTCCATTGATCTGATACCAACCCGTGAAGCTCTTGGCCAGGATAAGCTGCAGACCACAAAGCTCTTAGAGCCTCCTGTCCTAGGTGAAAATTTCATAATAAGTATCCTTGAAAACAAGATGTAAAAGTATAAAAAATGTTGTAGAAGGACATTAGAAGCAAATGTTATTAATAGTTTACAAGTTATTCAAAATACGAACTCGAGTTGCTGTGCTTCGAGGAATCTTCTAAATACTAAACCTAGGCGTCCAATTTCAGAATAAGCAAACCTGGTGGTCTATTCTTGAACCATCAAAGTGGACCTTCGTGCGGTGCTTCAATCTTCTTAACCTATCTTCCTGAGACCATGAATATAAATTTATTCAAAGGCAATCAGAAGTACAAGGATATAGCATGATTTCATCCAGTTAAAAGTACTCACAGTACATACTAAGTTGACTAGAATCATTAACTTACATCTTCAATTGGTTTGAAAATCTGGGAAGAAAATTATGAAGAAAAAATGAACTTCTTTATCAAAACTTTACTTATTTGAAAACTATTTATATGAAGTAAATGTCTTATTCTTAATAGATGCGTGTCTGATGTGAATGCAGTTAGCTCTGTATCATAATCTATCTGCTTATTTCCAATGAACACAGTGAAATCAGATATTTTATTTTAACAATAACCTCTATCCTTGTCATAATTAAGGAGTCAAAATAATCAGTTCTTGGTACTTTCTTGCAATTGATTCTTTAAGGCTGTTTATGTTTTTTTTTTAATCTTAAAACAGAAAATACAAAGACTACAATGTATTTCATTTTTAAATAAGCCAATTCACATTAACAGCACGAGAAAATTGTACTTGCGAGGAACATAATTGAGCTAGTAAACATGGAGTACCTTGCATTGCAAGTCAAAGCCAACAAATAACAGAAAAGGAGTCAGAATGTCAAGGACCAATATACTCATCAACAATTACGACCACAAAGTTTATGATTTGTATCTCAACTGTTTCCCCTTCTAATTATAGTCAGTTGGACAGTTTTTCTTTATTTTTATTTACTTGCCTGTTGAGGAGTCAGGTTGATACAAATTTGTTCAAAAGTTCCCTTCCGCCTGAAGCAAATGCAAGTGATTCCCTTGCCAATCCAAGTTGGCGTTCCACACGTTGCATGATCTGCATATAAGACAATTAAGGTTCAAATTTAAGCTCAGACTTGAAACTACTGTCAGTCACTAAATCAGCCACTTCCTTTATGCAGTTTGCACACATCCATTTCTGTCATTTAATCCTGGACGAAATAAAACATAATATAACTTGACTTGTGAACCACAAGATAAATCATAACAGCTTGAGTAGAAACCACTCCTGCTAATTTTACTATACTCGTGGAGGATGACTTTCCTTATTTATCAAAGTTATACGCTATCTTCAATGAGTAATATGAAAACTAGTACCCAACCTTTCCTTATTTCACCTCATTTTTTTCTTTTCTTCATTCCCTCTTCTAAAAGAAAACCCCTCCAAGTGGGGACTGGAAAGAATGATACTAATGCCCCGTCTTACTTCATCGAGAAGAAAATCACTGAATCAAGTGAGGTTGTTTTGCGTGCATCTGACTGAAACTTGCAGCGTTACCCAAAGAAGGCTTAGTTCCAATGGTCTTAACATACATTTAGGTCGGAGTGTTTAACAGGAAAAGTGGTTGCAAAGGATCCAAAATCGTAATCACTAAATAGGCATAGTGATTGATTCCATTCTAATATTTTTCTTTTTTATTTTTTATAAGAAACTACGCTTTAATTGAGAAGAATGAAAATAGATACAAAAACAAGAAGCGCATACAAAAAAAACAGCCCTACAAGAGGGAACCCCTTCAAGAAAAGGGCTTCAATCTAAAAGAATGATGTCTAACTGATAATTACAAAGGCCTTAGTGACTGATCCCCATAAAGAAGTATTAAACCTAATGAGATCACAAACATAATCCACAGTTTTTTCCACCCCTAAACAATTATTGTTCCTCTCCAGCCAAATACCCATAAAGTAGCCAGAAAACATGTCTACCACAAAAAACAACTCATATCACGAAAAGGGAGGAATAACAGCACTTCCTCCATCATCGTCCTACAATCTCTAGAACGGACCCAAACTATCCCAAAACATCTGAAGAACCGAAGCCATAAATCATGCACAAACTGACAAGTCCATAACAAATACTCGAGGTCCTCCGAGGCACTGCTACAGAGAACATACCGTTGTGGGCACAGACAAAAGGAAGATATCCTCTAAATACCAGGTATTGACTTTTCCAGGTAAGACTTGCCACCCAAAGAACTTAATCTAATTTGGAATTTTAATCTTCCAAAGAGAGGTAAACCCAGAGAACTTAATATTGATTCCATTCTAATTTAGGCAATGAACCATCGCCCACATGGCTCTGTTTCGTGGCTCCTTGTCTATACGTTTCCTTATCGACTTACTATGCCCATGGTAACTTCGGTTTCTTTAAATACAAATAGAAACCGCAAAATACTCTGGTTCGCTCTACTTGTTCTGCTTCTGTTCTGTGCATTATGACGATCGTTGTTATCAAAGGAGGTCCAACTGACGGCTGATTCCAGTGCGTAGCCAAAGGATTATGAATGCTCATTGAATAGCTCAGATATCTCATTTCATCACATCTATCTATTATCAAAATTGAGTCCTGCATTATTTTTTTCTTCAGATTGATGCAGTGTGGTCGTGTCGTGAATTTCCTAATCAAGTTCTGAATTAGCCACTAGACTATGACCTTCCTGAAAGACTAAAAAAGTAAAAGGAAGGACGAAAGACAATATAAAATCAATTTTACACATTCGTTCAGCAGAGTGATTAGGCTAAATTCATCAGTCAGATTTCATATCTAAACGATCTTAAGAATTAAATTGTATCACAACTTCTTACGGTTACGGATAACAGTGAGACGATAAGAACTGGGGAAAGGGGCGAAGAACTAGCAACAAAAATTGGCAGAGTCGTTTGAGAAGGATAGAAAACAATTACCAGAGGAGGAGCTATGAGCGCAGCGAGAAATGGAGGATGAAGAAGGAGAGAGGGTACGAATTGCCGAGCAGCTTCTTTGCGTTTTGACGAAGCTCATCTCAGTCTCAGCGCCGAATGGTCTCTGTAATTCCCTAATTCCTCCAAACTCTCAGTTCTCCCTTCCCCAGCGCTCAACATCTGATAGAATGCAAACGAAACGATAATAGGGGTTCTCCTGAGCCTCACTTTGGTCCCTCAGGTCAGGTGAGCCAGAGATATTTGTAACAGCCAAATTGTCGAAATTTTATTATTATTTTTTTTAGTACAAGGTGGATTTTGTAAATATTTACCTTACGAATATAAAATAAATATGTATTTTTTAAATTATAATATATTTTTTTTAATTTTACAACAACATAGTCCAAATTAAGCTTAAACTATTAACATAATTTAACTAGTTGAACCCATGGACAAAGATAAAATGTATTAAAATAAGTCAAATTTATGTTATATTGAAAAAAAAAACCGAAAAGTTGTGATTTTTTTTTTAAATACATGTTAAATTTAGGTTAAATCATTTAACTTTTCAAGTTTTTTTGATTGTGCAGGTAAACCGTTTTTAATGTAAAACGGTTTAAGTGGAACCCATTTGATTTTGAGTTTGAACAGTTTTGTTTTGGTTTAAATTGAACTCGTTTGATTTCTGCACCTATAAAGATGCATTTGAGATTCATCATTTAGAAAGAAAAAAATAAAATGAAAAAATAAAAGATACTGTATGTTAATGTTATTCCTAATTTAATTTATAGAGTGAATTTAAATCTTTTAGTATGAAATTTCACTCGAATATCTCGTGAATTCCGATAAAGAAATATTTGCAAAAGAATAGTGGGCACCTTGTCGCTCAAGTCAATAGAGATTTGAACGAGTTTTCTCTCAAATTCAAATCGGGATTCTCGTGTATCTGTAAGCGAGTTTATCTTCAGTATTTATAGACAACTCATGGCCAAATATCAACTGTCTGCAATAATATATCTTGAGATCATTATGTACTTTGGAGATCACACGGGTATTAACCATCAGTGATATATTCTACCAAATTTATGACGTACTCTGAAGATCACGAAATGAAAAGCGTAACGCTAGAAATTGGACATCGTGGATACCTTCAAACTCCTCTTTCACACAACCTTAAATTCTCTCAAAAGCACAAGTGCTATGCTACTTCCTTATAAATCATATTCATATATGCAATACATAGCAGTGGCCTTCCGACATAGTAACATGATCACTATTGGTACAACAATTTGATTTCTACCCTGATATAAAAATAAATAAATAAACAAAAAAAAACAAACAAACAAATTATTTATTTATTTTAGTTCAACAATTTGGATATGCAGAAAGAAACCATTTTTTTAGTTAACAATTTGATATGTACCTTTCGACAAAAAAACAAACAAACATTTTTTATATCTATTTCTTTTAATTGATATCTATTCATTTGAAAATGTGTTGAATTATTGGGTTATATTTACGATTCATGAGTGGAGATGGCAAAATACTGTGGGACTCGATCCCTACGGATAACTAACCTGATCGGGTTGGGGATTCCTCGGTGGGGATGGGGAGATCCCCTCACCCCGTCCCCATCCCCGACTCTATCCATTTAATTTGTTATTTATATGTATATAAATTAATGATAATAATATTTATTGATTTTTATATTACTTTTATAACTCCTCAAGCCCAATGTTTAAAGTCCAATATGAAAGTTATATCTTTCAAAATTTAAATCGCAAGGCCCGTTTGATAACATTTTAGTTTTTGATTTTTGGTTTTCTGTTTTTAAAAAACAAACACCATATATGTTTGATAACCATTTTTTGTTCATCGTTTTTAAAAAACAAAAAATCAAAACATGTTTGGTAACCATTTTTAGTTTTTAGTTTTTAAAAAGTTAGAAAATTTAAAATACATATTAGAGAGAGAAAATTTTATAAAAAAATAGGTTGAGAAAAATTAAAGACAAAAAAGAGAAAAATTTTCGAGAAAAAAATAAAGTCAGGAAGAAAAGATATGTTAAAGAAAAAAAAAAGAAATTATAAAGAAAGAGAAAAATTATAGTGGAAATAAATTTAGAGATAAAAACAATATTCAAAATATAATTTTTTATATAAAATAAATAAAAACAAAGATAAATGAAAGTTACAGTAAAAGAAAATTGAACGAGAAAATAAAATATAATTTTTAGGAAAAAAAATTACTGAGAGACATAAAAGTTATAAAATTTGAAATTTTGGAGAGAAAAAAGTTAGGAAAAATATTAATTTTTTAGTAAGAAAAATGAAACTGATCTATTAGAAAAAAGAAAACAAAAATACAGAAAAATGTTGGAGAGATATAAATAACAATAAATATTCAAAATATGAAAATTTTAAAAATAAAAAATACATTTTGTAGAGAGAAATTTAGAAATAAAAAAAATTTGAGTAAAAAATAAATTTTGTAGGGATGAATATAAGAAAGAAAAAAAAAGTTGAGTGTTAGAAGAATAAATGAGATTTTGAAAAACAAAAACCTGTTTTTGAAAACTACTTTTTTGAAAATTGAATTGGTTATCAAACAATCTTGTTTCTGAAAAACTAAAAACCAAAAACGGAAAATGAAGAATGATTATTAAACAGGTCTTAAATATTTGAGGTTTGGATTAAAGCTTCTTTCTTAATTAAAGGTTCGTCTAAGGAAAAAACCACATTTAAAATATCATAATGGTATTTAATTAAAATTTACAATCTTCTATAGAACAAAAAGTTTATATTGTTTTAAAGAATTAAAATATTAATAAGCCTTAGTAGGTCCATGATGGGGATGGGGTAAAATTCCCCAATGGGGCGGGTCGGGAGGAACCCTATCCACTAGGAATTTGTCCAAAAAACATCCCAATCGGGAGCATCTAAAGTGACTGACATTAGAAAACGGAGGGAGAAACAAATAGCGACGGTGGTTGTGAATGTCGCGACGCCACGTAGCTTCGCTCCTCCTTCACGTGCATTCATATCATATGCTTCTTCTTCATTGTTCGTTAGTTGATATGTATCATCTCATTCCCATCCGGTTAATTAAAATTTGACCACAATTTTGCTCTTCAAACTTTTTGAGTTGTGGTTCACTTATGGTCTTTAAATTTTGAAAAACGGATCAATAGGGATAGTAAAATTAACAAATTTACTAGATATAAAATAAACAATTTAGAGATATATTTGATCATTTTTAAAGTTTAATAATCTATTCAACCTAGTATTACAAATACAATGTCCTATTACAAACTTAACAATATACTTTTAAAAATTCATAAATATATTACTGATTTTTTAGTACAACAGGTAGAGACGTAAGATCGAACTCACGACATCTTTGTTCGAGATATATATCAATTAGGACTAAACTATGTTTGTCTTTAATGTTGAAAATTTAGACATGTTTTTTAAATTTAAGAACTACAAAATTGGTAATTTAGTCTAATCATATTATTTTAATTCTCCCTGCAATAGTGACATTCAAGGGGAAAACGGTATCCGTGTTGGATTTTGTCTGCAAAATCATTCAATTAATGAGACAGGCTACCTACTAGTCATTTTACGATCGTTTAATTAAATTATTTATTATTTATCATTTTTATTATTGTTACTATTTTGTTGAGAAAAATGTTGGTCGAAAATTTGAAAAGAAACAAAAATTTATTTTAATGTTGCTTTTATTCATAATTAAGTTTCAGTAAGAAATAAGAATAAGAATACGACTTGAAGAGTCGTTTGGTTGAAAGTTTAAAATATGTAGCCTGAGATTAAGATCTCTTGGATTAAGTTATCTGGGAATCAAAGATAACTGTGTTTGGTGGTGTAGGAAAATGTTAACAGAATTTTATGGGAATAAATGATTAATATGCTTATTATTAAAAGGAATGGTGTTAGATTTGTTTTAAAATTAATCAAAATCAACTCTCGACCATTAATTTACCTTAGATATTTTTAAATAAATAATTAGTAGTTAATTTATTTTTATTAAGTTAAATTATTAAAAATAAATAATTCTAAACAACTTTTTTTTTAAGAAAAGAGGCTTCATCTTAAAAATAAATAATTTAACTTTTTATTAAGTTAAATTATTAAAAAATTCATAATTAAGTTTTCAATAAGTCACTTTATGGAAAAATATGCTCCACTCGAAAATTGACGTGTCATTAAATAATAATTTTGTTAAACTATATTTAGACACATATGTATAAATTTGGAGAAAATAAATTTTGTTGATGAGCGAATCAAATTTGCTGAGCATAAATAAATGTTCTTACAAATTTTAACCATTTTTTTAATATAGAATTGCCTAATTGAAATACTTTTATATAATAGGGGCATATAAAATTGGTAATTTTAAAAGATACATAACCAATTTGAAAATTACTATTTTAGGACCCGCAAATTTTTGCCAAATAATTTTTTTTTAAATGACAATATTTTACCTGTTCTTTTTTATAATTAGAAACAAGAATAATTATTTGTATCATACCTTAACAACTAAACTAATTTGACCATGTTAGTAGTTATTTGTATCTCACTATTTAGGTTAATAATAGTATCTAAATGTTCTGTCTTATTTTAAATAGTTATTTTAAATATTTTTCGTCCTTTTTATCATAGTTTCTAGATGCAAATGCTAAGTTTAAATTTGAAAGACATATTTGTACTATTCCGATGAATTTTTTTCTAAAAGTTAATGAATGTACACATTTTTAATGTTCGCCGACCTAAATATCACGAACTTAATTAAGTTAATGGACTAAAATTAAAAGGTTGAAGATTGGAATTTACATCACTAACTTTCTAAAATGTAAATGCCAATTTCTCAAATTATTAAAAATATTAATTTTTTCATTGTTATATTATTTTATCTGCTAATATTCATTTGTCATGTGTCTTGAAACTATGCTCACATTAATAGGCTAGTACACTATTCAAATTTACATTATTTCATCAAAGACCATGAACTTTTCTAATTATGTCTAATAAGTTTATACAGTTTTAATCGTATGTATATGAACTTTTAACTTTAAAATCAACATCTAATAAATTTTTTAATTTCAAATTTTAATTGTGCTTAACCGGTCCATTAGTTTTCAAAATGTCGAATACGTTATGGACCTAGTAGACACGATCTAAAAAACTTAGACCTATTAATACCTTTAAAACATGGTTAAAAACTTACACATACGTACATAATACCTAACTAAAAAGTACGTGGGTTCAAATAAAATAATGTTAAAATATTATCTTTGTCCATTTATTTCTATCTCTGATTTATTTTGGTCCTTATTTTTTTAAAGGGTTCGTTTTGGTCCTCGTATTTAAAAAAAAAAGACCATTTTGATCCATATTTGTAACATTTTAACACAATATAATAACTAAAATGAAATGTAGTTGAAAATACAATTACCAAAATAAAAATTACATAGATTAAAATGAACCACAACTAAAATACACGCACAACGAAAATAGTTAAAATTCTAACGGGATGTCAATACAAATACAAACCATAAATACTCATTAGAAAAAAGGGGGGAAAAACATAGAAACTGACAAGCCTTGAGGCTAATTATTAATGACCGAGTACGGACTATGGAGGAAGATCACACTCATACAATACAATATGAGATTTGTTTAGAGAAACTTGAAGATAGAGATAACTAGTTGATACGCCTGCAAAGAGTAAGACCATCTCCAATGGACAGGAGAGCTATCTCCACACGCGAGTCGTTAACCAGAAACGCATTTAACTCTCGCATGTAAATTCTATTATCCTTCAAATCTGCTTCAACCAGCTCCTCGCTCTGGGCCACCGATCCGTACCACAGGGTGTTATCGTACCCGATTACTCCCCCAACCTTCACCAATCTTAAAAGCAACTCATGATATTTTATGTATTCCGATTTCTTCGCATCCACAAATGCAAAATCAAACTCTCCTTCTTTTCCCTGTTGAGTGTTGTGTTCACAAATATTTTAATTTCAATTATTTTCTTAAAAGAATATCACTTTAGAAGTAGAACTAAAGTGGCAAATATAACCGAAATATACATAAAATGAAAGGGTGAGATTTCCCTTTTATCCTCCTGCCTTTTACGTTTTTTTTTTTTTTACTCTCGGGGGAACATATAAAGGGGCAAAAGCCCAAAAAAAAAAAAACCCAGAATTAAAGAGTAACAAAATGGGGCATGGATGAAGAAGCCTCTAGACCTAAGGGACTATTACAGGCATGGTTTACCAACCAATTTCCACAAAAATTTAATACATACACACATATATAAAATGAAATTTATTAATAATTTGACATGCATGCATTTCTACAAATGAATTATCCTGGACGAAAATTGGAAGGACTTAAACCTTAAAAAATTAGACCCATAAACTTTCATTAAATCTTAAATCTTAAAAAAGAAATTGATCTATATTTACTCTATTTATCTCTCAAAGTGAGAGTTTAATTTTTATCGATGGAAAGTTTAAGGGTACAATTTTCTCACTTATGAAAGTTTAAGAAAGTTTAAAGGTTTAATTTTTACTATTGAAAAATTAGCTAAAGTTTGAGTATTTAATTTCTACCATTGAAAGTTCTAAAAGACAATTATAACAACCATCCTTTTTTTCAGTACAACATATCGAGATGGAGGATCGAACTCGCAACCTCTTGATTGGAAATATATGCGTTGAACTAGACTCGCTTTGATAACAACTATCCTATTTCATTGGTGGTTTATGCAATTTGCTAAACTATCCTATTTCATCGGTGGTTTATGCAATTTGCTATATTGATTCTTTTTAGTAGTTTAAAATCCTATTTTGCTATTAATCTTTTAAAATCCTATTAAAGGTAGTCAATTAAATAATCTCATAGAAAAATAAAAAGTTGTCAATAAAAAAATTGATCTGCCATAAATTATTATTTTATCAAATACATTTAAACACGTTGACATATTATTTAGAGATGTTATTTTAAAGAAATAAAGTATATTTGTGACAAATTGAACATCATGTGTTAATTAAGTTCAAGTAGTTCATGTATTACATTACGCGTATAAATATGTTAACAAAACAATTATTTAATTGGATATACAATTTTTTTTTTGTCAACAATTTTTTTATGGAATAATCTAATTGAAATTTTTAAATAGGCTAGAGATGAAATTTAAAATTTTAAAATATAATATTAAAGACAAAATAAAAGATGGCCTAAAGAGTAAAGATTAAGAAGAATGATTGTATATAAAAAAAAAAGAAGAAGAAGAAGAAGAAGAAGAATTATTGTATATCCAGCCTCTCAAATAAAATATGTAATATTATCTTCCATTAATAATACATGCACGACAGTGGATGCAATGGCATTGGCTTGTTTTTTGTTTTTTTCTAAAACTATAATGGAGTAGGTTGTAGATTATATAAAATATTAATGTAGATCTACTTTAGGGGCCAGAAAGGAAAACTTGTAACATGTTATTTTGAAACTAGAGGACTATATTTTTACTAAATTTAAATTATAAAAAGTAAAAATAGAAAACCGTGATCAAAAGTTCAAAATGCAACTTACATCTTTGAGGAGGTCATTCAGGACAATCAATGCCTCGGATTCCACAAAATTGATCTTATGATCGACTCCTGCCTTCTTGATAAATGGTAAACCAATTTCAAACGACTTTCTATCCACATCAATTGCTGTTATCTATAGTAAATAGACAAAAACAAAACAGTAAGATTATATTATAAATTTATCTGAACTTTTAAAGGTGTTTAACAAGTTCATAATGCTTTAAAGTTATATATAATTAGTCTCTGTAAAGTCTACTCAAAATTAACGTGTTCTTGAATAATATATATATAGGTAGTATGATATATAAAAAGTTAAACTGATGGAATTAATATAAGAATCTATTGAACATGAAATTAAAAATTTACAATAAATAAGATAAATCCGCAATTGAAAGTTAAAGTAACAATAAAACTTGAGAGACCAAGCGTATAATTTAATCTAAAAACAGAAATAAAAATAATGATAGCATGTAATTTTTTAACGAATATTAATTAGCTGGCGACGGCGATGGAGATTTGAGGGGAAATTAAGCCCTACCTGGCCATCGGCGGGCAGGGCAAGCGCAGTGGTGAGGAGTGAGTAGCCAGTGAATACACCGATCTCTATCGTTTTCTTAGCGTTCATCAGTTTAACAAGCATTGCTAGAAACAATCCTTGATCCGCCGGTACGCCCATCACGCTCCTGCAATGCAACACAGTCCCCAAATTACATTCTAAATTATTAAGAAGTCTCTTGGACGATTGTTTTCTTTTGTAATTAATCCTTCAGAATCAATTGAATTGACTCAAATCGACTGAATCCAACCAAATCGATCACATCAGAATCGAATGGAATCAACTGAAATCGGAAAAATCTAAATGCCTGGAGAAAAGCAGAAACGAACCGAGACTTGTCGAACTTTCCGACGGTGGTTTCTCTGAGTTCCTTCAACTGTTCATGCTCTCTCGGATAGGCGTTGGATTCCAGTATATACTGCAATCAAATACACGTTCTTTCAATTTCAACTAGGTCATTAACTTCATCCATTTTCTCGAACAGATTTTAATTAAATTTCAAGCATCGAGTTAATTGATCTGTAGCAGAAGCGCGGGAAATTAACGTAATTACGGCACAGCGCAGGGATATTGATTAGTACTCGGAATTAGAGTGAAATCAAGATTCAGATAGGAAAGAACCTGGAGAAGGGCGGGGCTTTGGAGGATGTTCTTATCGGGAAAATCGTTCGCCATGATCTGCACTGTAACGAACGAAACTTGGGTGCGTGCAATGAGCGTGAGCATTTCTTCCGGCGAAGTGGCGTTGTTTATTATATAGCAGCATATAAATTATGTAAAATTTTTACATTTTCCCTTCCAAAAAAATTATGTAAAATTACATTTTTAGCCCTTTGGATTTCAGAAAAGCTCGGCTTTACCCATACATCACTTTACCAATGGAAAACTACATGCTGCCGACAGATCAGTAAGATGGGAAATTAGAACCAATAACCTAAAAAAAGCTTTTACTTTCTAATCACCTAATCTTTCCGAATTTTCTTCTCTAACCTAAATCAATATTTTATTCAATTAAAAGAACAATAAAATTACAATGATATCCCTTCTCTCTTCCCTTTATCTCCCCCTCCTCCATTTATTTCTCTTCTATTTTCAAACTTCTCCGATTCCATTTTTTTTCCATATAATATCATATCTCACTCCCGTTTATTTCTTTATTTATTTTTACTCTCGTTTTTCTATTTTCTTTCTCTTCTCTTATTTTTTGATTTTGATTTTCGTCACTTTCTTTTCATTCAAACAGAGATTGAAATACAACTTTAATCTATAATGATTTTTTTTTATTTGCGTTCGATGAAATTAGAATGGGCATAAATCTTGAACTTGAATTCATATTGCATAAATCTCTTCCTCTTGATTTTTCTTTTTAATTTGATTTATGGTCAATGACTATTAATATCAAGCTTGAATCTCACCCGAGATTGCATAAATCTCGCCAAAAATTCATAAATCTCGCTTGAGACTCGTGAAAAATTGTCTCGGATTCGGGCAAAACTCATACGAGTTTGAAGAAAATACGTTTGAGATTCTTGTAAAACTCGGACAAGTTTGAAAAAACTTGCCTGAGAATCATGCAAAACTTGTACGAGTTCGAAGAAATCTTGTCCAAGTTATAAAATTTGTGGATTTACGAGAGAGTTTCAATAACTTGGGATGAATTTCGAACGAAGTTAAAATCATGATACAATATGCGCAATTTGTTCCAAAACAATGTTGTTTGGCTAGTTGGCTTCATATGCGAATTGACATCTCCAGGGGCATGGGTTCAATTCCAAAAAGGAACATGTATATAAAAATAAAATAATTATCACGGCTAAAAATGCTAAATGCAACTAGGAAAATAGATAAACTATAATAAATAATGGTCAATTTCATATAAATTTTCTTACAATTAGGTGGGAAAGTGGAAAATACAAAATTAAAGGAAAAAATAGAGAGCCAATGGAGAGGGAGGGGAGGCATATGCGTGATTCGTGAATGGGTTCCTCCTCCTTACTTGGCTAATCCGGATACGTATCAAATAGACAAATACTCTTGAGTTAATTTCATATTTATCATTTAATTTCTACTTCATGTTCTGCGGTAAAAAAAATATTAAAAGATTATTTGAACGACTCGACCAATATTTTAATTTTGTATACATTATCAACATTTTTAGGTGTAGAATGTGTTTTTAATATATTATAGTATATGAATGTTGCATACATTATCAATGCTGAGACATTGGCACTTGAACATCTTATAATTCAAGATTATACAAACTTCCACTTATATATATGTGACAAATAGGATATCAATGACAAGGACCAGTCATTCAATTATTAACATACATATTTATTATGCTAATATTTTTTTATTAAAATAATAATAAAATTTAATTTATTTTACTAATATACTATTAATAGTAAATATTTGTATTATGAAAGTTGATTTAATAAGAATAATTAAAATAAAATTACATTAACTAAATACGTTTTTTAGAATAGCCATCATTTAATATAAAATATTATTAAATCTTATTATTATA
Source organism: Momordica charantia (assembly GCF_013281855.1). Lineage (NCBI taxonomy): Eukaryota > Viridiplantae > Streptophyta > Magnoliopsida > Cucurbitales > Cucurbitaceae > Momordica > Momordica charantia. The sequence goes on along the minus strand of NW_028275167.1, from coordinate 31,606,683 downwards.
ATGTTTAATAAAAATGAATTATATTTTAAAATTTGATTGATATTAATCAATAGCAATAAAGTAAAATTAAAAAATTAAAGATGAATGTATAATACTTTATAATAAAATCACATCAACTAATAGAAATAAAATGATATAAAATTTTGTTAAAGGATAAATTATTCATAGTATAAATAAAAAATAATTAATTAATTAAAAAAAGTCATGAATCTCATCAATGTATGAACGGCAAAGTAGTAAATTAATTATATATAAAAAATGCACCAACGTGTGAATACAATACACGACTTTCTTTTTTTTTTGTTTGAAAAAAATTACACATACTTAATAGAATAATAACTTGTAATGATATAAATGGTTCATGAAATTTGATCAGATGATATGAAATGAATTGTAAGTAAAAAAAATATTGGGTCTAAATTGAAACGGAATTTAAATCATAAGGATCCCAGTAAAACTTATAAAAAAAAACACAAAATTAGTAATTTAACAACGAGAATAAAAAACCTTCTAGTATTATAAGAAAGGAATAAAAAATCTAGCATGACAAACATAATACTTTTTTTTTTTTTTATACAATACAGACATGTACTCAGAGACTCATACACTGCTGAATAATCTTTGAATAATGGTAAAATCAATAGTTGATTTTAGGACAACCATACGTTTAAGTCATATTATTTAGTTTTTTAAAATTAGTTCAAATTACCCCTTTACAATTTAGAGGATGAATTAGGTTGAGAAAATGTTTATCATCTATTATTCAAATTTATAAGAAATTTGTTGATTTTTTTTACATGGTTTGTTATTAGATGACTCAATTTAGTTGATAAAGTTATTCAAATTTACTAAGTATCTTGACATTATCATCAACATAAATTTAGTTTTAACAGGAAGATTATGAGTCTGAATCGTCCCCAGTGATTTTACCTCAAGATATGAAACTAAATTAAAACTGAAAAAAAAGTTCGAGGCTAAATTGAAAACAAACATTGGGACCAATACACACAAATATATAGCCATGTTTTTTTTTTGGCTTTTAAAAATATATGGTACATTTTTTTTTTGTTTTCCATAAATTTCGAAATGCCACGAAACAGTGCACAAAGGAAAGACGATGGTGGGCCTTTAAAGCCCGGCCCAATATGAAGTCCATGTGGTTCAGGATTAGGGTTTCCCTTTTTACTATAAGATACTCGAAACTCTTCTTTCCGACTCTCTCGCTCGCTGGGGGACTCAAGTTGGTAGCAGAGGGGTGAAGAAGCATCAGCCGCCATGGTACTGTTCCACTTTACTATTTCGGTTTATTTTGATCCTCTGCTCGTCTGTGAAATGCTTCGGATTCTATAATCTTAGCAGGTCTTCTGATTTCGGATTTTTGTTTATGTTATTTTTTCAGGTCAAGTACTCAAGGGAGCCGGACAATTCTACCAAGTGTAAGTTCATTTTCATACTATCTTCTTGTTTGTATCAAATCGATTTTCGTCATGCTGTTCTTGTGCGTTTCAATATTTTTGAAGTTCCCGAGTTATGTTAGGAGTACTTAATCTAATACTTATTATTATTATTATTTTGTGCAGCCTGCAAAGCGCGGGGCTCTGACCTCAGAGTTCATTTTAAGGTAACACAGCAGCCTCATCTACCTTCTCTTTTCATTGTTCCCCGTGAATTCGGTTAGTTATCAGTCTGCTTCAAAGTGTTCACTTGGGTGCATTACTAAATCTGCTTTTGAAGTTAATTCTGTTACTGTTGAGACCTTTTTGTGTGTTGTAAGTCTGTTTACTGAGCTGTATCATTAGTAAATATTTTGTAGTTAATCTTTGGATTGCGAGTAATTCCATATACAATACATTTAATTATGCAGTAATCTAATCTGATGTCATGAATGTGATTATTAGCTGAGATTGCCTGTAACCCGATGAAAAAAGCAGGGCTCTGTTACCTATTTTGTAATAGTGCTCTTGTAAACGTCGTATCGTTATTGGGTGAACCTCTGTAGAACTAATTGCTGAAGGTTCAGTAAATGATGCGACATAATATTTGTAGCTTATTGTCATAATATATATTTTTTAGTTAATTTTTGGATTGATCGTAGTGCCGTATGGCATATACAATATTTTTAATTATGAACTAATGTAACTTGATGACGTGTATTTGATTACTATCTGAGACTTCCTGTAACCTGATGAAAAAAGCAGGGCTCTGTTGCCTATTTTGTGAATAGTGCTCTCGTAGACTTCAGGAAAACTGACTGTATCATTATTGGGTGAACCTCTGTAGAGCCAATTGCTGAAGGTTCAGTAAATGATGAAACATAATATTTGTAGCTTCTTGTCACTATTTATATGTATATTTATATTAAGAGAAGTTGATGGTCCTTGGAGCCTTACAAAGTTTTGGTTATGAGCCTTTTTTTGTTTGGCTGTAAGACGGAGCCTAAATGTTAATGATTAATGCTCTATAACTATTAGTTTGTTAATCATACTCAATTCTACATACTATGAAGAAACTGTTATAATTTAACGGCCTGCATGTATGATTTTATTAAACTGGCCTTGTTTGTAACCTGATGGAAAAAAGCAGGGTTCTGTTGCCTAATTTGTGAATAGTGCTCTTGTAAACTTCAGGAAAACTTAATGTATCATTATTGGGTGAACCTCTGTAGAGCTAATTGCTGAAGGTTCAGTAAATGATGCGACATAAATCTTTATAACTTCTTTCATGATTTATATGTAAGTTTATATTAAGAGAGATCGATGGTCCTTGGTGCCTTAAGAAGTTTTGTTTATGAGCCTTTTTTTTGTTTGGTTATAAGAACAAAGTGTAAATGTTAATGATTTACGCTCTATAAATATTATTTTGTAAATAATTTTGAATTCTACATACTATGAAGAAACTGTTGTACTTTTTTTTGGCCTGCATGTATGATTTTCTGAAAATGTCCTTGTTTGTAACCTGATGAAAAAAGCAGGGCTCTGTTGCCTCTTGTGAATAGGGCTCTCGTAAACTTCAGGGAAACTAAGTGCATTGTTATTGGGTGAACCTCTGTAGACCTAGTTGCTGAAGGTTCAGTAAATGGTGCTACATTATTAATATATAGCATATTGTTCTAAAAGATGATATATATACATAGAATAAGTGAATGAAGAAAAACTATTGTATTTAGAGCATTGTGGTTTTATTGCTGATGATGTTGGTACGAATGTTAATGTTAACATTTTATGTTTTCCAAGTCTTTGGTAGCTAATAATATTGCTTTCACAATATACCAAATACACTGCAATTCTATGTTTGGCCTCAATTAATCACACAACACGCACAGACACATGTATACATGCATGCATACATATATATATCCTGATTAAAAAGGCAGAGCTCTGTTATCTTTTGGGAACGCGGCTCACACATAATTCATGGATACTGAATGCATTGTTATTGGGTGAACCTCTGTAGAACTAGTTGCTATAGGTTCAGTTAATGCTTCTATACATGGATACATTATGGTTTATGTCTTCGAAGGTGGATCATGTAAATATAAGTTCATAAAAATTGTTTATCCTTGAGCGCATTTGTTTTGTGCAAGGCTTTATTTAGCATGAAAATATAAATGTTTTTGTCTCCACTTTAGAGTTGCGGATGCTCTTATAGTAAAGTATACGGTCTCCAGCATTTGACAATGACACCATATTCATGGTTCCCTTCCACTAATTCCTATTTACTTGGCTAATTAATTGAATTTTTTTCTTAGCTTTTATGAAGATCATGAATTGATGTTTTCCCCTGTATAATTTCTTGACTTTTGTATTCACCTTTGGATTTTATGTTTGTAGAATACGAGAGAGACTGCTCATGCCCTCAGGAAGTTGCCCTTGGCCAAGGCAAAAAGGTACTTGGAGGATGTCCTTGCCCACAAACAGGCTATTCCATTTAGACGTTTCTGTGGGGGTGTTGGACGAACTGCTCAGGCAAAAAATAGGCACTCAAATGGACAAGGACGCTGGCCTGTTAAATCTGCTAAATTTATACTAGATCTGCTCAAGAATGCAGAGAGTAATGCTGAAGTATGTATAATCATCCTCGCCTGGCACTCATTTTATTTCTTTGAATATCGCTTTGGTACTGACTATGGTAATCTCCCATTCAGGTGAAGGGTCTGGATGTTGATTCTCTCATCATCTCCCACATTCAGGTGAATCAAGCACAGAAGCAAAGACGTCGTACCTACCGAGCTCATGGACGAATTAACCGTATGTTATTTTAGAGCTCAAATAAACCTCTTTGTTATCTCTGGTTAAATCGCTTCATAAACTATGAGATGTCTGATGTTTTGCAGCCTATATGTCATCCCCCTGCCACATCGAGCTTATTTTGTCAGAAAAGGAAGAACCTGTCAAGAAAGAGGTAAATTCTAGTCCATATAGTTCATTGGGTTAACACGCCATTTTATTAATTTTAGGGCTGCTTTTTGAATCTTTGTTTTTCCGTTGGTGATCGTTGCAGCCTGAGACCCAGTTGGCAGCAAGTAAAGCCAAAAGAGGTCAAGTTCTCCGCAGTGGTGCTTCATCTTGATCTATTTTTTATTGTCATTTTTCTTTCCGATAGAGTTGGTTGCTTTCATCAATATAGAATGAGTTGTTCCGTATCTAGTGGCCCCTAACTTTGTAAGTTTACAAAAACGTCGATCTTGTTTTTTAGGAATTCTTTTCTAAATTTTGGATTCTATTCCTTTTAATCGAGGAGTTATAGAAATCAAGACTTATTTTACTTTTATTTTTTAACCAGGGTCCACACCAGGTTTTGCTTCTGATGATATTTTTATCATTTATCAGTTCAGCTGTATAGTCTGATTTTGTTTTGTTCGTTCTTAAAACCAAATTGAATCACATTGCATGTGACAGCGTCGAACTGAATTTTATGGTTCAGTTTTGTTTAAGTAGATCCCTCCATCAGTGCTCGTTTTACGTAATTTTGTGAAGTAAAATTAAATGATAAAAAGAATGGAAACAGAAATTGAATGAATGACCAGGAGATCTAATGATGTGATCTACAAATTACTATTGCATGTAGTGACTTTTTTTTTAGATGAAATTTTCTAATTCCATACCCAAACATTTTGTGGGGCCATATAATTGAACAATGGTTGGAGGCGGGACAAATTATAATACAAATTGGAATTTTCTTGTTATCATTTAAATCTGCGGAGGCAAATGTATTTTTCAATATAGAAGTGAAGGACTTGTGGTATAAATCTGATAAACTCTATTAATAGTCTATTCGATCTATGCTAAGAAAATCAACTTTCTATTTAAATAAAGAAAACGGAATTAATAATAATTTTATAATAATCTCCACTTCAAACTTAAGTTTTGTTTTAAAAGATTTATATGAATGAAGATGTTATTTAGTCTACTTTTAACCGATGATGTATATATGTATCACTTTCTTTTTCTTTTTTGACCTACAAACTTTTGATTGAAAAGCTCGTACATGATGGACCACCATTTTTACTAGGGAAATGTCCATTTTTATTTCTAAATTTAACTTAGACCACAATGGTTCTAATCATTCTCTTAAACTTGAATAAGCATTGATTTTATTTGAATAATAGTTAAATATAATATTCTAATGTGCATTTAATAAATCATAAAATATTTATTTTGAGAGATCTATTTATTGGTCAATCTTGTGTACAAGTCTGACTTGATTTTATAGAAAATTTTGATTTTGATTGAAATTAATGAATTTTGGTGATTTATTTACGTTCATTTTAATTTCAATTGGTGGATATATTAGCGAAATTTGTACAGAAGGTAAAAATTTCAATACTAATTTATGTTCAATTTAATGAAAGGTCGACAGATCTTTTAGAACTATTTTATGGTTATTTTTGAAATTTGAGGATCAGATAAAAATCTATCCCGAACAAAATTGTATTTTACGAAGAAAATTTATTATTTCGATTTACTGTTTATTCGGTCGAGTAGATGAGCGAATTCATCGCACGGCAGAGATTTTACGACTGTAGTCTTGAGGACTGGTAAGGTCATACCGGTCTTCGTCTGATTCCTCAAAGCAATCAACACATTCCTGCGGCTGCAACTCACTTCCTCCGGCGGATCATTCCTCTTTCACATCGTTGTCTGCACATTCGCATTCAGGTAACTGTATTCTTGAATTCAGTTTCAATCGCGTCTTTTTTTAACTTCGTTCATAGCGCGCCTACGATTTCCTTTTTCCCAGTTGTCTAGGGCTCTTCATTATAGTTCAATTTCCCTATGGAGTTCTTTGTAATTTTTCTTTCTTAGCTGTTTTGGCTCGACTATTGATGTTCTACGCCCTCCGCACCGGTTTGGATCTGACGATTATCTTCTGTTTTCCACATTTTAGATGGACTGGCAAGGGCAAAAGTTAGCGGAGCAGATGATGCAGATCGTGTTGGTTGCATCTGCCGTGGCGGCCTTTTGCACAGGCTATAACGTGGGATCGTTTCGGGTGATGATGTTGGTTTACGCTGGCGGTGTGGTTCTCACCACATTAATCACTGTTCCGAATTGGGCTTTCTTCAATCGCCACCAGCTCAAGTGGCTGGATCCTAGCGAGGCTGAAAAATACCCCAAGCCTGAGCCGCCTGTGGTTTTGAAGAAGAAACCTATTAAGAAGTAGGTCAGTTTGACCGATCTTGTTCTTGTATTAGCATACAGTTTGAACCATTGGATGTCTAGTGTCCACAGAATGATGATACATGCACCGTTGTTATGGATTACAATTTTGAAGTTTTAGAGAAAGACAATTATCTTTTATGCCTTTGGCTATTGCTTTTGATTCCTAAATTATCGTGAAGACATCCTAAAAAATTAAACTGATCTGATTTGTCTAGAGGATGGACATTGCTTGTCATCCACACACCAGAATATCCAGGAAGACTTTTCAATTTTACATAATTCAACATTCCTATGCTATTGCTATGTCTTTGGGTCTTCTGTATGTAGCATAAATTATTCCTCAATGGTGAATAGTGGAATATAGCTTGGCTCTGAAGTTAGGCAACATTCTTTTGTAAACTTTGATATTTTTGCCCTCTTTTATGCTCTAGTTTTTGAAGGCTGTATGCAATATGTTTCATGGAAATGTTATTCTAACAATGTTTGAATTGCGAGTTCTTCTTTAGGTTTCTTTTGTGATCCTGTCCAAGGTTTGGAATTGGGGTATGAGGACTTTGGATTCTCATGTGTTTATCTCATAGAATCTGCATAGCTAAACAATGAAATGGTTAATGTGGTGTAAACCAAAGAAGAGAAACTTTATTTTAAATACATGTTAAATTTAGGTTAAATCATTTAACTTTTCAAGTTTTTTTTTTTATTGTGCAAGTAAACCGTTTTTAATGTAAAACGGTTTAAGTGGAACCCGTTTGATTTTGAGTTTGAACAGTTTTGTTTTGGTTTAAATTGAACCAATGAAGAGAAACTTTATTGATGATAATGATTTTTCTTTTACCTTCTAAACACTGGTATTCCAAAACCAACTCCTAAAAAGTGGCTGGATCGAAGTATCTCGGACATTCTCCATCCGCCCGCCAGCAGGAGAGGGGGTTCGAATAGTGCTGCAACTAATAGATGCCTAACTAACCAATTTACCAACTAACAGCTAATATACTAGCAGGCAACCAATTATTCTAGAGTTTACACTACATCATAATGTGTTTCCTTGGTTTCAAATATTACAAGATTGTACAAGTTACCCTCTCTTACACCTGGTGCAAATAGAAAAGTTATAGGTATTTTTGCTATGAGAAACCCCTTTTCTCATGTAATTTTCGTAGCATTGTCAAAAACTTTTATTTTCCTTATTTGGTTTAAATGGAAATTAGCTTTATGCATCTCTTAGGAATTGGTTTATGTACCGGCGGAGTTCTTGTATAGCACAATGGTTAGGACAGGGTCTTGGCTATGATAGTTAAGTTTGACATTAGCAGAGTGAAGACCGAGTAGGCATGACTTCATCATGTTATGATGACCTACCTTCTAATGCTATCATTGGGTTGAGTATTGAATCTTCATTAAAAATGCTTTTCCGATTTTAAATCTTTTGGTGTTCCATGTCATGTTCATATTGGTTTAGAGCATGCTTGTTAAGCTGAGATGAGGTTTTGAACATCTCTTTTCTTTGTTTTTGATATAAGAAACCAGTTACACTGGCTCTAGTGTTTCTATACGTACATGTTACGGTACGTCTTTGGAGCATAAACCAATACTATGGAGAAAAAACCATGAAGTGGAAATATATTCCCTATGTAACCATGCCGATCAGCAGAAGGGCGTTGGTGATGCAATGACTATAACAAGTATTACTTTAGACCTGTAAAAATGAGTCATTTGACACTATTTCATTGACAAGAATGAAGAAAAGACCCTTGCCTTTTGACTATTAAGGAGGACCTCCCTCGCTCTCTCTTGCTCTCTTCTGTGAAGTTTGTTATATTATGATGAATTAATGAAGATGCTCTATTCTGTTTGAATTTTTTGTCTGTGAATGTTTACTCCACGAGCCTCACGAGAGAAGTAGAAACTCGGACTTTGGATAGCAACTCATATGCTTCTTCTTCAGGCTTCCGTTGAATTTGATTTATATGTGATTGTGACGGAGTAAGAGTAGATTGTTTTATGCTAAGAACTCCAAACAGCAGCAAAAGGGCTGATTACTCTGCAACGAAGTTGAAAAAGCAATGTTCTAACCGTTTTGTTCGGCTTTCTCAGTCTCTCTTTTATAAATCTTGAAGCTCGGAATCTTCATTTTCATGCCCGAAAATTTTTATGTCGTAGGATTTAGATTTACGTTGTAGTGCATGGTTCGTTAATCATTTGGTTCTCATGTTAATAGAAATTTCAAAATAGTTTTAAAATATTAATCGGTTTGGAAAACTCTGCATTCTAAATTCATAAATATACGTTTTTTAGTGTCTTTTTACTAACGATTTATTTTGAAGTTATTATTATTATATATATATTTTTTGAATTATGCGTTGAAGATTAATAATTTTGTTATGATGTATAATATTGATTTTTTTTTTTACCAATTATCTGGTCACGATTTTAAAGATTGTTTGGGATCGTTTAAAAAAACAAATTTATGTTTTTCTTCAAAAAGATTTAGAAATAAATGTTTGGATGACTATTTTCTTAAAGGTTATTTGTCTTTATTTTATTGTTGAATTTTGTATACGGTTATAGTGTATATATATATATATATATTGAAGGATATAATAATAATTTCAAGGGATCTTTATAAAACATTTAAAAATTATACTATAATAGAAAATTAGAAAAATACATTGAGGACGTGATTAGACCATCCTTTATTTATTTTTTAAAACAATTTACAAATAAGTCCCAATTTTGTTAAAAATTGAAAATTGAACGGGTCGACCCGACCGAGTTCTGTTCTGCCAAAAGTCGCGGCAAAAGTATTCGCAGTCGCTGCTGCCCTAGACTTCACTTCTGGTCCTCGCTTAAAACTTAAACCCCTTTCCTGTCAAGAAAAGAACAGAGAGAGGCTTTTCGTCGAACTGGAACACTAGTTTCGACTCTCAAATGGCGTTTTCAGTTTAAGAATTTAGGTTTTCTCTCCGACTCTCCCTTGCAAGTACAATGTTCGGAGCTCAACCGTCCTCCTCCGCCTTCGGCACTCCACAATCGACTCCTGCCTTCGGCACTCCGTCGTCCACTCCTGCCTTCGGAACTCCGTCGGCGTCTCCCGCATTTGGAAACCTTTCCTCAACTCCTGCCTTCGGGACTCCGTCTACGTCGACTTTTGGCACCGGCTTCGGATCGTCTCTCTTCTCCACTCCATTCTCTTCTCAGCCTTCACAACAGCCACAGCAGCAGCAGCAATCACCGCTGTTTCAGCAACCGCCCGCCACAGGATTCGGTTTCCAGACTCCGTTTGCCGCGCCTCAGTCCACTCCCTTTCCAAATGCTCAATTGACCACTCAGATGGCTCCGGTGGCGCCGCTTCCTTTCTCCATGGCAGATCGAGATATTCAAGTACGTTCTGAATGTAATCGGCAAGACCTAGCAATATCTCCTTTCTTCTTCTGTATCAGCGCCTATTTATTTTTCTTTCATTGTTTGCATCAGGCAATTGTTGAGGCTTACAAGGACGAGGCAGGAAACCCTAAGTATGCTTTCAAGGTTTGCTTCCCTGTTATAAACTGGCATTTATGTTTTTATTTGTACTTATACTTGAGTGTCGATTATCGTAACGAAGGATATGATTAATTTTCTTATAAGTTCATGGAAGTAATATGCTCATCATTTTACAGTAGATTCTAAATTGACGCTTGTGATGATTTTGCAGCATTTATTGTTCAGTGTAACCGATCCTCAATTTAGGGCTAAGCCTGCTGGTGTATCAGACGTGAGTTCAATATTTCGTGTTTTTTTAAGTCTGAAAATTTTAAATCTATTTCTATGTATTATTTTTCGTTGGATTCTGCACTAAGTTCAGAGAATAGTTTGCATTGCCAGATAATGTGGGCTGAGGCTATGACAAAGCTGGAAGGCATGGAAAGTGCTGATAGAGAGCGATTGTGGCCACAGCTTGTTCAAGGTTTTAAGGATTTATCTCAGCGCTTGAAGGTAATTTTTCAATTTACTGCAAAATGAGGTGTGAAATTCTTTGATTACTTTTTAAGATTCTTGTCTCAGTGCTTGAAGGTTGTGTGTGTCTTCCATGTATATGCTTAGTTCATCATGTTCTATGAGTTTTTAGCATAGCCTTTTGTTATAGATTCAATTTTCTTTTTCATCATTTCCTTCACTGGTGGTGAATTCACAGGTGTGTTGTTCTGCTGCATTAACTAATATTAATCAATTTTTTTTCCTGCATCATGGATCCAATTTGATACTTGGGTTCTGGATATCAGTGGGTGATCTAAAGTTTCATTTGAGAGATGGCACCAGTGACTGTATAATTATATGTTTAGTTCACCTGTTTCACAATATTAAATTAATTTTTATTTTTAACTCAATGATTATATTAGTTATGTTTTATATTAATTATATTTTCTTTTCAATATTGTACTTAATTTTAACTGCTTTAATATTCGTCTATTTCCACAATTTTGTTTGAAATAAATATTTAGTTTAATGATTTTTGACATAAATAATAGTTTTATTTAATTAAATAAAAACAATTGTTTGAGGACTAACTGAATTCTTAAAATTAGGAAAGATTTCAATTTTTGGTGAAATTATGGTTTCAATTATTACGGTGAAGAAAAACTAAATTTAAATCTACAAATCAAGGATTAACATTATTAGAGAATAAAATTCTTATATTGACCAAGATTGTTATCATTTAAAAAAAAAACCAGCAAAATTGTTTTAGATGTTGTATATATTGGACAATTTCAAATTTTCTCGCGGCATATGTGCCGCCTTTGTGCCTGCAGTATATTCGCCCTTGCCGGATGTCATTATGCTGACAAATGCTAATGCATGGCAAGTAGTTATTTCTTTTCCCTTCCATATAATAATAATGGTCCATTTGCTATTGACTTTCAAAACTATGTAAGAAAGGTAAACGGATTTTTAATTATTCAACTCACATAAAATGTCTTGGAGTCATATTTGATAGGATGCCAATTATGTTTTATTCGATGCATCAATGATTGGTGAAACAAATGTGATAGCTTCCTGATAAGTTTTCTGTTTCCATTTATGATTACAAAATTTGGTCTTGCGTAAATATGATTATCTTTCTGTTTGAGTATGTACCGATAGTACGTGTTCGTAGTTGTAATGTGCTGAGCCTGCCTCTGCATGTACTTCCGGTATTCTTTTTTCAAGTAAATGCTCTTGAAAGTTGTGAAATTAAGAATCTGTTTCGTTTCAGTTACTGTTAGTAAAATTATTTTTTAACATCTAAAAAATCCTGACATTAGCTCATTTCTTGAAACTATTTTTTGTGCATACTTTTTTGCCCATTTGAAGCATATATTTTTCTTTGTAATGAACTTGTGTTTGCTGACTTAAATACCCTGGTTTCTTGGACTGACGCTCTAGTGGGGTTAATGTAGATTCAAGATGAAGTCATTCTTTCTGATGCTGAGAGACTGCGGATGACCCAAAGCAATGTCAAAATGGTAGGTTTCTGCTCCATTATTGATAAAATTTAAGTTTTCTTTTCCTGATTGATGTTTGATGCAGCTTCAGAGGCATTTTCTAGCTGACACTCTACCTTGGGTCCAAAGATTGCGGCAGAAGGAGCAAGGTCTACAAAGGCGTCTCTTGAGAGTATGTATTATTTCAGCTAATAAATGAGCAAATATGCAAAAAAGTGCTATGAGTTTGATCTTCTCATCACCCCCCACCTCCCCACCCCCCAAGAAAAAAAAGGTTAATTATGCTTCTTATGCCAAACTGCATCTAAATTAAAGTTTACCTTCTTTTGTTTCCAAATTTAGGTCATGAGAATTGTGGAGGCACTAGAAAGTAAGGGTTGCCGAGTGCCTGTAATGAAAGGGGAGGCTGAATTGGCTGAGAAGTTAGCTTTAATAACGAGGCAGGTGGGTATCCCTCACCCATTTTACTTTTATTGCCAAATAAGACACTAAAGTTCTCTTGGGAAGTTAGTAGGTCATTTCCGTATAGTTTGATCAAATTCAAATTTATCCTTGTTATCAATATAATATGTAAACAATTCCAAAATATAATATGTTCTATAGTTATTTTACTTGTAATGAGTAATTCTAATTTCAAAAATATTTCAAATGTTTAAAGGCCATATTCCTCTTTATCAAGTCAGTGGGGTAAAATATGTTACTTATCCCAAAAGGTTGCATAGAAATAATGTACTTGGACACGTTTCAGTTGAAAGGATCCGGCGCAGAGCTTTCTAGGAGGGTGCAAAATTTGCTCACATTTACTCGTGGTCAAGCAAATGGCTCCAATTCTGGTAATTCCATCTATCTTCAAGGATCAGCAAAAATACACGAGCAGAGTCTTGCCGATATGCAGGAGGTGCGTATAATTTAAGTGTTTGGAGTTTTGCTGGAAAAAAAGTTAACAGGGTGCAATTTTTGATAAATACGTCATGTTATTGTCCAATTTATTATTCAACTTTATTTGCATGTCGTGTGTCAGGTTTTGCAGCAGCAGACCGAGGCCATTGCTAGACTTGGTATTGTTTTAAAGCGAGATGTTAGAGATATGGAAATCATAATGGCTGAAGACAAAGAGATGACAGATGATGCTAGTTAAAAGAAATCAAGTTCAGATTTCTAGTTGATCGTTTTGTTTTGTGATAGATATTTCTTGCTTCATTTTTCTGAAGTAAAAAAAATCCGTGTTCACAAATTATGTACTGCACAAGTAATTTTGCCAAGTGGTGGCCAGCATTTCTTGAAAAACCAGAGTTAGTACTTGGTTAACATTGGGTCAACTTGAACTGATTAATACTTATTCGGTTTGAATTCGATGCAGTGTTAAAAGGAAACTATAATGGGGTTCAGAGGCAGCAAGAACAGTTGCTATGTTGGCATCTGCAAGGCGTCGGATTCATCTTTTTCTTGTCAGGTGAGGTGACTATCCTACTCGTGAAGAATCTCTGAAATCTGTGCGTTTAGGTGGTAGGCTTCTTGTTACGAAAGCTTATGCTAGGGAGGGTAAAAATGTAGTAACTTCTTAAGGTTAGGTATGCTTATATTGAGTAACCTCTTGAGCTAGTCAGGCATGTTTTTGAGTGACTTTAAGAAGGAAGGGCACGCAGACTTGGATGATGTTAAATATTTCAATGGGTTTGGGGGAAAATATAGAGCTAGGAGAAGGATCTGGAATTTCTGCCGAAGATTTACAACAAAAGAATCAAGTAGGTTAGATTATGAAATTTAGAGAAATCAATACCTTAAAGAGAATTTAAAATTATTGCTTTTTCAGTCGTGTGTTCTCTATACCGGATTATTTGATAACCATTTCAATTTTCTCCTTTCAGAACAAAAAAAAGGCTGTTTTATAACTATTTTATTTTAGGCTTTTGGTGTTTCATTCTAGTTTTCAATTCTTTTGTAAAATTGTAAAGTTTTTGAAAGGAACAAAAGTTTAGTAGACTTCTAGTTAGTTAGAAGTAGGATTGAAAAATCTGTAAAAAATTTTAGAAGCTTAATTTATTTGACACTTCTAACCGTTTCTCGGTTTCTCTTCTTTCTTAAAATTCTCTCTTAATGATTTTTTTCTTACATCAATGATAATAATAAACCTCTTCTACCATTTCCCACTAAACGTTATTTAATATGGTATGGATTTTTGTTTTTAAAGATCTTATCAGGTGGAAGATTAATTTTCTATTTTTGAAACTGTAAATGATATTTTTAATTTTTTTCCAAAAAAAATAAAAATTATAAGTATAACCTTCAATTCTTATTATGTTATAGAGATAAAAGGAACTTTTGAAAAGTCATTCTAGAGATTGCATGGATCACAAGAGTGTCGAATACAATTAAAAATTTGAAACTTGAAAAATTGAGTTATTAAACAAACGGTTGTGTCACACACGACAATGCCCTCAAACCCTTCTCGTCGCAAATGGGAAAAAAGTTTGAAACGTTTTAATAAATATGGATAATAAAATGAAATTATGAATGGCTTACCGAGATGAATCCATGGGTTAATTTAAACGTCGATCTATCTCTTCCACGTTATTTACCAAAATGTCTCCTGCATCCAATTCAATTCATGTGCTCCAACTGTTGTTTATAAGTTTTTAGAGTGCAAGAGAAAGGGGATAGGGATACAGTCATCCTAACTTTCTGTATAAGCTTCTGCCATGATCAACAGCACCAGAGACGTCCAACCAGTAAATGGATGCGCACCTTTTCCCTTCCCCGTCTTCTGATTGTACTGTTCCCATATGAATCCACTCTGGTGATAATTTCGAACCACATTTCTGCACCAATAACCAAACAATCTAAGCTTCCTGTACGCAATGAAACAATTAGAAAGAAGTGGTTTGTAGGAGGAAAATACCTAATCAAATTGCTTCTCAACTCATCCCGAATAGTTAGGGCTCTTTCTCTATAGGGTCCATCCTCTGAAATTCGGGTCACGGTAAGGTAATTAAAGCAAAGAAAACGAGGTTCCCATTAGAGTCTAGATAGGAAATGATGGCATTACGGATACCTGTGGCATAATGGTTGAGTGCTGAAAGAATCAAGTAATTCATGTTCATCCAAATGGTACCTCTCCAATAAGGCGCATCATGCTCTGTATTGTGTTTCATGTATAACGAGCTACAGCATGGAGTTTTGGGAGCCAAATTAGTCCATATAATACACAGCAGAATTCATCAGGAATTACAAGTTCTGATATAGTTACCTTGTTTTAGACAGGGAACGGAGCCCGTAATTTGTCCAGAATACACTTCGATTTGAAATAAGATCAAGCTGTTTCCCAAGAATCCAAGATTCCTGTTGGAGAGAGGAAGAGAAAAATTCAAGCCTCTTCAGCACCGGAAAATAAACATGTGAATAATTTCATGTTACTGAAACTTACTGGTGGAATGATCCTCCCCATCAATGGAAAAAGACTGACATAACCGATATGAGGAACCATTCTCAGTGTCGGTGTTTCTAACACTTCCCGGATAAGTTGTCGAGTTGTATATCCCTGCTCTACCATCACCTCTTTCCAAATTAAACGAACCTACATGACATCAATCATTGCATTACAAAACACAAGAATAGACTCTTAACACTCAGTAGCTATATCCTTAATGGAGATGGAAATTTGAAGCCTTTGTGATAATGTTCATTCTGTAATTTCTCAAACAATACCTAATCCATAATAAAGGAACAGCCTCGTAAACTCCTCACAAGCCAAATTCATATGTGGGAAACTAAGAATTTTATCCCTCATATGCATATGGGGTTTTATTTTAGGCTCTTGGGAGGGGGCTCCCTCATCCCCTGCCCCTAGATGGTCTTCGCCTTTTGTGATTAATACATACAAGTTTCTTATTAAAAAAAAAGTACCAAAGACCAAATGAGAAATCATCAAAACAACCGGGAATTACAAGAGTGTTTCCAATTGGCCTACATAGATTAGAAGAAAAAATACAGCAATTCAAAGAATAAAATTCATGCCCCACCCACCCACATATGTAGAGTTGATTTCTAGGATACTACTAAATTACAGTCATATTGCAGAGACAATGAAAATACAGAGATCATACCTTTTCGGTGTGATTTCCGAAATCTAAATAAGTTCCATAAGCATCATCAAAGTGCATCTGATAAGGCATCAATTATAGTCATATTAGAGGTCTAGAGCTTAATATGTATTCCTATATTAAAATGAAATTTGAAAAAAAAAAAAAAGATCGCCTACATAAATACATTTTGAGTTGAAGGAAACCTGAGGAATCCATACAGACGTTATAAAATACATTTCCAGAAGAGATGAAAGTGACAACCAACCTGATTCAGAAGCTCAAAATTCGACAGTGTGTTTGCAGCTAAACTATATACCTGCATCACATAAGTTCATGATAAGTTGAAGAAAAGAAAACCTATGAGATACTAAGTTAATCTCTCTTGACGAATTACCATTCCAACTTCCTTTCCCTTCATAGAAAGCTCAGAAATTGAATGCATGCAATCCGCAGCAAGAAGCATCCAGCATCGGAGGTCCACATGGCGCTCATCCTCACTTGGGTGTGAAGCACGAGGATAATCGTCCAATCCAGACATCAGTGTCTATAAGTGCGAACAATTTGATATCATGTAATACTTTGTTGGTAAGTCTAGCATATTGATAATGCATAGATAAGAGAAATGTCAAAGACACTATTTTGAAGTCTAAGAGAAATATGTTTCTGTAACGTCCTACAGACAAAGAAGTTCACAGAAATTCCCTTATTCTTTTAAAATATTTGATGATTTGCCCTGTGATGAACTCCAATTTTGTTAATAGTTTTGAACATATACAGATGTCCAACAAAATTAACTTAGGCGCATAACTAATCTACTTTAGTTCTCTCTATTCTCTTTACTATTGTATAATTAAACTGAAAATGGTGAATATCAAGCATATGGCTTCATGATTGGCTTCAATCCACTTTTTAATTACAAAGCACTAATCTACTTTGTAATTACAGTTTGTTTGTTTTTTATTATGCAAGATTGGAAAGTTGTAATTGTATAGTCTTTAGGGGAGCGTTCTCTCCACTCTCCGCGTTTAGGTTGTCTCCCCCTTTTTGGGTTTCTTGGTTCTTTGTTTCTTTCGAAAAAAAAAAAAAAATGGACTATTGGCCTTCCCAGCACCATGTACAAATAAGAGTTGTTTTCAAACAAGGATTTCCTTTCACTATCACCACGCCACATACCAGCATGAGAATCTAAATTACCCCAAGTAATTTATAAAGATCAATATATATATTTTTTTCAATAATTGACGATGGAAAAACTAATAATTGGATAGTCGTATTGATAAGGTAAAGATGTACAAGTGATGGAGGGCTCTGTTTACTTCACCAATAGTGTACGACAGAAAAAGAGAGAAGAGTTTAGAATGAAACCTGAGGGTTAAGTTCACGAATTGGTGAGCTGTCTCTTCCATGCCAGTAATAGCTGCTTTCCTCTTTTCCTGTGTTCCTCACACACGCACATACATATATCTTGATTAAAAAAAGATATGTTCTCATGCATAGTGAAAGAACCATTGAGTGGCCGACTACCTTCCTAAAAATAAATAGAACTTGCAAAAACAAAAGGCACATGTATGCAGACACCTGGCTGTGTAGTATTGAACCACTGGAACCAAGCTTCCAAGCGGACAAAAGCTCTTTCTAAGAATGAAGATATCTTTGAGCTCTCTTTGGCCGTAAATGCATTTCTCTTTAGGCCATGGACTAACTCTACAAGAAGAAACAAATCAAATCACCACATAGCGACTAAGATTTAACCAAAGTTTTTTATAACTTATGTTACAGATCACAATTATATGCTACTACCATAATAAAGTAAGTTCATCTTTACTGGTGAACAAGATTATATACAAAAGCAGAAAATGTAGAGCTTGTAAAAGTTTAAAACCACCACATCACTTACGCATGCTCAGATTTCTGTATACAATCAAGTGTATATGGGAGTGTTTGGCGAAATGCAGAAGATATATGATTTCAAGAAATAAACTCTCATCAAATGTAGTGGCAAGGATTGGTAGCAAACTCATCGTCTCTAAGGATTCTTAAAAGTTCCTCATATTGGACCTTCGATTAATGTTCATCAACATTTGTTGTTTCTTATTTATATAAACAAAGAAGAAAGAAGTAATTCAGAGCTTCGTGCATAATCTACAATACAATATATCTTTCATGTAGCAGATATATAAGGAGCATTCTGCATTGTAAACAACTTTCTTTTCCTCCATCAGAAATACAAGTGAAAATTACAGGGGTGAAACTCTAATTACATCTTACTATGAATGTCTCCCAACACCACTGGCATGCCATCGTGATTTCTGTTTTCTTTGTTCTCATTTCCCTACAATTATGCTCTCTTTCCTTTCTTTTTCATTTTTTTAAATAACTAGGGTATTGGGACTCCACTCGAAGCATTATGATCATGGTCCACCCTACTAATCCAGGGGTGGTCTCGCCCAAACTCTCTTTTCTCAATATCTTTAATATCTTTAAATATTTGGGGGGGGGGGAGGGAATAACCAGAATACCATAACAGGAATAGACATATATTGTCACACAGGACTAGAAATAATGCTGGTGGGTTATCATTGCTTGGTCGCTGCGGAATAAATTCCTCCAGGACCTTACTGCAATAAAATTATAAAAAAATTACCACGCATGACTAGAAATAATGCTGGTGGGTTCGCATTGCTTGGATGCTGAGGAATAAATTCCTCCGGAACCTTACTGCAATAAAATTATAAAAACAAAGTGGAAGATACTTCAGGACAGGTTGAGCATAATTTAACATCACAAATTTGAACATGCTATCACCTGAGAGCTTCAGCCCCTAATATTTGTTCGCGTGGAATCCATCCATCGATATTCATTAGATCCAACCAGTGACCAAGAATATCTAAGCAAATATAAATATCCCATCGCCTGTTCAGCATTGGAAAAAATGTAGGTAAAGGTGTCAATAATTTTTCATATCCAAGAAACAAATAATCTATCAGCAGTTGATGATATAAAAAACTGCACATCTAGAAACAATAAGCACTTGCCAGATCAGCAGCTGATGAAAGCCTTCATCCCACAAAAATCCCCTAGGGAAGACAGGACGGCATGGAACAGCAGTGTAAAGCTCAGCAGGCCAATAAAAAAGGAAACTATCACGACTTCTGGGCTGCAATAAATTTAGCGCAGAATTTCCTCAGAGGTCAAATTAATAAGATACAAATGTTCACAGGTTTCAATGCAAAAGGAATAGAATACAAATAGAAACATGGAGACTGAAAAATAGAAAGAAAAATGAACAATGTTATGGAAAATTACAAAATACAAGTTCAATAATATTGATGCGAGAACGTTAAATCTGTAGATTATGTTTATTTCTCAGGCCAATCACAAGTAGTTACAAAAGTAGTAATAATCACTTAATAGTCTTCAATAATTACTTAATTCTACTCAATCTCATATTTTCAGTAATTATTGAATTGGATTCTATAATTATTTGAACATTATTCAACGATCTATTGAATATGATTCAATAATTATTAATATTTAATGCAATATTTGTAAAATTTTATCCAGTTCCCTTGGTTTGCAGAGTATATGGAGTTCGTATTTGTGATTGTTTTTCTTTGCTGAGGAAATCTCATTCCCCTATTCTTTTGCTTCTTTATCTTTGCCTAATATGGGCACTCACATCTTGTAAAATTATCAAACATCCAAACAAACATCATCAGTTTATTTGTATCATCCAGTGTCTATGTCTACTCACTTCCAGAGCACTAAAATCCAGTCCTTAAGATTCATTATTTTAGAAGGAGATTTCATAAAAATGCTCGAATAAATATCGAGGCTGATGGAGCATTTAAAACAGGTATACTTGCTCATACTATGAGAGGGATGTCATTAAAAAGAGATTATTTAACGATAAAATAAATGAAGAATTTGTGAGCTGGAAAAGAGAGAAAAAAAACATCCATAATGGAGAGGCTTTTGTAACAATGACATGATGTTTACAAAATCTTCCAGACATGCCAACAATGAATGAGGAAAAGCTCCAATCACTTACATGAGAGGCACCTGGGAGTGCAATTTTGGACTGGCCATAGAAATAGCCAATGCCACCTAATAAGTTTGCAACAGCAGCCTTACCAACAGTTGTGGATTCTAAATCAAACTGAGCATAATAGCAAGATTAGATCCATCAATGAAAAATTACAAGATTAATAACTTGAACAGAATATAATCTAGCATCAAAGAAGCAAATATCAATTAGAAGTTGGAAACCCGTGCTTTTCTTCTGCCACTTTTTAGATGAACTCCGTATATATTGTATTGAACATAAACTATGGAAAAGATTGCCAAACATGCATTTTGCCTAATAGGATAACACATCCAACTTTTGATGCTTTGCTGTACGTGTGTATCAGTGTCAGACATCTCTGACACACAATTCAGATACATGTTTAAAGTGTCAGATATTCTTACTACCTTTTTCAAACATAAGGGACACATTTTTCTTGAAGGATGGATCATACATTTTTACCACCAAGAAATATTAAAAATAAACTAAGATAGGAAATTAATTTTCCTTTTTACAGAAAAACCCACAAGTGATCGCTACAAAAACTAAATGCTAAAAAAAGGGTGACATGAGAACTTATGTTTAAGATGAGAGATTATTATTTGATGAACTTGTTATATATTTTGTTGGTTACTTAACGTTAATTTGTTATTGGGAAATGTTGCATTTTGAAAATAGAATTTGCTTCATGATATAAAAATTTATTTACAGCTGAATGTGATCGCGAGTGTACAACCATCATATCACATATCTCAAATAATCTTTAAAAGCATTCATACCGTGTCTTGCTTGAAAGGAAAATCAAAAGCATTGAAATGTTTGGAGGTATAGTAATATTTTTCAGTTCCTATTCAAAGCATTCCTGGTCACCATAATCTTCCTTTTCTTTCTTTTTTGGATGTTTTGAAATGGTATCTTGAGTCGGTGCTCTAGCTATCCAAATAACATCCAGCTATGCGCTATGTCCACCAGTAGTTACTCAATTAAACCCAATTAAATCTTATTTTTAATAACTTTATGGCTGGCCATTGTAGATTTCAATGAAGTAT
Organism: Momordica charantia; assembly: GCF_013281855.1. Classification (NCBI taxonomy): domain Eukaryota; kingdom Viridiplantae; phylum Streptophyta; class Magnoliopsida; order Cucurbitales; family Cucurbitaceae; genus Momordica; species Momordica charantia. Next base: position 31,585,362 of record NW_028275167.1, on the reverse strand, counting down.
TATATCAACATACTACTAAATTTCTAATTGAAATAAATCATGCACTGGTTTATCCTTATCCAGCTCCATCGTGAAGAGATAAATATTACATATAAATGATTGAAGATGCAACAAAAATTCAAAATATAGAAAATATAAGATGACAAATAGATCGAGAATATCTCCAAACTATAAGTACCTTGTTTGCCAAACCAAAGCACTTCTCAAATTTGGTATCAAACTCTAATTGTTTCTCCTTTAATCGATCAGTTAATGATGAACCTAATTGAAGTGGGGAAACAAAAACAATACATGAAGAATGGAAGCCACAAAAAAATAAGAAACCTTTTCATGAATAATTGACATACCTGTGTAAACATACATAACCATAAAAACAATTAGACTCTCCAGAACATGTGGAAATGAATGAAATAATTTTTGTAAGGATTTTCTTTTTCCCTTGACTTCTACATGGTTTCCCTATAACATGAATGACTGAGCGCATACACACAAAAAAAATTCAAATCAATTAGATAGCCCTTCTATGTTCTTCTTTGATGCACTGTTGAGGCTAATGATTCCTTATCCTCGTTTCTAATTTCACAACTTTTTACAGTTCAGTTGTTTCTTATCAACACACAAGCACACAAAGATTTAATTCCTTTCTCAATTCTAAATTTGGGCCATGCCAATGGGCAACTACTAACTGGATCTTGTGGATCCAAAATAAGATTCACAGTAAACACCTGTAAGACGGTTGACACGTTCCTCTTCTCTAGAACCTGGAAACCCAGTTCCCGAAATGAAAGTCATATCTATTTTAAATGGAATTCTTCCGGAGATCTGCAAAATACAAATAAATGAATCGCACATAAGAAAACAAGAAAATGATGTCACTCATATGGTTCAAATATTCCACTTTCTCCATGATATGACAAAAGCAACCTGGAAAACTAAAATATTTGAAGAATCATCAGATGTATCAGATAGCTGCAGTCGACCAAATTTTCTTGCCTGGTAAAACAGATAATTGAAAGAAATATTAGTGCAATGTCCATCACAGATACGTAAACCCCATAAGATTATTCAGGGAAAAAAATCAGACATCATGGGGCATCCACATGTATTTAAAACAAAAGGAGGAGAAAAAAGGGTAACCTACTTGTGTACCAAGATTTTCCTGGACAAGTTCAGATAAATTGTGAAAATGTGCAGTCTTAAACCCACTATAATGGATTTTCACATCCTCCTGCAGGGGCAACCATATGAAAGGAAAAAAAAAATGATATCACCAGATTCACCACAATGATCAAGTAAAAAAATGCAAATAGTATGAGAAAACAAAGAAGATTATGTCACAAGCAATCCCAATTACAATAACCACACCAATTCTGAGATTTTGAGGGGGAGAAGTCAACTGGGGGATGAGATGGAAGGCTTTCTAACTTGACAGTTAAAGGAATCCAAATGGTACCCCATTAAAGGGGCAGACTAAAATTACTTAGGAAATTAAAGAGTTTAATTTCAACAATCGATTATGAGAAAGAGAAATCTTATCAGATGTTCATTAAGCTATTTGACTGAGATGTGAGGGATTGAGGGTTGAAAGCTACAGCAGAACAGATGATTATGGAGATCTTTACTGATGTGGTCCCGTTAAAAGAGTAAAAAATGCAGAAAATAGAATGGAAGATGATCAAAACAATATATAGCTCAAGAGAGTCAATAGATTGGAAGTTGACCAAATTTAATGCTTTTTTTTGGATTGCAAAAAGCACATTCTCTTTCTTCAGGAATTGCAAGTGGATTGGAAGTAGTAAATGCCAACACTAGTCCATAAGAATTCATATAAATCTAACGTAGGAAATTTCTCACACTAGAAATAATACTTCCTCATTTGAAAAGAATCCAGAGAAGAAACTAAGAAAATTATTTTTAAAAAGAAAAATTTTCAAAAAAAAGATCTAGAGAGACCTCATGCTTTTACTTTCAGGAATTTACCCTAGATTTTAAATGTAACTGCCAATTTCCAATATCGCTTCGTGAACCTGATGCTAGGAGTGAAGTCTCATGCATGTCCATGGCATCACTACTCAAACTTAAAGAATTTCCATCTTCATCTGCCAAATAGAAAAAAAGATGTCCAGTTCTTAACATTTCATCAGCCTCCTCAGATCTGCAAATTCAGCAATAAATAATAAGAACTTGTTCATCTTTACTAAAGAAGCATGATACAATCAACCATATTCTCAAAAGGGGAAAAAAACTATTCCAAGCCTCAAGCCTACACATCATGTAAGTTGCAAGTTAAAACAGATTTAACAAATATTCACAAAGTCCACGACTCAATTAAACTAATAGTCTGATTCTGAATCCTGCAGGACAGGTTCCAGTACAAGTGGCTCAATAAGAAGACGACTCGTACATCAAAAAGTGGAAAGTGTGTTAGATGACATAACCATATGGTCAGCAATGCAAGATTCTATTGATATATATGCTTCAACGTGAGTACATTACTTACAGGGCAAGAAAAAACTAACTTTCAATAATACCTCAGATCATTTATATTTATATTACGAGAATTTTTTTCAAATGCAAAATACACTTCATTTTTCTTCTAACACCTTCCGATGCCTAATTGTCTTCTGAAGATGGATGCACAAGAAAAATCCCAAGCTAGACATTACCCATTACAGGTGAAAGATATTTTTAGCGTGTGAGAATATGTGCACCTAGTAGTCCAATCATTTACCAATATGTGAAGCATATGAATAAAGTGAATTATTAATCCCCAATCAAAGGAAGGAACAAGAAGTCGACAAATGTTCATCAAGGACTTTACATGCAAGGCTAGATCTTTAGTGAACTAACCTACTACCAACGACAACTGTCCACAAAATAAGTTCCAATCCAGTTACCATACATCTACTCACTAACAAGTTAGTATTTCAAGCCACATCAATGCAAACAGTGCTTAAAATACTTTTTTATTAATAGCCATTTACTTCTTGCTATTAACTTCAATGCGAACAGTCCAATCTCCACCATAGCCACTACCACTCTCCTTTGTTTTCAGAAAACTTGTTGCCAAAGTCATGTCCTGGTCAACAAGAACTTGATGTCCAAAATCACGTGCATTATGATGAGTCCAACCATATGAGCTTAGTTCGTCGGAATCTTGGCACACATGCCTCATGAAATATCTTCCATTCTTAACACCTAACCACATCAAGCCAGCAAGCAATGAACGTGGAGTCCTGAGAGATAAGAGAACAATTTATTAGCTAAAAAACTATGTATTCGTCCAACCATTTAATAGAGTGGAGAAGAGTAAAATATGTGATCGCACTTACGCCAAGTGCATGTGTTCCTTTGTACCTTTAATTGAAAATAGATGTAGAAGAATTGGCTGAAGTCTAGATTATCATTACAGTGAACCATCATTATGTAACGGAATCATGGAGATAGAAACTCTAAAATAGTTAATTCAAAATTAAAATCTAACAACACAGCTACAGTTGACCACTCGCCTTAGAAAAAATGCAACTACCTCAATAGCTTTTAATCTTAGAAATTCGTTTATATTAGACATTTTTTGTTATATTTATTAGACATGTTATAAAGTCATTTATAATAATCCAACAATATGTACCGACTTTTTAAAATGATTTGGAGTGCATAAATTGATTTCCATAACACAACAAATAGAATCGAGCCATTCCAACCACCAAACACGCTTAAGGTTATGTGGTACAACACAGTGCTTCCTACAAACTCAAATTGAATAGTTGAGCATCCTGGAATTACGAACACATAACTCAGTTCAATTGTTGAAAACACGACGAGACTTTATTTTCAACTCAACAAAGTACCTGGCTCGCATTCCAAGATAAAGATGAGGTCGATAAGTTCCCCAGTACAAGCTCTCTTTATGTTCCCCTTGAAACTGTCTCGAAAACCGCATAAGAGTTGGAACTAAAAATATAAATAGCAAAACAGAAATAATGGAAGAAGTGTGTCCACCTGAGGAAGGTCGATAACTCTTGGAGCAGGAAATGGCGTAATAACCCTAGGAGTCTGATGATCTCCGACTGCCATCAGGCTTCTGATCAAATACAGTATGACGAAGAACGCGATGAAGCTAAAACCTACCATGACCTTGAGATTAACATTGAAAATGCGAATTGAGTGACGCGATTTAGTTCTATCTCTGTGGCGTGTAGAGATATCCGGAGATTGACGGACGGCGTCGTCGTCGCCGCTGTCGACGGCGGAGGATGATTTAATTCGGCTTCGAGGATTCCGTCGACTATGTCCGGGCATATTCAAATCAACGATTTAGACTCTCCAAATAGAAGAATCAAGAGCAACTACACCTTCGTTGAATCTCTTCAAGCCGCAAGGAGCAGGAGGAAGAGTGAAGTGGAGAGAGTGCAGAGAGGAGCCTCGTGTTTGAGATTCCTGGTTCTGACTTCTATAACTTGTCCGGTGACGCCTTGACTCGAAGCGCGCGTGGGTGGAAGCTATATAAATGGAGTTTGTTGGCGCGCTAAATTAGCGTGTCTTTGAGGCCTGAGTTGTTGGGCCGTATTAACATGGGCCCGGCATCTAGGGCCCAGTTTATCAGCAACAACAGCGTGCAACCGGGTTCGATGTTAGCAGTAGCACTTGTCTTTCTATTGTCCACCTTTGACAGTTTTTTATTTTTAAAAATATAAAATTATATATTTTCAATAGTTTCTCCCTTAAATTTGTCAAAATTTAACGGGTGAACAGTATTATTCATTCTTTTTTTTTTTGTTTGAAAATAATATTCTCACGTGTGTGGAATGAATAGAAATATATTTTTTTTGTTTGAAAATAATATTCTCACATGTGTAGAATGAATAGAAATATATTTGGTATGAAATTGTTAGAAATCAAACAAAAACTACATTAGAACCAGTTTTTTTAGCTGAAATTGGTAGGTTTAGTATATTTATTTAATTGTTGATTTTGTGCACTAATCAACCACAAATTTGCACAGACTTAGATTTTCATTAAATTGCTAATTTTTTATTAAAATGAGTGAAAGAATCAGTGGGATTTTTTTTTCTCTTCAAGGAAAGCGAAAGTTACTGATGGTATAAATAGAAATAGTTATCGTTCAATTTGATGAAACCATATCAAGCTTAATGTTTTGACGGTTAAGATCCTTGTGTTTATTGTCGACTTATTGGACGTATTCTATATCTCAATATTTCTCGCCTCGATATTACTCTTATTGTCCACAAACCAAGCCAATATGTTGTTAAGCCACGTCATGACAATCCCATATTACAACTATTTTATTATCTTTTATGATATTTGAAATCGACAGTGCAAAGGGATCTAGTTGCGCCCTTCCTCTTCATTCCTGCTTCTAGCCGGCTTTCAAACATGTTGATTGGGTTTCTTGCTTGGATTCACAAAAATTAACTGCTGATTTTTGTATTTTTCTCGGTAATTCTCTTGTTTCTTGGAAGGCTACGTAATAAAGCATTGTTTCTCATATGTCGGTTGAGGTCGAATATCAGACTCTTGCTGTTTCTAATGGATAAATTGTGTGGTTATCTTACTTTTTGAGTGATCTATAGCTTCTTTTCAAATTTGCGTGACTATTAGGCTGTCATCCATATTGCTTATAATTCTATTTTTGCATTAATACACAAAATATATTGAGCTCGATTGTCATTTTGTTCGAGATAAGATTTTTCTATTGGTTTTATCAGACTTTTACCTATTTGATCACACTTTTAATTTGCTAACATTTTCACCGAAACGCTTCATTTTAGTTATTTTTCTTCGTTACTGTTTAAGCTATGAGTTATTGATATTCACCCGATCTTGAGGGGAGTACTAATATTATACCTAGTTCCTTAGTTAGTCAACTTTTTTTTAGTATTAACATGTAGAGGTGGATTATCAAACTTACAACATCTTAGTTGGAGATATATGTCATTTATAACTATGCTCGCTTTGATAGTTAGTCAATTAATTGAGATATTTTGTTTCAAGGTTGTATTTATGTAACCTATATATATGGCTCTTAATTATTCAATAATTATTCTAAGTACAAAACGTCAATTTTATAACACAACTATATTAAATTATTCTGGCATCCTATTTAACAAAGTGCATAAGAAATAAGAAAAATTGCTCCCATTTTCAAAGTTTGTTGATTCTTAGAATTTTACAAATATCTAAATGCTATGGCCTATGTGTGTGTGTATATTATTTAATTATAAACTTCGACATGTTCCTTATTATTATTAACACATTCGTGAACATGGTAACAGAGACGACGAAGAAAAGGAATAACGAAGATATTACAAAAACAAAAATATTATTGAAACAGATTTTGAAGTTTGAAAACATTAATTCCCAGTAGTTTACAGTTTACACTTACAGAGAGACACGTGGAAATATGGGGTCGAAGGTGTAGTCATCCGCCGCCGTGGCAAGGGCTCAACAGCCGCTTCTTCTTATCGCCAAGGCTCAGGCTCCGCGCCAAGTTCGGAACCGGAAGGCAGCACGGCGTCGACTGCGCCGATTTTCCTTTCACCGATCTCGAACGCCTCTTGTTCAAACTCGGCTTCTTATTATTACCCTCCGCATTTACGACCTCCACGTGGCGATTACTTGTATTTGCTATTGACGATCTTCCTTGTTCGCTGTTGAAACTGTCGCGAAACAGCTCAAACAGCTGCTTCTTCCCGTCTTTCGGAGATGGCTCAGCCGGCGGCGTCTCCACGCCGTTCGGACGCCTTATCGGAGTGCTGCCGCGCGACGGCGTATTATCTGCGTGAAAACAAGGCACTCGAAACTCAAAATCCATTTTTGCCGCAAGGTTGGAAAAGTTCACAAATATTCATCCTATTTGGTCGCTATTTTTACTCAATTTCTGCCACATTCACTCAGAAATTGTAACCAAAAAAATAAAAATAAAAACTCGACTCATATTCTGCTAAGCCCTATTAGATTCACACCACGCCTATATTCTATAATTCATCGAAGAATATGCATTTCAATCTTATAAAAGAAGGTAAGAAAAGTTGTAGAGAAAAGATTTCCTCCCGAAACAAAAAATTAAGGGCCGCTTTGATAAGATTTTTGTTTTTTTTGTTTTTTGTTTTTATTTCCTTTAAAATAGAATTACGTAACCCCACATCGATAGATTCAAAGAAGGGCAAAATGCTTACATATTTTTTAATTAAATTTAGAAATGGAAAATAAGGAAAAAGTTACCAAACGATCCTACAATTTTCGCGAGATAAAATAAGCTGAGAATTAGATTAATTCCGACCTCCATTAACGCTGAAGAAATCTTCGTTGTCAGAGTCCAACCAGGCCTGAGAATCGAAGAATATCTCGTCGCCTTTACCTGCATTAACACGGCCGCCGAAACACTAAAACAAATAACTCCGAAACTTAAACAAAACACATCAAAATAGCCGAAAACAATATAAAATATCAGAAAATCGATCAAAGAGTGGAAAAAAAGAAGGGCGGAATCGAACTGAAATCTGGAGAACAGGGAACGTGGTTCATTGGTGAAGACAGAGGACTGGAACAGAGCCTGCGGATCTCCTTCTCCAAAACGATAGCTTTAATGGATTGGGAGGGCACATTAACGACCGTCTCGGAACCGACCGACCACTTGAATTCGGAAACAGATTTTCGGTGTCTACGAACAAGAACACAATTCCCCATGTCCGAAACAGGCGCCTAAATTTCGGCTATCGGTAAGATCTCTAACATGGCGGAAGGGAATCTGCGGTGGCGAGAAGAAGATTGAGATTTTGGTTAAGGGTCGGTTTGGCTCTGCATTTCAATGAAGACAAGGAAAAGAAGGGACTTTTCGGGGCAACAAAAAGTCTGGCGATCTGGGTCCTGCGGGAAAGGGGTTGTTTGGTCTTGAAAGTGAAGTAAAAGCATTTGCAGGGAGTGGGGCCCTACTAGTATATGCAAGTTTTTAAAATGTATTCTCCAGTAAAAATACCGTGGTCTCAATTTTAAGTCCGTGGTTCATATTTAAAAAATAATAATAACAAATAAATATTTTATTATTTTTAAATAAATAAAAGAATTATAATTATTAATATCATCTCTATATTAATAATATTTTATTGATATATATATATATATTTTTTTTAGTTTTTCAATATTATACGTTTATCTATCATCTTTTACGTGGATGTCAAACCAAAAATATATAGAAATTTTCAGGTGAAAATTTAGTGTGCTTTTGGTTGGGGATTGAAAATAGAAATCTAAAAACAAATGAATTTAATGAGTAGTATTCCTTGAATCTCAATTTGAAAAATTATTGAACTGTGTTTAGTAATATCTTGTAAACTAGTGTTAGTTACCCACTATTAATTTAAAATAATATGAATTATTTTATTACCATTTTTGTTATAAATTTTGCAACATCATTATTTTACAATATTATCTTTTACTTATTTTAATTTTAACAAAATGATGAAATTGATTTACAGATATTAAAGTTTTTATCATTTTTAATGTAATTCTATGTCTTTTAAGTTCAAAATCCAAAAATAATGAAAACATAGAAACTATTATCTTTAGAATTTTTCACAATTTAGACCTGGATTGCAAAAACAGTTTTAAAAAACAAAATTGACAAACAAATATTCTAAAAACAATGAACATATGCCTTTAATATCCATAATCAAACAAGCTTTTAATATCTTGATTATATATTCAGCTTTTGGTTGTTAAAGAAACACACACTTTGAGGAATGGGAGAGGCTGCTTCTTTTGTGGAGCTTTGGATTAAAACTATTTGGTCGACGACTTTGCTCCGAATCCAAGACATGGAATCATTGCTTCATCTAATCAAATTTTCTTACCCACTCCTGCTTTTCAGTTTTCACCATATATTATATTTTACTGTTGCTTTTTCTACACTCCACCCAATAGATTCAACTTTCGTTTATGGTTAATTTTAGTATATAATAATATGACTTCCTTCAAATTAGATCAATTATCCAATGGCACTACTTTGTGTATACATGAAAAATACGGCGAAATTTCCACCTATTAATGATAGTTAAATTGGTAAAATTCACTTGAATCTCAGATAAATTTCTCTCCCTTCAACTGTGCCATGGATCAATTAGTGGGAGAAAATTAAAAAGGAAAAAAGTGGATCACCCATGGAGAGTGGATACTAATATCACTTATGAAAGCTGGGCAAGTTGGGACAAGTGGAGAATCATTTGTACCTAATACAAATTATTTTCTCTCTTATTAGATGCATAGAAGAGAAAATTGTAAAAAGGTTTTTTAACCATGTATTCAACAATCATGAAATTGGCAGCTATATGATAGTGACCTCACTATTCTAAATTTCTCCAACAAAACAAATTTCATTTGAATTCGCATCTAGTTGGAAGTTTCTCACAAAACGTAACATGCAACCACTATAAGTTAAAAAGAATATTTTGAAAAGAATAGTACTTAGGTGTTTATCAATCCGTATATATTTCTTACTTACCACAATTGAAAAGTTATCAACAAAAAGAAATAAATGCAAAAACAAAGAGAGAGAAATGAGTTTTTATTTTTTTTTTCCTTTTTATAATGATAAGTAAGAAATATCTAATGATCACCGATCAAGAACTAAATATTATTCTTTAGGCAATTGGAAAAGAAAAAATAAAATTAAAACATTTGAATTTTGACATGCACACAATACTACCAAAGCATGTTAGATACTAATGCAATTCATCATTTCGATCGCTCCCATAAAAAAGGAACATACTCATCCACAGGGAAATGAGAGCAGAAAGGCTTCATTGATAAAGTTTCAATGTTTTCCACTCTTTTAAGCTTAAAACATTAATGAATCTTAATACCTTTCAATCATTACATAATTCATACTATTTTAGCAACTCTTAATATCAAATCTCAAGTATTTTCATTCTACTATACAAACTATCGTATTGTGCATGCCTATACTTAACGATATTGACTTTAAAAAGACCAGTTCGTTGAATATGGTAGGAAACCATCTCTTTAAAAAGAAATTTCACTAAATAGATCTCCGAACTCTATCTCTTCAACCAACTCTTTCCAAAATGTTACATTTATTTTTAAAAAAAAAAAAAATTAACACCTCAGGTAAACGCCAAAATTTCAAAGGTAACAGTAATTTAAAAGGAGGTGAAAAACAAAAGGCATCAACTATCAAGTCAAGAACAGTATTAAGAAGATATTATACGTTTAAAGTCATCTAAGATATTATACGTTTAAAGTCATCTAAAGTCAACAGTTTTAACTATCGAATCTACTCATGGTTTAACATGAGTGTCAATTAGATCGTGGTCCTACAAAAGAAAGATGGAAAATACGTAGATAAACCAATAGTAAAAAGAAAAAAAAAATTGAACATTCTTCTTCCTCCAAAAAAAAAAAATAATAAATAATATCTTCTTAATAGTGTTAATTAGATCACACTTTGTTGAATTAAAAATAAATAAATAATTACATGGTCACATATTAATGGGAGGAATATATACGATGGTAGTACTAGAAAATTCCTCTATCTATCTTCCTCCCCCACTCTCTTTCATGTCTTAATTTATATGTCAACAGCAAAAGATCAACAATTGAATATTTAACCTCCCTTCAAGTATTAGACAATTATTTCATACACATCCCTTCAAGGGCCTCAGAGGAACCACCACATTAAAAATGAACCTCCATAATAAATGCAGAGCAACTCACAACACAAAAAGAAGATTATCGATATTCCCATTGTAAAGCATCCGAGAACTACCAATGGCTCAATAACTCACCTGTTCCAACGGCAATGGTACGACTAGTCAGATTGTAATGAATGCTGGAAGAGATAAGGAGGAAAGCACAATAGCCAGTGATCAACGATTCCGGAAACATGTGCAATAATTCTTGAGGTTAAATGAACTTTGACTATCAAATGAATTAGCAATGGCTTCCCATAAAATGTGTACTCCCTAAGGCAAACACTTGAATATATCATATGAGTTTCCAATGATAACCTGCACATAAGGAAACACAAACAGAGAAAGCAAGGAAAAAGAAATATGGTAAACGAGCAATGCAGCGTATGACTCCGGACGGTTTCAGGATTGTGTCAACTGAAATGGAAACTGGATTAGAATCCTTCCAGAAAAGCAGGGTAACATGCAGACATGAGGGCAATTCAAGAGTAATGCTTCTGTTGAATATATAATGAAAAGATCACCTTGTGTATAACAATACAAATCAACATTAAAAGATGATAAATCATTGAAGAACATAGTTAATTCTAAATGTGAACAGATCCTCGAAAGAGAAGGAAACAACTTGTGCTTAGATATTTATCGAATATGATCATCACTCTATAGTTCTCCATCTTGAACAAAAAACTTTAGATCCAGTAAGAGCATAGAAAAAAAGAGCTTGATAGGTAAGTGCCACGACTACAGCACCTCTCCAGGTAAAAATTTGTCTTTGAAAAGGGGGAAAAATCAGAAGCTCTCCCTAAGAGCCAAGAACAACGGGCGTGGGCCAGGCTTAGATCATACTTATTAGCATGATTACTATTATCACAGTCAAAAACTTTAAGTAGATAGATAAAAGGGTACTGATGCAGACCCCGTTCTTAAATGGTACTCATGCGGCAAGCAATGAATAGATGAAGTATGGAAATTTTTGGCTAATTAGCCTGAGTCCAGTCTGTTACTCTAGCGTTTTCAGGAGGCTTATAGCTATCATCCGGAGGTACAGATACAGTTTCAAGTAAAATTCACAGTACACAATGAATCAAGAACAGAGGAAGGATTGATGTTAAATTGGTTCGGTTCAAAATTTATGTTGAACAAAAAAAAAACATTTTCTCATGATGACGACTGAATTACGCTGATGCAAATGCAATTGAATGCACTCAAGTACAGAATGGTGTAATTGGACCATCCATAAAAGCTAAGACCTTAACCAGTAATACACACCATGATTAATAAACCTGATTGAAGATTAGGAACAGGTACGATATGACATACCCAGTTCTTTATTCAATAATGGCTGGAAATGGCATCCTCACTAGTGTACAGGCACATATTCCAAAACATTACAACTGTAAGAAATGAGTGGAAATTGAAGAGACCCAATTGAAAGCCAGACAAAACCAATATCAAACAAGAAATCCATTTCAATTGTGAAGAACTGGAATGTAGAAAGAAATTCAACTAAACAGGTGGGAACTTTATCATATCCAACTGAACTAAATGACTATATTTGTCGGGATACGAACATAGTCAGCACCCATCAGCTAAAAATGAGGAAGAACTTGAATAAATAAATAAAGACGATATCTCTATTGGTACAAATCATTTTGGGTAGAATTCAAGTAAAAATCATATCTACATAGACATAAAGTGAACCAAATCATACCAAAATGTGGAGAGAACTATTGTCTTTTTAAGTCTTAGCTGAAACTTGCATAAGAGAAAGCGATAATCAAACCACATTGGACAGGTGGGGTTGAAACAAGCCTCAAGCATCAAGGGCAATGAACAGATTGTCCAATTTGCAAGTTAGGTTTCCCCATGTAGGAAGAAATTTTATTTTCCCTATTCGGAAAATTTGGTTTTAGTACAGAAACCAAATGCAAAAGCCTAAAGTTCCGAACCAGTTTCTCGTCAGCATTTCCTTACATTACTTACATCCACGCAAGATGCGTAGTACAGTCCGAAAGTAAAATCAAAACCCTAGGTTTTGAAACCTCGAGTCGTGTATCAAGTAATCTCCAACGGGAAATTCATAGTGGAGAATAGTGACAACAAGGAAAATCATACAGATATGATACTGTTTCGAGCATAGGGTGCGAGGATTGCAATGCCGATACCAGAAAAAAAAATGGCGGGAAAGAAAGCAGAGGAACGAGATGAACCAGTTGTACTTAGAGGGAGAGAGAGGTTTTCTTTCTCCTTTTTCCCCAACCTTCGATCGGTTTCGAATGTTTAATCTCGAGCAGCATACGATTTATGCTGGGCCAAATTATCCAATTGTTCACCAGTGCTACGATTTTGAACTTCGTCCATATAGACCTTAACTATTTTGCTATTTTGTATTTTAGAATTTGGAGGAATTTTTATAAATAGAGTAACATAATTCAAAAACTACCGGAAAAAAACATAATCCAAATCAAATTAAAATAAAATACACTTAAAACAATTACACGTATACTAGTATATTTTAAAAAGTAATGTAGTAACATTTCTAAATAAAATTTTCAAAAGGTATTAATACAGGTCTCTCATCCCTAGTTGTACTAAATTTTTTTTAGTAATTTGTTGAAATAAAAATATAACATAAAATTGGTATATTGCTTTGATCTAGTATACGTACCTTGCTTCTTTTTTCTTTTCTTTTAAATTATGCAATTTTTTGTTCACTTCAGTACAATCATATATTATTATATAATTAGTACGATGGATATGTGACACTAAAAATTCAAAAGGATCGCATTATTTCAATTTATATATAATGTTGGGAGGTGAGGTCACAAGCCACGTGGCCTGAACTCAGTGGTCTAGGCTTGCGACGCCCCCAAGTCCATTCGATGGACTTCATCCCCACTAAGCAAAATCATGTCCGAATTCATCAGGTACAAGCTCCAACGTCACATGGTTCTTGAAGAGAAGTTCATCAATTTGAAAAACAGTTCTACGGTCAATGAGACGGAAAACTACCTACTCCACTTAATCAAATATGCAATCATGTTTAAAGTTTAACTATGTCCAATTTGGAGTGCTTTCCTACTTTTGCAAGTCTTCCTAGCTCACTCTCCCACAGCTTACTAGAGTGAAGCTCTCGTCATTCCTTGGAGAAATAAGCATCAACATATTTATTTTGAAAAAAAAAAGAATGCATGCTAAGTTTTGAAGAAAAAAACTGAAACCAACGTTCTTTTTTTCTTTTTTCTTTTTTCTTTTTCATTTTTTCAAGTTATGAATGCCACGCATAATCTAGATTTCCTTCCCTCCATTATTTTCAAACGCCATTTGTTACTCTGTTTTCACGTTGGAACTTGCAAATTAGATTTCAATGAAAAAAGAAAATCACATACCACTACAGCACTACTTCACAATTAATATTAAAACCATATTTAAGAACCGAGTTTAATTTGACAATCAAAATCAAGTGGATCTGCCAACACGAGCTTGATTGTTTTAAGTAATTTTCTAGAGGTGAGATCCAATCCTCGTTCTCCCGTTTGTCATACTTAAAGAAAAAAATTAAGTGGATCCAAATTTCCAAAAAAAAAAAAAAGTAAAAGATAGAATGAATCTACAAGTAAGACACAAAGAAGATGCTGTGTCGTCGTTATTGTTTCCATATATATCTTATAAAGGAATGCGACTAGAAAATTTTCAACCTGCAGAAGCAGAAAAAAAAAATTCCTACTCTCCTCATTCGTCACTGCAAAATGTAAAACAAATTACACCATAATGAGAGGAGGAGAAGAAGAAGAAGAAGTACAAAATCAAAGAGAAAAAGCCAAGTCCCATGGACGATTTTGACCCAGCCTAAATCTGGTTTGCCCTGCTCGCAACTGTCCCCGACTAGAAATTGGAACCTCAAATGATTGGCTCCTGCTAGTATATATCGCAAGTATAGCTACAGCTTGAACTGGTACGACAATGGCGGCCACCTTCGTGAACCATTTCTCACGATCCAATCCTGTCGAAACTCTCCGACACCGTTTTCATTCTCGGCCGAACTTCCGGGTCGCTCTCTGTACAGGCGAGCGCCACGTGGAATACGGCGAGCACCTCCTTCTTGGCATGTACTTCTTGTAACAGGGCCGGGTCGACCAAATCCGACAATGGCTTTGCTTCTTCAAATCCTTTTCTGACCCATCTCACCAAATCTGGAATCTCCAATGAAGTCGACGTGTTCGGAGAAAGCTCCGGCGACTTGCCGGTGAGTAATTCGAGAACCATGACTCCGAAGGAGTAAACGTCCCATTTCTGGGTGGGGCGGCTGCCGGGGGCTCTGGCCTCCGGTGCGCAGTAGTTGTTGGTGCGGTCGGTTTGGACTGACTTGAGGTAGGAGAAGGCGCCGCCGATGAGGCCGCCGGAGGAGGAGGGGTTGTTGCCGGTGATGCTGATGAGGCGGTTGAGGCCGAAGTCAGAGATGTGGGGCTGGAATTCGTTGTCGAGGAGAATGTTGGAGGGTTTGATGTCGCCGTGGACGAACTTTCTTGGACTGCACTCGTGTAGATACGCCAACCCCCTTGCGGTTCCCTTGGCAATTCGCAGTCTTGTTGACCACGAAAGGCTTGTAGATGGCTGCCCATTTCTCCCTATTTTAACATCATCAATGCGCCGAAAAATCAGTTCAAATTTCAAAATCTATCCTCAATCAAACGGCGGCGCAATACAATCAAATTAAAGAGGACAAATGGGCACTGGGTTGTGGCCCAATCCAAGCCACCATATGTCCATTGCGTAAAAGCTAAGAGCATAGGTTAAGTAAGACCGAAAGGACAAAAGCCTTTCTTTTTCCCGTAGTTATACTTACAGTGTGTGTGTGGTTTTTTTTTTTTCAGAAAGAGCTACAAATATGAACTGGTTGGTTCCAGTTGATTTGTAGTAGAAAAGCAACATCATATATCGTTTTAAGATAAAAAAAAAAAAAAAAGAACCAGCCTGATATGATTTTGTTAAAAATTGAATCCATTGTCCCATCAATGGGTGTCCTAATCAATTTAGGCACGCCTGAACTAAATAGGTAGGGACAATTTCCCTAATTTCATTAAACCAATTGAACCATGGCCTGGTTGTTTTTTTTTTTTTTTTTTACAATTTTCACTAGGATCACAGTAAAACCCCACCTAAAAAGCTAAGGTAAAAGGTAGAGTATTTAATTACCACACCCAAAACCTCGGAATGCGTGGTAACTGGTAAGTGCAGTGGAAACAGGACGTGGGGACATGCATTGTGGGATCTCACGCTTGGCTAATGGCATTAGGCAAGCAACCATCATGCCCAACAAAACCACTCCAAAACTAAAAACAAAAATCCAATAAGGGAATTTTTTCTCCCCACCGGATAAAAAAAAGTTCAAAAAGAACTTTGCATTAATTGTGTCCCCGCCCATCGAAGAGATCATCAATGAAGGGTCCAAAATCACCAAACAATAGGCCGCGTGGAACCCACGTGTCAAAAGGCTATCACGGGTAGAAAGTTAGCTGACTAATGTAAATAACTAATTGACTAGAATTTAGTGTAGAGGGCTAAATTCTAGCGACGCGATCATGAAGACAGTGAAAACAAAACCAATCCCAAACAGAAAAACAAGATTGACGGTAAAAAAACAAAAGGGAGGAATCAAGTCGCCGTCCGACCAGCAGCTTCAGATAGAAACAGAAAAATCAGATAATCAAGTGCAGAGGAATTACTGAACTCACCGCGAAGTGCAGAGGCCAAGTTCCCATTGGAGATGAAATCACTGATCAGAAGCTTCTCGTCCGGCGCCCAATAATAAGCTCTCAGTTTGACAATATTTGGATGCTTTACCCTCCCTATGGCCTGCACCTCCGCCGCGAACTCCCTGTACCTCTGTTCTCCGCCTTCGCCCAGCCGCCTCACGGCCACCGGGATCCCATTTCCGAGCACCACTTTGTACACAATTCCCAGTCCACTCTTTCCCAGAACATAGGCCGATGCCCTCAGCAGCTCGTCGAGCTCGAACGTAAACCCTTTGTCTACGGCCACAAGCCCTCCTTCCCCTCTGCTTCTGTCACTGTTCTCCGGTTCCTCCATTTCGGACTCGTCGTTCTTATCATGTCCATTGATGCAAGGAAAACTGCAGAGATGGCTTTTCTGGTTCCCTCCGAATTTCCCTTTGGCCGTACAGCTACAGCCGTTCGAATTGTCTTTCCTTCGCCAATATATATACACTATTACTAGGCCGATAAACGCCACTCCGGCGGCGTCGGCGGCCGAGATGAGAATGATTAATCCGGCGCTCAAGCCTTTTCTAGGGGCAATGTACGATGGCCTTGAATCCGGATTTTCCGGGGAGCCACGTTCTGAATTCTGACAAGATTTCTGGAGAGGAAATCCGCACAGCATGGGATTATTGAGAAATGCGGTTGGTCCTTGATTCGCGAAAGAACCCGTCTGAGGTATGCTTCCGCTCAAATTGTTGTGCCGAAGGTCAAAACTCACCGTCACCGGCAAATCTCCGAGCGATTTCGGAATTTTTCCGGATAAATGATTGAAGGATAGATTGAGTGTACCGGAAAGTGTCTTCAGTTCCCCCAAATCCTCCGGAATCGATCCGCTGAAATCGTTGGACGATAGATCGAGTTGAAGTAAGTTATCCATCTCGGACCACACACCAGACGGAATTTCTCCCTCGAATTGATTTCTGGCGAGTATTAAACGCTGTAATTGCTTACAGTTCTTCAAATCATCGGGGATTGGTCCGGCGAGAGAATTGTTGGAGAGATCGAGGTTTTGGAGCCTCGGAATGTTGCAGATCGAGGGGGGGAAAGGACCGGATAGGTTATTACTATAGAGAAAGAGGCTGTGCAATGAGGTAGCATTAAACAACTGCTCAGGTATCGAGCCGTAGAAGTTATTGTTATGGAGGTTCAATCGACGGAGATAAACAAGCGAGCCGAGCTCTGAAGGAATGTAGCCATGGAGATTCTTACTAGAGAGCGCAATTCCAACGACGCGTGGGTCGCCGGAAACATTCATGCAAGAAATGCCCGACCATCGGCAAGGCGTGGAGTCGTCTTCATTCCAGTCGGAGAAAACAGAGGAATCGGGTGACTGATCGACCGCCGACTTGAGAGATAGAAGCGATAGACCGTCCGGCGAGAGGGCCAGAACCGTAAACGAGACCTGAAAGTGAAAAATCAAGGCGAATTTGAGGAGGAGGGAGAAGAGATTCGTCTCCATCACCACCACCACCACCACCGTCGTTTTCGGGAGCGGCGGCGACGGCGACCGGCGAAACGCAAGCAAGAAGCAGAAATTGGAAAAGAAGAAGGGGAATGCTTGAGTGGAGTGAGGAAGATGAAATGTTGTTAAGGAAGAGGAACGGTGGTTGGCTATGGAACCCTATTTATGACGCAGAAAGAGACTTGGGATCAAAGCACATTTTTATGGGTTAGGAACAAGACGGATCTGCCTCCCGCCATCTAAAAATAATAAGCGGATAAAATAAAATAACCCTCAAATTACTCATTTCTATCCCTGTGATTTCTACTTAATTATAATAATGATAATAATTAAGGTTTTTTTTTAGTAATTAACGTTTAATTTCAATTTAGCATTTCTTATAGTTTGTTCCAGTCTCGGGTTTAGTTCTGGGTACAGCGAATAAGGAAAGAGGGATGCAGCCTTTTTTTTCCTTCTTTTCCAAATACGAAAGCAGCCTCTCTTAGTTATATTACACTAACAAAATTACACTAAAATTTTAACATTTTAACATTTTCTATTTTTTTTAATTGAAATGTTATATGCATATAAAGTTAATAAGTAAGATTTTGCCTAATTTTCTTTTACTTACATTCCGCTTAATTTACTATCATATTTTAATATGACATGTTTTATTTATCTACGTGATAATGAATTAGTATTTTTTTATATAATAATAAGTCTGCATTTTTTATATTATTGACTTTAGTTAGTTGATGTATTTAGATTCACGATTGAATAAAAAATTAAAACAAAAAGGCGAATTTTCATATGGTTGAAAGTGGTTGTCATCCTTTGCAAATTATGAAACTAAATTAAAACTTTTTAAAATGAGTTAAAATTCAAATTATATGACTAAATAAGGTTTTAAAATATAAAATTATCAAATTTAAATTAGAAATCTGACATAAAATAATTATTATAAAAAACGAAAGATCAAAAATAATAATCATAAAATGAATAACGGAAGTAGAAGAAAAGCAAAGGGTAAAGTGGTACTTTTTTATGCCGGTCTTTTTATCATTATCTAATGTGGATGTTTCGTGTCCGAAAAAACTCTAACAACCATTGATAGATGGAGTTTGGATTTCCATTTTTAGTTGAAAAGTTCTGAAAAATATCTTATCCTTTTTACTATGGATTGTTATTTTTTTTCCAGCAAAGAGAATATTTTAATTTGATATGCTAAAGAGAATTTTCAATAACCATTGGATCATTATTATTTAATTTTGATTATTTATGGGGTAAAAAAATTCATAAACATTGGATCTCATTTTCACTAATATAAAATCAACTAAAGCATGCTGAGATTTTAAAATAACTTTTACTTCCACGTCATAATTGGTTAAGATGCCCATTAAAATAATAGCGTTAAGAAATTAATCATCTTCTATTAAGGTTGGTTTTATTTGAAAATATATGTATGAATTATTGACCTTTAAAATAATGTGTTGCACTAAACAAACATCTAAAATAACGTGGAATATATGAAACAGATACTTATGCAGCTAAATATAAATGAATTCCTATAAATGCATCAATTGTCTATATTCATTTAACATGATAGGATGATTAAATACATTTTATTTACACGTGTTCCACATTTGTGTTATTTCCATGGTGTATTAGTAAAAGTATTAAATTTACATTATTATTGATAATTAATTTTTATTGTTAATTCAAATATAGCTCAACTAATTATAACATACTATTTTCAATAAAAAAAGTTATGAATTTAAATTCTCATCTATTAAGAAAAAAGACAACATGGGAATCAACCATCTATTAAAAGCAATCATTATTCTACAACTAACACCAATAAATATCTGACGCTCCACATTCACATCTTTAATTGCAGCCTTTTTTTTTAATTAATTCTAATAATAATAAAAGAATTGCAGCTTCTCGTTCTCGTGTGGGCTACGGCTATTTGTGAATTATTTTTATTTTAATTTTTGGCATTATTTTATTTATAATTATTCGAGAGTCAGTACGCAAAAGAAGAGAAGCACTAATGTTAAGAGCATTATGAGATGGTTGAGTGGGAAGATGTAGAGGATGATTATATCTTCCTCACAATCATGAAATCATGCTTAGAAGCTAAATAACACAGAAATTTGTCCAACTTTTACAGCTACTACACCCTAAAATATTTGTAGGCTATTCTTATATATAATTCTAACAAACTGAAATACGTCCATCTCGTTGAAAATATCGAAAAATTAGAAAAGATATCATTTTACTATAATTACTTGAAAGGTTAAAATAATATTTTGTAATCCTATTTTAGAACTTATTTTATTTTAGTCCATTGTGTGATTTTAAATATTTAAATTTAGTCAACTGGAACTTTCAATCAATTTTAAGATAATCTCTATGGTCAAGTTGAGGTTAATTTTTGAAAAATAAAAATTAGTCAATGTAGTCATTCCCTTTAAATTTTGGGACTTACAATCACAGGACGCCTTTCATTATATAGAAGATATTGTTTTCCTCATCGGTTATCGACAGACGAGGAAGTCTCATGTGGGGTTTGGATTTTCCTGAAATCTCTCCCTGGATTAGCACTGTCTTAGATACCAATTTTTTTAATGAAGTTATTTTATTCTAAAAAGAATGAAAATTAACCTCAAGCCAATAGTATGGACCATTTTGAAGATTTATGTCATAAAAAAAAAATAAAGATTTATGGGAAGTACATAGAGTAAATTTGAACATTTAAAAATATATAGACTAAATATAACAAGTCTAATAGCATTAGAGCCAAAATGATATTTTAACCTTACGTGAAATGGTAAATTAGTAAATCATATGCATTTTAATTAATGATGATTTCTATAATGAAAATACCAAATTATTGTTGCAAACTCTTCAATATTATTAGAAGTTTACCACAAACTTTATATATAAAGCAAAACATTGAAATGTTTTTTTTTTTTTAATTTGATTGCTTCTCGAGTCCACCAATTAATTAATTTTACACATTTTAACCAATGATGATTTTTATAATAAATATATCAAATTATCGTGGCAAACTCTTATACACCATTAAAATTTTATTGCAGATGGTATGGAAAAGCATAACATCAATTCAAGATCATCTCTGTTTGACTCTTCACCAAAAATACAATTAAAATTTAGTGGCATCACTAAAAAATTAATGTAACACATGAGACCAATACAAATAATTCATATAATATATTGTAGTAAATAAAAATAAAAAATGTAAGAAGTTTTCTTTGTGTGTTGTGTGTGGCTTAATCCTTAATGATTATTGTTTAATTACTTGGAAGTTTGGATCTACGATCCATATAGTTTATTGTCAATGCCTTTCTATGTAAGATGCTATAGCCAACATGCGTGTGATTTGATATTGAAACATCTACATGTTTTTTCTTAACATCAATCATCATCCATATGCTCCTATATGGGACATTCCCCAATTCATATAAAGTGTCATAATTCCTTTTATCCAGCAGATAATTTTAAAATAATACTATTTTTCAAGAATGCCTCTCCAAAAGATTATTTCAAATAACTATTCACATTTCAAAAATTATATGCTATTCTTCAAAAATGAATTTTTGCTTTTTAGGGAAAAAAAAAAAGAGTAAAACCATTCAATCATAGTTAATTATAACTTCGTAGCTTTTTCCAAGAACTAATTTTTACCCCTAGACTTGACAATGTTAATCAAACTCCATCAAAATTGACCAACTTACCAAGTTCAGTGATACAAATTGATTTTTTCTGCAATTTAACTATTAAACACATAAAAATATTAATCTTTACAAATTATCATGTCACGGTTCAAAGACAATATAAAAAATAAAATAAAATAAACAACTATTTTCGAGATAAAATTTCCAAAGAATCCCTTGGCTTATTTTCTAGATCCTCAACTGGAGACAGCTGTCAAATAAGAATAAATAGCTTCGGACCAAGGGATCGAATTAAATCTTAATCAATGATGTGCCTATAGCGGCTATACTAATTACCATACAAAGTCCATATCCTACATTTAACCAAATAAAGCTAATATTCCCATTCTGCATTGTGCATTCCACAGTGGGGTCACAGTCACCAAACAAAAATATCATACCAGAATTTCCATTTATGCGTTTTCAAATTAGTATAAATTTAATTATTAAATACATTTACAATATTCATCTAGATTATTGCATTTATTATCTATATATAGATCCAGAGAATAAGAAAATGATTAGGAATTTCTCTCTCTGCTCATACTTTCCCAAGTTATCATATGCTAGAATGATTAGGGGGATGGAATCAACATAATATCAGCTAACGTGGAGTAACATTGACTCAGGGAATTTTTATAATATTTAATATGTTTATTTTTTAAAAAACTGTACAAATATATGAGAGAGAGAACGTGAAACCTGGGATCCACTTGTTAAAAGATCTACTCAGCGACTTCAACCATTTCCTGTTCAACCGTGTCATGCACAACAGGATAATATTTGTAGTGAAGTTCTCCAACGTCGTCACCAGATAGTTTCTTCCATCCATTTGGTCCAACAAGATAAACTGAAAAAAACACCATTTTCAAATAAATATATGATTGCAAACCAGAAATCAACACATAACATGCATATCGATATGAGGAAGAGACGATGATCGGGATATACCACTAGCAACTCCGCCACTGGCTCCATCCCGGAATGTTGCATGATAAATTGCTCTTCTAGCTAGCTCAGCAGCTTCTTCAACCAACATATCATAACGGTAACTGCAGGTGTGCAGGAATTAGAACACCTCAGACCCAATTTAAAGTTTGATATGGTCAATAACTAAAAATTGAACACGAAGGAGTAAAGCATAGTAATCATTAAGTAGTGAATTTCTCCTTGCTTGGTCTGTGGTATCCTAAGCTTTTTGTATCAATAATGATGGTTTCAAGGTTCTATGTTAATGAAAATGAAGGACCAATAATGAGCAAGCATGCATACAGCATACCCATTGTCAAGGACGCCATAAGCATAAGGCGAACCAGATCCAACTGAAAATCGAGTTCCTTTCAGCCTTCCTCCTTCGCTGTCAACATAATACAGTCCAGGACCCTGCAGACCCATAAGATATATACGTTCGAAGAATTTAGCATTATATTACAAGAAATCGTGAATAAGAGTATGTAAGGGAAGAGGTTACAGACTTACAGTTTCATCCCATCCAGCAATCATGGTACCTACTGAAAGACCCATTCCCCGGTAAGAGTAGAGAATGTTAGCCAGCAACTTGGATGCACCCGTAACTGAAATTCTGCGCTTGTTTGCCAACTCGTGTAGGCGACACTATATCATGTCAAATAATTTTCATTAGCAAATTCATGTGAAATGTAAATTATTGACATCAAGTTTAACAGAGTTACAAACTAACAAAATAGTTGCACTACATCAATGTTACAAACGGCTGAGTATCAATTCATCTGTTTCTTTTTCTCCTTGAACAAGAAGACGTATGTCTCGCTATCACTAAAAACTAGTCATGACATGGTAATCACAATGCGTTTAATAGACATGGTCCGAATCTTATTATATTAAGGATTTTGATGTACTAAAAGGGCATTTCCAGGATAGTAGAGTAACTGTTTTAATCGTTAAATACGGTTATATATAACTTCTATAGCAACAATGTTCATATGACTAATTTAAGGGGGACATTCAAGTCCAGTGGCTGTGGAATTCACATCCGCTAGGAAATTTTGTTTAATTCAATGATTATTGGCCACTGATTCACCATGCAAAACGCATGAATTCTCCTGCATACTCAGTGTCATCAATCTTCTCAAAGTTCTCAACGCCAATCAGCCAAATTAACAAACCTTCAAACTCTCAAGTGACAATGAGAAAGACCAAGAAGGGGTTTCTTGGAATAATAAAATCAAAATGGTCCAATTACTTATTTAGTCCAAAAGGATATCTCATGTTTGTTTGGTTAACAATCAGAGAGCCAAAGGTCCAAAACTTTCAGTTCCCCTCGTTTCAATAAACTGGAAAAAAAAAATTTTAAAAAAACTTTCACTAACAAAAAGGGGAAGGCTGGAATAGATAGGAATCCAATTCCATACCTTCCCCCAACCAATGAAATGACACTGCCCCAAAATTGAGACACGGGCATGTCCATATCTGTGCTATTACGGTCACCAAATAATTTAATACATTTCTTATGAGAATTTTCATTCCATTCCTAAGGGATCCTGACCGAGCAAACAGTAAACGTTGTTGAAGTTGTATACCTTTGTTATAGGAAGAAGTATCCAACACAATAACACTTGTGCCGAACAAAGGTTATGAAAATATCCAATGCTGCGAAAGAAATGCATAGATAACCTTAATTCCAAGATTTCCGTGCCAAAACTGGCAATCAGCAGCTCCTCCAGCCATTGTGCCAAGCATGTACGGATTTATTTCAATGACCTTCTTCACAGATTGAGATGCTGCAAATTTCAGGAAACAGAATTAAATTGGTTGGTAATAGATAGCATTCTGAGAGGGACATTGTGGCACATTAATCATTAATGTCCTAAATTTGTGCAACCAACTAGACCCCAGATAGCTATTTGGACTGAGACAATCCAGTATATAACCAAGCCAAATTTTATCCTTGATAAGTTTTACACGTGAATCAAATTAACTTATAACATTAGAAAATAGAGGACTGTGAAGAGCAAAGAAACCAAAAAGTGGCAAAATACTTTTCCTAATAATAATGCACCTTGATAAGGTTTACAAGAGATACATATTAGGGTATTATATTAAAAAAAATGCAGGATTTTAACGAGAGAGAGCAGAACCAACATATATATCCTCCCATGCTCGCTCGGGAATCTGCAGCAACCATGACTCCTTCCTTGAAAATGAAGGCCAGAGTTGTCGTCCCCTTTGCTGGCTTTACCATCTGGATAGCCTCTTTCTGAAATCCATCAAACTGAAATGGGAGGTTGGGAGTTAATCTTTTGCAAAATTACGTTCTTAAGTAATCCCAAGTTATGGGAGAACAAGAATGAGTAAGAACCGAGAAGCTCATTATCACTCACATTAGTAGCATTTGGAATATCAAAAGATGGGGCAGTGGATAACTCATCGAGTAGCTCAGTATTACTCGCGCCAGATAGGAAACTGGCTGATTCAAGGCCGCTAGTATCCAGCTTCATGCTCGAGGTCTAGTGACAAATAAACAACAAAAATCCAATAAAAAAATTTGCTACTAATAAAGCACAATATGAAATATAACACACACAAAAAGAACCCCAAAAACAATCTAACTTCGAGTAATACCACCCAAACAGCCGCAAACAATGAGCAGCAAAAAGCGGGAAACATAGAATCAACCCAAAAATCAAAGTCCCAGCAGAAAATCTCGTTCTGTCTCTGCATTTTCTCAAGAACCAAACTGAAACTATAACCTATACTAGAAATCATATTTTACGAGATTCAATAAAGTAAATTACCATGGTGAAACTGAACGAAAATTTCGGTAATCGCCGTTATTTAAAGAAGAAAACTGAAAATAGAGGTCGAATAGGAAATAAGCTTTTAACGATACCGTTCAAAAGAGGAGGAGGAGACGATAGCAGGCGTATATCAAGCAGGATGAACACTACAGCGGACGAAACGATTCGGGAAATGCCAATTGTTTCACGAATGCGTCTTCACTTCAGTAGAACTTTAAGTCGGTCGGTTTCTTGTGCTCCAGGAAAAGAAAAAGAGAATCCCAATATTACACATAATTGTATAAAAAAAATAAAAAATAAAAAGACCACATCAGTTTTATAAAATTTATTTTTTATATCAAATTTATTTAAAGAATTTCAATTTCTTTAATATTTTTATAAATAACGTATTTTGTAAAATTTATTAACTATTTAAAGCTTTTTTTTTTTTAATACTAGTTTGGTGCCAATACTTCCAGCTTTTGTTCATCTTAATCTCTATAATTTCAAAATATTTATTTGGGTCTCCGTATTTTTATAAAGTGATCATTTTAGTTATCATTTGCAAAATTCTAACACAATTTTACACCTAACAAAAACTATTCATTATAAAAGTAATGTTTATATTTTAAAAAATATATTGATTATAGTATTTGTTGACATTGTGATTGGAAAAAATGAGATTATGATGAACTAAAATTGAGAGTACAGAGACCACAACAAACATTTTGAAAATATAAAAATCAAAATAAGTCAATCTTAAGACTTACTCAGTAAATAAATAAATAAACAATTATTTATTCAATTCAAAATATGATTGAAGATCGAATGTATTCAACATTAAAATTAGTTTATCAAGTATTGACCATTGCTAATATTTATATACTCGGTTATTAACTATTTATTTGATTTTAAAAATTCTAGAAATGTTGAAAATATTGAAAATTTCCTTGTCAATGCCCCAAAGGCCATCTGGGCCCAAGCTCCAGTCCAAGTGTTCGGCCCAAGCTCATAGAGCTCCATTTCAAAATCATGATTATATATTGGATGTTTTGAAATTATAAATATTTTTAATCATATTTTAAATTACACCAAGTTCCTTTCAGGGAAAAAAAATTGAGTTGTACTTTTTTAATAAATCCAATATCAATAAAATATAAATAAATTTAACTTTTAACATTTTTGCTATTTCGTAATTGGAAATTTGGAAGTTCTCCTCTCTCTCTGTTTTTTTTTTTAATTTATATTTCAATTATATACTAAAAAAATTCTATAAGATCACAGCCAACTTTTTTTTTTCTCTTGTAATTTTCGTTGCTTCGTCAACATCCATAATTTAGCATAAATGGAAACGTGGATTGATACAAATAAAGATTGGAGCCGCACTACTGAAATTTAAAACAGAAGAAATTCAGTACTCCAATTCCATTGCATCATATTCATTGGTGCAACTTAACATCTCCATACCAGTCCGAGTCAATATTTATAATTTAAAAAAATTCCCACTCTTCAACTTGATTCAAATAAATAATTAAAATAATAATCAATTTGAGAAGTAAAGCTATACCTAAACTCAGGTTTTCTTTTAATCATTTCATATGCATGAAATTTATAGATACCAATCTCGATAAATATTTCATAAAGGACAATAACGATTAACATAACTTGCGTATGATCGCCGTCATTATTCATCATCAGTGCTTACATAAATATTAATACTATTTTATCAACTTTTCTAAGGTTAAATTAAATTTAGAAACTATCTCATTATTCTTTAATTTTTAATTATGTATCTAATAGATCCCTAAACTTTATACATGTATTAATCCTGCTATTCAAAAAATTTTAAAATCAATCAGTTTAATTAGTATGCATAAATGCTTAATAAGTTATGGATTTTTTTTAAAATGTCAAAAAGAGAAAACATTATTAAAAGTAAAATTAAAAGTTTAACGATCTATCGGAATATTTTCAAATACCTTTTACAATCTAACATATTTTTAGATTTTTTTTTTGTTTTGTTACGTTTTGAAAATTGTAAATTATTGTTCAGTTTCACTGTGGAAGCAGGTGGTGTATTCATTTTCCAAAAAAAAAAGGAAAAAAAAAGGCGTGGGTTGTAAATTGTAATGGACCACTCCCAATGAATCAATGATAAATTCACTTCACCTAACTAACATAAACATCTTTAATTTACAATCTCTTGAAAGGTCGTTCGATTGCTCCCATCTAACCAACCCTTTGAACCCATTGAGAGTCAATATTCACACGTGGATCGGGTCAACTCCACTCAACATTCAACTCATTCCCATTAAGTAGGAGCTGTCATCGCAATCCTCAATTTTGTGTTTATTTAAAAGATAGACAACATACCTTTAAATATCCTGTAAAACAATATTGTATAATTTCATATTGACATGAGTTACTCCTTTTATTGCTAATTGATTCTGATATTGAACCAATATTAATACGGTATTAGAGTCCAAATAACTCAAACGAGCATCCATTCTAAACAATTGGATCTGACCAAGATTGTTGAACTCAAAAGATGCATCATCTTGAGGCACATTGAAAATTGGTTTTCGAGACGAAACTCCATAAATATTAATATCAACTTTAAGCATAACCCTTTCTGGCTTTACTTTTGGTTTAACCCAAAAGACTCCATATTTACGAAGATAAATTGTTTTATCGTTTATACTGTAGAACGCTATCTACTCTAGCCAATTGTACTTTGTTGCCTTGCAACCATAACACGACAAATAGTGAGAATATTCAAACCTCTTACCTTTGGAGACAAGTAATGCATCGATCAATTGAACTATATTTATGTTGATCAATATTGATTTTTCTTATTTTCGTCCGTTTTTTGTGCTTATCTTGTTAAAAATCTCATATTTAAAAGATACGAAGTCTAATAAAGGTTTATAATATAAGCTACTTGGTTAATTGACAATTAATTTTGAAATGAAACTCCATAAATTTTGATATGACATTAGAGTCCAACTAGCTCAAACAAATATATGATAACAACATATGAGGTGAAGTTTTTTTTTTTTTTTTTTTTAAACACATATGAGGTGAGTTATTTACATATGAGTGGAACTTTCCTATATAATTTTCATTTAAAGAATATTTAGAGTTTTAGCTCATTATGTCTTAGTTTGTCCTTTATATTTATGTTTGTTTAAGATTTTGTGTATTTTTTCAATATATAGATTTGAAATTTCCAAATTAGTTGAAAACACTTGATTCATAATGAACCAAACACGACTTTTACATATTTAGTATTAATTTTATTGGAATATTTGGTCAGAAGATGCATATGTAATTAACTATAATGGGCATGAATTTTATAAAAGTAGTAGTATAATACAGCTCCCACTAAAATAACATTTAAAATTTAGCGTCACTTCATAATTTGACCACTACATAAAAAAAAATAATAATAATAATATTTTTAATTATCTTGATACTGCTATACCCTCCAGTATCTTGAAACGACACGAACTTTATTTACCATTAATTAGAATGAAACTATTATTTATTTAATGTCGTTATGGTAAATAATGGAAATCACAAATCTGGTGTTATTGTTTTAAATCTGTTTAAATTCAAAACAAATTTTTTTTTATTATTATTTTTTTAATCTCCAGAAATGGTCTTGAGGTTGTTTGTTGGAGACCTGGAGTAAAGCGAACGCTGCATAAGTTCAAAATTAAAAAAAAAAAAAAAAAAACTAAAAATGCGTGCAAATATATCATACTTCATTGGCTACGAAGTTATAGGAATATCTAATCATTTTCCATTTCCGTCTTCCGAAGACTCATATATGATATTAATTGGATTTTGAAATTGTCACTAAAAAAATGGACTTTTTTAAACAAGAAAAAAAAAGGATTTTGAAATTGGAATATATACACATATATAGAAATATTCTTTTAGTTTAACCGAAGATCCAACATCTAAATTTTACTCGAGGTAGAGCTAAAATATGGTTAACGTCTTCTTAAAATTTAGTATATTAGTTTCAAAGTTACAAGTTTAGTTATTTGAGCAACTCAAAGATCACGACGCAACATGTACATATATATATATTATAGAAAATATCAGTTTGAACTTTCAAAGGTATATCAATTTTAATTAAACTTTAAATTTCCTCAAATTGCAGCAACTTTAATAAGCGTTACAATTTTTTTTCCCATTAATAGATTTTTCATTTAAAATTTGTTGAAAAAAGTATTATAAAACGTGTCAAATGAACAATAAAATATTTGTTAATTTAGATAGTTATCAGAGTTTGTTGATCTTAAGACCATAACAGTATGTTATTTTTTCTTGTATGCAAGTGTTCGTTAGAATCATCAACGTTGGAGATCGAAATCAAACTCCTGTATTGATAAAAACATCAGTTCATACATAACCAATACATGATGTTTGGTCGAAGTCTAAAAAATATGAAATTATTATTGATTTGACTAAATTAAAGAGAGTGGGCATGGATAGATTTTAAATTTTATTTCATTATATGTTACAAGGTATCTTTCAACATGTCATGCATTATTGCATCCAATTATTTTGTTTATAAATATATCCCCTCTCCTAAAATTTAGGTCTCAACATGAAATATTTCATTCATGTCTCCGACCACTATGCTCTAATTATGTAGAGTTTGTTTGGTAATCTTTTGTTTTAAAAAGGGTATTTATTTAGTAATAACACACCTTTAAATTATCTTCTAAAATTATTGTCATTTGAAAAAAAAAAAATCTCTTTTTATAAAGCTGGCTAGTATTTTTTAAGTATTTATTTTAAAGTTAAACGATACCCTTTAAAATGCAGGAATGCATATATGTATCATGCGTGTGTATATATAATTTTCTAAACTGGTTTAAAAAAAACATAAAACAAAATAATAAAATAATTCCCACTCAGACCTTACTCAACATTTTTTCAATAAAAAAATTTAATAAACTAATAATTTAAAGCTTATTTCTACATCATATAATTTCAATCTCTAAAATTTTTAAAATATTGATTTTGATATTGGTATATTTAAGATTATTATATTTTGGTCTTTATATATTCGTCTATTAACTCTTTTGAACATATTTATTTTGGTTATTGTCTTTATTTTACCTCTCTTTGTATATTTAACATTGTTGATATAGGTGACACAATAAGTCGTGTAAATAGATTAAATTGAATATTCAATAAGTATATATTAGAAAGTAAAATAACATAAATATATATATATATATATATACTTCGTAAAGGTTATGAAACTAAAATTAATAGTTTAAAAATTCACTAACTTTTGTAATTATAGATTTAAAGTGACTATGTTATAACTTATAACTTAGTTTATCTATTTTTCTATTTATTTTTCACTATTATTCGATACCATATTAATTTAGCACTACGTTTCCTTCGAAATTCACCATGACTAGGAAGCACACCTCGTGCCACGTCATTTCCAAATCATGTGTGTGGTTTTCATTTTCCATTTGTTGTGCAAATGACACGTGGCCGGATGATGATGTAACAAAACAATAGATACTTTCTTCAGGAAATCAGGCGATACTTTATGAGACAATGCAATAATTCAACAGGCACTTGAAGTCCAGAAATTCAACTCATCACTCATTATACCGAGGAGAAAAAAAAAAAGAAAGAATCAAACGTGTAAAGCCACGTGGTAAAGTAGATCTCTCCGAAAATTTCTCGTTGACAACGTGTACACAGATGGGGATACGAGTCCAGCTTGGTAATTACTAATTTAATATAATATATATTTTTTCTTTTTGGTTTAAAGATTTAATTTGTAATCGGGTTTCGATTTCGAACCGAGTAACGTTCGTAGAAAGCCAAGTTTTTGTCAACTTGACCACGCTATTAACGGATCTGGTAGCCGACATGCCAAAGTCGGCGACTGTCGGCCGAGGAATTGATTATTAAATACATATTTCCCCGATTTTACCATCTTCAACTTAAAATTAAAGGTTTTTTTTTTTGACAGAAAGTTTAAAATCAAATTTTAACTTACAAACTTAGTCTTTTTAACTATAATACCAAAAAATAAAAAATAAAAAAATACTATAATATTACGTCTAATAAATTATTTAATTTTTAAAAATATTTAATAGATCTCTAAATTTTAATAATGAATTTGATATGTCTCTAATTTCTTAAAATTTATGGACGATATTATTTTTTATTTTCTATTTTTTTCAAATTAAATTTATTAAAACAATGTGTTTATTTAATTTGTTTTTATTTTTAATCTCCTCTAAGCTACATTTTGACGACTCTAGAAAAAAGTAGTTTAAATTTAAAACTATTGTTTTACTTGTCTATATTTTTAAGAAAATAAAATTATAATAAATAAATGGTGAGAAAGTTAAATATAATTTTTTAAAATGTAAAATTAAAGATGAAGTCATTGTCAAACAATTGATTTGAAAAAAATCATCAAATGGATCAAACAAAATAACTCCAGGGTTTATGATAATGGTATTTTAATTATTTAACTTTAACTGTTCCCGGTGCAAACTAATTTTGGACTTTTATTTATGTATACACTCGTGCATACTAAACGAACATATCTATATATATTTTATATATTTTTTCCAAATTTCGGCGATGTCACTTGTTATGCACAAAATCGCAACGTCTTTTTTTTTTATTTTTTTTTATCAAATAGAGTATAGCTGTGACTTTTTTTCAATGTATTTATCTTACATTTTAATTTTGGTTAGATTTGTATTGTATTATTATTATTATTATTATTATTATTATTATTATTATTATTATTATTATTTATTACTTTTTTGTTTTTGTAAAATTTCAAAATTTGTGGTGTTGAGTTAGTGAATCAATTAATTTCATCTAATTACATTCATTTGAATAAGTGGTACAATAGACGTATGGTTAGTATTTATTTATTTATTTATTTATTATTATTATTTTTAGTTGATATGACTAAGTGTGAGCATGCTTATTGGTTGTAAACCTGTATGATAATGTTTTTGATTAATATATACTTGTAGTTTGATAATTAAGACAATTATGATATATGGCTTATATGATGAGTTCAAATTAATTCAAATTATCTTTGGATTTTTTTGTTTGTATTTTTTGAACATTTATTGATATAAATACTTTGTCAATATGTTACTCAATATTTCAAATTGAGACTTCCATACGTCCATTTTTTCTTTTTCGGATACAACATGTGGGGATGGAGATTTCAACTCGTATAGGTGTCTTAATCACTTGAGCTATGCTCGGTTTAGCTCCATATGTCCATTTGCATCTATATTAGGAGAGTTTGTTTGGAAATAAATTTATATCACCTTATTGAAATCGGTAAATATCGAAGATGGGTATTTGTGTCAATCAACATCCAAATTGATATACTTATATTTTCAAATATAGAGTTAGAATAATAATTTATCGATAGATCAACTTTTCTATCACAAAAAATAAAGAATGAGGAACTATTTGGGATATCCAGTGAAAAAGTTAACAACAAAATTATTATTTATTTAATTTTTTTCAATATATTATCAACCACGTTCAACCTTCAACGTTATTTTTGCTCTAATCTAACTCATTGGCACAATGGCTAGAGGCTGGGTGCTGATACCACTTTTTTTTTTTTTCTTTTAGCATTTAATATTTAATATTTAGATTAATTTTAAATCCCACGTATCCGAGACCCGATCGACGTAATTCGTTTAAATAATTACGGAATTGTCCCCAATAGGCGATCACACTCGGAAGGGTAAAAGGGGAAAGAAAATAAAAACCTTTATTTATGTATCCTGCTCATAAACAAACTGGAATTTAAAATTAAAGCCATTTTCGACGACAATTATAGTCACTTGCCACTCACGCCCACTCTCCTCTCAAATCTGACAAAGAAAGAAAATGTTGAGTTGATATTGCGCTCTCTTTGTCAAGAGTTCCACTCTTCGATTTGATGCATCAACTGCAATGAGATGAAAGTCTACAGAAGATGCAGCGTTTAAGCTTCTCTATGATTCCTCCGAGCTCCTCTATTGCTATTTTATGAAGCCTCCTTGGTCGATTCTGGCTGCCCTTCTTCTCTTCTGGTAATCTTCAATCCTAAATCCGCCCTCGTTTGAAATTATCATCATTGCTACTTATTCAGTCGATTTTGTTCGCGTTTCGTTTTTGTTGATTGAAATATTCGGTTTTCCGTATATCTGATTGTTCGTTTCTCGAATCTTTCTGAAAATGGAAGGCCAGTTGGCTGCGGCGGCTATTTTCGGTCTTTCTCTTTCCGCTTCGATTCTCAGCTTAGGATGTCGTTTTCAGATTTTTATGAAATTATTTGCAATGAAGGGAGATGGGATGAATTTGGAAGCAATTCAAATGATTGGGATTTAAATGGGAAATACGAATCGACGGTCAACATTTAAGTGGGCGTAGTATAATTTCTTGGTCTTAGTGGAGGAATAATTATTATTCAACGACTGAAGGTTGTAATTGGAAATTCATAGATTTAATTTGTTTGAGTGGACATTTAAGGATAGATTTTCATTTTTGCATATTTGTAATGTAAATTTAGCAATTTATTTTGCCCTGCTCGAGTCTGTGACGAATAGGAAGTCTCTATTACTTGTTCATTTAAGTTTCAACTGCCCTATTATTTTGTCATTTTATTCAGACGTTTTATCTTTTGGCAAACCCAGATGATATAAATAGTCATCGATGAACGTAAAATCATGGATGCTCCCGAGGTCGAAGAAATATTTTTTGCTGCCGGTGATGCCAAGGTATGAGCGGAAAGTTATTTCCTGGTTCTTCTCAGATGGCTGTGAATAAATATTGATGCGTTTGTTCTGCATATCAGTTCTAAAAGGACCTCCTATCACGTATTTTTCTTAAGTTCAACTCACAAAAGTTATGAGCTGTAGCTGCATCTACCTGTTGCAATAAGTAACTATTTTCATTTGATACAGAAGAATTTTCAAATTACCTATGAAGTACCTTCTGTTAACTTTCATAAAAACTTATTAAGAAATCCAACTGCATATGTAAATTTTAACGGCGACACTTAAGTGCATGACATTACTTTCTAATAGTGATGTAAAGAGAAGCAGCAATATCAATTTATAAAGTATAATTTTGGTGGAAGGCTGAAGTTATATTCCTTTGTTTGTATGCTTGCCTGTGACTATGGGGTGTTGGGATATGTGGAGTCAAGTTTCCTTGTAACAGTTAGTAGTCATTGAACTGAAACTTTAAGTTGTAATATGTTTATAATGAATATCCATTTCAATTATCTACAGCAAGTTTAAACCACTCTAAAGACTTCAATTTTTCCACGGATGTATTTTTATCTTTTCTTGATATGAATTAATAAACTATATTTTTCACGTTATGCAGTTGCATGGAGAAATGTACAAGAAACTCGCTGGAATTTATTGCCAAGTTATGTCAATTTTCCCTTTGTTAGAAGCAGCACGACCCAGAAGCAAAACTGGGATTCAGGCTTTATGTTCATTGCATGTAGCTCTTGAGAAGGCCAAGAATATTCTTCAGCATTGCTCAGAATCCAGTAAACTCTACTTGGTATGATGGCATGACAATCATCATTATTCCATCAATTCTCTGATGCAATTTTAGATTTAATCGTGAGGAATAGTCAACCAATGGATGAAACCATTATGCTCTACTTTCTTTTTCTTCTTCTAAAAGTCATTATTAATGTCATGCCGATGAGTTTGCATTCATGTGACAGTCCATAACTGGAGATGCTGTTCTCGCCAAATTTGAAAGGGCAAGATGTTCTCTTGAAGTTAGTCTTGTATGCGTTGAAGATATTGTTTCACAATCAATTGGAGATCAGGTGGTAATAACTCTGTTTTATTTTTTTCTTTTTCCTTTCTTTTTAAACTTTTAATTGGACCTGTCTCTTGTCATGATGATTGGAATGCTGTCCATACCCCCTTCATTGGCCAAAGTTCTGGAAACAGCATAGAGAAAGTTCATCATTTTGCTAGCAACTTGATCTCGTGTAGTTATTCATTCTTCACTTATTAGATCACATAATAAACTCAATCGTGTCTTGAATCTTGGACCCTCCTATCACTTGCATTTGGAATGCGCTAAAAAAGGCCTCATAGGCTTAAATATGGACATCAGAATGTCTGTAACCCACTATCTAGTAGTTTCACCATGATCTTGCTTTGATGGAGCGCAAATGAGATAATAAATAGAGAATCTGAGTTTTGTAAACTTGTCCTAGCTCGTGTTTTATTAAATTCTTATGTGAATGTTACTTCTTCCAGATTCAGCAGATAGTGAATGAACTCAAGGACACTGTTTTCTTACTTGATCCACTCGAGAAGCAAGTTGGTGATGATATCATTGCATTACTCTTGCAAGAAAGAAAATTTGATGATTCTAATGGCCATAATGAGCTGGAGCATTTTCATCAGGCTGCCACAAAACTTGGAATTACCTCCTCCAAAGCAGCCCTCACAGAGAGGAGAGCTCTTAAGAGACTCATAGAACGAGCTCGCTTAGAAGAAGACAAGCGAAAAGAATCAATTGTGGCTTACCTTTTGCATCTTATGAGGAAGTATTCTAAATTATTTAGAACTGAGTTGTCTGATGACACCGACTCGCAGGGGTCAACTCCTTGTTCTCCTACTGTTCGGTGTTTTCTCGAGGACAATGGACTTCCAGCCAACGGTCAAGTCTTTGAACAGCAGCTTTCAAAGCTTAGTTCTTTTAATTTCAAGCCAAATTATAGGATATCAGGGCAGATGCCTCTTCCACCTGAGGAGTTGAGGTGTCCAATATCATTGCAGCTTATGTATGACCCTGTCATAATCGATTCTGGGCAAACATATGAAAGGATCTGCATTGAGAGGTGGTTCAGTGATGGTCATAAAATTTGCCCAAAGACTCAACTAAAGCTCTCCCATCTGTCTTTGACACCTAATTACTCTGTCAAGGGTCTCATTGCTAATTGGTGTGAACATAATGGAGTTCCTATCCCTGATGGTCCACCAAAGTCACTTGATCTAAACTATTGGAGGCTTGCATTGTCTGATTCCGAGTCTGGAAAGTCAAGATCCATGGACAATGTTGGCTCTTGTATGTTGAAGGAAGTTAAGGTTGTTCCTTTTGAGGTAAGTGGAACCATTACTATTGCTGAAGAAAATGAAGTAGATAATAATTCGTACTTGGAGGAGTCATGTGATCTTATTACACTGGAGAGTTGTGTAAACTTAATGACATTATTGACGGAAGAGGGAGACTTGAGAAAAAAATGTAAGGTTGTGGAGCAGATAAGACTTCTACTGAAGGATGATGATGAGGCTCGAATTTTGATGGGATCCAATGGCTTTGCTGAGGCACTTATGGAATTCCTAACTTTAGCTCTTATTGAAGAAAACGCTGATGCTCAGGAAAGTGGAGCCATGGCTCTCTTCAACCTTTCTGTCAACAATAACAGGTTCGTACTGTTTATCTTAGCCTACATTTTAAATGAAAGTACATTGCGGCCATGGTATAGACTGAATAATGGCTGATTTGACATCTTACATTTACATATTTGTGCCAAAATTCCATGGTGAAATGAAAGACGTAGCAACTAGGATGTCATTGAATTAGTTGTGACTTGATTGAGCAGGTTGCTGCATCCCTAATGAGATTTTGTACTTTTTATTTTGTTTAAGAAAAAACTCTGAAAATGGGGCTGCATGGTTTTTATTCAAATTCTCTTATATTCAGAAACCTTAACTGTTAATTGTAATAGTACATTAGTACTGTCAGAATAACTTTTTACTCTCTCTCTCACTCTCGTGATGTATGTGAGTTGTATGCTTAAATTGGGGCCTAGGATATTACTGTTGTCAAAATTAATTATAATTTGAGAATCATTGCTGTTCCTGTGAGTTGCATTCTAATGGCATTCTCCTAGAATGTGTTTTCTCCCCTTTATCTTTCCAACTATTGGAGACTGTGTTATCCAGGTAGTTTAATAAGAACATATTTTAGATCTTTTAGTTGTATGTAAACTATATGCATGCTACTACTATACATTCTGATACGTGCGAACAGCCCAATGACATAGTTGTGAATTTCTTCAGAAACAGGGAGACAATGATAGCAGCAGGTGTTATCTCATTGTTGGAGAACATGATTTTGAAGTCCAATTTACATGGACCTGCAACAGCCCTATATTTGAATCTTTCCTGCCTAGAAGATGCCAAACCTATCATTAGCTCGAGTAGAGCCGTTCCTTGCCTGATCCAGCTACTTACTAGTAATGCCGAATCCCAAACGAAGCTCGATGCGCTTCATGCCCTTTATAACCTTTCAACCGTGCCCTCCATAGTTCCTGTTCTTCTTTCCGCTGGCATCATCGGTGGACTTCAATCCTTTCTTGCAGCCCCTGGTGACAACATGTGGACAGAGACTTCCTTAGCTGTCTTGATAAACTTAGCATCAATCCAGTTGGGGATAGACGAAATAATATCGGCCCCAGAGCTTATCAGCGGGTTGGCAGCAATTGTGGATGCAGGCGAACGCTCTGAGCAAGAGCAAGCCGTGTCATGTTTGTTGATTTTATGTAGAGGGAGTGAAAAATGCAGTCAAATGGTGTTACAGGAAGGGGTGATTCCTGGATTGGTGGCAATTACCGTAAATGGGACTTCAAGAGGGAAAGTAAAAGCTCAGAAACTTCTGATGCTGTTCAGGGAGCAGAGGCAAAAAGACAGCGATATCGTCCAGCAGCGAGATGGAAACAGCGAGTCGTTCATGGCTGCGCCAGAATCAAAGCCACTATGCAAATCAGTGTCGAAGAAGAAGATGGGGAAAGCATTAAGCTTTTTTGCGAAGAGCAAAAGATTTTCACTATACCAATGTTAAGTTAAGGCGATGCCCACCATCCTTGTAAATTCTGTTGTATCGTATATATGTATATTTCTTTTTGGTCCCTCCCTCGTATCCTGTAAGTGTACACTACACTCTCCACTTACACTTAGTTTGGTTTTTCTTTCCAAAGAGGAGAAGAAATGTACAGCTTTCTGTAATTAATGATTTCTTCTTTCCTCTATTGTTTCACTAGAAGATGCATTTGATGTAGCACACAATCGGTTTTGACTTTTGAGATAAATTACCATTTTAGTCCCTATATAGATGTGAATTTAGTTTATTTTGAAAGTTACTGCCAAGATCTTATGCTCCACCGATGCCAAAAATTGATCGCTGGGCAGTGGAGAGGAGCATCTCTCTTTGTTTTGTTGAGAATGTAGGGAAGGTAATATCAAATAAACGCGTTTTTTTTATAATACTTAAATTATATATTCTATACCTTTGCAAAATATATATATATATATATATTTCTCTTTCCTTTTTTACTCTTGCTTGCTTGTGATTAAAACAGTGTTTGCATTCATTAGTCAAACTATAAATCTTTATTAGATTTTGCCCAAAACTAAATCTCAAATCTTGCCATCTCCTTCTTCTACATTTAAATCAAATTTAAGAATTATTATTAAAGTTGGCGACCAAAAAAAAAATTCACATATGATTTTTTAAATATATATAAAAATCATATGTGATTTTTTTTATATTTTATATTAATGCATTGTTTTTTTTTTACGGCATATTAGTGTTATTTGCATATTTATTATTATTTATTTCAACGTGTTTATAGGTATATATATTTTGTATGGTAATAACATGCTAAAATGAGGATGACTCAATATAAATTTTAATTATATTCTTAAAATTGGCATGTAAAATTGAAATTAGGTTTGAAAAATTGGGACCAAAATAAGAATTTCATGGAGATATTATGCTCACCAATGTATAACATGACACTTAATTCAAAGAAATTACGATGAAAAAATTAAGCAAAAAGTATTAGAAATTTGATCTAAGGACCTAAATATTTTCCATAAAAACTAGTTTATTGACTGATCACCACTCATCAGAGTGATCCCGTCTCCATCTCATGTGCCTTCTTCTTCTTGTGTTTCCCTTTTTTTGTTTGAACTCCTTCGGGTCTTCTTCCTCAATGTCTTCTTGGGGGTCCCGTTCGTCCTTTTCCACCCTCTTCCTCTTCTTGCCATTGATGAATTCCACCACTGCTCCAAGGGCCACGTCAGCATCGTCGCTTTTCATGAGCTCCTCTGCAATTTCCGCCGGCGTGACCTCCACCTCCATTATCAGCTCTTCGATTTCTTTGAATCGATCATGGCTTTTAATCTGCAGATAGTTTGAGGCCAGAATCTGAAATCCAGATGGGGTCAAATAAGTCATGTGGATGTGCATATCCATTCGCCCTGGCCTTAACAGTGCTGGGTCCAACTTCTCCTTATGATTCGTCGTGAAAACTATAATCCTCGCATCCCCACAGCTCGACCATAGCCCATCAATGGCGTTTAGAACTCCAGACAAAGTCAGCTGCAAATACAGAAAGATAAAAAATTAATTCACGTAGCCGACAATAAGTAAACTAGCCCTCAACCCAAGAGCTTAAATCGATAAGTTAACTCGCCTTTCCTTTGCGGTCGCCATAATCGTCACATTCACGATCCTCAAGCTCAGTGCTGCAATCAATATCTTCAATGACAATAATTGATCGGTCAGCAGTGCACAGCATCATCTCCCTGAACTCTGAGTTACTGTCAACGCTCGTGAGCTCCAAATCGTAGATACTAAACTTGAGATAATTAGCCATGGCCAGCACCAAGCTGGATTTCCCAGTTCCCGGTGGGCCATACAAAATATACCCTCTTTTCCAGGCCCTCCCAAGCCTCCTGTAAAAATCCTTCCTCCTCACAAATCTGTCCAGATCATCCATCACCTCCTTCTTCTTCTCCGGATCCATAGCCAATGTCTCAAACGAGCACGTATTCCGCAAAACAATGGAGGATTCATCATACCCCAAAGAGTAAAGTTTCACCACTCTGTTTCCTTCGTCTATGGCGTTTGCTCTGTTCATGATGTACGGAAGGTATACATCGTCGACAAAATCTTTATGTTTTTTGAGGAAGCTCATTTGGTAGTACCGTTTTTCAGAATTGGGTTTCTGATCCTTTTGGATGGAATGCAATTCCCAGGTGATTTGAATCCCTTGGAATTCGTCGGTTAAACTCTCGCCTTTGCTGATTTTGAAGGAGAAATTCTTCTGCTCTTTGGCTTTGGAAGCTTCGAGCTGCTTCACAGATAGCGGAATTTTTGTGTGGAGGTACGTTTCGGTGGCTCTGTAGAGCTCGTTGGTGGTGACTCCGTTGCTCTCGCCGATTATGTAAACCAACTTTTGAGAAGAGAGAATCCCGAAGTCAAAAATGGCGTTGAATTTGGAGGAGGTTACATGGCGGAGTTGTTGGGGAAGAATTTGGTGGATAATTGTTCTGATCTCCCCCATCACTGTTCGAACCACCATGGCTGAAGCTGCGAAGGCGGTGTAAGCGGAGAAAATCGATGTCGTCGAGGGCATTTTCGACAAAAACGCCATTTTGCTTTGGTTTTGAAGCGAGGCCAGGGCAGGGGGTGCGAATTTCTCTCCAAATGGTTTCTGTTTTTATAAGCTGAGGGTGAGACTTGAGAGGAGATCTCTAATGCCGAATTTTGTCGGTTTCCATTTCCGTGAGGATTGTGGATTTTATACGCTGAGGAGTGAGGGGAGGGCATTTCCTTTTTCAACGAGCAAAATGTTTTTAGGATGGAAAATACTTGACTTCCAAGGAGTCAATTCCGTAAAAATCTGCTGCTTATCGACTAATTATTAGGGTGTTTGAAAAATCGATCAGTCTAACCTAGTTTAAGCCTCCAAATAAATAAAAATTCTATGGGTGGGATTAGTTCAAATATTTAAATTTTAACAAAATCTACTCAAAGTTATTAATAATTATTTTGTTTACTATGAAAATTTTATTTATTTTAATTTTATTTCGTTCCATATTTATTTATGCAACATTTATTTTAAATTTTTTTATCATATAAATAAACATTAATTAACTCATTTTGATTCAATATCATACCATATGAATAGGGGTAATTGTGGTGGGTAACAAAAATATTTTATTTATTTCAAAAAAAATCATCAGTTTTTTAAATTTTCAAATATAGTAAAATATTTGAATTTTTGTTTTCGTAAATTTTATTATTTCAATTGTACCCTTATGATATATGTTATGTATCAAATCTATATATGATATACATCCGACGTATATCAGTATCTGATATACATCCAATCTATGTCTGATATACATCCAATTTATATATGATATACATCTAATGTATGTTTATATCTGATGCATCAAATCTATATCTGATGTACCTTTGACGTACTTCCAATATACATCTAATGTACCTCTGAATCTGGTCAATACTAGAGTATTTATTAAAATAGTTTAAACCTATAATCAAACTAAACTCCATCAATCCAACATTTAGATTGAATATTAGTGCATCTTGTGGGCTCTTTTTAGATATTCGACAAATTAGATGCACCAATGACTGTAGTGGGCATCTCCTGATATTAAATGTCAGAAAGTGTCCAAATGGTCAATTTCTAAAAATTTCTATTTGGGTTGGTGTTATCATATTGAGAATTTTATCTATTGATTATAATTTTGAATATTGTTGCATTTTTTAATCAAAATACCATATTTCATTTTTCCGTTAAAGTAAAATCAACATTATATCAAATGTAAATTAGACATCACATGAATAGTATATCAGC
This sequence comes from Momordica charantia, assembly GCF_013281855.1. NCBI lineage: Eukaryota > Viridiplantae > Streptophyta > Magnoliopsida > Cucurbitales > Cucurbitaceae > Momordica > Momordica charantia. The sequence goes on along the minus strand of NW_028275167.1, from coordinate 31,543,175 downwards.
CAGTCATATCAGTAGTATATCAAACAGTCATATCATTAATATATCAAACACTCATATCAATAGTATATCAAACACTCATATAAATAGTATATAAGATATACATATTAGTAGTATATCACATACTCATATAAGGCGTATATCAGACTATGACATCAGTAATATATCAAACACTTATATTAGTAGTATATCAAACACAGATATCAATGGTATATCATATGAAAATTAGAGGGAAATCGAAACGTAGGATTTTATGGGCTTGGGTTTGGACCTGCAGGACAATGTTGTCATTTAATACGTGCACTTCCGTTTTTTTCTTTTTTTTGAGAAAAAATGCCTATATTTGAATAATAACCAAAATATGGTTGCTATTTTACTTATTTTGCAAAAAAAATTTTTTGCTTGGTCGTATGAATAAATGGTTAAGATCTTATCATTTTTCTTTTTATTATATAATACTTCGAATAATCAATAAACATTAATTAATTGATTTTGATTCAATATCGTCATTCTATATAAATAGATGTTTAATAAATAGATGTTTAAGATGCTATAATTTATTTTTTTTATGTGTTGGATTTTGAACACCAAATCATTATTAATTTTATAATTTTTTTTACAATAAAAATGAGGGTCTCTTGCAATAAAAAAAAGTGTAAAATAACAAAATTAGCATCTACATTATAAATTTTCAAATATAGCAATTTTTCTTCAAAAATATGGAGGCCCAACTTAAAAAATCACAATTTTATCCTTAACTAACCAAAAACACGGAGGCCTAATAGCCCAATCTTATAGGATATTGAATTCAATTTCCTTAAGATTTCCATTCATATATGTGTCTCATATGTACTTTCCCGCTAGCATCGATCCATGGCTCCGGAAAACCGAAAAAGGGAAAGTTATGTCTTTCTTTGACTAATCGCCCATTCAGAGTCTGAAGATATTTAAAAGCTTTCTTACGAGACTCTTATTCTTCTTATTCTTCTTCTTGTCTTCCAATTTTTAGAGATCTTCTTCCGTAAGTATATACCCCAACCCAAAAGGTGGCTCAATTGCCTGGACATGAATTGGCTCCACGATTCCTTCGTGACGCCGGCCGAGTCCTGATCCGGGGAGGTGGCGCATTGATCGGAACATTTCCTTGACAAAGACATTGTCACTAAAATCGGGCAGGGCTAAATATTCCATCCTGACTTCCTTCAACCTGCTACTTGGAAGGCCGTGGATTCATGCCATAGAAGCGGTCCCCTCTACTTTGCATCATCAAGTCGACGTTCATACAGGGGAATCATTCAATTTTTCGATCTTTGGAGATCCAGAAGAGCCGGTGCTGGACCCTATCCCAGTGCGAGAAATTCAGCACGATGAGAACTTAGAATTGGCAGGATTCCAGTTCGAGCAGTGCAGGTCATTGAGTTGGCAGAACCTGAGTGATTTACCATTTATTGATTTACTACTAATATAACACTAATATATATCTGATATATACTTAATAGACCTTTTATATACCATTGATTTACTTCCGATATAACTACGTGTCTACTGATATACCTTTGATATCTACTGATATAATTATATATCGATGTGTTGATATATATTTCTAATATGATTATATGATATGTAATGTTCATTTACCACTGCTATATCACTAATATATCAATGATTTAAAATATATCATCTCTTATATGTGTTTTGATATGATTTTTAGTTTAATCATATGTTAGCCAATTTGTTGATAATTTGCTAATATCATAGTGATTTACTATTGATATAATTTTTCACTATTGATATAATTTTGATATATATCTTATGTATATTTGATATATTTCTTTATACTATTGATATATTACTATGTACCTGATATATCTTTCTTTTCCTTGATTATTATTTTTCTTTTAATTCTCACTAATTTTCTCATATCTTCATCTTCCCATTTCCTTTCTCCTTCTTGCTATTTCTCTTCTCCCCTCTCCTCTGTGCACCTCTAATCTTTCTTTTTCTTGTTCCCATTTTGTTTTTCCTCCATCTTTGGTACACTCCTCACCTTCTCCCCTCTTTCTATTTGTCTCTTTCTTTCCTTTCAGCTCAAAGAAGAAACCACGACAGTCGGCTATAACTTTTTTTTCGTTTATCTCCTCTACATTTCATATTCCTTCCCTTTCTTCTTCTCCAAACTAACCAAAACCTAAGAACGAATGTAATAGAAATACTAAAATAAGATCAAATCGATGAATAGAAAAGCCAAAGAATACAAATAACTAAAATAAATTAAAATCAGTATGAAAACTCTGAAATTCTGAAAAATCAAACCCTAGATTACGAGGAGGAATCTAAGGTTGTTTGTTTGTCTTTGAGGTTGGGGAAGAACCGTCTGGAAGTGGAAGAAGGTGCTCCGGGTCGATCTCGGAAGTTGACAAGCTCAATCATACACATCTCCAAGGTGGGCGAAATCTTCATACACAGAAATTTGGGAGATCAGTGGAAATTGAAACGAATATTTGAAATTGAATGGTGAATTAAGGAGAGAAGAAATGATTGGATTGATTTATAAAGAACGGTAGAAGAGATAGTGATGTGAGGGTGAGGGTGAGGGTGAGACTAATAGCACTCGCAAAGAGATAGGGTAAAATTGGAGTAACATCAGGAAGGGTAAAATTGAAATTCTAAAATAATAATTCTCATTATTTTACCATATTTGTAATTTTAAAAAGTAGTTGTCTAAAAGTTATATATAAATATATTTATTTTAATTTTATTTTAAAAAACAATGTTTAAGAAAAAAAAATTCAATGTCTTGCTTTTTTTTTTCACTATATAAATAACTGATTTTGATTACTTGCCGTACAATATATAAAAAAATGTTTAAGATAGTATCATTTATTTTTTTATTATACAATATTTGGAATAATAATCTAAATAACTCGAATATTTGTTGGATTGAGTTTATTATTTAATAAAAATTATTTAAATTAAATAAATTTACCATCCCAACCCACGAAACTCCCTAATTAATGGTAGGTGTAAAAAGAGGAGGCTGCTTCATTTTTTCCGCCCCCATCTGGTGCGTCTTCTTTTGTTTCTCTTTTTTACATTCTGATCTTCTTCCTCAATATTTCGAAGGCTCTGTTCGTCGTTTTTTATCAATTCAGAATTACATAATTCCTTCTCCATCTTCTTCCTCTTCTTGCCGTTGATGAATTCCACGACTGCTCCAAGGGCCACGTCAGCATCGTCGCTTTTCATGAGCTCCTCTGCAATTTCTGCCGGCGTGACCTCCACCTCCATTATCAGCTCTTCGATTTCTCTAAATCGATCATGGTTTTTGATCTGCAAATAGTTTGAGGCAAGAATCTGAAATCCAGACGGGGTCAAATAAGTCATGTGGATGTGCATATCCATTCGCCCCGGCCTTAACAACGCTGGGTCCAGCTTCTCCCTATGATTCGTCGTGAAAACTATAATCCTCGCGTCCCCGCAGCTTGACCATAACCCATCAATGGCGTTTAGAACTCCAGACAAAGTCAACTGCAAATACAGAAACAGAACAGATGGCTTAATTATAAGTTTATTGCTTAAAAAAATATTTAATAGGTTAAAACACTTGGCAGCCACTTTTTACGTTTTAGGGGAAAATTGAATATTTATTCTATTAGAAACAAAGGAACAAACTTGGAGAAATATTAATAGAATGATCTTGAAACAAGTAAATCTGGCAAAAAGAAAATTGGAAAACAAATTTAACGACAAGTAATTTTGGCATTAATTGAAACTAAATTTGTAATTTGACTAACATTTTTATTTATATTGTTTAAGAGGAAAGAAGTCAAACCTTGGTGTCACCGGCACCCCCATATCCGCCATTGTTGCGATCCTCAAGCTCAGCACTACAATCAATATCTTCAATCACAATAATCGACCGATCAGTAGTAGACAACAGCATCGTCCTCAACGCCGAGTTGCTCTGCACGCTCGTAAGCTCCAAGTCATATATATTGAACTTCAGATAATCCGCCATGGCCGCCACCAAGCTCGATTTCCCAGTCCCCGGTGGGCCGTACAGAAGATACCCTCTTTTCCACGCCTTCCCAATCCTCCGATAAAAATCCCTCCTCCTCACAAATCTCTCCAAATCATCCATCACATCCTTCTTCTTCTTCGGATCCATAGCCAATTTCTCAAAACAGCACGTACTCTGCAAAACAATCGAATCCCCATTCCCATAGCCTCCCATTAAGGCGTGAATTTTCACCGCTCTGTTTTCCTCCTCTATGGCTTTTGCTCTCTTCAGAATGTACGGAAGGTAAATGTTCATCACCAAATCCCTGTGTTTCTTATGGAAGCTCATTCGGTAGTGCCGTTTTTCGATTGTTTCGGATGTTTGAGAATAGCTGTCGAAATCGAAATACGTGCTCTGTTTTTCTGTGGAAATTAACTCCCATGTGACTTCAATTCCTTCGAATTCGTCGGTTAAATTATCGCCTTTGTTGATTTTGAAAGATAAATTGTTCTCGCCCGGGGATTTGGAGGCTTTGAGGTGCTTCAGCGATGTGGGAATTTTTGTAGTGAGATAGGTTTCGGAAGCTCTGTAAAGCTCGTTAATGGCGACTCCGTTGTTCTCGTCGATGATGAGAGTCATGTGAGAAGAGAGAGGTCCGAACATGGCGTTGAATTTGAAGGAAATTTCCTGACGGAGTTTTTGGGGGATAATTTGGCAGAGAATTGTGTTGGTTTCACTGATCATTGCCCGAGCCACCATGGCTGAAGCGGCGATGCTAGTGTAAGCTGAGAAAACAGAGGTTGTCGAAGGCATTCTCGTGAATTTCTTTTTTCTACTTTGGTTGGTAATGGTGGTTTTGATATTTTGGTGCGAATTTGGTTTTTTGTCGGCGTTTTTATAAGCCAAGGAAGATGGGATTTTTTTTACTTGCAGTGGAAGCTGCAGCTTTGATGTTTGACACAATCAAACGGCGACGTTTGGCGAGAAGGCGAATCTTCTCTAACAAGCATTGGCGGGGCTTGACGAATGACGAAATAGCTTGGTTTGACTGACAAAGTCAAATGGCAAGGTTGTAAATTGATCAATCTTCTTACACAAGTGTCTGCCTGAACTAGTGCATTATATAAATTATTATGTTTTAGTAAATCATATCAATTATTCCAAAACCAAAAGAGATTTAAATTATTCTATTAACCGAATTTGCAAGATGTGTGTTAACTTTATAAACCGTCAAAATTATGCTTCTGTAATTATTTAGAGAAATAAGCTATTGTAACTGTGTTTATTTACTTTTTTTATGATTGTGAAAAAAGTTTAATAGGATTTATATTTTTAATTTTGTGTCTAACGTGTATTTGACACTTGCATTACTAAACACTTAGTTAGGCTCATTTTTATTATACACATTTAAAGTTTAGAAATATATTATAAAATTTTTAATGTATGAAAATTAGATATGGAGCAAACTTGTAATATAACATTTTACATCTATCTTTAAAAAATCATTAATTTTTTAATACTTACCTAGTTAATTTTGTTCAAATTTCGTTCATTCAACTTCGTGGTTTAATCGCCGAGATATATTCATGTTGAAATCATTTTTTAATTAAGTTTATGGTAGGAATAGATTACAAATTTAATTTAAAAAAAAATACAAATTTAATACTATAGATTAATATAACTTTTTGTGTATTTGCAGATAAAACTATGTGGGTATCAATTCTGTTGGTTAGGTTAGACATTTTAGATATTCTTTAGGATTTTCTTTTCTTATTTATCTACACATTTTTGTGGTCATGTTAAAATATTTGATGGTTGGGTTTTTACATTTTCGTGGCTTAATCTTCAATGTTGTTGTTAATTGAATTTTATGTAATCTATTAGTTTATTAATATGTAATTTTATAATTTTATATTAAAGAAATTTTAATTTTATTCCTTACTCAAATTTACGGTTCAAAACTTAAATTAAAAAAAAAAAAAGATGTATGGTCGAATTGGAAGTTTATAGTCAAAATCAATTAATTTGAATTGAACATAAAAGGTAAACTATTATTTTTATAAATTTATTTTTTAATATTTCAGTTTTTATTTGTTAAACTTTTTGTGTTTTTTTTTAAACATTTATTTGTTAAACTTAAAATACGATTTTGCCATGTAGCACATAAATGGTGACTTCAAGACATTATTTCACTATGTGGTTGAAATCGTGTTTTATGCCACACAGCGAAATCGTATTTCAATACACGATTTTAATTTTAATAAATAAAAATTGAAATGTTAAAATATAAGTTCCAAAATAAACATATTTTAAAAATAAGAAAAAAAAAGGTCCCATAAAAATGTGTCTTGTTTTTTTCTTTTCTGTTTTTTTTGTTAAAGGGTCAATCAACGTAAAAAAGAATAAAGGAAAATTCAGTATTTATTGGTAATCTGCAAGTGTCGCTTCCATATTGGGCTTGGGCGAAACAAGTGGGCCTTATATCGGCTCTTCAAGTGAGCCCATATTGGAACAGAGCGTGGTTCGTCCATCCTGATCCACTATAGCGACTCCATAGCGATCCACGTGTGTTCCGGAAATGTGGAAATTGGAATCCACACAACCGTGGGAATCTTTCAATCGGAATGGAGGGAAATGTAAAGGTAAAAAGTTCGTTCGAAACAGAGCCATCAGAATCATCCTTACAGCTACCTGCCCACGAGAAGGCACCGAATTCGATTCTCTGCGATAGCAACATGAGAGCGGCTTCTCTTATCGTTTCCACATTCTGCAGGCAATCTTCCATTCTTCCTTTTTCAATTTCATACTCTGTATATCGGAGCAACGGCATTTAAGCGTGATTTTGTATGGTTTCGTGTACTTGCCAACCTAACGTTCGGTAATGCGAACATCAGAAAGTTCGCTTAGTAACAGTCTGGATCAGTTTCAAAAGATTCGTATGTTGGTTTCTTCAATCTTCCTCTCCTTTATTGAGTTGAGTGCAGGTTTTAGAATTTTATTTTCTCATGAGATATAGAAAATGATCGATTCAAGCTTACAGGTTTTAGTAGCTTTCTGATCCTGCAACTTAAGCAACGTTTGTAACTATCATATTTTCCAGCTTTTACAGGTTGCTCTTCCCCCGTTTTGTTTCCTAGACTTGATCTCTATTTCTACTGCTCCACGTTGTTAATGAATTAAAGAGGCGTTCTGTGATTTTATTTCTTGTGTTTTCTGTTTGTGAATTATTACCATGTTGATTTTTCTTACTAATCTGTGTACGTACTTTTCAATTTCTGTGATAGGAGATTGTTAGTTTTCAAAATGGATGCCAAATGTTCGTAACTTGTTAAATATATTTATCTTCTTCTACGTTTTTCTTTTGTTCTTTTTTCTCTTTTCTACTCTTTGTTTTCGCTTTGCAGTTGACGGGGTAATCCTGTTACTCGTTCGACTCTTCTATAATTTATTTTTCATAGTTTGGAGTTGAATAGTAGGAGGTTGTCTTTGTGGATGTCTGAATTTATTTTACTTTGTCAAAAGCTGCACATCGCTTATCCCAAAAAAAAAGAAAAAAAAAAAAAAGAAGTTTTGCACATCTGAATGACTAAAAAATGACATTTAATTGTAAGATGGTGCCTTTTGTTGTCTATCTCTATAGGCATAGCTGGTGATGGAAGATGTTTATTTCGATCAGTGGTTCATGGGGCTTGTCTCAGATCGGGCAAGCCAGCTCCAAGCGAGGTTCTCCAAAAACAGCTCGCAGACAATCTCAGAGAGAATGTGTGATCTTAATTCATTTACAAGGGTTTTTATTTTAGAATATTACACTATTAATAATAGAATTACCCGAGTTTCCGATTGATTTTGTTTTGCTTGTCTCTCCTATTACTGCCTTCCCATTTCGGTGCACCCTCATCAATCTGACCAATATTTTTTTGAATGGTTTGAGCAGGTTGCAAATGAGTTGATGAAAAGGCGTTTGGACACCGAAAGGTAAAGTTTATTGAGGACTCTTAGCTTACAGAGCTAGTTTCAACAATGGCAAGGTTTATGCAAATCTTTTTATATGTCACAACTATTTTCTAGAATTACAAAGACAACAACAATCACTTAATAATTTTCAATAAATTTTGAATTATACTCGAACTCAGTAAACATAGGACTATTTTATTAATAATACATATGAAACTATTAATGCATAGCATTAGTAACAATTTGACCATTTTGATTATTTCTGTGATTCTCGATGAAAGAGATATCTTTATAGTTTCTACACTTCATAAAAAAAAAACAGGATCATTTGTGTTATATTTTATTTGTTGAGATTTGATAGTTTATGAAGTATGATTCACTAATTACTGAACCATTATTCACTAGTTTATTGAATTAGATTCCATTCAATAAGTATCCAGTGGTGTACTTTTTGAAAGTCAAGATGGTTGCTATTTATGCAATCGTGGTATCAAATTATGTATTTTGTTATCAGTTCTGTTTCTGTATATTTTAGTGCATTTGCGTTTTATCAATGAGCAAGTAACGATCTAGAAAAAGCTGCTTTGTCTTTTAATTTCATTTTCCATTCGCTGATTACCGTGGAGGCTATATGCTACATACCTCTTTTTCTCTGCTGAACTTCTTTGTATTCTTGAATTAAATTAAACTATAATATCCAAATCAGAGAACAACCATGTGTTCGCTGATTGGCAGGTTTATTGAAGGTGACTTCAGCCAGTATGTTAGACGGATGCGCCAACCACACGTGTGGGGAGGAGAACCTGAGTTACTTATGTCTTCACATGTCCTACAGTAACCTCTCTCTTCAACCATTATCCTTGATTCAGTTTGCTCAGTGATATAATACTTCATACTTGATCATCGAGTAATACTCAACCTGAAAACATATCTTTCCCGTGTGTATTTCTTTCCCTGGTTACTTAATTCTGTGGCTAGATTATCGAGATGCCGTTGATTTCAATTATTTGAAACTAAAAATCTAAGGATACTGTGAAATGGAAATTGTAAAGAACATACTGCTTGAATTATCCAAAGGTTGCTATAGATACATGGAATCTTGCTATGATCAATAGCAATTATGAGAGTATTAGCTCACGAGTTAGATTTGTTTAACTTGGAATTAAGAAATCGAACTTATATTTAATATGTAGGTTTGCTCATACCATGAGCATGTTAATCTTATGTTTTATACTATGCACTTTTACGAATCATAAACTCACAGATCATAGATAGGTTACACAAACTCTATTCTCTACAGATTACACTCCAACTTAAATTTTTTTATCCTAGACTTTATAAATCCAGATCGAGACTGTTATGCTTTGTTTTTGTACTTTTTGAATATATGGTATATTTTGGTGTGGCGAACCATGCTGTTTTCTGATAGGTTGAGCAGACAGAACATGAGATATTGTTCACTGTTTTTGTGTTTTTCTTTTTCAAGGATGCCAATCTCAGTCTACATGTGGGACAAGAACACGGCAAATCTTAAACTCATAGCTGAGTATGGGCAGGAGTATGGTAAAGAAAATGCTATCCGCGTCCTTTTTCACAGCTACGGACATTATGATTCATTGAAGGCTCCATGCAGTTGACGATGTAAGTTCCCTTGCTTCCCAATCTGTTTCCGACTCTGAGAAAATTTGTCAAATATACTATGAATGGTAACTATTTTTAAAATATAGTTTTTCCTTTCCCTTTAAGAAAAACCGATTTCTTTTAATAAGAATTATGAGTTTGACAAGTGTTAAATTGAAAATTAACTTCATTTTTAAGCTTCGAATTCTTATTTTGATACAAACTTGTTTATTTTGGTTAATAGTTATAAAAGATTATTTCTTAGAAATCTTACCTTGACACGTTTTACACGTTTTCAAGTATTTCAAGCTACGTGCAGCAGTAGTAGATAGACTAGATGTTTTCTTATTAATGAAATATATATATACACATATATATATATATTGCAGAGTTTAGAAATGGGAACAAACATTTGTAAAAAAATATTTCAAGTATAGACTTTCAAATAAGTATGTGATCTTTTATTTTTTATTTTTTTTAAAGACTAATTACAAGATTAAGGGATTCTTTCGTACTTCCAGGTGCATAGTTGAGAACTCTCCATGGAAACTGGCTGAAAGAGAGATCATGAACGGTTGGTGATACACTCGGTTACTTCGGGCGATCAGAGCCAAAAATATCTATTAGGTTGGAACTTGTACTTTGAGTCTTGTATACCATTCAGTCTGTATGTTAAAGAAAATGTAATAATTGAGTTTTTTACTTTAGAATTTTCGTTGCTGAGGGACAAATAATTGAATTACTTTTCAAAGATTTAATCATCATATTTTTTAAATATCATATCTTCTCTTCGTCTAATTGATATGAGATTTTGAGTGTACTCCGTCCCAACAAATGCCTTTACCACTCGAATGGTACTTAAAAGTTATTATATTTTTTCCAAATGTGATGTCTGTTAACGTGCCTATGTGTCAAAACATGTCAAACTGATTCAATGGCAGTCATCCAGAAGCCATCTGTTGACAAATTTCACAGTTTTCTTTTTCTTTTTTTAATGCAAACATGTGATTGATATATACTGATACAGCGGGTAAAATTGAAAATTTAATTTGATTGTGTATACTTGGGCTTTTAAGCCGATATTGGGGTGAGTCTGAGAGTTGGAGCTCTGTCGTTTCCAATTCCGACGGGCGATGAGCTCAATGATATTTTGGGATGTGAGAATGGGAAATGCACATCTTTGTTCCACCTCCACGTCCACCATCCCTTATGCATGCAGCATGCAATGGGGCAGCAGGTGCCACGTGCCCTGTACGTCCACCATCACAAAGTTCCATTATATATGTACATATCCATATATACATAAATACAAATATGAAACTATAATCTCGATCATTGTGTGACGATCGAAAAGAATGAAGCTGAGTCCAAGGGAGGTGGAGAAACTAGTTCTGCATGATGCCGGATTTTTAGCACAGAAGCGCCTTGCTCGAGGCTTGATCCTCAATTACACTGAAGCTGTAGCACTTATTGCCGCTCAGGTTCGGTTCTGTAACCCATTAGCTTATTTAACATAGCATTAGTGTTGATCAGCTCAAGCAAACTTTTGGGGCATATATGTTTATTGTCTTTTAGTTTTTCCATAGATTTTGGAGTTTGTTCGCGACGGCGATGAGAGCGTGGCACAATTGATGGATCTGGGGCGAAAAATGTTAGGAAGGTACTTTGATGAGAATGTTTTGTTTAGTCTTCTTTTGGGAAACTTGTGATTAACTAATTTGTTGATGACTTGACAGGAGACAAGTTCTTCCAGTTGTTCCACAACTTTTGGATTACGTGCAGGTATTATATTATTTTGATTTTTGAGGTTGAAATGAAATACTGTGAGAGCTAAGAAGTTAATTATTATTGATGTTACATTCCACTTCCAGGTTGAAGCAACTTTTCCCGATGGGACTAAGTTAATCACCGTTCATAAGCCCATTGATTCAGAAAATGGGGATCTGGAGCTAGCTTTGCGGGGCTCTTTTCTTCCAGGTGGATATATATATATATATATATATATATAATGCTCTTTCTATAAATCTGGTTTTGTTTGAATGGAAAAAATAAAAGAATTGTTTTGTTTTGCAGTACCTTCGGTAGAAAAGTTCCCTTTGGTGGAAAATAGTCGAGTGCCTGGTGAGTTTGTGTGTGTTGATGAAGAGATTGCAATTAATGTTGGACGGAAAGCTGTAATACTGCGTGTGAACAATAAGGGAGACAGACCAATTCAGGCGAGAATGAGATCTTTTAGGAAAATAGTAAAACTTTCTTTAATAATCAACTGATCTTGTCTTGGGTTAGGTTAGGTTGGCAGCCACTACCACTTCATTGAAACGAATCCTTCCTTGGTTTTTGATCGATCGAAAGCTTATGGCATGCGCCTAAACATATTAGCAGGATCAGCCACACGATTTGAGGTTCAAATTTCTTACTTTTCTTTCCAGCCGGTTATATGACCATTTCGTTTTGGGTTCTCTGTTTTTCAAAATTAAGTTTAAAAACATTACTCTCACCCCTCTAATCTAGTAGTTTTCAAAAAGTAGTTTTGTTTTTGAAATTTGACTAAGAATTCAAAATTTTCAAGAGATGAAAAACTTACAAATGAAATTTTTCCTAAACAAGCATAATTTTTAAAAATAGAAAACTACAAACGAAATTGTTATGAAACTAAACTTAGTTTCCGTTTGAGTTTGGTGATTTGTTATTTTTGACTAGTAGCCAGGGGATACGAGATCTGTCACACTTGTAGCTATTGGTGGTAACCAAGTTATCAGAGGGGGAAATGGCATCGCAGATGGTCCAGTTCATCATTCTAAGCTGAAGGAGGTGATGGAAGCTGTGCATGCAAGAGGATTTGAGCATTTGGAAGAGAAAAATGCTAGGTCCTCTAAATTTTATCTAATTTGTTATATTTGATTACTGCATTAGAAGACTTGTACTAGAAGTGATTTCTGCAGGGAAGGCTTCACTGGAGAGGATAAGGATTGGGTAGAATTCACCACCAGAGTTTCTCGTGAGGATTATGGGAACCGGTATGGTCCTACTACAGGTGACAAAGTTCGACTCGGCGATACAGATTTATATGCTGAAATCGAACACGATTTCTGTGTTTATGGTGATGAGTGTGTATTTGGAGGTGGGAAGGTGATTAGAGATGGAATGGGGCAGTCCTGCGGGCATCCACCAGCTTTGTCGCTCGACACTGTAATAACGAATGCAGTGATCATCGATTATAGCGGAATTTTCAAGGCAGACATTGGTATCAAAGATGGGTTCATTGTTTCCCTGGGAAAAGCTGGGAACCCGGATGTTATGGATGGCGTTTGCCCAAATCTGATTATTGGGGTAAAACTAACATCCATCTCAATTTTAAATTTTATTCAGCAATGTGCTTTTTGATTATACTCTACTGACTCCTTTTTATTTCAATGGGGATATCAGGCTAATACTGAGGTTATTGCTGGAGAAGGATTGATTGTTACTGCAGGGGCTATAGATTGTCATGTGCACTACATATGCCCTCAAATGGTATATGAAGCAATATCCAGTGGTAAGCTAGATGAAATGAAATTTTTAGTGGTGGTCAGGAAAGTTTAATAATCGAATTCGAATTTAACTAGGCATTACGACATTGGTGGGAGGTGGAACGGGGCCAGCAGAAGGAAGTTGTGCTACTACTTGCACCCCATCCCCAGTACAGATGAAGATGATGCTGCAATCAACTGATGAGCTTCCCGTGAATTTTGGGTTTACAGGAAAGGTAGGTAAAATTTATTACTTGATTTGTGAAGTTGTAAATTATAATAATGATGCAACTACCTTTTAAAAATGAAAATAATTTGTGTTGCAGGGGAACAGTTCGGAGCCAGATGAGATACATGAAATCATAAGGGCTGGAGCAATGGGGCTGAAGCTTCATGAAGATTGGGGAGCCACTCCTGCTGCAATTGACAATTGCTTAGCTGTGGCAGAAAAATATGACATTCAGGCACTGTCTACTGTCTCTTTCAGTTTGAACTTTGAATTTTGAAGTTTGGAGAAGCTTTAAATTCTTAGTTTGGTTATTGAAATTTGAACTGACCGTTTTCATTTTGGATTTGATTAGGTGAATATTCACACCGACACCTTGAATGAATCTGGATTTGTGGAACAAACCATTGCTGCTTTTAAAGGAAGAACTATACACACATACCACAGGTAACAGCTTCAGTTCATCTTACTCTCCTACTCCTAACCATAAGGTACCGTTTTTAAAAGGTCGAATGTTTGAATTTGAATTTCCATGGCAGTGAAGGAGCTGGAGGCGGTCATGCTCCAGATATCATCCGAGTGTGCGGTGTAAAAAATGTGCTGCCTTCATCAACAAATCCTACACGACCATTGACGTCTAATACCATAGATGAACATCTCGACATGCTGGTATAATAAATGAAATTCTTTGTGATCTGAGTTTCCCACTGCAGTTTGTAGTTGCTGAAGAACAGTAAAAAAAGGAGAAAAAAAAAGAAGATTGAAATTGGTTTTATTTTGATGTATACAGATGGTTTGCCATCATCTTGATCGCAATATTAAAGAAGATGTAGCTTTTGCTGAATCGAGGATAAGGGAGGGAACAATTGCTGCTGAAGACGTTTTACACGATTTGGGCGCAATTAGTATCATATCTTCTGATTCACAGGCCATGGGCCGTGTAGCAGAGGTTTTATTTTCCTAATCTTAGTGCATTAATTACCTTTTTAAATTTATTTGAGTGAATTAGGATTTAAGGATGAGGTGTTTGGGTTTGGGTAGGTGATTAGCAGAACGTGGCAAACTGCACACAAAATGAAGTTGGAAATGGAAATGGAAAGAGAACCGCTCGATCCGAGGAAGGCAGACAACGACAACCATCGGATCAAGCGATACATATCCAAATATACCATAAATCCCGCCATAGCAAACGGGTTTTCTCACTACGTTGGTTCGGTAGAGGTACAAAATTCTCTTCTTCTTTTTTTAATTGATGATTTTGATTTTATTTAAATGGTGTACACGTGTACGAGGGTCCCACTCCCACAGATAGGGAAGTTGGCGGATCTTGTTGTGTGGAAGCCAGCTTTTTTTGGGGCAAAACCAGAGAAAGTGATTAAAGGTGGTACAATTGCATGGGCCAACATGGGCGATCCAAATGCTTCCATTCCTACTCCTCAACCGGTAAATTCAGCCCAGCCCAGCCCAGCCCAGCCCAGCTTATAGAAACTGGGCATTTTGGTTTTAATTAATTAATTGTTTTTTGGGTAGGTACTGATGAGGCCAATGTATGGTTCCATGGGAAAGGCTGGAAGTGGGAACTCAATTGCGTTCGTCAGCAAGGCATGCATTATTGATTATATATATCTTTCAATATTCTTCCACCTCATAGCTTAAATAAAAAAAAAATTGTTTGTTTTTAATAATTTAGGCTGCATTTAACGCTGGAGTGAAGGAGATGTACGGGCTGAAGAAGAGAGTTGAAGCAGTGGGGAACACTAGAAAACTAACTAAACTTGATATGAAATGGAATGATGCCCTTCCAAACATCCACGTGGATCCCGATACATACCAGGTGAATATAGATGGCCGAATTCTTGCCTGCCCGCCCGCCCGTACTCTCCCACTCTCTCGGAATTACTTCCTTTTCTAGACTTCAATTCCCTGTCCGTTTCTCAATAATAATAATAATCATCGCCTCTTCAGTCCGTATTTATTTTTTGATAACATGAAAAAATAATGTTCATACACGTAACCAAAAAAGTCGTTAGAAAAAAAAAAAGCATGGCAGGACTCGGGAGGAGGACGACAAATCGAATTCTATCTGCTGACCATTATGATTCCCACAACCTTGCATCCTGCTCATCAAAAATTATCCCATAAGTATTGTTTCTTAAAAAAGTATAGAGTAAAACTTTTAAGCTGAAGTATTCATGTGCTTACTTCCTACTTGCCAATAATGATAATTTATTCTATTTCATTCTTGTTGGTCGGTGGTCGTGCACAACTTATATCAGATTCATCTAGATGCATTTAACACCGATGTTGACAAGGATTCGAGGTTTTTTGGATTTTAAATTTAAATATGGTGAGTTTAATACTAAAAATTATTATCTCTTAGGTACATGGGAACAAAGTTTATTTCTGTTATAAAAAGTTCAAATCTTTTGATAAACAAAAAATGGATGTATTTAATGATTGAATTTTTAATTGTCTCGGTATTATACACACATATAGCAAAATCCCAATTAAACATCTCTCTCCGTACAAAGATGTTAACAAAATGATTAAATTTTCAATTGTCCCGGTATGATTCTTAATTTAAATATGCACATTCGGTTCAAGTTGTCGTTACTCAGCCCTCAGGCACGCCATTCCTAGGTCACGGGCTTCCCAATTCCAATTTAGAAAATTAACATTTTTTTGTCACCATTCAACTTGTCAGTTTCAACTTTACAAATCTCGCACACTTTAAATATTTTTTTTTTTAATTCAAACTCTCTCATTAAATATATATATTTTTTTTAATTCAAACTCTCTAATGGACTTAATTTATATAGACAAATCTCTTTCTATATGTTTTAATCTACTATACTACTTTGGTTCTTATATTCCATTTTTTTATTTTGGTTATTATAATTTCAATTTGTGTCATTTTAGTTATTGTATTCTTATGTTTTCGAGACATTTATTTTGGTTCATATGTTTTTAGAAAGAGATTGTCTTTACTCATTTATTTTATTACAATTTCAACTCAACATTACACTTAATATATTTATTAAAATGTAGTCATAATTTTATATTAAAGAATTGTTATTATGTATAAAATTTATGTTAAAATTTTATAAACATATATCTTAATGATCACTTTTTCTTAAGAGTATATTGGACTAAAATATAATGAAGGTAAAGTAACTAAAATGAAAGTATAACAACCAAGTTAGATATTTTGTCAGCAGAGGAACAACAAAATTATATTTTACCTATTGTAAAAAGATTTTTTTTTTGGAGGGAGTGAAATTCGAATCAACGGAGTGATAATTTTAATGAAAAATTATTGAGAATTTCGAGCTTTTCAATATGATAATTATTAATGTCTTTTACAATTGATATGGAAATTATAATGGTCATCAAATGAAAAGCAATTATAGCGGTGGATTGGAGCGCCAAGGATTCGAATGGTTTTTAATATGCAGTTTCTGTACTTGTCTTGCTCCACTTTCATGACGAGTCAACGTACTCACTCTTCGCAATCACAAATTTCATATTCTTTTTGTGCTTCGCAAGATAGCGCCATCCCGGAGCTCTGCTTTTGAAAGACGGGGATCCGATCCACGTTATTTGTCATCGTAAGGTAAGTTCACAATTCCAATAAGCTTATATGAAATGAAACTAATCTGTGTATGGAGTTTCATGTGGACTGAACATCGATTTATGGAGGTATTCTTCCCTAAAAGTGTCCAAATTTCACTCTCTGCGATATTATTGTAGTGTAGGTTCTTAAAATCTTAATTCGCGATGTATTGGTCTTCATATGGATTAATTTTGATCGTTGAGCTATCTGCTAACGATTTTTTAGCCTGTTCTGGTTTGGAGTTTGAGCTGCGCGAGTGACGGGAAGAATGAAGCTGACTCCAAAGGAGGTGGACAAGCTAGGTTTGCATAATGCGGGATATCTAGCGCAGAAGCGTCTTGCTCGTGGCTTGAGGCTGAACTACACTGAAGCTGTAGCACTTATTGCCACACAGGTTAGTTAGATACTTTTATGGTTCTGCCGAACTGGATAGGATACATTCAAAAGGGATTCTTAGAAGTATTCCTAGACTCTGTTTTTGTTCCTTTTCTTTTTAGTGTATACATGTTTCAGGTTGAGACCAATGGGATTAACGTTTTTCCCCATAGATTTTGGAGTTTGCTCGCAATGGTGATCAGAGCGTGGCACAATTGATGGACTTGGGGCGAAAACTTTTAGGAAGGTTTGATGAAACTCTTTTATTTTGTTCCTATGGGAATGTATAATATTGTATTGCTTTAATATCAACCCACGCATTAATGACTACTGCAAACCTGTCATTAACTTTCTTCATGACAGGAGACAAGTTCTTCCAGCTGTTCCACATCTTGTGGATTTTGTGCAGGTATTGTGCTGCCGAGTATTATTTTGAAGTCCCCATAAATTCAAGTTCCCAGTTACCTGCAAAAATACCCGAGAATCTTTAAAATCATGCATGATGCCAGAGATTGATATTATAGGTTGAAGGAACTTTTCCCGATGGGACTAAGTTAGTCACAGTTCATAGGCCCTTTGATGACGAAAATGGGAATCTGGAGCTAGCGTTGGACGGTTCTTTTCTTCCAGGTGGATCTCACCTTCACAAAGTTTTGTGTTACATTCTATAGGATTTATTTGTTACGCTTTTTTTTTTTGGCAACGGTTTGTTATGCTACTTTCGGGGTTCCGTAAGACTTCAATAGAGATCCCCGTGATTTCTGATTTCTTGCTACACATCTCTGCTCTTGCTTCCTAACTAAAGAATAATTTAATTTTATGACCATCTTGAAATTCTTTTCCTTTCTATCTTCCTGTATATTTAATTTATCAGCTTTTATCACAAACAATATGAGTAGAAATTGGTACTAAGTTTGAATCATGTCATGACATTTTATCAACACCCTTGATTTTGCTTCGCACAGGTCATCGAAAGGTTCAAATGCTCTTTGTAAACCTTTTAGTGTTATATAATGTTTTTACTAATTTGAGTGTTGTTTCTTGTAAGTATTATCTAGAACTGCTTGCGGGTATAACTTTGGGTTAGCAGTCCATGCACTTTATTTATACTTAACGTTTTAGGTTGTTTTCTTTATGGAAAAGTGAATTTTCTCTCAGTTGGTTTTAATGCAAAAGAATTGTTTTGCAGTTCCTTCGTTAGAAAAGTTCCCTTTGATGGAAAATAATCCGGTGCCTGGTGAGATTATCTGTCCAGTTGATAAGATTGCGATTAATGTTGGACGGAAAGCTGTAATACTCAGTGTAGTCAATAAGGGAGACAGACCCATTCAGGTGTTCCTGTGTTCTTACTTTTTCAACGTAAACTAGTCAAGGCTAACTTATACCATATTTCATGGAAATAATCAGCTGCTAATTTAGTTGTGAGACAGACTAATTCAGGTGTCTTCATGTCCTTTTTCCAATGTATTGTAGTCCAATCGAGGCTAACTTATATATTGGCATCATGCCCTATATCCGGGTATTAGGTTTGATGATGAACATATGTGTGATTCCAAGTTAAAATGCTAAACGCCATGCGTATCTCTTGATATCTTGGAGCAAACAGTGCCTCAGACAAATGTCTCTATTGGCCTGTTTGTCTAGTTTTGAGTTTAAGTGATCAATTGATTTTAAATAGCTTTCCATTTGTTTTGCTTGTTTCGGATATGCTTCCTCTGTATCCATATACAGAGCATGGCAGGTTACTGACTTTTTAAAGCAATAATATATATATTTTTTTTTCTGGGGAGTTTTTAGTAAAATAGTAGATAAATGATATTTCTTAATCAACTGATATTGTCTTAGGTTGGCAGCCACTATCACTTTATTGAGTTGAATCCTTCCTTGGTTTTTGATCGATCAAAAGCTTATGGCATGCGCCTCAACATACCAGCAGGATCAGCTATACGATTTGAGGTTGAAATTTTTAACCTTATTGGGGGCTTTTAGTTATAGATTATTGTTGAATTACTGTTTTTTAGCTGGTCCTCTTGTATCCATAGATGTTGCAATTTCTTGCTTCCAAAGCAGTCTAACTTATGTTTCTTTGAACTTATATATCTCTACATTCATTCATTATAATCTATGACCTATGGTTAGGTGTAATTAATCTGTCTCCTTCCTTTATCTGAGATATTATTACACGATAGAAGACCGTTGCTTAAGCACGTGTGATGATGCATGTCCAACTCTCTAATCTTACCACATATGCCATTTTGGGCACTTTGCTGATTTGTTCCTTTTACCTAGTAGGCAGGGGATAGAAAAAGTGTCACACTTGTAGCTGTTGGTGGTAACAAAGTTATCAGAGGGGGAAATGGCATTGCTGACGGCCCAGTTGACAATTCTAAATTGAAAGAAGTGATGGAAGCTGTGCATGCAAGAGGCTTTGGACATTTAGAAGAAGATGATGCTAGGTCTAAACTATCTAATTTGCAATTTTGTACTTATTGTCTTGTTTTTAATCTGTGATTAGGTATTTCCCGGAAAATTGAAGCCTCATAACAGAAGTAACTTTGCAGAGAAGGTGTCACTGGAGGAGAAGGGGATGATGAATTCACCACCAAAATTTTTCGTGAGGACTACGCGAACCGGTATGGTCCTACTACTGGTGACAAAGTTCGACTTGGTGATACAGATTTATATGCTAAAATCGAACATGATTTCTCTGTTTATGGAGATGAGTGTGTATTTGGAGGTGGAAAGGTTATTAGAGAGGGAATGGGCCAGTCCTGTGGGTGTCCACCAGCTTTATCTCTTGATACAGTAATAACCAATGCAGTCATCATCGATTATACCGGAATTTTCAAGGCAGATATTGGTATCAAAGATGGCTTCATTATGACCCTAGGAAAAGCTGGCAATCCTGATGTCATGGATGGTGTTTGTCCTGATCTGATTATTGGGGTAAAATATGTCTCGGTTCAGCATGATTTTGGAGGTATATTTATACTGCTGACTCCTTGCATTTCAATGTGATCAGGCTAATACTGAGGTTATTGCTGGAGAAGGATTATTGGTTACTGCAGGGGCTATAGATTGTCATGTGCACTTCATATGCCCTCAACTGGCATATGAAGCAATATCAAGCGGTAAGCTAAACAATTATGGACAAAAGAGGATTAGATTAATGTCAATTGGTGACAGCGTCATCAATTGATGGTGTGATTTCATTGGCTTTCTGTGTTTTCATGATGGTTGGAAATTAGAATTCTGTAGTATTTGAAATGAAAAGTATAATAATTCATTCTTAAAAATCTTGGTTCAGAAATTTGTATTTGATCTCAAAATCCCATAGATCATCTTTCACTTTAAGCTATATACAGTAAACATGGGAGTTGATACAACACTTAAAAAACGAAAGCATTCTGATGTCCAACGCTGTTTTTTTTCTTTTTGTACATGACTCTGCATTTAACTAGGCATCACAACACTGGTGGGAGGTGGAACTGGGCCTGCCGCAGGAACTTGTGCTACTACTTGCACGCCATCCCCAGTGCAGATGAGGATGATGCTGCAATCAACTGATGACCTCCCCTTGAATTTTGGGTTTACAGGAAAAGTAAGTAAACTTATTGCTTGTTTTGTGAATTCTTTTTCCTATATTGGTATGTACATACCCGTCGAAAAGACGGTCGTTGGCATTGTCAAAATAAAATTTGAAAGTAATTTAAATCACTCTATCACGAGGACTTGGAGCAGCTAGGTGCTTGCTGATTTCACCCTTTTCTGAATTTTACCTAGTTCGAGTACAACACCTTTATTGTTCCAGGGGAACAGTTCAAAGCCAGATGAGCTACATGAAATAGTAAGGGCTGGAGCAATGGGATTGAAGCTACATGAAGACTGGGGAACTACTCCTGCTGCAATTGACAGTTGTTTAACTGTGGCAGAAAAATATGATATTCAGGTACTTTCTCAGTCTTCCAAAATTTCTTTCCATTAGTTTGAAGAAGTTTTGGATCATGGTTATTGAAGCTGCCTTGTCGCCTTTCTTATTTTATTAGGTGAATATTCACACTGACACCTTGAATGAATCTGGATTTGTGGAACAAACGATTGCGGCTTTTAAGGAAAGAACTATACACACATACCACAGGTAAAAGGTCCATCCTGCTCTTGACATATTCTGTAGTGTAAAAAAGAAGCTTCTTTCTTTGTTTTTTTTTTTGGTCAGGAAGTTTCTTTGACTTTAATGATGAATATACAATTATATATTAGCCGTAATTTTGTTTTATTAGAAACTACTACTCCTTTTTCACGCTTTGCCTTGTATTGTTTGGGCAGTGAAGGAGCTGGAGGTGGTCATGCTCCTGATATCATTCGAGTGTGTGGTGTGAAAAATGTGCTGCCTTCATCAACTAATCCTACACGACCATTTACGTCAAACACTGTAGATGAACATCTTGACATGCTGGTATAAAAAAAGAAATGAGATTAGTTTCTGTGGTGAACACTATCTTTCTAATCTGAGTTTCCCACCGCAGTTTCTACTTGCTGAGTTCTTTTTGCACTGCATAACTCAAAAGAAAAAATGGAAGGAAGAAGATTGAATTTCGGTTTTATTTCTTACAGATGGTGTGCCATCATCTTGATCGCAATATTAAAGAAGACGTAGCTTTTGCTGAATCAAGAATTAGGAAGGAAACAATTGCTGCAGAAGATATCTTGCATGATTTGGGGGCAATCAGTATCATATCTTCTGATTCACAGGCTATGGGTCGCATAGGAGAGGTTCTTAATTCATCTGCATCCTTTTCTTTTTCTCCATATTATACCATAAGGGCAATAGAAGGTAGTTCAGTCTCCATTTAAATATTATTGTCGTCTGTTTCCATCAATCCTAATTTATTTTCGTTGGGACAGGGGAGTTGGTTATTGAAATTTTACTGTGAGGCAGTATAGTGTTTATAATCCTAAATAAAGAACAGTAAATTTTGTATCTAAGTAGAGAAATTATCATGTTAGCGCGGAGAAGCCCTCACAGATATGTAACTCATAATGTTGGTTCATGGTAATCACGATGTCAGCTTTACTATTGCTATCTCGGCTGTGCCACTGGAGGCTCTGGGAACTGGGAAGTTGGTACAGGAGAGCATTCATCTGAGGGATGGCAACTGATTCACTAATTATGAGAAATTTGTTGTTTGGTTTTTTAATTCATGATTTGTATCGTAGTTCCTAACTGAAGGATGAAGTATTCTGATCCGCAATTTAGTTCATTGTATCGTTTGTTTAGGTGATTAGCAGAACTTGGCAAACTGCACACAAAATGAAGTTGGAAAGATCGCCTGAGATAGACAATGACAACTTTCGGATCAAGCGATATGTATCCAAATACACCATAAATCCAGCCATAGCAAACGGGTTTTCTCAGTATGTTGGTTCAGTAGAGGTATTGTAGTTTTGATTCTTTTAGTTGACTAGATTTTACATGATGAGCTAGATATTACCATTAATATCAACGAAACCTGAACAATTTTGTTCTCCATTTATATTGTTTCGTCCACTATTTCAACAAGCGCTAAGGTACAATTGCGGTGTCTCGTATTAAACAAAGTGAGATAACCTTAGGCAGGTGCAATAATAGTGTGTTTGGGATGATGTTTGAGAAAAGTGTTTTTTAAATAAAAATATTTTTTCTACCCGCACTTTTATAATAATTACTCATTTAGAGTGTATTTAGTATGATTTCTTTTAAGTTTTTTTTTTTTTTTGGATAACTAAAGTCCTTTTCAAAAAATTTTGAAGTATTTGTTAATAAACAAAAAATATTTTTTAAAAATTGTATTACTTCAAAAATCATTTCTGACAAAATACTCTAGAGATGATTGTCTAAAAAGTGTTTTGAAAGAGATTAAAATTGCTTCAGAGATGATTAATTAAAAAAATAAGTGCAAAAAGAGTACTTAAACTAAAAGATATACACACCATAAATCTTTTGATTGTCAAGTTTTCGTCAAGTTTTGACATTGTTCTTGGTCATTAAATTTGTGGAATGATCTTATTTATCCAGTCAGTTCCACAGGTCGGAAAGTTGGCTGATCTTGTTCTTTGGAAGCCTGCCTTTTTTGGGGCAAAACCTGAAATGGTGATTAAAGGTGGTATAATTGCATGGGCGAACATGGGTGATCCAAATGCAAGCATTCCTACTCCTGAACCGGTAAATTCAATTATGCCACTCCGACACAACGAATGAATTGTGTGACAGAATGGAAACGTGATAGTAAGGAAGTTCAGCGTTGAGTTAGATTTTTATATTATGATTCTGACTACTCGACTGCAGTTGAAGGCAATTTATCATTTTTGAACTGGAAATTAATTTATTCCCCAACATTAGTTCTGTGACCAAATCCTTGTGAGTTCCATTCAATTTCTAGTATTTCCGTAAGTCCCAAACTATGATATTCGATTAGCTGAAGAAAATTATAGTGGACAACCAGAAAAAATTTAGGTTTGTCCTTTTCAATCTTTTTTCCCAAATCCACCTAAATGTCCCCTATAGGAAGAAGTGAGAGTAATGATACAATCTTTTGATCGTTTATTAGAGTTTTTCCATATGATTGGAGCACTTTAGCCTTTGTGGCGTTTCTACAATTGCTGGCTCTATTGCTTTTTGCAGGTACTGATGAGGCCAATGTTTGGATCCTTTGGGAAGGCTGGAAGTGGCAACTCAATTGCCTTCGTCAGCAAGGCAGTTCTCACATACTCTCTTTCTGAAACGCTCTCTATTACTCTGTAAGTAGTGAATTTGTTGAACCTGAACTGTTACTTTGTCTCACACAGGCAGCAGTTAACGCTGGAGTTAAAGCCATGTACGGACTCAAAAAGAGAGTTGAAGCAGTAGGAAATGTTAGGAAACTTACTAAACTTGACATGATGTGGAATGATGCCCTTCCACACATCGAAGTGGATCCCGAAACATACACCGTGAAAGCTGATGGCGAAGTTCTTACCTGCCCGCCCGCCACTTCGGTTCCACTTTCACAAAATTACTTCCTTTTCTAGTCTTGCCTGAACTCTTCATCGTCTTGAATTTCCTACTTTATTTCAAATTCTCAAGTAGGTGATACTTTCAGAATAAGGCAAAATCAAAATGCCACTTTAGCCACATGGAAAAATGGCAATGGTCTCGGTTCTTTACTCCTATTATACCCTCCGAATTATCTATCTTTGGATAACATTACATTTGAAAGCATGTGGGTTAGAATCATTGCAGCAGGTCGACGGTCGGAAATGCCAATATTTCCTGAGCGGCGTTTTGTTTTACTATTTGCTGCTTTCTTCATGGTTTTTACTTTTGTAGGCCGGAGAATGTCGGCGAGTATTGTCTACAATGCATGATGCAGGTTTGTCTTCCGACCTACAAAATAGTCTCCATCTTTTCAATAACTTGTATTTGAATTTGGCATTAAAGTTTAAGAGTTGTCCGATTCGTGAATTAGGATACAAGTTTGTTGTAGGCTATGTGAAAAATTCAAACTATAACGACTTAAAATTTAGGCTGTATTCTATTCAAATAGATGATATAAATTCAGACATTTCTTGGAGCCAAATATTTGCTTTCTGAGATGGTTGGGAAGATCCATTGTACTGTAGAAATTACTTGCTTTCAGTTGGTCTGAATGCTGATGTCTCTCAACGTTCGGCATTAAAATATGCATTTGGTCACACTTTGTTATTATTGGTGGAATGATGGAGGAGTTGGTGGCAGAAGTTATTAAAAACACAAATATAGAGCAGCGAAGTTGTTTATTATGTGGTGATGTAGACTCAGATGAAACTTTGAAATGCATCCTCTGCCTTCTGATGGAATCCTTCGTTCATTAATTTACATAGAAACGACAAATTCACGTTGTTGATTGTTGCTATCCTTTTGTTGAATTATTTTAGGGATTTGATCTAACTTTTTATTAAATAAAAGAAGTTGTAACGTAGGTTTATTAAAATATTATATCATAGATAAGAAGAGAACAACTTACAGCTTATTGATGTTTAATTTTTTTTTTTTTTTTATTTTCAATCCTACTCATTCCAATCATGTTATTAAACTTTAGATTAAAAATTTACCACAGAATGTGCATTAATGGATTTAACAAAAGTTTGATGTTTTACTATTTTTATCTATATTATGTACGAGTTATTATTTTTATTATTATATATAAATTTTAGAACAACTGTAAATATGGTAAAAATATTTAGTAAAATTAGCCAAATAGCAACTACATTTAAAATTTTCAAATAATTTTTTTTTTCAAACGGAGGTCCAATTTTAAAATGATAATTTCACCCAAATGATATACATTTGTAATATATTTGACTATTGATACATGTATATGATATATATTTGATATATTACTAATATGAGTGTATGATATATTTGTAATATGTATGTGATATACTACTAATATGAGTATATGATATATTTGTAATATGAGTATTTGATTTATTATTGATATAAGTGAAAATTTGTGTTATATTTGAAAATTTTAAAAAATATGTCACATTTTGAAATACATTTTTTCTTCCCACTACAATTTTCTTAAATTTTAATCGAAAATGTATTAAATGTCAAAATAAATGTGTATTTATTAAAATATCCTTAGTTTTCAAAAATGCCATAAAAGTAAATTCAAAATACATTTTTTCTTCCCACTACAATTTTCTTAAATTTTAATTGAAAATGTATTAAATGTCAAAATAAATGTGTATTTATTAAAATATCGTTAGTTTTCAAAAATGCCATAAAAGTAAATTTTAGTCAATCTTACGTGTTTCCAAAGGTCAATTTACCCTTCATAATATTAAGATAAATTCCAGCGTTATTTCTTGCAGCTCACGATCGACGACTTCTTCGTCTTCTTCTTTGATCAATTTTCTTTTGGTTTTCGTTCGTATTTCTTCTTTACCGATCATTGGAGGGCTATGAAAAATTCTTGATTAAAATGAGAGATAACGAAAATACTCAATGCAAATAGAAAATGAAAATACCCGAAAGTTCTTTTTTAGCTGGAGGTGGAGAATGAAATGTCAATTACTGTTGGGCTGTTCGCTCTGTGCATAGTTAAAAGTAATTTGATTGGGTGGCATATATGTAATTAGTTTAGAAGTTGGGGGCTTTAATTAAATATGAGATCGAGCTTCTTTGGGCCGAAGTACAGAATACGACATTTTTTGTAAAATTTTAAATCAATTGTGATAAGTATAACTACATATTTATTTTTCTATAGGAAAAAAAAAACTACATATTTATTTTAAGATATTTTTCTAATTGCCTCCATTTTTAAATATGAAGGAAAAAAGTTTATTCACTTCGAGCTTTCCAAACGTGAGCTGCACGCGCTGGAAAAACAGGGATCCATTGGTGAGGTTTGCGAAATTATTAGACGTGAAGACACGCTGTCACGCTCTCCTTGGGTGACAGACAGCCACAGGTACTGGCAACAGGCACGCTTTACAAACCAGGCGTCAACCATAATGCATTTCTATTCTGTTTTGCACTGATCTCACCACTCCCACTTTCTTCTCCATTTTCCTCGCCGGTCGCCGTCACGCCGCCGTCTTCCCCCCCAAGACTCCGTTGCCAACTCTCCGCACACTTCCTCTGAGAGAAGAAAAATGTTCGCAGTCACGCCGAGCAGTTCTCTGAACTTACAGAGGCACTACTTCGAGTCATCCAGCTGGCGATTCTTCACGATCTCCCGCGCCGGGAGTAATTTCAGAGTCCGGAAGGCTAGGGTTTCGCGATCTGGATCTTTGGTCGGCGGAAATGGACTGGCTCGGGCGGCGATCAGCAGTGAGAACAAGGCCGTGGAGGAAGCTTCTCCGCCGGAAAGAAGAGCTGGCAATGAGTCCGGGCTCTCTTCGTCTTCTTCCGGAGGAATCGAAGTTCGGGCGACAATAAAGATCAGAAAGAAGATGAAGGAGAAGTTGACGGAGAAGATCGAAGATGAGTGGGAGTATTTTATCAACGGGATTGGGCGAGGGATATGGATTCGCCTTATCAGTGAAGAAATCGATCCTGGTTTGTGCTCATCCTATTGAGTCTTTTCACTTCTTGATTCTTCTCTAGGTTTTGTAGTTTTTTTTAATAATTTTTTTCTCTAGTGGCTAATATAGTAATATTACTCATAAAATGTTCGGATTATTTCAACATCACAATTTGTATATAATATATATAATAAACTTATAACTTTGCTAATATTTTGATTCACAATACGTATAAAAAAAATTGAAAAAAGAAACTTGCCCAAAGAAAATTAAATTTATATCTTATTATTGTTTCTGAAATTTTGCTCGAAATTTTTACTTTTACATTTTGGTTTCTTTACCTGGCACACAAATCTATTTTGATTTTTACTGGATATATATTTTATGGGTTTAAGTATTAATTTGGCTTGGATACTTTTAAAAGTTACTAATTTAGTTCTTTTTACAAAATTTCATATTAGGAAACCCTTTAATTC
This sequence comes from Momordica charantia, assembly GCF_013281855.1. NCBI lineage: Eukaryota > Viridiplantae > Streptophyta > Magnoliopsida > Cucurbitales > Cucurbitaceae > Momordica > Momordica charantia. The sequence goes on along the minus strand of NW_028275167.1, from coordinate 31,515,376 downwards.
AAGTTAATATTATATTTTAAAAATTAATTAATAAAATTACGAGTTAAAATTTTATAGAGAGAAATGTAATAAAGATAAAAATGGGAGGACAAAAATATTCACCTCTTTAAAAATATGGGAAGCCAAATTAACCTTTTGAAAATATAGTAACGAAAATAAACAAAAACTAACTAAAATAATATTTTATATTTTAAAATCATATATATTAAATTAAAAAAAGTGATGATCTACAATGTATGTTAAATACTAATATACTATACCAAAAATATCATGAAAAAGGCCGTAATCAACTTTTTGTGAAAAGTTGGAAAAGTAAAATAAAACAGTCTAAAATATAGATATACAAAATTTGAGGGGCGAAAATAATATTTAAAGCAAAAGTCGGAGCAGGAGGAGAGAGAGGATGGAAGGTTATGCTGTTAGTTACTCTTCCCGCATTTTGGCGCCACGAGTGGGTTTCATATGCGAACTTTATCGACAGTGTCCTCAATTTTTTATTTTATTTTTCTGATTGTTTTTCTCTGGAAGAAACCAATTCGGGAAGAAGTATGGAGTCTTGTGTGAGAGGATGGTTGCCAAAACCTCTCAACGGTTTGCACACTGTGGAATACGCTGCTAATTTTACTGTGCCGCGTGATTTCGGCTGTCCTGGGGCTGTTCTTATCACCAATCTTCATGGAAAAGAGTTCTATCTCTTGGAAGTTATCGTTCATGGTTTTGATGTCGGCCCCATTTTCTTTCCGGCGAATACCTGGATTCATTCACGAAATGATAATCCGGACAGTAGAATTATCTTCAAAAATCATGTACGACTCAATGTTTTCTTTCGATTATCAATATTTTCTAGTTTTTCATCTTGTTGAAGTTGCTAATTGAAGTATAATGCTGTTCAACAGGTATACTTGCCATCACAAACGCCGCTGGGCCTTCAAGGTCTTCGCCGTGAAGATTTGTTAAACATTCGGGGCAATGGAAAGGGTGAAAGGAAGCCGTACGATAGAATCTATGACTATGATGTTTACAACGATTTGGGTAATCCTGACAAGAGTAAAGATCTTGCTAGGCCTGTTCTAGGTGTTGAAAATACGCCTTATCCTCGACGCTGTAGGACTGGTCGACCTCCTAGTGTATCAGGTATGGTTGATTTTTTTGAGTTTATGAGTATGCAAATATCAGGTTCTGGATCTTCTTTTTCTAACTGCAGAATGTGAAATGTGTATTTTTCTTTAATTGGAATTCTAATAGATCCGCTTACTGAGAGTAGAATTGAAAAGCCACATCCAGTTTATGTTCCTCGGGACGAAACTTTTGAGGAGATGAAGAAAAGTACATTCTCTGCCGGAAGGTTGAAGGCTCTTCTCCACAATCTTGTACCATCTATTGCTGCTACACTGTCAAAATCAGATATCTCCTTCAAGTGTTTTTCAGAAATTGACAAGCTGTACATTGATGGTGTTGTCTTGAACGATGAAAACCACCAAGAGCACTCTCAAAACTGGTTTCTTGGCAACATTATGAAGCAGGTCGTTAACGCTGGTCAGACATTGTTGAAGTATGAGATCCCTGCTGGGATAAAAAGTACATTCTATTTTCTCATATTTGTTTTGTCGACGGCACTCTTGAAATTATTGATACTTTCCAATTAGATTTTCAACTTCTTTCAGTTTAATATCTAGAGATGGAAAAGCTCCTCTGAAATTTTATTTTGGGTTCCCTTTCAACTTGCAGGCGATAGATTTGCTTGGCTGAGGGACAACGAGTTTGCACGTCAGACTTTGGCTGGTGTCAACCCAGTAAATATTGAGTGTTTGAGGGTATGAGCAATATTCTCATGCTGTCTGTCTACATATTGATTTTATATTGAGAAATGCATTTTGTAAGTTATTGATTATGAGGTGTATATCTTAGGAATTTCCGATCCGCAGCAAACTTGACCCTACTGTATATGGGCCTCCAGAATCAGCCATTACAAAAGAATTGATAGAGAAAGAGCTTTACAGCGGTATGAGTATAGAACAGGTATTGATATCTGCATTCTAAAACCAAAAAACAGTTTTCTCCATCATAATTGTAACCTTCCTATATCCTTCAATGCAGGCCATAGAAGAAAAACGATTATTTATTATTGATTACCATGACATGCTTTTACCATTTATCAAGAAGATCAACTCATTACCAGGGAGAAAAGTCTATGCTTCTAGAACAGTGTTCTTCTATTCCCAGACTGGTATCTTGAGGCCTATAGCTATTGAGCTCTCACTGCCTCCAACACCTTCTTCAGAAACCAACAAACAAGTGTACACTCATGGCCATGATGCTACAACACATTGGATTTGGAAGCTAGCAAAAGCTCATGTGTGCTCCGTAGATGCTGGAATCCATCAACTTGTAAATCACTGGTATAGGCATTTGTTGTTCATATCTACATCCGAACCATATACTGCAAGTTGTGATTACGAACTTCATCTACAGTGACATTGCGGGAGAAGTGTATATTATTTTAACGAGTTTCTGTCTACTTCATCCAGGTTAAGGACTCACGCCAGTATGGAGCCCTATATAATTGCAACTCATAGGCAACTGAGTTCGATGCACCCTATTTACAAGCTGCTTCATCCTCATATGCGCTACACATTGGAAATCAATGCACTTGCCCGTCAAAATCTTATAAATGGAGGGGGAATAATCGAAGCCAGTTTCCTTGGGGGAAAGTATTCCATGGAGCTAAGCTCTGCAGCATACAAGAGCATGTGGCGATTTGACATGGAAGCATTACCAGCAGATCTTATTCGAAGGTAATCTAATGGTAATACATACAGTGATCTTCACAACCATGAGCATGACATCTGTCCCCTCTGCACCCACAATCCCAACAAAACTCGATTGGCCAGATTGATTCTATCATCTGTCTCTTCTTTATTTCTATATGGTTTCTTTTAAGGCATTGAATAATTTAAGCTGGCCTTGAAACTTTTAGGGGTATGGCAGTTGAGGACCCCTCCGCGCCAAATGGTGTGAGACTTGTAATTGAAGATTACCCATATGCAGCAGATGGGCTCCTAATATGGTCGGCGACAAAAGAATGGGTAGAATCCTATGTTGAACACTTTTATACAGAGCCAAACTCCATCACAAACGACGATGAGCTCCAAGCTTGGTGGAGTGAGATAAAGAACAAAGGGCATCACGAGAAACGAAATGAACCTTGGTGGCCTAAACTCAATACTAAAGAGGACCTATCTGGCATACTCACAATAATGATTTGGGTCGCATCTGGACAGCATGCTGCAATAAACTTTGGGCAGTACCCTTTTGGAAGTTATGTACCAAATCGTCCGACGCTAATGCGGAAGCTCATACCAAAGGAGGGTGATCGCGATTATGACAACTTTATTGCAAACCCTGAACGAACATTTCTATCTTCTTTGCCAACGCAACTTCAAGCAACTAAAGTGATGGCAGTTCAGGACACGTTGTCCACTCACTCGCCGGACGAGGAGTACTTGGGTCAAGTGAACCAATTACATAGCCACTGGATCGACGATACAAGGGTGTTGGAATTGTTTAACAAGTTCTCATCAAGATTAGAGGAGATAGAAGAGATTATAAACAGTAGGAACAGGGATGGCCGTCTTAAAAACAGAAGTGGTGCAGGTGTTCCTCCTTATGAGCTACTGCTCCCCACATCTGGTCCAGGGGTTACTGGTCGCGGAATCCCCAACAGCATTTCTATCTGACAAGATATGAAGATTTATGCTCTGGGTTCTTCTGTTCAGCCGCACAGTTGTGTCTATTTTTGGTGCTTGCTAGTTGCTTCGTCCAGAATTCAGAATATAGTCTTTTCACCACTCGAGAGAGAATTTTAATTGATTATAAATTTCCCCCCTCCAGAATTTCAGAACTGTAGCTCTTTTACCACTTCAGAGATTCTTAGTTTATTATTATATTTGTAGATTGAAGAAAAAGAAAAGGAAAAGGGAAAAGAGGATCCCCGGCTCTCACAACTCTGCTTCCCTGTGCCTCCTTGGTTAGAAGATAAATGTTTCTTGGTTTTGAATTTTTCAGGTGGGAGGTAATATGGTAAGCTAAGGATTCTCTGATTTCCCTTGCTGCAAAGCCATGAAGACAAATGGAGATCAAAAGCCAAGGTAAACATACTACAATGGTCTTTTAAGCACACAAAATGCACCAAAAATCATTGATATCAAGATCAACTTCCCAGTTCTACATCTCTGATCTTAGTTATTTCAATTTATTACGATGATCCCGTACTAATTTTGAGTACATTTGTAACCGTGATGATAATTTAATTATCTACTAGCGACTAAAGACAGGTTCTTGGGTAGAAGTATGCACTACAGTTGCACTCTTTTTAAGAAAATAAATATGTAAACTTGATTATCTATGTATAATACTCTAAATTTTAGTTATATCTATCTAATTTGTGACTTTAATGTTTCAATTATAACTTTGATTTGATTTTCATTGAAATTTTTAATTTTGAAATGTTATTTATTCTTTTGCTCCATTTGATTTTTTGACTTATTCCAATTAAAAAAACATCACTTGTTTAAAAACATGACATCAATCCAGACTTTTAGCATCATTTATTATCAATTTTGTTTTCAGAAAAAGGTTATTCGTTCCCATTGTTTAAACAGGCACCAAATAAGTCAAGCTAAAACACCATCTGGTCCTTCAAAGAAAAAAGAGGGGAAAAAAAGCATCTTCTATTTTTTAAAGCTTTAAACAGTGTCATCATAGCTCAGTTTTCATAGTCTGTTTTCAAACAAAAATTTGATAGAAAACTTTTTTATTTACATATATTTAAAAAATTCATCCGTTCAAAAAACGAGGTCTATGCTCCAACTATTATCAATTTTTAAAAGGGTGCAATCTATATTAATGGCAAATTTTTTAAAAACCGTAATTATTTATCATAGGTGTTCTAAAAAATGCACATTTAAGAACCCATACATTCTCAGTGATTGAGAAAAAGAATATAAAAGCACCAAAAGTATTCTAAGAACAAGCAATTGTATTTCAACTAACTAATCATCATAATCCCAAAAAGGATTTGACTTTATTAGCTTTTAACTTGCAGAATTTTAGATCCTTGAGGTAAAAAGAAATAAACAGAAGAATCATTCATAAGAACAGTTAAGAGTATATTGAATTAATATCATTCATGAACCCAATCGAATACATCAATTTTACTCAACTGAGAGAGATGTAACATGACGAAGATAAAAGATCCCATAATCCTGTGTTCAGAAACCTCTTTCCATTACAAAATGGGAACCATTTTTTTAACACGAACATATGCATTTGAGATCGGTCTACAGATATTATTCACCAAGACCAAACAGCACCTTCGTGTTCGCCTTTCAGGCGAAAGAAAGTGTTAGAATTTGGAAACAACGAAGTAAAAACAATGAATAGAGAGATTTTACAGCAATAACACGTGAGAAGACTCTTTACTACTATATTCAATAGCATAACATCAACAATCATGATTGGATTAAGACACAAAATGGCATGACAGCAAACAATTTGGCAATAAATCGGTATCAATCCCTTATTATATAGAGCATCTGATTAAACAATCATTTCACCATAACAAACAATTCGCTTTACCCAGCTACATGACATCAACAGAAAGTAAATTTATTTCTTTCTTACACCAGTGACAGGTCTGTAAAGCCAAACTCAATATATTATAGCAGAGTTTCATTTCTTTTTCAAAAATATGCTGAAGTTAAACAATGAATGAAGACTGCACACTCAATAACTCAACACTGAATCAGCGCACAATTGACATTTAACACAGGAAAGAAAACCACCCAGAGACAATCTTAGATTCAAAGTACGCAAAATACATTCTATCAGGAGACCAGTCACATAATATGATTGACGCTAACAGCTAGTTGTTAGAAGATTCTTGCTCAATCTCAGTCGATCTTGATAGTAAGATTAAACAGAATAGTCAGCTAAGTCTTGGTAACCATACTTTTCAGTATAACAACAGAGCGAAATAGCCACTTCCAAACAGCACTTCCAAGAAGAAAGCTATCGAGCAAATATTTAGTAACTTTAAATAAAATGCAAACAAAAACAAGGTTTGCATATAGTACCTCAAGTGTGCGAATCAACAACTAAGTTAATAACTTCCAGAGTAATGCAGGTGAGCTCCTCAACCTGCTAGCTTTGATACTGCAGTGACATTTGCAGATAAAGGTCATGAAAATCATGGTACTGACAAAGATTGAATCTTTTCACACTAACTAAAAGAGAACATTAATGGATGAAAGCCAATCCATTTTACACATTCCTCCGGAGAGTGCTGTTACTTTTGAACAATAAACTAAGGCATACTACTTCTTTCAACGGCAAAAACAGAAATTTTGAAACTCCTTGTACCCATGTGTACGAAATTACATCAGGAGGCAGAATGCAACAGATAAAACAAAAAACCAATTCTAGATCAAAAGTACAAAATGAGATTATATAAAATACTATGAAATGTATATTCTCGTCCCTGCAACCACAGATAAATTACCTCATTATGGATATAGACCTTTAGCTGCATAAATCGAGCTGTTTATCCACATGAGTCATTTTTATGATCTTTTCTTTAAATCTAACTGTTAGAAATTTCGGTGATAATTACTGGAAGCCTGGGTCAACAATTTGGAGGCAGGAACGTGATTGGGAAGATTGGTGCCAAAGATATGTACATGATCCCAATGAGTTCTTTTGATGATGAAATTTGCGTCCATCAGTGCCAGCAGTGATCGGAACTTAACATATCCAAAAGAAATAGTCACTTAAATCACCAACAACAAGCACTAAATATAAGAAGTTAGCTCCCCATATTAAAAATGGGCTCCATTTCTCACTTTCATGTAAAACCATCAACCGTCCAAACTATAGAACCCAGAAAAAAACTTGTTGCAAGAAAATCAATCGTCCAGCTAATATTTTAAATGAAAATATCTAAATGCACCATCTGATAGAACTTAGAACAATTTGAAAATTATGGGAAAAAAAATAAACAAAAACAGGCTTAAAAATAGAATCCTACCCGGCAAACCCAACTATTTAGGCTAAGCACGGTAGTGAATATGACCATCACTTGAGATGAATTTCCATAGCACATGCACACAACAGGATAATGATATAAAAAGCTTCGAAACATAATCCTGATCCTGAAATGCTTTTGCAATTAATTAATTACCTTTGAAAAACTATCGTTACGGTCATATTCTTCGTCAACGAGAAGCAAAGACCGCCCTCCCCTTCCAACAACCACCTCTTGCAAACACAATTCAAATATTAAAAGGAGATATATTTGAATTATGTAGGCAGTAGTAAATCCATGGTAATCTAATTCTTAAAATAAAATTGAAGGCCAATAGCCTAATTCTCAATAGGAATATGTTACACAATTAATTTCTGAAGAATCTGATTTTCAAGTAAACAATATTCCACACCTTGCCGTGCAAGCCGTGTCACTGAAGCATTTTCTATATGATGACCAGAGGAGAAGAAAAGATGTCGAGCTGCAATAGACCTTCTTGACAGAAGCCAAAAAAGAAAAATACATGTCTTCAACCAAATAACCATTAATGCCCTGCTAAAAGAGCACTAGTAATCATCTGTCAAACAAGATTCACAGCCTTCTTCCCTCACCTCAATCAGGTCCAATAGTGAGTGTTATTGAAGAAATAACTTCAGGGCAACCTCACCCAAATTACCAGAGACAGCTTCTCTTAGCCAAACAAGCCAGATGTTCCCAGTTCCCCTTGCTGCAACTCCTTTCTGCGTTGCTCTTCTAAGGGGTCGGGACTCTTCATTACTCTCCGCAAACGCCTAGGCAAGGTTTGCAAAATAATGTGTTTATTGTTTATATTAAGTGCCATAAGTTTCAATAGAATTTGAACCACAAACTCATAAGTCTAATTGTTGACGTACCTGTCCTGAGCATGCTGAGCAGGAAAAGTAGGCATGAACTCTTTAGACTTCGGAAGAGGAACTTCAGAGAACCATTCATGATTAAGAGCAGCCTCAGCTGTAATTCTCTGCATTAGGACAACAAATCTCAATGAGTGATCATGAAAGTGGATGAGGGAAACAATATGAGTTGATCGTATACTTACCTTCTCAGGATCATAAGTTAAAAGTTTGTTCAACAAATCAAATCCTGAATCGGAAAGAACTGGTGAACCGGTAAACGATGTGGCTGGGAATTTCTTACGCAGCAAGTTGTACCTGAAAGGAACATGTCAGTGGTTAAAACGTGCTATGAAAGTAAAGTAACTGGAAGGTCACCAAATGAGGCCAGATAGCCAGACCAGAATCACCCAAAGCTGGAAGCCTGGGAAAACAGTGGGAAAAAGATAAGAGAAATGTCATAGTAAAACTTGGATTCAGTGACATCAACAATACTTACTGGTGCTTGACAAAGTTGACCCTTACTCCTGGAAGCTTGGAAAACCCAGGCCAAATTGTTTCATTCGGTGTGCCTAGAGTTCGGAATATCTGCAAAGTCCAAGGTAAGGTCATAAGCATCCAAGCAATTATATTAACAACAAAATTTACATAACGCCCAACCAAGTAGAATGAGCAGTTGATGTAATCTTGTGAATTATTTTACCTTGTCAAGTTGGTCAACTTCGGTTTTTCCATTAAAAAGTGGTTGCTTTGATAATAATTCAGCCATAATACAACCCAATGACCACATATCAATAGCTGTTGAATACTGTCTTGCTCCCAATAGAAGTTCAGGTGCCCTGCCAATAGCATAAAAAAGAAAAACATTTTTATTGTTTGCCCGACAGAAGATTTTCATCTAGGCCCATGGCATATGATCCTACTCTGAAACAAAAGATCAGACGAGTTATAGACTATAATGACCCCATAATTAGTCAATTACGAATTTTAACTCGTCATCTCCAACATAATCAGGGCAATTAATGCATCCAATAGTATAAAAGAGAAATTATAAGAAAAAAATGAATAGAAATAGACATGAGTGCAAGAAAGATGCAACTAACCTATACCAAAGAGTAACAACCATATGCGTATATGTTTTCAAGGGGCTCCCATATTGTCGAGCTAATCCAAAATCACAGATCTTCAACTCTCCCTGATTATTCAATAGTAAATTTGATGTTTTCAAGTCCCTATGAAGCACCCAATTATCATGAAGATATTTAACACCCTCCAGTAACTGAAGCATCAAACATTTGACTTCACTTTGACTAAATGGCTGCTTCATTGTCTCCATGAGTGCTTTTAGATCATGCTCCATGTACTCCATTACCATAAAAATGCTATCAAGACTACTGCCCACTACCACTTCTTTTACGTCAACAATTGAAGGGTGATGAAAAGAAAGGAGAATGTTTATTTCCCTTAAAGAAGTCATGGGAAAACCTTCTCGTTCCTTTTCCATTTTTACCTTCTTCAATGCAACAATTTCCCCCGACTTTTTGTCTCTGGCTCTATATACAACACCATAAGTTCCTTCATCAATCTTGTTCAGTCTTTCAAATTCATCAACACTTCTGCAGCCTTGAAGCATATTTACACTTCGTTGGGGAGGGGGACTAGGCTCTGCTTTCTCGGGAGATTCTGTCTCATCTTCAGAATCAGTATCTAACCGACTACTGCTTGTATCCATTCTATGAATTTCATCACCAAGATCCATACCTTCATCCTTCTCAAAATCATTACCAAGGTAATGGTTCCCACTTGATGATCGAGACCGGTCACCACGTTCAGTAGATTCAGATGATCTTGTCCCTGCTTCGGAGCCTTGTCTCATTATCTCTCCGATCTCAGGAGTTAATGATTTTCTTTGTATTCCCATGCCCTCCAAGGATTCGGACATTGGTATTGTCTTACGCCTTTTGGGCATTTGCTCGTTGTCGAAAATTTCACCTTCATCACCAGGAGAATTATTTCCAGCAGCCCATCTAGAGGATGAAATGTTTCTAGTGGGAACATAATCATCATCCCCGAGATTTTCTACTTCAAGATCATTCTGCCATGGTTTCCTAAGTGAAGCAGAAGACGGCATCATTGGTGAGTCAGTCACGGAGAATTCATCTGATCCAAGGGCCACAGAAGGTTCAACAAGAGAGGATGGTTGCAAATCTTGGGAATCATTATCTCTAACTGTGGGTATGGCATCAAGATTATCTGACATTACATTAGAAGATTGCTGCTGCTCCTTAGGAGAGGGTAAAGATGAAGTTGTCACAACCTTGGCAACCTTATTTCTTGTGGAAACAATCTCTTCCTTATCGTCTCTGTCCCAAACAATTGGCGAGAACTTCCTCTTCTTCTCTAGTGGAGAATGAATCCCATTCTCCACAACAATTGATAATTCGCTACCTTTGAATCTTAATCCGGACTCAGTGGCATCCTCAGAACCACTCTCACTCGATAACTCACCTGGCTCCCTATCCATTGTCCTAACAATGAAAACACTTTGCTTGATTCCGTGAGAGGCAATCCCACCACTGCTGCCAGAGTCACTCCTACTTGAAGATCGTAAACTACCATTGCTCACTTCCCTCTCCTTGATATCCTTTTGCCTGACCCTAATTCTGTCTCTAGCATCCCCAACTCGACTCTTGCTGGTTTCACGGTTACCACGCCGCCCACGTTCATATTCTTCTTTCGAATTGACTCCTGAAACATCAAAACTGGAATCCCGGTCCTTCAAATCGTAGTCGCGATAACCCCCCATCCTCCCCGCTGCCATTAAAATACCAAACCCTACCCAGCGACGCCCAATAATTCCAAAAGAAAACCCTAAACCCCAATTTTGAAAATAAGAACAGCCCAAAGTCGGCCAAAAAATACAAGTCGGAACCCTAAATCAAATAATTTTCAGATCGCGAAAAGAATCGCGATGTGAACAAAGAAATAAGTAAACCCCACAAAAGATGGTCAAATTTTCAACGAATCTTGCAGTATAAACCAAAACTCGAAGAGCGATTCGAGGTTGAGAAATATACCCTTCAAATCGATTGCGCGTTCTAAAGGTAACCTAGGGGCTATTGAATCCGACCATCGACCTCTAATCCGGAAATTAGTAATGGATGAACAGCGGAATCAATCGGAGAGAACCCCAGCGAGCGAACTCCTAGATAGACGCGTAGAGAGAACCCTAGTCAATCGAAGACGAAGCGACCACGGAGTCAGATGAAGAATTGGGAAAGTTTCGATTTGGAGTATACAATACACGTAGCACATGGGCGGTCCGATCCGATGCGTCGGTTCGACTAATTTTATTTCTTTTATTTTCAAATAAAGTGGAAAACAATATATTTTTTGGACGTGTTTTTGTTAAACAATTTCCTTTTTTTCTTTCCTTGACAGAACAATTTCCTATTTTAATGGTAGTTTTCACTTTATTTGGAATCAATCAAGTTTAAAGGATACTTCCGTATCCCGTAATTTTATATTTTTCAAACCGATTTCAAGTCCTTTTCCTTATTTGTAATGATAAATATGTAAAATAGATGTGATTAAATCGTGTAAATTATTCATTTTGACAAACAATACTAATTAAAAAAACAATTTAATTTGAACTCGAGGGAAATAATACATCTCAATTATCATGAGCTTTAATATTACAAATACATATCTTCTATACAAAAATATTGATTGATTATTTATATAAAAAGTAACGATATGGAAATAGTATACTATTTATAAAAGTTAAAAAGAAAAAAAAAACCTGCACATTAGGGTTTCTATCAATATACATGTACAAAACATTCAACTAATGTTATCATCGATATCGTGTGTGATTACACATCTTTAAAATATTTGTTTACAGTCTGATAAATAGGGAGGTACAAAATAGAACATTCAATTTTAAGAGTGGTAATATCATATATACATATATATATATATATAACTTTTTTTTTAATTCATCAGAAAATCTTCATCTTCGATCTCTCTTCGTAACGCAATATAGAAGACTAACTCTTTCTCTCAGCACTTGTCTTTTAAGTCATTGATTTCATATCGAGAAGCGGTCTGCATTCACTATTAAGCCTACGCTCATTCCTTTCAATCTTGATTTCGCCCTTAGACTCATTACGTCGTTCAACTGAACTTGTTGGCTCCGCACTCTATTTGGTTGGAACCCGATTCGAGAACCTTCTCTCATAGGTTCCCTTCACAACATGATGTGAGATCGGGAGATTATAATTTCCAATTTTTTGGTCGATATTATATATGCTTAGTTAGTTGAATCATGCTTTAGTTGACTGAGGTAAATTTATTCACGAAAACTCAAGTAGACATAGAGACAATATTATTTATTACATAGTATACTAATTCTTTTTTATTTCAAAGTTTAGCCAATAGTCCAGTGACGCATCGTGATTAACATTTTTTTTCAAATAAAATGAATGAATTTATAAACTTGAAAAGCCACTATTAATAGATGGTTACACCATCCTCAATAAAACAATTCCAACTTCGTTAAAAAAAATTAAAATAAAGCAATTCCAACTAGTAAGATGGACAATAGAGCTAAGTATTTCAAAAATTAAAGAACTAATTTTGAAGATAAGTTAAAATAATAATAATATAACATTATTATTTGGAAACCGAGCTCATTTGCGGAACGCCCAAAGCAAAGGTCGTCTCAAACTACCCTATTTCAATGTCAAGACTTTTGGTTAAGCTCCTCGAGAATGGAAATCATACATGAACAGTGACATTTTTCCAGCTGATAGTGAGGTTTCAAATTCGCATAAACTTAGATTATCATTCCTCCATTTGTATGGAATAAAACTTACGCATAAGACTAAAATGTCTTTTAACGACTCAAAGTTTACATACTATTGTTATTTGTTGGCTCATAAATAAAAGTTAACTTACATTAATTTAAACCTTCTAAAAAACTTATTTCAATCATGCATGTCTAGATAGCTTAATTTCTCTATTTATTTTTTCATGTTTTCGATATCACATTAACATTACAACAAATTTATCGTAGTTATAGATTCGAGCATGAATAAATACATATATCACCACATCAAGACTCGATGCTTTGATTTTTCACTCTATATCCAAACCCACTTTATACGAGACTATTTTGAATGATGTGTGATAGCGTTCAAAGATCACTCTTTTATCCTTATAATCATTTTGACCTAAGCAGCACGGGCATAATAGATCCATTTACAAAAGAAAATCAGATTTTAATCTTAGGCTATAAATAAAGAAAAGTCCACATCATATTATTATTATATCGAAAATCCCTTCACCAAAAAATACATTACATTGCAACATTCCATTTAAAAAAAAAAAAAGGCGAGTACTACCAGCAGGGGGAAGGGAACTTGAAGGAGAAGGAGAACGAAGAAGGCAAATGACCAGTCCTCCTTACATAATCGGCTTTCTCCGAAGTGATTACGGCTTTCTCGTTGAGTTTGGCCTCTGCATTTGCTCGCTTCTCTTCCGCCATTCTTCTGGTTGCCGCGACCTTGTTCCTCATCTTCTCCTGCGCTCGAGCCTTCATCCTCTCCGCTCGAGCCTGATCATATCACCGTCATACCAAATTTATTTATTTATTTATTTTAGTACAACATGTGGAAGTGAAGATCGAACTCATATTTTATTGATTAGAGATATATGTTAATTACCATCAAATCATGTTCACTTTAGTATAATGAGTATGATTAGAGGTAATGTAATTCATTAATTACCTCTACTTTCTTCGTTTCCATCTCCGCTTTTCTCTTCTCCTGATTTTCCCACGCTTCTATCTTCATTTCTTCTCGCTTAAATCTGCAATGCAACTACTGCGCCCTCAATTTTTTCCCATGTTCCACGAATTATTTTAAATCTGTAAATTTTTATTTTAAATTATTTTTCTTAACTGAGATGTTTTTATAGTACAACAATTTAGAGACATGAAACTATCAAGCTTCCACCTCGCCTTGAAGGAGGAAGTACATAGTTAGAGTTATTTTCGTGTTGGTCTTCTAACATAGTAATAATTTAAAAGGTAATCTCAATAAGTTAATATATGACTATAACGTAATTAATTTATCTTTAAATTATATTAAATAATGCTATCAAATTTGAAAATATGATTTGGAATAAGGTAAGATTCTAAATATGTTATGAGACCCACCACAAAACCAAAATTGTTTGAAATCTATTATGATTTAAAATGACTCAAAATTCAAAACAACTATAAATATATTATAATTATTTTAACATTTATTTATTTATATTTCTTTTAAAATTAAACTTAAGTTTAATATTTAGTTATCTATTTTTTAAGAACATCTTCAAAATCTAACTCAAAATAAATGATAGAAAACAGTTTTATTTTTTTTTAATATAGCTAAAAACTTAAATGTGTTTTAAAAAAAGAGTAAAAAAACATTCCACATGAATTGTATAATGGAATAAGCATGATCTTAACTATTGGAAACAAGAATGTTAACAAAACAGTCTACATAGCCTAAATAATTCAGACTTCTAAATTTAATAAGTTTGTTTATTTAATCTCTATATTTTTTAAAATATATAAATAAGTCTATAAACTACCAAATTCTTTTTAAAAGTAGAAGAAGGAGATAGATTACCTGGCCATGTATTTGGCTCGTTCCGCTTCGTCCCAAGCCATTGCCCTAGTTTCTAGCGAGTTCATCTTTTTCGCTTGATCAGAAGAATCTCGATCGTTCTCACCTATTTTGACGGCGTTTGATTCTTCACCACATCGATTCGAGTTCGATTCTACTCTGCCATCATTGAACTGAATCCTCGATTGAGAGCTTTCAGTAGCTTGCTTCGCCTGATCGTACCTCGCCGGAGTTGACGATCCAGACGATATAGGGCTACGCGCCGCCGGCGTCGTGGCTCGAATCGGCGTCGCCGTCCTCGATGGCTCTTGACTCGCAATCGGAGTCATCTCCGTCCCCATGTCTCTCACGCATATGGACCTCACCGCCGTTGCGGGATTCTCCTTCTGTTTATTGATTCGCCAAATTGAATCGCGACAATCGACTCTCTTCGTCTCTGCTTCGTACTGATTCGCCATTGCAGAAACAGAGCATCCATTTTGCTGCTGTTGTTGTAGTTCTTCTTCATCGTTGCTCGAATAATCATGCTCCTTCTGTGGCACAGGAGCTATAAGCCTCAAATCATCCGCATTCGAGTTTCTCGGTGTGGTTTTCGATTGATTATTTTCCCCTCCCTTTGAAAATCCAACCAGCCATTTTTGCGCGTCGTCCCATTTCGATGGCGTTGGTTTTCCTAACGCCGTACGGTGATGCGAAGCTCGTTTGCCTCCATTCCCTTTCTGAAACTCGAAACTTATCGCACTGCTCGATAAATCTCGAATCGGTTCGTGATTATAGCAGCTTTTATCCTCCACAGGCCTCATCATATCCTTCAGTTTTCAGCTCCACTTTCGATTTCAACTTCACTCCGGTAACTGAGCTTCAAGTGAACTTCTAAATCAAATCAAGTGAAGATTCAACGCCAAAACTCTGAAAAATCTGCGCAAATTCGGATCTATTGTATAGATCTAAGTTTCCATCCGCCATGGATCTCTGACTTGAGCTCCACTTCTTTCTTTCTTCTTGGGGTGAAAAAAAGTTTCGAGAACGAATGTAACAGAGGAAAAAGCGCACGGAAATTTGAAGCTTCACAAATAGTGTAAAGCTTCAAATGGCAAGAATGTCAGATGGGTTTGTATAGCCAAAGAAAGCAAATAGAGAGAAAACGATTCGTCAAAAAGCCATGGAAGTTTGGGAAGTAGCTGAGATGAAGTTTGAAGATAAAGTTCAAGATCCCATTGGAGGAATAAAAAAAATGCATGGATTGACGCCTTATGGCGACCCAATTTGATGGAAAATATGGTAAAAAATTGAATTAAAGAAATAAAAAAATTTCATGGGAATTGATGGAATTTCAACCCATCTCCTCGCTGTGGAATCTTTAGGGGAAAACATTATTTAGTAATGCTCGAAAGAGCGAGAGGGAAACAGAGCCTCCTGCGGCAGCACACGGTTGTCCTAACGGTTACTAGCAGAGGATTGAAACTACGATTGACACGTGGACGGTAGAGATTAGGAGTCGTGTCAGTTGCCCAGAAGAGCTGAGATTTGATAATTGGTTTAATGAGGTGGTGGGGGAGTTTCTGACCCTTATCACGTGGCCTTGATGGGCCAAACTACTGAGATCTGAGCCGTACATTTTTTTTGTCAGTTACGTGGTGTCGCTGTAACTTTTGTGGATTACGAAATTATTAAATTATGATTTGACCAGATCTTTTGTTTAAAAAGCTTCAACCAATGAAACGCGGCCACGGCGTACTCTCACGCTTTTTGAGCTTATTCGATATGGATCCAAGGGAATTGGGCCGGAGATGAAAAAGTGGACCATATTGGCAATGGGCTTTTTAGAAACTGAAGCCCAAAAAATTTCGTTGGATCGGGCAACATTTCTTTGACCGTATTTATCCATTGATCCAAGTCCGAAACGACTTGTCGTTTAATTACAACAGTAGGAAAGTGCAACTACCTTGCATGACTGTTTCATTTCAGAACGTCGATGGCGATCTTCTGAGCTTATTCTCAATCAGAGTGATGGGTCTTTTAGGTTTTGTCAATAGATTTAATGGCCTTCGGAAATTTGATGCAAAACTCCGAGCTCTACCGCTTGGGCTCGTTCAGAGCAGAGGCTTATCAAATTCCAAGATTTTCCATGGCGGCGAAGATACAATGGTTCCGGTTCTGATTGTTGGTGCAGGACCTGTAGGTCTCGTCCTTGCTATTCTCCTCACTAAATTAGGTATATTTTGTTCTGTTGTCCCTATTTTTCTCGACGATGAAAAATTGGAATTTTTACAATGTTCTCGCTTTACTAATTAGTGTCTGCTCTTCTCCTTTGCTTTGTGCTTCTGTGAAAAAAATAATAATAAGAACATGAAGGATAAGTTCATTGTTATCCCGTGCAAAGTGGAAACCAGTTACATTATAATTTGATAAAATAAGGAACTTTCAAGTTGGTACTAGAAATGCTATATATAAGTTTGCATTAATTTAATGCTAGTTCCTTTCATTTTGCGGCATATGCGCTTTCTCCTTCCTGTAGGGGTCAAATGTGCAGTTGTGGAGAAGAATAGAAGTTTCTCTAACCATCCGCAAGCTCACTTCATAAATAACAGATCTATGGAGGTTGATTGACTTTCTTACAATGAAGCTGCTATCAATCTTCGAGTTAAAGCTTCAAAATAACGTGTTTATACAGAACTGATTGATAGGTATTTCGCAAATTGCATGGACTGGCAGAGGAGATACAATTATGTCAACCGCCAGTAGACTCATGGAGAAAGTTCATATATTGTACTTCACTCAATGGTGCAATTCTTGGGTCTGTAGACCATATGCAACCTCAAGGTACATTGTATCCCTTTTTAATTTCGTATACTACAATACAAGACAGGTTCACAGTTTTTCGACTTGCATGACCAGAACATTGTGATACGAATAAGATATTTTATTCAATAATTTTGATACTTAATACAGAAGATTCAGATAAGATATTCTATTCAATGGTTTATAGTTAGTTTGCTAGTTTGGCTTTGTAATGGTCCTTATGGATGTAGCAAAAGATGAGTATTGCTGCATCCTTGCAAATGAATTCTTTGATGATTGGCAGAAGAGAAAAGAATGGTTCTATAATCAGGTTGGATTTGAAGAAAACCTTTGGTAAGACGGACTTTGTTTTCTTAGATGCTGTTTTGTGCGCTAATTTCTCATCATAAATCTCAAGCTTATTGGTAAAATTCTAAGCTACTAGAAGTATCAGGCAAGGGGTACCCTTTCCTCCTCCTTATTTGTTCTAGCTTTCTGATTGCCTTGGAATGTTTTTAACTAAAGGTGCTCAAATTGGCTTCGTGGAAGGCTTCAAGTGGGGAAGGAATGATCTCTCCATAAAGTAAACTATTTGCAAGTTGTTGACGGCACCATGTTTTTTTTCCAGATGATGAAGAGAAGTTGAGCAATCTGTTTTGAATTATTAGAACTTTCAAATTGGACTTTGGTTTAAATTCCAATCTTTGCAAAACCATGACTGTTGGAATACACAGTGGAGTTTATATAGTCCAAAAGTGGAAAATCCATCCTTGTTAAAGTGGTAGATTCATCCTAATTCAGGATACTTTGTCTAATTTGCCCTCTCATTTTACATGAGTTCTTAGCATGCCATTGATTGTGGCTCATGCTATTGAAAAGTAATGAGGGACTTTTTGTGAGAGGAAGAGTCATGTGGTTCAAAAAGGAGAAGAATGTACTTTGATTCCAACCCGTGCTGTTAAGAGTCTCTTATCTACTACCAATGGCAGACATTCTTTCAAAAGGAGAAGGAGATACTTTAGATTTAGTTCATTAGAGCTGTTTTGAGGTTCCTTTGGCTAAAAAGAAAGAGAATAATTGGCTCACCACTTACCCCCTTTGCCAATCATCCCCCCTGCTCTTCGCCTTACATAACAGGAAATCGGTTGCTGTTCAAGAATTCTGGTCTTCAGCTGAATGTTCTTGGGATATCCAATTTTGTAGGCATCTAAAGGATGTTGAGATTATGGAGTTAACATCTCTCCTCCATCAGCCTCTCATCCAACAGGGATATTATCATATGGAGATTGGAACCACATGGACATTTCAGTACCTCCTCCCTCATCAAAGACATCCAACAAACAGCAACAACACAGGCCTCATCCTCCCTATACAGTGCTATTTGGAAGGATCATTACCCCCAAGAAGATTAAGTTCTTCCTCTGGGAATCTAGCCTCAATGCTATCAATACACAGGACAAGCTTCAAAGACGTATGTCCTTCACGAATATCTCCCCACACTGGGGCATTTTATGCAAGCAACATGGTAAGCATCATGGTGAGTCCATTGGACACATTTTAGCTCCTGTGACTTAGCCTCTAGCTTATGGCAAAAGCTTCTTTCTATGTTTGGATGGTCAACGGCTTTACCTATTGATTTATCGATCCTCCTAGACTATACCCCCACTGGTCACCCCTTCAAAAAGGAGAACTATGGCTTCATTTTGTTCAAGCCTTGCTTTGGACGGTTTGGATGGAAAGAAATCAAAGAATTTTCCAAGATAGGGAGTGCTCACTACATCTCTTATTTGATTCTATAGTCTTTTTGGTTATATCTTGGTGTAAATGCTCCCCACTCTTTCGTCACTATAGTTTCACCTCTCTCCTTTCTAATTGGAGAGCCTTTTTGTAGTCTAATCATGGGCCCTTTGTATTCATATTTCATATATCAATGTAATAGTTTCCTTTCCAAAAAAAAAAAAAAGAAAAATACGAATTTTCTCGACAAAAAAGAGATATTTTGTTTGTTTTGGGAAAATCCTACCTTTGTCACCTTCTCTTGATGCAAGCTCTATATTCCTGTGTTTAACTATTGCCTAAAATATTTTTTTTTGCTAGTTTGGCGTTTGGCTTCCCTCTGTTCTGTAACTCATCTGTTCAATGAAATTTATTTCTTTTTCGAATACAGATTTCAAGAATATCTGGATTTAGTGAAATTGTGTATTTTTATTTTCCTAGGAATATAAAAATGTTTAGTTTTAAATATTGTGCTCCTACCTTCTACAGATTTTGGGAACATTATCAGCCCGGTTTCTGTTGCACATTTCTCCCAGTACAAACTAAATAGGTTACTACTTAAGAAACTTCAAAATCTTGGGTTTCAAGTCTGTTCACCAGATAGCTTGGAAGACACCTGTATAGTAAGAGAAAAGCAAATACTTCTGGGTCACGAGTGTGTTTCTATTGATGCTACTGATGACTCTGTAACCACGACTGCATCTTACCTCAAGGAAGGGAAGCACACCGAGAGGAGGAATATCTGCAGTAATATCCTTGTTGGTACAGATGGTGCTGGAAGTACTGTCCGGAGGCTAGTAGGCATAGAAATAAAGGGTGAAAATGACTTACAAAAGCTTGTAAGCGTCCATTTTTTTAGTAGAGAGCTTGGTGAGTATCTGCTAAATGAGAGACCTGGTATGCTATATTTCATCTTTAACACTGAAGCTATTGGGGTTCTTGTTGCTCATGATCTCAAGCAAGGGGAATTTATACTTCAGGTATCGCCCACCATCTTGATACAATGCTTGTTTCATGTGCATCTTACACTTAAGCTGTTATTTGTTATTTTGTAGGTACCATTCTATCCTCCTCAACAAAGCATCGAAGATTTCAGTCCTAAGGTAATTTTGTCCATCATCTTTTCGTTGAGTATGTTAAATTTATAGAAAAAATGTTGAATTGAGCGCTAGCTTTAGAGTGAGATATACTATTGAAGTTACATTGATATCCCTTTATATAATTGTGTTTTCACATGATTAACCTGCATAAGTAGTATGTATTGATGCTGATCATATGTTCTTTCTAGAATAATGGATTCAATTTCTTGTAGATGTGTGAGGAGTTAATCTTCAAATTGGTTGGTCTAAACCTCTGCGACATAGATGTGCAAGATGTAAAACCTTGGATTATGCATGCTGAAGTTGCCGAGAAGTTCATATGTTGTCATAATCGTGTATTGCTTGCTGGCGATGCTGCCCATCGATTCCCTCCAGCCGGTGGTTTTGGTTAGTACTTATGTTTTATGCTGTAATTTTTTTTGGTTGGGATTTGTAATATAATACGCTGTGTGGCTTATCATTTCCAATGACAAATCATTTTCTTATAAATATACATATACGATGATGTTGGGAAATGTTCAAAAGTTATTTTTGAAAATTTTGTTATATAAACATTTGGAATTGTGTACTTGATCTATTCATTTTTTAAAAAATTAATTATTACAAAGTAAACTATAGATTTTTCTAAGGACATAACATTTTCTAACAATGAAAGAGGATGAAGTCTGGTATCTTAGTCAGTCAGACATCATTCTCATATTTTCTCTCACCACTTTTTTGAATTTTGTTAGGTGAAATCTATTTATTCTCTTCCATTTATTAGTTTTTATTTATTTATTAGTTCTTGATGCACAATTTTTGTTATCTTTTTCAATATATTTTCTTCGTCTCTACAGAATGCGTCTAGGCATCCTCTGTACTTTTCAATGCGTCTAGACATCATTCTCATATTTTCTCTCACCAACATTATGCTCAAACTAGAGTGTGTCCAAGCTTCCTAGATCGAATCAGGATCGGTTAAATGAAAGAGAAGAGAAAGACAAATGCATATATATTTTAATGTATTTTCGAGTGATTTTATCAATTCAATGGAGACAAAAACTCAATGATCTTTTCATAGACGCTATTATAGGTAAAGACTTCCATAAATGTAGAATTGAGCTATCATTTGTCGATGTATGATGGATGCAGGAATGAATACTGGTATTCAAGACGTTCATAATCTTGCATGGAAATTAGCTGCAGTGCTACAAGATATTGCTTCACCTTCAATATTAAATACTTATGAAATGGAAAGGAGGCCGGTAATCTTCTTATCATTTTTACTCATTTTCTTATTTTGATTATGTTGTCAAAGTTGCTTGAGCAAATGTAATCCATGTTGACACTACCTTGCTATTACAAATAAGAATGCTCAAGGAAAGATGAGAAAGACCATAAATACCTATACAAGAGAAAATTAAGCACCACAATGGTTCCTGCCAAACACCCTTTCAATATCCAAGTTAGACCAAAGCTTGTTGTCATAGCTAAGTAGTAGAAGAGAAGTATTCATACCTCAATCATTTTCATCCAACCATTAGTTGGAGGGGAGTGAATAATTACATGTTGCTATTAAACCTACTTAAAATTCAGCAACAAATTCTCCAATCGATTCTTGACTTCTGTCATTTCCATGGCAGATAGCACAATTCAATACAGCCCTTAGCGTTAAGAACTTCAAAGCAGCCATGGAAGTGCCTGCAGCTCTTGGTCTGGATCCAAGAATTGCAAACTCAGGTTAGTAGAAGCTTCATCTAATTTTACTGTCATGCTAGAAAACACGCTCAGCTAATATTTATCATATTGCTTGTAGTTGTAAACATCTATAGGCCTTTTGCAACATAGCAAATTATTCCTCTTTCCTTAACTTGGCAGTGCACCAAGCAGTTAACCATGGGCTTGGTTCTGTTTTACCATCTTCACTACAGAGCTCAGTTCTGGATGGAATTTTTAAGATAGGTCGTATGCAGCTCTCAGAATCTCTTCTGAATGATAAAAACCCCATTGGATCTTCAAGGCTTGCGAAGCTAAGACAGATATTTGATGAAGGGAAGAGCCTTCAACTTCAGTTCCCCGCAGAGGATCTTGGATTTAGGTATAACTTTTATCGAACTCAATGCATGAACTAATTTGACTTTAGGTGTTTGATTCCATCCACCAGTATTTCCCTATTTAGCTACTAGCTACTAGTGTACCAAACTATAAACGAAAGTGAAGCTCATTTAGTGGGGCATGTGGTTCAATGATAGCCTAATTATATTCATTTCAATCTTATCCATGGGCATTAGGTACTCTGAAGGGGCACTTATTCCTGACAATACTCTGCTCAGTGGTCCAGAGGAACCTACAGGTCGTCGGAGACAGTATGTCCCTTCTGCAGATCCAGGATCAAGGCTGCCTCATATGAATGTGAGGACATTGGCGAGTGAGGTACGAAGTCGCCATTCCCTTCATACTTATCTAAAGTTTTTAAATGGTCTTGCTGTTCTTCCAGCACATGCACTTGGCATACCAGTGATACTTCTTGATAAATAGTGAATCTATCATATCAGAATCGACCATTTGGGTCATTTTCTTAAATGGAGCTTTCGTGTCTATTAAATGGCCATTTGAAACATCAAAATCTTATTATTGGTTTCAAACATATTTAGTGAACTAAATAATCGATTTTTTTAACTATCATTTTTGCTGTGTTGCTAGCGAATTGGGCTATTATTAGATAAATGAGTGATAATTTAAATCAATCAACTGAATACTGGAAATGGGCGTGTACAGGATATGATTTCTACTCTTGATCTTGTATCTGGGGATAAAGTTGAATTCCTTCTCATAATTGCACCGCTACCAGAGTCTTACCATCTTGCTCGCTCTGCTCTCAAGATAGCTGCTGAAGAATTCAAAACTTCTGTTAAAGTATGTGTTTTATGGTCTGCTGATATCCCCCGGGTTGAGTCAAGAAGCCAGCAAGAACTAACACCATGGGAGAACTACATGGATGTTCAAGAAATTCGGCAATCATCAACTTCACCATCATGGTGGGATGTCTGTCGGATGACAGACAATGGAGCGATCTTAGTTCGGCCCGACGAGCATATTGCTTGGAGGGTGAAGTCTGGTGTTTCTGGGGATCTAAACACACAAATGAAAAGAGTTTTTACAGCTCTGTTAAAGTGATGTGTTATTGTTTTTTTCCTATTCTTTTGGGGCTTTACTTTATTGTTTTTTTCCTATTCTATTGGAAACTTGGGGCACATTGCAGAACGAAATGTACTTTATTCAACATTGTACCATTTTAACTTAAAAATAAAGATAAAAGATTATCGGTTATAGGAATTATTGGCACATATAAGCTTGATGTCTTGATATATTGAGTTATGATCATTATCTGAGATCATTAGCTTCGCATAATAAAGATGAATTTTTATCAATAAAAGAGTAATAATTTAGTCGCATATGATACTGTGCGAAGTGAGATTGAGAAGGGCAGCAATGGCAGCCACAGAAATGAATTTTTTTTTTCTTAACCATTCCAGTAGAAAATAGCCTTCTCCCCTTTTATCCAGAATTAATAAAAGGTAACCAGCAAGAACTAAGAAAATTACATGAATCGGATGCTAATAGGGCTATCTAAAAACAAAGGTGCTAAGGAGCTATATGTTTGTTTTCTGATTTACTGCAAGTCTCGCTGCAGCTTGTTGGCACTAAATACAGCAATCAATCGAGCAATAATTCTGAAATATCTCAATGATCAGAGGTATGTGCAGACCATATTCACAAGAATAATCTGATACTGAAATTTCCATCAAACACCTTTCATTATTGATGAGATCAGAGCTACAACAATGTAATCTGCTTGATCAACTTCAGCACAAGATTCAAGACCTGGTTATTACGATCACCAATTGGCCAACAGAAGAGGTGACAATACCAAGCAAACCTCCAGCTATAACCTGCAATTAAATAGAATGCAGCTGAATGTTAGAAAGAAGGGCTTCAAATCTTTGTCCAATGGAAGTGAATCCTGGACATGGGATTCTTAACTAAACTTCCAAACCACTTCAAGTCAGACAATTTTTTGGAATCCTAACATTTCTTGTGGAGAACACAAAAAAGCTACAAATGGATATCCCCCTTAAGAGCCATAGGTGCTCTTTGAAACCTTCCCAGCCAAAATCCGATAAGTCCCAAGACACTGCCAAGCATTCATGAAACCATTTATTCAAAGGGCAATCCACATGTCTACATGATCTCAAGTTCCACATTATCCCAAAGATAATAGGAAAAGGTAATGATTAGCTAAGCAGTCTTTCAATATCTGTCTAACCATAATCACAGTTTCATCAAGTTTTCCTAATTTTCATCATGCATATGAACTATGAGGGCCATGGAAGCCTAAATTTGCAGTAAAATAACAATTTCCCATTTTATCTCAAATTAAGTAGGAACCAAGGAAACAGATACAAGTTAATTTAATGAACCGTAAAATGGTCAGGTATAAATTATAATCATAACCTAGACAACCTATTTAATATTGTATGAACAAATTAATTAAGATGTAAATTTCATAGACTCAATCTATTAATAAACAGCGCAATCTCATCTTAATGGGAACCTGGGGAGGGGTGTGACCAAGAAGTTCTCGCAATGGTCTGCTCTCAGCCAAAGGATGTTCAGCAGGAAGCTCGTAAACAATTTGATTCAAAACCTACAAAATTAAAACAGTCAAGGAAAAAGATAAGCTTTAAGGCATAAAAATAATATGCATGTAGTAAGCAATTAGGCAGTAGAGGAGGAAGAGGCTTTGTGGGGGTCTGGAACAAAGCAGCAGAAGAAGCATATAACCTCTGCTTGGCGTCCAGCTTGTAATCTTACACCAGTAGCATCGTACATTACCTGCCAACAAATTCTTAATGTCACACGTCTTCTCAGAATGGTTCCAGGATCTTTAGAATTATACTCATAATGGTAGGCAGAAAATGATTAAGGGAGACCATACAACACATGCTAAGATCAATGCAACGGAAAAGATTGATCCTCCAAAGCCTTCTTGGAGCCCAATGGCTACAGCAAGAGCAGAAACAGTTGCAGAATGAGATGAAGGCATTCCACCAGATCCAACTAGTTTCTTAAAATCCCATCGTCTTTCCTTATACCTGCAATGTTACGAGATGTTGAATTACCGTGATTTAGCCTGCATTACCGTGATTGAAGTCTTGCAGAAGAGAGAAAGAAATCAGCTTTCATGGAAGCATCGGTAATACTACCCCCACCCCACCAAAAAAAAAAAAAAAAAAGGAAAGAAAGAAAAAGAAACATAAAGGCTTCTCTAAAGTGCAGTCGAAGGAAAGCTACAGCGAAACAATTTTCTGATCAGGTTCCACTTCTTAGAATTTGATGGCAGATGCAAGAAAGTAACGGATGACTCATAATAAGAATACCTAATATTGTACAAGAATTGCAAAATACCACGAAAGAATTGAGACTAGTCTCGAAGCATTATTTTGCTAAATAAAGAAATTATCTATATTTTCAAGATCGGCAGCGCAAAGCAGGATTGAGCAAAAGAGAAATTAAGATTAACGGAAGCTAACGGAGAATTGTTTAAAAATCGGATCGGATCCGAGTTCCATGATTAAAGTCGAACTTGAAAAAGAAGAGGTAGAGAAATACCAGGAGGTGAAGAACTTGATGAACTGAGCAATTGCGAAGGCGAGGAGAGCAGAAATGAGTGGGTAATTCGTAAACATGGTAGATGAAAAGGAAGAGGGCGTCCTGGAAGGAGGACCATTGATCAAGGAGCCATCATCCATCCCTCGATCGATCGGCGTCGTAGTCCAAAAACTTCCCAATTTTGAGAGAAATTTCTTGAGCTGGAGAAAGGAGACCGAATCGGAAGAAGAAGAAACAGAAGGAAGAATGAGCTGATTTGTTGTTATGCAGAGAAGTAGTTAGTAGATGGAGGAGGCAAAAAGGGGGAAATGGGGCACCTCCAATTTGGTGAATTCTTCCATGTTCTTATTATACCAACGGTTTTTCCTCTTTCTTTCTCTTACCCATTCCATCTCTCTCCAACTGAAATGCTCAATATTTATATGCCGCTTACTCGAATATTCTCTTTTTATCCAATTAACCTTTTTTTTTTTAGTGACATTAATATTTTCATTTAATATCAATCTTTTCAGAATATAGAAGAAGAAAAAACAATCCAAAACCTTTAAAAGGGATGATTAATAATTCATAATATAAAATCACTAGTGACTTATTTTTTGGTCAAGTGTTTTGATCTCAAATTATAATTATTGGACATTTTCAAATATTTTTCGCAAACAGAAACAGCAAAAGAAATAAAAATGGTATCAAAAACTACCAAAAGAAAACACTTCTTATTGTTTAAAAACAAATCTTAGGAGCTTACGAAATAGCTTTTATAATAGGCACTCTGAATGTTTCATGCCCTCAATATAAAATTAAAAATGGGATAAAATTGAAAATTTGAAGGAATAAAATTCTAATCCTGTCTCGCAAGAAAGTATTAAATCTAATAAGTTCCCAAACATACTATTAAATCTCTCAAACCTATAAAGATTCTATTATTTATCCATTCAAATTCTCCATAAAATAATAAAGAAACAAGCCTACCACGTAAATATTTCCTTATCCCAAAAAAGGTGGAACAACAAAACTTCCTCCATCAAAGCACAACAGTCCCGCTACGAACCCAAGACACCTCAAACAGCCCAAAAAAAACACCCAGTACTAACAAGGCCATGAAAGGTAGTCAAGATCCCTTCAAGCACTCTTGTAAAGCAAACACCATTGTAACCCCAAAAGAAAGAAGAGCGCCATTAAACATGATCCAAAGTGTTGAAGACAGGTGAAAAAAAAAAAGAACTACAGGGAAAAGGGAAAAAAGTGGTAGGACACCTATTTAGGATCACCAAAATTTGTACCATAATATACAAGTTCTGTAGTTTTACAGTACAAGTTGCATTATTCGTACGAAGTCAATGAATAAGGCAAATGGGCCTGAGCAGTCAATAAGTTTGTATAAATTACTCGGCAACTTGATGGATGGTAATGGAAACTCTCTGCACAAGAAAAAAACAGAGATTACTAGAAGTGATTAAGAAAGATGTATGAAAGTCTCTGTCAGTCGTTCTACCTTCTTCAAATCGATATTGTTTCTTCTACTCGGGACCATTAGGCTCTGTTAAGAACAAAATGGACCATCTGCTTCTAGATTGTTAATGGCAATAGCAGACTCATGATCACATTTTGTGTCAACTGCATAGCCTTTGGTTCTAGATGCTCAATAATAGTTTTGAGAAAGTTCCTGTCTGTTCATAACAAGCTAGGATGCAGCGTCCTTCCTGACAAAGTTTACGAGCTCTACCGCTGCTGCTTCTGTTACTGTCTGGAAATCGACATGTGTATACCTACCCCTGCCAATCCCAAATGCTTAAAATCAATAATGGTTTGCTTATCTTTTTGGCAAATTTTTTACTTTTCAATGTTGAAATACGGTGACAGGCTTTCTTCTTACAAGTTTAGACAAAATCAAATTTGACATGTGATTTAGTAGTGGCTCATCAGCTAAAGCATATACCAATGGCTAATTTTGTCCTTCACTCTCCAGAAAATTAAGTAATGCAAAATAATTTGATAGAAACTAAGTGAAATTATGGTACCAGAAATGAGTTCTAGACCAGATTGCTGAAGGATAGGCCGGGCTTCCAATGCCATGCATAATCCTTGCAACGGCTCTGGGAGTGAACTTAGCCTGTGAGTTGCTCTGCAAAAAGACCTGTTATAGAATAACGTAAAAAAGTTTTTTCAGCACAGCTGGTGAGCATTAACCCGTCGAAAATAAAATCGATAGTAAAGCCCTCACTTTTATATCTGCTCGCAGGAATGGGCTGCACATGAATAATACTAATGTTAGCATGATTATACCTCATGTGCAAACAGGAAATGGACATGAATGAGAATTAACAGTTACATTATTAAGAAAGAAAAATGATATTACTTAATTAGATAAGCATGGTGGTACTACCAATATTCAATATTGCATGAATTAACCGTTCATGTAATAATTATATATCAGCTCGTGGTTGTACGTACCTGCTCTGATTCATCTTATTTGGAATATCATAACTATCACCTTGCTGGAAATAAGAACAAATCTTCCCTTCCAAGCATGGTGTCTGCTGGTAGTTGAAGCATCCATGAGTCTTCTTTTCACATGAATTCACAGCCGAAGTCACTGCATCAAACATGGCGTCCAGTTTCCTAACCTGAAAATAAAATCAACCTCCTGACACATGCCGGCTTGATTTAAAGAAAAGCGTAATATATCCCCCCACTATGTCAACCTATTAGTGGACACTCACAAAGAGTAGATATCCTTGCTTGCATGTAAATTATGCGGTCTGAACAGCAGTATTTTAGCCTTAAGGTGTTAAACATTGGAAAGTTACAACAATATATCTCAATAAAACTTTTGGCGAATAAATACAAATTAACTGACGTAATGAAATGAGCCAAATATTTTGGGCTTTAATATAACTTTGCTGTGTAAGCTTTATACAGTTGAGTATATTGATTGAAAAAGAGGTGCAAGTGAACCAAATTGTGTGTAAAAGAAGGGTATATGAACGAAAAGGCTCTTCAATAACAAGTTTTTTATGGTATCATGACCATCTATTATATACTGGAATGGCAGTGTGATTTCTATACCGACTACAGAAACATGACAAACGTGATTTTGGATACTCGAGTTCTAACCTCCGAAATAATCACATTAGTAAATTAACAAATGCATAGTAGTGTCAGAATCAACCACCTTGCTAGTCTGGATCTCAGATAACCATTTTCTAAGATGTGCTGACAGAGAACAAAAATCTTCAGGAATTTTCAAAATTGTATAACAGTAGGCCAGATCCTTCATTTCGTATGTTACTTCCCCCTTCAACTAAAGAGTACAAGAAAGAAACTTATTATTACATGAAAGAAGTGGAGGAGAATAGAGATGAAGTTACAAAAGCAAAACAACTATAACACATTATTTGACTTCTAAATAACGTTTTAAATACCATGACACATCTCCAAGTTAAAGGATAAGTGAAACCAGAGCTGCATATCGCATCCATAGAATGTCAATGAACAATTAATCCAACCTTTCCAAATTATATTCATGCATGCGGCTACATTAAAAATAATTCAAAAAAAAGATGAGAATAAACGAGACCTGTTTAACATGCATTCACCATCCTCAAAACTGATAAATACTAATACATTGAGTAGCTGAGAGCAATTTTATTTTGAAATGTAAGGTTATATTGGAATAAAGCTCAAGCAATAACGGTTTGAAAATACAAACAACCCAAGTGCACTGGCCACGTTTTGTTAAAATGGACAAATAAAAAAGAGTTGATGAGAGGTGCTTTCCATTAAAAACCATCCGAACCTTAAGATTTTGCAAATGATTTGAGAGACTGGTAGCTGAAATCCCAATGCTATTGACCACCGTGATCATGTCAAAAACATGCTGCCCTTGCTTAGTTTCAGATCTGAAAGTTCCCAGATTCAATAGCTTGATTCAAAAAAGCATGTTTCTTCAAATGGTGCATAGTAGTATTAGATTGCTCGAGAACAAAACTAGGTACTCACTTCTTTAAAATTTCTGCAACAACGGTATCTTTCTCAGCAAGCATCGCTGGTGAAGTCTGCGAAAAACAAAGAACATGCAAAAACATTAAGCACTGAGAAATAAACCTATTCCTGACCCTTTTTCCAGAATATTGACTGCCACCATTACAAATTATTACTTAACCAGAGCAATTGCAGGGGCAATCTTGCCTGTCATTATTTATTATTTATTATTTATTTTCTGATAACTAGGAGTTGGAACTTTGCTCCCCTATACTCGGGGCACCTGCACCCGTCCAAAGGCCCAGACCTGGGAGACATCAAGGATTTTTGGTATTAAGCTCACTCAAAAGTTCGAACTTGAGACCTCTAACATACATTATATTTTTCGTGGTAAAAGAAGATGATTCAATATATGCTGATTACATGATATTGAACGTATGTTAGGAATGACACCATTAATTTAGTTAAAAGCTGAAAGTAATGAAGCAATCAAAATATCAATTAAGCGTTTTTAGTAAGAGAGATAAAAGAAATCGTTGAAGGCCAACCTTATGGAAATTCAAAATGCAAGTCACGTTTAACTGAGGAAGTAGACGCAAGTATTGTATTTCTCCCAGCTCCAAGTACGTTAGAATTGTAATCATCACCTGTCGGAGATAAAACCAAGTGAGAAAGAAACTTCACCTATAAATAACTTCCAGAGAAATTTTGTCCAGAGGTTCCATTTTCACTTAAAAATTCCAGCAGAAAAAGGATCTTCTTGGCTTCTATACATCAATATCATATTGCTCAATCAATTTTTGAAGCCATGAACATGTGGGAAGGATGTGTAGGGATGAAAAAGTCAGAAAAAATTACTCAACTTAAACAAACTATTTCCATTTATTAGCTTCAAGGAGTAAATACAGTCGGTAACAAATTTGCCATGGTTCTACTCCGTATCTTGATGTTTTGTTCTCAATTGTATAGTATTTCTCCAAATTGTCGTTCATGCTGTTGCATCTATTCTTCCTTACAGGTTTGTTATTGGAATTTTCTGTTCAGAAAAGATTTCAGTGATGCTAGACTTGCCTAATCCTTCATTTATAGACACGCACAGCCAACATACATTCATATGAAATTTTGGACTAGATCCCATTGCGATAATAACAGTTGAGTTTGTCGGCTAAATGAATTAAAGCAATACTAGGAATTCAAATAGTTGCAAAATAGTAGAAGAAAGTGACCTCTTCTTTTATATCAAATTTACGAGACGCAGGTTCTTTGACTATTGAACACACTTTTCCACACAAGTTCTTATCAGTGAATACTTCACTGAGAAATTTGTTTATATTGTATTCATCAACTCCATCACTGTTCATAAAAAATTTCAAGTCAGTTCCAGAATAATCTAATCCGAGTATAACTAGCAAAACAGGAGACAATTTATATTCACATGACCTGTGCATAAGACTTCGAAGCTTGAAGTATGTGTCATTATCAAGAAATAGATGACAGTATGATAATCTACCATCCCGACCAGCACGCCCTATCTCCTGCAAGAAATGCTTCATTTATCCATATAAAATATTCATCACATACATGTCAACTTGAAAAATGAACAATATTTAGAAGAAATTACTGACTTGAACATATTCCTCCAAGCTTTCCGGCATGCTATAATGGATTACCTGGAAAGATTTAACTTACACATTTTACTATTTAAATCTGATTGTTCATGTAGTACACATTCCAAAACCAATAAAAGCTAAATTTGATGCCGAGTACATTTATCTCATGAGTACAATGGGGTCCATATAAGTGGCTATAAATTATTATAACCCACAAAGATGTGGAATTGATGTATTCAAATTACTCCAAAATCGGATCACTCCTTATTTTATGTACAAATACAACCATGAAAAACCAAGATCATATGTTTTTTTATTTATGGCATTACTGACATGGAGCATCTTTAGAGAGATTAGTGGATAGGATATAGAAAGATGTTCATACTGCTATTTCATTGTTAGTTAACCACTTTAATATATCCGGAATATTGAGGGAGAAAACAATTTGAAAATGCTGGCTAAATTCTTACAGCGCCAACATCCCTCTTGTCAAGTCCCATGCCAAAAGCCACAGTTGCAATAACCTTTTAAAAAAAAAGTGACAGTCAATGTATTGCAAAAGGAAATAATTCTTTTGCATTTGTATGCATGCATACAAGCATATTTACGCACACACATATATAATATAAGAATACGATATCTCACCACTTTAATCTTGTTTGAACAAAAGTTCTCTTGTATGTGTTTACGATCTTTAGCTGGAAGACCGCTGTGATAACTCTAATTAGCAATATGAAACAACAAATCAGATTTACTTTTCAAAGGCCCAAAAAAACAGATAGTGGATATTTATTCATAATTAGCTGAGTTGCAGAAGTAACCTTTGCAGAGATGCCATTATCACACAAGTATCTGCTTATCAAATCAGTTTCGGACTGCAACACCAAAGTAGAGAAGCAATCATGGGTAACTAAAAGTTCAAAACTAATCTAGCCAATTAATGAAACTGAGAAATACTATCAGGTCACTCTGCACGATGAACAGACAAATTCAGCCAGGGGATTCAACGACCATTTCCCCTCCAAAAGATACTTAATTAAGTAGCAAGAGGACTGTTATGGCTACTGCACGATACAATGAACAGTTCAAAGATATTGAAAAAAATTTGCCCATTCAGGAACTCAAATAAATGGGAAAAGCCACAAGAATATTAGTTTGAGCGTTTCACTTCAAACTCACTCAAAAGACATGCTGTGTCTAGATACCTAGAGGCTGTGCTTATGTTGCATCCCAAATTCTATGTAGTTATAAAAATATATCATTGGCAGATAAATTTCAGAATAAACAAAGCATTTGAAACACTCAAGTACACAAACAAACCTGAAACTTGCAGTATATAATAATGCTCTGAACTTCAGTTATGGGAGAAGACTTGATTAGCATCAGTAGATCTTTCACCCTTATTTTCAACACATTCACCAAATTAAATTTAAACATTGAAAGGGTTAAAAGGATCCATATGAGAAAGATAAAAGGGTTGTGAAGGAGACAAATCAACTCTTAAGATTTAATACTTGCCTGTTTTTACTCATTGAAACTGACAACTGTAGATTTGTCCTCACAGTAGACTTGAGAATGAGATTGTCTGAATGAATTTCTAATGCGGTCATGATTGCTTGAATAGTTGCAGTATTTGCCGTTGCAGTCATTGCAAGAATGCAGTTAACGTTGAGTTGAGCACGAAGTAGAGATGCTCTAAGCCTCATATATGATGGTCGAAAATTGTGTGACCTGGTAAAATCAAATTGAATAAGTTAGATTAGACTAGTTCATTCATGCCATTGCATATACTGAAAGCCAGAGGCTTCGGAAATGAAATGTCTAAATAAGAAAATGGTGCTGGTCTAAACGAGGCTCAAACATTCTTGAAATGGGGAGTCAACTTGCCATTCAGATATGCAGTGTGCCTCATCCACCACAAGAAGTGATACCACTAAGCCGCCAGAAAATATTGACAGAAAATCTGTGTTCTGAAACCTTTCAGGTGAAACAAAAAGCACCTGAAAAATATATAAGAGCTTAACCACGTGATAAGTGATGACAAACTATACATCATCAAGTCCCAGTTGTTCTAATCCAAGGACAAAAGACGAGGAGTACTTGCAACATGTAATACAAGATAATGATTTAATGGATTCATCTAATGAAAATTACAAGAAAAAGTCGTGATAATGATTTGCATGAGAGAGAGAAAAGGATAAGAGTTTTTTCATTCATGTGGAGATACCTTCATCGTCCCTTGAATAAGCAGCCTCACTATTTCAGATACTTCTTCAGGTCTCTAAAAATACATAAGTGTTAAGTTGCACTCTTTAACATTTTGTCAACATACGAGTGCAAAAAAATGTTTAAAAAGCTTGATAGAGAAATAGAGCAACGACCACCTGACTGCTGCATAAGAAACCACCCTGAATTACAGGTGGCAATTGTTTTATCTGATCGATCATTAATGCCACCAAAGGACTGACAACCACGGTTATCCCAGGTAGAATCATTGCCGGTATTTGATAACAAATCGATTTACCAGCACCAGTGGGCAAAACAACCATCGTGGATTTCTTGGCCAGCACCATCTTGATTGCTTCCAACTGACCATCTTGGAAAGAATCATATCCATAAACTAACTTCAACAGCTGCACCAAGTTATCATTAGATGGGTCATTCCGCACGTTGGATATAGTCTCTTCAATGGTAATGGGATCAAATTTCGCTCGTCCATTGCCCTGCTTCTGCTTCTGTTGCGTTGTTTCTGTAACCAAACCATCTTCATCGCATAAACCAGCCGTCTCGAGGCAATCTTCAGTTTTTAATTTTGTCTTAGTCCTTCTATAGGGCCGGAAACTACCCCGTTGGCCGTAATTTCTCCCGCTGGTTTTCTTAACAAATTTCCGTTTCCTGCCATTCATGTTAAGTTTCACGAAGTTTCCTTCACCTCCACATTTGCGCACTTTGACTGGCGGAACAGGTACACGAGCTCCTATCAAGTTAGGATGTTTCCTAACGAACTTCACTGGATTCGCGGGACTAAATAATTCATCTTTAGTTCCCCAATCAGCCGTTGAACAACTGGCGATCTCAGTTTCAACATTGTTCTGCTGGCTCGGCTCCGATAAAGACCGATCATCCTCGGAAGTCTCAAGATTAAGACAGGATCTACGGAATTTCGAGAACGAAGAAGATTTTGAGAAGAAGCCGGCTGGAAGCATCTCCATTGATTCGGAGGACGAAATTGCACGAATCTGATCAGACGCCCGACGGATTTGAAACGGCAGTGTTGGAAGGGGAGTCCAATCTGGTGGAGGCGATTCATCCTTGGACGGTTTCGCATCGGGTGATGGGGACCGTTTAGCAACCCTGGGCCTGGAGGAGGATTTTGGGGGTTTCGATCTGACATGCGCGAGTGAAGAAGAGGCTTTACTGAACCTACGATTGGCATTGGAGGCTGAAGTGAGCGAAAGAGACGGCGGCGGCGGCGGATTTGGAGTTCTCGGAGGAGTGGCGGAGACGTGAGAGACGTCTGAGCCTGAATCGGAATCGGAATCCATATTGGCTAATGGCGACGGAAAATTGGAGGGAGAGCAACGGCTGATGAAGTGGCGATGGTTTTCGTTTTCCCGCCAAATCCCCTCAACTGGGCCGAATCCACCCATCATATTTTGTTTTTTCCAACTATGGCCTCTGATCTTATTCATAGGATTTGATTTTAAAATTTTCTATTTTAATTCTTCCCTTGTCTGTTAGTTTAAATAATTTTAAATTAACCATTTATTTAGTATTTTGAGTTTTTATTTTCCTATGATTTATGGTTTACAATTTCTTTTTCATAGGACTTTAGGAGGGCTCCTTCTTCTAATATTATGTTTCATAAATCACTTGAATTCGTGTATATCAAAATTAACATGATCTATTAATCTCACCATCATTCTAATTCATAATTCAATAAATGTCAGTCCTACCTAGACTCTCTTTATTTACCCTATGTATACTCTCAATACGATGATATCACAGTAAAAGAGTGCGTAATACTAGAAATTTTCTTGCTATTTCACAATAGGAAATCAAAGACATGTCAGTCAATATAAAAAATCTTGCACGATACTAAAAAGTCTAATCCACATTGGACTCGGATTCTTGAAATCTTTGGATAATTCTTCATGACGCAGATATATAAGACTGCCCCGACACCGGCCCAAGGGAGATCATACAGTAGCGTTGCTTTTGCTTTGAAGAAAGCCTGTTCTTTTCGTCCTGAAAATTGTTCGAATATCCCATCACCCATATAGCATAACTTGTACCCAGTTTTTGCTCCTCTGTCATTCGCAATTTCCATATCGATGGAGGCTCAAATTCTAGAGATCCCATTCCCATTATTGGCAGTATTCTTCTTAATGTTTCTATTTATGTATCTGTTTGGTTACTTGGTCGTGTTCCGGAGCTGGGGGCCCAAGCACAGGCTAGAAGCCGCGAGCAGCTTCATGTCACTCGCCCATGGCACTCCCGCTGCTGCCATGGCCATTCTCGCAGTTCTCCACGCCCCCAACGCCGGGGATTTTGCCGCTCTGAATACCAACTTCCAGGGCCTTGTTCTCGAATACAGTATAGCTTATTTCCTGGTGGATCTTCTTCACTATGTACTGTTTTATCCACGTGACTTGGTTTTCATCTGCCATCATTTGGCCGTTATTTATGTGT
This sequence comes from Momordica charantia, assembly GCF_013281855.1. Classification (NCBI taxonomy): domain Eukaryota; kingdom Viridiplantae; phylum Streptophyta; class Magnoliopsida; order Cucurbitales; family Cucurbitaceae; genus Momordica; species Momordica charantia. The sequence continues at coordinate 31,479,154 of NW_028275167.1, read as the reverse complement.
TCGTGACCTGCCATTACTTGGTGCATCATGGGGCCGTGCCAATTCTGGTGCTTCTGGTGCTGGCTGAGCTCACCAGTGGGTGTCACAACGCTTGGGGCCTCGCGGGTTACAGGAGAGCTGATGCACCCGCCGCCGCTAAGTTTCAGGACGCTCTGTCCCCATATTTCTATACCTATTACAGCACTCTCAGAGGGGGCCTGGCGCCTGTTTTTCTGCACAAGATGGGAATATTTTATGTTAGTGGTGCGGCTGAGAATGTGATTCCCAAGTGGGCATGGATTTCGTGGATGGGTGTAATTGCAACTGCTATATTGGTTAGTATATTGTGGATTGGAAACCACTGGGCTCTCTGGTTTCGCCAGAGAAGACATGGCAAAGTAGTGTGAATACATTTTAGCTTTGGACTAAAATCCATTTAGTTTAGAGTAGAGAAAGCAGTAGAGTAGGTGGATGCTTTTGTTTATGATAATCTTAAAAATTTCTACATGATGCTTATATGCAATTGATATACTTATAAACAAATTAGTTCATTGTTTGAAAAAAGTTACTGATATTTTGATCAGCTCTCGTTTCTAAGATATGGTACAGTGAGTGAATTTCAATACAATGGGTTTTCATATTTGAAAATAATGACGAAAGACAAACGCTCTGCTCTTCCGTTTTCATATGCTGACAACTGCAGCATTTATCTGGTCCGGCGCACCAAAGTAACTAAGCTCTACAAAAGTGCCCCCTCCTTCGCCCTTGGCCAGTCTTCCGGGATTCACACATACGCAGCTCGCTCGCTCTTCCTCTGATCCTCCTTCACCAAGGGATATAACCTGATACAGAATGAAGTCATTGAAGCTCTTAATAACATGTCCGTTTTATCTGCTTACGGGCAGAAATAAGAAGGTTAAACTCCAGTCATTGATCTAGAATGTATAACACGTGTAATAAAATTGCCACCCTTTTACTTTAATCATTGACTTAGTATTGACAATGAACAAATTAATGCAAGATAAGAAGACAAAACTGACAATACTACGTAAAATGTACAGTAATAAAATAAAGTGGACAGTCATTTACCTTCACGAAGTGTTTCATGTCGGATGGAAGAATAAGAATATCGGGTATTACAGAGATGTCAAGAGCTTCTGCGGCAAGTGAAAAGTCCAGTGGAACTCCTTCGGCTGGAGGGTATAGAGGATAAAAGCTGGTTTGCATTGCGAACAAGTGAAACAAGAGAACCGTAAGATAAAGAGAACACTATATTAATACGTTGGATATCCAACATTCTTGTGTCCAACATAAAACATGCCTTCGCTGGCGAAGTATATGACTTGCAAGTGTGCTCAGACGGTCATTGGTTGATCCCTTGGTTAGGTTTCTCGACAGTTCTTCTCCACTAAGGTGTCTGAGAATATCCGTCGTGCAGCAGGCTATCTTTACCTGAAACCATTATGGATGGAAATATACATGAGACGTCGGTTATGTATTCTTGAACTTTTACTATTATTGCGCCACTGCGTGCATGTAATAACTAAGAAAGCTCGGTAGTCTAGGTTTCAAACAATTAAGACGTCAATATTTGATTATATCCCTATAGCCAGCTAAAAGATGCTTAGCCAACAGACTTTGCACAAACCGAAACATGGTTTATTATATTTGCCTATATTTTAGAACTCTGTTTAAAACTAATAAAAGCAGATATCACGTGGCATTCCTATCAGTCTTTCTTTCCGATCCCTCCTCCCTCCAATTAAAAGATAACAAAAGGATAATAACCAAATCAACTGCAGAAGGGAATCCAGTTAGGAAATCAAAAGGATCTTCCATTCTCCCATTATGCATTGGATTGTTTTTACTTTGTCAGAATTCCAAAAGAGAAGGGCAAGAAGAGATAAACGAGGCGCCACGTCTATATTTGTTTTCTACAAAAGGGTAATAAAATACTATTAACTTTTTTTCCATTTTTCCTTTCTGATGAGAATTTAAAAACTATCTCATGGTATAAACTCAGCAAGTGCAGGTGCACGATACCCGGAACTAAATGTAATTATTCATTTATAAGAAATAGAATACTAATGGTCTGTTATTGAAATTTCTACTCCAGCACAGGCGCATACATCATGGACAGACTAACAGCGATGATGGTCTTAGTTGGATCAATCTTTTTTTGTTTTGCTTTGTTATCTGTTGGTGTTTATTTTTTCGAAAGGTTTTTTCGAAAGGATCTGTTGGTGTTTATTTACAATGTAGCATCCAGCTCTTGTTCTTTCCCATTTTTCTTTCTTTTCGTATTAAAAACAGCCAGCTACTAATTGAAAACCAGTGATGGGGAACTTCAAACTTCTAAGTTTCTGACATAGGAAAATCTTGATCAAAATAAGAAATTCGTAGAAAACTTGTTTGAAACACAAAGACGTATCCATGTTTTACCTGATTTGCTTCCAGAATGCCTGGGTTTGGGAGACAGGAAATCTGGACCAAAGCAACATAGTTTCAACAGTACGCATAACTCAAGATAATGAAGCTCCATAAAATTTAGAAGTAACTCAAAGTCTACGAATAAATTACCTGAAGTTTAAGTTCAGATGGAATGTCAAAAGCAGGCTGCAGAACAAGGTGATCTTTAATAATTTAATCATTTAAAAGCTGATAGATCTGCCTCAACAATTTATACCTGAGGGAAAACTTCGGCATGATTAGCATCCCTTACAGATGGCATCAACAGTACACGTGCATCAGGACCCATGTGTTCTGCATAATCTTGCACCTGAACAAGATGAAGCCAAAATTAAAAGAAAAAAAAAGGAACGTATAAATTATTTCAAAGTCAAGCACACCATGTTAGTTATTACCCTTCTGAGAATTTCAAAGTTAAAAAGTTCCTCCAAGCTCATCTCTACAATTCCTCTCTTGATATCAGAATGCTCAGAATCAACAAATGGCCCAAGCTAAAACAACATAAAACGTCAATGACAAGAACTTCTGACAACAATGACAGGTCATTTCATAAAAACAAAAGATCTGAATGAGCATTTACCAATATTAGTAGCTGAGGAAGCTTCCTTCTTGCATATGCTAATAACTCTGTCAACGGCTCAAACAATAAGTTGTCTGTTGTTGTATAGGGGCCTGATGCAATAATCTGTTTAAAAATATTTCAAGTGCGTATTAAACATGTTAATAGATCAGGAATATTAACCTGTTCTAATGTGCTACTAACTAGAGATATGATACAAGAGTTAGGATACATGATCCAACGATGACTGGTACAAAAGGTGACTGAAAAAACATCAGGAATTTACAAAAATACACACCATTGATAATTTTGACTGTGTAGAAGATTGATCCATTGGCTGGATATCATGGTTCAAAGCTCTCTTCTTTGCTGGAGGTAGAATGGGGTCAACAGTGGCAGACAAAGGAAAATAATCTACAAGTTTGGATGCAATCAAGCAGTGTCCACTAGGATTATGCCCTTCAATACCTACTACCTGCATGAATTCAATTTTTGTAGGTAGGTATGTATGTCGGATGATGATGCTATTAAAAGTAGTATTTACATTGCAGTCCGTACCTGGCCAGGAAAGATTGAAAACTGGTTTAAGTTTTGTAATTCTAGACGAACTCGCTGCCCCCCTGAATGCTCAAAACTAAATAAGAAAAAACAAATCTCGAAGTTTAGTAGATCATAGATGACATAACTACCAGTAATATAGTATTTGTATTGTTTACTTCCAAAATGGAAACAGTAGCGATAATAGAAAAGTAGTGCTCCTAAACAGCAGGAAAATAAACAATATATAATAATACCTGCATTGTAACAAGGTGGACTTATCGTTTAAGTGTCCTTCACCATCACAACAGATCATGCCTACTGCAAACATGCTTTTCTGACACGGGATCACACGTTTAGACTTGTGGTATCACCAAGCAAGCTAAGCATTTACTCAGAAAAAGTGTATTGTGATTTGCAGTCATAAAATTGTAGGATAAAAATTCAAACACGAACAGCTAGATGACCTCGATTGGATTTGTAGAATAAATCCTAAAACCTAAGCTACCCAGCTCTCAATAAAAATTTTACATGCACTTAAATTCAGAGAGAAATCGGGCAAGAGTGAAATAATGAAATTAAACTACCTGCGAAGCCGCTGTAGGGTCCACTGCTTCCTCATATTGCCCAGATGCAGAAAGAGCTTTGGCATACTTCATGATTCGGTTATCAAGAGCATTAGACTATAAAATCAGAAACTAAATTATTTTAGAACATATACTAAAGTCGTGATCGTGCCATTGAATCAAATTCAATGCTATGAAAAATAGTGAATACCCTATCTTCAACCTTGTCATGCATGAACCTGAAATTGTCTTCAAGTCCAGATCCTGATCCAAGGACTGTCAAGGAGCATCCTTGTAGGGGTTGAACCTTCTTGATGATTGCATCCTCATCATTCTCGCAATTATCTTCCTTTTCAGGAGTCTCGTTATCAGGCACGCCATTAATGCTGAACCTCACAACAAATTTTTCTCTTCTTTGGCCGAAGGGTGTCACATGCTTTGAAGGCTTCCCCGAAGAGAACAAGCCTTCATTTGTGTAAGGTGTTGAGTCAAATCGCTCCTTGTGGAGGCTCTGAGATTTCCCATTTGGAGTTTTAAGAATGTCTTCGTTTGTATCTTCATCCTCGTCATTCAAAATCCTGAACAGATTGTATTTTATTACTTTCTTACGGTAATACTTAGAGATATTTGTCAGCCGAATAGGGAACACGACTAAAATTTCAACAAGAGACAAGTACCAACTTAGTTATATTATATGTATTATTAATGAACAGTTATTATTTGGGTTTGATGGTGTCACTTGAAATCTTTCACTAAATTGTGAAAGAGTTATTTCATCAAGTACTGAAAAGATTTACAAACCTGGTACAAATAGGCAATTTACCGAACTTAAAGGTACCTAACAGAATGCCTCAAGACTTATGTCTTGCCTCTCGTGAGAAAGAGTCTCGAGGTCGCCTTAAACCTTTTAAAGCATTGCCACATATCGCCATACTAGTACGTCATACTTCATAAAATTGCTAAAGAAACCATGTGCGTATATTGACACCACAATTATAGGATAGTGAGCTATAGATGGTGAAAAGCAAAAGATCAATATCATTCTACGTTGTGTGGAATTTGTGCTTGCTTATTACGTAAAGCAGAAAAATAAGAAAATATTGAAAATAATCCATACATGTCCACATCTTTGCTCGAATAAATATGAAGATCCGGTTCCCCTTTAATGACTGCTTGTTTTTGCTCATTTTGTAAATGTTGTAAAAATCCATCCATCTGTGAAATCTGTACCACTGACCCATCTAATTGCCTGTCCAAGACATTCAATTAGCTTGTAACCGAGAAACAATTATCCTCGAACTCTTCAGAAATGGAAAAACATTCACAAAATAAAGACAAAACCCAGAATTCGAGCTTCGGAGCTAAATAATATCACAAAATCAAGTTGCTTTCTACTGCTGCCCTTGGGGGAAAAAAACAAAGGCCTCAGAAAAGTTCTAAGTGATAATTAGACAAGTAGATGTTAAATTGTAGGACCATCGGAGATATGAAAATAGTTCAGAAGAAGCAGTCACCTGTTGAGATAGTAAACTTCCCAGCTAGAAACTATATCCGAAGGCTTTAGATTGTAATTAACACAGAACGTGAGACCTAATGCAGAAGATGGAAGAATCGCCACGCCACGCCTCATTAGTATCCAACCGTTGACATAAAACAAACAAAAAAGACAAGCTGAGCTTACATTTCTTGAGAATCTCTTCCTCTTCATCGAACGTGAAACCACTCCTCTTGAACTCTGCTCCGATCTCTTCTTCCATGGCAGTGCCTCTAATCGCAGTATTTTAGGGTTTGAAAAGATCCCGCGGTTTCTCTTTTGAGTTGCCAGAAATTGGAGGGAAAAGAGAGCCTTCAGTAACTTATAGTAGTAGCGTAAGTCGGTTCGGTTTTTCATGAGAAAAAACGATCAATTCAGTTGTATTGTATATATAGTAAGACCGACCGAGTCGGTTCGCCTTCCCTCGACCCTACTGATCCATATGTCGAGTAATCCCATTTTTACCCTTCATAATGACGATAATGCTTTGGTTCAAATTACTGCTTTTTTTTTTCCGAACCCGACGACTTTCCTCTACCCGTATGCATTGATCGATCGGTTCTATCGATTTGTTGATTAAACCGACAGTTGAAAAAAAAAATAGGATTCACAAATCAAACCAAAAGAAAAAACATTAATGTAAAAAAAATTAAATATACTTTTTAGAATTTCAAACCACGATTTTTAAAGTTAAAAGATTAGTGAGCTTGCGCTGCAGCGGAGATTTGAGAATAGGGGGTGGGGGTGGGGGCGGCGTGAAGGTAGAACAAAAAATAAACCCTAATTATTTTATTAACTAAATTATAAAGTTAGAAAAAATGTAATTTCTTTTTATTAATACAGATTTGGTCGGTCGATGTTCACTGCCATCGATCGGTCCGTTCAATGTTTCGAATCCATATGCCCACCCCTATTTATAACTATTCGACACCATTCATAACTCTACTCTTTATAAATTTAGTAGTATAAACTAGAGTAGGGTAACGTGGGTATGTTTTATTAATTATACAATGAATATTAACAATAATAGAATAAATTGATTCATTTTTTATCCATTCCTAACTGAAATTTTAATAGTAAATAATTGCACTTTTAACTTATTTAAACTCGAATAAACAATATTTAATTTTTTACGAAAATGAATTAGAATCCATGATAATATGAGTTTTTTAGTCAAATAATAATATAATGAAATTAAATAAAACTAACATTGAATGACAAATAAACAGATAACACATAGCTCCAGCCTTCCATTTGAATAACAGCTTCCATTTCTCCAACGAGTGCATGTATAAAATACAATTCTTTGTTTTGAAATTATTGTAGCTGGCTTCCCTTGCATGTTTTGGTACTTAATTAATGTACATGCAGTGCACAACATTAGTGTCCTAGAAATAGAGCATGGGTGTGCTAAAAAAAGAGTACATTATTTGGATTATGGAATTATGAATATTGCAATGATTGGTTCATGAGAAAAACTTGTAATTCTTGGCCGAAAGCAAGAGTGTTCTCAGCCCGCCGATGGGCGAAAGGACCATCAACATCACTCCTAACACGATGCATATCTGAGACACAAAGTTAGAAGAAAAATACGTTAAAAAAGATGGAGATTGGGGAAAAGCAAATAATGGAGATAGGCTATGGTAAGGTTAATCAGAAGGTTTTATACCCAATTTATGATCCAAGATAAGCTGAATCTCTTGGGCTTGCAAATCGCCAACCACATGATGCAGGGGAGCTGCAATCATAGAGAAAAGTAAAAATTATAATTTAGTGTCAAAATTCAATAGGTATAAAATATTCATATAATCCTACTAGAATAGTGGGGAATCCGATAGGAATTCTAATTTCATCAATGTTATGGAAGGTTGGTGTCAAAATTGCTTTTGGGTCAGAAAAAAACATAAAAAAAAATAATAAAAATGCAAAAGCATAGAATTATTTTTTAAAATATAACGAATTATCAATTTTTTTTAATGATAAGAGAACCTATGTATCTTCCAATACTAAATACTTTATATATAGTCTTTATTTTCTCACTAGACCAAAAACGATCTTGGATGAACACCATTCACCCTGACATTGTTGCAAAGCATTCCTTTCAAGATTTTAATCATCTTAGTTTGTAACAATTTGAATTTATCGAGCTTTTAAGTTTATGGGTAATTTGCTTACATAGTATGTAGTGGGAGCAAAAGCAAGGCCTCCAAAGAAGCCAAGCAGGCCACCGAAGAACGGCACAGCTATGCCCACGAGCATGGTAAATGCTGCAATCAAAGAAGACCAATTAAGGAATTGCCTAAACTCAAACTCAAACTCAAAAAATTTCCCTAAAACGAAAAGATAACGTTGGAGTGTATTAAGAATGAATAAACCCAGTCGAATAAATTTAATTCATTTATATAGATCGGAATGGAATGAACTCACTCACCAACATATGTGGTTCTGGTGATGAAGAGAAGCCTGAAACTGGGCGTGAACTTCAACCTTTTGACCAGCACGGTCTCAATCATGTCAAACACAGGCATTGCATAAACTTGGTAGCTCCCAATCACATGGATCACCACGAACATATTGGCCGTAGCGATGAGCCACGCGGGTTTCTCTAAAGAAATCAGGACATTGTCTTCAACAGAGTTCCCGAACATCCAATACCCAATAAACGCCACAGGGAAATAGCAGAGAGCCACCACCAAGTAAGCCAAAACCACCCCTTTCCACATCGGCCCTTTCGACGGCCTCTCCGGCGTCGACGGAATCGTGGCTTGGATCTCCAGCACCACGTTATGCCCCGCGAACGCGAACGCCACTTCCCCGAGCCCGCTCAGGAAGTGGAAAACGGCGTCGGATCTGGTGTCCCCCATGGAGCCGTAGTCCACGTTGGGCTGCACCCCTTTCTCCAGCGACGCGACCCACGCGATTGTGGAGTAGCTCAGGGACATGACGGCGGCGGCGAGGGAGACGCCGGAGATGGAGTTGAAATTGGGGAGGTGGGACAGCACGAAATGGACGGACGCGAAGATTACGATGAAGTAAGAGGTTCTGATTTCTCTGCAGTTTGGGCAGACGGTGTCGTGGAATTTCTTCAGGGACTTGCCGCCGGTGACCATGTACACGATGTTGACGCCCACTTCCACGGTCAGCTGCTGCGGGACCACGATCCAGAGGCCCAATTTCTCGCCGAACGCGTACTGGCCCAGCTCGTGGTACCGGTCGAATCTCCTCCCCGGCACCATCTCGTGCATCTCCACCATCTACCACAGGGTGTACAGCGTTATGATCCACGACAGAACCATAATCACCGTGCCCGGTCCCCTGCATAGCCAAATTTATTTGAATTGAACTGAATTGAATTGAAATGGGGTTTTGAAAAGATTTGAAATTTTCGAATTTGAATTGGGGGTTTTGGAGAGCAGAGGAATGTGTAATGCACCATCCAAGCTCGGCCATGGCGTAAGGGAGGCTGAGAACGCCGGCGCCGACCATGGCGGTGACGTTGTGGAAAGCGGCGTACCACCATTTCGCATTTCTCGACGAAGTGATCGGAAGCCAGTCGTCGATTGCCTTCTGATCGGCAGCTGGTTCACCGTTCTGCGGCGGATCCTGATTAGTCATTTTTTTCCCAAATGGACTTTACAGCAAAATGCCAATGCGATCGATTATAATGTAATGAACAACAAAAGAAAGAGAGTAAGATGGGTGAGTTCGAGAGGACTCTAAGATCTAACTCCGGTCGTGTGGTGCCACAACAAAACGATGAGTTTTGTGTTGGTGAGTGGCGTGTAGTGTAGCTGCCATATTTAAAGGATCTGAACACACAATCTATAATTAGTGTGTTCTTAAACGTAGGGTCGACGAGGTGTGTATGGTCTGTCATTAGATTACCTTCCATGGGGGGGGGGGGGGGGGGGGGGCGTGGGCTGTCCTCTTTTGAATCTACCGAGAATCCGATTACTGAGGCTGTCTTGTTTGGTGTGGTAGTTGTTTGGTTACAAAAATCAGTAAATTGGGTGCCTAAACTGTCATGTTTTTCTGCCTAATTTAACCACGGGAACGTTTAGAAACCCAAGGTTTTAAATGTTGATTTCAATGGAAATATAGATGTTTTAATTTGTCGATAGAAGAAATATGGATAAAATATCAATGTCCATAGATATTTCTGAAAAAAAGATAAAAATAAAACATTTGTAAAAACTATTTAAATTAACAAAATAAGCCTTTCATCATTTTTAAATATTTATAATTATTAATACTAATATTATGTCAATATTAGTGAGATTTTATTGATATTTTATGTTTTGTCGATTTTATTTTGTAATATTATAAAAATATCGATTTACCTCTCATGTCAACGTCAAATACATGAAATTATCAATGAAAATGTCGATATGTGATATTTAATACTATGCTCCCAATTATGTTGTGGTTGTAATATTGAATCAATTTTCCATTTTTGTATTTTTAGAATCTAGAATTTAATTGGGTTAAATGATATTCCAACTATGGTTTTTAGAGTCAACTCCAGTCATACTTAGGTTGTTGATTTGAATTCTCATCGTGTTTGTAATGAAATATTACAAAAAAAAGAATAATAATAAAGAAAAATTCTATGTAACATTTAAAAAGGAAAAAAAATATATTACATAGATATAGTTAACCGGTTAAGACATCTATCTTTGATCATCGCTCCTTCACGAAGCGTTAAAGAAAAAAAAAAACAAATTTTATTACACAGACGTATAGCTTGGCTTTTAGAATCATGAGTTAAAATGGAAAATTTTACACAGTCACGTGATAGGTTTTAAGACCCAACTATATTTTTGATGGAATCCCCTTCCATGCCATACATCTAATTTAATGCATTTGTAAAAATAACAACCAGGTTGAATAATTAATTCATTTGTATCGAAATTTATACCGATTATGACAAAAGTTAAAATACAACAATAAAAAATCTATCACAAAAAGATTTATTTTTTCCCTTTTTGTAGTATAATATATAAAAGTAGAAATTCAAATTCGAGATGCATGTATCGTGTTCTGGTTAAGAAAAAAGTACAAGGATTACATTAATTATGATGATAAATATACAACTCTAGTTTATGTAATGGGAAAATTATGCAGATTCATATATAAAAGAAAATGATATTAAATGATTTTTGGGAGGCCAACTTGAGCATGGTTCAATAAGTTAAGACATATGTTTGATTAGAAGATCGTGAGCATGAGATTGTGAGTTCGAATTCCCTACCCAACATGTTATACTAAAAAAAATCAAGGTCAAAGCTTCTCAAGACCAGTTGTTTTAGAGTTATTGACAATTAATATCTCTATTTATTTTTCAGTTTTTTTTTTTTTTATACGAGAGAATGAGAGGGAAGCACTTTTTGAAATGTTTTATAAAATTAATAATTCCATTGTTTAAGAACTTAAAACCTTCTGGCTTAAAAAAAAAAAAAAGGAGAGGGATCAAATACATTAACATCTAATAATGTGATCACAGAAATGAGTAATTCTACGTATTCAGTTACCAGAATGCATAGACCAGTTCATCCTTATAGGCGAAAAGACGTTAAAACCAACAACGTTGGCATCGAACAATCGGTATGATTGTTCCTTACTTCGGTAACCCAGATTCAATCCTCTCGAAAACTAATACTTATTGATTCAAAGGAAGTTTTAGAAAATAGAGGCATCTCATCCAACTGAATTCAAAATTAGACGACACCCCGTCAGATCGGACTTCGTATGATTGTTCTACCGTGTGCGCAAGTACAGTCATGCTTTTCCTACCTTCATGAGATTTGTTACTCATAACTCATTTGTTAATATTCCTATTTCTCGTTGTAAAAAAATGTTCTCAAAATTTGTGTAGAAATTTTAAAAGCAACAAGTTTCTTATTCTTGTTTTCAATTTTTTTTTAAATAGAGATAAAATGCATACATAAGATTTTGAACATTTATTAATAACAAGAAATAAGGAATAATTACCAAATATGTTTTCATTTCTTTTTTCAATAAAGAGAAAAAAGAAAAAAAAAACAAGAAAAATTATCCAAAAAATTATGTTTTTCTGGATGGAAAACGAGAAACAAAAATGTTACCAAAGAAACGCGGGAGAAGGTCACAATTACAATTTCTTCAGGATACCTTCAATCCTATCAGCAACTTCATCCATGTTCTTCTGCTTAACTTCATCCAAAAGCAGTTGACATGTAAGGTACCTTGGCTTTATATCCTGACCAATCATCTTCTCAAACAGCTGGTAAGCCCACTCACACTTATTTGCTCTACAAAGGCCATGAATCAGAAGGGAATATGTTGATATATCAAGACTTAGATGATGTTTATTCATCATCTCATCCAATAACTTACTCAGAATATACTCTGTTTTTCCAGTTCTAAAGCAGGATTTAAGTAATGGGTAATATGTCTGAACATCAGGTTTACAAACCCCTGAATTCTCCATCTCCTTAACCAGTTTCATAGCCTTTTCTTCTCGTGCACCATGACAGTACATCGAAATCATCGAATTGTAGGTTGATGTATTCGGTAAAACGCCCTTGCTTGGCATTTCTACTTTGAATACGTGAATAGCTTCCCCTACTTTGCCCGCTCTCCCTAGCGTATGGATCAAACAATTGTAAAAAAGCGTATCGGGTTCACACCCAGCAGATTTCATTCTCTCAGCAATTTGCAGAGCTTCCTCAAACTCTTCTGACTTTGACAGTGAGCACATGATGGTGGTGTAAGTGATGATATTTGCTGGACACCCTTGAGCGTCCATTTCATCAAGCAATGCATAAACCTTACTAAAGTTGAAACGACGACAATAAAATAGGATGATCGTTGAATAGCTAATGACACACGGCCGATAACCGTGCCCCTTCATCTCTTGTAGTGTCCAATGTGCCTCATCAACCCTTTCAACTTTACACCAACCATGGATAAAAATGTTGAATGTGTTGGCATTTGGGGAAATATGCAATTTGAGATCCAAATATATCTGTCGAGCTTGCTCGACCTTCTTCTCTTTGCACAGAGTATCAAGCAACACATTCATAGATTCGGTGTTCTTCTCCAACCCAAAACTTCCCAAATCATCAAATGTCCTTACAGCACCTTCCCATTGCCCAGCACCAGCAAACCGCCGCATCGCCTTAGCTACGGTATTAAGCGTCACGAGATGGGCTTCCTTCATTTCTTCTAGCATACCTCTCATCTTGACCATTTGCTTTGTTTTGCCCAATGTATCTATTACAATGTCATATAACTCTGGCGTGTGCTTGAATCCAGAGCGTGATTCTGCCCATCTGAAAACACCCAAGGCAGACTTCCAATCATCTTTGAATCGTTGGAGCAGCTTGTAAACAAGTTCATGGGAAAATTGTATGCTGTTACATGCTTGATCCTGCAAGAGAGATTGGAAAACTTCATCCTCACTGCATCCAACCCGAACTTTAGAAATTACCAAGTCAACATCAGAAAATTTCGCAGAAGACAGGGTATGGGAACAGCTTCGAAAGGATAGATGAAAATAGGCAAAGGGTATATGACGATCAAAAACACCACAAATGCTCTTAACAGTCTTCTGAACATGCAATGACATGAAGCACACCAGCTGAAGAAAAGCCAAAATATAACTCACCCCAGTGCCCCCAAAAGGGGAAAAGAAAACAAACAAACTTGGGTTTATTTTCTTCTTCCCGACTGATTGAGGAGAGACGAACTCAGCAAGAAGAAAAACCCTAGGGTTGAAAATCGCAATAGCCACGATTGATGATGATACACTAAAATCCGTGCATCTGGGGAGGTCGTAGTCCACTTTCAAGCAATTGATCGCCAAATGGAAGCGGTAGACAGGCGAATTAGGAATTCACGGAGGAAGAAAATAATAGTGGTAGAAAGTAAAAGTGTGAGCTTTTCGTCAATAAGTAAGAAAGCAAAGGAATTCTTGAAATAAGAGTTCCAACTGTTTTTACAGACTCAATTTCGAAGTAGTGAATTCAGAAACTAGGGTTTCCACTCAGAAAAAAAAAAGAAGCTTCGAGACTTCGCGGCGGAGTGTCGGCGAGGGAGAAGAGTAGGTTTCAGAGAATATCGCGCTCCGACTCCGACAAGGGCGAACCGCCGGAATAATCAAATGTAATTCTTATTTTTAATCGACATGTCGTTTTACAAGACGATCTAACAACGAACATAGCCAACGACAAATATCATTCAATTTTTTTTTCTTTTTTTTTTTTGTGACATTTTCCATTTTACTTGAAATATTTGTGATTAGGAAAAATATGATATCATTAGAAAAACATGTCGTAAAAAACACCTCTAATTCTCTTCAAAGTTCAAACCATGGCAAGTTTAAGTGAGGAGTATTTTTTATCCTAGCAACAGCATTTTCAGTCCTCCTAAGAGTTGGAACCATCTGTATTTTAAATCTTTTAGTTGACATTAATATTATTAACTATACGATGATCATGCGATTATCTATTAAATAAATATTTGAGATTCATATAATGTTTTAGGTATCCATGTAGATGAAAATGTTAAAGTCTCGTAGAAATATCAATGAAAATATCAATAAAATATAACTATCAGTGGATATTTTTGTAAAAGTTAGAGAAATTAAAAACTAACAAATAAACGCGAGTATAGTTCAACAACAATTAGCATATATTTCCAACTAAAAGGTTGTGAGTTTGATCCTCCACCCACATATTGTACTAAAAAAATTAACAAATAAACATTTTTCTATTTCTAAATAAGATAAAAATGATTAATATTAATGTTATCTATATATTAATGATATTTTGTTAATATTTTTCATTTTTTTTCATTTTTTTTAATATGATGGGAATATCGATTTATCCCTTATGTCAATGTCGAAACCCATGGATACGTCTGTATCAATGGACATGTCTACGTATCGACAAATAGATATATATATATCAACGGGTATTTATTAAATATCATAGATACGTAGTGGGAAAAAAACAAATAGCTACTCGATAAAATCTATAATTTAACTATTTTTTATAAAAATATTAACCGTCCAATATTACAACCAGGGTTCAAAATGTCGAGAGACACGTCGACATCGACAAAGGGGGGAAAATCGACTTTTCCCCCCATGTGGTGGACATGTCGAAATGTTGACTCAAATTTCGACATGTCTTTTTTTTTCCTCTTCTTCTTTAAGGTTATTTTATTTTCATTTTCTTCCTACTATGCCACTATACTCTATAATTTCTCACAACCTCGATCATTGTAATCTTAGTCTGTTCAATGAAACATTTGAATTTTAATACTGTATAAAGTATAACTAATAAGATTTGGAATTTACTTTATTGATAATTTCTAATCCAATCTAGTCCTTACTTAATGAAATGTTGACATATATAAAGATTGAAATAATCTTAGAATTTTTTAAAAATAAAATATTATTATATACAAATAGTGGTGAAATATGAAATAGAATAGGTAACTTAATTAATACCAAAAAGATGATCTTGGAGGATCTAATACACCATCTTGATAACTTTGATATAAATTACAATAGTTCTCCCCGGTCATCTTAGACCGAAACTTAAATGTGTAAATTCAAATTTGAAAAGAGGAGTTGGTAAAAAGTAAACAGGTACAGAGTTAATTAGAATTTAGAAATGTGTTTGAAACTAAGTCGGTAATTATTTCATTTCCAAGTGAATCCTATTATGAAAAACACTAAAAAATAGTCAAAAGTTTACTTTACATATTCAAATAATTTCCATCAATATTCATTAAAGGAAAAAATCTTTTTTCGATGTCATTTTCATAAGTAAAATGGTCATATTCTTACATTTAATGATTAAAAGTGATTAATTAGGCTAATTAAGCTACAATTCAAGTTTTATTTGCTAATTCAAAAAATTTCCATGAATTTCCACAATTTCCATTATTTTTTTTCGAAATATCCATCGACATCGACATGTTCGTAAAATCGGGACCTCGATATTTTCATCGACATCGACATTTTGAACACAAAATATAGACATTTTCAATTGGGCTTTCTATTTCAAAATTGTTTTCTTTTTACTTTCTCCCTCTCTCATCTTGGTTTGTACCAGAGCATGGGAAAGATCAAGTAATATATAGCATGAGCTGCTCTGTGGCATAAAATTTTATTTTATGTTCAAAGAACTTAAGGGAGTGGAGATTTAAATCTGTGATATTTTGATCGATAATATATGTTTTGACCAGTTAAGTTATACTTTGATTGATGGCATAAAACTCTTATTGAAGTGGTCCTACGTAACACATTTGAATTACATTTAAAAAAGAGAATACTATGGTTAACACTAAAATCATTAGTAATGCCTTGTTTCTTCTATCTTATCAGCCTATAGTTAGAAAGCTTGTCAATGGTATTTGCTTGGATCTGCTATTGCTTCAGAGGATGAGTCTTACTTTACAGGACCTTCACCCTATGCAGTTAGAGTTAGCAGCAGTGGGCAATTGCTATCACTTGGCATCACCACCAAATATTTCCCTCCCATCTTTACACTTGATCAAAGTCATGAAGTTTGCATAGGGTTTGCATTCGTTTGTGAGTGATTAGATGATCTCCTCAAGAACTCTGCCACTAACTTCGAAAATGTAGAAGAACTGTTCCCGAGCAATCGAGACGGTGAATCGTACTCGATGACTTTGCCTATAAAAATGAAGCTCATATGAATTAGAACTTAGAAGGATATTATTACTACTCAAGTTACCAACTTTAGTTTTTATAATATACTCCTCAACTCCATGCATAAAGTCAGTTAGAATCCAGTTTTCAGAAGAAAGTTTTAAAGCAATGTCAAGAGTTGGCTTGCCTTCGTCAAGAACCAAAACCAAATCATTGTCGATAACTGTCGGTATCCGATGAGCTATGGTAATAACTGTACATCCATTTGTCTCCTCTCTTATTGTTTCCTGAATTATATTCTCTGTTGCTGTATCAATGGAAGCCGTTGCCTCATCCAACACAAGAATCCTACGCTTCTTGAGCAGCACCCTGGCCAAACAAACTAGTTGCCTCTGTCCAACACTCCAATTCTCTCCATCTTCAGCAACTGCAGCATTTATAGGCCAAGTACAAAAAAACATTTTTGAGTAGAGAATAAAATAAACTGGATAAGAACTTCAGAAAAACAGGATATTCCATCAACCTGGTGCTTCGAGAATCATTTGCTCCGTTCTGATGATCTCGGCAAACCGACACTTGTTGAGGACCTGAAAAATCAAGTTAAGTTTCAAGGAGTGTGTTAACTTTTCAATCTCGATGAAGAAGGCGCTCGTAATCTCACCTCCCAAATTTCTTGATCAGTATGTTGTTGTAAAGGGTCTAAGTTAGTTCTCATGGTTCCTTGGAACAATGTCGGGTCTTGTGGAATTATACCCAACCTGGACCTCAGATCATGTAGACCAATTTTGCAAATGTCAACTCCATCAATGAGAATCCTTCCTGCAGAGGGCTCTACCATCCTAAAAAGTGCTTGAATTAAGGTGGACTTTCCACTTCCTGTCCTGCCCACAACCCCAATTTTCTTCTTTTGTGGAAAGGTACAAGTGATCCCTTTGAGAATCACTGGAAGTTTAGGACTATATTGGACATGAAGGTTCTCAAGTTCTATCCTTCCCTCCTCTGGCCATTTTGGCATTGGCCTACAACCCTCGATCACCGGTGGTGCCTCAGAAGCAATGTTAGTAAACTGAAGAATTCTCTCAACAGATATCATTTTGTTCTCAACGTTGCATAGATTCCATATTACCCAAGCCTGAAGCACATTCATGTTCAAGCCATATGTGGCTGCTAATCCTGCTAAGCCTGTTGTAAGATAAACTAGTTGCTTAGGTGATGATGGAAATAATAGAATGTTAGAATGAAATAACTGATCAAGTGAAAGTTTTGGATGGCAACAACATCAACGGAGATAAATAATGTTAGGAGCGCTTACTGGGATCTATTGCTGACCTAGGAAGGGACACCAAGATGACGAGGGCAAGGAAGAAGACAATGTCGAAAAGAAAATTGATCCGTAGACACAACCATTCCATTGAAGTTGCATTGTGAAAAACCACACGAGAATAATCATCAACTAGATTTAGTATTTTCGTCAAAAAACGCTCCTCCTGGTTGAAACAACGGATAATCGTTGCACCTACTACCGTTTCAGAAAAGTGATGAAGAATTGGAGCTTTTCGAATCCCAACCATTCTAGCCAGTTCTCTAGCAGTACTAATGTAATATCCCTGCAAATGAAATTGAAAAATTTTAAGGAATTGAAGCTGATGAATTAATGAACAAAATCCTAGAACCACTTGCTGTTGGAAACCATATTTGAGAAACTGGAAGTATATGATAAAGGTTGCAGGACTAAAGAACTAACATATTCAGCATAGAATTCAAAGTACATCATATTGATGTGATGCTGCAGAATAGCAAATTCAAAGAACAATAGCTTTATAATTTTAGTGCAATAATGAAAAGCATATTGTAAACCAGAAGTGAGATATATGTTCTTGCCTGATACCATATGGAGATAGCAAGGACGACGAGAAAGAGGGGAAAAACTTGCCATGCAACCTTGGACATGAGGATGATGATACTTAACAGTTGAATTAGTGCAAAAGCCAGTCCTCCTAATCTATAAGGTATATCTGTATCTAAAGTGCTTTGATCAGTAGATGACTGCATCATAGAAGAAGATGAAAAAAAGGATTAAAATTGTTGACTGACACAATGAAAAAATTCAATAAAGGAGATGATAATGAACACAATAGTAAGGTACTAACCCTGTTGAGGATTTGGCTTGAAGGTTTGGCATCAAAAAATGAAATAGGTGAGGCAAAAACCGCTGTCACCATTCCAAGAAACATTCGCTGCGCAGTCTCGATAGCAATGGTTGCCATCACAACGGCCCTACCTAATATGAAGATGGAGCTCCCCCCTGACATCAAGATAAAAATCCCTATCAGCTGCTCTTTGCTGACCTTGCCTTCTTCTTCTGTTGCCCAAGCAATCCAATAATTGCTTCCCATCTGTAGGATCTGAAACAAAATTTGGCAAAGAAGGATGATAGGAACAAGAGCCCCTTTATAAGCAGACGTGATAAAGATTGAGTAGACACTCCATTTTACACGGCCAGTTTGGGTTTCCTCTTCTTGAGTTCTCACTGAAAGGGTTCCATTTCCTAGGGACTCAGAAAATTTTTCATCTAGAGCTTCTATCTGATGTATTTGACAAGGTCTTTCATGATGGAGTTTATCTTCTTTGAATGGCTTAACTCCATTTAGTGATCTTTTGTGTGCTGCAATGTGCCTTGAAAGTTCACCGTTTGGATTTGATATTAATTCTGCGTACTTTCCTGATTGAACAATATGACCATTTTTCATCACCTGCAAGTAAAAGCAGTCAAATGTGACACGAGGCAGAAAGGGTTAGTACTTTGTGATACTCCAAGGAAAGCAACAAAAAGTTCAATTACTTACCAGAACGAGGTCCGCAGCTTCTATGAATTCCAAGTGATGAGTAGCATATATGACAGTTTTACTAGACAAAAGTTGCAAAAGACATCTCTGCATTATCATTAAAGTTATGTGTGAAAATATTTTATATGGAGCATGATTACCATTCTACTGTTTCATTAAAGAAAAGACATGTAAAACTGTAAAAGAACATAAAAAGAATAAGACAACAATAAAAACAGAGAGATGATGCTTGCCTTGAACAAATGTGTTCCTGTACATGCGTCCACAGCACTAAAAGGATCGTCAAGGAAGTAAACATCTGCATCACTATAGACCGCCCTTGCCAATTGAATCCTCTGCTTTTGTCCTCCACTTAAGTTCATCCCTCTCTCTCCCAATAAAGTAAAATCACCATCCAACCATAGCTTGATATCCTGATTCAAAGCACAAGCTTCTAAAACATCTTCATAAAGATGTGTGTCCATTTCCTTCCCAAACAACACATTCTCTCTAACGGTGCCTGATTGGATCCAAGCACTTTGAGGAACATAAGCTTTAGTTCCATGTACCTTCATTTGTGTTCCCGAAATCTGTGGGATCTCGCCTAATATACTACAAAGTAGGCTTGATTTTCCTGAGCCAACTGACCCACAAACTGCAACCTTGTAACCTTTTGGTATCTGCATCTTCTCTACAACTTTTATCGTTGGTTTCTTAACATTTAGATCATTGGCTTCCCAAGAATAATCCCCCACCTCAATTCCAATCATGATCTCAGATCCACTGGAAGGAGGATAATAGATCTGCTTCCTTTGATCTTCTTCTCGAATGAACTCTTGGATACGATCAAGGGAAACTTTTGTTTGAGCAATCATGGAAATTAGCTCTGGTAGGTTATATATAGGTTCTTGTAGGATCCGAAAAGTAGCTATGGCTGATAGAACTGTACCTGCTGTTAGAGGAATTTTCATTATAATGCAGGCACCAAAGGTAACTACTGAAACTAAAGTTGGTGAAACCCAAAAGAGAAATGCTATAACTGAGCATGTATAGAGGTATCTCTTCAACCACCTTCTTTCTTCTTCCCTAAGTTGTAAGACCTTCTTAAAAAATGTCTGTTCCCAAGAATGCAGTTTCAAGACTCTCATGTTCTTAAGAGTTTCTGATGTCAATTTGATTCGAGAGTCTTTCGCATCCATTATATTTGAGTGTAGACTTTCTTGAACATTGGCCAAAGGTGTGTTGCTCACCATTATAAATATTGTGGCTAAAAGAGCAGTAATGGAAGGAGCAGCACCAAGGTTCCTATAAAGGATGATCAGGGCTAGAACTATTTGAACAGGAAGCAACCAAATCTTATGAATATACCAGGAGAAGTCTCCAACTCTTTCAACGTCCACATTGATTAAATTTATGATTTTACCATTACTTGGACCAGCAGCATTAATAGAAATAGACTTCTTGTAAATCATCACTGTAAGAGCTGCCCTTACCTGTATACCGACACGGTGAGTGCCGAAATACCACTGTCTTTGAGTAAGAGACTCCAATGTCTTTGCAAAGAAGAAGATGAAGGCAAGAATCAACCCATCACGGATGCTTGAGTTATCACCCTTTCCCAACAGATAATTCACAAAGTTGGTGATTAGAGAAGGCCCCATAAAGGATGCTAACGTGTTGAATCCTAATAAAAGTTTTTAACAAAGAGATTAGAGAAGAAAAGGATTTAACATAGAAGAATTCAAGTAGTGTAAGGAAGGAGAGGTACCAGCAAAAATTGCAGTTAAGACCAAGGATTTCCATGTGGCTAGAACTATAGCTTTAGGCAAGGAAGAAGACTCAATTTTCTTTCTCAGAAGCGATTCTTCCAACAATGAGGAAGCATATTCTGCCGTTTCAGATTGAGGTACACAAGGAACATGAGCTAATTCAAGTTTCTGACTCCTTCCTCTTTTAAAGAGCGGGTTCAGCCACCGGAATGTAAGTTGACTCCAGAATCCAGGACTGATGAAACCACCATCATCTTCAAAAGAAGAAGCATTCTCTTTTTGGAGCAATGATTCCTCAAAATCATTGTGTTTCTTGGAATAGTTAACAGTTAGTCCAGTGCAACAGATTATGAAAGACAAAGTGAAGGAAGCAAAATCTACAATAGTGGCTTTTGGAATAAAATGAGGGAACTCCATAGCTTTCAAGTGGGCTAGCAGGTAAATAATCGAACAACCAAAACCATAAAAACAGGAGAAAACCCACCACACCATTAGAATCAACGGCCATCTTTTGCCTCGATACATTCTATTTCTCCAGTAGAATGCAATCCCAGCGGCTAAAATCCACGTCATGGCAGAGATGGCTGATTCCCAGCAAAAGATTCTGCGATTCCAGTACTCGTAAGCAGCAAAACCCCAGTACAAAAATGGAACAATGGCATTACAGAAGATTGTAATACTGATTAGCCATTTAAACTCTCGAAATGCTCTGTTTCTCAAGTCATGGGATCCGCTCTCTCCTACCTCCTCTGTCCACTTGTGAAGAAAAACCCAACCCATCGACAATGCAAGAATAAACGTCGCATTAACGATTGCAGAAGTAATATCCATGGAAGCTGCTTCTAGAGCTCGAAAATACATGGTTTCCAACTTATCCATGCATTGAGAAGAAAACGAATAACTAGAGATCGCAATCTCAGTACGCAGAGACAGACCCCAGTAAATAAGCAGAATAACGATTTGAGAAAGCGAAATGTGGATTGAAATAGAAACAATAGATGGGGATAAATCTATGGAGTTTCAGAAGAAGAGAGAAATAGAACACTCCCGTGAAAATGGAAGCACGTGGGTCTTTCAAGAATGGCGATAAACTGAATAAAAATTGGATGAAAACCCGGTAGATTTATGGCAGTGAGCAGTGGGCATGTTCTTTATATATGGAATCGTATAAAGAAATGGCTGATTTCTGTCCCTTTTCAGACTGATCTTTGTCGTCCCCTCCCCCTGCTCTCTATCCCTTTCAGATTTTCCATTTTCACTGTAACAAGTCGCTAAATAAAAAAAAATATATATATATTTTTTTTATTAAAAAATTTCTCCTTCTAGACTGCAGAGAGAGAAACATTCGAGATGAATTTGTAAATTGTAATTCCAATGATGTCCTCATTATGACTCCATATCAAAATTATTCAATATCCAAAATCAATTTCATACTCGTTGTGCAAATATTTATTTTCATACGTACTCAAAACGGTAATATATTTATTTATTTTCATATTAAGATGTTCTACGTATAAGGAATGTAATTGGACCATTTGATGTACGTTATGCCATCATCAAATTATTATTCACATGGAATAAATACGTAGTTTTTTTTTTCCTTTTAACAAATTTTTCTGTAATGTAAATGGAAATCATAGTTGGACGAAAATGATTAGGAAAAAATTTCAATATATTCCTATATACTATTGGCTATTAATCCTCTCAAAATCTATTTATTGTTTTTTTCTTTTAAAGACATAAAATCATACAATAAATGGTGTGACTAAATTTTATTCACATATTAAATTTATTGGGTTAATTTCAACTGTTTAATTTTATCCAAATTAATTGTTAAATGGTTTATGAATCAATTAAATCAAACTATAAAATATCCAAAATCAAGAATGCTAAAATTTAGCCACAAATAACATACATAATAATACTCTTTGTGGCTAGGCTTAACATTCACAAAATAGCCTAAAATGTTGTAATTAATTGGAGGCATGAATTCATCATTTATTCAAATTAAAGGTTAAAATTTAAAATTTAAATTAAAGTTCATATACGGAACTAAATACACAAGTAAAAGTAAAAGTGAATAAATGAAATTTTTTTTTTCAGAAACTTTATCTGTAAGGTACTCCAATTCGGTGATGCCACGTGGATTGACAAAAAAAGTACGCGAGAATAAATGCGGGTCGATAGAAATAGAATAGGGAACGGCGGTGTAATCGAGGACGTAAAACCGCCGAGTTGGTGGGTCACGATTGGACGGAGTCGTGTGGCCAACCGTCACGAACCGGATCCAGTGCGTGGCGGCCGCGTGGATCCTGCGCACCAACCAACCCACGCCACAAGCGCCACTTTCAGCTTTCTTCAATTCTTCCAATTGCCAACATCCTTTGCTCTTCTTTTTTGGGGGCATTTTTCCCAATGAAAATTATAAACTCGGTTCTTGTGGCTCATTTAAAATTTGTTGATTCGGTCACCTGATTTTAAAATTTAACGAAAAGTTCAGAGTTTATGTTAAGTGGAAAAGGGAACAAAATAAGACAGTAAGAAATGATTTAAAGACGATAAGTAAGTTTAGCCTAACTATATAAATGAAATTAAAATTTTTCAAATAATAAGATTCGAATTGAACTAATA
The DNA here is from genome assembly GCF_013281855.1 of Momordica charantia. NCBI lineage: Eukaryota > Viridiplantae > Streptophyta > Magnoliopsida > Cucurbitales > Cucurbitaceae > Momordica > Momordica charantia. Next base: position 31,455,619 of record NW_028275167.1, on the reverse strand, counting down.
AAGTTTAATCAAGATGAAATATACATTGATGTATCTTATCATCTTTGTAATTGCTAAGTCGTGTGCTGATAAATTTTTTAGTTCAAATAAGGTGAAGTGATAGTTCAAGTATCTGGTTTTTCATTTAAACAAACTTTTTACTTGACTATATTATCAAACACCATAAAATTTTTAAATCGCTCTTCACCCCTCCAAAACTCATTCCTAAAATAATGTGAGACTTTACATTTATTTAATTATATATGTGATTTAAAACGTGTTTATTAAGAAGGGGTTTTTTTTTTTTTAATTCAGTAACAAACAGGTGGGTTGTTACAAATAATTGGAAAAACATTACATAAAAAGAATTGAAAAAGGAGAGGAAGAAAAAATGAACAGGCTGTCAAATATGACGGTTTATCCACTGCCACTTCCATTTGTTTTTTGAGCAATTTTTGGTGGGTTTGTATTGTATATACTTTTCTTATATAAAACAAAGAGTCAAAGACAGTGCCAAATTTACAAAACTTTATATTATATGAACACTCTCACTACCACAATTCTGATCTGATCTGATACCCCTTCTCTTTTGTAAATTACTCCACTTTATTTTGCACTAAAGACCAAAAGCTTATCCTCTCAGCACATTTTACCTCTTTTACCCCTGCCCGCCACTAATTCTTGTGTTTCTCTTCGTTAAGAGTGTGTTTCGGAGTGACGGTAGAATGATTGATTTTATAATTGATTTTTCAATATCACCGTGCAAATGATACATTAAAAATCAATTTAATGTGGTTTTAAATTTTTCTAAAATCAATTTTTTTAATTTGCAAAACATGACTACAAAAAAGAAGTGATTTTGACCGTGGAAGAGTAATTTTAGCGGTCGAATTAAAATCACTCCCAAACGCTATCATAAATATAGCCATCGATATATTCTCGTCACTCCCACGAACATGGTTTTAGATGGGTCAATATATGATTTTAACTCTCTAAATATACTCGAAGTAAAAAAAAAAAAAAAATCTCTAAATATACTCTTACAAAAAACCATATTGGCCACTAAGTTTCAAAAAGCAATCATTTTCAATCCTCTTAATACTCGCTTAGGTCAACCTAATTATATGGCTCAAATGCATACCTACCTTGACACATTAATAAATATATTCAAGTTATGCTATCATTTTATTGAAAGAAAAATTACATGACCAAAATGATTTATTTTCTAAAAGTTCAAAAGATTAAAATAAACATTTTGACTATGAAATAAATTGGTATCTTAGTATGAACTTTTTCCAAAAAAATATTTTTAAGGTGGTGAGAATTTTCAATCAAATTGTGTGTTGCTTTTGAAAATTCAAACTGAAATAAATAATAGCGTTGATTTCATGGATTTGACTTCTTTGAGGATAATTATCCTTTATTAAAGAAGAGACTTCTTCCTTTTCAACTTTGTTCGGTGATTACATTAGAATAATAAAATAATAAAAAGTCCCCAAAAGTATTATTTACTTATATCATAAAATTTAACATTTGACACATTCATCTCATCGTGAAACTATATCTTTTAAATTCAAGACTAGATTATCAACTTTATCTCGTAGCTAAAAAGTTTCATATTTGACAATATTTTTAGACACATTTACCTCATTCTAAAACAATAGCAATCATTTTTTCTCTTTAAGTCAACTATAGTAGTCTTTTTTTTTAATTCTTATTTTTATTTATGACTTCTTTTTAAGTACTTCCTTATAAAAAATGAATTCACTTCTTCATATATTAAAAATGAGATAACTAGTTAGTTAGATGATTATTTTTTTGGATATATTTATCCTTCATATAATTTTAAATTTTAAAACTTATCCTTAACAATAATAGTATATACTTTATTTATTTTTATTAAAAGTAAAATCAATCCCATTAAATTAAAAAGGTTCTTGACATTTTAATAAAATTTTAAAAATAGGAAAGCTTTTCTTTAAAATTTATGTTATATTTTAAAAATTGACTAAGATTTAAAAAATAGCCTTTAAAACAAAACGTGAAATTGCTATCAAATAAAGTCTTTAGAACATATGTTAAAAAAATAAAATTAAAATACATCACAAAGCAAGTGAAAGTTTTCAAGTTCACTAAATATTAAAAAATCAAAAAGATATTTTATTTATTTTATTATTATTATTATTATTTGTAGGGAGGCAAGTCTTGTTTTTATTTTATTTGAGAAAGGAGGCAAGTTTTATTGGGTGCAAAATTGCCAGCCTATTTGAGCTTATCTTGGACTTTTCCTTTTTCTTTAATTTACTTTGGTTTGGCTTCTTTAAATATTGTGATACATAAAGATAAGACAACTTTTAAATAAGGGTACACACGTGCACCAATGTAAATAAATCCAGACATCCTTCATGGATGAGTTTCTTTTTTTTTTTTTCTTTTTCTTTTAGATCAATAAAGTATCTCAAAATAATATATATATATATAGGTGAATCTAGATCAATAACATAATTAAAGAAACCGACAGAAACATTGTACAACTGGTCAAAATATTAGTAATTTGTATAATATCAAAATCTATCGAAAACGTTTTAAAATTTTCAGTTATACTCATGTAATGTAAACAACTCTTAAGTCTATTTTAACTTTTATTAGTTCATGAGAAAATTGGTGAGGTCTTTTAAAAACTTCATAGAATGAAATGAATGATCAGCAGAAAAAATACTTTCTAGGTTTTTCTGTGTCTCTATAACAAATGGTCCATTTATTTATTTATTGAGGGGCGAAAAATGGGGATTGAACCCGCGTGGGGTGGATTTGATCCACTTGACTACATCCGCTCGCCCCTACCTTGCACAGACCTATATTCTGATAAAAAATTATTATCTTGAAAATTTTTCTAACCCTGGATGACAATCTGACATATCATGGCTAAATCCTAAGATTATTTTTTTTAATTTTATAAGTGGTTTAAAGTTTGAAAAATCTAATGAAAAATGATAGATTGATCATATGTATTGAATTTAGTCGATATGGTTTGTCTTGGAACAAATAATGTTATAATTTTTTCATTTAATATTATATTGATTAATTGACAACACACGTCAATATGGAAAGATTCTCAATTATCCAACGACTCTGTGCACTCAACAAAAATGTAGGATGAGGTCAAAATAAAAAAGTTTACACTTATTTTATACAAATAACTTTTCAAATAGTAGAATAATCTACCATAAGATAACCAAGTTTTTATACTTATTTTATTTGAATAACTTTTCAAATAGTAGGATAATCGACCATAAGACAACGAAGTTCATATTTATTTCATATAAATAACTTCTCAAAGAGTAGAATAATCTATTTCAGATATTAATTCAAGTTGGTTTAAAAAAAAAAGATAAATTCACGTCCATTTTGAATTAGAGTTAAGAGTCGATATATATTTTATGTCTAATCAAATTGGTTGAGTTAAAATCATTTTAATTTAACTAATGAACTCAACCATCTAATATAAAAATTGGATAAGATTTATTGGACTTATTAATAGAAATCTCCCTAACATTAAAAAAAAAATCATGAGAATAGAGAATAAAAATTGATTTTAGAAAATAAACACTAACTAATTCAAGTACAAGTTGAATTTATATTATAAAAATGTCTACCAAAACTTTCTAAATAATTTGAAACTTATAAAGAACTGAAGTAGATAGAGACATTGAAAACAAAAGACATATATGGTACAGGAAAACTTGAAAGCAGTTTTGAAACTTAAGTTAAATAAACGAAACATAAATGAAGACATTATGTCGACGTTACACACATCCTGCAAAGATTTTGAGCACGAGCGTAAGGACCACGATCAAAAGCCGAGGCAGCACTGTGGCAGGGCCAGCCCCACCACAGGCCACGCCTGTGCTGTGACTTTGGAAAAATGATTTGTGTGTTTTCTTTTTTCTTTTTTTCTGTAACATTCTTTGTTCTGTTTTGGCTATGAAAATGACAATTTATATGCTATTTTCCAGATTCTTCATTTTCCACTATCCTTAAAAGGACATTGATAGTGGAACCTTTCCCTTTTAGTTTCTTGTTTTTTTCCTCCTTTCAAGTCCACACCCTTGACGTGGCCATCCCACCTCAGCAATCACTTGTCAGCCACCCACCCACGGTTACCCAGCTGTCTTTGCTTTTAAAAGTCGTTTTTTTCTCTTTTCCTTTTTTTAATTTTAAACTGAAAAAAAGTAACCATTAATATTTATTTTTAGAAGTGTTTGGAAAATGAACTAAAGAATTAGAAGTTTTAAACGTTCAAAATTGTGAGTCCTCAAAGTTTAAACATTGGTAAGAAATTAAAAAGGGAGAGAGTCCCATAAAATTGACCTAATGCAATCTCTTAGAAATAAGTAAATATGCTATAAAATGAAATACATCAAACTTATAATTTTAACAATATTTAAATGTCACGAGGAATCTTCATGAACGGCCTGAAAAAATATCTTTTTGAAAAAAGAAGCCACGTTGAATTGAAATACGAAAGTTTTGAAGGGATTCAATGAACACGGCATTGGCCATTGGGTGGGCCGTCAGCAGGCCTCTTTTACCGGCCCTGAGATTAAAGTCCATATACAGTAATTAATTTCTTAATTTATTTTATGGTAACAATATGTAAAATTCGAAAGGGAATGATCTTTTAAAATTCTTTAATTGTTTCTCTAATATTATTGTTTTAATATATTATCCTCATTATTATGGTTTTTAACAGTAATTTGTGATATTTCCCAAACAAACATCACGAATTCGATCTCTCGTCCTACATTATTATTATTTTTAATATATTATCATGAATTTTCTTGGAAAATCATGGGCATGGGCCAGTTTGGCAGCTTACCGTTAATTAGAATTCATAGAGAAGATAGAATTTGGTACTGCAAATTTGACTGTGACGTGGACATAGAAATCAATCCCATCCCTACAACACCTTTTTGGTAAGCTTCATGGCAACGACCCTCACACCATGTCGGGAGCCTAAAACCACTTTTTTAATTATTAAAAAAATAAATGTTTAAATCCAATTTGATTCTATCTTCTCAGACGTTTATTTTTATGTTTGTTTATTCATTTTAGTCTTTCTTATTTTTTAAATAGTTGTTATAGTTTTTATACTTTTCGGGCCGGAACTATTTTGATTTATTTATTTTCATTTTTATCTTTATCTATATCTATCAAAATTTAACTCTTTACTCACTAAATTTCTTTAAATATATTTACAAATTTTTATTAAAGAATTTTTAAAGTATATAAAATAAGGACTAAAATAGTTATTTTTTAAAAAGATTAAAACACGGAACTAAAATGAATCTTTCAGAGGTAAAAGTACCCAAATGAACCAAATATGAAGTAGAGATCAAAATAGTATTTAAATCAAAGGACAAAAAATTTATTCAAAATTATTATGTGGGGAGTAATTTAAAAATGTTTTTGGAAGAAAAAAAAGTTATAAGCACTTAAATTATTTTATAAAAAAAATACCCGTGAAGTACTTTTGATCTAAATGCTTAATATAAAATTACTTAGTTTCTTTTATTATAGTGATCTTCGAACTGTCAGCTTTAATAATAGAAATAAGTATCTTATCCACCTCAACTATATTGGATTTAAAATTATAAAAAGTAAATTTATAGCATAGTGTAGAAAAAAAAACGTAAAAGCATGTTAAAAATTTGTATGTATGAGATCATATGACATACCCTTCCAAATAACTTATTTATTCTTCAATTTAATTTAAAAATATAACTAATAAAATCATAATTAACAATTATTTTCCTATTGGTAATACATTTTGACAGATGAACACCATAAATACAAACATCGTTGCAACAAAACGCCACACCAAAATAACCCAATAGAACTAATTACTGCTTTACAGGCCAAGGAATGATGCCTTGAATCTCGAGCACAACGTTTTCATCTTGCATTCATCTTCTTCTTTACAAAGACAGTGAGTCTCGCTTACTCAAAGACGGTGGTCTTTCGGCACTCACCATGTCGGTATACAAGGAAGAGGAGCTATTTCTATTAATGTTGCTGGTCCAAATAGTGCTAAAATCACTAATTCAATCAATGGAGACTTCTCCGACTATATTCATAATATTTGGTTGCCATAAAGGGTGATCTGGGTTAGAATTATTTAAAATTGACCCTCTAATGAAGTAAGATATCGACCCTGTTAAGGATTTGGCTGGGAGGTCTGCCATCAAAAAGTGAATTAGGTGTGGCAAAAACTGCTGTCAGGAGCCCCCCGTCTGACATCAAGATAAAGATCCCTATCAACTGCTCTTTGCTAGTCTTGCCAAGTTCTTATGTTGCCCGATAATTGCTGCCCATTTGAGGGTCTGAAACAAAATTTGGCAAAGAAGGATTAAAGGAATAAGAGCGCCCTTTTATAAGCAAACGTGATAAAGGTTGAGTAGACACTTCATTCTACCACGGCCAAATTGAGTTTCCTTTTATTGAGTTTTCTTTGAAAGTTTTTTCATCTAAAGCTTCTATCTGATTATTTGACATGATCTTTCATGATGGAGTTTATCTTCTTTGAACGACTTAACTCCATTTAATGATCTTTTGCGTGCTGCAATATGCCCTGCAAGTTCACCGTTTGGAGTTGATATTAATTTTGAATGCTTTCCTAGTTGAACAATATAATCATTTCTCATCACACACAAGCAAAAGTAGTCGAATGCAGTACAAGTCAGAAAGGGTTAGTGCTTTATGATACTCTAAAGAAAGTAACAAAAAGTTCAATTACATACTAGAACGAGGTTTGCAACTTCTATGAATTCAAGTGATGGGTAGCATATATGAAAATCTTACTAGACAAAAGTTCATTCGAGAAGAAGATCAAAGGAAGATAAGCTATTATCCTCCTTCTAATGGATCTGACATCATGATTGAAATTGAGGCGGGTGATTATTCTGGGAAGTAAATGATCTACAATGTTAAGAAACCAACGATAAAAGTTGGAGAGAAAATATGCAGACACCAAAAGGTTACAAGGTTGCAATTTGTGGGTCAGTTGGCTTAGGAAAATCAAGCCTACTTTGTAGTATATTGGGCGAGATCCCACAGATTTCGAGAACATAGATGAAGGTACATGGAACTAAAGTTTATGTTCCTCAAAGTGTTTGGATCCAATCAGACACTGTCAAATAGAATGTGTTGTTTGGGAATGAAATGGACACACATCTTTATGAAGATGTTTTAGAATCTTGTGCTTTGAATCAGGACATCAAGCTATGATTGGATGATGATATTACTTTGTTGGGAGAGGGGATGAACTTAATTGGAAGGCAAAAATAGAGGATGAACTTTTGTATAATAAGACACTCGTGTATGCTACTCTCATACTACAACCTTGTAAGTAACCTCTTCTTTTGCCTTACCAGACAAAAGTTCATCCTTTGTTTTTGCTCCCCACTTAAGTTCATCCCCTCTCCTACAAAGTAAAACCACCATCCAACCATAGCTTGATATTCTGATTCAAAGCATAAGATTCTAAAACATCTCCATGAAGATGTGTGTCCATTTCCTTCCAAAACAACACATTCTCTCTGCTGCTGCCTCATTGGATTCAAGTACTTTGAGGAACATAAGCTTTACTTCCATGTACCTTCATTTGTGTTCCCGAAATCTATGAGACCTCGCCCAATATACTACAAAGTAGGCTTGATTTTCCTAAGCCAACTGACCCACAAACTGCAACCTTATAACCTTTTGGTATCGACATCTTCTCTACAACTTTTGTCGTTGGTTTCTTAACATGTAGATCATTTGCTTCAAAAGAATAATCACCCGCCTCAATTTCAATCTTGATGTCAGATCCACCGGAGGACGATAATTGATCTGCTTCCTTTGATCTTTTCTAAAATGAACTTTTGTCCAGTAAGACTGTGATATATGCTACCCATCATTTGAATTCATAGAAGCTGCGGACCTCATTCTGGTAAGTAATTCAACTTCTTGTTGTTTTTCTTGGGGTATCACAAAGCAATAACCCCTTCTGCCTTGTAATACATACGACTGCTTTTGCTTGTGGGTGATGAAAAATGGTCATATTTTTCAATCAGGAAAGTATGCAAAATTGATATCAAATTCAAACGGTGAACTTGAGCGGCGAAGTTATAGAATTCCTAAGCCAAAAATAGAACTTGAACGCTAATCAGTTTAGAATTCTCAATAGAAGAAGTTATATGACTCAAATACATGCCTACATTAATGCATTAGAACTTATATTTCAAGTCACGTTATTAATTTGTTAAAAAAGAAATAATAATGTAGGGATGATCAAAATAAAATAAAATAGAAATTAAAGTGAGATTTTTATTTTTATTTTTTCAAATTGTACCTTAATATTAAAAAATATATCTTTAAGCCAGTGAGAATTCCAATCAAATTGGTGTTGCTTTTGGAAATTCAAACTGAAATAAATAATAATCTACCAACACGAAGCTTCATGGATTTGACTTCTTTGAGGATAATTATCCTTTATTAAATAAGAAACTTCTTCCTTTTCTACTTTCTTAGGTGATAACATTCGAATATATAAAAATTAATAATAAAAAATAGAGTAAAAAAAGGCGTTATTTACTTATTTCATAGAATTTTACACATTTATCTCGACATTAAACTAAATAATTTTAAGCAGAATGAGAAGAAGAAGAAGAAGAAGAGGAGAAAAATAAAAACACTCCCGTGAAACTGGAAGCACGTGGGTCAGATTTTTTACCAATTTCCAAATTTATAGTATTTTTACCTTTTTTACTTTGGGTAAATGTTTGATTACGAAATACATTCGCATTCTCTTTGTTTTTTTTTTCTTTTTTTAATTCCTCAAACAAACATTTTCCTGTTATTTTTTCTTTTTCAAATTTTCTTCCAAATCTTTCTAAACTAATTTGGGGTATGAGGCCATGGTTGGAAACTAAATATGTAGAAATTAATGGTGGATTTAAAACTTGATTACTTTTAATGAATAGATATAGATATTAACATATTCTATTATTTCCACTCCCCATTAACTTATAAAACCTAACCAATCCATGTATTCAGTTCAACAAATTCTAACATAATTCTTTTAAAAAAATTTCTTTTAATGAATAGATATAGATATATTTTGCAAATAAATTTCTAATTTTACATTATTTAAAATAAATAAATAAAAAGTCCTTCAATTTTATCCTTAAAAGCCCTCAATATTTCACTGTTATTTTATGGCTAATTATGTTTAATTTTTAATTTAGTTTCTATGATCGGATAGTTTGTGATGTAAAACTAAATTATGCCAACCAATTTAAACTTTAAAAATTATAAAATCCAAATCTATAATTTAACTATGTGAGAGGATTCTTAGTAAAAGCAAAATATAATAATAATAACTGAATAAATAAAATAAAAGCATGCTAAACAATTTTAGGTATGAGATAGACGACTTTCCCTGGTGCATTTAAAAAATAATAATAATAATAAATTATTTCTTCTCCAATTTGATTTTAAAAGGTAACTAATTCGTACTAAAAAAGAAAAGAAAAGAAATGTAACTAATCAAATCTTTTGTTTTTTTCTTCTATTACATGTAACTAATCAAATCATAATTAAGAAATAATTACCAATTATATATAAGTAGTAAATTGAACAAAAATATGATTATGATAATTGAGAACCCATCAAAACAATAAAATATATTCTACATCCAATAATTGTCCTTGAAACATAATCTTCAAACGTTTTTCCCACCAATGATGAGCATTTGTTATGTGTTTTTTTTTCTCTGTATATGTTAAGAGTTTTTTTTCTCTCTCTCTGTCTCTTCTTTGATTTGAAACAAGATTTTCAAACTTTGTCATTAATTTTACACAAATTTATTGAGTTTCTCGTGCTTTTAACATGATTTAAATCTTTGACGTTGTTCATATTGAACTTTCTTTTGGATGAATAAATGTTTTCCTAAAAACCAACCATCCGACCAGTTAAACAGTCGGACCGCACCAACCAAATAATTCAATCTGGAAAAAAAGACATCCACAGACACGGAAGCTCGTGGAAAGAGTTTCCTTCGACAGATGATGGGCAACACTATTGGACTCTCTGCACATATGATTGAAAGAAAAAGTTTCAAAAGACTTTGAGATCAAATGAATATCTTTGATCCAAAGAGTCTCGTCATCCTGTCACTCCTTGAAGATGTTTATCGCTTCCAAGGAGTCCAACTCAACTAAGACTTTTAGAAGCCCTAGTCTCAATGCTAATCAAACGTCTTCCGAAATCGCATGGATTTCCAACAACAACGGACATGTTCATGTTGGACTTATAATAATGTCACATAGGATAAAATCTCGATAACGTGTGATCGCTTACATAGGAATAAATATAAACAATAATTGAATTTGCTGTAACAACTCACAATCTTATCAGACTTCAGCAACTCGTATTTTGAAATTATAATTAATTAAATGCAAAATGATTCCCACCGGCAACCAATAGTGTAGAGGCATTTGGGCTTGGACAAGCATAGATAGGTTCCATTTTATGATATACTTCTTCTCTTTATATTCCGCAACAACTTAGAAAACAAATCATTTTTTCGGAATTTTTTTAATATTATTAATTTTTAACTTATTTTCAAAATAATATATATCTCAAACTTAGTCTAAGAATAATGCTTGAGAAATTATTTCCACAATGGGTATGCAACCACGTTTCTTTTTTTATTTTTAACACAAAAAGCACCTACGATTGCTTATAAATATGACATCTACCAATTTAAAACAACATATTTATTTATCTTGGTACGGTGGCTATGCTTCCATCCCACAAGATCTACATCAGTATATTTTCTCTATTGAAATATTGTAGGTTATCTCTAAGAGATGGCCCGGCAACAGAGATAAGTTTCCAAACATTACTTTTAAGAATAAATTTGAGAGGTATGTTATTTTAAAAATAAATTAGAAAATTAGTAACATTAAAAAAATCACAATCACATTTGTTCAAGCTTAGTATATTAATAGACCAAATAAAAATTTCTCAGTTTTGTAAAAAATAATAACTTTCTAGTATTATAACGAAATAGTAAATTTGTAATTAAAAGAATATGAAAATTTATACGGGTAGCATGATTTTATAAAATATTTAGAAATATGCATATTTATAAAGGTAATTGCAAATATAATCTTCTTTTTTTTTAATAATTTGCAAACATATTAATAACTCTGAGAACATAATTATCATCTGTAATTACTAATACCCATATCAATTGACTAACGATAATGATTAATTATAATCGTTGTTATACTCTGATTTACTGTAATCAAATCACTAATATGCTTGTGTTCTATTTTTTCTTATATTTGTAAATAATTTTTTTTATGAATTTGTAATGGATTTCAATTTTGCAAATATGACAAAATATTTGAAATAAGATTTGATTTTTTAGTTATTTCAATTTTAACATTTCAAATTTTTTTATATATCAATGGTATGTCAAATCTAGTATATCAATAATATATCCGATCAAGTATTTATATCATGTATATAATTATGTATCGACACTCATAATAATATATATCAATGTTATTGATTTCTTAAAAGTAACAAATCATGTATATTAGTGATATATCAATATTCATATCATGTATAAAAGATATACATTTCATTTAAAATCTGTAAATAACACAACACAATTCAACTAGAGAAACTTAATATAGTAAATTAAAGAAAAAATAAGTATAATATCAAATATTTCATTGGGTATATCAACATTCAAAATCAAGTACTTGTTGGTATGTCAGCACCCATGGTCATGTATATCAATGGATCAAATCAAGTATACCTATCAGAATATAATTGGTTTATCAAGTATATCATTGTTTGGGTTGCGTGTTCATTAACGATATGGTGGACTTTTACTTTATTCTACGTGAGTTTGGACGTCTAGATTTTGCTATTTTTCAAGCTTGAAAAGTATAGGTAGCCGAGTATATCATTAGTATATCGGGTATATTATTTTTAGGTTTTTTTGTTTTTTTGTTTTTTTAATTTTTTTTTACTAAAAGACGCTTTTTGGTTAAATTAAATATAGTTAATAGAAATTCAGCGCAGCGCAATTTTGGAAAAAAGGGAGCCGGATCTCGGCCCCATTCCTACCGTTAAGGCGTTAACTATAGATAACGGCGCAAATTTTAAAAAATGTTACCGTTGGTTTTTGGATGGATTCGAACAGGGAAATAGCCGTTGCGTCTCCACTCAATGTTCTCTAGAACGGTCCATCTTTTTCCATAGCATTTAGTCGCGTCCGCAAGTCGAAGTTCTCAATTAAATTTTCTCTGATCCACTCGTTTTTCTCTTCTTCGATTAGAATACTTGAATCATCAACTCCGATTTCCCTTTCTGATTTGTTTCCCCTGTGCATCCATTAAACCCTAAATCTGTTCCTCGTTTTGAATTCAAGAAGTAAGGAAGATTTGATATGGCTTCAAAAACAGAGACCAAAGACATCATCACTCTTCGCGGTTCTGCGGCGATTGTCAGCGAGTTCTTCGGTATATGCTTCTGAAAACCCTTCTGATCTTAATTTTCTCTTTAATTCGGTTGATTATCCAAGAATAACCTTGGCTGATTTCTTCTTCTTCCATCTTTTCTTGAATTTTTTCTCATCCAGGATACGCTGCGAATAGGTATGAATATGGGATACGTTTCCTCTGTTCTTATTTTCATTTTCTGATCATGTAAATGTTCATTGATCGCAATTTTAACTGTGTAGCATCCTCTACAACCGTGGACTTTATCCGGAAGAAAGTTTTGTAAGGGTTAAGAAATATGGGCTTCCAATGTTGCTTACTCAAGACGAAGGTGTTAAATCCTTCATCACTAATCTAACTGCTCAGCTTTCTGGTAAATTCGCTTTCTCCAAATCAAAGATATGCATTGTGTAGTATGATTTATATTTATTGAGAAGTTTTTGAATCATGAAATTGGTTATAGAATGGCTTGAAGCTGGGAAGCTACAAAGGGTTGTGCTCGTCATATTGAGCAAAGCAAATAATGAGGTTCTTGAGAGGTGGAACTTCAGTATTGAAACTGATGGCGAAGTTGTCGAACAAGGGTATTAAATTCAACCAGAAACTTCTATTCCCTTTCATGTCTGAACTTCTTATCCTGATTACATGATCTGGCTGCAGCGTGTCGAGGGAAAAGAGTGATAAAGAAATTATGAGAGAGATTCAAGCAATTATGAGACAGATTGCTTCAAGCATCACTTATTTGCCCTGCCTTGATGAACCCTGTAAGTGTTTGCAACACTAACCATTATGAAATCGTTAGTTTATAATGATATTTAAGTCAATTTGAATGGTTTTGTCTGCTGTTTTTGTGGTTTCCAGGTGTATTTGATGTGTTAGCGTATACTGATAAGGATCTTGCAGTTCCATTTACTTGGATTGAGAGTGACCCCAAACTGATTGCCAATCCACAAATGGTGAAGCTGCATTCTTTTGATACCAAGGTATAATCAAACTTATTTGTTCAGTTCATTTTTGGATCCACTGCTTTTGTTGTTTATATATGGTGGTGTTGTGTTACTGCAGATTCACAGAGTGGACACACTTGTTTCTTACAAGAATGATGATGATGACTAAAAGCACTCCTATCGCTTTTGAGGACATTGTGAATCTTTTATTCACATTTTGTATTGCAATGTAATGATTCAATTAGAATTTCACCCGAATGATTTGTTTGTTTGTTTGTTGTTCGGGTGGAACTTTGAGCAAAATGTGACTTTTTCTCTATAAAAAAACCTACTTTTTCGTTATAAGAACAAGGGTGACGACCGACCTGACCGAGTCTGCCAAGTAATTTCCTTGGCCAAAAATATACCCAAATTACTCGGTCAAAACAGAGAGAGAATCAATTCTAAATAACGAGCATCCATAATTAGAAACTTCCAAGTAAATTTGTCTTGAAAAATCCAAATTTTTATGATAGCTTGTTGAGAAAGAAGAAAAAGAAAGAAGAAAGAATATGGGTTTAGATGATGATGGTGGTCTGTCTTGGGCAGATCAATGGGATTACAACAATGACCCGCCACCATCGTCGTCGGAAAATGACAAGAAGAAGAACAAGAGCGGCGGGTCCTCCGGCAAGAGCAAATTTGGGAAGACAATCTTGAGCTTGAAGTGGATGAAAGAATTGCGAAAGAAATCTGACAACAAATCTTGAAATCAGAATTCAGAAACCAACAATGTGAAAAGTGGGCTGAAGAATGAATCAACCAACCACCATTTGATTAATCTCTCCCATTTTAATACTTGTATTTTCTCCTCATCCTGTTGAGCTCTGAAGCCCAGAAAGCAGTATGATAGTTTCGGTTTTACCAAATTCGGCATCCAATGAAATCATATGTAATAACATTATAGATTATGCTTTTTACAACCTATCTGTATTGTACTCTTCCCGAATATAACCATGGAAGTTTCTTATATTTCATCCAGAAAGAATCAAGTTTTGATGTTCATATGTTCATTGGGCAAAAGAATGAATTCTTTTGGCATATAACCATAATTGAATTAGAAAAGAAAAAGAAAAAAAGAGCTCAGATATCATAATGCCATAATCATTAATACCAAGAAAATATCTAACATCATTGATGTCAAGTCAAATCATTATTAGTTTGGTGAATTGAGACCCCGCGAAACAAAGTTAAATAAATGTCTAAAAACTTGTCCAAACCACTGCCTGCTATATTCAAGGCATCAATTAACTACTTCAACACACGAAACAAAGTCATATAAATATCTAAGAAATTGCTGTAAATTGGAAAACCAAACAAGAACGAGGAATTCTGAAGAAAATTCAAGGAATCAAACTTTATTTGGAATATTTGACGTCATTTATTTCATTATTGAAACTTCCCAGCAACATGACAACAGAGTTTCCCACATATTAAAAGTAAAGTACAAATACGACGATGTCTAAAAGTTCTAACAGCAGTAAGTTCCTAGAAATTAAAGGGAAAAAAAAAAGGACTAGACAAGCACATAGATTGACGGTGCAGCATACATGACCTGCGAGACGCAATAGTAACATACTGAAGAACCACAATAATGGCCAGAAACAGAACGAAATGAATAAAAGACGACCAAGTCACATAAAGAGGCACCTTCCTTCCAGAGTTCATCAATAGTTAAACATTCTGATCAGCGGAAACCGTCTGCACCATGCAACTTCCCAATAGCTAGACGAAGAAAAATGGAAGGCCAACGAGATGATTGAATCTGAGACACCAGTTCCTAAAACCATTGATCATCAACGAACGATCTATAGTTATTTCCAGAACCATGGCACCCATTCACACCACTTCGAGTTCTTGGAATTAGTTTTTCTTTTTTTTTTCTTTTTCTTCTTTTTTTTTGGTTTTTCTCCTTCCACGTCCTTCAAAAGTATAAAAATTCAACATTTGGATTGACGATGCAAGTCAATACTCGGATCATTGGCTGTCTCTGGATTTCTTGCGAGAACAAATCTAAACTTTTAACTTGTATGCACATATCAAATTTAACCATAAATCGAGAAGCTGCAACTCTCTTCAGCAAGGATGAAAGAACACGGCTCGCTCCCCTCTCATTCACATATCGTTCTCTGCTTCCCACAATCAGCACAACGCAACTCCAGAGAAAATATCTCCTGATGTACATAGCCCTCTAGGCATCGTCCACACTGATCACACCTAGCTATACAAAGTGTGCATGCCCTGCATCTCTGGGTGTTGGTGTTCGTGCCTGTGTCAGTGTCGGTGACCCCTTCTTTTCCCTTGCAGCCAACCACCGGGCAGTCATAAACGAGCCTCATATTCCTGCATTTTGGGCATTCTTCTAGGTCAATGGTACGCCCATCAAAGCACGATGGAAAATAATCTCCACCTCGATAGAACCGAGGCTCCTGGGTATTTAGCTTAGTCAAGTTGTCAGTACCCAATAACAGCTTCTTCAACTTTGTAAAATGCTCATTTGTTACTCCATAAATTCCAGCTATGCTTAAATGTTTTACTCCCCGTGTACCTATTGACTTGAAGGCAGTCAAAGTATTAATAATGCCTTCAATGCTGAGTTTCGTGCATCCTGGAACACATAACTGCAGGAAAAAAGTAAAGTTAGAAACAAACGAGAATCTGACATTAATTCTTTCTAAAAAAAAGAAAGCTAGTACAATATGCCACATTCATAGCAAGAACTATGCTTGCACTTTGAAAAACTTGTATCCTTACCTTTGTGACCTTAGGATTATTAAGAAGCACCTCCATGAGACCATCATCAGTAATCCCTGTGCACTGTACAAGGCTCAGACATTCCAGACCACCTTGAGCCTTACTAGTTAATTGTAAGAGAACGTCATCAGTAAATTGTGCAAGCTTACGCCCATTTATGTGAATGTTTCTCCAAAAGAAAGGGTCCCCTTCGGCAGTCAACCGCAGGGACTTGCAAACCCTTTCAACAGCAATAAGATCCCGTGTGCCCAGATAACCAAGCACGAAACTTAAAGCGGCATGAGGAGGTTCGCCTACATCAGAAGAGACACAATTACCCTCTTTAAGATCTTCCGGTTGCACTCTAGAAGTCTCAGGTTCCATACCAAGGGTCTGAATTGTATCCACAACATATGGTGGTTCAGGATCAGTGTGGCATGATACATCACCTGCTGTTCTCCCATCAGACCACACATCAAATCCATCCAGCTCATAAGAATTATAAAAAATTCCTTTATTTTCAAATGGGTACGCCTGGAACCTAATTGCATTGTTCCAAATAAAGTTCAATCCAGCAAAAAATTGATAATTTCCATCAACTGGGCCTCCCTCGTCTCTTTCATATCCTCCACCGTAGTCAACTTTCAGATCGTCAAGCCAGCCAGTGATTGCAGTAACGGTGGTACTTATATCCATACCAAAGGGATCTGGCGGCAAGAGATCCAGAATATCACTCGAGACACAATCTGGCGAGCCACCCCCTTCGCAGGTGTCCTCTCTAAAATCAAGGCAATCCTCGACCTCCTGGTTAATATGCCAGGGCATCCCATAAACATCAGAATTCCTCTCGGGAACACCATCGACAAGAAAACCACTTGAAATCCGCATCGGAGAAACCAAATTGTCCTCCGAAAGATGCGCTGGAAAGATCGGTCGATGTGAAAAATTCAAGGCCATTGCAGGTACGCCCAAACCCAACCCAAGATTTTCCTAGTGTATTCCGGTGCCAATGGAAAAAAAAAAAAAAAAAAAAGGCAGACGGTAACAAAAGAAGGGGAAAAGGATATAAGAAAAGAAAGAGAAAATAACTAATAGAAGAGATCCGCAGAAAAAAGAAAAGAAAACTCTCAATTTCGGATGGCAAACAAAAACACAGCACACCAGAATTTCACGGAGTTTCTCGATGACAAGCTAAACCCAGATGGAAGCACAGGTGAACAAAGGGGAAATAAGGAAGCACCCGCACCGAATATATCTAGAAAGTAAAATCACAGACTACGATAATTTAACTTTTTTTTTTCTTTTCGGATTAACAGAACGAAAAATAGGGTTACAGAGAAGGAAGAAAGGAAAAGAACGTACGATAAGAACACAAAGGAAATCGGAAATCGCAGAAGGAAAAACACAAAAATTACCAGATTGAAAGAGGAAACCCTAAGTTAGAGAGAAAGAGATGCAATGGAGGAATGATGAAAGGGGAAATCTGAGGGAATGGAATCCCAACAAACGTAGCTTACTGGAATGGAATACTGCAAAGGAATAGGCTGCCGCAAGCTCCTTCCACGGATGGGAGAATTCTACCAGGAGACACAGAGAAGAGAAGAGAGAGAGAGGATGCCGATTCGAGTTTCTAGAAAGAGAGAGAGTGGTGTTGCGAAACCAGGAAGGAGAAGGAAGGGAAGAAAAAAATGTTAAAATAAGGAAATAGGGCAAGAAGGACACGTGTCGGTCACGAGGGGTAGATTTCTGTTTTGGGGCAGCGAGATGTGGCGGGAGACGGAGCCCTAATTGGCGCCTCCTCCTCTCTCTCCGCCCCTTTCCAATTTCGCCACTTTTTCTCTTCCACCGTTGGATCTTTCATCCGACGGCTGCCTTTCTTTTGGAGGAATTGTGGGCCATCCTCCTCCAAACTTAGGTTGGGTTTCAAATTCAACTGTCATCGTCCCACGCGCTAATCCCTAGTTTGCCTCTCACACCACTCTAAATTAGCGTGTATGTGATGTCAAAATTAATTAATTCATTCATTAACGATGTGTCGTGTCAATATTTTAATTGGAAAATTAAATAATATCTTTTTGTTTCTTTTAAGCCTTAACCATTCCAGAAAAAATAATCTTAACTATTCAAATGAGCTATTGATGTTATTCTACCATGGCAGTAAAAAGAGTAACGATTTTAAATGTGTAATAACAGTGTATTGATGTACTATGTGTGAAAACTCACACATAGTATGTTCC
Source organism: Momordica charantia (assembly GCF_013281855.1). Lineage (NCBI taxonomy): Eukaryota > Viridiplantae > Streptophyta > Magnoliopsida > Cucurbitales > Cucurbitaceae > Momordica > Momordica charantia. The sequence goes on along the minus strand of NW_028275167.1, from coordinate 31,437,121 downwards.
GATAAAAGTTTTCTTCCGGTGGAGTTCTACACGATGAGGATTTTACATTTATAACTAAAAGAATTTCCTAACTTTTTCGAGGACTAAAAATACGATTCCTATCCCCAATTCTTACCCAAGTCTGAATTTGTTTTCCATTCACCCAACACAGACATTATTTGTAAATAAGCAAGCGAGGAATTCACAATATATAAATTTAGTGTCATTTTTTAAGAAATGTTTATGAGATTAAATAACATTGATTATTATAGTAGACCTAAATCGGGTAGGGGCAGTTATTGATATTACCACGTTATGGGGAGCATGTGTGAAAAAGGGTAGTTGTGTAAAATAGAAGAAAAACTTAAACCCAACGAATCAAATAATCTACATTTGTTTGGGTTGAATTAGGACTTAGAGGGAATCTGTTAGGATAACTTGGAGGATAAGATTGGCATAGTTTTTCTGTATCAATTGGTATTTGCGCAAGAATTTCCTTATAAAATAAAATTCCAAAAAGATATGGAAAAGGATGTCCCACTCCCATTGGTTGGAAATTGGAAGTTGGATTTCAACCTCATTTATCATCTGCCTCTAAATCAACTCCAATTAACACAACACAAATAGGCCAAAATAATAATAATAATAATAATAATAATAAAAATGGTCCCAAGCACAAGTTTTCATGGTCGCAACTTGGGTGTCAAGTCAAACCTTATTGTCTTTTATTTCTTGCATTGCACGCAGAAGCATCGCCTCCAAATTCAAGCCCTGTCTCACAATCCACGCAAATTCCTGACCGTGAATTCAAAGAAAACTGGTGCTAATGTTGAGCTGCAAATCTTTTAGAAATGGATCGCTAAAACACAACAAAAGTTGTTTAAATTACCAAACTCTCAAATACAAAAAAATTGAAGATCTCAAAATTTGAACCGAGAATCCCTAGTTTAATTCTTAGCTAGACTTCTTTTTCAAAGACTTTCACGAAGGCTTAAATTGGTCGAAGTCCGTGTTTTGATTGCTCCCAGTAACCATCCAGTTTCTCCACATAGGTTGGATTAGGGAAGAGAGTGATCCATGTTATATAGACGAGGATAATTATCTCCATTAGGTCGTATAAGGTCTTTTAGATGATACAAAAACAAAAGGATGAGAATTATGTCCAAAACGAACAATATCATATCATTGTAGAGATACGAACGGTTTGGAGCAGTACACGCATCACACTATTCGAAAACATATCTAGCATAATAGCTACCATTCAAGAAATTAAGATGCAAGCCACAAGATGTTTCTCCACCAATTCTGATAAAAGCATACAAAGTTAGGCATTTTAAGGAAAACTGGTCTATGGCTAAATGGAGAACATGACAAATTTTAACTGCTTAAAAATGTTATTAACAACAAGAAACAGTGGCATACACGTTTGCAAATTGATATTCGAATATTCAGTCACTTGTATGCCATGTTGCCATTGGATACTGAAAAAACTAAAATTTAGCTATCTTTTATTAACTTGGGTAAAGCGTAGTTGGAAAATCAAAAAAAGGAAATACCCAGATGAAGAATCAATCAGAAAAGAGATGTAAAACACACAGAGCTCCGTTGTCAATCTCAACATAATCAACGAAGGAGAAGAAAAAGGTTATTTTTCTTTTCATACGACTGATTTGGTTGTTCATTAATATTATTTTTTCTAACCAAGAGAACTAAAAGCTTTTTTTAAGTGGGTTTCTGTTATTTTTAAATAACTCTTTTAATTTGTTGGCAGTAGGCAATATTCTTGGTTGTGAATTGATTGGAATTTGACACTAAGTATCTGAGAGTTTGATGACCAGTGCTCACTCCATTAATGGGTCTTTGCTAGCTTAAATAGAAAGGACAAATCTTATGTACTCATTTTTCACTCCAAATTAATGCTTTGGATTGTAGCCACTCTCACTAGAAAACTAGAGCTGCTTTGCTGGCCTTTGCCTCCTGTATTCATAATGGGCCTCTGTACTTCGAAGCCCAAATACAACCTCGGGTCGTTCCGGTCCGGCCCGGTAATTTTGACCAATAATTTAAAATCCAACGTAAAAATGCTATTGACAAGAAAGAATCGTCGTTATAATTTAAACGAACACGCTACTTGATGTGTCCGCATTTTGAGAGTTCATCAAAATTCAAACCACGTACATAATATATATATATTAAAAAAAAAACATCGGAAAGGAAATGGAAGAAAATTAATTAACGATGGAATTCAATTAGGAGAAGGAGAAGGAGAAGGCAGTTTGGCGTAGTTGAGGAAGAGGTGGTCGGCCTCGAGCCTGGCCATGTGCTCCTTCTTGAGATGAACGTACACGTCAACCCCGTCCCCGTCCTTCTTGTCGACGAGCACGAAGAGGTTCTTGAATATCAGGGCCGGGGACCCGACCCACTCGGGCTTGCCCCACCCGAAGTCGGCGTCGTAGATGGGCATTCGGCAGAGGCTGGTGAAGGAGCAGGAGAGCAGCGAACCGGCCGCGAACCGGGCCGAGGTCTTCTTCATGGCGTCCAGGAAGTTTCTGTTGTCCTGGATCTGCTTCAGATAGTGGGTGTCGATTTTGGCGATCTCTTGTCGCACGTGCGGCACGAGGGCGTAGCAGTTGGGGTCGTCCAGAATTTCTTGCGAGGGAATTGCGAATGTGCTCCGGTAGTAGTTTCCGAATGCGTATTCCGGGACTGGTGGCTCCAGTCTTGACCGTATGTTTACTGCGTGACACACCAAATACGTCGTCGTTTTCTCCGATTCCAGCCTTCCATTTTCGTCGCTACACTCCTGAAAAATACAATACAACACGCATTTTTTTAATTTCCCAAATAGACTTGCTTCAAAGCTTTTTAAATATTTTTTACTGTTCAAATATCCTTGAAAATGGGACTTACATCTTTAACGGCGGCAATAAAACGGCCGTAGAGGAAGGCGGACAAGGACTCGACTCTAGAAGGGCGTCGTTGATTCTCAAAGGCGTCGCTCTCCGCATATTTGGCTCTAATGGCTTCAATATTCGCACCATTAATCTCGTACCGTTTCGCCACTCTCTCTCTAAAAATACTATTCCTCGTGTTGTAGAGCGCCGTCGTCGTCGGCGGGAACAGCTCCCCCGACGCAAAATGCCCCCGCAGCGCCTCCACTTCCCCCCGGCCGAACGCCGCCCACCCATTCACCACGGTGAAAAACGACAGAGCATCACCAATCTTATGGGAAACGCAAATTCCCACGCCAACGCCGCCGCATTCGAACACGTTCAATTGAACCCCCATCGAAACTTCCTCCAGCTGGTCCAATTCGAAGGGAAGGAATTTGTTCAATTCGCCCGGAAATGGCGTTCCGACCACATCAGAGAGCCGGCAATTGACTCTGGTTTCGATGAAGGGGACGCCACCGTCGTCGCAGTCGATGAAAAACTCGCCGTAGTTGACTCGGCCGGCGAGAGGGTAGAACTCGGTCAGCACGTGGGAGAGGGAATTCTTCAGGTGGTCGGCGATTTTGGCGGCGTCGAAATCGGCGGTGGGGGCGTAGAAATACACCATTGGGTTGTACACGTCGGTGGTTACTTGGTCGAGAAACGACATATTGCAGCGGCGGAGGTGCGCCGGCGTCGGGGAAAACGGTTTGATCATCTCTTTGGAGATCACTTCGATTTCGACGGCCATGATTTCTCAAGAATTGTGCAGAAGAAAATGCAGGGGAATTGAAGGGATGGAAAATGGAGGTTTCATTTTCATCTCGATTTATGGGGAGCTAGTTCCTCAGTGGATGATACTTGGTCAAAGTCAAATAGGGAAGATAACACGTCATCGTCATCGTATCAAATAAAATTATTTTATTTTTTAGTACAACGACGATTTAATTCTTGTATGTTAAGTAAACAAAAATGTTGGGTTTTCATTTTATTCCTACATTTCTACCCTATCTCTGTATTTTTATTATGTATGAACATTCAAACCCTTTAGATTTTAGCTTTCTAACTTTATCAAATTTAATTTTGGTTTGTAGGGCTTAGAATTTCCATTCAATTAAAAGCCAAAGATACTTTCATGTATTGATTCAATTTATACTTTCATTAACTATAAATAAAAAAAATAAATGAGCTAGACAGTATGTTGAATTCAATAGAAGCCAAAAGATATAATGTATATTTTCACAATTTCAGTGTTTGTGCAATTTTTAAAATTTCATTAATTCTTGATGTATTGATTTTTTTTTTCAAATAAATGACTGAGTGTGACTAAAATATTACAAAATTTGATAACTAATATTTGATAAGTACGAGAATGTTTCAAACATTTTAATTAAAATGTATTTTGTTAGAATAGCTATTTCATTGATGGATTTTCATATATTGAGAATATGTATATACGTGTATTAAATTTAAAATTTTAAATATTGACGATGAAATTGAAAAGTAACTTATATATTGTAAACTAAATATATATTTAGTCTTTCATCTCTTCGGTAGCTTTTTTTTTTTAATTCGAAATTATAAAATTTTAAATTCTAATGTCGAAATTAAAACTTAACTCATAAATTAGACATAAAACTACCTATTTAGCCTTTTATCTAATCAGTAATTTTTATTTTTTATTTACTCTTTCTTTACCTAAAAGATTATTGGGTGGGAAATATATATATATAATTATATATATTACTCTAAAACTAACATGACAAATAACAAGTTGAAGTTGAAGTACCATAATATAATTTAAATTAAAAAAAAATATTTAGTATGTATATGTAAATATGTGTCAACAACTGACTTACGATCAATATATCATATTTAATATACGAACATATTTCAATATAAATGTTAATAACAAGTTCCTTTCTAGTATTATACAATATTTCACGTTGAACTTAATGTCTTTTATCCAAACAAGTGGGCAATGTAGTATTCATTATAATATATAGTTTTTGCCTCAAAATAAAATAAAAAAGAAAAAATTGTTATGTATAGTTTTGTTTTTTCCTCTCTCTGTTTCATTTCAATCGGTATAATATATTTTATATATATACGTGTTTTCTTTTCCAGTTCACCTACTACTTTGTATAACAATAGTTTCCACCCAAGCATATTTCAAATTTAAATTCAAGTATCAAAGTCAATTTAACTTTCATATATTAATTTAAATGTTTATTATCAATTTTAGCATATAACTATTTTTATCAAGATTGAGATTAAATCATTAAAAGTTTCAATTATTTTTGTGGTGAATATTTTTGTGGTGAAGTAAATTTATTTTTATGAAAAGACTTCAAATTCTAGATATTTATATGTGGTTGTTACGTTCGTAACAACCTCTTGATTGATATATATGTAAATTATTAATTAGTTCTTTGATGTTATTAATTATTATTATTGTTGTTATATATAAAGGTAAAAGAGATACATAGGAATTAAATATAAATAATAATCTTAAAATTATTATACTTTCACTTTGTTAATTTCCTTTTTAATAATTGATGTGATATTAACTATAAATTTATATGAGGAAATCAATCGTTAATTACTTGTGCGAATGAATTAATTACTTTTTGTGGTGGACCGATCTTGAAATATATTTTTTTATTGAAAGTTTGATTTAAGGGGGAAAGAAACAAAGGATGTGATCTCTATTTGATTATTTCCATCTGCAGTGTGATTGTGATTAAATGAATTTTTTTTATTCCAATCTTGCGAGCATATCTTTGGTAAGAAGAGTATTAACAAAAAATAAATCTTCCAACTTGTAGTAGTGACAAATTAAATATATATATTATTTAATGGAGGAGACTTTTAACATGATCATGTAAGCTCATAACTAATTTATCCTTTTATTTTGAAAGAGAGATAATACTATTAAATATTTTTTTAAAATATTATTTTAGTTCGATGTACTTTTTTAACTTTTATTATTTTAATCTATGAACTCTTGAAACATTAAGTTTGGCTTTGGCTTCTTGTATTTTAAAAAGTGACAAATTTTATCTAATTTATTTCAATCGTATATAATCTTATCATAATATTTCACTCGCTAATTTTATTGAAATGTAACTATAAATTTATATTAAAGGTTCCAATATTGTATAAATATTTTACAAATAAAGATTAATTTGGTCACTTTTTAAAAATACATTGACAAAAATCAATATATTTAGAGTATAATAATTAAAATGTACAACAATGACCAAAATGAACATTTTGGCAGTACATAAACCAAAATGAACAAAAAGTTGAAGGCATATGGATCAAAATAGTATTTAACACTTTTTTTTTCTTACTCTTGATATAATTTTTTATAATTATCATATCACGTTGAGGAATTAACAAAAGTAGCAATGACAGTTCACTAAGTTATAATTAATCATAATTCATATCATATCGTGAATGTCACACATTAGAATTTCTCTAAAAAAAGGAAGGTATAAACACATAAAATGTCGTGTTGTAATTAATAACTAATCTTTATATATGGTGAGGCTGTTCGCATTATAAATGGATTGGATACGAGTTGACTTTTCAACAATCAGCTTGTGTCAATGTTTGAATTACCACATGTTCTGTAATTAAATATATATAATATGGTTATCTACAAAAAAAAATATATATATATATATATATATAATATGGCGATATTAATTGAAATGGTTTCTTTTAATTAATACACAATGATTAAAAAAATACGTAAAAAAACCAAATCTGGTTGGGTGAGACATTTTCAGTTTAAATTTTCCATTATATTTATTATTTTATCAATGACAGATAATCCGTTTGACCTGAATATAAGTATGCCAACGTGCTTTGTAGTTCGTTCAATGAGTTTTTTTTTATTATTATTATTAATTTTTATTCGAGTACAGCTTTATTCAATGAGTTGAAATAATAATAATAATAATAATAATAATATATTAACGGCAGGTTAGCAACCATTATGCGGCAATTATACTCTTAGAAAATAAATTAGAAATTAAGTTGATTTTAATTTAGCCACTATATTTTTATAAATTTCATTATAATAGTCCATCTAATTTTAATTGAACGGGATGGTCTGACGGAGATAGAAAATAGGTGGGTTTTAAGAACTAAAATTCTTTTTATTACCACAAATATATAGATATAGATTTGAACCTCGAACAATCTTAAGAAAAAAAAGTAAAATGTTTTAATCCTCAAGCTATGTTCATATGAACAATAATTAAGGTATTTAAAAATATGCATAAGTCTAATAATTCGAAGTGTATTAGACATAAAACTACCTTACTTTTATGTACAAGATATTTTCTTTCGAAACGAAGGAGGCAAAAAGCCTAAGAAACTAAAAAGAGGAACAAGGCGGGGCATGGAGACCCCATAACATCAACCATCAACAAGGGAGAGAGACCCGGCGATGGTCGCTCACAAACATGACAACTCACAGTAGTCGAAGAAGCCCGACGAGCAAGCCAATCTGTGCAAGAATTGGCTTCACGATAGATGTGCGAAAAGTCGACAAACCAATCCCTCGACAAAAGATGGTTAATATTCGACACCAATGGACGAAGCAAAGGCAAGTAATGATATCCCTTAGACAGGATACTGCGCACCATTTCAGAGTCCACCTCAACAAGAAGATTCCTACAACCAGCATTCGAGACAATCTTCAACCCAAAAAAGACACCCCACAATTCGGCTGTAAACGACGTACCATGACCTAGATTATGCATAAAACCCACTACCCTCCTGCCCATTTAGATCTCGAATGAGGCCGCCTGCACTAGTAGGTATTAAGCTTCCAACAATTGGCCGGAGGGGCCTCCCAGCTAACAGCAGACCAACAATGATAAGGCTTCGAAAGGAAAGGGACAACCCAGTTCCATAAATTCACAAAATTACTGGCAGTGCAATGAACTATCAAGACAGGCATGGTCGAAAGGAGAATTGTGGTTGAAAGATAGATTTATTGCGCCAATTCCAAAGCAACCAACACCCTGTTGCATAAATAGACGACCAATGCGAAACCAAAGGAACCGACAAATTAAATTGAATCCACTAGGCAATGTTACCAGCAAAGAAACAAGATGGGAGACCCGAGGGGATCAGACCACGCCACAAATCGTGAGCACAGGGGCAGTCACGGAGAATATGCAACGAGGACTCCACTAAATCAGGGCAATGAGGGCAGACAGCAGACTCGGAAAGGTGACGACGAACCCTTTCCTCATTTGTGAGAAGACGATTGTGAGTCGCTAACCAAAGAAAGAAACGGATTTTGCTAGGCCCCTTCCACTTTCGGATTCAATATCTACGTACGAATTTGAATATAGTCCAATTAATTAAAACATATATGTTCTACTAAAATATTGTGAGTTTAAATTTTCACTTTCGTATATAGAAAGAAAAGAGTTTAATCCCTGCCACAGAGAGAGAAAAAAAAGTGTATTAACGGTGAAACTTTTAAAAAGATGTGTATAATAAAATTGAAACGAAGCTACAAACGTGAATAAAATGATACTTTAACCGGTAAAATAAAAACAATCCCTCACTATTCTGGGCCATTTGGACAGGCCCAAGAGCATCGTTCAGACTGACGATGTGAAAGAATTCTTATTGGGCCTGGGATAAGTTGAGCTAACGGGCTTGGCCCATAAGTATTCAATGGGTCGAGCCCGATATCATTCGAGACGAATCCAGAACCAGAAACCATTTGGAATTCAGAATAATCCTTTTTGGGAGGTCTCTCTCTACTGTCGCTCTGGAGAAATCGAGAATTGAGGTTCCAGTTCCTTCGTCTCCAATATCCGCTCCCAGTTTCTAGAGACGCCCGCTCGCTCCTTTTATAAGTCAGCCATGGTGAGTTCCTCATCATTGAAAAGTTTCGCTGAAATATCTGTAACTACTCCGACGCATTTCGGAACCCGCAATTCTCTCTACAAGCACAGAGTCTTTGGGAGATCATAGATTTCGTATATATGGCTCGAGCTGTTTCAAATCTGACTTGCCTCATCTCCTGCGCGCCTGGGAAAGCCTGCAATGATCCGAGGCAGCTTCACCATGGATGTTCCAATTTCTTCAAATCAAATGCTAAAGCGTCCCGTCGTAGAATTAGCATCAAGGCCATGGCAGGGGATGGCAGGGATAATCTCGACCACCTGCAGAGAAGTTCCAGGAAGGAAAACCAAGCTACACAGCCCAAGAAAAGGGTAGCTCCTGTTGCTCCTGTTGGTAATTAATCTAAACCCTAAATCTCAGCTATGGAAGCTATAGCCTGAAATGTTGAGAACTCTGAATTTCCTTCTCTGCTCTTTTGTTTCGCTGAATTTTGGTAATTACGAATGTTTGTTGTAGGGCTTTGGGACCGATTTCCGACGGCGAGAACGGTGCAGCAAATGATGGAGACAATGGAGAGGATAATGGACGACCCAATTGCGTACTCGGGGGCATGGCCCTCACTGTCCTTCTCCGGCGATGCTGCTGCTGGGTACGGCAGGGGAAGAACTCCATGGGAGATTAAGGAGGGGGAGAATGAGTACAAGATGAGGTTCGACATGCCAGGTATGACGAAGGAGGATGTGAAGGTGTGGGTGGAGGAGAAAATGCTGGTTGTGAAGGCTGAGAAGGCGCTGACAGAGAAGACTGCTTCAGAAAATGGAAAGGTAGAAGTAGAAGAAGGAGAAGATTGGTCTGCTAAAAGCTATGGAAGATATAGTAGCAGAATTGCTTTGCCTGAGAACATTCAATATGAGCAGATAAAGGCGGAGGTTAAAGATGGGGTCTTGTACATAACAATACCAAAGGCCAGCGTTTCAAGTAAAATCGTGGATATCAATGTCCAGTGAAGAGTTGTTGGGAGTAGTCTCTTCAAGAGTAGCGGTAGTTTTTTTTTTTTTCTTTTGATTCACCTAGTACGTGATGTAAACAGTAAAGAAGATATAAAAGTTCTTGCATTTTGTTATCCACTCAACAAAGCTTCGCTGTAACATTTGGCATTTACAGAATGATATCGTGGCCTACAAATTCTCTGTGATTTGGAGTTCTGGTTTAGACTGCTTCAATTTTGTAGAGAATTGCAGCAAATACAGCTGATTGGAAAGCCAAAGTTCCTGTTCGAGACTTCGAAAGGTGAAACAAAATACTAATTTTTCAAAGTGGAAGTCATTTTTAGATGGTCATCTTTGTGCAGCCTTGTTAGAGCAATAGAGTCAATACTTGTGCGTTAACATAATGGATGCCCTGAAAGCAGGAAACTTTCATCATTTTACTGCATCTAAATCAGACCCAAGTGAGCTATTTGGACACAGAACCCTCAAGAATCGGAAATCATTTTGTTCTTCGCTGATTAAATTGATTAGCCTTATACTCGAACCAGAAAACATCCAACCAGAAGATAATCAGAAAACATATATGGGAATGTGATTGTTTAAATGCAACACCAGCCACCAGTGGTCTCCCTGATCGCACAGTGCGACGCTCAACATCTTTTTTAAACTACTTCTGATAGTACATCGTTTTGTCTTTCACAGGACCACAACATGTTCAGAGGCTAAAATCTATATTTTAAGTTATTGATTGCAATTTAATGATGAATAAAACACTGGGAAAGGAGAAATGAAGACCATTGGATTAGCACCAGGAATCATACATTGAAGTGTTCTCTCTCTATCCTGCAATCTCGTGAATTTACACGTGTGACATTAGAAATTCAATATAGTTCTTCACAGCTCCTATGCAGAACCAATGTAATCTGTATCTGATCTGAATATTTCCTACCTTCCAATCTGTACATTGCTAGAATTTTACTCCCATGCTATGTACCACATTCTCAGTTGAAGTTATGTACAAGTGGTAGCCAGCACAAGTAGATTGTCCTTCATTCTTCTGATGTAAAGCTCAGAACATGTAATCTGGTACAAAAATATTAATGTCTGGCGCAAATAGTGGCAGGTTTTCAATATAAAGGTAGAAATGTAATAGATTCTCCTTGGCAAGAGTTTCAGAGTCGATGATGTCGGTATCGCCTGTAAGAATCCACAAATCCCCCGAGCTCAACCTGTTTAGACAGCTACGGCAGAAAGGACAGGAACGCGATCTCGTGCTCCTGAAAACAAGATAACCAGGGAGAGAACTTTTGTTGTTAACTGATGATAAGAAAAATGTACAACAGGAACTAAGAATGAAGAAAATTTGGTGGTAAAAATGCTACTGAAGCTACCAGTCTTGGAAGCAGTTCAGGCACATTGAATGGCCACAATTTGGCAAGACAACATTTCTGCAGTTCTCCATGCATATCCCACATTCTTCATCTCTCTCAAGATCTTCGTCTCTTTCGAGATCTTCATCAGATATCTTTCTTTCATCTTCTATTCTCTTCCTATGCGAAGTCTCTTCTTTCGGCAAGACATGCCCACTTTGAAGTTGCCTAAGTGAAGGGTATATTACAGCTGCAATGGTTACACAATAAATGAACTGGAAACTGATCAGTTTGTCTCCGAAGAAGCAAAAGTTAGAAGGGAAATACATACCATAGAACTCCCTGAGAGTGGCTTTTCTTTCTCTTGGCAACACTAGTGGCTTCCCATCGACGTACACCTGCATACTTGAGGAAACATTGATGGAGCTTTAGATTTCTTTAAACAGTTGAAAACAGACGACCAAAAAGGGAAAACTTTCGCCAGCACTGGGAAAAGTTGTCAACAAGCTGGAAGGGATGGCGGAGCACCTTGTACAAGAGTATGTGGAAAAGGCCCAAGAAACTTGGAATAGAATCTGTGCAACTGTAATCCATCCATTCAATCAAATGAAGAAGAAATGGAGCAAATGGGCTGTAATGCAATCTCATTTGAATGCAAAATCCACCGTAATCTCTCGAAAGCATAGCTGCCCTGCAGAAGCAAAACCCCATGAGAAGTCCAAGATTTTCTATGTCAATGCTCAACAAGTAACTCAAGTAGCAACAAGGTTCATATAACGCGGACCATAGGCCGAACTGACTTCACCTATCTAGAAAGAGGACAGGGAAACTTTTGGGTTCAAGAGGATGAAAGAGGCTGGCAAGGCAAGATTTTGGACTCCAGAAGACATGAAACTTGTGAAAAAGTCATAACACTGGGGAAAATGATGGACAAATTAGCAGAAAACTCAAATGAACCAAACTTAAAACTTGTTTTCTTTGACATCATGGTAAAGTTACATCTATATAAAATCTGAAAGAGCGACCAAATAAATTACCCTGAAGGGTTAGATGTTGAGAACAGAATCAGAGTTTCCTCTTCAGATTACAACGTTTATTGGATAAAGTTTATGTAATACTTACAAGCTATTTGCATGTCGTATATCAGCTTCAACAGCTTTAACAGATTCTTTAAATGAATTCCTTTTGGGCTGTTTTGGCCACATTCTCTTTCTCCTTAGAATCTGATAGAACAAAACTAATGATAAAGAAATACAGAGAGAGGATCCTGAGAAAAGATCAAATGTATAAGTGGAAAGGCTTTGTCCTGTCATGTGACAATTATAAGGGGTTATTGAACAGAGAGAGAGAGAGAGAGAGAGAGAGAGAGAGAGAGAGAGAGAGAGAGAGAGAGAGAGAGAGATGGATAACCTTGCTTTGTTTTGAAACTTCAAACCTTTGACACTTTAAGAAAAGAAAGGGATAGCTTCCCTCTCATTCAACAGCACCTCCCAATCCTTGGCCCTTGTTTCTTAACTTTCCCAACTGAAAATTTGGAGATTGCATTGGTTCCAAGTCAGAGTTTCCTTCCATGGCTAGAAAACCCAAAACCCAAAAATTAAGTATGCTAAGAATGAAGATAAACACAGGCTGACTAATTCCGAAAACAAATTTAGGGTTGCGGCTTTACCAACTTAACCGTGCTTCTTACACAAGATTGATGGCGCCATTTTATTCCAACCGAAAGCTGGAAGTGGTTCTCAACCAGTGACGCCCATCGCCTGTCTTTAACGATTTCTGCTGTCACCATTGGCGTTTCGTTTCCACCGAATTTCTCCATCTTCGTTGATTTGAGAAACAAAGAAGGAGAAGCAAGAATTTGAACAATTGGGCCGTTTCCCTTCGTCATCTCGAGCCCATTTAATACTGTTGGGCTTAACAGTTTGGGCTGCAACTTTAATCCACAATCACGTGGCCATTTTTTCCTGAGAAATTATACAACTCTCTCTATTTATTACCCGTTTTGAGAAATGTGCAAAACATTTGCTTTTGTATGCTTTTATCATCTTTATTTGATTATCTATTTTTAAATCAAATTATTTTTTTCTTGATTAGATTCTAACAGATTTTTTTTGTAGTTATATTCCCTGTGATTCTATTGTTGGTAATTATCTCATTTATAAGTTTACCTTTCAAATATTGTTCAGATTTTTTTATTCCTTTCTTTTTTTATTAAAAAAAATTGTATGGTTTTTCGTTTCTCTTTATTTATTCCAACCATCGCCTTCATCATACTTTTTCTCCACATATATGAATAATTCAATCACTTTTTATTTTAAACTAATATCAAACTCTATTCACACATCAATTAAGTAAAGATAAAGCTTTTATCGAATTAAGTTTAATTAATACTAAATTTTAGTAACAAAAAAAATCAGTTGTAGTGTCATTTTTATATGAATCGTGTCAATTTCAAATGAAATATAGCACCAGATTTTGTTCACAATAAATTTTCAAATTAAAACATAGTAAAATTTGCAATATTTTCTAAATTTTAAGATGAAATTGCAACCAATGGTGAAATGTAAGGTGTAATTTAATGTAATTGAAAGTTTATGATTAATATACATGCTAAATTCAATGTTTTTTAGTACAAACATGTAGAAGACTCACAGTATTTTAGTCTGAAATACATATCTTAACGAGTTGAACTGTTAAATAGAATCCATATAAATTAATTAAATTTATCCAATTACTTAAGTTTTGAGGTTGAATGGTAGTTTAATTGATTTTCTTTTTATGACTACACTAATCGTCCCGCTTCCATGAAATCTTGGATCCGCCGCTGTTTGGCATGGATTTAAGCATCTACAGAAGTTGGTCTTTGATTCCTTGACCATTACAACGTTAGAACAGGGATCAGATTTCGTCACGTAGAGGGACCAACGCGAATCCGTGTATTCATTTTTCAAAGCTTTAAAAAGCTGCAGACAAGCTGTACCAAGTGGAGAAAAAGGAGATATTTTGTTTTAACAAAAAGCAAAAGTTGATTAAAGCAAAGAATATATTGCCGCAGAAACCCACCCTTCACTTTAAATTAAAAAAAAAAAAAAAAGCTTTATGCTTTATTATTTTTAGTTTTTGCATGGTCATGGCTATGGCTATCTTCATAATCTTAATCTAGTGCACCGTCATTGTCAAAAAGTATATGCTTTTTCACTCTGCAAATTGCCAATTTCCTTTGCTTCAAATGAATCACAATAATGGTTTCAAAATTGTTTCTTTTCCGATAAACATTTGGCCAGAGCTTGTGCTGCACCCCTTTCCAAAAAGGAAAAGAGTTGGAAAGAAAAAAAAAAAGTTAGCCCGTGAATGTGAGATATATTTTCCCTTGGAAAAAGACGATTTCGAAAACCAAAATCAACGCGAGGACATGATTGAACACTATGGACAACACAAAGAAACCCATCTAAAGTTGTACACCATGTGAGTGAAACTTAGCAAACTGTTGTCGTTATAGCGATCACTGTAATGCAAATCACTGATAAAACATCAGTGGGTTTGTTCGTTTTCTCTGTTCTTCAAATGGGGTTTCCTCGTTTTTTGGTTTTATTTCTCTTCGTCATTTCCTCTGTCGATTGCCAGGTTAAAGGTACGTTCTTGTTCTTTCATCTCTGTCTCTGATGTTGCTCGTCTTGTCTGATACGAGGACAAAAAATTTCCAAATGAACGCTCATTTTTTTATCTAGACGACAAAAAAGAAAACGGTTTCTAATGAACGATGGTTTAAAAATGAAACCTACAACACTGATTTGTGCTCTAAAAACAGAGTTCGTCAGTTTAGACTGTGGAGGCACGAAGAACTACACCGACCCAGTTACCGGCCTGACATGGATTTCCGACGCCGAAATCATGAACGCCGGCAGCTCATTGCCAGTGGAAAACCCAAATGGAAACTCGATGCAGTACCAAACACGGAGGGACTTCCCAATCGATGACAAGAAGTACTGTTACACTTTGAGCACAGAGGAGAGGAGGAGGTATTTGGTTCGAGCGACTTTTCAATATGGGAGTTTGAGAAATGAAGAGACATACCCTAAATTTCAGCTCTATTTGGACGCAACCAAGTGGTCGACTGTTACGATTTTCGATGCTTCGAGAGTTTATGTGAAGGAGATGATCATCAGGGCACCTTCTGATTCCTTCGATGTGTGCATTTGTTGTGCGACAACTGGTTCTCCATTCATATCCACTCTCGAGCTCCGGCCCTTTAATCTTTCAATGTATGCAACTGATTTTGAAGATAATTTCTTCTTGGAAGTAGCTGCTAGAGTGAATTTTGGTGCTCTGACCAAAGATGTGATAAGGTAAGTTTAAAGGATTTGAAAGGGTTTTAATGCTGATGGCTTCAGCTGTTCATTTAAATGCTAAGGAAACTTCTTTCTTTGATACTTAATTTGTCTTTCTTAGGTACCCAGATGATCCATATGACAGAATTTGGGATTCAGATCTTGAGAAGAGGCAAAATTATCTTGTGGGGGTGGCTCCTGGAACAGAAAGAATCAGTACTTTGAACAACATTGATGTAATGACACGTGAGTATCCGCCGGTTAAGGTGATGCAAACTGCTGTTCTTGGTACAAAAGGGGTGCTCAGCTACAGGTTGAATTTGGATGACTTTCCTGCCAATGCCAGGGCTTATGCATACTTTGCTGAAATTGAAGATTTGGGTTCGAATGAGACTCGGAAGTTCAAATTGGAGGAACCGAACATCCCGGACTCTAGCAATGCAGTGGTGAATATTGCAGAGAATGCAAATGGGACCTATACTCTTTATGAACCGAGTTACATGAATGTGACACTGAGTTTCGTGCTTTCATTCTCCTTTGTTAAGACCCGAGATTCCACTCGAGGACCTCTGTTGAATGCATTGGAAATTAGTAGATATGTTGAGATTGCTGCCAAGACTGATAAGAGAGACGGTAGATTCTTCGTCACCACATCTCATCAAGAAGATTAGCGATATCCTGAAACTTTTTATCTGTGACAGATTATAAATTCTCTCTACTGAAATGGACTAATTGGTGTTTTCTGTTTCGATTTGTAGTGACTGTAATGAATGCCTTTCGTATCATGTCAAGGGAGAATGTTTGGACAAATGAAGGCGATCCTTGTGTTCCAACAAGCTGGGAATGGATGACCTGTACTGCCACGAATCCACCGAGAATAACTAAAATGTAACTTTCTTCAACTCTTCAATGGCACTAGCAAATCTAGAGCTTCAAACCATGCATTTCTGGTATGTAGAATCAGAGGCAATGCAAGATTTGAAGTTTTCGGTATCAGTTCGAGAAGTACATAAAACGATCTCAAAACATCAGTTATTCTTATAACGAGTTCTGATGCATATAATCATGCTCTCAATTGAAATTTTAAGACGTTGGATCTGCATTCAAGGAACTTAATCATTTTATCTACACGTATATCTACCCTTTCACCTTTGATGCAGTGAGCTATCTAGAAAGAGCATCGAGGGTGAAATTCCATCCGAGATCAATACTATGGATGCGGTAACAGAATTGTAAGCCCCCATCTTGTTATTAGTGAAATTTCATTTTTGTAATTTATCTTGTTGCAATTCATTGTCTT
Organism: Momordica charantia; assembly: GCF_013281855.1. Lineage (NCBI taxonomy): Eukaryota > Viridiplantae > Streptophyta > Magnoliopsida > Cucurbitales > Cucurbitaceae > Momordica > Momordica charantia. The sequence goes on along the minus strand of NW_028275167.1, from coordinate 31,420,342 downwards.
GTCTTCCTTTTCTTCAGGTGGTTAGATGGTAATTCCCTTGCAGGACCACTGCCTGACATGAGCAATCTAATGAACTTGAAGATTTTGTAAGCTCTTGAGGTTATCTACAATTTTTCCATTCTTAAAATGAGAGACCGATTGCGATTTACCGTTGTGATCTTTTTTGGCGAATATGCAGACATCTAGAGAATAACAATTTGACAGGGCCATTACCTTCTTACCTTGGTAGTTTGCCCAATTTACAGGAACTGTATGTAGCAAAATCTCCAACTTCTAAGCCTTTTATATAAAATAGGTTGAACCGAAATCTTCGGTTAGAAATCGTTTCTCTCATAATTAACACAAAGTTTGGCTGTTATATTGATCAACTGTTTATCATATGTGGCAGATACATTCAAAACAATACGTTTTCAGGTGAAATACCTCCAGAATTGTTGACAAGGAAACTCATCTTTAAGTAAGTACTCCAACTGATACTTTATAGTAAGGCTTGAACATCAGTTCTTGAGAATATAGTTTTCTAGGGACAATTAGCTCTTTCAGAGTTTGAATCATTATCATAAACTAAGCAACAAATGTTATAAGCCAGGCTTCGCCGGAGGAGTTTTGACTTGGGGCATGAGCGTATATTTCATTATGATCTTATCTTGCAGGTACGACGGTAACCTGGGACTGCACAAAAGTAAACGATACGGGATGCATTCTAAGCTTATAATAGGAGTTTCATTGGGAGTGCTTGTGATTCTGTTCGTTGTACTTTTAGCAACTTTACTATTACTCCGAAAGCTTCGAAAAAGAACGACGCTGTATCAGAAAAGTAGTGAAAGAGGTCTCTACTCAGAGAATCCTGATTAATACTTCTCTCATCGCACCACTTTTCTCCAAATTTTCTCATGTATTGTGGAATGTGGACTTAGGTGGTTCTCTGCAAACCAGCACCAAGCGCTCAACTGCCTACTCGATCGGCAAGGGGGATGATGGCATTGCCTACTATATATCTCTCTCGGATCTGGAAGAGGCAACGAATAACTTCTCTAAGAAAATTGGTAAAGGCAGCTTCGGATCGGTCTGTTATGGGAAAATGAGAGATGGAAAAGAAGTGGCAGTTAAAATCATGGCGGAGTCATCTTCACATGGGAATCAGCAGTTTACGACTGAGGTAGAGTCATCGTTACTTAGTTGGGTTAGCGTGACTTTGAAACAGTATACTTGCAGAAATTAAACTCTGTTTTACTGACCGTGTTAGATATCGACAGGTCGCCCTCTTATCGAGAATTCATCACAGAAATTTGGTCCCTTTGATAGGGTACTGCGAAGAAGAACATCAACGAATTCTGGTTTACGAATATATGCATAATGGAACATTGCGAGATCATTTATATGGTCTGCTCTCCTGTCCTGGCTTAAGAATAGTTTGTTTTCTCGTCTTTCTCCGCTAATCATTTATCGACAGGTTTTACCAATCAGAAGCGCTTGGACTGGCTTACTCGCTTGCACATTGCTGAAGATGCTGCTAAAGGTTTATCCTAGTGAAAAACTTCGACCCTTCTCACTGATTTTCAAGACTCCATATTCAAGCTTTTTGTATTTGGATCGATCATTTTCAGGGCTCGAATACTTGCACACAGGATGCAGTCCGAGTATCATTCATCGAGACGTAAAAACAAGCAACATCCTCCTCGACATCAATATGAGAGCCAAAGTTTCCGACTTTGGACTATCGAGGCAAGCGGAGGAAGATTTGACCCATGTATCAAGCGTCGCTCGAGGAACAGTAGGCTACTTGGATCCTGAGTATGCCACATTTAATTCATTGTTTTTCCCTGACATATCTATCTCCCCCTTGCTCATCAGTTGGTGACATTGAACATGTGAAAATAACAGGTACTATGCTTGTCAACAACTGACCGAAAAGAGCGACGTGTATAGTTTCGGTGTGGTTCTGCTGGAACTGATCTCCGGGAAGAAACCTGTATCACCAGAGGACTACGGTAGTGAATTGAATATTGTGCACTGGGTATGTCTATGTAAGATCTTCACTCTCAACGCATAGTGTTGTAGTTCTCGAGTCTTTACTGGATCGATTTTTGCAGGCGAGGTCCCTAGTTCATAAAGGAGACGTGACGAGCATCATAGATCCATTTCTCGAAGGAAATGTGAAGATTGAATCTGTGTGGAGAATTGCTGAAGTTGCCATACAGTGTGTGCAGCAGCATGGAGTTTCTAGGCCAAGGATGCAGGAAGTCATCTTAGCCATACAAGATGCCATTAAGATTGAAAATGGTACTGAAGGAAACCAGAAACTCTCTTCAGGCAGTTCAAAAGCACAGTCATCCCGGAAAACTTTGCTCACCTCCTTTCTCGAAATCGAGAGCCCCGACTTGTCGCACGGTTCCCTCCTTCCCTCTGCGAGATAAGGCCCCGGCGCCTCTGCTACGCATTTTCGGGTAATGTATGATAAAACGATCGGATACTGTAACGAAACGAGACCTTGTTTGGTAGGAACACAACAATAGGAACACTGACAACACATCTTTACCTTTTCACTATTCTCTAATTGTTCACTTGTGAGCAAAAAGATTTCAAAGTCCAAATATGCACAGCAAACATAATGACCAATTGTGATCACCAACTCAAAAGTCATACAATACTTGATAGAGGTGCATTGGTTCATGAATGATAGTTATTTCTTGAATTAATACACTTTTCTAATATGGGTATTTGATCTCATTAATATAACTTTGTTCATATGGAATAATGGAACATAATACAAACTATTCTCATGGGAAGTGATTGCCCTTTAATCAATGCCTATTTTTTAATTTAGGTTTAAATAGTATTTTGATCTTTCAGTTCATTTTATCAATACTTTCAAAATATTTATTTTAACCATTATACTTTCAAATTTTATTAATTTTTGGTCATTATAATTTCAAAACATGCACTCGGTCCATATACTTTTAGAAGAAGGTCATTCATCTCTTTATTTTATATTTTTATCTCATTTCTTTCGGTCGTGATTTTAGTACCATACTTCACTCACTATTTATTTATTTATGAGATAGTACTCATAATTTTTTTTTTTATTGAAATATAGCTATAAGTTTGCATTAAATAGTTTCATTATGTATAATATTTGTGTCAAAATTTTGCAAATCAACATTAAATTGGTCATTTTTAAAACCGATCACCATCGATCAAGAAGAATCTTTCTAAATCACTTCTCGTCAGCGGGGAATATAGGGACTAAAATTAACGTTTTGAAAATACAGGATCAAAATGGGGTAGAATAAAAGTATATTAACCAAAATAATATTTCAACATTTTAGGTAAGCATTTATTTTGTCGATTTCAAAGTCAGCTTTTGCAATTTTTTTATGCCATGCTTTTAATAACAATACCATCTTGGAGCAAACTTAGCCCCAAAAATTATCTAATTGATTTGAGACCATCATTAAAATAATATTACAACTTGATTTTAGAATCTAACGGACTTGTTTTATTCATTTATTTCTCTCTCTCTCCAGAGATTCCCTCTAAAGATTGCCACTAACTTTGTGGATATTTTATTAGGCAATTTTTCATTTTATGACTTTTAATTTATAATCTCCAATTTCAAATTTATGACGAAAAAAAATATTTGTTGAGGTAATAGTTATAAGGATGACACCACATCAAATAATTTTTCATTGATAGCGGTTGAAAATTTTATTTTGCATATTGAATGTTTTATGGAGAAATAATTAGAAATTACAATATTTATTATTAATCTGAGGTTATTCCAAATAAAAGTTAAATCAGCCTTAGATTTAAAAGTGGTAAGTAGTGCTCTTGATTCAAAAGCAGTAAGCAGTGCTTTTTGGCATGTGTGAAGTGTTTAGATTAATAAAAAAAAGGGTAAAAAAATATATAATGTGGGATATTTGATCAATAATTAAATGTTAATCTGACAAGTTTGACTATGTAATAATATAAAAATTATAAGATTGTGAAAATCCACTATTATTATTATAATAATAATAATAATAACTATAAGGGGTAGGAGTATAGGACAATGACAATTCAGTCCTTGAGTTTTTCTTTTTTCATTTAAATAAAAAAATTTAACTCAGAGAGGAAGAGGAAGGCAATGGAAAAAAATATTTTGTCGATTAAAAATATGGCATTAGATAAGTTTAATTAATTCAAATTAAATAATGACGAGACATTTGATCAACTAAAATTAATATTACAAAATGGTGTTTTTTTTAAATAGTGTTGATTATGATTAGTTAGATAAATAAACAAATGAATTATTATTAGTTAACAAAATTTTTAAAAAAGTATTTATTATTAATATTAATTTAATAAAATTAATTAAATATTAGTTTATCTTTTGCCTCTTTAACATTAACAAGATAAGATTTAAAGTATTTAAGGATATTAAGCCGATGAAACGTTAATAAAATTAATATTTCGATAACTATTTGTAGTACTGTTGAGATTTTTTTTTATTTATTTACATACAAATTAGTAAGTTTTCTAAAATATGACTTTAGAATCTTCAAACAGAATAATTTTTCATATTAACAAACAAAACATTCAAATTTTCGTTATCTTTTAAGTATTTGAAAAGTTAAAATAATTTTATGAATCGGTGAATGATTAGTAGGTGAAGTTTAATTTCTAACCTCTACCAAAATTATTAAAGTTGATTATTTTTCTGCCAAACCCATTCTTGTGATTTGGTAGATTAACCAATATAGGCTATGAAAATTACATCATAAGACAGCATGGCATCATCAATGAGCCTAACTAATCTTAAATTAAATATTAATTAAGTGGGCACAGGTCATTTCGATTAACAATCAAAAAAATAATCCTACTTTTCAATAATGGAAGGCAGAAAATATATATATAATATGAGTTTGGAAGAAAAAGATCCTTCCTTTATTAAAAAAATAAAAATTGAATATTGAAAGGAAACCAGCTTCCCAAGCAATAAAGGAATATGTTTTGGATGGATAAGCATGAAAATCAAGCTTTATCAAAGGGAAAAAAGAAAAAAAAAATATACATTTCAAGCCATCCCCCAACAAACCCATAATGGATTCTACCATTCATCTTCACCACCATCATCATCTCAACTGAGCCTGAAACTTATTCTTATTTGTAAGCCTTTCCTGACCACAAGGGGTGAGAGTAAAGGTCGTTTCACTGCTACCCCCCATTGACTAAAGGACAAAGAGCCCAAAAGCCCAGAGAAGAAAAAGCTTCTTTTTGGGTCTGGAAAGTAGGTTTGGAGCTTGCCTTCTCCATTTTTAGTCTGAATTGGGATTTGGGGTGAGAGGTTCTTAAACCACAGATTCTTCTTTCGCCATACCCTACAGAGCGGTGCTTCACGCTGTGGTTTCTCTATTGTTTTTTGTTTTTTCATCGGTTTCTTGCAGAAGAGGGAGAAGAATTTCTCAGATTATGTATTATCAGCTAGCGAAATTCTCCCATCAGGATTCTCTGGAAGTCTTGGAGGCGGATATTCAGTATGCAAATTCTCTGTGAGTTTTCTTCTTCTCTTCCTTGTCCTGTTTCCCCTTTCGATTGTATCGATGATCAGAGAAGCAATTACTGGAAGCGATTGTAGTGGTTGGGCTGTTTGGTTTTTGCCCAAAATGGAAAGAAATTTCGTTTTGGAAGTGGGTGCAAACTGTTATCTGTTGGGGTTTGTCTGATTTTTTGTTTGATTTATGGCTTTTTAGGGCGGCTGCAATCCCCATGGCAAAAGGGGGTCCCTATCTTCAAATGAAGTTGGCTTATAATCAATTGGCTCCCATTGTTCTGTTTTTGCTACAATGGATGGATTGTTCTTGCACTTGCTTACTTCCCAGATATTTAAACCTCTTCCACATACTTGTGTACAAGGTCTGTTGGATTTTGTAGTTGTGGCCTATTAGTAGATGACTATAGGAAGTTTCTTTCACGGTTTCTGTATGATATGGTATCTTATTTATTGTTGATATTTTTATCCATTCAGGTATATCCTGAGGGAAAACAAAAAGGAATATCCAGGCATGGGAGGAAGGCAACTATTCGGGACTTTTACGGTACCGAGTTGTTTAGTTTGTTAGCTGATGTTCTATCCTTTTTAAGCAGTTTCAAGTGTTCTGATGTTGAGTGTTCCATTATGTCTTGAATTTCAGCCATAATATTGCCTTCCCTTCAGCGGATCCATGGTAGCTTGGATACGCTGGATGATTGCGATGAAGGGTGTCATTGGATTGAGATACCTAGCAAGAAGAGAGGATGTGATAAAGAGGGTAGACTCATGAACATCGATATGAAGCGAGAAGACGAGTGTGGTATTTGCTTGGAGCCCTGCACAAAGATGGTTTTGCCGAATTGCTGTCATGCAATGTGTATCAAATGCTACCGAAATTGGTAAGTACGAGTCTCACCTTGTCTATGAAGCACTTTGAATTCGCGTCTGTGCTCATTGCTCTTTCTTCCTACATTACAGGAACACAAGGTCGGAGTCGTGTCCTTTCTGTCGTGGCAGCTTGAAGAGAGTCAACTCAGAGGATTTATGGGTTCTCACCTGCAACGATGATGTGGTCGATGCTGAAACCGCTTCGAAGGAAGACATGTTGCGCTTTCATCGCTACATTAACAGCCTGCCAAAAGACTATCCAGATGCCCTCTTCGTAGTGTATTCCGAATATCTAATTTAGCTCAGAGTAAACTGTGTATAGAGGGAAAATCCCAACACGAAATGTAAAGGTCAGAACATATCCTCTCTTGCTTCATATAGAATAATTGATCACATGACATGCTTAGTTAGAAGAGAACTAATAACGAATCGATGTAAGATGCCAATCATCTCCGCATCTCGGCCTCACGTGCGTACTCGTCTTGTATCTTATAAACTTGAAAGTGCCATCTCAAATGCACTAATTGTCAATAAAGATGAATTTGGTCATTGTTGGAGTGTATCATATTGGCATGGATGATTATTCTTGTCTATCAAAAGTCTAGAATTCACTGTGTAATCTGTGGTTTCTTCTCTGAATTTCGACTCGGAGATTCATGAGCTGAGACGTGCTGGTTTTCATGTGGGGTTATAGTTAAATGTAATCAATGATCATGGTTGGCCAAAGTACAATAATTTGAAAGAAAGCAAGCTGCTGTGTGAAGCCACTGAAAATGAATGAAAATCCCCATTGAAAGCAATGTCCAGGGGAGAAAACAGGGTAAGAGGAGAAAGCATGTATGTTGTGGCAAATCTGGGAAAATTCAGGTTGAAAAGAGTGATTGAGATTCTTGTGTGGTTTTGAACAAGAGTTTGGTGAAAGTGTAATTCTCATTAAAACGTGGATGGTAGGAGTTGCTATAAGTGGCGTTTAGGTCCTAAACATCATTAATTATCCTTTGGGGTTTTAGTACGAGAATTTGTACTAATAAATTCTATATGGTTTTTATGGAAGTTCATTTTTATGATCGGTATGATCTTGACTCAGCGGTAAAAGACATCTACTCCTTCACTTGATGTTGAAACTTGAAGCTTCAGTTCTCTGTGCTTTTATGTTGGACTTAATCCTCATGTGTTATCTAGTTAGACAGAGTATTAACTCTTCAATTGGTTATTTAATGACATTTAGGCATGACAAGAAAAAAGGGTTGAATGACATTAGAATGTGTTATCGAGTTAGAATTGCTAGTTAGAATATTATATAACAATTGGGGTGGAAATTCGAATCTCAAATTTTTTAGATTTTAAGACTTGTTAAGAAAATACAATTAATTTTAAACATATTAGAAAATTGACGTCTTCCTAGCCAAAAAAAGTAGAAAATATTATCTTTTAGAGATGTATTACTTGATCAAAGTTAACACGTCACACATGTATTCTCGACCAAAGAGGTCATGGATCGAACTCCACTCGCACGATGTTGTACTATAACATGTCATGCTTTAGATTTAGATATCACACAGTAATGATTAAGAATAAATTTTTTATTTTCAAATTTCCAAATAATACAATTTTAAGGGACTTTATTTAGAAATTATTAATTGAGGCAATCTTACACATTACCCATAAGATGAATCTAAACAATATTCAATAACAAAAAAAAAAGCAATCTAAAGAATATTACTTTGAACATTTTGTAATTTGTAATAATATTTTAAAGATGTTTCTAAAATTCTAAAATAATATTTTTTTTTTCACCTAAAAAATTCTGCCAACATTTTAATTTAAATTATCGTGAACTATTAATATCAATGTGTTTCAGGGAAAAAAAAACTATAATAAATAAATAAAAAATCAACGGTTGGGATTATTTAGACGTTTCACTTCGTTAACCCATTGCCTGCCTTCAAACAAGATTACTTATTACAGTAGTGAATAGCATCGCGCCGAGCCCTGCGATACAGAGAACGGTGACGCTGAATCAGATCAATTGGTTTACGAATTGATTTGCGTAAACTCTCCAAATTCATTTTGAAGAGGTCCTCGAGTGGTTGATCCAGAACTGCCACCTGACAATTACTCATCCATTGTATGGAATCGCGATAGTAATTTTGCTGGTTTCAATTTTTTTACGCGCCATTAGGATTTTATTATTGTTTTTTGAATTTGTAATTCAACGAATTAGGGGTTTGAATCGTATGTTTTGAGGTTCCATTGGTTCTTCGATTGAATTTAGGTATCGTTTTTGAATTCTATCGAACTTGTTGATTCGCTAGTATTTGTTTGTTCTGTTTAAGATCTATTTCTCGTTGAAGTTAGGGCGGTTGGGTTATGAGATATCGGCATGTCTGAGAATCATGATCCAGAGCAGGCGCTGCAGAGTTCAGGAAGTGGAGCTGAAGATGGAGACAAAGGTGTGGAAAGTGCGCACAATGTTGATGTTATGGATTCATCCTCTGGGACTACCGCGGACACTATGTCGGAGAATTATCCCGCTTTACAGTCCTCCGAAGTGTCCAATGAACCGAACCAGGTTAGTGTAGCATTTATTCAGGTGCGAAAGCTGCAGAAATTTCTTCATATGAATTTTTCGTGTCAATTAGAAAAGAAATTGAAAGTCAATGCTTCGAAGGTGAGATTCGTTTTAACATGGAGTATGGGGATCAACGTTGTCGCAGAATAATGGGCCTTTCGAAGGTGCAGAGAACTCCGGACAAGATGACACTGTAGTAGTCGAAGATGCTGGAAAAGAAGATATGTTTGTGGATTGCCCGGATGAGTTAGTTGGCAATGCTGATAGCCGAGAAGCAGCTGCTGAAACACAAGGTAGTTTTACGGAGGAAAAACCCTCTGATATGCAGGAATTACAGTATGAGGAGGAAAATGTTTCTCTGATGCACGAGGTGGAAAACACGAGGAACATCCTGAATAAGAGCATTTTTGAGAAAGAAAATGTCATACACGAGTTTGAGGTTCATAACCAACCACCCCCTCCCGGTTGAGGTTGCATGCTTTGGACTAGCATTAAATTTCATTTTCTTTTGTTGTGCTTGATTTGCAGGAAGAAAGAGAGGCTTTTGTGAAAGAACTTCTTAGAATTTGTCGCCAACTTAATCCGGTTACCAATCAACAGTCGGTGCTCTATGTAAATGGCAGTCAGTCGAATGAGAGTCTTCATTTACATGGAATTGAGCATGTGGAGGAGAACACTCTGGTTACTAATAAGACATTGAAAGACCTGCTAAATGAATGCTCACAATTGATTAATAGGACTTTAGATGAACGGTTGCAGTATGAGGCTACTATAGGTGAACTTCGTTCAAACCTTTTAATGAAGGATCAAGAGATTGAACATCTAAATGCAAAGGTTGTTGAATTTTCAGTGTCTGATGAAGTCATTCGCTCTTATGCAAATTCAATTGAGGATTCTATGAAAGTTTCACTGGAAAGGGAGAGGGATACGGAGGTCATATTAGACAGAGTGTTAGCTTCTCTCAACTCAGTATTGAATCAGCAAGACCTTCTTGATGATTCTATATCTGAAAAAGTGCTTCATGTTGAAAGGAACTCTTCTTTGTTAATTGATAATTATAATTATATCCTTCTGGAAATCAATCAACTCCAAAGATGTTTATCTGGAGAAGAGTCGGACATTGTCTTTTCAGAATTTGGAACAATTTTTGCCACTGCTCGTGATGAATTAACTGAGCTGAAAGCTAAAGAGGTAAGCAATGTTGAAAAAATATGTCACCTGGAAGATGAAAATAGAAGATTGGTAGATCAGCTAGAAAATTACAGATTGACAGTTGAGACCGTTAATGCAGAACTTGAAAAAACAAAGAGTGAGCTGGAGCAGGAAAGGATAAGGTGCGTTAATACCAAAGAGAAGCTAACAATGGCTGTGACAAAAGGCAAGGCACTAGTACAGCAACGTGATGCATTAAAACAGTCTCTAGCTGAAAAGGGTCGTGAGCTTGAACAATATTCTATGGAACTACAAGAGAAATCAAATGCTCTGGAGGCTGCCGATTTAATTAAGGTTGACTTAGCTGAAAATGAAAATTTAGTTGCATCACTTCAGGAAAATTTGTTGCAAAGGAATATGGTCCTTAAAAGTTTTGAGGATATTTTATCTCAATTTGAAGTTCCTCGTGAACTTAAGTCAATGGATAGTATGGAAAGACTCAAGTGGCTTGTGGATGAGAAGAATGTCCTAGAGGCTATTTTATTGGAGTTTCATAAATTAAAAGATACTCTAAACTTATCTGATTGGCCAAATTTGATTTATCCTTATGACCTGAAATCTTCTGTCAGTTGGCTTAAGGAATCATTTTTTCAGGCTAAAGATGAAATAAAGATCTTGCAGGATGAACTTGCTAAAACAAAAGAAGCAGCACATATAGAGATTGACCGCATAAGTGCTTTACTTTTAATTAAATTACAGGAAAAGGACTATCTGCAGGAGGAGTTGGATGATTTGTTAAGTAAATACAAAGAAGTCATGGTAAAAGAGCATCAGGCTTCACTGGAGAAGGCTCAAATCATAAAAATGTTACAAGAAGAATCTGGAATGACAACAGATGATGGAGGGGTCAGTGAAACTTCCTTGGACTTCAACTTGTTTGTTTACAGATGCTTTCAGAGGATAAAAGAGCAGGTTTGTGCTTCTGCTGAAATTTCTGCTTCGTTGGAGAAGGCTCAAATCATAAAAATGTTACAAGAAGAATCTGGAATGACAACAGATGATGGAGGGGTCAGTGAAACTTCATTGGACTTCAACTTGTTTGTTTACAGATGCTTTCGGAGGATAAAAGAGCAGGCTTGTGCTTCTGCTGAAATCTCTGATGACTATGTGGAATCTTTTGAAAAGGTTCAAACTCTTTTGTATGTCAGTTATCAGGATCTGATGCTCCATGATATAATTCTAGAAGAGGAGTCTTCAAATATGAGTAACTGCTCAACTAGGTTAAAATCTGTGTCTGAAGAACTTACAGGATTGAAGGAGGAAAATGACTCTTTGCAGAGAGATATTCAAAGATCAGAGGATAAATATCTCAGTCTAAGGGAAAAGTTGTCCCTGGCAGTTAAGAAAGGCAAAGGACTGGTTCAGGACAGGGAAAATATGAAAAGTCTCTTGGATGATAAGAACATAGAAATAGAGAAGTTAAAACTACAATTAGATAGTCTAGAATCAACAGTTGCTGATTGCAGAAATCAAATCAATTTGTTATCTTTTGATACACAGCGCATTCCGGAGTTAGAGTCTGATCTTGGTACCATGAAGGACAAATGCAATCAATATGAGCAGTTCTTACTGGAGAGCAATAATATGTTACAAAAAGTAATTGAATCAATTGATGGAATTGTTCTTCCCATTGATATAGTTTTTGAAGAGCCTATAGCTAAGGTGAAGTGGATTGCAGAATACGTTAGGGAATCTCATGATGATAAGATACGCACAGAACAAGAGTTGGAGAATGTTAAAGAAGAAACAAGTACTATGACAAGTAAATTAGGAGATGCTTTAGCTGCTATGAAATCATTGGAAGATGCATTATCAACTGCAGAGAGCAACGCTTTTCAACTTTCTGAGGAGAAAAGGGAAATAGAATCTAGTAAGATACGCTTTGAACAAGAACTACAGAAAGCATTAGATGAAGCCTATTCCCAATCCAGCAAGTCTGCGGAGGCTTCTTTATCTATGAACCTCCTTCAAGAATCATTATCAGTGGCAGAAAATAAAATATCCATGCTCGTCAAAGAGAAAGAAGACGCTGAAGTTGGTAAAGCCACTGCAGAGTTGGAGATTGAGAAAGTAAAGGAGGAAGTGGCTGTTCAGACAGATAAATTGGCAGAGGCCCAGAGAACTATAAACACATTAGAAAAGACACTGACTGAGCTTGAGACCAATGCTGCTTTTCTGACGGAACAGAATGCTGAAGCACAAAGTGCTATAGAGAAGCTAGAGACTGAGGGAAGGATATTGCAAGACGAAGCCAGCTCTCAGGCAAGCAAAGTTGTTGAGGCCTTTGAAACAATAAAATCTTTGGAAGATGCACTATTTAAGGCGGAAAGTAAAATTTCTATTATTGAAGGGGAGAGGAAAAATTCCGAAAATGAGATATCAGCTCTAAATTCCAAATTAAAGGCATGCATGGAAGAGTTGGCTGGGACTAGTGGCAGCTTACAAAGCAGGTCCATGGAGTTTACAGGCTACCTCAATGATCTTCATAAGTTTATTGCAGATGAAACATTGTTGACAGTGGTGACAGGATGCTTTCAGAAGAAACTTGAAAGTCTAAAAGAGATGGATATCATTCTGAAGAACACCAGGGACTGTTTCGTTAACAGTGGCATAATAGACTCTCATAATCACCATGCTGTTAAGGTAATTTCTTATGCTTTCCTTGATATCAAAATACAAACTTTTATAACTTTCAACAAATGCATACAAAATTATTCTGTATGCTAATCTGTTTATGCCGTTATCTGTCTTGAATGTTTGAATATTTTGGTAGCTCCTGTGTTAGGTTCGGCCTGAATTTTTGCCTGGCCTGTTTTTCTTTTGTATTCTTATTTTTCTTTATAAATGCAATTTTTTTTAATCGGAAAAAGATCTTCATTTTGTTTTTGGGATTTCGCTTTTCTGGATGCAGCCATTTGATGTTCTTTTAGAATCTATTAATTCAACACCAACCCCCCAGCACATTGCCATGTCGGCTTCTCACATTGTAGAAATATGTAAATTATCTAATTATTTATTGTCAAGCATTACATGTGGATTTTTTTTCTGATTATATTGTTTAAATATAATCCAGGATCCGTATGTTATGGAATCCCAATCTCATGGAAAGCTCCTTCAGTGTGCTGTTGAAAGTGAAAATGGAAAGGTGATTGTTGAAGATGACGTTGGTAATATTTCATCATCTTTTAAAAAGATTACGGAAGGAATCTGGTTGAAAAACAAGATGTTCACAGATTATTTTGAAGGTTTCTCCTCTTCAATGGACGGTTTTATCGCTGATCTGTTAAAAAAAGTGGAGGCAACAAGAAAGGAAGTAATTTTTGTGTGTGGACACGTTGAATCCTTGAAAGAGATGGTGAAGAATCTTGAAATGTATAAACAGGAACAAGAAAATGCCAAAACGATGCTGGAAGATGATGTTTCACTTCTACTGTCTGCCTGTGTTGACACTACAAAAGAACTTCATTTTGAAGTGACAAACCATCTACTATTACTCACCTCTATTCCTGAACTTGAAAATTTGAAGGAGGATACCATTACTCTGGATACAAGTGGTGCAGAGTATCAGTCAAAATCTCCTACCAGCAAGTCTGCTGCAGCCGCAGAACAATTATTATCTGCTAGTAGAAAAGTTCGATCTATGGTTAAACAGTTTGAGAGCACCAGTAAGGTTGCAGCTGCTACCATTCAAGATATGCAGAATATATTGGAAGTAACTGAGGCTACTTCTGAGAAAGTTAGAGAGGAAAGGGACTTGAACCAAAATATGATAGTTAAGTTGGAGACTGATTTACAACTACTACAAAGTTCCTGTGTTGAACTGAGGCTTCAACTCGAGGCTTGTCAAGCAAATGAAGAGAAGTTGAAAGAAAGGGAGGCTGAATTTTCATCATTGTATAATAGTTTGTTGGTGAAGAGAGAACAAGGTGAACCTCTTTTTTTTTTTCTCTTTCCCTTCAAGTCTTTGTAGAAGTCTTCCATGATCTTTTTTATCCCTTTTAAATCCTGACAATTTAGTTTTATTTTCTTCAGAGGCAGAAGACTACGTTTTAACAGCAATACAGATGAAAGCCCTTTTTGAGAAAGTTAGAAGGATTGAGATCCCTTTGCCGGAATTAGAAAACCTAGATTTGGAACAATATGATTCACCTAATGTAAAGAAGCTCTTTTATCTACCTGATTATGTTTCTGAGTTGCAGAATCAGCTAAACTTATTATCTCATGACGAGCAAAGGCTGCAGTCTACAGTTAATACACAAATACTCGCTATTGAGCAGCTGAAAGAGGAGGTTGACAGAGCATCGAGGAATCAGCTTGATTCAGAGGAAATGAAGAAAGATCTCTTAGAGCTCTCTTATTCTTTGGAGCAAATTCTTAGTTTGTTGGGTAGTAGTCACTACAATGGCGATTTGAAGTCAGATGGCTTGAAGGGACTAGTAAGAATATTAGAAAGGCAGGTTGTGAATATGCTTTCAGAATCTGAAAATTCAAAAACCAAATTGGAGGAACTGAGAGAGAAGTTAATAGGAAGCCAAAAGGTCGTGGATGAACTAACTACGAAAAATAAGCTACTGGAAGAATCACTTCAGGGGCCGGAGATCAAAGAAAGAAGCATTTTTGAAGCACCTTCTTTTCCTTCTGGATCAGAAATATCAGAAGTTGAAGATGTGGTACATATCCATATATTCTTTTCCATGTAAACTTATAATAATGATGTGGTACATGATGTTTAGGGAGTTCGAATAATTACTTGTGACAAAAACCAAAAATTGAAAAAAGGAACTTGTTGAGGTTTTAAGTTACGAAGTATAAGTTGCTTGCTTGAGTCAGTCGAGATATGTAGCCTACTGTATTATCCATTAGAAGCACGATATGCTACTGTTTTGATGACTTTTTAGATGTGCATTCCATATGAATGGTTCTCTTGGGGGTAAATTTCATGGATTACACCTACTGTTTGGTATTTTGTAGGGAGCGGTTGGGAAAAGTGCAATACCACCTGTTCCATCAGCCTCAGCTGCCATTTCACGAACTTTGCGAAAAGGTTCAGCTGATCATCTTGCGATTGAGGTAGAGACAGAATCTGATCGTTTAATAGGAAATGGCATGGAAATTGTCGAAGACAAAGGTTTGCTGTTATAAGTTTGGCCTATTTGTTTGATTAGTTTCAAAGCTTGGAGAACTTACGCATGTTCTTTTTCAGGTCATGTGTTCAAATCACTTAATTCATCAGGTCTCGTCCCAAGACATGGAAAACTCATTGCAGATCGAATTGATGGAATTTGGTAAGCGCAATTTTTTTTTTGTAGGCCATACCATATTTTTCGCGAAAACACTTGCTTCACCCATCCTAATATGGTTACACTACACTAGAAGTCACTCGAGACTCCGTTTGATTATACTTTCTACCAGATTAATTAAACTGTCAATTCGTAGTTGTACACTCAAATTTCTACACTTTGATAATGATTCAATACGAGTATTCCTGATCCTAATTCCTTTGCAGGGTTTCAGGCGGTCGGATTTTAACGAGTCGTCCAGGCGCAAGACTAGGCCTCATTACCTACTGGTTCTTCTTGCACATATGGTTACTGGGAACCATTTTGTGACCAAATTTATGACCCATTCACCACCTGAGGAATTTCCTTCATGTGTCGGTAAATTGTATCGTATATATGGCAACACCATCCTTTTTCTTAATATTTTTTCTTAGTTCATTTATTAATTGCATTAGATTTGCCTGTTGGTCACGCCTATACTGATTCTCGGGACTCAATTTTTAAGAGTTCTGAGAAGCCTTTTGCTAGATTGCCCCAACTTACCTCCTTTTTTCTTCTTTGTACTTGTTAGATGATAGATCTGAGTTATAGATGAATAATATTGGAATATATTCCTTGATATTATATTCTTTTTTTTTCTCCCTTTTTCTTTTATGTACTTCGATTTACATGTGACTTCTTGGATAGAACATTTTCTTTAGTTGATTTCGTCAATTACATGACTTTGTAAATTCAAAATTCTACTTAACGTGTTGTTTCATTTCTGATAACTTTTTTTTCATCAAACAAAAGCGAGTATAGCTCAACGTTAATTGACATATATCTTTAATCAAGAGATTGTAAGTTCGATCATCCACCATGCTATACTAAAAAAAAATGTTATCCCATTTTTTTAATTTCATGAAAACATATATGATTTACTTTTTATCACAACAAAAGTCAATTGTATCACAATTCTTATAAACAATTTTGAAAATAAAATTTCAAATAATAAAAAAAAGTGTTAATGTTGGAAAAGGAAAATATTTTGCTATTTACGAGTCATGACCTATCTCTATTCTAACTACCTCGAAAATTTGACAATTCATTATTTAAAAAGAAATAAAATCTCTGTGTTTTTGTCGTCAAATATTAAGTATGGTCAATACAAGATAAAGTATTTTCTGAAGGCGGTGTATATGATATAAGGTCAAAGGGAACATATAATAAACTTTCATAAATTTGGGTATACCTTTTGTTATTCTGTTCAATTCGTTGAAAAATGATTCTTTTTGACCTACTAGAGATTATACAAATATACAATCTATTGTGGGTCCTTGTAAATGGCGAAGAATAGAATAGTATAGATTGAAATGAAATATTGAATTGTATTGTCTTTACTTTATAAAATAAATTTGCTTGTTGGAGTTGTAAACCTGGTAAGTTCTTCACATCTGGCCATGGTTATTATATTAGATTAGACAGTTGTAAATACTAAAGAAGAGCAGCCCATTTTGAGGCCTTGAATATGTCTTCTTGTGTTCATCACAACGGTAAAAACTCTGTTACGCGTTTTGACAAAGTGGACTTTGTAAGCCATTAACCAAATTACCTAAAAAAATGTCTATAAGAAACCCCCAACTCCCTCTTCTTCTTCAACCACACCTCTTCTTCTTCCTTCTTCTTCCTCAAAATCTCAGTCTTCTCAGGCTTCATCCATGGCATCAGTAAGATTCCAATTTCCCCATTTTTGTGCTCTGCTTTCTGATTCTCCATCGTTTTGTTATTGTATTGCTGGTTTTTCTTGATGGGGGGTTTTGATTCCTGAGTTGTTCTGTATTTGCAGGGTGACAATGGCAGAACTCTACCCAAATTTGGTGAGTGGGATGCTAAGGATCCTGCTTCGGCTGAAGGGTTCACGATGATTTTCAACAAGGCAAGAGATAATAAGAAGAATGGAGGAGGAACAACTTCAAAGACAGTGATTTCGCAGAAAACCCAAAACCAAAAACATGAAGCTTCAAAGAAGAATCACAAGTACGAGTTTCCAAGAAAGGTATTTTTTTTTCTTTAGTGTTATGTTCTTCCATGCTTTGTGTTTCACTGTCACACATCACACATTTTCAAACCATTTCTCGTTTCTTTTTCTTGCAGAAAGCATGGAGTTGCTTCGCTTTTTAGCCTTTTTTGTGCTTCTCAAAGAACAAAATTCTGCTGCTTCTGGGTGGCTGCCTTCTTTAGTGCAGAGAATATTATGATGCTGTGGATATGCAAATTTTTTGTGTATATATTTGGCCATTTGGGTCTCTTATTTTTGGAAAAATATTTGATGGGATTTTCTCTCTGTTCATTACATTAGGCTTCTTGTTGGGTTACCCTCATCCTGTATTTGAAACATTCTTTATTAGATTTTTTTGAAGTCATGTATTGTTATATTGAAGTGGTCTTATTTGATCATCATTTGATATCCATAGATTATCCTTCTAAATTTCTTAAAAGTTTCAAGATTAATTGTTTTCTTTGTAAATTGAATGTCGTTTTGAATATTTTCTCACCAATGAAACTATAAATTAATAATATCACATGTACTTCAAATGTCACGTCATCATTTTATTATTCAATTTCAATGATAAAGTATCTCTTAAAGAAAATAATAACATTGAGTAGGAAATTGGTTGAAAAATTTTTAGCTGATAAAATAAAAAAAATTAAAATATTAGAACAAAATTTAAAATTTAAAATATTATAGATGAAGTTAGAAATTAAATGAGATAATACTATACAAATTTTCAATAGAAGAGAGAAGATCTTTGAGCTAGTTAAATTCTGAACGACATGTCGTCTAGAGCACGACACGTCAGCAGACATTCCAGATTTAGTCAATGAAATGAATTTGAATATTCCGACAAGATTACGTTTCGGTCAAACTTCGATGTGACATGGCAGTGGACTCTGAAAAAAGTGAAAAAGCGGAGACGCCCCTCGAAGTAAGAAGAATAATCATCAATCGATTATTGTGAAGAGAACGATTGAACGTAATCGACTGATTATGCCAAAATTTCTCACGAATCAGAATGATTTCTTCAAATTTGTGATTCGTCGCATTAAAGGAAGAAAGATATTTATCTGAACGGATGCAAAAGGATAAGCAAAATGGCGCGCTGTGCCGTCGACGGTGGCTGCCCCAGCGATTACATCGCGATCGCTTTCGCCGCTCTTTGTATGATTTTGTGAGTTTCTTTCTTCTTGTTTCAGTTATGAAACGATCCAGCGATTTTGCACATTTCACCGAGTAGGTTATGATGTGTATGTGTGTTCGTCTTTTCTTCCTTTTACGCGCTATTCTCCAACGGGGTTGGGAGTGTTCGTTCCATCATCCATGGTAGTTGAGCTGTGTTCTCCATGAGTTTTGGCGCCATCGGGGACGGGTTTTGGGAATCATGGCCTGTTTTGGTTGTTGTCTCCTAAGTCAATATTTGATTTTGGTCGTTTTGGTTCGAAGCTGAGTTGATTCTCTCTCTCACTCTCATAGTCGAACTTCTTTCTTTTCTTGGATGAATTTAGTTTTAGCTTATTTACATGGAGTGTCATGATCTTTATAAATGGAAAATATCTGCGTTTTCTTGCTCAGCAATTGCTTCCTCTTTATCAAATTACGAGCACGTTGTGGCAGTACTATAATCCTTTAGAACTCAGCTAGTTGTTCTTGAAGGCTGAGCTGTTCTCACTTTTGCTTTTGTTCTTTTATTGCTGATTTGTCTGTTTAAATAGGAGATTAACTTGTCCCACTTTATTCCTTTCAGGCTGATTTCTCGGTCCGTACTACCTTATGTGATTTACAAGATTCCTCTCCCTAAAGGCAGCCGCTTTTGGATTCCAGTAATTCAAGTATTTGCTAGTCTCAATCTCCTGCTGTCAATTGTGGTAGACTATGGAACTATTTCTGTCACTCTTCATTCTTTTTTACATGTTATGATTTGAGGTCTAATTCGTGCCACTTTACATTCCCTATTTCAGATTTCTGTAAGTTTCCTCAGATTCAAAACGAGGCAAAGGTGGCAGTCGTGCTACATTTGGGCAGGTTTCACTAACTGTGTCATTATTAGGGACTTCCTGTCAAATAGAGCTTTCATATTTGTGATTACTTTCCTTCCCAAATTTCATTTTCCATTTCTTGCTTCAGTGTGGGTTGAAGGTCCCCTTGGATTTGGTTTGTTGCTGAGTGGTCGCATAACACAGACCTTCCAACTATATTACATTTTTGTAAAGTAAGTAAACCAATAGTTTACCAAATAGAGGACTGGAAAGCTCAGACATTCTGCCGTCTCCCTCCCTCCACAATGGTTTCTGAATATTCTATTGCTTTTGAATTTTGATTTTCAGGCGGCGTCTACCACCCATCAGAACATACGTCTTCCTTCCACTAATCCTATTGCCATGGATTTCTGGGGCTACATGTGAGATTCTCTTTCATTTGGAATTTTCTATGCGTATATGTATATAACACATTTTTTTTGTTTGAACACTGGAATAATGAAACTAAATTACTTCAGAACCACTATGCATGAAATATCGGCTTCATTTATATATTATATATGATGTACCAGTCCAAGATATTTTTAGTAATTTCTGATGAGAGAATTTCACAGACTTTTACTGAACAAGAATATTTCATTTTTGCTGCAGTTATCAATGTCAAGAAGCCTCTAAATTACAGGTGCCACATGGGGCCTCGGTGGATTGTTCCAATCATGTCTCTCCATATCCTATATGTTGCTACTTTAGTTCTACTTACATGGGCTGTTCGTCATATAGAGTTCAGGTTTGACGAACTTAGAGACTTGTGGAAGGGAATAATAGTCTCGGCATCTTCAATTGGTATGTAAGGCCTCTGATTTTTTCTTAGATTAGCATAAGATACGGTGGTGGTAATAAAAAGGGTCTAATTCATTCGTTAGAATTCTTTATGAGGACTTTATGGTTTTGGCAATTCAATAATTTTAACAAAAGGTATCCAATAATTGATTATCTTCGGCTTAAGCTGATATAGGCTTGAAACTATGGTTTTTGGTCAAACGTAACATGATTAGTTGCTGTACTAATTCGAAGAGATTTATTTGAAACCATTATTAATTTCTTTGTTGCTCATAGGCGTAAAATATCCTCCAAAAATCCTCATTTCTCATAACAATCTCTTACAAAAGCTCTTTTTAATCAAAGTTTTCATTATCTTATTATCATAATATTATATCTTTTTCATATATAAAATATTTATTTACGTTTTATTTTGTGCAGCACATTTTTTTTTCTTTTCCATTTTGCACTTTGCACTTAGCGCTTAAGCCCAGGCCAAAAGGATCATAGTGCTTTAGTGTGCCTCAGCACTTTAAAAAGCCTTTGCTACATCTTTGAATTTTTGTAGTGGCATTTTGTTCATATATACCTTGTATTTTTCCAATATTGTTGGCGTTCTTTAATCATCAAAAACTAATTAATGGAAAGAAAAATTAATGAAATTAATTGTCCATTCCATTAATTTACAAGCTCTCTAGTCTGCGGTGATATATGTGAAAGTACTGTAAAACTCAAAACTCGGGGCTAATTTCTAACATGTTCTTTGTTCTTCCAGGAGTTTGGGTTTCTGCCTATGTCACAAATGAAATCCACGAAGAGATCTTAGGACTCCAGGTTGCCTCTAGATTTCTGCTATTAGTCACGGTATGGCATCTTTGCTGCTTCAATTTTCTGCGATCTTATCATTTGTAATCCGAGTCATTTTGTAAGACTTATGGCACTTTTCCTAACATTTCCTAGGCATCTTTCACAGGCAAGTATTCTTGTGCTGACCTTCTTCTCTATATCAAGTTCGCAACCACTGCTTTCTCAAATTAGTTTGAGAAAAAGGGAAACTCTTGAATATGACTCAATGGGTCAGGCTCTGGGAATACCAGATAGTGGATTGTTACTACAAAGGGAATCAGAAACAGTCATAGATGCTAATGAACCACTGGAGACATTACTTCTGAACAAGAGATTTCGTCAGTCATTCATGGCTTTTGCAGACAGGTACTAATTATATTCCTCCTGTATTTTTCTGTTAGAGAGAGAGAGAGAGAGAGAGAGAGAGAGAGAGAGAGAGAGAGAGAGATAACAAAGTTGAAGATTCAACAAGAAGATGGTATCAGTAATTAATTTGTTCGAATACACACTATGATTGAGTAGTTTGTTGGCCGTGGGATTGTAAGGGATTTGTTACTATCCAATGCATATTTAAGTAGAGGGAAGGGCAATCACTGGTGGGAGTTTGTGTCAAGCTTGGCTCAATGAGAATTCAGATTTCTTGAAATACCTATACCACAGTGTTTGTAATTGTATTTTTATGTCCTTTAGGGATATTCAATATATTTTGGCATTGTTGGGCTATCTGCTTCCACACAACTTTTTATCATGTAAGACCCTCCGAGGTCTATTTTCTTTGGACTTCTAGAAACAACTTAAGAGGATTTAATTATTTGAGATCTTACCACAGTACTATTCTGTTTTTGCTTTCTCAATTGTAGTTGTTTAGCTGGGGAGAACGTGCACTTTTATGATGAAGTGCATGAGCTAGGAAAACTACCGTTGGACGACCCTGTGAGAAGGATCTATATGGCAAGACATATCATTGTCAACTACATAACACCAGGTTCGTGCACTAGGACTTAGCCTTGAAACTTAACCAGTAATTTTCTTCTTGCTTTGCTTTCAACCTTAAGTTTCATTGTAAAATATGCTTACAAGTCGAAGTTCTTATTTTGATCGAACATGTCATTGAAAACGTGTCCTTATGGAGATGTACTCTAATTTTCAACCGAGGGTTCAATTATTGGAACCAAAAACAGTTGGCTGATCAATATAATTCTTTAATGTTTGGTCATTATGACTTTAGTTATAATTTTAAAAACAGTTGGCGCTTGTGTATGCTGTACATCAGTACATGCTCACATTACGTTCCCACTAGCATTTGCCTCCTACCAAAGTGCCTACGCATTAACTTTTTTTTTTTTTTTTGTGTGAAAGAAAGTCATTAAAATTACTATGTACAATTACAAGATGGTTATTAATTTATTGCACCTTTTTGACAAAAGAGACCAATCACTTTCTTCCTGTTGACCAACTCTTAAGCACCAGTTTAAGGGACCAACTAACTGTTACGGAAAAGAGAGAGAGAAAAGAACATAACTCTTAATTTTCATGTTCTGAGATTAAGCTCGATTCTGTTAATGATTTTTCACATTTGAACGTTAGTGATCTATGATTTTATTTGAAGTTGCATATTTCATTTCTCCTACAGGTGCGACTATGGAGGTGAACATTTCTCACCGATGCCGTCAAGAGATTCTGACGACTTCTAATCTGGCTGATCCCAAGCTTTTTAATAACGCACTAAATGAGCTAATACAGTTGATAAAGATGGTACATATTTCTATTGCACCTCTCTTTAATTTTCCACCCACTTCGATTTCATCACATCTCTGTATTCTGTCCTGTTTTCCGTTGAAGAATCTGGCAAAAGATTTCTGGTCATCAATGTTCTTTCTGAAGTTAAAAGAAGAAACAAGTATGAGATCAAATGGGCGAGACCTCGAACAGATAACGGGTTGGAACCTCTCTCCTAGATTGAGTTCCGTACAAGGCACTGATGATCCTTTCAACCAAGAGCAATTTCCAAAGGGCTCTGGCCATGATAGTACTCACGACTCAGACCCTTAAGGGTCTAAGATTTGAATTCAACACATCCCTAGTTGTAACTGCATCAACATCTCAAGATTATTGACTGATTGGTAGCTGAAATTATTTTCTTCTTCTAGCGTCACTCGGGTAGGTCCAAGGGAAACGAAACGGAATGAAGTTGACGGGGAACTAAAAGTGCTTGGCAGTAATCTCTCGACGTCAACAGCAAGGCAAATTCGGAGTAGAAAGCGGAGTGTAGTGGCAAGTAAATCATGTGATTGTCCTCATCTTTTTAAAGAAATAAAACGAAAGCTTGTCTTGTTTATGACCACCTCGATGTCAAAGGGATGCACTGTGAGCAATTAATGTCTCGGAGGATGCAGATGTATCATCTTGGTTCTTGGGTTCGATACTCTAGTGGTCCTTCCCTAAAAAGTAATGGCATGGCTGCTTTCATCTTGCAGGAAAGATGGCAACTTTATATGAAATAAAGCACTGAAGCTGGACAGGTGGAGGACTGAATCACGAACTGGACCCACCTATTTTTCAAGAACCACCCAACTTTTAGGTACAAAATTTAAGAGAGTACATAAATTTCATAAAGTTATCTTCCAACTTTTTCTTTCTTACTGCAGTTAAGAGTTGTTTGTATGACATTACCTCAAATGTTATTTGATGAACAAAATTGATCAAAGCTTGAACTCCACAGAAATTACCATTACCTCAAATGTTATTTTATGAACATAATTGATCAAAGCTGAACTCCACAGAAATTACCCCAACAGTGCAGTATAGTTCCATTATTTACCCATAGAAGGAAGAAGCTGTGTGTCAGTTCTCTCTTTGATTTCGCCATTACTGTCTTATGGTTGGAGGGCCTTTTTCCATCTTCGAATGTTGTTTTTTAATCTTATGAAGCAAACTCCCGTGCTTAATGAAAGCATTTATTTATTCTTTAACATCTGTAAATCACACTTCATGTTTTTGGCATCCATATAACGTAAGCATTTTTCTTGTTTGGGTTGAAGAGTTTACGTATGAACTTTCAATAACGAACAAATGAAAGAGACCACATGAAGTAGGTAACTGAACATAGTCTCTCTCTCTACTCTCTCTCTCTCTCTCTCTCTCTCTCTCTCTCTCTCTCCTTATTAAAGAAGTGTTATGGTCATGAAAATGAGGCGAACGAAAGGAAAATAAAAGGAGAGAAATCAAACAGATCATGCACACAATGACGGGGACATGCTTTCTGTTCCTCTCCATTCAGCCCATTTGGCTTCTCATTCTCTCCTTGCTTGGCTTCTTCACCATTCTCCGGCACTTCACGTCCACCGTCCGATGGGTTTTCCGAGCCTTTCTCAGACCCTCCAAGGATCTGAGATACTATGGTTCTTGGGGCATAGTCACCGGCGCCACTGACGGCATCGGAAAATCATTTGCCTATCAGATGGCCAGAGCCGGCCTGAACATTATACTGGTCGGCAGAAACTCCACCAAGCTGAAGGCAGTTTCTAAGGACATTCAAATTCAGTTCCCTGACACAGAGATAAAGACCGTTGAATTGGACTTCACAGAAGACGATATTGGTGGTGGTATTGCAGAGATTGAGGAGGTGATTGAAGATTTGGACGTGGGGATTCTGATAAACAACGTGGGGATTACTTACCCAAACGCCAGCTTCTTCCACGAAGTGGAAGAGAAAGTTTGGATGAATATTGTTAAAGTGAACGTGAAGGGCACTACTCGGGTTACCAGAGCTGTTTTGCCGAAGATGATGAAGAAGAACAGAGGAGCCATTGTGAATATTGGCTCTGGAGCTGCCGTTATTGTTCCTTCCCATCCTCTCTATGCAATCTATGCTGCTACAAAAGCGTATGTAATCATCTTCTTCTTCTTCTTTTACTGTAAGTTTGTTTGCAGGAGTTCATGATCATGGAGGGAAGCCAATGGAAAAGAAAATCAAGAAAAATATGAGGAAAAAACTCCATCTCTCTCTTTCTTCTGCCTCCCCCACCACCCACTTGCCT
Source organism: Momordica charantia (assembly GCF_013281855.1). NCBI lineage: Eukaryota > Viridiplantae > Streptophyta > Magnoliopsida > Cucurbitales > Cucurbitaceae > Momordica > Momordica charantia. Next base: position 31,395,157 of record NW_028275167.1, on the reverse strand, counting down.
CAGCAACTGCCGTGTCATCTAGTTTCTGCCAAACCAACTTCTGAGAAGCTATTAACTTCTGCTCATTTTGAGAAAAAAGAACGTGCCAATTACCATACATTTTTAATGAAAACTTATTACCCAACTCGTTTTTAACTTCCACATCTAACTTAAGCTTCAATAATATCACAAATTAAAACCTTGCTTTTACCTGTGGGATAATCGAAATGCTCTGTTTTTCCCCCTTTCTTGGCAGGTATGTGGACAAATTCTCGAGATCTCTGCATGCGGAGTACAAAGACCATGGAATCGATGTACAGTGTCAGGTTGGTAAATTAGCAAGAACCCCTTTTTGTTAGAACTAGAGATTCAGACTTGAGAGCTGAATGTTTTTGTGTGAAATCGAAAACCCAGGTGCCGTTGTACGTGGCGACTGAAATGGCGTCGAGAGTGGCGTCGGTGAGCGGCGCGTCGCTGTTCATTCCATCGGCGGATGACTATGTGAGAGCTGCAATTCGCAGAATCGGGTACGAGCCACGGTGCACCCCTTACTGGGCTCACTCGCTCCAATGGTGCTTCGCGCGCCTCCTCCCGGAGGCGGCGCTCGACGCCTGGCGGCGGTCCATCGGCCTGCATAGGAGGAGGAGGGGATCCGACGCCATGAAAGGAATTAAAGGTTGCAAGCAAGAATGAAAAGCCTTGGAGAATTATAATTTACATGAATAAAAGATTAAACCCATTAATATCATACTTATGGATGTGATGAATTGTTTAATTAGGGGATGGTTTGTCTTTCTTCAAATTCAATGTTGATTATTCGTGTTTTTTTATCTTGTTTTAGTTTTTCGTACATATTTATTGATTTATTATTGTCTATCGTTTATTTAATTAAATGTTCACATAGAAAACCTCTTTTTAGGGTAAGAATTGATTTTCTCGATGCTTTAATGTTCACCTTGGCCCCTTTGGTTAATCTATGGATTTTAAAAAATTGTTTAAATTGATCTTGGCTTTTAATTTTCTAGTTATGATGGTAACATTAATATTATGAGGCTAGAGTTTGAATTTTTAATATTAGAAAAGAAAATGTCTTTTTATCTTTTTGGTTGATAATATATGTTTTAATCAGTTCACGTTTAGATTTATTGGATTTGTTGCTAAAATATCGGTATTAATACGAAACTCTCGGCGATGGCCAATAACCCAAATACAAATAAATGAAAGAACGGTTACATTTTTCATATGATCTCCTTTTATAGATAAAACTAATTATTTATTTCTTTCTCTTTTTTTTTTATTAATTTCCTATTTCGTTCGAGTAAAAAATATGTTGTAACAATCCTAAAAAAAAAAAAACTCCATTCGACATTGGACTAAGAAGGGGGAAGGAAGAAGCAGCTTATCCTCCCATTGTGATGATTCACACTCACAACTTTTGAGTTAGAAATATGTGACTTAATTAGTTGAGCTATATTTAAGTTTAAAGAAGTATTCTTTATTAATTGAGTATATTTAAGTTGAAAGGAGTATTCTTTATTGAGATTATGTTTATTTTTATATTTATATGATCTGGAATATACATCACTTTGTTATATATGAATATGGGAGATATAAAATAACTTTTTTGAAATAATTAACTCAAAATTATAATGTTTTACAGTTAAATTACAATTTTAAGTCTATGTTTGTCCCTAATTTTTGTGATAAAAGTTAGTGACAAATAAGCACCGTTACATTTTATTTTAATGACACAATGATTTTGTAAATCACATTAGGTGAAAAACATAAATTTGAGTTAGGTTTTTTAAATATTATTTTCATTGAAAAGGAGAAGTGAGTTAGGGTTTGTTTTGTTGGATATCAACTTCTCTTTTCTTTTTTTTCTAATAACTTTTCATATTATTTCTCACTCGTGATATAAATATTAGGTAAGCTTTTTTTTCCGAGTACAATATTAGGTAAGTTTTAAACTCATGAACATAGTGTATGGCTGATGATGAAGATGGTGGTTATGACATAACCACTAAAAATAATTCAACCTCATTTTACCATGTAAAATAATGGGAATTGTAATGTCAAATCAAGTCTTAAATATTAGTGGACATAGACAGTTAATGTCAAATCAAGTGTTAAATATTATTAGACATAAACGAAGAGCATTAGATAGACAGATTAAATAGTAGCCATGCACTATAATTTATTTTTCCAAAGGTAAACAACAAGTCAATCAATGATTTTTGAGCAAGTATGATTTAGGTGTCATGGAAGTGTTGCGTTAGTCTTTCTCTCGTAGCTCAAGGTTCACTTGCACACAAAAATCTAGTAACGATGTTATGTTTTGTCGAATGCACTTTGATGCGTGCTATGTGCCACAAGGGAGGGAGCAGGGTAACATCAAGGCGGATATGTCCTAATTTCTAATTTTTAACTTTAAAATGTGTATTTTATGTGATTACTTAATATTTAATTAAAGAAAATGTCCTAATTTCTCGAAATTGAGGATGGGAAGCGTCTCAACGTGTCATTGTCATCTCCCTAAAAAGGACAATATTGGTATCTGGTTATAACTAATTGATTTATGACATTAATGCTCCAAGGAGACCACATAAAATTTCATTTTTCTTAATATATAACTCCTCAAATCAACATCGAGGCGGTGATGGATTACCATAAGAAAAAATATGAGCATATATTGTTAATAATAATAATAAGATGTAGAAAATTGATTGTTTTATTTAAAAAAAAAAGTTGATTACTTTTAAGAATATAAAAAAAATGTAGAAAGAAAAAGTAATACCTACGTGTTGTAAGGTTCGATCTCGTGCACTCATGAAATGGAGATTGGTACTTAACCACTGACCAAACATAATAGCATTGCTTTGATAAGCTATTTTTTATTATATAATACGACATGTATTTTACCATTTTTTCCCTCCGAAGAGACGACCTACAAATTTCCGCCTAGTTGGTCATCTCTTCCAAAAACGGTCATCTATTTTCCAAGCATTATTCTTAGAAATAATTTAGATGCGGCATGTATTTAGAATAAGTTTTGAAAATAGTATTATTAAAAAAAATATCCTGACGAAAAGATAAAAACTTTGGAAAACTAAATTTATCGTATGATTATTAAGATTTGTTGGACTTATCAGACATATTTTTAAAAAAATTATTTTAGGAAAAAAAAATCGTTTTCAAAACTAGGAATGATCGAGTCCTTCAAATAGAACCACAGACGTGGCGGTTCTGTTGGCCATTTGGTACTGCGTCTCTTCGGTAGCGATCAAATTAATTTTGAGCGGCGCCGAAAATTCGTTTGAAAGAAACATCGAGTTGATCCCACAAAGTTCAGCCGTTGATTTCTGCAACCCTTACTATTATCTACAGGAAGAAGCCGATCCTCAGTTTCGTTCATCAAGCAGCTCAAGGTTCGATCACTTTGTTTTTATCTCGATTCTGAAATTCTCTCTGACTGTTTTCAAATGGGTTTGTGTTCATTTTCTCAAATCCCCAATGGACCCGAAGAAATACGGGTCGTTACCGGACCCACCGATGGTATCGGCCACCAATTGACTTGAAAACCTTTAGGGTTTCGGAGTCGATTCCATCCAAATTTGTGGACACCAACATCAGCAATGTGGTTGTTGATTTCTCCGGTGATCTATTCAAGGGTATCAATTGGATTCACTAAGCTATTGAAGAATTGGATGTCGGTGTTCTGTTATGTTGATGAACGAAGAAACCATATGCATATCAAAATTGAGTTACTGTTTATTAACCATCAACAATGATTTTCTTGTTGAAGATTGAATAGTTTGATTCTAATGCCAAAGAATTGGTTTTGCACATTCTCAGGTACATTGATCAGCTCTCCAGATTCCTTACGGTTGAGTACAAGAGTAATGGGATTGATGTTCAGTTTCAAGTAGGAACAGAGTGAACTATTTCCTTTGCAAGTTCAATCAGCCATATATATATATATATATATATATATATATTTAGCTTTTCTTCATGCAATGAGATCCTTACTTTTTTATCCACAGCTAAAACAAAATGCCCCCAGTAAACATTATATATTGTAGTAGGTCAAGAATCCCACAGGCCTAGAGAGTCAGGAAGTTAGACTTTTTGCTTTGATATCACCAGTAGATTCAGATGCACAAGTTGATGGGCTATGGAAAAATTCAACCATTCAATATGTTCTATAGTATGTTCTATAGTATGTTCTATAGTATGGTTTGGAAGCTACTAAATATCTATAACAAATGCATACTATAGAACATATTAAATGGTTGAATTTTTCCATAGCCCATCAACTTGTGCAACTAGCCATGGGGCATGGGCGCTGGGATGGAACGACTTTATGGGTCATGTTCGTACCTCCATGTCCTTGAGTTCTATGGAGAAATTGTATATTACTAGGAAGGTTGAATCACACTGAGGTTTCAAATTGAGTTTTCTTCATCAACTAGCCATGGGGCTTGCTTGCTGCTATGTCTGATGATTGATATTTGATCTCTTGATAGTACTAGTTCAATCATAACTATACAATGAAAAGTTTCTAACTGCTGTGATGAAGAATCTTGATCTTCAAATGAACATTAATTTAGCCACAAATAGTATGATTTTTTCTCCTCTGAGTAGAAAATTCAGTACAGGGATTAGATTAGGATCGTATAACTGACTCAACTATGCAAGTTGAATTTCGATGAAGCCTCCTCCTTACCTGCCCTCATGTTCTTGCATGAAACTCGAATGTAAGCAACACAAATTAAGCAATAGGTTCTCCTATAAACTGGGGCCGAGTCGGGTTGAAAAATCAGTGTAAGTTCCACATATAGCATAAGGTCCTCTGGTTTCTAGTATCAGGTTTGGTCCTTTGTTTTCTAAATAGACAGGCATCCACATTGTGCTGTGTGATGGATCAGTTACGAGCCTCGCCGCACACGCATTCCCTTTTCATAGACCTGTTTTACTCGTCGCCCAGAGTCGTTTGTCAATTCGATGGCGCCTTGAGGTTTCAGCTCAGAATCCGAAAGAGGGGACACCTGAAAAAGACTGTAAAGAGGGTAGGAGTAATGGGACACAAGCTAAATTCCAAAATGGGTGCCCCACTGCCAGATTCAGTCCCATTTGACCAATTCTCTCTTTCCCCGTGATATGTTTCTGTATATTGCAGCGCGGTGCATTATACATCTCGTGACCGGAAACTATTTTTAGTGGTCGGCGGGTCGGTGCCGGCGGCGAGTTTCAGCCCATTGAATCAATGCAACCACCATTACTTCAGCTCTACTCATTTGTAAAATATATGTGCTTTTTTATTGAAAGATCTTAAAACAAAATTAGTCTGAAAAATAGTTTCAGGGTTGAATTATAATTTTAATTCCTGTTCCTGTTCCGCTTTAGCTTTATCTCTAGTTTTGGTCCCGTCTTTTAAAAAATTTATGAGTACCCTTTGGTTAAAGCTCTGAGATGTAATAGAATTTTAATATGACAAGTTAGTCCCCAGGGGTGGCCCCCTTCGCGAGGCCCATGGTCTCTAAATAACACCTATCTAAAGATTGCATGTTCGAATCTCCGATTGAGTTTAACCGGTAAGGAATGTAATAAATGAGCTTGTGACATTTTATTTTATTGACACACATAGTAAATTTTAATTAGAAGGCAACGACAACAATGTTATTTTTAAAAGCAAGACTTGTGACAGCAGAGCAAAGAAATTTAACCTAATTTCAAATTTAAGATAAATCATATTATATATATATACACTTTTGTCTTCAAATAAATCATCCAAAAAATCCTGATTTTTGTCATCAATACATGTAAGCATGCATTAATTTTGACATCATTATTATTTTAAAAGGTACTAAAAAACCAAAATAAATGCAGTTGAAAATTGTGTCCATAAAGAGAAATAAACGCAAGAACAGATAGACACGAAGGAAAGTTAAAAGAGGAATGTGTCGGAAAGGGAATAAGCCCATTACTAGCAGTGGGACCATGCCACGTCAGACAAATTAAAAATTACTAATCAAAAATATAATTCCTAAATAAACCAATAAATAATTTAATTTCCAATGGAACCCTCTAAGCAATTTCTTTCAATCCAGCTGTATTCTCCTTTTCTTTTCTCTTTTTTGTTCTTTTCTTTAAAATTATACACTTGACTTAATTCTTATATTCTTAATTCAGTTTAATTAAAAAAACAAAAAAAAAAAGAATTCAAAATTCTTTTTTAGTAAATACAAAAAAAGAATGATAAGAGTAATAAAGGAATCAAGACCGTTGGATCGTCGTCTTCTTGCGCGTCGTTTTCCGGAAGACTATCTCCGTGTCCAATCCGAAGCCGTCGATTTTCCCGAGGCGGACCACCTCCGATGTCCGGAACAGTGCCTCCAACGGCTTGACGCTGTACAGATCGTTGGCGGAGTACTTATCCGCCCGTCGGGATAAGGCCACGTGTAACACGCAGACCCCGCCGGGCTTGAGCGTCCGTTCGATCTCCGCCACGAACCGCTCCGGGTAGAGCGCGTGATCGAAGACGTTGGAGAATTCGAAATCGAAGGTCTGGTTTGGGAATGGCTGGTTGTGGAAATCGCCCTTAATCACGAGCGGCGGGTACGGAACCAGGTCCATTCCGATCGAATCCGAAACTCCGATTCGCCTCAATGCCTCCACCTCCTGCCCGACCCGAGCCCCGATGCATAGGGCTTTCGATTCCTTTGATACCAGCCCCTGCCTCTTCAAATCTTCGAAGAATCTCGCGAATACTTGAATTTTCCTGTCCCAATCGCGGGTCGTCCATATCTTCCGGAGCTTCGGGTCTAGGGTTTTGTTAAGCTGCCGCTTTATGTAGCGATCGTAGGAGGTGTATCCGGGTCGGATTTTCAAATCGTCGGATTCGGGTTTGGAATTGGCCGGCGACAGAATGGTGCTGGCCGGCGTGGAGAATCGGTGGTAGTAAGGGCGGAGAGACAATAGGAGGAGGAAAGGAAGAGAGAAGAACAGAGACAATACGAAGTATTTGGATATAACTAGAGGCTTTGTTTGAATACCTTTCATTCTGCACAACAAAGCTGCCACAATCTCTCTCTCTCTCTAGAAACCACTTTTTTCTCTCTCTCTAAAGGAAAATTGAGCCCTTCTCTTCCCTTCCCTTCCCTTCTCTCTATTTCTTGCCTTCCCTGAAGAACTGCACAAAGCAAAACAGATGCTTACAACAAGTTGACCTCTTTTTATATAAAATTGCAATAAGATTTTTTCTTTTCTTTTTGGGTTTAATGAAATGTCAAGAAATTAAAGGAAAAAAGGATGGGGGAGTTGGGGATAGCTGGCAAAATGGGAAAGTTCAATGTTGCATGTGGGGTTTTTGGTCATTTTCTGACATTTTGCATGGAGAATTTGGACAACTAATTGCCTTCACATGCCTTGCTTTTATATCACTCCTCTACCCATTATTTTGTATTATAAAATTATGGTGAATGGGCATGGTTGGTGGGAGATAACATAATGATAATCAAAGGATATCATTAGTCCACAATTATGAACAATGATTAAATATTAGCCCTTCAATTTACTGATTAACTATTTAATTTCAGTTTCAATTATTTAAAATTGGGTTCAAATAATAATAGAATGAAAATTTTAATAGGTTCAATTAAGTCAATATACATATCTCAGTTGGTTAAACAAATCTCTGCAATCAAATAGTTATGGGTTCAATTTTCCACTCCACAAATTTGTACTAAAAAAATTGAACCATGAATAAGTTGGTTATAGTGTAATAATATAAATTATTTTATTTGATTTTGTTTCTATAATTTTATCTATTTTTATTTTTTATTCCGCTTCATATTTAGTCCCAATAATTTTTTAAAAGTTTAGGTAAGGTAGATGCTTCAAACTTTCAGTAGTTAAAAAATGGAGTACCAAAAACTATATTGAAAGGCAACCGATAATATATAATTGATAATGGATTAAGTGAAATGAAAAAGGCATATCATATATAAGATTATCTTAATTAATAATGCGTTTGAAAAAAATAAATTCTTAATTAGTAATGAAAGATAAATTGAATATCAATCATAATGGAATAGGAAAATAACCCACCAACTGCCGCCTCCGTCTGTTAGTATTATTCTTCATTTATTAATTAATTGAATGCTCCCCCTTTCATTACAATTACAATTACAATTACAATTACAACATGTTAAGTAATTGGGTTTTAATTGTTAATGAAAAGTGTTTGTTTCCTGAGAAAGTGGGGGCTGGAAAATGATGTTCATAGTATAAATATACATAAATAAATAATAAAAAGAAGTAACTTTGAAAAAAAAACAAAGATTATAAAATAATAATGAATAATTAATGGGTTTAAGATGTGGCGTAACTTTTGGGTTTTGTGAATTATTTAGCTAGAGTATGGTTTAAGTATCTTTTAAACATTCATTCAGTGCCAAACAAGCATTTTGGTCTTCCTTCTACCAAACATACTCCAAAACCCATTTATTCTGATCATTATAAGTTTGATTTTCCTTTTTCCTTTTTTTTTAAAAATTATTAAAATCACCAAAGAAATAGGAATGATTTTAAATATCGTGGCCCCCATAATATTATAAAAAACTTGGAAAAAAAATGTAATTAAATTTTGTAACATATGAAGCAAATAAAAAAATTTAAAAATACAGTGAGTCAAATCAATTGATTAGAATATCAACTAAAATTAGCCAACATAACCATACTTCATATCGACTATCTTAAAATATCCGAAGTTTAAAATTTTACCTCATATTTGTTGTTGTAGTAGGAAAAGAAAAAGCTAAAGTTGATTATAATATAAAGTCGTCTGAAAAATGTGATATATTTTTAAAATTAAATAGAACAAAACTACCGTTCCGAAACTATTAAATGAACACGTGATGGATAATGGGCTAGGCCGCCGACCGATTATGTCGGCAAATGATGGGCCGAACTCAACTAAAAGGATGAAAAGAGACATAACGGCCCAATTATTTGGTATCAATATTCCAAAATTTAAGAAACATTCAAAAAAAAAATTCTAATGTTGTTTTGGAATTAAATTTAAGAATCAATGGCAAAATTCTACTTTTTATAAGATGTGGGGTTAGAGATTTAACTGATATCTTTCTTTCTTTTTTTATTACTAATTTCTTAACTAATGAATTAAAGTTTCACAAAATTTTATCTTTCTTATAAACTATAAGAAACATAGAAACAAATACACTATATATATCATACGAAAGAAATAAAGTTGGATTATAAACACTTAAAAAAGTTGCCAAGTTTTGACTAAAACGCTCCATTTATAAAACAGAAGAGAGAGTTTAATTAAAATTACAAGCCTTCGATTCCGGTACCGGGATGAGTTTGACGATCGTCGATCATTCGGATCTCATCCGATTGAGCTGGTTCAACGCCGGCTGTAGAATGTTGTACAGAACCCACAGAATCGCCGGCGCCACAACAATCAGCAGAAGTTGTCCCCTGCCGTCGCTGGAAGCTTCCGCCGCCATAGCTTCCGGCGTCATGACCAAGCCCGACGCCGCCAGCCCGCCGAGCCCCAGCCCAACAATCACCGCCTTCTCCGTTCGCATCCGGTTGATCTGATTAAGCGCCGGCTGAAGAATGTTGAAGAGCACCCACGCCACCGCCGGGACGAGGGGCAGCAAAAGGGCGAGCCCACGGTTGTCGCCCTCCGCTATGTCGGCGATTTGTTGGGCGGCGAAGGCGGCGTCGCTGGAGCTCAATGTCGAGAAGATAGCTCCGGCGATGGCGGTTCCGGCGAGGGAAGTTTTAATTGGGAGGGAGATGGGTGTGGTGGGTTTTGAGTTTGAGGGGATGATGGGGGTTCTGTTGAGGGAGAAGCATTTGGGGTTGAGGATCGCCATGGTCGCCATTGATGCCGCCATTGAAGCTTGCTCTGTAAAATCGATTAGGGCTGGGATGGGTTTGTGTTTGATTTGGGAAAATTGGAGTGAATTCTGTAAGAATGGAGATTTGGGAGAAATGAGAGCCAATGAAATTGGAGAGATGGGATTGTATTCTTATCCAAATGGGTGAGATTGGGAAAATGAGAGCCTCAAATTTGTTGCCCCCACCATTCCTTTCTCATCCATAATATCTTCTTCTTCTTCTTCTACTACTACTAATTTCCACTTCTTCACTATGCTTTTTAGTTTTCCCAAACAAAATAATAATAATAATAATAAATCAAATTATTTTAGGATAAATCATGGTTTACACAAATAATTTTAAGAGAAAAAAACTAATTTGTTTTATTGATTATTTTTTGAATTATAAATCAATCCTCGATTTTTATTTTTATTTTTTTCCTACAATAAATATGAGGGGCGGGGAATTTGAAAACCTCAAAAAATAAGCATATATGTTCATAATTGAGTTATGATTATGTAATTTTATGACAGACAAATAATAAATATTATATTAATACACAGTTTTGCTTGGTTATTTGTGTAACTAACTTTGGTGAAAATAAAAGACATTTTTCGTACAACTCAGAATATATATGTTTAATTGGGCTTTTTGAAATAATATTGGGCCGAATATTTGGGATGCGGAAGCCCATAATTTTGGCATATGTTGGTCGCCAACAGATATCCTAAGCACGGCATGTTACTTAGGAGGGTATAAAATTGGTATAAAATTTACACTTTTTCATGAAACAACGATGGTATCCATCACACAAATTACTAGAATATCTTTTTAAACATCCACCTCAATATTAAATAATTTTTTAAATCTAAAAATGATAAATTGGGAGATTTCAATTAAAATCGTGTTTAATTACACCCTCCAAAATAACAAAAAAAAAAAATCCTCAAAACCATCCATTTTTGAAACTCCTTTATTCTTCCTCCGACTGTCTGTTTTTCTTTTCTTCCTCCAACTGCTCGTTTTTCTTCCTTCGACCATCCGTTCTTCTTCATCCGATCGTCCGTCTCTGTCTGCCTTCCTCTCCGGTCAGCTCCGTTGTTCTCTATCGCCTGTCTCCGTTTATCTCGTTCGAAAGGAGATTTTCGTCCTTCCTTCTTCTTCGGTCATTTCTGCCTGCCTTCATCTCCGGCCGCCTCCGTTTTTCTCCGTCGCTAAAACAGTTCGTTTCCGTTTATCCCAATCGAAAGGTTTGCATTCTAATGGTTGTTTTCGATTTCTGATTTCGTGTGAAATATTGTATATATGAGGATATATATTATAGTTAGTTTGATTATGATATATCTTATAACTCAACTTGTATATGCAGATATGTTATATACTATAGTGAATTTTAATGTATATATATGGATATATAAGTGGATATATTTTATAACTCAACTTGTATATATGCGAATATATACTATAGTGATTTTAAATGTATATATGCGGATATATAAATGGATATATACTGTGATTTTTTAATATGCAGATATATGTTTATCGAGATGTTTATGTGATTTTGAATTGTCCTTGAGCACCAGACTGAATTAAGGGAAAAATCAATCTTTTTGAAATAGTAAATTAAGGTTTTGAAATTGTGGATTAAGGGATTTTATGTTGAAAATTAGTATGAGACCCACAATAATTAAAGAATTATGATAGTAATTTATGGAATTAAATCTTTTATATTTAAAAATAAATAAATAACTATAATAAATGTAAATGCAATGGGTAAAATCGAAATTAAAATAAAATCCGACCTACAGAAATCTAAAATTGTAAAATTAAAAAATTTTAGACATTTGTGTAAATAAATTGTCTAAAACAGTCCACCGAAGACATTATCTCTTACTTAAATGGAGACGGGTACGAGAAATACATATCGTCCTTGTTTCATCTAGCCTCCCTCATTTTTCTTTTAACTGTATACTTACAACCTTTTAGTGACGATAAGTATCTTAACTAGTTGAGTTATACTCAACTTGTCGATATTTTTGCATTTTATTGTTGAGATTGATAGATTTATTGTGATATTATTTGCATTCATTTTCACGCTCCTTGTGAATATCTCTATAATAAGATAAGGTAGTATTAACCGATTAATTTGTTAAGTAAATTTCGCGATTTCAATTTTATGATATTTCTAAAATGATGAACAATGAATTAATAGATAAAAACTTTACCACTGATAAATAAGTATTAGTGTTTATATCTATATTTATGATATTTTATCAAACATTTTTACTGTTTCTCAAAAAACTAAATCTGTTTCGTATACTTTTTTTCCATACAGTTACAAAAAAGTTTACTCACGAATTTTTTTCCCTTTTTAATTATTGATGTTAAAATAATTATCAATGACCTACCACTACTACCATTAACACTGATTTGCATCAATCTACACTAAAAGCTAATTTTTTCCATTTTTGTTTAGTTACACTGATCAATGGATCAAATGTCAGTTTCGTTTTAAATTGACATTATTGGGAGGGTCGGAAAAATTGAGAGTTGAGAGAAAAACATTAACCGTTGACAAACAGAGAGATGAAGTTATAGAAAGAGTTAAAGAGAGACGACTCTAAAATACTAAGAGATTTGAGGAAAATCCTAATGTGGTCGTGACTAATACATAATAATATATATATATATAATTTTTTTATATTTTACATCAAATATTTGATCGCGATCAATTTGTTTTTTCAAGGTCGAAGAAGGGAAGAAGATGGACCGACCAATTAGTCAGTTTTAAACTTGTCAAAGTTAATGACGTCTTTAAAATTAACTGACCAACTTCAATTTGATATTAATCGGCCCAATTTTTCGACTACTCCAATGCACTTCTAACTACCACCACGTGAGAGTGATGAAATAAAAAAGCTGAAAATTTTACAAATAATAATAATAATTTCTTTTTTTTGAGAATGTACGAATAATTCTGACAGAGGGATGCTGTCATCGTACTCGTACTACATACGATGTTGATCGTCTACGTGTCGACGCGGTACGTGCCGATTCCAAACGAGTGACTCCGACATGTCGTCTTATGCCTGGAGCAAGCCACAATAATAATACGGTTAGACATTTTCAATAATTCATTGAATTGAGAGGTAGAATATAATTAAGATATTCTCTTCATTAATTAGCTGTTTGACAAAATGGGATGATCTTGCCTTTTCTTTTCCCTTTCTTTCTTCACTATTTCACCTTTCCTTCTTAAAAATTTCGAACAAATTTTTTAACTTTCAATTTCGTCTCTAATTAATTTTAATATTATTTTAATTTTTATATGTAATTTTTACATTATTAATTTTAATCTATATACTTTCAAAATATTCACTTATCTATATACTTTAAGAAATATAAATATGAGTGTGTCTCTCTTTTGATTTTATTTCTTTTATCTCATATTTTCTATCACAATTTCAACATAATACCATATTTAATAAATTTCTTGAAATATTTCTATATTCTTAAATTAAAGATTTTAATTGCGCATATAATTTAGGTTAGAAAGTTACCTTTTAAAAATATATGGATAAAAATAGATGCTTGGTTTTGAAATTTCATGTACTAAATTAACAAGAATAGAATATTTAAACACTAAAAAAAGGTCTCGTTCAAAAATTATTATGAACTATAAAAGAGAAGTATTTGATGACAAGAAGAAGAAACTCGGTGGGGTGCAAGTCCACAAGCGCAGGGAACGTCATTCACAGCAACAAACTGCAGATTTTCCCGAGAAAATTTCACCGAGAAAATCTGGCTACTGTACATTAGCTTTTTCTCTTTCGAATCATCGGGGCTTCCAAAAACTGCTATACCCATTTACCAGACAACAGTTTTCAGAAGTCTCCCATTCTTTCTTTTCCTCTGTACTTCTCTCTCTGTTCACAGAGCAATAGCAAACCCATCCCAATGAGTGGTTTTCAAAAGAGGAAACTAAATTGCTTCTTCTAATGAAACCCCCACAACACCATTTTCACACAACTTCAAAGCTATGATCACAGCTTCAAAAGAAAAAAAAAAGTCCCAATTTTTCTGCTTCAAACGATGGTAGTGAATCAATCAAGGGCAACATAGCATATGCATGTTTCCTTAGTCCATACCGCACTTATAATAAATGGATGGGTCCATTTCTTACACCATGAGCCAATCATGATTATTCAACACCCCCCATTTATTAATGTCCTCAAAAACCCATGATTCCTCTCCAAATGGGACCAAACTCTGCCATTTCTCCTTATACCACATCATTACAAGTTTTCTCAAAATCAAGAAAATTCTGGCAACTGGGTCTTATTCATATTTCCTCCTGCAGACCAAGATTTAGATCCAAATTTTGGCTAAAATTGTTGGGTTTCTTTCCTTGAAACCGATGGAATGGAAAATTTGCAGATGAAGCAATGAACTGGAATTGGACCCTGCTGTGTTCTTTCCCACTGGTGGTGCTTTTGAATGAACTTTGATCCAGCTATTTTCACGTACCAGTTTGGCTTTTAGCTTTTGAAAATGGCTGTTTGGAAATCAATGTCAATCATTTCCTGTTCATAATTCTGCCATCACTGACAGACAGGTGTTTCTAGGTTCAGCTCTTGCATGGGAGTCATCACCTCATCCACGCTGTTTCTCCTTCTTTCTCTTAAGCTTTTTAGTTTTTTACAATTTTCTAAGACAACCCAGTGGATCTTCCTCAACTTTGTTGCTTAAAGCTCCATTCTTGAAATGGATTGAATCGTGTGGGCCTTGAGAAAGCTCTGTTTGACCTGCAACCACCGCTTTGAAAATTTGAACAGAGTTTGTAACTTTCTTCTCCACTCTTTAGAATAACAAATTTTCAAGGCACAGGTGAGAAAGAGAGAGATTGGAAAATTTGAAATTATTGGAGCATGGCATGGGGATGGTGAGGATGTGACATTCTTCCCCTGTTGAAGTAAACAAGGTTAATGTAAAACAACTTTTTGTGATTATGGAAAAAGATAATAATAATGTCGGTTCCCGATAAAATTACCTCAAGAAATCTGTCACTTTACACAAATACACAGTGAAAAATGTAGTGGGAGATTGGGACGGGGAAAAAAGGGGTATTTTTCACATAAAAATCCTATTTTTACGAGTGTTTTGGGGTGTGTGAGATGGGATTTGGGCTTATTCATTGAACCATGGTTAAAAACTAAGCAATTGGCATAGTCAAAGAAAAAGGGTAACACTATAAATATTGGGTAGCGGTATGCACAGCATTAGTTCTTTCTTTCTCTCCCTCAATTCACCATCAAACAGACACCTCATCTCTTTAAAAACGTATAGATTTGGAAGAACGAAGACACCTCTCATAGGATAATAAAAAAGCAGGAATTATTCATTCTCACTCCTCCTCGAGATAAAAATTCCCTTTCGTTTTCTCCCCAAAGAAAGAAATTCCTGAATCATCCTATAATCATCCTCTTCGTGTGGCAAGAGAAGTAGCATCCGATCGGAAAACCCACTTCGTCGTCACTGTCAATTTTTTGATCTAAATTTGCATCTCTTGTGGGTCGATACCGAGGGGAAAAACTGGGCAATTGTTGGCGGATGAAGTTGGGTTTTGACGAATTCTCGTTTCAACTCACATGTAATTTTGTTTCTGAATAATTACGAATTGATCTGCGAGGATCATCGTTTACAGTTAACGATTCTCGTTTCTCCCATCATCTGGGGTTGCGAATTTGGGGGAGATTTTTTTGTTTCTGGAAATTTTATGATCTGGGTCTGAGGAATTTTTTTCTTTTGTTTCAAAAATATGTCTGATCATTGGTGGGGATCGTCATAATTGTAAAACCTGTTCTGGGTCATTTAGGATGGAAGTTGATCTTACTTATTGTTTTAGTTTTTGGTCTCTGACTTTTGGTCCTTGTAATGAGTTTGCGTGAATAGGTGTTTCTCCTCTCCTCTGGCAATTCTTTCCTTTTTGGGTTTCTTTTGGTGTTGGAATATCCATTCATGGACGATTGGTATTCTTCCTAACAAAGCTTTGCCTTTTTCTCTGACTCAAATTTGAAATCATCATCTTCTTCTTCTCTCTTTGAAACTTCTTCTGCTCTTTTAGAGCTTCTTGTTATCCCTTCTGCTACTCTTTAAGTTGCTCAAGTTGTAGCGATGGAGTGGCTCATTGTTTTTAACTGATATAATCTTGAAGAAAAGGGTATCTGGGTTGGGGGCTGTGGCTCTTAAATCAATAAGCTTCAAAGCATCCATTAATCCATTAAACGTTTGCTTTTTCGTTTGTTTTCTCCTTTGTTGTATAAGGGATTTATACAGGGCTGCTTTCTTTTCTTGTGTAGATTTAAAAGTTGAAGTTTGTTGGACAATCTGATTTGTCTAGGTAGATAATAATGTCTCCCATCTTTTAGATTTACAATGGATCGCCTGGACAGAATAATGTAGTGATTTCTTTGTTCATGTTCTCGAAATCTCAGCAATTTAGAAGCTTCTTCTGCCAAGTTGGGGCACTGCAAAGATTTGGCAGTGCCCATGGATGCCACGACAAGCAAAACAGCAGCTATACAGTTCCATAGCATTCCTGATCAACCAGTTTCTGCTATTGTCACCAGTCCAGCATCAACATTTCCACTACCGAAGCGACATTGCTTTGGGGAATCCGACCCGGGCGAATTCCCCTTAGCTGCTAATCCCTCCATTGTCCTTCATGTCCTGACAGCATGTAACTTGGATCCTCAAGACCTTGCTAAGTTAGAGGCAAGATCTTCCGTTTCCCTTTTCTTGCTTTTCCACCATTGTTGTAACTCTAGGATTGATAATGCTGCTGATTGATTTCGGTTGTGTGTGTTGCAGGCGACGTGTTCATTCTTTAGGCAGCCTGCAAACTTCGCCCCTGACTATGAATTATCGATTTCGGAACTTGCTGCTTTGGATATGTGCCAAAAGAGAGCCATATTCAAACCTATGACAGCTGAACAGCATCAAGCTTTGAAGCAAAGATGTGGTGGTTCCTGGAAACTGGTATTGAGATTTTTGCTGGCTGGAGAAGCATGTTGCAGAAGGGAGAAATCCCTGGCAATAGCAGGACCCGGTCACAGCATTGCAGTCACCTCAAAAGGAGCTGTTTACTCCTTTGGGTCCAACAGCTCAGGACAGCTCGGACATGGTACCATTGAAGAGGAGTCCCGGCCTCGTCTAATCAGGTTGCGAAAAATTTAAACAATTCTTTCACCTAAATCCCAGAAACTTGCAAGAGAAGTAGTAGGCTTAGTAAAAAATTAATGGACTGCGTGACGTTGCAGATCCCTACAAGGAATTCGAATAATTCAGGCAGCAGCAGGGGCTGGGAGGACAATGTTAATCAGTGATGCCGGGCATGTTTATGCATTTGGCAAGGATTCATTTGGTGAAGCTGAGTATGGAGGTCAAGGAGCTCAATTCGTTATTACACCAAAGTTGGTCGAATCACTAAGGGATATATTTGTAGTGCAAGCTGCAATTGGAAACTTTTTTACTGCTGTACTATCAAGAGAAGGTAGGGTGTACACATTTTCTTGGGGAAGTGATGGTAGACTCGGTCATCAGACCGAACCAAACGACTTGGAACCACGGCCCCTGATGGGAGCGTTAGAAAACACTCCAGTTGTACAAATTGCTGCTGGATATTGCTACCTTCTTGCTCTAGCTTGTCATCCAAATGGCATGTGAGCTCCATCTTCATTTTCCAAAACCAGCATTCTGGTTTCTAATATTACTAGATTGAATTGGTAGTCTACATTTCATTTTGTTACAATAGATGAGTAACTGTTTCCATTCACAATCCTATTTTTCAAAAACATCAGGTCAGTATACTCTGTTGGGTGCGGACTGGGTGGGAAGCTCGGTCACGGTTCAAGGACGGATGAGAAACACCCACGGCTCATTGAACAGTTTCAGCTTTTGAATCTTCAGCCAATTGTGGTAGCTGCTGGTGCTTGGCATGCAGCGGTTGTGGGGCGGGACGGCCGAGTTTGTACATGGGGTTGGGGCCGGTATGGGTGTCTGGGTCATGGAAATGAGGAATGTGAATCTTCACCTAAGGTGGTGGAAGCATTAAGCAACGTTAAAGCAGTACATGTTGCTACAGGAGATTATACTACATTTGTAGTATCAGATGATGGCGACGTGTACTCTTTCGGTTGCGGAGAATCTGCTAGTCTGGGGCATAATAATAACGTCGCCGATGGGCAGGTCTCGCTTTCTCCTTGCTTTTATTCTCTTCTTTACTTGTTGGTTAATGATGCACGTAAGTATGATGGTATTGGGTTATGCATCTCTTTTATGTGGATCATTATTTTCAGTAGCTCTTATAGTGATTACATTTCAAAAAGCTATAAGAATTTTTGTTAAAAACAAAAATTTATTAAATGCGTTATTTTCCTTTGATGAGATCCAATACATGAACGAAGGGAACAATGTTTTAAGAAACACTTCTTTTTTTTCTTCGAAGAATTATTATAAGTCTCAACTGATTCAACAATTAGATCATTGGAGTTATCGTATAATTAGTCTAGGGTTTATCTTTTTGTCTTGATCAATTGATTTCATAGCATCAACAAGTAAACATATCCTATCTAAAAACAGGTGGTCCTCTATAGGACTTGATAATCCTCTTCACATCATGTACATGCTACTCAGTTCCATGTTTTCGCAATATCAAAATCTATCAATAACTCGAGACGGGTCATATCTCGAATGTTTTTTGTGCCACGCTTCTTTCATTTTGACTCTTTCATGCATAATGTACTTGATTCTCAACTAGCAAATCAGCAAGACAACTATTGATTTTTTCAACAGGATTTATATTGCTTTTCTCACACCAATACACATATATTCTTGTTTAATTAGCTACATGATCTGTTGAATTCTGATTAGTGACCAATGTTTTGATGGGTTTTGTACAGGGGAATCGGCACCCGCACGTTTTAAGCCCAGAACTTGTAAGGTCCCTGAAGCAAATTAACGAGCGAGTAGTTCAGATTAGCCTGACTAATTCGATTTACTGGAATGCACACACCTTTGCGCTGACTGAGTCAGGGAAGTTGTATGCATTTGGTGCTGGAGACAAAGGGCAGCTCGGGGTTGAACTTCTGGCGAATCAAACCGAAAGGGGAAATCCAGAGCGAGTCGACATTGATCTAAATTAACCAAAAGGAAAGAAGTCAGTAACTTTTCTCAGCAAACACAACTTCATTGATGTCCAAAGTATGCTAATGTTATGGCATTGCATTTTGATGCTTAGAATTGCCTTATGAAATTATTAATTTGTAAATAGGGAAAAAAAAAAGAACTCAAAAAAATGTGAAGAATGGTTCTGGTTGGTTGTTGATATTTGGATGGGAAATGGATGGATGGGCATGCTTGTTCTTTGTAGGTTTTAAGCTGTTCAGTCTTTTTACATTCTGTGAAAGCATCAGATGGAGTAGCGTATGGAGGATTTGATTTCTGGTTCTTTTACATGACGGGCATTGATAGCAACAAAACAGGAAATCTTTTCGGTAAGTAACCTCGAGTTCACAACAGAGGATTAAGATCTTAAAAACAAGTAATACAAAAGGAAAATTCATCAAGAACTTGTAAGAAAGATATCCAAGGCAATATCAAAAGAAATTGAATGAAAACAATGTCAATAACATATTACCAATGACAATGAGAGGAAGGAAGGGCAAAATCAATTGTGCGAGCTGAGTGCCATGGCCGCCATAGATCGGCATCCATGCCATGGCCGCCATAGATCCCAAGGATGCCGGTGGTGTAAAATTAAATTGTAGAGTCCGCCGGTCCGATCTTCTCTGTAGTTAGTGTTGTGGGAATCTTCGTTTCAGATCTCAATAGTTCCATAATATTTTTTGAAAAAATTACGGTAAATACCCATCAAACTTTGCCGTTGTTAGTTCAAAAAAGAAGATCTTTATTTAAAATAAAATAAAAACACCTTTTTATCTTAAAAAAATCAATTATACGTCAGCTTTCAAAACCGTTTAAATCTTTCTGAGAACTACAAAGGATGTCTAATTGGAAACAAGTAAATTTTAGTATAAAAAAAATAAAAATAAGTTGTATATGAATTTTTTTAAAAAAAATAAGAGCTACATATAAACTAATGAAACCTTTGCTCTTAAATGTACATGTATTAAAATTTTATTATTTTACATTTTAAGTCTCAAGGGTCATTTGTTTCTATAGATTTTAGATGTTTGGAAATATAAATATACCACATCTTCATATATATGTGTTTATTTTATAGGAAAACATATAATGATGTTTTGAAATATTTGAATAACTATGTTTGTTTCATAGGTTAGGATTTAATATCCTACGAGTTACCTTGTCAACCAAATGTAATAGGGTCAAGCAGTTGGCCCGTGATTAATTGAGGTGCGCGACTGGCCCGGACACACGGATATAAAAAAAATGTTAATGTTTGTTTCGTAGGATTGGTACGATATCTAAAAATTATATATTGTTCCAGGAAAATCTAATTGATATTCATGTCATCTATTGTTTCAAAATATATATATATTCATGTTATTTGTGGATTGACTTTTTATGTTTTTATTAATTTAATATTTTTTATCAATTTAGTTTATATTAATTTTTAATGTTATTTTTGTAGAACGCATTAATTTATATTAATTTGAGAGTTTTATGAAAATTTTAATATTGACCATTAATTTCAATTTTAATTTGGACTTTTTTTCAAAAGATCAAAGATTATGTAATTAATGACATTTCTTGTCAAAAAAAATTATAAAAATTTTATTGTATTATATTTTTACGTTATCAAATTAGGTGGGAAATTGAAGGAAATAGTATTGGTTTCTATAGAATTTTTTTACATAAATAATTAATATCAATTTTAAAAATATTTAGAAAGCAAATAAATTGAAACAATTTATTATTATTATTATTATTATTACTACATTGAAGTTTATTTTATATATAAATATACTTAATTGAATAGGATTATTTATAAAGAATACATTAATTTATTTTAATTATATACTAAAAATAAAAAAAATAAAGAAAAGTTAGAAAAGGGATTGGCAAAAGTGCAAAAAAGAAAGTACTTAACTTTCATAATGAAAATGGATTAAACTATTAAACATTATATTTTAATTATCATGTATATTTTGTTAATTTCTATAACATCCATCTCTTTCAACTTACTGTAAAATAGATGTTAAAGTTTCCAAAAAGATAGATTAATTATGTAGCAAGTGCAAGTAACCATTTGAAAATTGAAGGATATATTGAAGTTCTTACAAAAAAACTTCAAACCAAGTAAAGATTAGCAGCTACGATTAATGAACATTTGAAATGTATTAAGTTTTTGTAGTAATCGATCATAAGACAACAAAAAGGAAATAAAATTCTTTCCGAAACTCTCACCTAAGCTGAACGCCAAAAAACATGCAATTCAGCTTATCTAATATTCACTGAAATGCTGATGATTCTTATAGGATTCCTCAACGCCCATCTACATGAGAAAGCTAAATCTGGACCAATTGCTAATTTCAGAAAACCTGGCCCCCAATGAAAGAATTGAAGTAATGAACCGTATTTCGTACAAATTATACAGAAAATCATCATATTTTACACCACCCAGACACCTACCAAAGGTTGGGAAGCGGAATCACGAATTGAATCGAGCCGAGCCGAGCCGAGCCAAGGTGCATGTTCAACGACAAACACCAAAGCATCTGATCGCAATTACCGAAGCCCAAAACTCAAGGATCTTTGCATCAGTACATTCCTTTGAAAACCGGATTAGTACGGCATATGCTTGCACCATGCTCCTCGTACTCTGCTTTTGTATGACAAGCCTGCACCAAAAGACAACATAATAAGTTCGTAGATTACAAAATTTCGTGAACTCAGTGTCTCAGCAGCGATTTCTAACATTGGGTATGTCGGGCTGCATTTGGCGGATGGTTCTATGATTAGGAGAACGTTGTGGAAGCATCTGAGGTCCAAATTATCGATAGGCTCTCCAAGCATGTTGAACCCCTTCCTCCCTCCCTCTCTATCTTTTATTTCCATTCAAAATTTAATAGGAATGAACTCACTGGAACAATTCAAGGTGGAGGGGAAAATGCGAGGTACCTTCTTGGAGTTCATTCTCCAATGAACTCCATTCTAAGCATACTGTTGGATTCTTTCCGGTCTTATTTTATGACCTCATGAAATCATATAGAGAAAATTCCTATTTGTCCCTTCAAATCATAACACCTATGAGTACATAAAAAAATATATAGAATCGATTCTTTTAACGAATAGATCCGACTGCAACTTCTAGCGGGTAGCTCTCATGTCAAAGAACTATCATCAAGAGGGTTAACTACCATTTCTGACAGACTGCTCAAACGGACAGACTCGTTAAGAGATATGAAGCGTCCCCTTCCCAACCCACCAGAAAAAATAAACACCTAACAGGGATGCGGTTGATATCCTTTCCTGAAAGGATTGTAATTGGCATATGGTGCCTTCATATAAAGATAGCATACATACCGCAAAAAACTCCGGAGTTGATGCAAGAACAGAGCCTCCAAACCAGACTGCAAATCTCTGGATGGGATGGCTAACAACATTGACTTCCACCGGATGCGACTGAAAAAGGAACCAAAATTATAAGTTAATTGGAAAGTAATTTCTTCTGTGGGTTAAGTTAAAAAACCTATAATATTAAGCATATCAAAATAATGGCCATATAGCAATTCTCACCTTTACTTCCCCTACTATTCTCGCTTCAGAAGCTTGAATCCGGGCATCCACAATCTTCTTCAAGTCCCTTTGTAACCTTCTATGGAAGTCCTTAAACATTGTTGAACCTCCCGATAGTACTATATTCTAAAGTAATCAATAGAAAAGTAGGCTTTAGCAAAGAAGAATGATTACTGCAATGAAAAAAAGTCATTATATATGTCTACGTGCAATTCAAATGAAGTCAATCTCAAGAGTAATAATTGAAAAGTACCAAAGGAAAAAAAAAAAAATCTGGACATAAAGTAAATGGTTAAAAGATGGAAGAAAACAGAGGAGCAAACGGAAAGATTCAATATGTCTTCATAGAACGCGCGCACGCGGGTAAGGACATTCAATAGATTTCCTGGTCTGAAATGACTAATATCTTCAGATGGATTGTTTCATCATTAATCAAAATTGATAGTTTAACCAGGCTACTTCACCTTGTACAATGCCCTTCTGGTATCAATTGGTGCAGACTGTATACACCTGTCTATTACAGCAGGCAAGGGGGTGGTAAAATCACTGCTATATATTTCAGGATTGAAGAACACCTGTAGATCATCAAAATCACCAAAATAGTTCAGCACTACTAGAGACAAGAATCAGAATTTCAAAGTGAACTACATAATAACAATATTTCTGTAATCATCGTAGCCTAATTCAAGTACTCAATTAAGATTACAAGTATGAAATTCATTGTGATGACAAAAGCTAAAAGCAAACCTCAGGACCAAGAAACCGTTCATAGCCAATATCACAAGAGTATGGTGCACCCGTCTTAGGTTTAATGCCCTTCCATTGCTTTATATACTTGCCTGGCTCTTTATCATGCTTATTGAACTCCTGAAATCAACAAGACACAAACTTACCTCATTAAATCATCAGCAGAGGAATAATGACAAAGTACCCAAGATATAGCAGAATCGGTTGAGAAGTAACTAGTCTAATTTCAATCAAGTTGTAATTGAAATAAGTCTTAAAAAGGTGCTACTTTGATTTCTACCCATACTTATCAAATAAGTATAATAAAGTGCCAACCTTGACAATGTCAGAGCAGGTATAGCAATACATTTCCTTCACTTTTCGGGCCACTTCAAAAGAGTCCTCCGGTGGTATATTCTCTCCTCTTTCCTAAATGAAACAATAGTAATTGCAAGAGTTTGTGAGCACATCAATAGGCAACAGCTCATTCTATAAATTAACATGAATGAGAAAAAATAACCAATGCTTGTATATCCTCAATTTTGGTAGCTTTTGATATCAATATTTCAAGAACAACATTAGATATGGAGCACAAATTTAAATTCTACTAAAAAAATATAGCAGAACATCACAGAAAAATACAGGTTATCTCATTCTTATCTAAACGTTACTTTTTTATAGAGGCCACTACATATTCACCGGATACAAAGACAGGGCCACCTGATGGCATTCTTCATTACTAAACAAGGAAACTTGGCAACGTAATGCAACAGTCAACCATGGATATTGGAGCATCAACGCCACTCTAAAGAAAATCCCTCACAATTTCCAAGAACGTTGATGTTGCAAACAGAGAATCAAATTCAGATAATGCAGGTTAGTTATTTGACACTATCAAACTTGAGGAACAAATAATGAAAAGGACAATCCTCTCACAGTTCCATATTCTTACAACTTTCCAGTAACAAACAACTAGTGGCAATGATACATAGATTAGGCAGTAGCAATTGACATGAGCAGTGTTTCACCTATAGCACCACATTACCTCCAAACAAGCAAAATATAATTCTTCAACCCAAAAATAGAGAGAGATAGAGAGAGAAAGAGAGAACTAGAGGCAACCTACCTTCATGAGCTCCTGGACAAAGAGAGTCACGTCTTTACCAGCAATGGGAACAGACTTAATACTGCTCCCAATAACATAGCCATCTGCAACAGGCACAACATGGGTAGCCCCATCTCCAACATCCACTACAACCCCTGTCATCTCACACTAACACAAGCTACTTGTCAATTCAATTCATTTTCAAGTAATAGACAGACACGTTTAATAATATTAGCAATGAGAGATGATGACAACTATATTGATTTTTAAAAAAGATGTTAATGACAGAAATAATACATAGAACTAGAAACAATGGGTCTTCAAACATGTACTGAGTGATGTGTGAATAGATACTGCCTTCTCCTTCTTTAATTGTGAAGTGGCTTAATTATTATCTCTTTGAGCATGACAGTAGGACATTTTAATAATACAAGAAAATGAACTCCATCCTACACCTGACTGATTGTGATACCCAAAAACTAGCCATTATCTTCCAAAATACAAGAAGTAGAAGAGTTATGAGTTACTGAATGAAGAAAATGAAACTCTCTCTTCAAATTTCTGATAGCTGATAAGAAGAATTCAACTCCCAAAGATTTGGATCTTTGAATACTTCTCAAAATTATCACGTATACTGATGTTTTTGTATAATTTTCTCATATCTTATTGATGTCTAAAAAATTTCTGCAACAAGATTGCTTAAAACAGAACTGCTTTGAATTCAGGTCATTTGGTTTAATCTTGACACATTAATCACAATTGAATGGTAAAGAATAATGAAGCTGTTGGTCCTCCTATCCAAAAAAAAAAGTTGTTGGGTCGTGATTGGCAGCTTCACAAATCTCAACTTTTTTGGGCACTGCATTTTCACACTATATTGTAAGCTATTCACAGCACCAACTCAAGGACGCTCGTATTTTTAGCAGTTCCGAAGGGAATGATAGTAAAAGTATACATACATACATATATATATATATATATAATATATTATATTATGACAAGCAAGAAGAGAAATAAGTCCATGCGGAAAAATAGAGAGAAGTTTTTATTTTAGATACGGCAGGGTTAAGCTTTACTAAATCAATAAGGAGCTGTAAATAAAAGAAGAAATAGACAATTGCCATTGTAACCAATACCCAAATGTTTAACGGAATCTACTTAGTCAGTACAGGATATATAAAATCCAACATATCCGTGAAGAGCATTAACTTAAGAATTGCAAAATTTGTAATTTTAATCCTCTTAAATCAAGAACACTATAAGTCCCAGGAAATTGCGTCCATGCAGATTTAAAATTGCCTTCAAATTACACACCAACCTTAGATGTCGTATATCCAGCGGCAAGAGCAAGCACGGAATTGACAGCAATATAAAGCCCCGGAACATTGAATGTCTCAAACATTATTTCACCCGTATACTCGCGGCTCTCGGGTGCAGTAAGGGGGCTCTCGGTTAGAAGAAAATAATGATCCTCCGGATCACACCGCAAATAATTGAATATACATTGCTGCCAAAACCGCTCCATGGCATCCCAATTGTAAACCTGACCATTTCGAATTGGATAGCTAAGGTTATAAGTACTACTAGATCTCGACTTCGTAAGCGCCTCATCTCCAATGAAGAAATCGAGATCTGCCATTACACCGGCATTATGCTGCGCAAGCCAATTTGCTTTCGACGAGCTTCTCGATTGATTTAAGAACGACTCGTTAACTGCCACTACACTAGGAACAATAAAACACGGCTCTACATTGCCGGCGAACCCCATTTTAGTATATCTGAAACGAAACAATAAGAACAACAAAAAGTCAGAAAAGGCTGCATTAGATAGTCTAACAAAACAAGCGGCGCTCTACGGACGTCTATGAAGGCGGATTAGAAACACCGACAAAAATGAAACTAAGAATCGAAATTCGTATTGGGCATTTCGTCGAACAACTATTAGCCCATTAGCCCCGGAGCCGGAGTCATGCAAATTCCTGAATCGAAAGAGTAGATAGAATGGTAAAGGATACCCGGTGCCATTGTCGATAACTACAGCGGGGCGAGAGGCAGCGGGGTCCATGCGGAAAAGGGAGAATATCGCGATGCTGGTTGTTGTTGACGGTAATATTGAGATTCTGGCTGTGGGGAGTGGACCTGCAACTGAGATCCGAAAAAAAGTTCAAGGCAGAGGATCATGGTCATCAAGGGCGCTTGGATAAGCGCGCCAGAAGAGAGGAAGAAGAAGAAGAAGACGTTGACGGAGAAGTCGCAGACTTGGATCGCAAGCGAAAGCAGCAACTCAACGCACAGCTTGAAAACTTGCAATTGATGATAGCACCAGCCATTTCTTTTTCCCTTTTTCTATCTCAAGGGGAATTAGTGAATCGAGAAACTGCAACAAACTCCATAATCATCTGTGTATGAGTTTGCGTGCCCGTCGCCGATGCTTTTCTTCGCAATCAAACAAAAAAAAAAAAAAAATCACTGGCCGACCTGTGGGTTTGGGGGTTGGGGCTTTTGCTTTTTGGAGCGGACGATTTTGTCAGAAAGTATATATGCCATTCTCCCATTTACCACCGTTCGATTGCCACCCTGGATGGAGCTTCCACAGCCGTCCGATTACATCGTGGTACTTGCGGGGCCATCCTAACTCAACACTCGAGATCCACAGGCCCAAAGGCCCTCCCCCAGTACGATCGTATTCGCCTCAATTTTTTAATGAAAAAAATTGTGAATTAAAATATTATTTTGATCCTCAATTTTAATTCATTCTAATTTTTCTACTTTCTCAAAATCTTCATTTGAGTCTTAATACTTTCAACTTATTCATTTAATCTCTGTCTTTTCAAAACATTTATTCTAGTTCTCTATGTTTTTAAAAAGAGATCATTAGTCTTTTAATTTTACTTTTAATCTCATTTTTTATCATAATTTCAACATTATATATTTTATATAAAAATATTTTCGTCGGGTGTATAATTATGTTTTTTTAGTACAGTATCTTGAAAGTATATGTAAATTACCGCTGAACTATGGTCGCTTTGACGTATAGAATTATATTAAAATTTTATAAAGATAGACGAAAATGATATCTTTTAAATGTACATTGACTAAAATGAACCAAAATTAAAGGTACAACGATTAAAAATCAATTAAATTAAAAATATATGGATAAAATAAATATTTTAAAAATACTGAGACTAAAATGAATCAATATTGAAAATACATTGACTAAAATATTATTTTAACAAAAAATTAAATTGGTAAATGTTTTTTTGTCCCCTCTATGTTGCTTGGTTGCGTGTTGGAACCATCAAATTTCCAAATTTTTTTAAACATTCATAGACTTTATGTACCATTTGAAATGGTGGAGTACTTTTTAGCGATTTACATTTGGTCTTTGGTACCCTGGTTTTTATTTAAAGTTAATTAGTTAACATTTTATCAATACCTACCGCATAATTACAAATAATATTTAATGATCATGTATTGATTAAACTTAAATTTATGTGATGAAAGTGCAAAATTTATATATTTTTTTTAGTACAACATGTGGAGGTGGGAGATCGAACTCACAACCTCATAGTTGGAGATATATGTCAATTACCGTTGAGTTAGACTCACTTTGACAAAATTTATATTGTTTTTGTATTTAAATGGTTCGATATCAATTCTAGTTCTTATACCTCAACTTTGATTTATCTTAGTCTCCATACTTTCAAAATATTCGGTGACCAAAATAATATTTTAATCTTTATTCATTAAATAGACTTTACTAATGTAAATTAAAGACATGTTTTTTAGCATTGTCATTTTCTAATATAATTTCTATATTATTGTAAAATATTACGACATGTTTAGAAGTAATTTTTATCCTTGCCGAGTCAAAATTACTTTTATATAAAATAGTAATGATATAGGAGTAATTTTTAAAAATGGCATCCCAAGCCAAAGTACGGCTCTCAAACATGCTCCAACACTTTTAGTGCTTGTTTGAAAGCATTGATCTGGGGGCCAATATTTGGTTTGCCAAGGGTATTCTTGGCATTAAAAGCTTGAGTAAATAGTTTCAAAGGAAAATAAAGGAAAAAGTGATTTTTTTTTTTTAACTTGTCATCGGTATGTCAATTATCGTCGAGCTATATTCGTTTTGACAAAAAAAAATAACATTTTTAAATGAGTTGAGTTGATTGATCTTTACAAGTTATATGCTAAGAAAAAAATTAATAATGAAAACATTTATCTTTTCGATTTCAAGAGTGATGAAAACTTAAAAAGACAAATGTTACCCAAAATTTATATTGATTGATGCAAGTAAGTTGATTTTTTCAAAATGAGGAAAAAAATGGTAAATTGTTTAAAGAATATACAAAGTAAAATTATTCCTTAATGGGTCGAAAGACTTTCGACAATTCTAAGTTATATTACCATTTAGTAAATCGTGTGTGGCAATAAGATCTATTTGGACGTCTCGGGTAAATTTAGTAATGAATTTAGTTCAATGACATAAAATTTTAACATGAATGAATGCGTTGAAATTCCTATTCTACCCTTTATTGAACGTTTTATTATTAGTTTTTTGAAGAAATGATTGTCCTTCTAAAAAACATTTATTTTTAAGGAAGAAAAAACCAGACCAGTATATATGTTCGATTTTTATTTTTATTATTTATTTTAACAATTATAGTTGTTGTCCTTTTAAGTTTTAAGTTTACAAGAACGGCTATGCCGTTACAATGACCTTAATATTTTACGATTGATCTATTGTAGTTCATAAAAACTAGTTTTTAAAATTATTCCAAACAAGTGTTTATTTGGAATGACAATTTTTTTCTTTTGATTTAAAAACTCTCTTTTTCAGAAACAATTAAGTAGCTTCTAAGTATTTATATTATTATTATTAAATAATAATAATATTATTATTATTATTGTTGATGCCAAAATCCGGTCTACTTACGTATATGTCGGAGAGTGATGTGTGGGAAGCTTCGAGTAGTATGTAATTTGTAGAACCAAACTCAACTACTTAACGCACTTCGAAACTTAAATGTGTGTTTGGTAACCAAAATCATTTTTTGAATTGTCAAAATTACTTCCCTTTCCATTGATCATATTTGAACAAATAAAAATTGATTTTAAGAAAGTTTAAATTCATTTTAAATTGATTTTGAATGTATCACTTTGACGGTGGTTATGAAAAAACAATTATACTTAAATCTATTTTTTCAAAATCACTCGTTTTATCATCGCTCTCAAACACACCTTAAGTTAGACTTGGTTCACATGAGATAGTATGAGAGCTTGAGTACTGTTGGTGCAAGAAATTGCACAAGTTGAGAAATGTTATAGCTCTTCTTTTTATCAAAGAGTAATTTGGAAGTACGTTGCCTTGAGATATTAGGATCATACGCCTAGAAACATAATTATGCACCGACTTCCAAGATCCACTATCATTGCAGGATGAAACATCTACTAAATGTCAGCGATCTTTCTACTATGCACGCCTCATTCTATGCCTGTCAAAAAACAACATGGGATCTTCTTGTAGAGACTTGTGTATATTTTTCTCTTCATTTAGAGGAGCTCAAGTTAACCCGACACCAGATGTTAGTGAGAGGTTGCAAGTTCACCCGACAATTATTGTTATTAGTATTATGTAAATATTAATATTATCGGCAGCTTGATAATTGAAATAACCATTCACAACATACTTTCCGTGTAAATTGGAAATAACTAACAACCTTGATTATAAAGCAAACTAAAAAAACGACTTTAAAAAATAGTTTTTTCACAAAATATTTATTTGAATTATGTTTCCATTTTTTGAAAATAGCTTCTGAATGGCTCCTTAAATTACTATTTTAGCCTCTCGACTTGCTCGCCCGAAGCAAATGTTAACGTTACGATCGTAATTTCAACAAAATAAAGGCAGCATTGATATCTCCCTTGCAGGAGGAGATTCTTATCAAACACAAAGCAAACAGATGAAATAAAATATTAATAAAAAATGAAATAAAATAAAATAAATCCATACATTTTACTTCAAAATCACGAAAATTTCGTCCAGTGATAATTTTTATTTTTACAATCAAACTTTTTTGGAAACCAACACTCACATTATTGTTCTTCAGTGATGGATATCGTTATTAACAAATGTTGGAGTTGAATTTATATAACTATTAATTAAGTGATAGATCAAATTCATCTCATTACATTTCGACCAAATATATCTTAATCAATTGAGTTACGTTCAACTTGGCATAAAAATATGATATTATTTTAATAATTTGTTTTTTTTATACAACATGTGGGGTAGGGATTCGAACTCATGACCTCTTGGTCAAAGATAGATGTCTTAACCACTTGAGTTGCTCGGTTTGACATTTTAATAATTTGTTTGTGTTTGAGAATTCACAACTCAATTCGATCATTTTTAATAAACAATACTATCTTCTAAAGATTACTCATTTTAAAGATTTTTTAGAACCATTGTCATCTAAAAAAAACACAATAAATATGTGGGGTGGGGATCAAAGTCACAACCTCTTTGATTGAAGATATATAGCAATTAATGTTGAGCTCGCTTTGGTATAGTAGCTTTTTTAATAATAAAAAATAAATAATTGATATAATTTTTATTATATTAATATGTTGGAATACATGGACGTATCATTCAAACGCTACTCGACACGTCGACGATAAATTTAGCAATTAGTTAAAGTACCTACCAATGACTAAAATGTCATGAGTTCAAATCTCTACCATAAATTAATTTCTTCAGATTAATATACTCACGTGTTAAATATATTAATAAAACAACAATTTAATAACCTATCAACTTTATGTCAAGGATTTTTCTCAAAATTTGTATGGAATGACTTACTTTATGATTTATATACACTTTATTGTACACTGTATATATATTTATTATTTAAATACTATTATAGTCCCGTAGTTTTGATTTTAGTTTATTTTGCTTAATATACATTCAAAACGTCTATCTTGGTCCCACACTTATAAAACGTGATCATTTTAGTATTTTAATTTTCATTTTATCTTATTACTTTCTAACTATAGTTTTAATATGATAGTTCACGCACTAAATTTCTTGAAACATAGTCATGAATTTATATTAAATGGTTAACGTCGTGTATACGATTTATGTTAAAATTCTATAAGTATAGACTAATTTGACTTTTTCAAAGTTCAATGATAAAAACAGACGTTTAAAAACAAAACGACTAAAATAAATAAAAGTTGAAATTACGTTAATCAAAATGATGGAAGTTACATATGACAAAAAAAAAAAAAGAATTAAAATAATATTAAATTTTGAACCACGTTTTTTAAAAATCTTAGTTAAATTGAGATTGACGACACTTTTTGTAATTGGTTGGGTTTGTTTATATTCAAAATGGGGTTATTGGTAATTTAGGAATAAAACTTTACAAAAATCGAAGCAATGTATCAAAAGGTTGTCTTTCCAATAACTACCATCACCAAAGGTTGTCAAAATTAATGGGACATCGCCATTGATGAATGACCAATGTTGCTTAACTATTTATAGAATAAACTCACCCGTCTTGTGATTTTTTTTCCTCTTTTTATTTTGTTGGTTTGGTTTCGGGAGAATAACTCCCCACGTAACTTTTGACACATCGATATTTTTCATCATCACATATAACATCAACTTATTAAAGATTGGATATGACATATATCGTTTTTTCTTTTACTTTCGTACATAGGAGAGTTCCAACTTGGATATTGAATGTCAACACCCAAGCCTCTTGTCATTGCACCAACACCCGAGAGATGATATGACATATATCGTTCCTCAATATTTTTCAGTGTTTTTTACTTCATTTTAAAGAATATAACACTGCAAGTGTGAAAATTAAGAATAGGACTTTCAAGTTATAAAGAAGAAGTGTTATTAATATTTTAACTAGTTTAATTATATTAAAATAGTCCATACAAAAATATTTAGTGAAAATATCAATAGTCTTTAGATTCATTTTCGATATATTTTCTTTTTGTTGTTGGAATGTTATAAGAAGATGAATAATTTTGTGGCACAATGGAATAGATTTTAGAAAATTAGGTGAATAAGGATAGCGGGAAAGAAAAAACAATAAGAAGGAGAAAAATTGTAAATTTTAATTGTTGTTCTAAAACTTTCAAATTTATTCTATTTTGTCTTTAAACTTTCTGTTTTACTTCAATTACCTTCACCAACTTATGTGACCCCAACATGTACTTGAAGTTACTTACCAATTTGTTTAAAAGCATGATAAGCACTGGTAGATTAAAACGAAGAGTTAAAATAACTAAATTAAAACTCAATGAAACTTAAATTACTAAGTCTAGTTGGTTATATTTCAGCATTGAAATTTAATTTTGAGTTTAATAGATTATTCAACCATTCAATTTTTTTTTGTTATTAGATATTATATATTTTAAAGTTTAAAAAGCTGTAGGGATTAATTTTGCACCAATGAAAGGAGGGAAAGGTCACTTTCCCTGGGCGGAGGCGGCGATGGTTTACGGCGGAGGTGCCATAGGCCCATAGGATCCCGATGGAAGGTATGAGGGTATGAAATGACAGAAAAGGCCCTAGTTTGTGCTAAAAATCAAAATAAAAAAATAATGAGAGAGGAGAGAGAAAAGGGGTATAATTCCAAAAAAACATAAAAAGGCGATTTTCCTCACCCAACGGACACCCCCTTCCCCACCCCCAAACCCCAATCACTACCTGGCCATTATGCGCACGTTAGCTGTCTCCACTCAACACTCACTTCCAATTCCAATTCCAATTCCAATTCCAAATCCAAATCCAAATCCAAATCAATCCCTCTTTATAATCTCTGCATTCCATTTAATTAATCTCAAATCTCAAATCTCAAATCCCAAATCCCAAATCCCAAATCCCAAATCCCAGCTCCTCCCACAGTCCTCTCAGTCCATGCTTTTGCTTAACATGCGCTGCGCTGCAATTCCCTGAATTTACTCCTCCCCCCACTGCCCCATTTAATGGTCCTGCTCTCCTCATAACTCCTCCCCCTTCTCATTCACCAGATCTCAACTCTTCTTCTTCTGTATGTCATTTCTGAATCCTTCCGCTTTCCCAGGCTTTCTCTCCTCCGATCGCCTCCCACATTCCTTTCTTCGCTCTTCTTTGCTTCTTATGTCTCCGTGATCCATGCTGTGTGTTGGGTCTTCTTTCGTTTTCTGCTTCGTCTTGCCCTCAGATGAATCCTCTCTGCTGCATTGCTCCCGTTTCTATTGATCGGGACCGGGCTAATCCGGTTGTTGCCAAATCCCCTTCTCACTGTCAGCTAGGGCTCGATGCTCCTATTAAGACCTTGGGCTACGGCTCCAAACCCACCTTTTCCGCTCAGGTCTCCTCGGTTGGGACCGAATCGGACAAGGTTTCTGTCTCTGTCAACCCTGAGCTGGAAGACTCGGTTACTGAAGCTCGGGATTCCAAGCTACTTGCGCCCAATGGTGCTGTCAGTGGCACCGTTGCTGGGATTTTGTACAAGTGGGTGAACTATGGGAGGGGTTGGAGGTCCAGATGGTTCGTGCTGGAAGATGGGGTGCTTTCTTACTACAAGATTCACGGCCCCGATAAAATTCTGACCAGCCCTGCTAGAGAGAAGGATGTTAGGGTGATCGGAGAGGATTCTTTGAGGTATATGAGGAAAGCTAATTGGGGGGGAAGCGCACGACTCGGGCTCTTGAAGAAGCAATGCAAACCTTTCGGAGAAGTTCATTTGAAGGTGGGTGCTGTTTTGTATTAAAAAATATGATTCACTACGGGGTTGGGTTGTTGAATGTATGCGGGAATATGAATGGGATACATTTTTCTTTTCGACTCTGAATTACTTTTAGCGTTTAAGTTGTTGTTTTGCTTGATTGGACGCCCATGACGGTGGTGTTAACCAAGAAAATGCATGTGTCAACTTACGCGTCTCAATTGGCGAATTATAATAACATATACGAGCTTGGTTTTGCATGTTATAATCTTCCGTGCTTCACGCGGACCTTGGGGCGGCAGCCTCGAACTCTTGTTTTCGCACTACTTCGTTAACGTTTCTGATAAATTTCCATCTCTTATTCATAAAAGAAAAGTTCCAGCTATACCCAGGTCAAAATTCTCTTACAATACTCTCTGACATTTCTTGTCTTCCTGCCTGGGAATTTAGTATTTAATTGCCATATAGCGTCTCCTCTTGAGGGCTAATCGTCTTATTTTGAGCCAGTGTTCATTTGGGAAGAAAAAACACAGAGTTCCCTGCCCTTGCTCTTGTTCGTTGTCTTTCTCCCCCATTTAACTTTCTTTCGTGATTTGCTACTCCTAACCTAGCCTATTTTGCAGGTTTCTTCAGTTCGTGCTAGTAAATCAGATGATAAAAGACTTTCTATTTTCACTGGAACAAAAACTCTTCACTTGCGGTGCATATCGAAGGAAAACAGAGCTGCGTGGATTGATGCTTTGCTGTCTGCCAAGGATCTTTTCCCTAGAGTGTTGAGCAGCAGTGATTTTCTTCCATCCCAGGAGGTGGTTGTTTCGACAGAGAAGCTTCGTTCACGATTATCACAGGAAGGGATTGATGAGACAGTCATCAATGACTGTGAATCTATCATGCTCTCTGAACTCTCTGAGATGCAAAACCAGTTGAAATCTCTCCAATACAAGCATGTTGCTCTATTAGAAACATTGAGGCGCTTGGAGGTATTTCCTCTATTCTTCATTCATCAACTACTCTTTTACCTGATACATTGAATTGTCATAAAAAAAGAACAAGCCCAGATTTTGGATAAGATTAATATGTTGGGGGTATTAAAACTTGTCTATGTTCTATTGGATATTTGGTAGTGATGTTAAACTAGGGCCAAGTACCTTTTATTCATAATATAGAATATTTGCAACCAAAAGAAATAAGTATTGAACTTTATTGATGCCTAATTATATGCAGTAAAGATATCCACTAAAATGTAACCAAACTGGTTAAAAGTAAAACCACTAAGAATTTCTACACTTCAAGAAGCCCATGAAATACTAAATATAGGCAATCCTCGCAAATTCACAATTGGAAATGAGTGTAACGATATAATACGTATCCGTTGAGTTTTTGACAGGTTCTCCGATTCTTCTTAATGTATGGTTTCCATCATTCATGTTTTTAATTTTTATTTTCAAAATTTCCTGCACGTACCTTTTTATTTCCACTAACGCACATGCTCATTTCACACCTCACACAATTTTGGAAATATGTTTACCAATTGGAATCTGAGAACTTAACTTATTTTGAAGACATAATAGCTAAAATTGTTCTACAGACAGAGAAAATAGAACTGGAAACTACTGTTGTGGATGAAACAAAGGAACGGGAGTCTTGCTGCGGACAGAATAGACGATTCAGTGGTTAGTAATTCTTGAGCTTTTCGATTGGCTAATATTCTTAAAACCAACCAGACCAGATTCTTGAACCCTGCAGTATAGATATGATGAAGTTCAAATATTCAAAGTGTGCTTATTTTTTGATAGAAATGAGCCGATAAATCTCAGCGATGAGTCGGTAATTGTAGTTCTTTTCTTACTGTAGCTAGAGGAGAAATTTAAATTGCATGTTTTCCAAATCTCTCCTCTAGGTCCAAAGTTGGTGAGTTGTCCATTTCTTATGGTCTGATATTTTGCTAATTTTCCTCCCTTGTTTCAGATTTCTATTCTGTTATGTCGGAGGGAAGTGCATCTGATTTTGATGCAGAAAATGAGAGTCAAGATGGAGGTGACGTTGAAACAGATGAAGATGATGGAATGTATTTCGATACCAAGGATTTTCTATCTGCAGAAGCTCTGAGAAGTGCCTCCTACAGGAGTAGGGAATCCTCAGGAATTGCTTGTGCATACGATAGTGGTTTTTACTTCTCTGACCATCTGTGTGAAGCTGAGAATCAGATAAGGATGGTGAAATATCCATATGTCAAAAGAAGGGACAGCCTTCCAGACCCGAAGGAGAAAGAGAAGCCTGTTGGCTTGTGGTCGATTATCAAAGATAATATTGGAAAGGACTTATCTGGAGTATGTCTACCTGTTTACTTTAATGAGCCACTATCTTCGTTGCAAAAGTGTTTTGAGGATTTGGAGTATTCTTACTTGGTTGATCAAGCGTTCGAATGGGGCAAGCAGGTCAGTTACTTATTGTTATTTCATTTGCTGCAAAGCAGTTTTATAGCAATTATGGTTGATTGCAACCGTTCATTTTTACATACAGATTTACATGCCACAAGATATACTCTACCTATATTTGTTAGTTTATCTTTGGTAGAATTCATGCCCAGCACTTCAGTGTCTGCATAACTATTGTGTATTTTCTTCCTTCAAAATTTGATAGATACTTATTTAGAGTTGGAGGTAGTTGCTTTGTTTGTCAACATGGTTTGTTGAACTGCAGACTTCCCAATTCTTGTCCCTATGAAATATTCAGGACTTGAGCTTCATAGCTAATAGCAATTGACTTGGATTGTCTTTGGCATTTTCTTTTTCTTGGAGTTCTTCATGGATTCATACCATTTCCTTTAAATTTTTGATATTGTCGTGGATCTGTTTCTAGTTCTCAGTCCTATTGTTGATATGAGACGTTGCCATAAAAGTCTTTATCTAAATTAATGATAATGTGTTAATTAAAATTCTTCATCATTAGTTCTTCACGTCATTTGTTGACCATCATTTTTATGGTAGGGACTAATGTGTGTTCAAAGAAAGTTGCAGATCTATAACTGAAATTTGTTAAAACTATCAAAATGGAAAATGTGTATAAGTTTGAGAAATTAAATTTTAAAAGTTCAAAAACCAAAATAGAAAATGAATTAAAGTTGAGGGGCCAAAACTATCTTTAACCTAAATATGATATCTAAACTTCAAGTTATGAAGCATGTGATAAAGGAAATGACGATTAAAATTGAATTCTTATGGTATTATTGATTTAGGAGAGAGGGGCCTTTTGGCTCTTGGTAATATTTTTCTAAATTTTAGATATGAATGAAAAGTTTGTTTATTGTTTGAAATGAAAAGGAGAGAATGATAAATAGAAAAAGTTAATTGGATGGCTTCATTGTGATCTTGTAACTTTTTTACTTTTAGAAGAACACTAGATAAGGAGAGAGGATATACCAATGGAGAGCGGAGGCAATGATCGAGAGGGATAAAGAGAGGAATGTATAGAGCAAGAGAAATAAAGTGCAAGCAGGGTAAGAAGAGAGAGAGGAAGCAGAGAGTGGGAAAGATAGGAAGACCTAGACGAGAGAGACAAAGCAAGATTGAAACAGTAAGCAACAAATAGCAAGAGTGAGGACAAAGAGTGAGACTTATAGCAAGAGGGATGTGGAGAGCAAGGTGAAAAAAGCAGCTTAACTGAAGGCTGAAGAATTAAGGGAGACAGACAAAAAGATGGGTCCTGGAGAGCAAGGTGAAAAGAGCAGCTTAACTGAAGGCTGAATAATTAAGGGAGACAGACAAAAAGATGGGTCCTGCGCAGGTGAAACCTCATGAGAGAATGTGGAAGTTTTGGATTTTTGTTTTTGCTAATAGAGTTTATATTTTCTTTGGCTTTTGGGGAGGGTTTCTTATCCTGCCTTATATACTCTTTCAAGTGATTAAATACTTGTCTGAAGCGAGAAAATATAAGACACTACCAACGGAAGTTAGTTAATTCGAGAAACACAGTTTTTTAAAGCTGAATTCTAATTTCTGGAGAACTTTGTCAAACTGAAACATATTATATCCCTATCTCAACATAATTGGGAGTACGATGTTGGAATTTTAATTTCCACCAGGACAACAATGTGAATGTGTATATTGATCATACAACCTACGTAAAGGTGTTTTCCATTGCATGCTGTTTTTAACTTGGTTTCTAGTGTGTTTGATCTAAAAATCTTTAATATGAATGTGAAGAGGGATAAAAAGGTAAAGTCTGGTTGCGGATTTAGTTGAAGAAAGAGAATATGGCTTTTTAATTAAGGCGAGAAAAGAAAAGAAAAGTGTACTTTTGGAGAGAAGTTATCTCTCTCCAAGTGGCTAACAAGTTAGGAGAAGGAGCATAGCTGTACATTGATATTTCACACGTTCAGTAATTCCT
Source organism: Momordica charantia (assembly GCF_013281855.1). Lineage (NCBI taxonomy): Eukaryota > Viridiplantae > Streptophyta > Magnoliopsida > Cucurbitales > Cucurbitaceae > Momordica > Momordica charantia. The sequence goes on along the minus strand of NW_028275167.1, from coordinate 31,356,526 downwards.
CTTATTGAGTCCATATTGTGAATTTGATACCTGTTATAGTGTTTAATCGAACATTTTCCCCTTAAATCAATCAGTTTTATGATTTGTGGTGCAGGGGAATGACTTGATGAGAATTTTAAAGATTGCTGCTTTTGCTGTTTCTGGCTATGCTTCTACAGAAGGTCGACAATGTAAACCATTTAATCCTCTACTTGGAGAGACCTACGAAGCTGACTATCCAGACAAAGGACTTCGTTTTTTCTCAGAAAAAGTAATGATTTTCTTGCATACCTAAAAACTTAATATTGCATTTTACATTCAAAGAGTGTTTTCCATTTTTGTTGGGTGCTTTTCATGCTGGAGGTACTACATTTTATTTTTATAACAAATGAAGTTTGGGGAGGAGGGTATTGTCTACAAACCTTTGATTTTGTATCTAACCATTACAACCTTGCCCTCAGGTAAGTCACCATCCAATGATTGTTGCTTGCCATTGTGAGGGAAGAGGCTGGAAATTTTGGGCAGACTCCAATCTCAAGGGTAAGTTTTGGGGGAGATCCATTCAGCTTGATCCTGTGGGTGCCCTTACCTTGCAGTTTGAGGATGGGGAGACGTTCCAATGGAGCAAGGTCACTACTTCAATTTACAATATCATACTAGGCAAAATTTACTGTGATCATTATGGCACCATGCGAATCAAGGGCAGTGGCAACTACTCCTGCAAGCTTAAGTTCAAGGAACAGTCAATCATTGATCGGAATCCACATCAGGTAAATTTTGTGGTCAAGGAACAAAGTATGATTTGTTTACCATCCCTGTGCAGAATTGTAAGAATACAAACAAACATCTGAAAAATCCATTAAAAAAAACTTCTTCATTCCTGCAGGTCCATGGATTTGTGCAAGATAATAGAACTGGAGAGAAGGTAGCACTGTTGGTGGGAAAGTGGGATGAGGCGATGTACTATGTGTTGGGAGACCCAACTACAAAGCCCAAGGGGTATGATCCGATGACAGAAGCTGTATTGCTCTGGGAAAGAGACAGATCTGAAACTAAAACAAGATATAATCTCTCCCCCTTTGCAATATCCTTGAATGAACTTACACCTGGTTTGATGGAGATACTGCCTCCAACTGACTCGAGGCTTAGACCAGATCAAAGACATCTGGAAAACGGAGAATATGAGTTGGCAAATTCTGAGAAGCTTAGACTTGAACAGTTGCAGAGACAGGTACTTTAGTTCATGCTATTCTATCATTATATTCAGGTTCGATTGATTGGACACGAAAATAAGTCGTGCAATAGATATTTGCCTCAGCCGTCCATTATCTGTGCCTAATTATTGATTTTAACAATTAATGCTAATGCATACCAGTTCAAGTTTCTAGTCTTTGCTGCCCCTCCCTCATTAAGTAGTCTTGGGTTCACTCAATGTGAAAACGGTTTTGGTTTATTTCATTCCATTGCATGTGTGAACGCTGAAAGTGACATAAATGTTGATTACCACTAAATGCCCTACACTCTGCTCAACTTACCAAAAAATGAGTTCCATTCGTATCTTGTTAAAAAAAAGAACTAACAACAACACATCCTTATTGGGGGATTCTAATGATGAAACCATAATATGTTACTGAGTCCTACATTTCATTGTTTCACATGCATTTTGTTAAGAAGCTAGCACCGAAGTTACGTTTTATAATTCGATGCAGGCCCGGAAGTTGCAGGAGAGAGGTTGGCAACCCAGATGGTTTCAGAAGGATGAAGATGGTTGTTACCGTTATTTGGGTGGTTATTGGGAAGCTAGAGACAGAAAGAATTGGGAAGGAATTCCTGATATATTTGGGCAACCTACAGATCCGGTCCCATGTTCAGGAGAAGAGTAAAGTCCCACCTTGCTCCCTCCATCCTGCATAGTTTTTTCTTTTTAGTTCACTTGCCCCTTCTCTTTCTCTCTCTTTTTTTTTTTCCCATTCTCCAAGTGGGAATTTTGTTGTAACGTATTAGCTCCCTCCCAATTGTAGTATTAGCAGTAGTAATAGAGAAGTAAAATATTCAATACTGTACTTGTGTTGGGGGAAAAAAAAACTCTAATTCATTGGGCTGCAAATATTTGGCCATTCCCCTTTACAGAAACCTTGGGGAAACGAAATATAGCCATCGACATCCATGATTGCTTGTGTAGAACTAGAACTCCAGTGCGACATGTCGTTTGATATGAAACGACAACATACTGGTTTATCATCCCACTCTCTAAGTCATAAATTTTTAAAGGATTTTTTCCCTTGTATTTCTAGCGTCATTTTTAAATATTGTCAATGTTGAAATACTTTATGTGGCCAGTTAACACATCCTACGATCCCATTCTCAGTAATGTAACCGCCAAAAAGAGAGGAAAAGAAAAAGACTCCAGTCTAGTAATTGTGTATGAGTATTTATTTATTTTTTTTGTTTGAAATTTTATTTTTAAATAGTGAAGTAAGATTATTAAATACTGTGATAACTGATACTCAAAGTTGGTTCATGAACTTTTTTTAATATTCTTTTTAGTGTGTATGCAGATTAAAAATTATTTTAAAATGTTATTGCGATGTTAAGAAAACTGTTAATTTAAATATTTATTAAGAAAATATTTTTATATTTTTTCTATAAATAATCATCTAAGTTGATATTTGATCGATATTTCTCTCGATATTCTTGTAAATTGAGACCTCGGAATTTTGTTTATACTCTTAGAAAATAAATGCGGTTGAATAAATATTTTTTAGAAAATAAAAAAACTAAGTTCATTTATTAATAGCATTTGTTACTCTCTTTTTCACCTCTTAAAACTTCGTTTGGAATCAAAAGGGCATTACTTACTTTATTATTAATTGGATTAATTTTTATTAAAGGATGGTTGTAAATATGTCAAAATCATTTGGTCAAATTAATAAAATAGCAACCACATTTAATTTTTTTAAATATAACATTTTTTAAAAGAAAAAAAAATGGAGGTCCAATTTTGAATAACAATTTTACCCAAATGATATATATCTGTAATATATTTATAATATATCTAACTACTGATATATGTATATGATATAAATCAAATATACTAATATGAGTGTGATATATTTGCAATGTGTATGTGATATACATTTTATATATTATTGATATTATTGATACGAGTGTCTGTACAATACGTATGTTGTATACATCTAAAATACAATCGATATGAATGTCTGATATACTGATATGAGTATCTAGTATACGTGAAATTTTTGACTATGTTTGAAAATTTAAAAAACAGGTGACGTATTTTGAAATACATAAAAGATTTTTGCTGTCCCTGAATTTATTTAATTAAATATAAATATCTACTTTAAACCCACATTTAAAAATAAATTGGCATTATGTACTAAAAAAAAAGTAAATAATTTGGCATTATAAAGTTTTTTTTTCCACAACAATTTCCAGTGATTTTATAAATTATGTTAAAGTCGAATCATTATTTTTTACTTTTTAATTCTCTTTTTCAAACTGTTATGATATTTATTTTTCTAAACCTTTTATGAATGTCCAATGCAAATTCAGAAAATAGGTAAATAAGTAAGTTGAGAGTGAGAGATTAATCTTGGAGAAGCCGCACTGAATGGTGGCAGCGGGAAAATATGAGGCAGGGGATACCCAAAATGGGGAGCGCGCGCTCCGTTTGTAGCTTCATGAGCGTCCCCAGTCGGCCCGGCGATGTTTCCGGCGTTCTCCGGTGGTGGAGGACGGTGGTTGAGTCGGAAATGGGAGGGCCTGGATACTTTTTCAGTGCTACGAAACTTCGTTTGCTTCACAGTAAAACAGCTATTGCAGCGGTTGACAACGAATTTTCCTTCCGTAACTTTACCGATGGTTCGCAGGTTTACGAGATTCAAGTTTCCAGCATTTTCATTCATGTAGATTTGGGATTGATTATCTCATTCACTGCACTCGTCAGTTAAGAAAAGACTATATAAGTTGTGACTAATGCTGATTTGCGTATATATATTTTTGGACGAAACCCAATTTTGCTGATATTTTCCCTCAATTGTCTTCGTTTTTATCTCATATCAATTGTAGCACGACTCTCTTATATTGTTTACTTCGAGTACGAATCATGATGGATTATTCTCGGTGGGCAGGGTGTCAAATTAGGCGGTGAAGAGTTTGTGTCTAGATTATTGGACAGAAGATGGACGTTGGCTGATCCCGATACCAAGATAAGCAAAGTTACGTTCTCAAATGCAGATACAAATCTTGAAAATTCACCTGCTAGTCACCTGTGCTTGGCAGTCGACACAAATAGTTGTACGTTTAATGATGTGTCGAGGACAGATTATCAAGAGCAGTCATTCTATGTTGTTAGGGATGATTTATTGCACCCACTGATAAATGGTAACAAGGCAAGAAAACTGGATGGAGTTCTACCTCTAATTGAAGATAACTCAGTGACTGATGTGGTGAGATTATATCTCTTTGGGCATAGTAGGAAGCTTTCCGGTAAATTTTCTTGTTTAATGTCTGTTTTGAATGTCAGTTCTCTGCAAGTATCCATAGATTAATATCTTTCTTATTGGATCCTTGGTGTTCTGCCAAGGATAAAGGAGTGTTATAGCACGAACTTTTTATTTTGAGCAGAGGGCTGTTGATATTAGGCATCAACATCGCACTTATTTTTAATTTCTTGTTTAGAGGATCCATTTGATTTATGTTGTTCGTCTGAAATTTTACTTAAATTTATTTTTCTATGCTTGCAGTTTATGAACAAAATGTTCATGGATAAGTTAATTTAACAATATGTAAAGTTGGTAAAAATCAGAAAATTGATTAAGAAATGTCATTGTTAGATAAGGTACATTAATAAACCTGTTTACCATCTCCTAAATTTTCTGCACCAAGATTGCTTATCCCTCTTACCTTTACATATTTCAATATAAGCATTTAGTTTGCGAAGGATTGGTTTTAGTTTTGGCGCCTGGACATTTCCTGGAGTTGATGGAACCGAAATTATTTATTTAGTTTAGTGTTATTCATAACTATGCCCGCTCTGATCATGCCACTTATTAACCTTTAGGATCGGGAACAATTCACTGAATTTGAACCATTTTATAGGTTACATGTGGGGGTTGTCAAAGTGCACATGCAGCTGCTACTGGTAGGTGCCTTCCCATCCAGAAAACTTTTCTTTCTTTCTCTATTTTTCACACAATTGTGAGACGAGACCACAACGTCAAGTTTTAGTAGAGTGACAAGAGAAAGGATGTTGTCCTCAAGGATTAGGGTACATTTCATTCAGGTTCCATGGTAGGATGTTGTCAAGTTTTTGTAGGTGTTCCATGGATGTCTTGCAAGGTTCTGTTTTTTTCCCCTCCCCTTTTCTTCTTTTTGCTCCTCAAATTGTCACCTTGGAGCTGGAAATTTTTATTTTATTTTATTTGCTCCAAAGTACTTAAGACTAGCGCAAAATGTATATAAAAAATGTTGAATATATAAAAAGATATCCTCTTGTCTTCATTGTCTTCATTCTTACTCCCCACTCAGCCAATGTAAATGAGCCTGGTAGAAATTTGTTTCTGCGCACTGATTTTATACTTTCAGCTGTTTTATGTGCAGAACGGGGTCTGAGGTCACATTTACTTCTACGCGGGGAGCAACCTGAACTCTTAACTGGATACAACTTAATTTCAACAATATATGGAAATGTCACATATGTTCCCAGAGCTATTTATGCCAATCGGGAAAAAATGCTCAAGAGCCAAGCTGATTTGGTGGCAGGCAGTAGTGACGGTATCATATGGTTCGATGATATTTTTCCATCTTCTCTTAAGAAGCAAGCGTGTTCTACAAATTCTGTGCAAATTGATTATGATTTTAATAGAAGGGCTAGAAAGCATGGAAGAAAGGTTATAGTTATCAATGAAGGAGCTGGAGATGCCGTCGCGTTGCTAGGTAACTGGAAACCGTTCTTTCTGAAGTGAGTATAATCTTAATATCTTAATATTCCATCAACATAACTTGGGGGCTTGTATGACATATTTACCTCTGATCCTCGGCCCGAGGGCTTGTATTACATATTTAGTTTTGGTCAGAAAATGATTTTCCATAACATTGATTTGCATACGAATTTTGAATCTGTATTTCATGGCAGCCTTTTAGACGAGATGAAAAAGCTTTTTAGTTTGTCATTTTTCAGGATCTTGCATTTACATGCTGCAGTCATATTTTGATATTGTTGCCCTTGATTTGAAATTATTATGTGGAATGAACCAAAATCTTGCATGGAAAAGTGCTTTCCAGTTTGACTAACTCGATGCAAAGACGTAGTTCTGTGGTTGATATATACAAGAGTGGCCTGATTAAATAGTATCTTGCATGGATGTGAATGTTGGTAGGAAGATGTAATGGAGTATTTACCTCCATCTATTCTGTTACAGGCACTTTCGCCTATAGATTTAACATCTGAAATTTGGGGCTAAAATAAAGATCGTATATTCTTATGTTTTGAAAATTCTTCTTTAAATCACAAGTCAAGCAAGCTCTAAACGTCTCCAAGATTATTTTTACTTCATCTTTGACATGCTTTAATTTCTTGCTAAATAAGAAAATATGCTTGTTATGACGACTGCTCGATCACTTGCCTAGTTCTAGTTTTTATTTGTTTGCATGTCTTTTCAGGCATTGTTTCAATGCTAAAAGTTCACTCTTTCTTAGGTTTAATTCGATTGGTGAAGTACCTTTCCCAGGATCATTTACTTGGGAAACAGAGAGCTGTTAAGTTTGTTGTAGATGCTGGAACTGGGACGACTGCAGTAGGTTTGGGTCTTGGAGCTCTATGTTTAGGGTTTGTGCAAAATCTGTCTGGTGAAATCCATATGAGAATTGCATTAGTTTCTAATGTTACTAAGTTGTGCTGAAACACTCTTTCTTTGTCATTCATGCCAGGCTCCCGTGGGAGGTCACTGCACTGATGCTGGCTGATAAAATTGACGGGTATAAACAGCAGGAGAAACGTTTGATTTCTGAATTCAGGAAGTATTTTGGCTATCCTGCTGACCTAGGCAACAATGTAGTAAATGGTGCAGTTGTCAATTGGGTAGAGCGTTTCCATCCAAGAAAGTGAGTAGTTCGTTTTAGGGTCTGTTTGGTACCTCACAATTTTGAGTGATTTCAAATAAATTTTGTTATTTGGAACCTCAGAATTTTGAATGATAATTTCAAATCGTGTTTTTATGGAATTTTTTTTTTGATTAAAATGGTTGGATTTTGCAAGGATTTCATAAAATTTCAAAGTAAATTATTTATTTAAACTTGTCATATTTTAATTTCTAATTAATATATTTAGATTAAAAGCCTAAATCAACAAATTTTTTATTTTTTTTTTCATTTCAAGCAAACAAGAAATGTAATTAATTAAATTCATTTCAGATCATTCCCATTCTAAACAAGAAAAAAGAATTTCAAATAATTTATTGCATTTCTAATTACTTAATTTAAAATAATTTCTTGAACTTTGTTGATATCAAACGGGAGTTAATTTTAACCTCTTTTACATTCTCTCTCCCATTCGAATACATATTAAGAATATCGTACTGTTTGAATTAGGCTGTCTGTATTACATTCTCTCTCCCATTTTGTAGATTTGGCAATGTGTTGGATGGGGAAGTGGAGACGTGCAGACAAATTGCTCAGAAAACCGGTATTCTTGTTGATCCTATTTATACTCTGGCTGCTTGGGAAATGGCTTCTTTTCTTTCTCAAAAGGGAGCCAAAACAAATGCAGATGTGGTGGTATTGCTTCATACTGGTGGTACCCTAGGCATGTTTGGACTAGCTCAAAGGTATAAATCTTACTTTAATGACCTGAAAAATGTGTTCCCTTATTAACAGTAGTAGAATAACAAGTCAAATTTTTTTTTTTTTAAATTTAATTCTCTACATTATTGACTTCCGCAATCTGTTTGATAATATGCATGGCATGAGTGCACCATTACTTGGCCAAAGAGAAGGGCGTCTTGTAAGCTTCCTAGTTCCTACCGTTAATGATAGAGTAGTATGTATATATAGGGTTAAATCAGAAGTAGATTCCTAACTCTCAAAAGTTATCTAAGAACTCTCAATTTTGTGCCTAATTAATCTCTAAACTCTTAATTCAGTGTTTATGAATTATTAGATATTTTAAAAAATCAGACTTTTTACTCACAAAATTAAAAAATTGGAGTCTTATCTTGTGTCTAATAGGTCTACAAAGTTATAATGTTTAGTTAGGTCAGTTTGGTATCTAATAAGTCATTGTTGTTAACTCCATAGTTTTACGTTTTTGCCCCAAATGTCCAAACCTACTTATAATTAGTATGTCACGTAAGCACCAAACTAGTGGAGTTAACAACAGTGTGATCTATTAGACACATAATTGAAACTTGGAGGATTTATTGTGAACTTTTAGGTTTTATATATGAGGGTTTGGATTTTGCTTTTGGAGGGGAGGGGTGGGGGTGGGGTTGGAAAGGAGGGTCAAAGAGTGGAGTGTAGTCAGGGTTGGTCATGTTTTGAAAATTCTTATCAATGTAGAGAGATGTGGTAGTGAACAGAACACAAAAAATGAAATCCCTGTTAGAAAGATGGATAGGTGTGAAAAGATAAATCAAGTGTTTGAATGTTTAGACTACACAGTAGGGTCCATACAGGAACAGGGAACAGTTGAAGGGAAGAATGGTGGGTAATTAAAATGGGTAGGTAGGTCCCCGGATGGGGGATGTTGTGGTTGAATTGAAACCTTTACACAGTGACCTTCTTAGGATTGGTGGGAAGCAGGGAAGTTAACACAACAGGACATCCCTTTCACTTACTTTTTGTAACCCAAGAAAGTGATGGGAGAGACAGAAAGCGAGTGGATGGTGGCCCATGAATCATGTGGACCAAATGGGGAACACCACCTAGTTAAGCTACTACACATAAAACTATTTAATCTTTATACCACACACACCATTTTTACAACTTTACTCAACTTCTATTTGTCCTCTTATAATAATGGGAATTACCTACTGCCCTAACACTCTCACAATACTACCACTCACCGCACACTCGCTCGTTTGATAATGTTATCGTCTTTCCTTTTATTACCGTCCACTTGCACTCATTTGATAGCGTTATCGTTTTTTCTTAATTTATGTTTTTGTTCTTTTATTTTTTGTTTTAGAAATATATATTTTTGATAATGTTGTCGTTTGTTTGTTTTTATTTCTTTCAGAAATATATATATTCGATAATTGTTTTTTTGCTATTTTTTTGAAAATGTTTTAGTAATATATTGTTTTATTATAAGTTGACTCATCTCCGTTCTTCCGTGCTTATGATTTGACAAATGATGGGTGTGAGTATGAGTAGTGTGAGAATTTTTTCATGGAGACTTTTAATCTCTAACCTTCGGGATGTTAGTTTGTGCCTTTTAAACTTCTAATCTTCTAAGAGGTTAGTTTGTGTATTGCCTAGTTAATCTATGTTCAAAGTTGGCAAATGTTTCTATATGAGAAAAATAGTTGGTTTTTAATACATAAAATATATGGTCAATGTAAAAATTATTTTTTAAAAAATTTCAAGGCAGGCCTTCAATTTTATTACTAGAAAACAAAAACAAGAATGTTATCATGGAGTCAAACATTGAGCACAGAACGAACCATTCTTTCGCCTTTTACTTAAAACAACAAGAACATGTAAATAACAGTACAGTCTTTCTCAAAGATTTAACGTCAAAGAGGAGTTGGAAATTTTAGGTATTATTTGGATACCTTCCTTATTCTTGTATTTAATATAATAAACAAAATAGTATTCCATTTGGGCTAAGTTACTTCTCCTATTCGACTAGTTAAGAATAATTTAATTGAAACAAATTATCCTTTAACCATACAGTAAAAATCTATTGTGAAAGAGTAAAAGGTTGATTCTCAACTTTCTAGTCTCTCCTTTTTCCCGTTCCTTCAAACTTTGGCTTTATTGTCTCTGGAAATAGAATGAATAATTAAGTATATCACAAGATCAACAAAATTGATGAGAATGGGGGTTGTTCACGAAATGTAATCATGTTACTTAGGAAAAAAAAAAAGAACAAACAGAATTGAGAAATTTTAGGGTTGGAGAATCTGGGTTAAAAGGAAGCGATAAGAGAAAATGATAATTTAGTTTAAAAGGTTAGAACTTGGGGAAAATGGCGAGCATTGGAAACGTACGATTGGAGCACGTTTTCCAGTTGAAGGACAGTGCGTTTTGGGGAGTGCCTTGCGAGGTTGTCGCTGTCGGTTGATTTTGTATAATAATATGAGATTTTTGTGGGTAAAAGGGCCCGATTTATAATAATTTTTTTTATTAATTTGTTTTCTTCACTAATCTCCTTATCTAAGTTTATGACGTATTGGGAAAAAAAGAAAAAGAAAAAGGAAATTTAAATTTGGTCAAGGCCTCACTTCATTTATTACCTCTCAAACTGGCTTCATTTCAATTCCACAACATTAAACCCACCCTCTCTCTCATACCTCTTGTTTCATCTCTTCATAAAATTTAATAGTTTTAATTCTCAGCTAAGTGGGGATTAGACAAACATATTTCTTTTAGTTGGTCGGAGGTTGGATCTCTCCCTCTTTTGTTGCAATGTATTATTAAAAAAAAGATGCAAGTGAAAATAAAAAGTTTATAAAATTAAGTTTAAACCTAACTTAATAGTTTGAATCTAATATTACATTCTATAAAAAACAAAAAATACTTTTTAGAAAGGTTTTTTTTTTCTCTCTAAGAATCTTAATTCATAGAGACAACAAGTTTTGGATTTAAATTAATGCAAGACAACTAGAGTCATGATTGCAAAAATTAAATATGAGGTGAAAGATGCATGGGTGTGCATTTGCATGGGATCAATATTAATTTCACATGCATGCAAATATATATAAATATATATACTTTTTAAGAAAAAAAGAAGAAACAATACAAAGAAAGAAAGCAAATGATAACGAGAGGGCAGTCAAAGCATTAGTATGTCACGAATGGGCAAGAAAAAATCTCAATAATTGAACCAAACAAGAAAAATTTTAGATTGGGACAAAATAATGTTTTTCTGTTATTTAAAAAAAAGAAGAAAAAAAAAAGAGGAAAAAAGGAGTCGAGCAGTACGAGTAGTCAAAAACAACAACCTGAAAAAGGCACTATTGGGCACCCGACGCAATTTTAATTATTATTTGTCCTCGTGTGCTACAGATTTCCCCCTCTTCCCCATCGCCTCCACGTGTACGGCCCCCGTTTCATCGCCAAGAACCCCCGGGGGCATTCCCGTCATTTCAGCCGAGGGCACATTTTTAATTTTTTAAAATTTTTATCGACCTTGGCCCGAAAAGGTGGATTTACAGGAAACAACCAAACCCTTCTCCTTCCCCCTCTGCTTTCCACTCAACTTTTTCACTCACAGAGAGAAATCTAGAGAGAGAGAGAGAGAGAGAGAGAGAGAGAGAAATCGAGCAGCGTTTTTTTTTCCCCTGTTATTGTACCGTTACTTTGGAACCCAGTGGAAGAGACGAAGCTATTCCCATTACCACCACCGTTTTCAAACTAACCATGTACTCCAGTACTTGAGGAGCAGTAGAGAGAGAGAGAGAGAGAGAGAGAGAGAGAGAGAGAGAGAGAGAGAGAGAGAGAGAGAGAGAGAGAGAGAGAGAGAGAGAGAGAGAGAGAGAGAGAGAGGAATAGCCCATTTTCTCCGTCGACGGCCGACTTGTTTTTTTTTTCCGACCGCACATGGCGGAGACCGGCGGCTACGGCCGTTTTCCGGGAAGCTTGGACCCGAGAGCGGAGGAGTTCCGGCCTAGGTATCCGACCAATCCAGGGACCACTGTGTTGATGGCGCAGCCGCAGCCACAGCCGCACCAAATATTCTATCCCTACTCCTCTCCGTATCCTCCAATCAGTAACGTCCCGGTGCTGCCGTTTTGCGAAGGCGGTGTGGGGTACCCGCCGCCGTGCGTCGCGGTGCGGTCGGGCGGGCAGGCGCAGTCGTCGGTTGCGACTCGGTCGCTGCTGCTGAGTTCGGTTCCTTGCGACGTAAGCGAGACGATGGTTCGGCGGGAATTGGAAGGGTTTGGGGACGTGAGAGGGGTGCAGATGGAGAGGGTGAGCGATGGGATCGTGATCGTCCATTTCTACGACATTCGCCACGCCGAGAGGGCGTTGCGTGAGATTCGGGAGCAGCACATGCACCACCAGTGCCGCCTCCGCAACTACTTCAACAACCGTTTCTTCTTCTCCAATTCCGCCTCTCAATTTCCCGATTTCCCTCTTCCCCCACGCCCCTCTCCGGCGCGTGGGCTCATCGCCGGCCACGCCGTCTGGGCCCACTTCGTCGTTCCGGCCAGCAACGCCGTCCCGGCTGGCAAGAATCAGGGCACCATCGTCATTTTCAATTTGGACTCCGCTGTTTCCACTTCTTGTCTCACTGAAATTTTCGAGGCTTTTGGTATACAAAATAACAACTCCATCTCCTCCGTTTTTTCGTTTGATTTTGGTTTTAAAATGGAGTATGGGGAGCTTTTTGATGGGTCTCGGAGAAATTTGTGGGGACTCGGCTGTGGGGTTTGGGATATTTATTTATATATTTATATAACGCAATCTTTGATGGGTCTTTTTTGCTCACTTTCTGTCTGTTCTATTTGTCTGTCTGTGAGAAAATCTTCATGAACATGACCTACTGTTTTTAATTTCTTGAAATTTCTGCTGTAAGGTCCGGTGAAGGAGTTGAGGGAGACGCCGTTGAAGAAACAGCAGAGGTTCGTTGAATTTTTTGACATCAGGGACGCGGGGAAGGCTCTAAAAGAGATGAACGGAAAGGAAATCAATGGAAAGTCGGTTGTGATTGAGTTCAGTCGGCCGGGCGGCCATGGCAACAAGTTCTTCACCGCTCCGACCATCGGCGGCGCCAACAATCTCTACCCCAGGAGTCTGAAATGCGCGCCACCGCCGCCTCCTCCTCCACCTCCGACGCCGCCCAGAAGTTTCTCCGGTGGCGCAGCCTCCAACGTTCCGCCGCGGTGGTACTATCCAAAAACCCAGAGTTTCTCTAGGAAATTGAGTTCCTCCAGGAAGGGGAGCCGAAGCCCGAGTAGTAACCCTAGGAAGAGCCTGGATTCCAACGACCTGAACGGGAAAATGGCTTCCCTCGATTTGGAAGGCGCTGTGTGTAACGAAATCGACGAGAGAGAACCATGTGGGGATTTGAGAAAGAATTCAAAAAGCGGCCACAGTAGTATTAGCCCTGCTGAGCAACTGCAGCCGGCGCCCACCAGGAGTAAGCTAAGGAAATGCAGACAATCCAAGAAGTTCGATTCCCGATTCCTGATAAACGATAACACCACGTCGTCGGATTCCGATTGCCGAGATTCAAGGACCACTGTGATGATCAAGAACATCCCCAACAAGTACAGGTTCGAAAACAAAAGAAACCAAAAAATCTCTTTTCAAGTATGAGTGGGTGTGTTTGATTTGTGTAATTAGACATTGGGAAATTTCTTTTTCATTGGTATAGTTTTGTGAAATGGGTGCAGTCAGAAGTTGCTGTTGAACATGCTGGACAACCACTGCATTCACTGCAACGAGCAGATGGGCGAGGGCGATGAGCAGCCCCTTTCCTCCTACGATTTTGTATATCTCCCCATCGATTTCAAGTGAGGGTTCGCTAAAGATTTCTTCCCTGGTTATTGGGATTGAAAACAATATAACGCTTCTGAGTTTTAAAACTTATTTCATTGTAATATACAGCAACAAGTGTAACGTTGGGTATGGGTTTGTGAACATGACTTCACCGGAGGCCACTTGGAGGCTGTACAAAGCGTTTCATCTTCAGCCATGGGAGGTCTTCAACTCCAGAAAAATCTGTGAAGTCACCTATGCTAGAGTACAGGTGATTGGATTGTCACCAATCCTGATCTTTTGAGTTCTGATCATATATGTATATTCAACTGTTTGTTTGTTTGTCTGTTTGTCTGTTTGTATTATTAATGGTTAAAAGTAAAAATAAAATTGAAGGGACTGGAAGCGCTGAAGGAGCACTTCAAGAACTCAAAGTTCCCATGCGAAATGGACCACTACCTGCCAGTGGTGTTTTTGCCGCCTCGGGACGGGAGGCAGCTGACGGAGCCGCTCCCCATTGGTGCCCAGAAACAGCCCGCCCCCCATGGCCAACCAAATTCTAGTCCATCTTCAATGGACGGTGAAGAAGAAGAAGAAGAAGATGATGATGATAATGATGGGGCAGTAACAGTGGCTGGGAATGGCAGTGGAAGCAGCAGTAGCCAAAGCGGCGGTGGCGTTGAGGAAGAAGACGACGGCGAAGTTTCCTAAAGATGTGTGCAAAAGAGAGATTGGATAAAAGAAGATGTTGGGATTGGGCGCTGGCCAACCTTCAAGTTGCTGACTTTCTGGCGCCTGCAGAAGCAGCAGCAGCGGCGGTGCTTATCCTCATGGGTGGTGAAGGGCTTTTAATTTGGGCATTTTCCCAAGGTCGGTTTGAGGTGGAGAAAGAGAAAGCACATATATCTCTTGTTCTTGTTCATGTTCATGTTCTTGTTATCTCTCACATGGAGTGGGTGGTGGGTGTTACATCGTTATTATTAAAATTGTAGCAAAAGTTCCAAAAGAGGCATCGTCTTTGTTGGTTGGATGTGTTTATTTTTGGGTAATTTTCAGCATATGATATGATAATGGTGTTTGATAGACCAGAGGATGTCATGGTCAGTATCAATAGTGATATTTCACCTCTTTATCCAAAACAAACACATAAAAACGAGTATAGTTCAGCGTTAATTGGTATATATCTCCAATCATGAGGTTGTGAGTTCGATCTTTCAATCCATATGTACTAAAAAGGAAAAAGAAAACACATGACACAAAGAGAGAGCCAGAGGAATCAATGCTTAAGGTGGAACTCCTTAGTGGGAGGCAATGCCTCGTAAAACATTGTAAATTTAAATGAGTAATTTTGACAGTGATTCTGTAACGTCAAAATCACTTTCAAACATCAAGTAATTTTAACCATTTTATTAATCGATTCGAACTTGATGGTTGAATCGTGTAAATGTTAAACTAATTATTATTATTATTTTGGTTTTGAAAACATTAATTTTATCTAAATTTGAAATAATAAATAGCTAACTTTTAAGCACTTGTGCATGGTATTTCTTTGAGATTTTTAAAATATGAAAAAAAAATGAAGCACTAAGAAACAAAAATATTACGGCTCTATACATTTTTACCAAAGTAAAATTGATGAGCATCCCAAAAATTAGCCCTTTTATCTCATAGTGTTTGTTGAGTACATTTTACCATAGTCAGAGCAAAAGAGAAATAGTTTGGAATCTCAAAATTAACTGTTTTAGAAAGCTCAAGTAAGAAAATATACCAATTATTCCTTTATGTTACAAACAAATCAATAACTAAATTTAGCTATAGGCATGTGTAGGTCCTCATTTTGAGTTGAATGTTTAAATCTTTACCTTTTTGTTTCTAGATGTAATTTATAGAAAAAAAAAATTCCAAATTAATTTGAACCACTCCTTGTACTTCAAGCCTTAATTAATCAAAATTGCAAAAATATAATTTAAGAAATATATATAATTTTGAAGAGTTGATTTATTTGTATAATTATACATAAAAATTATTATTTTTTTTCTTTTTGGTTTGAATAAGAAAGAACCAAAGGTAGTTAGAAGACAAAGATTTGGTATAAATAGGGTAAAGAGTAAGGAGTGGAAGAGATGACCATGATTGTATCATGTTATGGTCTTAATACTTAATTTTCAATATTGATAATGGTAATTTGGAACACGTCATCAACAGTTCGACTGAAAGCTTGCCAGGCGAAAGCTTCCAAACTTGATTTTAACGTTTGGATAAATAACCGCTCAACTATATTCCTCCCTTAATGCGTACAATTTGTTCGGTTCTCGGAGATAACCATAAATTCAAATTCTTTACACCAACGATTATAACTGAATATTTTAAATACCCTTAAATTAAAGAGAATGATTCTTCATTCAAGTGTTCTCGTAGATTTATTGCTCTTTATCGAACATTTTCGGTAGAAACAAATACATGATAATATGTTAGGGTTTTCTTAGAAAGTGAAGCCAAAGCATTTTTGCAATTATTGAAAACCAAACCCTAATTCTTTTTGTTCTGTGTGGTTTAGTTTGTGTTGTTTGAATGTTAGTGTGACAGGGGAAAGGGCGTCCATCCATATCCACAATTCCACATTCACTATTTTTGAAATTTGACCCTTTATTTCTACTGCCTCATTTACTGCACCCTGTCTGTCACCGCACAGTCTTTATCTTTGTCTTGGCAATCCATGCTCTGGGGTATTGACACGTGGACCCATCCGATGCTCCCCACGTCAGCCTAGGCAATTAATATGGATATTCATGGGTTTTTGTTTTTGTTTTTTGTTGGGTGTATATGGAAATTGCATTATTCAATGGAATGTATTGTTGGTGTCACTGCTGACACCCCCACCCCCACTTTATTCATATTAAGGTTCTTCTTCTTCTTTTTTTTTTTTTTTTCCTTCTTTTGGTGTTTGGTCAGCAGTACCACGACCAAGCCAAGTGAAGTGAAGTGCAAAAGACAATTTTTGGGTACGCTTCTTTCTCAACCATTCCATTTCTTTTGTCTTCTTTGGGTTGGGTTTCCCCAATTTTTAATCTCTTTTTTTTCTCCCTAAAAAAATCCAGTTTTGTAAATTAAGATTTCATTCATGGATATGTGTGTGTGTGAGAGTATATTTAACCCTTTTTCTTTTACAGAATCAAGACCGCACGCTTGCCCACTCTCTTCCCTTATTATTTTATTCTTTTAGTTCAACAATATATGAGATGTGGAGTTGAAATTTTTAACTTCTTAGTCGATTGAGTCTTGTAAACTATCCCGCTTGTTTGAATCTCTAATTTGAAGAAGGCCAATTAAATTGATGGCTGACGCAGCCTAAAGTCCAACAACACTGAAATACTTGTCTGGAGGATGTGGGTGGGTTGAGCTCGGCCCAATTTCCATATGAATTGGGTTCCTTACATCCATCTCACTTGTTGGATGAATTATTATGAAACCTTTTAGTTTTGGACCATCTATTTAATTGTCATTTTCAGAAATGCTTGTAAAGGAGGCATTAAACTATTGTTTCTCGTGTACAAAGCCCTTTCTGATTCACCCAGGTGAAGGAAACAAAATTCTTGTTTATATTTTTTACCAAATCCCATGGCTCAAGTGCAACTCGCAAGCAAGACAAAAATTCCCAAGATGGCTTTTTTTGTTTTTGTTTTTCTTCTTAATGCTTGTGGGCAGGTGAAAGAACTAAATTTGGCCCTTTGTGCTCCAGTATTTAACCCAAGGGATTCTATTTCACCCTTTTTCTGATGACTCTACCGACTGTTTGCATGGAAAATCCTAATCAACAAGCCAACTACTGGTTCCACTCCCTGCCATTTGGAATGGCATTGAGCTCAGTTTTGATCCCAGACAAAATGCCGCCCCCCACCATAGGGATCTCAGTTCTGCAAGTGTTAAATTCAAGGTTACTTGGAGAAGGCTTCGACCTGAGTTGGGAGTTGGACGCCCTGTATTTTCTTAGAAGGCATTATGGGCATGAAGAAAAGTGGCCTTTTCAGATATGCTGATGGGGTTGATAAGTTTCTGCTTTTATTGGGTTCTTTGGGGAGCATTGGAGATGGGCTTACAACCCCACTCACTATGCTTGTTCTTAGTGGTATGATCAATCAGTATTCTCGCTCTAATCCTAACACTTCTTCCAATCAAGTGGTGGACAAGGTACTTTACTTTTCTAGTTCAGTGCATTTTCTTCAATGGAATTTACTAGCTGTAGCCTGTAATCTATCTGTTTGCTTGCAGTACACACTCAGGCTGCTCTATATTGCTTTTGGTGTTGGGATCTGTGCTTTATTTGGTAAGAACTTAATAGCTGCATTAGGATGTTTGGATGTTACCTTCAAAACCGAGGGCATGTCTTGTCTGTTTGTAATTTGAGTTCTTGAAATGTGATTTTAGAGCCGTATGCATCTCAATCCGATTTATTTCCTCTCAGTAACTTTGTGTAATAATAGATGGATTGTTTTGGCTAAACTTGGTCGAGCAAAGATTGTTGGAATCTTGTTTTTAGCTGTTTCTTTCAAGGGAACGCTAAAACCTCTATGTTTTTGACCGGCAGAGGGAATGTGCTGGACCAGGACAGCAGAAAGACAGACATCCAGAATGAGAATGGAGTACCTAAAATCAGTTCTGAGGCAAGAAGCTGGTTTTTTCGACAGTAACCAAGCTGGTTCTTCTACATTTCTCTTTGTTTCTTCCATCACTTCTGAGTGCCACTCAATCCAGGATACCATAGCTGAGAAGGTTTTCAACTCCCTAATCAAACCTTTTCATTCTTCTATACCTTTTGCATCAAACCTAACATGGATTTTCCTTTGGTTCTAGATACCGAACTTTCTGGCTCACCTTTCGGGCTTTATCTTCTGCATTCCTGCTGCTTTTGTGCTCTCATGGCGGCTTGCTTTGGCTGCTCTTCCATTCTCTCTCATGTTTATCCTTCCTGGGGTTGGATTGGGGAAGGTCCATAAGGACTTGGGTGCTAGGGCCAAAGATTCATATGGTGTTGCTGGTGGCATTGCCGAACAAGCAATCTCTTCAATCCGCACTGTGTATTCATACGTAGGGGAGCTCCAAACTTTAGAGAAGTTCAGTAATGCACTTCAAAAAAGTATGTACTTTGGCATTAAACAAGGACTTGGGAAGGGACTTATGATGGGCAGCATGGCAATGATATATGCAGCTTGGGCATTCCAGGCATGGGTAGGCGGTATTCTCGTCACCGAAAAAGGAGAAAAAGGTGGACCCATTTTGATTTCTGGAATCTGTATCATTTTTGGTGGACTGTGAGTGACTGGCTTCTTCTTTCTCTCCTTGGTATCTGCCAAATTTACATCATAGTTTTGAACAAAATGATGTGTCTTTTTGCTTGTTCAGGTGTGCAATGAATGCACTCCCAAATCTCTCTTTCATCTCTGAGTCAACACTTGCAGCAGCTCGCATTTTTAAGATGACCGACTGCATTCCCGCCATTGATGCTGGAGATGGTAGAGGAAAAACCTTGGACCATTTAAAAGGACGGATTGAATTTAGAGATGTTGAATTTTCTTATCCATCAAGACCCGAAAACCCCATTCTTCAAGGACTTAATTTGAAAGTAAAAGCTGGTGAGACAGTAGGCCTTGTTGGTGGTAGTGGCTCAGGCAAGTCCACTGTGATTAATTTACTAGAAAGATTTTATGATGCTGTCAAAGGAGACATTCTTCTTGATGGTCATAGAATACAGAAGCTTCAGCTTAAATGGCTGAGATCCCAAATGGGATTAGTCAATCAAGAGCCAATTCTATTTGCAACCTCCATAAAGGAAAATATTTTGTTTGGTAAGGAAGGAGCTTCTATGCAACTTGTTAAGAGAGCAGCTAAGGCTGCAAATGCTCATGATTTCATTGCAAAATTACCTGGTGGATATGAAACTCAAGTAAGCCTAGCCTTGTTTCTTCTTCTTTTAATTGGTCTCATGACTTCTTTGTCTTGATTTTGATTCAAAAAATTTAGCGTTGAATGCAGGTGGGGCAATTTGGTGTTCAATTATCTGGAGGGCAAAGGCAAAGAATTGCCATAGCAAGAGCTCTAATCAGAGACCCCAAAATTCTTCTGTTGGATGAAGCCACAAGTGCTTTGGATGCAGAGTCTGAAAGAATTGTACAGGAAGCCCTGGACCAAGCTTCACATGGAAGGACTGCAATTGTTATCGCCCACCGTCTCTCAATGATTCTAAATGCTGATCAGATCCTGGTTCTTCAATCAGGTAGAGTGGCGGAATCAGGTTCTCATGAGGAGTTAATTCAAAGAGATAATGGAGGAATTTACAGCAAAATGGTGCAAATGCAGCAATCTTGCACGAATAATGAAGCTTCCAGTTATTTGTATAATTCTGCTAGAAGAGACAAGACTCCCAAGACACCAGTAAATCAGATATCGGTCCGTCGAAGTAGCCCGATGAGAAGCCCAGTATATTCCATGTCATGCCCATATTCGTTTGACGTTGACTCTAGTGACTACAACTATTGTGAAGGCTTGAAGAACACCTCTTGTTCTTCTCGGTCTCCTTCTCAATGGCATCTTTGGAGACTAAATGCACCCGAGTGGAAACAAGCATTACTTGGTTGTATGGGTGCTATAGGCACTGGAGTTACTCAGCCAATATATTCATATTGTTTAGGAACAATCGCCTCAGTTTATTTCCTAAAGGACAGTGACGCCATTAAATCAAACATTAGATTTTATTGCTTCACATTTTTAGGTATAACAATTCTTAGCTGCATAGCCAATCTAGTCCAACATTACAGCTTTGCAATTATGGGGGAGAATTTAACCAAGAGGGTGAGAGAAAGAATGCTTGAGAAAATCCTGACCTTTGAGATTGGATGGTTTGATCAAGAGGAGAATACAAGTGCAGCCATATGCGCACGACTAGCTGTTGAAGGGAACTTGGTTCGGTCTCTTGTAGCAGAAAGAACGTCGCTTTTGGTTCAGGTATTTGTGACTGCCACACTCGCATTTGTGCTTGGATTACTTGTGACATGGAGAGTAGCTATTGTAGCAATTGCTATGCAACCACTTATCATTGGAAGCTTCTACTCAAGAAAGGTTCTAATGAGAAGTATATCTGAAAAAGCCAGGAAAGCACAGGGTGAAGGCAGTCAACTAGCTAGTGAAGCCATTACCAACCACAGGACTATTGCAGCATTTTCCTCTCAGGATAGAATTTTGAGTCTGTTTGAAGCTTCAATGAAAGCCCCCAAGCAGGAGAATGTAAAACAATCGTGGATTTCAGGTTTTGGCTTATTCAGCTCCTTATTTCTGACTACTGCAACTACAGCTTTGACACTTTGGTATGGAGGGAGACTAATAAATCAAGGATCAGTAACGCCTAAACAGCTCTTTCAAGCATTTTTCATCTTGATGAGCACTGGAAAGAATATTGCAGATGTAGGAAGCATGACCTCTGATATAGCAAAAGGTGCAAATGCCATAGTATCAATCTTTGCAATCCTTGATAGAAAAACCGAAATTGACCCACAACAACGTGAAGGGATAAAAGTTAAAGAGACGATTCGCGGAGAATTAGAATTGAACAATGTCTTTTTTGCATACCCGGCTAGGCCTGACCATTTGGTCTTCAAGAACTTGAATCTCAAGATTGAAGCTGGAACAACCGTCGCAGTGGTTGGGCAGAGTGGTTCGGGGAAATCCACCATCATTGGATTGATCGAAAGATTTTATGACCCTCAAAAAGGAGTTGTCCTCATTGATGGAAAAGACATCAAGAGCTATAATCTGAGAAGTTTGAGGTCACACATTGCTCTGGTTAGTCAAGAACCTACACTTTTTGTAGGAACTATCCGCGAGAACATTTTATTTGGCCAAAAGGATCGTTCAGAACACGAAATTAGGAAGGCTGCAAAACTTGACAATGCTCACGAATTCATTAGGTAATAGGTTAAATTCATCACCATCTCCTTTTATACAGCCTTATTTTCATCAAATCTATTGACTATTTCTTTTAACTTTTTTTTTGGTTTTGTTATTGCAGTTCTATGAAGAATGGCTATGAAACTCAATGTGGAGAAGGAGGAGTTCAGTTATCAGGAGGTCAGAAGCAAAGAATAGCATTAGCAAGAGCCATGTTGAAAAATCCAAAAATCCTTCTGCTAGATGAGGCAACCAGTGCTTTGGATAGCCTGTCAGAGACTTTAGTCCAAGAAGCATTGGATAAGGTGATGGTTGGTAGAACAAGCATAGTTGTCGCTCACCGGTTGTCGACTATACAAAAGGCAAATACAATAGCTGTAATAAAACACGGTAGAATCATCGAACAAGGATCACATGCGGTTCTTCTCGGGCTTGGTCGTAGTGGAGCCTACTACTCTCTGATTAGTCAGTTAACAGTCAGTCACTCCCTCCATGATAAGAGCTTCTATTCATCGTTCACTCGTAAACAGTCTTGGTATCTGTAGATTATGTATACAAATGAATGTAAATAATGTAGCCTTCATACGTCTGCTTAAGCGAATTTGATCACGTTGCTGTAATTATCAATCAGCTTCATTATGATCTAAGTCTATGAAACTAAATGAAAGTTGATAGCCTGATATTAAGTTTTCAAAAGTCCCAACCATATGATGTTGATGGAGGGGGAGCCCGCCATGGGAACCTGTGAGCATGTGAAAGAAATATAGACGAGTAGTCCTACATTATTTAGTTATCTTCTCCATCACTTCTCAATCACGTTTTGTCTAAAAAAAACCCCCTTTTTTTCTGTGTCTAACAGCCGACACTGCAGTCTATGGAGAGAGATAAACGATTGTTAGATGTAAATAACATGTATTAAGAACCAAATCATGTGGAAGCATTAATTCTGACCATGGATATTTTGATCTAAGCAGATATCAAGTTTGACATAATCTAGGAGGATGAATAGTGGTTTGTTTAATTGTCTGAAGGGGGATCCTTATTTAGCAGATGAAAACAAGAAATAGAGTTCTGAAATTTTTGGTTGTTTCTTGGGGCTGAATTTGAGAGGAATCTAAATATTTTGATCTGAGAACATGACAAAACAAAACACAAACATAAAACATAAAACATTGTTCCCCACTATCATCTGCAGCCATGTAACAGTGTTGCCTAATCTTATGAACAGAATTGTCCAGTTCAGCTGAAGCCCGGTGGATGACTTCATCAACTGCATCAGTTTTTAATGCAGAGAAACATTTAATGTACAATTAACAGTTGGGAAAGAAATATCTTAATCGATTGAATTATAGTTTTAGCTTGTGATGGCTCAACAAACAAAATTTAACTGGTTCTAAGTTTTTGCCTGTCACAAAAATCTTCAACTATAAGGGAAAAAAAAAGAAGTTTGCATCCAAAAAGGAGTTATTTATTGCATATTGTTTTGTCTGTTTCTTCTCCCATATATCATAGTTCAAAACTTTAATGCTTGTTCTCCCTATGCTACAGCGAGGACCCTCTTGTATTAAATTCCATAAATGCTATCAAACTTTGGTTTGAATTGTATTTTTAGTGTATTAAACCACAATTATATTAGGTCCTTGCTCTTAGGGTTTATCTCAACAGGAAAAGACTGATGATTGATAGAGTGGGGCTGAAAAGTTGCTTTTATTCTTTTTCTTATTATTATTTTAATTTTCCAAAAATCGATACCGTGTGGCTTCCTCTATAGAATCCTATAACCGAGGCTCGTTGTCGAAGCTAAGCAACACCATAACTGGCGCGGAGCTTGAACCCAAGACCTCAAGGTATGTGATACCATAAAGCCCAAGGTCCCTACGCTCTATCATTCAGCGACCAAAAGTTGCTTTAATAAAACTAAAAATTTTCAAAATTGATATGCATGGAAATAATAAAGTGAGATCATGGAAAGAAAGGACAAAATTAAATGTAATTAGCCTATAGAGTCATAATATGATTATGATGTGTAGGTTGGAAATTCCTAATTATTCCGAAACCCTAAATCTATATTAGATTATAAGAAAAAAGGCATTGACAAATGAAAAATTGAGAGTGCAACTTGGTTATCCATCCATCATGTATTTTATTGCCAACTTGACAAGTGGTTGGGATAAAAACACGCATTTTGAGAAATTATTATAATGTTTGGATTTGGAAGATATTTACTCATTAGATATCGCCCAATTAAAAAAGATGCACAAACATCTTCAGCTTTCATTGTCAAACAACAAAGAATCATTAGGGCTTGGTTGTGATTTTACATATAAAGGTAATAGTGACTTTAATGCCTTTAAATGAAGTAAATATTTAATCCAAAATTACTTTTTAAGTATTTTTTACCCTCAAACTATTTGATGATTTAAATTTACACAGTCATCTTTTTATATCTGATCTGGGAGTTTATAATATTAATTAAAAATATTAGAGGAGGAGATTCTAGCTTCACACTCGTGCAGTGTCATTCCTCTCCAAAGACGATGATAGATATTTTGAGACTTTTTTTTTTTTTTTAATCTTTTTCCGCACTAACTACAAGTTATGAAAAGCTACGGTCCTAGGTGTGTACTATGAAATGATTTGTTTCAAGAAAGCCGAATAACTTTACATAGGGCAAGTTGCATTTTTAAAAAAATATTGTTGTATGTATAATTTAAAATGGATAAGTCAGCTAAAAACAGTAATCCACAAAGGGAACAAAAAGGTTAAAAAAGAAAAAGAAAGAAAACTGATATTAACAAAGTAAATGTCACGCATCAACGTGACAAGAAGATAGAGATAAAAAGAGATTATAAAATATTTGGGGTCACTAGAAAAAGATAATCAATAATGCAGAGCGATATTTGAAGGATTTTAACTCCTTGTCAAGGTATTATTAAATTTTTGTTTCCTTCTCAACATTTTCGTAATAAAAAGATCACTAATATAAACATAATAAATATTATGAATAATTTTAAATAATATATTTACGTTTAATAACATGTTGTGGGAAGATAAAAGAAGTAGAGATTAGGTCAGGGAAGAAGCATAAGAACCACGTAAGCATCGAACCCATTGATCTGAGTTAAGCCGTGGTCGGCGTCGAGGTGTTCTCGACCATTCCTTTGGTTCTCATCGACTTTTGTGCAGCCAGATCTGTCCTATCTCAACCCTTGATCCAACGTTAGACAGAAATATATTGGCCCAGGAGTTCAGATCTCCCGAGAACACTAAAATTCGACCTATGTAGATCCTAAAAGGATTAGGATTCGACCTATATAATTTGGATTAGGATTCGACTTCTATAAATAAGAGGGTGAACCAAATCTTAAGGGGACGCTACAAATCTCTACTCTTTGTTATGCCAAAATATCCTACCCTCGATACTCAATTTCTTCGGTTCTGACTTAAACATCGGAACATGTGTGGCAAGAGCTACATCGATCTTTAGTGTTATTCTATTTTACAGGTGTCGTTGATTCCAAGATTGATGCAAATTCAATTGACATGTCATCCTAATTCAATGATGAAAGGGAATTTTGAATTTATATGAAGGTCCCATTTGTTGTTGCAAAATGGGCCTCTCAGACCCGAGAAGAAGGGACCCATCAATAACGCAAAACAACACACAAAATATAAACGAAGCTTCAAAGAAAATTATAATTGAAAAAAAAAAGACATCTTATTCTCATAGCCGTGTTTGAACCTCCACTTGGCTCAGCTTAGCTATGACTTAACTGTCTCCCTTACTCCTAAAAGTTGCACTCCAATTGACCCATCTTGCCCCCCCCCCTCTTTGCTTTGACCTCATTTGAAAGTGGGATCCAACTTTTAATTTTAAACAAGATAATAAGTAATCTAATATATAACCTAATGATATATTTTACCAGTAATTTAAAATTGGTAGATTTGTAACATATTTGAGGAAAATCTTGCCATATTTATACTTTTCGTTTAAATAAATTTATAAATATAACAACTAATTTTGTCGCTTACTATAAATTTCTTTAAGTATCTAATAATCTTATGGATTAAAGTATCGCATATTAACATAACATATTAACATTTAAGTAATAATGTTCACAAACTTAAAAGAATTAAGATCGAAAATTTAGAATGAGTCCATATAAATACTATCACTCATGGCTAGTGACTAAATTAGTTAAATAATAATAATAATAAAATGAGAATATTTACTCCCTTAAAAGTTTACACGAATTCTATTAGTTACAAAATTAATTTAGACGTATATTTTAGCTTTGATTTATTTCAGCGGATTACTTTCAATTTATATTCATTTTAATCATTAAAATTCCAAAATCTCGATTTTAATCATTGTAATTTAAGAAAAAACCATTTGAGTTGTTGGGTGGGCGTCGAGTAAATAAAGTTACCGTTTTTATTGACCCAAATTTGAAATTACCCCCCTCCACTTATTCCAATTTTGGAAATTAACCCCTCCCTATTCCAATTTTGACCATCGCCTCCTCTTTCTTTCGTTCTTTCTTACCTCGGACGCGCCGTATCGTAATATTTTACGGAAAATCCATTATCATCCACGTGGCAATCTCTCAATGGCCATTCCGCTACCCCTTTTTCTTTCTCTATATATACCACTTTTCTCGTAGTCGCTTCCTCCCTCATCATCTCTTTATCTCTCTCTCCTCGCCGGCATGAGGCTCCGATCGTGGCTACTCCCCTGCTCCTCCGCCACCTCCGCCGCCGCCGACCCCAACAAGCCGCCTCAATCCTCCTCGTACTTAGTTTCCGATGCAAGTAGCCTTTCCGACATGTCGGCCAATTCCTCCTCCTCCTCCTCCAGCTGCGAGACTAGCTGCTCCAGTCTCCACAGCAATCTCTCCCTCCAATCGCTACCGTCGATTCCATCTCTTCAAAAACTCCCCACCGATGCCGTAAACGTCACCGTTGCCCAACTCCACGTCGGCTCTTTAAAGCCCCCCTCGTCGCTCCCGATCTCCCATCTCGCCGTACACGGGGCCCACCTCTACGCGGCCTCGGCCCACGAAATCGACGTCTACGACCGAGCCACCCTCTCCCACGTCACCACATTCAACGCTCAAGATTCCTCCTCCGGCTCCGTTAAGGGAATCGCTTTTCTGCGCGGCGAAATCCTCACCTCTCACCAAGACGGCAAAATCCGCGTCTGGAAGAATACGGCGGCGGAGACGAAGAAACAACAATTCCAATTGCTCGACACTCTCCCCACCCTCAACGACCGCCTCCGCCGTTTTATACTCCCCAAGAATTACGTCAACGTCCGCCGTCACAAGAAGCTCCTCTGGATCCAACACGCCGACGCTGTCACTGGACTCGCCGTCAACGGCGATTCTATCTACTCTGTTTCTTGGGATCGGAGCTTGAAGGTGTGGCGAGGCTCCGACCGGCGCTGCGTGGAGTCCGTGAAGGCGCACGAGGACGCCGTCAACGCGGTGGCCGTCTCCGCCGGGGGAATCGTCTACACCGGGTCGGCTGATCGGAGAATCCGAGTGTGGTCGATTCCGGCGGGGGAGAAGCGGCACGTGTTGGTGGCGACATTGGAGAAGCACAAATCGGCGGTGAACGCATTGGCGTTAAACGACGAGGGTTCGTTGCTGTTTTCGGGAGCGTGCGATCGGTCCGTTCTGGTGTGGGAGAGGGAGGACAGCGCGAACCACATGGCGGTGATCGGCGCACTGAGGGGCCACAAAAAGGCGATACTCTGCTTGATCTACGTCTCTGATTTGCTGTTCAGTGGGTCGGCGGATGGGACGGTCAGGGTTTGGCAACGTGGAGGAGATGGGAGTTTTAATTGCCTGTCTG
This sequence comes from Momordica charantia, assembly GCF_013281855.1. Taxonomy (NCBI): domain Eukaryota; kingdom Viridiplantae; phylum Streptophyta; class Magnoliopsida; order Cucurbitales; family Cucurbitaceae; genus Momordica; species Momordica charantia. Next base: position 31,329,085 of record NW_028275167.1, on the reverse strand, counting down.
TACTGGAGGGGCATCAGAAACCGGTGAAGTCGCTGGTGGCCGTGTCGGAGGGGGTATCAAACGGCGTCGTGTCGGTGTGTAGTGGGAGTCTCGATGGGGAGCTGAAAGCGTGGAAACTCTCATTTTCGAATCTCAACACTCCATCGCCTAATTCAAATCTTCTCAAGTGGAGCTAACGTACAAATTATTTTCTTTTGTACAATTATTTTATTGCTTCGAAATCTTCCAAGTGTGAATTTTTTGCAGATTTGGGAATTGAAATTCCATTTTATTGAACAATCCAACGCTGTTACAGAAACTTATCATTTTCATTTTAGTGGCAGTGTAATCTATTGTTAACAGGTAATTAATTAAGAAGAACCCTGATTATTACACATATATAAAGATCATCGTCTTTCGTGAATTGCTTGCAATTTGGTAATGGGAGCGAGTAATATTTTAATTCCCCCAACATTTAGATCACATTTTCTAATTTAAAAAGAAAAAAAAAATTGAATATTTATAAACCCAAGTCATATTTATCCACAACGTCCGAGTCATATAGCAGTGAACAAAAGTTACACAAAATTAAACTCTATCCAAAAACCCAAAATTGTTTGTGGAGAATATATATTAAATTATAAAATTTAGTCTTCAACTTATGTTATATACATAAAAAAAAAAAGTAGTGGAGTTTAAACTTGCATGATATATGATTTTTAGATGAGAAAATTAAGCAGACAAATTAAAAGAGATTTAAATTGAAGAAGATACATATATATATATATTGTGTAGCAGTGGAATTGTAATGATAAGAGTGTATATAGAAAGAAACCAAGTCCAAAGTTGCCTTCTAGCTGGCCCGCTGCCACTCCAGTCTCCACTACTCCACACAAAACAACACAGAGAAATCTTTTTTCTTGGTTTTCCATTGATAATACACAATCCTGCAAAGTAAGAAATGCTGAATGCCACTCAAGTTGGACAACTTGAACACTGTTCGTGCGGGTAATATTCAATACATGCTCACTAACTGCCAAATGATAGACCATATATATATATATATATATTTTCTTTCTTTTTTTTTTAGAATCGATGTATTTATTATTTGGATTAAGTGATACCATAAAGTTTCATATCATAGTGTCAAATAAAACCATATAATATGAGTTGGTGGTGCGAGAAAGATAAAAGCCAAACGAGCTCATCCACACCCATAGATATCCGCCCTCTGCACATTTATCATGGCTGTCGATATATCCACACCTCCAATATATGCATATATAATATCTATATGTATGTTAGTTCGCATCACCTAAATTTATACAATATAGGCTACATAAGGAAGAAAAAGAAAAAACCGCAACTTTGTTTTTTCAATGCACCACTGGTATATATGTTGGTATTCCAAATGAGAAATTTAACCTGATAGATTAAGTCTAAAAAGAGAGTAAACAGGAAAGAAGTTATCATTTTTTTAAAGGAAATTGATTAAGATAATTGGGTAAGCAATGACTAATCAAATTTCCTTGACAATGGAAGAAAAACACTCTTAAGATAATTTTGTGTTGTTAATTGCCATGTTGTTCTAAATTCTACTCCATTAACGAACATGATACATTAATAATAATAGTATTCAAAGTTTTGAAAACAATAAAAGTAATTTTTAAACAAAAGAAAGAGGTTAGATTTTTTTTTTTTTTTTTTTTTGTAATTTAGTCAATAGGTGATATATATATATATTATACACACACCCATTATCTTTATATGCATGATGCATTGAATCTTACAAGAAAAGTTCAGGCCAACCCAACCCACCAGCCACAAAAAAACTCTGATTAAATATATACTGTTACGATATTTCACTGTATAATTAACTGTAGATCATGTGATGAGGAGGAACTTCCTAATTTACCACCAACTTAATTTGCTTGTTGAGTGTTGATCGAGCATCCTAAAACTTCAATTAAACTACTAACTAATGATTAAATAAATAATTAATAATTAATCAATCCATTGGAGAAAGTGGATTTTGTAGTCTAGCTAGCTTTCAACATCTCTCTCTTTATATATCCATGTAATTAAATATGTTGTCAGCTTTTAAGCATCGCCCCATTGATTGATGATCTTTATTAATACTAATTAGTTAATCAGTTATTAATTAGCAAGGGTAAGCGGGAAGCCTCCATAAATTAATTATATATTCATGTTTCATTTGATTACTGCTTAATTCACAACACCAAGGAAACTTAAAAGCCCCTAATTAATTATCAATCTTGGCCTTGGCCACATGCTTGCATGGATCTACATGCCTCCCCTCGCACTGCTAACATGTAGTTTAGAAATAAATATTTGTCTAATCAAAACCTAACTTAATTTAGTTAAGAAATATATCTTTAATTAAAAAGGTTGTGGATGAATCTCCACTCCCGGATGATGTTGAACTAAAAAATAAGTTAATTACTAATTACTATACATATATCTTTAGAGAACGACGTTGTAATAGTCAAACGAGCTTCTGTTATAGTACGACACATGACATCAATTCTGAACAATTAAAAATAATTACTAATTCCTGTATCATATGTCACTCTCATTTAATTTCAAGCAATTACTTTTAAGTGTGGTTCATATCTTAGAGCTAATATGGGACGATATAAATAATTTTTTTGGTATATAAAAAATAAAATATATCACCATTTGCAAATAAACATTAAAAGACAAAAAAAAAAAGAAAGTTTGGGTAACATGTTCATGCATGCATATAGACTGTGGATTATTGGGTGACATGAATTTGATTAAGCATTTTAAATGATTTATTATTTTGGGGTTAAGTTAATAGAGTTGACTAATAGGAACTCTAACAGAACCAACTTGGACTAAACAAAAATTGTTGACTAATTATAGGAGGAAATGATTCAATTTGGGTCAAATTAATTATTATAATATACAATATATAGAGATTTGAATGACATTATGCCAGATGAATATTCCTACTAGAAGTTTCGAAATATTAATTAAGTAATGAAAAATGAATTTTTTGTTGTCTGTTTTCTGATTAGGAAATTTAGGTTGGGCTTGACGAACACCCACCGACTAAAAAATATGCAAAAAAGAAACCCTCGGTGGAACCTTACCCAACTTGCCAACTTGCTCAACGCCTTGAAATTTCTCTTCATTTTCATATAATTATATTTTATTCGACTGGCAAACTAAAAATACATATATTCATTTGTTGGCATCTAATTAACCATGTGATTTCTTTTAATCTAGAGTTAAACATAAATTAAAATATGTGGATAACTAGCTAGATAGAGCAATCTCACAGATGTTTTCTTTATCTACGTCTTTTAAAAAAATTTCAATCTTGGTTTCGATGTTCACATAACCCACTGAAATTTGTGTGACACTAGAAATAGCTAAATTATTTTTCTTTGGAGAAAAAGGAAAAGAAAAAAGGATGGATTATGAAAGCGGCAGTTTTGGGCGTGTTGTGTGAAAGTTGTAGAAAGCCGGCGGCCAGTTTTGAAAGTATTATTTACAACTACGGAACGGAACGGACGGAGAAAGCACAGGAGAGTGGAATAATCCGTAAGTGGTGGGGTTTCCAAAGTAACCTATTTTTTGACTTCCTCCTTTTATTTTGTCTCTATTTGTTTGGATTAATGCGTTGAATTGAAGATTTAATTTGTTCATTTTGTTGCAATTGTTGAATTCCATCACCAATTAGTATGGATTTGGTCGGACCATCTCCCATTCATTGTATTGAAAAAATAGTATGGATTTTCAGTTTTGAATTTTGTTATTATATTCAAAATCTTTGATAATTGCCTTTAATCTTCAATCTTTTCGACTCCAAATGATAATAGTTTTTTTTTTTTTTATTATTCACCTTTCTGTTTTAATTTACTTTTTTCTTTCTAATGAATTCCTTGACAAAATCATCCACTTTACTATTTAACCCACCAACTTTCATTTTTAAAAAAAATAAATAAATATACAGGATTTGATTCGACTGATTAATTAATTAATTTTAAGTTTTTCTAGTATTCTAGTACAGTGGCAGTTTAACATGATATATATCAAGAATTGACTTCAAATTCATTTATTATAATAATTTTATTCTCATTTCATATTTCCCCATCGTGTGTTAAAGAGTAAAATTTCATGAATTCTTTAATTTTTATTTGTTAATAAACTATGTATCTAATTTCAAAATTGCCCCTATAGCTCAGTGGTAGAGCGTCAGTCTTGTAAACTGAAGGTCTGTAGTTCGATCCTGCATGGGGGCAAGTTTTTTTTTCTCCCTGTTTTTTATTTTCAATCAGAACCGAATTACATAAATGAAGTAAATCTATATCCCCAGAATTCCTTGAAGCTTCAGATACTGCCATAAGCCAACTCCATAAAATTGGGCACAACATCAGCCAAAGTCGAACCCACTGCACTGATCATCGACCTTGCCGTGCCCAAACTTCTTGTGCTATTAACAAGCTTGAACCACTGGCTACTCGGGTCACACGCCGAGTCCCGAGCCAAGCATTTGCAAGCATTGGTCACGACAACATTGGTGGTTGGATCCACATCCAAGCAAACAGTGGAGCCATTGCTGGCCCTTGAGGAAATATGCATCTTTGAATCGGAAATCATGTCCCACCTTGAGTTTGAGAGTGTGCATATTATTCCCATCTTGGCTTGCTTCCCCATTTCCTCTGCTTGGATGCAAAAATATGTCCCTTTTATTGTTAGAATCTTCTGTGGTGAGTAGTACCAAGGGTCCGACTCGGCACAGGGCCCTAATTTTAAAGGATCTAGTAGTGATTTTCTCACCACGCATAACCCAGTTGATGGGTGGAAAATTAATTTGTATGGTCTTGTTTCTGTTATTCCTGGTCCTGCAATTCATACCACTCCGTTAAACTATCTATAAAAGATTAAATTTATCATTACCCTAATTTAGTAATTTAAGCTTCTAAGTTACCTTGGAAGGAAGATTGAAGGGCGGAGATGCGCTGGAGGAAGCTCGAATTTCGAACACCACACCAATTCCAATCAAGAATCCCGTAATACTCATTCAATCCAACAACCCCTTCTCTCAAATAGTAACTCCCAACGAGTGTCCATAGCGCCCAATCCAGGTCAAGCTCAGCTGCAGTGGCCAAGAAGCAACTCAAATACCTATTGTCATTCAAATTAGTGCCTCTTTGATCCACTCCAAATTCACTTAAAAACAGAGGCATCCCTTGATCCAACAAAAATCCAGACATTTTCATGAGGTTGTTCACCACTCTTCCGCACACCTGATTGGGGTTGCCGGATGCCCACGAGGAGCCGTCTGAAAACCCGTACCAGTGGACCTCGTACACTAACTTTGCAGTGAATGTGAGGTTCATGGGCTGGTTCGGGTTGTTGAGGAAAGACAAGTCCTTGTCGTAGTTGAGCCCTGAGAGAATTACAAGAACGTCTGGGTTTGCCGAATGAACTGCCTCCGCTCCTCTTTGCATGTACCTTCCACCATTCCATTCATAACAATGATATGTAATGAATCTCAGAGTTCATAATTCAAGTCTCTCAACTCAAATTCTTAATAAATTTTGCATCCGATCATTCTCCAAAATTTGTAACAAAAAAGATGACTTAAAGCCTGTTTTGTTAATATTTTTTAACCTCTTGAAAGTTTTGTACTAAACTTTCCTTTTCAAAGTCTACTCAGTTTTTATATTTTTCTATTTTTTGAGATAATAGAAATTTGAATTTCTTTTTATGGAAGATAACATAAACATAAAAGTCAGACATATATCTTGATAATGATATCTTGATAATGAATTATGTAGTATATAATAATTACTTTCTATCATATATTCGTAGATACATAATAAACAAATATAACAAAAGTATATAATACATGTCAATTAATAATTATTTATAGTCAATTTTGATCTTAATCCGTGATCATTCATATAAATCTAACAAGTATATATAGATTAAAAAGGCAATATAAACACCATTAAATAAATATATATTTTTAAGTGTAATAAAAAAATTAAAAAAAGATTAAAATAATAATATAATCCAAATCAAACTCAAATGTAACGTAAAAGACACGACAAGTCACTCTTATGCTAAATAAAAAACATGAAGAATAAAGGCAATGGAATGACATGTCTCTAAATTAAGAACTGTAACTAATTGAAAAAAAATATATATATTTTTAGCTAAATAATAAAAAAAAATGTTAAATTGGAGTTGAGAATTGAAAGTGGAACTGTAACTAATTACCTGTACCAATCGTTAACATTCTGTTTTGGGCCTCGAAGCTCGTTCCTGAGGCTCATACCAACAACATGGGCCACGCCGTTAAACATGGCGGCCATTCGAGTGAGGCCCTTAATCCACGTCTCCGGGTTGAAATACTGATCCCCGAAGAACCCATTTCCGTCGAAATTGCTGCAGCACCACCCCGGCTTGCTTATGTGATTGTCCAATATCACCATCACCTCCGCCTCCCCCAGCCCCTCCACCACCGCCTGGAACGCCTTTATCAGGGGAAGATCGACGATGGAGGGGTTGTTGGCTTGGATTCCGGCGATGGATTCCGGCAGGCCCAGCCGCTGGAACGACTGCCGGACGGTGAGGGAGGCCAGCGAGTCGTTGGTGGCTAAGAAGAGCGGCCAAGTGAGCCTCACGCAGTTGAACCCTAGCGATGCAATTCGCTTCGAGATCTCCTCAATCGGCTGCTTCGAAAGCCCCTCCGCCACCACCGCCTCCAAATGCGACACCCAATTCACGCATCTTAGCTTCACCCTGTCGCCCCCTTCGTCCACGATCCACCGTGAATCGGTGTGCAGCGGCAGCCCCGCGGCGTGGAGCCACACGGCGGCGACAAAGGCGATGGAGATGAACCCCCTCCTCACGATCACCATCTTCTCTGCTCTTAGTTTTACTAATTTTATTTGATCAGTTTCAATTTCTTCTCCATCTTCAACTCAATTTTGAAATATTTTATGATTGGAAAATGGGGGAGCCAATTTTGAGGCTTTGGGGGGAAGGGAAGTAATGACGAGGGCTTTGAAAGCTACATGCCTAGAGACTTCCAAGGCAATAATTAATTAAAGCTTTACCAGTTTGGTGAAATTGAAATTGTGTAGTTTCTCTCTTTCAAGTCACTCATTCTTTTCTCTGCTAATTTTTCTACCTGGGATTGGAAGGAACTTCATACTCCAAACTTCATACACCAGGAGAGGACTTTTAGTAAATACTCTACTTTCTAAAAGTTGACCAGAAGCAGAAAATTAGGTAGCTTGAGACTTACTCTGATTTAGTTCAAATGAAATTGACACTGAAATTAGAATTCTAACTCAATTTAATTTTTTTTTTTTTGTTTTTTAATATATCGTGTGTGTGAGGTTGGGGAATTCGTTTTGACTAAGATCCACTATGATTTAGAAGATTTTGTTTTGGCTAAGATCCACTATGATTTGAAAGATTTAAATATGAGTAATCCTTTCATGTTAGAAGATAAGTTGATTTTAAATTTATTACTAGGTAATTAAAAATATTGGAAAAATAACTTTAATTTATACCATTGATTAATTAATAAAATATAATTAATCTTGAGAGAGAAATTTATTATTATTTGACATGTTCAAGTTGACCTATTTCGTAAATTTAATGGTATAAAATTGCTATCACCGCTTCTCCCAATAATTTCTCAAATAGAATCCCCATCTCCCTTAACTAAAGTTTCAGACTATGATTGGATTATGTTCATGTGCCGACTGCGGATGGAAAATGAACCGAGAATACCGAACTGACCGATTCGGTTTGTTCATTACGGTTCGGTTTGTTCAATATTCTAAACTGAACCAACATTCACCCCTACTTTCTCCCTTCCGGCTCCGATACCCCGGGACTGATTCTTTCTACTCTGCACAGCACGACCGCGATCCACCACGCCAGGGCCGTCACTCCCTCCCGTAGACTCTGCTCCTGGTCCTTGCAGCAGTTCAAAGCCATGTAAGTTCAACATTCTTCCACACTCAATTTCTGACATCGTAATTGTGTATTTTTCCTGTTGATTCTATGGTTGGAGCAAAAATTTCGAAGCAGATTTTATTTTTCCATTTTGATGCGTTGTAGGCGTAGCAACTTTGTGCACATGCTTAGCCAACATTCTGGAGCTTGGTCATTTTGTCATTTTGAACAACATTCTCTCGGCAGGATCCTGATTATCACTTGTATTGCTCTTTTGTTTGTGTTTTATTTCAGGAGACCTGTGAAGTTGACCCTTCGCTGTCCTTCTAGAGTGGGACAAGTTACAGTTGACCCACAGCCTGATTTTAGCTTCGATGATTTGCGGGTGGAACTTAATTCCTTGGAAGAGAAGCTAAAGACGTCTTCAACGCCTTTCACTAAAACACCATCGCGGTATCATATTTTTCTATATATGAAAAAACACAATGAATTTTGTCCATGCTTCTACTTTTCTTTGTTCAATTATTTTTGGTTTTCAATGTTCTTAGAGATTTCTCTGTCACAAAAACTGTGGAGAGAAGCTCCAGGCCTTTTGTAATGGGGGTGTATGAGGATGAACTACAAGACATATTTAGTGATGGTGAAGATGTTCATGACCAAAGTCCAGTTGTTAACCACTTCAATTGTGATAAAATTTTTCTCAGGTACTGCCGCTTATGTCTTTCTTTTTTCTTTTAAAGTTACAATTGGTTTTATTTGATGAATATTTGTATGAAAATTTCCCCGTATATGTTTTTCTATCTGAAATTTAGTATAGAAAATATACTTTGTGTGATTTTATTCAACTTTTAAAGGACTTGTTCATGTTTTTAAACTTTTCTTTGTCATGTAATTTGCAAAATTTACGATCTGCTGCTATATTTTTATTTAAATTATTACATTTTTTACTTTCTACCATGAATTTTTATGTTTTTGCTTGCCTTTTAGTGATAGTGAAGATTCTGACAATGAATCATCTATTGGAGCACGGGCCTATCTGATGGAGGACGTTGATTTAGTGGAAAGTTATGTAGCTCAGCTAACACATGATCATCAGCTTAATATGAAGGTATTTAGTGGAGTACATGATTCTCTGTGGGAGAAGGTCTTGTAAAGCAACAATTTGATATTAAATAAATTCTTTGATACTTCTTGGAGTTTTAGATGATATACTGCAGCATTTTAGATATTATAGATGGGATGTATGTGAGATGTTAGTTAAACTGGCATTTTTTTGGTACAATAACTTGTTAATTGTAGGATTTAAATTTGAATGCTGTCATAGCTATACTTTATTCTTGTTTAGTCTTACTAAAACTATATGATTGTGGAAACTGTGAAGAACTTTTTATTTCACCAATAGAGTAACAATGTAGATGTATATCTAGCTAATCTTCCATTTTGTTTTGATGCTTTTTTAATTTGGTTTATAAACAGGAGGAAATCAGAAACCAACTTACAAGGGTGGGGACAGAGCTTACAATGTTAAATGAAAAGACAAATGTTGCATTTTCTCAAATTGAGAAATACTATGAGGCAAGACGAGAAGCTGACCGGAGACTTGATACTCAATATCAACGTCAAATGTATGCTTTTTTATTATTTTTGTTTGATCATTATCCTTGATTCAAATTTAGCAAAACTTTTACTGTCGTTATACATTTATTTAGTCTTTCACAAAATTCTCTTCATAAGAAAATATTAGTATGCCATGTATTCCTTGTATAATTATGTGACTCAAGTGATAAAGTTGAAGGTATTTCTTTAATAAAATAAATGTTTGGGCAAGGAAGTCCAATAACGTGTTTCCAGTATTTCTCCTCTTTTTAATAAAAATATCCACGTTTTTTTTATTCTTTAGAGTAGCCGAATTGTATTCAACCATTCCAACATTTAATTTGCAATTTTTGCTTCTCCATGCTCAAATCTAATCAACTAGATTTTTATTTACAATTTATATATATATATTTTCTTTTTAAAAGGTTTTAATTTGTTCTTTGTGCTTCTTTTCTATATCTTCCTACTTATGAATGATTGTGTAGAAGCCCCTGCTAACCTTGAAATTTTACCTGGTGCTTATCCTTTACCTCTGCTTTTAGTGCAGAAGGCCTTGATAAGTACCTGACTGATATTCAGCGGGACCATGAACTAATATCACAAATAGAAGAAAGAAAAATAAGAAGTGATGCGGCTTTTGAAGAAGCCAAAAGAAAGGAGAAGGCCGCTCTAGAAGAAAAAAAACGTCAAGAAAAGGCTAAAGCAGAAGCCGAGGTTTGTTGTCAGCCATTTGAAAACGATGAATGGTTTTTCATGTTTTTTTTCATAAGTGTAGCATTTTACTCATATAGATGGCGTCTGGTAAAAATTAAAACAATTGTTTCTTCAGCTGTTGGCTTCTAATCAGTTCTATTCTAACTCTATTCAACTTTCCTTTAAGTTCTAACCAAACAATATGAGGATCATTTCCCAATGGTTTAAGTTTGCTGTGTTCTTGATAATCAAAGACTTCATCATTTACTTTTTGAGTAAAGCTATCTGTTAGGACACAAGAAGTTACAGGACCTTGCTACATGAGGGCTCTCTCTCTCATACCTCTTCCCTTCTAGGCGCAGGCAAAAGCCAGAGCTGAGGAGGCAAAGAAAGCTGCCATAGAAGCTGAGAGGAGAGCAATGCAAGAAGCAGCTGCAAGGGAAGCCGCTGAAAACTTAAAAAAGGTTGATGTTGGACAAACGCAAGAAACTACCGAAAGCCTGCTAACTACCAAACCAGTAAACTCAGTCGGCCAACCTAAAGGACCTGCTCCAGGTGGAACAAACTTGTCAAAATCACTAGGTGATTTCCAGGATGAATGTGATAATAGCTTTCTGCTTTTGTAAAAATTTGATATATTTAAAAATTTTGAACTCTTTCTATTTTTTTTTTCCATTCTATCTTTGATGCTTTCACGTGCATTTCTCTCTACTCAGGAGATAGATAGGCATGTGTCTTTTTGTGCATGGTCTACAATCTTTCTTGATTGAAGATTTCATCTAATATGAAAATTTTGGGCAAATCTCATGTCAGGTAGCATGATTAGAGCCTCAGAAAATGCTTTGACTTTAGAGAAGGAGAGACTACAGAAACTTAAGGAGGTAGAGGAGGGAAACCAAGCGTTGAGATTGAGTTCAAATAAGGTTTGACATTAACAAATATTTTGAAAGCTTATTATTTTGTTGGTTCAATATGCAACAGATATTCTAGGCATGGATATTCGTTGAATGCAATTTACTGCTTAAGTTAGCTTATCATAGTTAATATTGATTACCATGTGATTGAATGTATCTCTCAGCCTTTTTTTAAAAACTCATCTTAGAATGATGTCATTACTATAAATCAAATGGGGAGAAAATTTTAATTTTTCATTATGCACTTAAATTTCTAATGATTGACTATCTTTCTCTCTAAGACCTGTGATCTGATATCTTATTTGGATACTGATATCATTGTAATATTAAATACCTATCTTTACTTCTCATTAGGATTTTAGCTCCCATGAAAGGCATATCGCTAGGTTAATTCGACAAATAAGGGGGACAAAAGAGAATGTCAGGTATGTTGTATAGCATTTTTGCAATTGAAATTGTTTTGATTAGCACTTACGTTTTTCATGTGCATTTATTCTCTTTGCAACTTGCAAGCTTCTTTGTTAGTATTTATTTAGTTACAAATCCCTGGCTTCCTGTTGTCTGTAGATTTCGTTGGTTACAATTTTAGGATGCTGAAGTTAGATTTCCACTTCTTTCTTCTAGGCTACATGATGTTATTACAATCTACAATGTTTAGTTTTACCTTGACTATTGTTATGGATTGTGAAGGGTTTTCTGCCAATGTTAGTATTTTAATACAAAAATATTTCTAAACATACCTTACCTTCCCTTGTGAGTCTCAAATCTGTACTATACTTATTCGAGAGCCACCAATCATGGAAATATAAGATGGGGCTTTAGTTTCTCTAAGTGGAACCCGTTCAGAAAATATTTGAAATAGTTGTAAGGTTACAGTTTTTGTCACTTGTGTTTTTCTACCTGTATCTAATATTGAGGAAAGCATATATTTTTTTCTTGTTAAAAAAGAATATTGAGGAAAGCATATTGATTGGTTGTGATGCACTATCTGATTCAGAACAAAAGCTAGTGAACTTCTGAAGATTTTCATGGATCCGCATTGTCCACAAACCATTAGCATTGCGGCATTTGCAAAGAAGGTAATGCCATCTCATTAGCCAGTTGATCGTGCATCTTGCTTTTATGTTACACATGATAGTAGTAAAGTAGTTGGTTATGCTATGCCCAAATGTTTGGACATAGCAGTTCCTTGCATTCAAATTTCAATCTTGAAATCTTGGGTTCAAAGCATTGGAGTTGCATACCAAAATAATAATGAGTTTCTTGAAAAAAAAAGTTGTCGGTTCAGGAGCCCTTATTTTGAGTTAACATAGAGATTAGGAACATTCTAGGATTCTGGTGGTAAGAAAGGTTTTCACTTATCATTTATGCCACCTAGTAGATTTCTATTTTTAAAAATATCATATCACTGATGAAAGGTTTTGTGTTTGGCATTTATATAAAAAAATGTAGTTTCTTTAGTTATATTTTAATTTAAATGTGGTTAGGCATGTTGAATTTATATACTCAAATAGGTATAGGTATGCTATGTGTAGTAACTAGACCACTATTTTCTTTTCTTGTGAATTAATGATATGAAATGTTATTGAGGAACTGTCATCCTTGGTTATCTCTTCCATTTCTCAATGGCCAAATTTATTTACAAAAATGTTTTCCTGTTTTACTTTTCTATGCAATTGGGATCTTGTTCTTGAAAATTTTCATATTGTAGTGGGCACAGGAGCTTGAAGCTTCTAACTTTAATAGCTCTGATATTCAGGTCGTTTCTCAATGTGAAAGTTCAGATAATGCACCTTTTGCATGCGGTCATGTTATTGTTCTTGTTACCTCACAGGTATTGGACCCTTCACTTAGTTTGAGTTACAAGCTTTAAATATTAAACTGAGGGGGTGGGGGGTTGTTTTTTTTTTTTTCTTTTTCATAATTGCATCATTCCATATTTCAATATCAAAATAACTCCCTGCATCGGATGCATTTCAAAACTAACCTCTACTGGAAAAATGTCGGTACAACCTTCATATCAGGACTACTGCCTGGTCAAAACTGAAATCTACGAATCTATATGGGGCATGGGTGATGATGGTGCATGCTACAAACAAGTATATTGATATTGTAGTATAACTTGAAATAGCATCATATTAATTGAGGAATGGGTTCTGTACAGTTATGCTTATCTCTAACAGTACTGTCTTTGTTGGACCCCTCTGCATTGGTTATATTTGTTGAATTTATTGTCGTCTACTAAATATAGATGCAATAAGGCATGGTTTATGTTGTGGATTTTTCCATAATTATATCTTTTCTTACACAAACTGAATGCAATAGCTATTGTATGCTAATACTAGCAAATTATTTTTAATCAGGTCCCAAGCGCTATGGTTCTCCTTCTTGCAGAGTTCCATAGAGCTTGCATCTACACAGTCCCGAAGCACACAGGATATTCAGAGGTGAGTTATGTCAACTCAGACAGTCCTTGTCTTTAATCATTCCTGTTCCTGATATGGTTATACCCTGCAGTGTCGCTTCTTCCGTCTTCTCACTTTGATGGCAGTGTCCTGCGTTCTTAATGAAATACAGTCTCTTGATTGACAACGATATTTTATGTTGCCAAAAACTTTTGGCATTGCATGATTCAATCTTAACTTTTGAACGACCGGAAGTTTCAGAGAAGAATCAATACATGTTTTCTGAATGCAATTCTTTAAATACTATCTACGAAAAGATATCTTTTAGTGGACCTTTTTGCCTGACCAGTTTCGTCTCTATAATCATTAGACTCCTGCAGCATAAAGTGCTGTATCAGAATATGCTACTGGCTTAGTTTGGAACAATATCTGTGCTTCATGCGTCTAGAACATGTTAACTAGAAAGGAAATAATGTTATTGCAAATGAAAATAAGTTCATCTGTTTTAACCCGTTTTTTTTTCTAATTCATGTGAGGGTGGGAATTAGAACCTATGATCTTTTGGTCAAGGATATAGCTCTTAGCTAATCGAGCTATGCATAATTTGGCTTTATCTGTTGTAATCTTATTCCAATATACAAGTAGATTAATGCTCCTTACTCCTTAGCTTGCTCAGGTTTTAAGATGGATAAGTTCCACCTATTTAATTGAAAATTGCTAATTTCAAAATTCAAGCCACTTTTGGATTAGTACAAATGGCCTAGCACACTTATGTTGTCTCTCTCTCTCTCTTTTTATTTTTATTATTTTTACTATTTTTTAAATATATTTATTTCTTTCTTATTTATGCGGTTCCTCACTTGCATATCGTATTAATTTTAACACATATAATTGCCATAGGCCGCCTTCGAATCCAAAGTGTCTTATTACAAAACTATTGGATTTCGAGAGGATGATGGAAAGATGGAAAATATTAAGGATTATTTAAAGCGGCTAGAACCATACATGAAACTTTATGGGGCCTTGATTCAGGTTTGTCCCTTCTTATGGCTCAGGAAGTATCAAAATATTTACTTTTTGCAACTTATCATTTTAGAGCATTATATAATTAAGCCGATCGGACTTACTTTCAATATCTAGTTATACCTATAGACTATAGTTGAGCACAGCTCAACAATTAAGACCTATAAAGTTCGAACACCACTCCACAAAAAAAAGTCCATCGTTCTATGAAACAAAAGTACCTTATAAGAATGCATAATTTGGCAGACAGAAGTAGCTGGTGTTCGGAACTTACATGGTCTTGAGGAAGGCTGGGCGTGGCTGGCAAGATTTCTAAATACGGTTCCTCCCAATATATATACTGCAACCGCACTCAATGCATTCTTACAAGTAAGTAGAGTAGACATTAAATTACTGAGCAGTGTAAAATATCGTGGTTTGACCCCCTTTTTGTATCATACAGACAGCAGGCTTTGCATTGTTCAGAAAATATAAATCTCAGTTCAGGAAGCTTCTGAACATCATCTCCGACAACTTCTTGAGTGCCCTCAAAGTCAAATCAAAGGAGAACCAAGGATTGAAACAGGTCGTCCTGATGATAGAATCCTATTTGGAAGATAGAAAGTTCCTTCAAGAACCAGAAGGAAGAAGCTTACAGGGTTCCTTGTTGTCAAATGTAATGGTGCCCGACGCAGATCACCAAGAATCATACGGCCGTTCAAGTAATTCATATTTCTACTGATAACCCCCCTCTCCTGAACTTTTTTTGT
The DNA here is from genome assembly GCF_013281855.1 of Momordica charantia. Classification (NCBI taxonomy): domain Eukaryota; kingdom Viridiplantae; phylum Streptophyta; class Magnoliopsida; order Cucurbitales; family Cucurbitaceae; genus Momordica; species Momordica charantia. The sequence goes on along the minus strand of NW_028275167.1, from coordinate 31,313,752 downwards.
TATTAGTTTAGTGGAGGGAATGTAACTCTGCCTACTTAGCCTTGTTGTATCATTTATAACATATACATTCTTCAATACAAAGGAAAAAAAAACCATTTCTCCCATTTCTCCTTCCATTTTAATTTCTCTAAATCCTTGGCCTCTTCTAGCAACATGAAGCCTTTAGAAAAATTAGAAGTTGAACTAAAATCCAGCCCTGTTTGAAGTGTATACTGTGGATATGGTGTAAGAACCGGGAACTTTCTAAAGTTCATGTAAACGAGGAATAATAACTCTATTTAATGAAAATTGAAAATGATGAATTTTAATAAAGGAGAAAACTTCTGCTTAGTTCATGATAAACAGGTTTGGAAGATTGTAAGAACTTAATAATGAAAATTGTAACAACTTAAACCAATATGTACAAGGATGTACACACACTAAAAAAACCCTCAAAAAGAAAACAAGCTGAATGATAACATTGACACGATCTCCATCTCTGAAGCTTTTGCGAACCCTTTACATGTTATTGAGTTTATAATTCTGGACAATTAGTCTGTGATGAGGCAGACTGAGAAAACATCCTCCAAATATACAGACAACCCCTGTAGAACAACAATGGTGTTAATCGAAACTATCATTTAACTGGATAAGTTTCATAACATAATCAAGACGGTACAATAATCTATACCTTCTAGTTGTTTCAAGACCATGAGCTTCAATGAAGCTTTGAAGGTGCAAAACTAGGATATACAGGAGTCTTAGGTACTGCATGGCAAAACTTCTAATAAAGCTTTATTCTAGTCTGAATAAAGCTGCGGCAGATGGGGCACAACTCGAGATTTTCTCCGCAATCACAACATGTCTGCTCAATAGGACGCAGAAGAATCAGTGAATAGTCTACAAGGAGAGTGAGTTTAGTTAACCAGGGTAATTATAGGCTTTGGATTACCTGATGCCCACAACCAAAAGCCATGTCCTTTGGATTAGTGAGACAAATGGGGCAAAGCTGCAAGGTCAAGCCATTTTTACAATCATAAAACATTAGAAGAGGTCCAAATAACAGGTGAAGTAGTGAAAAATTCAAGGGAGTTGAAATAGAAGGATAGATGGGGCCAAGCCGACCACCAGGAAAAGTAAAAGTTTAATGGCTACCAACAAAGAGGTTAGAAACCTGGTTGTCATAATGAGAACTTGAAGATGGAGCTGTGCCAACTCCTTTGTTATTTCTACTATGTGCAGGTGTCCTGCTCTGAAAACTGTTAGAGTGTGATGTCCTCGAGTAGCCATTAGAAGGTGCCGCGCCATACAGAGGAGGAGGAAGAGGAACTCTCTCCGGCGAACTCCCTCTTTGTCGACTGCTTCATCGAGAAGAGATAAGAGAAAACATCGAGTAAGTCAACAATGAAAGCAGTTGAATCTCAAATATGAAGAGTGGATGCATACCCCAATAGGCCAAGCTCTAGAGTCGCCTTGTATTGGGAAGGAATCTCCATCAAGGCAGCCAGAGCAAATTCAGTCTGCCTTCTAGAAGGGTTTACATTTTTTGACATGATCTCAGTGAAATTGACAAACTACAGACAAAAAACAGTCTCCAATAGTCAACACATGTTTCTAGTTTTGAATGTGAAGAAATGTGAAAAATCTACCCTGCATGGAAGTAATTGTTGAAAACCTGAAAATTATCAAATGCTCGAGCTGGGATGTTATCATCAAATTCCTTCATCATGTCCCAAGGCCCATCTCCGACTCCGACCAAGATTATCGACAAGGGATACTCACTGCAATTATACTTGAGTTTAAGGAAAGAGGAATTTGATAATCAGAGATGAAGCTGCGGGATATTTACCTAGCCTTTACAATAGCATCGATTGTCTTCCGTTCTTGTGGACTTAGTTGACCGTGGTGTGTGTCAACGCTTCTTGTGACCTGTCTTGAGGGCGAATTTGTTTAGACACGAATGCTAATAAGGTAAAACAAACAAATGAGGTAATAGTAAACAAAACCAAGGAGTGTCCTTCCTAAGATGTAAGATGAATGTTGTTAACCTAAGCATAAGCATAACTCAACCGTAACCTTCCTAAAGGTCGAAGGTTTGAATTCCCTACTAAAAAAATATGGATGTTGAACAACTTGGTAGTTCAAAACTGGACTGACCTGCCCATCGGCAATTATCAGCAAAACATGGTACTGACCACCAGTTTTCTCAACTATTGTCGTGGCCATCTCAACAATTGGTGCAAAAGATGTAGGCCCTGCAAGAAGGGAGAAAACAAGGTTTAGAGCAAGCCAAATGGTCACAGTTCACCTCAACTGAAACAGGAAAACAATCACCTGCAAGTCGTAAGTTGGGAACAACTTCTCTGTACCGATGCAAAACTTCCTCAAATCCATTACAGGTCCTGTCATGTTCGTAAAAGCTAAAAACATCTTGATCATGAGTAGATGCTGCAAGGATCACAGTTCAACTGTCAAGTCCCAGGTAAATAAAATTTTGACGAGAATCGAGACAGCGCTTGGAATACGATTACCATCTCCAAATCCAAAACAGGGAATCAAGTTGTCCTCATCGAAAACCGATAGTGTCTGTCCAATTATAGATATGGCCTGTTCGTACGGGTTCTGCCCATTCCCAATGTGGTGTAAACTACGTCGATTGAACGACCTCGAACCTATGTCGAAAGAGGGTTCAGCATGCTAAAAGACTAGCAAATGTGTTGAACTAGAAACTACGAGATGAGAACCGACCTGTCCACTCATTGCTCTTCGTGAAATCGATTCCCACAATGAGATTAGATGACTCGAGACCAGCTTGCGCAAGAGCAGAAGTCACCTATTGTAAAACCCAATTGTTAACAACCAAAAGGAAGCCATATTCATATGTATTATCAGAGCACTTCAGCAGTAGAAGGTAAACAAGACACAAAAGTTAGTAGACAAATTTCCCATGGCAAACGACTGATTTCAAAGAGTCTCTGCAATTGCTCCTCAACTCAATCATAAAACTATTTTGATTACAGAATCTCAAATCAACACCAATCCTTGCACCTATTTCAAAAGTGGAGAGGTCAAAATCAAAGCAATAAAGCCACTACTTCCCATTTACAGCCCAATGAGAATCATCAGAATGCAAGTAGCTCATGGATCTTTTTCCGGCATAACCTGAAAGCTAACAACCTAGCTCTTAAACACCTTTGACAGAGACAGCAAAAATTACAGACATAAGACAGAACAAAGATTTAACCTCATCCAAGGAGCTGTAGTTGTCTGCTATTCTTGAATATTTCCTGTCCAGCCTCCTCTGTGGTTGAGGCGTTTGTGACCCATAATCAGAGGATGGCGTATATGGATACTGCTGCGGGTATGGCGATGGTGGAGGATAACTGAATTGATCCCACGCTGCAGAATTGTCATACCCATAGGAATCGAACTCTCTTCGACTTGGCTCCTTAGAATTCCTCCCTCCCATCACTCAAAAATCTACAAATTCCTTCAGAATTGAGCAAAATGGAGCGTTCCTTCACCTGAATAAAACCACACCAAGTCAACGGATTCACCTGCAAAAGCACAGAAAAGAGATGGAGGAGGATCCGAAGAATCTCGGGCCTTCAATTTTACCTGCAAATGATCTCGAAAACCAGAGCCGTCCAGAGATTGTAAAGCAGATTTTTGGGTATTTATATCTCTTCCTGAAACTGTAGAGGGATGAATCAAATCTCCGGGGAGAAGAATTAATAAAGAAAGACCAAGAAAATTATCATCGTGGTGGTGGTAAGTAACTAGGACCAGTTCAATGACACCTACCATTGAAAATCCTTTGCCCGGTACCTACAGGCTACAGTACAGAAGTTTCCTGTAACCTTTTTACGTTAAAAAAAAAAACAAAAAAAACAAAAAATTATATTTTGGGAAGTTTATGAACTTGGGTAAGTTTAAAAATCTAAAAAAATATAGAAGAAAATCCTATGGAAAGAAGTACGGCCCAAGAAACAGAGAAGATCGAGTCAAGAATTTAACCCAGCCCCATTACATGACGATTGCATAAGCGAGTTACGGTCTACACACGCAATATGATGCGTAAGAAAACCAGGGGAAGGTCGAAAATTTGAATAATGATTTGCCCATAAAACTCATTGTGAATCAAAATGAAATTATTATTATAATGTTGACGTGAAATTAGTCATTCTATCGCCGACCAAATTATGAAGTTGCTGCTTTTGTTTTGCCCAAAAACTGAAGCAAATTTCTCGGCGTCTGAGTGTGATCATCATAGTGGCATAATGCGGCTAATTTCTGAGAGGATGTTTCTTGTGAAACTTACTAGTTTGCTCTTCCTTTCACATCTGGATTTCCTTCCAATCCATCTACTAACATTTTGGTCACGGTGGATTCTGACACAGACATGTTTTTTAATGAATCAGTCAATATTTGAGACAGATTTTCTCTTCATCCATCTACTACAATTTTTCTCGTGGTATAATTAAGAGAATGGAACAACTTGTCCAAATCTTCCAAAATAATTATTTGTTCTCCTGGAAATAGCGGAACAAGTCGAATTCTAAGAGAACCAATTGAATTAGTTTCTCTCAAAATTTATTATATAGGGATGTTTCATTCGTTGAATTTTAAATTTTAACCTAACTATTAGAATAGAAATTTGTCTTACCAAACTTCAAATTTGATCATTTTAATCTTGATCATGAGCTTATAAAATAATTAACTTATTGGCAATTACAAATCACAAACTCATAGTAGTAAAACAAAAAGCGTCAATTTAATCAATATTAATCATTCATAAAAAGTAAAAATAAAAATAAGAAAAGTAAGAACAAGAAACAAAGTACCCTTAAAGTAGAAATTTCTATCTATCCGGACTTACAGTTGGGTTGAAGAACTATAGTCTAACTACGTATGGTAGAAGAAGAAACCTTGATTATGAAGAACTTTTTAGGTTTGGAATGAGATGATGGATCTCTTAAGAGTGCTCATCTATTTGTACATATTAATTTATCCTCTTATAATAAGGAATTATCTATAATAAAGATTGCCTAACAGATTGGAAAATTCTATTTGAGAAAGAATTATTTATAAAATAGTTTCTAATCAATTAATAAATTTATATCATATTTCCTAATTTTATTATATCTCTTTATTTACAAAATAGTCTAAAAATACACAATTTTCAATATGAAGCATCCTGCCATAATAAATATGTCTGTATTTATCCGTTAAGCTACCTCTAATTTGGGTAAAGTTTGAATTATCCTAAAAAATTGTACTTTTGTACAATTGTTCTTCAATATTTTCAATTTGTAATAAAATATTAAATTATAATTAAATTCAATTATTTAAACCTAATAAATTAATGAAAGGTAAGATAAACGTATAAAATATGAGTGTATTTTGTATCTTATAAAAAAATAAGACTTTTGACAGAAGGGTTTAGTTTGTGTAACTCAGAATTAGGAAGTCGAGTTAATGTTTGACACGATTTACCTATTCTAAAAATATTTATTAATATTATTTTCTAAAAAAAATCATAGTCTAGTTTAACTCATAAAAAAGGGGCTAAATTCACCAAATGGTTGCTAATCTTTTTGGTAATTATCAACTTGGTTCAAAATATTTTAAATTACTCAACGCATAGCTCATAATTACTAATCTCTAAAAGATTAGTGATTATTGTGTACATAAAACAAATATATATTACACAAATTCAGCACTCTCAATTCTAAGCTTGTTGATAAATCAAATTGTCAATCATCTAATTAGATAATTACCATTCTAAAAGTTGATGGATCAAACCACTCTGGAGTTGTTGATCAACTAAAAAATAAAGAAAAATAAAACTATTAAAACTATGAACTTATAGTCTCTTAAAATTTATATCGGGAATGTTTAAAAGTATTTAAAATTTCACTAGAATATTTGTCGATATCAAAGTTTTATTGACAATTCAAATTAGAGAAGTAGTATACTAGTATTAACATTTAATTCTTTTAAAGTATTCTAAATATAGTCAAAACACATGGATGACATAAACATAAATTTTAACAATGACGATTTATTGACCTTGATCTATTGAGTAATGTTTTATTTATTAATTCATATAATTATATTTAATTATTTAAAAAAGTATTTATCAACATTGACTTTCTTTAAAAAAATAAATTAGTAAATTTGTTATTTCCAATTGCTTTTATCATCTTACTCGTTGATCCCAAAGATTATTTGACATTAGCTTTTTTAACATTTTGTCGCTCAACTATGAAGCAACTTGACCACTTGGAGAGAGGCATTGTTGGTGAAAATTAAACACTAATTTTTTTTTGAAGGAATTAAATATTTTATTTTTTTGCAACTATTATTATTATTTTTAGGATAATATCTAGTTAATAGAAATGAAAAAAAAAAAGATATTAATGAAGTTGAGATTCCTCTCATTTTAATATATTTTCTAATTGATTTTTAGGATATGAATAGAATGAGGAATGCATTCTTCTCTATCCCCTCCAAAATCTTGTTTAAATTTCTGATTTTTCAAATTACGTTTGTATATTATTATTGTTATTTATGTTTAATAAAAACTTTAGTTTTTTTTTTTTTTTGAGAAAAAGCTTTAGTTATTTTAGAAAATTGAAAAAACAAAATTATCATTTTTGGGCTTAAAAATGTGTAGTTGGCTCAAATTCTTTGATATATGGGCCTATTAAACTTCTTCATCCTTTTCCTTTCGGGCTGGGCCCAATTCTTTTTTTCTTCTAGAAATCAACCTCAACATTAACCTCAACATTCACATGTAACCGCGCAAATTTGGTTCTTTCCTGCACATGCAAGCTTGGAAAATAAATTTTTTGGTTTTCTACTTTTAAAACTTAAAGCTGAGAAATATATATATTTTTATTTTGTTATATAATTTTTAAAAATATTTTCAAAATCTCAATCAATCTTGAAGAAATTTTCAAAAACGCGTTTTTATTTTTTAAATTTAGTTAAGATTTCAAATGTGTTTTCTAAGAGGTGAAAAATATACCAATAAAATTATACATAAACAAGCATAATTTATAAAAGAAAACTAAAAATAAAATAGTTATCAAACTATGAATTTGACTGACTTCAAATAATATTTAGGGTTAAGAAAAAGGAAAATTATCATATTTTATGAATTTAATTTTAAATCGATGGGTTAGTTTAGTGTTGATTTTGGGCAAAATTGGGGTTAGATTTGAATTATTTTCAGGAGGTGGATATTTTCTGTAAATGTTCAAAATTCCAATTTTCCCCCAAAGGGAAGACTTGTCCACATTCTTTCTTTTCCTAAACGGAGAGGAGACAGAAATCGAAATAGGAGATGGATCCTTCTCTAATATTTATACGGCTGTGATCTGCTTGATTCCTATCATCGCAACGTGGCAGCCATCGGAAGTGCTGGTGTACACAGCTACGGTGGGTCGCACATTCACTGTATAATATTGGTGCTCTAAATTCTAAATTCTAAAAGGGCAAGGATTTCTCCTTCAAAAAGCAATCGCAATAGGAGGACTGGTTGGTAAATGGCAACCATCACCGTGTTCGTCCACGCTCCGTCGTTCGGTCGTCTTCTTTTCTTTTCCCGCTGCGCTGAATCCGATTTCGGATACGAAACCCTAATTTGAAGCTTTATATCTCAAGTAATCACAATTGAAATCCATTGTCATTTCCGACTTCTTCTGGTACAGCTACTGATCGATCGTTTCGTTTCTACTAATTTCATATTCTAGGCTTTCTACCTCAGGCGGAGGTGTCTATTTTGCTTAATTATGTTGTTATCGGATTTTTAAGGAACTTAATAGCATAAACTCCGATGGTATAATTGGGGCGGGTATGGAGTTTTGCCCAATTTTGCGGGGTTAGTTATCGGACTTATATTAGATGGCGAGTGGTGTTGATGAAGACGGGGATGCTGTTCTCAGCGACGTTGAATGTGATGATCCCGTGCCCATTGCGATTCATAATCCGTCTCCGGATGAAATCTCCGTCGAGAGGTTTCGGGAGATTCTTGCAGAGCGCGATCGTGAGCGGCAAGCTCGAGAAGCAGCGGAGAATTCGAAATCGGAATTGCAAGTATCGTTTCATCGCTTGAAAGCGCTTGCCCACGAGGCAATTAAGAAGCGCGATGAGTGTGCGAGGCAGCGGGACGAGGCATTGAGGGAAAAGGAAGAAGCTTTGAAATTTAATGAAAAGGTTTCAGCGGAGTTGGCTGAGGCGAATCGGCAGAAAGATGAGGTCTCAAAACTTAGGGATGAGATTGCCAAGCAATTTGACGAGATCCTAAAGGAAAGGGATACTTTGAGATCGGAAATTGGCAATGCGTCACATATGCTGGTCACTGGGATTGACAAGATATCCGCAAAAGTGAGTAATTTCAAAAATTTTACAGCTGGTGGGCTGCCTAGGTCGCAAAAGTATACGGGATTGCCTGCAGTTGCCTATGGAGTCATCAAGAGGACAAATGAAATCGTTGAAGAGCTTGTTAAGCAGATTGACACCACAACGAAGTCAAGGAACGAAACCAGGGAACAGATGGAGTATAGGAATTATGAAATTGCCATTGAGGTTTCTCAGCTTGAAGCTACAATCAGTGGGCTGAGGGATGATGTTTCCAAGAAAACTTCTGATATTGAAAACCTGGAGAACGCTATTGCCGAAAAGGATAGAAAGATATCTGAAATTGAAGCAGATCTGTCTGTTAAATTAAGCAGGGCCGAGGATGAAGCTTCTAAGCTAAGGCAGCTAATGCATGAGTATGATGATAAGTTAAGGAATTTGGAGTCAAAAGTGGAGTCCCAAAGACCTTTACTTATTGATCAGTTGAGTTTCATTTCAAAAATTCACGACCAAATTTACGATATTATTAAGATAGTTGATGCTAGTGATGCAGACCATTCAGAATTTTCGGAGTCTTTGTTTCTACCCCGAGAAACAGACATGGAGGAGAATGTACGTGCATCTTTGGCAGGAATGGAATCTCTTTATGCATTAACAACACTTGTCAGGGACAAGACTAGGAGTTTAATCGATGAGAAGGTTCATGAGATTAAGAATTTAAATCAGGCAGTTGCCCAGTTGCTCAAGGAGAAAGACCATATTGGATATTTACTGAGGAGTGCACTATCGAAGAGGATGACATCTGATCCCTCTTCAAAAGCAAATCAATTGTTTGAAGTTGCGGAGAATGGTTTAAGAGAGGCTGGGATTGATTTCAAATTCAGCAAGCTTCTTGGAGACGAGAAGTTTCCAGCTTCCAGGGACAATGGGAATGCACTAGATGCAGAGGAGGATGAAATATTCACCCTGGTAAGCACATTTGATCCTTGTTTTGTTTTAAGCTCTTTCTTTAAATAATAATAAGTTTTTAATTTGTTTTACATTCTCATGTAAAATACAGGCTGGTGCTTTGGAGAATATTGTGAAGGCATCTCAGATTGAGATAATTGATCTACGACATTCCCTGGAAGAATTAAGGTACGAGTATTATGGTTTGAATTATGTGTATATAACAGTAATCTCTGAATTTCTGATTTCTGACTAAAAGAAAACTTCTTATTTGTGATTTATTTTAGATATTAGGCTGACACAATCAATATTAATTGAATCATGTATGCATATGCAATTTCTGCTGATTCTGACATGTAATTTCTTTATATTTTTTATCTTGCTGCCTCAAGGGCAGAGTCAGTTTTACTTAAAGAGCACCTGGAATCCCAATCCAAGGAGCTTAAACTTAGGTCACTTCAAATTCAGGAACTTGAAGAGAAGGAGAGAGTTGCCAATGAAAGTGTATGCAATTGTTCAATGATTTAAATTTAATTTTCATTCGTTTCTTTTCATAATTTTTTGAGAATGAAGATTAGAAAATTTCAGTCGTAAACTGTTGTCTTGAATTCCGAGAGATAGCTATTATCTTACTTCTGTGTTTGATGATTTAGGTTGAAGGGTTAATGATGGACATTACAGCTGCGGAAGAAGAAATCGTGAGATGGAAGGTGGCTGCAGAGCAAGAAGCTGCTGCTGGCAGAGCTGTTGAACAGGAGTTTCTGGCACAGGTATGCTATCTACGAAGTTGTCTAATGCCTCATTGATGAGCACATATATATATAAATTTTTCTGCCTTTTGTTTTGTGAATTTTCTGCTTGGCTTGTAAAAGTAAGGGCATCAAAGATGACGTTTTATTTTGTAACAATTATAAATAACGAGTATTGCATTTGATGGTAATTGGATTCTTGTTATATGTCGAGATAATGTGGGGAAACCAATAGTTTGGGTATTCAAGGAAATAGTTTTATGAGGGGAAAATATGATTTAATTGAATTATTTATAAAGGCGAATACTAAGAAGTAAGCTCTCTTCTTATGTTCCTTATTCTAGAGAAAGCATGTGATAGTATCAAATGTTGAATGTTTGTCCGAGCATTAATGTATAAAAACTACATCAGTTGCTCCGGTTTTGCAGCCCAGTGGGCCAGTTCATCAAAACGCTTGAAAGATCAGATGCCATGATATTCATTTGACATTTGATCAGATTGTTATTTACAAGTATTCTCATCTTTCACAATGCCTGGCCTGGACCTATCAACTTGGTTTAGTTTTGACAAATCTACTTCTTGTGCAGTCTATGATCCAAAGCATTTCCTCTCCCTCATTACAAAATTCTCATCTGTAACTATGAGAAGTTGGTCTTTTCCAGATAAATACAACAAAATATTTAAAAAGTATTTGGTTCTGGGTGATGATGCTATATTAGCTTGATTTGTTTCTTGTAACAAATCAACAATTTTTTTCGTAATGAATTCAATATTTGTTATTGGCAGATCTCAGCTATTAAGCAGGAGCTTGAAGAAGCAAGGCAGGCGATGGTGGATTCGGATAAAAAACTCAAATTCAAAGAAGAGACAGCAAATGCTGCCATGGCAGCCAGAGATGCAGCTGAGAAATCATTGAGACTAGCAGACTTGAGGGCGTCTAGGTTGAGGGAAAGGGTGGAAGAGCTGACCCGCCAGCTCGAAGAGCTTGACAACCGGGAAGAATCTAGAAGAGGATTAAATGGGCATAGATACGTTTGCTGGCCATGGCAGTGGCTTGGACTCGACTTTGTTGGCTCTCGCCGCCCAGAAACACAGCAAGAGAGTTCAAACGAGATGGAACTTTCTGAGCCTCTTCTCTGAGATTTTTCTCTCTCTTTTTGGTTGGGTGGGTTGGGGGGGGGTTAGTCTCTGTATTTATTGTGAAAAAGATTAGAAGATTAGAGAAATATATAATGTGCAGCTACTTTGTTATTGAATGCTCCTGGGTGATTGATTGTTTTTCAGGTAACAGTTGCTTCGAGCAGAAGTGAATCTATTAATAACACCGTTCTTTCATTTTGTGCTTCTCTAGTAACTTCTTTTCCGTGTGGGATGCTATTGAGAAAAACTGAACTCATTTTGATTAGGAGATAGTGTATAGTAACATAACTATTGATGTTTGCAGGACGGGCTTCCCCATCCCATTTAATTTTCCATCCTTGTGACATTTCATAGTGTATAGTAACATAATTAAGGATATTCACGGGTGGGGACAGAAAAAGTTTCCCGTCCCTATCACCATCCCCCATTTAATTCTCCATCCTGTGAAATTTTTAGGAAAATTTTGTTGAGGTTGGAGCAAGAATTCTGTGGGAAATTTGCGGGCTCCCTATGGAAAAATTTTCCCATTTCTTTTTTTAATTAATTTTTAATAAATATTTTTTTCCTAAATAAATTTGTATACAATTGCTAAATTGATAAAGATGAAACCTCATTTACAAGTTCTAATTCCCTAAGGTTTTTTTTTAATATATGTATATATAAAGAGGACTACATATATTCTTGTATACATTTAAGTGGGGTTCTTATGAGACGGAAGTCGCGGATAATATGGACATCCCAAAACATAGTAAAGTTTATACTTAACCAAATACGGGAATTTACAACACAGATTTAGAGCATCATTAGATTACATAGAAACACACCCATTATTTATTTATGTTACGATGAGGATAAAAGTCGTAAAAAGGAAGAAGCAGATCATTCGACCATGGAGGAGGGTAGCGGTACGACTGGAACAAGTTTGAGAGGCAACTTCTTGTAGATGGTGAGGCTAAGACCCGAAATCTCCTCCATGTCCAAGTCCTCCTCCTTCATCCCCTCCGGCAACTTCCAATCAAAATGGTACAGAAGATTCGCCAGAGCAAACTCCACAGTTTTGGCCCCCATATTGAGCGCAGGGCAGATCCTCCGGCCAGCCCCAAACGCCAAAAACTCAAAATGCTGTCCTCTGTAATCCACGCACCTCTCTGCAAATCGCTCTGGAATGAACTCTTCTGGGTCTTTCCAGCTCGTGGGGTCTCGCCCAATTGCCCAAGCGTTGACTTGAACCACTGTTTTGGGCCAAAAATCGTAGCCTTGTATCTGGAAATGGGACATGGTTTCTCTTGGAAGAAGAAGGGGTGCTGGCGGGTGCAGCCTCAGCGTCTCTTTCACCATCATTTTCAGGTATGGAAGCTCTTCTGTGTCGCTGTCGCTTAACTTTCCCTTGCTTCCCACGTGTTTTCTGATTTCCTGTTGAGCCTTCTTCATCAATTTCGGTTTCTTTGCGAGCTCTGCCATGGCCCACACTATTGTTATGGAACCTGTGTCTAATCCTCCCAAAAATATGTTCTGATGCACGTTAAACAATACAAAACATAAACTCAGCGTGGAAAATTACTTGAATGCTTCTTCTAAAACTATATATATATTAGAATTTCTCAAACTACCTTTAATCATTAAAAAATTTAAACAAAGTGTTTTTAATTAATCAAGAACACTTGTCATTACTGCTTTATCATTTTAATTGTCATTTTAACATAAAATACACTTTTGGTCACTAAAATTTTGTGTCAGGTGTCTATTTAGTTCTTTGAAATTTAAAAGAATACACTTTTGGTTTCTACATTTAAGTTAGATATCTATTTGGTTCTCGAGGTTTCAAGAAAGACATTTTTGGTCATTAAATGTTTGGAAAATGATTTTAAATAGTACTTGAAGTGAGTTGACCTTGATTGGACGTTAGGCTTGCAAACTTGTCAATTTTCAAAAGAGACATTTTTGGTCCTTAAATCGGGTTAACTTAAACTTTAAGAGCCAAAAGTGTCTTTTTTGAAACTTTAAGGACTAAATAGATATCTAACTAAAACTTCGAGAACCAAAAGTATATTTTGTAAAAAAAAAAACTAAAATTTTTAATTATCTATGAAAATTTTAAAATGCATTTCAAAAATGAATTAATTAAGGTAGGTGGCCATTATATGGCATTTAAACCTATTTCCTCTCAATTCACCCTAACTCCTTGGACCAATAAATCATCTATAATGATTTTTTCTAATTCATATTCATTATTTGAAAATCTTCAATTTAATAGATTATATTTTAACTTTTTTAATTTTAGAAAATATTTGGCTCCTTATTAATAAGAAGCAACTTCCTCCCTACCACTTTTAAAAAAGAGAAAAAAATTTCCTCCGTACCACCATTAAATATTGAAAAATAGTAAGGAACAACTTTATTCGTTAAATCGAGCATAGAAGTGGTTAAGACATCTATCTCTTATCATAAAGTTATGAATTGTTTGCTATGACTAGGGAGGGATCAAGTATTTTTCTTAAATATTTGACAAATCATTACGAGGGATCAAGTTGTTTTGTACTTTAATTTTATCATTATCCTGTGAATGTCAATTAATACAGATGGTGATAGCTTAAGTCACATAATTCCCACTAAGTTGATAAGAATTTGAAATAAAAATTGTCACTTCAGAGAAAGAAAAGTCAATTTATTTTTTTCTCAAATTCTAAACTCTTCTCCTAAATAGTATAATTCATTTTTCTAAACTTCTCTTAATTCACACGCTCAGATACACTAAATTTGTATAACTAAAAAATGTTAAACGGTAACCAACTAAATTAAACCAAAAGCTAATATGAAAATAGCTCAACACATCTACTTGATCCCCAATTCGTTCTATTAGAAAAAATTAATAACTAAATTAAACTAATACAAAGTTACTTACCAAAAGAATGGCTTTGATATTTTCATGGGCAATAGCAACAGAGCCAGACTGGTGCTGCTGCTTGCTTATACCCAAAAGCACATCAATAATGTCATCTTCCTCTGCTTTTATTCTCTCAGGCCGAAGATGTTCATCAATCACCTCTTGAAACAGAGCATCCAACTCATTAAAAACTCTCTCAAGCCTGCCATGGCGTCCGCTGATCCTATCAATCAGCTTCCCCACAAACGGAACCGCAAAATACTCAGAAGCGCTATAGCTTCCCAGCATGGCCTCCACCTCACTCACAAGCTCGTGAAACCTGCCCCCACGGAAATCCCCCCCTTCAAATCTCTTCCCAAAAGCAATCCTGAAAACAATCGCAGCAGTGAGCGCCACGGACTTGTCAGTGAGATCCACGGGAGTGGCAGAGGACGCAAATTCCGCAATCGATTCAATTAGAGACCCAATTTCTTGCTCTCTGATGGGTTCGTACGATTTCACCCGCTTGACGCTGAAGAGCTCGAGAACGCAGATTTTGCGGATCTCTCGCCAGTAGTCGCCGTACGGGGAGAACGCGATGTCGCGGAAATTGTAGGTGAGTTTTCTGACGCTGTGGCTCTGCGGCCGGCTGCAGCTGTCGAGATCGTGGGTCTTGAGGAGCGCGCGCGCGGCGTCGGCGGAGGATATTATTGTGGTCTCGACGCCGCCGAGGGTGAGGCCCATGATGGGGCCGTAGCGCTGGGAGAGGCGCCACAGAGATTTGTGGGGGAGATTCCCGAGTTGGTGCAAGTTTCCAATTATCGGAAGCTTTGGGGGGCTTGGCGGAAAACGACCCCTTTTTCTTCTTGAAGATGAAGATGTTTTCCATTTTATGAGGAAAATGAGTAGAGATAGAAAGATGAAGAGGGGAAGCCATGGAGGGAACTGTGAGAGAAACATTATATTATTGGAATATTTTTTTTTCTTTGAAGAAGAAGAAGAGGATGTGGTTTTTGGATGATGATGATTGAAATGTTGGCTCCTCCTTCTTCGAGTTAAATAGACCCCTGGATGAGAAAATATTTGTTCCCTGATTAAAGGTATGATTTTAAATATCTGTTCACAAGTCGATATTTTCATTGACATATCTGTATTTTTACGAATATCGATACGAAGGTAAATCGACATTTCCATCATACTCCAAGAAAATCGACAAAATATGAAAAATATCAATAAAATGTCACTAATATACACATAATAGTTATATTAATTATTTTTAATTAATTTAGAAACAGTAAAATATTTATTTGTTAATTTAGATATTTGTTACAGTTTTTTAATTTTTCTAACTTAGAAATATTCATCGACATTGGTATTTTCATGAAATCGAGATTCTACATTGACATTTAAAACCTTGGTTAAAGGAAACCACAAAATTTTAATAACTTTTATTTTTTAAAATATAGAAAAAAAATATATAAAGAATATCTAACCAATACTTGAATATGACGATTTTTGCAATTTTTCTTGGAGATTGAAAGTGGTAGTTTTTTCCATGGTGATGGAGAAATCAGAAAGTGGTGATCCATAATTATCTACGTAAACAACTAGCTTAACATCTTTAGACAAATAAGACAATCATCTACATCTAAAATAATTTTGAAGAGGTTTATTTCTTTTTTTTATCCAAAAAAGAAAATAAAAAATAAAGAATAGAAAAAGCTAATTTAATGTTTTTTTTTTTATAAAGAAAACTTACAAGAAGCAAATATAGTGGAATTGATTAAAGTTGGATGGTATAAACTATAAAATATAAATATATATATATACCAAAAGCTAAAACATGCATGCATGATAAATCAATGTTTTTCTAATAAAATCGTAAAAGTCTCCTATTAAATATTTCCAGTTAAATTTTAAATGGGGCCTTCACGTGTTGGGTGTAATTTTCATTTGATCCATCTCTATCATTTTAAAAGTAAATTTAGATTTCAAGTTTCCGAAGCTCTTTTTTGACTCATAAAAAAAAAAAATCTATTTTTCCTTCTATTTTTACTCAATTATAAACCATAATATAATTAACTAAATAAAAAACGTCACCACATTTTCATGTATAAAAATATTACGTGAGGTTTACTAAACTAAGACCAAATTAAAACTTTAAAAATCATAAAACCAAATCGAAATAAAACTCAAACTATAACCTATATGTTCCTATCACATCTCTATGCAATAAATTATTAGTTATACGAAGAGTACAATACTGGCGGCCTCTCTACGGATAATTTCCACTAATTTTTGTAAAATGGTAAAATTGAAAATGGAGAAAACTAAAATACAACTTTCCAATTGTAAAAACTAAATTAGAAACAGATGTCAACCCTAAAGTTCAACTTATAGTTTAACCGATTCACCTTAGTAAGTTAGTTTTAGGGCGAGATCGGGAGTGATTTTGGCATACCGAAATTATTTTTGTCATTGTAAAATCACTTCTCTTCCCATTAATAATGTTTGACAAATTAAAAATATTAATTTTAAAATAGCTTAAAATCACTTTAAATTGATTTTTAAGGTATCATTTAGAGGATGATTTTAAAAAATCAATTATGCTTAAATTTATTTCTCCAAAATCACTAATTCTACCATCTCTCCAAAACACACACTTATTTGTTAAGTAAGCTTTCTTCTCCGAAAATCCGTCATCCAACCTCTTATGCGCTCATTTTATAGAAATATCCATCAATATCGACATTTTATCGATATTTCTATCGATATTTCCATGAAATTGAAACATCGACATTTCTATCGACATCAACATTTAAAATTTCGGACGAGACCATAGCGTCCGGATGGCGCCGCTGAATCTGGACATTTTGATGGATACGTAGCGTAGCATCCTTTTTCGTCACTACTGTTCCCTATAAAACCAAAAATTGAACCATTTTCAACGCAAAAATTTTGGTTTTTTCTCTCTCCTTTTTTCTTCAACCGATCAGGAATAGGATTTTTAGCGCCTAATTTTGCTGAAGAAACCATCCCATTTTCTACTTTAAATTGGTCAAAATATAGGTCGGATTTGAATTCATATCATATGACTTAACCAATTAAACGAGGTTAAAATTAATAGTAAATTTGAATTTAAAACTTTATTTAATATTAAGATTAAGGAGTCGTGTTTATATTTATTTAATATTTAGTTTTATTTATCTTACACTTAAAACTCCTAGCATGCATGGTAAATAATCAAGTTGAGAAAGCTTTGGTTTAAATTCAACAATCTCGCTTTCTCAACTTGATTATTTACCATGCATGCTAGGAGTTTTAAATAAATTAAGATATGAAGGAGAAGAATCCTATTTGAATGCTGATTGTAACAACAAGGAAAAATGTGATTACAACTTTTTTAAAAAAATCACATTTATATCATTTATGGGCAGACCAAGGAAAATAGGCACATACATAAGTTAGGCTACCATAGGAAAGGTTAAGTTGGCAAGCTTATCTAGATTTATTAAACTTCTATTTATTAAGTATGAGGTGTTAAATTAAATTTAGATTTGTAAAATCTGTATTTAGATAATGTAGAAAATAAGTTTGTTAAGTGTGTTTGGATACTACTTTGTAAAACCTGAATTTATTAAAAATTGTGTTTATTGAAAGATAATGATGTAATTGTCTGTTTTTTTTCATTTTTTCTCTTTAAAAAAAAAAAAACAAAATAAGCGTCGGGAATCAGGAATTTGTCTTGCTTTTGGATCTTGAGCGTGAAACCTCTCCTCTTCTGGAACCTCTGCAGCTGCCTCAGCGTGACGATATGCTCCCATTTGGACGACGATACCAGCCCATTAAACGAGCCCAGCCCAGCGGCTTCGGCCCACTTTATTTTAAATTTTTAAATTTTACTCTCTTTCTTTTTCCTTCTCTGCCCTCTATTCCTCAATTTTCAAAAATTCTTTTTCTTTTATACTTATGATTTATTTAGACTGATATTTATTTTATTTTATAACTTATTGTAATTATATTAAGATAAATCTATGTTCTTATCTAAATTGTGTAACTAAATACTATATTTGATTAGTCGATAAATATTTAATTCCTAATTATTTTCTGATTCACTGGCTCTTTTAGGATTAGTTAATAAAAAATTTAAATATCCACAACTTAAATATAACTAAGTAACATTGAAATTTAATTTATTAATTCAAATAATTTCTATCATCGATATCTATATTTTCATAGGTAAGTTACTCATATTTTTACATATGATTATTAAAAGTGATTAATTATAATTTAATTAATAACAATTAAAATTTTCACAAATTCTGTGATTGTTTTGAAATATCCATCAACATCAATATTTTCGTAAAATCGAGATCACGAGAACGACATCCACTAATTAAATTAACATATTCTTTTATTGTATTCTAGAAAAATCATTAAAATAACAAAAAATCAATGATTAAACTTATTATTATATTATAAATATTTCCTTGCTGAAATCGATGCAAATAATCTTATATATTTTCATGGATGTTCCCTACTTTCTTTTTCCCAATGTATTTGAGTCTTTGACATGGATGAAAATACCAAGTCGTATTAAAAAATTAATAAAAATATCGATAAAAATATCGATAAAATGTTAAGAAATATTATTAAAAAATTAAAAAATAAAATATTTATAAAATATTTAAATTAAAAAAGTAAATATTTCATTATTTTAAATAAATTTAAAATCTTTATTTTGTTAGTATCTTTTTTTTATATACACTTTATTTTTTTTTCACAATTTTATGAAAATCTCGACTCAAATTTTATGTGGGTATCGAACCAGTATATATGAAAATATCAATAGAGATATATAGAATTTAATACCTCGATTTCCTCTGACGTAGAATTGTGTTTTAGAACATTTGATTTCTCTTTCTTCCTCCTCACTTAAAATTCAATTATTCTAAAGAGGATTTATCTAGAAGTACGAAAATTTTGGATTTGTTTTTGTCTGTTTCCCAGAAAAATAGGATTTCTCCCAGCCTTTTCATAATTAGAATTGGAGAAAAATAAATAAATAAAAGGAAGTAGAAAAGGATATGTTCACTTAAAAAAATAAAGATATATAAGATAGGTATTTGTGGCGTCACAATTTTCTTGAAAATTTTACCTTAATTTTTGTTAAATTACTATTGGATCTAAAAAGTGATTTATATGTTATTCCTCAAAAAGAAAAACACCGATTTATTGTTTTGATTATTTATTTATTTATTTATTAAAATTCATTGTATAGATAAACAACTATGACCAAATAAATTTGGTAAAAAAAAAAAAAAAACCTATGACCAAAAGAAGAAACTATCTTTCTTTGAAAAATGAATGGAATGGGGAGATCAACCATTCAGTTGAAAGGAAATGCAAAAAGTATGGATTTTTTAGAAACACAATGAATTGTTAAAGAATAAATTATTTTTCATAATCAGTATTTTCTTTCCCATGAACAATGTTGAAATTTACAAAAAAAAAAAAAAAAAAAGAGAAAAAAAGGCAGACAATAGGAACAAGAATTATTGAGTTAAAAAAGAAAGAGAAGAGAAATGGGCAAAGGGTGGAAATTTGAGTACGGCCCGTAAAGTTGGTAAACCAAGACGAAGTTGCTACGACTCTTCTCGAGAAAGTGGAGGAGATGTTCATATGAGAGTTATTTAAGTTATTTTAGATGTTTTTTTAAAATACGAGTTTTTGAGATTTTCACACCGAAGCATCATTTCTTTTTTTTTTCATTCATTTTTTATTTTTATAATTTAAATAAATTAACGTACTCATTAATAATTAACTTGATGCAATTAAGTATGTTTATATATTACATTTGTATATAAAATAAATTTCAATTAAATTATATAATGTATGTATTTATATTTAATATTTAGAAGGAATTATTATCAATAATATTTATTATCTTAAATATATAATTTTAAACCAACCTTTGATATTTTTCTTCTTATTATAATTAAATAAATTTCACCTCAAATAACATTAATTATATATTGTATTTTTTTGAAGCAAATATTAAAGTTCAAAATAAATTTATATTTAATATTAATTATTTTTTTAAAAGAAATTTTATATTATTACGAATTCTACAAAATAACATATAAAAATTAATAATACACGGATATAATATAAAGAAAATAAAAATATTAAGTTAATTAAAACGAATAAATTATGTAAATGCAAATACGTATAAATCATATAAAATATTATCGGATATCTTTATAAATTTTTCTACAAAACCAATGTGGCTATCCAAAGATAACTAAATATCTAAAATTTCAAGCATAGAAAATTCTAAGTACTTGTCTGCATTAGAAAAAAAAAAACAGCCGGCCACTACAACTAAAGAGGAGGGAGAAGAAGAAAAAAAAAGAGATAAGTCTTTGTCATATAATAATTATTTTGTTTATAGAAATTATTATTCTATTTAATTTCTCATTTCTAAATGTTTTTACGTATAAAACTTATTTCGTATAATGAATAAAATGTGAATGATAAATACTCTTAGTTGTTTAGGATGCGTTTAGTTAGTAATCTGAAAACAAAAATTTAAGAAGAAAATTTATATTAATATGTGACGTTTGTTGAAAAATGCTTTGATAATATGTTAGGATTTCTTTTCAAGAGTGCTTACAAAATAGACGTTTGATTCAAAAAAAAAAAAAAAAAAACTTTTCCGTTCAAATAGAAAATACTTGGTCAGCTTTGAGAAGAGTGATCGTTTAAAAGTATTACTTCTTTTTTACCATATTTGTAAAAAAAGAAACGTATGTTACAAATTCCATCATCCGTAAGAGTCTGAAATAGAGGTCTTCTGACTTCTACTTTAGGCATGCACAACTCATATTATATTCAATTTTATCTTCTCTCGACGGAATATCAATAGCATTCAACATCGATATTTAGATATTGACTTTACTTCGATCATCATTGAAAAATTGACAACTCATTATTATTTTTAAATAATAAATTTTTATATTTCTATCTCTTATTTATGAATAATTTAATGGTGGTTAGCACCTAAATATTTTCTATATAATGTATCAACTTCTGACACATCAAGTACTTATTTCGAAATTATTTTAGAACGAGTCATTTTAGCCGAAGAGAATTGATTATGTGAGTGGTGATTTTTATATACTTATTTTAACGTTTTGTTACACACCTTTACAAGAGATTTTTATACAAACGATTTTGAATGATTAACATTTGAAGTTTAAAGGGAGAATTTGACAAAAGTTTTAAAGAGAAAAAAGTTAGAGAAAGAACTTTATAAGTAGAAATTTTAAAGGGCGAGGGATAAAAATTTTAGACAGAAAAATAAATTTATAATTAAATGGTTGGGAACTACAAATTTAGAGATAGATTAGTACAATTTTAGAGAAAAATTAGAGTGAATAAAGATAAATGGGGTGGGAGGAGGGACAAAAATTTTAGAAATGAAAAAACATGGACATTTTTAAATTTTATAGCGAAAATAAGGTAAAATAGAAATAGAAATTTGAATTTTAAAAACTAATTCCATATTAATTTTTTTTTACCAAAAATTATTTGAAAATTACCTTTGGAGTGATTGACCGATAATCATTTAAAGTGATTATAAAATCACTTGAAAATTATTGTCAAAATGTCAGTTAAAAAGAGCAATGATTTTAATATGAGTAAAAGATAATTCTAAACATACTAAAATCACTCCAAAACATGTACCCGGAGGAGTTCAGAATCACCCGTGACCAGTCCAGCAACTGACCTATATATATACCGCATAAAATTTTCCAACTTTATTCCACGGCCTACTGAAGGTCTATAATATCTGATCTCTTACAGCTGGAAACCCTCCATCAACAAAAATGGTTAGCCTTGAACAGATCATGTCAGCCTGATAAGAGCGGTAGATAAGATCAATTTAAATAAACGTGTCGATGTCTCAATTTTATAAAAACGTCGATTGAAATATCAACAAAATCTCGATGTCGATAAATATTTATAAAAAAGTTATAAAAATAAAAACTTCGTAAAGACTATTTTAATTAACAAATAATCATTTCATCATTTCTAAAAATAACTGACATTAATATTATGTCCATATTAGTGAGATTTTGTTGACATTTTTCATATTTTATCTTTTCGTAATATTTTGGAAATGTAGATTTACCTCTAATGTCGATGCGATATATAGAAATGTCGACATGTCGATAGATATTTAATACCCGTAGAGATTTTTGTTCTTTTTATTTGAAACTAAATAGTTTTTACCATATCTTTTTGGAGCGTACAGAGTATGTTGATCATCGCCGTTCAACAAACACAGAAGTCTTCTCTTCCCCTTTCTTTTGAGTTCCTCTAGACGGAGAAGTCATTATGATTATTGTCAAACTTTCTCTCCTCTACAACGCATTCAACATAGAAATTTCAACAAATATAGTATGGTAAAATCCGACACGTTGCTACCTGTTCTTCAAAATCATCTCTAAGCCACAATCTCCACAGGATACATTGAAGCTCTATAAATATATAATATCCTTACAGCAAACCCTCCATCAAAGAAAAGAAAAGAAAAGAAAAAATGGTTAGCCTTGATCAGATAATGCTGCTAATGCCCAGCATTTTAACGTGGGCAATTCCACTAATCTTCATCTTCTCTTTCACGCTCATTAAAACCGCAACACACAACAAAAAACAACACCCTCCAGGCCCTCCAAAGTTCCCTTTTCTGGGCCACTTGCACCTCCTCGGCCCCCTCCCCCACCGCTCCTTATGGAAGCTCTCAAACAAATACGGCCCCATCATGAGCCTCAAACTCGGCTCCGTCCCGACCATCGTAATCTCCTCCGCCGCGGCCGCAAGAGAGGTCCTGAAAGTGCACGACCTGGCCTGCTGCAGCCGCCCTCGCTTGACCGCGAGCAGAAGATTCTCCTACAACTTCCAAGACATTGGGCTGTCTCCATACAGCGACCACTGGAGGGAAGTGCGGAAAATCAGCGTGCTCGAGCTGTTCAGCGCCAAGCGGGTGCAGTCGTTTCACCAGACTAGAGAAGAAGAGATTGGCGTGTGGTTGAAGTCCATCTCTCAGTGCTTATATTCTGAAGTCGACGTGAGTGAGAAATCGTATTCTCTGACCGCGAGTATAATAACGCGGATTGCGTTTGGGAGGAGTTTTCGAGGGGGGGAGCTGGACGATGAGAATTTTCAAGGGGTTGTGCGTAGAGCAGTGGAGGCCATGGGGAGATTCCCGGCGAGTGACTTCTTTCCCGGCGTGGGGTGGATTGCCGATCGGGTGAGTGGCGTTCATGGGCGGCTGGAGAAAAGCTTTGCTGAGTTGGATGCGTTTTTCCAACGTGTAGTTGACGATCGTATCAACCGTAATTCCAACAATAATGAAGAAAATATCGTTGATGTTTTGTTGAAGATGGAGAGAGACCGCACTCAATCTGATGTTCTGCAACTTACTATAGATTGCATCAAGGCACTTATCATGGTAATAATTACCTCACATTCTCCAAAACTTACCGCTAATTTTAACCACTAAAAATTTAACAGTTATTTCATCAAAGTCTAGAAAATATAAAATCAAAATTTGCCTCTCTTATTGTTGAAAAATTGACAAATCATTAATTTTTATAAACTGTTTCTATCTTTACATTTTTTTATTTTAGTTGTTAAATATTTATGGTAAAAACAAAAGGAAAAAACTTACCTCCTGAACTTTCAAGACCACCGTCCTCTTGATTATGACATGACCCAATAAAAAATTGATATTGTTTGCTTTCATATTTTTCTATTATTTTATTAAAATTCAAATCTCATGCATATCTCCTCAATATCTCTTTTACTTTTTTCTTTCTTCAAAACGTATTTGAGGTTTCTCCTCCCTCTTCTCCCTCCCTAAAATCTCTCACCTTCCACTTTTTTCTCTCTTTGAATGCATCTCCTTCACTCTTCTTGAAGCACCATCTTGATTTGTTTTCTATTTTTCTTTTATGGTTTTTTCTCATCTTTAAAATGACATACTACATATGTTTTCAGCAATTTGATTACATTGGGAGGTCATAGCAACAATATGAGAAACGAATCAACAAGTTCTAATAATTGAGAATAAATAAAAATTTTAAACAAATGAGTTAGTTTTTATGGTCTCTTTATTTTTTTAATATATTTTTTTGTAAATATTTTCATTATTTATTTTTCTCCTCTTAAATATTTTCATTTATTCTTCATTTTTAGTTTCCTTAATCATAATTTATAAATTTATAAATTTTTTTTTAATCTAAGTAATAAAATTATTAATTTGTTATTGTAACATGTTTTGGTGTACATGAGATGTGATTTTCAATTTTACTGTTAAAAAGTTTGTAACCTTTTTTTTAAAGTGGGAGGTGGCAGATTTTAAGGAGGGAGTAGATGGGAGAAATGTCAAATACGTTTTGAAAAAAGAAAAAGTAAAAGAGATACTCAAGAGATATTGAAGAGACATGCATGAGATTTGCTGAAGAGATATTGAGGAGATATGCATGAAATTTGAATTTTAATAAAATAATAGAAAAAAATGAAAGCAACAAATGTCAATTTTTCCGAAACAAAATTGCTCCTTGTTGTTAAGGAGGCAACTATTTTTGCTTTTTCTTTTTCTTGTTTCTTATATCATTGCTTTTTGAAAAGAAAAATAAAATTGTGTTTATAACTATTTATTTATTGTATTATTAAAACTTAAAAGTAAAAATTGACTTATCTCATTGCTTTTTAAAAAGAAAAATAAAATTGTGTTGTTAACTATTTATTTATTTTATTATTAAAAACTTAAAAGTAAAAATTGACTTAAATATAAGGATACCACTAAAAGAGATAAGAGATCTAACAAATAATGTTTATAACAGAGATGACTACTTATATTATTATCAATCGGTTTTGAGATAAAACTTGATACGGTATCATAACTCAACAAGTTCAAACGAGCACCCGAGCTACAAATGTAATATTAAAAGGATTCCATCTTGAAAGAAAAAAGAACCAAACAGAGGTTTTACTCTCTGTTATGAATTGGTTTTAATGTATAACCTATGAATATTGATACTTAAGCTTTATTGTTTTGTTGGGATGTTCGTGGTTTTTCAGAATATATTTCTAGCTGGAGTGGAAACTGGAGCCGGAACAATTGTTTGGGCCATGACAGAGCTGATTAAGAATCCAAGAGTGATGAAGAAGCTACAAGACGAGATCAGAAGCTCCATAAAAGAAGATCAAGTAGTGAAGGAGAGCCACCTCGAAAAGCTTGAATATCTAAAAATGGTGGTCAAAGAAGTTCTGAGGCTTCATCCGCCGGCCCCACTTCTCCTTCCAAGAGAAACCATCTCCCATTTCAAGCTCAGCGGATACGACATCCACCCCAAAACTCATATCCACGTCAATGTTTGGGCCATCGGGCGAGACCCGGAATCGTGGACCGCTCCGGATGAGTTCTTGCCGGAGAGATTCGTGGGAAGTGGCGTCGACTACAAAGGCCAGAATTTCGAGTTTTTGCCGTTCGGAGCTGGCCGGAGAATCTGTCCGGGGATGAATATGGCCACCGTCACGGTGGAACTGGCGCTGGCTAATTTGCTGATGTGTTTTGATTGGAAATTGCCGGACGGATTGAAAGAAGAACACGTGGACGTGGAAGAGGAAGCTGGTCTAACAGTTGCCAAGAAGTCGCTTCTTAAACTTGTTCCTCTCCCTTACTTTCAGATTTGATGATATATATTTTTCTGGAACATAGGATTCGATGTAATATATAGTTTATCGTTATCTTTTTTATATCAACTTTTTTGTATATGTAAATTATATTTTATTTAATACGCATGTATGAGAGTATTGTGTTTTCTTAAATTTTAATGAGTCAATTTGAGCGTAAGGAAAGGAGAAATTAAGAATTTAACTATCTTTCAACTTATTTACAAACTATTAACTAATATTATAAAGTCAACATGAATTTTGTTCAACGATATTGTCTAGGAAAGAGATTGATCTATGGTATATAAGAGAGAGAAGAGTTAGCTCAAATTCTAGAAAGTGTATTTTTCCGACTAAATAATAATAAGTAATATGGATTTATTTGATAAATGAGTCGCTAAAATATTTTATCTTGAGTTTGAAATTTGAAAAGTTGATGTGGGTTAAATAGCCACAGCCATCCATGTGTTAAACACGTACATAAAACCAAAATGCGAAGATGAATGTATCAGACAAGAAAGGAAGGTTATTTCCAAAAAGAAAAAAAAGGCGACATTTGACCAAATATATTTATAGTTGTTAAACTCTGTTTTCAAATCCATATATATAATCAGAGACACAGAATATATTTATTGTTCCATATAACAATCTCTATTTGTTAGGGCTTTGTGTTGCACAGGGTGGAGGGAGTACGTTAAGAAACATGCATAAGATATTAAAGGTCGTTAAATTTTAATATATTATTCAACTTTAATACTTTTATGACATGCTAATTATATCATTATTATATTATTCTTGTATCTTGTGTGACTAATATACTTTAAGTATCGCAATTATGTCGGTGATATATATTTTTTTCTTTTCATATTTGTACAACCAAAAAATAGTTGCTATGTTTGCAGATATGACTGCTAAATTTTGGAGGAGAGAAAATAGGTAAAATAACCATACAATTTTATTAATTCAAATCCTCAAATTGGATGCGATCCTACCCACGCATACCTTAATATAAAATCTTGATAAATGATCAATAATATTTTCACAAAAATACTATTAGATATCCTATAAATGATTGATTTAATCATGTTTAACAAATACAAACTCTTATAAAGAACAATAAATATACTCCCACCAAATTTTGTACTAAAAAATAATATAATCACTCAATAATTTCTCTCTCACAATATCAGAACTAAACTTTTTGGAGAGGGATTTGTAAGTGGTAGCACTTTTTTTGCAGCAAAGCTAATAGTGAAAGAATTTGGGCGAGTAGGGTACAAAAATTGGGTTTCAAGATTATGGAGAAGTTTTATAGGTGTTTAAAGTTAAAGGCAAGGAGCTATTAGATTTAGGACGTTATTTAATTCAATGTTAAAGTTTAAATGTGGAGAAAATAGGACAATAAATTGGATTAACAAGGAGGATTAAAGTTTGGAAAATATGGAGCACAAAGGCCCACGTAGGTGCCTCACATATCTGACATCTGTCACATAGGATTTTGTCTTCTAATATAATTGAAGCTCGTGAAGCGAACAAAACCGATCAGGTGACGTTGTTTCTATGGGCTCCAGCGTGTTGGAGCCATTTGGATTGGACTGGCCTAAAAGATAGTTGGATCAACTCATTTACTTGGTCCGTTTGCTGTCGTACTTCTTTTGGAGTCTTGAGGAAGTGGAGAGATTGTTTTGCATTAGAAAATTGAAATCTATCATTTAAAAGATGATAGAAACGATTGCACACCATACACCACTTTCTGTGGGTGAAAATTGCTCAATCATCCCATCACTATGTCGTATCAATTTTCAACTCTTTTTTTGGGTAATAGCGCATGATAGAGCTGATTTGTTATAACCAAAATTGAAATTTGAAGAGACATAACTATTAAAAGTTATATAAAATTACTTTTAAAACATTTTTTGAATAATAAGCTACGGGGACATGCATGTCAATCCCCAATTTGAGAGTCCGATAGGTTAAAAATCACATCAGTTGTAGCGTTGTGGGGACAGTGCCTAAATGCTGCAGCCTTTGGCTCTTAGTCTTCTTTTATCTTTATTAAAAAATTTAAACAAATACTCCTTCATTGATTATTCTAAAATAAAGACCATAAAATTCAAGAACATGTATGGAAGAAAATCAAAATCTATAAAAATATTAGAATTTCTTGAAACCATTAAATTGACGACCATAATATATAAGTTGTAGTTCGTGGTCTTCCTCAGCTATGCAACCTGGACTTAACATGGACAATTATATTCTCTCCGTCTAATGAGGAATATGAAGCTAAAGAAATTTAGTGTAGTGAGGACCATAACTATTTATTTATAAGTTAATTCTCACGCTATACAACTCTTGTTTTCTCCATGTTTTGTTCCATTATTATTCCAACAACATATTGGATGAAAAGTTTATAACCCACGTGAAATAATTGTCAATTTTTAACCATTTCTATTGTCTTTTTGGAGGAAGTCTTTGTCAATAATTCTAAAACCGTGAAAGGGATAGAACGCACCCAACCAGTTTCTAGCTAGAGAGCTTAGCCCAAAGCTTACAATTAGTCGACCTACAAACTTCAACAAAACATAGGAAACTTGAATCCAACTTCCTTTTTAATAATTATTTAATTTCAAAACAATTGCATGAGAAGTACTTGTGTCTAAATTTTAAAAAACAACATCTAATAATACATCCAATTTTTAAGTTATTCAACTTTTAATTTTGTGTCCAATCCATCTTTAAACTTTAAAACAATAATCCGTTAACAATCTATTAGACATAGAATTTAATAGATTGTTAACAAAGTAAGCTTAATAGATATACAAACTATTAATTAGATATTTTTCTATAATTCACATAGGTATTAGAAAAGCAATCATACTTCCCTATATTAGAACTTTATATAAACTTTGGCAACTCCCTTATCTCTCTCCCCCACACAGTAAGTAGTAGAAAAATGGTGAGCCTTGATCAGAGAATGATGCAATATTTGCAAAGCTTAAGCCTTTCCATCTGGGATTTTGTTTCTCTGCTCTTGCTCTTGTCTTCTTCTCTAATCCTTTTTAACACTATAATAATGAAATTGGTTGCAACACACAAGAAGAAGAAGCAGCCTCCTCCGGGCCCTCCAAAGCTTCCATTATTGGGTCACTTGCACCTCCCCCACCGCTCTCTCAGGGATCTTTCGGCAAAATATGGCCCCGTCATGCTCCTCAAACTCGGCTCGGTCCCGACCATGGTCGTCTCCTCCGCCGCCGCCGCAAGAGACTTGTTTAAACTACACGACCTCGCTTCCTGCAGCCGCCCTCGCCTCGCCGCCAGCGGGAGGTTTTCGTACAACTTTCTAGACCTGAATCTATCCCCATATGGGGAGCGTTGGAGGGAGCTTCGGAAGATTTGCATGGTGGAGCTGTTCAGCGCCAGGAGGGTGCAGTCGTTTGAGAAGATAAGAGAAGAGGAGGTGGGGGTGCTGATAAACTCCATCTCTCAATCCGCAGCTTGGGGAAGTAGTCCAATTGATGTGAACGAGAAATCGTATTCTTTGACCGCGAGTATAACGACGCGGGTTGCGTTTGGGAAGACGTTCAGAGGGGGCGAGCTGGATGATGAGAATTTCCAACAGGTGATCCGCAGAGCGGTTGCTGCGTTGGGAAGCTTTTCGGCGAGTGACTTCTTTCCCGGCGTGGGGTGGATTGTTGATCGGGTGAGTGGCGTTCATGGGCGGCTGGAGAAAAGCTTTGCTGAGTTGGATGAATTTTTTCAACGTGTGGTGGATGATCGCGTCAACTTCAGGGAGACTCGTCGAAATCATGAAGAGAATATTGTTGATGTTTTGTTGAAAATGGAGAGGGATTGCTCCCAATCTGATACACTCAAATTCACCACAGATTGCATTAAGGCACTCATCATGGTAAGCCTAATCTTTCTAAGAAAAAATACTTAAAATCTCACTCACTCTTGACAAATAAGAGAGGAATTTAAAAGCAAATAATTTTTTTAAAAAAATAATGAGCCGTCAATTTTTCAATTTATGGTCCATGTGAAATAGCGATTCTCACCCATCAACACTTAAATATTAGGAAAATATTTTACTCATTACTCCTGTCCTTACCATAATTAAACATTTGACAAATAAGAGAAAAAAATGAAAAAATAGAGATTTTTTTTTTAAAAAAATAGGATAAAACTTAACTCAACACTGTTAAGGAGCCACATTGTCCTTACTACTATTAAATATTTGACAATTATAGAAAAATACAAAAATAATTTTTTTTTTACAAAATGATGAGTTGTCAAGTATTTAATAATAATAAAGACAAAATTGTCTTTACCAATGAGGAGTCCAGTTTTATCTAAAAAAAAATTTGTTAAATTTTCAAGGGTGTCGATGCAAAATTTGGTTGTAAATATGCTAAGTATTTTCCTAAATATTATTCATTTTTAAGTAGATGGTTGCAACCGAACAATACATAAAGTACTATGGTCAGTATCATTTATTAGACCGATAGCTACAAACAAACAACACTTAGTGTGTACTTTTAACTGTCCGTATCAATTTTTTTTAAAATCAAGGAGCTTTCAAGTTTTTATTGGTCGTAAGCCCATAAAACTAATTTGCTAGTTTTTTTATAACTATTTCATTTTTTACTTTTGAAAATTAAATTTATAATAAACATCATTTCCCGTTTCTGGATTTTTTTTTTAATTTCAGAAAACAAATATAATTTTTTAAAACAGAAAACTAAAAAGGAAAAATGAGATTTCAAATTTCCAATTTTGCATAAGCTGGTTGTTTAAGGTGTACTGTGGTTTAGGATATATTTCTAGCGGGAGTAGAAACGGGAGCAGGCATAATTGTTTGGGCTATGGCAGAGCTTGTGAGAAATCCAAGGGTGATGAAGAAGCTACAACATGAGATCAGAAGCTCCATAAAAGGAGATCAAGTGAAGGAGAGCGAGCTCGAAAAGCTCGAGTATCTAAAAATGGTGGTGAAAGAGGTTTTGAGGCTGCATCCACCGGCCACGCTTCTGCTTCCAAGAGAAACCATGTCCCATTTCGAGCTCAACGGATACGACATCGACCCCAAAGCCCATCTTCACGTGAACGTATGGGCCATTGGGCGAGACCCCGAGTGGTGGATTAACCCGGAGGAGTTCTCACCGGAGAGATTTATTGGAAGCAACGTTGATTACAGAGGGCAGAATTTCGAGTTATTGCCGTTCGGAGCTGGCCGGAGAATTTGTCCCGGGATGAATATGGGGACTCTTACGGTGGAGCTAGCGCTGGCTAATATGTTGCTGTGTTTTGATTGGAAACTGGCACAAGGAATGAAAGAAGAAGATGTAGACATGGAAGAGGATGCTGGTCTAACCACTGCAAAAAAATCACTTCTTAAACTTGTTCCACACCCACCTTAATTACATCAGCTCCTAGTTTAACATGTAAAACATTGGTGTTGGTGGGAAAAATTATTCAATAAGCTCGTCATTATAACAATTTTATATTTGTTCAAGTATAATTTTTAGATTATCTCGTACATCCAATGTTGCATGAGGTGTCATAAAATTTATTATGGCTAATAGTGGATACAATGCTAAAAGATTGTGTTGTGTGTGATTATACTATAATAAAATTGGTCTTTGATGTTAGTTTACAACCGACATCGAATTATATCATCGTAGTCTGTCATGCCAGTTTTTGAACGATATACCGACATCAAATTAATCGACATTGTAGGTCTTCAATATTGATTTTCAACCACATGTAATCTCGTGTTATGGTAACCTATGATGTGAGTTACTTTACGAGATGTTGGTTCCCAGCATAGTGGATACAGTGCTAAAAGATTATGCTGTGTGTAATTATAGTTTCTTTAGTTATTAGTTTATTTGCTATCTTGTGTGGTCATGGGTTAACTTCTTCTGTATTTGAATTTGAGGTAGTAAAGAGTGTGTTTATGGTGCATTTTTGTCCTTCAAACAGGCAAAAACGAGAAGCTGAGTATGGAGACCAGTTAGAATAACTCTCTACTCAAGTCGTGGATTGAACTTTTAGTATTTTATCAATTACCACCAACTTAGATATTTTTTTACTAAAAAAAAAGGGAAAAAATATATCTTTTCTCTCCGTATTTATAAAAAATTTAACAACGGTAGTAAAAGATGCTAACGAATGAGTAAAATTAGTATTTTTTATTAAAAAATAAAACAATACTTAAGTGTTAATTAATAAAAAAATACTTTTAAATGTCTCATCATCTATCTTTTTACCGATATAAATTTGTTAAAAATAAGAGAGAGAAATATAGATATTTCTATATTTTTGAGAAAAATATCTAGAAACAGTTCCTTTTAATTTGCATATGTAGCAAAGAGATAATTCTATGCTTTATAGAAAAAATATCTAAAGACAGTTCCCTTTTAATTCAAAGAGACGTCAATTGCCAAAACGAGCATATATCTCTAATCGAGGTCTCGATCTCGATCTCAACCTATCGTACTAAAAAACGAGAAGCAAAGTCATTTGTCACAATTCGCCCACGTGCCGTGTTGTCTGCCGACGCAAGTTTTGGGAAATTGAGATTTTTGACCCCTTTCAATAACCACTCTAGATTTTTGACCCCCTTTTGTTTTTAACTTATTCATGACCCCTTCACCTCAGATTTCTAACCCCTCCCCTTATTTTATCATGTAAATTGACGAAATTGCCCTCATTTCATAATAAATGCATTTATGATATAATAAATTTCCAACCAACCCACCAACCACCAACTTAACAATTCTCATTTTGTTTTTTCAACTCCAAATCACCACACACAGGCAAGTCACGTTTTTTTTTTCCAATACTCAAGATTTTCTCCACGTGATTGTTGGCCCACATTATCCAATCGATCGATCCCCACATAATCCGTTATCTCGAATCCATTGTTTTCACAATATAGGTATGTCCATTTCATCATTTTAGAATATTGTACTTCTTCAAACTTGTAATGATACGAAATTTTATCATTTTTCTAGAAAAAAACGTTATTTTACGGAAAACAGAAATGAAGTCTAGAATTTATCTTGGACCGGGATTGGTACCGGGATGAAATTTAGAATCGGGTTTGAGACCGAGATAGAAGGTAAACTCAAGCCCGGTCCTTCATGTCCAGATACGACCGGGACCGGGACCGAGATGGGGATAAACAGGGGTAGACCGGGATAGGGATTGTCTCGCTCTCGTTGTCTCAATCTCGCTGTATCGCTCTCCTTGACTTGTTCTCACTGACTCGATCTCGCTGTCTTGCTCTCGATGCTTCGCTCTCGATGTCTCGCTCTCGTTGTCTCGCTCTCGATGTCTCGCTCTCGATGTTATGCTCTCGATCTCATTCGCTATCCTTCTTTTTTTCGTTCTTCTCCATGTATGTATATGTTATGCCTCGTCCCGGTCCATTTCGAACCGGGATGAGTCCCAAGATGGATTCCAGAAGGATGGTCTTTCTGGATACCATCTCGGTCTTCATCCCGGTCTTTTTCGAACCGGGATGAGGCCCGAGATGGAATCCAGAAAGTCCATCCTTCTGGAATGGACTTTCAGGGTTTCATCCCGGTCCTAAATCCATCGGGCTTAAAGCCGAGATGGAACCCTGAAAGTCAAAAATTAAAACAAAACAATGGAAGCAACAATAAATCAAACTTCATAATAACCTTGGCTACTTCAGATAGAGCCGAATGTTGAAATCATTCACACCCACGCAAAGAACGAAGAAAAAAAAGGTAGAAAATCATTCACAATAAGATCGCGAGTTTGAAAGAAAAATTACCTCAATTAGGGAAGAGGGAAAGCTCTGATAGAGACGAAGTGAGGGAGACGAAGAAGAAACGACGGAGATGAACTTTCTGGTTGTGAGGGAGAGACCAGGATGAAAACTGGGATGGACAACGAGATAGTGAATGAGGGAGGGGAAGGACCGAGACAAGGAGGGAAAGGAGGGGAGGGCTGAGTTTGATTTCTTTTTTTAAATTGAGGGTAACTTGGTAATTTTACAAAGCAAAATAAGGGGAGGGGTCAGAAATCTGAGGTGGAGGGATCATAAATAGGTAAAAATCAAAAAGGGGTCAAAAGTCCAAAGTGGTTATTGAAAGGGGTCAAAAATCCCAATTTCCCCCAAGTTTTGTTCCAAGAGATAATTCATATACAAACCTCCACTTTCTGTCCATACATATATAGTATATATCAACTTCATCTCTAAAATTCAATAACAATTACAGTAAACCCAAAATGCATAGCCTTGATCAATTGATGCACACCATTTTGTTGACCTTGGCCATTCCCCTGTTCTTGCTCCTCCTCCTCAAAACAAAGACAAAATTTTCAACACAGAAAAATAAGAACCAACTTCCTCCAAGCCCTCCAAAGCTCCCTTTGTTGGGCCACTTGCATCTCATCGGCTCCCTCCCCCATCGCTCCTTATGGAAGCTTTCAACAAAATACGGCCCCGTCATGCGCCTCCACCTCGGCTCCGTCCCGACCATCATAATCTCCTCCGCCGCTGCCGCACGAGACATGTTTAAGCTCCACGACCTCGCTTCTTGCAGCCGCCCTCCCTTATCCGGCAGCGGAAGATTGTCGTACAATTTCCTCGACATAAGTTTCTCCCCATACGGCGACCACTGGAGGGAGGTTCGAAAAATCTGCGTGCTTGAGCTGTTCAGCGTCAGGCGGGTGCAGTCGTTTCGGGGGGTCAGAGAACAAGAGGTGGGTCTGCTTATAAACTCCATCGCTCAATCCTCAACTTCCGGAGCTCTGGTGGATGTGAGCGAAAAATCGTATTCTCTGACCGCGAGTATAATTACGCGGGTTGCTTTTGGGAAGAGCTTCAGAGGGGGTGAATTAGATAATGAGAAGTTTGAAGAGGTTATCCGTAGAGCTTTGGTGGTAATGGGAAGCTTCTCGGCGACTGACTTTTTCCCAAGTTTTGGTTGGATTATTGATTGGATGAGTGGCGTTCGTGGGAGGTTGGAGAAGAGTTTTTTGGAGTTGGATTCTTTTTTTCAACATGTAATTGACCACCGCCTCAAATTTGGGGCGACTTGTGATGATGACAACAATATTTTGGATGTGTTGTTGAAGATGGAGAGAGAGCGCTCTGAATTTGATGCTCTGCAACTCACTAGAGACTGCATCAAGGCACTTACCATGGTAAAAAGCTTCATTTTATAGCATATATGAGATTTATTAGATTGCTCTCTCTTCTTAGTGGTTAAATATATTTATTAGATTGCTCCTCCCTGTTCAAAATCTGTCGAAACCAATTCACTGCATCTATGTTTTTCCTACGTACATGTTTTAATTCATGTTTTAAATTTTTTTAATACGAGTGGAGATGGAACTCACAATCTAATTATGTCAATTACCATTTAGTATATATTCGTTTTGGCAAATATATGTTTTAATTAATCAAACAATTTGGATGTTTTTTATATACGTGCTTTAGTTTAAATTTTTTTTAATGTTTTTCAATTTATATCATTTTTATCGGTAGATATTTGATGTGATTGTTGGGTAATTAAGTTTATGCGGCATATAATAATACTTGATAGAAATTTAGAGGAAAATTAAAAATCTCAATTTCTGTCCACGTTTAGGGAAGGAATTAGAAATTTCCCTCCAATTAACTCACCTAATTCCCTCTATTGAAAAATCTTAAGACTAAAATGAATCTTTGAAAGAATAAAAACTAAAACATATATATAACTTTTTGTATTTTTTATATTTATTAGTTTTTGTGTGCGTCTTAATTAGGATATATTTATAGCCGGAGTGGACACGGGAGCCGGAACAATTGTTTGGGCCATGACAGAGCTGGCGAGGAATCCAAGGGTTATGAAAAAGCTACAAGACGAGATCCGAAGCTCCATAAAAGAAGAAGATCGAGTAGTGAAGGAGAGCCACCTCGAAAAGCTTGAATATCTAAAAATGGTGGTCAAAGAAGTTCTGAGGCTTCATCCGCCGGCCCCACTTCTCCTTCCACGAGAAACAATGTCCCATTTCAAGCTCGGCGGCTACGACATCGAACCCAAAGCCCATCTCCACGTCAATATTTGGGCCATCGGGCGGGACCCGGAATCGTGGACAGACCCGGATGAGTTCCTGCCGGAGAGATTCGTGGGAAGCAACATCGATTTCAGAGGGCAGAATTTTGAGCTGTTACCGTTCGGAGCTGGCCGGAGGAGCTGCCCGGGGATGCACATGGCCACCGTTGCGGTGGAGCTGGCGCTGGCTAATATGCTGCTGTGCTTTGATTGGAAATTGCCGCAAGGGATGAAAGAAGAAGATTTGGACATGGAAGAGGATGCTGGTCTGACGGTCACCAAGAAATCGCCTCTTCATCTTATTCCTGTCGAATACTTCAAATAAAAAAGTAGGTCAAATTTGTACAATTTGAGGGGGTAAAATGTTGATGCTCTAGTACGTTTTCGGTTAAATTTCCCCATTTGTTAACGTTCTGTTTCTTGTTATATTATGCTAATCATATTTGGTACCATGTTTCTTGGTTCCATTTTTAATTTTTTTTAGTACGGAGTCAAACTCGAATCCACGACCTTTTGTTTGAGAACCAGGTTACCAAAGGGGTCTAAATTTTCTATTTTAGTTCTAATGTCATGGTTGTGAAACGTTATACTAACTAACGGAAGAAGACCAAATAAAAATTCAATGAAGCGCATGATAAATACATTTTAAATTGAATAATTATATAATCCACTTACTCTTATTTTATGTAACTACTGACTAGTAAAGTGCCATATATGGTGCCAAATTACTTATAAATCCTTTGGCACCTAATCAATCCAATCAACATACTATATCTAACTCATGATCTTAATAATAAATACTTATTAACACTTCATATAATAAGTACAATCATTTCTAGGAAAAAAATAATCTGTGATATTAATGTATCAATGCATTTAAATCAAGGAGAGTTTGAGATTTAAATTAATCAAGGAGAGTTTGAGATATAAAAAGTGCGATTTCATCGTCCACTCCTCCACTTATACGTCAACAAAATCTTTTCTCAAATTAAGGGGTCGTGAGTTCGATCCCCATCTCATATGTTGTACTAGAAAAAAAAAACTTTTCATATTCTTACTTCCTCAAGCTCATATAAAATTAGTCCATGCAATAATAATACTTCAAAATTTGCGGTATTTTCTACAAATAGATACTCTTGTGTAGCTGTCTTTTTGTCTCCATCTTTTTGACAACGTTGCTATTTTGGTTTCCACAGGGTTGTAATTTCATCGGGTCGGATCAGTTTCGAGCAAAACCGAATCAACCCTAAAATTTTCGGTTTCCTTCGGGTCGGGTCCTGATCGAGTTGGGTGGGGCTTTGTTTTTTTGTTTTTTTATTTTTTTTGGAGAGAGAGGGAGTGGGCGAATTTATTTGTAATTTCTCATATATTTCCTTCAAAATTGGAGAAATTATTGGAGAGGAGAGGTTTGAAAGTGAAGAGAGATCCACGAAATTTTCTAATTTCCATACTAAAATTGAATAGAAAATTAAAAGATCTTTGATCTTGAAATTATAATTGAATCTAGAAATTTCTCATCGAAAATTGAGAATTTCTTATTCAGATTGGGGAGAGAATTGAAATTTGCTTTTTCAAATGGGGGAGAGAATTGAAATTTCCTTTGTGAGAGAGAGAAGATTTAGTCGTACGTTATCGTCGTGCCGTCGGTGCCGATTACTGCCATTTAAGGTTGCTGTCGCGCTGGTTGCTGTCGTTTGGGGTCGCCACCGCGTGCTGCCGTTGTGGCGGTGCCGCCTGCTGCTATTTGGGCCACCGCTTGGGGTTCTTCTGTTGTTTGCTTAATTTCTGCCGCCCGCTGCTTTTCTGCTATCCGAGTCACTGTCACCGACTGCCTTGGAGGTTGGCGTCGCCTGCGGCCGTGGAGGTCGTTGTCATCTGCTGTTTGGAGGTCGTCGCCGCATGCCGCCGTCTCATGTCGCCTGAATCGTCGTTCCTTTGTTCCTTCGTTTCTTCGTTCCTTCATTCCTTCGGGTAACGGCGGCTTATCAAGGGAGAGCAGAGAGCAACAAAGAATATAAGATTTAGAATTTAAGCTAGATTCAATTTCTAGACACATACATAAATTTCTAGATATAAAAAGCATTCTTGTAAAAGCATTTCAATCAAGAAAGAAAAGAGAACAATATTCTTTTCTAGTATGTTCTTCAGTTTACAAATTTCTTCTCTTCAAGGTTGGTGAGATTGAGAGTGAATTTTAACAAGTGCTTATCAAGGTTTCCAACAGAAATTTCTAATCAAAACGATCCGTAAGATTTGCAAGTGTGAGCTCAATCGAATTTTATGCTCATATTCATCCTACTACATTCTTCTTCCAGTCCTGCAAATCGCCCATAGCTTAAAGTTTTGGAAGCGCCATAGCATAAAGTTTTGGAAGTTGACAGAGCTGTAGAAAAACCTCCTCGGAAGAACTTTGCTTCTCCGTGAAAACCTCTTCCAAATTTGTCACTTAATTTGGACCTCGTTCAATTGCCCCAATGTTAATGTGTAGATGGTTTAGAGGTGATTTCATAGCCGTTGAGCTTCAAGTGATGACTGATGACATGGGATTCCTCTTGAAGGTAGAAATTGGTAGGGGACTGGTAAGCACAAACTGCGATGAAAGTAAAAGAACGCAAGAAAAATATATAATCACCCAAAAGACTCCTTATGGATTAAAAATGGTGGTGAAAGAGGTTCTGAGGCTGCATCCACCGGCCACGCTTCTGCTTCCAAGAGAAACCATGTCCCACTTCGAGCTCAACGGATACCACATCGATCCCAAAGCCCATCTTCACGTGAACGTATGGGCCATCGGGCGAGACCCCGAGTGGTGGACTAACCCGGAGGAGTTCTAGAGCGTTGATTACAGAGGGCAGAACTTCGAGTTCTTGCCGTTCGGAGCTGGCAGGAGAATTTGTCCTGGGATGAATATGGGGAGGACTCTTACGGTGGAGCTGGCGCTGGCTAATATGTTGCTGTGTTTTGATTGGAAACTGCCGCAAGGAATGAAAGAAGAAGATGTAGAGACATGGCGAAGAGGATGCTGGTCTAACCACTGAAAAAAAATCACTGCTTAAACTTGTTCCACACCCTCTTTAATTATTTCTTATTTTAACATGTAAGCATGGGTTGGTGGGAAAAATTATTCAATAAGCTCGTCATAACTGTTCTCTCTTGTAACAATTTTATCTGTTCAAAGTATTTTTTTAGATTATCTCATACATCCAATGTTATATGAGGTATCATAAAATTTATTATAGCCGTTGTGGGTATTAAAGCATTGTGTTGTGTGTCATTATACTATCACAAAATAGTATAATAAAATTGATGTTTGATGTTAGTTTAGAACCGACATCGAAATGTGTGTCATCGTAGTCTACCATGTTAGTTTTTGAATGATGTACCGACATCAAATTAACCGATATTGTAGGTCTTCAATCGATTTTCAACCACATGGAATCTCGTATCATCGTAGCTTACGATATCGGTTACTTTACGATGTTGGTTCCCAAATGACGATAGTGGATGCAATGCTAAAAAATTGTGCTCTGTGTAATTATAGTTTCTTTAGTTATTAGTTTTATTTGTTATCTTGTGTTAACTTCTTTTGTATTTGAATTTTAGGTACTAAAGAGTGTGTTATGGTGTGTTTTTGTCCTTCAAACAGGCAAAAAATGAGAAGCTCATTATAGAGACCAGTTAGAACCGTTTACACAAGTGTTCTTCCAAGATCTTATATATTCCTTCCATCATGAACTCTAAGCCCAATTATGATCTACCAAATAAGGACTGTCGAAGTCCAGGACCATAGCTACCAAAGATTTGAATTGATGACTAAAATCTTGTATTTAGAAGACCAAGAATTAACTGTATGATGAGTCTTTCATCTATATACATGAGAGTGGTTGATGGTTGTGAAGATCGTGAAACAACTCATGTATTTAATTGACATCTAAAAAATCTATTGAGTTGGGAGGTTACAGAGTGTTACATTATTTGAAACTATTAAAAAAGACCTATAGTTAAAAAGGTTGTTAAATGACTTTGAGATTATTTGTTGAAATATAACACTAACTATCTAGAAATTAAATAAATATATAAAAAGATGCTCTAGAAATATCTTAGACTTTTCCCTTAAGTTCCAAAGAATTCTAGAGAGATCTTTTGGATAAGAATAGGTAAAGAAAGATCTAGAAT
The DNA here is from genome assembly GCF_013281855.1 of Momordica charantia. Lineage (NCBI taxonomy): Eukaryota > Viridiplantae > Streptophyta > Magnoliopsida > Cucurbitales > Cucurbitaceae > Momordica > Momordica charantia. Next base: position 31,273,709 of record NW_028275167.1, on the reverse strand, counting down.
AGGTAAGAATGAGAGGTGCCTAAAAAGTTCTTTTTACTTGGATTACAGATCTCTTTTCTATAAATAGGAGAGATGAAGCATGAATCAAGTGAAGTGAGTGAAGAAAGGGAGGAAAGTTAAAAAGTGCGAGAAATCTTCCATCAAATAGTATCCAGTATTTGAAATAAGGTTTTTCTTGAAGTTTAAAAACATGAGAAGGAACCTTAAAAATATCGGGAGTAATTTTCTCCGACGAAATATATGGGTTGGAAAAAATATTAGGAAGAGTGGATCGGCAAAGGTCACTCCCGACGTATGAGCTTTAATACTAATTGATTTCTATTACTGCATGTGCTTTTGTCCTCCAACCTCAAACAAGAATTAGGCGTAAGTTGATTTCTATTGCTGCATCTTGTTTTGTCGTCCATCTAAAACAAGAATTAGGTGCAGGTACAATACGTTAACACGTGGATTGCACTTTTAGTATTTTATCAATTACCATTAACTTAGACAATTTTTTGCACTTTCAGTATTTTATCGATTACTATTAACTTGGACGATTTTTTACTTAAAAAGGAGGGAAAAAATTATATCTTTTCTCCTCTTATTTATAAAAAATTTAATAATAATTAGCCAAAGATGCTAACATATAAGTAAAACTAGTATTTTTTTTTATTAAAAAATCAAACAATACTTAAAGTGTTAATTAATAAAAAAAATACTTTTAAATGTCTCATCATTTATCTTTTTATCCATATAATTGACATATACTAGATTGTGAATTCGATCCCAAACTCCATGTATTATATAAAAAAAAAAAAAAAGGAGATGCAAAGTCATTTGTCACCATTCGGCCACGCGCCGTCTTGTCCACCGGCCGCGAAGTTTGCTCTTAAAAGATAATTCATATACAGAACCTACCCCTTCTGTCCATAGATAAATAGTATATATAGCAACTTCATCTCTAAAACTCAATACCAATTACAGTAAACCCAAAATGCATAGCCTTGATCAGTTGATCATGCACACCATTTTCTTGGTCTTTGCCATTCCCCTAATCTTTCTCCTCCTCCTCAAAACAAAGACAAAATTTTCAACACAGAAAAATAAGAACCAACTTCCACCAAGCCCTCCAAAGCTCCCTTTGTTGGGTCACTTGCACCTCATCGGCTCCCTCCCCCATCGCTCCTTATGGAAGCTTTCAACAAAATACGGCCCCGTCATGCGCCTCCACCTCGGCTCCGTCCCGACCATCGTAATCTCCTCCGCCGCTGCCGCCCGAGACCTGTTTAAGCTCCACGACCTCGCGTCTTGCAGCCGCCCTCCCTTATCCGGCAGCGGAAGATTGTCCTACAATTTCCTCGACATAAGTTTCTCCCCGTATGGCGACCACTGGAGGGAGGTTCGAAAAATCTGCGTGCTTGAGCTGTTCAGCGTCAGGCGGGTGCAGTCGTTTCGGGGGGTTAGAGAACATGAGGTGGGTCTGCTTATAAACTCCATCGCTCAATCCTCAACCGCCGGAGCTCCGGTGGACGTGAGTGAGAAATCGTATTGTCTGACGGCGAGTATAATTACGCGGGTTGCTTTTGGGAAGAGCTTCAGAGGGGGTGAATTAGATAATGAGAAATTTGAAGAGGTTATCCGTAGAGGTTTGGTGGTAGTGGGAAGCTTCTCGGCGACTGACTTCTTCCCAAGCTTTGGTTGGATTATTGATTGGATGAATGGAGTTCGTGGGAGGTTGGAGAAGAGTTTTTCGGAGTTGGATTCTTTTTTTCAACATGTAATTGACCACCGCCTCAAATTTGGGGCGACTTGTGATGATGACAACAATATTTTGGATGTGTTGTTGAAGATGGAGAGAGAGCGCTCTGAATTTGATGCTCTGCAACTCTCTAGAGATTGCATCAAGGCACTTACCATGGTAAAAAGCTTCACTTTATAGCATACATGAGTTTTAGAACAGCTTTTTGTGCTCGGTTTGAAAATCAGATCAAAAGTTGAGAAATCCTTATTTTTCTTTAAAAAAAAAATTTAATTTTTGCATTTGTTTGACAAGGACAAGATTCATCTTTACCACCGAGGAATTTATCCCAACACTATGAAAACAACTCAGAGAAGTAGGAGAGAAAAAATAGAATAAATAGATGATAGTTTTCAAAGGGTAGTTAGGAGGATGATACTTGCAGGCACCTAAATGTTATGTTTAAAAATTTATACTCATTTTATATAAATACCTCAAAATTCAATCGGTCAAGACCAACTCACTACATCTTCTGTTCTTTACTAAATATATGTTTTTTTTTTTTTTTACTATAATATGCCGAGGTGGAGGATGAAAATTATCCTCTCTTTGAGGTATCAATAAAAACTAAAACATATATATAATTTTTTTATATATATTTATTAGTTTCGATGTGCGTCTTAATTAGGATATATTTCTAGCTGGAGTGGACACGGGAGCCGGAACAATTGTTTGGGCGATGGCAGAGCTGATTAAGAATCCAAGGGTTATGAAAAAGCTACAAGACGAGATCAGAAGCTCCATAAAAGAAGAAGATGGAATAGTGAAGGAGAGCCACCTCGAAAAACTCGAATATCTAAAAATGGTGGTCAAAGAAGTTCTGAGGCTTCATCCCCCGGGCCCACTCCTCCTTCCAAGAGAAACAATGTCCCATTTCAAGCTCGGCGGCTACGACATCGAACCCAAAGCCCATCTCCACGTCAATGTTTGGGCCATCGGGCGGGACCCGGAATCGTGGACCGACCCGGATGAGTTCCTGCCGGAGAGATTCGTGGGAAGCAACATCGATTTCAGAGGGCAGAATTTTGAGCTGTTGCCGTTCGGAGCTGGCCGGAGGAGCTGCCCGGGGATGCACATGGCCACCGTTGCGGTGGAGCTGGCGCTGGCTAATATGCTGCTGTGCTTTGATTGGAAATTGCCGCAAGGGATGAAAGAAGAAGATTTGGACGTGGAAGAGGATGCTGGTCTGACGGTCACCAAGAAATCGCCTCTTCATCTTATTCCTGTCGAATACTTCAAATAAAAAAGTGGGTCAAATTTGTACAATTTGAGGGGGTAGAATGTTGATGCTCTAGTACGTTTTCGGTTAAATTTCTCCATTTGTTAACGTTCTGTTTCCCGGTATATGTATGCTAATCATATTTGGTACCAGCTATTTCGTGTTTCTATACCAAATTGATCCATGGACTTGATACAAGAGGATGGAATCAAAGATACACGGCCACCACTAGGTCATTGTTTATTTTTATCCAGATATTTTATTTAACTTCAAACATCGTCCAATCACAAAATTGGTTTCTCTTTTAAGAACGTTTCTCAAAAGTTTTAGAAACGAGAAACATGATTCGTTATCAAACACATCTATTTTTTCAAAAAATGAGAAACAAGAGATGAAAACATTAACAAAACTCTAAATTTTATATTTTAGTTCTAGTGTCATTGCTGTGAAAGGTTGATTTGGAGGACTAGCCAATGGTAAAAGACTAAATAAAAGTTCAATGAAAAGATGGATACATTTTAAATTGAATAATTATATAATCCACTTACTCTTAACTAGGACTAGTGTATTCACTTCTGCATATACGGTGCCAAATCAACTTATTAATCCTTTGGCACCTTATTAATCCAATCAATATACTATATCTAACTAATGATCTTAATAATAAGACTTATTAAAACTTCATATAATATAACTAATGATCTTAATAATAAGACTTATTAAAACTTCATATAATATAATAAGTACAATCATAGGAAAGGGAAATCATGCATTTAGTTTAAGGAGTTTGAGATATAAAAAGTGTGATTTGATCCTCCACTCCTCCACTATCAACAAAATTTTTCCTATTCTTACTTTTTTATCCATCAAACTCATATAATATTAGTTCAGACAATGATAATACTTCAAAATTTGTCATATTTTCTCAAATATACTTTGTTTTTTTTTTAATATGTCGGGATGGAGATTCAAACTTCCAAACAAAAGTTAAAGAAGTATATCTTAATCAATTCAACTATGTTTAAGTTGGTAAACACTTAGATTTCAATTTATATTATAATTATACCCTTTAAATTATCGCATTAAAAACAAGAAAAAAAACATTTGAATTGACTAGTAAGTCTCTCTATAGTTTTTCGTTTTTTTTGGTTAGTCTAGAAAGATTTGAATTTACTTTGTCAATGAAAAAAAAAAGAAATATTTGAATTTACTCGTTTATTGAAACTTTCCATAACTAGAAATAAAGAAAGAAACAAAACAAAAATAAAAAGGACTGGAAATAAAGATGGAATTTGGAAACTTGGTAGAGTGGTGGAGATGTCTTCTTTGTCTCCATCTTTGATAATGTTGCTATTTTGGTTTCCATCTCATATATTTTTTAGATGTCAAATATTCAGTGACGGTCAGAAGAACAAGACAAAATTCTCAATTCTCACACTCGGAACTTAAATTATTTTTAATTTGTATTTGTGAAGACGAACACAGGCTCGTCTCTCAGCTATCAGCGGCGGCCCAATTTGGGAGCCCTAAATAATTGCATTATTGGGCCTGTTCCTCATTTGTCATATCACCATCGTCCAAGAAAACGACGCTTGGTCCTGCGCACTGCAAAATTTCCTCACGTCTTCAAGGTTCGTAAAATCTCCTTCACATTCCATCTGTTATTGAGTTTCCGGTGAATCATAATAAAATTTCACAACAATTAGAAAGGTTGAACTCCATGTTTTCGGTTAATCATTCAACAAACTTTTCGTAATTTCGCTTTCTATATTATTAACTAGTTAGAATTTGCCAATGATGTTCTGTTGCTTCTCCTATTCTTCTAATATAAATGTTTGTTCATATGATTGGATCAGATGAATAATATTTCTACCTTCTGTGATATTTTCTGCAAGCAAATCCTTGAAATTTCAATTGTGATGACAGTGAACTCAATACAATGTTAGTTCCTTTCTATATATGAGATTCTCTTATTTCTGCAGATATCTAGAATTTCCAAATTAATCAGACTTAGGTTCATGTGGCTTTCTAAATTAGACAAAAACCTCAAGTTGCTTTGATCGCTGCTGGTATTTGACTGGAATAAGTTTTAGAGCTGCTTTCTTGGGAATCTTAGACCAACTTCCCATTTGACAACATTCTATTAGGAAATTTCTAATCCAAACGATCCGTAAGATTTGCAAATGTGAGCTCAATCGAATTTTATGCTCATATTCATCCCAAATCGCCATAGCTTAAAGTTTTGGAAGTTGACAGAGCTGTAGAAAAACCTCTCTCGGAAGAACTTTTCTTCTCCGTGAAAACCTCTTCCAGATTTGTCACTTAATTTGGACCTCGTTCAATTGCCCCAATGTTAATGTGTAGATGGTTTAGAGGTGATTTCATAGCCATTGAGCTTTAAGTGATGACATGGGATTCCTCTTGAAGGTAGAAATTGGAATGGGACTGGTAAGCAGAAACTGCGATGAAAGTAAAAGAACGCAAGAAAAATATATAATCACCCAAAAGACTCCTTATGGATTATAACTAAATCTCTCAACTACCACGGCCATACCAGAAAATTCACTTTAAAAGTCCCAAACTATATGTTGGTAATCCTAGAAGGCCTTTTTGACACATACCCCACTATCTGACAGAGACTATATTAAATTAGGATATGTTTAATTTGAGGAGTTTTCAAGTTATGGACAAAAATAACTTTTCAATTATACAAACCATGTTATACACAAACTATAGCAACCCAAATTAAAGCTTTTCTCAGTATTAGGATCAAATTGAAACTATTTCCAACCAGGAGATAGGAGCAAGCACCATGTTTGGGCTATGGCAGAGCTAGATAGAAAGATGAAGAAGCTTCTAGATGAGATCAAAAGTTGCGTAAAAGAAGATTGATCACATAGCCAAGAAATTTTGCCATTGAAATCCTCATTTTCGCATCTACAACCTACCAAAATTGGGATTAATCACATCACATGTTTAATGACCAAAAAGTCAATAAAGATATGTATAATCATCCATTATTAAGAGAGATTTCAATATTATTACAGTTAACTATAGTTTGTTAACTAAAGTTCAATTAATCTTGATATGGTAGTTAGATAGTTTGTTATGATACAAACTTAATTGTTTTTACACTGACTAACTGTACCATATTTTTTATGAGAGATGATTACTCACAATAATACATTTTCGTTTCTCTCCAACTCTGTTATCCAGTAATAAATACTGCAATAAATCAAATAAAAAAAAAGATCAATATATGAAACCTACAATAAGCTTCTCTCTGTCTCCGTGGACTTTGAAAGTTGCAGCCTTTATCAATCAAGTCGCTAAATTTCAATACCAACAAATCCAAAATGTTTAACTTAGATCAGATGATGCATAGCCTTTCCATCTGGGTCTCTCTGCTCTTGCTGTTGGCTTCCCTACTGTTGGGTCACTTGCACCTCATCGGCTCCATCCCCCATCGCTCTTTGTGGAAACTTTCAAGAAAATATGGCTCCGTAATGCTCCTCAAACTGGGCTCTATTCCAACCATCGTAATCTCCTCTGCTGCTGCTGCAAGAGAGGTGTTACAAGTGCATGATCTTGCTTGTTGCAGCCGGCCTCGCTTAGCCGCCAGTGCAAGATTTTCATACAACTTTTTAGACATAGGTTTATCGCCATATAGTGATCATTGGAGGGAAGTTCGAAAGATTAGTGTGCTTGAGCTTTTCAGTGCTAGGCGGGTACAGTCGTTTCAGCTTATTAGAGAAGAAGAAGTCGGTTTGCTGTTAAAGTCCCTCTTTGAATCGTCATCTTCTGCTGCTCCAGTTGATCTGAGCGAGAAATCTTATACTCTCACTGCAAACATAATGACCCGGATTGCATTTGGCAAGAGCTTTAGAGGGGGTGAGCTAGATAATGGAAATTTTCACGAGGTTATCCGTAGAGCAATAGCAGCATTGGCAAGCTTCTCAGTGACTGACTTCTTTCCCACAGTGGGTTGGATTATTGATCGGGTCAGTGGTGTTCATGGGAGGTTGGAGAAGAGCTTTGCTGAGCTGGATGCTTTTCTCCAACATGTAGTTGATGATCGCATCAACTTCATGGCGACTTCTGAAAATGAAAACATTATTGATGTTTTGTTGAGAATGGAGAGAGAGCGCTCTGAATCTGATGCTCTGCAACTCACTAGAGATTGCATCAAGGCAATTATCATGGTAAGCTCAAGATAATAAGGCAGACATAGCTTCAAACCGATTCTGATCATCATTATGGTTTTTTATTTTTCTATTTTCTGTTTTTGTTTTTTAGACCCTTGATCATCATTTTGGTTACCGAATCCCCTGTTCTTCAAAAAAGAAAGTCCAATAACTAAATATAAGAAAATTAAATGGTTATTAAAGAGCACCTCTTGTTTTAGTTTTCCAACTAATATTGAAGCTGAGGATGTGTGCGGTTTAATTAGGATATATTTATAGCTGGAGTGAACCCAGGAGCGGGCACCATAATTTGGGCAATGGCAGAGCTGATTAGGAATCCACGGGTAATGAAGAAGCTACAATATGAGATTAGAAGTTGCATAAAAGAAGATCAAGTGAAGGAGAGCGACCTGGAAAAGCTTCAATATCTAAGAATGGTAGTGAAGGAGGTTTTGAGGTTGCATGCGCCTGCCCCACTTCTCCTTCCAAGAGAAACCATGTCTCATTTCAAGCTCAATGGTTACGATATTGCTCCAATGGTTCATCTTCATGTCAACGTTTGGGCGATCGGACGAGACCCGGATTCTTGGAGTAACCCAGAAGAGTTCTTGCCAGAGAGATTTATGGAAAGCTGTGTGGATTTCAGAGGGCAGAATTTTGAGTTATTACCGTTTGGAGCTGGTCGGAGGAGCTGTCCTGGTGTGAACATGGGGGCCATTACGGTGGAGTTGATATTGGCTAATCTGTTACTTTGTTTTGATTGGAAATTGCCTGATGGAATGAAAGAAGATGTGGACATGGAAGAGGATGCTGGTCTAACAGTTGCAAAGAAATCACCTCTTAAACTTGTTCCAGTCTGCTACGGATTTGGCTCCACTCATGATCATGAATGCCAAGTACCATGAAGTTATACTATAAAAATAAAGGGTAGAATTTTTATAGTTGTGTAATTTAGTTTTTTAAGTTCAAAAGGTTTTAGATATGGCTGCTCAAAATGATGATTGCCTTCGTGCAGTCTTGGACTTGCTGAGCGTCAAAACTAAGCCATTTGTCCAGCTCATGGATGCAAGATTATGTTATACAAATGCTCAAAACTCCATGATCTTGCAAGCTCTCGTGCTTGAAATACCAATCAAAATATTTGTAAATTTGAGTTGTGTACTATGTTGACGTTTTCTTTTTCCTTGCTTGAAATACATTGTGAAGCGTGGAGGAGACATTGCCAGCGATCTGCCTACAAGAAAGAATCAAGCGTGTTCTTGGTATGCCAAGTCTTGCCCCCTGGAGACTGAATACAAAATATCATAGCTAGAATTCAGCTGCTATTTGTCCCAAGAAACTTATGTGAAATAAAATTAAAAAAAAAAAAAAAAAAATCACTCAACGACCAAATTTCACAAGATAAGATGATAATCAGACGCAGAGCGTTATAGTGCGTTTAGATGAGATAAGGGTCCTCATCAATGTTTTGTTCTACATTTAGTTCTGATTAGAACCCCAGTAGGAGGGCCACCAACAATCAAACTGCAATAACTGTGTAACCAATAGGAGTAGCGCAGCAGAGAACCAAAATTAGACCTGGCCCTGAAAGTCCCCTTCAAATCAAGCTTGATCCCATGCAGCTCAATCTGCTTCTGGAGCCTCTGCCTTTCTAATATAGGGAGCCTCACCTGACTGGACACCATATGAACATTTACCAACATTGATTCCTGTTTGGATGCCGAGAATGGTGGCATGAATTGGGTAGCAACAAGTGTGTTCCCATAGTAAAGATAGAGGACCATGGAGCTGAAATCCACGCTCACTTTCTTGTTTGGGTTCGTGAGATTTGCTAGTAAATTCAGATCCGCGTTTAGTAGATACCCCATGTCCAAATAGGCTGCATTTAGGGTGGCAGTGGACACATCGAACCGTGGGCTTTTTGGACGGAAAATGAGGTACACGATGAGGACAGCCAAGCCTCCAACAATTACAAGCACCCAAAAGATTGCACAGAACACTGCCCCGAACCACATTAGTGGGTTGGTTTGACGGGGCATTGGCATAAGCAGGTTATTGTTGTGGTGATTTCGTCTGTTATCATCATCATGATCCCGTCGCGAAACTGGGTCCAGAATTTGCACTCTAGGACGTGACGACGGCTGCACATTTTGATTTTGGTCCGGTGATTTTGCCGCTTCCGCAGATGGAACGTGACCGTACCTGTTCAAACGTGGTGGTGGTGGCCTCTCAGATTGTGATCCTTGGCCGTGGCGCTGCGGCTGTTCGGCGGGCGGCGGGGGATGTGGGTCACGACGGTTTTTCTTCAAACGTGGTGCCTTGGCAGGTTGGTCCTGCAGCGGTGGCGGCGGCGGCAGCCATTGAGTGGCTGGCTCGGGGTATGGGTCTGGATCGGGGTGAGCCCGGCGGTCGGGCTGCAATGGCCTGCCAAAGTGGGGGTTGGTTTCAGGACGATGCATATTGGGATTGGGGAGCAATGGAGGGGACAGGGTGGAGATGAGTGGGAATTTTCATGTTAAGCCCATAAGAAGCTTGCTTGGGGAAGAGAATCACTTGAATACAACTTCAAGAATGATTTGTTGAAAGGCAAAGTATCAAACATAAGCCAAGCCAAGCCAAAGCATATGCACATTGAGGCAAATAATATTATAGCTTATTCATATGCCTTTACGCTAACTACCCTGGCTCGTCCAGTACATTGCTAAATTAAAATCCCCCAACGAAAAATGGTGTCGTTTACCAAAGAAGATGAAGGTGGTGGCCATGGCGACAACTTCCTTCCAGCCCTTAGTTTTGATCAAAATAAAACTCTTTCCAATTTATCTTTTAAACCCCATTTTCTTCCATCAATCTATTTCGTTATATTACATGTAATTAATCATATAACTAGTTTGACTGTCAATGTGTTTTTGGTAATGTTGCAAGGTATTAGGTTAGGTTTGATGTATAGTGTGCTTTTTTTTTTAAATGATTTAAATATTATTTTGATTCATTTTAATCTATGTATTTTCAGACTTTTATTTTAAAAAATTTTATTGTGTATATAATTCGTATTAAAGTCTTTTAATTAGGGTCTAAAATAATCACTTGAACTAAAATAAACAAAATTTAAAATACACAAAATAAAATAAATAATACTAATAATTAAACATTCGAAAAAAAAACCCAATACTAGTTAGAATGAGGTTAAATTTCTTTTATTTATTGGATATCTTGTCATTTAAAATAATTACTAATTAACATAGTTCAATATTTTGAAAGGAATCTTTTGCACAGTTTTTCCTTTTGCAAATTGAAGCGAAGGCAAGGCATCTTTCACATTGAATCCAACTTTCTCAATTTAATTTCTATCTATTTTTTTATGTCTCGCCACTCTGTATACAAATACCAATAAATATATTTTCAAGAATTCATAAATATTCAGTGCAAGTAAATAATATCGAGATACATTTATGAACAACTCTTACATATACAACAAATATAGATATCAACTTAACCAGAATTACACCTCAACCCAAATTCCCTTGAACATCAACAGGGAGAAAGAGGTAACAATATGTAACTCAGATTTAACCTGTTTAGAGCAAGAAAGGACCTCAACACTGGATATCTCAATTCATAACTACATTGCCATTGTTCTCATCGATTGCCAATGTAACGAAAAACACAATACTTGATCCCGGATGCTTTTGATGCCAGGCAAGGCTTCCTAGTCCCAGCTTGGGAGGAAAAATTAGATAAGAGCAGACATATTATAAGTTTTTAACATAGGGAAGAAATGATGCAACAGCACCATATTTGACAGCAGACAGATACAAAAATGATCATGCAACTTCCTACAGACAGAATGCCCCTTCCATTGCCTATGCTATAAATAATGTATTCTATAATGCAGGGTAATAACATACATTTCATATTGACGAAGTGACAATGCTTTGTCAACAATTTTCAATCGAATGATTTCAGAATAATAATGAAAGTACCTGACTTTGAGTCCCGAGATAGGGTGGATGGTAGAAGGAACTTGGACACTGTCGTCATCTGGGACATTTCTGGGAAGGCAAGTGCAATGCAGGAAGTCTGAGCACCCACAATTCTTTGGTATAATTATAATCCGACCCCTCTAGAAAACTCCAGTGGACTAGATGGATGTATATGCATGCGAACGTAGCATAGAGCATTAGGAGTCAAAGAGCTGATCCAAGAATGGAAGATCAAATCTGTTATGATTACATATTAACTTCAGATTCCAATTAAGCATTCTTCAATGAATTTGAAATAAAAACCTCCATATCAGAACAACCAATGACTTCACAACTACAAAAACATAAAGTTAACTAGGCTCGAGTGCATATGATGACAAATAAAGTGGCTAACCTTGCAATTGCCAAAGGGTCTCCCAATGATACCACAGATGACCAGTTGCATCAGAATATGATTTATATCTTTAGGAGGCCCCATTTGGTCCCTGCATAAATAATTACTTCATCGAGTCAGATCTTGCATCATTCTTCTACCAGAAAGTTCCTTTTGGCAGCGTTCAAAGATATGAGAATTTATGGGTATAAATACTAGCAAATATGGGTTGTGACTTGTGTTGAGAAAACATGTAAGTTGGTTTTGACAAGTTCTTTTAACATCCCTCTTCATCCCAAATAGAACCACTAATTAGTTCAATGTAGCTACCCTATCTAGAGAAGCAAAAGTACTTTCTGTAATCAAATAACATTGAAATACGTAGAGGAAGATAAACAAAATTAAGGAGAAAAGGAAGACAAGATAACATAGAGCATACAGGAGTTCTAAAAACTGCTCATGACTTTCAGCAAATTGTTATGCCATTAAGTTCCATGAATAAGGACAAGGGGAAATCCTTCAGGTATTAATTTCTCAATCAATTACAACATTATAATTTCTATTCAACTATGCACCTTCCACGCCAATGTCTCATTAAGCCACTAGGCATCTATTATGCAATAAAAAGTTTTGATTTACAACATTCAGGCTGAGAAAGGTTGCCATAGCTCCATATATTGGATGATGTTGATCCAAACTTAAACCATACAAAATTTATCAACTCAAGTTTTCATAGTGTGAATAATATGCATATAGTATCAAGCAACGCAATATTTTATAATTGGGAGCTACTTCTAAGACATGATAACTGAGACAAGAAAATATGAAGGGATTTAGAGTACAAACTAGTTCCATAGTTAACCAGCATCCCTCGACTGAATGGCATTAATAAGAGTCTCAGATACAAATCTGTCAAGTGTATAGCCCTTCTCCATCATCTGATCCCAGACCTGACAAGCCAAAGAAAATTTCTTTTCTCGTAAAAGTCCTCGAATTATCAGTTTGAAAGTTACCTCGTCAGGATAGCATCCTCTAATTTGCATTTCCTCATATAGTAACATGGCCTCACTAACTTTAAATGATTTGCAAAGCCCATTTATAAGAGCGTTATATGAAACCACATCAGGGGAGATTCCAATCTCTATCATGTCATGAAAGACACCTTGGGCCATCTCAATTTTCCCTGTCTTACACAGGTAATCTACAACCGTTGTATAAAATATGTGATCAGGTAACAAAATTGTCTCTGTCATTCTATGAAGAAGTCTCTTTGCTATATGGGAGCTGCCTTCTCTAAGAAACGCTTTTATAAGAGTTGCAAATGTTCCCACATCCGGAGTGACACCTTTCAGGCCCATTTCCTCAAACAGTTTATATGCTTTTCTAGTATCCAATGCTTTGCATAATGAACCTATCACAGTATTGTACGAAACAGTATCACACAACCCTTTTTCCCTCATCTTATTCATCAATTTATATGCCTTATCCAGCCTGTTAGCCTTGCAAAGACCCTTAAGAAGTTGATTGTAACTGTACACATCAGGCTCCATTCCTATCCTCTCCATTTTCTTCATCGACTTCCCCACTGCCTCTAGCATAAGCCCGTCGCAAAAAAAATTTAGCAAAATATTGTAGGTAACCAAATCTGGCTCGCAACCATTCTTGCTCATAAATGACTTGATGGCCAGTGCCTTGGAGATCCGGCCAGCTCTACAAAACCCACTCATCAAGGAATTATAAATCAAGTTGTTGAACTTCGTCTGATCCTTCATTTCACCAACTGTAAGCTCATAGGCTAAATCAACCTTCCCACCATCGCAAAGCCCAACAACGAGGGCAGTACAGGCTTTCATGTCCGGACTAAGCCCCTTATTAACCATTCGACGCCAAAACTCCACAGCTTTGTCATATTGCTTGGCTTTGCACAATCTATCAACTATTATGGTGTATGATACAACATCAGGTTCCCTTCCTTTCGCAACCATTTCGTTAAAAAATTCTAGAGCCGATTCTAACAAGTTCTCACGGAATAAGAGATTCAAATATATATTAAAAGCCCAAATGTCAGGAAGATAGCCAAGTTTATCCATATCTTCTAAGAGTCTTCCTATGAGCCCGAAATTATTAATTTCACATAAAGCAGAAATGAACCTGGAGTAAGTAAATGGTGAAAGAGAAAAACCTTGGGGTATCATTCTCGAGTAATAGCTTTCGGCCAAATGGAAACGTGAGCGGCTAATCAAAACACCAATGAAGCGGTTGTAGTCTCTGCTAGATACAGGGCAATTCGATTGAGTCATTTCATCGAATATCCGGATGGCTTCATCAATTAGACCAACCTTGACGCACTTGGTGATACTAGCTCGAAAGACGAGGCGATGTGCGCCAAGTCTGTGATACATATCAAAGAAAATGCATGTCAAGAGGATCTACATCGAAACAATGCTGAAGCATTCCAAGAAACTATGGAGGGAAATTTGCAGACGCCGGAAACTGTTTGACTGTTCAGTGAAGCGATGGTGGAGGAACTTGGCGACGGTGAAGACGAAGGTTGATGGTTTGCTTAAGCAATTGATAAAAAATGGGCCTTTTATTTGGGGGGCTTGAGACATTCTATTTGGGCCCAACTTTCGATGCCCAACGGATTGTAGTGGACCAACGGGCTTCAACTTTTTGGGCCCAAGTTGTCATGGTGAATTGTGGTTGACCAATGGGCTTCAACTTTGGGGCCTAAGACATTTTGGTGAGTAATGGATTGCAGTCGACCAATGGGCTCCAACGCGCGGGGCCCAAACAATGAACATAGCGATTTTGTTTCTCATTTTCATCCTTCATTAAAATTAATACATTAAATAAAAACATCTTGTTAAAAATATTCCAAGAAATGGCTCGTTTTTCAGACTTTGAACCATTGAAAATAATAATTAAAAAAAATGGTGTTCCTATTGTTGGGTGTATGGATCATGTTGTCTTATTGACGTTACAGTGACCTAATATTTGAAAAATCAAATCATTCTAGCTATGGACCAAACCTTCAAATAAGGTAGACCGACCTCCCAACACATTAAAATTCAACTTTCTTTTTAGTAACTACATCAAAATTAAACCAACCAAAATCAAACAATAAAAAAGTTCTCAATTTAAAAAGTTTAGGATAAATTACCTTTTTTTTTTTCATTTTAGTCGTTATGTCTATGCTCAATTTTAATTTTTTTCTTACTTAGTAGGTTTTCTTTAAATCCTTTATCTCTATAGTCATAAAGAATCTTTTTAAAAATTAGTAGGCTTTTAATCACTTAAAGGATTAATAGAGGTTGAAGTAATATATAGAAAAGTAAGTTTTGAATTGTGAAATGAGTCAAGAACCAACAAAAGTAATGAGTCAAGATTTTTATAGGATGGCTAAGAAAAAAAAAATTATGACAAGAGAATAAATGTTGTGCAAATAAATATAATATTTAAACATTTAGAAAGTAAAGCGGAAAATAAATAAATTTTATGCAAATAAATATAATATTTAAAAATTTAGAAAAAAGAACAAGAATGAAAGTTTTGTGATAACAAATTCAAAATTCAAATAAATACATATTAAAAACATTGTCATAGTTTATGGAATTTACGAAAATGGTCTTAACTTACAACTATCAAACTAGGATAGTTAGGTCATTTCATTTCCTTTTTTTTTTTTTTAACATAGTCAATGCATTTAATCTATTAGGCCATCTATTCTTACAAGGGTTTTCCCAAAATGGCAAAATGATGGAATTGAGTAAATGAATTCTAATGATTTTTTAAGAGAGGAGATTTGGTCAAACAAAATTCCTTTTTTATATTTGAAATTTGGTATTTTCTCTCTGTCATTTTGGGAAGACCTACCACTACAAGTCACATTTTTCATCCAATATTTCATATCAAAAGAAGGGTAATAAGTTAGAAAATCAAAATTTTTTATACATTTTAAAACTGCATAAGATCTATTCTATTTTTATTTTACATCATCACAATCCATTCTTGTTTCTTTAAAGAATAATTATTCATAACCAAAAAATACAAAATCATGCAAATAATCGTATCTTTTTAGGTTTAACTTTTCTATAAAATTGTATTGAGTATCTAGTTTCACTACGAACACTTACTCTATTAATTAATTTTTCGTTATGTTTAAGTGCGGTTTAACATCAATGTTTTAATTAAAATAATTCGCCATAGAAAATAATTATAATTTGGTTACCATCAACCTATCCACTTGTGAAAAAAGAAATTGATCACAAAACACAAAAGGGACAAAAAGGAAATCCAATGGTATGGCCTACACTGTGTGAAAATTATTATTGTTTTTGGGGACTTCACTCCCAGAAATGATGCCATTCAAAGAAGTAGATTTCTTCCATGGAAAAGTATGCATGGAAAATTCTAAGTTTTTTTTTTTCTTTTTTTGGATGGTCAAAAAACAGCACTAGAAAATAAATGCTCCTAATATTGTATTATTAATCAAATTGTCCAACATCTATTTTTCTAGTTCATTATTATAAGGGGACCATGACTATGAGACTCATTATTCAAACTCATCACATTTTTTTATTTCTTCAATTTAACCTAATTTAGTATATCCATTTCTCAAAAGATATACATGGTGGTATTTAGATATGGGTTTTTTTTTTTTTTTTACCAAAGTTTTATCTGCAATATAATAAAGTAATGCATTTTTTAGTACGTCACAAATTTTTATATCTTTGACAAAAAATAGTATGGCGTGGTTTTCTTAAACGTGACACATTACTTGCTCGGACTCGCTTTGTATTTTACATTTTGTTATTTTTTGAATTTGAAAATTTGGTACTATAAATGTAAAATACAATTTTTATTATACTATTTTTGTAAATTTCTCTTTCCTTTAGTGTGAAAGCTATTACTCCATGGAAAATAGTCTGGACTTCCCACATACTCTGTATGGGAAAAAATGAGTAAAAATTGTCTCAAATGTGTCTCAATTGACAAAAATTAGTTAGTGTAAAGAAAGCATAGAGAAATTATTATCTATCAACCCCTAATTACGTTGGTAAAGAAAATAAAAAAATTAATATTTACTTTTCAGAAAAGATTAATATTTTAACTCGCATCAAATTCGTACAAAATTAACAAATTTACCCACCCTACCATATTTGTCCAAGTAACCGTCAAGCAGAGGTCGGTAAACATTCTTGACCACCAACCATAGGGCGCCACTTGTCATGCGGTCCAAAGAGAGAGCCATAAAGTTGGGTAAACATAGCATCGCTCTCAACCTGAATTTCTTAATTAATAATAAAAGTTTCATTATTCATTCTCTTCGATTTATTAAAATAAATAAATAAATAAAAAACAATAAATGGCATCACAAGACTTGACATGCATGCATTGTATGACCATCCCACGGCGACGTGGCTCTTTGACTCTCTATCTCTCTCTTGAGAAATTCCACGCCATTGGCTCGGTCCAATTTGTGCGCCTCACACTGAAATGCTTTCTCTCTCTGGTTTGGCCTCGTCTGTTCCAAGTTTCAAAACTCTGCTTCTTTGTATGCAAATTCCGGGTTTGGATTCTTCAAGTAAGGTTATCCAATTTCAAACAGTTTCCTCTGAGTATTGATTTAGTTGACAGCAACTTCTTCTTCGTCCTACTTTTTTAATTTTCTTTTCCTGTTCCATTCGACTGTTCGTCTCTCTGTTTTGAATATTGGGATTGAAACCCATGTCCAGCTATTGTTCAGCGTGGAATTTCATTTACTGGGTCACAATCGTGATTTTTCCTCTTCCCACTTGACTATCTGGATAGCTAATTTAACAGTTCTAGAGGAAGATAAGAGGGAATTCTGGTGGTGGTGGTGGTGTGGGAGGAAGAACATGGTCAAGGGTTTTAGGTGAGGAAAAAAAAAAATGGAAGAAGACTGAATTTCAATACCAGCTACATATGCCCTGTTCCTAATTTTCTGGCTTTTGGTGCTTTTTCCAGGGATAGTCCTCAAATGGGTACGAGTCAAAGAGCTGTTATAGAGTTCTGAGATGTTAGGAGACGAAGAAAAGGGAAGGGGAGGGGGAGGGCTCGCCGGTTGTACTCGGAAGGCGTATTTCCGATCGGCGTCGTGGAGCAACAGGTCTCCAACCAAGCCCAATCATAATCGGAGTTTAGTGCCCAATAGTAACAAAGCTCGATCATGTCTGCCGCCGCTTCAGCCGCTTTCAATCAGCCGCCGGAATATTGAGGAGTGGCCACGGGCGGGTTCTGATGATCTTGGCGTCTGGCCACACCCACAAACTCCGAGAGAAGTTGTTAACAAGGCGTCTCAGAATTCTGAATGTGAACAGCCTGCGAGGGAATTTCAGTTTAAGAAGGATAAGCTTGCCTTCTTTGATAAGGAATGCTCGAAGTTTATGGATCATGTATATCTAGGGAGTGATTCTGTGGCTAAGAATCAAGAAGTTTTGAGGCAGAATGGGATCACCCATGTGCTGAATTGTGTTGGGTTTGTCTGTCCAGAGTACTTCAAGAGTGAGTTTGTGTACAAAACTCTTTGGTTGCAGGATAGTCCCTCGGAGGATATTACTAGTATTCTCTATGATGTGTTTGATTACTTTGAAGATGTTCGTGAACAAGGCGGTCGGGTTTTTGTGCATTGTTGTCAGGGGGTGTCTCGATCGACCGCTCTTGTGATCGCATACCTCATGTGGAAGGAAGGACGGAGCTTTCACGATGCCTTTCAATATGTAAAGGCTGCACGAGGGGTGGCTAATCCGAACTTGGGTTTTGCTTGTCAGTTATTGCAGTGCCAGAAGAGAGTACATGCTGTCCCTGCTAGCCCGAGTTCAATTTTGAGGATGTATCGGATGGCACCACATTCTCCATATGATCCGCTTCATCTTGTACCCAAGATGTTGAACACTCCTGGTGTTCAAGGACTTGATTCACGAGGCGCATTTGTTGTGCACGTTCCTTCTGCTATCTATGTATGGAGCGGGGAAAAGTGCAACTCCATGATGTTGAAGATGGCGAAGGTGGCAGCATCACAGGTCATTCAATATGAAAGGGCAAAAGGCCCCATCCTTAGCATCAAAGAAGGTGCCGAACCATTAGGATTTTGGGATGCTCTTATGAGTAGCCAAAATTTGGCTGATAATTCTGAAGATGGGAAAGCTCAAAAGCTAGATATTTTGTCTACCGCAGAAGATCACATCTCTAAAGTGACAGGTCTAAAGGTAGGCAACCGCAAAGTTGAGGAGTATAATCCAGATTTTGAAATTTTTCATATGGCAATGTCAGGTGGGGTTGTTCCTCCTTTCATTCGATCAAATACGGAAACAGAAAATTACCTTCCTGCTAGAGAAAATGGATGGGACACAGTTAAGAGGACGGTCGGAGACGAAACTACAACCGATATTGTCACATCTTCGGAGCTGGATTGTGATACTACATCATTTGATGATATGGATAAGACTGCAAATATTCATGAAGAAGCACCAACTTCTTCAATTGATCTCGCATCTCCACCACTTTCACCCACAGCCTATTTATGTGGTTCGCCTGACTGTTTCCCAGATAGTAGCCTAGATCAGGAAATATGTAGTTCTGGCAAGGAGGAAAGCTCGATCCCGGATGATCCTTTATCGTTACCAATTCATCCTCCGGGATCACCAGATTCATTTTTCTGTTCCCAAGGAGGTACTAGTCCACAATTTAGCACCAAATCCCCTTTACTCTCACCTTCTACATCTGATAGCTCTAGTTCTTTTACCTTTTCACCATCATCGTCGAATTGGTCGTCTGACTTGTCATATGTGTCTTCTCGGCAACCTTCACCGTCTGACATGGATTCAGTGCATCCGGCTGTTAAAAACTCATCCATAATAGATAATTTTTGTTTACGCCACAAAGAAACTGATCCTTTCATTGTAGAGTCCTTTTCCTCTTACCCTACGTTAAGAACAGGAAACACCAATTTGACATCATCTAGAGGGACCTGCCCATCAATTGCAGAGCGTCGAGGGAGTTATCCTCCACCCAGGATGTTGCTGCCCTCCATTGAAGAAGCCTGCAAGGTTCAGAGGAAAATAGTTCGATCATTGTCATTTTCTTTACCCGACCTAGACGATGATGCATTGGACATATCTGGGTGCAGGCAATCCAAGAATAGAAGCAGTAGTATATACATGAGTTTGGATATTGATAGAATTGGGGCTTGCATTGAAACAGAATGCAAGCTAGCATTAGCAAAAACTCAAGTCTTTTACCAGTGGCCTTCCATGAGTAAAGTAGTTATCAATCAACTTGGAGATCTCAATTCTGGATCAGTGTATATGTTTTTCGCTTCAAATGTCAACCTGGATTCAGACAACTATAACATCTTATTTATCTGGCTGGGGCGTGAAGTTTTGCATGCAAACGATGAGAGTCAACTGATGAGTGACGAGCACCACTGGAAGATGATCGGACATATATTCATTAATCACATGGAAATTCCTAGAGATGCCCAAATACAGGTACGTAAACAGTTATTTCAGTTCTTACTTGATAGAGAATAATATGTTTAACATGGTAGACCAATGGAAGACACTCTTTTGTGTAATTTCTGCTAAGAGGGAAAATGTTATGCTAGAAGCAGAGGCTCTCAAAATTGGATATTTCCTAGGATAAGTAAATTTCCAAATGACACTTCTTCCCCGGTTATTTTTTACTAAAGCAAGTCCATCTGCTTGCATTTCTCAAAATATTGAGGCATCGTGGAGTGTGAAACCTAAAACCTTTCGTCAAGAAAATATGACCTAGTTGAAGTAGATTTCAGATCGAATGTACAAAGACGAGTTGCTAGATATTGGGATGAATTTGACTCAGGCAGCTAATAGGATTTAATCCTCCAACATAGCTTAATAGATAAATAGTTCATTCACCTTTCAAATTCCATGTTCTCAACAGTTTTGAAAGTATGCAATCATCTCATCTCATTTGTAGCATATGGTGTGTGCACAGATAATAAGAGAAGGGGAGGAGCCAGAGGAGTTCCTTGAGATTCTAAGCCGTTCATTACCTCAAAAAACAGAAGATGATGATCTGTTGTCTGTGAAGACCTGATGGACTGTGACGGTAAGTCTTCTAAAATGTAAAACTGGCATCCAGGGCAGAACTGATGCTATCTGCTTGTGTGATGTATATATATACAGAGAGAATCCAATCCTCCAAAGATCATGTATAGACAAAGACGCCATCAATAGTCTGAATTTTACCGAGTAATCATCAATGAGTTCACCTGCTTTTAAAGAAACATAGAAGTGAGAGAAAAAGTTCAAATATTGAATGAGAATCTTATATCAATTAGACTACCGATTTAGTCCTGTTATTGAAGTAAATCTTCAGATTCTTTATGCTTAAAAACACTGGATGCGATAAATTCATAGCCAAAAACCATTTAAATAGTTGCTCAAACTATAAAAATTCAAGCTACCCAAATTTCCGTGCATAGGAAATTTGAGAGCTGCTTTCCATTGTGATAAAACTACAGATAACATCCATTGAAGCTGTGTCGTCAACAGTTTATATAGACTTGCTGTGCAGGACGTACTGGTTGGTCTGGCATGCAATACTACAAAATTTATCTTGTCACCCAAATCCGAGACTTCAAAACATGTCTCTTCCAAAGATCGCAAATGACTGAACTTGACGAAGTCAGCACCACCACAGAAAACTAGTACCTACAGATTCCAACCTATACAACTTTGACAAGAGCATGTCTTCTTGGCAGCGATATACATGGACGTTGATTGGACCCAGGATATTTTCTTAAAGTTCATTCTGAGCTCTTAATAGAGCCATTACTGGACCAAGGGCGCTGCCTCTTAGTCCCCTATGGGACCATGACCTCCGTCCTGAACTCTCTTCTTGGTTCCAACCATCATTCTGAGAAAGCTCGGCTTTCTTTGCACTCAGAGCCTCACTGATTTCATCCCACGCACTTACTTTCCCATTACCTGAAGACCAACATAAAATTGCCCATTAAAACTTAACCAGCTCCCTGATACACTATTCCTAGTATGGATAGAAACTATAGTTAAACCTTGTTTGGCATTGTTGGCGTCCCCATTGTTATGGATGGGCATGGAACTTTCTGCAGTTTGATTAACAGAAGTGATTTCCTTGTTAACCGCAGCTTTTGAAGAATCCAAGTTTCCTTGCTTGATAAGCCGAAGATCAACAAGAGAGGCAAAATCTATCTGTTGAAGATCTCCATTTGTCAGTTCATTGCAATCAAGGATAAGCAGCAGATTAGCATGCTTAAACGAATATTTACTTGAAATAAAAATACCATTGCTTATACAGAACACGGGTGAACGGAAACTGTAGCTCAATTGTACATTTTAAAAAATACTTTGACTATGTGACAAATTGAAGGGAAAAAATGATTTGGATAATGGTGAAACCAAATATTATGCTTGGCACTAGTACCTTCAAAGAGCCATCTTCCCCATATGGGGTTGTATCTGATTGTGAGGCAGAATCCTCGTCTATCTCCTTTTTGAAAGATAATGGGTATTCCGGAACTGGTATTAGCATAATTCGATTGGATTCAATGTCATACCATGATACTTTTCCAACCTGGAATAAGAAAAAGAACTGGAATAACATCTTGACTGTGAAAACAAGAAACCAGACAGAAAATTACAATCAAGAAGAATTTTACTCGGAAGGAGGAAATCTCAGGTGTCCAGGTTGACGATAACTCAATCAAACGATATGCAACTAAATCACCTTCCTGCAATAAATAAAACATAAATTATAATAGAAAAGATTAATACTAAAATAACACCTGTTATATTGTTTTTTATAAATATAGTATTCAATTATTAATTGATTTGACACGCCATATGACAGTTAATCCTATTATAATGATCCTATTCAATAAAGAATCAAATTGTTCTTATTCAATAAACAATAAACAATAAATCATAATCATATAAAAAATAAAATGGCACTATATATCTTAGTTTGATTTTTGCCTATTTTAATCTTTGTACTTCTAAAACGTCCATTTGGTCCTATATTTTTAAAAAGTGACCGTTTTAGTCTTTTCATTATCTTTTTTATCTCATTTTTTTATCACAATTTCAGCACGACTCTAAACTAATTAATTCCTGAAAATGTATCCATAATTTAGTTATTAAAGGGTTTATGTGAAACATATCAAAACAGATGTTTGGAAGGTTAAAAAACTAAAGAGAATAAAAGTGGAAAGTACATGAACCAAAATGAATGAAATTTGAAAGTACATAGGCCAAAGTAGTATTTAAACCTTAATAATATGTCTCACCACTATTAAATTCAATTCAATAATCACCGAAACCATTATATTGCATAGAATCCAATAATTATTAACTAGCTTTGGCTATTTTTGTAACTATGAAAATTAGCTGACTACATAAAATTTTATATAAATTTTCAGACTTATGAAACTGGCCCCTGCCCTAAAGACAAAGTTTACTTTGGAAATGATAAACATAGGAAATTAAATTTAATGAGAACTGTCAACATGAACTGACCATTCCACTTTGCAAGCCAATAATGAGCGACTAAACACATAGTTAAGCAAGCAGATGAAGCTAATTGCGAAAGCCAAACCTGAGGTGAGCCAGTGCATGGTCTAAGTTCATCAAAATTTATGGGACCAACCACAGGTTCCGGAGCTTTAGGTTGCTCAGTTTCAGAAGTAGGCAATTGAAGAGGTTCGCCTGTAAAATTGTTAGAATTATTTCTCTTCCAAGATGGAGTTTTTTCTTTGCCCCATTTTTGACCCTTCTTCTTGTTGGTTATGCCATTCCAATGCAATGTTTCCTAAAGCATAACAAAACAATAATAATTGGCTACTGTGAACTTCAAAAGGTAGCATAAGACATAGGAACAGTGTGGATACCGTGGGGAAATGGTCTTGCTTTTGCTCCCCAGCCTGATCTGCAGCAACTGTAATTATAAAAGAGCAATCAGGGAATTAGTACTTGAGTGATCCATGTTGTAAATATATGAAATCAAACAAATATAACCAGCAAGCCCAGGTAAAACACTCCCCCATCCCCTTTTGAGCCACACAAAATACTGTTCCCACCATTGCACAAGCCATATTGAGTCCAGATTAGAAAGAATCATCAGACCTTTTCCAATTGGCTCAAAGCGAATGTGTCCTGGCTTAACTACCACAGGAACAGTTTCATCGTCCATATCAACATCATCATTTTGACTAGGTCCTTGATCAATACTTGTTTCAAGTAACTGCTGCTGTCGCTGCAAAATATAGGAATCGGGTGACCACACATCAAAACAATAAGGAAACTGTCTCTTCTTCAATAGTAATATGCTTCATAAATACTAATTTTATATGAGAATATTTGTCAGTTTAGGAACGTCATACACATGAAATATATGTATGGTGAGACTGAGTAAGACTCTACACATTAAAAATGATAAAAATAAAAAAATTGACACACGGTAGAATATTCAATAAAAGTGACATTTATACGCCCAGTGCAATATAAAAATATTTGTCATGAAGTACTGCCGTTAGTGGCATCAGTATACCTCTTCATTTTGAGCTTTTTCCCTTAACCAACGCCTTTTTGCCTTCTTACGACGACTACTTCGACTAGGACCCTGACAAGAGAAAAAAAGACACAAGGAAGAGAGATAGAGTAGATGAATAGCAATTCAACAACCAAAACAGAAAAAATGATAAAGACAATTGAATCCTAAATACAAATTTTCTGAAAGAAAGATTTAAACTCCTTGGCATCCTCCCATTACAAAGCATTTCATATCTATCTTTTTTTTTTTTTGATATCCGTGTGTCCGGGCAAGCTTGCATGCATCTCGACTAATCATGGGCCAACCGCCTAACCCTACCACATTTTGTTGACAAGGTAACTCATGCAATTCATATCTATCTATGTTCCCAAGTTCAAACAAGAGGGAATAACCAAGAGGAAATTCTCTTTCATTCTTCCCACTCATCCTACAGCCATACAGATAACCAAAAAAACAAAACAAAACAAAACAAAAAAAAAACAAAATAGAAAAGCCATCCAAACAAACAATATTCTAATATTCTAAATTCCCATAAAAAATAAATGAGTCAGATCTGATATACAGCAGTAAATTTACCGTAATTGGTGATGTAATAATGAAGTATAACTAATGCAAGTTACAGACAGTCGTTGCATACAGAACAGATTATGTTCTTTGATTGCAACCAACATCAGAATTTAAAAATAGGAAAAGCTGCTATTAAAAAATGACGATGATTGATTTCCATATAATGACGATGGTAGTAATAATAAACTTCCATAAATAGAAACCTTTTTACTTTCACTAGCTGTTTTGGACGACTCAACATGTCTCCTGCCAACTCCAAGCTGATCAATCCTGAACAACTATGATCCGTAAGACATTTTTTTAACTAAGCGAGCAGACAAAAAATAAGTCATTATGACATAAAAGGGGTCGAAAATCTATATATCATGTTGTATAATTTATGAGATAGTTATGTTGCAATAGATATAAAAGCAGAAGTAGAGCCTATATGGTGATTTCTCTAACATTAACTATCATATTCAAAAAGGCAATGGTCAAGGAATATAGAAAAGTTTGACAATTTGTCAACAATAATAGATTAATAGTCAAGTATAAAGTCCAGGTACTATTAACGGACCATTTTCAGATCATAGTATTAATGAGATGTTATGAAATAATCATAGGGAAGTCTGAAGTAGGAATTAGGATGGAACTGTCCAAGATGCTGAAAAATTCAATTTTTCAAATCTACTACCAAAGGAATCAGATAAGCAAATTTCCTGAAGGTTGGAATTCATTGCCATTATTATAATAAAGCACCTGTCTGCATTGGCAGTTGACTCAATAGTATTTTTGCTTCTTCCATCAATTTCAGTGGTGTTGGACGTATCTGATTCACATTCACTAGAACTGCTGGAGGAATCGTTTTTGTTGACTAGGACCTTTTGTGGGAGGTTAGACTTGTTAGACTTCAGATGCTTGATTTCTTCATGCTTTTCATTAGCATGCTGAACATCTGCTATGATAGTTGGAAATTCTTCAGTAGGGGAAGATTTATTTTTCTTCCTCCTGTAATTTTTAAATTTGAAATAAGGACCAGAATAAATAAACTGGATGCTATAACTATAAGCATGAAGGAAACTCGGATTTAACCAGATTAAATATGCCAGCTGTAGGAATTAACATTTAAAAGCATGTAGGATGAAACATAGTTAGACAACAAAATATACCACTTCAGCTATGTTAAAGGAGATGGAACATGAGAGTACCACTAAAAAGCAGCATTTTCAAACTGGTTTGACACGAGATAATATATAAAGAACCACAAAGCATGGAAGTATTACTAGAAATCATGATAGCTCCGCAGCCATTTTTATAGGTGCATCAAGCTGACCAAATACCATCTTCTATTCCAGAAAAAGGTATACTCTAGATAATCATATTTTCTCTCAGTGTTGTCAAAAAAAACAAAACAATTTATAAGTTTCCAACAGGCATAAAAACATCAGAGCTGATACAGGCATGATACATACTTTGAGTTACGAATTATCTTTGAAGCTTTTCTTTTCTTGGACACTTTTTTCATGACTGGCGAAGCTTCAACTGGCAAGGTCGCCTTAGGTTTTTCTTCCTCTGATTCACTCTCATAGCCATCAGATTCATTTTCAAACTCCTTGTCAGCCAGAAGCTTCACTCCATTGTCAACAGGCTTCCTCTCCCTGAATTCTTCGGTTACAATCAATCCGTTACCAACCTTGAGATTTATTGCCTTACTTTTTCTCTTCTTCACTCTGGCCAACAAAGAAAGTTTTAATTTCTAGCAAAAAAGTAAATAAAAACAGCGAAATACATACAAGCAAATGTCACCCGCAAACCAACCTGACAATGTCCTTATCCTTCAAGATACAAACCGACTCAAATGGAGGTAAAACAAAGCCATCCATCTACCAAAGACGATCAAAAAAGGTTAGGTAATGTGCCATAACGAAGTATGGAGACAGTGAAAACTAAAGCAAGAGAAGAAAGGGGAAACAATAATTTATTGTTTTCCCCGCGAAAATACTCGTTTCTATAAGCGACTGAAACTTATCGACAGAAAACTTGTAAATATAGCTTAATCAGGGAAGTGCTACTAGCATAACTAATCTCATTCACTTCCACGACCTTCATCCGCAGACAATCCTTCAGTAAGGTAACCTGATGAAAGAGAGATCTTACGGAAAGGATGAGACCGCAGGGGCAAGCATCTTGAAGACGAAAAACAGAAAGGATGTAGGAGGAGAGGTCTGAAATAGTTCGGAGATGAGATTTTAGGACAATCCAGCTCCGGCTCAACCCCTCCTTCGACAGCGACTCGGTCAGTAGGTCCTTGTCTCTGAACAATACTCGTAGTCTCACAGTCTCCATCATGCACCACAGAGAGAAATGGCGGTGAATAACACAGATTGGGAATTGGAACAATGGGGTGCTGCGTGTCGTGTCCACCTTCTTAAACCTCTCTCCGATGTAAGTCCCTCATCAGTCGTCAAGCGGCCACGGGAAGCAGCTCTGTGAAAGACCCCTCGCCCGCCGAGCTTTCAACAAGTAATCCATGGGTGTCAAAATTCCCGGACCTGGCCCATGTTGAATCGATGGTTTTTTTTTTTCTTTTTTTAAACAAAACCTTATTTTTATTTTAAGAATGTAGCACCACTTTTTTTTTTTTTTTTAATACAAAATGCAGCACTAGCACCACCTAAACCTTCGATTTTTTTGTTCTTTGACAATTACTTAAATCTTCGATTAATGGAAAGATTTTTGAAAGCTGAATTATGCTCGAGTTTTATCTCCGAAAAAAAGAAAAGAAAATTAATGCTCAAGTTGGCAATAAATTGGGTGGGTTGTTTGGAATGTAAGTCAATGTTGAAAATATAATTTTAAAGTAAATTTAAATTCAAGATAAATTCCATATTTAAGATATAATATTAATCAGACAAATCATTTTATTAAAATATGATTAAGGACCTTTATATGAATTACTTTATTTAAAAAAAAAAATCCAAACGACATTGGCCCTTTCGCTATCTTCATACAGAAGAGTTCAATACTTACCGTTAATGAATTTATTTTAGTGGAAATTTGTACTCATTACCTTTAGTTAGAAATAAATGACTTAGTTCAAGTTGGCACCATTTTTTTAAATTTTAAAAAGAACAATACAGCAGAAAAATTTAAAAGCGGTCAACACCAGTATCCAAACAATACATCCAATCTGGAAAGTCAGAATGCCACACCCTTGTTTCCTCTTCAAGCACGGTTTGCCTTGCGATTTCATGGGCAAGATTATTTACCTTTCTTCCAATGTTAGAAATTGAAGAAACTCTGGCAGTGAAAGAGTATTTTTTCCACAATCCAATGGGTTTCAATAATATCATTGTCTCCCCTTGTGAGCAGCCTCTAAACCTCCAAGGAGTTTCAAGCTGAATAGAGCAGCTCTTCCCAAATTTTTAAGTAACATTCATTTTTCCAAAGTCAAGTAAACAATAAATTTACCATATGAGCATAGCTAAACTAATTAAGAAACCTATATTTGATTAAAAAACCGTGAGTTGGAATCTCCATCCCACATGTTGGGATACAAACAGATCACAGTGAAAGTTATCCTTCCTTCGTGGGATATAAACAGATCATAGTTATCCTAAAGAACCTACCTGTTCACGTTACGTGATCCATGGATCACAATTTCTGGACAAGTTCTGTGCCTGCAGGGGGTTGCTATTTTTAATATATTCATAATCCGAAGTTCTACAAAAATCCAGCTAAAGTGCATGTAGTAGAAAATGATCAAAGAGGAAGACAATCAATTTGAGAGGGATCCATAATAGGGCGCAGAATTGCTAAAATAAGATAAAACAGAATATCTAATTAGAGCCTTCCTGCTGAATAAAGGCACTTCAATTGCACTTTTAAAAGGTAGCCAGAGTCGAGAGATCCGAAGAAAGAGCTTAGCAACATCTGAATTCAAGTCCAGGAGCAAGTTTCCTGTGAATCTACAATGCATCTTTTTTCCATCAATCTAAATGTCACATGCTTACAGACCCCTGCCACGATTCATACCATAAAGTTGAAGTTAGAGGAAAGTTACATAGAAATGAGGAAAAAACGAAAGGATAATTTCACACTTCCTCCAAAAAGATCACCTTATTACAATCATTTTCATGTTTAATTTGATCAAAGTATAAAATTTCCTCCCTTAAAATTGTAAATAAAGGATAATGCTCAGTTCAAGTTTAGTCCAAATCAGTTTCTCCTCTAGACTTGAGAAAATAATAGGCAAATCTCCATTTTACACCTTCCAAATTAATTTTTCTTCCCACTTACAATGAATAGAGAGATAGTTTGATTATTTTCTTCAGTTGTTTTTCAATATTTTCTTCCAAAAAATGAAAATAAAAATCAATTTAAAAGAAGGAAGTTGGTTGGGTGGAGGCTCGGGGGGGGGGGGGGGGGGGGGGGGGGGGGGGGGGGTGTTCTCCAAAAACCCCCAGGAGCGAAGTTAGGAGAACTTCTTTGAGCTAAAGATGCCAGGGAATTATTTGTTCAAAAAAGTCTTTAAAGATACTAATAATCCTTCTAAGAAATCCTGAACAAGTCTAGAAATCCCTTGTTCTATTCCCTTAAGGCCGAAGATGCCAAAATAAAACCTTTGAAGCTTTGATGTAATGTATTTTGCTTTCTTCCTGAATGGATGACCATCAAGGATTTGCTGAATAAAGTCTTTCATATTGTCAAAGGAAAGACAGTTGTCATTAATATTCAAAACAACTCCAAAGAATTAAAATGATAAGTACAGAAAAATTGTTATCTTTAACGATCACCAACATTATCGAATATCGACTTAACAATTCCCAAAAGAACTTCAGTGGGATTCATGCTCGACGGTATCTTTCCTTCAGCATTTTGACTTTACTATGAAGCATAATCTTGTGCTAGCCATGAAGATGGCGATGCTTTCGGCAGGAAGACTGATTTTTTAACTGTTCTATAGGCAGAAACTTGTTGCGTTTGATTGTACAGAGTAATGTTCCAAGATTGATGTTCTTTACACACTTCAAGTGCTGAGAAATCACTAATCGCTAAAAATAAGCAAGCAACTTATAAACAAAGCCAGAAGAACGGTATGATCAGGCCGCTATGCAGAAATCTATTCAAACACTTGCATCACTACTCAATAACGCATTGTTGAAAGAAAAGTTTCCTTTAGAAGACACTCCCGAAGATTGTAAAATACCTGACTTTCTTTATAAGGATGGCTTTGAGCTTGCGAGCTAGGTCCTGCGATCGAATTTTACGCTCCAAATTCTTCCGTGCCAAAACTCGTTTCTCGGAATTCTTAATGTGGTGGGTCTGCTCACGTTTAATCAGCCGCTCGATTCCGCTCGATTGCATCTTCCTTTGCAAAAATTTCAGTGCCCGCTCTAGATTTCCGTTCAGTACCTTCACTCGGATCCCCCTCCATTGCTGCTGCTGACAATGAAGGTTCTGCAGGAAATGTATCGAGTCAGTGGTGTGAATCGAAGGTCTGATGAAGCACGATACGTTCCGCGCCAACGAGTTCATCTCTAGGGTTTGGGCCTCGATTTCTCCGTTCTTACAACCGGTGGAGTTTTACGGTAAATGGCCACCGTTAAGAACTGAGAAACTATCCTGTAGTTCTCAGTCAAGGATAATAAATCCCAAGAAACGATCAGGGCCGTCTGATTACTAGGCGGGCCCGGGCCCACGATGGCCTTACAATAAGCTGTACTAAAAGTTATACTAAATGACGAACATATCCCGAAGTCAAAAACGTAATTTCACATTTATCCTTCAAGGATCGAGGTTGTGGATCCGACTGAAATCCACGATCTTACATGGACCTTGGAAATCTTCCTGCAAAAAACAGAGACAAGAAACGATACAGAAGTGAAGCTCCACGAGATAAAAGTAAGTAACTGAAAAATTCTGGCTTACACTCCGAACCGAGCCATGGTTGAGCTCAGGCACTCGAGCTCGCTCGGGAACAGAGCCACTTCCTCGCCAATGAAGCGGGACGAAGACTCGTCCCCTTTAGTACCCGACCGCCAGTCAGACGACGATGACGATCGTGATCGTGATCGCCATTCGATCCGTGATCGCCCCTACTCCAGGCTCAGTTTTCAATCATTGTGCCCTTACTTTGGTGATGATGCAAGGGTTTCTCCATACAACTCCAGGATCTCACTCCTTTCTATCTTTCTACTAGTCACCGCTGGTTTGATCGCTATTTTCTCGATTGTTAAGCGTTTGGTGAGTTCTTCATTAGCTCTGTGCTTCGCATTATTTACTCGAATTTGATTTATTTATTTTTCGTTCGTTTCGTAGTACGCATTCCATGATGATTTATTTATTTGCTATCTGTTTGGTAGCAAGCATTCCGTGATTGATAATGAGGAAAGAATGTCAACGAGCTTCCATTTTATTTTTCTTTTTCCTTAAAATTTGAGGGGGAAATCCACTGCATTTCTACTCATCACAATGCTAAGAATGAGCTACGGTCCAACAAATTTCCTGGTGCTAGATTTAAGAAGCTCAATAGGAATGTGTAACTCGCTGCAGATTTCATGGTGCTAGATTTAAAAAGTCCGATAGGAAAGTGCAAATAGTTGAAAAGCTTTATTTTTTCTAAAATGTTTAAGTACTTTCTGATGTCGATTTCTTTATTGTAGAATTCCCCCTACTTGTGTGAAAAAGAGGGCATTACTCTTCATTGTCCACCGGTAAGTTCCTGGGAGATATCTTCTTTTTCGCATTCTTCGTTTTCTTAAAAAATTGATTTTCTGCTTCAGGTCAAGGAACGTCCTTCACTCTGGGAGAATCCTTATTCAGCAACCACTTCTTGGAAGCCTTGTGCCGAACTTCGTGATTCTGAAATTTCTGGTAACCTTGGTGAATTATCGGAATGTATACTTTATTCTTACTATTGTGGCTTTCCCTTTCTTCTTACACACTGCAAATGTTTGAATGTTCATGGCTTTTGTCAGATCTTCCTCCTGAAAATGAAACAAATGGCTACATATTCATCCATGCTGAGGGTGGTCTCAATCAGCAGAGAATTGCTGTGTGATATCTTTCTGCCAAATTTCAATGTGATTTATACAGAAACTTTTCCTTTCTCCATATTCAATTTAACATCATCCTTTTCTTGCTTGCAGATTTGCAATGCAGTTGCTGTGGCTAAAATACTGAATGCAACGCTTATTTTGCCAGTTTTAAAGCAGGACCAGATCTGGAAGGACCAAACGTAAGATATGTAGGCCAGTAGAGCTGCCTGAGTGACCTTTTGCTATTTTTTTTAATAGTTATTAGATTATTGTTTAATTCTTAAACTGTTTGACTTTAATGCTTAAAATATAAGTGTAGAATTGCTGAAAATTGTTATGATTGTTTAGAAATAAATAATAATGAACCCCATACCAAATGAAACTTTCTGCTCGATATGGTAAACATTCTGCCATTCCATTCACTCATCACATACAACCGCCCTAGACCGATGTATCATTGGTTTTGTTGCTTGAGAATTTTTAAGCTTTATCCTGTTGCCTCCTTTCATCAATCTTTATTTGAAGTCCTGACTCCTAAAAAAATCAAAATTATAGTGGAATTTCTGCATATTCAATCCAACTTTAGTTGATGTATCTCTCTGTTTCTTACAAAAGTATGTTTCTAATTCCTCCAATCCTCGCTGCCAGATTCTTCCTTTTTCTTCTGAATTTGGGGTGTCTGCACCAACTACTCCTCAATTAATTCTGTAAAGCAATAACATTTGTGAGAAACTTTTCGGATATTAAAATCTTGCAGAAGTCAAAGTATATCATGATTACTGCCACTATCTTACGTTTTTAACACAATATGGGCTCTCTTGAAGAGCTATTATCTTTGATTTTGATTGTTGGAATTTAGTCGTTATACCTATTATAATCCTGTCCAAGCCATTTTGGCACTTAAAATAATTTGCATGGAGGAACTCACATTGTCATTTTCAATTGCCTACAAGGGCAAAACCACCTTACTTTAGTTTTGTAAAAATCTAAAATTTGATCTTTCCCTTTTTCTTAAGGAATATTTTCCTAATTTGCTCACTCTTTATTTATAATATTTGTTCACTGTTGAAAGAAACTCTGGCTTTGCCCTTGATTGTCTAAACTAGTCTCAGTTGGTTATCCACTTGTGCGTTTTTCACTGTCCAGACCCTCAACTCCAAAAAGATAAAACCAAATAAAACTCTTGTTCATGTGTTTGCAGAATTCATTTTTGATGTTTCTTCACAACATTATGAAAACAATGCAGGAAATTTGAGGACATTTTTGATGTAGATCATTTCATTAATTACCTGAAGAATGATGTGCAAATTGTTCGTGATATTCCTGATTGGTTTACAGACAAATCAGAGCTATTTACCAGTATAAGGTTTGTTTATTTGTTCAAATGTGCATTTAGTGTTTTTATAGTTTGTTGATTTTCTTATATTTGTTGTTAGCTGTAGTTGTGGTCAAAATTTCAAAGTTCTGTTAGTTACTCAATTGATCTAATTGAAGTACTGTGCTGGATCTTCCATTTTTCATTGGGACATGTTTGTTGCTTAATAATACCATAGGAAAATGGAAAATGCTATCTTTTTATTCTTTATTTAATTTATTTTTATTTTATTGTGAAAATTAATTATTACTGATTGGGTATATGTCACACTATATCAGGGAGGATTATAGAAATAATTTCAACTTCTCTCCTCCCAAGAATTCATTAAAACCAGTCCCTTTTTTTTTTTCGGAAAACTAAACCACGGGCAGTAGGATATGAAATTACTTAGCAATGGATTCCAATATGATATGGAGATGTTTCCTAGAGCCTCAGCTTCCCTATTCTATTCCCTTCAACTCCGTCTCTCAAATTTCCCTCCTTAGAGGGCTTGAACCTTTTTCTTCTCAAGAACCTGGCTAAATCTACAGCCGTGGTGGATGAAATTGCTCATATATTTTATTTTGATTTTTTCTTTGAAGAAGTAACGTGTAATTATCATTGATTCTTGGATAAAGTTTATTGCAGACGTACAGTCAAGAACATTCCGAAGTATGCACCAGCACAGTTTTACATTGACAATGTGCTTCCTCGAATCAAAGAGAAGAAGATAATGGCATTAAAACCTTTTGTTGATCGGCTTGGGTAATTTGTTTACTACTTTAGCTTTTTGTATCAGAGTATTTGTTTTTCATGCATGAAATTACAATCATTAATATTCTTGGCCTTCTGATCTCAGGTATGACAATGTTCCTTCAGAAATCAACAGGCTAAGGTGCAGAGTGAACTATCACGCTCTTAAATTTCTTCCTGACATCGAGCACATGGCTGATGTATTAGCTTCAAGGATGAGAAGTCGCACAAACAGTTCAAACCCATATATGTAAGTATTGTTATATCTGGAATGTTTCCACAACTATAATTATGCATTGGAATCTTGGGTCTCATGCAATCTGTCTACAGGGCTCTTCATCTGAGGTTTGAGAAAGGAATGGTTGGACTATCATTTTGTGATTTTGTTGGGACAAGAGAGGAGAAAGTCAAAATGGCAGAATACAGGAAAAAAGAATGGCCACGTAGATATAAGGTGACCTAAAGTAATTGGTTTTTCCCTATATGTGTTCAATTGTGACTAGATATGATAAAACAAGCCATTCGTTCAATGTCCGTCTTTTATTTGCAATTTCTGTTTTGCAGAATGGTTCCCACTTGTGGCAACTGGCCCTGCAGAAAAGAAAGGAAGGACGTTGCCCTCTTGAGCCTGGAGAAGTAGCCGTAATTCTTAGAGCAATGGGCTATCCGAAGGAAACTCAAATCTATGTTGCATCTGGTCAGGTGTATGGCGGACAGAATAGGATGGCGCCACTGAGGAACATGTTCCCAAATCTGGTAAATTATCTAAGGCCTCTTTGAAACTTTCAAAACTATTTTATGATTCTACACTTTAAAATATTTAATGTTAGTAGATGATTGGCCGGAGTATCAAGTACCAAGAATATGATGAATGATATAAAAATAGTGAACTTGAACAGATCCAATGGAGAAAAACCTTCATATATATTGGTAGCTTCATAAACTAAAAAGATTTGACATTGATATAAGAGCACACTATATTTACAAACAAACTTCTGCAACTCTCGTGATTTCCTAAAATATCTGTAGACATCAAAATTTTACATATTTGAGGCCTCAAGATTTTGACAAAATTGAGATCTTTTCGTTGACATCAGCATATAACTTGTCGGGTACCCTAACTTCTTCCACGTTCTTTATCTGTAAAATCGAACTATATGATACCGTTTTCTTGCCATGTTTTGATATTTTTATTTCAAGTACTGACAGGTTACGAAGGAAGAGTTAGCTACCAAAGAGGAGTTAGATAGCTTCAGGAAACATGTCACCAGTTTAGCAGCATTAGATTTCTTAGTCTGCTTGAAGTCTGATGTGTTTGTGATGACCCATGGAGGTAACTTCGCAAAATTGATTATTGGGGCGCGCAGATATTTGGGTCACCGTCTAAAATCCATAAAACCGGACAAAGGGCTAATGTCAAAGTCTTTTGGAGACCCATACATGGGCTGGGCCCCCTTCGTAGAGGATGTCGTTGTCACCCACCAAACCCGGACTGGATTACCAGAAGAGACTTTTCCCAACTATGACCTCTGGGAGAATCCCCTCACCCCATGCATGTGCAGAGCTTAAATATGAAGACATATATGGCATTTGAATCCGATTGTTTTTGGAGAATCTCCTTCATCAATACCATTTATTTGCTTTGCAAGTGGAAAGTTTCTTCCCCAGATGGAACTGAGAACTGAACGTGGATTGGCTATTGTGAAATGGAGGTTGGCCGGAGCAAGTTGATACCAATCTCTGTGGCTCTATTTTGTATCCTTAACGAGAGAACCAGTTTCAGCAGTTTTGTCCCCTAAGAAGTAGGAGTAGAGATATGATTTTGCATGTGTTCCGGAATGTCGAAGGGTATCTGGTACGTATAAGCAGCTCAGCTCCTGGGATGAATTATATATGAACTGCCCCGAGCCTATGTACCATTTTAACTTTCTTTTTTTTTTTTTTGTAGTTTTATTTGACTTTGTTTTTAGTAAATATGTTGATTAACGTCATTTCTCACATCTTATAGAATAGAAATTTCGAATTTTTCATCCAGTACGTAGGATGTTTTTCATTTAAAGATTTTCTTACAAATGGTGCATATGCCTTTGAGTTGTGATATCGAAGTTGGGACCTTTACAAACGTGAAAATGCATGCTTTCTTTTTGTCCTTTCAAGATAGGATATCTGAGTTGGCCATCTGAATTCTGAACGACTGCGTTGGGTTTTAGTTCAACCACTACAAAACAGTACAATCATGGTTAAGTTACATATTCTATTCTATCCTCATACTTTTAGGTTTTCGTAAGTTTTCAAAATTTGTGATTACGACGTATAATTTTATTAGTTTGACAGTTTATTGAACAAACTAGAAATAAATGGGTAGATGTATTGAGTGATGCAGTTTTGTCTAATTAATTAGTGTTAGTGGCAAAAACCAAAGTTAACATCATTTAAAATGGTCTGCTATTATAAATGACATCGACACTTTTCGGTGTGACGTATGGTGCTTGTTTGGGCCTTCTTTAACAAAAAAAAATATTTATAATATTTATGATTTTAAGTTCATGCTGTATTCTTCATTACTGTTTCACGTCTACTAAGGTGTCCTAATGGTATTGATAAGTGAATTTTCAGGAACAAATTAAAAGAACGACTTCTTCCAAAGGATGATCTTATCAAAAAAAAAAAAAAAAAGATTATCCAATAATTTATTTTCTAATGCGATAAATTTTTTAAATATATTTCTTAATAGAATCAATTATTATGGTAAAGGTTTATCTTAATTTTTTAAAAGAAAAACAAGTAACCACTACTTAAAAAATTGACAGTTCCTAATTTTTTAATAGGTTAGAAAAAATATCTTTGTTTATAAATTTCTATCTCAAAATTTTAATGGCGGCCAGTAAAGAGAAATTTCACTCCATTCCATAGCACAAATTTAAGTCGTATTTTTAAAAAATGTCAACTTTTTGTTTTTTTTTTTTTTTCAAATATGGTATAAATTTGACTTTTCTAGATGCGTTTTCGTTTACCTTATATTTGAGTTTGACTTTAATTTAAATTTTACTATTTTTGTAAAATTTTAAACCTCCTACTATATTTACAAATATTTATTTATTTTGTTATTTATATAATTACCTCTAATCTAATGTCCTGAACAAGTCCTAAACCATAATTGGAGATTTTTTTTATTGTCGCAATGTTTCCCAAATTTGAATGGGATTGGATTGGACAACTAGATTTTTCTAGACCTAACCTAATAAGCACAATAGAGTCCACCTTTTTCTATACAATCCAAAGTTACACGTGGTCCCAAAATCTGAATTTAGACCATCAAACATCTAAATTTTTTTAAGTTCAAGAACATATAGATATAAGTATTCAAATCTCCAACTTCACGATACTTAGATGGATAAATATTTACATTTACTCAAATTTGAATTGATTCAAATTGGTAGACCATGGGTTGGATAATAGGGACCAACATAGCATGCTCAACTTGGCAATCCAAACTCACCAACATAAGTCACTTTGCGTGGGAGGGTCCAACGAAAGTCTACATCATGACATAACATTTTTATTAATTCAAAGGGGTAAAGTAAGTATATAAAAGACTTAAAGGTAGAACACGAGTTAATTGCCACATTTATCTTCGATGCCCTCACAATTACAATTACCTCTTCTGCTAATTGAGAAATAAACACTACAGATTGGTTCCCTTCCCTGGCTCCTGAATAACGTTATGCAGTCTGATATTTATGTACATTTTACCCTTTTTTCCGTTTCTGTAGTAACCCATATCTTGGACCAAATCACTCAACCTTATCCAGGAAAATCAGCGCGCCCCAAATTCTCAAAGTTTAATCAGCCATTCATACCTAAAATTCTACAGGCCGGATCTTAACGGCTTGCTTCTGATCCCAAATCTAAACAGATCCACTACCTCCACGCCCCATCTACATGTATGGAGCAGCTTTCACTTACATTTTGAAATCTCTCTCTCTCTCTCTCTCTCTCTCTCTCTCTCTCTCTCTCTCTCTCTCTCTCTCATGGAGTGCCATTCCTTAATTATTGGTGTCACCACTTTTTTGGCACTTTCAGTGATTCCCTGCTCAGTGCTGGCCAGAGAGCCCTGTAATTTTCCGGCTGTGTTCAACTTTGGCGACTCCAATTCCGACACTGGTGGCCTTTCTGCGGTGTTTGGCCAGGCTCCGCCGCCCAATGGGAGGTCCTATTTCCGCGGCCCTGCTGGCCGCTACTCCGATGGCCGCCTCATCGTCGATTTCATAGGTACTTCCCTTTTTACTTACTTCAATTTCATTTCAACTAGAAAAAAAGATCTTCTTTTTTGGTCTGTCTCTGGGGATTTGGTCGTGATGTTACTGTTCTTTCACATGACCGACAGATCATGCGTTTTGATTTTCTTTTGATGTTGAACTTTTAGCCAAAAGCCTTGGATTGCCATATCTAAGCGCGTATCTTGATGCGCTGGGAGCCAACTTCACCCATGGAGCCAATTTCGCCACGGCTGGCTCAACAATTCGACCCCAAAACACAACTATCCAGCAGAGTGGGTTCAGTCCCATCTCACTCAACGTTCAATACAACGAGTTCTATGACTTCCGTCGCAGATCCCAGACCGTGCGAAATCGAAGTGAGTCATTTTTGCAAATTGGGTCGGATGAATTGCAGCCAAAATTCTTCCTCTATTTATGTTGACTGTGGTTCTTCTCAGTCGGCGGCATTTTTGAGCAATTATTGCCGGAGGAAGGCGCATTCAGTCGGGCCTTGTACACTTTTGACATTGGCCAGAACGATTTAACGAGTGGCTACTTCGCCAACATGACAGTCGACCAAGTTAGGGCCTACATCCCTGAAGTACTCGACCAGTTCTCCAATATTGTCAGGGTTAGCGATTCACATTCACATTCACATTGACACCCATTTTTACTCCTTTTTTTATCTTTTAAAATGTTGAGATATTTATATTAATTAGATTTAGTTTAAATTTTGGGTTGAGTGATCCTTCGATGGTTGATTCATTCTTACCTTAGTATCAGAGTAGAAGTAGAAGGTTTGTGTTCTTAGTTCCTCTCTATTTATTATGATTTCCACTTTGTTGGGTTTTATTGTAATTTTACATACCCACAAGAGAAGGAAATGTTGAAATATTCGTATGCATGTCAAATTGAAATTATTTGACTTTTAAAAGAAATTTGGCAAATGATGAAGATATGGAAATAGTCTCAATAAGACATATCAGTCGAGGCAAGCAAGGTGGTGGTCTATGGGTTGATCAGACGACAACTCCCTCATGACTGATTTAGTTTTTTCGGAATTTGTTTTATGTTAAGTTGTTTTCTATGGTTGATTCATCCTTCACTAAGAGCGGAAAAACTAGGATTGTTAGCTCCTCCCAATTTATTAGGATTTTCATTTGAATTTTGTTGTCATTTTATCAAACTATTGTTTTTTATTTATCCAAAAACACAAAATATGCATCGTATTTGTGTGCGTGTAATGTAGTGGGTGCACAGTCAAGGGGGGAGATTCTTCTGGATCCATAACACGGGCCCAGTGGGCTGCCTTCCATATGTATTGGACCGAAAGCCCGTTTCAGCCTCAGAATACGACAAATATGGATGCGCCACGCCTTTCAATGAGTTGGCCCAAACTTTCAACCGCGGCCTCAAGGAAGCAGTGGTTGAACTTCGCGAGGATTTGCCCGACGCTGCCATCACCTACGTTGATATTTACTCGCTCAAATACGCTCTGATCAGCGAACACAAGAAGCACGGTATCCGTTTTTCTTCCTCTGGTTTGAATTTTGATATTATACTGTATGGTTGGTTTTGAGGTGGAATTGAAATGTAGGGTTCGAATTTCCACTGAGGACGTGCTGTGGGCATGGTGGGAAGTACAACTTCAACGTGAACCTTGGATGTGGAGGAACGAAGAGGATCCATGGGAAGGATGTTTTGATCGGAAAATCTTGTGAAAACCCAGCGGTGTATGTTAATTGGGATGGTGTACATTTTACTCAGGCGGCCAACAAATGGATCTTCGATCAGAT
The DNA here is from genome assembly GCF_013281855.1 of Momordica charantia. Classification (NCBI taxonomy): domain Eukaryota; kingdom Viridiplantae; phylum Streptophyta; class Magnoliopsida; order Cucurbitales; family Cucurbitaceae; genus Momordica; species Momordica charantia. The sequence continues at coordinate 31,233,828 of NW_028275167.1, read as the reverse complement.
TAAAGATGGTTCTTATTCAGAACCACCGATCCCTCTCAAGATGGCTTGCCACAGGGCCTGATCTAATCTCATATCGTAGCACGAAAAAGAGTTCCCTTCCATCTGCTTCTTTCTCTAGTGGTGTGAACATAACATGTGATTTAAGGCAGATTAATTAGTAGGAACTCTCACAATCACAGCGCCCCTTCTCTTCTTTCTGTAGTAGCACTTTTTTTTTTTTGTCTCCATCGCGCTACGATAATAATATTAGAGATTCTCTGTGGTTAATATTTCCATTTGAGTTATGTTATCATTTGTGTCCTATTTTGAAATTGGTTATGGTGGATATAATCTCCACCCTACCGATAAGACAAGCTGTAAATCATGCATGGGGTATCGAAAGGATCCGGATGATAAACGCAAAATCGTCTGAATTTAAGAATTGGAAACTAAAAAATTTGAAAATTATTGAGAATGCGACCGTCCAAACAACTTCATCAATCATAGCTGCAAAGCCAAGACTCAGATGAAGGCAATTTCATGAAATTATCTTTTCATCAAGAATTTTTTAATTAACTAGAAAAATTATTTTTTACAATACTCACGAATGGTAAGACAAAGTTGCTCCTCACTGAGCAGGAGCCAAACTTTATCCATACTTTCTTAAACACCAAAGAAAAAGATTTAACACCTGTCCGCGCTACGCTCCATCTGATCTACCCGGGAAAATCCGTTTGTTTTCATCCACTCCCCAACGAAGTTCCGTGTCTTGCTTGCTTACACGCTGCTCTCTGAGAGTGAGAGACACATCGCCATCGCCTGCAATTGCAATGCTACTCTCTGCGCCTGCTCTCCAAAACCCTCTCTACTACGCCAATTCTTCCTCCTCCTTTCTCCCCTTCCTCTCCAACAATGCCCTAAAACTCCACAGCTTCATTAGGCTCAGGCCACTCACCTTCGCTTCCGCTTCTTCCTCCCTCACTGACTCATCCTCCATCCGGAACCCTAGCCTTAATCCCAACCTGCTTCGGCACGTTGCTCATACCGTACGCGATGATGAGGAAGATGGGCCTATGGTGTCATCAGCCTGCGCGGTGGCGTCTGCCATTCTCAGAGCTTCCACCTCCCCTGTGGAGTTTGTACACAGGATCGAGAAGAGCCACAATAAAGGGTTGGTACTGCCGAGCCCTGATTTCCGGAGACTCTGTGTCGAACAGTTGGACCTGTTTCGCCGGATTGTTGATCCTGAGGCCTTGCTCTCGGTTTGTGTTTCCTTAAAACTTATATTTAGCTAAATTTGTTGGGGTGAACTATTATGCTCGTTATTTTCCCGTTTGAAATTTTAGTTGTTGGCTCTGCCGAACAGTTCTATGCGTTTGTTTAGGTTCGAGAGTTTAGAGCTGTAATGTGTCGGTGAGATTAGAGGAAAGGGATTTAGATGCTTTTTCTTACAGGTCTATGTTAGACCTGCTGGGAGCTATGTGATGGACCGTCTAGAGCTGCGTTGTGTTGCATCCTACCCAGGTGTTAATGTGACTGACGTTGTGCTGTTGGTTGGGAATTTTAGCGTTCCAACTGGTTTACGTGCTGCAGAAGCCGCTTTTTCCAGTCAACGAGTATGGTTAAACGTCTTCAGTTTTTCAATTTAATAGCCGTTTAGGATAAATGACTGATACGCTATTGGTTAATAGTTGAAGTTTAAAAAGTCAGTCTCAATTGTAGGTGGAAGTTATCCCAGAGCATAATGCCATAGTCTTTCCAATGGTGAAACACCCTTTTGTTGTGGGGTTCTTGGTCGCCGAGCTTCCAAACCTGGAAATGGAAAGATGCATGGGTATGCAGAGTTCTGATCATGATCTGTGGCCGTACTCATCTCCATACGAAGCCTGTGCTCTGTTAACTGGCTCAGAGACAAGTACACAAGGAATCCAAAGTACTACAAATGGGCCATTGAGAACGTACAAGCTTAATCAAGATCGGCAATCAAATGCCTTCCACATCTCCCGTTCTCTTGCAATGGCATACGTCATGGATCAGGTTTGTTGGATCGTTTTCATTCAGTACATTGCCACTGATGGTTATTTTTTATTACTCTTGCAATCTGACAATTTTACAGGTTGTGCTTCTTAGCTTCCATTTGTATTTTGTCACTTAGTTTAAGACAGCATTTTTTCTTCTGCAGAAAGCAATGTTGCTCCAGCAATCATCATGGCAAAATAATTTGAGGATGAGCAATCTGGTTGACCAAGTAAGGCGTTCTACATCTTACTTCATTTTGTGTTTTCACTTATTAAGTAGCATGTTAGTGCTCATAAAAGGAAAAAAAGAAGTTGCAGATTAATGTTTTCCCTCACATTTTATCCTCTCACAGATTCGTGGTTCTCTTTCTAGCATCCAAAGTTTAAGTAAGATGTTATCTGTCCACATGAAGAAGAGCGAGGTTAGAGTTTTTATTTCTTTAAGGTGCTAGGTCACTTCTTTCTCTGTTTATACATGTTTGTGTTTGGATTACTTGGTTTTGCAGATTGCATATGAGATTTTAGAAGACATACTGTTGCAAGGGGATCATATGAGAGATACCCTTCGACAACTGCAGGATGCTGTTTCCTTGACTAAGGCACTTGATCTCTCTTTTTCTCTTGCTATTACTGTGATTCTCTTGTTCTTTTTACATGATCCTTGTCATTTTGAAGTGCTTATTTATTCCATTTGGTCGATTTGTTCATTGCATTACAATTCTAATTATGTGCTCAGAAAAACAAATTACTAACTAGAAATTTCAGCCCAAAGTTACATGAGACTACCTCGGTGAAAAGACTTGTCTATGTTTTCTTATGAAGTGTTACTACGTGACAAAAATTTACTTGTGTTGTTTCTAGGCAAATATAGTGCACTACAATGAAGAAACACTGAAGAAAATGTACAAGTCCTCAAACCCTTTGTCTGAGTCAGTGAAAAATCAGTTGGATAACTTTCCGAAAGATGTTTCTAGCCTTCGAATGCAAGGTGGGTTAGTTTCTTCTAACACTACAGTTAAGGACTTAGAGATGCCCATGCCACCTGCGGTGCTTGCTCCTGTTCAACGATATGGAATTAGGTACATTCTTGCCTCCAATGTTTATGATTTCCTTAGTTTGAGGAAGAATGAAAATGTGGCACATCTGAACATTTCACAGTTCAACCCGTTACCTCTTCTTTTCAGAAACTAATGAATGCATCAGAATTGGGCACTTGTTGGGCCTTTTACTTTAAATGTTGTCCAGCACAGTGTTCTAGGGCAGAGTAGGATATCAGAAAAAAATTTCTATGTTTGGGATCCAACCATGCGAAACCTTGCCCCAATGAATTTGGTTTGCTGTTAATTTTTGTCATCTATGACTTTTGATGTTAAATGGTATTGGGGAACTTATGATTACCAATGCTGGAAATGATCAGCAACGTACAGGGGATGTTTCAGAAATCCCAGCTTTATTGCAGGTGGTTTCTTGCCTTGGGCAGTGCATGGAGGAGCATTTTAATTCCCCACTAGAGATATCCAACGAGCTTGAATGATATTAAACAAGCTCTTGCTCAACCAAGAAGGAAACCCTTTCTTAGAAACCATGAATTATCATGGGCATTAAGGGGTGCCAATGGACGAAGGAAGGGGCCACTTAACAAAATAAATGTACCACGGGTAGTCTGTGAATAAAAAGCAGCATAAGAAGAGGGTGGTCATCATCTGATGAAAATAGTGACAGTTCTGAAACAGACTAAAAAATGTAGCAACTTCATGAAACACAAACAGATCCACATCAAATGTTAGTGTCAAGGAAATTTCACGGGTTATTTAATATTGGTGTTTTGGGTTTTAGGCCTATCCTGGATGGTTTATTTTCCTCTTTTGGTTTTTTTTTCCCGTTTAAATTTGCCCTATATGTGCAAGAAAAGGTTTTGCTTGAGCATTTGGGTACTGCTTACCGGTGGATTGATTCTTCTGCTTAGAATTCTAGACGTGTGCATGTTTGATCACCATTTATCCATAATCCATTTGCCTATTGGTTTCATCCCTATCATAAAATGTTGCAGTAGTCAATCTGGTGCACAAACATTGGAGTATTTGACGTTCTGATGCTGATAATTAAATTCTCTCATACTTGCTCATCATCAATAGGATGAATATCTTTGCATTTCCTAAATGAAGTCAGTTTGTTTTTCAAAGTTATAATCTCAAGTTTACTAATCTGACGATTTTTGAATGTAATGTCAGGAAGGTCATGCAACGTTTCTGATGTACTGATAGATTTGGTTGAGGCAGTGAAACCTCTGGCGTGTAAACAGCAACGTATAGTAGAACTAAGTGAACAGGCTTGTTCTATGCAAATTGCCGTGGAAGAATCTTCACTGCGTCAGGCTTTGAGCAATTTAATTGAGGGTGCACTATTACGTACGCGTGTTGGAGGAAGGGTAGAAATTGTATCTACCACAGCGCCAGCAGGTGGTGCACTTATAGTTATAGATGATGATGGCCCCGATATGCACTACATGGTTAGTGGTTGGGCATTTGTTTAAATCGTGCCCGTATTATGATCTCTACCAATATTTGATATTTGTTTTGTTGGTGCAACTTCCTTCAGACGCAGATGCATTCACTCACACCATTTGGAGCAGATCTCTTGTCCAAGGAAAGGGTGGAAGACAATATGACATGGAACTTTGTAGCCGGGCTGACTGTTGCTTGCGAGATACTTGAGAGTTACGGGTGTGTAGTGCGTGTCATATCACCCAGGTGCTCGGATGCAGCGCTCGGGTCTGGTGGAACTCGCTTGGAACTATGGCTTCCTTCCATCCCAGGTACAACACTGCACAATTTCGACATTCCCACTCAGGAGGCATAGTGAGTAGATAAACTGCCCGATGTGTATATATCTCTGCAACTGATTAAGGATATATACGGTGAGAATGAGAGAGAATTTGAGTTAGCTTACTCAAAGTTGCTGCCAGTCTATGAGAATACGTGATAGTTTATGTGAGTTTTTGTATAGTTTACTGCAGGACATTCTATCAAAATAGTGTATACGTAGTATAACTAGCATCCAGCAAAACCTCCTTGATATAGCTTGCTTGCTCGCTCTTCCCCTTGTTGGTAGACATGCGTGTGTGCATAAAAAGTGTTTTGCATGTGTCAGCCATGAATTAGCTTCAAAGTTCGAACTGAAATATTGAACTCTGGAATAGTGATTTTCATTGGATCTTGTTGTTGAGTTCACTTTCTAAATGAATGTCAGTTATCCAAAAGAATATGTAAATGGTCAATATTTATGGAATTGAGAAGTATTCAATTCTGACAACAACAACAAAAGAAAAATCAAAACTCTAATAGAATAGTGAATGTTAGGTAAATCGTAGATTGGGTGTGCGTGAGTGGGGGGCTAACTAGAGCATTTATTAGGAAACCTAAAACCTGATTTCGGTAGTCAACCTTACCTAACAAATAGACTCTTTCATATCCTCTCTTGATTGATATGATAACCATGGCAGAAGTCCAGGACTTAATTGATGCCTTTAGTCTTTCTACTGTTCACGGAAAGTAACATATATATATATATATATATATATATATATATATATATATTATAATTTTGGTTAAATTACAACTGCAGTCTCCAAACTTTTAGAACAATATCTAATAGGACTTTTAATATATACAATTTAAGGATAAACACAAATGTGAAAGACTAAGAACTTATTAGATACAAAATTCGATTTTATTTAATAAACTAGAAATTTGTGACCAAATGTAGGTGAATGCAATGTTTGGATTTAAGCACTCTTGTGTCAAGTTTGATTTTATTTTTTTTTTCCTTTTTAATATTCAGTTTGAGAGTTTTTCTGTCTATTGATCTTGAGAGAATTAGTATTTAATTGCTATATTGGGATAAAATTCACTTATTCATTACCCTAAAAAATCCCACTGCGCCAAATCCATAGATATAAAATAAATTCTCTCTGATTTTTTTTTACGAGTACAAGATATAAAATAAAATTGATTCATTGAATGATTTAATAGTTTATCGTAAGCACGCTGTCTTCCGTATGTTTGATGTCTTCTGTATGTTATTAAAAATTGAGATTGGGATGTGTCTGGAATTATTTCCATCATAGGTCAACTTCATTTTAAGAATTCTTTTTCTTTTTTGGCGCTAACTCGAACCTAGTTTTATTGGTTAAGATGTATATCTTTTAAATACCTCCACGTATTGAACTAAAAAACATACATTAATTTCTTTTTCTATTTTTTCATGATGTAAAATTCAAATTTGAGGTGTCCACTTCTACTGCAATCAATGAGACCCATTGACCACTTTTAAATCAAAGGTGTCATGTCATAATATGTAAGTGGAAACCCACCCTTAAATTGCATTTCTTTTTTCTTTCTATATTAATTAATGTCTCATAGGCACTTCCCCACAACGACGAATCGGCCTCATCATCCGCAATGCCCAACTTCGTGCTCCGTTCTGGCATGTGGTATGTGACAGCGAGCCATTGGATTTCAAATAAATTAATTGTCATTAACAGTTTCTTCATTTTGCTCCATTTCATTTATTGCTTAAAATAATTCAATTAGAATCTCCATCCGTTGTTGTGATCAAAACTATGGACTTTTTAATATTTTCTTTAACTGGGTTTTGTTCTGTCCAATTTAAAGTGTGCATACCCACCACATGTTGCATAGATTTTTACTCATCCCAACTAGATTGACAATCAAGTTCCATTCCAGAGAAACTTGATCATAAATGGATTCACAATGGTTTGCCAAAATCACTTCAAACATCAAATTAGTAATTAATAACAATTAATAATGGGCTTTGAATTTAGGGACCGTAACAAGACTAATGTTGAAGTTCGGGTTTAGAGGTACCTAAAATAAAGGTTCTATTCATCTTGGCAGAATTAAATATATGATAGGGTTACCCGATATTGTAATAATCGTTGATCAGCAAGAAGAATATCAAACCCTTCAAGAATGTATCACGTTGGGAATTCCAACTATTTGTTATACTGACTTGGTATACTCTGAAAACATCCTCGGTGCAATATTGACGATCTTACAAATATAAAATTTCAATTTACTGATCTCCATCTTTTGCTAAATTTTTTTAAATAAAGGTTCAAGAAAAAGTGATCTCTTTTCTCCCAACGAGAGGGAGACATATTCCTCTCCTTCCACCAACTAATTTCATTCTTGAATCTCGTTACTGACATGGATAAAAATCAATATTCTTATATATTCTTCCAATTTAGGAATGAACTAGGTTTATGAACTTATAATCTATAATCTGATGATCGAGTCGATTCTATAATTATAAGTTCATTCCATACCGGACCAGGAATAGGACTAGGTTATATACATTCTAATTATGAGAATGGGTCATTATTTAAATAGATACGTTTACATATAGATCCCTACGTCCTTACATTCCATTTAGGATTAGGAATAGGCATAATCGGACCTGTTTTTCACATATCTCTCGGGATCCTATTCATCTCTTTGGGCTTCTATTGAATCGATGAGGCAGCTTACAGGGACGGTTGCACGATACGTCTTTTCATACTCGCCTTTTCTTAACCCAGCTATCAACCTAGCCATTCTTACTTGTTGCTTTGAGGGGTCTCTCCACTTTATGTGGGTATATATATAGGCTTCGTCCAGAATACCAAGTCAATCGGCAACTAAGGTTTCGCTCGTCCTGTCAGGGAGGAAGGGTTCCGGGATACCTCGAGGCCTTGTTTTGATGAACAACCAATTAACTAAGCAACTAACATATGATAAAATTAAAAACAAAACACTCCCTCTTTCCTTTCTCTTTTACAATGGAAAATTATTATTGTTTATAATTAATCACGAACACTAAGATGAAAGATAAAAAATTCAACAGGAAGATAATTCAAATTGCCAAACATCACTACCTTTCATTGTAGGTGGTAGGTTTGAATTATATTTATAATATAATATTATCTTTAGGTAATTATTTAAGTATCCTCAATTCACATTCTTATTAAATTATTATATTTTGAATTCTACATGTTCCCTTGTTTATACACTTGTTCTCCAATCATTTTAGTATTTTAATTATGAGAAAAAATTAGTCAATTAATTATCAATAAATATATTTTTAAAATTCTTTTAATTTTCAAAGATAGTCAATTCACAAGCCGGCCAGGGGGAAATGAATATCGTGTCCATGCCTTTTTATCGACAAAGTCGGCGCTACTTTTCATATTTCAGTATATGCTTCAATAAACAACAAGACTGTTAAATTTTTTTCCCCTCTAGGTTTTGGGGCCTTTTTCATTAGCCAAATGTCAGTAATACCCCCCTCGAACCGTGCAAGATTTATTCGGAAAAATGGACCTAAATTGTTAATTTTATGATTAATAAATGAACTAAAAAACCGGAAATATTGGAGGAGAAAAGAAAGTCAAATTCCCCAAAACCCGTCTCCCTCCCGCTGCTGAAACTGCAGAATTTTAATTGGAAACGCCCCCAAGGCCAAGGTTTAACGTGAAGATAAATATGAGCACATCCAATCCAATTTGAGAGTGAGTCGTCTTCTCTTCTGCTGAATTTCTTGGTTGTTTTTTGGCCGTTTCAGTCACGCTCGTTTCGTTCATCTCCAGCTTTTTGCACCGCAACGCGATCTCGGAAGAAGGATTTTAATTCACTTTTGGAATTGGTTTTCCTCGTGATTCCGAGGTTGCGGAACAGATCTTGTCTATCTTTAATTCTTTATATGGTAAGCTCTTGCTGTATTCATCTCGTTTCAATCCTGTATTTCTATTTGTTTTTCTGGCTATTGACTTTCCTTTTTTTAATTGGTTTACATAAAGGAAAACGTAGACTGGGGGTGAAAGTTTTTTAGTAATCAGTGTACTACGAGCTGAAAGTGATTACTGTTCAAGTTGATTCTTCATTTTAAAATCCTCGAGGTTACTTAAACTTAAAGGTATGAAATTCAGCAAGTTTTGTTTTGATTTTCGTTTTGAATTCGTTGACTCGCTTAATTATATCTAGCAGTTAGCTGGAGTTTATTATTGCTAGATTAGCTTCTACACCATGCGTATTTTGTGGTGATATTTCAGTGGAGTTTATTTATTCTTAATCGCGGAGACTTTTGGATATTCATGAATGTCAAAGTATTTGTTCCGAAGTTTTAAGCTAACTTTATGCTCGGGTTTTTTTGTTTTAAATCGCTTTAACTCTGTATCTTTAATCGAAAGCAAGGTCAATTTCTTTCTTTTGTTGTCTTTTTAATTCTTCTTTTTACCAAATTATTTGGGAAATGTGCTGCAATATCATTTTTTTTCTGGTCAAGTTGTGAAAACTGAACTTAATCGTGTAAATCAAAAAAGCCGGATTTTGGGTGCTTGCTTATTCTCTCTTTCAGTCTCCTCAAAGGGGAGCACATGTCTACTTTGCTTCATAGAGTCTGTAGTATAAGTTAGACAAGGAAAGGGCACATGGTTGCGCACCTTTCCTTTGTTCAAGGTCTACTTGCATGCGTTGAACATCAGAGAGTAGGAAAAAGAGAATGAAATAGTTAAGTAGAGGGGATGATTATCGTGTTATATAGCTTGTGAAATTTTATAACAGAACCTGATTTACAGAGCAGTTTCAGATTTTGATGTGTGAGTTTTAGAACAGCACCCAGGAGTTTCTTCTGATCTTTAACGTAGTCTGTTTACTTTCCATATGACTTACGACTATGCATCATTTAGTGAAAGTTTATGTCTTTCGTTTCTGTCTGATGTTAAATTTTGAATTCTTATTGCAGCATATTAGACACATCTTCATTCATGTGGTTTGAATTTCCCATTCACTTTCATTGAATGTCTTCTTTTATCTTGTATCCAACTGGACATGTATTTTTCTTTATCATGCAGACCCATCCTCACTTTGTAAATCAGCGACTAAGATTGTATCAGTAGAACTTGGAGGATTGTAGATATCATGGGAATCCTTTATCGCAGGTGCAGTATTATGAATGTCAAAATTTAATTGGAAAAAACCAATTATTTATAATTTATTTTCTTAGTAATTCATGATTCTTGTGTACTCACTTGTTTTCCGCAAATTTGCATTTTTGCTGTTGCAGTTCTGTGAATAGAAAACCGAATGACAGCATGAGGCTTATTATAATAACTTTTGTGGGAGTAGCTATGGGCTTTTTGATAGGAATATCTTTCCCAACATTATCACTAACAAAGGTTGATATTGAAGAATTTTCTAGTGCTCATTAAATTTCTATTCCGTTTGCATTAACATGATAACTGTTTGATATGATTATTTGGGTAGAAGCTTAATGTTCTTTGTTTTTATGATATTGGCAGCTAGGTATCCCCTCTGGCCTTATCCCAAATATTGACCACGTGTATAATACTGACCTAAAATCAGGCCCATCTACTACCCAAACACCTCAAAAGTTGCCATCTTATACCAGGAGTGGTAATGGAGACTTAAATAATTCTCGAAATCTGAATGGCACATCAAAGGTATTCTATTTTCATCAATATGTACTTGCATGGTGAATGGCAATTTTTTTGGCTATTGATGGCCTTCTAAATGTTATGGTTTCTTAATTATATGTTTGGTGTTAGACCCATTAATATCATGCAAAGCAATATTATTATTGGTTTGAACAATCAGAATATGTAGTGTTGTTACGTTTTAAGTTGCAATGTTTGTCCACTGGTGCTTTGAAGAATTATGTATAGATTTAACAGTCCGGCTACACAACATGAAGACGTTAAATGCTTTAGAGGATGAATTAGCTAGTGCCTACTGGTTAGGATGAAAACTAAAAATACCCTTTAAAGGAGGTAGGATAAAAATACTCCCTCTTCCTTGGGACCTACCATCAAAGTAGTAATGGCATTTTTCATTGTCTGCCTTTCGCTATCTCATCACTTTCGAAATTGTACTTCTACACGTCCTTTTTCTTCCTCTTGTTACAAATTTATTGGCATAATTTTTCAAGGTCCTGGTTAAACATGTTAGGAGAATGATGAATTAACTTATGCAGAGACGTTTCTGAACTAAATAGATATGACAACTTTGGACTTCTGTATTGAAAATTCTTTTGCATTGTGGGAGCATGGGAATACTAATTTTTCCTGTATTGGTTCTTTAATTTCTTGATTTGTACATGCTTTTATCATTTTTGCATCACTATATGGCTATTACTTGTATTTGATCTTCTTTAACGTGAAAGACTGGGATGATCTTGCGAAGCAGGTGCTGATTGTTTTGCTTTTAGTTTATTCACCTCAGACTCAGACATCCTTCTTTCCTCTAATTATGACATGATGCAGATTTGGGTTCCATCAAATCCTAGAGGAGCAGAAATGCTAGCCCCAGGGATTGTTGCAGCTGAATCAGACTTCTATTTACACAGATTGTGGGGCAATCCCAATGAGGTGTGTTTTGATTTGCACACACAATTTTGATTTTTGTAAAATACATGAATTTACATGGAGTATTATAGAAACACTGTCATTACAGGACATCCTGAAATATCATATCCATGTTCGATATACATCAGGTTTATTTTAATTACCTTATGGTACTTAATCAGATAAATGTTCGCAGGACTTAACTAGGAAACCAAATTACCTTGTAACCTTCACTGTTGGTTATAACCAGAGAGACAACATTGATAAAGCAGTAAAAAAGGTCCCTCTTTCCCGCAAACTATAACTTTATATATACTATCACCCTTCTCTTTGTGCGCATACGAGACTGACTATGGTTCCTCACAGTTTTCAGAAAACTTCACAATTCTTCTGTTTCATTACGATGGCCGAACAACTGAATGGGATGACTTTGAATGGTCGAAACGAGCAATTCACGTGAGTGCTCGAAAGCAAAGTAAATGGTAACTATCATGCTGTTATAGTGAACGTTGAGAAAATTTTGTTGTATATTATATGAAATTTTAATCTTAAAACTTCCTCTGAAGGTGGTATGCGAAGCGATTTTTACACCCCGACATTGTGGCACCTTATGACTACATTTTTATGTGGGATGAAGACCTCGGGGTTGAGCATTTTGATGCGGAAGAGTGAGTTGCTTACTGATTAGCTTAAATGACACCTTGCTTCTATTTGAATGTTGTAACCTTCTAAGTTATCCTCTTTCAATCCAGATATATAAAATTGGTGAGGAAGCATGGCTTGGAAATTTCACAGCCCGGTTTGGAACCTAACAGAGGGTTAACATGGCAGATGACAAAGAAAAGGGATGATCTTGAAGTTCACAAGTAAGACTCACATGGAACAACTATGTTCACTTCCTTAAAAATTCTGCATTGTTAAATTGATCAATTAAACCTGAAAGTTTAACAATTATTTGTTTTGGCAAATTTCCTCCAGAGATACAGTGGAAAGGCCAGGATGGTGCACTGAGCCGAATTTGCCTCCCTGTGCCGCGTAAGCTTAACCCCAAAGAAAAATGTGAAAGTTTCCCATCTGTTTTCTTTTTCAGCTGATAGAGGATTAATGTCTGTACTTGTTTCCTTTTACAGTTTTGTCGAGATCATGGCTCCCGTGTTCTCACGAGATGCTTGGCGCTGTGTGTGGTATATGATTCAAGTAAGAACTGACTTCATTCCTCTTGAATTTTATCTACATCATTCCAAACGGTCTTTCTAATTCCTGTTACTGTTACATGGGTTTGCAGAATGATTTAATCCATGGCTGGGGTCTTGATTTTGCCGTCAGAAAATGTGTGGAGGTCAGTGGTAGCTTCCATCCCTCTTTTATATTTTGACAGCATCATTACCAATTCTTTGGGAGGCGGTGTTGTTGGTAATATCTATGAACTCTTTCTAACTTAAAAAATCTTCGAAAGCAGCCTGCACATGAGAAGATTGGAGTTGTAGATGCTCAGTGGATTGTTCATCAAGGTCTTCCCTCGCTCGGGAGCCAGGTAAACTGAGATCTGTTTCTTCAGCTCTCTTCCTCACTCCCCACCAAACAGAATTTTAAATGCTAATACAGATCTTTCTTTTCATTTTTCTCTGTAGGGAGAAACTCAAAATGGGAAAGCGCCATGGCAAGGGGTACACACTCTCTCTCTCTCTGAAATTATTTAGTAGGAGATAATAGATTAGAAATAGAACTCGTACATCAGATTTGATTTACACATATAGCTTGACGATTTAGACCCCCAAGGGACAACCTTTGAAAAGGGCTTGGAAGGGGCTTGGGATCTCTTAGTTATGCTAGCTTAGAGGTCTTAAGTTCGAACCTTCTGGTGAGCTTATTACAAAAAAACCCTTGATGTCTCTTAGGTTTGAACCTCGGGCATTGATGTCTTTGGGTATAGGGGAGCAAAACTCCAACTCTCAGTTAGAAAAAAAAAATTGACGATTTATTTCCTTAATCTGCATGTGATAAGTGATGTGGTTGTTGTATTGGTTGCCAGGTGAGAGAAAGATGTCGGAAAGAGTGGACAATGTTTCAAAGTCGGATGGCAAATGCGGAGAATGCGTATTTCAAGTCATTGGGGATTGATCCATCAAATTCAGCCAAACATTAGGACCCAATCAGATTATATACACAATCCATTATTAGCCACTTCTCCACTGATTTGTATAAATTCGTTAAGCATTATAATAATAATAATAATTTAAGAAGAATTTCATTTTGGTTGTCACTTTTCTATTGGGATTTTCAGATACCTGGTTTGGAATCACTTTTAGGCTGGAAAAATGAGCCAGCGAGAGGAATCCTAAAACATGATAAATTGGTATATATGCAATTGGAACAATCATAGCTGTCGTCGTACAAGAGGATCCACAACCAGATAACAGCTTCCAATGCTTATGGTATATATTCATATTTGAGAGTATGCAGCAAGATATCGCACAGCTGTTGAACTTTCCTCATAGCCAAAGGCTCGAGACGAGATGGTTTTCTTAAATGGAAAAGTATGATTTTCTCGCATACTTTGTGAGACGTTTTTATAGGTTCCCATGCTTATTAATGTAATGAATATCTATCATCCTTTGATGTAATGTTAGAAAAGATTGATAGATGAATCATGTTTGAATATTTAGAATGTATTTTGGATGATAAAGATAGAACTATTAAGAATACGTCTAATTCTTATATACATTCTAACTAATGCTCGTCAACTAAATTTGCACCAACACGTGGAGGGCTGCCTTATTCATCTTGAAACGGACTCTTTGGAAGTTCAAAAGCTGCTCAATCGGGAAGATATAGATCTTACTGAAACTGAAATTTGATGGATATATGTGGAGGAAATCCAAGCTTTCAATTATAGAGTTTCTTCAATTTCTCACGTGGGAAGAAAGGCAAAAAATATTACGTACAAAATTGCAGGGCTGAGAGGAAGAGGAAACCAAGGTGTGACCGTTTGCTTTCCCAAATTGATAATGTTTTTTTGTTGGAGATATATATTAATTAACGTTGAGTTATACTCGTTTTGACATATATATAAAAAGCATGTCTTATCTGCAATTTTTTAATCTATTTTTGCTTTTTTAAAAGAAAAAAAAAGTAGTATCTTGTTATTGGGACGATGAAATTTTAAAAATTCGATCAAAATATTTTCTAACAAAAAAATTTAGACTTAAAACATATCAATTTTGTTCCTAAACATAATTAAATTAATTAAAATATATATGAGTCAGAAGGTTCAAAATTTCATCCATGAACTCGAGGAAGGAATCACATTTTGGACTAAAAAGACATCATGAATTCCATTTCCTTATTAGTCATCTCTAGACAATAACAAAAAGAAAAAAAAAATCAATATTTAACATGAACAAAAATTGAGATAATTACTTTTAGATGACAAAAATATTATATGTATTTTGAGAAATATCAGTACTTTTGTTTTTTGTAAGAAATATCCGACTCTTTTTCAATAGTTTATTTTTATTTGAATTCAAGTTAAATAAATTATTTATATAAAATTTTAAAACTACTACTATATTTAAAAATACATAGATTAAAATACTATTTTGGTCCACGTACTTCTAAAACATTCATTTTCATATCTATATTCTAATTTTAGTTCTCATATATTTTTAAAATGTTTGTTTTAATTCGTATACTTTTTCAAAATGATTGTTTTAGTCTTTATCTTCAAAATTTTAATGCAAATTCTACCTCTAAGGAATTTTCTTTTAACATAAAATTAACGTTTTAAGAAAAATATTAAATATAAAATCGTATCTAAATTATAAAAAAATTATAATTAAAATAATCGCTTTTTTAAAATACAGATTAAAATAAATATTTTAACTAAAATAAATTAAAGTTAAAAGGAAAGAAAACGGAATATAACCGCTGACTTCTGAAAGGTGCGAAGAGACCAACCCTAGATTTATGCAGCTACACAAATCAGGAGAGTTCCACGGAAAGTGAAACTGAAGCGTCATCATCTTCTCCACCACATGTCATCTCCAAATTGGTCATTGCATTCTCCCTCCGACACGTGGCCGTACAGATGTTCCCTTCATTTTCCCGATGAAAAGGTGGTCTTTTTTTTTACCATCACAGTCAATCAAAACACCACACGTATCCCAACCCCATGGTCAGCCCCTAACCAGGGTTAAACATTGGTGGTTAAGAGAACCTCAGTCAAATGTATAAATGGTATATTCTCCAGCCCAGCCCTCTAGAGTTCACTTCTGGGCTTAATTTGGAGTTTGCCTCTAATTTTTCTACTCCCCCACCTCCAGACTTCGTTTTAGCTGAAAAAAAAGTGCACAAATTGAGGGTTTCTGAAGATGGGGCTCTCCAATTTTCCGCCTCCGGCTGAAGGAGTGTTGCTATTACCAGTGCTATTGATGAACACAGTAATGTCAATGGCTTTCTTGAAGAGCTTGGTGAGATCTGTGATACAAATGATGAGTGCGAGTGGCAGTGCGAGCCCTTCGAGTTCTGAGGAAGAATACGATTCAGAAAATGCAAGAGAAAGAAGAATCTCAATAACCCAGTTCAAATCCTTGCGCCAAAGCTTCAATGGCGGAACAGAGGATGGCTCTGCTTCGAGGTGTATTGCGGCAGAGTGTTGTGTTTGTCTTTGTGGGTTCGAAGCCGACGAGGAAGTTAGTGAGTTGTCTTGCAAGCACTTTTTCCATAAGGCTTGTCTTTCAAAATGGTTTGATAATAAGCACATTACTTGCCCTCTCTGTCGCTCCATTCAATAGAATTTAATTTTCAGCGTAGCTTCTGAAAGGAAACTTTTGCTTTCATTCCACCATTTTGAGCGTTTTCTTTTCTTCTTTTTTTTTTCTCCCAATTCCTACTCTATCTCTCTCTCATGTCGCTCTCCATATTTTAATCCGAGCGAAAGGGATGAAGTTTTGTAATATCATCACTTTCCTTTATATATATGTAGTGTACAATGAAAGATGAGGGCTCGTGACAGTGTTTTCTGATAAATCTTTCCTACTTCCTCTTCACTGTTCTATTAACCTCCTGGCCAAAATAGAAGCACCCAAAAGCAAATTTAGAATTCATCAGGCTTTTCAGGGTCATACTCATATTTCCTCAGTGGGAGGAAGAAGAAGAAGAAGAAGAAGACAACTGAGAATCAGTCAAAGCAAGCAGCTTTAAATGGCTTGGAGCAGTTGGGGAGTCACATAACTGGAAATTTCGATGTGGGACGGTCCCTTCTGTGAAAAATCTAGTTCCAAAGTCATTCAACACAACAACTGCTCTCTCTGCTGGGCAAATGGATGGCTTGAATTCAGCTATTGGCCTTGACACAATGAGCGTTTGTGTCAAATGTTTGTTGCTTTCTCTTTCTGTCACAAAGATTTGTAACTTGTCTGTACTCGTTATATTGAAGATTGAAGAAGGATCTCCCATGAACCAGACATGTCTTTCTTGTATTTATTTGATATTAATATCCACTGGGTATGCTTCAATCCTTCACCTCATGGCAAAGATCCAATCTTTTTGGGGCCCCAAAATCCTTGGCCACTCATTTCTGGCAGTAAATTAAACGAAGATCTCAAGTTTTGTATAACATTTTGATATGAATGACTGTGGATCTACGACCCAAAAAAACCTGTCATCTTCATGACCCAAGGAGGGAGAGATTCAGACAGATTTGAAACCATAAGCAAGTTGGAAAGAAATAACAACAGAGAGTTAAATGAAATCCACAGAAATTGAGAATTCTTTGTACATTTCTCGAAGTTTTTAGTGCCACAAGAAGAATTCAGTATTCATATGTGAGTATGTATAGAAGGGGCTGCAAAGAAATTGATAAAATACAACTTAAACAGTCTGTATTATTACTGGAACCTTGAAATGTTTACGTAGGCACTTCAAGAGTTTTAACAATTGTATTGCAAGGAGCTCTGAAGTATCAGAAAATTATTTAGCTGTATAATTCAGTAAAAACTTTACCACATGATAATGTAACAATGATAACAAACACAGCCAGGAGATGCAGTTTCTTTCAGTCAGAGTCTACAGACATCTGTTTGTTTGTTTCCAATTTCTTGTGTTTCAGCCTGATGAACTCCTCGGCCTCCTCATCAATGTCCTCGGTGTAGGAGTGAGCATGGTGGTATCTAGGAGCCTCGCGAACATCAGATTTGTCGTTGCAATCGTCGCTGAAGGTTACATGAGGTCTATGGTTTTTGTGGTGCCTTCGAGTCACGAGCGCAGAGTCAGAAATGTAACCTCCATAGTCGTTTGAATGAAAACCATGATGAGCATGGGACTTGAACTGGAAATTTTCAGAAGACATTTCCAAGCTGGTAGAGAAACAAGTATGATGGTTTCTTTTCTTGTTTGTGAATGTGTATTTGAAACGTCTCGCAGTGCATATATAGAACAATTTTATTCCCCAAGGATGAGAATTGAATCCAATACCTTCTTTTGAGAGTAGGGCCAGTGAAGTTTTTGACTTTAATTAGGACACGAAAGAGACATCACTTTGAAACCTCGTGTAAAAGTTAAAAGCCTTTTTATAGGAGAATCAACTTGAATAACAAGACACTTCTCTCATATCTACAGCCTATGTACCATTGAAACAAACCTTAAGAGGTTTCCAAACGTACCAAAATATCTAACCACATTTGTGTCAAGTTCATGTCCCAGCTGAGTGAACGAGTAAATTCGGTCACTCTGTAACTACAACGTAAGTATTGACATCGACGAAAATAAAAAACCTTTCTGCATTGATGGTAACCTACCCAACAGGCTGCCTAATAAATAACACTCTGATTTCAATAAATTGATTCTATAAAAGGGAACTTTACAAATGTGGATGCTACTCAAGTTAAAACTGAAGAAAAGTTCACACAAGTAATGTATCAGAGAGAGAATTAGAAATCAGGTCAATTGCAGATATGAATACATGATATAAATAATAGTCGTGTATACAAAATTTCCCAGAAACGGGGAAAAAGCACAACAGCCTCAAAATACAATGCCAATGCACCAGGGGTTGTCTAATTTGCTGCTCCTGAGACAGCAAGATTCACCCACCCATTGAATAGATAAACTCCTCCAACCAAACCAACTCAAAGAAAACAGATATCTATCTACACATAACTTCCATCCATGGAATTAGTTCAACCGTCAAGCAGTTACAACTTCCAGAAGAATTAACATTAGCTTTATCAGGGCAATCGTCTTGGCCACGCACCGGCCAATGACTGTCGGGATGGAAGGTCCACGAGGTGTCAGACAGGCTCCAGAGCAAGTAACTTTCAAAAGCTAGATATCAAAGTTAAGAGAGATATTAGCCACTCTCTCTTACACAATGCCCAGGCAAAAGGAATTTGTAATCCTCAGCATTTTCCAGAAGATATGATGGCAAGTGAACTGCTGAGTACGAATGAGGAACCGGTCCCATTTTTCCAATAATTTCTTTGAAAGTGTATTCCTCAGGGAGCATGTCGAATAAATCAGCGCCCTTGCAGATTATGTTCTGAATTCTTTCGGGTTTCAGATAACTCGAGAACCTTACTCTGTCATTGTGGCTGTATGCTTTCATCTTAAAAACGAAGTCGTTGATACGACGGAAGCAGAAGCTACAGTGCCACCCTGAATCTGCCAACAGGTCATCTGATTGGCGATAATGAACATACCTTGTCTTGCCAGATTGGTATCTATGGACCGAAGCCCTCCAGCTGTTGTCATCTACATGAAACTCGAAAGAATACAGATAATTCCTAAGCTGAAGATGAAGGACATCTGGTATGTCATCACACCATCTTAAGAGATCAATGGTGTGCCTGCTCGGAATCTCATCGACATCGGACATTATCAACAAGTCATCGTCAGAAATTCCAGCAATTTTGAGAAGCTGATCAAGTGCTACTCGTTGAAATGCCTCCTCAACAAAAGGATTTTCACCTTTCTTAAATCTGCCTCCGACAGTGCCATAAGTCAATCTGGGCTCCACAAATTTAAACTGGTCTCTACTGCGAGCAAAGTATAATGGCTTTGGCTTCCCAGTAAATGTTGAATTTGCCTCAAGGAGAACGAACTGTGTAATGTAGGGGTAGAGTTCTTTCCATCTCAAGGTGAGCATCTCAACCTCATTACTGAACAACACAGCATCATAAACACGTCGTGGAAACTCCCGGACCTTCCAACCATGGAGTTTGCAGAGGTTCTCCATAGGTACATTCTCATCATAGTAGTGAGTAATCATATTGAATTTTTTTGGTGGCGATTCCCATAGTGGCCGTAGGAAGTATGAGATCTTCTGTCCATGCAGGTAGATGATTAAGATGCACGTTGGAACTAAAGCAAAAAGGATGAGGAATGTTTTCACATCATATCCACGAAAAATGCAGCGGAGTCTTGACATGCCCAATACTCGATTTGATTCCTGAATACAGAAAAAAAGAAAGCCTGGTCAAAATCTGAAACGAGTAACAAAAAGAAAAACTAATACACAAATGTCTACAAAACTTGGACTACTTCAAAATCTCCATTATTTTCAGAAATCAAACAATTAAGCCAAGAATGAAGATTATGTATTTTAAAACACATAAATTCCAATTATACTCCCTGAAGACATAGAAAATTAAGTCATATTCTCTATGCAGAAAGGAAACAATTTCTGAAAATCAGAAGTACACAATAGGTTCGTGGATGAGGGACAATCTCAAATGTCGATTCACCTAAAGGAGCGGACTCCACGTATGATGCCCAAATTTATGGTAACCTCCTAAGGTCGAGAGAGTTTAAAAAAATTACAGAAAAAAATTCATTTTCGCTAGGGCAGATTTTATTCTCCAGAAGTTTCTGGTAAATGTGGCGTGGGAAAGCCCCGTTATATAGGACAGTCCAAGTTTCCGCAATCAGATCTCCAGGTACGCCCAAACAAAAAAAAAAAGGACTCAGAATAAACTACCCAACATCATAGCAAAGAAAAAAAAATTGCAGAGCCATAAGGCGTTTGATTTGATGATATAATTGCCCCAAACAAAACTAGAAAAGAAACAGAGAAGAGAAAGCCCTAATATGCAAGAGTCAATTAAGCATCCAACCGGTGAGAGCAGACGATTCCTTAATCCAAATTTGAGTTCCAGAGAAAGGGGTTTATATTGATCCATGATCAGGAAAAACAAACTCGGACAACGAACGAGACGTAAATCACCGATTACTGGACGAGGAAAGCCGAAACCGACCGAAAACAGAAGAGATAGGAAACAGATCAAAGGGCAAAAATAGTAAGTACCTGATCACAAACTTCGCCGCAGATATCATCGGATTTCTTGGAGCAGTAATGGCCTCCACCTTCACCCATCATCCACCACATTCTCGTGTGTCAAAAAAAAGAAATCCCAAAAAACTCAAATATCAATCAAGTTCCCCCCTCCACTCGAAGCGGCGGTTGAAGGAGTCAAATCAAGGCAACAGATCGATTGACCAGAAATGGCGAACCGCCGGCAGTGGTTCAGTTTGTGAGAATCAGAGAAAGGCGCGGAAAATAAGCAGATTCAGTCCCAAGCGGAGAAACGGAAAGTATTTAGCCGTTTCCTCTTTCTATCTCTCTAAATAAGCAGAGACTGAGAGAGATCCCTAAGAATTTCCGAAATTAATCGGAAAAAAATTGGAATAATAATTGGGAGAGAGAGGGAGAGAGAGAGAGAAGATCAAAAGAATTCAAAAGAAGAAACGGGCCAAAATCGAGGGCTAAGAATTCGAGGGCCGAGAAGCGAGAGGCTGTGTGCTTGTGCCCTATCTATCTATCTGTCTTCGACAATGATTGGTGCCAGTCGTGGCTATTACAAATTACATGAACCGAAGGAGGAAAAAAAAAAAAAAACCAGAACAAAAGGCAAAGAGAGCCGTTTCTCTTTGTCGCCTTTTTTCCAAAGAAAAGAAAAGAAAAGAAAAAAATCCGATTCCAAAGTTTCTAATTCTCCCTTCTGTGTGTATCGTTCGCAAATCGCAACTTGGAGTTGTAGTTTAGAGGTTCCTTAGACAGTGCGATAACGTGGGTGGGTATTAATAGTGCTTAGAAGTGGGCCCACGCGCTCCATTGACTCGCTCAAGCCGACCCCAACCCAACTGAGTCGTGTCCGTGTCGTCGTTTCTCTCTTTTAGTTTGATTCATTCTGATTTGTGATTACGGATGTCCAGTGGGGTGGCGCCTGGCGGATTACCAATTCTTGACGCCGGATTTTGCCGCTGCCCTACCCCCACCCTCCTCCGCCCCTTTGTTTTCTTCTTTTTGTCTTCGCTTGGGCTACATTTTGGGCCTCTCTTCACACCCAACCAGGCCCAAATCCCTCTCTACGTTCTTTCTGGACCCACATAATTACTAATTTCTTTTCTTTATCAATAAAAAATTTATTTACAAGTTTATCACATGCTACTAAAATATTACACAAATAGTAATCATTTGGAAGCTAGTGTCATATCATGCATATACAGTACAAATAATGTAAAAATTGCTAAAAAGATGGAGAGTATATAAATAGGCAGAAAACGAGGTAATATAAAGACTTAATTAAAAAAAAAGAATTATATAGACAGAGCAAAAATGCATAACCTAACCTAAACATATATTTTTAGATATAACATCAGGTAAAAGAGATGATAAAAATTAAAAAAAAAATTAACGTAATATGTATTGTTGATGCATAATTTGGATGAGGGAAGTCGACAAACATTTGAACACACAAAGATCTGCACAGTTGAGAGTAGCAAAAATTGAACTTGTGAAAAACGTACATCGATTGGGTCAGCTAATCCAACTACGTCGATTTGATTTTGACAATTTGATTCCCATCCCTTCAAATGAATCTAGTATTAGAATTTCACCCATATCATTGGCAATAAACACATAATTGTTAAAATAACAAATATAATATACATGAATTTTTAATATAAAATAAAGGAACACATACAAATGACAAAAGATGATGATGAAGATAATATCCGTACATAGAAACAGTAAAGATTTTGATTCAGGTTAGGAGAGAATCTTTTCATGTTTTAAAGTCAAGAATTTCATATTAAAGGCAACAAAGAAAACAAGATATAAGACAATGTAAGAAGATAGGTTTCAAAATATTTTACTATGACAAATAAATATGCAGATATTTAGGAAAAATGATATTATATGCCACAATTTATTTTTCAGTCTCATACAACAACTGGCACATATTTAAATTAAATAAAAGATTTGGCCCACATAATTTTAACTTTATTTTTCAAAATTTTTTTACAAGATGGACTATAAATTATAACTTTAATTTGGTCACTATAGCTTTAAAAGTTTCAATTTAACATTTTAAAGCTTAAAAATTATGAGCTCGTCTTTTACTCACTCATTTTCTCTTATTTCCTATTTCATCTCAAATTAGAGTACCAAATGGCGAATTGATCCAATATTTTTGTCGAGGGTTTCCATTAAAATTTAGTGGGAAGAATTTACCAATTATAGAGATTTGTGGCACCAGCTCTAGCGATCAAGTCAATTGAGAAATTTATTAATTTAAATAAATTAATTAATTAATAATTAAAAAAAGTTTGAAAGTTTTTTCGGCTTAAATAAATCTGCCCGTGAATGAAACATCGACTCACTGGTAAATAGTAAAAAAAAAATTAAAAAAAAATATCACGAATTGTTACATTTGATTAAATCATTGGAATTAAATTGACATTTTAAAAATTATAGATACTAACATTAAATTTCTTTAATTTATAAGGACCCAATTGAAAGAATCAAATTCACAATTTAACTAAATATTTATTAACTCGTTTAATCTTCTCTTTTTTTTCAAGCACATGCATAATTCAAATTTAATTTGTAAGGTACAACTGGGCTTGACTCTAAACAACACCAGTTGATTCTGTACGAGTACGATCCGTCGAAGTTGGTTCTTAAACTGCATTTTGAATTTTGACCAATTTATTTCATTAATTTTTAAACTTTATTTATTGTCTGCCATTTGAGTAAAATGATATTTTTTTAGTTTCTATGCTTTGTTTCTGTCCCTTTCTTTCTTTCTTTTACAAGGACTTAGTCTTTGTTTATTCTTTTTGGTAAATTTAACAATCAAATGGGTAATGCCGATTTATTTTATTTACTTTTATCTATTCTGATGGTCAATATGATAATATTCTTAAAAATCAATCAATTAAAAAATATATATCCAAATAGTATAAATCCATTAATAAGAAGAGTATTGAAATCATATAATTTCTTTAGGAATGACTAGAATTTGGTCTTGACAAGTCAAGTGGAGATAAGATGAGCAATCTCAAATTGAAATCGAATTACTAGAAAAATTAGAAAATAATTACACTCTAATCCATCAATGTACACAGTACACAATTCCTTTTATAAATACAAGATTTCTAATAGAAACACACCACTTGCTAATTATTTGAAATTGAAATTATTCCAACTATAAAAATCTTTGTTATTATTATCTTTTAAAGTATTACGCCATTTTTCATACAATAATCCTACAACTTTTCGTCTTTCCCCACGACTAGCCATATCAAAGCAGCAGCCTCTTGCAATTGGTTCAAAAGTTTAATTTATTTTTTATACTTATCTCACACAAAATGAATAAACAGATTTACTCAAAAAAGGATCAACAACCCAACCAAAATATAGTGAACACCTAAGATCAAAATATCAAAAAATTATAAAACATAGGGATAGGAAAAGAAACAGACAAACAAATGCACCTCCACTTTCTTCAGGTCATCTACTAATTTTGAAGAACAAGGTTACAACATTATCAAAAGGAACAAAGAACTCGTCCCACAAAAATGAGTGCTACAATACCCACTTTTATCTCTTACAGTGACATACAGTTGTAAACAGAGAAATCACTCAATACCAAGATCTTACATGTTTTCAAAGAAGAAAAAAACTCGAGACGAAGCAGGTGGGTTCTTCGCTCTATTACAATAGCACACCCTCATTCATTGCCACCCACCGACGACCACATAATCTTCTCTTTTTATCTAACAGACATGTGTCGGAAAAAAAAATGTAATATATCATTAATTCAAGTGGATTGACCTGAGTGGTGCTTCGAACACACGACTTTTCTGTCGGTAATATATGTGTTAACTATGTTAACAATTTAATTTGAGGCCAATCTGAAGGCATTAAAAATATAATATAAATCTGGAAAAAATCTGCAGAATAATTTAGGGATGTTAAAAAGCGATGGGGACGGAGATGGGATGAAAATGAAAGGGCATGTTGTGTTGTGTACGACAATTCAAAGGAAGGGGTCTAGTTGCTCCCAAGTCCACGTAAAGACCTACCCAAGTCAATATTTAAACCCACCAAAAAGGAAATTAAATTTAACATCCAAATCCATGTGTATATATTTTTTTTAATTTTAAACTTTATAAATTCGAAAATTCAAAATTTCACCCCAAAATGCAAAGTCAATGCGTAAGGACTTCCACGAAACGGGAGGCAGCTTTGATCGACGACGGCCCGTTCTCCCCAGACGGCAGCCACTCGACGACTTTGAGCAGACGTCGGCAAATCTAACGGCTGCAAATCGTTGCACTTCCACGTGGCTTATGTCATTCAACATTTATGTGATGGCTCTTTTGAAAGAGATAAATACGATTTTTAGTCATTCATGAAAAAATCAAATAGTTCAAATTCATTATTTTTCTAGGGTAAAATTCATGACATTTATTATTTATGTATTGTGCTTATTAATTTTAAAAGTTCAATATAACTTTGCAAATCGTTTGAAAACTATTTAAACTTTTTTTTTCAACTCTAAACCATGATATATATATAATGATAATTTGTACGGAAATTTCTTTAAGTAATAATGTTTTTCTTTTAATGTGGGTGTAGGATTGTTTTAAAACTAATTTCAAAGGTACGATAGGTAAATTGCATGTGCTTGACGTGATTTAGGCTAAATCGTTTATCTCTAGTGCGATTTGAATATAAATTGCAGACATCCTACGTAGTTTAAATTTGGAGCTAGTGGAGTGGGTTGATGTGCAGTTTACCATATTTGCACGTGACGAACTCAGGTGCAATACACACATCACTCTAATTAGTAATAGTTATAATACTATTGTAAAATTTTCAAATTACATTATTTATGAAATTTCTCTTAATTTGTAATGACTTTCTTCTTAAAAAAAATAATATTTTAGCAATAGATCCTATGGTAAAATTTGACTAAATTAATAGACCAAAGTAAGCCCATAAAAACTAAATTAGCAATTTAACTTTTTTTAGAACGAAAGAAAAAAATCATACTATTCTGTTTGAAAAAAAAAATGATAGTATTATGTTTGAAATAGTGAATCTCTTTTTTTTTCCAGAAGAAAAATAGTGAATCCTTTTAAAACTTGATTTATCAGTTGATAAATTCACTTATACTGTTTTCAATGCTCTAATGTATATGTTTTCAATACTCTCAAATAAATCGATATATATATATATATATTTATTGTGTGTGTGTTTTATTCGGTCAACGTCAACTTGCTACATATTCTCATAACCTAGCTGTTTTTTTTTTTTTTTGGTTCCTAATTTTCGAAGTAATGATAATATCCTTTAAAAAAAATGATAATGTGATATTGAAATCATTATCTTAATCTTTGGAAATGCATTAATTAAGTCCCTCATGCATGTGAGTTGAGTTGGATTTAAATTATATAACTGTTGTTCTTAATTAATAATGAATTTTAATTCAATCATTATTTCTTTAATACGGTTCATGAAGGTCAAGTGTGATACCAACTTATTACACAATAGTTAATTAATTACCGATTATTGATGGAGATGCTTATGTATGTGATTAAATTATCCTTCAATGTTACAGATTTCTTTTTCCCTTAAAGTAATGCAACGAATTATAAATATTTCAACATGGTGTTGGGTTCATTAATACATGTCCAATTTCATTAAATTTTACTGTTTTAAGTTAAAAAATCTGAAAAAAGAAAAACATGTATCAGCATCTACTTTGAATGTCAAATGGTCAATATTCTAAAAACAATAAAAAATAAAAAAACTGAATGTCAAAAGTTCTGATTTATTGTGTAAGAATTGCCTGAAGAAATAATTAAAAAAAAAAAGTATAACTTTTGAAATGTTGTTTTACTTAAAATTATTTTTTTATAATCCAAATAGAGAATATTTAATATTATTTTATTTTATTTAAAATCTACAAAGATGGGTAGAACTTATGAAATGATTAAATACTTGAATTTTATATATTTGCACTTACCATAATTCTTTCATGATATTCAATACGTTTATCCTATAAGTCAACATGTATAATCTTTGATATTGGGTTTAGTGTTTCAAAAAAAAAGAAGAAGAAGATATTGGGTTTAGAATTGAAAATTTTACTAAATCAAAAAATGAAATTCTAGTATGTAAATAATAAAATAAAAAATGGAAAAATTCATCAATGTAAAATTTAAACATTTTAGAGAGACGGTTAGTATTAAAGTATTTATTTATTTATTTATATATATAGTACAAAAATATGTAGAAATTTTCTTTAAGAAAATCAATCTTTATCTTAAAATGGTATTTGATTATTTTCTTAAATAATGTATTTAATCATTCATTTACTTTTAAAACAATCAAAATCTATCTATCGCAGTATAAAGAGATGGAAAATAATCAAGTACGAAACAATCTATATTATTGCTCCCATATGATCGAGATCGAGTTGCTTTCAAAATAATAAAAAGATGAAGAGTCAAGGTCAACCTTTAAAGTCGATAGGTAAATGATGAATGAATTGTGGAAAGTCCACTGTAATACTACTGCAATGTAAATGTATATGACCCTGCTCTTTAAATTATAGCTTTAATTTCAAATAACTTATTTATTTAAGAGAAAATAGCGTCTTTTTTAACATTGTAGAAATGTCTTAATTTTTTTTCGAAGAATTTAAAATATCGTTGTTATAATAATTATTATAAATCTACTAATTAATTAATATAAACGTTATAATTATTAAGTCCTAACATGGATATTTAAATTTGTCTTTATAAAGTCTTGTCCACGTTGACATTTCCACAAAACTCTTACATTGATTTTCTTTTATCTTTTCTTTTATTTTTTTTTCTTTTCTTTTCTTTTTTAAGTACAACTAAATTGATTTTTCATTCAACCTGGATATTTTTTCTAGGAACCTACGAGTTAGAACAACCATACCAAAAATTACATCTAAATTGAAAGTTTTTTTCACTAAAAAATAAAAGAAAAGAGTTTTTGTTCCTTGCTATTAGTTAGAATATAAGAATAAAGCAACAATTTTTATTAAATAGAGTTTTCATAGTGGTAAGTAAATTAAGATCAAAATATTATTTCGATTTCTGTACTTTACTTTGATCTATATATACTCTCATATTTTCAATTTTAATTTATTTTTGTTACTGTGCTTTCAAAATTTTTGTTTTATTACTGTATTTTTTAAAAGTGATCATTTTATTTTCTTAATTTTACTTTTAATTAATCTCATTTTTTTATATCACAATTCTAACATAAATTATTGCTAAATAACACAATGTCCATATATCGCCAACGCTGCTGCCAAAACCAATGTCAATGTCAAAAACCAATACCAAAATCGATGTCAATGTCAAAACAAATGCCAATGTCAAAACTAAAATAAATTCAAATACCAAAAACAACCAATGTTGATGTCTATATGCAAGTTCAAATTCCAAATATACCAAAATATGATTTATCAACAAATGAACTGTGATTTTCACCGCGCAAACTTGAATTATCATTCTCCATCGCCAACAAATCTATCGAGATCCGTAACTTTCTTGTTGGCAAAAAGATGCATGCAAACAATTTTTATCCCTCTTCCTCATCCTCCTTCAATATTTATCTTATTTCTCATCTTCGTCCGTATTATCCTCCATGACCTGATTAATGATTATTATACAGAGACAAAAATAGTAATTAAATAAATAATTAGACCTAGCATAATTTTATAAAAATTCAAATAACATTATCTAATAATATACTATAATCATTCATTTTCTTTTAAAGTTAGGTCTTTGTAAATCTTCCAATTAAGCTCTTATGAAAAATTGTCAACTTTTCATTTATTAGCTTTGTCCTTTTTTTTTTCTTTGTAGAAATTAAAAAGTCTCCGGTTCAAACGCACAATATACAAAAATAAGTAAAATAATATATAGCAAAAAAAGAGAGGTTCATACATTATAATGGTAAATCATAAATTTAGTTATATACTAGAATTCCTGCAAGTAATTC
This sequence comes from Momordica charantia, assembly GCF_013281855.1. Lineage (NCBI taxonomy): Eukaryota > Viridiplantae > Streptophyta > Magnoliopsida > Cucurbitales > Cucurbitaceae > Momordica > Momordica charantia. Next base: position 31,205,081 of record NW_028275167.1, on the reverse strand, counting down.
TTCTAAATTAATTTCTGTATAAGACCTATTAAAATTAATATTATGAGACATAATGAGTCCGTTGTTATTTTTCTTTTATAATATTTATCTATATTTATTTCGATTCAAATAGAAAAAATATTCAAGATCTAAAATATAAATTAAACAGACATAAGAATTAAAATTCGTCATTTGAGTTTAACTCTAAAATTGAAAAAAAAAAAGTGAATAAACAAAATTACTTTTGTTAACCTATCCCAATTATTGTTCTCACAAATTATAAATTAAAATTTTATTAAAAAAAATAAGAAATAAAACATTGATACTTATTATGCTATATATATATTATTTTAATATTTTAATAGGCATTAAGAAGGATAAAACAAATATATTTATTAACAAAAAAATAAGAAAGCAATTAAAAACAATCAAAGGAAAGTAGGAAACCATTACATATAAATTTGAAAAATTAAAAAAAGAACAAATACTAATGAAGTCATTCTTAATTAATTTTTTCTCAATGCTTTATTTTCCAAAAGAAAGCGAAAATTCTCCGGTCTCCGTCCCGCCCATCCACGATGAAAACGATCTACGGCTGCGAGAAATCCCGAGACTTGGTCACTCAAAACTTATAAATGGAGCTTTGGAAAAGTCTAAAATAGTGTTCAGAAATTTCACCCCCGGAATCAATTGCGATTGGATTGCAAAAAAAGAAGAAGCTTACCAAATATGAAATGCCAAGTCAATGGCATCTCTCATTTTTCCAAATGCCAATTGCCACATCGGCAGCGAATACGGACAGACCAACGGATAGAGGAATAAAATAATATTTTGTTTGTTATTATCTTAACAATATAGATGAAACGTCCACGAAAACGATGGGACGGTTTCGGAAGACCAACACTTCACGACTTGTCGTTCGGTTTGGTCTAATTGGACTTTTTGCCCCCATCAAAATCTACGGTAAATAAATCCCAAAACTTCATTTCCAGGAAACATCTCCTGAAACGACTCCTTTTTCTATCTCCATTCTCCGGAGAAACTCATTCAAACAGACCTTTCCCAATGTGTTTTACAACTGGACCTGCATTTTCCTTTTGCTTATTATAATTATTGCCTTAAATTTATACAATTTTAATCCTAACAGATTCGTAAACTTCAGAAATATCTAATAAATATAATGTTACGTACCAATAAAGACGTGAATCTCTTGTTTATATACTTATGATCTTCCCCTTCTTTGACCAATGTAGCACTTTGGTCGCGTGACTTTTAGAACGGTGTCTAATATATATATCAATTTAAAAAAAAATTATCTAGCACATTCATACATTGTAATTTTGTGCTTAATATGCTCTTCAATTTTAAAATCTATATATTACGTTACGGATTTATAATACATAAAATTGAAAGTTTAAGTTTATTATATTTTTCTCATGTGTCACTCGACCCACTTTGAATGAATTTTTTTAAAAAATGGTAATTTAACCAGCTATACGTAAGAATTGAACCTACCGTTTTTAGAATATAAAGGATTCAACCACTAAACTACATCGGTTAGATTTATAGTTAAATTTTGATTTGAGTTTCTATTTAATATTGTTTATACTATTAATGCTGAAAAAACAAACACTTGATAAATTAATGTTGACAATTTGGTATAAGATCAAATAAGTGTGTAGATAAATTTTCTTGCATCCAGTAAAAATCTTAGATAATTTGTCTTTTCAAGTTTGATATCAAATTGAGCACATGCGCCTTGAAATGTAAGTTCAGGTGATGTCAAATCATTAACAGATAAGTAATTTTTAAAAATAAAAAATAAAGATCATGATCAACGTTTTCTCGAGAAAAATTTAGAATTGTAATTTGAATTTACTTTTATTTGTCTTTGGACTGATCAGGAGTCGTTATGTTTTTCTCTGGGGTCATGATTTCACACATGTTAATGGGTTTCTCGGCGTTAGAAATTTCTGGATTAGTGGGTTGTTCACTTAATATATATTGTATTTAAAGGATAAAATTAATAAATAAATAATTGAGTGGAAAACTAATATGGAGATTTAGACACTGAAAACGACTCTTCAATAATATTTTATGATAATAATTACAAACCATATTTCTGGTTTTAAAAAACAAACAATTAGTCCGATATAAATAGTAAAAAAGGTTTACATTCAATTACATGGTATATTTTACATACTTGTCTTCACTGTGCTAAAACTAAATATACAAAATTTATCCAAGAAAAAAAAAAAGAAACACGATATCCTTAGGAGGAAAAGTAGGATAAAATGAAAATAAAATAAGAACTTCTATGGCTAAAAATACAAATAGAATCAAATAATTGAGCCATTACTAATGAGCCGAGCAATTACTTAATATAAATATTGCAACAATTATATAATTAGTATAACTTGCAATGATAGGTAGGAACACCATTCTTAATTAGTGACAATTTAGTTGGCAAAGTCTATTGATAAAAAAAAAAAAAAAAAAAACAATAGATAAATAAGTGGGCAGCACCATCAATATTCATATCACTTGTTGCTTGTTAAGATTCTCTCTTGGTTTGGAGCCACAGCAGCCAAGAAACCCACAAGGTCGGGACTTGCTGAAACTAATTGGGCTTCGGCCCAATTGCATCATTTTCATGTCGCCTTTTGCATACTAAGCCCAATTCAATAACACAGACCAAAAGCCCAATTTTTGTATCATTACGATTTTTTTTAGTAGGCGGTAGAAAAATTATTTAACATGGTCGTCACAATATATCTAAACGAAGCTGTCTTCTCCTGACCATTAAACATATGGATAAACTACATTTTAAATTTCTTTATGATATACCGAATCGTATAAAATTATCAGCGAACATTGTTTAAGCTACTCAAAGTTATATGTTGGGTTTGTAAACGGGAATGATCCATGATAGATAGATAATGACAATTATTTCATTGATATGAGATATTTTGGGTTAAACCAAAAACAAAGCTGTAATGTAAAGTTATGTTTGAGTGGACAATATCATACTATTGTGGAGATGATTGGAGTACCGTTATCCTTAACATGTTATCGAGGGAACGGATGTAGTGTGGGGCGTCGGGAGCGGGAGATAGACAAAAGCAACATATGAAGTTGCACGTGCGGGGTGGGGGAAGAGGGGTTAATGGTGAGGTGGATCTGTCAATGTTCCCTTACCAACTGGCCAATTGGCTGTTAGGGGAGGGATTCAGCTGATTGAAAGGAAAGCCAATATTGACAATTTCAAGAGACAATTTTCACATGTTGGGACGCCATGTGTCCGCAGGCACAATATGGAGAGCAAATGGGGAATGCGAGAGAGAGAGAGAAAGCCAAAATAAAATGGCTGTATAAATTGTTGTGTCGATTCAGTCGTTGGGGCTTGTCTTAAACTTAATTTTGTCATTTCACAGCCACTCGAAATTAAACTCTCTCACAATATTACATATGCAATTGCAAATTGCAAGAGATGGGGTTGCCTTTGTCTCGCAGTTTTCTGAGCATAAAACCAAGCCCCATTTTATTGTCACATGGATCCCAAGCTTTTTGCCCACAAACATTTCCCTTCCTTTCCTTCTCTGTTTATCCCTTTACTTTTGGGACCCTTTGTTGTGTAATGGTCTCACAACAAACAATAAAACACACCCACAACGTTATCTGCATTAAAAACAAAAATTTGAAGGGATGACGTTTTGCTTTACGGTTTCAAATAAATTAGGTTTCTGAAAATAATGGCTTCACAAGTTCGAATTTTTATGACATGGGTTTATGAAACTCGTAGGATTAACAAACTTTTAACCATGACTTATACAAACTAAACTCATCAGCCAAAAACAACGTTCCTAATAAGCAAAAACTTAATTAGCCCTAAAATCTAATGCTAATTATGGAATGGTTTTCTTGATCTCTTATTTTGTTTTCCAATGTAAAAAAAGTTGACTTGTACAGTAAATGAGGAGGATAGAATGAACAAACCACCACTCAACCCATAAGCTTAAAGCTTATGGATTGGGTAAATTTAATTCATTTATCTGGATTCCTCATTCTTAAGACCCAATTGTCCTTTACCAAAAAAGCCTACGGAATTGGACATCCAAAACTAGGACCAAATTGCCTTTTTATTAAACTAATATCTTTATTCTCCCTACCATGTAGAATTGCCATACATATCCATCATGTTAATTCTGTTCATCTTGTTACTTTTACACACATTAACCATGAATAATGTTCATTTCACCACAATTACTTCATAATTTATTGTTAAAAAATTGTGGATAAAAAAGTCCTTTATTTTTATTATTTGATTTAACATAAATCCCACATGCCAGTAACAAGGGACGACCCACTATATAATCTTAGTGCTTACTATTGGTAAATGGCTTTATTTTTCAAAACAGTACAAAAAAATAGAAAAAAAAAAAGCATAATTGATTGTTATGTGATTGAAATATTTTGAGTGTAAAATTCAAAAGAAAACCAACCAAAAGATAGAGTTGAAAGACAAGTAGCATTTGATCTGATCTGATCTGATCATGGATGTGGCAAGATTTTCTTAGATAGACGAGCCACTGAACAGAGAAAGAGGACTGCTTTTTGTTGGGATTATGTTCATCTTCGCCTCCTTAACTTTCTTCTGTAAAAAAAAAAAAAAAAAAAAAAAAAAAAGTTGATTATTTTGAACCAAACAAAGCAAAGGCCAATAATCTATGGGTCGGTTTCGCTTTTTGTTTCTTCCCCCTCGAGAATTGATTTGTTGATATCAAGGTTGCACTAACTTTCTCTTGTTTCAACCTATGTAAAATCAGTGAGGAATTTTCATGTTCACACCCAAAGAGAAGCAAACAATGCACAAATGGGAATTCTTTGTGACATTCGAAGCCATTAAAAAAATAGTTGATAGACTGGAGTAGACTTAAAATCATTAATTCCCTCTTAAAAATGTATGGTATTATATAAAACAAAAAAGAAATAACATATTTGTGATATTTGTCAGATTCCTTATTTTTTTTAAATGTGGGATTAACATATATATGATTAGATTTATCATAATCCATTGACTTTAACTTTTAGTTTATTGGTGATTTAATTAAAATAGTATAAGAACATAAAATTATGTATTCAAACTTCTTTATTATTATGTTTTCCTTCTTTAATATCAATTCCTACTTATTTGATCTTATATAAATTTTCAAACTTAGGAGCAAAGAAGAGTAAGAATTTACCCTAACCTATTAATAGCTTTTGAGTTCATGAAGTGATCTAATATATTTAAATCATTTGAAGCTTATTTGACTTGACAAGAGTAAAATTTAAGCCAATAAACTGTAAAAAGTTAAAGGAGAGAGATAGGGTTGTGCATATCTTCTACTACCAAACAATCGCCTCGACAAAAAGTTTAGAACTGTAATGATTGGATCAAACCTAATGATTATTAATATTCCAAAAGAAAATTTTTACCAATTTCTTTTTTTTTTCCCTTTTTTTTTTTCACAAAGCTACCTCTCAGTAACTTTACAGTGAAAAAAAGAAGATGGAATTTCCAAATGGCGTCAGGAAACGAGTCTCTTCAATTAAATCAGCCTCAACTAACCGCAATCATCACTCATTACTCAAAATTTAATTACCAACTTCCCGTCATTTAATTAATTTTAATTCCCCATTTTTTCCGAACCACACTCGCCATTTTTGTCTTCTCATCATTATCAGTTAAATGCGTCCATTGACAGTTGTAGTATAAATCTTTATTAGGTCTTTTATTTTTTCAATGTAAGATCTTTAACAATGTCTAATAAATTGTTTAAATACGATGATGATAAAAATTGTTACTATTATTAAGGTCACCATAGATTTAGACTATATCTCTAATATACCATTAGTTAAATATAATCGGCCACTTCATATTTTCACGGCTTAATGATATTGTTTTTCTTTGAAGTATGTAGTACCTCCTAACTCTTTATTTTTTGTTTCATTTAAAAAATTCCATACCAATAATTGTTGTCAATTATTATGACGGATCTTCCTTTTCACTGGTAGGATATTAGTTGCTCTCCTAACATTTATTTGATTTAGAGTTGAATTTAGAAAAGATACTAATTTGCTAAAATAACTTAAGAGATGTTATACTAAAACAAAATAAAATAAAAAAATAACTTAAGAGACTGACGAATTTTTGTGACATGATGGGAACGGCTACAATTTTCTCCCCCACGCAAGATTTTTTTTTTCTTTTTAATTTCTCCCCCACACAAAAATGTTGAGAATCGGTTCTCTAACATTTAATAATAACCTATTCTATTTTTAAAAAATTTATTGATAGTAATTAATAATAACAAAGCAAAATTTATTAATTAAAAAATAAAATAGGAAATTGTAAAATTTTATAATAAAATTACCTCCACCAATAAAAATTAGTCTCATTAATAGATGAGAGAGATAGTGTAAAAGTTGTAAAATAATAATTATAAATGTATAGGACTAATTGACGAAATAAGAAATTGGAATGAGATTTATGAGGTTGTAGGAGATAATGAGATTACAGCATTTAGTAATAGCAAATTTTGAAGTGAGTCCCACCAATTTAATTATATTCCTATCCTTTTAGTAAACATATATAAAAAAAAAAGGAAAAAAAAAGATTATTATTCATTGATTTTCCTTGAAGTAAACAATACTTGATTTAGAGTTAAATTTAGATAGATAAATTTTCTCCCCCAACACAAAGAAATTAAAGTTGTCTTCAACATGTGTTAAATCTTTTAACGAGATTTCCTTTGTATTAAAAATAACATGCTAATGATCAGTTTCCACTAATCCAAAATGCGGTCTAACAGATTATTGGCTTTGCTCTTAATAAACAAAGATTAATTATATATATATATATATATATATTACATACACATGATCTTCCAATACTATTATTAGCTATAATTACTCGAACTATTTTTATATACAATAATTATATTTATAACACTAGAGATTTTGATGAAGGATAGAGTTGTATGGAAAGTAAACTACTTATTGGACTCATGATTTTGTGATATGATTATTAAAGAAAATAAAGAAAGAAAGGCTGCCAGAACGCTCTCTTCATTTCAATGCAGCCGAAAAGAAAGCCTCCTTGGAAAAGTTGATACCCATCGATATCATCCTCATATCAAAATTGCACATTATATTATTATTTTGACTACTTCAATCATTATATATTAATCCTAATCATATGATATATTTGCAACACATTTTTTTATTTACGACTTTCTTTATTAAATTGGCTACAGATCCAACAAGATTTTTGGTTCATAGAATTTGAAGTTGGAGCTTATAAGTTGAGTGGAAATAATATTACATCAAACTGAGTGTTGTCGGATAGCTAGAGAAGAAATTATGATAAATTTTAAAATATTAAAAAAAGAAAGAACCCTAATGAGAAAAGAAAAGGGTATGATTAAAATTTGGACTTGAAGAGAGTATAATAATGAGCTATGATTTATTGACCTACTAGCAATCATTCGACAGAAAGTATTAATAGAGGGAAGCAAGGCCATGAGATGAGCTCTCTTCAGCTCCAACTTAATTTTTGTTATGTAAGTTCACTGTGCAATATGGCTAAAATGGAGTACTGTAATTATTATAAGGGTCCCCCTTTGGGAAGGATAAAGCCAGTGAACCCAAAGATGAAGAAATGACGATAAGAAATTAAATGGCAAAAAACTGTTCTCCTTTTTAATACTTTATCATAAAAGAAAGGGAGAAAATTGGTACATAATTAACTGTTTTCTATTCAAATTCTAATTCAAACTTTTTAGGGGGTGTTTGACTCATGGAGTTAATACGTGTAAACTTATCAAATCCTACCTTTCACATCATAAATGGTTAGAAGCTATATCTCCAAACCTCGTATCAATCAAGATATTGTCTCTCACTTATTTATTCGTAAAATACTTTATTTAGGTCAACTCCTCTTTTTGGTGTAGAATTACACAAAGTCGATGCATGGCTTTGAAACAACCTTGTTAGAGACAATGAAGCCTCTCTATATTACTACTACAACGATATGACATTATCTACTTTGAGTTGGAAAAATAAAAGAAATTCTAATTCATGATTACATAAGGCCCATACAATTCAAGAATAACAATCAATACAATTGATCTAAGCATAGAAAATATCAAAATATTATAAAGATATTAGAATTACCTTGGACACATTAGATAGATTATTGATGATGACATGCAAAAAATTGTGGTTTGTGGTATTTCTCATACTCGGACATAGTGTATTAGGGACCATATATAAAATCTCTTAAGATTAACAGCTTGGTTTCTACAAGCTGCACCACTCAAAGCAAGCCATGAGTCCATAACCAAAATCATTTAATATTCCCATTAAATATAATTGCTCTTCAATTTTTTGTCCACATATAAATTATTAAATTAAGTCCCACACTTTGAACATAACCTCTTATGAATTCACCGAGGATGTGTATCAATAGTAATGTTGTCCCTCAGTTGTATGCTTAATATTTTTTTCCCTTATCTTGCCTATGAAACTTTTGATTGAATTTCCATCCTTCAACATTTATGGTGTGTTTGGGAGTAATGGTAAAATGAGTAATTTAAAAAAAAAAGTTTTAAATATAATTAATTTTTCAAAATAACCCTTAGAATGATTTTTAAACGAAGTGATTTGGTCCTGTCCAAACACAAGACACAAACTCAAATTTCTAAATCTTATTACTACTTTAGAACAACCTCTCGGTACAGATCAAATGAAGTCAAATTTCCTAGCTTCAAAATTCACAAAAAAGAAAAAAAAAAGACTAATTAGACTTACGAATCGAATGTCTCTTTAGGTCTGGCGTAAGATGTGAAGATATTTCCCACTTAAAAATATTGAAGTCCTAACGAATTTTGGATCAAGTAATGGCTGGACAAGCATTATCCACACAATTTACAGCTATGGATTCTATTCTTAGTTTGGGCATAGGCTGCCCTTTAAGAAACACAAGGACCCCACGTATATCTAATAGGCAAAAGGGAGAAGGAAAAAAAAAATAAAGTTCATAGAGAAAGAAAAGGGAAAAAAAAAAAAAAGCCGAAAATGACTGAGTGTGATAATATTCAGTCCAGCCAAGGCCAATCTCTCCAACTTCATTAGTCTTGAGTTGAGGTCCCTCCGCAACTCTTCAATCAGCCATCTCGAGATTCATTAGTTTCAGTTAGATATCTAATTATGAATAAAATTTACTTTTATGCGGTATCAAAACAGTAAGTCATGTATTCTAATTCTTGCGTTATTGTTGAACTTTACTCTCTTTTCTTTAATTGTCTCTGCCGTTGGTAATGCTACAGTAATATTTACAAAACTGAAAGCTTTCTTAATTTTTTTTTTTCACTTGGGGACTTGACTAGTGGTTTGGTTTTGTCTAGGCCAGCGACAGACAGCGATAAAACAAGGCTGTGACATATGATAAATGGGTTCATATATGGAAGATGGGTATATTTATTTAGTTTATATTTTATATGCTGTGCTGCTCAAAAGGACATGTATAAAACTACAATATATATTTATTGGTATTTAAGTGTCTTTTTTCCTTTTTTATCCTTTCTTAGACGTAGAGAGGGATTTTGGAAAGGTCGTTATTTTGGGGCAACAAACTCAGTGGTTGATGTTGCTGTGTGTTGGTGGTAACTGTGGCCGGACGGGGCCAGCCTTAATTTGGACTGCCTGTTTCCCATCAATTTTCAATTATTTCGCTTAATTATCAACCATTTCTTTACCATATAGTATCATTATTTTCTTTTTTTGCATTCAACTAGGTCGTTCTCACTTTTCATATACATGTAATGCATTGATTTTTCTTCTCAATACAATATTATTTCCTTTGTAACTAAATTTATATAGTTGTTGTTTTGGGTAAAATATCATGGGGTTGCATTACAAAAGTGTGCACACGTTGAATTCTTCTAGAAGTGTAAGACCTATTTAGAGAAAGAAAAGAGTTCCGCTCAAATCAGTAGATTCGAATAAATCATATTCGCGTACCTGCTTAAAGAATCCATCTCATGTTGATAGGTAGGTCTCACTCACCGGTCACACTTAGCACGACCATGAGATTATCAATGAGAACCTGTGGTGGTGGGTGAGCAGAATACCTCGGTTCAGTCTCTATTAAAGTCAAAGTCTAGTTGAGGTTCTGAGGTGTACTTATACCTTGAACTTTCAATAATCTCTCTTTTTCTGAAATGTAGAAGGTAATTTTATGCCACCCAACTATTGTTGTTTTGAATTTTATAAACAAATACTCATATTGCCAATAAAATGGACATTCTCTTTCGCCAATGTGTCTAGAACCATTCTATGTTTGGATGACGGATATTAGTTTATAGGAATAATATTACACTCTTAAAATCTAACCAGAAGAAAAAATATGTCATGCCAACATAAGTAAAGAGTGTAAGATAAAATTACTTGATTAAGGCGGGCGTACGTTTCTTTTGAGGAGCGTGGTTGGAGCAATATGAGTAAAAACTAAGGATATGTTGATCTACAATACACGGGCTGGCAGATAGAAACAGTGTTCACTTTAAACGGTGCACAAATCCCGAATTTCAAATGATTCCGTGGTCGAGGAGAAGCTAATTAAGTTTTTGATGACTGTGAATGTGAGATTGGTAGGGGGAGAGTGAAATGGTTGGGATTCAGAGAAAAGGGGAGAGGGGCCGGGCGAAGTGGGAAATGGTAGAGTATTGCCAAAACGCCTTTCCAATTGGAGTGTGACTCAACGCTCGTGCAGTCTCAAGAGAGGGGAAAAAAGCGCTGTGGAGGCCGACGGGGCCCCACGCTGTCGGGTGGCGCCCCCGTTGGGCGACACAGCCAAGGACAATTAACGCTAAAATTTGTGGCTAATGGGAAATCCTTTCCCTCTTTTCTTCACTTGCGACAACACACTATGTCCACACACCTCTCTATCTTCTTTACCTGTATCCCAACACAGTCCCGTTTTCCCCTCCTTACCCTCCGTTTGGCGCTGCTATTTCCAATTTGCCACTGCTTTGCCTTGCCTTTTGATTGAGCCAACACAGGGCTAAGTTTTGGTATCTGGAGGACACTGATCGCGCCAACACACACAACTTGAAGCCTACCTGTTTGTGATAATGCCTCAATGAGGTGCAACATATTCGGGTACACACTTCTTGGACGCTACTCTTCTTTTTTCTTTTTTCTTTTTTTTCTCTCTTTATCTCATATATCGCCTTCTTTGCCTTGCCTTTTTTTTTTTTTTTTTTGCTTTGCCTCTCTTTTCTCGAGAATTTTGTTTGCTTTCCACACGTACCCATCAGCTACTTATTAACCTTCATGACCCAAATTGATGATTGAAAATTGGTTATATGTTTAGTTATGTTGGTGGGTTTGAGTTTGACTTCCTTGTTTAGCATAATTAGCATTCGTTTCTAGGATACCCAGAAATGGAAATGGAAATCTAATCTCCCCTTCTTCCACACTTCAATATTCAATAATTCAAAGAAACTTAAGATTATGAATATGCAGGCAAATCAAGAATCTGCTAACTGAGTCAGCCGACCGATTCTTGGCCTAAGTTCAACATCTGTCAGAATTTATGCGCCTAGATTTCATGAGGTGATTATACTCTGACTCACCAGCCTTTCTTTTTTTGGCCTTTTTAAAATTACCTTATCCAGTGCAATATATTTTGGTTTAGTATAAACATTTTCAACCACACAAGTAAAGGATCATTGATGGATTCTCTTATCATGCGGCTACAAAATGACTTGATCAAAGGCTAGGAATCGGTTATGTAGGGCCCATTTTCGCCTCTCAATCTCATCAGTTGTAGTTGACAAAGGGCATCAAGGTCATAAATTTAAAAAACATATCAGCAACCCATGAGAATCCGATGCAGAAACAATTGTTGAAGATGACTTCCAACCGCCTAATAAATGCAATTTTTAAGCATTCATTAATCAAACTTTACGACCAAAACAAGCTTTCACTTACCTCATCCTCACATCATTTCTTCCATTTTCAATCAATTTATTAAAAAAAAAGGCTCTTCTTTCCCCTCTTTCAAAGTCACACCAACATTATTCTCAGTGCTCTGTCGTGCATTTTATGTAAAAGAGGAAAAAAGTTTTTGCCTCCTTTACCCTACGGTTTTACAATATTCACAAATAACCGTGCACTTATTATTACTGTTTATGATTTTTTTCTGTTAAGAATGTTTGAAGGTTATTTTCAAGCAAAAACAACTTAAAAAGCTTTCCATCCAAATATGTTTTTTACAGAGAGAAACTTGAGGAAAGCTTTCCCAAACAGTAGCCTGCATCTGCATCTTCTAGATTATTAATGCGGACGGTCATTTTTGGCCATGTTCAAATGTTAACTCATCATCCATTTTTGGCCATGTTCAAATGTTAACTCATCATCCAACACCATTAAATTTTTTACAATAAGAAAGAAAAATGCATAGAGGGAGAAATTTTTTTTCTTCTCTGTCAAATTTTTAATAGTGATCAGATGAATGTTGACTAGTTAAATTATAGTGATAAGTAGGAAGATGAATGTTAATAGTGATAAAGTAGGAAATGAATGTTAGTTAGATTTAAGTAGTTCATAGTGATTACTGATTACTGATTAGGGCCATCGGCATAGTGAAATGGAGGGTTTTGTTGATGATTTGATGGGATAAACATATCTTAATTTCTGCTTTTTGGAGACCCTTTACTTTCTTTTTTCTTCTTTTAATAATATTTCTAGAAACTTAAAACTAAAGTTGAGGCATAGATTGGAAAATTTAATTAAAAAGACGAAAACTTTTTCCTTTTTAATTTTCCTCTAATATTCGCCTTTTGAAAATTAATAATGGAGTGGACTGAGGGAGGGAGGAGGGGTACGATGTTGCGTATAAATTAGTGTTTGACTAAAATAATCCCTCCGAGAGAGCCCACCGTAAAAAATTGCTGTGGCAATGATGAGAGGGAGGGCCCGCCGGTGGGCGCAGGATAAGCACGTGGGCTTCTCCTTGTGAAGTGCACGCTGGCATAGCGATGCCTGCGGGGCCCTTAAAAAGTAAAACCATATTCTTCTTCAAGTAACTGAAAAAATAAAAACAAAAATTCTCATGTTTTCGTATTTTTTCCCCCAAGACTTTCCCCTGATGATTGGTTGGCCGATTGAATACCTGGAGAGCGTAAAAGAGCTTCAAAATCTTAAGCCTCAGGTTGTTTTTTTTTGGTCCTAAAAACCCCATTTCTTTAGCATTTTATCTAGTTTTAGTAGTGCCAGTAGTGTGGTGTTTTGTTTGTGTATTAACAAGTGAGTAGTAGCTGTAGGTAAGTTTTTTTCTGTGCCCATTTTGCCTTTGATTGATAAGGGGTGGGTGTGCTGTATTTGTATTTTGTTGGGATTGCAGTGACTTCGATTCGTTGTTTTCCTGTCCAAATCACATGGGGTAGAGAATTGGACTGAAAGGACAAGGCCCTTGTAATGTTCGATCTTCTGGGTTTCTGTCACTTTGACTATTGCTGCTGCCATAAATTCTGTATATAAAAACACATAATATATCACACCCACATCAACAAAGCCTCTTTGTTTTCCTTTCTTCTTGGAGCCCATCTCCTGTTCAAGGAGAACCGTCTGTTTTTGTTTTGGTACTCTGAAGTTGAAAATTTCTTAGATTTGGGGAGTTGAAGATAAGTCTCCATTTGTTTGGGTGAGTTGGGAAAGTGAAGTACGAGATATTGGTGGTCTTTATGGTTCCTGTCTGGAGAAATCTGTCTGCTGAGGACCCCTTATGCGGCTGTTGGTGAACTTAAAGGGTGGCCTTTCATTGTCCAGAAGCAGAATAATTTCTTTGATGCATACGCATCAAAAGTATCTGATGAATACCGAATCTTAGAAGAAAAAAATTAGAACAAGTATTCAACATGAAGTTTATGAAACTTGGATCTCGACCTGACACTTTCTATACAGCAGAGGCTGTAAGGTAAGATCCTCTGTTGATCTCTTCGTAATTGAATCAGTCCTCCAATGCGGGATGGTGATCTAAAAGGAATTTCTTGTTCTGAATTCAGGTCAGTCTCCTCTGAAGTCTCCAGCGATCTCGTAATTCAGGTGAAAGGAAGTAGATATCTGCTCCACAAGGTAAATTAGAGCGCTTTTTCCATAAGAATTATGCTGTGTGAATGTGTGTTAGTGGCATCATTTGATTTTGAGCTGATTTCTTATGTTCATGGCGCACAGTTTCCTCTTCTGTCCAAGTGTTTGCGCCTGCAAAGACTATGTTCCGAGTCCCCTGAATCCTCGCAGCATCAAATAGTCCAGCTTCCTGATTTTCCGGGCGGGCTCGAGGCATTTGAACTGTGTGCAAAGTTCTGTTATGGCATAACAATTACTCTCAGCGCCAACAACATTGTATCGGCTCGATGCGCTGCTGAGTACCTTCAGATGACAGAGGATGTTGAGAAGGGGAACTTAATTTACAAGCTTGAAGTTTTCTTCAATTCCTGCATTCTTCATGGGTGGAGAGATACCATTGTAACATTACAAAGTACCAAAGCATTTCCCTCATGGTCAGAGGAACTTGGAATCACAAGCAAATGCATAGAAGTGATTGCTTCAAAAGTCCTTATTCATCCATCAAAAGTGAACCTTTCCCATAGTCATTCCCGAAGGCTTAAGGACGATATCTCGTGCAACGGTGCGGAGAGCCAGAGACACAAACAGACAACCAGGGGCTGGTGGGCTGAAGATGTAGCAGAACTGAACATAGACCTCTACTGGAGAACCATGATAGCCATTAAATCAGGTGTAAAAATGCCCTCCAATCTAATTGGAGATGCACTGAAGATTTATGCTTCGAGATGGCTCCCGAATATATCAAGGAACGGATTTGTTGATAAGCAGTCAGCATCTGACTCTGATTCAGACAAGGCAAATGAGTTATCTGCAAAGCATAGACTGCTCTTAGAATCATTAATAAGCTTACTCCCGGCTGAGAAAGGTGCTGTTTCCTGCAGTTTCCTTCTCAAACTTTTAAAAGCAGCCAACATTCTTAATGCCTCGCTCTCTTCGAAAATGGAACTAGCCAGAAGAGTGGGAGTTCAATTAGAGGAAGCGACGGTCGCGGATTTATTAATTCCCTCTCTATCATACACGAATCAGATGGTATATGATGTAGATATAGTAATGACCATAATTGAGCATTTCATGTTACAGTGGCAGAGTCCCCCAACAAGCCCTCCAAGATCAAGGATAGGTGGTTTTGAAAGGAGAAGGTCTCGCTCGGCCGAAAATATTGATTTCGAATTACAGGAAAGTAGAAGGTCTTCTTCAGCTTCACATGGCTCAAAGTTGAAGGTTGCAAAGCTCGTGGACAGTTATCTTCAAGAAGTTGCTCGAGATGTGAATTTACCCTTATCCAAGTTTACGGTGATCGCTGAGTCTGTGCCAGAGTTTGCAAGGCTGGATCATGATGATCTGTACAGAGCTATTGACATTTACCTTAAGGTAACTTTTAACTTTGGTATCCACTTGCTTTCCATAAACTTCTACCATTGACATTATTTCCAAACAAATACTTCTAAAAGGTTTCAACATCACTCTTTAGGATGTGGGGGCACCAGTGCAAGTAGATAACCAACTCTATTGACCTTAAAATCATGTCATTCTCACCATTTATTAGCAGTTAAGATAAGGCTGACCCACAAGAAAAATTAGTGGAGACTAATTATTCTAAATTTAGCTGTAATATCTTTGGGTCCTTACCAGAAAATTGTTGGTTGAAGATTTAAGAATGTCGTTTTAGATGCCCATCTATCCTATACTTTATTGTAGTGTCTCGAACATCCACATTTTGAAGCCATTATGCTTAAGGAATAAGGATTTCCTTCTCATGCTTACACCATATGCTATGAATCATTGGGCTTGATAACTGAAAGGATTCCTTTTGAATATTAGAAATGATTTATTACATTTCACCCAAGAGCTCACTATCAGGAGTTACATCTTCGTTGAATAACCGGAGCTCGGTTTTCTAAAATTCTCCAATCTAAATCTATGCTAGATTTCAGAATGATTTGTTTTGCAACAGTTCACAAAGAGGTCAAATCTCAGTTGAGTTATTGTAACTGAAATTCAGGCACATCCAGAAATGGGAAAGAGCGAAAGGAAGCGACTATGTCGAATTCTCGACTGCAAGAAACTCTCTGTGGAGGCTTGTATGCACGCTGCACAAAATGAGTTACTCCCTTTGAGAGTGGTGGTGCAAGTTCTCTTCTTCGAGCAAGCGAGAGCAACGATGGCCGGTAGCAAAGTTTCCGAGCTGCCTAGCAACATTAAGGCACTTCTGGCTGCACATAACATCGACCCGTCGAAGCCACCGCCGCCATTAAGTACTACCACAAGTATTCAAGCAGACGACCAACTGAGCATCTCAGGGTTAAAATCTCCAAAGTCCAAGATTTCTACCCTCCAGATGAAGCTGGCCGAAGACGACGATTTGAACGAGAACGGTATAAACACTGATGGAATTTCAAGATCCTCTAAGTTCAAAGCTCTCTGTTCTCTCCCCGCTCGACCAAAAAGGATCTTCAGTAAGTTATGGTCTGCTAACAGAAGTATGATGGAAAAGAATTGAGTGAATTTTGTTCATTTTGGGGTTGAACATGTTGATTAAAGGAGTAGCATATTCTCTGTTCTCTTGGCTTTAATATTAGACAACAACTTTGTAAGTTGTAACCTTTTAGAAGAAAGATTTAAGAATCTCAATGTGCATTGCTGGTGTAATCTATATAATAAGAATTAAAATTCTCAGGAATGTGGATCTAATGGTGGATACTTGACCACGTGAAGCCGATGTTCTTGTTCTTGAATATGAACAAGAATCAGTTGTCCTTTCAGGCTTCCAGGGCAGCACTCGCTTCTTGTTTTGACATTTTGTAGAGCCTTCTTATGGGGAATTGTTCTCCTGTTTCCCCATTTTCCTTTTAATAGTAAAATACGTTTGATAATTTAAAGAAAAAAAAAAAATTACTTGGTCTAGTTGATGTCCTTCCACCATCTCATTGAGCAAGTAAGATAAATTTTTTAACCAATACCGGATTGGAGAATCGAGTAGAACAACCAAGTCAATCCTTAAGATAGTAATAAGTGTTTTATCTACTAAACTATGTTCAGATTGATTTATTAGTTATTATTAGAGCTAGAAAGTTTAATACAATTATATATGTAAAGAAGATAATATTAATTTATTAAAAAGCTCTAACATTAATTTATTACTGGGAACATCTTTCCAAATGGACATTTAGAATTCAATCAAATTTCATATCATTTAAGTTTTATTCTAAACAGGAATTCAAAATATATATACACAAACACATCAACAGAAGAAGAGATTTATAATTCATTCGGTCCAATTTCATAATATTATTTTATTACAAGTGGTTGCAAAAAGGGAAATATGTAAACTTGCCTGATGCTCCTTTATTCTCGTCATTACTCCGCTGTTTTAACGTGCATGTGAGCAAAGTATAAATGCAAATAATTATTTTAAAAATTACCTCCAAAATTTATTATTATTATTTTTTTCGGTACAACAAGGGGAGGGAGGATTGAATCTCCAACTTTAAAAAATGAGCAAGGTGTCTTAATTGCATAGCTAAACTCACGTTGGTCCCTCCAAAATTTATTAAAAAGTATAGTATGATATGCCTACTTTTCCTCTTATTTGAGCATAGCTTCAATTTGTTAAAACACCTATCTCTACTAAAAATTTGAGTTCGGTCTTTACTTTCACATATTAGGCTAAAAAGAATATCGCTATTTTAGCACCAAAACTTTATGAGATTAAAAATTTAAAATAATATTACATTATAAATGACGAAGGTAACGAAATGACAAAAGGAGATATAAATCAAAATTTTATGATAGGGGTAATCATGTAAAGAAACAAAATGTGTACAAGGAAAAAAAATCACATGGGAACATTATGAGCGAGCTTAACTTCTTGTCGTAAAAATGAAAGATCCTAATAGTAAGAGTATACAACATGTCACTTCTTTCTTGGAGGTCGGAGGTTGAATCTTAAACTTTTACCTTTTTTTACCGCCCTAAAAAACCATGTCACTTTTATTTTCGAGAGAGAGAGAGAGAGAGAGAGAGAGAGAGAGAGAGAGAGAGAGAGAGAGAGAGAGAGAGAGAGAGAGAGAGAGAGAGAGAGAGAGAGAGAGAGAGGTGGAGCTCAAACTTGAATCATTAATAAACTAAGAATTGATGTAACTTCTTAACATGATGCCTATTTCAAATTTTGTTTCTAAAGAGAAATTCCCAATAACATCGCCATTAACTTTCGTATCATTCTCTTTCATTCCCATATTCCAGAAAGTGTAATTTGGGAGACAAATAAATCTCCTAAAAAAATGTAAAAAAAATAAGGAAAAAATGAACTCCTAAAAAGACCTTTCACTACGATCGCTTCCCAAAATATTCATTAAAAAATCTCTGCCCTATTCTTGACCGGTGAATATAGAGCCTTAAATCCACAACCAACATGTGAAGGATCTATCAAGAACAGAAGGGACTTATATTTATAAATTGTGGACCAAAATTATGAACAAAAACAAGAGAATGTATAGATCTTAAATTTTGGACGGATACTTTTTCGGATCAAATGTCCTGAATTTGTGTTTAATTTCATAGTTCATGTATTTATAAATATTATTAAGTCAATTGATTTTTCGACGTGGAAAACTTAACCGTATAGACATTATTGGAACAAAAAAAACTAAGTGGGATTCGGCCAAACTGATAATATGAAGATGAACAGCCATTTTCTGGTGAATGTCACACTTGGAAAGAGACATATATCTCAGTGGAGAATTTAAGTAAAAGAGAGAGAGAGTTTAGAGTTGGAGGGTAGGCTGCCGCAGCAGCAGCACCTTTTAGGGCCAACCCTTCGTATATAGCATCACCAAGAATAATATAATAGGGCATTATTGTTTTGGTGCCCTTAGTCGTTGTCAGTATCATTGCAAGCATGCATTTTGCTTTTTAACTTCCTAGAAAAATTATTGACTAAGATTATATAGGAATAATGGACTTTTTTTATATTTCCACAATAGGACGATATTGTCTATTTTAGAACATAAATTTTCAGACAATTAATTGTTGAGTTTTGGCAAAATATTAGAATGGAAGTTGTCCCTCGTCGAAAAAGTACAACGATGAAGTGTGTTCCAACTACTATATAAAAGGAATTCATGGATTTGGGTTTTAACCATCTCAATTCGTGTGTGTGATTGTAATAATTTTTCACGTGATGGATTTTCCTTTATGAAACTTTAGTCATCACAAGTTGTATCATGGATTTATAATCGGCGGTCATTAAGAAGCCAACCATATTCAATAATTTTTCCTTTCACTATTTCTTCATTTTCTCTCAAACTTTGCATGATTTCTTCTCTCTACAATTCGATGCCACGTTGTCCCTCGTGATCAGATGCCTTCAAACTTTATTCACCGATGTCATTCATTTCCGTATCTACTTTTGTCATCATTAATTCCATTTTCTTCATCCCACAATATTCTTAAAAGGAGCCTTCAGATTCATCCATTTATCTGTTCATGGAATAGTTGGACTTTTGTCCTTTTTTTATGTCAAGTATTTTCTGATAAGATTTGCCTTACGACATCTTTGATTCGGTTTTGTTTAGCATATAAACACCCATATCCTGATTTCTAGCTTTCCGTCTCATCTGTGTTTTCTTAATGGTTCAATTTTGTTTGTCACTTCTCTGGGTTGCACCGCTGCCATAGTTTAGTTAATTAGCATACCGTCGTTTTTCGCCATCCTAATAAAACTAGCTAGTATGATAGACTTTCACTTTAAGGGTTCGAGATTCAAATCTTCAACAAACCATTTTTAGTTCAACGACGTTACGTGGGGTATGAATTCAAACATTTTACTTTTTGAGCGTTATCTAATTGAAGTATGCTTCTCTTAATAAATTATGTTTAATGTGCTAAGGAGAAATTTAATAATTCCAGATAAAAAAAAGTCTAAAAAATAAGTTGAAACAAAATATAAATAGGCCAAAACGTTATGGTGCAAGCTACTTTATTGTAGCGACCAAGCCAAATTTCTGGGAGTAAAATGGCAGCATTTTAAAGGGGACGGTGCATTTTGCTTTCAATTGCGGGCTGTAGGGTTGTAACCCCTAAGCTAGGAATAGGCAGTTTCTTGTTTGTTTTATATTTGACTTTTGAACAATGAAAAGCACTGCAAAGACTTTAAGCTTGAAGAAATTTAAAACATGAAAAGCATGTATTTTAACCTAAATTTGAAATTTCAAAAGGAACATCTCTAGAGATAATTGTTTAGACTCATTTCCTAAGAATTGATGGGTATTCATAAAAATTTCATAATCTGAAATACAAACCTACGACCTCTCAGAAGAAGAGAGATATGTCTTAATAATTGACCACCTAGGTCAGTTAGTAATGGTTTTTAGTTCAACAAAAAGTAAGAATAGAAATTCTAACCTCCAATCTTTTGAAAAAATTTCTGACGTTTTTATTCATCCTTAGAGTAAAAGCTCTAGAATAGATAAAAAGACATGATCCTTCAATAAATATCAAAGTGCACTCCACTAGTTCAAAGATGTTAAAGTAAATTATAAAAAATTTAAAGAGAATGAGTTTAAACTATAGTGGTCATAGTGCTTCAAACACTCAATAAAAAAACTCGAGACCAATTCTTTTACCCTTTGGATCCAACTTAGACCATTAATTTAAACTTGAAAGGAAAAAGAAGGAAAAAAAAAAAGGAGAAAAGAAAATGGAGATTCCGTCGACTCAAAATTAAGGTAAAAATTAGGGGTTTTCAATTATATTATTGTGATGGAGGAGATTCATGTGGCTATTGATCCGCCTGATCCATATTTCTACAGCGTCACAGTCGTAAGTTTTAATACAAAACAGTGGGAGGAGAATTTAGAATGTCGAAGCTGATCAATCACAATCGGGCTTTAAATTCGTTCAACAATGACGCGCGAGCGTGTTCCAGTGGTCGCGAAAGCGAAGGAATTCCCACCAACCAGACCGACCAGGCTTTCGATTAGGCCCATTATTATTTTTACGGCCCATATAATAGAAAGCCCAACCTCTCAATGCTATTGGACCAGAGTCCATCTCATCAGATGAAGATGGATGATGGGAAACTTTTGGGCTTTCGGTTGTTTTCTCAGATGCCCACTGTACCCTTTATCCAACGTACTCCTGGGTTGTGGAAATTTCCAAGACTGCCCCTCATTCAAATACAAATCAAAATTCTTACTTTGTGGGATCATAAGTGGACATCCGTTGAACCCAAAAGAGGAATAGGATAAGTGTACATTATTCTTACCTAACAAACACAAATAGTTGTAAATTAACATAGTTATTTCAAAACCCATTCGACCATGGGAAAGTTTATTTATGGAATATAATCACAATAAATTTGTTTTTCTATAAGTATTACTAAATCAAATTGGTGAAAATCTAAACTTCTTACCTCTAAACTTACTCAACTCCGACCGATCCAATTTAGGTTCAGATGAATTTTGTGAATTTTATAAAAGTAAGTTTATGTCAAGGTAATAAATAAATAAAAGATTAGAAAAAAATAAAAGTATATTAGTAGAGTTATTCCTCGTGAGAAAAAAAATATTATATGCTAAAACTCTTGAGGAGCTCAATGAAAGCTATCCTCAAACTAAATTTCTAAGAGGTGATTTTTTTATTTTTTTTTCATCTACCACCAAGTGTTCGTAACTTCACTATAACTTTTACGTTGTGAGTTTGAATTCTTCGACCGTCTTTCCCTTCCCATTTTCTTTTATTTCATTTATTACTAGGTGTGTAACACTTTCAAAAATCTCTTATTTGCCCATCAAATTTCATATCACTTTAAAGTAGATTTCTCTTTCTACCCACAAAAGTTGAATATCCATTTCTAATAAGATGGTGACACCTTCATTCAAAGCAAATGTTTACGAACATTGGAGATACCCAACTATCCATTTGTCATAAAATACCATAACAAACAATTGCTCATGATACACTTCAATTTTTCATATTGTTTTTTCTGTAAATTTTTCATATTGTTTTTTTCTGTACATTAATAAAAAGAAAGAATCATTGTTCAAAATGAAATGTCAAGAAGTGAACGTTACAAGAATTCTATATTTTCCAATTACTGGTAAAGTTAGGCTAATTTATAATATCGACTAATTATAAAATACCTAATTTTCTTATGTAAAAATATTTAAATTAACAAATAAATATTTTTTATTTCTAAATAAGTTATAAATAATTAACATTAATATTGTGTAATATTAATAACATTTTGTTGATATTTTTCATATTTTATCGATTTTTTTTGTAATATAATGAAAATGTTGATTTATCCAGTGTTGAAGTGAAACGCATGAATACACATGGATATGCCAATTGAGGGAAATGCCTACGTGTAACAGATATTTAATAGCATGGCCTAAACTAAGACTCAAACTCAAACCTAATTTTAGCAAATATAATCGTTCCTTTATTTAAAACGTTGAGATTTTATATTAGACAATTGAAAGAAACGTTAAGATAGAGCGATTTTGAAATCCTGAACCTAGAGACCATATTTTTTCCACCGTTTCTAATGAATAGAATAAGAACAAATAATTACAGTCTAAGCAATATATTCTACTAAACCGCAACATCAGAATAAATAAACGAAGAAAATCCGACAAGATGATAAGCAGATTATGATCCAACCAAATAGTAACCTTATCCGTAAGAATCATCTAGGGTTTCTACCTTGCCTTACAGCCAAACCATTAAAAAAAAATTAAAAGATTTCAAATATTTTGATTTTAGCATCTAAAAAGCTACAGTACTGAGGCCTATGAAACACTGAGGAATCCCGTACCAACATCAAAGTCAACTATAAAAGCTTAGCATCAGTTTAGCCATCAAAAACAAGCACTGGTAATCCCACCGTCCATAAAAGAACAAACACAGCCATCAGGCCTATAGTAATATGCACGAAACATTCTCGGGAAAATCTCTAAGTTTCAATTAATAATTTTTCACGCTATTACAAGGCGGAAGATCAACAATTAAAACTACCCAATAAATTAAAACATTAGGTTATAATCTAAAAATTAAGCGTTTTGCATTTTAGCAGCAAAAGCATTGAGGAACTCCGGGTACTGGAAAAGATTCTCCATTATCGAATTCCCCGACTCCATCCCCATCTGCACGTTCAGCGGCAAACCGTTCACGAACGACATTTCTTCACCAACGTAACCGTAAGAATGGTTCAAGTTCCCGAACTGAACCGGACCGGGCTGGTAATTGTACGGAAACCCGCTTTGTTGTCGTTCATCCTCGTATTCTCGTTTGATCCCATCAATAGAGTGAGCGAACCCCGTCGCCGAAACGACAGGCGAGTCGTAGTTTAAAGGCTGAGAATTTGGAGCTTCGTGGGTCTTAATCGAGGGTTTGGGAAAAAAGCCATGAATGATCTCTTCCAAAAGGCCCGAATCGGACGGTTCTTTGGGTATGAATTCCGAGTCGCCAATGAAATCGTCGTTAATGACCATATTATCGTGCTTTTGAATGGCGGGGAGAGAAACACAAGAAGATTTTGGACCGTGAAAGTGGTCGTCGGAGAGAGGAAACTGAGGGGCGGATGAGAGGAAGTGAGGGTTTGAAGAAGTAGTGTGGTCGTGGGGGAGCAGCATGTTGAGGAAAGACGGGGGAGGAATCTTCTGCGGCGCGGGTTCAGCGAAGTCAAACGTATGAGCGTTCGAGAACGTTGACCAGTTAGACGACGTGGCGTAGTGACGACCAATTGGGGATTGCTTAAGAAGCTGATCGGGCAGGGAAGGAGGAGGGGAAGGCGGGTAGACGAAGTTGGTGCGGGCCTTGAGGCCACGCATGGCACGTGCCGCGCAGTCGTAAGCACGTGCTGCCTCTTCCGCGGTATCGAAGGTGCCGAGCCACCGCCTCTCCTTGGAATGCGGGTCCCGTATCTCGGCGGCGTAGCGCCCCCATGGCCTGCGTCGGACGCCACGGTATCTCATTGCGCCAGAGCCCGAACCCTCTCGTACGATCCGATGGTCAGTATTTGCCGCGGAGGAAGTGGCCGCCGCAGTGGATTTCTTTCGGTTGTCAGAAGTTGGAACGACGTCGTCGAAGTGAGATGCCGTCATCGGCATTCCATTGAGCCGCCTTAGTGCTTCTTCCATCGCACAAACAATTAAACAGAGTAAGCACGAAAAAAATGAGAGAATTTGCGAGAGAGACTAAAACAAAAGGGAATTCTCAAAGAGCCAGACGCTCGTGCATTGAAAAAAGCAGCTGCTTGGGGCCAAATTTATAGCGGAACTGAAGAGAGAGAGAGAGAGAGAGAGAGAGAGACTGGTATAATGTAGAAAGCGATTGATTTATTTCATGCAGAGTGTGCCAAAAAAAACACAGAAGTCGATGAGAAGAGGAGAAGGAGGAGAATAGTAGAATATTCTAACGACTAGGATGTTTTACTGGGCCAGCCGATCCCGATTAATGGTGGTAGAATTGAACATAACAGTATCTGTTTTTTTTTTCCTCTCTAATTTATTTCTCAGATGTTCAGAACCTTGTGCAAATTAAACCCAAAATTGAATGTAGGTTTTTGCAACCAATTTCAGGTATGGATTTGGAGTTAATAAACGTAATTGAAAGGGGGTGCTTGGGAGTTTGCCCATTGACAGCTGTTGGAGGGCACAGGATTAGGAGCAGCCCACTGGATGAAGATGAAGAGAGGACTGACTGTTAATTCCATATTTCCAATGCCAAATTACGCTTATTACAAGGGAGGGGGAGTATGATTTGACATAAATGTGAGGGTTTAAAACATTGGTGTGGTGTGGTTTAGCGTATGAGAATTGAGAATAGTTGGTGGGGCAATGCAAAGTCAAAACGTCGCCGTGTGACAAGTGGAATAAAAGGGAAAATTAGGAATGGCAATTTGGGGCTAAGAGTAAGAGGAAAGAACAGAAGTGGTTTATTAATATTAATTGTTTATGGGAAGTTGGAGATGACAGCCGTTGTCATAGTCTATCGGAATGATTACACTGGCGGCGATCAGAAGTTGTTCCTTCCTCCTTTGGCCTTTTCTCTATATCCTATCCATTTTTTGTGTGCCCTTTTTCATTTCCATAATCATAAAACCCTAATCTTCATGTTTTCTTACCAGTTTTTTAATTTTCTTTTTTCTTTTTTTTATCCTTTTTCAAATTCATTCCTTTTGTTTTTAACACAAAACCAAGTCGATGTAAACCCTAATCTCGGTATTTGAAGTTAAAAATTCATGGCTTTTGTTTTGAACAGAACCAAAGTCAATTTTTATAAAAATATTGATTTCGAGGAATAAGAAATTTTTTGAGTGCATAAGTTAAAAATTTTTGTTATTAATTCTATGTCAACCTTAGTTATATTCTATTGGTATTCTTATCTTAATATTTGATCGATTTTATTACTATACTACGAAAATTGATTCCTCATTTATCATTTATGTCAAACATATAAATTATAAAAATAGAAATGTGAATGAAATTTAATACCTAAAATTATTATGACCATGTATTAATTATAATTCAATTCAATTTGAGTATTTGATCATGTGTCTGATTGTGTAGTTAGTTTAATGAGTAAATGATTAGTTCTTTTTTTTTTCTGGTAGTGTGTACCAGACTATATTCTTTTCGTAAATTTTTTGGATGTTTATCGTAATTATACCCTCTTTATAATTATCGTATGTGTAGTCACTTCATGGTGAGCACATTCCATATATTTCATTTTCTCTTCGGTGTTTTTATTTCTATTTTATTCAAAGATATATATATATATATATATATATTGAAAATGATACCAACTAATCTATTAAAAGAACATGAGAAACATAAAAAAGGGCTACGAGGAGACGCTCCAAGTAAGAAAAATGGTATATAGATATCATAAATAAATGAATATATAAATAAAATAATAATAATAATAATAATAATAATAATAATAATAATAATAATAATAATAGGGAATTTCAAAAAGCAAATAGATGCAGAAGTTTTAATGTCTTCCTATAAAGATGGTTGCACAGAGTTAGAGAAGGTACAATTATTTCACTCCAGCCGTTTTATATAAAAGATTATATCATGTCCGCATCTCATTAACTGATACAAGTGACAGTAAACTAAATGAATTTATAATTAAATTTGAAATGCACTTTGAAATAATTTTCAGTTTAAACACTAAGAACTAGTGGAAGATAAATATTATAATTTTACTTTAATTTTATTTCGATTAGAAACCAACCACCTCCACAAAAGTCATTTTTAAGGACTCCGTCACCTCACATTTGTACAAACTGACATTTTTATTGATAAATTATACTAAACGTGATAAAATAAATAACTTTGTATTATAAAAGTATAGTTACTTTTTATTTGTGTTAAAAAATGTAACAAAATGACTTTTTAGTTACTCTATGTGATTATATAAGTTCGCAGATTATGTTTTTTATTTTTATTTTAAATCTAATACTATATACATAAATACATAATTTGTTTGACCTATTTTTGTAATTTTCTCTTATTTATTTTACTAGCTTAACACTGTCTGGATTGGTGTTTAATTTGCTCGTTTAATATTTAAACTCGTTCTCTAAAGTCAATTTATATAGTATATCTTCTTTCACACTGTTTTATTAATCATAACAAAAATAATTACATAAAGTAAACACATCCACATCAAATAACAACTATATAAAATAACATGAACATAATTGATTAAAATATCAATTACCGTCTAAAAAATCATTGGCCTGAATACTCCCCTTTACATATTGTACTAATAAACATCACGAGTATATAACTGGCGCTGTCGTGTGTTACAATGTAGCAGCTGCCATAATGTAACTACCGTCCAATAATTTTATAAGTTATTTTCCATACATTAAACTTTACAAAATTACCGACCACATCGTTCAGTATCTTCTGTCCTCTGATAAAATGTTACAAAGTACTTGAAATCGCTTGCCACTGGTTATTTCTTTGAGGCTTGAATTATCACAGATTTAAATCGCCACCGTCCAATCCTCATCCCAATTTTTTAACCGGCCAGCCACCGATATGAAGACTTGGATAGTTTTTGGTGGAGAGAGAGAGAGAGAGAGAGAGAGAGAGAGAGAGAGAGAGAGGTGACGGTTACGGTGGCCGGTGGGGTTTTAATTTGTTTATAAAAAGATATAAGGGAAGTGGCGGAGAAGCCTATATATAATTAAGCAGAAAAAAGAAAATGACGATGAAATGAAATGAAAGAAACCAGCACCAGATTTGAACGACAAGAAAATATTTTGTCAGGGACAACGGAATCAGATGGAGTTAATATACAAACCAGGCTTTTGTTTTGTAGCAGATGAAAATCCCACGGATCCTTTTATGACCACATTCTCTACTGCTGGTTCCAAGCCCAGCATCATCCCACTTTTCTAATCTGTAATATATAAATTTTTTTTTTTTATTGAAATTATTGATGTTGGTAAGTTTGAAAAGCGTGGTTATTATATTATGCAGTGGGCAGTGGGCAGTGGGCAGCGGGGGGTTTTAATAACGGTTCTTTATACACAACCAAATATTGAATAAAGTGGACGTACTGGCTCTGAAATGGAAGGAGTTTCTATTTGAAGGATCGGACTGCAAAAGAAGGCCGTTCCTCTCTCGTGCCTTCATTTAAGTTTCTGCTGCGATGCGATCCATCGGCCTCTCCTTTTTGGCCTTTTTGCCGTACCAGAGGATATCCTGATTATTTCTCACCGCTTTTTTGCAGGTAGTGATGGAGATTTTGCTTACCGGTTACTTCCCGAATAAGACAGGCCCACGATTTCCGCTCCTGCCTTTCTGTTCCCTGCAGTTTCTTTGCATCTCTCTTTCACTTTCGTTTAATTTCTTTCTTTTTCTTCCATAATTCTTCCCCAATACTTCTGAAACTTACAGGCCAACTATGTATGTATAGTTTTATAACGTATTAGAGTAGAAAATTCTATGTAATTTTAATTCAAGTTCATTTAGCGAGGGAGAGGGTTAAAATTATAAATAAAGTAACAAAAGATTTAGAGAGACCTACTCTTTTTTTTTAATCTAACGGTAGTTTAACGATAACTCTATTAATAAATTAATTTTTAATTTTTTTAAATACAATACGTGGAAGTGAAGTTTCGAACTTCCTACCACATTCTTATGGTCAATACATCTGTCTTGACTTGATAAGTTATGGTGGCAATTCTTTTTTAATCTTTTTAGTACTTATATTAATGAGTCAACTATTAATTTATTTTTACAATTTTAATAATGATGGAGTTACTCTAATCTATTATACAGTTTTCATAAATTATAAGAATCAAATAAGAAATTTAAAAATGTATCAAAAATAAAAATAAAATTGTATTTATACAAAGAGCTTGTTAAATTAGAGAAATGAAAAACATTAATTATAAAAATAAAAGGTGAAGAAAGAGAAAAAAAAGGTTAAAATAATTAAAACTCTATATAAATGCCATATTCAAGACTTAATCACATGAGCTTATAGGCCATAACCGAGCAAAAAACAAAGAGCGTTGCTGTCTTACAGGTTTAAAAGATGATTTCATGCACATACACATAACAAGGTCGTATTTTCACGTTTTAGTTTGTTGGATTTGTAGGAAGAATGTAAACAAAGTCTCACATTGACGAGGGAAGAGTATGATCCATGATATATAGATAAGGATTATTAATTATCTCAATTGGTATGAAGCATGTTAGGTGAAATCAAGAGCAAAGTCGTAAGAATTATGTCAAAAGCAGACAATATCATACAATTATGAAGATACTTAGAATATGAGGATAGCATTGTCCTTTGACATAGTCGGTCTTTGCCCTTACTCAAATGTTGTCTCAATTAAAACAACAGACATTCCGCCTTTCTTTTGAATCAAAGTAAGGTGAGGGAAGCTACCATTTATACCATAGCTCTGTTTCTTCGTCTTGCTTTTGGTAAAACTTCGACTTTGCTTGCTTGCGTAAAGGCTGAAAGTACTTTTCGCTAGGTACAAAAGTTTCTCGAAAGATCATATACAATACCCGCATATCAAAGGTGTTAATATATTTGTAATTAGTTAGAAATAAAAAAAAAAGATTAACCTTTATTAGAGGTACTTTATTTTTTCAACGTAGGATGTTTTATATTTATTCACTTATCCAATTGGGAAGACAAAATTGCAACATTTATTCCTCTCTTAGTTGGAATTTTAGGGTAAAGATTAATACAGTTTGCTAATTTCAAGAGTAAAAATTAAATTTTTCTTCGTAAAACAATTTTAAAAGCTAACTAGATTTCAAATAAGTTGAAACGTATTTTGAAACAAGTGAAGATGAATGGAAGGGGAAAATATGTACATAATGGAGAGGCGAGAGGTGGGTGTGGATTTTCCAATTACCTACAATCTACATTGTTTGTACCTAACCTAACAAAAAAAAAAATCCCAATCCGACTTGGAATAAAAATAAAAATAAAAAAAGCTCAAAATGTAACATCAGAAAATGGAAATGGGTTGGTATTGGTGGGCCAGTGTGAGAAAGGAGAGCGAAGGCGTGGCAAGATACAAATGCATCACTTGTGAAGCTTACCCTTTTGGGGTTTTCCTTTTGTCCTCTAAACTAGGCATCTACTGCCAATACAATAGAATAGCAGTGGGCAGTGGTAGCTTTTTTTGTTCATCAAACTTCTTTTTACGTCAAAGTCTGACAGAAAACGCCCATTCTATTCACGCTCCGATCCTCAGGCCCAACTTGCCCTCGCCTACGTGGGATGCTATTGAGTTCCGGATCTCCCGATGGGACCCGCCATTAATAGGCATGTCGGTCTTCCCCTCCGCCCTTTTTCTTAAAAACGATGCTCACTAATCACTATACAACACGCAAACATCCCAACAAAATTACGCGTTTCCATTTTAAATATTTATATAAATAGTATCAAATAAATACAGTCCAAATAAAACTCGTATAATTCAAACTCGAACGTAATTTCAAGTGGTGATTTTTTTTAAAATATATATTCAATTTATGATATTTTGTAGAATTCCTCGTGTTCTTAAGTCATGAATAATGCTAAATTTTGCGTATGGAATTTGATCGGGCTTCTAACTTTTTCTTTTCTAACGTTAGTTGATGTCCTCAATTAATAACAAGACTAAGAGAACGTGAACATACAAACTTGGTTAAAACAAAAAGATAAATAAATATTTTTGTATTAAAATTATATTTTTATGATCGTGTTTGAACTACTAGAAAATAGAATTGTGTTTCTCCTGGAAGGAAATTTTAGGTCTAAATTAAGGTTTTCATTAGTTTTTTTCGTTTTTTCTCAAATAAGAATGAAAGACATGTATAGAAGCGAATTGTAAGAAGTAGGCCAATTTGTTTGATATATATTGATTTGTTTTAATTATTCCTTTTTCATATTTAAACCTGCTAACTATCATTTTTTTTAAATTCTAGCTTTTAAAATAATGGTTAATCTTTTAAGAAGCTGTTTTTAAAAGTTTTATAACAAAATAAATAACAATATAGCAAATATAACTTTTTTAAAATAAAAAGTGTAATTATTACTAAACAAACTTAAGTTTTTCACATTTTTAATATGGCCCAAATAAACACGTATAAAATATCTCAAGACATCCATTTATATTTCCCTTGTATAGAAATTATAATCATTTTTTTATTACAGCATATGAGAGTGAAAGATCGAACTCACAATTTCATAATTGAAGATATATATCAATTATCATTGTACTATATTCGTTCGGGTGCATAGAGACTATAATCATATTTGTATGATTGGTAAAGAAAAAAGTTATATTTTGATTATCAAATTAATATACATGAATTTCACTCGCAACTTTATATTTTATAACATGACATGCAATCTTAAATTAATATGATATTGCAACTTTTGATGTGATACAGATCCCTATGTGCTATATGGAGACGTCAACCTTTTTCTTCTTTTTTCCAAAGCATAGATGAGGAATTATTGAAAAGTAGATTTGTAACAAATGTCCACGTGACCAAGAATGGAAAGAGGGTTTTAGCTTGTGAGTTCAAGTACAACGCTAATTTTTTTTTTTTGGTATAAAAAATTATTTTAGGGTATCCCATCAGCGTAGGGAATTTGGACTTGGACTCATGATTTAGAAGAAAAAATACTTACAAAAGAAGATTGATGGAAGTAGGGGTACCCTAAAGGCAGTCAAAACTAATTAATGGCAAATGGCATTTTGTTGAGCTGGAGGCCACTTGGGTTAATAATATCATGTGGTGCTACTACAACATTTGGACTCATTATGGGGAAATCAAACTAAATAATTAGAGAGGTAATTAAATTCAATTATATTCAAACAGACATGCATGGTTGACTGGGAAAGTTGGGTCCATCAAAAGATTTTCTTTTAATATAACAATACGTGGGATATTTTGATTCACGATAGGTGTTTCAACCAATCGAATTAAGTTTACGTTGACCATGAAAGATAATATTTAGCTTGGATTTATATAGTTTCAGATATTAAATCAAATTTACACTTTTAATAGGTATAACAAATGTGGATATAGGAAATTGAACATTCGACTTCCAAAGAATGAATAAGGTAGCTTAGCTGCTGTTGACAGATCCTGTATTTATATTGCTTTTAAGTCGCTCCATTCGTCAATCATTTAAGTTATATATCAACTATCTGTATAATTTATGGATTTTGAAGCCTAAATCTATATAGTGGCCGATCTATAATTTTATGTTAGGATCTTAAATTTTCATATACATGCACTAGTTTAGACGTTTTGATATTAAATTTAGTATATATATAAATACTAATTTATATATTTTGATATTAAGTTGGGTAAATTTAAATGTGTCCTTAAACTTGCTATATATGGTTAAAGATGTGTTTTAGTGATTAATATAAAAGTTTGTGTGTTTTTCTAATTTAGTTCCTATTATTTTAAAAAAAAATTAATTTACTCTATTAAGTTTAAACAATTTTCAATTATACTATTTTTATTGGTACATGTTTAAATTGAATTTTGATTAATTTACCCATGATACTTATTGAGCACACCTATTGAAAGGAAAGTTGTTCTTGCCAAATTATTATAGATTTTTAGAGAAATTAGTAACTTCCGATCTCTTAAGCAGCATTATTCTTTATCCAAAACATAACTAATTAAAGTATATCATATAAGTATTATGTGATGCAAAATTATCATTAACCAATTTTAAAATTTAGAAACTATAAACATATAATAAAAAAAGTCAAATTATAGAGGATAACATTCAAACTTAAATAACTAAAACACATATTTAATGTTATTTTGATATAAAAATAAACAGACATACGTAATAAAAGTATTTTAACAATGACAAAAGTAATTTTTACGTCTAACCTAAATAAGATGAGAAGATTTTTAGGGAAGTTGGAGTGGCGAGAGAAAGGGAGGAAGAGGAAGAGAGAGAGAGAGAGAGAGAGAGAGAGAGAGAGAGAGAGGAGGGAATTAGGACAGAAGTTTAAAAGGGATGATGCAGCTTTAAGCATGGGGGGAATTGAAAACCCTACTGCAAAACTCAGAGTTGTCAAGGAAAGGCTAATCAGTTTGTCCCCCGTCCCGCCCAAAGGCCCAAAACAAAAAACTAATCCTACTCATCTACACATATCACTTCCACTGAACCACCCTCCCTCTGCCACTGCCACCACCAAACCCTAGCTACCCAAAACAACAGCTTTTTTGTTCCCTTCCCCTTAATCCCATGCCCTCTCCCTCTCTACATTAATTAATCATCCCTGCCCCTGCCCGCCCTGCTTCCTTATTCGTACCCACAATTCCGCAACCTGCCCGCCTCTTAATTAAATCACAAATACCTGCCGCTACCCCTGCTTCCACCGTCCTTCCCCTTCTTCTTCTGCTTCTGCTTCTCCTTTTGTATTAAAGTTGATGCCTCAGACCACTCAGCCTTAACCTCAGCCTCAACCTCTACTTAATGAATTGCAAACCAAAACGGAACTCCCCATTCTTTATCAATTTTACTATTTCAAGTATTTTTATTACCCTTTTACCTTTTCGTTACAACTTTTGCTATTTTAGTCCCACTCCCCCATTACTTGTACTAGGTTTCGATTTTAATCCCTCTAATTTTTTTTTATTATTATTTTCAATTTTGATCAATCTTTTCAAATGGAGCAATTATGATCTGCAAGTTGATCCGGGGCAAGTGTTTTGATCTATTATGACATGGCCATGAGGCGCTCAACGGACCTTTTCAATCTTATAAAACCTTTCCGGGTTTTGAATTGACTGACGCAAAAACAATTTTTTTTTACAACCTAATGTATTCATATATCTCCATTAGAAGTTCATAAATGAAACTACTTTATGTCTTTGATAGAACATATTTTTTATATAAATATAATTTTCTTCATTTTCGTATCAGATTTGTTTTCTTTGGATCATATATTAATTTAAATAAAAGAAGACATGTCACCTACCACAAAATTTGTCAATAGGCCATTAGAAAATAACTAAATCATACAAATCAAATTGGAAAATTTTAGACGGGATGATTTAAATTTGAAAACAATAATTATCTAACTAAAACCAACTACGAACTAGTAGAGACTAAAATGATACGTAAAACTGAATTTATACTAATTTTTTTAATCTCCCAACAATTGATTTTCCTAGCCAACTAATAAAACAGAGCACTGATTCTTCTCTATAGCCAAGGATGTTTATGTAATATAACAATCCAACGATATTTTTATAAATTAATATTTTAAGTATGTTGTATTGTATTAGTTGACAACTAAGCGTACTATCGCATGTCTTCTTGTTTGTTATTTATTATTTTCTTATAAAGTAAAAATAGGTTTGGTAATTGTTTGTTGTTTATTGTTTTGTTTTCTATTTAAAAAATATATGAAAATATATTTTGCAACTCTCCTTGTTCTTTGCTATCTAAAATTTTAAATCAAAATTATCATACTTTTATATCAAAATTAATTATTCAATGTTTTTATCTTATATTTACTATTAATATTTATTATGAATTTTATAAGTCAATCGCTATAACATTTTAAATATGTTTTAGAAAAAATTAAACTGGAAACTAGAAACGATAAATTTAGACCACGTTTGATAAATTTTGTATTTTTTTAACTATATATATTTCTTATATCTCATTTTTAGAAAACATTTTTAAAATTGTATAAAAATTTTGGAATTTTTTTGCTTCTCATTTATTTTTCTAATTAATTCTTTCAAAATATAAACAAAAATATCGAATCTATTAGGACTTCTGACTTTTCTTTATTACAAATGATGAAATATAATCAAGAAATAGAAATATTACCGAACAATAACTTTATTCTTTTTAAAATTCATACAAAAATTCCAAATCGTTAAAAAAAAATGAAAAATGGGAACGAAAAAAAACAATAATATTACCAACAAGGCTTTTTGTTTATGTTATTTTTTTTTAGTATGTTGAGTCCAAATGCATTATTTTCATTGTTCATCGTCATACACGTTGCTCAACTGATCGGGTTCATTACCGTGTTTTGCAACCAGGGGGAGAGTTCCTCCGTCTGGCACTTTAATTTAATCCGATGTCGGAATTAGACTCTCGAGTCTCGAGTGACGACGTGTCGTCGTTTTCCGGGAGGTGCATTTGGGAGCCTGTGATTCATATCACTGCCTGCGACGCCAACCGTGCATCCCATTCTGCTTTTAAAACACATATAATAATTTTCGGAAGCCATTAATTACAGCTTAATTAGCAATAGCCTGCACCCCATCGGGCCATAGGCCACTCATTCCCTGTTGGTTTTTATTTTTAACATTATTTCTTTCGGCTACCTGCCAAATAATATTTATTTAATTAATAATCCTCGTGAGAGCTAAAAAAAACTTTGTGCAATATTAGACCTGTGTGTTTGGTTTTGAATAATTGGGCGTTATTAATGTTAATGGGCTCAGAAAAGAAAAGAGCTGGTCGGGACAGTATCATGTCGTGGAAGATAGAGGCCAAGCGTGCAAAAACCAACCTGCAGCTTCTTCTTCTCGTCTGAAACCATATTTAAATAAAATAAAACAAATAGAGCTACCTAAGCTAGGGCATGGAATATTAATGCTGTAGGAGGGGAGGTGA
This sequence comes from Momordica charantia, assembly GCF_013281855.1. Lineage (NCBI taxonomy): Eukaryota > Viridiplantae > Streptophyta > Magnoliopsida > Cucurbitales > Cucurbitaceae > Momordica > Momordica charantia. The sequence goes on along the minus strand of NW_028275167.1, from coordinate 31,169,759 downwards.
GAGAGGTATCTAGGGCTTGTGCGAGCTTCCATGGAAGTAGCAGTGCTTGTGCTTATTTCTTTTACAAACAAGAGCAATTACTACTTCTGGAAGTTGTAATGTAACCTTGTAGCTTTCGATAGTGTTTTTTTTTTTTTTGCTAGCGTGTTCGAAAATCCAAGTTTATCAGAAGCTTTTGTCTTAAATTCCTGAAAAAAACTTGCCTTTTTATTTCTTTTATGGTCTGCCTAAAATTTATTGGGATACCAAAAACATGGTGCACCATAAAAATCAAAACAAAAACTAGACAAATTATACTAAGCAGCGTATCATCGTTTAAGCAATTTTCAATCCAGGTTTAGCATATTTAAAAATAGTTACATGCCACTTGCACAATATTTGAAATTCAATGTTTTTTTTTTTAATTTTACCTACTCACCGACAAAATCCATTTTTAAATAAAAAAACTAATATAACAATTTAATGAGACGTAAGTTTTTTGTTAATCAAAATATTTTTAGGACCTAATTGAAAATTTTCAATATATAAAGAGTATAATTGAAAATTTTATAGATTTTTTATGTACTCGAAAAGAATATCTTTCTTTACCAAAAATATAAGAGATGCTACTATTTCGTATATTTAACCAAAAAATTATTTATGTTGATTTTTTTATACTTACAAATTATATAAAAATTTTTTATTGTGGTTTTTACGTTTTGCAAGAATATATATATATATATAGTTCCATTTTTATTTATGAACTTATTAAAAAGTCTTTTTTTTGTCGATCCCTTATTTAACAATTTAGATATGATGTATGTAGTTTAGAAATATAATGTTTGTTTTTTATTTAATAAGAAACTAGGGGTCGAACTCCATGAAGTAAGGGTAAGGTGGTTATCTAGGAGATTAATTGAAGAGCTGATCTAAACATTTAGAAATATAAGAAAAAAAATGTAGAAAGAAATAAATAATAAGAAACTTCACAATTGCGAGCTCCTAATTACTTAGTTAACTTCTAATTTTAAGGTATTCACTCCCATCTTAAAAATTGATGGTTGAATCATCACTCTTCAATTAATTAAATAGATAAAAAAAAAGTAGTGATAAAAAATGAGAGGTACAAGTAATCATTTTATTTTATTATTCTGAAAGGATCAGTTTTTTATTAAATAAAATGTGCTTGGAATTTATATTTTGAAGAAGAGCATGGTAAGTTTTTTATTAAATAGAATGTGCTTGGAAATGGTTTTTCTTTGACCAATTTCGAATTTTCTGTTGTCTTTATTTACTTCTACTAAAAAACAATTACAAGATCAAACTTATTATCCGTGGGGTTTTTTTTTCGGGAGTAAACTTATTATCTAAGGTTGAAAACTCTTCACCTTACTTCATACATTTAAAAAAACAACAATAATTAGTTAACACACTTCTTTTGTTAAGTATTGTCAAAATTCTGACAAATATGAGAGAAAAAATAAAAAAAGACAAATATTATTTAGATTTGAAAAGTTATTATTTTTAGGGGTGATAAACAAGTTAAAAAAAATAACAGTAAAGGATAAAAAGTAATATATTTAATGAAACGAAAGATAAATAAATCCGTCAAATTGCCAGGTGAGGAGAGGAGACCTACTCAAGTATAGAAGATTAGCGATTGATTTCGTGGAGAGGTGTCGGCCGGCGATTCAAGGAAACCCACCACCAAAACTGATTGACCTTTTGAGTGGCTCGTAATTTCGAGGGGAAAAGAAGAAGAAAAGGAAAAAAAAAAAAAAAGAAGAGGTTGAAAAAGGATGGGGAAAGATTGGCTAGATACGCCGCCATATCAGAGGATATGCTTGTCCACAAGTAGACGGTTCTGATCGTTTCAAGGAATGATGAGACGCCTCCTTGGAAAATGGAAATGCTTTCCAAGGTGCAGATAATAGCCATCTGCCAGTTGACGCGTGGCTTATAAAAGTGAAGGAAATCTGCCCTGACCGTGAATCATCGGAGACAAAGTCTTCAGATTGCCCTCTTTTCCATGGTTGTGATTTGATGTTGGGTCCTACAACAATGTAATCTGACGGCTCCAATGGTCACTGTCCTGATTTGAAGTTTGACTATTTGTTAGATGATTTTCTCTTTTTATTTCTCGAGAAAAGGATCAAAGAGAGCGATTATTCTCTCTCTCTCTCCTTTCTTCTTCTGATTTTTTTTTTCTTTTTTCTTTTTTGGTTCCCGGTGGAAACGTGGGCCTTTTTGAGTACAGGTGTTTATCTGGGCCCACTAACTTGGGTCATATCTAGAACCTTATTAAAGATATATTGGGCTAGTTGACGAGCCCATTTTAAGATCCTGCGTGGGCTGTTTGGATTCAGGAGAGGGAGGGAGGGAGAAGAGAGGTCCATGGAGGGCTGTTTAGTCATTCTGTTATTGTACATAAGGGCAGCTTTTGGAGAGTTTAAGCGATGCAAATAACTTTCCCGCGCGCGACTCTTGCTTCATTCACTTGGGCGTTTTGGTTTCTTTTCTATGATTAGACAGGTATTTCGGATTGTTGTTGCGTTACTTTGTTTTCTCTTGGCAATTTCTCTCGTTCTGTGTATGGTGTGCTTGTGTTTTTCAGCCGATTGTTGATTGGATTAGTAATTTTCGGGGATTTAGTACTCGTACTGGTTTGCTTTTGTGTTTTCAATTTCCGATTGCTGTTTTCGTAAGTTTGAGAGTTTACACTGAAAATAGGAAATGCGCGATCTTGCATCATTGTTCGCTATTTGCATGATTTTGATCTCTATTGCATTTATGTGACTGAGCAATTACTGCGATTTTTCTCCGAGGTCTGGCAGTTGCGATTTATTGTTTCCTTCATCGAGCAACGAGCATTAGCTTGCAATTGTTTACGATCTGATGCAACTCGTGATTTGATCTGATATTTGAGCATTGGCATGCATTTTAATCTGTGTTTTGCAAGAAAATTGAATTTGCACGATGTCGATAATCGTTGCATGTATGTGATTGAGCAATTCGTGCGACTTTGCTCTTTGGTTTTCCATCTGCAATTTCTAATTTCCTTTACCGAGCATTAGCTTGCAATTCTTGCGACTAGTGATTTGCTCTGAAATTCGAGCTTCGGCATGCTTTTTGATTTGCAAGAAATTTTAATTTGAAAAGAACTTACGGCTTGCAATCTCCTTTGATTTGTCCAAACAAATTGCAATTTCTTTCTATTTCTTATAATTGATGAAAATGTTTTTGCTGAGTTGTTTGACGTGTGGCATCCTCTCATGTAGGAAGTGTTTGTCTATTAGATCTACCATTAGTAATTCCTTGGATTCCTCAGTTTCTTGAGTGGCTGATTCAAAAGCTACAACCCATATTAGTAGTTTCATGCTTCATTTTTTCTCTATGGTCTGGTATTGTGTCTTCATCACACACTTCCTCATCCTACTCCCCTGCCGGTGTAATTTAGTGCTGATGTACACCTTGATCTGTTACTTCGAGGTATTCTGTATGTTTCTTATTTTAAACTTTAAATTCAACTTAGGCTAAAATTATAGTCCTTGAATCTTAAAGAGGTTTGACCTCTGCTGTTTAAATTAAGTACTTCAACTTTTAATAAAACTTAAATTCTTCTTTTTTTTTGGAGAAATAATAAAACTTAAATTAAATATTTATTGATGGATATAAAATATATATTTCAAAATTTTCAAGGATGAGATTAGAATTACAAGCACCAAAATAGCAGATGCATATTTTAATCAATCCTTTATTGTCCGTCAGTGCGGTCACAAGAGAGAAAATCCCCTCTTATCTCGAAGGTTTAATCCATGGTGGAATGCTGGGGTCCTTCCTCAGGGACAAAGGTACGCTGTTCACGAACTAATATTTTGATCTGTTTAGTTATATTTACTTTCAGTTTACTTCTGTTTCTCAACCTTAAATCATATTTTAGATACAGTTAGAGTTACAAGCACCAAAATCATATTTTAATCTAACGTCTATTTGTTATGGTTAATTACAAGTACCGCTAATATTGGTTACTATTTTTATTGAGATTTTTTTTATTAGTCTGTTAACTACTAATTAGTTAGTTAATTTCAAACTGCTTGTGAGAAGTGAGAAATAAAACATAAACAATCTTCACAATGAACAAGTTTACTTTTTGAAAAACTGAAAGTTTAGTCGAATGTACCCTTTTAAAATTGGTTCATTTGCTTCCATAAGACGTCTCTGCTTTGAAAGTATATTTTGATGATTCCAGTCTGAGTTTTAAGAAATAGAAGCCAAAGTTGATACCATCCAGTAATGCAGCCCAGTAGCATTTGCATCAAGACATGTATATGTATTTTATATACAGACAATTTCTTGGAAAGCCAGGTTCAGGAGACGACCATGCGTTCCCCACTCACAATTGCTGATACAACCATGGGTCTTCTTTAGTTTCTCTTCTTCCTCCTGAGTATTCAGAAATAGTTTGCGAAACCCCAGAAGTCATGTTATTCAACATGTTAGATCCCCAAGCAAGCCATCCAATCTGATCTTGTGGCATGTTTGCCTCATGCATAGCCTTTTGTTTCTCTGCAACTAAATTAGCCCACCTCATGTCCATGAAATCCTTCACCGCTTTGGGTCCTTTGTTAACAACCACCATTGGAGGTACCTCGAGTGGATTCTGATCCAAATTCAGCTTGCTTAGTTTTTCCAGCCGGCCGAATCTGTCTGGAAGAGCTCTGATCTGGTTGTCACTAAGATCTAGCTCCCTTAGGTTGCAGAGATCACTGATTGATTCAGGAACCTCAGTCAAGTTGTTGAAATTACCATTTAGAATTAACACCTCTAGACTCGTTAATCTTCCAATTTCAGAAGGCAGGGAATGGATTTGATTGAAGTGTGCATCAAAATATTTAAGAGACCTAAGCTGACATATCGATGTAGGAAGGTAACATATCTTGTTAAGCTGGATTGTCAGCCTTTCAAGATTAACCAATCCATATCCTAAATTTATCGGCAAACCTAAGAGATTGTTGAAACTTGCATCCAACTCCACCAAGGAACTACAGTAGAAAAAACACCAAATGATTAAAACTCACAGCACAACCGACATCACTTTCCCGATGCTGTTGACAACAGAAGCCAAAGACAAGTGATTTAGTTACCTGCAAGCTGTAAGGGTTTCAGGAAGCATATTCAGCTTGTTCCCCGATATATTGACGACCTTCAAATGAAGCAATAGGCCGACAGAATCAGGAAGAGACTCTAGAAGGTTTGAGGAAACATCAAGGCGCTCGAGTTTCTGAAGCCCAGCTATGGAATCGGGAAGAAACTGCCAACACACACAGAGAAAACTGTCAATTCCATAGGAATATTAACTAAGAATATTTCGAGAATCCATGGCACAGGAGCTAGAAATGAAAATTACCTCGAGTTGATTTTGCGATAGATTAAGATGGGTCAATCGGCGTAGTTTCCCGAACTTCTCGGGAAGAAACCTGAGCTCTTGCCCAAAAAGGTCGACCTTCTCCACCACCTCACCACTCTGTGCCTCTTTCAAAATTCTTCTAACTTCTTCGTTCACCTCCAAGTCGGTCTCATCATCCAACTCTGAAGCAGTCGATTCATAAAATTTCACCAGACGATCCTGCGCGTCGCTTAGCTGCTTCTCATAGGTCCGGTGCATCTCCTCTAGCCTCGCCACCGCCGTATAGATTTGCGTCTCCTTCTCTGCCTCTTTTCTCAGCTTGTTCTCTCTCTCGACGCGATCATCGACGCAACCGATTTCTTGAAGATCCTTCTGGAGTCCGGATTGGATGTCAGCGATCCGCTCGCGAGCGGCGGCGACAGCGGAGGGATCGGGGCGTGGACCGAGACAAACGAGGGCGGACCGAATTTGCGCAACGTTACCGGGTATGGCTTGAATCACCGTGGCCAAGACTTTAGGGTTGTTGAGACGAGGTAATTGGGTCAGCACCGATTCTTGAGTTTCGGGAGGAAGTTGTGGGTGGGATTTACCAGAAATAGTATCGAGTTGCGATAGAACGTAATAGAGAATGGGGAAGTCTTCGGAAATGGAGTCTGGTCCTGATTCCATCTCTCGGACTGAACGGCGAGAGCTTAAGAGGCGGGAAGGAGGGTATGAACTCTCGCTTAGTTAGTTAGTTGTAAGATAATGAAACAAGTAGAGGGAAAGAAGATATCATTTATCTGCCATGGAAGAAGGGCAAACGGTAAAGGAAACTTTCCACCCGCGAGGTTGACCGTTGACTTGTAATTACAGATCAACGACTCGGAATTAGGGGAGTGCTTACGTGCAATCGTGTCTATTTCAATTACAGACTGCTAGAAAAAATAGGAAATTATAATTAATACTTTTTTAAAGAATAATTATAATCTAACTATATCATTATTTAAAAAAAATAAAAAAAGACAACTGGTTTTTATTTTATTTATTATTATTATTATTATTTTGAGAAACACAACTGGCTTTTAGTTGATTTCATGTAAGTGTATAAATTAGGAAATGACGTCAATTTTTTAATGATGTTAAATAGAAAAATACCTATTTATCATAAACACCTCAATTTTTTTGATCATATTGTTTTATGTTTGTTTATTTGTCTATGACACTTAGATGTCTTTTTAAATGTTCTTTTTCTTGATATCCGTCACTCGACATGCATCCCTGTTGAAGTCCCATCATTTCTGTCTTTCTAAATGTGTCTTTTCAATTAAAATTTAAATAAGCGTTTGAGCTTTGTGCATCTTATGTTTAAAAATGAATTTGAATGTTTTTTCATACATTAATAAAAAATTAATATCATAACTAATTAGCTTACACGAAAAGTTTTAAAATTAAAATAGAAGATAAGTATAGACTATTAAGAAATAACTATAATGATATTTAGATTGGTGGGTTATTATGGAGTATTTTTGCCCCATGTGATATATATTATTCTATATTTGTTTTTATAAAAAAAGCTCAAAAAATAATTTTTTAAAGATAATATATAGATTTTATTGAAATACTATTTATTGTCAAAGCAACTTTTTGCAACGACTTTAGATTTGGATATAGCCTGCAACCACAACCATTACATCGAGGGGAGTCGCCATTCAAGACTTGTTAAAATTAAATTAATTGAATAATTCCAAGTCGTCGCGGAGCCATAATCCACATTTGCATATACCTTTATAATCTAATATTGTTATTCTATGTTTGCAGATAATCCAATAGATGGTTCAATATCCATCGTTCAATTCTTAGACTTAAAAATTAAAAATACATTTTATGATTTATTAATATTTGATTGACTGGTTTTTTGTCAGATTAAATAAATTATATAGTACAAAGTGGGCGAGATTATCTTGTAGAGCACGCCCATAGACAGGCGACTGTGTTTGACCATCAAATTACAAACAGTCAGTTAAATACCTTCGTCTTGATTTTGCTATTTTTTTTTTCATTTCTGTTTTTAATACTTGGTTTTTATTTTTTGACTTTACTATTTTTGGTTTTTATACATTGTTTTTCAAAAACAAAAATCAAAATAGCTAATTTTAATTTTCTGCATTTTTTAAAGTAGAAAAGCAAAACATATTTTATAGCAATCTTTTTTCTTTTCAGATAAGCAAATACCTATGTTATTATGGGTTTTTATGAACTGCACTATAATTATCAAATCATGATTTTATTTTTTTAACTACAAAATTAAATATCACATTTATGTTTTATAAGTCTAGTTTTCAAAATTTATCATTATAGTTGTAGTTAAAAATATTAGACACATAATTGATTTAGAAGAAAATAAATTAGGGAGAGAAATATTAGGGAGGGAAAAGTTCTAAAAAGAGAAAAAATATAGGTGTTATGAACGAAAGATGTTAGAGTCTAGAGAGAATTAATTGAGGAATAGTTAAAGAAAAGGAAGAAATTTCAGGGAGAGATATATATTAGACCAAGAAAGAACAAGAAAAGTATAGAGCAATATTTAATAATCAAGATGTTAGAAAGGGAAAGGTCGATAGAGAGAAGTAAAAGGGAAGTTACCAAAAGGGGGGAATTAGTGAAAAATAGATAAGAGAAAGTGATATTAAAATGAGAAAACGAGTAAAAACTTTTTTGGAAAATAAAAACTTGTTTTATTTAGTTTTTAAATGTTACTTCAAATTTTAAAAACAGTTTTCAAAATTTAATAACTGAAAATTGAATGAGTTGTCAAATAATGTTGCTTCTAAAATATTGAAAAGTAAAACAGAACTTGCAAATGAAAAATTTATTACAAGATTCTATGACTTACAAAACAACAAAAGATTGTCGAATAATGTTCAGGCTTACACTTATCGGAGAGTTTTTCCTTCTTTCTCGGAATAACCAAAACTACCTTCTACACGGGATAATATTCAAAATATTAAAACAAGCAAATTGCCTCCGAAAAAAGGAAAAAAAGAGAAATTAAACTATCAAAATGCAATGATCATTGGTGGGTCATGGTCCATTGGGTAGGCTTGGAGATGAGAAAAGAGTGAAAGCGCAAAGCGCAAAAGGGCCCAAAGCAAATTATTGTAACAGCTATCTATCTCCACATACCACCGTTTTTCAAAAAACATATACAGTACTATATGTATATGGCTTTCCTAAAATATTAGTCATACTTTCTATTAATCATATAAAACGGGTGCCCTAAAAGGAGGATTTTTACCAAAATAAATTCTTTGAGAAAGGAAAAAATATCTTCTAATTTTATTATATTACAACAAAAAAAAACGCAACCAGACTTTTTTTTAGAGGTTCTACGAGCAAAACAAAAAGAGAAAATCCAAAAAAAAAAAGTCAACTTTCAATTTTATGAGATGAATAGGAATAAATTTTTAAATAAATGTTAGAATCCGTATAAATGAATTAAATTTATCCAACCCATCAGCTTAAGCTTTTGTGTTGAGTGGTGATTTATTCATACTTAAGATTAAAAATGGAAGAAGATTATAGTTTAATTACCAAAACATGTAGACAACGATAATGGATACCTACTCATTCCTTTGAAGTTGGAGGTTCAGATCCCCATACCTCATTTGTTATATTAAAAAAACATGTAATGAAAGAATATAAGCTAAATAAAGTCATGCAAAACAAAATCAAATTAAATAAAGGTATCTGGGGAGAGAAAATATAAATAAAATAATATACCAGGTGCATATTTGAAAAATATTAATTGTAAATATTTTCGTTTCCTGGTATGGAAAAAGCATATTTTTTAGAATCACTATTATTGTCAATATTCATAATACTGTCCATCCCTATGACCATCAAATCATCACATGCATAAACACAAATCTAAATTGTCATTACATTATGTTACTTCCTAAATTAATTCATCACGATTTATGGTGATAAAAATCATTGAAATCATGCTAAGACTATCTCACCCAGCCAACTCAATCTCTCATTCACCCACCCCAAATGATATTTTAGTTATAATCTCTAGTGCAATCACCAAACGAGATTCAATTAGTTCAAATAAAAGATGCTGATAGAGTGTGACCTCAAATATTATTTCCATAGATGAAACTCATGAATATCTAAGGAATAGAACATTAAAATGCTGAGTCTAGCTCAAATAGTGAGTAAGACATGTACTCATGGAGATGAGAGTGATAAATATCGAAAATCTTTTGCTAAGGTTATCTTTGTGGCTAAGTAAATCTTAGCCATCCAGCCCCAAGGTGATCATATTATATCTTAGGATGAAGACAATCAAAATCTCTAATGCCATGTTCAAGTAGATTGACTTACTCGGTTAGCTGTGTGTGCCACCAATCTGATAAGATCCATAATTATAATACTTTTGACTCAAATAGACGAGTGATCATGGTTCAACTCGTCAAGGATACTTTATTTGAAAGTTAAAGTACTTGAAAAGAATTAAACTCCCATATATGCAAAACTAATAAGAAACTCACTAGATAAGAGAGTATTCTATGCTTTCCAAATTTACCTCAAAAAAGATAATCCGCTTAGAAAAGTGAGATCAAACTTGTAGATAAAAAAACTAACAGAAATTCAATGAGTTCAGAAAAAAAGGAATAAGAGGTCACCACTAATCTAAATTTTGTCAATTAACGATGAAACATGAAAATTTTTCGTCTAGATTATGATACTGTGCCTGAGTTGAAAGAGATAAGCATATTTTAATTAGGTGATGTGATGCCACTAACACAAGTCACCACCAACCCTATCTATGCTGGTGACGGAAGCCATCTCTCTTGTGTACAAAACATCACAGATTTTCCTATACTTATCATCTTATCTTGAGATGATTTATTATTTCATCTCACTACTACTTTAAAGTGCGCCCACTGAGTCACTATCTATAAGCTTCTAGCAAACAGTCCCCCTAAGAAAATGTGACTTTTTGCTCTTCAAAAGTATACTTGTTTCCAAGCCCAAGGCAAAACAACGATTTAGACTTCCGGTGATTTTCTTTGGAACGTTGGAGGTACATCGACCTTTTATATTTAAGGCTTTCAGTTTCTGTTGAGTTGAACAATAGATCATAGCCTAACGCCTAAAGTGTAATAGTGTCTTTTCTATGCTAAAAGAAAGGAAGTTGTAGAATTACCTATACAGTTTCTGATGTAGACGACGCAGGAAAACAATATAAATAATGAAGATCATTTCCATCAACATTAAATAATTAAGAACATGCACAAGTTTAATTTAAAAAATTTTAGCTCGATTTCCCTTTAATCCCTTTTGAATATAATCTCCAACAGTTAAATATGTTTTAGCATTAATCACTTATCCTTATAATTAAATATGCTTTTTTTTTTTGTAAAAGAATATGCACTTAATACAAAACACTCATCTCTATCATTTTTTTTTTCTTGTCCAAATCTTGAATTTTTAAATGCCAACTGATTATTGTTATTTAACTAAGAAAAATACAACCAGATTAGATACAACCAATATGCTGTGGCCTACCCTGAAACTTTCAATATTTTTCCATTACTGATTGAACGTCTCAAATAATAATTTATACCCAAAATAACAACTTAGAAGTACTAATATAGATCTATTAAATTTAATGACACTATCCTACGAATAAGAATAACATACATGATTCTTTTAAAAAACAAAATTAACAAATTTACAAATGTAAATAGATACATATCGTATCGATATAACTTCAAAAAAAAAAAACATTTTTATGCACATAAAGTATAAACTAACTTCAAAATTGAGATAATAGCATATAGTTAAATTGATAATATATATTTTAAAATTCTTAAGAAAAAATACTATACAAACAATATTTTATGAAGAGTATATCTCTTCAAAGTTAGTTTTAAAAAATTGGAAGAAACCACGTTTTCATGAAGAAAAAAATCATTGATTAATGTTCTCCTTTATTTTTTTTTTTGGAATCCGTGTATCCGGACCAGCTTGCGCGACTAATCACGGGTCAACCGCCTGACCCTACTACATTTGGTTGACAAGGTAACTCGTAGGATATTAAATCTTAGGTAGGTGGCCACCATGGTTTTGAATTCATTCCCTCTAAGTTCTTTACTATTTAATATCCTATGTTCTCCTTTATTCTAATAATGATAACTGTGATATGGAAACACATTTGAAATCCTTTATAATTATTTTTTCGTTTTGCCAAAACGAACATTCAGCGATCCCCTACCCCACGTGTACTACAAAAAGAAAAATTCAGAAACTAAAATACTAGTACATGTTGAAAGTATATATGCAAATGACTTGTTGAAGAATGGAATCAACTTCCACCGTGTGTTGTTGGGCCTCCCCATATCACATATATAGGGTGAGAATCGCTTTCCTAAAACTGGGTCAGAAAGGTTGGTCATCATTTTTTGACTTGTTTTCTTTTCCCTTTTTTTTTTTTTCCTTCAGTAGTCCTGAGACGATCTGTTATTTAATCTCTTGTTTCTAAAGTTTTGATAAAGTAAAAATAATTCCAGTTCTTTCGCCCTTCCTCTGATTTCTATGGGTCCCCCTCCCTCTTGATGAGAATTAAGTACTGTAACCCACAAGTCTTATCTCTAATGGTATGGGTGGGGACCGTCCTTTATCGTTTCTGTTAAACTGATCCTCATCAAAATGGTCCCCAATGAATTCTCACCCATTGTCCTTGCTGTCCGCTTTTGGACCTTTTCTATCTAATTTCAGCTAAGGGATTGATCCAATCTCCAAACACAGAAAAAAACCAAACACCGTCAAGGCCACGCCATGGAAAGCTGCAACTTGCTCCTAATACTACCATATTACTGCTGTCTTACTCCACAACTCGCTATTTTGAGGCAATTTAAAAATTTAATGAGATTCCCTCCAACTCTCCAGAGAATGTTCTTGTCTTACTTCATTAAAAATGAATGGGAAAGAAGAAAGGTATACCTGTCATTGTGAAAGAAACTCTTGCACAGAAAACAGAGCAAACGCGCCACAGAAACCTCTGATTCCAACCAACGGCAGATTTTCTTCAAATGTACCTAATATGTATAGCGTTAAAGGTAGAATACAAATATAAATACAAATTCATCATTTTCACAGAACTTCAAATTTTTTTAATACAAATTCATCATTTTCACGGAACTTCACAGAACTTCACATTCGTAGAAAGTGGTCCTCTTTCGTAACTGTGAATGCGACTAGTGAACTTTTCATCCAAAAATGAAAAGAGATATATATAGAGAGAGAGAGAGAGAAGGCCTGGAGTAACTGAGTAAGAGGATTGATAGAATCAGGCAATTGAAAAATTCCAACCATATTATCAGGCCAAAATGGAACCAACACTAATGAGTATGTGCATATATATAAATAATTGAAGTTAGCCAGGACGGAGATCTTACTGCCAATTGCTGATGCGCAGCTACAGTTCCTTGTCGTCTTCAACTTTTAGTTCCATCCAATGTGGTCATCTTTTAACCCTGCAAATAAGATTTGTACGAAACGGTCAATAAGCAACTATATAATGCATTCGTTATATCACAGGCTATGGAAATTGTAATCCACAATATAACATTCACAAATTTGAAAAACGGAAATTTTAATCCACAATATAACATTCACAAATTTGAAAAACGGAAATTTTAATCCACAATATAACATTCACAAGTTTGAAAAACGAACAGAAAAAACTTGTTAAAATTGAGTTTTGAAAGATAACGAAAGGAAGAAAAACAGAAAATGAAGCCAGTTGTGCCAGACTAAGAAATACGTATTATGCATAAGCAACAACCAGACCTATAGTATGGACACCCTGCGTGCGTTGAATGCAATTACTGAACCTAAAGAAAACGGTGGCCATTTGTTCTAACTCTTACTGGCAGAGAGGACATACGTGATTAACGGACCTAAAGACAATGGAAGATCGAAGATGTGATGCAAAGTTGAGAATGGATTCGGATTCATTGACGAAGAAACTCACCATCACAAGAGCTACGGCTGCGAAAGGAAATAGGACCGAATTTCATTAATGGCTAATGGATCAAAAAGCAATCCTTAGCGACATATACAGTCTCCATAAATCATACATCCATTTTGGTGCTTGGAATTTCCTTTTTCTATTTCGTTATATCTTATATATATGTTGCTTTGATTTCGCTCATTCTAGTTGGTGTTATTGCCAGTGATTTCCACTGTGGATGAGGTAGGTGTGGCTAGGGTTCCCTTGAGGATGGTATGAGCAGTGAAGAACCTTCGACGGAGACTTCTTCAGGCGGTAGGGAAACCTCACTGACGAGGGGATCTGATGGACGCAATGGTTAGGAACCTGCGTCGGGATCCTTGGAGAGGATACAGCAGTCGTCGGAGATGAAGATTTTGAGGACGACGATGATGAAGAGGCCGACGAACTAGGGAGAGGAAATTTTTTCATGGATTTAGGCGGTGAAAGGAAGGCTCTGATCTTCAAAGAAGATGGCGGCGATGCTGCTCGATCGTATTCCTCGATGAGATTCGCTAGATCCTCATCGGAGGTTATCGATACAAGAGCATCCATATCCTCTGAAGGCAATTGACAACGAAGACTCACACATGTGCCACACAACTGTCCCAGCTTCAACAACAGCTCTGTAACCAGACACAATCATTAAGCTCACTCTCGAAGTTCATATCAAGGCTTAAATAGAACTCAAGAAAAAATATATATCAAGGCTCAATTACTCAATCAACGGATTACAACATTCTATGGAAATATTCACGAAATCAATCCACGAATAAGGAAACATAGAGTCGGAAAAGAGACTGATACTAACCAGAGAAAGGTATGGAACGATCGACGGCGAGCACACGAGTTTCGCCACCAAAATAACGGAGTTTGCCATCAGGATAACGAGGAAGGATCTTGCCTCCATAACTGCAGAGAAACTTGATGGTAGCAGTTCTGTCAGATCTGGCGGCAATACCGCCGGCGCGGTGGGAGGCTCCGACCATTTTTCCTCTTCCCTTCTTGGACTAGGAGCCAAAAATATCGGTCCAATTTGGATTGAAAAGGAGAGACTAGGAATGTAGAAATAAAGAGACCTAAGAAGAAGATTTGGAGTTGCTTCTCCAAGCCTGGCATTAGTACGCCTTGCCCGCTATTTATAGGAACTTATTGCTCCGACTGGCGATGGTAAAAGTGTAATTAACTGAAAACCTATGGGGCAAATTTCTTCAGTTAAAGTTTTTATTTTTTTCTTTTCCTTATAAAGTTTAATTGCCTTCAGAGTATGTTTCAAAAAATAAAAATAAAATATTCCTTTTTCTGTACTCAAGAAATAAAAAATAAATTGTCTTCAGTAAGCTTCGGTTAAAGATTCCTTCACTTTCTCCGTCTCCCGAGAATATTGTCGAACATTACAGTCGTTACAATTAACGGCTATTCTGTTAAAGTTGACGGAAGACAGTTATGCTTAAAACGTCAAATAGGCCCAATTGCCGTGTGGCTGGCTACGTGTCGTCGTTACTTGTACGAGTCCAAGATTATATACCGAAAACTTTTATTGTAATATTCGCTCCAAAAAAATAATAATAATAATAATTCATTTTCTCCTTTTCTTTTTTTTTTTAATTTCCTGTTTTCTAATGTTTATTAAATAAATATATTTATTATTAAAAGTAAAAAATTAATTGATTTATTGGTTAAATGATAAAATGAGTATGAATTTCTCCTTCTGGATATAGACAAAGTTATCTTCTAAATAAATTTTCTCCTCTATTTTCTTAGCATGAATGAAAGCTATTCCATCTTTTATTAGTGCAGCATAAAGGTTTTATCCTATAATCTCCCACGAATATAGTTAAATTAAATTTGTTCATGATATCTATTATTTAGCTTTCTAATGTTAAAATATACATAAGTGATAAAACCAACCTCCTAAAACACTTCACTTGATTTCGAATCCCTTACAAATTTCAATAACAATAGTAATTAACATTATTATCGTCACTAATTGAGTCATTGAACTTTTTAAATTAATTATAAAAACTATTTTACTAATAATTATAGAACCAAAACTCTGAAGCATAATAAAAAAAATATCTATAGAAAGGATCATTTACCTCACAAATTAGATTTATATGTGGTTTGGAAATAGAAAATTGAGAACACAATTGATATAAATTTGTTTCTTAATGCTAAAATTTTGCTATGATTATGAATTGTATAAATATAGGTTTTCCATATCCATTTCTCAAGTTAATTTATAAAATCACAAACGCGAGCATATCTTCTAGAACTACTTATATACTACAAAATCCAAACATAGATTACATGACCCAATTTATAACTTTAATATAATTTTTAAAACTTTCAATTAAATCAAATGATAATTTGTTATTGTTATGATATTCATTTATATCCATAATTACATCGCATATATATCAAAATTAAATATCATACGTTGATTTAAAATAAAATATCAAATAAAATGACAATTTAAACATAATTAGTCAAGATGAACATAACTAAATCAATTGGTCAATAATCTTCTTTTTTGAAGGTTCAACCTCCCACCACTAGTCAAAGTTATAAAGAAAAAAAAAGAATATACAGGTCAAGCTAATTATCCATATTATTTCGAAATTATCCCTTCTTATTTGTAGTGTATTACTAAACTGATATTCCATGTACTATTATCGGCTCTATACTTTTTTATTTTGTTTGTTTTTGGTTTACGTACACTCAAATCTTTGTTGTTATACTTTTAATTTTTATTTATTTTAGTCTAAATAATTTTGAAAGTTAGAAATCAAAAAGTAGTTAAATTCTGGAGAAAAAAAAGGTAAAATTACAAATTATGTTGAAACGGGCAAAAGGATATTCGTTGAAGGGCAAATATGTTGCAGTCCCAAGCAGAAGGGGATCATGGGGGAGGCGTGGGGTAGCCCACGATTGGGGTCAGGAAAGGTCATATTCAAGTAAATTGGGGGATTGGGGAAGGCATGGGATTCATTGCCATTTTGCTGGGCGTGCTGCCCGCTGGGATGCACTGGGTCCCCTGCCTGCTACCTTCTTCACATATTTCAGGATCATAAGAATTCTATAGCTTCTAACTGGCTGAGATAAATTCTTAAATTTATATATAGTATATAAGTTCAGGTTGTAAATTTTGAGGGTTGTCTCTAATGTATATTTGAATTTTTAAAAAAATATCAAATATGTCCTTGAACTTATAATTGTTGCGTCTGGGAAAAAATCTCCTACTTCTATATAAAGTAAATACCGCTCAGTTAATTAAAGCTAGTATATCAAGGTTAAAGTATTTCAATTGGGATGATTAAAACTCAAGCACATGACCTCTTTTTATAGTAGTTAGAACACATGTCCTCGTGTACTTTTCCGATGTGGGACAACTTCTAGCACATGGAGATCATCCTTGTATTCTTCCAATGTGGGATAACTTTAATTCCAATATTTTGACAAAACCCAACAATATGTCTTTTGGGTTGAATGGTGGTTTATTCATCGTGTTATTACTATGGTATCTACTGATATAACTTATAATATGATTATATGATTTATCACTAATATAACACTGATATATACTTAATATGCTTTTAATTTACCACTTATATACCTCTGATATAACCATTATATCTACTAATATAACTATTACATATGTGTGTTGATATCTTTTTTTTTTTTTTTGATATCACATGTGTGTTGATATCAGACTATTATATCTAATATCTTTTTCAGATGAAAACAATGGTGCACAATTTTCTATTTTGTATTTTTGAAATATAAAGTTATTATATAAAAGGTTTATGTGGACCATGCACGTCCAAAAAAGACAAGTTAACATTTTGATGTACTTTATAAATTTAAACAGTTGATACTCCTTATATTTAGTATCTAACTAATATTAATATTGAATAAATAGTAGTGATATAGTAATCAACATTAATGATAATATTAGTATATTAATCAACAAATTGAAATGATAGACTATAATTTAAACAGCTGATATACCACTAAAAATTAAACATTTGATATAGCTTATATTTAGTATATCAATTGGAAATATATTTAGTATATCATAAATTAGAAGTACATCAGATATATATATTACATGTATAATATGTACATTTGATGTATCAGTAGTATATTTGATAATGTATATCATGGTATATCTGATACTATATATTAGGGTTACATCGAATGTCTATTGGAAGTATATCAGAGTTACATCGGATGTACATTAGATATAGATTTTATGTATATATCAATTGGAAATATATTTAGTATATCATAAATTAGAAGTACATCATATATATATATTACATGTATAATATGTACATTTGATCTATCAGTAGTATATTTGATAATGTATATCATGGTATATCTGATACTGTATATTAGAGTTACATCGAATGTATATTGGAAGTATATCAGAGTTACATCGGATGTACATTAGATATAGATTTTATGTATATCATATACAAATTTATATAAGATGTATATCATATATAAATTTGATGTATGATATACATCATATGTATATCAGATATAAATTGGATGTACATCAGATATAGATATACATCAGATATATATTTATATATTATATATCATAAGGGTAAAATTGGAATAATAAAAAATCCGAAAATAAAAATTCAAATATTTTACTATATTTGAAATTTTGAAAAGCTGATGACATTTTTTGAAATATATAATATATTTTTGCTATCAATTGCAATTACCCAATAATTGAATCTTTGATCTTTAGAGAGGTTAGTGATAAGTTAAATTATCTCAAATATTTTTTATTTTAATTTTTCCAAAAATGATTTTAAAGAAGACCGTAGATAATTTGTTAAAATGTTTATCTTTTATTTTCTATTTTAAAAATCTGGTTAATATTTTAAATATATTTTGAAATTTTAAACACAACAGATAAAATATAAACATTTTTTATTGACAAAACTTTTTTAAAAAATCATGAACAAGCTGACGATACAAATTGAATGGTTAAGATAGATTCGAATATTGCTACAGTCATATTATCCAGAACTGTTGTCAAATTAAGATAGGCTCAAGTAATCAATGTCTAATATTCATCACATACTCATGAGATTGATTAAGTCCACCAAACATATTATATTAATCTAAAAGATAATATTGTCAACAAAAAAAAATCTGAAAGATAATTAATGAAATTGTTAATACTTTTGTCGTGACATGACGACATGCTGGAATTTCTAATAAAACATCGAACAATTAAGGTCAGCTGCCTTAATATTGGAGGATAAACTTTGGAAAGTTTAATTTTGAACCAAAATTCTTCAAAATCAGCGTCCTTGTCAACTTGTCATGCGGCTGCTTTGAGGATACCCTAAGGCCACATCAGACTGACAAGGAACCGATAGCCTCCCATTCCACGTAATTGTTCGTGTTCACGTGAAATTTTAGCTTAAATTAATTATTTTAATTTAAATATAATGTTTATTTATTTTTTGAATTAAAAAAATAGAAATCAATTCCTAAGTTTTAAAATATGCACATTTTTAAATCCCAAAATGACATAACACAAATGTGACACTTTTTGTCTCAAATTTAAGTGAATAGTAGGATAGAAAGAATATTTAAATAATTAACGCGAACATATGACATATATCATTGACCAAAAAATTAGGAATTCGAATCTTTGTCACTACATTGTTAGTTTAACTTTCTTTTTTCCTTTCTTGAATGTTGTTTGAACTTAAAAAAGAAGTACAACCATTTGAATATATTAAAAATTAATAAATGAGTAATTAAAGCCATTTGATTCTTGAATTTTCATCCAACCAATCAATTTTCAAAATTTGTCAAAGTGACGCACTCACCTAATTAAAGATGGTTTAACCACATTAGAGCGGTGGGTTATGAATTAAATACATACAATGAGCAGCTTAATTATTGACTTTAATTAAAAATAAATTTAGCTATAAAATAATATATTTTACTTCATTCCTGGTTCTTCTTAGCTCCCCCGAGTCAGTTATACAAATACTTTCAGATTTTCAATATAGAAGATGTCGTGGCCCTCTGCCCAATCTCGAACAAATATTATTCACTAAATAAAATCCATAAAGGTTTTTTTTTCGTCTTTTTTGTAAGAAGCGGATAAACAGAGAGATTAATTTAAATAATTACAATATACTTAAAATAATAAATTAGTCTATTATAACGAAGGGATATACATTAAATTAGAAAAATAGAGAGACAATTAAGGGTCGAACTTATCACTTAATCAGAAAACGTAAAATATGTTTTAAAAAAACGTAAAATATAAAAGAGGATTAAAAGTGTGAATAATTTATTTTATTATCATTTAAAATTTGAAAAAGAAACTGACTGCTGCTGCTGATCATTTCTGGCATTATCTCCTTATCCCTTTCGAGGAGTGCATACGCCATATTGGAGTTCACAAATTGCCAAATTTGTCGTCTCTTTTTCCAATCTTAACCTTTATCTTCCATGAAAAGCCTCGCCTCAAGGAATTTTTCTTTTTCAATAACGCTAAATTAAAATTTTATTTTGGACGTATACTCCTCCTAAAACTTATTTAAAAAATAATGACTTCACAATTTCTAATTTATACAGTATCAGCTACATAATTTTTGTCCAATAGAATGTTATATTGTCTGTTTATGCAAGAATTTGTACAACGTCTATCTAATTCTAACCCGATCCTTGCTCCAACCCAAAACGCTAAGAGAAGACCGGCAGAAGAAGACAAAATCTCCGACGTTCAAGTCAAGTTCGGACTCAATATAAAGTTCGAGGAGAAATTCAATACCTGATGGTGAAATGAGACCCTCTATTTATAGGTTTAGGTTCCGACAAGGATTATAACATGCGGTTACCTTTATCGGATTTGAGGTCGGACGTGTTGAGTTCGAGTAGATCGACCTCGAACACTTTTCCGAAGATAACAAGTTGGTTTCTTAATAGGAAATGACAACATTTCCATCTCGGAACCTTTCAAGATGGAGCTCCCTCAATTTGTTCCTTCGAATCTTGCTTCAATGACGAGTCTTCGTCCTCCACGTGGCAATAGAATATTTTATCCCAAAACATTGTCATTTGTGAAAACTTGAACTCGACGTCTTTAAATTAGGAGAGATAAGTTTAGCCACTCAAGGAAAGTATCAATTTTAATTAAAATTGGCATACAGAGACAACCTACTAAAATGTTTCTTTAGGAAAAAGTGTGATGCTATCAAAGCACCTCGCAGGTTGGAAACGGTAAAGTGGCAAGAAACGACCAACCATTTTTTTAAATATATTCTACAAATAAATTTCTAGTTTAGCATTATTTTAAAAAAGAAAAATCCCGCCTCGGGTGGGAATAGTTTTTTGTTTTTATCTTTTCTCCAAAAATTAACCTTACTATTTACATTTGGCAAGAGATGCGTGGAAGATCTCTTTAACACGTGGCGTGGGCCCACTTGGACAGTTGATGGCCGTAGGACATAGGAATGCTGACGCGGTGGTGTCGAGGATGCTACCACCCAAGTTGAGAGGTTGGGGGCTCGTTCGTGACAGTCGATTTGTCGTTTTGCTCAATTAGAGAAAACAAACGTACGATATCACATGTGTCAGCGCCGCATATGGACGCCATTACTATTTGTGGAGTACGTGGGTTGTGTGGGGGGGAAAATATAAGGTGTGGTAAGATGTACCTAAAATTTTGGTACTTTGAATATTGAATAGTGATGTCCAAGTCCATTGATTTAGTAGAATAGGATGAACGGAAGAACGTTTAGACCCAATTTAATAATTTTGGATTTTAAACTTTTTTATATTGATAATTGAACGATGAATGTGGTCTCAGATTTTAAGTTCGGTTTAATAATTATTTTGTTTTTAGTTTTTAACAATTTAAATTTAATTCCGGTTAACTTTCGGTTGAAAGTACTCCATTTCTTAACTAAATTTAAACAACAAAAATAACATTTTAGAAACTTACTTTTTGAAAAAAGAAAAAAAAAACTTTAGAATTTGAAAACGGTTTTTAAAATGGATAACAAAATGAAGAACCAAGTTTAATTTAGTTTACATTATGAAAGGGGTTTTTAAAAGTATATATAGTCGCAAAAATAGTATTTAATAAGCTATATTTCAAAAAATAAAAAATCAAATGATTATTAAACCTGACTTTAATTTTTTTTTGTTAAAATAGTTATGTAATATTATCTTTTATGTTTATTTTCATACATGTATTTCAAATTATGGTTCATTTTAAGTTTCTAAATATTTGTTTTGGTCCATTTTATTTTTAAACTCATTTTTTATGTTACAATTTTCAACATGATACTACACTCAATATATTTATTGAAATATAACCATCATTTTACATTAAAAAAATTTTATTGGGTAGGATTCGTGTTAAGTTTTAAAAATATATAATAAAATGGTCATTTTTTAAGAGTACAATGACTAAAAATAATATTTTGAGGATATAAGAATTAAAATGGATCAAAGTTTAAACTATATGGACAAAAATGAATATTATAAAAGTACTGAACCAATTGAAAATAAAGGGATCAAAAATACTATTTTAACTTTAATTTGTTTTTGTTTTCATATATTTGTATTCTCACAACTTCTTTAATATAGTTTTAATCTTTCTTAAAATATATTTGAAATTTTAGCTGAATTCAAAAACAAAATTACATTTTTAAAAATAATTTTTTTAGTTTTTTAAAATTGTCTTAAAATTTGAAAATATTTTAGATAATAAAATAAATAAATATATAGATAGAAGTAAAATTTATAAGCTAAATTTTTAAAATAAATGATTATAACACAGTACCAAAATATTTATATTCAGTGATATTCAAATTATTTATTAAAAAATCTTGTAAAATAGTAAAGAAGTTATTAGCACTCTAAGGATTTTTCAACCTATTTTTATTTTTCGTGAACTAAAGTTGAATTAAAATTACTAATATAAATAACAAAAATGAAATATTGATTTTCAATTTAATAGAAATTCGTATTGATTTTGTTTAATATGAACTAATTTAAGAAATGAACTACTTTACGAATTATTTAATATATTTGGATCTTAATTAATTTTATTATTATTGTTTTTTAAATGAAGATTCCAACCCATTGAATCACCGCAACTCTAAAATATATAATTGTACCATTCAGATTAAATTAATCGAATCTTTTAGATCATCAAATTAACTGAATTTTTTAGATCATCCAATTTTTTAATGGGTTGGTTGGAGATCGGACCATGATTCGATTAATCATGCGCCGAAAAGATAACCCATTCCTCTTGGTCAATGTCGCTCCATTATTAAAAATAACAATTATTTTAAGTAAACAATAACAATTACTTAAAAGAAAATATTAAGTTTAAATTTTTAAAAAATGGCATAAGGTGCATACTTATCTAATCCTATGAGACGAATCAGAAGCGTATGACATTTTTTAAAAAATAATGATATTTTTATAAATACATATTTTTAGTATAACTTTTTACCTTTTTATATTAAATTAATTTTTTAATTGGGCAGTGATTTCAACCTCTAATTTTTTGATATAGAATATATGCATGAACTAGTTGGAATATCGTAGGTTAAGATAAAAAGAAAAGAAAAATATAATATTTCTCTGAACTAGTTGAAACACCGTTGACTAGAATACCGAGAAAGGAAGAATGATGAAAGAAAAAAAAAATACAAATTTAATTTGAGTTACAAAAGTAAAATAATACTAGAAATAGAATTGGGATAATTGCATGAGTAGTTTGAGGTCCAATTAAAAAAAAAAAACAATATGTCTTAATTTAGCCGGTTATAAATAGAACTATAGAAGACCAATTGTAATTTACAAGTTACGACAATGCCAGAGGGATATTTTGGGTACAATTTAGAAAATCATGATAGTAAAGGAAGCATGTCTAAATAAGTCTGAAATCGAAAGAAATCTTGCGGAATGGGAAAAAATTTTCAACAAAACTATTGAAAAATAACTATACAAAATTGAGCTAGAAATGCTAAATAAAGTCAAAAAATTTCAACCGAAAAATAACGCTATTTACTAAAACAATTATGGGGATTTTTTTTTAAAATATTTTTTTACTGTTTTTTACCCGAATTCTTTACTTTTTTTTATTGCCCTCTTATATTCTTTCACTTGTTTTCAAAAGTTATATATATATTAACCTAGATCTAAAATAAAGAAATGAGTTGCATCTTTTAAAATACTTATTAAACCATGTATATGATGAGATGTGATGGGATCTAAATGGACTGAACTTCAAGAAGGAGATTAGTTCCCGTCCCACGTTATAAAAGACATACTATTTTTTAGTACAAAAGTCACATAAGTCTCCGTTTCTAGTTTGTTTGTTTTTTTAATAAAAAAAAACATAATTACTCTCAATTTTTAAATTAGAAAAAAGAAGAAAATTTTATTTTATTGGAAATGAGAATAAGAACAACAAACTTGTTTCTTTTGTTCTAATTTTTATATACAACATAAAAAATGAAATAATGGTCAAATATTTACAAATTTTTAATAAAAATCATAAAAACGAAAAGTAAAAAAAGAGAACATTATTAAAATGAAACGATTTATCATTGGTTGAATAATTTTTACTAACTAACACGAACTTACTTCAATATTTTATATTAGCGATTAATAAATCTTTGAATTACGGAGATCTCTATCGCGGAGCAGCGACGGCAAGACCCCATATTAGGAAACGCGTATCTGGAATGGAATGGATGTGAATGATATGTTGTGGGGGAGAAGTGGGTCCCACTGGATTGATGGTTTGATGGGAAAGGGAAGAACATTCATACACTTAACTGACACGTAGCACATTTCCGGTTCTGGTGCTGCCAACAATAAAGATTACTTCAGGCGAGATGGGTAGAATGGGGATTTCACTATCCTCATTCCCGAGGCAACAGTCATACATAGGCTCTAGCCTTTTTCACTTCACCATCCCGCTCCTTTAGCTGGCGCGCATACCGAATGAGAATGATTAAACCCAGGGATTTACAACTCACCAAGGTGTTGATTGTGGAATCCAATTTTCAATGTCTACAATTTTGAAGTTGCAATTTTACTATTTCTTCCACTTTTGTTAATTCTTTCATTTAACTTTAATGAAATAATAATAATAATTTAAAAGAAATTTACTAATTTTAATAAAATAAAAACTTTGTCCAAAATTAAATTGGATGAATGCAAAAAATTTGACGATAGAATAACTATGTCTCAACTCTCACCAATTAAAAAAAAAAAAAACTTACCTTGTCTATGCTCTATTATCTATTGGACACACGTAAATATATTCAATATTAACGTAAAGATAGTAATAATTATCTAAATTTAAGATGTAATTTGATAAAATCCAAAATTTAGAATAAATATTGATAGATCTAACCAAGTTCATTAATTTACTTTTTCCTTTTGAAATTAATTATCAAAATCTTATTTGAATTTCTAAACTTTGACTTTGTTTTCAGAAAACAAATAGACAGTGCAAATTTGTTATTTTATTTTAGCATTTTGATTTTTGAGGTACGGTGTGAGTGAATATGGAGGCCACATAAGTTGATTACACGACAATATTGTTCTAATAGGGGAAAAGCCTTCCATTTCCGTCAAATGACCCCGACTCCCCCGACTCTTCCACCGTCAGTACTAACTTATGGGCTAACGGGTCACACTTTGGCCAAGTATCTTACAAAGAGACTCTGACATTTTGATAACTAATTAGAGTTGACATGAAATGGATCACGGAAGAAGACGTATTTGATGAATGAATGATTCAATCCCCTTCCACCCACACGCTTCGTCCGCCTGACTGGAGAGGGCGGGAGGTTTGAATGAGTGACTTCCGGTTTTTCAGTCAGTAAAGTAAACTGACAGAAAGAAGAGAGGTTTAAGCGAGAGTCAAAGAATTACAATAAAATTTGAAAGTTTTTTTTAAGTTAAAATAAATATTTTAAAATTTTAAATATTAAAATAGAATAAATACGAAAATTTAACCATTAAGACGAAATTTAAATTTAAAATTAGTAATATTCTATTTATCGAATTATAACATCTTAATAATAACTGAAATCGAATTCTAGTTGTTTCAGGAAAAGAAAATCGAATTTGAGTGCATATTGGCATAATGCTATTGTTAGCGTTAATTCGCAATTAACAAATGCTAACTAATGTAAGACCCGTGAACGAAAATTAAGAGAGAAGAGAGAATAACAATTATAATATTCACGAATAAGTCTTATTAAAAGAATCGAATCTTAATTTAATAATAAAGTACGCATAAATAATTAATGATTCTTCCTCGTAATTTTAGCATAGTATTCAATAAAGTAGAGTACGAACAACCGTTTATTTTCCTTAAAAAAAACCTTTAACTTTTTTCTTAATTTTCACAACACTTAAATCTTATTGTTTGATCATGGAAATGATCAACTTTATGAATTTTGGATTCAAATGGCCGAAGAAAAACTACAAAAAAAAAGGAAAATGTTCTAATGTAAGTTAGTCTAGGTTCGATCTATACTAGAGGACACTTTCACGTACTTAGAAAATGAGCATGGCCTCTCTATTTTTGGGCTTGAATTTATAATATCAGTTTATGAGCGATTATGACTATCCCACAAATTACAGTGTGTTTTTGGAGAAACAGTTGTGCGTTTATGCCTGAAGGCATAACATTCTTCGACTCTTCTCTTATGAAGCTGAGTTACTGAGATCTTCATTGGCCGACTTGACCTTTAAAAAATTTCGAAAAACCAATATCACTAATGTCGGCTTGATCTTTAAGAAGTTTTGAATGATATATTCTCCCTTTAAAGGTTTGATTTTCAACTTATAGAATGATGTTGACATGTAGTGCTCGAGAAATTACTTCCAACACTGATGGATAGACATCTAATTTCGTGATCATCTCTCACATTTTGACAACTCTTTAATTTATTTATACACATTTCTCTTCTACTAGTCAAAAGTTTAACCTAATTCATCATTGTTGAAATTAAATATTGTCTCATAACGCCTTTGTTTTTAATCTCACTCATTGTAATAACGTGGCAAATAGTTATTGGTAGACTTCATGGGCCACCTGACATTCTCATTACCAAAGAAGCACGCCACCTCATCTGCTCATGTGATGTTGGTAACGTGGTGGGCCTCTGTTACTCACGATGAGTCAAATGTTCTTCAGACATTGAACAAGGTGCCGAAAGCTAGAAAGGGATGCCGGTTGCGCTTTGATTTGGAATTTTGAAAAATATTGCATTGATAATTATTTTAATTTTCTGCTTTTACAATTTATTTATTTGAGAAAATCTGCTTTTACGAGGTGATGCTGATATTTTTCAAAAAAAAAAAAAAGAGTTGATGCTTAATTCAAATAAGGTTACGACTCTATTTTTTGTTCTATAGTTGCTATTCAATTTTTTTCCTTTAAATTTGGATAAATTTTAAAAATTAAATAGATAGTTTACAAATGGTAAAACTTTGCTTTTGTTTCTTAATTTTGACTTATATTTCAAAATTTTTTTTAAAATGAAAAAAAAAGAGAGAGAAGGAGATAGTTTTCAAAAGCAAAATTGTTAAATCACAACCGTTGATCCAGAACTTAGGCAAAATGTAGGCCTTAACCACTTATTGCTTAAGATAGAACATGGCTGATAACCATTGCCACGGCCCAGAAGCCGACTTAAGATAGAAGTCCATTAGATATTAGGCTGGGCTTACGAATAGTCTCGACAACTGGGCTTTAAGGTCTAACTTGTCCATCTCCGCAGTTTAAAACCTACAAGCTTGATGCATCCATAAATTGGAAGTTAAAAATATCCATAAAACATAAAGAAAGTTATTATAAAGTAGTTGTAAAGGAGTTGACGGAGGCGGCACAAGCGGTGGAGCATGTAGTTTAATTCGATGCAAAGTGAAGAAGCATAAATCATAGGGTGTGTTTGGGAGTGATCTTGACAAGCTCATTGCCAAGATCACTCATTTTTATTGATTATATTTGACAAATTAAAAAATTGATTCTAAGAAAGTTTAAAATCATTTTAAATTAATTTTTAAAATATTACTTGAATGATTGATTTTAGAAAATCAATTATACCTAATTCCTTTTCTTCAAAATCACTCATTCTACTACTATCTTTCCCAAACACACCCTAACGATAGGATCTATAAATTGGAGTGAAACTTTATTATTAATTAAAATAATTTTTTATAAATCCTTTGATTTTCAAGACTATACACCAATATTTTATCAACATACCCATCAGTATATCATAAAATTGAAAATCTCTAAATCACATAAAATCCTTGGTTACTGTGAAAGAAGAGATAGAATGTTCTTTCACACGTTTTTCTCGCTATAAAATTTTTGTTCTTTACGGTTGCTCTAATACATGAGCAAAGAGATGGCATGTGCCTCCCACGTTTTTCTCGCTCTAAAAATCCACATCACACATTGTTGTTCAGTGCTGCCTACAGACGTTCAAGCATTAAATCCCAACCACTCATCCAGAAAATTAGGCCCCATCCCAGGATCTCGCCTTCTCAAAACTCGCCATGGGCCGGTCTCAAGGTATGAGCCCATAAGATGTTGAACTGGGCCTTCAAAAATCTCAATAACTGGGCTTTATTGTCGAAGTTGTCCAGCTCCGTAAATGAAAGCCCAAAGCACAGTTCTGTTTTCCGCTACACGTGAACGAAGAGATGGCACGTGCCAGGCACGTTTTTCTCGCTTTAACGTTCAACATCACACATAATTGGTCCCTACTGCTTCGTACACACGTTTGAGCTGTGTGTGTGTATCGGAAGCAAGTAGCAAACAAAGGCCTCAAAGAATGGCAGAAATACAAAGCCACAAGAACCACTCGTTTTAAATCGTGGCCAGAACCCAACTGACCTCACTCAACAACCAATAGTTGGTTTTAACCTGAGGAAGATGCACGATCAAGTTCTCCATCGCCATGGGACACTGCTCTCTCTTTTCTCTTCTCCTCCACTAAAATCCATGCTCAAGATTCCATCTCCATCTGGATAATTCTCTTCTCAAGTCTCTGTACATCTTCTTCCACCAATAGCCCTTCTCAATTCTCCCACATCAGCCATGTCTCTCGCTCATTGCTTGTTTTCAACTTCCAGAAATGTTAATGTTACCAAATCTGAAGCTTCTTCTCCCTGTAACTCCCACTCTGGTGCACCCAAACATCGGCCATCTATATTCATTCTACAGAATCAGATTCTCAAGAGACATTACCTATCTCACAAGCCTCACCATCTTTCATCTATCTCGAAACTCAAGCACCCTTTTGCTGGGATATCGTCTTTTGCTGAAGCAGGGGGCGAAGGGAAGCAGGAAATAATTCGACTCAACCAACATCATGAGCATGAGCAAGTAGGAGGGGAGGAGGACATACCAGGGATGGCTGAGGCCTTCCATATATCTTCCAGAACCGTCACTGCTATCATAACATGTATAGCATTTTCAGCTCTCAGTTTTCCACTTTTCATGAAGTCCTTGGGGCAGGGGCTGGCCCTGAAGACCAAGATGTTGTCATATTTCACGCTGCTGTTTGGATTTTACATGGCGTGGAATATAGGAGCCAATGATGTGGCTAATGCCATGGGGACCTCTGTGGGTTCTGGTGCATTGACGCTCCGACAGGCGGTGATCATGGCGGCAATTCTGGAATTCTCTGGGGCGTTGCTTATGGGAACCCACGTGACCAGCACAATGCAAAATGGAATTCTTGTAGCCGGTGTATTTCAGGGAAAGAATATGCTGTACTTTTCTGGCCTCCTTTCATCTTTGGCTGCAGCTGGTACATGGTTGCAGGTACCAACATCTAGTGGGCTGTTCTCCATTTCGTAAAATTCATTAGTCCATTTTTTACTCTCAAAGTAATGAAGGATTAGGAAATTTCTGCGTATTATAAATGAAGAAAGCAAGAAATCTTCTAGATTCTCAATGGCTTTAATGGCTGTTAAATAAGATTTCATACAAAGTGATGGGCTGGTTAAGAATTGAATTATTAACATTAAATCTTTCACAGGGAATCAATCCAATAATTCAGGCTCTGTTTCCCCAAGGTAAACTTGTGTTAACAAACATTGTGCTCTGTGAGTGAGTTTGGCACGATTTTGAAACACCGGAAAGCGTTTTTAACACTTTGAAATTGTTTTGATATTGGGTTGTACGGTCAAAAATTGTTTTTAAAAAAATTATCTAGTGCTCGACCATCTTACTACTAATGGCCAGTGGGAGAGTATTGTTGATGTTGCATGGGAGAACAATAAAATTAACGAAAAATTTATAACTTACCTGCTCATCTTTAATGTTGTTGCCAAGGTTGCATCATATTATGGATGGCCCGTCTCGACCACACATTGTATAGTGGGATCAATGGTTGGATTTGGCCTTGTCTATGGAGGAGCCGGTGCGGTCTTCTGGGGTTCACTGGCGAGAGTAACTTCTTCATGGGTGATTTCTCCAGTAATTGGAGCTTTGGCCTCATTCCTTGTCTATAAATGCATTCGTAGGGTATGTTCCTGCTCACTGGCATTAAAGTAAGGCAAGCTTCTTGCCTTGACTAAACTGTAGCATTCATAAAAACCCGAATGCTAAAAAGTGCAATTAATCGTATGTTTTTTCAGTTTGTGTACAGTGCAAAGAATCCAGGACAGGCTGCAGCTGCAGCTGCACCGCTACTCGTATTTCTGGGCGTAACTGGAATTTCTTTTGTAGCATTTCCGCTAAGTAAGAACCTTCAATGGGCTCTAGCACAGGCCGTTTCCTGTGGAGCAGCAGGTGCATTCCTCGTGTACAAAATGATTCAGGGACAACTTGGCCATCTACTCAACAAAGCTGCTAGGAAGTCAAAAAAGATGGATGAGAGTACGGATCAGGGTAAAAACATTGGGTTTCTAGACGATATTGCAGGCCCAAAGGGAACTCAGTTGGAGATAGTTTATGGGGTATTTGGATACATGCAGGTCCTTTCTGCTTGCTTCATGTCATTTGCCCACGGTGGAAATGATGTCTCCAATGCAATTGGTCCCTTGGCTGCTGCATTATCCATACTTCATGGCAGCGTTGGTGGAGCTGAGATAGTCATTCCTATTGACGTTCTTGCTTGGGGAGGATTTGGAATTGTAGCCGGGCTGATGATATGGGGCTACAGAGTGATAGCAACCATTGGGAAGAAGATAACAGAACTCACACCGACGAGAGGATTTGCGGCGGAATTTGCTGCTGCTTCTGTCGTTCTAATTGCATCAAAACTTGGTTTACCAATATCAGCAACCCATACATTGGTTGGTGCAGTCATGGGTGTAGGCTTCGCAAGGGGACTTAACAATGTTAGAGCAGAAACTGTGAGAGAGATAGTTCTTTCTTGGGCTGTGACAATTCCTGTTGGTGCTTTCCTTTCAGTTTTCTATACATGGATCTTGACCAAGCTTTTGTCATATATTTTATGAGGCATGTACCTCTAGAATTTTCGATATGCCTCATGGAACAACTTGTGTACTAGCTAGTTCATTCAAGATATCCTCTTCCTTTTCCAAATGGGAATTGCTATTTATTTACCATCAAGCAAGCGAGAAACTAGTCTCTTGCTTGTCTTCAGCCTCTTTTTCCTTCTTGCTATTTAGCTCCTTGCAGAAGATTTCTGTACTTCTGCAGATTGAACTACGAAAAATGATATTTTTTTTTGTTATTCTGGCGGTATAATCATTATTTCAATATATTCAACAGGCATACTCATTCCAAACACTTAAAATTAGTTTTTTGCAGCCAATCGAAAATAACAAAATCGACGGCCTGGAGAATCAAACACCCTGAGTGCACAGCAGTGGTAAGCATTGGATCGTTGTCAAACACCATGTTGGTATTTCTCTTCCAAATTCAAGCCAATGGGAGCTCATTCTTTCAATTTTTCACAATCCGTGGATTCAGTAACCATGCAGGGGTAGCTTTAGCAGCTGGAGAGGGCAAAAAGCCAGCCAATCCAAGAGTAGTTTCTTCATGTCCTTCGCTCTACTGAAGGAACTCACCAAATTTCACCTGGCAAGCTGCGCTTGCACATCTTTGTGCTCATGTCATATTCCCAAAGGCCTGAAAACATCTGACGTTCGAGTTTCTTTAGTCTTCCACTAATCCAGTTGTTGTGGAGAACATAACAGCCCTTCTTCCTACAGGCTGCTTTTATATTTTTCTTTTTCCAAAGTTCTAAGTATGCACCGTTAGGAAAGAGGTTTCTATCCAAGAAATGAACAGTTAAATTTGTTTCAGGTTCCAAGCATCTATTACTACCCATGCGATTAATACCTCTGTCCCCGCAAAGGGTATCATAGAAGCTTGGCTGCTCCGACTGTCCCGAAGTTGCTGCATGCTTCACCACTTTCTCCATGGCAGCTATTGTTGAGTCATCAGAACGAGCAAAATAGAACCCAGAGTTCAAGCGTCTGGGTAAATTTATTGGTCCTGCAAATAAAATCAAACCAAGAAGTGACGAAAATGATTTGGATAAATATTTGATTATATGAGTATTTAACGTAAACCCTAAATAATAGTTTGTTCATTCCGAATTTCCTTTTCTCTGGCTAAATATTCTTCAAGTATTTCAATCCCATTTGAAAAGATAAACTTTCAAGAAATAACATTCCAAGGCAATGCATGAAAACCTGTCTTCTTGTATTCATCAGATTGTGCTGCAAGAACACCAGAACCAAAAGCGTAAAGAAAAGGAAGAGGATTTTTAAACCAATATACATCAACGTCACTAAGAAGTACGTTGTAACCCAGCTTTAATATCCTCAAAACCATTCTGGACTTCACTTTTGTCACCCTCTGGAAGCACTCTGTTCCAAAGTGACAGTCATTGAAGCTAATATTGGTCGGAGCCAATGGATCCCTGTAGACCGGCAGGCCCTAGCAAAAAATTGAACTGTTGAACGTTCAAAAGTAAAAAGAAATCTAATACAAATCACAGCAGAGAAGCCTAAAGCAAGAACAGAGAAGAAGAGGAACCTGCAGGACAGAGAACTGATATGTATCGTGATCAAGAGCGCAAACTATATGGTTCGGGATCTGGAGGCGGCGCAATCTGCATGCCCAGCTCATTAACATGTCTTTGTAACTATATCCTGCAACTGCTAGCACAATTGTCTTATTCTTATCTGCAATTAGGGGAAGAAGGATCTCTAAGGAATATGGAAGCTCTAAAGTTGCTGAAGGCGATATCCTATTTTCCAATGAGCAATCATGTAGTCTCCCCTGTGATC
The DNA here is from genome assembly GCF_013281855.1 of Momordica charantia. NCBI lineage: Eukaryota > Viridiplantae > Streptophyta > Magnoliopsida > Cucurbitales > Cucurbitaceae > Momordica > Momordica charantia. The sequence continues at coordinate 31,137,003 of NW_028275167.1, read as the reverse complement.
GAAAACCATGGTTACAAGCCACAGGTTTCTTCTTCCTCCCCATATGCAACAATCGTGTGTTCCATAAACTTAGAATTCTCCGGTTCTTCGGTTGATATGTTGTGTCTTCTGTGGTGTTGATCAGAATATATTGCCCATTACAGTTGAGAAGTTTCACCAGACTTGAAAGATTGGCTTCGTCATGAAATGAAGACCCATATAGTGAACCAAGATGGTAGTTGCCAAAATATTCCCAGCTTCTTGTTCCAATATCTGAATTTGGATGTCCATATCTTCCATCGGATGACTGCTCAGGATCTTGAAGATAGAAACTACTGATGGTCCAACTGGCATCAAACACAAACCTGAATTCAGATGCCATAGCTTCATTTATGACCCAATTGTTATGAATCCCTCTTCCATATAAGAAGGGAGGAAGAACTCCACTGTGCAACGGAATTTCCCAGTTGTTCCACGCCAATAGTTCTTTCCCTCTGCAGTGACTCCATCGCCAATGCTCATTGAGCAACTCCTGAAACCAAAAGAAAATAAGAATCCAAAAGGGGTTTGCTGAGTATATTCAATCAACTCCTAATGTATGTATCGTTGTCTCAATCCCCGAACGTTTGAAGATACTTAGTACCTTCTGGATTCTTGTAAATTTTTGATCCTCCATTGGGAAATGCCTCCTGGACTCGTCAAAGTAGAATGGTATGTATGAAATATTTCTCGATGAAGCAACCAGGAGCCAATCACGGTCAAGTTTGTTAGCATAATTCAGAGTAGAAATAAAATCAGGCAGAAGAATAGTTTCAGGATCAACGAAAACAGAGATGTCTGATGTGAACGACTGAGATCTTGCCATCATTGAATGGAAATATGGGGTTCCCAGGAACCTATACAAATAAGACAAGAACAAAAGTGATCAATATCATGCCGAGATACCATTTCTTCACGAGGGCTAATGCAGCATCTCTTATCTTCTTCATTTTGATTAACATTTTAAGCCATGATAAGCAATCTCATTTGGATCTAGCCAACGAAAAAGCATATTTCGAAAGGTTTTCAAGTTCTAATCAGGTAGATAATTTCACACTTCACATAAACACAATACTTGTTCAGTACTAGAGAAAAAAATCCATAAATATTGCCACATGGCTAACGCAGCTTCTCAGCCCTACAGAAAGTTGAGGAATCAATGTCCTATTCCTATGTATTAAACAGAATTAAACCAAATCAACAGGCTCTGATGACACCAACATTCCTAAACAAACACCAACGAATAATGAAATGAATACAAGCAATCTGCCGACTTCATCTGAATTTTTCAGCATTTGAAAACTTCCTTACAACACAACTTGAAATAACATTCGCCACGAAAACGGGAGAAGCTAAAAATTTCACATACGTAAAATCAATGTTGCTATCAACATAAACTCGCGAACTGAGAGAACGTGCAGATGATACAACGGAAGAGTCTTGGCTAAACAGAATGACTGTAATTTGTGGGGACAGAGCAAGCCACGACCGAATAGCTAAGCTCTGCCGAACTCCAATACTACCAGCGAAAGGGCGAGGCGCAGAGAATATGGAAATTGTAGGATTGAGTCGAACGCCGACAACTGCGGAGCGAAGCTTGGGCCTCACGAAACGATCCTTGAAGGAAGGCAAACTTTGAGTAGCATATAGCGAGAGAGCAATCAAAACCAATCCGGAGAGCCAGATTGAACAAAGTCCCGCTTCGATCGCCTGTCAAGAAATAGAAACGAAACATCAACAGAAAAACAGAACCAGATTAAAACTAGTTCTTATGAAACAGCTTAACAGAACAAAAATGGATGAAAACGAGAAGGCCGATGAGACCTTCATGCTTTGCTGTGTTCGTCTCTGAAGGTGATCGGCATGTACACAGAGAGGAGAAACTTTGTTTCAGGTTGTAGAGAGAGAGATTGTGAGACTTTAACTGAAAGAAATGCAATGCAAAAGTAACAAACCCACCACTTCCATTAACGCCATCAGAAACGGAGCACGCCACCGGCCATGTGAGGTCTGTCGTTTTCTGTACGCAATAATACTTTAATGTCCACTGAGAATACTTCGTTTTTTCCTTCAATTCTATTTCTAACTATGATATCGAAATCCGGGAGCACCATTTTGCATTCTGCGTTTCTTCACTCCCACAGTTCATGAAGCGCAGAGCCATATACGCCGGACAGAAATAGAGGAGAGAGAGGATCTTGAATCCTTCATGCATCCTTGGACGGTGTTTAAAACGTCGGGGTCCCTGTACAATAGATATTTCGGAAAAATTAATGAAAATTATGGAAATATCGAAAAAAGATTTTTAAATTATTTGAATATGCAAATTAAAATTTAATCGAAAAACTTTTGACTACTTTTTTCCTAAGAAGATTAGGAGATGAGATAATTAACAATTTGGTTTCCAAACAAATTTCTAAATTCTAATTAACTTTTTACCTATTACTCTTTTCAAATTTGAATTTACACATTTTTCAAACACATTTTCAAATCAATCATCAATCCAACTTTCTAATCAAATTTATACAATTTTCAAACACTTCAATCTCGTGATTGTGTCATCCATACAAATTGTGTTTCATATTTTACTCATTTGAGCAACTACCTTCAAAACTTTCAGTGTAGGATGACTTGAGAGAACTATTGTAATTTATATCAAAGTTATCAAGATAGTGCACTATATCCTTAGAGATAATCTTTTTGGTATTGATTAAGTTACATATTCTACATGTTTCACGACTATTTATATATAATAATATTTAATTTTTTAAAAATTTTAAAAATATTTCAATCTTTATATATGTCAATATTTCACATATATTGTTTAATTGTGTAACTAAGGACTAGATTGGATTAGAAACTATCAATAAAGCAAATTTCAAATCTTATTTGTTATACTTAAAATGCGAATGTTTCACTGAACAAACTAAGATTACAATCATCGAGGTTGTGAGAAATTATAGACTGTAATGACATAGTTGGAAGATGATGAAAATAAAATAACCTTAAAAGAAAAAGAGGAGAAAAAAAGAAAAAAAAGACATGTCGATTCTGACATTTTATCGATATTTTGTCGACATGTCGACGACATAGGGGGAAAATCGACTTTTTCCCTCTATGTCTTCGACATGTCTGTCGACATTTTGAATTCTGATCTTTGGCGATCAAAGATCTTATTTTGCATCTTTAATCTTTGTGATTAGTCAATTTTATTCTAATATTCGATTTTAAGTCGAAATTATTCCTTTTCGACTTATTTCGCCCATAGGTATTTGTTACATTGACATCTCGAATTTTATCCGTCCTTTAACCAAGTGTATTTTGTATATCTACCACTATTCCAATTCTTACTAATTAATTAATAGTTAAAGCGCTAATTTTCAAACTAATTTCGACAGTCACAATTTGCGGCAGACAAAAAATATTGATAATAAAAATTTGAAGGGGATGAAACAATATTTTAATTTTTTTTTTCTGATTTTTAGTTTTTACATAGAATAATAAATGGACAAATTATTATTATTTATTTAATACTTGAATGCACAGTGTCCTTGAGATGTAGTCCTTGGTTAGTGAAAGTGTTGAAAAAGACCCAAATCCCCAAAATTACCCTACCTTACAATCCGGCCCAGCTTGACTTTATTGTGTAAAAATATTTTATAACAAATTTAAGTTGATTTTTTTTTTTTTGAGTAGGTTGGGATTTGAACCCACCACCCTTTTTGATGGCTTATGTGAAAATCAATACCTAAGTGGGAGTATAGCAACATGTGGAGTGAGATTTTACGTATGGAAGTTAAAGTGAGCATAGTTAATTAGCATATATCTCGAACTAAAAGGTCATGAATTCAAATCTCTGTACTAAAAAAATGTATGGAATATTTAGAAAAGAAAAAATACATAGGGACAATTCCTCACTATCTTGTTCATTTGCAATAAAAGAAATATATATATATATATTTTAGTACAACAAATAGATGGAGAGATTTAAACTCTTAACCTGGTTAAAATCTTGTGTCAATTACTGCTGAATTAAGCTTATGTTATGTAATAAAATATTTTCTTTATACAATGATAAGAAACCATAAATTTTTTGGAAAGATACTATTTTACCGATCTAATCACAAGTATCTAATATATTCATACCCAACGATTTTAACTGAACTAATACTCAAGTTAAATAAACTAGCAACAACTCAAATCTGCTAGTTATAAAAAAAATTATTGAAATTAGTATTTGATTTTAATTGGTGTCTCCTTTTGACCATCAATTATAAAAACAACCAGTTTAAAATCTATAAAACATTCACCACCTTTTAAGCTTTACATATCAAAATAACCAAACAAACTCTTAAAACGAGTTTTTTCTTTACCATTTTTCAAAAAAGTAAACAATCCAAACCAACCTGTCTTGTATCACAAAGTTCATAGGTCAAACGAGAGAGGGACCCGTTTTAGACGCAGAGAGACGAGAGGCACCATCACAAAGCTTCAACGGCGGTGTCGTCCAACACTTTGAACTCACCTTTTTAGCAGCTCGGTGAAGCCATCTCGAATCAGACCGTTGGTACCTTTTACATATTTTTTTCTTCCCTTCATTTTAATGAATATTCGGACTAACTTGCACACACCCGAACGATATTTCAACAGTACCGACTTGTATTATTACAATTTAGAACATTCCTCCAATGCAAGCTCAAATACATACAAAAAATTAGAACGTTAGGTTCAGTTCCTTTTCCCATCATATACTTTTTGCTCCCCATTCCTAACTTGGACAACCAACCATTTGAAAATCAAAACATCTCGAGAGCTTTTGTTTTATCTTCAAATCCACAATCATCATACATCGAAGGAAACTTAGCTAGAAGTAACCAATATCTCTATATTTAAAGCAGCAGCTCCTAGACCAACATGTGGTTATCGCCAGTTTAAACCGACTTGCATCAATCCCTCACGTCCATTAAAACAGACTTTCCTTGTATTGCCGTCTCTTTAAATTTGATACACAGTCTGCAGCTAATGAATCTTTTCCGAGTTGCTCAGATTCAAATGTTAAAATCAAGGTTCTGAGTCTTCAAACCGATAATAATTAGTCGGGATTCTCCTAATCATTTGACAGTCATCTGCGTCGTCTCACAGGAGACCTAGATCTTGATCTCCTTGCCCTGCATGATATGTATAGTTAGTCCTAAAGAACAATTATGGACAAAGAATCTGAAGCATCCATTGGAGCAGCTTACTGTTATGAGGATGAGTGTGCATATGTCTTGAGAACACATACACAAACTTAATCTATGAGACATTGCGGCATACCTGGTGGTTTCAAGAGAAGAGAAGGGGGAATGCCTGCGCTGAGAGTGCTTGCTATGTGGTGACCGCGAAACTTGTCTAGAAATGAAAGCATCCATTATACTGATTTGGTGAGTTAAACATGCAAAGCTTAGAAGACAGGTGCTCAGCCTCGTGGCAGTGTATGTAAAACTTTACAGGAAACTGTTTGTTAGCATAAACCATCAAGGATAACCTCATTCTTAATGTGAAGGAGAAGAGCATGGATTGGGAAATCCGCATCAAAAGAAACAGAGTTTTAATTCACAGGATTTTTTTCAACTCCTGCCGTAAATGATGAACTTGAAAGAATTCATAAGAAAATATCACAGATTTGCTTTTAATGTGCTAGAGCCCATCAGACATTCTCGACACAATAAACAAAACAGTGATGATGCCCATATCTTCCAATTTTCCAAGAGATGTATTCTATGAACTGCAGATAGGACTGCTTAATTCTTCACTTTAATCATAACGATTAAGTCACCAAGCATTATTAGTAGATTAATTTGGAATAATATATTTTTGTGGTTGAAAAATAGAAAGAAAATGAGATTACACAGCGAACCTCCCTGGAACACCAACCAGCAAAAAAGTGAACTAGAAATTTAGGATTTAGAATACCTTCTCTTAGACCTGATTGGAGATGGTGATTTGTCACGTTTTCTTGAATTCAACTTCCTGCAGAAAGTAACTATGCATGAAGTCCCAAACGACCTTTTCAAAAGGGAAGAAGAATAGGAACTTATACAAGAAATACCTTTTTGATTCATCCGAGTCATCACTTGAATTGGTCGAATGATCAACTGCCTTGCCTTTATTTCTGTCTCTACTGCTCTTGTGCCTACTTGAATCACTTGAGATTTTCTGTCTCGTTCTACCTTCCTCATCTTTGGTGTACTCCCTTTTTCTGTCACAATCTTTAACGCTAGCCCTCAGAAGCTTGTCTTCTCTTCTTTCCTCCTTTGAATTGTGATGCGTAGACCTGTGTCTTGAGTTGGAATCCTTACCTTTTTCACCAGACTTAACACCTTGGTCCTTCAATTTTTCCTTTTGGACATTCTGGTCATCTGTTTCTTCCTTCCTCAGGGTCCTGTGGTCTTGCTTCAGACGATTTTCATCTGGTCTGTCATTTGACCTAGTATTTACCTCCCCTTCTTCCTTAACACGATCTTTCCATGAAGAACCCCTCATACTCTCCTGCTTGCCACTATTATGAGGTTTTATTTTAGTTCCCCCATCTTGTGGATCTTTAAATCCTTTTTCAAAATTCACATTCTTTCCATGCTGTTCAGGTACTATGTCTAAAGCATCCTTTGTCCCAGAGGCAGTTCCATCACCAAGTTCTATTTCATTATCCTTACCTTTAGAGCTTGGCTTCAATGAATGTTCTTGACCCATTTCTCCATCCACCCAATCACCATTCGACTTATTGAAGGCTGTGCTTTTACTCATTTCATTAATTGAACTGATTGAACCATCATTGATGTCACTTGTTACATGATTTTCACTGTGCTCTATAACATTTATTTGAGTGCTAGCATTTCCAACTACATCCTGCATATTTCCTAAATTTTTAATATCAACCTTTGTCTTGGAACCTTGGACACTTGCACTCTGAATTTCACCATCTCCATCATCATTTTTTTCATCATCGGAAACATAATTTGCAAGACCGAGTACATCTCCAGGTGAGCTGGAACTCGACTTTGCACTAGTATCATCATTATCAGGTTCCTGAACTTTGACTGCCATCAAAACCTTCGCAGAAGCTTTGGGAGTTGAGACTGGCAAGGTAGATAAAGAGACATTCTGATTTGAAGTGACTAGATTGAGTTTGGCTGAATGGAAAAAAGAAAAATAGCGTGTGTAAGATAGAGGGAGACAGGATAAAAGTAGGCCGACAGGTTAATACTTGTTAAACTTCTGAAGCACTGGTACTTGAAATGCACATAAGTTGGGGGGAGGGGGGCAGATAACAGACTAACAGTCACCTTCAACAGCCTGATCATCTTCGTTGAGAACTTTCGTAGCGATTTCATCAAACAGTTCGTCAGTAACCTGTGTAGAAACCATGAAGTCAGTTCTCAGACACACATATGGCAAGAGCAATTTATTAAGAACAGGACACAGGATCCTCCTCAAATGGTGATAAGAAGCAAATCACGACAGAAACAAACAAGATGCCAAAAGTCTACATTTCCTATGCTTAGATCAATAACAATAAGACATTTGTGAAAAAGCCAACAGGAATCCAAAATTCTTTTGTTTCTTCCCAACCAAATATGACACAGCGAAAAAGGTCTTCTGGCACCCTTCCACCAAAAAAAATCCCAAACTTAACAAAGAGATTACGTTCAAATAAAATGTCCAATATACATCAACGTCAAATGGTAATTCCGCTTCCTTGGAACTCCACAAAATAGAAACAACTGGATTCACAATCTGCTAGAAAGTAATACATGAGAGTTCTCCAATACCCGTTGCAAAACATGATAGACCAAAACCAAATTCCAAAGAGAGATACTCAGATTCAAGAAGAGATTCATATATCACAAAACTCCTTCAGAAGAATGAGGAAACAAAGTACCAATTCAGACTTCATGATTAAACAAAAGCTGATGTGAGGAAACCAGATTTCAGAATAGTTATTGATTTGCTGAAAATATGTATGCAAGGTTTAGCAAGAAAACCTTTAAAAGTACTTCGGTCAGCACGCGCTTGATTTCTTGATTTATTGCTGCAGTTCTGGCTCCTTCTACATAATCCTGCATAGCATAAAAATGATGAAGTCCACGCTCAAGGAAGAACAGAGGGAAAATCTCATCTGGATAAATCATAAAAATATTCATCCTTAGCCCCCCCATCCACAAAACAGTGCGTGGGTGAGCATTTATATCATTCAGAAAATAAAATACTATGTAGAACCTCATCTTCTTCTTCTTCAGTTGACCTAGAAGAATCAATACTTTTACTATCAGTTTGATCACCCTTCGTGGAAGACTTGTCAACTCCTTGATCCTCCATGAGTTCAGTTTCCTCCTTTGCATGGTCAGCAGAAGAGCTTGTGATGACTGCTTTCTTGATTTCCTCTCGGAGCCAATTTGGCACGGAAGCCTAAAGTTGCAGGATTAGTTAACTAGCAGTTTATCATATTTCCAGTATCAGATGGTGTGGTTATTTACCTTTTTTGGGCGTTCGGACATATTTGAAATGCCATATGTGTCACCAGATAAGACTGTGGGAGGAAGTGCAGCTCCAGCAAATGGTGTAGCAGCAGCAGGAATTGCAGGGGTGATGCTAGAACCAGCAAACCTTCCAAATGGGGGTGGTGCGTGTCCAGGAACAGAAGGTATAGGTACTGGAGGATCAAGCTGAAAATTTACAATTTTCAGCACTTTATCTTGATGATCTAGAACACACACACAAAAAAAGAAAAAAAAAACAAACAAAAATCATAAAATAAATCCAGAACCTGTGTTCCAGAAGCCAAAATAGGAGGAATTGGTGGGTAAACCATGCCAGGAGCTATAGAAGACCAAGAATTTAAGGAAGGAAGCGTGACACCAGAATCAATGCCTCTAGTGGATCCAGCTGAATCATGACGAGCAAAGCCAGATTGCATTCTTAGACCATGATCGTGACTGAACCTAGGAGCAAAATCTAAAGGCTGATCTGCAAGATTGGTCATGGTATCAGCTGGCCCTGGCTCGTTGCCATATGCATAGGGCGTAGGAATAGAGGGTTGGAAATGCTGCTGTCCATCATGAACTGAGGAATTTTGTAGAGGTAGTGATTTGAAAGACTGTACATTTTGATCTACTATGTCTTCTTTACCTGTCATTAGGTGTGTTGAGATAAAATTGAACAATTAAGACGAAACAAAAGTGGCACCAAGAGATAATGAAAGGTAAGACTAAACGATTAAGACTCCTAATGTTTCATGTAAAATAAATAAATAAGACTCCTAGTATTTAGAACATAGGAACAAATCTCAGCTTCAAACAAGCTCCTGTACACTGGAGGATTGAAATGTTTGGGCAAGTGTACAATTGGCAACATAACTCTCAACATGATATGATTCTGAAGCCAATCACATTCTTTATTGTGGTAAGCTGAATACAGAACACAGTTTTCACCTAATATTATTTTTCAAACACTTATTAGAAAAACTATTAACAAGATGTGCTTCACTAAAAGACCAGCTGTTCTAAGTCTTGGAATCTAGACTGGACACTGATTAAACTCGAAGAAAGTATCAATAACGATCATTCTGCTCTTTTTCTGTGTTTGTGTGTTGGGGGAGCGTTCTTTACCTCCATTTTAGAGAAAAAAGGGAATGGTAATAATACAACGACAGTAGTAATAAAATTCATAGTGATAGATGCCACAGAGAGTTAATAATAACAATAAGTATTATTTAAATTACACCCAAAAGAATCTTCCCTCTGCTATAATAATCACCCACCAAAGAGTTTCTTGTGGAAGAGAAGTTTTTTCTTTTTTTCTCTGGAAAGGGTGGGGGTGTACAACACTGAGGGAAACAATTTGAGAAAATGGGGTTAAATATCAAGAAGGATATACATGTTGAACCCAATTCAGTTAATAATACAAAAAGAATTTCTATTCGGTTATTACTAAATGAGTTCGAAAGCAGAATTCTTCAGCAATAGCACCACCCATACACTAGTGAATCATTACCTGTAACAGAATAATTACTAGAAGGTACCTCCTGCTGATGAACCGATGGACTTGAAGATAACTTTCCTTGGTGATGGAAAACAGAGTTCATGTTGCCTCCAAAGTTACCGTCACTGACTGAGTAAGGTGGATGCCCATCTGAAAGATAAGAAGATTGTTCGTTGCTAACAGTAACAGGTGTGGAGTCCAGGTGATGAGCTGCTGGTGGCCGGGCACCAGATGTGGCTGAAGCTGGAAACTGTTCATAAGTTGGAGGAAGTGGTTGATTAGACATATCTGGATAGTTAGGATTAACAGGTTGTGAATACTGTTCATGATAATAGTTCTGTTCTTCATGTCTTCCTATAGGTGCAAACTGAGATTGCTGGCTCTCCATTGCAGTCTTCGCATCTGCCCATGCCCTAGCTTTTGCAGCCCAATCTTCTTCATTGCCGTGGGCTGTTATCAAAATATTCAAAGAAAGTGTACAGAAGCCAGCAAAATGAAGGGACGCTAATATTTCAAAGGAGCAAAAAGAAAGCCTAAAATATGCAACATAATAATAATAAAATTCATAAAATAATGAGATTCAGACAACACAATAATACAACTTAAAAAAGTGAAGTGGAGACATGATGCAGATAGTACAAGTTAAGAGTCTTGGTTATCCTTCGTGCCACACAGATAAACCATGCAGACCATCGATGATATGCAATTCATTATTAAAAGTGTTTCATATAGAAAAGAACCGCAAGAATAGCATCAATACTTATTACTTAGTCAGACGACAGGTAAAATCTTGCAAACTGAGGAAGGCTCAAGTAAAAGAGCAATAATCTATCAAGAAACGGTATCAAGATATTAAACTCTTAATCAGCAATCTTGAAGAAAATTGTATTAAAAGTCACTATTATGAACCGTAACAAACCTTGATATTCCCAGCCCTGGTGCGGAGCCCAACTCTGATTGTTCCATTCCTGCAAGAATTAAAAGTGAGGTTGACGTGCAAAGGAAAAACCATAGTTATACCTATTTCATAAACAACCATTTTATCACACAAATGTAAAGATATGACTAGCATGTTCAAACATAACATACAGAAACTGCATTGATGCGCCTCACAAAAATATTAAAAGATAGATAAAGGAACCTAAATCGATACATCCCCACTCCAATAACCATCAAAACAGTTACTCATATCACCAGCCAGCTGATGGCGTTAAATTCCCACAAGTAATGGAAGTAGTCAAGGAAGTAAGAAGTTTCCGAGTTAGCAAAAAATTCATCCAAAAAACAACAAAACTTGCCTGATTCACACGAGAATAAGACTGTGGAACCTGGGAATGAGAAGGGGGGTGCTGAAACATAAGAGGGCGAGGAGGAGGAAACTGGCTGTGGTGGATAGGTTGGGAAGGATAAGGATGAGGAGGTGGAGGATAAGCGCCGGGAGGAGGTGGAGGAGGCAGAACATGGTCGGAATGAGGCGCCGGCGGACCCCACTGCGACGGGGGTGGCGACGGGGAGTGCGAAGGATGGTATTGGAATTGGTTGGGGAACCATGGACCCTGCGGCGGAACTGGTGGCCTTAACGTTGACTGGTGGTGGTGGTAGGGATCGGCGGCGGAAGGCGGTGGCGGAGGTGGCGGAGCCCTCGCAAAAGGGCGACTCTGATGGTAAGAATCCATCGGCGTCGATTACTGGCGGGTTCTTGAGATACGGTGCTCACTGCTCAGTGGAGGAATACGGAGGTTCAGGCTCCCGACATTATTACGACGCCCTGCGGGAGAAGGGGGGATTTCAGAGGAAGAGGCAGCCCGAGGAGTCCAGTATGGTGGTGAATTGCAGCCGGTTGTCACCGTTACGTTGCCGTTAGAAATGGATTCCATTCCGTCTGTAGTGGGGGTTAAAAGCTCAACGACGACTTCGACTTTCTTTCTTCCCAAATTGGGCCTAAACTTCACTAGAAGCCCACAACTATTCACGAACGTTTTCCCTCGCATCTAAATCTTGTGAACATATTCCTCCTAGTTTGCCACAACTTGGTACCGCTCTCGCAGCCCGCACCGAAATAGTGCTTTACTCTTAGATGTTCAGTCAACTTCTGTACCTCAACGTATTTTAGGGAGAACCAGTTAGCTTTGGGTTCGAGTGACATTTCACCCCTAACCACAACTCATCTGCTGATTTTTCAACATCAGTCGGTTCAGACCTCCATTTAATTTCACCCAAACTTCATCCTGGTCATGGATAGATCACCCAGGTCCATAAGCAGTAACAATTGCCCCATGAAAGACTTGCTTCCGCTACGGCTCCGATGAGTTCCCTTAACCATGCCACTACCTATGAGTCATCAGCTCATTCTTCAATCGGCATGCGGTCAAAGTCCTTGTCTCCTCACACTGCTTGGAATCTTACAGTTTCATGTTCTCTTTCACTCCTTGATGGAGGTTCTTTTCACCCTTCCCTCACGATACTACTTCACTATCGGTCACCCAGGAGTATTTGGCCTTGCAAGGTGGTCCTTGCTTTTCTTTAGTACAACAAGATTCCAAATCACATTTGAATAATATAATATGTGTTTAATTTTTAAAAATTTTCATTACATTTCTAAGCTTTGTAAGAATAGTGTATAGTCTCTGTGGTTAATACCGATACTAACTTTTATCCTCGATTGAAAGGTTGAAAGTTCAAATTTATACCCCACATATTATTAAATTAAAAAAAAACTAATACTTTTAAAGCTACAATGGGTGCCAAAGTGAGCATAGTTCAATGGTAATTGGCATATATCTCAAACTAAGAAGTTGTGAGTTAGATCCCTCACCCCACGTGTTGTACTAAAAAAAAGTTACAACATGTGTTCTTTTCTTCTTCTTTTTTTCCTTATATTATTATTGTTGTTTTTTTAAACCAGGAGATAAAAGATTTGAACCTTCCACTTATTTAAAAGATTACATTGAGCTATGTTCGAATGGGTGGATGAAGTAACTTTTTTTTAGTACAACAAATATGACAATTGAGGATTAAACTCCAACTTTTAGGCAAGACGCAATCGGAGAGAGAAAAATTAAAGGAAAAATTTGAAGATTGAATGGATTATCTTAAACCTGCCTCAGATACTTTAGGCAAGGTTCTTTACTTCATAAGGTGGTTCCCTCTATGGTCTAGGAATTCAATTTTTGGCTCCGTAACATTGAGATCAACCTCAAAGAATTACAAATTAGAAGCCTTAAGTAGTCCTCGAAGAGTCCGTATATCCTCTCCGTCTTCGCTTTAAAAGACATATTGACCCATTTGAATTTCTCTGAGATCTCCCCCAATTTTGGGAAAGCTGGTGGCACCTCATCGTAGATAGTGTAAATGAGAGCCACTTTAATATCCCATTGCAGCTTCTAATCTATCTTATCTCGAAGAAAGCTTGATGCAAAAGAGGTGTAGCATTGAACCGCTGCTTGCTTACCTAATGCGTGAGCCAGAAAATGGAAAATACCTTAATGTTTAGCTATACCATATTGACGGTGGGATAAAGTGACTTCACTAGAGTGAGATAAGTTGAGATTATTGGTCAGACAGAAAATCAGGACTCAATAACCTGCCTAGTCCATCTCTTAAAACTGCAGCTAAATCTAACAATTAGGACCATTTACATTTAGACCTATTTTTTTACCCTTATAATTTGAATTGTAAAAATTCAAAACTCAACAAGAAGCACCAAAACATGAAAGTCAAAATTTATCGCATATGAAAGTGAAAAGTAATCGCATCTGTAAGCTTAAAATCAATTGGACGACAATAAGCACCAAAACACTGTACAAAAAAAATGATACAAGCGTACAAATATTGGGATTCTGCCTTAAACTGAATAGCTAAATTGAATGTTTCATGGGCTTGAAATTTGTATTGCTATAATTCCTTCTGTGATAGTATGCGCCTGTTTCCCTTTTCCGAAGCCCTCAGTCTCAGAATGCTGAGTTGGTTAGCAGTTGAAAATTTGCTTCACCTTTGACGAGAGCTAAATTAGAAATACACAGGCAGCCTCATTCTCATGCCACTGCATCAGCCTGTCTTCTAGTCAATCTTGCATACAAGCCATCCTTCAGGAGAAGCTCCTTGTGAGTGCCCATCTGTGATGGAAAAATCAATAAGACAGTTTCACTCCATAGCGTAAAGATTCTAAGTTTTGAGCAACACGGCGGATTGAGATATACGAGGTCACGGGTGAAGTCAGAAATTTTCATAGACAAGGACAAGATTTTATGTTGGATTTATCGATCTCTTAAGCGAGACTGTGGGTGATTGGTTGGCTTAGCTTTTCAAAAGAAAATGAAGATAATAACAAATAAGAAGCAAGCTAAAATTTTGAAAAGATATTTGATGAATGTCATCAAAAGCTTAGACTAAATAGAGGGCAGAACAACCTCAACTATCTGACCGCCATCCATAACCACTATCCGGTCAGCAGCTTGAATGGTTGAAAGTCTGTAAAAGAATAGCAAAGTTTGAACTTTCGACCCGCAAGAAACTTATGCAGCAGAGGCTATTTTAGAGAACTTACCTGTGTGCAATAATTAAGACGGTTCTCTTCATCTTCGAGTCATTTCTCACAGCACGAAGAACACCCTGAATAATGTCACAAGCAACAAGTAAGCAATCCCTCGTGTTTCTCACTTACCGCATGCCCGTGTCTGAAAGTAATAAGAGAAGGGAGAAAGTTGCAGAGAACATTCTCGAGAGGAGAAAGGTAATAAACTCCACATAGCTATCAGATGACAGAAGCAATGTATTAAGCAAGCAACAAAAGGAAAAAAGGTACATGCAACCAAACGAAAGGAAAAGAGAATAACTACAAACTAAAGGGAAATAAAACAATGGATAGCATGTACTTTGATAGTGTGGATGCCCATTTTGTCCAAAAATAAGGATTCTGTTATATGTTCCTGCCAATTTCCCCAAGTGTGTGCTCAGTACACATTATCATCTTTATTTTACACGTACATTTTCTCAATTCTTGCTTTTTTGTGTGTAATACTAAATTCTCTGTATTCCATGAGCATATAATGATGTAGCCAGTGCTCTAGCCAATATATAAGCATTTCAACCTCGATTCTATAAAGTAGTTACCTTAACGTTGTGTTCGCTCTCAGCATCCAGTGCGCTAGTGGCCTCATCAAGAATCAAAAGGGTTGGATCCCTTAGAATAGCTCGGGCAATAGCTATCCTCTGCTTTTGTCCCCCACTAAGCAATTCATCATCAACAAGTGTTTGATAACCATTGGGCAGCGATATGATGAAGTCATGTGCAAATGCCTGCTTGGCTGCCCATTCAATATCCTCCTGTCCTACGTCTCGGGTACATCCATATTTGATGTTTGAACTGACATCCATGCGGAAAAGTTTAGGTTCCTGTTCAAAATTATCACATCAGAAGGTGAATGTTGAATAAACACTAGACTTCAAATTAAGATGAAAGTAATTACTGGACCTGCCCTACAAATCCGATTCTTTCTCTCCACCAAACAATGTCCAACTCTCTAAGAGGGTAACCGTCAATTAAAATCTGCAAATAGGTAAAAGATATTCAAATGAGAGAAGACATGAGGGCATCTGAATGAATCTTTACACTATTTCCACATCCTGCCAGACAAACTCATAGCAATTATTCTTGTGGGTGATGAATATTATTTTAGCCATTGGATAAAAACTTCCTTTTTCTATGATCCATTAACTTAAAGTCTTCTGTCCTGAACCAACACAAATTGCTTAAAATATATGTATATATTTTCACTAAAAGAAGGTACCAGAAGCGAGCCAGAAATTTTTACTGGGAAGGACAAAATTTTACGTTTAAATATTTTCTACCTACAATCTTTCAATTTTGAAAATTTAGGTGGTAAACTACAGAGAACTTTTAAGTGTTTTTTATGTTTTATTTCTAATCTAAAGTAACTAATAAGAGGGCGACTTCTTTGTTCTGCCCTGACAACAAGCTAAACACATTACCTGCCCATTTGTTGGTTCGTAAAGCCGGAGTAAAAGATTTACCACCGTGCTTTTGCCACTGCCACTAAGACCAACCTAACAAAAAAAAGTAACAAATAGCATCAACTTATTGGTCACTGCATGAGCCCATTTTTCCGTCAAGTAAAAGGAGGGAAAATACTTACTATTGCTATGACTTCATTGGGATGCACTGAAAGGCTTACATGTTGCAGTACAGACACCTGTTGAAGTGTTTGTATAAAAAATTGTCTCATCAAAAGTAGCAACAAAAGAATCCCAAAAGTCCAGGGATAACAATATAACACTCATCTAACCACTATAATGTGATACGGCCGGCATTGTCACAATAAATTAAGAATAAATTATTATCAAGAAATGTGGAAGGTTATCATCTGAATTTTACCTAGCAAAAAGTTTTAAGCATGCAGATGATTGTTGGAATGCAGAGTAACTAAAAGAAGTCTGTTGCGGAAAGGGGAAAGAAAGTAAAGTAGTTGATAGAATGCTTTCTTATAGGCCTAACCAATCAAGTAATATCTTCCAGTATGACTACACCTATAATGGCCTGCTCCTCATACTCCTAGAACACATACTGTTCCAATTTTATCAGATGTCCCCAAAAGGACTACTGCTAGAAACATGTAAAGTCCAGGTGTATAT
Organism: Momordica charantia; assembly: GCF_013281855.1. Classification (NCBI taxonomy): domain Eukaryota; kingdom Viridiplantae; phylum Streptophyta; class Magnoliopsida; order Cucurbitales; family Cucurbitaceae; genus Momordica; species Momordica charantia. The sequence goes on along the minus strand of NW_028275167.1, from coordinate 31,120,314 downwards.
ATTTATTAAGCTAAAGTTGAACCTTAGCAAAATTATCCATAACAACACTTGTAAAGGTAAAAAACTCTTAACAAAAGAATCTTCATGAGCAACTAGATGACAATAGGAATTATGTTGATGTTACCCTTAACTTGCTGATAAAACAGATGCTACACTTGATCTAAGCCAGAAGGTCAAGAAAGGTATATGGTGATATTATTCTTTCACACGAAGAAAAAAAGGTTATCACCAGATTTTTCGAAACATAAGAAATCAGAAATACAATGCCAAGCCCTCCTAATCCTAATATTTCAGGAATTGAGCAAAGATATTGGACAAACTGTTGTAGATCATGGTAGGCACTACTACGAGAAACAAGAGTGTTCAAAGAAGTGGTTGGTTCAAAGAAGTTGTGGATGGACTGTTTACATCTAAGAAGAAATTTACCGTTGGCCTTGAGGGATAACTGAAAGAAACATCCAAAAATTCAATGTGTCCTGTCAGTTTCTGCAACTTTATTCCTGTAAATGTTTGTCCAGTCAATAAAAATTCAACATAAGATTTCAAGCATCTGAGTTCTATGTGCTTTCACCTTTTTGCTTCCACACCATATGATAAATGAACAGCCCAAAAACCATCAACAATGAAGATAACCATTTCAAGAAGAAGATAAAAGGACAAAGCAAGAACATAAGCAACATTTGGACAGCAAGGACGTTTTTGTAAAGCTAGGTTTACAAATCTGGAAAAGCAATTGCACCATGAAATATTTTGCACAACCAAATAAAAATAATTTTATGTAACGCAATATCTTGAACCTTGGTGTGGGAAATTTCTTTTTTTCATTTTCCTCCTTGAACTAACTCAGATTCCAAAACTGAGACTTCAGAACACAAAAAGATATGGTAAAAACACATTTTTAGTCCATGTTCTCTACTGCCATTTTCATCCTTTTTGTAATGATTTAGTTCCTATATTTTTAGAAATACAACATTAAAGTTTTTTACATTAACAAATTATCTTCAATACGCCATTTAGCACTCAATTATTAAGATTCTTATTGATGAATAAAATCCTCAGTTGATCTTTTTTATATATATGTATTTCCTTTTACATATTGGAGTTATCAAGAAACAGACTAGGCGCTTTCATTTTATTCCTTGTTGATTGACAATTCAAAAATTTGACCAGGAACTCAATATGAATGAATACAATAAAGCTCAATGCTGGTAAATTAACATTACTCAATGTCTGAGAGCGATACAAGGTAGAAACTTTCTTCATGATTGTTTGTCAAAAATATTGATCAAATGGCTGGTAGTGAATAGTTTCTCGAAGTATAGTTAACTAAATTTACATGTGCCTAGGTATATAAATATTAGCATGGCGTACAATTTGGTGAAGAGAACACATTTTACTATTTAAAAGCCATAACAACATTAGGATTTTGCATGTGTTAGTTGTTATTGCGTGTGGCAAACCTATCTGAGGCATATTTCAAACTAATGAAGACAATCATGCAGCAGATTAACTTCATCAAATGAATACTGACGACCTAACATCTCTATCAAAATTCAGTTAGTAGCTTGCCTTGTGATACAAATTGGTCACTGGGCAAGAGATCCATCAATTGGAAGACCTTTTCGCTTGCCCCCACAGATTGCATCAATGAGGATAAATTGTCCCCTACCCACCATGTTGAATAAATTAGCCATTCACTATACAATATAAACTTTGTAAGTTGTTCAGCTGTTATACGACCAGATAGAATAAACATCCCTCCTAACAGCACAGCAATGACCTAGAAAGGGAAAAGATGTCCAGAATGTTAAAAACAAACAAAAAAAACAAACAATTATAACTTATAAGAGTAAGAAAGCAGCTGAAGGGTAGGGGACTATATCCTATTAGCAAAACTAATACATCTAGAATTCAGGTTGATTTTTAAGTGTTCCTAATAGTTCAAATATGTTTTTTTTTTAACTTTAACTTTTTGTTATTTTTTTAAAAAGTTGGAATATGTTAAAAGGTAAATTTTTGGGAACATAAGGATTCTTTAATCGTAGCACTGCCTTTCCAAAGGGAAAAAAAATCATAGCATAGGAGTTCGTAAGGAAGTGGCCGTAACTATTGTTAGTATGTTATCATTTTAACATCATGTTTCTATCTTTAGTACAATGTATGGCTATTTTATAATAAATGATTGTGATAATAACAAAAGAGCTAAACCTGAGTCGCATGATAAAGAAAATTGAAGCTAAAATTCCAAAGACCATATCCTGCACTCTGTCTTAAGCTCACATCCGCTAATCTTCCCAACCACGTCTCATACCTAGGCATTAATGAATGGGCATTTATCAGTCTGAAAAACCATACACCTTTTGACTTATTATGATTAGACATGTTTAGAAAATCTATATTTACTGACAGATATTATTGATAAATAAAAGTAGATAAGGCTTGTAACACTATACTACCTTCCAAGTTCCTCCTTCTCGGTCCCATAAACACGAACTGTTCTGATCAAAGACAATGTTTCTTGTGCAACCTATTGTGAAAATTAGAATTTTTGTTGATCAAAATTTGGAATATAACATCATCAACTATGAAGTATAAAAAGTTTTACTGTACATCGTTGGAAGAAGCAGTGAAATCTTGGACCATCTTTGCTGCCTTCTTCTGATATCTATGATGAAGGACATGCATCAAGATATTACTTCTAACAAATTGCTATTAAGATCACACAAATACAAAAATAACCACATGAAGGCAAGAAGATATTAATAAATATGATGAAGGATATGCATCAAGATATTAGTTGTAACAAAGTGCTATCAAGATCACACAAATACAAAAATAACCACATGAACGCAAGAAGATATTAACAAATATGCATGCGGATCTAACATGTCCACACGAAAGAGTGTTCCAGTATCTTGAGTAAAATGACACTTCTTTTGTTGTTTCACTAGTCTGCCTGTTACTCAATTGATTGAAAGGGTTTTCTAAGCTAACAGATGTAGGAATAAGATCATGAAGAAAGCCAACCTCCGAATTGTATGATATTGCTTGGAAAAAAGTCTAACTTTAAGAACACCTAATTGACATAGTTAAGCCCCTAAACATTTTCCTTGAAACGTTTCTGTTTTCCTTTTCCCATGCTAAAAATTTAGAATAAAGGGAGTTCTTTGATAGACACAAATTTTATGAATATATTGTCAATTGAATGGGAAGAAACAAATAAAGGTATGGACATCATTCTTACCGGCCATACACTAGCATAATTGCTCCTAAAGTGGAGCATATGATCAGTGTGCATAAACCAAGAGGCTTTGACAAAAGAAGCAAATAGATCAAAGCACCACCCCCCTAGGAAAAGAGAAAGATATCAGATTAAGAATTAGTAACCTTGCCAGACATTAGTTATTGGTTTACAAAAGAAAACCTGGAGAATATTGCGTAATATCAAATTAAGATCATTGCCAATGACTCTCGACACTTGCTGGCAATCAGCTCCAAGCCTACTTGTAAGATCACCGACAGTTTCACTGTCAAAAAATGATATATCCTACAAGCAAAAATATACCCAAATAAATAATTGAGAGAGAAAGAGAGAGATTTGAAGCAACTTGATGAATTGCACCAGTTGGAAAAGAAAGTTATTGAAATTGGCTTCTTAAATTCATAACCTGTTCTTATGAAAAAAAAATATATATTATTTAGAACCTGTAGAAGAAGGGCAGAATAAAGTTTTTCTCTTGTCCTCTTGACCTGCAGTTTATGAGAAACCTCCAGTCATTATGAAAGTCAAGCCATATCATGTTCAAATAGAAGTGAAAACAATAAATTTCAACCCACATAGCATCTGAATTTTAACCAAGTAATTCACATAGAATGAGGTATGTTTTATAGCATGTCAACATATGCAAGAAATCCTTAGAAGGTATAACAGGATATCTGGACAACATATGAAATGGAACCCTCATCCATTAAGCAATGTTCTATGCTGTAGAGACAAACAGCCTTAAACATAGTTCTTTCTTGAAACTCACCAGGATCATGTTGGCAACTCCGAAACAGTGACCTCGAAGACCACTGAAGTTCAAACGAACAAAGAATCAGGTCAATGCATCAGCATTTTTGTCACGGTATTCCACAAACATTATAACTTTGCAACAAATGGAGCAAAACTTGAAGCTTAAAATGAAAAATTTAATTCGCCAAAGGCCAATGATGTGAATAGATTTACACATTTGGCAAGTTTAGTTTCCAATTCATTAGCATAGAGTAGCTTCAATGCAAGAGAAGGGATCTTCGTCCATACAAGATTTTGACCTGCATAATCCTGACGTGACACACAAGAGCATCAAGACTTGCACATTCCTGTGAAATACTGAGATTTTGCCGCTGTCAGCAGAAAAAATTGTCGCTGTTAAGAAGTGCGGGATGGAGATCTCCGAAAGCTGATTGAGAAATTTTCAAGAGTCAGAAAACTTTAAAATTAAAGTCACAGACTTAATTATGCTTGGTCAATAAAAACCTTTAATTTAATCAATTGAAATGTAATGTCGAACATCACGGATCAAGTGACTTAACCAAAATCTATAACATAAATGTTGATTTATTGCAGAAAAATATCATTGCACAAGTCCTCAATTCCATTACAGTACCTTCCACATATAAGATTATACTCGCTTAAAGATTGCAACCATTAAGGAACTTATCGGCAGTTTTAACCATTTCAGAACTCATAATCAGATTCTGAAACTCGGACTCAGAACTAATGCCATGAAACACAATACTAAGAGTTAAAATAGAGAAGCAGAGAAGAGAGAGACCGCTGCAAAAACCAAAACAGAAAATGCGGTAAAGATAACCCAACGGTCTCTAGCAACAAGGTCCCACATCCTGCTAAGAGCCCGCGTCACAGTCACTGGCTCAACCGAAGTTCTGACTTCAGCTTCATCGGATAAGCTCCACCAGCTCCCACCAGGCAAAATTGAACGTAGATATCCAACCCATCCCCGAAGCTTATCTAGAATATCAAACTCAGTTCCGCCATGGGCCTCTTCTTGATCCTCCTCGGAAGCACTCGGCACAGAGATTCCATATCCGTTAATCGCCGACTTCGGAGGAGGTAAGAGGAAGCGGCAATTAATCGAGAAATGGTTCCAGCGAAGAACCGTATTGTTGGTGAAATGAAGTCCTCGGGAGCGAATTTTAGGGACATGTTGCTTCCGAGAAAGCAAAAGATGGGGACGAGGAGCTGGTGTAATGCAAATGAACGAAGACATGAGCGGAAATCAATGGCTTTAGATTAAAATCAATTACAAGCTCAGATGCGTTATCTGAAGATGCATGGAGGAGGACAAGAAAAGCCGCTGCAGTGTTTCAGCAGAACAGACCACGAGGATCACTCGCCGAGCCAGTAGAATCCTGGTCCAGCGGAGAAATTTTACATTTAAAAAAAAAAAGAAACAAATTCAACTTTGGAGACGACGTGTCGTCTACAATTATCAATCTTTCTCTATCTTGTGTTGTTGCGTTGCGATATTGGTGACTTACGCGTGGCGCCAAATTCCTAAGTAAAAGACGAAATTAACCTCATGAAATTCAAATATCTCTGATTGCTTTCGGGATCATGGCAGACTTGTGGATGGTATTTAAGTCTTTTGGGACCTGTCAGTACAAAAATGAAAAATATCTTGCCCTTAATCGTCTGCGGTAGCCGATATCTCTGAGTTGTTCCTTCCTTCCTTTCCTCGGCGTGCTCCTGCCTCGGCCATGGCTGTTGTTCTTGGAAATTGGGCTTTGTTGCTGGACGTAGCGTCGCCTCGGATTGTACTGAACGATCGCAAGGCTCGTCCTTTGGCCCTTGACGTTGTTTTGAGCTTGCACAAGAGAGACCTTAACGCCTATTATGCTGCGGTTGTCGGCAAAAGCTTCGAACCAGACGGTGAGCCTAGGAGCCAGAGAATCGTGGCTCGTGGAAAGTCGAATTCGAAGAAGAACGGTGGCGTCGATTTCGATGGCGATGAAGAGGAAAATTGGGACAGTAATGGGTTCGACGAAGAGGAGCAGTTCGATTGGGAGAAAGAAATGCGGAAGAGAGTGAAGGAGATAGAGGAGAGGAGAGAATTGGAGAAAAAAGCGGAGGAATTACAGAGTAAAATAGATGAAGAAGGAAGCGAGGAGAAAGAGGAACCCGAGGAAGAGAAGAGGATGAGAGTGAGAAAGGAGCTTGAAAAGGTCAGTTATCTGATTTTCGTCTGCAGTTTTAATCGGTTGTTAACTACCAATAAAACGTTAATTTATTATTCTTCCGTTTCATTGCATTGTTTATCCAAGCATATACAGCTTCTCTCTGGCTTCCATGCTTGAAATCTATTTTGTTTGCTTGAAAAACGTTTATGTTCTTCGGAGATGCTAAAGTTAATGGCGATTAGATACACTTTTTTTCTGTTTGCGGCTGAGCAGGTAGCCATGGAGCAGGCTGAAAGAAGAGCGACGGCGCAGCTGATGTTTGATTTGGGTCAGAAGGCATACGGCAGGGGCATGTACAGTCGAGCCATTGAATTTTTAGAAGGCGCGCTTACAATAATTCCCAGGTCTACTTTATTCGGTGGAGAGGTCAGTTTTCTGGTTCCAATGGAGTTCGAATTTGAACTTCCCTTTCGAGTTATGATCTTTACAGTTTACAGTTGCATCATTGTTGGCTGGAATACAACTTTTGCTTGTGGATTTCAGATCCAAATATGGCTTGCTATGGCTTATGAAGCAAATAACCGCCATGGAGAGTGCATTGCTTTGTACCGGCAATTAGAGAAGACGCATCCCAGTGTCAGCATCAGGCGGCAGGCGGCAGATCTTCGCTATATTTTGCAAGCACCAAAAATCAAGATATCTCAGGAGGAAATGGTAACAATACCTCTAATCGGTTCTAGTTACGACAGGTGATCAACTCTCTCTTTTGTGATGAACAAATATTTTCTGATCATTGTTTGGTCTCATTGGAGTCTTACTGTTCTATAGTTTCAGCATTAGCATGACTTAGAATTGACCTTTATGCATAATGCTTGTTATCATCGCATATCCTAGAGCTTCAATTAAGCATTTGAGCTACCGAGATGCCTGGCCTGCAATTTCACTATCAATCTCCTCATCATTTTCTAACATTCTTGTTAAAGAAACTTCATTACTGTCATCTGGAAGCCCCTAAAAACCCTCTCCTTTCAAGAATATGCAATTAAAAGATATATTAACATGTCTGCTAGTCTGAAGTTTATGGCTTGATGAAAAAACCTCCTATTTCTAATTTTAACTGAGAAATTAAAAGAAATAACGATAATTAAAAAACACAAGAATTTGCGCGAAAAACTTCAAACCAACTCTCTCAAAGCCCCACTCAACTAGTATACTGGGCTTAAAGTGTTTCTATTGTGATGAATATAAAACCCAGAGGCATGAGCCCATTTTATAGTTTGGCCAAAACCCAACAGTTTTGATTTTGGTAACCTGTTTTTCATTTGGTTAAAATAGACTTCCTTGTATTTTGTTTATCCGTAACATCATCTCACTCAAATGTTTAATGAAACAACATATACATGAATTATGGACAAGCCAATAAAATGCATAGGCCCTTTATGATTCGACGATTATTTGTCTATTCATATATCTCACAGTTACAAAAACAACAAGATCCCGCACCGTGCTAAATTGTTGAAGAAGAAGTTAAAAGACCAAAACAACCAAAAAGATGTTTTGGCCTTTTCATTTTCATGTTTTCTTGTTTTGACCCTTTCAAGAAGAATCCTGTTCTATGCGTAATAAGCCATCCTGAGACTAGTAGTACTCTCTGTTCACATGGTGCAAAAATTGCGTATTGGGTTTGGTTTCTGAATACAGAAATGTTGAAAATGCACTTAACTTTGAATGTCCCTATTCAGTACTCGTAGCCAAGGCTGTCACGTGGCTTCTAACAAGATTCGTGATTGATGCAGCTACGCAGCAACGTGGAGTGACAAGAACAAAGACAAAGACCAGAAGGGAAGCTGGTCGACCACGAATCAGCTGCCGTCGTCTCGGGACTATTTGGGGGACTTTCTAGTTTGGCGACCTCCCATTGGCTTGGGAAAAAGCCAAGCCTTCTGGGTGGGGCTGACCTTGTGGATGGGCTTGGTTGCTGCTGCCCTTTTACTTCAAAAGTGACCACTCTTCAATTTGTAAATATTATTTTATTTTTAGATCCTCATGTATTATTGTATTATTCATTCGAGTGTGCTGGTGGGGTTTTCCTATGTTTTGACGATCCTTTCATATAATATAAGTTCTCAAAACATTTATAAGCAAATTTGATTAGCAAAACATTTATGAGCAAGTTTGTTTAGTGCTAATCAAAATGTATGACGATCCTTTCATGATTGTGTTTTCTATAACTCTCATATTAATGTTATTTATAAACTTTTTTTTCTTTGGAATGTGTAGAAAATAGAATACATCTTATAATTGTGTGGAAAGGATGATAAAAGAGATGCTAATTGAAATTATGTTGTGGAAGTATTATGAACATAACTAGATCAAGTATTTTAATTATTAGATTGTGAATGAAATGGGAATAATGATATATTATATTTGTATTTAGTTAAGTACTTAATTTTGATTAGTTAGTTTTATTAGTTTGTTAATGGGATATTTTATAATTAATTAGTTCTTTTATAGCACGACTACAATAGCTTCTTTAAAATGTGACGACATACTTGATTGAAATCAATAGCTTCGTAAAAATAGTCCTAGACAATCCTAAATCTTGCACGTTGTACAAAGATTAAATTGTGTACTCACATGTCACGAGAAAAATAGGACTACACATAGGTTAGTTGATCGACTACCAGTAATTGCGAAAATATGGAGCCTCCTTTTCCCTTATAACTTCGAGAACTAATTCAATATAAGCTGTTTTTTCCCCCTTATATTTAATTTAAAATAATTTGATATTTAATCTTCACCTCATTCAAGAAACTTTTTGATATCTAGTTGATTAAAGTACCTATACAAAGGGTATTGTTATTTGTAGTAAACAACATCCAATACAAATTCATCTTATAAATCATTATCATGCTGACAAAAGTAATTAAATCGCCGTCTAAATGAAAAAAATAATAATAAATCGCTGTCTAAAAAAAGTAATTTTGTTGTTGGTTGAGGAAAAAAAAGTAATTAAATCATATGGATTAACATAAGTTCGGTATTTTTATATTACATTTGACCTTTTCCCCTTCTATTATGATATTTTTATAAATTTTAAACTATCTCTAATACATATTTAATTTACGATATTTTTATGAATGCCTCTATTTGAAATACTCGTATGAAAAAAACAAATATTAACAGATATTTAAAAAATAAGCTTATTCAAATTATTAAAAGAAAAATTCAAAATTTACAGAATGAACATACATCGTGATAAATTTTTATTTGGGCTTCTCAATGGGCCGATGAAAGCATATTGGGCTTAACACCAAGTCCAACAGAATTCGTCCTGAACCTCATCATTCGCAATATCTGGAGGCCCAAGCCCAAGCCAGAAGATCATTCAACTATTCCCCAACTGATATAACCCCCCAAACCCTATCGTCTCTCCATCTCCTCCGAGCCGCCGAACCCTGAGAGAGAGAGAGAGAGAGAGAGAGAGAGAGAGAGGGAGAGATCCGCCATGACGACTCGCTTCAAGAAGAACAGGAAGAAGAGAGGCCATGTGAGCGCCGGTCATGGTCGAATCGGCAAACACCGAAAGCATCCAGGTGGTCGGGGAAACGCCGGAGGTATGCACCACCACCGGATCCTCTTCGACAAGTATCACCCTGGTTATTTCGGTAAAGTTGGTATGCGTTACTTCCACAAGCTTCGTAACAAGTTCTATTGCCCGATTGTAAACGTCGACAAGATCTGGTCCTTGATCCCTCAAGAAGTGAAGGATAAGGCCTCCAAAGACAACGTTCCATTGGTCGATGTCACGCAGTTTGGGTATTTCAAGGTTCTGGGCAAGGGTGCCTTGCCGGAGAATCAGCCTATTGTGGTGAAGGCCAAGCTTGTGTCCAAGAACGCCGAGAAGAAGATTAAGGAGGCTGGTGGCGCGGTTGTTCTTACAGCTTAGGTTTGAGTTACTTTTCGTTATAGGGATTTTTGTTTTTTGGTGCATTTTGATTTTTGTCTGTTTGAACTTATTGTGGAGAGTTTTTGATATAATCTAAGCTTTATGGATTCATATGCTCAATCTGCTGCATTCAATGTTTGCGTTTTCTTCTTATATTGATTGGTGTTTAATCCTTAGATTGTTTGAGAGGTTTAAATGGTTTATTGAACTATGAAATTGCTTACAACCATTGGTTGATCAGATTTCCGTGATGATATCGGGCTGTTTCCTTGAATGAATGTGACTCGATCGATTCTACTTGATTGTTTAGTCAAGTGATTCGATAAACGGAACTGGGATTTCTTCCAGAATTATTGATGTGAATCTAATAATTATAACTTGAGGAACCCAAGCACGATCTTAGGCCAAATTGGGACTTGTTGATATTTTTGAAGTTGTTTCATCATATAATGTGAACTATCATATGTTTATATTGCTGTTGCTAGGATGCTTGAAAGGTGAATGAATACTCATTGTGGAAGAAAGTGAAATATATTTGGGGAAAATCCAATCGAGGTGTTTTGTTTTGATATTTACTATTTAGTGGAATGGAAACTGATATATTTGATTGATGTCTATGAATAAACTTGCATGTCTTATGCTAGAAACGGGCGATTGCTATGTGAACTCTCTTTTTTTAAAGGATTACTATATTACGTTAGAGTGTAATTTTGAATAAGCCACTTTAAAATATAATTTTCTTAAAACAGTTTTTAAATATAATTGGTTTAAATACTCTTTTTAGTCAATTGAACTTTCAACTTGACTCATTTACTTTTAAAAAGTTCTATTTAAGTTTCTACTTTTAAATTTTGTTCCTCTTAAATTTTTCATTTAAAGAAATATAGTTAGGGAAATGTCATGTTAAAATTTTGATCCGGATCAGAATAGTGACAAGTATAATCACCGCGAGAGTATAAAAACTAAAATGGACAAGAACCAAAATTTAAATACAAAATAATATCTAAACTAATATAATTTAGACTCTAGTATGGTTAATGTCAATGAACCCAAAAAAATTTGTATGGTAAAATTTTTCCTTCAAGGATAGTACATGGCAAATAAGGTTACAATGTAAATTGATCATCCACATTTTGAGGGAAATGGTGAAGAATTTCATCCGTAGGATAGAGCTCCTCTAGCCCACATGTTGTAGTGAAAAATAGTTGCGCGAGGTTTCTCTCTAATGGAGGTGAAATATATAAGATCATAAACTGCTCTAAGAAATCACAAGAACAAACGAATAATTTTTTATTTTATTTTTATTGAATAGACTTGCTGCACTTTTTTGAATCACCTAGAAATCGAATTGCACCCATATTGTCATATTATTTAAATTTGGGATCAAGCCCAAGAACAAAAAGTACTAAATAATTTAAACTTTTGTTGTCTTTGCACATTGATGTAAATAATAGTGATATGAACTTGTATAGAACTTCAAATTATGATAAACTTTTATTTAATAATTTTTGTGTAATCTTTAATTTCTTTCAATTGTACTATTTCTTGAACATACTGATGATATGTAATTTAGGGTCCAGCTGGGAGGCTATCTAAAGTCTTGCCATTAGGTTGTTTGAGAGATTAGATTTGAATCAATTTTAGTCACCGAGCCTTTCATTTCAAATTTCAAGTTTAGTGAGCTTCTCGACCCATTTGCAACTATGTCTTAGGGTTGCATGTCGATAACATTCAAGTAGGATTGATTATCCTATCTTGTAAAGTGTGAGACTCTTGGGCTAAGGAATTCGTACGTTGTCTCTATCTCAGGAGTTGTTTTTTTTTTTTTTTTTGACTTCATATCTCATGAGTTGTTACTCTAAGGTAATTCGTGTCTAAATCTTAGAGTTGAAATTGGATCAATTCGAGAGTTTCAAGTATTAGAAAATTAGAGTTCAAATATTCAAAGTTCCTTAACTCCAATTCATTAGTTTTTCACATTTGATATCTAACTATAAAAACAATCACGTGACAAAAGAATGACTAGAAAGCTTCCATATATTTCTCAACCTTTGAATAAATGTATCTCAAACTCAGAAATTACAAATGAAAACAAAATTTAAAAAACAAAACAGACACACCCGCAAAACCAATGCCTATGGCACATTTGCACGGTTTATGGCTTTGCCTTCATGTGAATTTTCGTGGTTGTATCAGGAAATAGAGTCCCCTCCCCACTTCCTGATTCTATCCTCAGCAACAGAGGCCTGCATTTTCCATCAGTCCCATTTTGGTTTAATGTTTGGGTACCTACTTTTTACCATAACAAACTAAATAAATTCATAAACTCACAAAACTCACCTCTTTGTTCCAGTTGGTTCTATAAATCATCCCTGTCAATATGCATGTCTGTATTATGGTTCCACACATCATTCCAGACCATATTCCCTGCGACAATCATCATTCTCATATCACTTCCAAAAAAACCACTTCTAACTTCAAGGAAAAGCAGCTTGAGTTTTTTTCTTTTCTTTCATGAGACTTCCAAAAGTGCTTTTCAAGTCATCGAAAAACTGATTCCTTTTGAAAACCATAAACTGGTAAAGGACTTACCGAGACACCAAAATCAAACTTGTAACCCATTAGCAAGCCCAAAGGAACCCCAAACACATAGTAACAACCAATATTCACATAAGCTACAACGGCTTGCCATCCAGCTCCAACGGCCACTCCTGCAGTTATCCAAAAAAACAAACTTAATTTCCATCATTAATAAATTGCTTAAAGGTCGAGGTCGAAGGCGAAGACGAAGAAGAGAAACCGGATAGAACGGGTTGCACATTGTTGATCACTATGCAGAAACAAAGCATAGGAGTTAGCTTCTTCACAATTTGTCTCACAGCTGAATCGTTCGAAAATAAGGATGGATAATCGTTCTTCGTGATGAGTAGAATCGATGCAAGCATGAGACCGAGCAGACACGACGATATTACAGCCACCACCAACGAAAATCTCGCTGTTCTGGGATGAGCTGCACCCAATTCATTCGAGATTCGAACACTGCACATTTATTCCAACCATTAATTTCCTAATATTAAAGTGCAAATATCGATTAATAGTTCTTTTTAAATTATATCATTTGAAATGTTTGGTAGACATTCGAATTTTCAACCTACAGAAATAATTATTAATATTGAGCTATACTTGATATTTTGTAAGCATCATTGAGAAAATCAATAGAGAAAGGATGTGATTTGTGATTCTCCATTTTTACCTTACGGCTGCGTTTATTCCAAAAGCGACCATCACCATCCATCCCAAGATATTCGTGCTGCACCAAATTATATCCACAAAATCAACTCAACAAGTGTTTATCAATCAGTAATTTTTAGTTCTTTGACAAATTACATTTAATTTGGAGGAATCATGAATGCATGCAAGAAGGAAGATAGAAAAAAAGTACTATTATTTCAACTTCCAATCTTAGATATACATATTAACGAGTTGAGTTATACATTTGATGTTTAATTTTTTATAAACGCTTTGTTTTTTTTTTAAATTATCTTTATACTTATAATATTAAGTTTTAGTTCAACTTTCAAATATCATGTACCACATGCTTGAATTATTGCAACTGCCCCAATAAAAAACATACTAATTAATAATATTTTACTTTTGAACCGCCCATCAACTTTTTTGGAGGCCACACCCAATCTTTCTAGACTTGACATATTATTTTGAGCACTGTGGAGAATGATTGCCATCATCTTTATGCTCATATTCATGGAGTTCAAACCAGAAATCTAATACTCAAAGCAGAAATCTTTATTATATTTCTGAGTTCTCACTTGTGAAAAATAAAGTCATCAAGCAAAGAGTCAAATATGTTCCGATTAAAACATAAAATAAAAAGACGAGAGAAATATCTGTCGTTTGAAATTTTAGAAAAAATAGCATAATTCAAATCAAGCTAATATTCTAGAAATAATACTAAAAAATTCATACTTATATTATATTTGAAAAAGAATTTAAAAAATGTATATTTAATTTACTGAAATTTTTATTACAAAAATGGTCACTTCTGTTTTCAAATCATTTGGTCTCTCATCTCAACAATTATTTTGATGAACAAATCAAATGAAAAAAACAGATCGAACCCGATCCATTGATGGTGTTAAAAAAAGCACCCTGCTAGAGATTCACGTGATTCACGTGGAAAAAAGGTCTCATTTTCTTTTTTTTTTTTTTTAAATTCTCTCTTCCTCCCTTCTCTCTCCCTCGTTCGTGTCTCATTTTTCATTCTCTCTCCCTCCCCTCTCTTTCTCCCCATCCTTGTCTCTAATTTTTATTAAATCAATCAAATTAATAAAATTCTAAGTTTTAGAGTCAATTTTGTGCATATGGTCTTCCAGAACATAGTGAAACAAAATTCGGACACCTAATACAATAAAATTGACTCGACCAAACCCGACCCACATCACGTGGGTTTCATGGATCAGAAGTTTCCCTTCTAAAAGTCAATAACTATTGGGCCACAAAATAATTACAAAAAGACAAGCAAAAATTTTTCTGATCAATTAATTTCTATCAAATGACATGCTTTTAGAAATTGTTGAATAAATAAATAATGAAATTATCCATGCAAGTATTATATATTAATTTTAATCGTAGGCTTTCCCCCCCTTTGTTTGTTCTTCTTTTTCTCTTTCATTAAAACTATATATTTTGCATAAGCACACTTGACTCATACGGATGCGTGATCATGTTTTTTTCTATTATTTTATGTCCAATGTATAACGACAAAATAATCCGTGATTTTTTTTTTTTGACAGTGTCATGCAATAATATTAATTAATTACTCCATTATTAACAAGAATTAACTAGTAAATACGTACCATATGGATCAAAGATATATGTGTTCTTTTTTACCATTGTCATGCAATAATAATTAATTATTCCATTATTAACAATAATTTAACCACTAATACGTACCATATGGACAAGGCATCAATGGAAACTTCTGCGTCCTCCAGATATCCAGCAAACAGCACCAGAGCCATAAAATACCATATCTCCAAACTGCAAGATAATAAACCGATAATTTTTATATGGGTAATTTTAATTACATTACTAAAATAGTTCATCTACTTTATAAATTATAAATTATAAATTATTTTTTTATATTTAATTAGTTTGCAAATCATAATATTCTATTAATAATTTTAAAAAATAATTAATGCACGCAACATGTGATAGAATAAATTAAGCATACTCTTTTCAAAATGAATTGCATTCTTCATACTGGAAGTATTTTATTAGAACTTTGAATAATACTGCTTCAAATTACTTTTAAAATTCAATGGCGTTTACTTGTGGTATTTCATTTAATTATATCAATTACATAAAGAATAATTAATTCTTACCTAGCCAATTTTAAACTAAACTCTCAATCTTGAAGCTTAAATATTCAAACCCCAATAATCAAAAGTTAGATACCAAACATATTTAAAAGGACAAGAAACAATTTATTTCAAAAATAAATAATAGAAATGCATGCTTGTAACTACTCACAAACCTTTTAAAAGAAATTAAAACTTTTCAATCTAAAAGCTTTTACATTTGTCTTAATTAAAAATTAGTGTTCAAAACTCACTACTCCTACATTGTTGAAAAAATTAAAATTTAATTAATTAAAGATATTAATATCTATCTATGATTCAAGTTCTGAGGATAAAACACAGTAGAACTACAAATTTTAAGTTAAAATTAGTTCTATCAACTTCTTTTTTTTACGATATTATTAAGATTATCACCCCTAAAAAATTGATAACTATTTATTTTTCAGAGTAGAAAATATATCTCTTCTTTTATATTTTTTATTCCTCCCTAGTATCTGTCGAAAGATATAGTGGTGGTTGAGTATAACATTCTTAATAATAAGTTAGTGGCTAAATATTATAATATATCTAAATACTAGCAATATTGAAGTGGTCAATCATGAGCACCCACCTTTCTCTCATCAATATTAATTTTTTTTACAAATAAAAAAGATAAATGCTAAAATAGAGATTTTTTTATTTTATTTTTTACTTTTTGAAAAAAGAAAGATGGATCAAATTTTGAATAGTGGTAAAATATTGACCGATGAATATTTAAGTAGTGTTGTATATTTTGTCAACTTAATTAAAACTATATCATGTCATCCTTGTGGAGTAAAATTAAAAGATAATTTAGAATTATTTAGCAACTCTTTGAATACTCAACAAAATAATTGAAATTAAACTAATATCATGCGACTAAAGTTGTAATTTGACGAAAAATTAACTTAAACTGAGAGAGAGAGAGAGAGGGGCTGACCAAAGCATGACAGCGGAAGCCAGCGAGAGTCTGACAAAACCCCAAAGACTCTGAAACGCCCTCCACGAGAAACCAGACCAGGCTCGCCCACAACTCCCCATGAATATATAAACCAGCTGAGCCACCACAACGAACCACCACGTGGCGTTCAAGACCACGGCGCCGCCCGCCAGGCCCCACCCCAGCTTCAGCATCAGCAGCCAACTGAAGAAGGCGTGCAGAACCAAAGCCACCGCCGCTATCGCCGACATCGCCATCATCTTGCTCTGCGCCTGCAGGAACTTCGAGATCGGAAAATTCACCGCGTACGCGTACAGCTGCGGTATCATCCACACCGACATCACCCCCGCCGCCTCCGACACCGCCTCCGTCTGCCCGGTCAGCTTCAGAAGCGGCGCCGCGAATACGTATGCGGGTGTCATAATCACGGCCGTCGTCAGCAGGATGATCCACGACCTTTGCATGTAGATTCCCAGCATATCCAGCTGCCCGGCGCCGTACGCTTGCCCGCACAGCGTCTCCAGCGCGCTTCCCATGCCAAGCTACGGTCACAATTTCTTTCTTTTAATTATCAAATATTTAACCCTTTTTTTTATTTTTTACTTTTCGTTAACTTTAATTTCCAGTAGGATTCCTAGTAGAAAGAAATTAGGTAAGCACTTTTTAACTTTTGGCTTCAGGCTGTGTCAGACAGACACATGTAGAAACATGTAGTTTCTCTCTGCTATCAAATTGTCTAATTACATTTATTATAGTCTCCTCAAAATTTTGGTAAATAAATTTTAGAATTAAAAGGTTAATTATTGTTCAACTTCAATTTTCATACCTATATTTTTCGCTTCTGTTCTTCTCTTGATCCTGTAATCCTTTTCTATTACAATTATTTTTAAGTTCATTTTGATCTATTTCCTTTCAAAATCAACATTTTGAGTTTTGACTGTAAAATGGACGAGAGATCCTACGAAATTGTCTAAATAAACATTTTGAAAAGAACCGCAATAAATTAATGAAAGCTGAAACCACAAAATCAGAATAAGGTTTAAATCAAGATGATATATGTAATTAAAAAGAAAAACCTAACTACAGTGTTTGGTTTTGTCGAGTTTGATGTGTATAAAAATTAAAACAGACATGAAAATGTAATTCAACATAAAATAAACAAAAATCAAGATACTTTTTAGGTACGAAGACTATTGAAAATAATAATAATAATAATAATATATAAATAAATAAATAAAAGAAGAAGAAGGAATATTAAATAAAAAAAAACTTAAAGAAGGCTAGAGTTAGAGAAAATAGACGGAAGAGTAAATGCGGGATTAATAGCAGATGACAAAGGTACGTGCCATGATTCCTAAGGAGAAGCCGGCGATAACGGAGTTTTCGACGGAGACCGCGGCGAGGGCGATGGTGCTGACTTGACCGGCGAGGAGTTGAGTGATGGCGCCGAAGGAGTACTGGCAAATGGACGTAAACACGGCAGGGGCTGCCAGGTACCAAAGCTTCCTTACTTCCACACAGAACTCTCTGTAGAAATCGCGGACGCTGTTGATCGGAGGGATGTCGTCGGCGCCGGGAGAGAAGGTGGCGGCCTTGGTTTCTCTTTTGCGAGATTCCGGCGAGTGGCTCCGCTTCTCTTCGTCCCTCGGCGAGAGAAGTTGCTGAGTGAGATCCGCCATCAGAAGAGATTACAGCGTCCCTCGGCGTACCACCAGGGTTTGGGATAGCTACGTTTTAATGTAATGGTGTCCTGAGCCAGACAGCTATTTTATAATAATTTTTGTGATTGTTATTATTTAAAAAAACAAAAAACGAAAAAAAAGACCAATAAAAAGGAAATACCTTAGCTCCAAGTCTCCACCAATGGTGGTTGACGAATCCTGTTGTGGGTATGAAATTCTTCGCTCGCTGCTTCTTGGGCGCTGAGAGATATATGGACAACAATGGATTGCAGGAAAGGGAATTACGCCATGGTAAAATAAAAGGAAAATATTTTCGTAATTATTATTTTCAATTTTTTTTTAATGTTTTTACTCTTTATTTCAATTGTCAAATATTTAACAGTGATGGAAAGAAAATTAATCATGGGTGAGAAGCAAGTATTTTTCAAAATAAAATTCAACACCAATCAAAATAATTTGACTACTCAATAATATGAAGAGTTTTAAAAGATAATAATAAATTGTCAAAGTTGAGAAGCTGCGTATTTTCTTCTTGCAATTATTAAAAAATTGATTTTTTTCTTAAATTATCTAGTTTTATATTTTCTCTTTTTATTTGTCAATTTTTTTAGTGGTAGTTGCAGTCGGCACTTAAATATTTTTCAATAAAAATATGCGTTGGTACATGTAACAACAATTTTATAAATTTTACCGCAACAGTATAATTTTATTGGAATTTAAACAAAAAAAAATGTAATATTTTAAAATAATAAATAAAACAATGTCATTATTTAAAATACATATAATATAATGCTATCTATGAACATGATCTGTCATCTAATATAATTTTCATTCCTAGTTAAAAAAAAATATATAAAATATTATTGTCTTTTTCCCCTTACAATTGTGTTGGTCTTGCTGCAGCCAATTAATGGTCATGCCATTGTCTAGCTCAAATAGGTGGTGGGAGTACGTTGTCTGGCAAGTAATCAAGCCTGCCGTTACAAAATTTCTCTCTCGCTTGTCGGTAAAACAGTGAAAAAGAAGTCCATACGGATATAAAATGCACTCTAAGGAGAGCGTCTCTAGATCTCCTCAAATTCGTTAGATTTTTTCCCATAATCTCTTGGAGTATATATTAATTATCGGCTCACTTTGATTTTAAATTTTTAAATATTATTTTAGTTTCTTCCATTTCACATGTGAACCAATCTTCTAAATCCTCCTATATTTCCACAATTTTTTATTAATTGATTGATTTATATAGTTCTTTCAAAAAAATATTTTCATAAAATCAAAACTTCTACATTTTTAATTATCATTTATAATAATTTATATCAACATAAACATACACATTAATTAACTGGTTTAAAGGCATAAGAAAACTTGTAGATCAATTATCTCCCCCACCCTCCCTCACCCAAACAATTAGTATTATATCCTCTCAATTGGAACCTCCAAATTTGGAAGAATTTGAAATCATTCTAGAAATTGGTTTGAATAAAATAAAATTGAAATCCAATATAACTAAAATCTTAATTTGATCTAAAAGCAAAATCAATTCAAAACCGATCGAATTGAGCAGGATTTCAAATTAAAGTTGTCTTCCTTACAAATTTATTTATTTAGAAGTTGGTTGAATCGAAGAAATAAAGATGAACGAATAAAATAAAAGGAAAAAGAATATTTGATCAGGGCAGACCTTGACGGCAAGTGACCAATAGATGGTGGGCTGCTGCAAATGACGGCAGTTTTCGCGGCGGCGTCAGGTTTCAAGAGAACGGAAGATAGAAATGGAAGAAAGAAAAGTGGTGGCAACGGCGGCCATGGAGATAGAAAATAAGAAAGAAAGGGACTTGAGCGGTGAGGAAAAGAAAAGTTAGGTTTTTTTTTTCCTTTTCTTTTTCAATAAATATATATATGTATATGTGTGTATATATAAAATTATAACCAAGTAGTTTTTCTTTTCCTAACCTCCAACCACCTAAATAAAAATTATCCTTTCTATCTTGTAAAATTTTAAAATTTTAAATTATTTTCTTCTATACATTCAATAATATATGGAAATGAGTATTTGAACATTGTCATGTTCAAGTTGGCGTTCGAACTACCGACTTCAAGAAAATGATTAAAGAGTAGATAGAAATTATTGTTGAACTGTGATCATTTTAGCATGTTACTATATTACTTATCAAATAAATGATCAACAAACGTATTTATAACATATTTTAAATAATCCATAATTTAATTGTATGGACTAAAATAGAAGGTTTAACAGTTAATCAAAAATATCGTCAAAACGAACATAACTCAGTAATTGGCATGTACCTCTAACCAAAGAGGTTGTGAGTTCGAATCCCCCAACATGTTGTACTCAAACAAAAAAACAGTTAACCAAAAATATCAATCAATAATGAAAGATTATAACATGGGCAAGGGATATGCTGGTTTTGGCTAATGTGAAAGGTGAAGCAACATGATATAAGATTCCAACTAACTTTGTTTATTTTCTATACTGACTTTTTTTTTTTATCTGACGTTGGTCAATTAATAAAATGTTCATAAATAAAATAATGAATAAAGTATTAAATGTGGGTTTGATTCACATAAATAAATAAATGTGAGGTTTGGTTGATTTTTATCTATTTCATTTTTAACTTTCATTTTCCTTAAATTTTATTTTATTTCCTTCATTCTTTATTCACTTTTCTTCAAAAATTAGACAATAGTCTTAAAATATAGACCGTATATTAAATTAATGACAATTCAAAGCCTAAAAATCAAGATTTTAACAAAATTTAAAGAACTAATATTTAAAGGTAGAAGAATTTATCTCAAATTAAACTTTCAAAAGTTTAAACCAAAAATATAATATTCATAATTTCTTCAATATATATATATGGATTTATTGACCAAAACATGTAATTAAACACCCCACAAAATGTCAATTTGAGACAAATTTTAATTTATTGATAAAAAAGTACTCCCTCCCTATAGTTTTGTGTCTTGTTTATCATTTATCGTTTTCAATTATTTATAAAACATAAACACTGGATAATTGTTCTTGTTTTTTGTTTGTTCTTATTAAAAAAATATTTATAAAATGATATAGAAATTTTGGAAACAACAAAAATCTTATTTTCTCATTTTTATTTAAAAATAAATAAAATATTATTTTATCATTATTAACTTATAAAATGCATAGTAAATAATTAAAAACAAATATGATATAAAAATTTTAATTTCACTTAAAACTTTCGTTTTTTAATTTAAAATTTTAGAGAAAACCCATAAATGAGCACCAGGTTTATATTTTTCTAAAAAAAAAAAACAATTAACAGTAGTTCCACTTTTATTTTATTTATTAATGCTCCGTTTAGCGAATAGGAAATGATTTCAAATTCAAAGATTTTAAATAATGGAAATGATTTCGAATCTCTCATTCTATTTGGAACCAAATTGACTCTAGATAATTGAAATTAAAATTTATTGTTGGGATATTCACCATAATTGAAAAAAAAAAGTATATCATTTGACTATTATGCCTTTGTAATTTTTTATATTATATTAATAATATTTTCATATGAAATATACTTTAATCAAAATCAACTTAATAAATTAAAACTTTCAATTAAATTTAAAAAAAGCAAAAAAAAAAATATTTGTAAATATTTCTATTGAAATATATATTTTTAAATCTAAACTAGAATAATTTATAACTAAAAAGAACTTAAACCATTAACCCACGTACTCTCGTATTTTTCGTTTATTTTCTTTTGACTGTTGTGCTCAAACTTCCTCATTAAAAAGAAAAAAGAACATAACAAATGTCATACTTAAACACAAACATGCACAAATAATTACAAAACAATACTTCAACTATATGTATATAGTTTAAAAATTTGAAGATAGTTAAAAAAAATGAAAGAGAAAATTTTAAATGTATCAAACTACCTATACATCTTAATCCAGAAAAACGTAGGTAGAAAGACAGAAGAGGAAAAAAAAATTTGTAGTATATTTGACCATTTGCACAGAAAAAATATTCAGAAAATAATTATATAAAAGGTAGGATAGAGTAACGTGAATAAATTAAAAAAAATTGGAAAATCTTTTTTTTCTCCTAAAAATAGGATAAATTTGAAACTTCTTATATTTTAATTTCAAATCTTTTTTTTTTTTTTTTTTTACAAAAAAGCTGATTTTAAATCACTTCTCATTTCAAATTCCTTCCCTTTCTTGCAGTACCAAACAACGAAAAATATAATTTGCAAAACAGGGGTAAAAGAATGGAAACTAGAAACTCAAGCCAGAAATATAATAATTACCAAAGAAGTCCTAATTATTTACATGAGTTTATGTGTTTTATGAATATTATATATTTTTTAATACTCTGTCTATCGTACTGCATTTGTAAACGTAGTTATTAGTCTTCGTTCAATGTTTTTTTAGTTGATAGTACTTATACAGATTTTATTTTAAAAAAAAGAATGATATCTTGAATAGGAAATAGCAATAGATCCCAAATCCCCGTTGAACATATTTCAAAATTATTCCCTTTCTCCAATGCTAGTGGTGTATCTCATGTTCTGCACGTGGAATGCTAATTTTAACTATAAATTTGAAAGTTTGATTACATACTATTTGTTTTGAAACATTTTAATAAGACATCGCGCATTTATACGTCAATTTAATATGTTTTTTTCTTAGAAGCTTTGTCATTTAATTAAATTTATTAATATGTGAATCATGAAGTTTTTAAAAATTCTGGACAAGATGAAGCTCATTAAACTAATTCGTAGGTACAAAATATTGAAATAAAAATGAAGAAGGCTGATTGAACAATTTATCCAGTTGCATTATTGAATTTATCTGAAATTACTTTTTTTAATACAATGAATACAATATAGGGATGAGAAACTAAACTAAAAAAAACAGATGTCTTACATCAATTATGCTTCTGTTGGTCAGAGCTGTGCAGACCAATTTTTTATATGTAAACATTATATTAAAATATTAGAAATGATATCTTCGAAGATATTTATTGGAAGTCAGAATTAATAAATGCTTCATTATTTAAATAAAATAATTGTAATATAAATGACTTCTCTTATGAACTTTTGACTTTCCAAAATTAACCAATTGTTTGATTGAATTTATATAGAACGTCATCCCCAGCTTTTCAACCCAACTTAATTTAAAACTTAGCCTAATTTGTTTGATAAATGGTGATAATTTAAATAGTTGAGGCATAAGCTAGTTACTTTTAACCATGTAGACAGATCGAGGATATAATGGGTATAGTGTAAAAAATTAAGGGGGAAAATGGGACATAGAAGTTTTTCGTACATTCTACATATATGGCATAGATTTTTCAGAGACAGAATGGAGAAAGATGCAAATAATTAGCCACTATGTTCCGATCTCACCCCTAAATTGTCATGACAATCTTGAAATTCTTGCTCACACGTACACTAATATAAACAAAAACTGAAAAGCATGTGATCATGTTTCTGCTATTTACAGTGCTCATATGTAGTAGCAGCATCGAGCATTGTTTATATTGGGATTGCATGGAATGCAAACAAAGTTCTATATTGATTAGGAAAATTACTGATTCATGGTATATAAATGAGGATAATTATCTCTATCGATATGAAATATTTTGGATGAAATAAAAAACAAAGTCGTGAGGAGTTTTTTCAAAGTGGAGTATATATACATTCGTCCATAACAAATGGAATCAGAGTCATGATAAAAAAATCTAACTGAGTAATCGATGACATGGAGTCCAATAACATTAAAATTCTATTTGTAAAAAAAGATTATAGTGAAAAAAAAATAAAAAATTAGTGTCCTCGTAGTAAAAAATTTCCTCAAAACTCTATCTAATAATTTTTTTTATGTATATGTCAATTGTCGCTGAACTATACTCTTGTTTTACTTTTTTCAAAGATAAGATTTCTTGTCGGCCACGCTTGTGGTTCGGTCTTATATTTACTTTTCATAAAGTAGATTTCAAAGAGATAAGATGCCAGGTAGAGACATGTCCTGTCGACAAAATTCTTGATCGCCTTATTAGACCCTTTCCTAGATACACAACCTTACTAAGGTGTGATCTGCGGGTCAATATTTTCATTAAAAAAAGTGTGTTTTTAGCGACCACTTGGTAGCTGTTTTTACTTCTGGATTATCTCGTTGATTCTGCGAATCTTAGATAAGGTAGGGGCATGACGAAGATAGCTTCAAACAGGACCGTAGCTGACCAAGACCGCAGATCTCGTAGTGTTTGTCACGGAGAGTCATGATTGTTAAGAAAAGTCTAGAAATACTCCAACGGATGCTTCGGCGGTGGGATGTATGGCGGCAACCTTAGGCGTGGATAGCCGTTCGTAAGTCTGCAGTTCTTCATCCTTAATCTCAGAGGATATGTCAGAAAGATGCTTGAAGATGATGCAAAATCTACCTTTACTTTTAAGAAAAGTCGTTTGCAAATAAAATATTAACTAATAGCTTCAATTTGTAGTGACTAACTAGTAACGTAAAATTAAAACGAATACCATCATAATATAGGACATATAAGCCAAGGTACCTCACCTTGCCCAATTTTTATTAGCTTTCTTAATCCATGTGCATGCTATTTGTGGACTCACCATTCTCAAGTGTCTGGAGTACAATTGCACTGTACTTATACTTCTCTTTCTTAGTTTTATTCTTTTTAAAAAGTTGCCGAGATACAAATTTAAACATGAGAAAAAGAAGAAAAATAAAAGATAGTAAGGAAGATAGAACCAAAAGCACATCAAATGCATTAGACCGGTTTTTTGTGACAAAACCGAAACAAAAATTAAAGCTAATTTATCAAAAAAAAAAAAAAAGAAAAAACCATCTTTAGTTTAACCACTCCGTTCCCTTGTTAAAATAATGTTGCAGAGAGAACCAATTTTCACATATATATATTTTTTGCTACAGGTTTCGGGGAAGTTCCAAAATTTCTATATATATTTTAAATTCAGGCTTATTTGGAGTAGGTAATATATCTAAATATAGTAGTTTTCCAATTTTTTTTATCTTTTATTACTAAATTGGATTCACATTTTAAAAAGTATTTTTAATTGCCAGCAATTTTGTAATAATTTCTTATTCTTTTTTTTCTTTTTAACTTTTTATTGACTATGCCAACTTAGTGAAAGTGTGGATAAGTTATTATACAAGAGATTTTAGAAGGTTAATTTACTTCCACATGTTTCCACTGCATAATGATATTATTATATGTAAATCCATTATTAATTTTACGTTGCCTAGATCCAGTCTTTATTCTAATTAATACACAAACTTGTCCCATTCTCACCTAATTTGATTTTCTATAGAGTCAAATATTTAAACAAGAGTGAATATCGCAACTTAAATACTCAAATAATGTTTTTAATATGATTGACTATCCAATTGAATACTACTCTAATATTTAATTATTCTATAGACAAATATGTAATTAAATACTAAGGAACTGTACCATGTGTACATATAAAGTCAAATGTACTTGGTTGTTTAAATAAAATAGAGGTTATCACGTATTTCAATTGTAATATTATTGTTTTTTTTTTCCATATAAAGTCCCATAATTATAACAATAATTGAGATTCACGTATTTCAATTTATGAGAAACATATCTTGCTCCGGATATCACGTCAAATAGAATAATATGTCATCCATCAAGCTCCATCCAATCACAATAAAGCTCAATTAAAATTAAAGTGCTCATAATTACAGTTCGCTTTACTTTAGGAAAAAAAAAGTAAAGTGCCAAGTGTTCATAATTAGCGGACAAACATGAGTTGGTTAACTGCTCTGTTTTCGCAAACAAATCTTCTAAATAATATCATATTATAATTAAAGTGACGGAAGTTCTAGCAAATAGGATCAGAGTCATGCATTAAACTTAATCGTTTCAGTAGAATTCGGCGGTGAGCCTCGATGACATACTCATTGGAGATTCAACCTGCTTTGATTAGTTAATGTTTTACAATCTCTGTACAAAGCATCAGCTAAAATACCAACAAAAAAGGGGTTAATACTTAATATGAAATACAAAAGAAACGAAAGCATTAGAGGAGACTTAATCAATTAGCCCTCTCGAAATGTCGACTAAAGACAACCTCTAAGTCTGGTGGCTTGAAGAACTGCCCAACTCTGCCGTAGTTAAATTTAAGGGAAGATTTTGGCTTCTTCGGGGCGGGCGGGCATTTCGAACCGGACCGGATCCGGCAGTCGTCTCCGGTCGGCGTCGGTGGGTGGTCGTCGGCGTCGCAGTGGTCGTGTTCTTTGTGAATGGGATTTGTGCAAATGGGCATTAGAGGAGGTCGTATCTGAATTCCGGCGACGACCCATTTTTTGGGGTCGGATTCCAAGCCCATATCGATCGTCTTGAAATTTCTCCGAAAGTCCCAATTACGGTGGTGGGGGGAAAGGGAGAGAGGGGCGTACGCAGTAATATAGAGCGGAATAAGGGAATAAAGAGGTTTGATAAAAGCAGAGGAATAAAAATGACACGGCCTGGAAAGTGATCCAAAGTGCTTCTGCCGAGGATTTGCAAAGGAGAATATGGAAAGTGCTTTTGGCTTTGCCTCGTTTCAGCAAAAGAAGAGTTTCTCTCTTTTCCTTCTCTTTTTATCTCTCTTGAGGTTGAAAAATCAAGAAACTTGGCCGGAGCCGGAGGCAAATGGAACAGTGACACGAGAAGCAGAGGTATAAGCTTTAATATATTCCCTGCCCTAACAGAGAGAGAGAGAGAGAGAGGAAATTCAATGAAGGAAGCTGACCGCGGGCAGAGCCGCAGACGAAGTTGACTTTACATTTGGCGCCAAAATTAAAGGCAGGCCATCAGCTGACCCTGACCGTGACCACAGAAATTTAACTCTGTAACGGAAAATGAAAAGCCACCCGAAAATTTTAAACTAAAGGACTTCAATTTTAAAGGTGAGTTATTCTTATTCCATAAAGTATGACGAACGGGAATCTCGCAATTTGTAGGTTTCTTCCCAGTGGTTGGCAAAGGAGTTCATCAAAAGCTGCTTTTATCTTCCTTATCCAATATTCCATATTCTTCTTCACCTTTCAGATTACATCAAAGTCATACAGATAACCCACTGATCAACAATCCAATTTTTAAAATGGAAAAGAGTAAAAGATGAAATCCAATAGAATAATTAAGTTCTTATAATAAGGTTAGATATGTATGCTTGCAAAAGCTTTACAGTAATGGAAGAGTATAACGTTTGAATTGGAATCGGCACATGGAAGCTGCCCCCAATCACATTCTTGAATAACCCCTATGGTCTTCATATTCCTCCATGAACGCGTCGTTGAACTTCTTGAAACTCGACATGATTCCAGGCATGTCTTCCTCAGCAGGTAGGATGGTCGTCCTCAAATGGAACACCCTATATGACAGCATCAGCAAAATGCCGATTGACCGTTGAGTTATGCAACATCAAGTCCAGATCAAAAGCAATGATAGAAAATATGTCGCTGAGATATGAGAGATCATGTTGGGGTTCTAAAAAGTAATGCTAGTCAGGAAGTCGATTATTACAGAAGAATGAATGCTTGTTGATGGAGAAATTAGTAGAGATTCTAAAAGTATTGATAGTATTATTACCCTTCTTTCTGCCCAAATCCTGAACCTGGAACAGTGGAGATTCCAGTGGCTTCCAAGAGCTTGAGACAGTAGAAAACGTCAGGCACTTTTCCGACCATTTTGGCAGCCTCAATTGCTCTCGGTGGCAAGCGTATTTGTGGGAACGAGTACATGGCACCTGATAACAAATTCTCTCGTTATTTAATCTAATATAGTAGACATCAAATTTCAGGGCGACAAAATGTAGATATTTTCTAACTAAAAACTTCTTACCTTCTGTGAAATTGCAGATCACGTTTCTACAGCTATTGAATCCATCAGTCATTATTCTTGCTCTTCTCCTCAGTGATTCAAGGATCCCTTTGCTACAATCCCAATAATGATAAAATACTGTTTATTGACTTGAAAATTAGTGATCCCCTAAATCCAAGTTTGTCCAAGTATATGACTACTAAAACTGCCTTTGGAATAATTAAATGATGATGGGAATCGTGAAGGAAACTTTTTATTGGAATTTTACTAATATAAATGAACTTGATCAACCAGACAGCCATTAAAGAGGAGAAAAAAAAACTTTGTATACCTTTCCCTAATATACTGATCATATGAAATATCACCAGGCTTTGGTGGGTTGACCATCAATCCCATCTACAAATAAATAAAGCAACTTTCTATATGAGAAAATGCAGGTGTGCCAGATCTTGAGGTCAAGAACAACGATATAACATATTAAGTTGACTCACAAATATCTGAGCAGGAACATTTGGGCTGAGTGATATTGAAGCGACCTTGTATATTTCATCGACGGTCTGCAGTATTGGAGATGGAAGCTTACTTGAGTATTACAAATATGCTGAAAAGGAAACTCTTGTTGAATTGAATAGTAATCTTATAAAGTAATCAAACCCTTGGAGGAATGTTGGTCATCTCAAAGTATCCACCGCGCTGTCCACATTCACCCCAATATCCTTTCGACACTGTGTGAAACGAGACAAGCTGAAGTTCCTTGCTTATGGGTGGGCCCATATCCAGTAATACCTGGGAGATGCAAAAGATCAGATCATCGAGATGAAAATCGAAAAATAAAATGTTGAGAGTCAGATATCACCATTTACCTTCCTAGAACTGATGAAGGGGCGTTCGTCCTGGTATACGTTTTGTTGATACACCTCATCTCCGAGCAAGACCAAGTTTTCTTGGAAACAGAAGTTCAGTATCTCTCTCAGGTTTGCTTCACTAAGGCACTGGCCAGTAGGGTTGCCAGGATTTATGATCACCATTGCCCTTACCTAATCAGATACCAACATATAAGGCACTAGTGTTACAGGTAAGACTTTGGACTAAAGATGTAAACATACTAAAAATTGTGAATATGGAAAATATCAATACTTATTATACTTATATAAATGTTTGATGAGCTATGGGTGTAGGATCGGCTAAGATCCCTCAGTTTCAAAATTGGAAAACTGAAAACATCTAATCCTATTTTCATGTTTCATATGAAAAACTGCAGACTGGGGTTTCACGTTCACCAGACAAATATAGGAAATGCACTAACATTAATTCCTTTGGAGCGAGCCTGAGCAACTGACTGGCGAAGGTCATTAACATCAAGACCCCAATTTGCGGTCTCTTCTAGGTAGTACGGAACAAGAGAGCCCCCAAACAGTGCGATTGCAGCCGAGTAAAGAGGGTATTGTGGAACTGGAACCAGAACCTGATAAGATATTAACTTAAAACTTGGTATGTAGACATAGTGTGAGGAGAATGGAGAAAATCTATTCAAGTAACATTTTCTGCATCAAAAAGCAATCATGTGTTCATGGCCAATGAAGAAGAAATAATACCCCATCGCCTTCACCACGGATAATAGTATTCAACATCTGCATTACACCTTTACTAGCACCATCGGTTAGGTATATGAGTTCTGGATCACTGTTAAGCAAGCAATGAAAAATAAGCAATTCCAGGTCATGTACCTAACTCACACACAAATGTGACAGAAACACAAGTTTATTGAGATTCATATAGATGCCATCATTATCACCTTGGATACCCATCTCGCCTTCCTATAAAATCCGCTACTTCCTTCCGAATAGCAGGAAGTCCTCGGGAATCGCTGTAGGCACCTAGAAGTATTTAAAAAAATTAAACGCCAATCAATTGAGTGCAGCTTCTTGGAGATCCTAACTTCTACTAAACCAATTTCAGAACTTCCCCAATCAGTTGTACTTCCAAGTAGTAAATAAAAGGAAACCGAGTAATTGAAGTTGTCAAGTTTAGAAAAGTCAAAGAAAATAAATAAGCCAGACAGATGAAATGGATAAATGTGGTCCTGAAAGCCAATGTTTATATATATAAGATTTATGCGATCATAAGGAATTTGAATGTACCAACGGTGAAAATAGTATAGAAAAGAAATTTCGAAACTAAAGTTGTGTCCTTGCTTTTATGATTTCATGACACCCCTTCTCACCAGCAAGATCATTCAACGATTAAATCCCAAATTTCTCTAACTTGAGAAAGCAAATAAGAAATTACCTAGACCTCCCGGAATCAATGAGAGGTAATTTTTGGCTCTAGCAATAGCATCAGCTGGAAATATTAATCCTACATTAGGATCTTCTAACAGAAAGGGAGCTTGGCAAAGAGCGACAACCTGTAGAAGAGTTAGGTAGTTTTTATGCTGACCATAGGGACAGGAGTTCACTTAGGTCTCAAAAGAAACAAAAAAGATCAGACAGCAACTAATAAAAGTGGTTGTAGTAACAAACCTGACGTGGAAAAGTCAATGGCTTCTGTCCAAGAGCATGAGGATTCCCAACATTTGTGAAAATAATCTGCAGAAATGTTTGAAATTATGAGCAATAGGTGTATAAGCTAGAGTACCGAGTCAAACAAGCAGAAAAGTTACTTTGGACGAAACTGAAACAGGAGTTAGACTTGCAAGTGCATTGAATGGAATCAATGATGCAAAGATGACAAAACCACGGATAAACATTGTGTGATTCGTATCTTAATTGAAGGTCAGATATCAAAATTATCAAAGCTGCCATGTTTATTCCAAGAAATTAGCAATAAATCACAGTAGGACAAGGTATTGATCAAAGGTAAAACAAAACCAATTAATCGAACTCCTTAAACAACCCGAGGAGATTTCTTAACAGCATTGGAACTATATGATTAGCAGAGAACTTTATACCTTCTTCCCTTCCTTCTGAAGCTCGGAAGCTCGCAGATATAGTTCTCCTCTGACAGCATACTGAGCCTTTTTCACATTTTCATTAATTGACTCGTAGTCAAGTGCCTTACGTGACATGATGAAGTTTACCTCTTTTAGCAATTACTCCAATACAGGCAAAAAAGTTACAATTTACCAACAGAAAGAATCTGCCCTGAACCTGAAATTTACAAAAGAGAGACATGTATGATAAATAAGAAACCAAATGCCAGAGATCTCTCAAAGCTCTGGGAAGGGTAAGGAAACATCAACATGAAAATCCAGGTTAAGTCTTCACCACTGAATGAGTATACACAAATTATTAAGAATATATAAATAAGAACTCAGTCTATTGTGACCTATCAACTTAAGCCTTGAATTAAAATTTTTGGTTTAGTAGTAATTTAACATGATATCAAAGCAAGAGGCCATAAATTTGAACGTCTACGATGTCATTTTCTCTCCTGATGATATAAATAGTTAACAATTATTATACGAACCGACACGTGAGAGGATATAATTATATATATATAAAAGACCTGTCAACTTCTACTGACAGACCCGATAACATTTCAAGCTACTGGGATTTTATCAAGAATGACGACTGGAAAAAGTGCATAGTCGAGGGCTAAAAAAAAAAAAAAAATCCCTTCTTCCAAATTCGCAAGATAAATCGAAGAGTAAAAACTTGAGCGGATGATAACACAAAAATAAATGGACCCAAACGGCTCAGAGCAGTCTAATCTATGCACAATAACAAACCAAAACAAACTTATAGCTCTTTTGATCTTCTGGAATCTAGCAGACAAAGAACCGGGCAATCGATGTAAACGAGGAAGAAATCTACGAACAGACAAAACAAGATCGTATGATTTCGATTTCGCCTCCAGCCCAATCAATATAAGACAACTAGAAGTCCCCAGCAAGCCGCAGATTGAGCAAAATTGAAATAGAACAAACATAAGTAGAGGCCATTGACCAATGATCAACGCCCACCATAGTGCATATTATCACATAAATACTAAGCAAAAAAGGGAAGAGAAACACACGCAATGCTGATTTAACAGCCAGATGGGGAGGAAAAAGAACTCGATGAGAAATCAGATTGAGCCAATAACTTCGATTATACTTTGTTCTGGAAATTTCGCGGGTGGGTTCAAGCTGACCTGTGTTCGAGCCTAGCGTTGGCGAAGAGAGGGGGAACTCGTGAGCGAGAGGCAGCAGTATTGGACTGACACAGAATCGGGGCCAGGGCCTTAGTGTTAGTTGGATATTGGGGGGAAGGGGCCTTATGTGGCAATAAAATTGATCGTAAGGATGCAGCAGAACCACTGAAATTTTGAAGATGGATTTTTCCATTTAAGAGATAAAGTTCATGCAACTAAAGTGTGGTGCAGCTTCGTACAGAGTCTGTTTTGATAGACTGCAAAATTTTTGGTGGTTCTGTTTCTCTGCCTCAATGGTCATATTCGAACAATGAAATCAACTAGTGGTGGGTGTTCCTTTTTTCTTTTTTTTTTTTGTTAACAGAAAAAATAAATATCATTAAGAGAAATGTGACAAAACGAGATGTCTAAACGATATAAATATCATTCATATTCTACTGCGTCCCCATTTAAACGGTTGTTTTATTAAATGAATCTTACATTATTTTAGATTATAGATGATACAAGTTTTTTTCTTTCATGCTTTTGCAGTATAGAAAGTTAAAAATTTCCTTTGTTTTGTTCTGTTCTTTTTTTTTTCTTTTTCTTTTTTTTTGGGTATCAACAACGTGTACAAATTCTTATAAATTTTAATGATATTTTGAGAAAAACTCAATTCAACCCGATGGTGATGTGTTTAATGTAAATTTAGAATCACAATACAATTCATATTAAAAACATATTGAGAATGAAATTTATTCATTGTTAGGAATTTTACGGGGAGAAACTCAAATTTAATGAAGTTGATTTGTGTTTACGTAGAAAGTGTTAATATATAATATTATAATATTTTTCTGAGATGTAAATTTGATTTGAAGGTTGATGGGCTTGTTTTCATATCAAGGAAATTGGTTGCTCGACTTCTAGTTTGTTGGAGGATATTTGAGGTATTCGGCTTTGAACATGTTTAAGATTTTTGAAGTATTCAGCGTGTAGCTTGATAAAGTAATTAACTTGTAATTTAACGAAATTCTAAGTTTGTGAATTGATGAAGTCTTCGGCTTGTAGTTTGTTGACGTTATTCGGTTTGTTACTTGACGAAGTATTTGACTTGTAGCTTGCAAAGAGACGATCAAATTCTTGAAGTTTGGTAGTCTTCAATTTTTCGAGTCTTCAACTTTGATTGCCTCGGGATGTTCTACCTTGTTTTGCTCTAAATGCTTGTAGATGGTTTTGACTGTGAATCCTATGCTTGGCGCTGAATCCGAATGCACCAAATGAGATGTGACACCCTCTATTACAAGGTATTAATGAGTTTTATATAGACATTATTCACATGAACTGTGTTTGAGCTCAATCTTTGTATGGACTAATCTAATGAGTCAATGTGATCTAATGATTATGAGAAAGATACTTGACATCATTTCATTTGTGAATATTAAAATTAACTTATAAAGACGTGTAAATTTGCCCTTGATCCAAAATATAATTTTTGTACTAAAAAAATATCTCAAATATAATTTTGTCAAGTAACTTCCCATTTGATAATTGGCCAAAATTTATCACTCATATGATTGCGAATTTAAATATCTATAAATGTGTAGATTGAATGTTCGAGAAAGACATTGTTAGCACATAAGTTAATAATAATGTAGAAAGTTGTGCATTTGCATAAAAAGGAAACAATATACGAAGTTGCAAAAGAGAAAAAAAAAAAGGTGAAAGAGGTAAAATCGTGATGAAAGAAACCAATAGGGTAATAGATTAAGTAAAAAACCAAGAAAATGTAAAAACAAAACAAGGTGCGGTTTTCGTTTTTTACTTAAAAATTTATCATTCATGTGAAGTAATCGGAAAAAAAAATTCAAACATAATTGATTTTTTAAAAATCAATGATACCTTAAAAATCGTTCTAATTTTTTATAAAATCAAATTTTTTATTTAACAAACATGATCAATTGAAAATAAAAAGTGATTTTGACAATGACAACCAAAATCACTTCCAAACACACGATGACTAATATTTCTGTATGAGCTATATTTAAAGAAATTTAATAAAATAAATGTGCTCTTTTATATGTAAAATTAATTAATTATTGAACATCAAATAGATTTTGGAATAAATGGTAGTCTATAAATGTCGATTAAGTTTTACTTAAGCATGCCTACCTTCATTGAATCATTTTCAATTCTTATTGTTAAGTCAATCTAAATCCAACTCAATTAGTTAAGACTAATTGTGGATTCGAATCTCCATCCAACGTATCTAAAAGATAAATTATGTATCATTTAAAGTATACAATTTAAATGAAAAATATGATTTTGTTTTGTTAAAATGAGCATTCATATTTATTTAGTTTGAAAAAAAAAGCGTTCATATTTATTTGACAAATGCCCTATAATTTTGAATTATTATATATCTAACATATGCTATCAAATTGCAAGATTTTTTAAAGAAATTAATAAAATATTGTATTATATTTTAAAAATAATATATCATGTAAATTTTAAGTAAAAAACCGCACGTTGTTTTGTTTTATTTGTTTGTTTGTTTTTTTAGGAAAGAAAAACCACCACACTTTGTTAAAAACAAGTTAACCAATCCACCAAACACTTGCCAATTTTGTATAAATAAAAACTAATTTATAACATACCAAGGGGAAAATTACCAGGCGGCCTCGGCAATTCCGCCACGCAAACATACGAAAGCCCAAACGTCATCGTATCGAGCAGAAAAACGCACGATTTTAGGGGCACAATGGTATTTTTGACTTCATCCCCACTACCGGCATGGGCAACCGGTTAAAGAGCCATCCAAGGCAAATAAAAACGGCGCCAGTCACGAGAGTCACATCCGCCATATGGCGGCAAATCGCCCCCTTCGCTTCCCGTTCAAAAGCCCTAACTCATCCATCAAATTCTCCCGGAGTTCATCTTCGGTGCCATTTTTAGATCGAATGTGATCGGACGTTCGAAGATCAAGAACCGGATTGAGTGCGAGATCAAGAATTTTGAGAATTCTTACCAGTGGACTGTCGAAAGCGTTCCTGGTACTGATCCTTTCTGCTCAATTCAAAATTCTGCTTCTATCTCGACCTCGGTACCAATGGCTGCTGCCTCGGCCGCCGCGGCTCTGGAATTGACTTCTAAAAGCGACGGCAAGAGGATCTGCCTCTTTTTCTGTGCGGAGACGAAGATTCTCGCAGAGAAAATCGCTGCGGAGTCTGATGCAATTGAGCTCCGTAATATCACATGGAGGTTAGTTAAATTATTTATTATTATAGCTGTATCGGAGGAAATCAGTAGGAGAATTTTCATTCGATAGTCTTTATTCGTTGCATTATTTTTAATTCGACCACGATGTTTATTAATGTGAGGATCCAGAATGTTTGGATGAGCTTTCAGTCGATAGTTTCCATTTCAGACATCAAAGGGTCCCCGTAAAGGAGGCTATTATGATCGTATCGCAGCGCAGCGAAGTTTTTTGTGCTCCTGATCACAACGTCGACTTATTGAGATTTTGGAAGCTCTCGTGTTTTTTGAGTTTATAGATTTTTTTCACGTCAAAACAACCCTGCATATACTCTGCTTGTGGAAATTATTTACGTATTTGTCATCAAGAAAAGCATGACAAACACAAGCTGCTTAAGTTTTTAATTTCTACTTGTTTTTGCTCTTGTTAAAATTTATTCAAAATCAGACGTCCTTTGGATTAATGCTTGCAAGGTTCTTATGTTAGGAAGTTTGAAGATGGATTTCCGAACATATTTATACCTAATGCTCAAGGAATTCGTGGACGGCGTGTGGCCTTTCTGGCATCCTTCAGTTCTCCCGCTGTAATCTTTGAGCAACTCTCCGTTATTTATGCGCTGCCAAAATTGTTCATCTCTTCGTTTACACTTGTTCTTCCCTTTTTTCCAACTGGAACTTTTGAGCGTATGGAGGACGAAGGAGATGTTGCAACAGCTTTTACTCTTGCTCGGATCCTATCAAATATACCAATTTCAAGAGGAGGGCCAACCAGCCTAGTTACTTTTGACATTCATGCCCTGCAGGTTAATGAGCTACTCTCTTTAAATATAAGATAAACACAACTTCTATCTTAGAAGACTTGATCTGCCTATAAAAATCCTTTTCACTTTCTTTTAAAAAAAAAATTTATTTGAGTTTTTCCCCATCGTCAGTGACTGTATTATTAAGATCTTCTTCTTGCTCTTCTCATTAGGAGAGATTTTACTTCGGCGACAATATTTTACCATGCTTTGAGAGTGGAATTCCTTTGCTAAAATCTAGATTGCAGCAGTTACCAGATTCTGACATTGTAAGCTCTTGGTTCTATTTGTTCTTGTTTCTTCCTACATATTCATTTATAACTTATGTCCTTATAGTTATTTTTTTTTTTTGATATCCGTGTGTCTGGGCCAGCTAACTTATGTCCTTATAGTTCTAGATATTCTCTTATTGAAGTTGATTTATAATCTTCCATGATAAAGTTCTTTTGAATATTTATCTCAAAACTGGATTCTGAGATAAGATTGATCTAGAATTTTGAAGTGTAACTGTTGAATATATTTTAGTTTGTACCATCTTGCTCATTGAAGTAACAGTATTTGTTGCTTTTCAGGTCTCGATTGCATTTCCTGATGATGGAGCATGGAAAAGATTTCATAAACAGCTTCAGCATTTTCCTACGGTAAATATATTATATTGACTCTAATATCATCCTGGTTATCATCAAGAGGTGTGAGGCCCATAGTGGAATAAACAATGAGATCAAGTGTTATTAGGCGCTACACAACTTAAAGAGAGTTGAATAGGTTGGTTTTAGTTCTTTAGTCCTTATAAACCTATCAATTTAGTTAATCTCCACATAAATGAGTTAAGAAGTCAAGAGTTTAAGATAAACACAGAAATGGCAATATAGAAATCTTCTCTCAAGTTGAAAAGATGAGATGGTCTCTAGAATACAAAACTTCCATTTAAAAAAAAACCACTTAATGAATTTAATGTACATAGAACTACGAAGTTGTACTAGCCCTAATATGATTATGGTTTTTCACAACTTCCCCTGCTAAATTGCAGACTACTAAGCTTCACTAAGATTCTGACATGAATTTCACTAGCAACAGAGTTGAACCTAACACACTGGCGATTAATTTCATATGATGCAAGCTAGAAAAGGCTCATAGAAGGCACTGTGGGGATAGTGCGGACAAGTTTATACGTTAACTTAAAGGACCAAACAAGGAGAGTTTCTCAAAAGAGTGAACAAATCAAGATGTTAGTGGAAATTTTAAGAGGAAATTTGGAATGTGGTGGACTCAATGAGCAAAGAAATACAATTCAAGGAAGTCAAAATTTGGAATACCTAGACATTAAGATTTTCTGAATTGTAGGCATTTGAATTAGTTTTTGTGCATTGTGACTAATCTCATGAGTCAACCATATAACCTCATAACATTTGATGTATGGAAGCTCATAAGCTATAAGTGGGTGGCCATCAATGTTTTAACTCATGACTTCAAATTATCTAGCCATGCAACTTATCTTTCAGTTCATGACTTGAGGGGTATATTAAGAAATTCAAAATTAGCTACAACTCTTTATGCACTTGTTATTCTAAGGTTCGTGGGGCCTATTTCAGGGGGAAGGACCTAAGGTTTATCGGGAGAAAAAGGTCTTTTAACAATAAATTTAAAAGTCCTACATTCAAAAGAATTGGTTTTTTTATAGCTTAAAATGTGTAGGAATTGACATTTTTTTTGTTGGATAAAGAGACAATTCATAAAAGAGAATAACACAAAAACAGCCTAAGGGACAAGGGACGAGAAGGCCCCCTCCAGAAAGGAACTACAAATCAACGCTCTCCAATCTTGAAGGATCATGGAAAGGTTGTAGTTACAAAAGAATTTCTTATTCATATGACACCACCAAGAGGCTGTAATATGTACACTATTACAAAAAGAATCAAAAGACTTAGAATATCATCAAACGAGCGAAGATTCCTTTCCATCCATAGGTTCCAAAGAAGCGCTCGAAACGTACACTTCCACTAAAAATACGCCTTTCCTTTGGGATGCCATCCAAAAAAGCTTTCCATCATCCAATCCTCAACCTTTCTCGGCATACAACCAACAAACCCGAAAATCTCAAACAGAATCTGCCATCCTTTAGAAGCAAACGTACAATGTAAGAACTTGGTGAAGTGGGATATTTCTTCCCTAATTGACATTTGAATGGAAGTCCAAGTTGTTTTGTTTCTAGTCTGTTCGCATATATGGGTTTAGGTTCACATGCTTTGATGCCAAGCAAATTTGTCGATGAGAATCAATGGTTTCCATGATTAATTTGATTGATAGATTCATTGGTAAAATGTACGGATGTCAAATTTGTAGGCAGCAGTCATATTTGTTAGAGTAAGAGCTAAATTTGGAGGTATATGTTGAAGGTAATTTTAACACGGATCTGCTTGCATCTGTGAACATGAATTTATTTCAGTTTTCTCTTTAACATTTGTTTTATATAAAAGAAAATTTTCAATGGATTTGATGAAAAGTACGAAGGAGGAAGCTAAATGGATCCCTGTCTTATGATATGACAAGAAACTGTATTTTTTCAAGGCCTATATCTCCTCCCTTTCCTTCCTTTTCCCTCAAAAGTTCTATTACTTCGCTCAAGCTACAGCTCCCATAATAGTGGAAAAACTTCATTCACTCACATAAGTTTTTTGCATGTTCTCTCAATCTATGTCCACATGGAATTTCTAGAGTTTTGGCTTGGGCACTCAGGGATGTCTATCACTATACCTTTTAAACTCCCTGAACTGAATTTGCACGATAACAAAGATTGGACCAATTAGGATTCATTAGCATCTTCCTCATTCTTCTTGAATAAGCTCCCTTGAATTAACTCCACCTAGGAGTAATGTCCGTCAGGAAAACTTTCTTTTCTTTGGCATCTTGTGTTTCCAAAAGCCTTCACGATGTTTCTCGTATCTGCTTTGTCCACGAACTGCTGAAATAACTATTTCATAGAGCAGTCCTCTGATTTCTCCGGAATCTACACTCTTCTATCAGGAGGACTATTTCTTAAAGATTTACCATAATACTCAACAGCTGCTCAGCCTCTTCAAATTTTTTCAATTGGCTTCATAGTTCAATAGGTGTTCTTGAAAATGTGGTAGTGACAAAACAAGATGAACTAACGCCTTAAACTACAATTCAAATATGCATCTTATATTTGAAACTGCGCCATGCTTCTTAAATTTAGACTCGTTTTGTGACAGCAATGTGATTAATTTTTTCCCCCTACTGATTCAAAATGAAAATATTTCTATAGTACGGTAGTTTTTTTACTCATTTTCTTTGGGTTTAATGTGTAATTTTTACTGATCATTGTATAATTGAATTTTATAGATAAGATTTCTAATGTTGTCAGTTGTGACTCAACTAGTTTACCATAGTTTGATGGACAATATATTATAACCACGAGAACTGTATAGAGCCACTAATTTTTCTGGTAGAAAATGGGATGACACTCTCATATAAAATTATTTAAAAGAAGAAAAAGAAGCATAAATGATGATGGGCCACATCTTTTGTATTTCTACTACCCAAAAAAATATGATAGGAAAAATGTGGTTCAGGTTCGACTATGCCACATAGTCCTCTTGGAGATTGATGTATTTTGGAACTGTCTTGAATACCTGTTTTAATAGTTTTCCAATTTCCATCTGTTATATTATAATAATCCCTCCAAAACTCACGCAAACACGAGGAAATAAAAAACATGGTAGACAAACATGTAATTAATGCCCTTGTTTTATGAGGAACGTTGATCAACGATCTATAGCCTGATGCTTAAACTTGTTTTAAGTAATGCTAATTGCACAACGATCTTGTTGATATGTAGATTGTATGTGCCAAAGTTCGGGAAGGAGACCAAAGAATTGTGCGCCTAAAGGAGGGAGAACCGAAGGGACGGCATGTTGTGATTGTTGATGATTTGGTTCAATCAGGCGGTACTCTAATAGAATGCCAGGTAACTGAATTCTTGTCTTGGAAATTCTTATTGAGGATACTATAGAAAGTGCACTTACTCTCTACTCGTTATAGAAAGTGCTGGCTGCACATGGAGCAGCAAAAATCAGTGCTTATGTCACACACGGGATTTTTCCAAATAGATCGTGGCAACGATTTGAACGTGATAATGGAGGTATTGCATTGCTCTGTTATTAGTTTTCCCAAGCATGTTATTGCGTAACATCGCTTTATTAATACACTGTTATGCTCTTTTGGGGCGGTATTGGCTTGTGTGTGTGTGTACGGAATACATGCTCCCCATCTGAATCGAAAGAAGTGAAAATCTCCTTCATAAAGCCAACTTCCAGAAGCATCCTGTTGTAAATACTTTCAAGAGTACCTAATCTATTGACAAAAAAAGTTGTGTGTTGAGCCACTCTCCTCACATATACAGACAAACTGACTTAAAATTTTTCCAAATCATCAGTGAAACTATCAACCACCTCCACCAAACGGTCCTATAATATCAGGTATGCTGCTCCAGTTTTCTTCAGGAACTTCTGTTACAGTACAATATACTTCAATTCCTTATGATAATTCAATCTGCATCATTAAATGAGACAGTACTAGTCTTGGATAAAAATCTCTAATGTACTAGAGTCTTTAGGGTTGGGAGTAGCTGTGATCATAGAAAAAGTGGTGCGCAGAAGTTAGTGTTTCATATGTGAGCCTCCAAATGATCAGTGGATTTATCCCCAATATTTTTTGTACTTGCGTGTTTGCTTTCTGTATTGCAATTATATGTGGTACTCGTGGAAATGTACTGCATATAATTGGCTAGGTATGATATAGAAAATGGAACACAATCATTT
This sequence comes from Momordica charantia, assembly GCF_013281855.1. Classification (NCBI taxonomy): domain Eukaryota; kingdom Viridiplantae; phylum Streptophyta; class Magnoliopsida; order Cucurbitales; family Cucurbitaceae; genus Momordica; species Momordica charantia. The sequence continues at coordinate 31,079,290 of NW_028275167.1, read as the reverse complement.
AGGTCTGTCTTATAATGTTCTTCTTTCTTGTTTTTTTTTTTTTTTCCAATTTTATTGAAAACAAATGTAAAGGATTGGACAACTACTCATGTTTCTTATTATTATTATTGTTTTTTTTGGAAAAATTCTCAAAATTGTATAGAAATTTTGTAAAAAAAAAAACAAAGTTTCTTTCTTGTTCCCATTTCCTACAAAATCAAGTTTCTTTTTTTTAATTAACCATAATAAATAGTTGCCAAATGCAATTATATTTTTCTTTATTAAAAAAGAGGAGCAAACAACAAGAAACGGAAACAGATGTTAAATGCAGCATATGTCTTTAAATTGTTATCATCCCTTAAGCTCCCATTATTTACAGGGCATCCTGAGAATGGGCTTACCTACTTCTGGATTACTGACTCGTGTCCAATGACTGTTAAAGAAGTCGTGAATAAAGCCCCTTTTGAAGTTCTTAGCCTCTGCGGTGCTATAGCTGCAGCGCTTCGCATATAACAAAATCAAGGACTGCCTTCCGGATCACGAGATCAACATGTGAGCTTTGCTTTCAGTCTTGCCTTTTCCTTTCTAAGTTTATGTTTTATGTATGTGTGACGTATAGTATGCTTTATCACTTACTAGCAAATAAAAATATTGTATGGATTTGAGTTGCTATGCGGCAATAAGGATGCACCAATCCAGCGGATAAAGTGGGGTTGCAGTCGTCTTTCGAAGCCACGGAGCAGCAGTGACCCGTGCGACGGTTCCCACTGCCATATGGGCCATTTATGAAACATCTACAACTCTTTCTATTTTTTGATATTCTTTTTTTCAAATAAAAGTTTTGAAAACATATTTGATGTCTATTTTTGTTTTAGTTGCTGAAAAGCAAAATTTTATAACGTTTTTAGAAAAAGAGACAAATTTCTTTTATAATAATTTTTGGTTGACTATGTAATAATATTAAAGAGGGAAAGAAGAGCCACAGAGAGAGGAAGTTTGAGAATTTCTAGAGAGTGAGGAAAGATGAGCTAGAAGGTAAAAAAAGTTACAGAGAGAAGTATGTTAGCGCTAGAGAGGAAGATAAGTTAGAGGGATGTCTGATACAGAGAAATTTAAGTGAAAAAGAGAAGTTTTACAGAGAATAAGTTGGAAAAAAAATGGAAAAAAAAAAAGTGGAAAGGAAAAGGTCGGGGAGGGGTGTATTTTTAGTTTTAGGGAGAAAATGTAAGTTGAAGGGAATTGTTTCTGAAAAATTTTAGAAAAAGGGGGAGAGTTCGAGAGTATAAAATAAAAGGAGATTTTCAAAAACACAAACATGAGTTTTTTGTTTATTCTCAGATTTTAAATATAATTTCGAAAATGTTATTCAAAATTTTAAAAGTTAAAACTAAATAGGTAATCAAAAATCTATTTTGCAAAAATGAAAAACCAAAAATAAAGTATTGTCTAGAATTGGCCCAGTAAAATAACAAAGATTATTGAACAGAACTCGGGGGGCATTTGAATTCTAAATTATGCCGAACAACTCACCACATCAAACAAACAAAAAACAAAATGTGAAAAGCCAATCAAAGCAAATGCCTACGAAAGATGTAAGAAAAGAAAAAGAAGGAATCTGTTGAAGTAAAAAGGGAAAAATGAACTGCAGTGGAGAGTCTGCACTCAAAACTTGTTAGAAATCCTTATGTAGTTTAAGAGGCGTTTAAGAGCTTTGCCACTGTCGATAGCTTCTCTGGCCCTATCCATGGCTGTGGATACATCTTCAGCACCACTGCATCCCAACAAGTGATCCACCATTCCAGCATTCAAAACAATTCTATCGTATGCTGCTCCTTTTTCACCATTAAGAGCAGATAACCCCAACTCTATGTTCTTCGAGACCTGAGGATGCAAAGTTGCAAGACTTAACTTTAAGGCAACGAAAAGAGAGAATAATGGAACTACATAAAAGTGGTGCAAAGGAAAATCAGACAAGACCTAAAATGCAAACATGTAAAAAGAAAGGGGAAATGGAAACACAGCCGCTTAGATATTAGGATAAAAAGATGACTCAAAAACTGAAAAGGGAAAAGAAGCTAGGGAAATGCTCTTTCCTTACCGAAGACGAGGTTTGTATGCATATATCATCGATCAAATGAAAGAATAATAATTAGGTAGTCAACACTCATCTATTGCTTACCACCATTAGATGTTTTACAAATAAGATAAACGAAGGTAAAAAAGAAGATATTATTTCTGTGGTAAGATTTTTAAGTATCTTTTCAAATGAAATGACAAAATGATGAGAACCCACGCTAAGAAAGTTGCAAAACGGATCTGCTAATAAATCTTTTAAAAATCTTTTTTTTTTTATGAACAAACTAGATAAAAGGCCACAAACATGGCATCTTTTAGCCAGAATTCTTCAAACTCCAACCTCTAATTTATAACTAATTCCTCCCCGTTCCCCAAGCAACAAGATTGAACTATTCCACAAATTTTGTCAGAAGAGATGCAAACAATAAAAGAAAAAGGAGCACAGGAGAGTACCGATCTGTCAGTTCTTGGAGTATCAGTGGGTCGAAATCCATAGTCTGCAGCATTGACCTCTAGGTTAAAACTGTGACGTGATACTCCTGCAACATGATTATTTCATTTAAATTGATCTTCATCTTGATATTCGAAATTAGTAAGTGAGAACAGACAAAAGGTTTGAAATTAAAACCATCAACTTCAAAGGCTGATTTCATGCTTAGTGATCGAAAACCAGAACAGTAGTTCACAGGAATTCCTTTGGAAGCATCAGCTGAGCGCAACCTGGTCGTCATTGAAAGGCCTCCTTCCTCACCCTATAACAGAAATTGTGTCGATCATAACTTATAAAATATAAGAGAAATGTTTAAGACATTGCACAAGTAGCAAATTGAGTCCTAGCAGCAACCTCTCAATCGTTAAAAAGGCAAGCTCCAGAAATCACTCAAATGAGCAACCTCCCATTTGGAAATTATTAAGTTACGACTTCAGAAACCATATACATTATGCAATGCTATACCAAGCAAAAAGAAAAAAGTAAGATAAAATCAATGCTTAAAAACGTCCACCGAGGAAATATCATTTCATAAGATAATCTTACAAATTAAATTCCAACCTTCACCACTAAGCCGGAATGAACACCCATTTCATAAGATAATCTTACAAATTAAATTCCAACCTTCACCACTAAGCCGGAATGAACACCCCTTCTCCTCATTAGCATTAGAAGTGGCTCCTCATAACCGTGATGATAGAATCCAGTCACAATAGCCTCCTTCCCTTGAGCCTGCATTAAGCATGGTCCTGTACATGTTATTTATCCAGATAATACTAGTATTAAACGGATTATCGAATGATATAAGGAATACAATTTTTAAATTTCCATTGAAACTCCTTGAAAAATTCTTGAAAACTAAGATCCAAACAAGAATTATAATTAGAGTAACGCATATGTTCTTGTTCAAAATAATGAAAGAAAATTTAAAGGCAAATAAATCACACTGTTGTAGACGATTCTATATTCATTTTCATATTTAACTGTTATGATGTATTACATATCCAACAAACATCGTTTTCATATTATATATCCAAAAACAAACATCTAACCACTTTCTGATAAAGAAATTAGGAACCCTAAATGAGCCTCAAATTTAAAAGGAGAAAAAAATATTAGACTAGAATAACAGATTATAATGAACAAGATATTAAATCCTAGGTAGGTGGCCACCATGGTTTGAACCCATTCCCTCTAAGTCATTTGCTATTTACATTGGCTCTCATGGACCACTTGGGTCATCCCATGATGGTTAATTTTAAACTTAGATATTGAAACAACATATTTCACTACAAACTATATTTCACTACAAACTAAAAGATTACGATTAGAAAACAGCCCTTATCACCAATAAATAGTTCAAAGCAGATAAAATAATGTCCCATACCTCTTAATATACCTCTTTCTAAAGCAAATTTAAATAATTTTACTTAACATTCTATAAGAATATTTGAAAATTACAACAGCAGTAAAAAGATTAACATTAATATTATCATTCGTTAATCGATTTGGATTTTGGTTATATGCAATAAGCTGATGAATCACGTACATGTGTGACATAGAAACTTGTGCTTTTATTGTTGGTTATTAAGCCAAATACACTACCCTTAATATCTTATTGTTGTTCAAATTCTAATAATCACTTATTGGTTATCTCAAGACAAAAATCATTTATCGGAAGGTAATATAAGATTGAACAATCATGCATAGCGTATATAACTGGCCAAAAGATTTGTTACGCAAAAATGTGGAGATCGATAGTCAAATATGAATTTTTCACCTTGACAAATTGCTGAACCTTTTCAGTTGTTGCCAATGGCGGCCGTTTCTTTATGTGCTCCCTCAGCCCAACTAATGAATATCTAAAAAATTCACACCAAAAGAAAAAAATTCTTCTCGTTCATAAAATAAGAAACGGGTCAAATCGATCAAGGACCACAGTTGTAAGAAACTACCACAAAATTGTTCTTACAATAGTGATGAATCCAATCCAAACATTAGAAAGGGGGAAAAAACAGGTTCTCTCTAACAATGATAAATGCAACATGACATAATGAACAAACAAACAAACTGACTAGATTTCATACAAAGATGGGCGAGCTTCACGCTGACTTACATAGGCAAAACCAACCTTCTCATCCTGAAATATATTAGTGACAAAGAAAAGATTAAGACGATACATGACATTATGTGCCATGCATAAATGAGAATTAAACAGAATCATATTTAATGCATAAATGAGCATAAACAGAAAATAGTGAACCTCAAGAAGTTCTTTAGCATGCAAGGGGGATAAGTTTGTGTTTGCGCCCATAAATTTCAGCATCTGCTCTTCAGTAACACCACCCTATAGAAGATGACCGATGGAGAAATTGAAAAAATAAAGTTAAAAATGGCACAATTGGTTCATAGAGTACCAGACCATGTTTAAACGTAAAAAGAACCTTCTATCCCGTAATGATTAAGGTCTTGAAATAAAGGGATGAAAGGAGTAGGAAAAGACTAGAGGATGCTTTTGTCAGTTGATATAGATTTTCGTGAAAAATAGGTGATTCTTCCTTGAAGCTTAGCTGCAGGGATTAATAATATCCTGTTTGCTAAAAATAAAAAAAATAATAATAATAAAAAGGAAAGGAAAGGAAGGAAAGCTTAGGTTAACCTTTGGAGACATCCAATCCACACCGTGGAGTAAGCAAGATTCTTCATAGCAGGATCTAACTGCAGCAACAAACAATGTGCTCCTGAAATAACGTGTATTTCCATCATAAGGTTCTCCATAATGAGTCAATGATCTAACATCAGCAACTGGAGTAGAACCTATTTGCAATATTCATTATTCAATACCGAATCACCAGAGTCGTGGTATTATTTGGATGTATCAAAGAAATATACTAATTGGAGGGAAATATTCACCTAATTCATCATCAAATGCAAGGCAATGTGCTTTAAGCTCTCGATCAGTTTCCCTGTTCATACGTTGACCAATTAAGAAGGCTGAAAGCAGTGAATCACTCGCTCCTGACGATTTCCGGCTATCTGTTTTAAGAGGAAGCACATCTCTCATTACCCCTTGGATCTCCTCATACCCAAGATGCCCTCCAGCTAAAATTTCCCTAAGGGCACCAACCAACCTCATTTCGCAGGCACCCGTCCCAACAAATTGAGGCCCAATCGAACTCCCTCCCATAATAGAACCCTCAGGATCAGCAATGAAGATTACATCAGGAGGTAGAACTCGAACTAGCAGTGGCCAAAATGTCGTCATTGCCTTCCTTTCCCCTTCACTCCACTGAGTTGCCTCAGGAAAGACATTTGCACGTATTGTCATTGCAGAAAAGAATGCCCCGAGCTGTGATCGTGACACTTCCTCTTCATCTTTAAGCTCTCCCTTCGCTGAAATCATTGAGAATGATAAGATAACATACACCTTCGTTTCAGGCAAAATAGAAGCATCAAATAAGTGTAATATTCTGCAACCAAAACTTAACAGATTTTGCTGAACTGGTTTGACTTGAAATTTTATAGAAGTTCTTTTAAATTACCCTACCGATTTGTTACTTATTTTAGACCACGACTTCTTGACAAGATTTAGCTAACAATAAGAGATTGGAGCGGAGACACCTATATATTTTTCTTGTCGAACACAGAATCATTGAACTTAAGGAGATCAAGTTCTTCAGATTTTTAAGCCTCGTATGGTAGAACACACCTTCAGATTCTAGTACTGAACTGGTTTAACTTCAAATTATATAGAAGTTCTTTTTAACTATCACACCGATTTATGATTAATTTTTGAACCGCGACTATTACGACAAAATTTAGGTAATAATAAGACCGAGAGTAAATAGTTTTCTCGACAAACATAGTAACACTAAACTTAAGGAAGATTAAGTTCTCCAGATTTTTAGTCTCGTATGGGAAAACAGGTCTTCAGGAATTCTACTCCCTAGTTTTCTCCCGAAATATGTATCATCGGATTCCTCTACATCACTAAATCCGCCCGTGATATATGAAAACGATGAACAAAAAAAGAAAGAAAGAAGCACCTGATCTTAAAATTGTGTCCAACACTTTAAACGCTTGCTCTTCACTGAGCGGCCTGGTCTGAGTAGGTCCCGTGCAAACCCTAGCCTGAGCTTCCAGCACCGTCTGGTTCGGCCTCGATAAATTCAAGGAACGATACGAAGAGGAAATTGCCGGACTCCGAACATCTGATTCCGATAGTCCTAATTGATCAATCGTAGCCCAATCGAGCTCAGCTTTTGCGGTCACACATATCCGCTTCCCTCTAATCCAACGTCCTCGATCTTTTACAGGAAATAAAAAAGGTGCTTGAACCTGCCAAAGGCGAAGATCTCTATGATTTCTGCAGCGCGCCGGAAGGAAAGAAGGTTCAGGATGTAACAGAGCTTTCATGTCGATCTCAGTGTTCTACTCGCTGCGCTGAAATTGCTTCTTCCGCTCCAAACTCTCTCTGGAGATTGGCGCAAAATATGGAACACCGCTACCGGAAATGTATATCGCTGTCTTATGGAAGCATTGACGTGCTTTAAATTTAATATAATATGATATATCCAACGCGTGACGACGGGAATGCACGCTTCGATTAAACTTTTTTCCTTTTTTTACTCAACAATAGGTTGATTTTCATTGGACGGATTGGTTTACCATTTTTTAGTTCAACGTTTTGTGGGTAGGAAGCATTTTATCCACTTGACAATATTCAAACTGACAACTATTACTATTACTTAATTATATTACAAATTTGATCCCACATTGCGAATTTTGTCTAAAAATAAATCTTTTAATCTCCAATCCATAACTTTTTAATTTTCTATCTAATATGTAATTTACCTTATCAATATAGTTCAATCGATTAAATTATATATATCGATAAAATCCTCACTCTAGCATATTGTTGTATTAAAAGATGTCCTTTATCTATTTTATCATTTTTAAAATTAAAGATTTGATACATAATATTGAATCTAATTACTTTGAGATACATTTTTCACTCATAAATAAATTATTAAACTATATACCATATAGCTTAAATAAGGGTGGAATGGGTCCCAATTTATAATTTTTAGGTAAGATTTGTATTTATTAGTGAAATAATTAAGCACCTTTATTATTATAAAAATCTCATAATAATAATATAAATTTAATAAATTAAACATTTTTTAGCATAAGAAATTGGGATTTTAACTTCCGAACTATAATAAATGAGCAAGATGTGTCCTTTTCTTTTGTTTTTTTACCGAAGCAAGATGTGTCTTAACCATTAAGTAAATTCATGTTGTATATATCCAACACTTTTTTTTTCACAAGACTGTAGTATTGTTTTTCTTTTTAACCCTATCAATTCTTGTTTAACACTTTTTTTAATTATTCAATCGAAATTTTATTATGAGATAAAAATTCTAAAATGTATTCAAATTTAAGATTAAAATTATAACACTTCTTTATGTTAAAATGCAACCAGACGTAATTGAAAATTGAAAAAAAAAATCACAAAAACCACCAAATGCTGGATTTGTAGGTGTCATATTTTGTGCACAAACAAACAGAAGTATTATATTTTTCTACATTTCTTATTCTTATTGCAGATAGTGAAATTAAAAAATAACAATAATAAGAAATAAAAGGAAAACAATATTTTAATTAACAGCCCGACAATTCCTCCTAATCTCCCCCGTGTTTCCGGTGAGCACATCCAGCCTACTGAGTCGAACCATGGCCCTGGTAAAACTCCTGGACCACAGCCTCGGTTCAGTCCCCATTCTCCGAACAAGATCCCTCGTGGTTGGATCATCCGCCATGTCTTGGTCCGATTTGAGCAGCACCCTCCCTTCCTTCAGCCTCAGATAGAACGAATTGTCCAGCCTCAAAGGCGTCGACGGATCAAAATTCACTTGAATTTCTCCCCTCTCTTGCCCAGGCAACAGCGGCGGGCAATGAACCGACAGGTAATGACCGTACGCCGCTTCCATTCTAGGATCTCGCGCTTCGTTCTCGCTGTAATTGTAGAGCCTGTAATCGAAGAAATCGCATTGTGCTCTGCCGATCGAGTGCGCTCCGGTCAACACTACCATTTCGTCCACCGTCATTCCTTTTCTTGTGAAGATTTTGGTCATCTCGGCCACGGTCATCGTCGGAAACGGGATGTTACCGATTACGTCGGTTGCGCGGGAGGCGAGGCCGTCGCGGCGGCCGGCCGGGACGATGAAGTTCGGCAAACCGGAGAAGACGGTTGCGTCTCTGGTTGCGAACGCCAATATGTCTGCGCAAGATACAATGCCGGGACAGGCCGTCTCGATTCTGGCCTTGATTTCGTCGATCATTTCGAATCCTCTCAGAGTTTTGCCGTTCGCCGGTGATGTCTTTTCCACTGGCTCGCCGGATTTTGTCGTGTCCAATAGAATTGAAGCGTCGCAACCCTGTTTGGTTCATTAAACGAGTTTAAGGGTGAGATTTTTGAAAAAAAAAAAAAACTTTTGAAATCTAACCACAAAAAATTGATTTAAACCTATTAATTGGTAGCATAAAAGATTGGATTGGCATACTTCCGGGTGGTGGGAACACTTACATTGACAAAGCAATCGTGGAAAAATAGGCGAAGGATGCTGGCAGCGAGAGTTGGATCTGCTCCGAGTACCTCTTTGGCAACATCGCCGGCGATTTTCTCGGCCTGGGGGCAACTATAGCGGTAGAATCCGGCGTGCAAGTGGTTTCCGATGGCTGCAGAAGAATTTCCCACAAGGAGGGAACACCAGATGAAGAAACCCGCCAACACCACTAGCTCAACCCTCATCGTCGGAATCTGAAGGTTTTCCGTCGGACCTGCCTTTTTCTATCGCTTGATGATTGCTCCGGCTGTCGGAAATGTTCCTATGAATAAATTACAGGAAGAAGATGCAGAATATATACACATGTAGTTTTTGTATTCATGCTGTTATTCGGTTTTCTGGAGCCTGGTAAGGAATGGGTAAAATCGTTCTGCTGCCACCCATGACTTCTTCGAGCACCATCGGTTTCTATTCTTTTGTTTGTTTTTCTTTCGCAAAGGTCGTTTCTTCAGTTTTGCATTTGCTCTTCGTTTCGGTTGTTCGGCCCATCTCGTGGATTGTGATGGGCTGAATGAATCGAGGAACAAAGAATCGCAGCCCAATTGGCAATAACTATATTATTTGAGAATCCAAATTAAATTGACTTTAACTAATTTACAAATTCGTCAAAAGATTGTCCATTAATTTATGGTATTCTTATAAATTATTAAATAGACCATTCAAATATATATTTAATAAACAAAAAAAATACAAAATACAAAAGGACCATCCAAATTAAATCGGGTTGGTTTCCTTCTTAATAAGTTAATAGCACCAATTAAGAATTAAATCCCTACAAAATAGCATTATATGAGTGCAGAGAGTTAATATGGATTAGATTTTGGATATATACCACATATACTTCAAGGTATAACCTAATATTTTACTATATATCATTAAAAGGTATATATTATATCACCTTTTGAAGTAGTAGTCAAAGGGAGCATAGCTTTGGATATATCTCCAATCAATAAGTTTAAATTTGGTGGAGTGTATATTTAAATTCATGACTTTTTGATAGAAAAAAAATATATATTTTATGTTCAAATTGACTTTATTTATTGATACATATTTTATAAGATTTTATCTAAGTCTGTGAAGCTTGCCTTAGGCGGTAGCTGACTCTATAGATGAATTAACGTGCTAGCAAGTAGAAGACTTGCAAAAGAGAGCAAACAATCTGACGCTCAAGTCAATAGTTGGCTAATTTATGCTCGAAAGAGTATATAGTTTTGCGTACCTAAAAATAAGGTGGGATGTCTCTAATTTATAGGCAAAGTTTCCGACAGGACTTCCAACAAGCCTCTAACAGCTCTCTGATAGTCCGAGAATCTCTGGGTGTTATCGTAAGTTGTGTTAGAGTTCGATTCCTTAAGAAATGCCTTTGATCGGTTCGACTAATAATTCAGGCGCCCGTTGTAGAGGTTTTAGCTTAGCTCGACTGACATCTCAAGTAATTGAGGAAGGAAATCCAGGTTGGCGCATCTTCAAGATGACTCACGACCATCTTTATAGATCAACTCGGCCCCATTGGGGAGTTCGAGGTGCGATTGCTCTTAGATATAAATCTGTATGCTAACTCACAACTTGTCATATCAGATATTGACATATGGTGAGTGAGAAATCGCCACCCGACATGTAATAGTCAAACAAATTTACATTATTAATATATAACATTGTTATATTTATTTTATTGCTATATTAATTGTGGACATATGAGAGAAGTAACAACGCAAACTAATGTTTTCAAAAAATAATATTAATAATAAAAAAACAACAACTCTTTTGACCCATTCAATCCTATTATTTAGGAAAAGAAATAAAATAATATTTGAAAATCAAATATGGAGAAGAACATTTAGACCAGTAATATCAAACTTCCAACTACCAATAAATTTCACCACAATAATTGTAGTCTATACATGCTTACGGGAATAAATAATAATTAGCAACAAAATTCAAATAGATTTGAAAAAAAAAAAGCAAAACTAGTTAAAAATCGACATTTTCTTCTCCTTTTTTGAAGAATAGTTAAAAATCAATTATTGGTTCCGTGTGATGTTTTCAAATATATGATCGCATTTTAAACCAATAAATAATAATTTGTAACATATCATAATTATTTTTTTTAAATACTCAATGTTTTTCTACTAACAATTAGATACTAAAAAGTTTAGATGAGAGAGAGGTCAAGACGGAATGAAAATCTATATTTTCCATCACAGCAACTAGAAAAAAATTGTAACTCTCATCTTTCTATTCAAATCTCATTCTAAATCAAAATTTTCATCCGTTGTAAATTTTGTCATTTATAATTTGAAAAATTACCTAACTAAAAAGGAGACCGTGACAGTATTGTCACATATGAATAGTTAATTAATATGATTTCGGAAAAATTATGATTTATATATTCATAATATATTAATATATGATTGCTAGCTAGGTTGTTCGTTATTGGCTAACCACAAAGAAAAGGGAGAACGAGATCATGCCACGTGGGAAGGCCTATCTTTCCAATGCGTCTCATTCTCATCAGCCGGCTTAACAAGCATACCAAAATTTGTCAAAATTAATAATAATATATATACGAGAATGTTTATAAGATGTTCATGTTATTTAATCATTGACGGCAAGAGGACACAAAGGAACAAGCAGAAAAATGCAATCAGTTTGTAGTTGGCTTCTTCTCTAGCTTCGTATTATCCCCTGTCTTTATTTTCCACCCACCTTCCTCTACTTTGTAATCCCTCAGCTCAACTCCTCCCCTATCCGTCATTCTAGGACGTTTGGTAAATATTAAAATTAACGGATGATATATTTATATGGCCATCTAATAGAAGAAAATACATGATTCTTCTTTTGAATTTTTTGAAAAGTGGACAAAATTTTCGACATTTATATCATAGAGGGCCTTTTTACTCCTTCAAAATTGTTGTCAACTCATTATTAATATTCACGGAGTTTCATCTTAAAATCAATTAGCAATGAGAATTAATAGTCCACGTGGAAACCTTAATATGTCCCCTTAACATGGTACCTCTTTTAGGTTCATCAATGTTGACTGTATACTGTATTAATATCTTAACTCGTTTGAACTTTTTTGACTCTGACACCACATCAATATTAATAAATATGAGTTTTAAAATTAATTGACAATGGGAGGAATAGCTAATGTGAGATTTTTAACACTCACAAAATATATCATGCTAAATTTAAACTTTTTAAACGGTAGATTTTTTTAGTACAATTTGTAAATATGAGAATTTGAAATCACGAACTTTTGATTGGAGATAGATGACTCAACGAGTTTAACTATGCTTAGATTGATCAATGAACTTTAACTGAAAAAACATGATTGGAGACAAACATATATTTAACGTTTATCACATCATTAATAGTACTTTTAAACATATATGAAAACTGGAAATAATAGTTCATGCTTTATCAATATTTTGAGAGTACCATACAAATTTGTGTGTTTCAATCAATTGTTATACAAAAAATTATAAGGTTTATTGAATATTATTAGAAGCGAACATGAATTTAGTTCAACCATAATTAATACTTATCTTTAACTAAGAAGTCACGAGTTCGAATCTTCCACTTCACCTTATTGTATTAAAAATATATATAAATATATATAGAAGGCGTTTACCTAAATGCAAAATTGATAAATCTCTTCCTATATTTTGTACATGAAATTGCTTACATTAGATTATGTATTGGTTAATTGCCCTAAACTATTTAAACTCAAATTTATAAAACTTATTTTTTTTTGAAACACATAAAACTTAACTTTTTACAAACCATGCCTACTAATAAATATATAGATAAAATTTTACAAACCATACACCTTGAAACCAAGTACAGCTGATTTTTATAATTAACATTTGTTTCGTACAACAAAGATAAAACTTAGTTATGTAGGTACTACCGTTAAAAAATTGAGATATATTTTTCTCTCTATTTTTATATACGTATATTCATATTTGAAAGTCCGATACTTTTTTGGTCAAATACAATATACAAAAGTTCAATACTTTTTTGGTCAAATACAATATACAAGTGAAACCTGCCTTATTAGTAAGCTTGCAAAAAGCTTTTTTTTTTTTTTTAATTTCGAACAACTTGGACGATTAGTGTTCAATATAACTGTATTTGCAGTTAAAAGTCAACCAATGTTCTTCCTACTCAAGTAACATCCCTAATTGTATTACCATGATGATATTTCACGTAGGATGTGTAATACGTCCAATAACGTTATACAAGATGTCTAACTGAACTTCCATAGCTTCAGGGGCATGTTCTTGCCCCCTTACTTTCATCTTCAACATCGTGATTTATAAGAAAAGTCCACTACACTCCAGTCTTTTTTATTTGATTCGATAAGTCGTAACTTAATTGATCAGAAACAACGTACTACTTTTTTTCCTCACTTCAATTTCTCCCTTCTACAAATACATCGCAAAGACAAGAGACGATATCAATTGAGAACTCGCTCTGAGGTTAATTGTAGTTGCGTAATGGGAGAACAGACTTAACGGAATCTAGAGTAGAACATGTAAAATTTTCTAGTCAGCAACTAATTGTTTTCTTAAAGTTTAACCAAAGGAAAGGGCAACATTTAAAAAAATAATTTAACTAAAAAAAAAAGTAATGAGAAAGTATACATATTTATATAATTAAAAAATTTATAACAACCTCAACCCTCGACTCGGCCGTTGGTATCAATGGCAGTAGCTGCTTGTTGTTATCATAAAAGATGTCAAAATTAAAAAAAAAAAAAAAATCCAAATGGCCAATACAGATCACAGGGTTGATGTCAAATATCGATCAAAATCTTACCTCCTCAGTTTTCTTTCTTCCTCACAGCGCGATACGATCGAAGAAATCCTACGACCGCTGCCATGGCTTCCAACGTCGTCGTTTCGTGGTACTCCATATTTCTACTGATATTTACCTGTTCTTCTGCAATCTCCGGCGCCGCCTCTAACGAGACCATGTTTCCGATGGCATGTAATTCGAACATCAAGAAGCTGTGCGACGCGTCGTTATATCACGTCACGAGTGGCCTTCAGGCGGAGCGCGAAATCGCCGCCGCGTACACCGTAAATCCGTCGCAGATGAAGCCGATTAATCGCGGCGGGGTTCAAGATTACCTAATCACGGCGCCGTGTGCTTGCGAATCGGCGGAGGGCGCGTTCGGAACGGCGTATTTCCACGACACGTCGTTCAGAGTGGAACCTGGGAACTCTTTGAACGACGTGTCGAATCAAAACTATAGTGGACAGGCGTGGATAAGCGGGGATCCGGTGCTTCTTCCGGGACAGGAATTCGGTGTGAAATTGTTGTGCGGATGTGTAGAAGATGAGTCCAAGATTGTGGTGACTTATACGGTTCAGCCAGATGACACGTTGTCGCAAATCGCTAAATTGTTGTCGGCTGATGAAAGTGAAATTCAGAATTTGAACGGAAATCTGATTAGAAGTCCGGACTTCATTAAAGCGAGTTGGGTGTTGTTTGTGCCGATGCCCAAAAATGAGAGGGACGCCAAAGGTAATTCGGAAGAAAAATACGTGCTCATCGATGAGTGGTAATTAATTAGTATTATTGTCAAGGTTTTTTTTTTCTTTAATACACTTAAAAAGAATTAGAATTCGCGATTTTCTAGTTACTTCGTGAGTTATGTTCAGATTCAGGTCAAGTTTTTTTTTTTTTTTTTTGAAAATTAATATGATTTATTTTTTATCTTAGTAAAATTACGGAAGAATCACTTTTTTACCGGACAAGTAAGTTTAACATTAGGTTCTTTTTTCTTTTTTCAATTAAACTTACCGCAACTACTTACTACACTTAATAGTTTATGTCTTTGTTTTAACATTCTAAAAATATTTTCAAAATCTATAAAAACTAAAAGAAATAGATTTTTTGCTTTTTTTTAAATTTAATTAAGAATTGAAATGTGTTTTGTTTAGAGGGAGTGAAAAACACTTAGGAAAAAATATATATAATTTTAGAAAATAGAAAACAGAAAATGGATCATAAATTTTTTATTTTTACTAACTAAAATAACTAATATCTTTTACAAAAAATTAGAAAATCGACATTAAAAAAAGTCCAAATCTAAACATAGGATAAAAGGTACCCAAATTAAACAACAAAGTGTCCAAATTTAGTTTAAGAAAATATAGAATTATGTTTTGCATGGTCTCTAGCCATAGTAATGGTTGTTATCAGGTTTAATATTCAAATTGTTATAATTAAAAATTAAAATTAAAGTTGTTTGAACGAGTCAAGTATAACCAGATATAGAACATAAAAAAATAAAAATTCTGAAAACTACCATTTTTCATTTTAAAAATGTAATTAAGATTATAAAAACTTATTTAAAAAGTAAATTACAGCAAATATGCTCTGTTTCTGTGGGATTAGGATCGGCAAAGAGACACATAAGGACAACAGTTGTTGCAATATTATCAACTTTGACTGTAGTTTCATTATGCGCATTGATTATCATCTTCGTACGGAGAAAACTAAAAAGGTCACAGCAAAACAACGAGCTCGAAAATCCAAAACCTCCCTCCAAGAGTTTTAGTAGTTTCAGAACCTTCAGCTTGCAATATCCATTTTCGAGGGAGAAGTCGGAAGCTCAAAAGAAATCATTTAGAACGGGTGAGATAAAACAAATAAAGTTATTTTGATAACAGAGAATTAGAGACTAATTGCTTAGTTACTTACGGTAAAAATACAATTTACAGAAGTTTCAGGATTTGAGTCAGAAAGAACAGTGATTTTCACCGTAGAGGAGATCGAAGAGGCCACGGCTAACTTTGATGAATCTCGCAAGATCGGAGAGGGTGGATATGGAACTGTTTACTATGGAGTATTGGGTGAACAGGTACTGTTATTTTTTTTGTTATTTTATTTTTCTACAAAACGACAGAAAAATAAAATTTATAATTGCTTGTTTAATTTGAAACTTTGCAGGAGGTTGCAATTAAGAAAATGAAATCTAATAAATCCAAAGAGTTCTTCGCAGAATTAAAAGTCTTGTGCAGGATCCATCATATTAATGTCGTAAGCTTTTTACACTAATCCCACCAAATTATGATTCATTTTACTGTTGTCGTGACAAATGATCAACCGTTAGTATGTTATAGTTTTAGGTTTGAATTCTCTATCTTTATTCATATGCAATGTACATATATTAATATGAGATTTTGATGAACAATCTAAAACATCGATATTCAGTATTATGAATGGGTAAAACTCTACAGGTCGAGCTTTTGGGGTATGCTAGTGGGGATGACCATCTATATTTGGTTTATGAGTTTGTTCAAAATGGATCGCTGAGCGATCATCTTCATGATCCACTAAAAAAAGGTACTCAAATTATTTTTGAGATTCTTGAGTTTTTAAAAAACACAATGGGAGGAACAGTCCCATAGATCTTTGTTGGACTCTAATACATATCAAGATTCATAGGATCTTATCTTAAATTCAGTTGGAAATAAAACGAGTAGTCTTATATACCTTTGTTAGATTCTTTATCGTTTCAATATAAGATTCTCAACAAATTTAATCTCTTAGATTGAAAAAATTAATGGATGGAAATTGGTATTATATTGATTTAGGGTACCAACCTCTCTCGTGGACTTCAAGAACACAGATCGCCCTAGATGCAGCGAAGGGTATTGAGTATATTCATGACCATACTAAAGCACGATATGTTCATCGTGACATCAAGACAAGTAATATCCTTCTTGATGAAAGCCTTGGAGCAAAGGTATTTAAGATGTGTAAAAAATAACTTAAAAGAATGAATTACAAATTTTGTCAATTGAGACTCAAACCATTATATCTACTTAGTCCTTGAAATAAGAAAAATATAAACTAATTATGTCTATAAATTTTAAATTATATTTATCTTTAGTTTTTATCATTAACATGAGTTGATAGAGAAGATCATAAATATATACCTTAGGGACAACATCTCCAATATCTCCAATGAACTTAGACCTTTAGGGTGAAACAGAAAACAAAACTACGAAAGTTTATATCTAAAGCGAATAATATTAGGATTTCAAATACATTGAACGAAATAATAACTATATTGCAATATCAAAGTGACATTATAATATCAATAGGCTTTCAAGACGGTTATCTCTCTCCCAAATTCTCATCTTAAATTACTATTTTCCAAGATGTTCTTCTTCTCTATCTACTATCCCTATTTATATTCAACTTACTTCTCGCTAATTACTATAATGCCCTTTCTTTAATGTACTAATAATATTTCCGGATCCTCTCACATATATATTATAGAAATGTAAAAGGCCACTAATTGTCTTATATCCTATCCATGATAATCTGACCCTTTTAAATGTTTGAGAATTAAGATAGGGATAACGAGAAACTAAGACATTATCACAAGCACTAAGTATTTTTCATACTAAATACTCTGTTTGGTGGTTGTCTTTCTGCAGGTTGCAGATTTTGGACTGGTCAAGTTAGTGGGACGAACCAACGAAGATGAACTGGTAGCAACCCGACTTGTCGGAACACCGGGCTATCTCCCTCCAGAGTAAGACAAAACAAACCAAATCATCCATTCTTCAAATTTTTGGATCGTATTACTGAATTCTTTCTCGCCCTCCAAAATGTATGAATAAGATCCGTGAAAGAGCTTCAAGTGACCCCCAAAACAGACGTATTTGCATTTGGAGTGGTTCTGGCAGAGCTCATTACAGGAAGAAGAGCACTGGTACGAGACAACCAAGAGCCGAAGAGAACCAAATCGTTAATCACGCTGGTGAATTTTAATTTCAAGTTTAACAAAATTAATTGCATTTGCTACAGTACAAAATAAGTACTGCAGTATTTAAAATAACTTATGGTGGATTCGATTGCGGTGTTGCTTAGATTTATACGATATTCCAAGGGGAAGACTCTGAGGCTGCTCTGGAAGCTGTCGTGGATGGAAATCTGCAAGCCGGCTATCCGATGGACGATGTTTACAAGGTAAATTCAACTTATAACTTTTTCGTCGGTGCTCGTGGCAAAAGCATTTTCAGTGAGGTAAGAAACATTAGCCAAACGTAGAATGAAGTGAGTTTGGTCATTTAGGATACTTTAAAAAGTCTATAAGATTATGTCTCCAGTCTTTGAAGTTTAAAACTACCTTAACCTTACAATTTCGTGTATATAACCAAGTTTCTATCATATATACACAATAAACTTATGAGCCTTATGTCTTATAATTAGAAAATCATAATATTTTAACAAAATTTATGTAGGTTCTTAAATTTCATTAAACTTGGAATATGATACAAATTTATTAAACCTTTTTGAAAATGCGATCAAAGTCTTACATTGGTTAAATAAGGGAATATCATGAGTATATAGATGAGGACAATTATCATGAAAAATAAAGTCGTATGTCTAAAACGGACAATATCATGCTATTGTAGATATTTAGAGTACAAGGGATAAAATTGAAAGTTAGCATACGTGTTAGAAACATTTTTTTTATAATTGAGTGACTTGTAATTTGAGCCATTGAATACTTCTTGAATAGAAAATAGTTTTAAGTGGGTGATTAGGAAGTGTCAAGAATCCAACATTAAAAAGAGAAGAGACCTAACAATGTCTACTTCTTTCGTACTGATTTTGAGATGAAATCCATAAATATTAATAATGAGATTTTGAACGCACGGGTGGTTGCAGATGGGGGAGATAGCAGCATGGTGCTTGAACGAGAATCCGGTGGGGAGACCGGAGATGCGGGAGATTGTTGCTTTGCTGTCGCAGCTCGTGACTTCGGCCGTCGAGTGGGAGGCTTCGCTGGGCGGGAGCAGCCAGGTTTTCAGCGGCCTCTTCAGTGGAAGATGATCAACCATTAATAACTAACTGAACCTCACATTCCATACTTTTTTTTTATTACTATTATTTTTATTTTTTTTCATTTTGTATTGTTTTGTGGGACGAAGGATGATTGTAAATTCATTAAATTTATCTGCTGCAACCTGGCAATTTACAGCGTCAAAGAAGAAGCACGCGTGGATATTTAAAAAAAAAAAAAAAACTCCCACGCTGGAGGATGTTCCAATCTCCACTCAACATGTTGCAGTTTATTTTGTGAAAATGAAAACTTTTTAAATATAATTTTGGGTCAATAATTAATGAAAGCATCTATCACGTATATTTAATTGTTAAATGACATGAAAAATAATAAATGAACATATATATTCAGTACTTGCTTAGAAATTAAAAAAATAATTAATAATACAAGATTTAAACATATTGAATAATCAAAAATAAAGTAAAAGATCTAAACTTTTTGAACATTCAATATTTTTCTTAAGAAACAATATAATGAGGTTAGTTCTCGTTAAAAGTTATAAAGAAAATGAAATGCATAAATTCAGTTTATTAAAAATGGAGGAGTAAAGAGATAAAACTAAAACTTTATAGACTAAATTAATTTCCATATTTGTGAGGTGAAAATCTCAAATACATTTATCTTTATGCAAAGTGCTAAAATGCATTTATAAGTTGGTAAATCAAGTTAATTTCTTGTAGTATTTTAATTTTAATATTAATTCATCCCGAGAGACTTAGATTGAAAAATAAGATAGAATTTCAGTATACTTAATAATTTTTTTTAATTTTTATTGTACGTATAAAAATATTAATTTTAAATTGTCTATTGATTACGTCCAATAAATAAAATCTAGTTATGGATATAAACATAAATCAATTGATGAAACTATAGATGTGAGTCCTTACGAAGATTAGTTATAATTTTAAAACAAAAACTAGATTTAAATAATTTAATGTTTATAATACGGTGAATAAATGATAAAAAAAATTATACAGATAAATTTCAATTAACATAATAACAATAAAATTTAAAAATATTATACTAAAAAACAAAATTTAAAATAGTTTGTATATAACTAAGAAAAAAAAAGTCTACTTAAAAAAAAAAGAAAAAGAAAAATACACGCAAGTATTTCAATAATATTTTTTTGAAGTAATTCTTTCGTCCCGACAAAAAAATATAAATTGGAAAGTATTTTTCACATCCCTTACGCTGTTTTTGAGTTTATTATCAGAAAAAGGGAGGAAAAGGAAAACTCAATTGTAAACTAAAAAAACTCGGCAATTGGAATTTGCTTGCGCAGATCGTTCTTTCTCTACTAATGGTTCAGCGTCGGTATCCAGATACAAGTTTCTGGCTGGACGATGTGTCGAATTGATTCAAGTAGATCTACCTTTCTGGCCAGTTGATTCTTCTGGTGGAAATCGCGAGATCTCCATCGATTTCTTATGCTCACCCGGTTTGATCTTGAACAACCTAGCCAGCGGGAGGAAGAATTGTTTCTACTAGTAATTTTACAGAGCGTTTTCTGATTTAAATCAATGGCGGGGGCGGCCTCTGCGCTGTTCCTATTAGACATCAAAGGGCGTGTTCTCATTTGGCGCGACTATCGTGGCGATGTTTCGGCAGTTCAGGCCGAGCGCTTCTTCACCAAGCTCATCGAGAAGGAGGTTTTGGATTTTTTGTTTAATTTAACGACTCCCTGATAGAATCATAGTCTAATTTGCGTTTTAGGATGAGTGATTTACTGATTGTTCACAAGTAAATAGACGATGAATGCGTCTGAATCGGAGAAATTGGAGGTGCTCGTTTTGGATTTGTTTCTTGTATGGCATTAGGAAGCAGATTCGAAGACAGAATTGACAGGATACGATGATTTGAATCTCCACCTGACAATTTATTGAAAATCTGAATTTCATTAGCTTGTCTGACCGTAGAATGTTACTGTGTGGTTTCTTATCGTCAGTTCTTTTGATGTCAGGGTGATCCACAATCTCAAGATCCAGTAGTTTTCGACAGTGGCATTAGCTACATGTTTATTCAGCACAATAATGTTTACCTGATGGTTGCTGCGAGGCAGAATTGCAATGCTGCAAGTCTTCTTTCCTTTTTGCACCGAGTTGTTGATGTAAGCTGTACCTATTATCATAGCGTTCTCCAAAAGAGTCCTTTGGTATTTTAAACATGTTTAATTGGCATTGATGATAGTTTGCACATTATCTTTGTTCCTGAAGTTACTTAGCTCGTTAAAATTGTGGATAGGATTTCTGAAATTAAAGGCTAATTATGGTTCGTTTTTCTATCAATAACAGCAGAATAGTTTTTTTTTGTCCCTTTAGTTTGCTTTTCTTGGTGTGTGTCTTGTGGTAATGGAAGCCTATTGGGATTCTTATAAAATATGTATCGTGAGCTGTAGGTAGGTTTTGGGACTTCAGAGCAAATATGTATCGTGATGAGAAAAACTAATAAATAATGGACATGAATGGCTGTGCTACAGGTCTTCAAGCATTATTTTGAAGAGCTGGAAGAAGAATCACTTAGAGACAACTTTGTTGTGGTGGTAAGATGAGCCTTTCACAGATTGAACCATCAGAAATTTCTTAAATTGTTTACCATATCATGTGTTGTGATCTATGTCAGGTGGTGAATGAAAATATTAATACTTATATTCTTTGTAGTATGAGTTACTTGATGAAATCATGGACTTTGGTTATCCTCAATACACTGAGGCAAAAATTCTTAGCGAGTTCATCAAGACTGACGCTTACAGAATGGAGGTTGCTCAGAGGCCACCCATGGCAGTAACAAATGCAGTTTCTTGGCGTAGCGAAGGAATAAATTACAAGAAGAATGAAGTATGTGTTCCTTGAAAGAATAAGCTGCATATATTCATTTGTGACTTTTAAAGCGTAGTAGGTAATGTCCTGTTCTTATTTCTCCAGGTCTTTTTGGATGTGGTGGAGAGCGTTAATATACTTGTCAACAGTAATGGGCAAATAATTAGGTCAGATGTTGTGGGGGCGTTGAAGATGAGAACTTACTTAAGGTCTGTGTGCTGTGCTTTAAGATGTTTGCATATTGACACGGATGAAGCTAGTACTTTCTTCACTTGTATATTGCACGCAATATTCTATAGAGTACTTTTCCTTGTCGTCATGAAAAAATTTATGGTCATGGAGACACCTGTTATTGGTTTGCTCTCTATTTCGCTTTCAAGTGAGAAATGATTTTAAATTTTTTTTAGCAAACTCTGAACTGGTAAACTAAACCATTCAGGACATTGACTATTTAATCATCTTAGTAAGCTAACAAGAAGTGTTAACTTTTGAAATATGTGGATATTGTTTTTATGGTATTGTTGAAATCTCCATTTCTTCGTTTCTGTTCTTGCATTTCAGCGATTTGTTATTATATACATTTGTACTCATTTGCAACTTGGCCTTGTGGTAATATTGAAAGTCTCATTTCTTTGCTTTTAAGTCCATCCTTCTCATGCCATTTGTATCCTAGTTGATAAGCTGAAAATTAAGGTTTGGTTTGTTTGTTGTTGTAGTGGTATGCCTGAGTGTAAGCTTGGGCTTAACGATAGAGTATTATTGGAAGCACAAGGTCGAACCACAAAAGGAAAGGCTATAGATTTGGAAGACATCAAATTTCACCAGTATGTATCAAGTTATTGACCATTTGGTGTATTTATTTTCTGGCATTAATAATATCCGTGTACCATGTTGGGCATGAATGCTAATATAATAACGTACGACTTTATAAGCGTTGCCTCAAGTTTCTAATTAAATGCTTATATTTTGTATTGCCTCGAGTTTTTAACTCGGTGCTTATTTTTTACTTTAGGTGTGTACGTTTGGCCCGCTTTGAAAATGATCGGACCATATCATTCATACCACCAGATGGATCTTTTGATCTCATGACTTATAGACTCAGCACTCAGGTTTTATATATCCACGTGGATGCTATTCTCTGGTCACTGCTGGCTTACTCCTTTACTTCCTTCTATTTTGTTATTTAATGTGTTCCCTTCTTTTTGTTGACAGGTAAAGCCTCTTATTTGGGTAGAAGCTCAAGTTGAAAGACATTCAAAAAGTCGTATTGAGATTATGGTAAAAGCAAGAAGTCAGTTCAAGGAGCGTAGGTATTAAAATATGCCTCTTTTTTTTGTTCTCTCTCTCTTTTTTTTTTGGTTCAAAAGAAGAGGTTTTAGGGAGGTCAGTTAAGATTATTATCTTCCTAGAGGACTAGATCCTTCTTACTAATAAAAGGTCAATCTTACAGCACTGCAACAAATGTGGAGATTGAGTTGCCTGTGCCAGCAGATGCTACCAACCCAAATGTTCGGACCTCAATGGGGTCTGCTTCTTATGCACCAGAAAATGATGCGTTATGCTGGAAAATAAGATCTTTTCCAGGTGGCAAGGTATTTAAAAATTTTTTTGCATTTCCATGAATGGTACTTTATGTATGAATAGCTGGTGGATTCAAGAAGACAATGTTCTTGACCATAATCTGGAAAAATTCAGGAGTACATGTTAAGGGCAGAATTTCGCCTTCCTTCAATTACATCTGAAGAAGCAACTCCAGAGAGAAAAGCACCAATTCGTGTAAAGTTCGAGATACCATATTTTACTGTTTCTGGAATCCAGGTAGGCCTTCCATATGCTTTCTTTTAACTCTCGCTATTCATGTTTGTCGTTCAATGACATGATAAATCCCTCTGATTTTTCCATGCAAGAAAATCCCTTAAAGCATACTATATCTTCCAAAATCTCTCGATTTTTTAGGATGAGATCATGGGCATATTCTTTTTACTCTGTCCAAACTTTGCCTCATGAAAAGTTGGCGTGCTTCTTGAAGAAGTAAATTGACCTAGGCTTGTATTTATTCTGTTATCTGCGATGTGTTAACACAGTTAGATTGGGTAGATTTGCATGTCTGACTCAGAAAATATGATCTAAATTTATCTTTTTTGTTACACTATGTTTGTGGAAACCGAAGGGATATGGATAACCGGGTAAAATATACACGTATTTTGGAGTTGAATAAACATAACCTTTGGGAGAAGATATAATGTTCCTCTTTACTAGCAAGAAACTAGGAGTCAGTCCGGATTTTTTTTTTATTTTTTTTTAATTTGAATGTTTATGGTGCAATCCGGTGATTTCGTAGGTTCGTTACTTGAAGATTATTGAGAAAAGTGGTTACCAGGCTCTTCCATGGGTGAGATACATCACAATGGCTGGAGAGTATGAATTAAGGCTCATATGAAAACTACTTACTTTGATATATAGACGTTTCATTCTGCGGAGTTCATATGTCGTGAATTATTCAGTTAATAATCACAGGATGAGTTAAGGATTTGTTGTTGTAGAGGATTTGGTGGGGGAAAAATGTCTGTTTTCTACTTGTCTTTTGTTTGTGAAGCATATTGCAGCTTTTGTAAGTCCATAGTAACTGAGAAGGGTTCCTTTTCGTTTATTTCTTCTTTTTTTTTCCTTCTCTTTCTTACTACACTAGGTGGTCTGATTGAATTCTCTTTTGCTCATATTTGCTCTCAATTAGTCCATTTCTATCTGTTTATTTTTGTTATAACCATTGATTTTTTCAAACGTATTGGCCTATTAATCCCTGTGTATGAGCAAAAACTGTATAAATAACATTAATCTAACAGAAACTACAAGGTAAACATAAATTTAGGAAAGTAAAAATTCTCTCGAGTTTATTGGACGGTTGCACTTCAATGTACTTGGTTTGGCAAGGTGAGTTTATTCCTCCTAAATGCATGTTTTCTGCAACGCTCAAAAATGCCATCGTATATCAGATCGAATTGAACTCCTGCTCGCTCCCGATTTATAATGAATGATATGTGATCTGCTTCCACAATCTTGTAGTACCTGCATCCGATTTTCCGAAAATTGAAATCGACAACCGAGGATTCAATTAGCAAAATCATGGGGTGTTTGCTTAACCATTGATCAGCTTAAGTTTGGTGTTTCTGATCTCTTAAAAGAAAAAAATCCCAATCGTTCACTCAGTGTTCGTGGACTATTTCAGATTAATATTGAAAAATCATGGGGGAAATGCTGATAAAGAAGAGTGAGCAGTGGACTAACCAGACGCCTGGTTCCCAAGACTGAAATTCAGATTCATTCAGAAGGAAATGGCTTGGATGTTCAACTGGGAAACGTGGGTGAGTCATAGATATTGTGTTTAATGCCCCATCGTTCTCCTGCCAATCCTCGTCCCTGCACGCCCATCACTGTCATTCTCCAACCAATGATTCCACCAAATTCTCTATTTAACTTTAACTTCTGTTTGATAACTATTTCGTCTTTCATTTTCTATTTTAAAAAATTGAACTTAAAAACACTATTTTTGTCTATACCTTGGTTTTGCAATCACTTTTTAAAAGCATTTTAAAAATCTAAGTCAAAATTTTAAAATTAAAAAAAGCAATTTTTATTTCTAAAATTTGGTTACGAATTAACTGTGATTTCAAAGAAGGTAAAAATCATGCTAGAAATCAGGTAGAGTTTCGAAAAATAGAAAACGAAAATGAAATGATTATTAAATAGGATCTGAATGCTTTTACAAAATGAAAAATTTCTAATACTCCCGTAGTATTCACCCACCGATAGCCCTTATACGGCGGGGAAGGAAAGCGCCACCAGCTCATCTGCAATGCTCTGAGAGAAAGCAGAGGGTGGATTCCAATGATGCTAAAAGGAACTGTGAGGCCAAAGATTTTCCTTGCAGGCTTCGTAGCATAGCTAAAATAGTATGTGGTGGGAAACGTCTGAAGACGGCGGTTCAATCGCATTGATCCCTGAATTGTAAGATCAGGCAGAATCCAATCCCCAGAAGCAAATGGACCTGCATTTCCCAACAAACATTTCAACACACCCAAAACACCACTTTTCCTCCATGACATGTTGAAATGATCAAATCCAAAGTTGTAATATTTTTTCAACCACGTGATGTCCAACCAGTCATAAGCTATGACCCCAACTCGGCACAGCTGCAACAGACTTATAGGTTTCATGGTTTCTCCATCTTCTGGTCTGAAAAAGGAAAATAAAAAAGGGAAACAAAAATGGACGAGTCCAAATTCAAAATCACTGACCCAAAAAAGTTTAAGTATATACGCTGCAAGTAATTTAACACATGGACGATCAATCGAGAAGGAAATAGTCAATCCGAGTATAGTCTAGGGAATAAAATAAGATATGAGTTTGTAAATAATGCAACCAAAGTCTCATTTTGACTAAGGAAAGTGAAGATACTGGGTATATATGTGAGAGACAACAATTTTTATTAGTATGAGACATTTTGCATGAAATCAAAAGCAAAGCCATGGACTTATGTCTAAAGCGAACAATATCATAGCATCGTGGGAGTGTGGAGGGTCTCTTGTTGGAATGGCTCCAAACATAACCATGGTTTAAACCTAGCTGTGTCGGTGAGATACTCGAGTGTTGAACAAAGAAGTGGTGAGCTTTGAAAGATATAGTCACGGTATAATTCATGGTGTGCTCTATTTGGATGTGCGTGGAACTTTAAATTAGAGCAAACTCTCATTGTAATTTGAGAATGGATAGATGAATGACTATTTCAAGGGAGGCTCGGTAATACTGAGGTCCGATAGTTCGATTGTCTACCTCGTAACTAATGGAATTGAGACCTTATGCTCTGGTCGATTAAATTACTACTCAAACCAAAAAATTTAATCGATCTTTTGCCAATATTTTTACCATGAGAGAACAAGAAAGTGTCATTTTTTTTTAGAGAGAAACTCACTGCATTCCGTCCAAATAAGTTCTTGTGGTTCCGTTGAACGCCCCTGATATGGCCGTTACGCTTAAAACCCAATTCTCAGAAGTGTTCTCGTGCCCTTTGAATGCCTGCACCCAAATTGAAGAACAAACAGTCACAATTTGTCGTGTCGGAAAATTACCTGACCGACACATAAAAACATCACAAAGTCTTCATCCTTGTTATAACAGTGAGTAGAAATGTCGTTTCTTCAGTTACCTTGTCGGCCAGCATTTGTTGGAGCAGACGAGCAACCTGAGCTCCGGCTGAATGGCCCACCAAATGAATAGGATGATCCTCGTCCCATTCAGGGTAGTGCCCTGCATTCCCCAATCAACACAACTTTTTGGCCAAAACAGAGAGAGAAAAAGGAAAAGAAATCCAATTTTTACCCGTATAAACTTTCAGTTTAATGTTTCCAGAGTGGGTGGACTGGTGAAAATTATAACAAATAGTACAAAAATGCAATAAAAATTGATTTTTCCGATTCCCAAATCACCTTGTTGGTAGAACCGGCCGAATCGCGAGTGACCATAAACTTCACTGTGTTCTTGGCCATAATCGACTCGCCCACCTTTCAGACAGTAGAACAATTCACGAGCCCTGAAACCCAATTTCAAATTCAAGATCCAAACAGCAGAAAAAAAAGCTTGAAAAAAAATCACAAACCTGTCGTAAATGCTGGTTAAGGACCCCAAATCAGGCACTAGAACCCTCTCGTCTTTGTTCTCAGCTCCGGCAAAGTACGACAAGTTTCCCAATCTCTAAAATGGACGAAATCAAAAAGCAAAAACATCAGAAAATTGAGAAATGGGGGCAGAATTTGAAAGCGATCACCGTTAAGTACGAACCCCTTTTCCAAAACCAAAGATTCCATGGACCAAAACGATCGGAGGAAGATTGCTTGATGATGGTAACGCTAACGACTTCATCGGCCCCACTGTTTTAGCCTCAAAATTCACCAAATTACCTTTACGAAACCGTGAACTGAGAGCCTCTGAAAAGTCTCCGGCGACGGCGGAGCTGAAAATATACAAGCCGTACACCAAATGAACCAAAGAGCTCAAAAACAGCTCCCACAAGAGCAAAACTAGAGCAACCCACGAGCCGATCATTTTCTGGCCACCGCAGCCGGCGCCGGCGAATTCAGCACGTGTTCACAGCACGAGCGAAGTGTTTCTGTTTTGCATGGGTTGCGAGTAGCACGATGGATCCAGTTTTCAGTTGGTGGGTTTATTTGAAAAGGGGAAAAATGAAGCCTCCTTATGGAAGAAGCTTAACGTCAGCAACAAATGGGATTGCTCACGATTCTAGTGGAAGCTCCAGCCAAAAGCCAAAAAGTCTGTGGGACAGAGGCCGAAAAATGACACGATTTTAATGCGATTGCCGCCACGCCTCATCGCCTTGATTCCCACTCCCACAAGTTTGGTTTTGGACTTTGGAGAACCCTAAGAAAAATAAAAATAAAATAAAATAAAAACTTTACAAAATTCAACTATTCGAGGTCGAGGACTGAAAAACGTTTCACGATTGAGGTATTCACTCTGTTGGCAGTTGGCAGTTGGCAGATTTGATTTCTGAAACAGAATTACATTAAATAAAAACTTTGATATAAATAATATTTGATATTATAAACTCAGTATTATTTTTATTAAAATAGTATATTATAAATTACATAATATTATAAGATAATAATTTTATAAAATTTATAACATATGTTAATAAATTAATTAATATTATTTTATATTGAAGTAAATATTTAGTTATTAACTACCAC
Source organism: Momordica charantia (assembly GCF_013281855.1). Classification (NCBI taxonomy): domain Eukaryota; kingdom Viridiplantae; phylum Streptophyta; class Magnoliopsida; order Cucurbitales; family Cucurbitaceae; genus Momordica; species Momordica charantia. Next base: position 31,050,656 of record NW_028275167.1, on the reverse strand, counting down.
TCTATGAATATATTAGTAAATATTCTTAACATTTTTTCTTTTAAAATTTGCGATTCAATTTATAAATCTACTACCAAAACATATAAATCTTTTATTTTTAATTTCTTGCTTCAAGATCACCGATTAAATGCATAAGAAGTGTATGGTTTCTCAATTTTTGTTTTCTCTTTTTTAATATTTAAAATAGAAATTTATTCGAAATTTATTTATTGTTTTTGTTCTCTAAAATTTTAAATTTATATTTATATATAAAAATTATTTTTAAAAATATTTATTATGTATTTTATAAGTCGATAAAATAATGCTTTTATTTTTGTTTAAGAAAAAAAAATAATAATAATGGGACAAAGAAACAAAAGATAAACTTTATGCTTATATTAAAAAATAAAATTTTCCTTTGATTATTAAATGTTTATATTCCTAAAAAATTATTAGTAGGAAACAAGGAAGGAAAAAAAATGAAAAGGTTATCATTAGAGGATAAAACTATATTAGTTAATTATTTATCTTAGTATGACTTTTCTTTGTTTGGGAGTAGAGATGGAAGGTAAGCTAGGAGACCCACCAGGACCACCCAACTTCAAATTGTTGCTCCCTTTCTATGGAAACTGCTCAACTAATCCTACGGCCAATTAATTCCCTGCTCAATTGCTTCTCCTCTGTGCAATTACAATTACAGAAAATCTTCTTTAGATTTAATGAGATTTTTAACATATTAATAAATTAAATAGAGATAAAATATCTCTATAAACTACTCGGATTAAATCCTTACATTATAAAAATCGAATCGAGACTGTTGGAGGTAAATTAGCATCTACCACATGTCTGCTTCATAAACTAGCTTCTATATGATGATTAGAAGAGCCAAACGAATTTTTCAATTTTGTTCAAGTCTAGACAGCTTGACAATGAAAGTCGAGCTTAGCAACATCTTATTATCCAACCAACCTTAAAGAGCATCTGCAGGTGCAAAGACAATGAGGATATTCTTTGATAGGACCGCGGCGTTTCTTGAGCAGTCGAAGAATCGTTAAAGTGCTGTCGGAAGCTGTGTTGGGAGCTTTTCGCTATAAATAGAGATCTTCGCCTCTCACACAAGGGATGTGAAACTATATTCTCTCATTGTGAATTGACTAAAAATCGTAGTGCTAACTTTGTTTTTTAGGTCCTTCATATGTCGGTCTACCGAGTTTGAGTTTGATCATTTTCGTGATCAAATTGTGACGCTCGTGTAGAGAGGAAGGGGTACATGAATGAATCGATATCATATCCGAATGAGAGAGATCCTGAATATGGAAGCATGGTTAAGAAAAAACTTAAAAGAATTGTTAATTAGTACCTATACTAACAAGTTGCACCTTCTTTTTCGATAACTCAATCGTATGATCTGGTGACCTCCTAGTTGCAACTTTTGTTAAATAATGATTGAGTATTTGTAATTTATAAATAAATTTAGTCGGTTAACTTGAGTACAACTCAACTGGTTTAAACTGACTAAAATATCGTGAATTCGAATATCGACTCTTACCTGTTGTACTAAAAAAGATATTCAATCTCTAATTAGTTTATATGTCTACATATATAAAAACAACCTTATTAAATCTTAACAAAAAAATTGTACGATAAGACCAACCAAAAGTACAACGACCTAAAGTATGTTTTAACCATTTATAATTTAGTATAAAATTAGTCTAACTTACTAGAGATAATATAAAAAACTATGTAAGGATAACAAAAATGAGTGAAATCAAAATTAACGTTGGTAAATCATGATTTCAATACTCTTTTTATATAAGAAAAATAAAACACATCAATATTGAAAAAAGGAAAAAAAAATACAACAGAAAAAGAAGAAACGCTAAGCACGAGTTTTCTTTTCCTCCGTAAAAAATACAAAACGACACCGTAAAAGCGGAGATGTTAAGTTATAGGTATTTGCATTCCAGGCGTGATTTGAATGACCCAACCTATATTCCGGTTTTTTTTCCCCGTTTTTCCTTTTACTCTTGCAAAAATTTCGAAAAAGAGTAGTAATATTAAATTCTGCCATCTGTTATAAAATGAAAGCAGATCTTTAATGGGCTTTAGATGTCGATCCAAATATGGATTCATGGGCTTTTAGACAGTTGAAAGATGCTGTATGATTTAGGCCCAAAATATGAGCCCATAATGGTTTCCCCGTGGGACCCCTTTGCCTTGCCTCCTCCTTCCCCTCGCGACGTTAGGGTTTTGATGAACTCCTGATTTCTGCAGTAAAACCACCGCTGCTGTGGCAGAGAGAAGTGCCGGGAAATGGCGTTACGACAGTTCAGTCGCCCCAAGAATGTGGCGAAGAGGTCGAACAAGTATCTGGAGGAAGCGCTGTATGTGAGGCTCTTTAAAGACGGTAGCTCAGAGAAGAGCATTCGGCATCAGTTGAATGCTTTCATCAAGGGTCACAAACGAGTTTTCAAATGGGAGGTGGGAGATACGCTCAAAAAGCTTCGCGGCAGAAAGCTGTATAATCCTGCTCTCAAGGTTCGCTAAACTAAAGCCTTGAGATTCTGCAGTATTTGAATCAATGTTCTTGTTAAGGCTATCTATTCTAGTTGTATTAGAATAGGTTTGACAGGATTTCAGTTTTTAAGTACTTTTTCATGAGTCTAAACCCTTCTTGTTGGATCATTTCGACCATAGAAACATGAAGAGCCCGATAATAGCTCCCAAACAAATTTTGATCTCTCGATTTTGCCTCAACGCTTGTTTTGGATCCATTTCCTTTGCTCCCGTGATCTTGAATCTTGATAAATACCTCCTGCCTTTTGCTCTAGTTCCGTTTCTCTTATTTTTCTTGGTGAAAACATGTTTTAATCCCCGTATTTTGTCTAATGATTTAGTCATGTAATTTTAAAATTTAATAGTTACGTCCTTAGCATTAAGAAGTTAATTAAAATTATCGTTGAAAAGTAGTTTATGCCTTTATGGTTCAATGAAGTATATAGAACTTTTATAGTCTAAGATTGAAAGAGGTTCAATTATATACCTATTCATATGCTGGATTGTAATATAATTATTGACACTGGGAATTTCGTCATTGTATTGTTTCTATTTTGGAGAGGGAACTGGAGAGGCTTTTAGTGAAACTATGCAAATAGTTTTATCTCTATTGCTTATTGCTTGTGTAAAATGATTATTCTGAAATAGAAATCGTGGTATAGCTTTCAGAAACTATGGCCAAAAGGGGCATGAACAAGACAATTAGTGATCAAGCTATACACCTTGATTTAGTAGCCAAGGCTCGAGGAATTGCTGCTGCTGAGAGTTACTTTGTTACTCTTCCTGAATCATCAAAGAATCATCTTTGCTATGGCTCTCTTCTCAACTGTTACTGCAAGGAATTAATGACTGACGAAGCTGAAGCTCTCCTTGAAAAGATGAAGGAACTCAACTTACCTGTGACCTCCATGTCATATAATAGTGTTATGACACTATACACAAAGACCGGGCAGCCAGAAAAAGTTCGTGCAATCATACAGGAAATGAAGGCTGCCAATGTTATGTTTGATTCCTATACATACAATGTGTGGATGAGGGCACTAGCTGCTTTAAATGACATTTCTGGTGTGGAGAGGGTTATTGACGAGATGAAGAGGGATGGCCAAGTTGTTGGTGATTGGACAACATATAGCAATTTAGCCTCAATTTATGTTGATGCCCACTTGTTCGAAAAGGCAGACAAGGCACTTCAGGACTTGGAGAAGAGAAATTCTCATCGAGAACTTTCTGCTTTCCAGTTCATGATTACATTATATGGACGAATGGGTAACCTGCTTGAAGTTTATAGAGTCTGGCGCTCATTAAGGTTGGCCTTCCCAAAAACTGCAAATATAAGCTATCTCAACATGATCCAAACTCTGACAAAGCTGAAAGATTTACCTGGTGCAGAGAAATGTTTCAAGGAGTGGGAATCAGGATGCTCAACTTATGATATTAGGATAGCGAATGTTCTTATAGGAGCTTATGCTGAAGAGGGTCTGCTAGAGAAGGCTATGGAGCTCAAGGAACGAGCCAGAAGAAGAGGTGCTAAACCTAATGCAAAAACTTGGGAAATTTTTCTGGATTATCATCTCAGAAATGGAGAATTTAAACCGGCAGTTGATTGTGTTGCTAAAGCAGTATCTATTGGTAGAGGAGGGAAATGGATGCCATCACCCGAGATTGTTAAAACGTTGATGAGCCATTTTGAGGAAGAAAAAGATGTAGATGGGGCAGAGGATTTTCTTGAAACTGTGAAGAAGGCTGTTGACACTTTAGAGCCTGAGGTGTTTGAGACATTGATAAGAACATATTCAGCGGCCGGAAGGAAAAGTTCTATGATGGATCGCCTGTTGAAAATGGAGAACGTGGAGGTCAGCGAGGCCTGCAAAAAGCTGCTTGACGAAATATCTATTGAATGAGCTTTCGTTGTATCACAAATTTTTATCATTTGGAATTCCAGCTCTAAAGAAATGATTTTTTCCAGTGGTTCTTTAATTTTAAATAAAATCACCCACACAAGTAGCCTCCGGTTATCTGGTTCTTGCCATCTCGGAAGTGGGATCGTGCGCAATTGTATCAGAGTCCTTTCCTATTGCCTTATTCATACAATTTCGCTTCGTAGTAGTTGCCAAGCTTCTGGATACAAAATACTTTTGTTTCAGTAGGTAGTAATCTGGGTACCTTGTCGTAATCCTAGATGTCGACGCATTGTCTCTGTAATGTCGGATTAAGTCGGTAGTTTTGAGTTTGATTCCATGTAGCAGACTGATCGGATTTGGAACCATATTGAGCTTTCTGACGTGCAGTTGTATCAGCTGGGATGGTTATGGTTACCCATTTTAGTTTGTATCCAATGATTAGGTCTCATCCTCATTACGGAATACTGATCCTGATAAGAACATCTAGACACCAAACCCAACCGATCTTGTTGGTCGTTTTAGGCCTATGAACGGATTGGGGGAAAAGGCAATGCAAATAATACCAAGATCCCTCCAGATGGAAGATCTGGTTCTGTTCTGATTCGTTACGACAGTGACAACAACGGGGATCTGGTTCTGTTCTGATTCGTTACGACAGCGACAACGACAGGGGATCTGGTTCTGTTCTTCCTTGTATTGCAGATTATCTTCTGCATATGAAATTTTATTTCAAATGGGAAATCTCCTTCCTGTTCCGAGCTTGTAAGTTCGTTTCATTAGCTGCAACGTAACTGACATGAGGCTGCTACAAACATTTTTTTTTTCTTTTTTTTTTCTTCCATTTTTAAAGGGATGTGGAATTTCAGTTGTATTGACTATTGAGTAGTAATCTTGAATTTTTTCTGAATGGGTAGATGAGTGATCACCACCATTTTAATGTTGAAACACAAAGTCAATATTCTTTCTTTCTCATTAGTTAAACTATCCACGAAAGAGACGATAATCTTTGCCTTGGTAAATTTCATGTCGGCGTTGATTCCATATTTTTGTTTGATTATAAGGAATCAAGCTTTGCAATATTGTGTTAGACGTGCATGAATCTAAATTACTTATTCACCATTGGTCAAACGGAAATGAAGTTTATCAATTAAAAAATTCCAATATTTTCAAAGAAATTCACATGCCAGCCCCATCTGCCACTACTTAAAAAAATGAGAATAAATTCCACAATCTTAGTATAATTCACTATTTCTTTGTCAAAATTTACAATGGTCCTCCCGATTCTCACACTTTAGTGATTTGAATTAGAAGGGACCAAAAAATGAACTAAAATAGGAAACAAATACAAGAATATCTCACACTTTTCTCTCAAGAAAAAACGAAAAAAACCCAAATCACCCCCACAAGAAAATTACATTGGAGAGAAACAGACCCAATTAGGGGCATCTCACATTTCTTCCAGGCCCACCATAGTAAAAGTAATTTCCCCAAACTCTATTAATCCCTCCTTGAATGTCGTAGCAATTTGGATGATCTGCCAAAACCTTCAAGTTTGACAGTGGAATTAAGCTGTTGTCCCAATCCACTACTTGAAGGTTACGAAAATACGAAGCTTTTCCAAAGCCCTCGCCGGCGAAATGGCCGCTGCCCATTTGCGTCGCCGTGTGAAATCCAGAGGCCCTCGAATTCACCACCTCCCCACCGAACTGAATCATCGTCGCGTGGCTTTGAAGGTGAGTGAACAAGAATGCGGGCCAGTACCCGACCAGCACGCCCGACCCGAATTCCAACCACCAATTCCCATGCTTTGGATCCTTCAACAAACAAAACCCACTTCAATTTCAAATTTGAATTTTGATTTTCTTTTGCGTTTCTCATCCTTTAAGAGAAAGCATGGAATTGAGATGGGTTACCTTCCAAACCAGTAGACTGATGTCGAATTGGCCGCCATTGTAGGAAGAAGTTGGAGAAATTGCAGCTCCAATGGCGATTCTGCTGTTGGTCTGAACGAAGCCCGAGCAGAGTAAATTGTAGCATCCAGTCGCTTGATATGCGTCTGACTGTTTAATTAATTAAATCAATTAACAACTTAATTCCATTTCAATTTAATTAAATTACATCTCGGAAATCTCTCTTTTGCAATACTTACTGTCCAATAAGTGAAAAATCTAGGGTAATTGTCTCCATATAGCTCTGGGCTAACCTGCACAGAAATTCAAATAATTTTAATTTAAGGGAGAATATATTCTTCTTCTTCTTCTTCTTCGTTTGTTTAATTAACAAATGTGGGTTTTTTTAAAGCCCACACTCCACTTTTTGGAATAGTTGTTGAATAAGAATTCTGGTGTGGGTGTGGGAAAGCTTTAAATACAAAAGAAGAAAAATGTTGGTGTGAAATTCTGTGGTCTGCGGCTACCAAATTTAGTTTAGAGTGTGCGTCTGTGGTAGCTTTCACATTTGAGAATTTAGAATTTTTCTCTCTCACACACAATAATGGCTTTGATAATGATACCAATAATGATGAATCACAGTTGTCCCCATTACAAGGATCCTTCCATTCCAATGCCCAACCCAACCATATAATTCAATTCCCAAACAAACCCATTATTATTATTATTCCAGAGTAAAAAAAAAATGGAGAAAATTTAATAAAAAACTGAGAAACTTGCCTGCCAGCCAGCTTCAATGGTGTTTAGATCATCCCCAAATGAACCAGAAATGACCCACATCTGTGACAGACTGAACTCGTATTGATTCGTCACCCGCGGCGCCCATACGTTTATGCTCGCCTTTGCTCCGTAGTACTGTTCTCCGCTTACAAATCCCACTGCATGCTGTCACCAACAAAATATTAACCACTTTAAAAATTTTAATTATCCGTCAGAATCTGTGTTTAAATTAACTTTCTAATTTTTAGGAACAGATTTGAAAACTTCAAATTCAACTTTTTTTTTTCATATAATTTTATTAATTTTTGAGACAGAGACAGTTATCCATTTCTTCCAGCTTCTCCCTTCTCTGTTTTAATTTATCTGGCTCCGTTTGTGAGAAGTGTGAGATTTTGGAGAGAAAAATTGTGGGTTTTTTTTTAATTACTTTACAGTTACCTCGTGGCCGTTGCTGGTGGAGTCTCTTCTAATGCGTCTTCTTCTAACTTTTCTTCCAAATCTTTGAACGGAGCTGGCTCTCAGCATATCCTTTTCCCTCGTTCTTCTGATCGGAACAGTTCCTTCCGGGCAAGACTCGCCGGACATGCTCCATAATTGAAACGTTTCCGATGCCCCTCCGCCGGAAGGGCTCCGGTCATAAGGTCTCTCCGGCAGATCCTGCAGAACAATTTCCGCCATTAAAAACGCAAACGCTCTGTTTCACCATAACCCCAAATGAAATGATTTAGCCTCAGATTCGTTAGCTTACCAATGGCTTCTGTCCTTTCAGCAATGGATGATCAAAAGCCGGCTGGTGATGAGATATTACACAATCTATAAGATCCCCGTCCGGACTCTGCACCCCAAAAAAAAAAAAAAAGAAAAAACCCATCATATTCAATCTTCAAAACAGAGGAAAAATTGGAAAAAAAAAATTAATAAATTGGGTACCTGAATGGTTTTGACGGGGGGCTTGTTGATTTTCTTGAGATGGGCTCTAATGAGCTTCAACTTGTTTAATTCATCCTCCGGCTGGAGCGTGGCCGTGTGGTTATTGGGAAGGATATTTTTGTCGTCTGAATGAACGGGACAAAACGACGAAACGACAAGAAGGGAAAAAACAAGAACAGGGACGAGGTTAGAAGAATCCATGATCATGAGTGGGAAATTTGGTTGTCTTGTCTGTTTGGCAAAGTAATTTGGTCGTGTGCATTGGCCTTGTCTTCTTCTGCAATCACCGCAGCAGCGCCATAGGTTCTTAGCTTTTGCCCAACGAAACGTACTGAGCATCTTCTCAAATTGCCAAACTCGAATTGACCATTAAATTGAAAATTTCACTGTCTCGCCATTTCCAATGTCTTTGAAAGCTCCCCTCTGAAATTTCTCTCTACTACTACTCCTTCTTCTTCTTCTAATTCCGTGGCCTTGGTTTTATCTTTCTGACAGGCTTGCTTGAGACTTCCAAGGAAATTAAAAACAAAAAAAGAAAAAAATAAATAAACAAAGGGGAGAAATAAAAGGGCAGTCACTCACTTATGAGGTTGGATTTTCTTTAAAGTTTTGCCCATGTGAGTGTGCTATTATATATACACTTGGACTTGGGTAGTGATGAAATCATGCCCAATTCCTCAAAATTCGTAAAGAAATTATAGAGAGAGAGAGAGAGAAGGAGAGGGGGTTGTGTTTCCAGTCTCCGATACAAAGACTGAATACTTTAGCTTTTTGTGTCAATTTTCGTTAAGGCTAAAATCTGGGTCCGAAAATCTGTTTATTCTCTTCTTCACATATATGGCTGTGACCTGTGAGATTTATAGAATAGATGGGAATTAAAACTGGTTCTCTAAAGTTGGGTTTCTCTTTCTCCCTTCCCTAGATGTTCTTTATGACAGCTGCTCCAATTTATTATTGTTTTTTTTTTCTTTCAATTATTCCTCATTTTTTAATTTTGTAAATCAAAGCCAACCCACTTTTTTCCCCCCTTTGCAAATGTATTTATTAGAAGTTGATGGACGGCCGTAGATAATTTATGGGGGAGTTGTAGTTTAGAAGCCGTAAACGGCTGTAAAATTTTGATGCTTTAATTTCCGACGGAGTGGGTTGAAACGGTGTCGTTTTGTGAGAGGTGCGATTTTCCAAATGGGAACACGCGCGTTTTTGGCTGTTTGAGCAGCGTGCCCATGCAGGCTCATGCGTATCCGCTACGTTTGTGTTTTGGGGATTATTTTTCAATTTCGATGTTTCAAAATAATATTATTTCCACTGTGATTTATTAATTCCTGTATTATAAAATAACTTATTAAAATTTCAAAATTTTGGTATTAATGTTACTTTATTTCTTTTACATGTGGTTGTGGCGTGTAAATAAATTAAGTGTTTTACATTAATAACGATATGAAATAATTTCAAATTGTTTTGGTTTATATATTGAAGGGAAAAGAAATCTCTTTGTTTGTTACAGTGTACAATTAATTCCAAATCTTATGACACTTTAAAATTAGATGCCGCTATTCAAATTGATTAATTATTTAGAACACTGAAATTAGAGATGGAAAAAAAAAAGAGAAAAAAATCTACTCTCAATTGGAATAGGATGAGATTTGTTATATTTAAAAATATCATTTGGAGAATTTTTAACTAATAAATTTTTATTATTTGTTGTTAACTCGGGTTAATGCTTACACTACTAAACTTCTAAACTTACATCATATTAACATGTCACGTACGTAATTCTTAAATAATTATTATATATGGATCAGTAGACATAATCTTATAGGTTAGGAATCAATTCTAAATGTTTATGAATTGTATTTATAATTCCTCTACATAATACCCAGTTTTTAAATAGATAATCCATTAATTTGGCCTTGATTTCACGTGGGGCCGACGAAAGGAAAAGCATCTTTCTTTAATTCTGCTCTATCTGAATATAATTAAACTCAACTAAATTCATGAAAATGTAGATGTAGAAATCACTTCAATTTATTTAAAGTCGGTTGAAAAGTATTATTATATATAATTAATGTGATAAACAAAAAAGAAAAAGAAAAAAACATAGCTGGAAGAATTAAAGAATTTAAGTTTGTAGATATTTTTAGGTAATTAATATTTATGGTGTAGAGAGAGAATTTAAAGGTTAAAAATTAGACAAGATCATAAATATTATAGGCATAGGCATGAGGGTAATGAAAATTAAAAAAAATATATAAAAAATGGACAGCCAACTTCCCCTTTCAGAGATTTAATTGCATCAACCGTAACTGTGTTGGACATTGAAGGCAAGGCAGGGTCATTTTCGTAAACTACCACAAAACTCATTTACGTTTGATAAAACTTGTACCGCCGCACGCAGCGGAATTTAAGATGAAATCCAACACACGAAATTAAAAAGTTGGAGCCTTATTTATTTATTTATTTATTTTTTGGTAAAGAAAATGACTATCCTAGTCTATATAATTTATATTTAGTTTTAATTTTAGTTATTAAAATTTCTAAAATTTTCATTTTGGGTCTATATGATTTTGTATAATGGAACTTCAACTTTCAACTTTCTCTGACGAGGGCCACCAACGGACGAGAAATAAAATAAAGATTTAAATATGATATCTTGATGTTTGTATTTTTACTTTGATTTATTTTAGTTTAAGTAATTTCAAAATAAACATTTTGATTCATTTGATTCATTTTAATTTTGTTTATTTTAGTGTTTATACTTTCAAAAATTTGAATGCACAATAGAAATTATTGAATATAGATAATAAAAACTATTTAATAAAAATTTATAACAACATTTGAAACAAATTAGTTAATGAAGTATCGTACTAATAAAAACTATTTAATAAAAATTTATAACAACATTTGAAACAAATTAGTTAACGAAGTATCGTACTAAAATTATGATGAAAATAAATGTGATAAAAATATATCAAAATCGTCATTTTTTTTAAGGATAAAGATGATCAAAAGAATTGTTTTGAAGGTACAAAATTTAAAAATAGACCAAATCGAAACAACGAGAAATAAAATAGTTAGGGTTGATTAACATTGGTTAATTGGACGGCGGAGACTGGGTGGCTATGGCTATGGCTTGGGGTTGGGCCTCTTAATATTGGCGTAGAGTCCCTTTTTAGGGCTCTGTTCTGCGCCCAATTATGGCTCCCACTGTCCCACTCCCATATCCTTTATTTCCTCTCTCTTTTCTCAAATTCTATCTATTTTCGCTTTCATTTTTCACTCTAAACATTTATTTTCGTAATTTATTTTCTGGAAAATGCTAACTTTCTTGCCTTCTAAACCCTCCATTTGTCCCCCTTTCTTTAAATTGGCATGGACCACATTGTAATTTACACTACACTCATGTCAAAAAGTATATCTTTCTATGTCTTCATATTAGATATTGTTTAGACATTATTTTAGCTAAAAAGATTTTATGTAGGAATAATGTTGAAAATGCATGAGTCTCGTAGTATATAATATAAAACAATATCTATACTGATACGGGACATTCTTACAAAACTATACTGTCAATGGGTTAGAAAAACAGTTAAAAAAATGTGTAGTTTAAACTTTGAAAGCAGTTATTTCAGAGACAAAAGTACAAGACACTGAAATGGGGAGGAGGGCAGGCCATGAGAGTGTCTCCTAATTAATTAATATTGGAGTTTACTCATTGTTATGTGAAGTAAAAGCCAGTTTTAAGGGACAGAAATGACCAAAATGTTAATTTAATTACCAAAGGCCAAAGGGCAATGGATAGATGAATTGTATAATTAAACGTAATTGGGAACGTGCATGAATGCGCATGCAGGACAATGTGATGTAATGCAATTGATCCCAAAGCTAATAATTTTCCATGCTGTGTGTTCACTGTTCAGAGAATTGTTTCAGTCTCCATTTTTTTTTCTTCCTTTTTTGGGAATTTGATTCTCTGATCCTCTTTTTCCATTGGCTTTGATCAGAAGAAGAAAGCTGGTGGGACTGGGAAAGTACCTGAGATAACCCTAAACAAATGGAACATCACTGTGCTTTGATAATTATGACAATCTCACTTCTCATAATCTAAACTTCATTTTTTTCCCCCAAATCTCTAATCGAACTCTTTTTTTTCCCATTAAAAAAACCTCTGTGAATCATCTGAAACTGACTCAAAATATTGTATGGAATTGAGCCTATTGGGGGAGAAATTTAGGGTGAAAAATTGAATTTTTACAGTGATAGTGTCTTGAGAAGCCCAAGCAAAATGATTGGTAATAATTTGGAAGGAACCCAAGAATTATTTATCCAAACACATCCTCAAGTCCAGGCCCTTAATAATTTACTTCTCCTGCCTATGTGATGCTGTGTGTTTTAGAAGAAACATTCCATTACATAGATGTAATCATATTGTCTCCTCAATTCAAGGGGTTATTGAATTGAGGCACTTGGGGAAACCCCTTTTCATCTTCTACCAAGAAGTTATGCAAATCCCAAATCCCAAATCCAAGCCCAATAGAAAGTAAAAAAAACAAAGAAAAGAGGGCAGGATTACAAATTTGACCAAAAGCCTAAATTTTGAAGACATTTGACCAAGAAACTCCTAATCGAAGTGTGCAAAAGACAGAATGGACCTAGACCCACTTGTACTAATGGTTAATCTTGAAACCCCACCAAATAAAATTTCAAAAAAAAAAAAATTTTTTTTTGAAAACCCTCTAAAGATGAGCCTTTTTTAATCTTATCTTCTGGGTCATATGCTTTGGTAGAAGAACTCTCGATAGGGGCTTGTAATGTGACATGAAATGGGATTCATTTACATTGGTTGGGGACTTTACCATTTCAATCTTTTGATTCTTCTCAGAGACATAGAATGATTGCAAAAGCAAAGCTTTAAATTCCTTTGACCTCAACATATATATATGAAATATGAAAGGGGGAGGCTTAGTTTTTTTAGTCAGCTTCCTCCAAAGTCTTAAAAATAGTTTTCTTTCCTTTCATCCACTTTTCTGCATAATTATCTGATCCCACTTTAAAAGGTAATGTTTGTGCACTTTCAGTGACATGTTTTTAAGTCCCACCAAGCCCTTTTTCTCTTCCAAACGCTTAAGAATTAACGTTCCAATGTTTAAAAATCTCATTTTCTCGGAAACCAAACAAGAGAAAATAAGAATTCTAGTCAGAAATTAAAGTGGGAGAACAAACAGTAAAGTGAAATCCACACAAATCGACATGAAAAGAAGAGTGATGGGGGGAACCAAAAAAAATCATGAGAAACGAGAGCGTTGGTTGTCTAATGACTGGACTCTGAAACGACGCCGTTTAGAAGTCTTCCCTCGATTTGTTCATAATAGTGTCGCAATCAATTGGGTCTCGGTTTTGCTTTATGGGTCTCTGACAATTTTTACTACAAAAACAAAAATATTCGTATTGACAGAACAACAAAAAACTAGATTATTAAAAAGTATGAAACAATTATGGTTTGGGCAATGATTTTGTCCAATAGGCAGACTCAGCTTTTCAAAGAGGAAAAAAAGGGGTAAATGGCCATTAATTGTATGTAGTGGCCATTTGCAGCCTAAACCCATGATTTTAAAGGGTGGGATTGGAAAATTTAACCCTTTTTTTTTTCTCTTTGTTAAATAATATTTTTCTACCTACTCTTTGCTTTGGCATGCTTAAAGCAGCTTCTGGTGGGTCATATTCTTTAAAGCTCAAAACGTCGTCGTGTGCATTTCATCATGATGATGTTGCTGGAGCATTGTGCAGTTTGATGGCAGCTTCTTGCATTTGCTTGCAATGGGGACAACAACAATGGATCATCATTCATCATATTCTTATGCTTCCTTTACATCACGTTTATATTGTCTCTGCTGCAATACTATAGCCTGCCTTTTTTCCAATATTATATCACAAAGAGCGGGTCGGATTCAAACCTACGATCCCTTACAAATGATAGAGATGTATTTTATTATTGAACTACGTTCAAGTTGGTCAATCAGTTGCCTACTTCGTGGACGGTAAGTTCATTGAAAATTGATCTAGTTCCATAAGATTCACGTATATGACATAAATTTGATTGTTAGAATGAGAAGATTAAATCGAATTGGATCTTTTGGAGTTGGTTTGATTTTAGTTTTTATAAAATGCATTTTAAGAATTTCATAAAATGTCAGAAACTGTAACAAAATATAATTTTGATTTTGTTTGTTTTTGTTTAGAAAATTGATGAAATTCTAGACCAGACCACATTGTTCACAAGTGCACGTATTTATGGGCATGTGAAGTCGGACCACAAACTTAGATGAGCGGACATCTTTATTGGGCCGAAAGAGCAATTTCAGGCCCAGCCTCCTTTGAAAAAGTGAATGAAGGGCTTGGTATTGGGCCAGGCCCAATAGAAAATAGTAAGGCCCCGGGAAATAGCCCAAACGCTTTCCACTCTAATAGGAAGCGCTCCACCGGTAGAATGCTCAGTGACAAAGTTATTAAAGAAGAGAATATAGGATGATGAGATGGAAAAGCATTAAGTTTTCAAATTGAAGAAAGTGGGAACGGAACCAAACAACTGAAGAAAAAAAATGTTAGTGATTTGAAAGAGAAAACAGATCCATTTCGAATCCATTTCTGATCTTTTGAATTGGGTGACAACATATTGTGGCTACCAAACTTCGAACTTTTTAAGGTTTCTGATCACAGGAATCTATTTCTCAGTGCACCTTTAGGTACAGCTGCTCAATTTTTATTTCAATTTTGTTATACAATTTGATTTGCTTGTCGGGTCATAGTACGAAATATTTTGCTTAGAATTCAAAAGCAAAACTAGGTAGAGTTGAGTTGAAATTGGCCAACACTAACAGGGCTATTTATAAAGCTAACTCCAGCCAAAAGCCAATTTAATTTGCAGCGCCACGCCATTGAAGAAAAATAAGAAAACTCAAGCATGGAGGGTAAGTTATTGCTCTACTCTGCACTAACAATATACTTCTTTCGCTGTAGCTTCGGCCGAGTGATTGAATCTCCACAATATAAGGTGATTCATTTAGAATCAGATTTTGAGATCAGACAGTACAGACAAGTCTCATGGATGTCTGCTCTCGTCCAAGGAACAGCCTCCTTTGAGAAGTCCACCCAACAAGGCTTCCACAGGTCTGCTCTCCAATTCAGTTGCTTTGCTATATTCTCTGTTTGGTTGCCAAGAAAATGTGGTAAATTTTTTCTTGTGATCTTCTTGGGATGCTCTGCCTTGAACTAATTCTCTTGTGTTTCTGTTGGATTGCTTGCATCAGATTGTACCAGTACATTCATGGGGCTAACAGCAACTCTTCTCGCCTTATGATGACTTCTCCTGTCACAACCACCATAACAGCATCGACACATGGTCTCGATCGTTTGGTGAGGTATTACCTGCCTGTTATGTATGCCAAGAACCCGCCGCTGCCCAACTCTGAACTGAATGTTCAGTTTGAGAAGTGGACAAGCAATTGCTTAGCAGTCAGGCGGTTTTCTGGGTTTGCTAAAGATGATAACATTAACAAAGAAATTGATGCTCTGATGAGCAGCTTGAGCAAGTACCTGCCAGGGAGTGGAGCCATTTCAAAATACACCATTGCTCAGTATAATTCTTCGCATCACCCATCGGGGCGATTGAACGAAGTTTGGCTCGACGTTTCGGCTTTTACTGCTGAGGGATGTCAACCCCTGTGAGGAGTTGTCTTGAGTTGGCCTCTGTACTGTTGCAGGCTGTGTGATTGTCTATAGCATAATAAAATGTAATGTCTTTCTGAGTAACAAAAACTAAATAAAAGATCATATTATAACACTGCTCTTGAGGTATTTCTGTGTTTGTTGCAATATGCTTAGAGATGGATTGCTTCAGAATCCAAAGCATCATTTGTTAAACGATGCACAATCTGAAACAAAATAAGCCACTTAATCATCTCCAATACTTGAAATTTTTATCTTCACTTCATAAATATATGCTCTCAAGAATGAATTTGATGAGGCTAGGCATTCTATGATTGGATATAACTTACTTTTTAGCGGCGTTAACTTCGTAATTACTGTACGAGGCCTCCATTCCCTCGTCCTTGATTCTACTTCAGTAACAGTAATGATAAAAATATTATTATGCTGATGGTGATGAAGCAGAAGACGAAGATTGCAACGGTTCGAAAATATAGAATAAATTGATGCTTGTTTGGTGCTACTGGCTCATTATTCTTGAAAATTCCCTTGGACAATCTATCAAAGCCCAGATCACGATGATGACTTTCAGGACCCTGACGTTTTCTGGTAATAGTAGATCTCTGGTTCCTGTGCATTATACTCATAATATAGAAAATAATTCTTAAGTCTGTCAAGTTTTATTTGTCAATGAATCAACTGCATAAGAATTTTGCGGTTTTAATGCTGAATATGCATATCTGTATGTCATAATTAAGCTGCCCGAGAAGGCTAAGCCAGTTGCTATAAGATGGAAGTGTGATGGAAACTGGCCAACTCTTTTCAATTGTAATGTAATAAGATATCAATTTTACCTCTTTATTTCTGTCAACTTTCATCAACAACTATTACTTTTCTTACTGCTTTGTTTCAGTATATGACTTTAATCAGTCAGACATTTTCCTCATAGGAAAAGTCATATAAATAGAGAGAGAGAGGGGATTACATTTGTGGTCTTGTTTGGACGACATATACTTTCCCATCTCTAACCACACCTTCAATGTCCTGAGGAGATCCATAAAGCTCCTCAATTGCGTTTCCTGCACGAGCAATGCTAGAGAGAATCGACTGTCTAAAGTTGTCGTCCACAATGAGTGGATCCGTTGTGTAATCAAGGACGACCTTCTCTTCTTCGTCCATCGGTACGCTACGTCGAAAAAGTTCTCAATCAATTACTGAACATGGAATTACATGATGGACAGAAAGGAAAAGAGATATAATCCAAAATTATTAGTAGTGATAGAACCTAACACTTCATTTTTAGGATTAGAGTAGCAATATAATTCTACTTAAATGCCGACAACTGTCACTGCTACATGGAACACTGTATCTGTCCTTTTCCCTTTTCTAATGCTTTGATATCGATATTTAAATAATGTTGCTCACTTCAAACATTCTTGATGATTGACAGTACAGGCAATAGAATAGGAACGGCACTCCACTTGAAAAAAGAAACTGAAAGAAAATATTTGGAAATAACGAGGGAAATTATGTATTTGAACATTCCTGGTAGAACGGATCTAATACGGAAGGAACAAACATCTCGACAGGGCAACATAAGGATTTCGTACAAGTTAGAAAGATTATTGTAGGAAGAGATTTAAGAATACCTGTCATAGAGACCTGCCCCAGCATATCCTTCCAGGTCCTCACCATTTGAATCAGATCGGAAAATAATGGATCGTCTAATGAACAGGCCGATGGGCTTGCTTGGGTAACCCAACACCTGAAACATGTCAAATCCGAAATTGTTTTTTATGTAGTTTCACTCATTATATTAAGTGGATTGATTATCGGAGTCCAAAAGATGAGGGGAAAATTCTGTTCTGAACTATTTACATCTTATACACTGATTTGTAGAAATTATTTGTGAATTATTGGAGCTAACGGTGGTTCCATATTCATTCTTTCAAATACATTTTACAACTTCCATTTGAGGGATCAAATGACAGATTTACCTTAGGAGTATTTAGATCATTCTTCTTGCATATAAAACTCAAAGCACGTCCCGGGTATGCTCCTACTAGAGTTTCTCCAAGTCCCTTCACAACCTATTGCAACAATGAGACAAAAATTTCTCTTAGATTGATTAGATGGACACGTGGAAAGCCAAAGCATTTTTTTTTCTAATAATACCTCTGCATATATCTCAGATGAGTCTCCGGAAGATGGATTAGTTGTATGGATAACAAATGCATAGTCAGCATTCACGATTTCCTGAACAAGGACAGCCATGCAGAGATAATCGTGATCTAATTTCACCTTTCTCGTGCTGAAGTATGCCCTCTCATTCCACTTTGAAGCCCACACCTACACATGACATATGAAATAACAGTAAAGAGCATATACAACTCCTAAAGCATAAATAAACCAGCTAAAATTGTGATAAAATGTGAAAGTTTCACCATGGATAAAACCGGAATTTATGTCTCTCGGCTGGATGAAAGGTGAATTTTGCAGTGTATTAGGCCAAGTATGTGTTAACTACAAAATATGGCAATATTTTGGACAAAAAAAGAAACCTTTGGGAGGATGCCAAATTAAAAGTACTCATATCTATGAGTTGGACTTGGGAGTCTAGCCAATTATTTGCTTGGACCAGCATCACATTAGGCACAGACTGGAATAGCTCACCTTTTTTATTGCTGTCCATGCTTGCTCCCATCGTTGTTCACCTTCATCACCGGGCCAAGGCATTCCTGAACTTTTCATCTTAGATTTTAACTGTAGCACCTGAAAATAGTATTCGCAGATGAACTATTATCGTCAAAATGGGGCTGCATTACCTGGTTGGCCATCCTTGCATTTTGCTGGTGTCAAATGATATAAAATTCTACGAAATTTCCATCTCAATTTTATAAAGAAAATGAAAAGCTAAATGAAGCGGAAAGTCATACTGTATAATAAGTTTAAAAAGACACATTATCTATTTTCTGGAGTTGGAAAACCAATTGCAGCAGAGATGAGATAAACACCACGCTTGTCTATCATATAAAATGGATTGTCGATACTTTGTGTTATAACTTAAAAAGTACATATATATGCATGCATAAGATAATGTTATGCCAATAATAGGAAAGGTATACCAATTGAGGGGGTGCTGTCAGCTGTAAAACTGTCTCGCGAATCTCCTTCAGAGCACTGAACTCCCCTTCTCCTAACTTGCTCTTCAAATCATGAACCTTTTCAGCCACTGCCTTTTAAGTTATGGAAAACAGAAAAGAACTATTTCAGCTTAAACAGTTATCTCTTTTGGATGAACTATAGACCTTCAACATGCACTCGAGCAGCAGAAGAAAAATCTAAAATGCACTGGCCACCCAGAATGCATGAAGGTAAAAGTATTAGTCAAGAATAATGAAAGCTTCGAGATCCTATGAAATTTACATGAGGGTTAAATGATAGAGATCTAGCACACTGCATGGGATGGAACTTTACGTCAACCATTATACGTAATTTTCAAGAGGAAATCTGGAAGAAAAACCTTATTCGATTCATCAGACAGAACTGTCTCGAATACTCCAAATGGAAGGGCAACTGAGGTAGGGATCCCAACCCAAGATGGCACTTTTCCTTTTAGATAAGAAATATTACGTGATTTTGCTCCAACCTAAAAGAAGCAAAATTGAATGTCTAAGTTGACATTAGAACATAGGAGTCCCTGTCTTGGCAATATAAATAAAGTTAAGAAATGAACAGGAATATAATTTTTTATTCGAAGCCTAACCATTTCACTTGTGAATTCTTCAGATTCAATGGCATATTTACCACTAAAGTGCTTTCTGACAAGAGTTACAGTTGATGGAATACCATCATTTTCATGCTTGGAACTCGCATCTGATACCTCATCCTCTTTTACCTCGCTAGTGTTAAGCGAAAAAAAAAAAAAGCTATTATTTCACTTTTATGCATAACACAATACTTAAAAAGTGAACAGACTAGTTGACAGAAAAGGGAAAAGGAAGAAGCCGTGGAATATAGTAAACAATTGATATCATCTCAAAATTTTCAACTGCTTCAAAATGGGACGGCATAAATTTGCTTAAGCGAGGGAAAAGGATACCTATATACAACATCAGCAGATGTTGGCTTCAGACGCAACAACTTCCCTTCTTTAACTTGAAGGTCTGATAGAATATTTGGATCAAAGCACGTTGCGAAGCAAACCTACCCGAGATGAGGAAAAGAACATTATATGATAAAACATATGGGCAATGGTACGTGGTACTTGTAATCTTAACATATAACTACCTTTCCATTTCTTGCTCGAACAGAAACATGAGATAGGACATCTGGCATATCAGGCGTCAACACAGCAACAGTACCATCTGGAATTTCTTCCTCACCTTTTACTCGGTTTGCCACCAAAATTGTTGGCTTCTCATATGATTTATTCTGAACAGCAAGCAACTCATCCACCACAACAATATACCCAACAGCTTCAACAGGGCTAATAATCTGCCAGCTGTAGCATGGCGAGACAAAGATGTATATTAGAAGGTTGTCATAGGATATAAGAGGCATTACTACATGCTGCAGTATAATATTTGATCTAGTTTCCACTTCATTTAGCTATATTTAACCACTGTTTTCTTGAGAGAGTTCAAACAGGAAATAGTATGCAAACTCAACCTCCCAAGGTTTGCAGTCTTCCGCAAAACAGGATCAAGTCTGTTTAGAAGTGAGGATAAAGAGGAAGCTGATCCAGCACGAATGATTTCTTCGGTAAATATGTCAACCTGAAAATTTGAAATATGAGGAAGAATACAAAAAATTTTACAATACAAAGCAGCATGTTATAATCGCAAGAAGCAAGGACATACAGCCCATTGGTCTACTCCAAGAAGTGATCCCAAGTACTCAGCAGATGGCTGCAGAATGCGGTGGTATGATTCTGCCTTGTTTGCAAGTGCAAGGCGGGTTCTATCAAGCACAGACTTTGCATATAATGCCCAATGATCATTTTTACTTCTTGTCAGGTTTAATGCAAGGTCCCATCCCTTCGAAAAGAACAAAACAAATATAATAGTACAACTACAGGGACATTACCTTAAATAAAAAAAACTGACTTTCAAGAACCAAAACTTTTAACACTGAATGACTGAAATATAGACAATAGTTGTTCAAGATTTCAACTTCAGGGGTTTAATCTCTAATTTTATTGATATTACCTTCAAGATGTAGATGAGATCCTCATTATCATCTGATGATAGTGCAAGATTTTCTAGAACAAGGGTGATGAAGTACATAATTTTCTGCAAAACGAACAAATTAGATTACTACCATTCTATGTGGCCTGCAAGAAAATGTGATAGGATGCAGGGAAAAGGAAGGCTTTGAATGTCTAACTTTTAGGTGCTAGCTCAGAGAGAGGGAATACCTCTGGTCCTGCAGTATTTAGTTCCTCGTAACCCCTCTCAACAGCTGTCCTAACTGCAGAATCAAGGGCAATATCCAAAAATAAGAGATCCCTCAGACGATCTCGAGGATTAAGGAGCAAAGGACGTAGCTCTTGACGAGCTTCAAGCAAGCCCTACATTTAAACAACTTATCAGACCACATTTTGTTAAATAAAAGGTGGTCATAAGATTAAATAAGAACGTGCTTACAGAAGAATTTTAGGATACCTCAAGAAGTGGTTCAACATTCTTGATTTCAATATTTTCTAATACAAATTGCAGCAAGTTCTGTTTCAAAGACATTGTCAAATCAAATAGTCGATGACCAGCCATGTGATATTAGAAGTAACAATCAAGACAAAGTAGAAGACAATAACATTAAATTGGCAACGCTTAACTGATATTATGAGTGCAAATTGAAATAAGAGTTGAAAGTATTACCGGTAATTCAGAGGGTAGACCAGAAATGGGATTTATCTGCACTCCAACCATGAAGCCTTGACCCTGAAATTATTTAAGTTCTTTGTAATAAATGGAAATACAGGCCTTTATACATAGAAATTCCAGCCAATTCTACCTGAGATCTATAGCCCATGCAGTTTTGAATTGCAGATTCTAGATCTGCACCTGAATGAACTGCCTGCATATAGACCAAATATAACTAGAATCAGAAAGATCACCAGCACAAAATTAACAAATTGAGAAGTGAAATTGAGAGATTATCTGTTAATGCTGATAAAAAAGAGATCAGAGTGAATATTTACAGTACCAGAGTGAATATGAACAGAAAACTACATGAATTCTAAAAGCATGAAATTTTGATGTTACCAGTGAATAAAATGCAAAGCTTAGAGTTGAGATGATCAGAAAACCGACCTTCAATGTTCTCATGTAGTTTCCTAGATCACGCAAAAGACCATCCTTCTGATCATTCCGAAAATTTGGCTCAGAATGGATAGCACGATCATAGCTTAGAAGTCGTTCTTTTGTGATTCCGTTCTCATTCAAAGTTTTCCAGTAAACACCAATGTCAAAGTCACTATTAATGTAATCCATTAGTGCCTGCGATGGAAATTTACCAGAAAGGTTTTGAAAGATATGCATCATGCAGCACTAGAGAAGGCCAGAACAACTCAAAACTCCAAATTACCTGACAGATAACTACGTCATCAGGGCTAGTATTATTATGCAATTTCTGATGCCATTCTTCCATCATTCCCCCCTTGCAATCATTGTTTCTCTAATATCAACCAGTACATCGTCAAAATTTTCAACAGTCTTTTAACTATGAAGGAAACCAAAAGGACAAAATACTGAGAATTTATAAACTAATTCTACCACCTGAATGACCAAAATTTCATCCCGAATTCTCTGTCCAACATCCCCTTCACCACCCCGTCCAACAGTAGACAAAATCATCCGCAAGAGCTCTCGATATCGTGGATAACTTGCATAAATACTCTCCAACAAATCTGTAAGTCTGTCTTGTGCTTGACTGATCTCACTGCACCAAGAGTAATAAAAGATTAAACATTATGCTTCATAGTACTGCTAAAGCAGACCCATACAAGGAAAAAAAAGGCAGGCATAATAGATAACAATAAGTGAAAAGTGGATTGCATGCAAGCAAAAACTGGATGGTTGAGTCAAATTAAGTGAACCACTTATTAGATGATTTACCGTGGTTTCACATTGTAATTTTTATTCCATATAAGCTGCCTTGTTGCCATAAATCTCATCCACACCAACATCCCTGCAAGGCCCAATTCACGAGCATCTTTAGCTTCATCCATCAAGTCAGCTGCAATATTAAACCTGAGCAAAAGAATAAGTTAGATCGCACTGTAAGAAAAATTTTCAAATATAGTCTTTTCCAAGCATATATGAAAAGTAAAAAAAAAACACCAAAATCTTTACCCCATTCTTCATCTTATAGAAGTTTGAATGCACAAATAGAGTTTGTTAAAACGGGTAAGCTAATCCAAAACTTAGGTAGAACAATCATTGCTCATCCCTCATGCTCACACGCAAATGGCTTCAATCTTTACAAAGATCTAGTTAACATGAGGAATATTAATACAAAGAGAAGCTTATGGATCATTCAGGAACAAGGGTTGTGAAAGAAAGTATGTGATGCGACCATTTGATAAGAAGTATCCAAATAAAAACAGCGTGCAGAAGCTCTAACAATTACAAAATTGGTTTCCTCATTCCTGTTAGTTTCTAAAATATTTAGGAAGTGGCAATCAGTGCATTGTCTTTAAGTTTTAACAAATAAAAAGCAAAGAAGACAGTACATTGAAAATGTTGATGAACGGACTCATACACCTCTGAGATTTCTACTATTTGTGAAAATTAGGTGATCAAGGCTACTTTTTTATGAGACAATGGAAAAAAAAAAAAGGCAAACAGAAACCAAACATGAAAGAATATATGTCCAGATCTACTACTACTGGAAAAATGTTGATGAACGGACTCATACACCTCTGAAATTTCTACTTTTTGTGAAAATTAGGTGATCAAGACTACTTTGTATGAGACAATGGAAAAAAAGGGCAAACAGAAACCAACCATGAAAGAATATATGTCCAGATCTGCTACTACTGGATTACAGGTATTTGCTTTCAAGCTTTGGTAATTTTCAATGCTTGAGAAACGAACATTTTTTTTTTTATATTTGTGAGTGTCCGAGCCAGCTTGCGTGCACTTCGACTAATCTCACAGGACAATCGTCTGACCCTACTACATTTGGTTGCCTAGGTAACTCGTAGGATATTAAATCCTTGGTAGGTGATCACCGTGATTTGAACTCATTCCCTCTAAACCCTTTGCTATTTATATTGGCCTTTATTGACCACTGATCACACCATCATGGTTGAGAAACGAATATATTAGTTCGAAGAGGTTCATCTCAGTCTCTCTTCCTTTTCTCAGATAGATAAATTTCTAGATAAAGGCATCTCATAAAAAAATTGCAGAATAGTTTTTGGATTGGTATTCTATTGTAAACATTTTTGGGATTGCATGTGGATGATAAAGACTTTTGCAATTCCATTGCCCTATCTCACAAAAAATAATTTTCATGAAGCAAGCCTTGTATTAGTTCTTTCTACGTGGTCAAATACACAACAAGACCAAACTGATTTCATCTCTCACAATTTGGATTGCAACCTAGGGCACAAGGAAGCTATCATAACGAAATAGCCAACTGGAACCGAAACTTCCGTAAATATTATGCTCAAAGTAATACTCAACTGCAGGCTCCATTTTTATTGCTTTAAAAGAAAACCTGATGAAATTTCTAATATTTATAAATGTTAGTTGTTAATATTTGGTGTTCGTTTTTTCTATTATGGGTCTTTCTCGAATATAAGAGGCCTAGTTGCACATATCTGAATCTAATAGTGAAGACCAAAAACAAATATTAAAAAAATGTACAAGATATTTCATAATAAGGTAAAGACAACTCAGTCTGACAAAAGTCATTTGAGATAACTTACCGATGCATGAAGGACTTTTGGGCCTCACTCTCCAGGTCTGCTATTTTATCCAACAACGGCTTTGCAGTGCCTTTACCACCCTCAGTATCCTTTTAAGAAGATTCTCTCAGTCATTAATGAAGAGTAATGGAGGGGGAACAGAGGTATGCACAAAGCACTTGGACAAGGTAATGATGAAAAATCACATTAAATAGAAGAGAGATCACCTTTCGCACTTTCTGTGGTTTGATGGCAAAGCCAACATAAAAGTCTGACGAGCCTTTATTTTTTATCCACTTTCCAGAAGATTGAAGAACAAATGGCATTCCCACATAACCATCCTCTTCAATCAAGATTTCTAGATGTTGGACCTGTAAATGAATTGTAGCGAGATGAAACTACTAATTATGTTTCTTAACTACAGTAGTCAAAATTCAGCATTTCGAGAGATAAACTAAAAAGGACACCCACTCTTGTCTTACCTTTAGGGTGGAATCACCAGTGTCAAGTAAAAATTGTGTTTCAGCTGCCTGGCTCAATGAAACTGAACCCCATGGAAGTACATCAGGAGGGGGCGTCTGAAAATGCCAACAAATTAAATCTCTTGGGAAAAAAATGCATTAGGGTATCTACACCTTCTCCAGGATAATCTTAATGAAACAAGAGTTTCGGAATATTACCAACCACTCGCCGGGATTTGTTCTAGATAAACCCCAGTGAAGAGTAACTGGCTCCTGCAGATCTGTAGTGAGATAAACCTTTATCTTGCTAGCATTTTTTGTTACAAGTACCTAACATAATGAAATGAATTTTTAAATAAAAAAAAAAACAAAATTAACCTTTCAAAAGAGGAAATTTAAATAATAACATCATTTTCCTACCAGAAGATCCTTATCACCCAGCTTGTAGATAATTTTGTTTACAACAACACCACCATCCTGTTCCTCCTTTAACTTGGCAAATTGCTCTACTTCTGTCAAGGCTTTTGGCTTAGCTGAAAAAGTTTCCTCTATAGGTTGAGAAGCATATTTATTTACAAGTTGCATCAAGTCCCTCTTCTTGCGCTGGATTTTTTCAACTCTAAAGTACTTTTTCTCCTGCAATTGCTTAGCTACTCTACTTTTTATTTCTCCTTTGGTAATCTTCTTCCGAATCTCATCAATAGTAGCACCTTTTTTTAGTTCTGATAGCAACTCTTTCTTGGCTTCTTCGAATTCCCTCTACAAATAATGATTGAGAACAAACAAGTGAGTAATGAAATGACATATCAAAGGATACACAAAATGTACTTTGGTGGGTTAGGGGAGGGAGAGAATAAATATCCCTCACAAAAACAGCTTATACGCATTGATGGCTGAAAGGGTATTTGAAATTACAAGTTCCTGCTCAGCATTGTAACTGGGCTTCCCTGCTTTCTCCCAACGTATATAAGCTTGAACTTGTATAAGGTCATTAGGGATTGTATTTTCTTTAGGAGTGGATAGCTCCACTGTTTCATTGCCATCGTTTTCTTTGGTCAATCTAGTTCTGAGATCTTGTATGGTAGCACCCCTGGCTAATTCCTGCAATAACTCTGCTCGAGCAGCTTCATATTCCTCCTATAATATAATGATTTTTTTATAAAAATAAGATAATCAGCGTCAAACCACAATGGTACAGGTCTACTGATCATGCAACCTCTCTCCTATGATAATCAGAAAGAAATCTCAATGAAGGTTTTGGTGGCATTTGTAGATAAATCACCTAGTTTTAGAAAGATACAACCTGAGAAAATAATAGGAATAACAGTGCAGTTCAATTCCACCTACAACTAAATTTAAACTTCCCTACAATCCCGTCTACTTTTATGTTGAACTCTTTTTATTTGTTCTACAATAAACACAAGTTATATCATACATATGTGAATTTAAAAGAAGGAAGAAAGCAAACTAAAAATGAAGTGTAGCAAATCCTGATACAACGCACTTAAAGGAACATAAGTAAATTAAAAAATTGAAGAGAATGCATCCTTGCCTGCTCTTGTTGTGGAGTATACATCTGTTTGCCCTTTCTTTCCCATCTCAAATATGCTTGAACTTGCACAAGATCTTCAGGAACTGAAACATCTGGAATGAACTTTTCCTTCACTGGTAACATAACATGAAAGTTTTTGTCCTTGTTCTTATACCTGTGAATCAAACAATTTGAGATGCAAAAGAAAAAGACCTGTGAATTGTTGTGTTATCTTGCTTCAATGTTATTTAGAAACAAAATCAATAAGGAGCATACCACTTATTACGAGCTTCATCAAGTAAAAGAAACTCTATTGCTTGTATTGCAGGGTCATCAACCTCAATTGTAAGGATAGAATTGGAACCAGACTACCAAGAGAAAGGTGAGGGGAAAAGAAAAAGGGGACGTTCAATTATCTGATAGAATTAATTATAGGATCTATTGATACTCGTTCAAAGTTAGTAAGTTGAACTGCTATTTCAAAACTTACTTTCAGAAAAGGAGTTCTAAGAGCTCTGTTCTTATATACTTGAGTTCCATCTGGGCAACATGATGGAAGCACCCATTTACTGAAAACAGGAAAATTACAATAATAAGGATTTTTTATTTTTCTGAGAAGTACACTAATAAGGATCGATGCAAACAAAAATGTGCTGCAGAATAATATATGATGATAAAGATTGATAAGGAAAACAGGATCACTTTGTCTGCAAGTGAGCTTACTCTTTTCTATCACATATTGCACCCCAATGAAGAAGAAGAGAGCCACTAATGTTTGTGACCAGAATATTTACAAGTCTAATAGAACCGGAAGTAGGGACATTAACATCAACCTGTTCGATTAAGTACAAGATTAATTTAGTGCAAATTTTTACTTTGTTAGATTCAAAATTGTAAATTGGAAAGACTCGTTCTAAAAGAGCCTCAGATATAATCAGATATTGCCATTAAGAATCTAAAGGATATGTTTCCAAATACCTGCAGTTCAATATTCTCATCCAGACTGAACTTCCCAGCAAGCTGAAAACAAAAATTTTGAGACAGATTTTTCATAGAATGATTGGGAACAAAAGGAGTCAAAATTTGACCCCAAAAAATGCAATCTCGAACAAATGGTGTTAGATGTACATATTCTAGTGCAATGTAGTATGCCTGAGAGAATCAAATCTGATGCAAAATGTAGAGCTAATTGCCAGGTTGGTGCATCGTTGATTCCGTACCTAAAAATCATTTACACATTCTTTGATGCACCTCCCCATTTTCTTTTTCTTTTTGGACTCTCTTTGGGGAGCTCAATTATGACATGGCCATTTGAAGATTTGACATGTCATTATTGAACACTCGTTAACTAATTCACATTTTGCATAGATAAACGGAGAGATGATTTACAAGAGAGGGATAGAGACTATTTAGATTTGCAGAAGAAAACGAAGGTCTATTATGAAGAAAGTAACAAATTATTAATCAACTTCACAGCCTTACAAAAACAATCCTTAAAACTTCCTCATCCAGAAAAATAATATTAAAACTTTTACTTGAAGTCCGAAATGCAAATAATCTTCAAATCTCAATAACATGATTAGCAGATCCTAGCAGCTGAAAATGTACCTCGGAAGCTGTATCCGTGGCTAATACAGCGTGTGGATTGACAGGAGAGCTGCGACGACCTGTTCCGATGGCCATCCTTCGTTTTTGAAGGTTTAGACCGTTCCCCAAGAACTTTGTGGATACAGGAGATTTCCAATGCTGTGCTGGGACTTGATTAGCTATTGCAGCTTGGAACAAAGTATTCTTTGGGGTGCCAGAATAATTGAATTTACTTTGGCTATCAAAAACTGTAGGACGAAGCAAACTCTGGTGGAGTATATTCTGACTAATGGAATTACTCATATTCGTTGATGCACTTCCTCTGAAGAAATCGTAGAATCAATAACTTCCGTAAGGAACAATACAACCACGAAAATTCAATACAGAATAAAGAAGTAAAGATTCAAAACAGAACTCCAATGCTATAGGTCAGTTGAATAAAATAGGACTTCATTTACGTATCCGAGCTCTCTGCATCAATGATCGGGAATTCATCAATAAACGAACTCCAATGCTTCAGTTCTTGAAAATACAATTGACGAAAAGAGAAGAGAAGGGTCATGCTCGTGATCTTAATTTAGATTCAACAAGAAACACATTGGATTCATCGAGCTCATAGACCATTCAGTTCAACACAAACAGTATCTTCCGGACAAGAAAATAAGCAACAAACTAAAAATAAATCGAGCAGAAATCTAGCATTTCTAGTCGAAACTATACTGCAGCATTAGAACAAGTAAAGAAAAGCAAAATCCCGAAATCAGTGATGCTGGAAAACGAGAGAGGACATAGATATGATCAGATACACAGAATTAGATTAAATTGCAGAAGCTAAACCTCGGGATTGAGCTAAGAAAATATGGATACTGTTCAATTGGATTCTGGAGAAGTAGTAAGCTTCGAAGTGAGCTCCAGTCCAATCCCGCGCAGGCTTCAGAACTGGATCGTTGAAAGTCGGAAAAGTAACGTAATTGCGCGGCGTTTTATCACTTAAAATAAATACGTGGTTTGAAAGGGCCACGTAAGTGAAGAAGCGACGTAATTGGATCTTTTCACATGCGAAGTGAGAGTGGGATTCCGATGCATCGGGCTGGGAGGAGGAGGGCGGAGGGTCCGTGACTTGCCCGCCGGGCAGTTGATATTTTCCTTTTAGTTGATATTTAATTGCACATGTAACTAAATGCCCCTGGCTTTATAAATTATTTCCGAATTGGCCGTAATTTCGACCTCACAGCCATGAGATTTTTGTCATTTTACTTACTTTGGTTTTCTTTTAACAATATAAAATTGCTTTTTTATTAAATCTTTTAAGAAAAAGTTTTGCAGCCACGGCAGGAGCAGACAAATCCTTCCCGTGCAGTGAATTGGGATCATACAGAAAGCTGAAAGGTGACATTAAAAGTTTAAAAATTAAATTGTCGTAAATAAATTATTAGCTAAATTACCAATTTAGGCTTAGTTTCCAACTTTCAATTTTTTTAATATTCGTAAAATTAGATTGTCAAAAAATAATAATAACCACACCACGTTATTGTTGTAACAAATTTAATATCCTATAGACTTACTCAATAATGAAGAAAAAAAGATTTAAAAAAATGGTCACTCATTCCTCCAACATTTTACTTTCTCCAGGTGTCAAATGCCACTAGGCCAATTCATACCTCCAAATTTTAAATTGTTGGATATAATTTGTTTAAGTCTCACCGAGTTTCGATTATTACAAGTTGTTACAATATTTAATATATATGATAATGACATCTTTTTAATGTCAATTAGTCGGTATTCTTTATTTAAGGTTGAGAGGAAAAAAATAAAGGAGCGAAATAATATGGTAGGTTGGAGAGGGTGAGAGGGTAAGATTTAGGGACAATTTGTGTTTTAAGAAAAATCGATAGAAATCCAATGAAACCTTTAAAAGCACATCAACCAAACTCAAATTAAGCTTAAAAGAGATTTTTACTACATATTATAGATAAAATGGAATGTACACTCGGAGTCAAATGGTTAGAAATTGGGCCCCAATTTTAGAAACCCCTATTATACTTTTTTTTGTTAGAAATAAATAGGTACTTAATTAAACCAATTGAATACTGAGTGGCTCTTTCTTATTTAATTTAAAACAAATTATATTGAAATTATAGAATAAGAGACTCATTTAATCTATAATATTTAAACTAAATTACAAAAAAATTCTATGAACTTTTAACTTTCTCGCTTGTTTTAATAGTACTTTTATCATTTCAAAAATTTAAATATATTTTATTAACTTCTTAAAATATTCTTGGAGAGAATTTTTGTTATTATTTTAAACGAAAAATTGACATTACAGAATTTGAAACGATGCCATAATTAATGTTCTAATTTTTTGCTAAACGTCATCTTCCTTCATTAACCAGAGAATTTGTTTTATCTGTTATCTGCCTGAAACAGGTGAAATCAAGGGACATTACTTGAATGCTACGGCAGGTATCCCCACAATTACAATATATAATTGTGGGTATGAAATCCAATTTTTAGTAATGAACGACTCAACTCTTAATATCTGAAGATTTTTCCCTATTTCTAGAAAAAACTTCACTGCATTTCTTGGTGTCAAAATAGGTTAAAATGGAGAACCTATTCTCTCTCTTTTTTTAATGATCTTAGAGATTGTGTAATGCTGGAGAAGAAAATCAATTTATTGCTTATGTAGCTTATCCCCTAGACCTTTTTGAAGAAGGTTATGTTACGCTAACATGTTTAGCCAATACCAGGTATATAAGTAGTGATTTCAAATCCCGAGGTTAAGCGTTAACAGCAAGTAGATCTATGCCAGGAGAATTAAATAAAAATTTTGTCAATAACCGATAGTTTTTTCCATATTCCTTGAGATTTAATATAGGTAAACTTCTATGTTAATTGTCATCTTCCATGTTTGTTCAAAAAATATTTTTTAAATGAAATGTAAAGAATATAATATTAAAACTTCTGAAAAAATACCAATATTTTTTAATCCCATAACAAAGTTGATGAATATTAACTTTTAATAATTTAGCCTAATATTCGTTAAATGGGGCTTAAATACCTGACGTAACGAAGGAGAACATATTACACTAGAATGGCAATCAATGGATCGAGGTGGGAAGAGACGATAAAAGAGGATCGAAAGGCGAAGGAAAGAGTTTTGGAAATTACCGAATGTGAAGGAAAGCGAAAGGAGTGGCCGAAAACTGCAATCAAAGCAACTTCAAAGGAAAGGAGGGGGAAAAGAACAAGACGAAGTTTGGCGAGAGAAATGGAAAGCACTTGCGTTAGGCCACGCCACACATGATAAATCCCCATTTCTTACGACGCCAATCGACCCACGAAACCCCTTTTTAGGGCCAACTTGGATGCTTGTGCTGTCGGGGTCAGCCGTGAATGTGAATGGGCAACTTCATGGGTAGTTAATACTTAGATATTAAATCTAGATTTTTTTTCCCTTTTTTTTTGTGCTATCATTGATCTGTGTTCTCGACCGTTGGATTACAGATCGTCAAATATCAAACGGAACTCAACGACAGCCGTTGGATGCTTGCATACATTTCGATCAAATTGAATAATACTTTGCGACCGGAGGGAGAGGATGGCAGAAAATGAGAGAAATATAGGAGACTTTTTCTTCCCTTACTTTTAGTTATTTTGAGGAAGTTGCTTACTCGTGATAATTTTGGTCACTTATTTTAATTTGGGTAAAACATATAACTTTATATTATAGAATTTGTATTAAAATTTTGTAAAAAATAAAAAATGATCGTGGAAAGTGTTGAGACTAAAATAATATTTTAACCAAAATAAATAAATAATTGTCAAATTTTTATGGGTTATTCACATATCCCTTCCCAAACACAAAATATGTCTACAGAAATCTTCTTTGCTTTGAGAAATGAGGGAATTTTAACTAACACATCCCGTCCTACAATGGCCCAAATTAGAATCTAAAGTTAGGAATCATTCCAATCGAAATTATCAAATGCTAATCTAAAATAACAAAATTAAATTCATTTGATTTTAAAAAAAATGTAAATACATTGAGCAAAAGAACTTTTTTTTTTCTTTTTTCAAAAACTCACACTCTGAGCCTGAGGCTCCCAAGCTTCACGCATCTCCTGGTTGGGGCATTTACCCAACCAAAATTTTCCTCCTACCAAAATTAAAATCCAATATCTTCACCATAATATGGTTCCTAACCTTCATGCTATAAGTCATAGATTTCATTCTTGTAGATACTAAATTTGGCATTAATAACCCCTATATTCAGGACAATTTTTAACTTTTTAATGGTAATATATTAACAAAAATATTGTCAGAGATATCTATTATAAATGATTAAACTTTATTTTAAATCATCAACTATTCATTCATTCTCACATGTGAGGAGGAGTGTTTAAGATATCCAATATAAATAACTAAATTAAACTTTTGGATTTATTGGTGGTTTATTTTATATTTAATATAAAAAATAGTCTAAAAAAAGTAGTTAGAAAACATATAGCTCAAAAAATATAAATTAGATAAACAAAATATTAACTAAGCCGAAAACTAATAATTAATTATTAGGCCCAATGATTAAAGCGTAATTTTCATCTTTGTTTAAATCATTCATATTATGTAATTTTTTTTTCTCGATTAAAAAAAGAAAGCAACTAAATCTACATATCAAAAGAAGAAATCCGTAAGTTAAAATAAATAATTTGGTATTTGATTTACATAATTTCGTCAATGTGGAAAATAGGAATAAGAACCGAACCGGACGCGCTCATAGTCCCAGACCGTCACGACGTTTTGATAATAACAACTGAATGACTTATTTGTCGCCTTTTTTTGAAATTAATTTATGAACGACAAGTCGAGTCAGTCCGAGACTACGCATCGCTCCGCCCAAAGCTCCCCACGTTTGTTCCCTTCCCTTAGTGGGGCAACCAAGGCAGAGAGGCCAAGTAGATAACATTGGATGCCATGTTAAGGAGCACGTTATCAGTTTTAAAAATGCCCACACTTTGCACCATCATATCCCCTTCGATGACGGCGCCGTCGCATCGGACGTAGTCGCTCAGAGCCGCGGACAGGTGGCTCTCCAGGCTGTCTTTGTCCTGGATCTTCAGAGACTCCAGGCTTCGCTGCAGGTCGCGAATGGCGTTATCGAAGTTCTGTTTGCACACGTCCAGCGGCCCGGGATTGGCGGCTAATGCCACGCTCGCTTCATTGGCGCGTTTGGTTTCGAAGATCAGCTGTTCAATGGCAGCCCTTAAGGCGGCCACCGGATCGGTGGCGCCCTTCACGATGGCCCGGCACTGCGGGACGTCGTTTGCATTAACGCAGATGTCGGAGCCGTGGGCGTGGCCGGCCAAGAGGGCCACGGCCGCCGCGAGAAAGACGAGCGAAAAACAAACCAAATTTTTTTCACCCATATTTAATAAGTTGTGAAAGAAATATGGGTTCGTTTTTCCACCTTCTTTCTCGAGGCGTGTCTGCGATAAAAATCAAAAGGGCGTGGACAGTGGGCGGAGGGATGGTGGTCCCGGTTCTGGTTATTGTACGCTCTCGGGGAATTATGTTATTTATAGGCCTTGTCTGTAACAGTTTTCTATTACTGCCCATTAACGACGGGCTGTTTTGCGGGCTCTCCTTCGATCTCATTTTTATTTGGTTAAATTTTGTTTGTGTTTTTTTTAATTGTTTTGTGAAAATTGTTTTGAATTATTGTAATTCAATTTAAAACCAAAATTTCATGTATTTATGAAGTCACTACTCCTTTTTTTTTTTTTGAAAATTTGGAAATTAATATTTTTATTTGTATATAATTTTGATGTATTTATAAAATTTAAGAAAATTACCAAAAAAAAAAACACTACTAATTTTCAAATTTGACTTTTATCTTTTTTTTTTTGGAATTTTTGTAAAATTAATTTGGGTGAAAATTTTTATGTATTTATACAATTTTAACAAAAATTCATAAAGAGAATACTCACTCTTAAAATTTAAATATTTATTATCTCCAATTTATTTCAAAATTTTAAATGAGATTGGAATTGGTTTTCTATTTTTATTTTAGCATCTCATGCCTGCCCATAGAATTTTATTGGACGTAAGATAAATAATTTTAAATTTTATTTTAATTCCTACCAACTAATAATTAACTTCGAAAATAATTTCTAGTTTGTCAGGTATAACTATCCTTCCTAATTTTGGATTTTTTTTTCTCTCCCTTGTTAAATGTTGGTCGTAGATTTTTAATTTAAGTTTATTCTATTCAATTTTGGTTTAAAATGTCTAGTTTATAATCTCATGTCATCATGAATATAGTTTAATAAATTTTGATCAAGACACTAATTTTCGACCAAAGTGGTCACGTAATTTTGAGATCTTTTAAAATCTAAAGATTAAAATGGTTATTTTTAATTTTAATAGATTTAAAATCGAAAGATATTTGTGTATGATTAAGGCATAATTTTCATCTTGACATTTAAATAATTCGTATAATTTAATTTACTTTTATCGGATTAAAGATTATGTGAGACCCTATTTGTTCGTAAATATAATATAAATAACTCAATTTAAAAAGTAACAACACATGAAATTTCATAGTTTTTATTTCAATGTTTCAAAATATAAAATTTAATTAAATAGTTAAAATTTATAATCTAATTTGGTTTTTTTTTATCTCTACATGTTTACCTCAAGTTTTTTCATATTTTCAATGTTTATCTCATAAAAACGTCTCAATAATTCTCATCATTGCGGTTAGTGTGACTAAAATTCTAAAAAAAACACATATTCATGGATTTTTCATCTTTTTTTTCCCTAAACATAACAATACATAAAAGTAAATAAATGCAGTCGTTCTTTGCCATGTTCGAGTTCGGATGAGGTCATTGAGAGAGTCCTCGTGATTATCCTTCCAAGGTGATTCGATCTAATCAGGGAAAGAGTAAAGAAAAAAATCTTTATATATTGTAGAAAATAAAAAGTTACAAAACTTTTGAAATTTCTTATTAATTATAATTCAAAATAAGTTATAACTTTTTAACCTAGAAATATTTAACTCTTTATATTATGGAGAGTTTAAAAATAGGGAGAAAAAGTTTCTCCTCCCCTTTTATATATACTAGATTAAGTTATAAACTAAACCGTTCTCATTATTTAAAGCAAAAGTTATATACTTTTGTATTTCTCTCTTTTAATTAGTTGAGAAATATTTAATGTCGGTGAAGACAACCTAGGTTTGAACATTGACTCTCTTTACTCGATGGTTGTGATGACCAAATAGCTGCGAGTGTTTACTTGGCCATTAGATAATTTTTTTCACAACTCAATGATAAGGGTCAGTTTTTCACAACCCAATGATAAGGAGTATGGATCTTGTTGTTAATTTTTCGACAGTGATATTTGGTCCGAAGAGTAAAATTAATAATTTTTTATGTCATCTTATGAAATTCGGGCGAGTGGCCACGTGAGAATATATAAGAACAAAAAACCGAACCGGACGCCTTTTTTATTTTAATTAATTAAGTCATGGACGACAAGTCGAGTCATTCCAAGACTACACATCGCTCCGCCCAAAGCTCCCCACTTTTGCTCCTAAGTCAAGCTGGTGAAGTGCAAGCAATTGCTAGTCATTTGCGTCAGCCTTTTATCGATTGACACCAAGCTCGCAGCTTGCGTGACGATGCCGCTCTCGCCGATGGCGTCGTCGCACACGCCGTATGTCGCCACAACCGCGGACAGCCGGATCATCAGCGTGTTTTTGTCCTTGATCTTCAGAAGCATCAGGCATTCCTGCAGGTACGAAATGTTGTAGCCATAGTTCTCCGCGCACAGCAACAGTGCCGGGGATTTGCCTATTTTGGCGCTCGCTGCTTTGGCGCGTTTGGTTTCGACGATCATCTTTTCCATGGCTACCTTTAAGGCGACTGCCGGATTATTGGCGGCGCCCTTCGCCATGGACCGGCAGAGGGGCACGTAATCTGCTTTCGCGCAGATGTCGGCGCCGTGGGCGTGGCCGGCCAAGACAGCCACGGCCGCCGCGAGAAAGACCAGTGACAAACAAACCAGATTCTTTTCACCCATATCCAATAACGTACGTGTGAACTGTGAATGGCCTTGTTTTTTTACCTAGTTTCTCGCAAAGAGGCAGTGGGCAGTGGGGTGAGGAATGGTTGAAGTTGGCGCCGGTTCTGGTTACTGTACGCTCTCGGAGGAATTGTGTTTATAGCTTCACTGTAACCGTACTCTTTAACTGCCCATTAATAACGGGCTGTTCTGCGAAGCCCTCCTTGATTCTAGAGAGAATGTAGACTATGTTAGGTTTTACTTTTTATTTTCCTCCCTTTTAAATTTCTTCTTCTAAAAAAAGTTTTAAAATAAAATAAATTAAGAATTGAAAATAAATTAAATCTTAGTTTAGCGTGGTAATTCACACCGGTTTAGTTATGAGTTTGGATTTCATCTCCCAATATTTTATGTCTAAATGTAGCATATAAATATAATTGTATTTAACCATTTATTAATGAATCGATCACATGCTTATTTTTAAAATAAACATCAAATAAAGAAAATTGATAAAAAAAGGATTATATGAATAAAAATGACAAAGGTTAAAATTGTCGGATGAAAGATGACCTCAACTCAACATGAGAATATAAAAAACTAATGTTGCAAAAGGACATCTTGTCCGTTATTTAAAAATGAATGGAAATTAGAATCAAAATTTTCATCAATGATGTTTGTAGAAATGGAATCTAATTAATGGGAGTCATTCCTCTAAAATGTATAATTGAACGTCTCTCCTATAATTAATCTTATCAATTTTATTCCTATTTTTAATTCTGTGGTCATACACCAACTTTACAATATATATAGTTTACAACTTTGATCTTTTTACTCTAGAGTGAGACTCATAACTTCTTAATTAATTATTTTACATTTTTGTTATTTCTTTTTTATTATACTACTGATAATTTCTCTTACAATAAAAATGTATTACTATGTGAGAAAACTTCACTCCCTATAGTTGGATTTATTAAAGTTCAATACATAACTCATCAATACCTTCTATTTTTTATTCTCCTCTTTTTCTCTCCCTCCTCGTAACGTCTCACCTCTCTCTTTTTTTTTTTCTCCCTCCCCTCTACAGCGTCTCATTTATCCCATTTTTCTATATTCTACGATGCCTCATCTCCATTTTTTCTCTCTTTTTAAAATTTTTTTTTCTTATTTCCATTTCACAAAACTACAAATACCTCTTTTATACCTTTGACTTTGTCATAAATTTAGGTATCTTTTTATCTAAATTTACTGTAATTTTTTATTTAAATTTACTATATATATATTTCCAAATTTGTTGTATCTATTTTTAATCATGACCTATATTGAAATAATTAAAATAATCAATATCTCCCAGTTTAAATTATTTCAATATTCATCTACTGTAAATGACTAATTTAGTTATTTTCAATCTCTCAATTTAGTTAAACTATTTAGAACCAGATGATGATTTAGTTCAAAAGAGAGGAAAAAAGATAAATAAGAAGACAATCTTTTTAAAAAGGAAGGTTCAACTTTCTAGGGTATGTACCTTTGGATTCTGAAAAATATCGAGTTTTGTTTATTTCAAGTAGAATAATATGAAGAAAAAAAAATTGTAACAGAGACAAAATATTCTTCTTGAAACAATATGAATATGTGGTATATTGAAAAGATACACTAAGAATAGATACAATAAATTAGGTAAAATTGAACTAAAAAGACGCACTCTATCGCCAACAAAACCATGGAGTTATTACTCTCGAACTCATAATCTATTGATATTTTTGTCAATTTTTCGATCATCGTCTAATAAGTAATAGTTGTATTTAAATAATTTCATGGACGTGGAGTGGAGTTAGTCTAAGACCACACATTGCTCCGCCCAAAGCTCCCCACGCTTGTTCTTAAGTCAAGTCGGCCAAGTACAAGCAATTGCTAGCCATATGTATTAGCTGGCTATTGATTGACACAATGCCTGCAGCTTGCGTGACGATGCCGCCTTCGCCAATGGCGTCGTCGCACCCGCTGTATAACGACACAACTGCGGAAAGGCTGGACATTAGGGTGCCTTTGTCCCTGCTCTTCAGAGCTTGCAGCCCTTCCTGCAGGTTCAAAATGTTGTCACCAAAGTTCTGCGTGCATGCGCCCATAAACGAGGATTTCCCCAATTGGACGCTCGCTTCTTTGGCGCGTTTGGTCTCGGTGATCAGCTGGTCAATGGATGCCTTTGTGGCGGCTACCGGATCTGTGGCGCCCTTCACCATGGACCGGCACAGGGGCACGTCGTCTGCTTTCCCGCAGATGTTGGAGACGTGGGCGTGACCAGCCATGAAGGCCACCAGAAATACCTGCAAAACAAACATGACTATCAGGTAGGTCGTCTGCTTAGTTTTTCGTGCTTCTTTGTCGCGACGCCTGTCTGCGATAAGGGGCAAAGCGCCAGCGGGACAGCGGGCCGTGGGCAAAGGGATGGTTTTGTGAAGTTAGCGCCGGTTCCGGTTTTTGCAAAGGGACAGCGGGCAGTGCTCTCGGCGTGCTATGTTTATCGCTTGACCGTGTGTAACCGTTTTTCTTTTAACTGCCCATTAACAACGGGCTGTTTTGTGAGGCTCTCCTTGATTCTAGAAATAATGTAGACTTTGTTAGGTTTAACTATCATTTTTAACTTGTTTTATTATTATTTTATTCTTAATAAAGAAAGATAGAATTACCTGGCACCCATATTCATGGATTCAATAATGATAAAATTCTAATCTTATTGATGTGTGATAAAATTATAGTCTTATTGATGTTTTGGAATAAATCGAGAAATATAGAACAATAAACAATAAACTTATTTTTATTGTTTTAAAATTTTTATACAGAATGTTTCTAGAAAATGAGGAATAAGAAATCTGTGTAGTTGTTAAATATTTAGATTTCTTAATAAAATTACAAACGATAAAACAAGAAACGTAAACGTTTTACTAAACTGGCCATTTGCTTCCCTCTTTTTAAATTTTGGTTGTCCATTTTTAAAACATACATTTTATCTTGAGTGTAGCCTCTCAGGCCTCTTGCCACTGCGCTAACACCCGAAGGTGGGGTTAAATAAGTTCCATCCTTAAACTTTTACAATAATCAGCTTCTGAGCTTAAAATTCTTTCTAACAAAATCTTAAATTTTCAATTTTATATTTAAGAGGTCCATAATCTTTTAAAAAATATCTAAAATTAGACAATGATTTTTAAAATGTCTATAACCTCATTAATTAGATAGGGAATCAATGAAATGAAATGAGAGTGAAAATTTTCATTCAATCCCTCATTATTCTCCTACAACCTCATCAATTATGTTCTCATTCCTTAACACGTGTACGCTAGACATTTTTAATAATTACTTTACAACATTTAACTTTCTCTTATCTCATCTATTAGTATTATTAAAACTCATAACTTTTTTATTAATTATTATTTTACAATTTACTAGGAATAATTTTTAATTTTTCGTGTAATACAAAATTATATGGCTAAGTTGATGTGATTGTATTATGAAATATTATAAAATTCTATTTAATTTATCAATTATTTAAATTTACTTTGTCATTAGTAATTAATATCAATAAAATTCATTATTATCAAATATTATAACAATAAAATTTATCAATAATTTAAATTAATCAGGATTGTTTTAATAAAAATATATTTATTTTTTAGTCGATATAATTTTATTTTAATTGTTTGTTAATATTAAATAATTTGTTATAATAAAACATTTGTATTGTAAATAAAATAGTAATAAACTAAATTAAAATATTTATTATTATTCTAATTAAAATAATATTAACACGCTTTTTAATTTAATGTATATATAATTAGTTAGAAATAAATAATAAAAAAAGAGAGAGATAATATATATATAAACCGAACCGGACGCACACGCAGTCACGGTCTCAGACCGTGACGACGTTTTGAAAATAATAACCGAGTGACTTCTCTACTTTGTCGTTTTTTTAATTTTACGAACGACAAGTCGAGACAGTCCAAGACTACACATCGCCCCGCCCAAAGCTCCCCACGTTTGTTCCTAAATCAACTTGGCCAAGTACAAGCAATTGGTAGCCATTTTAATTAGCATGCTATCGGCTTCCACAAGGTCCGCAGCAAACGACACGATGCCGGCTTTGCCGATGGACTCGTCGCACCCCACAAATCTGGGCACAACCGCGGACAGGCGCGTGTTCAGGCTGCGTTTGTCCTTGCTCTTCAGAAACCCCAGGCTTTGCTGCAGCTCCGAAATGACCACACCGTAGTTCTGTTTGCACGTGTCCAGACTCCGGGATTTGCCCAATTTGACTCTCGTTTGTATGGCGCGTTTGGTTTCGAAGATCAGCTTTTCAATGGCTGCCTTTGTGGCCGCTTCCGGGTCGGTGGCGCCCTTCGCCATGTACCGGCAGAAGGCCACGTCTTTTGCTTTCCGGCAGATGTTGAACCCGTGGGTGTGGGCGTTGGCGTAGCCGGCCAAGAGGGCCACGACCGCCGCGAGAAGGACCAGTGACAAGCAAACCAAATTCTTTTCACCCATATGTAATGAATGGGGTTGGTCTGCGATAAAAGGCAGAGGGACAGTGGGCAGTGGGCAGAGGGATGGTTTGTGAAGTTGCCGCCGCTTCTGGTTTTTCATTTTGTACGCTATCGGCCAACTGTATTTATAGCTTCACTGTATCCGTTTTTCTTTAAACTGCCCGTTAACGACCGGCTGTTTTGTGAGGCTCTCCTTGATTCTAGACAATGTACTTTGTTAGGTTAAATTATCATTTCTAACTTTGGACATTTTAATCGTTAAAGTTTTCTTCTTTTTCTTTTTACAATAAAATGGGAAGATAAAGATATAAGAGATTGAATCTCACCCTCTACAAAACCAGCAAAATACATTGAGTGCGGTCCACATGCATTGTTAAACTTCTAAGAGGAAAGAAAAAGATCAACTACATAACTCTAATTCTTGTGCTTCAATATCATATTCTTCTGTATGAAGGCAAGTCTCGAGATCATCTCTTTATATAGAAGAAGATAAGGTTTACTCGAAATCTCATTTATCGAATTTCATCACGGTATACACAATTATTTTTTGAAGAATTA
Source organism: Momordica charantia (assembly GCF_013281855.1). Classification (NCBI taxonomy): domain Eukaryota; kingdom Viridiplantae; phylum Streptophyta; class Magnoliopsida; order Cucurbitales; family Cucurbitaceae; genus Momordica; species Momordica charantia. The sequence continues at coordinate 31,009,255 of NW_028275167.1, read as the reverse complement.
GTTAATTTTAGTTCATAAATGTTTAAAAATGTCAAAGTTTAATCTCATAACTTTTAAAACAATAATGATTTTGGTCATAACATATAGTGGCTGTCAATTCAATTTCTCCCACACTCGTTATTCAAAAGAAAATCCAACATATGTCTGAAGCTCAAGTTGAGGTCGAAAGGGAGATGAACATAGGGAAAAAGGTCATTCCATATTTGCTTGGTGCGTTTGCAGAAAAATATATGGAGTACGTGGTAGGTTTTTCAACGGTGGTAAGTAATAGGATGTGTATCTACTTAATTGCGGGCCTATGGGTAAAAAAAAAATATATAATTATCTTTATATATATACACACACTATAAAATACAACAATTTTTCACCAACAAGATTTTAACTTAGGACTATGGTATACTATCGCTTTACCTCTAAGCTATTAAATACACATTTGTGAGATAATAAATCACAGCTAGATTTACCTCAAGATCACAATGTTCCGAAAATAATAACAACGTACTTCTTTAATATTATAGAAAATAACTAATTATCTATATATAATTATTTGTAAGCTATTTTTTTAAATATTAAATTATTAATTATCCCGGCACGAAATCATCCACACATAACTACCTATGGAGTTTTTTTTTTTTTATACCTACCTATGGAGATCAATTTCGTTAGGTGGAGAGTTTTTTTTATATATAAAATATGAATAAAATGTAATTATTTAAAACAAAAATTATCTAACTAAATCTAATTTAAAAAAATTTAAGAATATTTATTTTAAAATTATCTAAATATAATATTAATAAATTTAATTATTAAAATAGAAAATCATCTAAACCAAACCAAGTTTCTAAAATTTGGGAAAATTTATTCCTAAAATTATCTAAGAAATTGTTTGAGTGGAAATGGGAGGGTAAAAAGGAAAAGAAAAAAACGATGGAATCTACCTAAAATTTCCGATTGCTCTTCTCGGTCTTAATATTATCTAATTACTATAATCTTAGTAAAGTATGATCACCAATTGAATTTTAGGTTGATTCATTTTTTTTCCCTTTTCTAATTCAAAGGATAATTTCTTAGATAATTTCGTCATAAATTTTCTAAACTAGATAATTAAAAGCAATTAAAAATACTCAAAAGCGCAAGATTAAAAAATAATTAGTTATATTATTTGATGACCGGCAAGCCAATCAGGAGTACACATCGCTCCACCCAGAGCCCATAGGTGATCCCCACGTTTGTTACTAAGTCAAAGTGGCCAAGTACAAGCAAGTGCTAGCCATTCTAAGCAGCATTCTATCGTTTTTCAAAACGCCCACAGCTTTTCCCACGACGCCGCTTTCGGCAATGGCATCGTCGCACGTGGTGTAGTCGGTCATCGCCCCGGAGAGTTCGATGTTGAGGCTGTCTTTGTCCTTCTTCTGCAGATAATCCAGCCCCGTCTTCAGTTCGCTAATCGCGTTGGCGTACGTCTCTTTGCACACCCCCAGAGCCCCCGACCTCCCCGATTTTATGCTCGCTTCCCTCGCCAGTTTCGTCGCCGTTATCAGCTTCTCGATGCCTGCCCTTGTGGCCGCCACCGGATTGTTGCCGACGCCCTTCGCCATGGACCGGCACAGCGCCACGTGGTCTGCTTTCGCGCAGATGTCCGCCGCGTGGGTCTGGGCCATGGCCGCCGCCAGAAAGACCAGTGACAAACAGACCAAATTCTTTGCACCCATATCTAATAATCTCTTAAATATGGCTTCCTTTTTCCACTGGGCCTGTGTGGATCAAGAGCAACGGGCAGAGGAATAATGGTTTTCTGAACTTGACGCCGGTCTGGTTTTTCTACGCTCTCCCCGAATTGTTTTTATAGCCTTCTTTGTAACCGTTTTCTTTAACTGCGCCCTTTAACTACGGGCTGTTTTGCCAGGCTCTCCTTCATTCTAGATGGAATATGTAACTAATGTGTGATCAGTTTTAACTGTCGTTAGGGATTTGTTAGATAAAAAATTTGGAGGACTACTAAAATTAGTTAAAAAATAATAATAATAAAAGTTTATATTGATTTTGAAAAATGGTATTAACATACATGCTGCAGGTTTTTCTTTTATTAAGAATAATCAATATTCATATCTTTTAACTCTCTTTGCATTGGTAACACTAACTTAGGGTGGTGGATTTAGAATTTCTATTAAGGGAACCTAATACATATTAAGTTACGTTTGGTGGCCCGCAACCCGACTAGTTAAGAGCCACTCCAAATTTAAGGAAGAATACAATATCACTAAAATAAGCTTTGAAATGAAAGCAAGGTTTGTTGAAAGGTAGAATGCTACTTAAAAATAAATAAATAAATAATTGAAGATGGTTGTTGGTAAACAAGCTTCAATCATGTTTGACACCATTCTACACTTGCAATTTCTATTTTGCACCATGTTCGAGGGATTCTTTAATTATGGTCGAAAAAACCAATATCACTTGGATCATTATCAAATCGATTGGCTAGTGGTATCAATGATGCAAGGGGATCTTTTTCAAAATTCTTTATGTGCTTATTCAGTAATCATTGATAACACAAAACGTTATGTCCAATAGCTATTGCAATAAGTAAAATTAATAACATCTATATCATACCTATCAAAATTAGTATTTTTCTTTTTTAGACGAGGACTCGTTTATTGTTTTTTTTATAATATTTCTCCATGATTTCAAATTAAATCTATACAAAAATATTAATAGAAAAATATTCAATAATTAAAATATAAAATATAAGTTTGACGAAATTAAAAGTCTAAAAAGAATTAGAAATTTGCTTGTAAATGGTATATTTTGACTTAAAACTCGGCCCTAGCTGTAAAATTGATCAAATAAAAAATGTGTATAAATAATTAATTTTATTTATTCATAATATTTATGTAAATAAAAAATAAATTTATGCTTTCGAGAACATTAGAGATTCGATAACTCAGAATTTTTAAAACAATAATGATTTTTGTCCACCTATAATGCTATTAATTCAATTCTTTCACACTGATATTATTGTTAAAAATGAATAAATTACCAATCAACATAACAAATTTAATCCTCGTGCATAATCTTCCATATTAGAAGAGTTTCATTCTAGATAAAATTATTTTCATAACTTTTGTCAATGCTACATTCTTATTTTTGAATGGTGGTAAGTAGGATATATCTACTGACCTAAATATATATTATTATTATCACTTTATATGTATATATGCATATAATTTTTTTTTCTAAAATGCTACAATTTTTCACAAACAAAATTCAAACTCGGGGCTTACTCTAAGCCCATTAAATAGTTTTGTGAGACAAATCACAGCTAGATCTGCCCACTGGTTGAGGTATCGAACCCCCAAGTTATGGGACCTTTTCTTTAATATTATAAACAGTAACTAATTATTTAGATATAATTATGTGTAAACTATTTTTTCAAATATTAAATTATTAATTATCCCGACACGAAATCATCCAAAATAACTACCTATGGAGATCATATTCGTTACGTTGAGAGTTTTTTTATATACAATATCCATAAAATCTAATTATTAAAAAGAAAAATTATCTAACTAAATCTAATTTTAAAAAATTAAGAATATTTATTTTTTAAATTATCTAAATATTAATATATTTTAATTACCAAAATAGAAAATTGTCTAAACTAAACCGAGTTTCGAAAATTTAGGAAAATGTATTCCTAAAATTATCTAAGAAATTGTTAGAATGAAAATGAAAGGGCAACAAAAAATCCGATATAATCTACCTAAAATTTCCAATTTGCTTTCTATATCTTGATCTTAATATGATCTAAATTTTTTAAAATCTATATCTAATTACTGTCGTCTTAGTTATTAAAGTACGACCAACTCATGAATTGAATTTTAGTAGATTACATATTTTTCATTTGTATTTAAACGATTTCGTAGATAATTTTAAAAACAAGCCGTCTTAAATTTTCGAAGCTGGATAATTAAAAGCAATTAAAAATAATTAAAAAGCGCAACATAAAAAATAATTGGTTATATTTATTTTTACGACCGGCAAGCCAAATCAGTACACATCGGTCCGCCCAAAACCCATAGCTGATCCCCACGTTTGTTCCTAAGTCAAAGTGGACAAGTACAAGCAATTGCTAGCCATATTAAGCAGCGTTCTATCGATTTTCACAATGCCCACAGCTTTCCCCACGACGCCGCTTTCGGCAATGGCGTCGTCGCACGTGGTGTAGTCGGTCATCGCTCCGGAGAGTTCGATGTTGAGGCTGTCTTTGTCCTTCTTCTGCAGATAATCCAGCCCCATCTTCAGTTCGCTAATCGCGTTAGCGAACGTCTCTTTGCACACCCCCAGAGCCCCCGATTTTGCCGATTTTAGCCTCGCTTCCCTCGCGATTTTCGTTGCCAATATCAGCTTCTCAATGCCTGCCCTTGTGGCCGCTACCGGATTGTTGCCGGCGCCCTTCACCATGGACCGGCACAGCGCCGCGTAGTCTGCTTTCGCGCAGATGTCCGCCGCGTGGGCCTGGGCCACGGCCACTGCCACCAAGACCAGTGACAAACAGACCAAATTCTTTGCACCCATATCTAATAATCTCTTAAATATGGTTTCCTTTTCTCCACTGGCCTGTGTGGATCAAGGGCAACGGGCAGAGGGATGGTCTTCTGAAGTTGCCGCCGGTCTGGTTTTTCTGCGCTCTCGCCAATTATATTTATAGCCTTGTCCGTAACTAACTGCCAGTTAACAACCGGCTGTTTTGCCGGGCTCTCCTTGATTCTAGGGAGAATTTGTCCGGTGCGCAGTCAAAGTCCAACTAAATGAAAGTGGGCTCTGGATATGGACCTTACTGAAGCCCATTATCCATGCTGCTGAGATCCGTCTTGCAACTTCGAATCAGGGTGTTCTTCATCAACTACGTAACAAGAATAGTCTAAAATAAAAATGAGAAAAACTTGTGGTACGAATATTATTTTTATTCATTTAAGCATTAATAATTAAATTGTAGACGATATTTTTTTTGAAACGAGTGTTTTTACTCCCGTTATTTCATTCCCCAGAGTAATAATGTGAAAGGAGAAAAAAAATTAAATAAATGAAATATATAAAAAGAGGCAATTATTCAAGCAAAAAGTTATATAAGTGCAAAAGGAGTGGTGGAATTTCCAACTTTATAAGGTGTTTTGACTTTGTAACTGACCAAAGTTTTAAATTAAATCTCAATGTCTGAGGGATTTATGGGTGAAAAGATGGATATTTATGAACAAATTATAAAATAAAACATTTATAGAAAATATATTTAAATTAATAAATAATCACTTCACCTTTTTAAATAAGTTGAAAATTGTCTTGGTCTGTGTCTACCTTATAAATATTTTATTGATGAATTTTTGTAAAATTATGAAAAATTAAGATCCATCACTTATGTCAAATTTAAATCAATGATATATCAACACAAATTTAATACCTTTGAACTTTAACTGATAAATTTAATATTAAATAATTTATCATGACAACCAAGTGAAAACTATCAAATAATTCCTTGTACATTCTATTGGAAATATACATTACGGTTCTCGAAATATTTATTTTGTGAGCGTTAGGTTTAGAAGGGTAAAATATGGGAAAATTTCTAGTCCTCCTAGTAGGGAACTTCAACTTAAATTATGTCATGTGTAAAGGAGTACTATTATTATTTAAATAAAAATATTTTTAGTTTTTATATGGGACTCACGGGCAAAATTGATCCATCAGTATCTCACTTTCTCTCTCTTAAATTAATCCTACATTCTCTCTTATTATATAATTATATATTTTAGATGTGATTATTTATTTTCACTTTTCTAATTTCTTCATCCCTTTATTGTTATTTACCTCTTCACTTACTTCTCTCATCTTCTATTTCTATTTTTTGGATATTTCTCCATTAAAACTAAATTTATTGTTTTTTTTCTTAACGATTTCGACTTCACTATTTAAATTATGTATGACTTTTCTATTCATTTATTTATTTTTCTTGTTCTTTATTATTATTTTTCTATTACATTCTAATCATTTTTATATATTTTTTTCATTTTTTATTGAATCCATAAAAATATTTGGTTGCATATGTTATGTTTAATTCTTTACATTTTTTTAATTCACAATTTTTAAATAAATAATAATAATAATAATAAACAAGAAAAATAAAAATTAAATAGAAAAGTAATACATAATTTAAATGGTGAAGTAGAAATCATTAAGAAAAAGAAACAAGAAATTTAGTTTGAATGGGGAAAATTTTAAAAAATAAAAATAGAAGAGAAAGAAGTAAGTGAATTCAACATCTAAAATATTTAATAAGAGAAAGAATGTAGGATTAATTTAAGAGAGAGAATGTGAGATCCTGGATCAATTTTGTCGGCGGATCTCACATAAAAACTAAAAATATTTTTATTTAAATAATAACAAAACTCTTTTACACATGACACAATTTGAGTTAAGTAGTATGGAAGTTCTCCCGGTACTAGAAATTTTTATTTCCAGTTTCCACCCACCAACCCAATTTCAATGGCTGATTTTCTTTCTTTCTTTTTCCAAAAAAATAATAAATAAATATGAATGCCAGGGCAACTAGTTTCATAACAACCCAACGTGGTCATTCCTGATTGGGTAGAATCTAAAAACAGTCCCGAAAGTAATTTAATAAGAAGAGGGGAGCATTGACTTGGGGCCTTGGGGCTGACAACAGGGCCCGCTATGGCTCCATAAAGTTGAAAATGAATATAAGCCAGCCATATTGATTATTTAGTTTTCTCCAGTAATTAATAAATAAATAAATAATATTAAAAAGTGGTGCAGAATATTCTTGGATACTCGGAAGTGGTCCCACCTTCGTGGTTGAATATTCTTCGGCCGGACTCTATGACTACAAATAAAATATCTATCATTATTGCTTTTATCGAATCTATTATAAAATAAAATAAAACAAAATATAAGTTATTGGTTTTCTTCTCTCTCACTCCTCAATAAAATAAACACACAAGTATTAAGTTGTAAATTTATAATGCAACACAATTTTGAGACGGGGAGATTTAAACACCAAATCTCAATAAAATGACTTATCGTTGACTATTTTAAAACTTGAAAATTCGAAGAAAAAACATATCTTTGCTAAATAATAAATAATAATTTTTAAATTTTAACTCTTTGAACAATTACTTCCCTATAAAAGTGAGTAGGTATCAATAGAGAGAGTTTGAGCATTTATACCAATGATCCATAGGTGTAAGAGAATATATACATAAAAGTCGGTATCCACAACCTATAATTTAATTATAGATAAATTTATATGAGATATGAGAAATTAGAGTCATTATTATAAACAGGCCTGTAATGATAAAATTCGTAAATTAATATTCTCCTCAAACAAAATGCTTTTATTATCTACATGTCTCAAAGTCGGATTATGTATGTAGACATATTTTCTTGGGTTGGAGTCTGTCAATATATTTTACTATTTTGTACTCACAGCACATCAAATAAATAATAATAACAAAACAAGACATTTTCTTTCTCAGAATCTGAGAGTATATCCCCGTATTGCCATATATGCCCATGACCATTAACATACATGGCAGGACTTACTTGTCTTTTCACATTGAAAAAGTCAGAATCTGTGCGGGTAGATCCCCGTCTTGTCTTTTGTGTCCATTACCATCTGATCTGTCACATACCAAAAGGACATAGTAGTCCTTTCACCGCCAAAAAGGTAGAATCTTAATGGTGAAATCAACCGACTCAGTTGAATACCCTCCTCTCTCCGTGGGCAAGTTTGGTCGACTGGTCCAGGTTTTTCCTACTTTCTCCTACTAATTTATTTACGGCAAGTAAATAGATTTTTTTAATAATTTAAAATTAAAGTATGAAAACAAAATGACATTAATGTACAATTACAGAAGAAAACAAATAAAACACTTTTGTATAGGGAAGAAAAAAAATGATTTTTTTCAATACCTTTTTATGCGAGTTAGTACAATGGACCATGTTAATATATATATATGGCTAAATTACAGAGATTATTGAAAATATTTGTATACTTTTAAAAATGTTATTATTAACTCCATACTAATTGGCACATATTTATGATCCTTTTAAAAATATATTTGGAACAAACTTCGATTAATATTTTGTAAAATATTAAAGGATAGTATTGAAAGAGTATTTTTCAAACAACGTCCATCGTGCCACATTCAGGTAATGATTTTTGTAATTTAGCCTATAAAAAACTCGTCTTACAACTGACAAGTATTTTGTATTCATCCTTTTTATACGCTATCATCTTCTCCATGTCTCTAAGCCTTTGTTTTTGTTTGAGAAAGAAACCAAATTGAGTCTAAAAAATTGTCAGTAAACGACTGCCGACTTAGCGGATGCGTGCATTGTTTCCAACCCCAAAATTTCCCTTTCAATCTCACAAAAGCCAACCCTCAAGTTTCCTTTTAAACAGTTTCCGAATTCCAAATTACATTGATTAAAAATTCAAAAGTCCACCTCCATTTTCGCTGCAGAAAATCTTTGAACATGGAGGTCGACGGCGGCGCAGTGGAGTCTCAGCCGAGAAAATTCTCTCTTCCGGTGGACTCTGAAAATAAATCCACTAAGTTCAATATCTTTTCCGTCGCCGCGCCCCACATGCGAGCATTCCATCTCTCGTGGATTTCTTTCTGCGCGTGCTTCATCTCCAGTTTCGCGGCGGCGCCACTCCTCCCGGTGATCCGCGACAACCTTAACCTCACCGACACGGACATTGGCAACGCCGGAATCGCCTCCGTCTCCGGCGCCGTATTCGCCCGAATCATGATGGGCTCCGCCTGCGATTTGGTCGGACCGCGGCTTGCCTCCGCCACCCTCATCCTCGTCACTTCCCCGGCGGTTTATTTAACCTCAATAGCCTCATCCCCTGCTTCGTTCTTCCTCGCCCGGTTCTTCACCGGCTTCTCCCTCGCCACATTCGTCTCCACCCAATTCTGGATGAGCTCCATGTTCTCCGCCACCGTCGTCGGCACCGCCAACGGCGTCGCCGGCGGCTGGGGGAACATGGGCGGCGGCGCGACGCAGCTAATCATGCCGTACGTCTTCGCAATCATCGAGCACATGGGTGCCACCAAATTCACCGCGTGGAGAATCGCGTTCTTCATCCCGGCTCTGTTCCAGACCCTCTCGGCCTTCGCGGTGCTAATACTCGGCGAGGACACCCCCAACGGCAACTTCCGGCGCTTGCAGAAATCCGGCGACAAGGCGAAAGACAAATTCTCGAAGGTGATTTACCACGGAGCGACGAATTACAGAGGGTGGATTTTGGCTTTAACTTACGGGTACTGCTTCGGGGTGGAGTTGACGATTGATAACATAATCGCGAACTATTTCTATGATCGGTTCCATCTGAACCTGCACACGGCGGGGATTGTGGCGGCGAGTTTTGGGCTGGCGAATTTGTTTTCTCGGCCGTATGGTGGGATTTTGTCGGACGTGATGGCGAGGAGGTACGGGATGAGGGGGCGGCTGTGGGCGCTGTGGGTGGTGCAGACTTTGGGGGGCGTTTTGTGCGTGATTCTTGGGTTGGTTGGTTCTTTGGGCGTCTCGATTGCGGTTATGATGGTCTTCTCTGTGTTTGTTCAAGCTGCCTGTGGCCTTACTTTTGGCGTCGTTCCTTTCGTCTCTCGCAGGTACACACTCCCTGCCTTTTTTTTTTTTATAGGTGTGATTCTGATTTTTTACTAAACCGATTAAATTGTTCCTTAACCAATTAAATTATACCGATTCTTTAGGAAGTAATTAAGTTAAATAAAAGAATTAAAAGGTGACATTTATAAAAAAAAAAATCTAATCACAATAAAATTTTACCCCTCAGGATGTAATATATATTTATCAGTAATCAATCTTAATATTGATTAACGGGTTAGAATTAAAGTTATTATTGAACATGGGCCAAGTGGTCAAGATACTTTTTTTTATTAAAAAATTGGGAATCTTCATTCTTACCTAGGGCAGTAAAAAACAATCCGAATTAATGTCAATCCTGAATAAGTTTTATCATGGACTCTAACATGTATTTACCATACAAGTGGAGGAATAAACTTTTAACTTTTTATTTCGTTTTTGCAATTTTATATTCAAACATTAAAAATTGTCTATTGAGTCTAACTTTCAACTTTATTTTATTTTAATTTCAAATTTTTTTAAAAACAGCTATTTTAATATTTATCACGAATGATAATTTAATGAATAAATATCATGACTTAGTAGGTAAGCATCAATTTTTTTCCATTGACATGTAGGAATTAAATAAAATAAACATCAAGTGAGTGTTTATTCAACGATGATCAAAATAATTATTTTAAAAAAGTTTATAAATTAAAATAGCCACAATCAAAATAAGATTTAAACTAGATATGAACTCGTCTTCAAAAACAACGGAGAAATTTAATAAAAAAAAAAAACACCTCATACTATGTTAATAATAATAAATCACCATTCAATCAAAAAATTTAAGTTTATGAGTTGAGTAAATTTAACTCATTTATGAATATCTCAATAATACGTGTTTGATTCAGGTCATTGGGGGTGATATCTGGGATGACGGGAGGGGGAGGAAACGTGGGGTCTGTGTTGACTCAGCTGATATTCTTCAGAGGGTCTCGCTACACAAAAGAGAGAGGCATCAGTCTGATGGGAGTGATGATCATCGCCTGCACAATCCCTCTTCTGTTCATCTATTTCCCTCAGTGGGGCGGCATGGTGTGCGGCCCCTCCTCCTCCAAGATTGCTTCCGAGGAGGATTACTATTTGTCCGAGTGGAGCCCTGAGGAGAAGGCCAAAGGCCACCATTTGCTCAGCCTTAAGTTCGCTCACAACAGTCGCACTGAGAGAGGCAAAACCCATAACTCCACTGCTGCTGCTGATCATGCAATTGCAGATCCTCCCCATGTCTAAATTGCTTCTTTTTCTTTTTGGGCTTAAGGCCCACTATCCTACCTCTGCCATATGGCCCATTTCTTTGTTTCCTCCAGGGCCACCCCACCCTGCATCGTCTCACAATATTTATATCATTAGAAGGAAAAAAAAAAAAAAAACTATTTCGGATGGTAATCTGTACTTTATCCGAAAATATGTTATCACTTATTAGAAGAATGGGGAGCCTTCTCCCCTGGTTAGAAGGGAAACGGAGCACTGAAATGTGTTCGAATTGACTATTTCCTAATATCACGTGTGCTACAATTGCTAGAAGTAAGGAAGTTCTAGGATGGGTTCGGAATGAGTTTGATAAAAATAACATTAATTAAGTGCTTCTCCTTAGTTCTGAGAACTTTCAAAAATCTTGTATTAAAAAAAAATGAAAATCACTTGCTATCTAATATCTATCCAAAAATCATTCTGAATTTACTCTTAATTTACAAACAAAAACAACTCTATTAGTACAACACTACGAGACATGATTCGTGAAACTCATAGAACCAAGAGTAAAGTAATGTGAGCCTAAGTCTTTAAGTCAACAATATTGTACTATTTTGCAAGCTATTTTCAAATTCTAATCGACTCGACGGTAATTCTTATAGAACTAAATAGATTCTAAATGGAAAAGAGAGAAGAAATAAGAAATTTAGTATAAAGGAAAAGAGAGTAAATTTATTCTGCATTATTTTTGTTGTTCCCCAAGGAGAAGGTACTAGAATGAAGAATCAGTTAGAAACGGGAGAGCAGAGCACTAGCATATTGCGTGTAAAGGAAAGGGCAGTGTTAGTGGAGGCCAACGTTTATGAGCAAAAACATAAGCCGCTGAAGAACAGTCGTCATAAAGCCTGTATTATCTTTACATTAATTACTAAGGTAAAATTAAAAGCCATGCCGCGCCTGAAAAGCTTTCCCCCACTGTCACCGCCATGAATCTCTCTCTCTCTCTGCCCTTTCTTTTCCACCAACCAATTTTCCAGAGGCAAAGAGAATAGAACAGAGTAGGGCCCAAATTCAACTTATTACAACTTCGCAAACTTTTCTGGGAAAGCAAAAAAGGAACATTTTTGGCTGATGGGTAGAAAATTTCGGGTCACTTTTAGTTTTATAGCCTCCTCAGTTTCACTTTGCTTGGATCAATTGGGAAATGAGATGCTGATGGATTCACAATATAATTTCTGATTACAATATGTCAACGCCAAACCCAACAAAACAGCGACAATGCTTTTCAAATCATCACCTTCCTACATTTTCCAAAAATTTCTGCAGAAGGGAAGCTAGACAGAGAAAACAGAAACAGAGAGGGTTTCAGTAACAGGCATGATCATGGGACTTTGCAATCCTGCGAACAGCGCCACCACCGCCCCTTCTCAAGCAGTAATCCATACTTGAAGGAACCAGGGGGGCCTGAGATTTGCCATAAGAATTCCAGCACATGGAGCTTTGAAATCCTCTGGATTCTGAAGATGGGCTCAGCTGGATATTAATGAGATCAACGTCTATGCATGGGATTTGGTTGCTGCAGGCCAAGTGAATGGGCTGAACCGTGTAACTCCCTATGATTTGATCGTATGTTACACCTGAAATTGCAACTGCTCCTGTTTGGTTCTTGCATTTGTACTTGTCGCAGTAGTATTGGTCTATCATGATGGGAACCTTCACATCAGAAACTTGGATATTGGAAAATGATACATTCTTCACTGATCCGGCTCCTCCCTGTTCATATTTGACAAGTGTTTATTTGTTTGAAAACAAACAGCCATTCTTCTCTATCCCATTTGTAAAAAAATTAGTGGTGGGCAAGAAACAGTCAACAAAGAAGTATTGGTTTTTCTTTTCTTGGCTAGATGGGAATTAGATTGCTTGTTTTTTAAGGTTAAATTGTTAAATTTTTCGACCTTTGATCTTAAATTTTGGGTTGTGTTTATTAAGTTCCATTAACATTTCTAAATTGTGAATAATAACTTTAGCTAGTTTAACATTGTTAACTAAATGATGAAATGACATGATTACCATTAATTGATTTGGCATGACGTGACAAATAAATGACAGAAAGAAGTAGACCATTTGACAAAATAAAGAGATATGTGCACTATAATATATACCCTCCTTTTGAACCAACCTATCAAATCTCTTTTATAGACTATGTTACACCATTTTTACCAATTATTTAATTATTTACTTTCTTCTGCTATGTGCCTATCACGTCTTGTTTCAAATGAGTCAACATTTATTCAATAGAGGCATGCTTCATCATTAAAATTACATTGAATAGCGATGTAGAGTCTAAGAATTAAATAAACATGACCATCCAAATTTAGAGTAAATCTGTAGTTTTAACTTCTTCTTTTTACCTGCCAGGTTTTGATCCTCACTCCTGAAAGAGCGTTTTGAATTGAGATGTTTTGGACAACAATATTGGAGACACATGCAACACTTTTATCTTTTCCAAGTCCACCCAAGCTGTAATTATAGGCAAGAAAATCATCTCTAGTGGTGAATATAATCATGTTCAAGAAAAGTTGAACAAAATGGTTAGTCCTTAATCACTGCAATAAATGAATGTTCTCTACAGGAATTGCCTTTACTAAAAAGTAACATTGATGAGGATTTATTTACCTAATGCCATGTCCAGGGCCACAGTTGATATGATGAACGTGAATGTTGGAGCAACCAGTCTGAATGGAAACACAGTCATCTCCTGTCAAAATAAAAAATATATAAAAAAGAAAAAACAGTAAAAAGAAAAAAAAAACTAGTAAAATAGTTCATATTTGAAAAGAATAAAATATTACCACAGCCAATGTTGGAGTGTTGAATTTCGACATCTTGTGTGTTCTGCAGGTGAATGCCGTCGGTGTTGGGGCTGTTCTCCGGCGAAGAAATGGTGATATTGTCAATTTTAACCCCGCCGGAGTTGTCAAATTTCAGATGACACTGTGGACTGTTTAGAATGCTGATGTCACGAACTGTCACATTATAGCTGGAATAAAATCTCAAAGCCTGTCATTTATAAAATAAATCTCAATTAATTGTTTTTTAAATTGTAATTATAAGCCAGAAACAATGAGAGAGAGAAGAAGAAGAAGAGTGAGAAAATTTTACAGTGGGCTTCATATCTGGAATGTGTTTCACTTTCTTCTGCAGAAAAACAAAAATAACAAGAAATGGTTAAGCTAAAACCCCACTCACTTCAATGTCATTAGCACAATTTAATGAGGATTACAAGTTTGTAAATTAAAAAAAAAAAAAAAAAAAAACTAACTTTGTTATTATAGAATCCGGAGAGTGTCCACCAATTAAAGCCCTGGCCATCCACAGTACCAGAGCCTTGAATGGTGAAGTTATGTAGCCATTTGAAATTCAGCCATTGAAACAAGCTGGATTTTGGCCACGAACTTACTTTTGGAGGCGCCAACACAGCTCCATCAATCTGTTTCGGAGTTGCACTTCCCCCATTAATTATCTTATCTTTTGAAGTCTAAAGCAGCACTAACTTATTAAAAGGAGAAAAAGAAAAACAATATGTTACATGACATGTCAAAGAACATACTTTTTGTCCTTTTCATTACATCCTCAAATAAATCAAATTCTTTAAGGAGAGAAGATATGAAGGCAAACCTGAAGAACTAGCTGAGGCATACAAGGGCCATTTAGAGTTATGGGTTTGATTAGAAACCTGTATTCTGATGGGATCTGCAACGTAGCTCCAGGAATCTGGCATGCAGCTTTCCATGCTGATATAAGTGCCTGCAAATAGGATGGTTTTTGCAAGTTCAAAACAATGCATCAGTCACTTACTCTCCCTCCCTCTGTTTTCTGAGGTTGTTTTAGACAATTTTCCTTTTAATGTTTGCGAGTGTCCATGCCAACTTATGCTACTCGACGAATTTTAGAGGATGGCTGCTTGATTCTACTATATTAATTTGGTTGCTAAAGAAAGGTTTAAGATATTAAATTTTAAGTAGGTGAACTCTTAACTCGTTTTTTTTTTCTTTAGCCTCGATGACAACTAAGCCAATTCAGGATGGTCAGAATTTGTTTTTCACAATTTTACCTTGGAATCATCAGAAACTCCATTTCCCTTTGCTCCAAACGACAAGATGTTGAAAATGGTGGACTGAGTTTGATTGTAATCAGGAAATGGAGCTGGTGCTGAAGCACTGCCATTTCCAGCACCCTTTTGCTTCTGATGCTTCCCCTTCTTGCTGTGATATTGCTTCCTTGCCTCCACTGTAACTACAGAAGAACACACAAGCAAAGAGACCAGAAAGAACAGAAACAATGAAAAAGTTAAATTCTGGCTTCTTTTGTTCATCTCCACAAGCACTCTTATTTCTCACTTCCCAACACTAGAGATTTTAAGCCAAGTTCAACTGAAAACAAGATAGTGAAGTCTTCAGAATATATAGAGAATTCAAGGCCTGTCATATTCAGAAAAAAGGTCCACTTTTCCAAGGTAATTACCTAATGGCATCTAATGGCAGTGACCCAACAGCCAGCTCAAAGAGAATAAACATAAAGTAAACTCCATCTCAAGCAAATGAATCGTATTATAATTAGTGAAAGTTGTCATTATTTAGAGCACCTTTGTTTGTTTGTATGTTGTTGTGTATAAAATTATGAATTAGCAAAATTATGAAAGCTATCTACGGCACATCGAATGGATAATGCATTCAAGAGCACGTCTTCCAAAATATATATAAATTAATCTTTCAAAAAGAAAATAAATAACGGCATTGTTGGCTCTAAAGAAAATTTCTCCCTTTGAGTTAGGAAAAGATTCTTAAAATTGCAAAAGATGCTGTTTTGTTGACATGGACTGTTAATCTTTTGAATTAGAATTTTGGACACGCATATGACTTTAGGTGCTTTAAAATTTTCAATTTTTTAAAAAAAGTGCTCACAGCCAATAAAAAGTTTAGTAAAAGAAACCAATTGGTTGATAAAATTCTAATAGAGAGTTTGGTATTACTTCTTGAAGGCGCCAGAGCGTCTTAATGAGTTAAAACATCGTCCAAATTTTTCATAGGTTAATGAATACCTTTAATAATTCTAAGGATACTTGAAAATCTGTTAAAGTATGATCAGAGAACTTAATAATGCCTTTCCAAATCTTTTTTATAGAAAATGTGTTACATGGTACTACTTCCGATATTAAATTGGCCACCATGATTTGAACTCATTCCCTCTGAATTCTTTATAATTTAGATTGATCTTTATTGACCACGATGGTTAACTGCTCCCCAACTAATTCTAATTGAAAAATGTAAAATCTTTATTAGTACAAACATTTTTTTCAGCTAAAAGCCACATTTCCCATTACTTGGGAGTAAATACCAATGTTGGTCTATATCATAATCAATCATAAAAAAGATACAAACATCCCATTTGATAATCATTTTTTTCCAGCTAAAAGCCACATTTGCACATACATTTCTTTCTATTCAAGGAGAAAAGGCAAGCATAATTTTTTAAAGTATAAAATAAAAAACGAAAGGATTATCAAATTCGTTAACTTCCTGATTCAGAAGAACCAAAATGCAGATTCATCAAAATGATACAATTAAACAAGGGTAACAAAAGGACACCCCAAAATCACAGGTCAACCTAATAAAAACAACCAGAGCAGAAGGGGTTACTCTTACTGGATTAGTGATCTATCAGAAACCCACATACAGAAAAGACACAAAAAAGGACAAAAGTGTAGAGTAGATAGAGCTAAACGGAAAAAAATAAAATAAAGTGCCACTTGGTAGGTTGAGGAGATCATGGGGGCAGTTTTTATAGTTGAATACCTGGAAAGTTGTATAAAGAGGGTTTTGAAGAGGTAGCTTTTTGGCGAAGTGGGTCGCACGTTGATCAAACTGGGAATACAATACAGCCTACAGAGGGCGGCTCAGGCTCGGCATTATAGTATGGTAGTGACTTCCATTTGGCTCCATTTTACTTTCTTTTCTATCCACACCCACATCTTCTATTAGCACACCACGGTTTTCTTTTATCTCTCTCTCTTTCGTCGCACGCTGTGGGCCACTCGATGGGCCGGTCGGTGCCCACTACGGCGATTGCGATGTTCTTCTCTGTTGTGTGTTCTGTCGGGGTGGGATTAGGAATTAGGAGCCTACTTTTTGTAATGGTGGCGCTCCTTTTTGATAGTCGCAAAAGTTTAAAAGGTTGCAGTTGCAGAGTAGCCATAGCCGGCTGAGCACTGAGGAGACAGGGAAGGTGGGAGATATTGGGTTTGGGCCTTGTGATCGGCCTATCCCCCAGTTTGGTCCTTGGGCCTCTCGTGGTTTCTATTTTTCGGCCCAAAAGGCTGTTTCTTAAGTATCTGGTTTTGAGCCTTGTGATTTGATCGTTGGGCCTGTTGTGGTCTCTGAGAGGTTTTGGGTTTTGGGCCTATCGCGATTTCTGGATATTAGGGCCCAAAATGTTTTAACTAAGAGATATTGGGTCTGGACCTTGCGATTGGCCCAGTGATAGATGGCTGGGCCTCGTTATTTCTGGATAATAGAACCCGAAAGAAAGCCCATAGTATCTGAGAGAGAGAGATTAGGTCTGGGCCTTGTGATTCACTTGTCCCCAATTCGATAAAATCTCGTCATTTCTGGGTATTAGGGCCTAAAAGGCTGTTTTACCTATCTGGGGATATTGGGTTTGGGCTTGTTATTAAGCCCAATTCTGTAGTTGGGCCTCTCATGATTTCTAGATATTAGGGCTGAAAAGGCCGTTTTAACCATCTGAGAGGTATTGGGTATGGGCCTTGATATTAACTTATAGGCCAATTTGATTGTTGGGCCTCTTTTAACTTCTGAATATGGCCCAAACGCCGTTTTAGCTGTCTGAAGGATTGGGTTTGGGCCTTGTAAGTGGCCAATAACCTAGTTCGATGGTTGGGCTTCTCATGATTTCTGGGTATTGAGGCCCAAAAGGCCATCCTAACCATCTGACCAAGCCTCCATGCCATATCTTCCTGCATTATGGAAGAAGAAAGGAAAGATGGTAAATAATAATTTAGTACACGAGATATTAAATATAATATACACTAATATGTTCAAAGGTCCAAGTTCGTTTATATTAGGTGAGAAGTATTTGACAAGTTAACCATTCTGAGAGTTTAAAATTGTACATTTTTAATTTGAATAATGAATTTTAATAAAATGCATGTCCAGTCGGTGGGTCTTAAATTTACAAAACGTTAGTCACTGGTAATTTTCAAAAGACAAGACAATATAGCAATGAATTAATAAGTCAATAACATAAAAGTCGTCCCCAGTTGGGAATTAGGTAGAAATCACACAGATTGTGAGAAATTATATTATAAAAAGGGTGGGAATTAAGAGATTTTTATTCAAAACTCTTCAATAATTAATACCTTTGTCGGAAGAAGAAAATGGAAAATCGTTCTTTTCGATTCAACTTTAAAGTGACCTCATTTGAAAACTTGAAAAGAACGAAAATACGTGTAGAATTTAATATTTATATTTATATATAAAAAAATTCAACATCACAGAGGCTAAATAAGGAATGAAATGACAGAGAATTCAGGAATTGGCCCCACATGAGACATAGGCGCCGCCGTGCCCCCACCGCGCATTTCCCGTCGTCGCGCCCACTCACTCTGCCGAGTCTTCCATTACATATATGTTTTTACGGAAGAGTCTTCTTTTTCAGTTTTATTTATTTTTAAGATTTTGACTTGTATGATTTTAAAAGTTACGATGGAATTACCAAAAGTCGGTTAATTTATGATACATTATTTCCCCTTTTGAGTTTTCGTGCTAATCTGTTCAAGTTTGGAGGTAAATTAACGTAGGTTTTTTTTCCCTCCGCAGGGTAAAATGGCACGGTAAAGTTTCAAAAAAGAAAAGGAAAAAAAAACGGCTCTCCCTGCTGGAACAGAAAGGCCACAAAATTACAAAACAAAAATTAATCAATTCAAACTCCCAAATCCACTCATTCCAGGGGGTCCTGAATAAGACGGTTGATTTATAAGTCAAAAAGCATATCTTTATGGACATGAAATATTTCTACCGTCCAAAAACAAATCCGATCGTCTATTTAAAAATCTAAAAGAATAAAATTTACACTTTTATCCTGAACTAATTATAATTAGATTAATATATTTTTAAGGATCCATCTCAATATTAAAATTTAAAATTGGTAAATTAGGAGATCAATGTTAATGACACCTTCCAAAATAAAAAAAAAATCTCAAAATCTCAAAAAACCATCTATTTTCGAAACTCATCCCTTTCTTCTTCCTCCGAGCCTCCGTTCTTCTTCTCCGACAGTCCGTCGCTATCTACCTTCCTCTCCAGCCGTCTCCGTTTTTCTCTGTCGTAAGAGCATTTCGTTGCGTTTATCCCTTTCAAAAGGAGATTTCCATCGGTCGACCACCTTCATCTCTTGCATTCCAACGTTGTTTTCAATTTCTGATTTCGTGTGAAATATTGTATATATGAGGATATATATTATTATAGTAAGTTGATTATGATATATCTTATTACTCAACTTATTTATATCTAACGATATGTACTATAATGATTTTAAATGTATATATGTGGATATATAAGTTAATATATACTGTGATTTTGAATATATTTTTTGAATATGCATTATATGTTTATTGAGACTTCAAAAGATGTTTTGTGATTTTGAATTGTCTTTGAAAATTGAGCATCAGAGAGTGAATTAAGGGAAAATTTTGAATGAGTAAATTAAGGTTTTGAAGGGGTGAATTGTGTTCAAAATTAGTATGGGGCCCACTAATTAATTAAATGATTATGATAATAATTTATGGAATTAAATCTTTTATATTAAAAAAACAAATAACTATGTAAATGTAATAAATAATGGTAAAATCGAAATTAAAATAAAATCCTATCGTAGAAATTTAAGTGTAAAATTAGAAAATTTTACCCTGAAACAGTACTCACCATAAATCTCCACGGAGATATTCAATTACTGTAGATACTTTTTTGTTTAGTACAAGTGTCTAGATAGGTTAATTATATTATACATCAAAATTATAGTAATGTGTTAGATATAGCAAACAACCTTAATTATTAGGTATAGCTCAATGGTATCTTGCCCATTCACATTTATTATATTAAGAAAATATTAATCATAGCATTAAACTAATAATTATCTGCTGGTGGAGTACGATTTTGACCAAAATCAACCATATAATACATCAGTTTAATAAAAAGCAACAATTGATACATAAAAATAAAGTTGTTGAAATTTGAATCAATCGAAATGATAAAGTTTATTAAAATCAAACTAATTAATTCTTTTCCAATTGTATGCTTTAAAGAGAATAATAAACCAAATAATATAATTTCAACCCAACCCAATTTAATTGATTTTGGTTAAATTAAAATTTTAGTAGGTAGATTCATGAGTTTTCATTTTTATTATCTAACAAGTCTATGAAATTTAAGGAATATCAAATAAATCGACTTTCAATCTTGTATCAAATGGACCCTGTAATTATTAGACATCAAATTGGAATGCTATGATACTATTAGACAATATAAAATTTTAAAATATTGAATAAATAAGAGATTTACTAGATATAAAATTATAAATTATATTAAATATAAAATTTATTGATTAGACACAAATTTTAGAGATTTAATTAAACCATTTTTGAGGTTTAGGAAGTTATAGATAAAATTTTAGAAGTTAAAAAATATAAACCAATTTTCAGTTTAATGGTTTCTAAAGCTGTATTTAATCGCGATAATTGGATGTTAATTGCGAACTAAGATGCATTAAAGTTGTCCATCCAATTCCAATCAGTGTCATATAAGTCTAAAACTGCCGCAGAATTTAATTATGATCCGTAATTAAATTTGTCTGCACTCAGTTCTGTTCTACGCGGTTTCTTTAGTCTTCTCTTTCGATTCAGAAGTCAACGATGGAAGCAGAATCTGCAATTTTCCACCCATACATATTGCTTTCAATGGCTTCGCTTCCATTAATGACCAACAGTGGACCACTTTCGCCACCCTATAAATCTTCCCACTTTCGATTTCTTTCCCTGATTTTCCCCCAATTTCCAAAATGTATCCCTCCAATTTCAATTTCCCCTCTTCGATCGCATTGCTTCTGCTGCTCTTCTTTTGTCTTGTAAGTCATTCGGCGGCTGATCCGAGAGCCACGGAGGCGGCTCTCATATGTTCCAACAACACGGCTTCCCCGCCGGAGCGATCCACCTTCGTGACGAATTTCTTGGCGTCCATGGATGCGGTTACTCCTCTAATTGCTGCGCAGCGATTTGCGACTGTCGTGAATGGGACTGGAAACACGACCGTTTACGCTTTTGGTGAGTGTATGAACGATCTCTCCCAGTCGGACTGCGATCTCTGCTTTGCTTCGATGAAAACTCAGATCCTGCGGTGTCTCCCCTTCCAACTTGCTACTCGCGGGGGAAGGCTATTCTTCGATGGCTGTTATGTTAGGTATGATTATTATAATTTCTTCAACGAATCTTTGAGTGCAGTGGATAGGGCTGTATGTGGGAAGTCGGATTATAGTGGGAATCAGACCATTTTTAGTGCTAATGCTATGGAATTGGCGAGGAATTTGAGTGTAGTAGCGCCCAAGAACGACGGGTTTGCGGTTGGATTGGTGAATCTGAGAAATGTTTCCGTCTTTGGATTGGGTCAGTGTTGGAAATTTGTGAGAGGGGCTTCTTGTTCGAAGTGTTTGGTTGCTGCTGCTAAGGAAATAGGTTCGTGTCCTCCAAAAGCTGAAGGAAGGGCGTTAAATGCTGGCTGTTACTTCAGATTTTCAACTCAACGATTTTATTTCAACAGCACGGCAACTGCCACTGGAGGCAATGGTGAGTTCGGTTTTATTTACTTGCAGTGAAACTGTTTGAAGAATTGCTTCTTCACTGGATTACTTTATCGTTCAATTGAAACAAATTGCCATAAGAGACTTTTCTTGTGGTTCCTACCTGGATATTAAAATCTTATGGGACCTGGGGGATAACCTATGAGATTAGTCGGGATGTATGTAAGCTTGCTCATAGTCATGGATATAAAATGCAAAAGAATTAACCTTAAATATGGCCTAACTGGTAGTCTCTTATGATGCCCTGTTCTCTGTTCACGAGCTGAGTTGCATGTTAGAACATTTTGGAGAGAGAGATGGTGATAGTTGTGGTGTAGATTAATGAAAGTTCTAAACCTAGTTTAAGTTTGAGACTTGAATGAACCTGAAAAACCCCATAACCTAACCATCAAAATGGATAAAATTGTCGTGAGTACTCAAATGTATTTATGGTTAACTTGATGAGGAGAATTTGGATTTTCAGTTTCAGTGATTAGAATGGAATCTAATTTACAGTGATGAGAGGTCCTTTTATTATTGCGCGAGATGAGATTAACAATGGTGTGGATGTTTTTCCACATTCTCTACACTGTCCAAATATATAAAACAAGCTCAAATGAGTCCTAGAGAAAATTTAAAGCATGTGGAGGCACTTTGACTGGAGCTTCATAATGTGCCTACAATAGTTTACTGAAATCGAGTTCCTCTTTCCAATTAGCCGTGTAAGATTTGTTAAACCATGTGATATATTAAAATTTTCCTGTCCTTCTAAATAGAACTTTTTCAATCTTATTAGTCCTCTGCACCATTGCTTGTTGGTTTGTGAACCAAGCATTTTCATGCCATTGCTTCTCTTAGTTTGGTTTAAAAAAAAAAAAAAAAGAACCTACTGTTATCCTGAGATATGGTGGCAAATAATTCATATGTTAATTTTTACAGGAAGGAGCCGTTTGGCAATAATTTTGGCTTCAGTTTCTGCTGCCGTGGCTGCCGTGTTGATTATTGCAACGGTTGTTTTCTGTGCCAGAAGGAATGTTGTGAGGAAACGCAAAGGTATTTGCTTTTATTATGTGACTATGGTAAAGTTTTCTTTCAATCGTCAAAATATTCAACTCATTGCAATTTTCTTTTTGCTTCAGAGAGAAAGCAACTCGGTCCTCTTCTAGCTATCGTTAACAAGTCCAAACTTAATTTTTCATACGAGACTCTTGAGAGGGCCACAAATTACTTTGACCAGTCCAATAAACTGGGACAAGGAGGTTCTGGTTCAGTTTATAAAGTACTATTCTGTCTCTCGTTGTCTTGGGCATACTCAGAACTTCAAAAATGCAAACTAAATAAGAAAGTTTCATTATGTTAAACAGGGAACTCTATCAGATGGAAGAGTTGTAGCAATCAAGAGGCTTTTCTTCAATACAAGACAATGGGTGGATCATTTCTTTAATGAAGTGAATTTGATAAGTGGCATTCGACACAAAAATCTTGTTGGGCTGTTGGGATGCAGTATTACAGGCCCGGAAAGCCTTCTTGTTTATGAATATGTGCCAAATCAAAGCCTGCATGATTACCTTTTTGGTAACGATTCCACCCCGAAATCCCATGTCTAATTTAAGAAGCTTTATTCTTAAAAGAATTAAAGAAATTGAAATTCTTTTACTTAATCTCTGTTTTCTATGTGCATCAGGTAACAAGAATGTCCAGCCACTGAGTTGGGAATCCAGGTTTAAGATTGTATTAGGCACAGCTGAAGGCTTGGCTTATCTTCACGAGGAGTCAAAGGTGAAAATCATTCATCGAGACATAAAATTAAGCAATATTCTGCTGGACAATGATTTCACTCCGAAGATTGCTGATTTTGGGCTCGCTAGATTGCTTCCTGAAGATAAGACACACATTAGCACTGCAATTGCTGGCACGCTGTAAGTTTCCATAATATATCATTTGGGACTCTTATCTACTTTCCAAAACATGAAGTTTTGCTCAGACCATAAGTAACTAATGTATGTTGACGTATTTTGGACATGTGTAGAGCAAACATGT
The DNA here is from genome assembly GCF_013281855.1 of Momordica charantia. Taxonomy (NCBI): domain Eukaryota; kingdom Viridiplantae; phylum Streptophyta; class Magnoliopsida; order Cucurbitales; family Cucurbitaceae; genus Momordica; species Momordica charantia. The sequence continues at coordinate 30,985,387 of NW_028275167.1, read as the reverse complement.
TTTGCCCCTAAATGCATTCTGTGTTAACAGTTGGACATCTTTGCTCGTTCACAAGTTTGTGATTATGCCTAAACTCATGCATCTACAATCAACTTTTACTTGTCAATAGAAACATTTAGCAGCTTGATAATTTTCATGAAAATACCAACAAGACTATCATCTTAATGTTTTTCCCAAGTCCTTTTCTCATATTTAAATGCTTTACACTTGCAGAGGTTACATGGCTCCAGAATATGTAGTGCGTGGCAAGTTGTCTGAAAAGGCAGATGTTTATAGTTTTGGAGTTTTTGCCATTGAAGTTATCACAGGAAGGAGGAATGGTCACTTCTATCAAGATGCAACCTCCATCTTACAAAGGGTGAATCTTTTATCTCTTACATCATTCTGTTATCCTCTAATGTAAAGTTCCTAAATTAAACTGACACGGACCGTCATTGTCTTTGTTTCTTAAGGTCTGGAATTTTTATGGAGAGGGTAAGCTATATGCAGCTGTTGATCCTGTTCTTGCAGGCAACTTTCCACGAGATGCAGCATCTCAAATGCTTCAAATAGGTCTGGTTTGTGTGCAAGCCTTTGCTGATCTAAGGCCATCTATGTCGATGGTTGTGAAAATGATTACAGAAAATTATGAGATTCCCCAGCCAAAGCAACCTCCATATCTTCATTCTTCAAGTGGAGAAGTAAAATTCCAGAATTCTTCAGGGTCATCCAAACCCATTCTGGATTTGAATTCAGGGTCTTCACAAACTAACATGACTCAAAGCATCATCGATCCTAGATGAGCTGCGGCGTTCTTGTGAAATTATTTCTGATCATATATATAGCATACTCTTATATTAAACCCTGATAGATAACAGGTGAAGGCTTGCCATAGTTTTCCTGAACTTGTCATTCTCCCAACTCCCAACTTGCCTTCATCGTCGTGTACATTATACGGTCTCGTGGAAAACAAGAAACGCAACATTCTAATCTCCACTGGTCGGAGGATTGCAGGGTCGGTACCTGCCAAGTTTTAGAACACAATTAGCTTCTAATGAATGGCACTCCAAGTTTGGTAAGTGCAATTTGTATGCTGTAAATTCCATATATAGTCCATGTAATATGATGTGAAGGAAAATTTCGGCTTCTTGAGTTTTATAATTGTCTTATTGTATGAAGAATAAGTAGACTGCCACCATATGATATAACTTCCCAATCACGGTGCTTTACATAACAGTAAATTTCTGTGATACAATATTTTCTAGAATGTAATCATGAGAAATTGTTCTTACTTTTTGTATATCCTAAGAGTTGGGTTTAGTATTTGTGAACATTGGAAACTTGGAATTTATTTTCTGTATGTTGGTAACACAAGCAATAATATGAGTGTCCAAATTCTTCACCATATAAATATATATATATTGTTTTATTTTCCAGATATACATGAAGGGAAAGCAAACAAAAGCCGAGATCAGAGGAAACAACACTGGGAATATACATGTTGAGATGGTTAATTGAGTGTCTCAGTCCTCTCTGAAGAATCTACCAGAAGAAAGCCCATCCATTGTTTCAAACTGCATATTCTCTGATGGCTTCCAGTGGCGTTTCCGTTGATTTATGAACCAATTGTTAATTTGCTTCTGGTCAAGCCCTGTTCTCTCTGCCAGCGCCACCTTATCGGCTTCCTGCAAGATTATAAGCACCGGGTTATGGCCCATAAACTATCTCTCAATGTCAATGATGAGGGAAATTTATTATTTAATTAAACAACTTTAGATATTGTGAATTCAAACGAAATTTATTTTGAAAATCTATGCTTCGTAGCACGTGAGAAGGTATGATTTCATGAGACCATACCATGCAAATTACAAGATTTACAAAAGGTTATAAGTAAACATACCGTAGGATAAGGCCATTTATAGTGAACACTCCACCATTCAAAGAGTATTTGCCTGGCTTCTTTGGGCAATTTTCCCTTTTTCTTCTTCTTAGAGAACTCCAATTTTAAGGTACTAATATGACTGCCAAATCTACGTAAAAGTTTGTCCTTGAGATCCCTGTTCTCGCCTTTGGTTTGAGGCTCCGCCTCCACAGCTTCCATCTCTCCTCCGCTTAAGTCTTCATCCGATGAGACAGCACCTTCATCTATTCACGTGATAGCAAAAATTAGTACCCAGTACCCAGCCCATGTTTAATCAGATGAAATTTCTTAAAAAAATTAGGATTCAACATCTCAAAGAAGAAGGGCAGACAGGAGGAGTTTGATGACGGGGACCCCACAGAGAAAGGCATTCAAAGGTAAAACAAGGATTTGACTACCAACTGCAAAAAGGGAAGAAGGAAAAGGGGAAGCCCAAGGTGCGTTTCAGCAGTGTCTGGTTAAGTCATTTGTCAGAGGCAGGGGGGCGTGGAGGAACTCACAGTCAGAATAGACAAGACTGAACGGCCACATAAATTCACTTTCTGGAATGACCCAACCCAACCCACGAGAGTTTCGAGGTTAATAGAAAAAAATTTAAGAAAAAAAACCTTCTTCCCCCTCTCCCCTCGACTATATCCCATGAGCAGTAGCAGTAAGCGATGCCCCCACCAGACGAAAGTGACACTTTACCCATATCCTTATTACCGGGTAATGCCCATGCCAATGTCCATGCCCAGCCAGGAACAAAGCACATGGTAGTTGTTAGTTGATAGTGAATTAAATGACCACCCCTTTCCAGACCACTTCCTCACATTTTCAAATGTCACACTTTGGAAGTCTGGAAAAAAAGGATAGAGTATCCATCCGGACAAAGGGAGAGAGTACTGATTGTTTTAGTTTGTAAGATTTAAGAAGGAAGGTGGAAGGTGAGAAACAGAATCCCCCACCCCACCTGGTTAGCGAGGAACTATTCTGATCTGATCCAAACCCTGACTTTCCTTTCGCATCTCTTGGCTAGTTAGCTGATTCTGTTCAGACAAAGTAAAAAGTCGGTGATGGGCACCAACTTCAATCTTAAGTGTAACAAAGAAAAAGGGCCCCCCAAAAGGGGAAAGATAAAGCAACGGATATGGGTGAAAACTGTGAGCCCAGCTACCAGCCACAAAGAGACACGTGTCGTACACATCACCCGCACGAAGAGTACTTGTCGATAGAAGTGACAACCACTAACCAGCTGGGAGTGACTAAGTGCGTGGGTAAGAGAGGGCGCCAAAAGCACCTTCGCAGCGAAAACTGCGGGAGTACATGTGACAGTGTGGAAACCTCGACCACCCGCTCAACCCGGGCTTTCCCTTAACTTTTCCCTTTCTTTTTTTTCTTTTCCTTTCCCTTTTCTCTGCCAAACAAAATTTCTCAGTTTTCAATCGTGGGACATGCCATTACCCAGAATTTATTTCCCACCCAGAACACTGTACATTCTCAAGCTTCTTACTCCTGGATAAAAATGGCGATCAAGACCAAGCAAAGCAAGCCGTGACCATTATATTGGTGAGTAAAATACACATGGCAGAAACAAAAGCTATTCAGTATTTCCTAATGGCACATAAAAGCATGTACTCCACCACCTAGTACTCGCCCCAACAGACCCTAGGTTTAAAGACCCATCTTTTACTCTTTCTTCATCAAAAAGTTCGGATCGATTTACGAAATGGGTCATATAAAACTTGGGATATTAGAGTTCATTCGCAAGGAATCCTGCTGTACACAAATAGTGGGTTCCGAGAAAAAGATAATAATTTGAATACTGCTATCACTGTAACCAGCAGAAAAACTATAAAAACAAAAATAGTAATTAAGAGGGGTGGGATACAAAGACCACATAACAATAACATCACAAATAAGCTAGATATGCAACCAATATGTAATCATTATTCATTCCTTTTACATCAATTTTTAAATCCAGAGAAAGGTGATCTTTATTTAGCTGGGGGTTCCAGACAAAATAATGTAGTAACTCACTGTCCAAAAAGAAATATAGTGATTTTATATGATGAACACAGCTAGATCATCGCCTTTATATCCTCGTTCTAGAAGTAGATACCCAAAAAGAACATTAACTTGTGTTGATGGTAGACATTAAATAACATACTACCAGTCATATATTGTTTCAATTTTCTGGAATAATTTCTGCTAACTAATCTATCCCACTTTCCTACATCAACTTTGTGACCGACTAGCTCTTAAGACAAATCTATCTAGAATGATCTGGATGAGGATGGACGAAAAGCATTACGACAAGATAATAAAAAGGGGAATTCGCACACAAAATTAAAAGTGAGTCCAAAGAGAGTGCAATAATGCAGTTAGTTGGAAATAATAAGGCAAATAGTTCGTGCCAAATCTTTTGTTGTGTCCTCATGAGATGCTAAGTTCTTGCATAAAAACGAGCCAGCCAGATATTGGCAGCAAATACCGTTCGAGCACGTGAACGCATACCCATTTGAAATCCAAATGGAAGTCTGCCAACGGTCGCATGTCCAAAGAGACTTTAATATAAGGGATTATATATATGAAAGAATATAAAGAACTCACTAAAGCTCTCGTGCAAAGACAGGCTGAACACGAGGCTATTTTTTTAATGAAGATAACATCACACCTGAAAAGTTAATTTGTACTTCCAAAGTAAATTAAAAACAATAGTTGCCAACCATTATCTTTGATTTACAACCCCTTTTTTAAGATCACTCATTTTTTTAAGGAAAAAACTAATTTAACCTTTAAAGCCTGCCATACCCATTCCCATAAGTTGCATGTCAGAGAAATTAGAGATCAGCATTACAACACAAAGCAAGTTCAGTGATTTGTTCTATAATAATGAGGTTTCTCCTACCTGGGGATTGAAAGTTCTTTTTTGACGTTTAAATGAACTAATCAAGTTTCAAGAAGATGTTACTGCAACTTCACTTTATCAGCTGCAGTCAACAGCTTCATGACAAGTCCCAAGGTTCATTTTCTCATTTTCCATATCTTACATGCACCACTCATAAATTAACACACTTTAAAATTGTAATTAAAATATCTTCGACAAACATTATCACAGCCATCACAATCACGTTTAAGATAATGTCAATTATATACCTTACGAAAGATTCATCATATAATACGGACACGTATATATGTAACACTCATAAATTAACACACTAATGCAATGATGTTTGCTGTCTGAGTGAGAATTATCCACTCCTTTTATCTCCTTAATGGCATCACAAACTATCTTTTGTCTATTTTAATTAGTTGCTATCCTTTTTTTGTACCTAGAAAAATCTTCAACAGTGATGATCAATTCAAGAAATTATTGACCGAACAAATTTATGCAGGCCACTGAAAAAGGAATTCTTGGCCTCCCCATATACTTACTATTGAAAGTATATATACTCAAAAGTAATTTCATCTTGAAATTTCTAAAGAAAAAATTTATGATTTTATCTTTCCTTCTGGAATTGTAATGTTATATTTGGCGTGATATTGCTACTATCCTCCATATAATCTCTACCTACACAGAAGAGAAAAAAAAGGGGAGGCGGGGGGGGGTGGATTCACTAGCATTTTTTCATAGGATTTTTGGTAGACAATTATTGGAAAGAATAATAGTCACTTATCAAACATCAGAAAAATTACTACTTCACAATGATTAAAGAGAGTCAATAATGATAAGCGAAATGCATGTATGATACAAAATACTTTAACAATAGGATCATTGAGAATCGATTGATTATGTTTACTAAGACATCCCATATGTAAGATTTCAAATATATGATAAGCTAAGGCAGCCAGTATTTCGGGCCAAATAATTAAAAACAAATTAGTACCGTTTTGTCTATCATTAAAAATGAGATGCATTATGGATATAGAATTTAAAGGCTTTTACAAGGATTTTTCTACCAGTAGACAAATATGTATATTAATTAATACGCCCAATCATATTACTATTTCCAATGTCGTCACACTCAACTCTGAAATGTCAAAATCAGAATCTCCAACACGGAAAAAGTTCACACTTCCAGGATTGATATTTATTTTTATTTATTTGTTTATTTTTTTGGCATAGAAAATGAAAAGAGAGATAGAGATAATAAAAGCGAAGAAAATGAAACAAACACAACAAACAAGAACAAGATAGATGGATAGCCGCAGTTAAACAAACGAAAGAAAAATGTAATAATTAAAACTCTAAATTATTAGGAAACACTATTTGGAAGCCTTCATTATTGCACTTGAAGATTTCCAATATAATGAATAAAGAATCAACATTCAACGAACAATTAACAAGGTCGTAATCCAAAAACAGCGACTGTAGATAAGAGTTGCAATCGAAGACACAAGCCGATATCCATAGTTCCTAGGGTTTGGCTGTTCCTTTGAATTATTGGTTGTTAACACCTTAGAATTTTCAATCAGCAGTAATCTCCTAATCTTGTTTTTTTTTTAGTGTCATTATTTAACCAACACAAGTGACGGCAAGAAAATATAATCAGTGATTAACATCAAAGAATACTGGTTAGTGATTACTGACCGGAAAGGCTTCTGGAGAAGGCGCCATTGCAGAGGTTACTAAGTTGCATTTCGATCTTATTTAAAAACGTCGTCGCTTCATCAAAAGGCCTCTTGAGATCTGATTTATACTTCACCAACATATCGCAGTACGTATCCTTAAGAGAGAGAGAGAGAGAGAGAGAGAGAGAGAGAGAGAGAATCGTAACAAATAAACAGAAAATAATAATGAGAGAGAGAGAGAGAGAGAGAGAGAGAGAGATTTTGAAATGTTTATGGAGAAGAAGGAGAGAAATCAGAATGAGTACCATGAATTCGTCGAGCTCAGGATCGACGCCCAAGCACGTGGTGACAGCGTGACGGTTACAAAGGTCGCTTTCCTGACGGATTTCCTCTAACATCTGTGCAATCTCCGGAGGCGCCCCTACCTGCGCGCAATAAACCCACGCAACTCTCTTCATATTCTCTTCTACTCACTCATAATTCATGTCAAAGTTCACTTGATTACTTCCAATTCAAAACAAACTCATAATTCTTCCCGCAGTTTTCCCCCCTTTCGAGGCCGAATTCGGAATTAGGTAACAATAATTACGCTATTGTGTAAAGCCAAAAAAGAAAGAAAAATAAAATATAGGGGACAAAACCTGAACCCTGGCCAGGTGAAAAACCGAGAAAGAAAGCGTTTCTAGACTAGTAAATAGGCGATTTCTCTCTCTATCCTAGTTATACGTCTTCGTTCACAGTGTCTGAGAAGCATTTAAAGCCGAGAAAGTTCTATTTTCTGGTAAAATAAATTTATAAAAAAAAAGAAATAGCGGTAATTATTAAGAAAGAGAAGAAGATTAGGAATTAGGATTTAGGATTTTATGAAGGTAGCTGTGCAAAAGAACAGTAAGAGTGGACCGCTTTCTTTTCTTTTTTTTCTTCGTTTGGTGTGTGGTTGAGAGTTGAGAGAAAGAGCGGTGTTCACCTTTTGGCAGTCAATATAGGCATGGAGCAAACGAGGATAAGAAGGATGAGAAGAAATTTTGGCTTTGATCACGTTGATGAAATCGTCTTCACGTTGAATTTCGGGCGTGATCGATGCCGCTTCGGCTTCCGATATCGCTGAGGCTGCCGCCGACAGCAATTCGTTGGATCCAAACACTGGAATCCGATCGCGGAAGTCCCCGGACGACGCCAGTAAAGTCTGGTAATCCGGCGGCAGAATCAGATTCTCCGGCGACATCAACGCCTTGTCCGAATACTCCGCCGTGGATTGCAGTCCGTACATTTCTTCCATAGATCAGGTTGCAGTTGCAGTAGAGAGAGAGAGAGAGAGAAATGGTCGGAGAAGGAGGCGAAATTTAATGATAAAGATAAAGGAAAAGTTGGAATAAAAATAATTGGAATTAGGAAATAGGAATTAGGAGAAGAAGAGAAAGAAGGATGGGGTTTGCCGGAATTGGGAGTGGCAGAGGGGAAGTGCAGGCGTTCTCGGGTAGTGTGTTTTCCGGAGAACAAACAACGAATGAGATGCTTCTTGTTATTGCCAAGCGCCAGGTTTGGTTTCGCACTGTGCAACCCAGAGCTAAGATTAGAGAGGGAGCCACTTTTTTTTTCTTTTCTTTTTTTCTTTTTTCTTCTGGACACCACCTTTCCTTTTATATATTATTTTATAATTTAATTTAATTAAATTAGCAGCACTTGCCAGTTTTTATTTTTCTTTAAATGCATCCATTATTTTCTTCCATTCCATTTCCAATATTAAATTTCCTAAATTTAATTCCCTAATTGTACCTTCTTTCAATTGTATCCCCCGGGTGGAGTCGAGTACGGTGAGGAAGGAAATCCCCTCATAGCTTATCCTAAACTGGATTATAATCAAAATGTTTAAGATTTTTTAGCTTTCCTTTTAATTCTCCTCTCTTTAATTTCTAGAATTAAAATATATTATGTTTTTTTATGTTAACTCTTTTATAATATGTTCTTATAATTTTGGTACCTAATGTGTGTAAACAAATTCCACTTGGTTGTTAAATTTATTATTGTTTTCCCAACATTAGCAATTCAGTAAGTGACACCTATATTCTCTAGGTTCGACGTTCAAAATTCGTATTTTACATATTTGTTAGACTAAAAGGAATAAACTTTGTTGTTAACTTTATTAATTTCATGTTTCACCTCAAGATTATTAATTAATATATAATTATGTAAGTGTTTAATGAACTAAACAAGGAATACTTATTAAACACAAAATGAAAATTCCCTAAACCTAAGGAAGATTTTTAGTCATGGACTAAAAACTAAAAAGACAACCTGAAAAGTTGAATAACCCAGTAAAAAATTATACTTAATAAATACATAGAAATTTAAAATTTTAAAGATCAAATATGTAGTTCGGGAGGTTTGAATTAATTGTCACACATGCATTTGTAACACTATATTTTGGAAAAGAAATAAATGTATCTAAAAGCATTTATTTAATCATTTTAAGTTTAGAAATGGCAGGATGGAGTATATTGAATCATAAGATAGTAATTGATATTTCGTCTGATAATTAATTGTTTTCATGTTTATTATTATAGTGGCATTGGGAATGTACTGTGGTTAAAGGAGGGGCTCAATATATATAATTAAAAAGTCTAAATATTATATATATATATTTTTTACTTCAGCGACATATAAGATAGAAATTACTTTTCTATGCGAAATAGGTCCCAAACGAAGCAATAAATCTCCGTCCACATTTCCCACAACCAAGATGGGATAAAAAACAGGAACAGAAATCCAAATATTTGCATGTAAAATGTAGAATACATCGTTACGATGTTTACGTTTTAATCTTATTTATATTGATAATTTGAGTCGTCAATTGTAAATTTTGCGATTTTATTTTTTATAAATTAAAAGATATATTTCTAAGAAATTTAGGGATTTGCGTGTGGATGGAAATGAAATGGGTGGAGGCAAAGACGGTCGTCTCTGTCTCCATTCCACTCCGATAATATTTTTAAATGAAATTTTAATCTATAATTTTTTAATTTAAATTATATATATTAATCCGTTGAGATAAGTTGAAGTAAAAAGAATGGTACAAAAATTATTAATTTCATTATTTGAGAGAAAGGGGGAGAGAGGGAGGGGACATGCAGCCATGTGTGCGTATGCATTTTATTGGAACTCGTAGTTGTCCTCACAGCATGGACCTTTTAAAGCAATCCGTATCTTTATCAAATAACATCATTTTTTAACTTATTATATTTATATATAATCTCCTTTTTGTTCTTTTACCCAAATATATATCATCCTCCTTCACCCACTATTTGCATATTTATGAATTATATATTCATAAAAATATTTAAAATTTTATTATAGTTCTTGATTTTTGTCTGTGTATTTTGTTTCAAATTTTAAACCTTAGATTTTTTAAGTCTTTTAATTTTTTATAAAAATATATTTTACTTATTGCTATTAATTTTTCTTCAAAGTGTTCCATTCGTAGTTAAATTAGAAATATTAGATCAGTTTTTTTTTATTTAACACCAAAATATATGTTGTTAATAAATTTCAAATAAACATATTCCACCTAAACGAGCAAGATAATAAAATAGTTGTACAGTTCACCTGAAGATTGGCATCGATCTTTAATTAAAAAACTGTGAGTTCGAATCCAACCCTTCATAGTGTACTAAACGAAATGAACTAGTAGTAAATAATTTTCGCAATAAAAATTTGAGAGAGTAGAAATACATCATCAAATACATTTTTTTTCTTAAAAAAATTACAAAATTAAACAAAAAAAGGCAAATAAAATTTTATCGATTTATTTTCAATATTTAAAATTTCAGACTCGGACTCAACCGTTTAATTAAATTTGATGAATAATAATTGAAAAAAAATCACGTGTAACAATCAATTATAGCTATAGAAAATAAATATAATTGAGTATCTATAATTCCAAATCGCGAAATTTAAGTTTAGCAATCTTTTTTAGGAACAGCCTGTCCCCTAGAAAAATTTCATAAAATCCACATCTACAAAATTATGATTATGTTATAAATTATAAACCAGATCGGTTGAATTAAATCACAAAATTCGCAGAAATTTTTATGTGCAATCATAAATTGTATTAATCACATGATAATTTAAAATAATAATTAGATCTGTAATAAAAAAAATATAATAATAATTATTATTATATCATGCACAATAACATGTATTGAATTATTATAGTCAAATATTGTTAAAATAAAAACAACTAGTAAATTATATTATCAACCATCAATCATAAATCATTTGTGAGTTAAAATTATTATTGGACGCTATCATTTAAAAAATAAATAAATTCAACCACACATATATTTTTTTATATTTATGAGTGTCTGAATCAACTTACGCGCATCTCGACTACCTTCATAAAGTAAAATATAAATATATATACATATATATATATATATATATATATCAAAAATTAAAGTGGTTGTTTTTTAATGTAATTATAACATGAAAATGTATTTTTACTTCATGCATTTTTTTTCTGTACATATGATGGCGAAACATAAAATCTATTTTTTGAGCACGAAGAATTAATAGTTTACTGCTGAATTTACCTATTGCTTCATATTGTAACAATTTAAGTTTAGTTTGTCATATCTCTCAATAGCAAGGTTACTGTTATTGTACTTTCACAATGATATTTCAAGCTAATTAGAATAGATTGTTTAAGCGTGGTTTTTAAAATTAAAAACAAAATAAAGTCAAATAAGACGTTACTTGAAAATCGTGTCTAAAAAATTAAAACGTTTTAAAGATGAAAAAAAATCTAATTGAATATAATTTGCCTGTACAAAAATTTCAGAATATCGTAATAAATAACGAAAAATACACGCATTTTATTGGAAAAAGATGGTCAAGATAGCTATTATTTAAGAAATAAAAAAAAAAAACATTATATTCTCTTTCTATTTAGGCTATAATGTTTCCTTGGTAGTATTTAAATATCCGAGTGAGTAATCGGAGTGGGTATTTCCAAATATATTTTATACGATTTCATTATAAAGCTGTTTATTCCATTTCCTAAAAAGAAACCTTTCATTTTTTGGGTTTAATAATTAATTAAATTCACAATTAATAAAAACATATACAATACAGTGACGAAGGCAAAACGCGGTCGTACTTTATTTTTAATAAAAAAGAATTAAAGGAATTTTAGGAATGCGAAAAAATATTCGAAAAATACCTTTTTACACGGTGGCCGACACGATTCTGGTTATGTGATAGGCGGGGCCCGACAGAACCCCAACTTGATCACCTCCTCCCAATTAACTAAACTTAAAAAAAAGAAAAAGAAGCTCCACCAATCTTACTGTGCGTACTCGGGAGTGGGGCCCGGGGAACTGGGACCGTTCGATTTGAGTGGGGATGCGATCAGAGGGGAGTTACGGTGCGGGGCGAAGTAGGAGATCAGGGGCACGTTTGGGAATATAAAAACGGAGCGGGGGGTTTCCAAGTTTGTGGGTAGGGTCTTTCTGTCTTTGCGTAAATAAAAAACTGCTTATTAATTCAACTTTTTGATTACTGACTGATTGATTGATTGATCGATCCGTCGGTTTTAGGGCAAGTAAAAACAAATGCTGCCTGAAACCATGTCGACTTCTGGTAAACTACAGATTCTACTGTTTTTTTAAATCAAATCTGCACCCTTCGATTGCCTTGATCCGGGCAACCATCCGACGGCTGACAACCCAAGCTCGAAAATATCGTGGAATAAATCAGTAATATATGAAACAGATATTTGAATTATTAATTAGATTTGTTTATATGGTTCAGTTCTTGTAAAATGGAGCTCATAATTGACATGTAGGTTTTGTTTGTATAATTTTTAGGTGAGATTAATTTAACATTCTAACCTTAGAAACAGGTAAGCGTTAAGCTTGGATTGGTTCAAATTTTGAATTTTGTAAATATAAATAGCCAAATTTAAAAATTTAGAAACTCAAAATTTTAAGAGCTATTTGTAATCAAATCAGTTGATTTAGGGTTAGCTTTAAATTATACTATACACGTCTTCCAACTTTAATAAATTTACATTTACAAATGGTACAAAATTTGTAATTCAAACCTCTTTTGAGAATTTTTAGAATTGTTTGGTGATGGCATGTGTTCTTTTTGTACTTGTTTGTTTTCATTAAAAGAAATTAAAAATTAAAACATGTCAATCTTTTTTCTTTTGCTCCATCTTTTCCCTTGATGAAAAGGAACATGCATGTATGTGATAATAAGTCACTTAAGAACATTTTGCTTGAAAAAATATAAATATTGTAGCTACTCAAATTTATTTGTTATTTGTAAGTTTATAATCCACTTTACAAGTATTTTCAGGGTATGTATTTTACAAGTAAAAAAAAAAGAGCAAATTTTCTAGTTCTCAAAATCTAACTGTTAATAAAAAAAAGTGGTATAGAATTAAATGATTGTCTAAGAAATTAACCGCATAAGTTAATTTGAATATTTCACGTATGTAAGATAATAACAATAATAATAAATAATTTATTTAGATATTGAAATTTGAAATTCGAAGAGAAAAAGTGAAAAATCATGACACATGCATTTTTAATAACACTAAAAGTAAAAAATGATCCATCTAAAAAAAACCCACTTTGATTAAAATTTTCCTATTCCCTACGTTTTACGCTTCTATTCCTTATTTGGAAAAGAAACATTGGATAATTAGTCTCCATTTATCTCTAGAATATTTAATGAAATAGAACCCCAATTGTTATTTTAATTTTTAAAGGAGGGGGAAGGCAAAAGTAACATTAGAAAATGGAGAAAGCACAAGCAAACATTCACATATATATGGTCATTATGGTACTTAAATATTTAACAAATGAAATACATAAGACACGACAATGACGAAATATTCTATATATAAAAAAGTAATCACCAATCGATCAAAAATACACCTAATGCTTTAACAATAAGTTCATATTCGTAACGTCAATAATCTTTTTATGGGGAGTAGATTCAAATTTTTATAAGACTAAAAGAAGATCATCAAGCGAGTTTCATTTACAAAATTAAATATACAAATAAATTGAAAAATAATTAGGAAAATGAAATGAGTCACCTGGAAATGGTATATAGTACTGGGAGTGCACGTTGAGAGAGATCTCCAATCTCCAAGGAAATGGCTTTTAGACTGGAGAAGGAAGATGGATGGCGAGGAAAGCAAAGGGGCAGCGGGTATTATTATATATACAACAAAAGGCTGTGGTTTATTGAACTTAAAGGGAGGGAAAAAATGGTTTTATTTTTATTATTATTTCTTTTTGTAGTTGAATAAAAGAATGGAGATAAAGAATTGATGCGCGCTTAGCTTTTAATGATCGTGTCTTGGGCAAGCCTTATCGCGATGAGTATAATCTCTTTATTAATTTCCCCTAATGTTGATTACGTTGCTTTCTTTTTTACGGACCATACGCGCCGTTAGTATTAATTTTTTACAGGAATGATAATTTAACTAAAATGTATATGCAGGTGATGAGGTGGAGGTGGGTGTGTTTTAATTTCAGAGTTGACGTGGCAATTGGCATACATTAATTAATTAACAAACATGTATTTCTCTTTCTCCCATGCAAATTCTGATAGTGATCGCTCTCTCTTTGCTTTCTGGACTTCGCATTGTTGTTTTGTTTCTCTCACGTGCACGTGCACCTGCACCTGCTCTCTTCTTGTCTTTTTTACTTTGTTTTTTTTCCTCGATTCCTTTTTAAAAAATAAGCTTTTCTTTTTAACTACTTGAAGAAAGAAAGCCCATTGAGTTTAATTTTGGTCCTTTGCAACAAAAAAAAAAAGTTTAATTTTGACGCCACATATATAAAATATTTCTAGGGGCCTTTCAAACAGAATGCTCAATTTCAGTATTTTCATACCCTTTATGTAGATTTAGATACACTATTTATTCAATATATGATTGCTTTTGTTGTTAAATTTTTAGCAATTTAGATAATTATTTTTACTCACCGTGATTGCATAATATTTAAATATTCCTCTCAAATTTTAAAATGGTGACGATTCATTAACTCTCTATGTTGGATATCATTCTCAAAAGAAAAATAGATAAATAAATAAATATTGTTAAGTTTTGTTCTTTAACGTATTTAGATTCCTGAGGGAGGAGATCGAAATGTTAGTATAATGTAGCAAAGCCTATGAAAATTGAAAGCTTACACCATTGTTTTCACAAATAATTAAAGTGGGATTAGTTTACATTTAAAAAATTAGGTTTGACTACGGAGTCTAAATAAATAGCATACAAACCTAGTGCTGTGGTATAGCCAAGGCAGCAACCAATTGCCATACGAGGAACCTCGGAAAGCCAAATCGACGCGAAGAAGATAAGATAAAGGAATAATAACCTTTTTTTTTTCCTTTAATTTTAAATTTCATCTTAAAAACTTAATTAAGAATAAATAAGGACACGTGTTCCAAAACCCACCCTGATTAGTGAAAGAGGTTTTCAATTGAACACACGTCTTTTTATGGTGATTAGCGGGAGATAACAAGCCACTAATTCTCGATTTGTCGGCTCAAAAGGTCTTAAAAGATCACAAATCTTGGTCGCGGAATAATATAAAATCTCCGTCACCGTCGTCTTAAGCTTAAAGTAAAAGAAAAAGAAGGCCAAGTCAAACCACCACGTGGCATCTCAAACCCACCGATATGTCGTTTTCGTCCGATACCCCCTGAGAAGAGGAGAATGAAATGACTCTCATTAATTAATTAAACCAACTAACTTCCATATAATTTGACTTTTTCTTTTCATTTTTAAGCTGACGTGTTACGACGTGATTGGTTTCTGAACCTGTGGCTTCAATTTCTTCTCAGTTTGGAGAGTTGAACACTTTTAATTAGATCGAGAAAAATGCAAAAAGTTCCTCCAGGAAACATGGGATAGAGATAAGAATGAGTAGCTGGGCTCGGCCTGGCACGGCCCAGCCCATTTTGTATTTATATATTAAATAGAAAAAAGAAAGAGATGCATGGCCTGGTCAAAAAGAGAGCTTCCTGGATTCGCTCTTGGGCCGTTTTGAGATTAAAAATAAATAAACAAATATTTTCTCTGGAAGATATTCGTGGAGATAAAGAGGAAAGAAAGTACATGAGAGTGTGATATTATTATTGGGAGTAAGATATTCCACTGTCTTTTTGACTTATTTATACATTATTTAATGCTATCTAATTCAAGAAAAAATAGATAAATTCTAAACTTTTTGAAAAAAAAAATCAATTCTAAGATAGGATGAATTTGTGCAATTCATCCTCAAACAAGTGTTAAATATTTACGGTTAAAATAAAAAGTGTTAAATATTTACATTTTAGGAACGTTTTAAATATTTACATTTTAAGATTTGCACTTATATTTTTAGGAACGTTTATTCAAAATAAGATATAAGAAATAGAGAATAGTCATGAAATACTGATTTTATGTAAACATTACCAAAAATTTTCACTGGTTGATAATTTGCAAATCTAATAGCGCCTTCACTTTTCCATATTTATTTTGGACCACGAATCAACGTGTGCCTCAGTCGCCACCGTGGGTTTCTCAATCATGGACGGGTTCGTGGGCTGCTATTCGTGGACCAATAGTAAATTGAAATGACACTGGAAAACAATTTGAAAAAAAAAAAAAAACTTAGACAGAAAAATAATGAGAGAAATAAGATAATTAAAATATGGAAAAAATATTAAATTAAATAGGTAATAATTAAGGGTAATATGGTAAAAAAAATTTGAGGTCTAAAAATGAAAATTTTCATATACATAGACATTTGTGAAAAATTGATTTTGAAACAAGCTTCTGGAGAAAATTTATGTAGTATCTAATATGTCATTTAACACACGATTGAAAGTTTAAGTTTAGGGCTTGTTTGGTAATATTTCTATTTTTGTATTCATTCTGTAAACAAGTTTGTTTGTTACGGACTTTTTATTTTAATACAATAGGTAGGGATAAGATTTTGAACTCATAATCTTTTGACCAGAGATAGACCTTGACCAATTGAACTATGCTCAAGTTGGTCGTTTCTAATAGACTTGAAACATATATCTTGTCTCTCATTTTGGTGAACTAAAAAAATGATTTGTTATTAGTAAACCATCTCATTTCTTGTTACAAAAGTATAACTTATAAATGACGTTCTCATTTTTCATTCTTTGTTTATATTTCTATTTTTTAAGATACAAACTTTGGTTAACTATCCTGTCTCTTGTAGCTTGTTTATATTAAACAAAACTCATTCAAAATATAGCAACATTTTAGAAACTATCCAAAGTAGTTTTCTTGAGATTCATGATTTTTTTTATGGAAAATATATATCTTAATTAATTGAAGTACATCGTGGTTGACAACGAAAAGTAGTTCTAGTGTTTTACCTGGACTTATGTTTACACACATTTAACAAGATTGCTAGGTTGTTCCATTTCTTTTATTCTATCCTTTTTCCTATAAATTTTGTAATTTTTGTTTACTCATTTTTAAAAGATAATAATTCTAACGTCCGTATTTTGTTTGTGGCTTTGAACAGATCTCAATGCTATTAAAATTCTAAGAGTTATATAGAAATGTCTGATAAAAAAATTAAAAAATTAAAAAATATAATATCGATTAAAAGATAAAAATTTAAATCCCACCTTCACAATATTAACTAAAAAAACAAACAAAGAAAAAAAAAACAGTTATAAAATCTTTTTTATTTCTTTTTTTTTTAAATAAACAAGTATTTTTTTTAGACGAAAAGAAATAATTATTAATCACACCTTCTCTCTATTTTAGCTCTACAAGAAATAGAAAAGAAAAAACAATCACGCACAAAAACGTGAGAGAGTTATTAAACGCCCTTCCGACAGTATTTAAGTGATTACTGTTTGAATAAGTTCATCAATAAATTTTAATTTGCCGGAAAAAAAAAAACGATTTAATTCAGTTTGTCGTGATCCTTGATCGTGATTCGCCGACTTTCCGATCTGAGCGCCCTCTGCAAGTCTCCGATGCCGACGTTGGAGCTGGTGAAAACCAACCGCCTAAGCCGGGCTCGGTCGTCCACCACCGCATTCGGTAATATACCCCACCGGCAACCGCCGTCTCCGCCTCCGACGACCTCGCACTTAACCACCTCCACCGGGTCAGAACCGTGGTGAAGGAATATGAAATCTCCCGCCGACGTCATCCCGATCGACGCCATTTCTGGGCTCTCTCCCTGAAGTTTCTCCAAAAACGATTTCGGCATTTCTCCAATTTCCCGACGTTCCGATGTGGGGACCACCACCTCCCATATCTTCACGCTTTTAACATCCTCCGACGTCCCCATTAGGCCTGCAACCACCAACCGGCCGGCGGCGAGGCCGATGGCCGACGAAAAGACCTCCGGGTCGGGTTTCAGGTCATACGGCCCAGACCATGATTTGTTCACCGGGTCGAAAGAAAATGTCGCCGCGGAATTTTTATGCATGACGTACAGCTTTTCCTCGTCAACGGCAGTCGAGAACCACGTGGCAGTCGCGTATTCGGTGAAGATTGAGGGCAACTCGTCGCACGTGTCCCAGGTTTTGGAGTTCAAGTCATAAATGTGTACGGCGGGTGGTTGGTCGATGAAGTCGCACGTGCCGGCAGCGATGATGGCTCTGTGGCTCACCAGCGCAACTATCGGGTCCACTCGCCACATCAGCGGCGTGGGCACGTGATGCCACGTGACGTGGAGTGGGTCGACGGAGAAAGAGAATTTGGAGGGAGAGAGCGTGTAGAGGAGAGTGGAGTGGGAGGACCGGAGGGCGGCGGCGTAGCGGATGGGGGGGTGGTTGATCTCCATCCAGAGATCGGACCGGGGGTCGTAGGCGGCGGAGGAGGCGGCGGCGTAGGGAGGGGTTCTGGCCTGAGCGTGGAGGAGGAGCCATGGCTTGAGGGTGTTGGAATGGGAGAGAGAGGAGGAAACGGCGCGTTCCCAGCCTTGAGAAACGCGGGAGGAGGACGCGAGATCGATTAGAGGGACGCGAGAGAGAATAGCCTCCAGAATGTCGCCGTGGACGGCGGTGCCGTCTTGTTCGTCCGCCGACTCCTCTGCAGACATGGCGGCCGGGATTGGAGTCGGTGGATGCAGAGAGGGATAAATTAATCTTAGAAAAAGAAAATTAATAAATATTGTCAGTTGAGTTTGTTGAGGCTGCTTTTCAATGGCTTTTAATATAAAAATGTGTGGTGAGATGAATATCAAACGTCGTGTCACAATTATATGAAATATAGATAGAAAATGATGGTAAAAAGAGTTACAAAAATATTTTAATTAATAAATAAATATTTTTTTCTAAATAAATTATATTAATATTAGGTATATATCTGTAATATTTTATTGATATTTTTTATATTTTGTCAATTTTTTGTAGTATTATTGAAATGTCGATGTCGAACTTAAATCCATGAAAATGTCGACGTATCGAACGAATATTAATGTCATAATCCTATCTTAAAATATATTGAAATGTCAAGCCTGCATAATTCAACTAGTGAATTCTTAAACTAATTAAATTAATAAAGTCTTAATTTTAAAAACTTTTTTTTTCAAACTCAATTTATATTGTTTGGGCTGAGTTTTCAAGTAATTGAATTTTTCAAAATATCCTTGATGTTAACCTTTTAAGTGGCTTTAATTGAATTAGACATGTCTTTCAGATAAATATGGAAATTTGACAGAAAAAAATTTGAACGCCCAATCAACTTCAACCAGTTAAAATACTTATTTTAATTAAAAATCGTGAGTTTAAATCTCACATCGTATCATAAAGACAAATTCTAAACTATTTATCTTTCAATCTACCAATGTCAAATTTGATATATGTTTCGGTCAGTTGAGTAGTTGTCATGTAGAAATTTGGTACAGACAATAAAGTTTATATGATAAATAAATACATTTGTTTCCTACTTAGAAAACAATAATGAAAGACCTCTGCAATAGTACTCTCTTTACATTAAATACATTTATATAGTTTCCGTATTGTAACTTTATTTTCTATGTATTAAATTTCCATTAATTTAGCTGTCTTTTTCACTAAGCTATAAAATTTTCATCTATATATCAATATTTCCATAACTATTTCTATATATTAATGAATTTGACATAATATTATTGGTAAATCAACATTTTTATAGTATCACAGAAAATTCATCAAATATCAATAAAATACTTCTAATATTGACATATATTATTAATATTGATAATTTTAAACTTATTTATAAATGGTAAAATACTTCATTGAAAAAAAAAATCTATAGATAATATTTTCATAAAATTAAGTGTTCGATATTTCCAACCCTTACAACCTTACCTTCTATCTATCGTACACTGAATTCGGATTTGTCTGAATTTTTGTAAACAACCAATTAAATGATGGTGAAGTAATTTCCTCCCTCCCAGAAGGCCAACATTGAAATTCCTTGGACCAACTACTGTTATTTTAACTCGGTGCTGAACAAAACATCCTAGGGATGAATGTTCATGTTCTGACTTTAATTACTTTTAATGGTGTATTTGAGAGTGACTGTAGAATGAGTGATTTAAAAAAAATGATTTAAGAGTAATTGATTTTCCAAAATCGCCACCGGATAACTTACAAATCAATTTTAAGTGATTTTAGATTTTCCTAAAATAAAATTTTAATTTGTCAAACATATCCATGAAAACAAGAGTGATTTTGACAATAACAAATGTTATTTTGTCATGATAAAATCATTTCCAAACACACCATAAATCTCTTTTTCCAAAATGACAAAATCACTCTAAAACACGTCCTAAATCTCTTTTTTCAAAATCACTGTTTCTACCGTCACTCGTAAACACACTCTAATTTGGAGATCTTTTGAGGTAGTAGTGTTTTTTTTTTAAAAAAAATTTAGAAAAAGAAAATACATTTTTTAAATGGTTGTTATAATGATAAGATTTATTTTAAAATTTATTAATTTTTTTGAAATGTTTTGTAAAATTTTAATTGTTTTGAAGAGATTGATTTTATGGGTCCACAACTTGATAGTAAACTGTATTTAAAACTTGTGAGGTCCACAATTTATCGAAAGATAGATAGTTAAAAATTTTTGGTATCTTGCATTAAAGAAAAAGTTAATTATGTTAGTACAAAACTAAGAGATCCCAAAATTTAAAAACAATAATAATAAAATAAAATAAAATATAGATACATAGTTGGAGTGGTTAAAAAAAAAATCTGGCGTTTCTTATAGAAGGTTTGTTTTTGAAATGTTGCTAGCTTTTTTTAGAAACAAAAAGTTTCTATCTTTTTTCTTCTAATAGTGTTAGTGTTTGAACTAGCAAGCACCATATTACGAAACTATTTTCATGGACCTACGATTTTTGTCATCACTTATTGGAACGATTAAATTTTCTGTGCTGTCAATATGGTTCTGTCTAAAAGTCATTATGTTGATTGAGATGTTCTCATTGATATGTTTCAACTTTTTTGTCAATTCAAATTTGCAACAATATGCTTGCATCTCCAATAAGGGACACTTTCCAATAGAACCACAAGAGTTTTTTTTTTAGAAAATTTCCAATTTGGGACAATTTCCACCGTAAGATTTGAAGTGTCTGAATATTTGGAATCTTCATTCTTACCTAGGGCAGTAAAAAACAATCCGAATTAATGTCAATCCTGAATAAGTTTTATCATGGACTCTAACATGTATTTACCATACAAGTGGAGGAATAAACTTTTAACTTTTTATTTCGTTTTTGCAATTTTATATTCAAACATTAAAAATTGTCTATTGAGTCTAACTTTCAACTTTATTTTATTTTAATTTCAAATTTTTTTAAAAACAGCTATTTTAATATTTATCACGAATGATAATTTAATGAATAAATATCATGACTTAGTAGGTAAGCATCAATTTTTTTCCATTGACATGTAGGAATTAAATAAAATAAACATCAAGTGAGTGTTTATTCAACGATGATCAAAATAATTATTTTAAAAAAGTTTATAAATTAAAATAGCCACAATCAAAATAAGATTTAAACTAGATATGAACTCGTCTTCAAAAACAACGGAGAAATTTAATAAAAAAAAAAAACACCTCATACTATGTTAATAATAATAAATCACCATTCAATCAAAAAATTTAAGTTTATGAGTTGAGTAAATTTAACTCATTTATGAATATCTCAATAATACGTGTTTGATTCAGGTCATTGGGGGTGATATCTGGGATGACGGGAGGGGGAGGAAACGTGGGGTCTGTGTTGACTCAGCTGATATTCTTCAGAGGGTCTCGCTACACAAAAGAGAGAGGCATCAGTCTGATGGGAGTGATGATCATCGCCTGCACAATCCCTCTTCTGTTCATCTATTTCCCTCAGTGGGGCGGCATGGTGTGCGGCCCCTCCTCCTCCAAGATTGCTTCCGAGGAGGATTACTATTTGTCCGAGTGGAGCCCTGAGGAGAAGGCCAAAGGCCACCATTTGCTCAGCCTTAAGTTCGCTCACAACAGTCGCACTGAGAGAGGCAAAACCCATAACTCCACTGCTGCTGCTGATCATGCAATTGCAGATCCTCCCCATGTCTAAATTGCTTCTTTTTCTTTTTGGGCTTAAGGCCCACTATCCTACCTCTGCCATATGGCCCATTTCTTTGTTTCCTCCAGGGCCACCCCACCCTGCATCGTCTCACAATATTTATATCATTAGAAGGAAAAAAAAAAAAAAAACTATTTCGGATGGTAATCTGTACTTTATCCGAAAATATGTTATCACTTATTAGAAGAATGGGGAGCCTTCTCCCCTGGTTAGAAGGGAAACGGAGCACTGAAATGTGTTCGAATTGACTATTTCCTAATATCACGTGTGCTACAATTGCTAGAAGTAAGGAAGTTCTAGGATGGGTTCGGAATGAGTTTGATAAAAATAACATTAATTAAGTGCTTCTCCTTAGTTCTGAGAACTTTCAAAAATCTTGTATTAAAAAAAAATGAAAATCACTTGCTATCTAATATCTATCCAAAAATCATTCTGAATTTACTCTTAATTTACAAACAAAAACAACTCTATTAGTACAACACTACGAGACATGATTCGTGAAACTCATAGAACCAAGAGTAAAGTAATGTGAGCCTAAGTCTTTAAGTCAACAATATTGTACTATTTTGCAAGCTATTTTCAAATTCTAATCGACTCGACGGTAATTCTTATAGAACTAAATAGATTCTAAATGGAAAAGAGAGAAGAAATAAGAAATTTAGTATAAAGGAAAAGAGAGTAAATTTATTCTGCATTATTTTTGTTGTTCCCCAAGGAGAAGGTACTAGAATGAAGAATCAGTTAGAAACGGGAGAGCAGAGCACTAGCATATTGCGTGTAAAGGAAAGGGCAGTGTTAGTGGAGGCCAACGTTTATGAGCAAAAACATAAGCCGCTGAAGAACAGTCGTCATAAAGCCTGTATTATCTTTACATTAATTACTAAGGTAAAATTAAAAGCCATGCCGCGCCTGAAAAGCTTTCCCCCACTGTCACCGCCATGAATCTCTCTCTCTCTCTGCCCTTTCTTTTCCACCAACCAATTTTCCAGAGGCAAAGAGAATAGAACAGAGTAGGGCCCAAATTCAACTTATTACAACTTCGCAAACTTTTCTGGGAAAGCAAAAAAGGAACATTTTTGGCTGATGGGTAGAAAATTTCGGGTCACTTTTAGTTTTATAGCCTCCTCAGTTTCACTTTGCTTGGATCAATTGGGAAATGAGATGCTGATGGAT
The DNA here is from genome assembly GCF_013281855.1 of Momordica charantia. Classification (NCBI taxonomy): domain Eukaryota; kingdom Viridiplantae; phylum Streptophyta; class Magnoliopsida; order Cucurbitales; family Cucurbitaceae; genus Momordica; species Momordica charantia. The sequence continues at coordinate 30,962,140 of NW_028275167.1, read as the reverse complement.
TCACAATATAATTTCTGATTACAATATGTCAACGCCAAACCCAACAAAACAGCGACAATGCTTTTCAAATCATCACCTTCCTACATTTTCCAAAAATTTCTGCAGAAGGGAAGCTAGACAGAGAAAACAGAAACAGAGAGGGTTTCAGTAACAGGCATGATCATGGGACTTTGCAATCCTGCGAACAGCGCCACCACCGCCCCTTCTCAAGCAGTAATCCATACTTGAAGGAACCAGGGGGGCCTGAGATTTGCCATAAGAATTCCAGCACATGGAGCTTTGAAATCCTCTGGATTCTGAAGATGGGCTCAGCTGGATATTAATGAGATCAACGTCTATGCATGGGATTTGGTTGCTGCAGGCCAAGTGAATGGGCTGAACCGTGTAACTCCCTATGATTTGATCGTATGTTACACCTGAAATTGCAACTGCTCCTGTTTGGTTCTTGCATTTGTACTTGTCGCAGTAGTATTGGTCTATCATGATGGGAACCTTCACATCAGAAACTTGGATATTGGAAAATGATACATTCTTCACTGATCCGGCTCCTCCCTGTTCATATTTGACAAGTGTTTATTTGTTTGAAAACAAACAGCCATTCTTCTCTATCCCATTTGTAAAAAAATTAGTGGTGGGCAAGAAACAGTCAACAAAGAAGTATTGGTTTTTCTTTTCTTGGCTAGATGGGAATTAGATTGCTTGTTTTTTAAGGTTAAATTGTTAAATTTTTCGACCTTTGATCTTAAATTTTGGGTTGTGTTTATTAAGTTCCATTAACATTTCTAAATTGTGAATAATAACTTTAGCTAGTTTAACATTGTTAACTAAATGATGAAATGACATGATTACCATTAATTGATTTGGCATGACGTGACAAATAAATGACAGAAAGAAGTAGACCATTTGACAAAATAAAGAGATATGTGCACTATAATATATACCCTCCTTTTGAACCAACCTATCAAATCTCTTTTATAGACTATGTTACACCATTTTTACCAATTATTTAATTATTTACTTTCTTCTGCTATGTGCCTATCACGTCTTGTTTCAAATGAGTCAACATTTATTCAATAGAGGCATGCTTCATCATTAAAATTACATTGAATAGCGATGTAGAGTCTAAGAATTAAATAAACATGACCATCCAAATTTAGAGTAAATCTGTAGTTTTAACTTCTTCTTTTTACCTGCCAGGTTTTGATCCTCACTCCTGAAAGAGCGTTTTGAATTGAGATGTTTTGGACAACAATATTGGAGACACATGCAACACTTTTATCTTTTCCAAGTCCACCCAAGCTGTAATTATAGGCAAGAAAATCATCTCTAGTGGTGAATATAATCATGTTCAAGAAAAGTTGAACAAAATGGTTAGTCCTTAATCACTGCAATAAATGAATGTTCTCTACAGGAATTGCCTTTACTAAAAAGTAACATTGATGAGGATTTATTTACCTAATGCCATGTCCAGGGCCACAGTTGATATGATGAACGTGAATGTTGGAGCAACCAGTCTGAATGGAAACACAGTCATCTCCTGTCAAAATAAAAAATATATAAAAAAGAAAAAACAGTAAAAAGAAAAAAAAAACTAGTAAAATAGTTCATATTTGAAAAGAATAAAATATTACCACAGCCAATGTTGGAGTGTTGAATTTCGACATCTTGTGTGTTCTGCAGGTGAATGCCGTCGGTGTTGGGGCTGTTCTCCGGCGAAGAAATGGTGATATTGTCAATTTTAACCCCGCCGGAGTTGTCAAATTTCAGATGACACTGTGGACTGTTTAGAATGCTGATGTCACGAACTGTCACATTATAGCTGGAATAAAATCTCAAAGCCTGTCATTTATAAAATAAATCTCAATTAATTGTTTTTTAAATTGTAATTATAAGCCAGAAACAATGAGAGAGAGAAGAAGAAGAAGAGTGAGAAAATTTTACAGTGGGCTTCATATCTGGAATGTGTTTCACTTTCTTCTGCAGAAAAACAAAAATAACAAGAAATGGTTAAGCTAAAACCCCACTCACTTCAATGTCATTAGCACAATTTAATGAGGATTACAAGTTTGTAAATTAAAAAAAAAAAAAAAAAAAACTAACTTTGTTATTATAGAATCCGGAGAGTGTCCACCAATTAAAGCCCTGGCCATCCACAGTACCAGAGCCTTGAATGGTGAAGTTATGTAGCCATTTGAAATTCAGCCATTGAAACAAGCTGGATTTTGGCCACGAACTTACTTTTGGAGGCGCCAACACAGCTCCATCAATCTGTTTCGGAGTTGCACTTCCCCCATTAATTATCTTATCTTTTGAAGTCTAAAGCAGCACTAACTTATTAAAAGGAGAAAAAGAAAAACAATATGTTACATGACATGTCAAAGAACATACTTTTTGTCCTTTTCATTACATCCTCAAATAAATCAAATTCTTTAAGGAGAGAAGATATGAAGGCAAACCTGAAGAACTAGCTGAGGCATACAAGGGCCATTTAGAGTTATGGGTTTGATTAGAAACCTGTATTCTGATGGGATCTGCAACGTAGCTCCAGGAATCTGGCATGCAGCTTTCCATGCTGATATAAGTGCCTGCAAATAGGATGGTTTTTGCAAGTTCAAAACAATGCATCAGTCACTTACTCTCCCTCCCTCTGTTTTCTGAGGTTGTTTTAGACAATTTTCCTTTTAATGTTTGCGAGTGTCCATGCCAACTTATGCTACTCGACGAATTTTAGAGGATGGCTGCTTGATTCTACTATATTAATTTGGTTGCTAAAGAAAGGTTTAAGATATTAAATTTTAAGTAGGTGAACTCTTAACTCGTTTTTTTTTTCTTTAGCCTCGATGACAACTAAGCCAATTCAGGATGGTCAGAATTTGTTTTTCACAATTTTACCTTGGAATCATCAGAAACTCCATTTCCCTTTGCTCCAAACGACAAGATGTTGAAAATGGTGGACTGAGTTTGATTGTAATCAGGAAATGGAGCTGGTGCTGAAGCACTGCCATTTCCAGCACCCTTTTGCTTCTGATGCTTCCCCTTCTTGCTGTGATATTGCTTCCTTGCCTCCACTGTAACTACAGAAGAACACACAAGCAAAGAGACCAGAAAGAACAGAAACAATGAAAAAGTTAAATTCTGGCTTCTTTTGTTCATCTCCACAAGCACTCTTATTTCTCACTTCCCAACACTAGAGATTTTAAGCCAAGTTCAACTGAAAACAAGATAGTGAAGTCTTCAGAATATATAGAGAATTCAAGGCCTGTCATATTCAGAAAAAAGGTCCACTTTTCCAAGGTAATTACCTAATGGCATCTAATGGCAGTGACCCAACAGCCAGCTCAAAGAGAATAAACATAAAGTAAACTCCATCTCAAGCAAATGAATCGTATTATAATTAGTGAAAGTTGTCATTATTTAGAGCACCTTTGTTTGTTTGTATGTTGTTGTGTATAAAATTATGAATTAGCAAAATTATGAAAGCTATCTACGGCACATCGAATGGATAATGCATTCAAGAGCACGTCTTCCAAAATATATATAAATTAATCTTTCAAAAAGAAAATAAATAACGGCATTGTTGGCTCTAAAGAAAATTTCTCCCTTTGAGTTAGGAAAAGATTCTTAAAATTGCAAAAGATGCTGTTTTGTTGACATGGACTGTTAATCTTTTGAATTAGAATTTTGGACACGCATATGACTTTAGGTGCTTTAAAATTTTCAATTTTTTAAAAAAAGTGCTCACAGCCAATAAAAAGTTTAGTAAAAGAAACCAATTGGTTGATAAAATTCTAATAGAGAGTTTGGTATTACTTCTTGAAGGCGCCAGAGCGTCTTAATGAGTTAAAACATCGTCCAAATTTTTCATAGGTTAATGAATACCTTTAATAATTCTAAGGATACTTGAAAATCTGTTAAAGTATGATCAGAGAACTTAATAATGCCTTTCCAAATCTTTTTTATAGAAAATGTGTTACATGGTACTACTTCCGATATTAAATTGGCCACCATGATTTGAACTCATTCCCTCTGAATTCTTTATAATTTAGATTGATCTTTATTGACCACGATGGTTAACTGCTCCCCAACTAATTCTAATTGAAAAATGTAAAATCTTTATTAGTACAAACATTTTTTTCAGCTAAAAGCCACATTTCCCATTACTTGGGAGTAAATACCAATGTTGGTCTATATCATAATCAATCATAAAAAAGATACAAACATCCCATTTGATAATCATTTTTTTCCAGCTAAAAGCCACATTTGCACATACATTTCTTTCTATTCAAGGAGAAAAGGCAAGCATAATTTTTTAAAGTATAAAATAAAAAACGAAAGGATTATCAAATTCGTTAACTTCCTGATTCAGAAGAACCAAAATGCAGATTCATCAAAATGATACAATTAAACAAGGGTAACAAAAGGACACCCCAAAATCACAGGTCAACCTAATAAAAACAACCAGAGCAGAAGGGGTTACTCTTACTGGATTAGTGATCTATCAGAAACCCACATACAGAAAAGACACAAAAAAGGACAAAAGTGTAGAGTAGATAGAGCTAAACGGAAAAAAATAAAATAAAGTGCCACTTGGTAGGTTGAGGAGATCATGGGGGCAGTTTTTATAGTTGAATACCTGGAAAGTTGTATAAAGAGGGTTTTGAAGAGGTAGCTTTTTGGCGAAGTGGGTCGCACGTTGATCAAACTGGGAATACAATACAGCCTACAGAGGGCGGCTCAGGCTCGGCATTATAGTATGGTAGTGACTTCCATTTGGCTCCATTTTACTTTCTTTTCTATCCACACCCACATCTTCTATTAGCACACCACGGTTTTCTTTTATCTCTCTCTCTTTCGTCGCACGCTGTGGGCCACTCGATGGGCCGGTCGGTGCCCACTACGGCGATTGCGATGTTCTTCTCTGTTGTGTGTTCTGTCGGGGTGGGATTAGGAATTAGGAGCCTACTTTTTGTAATGGTGGCGCTCCTTTTTGATAGTCGCAAAAGTTTAAAAGGTTGCAGTTGCAGAGTAGCCATAGCCGGCTGAGCACTGAGGAGACAGGGAAGGTGGGAGATATTGGGTTTGGGCCTTGTGATCGGCCTATCCCCCAGTTTGGTCCTTGGGCCTCTCGTGGTTTCTATTTTTCGGCCCAAAAGGCTGTTTCTTAAGTATCTGGTTTTGAGCCTTGTGATTTGATCGTTGGGCCTGTTGTGGTCTCTGAGAGGTTTTGGGTTTTGGGCCTATCGCGATTTCTGGATATTAGGGCCCAAAATGTTTTAACTAAGAGATATTGGGTCTGGACCTTGCGATTGGCCCAGTGATAGATGGCTGGGCCTCGTTATTTCTGGATAATAGAACCCGAAAGAAAGCCCATAGTATCTGAGAGAGAGAGATTAGGTCTGGGCCTTGTGATTCACTTGTCCCCAATTCGATAAAATCTCGTCATTTCTGGGTATTAGGGCCTAAAAGGCTGTTTTACCTATCTGGGGATATTGGGTTTGGGCTTGTTATTAAGCCCAATTCTGTAGTTGGGCCTCTCATGATTTCTAGATATTAGGGCTGAAAAGGCCGTTTTAACCATCTGAGAGGTATTGGGTATGGGCCTTGATATTAACTTATAGGCCAATTTGATTGTTGGGCCTCTTTTAACTTCTGAATATGGCCCAAACGCCGTTTTAGCTGTCTGAAGGATTGGGTTTGGGCCTTGTAAGTGGCCAATAACCTAGTTCGATGGTTGGGCTTCTCATGATTTCTGGGTATTGAGGCCCAAAAGGCCATCCTAACCATCTGACCAAGCCTCCATGCCATATCTTCCTGCATTATGGAAGAAGAAAGGAAAGATGGTAAATAATAATTTAGTACACGAGATATTAAATATAATATACACTAATATGTTCAAAGGTCCAAGTTCGTTTATATTAGGTGAGAAGTATTTGACAAGTTAACCATTCTGAGAGTTTAAAATTGTACATTTTTAATTTGAATAATGAATTTTAATAAAATGCATGTCCAGTCGGTGGGTCTTAAATTTACAAAACGTTAGTCACTGGTAATTTTCAAAAGACAAGACAATATAGCAATGAATTAATAAGTCAATAACATAAAAGTCGTCCCCAGTTGGGAATTAGGTAGAAATCACACAGATTGTGAGAAATTATATTATAAAAAGGGTGGGAATTAAGAGATTTTTATTCAAAACTCTTCAATAATTAATACCTTTGTCGGAAGAAGAAAATGGAAAATCGTTCTTTTCGATTCAACTTTAAAGTGACCTCATTTGAAAACTTGAAAAGAACGAAAATACGTGTAGAATTTAATATTTATATTTATATATAAAAAAATTCAACATCACAGAGGCTAAATAAGGAATGAAATGACAGAGAATTCAGGAATTGGCCCCACATGAGACATAGGCGCCGCCGTGCCCCCACCGCGCATTTCCCGTCGTCGCGCCCACTCACTCTGCCGAGTCTTCCATTACATATATGTTTTTACGGAAGAGTCTTCTTTTTCAGTTTTATTTATTTTTAAGATTTTGACTTGTATGATTTTAAAAGTTACGATGGAATTACCAAAAGTCGGTTAATTTATGATACATTATTTCCCCTTTTGAGTTTTCGTGCTAATCTGTTCAAGTTTGGAGGTAAATTAACGTAGGTTTTTTTTCCCTCCGCAGGGTAAAATGGCACGGTAAAGTTTCAAAAAAGAAAAGGAAAAAAAAACGGCTCTCCCTGCTGGAACAGAAAGGCCACAAAATTACAAAACAAAAATTAATCAATTCAAACTCCCAAATCCACTCATTCCAGGGGGTCCTGAATAAGACGGTTGATTTATAAGTCAAAAAGCATATCTTTATGGACATGAAATATTTCTACCGTCCAAAAACAAATCCGATCGTCTATTTAAAAATCTAAAAGAATAAAATTTACACTTTTATCCTGAACTAATTATAATTAGATTAATATATTTTTAAGGATCCATCTCAATATTAAAATTTAAAATTGGTAAATTAGGAGATCAATGTTAATGACACCTTCCAAAATAAAAAAAAAATCTCAAAATCTCAAAAAACCATCTATTTTCGAAACTCATCCCTTTCTTCTTCCTCCGAGCCTCCGTTCTTCTTCTCCGACAGTCCGTCGCTATCTACCTTCCTCTCCAGCCGTCTCCGTTTTTCTCTGTCGTAAGAGCATTTCGTTGCGTTTATCCCTTTCAAAAGGAGATTTCCATCGGTCGACCACCTTCATCTCTTGCATTCCAACGTTGTTTTCAATTTCTGATTTCGTGTGAAATATTGTATATATGAGGATATATATTATTATAGTAAGTTGATTATGATATATCTTATTACTCAACTTATTTATATCTAACGATATGTACTATAATGATTTTAAATGTATATATGTGGATATATAAGTTAATATATACTGTGATTTTGAATATATTTTTTGAATATGCATTATATGTTTATTGAGACTTCAAAAGATGTTTTGTGATTTTGAATTGTCTTTGAAAATTGAGCATCAGAGAGTGAATTAAGGGAAAATTTTGAATGAGTAAATTAAGGTTTTGAAGGGGTGAATTGTGTTCAAAATTAGTATGGGGCCCACTAATTAATTAAATGATTATGATAATAATTTATGGAATTAAATCTTTTATATTAAAAAAACAAATAACTATGTAAATGTAATAAATAATGGTAAAATCGAAATTAAAATAAAATCCTATCGTAGAAATTTAAGTGTAAAATTAGAAAATTTTACCCTGAAACAGTACTCACCATAAATCTCCACGGAGATATTCAATTACTGTAGATACTTTTTTGTTTAGTACAAGTGTCTAGATAGGTTAATTATATTATACATCAAAATTATAGTAATGTGTTAGATATAGCAAACAACCTTAATTATTAGGTATAGCTCAATGGTATCTTGCCCATTCACATTTATTATATTAAGAAAATATTAATCATAGCATTAAACTAATAATTATCTGCTGGTGGAGTACGATTTTGACCAAAATCAACCATATAATACATCAGTTTAATAAAAAGCAACAATTGATACATAAAAATAAAGTTGTTGAAATTTGAATCAATCGAAATGATAAAGTTTATTAAAATCAAACTAATTAATTCTTTTCCAATTGTATGCTTTAAAGAGAATAATAAACCAAATAATATAATTTCAACCCAACCCAATTTAATTGATTTTGGTTAAATTAAAATTTTAGTAGGTAGATTCATGAGTTTTCATTTTTATTATCTAACAAGTCTATGAAATTTAAGGAATATCAAATAAATCGACTTTCAATCTTGTATCAAATGGACCCTGTAATTATTAGACATCAAATTGGAATGCTATGATACTATTAGACAATATAAAATTTTAAAATATTGAATAAATAAGAGATTTACTAGATATAAAATTATAAATTATATTAAATATAAAATTTATTGATTAGACACAAATTTTAGAGATTTAATTAAACCATTTTTGAGGTTTAGGAAGTTATAGATAAAATTTTAGAAGTTAAAAAATATAAACCAATTTTCAGTTTAATGGTTTCTAAAGCTGTATTTAATCGCGATAATTGGATGTTAATTGCGAACTAAGATGCATTAAAGTTGTCCATCCAATTCCAATCAGTGTCATATAAGTCTAAAACTGCCGCAGAATTTAATTATGATCCGTAATTAAATTTGTCTGCACTCAGTTCTGTTCTACGCGGTTTCTTTAGTCTTCTCTTTCGATTCAGAAGTCAACGATGGAAGCAGAATCTGCAATTTTCCACCCATACATATTGCTTTCAATGGCTTCGCTTCCATTAATGACCAACAGTGGACCACTTTCGCCACCCTATAAATCTTCCCACTTTCGATTTCTTTCCCTGATTTTCCCCCAATTTCCAAAATGTATCCCTCCAATTTCAATTTCCCCTCTTCGATCGCATTGCTTCTGCTGCTCTTCTTTTGTCTTGTAAGTCATTCGGCGGCTGATCCGAGAGCCACGGAGGCGGCTCTCATATGTTCCAACAACACGGCTTCCCCGCCGGAGCGATCCACCTTCGTGACGAATTTCTTGGCGTCCATGGATGCGGTTACTCCTCTAATTGCTGCGCAGCGATTTGCGACTGTCGTGAATGGGACTGGAAACACGACCGTTTACGCTTTTGGTGAGTGTATGAACGATCTCTCCCAGTCGGACTGCGATCTCTGCTTTGCTTCGATGAAAACTCAGATCCTGCGGTGTCTCCCCTTCCAACTTGCTACTCGCGGGGGAAGGCTATTCTTCGATGGCTGTTATGTTAGGTATGATTATTATAATTTCTTCAACGAATCTTTGAGTGCAGTGGATAGGGCTGTATGTGGGAAGTCGGATTATAGTGGGAATCAGACCATTTTTAGTGCTAATGCTATGGAATTGGCGAGGAATTTGAGTGTAGTAGCGCCCAAGAACGACGGGTTTGCGGTTGGATTGGTGAATCTGAGAAATGTTTCCGTCTTTGGATTGGGTCAGTGTTGGAAATTTGTGAGAGGGGCTTCTTGTTCGAAGTGTTTGGTTGCTGCTGCTAAGGAAATAGGTTCGTGTCCTCCAAAAGCTGAAGGAAGGGCGTTAAATGCTGGCTGTTACTTCAGATTTTCAACTCAACGATTTTATTTCAACAGCACGGCAACTGCCACTGGAGGCAATGGTGAGTTCGGTTTTATTTACTTGCAGTGAAACTGTTTGAAGAATTGCTTCTTCACTGGATTACTTTATCGTTCAATTGAAACAAATTGCCATAAGAGACTTTTCTTGTGGTTCCTACCTGGATATTAAAATCTTATGGGACCTGGGGGATAACCTATGAGATTAGTCGGGATGTATGTAAGCTTGCTCATAGTCATGGATATAAAATGCAAAAGAATTAACCTTAAATATGGCCTAACTGGTAGTCTCTTATGATGCCCTGTTCTCTGTTCACGAGCTGAGTTGCATGTTAGAACATTTTGGAGAGAGAGATGGTGATAGTTGTGGTGTAGATTAATGAAAGTTCTAAACCTAGTTTAAGTTTGAGACTTGAATGAACCTGAAAAACCCCATAACCTAACCATCAAAATGGATAAAATTGTCGTGAGTACTCAAATGTATTTATGGTTAACTTGATGAGGAGAATTTGGATTTTCAGTTTCAGTGATTAGAATGGAATCTAATTTACAGTGATGAGAGGTCCTTTTATTATTGCGCGAGATGAGATTAACAATGGTGTGGATGTTTTTCCACATTCTCTACACTGTCCAAATATATAAAACAAGCTCAAATGAGTCCTAGAGAAAATTTAAAGCATGTGGAGGCACTTTGACTGGAGCTTCATAATGTGCCTACAATAGTTTACTGAAATCGAGTTCCTCTTTCCAATTAGCCGTGTAAGATTTGTTAAACCATGTGATATATTAAAATTTTCCTGTCCTTCTAAATAGAACTTTTTCAATCTTATTAGTCCTCTGCACCATTGCTTGTTGGTTTGTGAACCAAGCATTTTCATGCCATTGCTTCTCTTAGTTTGGTTTAAAAAAAAAAAAAAAAGAACCTACTGTTATCCTGAGATATGGTGGCAAATAATTCATATGTTAATTTTTACAGGAAGGAGCCGTTTGGCAATAATTTTGGCTTCAGTTTCTGCTGCCGTGGCTGCCGTGTTGATTATTGCAACGGTTGTTTTCTGTGCCAGAAGGAATGTTGTGAGGAAACGCAAAGGTATTTGCTTTTATTATGTGACTATGGTAAAGTTTTCTTTCAATCGTCAAAATATTCAACTCATTGCAATTTTCTTTTTGCTTCAGAGAGAAAGCAACTCGGTCCTCTTCTAGCTATCGTTAACAAGTCCAAACTTAATTTTTCATACGAGACTCTTGAGAGGGCCACAAATTACTTTGACCAGTCCAATAAACTGGGACAAGGAGGTTCTGGTTCAGTTTATAAAGTACTATTCTGTCTCTCGTTGTCTTGGGCATACTCAGAACTTCAAAAATGCAAACTAAATAAGAAAGTTTCATTATGTTAAACAGGGAACTCTATCAGATGGAAGAGTTGTAGCAATCAAGAGGCTTTTCTTCAATACAAGACAATGGGTGGATCATTTCTTTAATGAAGTGAATTTGATAAGTGGCATTCGACACAAAAATCTTGTTGGGCTGTTGGGATGCAGTATTACAGGCCCGGAAAGCCTTCTTGTTTATGAATATGTGCCAAATCAAAGCCTGCATGATTACCTTTTTGGTAACGATTCCACCCCGAAATCCCATGTCTAATTTAAGAAGCTTTATTCTTAAAAGAATTAAAGAAATTGAAATTCTTTTACTTAATCTCTGTTTTCTATGTGCATCAGGTAACAAGAATGTCCAGCCACTGAGTTGGGAATCCAGGTTTAAGATTGTATTAGGCACAGCTGAAGGCTTGGCTTATCTTCACGAGGAGTCAAAGGTGAAAATCATTCATCGAGACATAAAATTAAGCAATATTCTGCTGGACAATGATTTCACTCCGAAGATTGCTGATTTTGGGCTCGCTAGATTGCTTCCTGAAGATAAGACACACATTAGCACTGCAATTGCTGGCACGCTGTAAGTTTCCATAATATATCATTTGGGACTCTTATCTACTTTCCAAAACATGAAGTTTTGCTCAGACCATAAGTAACTAATGTATGTTGACGTATTTTGGACATGTGTAGAGCAAACATGTTTTGCCCCTAAATGCATTCTGTGTTAACAGTTGGACATCTTTGCTCGTTCACAAGTTTGTGATTATGCCTAAACTCATGCATCTACAATCAACTTTTACTTGTCAATAGAAACATTTAGCAGCTTGATAATTTTCATGAAAATACCAACAAGACTATCATCTTAATGTTTTTCCCAAGTCCTTTTCTCATATTTAAATGCTTTACACTTGCAGAGGTTACATGGCTCCAGAATATGTAGTGCGTGGCAAGTTGTCTGAAAAGGCAGATGTTTATAGTTTTGGAGTTTTTGCCATTGAAGTTATCACAGGAAGGAGGAATGGTCACTTCTATCAAGATGCAACCTCCATCTTACAAAGGGTGAATCTTTTATCTCTTACATCATTCTGTTATCCTCTAATGTAAAGTTCCTAAATTAAACTGACACGGACCGTCATTGTCTTTGTTTCTTAAGGTCTGGAATTTTTATGGAGAGGGTAAGCTATATGCAGCTGTTGATCCTGTTCTTGCAGGCAACTTTCCACGAGATGCAGCATCTCAAATGCTTCAAATAGGTCTGGTTTGTGTGCAAGCCTTTGCTGATCTAAGGCCATCTATGTCGATGGTTGTGAAAATGATTACAGAAAATTATGAGATTCCCCAGCCAAAGCAACCTCCATATCTTCATTCTTCAAGTGGAGAAGTAAAATTCCAGAATTCTTCAGGGTCATCCAAACCCATTCTGGATTTGAATTCAGGGTCTTCACAAACTAACATGACTCAAAGCATCATCGATCCTAGATGAGCTGCGGCGTTCTTGTGAAATTATTTCTGATCATATATATAGCATACTCTTATATTAAACCCTGATAGATAACAGGTGAAGGCTTGCCATAGTTTTCCTGAACTTGTCATTCTCCCAACTCCCAACTTGCCTTCATCGTCGTGTACATTATACGGTCTCGTGGAAAACAAGAAACGCAACATTCTAATCTCCACTGGTCGGAGGATTGCAGGGTCGGTACCTGCCAAGTTTTAGAACACAATTAGCTTCTAATGAATGGCACTCCAAGTTTGGTAAGTGCAATTTGTATGCTGTAAATTCCATATATAGTCCATGTAATATGATGTGAAGGAAAATTTCGGCTTCTTGAGTTTTATAATTGTCTTATTGTATGAAGAATAAGTAGACTGCCACCATATGATATAACTTCCCAATCACGGTGCTTTACATAACAGTAAATTTCTGTGATACAATATTTTCTAGAATGTAATCATGAGAAATTGTTCTTACTTTTTGTATATCCTAAGAGTTGGGTTTAGTATTTGTGAACATTGGAAACTTGGAATTTATTTTCTGTATGTTGGTAACACAAGCAATAATATGAGTGTCCAAATTCTTCACCATATAAATATATATATATTGTTTTATTTTCCAGATATACATGAAGGGAAAGCAAACAAAAGCCGAGATCAGAGGAAACAACACTGGGAATATACATGTTGAGATGGTTAATTGAGTGTCTCAGTCCTCTCTGAAGAATCTACCAGAAGAAAGCCCATCCATTGTTTCAAACTGCATATTCTCTGATGGCTTCCAGTGGCGTTTCCGTTGATTTATGAACCAATTGTTAATTTGCTTCTGGTCAAGCCCTGTTCTCTCTGCCAGCGCCACCTTATCGGCTTCCTGCAAGATTATAAGCACCGGGTTATGGCCCATAAACTATCTCTCAATGTCAATGATGAGGGAAATTTATTATTTAATTAAACAACTTTAGATATTGTGAATTCAAACGAAATTTATTTTGAAAATCTATGCTTCGTAGCACGTGAGAAGGTATGATTTCATGAGACCATACCATGCAAATTACAAGATTTACAAAAGGTTATAAGTAAACATACCGTAGGATAAGGCCATTTATAGTGAACACTCCACCATTCAAAGAGTATTTGCCTGGCTTCTTTGGGCAATTTTCCCTTTTTCTTCTTCTTAGAGAACTCCAATTTTAAGGTACTAATATGACTGCCAAATCTACGTAAAAGTTTGTCCTTGAGATCCCTGTTCTCGCCTTTGGTTTGAGGCTCCGCCTCCACAGCTTCCATCTCTCCTCCGCTTAAGTCTTCATCCGATGAGACAGCACCTTCATCTATTCACGTGATAGCAAAAATTAGTACCCAGTACCCAGCCCATGTTTAATCAGATGAAATTTCTTAAAAAAATTAGGATTCAACATCTCAAAGAAGAAGGGCAGACAGGAGGAGTTTGATGACGGGGACCCCACAGAGAAAGGCATTCAAAGGTAAAACAAGGATTTGACTACCAACTGCAAAAAGGGAAGAAGGAAAAGGGGAAGCCCAAGGTGCGTTTCAGCAGTGTCTGGTTAAGTCATTTGTCAGAGGCAGGGGGGCGTGGAGGAACTCACAGTCAGAATAGACAAGACTGAACGGCCACATAAATTCACTTTCTGGAATGACCCAACCCAACCCACGAGAGTTTCGAGGTTAATAGAAAAAAATTTAAGAAAAAAAACCTTCTTCCCCCTCTCCCCTCGACTATATCCCATGAGCAGTAGCAGTAAGCGATGCCCCCACCAGACGAAAGTGACACTTTACCCATATCCTTATTACCGGGTAATGCCCATGCCAATGTCCATGCCCAGCCAGGAACAAAGCACATGGTAGTTGTTAGTTGATAGTGAATTAAATGACCACCCCTTTCCAGACCACTTCCTCACATTTTCAAATGTCACACTTTGGAAGTCTGGAAAAAAAGGATAGAGTATCCATCCGGACAAAGGGAGAGAGTACTGATTGTTTTAGTTTGTAAGATTTAAGAAGGAAGGTGGAAGGTGAGAAACAGAATCCCCCACCCCACCTGGTTAGCGAGGAACTATTCTGATCTGATCCAAACCCTGACTTTCCTTTCGCATCTCTTGGCTAGTTAGCTGATTCTGTTCAGACAAAGTAAAAAGTCGGTGATGGGCACCAACTTCAATCTTAAGTGTAACAAAGAAAAAGGGCCCCCCAAAAGGGGAAAGATAAAGCAACGGATATGGGTGAAAACTGTGAGCCCAGCTACCAGCCACAAAGAGACACGTGTCGTACACATCACCCGCACGAAGAGTACTTGTCGATAGAAGTGACAACCACTAACCAGCTGGGAGTGACTAAGTGCGTGGGTAAGAGAGGGCGCCAAAAGCACCTTCGCAGCGAAAACTGCGGGAGTACATGTGACAGTGTGGAAACCTCGACCACCCGCTCAACCCGGGCTTTCCCTTAACTTTTCCCTTTCTTTTTTTTCTTTTCCTTTCCCTTTTCTCTGCCAAACAAAATTTCTCAGTTTTCAATCGTGGGACATGCCATTACCCAGAATTTATTTCCCACCCAGAACACTGTACATTCTCAAGCTTCTTACTCCTGGATAAAAATGGCGATCAAGACCAAGCAAAGCAAGCCGTGACCATTATATTGGTGAGTAAAATACACATGGCAGAAACAAAAGCTATTCAGTATTTCCTAATGGCACATAAAAGCATGTACTCCACCACCTAGTACTCGCCCCAACAGACCCTAGGTTTAAAGACCCATCTTTTACTCTTTCTTCATCAAAAAGTTCGGATCGATTTACGAAATGGGTCATATAAAACTTGGGATATTAGAGTTCATTCGCAAGGAATCCTGCTGTACACAAATAGTGGGTTCCGAGAAAAAGATAATAATTTGAATACTGCTATCACTGTAACCAGCAGAAAAACTATAAAAACAAAAATAGTAATTAAGAGGGGTGGGATACAAAGACCACATAACAATAACATCACAAATAAGCTAGATATGCAACCAATATGTAATCATTATTCATTCCTTTTACATCAATTTTTAAATCCAGAGAAAGGTGATCTTTATTTAGCTGGGGGTTCCAGACAAAATAATGTAGTAACTCACTGTCCAAAAAGAAATATAGTGATTTTATATGATGAACACAGCTAGATCATCGCCTTTATATCCTCGTTCTAGAAGTAGATACCCAAAAAGAACATTAACTTGTGTTGATGGTAGACATTAAATAACATACTACCAGTCATATATTGTTTCAATTTTCTGGAATAATTTCTGCTAACTAATCTATCCCACTTTCCTACATCAACTTTGTGACCGACTAGCTCTTAAGACAAATCTATCTAGAATGATCTGGATGAGGATGGACGAAAAGCATTACGACAAGATAATAAAAAGGGGAATTCGCACACAAAATTAAAAGTGAGTCCAAAGAGAGTGCAATAATGCAGTTAGTTGGAAATAATAAGGCAAATAGTTCGTGCCAAATCTTTTGTTGTGTCCTCATGAGATGCTAAGTTCTTGCATAAAAACGAGCCAGCCAGATATTGGCAGCAAATACCGTTCGAGCACGTGAACGCATACCCATTTGAAATCCAAATGGAAGTCTGCCAACGGTCGCATGTCCAAAGAGACTTTAATATAAGGGATTATATATATGAAAGAATATAAAGAACTCACTAAAGCTCTCGTGCAAAGACAGGCTGAACACGAGGCTATTTTTTTAATGAAGATAACATCACACCTGAAAAGTTAATTTGTACTTCCAAAGTAAATTAAAAACAATAGTTGCCAACCATTATCTTTGATTTACAACCCCTTTTTTAAGATCACTCATTTTTTTAAGGAAAAAACTAATTTAACCTTTAAAGCCTGCCATACCCATTCCCATAAGTTGCATGTCAGAGAAATTAGAGATCAGCATTACAACACAAAGCAAGTTCAGTGATTTGTTCTATAATAATGAGGTTTCTCCTACCTGGGGATTGAAAGTTCTTTTTTGACGTTTAAATGAACTAATCAAGTTTCAAGAAGATGTTACTGCAACTTCACTTTATCAGCTGCAGTCAACAGCTTCATGACAAGTCCCAAGGTTCATTTTCTCATTTTCCATATCTTACATGCACCACTCATAAATTAACACACTTTAAAATTGTAATTAAAATATCTTCGACAAACATTATCACAGCCATCACAATCACGTTTAAGATAATGTCAATTATATACCTTACGAAAGATTCATCATATAATACGGACACGTATATATGTAACACTCATAAATTAACACACTAATGCAATGATGTTTGCTGTCTGAGTGAGAATTATCCACTCCTTTTATCTCCTTAATGGCATCACAAACTATCTTTTGTCTATTTTAATTAGTTGCTATCCTTTTTTTGTACCTAGAAAAATCTTCAACAGTGATGATCAATTCAAGAAATTATTGACCGAACAAATTTATGCAGGCCACTGAAAAAGGAATTCTTGGCCTCCCCATATACTTACTATTGAAAGTATATATACTCAAAAGTAATTTCATCTTGAAATTTCTAAAGAAAAAATTTATGATTTTATCTTTCCTTCTGGAATTGTAATGTTATATTTGGCGTGATATTGCTACTATCCTCCATATAATCTCTACCTACACAGAAGAGAAAAAAAAGGGGAGGCGGGGGGGGGTGGATTCACTAGCATTTTTTCATAGGATTTTTGGTAGACAATTATTGGAAAGAATAATAGTCACTTATCAAACATCAGAAAAATTACTACTTCACAATGATTAAAGAGAGTCAATAATGATAAGCGAAATGCATGTATGATACAAAATACTTTAACAATAGGATCATTGAGAATCGATTGATTATGTTTACTAAGACATCCCATATGTAAGATTTCAAATATATGATAAGCTAAGGCAGCCAGTATTTCGGGCCAAATAATTAAAAACAAATTAGTACCGTTTTGTCTATCATTAAAAATGAGATGCATTATGGATATAGAATTTAAAGGCTTTTACAAGGATTTTTCTACCAGTAGACAAATATGTATATTAATTAATACGCCCAATCATATTACTATTTCCAATGTCGTCACACTCAACTCTGAAATGTCAAAATCAGAATCTCCAACACGGAAAAAGTTCACACTTCCAGGATTGATATTTATTTTTATTTATTTGTTTATTTTTTTGGCATAGAAAATGAAAAGAGAGATAGAGATAATAAAAGCGAAGAAAATGAAACAAACACAACAAACAAGAACAAGATAGATGGATAGCCGCAGTTAAACAAACGAAAGAAAAATGTAATAATTAAAACTCTAAATTATTAGGAAACACTATTTGGAAGCCTTCATTATTGCACTTGAAGATTTCCAATATAATGAATAAAGAATCAACATTCAACGAACAATTAACAAGGTCGTAATCCAAAAACAGCGACTGTAGATAAGAGTTGCAATCGAAGACACAAGCCGATATCCATAGTTCCTAGGGTTTGGCTGTTCCTTTGAATTATTGGTTGTTAACACCTTAGAATTTTCAATCAGCAGTAATCTCCTAATCTTGTTTTTTTTTTAGTGTCATTATTTAACCAACACAAGTGACGGCAAGAAAATATAATCAGTGATTAACATCAAAGAATACTGGTTAGTGATTACTGACCGGAAAGGCTTCTGGAGAAGGCGCCATTGCAGAGGTTACTAAGTTGCATTTCGATCTTATTTAAAAACGTCGTCGCTTCATCAAAAGGCCTCTTGAGATCTGATTTATACTTCACCAACATATCGCAGTACGTATCCTTAAGAGAGAGAGAGAGAGAGAGAGAGAGAGAGAGAGAGAGAGAATCGTAACAAATAAACAGAAAATAATAATGAGAGAGAGAGAGAGAGAGAGAGAGAGAGAGATTTTGAAATGTTTATGGAGAAGAAGGAGAGAAATCAGAATGAGTACCATGAATTCGTCGAGCTCAGGATCGACGCCCAAGCACGTGGTGACAGCGTGACGGTTACAAAGGTCGCTTTCCTGACGGATTTCCTCTAACATCTGTGCAATCTCCGGAGGCGCCCCTACCTGCGCGCAATAAACCCACGCAACTCTCTTCATATTCTCTTCTACTCACTCATAATTCATGTCAAAGTTCACTTGATTACTTCCAATTCAAAACAAACTCATAATTCTTCCCGCAGTTTTCCCCCCTTTCGAGGCCGAATTCGGAATTAGGTAACAATAATTACGCTATTGTGTAAAGCCAAAAAAGAAAGAAAAATAAAATATAGGGGACAAAACCTGAACCCTGGCCAGGTGAAAAACCGAGAAAGAAAGCGTTTCTAGACTAGTAAATAGGCGATTTCTCTCTCTATCCTAGTTATACGTCTTCGTTCACAGTGTCTGAGAAGCATTTAAAGCCGAGAAAGTTCTATTTTCTGGTAAAATAAATTTATAAAAAAAAAGAAATAGCGGTAATTATTAAGAAAGAGAAGAAGATTAGGAATTAGGATTTAGGATTTTATGAAGGTAGCTGTGCAAAAGAACAGTAAGAGTGGACCGCTTTCTTTTCTTTTTTTTCTTCGTTTGGTGTGTGGTTGAGAGTTGAGAGAAAGAGCGGTGTTCACCTTTTGGCAGTCAATATAGGCATGGAGCAAACGAGGATAAGAAGGATGAGAAGAAATTTTGGCTTTGATCACGTTGATGAAATCGTCTTCACGTTGAATTTCGGGCGTGATCGATGCCGCTTCGGCTTCCGATATCGCTGAGGCTGCCGCCGACAGCAATTCGTTGGATCCAAACACTGGAATCCGATCGCGGAAGTCCCCGGACGACGCCAGTAAAGTCTGGTAATCCGGCGGCAGAATCAGATTCTCCGGCGACATCAACGCCTTGTCCGAATACTCCGCCGTGGATTGCAGTCCGTACATTTCTTCCATAGATCAGGTTGCAGTTGCAGTAGAGAGAGAGAGAGAGAGAAATGGTCGGAGAAGGAGGCGAAATTTAATGATAAAGATAAAGGAAAAGTTGGAATAAAAATAATTGGAATTAGGAAATAGGAATTAGGAGAAGAAGAGAAAGAAGGATGGGGTTTGCCGGAATTGGGAGTGGCAGAGGGGAAGTGCAGGCGTTCTCGGGTAGTGTGTTTTCCGGAGAACAAACAACGAATGAGATGCTTCTTGTTATTGCCAAGCGCCAGGTTTGGTTTCGCACTGTGCAACCCAGAGCTAAGATTAGAGAGGGAGCCACTTTTTTTTTCTTTTCTTTTTTTCTTTTTTCTTCTGGACACCACCTTTCCTTTTATATATTATTTTATAATTTAATTTAATTAAATTAGCAGCACTTGCCAGTTTTTATTTTTCTTTAAATGCATCCATTATTTTCTTCCATTCCATTTCCAATATTAAATTTCCTAAATTTAATTCCCTAATTGTACCTTCTTTCAATTGTATCCCCCGGGTGGAGTCGAGTACGGTGAGGAAGGAAATCCCCTCATAGCTTATCCTAAACTGGATTATAATCAAAATGTTTAAGATTTTTTAGCTTTCCTTTTAATTCTCCTCTCTTTAATTTCTAGAATTAAAATATATTATGTTTTTTTATGTTAACTCTTTTATAATATGTTCTTATAATTTTGGTACCTAATGTGTGTAAACAAATTCCACTTGGTTGTTAAATTTATTATTGTTTTCCCAACATTAGCAATTCAGTAAGTGACACCTATATTCTCTAGGTTCGACGTTCAAAATTCGTATTTTACATATTTGTTAGACTAAAAGGAATAAACTTTGTTGTTAACTTTATTAATTTCATGTTTCACCTCAAGATTATTAATTAATATATAATTATGTAAGTGTTTAATGAACTAAACAAGGAATACTTATTAAACACAAAATGAAAATTCCCTAAACCTAAGGAAGATTTTTAGTCATGGACTAAAAACTAAAAAGACAACCTGAAAAGTTGAATAACCCAGTAAAAAATTATACTTAATAAATACATAGAAATTTAAAATTTTAAAGATCAAATATGTAGTTCGGGAGGTTTGAATTAATTGTCACACATGCATTTGTAACACTATATTTTGGAAAAGAAATAAATGTATCTAAAAGCATTTATTTAATCATTTTAAGTTTAGAAATGGCAGGATGGAGTATATTGAATCATAAGATAGTAATTGATATTTCGTCTGATAATTAATTGTTTTCATGTTTATTATTATAGTGGCATTGGGAATGTACTGTGGTTAAAGGAGGGGCTCAATATATATAATTAAAAAGTCTAAATATTATATATATATATTTTTTACTTCAGCGACATATAAGATAGAAATTACTTTTCTATGCGAAATAGGTCCCAAACGAAGCAATAAATCTCCGTCCACATTTCCCACAACCAAGATGGGATAAAAAACAGGAACAGAAATCCAAATATTTGCATGTAAAATGTAGAATACATCGTTACGATGTTTACGTTTTAATCTTATTTATATTGATAATTTGAGTCGTCAATTGTAAATTTTGCGATTTTATTTTTTATAAATTAAAAGATATATTTCTAAGAAATTTAGGGATTTGCGTGTGGATGGAAATGAAATGGGTGGAGGCAAAGACGGTCGTCTCTGTCTCCATTCCACTCCGATAATATTTTTAAATGAAATTTTAATCTATAATTTTTTAATTTAAATTATATATATTAATCCGTTGAGATAAGTTGAAGTAAAAAGAATGGTACAAAAATTATTAATTTCATTATTTGAGAGAAAGGGGGAGAGAGGGAGGGGACATGCAGCCATGTGTGCGTATGCATTTTATTGGAACTCGTAGTTGTCCTCACAGCATGGACCTTTTAAAGCAATCCGTATCTTTATCAAATAACATCATTTTTTAACTTATTATATTTATATATAATCTCCTTTTTGTTCTTTTACCCAAATATATATCATCCTCCTTCACCCACTATTTGCATATTTATGAATTATATATTCATAAAAATATTTAAAATTTTATTATAGTTCTTGATTTTTGTCTGTGTATTTTGTTTCAAATTTTAAACCTTAG
This sequence comes from Momordica charantia, assembly GCF_013281855.1. NCBI lineage: Eukaryota > Viridiplantae > Streptophyta > Magnoliopsida > Cucurbitales > Cucurbitaceae > Momordica > Momordica charantia. The sequence continues at coordinate 30,940,561 of NW_028275167.1, read as the reverse complement.
ATTTTTTAAGTCTTTTAATTTTTTATAAAAATATATTTTACTTATTGCTATTAATTTTTCTTCAAAGTGTTCCATTCGTAGTTAAATTAGAAATATTAGATCAGTTTTTTTTATTTAACACCAAAATATATGTTGTTAATAAATTTCAAATAAACATATTCCACCTAAACGAGCAAGATAATAAAATAGTTGTACAGTTCACCTGAAGATTGGCATCGATCTTTAATTAAAAAACTGTGAGTTCGAATCCAACCCTTCATAGTGTACTAAACGAAATGAACTAGTAGTAAATAATTTTCGCAATAAAAATTTGAGAGAGTAGAAATACATCATCAAATACATTTTTTTTCTTAAAAAAATTACAAAATTAAACAAAAAAAGGCAAATAAAATTTTATCGATTTATTTTCAATATTTAAAATTTCAGACTCGGACTCAACCGTTTAATTAAATTTGATGAATAATAATTGAAAAAAAATCACGTGTAACAATCAATTATAGCTATAGAAAATAAATATAATTGAGTATCTATAATTCCAAATCGCGAAATTTAAGTTTAGCAATCTTTTTTAGGAACAGCCTGTCCCCTAGAAAAATTTCATAAAATCCACATCTACAAAATTATGATTATGTTATAAATTATAAACCAGATCGGTTGAATTAAATCACAAAATTCGCAGAAATTTTTATGTGCAATCATAAATTGTATTAATCACATGATAATTTAAAATAATAATTAGATCTGTAATAAAAAAAATATAATAATAATTATTATTATATCATGCACAATAACATGTATTGAATTATTATAGTCAAATATTGTTAAAATAAAAACAACTAGTAAATTATATTATCAACCATCAATCATAAATCATTTGTGAGTTAAAATTATTATTGGACGCTATCATTTAAAAAATAAATAAATTCAACCACACATATATTTTTTTATATTTATGAGTGTCTGAATCAACTTACGCGCATCTCGACTACCTTCATAAAGTAAAATATAAATATATATACATATATATATATATATATATATATCAAAAATTAAAGTGGTTGTTTTTTAATGTAATTATAACATGAAAATGTATTTTTACTTCATGCATTTTTTTTCTGTACATATGATGGCGAAACATAAAATCTATTTTTTGAGCACGAAGAATTAATAGTTTACTGCTGAATTTACCTATTGCTTCATATTGTAACAATTTAAGTTTAGTTTGTCATATCTCTCAATAGCAAGGTTACTGTTATTGTACTTTCACAATGATATTTCAAGCTAATTAGAATAGATTGTTTAAGCGTGGTTTTTAAAATTAAAAACAAAATAAAGTCAAATAAGACGTTACTTGAAAATCGTGTCTAAAAAATTAAAACGTTTTAAAGATGAAAAAAAATCTAATTGAATATAATTTGCCTGTACAAAAATTTCAGAATATCGTAATAAATAACGAAAAATACACGCATTTTATTGGAAAAAGATGGTCAAGATAGCTATTATTTAAGAAATAAAAAAAAAAAACATTATATTCTCTTTCTATTTAGGCTATAATGTTTCCTTGGTAGTATTTAAATATCCGAGTGAGTAATCGGAGTGGGTATTTCCAAATATATTTTATACGATTTCATTATAAAGCTGTTTATTCCATTTCCTAAAAAGAAACCTTTCATTTTTTGGGTTTAATAATTAATTAAATTCACAATTAATAAAAACATATACAATACAGTGACGAAGGCAAAACGCGGTCGTACTTTATTTTTAATAAAAAAGAATTAAAGGAATTTTAGGAATGCGAAAAAATATTCGAAAAATACCTTTTTACACGGTGGCCGACACGATTCTGGTTATGTGATAGGCGGGGCCCGACAGAACCCCAACTTGATCACCTCCTCCCAATTAACTAAACTTAAAAAAAAGAAAAAGAAGCTCCACCAATCTTACTGTGCGTACTCGGGAGTGGGGCCCGGGGAACTGGGACCGTTCGATTTGAGTGGGGATGCGATCAGAGGGGAGTTACGGTGCGGGGCGAAGTAGGAGATCAGGGGCACGTTTGGGAATATAAAAACGGAGCGGGGGGTTTCCAAGTTTGTGGGTAGGGTCTTTCTGTCTTTGCGTAAATAAAAAACTGCTTATTAATTCAACTTTTTGATTACTGACTGATTGATTGATTGATCGATCCGTCGGTTTTAGGGCAAGTAAAAACAAATGCTGCCTGAAACCATGTCGACTTCTGGTAAACTACAGATTCTACTGTTTTTTTAAATCAAATCTGCACCCTTCGATTGCCTTGATCCGGGCAACCATCCGACGGCTGACAACCCAAGCTCGAAAATATCGTGGAATAAATCAGTAATATATGAAACAGATATTTGAATTATTAATTAGATTTGTTTATATGGTTCAGTTCTTGTAAAATGGAGCTCATAATTGACATGTAGGTTTTGTTTGTATAATTTTTAGGTGAGATTAATTTAACATTCTAACCTTAGAAACAGGTAAGCGTTAAGCTTGGATTGGTTCAAATTTTGAATTTTGTAAATATAAATAGCCAAATTTAAAAATTTAGAAACTCAAAATTTTAAGAGCTATTTGTAATCAAATCAGTTGATTTAGGGTTAGCTTTAAATTATACTATACACGTCTTCCAACTTTAATAAATTTACATTTACAAATGGTACAAAATTTGTAATTCAAACCTCTTTTGAGAATTTTTAGAATTGTTTGGTGATGGCATGTGTTCTTTTTGTACTTGTTTGTTTTCATTAAAAGAAATTAAAAATTAAAACATGTCAATCTTTTTTCTTTTGCTCCATCTTTTCCCTTGATGAAAAGGAACATGCATGTATGTGATAATAAGTCACTTAAGAACATTTTGCTTGAAAAAATATAAATATTGTAGCTACTCAAATTTATTTGTTATTTGTAAGTTTATAATCCACTTTACAAGTATTTTCAGGGTATGTATTTTACAAGTAAAAAAAAAAGAGCAAATTTTCTAGTTCTCAAAATCTAACTGTTAATAAAAAAAAGTGGTATAGAATTAAATGATTGTCTAAGAAATTAACCGCATAAGTTAATTTGAATATTTCACGTATGTAAGATAATAACAATAATAATAAATAATTTATTTAGATATTGAAATTTGAAATTCGAAGAGAAAAAGTGAAAAATCATGACACATGCATTTTTAATAACACTAAAAGTAAAAAATGATCCATCTAAAAAAAACCCACTTTGATTAAAATTTTCCTATTCCCTACGTTTTACGCTTCTATTCCTTATTTGGAAAAGAAACATTGGATAATTAGTCTCCATTTATCTCTAGAATATTTAATGAAATAGAACCCCAATTGTTATTTTAATTTTTAAAGGAGGGGGAAGGCAAAAGTAACATTAGAAAATGGAGAAAGCACAAGCAAACATTCACATATATATGGTCATTATGGTACTTAAATATTTAACAAATGAAATACATAAGACACGACAATGACGAAATATTCTATATATAAAAAAGTAATCACCAATCGATCAAAAATACACCTAATGCTTTAACAATAAGTTCATATTCGTAACGTCAATAATCTTTTTATGGGGAGTAGATTCAAATTTTTATAAGACTAAAAGAAGATCATCAAGCGAGTTTCATTTACAAAATTAAATATACAAATAAATTGAAAAATAATTAGGAAAATGAAATGAGTCACCTGGAAATGGTATATAGTACTGGGAGTGCACGTTGAGAGAGATCTCCAATCTCCAAGGAAATGGCTTTTAGACTGGAGAAGGAAGATGGATGGCGAGGAAAGCAAAGGGGCAGCGGGTATTATTATATATACAACAAAAGGCTGTGGTTTATTGAACTTAAAGGGAGGGAAAAAATGGTTTTATTTTTATTATTATTTCTTTTTGTAGTTGAATAAAAGAATGGAGATAAAGAATTGATGCGCGCTTAGCTTTTAATGATCGTGTCTTGGGCAAGCCTTATCGCGATGAGTATAATCTCTTTATTAATTTCCCCTAATGTTGATTACGTTGCTTTCTTTTTTACGGACCATACGCGCCGTTAGTATTAATTTTTTACAGGAATGATAATTTAACTAAAATGTATATGCAGGTGATGAGGTGGAGGTGGGTGTGTTTTAATTTCAGAGTTGACGTGGCAATTGGCATACATTAATTAATTAACAAACATGTATTTCTCTTTCTCCCATGCAAATTCTGATAGTGATCGCTCTCTCTTTGCTTTCTGGACTTCGCATTGTTGTTTTGTTTCTCTCACGTGCACGTGCACCTGCACCTGCTCTCTTCTTGTCTTTTTTACTTTGTTTTTTTTCCTCGATTCCTTTTTAAAAAATAAGCTTTTCTTTTTAACTACTTGAAGAAAGAAAGCCCATTGAGTTTAATTTTGGTCCTTTGCAACAAAAAAAAAAAGTTTAATTTTGACGCCACATATATAAAATATTTCTAGGGGCCTTTCAAACAGAATGCTCAATTTCAGTATTTTCATACCCTTTATGTAGATTTAGATACACTATTTATTCAATATATGATTGCTTTTGTTGTTAAATTTTTAGCAATTTAGATAATTATTTTTACTCACCGTGATTGCATAATATTTAAATATTCCTCTCAAATTTTAAAATGGTGACGATTCATTAACTCTCTATGTTGGATATCATTCTCAAAAGAAAAATAGATAAATAAATAAATATTGTTAAGTTTTGTTCTTTAACGTATTTAGATTCCTGAGGGAGGAGATCGAAATGTTAGTATAATGTAGCAAAGCCTATGAAAATTGAAAGCTTACACCATTGTTTTCACAAATAATTAAAGTGGGATTAGTTTACATTTAAAAAATTAGGTTTGACTACGGAGTCTAAATAAATAGCATACAAACCTAGTGCTGTGGTATAGCCAAGGCAGCAACCAATTGCCATACGAGGAACCTCGGAAAGCCAAATCGACGCGAAGAAGATAAGATAAAGGAATAATAACCTTTTTTTTTTCCTTTAATTTTAAATTTCATCTTAAAAACTTAATTAAGAATAAATAAGGACACGTGTTCCAAAACCCACCCTGATTAGTGAAAGAGGTTTTCAATTGAACACACGTCTTTTTATGGTGATTAGCGGGAGATAACAAGCCACTAATTCTCGATTTGTCGGCTCAAAAGGTCTTAAAAGATCACAAATCTTGGTCGCGGAATAATATAAAATCTCCGTCACCGTCGTCTTAAGCTTAAAGTAAAAGAAAAAGAAGGCCAAGTCAAACCACCACGTGGCATCTCAAACCCACCGATATGTCGTTTTCGTCCGATACCCCCTGAGAAGAGGAGAATGAAATGACTCTCATTAATTAATTAAACCAACTAACTTCCATATAATTTGACTTTTTCTTTTCATTTTTAAGCTGACGTGTTACGACGTGATTGGTTTCTGAACCTGTGGCTTCAATTTCTTCTCAGTTTGGAGAGTTGAACACTTTTAATTAGATCGAGAAAAATGCAAAAAGTTCCTCCAGGAAACATGGGATAGAGATAAGAATGAGTAGCTGGGCTCGGCCTGGCACGGCCCAGCCCATTTTGTATTTATATATTAAATAGAAAAAAGAAAGAGATGCATGGCCTGGTCAAAAAGAGAGCTTCCTGGATTCGCTCTTGGGCCGTTTTGAGATTAAAAATAAATAAACAAATATTTTCTCTGGAAGATATTCGTGGAGATAAAGAGGAAAGAAAGTACATGAGAGTGTGATATTATTATTGGGAGTAAGATATTCCACTGTCTTTTTGACTTATTTATACATTATTTAATGCTATCTAATTCAAGAAAAAATAGATAAATTCTAAACTTTTTGAAAAAAAAAAATCAATTCTAAGATAGGATGAATTTGTGCAATTCATCCTCAAACAAGTGTTAAATATTTACGGTTAAAATAAAAAGTGTTAAATATTTACATTTTAGGAACGTTTTAAATATTTACATTTTAAGATTTGCACTTATATTTTTAGGAACGTTTATTCAAAATAAGATATAAGAAATAGAGAATAGTCATGAAATACTGATTTTATGTAAACATTACCAAAAATTTTCACTGGTTGATAATTTGCAAATCTAATAGCGCCTTCACTTTTCCATATTTATTTTGGACCACGAATCAACGTGTGCCTCAGTCGCCACCGTGGGTTTCTCAATCATGGACGGGTTCGTGGGCTGCTATTCGTGGACCAATAGTAAATTGAAATGACACTGGAAAACAATTTGAAAAAAAAAAAAAAACTTAGACAGAAAAATAATGAGAGAAATAAGATAATTAAAATATGGAAAAAATATTAAATTAAATAGGTAATAATTAAGGGTAATATGGTAAAAAAAATTTGAGGTCTAAAAATGAAAATTTTCATATACATAGACATTTGTGAAAAATTGATTTTGAAACAAGCTTCTGGAGAAAATTTATGTAGTATCTAATATGTCATTTAACACACGATTGAAAGTTTAAGTTTAGGGCTTGTTTGGTAATATTTCTATTTTTGTATTCATTCTGTAAACAAGTTTGTTTGTTACGGACTTTTTATTTTAATACAATAGGTAGGGATAAGATTTTGAACTCATAATCTTTTGACCAGAGATAGACCTTGACCAATTGAACTATGCTCAAGTTGGTCGTTTCTAATAGACTTGAAACATATATCTTGTCTCTCATTTTGGTGAACTAAAAAAATGATTTGTTATTAGTAAACCATCTCATTTCTTGTTACAAAAGTATAACTTATAAATGACGTTCTCATTTTTCATTCTTTGTTTATATTTCTATTTTTTAAGATACAAACTTTGGTTAACTATCCTGTCTCTTGTAGCTTGTTTATATTAAACAAAACTCATTCAAAATATAGCAACATTTTAGAAACTATCCAAAGTAGTTTTCTTGAGATTCATGATTTTTTTTATGGAAAATATATATCTTAATTAATTGAAGTACATCGTGGTTGACAACGAAAAGTAGTTCTAGTGTTTTACCTGGACTTATGTTTACACACATTTAACAAGATTGCTAGGTTGTTCCATTTCTTTTATTCTATCCTTTTTCCTATAAATTTTGTAATTTTTGTTTACTCATTTTTAAAAGATAATAATTCTAACGTCCGTATTTTGTTTGTGGCTTTGAACAGATCTCAATGCTATTAAAATTCTAAGAGTTATATAGAAATGTCTGATAAAAAAATTAAAAAATTAAAAAATATAATATCGATTAAAAGATAAAAATTTAAATCCCACCTTCACAATATTAACTAAAAAAACAAACAAAGAAAAAAAAAACAGTTATAAAATCTTTTTTATTTCTTTTTTTTTTAAATAAACAAGTATTTTTTTTAGACGAAAAGAAATAATTATTAATCACACCTTCTCTCTATTTTAGCTCTACAAGAAATAGAAAAGAAAAAACAATCACGCACAAAAACGTGAGAGAGTTATTAAACGCCCTTCCGACAGTATTTAAGTGATTACTGTTTGAATAAGTTCATCAATAAATTTTAATTTGCCGGAAAAAAAAAAACGATTTAATTCAGTTTGTCGTGATCCTTGATCGTGATTCGCCGACTTTCCGATCTGAGCGCCCTCTGCAAGTCTCCGATGCCGACGTTGGAGCTGGTGAAAACCAACCGCCTAAGCCGGGCTCGGTCGTCCACCACCGCATTCGGTAATATACCCCACCGGCAACCGCCGTCTCCGCCTCCGACGACCTCGCACTTAACCACCTCCACCGGGTCAGAACCGTGGTGAAGGAATATGAAATCTCCCGCCGACGTCATCCCGATCGACGCCATTTCTGGGCTCTCTCCCTGAAGTTTCTCCAAAAACGATTTCGGCATTTCTCCAATTTCCCGACGTTCCGATGTGGGGACCACCACCTCCCATATCTTCACGCTTTTAACATCCTCCGACGTCCCCATTAGGCCTGCAACCACCAACCGGCCGGCGGCGAGGCCGATGGCCGACGAAAAGACCTCCGGGTCGGGTTTCAGGTCATACGGCCCAGACCATGATTTGTTCACCGGGTCGAAAGAAAATGTCGCCGCGGAATTTTTATGCATGACGTACAGCTTTTCCTCGTCAACGGCAGTCGAGAACCACGTGGCAGTCGCGTATTCGGTGAAGATTGAGGGCAACTCGTCGCACGTGTCCCAGGTTTTGGAGTTCAAGTCATAAATGTGTACGGCGGGTGGTTGGTCGATGAAGTCGCACGTGCCGGCAGCGATGATGGCTCTGTGGCTCACCAGCGCAACTATCGGGTCCACTCGCCACATCAGCGGCGTGGGCACGTGATGCCACGTGACGTGGAGTGGGTCGACGGAGAAAGAGAATTTGGAGGGAGAGAGCGTGTAGAGGAGAGTGGAGTGGGAGGACCGGAGGGCGGCGGCGTAGCGGATGGGGGGGTGGTTGATCTCCATCCAGAGATCGGACCGGGGGTCGTAGGCGGCGGAGGAGGCGGCGGCGTAGGGAGGGGTTCTGGCCTGAGCGTGGAGGAGGAGCCATGGCTTGAGGGTGTTGGAATGGGAGAGAGAGGAGGAAACGGCGCGTTCCCAGCCTTGAGAAACGCGGGAGGAGGACGCGAGATCGATTAGAGGGACGCGAGAGAGAATAGCCTCCAGAATGTCGCCGTGGACGGCGGTGCCGTCTTGTTCGTCCGCCGACTCCTCTGCAGACATGGCGGCCGGGATTGGAGTCGGTGGATGCAGAGAGGGATAAATTAATCTTAGAAAAAGAAAATTAATAAATATTGTCAGTTGAGTTTGTTGAGGCTGCTTTTCAATGGCTTTTAATATAAAAATGTGTGGTGAGATGAATATCAAACGTCGTGTCACAATTATATGAAATATAGATAGAAAATGATGGTAAAAAGAGTTACAAAAAATATTTTAATTAATAAATAAATATTTTTTTCTAAATAAATTATATTAATATTAGGTATATATCTGTAATATTTTATTGATATTTTTTATATTTTGTCAATTTTTTGTAGTATTATTGAAATGTCGATGTCGAACTTAAATCCATGAAAATGTCGACGTATCGAACGAATATTAATGTCATAATCCTATCTTAAAATATATTGAAATGTCAAGCCTGCATAATTCAACTAGTGAATTCTTAAACTAATTAAATTAATAAAGTCTTAATTTTAAAAACTTTTTTTTTCAAACTCAATTTATATTGTTTGGGCTGAGTTTTCAAGTAATTGAATTTTTCAAAATATCCTTGATGTTAACCTTTTAAGTGGCTTTAATTGAATTAGACATGTCTTTCAGATAAATATGGAAATTTGACAGAAAAAAATTTGAACGCCCAATCAACTTCAACCAGTTAAAATACTTATTTTAATTAAAAATCGTGAGTTTAAATCTCACATCGTATCATAAAGACAAATTCTAAACTATTTATCTTTCAATCTACCAATGTCAAATTTGATATATGTTTCGGTCAGTTGAGTAGTTGTCATGTAGAAATTTGGTACAGACAATAAAGTTTATATGATAAATAAATACATTTGTTTCCTACTTAGAAAACAATAATGAAAGACCTCTGCAATAGTACTCTCTTTACATTAAATACATTTATATAGTTTCCGTATTGTAACTTTATTTTCTATGTATTAAATTTCCATTAATTTAGCTGTCTTTTTCACTAAGCTATAAAATTTTCATCTATATATCAATATTTCCATAACTATTTCTATATATTAATGAATTTGACATAATATTATTGGTAAATCAACATTTTTATAGTATCACAGAAAATTCATCAAATATCAATAAAATACTTCTAATATTGACATATATTATTAATATTGATAATTTTAAACTTATTTATAAATGGTAAAATACTTCATTGAAAAAAAAAATCTATAGATAATATTTTCATAAAATTAAGTGTTCGATATTTCCAACCCTTACAACCTTACCTTCTATCTATCGTACACTGAATTCGGATTTGTCTGAATTTTTGTAAACAACCAATTAAATGATGGTGAAGTAATTTCCTCCCTCCCAGAAGGCCAACATTGAAATTCCTTGGACCAACTACTGTTATTTTAACTCGGTGCTGAACAAAACATCCTAGGGATGAATGTTCATGTTCTGACTTTAATTACTTTTAATGGTGTATTTGAGAGTGACTGTAGAATGAGTGATTTAAAAAAAATGATTTAAGAGTAATTGATTTTCCAAAATCGCCACCGGATAACTTACAAATCAATTTTAAGTGATTTTAGATTTTCCTAAAATAAAATTTTAATTTGTCAAACATATCCATGAAAACAAGAGTGATTTTGACAATAACAAATGTTATTTTGTCATGATAAAATCATTTCCAAACACACCATAAATCTCTTTTTCCAAAATGACAAAATCACTCTAAAACACGTCCTAAATCTCTTTTTTCAAAATCACTGTTTCTACCGTCACTCGTAAACACACTCTAATTTGGAGATCTTTTGAGGTAGTAGTGTTTTTTTTTTAAAAAAAATTTAGAAAAAGAAAATACATTTTTTAAATGGTTGTTATAATGATAAGATTTATTTTAAAATTTATTAATTTTTTTGAAATGTTTTGTAAAATTTTAATTGTTTTGAAGAGATTGATTTTATGGGTCCACAACTTGATAGTAAACTGTATTTAAAACTTGTGAGGTCCACAATTTATCGAAAGATAGATAGTTAAAAATTTTTGGTATCTTGCATTAAAGAAAAAGTTAATTATGTTAGTACAAAACTAAGAGATCCCAAAATTTAAAAACAATAATAATAAAATAAAATAAAATATAGATACATAGTTGGAGTGGTTAAAAAAAAAATCTGGCGTTTCTTATAGAAGGTTTGTTTTTGAAATGTTGCTAGCTTTTTTTAGAAACAAAAAGTTTCTATCTTTTTTCTTCTAATAGTGTTAGTGTTTGAACTAGCAAGCACCATATTACGAAACTATTTTCATGGACCTACGATTTTTGTCATCACTTATTGGAACGATTAAATTTTCTGTGCTGTCAATATGGTTCTGTCTAAAAGTCATTATGTTGATTGAGATGTTCTCATTGATATGTTTCAACTTTTTTGTCAATTCAAATTTGCAACAATATGCTTGCATCTCCAATAAGGGACACTTTCCAATAGAACCACAAGAGTTTTTTTTTTAGAAAATTTCCAATTTGGGACAATTTCCACCGTAAGATTTGAAGTGTCTGAATATTTGGAATGTTGGTTTTTTTCTGCCCCAAATTCAACCCTATAGAACCACAAGAGATTCTTTTTGAGTTTAACAAATTAATCATACTTTCTAACATTTTTTTTAGATATTTGAAAAATATTGTATTATAATTGATGCATTGAAAAAACTTCTTCCATAGATTAACTTGTCTTTCTTCAAATAAGATAACAAAATGATATACTTTATAATTAGATCAATTTTGTTTAGGGTTTAGATTCATCCCAAATGGGTATATCTTTTTTTTTTTTTTTTTTTTTGAGAAAAGGGTATATCATTTCATTAATAAGAGTTGGAGAACTTCTTTAATAGACTTTTTAATATCCCATGGATAAGAAGAGGGACAAAATGAAAGGACCACAAAAGAGTTAACCAATGCCTTCAATATGAAGGAAAGGTAAGACCATAAATACAAAGAATTGTAAAGGGTGGTAGGTTTATTTCAAATGATGCTAGTTTTCATAGACGTTTTTGTTTCTTTTGTTTTGTTTTTTTTCTCCTTTAATTTTACTATCGTGAGTATTTGAATCAGATTAGATGCACCACACTAAGGAATTATTCTCATGGGACGGATAGTAGGATTCTACAATCTACAACTGTCATGAATTTATTGAGTAATAAAAAACCACCACTTGTTGGACGAATATTGAAGGACTCTTCATATTATCATTGTACTACATGTTATCTACCACATGGTTGTATCTAAGAGTCATAATATTGATTGAGATGTTCTTATTTATATCTTTAGGCTTTATCTCAATTCAAATATGTTTGAATATTTGGAATGTTGATCTTTTCTACCCTCCACTTTTTACCTAACTTTCTTGAGTTTTTTTTTTCCTCAATTATACTTCAAACAAGCTTATTTGACGATTAGGCTTTACAGGGAGTGCCACAATTTAATCATACTTTTTAACATTTTTTTAGATATTTGAAAAACATGGTATTATAATTTATGCATTAAAAAAACTCAGTTCAAATGTTAAATTGTTTTTTTTAAATAAGATAAAAAAATGATATACTTATATAAATTTCATCAATTTTCTTTAGAGTTTAGACTCATATCTAAGAATGTTCATGGGATAGGGTGGGGACGTGGAAGGCTTCCCCGCCCCCTATTTAATTCTCCATCCTTGTGATATTTTGCATGAAATTTAGCGGGGATTGAGGCAGGGATTTAGTGCCGAGAATTCGCGAGGATTAGGTTCCCTATAGGGGATTTTTTTTGTTTATTTTTATTTTTAAAAATTATTTCACAATTAAATAATTTTTTCTAAAGAAATTTCTAATTAATTTTTTATTTCTAATCATAAAACCACATGGTCTAACCCGTCTCTATATATATACATATATTGGACGGGTGGCAGAAAAGAATATGATTTTTTTATTATACATATTATACATAGAGAAAGCAATAAAATTGTATTATCGTGTGTGTGTGCGCGCGCGCGTGTGTGCGGTGAACGAAGAATGGGGAATAGGGAACAGTTCTCCGTCCTCGTCCCCATTTAGGCGACAAAGAAAAAACTTTCCCCATCCTCACCCATATGAAATTTAAACAAGAATTCTCCACCCCGTTTAAATAGGTTCTGCATGAAAAATAGACATCTCTAATTGTATCATCATATTGGCATATCTTTTCATTAATAAGAGCTAAGAGGACTTATTTAATAGACTTTTGGTATCCCCATTAGATAAGAAGAGGAGATAATGGAAGGGCCACAAAAGAGTTAAACTAACCCATGCCATCAATATGAAGTGAAAGGTGTGACAATAACTCAAAAGGATTGTAAACAATGAACATATCACTTCAAAATATGGTTTTTTTGGCGGGATTTGAATCTCTAATTTTTTAGTTGATAATATATGTCTTAACCAATTCTGCTACAGACTGAAAATTTTAAATTATTATATCTAAGAGTTTAGGTTATTTAATTTTAAGTGACAACATTTTTTGTCACTTTAAAGGTATGCTTGGGAATGATTTTAGTATGAATAGAAGTCTAGAATCACTTTCACTAATGCCAAATCACTTCCATTTTAAAATATACATGTCTAATAATGATTCATAAGCGATTTTGGAAAAAATCTATCACTTAAGTGATTCCCAATCAACCACTTGGAAGATGTTTCTCCAAATGATTATCCAAAGGCAACTTGATTGGCAAGGATTTGGGATGATCTCTTGGTTATACTGATTTAGAAGTCTCAAGTTTGAACCTTCCGGTGAGTTTAATACCAAATCTCTTCATATCTTTTCGGTCTAAGCCTTGGGGTAGGCATGGGTATCCGTATAGGGCAAAGTTACGACTCCCAATTTTCCAAAAAAAAAAATAATAATAATAGGGAATTATTTTTTTTAGTGATGATTAGGGAGAGCTTTTAAGACTGGAGGGTGGTAGTTGCTCTCGGTTTCCTTGGTGGGTTTGCATTTCAAATGTTGCTAGCTTTAACAGACTTCCTTTTTTCTGATTTTTCTTTAATATTATGAGTATTCGAACTAGATTACATGCACCACGCTAGGGAACTATTCTCATGGGGTGCAGCATGATTCTACAACATACAACTGTCAAGAAATACAAAGATGTTTTATCCAAAAATAGGTGATCACCATGGGTTCTGGTACCATGAGTATCCAAGTGTTAGAAAATTACATTCCCCTTGCCATAGTCTACAAGCTCTAGCCTAGAGTTCTTCCTTATCAATATGTCGTCCGTGGTTAATTTTTCTAAATTTTGTTCTTGAGAAATTGAATGGTATTGGATGTGGGTGGACATTTTCAAAGTTCTTCAAACTTTATAAACAAGTATATAAGCTCAGCTCATCCAGGCCCGATGTTACCATCAGGGTGCTCGTAAGAAACCAGCACGCACGACAAGAATGATAGGAATAAAAAAGTTCTGGTATAAAAGATCTTAAGATTGTGATTAAAGTTTGACACTGGGTAGAAGTAGAGAAGATGTCATGCAGTTCTTTAGAAAAACGCATGGTTGTTGGTAGAGAACTGACACCAATGAAGGTGCAAGTTGCACATTTTCTTTTACAGCTATGTTTCAAGAATCAAAATTCTCCCAGGAGAAAAGGTGCACTAGGAAGAACATTTACAATTATCCGAAGATCTGAAGGTCCTTGACAAGTTTTTATCTTTGTTTTAAAGTCAATTATCATATCGTGCCTATAATCTCAGAGAAAACCACTTTTAAAGAGTTAAGCTAGTACAGATAACACATAACAGAACTTTCATGACCCATGAAAATTAGCCTCAATTCAGACTAAACATTAAAAGGTTCTTTATTTAATATCCATACATTGCCATTAGCAGTATCTTTTCCTACTCTTGTCATAAAAGACCCATGGCAAATTTTTGAATGAAACTATCGTTAAGAAGCCAAGGGATGGGATAGAGGGAAATAAAAAAGAATTCTATCAGATTCTCCAACTTTGGTATAGATGATAGTTGTTAGAGGAAAAAGTCAGAATACTCCAACGGAGACTTACGCAGCTGCGGTGATGCATTCAATGGCTTGCTTGCATATACCAGTCATTGTTGCTTCAGGGCCATAGACCTACAACAGAACATGGAAGAAATTTCTGAGCCTCTCACTAATTTGATCGCTACTGCTGAGTGTTAAAATTATAGGCATTGAGCTTTACATGACTGTGAAATGATTCGATGTACCTCAATTGGAATGCCGAGTTCTTCTCCAAGTGCCCGCATTTTTGCCAAGCCCCTCTGGTAGTTAGGACCTCCTCTCCTTACATAAATATTCATTCTTGCTGCCTTAAGCTTTGCTTCCTGAATGAGAGGGGGAAACGAGTTCAGATGTTTAGCTGCTAATTGGGAAAAAGGTTCTACAGTTTGTCTGGGAACTTCATTGCTAGATCTTACCTTCTCCTTCAAGGCCCTAATTATGCCATTAAATGTAGCAGCTACATCCGTAAAGTTAGCTATTCCTCCACCAATCACAAGCGCTCTACTACGGCCATCAGGATCTGCAGTTGCACACTACCAAAAAAAGAAAAAAGAAAAGTAGAATGAAAACAGAACCACGTTAATGTTAATGGAAAATGAAAACCATTGTCCAGGAATTCAGATATTTTGATATTTTCCTTATCATTGGCATCACAACCAACCTCAGAACAATTATCAAATCCAGTAGGAAAAAACAAGGAAAGAGTAACTGTTGATCATCAGATCTTTTGGTGGAGGAAGAGCACTTACATCAATAACAACTCGGGCATACTGTAACACCTCCTCTTCGTTTGGTGCTCCACTGTATTCTGCATAATTCCCAAGCTCAGAGGCGTAACCAAGATCTCCAACCTAACAGTAACAGGAAGGTTTCATTAGTATATAATAGCAACAGGACACTGAGCTAGAGGGACTCAATATGGAAGGTGTACCGTGTCTGCATAAATGACACTTGCACCTCCTCCAGCAACCATGGTCCATATTCTTCCTTTTGGGTTCAAGACAGTGAATTTCAATGATGCACTCGTCTGCAGGTAAAGCAAATGTGAATACGTATTATCGAGTTCAATACAATCCCTAAAGAACTGGTTCTTCTGGAATCAATATTGCATTGCACTACATGATTTCCCTTCAGCTTTAAGTATTTGATATCCTTAATTCAGATCAGAATCCTAAGACTTTAATTCAGATCAGAATCCTAAGAGTTCTCTATTGGATTACCAGACATAGAAGTGCATATGAAAATTTGGAGGCTGAAGAACTACTAATGCCGATAAATCTCTCTTTTGACATAAAAACGGCACTAGCAGAGTCAAAAAGTAATGAAAGAGATAAAGAGGCTTGCTGAAAGATGTATGGGAGTTTTTTTCTTCACCTTTTCATCTAGGCCATGAATAAAGCTCTCTGTTGCACTCATAACTCTTCCAAACGGCAATGGGAACTCAACATCACCCCACCTACATAGTCGCAGTATAAGATAACAATAAATATATCAACTAAAGCATAAATAGAATTAACAGCACCAATAAAATTGTGATCATCTAATTTGTTCAAAAAGGGAAATGTATGGAAAAAAAAGGTCATACTTTTTGAAATTCTTAAAACTAGCAGTATCATCCAGTTCGCCTCTCATGTCCAGTGGATAAGGCTTTCCATCAACCAATGTGAAGGGATTCATTTCCAGAAAAGTGAAGTCCAAATCTGGCAAACATGAATCCAAGAAGTTGAGATGGAGTTCTACAAGCCACTGAAGCTATTTCTGCTAGAATATCCATTATCAGGAAAAAATAAAAGTAGAGCACCTTGAAATAGAGAAAAAACAGACTTGAGAAAGTCCTCAATTTCCCCCTTGATCTGGATTAAAAAGCAAAATTTGTGTCAGTTCTCTATAGCTAGAGTGGGCACAAAACATGCTGAAAATTTCACAGAAAAAATATGGCAGGATAAAGTTCATTCTGAATTGCTGAATCCTATGCTAGAATACTGTTGACTTATTTCATCAGGAAAACCGCATCAGAACGCTAGAAGTAGGAATATGAACCAGGAACTATTTGTGATGAAAGTACCTCCAAAGGAAGGGTGGCAACAAGTGGAGCACATATTTCCGATGTAAGGGATGCTCCTGTTGGAACAAAGATGGTCTTGACCTAAAGAGATCATATATCATCATGAAAGTGGTATAAAAAGACCATGTGATGACAAAAAGAAAAAAAAAAAAAAAAGAACTTTTGTATCTTCTGAGACAAACTGCTAATAAAAGCATTCAACCACACCTTATCCCAGTTCTCTTCAATATCAATTCCTCCACATTCTGAAAAGCTTAGACTACAGCCAAGCCTTTCTGAGACAATATTCAGATAAAATTCTTCGTTGTGTGGGATAAAAGGCTCCACTATAAATGTTGTAATGGGTCCCTTGCATCCGCTCATCTCCACCTAGTATTTGAAAGAAAACCAAAAAAGAAACAAGTAAATATGTAATCACTAAAAAAGAATAAAATGTAAAATTAACTGAAATGCTTGCTGATGAAGAGATGGAGGAGAAGAAGTTGATATATAGTACCACTTTCCCCAGACGTTCCTTCACAAAATTAGTTACTTCAGCCAAGTCTAGATTTAGTGCAACTAAACCGCTTTTACCACGCTTTCCAAACAACATGTCAGGCTTCACAACCAATTTTGACGATAACAGCCAGGGTTCCTTCTCAGCTAGCTCATTGAAATCGGTCGATTCACTAACC
This sequence comes from Momordica charantia, assembly GCF_013281855.1. Classification (NCBI taxonomy): domain Eukaryota; kingdom Viridiplantae; phylum Streptophyta; class Magnoliopsida; order Cucurbitales; family Cucurbitaceae; genus Momordica; species Momordica charantia. The sequence continues at coordinate 30,923,092 of NW_028275167.1, read as the reverse complement.
TATAGCATGTCGGAAATAAAGCATTATTGCAAATATTGAAAGATTAACAAAATAAGATTCAATATACAGTGTGATTTTATATGATTAAGAATTAAGAGTAAGCAAAAGTACTTCAAAATTAAAACACTTCTTTTCTTTCTCCTAAAATCATTTGTGGATATTATTTTTCCAGAAGTTTCAAAATAGGGCTAGAAGCACTTTTCACGCATCCGAAAGTAACCCTAAAAACTTTCCGAAATTTATGGTTTTGTCTCATTGACACTATTAAGTAAAGCAATGGCGCCAATTAACAATGGATAGCGTTTGTGAAGAGGCATCTACCGAACATGGAAAAACAAAAATAATAAATCAAACGATCCTGAATCTCCATCAGCGGAGATATCGACACTCGACAATAATCGGAAGAAGAAAAATGAACTTACCTGCGCTGATTTGATCGGTAAATCACGGCCAGAAATTCTTTTAAAATGCTCCTTCAACAATCTCTTGGAATCGTTCTCTCTGATCTTCTTGCGCGCCATTTCTCAATACCTACATTGCGCCAGAGAAGAAACCAATCAAAAAATAGCAAAACCAAAACAATGAAATCAACCGAAGTCAACTAATTGCTCAAAGATCCGAAAATTTGAATTAGCAGAAATAATAGATCTTGATCAGAGCACAAATCAGAAATGGCCAAAAGTAAGAAAAAAATCTTCCAAAGAAAATCTAGAGAAACGCTTACGGATTGGTGGTGGATTGGGTTAAACTGCGATCAAATCGAGGTTAAAGTTGGAGTCTCCGAATCCTACTCTCTCTATATATAGTCGCTGAAATATTATTTAATTTATGCCCTTTTCCTCTCACGAGCAGATGAAAGAGTTAGCAAATTAATTTCTGATGACATTTGCGAATAAATAATTTGAAAAAAAAAAAGAAAGAAAAAACTCCCGATCACAATCGCCACCTACCACCAAAATAACTGAACCAACCTCTCGTTGCCAGGTGATTTTCACTTGTTTTGTTTTTCTTCCTACAAATTTTATTGAAATTATATTAACGTTTCAATTTCGCCTTAAATTGAAAAATATAGTTCTTCTTACTTTTCGTCCCTTCTCAAAATATTAATGTATATTTATTCAAATAATCTTTAAAAGGTCTAGATCATTAATAGCATTCTTTTTTAAATGATAGGAGTTTTTTGAAACAAAGGATAAAGTTCATTTAATTTTTACATATAATTTAGCATTAATGTTATTTTTAAAATTCAGTTTTTAAAGATAAAGTTTAATACTACTGGTTTTTTTAATATCTAGCTTCTTTATTGTTTAGTATCTAAAATTTAATCTTTCATTTATTTTTTTAAGAAACATTAGACTCTTTACTGTAAAAGACATATTTTAAGAAAGATATTTAGGTGATGAAATCTACCTACAAATAAGAAATATAAATATAAAAATAAATATTTTTTTTTAAATAATCAAACTGTTATTTAAAAAGAAGTGATCACGTGAAAATGTTAAATATATAGGAATTCAAACTCACAACTCTGTGGTTTGAAGTATATGTCAATTACAATTGAACTATATTCGTTTGGATGAAAATGTTAAATATTTTTCTATTTATAATGTAAAATTTTGTATACTTTATTGTGCTTAGTCGTTAGAAAAAGGGCGGGATGGCTTAGCCATAATTGTCACATATTAGTCAAAATAAAAAAATAAAAAGGAAGAAGGTGGGATGAGGGATGAGGGAAAAATTCAGAAATCTTGTGTTTTATTTTTCCGGAGCGTGAAAATTGCGAACTACGCGGCACGTGAGAATCGCGTGAGGCTTTTAGAGAACCAGGGATAGAAAATGAAAAAGGAAAGAAAAACCGAAGAGAAAGAAACGGTAGTGGACTTCTAGGGCTCACCCGAGATTGTTTGTGTACTGGGCTAATTTCGTTCATCCCCTAATTGATCCTTATAGCATTTCAGATTCGCGGCGGAATTATTGAATCAGGTATCATTTTCCTCGATTTGTAATCTCGCAGTCTATGTTTTCTGGGTTCCGTCTTATGTCGCCGATTGGGTTTTCTGGATGTAAGAATCTGGACAGAATTGGGGGGGGGGGGGGGGGGGGGGGGGGGGAGGAAATTTTGACTGAAAGAAGCTTGAACTTTTGAAGCCTATCGACCATACAAGTTGGGGAAATGGAAGGAACGGAACAGTGGAAGGTTCACGTGGAACAATTGAAGGTCCAGATGGAGCAATGGCTGCAACAAGGCTTGGAGCTTGTTCACCAAATACCCCCAATTCAGCTCTACGTCGGGGTTGGTGTGTTGTTATTGACCACCCTACTTCTCTTATTGAGTGAGTCTCCTCTTTGTCTGATCAATTTTTTTCGTTCTTTAGTCCTGTGGTTGAATATCGCTTTCTGTAAGGTGAAACATTTTGGAATTTGCAATTGACTCCTCTCCTCTCTCGACAGCTCGCTTGTTCAAGCGCAGAAAATCGAATACCATTGTTCTCAGTGGACTCAGTGGAAGTGGGAAAACTGTTATTTTCTATCAAGTAAGCATCTGCATTGCTGGTTTCTTCTCTTTGTTTTATACGACTGCTGGACAAAACACTAGAACCTGGTATTTTAGTTTTTCTAGAATTTGATAACTGAATTGGTTGCCCTAAGATATTTGATATACTCGCATTTTGCATTTTTCATTTACTTCGGCTTCAATTCAATGATTATGCCTTTTGTGTTATGAGTTTATACACTAGTTGTATTTCTGCACCATCTTCTCAAGAGGTATCTCAAAGGCACTAATGTTATTTTGGAGTTGGAGTGTATTGTCCACGTTGCTCTTGCATGTAAGAATGCCCCATTTTGCTTTGGACCTATTTTTAAGGTCGGTTAAGAAGTTAGTAACACAGCAGCCATGCACACTGTAGGTTTTCTGTTATGCGTCACAGTGTTTGATGTCTTGGATATTTCGAAACATAATTTGCTGATTGATTGGATGCCATGAAAGCTGTTATACAAAATTTAAAGCAAAGTATAAATCTTATCGGGTTTATGATGATGCTATGTATATGCTAAAGATTTTTCCTTGACAGGGCTTGTAATGTACCAAGAAAAAGAAGGAATTTTTTTCCCTTCTAGATGTGCTGCTATCATTTATGATGTTATTATGCCTTTGCAGCTTCGTGATGGTTCTTCTCATCAGGGTACTGTTACATCAATGGAACCTAATGAAGGCACGTTTGTGCTTCATTCTGAAATTTCAAAGGTAGGTCATGTTTACTAGTACTGGTGCTCAGGAAGTGAGAATGCTCCTTTCTCTGATCCATTACGGTTTTAGAAATCAGTATTAACAATGCTGTGCAGTTTTTTCCCCAACTATCTCAACTTTTTTCTTTCATTATTTGATCAAACTTAAACTAACAGGTATTTTATTTAATTGTTTTCTTAGTAGAAGAACAAACTAAAGCCTGTTCATCTTGTTGATGTCCCTGGGCATTCTCGCCTTCGAGCCAAACTAGATGAGTTTTTGCCTCAAGCAGCTGGTGTAGTCTTTGTGGTGGATGCTTTGGATTTTTTACCTAACTGTCGTGCAGCTTCAGAGTAATTATCTAATCACCACAACTTTATGCCTATGTGTTTATATTTACCATATGAATGTAGAAGCTTTTGGTCTCCCAAGTTCTCACAATCCTAACAGATAGCATTTAATTTGCTACATAAGCACTCACGTGTCTTGTCCATGTCTGATGCAATTCATGTTTAACTACACAAAAGAAGTGCGGAATCAAATGTCTCCTGTCATTAGTTTAATTTCTTAAATTTCTATTGAAGGTACCTCTATGATATCCTGACTAATGCGAGTGTTGTGAAGAAGAAAATCCCTGTCCTGATACTATGCAATAAAACAGACAAGGTTACAGCCCACACAAAAGAGTTTATCAATAGGCAGGTGGAGAAGGAGATGTATGGCTTCTAACTTTCTCTGTTTTATTAACGTCTTTTGTATTTGGTATCATTAACTACCATACTTTGTTATTTCAATCTTATGTTTTCTATAATTGTGCAGTGACAAGCTACGAGTGTCGAGAAGTGCGATCTCAGCAGCTGATATTGCAAATGACTTCACACTAGGGGTACCTGGAAAAGCATTTTCGTTCTCACAGTGCCATAACAAAGTTACAGTTGCTGAAGCCTCTGGATTGACGGGTGAAGTAACTGAGGTTGAGCAATTTATAAGAGAAAATGTGAAGCCTTAGCTGTGTATTCTATCCTACATGTTGACTGGTGCTTTTTACCCCTTCATTTGAATATAAACTCCAATGTGTTTGAAATGCCGCTTTGAGAATTTCGAATTGCATCCCGATTCTTGTAGTGTCTAAAGACAAGAAGTTAAAGCTGTTCTATGTCCATGTCTTCTTCCCTTGCTGAGAATTGTATAAGATCGTACCCGGAATAGTCGTACAATGTCACAGAAAAGCCAAAACATTCGTAAAGCATAAATAATAAAAATCTGAGACATTGTTGCCTTCTTTGTGGTGGAAATAAGATCATTTCTACAACTCTGCAATATGTTGGCTTCTTTTGTTTCTGGCATGGCTCTCAACAATCTGAATTTACACCAGCTAATAGACGGATAGGCGAAACATATGGGGAAATTGGCTCAAATGACCTCCAAAAACTTTTGAAATGCTCAAATAACCCTCTTTCTTTTATTGTGCCCTAATGACCCACTTGAATATTAAATTAATTTTTATAGGTAGCGAAATTACCATAGTACCCTTCGTTCAAAAAATTGAACCGTTCTAACTTTCCCCATTTCTCTCCGTTGTCAGTCGTCGTTCGTCTTCTCCTTTTCCGTTTGCGTGAGTCGTCTTCTCCCGCTTCATCTCCGTTCGAAATCGCTCGAGGTAAGTTCAATTTTTCCACTGTTCCGTGGGGTTAGGGCTACGTTTTTTCATGTTGAATGGGTTTTCTTCCGTTGATTCCTGAACACCAGCACTGTATCTTGTTGACCATGTACATGAATGAGTGATTTCGCTGTCCGATTTTACTTTATTTTGTTTGTTCCATTATTGGGAGATTGTTCTGTTGTGATTTCCTTCATTGTTGTTCTGTCGAAATTGATTTTTGAGCTGAAATTGAGTTTTCAGGTATGTGGGAGGGAACCGTTTTAAGTGTGTTGGGAGGTTGAAGAAGGAGAGCTCTGCCATTTTTCTCGGGTCGTTCTCGGGCGAGGTTGAGCACGAGGTATTCGTCAGATGCTTGAGGCTGAACCTCGAGGTTCCTCGAGGTAAGCTCGAGGTTGGATTTCTTTCAAGTACCTCGGGTTGACCTCGCGCGAGGTTGAACCCAAGGTATTTGAAAAAAATCCAACCTCGAGCTTTCCTCGAGGAACCTCGAGGTTCAGACAAAGCTGAATACATGGGGCATAACCTCGCCCAAGGTCAACCCGAGAAAAATGACAGAAGCTTACAAACGTTGAGCGACTTTACATATTTTTGTGTAGTCTATATTCTGTGAGATTTCTCGGGCCCGATCTTAACCGAGGTTGTGCCCGAGGAAAATTACAGAATGTAAACTTTGTTAACAGTAATATATATTTTGTATGTATCGACCTCGAGGAAGGCGAGATCGTAGTATGGGACTCCTTGACTTCAATGACCACGGATCATGCTATGGAGGATCATTTGAAGGTAATGCGCACCATCATCCCAGTAATGCTCTTCAAATGTGATGTTATGAAAGTCCGACCCAATCTACTGATCCAACCATGGTGGATTCGACGAGTTACGTTAGCACCACAGCAGATTGGCGGTGGTGACTGTGGGATTTTCGGCGTCAAGTATTTTGAGTACGATGTAACCGGGTCCGCATTGAATACTCTAACACAGTCTAGGATCGCATACTTTAGAAGGCAACTTGCTTTTCAACTTTGGGCGAATAGACCTATTTTTTGATATTCCATTAGAATTGTTTTCTTATTTTGTACGTAACTTAGTTAAATTTGATAATACGAATGAATTTAAGTATATTGACTATGATTTAACAAGGACTCGTTTAGATACATTGAGACAAAACATCAATTATTAATGGAGTTTAGGACTGCGTTTTCAATATTAGGATCATTTTAATCTTTATTTATGAAGAACATTGTATTTTACGGTCGAGGTAAGCTGGTTCACGCTCGAGGTTTTTTGCACAACTGACAAAAAAACCAACCTCGGTATCTACCTCGACCGAGTTCGAGCCTGAGAATATTGGCAGAACTGAAACAAAGAACAACCTCCATATTAAATGTACAGAACTTTAATCTCTATTTTTGTAGCTCATTGAATTTTACGGTCGGGGTCGACCATAACTTGGCCGAGAATTATGGAATCAAGAAAAATATTCGGCGGCGGCGTCCAACACGAGGAACAAATTTTGGTGGCTTAATCGTCCTTGGCACGTAGTCATCCAGTAAAATCCAATATTCTTCGTCTCCGACGGGGGTACACGGGTTCGGCGTAACCAAGTATGAGGGTTTCGATTCGGTACCATTTTGTTCTGCATTACAAAGCACAATTGAAAGACAATTAGAGATGGAATATATATATATATACATCAACCTCGGGCGGGAAACATATTTTCTCGCTCGAGGTGGAGTTCAATACGCAACCAAGCCCGAGGTAACTTTAACAAACATTCCGTTTTGAAAACCTCTGACCCCGATTAAGAAAGTTTAGTACCTCGCCCGATGTTCATCAAAAACATGAATCTCGGCCGATAATCATATCACCTCGCTCGAGAATAACCCGACAATTAGAGCGCATAGTGCAGGAGGAATGAACATATGGGTTTAAAACAAAATAACAAAAATTATTGTTACTCCGACTGTAACAAAAATAAACCAAACGAGGATCAAATAAAAACACATGTGTTCAAATGTAGACATCAAGCAAGATTAACGCGCAAAAGGAGAAAGCATAAAAAATAAACAACTACTTCTCCCGAAATCTTGAAACTTCTGAAGATAATATTCACAATACTTTGAAGCTACCTCGGGCGGGAATTTTTCTACCTCGGTCGGGAATTATTCCAGCGGTTATCTGTTACATTTAATGACATTTTGGTCATTTCACCTGCTTCTGACACATCATCAATGTCAAAAGTGAGTCATTTGGGCATAATTAAAGGGGTGGGTCATTTGAGCATTTCAAAAGTTTTTGGAGGTCATTTGAGCCAATTTCCCAAACATATGTTTCATTCTCAATGCTTTTAAAAGTGCTGTTACGATGTTTAGTTAATTTCTTTACAACTAGATACATTGAAAATTTGCAACTTTTCCCACTTCAACTTGTTATACAAGAATAAGAAATATACCAACCAAAGAGCCCAGTCCAACAATTGTCTCTTGTACCTATTCAGGGTTGAGCTTCTTTGCTATTATATCAACAGGTAATGATCCCAAAGGGGCTGACAGGTCGAGGTCTGCTTCCCAATCCTCATCATCATCAGAGCCATAGTTAGGTTCGCTGTAATCCTGACTTTCAGCGCTGTCATCTGGACTGTTAACCTTCTCTTCACTTGACAAGATAAATGCTGGATAAGAGTGCTCAGTTGCTTGTGAAATTTTCTCAAATTCCTCAACTTTCTCTAAGAGGTCATCAGGAGCAAGACCAATCACATTTAGCAACAATGCCTTGTTTGAATCGATAGCACGCTTCCATAGCAGCTTCATTTTTGGACTAGTTTTGATTGTATGATGATTGCCATGTGAACGGTTACTATTCTTGATAGGCTCACCTAAAAAAAACAGCAAAGATGAAGACATTTAAAAGCCATTTGCAGTTATTATGTTCAAATCTGATGAGAAATAGAATTAGTCATTTATACTTTGCATCACAACTTAAGAGTTAAGACTACATGTCATGGCCTCTTTGTATTTCTGATAAAAGTGAGAAAGTGTAATTAAACGAAAGGACTATACTTACCAGAAGAGCCCGAACAATTATTAGTGCTAGCTTGAAGAGGAAGTGGAGCAGAACGATCTTCTGGAATAACTGACTTCCAATCTTTTCCCCTCCACATCAGTATCTTTTCGTTGTCAAATGACAGTAACACACAAGGAACCAATTCCTGTCGAGAAAAATGAAGGAATAATAATCAATGACTTATATCAAACGATCAGATATCATATGATTTCCACAAGTGCTAGTTACATATGTACATAACTTATTGGTTTAACTCGGCAGAAAGGTGGGTAGTTTCATCATGTGTAAAATAAATCTCAACCATGGTAATTGAAGTTTTAGTTTAAAGCATAATCAGCTCGGTTCCATTGATACCGCAACATATATCCAGAGATTTATCTCGGGATTAACTGCTAACTTCTATGCAAGTAATGTTGCAAGGGTCAAAGGAACAAAGCAGAGGTTAAAGGATTAAAATGTACGCCAACCTTGAGTTTAGCACCCAACTTTTTATAATCACTTTCATGCATCCCGGTGCAATCAATCTTCACTAAAATGCTTCCTTCAAAGGCATGCCTTACATCATTCACCAGGGAAATGTACACACCATTTTTTGCTGCAAAGGGAAATAGATTTTGCTCAATACTTATAAGGCGATTAAAATATGCCCATAATGTATGAATAACAAGCAAGTACACAATTGCAATCCGATTAAAAAAGAAATTTGTATATCAAAGTACCCTTTTCCATTTTTATATTCTTGGCTCATTAGCTTCTTCACCTAATTTACATATTCTCCAAAAACTATCACTGCCTCTATCACAAAAAATAAAATAAAAAGACTACATTTTCACTTTCCAAGTTGGCCCTTAAGAAAATCAGAAAAATAATATAAAAGGATCATCTTTGGTTGATAGGAGCCTGACATTGAAAAACAATGATAGCCTCTCAAGGGAGCTCGCTCTCCCAAAACTTTTTGTCCAAGCATTTGCCTAATCCCTCACTCTTTCCATCTTACTCTACTTATAACTACTCAATTTGATGTATAATATAAACTTAGTAACAGTTCTATTATTGGTATACTAATAGTTAACAGATTATATCTGCCAAATGGAGTTGCTCGACTAGAAGAAGAAAAAAGCTAACGAATACTGTTAGGGAACTCCAATAGCAACATAATAGAAAGAGAAATTGGAGACTATGGAGAATGATATACTCATTTACCTAATTTACATATTGGCAAAAGATTTTTCCCTTGCATCCTCAGCTTATTAGCTTCCTCTTTTGTCAATCCTTCTGGAGCTTCTTGAATAAGTTTTGGGTACACAGGGGCTGCAGGTTTCCAGAGCATTACTGGGTATTGGGGGCGAGTACGATAATTGTAGTTTCTACCTTGGAAAAGATATAATACCCACCAACACGGTGAATTATTTTTCCACCTGTTTTTTCCTGGAATAGTGCACAAGAAATTTACAGGCAAAGGAACAGAGATAATTACTAGTGATCTCTCAGAAAAAGAAAGAGAATTGTTAGAAAAGGGTTGAGGAAATAAAATATTTGGGACACCATTTTTATGGGAAAGGAGAAAAAATATATACAATTGCAAAATGGGAGCAAACCAGTTAAAAGAAGTACCTTCAGTATATGATTTTTTTTCTGAGTCAAGATATAAAATTCTTTTGGTCATTCATGAAAGCAAATGGATTTGTTGAATCTTGACAATTCCTTGTCATATTGGACTGGATGGATCAATTCTCAGAAGCTAACAGTCAAATGTGAATGATCTTGGTAGTAGCATATAATGGATTTTTTTTTTTTTTTTTTTAATATCTTTTGATGGACTAGTTGAGATAGCAAGGTCTAGAATGTGGTATATTTAGCACCAAAAGTTCTTGTCTTAAGGTTTGGAGTTTGTCACATTTAAGCATCTGTTATGAGTGAGTAGTTATGTCATATTTTCTCGCTTTCTCGTAGAATTATAATGCAATCCTGAATCCACAAGACAGATAGGCCAATACCCATAAATACATGCTTGGCAATACAGTGTGATATATAGACTATATAATTCACAAACTAAAACTAGTAGTGCACCTATTTAAATACAATAGTCATAAGATAAGCCAGAAAAAAAAAAGATAGATTACTTCATACAATTCAATTGAAATGGCTAAAAAATGAATAATTGTGCGAAAAAAATACCTCGAGATGATGACAGATATTGTCCATATCTACTGTGGGAACACCTTTACAACGAACTTTACAAACACGCTGCCGCTTCCAATGCGAATGTATCAACTCCAACATATTATGTGTCAATCCATCCCTTCCTAACACGAACCAAAAAAGGTCACCAACTTCAGCCGATCATAGAACTGGAAATCGCAACAAAGCATATATGATCATATAACAACCAAGGTGAGTAAAAATTCATATGGAAATGGGGGGGAAATGCATAGCTCACCAAGATTAACCTGGCGGTTATGCGACAAATGGGGCTTCACCAGCATGCGAATCTCCCAATTCTTCAGGGGCTCGCCAAGTATCTCCTCTCTGCTCTTTGCCTCCGTCGGATACTTCCCAAGCGGGAATGGACCAGGCATTTCCACTTGCTTCACTCCCTTCGTGCCTGGAGGGGGCGGATTGAAGGAATCGAAGAGAGGGATTTTCTTCTTGGAGCTCTTGAGTGGGGCTTTTCCGGTCCATGGCCTGGGCATCGTCGGTGGTGCAAAGGGCAAAAACGCCGGCTCGCGAATTGCTATGGGCTTGACCTTGGGGGTCTCGGAGTAGCTGTATTGGAACTCGAATGGAGCATCCGGGAGGAGATAGGAGACGCCCGATTCGCCGATGACGACGGCGCGATCGCCGTGGGATGAGATGACTCCGTCCTTGACGGGCTTGTAGTATTTGGAACGGCGGTGGAAGGTTTTGAGAGCGGGATTGGGGGGAGGATTTGAACGGAGAATGCGGGATTTGGGGGGAGGGTATTTGGGAATTGGGATGGGCGTGGAAGGAGAAGAGACGGATGTGGATGTGGGATCGTGCGGCGGCGGCGGCGGTGGGGCTGAGGGGAGGGAGGAGAAGAGGTTTAGTCCTGGTAGTGACGGTAAAGTTGCCATTGTTACAGACTTACAGTACAGCACCCGTTTCCTCGAGAGAGATAGAGAGGAAGGGAGATAAGGCTCAGCTTCTGGTGCCAAGCCTTCCTGATATTTCCGCAGCGGGAATCCGTTGAAGGGCTAAAATTTAACAGAAAAAAAAAAGCGACAATTATCTTGCTCGGAGAAAATGTAGAAGAAGATCGTTAAAATTAGATAGCCAAGTGAGAAGCAAACTTGATTAATAACGAGAAGTAAGATTTTGGTGGTAAAATTCGACGTTAATTGCTAGGTTTATTATTATTATTACTATTACTACTACCACGTTTGTTTGTTTAGAGGCTATCATTGAAACATCTACTAAAATAAATGTGAATAGTAATGTCGCAGTTTGGTAGTTCATTTTGTTTTGAATACAAAATGTCACGAGTTTCGATCTAGTCATTCCTACCTGTTACTTCTCCTTATGATAGTAACGAGGGATCTATTGAGATCGATTCGAATTAAACATGCAGAATCTTTTAGTGTTCAAACTCAACTTTTGAAATGATAGAGGTATTTTTTAGATAGGTGACAAAGTTTAGGAATATTTTTGTAATTTAACCTACACATAATATAATTGTGACGAGAGAATGATAATAACTACTTTTGGTTGGTTTAATGAACAAGACTTGAATTATTAACCTTGAAATGGTAATAAATATTTTATATATATAACTATGTTTAGATTGAGAGTGATAATAAATATTTTATTTACTTAACTAAATTCGGACACAATGTACTTAACTAAATACCTATTTTTATTTTTTTTACAACAACCTCCCTTTATATGATATTTTTATTTCTATTTGTAAGTTCATTTCAAATAATTAAATAATTGTTTTTCTCATATAATTATATTAAAATTTGATTGTATTGGTTAACTATTTACTCAAGAAAATACAACTTTAAGAGAAGACATGGCTAAAATCAAATGAAAACAATATAGAATAGAAGATGAAGAAGTGGAATAGGAATAAAAAGAGAGAGGAAAAAAAAAGGATAAAATATTTTATCTCGAAAGTATAGATAATTAAGAAAGAGAGAATATAATTTAAGAAGGAAAAAGAATATCATATGGGAGGATTTTTAACTCTTAAAGTTTGAAGGATTCCACTTTACTTATATACTTCATTTGTAATATACAAATGACACGTGGCGTAAAATTAATGGAAGTTGTTTGATCAGACAATTTCGCGAACGTCAGATCAGCTAGGATGAGTCTGCAAAACAGAGTGAACACTCAAATGCCAAAGTCAGCAAATGTCTAAATCAACTCGAGAGAGAGAATCAGATTGTTCGCATACCTTAAAATGAAGCAGAGTGGTTCTATTTATAGGCGAGGTCCCCGACAAAGTAACCGTGAAATACAGCGTGATGTAACAGAATTTGTCGAAGAATGTGCTGAGCCGAAGTGGAAGAAAATAGTTCAATTGTGCTTATTTGATCGGCTCGACCGATGGAGAAGGTCGGCTCAACATGTTAAATCATGACCGAAGCAAGTAAACAGACATCCATCCAGTCATAACATGTCACATGTGAACTGAGAAATCACCTCCAATAAAAATAGTATGGAACATTTTTATGACTATTATAGGAATAGAAAATTTTCAATCTACACATATGTTTAATTAAAAATAGAGGTTTGTACCAAATTGATAATATTTCTTGAAAGAAAACACTAACATCTGAATTTTGTGAGTCTTGGGAGTTCTAGAGATTTATCCCAATTTGCTGGGCTTGAATTTTTGTTGGAATTGGCGAGTGTTTGGAGATTTTTATGTCGTTTTATGTTAAAATTAGTAGGTGAATATGAAAGCGTAAAAATGGTAAAACTTATCAAAATATACTATTTAATTTGATGATATTACTATATTAGAAGTTGAAAATTTTTTTTTAATTAAGCCTGTCAAATATAACAATAAAATTTTCATATGAATTTTTTTTTATTTGAGTACAAGCTGTGAGAGTGAGCACCTGAATTAATTAGATATAAATTCAATAAAAAGATAAAAATATATATATATATATATTGGTGAAGTAAATAAAGACAAATTTTCTATAAAAAAACAAATAAAGAGATATACAATTTAATTGAAATATAAAATAAAAAAAGACTGAACAAGTAAAAAAGGTTTATATAGAAGAGAACTACAAAAAAATCCAACCTTTTTTTTTTTGAAGGAAAAAAAAAATCCAACCATTATTATGAAATAAGCGCAAATATCAAATATCAAATATTCTTTTAGCCTTCAATTAAGATAATTAGAAACACTTATTTTGGGCTTATTAAGAGAAAAGAAATAAATACTGTTAAGAGAGAGAGAGAGAGAGAGAGAGAGAGAGAGAGAGAGAGAGAGAGAGAGAGAGAGAGAGAGAGAGAGAGAAGAAATAAATAAAAAGAAAAAAGAAAAAAAACGACACGGAAACCCTAGAAACACTGGAGCCCTAGCTATAAAAGCCAATCTCCCCCAACTCTGAGCACTCTAATTCGGCCGCTGCAACCAAGCCTCCAACCATGCAGATCTTCGTGAAAACCCTAACGGGTAAGACGATCACCCTCGAGGTCGAGAGCTCCGATACCATCGACAATGTCAAGGCCAAGATCCAGGACAAGGAGGGAATCCCCCCGGACCAGCAGCGTCTGATTTTCGCCGGAAAGCAGCTCGAGGACGGCCGAACCCTTGCCGACTACAACATCCAGAAGGAATCAACCCTCCACCTTGTCCTCCGTCTCAGGGGAGGCGCGAAGAAGCGCAAGAAGAAGACCTACACCAAGCCGAAGAAGATCAAGCACAAGCACAAGAAGGTCAAGCTCGCCGTCCTCCAGTTCTACAAGGTCGATGACTCTGGAAAGGTGCAGAGGCTGAGGAAGGAGTGCCCTAATGCCGAGTGCGGCGCCGGGACTTTCATGGCCAATCACTTTGACCGCCACTACTGCGGGAAGTGTGGTTTGACCTACGTTTACAATAAAGCCGGTGGTGATTAGTTTTATCGTCGTTTTGCTTCATGTTTTCCCTTTATCTAAATGTTGAATGTTGTTGAATTTATCTAGAATTGCTGCTCCAGCTTGTGGAGCATAGTTCGCGACATGGATTTTGTTTTCTTAATGTCGATTTATTATCGTTTTCATTTAGATCCACATATCTAGTCAGTTTTTTATGCGATTATTATCCTTTATATAAACTGTTTCATTTGGATTTTGGTTTAATGGATGATATGCTTTCTCGTTAACTTGAAAAATAGGCGCTGATTAGTTTTCTGCTATTTTCTGCGCGTTTGGTGAGTTGGCTGTTCTGATAGTTCTTAAATTTTTTAGATAGAGCTATAACAGATGTTTACTAATTTCAATTGCTCTTTTATGTAATTCGATTCTTGAACGAACGGGCCTACAAGTTCTTAACTTATGTATATTGTTTAATTTTCATTTGGAACTGATAAAAATGCTTGTGTAACCAGACCTGAGTTGTTTTGTAGTTTGATTGAGGCCTTCTTGTATTGCCAAAACCCTAGGGTTTAACTTTTTTAATCTAGCGTTTCATATTTGACAGAAAGTCACCACATTTGTCAATTTTCTAGCTTCAATAGACCCCCAGCAACAGCAGTGCTGAAGACATATTTGTAGAGGGATTTTCTCGTATTTACCAATGTTGGGGACAAGAATTTCCATTAATTGTTCAGATTTAGTGTGCTGTTCTTACTAATTTCTGTTAAAGCCTGATTTGTGACCTGACTTGGCTGCTTTATATCCTGTTGATTTGAGGTGTGGTGGGATTCTAGATTTGTATGGGGACTGTGCTTAAGGTTTATCTGAGTATTCTCAATCTCTGATTTGTTTGCCTGTGTTTGTGATTTCTTTGGCAAAGTCATATATTCCACCAGTGGCAGAGTCAAGTTAGAACTTTCATTCCTTTGTTCAATTGATTGTATTGGATCTTATGGCAATGATCTGATATCGTGAATTTTTGAACTGCAGTTCTTGTTTGAGTCATGAGTAAAACAGACCTATTTGTGAGATGGGTAAACTGGCCTGTTTTATTGACAGACTATTTTTTCTCCATAATCATTCTTTCCTGTTTGCTCTTTGGAATTGATGGTATAATATCTGTTGGTGACCTATCTGCTCTTTTGTTTGTTTGGGTCATTTTGCTTCTTGGCAAGTCTGAGGATTTCATTGAATGGTTCTTAGAATGTTCATATTGTTGATTTGATATGTGGCTTAATTGGTTTCAAATTAGAGGATTCCATTAGTTTACACGTCTTTGTTAATTATCTTGCTATGAGAATGGGGCTGAGATGTTCAACAAGACTTCGTTTAAATTATGTTTAAATTAAGGTTAACGTTTCTGTTTCTTTATTTCTAGTGAAGGAAGATGTGTTGCATGGGTTCAACCCCCAAAAATTCAAGTATGATAAAACATGTTTTTATATATGTTTTGAAACAAATTAAAAATTGGAAGGAAAGAGAAATTTGTTTGGTTTGTTCTCATAATTTCTATATCATTGTGAGAATGTTCTAAAAAAACGAGAAAAATTATATCATTGTGAATGTTCTAAAAAACCGAGAAATAAGGAAGAGAGTTAGTTGTAAAATACATATTTAGATTTTTTAAGAAAATTGATAGAAACAAGAAACAAGAACGTTACCAAATGAGTCTATAATTTTTCTTGGATATAGTACATGAAATCATGTCTTTAAAATATGATATACGATGACTTAGGTAACAGTATGAGAATTTATTTTCTTTAATTTCAATTACTTTGCTTCGTAACAGTACCCCATAATTTAAATTGATTTCCACGTGAATGTTGGCAAGCAAAGTTAGACCACATCTTTTTTTTTTCTTTTTTTAATTTCTTATTAAAAAATAACTCAAACATCATTTTAGAAAATTTATTCCCATCCCATCGTTCTCATTCAGTCCAACTAAGAGAAATTAGCCTATACTGTTATTTCTGCTTATGGTTTCTTACAGTAAATTAAAAAGTTAAATTTTTTGGTATGGTTCTTGTAGACGTGCTTATAAAGGACCTATGAATAACAAATTTTTATAATATAGGTGATTTACGGTAGTTTAAGGGTGTGTTTGAGAGTGATTTTAACTAGATCAAAATTACTTTTGTCATTGTCAAAATCACTTCTTCCTTTTCCATCGATTATGTTTGACAAATTAAAAAATTGATTTTAAAAAAGTTTAAAGCGATCTTAAATTGATTTCTAAGGTGACTCATTCATTCTACCATCACTTTCAAACACATTAACTCGAACAATAAAATATAAAAGACAAATGATAAGACGCCTTAATTTTCCCAAAGCAAGACGCTACAGTAAAAAGAGAACTCACTGCACTTTCACTTTCATCAGTAAAATACCGAGGCCACTTGGTGCAGGCTGCAGCTGTTGGTTGGAAAAATTGAAGGAGCAAAAAACGACAGATGAAACAAACAAGCACCACTCTTCCAACTTCATTGAAATTTGAACTCTGAACCCAACATCCTAAACCTCTTGCAAGTGTTTTTCAGCATTTAATAACTCCTTTCGCATTGAAACTTTAATACCAAACTTCTTACAACTGATTCTGTTATATATTTGGAGCTTTGCCGTCTTAGAACCAACCATCAAACACAGAGATTTTGGTTTCCAATACAATGAACCATCTCTTTGATCTGCCTGAACAGATTTGTTATGTGCAGTGTGGAATCTGTACCACCATTTTGTTGGTAAGTTGGTGTTCTTCATTGTGTTTGAGGTTTTATTCAAGTGAATGATTCTTCATGTTCTTTCGGTCTGTCGTTTCTCCGGGAAGTGCAGGTCAGTGTGCCGTGTAGCAGCTTGTCGATGGCGGTGACAGTGACGTGCGGCCACTGCTCAAGCCTCCTCTCCGTTAACATGATGAAAGCCACTCTGGTTCCTCTCCATTTTCTGTCATCTATTGCTCGCAATGTGGTATGGCTTTGGACATGTTTTGCACTTTTTCTTCTTGAATTCTGATTCAAAGCTCATCTTCTTTTACATACATCTTTACATTAAACTATAAGTTTACTCTCTACACTTTTCTATTTGCCCCTATACTTTTACCTCTTGTTTTCTTGTGTGTTTTCAGCCCAAAGAATCAGGTGGAGAAATGAATTCTGGGAAGTTCTTGGACAGTTTCAAGGCATCAAACTTGAAATTTTCTGAGTATGAAGATGATGAAGGAGGATTGATCCCTGTGACACCTCCTGTTGTTAACAAACGTAAGAACATTGGCAACTACAATTACAATTACAACAATAAAATGAACAAATATGAAAAGTTCTAACTTTTTGGTATTTTTATTGCCCTGAATGATCATCTCTGAAGCTCCTGCAAAAAGACAGCGAGCCCCATCAGCATATAACTGTTTCATCAAGTGAGATTATCCAACTTTCAAACTTTTTGCTGGTTTTAGAGTGAGTTTGGGATTAAAACGTAGAGTTTTTAGTTGTTTTTTTAATTATCAAAACAACACTACAAAAAGTTTGAAAAAGTAATCCCAAAACTAGCCTTTAATGGCTTGAAGAACCAAAATTTATCTGCTTGTGTTTGGAGCAGGAATGAAATTAGAAGGCTCAAAGCTCAAAATCCTCAAATGTCTCACAAGGAGGCCTTCAGAACAGCTGCAAAGAATGTAGGCAGCAGACAAAATTAATTAACTCTCTGATTAGAAAGTCATATTATCTGAATGTCGAACTGATTTTCATTTCTTTCAGTGGGCAAATTTCCCTCCTATCCAACAAAAAGAAGACGCAGAGAGCTGTAATCAGATCGAGGAAAATGGGGTTTGGGACACTCAAATGCCCGAGGTAAAAACAAACGTTTAAATTTCATTTTGGTCTTTCAACTTTTAAAATCTTTTATTTTAGTTCCAAACTTCAAGAGAATATGATATCTATCCACCGGATACTCATCTTATCCAATCTATATGACTCAAATACATGTTCACGTTAATGCGTTAATATATATACTTGAAGCCATACTAGAATGGTTATATTTTTAGGATTAAAGTAGAATAAACTTGAAAGTCTATTATCTCATTTTAAAAGTTTATGAATCAAAACAAGATTCAAACCAGAAACGAACTTTGGAATCAGAAGTCTTGATATTTCAGTGTTGAACACTTGAGTCATGAGACCAAATGGGAACTTGGTTAGATATTAATGAATATAATTCGACTTTTAAAGCAAAACACTGATCATGAATTCACAGAAGAAGAAGAAGAAGCAATGTTTGAAATGCTCCTTTTCCAAAGCCAGTCAACTTCTCAAAAATTGAACAACCCAAGTAAAATTTATGACATTTCCATTAAAGGGTGGGAGCATTGAGTGCAAAGCTGATTATATATTGAAGAAGTTTGGGTAACTTTATGATCAATTTTGTGTTTGTGAAACAAAATTTCAGGTTCACAATGATGGAAAGTGTTCCCTAAGGCATTCGGTATTGACATAACTCACCATTTCAGTGAAGGCAAGGCTGCAGAAAAAGGTTACAGATTTTGGTGTGTTACTTGTTTTAGGGAAAAAGGGTTTCAAAATTCCAATGTCTTAAGAAGGGTAGATGCCATTGGGAATGAAAGTTTCTTCTTTTTTTTTTTTGCTTTCTCAGTCGATTAGATTAGCTGTTCTGGAAAAACTTGGATTTTTATAGAATCTTCTTCTGGATGTCGGTTTCTATTTCCGCTCGATTTTAACTTTGAAGCTGTGAATTTGAAACTTTGTCGAAAAATTCATCGGCAAGAAACATTCTCTCTTGGGATGCCATGTTTCTTTACATTTCCATTGAGGTTTATTATACAATAGTTACATTTTCAATGATAAAATTTTAATATTTCATCTGTGTTAGTTTTTATTTTCCTCTTCCACAGCATTCTTAAATCTAAGTTATATTTTAAAAACTAAAAAAATTAGAGACCATTGGATAACTATTCCCTTGTAGTTTTCTATTTTAAAAAATTATGCCCATTTTTTTTTACCATTTTATTAGTAAAATTTTAACCCTTTCTTAAAATATATTTGATACTTTTATCGGCTCCTATCTAGGAGCTTCTTTGTCAACCAAATATATTAGGGGTTAGGCGATTGACCCGTGATTAATCGAGATGTACACAAATTAATCCAAACATATGGATAAAGAAGATAACTTTAGAAAGCAGGAAACTAAAAAACCAAGTAATAAAAGGTATAATGTATCAATATCAGTCTAACTTTGAGAAGTTCAAGTACTTTTAAAATAAAAAAATTATTCACAATTCAAATTAGCACTAAATGATAATGTGAGAAAATCTTTTAGTTCGAGTCTTATTAATAAGACTCATTTTAGTGTTAAATATTAGATTAAAGTAAGAAATTTATGAAGTACATATATTATCTATAAGGTGAATGGTCTAACTTGAATCCATTACAACATTACTTTACATTGAATACACATCAACTCTACTTTCAAAAAAAAAATCTCTCATTTAAGTTAAATTAGAATTTTTAAAAATAGAACTTATGTCTTAAAGATATGTAGTATATTATAGGTACATTTCATAGGTAGACTCTTCCACACTCAGATCGATTATGAGATCATGACGTTTACTTATAAGCCTTAAAAATAGCTAATCAAATATTAGTTATTTTGTTATATAGTTTTCTTTTCAACTTCTTTCTCCCTCATATTTTCAAACTTTTCTCCTTTATCCATCAATTAATTTTTTAAAATAAAATAATATGACTGAAAAGAAATTAATAAAATTAAAATTTAAGACCTCTAAAAATAAGATATTAATACTTGCCATTCTGTTGTAGATTTTTTTTTTATAAATATAATTGTGGTAAAAATTTGCATGACAACGAGAATAGTAATAAGAAGATACTGAATTAGAATTTTCTTTTTTAATTTCAGGACAAAACTGTAATTTTAATCTTGTAGCGGCATGACATCACCAGGTCAAAAAAAAAATACAGAAATTGAATTAAATCTCATTTAAGTTTAATTTTTTTTTTTTTTGGATCATTTGGCCAAAAAAAAAATCCAAAAAATTCTAAATTTTGGAAAACATGTTAATCCCAAATACATTGTTTAATTTCTTTCCTGAAAGATCATTTTTCAAACATACTTCACCTACATATTTTATTAAAAAAAAAAGACTGTTTTTGGAAACAAAAATAGTATAGTTTTTCTTCCATATATTCAATTAAAATAAACCACATCGATAAATAATAAATAATCCTTCATTTTTTTCTGACCGTCTAGACGACTACAAGAATAGAAGACCATGCAAAAACCAGATACTTTCCATAACTCAAAACTCTTCTGCAAAGTGTGTGAATCGATCGTCACTTCACCGACTCATAATTACACGCGTTCTTCTCTTGGCATGTCCAAGCTTCAATTTGCAGCCCGCTCATCAGCTACACGATTTCAGACTTATCCATGGCTGCATCATAATCACAACAACCAATTTAATTAAACGCTTCAAATTCGTTAATAAACAGAGAGAATTGAGAGATTGTATTACTGTTGTAGTTCAACAGCTTCTCGATCAGATCCACATGAGTCATAAGCATCCGCCGACAGCAATACCGAACTAGCCCTAATAAATCCAACGCCTCCCTGCACCGCACCAAAAATCACTATGTTTTCATCTTTTTCAATCCTATTAATATATACTTTTTTTACCAATCGTGGCTGTTATCGCAAAAATTTCAATACATGAAACGATCCTACGCAAACTCAAAATACTTGCATAATGCAAATTCAGAACGATTGTGTTAGCAGAATTTAACAAGATTATGAAAGAGGAATTAGAAATAGACGAATTGAAGCCAATTCGGCGTTCTATTTTACCCTTCCGGATAGTCTGCTTGCAGAAGCTCTAGATAAGAGTCCCATTTGTTACCGATCACCTGAAAAAAAAAAAGAAAAAACAGAACATAAAATTAAACACAATACGGATACAAACAGAGTTTCCTTATAATAATGCAGAGAAAGCTGAAGATTAATTTCCTTAGCCATTGAAGGAACGGCGATGGCCGATCAAATAAGGAAAAAAGCGATTGAAGCGGAAGTAATACCTTGCCGCACGTGAAACAGCGCACCGGAATTATCATCTTCTTCGTTGCTCTGCAATCTTTGTTTTCGATCGGTTAATTCCAAATCGGAGAACCAGAGGGAGCTTCAACCGTATTTGAAGGCAAATTGAAGGCTTCGAATTCGGAAACTAATTCCGACTGGGCCATGGGGCCCATGTTTTGGGCCTGCCCACCCTCTATTCTTTTCGGCTATATGGGCCTAATTGGGCCGTTTCGTTTATGGTTCCTAATTTGTGGGGGTAGTTAACAGGTCTAACTTCATATTTTATTAAGATAAAATGACGCACAGTTATCTTATTCTTTATTTTTATTTTTATTTGTTTTTTTTTTTAATAATACATCTTATTCTTTATTTTTATTCGATGTCGTCTGTAAATTGTAATCGCCGAGTCAAGATAATAATAAAAAAATGGATGACGCCGCCGCCGTGACAGCCTGGGAAGTTCCATTAATTTTGGTGTCGGATCAAGCTTCACTCGCAGCCATTTTGCCTTCTCTAGTTTCCACCTCCTCAAGACGGCAATTGGATTCTCAAATTCGGAGGAAATTCCGCTGCCGGCGCCGGTGCCAAAGGTGAGCTCCGATCTTTCGCCGGAATCTACTTTCTCTGATGGTTTTTGTTTTCTGTGTCTTTGCTTTTCGGAAGGTGATTCTGTAACTTGGTCAACTTCTCTGCTCCGGCGACTGCTTGCTTCAAGCTGTTCGGCGAACGGATTGTTTGTTGCTATTTCCCTCGTATCATATCGATTGGAAATCCGATTACTGTATCTTTGATTAAATATTTAGATGAACATGTATGCATATTTTCAAGGCTTCTGTTAAATCCTTGTGTCTTGGTTTCGAAGAATTTTTGTGGCGATGGTAAAGCAGTTGTTAAATTTTGATTTCAACTACTGATGTTACAAAATTGTTCCATGCAAAGTTATAGTTTGACTTTAGGTCAACGTTTTGAGCTCCCCTAGAGGTTGATCCGATGCTTTCTATGGGATTACTGAATGAACAGTGAATACAGGAAATATGCTTGAATCTTTCATTGCTTTTGAACCTTATTGAAGTTGAAGATGAGAATTTCAAGTTTTGTGTTAGAATCATTATTCTGAACTCTAATCTCAATCTAGTTATTGTGACATCAAGATTTTTCATCTGAATGGCACTTAATATGTTTTCCATTTAACAAACTTGAGGAAAGGAAGAATGGTATGCGTTTTGAGCTGCTATGGATGGATCATGATGATGAATAAGCTATTTAGTTAACATATATGTAGTTACTTTACAGTGACTAATTCTTTGGTTGGTCTTTCAGGGGTGTGGTTTAGTAGCATAAGATCATTGAGAAGTAATAGTAATTGGGAATTGTTTACACTCCCAAGTGAAAGGAATGGGTTCTGAAGGTCCAGCTGGGGTTACAATTCACGTGACTGGATTTAGGAAGTTCCATGGGGTTGCCGAGAATCCTACCGAGTCTATCGTTAATGATTTGAAGGCTTTTGTAGACGAAAGAGGGTTGCCTGCTGGTGTTACTCTTGGGAGTTGTACCGTTCTTGATGCTGCTGGAGATGGTGCTCTTCCTGTGCTTTACGATGTCTTGGAATCTGGCATTTCAAATATGACAGAGACTAACAAAGTCATATGGGTCAGTTTTCACCATCTATTTTGCTAATCTTTTATTGAACAAAATCTTGCTGCACTCTAGTAATGCTTAGTTTGCTATGTAATCCGTTTCTATTCGTTTATTTAACGCTCATTCGACTAATATATAAAGATAAGCCACGCATAGAAAAGGAAGCAGCTCCTATTTACTGCTATATAGCAAAATTTCCTTTATTGTTTGGCTGAGAAATGACTGAATGCTGAAACCTGGAGAGGATTTGTTCAACATCAGCTTCACTTGGGAGTCAATAGCGGGTCGGTGAGGTTTGCTGTTGAATGGCAAGCTGTGAACGAAGCTACTTTCCGTTATCCTGACGAACTCGGATGGCAGCCTCAGGTTTGATTTCTTCTCTTACTTCTGGAGCTATTATTATATATGTCTTCAGAAAGTACCTTGTATAACAACATAGACTTTTCAGGCAAAATCCAGTAATCTTCTAATCAATCTGAAAATGAACTTAATAAACTGTGGGTGATGACATAAACAAATGGATTCAGTTTGATGAACTAGCTCTCTATCTTGCTCTGGAACATAGGAAAATGTTTCCATCTGTCTAAATCTTTGCGAACTACCTTGTTTGCATTTTGCTGCAGATGTATTCGGTATCACTTTTCATATATATATTTTCTTTTCTTGTTGTTCTTCTTGATCCAGAAAGTTCCTATAGTCTCCGAGGACGGGGAAATCGCGATGATAAGAAAGGTACTTCTCTCTTGCCTTTCTCCTTTTAAACTCGTATGTAACTAATATTCAATTGTTGTTTCAAGACATCCTGCTCGGCTCTGGCGATCTTAGAGAAGTTGAAGGCGAAAAGCTACAACGTGACATTATCGGAGGATGCGGGTCGATTTGTTTGCAATTATGTATATTATCACTCACTCAGATTTGCAGAACAGAAGGGTCACAAATCATTGTTTGTCCATGTTCCTCTGTTCTCGAAAATCGACAAAGAAACCCAGATGCGTTTCGTTCACTCACTTTTAGAGGCCATTGCGTCTACATGTTAAAAAAACAACATTGGTTTTGTTGCTCTGATTGCTCCTTCAATTCTATAAATGTTCATCTTCAAGTTGTGAAACTCTGTTTCTTGCAAGTAAGGACCTTCCTCACAAGGGACTTCCATCATTATATACTATTAATTATTAAACCCTATCCTCTTAACCAAAAGAAAGTACCTAGAAAAATAGTCTTATGGATGGTTTGTTTGGCTCCACAATTTTTTAAAACTCGTTGTCTGGTGACCAATCAATTAATGTAATAATAAGAAAAGAAAAGAAAATAGGCTGTAATTATGGATTTAGGACTTCCATGATTAGCCTTTTTTTTTTTTAATTATTCTATTTCTATGGGTATATTTTATCCCATAAATTTTTTTAGCAAATAAAAATAAGCCACACTAAAAAGTCAATGGAAGTAGGAGCTGATGGTGTGTAAGTAAGTATTTTTCTTTTAATATAAAATGCTTATCGTCTAGGATGAAAACGAAGGATTTCGTTAAATATTTTGATAAGATGTCAACCAATGGAATAGTTATTATTATTTTGTTGATATTGAAAAGAAATCTTCATGAATTTTATCAAATAAGGGTAATGCAATAAGCCGACCAGCACGATCATGTCAATTGCCAAGAGAACACATATTTTTTTTCTCTATTATGGTTTTCACTTCAAATAAAATATTGGGAAAAAGGGGTTTCATATCTTAAATGGGAATTTTTTTCCCCCACATTTTTAATGTACAGAATTTAACGGTATGCAACTGTATTTTACCATGCATAGAAGAAACTTGAGAGTTGAGCTGCCAAGGAAGAAGAAAATGTGAAGTGAGCTCACAACAAAGAGAGAGAGCGATGGGGGAGACACAAAACAAAATGCATCAATGGCGGTGTTGAATTTGGTGTGCTGGTTTTAGAGTAAAGCAAAGAAACTTCAAATATTTTCTCTTCTACTTTACGTGTAGGCATGTTTGAAAATGGCGACCTCCTCTTAATCTGCTTTCAAGCAAAGCCACAGCCCACTAAAATGGCTTCTTTATTTCCCCTTATAAATTCTAACCTCTTTCATTGGATCATTGCATTAACACAAATCACTCCAGTAATCAATCTCTTCTACCAAGTCGACTCGAAATGGATAAATTCTTCGTTCTTTCTCTTCTCGGTATGCTGATAGTTGCCTGTGGAGTTTCGGGGAGTATCGAGCCCGATGGCGACATTGACATGATTAGAGAACTTGAAAATTTCGACATTGGAGGAGAGGATGACGATGTCGTGGACGCATCTGCCGTCCCGGTGTGGAGAAGCGAGCGCGGGAGCAAGGTTCTGATGAATGTGGATAGTTTCAATGCTGTTGGAGATGGAGTTTCAGATGATACAATGGTACATAGACATTTCTGTTTGGAAATATGGATTTTTGCAGGGAGAATAGTGAATCAAAGTGTTCATATTTTGTAATCAGGCTTTCAGAAAGGCATGGGAGACTGCCTGCAGCACTTCAAAATCAGTTCTTTTGGTGCCAAAAGGAGGGACATATCTGGTGAATGCAACCACTTTTAAAGGGCCATGTAAAGATGACCTAGTAATCCAGGTAAGCCATAAGATTATGATGGTTTTCCTTTTTGCAAATAAACAAGTTGAGAAGATCATGGTTACAAAAACAGAGTTAAACTTTGCAGATTGAAGGAACAATAGTTGCACCAGATGAGCCTGAGAAATGGGATCCAAAATTTCAGAGACAATGGCTAGAATTTACCAAACTAAATGCAGTTACCTTTCAAGGGGATGGAGTTATCGACGGCTCGGGCGACAAATGGTGGGCGGAATCCTGCAAAAAGAACAAGTCAAGGGTAAATTTTTTAATTGTCTCTGAGCTTGATTCCTTGGCTATGTGATTGAAATGGTATTCACTCTGGTTTTCTGGTTGTTTTTCTTTTCAGCCCTGCAAAGGAGCACCAACAGTAAGGACTAAACTACTCTCCTCTGAATGAAAACCATGAGTTTTCATGTGACATTCTGATTTGAGGGCTTTCTTGCAGGCATTAACTATTGATTCAAGTTCAAATATAAGAGTAAAAGGCCTTACTATTCAGAACAGCCAACAGATGCATTTCACCATTGCACGGTCTGAATCTGTTCGGGTTACGGAGGTAAGAGTCTCGGCTCCCGGAGATAGCCCCAATACGGACGGGATCCATATCACTCAATCAACTAATGTTGTAATCCAAAACTGCAAGATTTCAACAGGTTCTCATTCTGACCTTCATCAAGTTATCATTAAACACACCCATTTCCTAAACTGGCTGAAAAGGGTCTTGATTTAGTAATGGTTGTGCAATTCATGCAGGTGATGACTGCATCTCCATTGTCAATGCTAGTTCTGGCATCAAGATGAAAGGAATATCATGTGGACCGGGGCATGGGATCAGGTAACTGCAGATGTTTTCATTTCACTCGGCATCGTTTGATTTGTTTCGAGTACCAAAACCAGATGAATGTCTTAGAATTCTTTCCTTTTGTTTGTTATGAAACTGTGTTCCTTAGCATTGGAAGTTTAGGGAAGGACAACTCCACTGGCATTGTAACAAAGGTGGTGTTAGACACAGCCTTCCTCAGAGAGACAACAAATGGTGTTAGAATCAAGACTTGGCAGGTTAGTATCACAGCTTCAATCACCATTTGAATATGAATTTTACATGGTTGATTATATAAAACACGTAACGGGAAAATCGCTCTATTCGTGTGGTGTAGGGGGGTTCTGGATATGTTCGTAGCGTGCGATTCGAAAATGTGAGAATGGAAGATGTTGAGAATCCCATCATCATTGATCAATTCTATTGTGACTCTCCTACTTCCTGTGAAACTCAGGTACACAATCCTCAAAATCCATATTTAGCTTCTTCTAATCAAACAGTGACATTAAATATAAGATCATATTGAGATAGTAAGACAAATTTTGTTGATATCAATCATTAATCTCAATGCCTTTTGCTTTTGTTAGACATCAGCTGTGAAAATAAGCCAAATAATGTATCGGAACATAAGCGGAACCACAACGAGCAAGAACGCGATGAAATTCGCTTGTAGCGACAGCGTCCCGTGTAGTAACATAGTTCTAAGCAACGTCAACTTGGAGAAGACGGATGGAACAGTGGAGACCTATTGCCACTCTGCCCAAGGTTTTGGATACGGCGTCGTGCACCCCTCAGCAGACTGCCTAACTTCCAGCGACAAGTATTCCGCAGCCTCGGATCAGACCGAAGTTCCCGAGCTCGTGGAACTGCACCTCCCAACTGAACACATTGTTCACACTGAGCTCTGACCTTGTTGTCCTGTCTCTCTATACTAAACTACAAAGGGGATCATATTTTGGTAGAGCTTGGTTTTCAGCCGACCAACTCAGGAAATATTTGTACTGTAGCATATATTTACATAGCATATACAATTACACCTACCCTTTTGGAATCTAAATAGAAATATAGACTGCTAAGTATATGATTGTACTATACTATTACTAGAAGAAAAATATACATATTTTGAGCATATAGTAAAGTTTGTTAGCACTAAAGTTCATATCATATGGTTGATGGCTCTCTGAAGATATAATATACACAAAAAGGGGAAGATTGAGGAACAAGGACCACTTATCTTGGAGTACAGTGGACGCCCCGCAAACAGATCAAACTGGGGCTTAAAAACGCGCCACTTTCTGGTAGAATTTCAACTTCATGAAAGCGAAAACTGGCGTATAGTAGAAGTGTCATGGAACAAGACAAAAGTGGTCCAATTGTATCAAAACGGCACTGATTCCACTAACTGATGGTCAATCAAACAGAAAAAACGCACCCCAACAACCCCATAAAACTAGATGGAAATAAAAAACTAATGGTATCCAATGCTAACTTGGAAGGGCAGTGCCAGCTTACAAGCTATACAGGAGAAGATAATAAAGGCACACCCGTCCCAAACTTTAAGGGTAGTGACCCTTGTTTTTTAATATCTCATCTTCAAATTTCATTGGGTGATCACGACTCCTATTTCTTCTATTACTCACATTCTTGATGTCGTCCATCGTCTACCATAAACATAAACGTGGAGGTTTCTACATCTCTCTCCCAAACAAACCAATCGTCTAGATTTTCGCTTCAAATTTTCCAACTTTACGGAGATAAAACACCATCAAATGCAATGTAAATATTGCTAAAACGAGCATAGATTAACAATAATAGACAGTAAATTCAACCCATCTCTACCTTTTGTACTAAAAAAGAAAAAACATGAACATGTCAAATATTTATAAAATTCATAGACCTATATAAGACCCAAAATTAAAAGTTAGAAGTTTTGATCGGAGACATATAAATACGAAAGGACAAAAGCAAAAAGAGAATGGTGTGGACGGAATAGAAGGAATAAAAGAATGATGTGAGCAAAATTATATTTATGGAGTTCACGAGAGGGCTATAGAAAAGTTCACGAGCAATTAAAAATCCACGTCCTTCTCAAAACCCCTTCCTTTATTTGTTGTTTCCATATCACTTCCTATTCTCCTCATTCACTCATTTGTTTTTGACAAAAACCAAAATAATGCCTCTGTCTCTGCCCACCATTATTGGATCCCCATTCTCACTAATCATTACACCATCAAATTAATAAATAATACTTCAATATCAACATTTCAGAAAATAATTGAGAAATTTTGAAAAATAACAACAATAAACAAACATAAGAATTTATCTAAAAAAATTTATATTAGAGAAAAAATCACGGCGTATCAAAAATAAAAAACATTATGCGAAGAAGATTGCAATCACGCAAATTTCTCACTCCGACCTCGATTATAGAAATACTCTCTCAAATCTCTCTCTTCAAAGTCTTCAACTTATCATGGTCCTTCTCAGTTGACGCCAAAAGCAAAAAAGCAATCTGTTGCAGCTATTTTATTGCTTCTATTTTCATTTGAAGGATTGGTCTTTATTGGTTCAAATGTTTTGAGCTTGCAAAATTTAAGACACAAAGGTGTTCTCTTTCGATTTTATTCTCGAATTGTTCTTCTAGTATCATCTCCAGTACTTGGAAAGCTTTTATTTCTTCTTAGTTTTTTTTATTCATATTTTATTTTTGTATTACTTTCCCTTGGAATTTGTCTTTGAAAATTTATGACTTTTTCATTTATAAATGAAAATCTCATAAAAGAATATTTTTTCAAAAACCAAACAACATGATGGACCTCATTCGTCTACCTAACAAAAGTGCCCTTATGATATCTATCATCCAAAACAAATTAATTATAATAAAATCGATTTTATATTTTTTTAATTTCACATTTCTTTATCAGTAATCATGTGCATTGTTACAAACTCCTGAAAATGGGTAAAGAGCGAAGCTGGTGAGAGTAGAGGTTAATTAGGGAGAAAACATGCGTTATCATGTGAGAGATTGGTGATAAAAATATTTTTTAAACAGTTACAGTAAAAATACTTTTAAATGGTTAAAAAAAAAACATTTCCGATCGGCCACAGCCTACAACTGAGATAAAATTACAAATTTTGTTCTTGTACAATTTTGTCCCCACATTTTTTAAATGTTTCAGTTTTTGTCAATATGCTCCAATTATTAAATGTAATAGTACTTTAACGATATAAACTTCATGTGAACTGATTTGACATTAATACAGTAAAAAGAACACCATTAAGATTAATAAATAAAACTACAAGAATGAAATTAAAAGTGTTTAACATCCATGGACCGAAATTGACAACCAAAGTAAAAGCACAAAAACAAGATATATAATTTAAGCTTAATACAATTATTCTATCCTCAACCTCGAGAGTTCATTATGGGAATGCCATCAAGTAAGACATATTGTTGGATCGAATTATATAGCTGTTTGTTCTTAGTGATTAGTTTTATAGTTAACAGAGAGAGGATTGGGAAGTCAATAAAAGAATTGGAAGAAGAGAGTCTTAATTTTTAAACACAGTAAAATGACAGACATCAAGACAACAATATTAAGGAGCCTAGCAAGCCACAGAGATGAATTTATGTATATCCACAAAGCTTTAAAAAAGGGGTATCAGTATCACTCACAGCCACAACAACCTCTTTAAATTAAACTTTTTTGTCCATCAAATTAACTTCCCCTTTCCATTTCATGTCATTTTCACACAAACCAACCAAAACAAAAACATTAACAATAGGGAAGAGTAGAAGTATGGGAGAAAGCTATGGCACAGTAAGAGCCAGAAAGAAAACTCAAACCGGAAACCGATGAAAACTCTAAATTCTTCAAACCAAATGTACGATTTTGGGTTCGGATGGGTTGTATTGCCAAAAGAAAAGCCATGGGCGAAAACTCCAACTTTTTTTATGCTCAGTTTAAAAGGTCGCCTCTTTCGAGCCAATATTCTTTTGGAATTTTATGCATATATCAATTTTTTACGTAGGCCATCCTTAGATAATTAGACATGTCAAAAACACCACCCTCTTTAGCCCTTATCTCTTTTCTTATCTTTTTCTTTTTTCTCAGTCTTCATTTCCCTCTCTTTTTCTCCTTTCTGTGGTGAAAGGTCATATATAGGCCCCAATGGCAATCCAGGTGGCAATGGCTTGCGATCTTTTATCATACTGACTTAGACAACCTTGATATCAAAAATCTTTAGTATCTCCAAGGTCTGGGTTTTGAGGTAAGCATAGGAGAGCAAAACTAAAACTCTGACTCTCCATTATTATTAAAAAAAAAAAAAAAAAGAGGAGGTTATGTAGGCTAATAGTGTGACCGGGAAGCAGAGAGAGAGAGAGGGGTAAGATTTTGGCCCGTGATGGTTGCATGTGACTATGAGGAGCTGAAATATTTCAGTGCGGCCCTTGGCTCTTTTTACCCTTCTAGACCCACACATCACGTGTCCCCCTTTCGTTTTTTTACCTTTTTAACTCCTCAATTATAATGCTTAATCAATCATTTTACTTCCAATTACAGATAACCAAACACATTCCTAGATGGTGAATCAGACAACAGGGTACGGCCAATGTACATAATTAAGAATCTTGGCTAATCTTCGTACATCTCTGGTAATTATACGACGACGTGTCACATAACTGCAACCTGACAATTTAAACTAGAGTTTGGTTAGTAAATAAGTTAAATCTCGATTGGCACATTTATGGACACGTGGCCAAATACTTGGAGATTGGGTAATAGTTTATAACCAAAAATGATAGCTTTTGCTTAGCTTCTATGACTTGGCGTGTCCATGCATAGACTCACTGGGTGCTACCTTTGAAGTTCCTTTGTCTATTTAAACAACCCCAGCTGAATTTGCCCCTACAAACCTCTCCTTCCTCTTCTCTCTCTCGTGAAAATGAAAGGGCTTAGTTTCAGAGGACTCACATTTATGTTTTTGGTGGCATTTCTTGTCTGGTCTTCTAGTTTGGAGGCCTGCCATGGGAGAGCCACATGGAAGAATTGGAGGCAGAACAGAGCGGCCTCAGCGGCTCTCTACTCCAAGAAGTGGAAGACCACTCACCGTCACGGTGGTTCTCACAACGGCAACCACCGTGGCGGTGCTTCAAAGATAAAGCCTCCGTCACTGCTGCCACCGGCTACTAAGCAGAAACCAGATGTCCCCCGCAGCCTCCCACCCCCTCATAAGGGCGGAGGCTTTAATGGTGACCATTCTTCCACGTTTAATGTGCTCCATTTCGGTGCTAAAGGCAATGGAGAAACTGATGACACCCAGGTGAACATTAATCTTCTTTTATCTCACATGAAAATCAGGAAAATATTTGGCTTCTCAGAGCAAGAAGCAATTTTGTCCTCGCCCCTTTGATAACTAAGTATAAGAAATGTAAAAACAAACTTTTTTTTTTCAATAAATAATGAGTTTGTCAATTTTCAACGGCGGTGAGAACAAGATTTGGTTATTAACTTTAAGGAGCCAAATATTTTCCTAAAAATAATTATTTGTAAAGTTATGATTATGCAGAGTATGAGTGATATAAGTGAATATATATTTGATGAAATGGTATTTACGGGGAAGAGAAATGGGAAAAGGGGGGTGGGCCCATCTAGAAAGGCGGAATCTCGTTATGGCAGTTGGGTCAGGATTTGAGCAAGAATAATTGGGTGGAGTAGGCAGCATTCTGAAAACTAATGCCAAACAGTAAAACACTCTCTTACCGTCAGTAAACAGCTGTAACAGTAAAATAATCATGTGCATCGCAGGCATTCCAGGACACATGGACAGCCGCTTGCAAGGTGGCAGCATCGACCTTCATCGTCCCGTCAAACTATGTCTTCTTAGTAGGCCCCATCTCCTTCTCCGGTCCTTACTGCCAACCTGATATCGTATTCCAGGTACTTTTATATCGGCCAAATTATATATGTCATTCACATAAACTAAACTATACTTTCCATCAAAATTAACTCTATTCTCTAAGAGCTAAGACAATTGATAAAATTTAACTCAAGTATAGATACTAAAATCAAACTTTAACTACAAGAATGAAAAACATAAGTGTCAAGGGGAAGTTGAAAAATTAGTTCCAGATTGGTAAAGTCTGAGAGGTGGGTTATAAGCATAATGCAACTTTGCATCATCTTGTTTTGATTTTTTGATTTTTACAAAAAGTTGGATGGGACAATCATTGCGCCGACGGACTTCAAAGTTTGGGGTAAAGGGCTATTACAATGGCTACAATTCACAAAGTTGGTGGGAATCACCATACAAGGAAATGGAGTTATTGATGGAAGGGGTTCAGTATGGTGGCAAGCTTCCCCTTTTGATGATCCCATTGACGATGAAGTCAAACTATTCATCCCACTCAACAGCACTGTACAAGCAAAGCCACCATCACCAGTAATTCACCTTCTTCCCGCCCTGCATTTTAGTTTCAAAGAACTGTCTGCTGCAACATTTTCCCTAAACCTATTCTAAAACCTGTGACAGGTGAGAAGTGAGCTGGTGGGAAAGATGCCAAGCATTAAGCCAACTGTAAGCGCGGCTAATATATCCAAAAACTTTCTGAGCCAGTTTCATTGTTTGTGGAAGATCCCTTGACACGGCTCTGTTCTTTTTCTTGTACAGGCTCTGAGGTTTTATGGAAGTTTTAACGTTACTGTCACCGGCATAACAATTCAGAATAGCCCTCAATGCCACCTCAAGTTCGACAATTGCATTGGAGTGTTGGTTCATGATTTTAGGGTTTCGTCTCCAGGTGACAGTCTCAATACTGACGGAATTCATCTGCAGAACTCCAGGGATGTGCTAATCCACAGCACCAGTCTCTCTTGTGGTACGAATTACTTTGCATATGATTACTGTTTTCTTCACTCTTATTGCCATTTCAACCATAGTGGGTCATGGCATCATTACAGGAACGAATAAGCAACAAAATGCAAAACACGAAGCAAATAGCTAGTTCTCACCTTCTCCTATTTCTTTGCTACCATTCATGTAACTCAATGATAGGGGCTCCTCGGTCAGTTCAGTTTTCTAAAGCATAAACCAAAAAGTATTTGTTGGTTCAATTTGACAGATTTTGTCAATTTCAATCAGTTCAGTATGGTTCGGTTTTGATCGGCTGGGTGATCAATTTTGTCAAGCAGTCGGTTTGGTATTCAGAAAGAGTTTAGTTTCGGTGCATGTTTTTTTTTCCCCTTTTCTCATACCAATATGTCAATTTTGAGCCTTTCGCCAAAAACTTCTACTCACCTGCTTACAACCCAACTCAATGTCTTACACCAGGTCATCAGGGAGCAGCCAACCTAAGGTTACATTTTGAACCCAAAGACAAGGAACATTTTTGTAACTTTTTCTCCACTTTAATTACCCGACAGAACTTTTGGCTTCAAGCTTCGCATTCAACCCCCTTCAAGAAGGGGGGAAAAAACTGGCAATGACATTTATGCATTGCAAATATATAGGATGAAAATTGACCGCTTGGTTTGATCTTTCACTCAGGAGACGACTGTATTTCAATACAAACTGGTTGCTCAAACGTGTATATACACAACATCAATTGTGGTCCAGGACATGGAATCAGTATTGGAAGTCTGGGGAAGGACCAGACAAAGGCTTGTGTTTCTAACATCACCGTCCGGGATGTAATTATGAATAACACAATGAATGGTGTCAGAATCAAAACATGGCAGGTATGAGCACAATTCTTCTTTAGAATTAACTCATCAATACTGCTAGTCTTGATCATTGAAGTAAATACTTTATTTGAAGTAGTCTGTTCTCTATGAATCAAACTTGATAAAGATAGAAACTTATAGGCAGTATACACTGTAAAGTCAAACCAGCTCTGTCTCTCTATTAAAATTTGATTCCAAATTATGCATCTGCAGGGTGGATTAGGTTTTGTACAAGGAGTCCTCTTCTCAAATATTCAAGTTTCTGAGGTTAAGATACCAATAGTCATAGACCAGTTCTACTGTGACAAAGCCAAATGCTCAAACCAAACTTCAGCTGTGGCTCTATCAGGAATAAACTATGAAAGAATTAGAGGTACTTACACAGTAAAGCCAGTACACTTTGCCTGTAGTGATAATCTGCCATGTACAGATATATCACTAACTGGAATAGAGCTCAAGCCACTGCAAGAACTCTATCATTTATACGAAGCCTTCTGCTGGCAAACTTTTGGAGAGTTGAGAACTCCTACTGTCCCACCAATTGATTGTTTACAGGTCGGGAAGCCATCAAACAACCAAATTCAGTATGATTTTGATACTTGTTGAGTGTGAAGTTGATACTTATTTGTGTATTCACTGGTGTGGTTGGCATGATTTTCCAACCCCTTTCCACACCATGAGCTTACGCTTGTACATTTTAGTAGTCCTGGTTCATAAGATTATCCTGTAAAAGTTATAGTTCTGCCCATTTAGATATCGACATATTGCAATGACTAGACTGCAGTACTGGTATGCTGCTTGTTTGTCATCGCACACTTCACTGGGTGACATTATACTAAAGCCTCTACGAAGATTTCTAATAAATCCGTCTCTTTGTAGTTTAAACTTTTGAATTTACATTCATTAGTTGAAATAAAGTTCCTACCATGCCAAGAAGGAAAATGCATACAATGGATCACAAATATAAGAAGTCACCAATAACTTGTTATGTAATGTCATTCAATCACACCCATGATAAATAGTTAATACTACGTTATGATCCAAAATAACACCCCCACCAACTTACAGTAATAAACTCTGAAAATATCCCATGTTTTTTCCAAGTTTGAAACAGGACAAAACAACTCCTATGATAGTTTTATTTAATTACCAAGTATCGGGGCCACTCCACTCCTTGTTCATGACTCACCTCCGCTAATCTATGAAGAGGTTTCACCAACCCAATACCAGCTCCGAGAGAACATCTCCCAGTAATTCAACAATAGTCAGAGGAATGACTTTAATTTCATTAGACAAAAAGGGATAACCCCCTAACCAGTAACTAGAGATCACTGATCAGGCATTAAAGATAAGGTAATTTTTACCATCGCCCGCCCATGAGGTACCAATCGAATTTGAAAATAACGATTCTGAAGATTATCAGACTTCTCCCTAATGAATTTGTCTGATACTTATGGCAACAGAGGAAAACGAAACAAATATGCACAGGAAAACCACAACAAACGCATCATGTGGAGAGAGGATATGTTATGCACGCATTACCAAGTGAAGCAACCTTCGAAAAATTATCCCCGCAGAAAATGTTTCTACTCAAAAGAATCTCGCGTGCATAATAGACCATCGGCAGCAACATTATCAAATCTATCTTTACATTAACCTCGAAGTCCAAAAAAATACTACGAATACAGAGGATCCAAACATAGGATTGAACCTAGAAGAAACAAAGAGTGAAGAAGAAATCCTCGTGAGACTACGGAAAAGAAGCAGGGCTATAGACTTACCTGGATGGAAGATGAAGATGATAGGGGAACGCAGGCCAGATCAACGGCTAAAATTTGAGCGAGCTATGCGAGGCAATCCCCTGTTTTCCCCCCGATCGAGCAATGGCGGCAGATTACAAATCCGACTACAGAAGACCACTTCGCCTACAGTCGCAGTGGGCTTTTGGATCGGGTCGGATCATACCCTTACTCGGTTTCTCCCGCCTTTTTCCTTTTCCCATCTTCCCGTCCCTTCAATTTTCATAGTGCTAGTATAAAAAAAAAAATCGCAAAATTTGTAAAAATTGATAATTTTTTTTATATATTATAGACGGTACCATAAAAATTTTAACTTGTACCGTAAAAAAATAAAAACTAATATAAAAATTTTCCCATCTTCACGAGGAGGTAAAATTTGTACGCTTATTAAAGTAGACTTTTTACCAAGTTAATAATATTAAAAAAAAGAAAGAAAAAACCCTTAATGCTAGTGCATGTATGTATCAATTTTTATCCATCTCACCTCACCTCAAATTTGTATACTTATTAATGTAGACTTTTTACCAAGTTAATAATATTTATAAAAAAAAACCCTTAATGCCAGCGTATGTATGTATCAATTTTTACCCATCTAACTTCACCTTAAATTTGGACAAAATATTTCAACTTTGACCCTAAACTAAGATAAGTGTGATAGCATTTACCTTAAACTTTAATAAGTGTATAAATTTTACATGTCGCGACTTTTTCGTTTGAAAAATCATTTATGAAAGTATTCTTGCTTGCCTTACAAATGTTTTTAATGAAATTGGTAGGATTTCAAATAAAAATGATATTTGAATCTTTTATTTTTATTGAAATTTGTGAGTTTTCACATAGTTAATTAATATTTGATCGTGTACATTTATCCTACTTAATTTTACAAAGAAGATGATTTCTATTGAAATTGGCTAGTTCTATTTGACATATTCGAATTTATTTGGCGAATTAGTAAAAAATGAATTAAAATGAAAAAATGCAATACATATATAATTTTAAAGTTTAATTGGACAAATTTAAAGTTCTATAGATCAATATATTTAAACTAAAATAAAAATAAAATATTAAACCTTACCACTTGAAAATACTAATGTGAAACAACTCCAACCCTTCTCCAACCGTCACCAACATTACTTTATTATTCTTATGTAAAATAATAAATTTTTTTGCCCAATGAAGATAATTTTCCCACATCAATCAATTGTTGCACTTGTTTATTTATGAAATTAGTTTTTTTCTTTAAGAAATCATTTATGAACTTGAAATTTTTAATTGAAGTAATCATTCTCCTTGACTTTTTATAGTTTAAATTGAACTATATTTAAAATATTATTTTTTGAGGTCTATAATGTCATAATTTTTTTTAGTTAATTAAAAAAATAATTTAATGGTTGGATGGTAGAAAATGAAACATAGTAATATGTTTTTTATCTCCTCAGTTATGTTTGGATTGACATCTTTTTAAACAGTTAACATATACTTACATGGACAATTATTTTTAGAAAGCTACAAAATTATTTCATCACATGGTTGAATGTAATTGTTATAATTCAAAAGTGGTTGAATGTAATTGTGATAATTGCAACAACCCTTATATTGGGGTAATTTGTCAATAAAGTTAATTGGTATAATTGCTCAAATTAATGTTTGATTCGCCTTTCTTCCTTGAACCAATAGTTACACGGTAATTGATCTTTGGTAATTTTTTTCTTTCCCAACAAGTTACACGGTAATCGAAATGGGCTGCCGCATAGTTGAACATCTACCATTTACTTTTGGAAAATAATCGACTCTTTAACAATAAAGAGTAATTTTGTTATATTTGAGGAAAGTTAAAAAATACTTTTAGTGAATGTAATTTCGTGAAAATAACAATTTAGTTCCTAAATTTTTTTTTTTTGTAACGATGTGGTTCTGTATTTTCAAATTTGTAATAATTTAGTCATTATAATTTAAAGTTGGTAACGATTTAGTCATTATCGTAACTTTTTTTTTAAGTTTCTTGTATGTATAGATTGATAAACTAAATAGTGACCAAAAATATGTTTATGAATTAGAAAGATTAAATTATTATATGATAAAAATTTGACACTTAATTTTAATAAATTTTTTTCACGATAGGGATTAAATTGGTATCAATTTGAAATTATAGAACTAAATCGTTACAAGTTAAAGTTGTGAGACTAAAAATTGTTGCTTTATGAAAAGTACAAGGATTAAATTTACAAACTTAAGTTTAAGGATTAAATTGTTATGAGTAAAAGTAGACGGACCAAATGTGTTTTTTAATCTTAAAATAAAAAAAAGTAAAAATAAATGCTATTTATACAAATTTTTTACGGTGGTGAAAGTCAAATATTTTCCTTTCCTTTTTAAATTTCCATCATGTATTTATTGTACTAAAACAATATATATAAAAAAGAAAGAGTCTAGAATCCCGACAGCTTATCTTATCCATCACTGATTTCTTCTCTCAAAGTTCTGTAACCTTTTAAATTTCCTTCCACTTTTCTTCTTCTACATCTCCGATTTCTGTTCGACAATGGCCGATAAGGATCTGAAGAACACGATGAGAAGGAGAATGGCCTCTATTTCCAGTCATCTCTCTCCAATCTCACCGGCTCCAAATCGCGACTTGATCCGCTTATCCGGCGCCTCAATGAACGACAGCTACCACCGCAAACACGGCGCCGTTCCGACTCACCCCGTCGTTTGGCGCATCTCCGGCGACGACTCCGGCCAGGAATTCACCGACATCATCTACGAGAAGGCCGTGGGAGAAGCCATTGCGAAGGTACAATCGAGCTAGAATTAATCGCCGTGTTTAATTTAATATTCTTTTAACATTTACAAATTTCCGCGCCCTTTCGGTAGATCACGATCAATAGGCCGGAGAGAAGAAACGCTTTCCGGCCGCTAACAATCAAGGAGCTTCTCCGTGCGTTTAATGATGCCAGAGACGATAGTTCCATCGGAGTCATTATTCTCACTGGAAAGGTAAATTTACTTATAATTAAGTTGTTTGATTACACTAATTAAGAAGAGATTAGTAGGATTTTTACGGATAGGGTTGCTTCAGGGAACAGAGGCGTTTTGCAGTGGAGGAGATCAGAGTTTGAGAAAGAAAGACGGTTATGTCGATTTCGAAGATTTTGGTCGTCTTAACGTGTTGGATTTACAGGTACCGACATGTCGTTCGAGTATTTACTCTAATTTTGCCATTTTGGACCTTAACTTATTTCCTTGGTCATTTTTTAGGTCCAGATTCGTCGTCTTCCAAAACCAGTCATCGCAATGGTACAATTTCCCAATTCGGTTTTGAATTATCGCATTTGTTAATAAATTTATCGTTAATCGAGGCTACTAAAGTTTTAATAGGTGGCAGGTTATGCTGTTGGAGGAGGCCACATTTTGCACATGGTTTGTGATTTAACCATTGCTGCAGAAAATGCTATATTTGGTCAAACAGGTCCTAAGGTATTTCAGCCCTCAAAAAATTGTCAAATTTTCGCCATTAATTTCTTCTCCTGTGGTTGAATGTTAACATTTTTTGTTTGGCCTTTTAGGTGGGAAGTTTTGATGCTGGCTATGGGAGCTCTATCATGTCCCGTTTGGTAAGCAAAATTTTCTCAAATTTTGAATACGCAGAATGTATGGATCTGAGTTTGATATTGTTTTCTGATTATTGGGCGATCAGGTTGGACCCAAGAAGGCACGAGAGATGTGGTTTCTGACCAGATTCTACTCGGCTTCTGAAGCAGACAAAATGGGACTCGTCAACACCGTAGTTCCGGTGAGTCCTTCCGGCTGCAAATCGTAGATCCAAATTCCAATTACCAATTTAATCAACTTCATTTCAGTTTAATCCCTATTTTTTAAAGTTTAAGTTTAACTTCTATAATTTGAGTTTCTAATTCAGTTTTTATAATTTTAAAAGTTACAGCATCCAAGTTAAATCATATAAATTGTTTTGGAAGTTTGAATCCTTTTGCTTAAAAAAAAATTAAGGTCTTTTACTTTGATATAGACTTTTAAGATAGTTTATTTTTTAGTGGTAGATAAGAGTGGATTAACATGGCAACATCAATTTTCTATAAAGTAAATAAAAAATTGGAGTACTTTCATCACTATATAGCATAAATCAAAAAAATGTTACAAAATTTCATTTTTTTAAAATACATTATAAGTCTAATCAAGTTACCAACTAACTTAATTTGTTAAGATATATATACGATATGTCCTGATAAAAAATATAATAGGTTAAAATTCTAACTCTTACTTATTGTACTAAAAAATGTATTATATATTAATTTTAATTCAAACTATGTTATTTTTATATAATTTCAATTTTTTTTTTCTATATTTGAACCTACTATTTAGTTTATGTGTCGTGAATTATGACTAGACATCGTGTCGAAAAGTAAGCATTACATATTTTTCTAAATATTTGAATATGCACCTTTTTGTTTAAGTTTAGGGGAGGAAAGAAACTAGCGTAGCAAAATTCGTGAGTTAGAAATTCCCGTATTCACATAATTTTGTACTTACAAAGAAATTAAAACTAAACCCGGAAGTGAATCACTAATTTACCCTTTTAAATCTTCACCCCATCAAGCTTAACTATGTATTTTCCTTTTTATAGTTGGATAAGCTGGAGCAAGAAACGATCAAATGGTGCAGAGAGATTCTAAGGAACAGTCCGACTGCAATCCGGCTGTTGAAATCGGCTTTAAACGCCGTCGACGATGGACACGCCGGACTTCAGGTACTGTGCTTCGAAAAATTCCAAATTTTCTGCAGTGATTTGCCGCCGCCGCAGCGCTGACTGACTCTTTGTTCTCTGGTTAATCGTGCAGGCACTGGCCGGCGACGCCACGCTAATGTTTTACGGTACAGAAGAGAGCAGCGAAGGAAGAGTGGCGTATATGGAACGTAGGCCCCCAGACTTCTCTAAATTTCCAAGAAAGCCTTAGATTTCAAACGCTATTTTAATTTCAATTTCTTGCCGTGGTTTAATATTATTGTATCTCGATTGTAAGGCAAAATGTGACATGAATATTCGAACGCTCAATCTTTTCGTCGGGTGTGTCTTGTTCGTTAGATATCCAATATATAAATTATATATAAAATTAAGTTTATTCGACCCACCAGTTCCAATATATAAATTATATATGAAATTAAGTTTACTCAACCTACAAGTTTCAATATATGAATTAAGTTTACCTACCTTATCAGTTTAAGTTTGAGTATTAGTTTATTCATCCTAATCAGAATGGGAGGTCTGTATTCGAATCCTTGTATGGTTATTTCCTTCTCATTTATTATGGTTTCTATTATTGGGTCTTGTTGCAATTTTCTAAGTCCACAAATGAGGGGTGGTAGATATCAAATATATGAATTATATATATTTATTTAAATATTGTGTACAAGTTAGAAATTGATGTGAACTTAAATAACATAGTTCAATTGGTTAAAATATCTATTTCATTAAAAGGTTGAGAGTTTAAAAATTCAACCTACATATCACAAGGGTAAGTTGATAATGTTGTTCATGAGTTACAAAGACAAATATTCAAAATCCAAAATAATCATATTGGTTATTAACATAAATCGTTTTTGTTTCAAGTCATTAATTGTGATAATTGGATTGAATTGATTGAGAACTTTACCATTTTAAGCAATGAAGATAATAGTACCTTTATTGTGATCTATTTTGCCTAATTTGAGAGGCTGGATTAAACATTGTATTTTAATTTCACGTTTCTCTAAAAAGTGACACTTTAAATGACATAAACTGATTGCTTTTTGTACATTTATAAAAAGATGTAAAAGAGTTATGAAGCAAATTTAAAGGAGACATTTATTTTGTACTTTAGAAAAAAAAAGACATTTATTTAAGTAGTTATATTTTTTAAAAACAGTCTTTAATTTGTTCTACATAAATCCAATTCAAATTATCTACATAAAATTACTAGTCAAATATGCCATTTTTGAAGGTAGTCCAACAATTGTGTATATAGCCAAATATTTATACATCGTCACATTTTATTCAATTATCTTAATTTTCAAAAGGTGACGTAATATATTCCCTCCTAACTTTAAAAAGCATTTCAAAAGAAAAAAAATCGAAAGATAAAAAAGAAATGAAATAAATAAATAAAGAGATCTTACGTAATTAGCTTTAATTATGCAATGCATTATATACAAATGACAATAATAATATGTCCAAAATTATACTAAAAAAATGTTAATTTTTTTTAAAAAATGATAATAATAACAAAACAGGAAAATATAAAATTATCCTTTTAGGTCACTGCTCGTTTTAACGTCTCCTTTCAATTTCGAGACTTCAAATTTGAATCATCAACGACCGCGGGGCCGGAGCATTCAATTCCACGCAACAAGAATTAAAACGTGTCGGTCATTTATTGGTTTGAGAATCAACACGTTAAATAATTTTAATTTCCTATTCTGCGCGAAAAGTCCAATGACGCCAATCTGCAAATTCTCAGACCTATGACGTGTTCGATGGTGATTGGAGGATAATTGGTTCGTCTACACGGTCCATCAAAAGGGCAGTTTCGTACTTCAACCTTCCCTTGCCTTTCGGTTTATATATAGGGCCCCGGTGAAAAATACTCCTTCTCACCGTCTCGCTTTTCTGTCTGTCGTAGATTCTTGGTGGTGCTCGGAGAAGGTAATGTTCCGTTTACCATTTTCGTTCTTCTTTCATTCCCCCATGCGATGTTTTTGTTCTTAGGATTTTGAGGTTCTTCAAGTTCTGACGGCCATTGTTTTTCCTGAATCTTTGATATCTCTTCCTGGATTTCTAATTCGAATTGAGCGTTTCTTTTGATGAGTATCGTCATTGATTGTTCCGATCTGCTTCTTTGCCGATTTTTCTTGCATTTTTTGTGATTTATATTTGAATTAGATGCATGAATTTCTTAGAGGAGCTTAATATGAGTTCAATTTCATGGTCTTAAGGCGATCTGATAGTGCGATGCGATCTACCTTCAGATCCATTCCAGTAGCCGTGAGGGATGTGATTTATTTAAACTGATGATTCTCCGCTACTTTTTTCTCTCCATTCCATTTGATATTTGTTACTTCGAATAATCTGAATTTCTATACCTAGTATTTTGTTGATCTTCAGTCGCGGTATCGTTTTTTTTTTTTTTTTTCACTTGATCTTTGTTGCTATGGTCATCAATCTCATTAGATATACTCTGATGGCGTTGAAATCATTTAGGGATTTATAGGCAGAGACAGAAATGGGGCTTACGTTCACAAAGCTTTTCAGTCGGCTTTTTGCCAAGAAGGAAATGCGAATTCTGATGGTTGGTCTTGATGCGGCCGGTAAGACCACTATCCTCTACAAGCTCAAGCTTGGGGAGATCGTCACAACAATCCCTACCATCGGTGAGTTTTCTTTTTCCATTTTAGAAATTGAGTTATT
This sequence comes from Momordica charantia, assembly GCF_013281855.1. Classification (NCBI taxonomy): domain Eukaryota; kingdom Viridiplantae; phylum Streptophyta; class Magnoliopsida; order Cucurbitales; family Cucurbitaceae; genus Momordica; species Momordica charantia. The sequence continues at coordinate 30,879,891 of NW_028275167.1, read as the reverse complement.
GCATGATCTATCCTTGATCTATGTGCGTGTATATATACACACACAGATAGATCTATTTATAATTTGTTCTTTAAAAAAGAAAGTTCGTTGATATCTCTCATCACTGCATTTTATCTGGTTTATTACTATGACTCTACCATGGTAATTCTCATTCATATTGGGTTCACAATTTTCTTCTGCACAATAATATGCTTGGCTTGGTCGTTTGTAAACCTTATAAAATATTGAACATGTAACATTCTTCATCTGGATAATTTTTTACATAAAACCAATATATAGCTAATGCTGAAGTAAAGAGTCAATGTCACCTTGATTTAAGGAAGGAGGAATATATAGAGGCCTCTCATCACTGCATTCTATTTTCATATGGTCTGTGACTGTAGTATATACCATGGTTTTACGCATTCTTCGTGTTAGTTTCACAATTTCCTTCTGCTTAAGGACTCAGTCACTCTATGATATGAAATAGTAAACTTCATACATCTTATCAGAATATAACAAAGTTTAATTGAAGAGTCAATTAGCTGACTGTCACCTCGACTGAAATGTGTCCCCTGGTATCCTCTACTTTTTAGCACTTGTTCCAAAGAATATTGTAATTTAGCTCATGTCCTTTATTTGCAGGGTTTAACGTGGAGACTGTAGAATACAAAAACATCAGCTTCACTGTTTGGGATGTTGGTGGTCAAGACAAGGTTTGAACTTTTGTATGGATTATTCTCCTGCTAGAATGCAGGTTATTTTGTTAATCATTTCTAAAAGTTTTATTTATATTATGTCTAATTAATTTATGTTCTTAAATTCCTGTTCAACAGATCCGTCCCTTGTGGAGGCACTACTTCCAGAACACACAGGGTCTCATATTTGTTGTTGACAGCAACGATAGAGATCGAGTTGTTGAGGCCAGGGATGAATTGCATAGGATGTTGAATGAGGTATTACATACTACGTACTACCTAAGTTTGAGCACCTGTTTTTAATTGCTCATGATGCTGCTATCGCTTTCTTTTTTAGAGAGTACCGTTCCAATAGTTCACAATTTACTACATTTCTTTGCTAACTAACATTTGGTATCTCATTATTCACTTTATAGCATCTGTGATCATGTAAATGATTGTCTTTTGTAAATGATTTGTGTAATAGTAATTTGCACTTTTCACCCTTGGAGTTTCAATCCAGACACAGGACAAAAATTGATTACTAAGAATTCATGTGATTCCAGGATGAGCTACGAGATGCAGTTCTGCTTGTGTTTGCTAACAAACAAGATCTTCCTAATGCAATGAATGCTGCTGAGATCACTGATAAGCTGGGTCTCCACTCTCTCCGCCAGCGCCACTGGTAAGACTTTGTTATATTTATTCCAAATATAAAACTTTGCTTCTGTTATCTTGCCTACTCAGGTTCGAACTGCTTCATGATATCTTCAGGTACATCCAGAGCACTTGCGCCACCTCTGGAGAGGGGCTTTATGAGGGTTTGGATTGGCTCTCCAACAACATTGCTAACAAGGTAAATAATAACTTATTGGCCTAATCTACCAATGATTTAGAAACCTGCTTTGCAGGCAAAATCTTATTTTCACCAATCCTTTCTCTCTCTCTTTTTTTTTTTTTGCTATTACTGCCATCCCGTTGAGCTAGTATTTACATCTCTGTGCAGGCATAAGGATATGGAACAGTTGCTTCTGAGACTCGCAGTTCTGGATGCAGGGTGAATATTATCTAATTTTTTCATGGGGCAGCTTATAAGAGGTTATGGTTTTTCTGTTTACGGGAGCTTTTAGCAAACTATTTGTCATTATACTGTAATATCAGAATGGTTAGCCTTGGTTATTGTGTTTTGTCGGCTCTTTTTGGGGCTTTACGCGCTGTTCCTTTCTTTTGATTTCTAGCTGAAACTAGTTGATGTATCATTCCATGTTGGATTTGTCTCATAACCCATTCTTTTGTTGCTTCTGTTTCAATTTCATTGCATAACTATCACCTATTCAAATGTCAAGATGATCTTTTCTACTGGAGTAAATTTTTTCACGATCAATTTTTTCCAGGCAAGCTGGATAAGTCAATGATGACTGATGAATCTAAGCACGAATTAACCCACAAAAGTAGTTTTGAAAGACGTCGAACCCAATAAGAAAGATTCCCAATCTTTCATTAGCTTGCTCCAGATTGTAATATCTAATGCATTTAGTTATTTTATTTCTTTTAATACCCTTTACAGCTATGGTATGAATATCTGATTATGCTAATTGGTTGTGTTTTATCTTTGACGCTAAATAGTGCGAATGCATAAATAAAGTGAAACGATCTTCTTAATTTCTTATGTGAGGCCCAAAAAAAAACCCTCCAAAGTTGTAATTTCTGCAGCTTATAGGAGACTAGCTTGTTGGTGCTCAGAGACGGGAATCTCTGCTGGGGCTGTCCATGAATGGCCGTGTGGTTATGGGCAGAAGCATGGATGGACCTGCTCATATCTCTTTCCTGATTGCGAAACCAAAACACAAGACGGGCTGGCCTTGGAATTCCTTTGGTATCTTTTAAAGCAAGTTTTGGTATAAAAGAATATATAGAGCATCCTATTCCTGCCTGGCATTTTCATTGTTTCGTGTGGAGAATGATATTTTGACGTATGCCAATTTGCCAAACCAATCTTGGACACTCGCTCCCAAAACTCGTCGTGTGATGATTAGATGTATTAGAGAGAAATTACTACGAAACGTATTTTAAACCAGTATCCAACAGTTAATAGAGGTATATAGATTTAGAACTTGCATCAAATAGTTATTAGGAGTCAGTCACATTGTGTCGCTTTCATCACCACCAACTTGCATAATTTGCCAGTGATATTACCACAAAACTCTCTTCTAGCTTCTCCTATTTTGACAAGGAATAAGTTTTTAAAATTTTTTAGGACTTGTGGGGGTTGATTTCAACTTTTCCAAGCCTCAAGGGTGCTTGTTTTCCAGCATGGTGGGCTCCTTGTCCCATCTCTCCAAGCCAGGAAAGAAGTGCACTTGAAAATGATGCCACATAAGTACAATTTCTCCCCTCAAGTTGACGCCAATTGGTAACAATTTGTAATTATTTGGAGTCCTGTGATGTAAAATTTTATTACTCTGGAAAATTAGAATGGAGTGTGATGTTTCTTTTCACGCATCCCTTACGCAACGCTTTTACACTTTTCAAAGAAATGCATATTTGTCATTTTTTCTTTTCATTTTAATCCCTCCCCCGAATCCATCAAACATGAATAAAAATATATACAATTGAAAAGTTTGTCTCTAGTTTTGGATGAAGATATGTTCCACGAGTCTTTTTCTTTCCTAGTATAATGGTATGGGTGGGAATTTGAAATCTCTTGGTCGGAAATAGATGCTAGTTAGCATTAAGTTAAACTTATGTTAGCATGTCAGACAAGTAAATAAATGATGTAATTATTTATACATGGATCACTTTGATTGATTAGATATATTATTCTCTTCCATTACGAGGGATGAATCATGAACGTTGGAAACAACTTATAACAATTGTTGAATAAGTTATCTTTCATATTTAGTAAGCATGTAAGTTTCACGTTTGATGGAAACAAAATAATCACGATTCATCAGCAGGGATGATATTTTGAATAGAATATGGATCTCCATGGAAACCTATGAGAATCTTCTCTATAATTGTGGTTGACAATGCCTTTAACACATCAACTTCAGCGCCATTGCCTTCAGGTATTTGTTTCTTCCCTGCAACACACATTTCAATCCAATGGCCCATCCTTAATTTCCCTTTCTCCTTTTTTGGCCTTTTCTCATTCCTTTCCACCACTCTTAAAAGCCAAATAAAAAACCATTCAAAATTTATAATAAAAAAGAAACTCAAAGAGAAAAATTGTTTCCTCTGTGCTCAGTTTGATATCGATGCCTTCTAAAAACTTAGATTAAAAAATTACCAATTAAATAATCAATATAGTATACAAATTCAGGTCATACAACACCAGTTAAAATTGTAGCTGTAAATGACATTTATTCTTCCAATTAAATTTCAAATTCTCATATCACATACCAAAAAAACAAAGCCTAGACAGGGAAATATCTAAAATTGAACAGATATATGGACAAAATCCAAGGGCCCGAGATGGGTTTCCGAGGGTTGATGATAGCAGATATGTTGTGGAATCTTTACCATTCGGTTCGGTCATCTTTGTTTGTAGTCTTTATTTCCAGTTTCCACCCTGCTCATTTTTCTATTACCAATCACCATCTTGATCAAATTTCAATAATCGAAACTTCACGAAAACGACCATTACTTCTCATTTACATTTCATTTCCCTTGAATTTGAATTTGAATTTGCATTTGCATTTGAATTTCCCTCCTATATAACCAACACCCATCTCCGCTCTACTGATCTGCACACACATAATAACAAAACAATATAATAATTCGAAATGGCCCCAGAAGTTCCGCCGGCCGCCGCCGCGCTCTGCAGCTCCGACAGGGCCTACGTGACGTTCTTGGCCGGCAACGGCGACTACGTGAAAGGGGTGGCGGGTCTGGCCAAAGGGTTGCGGAAGGTGGCCACCGCCTACCCTCTCGTGGTGGCCGTACTGCCGGATGTTCCGCCGGAGCACCGCGAGATTTTAAAGTCTCAGGGGTGCATCATCCGAGAAATCGAGCCCATTTATCCTCCGGAGAATCAAATTCAGTTCGCCATGGCCTATTATGTCATCAACTACTCCAAGCTTCGCATTTGGAACGTAAGTCCCAAACCCAAACCTATAATATTAAAAAGCATTCAAACTTCTTCCACTCATTTGATTGAATTTAATTATGTGCCTTATCTGGTCCCATTTCACTCCTAAAAATTCTCTGAGTACACTCCAACTTCATATATAAATTGGGTGTGGGTGTGGGTGTGGGTGCAGTTTGTGGAGTACAAGAAGATGATATATTTGGATGGAGACATCCAAGTGTACGACAACATAGACCATCTTTTCGAGAAGCCAGATGGGCATTTCTACGCCGTGATGGACTGCTTCTGCGAGAAGACATGGAGCCACTCGGCCCAGTACAAGATCGGATACTGCCAGCAATGCCCCGACCGTGTGAAGTGGCCGTCCGGCTCCGGCTCCCCTCCACCGCTGTATTTCAACGCCGGCATGTTCGTGTTCGAGCCCAGCATTGAGACCTACGACTCCCTTCTCGCCACTCTGCGTGTAACCCCACCCACTCCTTTTGCCGAGCAAGTGAGCGTCGTGTAATTAATTAATTTCGTTCCCTTTAAATTTTAATTTTCCATTTTGGGAATTAATTAATTAATTTGTCTTTTTTTTTTTGCAGGATTTTCTGAATATGTTCTTCCAGAAGATATACAAACCTATTCCTCCCACGTACAACCTCGTTTTGGCCATGCTGTGGCGCCACCCCCACAACGTCGATGATGTCCATAAACTTAAAGTCGTCCATTACTGTGCTGCTGTAAGCTTTCTCTAATTCTATCTTTTCGAAAATTACACTAAATTATCACATCAATTCAATATGTACGTCTCAAAATTCACTTTAAAGATTTGCAATTTATGTCCATTTTGTAAAATTTTAAATCTAATACGTGTTTTTTTTTTCCTGGGTGCCATTAATTTTGTAATTCCCTCTTATTGTTTCCTTACTCACAATTTTATTTTCCCTTTTTGTTAGCCTTCTAAAAATGTATATTATATGAAAAATATTTAGGCGAGTAACACCCATCTCTAAATGACCACCCTTAAAAAAATAATAATAACTCACTATTATTATTATTTTCATTTAGTTATAAAAATTTAATAGTGAGCACTAAAATTTGGTGAACATAAGATAGGTCTTCATTAAACCAGTATTTTCTATTTTATAAACAAATAAATAATAAAATTTAGGTATTTAATGGTAGGTAGCCTTCCTATTATTAAAAAATTGACAGTTATTTATTATATTTTCTTTTAGAAAATACTTAAATAGGATAATAATCTATCTCTATATTAATTTTTATTTAGAAATACACAGGTCATTATTTTTATAAAAAAATTATAGTTTTTATATTTCTCTATTTTAATTGTGAAATATTTAAGGGTGGAGCTAAGTATTTTTTTTTTCTTTCAATTTTTCAATGACGAGTGCTCACTCGCATCAAGTATTTTTCATGAATAATTATTTAATTGAAACGACATTTTTTAGGGATCGAAACCATGGAGGTACACGGGGAAGGAAGCAAACATGGACCGAGACGACATCAAAATATTGGTGGCAAAATGGTGGGACATTTACAACGACACGTCGCTCGATTTAAAGTCTGAAAACGGCGTCGTTCAGGAGGGAGATGAGGCCCAGACTCTGCCAAAGTTGTCAATCATGGCCTCCATTCCTGAGCCCAACATTTCCTATGTCCCTGCACCTTCCGCTGCTTGATGATTATTCATCATACCCCCAATACCATACCATATCATTTGAATTTCCCTTTAAAAAAACTTTACAATTTTATATTTATACGCACTCTTGCTATTATACTTTCTTAATTAAGTGTATCTAATTAAACTGAAATTTCGACACCCATTGATATTATACTATATACATAGAAGACAAAAAAAAGAGGCTGATATAGTTTTTTTTTTTTTTTGGTTGTGATATGAATGTATTTAAATATTATGTCATATAGTTTTCAATAAATGAGAAGTAGTGTTCTCTGTTTATATTTCTTGTTCTTAGAATTTTATAAACGTCGACTTTTTTTTTAATAATTTCCATAAATTTCTGCCTTTTCTTTCTCTTCCAAAATATGTTGGGCCCATAAAGGCAGGTGCCCGGCCCAAATTAGAATGCTATACGAGCCACTCCAAAATATTAAGCCCAACCTAAAATCAGCCAGGCAATCCAATCAACCGACGGCACGGCAAGGATAACATTAATGAAAAAATAAAAACAAATACAAATTATGATGAACTATAATGTATCTTTTAAAATTAATTTATTCATTCAAACAATATTTATGAGGTTTTATGCACTTTCTCAAATCACCTATTGCCATTATATTTTATCGGGGTTTTTCACCAACTTAAAAAGAGTAAAAATGGAAAAAAAAATCAAGAGATTGTGAGTTGGATCCCTACTCCCACATGTTATAAAAAAAATAATAATAAATAAAGAGTTTAAAAATTCTAATCCATCAACTCAAATTTTAATAGTATCTTAGAAAACTTAATGTAAAATTAAATCTTTCATTTAATAATAAATTTTAGCTGTACCAACATAAATTTAACTCGACGGTAACTAACATTTGTTTATAATCTAAGGAATATATTTTTTCTATACGTTGAGGTGGGAAATCGAATTCACAATTCCTTAATTGAAAATATATACTAATTACAGCCCGTTACAATATTTCATTTCCAATCATGGTATTTGAAACAAAAAGAAAAAGAAAGTTTCACGTGTCTAATTAAAAATAAAAATAGTGAGAAAAAAAAGAAAACTATCGGCGATGATCCTGACGTACCTACCACCAGACGACAGTTGCAGGAGCGGGAATGGTACGCGCCTCCTGGTTCGTCCTCTGCCGAAAGTCAACCGTTGGTACTGACTGTAATTTCTAATTCCGATGAGATCTCGCGCAGCTCTCCCCATATTCTTTAACTGATGTTCTAAACGGTTCACCTCCGGATGTTTCAGCACTCTTCAATTTCAGGCCTTACGAGTTCGTCGCCAACAAGACCTAGCCGGCCGGATGGATCTCGGCGTCTCTTCAATCGGCCGGAATTCGGAAGCCCAAATATCTCATTTGGCCTTGGATATTGGAGGTGATTCTTAGTTCTTCGTTTTTTGTGATTCTGCCTCTGTTGATTTGGCCTGGATGATGTGTTTGGTTTGATCTTAAACTTGGATTGAATTCTTTTATTTTCTAGGGATGAGATAACTGATAAGTTTATGCATCTCTGCCGTTGCTTGGATTTACTTCTCTCTTATGAAGTTTTCTTATTCGACTTTCTTTTTACCTCTTGATTGTGATGGTTGATTTTTCTGGGCCTATTTGGAATAGTATGCCTGCACGAATACCCTTTACTCTTTTAATCTAAATCTTAGTATCGACCTCTGAGCACTAGAATGATTCTAGAGAACTTGATTTTTCGTCCAACTCTTTTCAACTAACTAATATTCCTTCTTTTCTGTTTGAGAGTGACGTGCTGACTGACCTTTTGTGGTCTTTCTGCCCCGTAGAGACTTGAGAAAGAGTAACTATGAATGATCCTCTGCATTTTATAATATCTACGTCAGTTATTTAACGATCCTGAAGTTGCAAATTACCCATGTGGGTGTTTCGTTTTTATCCCTTTCATGGCAGGCACTCTTGTTAAGTTGGTATATTTTTCTAGAAACAAGGAACTCTTGAAAAATGATGAAGTCCAGAGTTCTGCAAAAGTTAGTGAAAGAAACCATTCCATACTCCAAGGGAGGCTTCACTTTGCCAAGTTTGAAACAAGCAAAATTGACGACTGCATAGCATTTATTAACGGCAAGCAACCTGGTATACGGGCTTTTCTCTGTGCCCTTTACATCAATTGATCTTTTTTTTAGCTTAAACTTGTTTACTCAGTGTGTCCTGGTTGGATAAAAAATCTAAAAAGGAAGAGAAATTCCTATTCTTAGTATGATGTTTGCAGATGACCATCTGTTGTGGTTTACGAAGGGAAGATGTCCTTGACATATCGAAGGGTTCATTATTTACATTTATATATCTCTAGAGTCAACGTTCACCTAATACTATATCAACTCAATGTTATGTACAATTTAGAATGAACCTCTTGGCCCATAACACAATTAGAAGTATTGATATTATTACTTAGCTGTTTTTCCATTCAGTAGCCAAAAAGTTAAAAAATGAAGAAACATACAAACTGTGAAATGAACTTAATATGCTCCAAAATAGTCGGTACCTTTATTATTTTGACTGTTAAAGTCTTGTGTATGCTTCCTTCCAGACTCTTCGTCCCCCTTTTTGCCATTTTCTTCCCTTTTTGGTACTCTGCTGAAAACTGAACGTTAACCCAGGTTCCCAGCACCCCAAGGATCTTGACAGCGACAAAATCGTTGTAAAGGTGCCATTGAATCCATCTTTTTAACTCAAAGGAATAATTTACATTGTTCTATCTTGTATACTTTTGAAGCATGCAAGTTTATTCACTGGTAACTTTTGGTGAGAAGGCCACTGGTGGTGGAGCATATAAATTTGCAGACCTCTTCAAAGAAAAGCTTGACTTTTGTCTAAACAAGGAAGATGAAATGGATTGCCTCGTGGCTGGAGCAAATTTTCTTCTAAAGGTAGGACATACAACATATCATTTTGGTACGCAAAGAACCAATATACTTGAAATATTGTATAATGCAACACATATCATGTAATGTTGTGAAAATAAATCTCATTAATGCAGATAATAGAAAATAGAACTATATTTGAATTCTATGACACTTGGAAAATGCTCCTATTTGTGTTTCATTTTAGGCAGTCCACCAAGAAGCATTTACATACATAGGCGGTCAAAAGGAGTTTGTTCAGATTAACCAAACTGATCTGTACCCTTACCTTCTCGTCAACATTGGCTCTGGAGTCAGCATGATTAAGGTATGGTCATTATGGTATTCACTATATAGTTTTCTAGCCTTAGCATTTTCATGAGTACAGTTTCTTACACCTGCAATCTTTTATATTGCAATTAGTAGGTGGATGGAAATGGAAAATTTGAGCGGGTAAGTGGAACGAGCCTTGGTGGCGGGACCTTTTGGGGTTTGGGTAGGCTTTTGACAAAGTGCAACAGGTACTTCCTCATTCACTTGGTCGTTGAAATTGTTGTTGTTTTGGCAGATGGTTCGACATGATTAGAAAGCTCCGAACTCTACTAGTTTATTATTTTTTGTTCTTCCTATCAAATTGAACCCTTCATTTATATAATTTAACGCCTAGCAAACTTTTATAATTTATTTTCTTGCTTTAAAAGCCAAATTGTAAAATCTTTCAGTTTTGACGAATTGTTGGAGTTAAGTCACCAAGGAAATAATAGAGTGGTAGACATGCTTGTTGGCGATATATTTGGTGGAATAGATTATGCTAAGGTACTCACTGTTATCAATATCATATGATGATTCATCATGCACGATCAATGTTACTGCCTCCATTTCTAAACACCTCTTATAATATCGGGAATAGTCTTTCATTCATCAAGGAGGAGGATGTTTCCTTTTTAGATACAACTTTTCATCTTCTTCTGCCATTTAATGATTCAGGTTGGTCTTTCATCCACAGCCATTGCTTCTAGCTTTGGCAAGGCAATTTCAGCGAGCAAAATACTTGAAGACTACAAGCCCGAAGATCTTGCTCGCTCCCTCCTAAGATTGATTTCAAATAACATTGGACAGGTAAGTCACTGTGATGGAACTTCATTCACTTGTAAACTTCGGAAATATAAGACGTTCTCAATTTAATTCTCCTCAGATTGCCTATCTTACTGCACTTCGATTTGGACTCAAGCGGATATTTTTTGGAGGATTCTTCATACGCGGTCATTCTTACACTATGGACACCATATCTGTTGCTGTTCATTACTGGTAAAGATTTTGAATTTTCATATAAAAAGTTTATAGATGGAATTAATCATTTGTCTAATACATTAAATTCAATTACTTCTTGATTGAATTGAGTGAACGAAATAACTATGACTCCATCAAACAAATTAAATAGGGATAACACAAACATAGCAACTCCATTATATATTTTTGTTCTCATGGCAGTAGCTGACTATGTTTTTATTCCCTTCAATCCTCGGCTTTTCGAATACGATTTTCATTTTTCTCTTTCAGGTCGAAAGGCGAGGCTCAAGCAATGTTCTTGCGGTATGAAGGATTTCTTGGGGCCTTGGGTGCTTTTGCGAGCTACAACAAGCAGGGCCTTGATAACTTCATACAACTAATGCAGCAAGACCCGAAACATAAGCCGGAGTTTGATAGTACAGCATCTGAAGGGGAAGCCGATGAGTATGCAAGTATAGATTGTAGTGTCTACATAGATTAAGATTAGAGTTCATTTCGTTTCTTAGACTTGGCTTAGTGAAGTGCAGAAAATAAGACCATTTTTGGGTGGCGAACTTGGCACCCTGTTGATTCATAAAGTAAAACAAACTTTCTAGGACTCAAATTTAGCTGCCTATCTATCTAGCAAGGCTGATACCATAGGGGCTTTCATTCCATTAATCTCAAAGATTCCAAAGCTTTTGTTCTTACTCCTGCCCACTGTTTCCACTCCCCTGGTCTAGAAATTTCAGCCTAGTACATGACAGGTCCAGGACTTATATTGGGCATTTTTGTTGTTGAGTGTTTGATAATTGGGATTAGGGCTCAACAGAGCTGGCCATTTCATCAGAAAGTAGGTCAAGGGGCAGGTCCTAGAGGAGGTAGGAGAGTTGTTAAAAATCCACCACCAATAAATTTAAAATGGAAGACTACAAAATCATTGTCGTAATGATCATCAAAAGACAAAAAAAAAAAAAATAGGAAAGCAGGGGACAGAGCAGCCATTATAGGCCAAAGCCTTCTTGGAGAAAGATAAAGCAATAAAGATTTGAAGAAAAGGAAAATTGAGGAGCGCCGCAGGGCCTCGGCTTTGCTTTATGGTGGCAAATTGGAATTGCCACTCGAATCCCCATAATCTCCTCCTTTTCTTTTACACCAATACATATTAGATTTGAGACTACAATCCATTTTATCTTAAAAGTACAACTCCTCTCCCTTCAATCACTGTCCACGGCCCTTCCTACCTAAACCAACCGTTGAGGACGTTAAATTTTCACCTTCGTAGATGGACAATACTTCCCTACTGACCGAGCAGCATTTAGATACCGCGTAGCGGAATAAGAGAAAAGAAACTTTTTTCCTTTTCTAGAAAAACAATAGAACACCAGCAGTGGTTGCGTGTCATAACACAGCACAGCATTTAAAGAATGGATGATTGAGAGGTATTGCTCTTTTGAAAATGCTTTTAAGAAGTTGCCGTCTCAATGTGCCAAACTCTACCTTTATTCTTCTATCTCCAACCAATCTCCCAATTCTTCCATTCATTAAAATTTAATGCAAAAAAGAGGGGGAAAAAAACCCAAGGAATATCTTTAGCTGTGTGTGTCTTTAGGAAAAGAAAGTTGGTCCCTTTTTGACCTCTTTTCTGTCCCCAAATCGAAATCCTATACATAACCCTCTTTCATATGCAACATTGTTGCTTCTTCGTTGAGTAAACCCAAAATCTCTCCCTTCCCCTCCACTCAAAGCACCACCACCATAATAATAATACCAATCCCCAATCCCCAGTCCCCTAATCATCTTCCTTAATTTCTCACAATCCAACTTCCAAACCTCGTCGACATGTCGGAACAGCAGCAGCCGGGTTTGGTTTATCCCAACACCGCCGCCGCCCAACCTCCTCCTTCCCACCATTCCAACGGCTCCTTCGGTGCAGTCTTTATAGTTCTTGCCGTAATCGTTGTCGTGTCGGCTCTCGCTTGCTTTCTTGGCCGCCTCTGCAACCGGCGAGTTGAAAACCAGAAGCCCAAGCCGGAGAAGAAGACCCATGGCGGCGGCGGCGGTGGTCGCCCCAAAGGAAAAGAACTACCCAAACCTCACCCCAATAAAGATGGAGACATCGAATTTGGGTTTGATTTGAGAAACCCAAATGGGAAAGGCAAATTCCCTTCTGGTGGAAATGGAGGAAGCAAAGGCAAAGGTAATAATGGTAATAACGGCCATGGCCATGGTCATGGTAATGGCTTCAAACCCTTTGAAAATGGCAGTGACATGAGAAGCGAGATCAAGTATTCTGATCACCACGAAGCAGATTTCAATTTCAAAGCTGGTGGGCATGTTTGATGGTTCTTGTATAACTAAACTACAATATGGAACCAAGAAAAGGCCCTGTTCCTCTGTCAAATTATAGCTGCTGTGTGGATTTTTCTCTCTGTTCTTTCTTCACTTCTTTGTTCTTATCTAATTACAAGCCTCAATTCAATCACCAATCTGTGATAATATTCAGGGGATGCTCTTGAATTCTGGGTAGGAGTCTAAAACCAGTTTGAATTTTTTTTTTTCGATCGCATATCTTCAAGCTTACGGCAACTTCAAGTTAACAGATGTTTTTGTGTACTTTTGTGTTTAAAAGTGACCAAATAATTAGGTTTCGAATAAAACCGGGGAATACGAATCCCAGTGGTGGAAGTGGGGAACTCTAAAAGCAGATCCAAAACAATTGTTTCAATTTTGGATTTGTTTAATGCCCAAATTAATCAAATCTCATTTCATCAATTTGATCTTATCCAAGTTTCCAACCTAACTGTCAAATCGAACATAGTTCACGTGGTTAAAGCACCTATCTCTGATTAATAGATCATGAGTTCGAGCCAAAATAATATTATGGCTTAATTTTGGTTGGGTTCGTAACCTAACAAAAATTAATTGGATTATATAAATATAAAACGGAAACAATTTAGTTGGATATTATCATAACATCTAATCCAACTCAAATCACAAACATCTTTAATGTCATCAATATGAATTGAGAATTTAAAATTACGACCTTTTAGGCCATGTACGTGCTTTAATCATTCAAATATTGCTTTTACTTTATTTTTATTAACAAGATATTTCTAATTTTTCACTTTGATTTCCAATTTCCACCGCATTACGATTATGTTCTACCAGTTTTTGTTAGAATATTGCAAAAATATTTTTTTTTTCTCTGAAATTCAGATAAACTCATGAATTACAATGGCCCATCCAAGCTCACAGCCCAAGCCCAAGCCCACAAAAATCAGAGAGTAGTTCCCGTTCATTTTTCCGCCTGGCGCGTGCAAAATACGGAGGAAATATATATATATATATATATATGATATTCTTTTTTCTTGAAACAACGGAGGAAAAATATATATAGAAAATTTGTAACTATAAAAATTTGATTAAAAAATATTTTGGACCTAAAATAACGATTTAATTCTTAAAATTTTAGTTTGAATTTAATATATGTACTTTTAAATTGATAACAATTTTTTTTAAGATAACAATTTAATTTCTATAGGTTAAAGTTTAGGATGACTTAATTTATAAAAGTTTTGCAGTTATAAACTTTTTTATATAAGGTGAAGTTATTTTCATAAATATAAAATCTTCGAATTGTGTTACATGCTTTTTATTCGGGTCAATTTTTTTTTTGACAGAATTATTCGGTAATGAGTTTCAACATTTTTTTTTTGGATTATTTAATCTTAGGGTTAGTTTATGTAGTCTGTTGTTAGATTTAAGCCTTTTGTAATTTGATTTTGACTATTTTGTTGGTTGAATTTAGTGGGAATTGTTAATTATTTAGGGATAATTTTTTTCAATTCAAAAATGGGTAAAAACCCAAAAGATTTACTTATAAGTTAGTTGTATTTTTTTCATCTCCTCAAATTAGAAGTTAGTGTATTTATCTAGTCCATATAAGTTCATAAACTTTTAAAATTGCGTCTATTTAATTCCTGTGGAAACACTCGATTTTGTGTTTAATTTAAATGGGTTGTTCAAAAAATATAAGAGCTTGCCCAAAATCGGTCCATGGCATAGTCGTTCAACTGATACAAAAGCATTAAATTGATAAGATTAGCAATTTATTAGATAAAAAATTGAAAATTAAAAAAGTACACATAAACTTTATAACTTATAAAAATTAAATAAACACGACCTTTAAAGTAAGTTCAGGTAGCGGTTTGTACTTGCCTACTTCTGAGCCGGTATTTTTAATGGGTCAAAAATTCCAATGAGATGCATTTATGAACTATGTAGCAGAATGAGCAATAAACGCAAGCTAGTTATTAATGGCCGTTTTTGATTTCAGACAAACAAATCATTGAGCTTCTGTGGAAGTGCAGAGCACCGGCGTCGTACAGTTTCAAAATCAACGGTTGGAGTACGGTCCCAAGCATCCCCATTTTACATGCCGCTCCTTCTAAATCGAATTTGATTCTATTCAATTTTGTTTGCAATTGCAGCAGTTTTTGGTTATGGGTAGCTTTCATTTGAACGATTCGATTATGGGTTTCTGTTTTCTCTTCTTCTCACTCTCTGGTCACTGGTCAGTCAAAACTGTCCTTCTCTGCCATGCCTCTTTCTTCTTAAAGCAGCATCAGATTTCTGTTTTCGAAAACTGACTCTGATTTTTCCCTTTCCAAATCAAATGTTAGTTGCCCTTCAAATCTCCTCCTGTACTTCAAGGAGAACCCGTCGAAAGCCGTCGTTCAGAGCCAGAGACAATAATGAGAAGCTTCGAGCGAGCTCTGCAGTGTCTTAGGGCTCTGGTGGAGACCAAAGTGTGGGATTATTGCATTGTCTGGAAATCGAGGGATGATTCTTCCAGGTATTTGATTTGATTTCTTTTTTATCAAAATGATTTGGAGTTTGGAGTTTTAACGGAGAAACTGCTGTGTGTGCATGTGTAGGTTCATTGATTGGGTGGGTTGCTGCTGTAGCGGTGGAAACGCCGGCGCCGGCGCCGGGAAAGAGGAAGCCGGAGAGCCGAATCCGGCTGCTACCCTTTGCAAGGATTCTCAATTCCAACATTTTAGGAGTACAAACGCTTGCCAAGCACTTGCTCAGTTCCCTTCTTCGATACGATTGAATTCAGGGTAGCAAGAAAAGAAAACTGTTCATTGCTCTAGACTAAATATGATAATTAACGGCAACACAATTGCTAAGAACATTTCATCATATTCGGATTTTGTGGCAGGATTCATGGAGATGTTTTGATTTCGAACCAACCCATGTGGGTTACAAGTGCTGAAGTTTCTTCTACTTCAAGCTTTTCACTTGTGGGTTGTTTTATTTTCCTTCTCAATTTGGTTGCGTTTTAAAAGCCTGTGATGGGTCTGGTTGATTTCAAAGCAACTTAAAATTTCTTGGAAATGCCATCTTATTTGGCAGGAGTTGACTGGAACCCGAGTTCTAATTCCGATTTCTGCTGGGATTGTGGAGCTTTTTGCTACAAAACATGTAAGAAAGAAGAACCAAGAATAAGAACTACGAAAATCTTCTGTTCATATGATATAATATATCACTTTGGGTGAAATGTGTTTCAGATTCCGAGAGAGGGAGAGGTTATAGACTTTGTAGTGGCTCTCTGTAATTTCTCTCTGGAGCAAGAAGTTGATACAGAGAGTGAATTAGATGGTGGCCTCAAGGAGCAAAGTCTTCAGTCATCTCCCAAGTACTACTCAGTAAACTGGCCAGATTCTCAGCCCTTTGTAGATTTCAAATCCAAGCTTGAAATTCTTCCCTCTGTATCCCAGTCCAGCTCTTTTCCTAGCTGTGAAGGATCATCCAGTGCCTCAAAGCCTTCCAATGAGCACCAATACCTTGATTCCTATTCGAGTTTGGTTTCGCGTGAGTTCTTAAATCAACCAATTCGCAGGTCTTTCGGGTCGAAAAAGCCAATGCCCCAAGAAGACTTGCTGAAACAGCAAAGAGATGAGGTTTCGGGATATTCGAAGATCTTGGAGAAAGATGAAGCAAAAATTGGAGGGAGACAAGGAAAGGAAATTTACAAATCCAAGAACCTCATCACAGAGAGAAAGAGAAGAAACAAGATCAGGGATCGTCTCTACGCTCTACGTGCATTGGTTCCCAATATATCCAAGGTTCATATAAACTAACAAATACCATATCGAGAATTTGTTTAGATTTATTTATTGATCTTCTGTCTTTGATATGTTGACATCCTTAGATGGATAGAGCATCAATCATTGTGGATGCTATTAACTACATTAGGGAGTTGGAAGAGAATGCGAAAAGCCTCCAGAATGAACTCATTCAACTGGAGCATAAGGACTCTCAAAAGAACAAACAACATTTAAAGATTTCACCATTAGAGAGGAAAAACGATGACACGACATGTCGGTCTCTGGTTCAGCACGATCGGCCGACGCTTATCCTTGGTGAGGAGAAGCCTTCGGAGGTAGGATATCAGGTGTCACCTCATCTTTACAGCTCCTTCCTAAAGAAGCCTACCAATAAAACATATATAAGATGGAAAGAGTATGTTATTTCTTGTGTAATTGTATTTCCCCTATCAAAATGTCATCAGGTGGAAGTGGAAGTGATGCAGATTAATGAAAGAGATTTCATCATCAAGCTATTCTGCGTGAGGAAACAAGGCGGCGTTGTGAGGTCGATCGAGGCTATGGATTCACTGGGCTTGCAGGTTGTTGATGTCAATATTACCACCTTTGGGAGTATGGTCCTGAACATTTTCCATGTTGAGGTAAGCTTCATTTACGAATGATTACTGTGCTTAGGCAATATTTACCTCAGATTACTAGTCTAAAAGTTGGTTGAATCCCTCCCAAATTCTAGGTAAAAGAACCTTTTTTTACTGATTTGTTTCTTGTTCCATATATAGGCGAATGAAAATGACATTCAGCCAAAGAGATTGAGAGACTCACTGATCAAGCTAACAAGCAGAGAAATCAGACGAATAAAATAGGCTGCACAAAGGGAAAGTTTTTATAAGCTCAACTTGATGTTAACATCTTAGAAAGGGAGACTTGTTATTTCATCAAAATGAGCTATGGTAAATAACTTCTTTTATCGATTCTTTCTTCTGTGATGGAAACCGACATCATTATTTGGGGAAAGATATGTTTACAATACAATGCACGCATGGTATAATTGGTAGAAATGAGAAAAATGGATAGATAAAAAGAAACATATAAAAATAGTATACTGTCAAAAATTAAAAACGCAATACATATAATATAACCACCATAGCAATACCAAAAGTAGAATATCCCTCATCATCCTCTTTTAAATTAATGACATATGGTGTTTAATATAAAAATCCATATAACTATTTTTCACACCTCCTTAGTGTAGAGGGATGTATAAGTTTATGATAAAATAAGAATAACTAAGTCAAAAATGGGGAAAAAAAGGAAGAAGCTTTACACATTATTTACGCCTTGTTTCAGCATCATATTAGAATTGTCGACTGCCGAAGTGACTTTGTGGTGTGCTACTTTGTCCTTTAAAGGCTCGAGTTTCTTGTTCACCACTTGAGTTATCTTGGTATCTCCATGATTCTTGACTTGCAGTCATTTCTCTTGAATTGTATTCGCTACTATAAACGTCGAATTCGGAGCTGTCTCCACCGAGTGCCATTCTCCTGAATCTAGAAATGTCTTGACTGTATTGTCCAGAATCATAGATGGTACTCTGGCCAAATTTGACACCATTGGAGAGGTCGGACATGTCACTTTCAGTATCTAGTGCCCTCACCACCTGTTAATAAGAATGACAATTTAAGAACACGGTTATCCAAAATGCAGTTCAGAATAGAACTATGTTAACCTGAACCATGCGAGGCCGTTTGGGAGCCGAATGACGAACGCAGGCAGCTGCTGCTTCGATCATTCTGAACATTTCACTTTCCACGTAATGTTTTTCAAGTCGTGGATCTGTCAATTCGCCGAACTCCCCAGTTTCAAGGGCACGTATGAGGTGTGGACGAGCCTGCAACATCCATAACATAGAACATTGCTGAATCTATTCAAGTGCATCTCAAGGGAGCAGAAAGATCTTCAATACCACATGGCTCGACAAGAAATGTAACAGAAAATGCAGAGGAAATTTGAAAGGTTTGTACATTTATTTACGTACCCATTCGACCAAACTCTCATCCCCCAAAGGTTGAGAAGGATCAACAGGCTTACGACCAGTAATAAGCTCAAGAAGCACAACCCCAAACGAGAATACATCTGATCTGTCTGTCAATTTCCCACTTGATGCGTATTCAGGTGCCATGTATCTGCAAGCCATTGAAACACAAACGATCAATTTATATGGAACAAAAATGGCCCAAAGAATTGTTATGTGATGCGTAAATGTCGAGTTAACCTACCCAAATGTCCCCATGACACGAGTCGATACGTGGGTGTGTGTATCATTCGTCAGTTTCGCAAGTCCAAAATCTGCAACCTGTGTTTGAAGTTGTCCATCGAAATTGGAACCAGAGACTCTGGAAATAAGAAAATAGCATGTATGGTTTCGAAATTGTTAGAAAAAGTTGGTGTGGACGTACCTGTGCCTCAAAAGCATCATCCAGTAAAATGTTGGCTGACTTGATGTCTCTGTGGATAATCTTGGGATGACCTATGAAACAGGACAACAAAAGGAGATATGGAGTTAATGGAATATGTCGTCTTAGAAACATTGAAACAGACCAATTCTGCAAAACTTTTTTGAGTTTACTGATATGTACTCACAATCCTCATGCAGATATGCCAAACCCTTTGCAGCTCCCAAAGCAATTTTGAGTCTTTTAGACCAATCCAACACAGGGACTCCTTTACCTGCCCAGAGAAGTCAAATATTATCAACACCAACACCTCCTCATAAAGCTATTTTAAAGTGATGTTGGAGATCAATGATGGGTTCCATACTGCTATGGAGATGATGCTCAAGAGTCATATTAGGAACAAACTCATAGATGAGCAATCTATGATTCTCTGAGACGCAGTAGCCCACTAAAGACACCAAATGTCGATGATGAACACGACTGATAATCTCGACTTCGGCCTTGAATTCCCTCTCCCCCTGTCCACTTCCTGCCTTGAGTTGCTTCACAGCCACTGGCTTCCCTTCTGGAAGCCAACCCTTGAAAACACATCCAAACCCACCTTCCCCAAGAATGTTTTGACGCGAAAATCCAAACGTAATTTCCATCAACTCCTCATAGCTGAAGAAGAACTTAGCGGTGCTTATAACCCCCGACTCCACTCCACTGCCACTGTATACGGTTCCTTTTTGACTCCCAAAGCTGTTTCCAACAGGAGTATGCGGTACCTGAGTATAGAAGCCTTCTGGCGAACCAGAGTTGCCCATATGTTGATGGGGATAGTAATTTCCATCTGCAAGTAAGAAAATTAGCATCATCACCACATCAGAACCATATAACAAGTTTCTTTATATATTCAACAATGGGCTAATTTGGATAACTCCAGTACCTGATTTCACACAGAAGTTGTTAGGAGGCATGTAGGGGCCGGGATATAAATCTCCCCGTCTTTTCTTCTTCCTTGAGAAAACAAAAAGCACGGCAACCAAAATAATTAACAAAACTCCAGCTATTGCAGCACCTACCGCAACTTGAGTGTTACCAGATGAACCCGAGGGTGGTGTATGGGGCTCCCCTGTTGACGATTTCAATGGTTTTGAGTCGGAGGAAGGAGATGGGTTGTTTGGAGTAAGAGTGGGTGTGGGTGTGGTTGTGGTTGTGGTTGTGCTCGTGCCTGTGGCCGGGTCTGCGTCTGCTGCGTCTGCGTTTGTATCTGAGTCTGCGTTTGTATCCGTGGATGGAGGAAGAAAATTAGATCCCGGTGATACTGAGGTAGTACTCATTTCTCCAGGAGGACTAGGAATTTGTTTCGTCGTCTTCGGGCTTGCTCCTGTGGAAGGAATCGTGTCTGGATCTCCTTCTGGTGGAGTAGGGTTCGAGGATTCAGATGTTTGGGGCTCTGCATCGGGGTCAGGATCCGGAGCGTCGTTGCCGTTATCTGTCGGAGCTGAGCGATTCTCAGGTTTTGGAGAAGGTGGACTACCTAGAGGATCTGGCGACTCGTTTTCGGTAGGGGTAGGGGAGGGTGGAGGATCGCCACCGCCACTGCCACCGCCGTCACCACTGCCACCACCACCATCGGACGACTCTTTTGGAGGCGGTGGTGAAGGCAGTGGCGAACGAGGAGGAGGAGGAGGAGGAGATGGCGGCGGTGAAGCGTCAACCGGCGGTGGTGACACCTTTGCCTGAGACGAGCCAATCATATTGGAGACGTCATCGGCGGGCGGTGTAGAGCTAGAGTCTGAGGGAGAGGGCGGTGAGGAAGAAGGTGAACCTAAACCTCCGTTGTCAGAACCTCCGTCGGCAGCAAGCGTAGTGACAGAATTGGATGACGACGAATTCGAGGGCTCAGGACCATCGGCGGCGGAACTCAACGATACCAAAAATTGTACCGGCGGAGGAGGAGAATCGGAAGTAGATTCAGGTGCCAAACTTGAATCTGATTCCGACGAAGGAGAAGTCTCGTTTGAAGAAGAAGAAGACGACATTATTATTCTTCTTCTCTCGCAAATTCTCGCTCCGCTATTTCCTCCGATTGAATTTCAGCACCGCTTCAGATTCTCCATCCCACTGCAATTTCTTCTTCCCTATCTCATCTCTTAAAAACCCCCACTCCTTGTAATTCGAGATTCCCTTCGAATTCGGCCCATGAAGAAAAGAAAACAAGGCTGTTGTTTGTTTGGGGGTATGGCAGAAACTGAAAAATGTTGAGATTTGATTCAAATTGTGGGCAGAAGAGGGATTAATTTTGGTGGAAAAGGCAGGTCCAGTAACTGGGTAAGAACAGATTAGGTTTTCCCAAAATCTTGGTGAATTTTCTTGGGAAACAAACAATCAGAACCGGAAAAGCGCCACCTACACGTACGCCACAATTGAGTTCCAAAATTTCTGCGAATCCTAATTCTCGCGTTTTTAGGTTATAAGCGATACCGGATTGAGATTGAAACTCTGGGTGCAAGAATCGTGGGGAGGATATTTTTGGGTGGTGGTTAATTTCCGACGGTCTCCAATTTGAATGAACAACGACTGAAAAATAGCACTCCTCTCCCTCGCATTTCGGCTCACCGCCAAATTCAAACTCCCGGACCCACCTTTTCCCTTCCTTAACCCTCTCACTTCTCTACTCAAATCCCATTTCTCAACTGATTATTATATTTATAATCAGGTTTTAATTCTCATTTATCTTTTAGCTTAAATTATTAGCTTTCTCTTCGTACTATTTATGGTATAGCTCACCAACCTCTCACTTAAACTGAACATAATTTCTCGATAATTGACATATATCTTCATCCAAAAAATTGTGAGTTTGATTCCATAATAATTGTTTGGCTCAATTGAATAAAATGAAAAGTTGATTATTACCCTTAAAATGAGCGGTTTTTCAAGAAGGAGAAAAACTATTACTTTGATATACTGAATATTAAGTACATTAGTGATATACTTCATATTAGATATATTAGTTATATTAACTATATACTTTAAAGGAAGTTATTCATTCATATATATTTGGCGTGACTCATGTACTTCATATTGGATATAACAATTATTATTTCATATTAGATAATTCAATTACCTAATGATATACTTTATGTTCGATCTATCAACTGCATAATATCAAGTATATTAGCAATACACTTCAGGTTAGGTTTATAATTATGCAGTGATAATAGCTAAAAAAGTATACACTAATGTCAATTTATTTCTTGATATTTGAGAATAATGAGGTAAATTTTGGAATAATAAATAAATAAATAAATATATATATATGATTTAAATTTTTTTTACCATTTTTGTAAAATCTAAATATGATAAATGTTTTCTAGCCCATTAAAATAACGGAAAAAAAAATTCATACGTAGCCATTAATTTTTAAGATTGTGTCAATTTATTTCTATACTTAAAAAAAATCTAATAGATTCTAGAACTTGTAATTTTGTGTCTTGTTAATTTTAATATTTTAATGTTATGGCCACCAAACACAATTCTACTTTTCATGTAATTCTTAAACAATATAGTTAGTGTGACATATAAGTGTTGAAGTCCCAAAAATTAACACCAATGACCTAATAGACATAATAGACATAAGATTGAAAGTTTAATGGTTTATAAAACATTTTACCATATAGACACTATCTTGAGAGTTTGGAGACCTATTATATATATATATATATATATATATATATATATATATATATATTTAGTACAATATGTGAGAGTGGAAGATCGAACCTCTTGATTAGAGATATATGTTAATGATCGTTGAACTATGTTCACAACTTAAAAGTCTAGGAAGCATGATTTAAGTTATTTAACCTGTTTGTTATTTTTTAAAAAAATGCTATTTTCTTTTTTTTTTTTGTAAAATCATAATTAGTTATATGAAAAAATTATATTTAACGTATTGGTGTCTTTTTTTTAATTATTTTTGAAATGAAGAGGACTTTGCATCAAAGAAGCTGCGAAGAAAATGACAGAGAAGGGAAGAGAACAGGGGAGGAACACTGCAGCCTGGAGAAGAAGACGGGAGGAAGAGAGAGGAGAAGATAAAAAATAATAATAATAATAATAAATAAATATAAATATAAAATTATTTAATATCGTCGCGTCATTTTTTGATTAGTCAACTAATGGTCAAATTTCAAGCACCTTTATATTTAACTAGTAAGAAACACGTTTATTGCACGTAGAATCTTGTAGTTCTAAATTAAAGTAAAACTAATAGTGTTTTTTAAGTTTATAATATTATCATTTTAAAGAAAGAAAGTGATTATATATAAATATAAATTCAAGGTATGATATTGTTGTAATAAAAGAAAATGATGAAATATTAGCATGGAAAGTAAGTACAAATTTGAAGTGTAAGAAATATGAAAAAGCACCGACGTACAAGTTTTTTTTTTTTTAATGAATGAACGTTCTTAATTTACCTCTAATTTTCTTGATTATAAATTATTATATTACATTTTATCTTTGTTAAATTGTGTGACGTTAAATCATTGAGTTTGTTCATTCTAGAATGAAAAAGAAAGGTAAGAGTGAGAGAAAGAGTAAACCCTAAAAGGTCCAACCTGATGATATTGAGAGGGATAAAAATTATTTGTTTACCCTAACTTTGTAAAAATAATTACAACATTTCACATATATGAATCAAAAGCATCACTTTAAAAAATAAATAAATAAAAATCAAACTCATAAGCATTTTTATTATCCAAATTATGAGAATAATAGAATTTTGCTTTATCTCGATTCCATCGACCACCATCTTGACACATCGTACTCTAGAATTTCTTTCAATCTGAACAATGATAAATTTGGGAAAGTGAACCGATGCCATCAACTCAGCTCTAATTTGGGTTCTCTTCACTATCAATTCTCCTCTCGATCACTCATATGTACATTGTTGTTGTCGTTGCTAAAGCAAGAGAGTAATCTTCATACCTTCATACCACTTGGAAAATTTTCCACTTTGTTCCATCCAGCACCTCTTGATTTTTGGTTGGCATGAGAAAGAGAGGACACATATTTATATATGGATTGGAAGGGGATTAGGAAGATGAAAGGATTAGGAGAGGGTATGTGATAATTGGAAGGGGGTTAGGAAGATGAAAGGATTGGGGCAGGGTATGTGGCAGATGAAAGGAGTTAAAAAAAAATCAATGAGAAAGATAAAATTAATGAAAGAATAATTAATAGAGAGAAATTAGTAAGAGAAAATAGGGAAATTTAGAGGGATGAGATCGTGAGAGAAGAGATAAATTGAGAGAGAAAGTTTGTATTTAAATGACACAATTGCCATCAAAAGAAAAGTGAAGAGAGTTATAATGAAAGGACAAAAATGATATATAAAAGTTTCTCCTCGTCCAGATTACATCTAAATTAAGAAATTCATCGCATTAAAAGGATATTTTAAGTAGCCCTACCAGTGTCCAAGATACTTATCAAATAGTTGGGGAAGCGACGTCATATTAAAGATTTCTCCTAATATTTTTGTAAATGGCTTTATGCTGACGTGACTTGTTATAATAGATGGAAAACTTGCCTTTTATGCTGATGCGGATACTTTTTCCTATCTTTTAAACGCGTCATCAATTTTAAATTAATTGCAAACTTATATCTTTTTTTTCCCCAAATTCGATCCAGAGATGTTTAATGTTTTTAGGTTAAATTACAAATTTAATCATCGAAATTATAAAATTTGTGTCTAATAGGTCATTGAACTTTAAAAGATATTTAATAGATCATAACTTTCAATTTTTTTGTCTAATAAATCCAACTAAATAGATGAATTTTAAAAAATATCGAATATGTCTAAAATCTATTAGATATGAATGGGAAGTTCATGAAACTATTAGACGCAAAATTTAGAGACATATGAGATAGTACTTTTTAAAATTTAAAAAGGCACAAAATTTTAAGTTAAATGATTTATTAGAGAGTTTATATATTATAAAAAAAAAAGCTAAAGGTTTATGCACCAAATTTATAATTTAACTTTTTTCTTACAAGGTTTAATTTTTTTTAAGAAAAAGTATAGCATTACAAATATGAAGTTCGGGATATAAACTTTGGACCTAAAAAATAATTACTAATGTCTTAATTAATTGAACTATAATTAATTATTTATAATTAAACCACCATGAAACGATTAAGCAAAGAAGGGAGCTTCGCCTTAATTGATGAAAAGAAAATAATAAATAAAGGGAAAATATTATATTAAAAAGTTTAAAATTAAAAAGAATTCCCTTTAATTTGAGTGGTAAGTACAAAACAATTACATAAAATACTATAGAACGATTCATACTTCATAGCTGGTGTTTGTTGATCAATATGATCTGTTTTCCAGCCGAGCCAGCCACCCAACTGTTCCGACATGTCGATTTCAAGAATCGACAGTTTAAGGAAACGGTAACTTCTAAAGACTAAACTCGTTGTTTTGCAAAAGTAGGTCAAAATGGAGAGGCAGTCAATAATAGTGGCAAATAATGCGACGACGTTTCCTCGTGGGGTTGAGTTTCTTGAATATTAAGGTTCTTACCGAACCCCATTAACAGTCGATTTAAAGATCATAGTGTTTGAATTTCCTTATCTAAAAAAGGGTCAACAACATTTAATTAATTTAAAAAAAAAGAAAATGAGAAAATGTTAAATTGGTCAATTCCCTTGTTATGTCTATATATTATTACAATATAACAATAACAGTGGGCGCCATGTCTAACTTTTTTGTTTCCTTCTAAAACAAAAATTGAAAATTCAACGCCAATATAATTGTTCAACTAGTTAAGATATATATTATTAAATAAAAAGTCGGATAATATTCGCATCTCCGTCCATAAAACGTTTACCATTGAATTTGTCTAAACAGGATTACTACTAATTCCAAACTCCACAAAATATTTTCTTTCCTTTGAATGCCCAACAAAGTCAACCGGTTGAGAAGATTAGTCAAGACTAATGCAATGGGTTTGGTGTATTTACAATAAGGTTAAATGTGTATGGAGTTTGGTGTATTTACAATAAGGTTAAATGTGTATGGAGTTGGTTTTGATTTTGTCTCTAATTTTTAAAACGTTTTAATTTGATTTTTTGTATGTATTGATTTTTTGTCCATAAGTCATTAGTTTAATTAATTACTATCACCAAACATGAAATAAATTAACAAAATAATGATACTGTATCAAAATACACTATATTACCAACTTCAACATAACTTAAGACATCTATACCTCTCATCAAAAAGTCTAGGTTCGATTCCCCACCCAATATTGTATTTAAAAAAATAACAATTTATTAGTTTAGTTTAAAATAATCAGTATATTTTAATTTAATGAAACAAACATATAAATCCCTCCCAAAATTAAAAGCTTGAAATGAAAATTTACCTTATAACTTGTATGTCAACTCTAAAATTCTTTTAAAAAACTTTCGATTCTAAAAGATCTAGGGAGACAAATTGAAAATATCTTCAAAATAGGTTGATTTTTCCATATAATATTTGTAGGACAATTAAAATTAGAGTCAATTGTGTATCTCCTTCCCTACTCCATCGTTTGTTTAGCCCATAAAAAAAAATATATCACTATTCTTTTAATCTTTTAACGCTTAATCCAAAGTTTTAAAATATTAAGGACTATATCATTATTCTTTTAACCTATGGTTTTCTATCTATAAAAATTAAGCTCAAAAGCATTACCCTTATAAAATTTTGAAAACAACATGTGCAGTTTTTAAATTTTTGGTTTTTACTTTTGAAATTTGTCGAAGAATTCAAATAGAGAGGGTGAAAATTTTAGTAATGAAATTATTAAAAAAAGAAACACATAATTTTTAATTTATGAAAAGGCAGCTAAATTATATATATTTAAGGTTTTGAATAGTAAGATTAGACAGGAGGGGATGGAAGGTCAAAAGGGTAAAGTTGGAAAGATGGAATGGAATAGGGCCAAATTGTGTTGGTTGGGGATTGAATTTTGATTTATTAGCATTGGGATTTAGGAACAGGAATTAGAATACGCGGCTTTGCCTCCCTTTTTCTCTCGGCTTCCCCGTCCACCTGGCCACTTCACTTTTCATTATTACCGCTTCGGCTTCGGGTTTAAAAATCCCGCCCCCAACTGCAACTGCAACTGCCCTCTTCAAACCAATCCCTCAATTAATTCATTTCTTCAATCCAATTCCACCCCATCTTTAATCTCTCTTTTTCCCACGGATGCGCGACCCGGTTGAGGAAGTTGTGAGCCTCGAAATGGATCCACCGGAGGAAATTTATGGCGCCGATGACTATGATGATTTTTCTTTTGTTTGTTCAAATCCGGACGGCTCTCCGATCAGTGCAGAAGATGCCTTCGTTAACGGCCAGATTCGCCCCGTCTTCCCCGTGTTCGACCAACGCCTTCTGTTTTCCCAGACGAAGGCGGAGGAAACGACGTCGCTTCCGCTTCCGGTTCGAGTTCGACCCCAGGCCCAGTTGAAGAAGCTATTCATGGAAGACGAAGAACTTCGTTCGGATACTCAGGATTTGACACGTGTTGCGCCGGAAATATACTGTGAGTGGTCCCCGCGGAAGGTGGGGGAGGCGGCGCCGGAGCTGGGGAAGAAGAGCTACTCCACGGGGTTCTCGAAGCTGTGGAGGTTCGGGGACAGGATTCGCCGGAGCAGCAGCGACGGCAAGGAGGCGTTCGTGTTCTTGAGAAGTCCGTCGTCGGGCGGCGGCGGCGAGGCGAAGTTAAAGGCGAATGGAGGGTCGGGGTCGGGGTCAGGGTCAGGGAGGCGGACGAAAGGGGAAAGGGAAACGGCGTCGTGTTATCACGAGCGGCATTACGCGAGAAATAGAGCGGAGAACGAGATGAATAAACGGAAATCGTATCTGCCGTATAGGAGTAATCTCGTGGGCTTCTTCACCAGCGTTAATAATAATAATAATAATAATAATAATAATGGTCTCACAAGAAATCCTCACTCCTTCTGAGTTCTGCAGCAGCATTGGAATTGTTTTTTTTTTTTTTTAACTTATTTGTTGATTTATTAACTCATTGTCTATTTTATTCATTAATTTATTTCTTGTTTATCTTTTGAGATGGGATATTTCTGAAAGAAACCTCAATCTTTAGCCGGACTAATATGAAAGAAATTATTGCAATTACCCATAATGTGGCGAATTTTCTTACACAGTTGGATTAACAAGACATAAAATACTAGTATTCAAAATTATATATATTTAATTGGGATATATGAAAATTTTTTAATTCACACCCATTGTTATTAAATGAGGTAGCTACATTGTGACAACATCATTTAATAATTCTTTAGTATAAATAAAAAGCTATATGATAATTAAGAATAAAAATTATATATTTAATTTTACTTATAAGAACTAGTAAAAAATAATACTTTTTTCCATTGGAGATTGAAGCTTCAGTTTTAATTAAATAGATATAATCAAATTAAGAAATATGATACAAGTTTCATGTTTTAATGAATTAGAAATTAATTCCCTTTCAGATAAGTTTTCCTAATTTGTTAGGGATTTATTTATTAGAGATAATTTCTATTTAAAAGATGATAAATTAATCCCTATTATAAATAGAGGAGCTAACATTAATCACCCTATTCCTGTGAGTCTCCTTCCCTAGGAATTTTTGTTTTCCAGGTAAAGGTTGATTGATGTTTTTGATTCTTTGTAGATTGTGAGATCTAAATGAATTTCAGCTGTTCTTTATTTTCTTTATATTTCCATATTTTATGTGATTAACCCAAACTATTGCTTTTTATTAATTTATTGACACTCAATTATTAATATTACATTTTGTCATTTAGAATTTTGGATTCGTAATTGTTGTAAATATTTCAATAGCATAATTGATTACCACCCATTTCTTTAATTATATTATGAAAGCTATGTAATCAGTCAATCAAACGTTTGGTATTTTTTTAATTATATTTTGGGTTGTTTGTTGACAAGGAAAATAATTAAAGGTAGATTACTTGATTATCCAATACATAGGTTACGTTGTTAATTAGGACTTTCCAACAACCCTAACCAATTTAGGATAATTAAACCTTAAATATATTCTTGGCTGGATCCTTAATTATGAATGTTGTTTAATTTTATCCCTTTTTTAATTCTTATCTACTCTTATTAATTTCTTGCAATAATTATTCTAAAAGAAAAAACAAAAATCTTTCAATAATTTTTTAAAAGCTCTCCAGACTTGAAAATAACATATTCTTTTTTTTTTTTTAATTATTGTTATTGGTTGGATTGTAAAGTTTTAAGAGGCGTGAATTTGGTTGAAATAAGTTGAAGAAATGTGGAACATGGAATTCTAATCCGCAGTGAGGAATTCTCACCTCACCCATCGCTTTCCTTGAATTTCCCTATCCCCAAATTGTCTTCTAAATTCTTTCAGTTGGGCGTTGGCCCCCATTTTCCTCCATCCCTATTCCCTTCTCTTTTATTAGGGTTTTCACTTTTCAGCGTCGAATTTATCATCATAGCATGGCCCCCAGTTTCAAGAATTGTATGCTCCTCTGCTGCACACCCAAGGTTTCGGTAAGTTAGCTTAACCTAATTACGATAATCTCTCTACCCTGCCCTTAATTTACTTTTGACCACGATCAACTTATGTAACATGATACTTAGCTCCATGAATTTGTAAGCATTTAAAAAAATAATTAAATTATCTGTAAGAGTAAAGTTTCTAACTATTTAAAAAGTTGATTGAATTTATTTTAGTTTTTCTTTTCTAAATAGTTTAATTCTTTTTCTAAATTTATGTCAATATAAAAAGAAGGTATTTATGTGAATGTGTACTTTCAAATAGAATATACAATTTGAAATTTTACAAAAATTAGTATAGTCCAAATCAAACTTAAACTCAAATGTGAAATAAAATACATTAAGAACCGTTAAATTTATGATATTTTTTAACAAATATTTCAATATTTTTTAAAATACAGATTAATTTTATGTCGTAATTTATGTATAAAAGATTAAAATGTAAAAATTTTGCTAATGGTTAAAAATTCCCTCGTGATGCCTAGCCAAAAGATATACTCAAGTATTGTTCCCTTTAAAAAAATGAATCTATTGTACTTGATAATTTAGGCCCATGGATAAGGGCTTGGCTGTTGATCGTGGTCCCATCATTTGAGTTTTTTTTTTTCTTTTTTAATTCTCAGTATTTGATATATTCAACTGATAAGTTTGGACCTCTCCTTTGTCTAGATGGTTAGGCTCTCTTTGTTCTGTTGTTGCCCAATGAAACTTGCCCTTTAATGTAATCATTCTTTTTTTCCTCAAAAATAAATTATTTCTTGAAGTCACAACTTTTTTTTTAATTAATTATAACCCAAAAAAGTAGACCAATTAAGGGATATGAAAATAAGACTTGTAAAATTAAATATTAGGTTACTGAAAACTTTATGACTTTTTTACCTGTATTTTAGAAAAATATTAGTGAGACTATGAGAAGTTATTATTCAATTAGTTATCTTATTTATATTTCTAGAATTTATATCAGATTTCAAAAAATAAAGCTAAGAACACTTTTCCTATATATAAAAAATAAAACCAAATGTTTCTTAAAAACAAAATAGTTGAATAGGCTCTACATTCATTAGTCATAACTTTGAAATGTCTACATCTAATACCTGGCATTAAGTATATAGTTTTTTATATAACTTATTTTTAGTACATTTTGGAATTCGAACTCACGATCTTTTGGTAAGAAATAAGTATTTTAACCAATTGAAATAGGCTCAAGTTAGCTATAGTTTTTAATATAATAATATAATAACCAATTCGGTGAAGCGACACATTTGATTTCTTTTTAATTATTTTATACCAGACAAGATCCAAATATAATTCTCAATCATTGACCATTATAAGGATTAAACATTAAAGCTACAGTTAATAAAAATGATAATTTAAATATATGAATATACAGTAACTGCAAAGTGGGTAAGTTAAATATAGTTAATCCAGTGGTGTAACATATCTCGAAGTTTTGAATAACGAGAAGAAAAAAAAAGTTTGGATTGCTCTAGCATTTAATATATATCAGAGATAGATCTTGAAATGGATCAGAAACTAAATTTAAAATTAAAAAAAGTTATGATGTTCTTGCTATAATTGGTGTTTATTATTTTATTTTAATTGCTCATTGATCTTCTATCTACGATTTTTTTTCTTAATTTGCATGTCTTGCGCCTTACACTCCCCCCATATCCTCAATATTTTTTTCCTATTACATTCTCATACATGTGGCTAATTACCAAATTCATCCTATATTATTTTCAATTTGATCCCATATTTTTAAAAGTTTCACTTTAGTCCACAAATTATATCCAACGCATTTTTACCCATTCAAAATCACTAAGTTTTTTTTTTTAACTTGTCCTAGACCTTAACACAATTAATCAAATACGAATTCACAATCTCTTAGTTAGAGATGTTTATCAATTAAGTTATGCTCACATTGACAATAGAAACATAAATTGATTATTACCAATTAATTTTGAGTACCATAATCTAATATTTTTAAAGCTTAGTCAAATTATAAACATGAAATTGAAGGTACATTGATGATTTCACATTCTTATTATTATAACAAGACTATAATAATTAAAATAAAATCAATGCATTAACACCTTCCATTTTTCTTCTTCTTTTGTAAAGGTCTCCTGTCCCCAACACATTGTGGCTTTTCCATTACCCTGACCCCTTGCAAAAAAGTAGAGCTAAATTTGAGGAATTCAAAAAGGGCCCCATATGTTTGACAAATTTAGGAATTCTCATATAAAATCAAAGAAGTTGGTTTTGACCCCAGATTCCCCAATGGTAATAATAATTCACAATACCCATGCCTCCCTTTTACTAACTAATAAAAATAATTGCATCTGTTTTCTTTTCTCACATGGTTCTAATTTTTCCAAAGAAAAAAAAATTACATTTTAATTTATGATCACATTTCACAATGTGTGGCCACGTGGCGGTCATTGAACGGGTATATTAGTTGACTCGTCAACCCAGGCCACCGGCATGGACGTTGACCCCTCTCCACCACTTTCTTCTTTCTTTCCACTTTTCCTCCATCAATCATTTTGCATCCAAACAGTGCTCACCACCTCACATTTTTTCTAATCACAGCCGTCCATCCAAATTCCTTCTCCAAATACACGGCTGTGATGATCTTCACCTACCCAATCAGCCATCCTTTAATTTTCATTCCCACCATTAAATTTATCACACACAAACACACCCATCAAAATCACATATTTCCCTTTTGCAATTTGGACAGTTTTAGAAATTCCAATTTCTTATTAGTTTCTTTTTCATTGTTTCATTTTGTAAATTATTTAATTTTTGTCAACTAATTACGCATAATTACATGCCATTAATAGTATATTAGGATCAAGGATATGACGCGTAGTGTATAATTAAATTTTATGCGAGAAAGCCAACCGGGAGACCTAGAAAAAATAAATAAAAAGTGAAGGGTCTTTCCAACGTCATTTTCCCATTATCTAATCGTGGAAGGAAAAAAAAAAAGAAAAGAAAAAGAAATTTCACGCTCTAATTAAGAAAATGCCAAGTGGGAAAATTAATTAAATTTTATTCATTAATATATTTGGTTGGTTCTATTATATATATTGGACTGCTCTTGCCCAGTATGGTGTATGGTTTATAAGCTTGCTCATCAATTCTTCTTTCCAACAACATTAACCTGAGAACTGAGACGCAGAGGTCTGATTTTGATTCTCTAATTTCTTCATCCATTTTTTTTTTGTTTTTTAATTTATATATATTCTGGGTTACGTTCTTCCGATCCTCCAGGAGCTCGGTCGAAATTTTGCCATCTGTTGCATGGTTCTATTATTAGGATTCGCTAAATTGTTGATCTCTGTTTTGAGTGTTGTTTGAATGTAGAAATAATCATTTGATTTGATTTGCTCCACCCATCTCTCTTCTTTGTCTGTGTTTTGTGTTTTGTTTTTTTAATTTGGGTTTTGGGTATTTGAAATTATAATTTGGGGACTGATTTGGAATAATCAGGAAGACATGGCGCAAGAGTCGTACGAGGAAGCCATTGCCGGACTCAAGAAGCTTCTCAGGTACACGATCATGGAGATCATCCCTCTCTTTTTTTTTTTTAAATAAAGCCACCGCAAATCGACGCGGTTCGGGCGGCGCCCACCACGTACGACCGACCCGATTCCCCCTCTGACACCCGAATTGATTGCAAAAGAGGGTTTCGTAACGGTTTCCGTTTTGTCTGGCGTCATGCAGCGAGAAAGCTGACCTTCAGGACGCCGCCGCCGCGAAGATCCGGCAGATAACCGCCGAGTTGTCGGCGACCACCGCCGGTTCAGATAGCTTCGACCCAGTGGATAGGATCAAAACCGGGTTCACACACTTCAAGAAATCGAAATTCGAGTACGATTACGTCCTTTTTTCTTCTTCTTCTTCCTTCTTTCTTTGTTCGAATATGCCGTATGCTCGATTCCTAATGAATCTGCCTGTCCTTATGCCATCACTCCTAATTCATTTCAAATCATAATCAATTAAAATTTAATCCGGTACAGTAATAATAATTATCAATGATAAAGAGAGTTATTTTTATTTTTGCTTCCCCAGGACGAATCCTGATTTGTTTGGTCAACTTGCGAAAGGCCAGAGCCCGAAGGTAAATATATTTAGTATTTTCACAATTTGAGAGAAAAATAGATAAAAAAAAAAAAAGCGTGGGAGCATGTAATTTGTATTTTCTTGGAGGGCCATGATAAGGGCACCACTGCAAAAATGCATTTATTGGGTTGGATAAGCTGTTGAATCAAAGAAGGTAATGGAATAATAAAAAGATAAAACAACCACTAAGAGACGTCCACGTGTAATGTGAATGGCAGTTTCTGGTATTTGCGTGTTCGGATTCCCGAGTTTGCCCTTCGCACATCCTGAATTTTCAACCGGGGGAGGCCTTCGTGGTCCGCAACATCGCCAACATGGTCCCACCATATGACAAGGTTGCCTAATCTGTCGCTGTCATATATTTTTTTTATTATTCTTATCCAATTAAATATTGTTAATTACCAATTTTGTTTTTCTAATTTTTAATTTGGCTGTTTGTAGACCAAATACTCAGGAGTGGGGGCGGCAGTTGAATATGCAATACTACACCTAAAAGTGGGTAATTTTATATTTTAAAATATATATATATATATATATATATATATATATATATATATATATATGGATATAGGATAATAAAAATTAACAAAAAATTTAATTAATATTTTAGGTGGAGAATATTGTGGTAATCGGACATAGCTGCTGTGGTGGCATCAAAGGCCTCATGTCCATCCCAGATGATGGAACCATTTCCAGGCAAGTTCCTTTTTGTTTGGGGTTTAATAATTTATTATCTGCATCTGGTTGGTTAAACTTAAATTAATTAATTTTGTTAACTAAGAGTTGGTCTTGGTTTAATTAATTTTTTTACCCCACCACTTGTTGTAATATATAAAAGTTTGGTGGGATTTTGGAGGTGAGTTTTTTGTGGCCATGTGATTGAGGAGTCATAAACTATGATATGATATGTTGGTTTACCAACCTGCCCTTCTTGCTTCCTGGCCCCAACAAAAACAAAACAAAAGAAATAAAAGCCCTTTAAGCTTTCCACTCTGGTGGTACCATATTCTTGGAGGAACCTGTACTGTGTATATATATATGTATATAAAGTTGTCAGAAAGGGTGGAGGGACATAACTTGCAAATTTGGAACTGTTCTCTTTACAATTCAGTGCTCAATGATAAGTACACTTCATTTCCTATCCTTTTTTTTTGTCTTTACACTTCATCACTTTTTTTTTCTTTCTTTCTTTTCTTTCCGTTTTGTGGGAATTACTATTTTGAACCCACTTCTATCTCTCTAGATTCTCAAAACCTTGATAGAGAGGAGTTTACACTTCTTTCACTAAAACCCGTTTTACGTGACTCATATCATATCACATGGATTATTAATTGATGAATAACGTAGCTTATGGACAAAACTTCCCTCCTGAAGATTCAAAAGGAAGTTCTTTTTGAATTCATGCGTGGTCCAGTAACATATAAACAAATGTATTTTTTAATCTTGTATAATTTATATCTCATTCTATATGCTATGAGACCACATAAGAATTCAGGAGAAGTTTCCTCAGGAGGGAAGTTTTTTCCGTAATTTATTCTTCGACCGCCCTTTTAAATTTTAGTAGGACTATTAAATGTAATAGAAACAGACCAATAAAAATATACCACATTGTCAACGTTAATATAGTTTAACCGATTAAAACATGTGTCTTCGATCAAAAGATCATGGAAATTGAATCCCGATTCCACACATGTTGTATTTATATATTCATATATACTGGAAGCTTTTACTAAGCCATGTATAGTATTAAATAGTGTTGTTCTAAAATTACCATGGGAGAACAAAGAAGGAATCATGTGTCTTGGGATTTACTTTTGAGAAGTTCAACAAAAGTAACGGTACTATTCCTTCCATTTTCAGTGATTTCATAGAGAACTGGGTGAAAATATGCGCACCTGCCAAAACCAAGATCCAATCAGAGGGCACCGAATTGAGTTTCGAGGACAAGTGCACAAACTGCGAGAAGGTAAAATAAAATGGCCATCCCAATGAATTTATGTATAAAAAATAAACCATGCAAATTCAAGAAGTTTGTTTTCTCTCTGTTTGTTTGATTGTAATACCAATCATTTATACAATGCAGGAGGCTGTGAATGTTTCCCTTGGAAACTTGCTGTCATATCCATTTGTAAGAGAATGCGTCGTCAACAAAAAACTCTTCATAAGGGGTGCACATTACAACTTTGTCTCCGGAGCTTTCGAGCTATGGAATCTTGACTTCAAAATTACACCTTCTCTAGCTGTCTAAAAATACCATACCATACGTCTGCGACCACGATAACCAAACCCGGCCGACCGATTGTTTTCGAGTTTCTTCCTTTCTTCAACGTTGTCCCGTCTGCTGCTTCTGTGATATATTTATTATATGAGGCTAATGAACTTGTACCTTCCCCTACAATAAGAGTTTGTGTTCCCTTTCATTTTGTTTCCTTGTTTTGAAAATGTTCCCTGTAATCCGATCCCCATCACTCTTGTAACATTATAAACAATAACTTCAATGAAATGTTTTTCTTCATTCTCTTTTGGAAGTAGCTGATCAAGCTCGCTGAATTTTATTCTATACTCATTTAACCATACAAAAAAGTGAGTACAATGAGATACTTCAATTTTCAATAGTTACAGAGCCATTGCAGAGTAGTAGATGGAAAGGTTTCTCACAGATTCCCTCATGGGATTGGATGTATGACTATTTTTCCAGTGGCTCGGCTGGTTTCAACATAAGAGAAGGCCTCCACGACCTGAGAGAATGGAAAAGGTCCTTTCGGGTCCACGATCGGCTTCACCTTCCCGCTTTCTAGGTATGGGTTCAGTTTCTTTAGAACTGCTCCATCTGAAGTGACCACAAATCTGAAACCAGGAGGCGTCAACGCACCGGTTAATGCCACCACGTTGCCACCTTCTTTCACTACCTTCACTGCCTTATCACACTGCCCTGTCATTTGGGAAACACAGACTCAGAATCTCATATTAGTAGCTAAATCCCAAGATCAGCAGTGTGATAAAATCTCACCAATTGCATCGTAGACTACGTCGAATTTTTCGGGCAAATCTTCAATGTTCTCCTTGGTGTAGTCAATGGCTAAATCCACACCCAAACTCTTCAAAAACTCTAACTTTCCAGTGCTTGCAGTGGCTGCAATTTTTGAAGCCCCAAACACATGTTTCGCTATCTGCAGCAAAACCAAATCCCAGAGCGTTCCATTCCAATAAGCAAAAAGGCAGAGATAAGTTGCAGAGACAATTTACCATTCATTCAAAAGCGAGAGAAATGACCTGAATGACTAGGCTTCCAACTCCACCGGCACCATTGAGAACGAGAATCGATTTGCCAGCTGAAAAGTTGGTTCTTACGAGACCTTCATAGGCTGTTTCAATGGCCAGAGGCAATCCAGCGGCCTGAACGAAATCGATATTCTTGGGTTTTAAGGCTAATAATTTCTCCTCCACGGCTGTGTACTCTGCAAGAGAACCGAACTGTTTGGGCCCTTCAAGAGCTTTTTCATTAATGTTGCCATAAACTTCGTCCCCTTCTTTTAGCTCCCTTACCTGACTGCCCACCTTTACCACCACTCCTGCTACATCATATCCTGGAACTGTCTGCACATAATCCCATACACTTTGATTCAAAATTGCATTGCCAAATTGCTAAAAATTATTTAGTATCCAATTTACACTTATAGATTGGAAATAGTTCCTAAACACCTCTATTATTATTTAAATCCATTTTATAAACATAAATGTGTACAGTTTAGCGTGTGGTTTGTCATTATCTGCAAATTTCTTCTATAAATATCAAGGGACATAAAAATGATTGAAGACCCATATTATAAAGATTTTTTTAGAAATAAAAGTTAAAACTCGTTTATTAACCATTTTCTTCCTTTCATGACTTACTTCTAAAGATCTTTTTGTAATTCTAACTAACAATTTAAAACTAAAAAGAATAAATTTCTAAAATCATTTTATAACATTTTACTGGCATCTTAAAATCTTAAAAGTATTTAAAATGTGGAAATTTTTTGTTGATAAATCAATTTAATTTTTGAAGTTTCAACAGTTTTTATCTATTTTTGTCTCTATATCAATTCTTCTTCATTATAGCGTAACAGTCTATTTTCGTCAATGGTTGTGGAAACAGGTGAAATCACGAGACCAAAAATTATTTAAATCATTTTATGAAAACAAAATGGTTTTACTAGAGGAATTCCTTGATGAACAGTGTCAACAGGGCTAGACATTACCGGCAACTGGATTCCAATATTTTCGCAGCAAACAAAGATACACACATAAAAGAGCGGGAAAAAAGAGGGTTACCGGAAGAGGAGAATCAGTGGCCTTGAACTTCCCCAGCATCCGCTTAGCATCGACAGGGTTAAGCGCAGCCGCAACGACCTTGATCAGAACCTGGTCCTCTTTCACTTCAGGCACCGAGACGCTGCTATCAAATTTCAACACATCGACGCCTCCATACTCACCGTAAACCCACGCCTTCATTTCCGATGGCACCGATATGACTTCGGATGCTACAGCGGAAGCCGGCGTCGATTGCGAACTGGCAGATACGCTCAAAGCTGGAATGCGAGAAACCGGCGAAGCCGCCGTCGCGGTGCCGTAACTGATCGTCTTCCGTTTGGTTTCCCGGAAAGCGAGGGAAAATGAGGGCCACAATTTGGAAGAGAGAGATTTGAATTGCGAAGGTGTGGATGCGAGAATCGCTTCCATTTTTCCCACTTCACAGTTTCCAGACGCTCCCACCACAGCTCTTATCTCGTTGCAAGAATCCGTACGAAGGGGCAATTATACCCTGCGGTCAGTACCACGAGTTCCTTCCTATTCCACCTCTAGATTCTCGCCAAATCATGTTTGAGCTTGCTTCCTCAAGTAGTGGAAAGGCAGTACGGCACATGCAGGGCCTACGTTTCAAAGCCCACATGATTAGTGGGCCGTGGGCCTCTATCATGTGGGCTTGTCAAGTAAAGGACAAGCCCACAGACTTGAAGCAGGCCTGTCACCCAGTTTGGTCCACCGCTAATTTCCGGGATTTTTTTTAATATTGTTTTTAATTAATCTTATTTTTAAAATAATGTTGATTTATTAGAAAAATGAAATAAAAATGCAACTTTAGAAACTTATTCAAAATGTATTGCTGTTTTAAAAAAGGGGTAAAACAGTAATATTTTTTAAAACAGCAATATTTTTTTAATAAGTTTTCAAAGTTGCATTTT
This sequence comes from Momordica charantia, assembly GCF_013281855.1. Taxonomy (NCBI): domain Eukaryota; kingdom Viridiplantae; phylum Streptophyta; class Magnoliopsida; order Cucurbitales; family Cucurbitaceae; genus Momordica; species Momordica charantia. The sequence goes on along the minus strand of NW_028275167.1, from coordinate 30,840,795 downwards.
TTTTTCATTTTTCTAATAAATCAACATTATTTTAAAAATAAGTTTAATTAAAAACAATATTAAAAAAACCCTAATTTCTGCCCCTCCTATCATTTAAATTTTTTTTTTACTAAAATCATCTCTTATTGACTTTTTTGTACTAAAAATAATTTGTTTTTTTTTCATGGTCATAATCATGCGTTGTCATTTCAATTCATTTTTTTTTCTTTGAGAGGATGATTTTTTTTTTAAATTAAAATTATGCTGGGAAGTTGAATTCAAATTGACAAAATATTTTGGAGAAAATTAGTTATACAAGAAAAAACATGTGCTATAAAATTATAAATTTTGTGATGGCTGGATCAGGGTGTCCCGCAGACTTCGTCACCTTCTGTAAAAGAGAGATCTTTTTTTATAATCTGCAATTAAATCGCCTCCGCTTTTAAATTGATATGCCCAACCCGCAGTTATTTGATTTCAATCCGCTGGCTTGATTTAATCTCATCTTGCAACACTAAAACCCTAGCATGAGGTGATTGAATATCTTCGAGTTTAGTCATTGTCTCTTCTCTTGATCCAATTTTTTTGTTTCATCTGTTTGTAAACGGGTCTGCTTTGGTTGGATGGAATATTTGAACTTTATTAGGGTTTAGAGGAAGGGTACTCCATTTTTGTGGATTCAGTTCAGGTAATTGTGCAGAGTATAAATCCGGGGGTTTCTGTGTATCTCTCTGTTTTCTCTAGGTTTAGGACATTGCACTTATGGATCTTCTCCAGTCATACACAGATCAAAAAGACGAGAACCATGACGGAAGCCCTAAACAGGTTACATCTTCGCCAGAAGCCTCTCCGCCCCGGCTACTTCCCTCCAAAACCTCGGCACCCAAGGTTGACGATACAATGTTAGCCCTCACGGTGGCCAACGCCAACCGGACCCTCTCGAAGCCAATAGACCCAACTCAACATATTGTTGCCTTCAACCCCACCTACGACCAGCTCTGGGCGCCCATTCAGGGTCCATCTCATCCCTATGCCAAGGATGGCATTGCGCAGGGCATGCGAAACCACAAGCTAGGGTTCGTTGAGGATGCGTCCATTGAACCATTTGTCTTCGATGAGCAGTACAACACTTTCCACAAATATGGATATGCTGCTGACCCCTCAGCTTCTGCTGGAAACAATTACATTGGCGACATGGAGGCTTTGCAGAAGAATGATGCCATCTCCGTGTATAACATCCCTCAGCACGAGCAGAAGAAGAGGAAGATCGAGAAGAAGAAGGAAATGAGTGAGAATGAGGATGTGGAAATGGATTTGAACCCGGATGAAGTTGAAAATCCAGCTAGTGATGTGTGGTTGATGAAGAATAGAAAGAGTCCATGGTCTGGGAAGAAGGAAGGTCTGCAAACTGAGCTCACTGAGGAGCAGAAGAAGTATGCGGAAGAGTATGCAAAGAAGAAAGGTGAAGAGAAAGGTGGTGAGAAGGCAGAAGTTACAGCGGATAAGAGTACTTTTCACGGTAAAGAGGAGAGGGATTATCAGGGCAGGTCTTGGATTGCACCCCCGAAGGACGCCAAGGCCACAAATGATCATTGTTATATACCCAAAAGATTGGTGCATACTTGGAGTGGGCACACAAAGGGTGTATCTGCTATTAGGTTCTTCCCCAAACATGGTCATTTGATTCTTTCAGCTGGTATGGATACCAAGGTGAAGATATGGGATGTGTTCAATTCTGGAAAATGTATGAGAACCTACATGGGTCACTCGCAGGCAGTTCGGGATATTTCATTTTGTAATGATGGGTCTAAGTTTTTGACTGCGGGATATGATAAAAAGATTAAGTATTGGGATACAGAAACAGGGCAAGTGATATCAACCTTCTCCACCGGGAAAATTCCTTATGTCGTTAAGCTTAATCCTGATGATGATAAGCAGAACATATTGTTGGCAGGGATGAGTGATAAGAAGATTGTTCAGTGGGATATGAACACGGGCCAGATTACTCAAGAGTACGATCAACATTTGGGAGCAGTGAATACCATTACATTTGTAGACAATAATAGAAGGTTTGTCACATCAAGTGATGACAAGTCCCTCCGTGTTTGGGAATTTGGGATCCCAGTTGTTATTAAGTATATTAGTGAGCCCCACATGCATTCCATGCCTTCCATTTCCGTTCACCCCAATACAAATTGGCTCGCAGCACAAAGTTTAGACAATCAAATTCTTATTTATAGCACTAGGGAGAGATTTCAGCTAAATAAGAAGAAGAGGTTTGCCGGGCACATTGTGGCTGGATATGCTTGCCAGGTCAATTTTTCACCAGATGGACGTTTTGTTATGTCGGGTGATGGTGAGGGTAAATGCTGGTTTTGGGACTGGAAAACTTGCAAGGTATTCAGAACTCTCAAGTGTCATGAAGGGGTATGCATTGGGTGTGAGTGGCATCCATTGGAGCAAAGTAAAGTAGCAACGTGTGGCTGGGATGGCCTGATAAAGTATTGGTAAGTAAATCCCTTTACCTATGAACTTTTAATGGAGGCTGTTTCTTTTACCCTTGGCCTTCAATATGACATTTTTTAAAAAAGTCCTGCAGTATGAGGGTCAAATATATGTTAAATTTGGGTTTTCTGCCGACTTATGGTGATCTTTATAACTCTTTGTATGAGATCTTCCGATTGACTTAACTCTTTAGTATTTGAATGCAATTTCTGTTATCCTCGTGCTTGTTAAATTTTGTTCAATAGACTGGCACTGAGTAGTTGGCTTATAGATTTCAGGTCATTTTCTGTTGTTTTTAAGAACTACCTTTAGATGTCATAGGACTTGAATACGAATTAAGCTCAGTGTGCTGATGGCATGCTGCTTTAATTTAGTGAATCCATTGCTCCACAATTATTGTAGATCCCATATTGTGCTAGAATACCTTAATGCCTTTTCTCAATTGAATAGGTGAGAACCTAATGATAGTTTTGCCTATGTGGTAATGACTATATCTCAGATATAAAAACCTTATGGTTTTGCCGGCTATCGCAATTGTTTTCTTGGCACTTTGTAATGTTCCTTCTGTCTTTCGACTCTATGTGGTTCTTGGATTTTGTTCATGCTGATAAATTTAGATTCCTCGATATTAAAGTTTGATCTACCATTTCACATTTTCGACTGTACTGTAGCTGTAGGTAAGTATGGATCATTCTGGATGGTTCTATCTGTCAATTTAAGTAGCCATGGCTATTTCTATTCTTCACCTTCTTGTAATGTATCAGATTGTATGTATCTTTACCATTTGACACATGATTGAATGCGACATAGGGTCAAAGTCCATTGATCAGGAATGGCCGTGTAACGATATCTGTTGGCCAACATTTCTGCTCTTGCTAAATTTTTCCCCAAGGATCGTACTATAGAAGATTAATATTTATTTTTGTGGAGTGCAGGGACTAGTTTCGAGCTTTGATATGTCAGCGCTTGCTAAGATTGACCCGACTGTGGAAACCACTTGCCTGGGACGTTTGGCCTCAAGAACAAGGAAATCTCTCGGTGAAAAATCTGCCTTTCAAAAAATGAATGTATCTTAACTTGAATTTTGTGTTAGATCATCTTAGTTTAGTCACCCAAGCTCATTGTACTGTTAGCTCTTTTACATTTTTTGTATACTGAATTAGTACAAAATTACTTCTTTCTACTTTATGGTGTACTTCATCTTTCTCACTTGTTTTCATTTAGGAATGAACGATTCACTTGTATAATTACAGGCGCTATAAGGGCAAAATTATATTTGAGATTTGATTTGATTGGATGTCAGTGGATGGAAATAATATATTTGAGAATAATATTGTTATAGATAATTGATGACTATGGTCGATTTTTGGTGGAAATATTAAAAGATTTTAACAGGAATGGTTGTTGTGTTGGACTGCATTTAACCATTTTATGTAATGGTAAAATGTTAATGAATGAACTAATAAATGTTAATTTCGAGCTATTAATATAAATTAATTGATTTTAATTCAAGAATTCACTATTAACCATAATTATTGGAAATTGAATACTTATTAAAATGGATTAATTATATAGATTTGAATGTATTGATTAATTAATTAAGTGAATAGATAATTAAGTTTGTTAAATTAAAATACTATTATCAATTATTTGTTATTAGTCCTGTAAAAAAAATGTTATTAGTTGATTACAACAGAATGATTATGATAACTTTATACATTATTATCCGTGGTGTTAGGACTCAGAATTCAGACAGACTAATCGGAGATAGATGCTTAAACTTTTAAAATCGTAGAAGACCAAATTGAAATCAATCTCAAACTATAAGTACCAAATTTGTAAGGTAGTCTAACCAATTTAAATTAATTCTAAACAAAATATATATATATACATTCTGTAAAAGAAACATCTATCAGAGGAACTATGACAAACAAAATATATCAAAAAAATATTGAAAGAGAGTTTCATCATAGACAGAAATCTCAGAGTTAAATGATATCTAGAACGTGGTTGTTAGAAATATTGAAGATCAAAAAATAGATCTCATTCCAAAATTTACAAGAATAAGGGAATATAAATACATTACCCACCCATTCCACTCACAATTTATCTGTACCTGGCTGCAACACATTTTCAAATAACGCTGCTGTACAGTACATGTGTCTGAAGCTCTCATCTTCTAACTTCTAAGACCACAAAGTTTGTCTAAAAAGTGTTTGGAAAATAATCAGTCGCCATCCCATCAAAATCAATAGGGAGGAAAATAGTTAAATGCTCATTAACTGATGCTCAAAACATCTACAGTGGATAGAGAACAAGGTATAAAATTCTAATGTAGGAAGCTCCTTTTAAACCAACAGCACTTTTTACTCAGTTAAAAAATGTTAATAGACAGCTATCCTATGGACAACTTACTCCACTCCAACTCCAAGCAATAGCCTAAGCCAAGTGTTGGGTATGTTCCTCGTTTCCTTGGAAATGGAGCCAAGTGATGGGCGGCCTTTTGCTTTTCTAGCTCCTCTAATTTCATTTGTTAGTGTTGTCTGTTGTGAATTGTCATGTGACCCCAGAAACCCACAACATCATTTCAACTTATTACAAAGCCACTCTCTGTAGGCTGTACATCTCTGATTTCTTGAAAAGGATCATACCTAAGATAAGGATGCATTGGTTGCTAGGACGAGAACAGTGAGATTGACGATACATTACCACAGCATGCCTTGCAACGTCGTGCCCATTTTCCATTTAAAACTTTATACTGCCAGTTTACTGCTTTGGAGGCTGATCTGAGGATGAGATCTTCTCCACAGAACCTGAGAGGCACTGCCTTTTTACAATTTGGAACTCCATTTTGAGTAGACTTCTTATTCTTGTCCTCAAGCCGGATGCTTCCTGCGGTTTGAACCACCGCTTGCCAAACTGAGATTTCAAGAGCAAAGCAACCACATCATGTCATCGGCATTCCAGGAACATGGTTAGTGTTATAAAATCAATTCAACAGCATAAAAGTACCATATCCAAGTCCTTCCTTTTTAGTCTATCAGGAGCCTCTTCAATGAAGCGCTCTATGAAGTACAGAACAAAGAGACCACAGTCATAGTCGTTCTTTTGCTGTGGAACCTGGTGATGGCCATTCATTAATGGGAAAGGCAAAATCTCAAATCCACAGCACAAAAGATTAACATTGTAAATTTTATGAAGTAAAGTTGATGAGCGATAGAAATACCCTTTCTATTATTTATAATGAGAAGAAATTACAAGGAACCAAGGGAGAATTAGAGAGCTCCCGAACCTTTTACTACCCGTACAGTGGTCCTCCCTCCCTAACGATTTTCTGCCTCACTTCTATGCCTTATCAGCACCCCTTTTCTAGAATATACATTCTTAATATTAGGCCTGTCAATGAGTTATCGACTTTTACATCTAATGTCATGTGGCAGGGTTTCCTTGTTTATAATTCCCAAGTGTAGCAAAACTATTTTGTGCTGTAAACAGAATAGTTTGGACTGCTGAAAGCCTGAAAGCCATTATGTTATGTGTGGGAGTCCTAATAGGGATAGTTTGGGAATATTATTAGTGGGAGTATTATGGTAATTAGTTAGGACTTAGGGGTGGGTTGGATATAAATAGAGGGTAGTAGGGAGAAGAGTGGGTATCTTTTGGAATAGTATTTTGGTGAAAAACTTGAGAGAGTTCCCGAAACGCTATCGATATTATAATTTCTCTTATGATATTGCAATATAGTTATCTTGTTAGGTTCTTGTATTTGGGATCCTAACATTATGCTTCTCAATGTCCAGAAACTTTATATAGATCTATTTTCTTCTATCACTATTTTTTAAATCACAAATTAAACAACCCCTTTGAACTTTTTACTTTTTCTGTTCCTCAAAGAATGAAAAGTTACCACCATCTATAGGTTTACATAATACACAGAGAAAACACAACTAATAAAAGTAAGAAGACTATACCTCGATTATTTTATCTTCAATTCTTCGAGAGATGTTTTTCCATATCCTAAACGGCATTGGAAGATCTGAGTCACTAACTTCTCGATCCAAGTAGCACCATTCCTCTTTTATATAACTACAGATAACATTTTATGCACCCAGATCTTGGTCACTTTCTGAAGAACATCTTAATAGTATATCTAAAAGAAATTCCAGAAAACAGAATGGACAATAATAGTAATTCCACCAAAGTAGTTGATCAAAATATTTCCAGAAATGGTATAAGGCATTTTCATTGGTGTCATAAAAGGGCTTCCGTACTTTTTAATGTTATCAAAAATTGATCTGCTAGAGTGTAGTCCCAGTGAATCCAAATGAAGTATAATGGGTCCCGCTTCATCTTCCTTATGTGGAAAACATATAATCACCAAGCTCCAGTGAAGACTGAACACATCAGAAACCAAAAAGATAAAATCAAAATTCTCTTTTAAAACCATACCCAGACCAACACAAAAATGCGGAGAATATTTGATATCCTAGATAATGATAGACCATGGCATGAACCCATGAACTCGAAGCATCTAAGTTTAAAGCTTGCCTTTTGGTCATGGGCCAGCCCAACGTGGTTGGAAACAGGAGTAATCGAAAAGCTATAGACAATGTGAGAACTACAGGAAATAAAGAGAACACGCAAAAATCAATACAATGAGATTCTACACATTCACATGGAAATTGTCATGCTAAACGAACTGCAAAATAATTAATAGCATGCACATTAGTGCCATTAACTCAAAGAGACAAGTAATTGCACGCTTAGATATTAAAGAGTTGACCATAGGAACTTACTCCTCGTGGATTGGAATCAGTACATAAGCTTTCTGAAATATATTAACGCCCTTCCACCACCTTCTGAACTTGACAAAAAAAATTTCTTTGTCCTTCCCCTTAACATGTCAAGAAATCAAAGTCAAGAATAACTTGCGGGAAAGAATACTGTATTACAGCAAAACTATAGATATTATACGAGACTATACATACGCACATTTAAAGAAGAAAATGAAGAAACTGTCAGTGCCACAAGTAACCTCATGTCATATCCTCGGGGGAAATAAAAAAGGCAAGGCTGTTTATATCTATTTGTGCTACAAACCTATTACAATATAAAGTACTTTTTTTCCCAAAGGCTATGATACCAATCTTGGTGAAGCTTTAGTTTTATTAATTCTAAAATTAATTTTACAGAGGGGAAGCCATGGCCTCTATAGATTTGCTTGGCTTATGGGTTATGGGCTTCGATTACAATGGTTTTTTCTAATTAACCAACAGTAACTAACTCTAATCTTAATAAATAAACAATACTTAAGTAAATAAAAATACTTAAGCAAAAATACAAATAGACCCTAAATAAACTAACAATATAGTACATCAAAACACATATTTAATTGATAGAGTGAATGGTTACCTACAAGGTATCAAACTCTTTTAAAGAAGCTAACGTAAAATACTCCCCAATAAGAATTTATTGTAAAAAGGGCATAATTATAAAGGGAACAAAAACTATTGAACTCAGATATTTCAAAAACTTCATGCAACACATGTTAAACCCACATCACCACACCCCCACTAGAAATTAGAAGTCCATCCCTCAACTCAGAAGCTTTTAAACCCTTCAACCGAGATCAAAATCGTCAAGCCTGTTACATGTTATGTAGGTGCCGATATCATGTTTCATCACATGCTTATGTGCACACTTCTTAATCTGGTAGTAACCTAGTAATGCAGTTCTGCATTTCCATATCCAGTAAGTAAAGTTTATGAAACCAAAAATTATAGGACATTGATTCTAAAAGTATACACCTAGGTGTGTCAGCCAGATACACCTTGGAAATCTTGCCTCATGCCTGACGAGGCAGTCTAGCTTGGGTGTGTGCCTTCTTTAGTGCACCACAATAAGGTTTACAGTTTCAAATTCTTTAAGTGCCATTTTTCCTTCTACACACTAACGTTTTGCCCTACATTTCCTGAATGCAAGAGTGATTTTGAACTCCTTTCTTACTCGTAACTCTTTATTTGATTTTTTTTTTTTCTGGTTAGTGCGGAAAAAAGATCTACGAATTTCTTCTTCTTTGCCTCTCTCTCTTATAGATGACTTTTCATATGTAAAACATGTCATAATTTTCTATATTTATTCTCTAGAATATCTTTTAAGGATATCTTATTTTGATCTCTAAATTATGCATCTATGCAGGGTCTAGCCTCACCTTGGGCTTAGGTTAACAGAAACTTTTGCACCATAGTACTATATACTTCTCTCAAGAAAAAAATGAATCAATCACTCAGAAGGGGGAAGTAAAGTACTCAAACAGCCTTGAAAAAAGTGTATAGGACTACCTTGTTTGATACAGCCTCCTTAAGCTTTTCATAAAAATAAGTATTGAAAAAGTGAGAATTGCATATCACCCTATTTGTTGAACATGCTCGCTGCTGTAAATACCTACATAGGGAGGAAAGTTGCACATGGAACTTAAAACTGCATCAATACCTAAAATTTCTGCTAAAAAAGAAGAAGAAAAAGTGAAGGGAGAAAAATAAATGATAGCAATAAAAAGTGAAGGAACGAAATTGTGCGGCCCGGGCGCTTTTATGGTTGATATGGAAGGAACAAAATAGTCGGCTTTTTGAAGATATGATTTTGTGAGATTCTTTTTGTGTGAATATTAAGCATCTAGCTTCATGGTGGACTTTACTCCACAAAAAAGTTTTTTGTAACTACAATCTTCTCTTGCTTACACAAGATTGAAAAGTGGTGATTGTATATCGCTTTGAGGAGGGTTAGCTCTACCCTCCGCCTTCTGACTGTATCCCGTTTAGGGGCCTTTTTTATTTGAATACAGATATTTTGTTTCTTATCCAAAAAAAATAAAAAATAAAAAATCAGACGATACAATGAAATCCTACATTTAACTCCATCTGGATTCCCCTCAAAAAGTGTTTTTTTAAATCAGCATTGACATGCATTCTAAGCTGGAAAGGTGCTTTCCGAACTAGAAAACTCAAAATAAAACAACAAGATGATAGCAAACAAGAAAAAGAAACAAAGCCAAGACACGCCTCAAGGAAAAGAAAAAGAAAAACCTCTAAACATAGAGAACAGATCAAGTTCCATCCAGAGCACCAAAAACTTCTTTCAAACAAGAAGAAAAGAAAACTAAACCCCGTGAGTTTTTTGTGGTAACAATGTATCATGCCATATTGAAGTTCATAGAGAAGAGAACAAAAAAAACTTGCAGTACAATGAGTCACACATCAAGTTCTACATCTAATCACTTCCATAGGTCCAAAAGGTGCTCTACTAACCGAATATAAAAGTTCATGATCGTTGATGTCAAATAACCCTCTGGATCAAGACACTTTATGTCCTCAAAACAAATTTCAACTGATTCTGGATCGTGCCTGCCGACAGTTAGTAGAATATATAATAAAAGTACCACTTTCATAGAATCACAAATTTAAAGAGAATATGCTTAGGTATTGATAATAAAGAAAAGTGTTGTGCACCTTGATGGATAGTAGATCTTGGTCTCCTTCATGCTGAAAAGTTCACATAAATGTAAATTGTAGCTTGTATCAAAAAGTTGTCCAACCTATGATGCATGTCAATGGACTAAAGAAACAAGCATATTAAGTTTACCATTTGTCATCACGCTCTGATATTTTTATTGCCAGAGCTTCCTCCTCGTCTACAACTACAATGGTCTGCCCCTATCCAAAGAAATCTCATCAATTAGATGAAGAAAGTACCATAAAGAATAGAACACAGCTATCCTACGTAAGGGCAGCATAAATGCCTGCTTGACATGGTTTTCTGTTTTTACATGGAAAATAAGACCTTCATAAAGAGCGATTAAAAACAAACATGAATCAAATGCTGCCACAAAAGAGTGAGATAAAACTCCCCACAGAGCTCTATACTGAACTATCATGTTGAGATCGTAAGATTATTATAACAAATGGGTATTATATCTTGCCTTACACATCAAAGCCACGAGAATGAAAAACATAAACCCAACAAAGTCTAACACTCAAAACGTACCTCTCTAAGTCTCAGATTATCTGAATGCTGAACTTGAGAAGCATCCTTCCTGCAAAGAAGGGCCAAAATAATCTTAGCACATGAACTGTGGACGGGCTACATCAATCTGAAAAGTTAACTGAGAGAAGTTATAAAAGGTTATTCGATTTTTTAGGTCAACTTTGAGGTCCCACAATTTTTTAGAACCTCAGTTGGATAAGCTAATCATTTATAATTTTTAGCTCAACTGGATGTTTATTTAATTTTATTCATTTTCTTTTTCAGGTTTCCCTTTTAAGTGGAAGGCCAAAATGCCATGGCTCAGCTCATTGCCAAAAGGGTTGTTTTTCAGGATAGTTAATTGGAGAAACAGAAGGATTTTTCAGGGTGTGAAAAGACTTAATAATGGGATTTGGATATTGATCTAGTAGCCCTTTCTTGGAGTCCTTGCTCGAAAGATTTTGGTAATTACTCTCCCTCTTCCATGACTTCCAATTGACGGAGTCTTTTTGTAACTCCTTTAAGTTAATTCAGATCATTTTTGTGAATGTTCATTGTTTCCAATGTTTTCTCTACAAATATCCATTGACATCTCCGTAAGTTCAAGACATGAAGATTCATCAATACTGACATCTAAATCCTTGATATAAATTACTTACATGCTAGACATTAGACACCATTTTAGCTAATCTTAACTGATTGCAAGGATAAAGTAATGAAACAAACCAAGCATGTAACGAGTCTTCAGTACAATCATATCTAATGCCATAGTAAATTCTTGTATTGAATAAAATCTTATATTACTAGCACAAAAATGAAAAACTGCCCTCTCAAGATAGCTTCCAGTATCTACATCACACATCAGAACCGCATGGGGGATTTAAGGGGGAGAAAACTTAAAAAGTAGTCAAAGAAGGATGGTTAAAGTAGAACTTACTTCCCAAAACAGCCAGGCAGCTTTTCAATGACGTCAAAATCAAACTGATCAGAATTTTTGCCATTTTTATGAACATCGAAAGAAAGATTATTGGCAGATTTGAATGGCTGTTGTCTTGATGATGTTTGACCCTTCTGTTTTAGCTTTGGTGATAATCTACCATTATATCTCTGTCTCCGATTATCACAATGTCCCAAAACTGATAGTTCTTGACTGAAGGAACCATTATTGCACCCTGCCTGCTCAGATAGTTTAAAATAAATAAAAGAAATTATGTTGAGGGCTGAAGGAAATTAAAAGTTACAGACATTTATATGGCACAGTGCAGTACTTTTTCTTCCAACTTCCGGGAAAAACAAGAAGTGAATGTGGACAATGAATCAGCTGAAGATGAAGCAGTCTTTTCCCTAGCTCCGTAAGACGTACCTACAAAAAGATTTAAACCCTTGTGCCTGATTAGTTGACAAATTTTGAAAATTTTTTGTAGTTGATCGTATATCTAACTGTAACTTCTTCCATTGTGTGAATTTTTTCTTTTGATGAGAAATCACCCTGATGCTTCAACAATTGGAGAAGTTGTAAGACATTGTCTCTCTCCTTCTCGTCACTCATACCAAAGATCAGTATTTAATATTTACTTATGCAATCTACCTCCCAGTAATTTGATCATATCAGATATACCTCCAAAGTTAATTTATCAACTATGATGACCCAAATTTATCAACTATGATGACCCAAAAAACAAAAAGAAAACATCATTCCTCCAAATATGCAAAGAAAAGAAACAAAAAAGGTATGTTTGATACCAGGAAAAAAAAAATCTAAATTGAGCTCCTTGGCAACTCCAATACTAGTCTAAATATGATTTTGAAGTTCTGAGTCAATCTCCAACAATATCTATATCCTCCTTTCAACAACTGCAGGTACATGCCATTTCCAGAGGTGCCATAATTGTGCATGACAGTTCAAATTTAATAATTTGTACATTTACTCTGATCAATCGCCCTAAATTATACTATTTTCACTAAGAGCATAAAAAAGTCCAAACTTTTCTACTAATTGTGCCCCCTGTGACTTGTGTGATTGCACACGACTAAGGGACAACTGATGGTAGTGAAGAGAACATAGATGGTTCTTTTCTTCACTCTTCTTCTCCAAATAAAAAGGCTTAAATGTCTGCCTACCAATACAAATGTGATCTAATTCATAATGGAGAAAAATTATATTGAGTATTACATGAATGAAAACATGCAGCATTACAGTTCAAGCAAGCACAAGATCCATCAATTTTTCCATTTTACCAACAGTGTGGCAATACTGTTCAATATATGATTTGGAGTTTTAAGGTCAGTATAGGAAAGCAATAAAAATAAATCGAAAAGGGACTATAGTGATAAATTTAGAACATTACCAACCATACTTGAGGTTGTTGGCTGTGAGAGATTTTCGCATCCAGTAGCTTCCTGACAAATAATAAAAGCAGAAGAATCTTAAATTAGAACCAAGTTGGGAGAGTAAATCCCCATATGAAGTTATCTTCATACTCTTGAATAATCATTTGATCTTCCTGAGCAGTAATATGAGCATCCAGATATTTTTCTTTGTGGGTTCTTTAAAGTAAATGTTACAACGTCATGCGTGGTCCGAGAGGAACTAGGCTTTTTAAATTTTTAGAAAGTGAATAGAGTGCCAAATTGGGTTAGGATGCTTTCATATCTGCGGCCTCTTTTGTCGAGTTTTTGCTCAAAGATTTGTTATAACTCTCCTCTTCAACTCATCTGGACTTGGGAGGCTTTCCCTACTTTAGTCATATAATTCGATCATAATGTAGTGAAATTTTGTTCCTTATCAAAAATAACTAAATAAATCAACCTCCAGAACAGGCGGGTCAACCAGAACTTCATCGAGCAGCAAGCATTTGTTAACGAAAAGTGATCCCAAGATATAATCCATTTGGTTACGAACTACGAGAGTACTGACCAGTTACAACAACAAACACTCGGGTTCCCAAAGGGGGAGTTTAATTGATGCGACGGCGAAGGATGTTCAATAAAAATCTTGATTTTGTCCCCAAACAAAAATTGAAAACATTGATGATCGAAGGCTAAACTAAGTTCGAATTTAAGTAAATAATCAGCATTAGAGCCTGTGACGGAACAAAAAGAAAAAATTCTCCCAACTGATACGGATAACGGCACAACCCAGTATACCCAATTGCCCATTCTTTCAGTTTTCTCAGAAGGAAAAAATAAATCGAGTAATTAACATGAGTTCACGATTCGAAGGAAGGGACTCAATTTGTAACAGGAAAACCTTTTCAACTCGACGGAGCTTTCTGTATTCCCTCTCTTCCTCGCACAGCTCCAGAGTGCGAATGTACTTTTGCCCCTTGTCAGGCAATTTACAAGCCTTTGTCTCGTAGAAACTCTTCATTCTGCGAATCTTATCTTCCAGCTCGACATCGCTAAACTTTTGGTATTCTTCTCTAGCCAAATGTTGCCGATCGGAGTCCATGTCAAGGTGGTTCTGGGGGTGAGGAGCCGCGGTGGGAGGCTCGATGACTACATCAGGCGGAGGCTCCTCGTCTTCACAGCCTAAGAGTTTGTCCCAGTCAATATTCAGAGGTCTCTTTGTCGTTTTCTCTTGCTCCATGAATATGCATCTGATGCAGCAGAAATTTACGCTATTTTTTACTTCCTCTGTCTCTCTCTCCGTTTACCCTCTTCTTTGTTCTTGACAACACTCTGACAGAAGTCGCAGAACAAAGGTTTTTTTGGCGTTCATTTGGCATCCCGGGCTTTCCCCTCCATTTCCCATTCCATGCATTTACTGAGATTTTTTTCCTTTTCTTTTTGGCGCTTTCCTTTTTCTTTTTTTTTTTTCCCCTTTTTGTGTTTTTCGTAATTTTATTTGTTTCGAGAGTCTCATCTCATGTACTAAGAAATAAAAAAGAATTATACGCATAATAAGATATTTCACCTATCTTTTGAGTCAATATAGCACGATAATAAATATATTGTATTAAATATAGTTTATGAAATAGGTGCTTAAATTAAATGATATTTCATACTTTGTCTTTAGTTTAGTCACACTTCTATAGTTTTTATTTTTTATTTTGTACTCTTGCCTTATGATCTGTCTTTGTTTCAATTTAGTTCACAGACCTTTTTTATACCTTAGTCACTTTACATATAAACTATTGCTAAATAAATATTTTATTTGCATATCGAAATTAAACTCTTCAATTATTTAGTTCACAGACCTTTTTTATACCTTAGTCACTTGACATATAAACTATTGCTAAATAAATATTTTATTTGCATATCGAAACTAAACTCTTCAGTTATTGATAGACTAATCTACTAAATTTAGTGAAAAAAAAAATCCATCATTTTTGTTATTTGTTTAAAAAATACCCTGTCATTTAAAAAGTTTTAATATTTTATTTGACATTTCATAAACATTTCAACAAATACCCTTTAACATTAACTTTGGTTAATATTTCAAATTAAAGTTGATGTGACAAAATCTTAAATAATTATAGTAAATATGGGAGAGGTCCAACCCATACCATATGAGTCGGACTCTACTATTATTCGACAATTTCAAAGTAGGCTAAAATTAGCTTATTTGCTGTGACAATGATGATGGTGACAGGAAGGGTTTGGGAAGTTAGAGAGAGGGGTTGTAAATAGGGATTAAAAAAGAGAGGTGAAGATGGATGAGTCGAAACTTGAAAGGTAAAATTTAAGTCAACGTTTGTAAAAAAAGGAAAATAATAAAACAAAGCACAAATTTTTAAATAAAAGAACTCAGGGACAGAAATGTCAATTTCCCTGTAATGGGCCTTCACTGACGCCCGAGCCCGATTTTGTATTACTGGACTAAATCTGCTAAAGTAACCATGTAGGTTACGCACTGCACCACGTGGACCAATAGGGAGTCACCTACTAGACTAAGCCGCTGAAAGAGAAACAGGCGATTTCTTGTTCTCAATGTTTCTGTAGGGGTTGGGGTCCGGTTCTTCTTCTTCCCCTCCTTCTCCAGTCTCTAGGGCACAAGATTAGTGTAAGAGCTCGTTCGGCAGAAAAGTGCAAGCTAAGCCTGGAAGCTCCGTACTTCCTCGCGATCTTTTTTATACTTCCATGGCGGACTCTTCCTCTTCCCCTGCAACCCTTGATTCAAATCCTCAAGTTGCCGACCCCGAAAACCCCAATTCCCAGACAAATCAACCCGAATCTGCCGCTCCTTCTTATCCTCCACCGCAATCGTTACCACCAACATCGATATCTCTCGGAATAAACCCTACCTTGCATTCATCGTTAGTGTCAACGCCACAACCACCTCCTTCTCTATCATATGCCCCGCCACCCTTATCCGGCACGGTGGCCGTTCCTCCGACGGCTCCGTCTTTCCGCCCGGTGCCTCTCCCAGCTCATCAGTTCTCGCCCATGCCGAACACTGGCATGCTGAACCCGAGCTATCCAAACCCTGGGGTTCAGCCTCCCGGTGTTGGCTCGGTGGCGGCGCCTGCTCCTGGTATGCCAAGTGGTGGTACAGGAGCAGTTCCGGTGCCGCAACCGATGATGGCATATCAAATTCCACCGGGTCAGGTTCCGAATCCGGCGTTGAGGCCATACGGCACCATGCCAAATGGTTTCGCTGCCATGCCAACTGCTGGTCCTCAAGGGGCCTTTCCTCCCCCTGGTGGGTCTTATTTATCCCTATTGTTTATAACACTGCAATTGCCAATGTGATTGCGTATTATTTTAGAACCGTTTCTTATTTAGTACGTCATTGTTCTGATTGTCACTGTGTTGTTTGAAATTGTTAAACATTCTGTTTGTTGATGTTGTCAATTACGGCAGATGCATTCATTTTGAGTTCGTTATCAATTGGAATACAGTCGAACGTAGACGAAAATTTTACTTTGATTTTGTGTGACTTTGACTTGTTTTTTTAACCGTTGACGCAAAGTATAAGTTCCGCGCATATTATGATGCCTGGGAAAGAGTTTGCTAAAATAAGTTCGGAGTCTATTAAAAATTTTCGTCTTGGTTAGATTAAGGGTATCGATGACAGGATGTTTTCTCCTACAGCGTCTTGTCTCTTGATTGAATACGGTGAGAAAGGTTGGAAGGCTTCATATTGCTTAGAGAACTACCATCTACAACTCCTTGTTTGGTATGCTCATTCATATTTGCCTGTTATTCTTGTTTGCTTTCAGCACGATTTTTTTAAATAGGATTCTGGTACTAAGCCCATAGAGAACTTGGTATTTATAATACAAGTAGTATACAAGAGTCCTTCCTTTTGCCCTGCTACATAATACACGGCTGTGTCATGTTTATTTACTAGGATTTTACTGGTAGTTATATTGGATACTGTCCCTGGATATTTGAATTGCCAGAAGCAGACCATGTTAGCACCTGTTCGTTCGCCTTGTTTCTAAGGTATCAAATTCTCTTAATTAATTTTATTTGACATTTTCTTAATTTCTTTATGCTACACTTCAACATCTAACCATTGGAAATCTGAGAGTGAATTTTGGGAATATGTGAATTTGTTCCTCTTTTCAATTGATTATCTGTATGTATGACATGCTCAAAGTGTGTGCTTCTTAAATCTTAAATTGTGCTTTCGGTGGACGGGATATTTTGAGAAGGTTGCAGTGCAAGAGTAAGGTAAGTCGAATTTATGTAACAGTTGAAGGAATTTGGTGCTATCATTTGAATGCTTTCATCAGGTTATCTATTCAGCTGGTGATAGTTTCCATTCCTGTGCTTTGGATTTTGGTAATGGGATTCATGATTTCTCATCTATTATACTTCTGTATACTTTTAGCACCGTTAGATGGTTACCTGTGAGTAGTCTGCCAACACTTTCTGATGCATTGGCAAGATATTCTTTTTCATTTGTGCAGGAGTTCCTCGTTATCCTTCTCCATACCCTGCTATGATTCGGACTCCTTTTCCTCCACGGCCACCTGGTGCTCTTGGCATGGTTCCAGGGATGCCACGCCCTCCTATTCCAGGGATTCCTGGCGTTCGTCCAATCATCCCTCCTGTGGTTAGGCCATCTGTTCTCCCAAGTGTTACACCTGCGGAAAAACCACAAACTACAATTTATATTGGCCGAATTGCACAATCAGTGGAAAATGATTTTATGCTTTCTCTTCTTCAGGTAGGTTAATCATTCTCTATGTTGCATTTCTTCAGTTATTTTGCTTTCCTTCAATTTTAGTGACCTATTTTCAATATCAATCTGTTCTTGTAGCTTTGTGGACCAGTGAAGAGTTGGAAACGAGCTCAAGATCCTACAGATGGAACTCCTAGAACCTTTGGATTCTGCGAGTTTGAGTCTGCTGAAGGCGTTCTTCGTGCTCTACGATTACTGACAAAGTTAAACATTGATGGACAAGAACTTGTGGTATGATTGGATTTGTCATAATATTTGTAGATATCCCATTTGATCTTATTAGTGCTTAATTTTGATCTCTATTAATCTATTTTAAAACATTCCTTCTCTAGAGGGGACATTAGAGTCAATTATATGTTTTTTGTTGTTCTATCAATTCTTTATCATTGCTTTTAAGATTAAAATTTCAACCAAAGAAGAAGCTTAATGGGTTCTATCTCTATGTTGGACTTAATTGTATAACGCAGTTCTCATAGTTTAAAGCTATGGACATGCTGGCGTTTTTGTAACTTGCCTTTTTGGCCTTTTGTATATTTCTTATCACCAATGAAATATCGTGTTTCATGTAAAAAAAGCTATGGACATGCTTAGATATTGTATAATGGGACCTGGTTTTTGAAGGCACCCTCGAAGTTTTACTTTAGTATTACCTTTAATTTAGTCATATGCAAGGTTGGCCTCTGTATTGCTGTTTTATTTTTTATTTTTCCTGCCAAGCTTTCATTCGTTATGTATTGATATTTTTCATTTTGGATGACAGATGTCATTATTTTTTTTCCAACCTAGAAATGGTATGGATATTTATTTTGTTTGGCATCATTGTACATAAAAAGTTAAACTTGTTTCCGATAGAGAAAAAAAAAAGTAAGTTAATGTAGTCTTTTTTTCTTCCCTTTCTCCTTTCGGATCACATCAATGATCAACTATTGTTCTCTACATTCACCTTTCAACTTATTATTATTTTTTAAAATTTATCATTATTTTTTTAATAAACAGTTAAAAGGTACTCAAGCAACAAGAGATTATCTGAAGCGTTATGTTGAAAAGAAAGCAGAGAATTCAAAGAAACTGAAAGAAACACAAGTTTCAGAGACCAAAGAAGAAGAAGCAGACACTACGAAAGTGGCTAAAAATGAAACTTCAAAGCCCCCTGTAGAGGATTCAAAGGAGGACCACGATTCTGGAGAAAAAGAAGATCATGACATTGCCAATTCTGCAGTTTTAAGTGATGAAGATAGAGATGCTGATCGAGAGGCATCAGAAAAGCTTACAAATGCACTGGAGGAAAGGTTAAAGTCTAGACCTTTGCCACCACCTCCTCCACTGACAGCAGCTGATGTCTCTGGTAATTCAAGTGCAGAACCATCTGCTAAATTGAAAGATAGTGAATCTGACGCTGATATTTTGAAAAGTGGTAAGTGCGTATGATTGGTTTTTCAAATCTTCTCTCTGCAGCATGAGAATTGGTTTGCACGGGAGATATGCATTAACGTTTATATTTCGGTCCTTAGTTTATTGCAAGTAGTTTATGTTTCTTTCTATAAATAAAATTGGAATTGCTGGGTTGCTTAATTGTCATAACCTCCTACAGATGCAGCTGATGATAGAAATGATGATGACACAACTAGTGATAATAAACAAACTAGCGAGCATGAAAAGCCTGAAACAAGTTCACCTGACAGAAGTAGAAGGTATGACAGGAGAAGCCGAGAAAGAGACAGGGAGCGGGATTTGAAAAGGGAGAAGGAGAGGGAAATTGAGAGATATGAAAGAGAGACAGAGCGGGAGCGTGCTAGGAAAGAGAGGGAACAAAGAAGAAAGATTGAGGAGGCTGAGCGACAGTATGAAGAATGTCTTAAAGAGTGGGAATATCGGGAAAGAGAGAGAGAAAAGCAAAGGC
This sequence comes from Momordica charantia, assembly GCF_013281855.1. Lineage (NCBI taxonomy): Eukaryota > Viridiplantae > Streptophyta > Magnoliopsida > Cucurbitales > Cucurbitaceae > Momordica > Momordica charantia. Next base: position 30,821,254 of record NW_028275167.1, on the reverse strand, counting down.
AGTATGAGAAAGAGAGGGAAAAAGAGAAAGAACGTAAAAGGAAGAAAGAGATATTGTATGATGAAGATGATGAGGATGATGATTCAAGAAGAAAATGGCGCAGAGGTGCTCTGGAGGAAAAGAGGAAGAAGAGGTCTAGAGAAAAGGAAGATGATTTGGTTGATAGACATAAAGAGGAAGAAGAAATTGTTGAGGCCAAGAGGAAGACTGAAGAGGAACAGCTGCAGAAACAGAAAGATACCCTGAAACTTCTATCTGATCAGACTATGAATGTCAATGAGAAAACTGTTCTTGCTGAAGAATCCGCTAATGATATTGTTATGGCTTCCGAACGTGATTCTGAGCTCAACTCTAGCTGCGAGAACCATATTGGTATTATCTTACTCGTCAACTGTAAAAAGTCTTTTTTTCCTGCATAATTATTACATCGTGCTCTTGTGTTCTATTATTTTGAATGACATATCTGGTATTTGACAGGGGACGGGATTTTACAAAATGGTAGTGGCGATGAATCAAATACGGTACTATTGTCAGAGACTCGACAGAGTGGAGGCTTACCTGCAAAAAGGTTAGGATTTGGTTTAGTAGGATCTGGGAAACGGACTGCTGTACCTTCAGTTTTTCATGAGGAGGAGGATGATGAAGCACAGAAGGATAAGAAGATGAGGCCACTGGTTCCCATCGATTACTCAGCTGAGGAACTCCAGGCTGTGCAACCTGCCAGTACTGGAGCGTTGCCGCCAAATTTAGTTGCAGCAGCCGAGTTTGCAAAGCGTATATCAAATGTTAATGCCAAAGAAGAGAAGCCTGACAGTGAAAGGGAGCGAGGAAGGCGTTCTGGCGAAAAGTCTAGTCAGCGGGATAGAGACCGGAATGATGAGGATGCGTATCGCACCAAAGAGGAGAACAAGGCAATAGACAGAGATAGGGAGCGAGACCATGTTTTGGATAAAGCAAAAACACCAGATAACAAAAAGCTTTTGGATGCAAAACAGTTGATTGATATGATTCCAAAGACGAAGGAGGAGTTATTCTCATATGACATAAATTGGGCTATTTATGAAAAGGTACGGAGTCTCGTTGAATTACTTTTTTAAGGTATCCATGGGCGTTGAAATTTGAAACTGTATGCTGCATGAGTGTTTAATGAAGATGCTAGTCGACCTAGAACGTCGATAAATCTCTTCTCATTTTGTTCTCTTTGCTTTAAATTTTCCATGTCAGCACATGACTAGTTTTCTTAAAAGCATTTTTTTTCCTATAAAATTGGGGAAAGTGCTGATTATAGATCCTTGTGTGGAGTTGCCATTGCATATTCGAGTTTCTGCTGCTACTGGGCTCTGAATAATTACAGCTGCAGTGGGATCTTTGGTAAATAATATCTGTCGGTGATTTTTTTCTGAAAATTTAACGCACTATTATGCATGTTTGCAGCATGCACTACATGAGAGAATGAGACCATGGATTTCAAAAAAGATAACGGAGTTTTTGGGGGAGGAGGAAACCACTCTTGTGGATTACATTGTTTCAAGTACTCAGGAACACGTAAAGGCATCTCAAATGCTGGAGCTGCTTCAGACAATTTTGGATGAAGAAGCTGAAATGTTTGTTCTGAAGATGTGGAGAATGCTTATCTTTGAAATAAAAAAGGTCGAGACTGGTCTAGCCTCCAGATCAAAAGCATGAGGTTAGTTTTCTGTGTGCCGGCTGTCATTGGTGCTTTCCCTCTACCAATATTTTTCACGGCTCTGAACTTTCAGGCCATTTCCTAGTGGTATAAGGATCGCATTGCTGTTGGGGTTTTACTCAATTGTATGCTTTAGATTCATTCTTTTTGTTAGTGTTCACAGTCGAACTTTGGTCTCCCATGAGAGCTCGCACTTGTAGCTTAAAAAAAAGAAATTGGAATCAACAGTTTTTAGTTTTAGTCTGAACTCTTGAGATATTATCCATTTGAAGCTGAAGCAGCAACTTTAGTTCATAGTGATTGATGGCCATCTGAAAAGTTAGAATATCAAATCTTCTGCGGAATTGAGCCCCGGTAGGTTTTGTTGCCCGCGGGGAGCTGGGAGGTTTCGTTGTAATTTTGACTCATTTCGTAATTTTTAAATGTAAAATTACTCGCTGTAGTATCCTCATGATTAAAATCAACAATCCCTCCCTCATTATTAAAAAAACAAATTTCTTTTCAATCTTTATTGGAAAATCGAATGCACTAATTTCTTTTCCATGGAAGGAAACAGCCCGCCCCTAACACGAAATATGTTATGTAACTCAAGTTGGAAGGATCTGTTGGAATTTTGGGATTGGGGAGGAGGAGGGCAGTTTCGGAATTGCTGCCCATCAGAGATTTTTTGAGATCAATAATTCTGTAGGAGTTTAAGGTTCCAAAGAAGTTTAAAGCTTTGATTGGTGTCTGGGCCGGCGTTTAGCATGACGTTGCCCGTCGGCCCAGTCCTATCCTATCAAAATTTATTATTAATGTCGGATTTTCATAACTCTTTTATTATTTTATTGTCGAAAATTAAGTTGGTAAATACAACTCCACTTTATGTGTGTATTTATTGTTTTCCTAATATTTCAAACTGTTTTTAAATCTAAACTAAATTTTGAGAACTAAAAAAAAGTAAATCAAACAGCGACAAATTTATATATGTATAATTTAAAAATATATAATAGTGTACTATTTAAAAGTGCTAGAAGAATAATTTGACTTTTCAGCTTATTTATTTCTCTTTCATTTTAATTAACATATTTATTTATATAAATTTTTCAATTTTACAAGATAGCTCGTGTATGCTCCACCAAGCCAAAATGTAATTTTGTTAACCTTTTAAAATTATTTGTTATATAATAGAAAAAATGTTTCAAAGTTGAGGGTTGGTCAGCCGCTAGACTTGACATTTGACATGAGAGATAAATTGACATATTTTATAATATTGTAAAGAAATCGACGACAATCAACATACAAATCAACAAAATATTACTAATATGACACAATATTATTATTGATAAATTTGAACTTATTTAAAATGGATGAAATATTTGTTTATATTTGTCTTTTTCAAAAATATATAATTACATGAACACAACATTTTGTTGAAAACCTCTGATATGCCCTCAAATATGTCACCCTCTTTACTGGGCCGACCTGACACAAAGAAGCAAAAGCCGAAGTCTTGTGGGCTCCAAACCTCCAACCACTGTTTGGGCCGCTTACCATAAAACCTAGTTTTGTGACTCAATTCACTGACTAAAGATGGATTGGGCTTGAACTGATCCTTTATGTCGGAATTGACCCATATATTAAACTATTTAAAAAAATATTTTTTCAGCACCAAACTAGAATTCTGTGTTTTTATTTGATTCTTGTTCAAAACATTTAGAATTATAAAATTTATGAACTTTTAAATTCTAGAAACTCTCAATGGTGTGTTTAAGAAATTTCTTAATTTTACAAAATATATACATATATATATATATATGGTAGGTTTATAACTTTTAATTTTCTATTTAATAATAATAAGTCATCGACCTATTAAATATTTTTTTTTTGAAATTCAAAGATCCATTAGACAATATTAAATTTTGTGTGTTTGATGCATCCTGTTTTTTCGATTGACCTCTAAATTTTGTTTAAAATGTGTAATAGGTTAAATATCTATTAAACACATTATAGGAAGTTCAAGAACCAACTAGACAGTTCTTAAAGTTTTTCGACTTACTCAATACAAAATTTTAAATTTTAAAACCTATTAAACACAACTAAATTTGAAGGACTAAACTAATAATTAATTAAAATTAAATTTACTTTAAGCAATCAACTAAAAAATTTAAGTTCTTAAATATGATAGTAAAGTAGAAGGCCTTATATTCCAAACTTTGATAAATCTTATTAGAGTAGAAGGAGAAATGAGAGGGAAGCAGCGATCTTTATTAATTTTTGAAATTTCAAGTAATTTTGTTTCGGTTATATTTCTTGTGTGAGTGCCAACACTAAAGTTGGGCTGGCCCAATTTTGCAAAGAAATCTAAAGGCCCATGTGTTTAAGTGACCTGTCCGCAGAATCAAGTTTTGTCGTGGTTTAATTTTGCTTTTCCACCATGAAGAAATGGATGGAGGGGACGGGGTGCGGTGGGCATTTGCTTCTGCAATCGCGAACGATGTCGAGGACGGAAGCCCTGCAATCACATTACAAATGAATTCCACTGCCATTGATCGATTTCAAGGTAATTTTCCCCCTTCACCTACAATTTTTCTGCATTCTCCTTCCTCTGAAATCGAATGCACCGTCATTGCTTTAATTTCCATCTTGGCGAATGAATTTGATGCCGGTCTTACAAATTTTACTTCGATTATTAGTTCCTCCATTTTGCTCTTCCAGAATTATCAGTCACATCTAGAGATTTATGAAATCTAGCATAACCTATGCGATTGCACTACTTGGCTCTTAAGCTGAATCGAATCGCGCTCGATATTTATATTAAATTCAAGATAGCTTTAGCTTTAATATGAAAAGGAATACTCATGTGTCCAGCACAATTTGATTTGTGAGCTGTTATGATTCTGTGAGATGAGTAGGATGAGTTTCCTTTTATGTTGTTCCATGGTTCCTATGGTTTCCATTCTTGTTTTCCTTCCTTTACTTCTATTTCATTTTATGAACTTTCAATTTCATATTCTATTAGACATTTTCCACAATTCAAAGAGCAAGTGACACAAAGTTGAATTTTGTGTATAAGTCCCTTACCTTTCAATTTTGTGTTTGGTAGGTTCTTGAATTACAAAAGATGTCTAATAGGACAACACAAAATTGAAAGTTCTAGAGACTATTTAAAACTTAGGAGGGAGGTATTAGACACAACTTCAATTTGTAGACCAAACTTGTTATTAGAAAAGAAAAAAAGGGAAGAGGAGGAAACTTAAATGACCCAGAACCAAGCAAGAACAGAACCAATAGCCAAACCAGAAACCAAGGAGATGGCCATTAAAATCCCCGCAACCTCAGCATGTTCAAATGGCACCATTTTGGGTGCGGAGATCATGCAAACAGCGTCTAAATAGCCACCGCTAAGTCCGAGAAGGCAAGTCAGAAGTGACACAGGAATTTCGGTTCTAAGGAATCGGGGCCCATTTAAGCATCCAATAAAGAGTGGGTAAAACAACACCCTGGCCACACAGCTCCCAACTGTAATCTTGGGATTTTTAATCACATAAACTGAAGCAAAATACTTCCCAATTAGACTAGACGCATAATACCAAGAAATCAGAGTAATGGGATACCAGTCCTTCAAAATCTCCGAATGAACATCCTCTGTAACGAACCCCGGAAATATCGACAGAGATACCACGAAGATGATCACTTCTCCAAATGCATAGAGTTTGATAGTGCTTAATATTTCCCATAAGGTTGATCTGCTTATGGACCCAAATACACAACCTTTTCTTTGTTTCTCTTCATTGTTCAAATTCAGGCGGTACTTCAAAACGGGAAGCTTTGCTGCTGCCTTGTACAATATAATACACACAACTATGATTGAGATTCCCACAGAAAAGTAGAGGATTGTGCTTTTTCGCAACCCATTGGTGTCTCGTGGGTATATGCCTTTTGTTACCATCCTCAGCACCGACACCATAAGGCCTGCGTGTTCAAATTGCAAAATAATAATTAAATCCATCGTCCTACCCACCCCCATTCTAAGGTTGATACATTCATCCTAAGCCGTACCTTTATCTAATTTGCACTCTCTAATGATTCTAGTGTATATATACTTAGGCGGGAAGACTCTCAAAGAAGTCAGATTTCTAGTGTATATATTCTAGTGTTTATCTAATTTGCACTCTCTAATGATTCTAGTGTATATACCTATGACGCCCTCTCCTCTTTAGGTGGGGAGACTCTCAAAGAAGTCAGATTTTTCTTCCTTTTGTTTTGAAGAGTTTTGATGAAATTGTTGGTGAATACAGAGAGAGAAGAGAGAATTAAAAATTAATAAAGAGCAGTTGTATTGTATGGAAGAAGCAATCGGAATACCCAACTCTTTTTAATCCAAAACTTTGATTGTGACTAGAAACCAAAATTTCAAAGGAATCTTAATTTCAGTTCCTTTTGGTTGTGTGGTTAGAGAAGAGAATTAGAGCCGTAGATGCAAACACTGTAAAATAAATTTACCAGAACCAGCCTTCCCGGAGACAACAGCTTGCATATATCTCTCCGGGAGTTCGCCGGCAGAGCCAATGACGCCGCTTTGGACGAGCGCATCGGCAACACCGCACATGACAACGGCTCCAACAGTGACATAGAAGCCGTTAAAGAGCCCAACTTGACCTTTAATGTAGAATACTTCTAAAAGAGGCACCACCATTAGGTCCAGCACATAGAGGCCCAAGCCCACATTGATTCGGACTCGAGCGTCCGACCTCCGACTCGAAAAAACGACCGAAACAAGGCCGATGAGGGCCGTGAGTGTAAAAGCCGCAGCGAAGATGCGGTTGGTGTGGGTTTGGGGGTAGATGTGGGAGAAATAATCGATGGTCGTTATGAAGGTGGTCCATGGCAGGAGACTCCCCAGGCCTAAAATGAAGTATGTAATGTAAGTCAAGTTGAATGTATCTGTTGGAATTTTGTTGGTTTCGGCTGAATTGGGAAAGAGAAGAAGGGCAGTTTCCGAATCGCTCCCCATCAGAGAATTTTGTAGCTGAAAAAAAGGGTAAAATTTTGCACAAACGGGAGAAATGAGAGAAGGAGAAAGTGGAAGAAAGAAGAGAGAAAAAAATGAGAAGGGAGTAGGGAATATTTTTATGTGAATAAGAAAGGGAAAAAAAATAAAAAATATTATACGTTATTATAATAGACGGCCCTTGTTTAGTGTCCAAAGCTTTATGTTTATTATCCAAGTGTTCTATGTGTTTGTGCCCATATATCCATGTGTCTCGTGGCTACAAAATTCAAGTCAAAGAAAAAGATGATCTATTTTTATATTTTGTCCAATTCATGGAGGGAAATACTCCATGCACCATCATTTGTTTTTTCAAGTCTTTTCTCCTTCACCTTAGTCTTTTTCCTCTCCTTTTTTCTCAAGTATTTTCCCCTTCTACCTCCTTTTTCATTTGTTTTTTTCTCTGACTCCAGTTCTTCTTCTACACTTCATTCTCACGGAGCAGAAAGAAGAAGAAAAATCGACGCAATTCAATATAGGTATAGTGGTGGAAGTCGATGATTTTTTTTAATAATGCTTTATTTTAAACTTATTCTAAATATATATCAACCCCAAACTATTTCCTAGAATAATGTTTGGAAAATTATAGGTCGTCCCTCCACTCCACAATTTCCGAGTTGCATGGTGTCTTGTTGGCGTCATATATATATATATATATTTTATTCTGGCATGTTTTATTGAATAAAAGAAGAAAAAAAGTGATATAATGGAGACTAGAACCGACCTCTAGATTAAAAAGTAAATATACCACCATTGTACCAAAATGGTAATTTTATATAAATTTGGCATATGTCTCTTCAAGAGACGACATGCTAGAATTAAAAAGATACACAAAATTAAAAGTTTTAGAGGCTATTTAAAACTTAGGAGGGAGGTATTAGACACGGCTTCAATTTGTAGACCAAACTTGTTATTAGAAAAGAAAAAAAGGGAAGAGGAGAAAACTTAAATGACCCAGAACCAAGCAAGAACAGAGCCAATAGCCAAACCCGAAACCATGGAGATGGCCATTAAAATCCCCGCAACCTCAGCATGTTCAAATGGCACCATTTTGGGTGCGGAGATCATGCAAACAGCGTCTAAATAGCCACCGCGAAGTCCGAGAAGGCAAGTCAGAAGCGACACAGGAATTTCGGTTCTAAGGAATTGGGGCCCATTTAAGCATTCAATAAAGAGTGGGTAAAACAACACCCTGGCCACACAGCTCCCAACTGTAATCTTGGGGTTTTTAATCACATAAACTGAAGCAAAATACTTCCCAATTAGACTAGACGCATAATACCAAGAAATCAGAGTAATGGGATACCAGTCCTTCAAAATCTCCGAATGAACATCCTCTGTAACGTACCCTGGAAATATCGACACAGATACCACGAAGATGATCACTTCTCCAAATGCTACGAGTTTGATAGTGGTTAATATTTCCCATAAGGTTGATATGCTTATGGACCCAAATACACAACCTTTTCTTTGTTTCTCTTCATTGTTCAAATTCAGGCGGTACTTCAAAACGGGAAGCTTTGCTGCTGCGTTGTACAATATAATACACACAATTATGATTGAGATTCCCACAGAAAATGAGAGGATTGTGCTTTTTCGCAACCCATTGGTGTCTTGTGGGTATATGCCTTTTGTTACCATCCTCAGGACCGACACCGTAATGCCTGCATGTTCAAACTTCAAAATTTATGGTGCCCTCTCCTGTTTAGGCGGGGAGAATCACAAAGAAGTCAGATTTTTCTTCCTGTTGTTTTTAACAATTTTGATAAAATTGTTGGCGAGTACAGAGAGAGAATAGAGAATTAAAAATTAATTAAGAGTAGTTGTATGGAAGAAGCAATTGGAAAACCCAACTTTTAATCCCAAACTGTGATTGTGACTAGAAACCAAAATTTCAAAGGAATCTTAATTCCTTTTGGTTTTGTGGTTAGAAAGAGAATTAGAGCCGTAGATGCAAACACTGTTAAAATAAATTTACCAGAACCAGCATTCCCCGAGACAACGGCTTGCATATATCTCTCCGGGAGTTCACCGGCACAGCCAATGACGCCGCTTTGAACGTGCACGTCGCCGACACCAAACATAACAACTGCTCCGACAGTGACGTAGAAGCCGTTAAAGAGCCCAACCTGACCCTTTATGTAGAATACTTCTAAAAGAGGCACCACCAGCAAGGCCGGGACGTAGAAGCCCAACCCCACATTGATCCGGACTCGAGCCTCCGACCTCCGACCCAAAAACACAACCAAAACAAGGCCGATGAGGGCCACGGGTGTACTAGCCGCGGCGAAGATGCGGTTGATGTGGGTTTGGGGGTAGATGTGGGAGAAATAATCGATTGCCGTTATGAAGGTGGTCCATGGCAGGATGACCCCCAGGCCTAAAATGAAGTATGTAATTTAAGTCAAGTTGAATGTATCGGTCGGAATTTTGTTGGTTTTGCCTGAATTGGGAACGAGAAGAAGGGTAGTTTCAGAATCACTCCCCATCGGAGAATTTTGTAGCTAAAAAATGGGGTAAAATTTTTGCACAAATGGGTGAAATGGAGGTTGGAAAAAAATTGTAAAACCGTTGATTGGTAGTCCTAGTTAGAGATGCATATCAGTGGGTCCAGATCTGTTTTAGCACAAAACTAACATCGAAAATTGAAGATTCAGTTTTAAGTGCGTCGGAAACTTAGTTTTACCGATCGATTTGCGGTGGATGCTGAAGTGAATGATTGTGGCTAGAAAGATTGAAATGCATCAAAGAACCAAGAGGGAGAGTAGAAAGATGAGAGAAGAATGAAAAGAGAGTAGACAAATATATGGAGATATTTTTATTAAAAAAAAAATAGTGGAGAGATGAGAACAAGAAAGAGAAAAAAAGAAAAAAATATTAATAGACGGCCATTATTTAGAGGCCAAAGGCATGTGTTTCATATCATCATGTGTTTGTTGTCCATATATCTATATATCTATGTGTGTTCTAGCTACAAATTCAAGCCAAAGAGATGATCCATTTTTATATTTTGTCCAATTTTATATTCTCCCATTCTTCTTCTCATGGTTCCTTGTTTTGTTTCTCAATTTTACCACCAACAAAATTTATAAGAAAGATTCATGTGAATTTTGGGAGGGATATATATATATATATATATATTTAAAATTTTATACATCTCTCCCCTCGGATCCATTAAGGTATCGGTTTTTTAGGATGCTTTTGGTTAGTAATCTGAAAACAAGAAATTGAATCGAATGAAAAACATAGTTGTATTATTTATTTTTAGAGTTTTGTATTTGTTAGTACATTTGAAAATTGAATCTCAATTTAAAAAATGACTTAATGTATGTTTAGTAATATATTTGTAAACTAGAGTAGTTACTAATTAAATATTTAGTTCAATCTAAAATCATATTAATTAATTTATTAACATTTTTATTATAAATTTTGTATAATTATTATTTTACAATATTATATAATTTATAATATATATTATATTTTACATGTTTTGATTTTAACAAAAATAAATGTATAACATGAGATAATATAATTATCAAAGTTTTTATCTTTCTTTAATATAATTTTACATTTTAAAGTTTCAAACTGAAAATTTGAAAATACTAAAAACATCGAAATGTTGTTTACAGAATTTCAATTATTTAAATTACAGAATTTAAAAATAGTTTAAAAACAGACACGCTAGGACGTAACACAAAATACAACATGTCAATTTTTAAAAAAGTAGGATAAGACATATTGATGACATATTAATTTTTTTTCTATAAAAATTATATTTACACTGACATATTGATTTTTACCTTTAAACGCATCAATTTAAATTCATACTACTTTATTTTTAAAACAGAAAGATATATTAACAAAATTATTTAATATTTAATAAAAAAATCAAACTTATTAAATATTACTTGAAATAGACTTAGGGAATTTTAAGAAATGTTTACTGTGCTGTGACTGACATCTGTAAGTAACGGAGGAAGTCTATTTATGGGTAGCAAATTCGTCATGGGTCGTTCATGGAGGAAAATACTCCATGCACCATCATTTTTCTTTCACGTATTTTCTCCTTCACCTTTTTTTTCCTTCATCTCCTTTTTCTCAAGTTTTTTCTCCTTGTCCTTCCTTTTTCATCTTATTTTTCTTTCAGATTTTAGTTCTTCTTCTACTCATTATCACGGAATAGAAACGAAAAAGAAAAATCCGCGCAATTGAAAACAGGTATAGGGTGGAAAGTTGGTGGGAGAAAGAACGTAGAAGAAAGCATGTCTTGTGCGTTGTTAAAAGCGTGTCACAAACGTGTCCAATTTTTTCTTTCTTTAATAAAATAGGACACTCTTATTTGCCATGTCGTATCCGAACGTATCGGTGTCCGACACGTGTTCAATCCTGACATCTACATTATTTTCGGTGCCTGTACTTCCGTACTTCCTTGTTAGTGAATTTGAAAATTGGGAGTAAAGAGAAAAAAAAATAAATGTTGAGATAGCACATTGATTAAAATGATCCAAAATTAAAAGTAAAAAATTAAAATAATAATTAAATCTTTTCTAAAAATGATATTTATATCGTATGCACACATCACACGTTTTGATAGTATTTAAATCGTATGCAGACAGCACAGTACACGTTACTATATTTAAATGTAAATCGTATTATAATATAACGTGTATATATTTAATTCTAAAAAAAAAAGTGTATATTTGAGGACTTAAATGGCCTCTCTCATTTCTCCCTCCCTCCCTCTGATAAGACTGATATCACCTCCAAAGTATATGATGTGTGCAATTATTTATAATACAGCGAAAGAAACCCATTAGAAAAATATTTTTCTTTTCTGCCAAATTATAATGGGTACAATTCGATGTTATATGGCAACATGAGTTTAATTATACAAATTTATTATTCAAAAAAAATAATTTGTAAATATGATAATACGCCATTTTTGTATTATTGATATACACGTTCTTACATATGTTAGAGCATAAAATAGAAAAATTAAGGAAACAACCCAACAATAGCATTGCTTTTCTTACACAATTTTATTTCTTCTATACTCAAAGGTATTAATAAATAAGTTTCTCTTGGGATAAAACTAATTATCAACTTTTAATGCAACATCCTTAACATAGGACTCGATAAACTACGACTCTTAGTGTGTAAACAATCATAAAGAGAAAAGAGAAGAAAATTTTTTATTGTTTCAAAACAAAAAATAACTACATATTTATAGATTATTTGTGACAATTCAAATAGACATATATCTTTTCAGATAGGGTTGTGTTCTTTATAAAAGACACAATAGTCTCGTGAAAAGTTGTGATTAATTAAAATTTCGACATATGTGCCTCTTTTTGCAAAATATATTAATCATGCGATAAATATGCATAGGTCAAATATATTACTATTGCAAAATGCCTCTTTTCTTAGTATTACGATATGTGGCACTATTGCAAAATTAATATTGGTATATGCGAATGCCATTTTTTCCATGTAGGATGCTGCACTCTTATGATATTTGAAAGAAAATTAGAATCCATATTTAATTTGAGTAGTTCACGGAAAGATAAAATATCTAAATTGAAAAAAAGTTCAATGGACAAATTAAACTGATTAAGATATTTATTTCTGATAAAAAAATCATTCGGATCTCCAATTTTATATATTATTTAATCAATAAATAAAAGGTTGAACTAATTTCATTTTTGCAGAAGAAAAAAGAAAGATAAAATAACCTAGAAGAAACGTATGCAATGATTATGAAGAGTAGTAATCAAAATATTAACCAGGGCTGGTTCAGTATTTTTCTATCTCCTCCCCCTCAATCCATCTCTCTCTATAGTTTAAACTTTGTTATATGGTTTGGACTTTGTAGAGAAATTCCATGCCCCACATGCACGACAAAGAAAATTATTTAAAATACAGACTTGAATAAGCCAATTATAAGGCAAGAAATTGTAGATTATATTGCACGATCAGATCATCCACAAGATCTTTCGTCACTGTTCCAATATTAATGGACGGTCTGGATTAAGTAGGAGAGCTGCCTCCCATCTTGACTTTATTTTTTTTTTTGTTGAAAACCTCAGATTCTCGTGTGAGCGATAAATTAACGAGAGAATGACAAAAAATGGTACCAAAAAATTTTTATTTTATGATATCGTTATAAATATATATTTATTTTATGTCATTTAGTTTAATTTAGTTGAATTTTCTAATTTATTTTATTTTATTTTCAAGCTCTCTCCCTCTCTCTCCTATCTTTTCCGATTTTCTTCCTCTCTCTCTTCATCCACGTCCCATAATACTAGCTAGGCCTAACTAATAATATGAATAACTGATATTTATTAGAATTTAAAAATTGTGGCTAACAAATTTCTTTTAACTTTAAAATGTCAACTAAGTTTTTATATCATTGACCTATTAAATTTGTTTTGTTGTTTCTAAAATTTCTATACAATTTTGACAATATTTATGAGAGACAAGGAACAACAAACATATATAGTTGTGAAATGCTTAGATTTTTTAATAAAATTAGAAACGAGAAACCAGAAATAAAAGTGTTACTAAATAGATGCTTAGGGAATGGGCCTTAAACATGTATTAGATAAACTAAATTTAAAGGATTACATTAATAATTAACCAATATTGTATGTGTAATGATAGTTAAATAGAGTCTGTGAATAGAAAGTCTTGTGCTAGAAATTTGGTAAATCTGATTAATAGTTTGGGAAATTTCAAGTAATTTTGTTTGGGTTAATTTCTTGTGTGGATTGAGACCCGAGTTCCAATACTGAAGTTGGGCTGGCCCAATTTTGAAAAGAAATCTAAAAACCCATGTGTTTATATGGCCCGTCCGCAGATTCAAAAGTTTTCGTGGTTTAATTTTGCTTTGCTGCCAGCCTTCCAAGAACAAATTGATGGAGGGGACGCTTTGGCCATTAATCATTTGCTTCTGCAATCGCGAACGATTTCGAGGACGGAAGCCCTGCTATCACGTTAGAAATTGATTCCACTGCATTTCAAGGTAATTTTCCCTCTTCTCCTTCCATTTTTCTGCATTCTTCTTCTTTTTAAATCGAATGCACTGTCATTGCTTAATTACCATCTCGGGGAATGAATTTGATTGAGTTTCGTGCATCGGTCGGTGGTTTCTAACAATTTTCCTTCGATTATCAGTTCCTCCATTTTGTTCTTCCAGAATAACCAGTCATTTCTAGAGATTTATGAAATCTAGGCGTAACCTAATTAAACGATTGGACTACTTGGATCTTAAGCTGAATTGAATCGCGTGTCTGTAACGAGTTCTGGACATAAGATAGCTTGAGCTTCAATTTGAAAAAGAGTACTCATGTCTCCAGCACAATTTGATTTGTGAACTGTTATGATTCTGTGAGATGAGTAGAATGAGTTTCCTTCGGTTCCTATGGTTTCCATTCTTCTTTTTCTTCCTTCACTTCTGTTTCCTTTCTGTTTATTCTTTCTTCTTCTTTGTCTGCAATGCAAAACCATATTTCTCTTTCTTTTCTTTTGTTTTGTAAATATATTTTGTCTTTCTTAATCTCCTAAGTATTATTCTTAAGATGAGGCGTCTTTCTAACCAAAAAAAGGTACTCTCATTTCATCTTCGCACCTTTTAACGTTGCTTAAAGCCTGGCCTTGATCTCACAAAGCAAGATTAAGCTGATGACATTAAAACATTTCTTGTGTTTTTATATTCATCTATCCTGCACCCACAGAGCCTCATTTTTTGATAATTCTTTTTTCAACATTTGGCGTGCGGGTTTAGCATTATGATCTAGGAATACTAAACCTCGAGACATCGGGTGTAGATATGGGGTTGAATAGCCTAAGGTCAAACCTTTTAATTTTATGCTTAGTAGTTCAAGCATAAAATTGAAAATTGTAGACATCATTTTCAAGTAGTGTTTGGTTGATTACAAATTAACCAATATTCGATTGGTTGGTTTGAGGTTATCAATAAAAAAGATTTGTCTCAAAACAAAAGTCAATTCGATTGACACAACTCGTGTTCATGGACCAAACTTGTTACAAGAAAATTAGAAGGAAATGAAAGGAAAAACAAGGGAGAAGGAGGAGGAAAGTTAAATGACCCAAAACCAAGTAAGAACAGAGCCAATAGCCAAACCTGAAACTGAAGAGATAGCCATTAACATCCCGGCAACCTCAGCATGTTCAAATGGCACCAATTTGGGTGCGGAGATCATGCAAACAGCATCTAAATAGCCACCGCTAAGTCCGAAAAGGCAAGTCAGAAGCGCCACAGGAATTTCGATTCTAAGGAATTGGGGCCCTTTCAAGCAACCAATATACAATGGGTAAAACAACACCCTAGCCACGCAACTTCCAACCGTAATCTTGGGGTTTTCTATCAAATAAACCGTAGCAAGAGACTTCCCAATTAGATCAAAGACATAATGGTCAGTGATCAATGTAATGGGATACCAGTCCTTCAAAATCTCCGAATGAACATCCTCTGTAACGTACCCTGGAAATATCGACACAGATACCACGAAGACGATTACTACTCCAAATGCATAAATTTTGACAGTGCTTAATATTTCCCAAAACGTTGATCTGGTTATGGACCCAAATACACAACTTTTTTTTGTTTCTCCTCATTCTTCAAATTCAAGTGGTGCTTCATCACTGGAAGCTTTGTTGTTGCGTTGTACAATATAATGCACACAATTATAATAGAGATTCCCACTGAAAAGTAGAGGATTGCGCTTTTTCGCAACCCATCGGTGTCTCGTGGGTATATGCCTTTTGTTACTATTCTCGTCACTGACACTATCACCCCTGCGTGTTAAAGATGATAATTAAATTTATTGTAATCTACTCGCTTAAATGGAAATTTATTGTAATTTTGTTTATCTAAATAGTTGAATTCCTCGTTAGATCTCCATTTATATAGTAAATTTCATAAACTTACAATAAAATATTTTATTTAATTCTAAATATCTTTTAGAAAATTATGTGTCCAAACTCCAAATAAACTAATAAGCGTAGTAGTTTAAGTTTAGGATTTTTTTTATTAAACAAAGGATTACTCAAGGATTTTTTTTATCCTTTATAAAATCTGCACTTTCTAGTGATTATGGCCGCGTAGGTGGGGAGACGATTATTCTCCCTTTCCTTTTTAAGAATTTTGAAGAAATTCTATGGTGAGTATAGACTAGAGATAATTAAAAAGTCGTAAAAAGTCAAAGGAAAGCCCATCCACATCTTTCAACTCTTTTTAGACCCAAATTGTGATTATGAGCGTGGACTAGACTAGAAACCAAAATTTCAAAGGAATCTTAATTTCCATTTCTTTAGACGGAATCGGAATAAGACAAATTTACCTGAACCAGAATTCCCAGAGACGATGGCTTGCATATATCTCTCCGGGAGTTCGCCGGCGGAGCCAACGACGCTGCTCTGGACGAGCGCCTGGGCGGCACCGCAGAGCACGACGGCTCCGATAGTGGCGTAGAAGCCGTTGAAGAGTCCGACGCGACCCCTAATGTAGAATGCTTCTAAGAGAGGCACGAGCAGCAAGGCGAGGACGTAGAGGGCCAAGCCCAGGTTGATTCGGACCCGAAGTAAAACGCAGCTCCGATCATAGAAAACGACGAGAAGAAGGCCGGTGAGGGCGACGAGCATATAAGCAGTGGCGAAGATGCGGTTGATGTGGGTTTGGGGGTAGATGTGGGAGAAGTAATCAATGGCGGTTATGAAGATTGTCCATGGCAGGAGACACCCTGCCCCTAAAACCAAGTATGTTATGTAAGTCAAGTTCAACGGATCTCCTGGATATTTGCCTGAATTGGAGCTGGGATTGGGAAGGAGAAGAAGGGCAGTTTCGGAATCGCTCCCCATTGGAGATTTTTGGATCTCAAATGGAGACAAACAAAATTTAATGACAATAAATATATAAATATATGAAAGGGAGGGGTGAGAGAGATGAGAAGAAAGATGCATAGAAAGGGGGAGGGCCGGAGGGGTGATTCTTCGCTAAAAAGAAAAAGGATGTGGAGGTGGAGGTGGAGGTGGGCGTTTATTGTTCCACCCAAAAAAAAAAAAAAAGTTCTGTTATTGATACAGATTTTTAGGTGAGGTCCACGTCGGTGCAACGTACGTCTTCTTCTTTAAGTTTTTGTTGCCTACACATAAAATTTAGCACCAATTTATTGATATGCCGATTGCACTTTGATGTTTAAATTAAAACTCAAATTGAGAACAAATGGATACGGAGCAGGATGAAAGTCGAGAGTGTATACCAAATTCTCACAAGAGGTCGTGTAAGGAAAATGTGGTAGCGTTGTTCATGGGTCCTCTATCAACGTTCTGTGTCATTTTCATGCTAGTGCAGAGTGGTGCGGCGACATCTAAGGTATGCTCTTCACACCGTGACATATACTTGTTGGGTGAGTTTGTTAACGCCTCTAATTGTGTTGAGGGCATCCATATGGTGCACTCGACTTGCCTTTTCGGTTGCTCAACATCCTTCTGTCAATGCACTCGAAGTTGTCTCGATGCCCATGTCCACTTTATGGGTAGAGGAGGGCTCGACGTGTTTTTGCGAGGTATCTGCAGGTGGCACCTAATGACTTCCCCTCAGCGACTGAGGTACTCTGGGGTTGGCTACCTAATCCAACCTCGTCCATTCTAAATTCATGAGCCAAACTTTGCCTAAATGGAGGGTATATATATTATTTTTTAGTACATAAATGGTTCATTCTCTCTCTCGTATCACCTCAGAAATAGAAATTTTCTATTCCCGTCGATAGAAAGTTTTCAAAATTAGAATAGATAAGCCTTTTTCTCAAAGAAATAAAATAGCTGGAAAATTTTTTTGGAAGTGAAAGGGAGGAACATTCCTACTAACCAAGCGATGAGGAAATAAGAGTATTATTTGAATTGGAATTCAAATTTAATTTAAGCAGCTAAAAAAGATAAATCTTCTCTATATCCTATCCTCTGTAAGGGGGTAAGAATCTTTATTTTTTCAGAGGGTGAAGGATCAGTAACTTGGGACCAAAACATGTACGAGGAACAATGACAATAAAAACTGGACCACGGCTCCAGTCTTTTTCTCCCTCCTCCCTCCTCCCTCCTCCCATCAATCCATCTCTCTCTCTAAACTTCAAACTCTGTTATATGATTTTGGACATAGATAAATTCGATGGCCCACATGCATGACAAAAAAGAAATAATTGGAAACACAGATTTAAATAAGGCAGCAAATTATAGATTGCACGATTATCTAGAACATCTTAATGGACGGTCTGGATTAAGCAGTAGAGCCTCCAACAATCTATGAGATGTGACGATGAGTATGGGTTGCTGCAAGCAACTTGCTTGGAAAAGGCAACAAAGCAGTCTTATCCTTGACCTATTTTGTTGAAAATTCTTTAAAATTTGAAAACTATTTAATCTACTTTCTCTCACTTATTTTATTTTATGCATTCATCTACTTTTGTTTTCAATTTTTTATGGTGGTAGCTAACTCACGAATATGTACTCAAGTTTTATACAAAGATTAAATATTAAATTATAAAATTGATCCTAAAAATTTTGTACTTGATAGATTTATGAACTTTAAAATTTTGTAAGTTTCGTGAACAGATCGGTGGTTTGGTTTCTACCAATTTTCCCTCGATTATCAGTTCCTCCATTTTGATCTTCCAGAATTACCAGTAATTTCTAAAGATTTACGAAATCTAGCGTAAACGATTGCACGACTTGGATCTTAAGCTGAATTGAATCGCGCTGTCTGTAACTAACTAGTTCTGGGCATATATACTAAACTATTAGATAGCTTTAGCTTCAATTTGAAAAAGAATACTCCTGTGTCCGGCAGAATTTGATTTGTGAACTGTTTCCTGGTTCCTATGGTTTCCATTCTTCTCTTCCTTCACTTCTATTTCCTTTCTGTTTATTCATTCTTCTTCTTTTTCACCGTCTCCTTTATTGTCTTTCGATTTTTTCTTCTTTTCCTTCCTCTTTCCATGTCTTCTTTCTCATGATTTGCTTCTTTGTCTGCAATGCAAAACCTTATTTCTCTCCTAAGTCCCAAGTATAATTCTTAATAGGAGGGAGGGGGTCCTTCTCAAATAATAAGTATTTTCATTTTATCTTTCAACCTTTTTCCTTCTTTTTAGTTGATCTTTCCACATTTATGAAGTTGCTTTATGCCTGGCCTTAATCTCATGAAGCAAGATTATCCTGCTTCCTGCACCACAAAGCCTCATTTTGATATTCTATTTTCAACATTTGGGGGTGTTTGGTTGGTGTGCGCATTCAGCATCTTAAGCCTAGAAATTTTAAACCTTCAGACTGTAGTAGATATGGGGTTTGTGTAGCCTCGAGTGGGCTCATTTGACAAATCCTCTCCCAAACACGGCTCCTTCTCTACGCTGAAAATATAAATTAAAAAAATGCACAGCAACTTCAACACGATCTTGGTTCCTCCAACTACCAATATTGATAATATTTATTTAGCAACACAGCTTACACTTGCATCTAACAAAATGACAATTTATTTATATTTAATAGGTCCTTAGCACTTCAAAAAGTATCTAATTGGTCCTTAAATTTCAGAAAAAGGTTGAGTAGACCTTTACAAAGTTGAATTCTGTCCTTTATCTTTCAATTTTGTATTTAATAGGTCAAGCAAGGTTCTAGATAGACATTATTGGACATAATTCTAAATTTCTAGTTCATGGACCAAAACGGGAGAGAGGGAGGAATGTTAAATGACCCAGAACCAAGCAAGAACAGAGCCAATAACCAAACCTAAAACCAAGGAGATAGCCATTAAAATCCCAGCGACCTCTGCATGTTCAAATGGCACCATTTTGGGTGCAGAGATCATGCAAACAGCATCTAAATAGCCACCACTAAATCCGAGAAGGCAAGTCAGGAGTGCCACAGGAATTTCGGTTCTAAGGAATTGGGGCCCATTTAAGCAACCAATAAACAGTGGGTAAAACACCACCCTCCCCACACTGCTCCCCACTGTAATCTTGGGGTTCTTTATCATATAAACTGAAGCAAAATACTTCCCAATTAGATTAGACACATACTACCCAAAAATCAGAGTAATGGGATACCAGTCCTTCAAAATCTCCGAATGAACATCCTCTGTAACGTACCCTGGAAATATCGATAAAGATACCACGAAGATGATTACTACTCCAAATGCATATAGTTTGACAGCGCTTAATATTCCCCAAAAACTCGATCTGCTTATGGACCCAAATAGAGAACCTTTTTTCTCTTTCTCCTCATTCTTCAAATTCAGGTGATGCTTCACAACGGGAAGCTTTGCTGCTGCATTGTACAATATAACACACACAATTATAATAGAGATTCCCACTGAAAAGTAGAGGATTGCGCTTTTACGCAACCCATCAGAGTCTCGTGGGTATATGGCCTTTGTTAACATCCTCAGCACCGACACCATCACGCCTGCTTGTTAAATTTGGATTCAGTGGTAATTAAGTATAAGTGTCTTGAAAAATTAGTCAATTGGAAAACCCAAATTGTTATTGTGAGTTGAAACCAAAACTTGAAAGGGAATCTCAATTCCAGTTCCTTTTGGTTGTGTGGTTAGAGAAGAGGAGGGAACTTACCAGAACCAGAAATCCCGGAGACAACAGCTTGCATGTATCTCTCCGGGAGTTCGCCGGCGGAGCCAACGACGCCGCTCTGGACGAGCGCATCGGCGACGCCGCACAGCACGACGGCTCCGACGGTGACGTAGAAGCCGTTGAAGAGTCCGACCCGAGCCCTAATGTAGAAAGCTTCTAGGAGAGGCACCGCCAGCAAGGCCAGCACGTAGAGGGCCAAGCCCACGTTGATTCGGACCCGAACCCCGCATCTCCGGCCGAAAAAAACTACCAGAAGAAGGCCGGTGAAGGCGACGAGGAAGTAAGCAGTGGCGAAGATTCTGTTGATGTGGGTTTGGGGGTAGATGTGGGAGAAGTAATCAATGGCCGTTATGAAGGTTGTCCATGGCAGGAGACACCCGGCCCCTAAAACAAAGTATGTTATGTAACCCAAGTTTAACGGATCTCTTGGAATTTTCCCTGAACTGGGCAGGAGAAGAAGGGCAGTTTCGGAATCAATCCCCATCGGAGATTTTTGCAGAAATTGGTGAAATGGAGGTAGGTCCGAAAGAAAGTTAAAGCTTTGATCACTGCGTTCGCCTGACTCCTGAGTTCTATCCTATAGAAACAAATTACTTTATTAGATGTGGTCTTCAAATATCTTCTACAGTTTTTGCTTCGTATATCCAACGGTTCAAATTTTAGAGTATGGTTCCTACTAATCTAAAACTGTAAAACATGTGTGCCTGTCTCTATCATGAAGTTATATGATCTGATTGACACGCAATTGGCTCTTAGTGTCATCGACATAATGCTATATTTAATAATGTTCTAAGAAAATAATACTTTTCAAGCTACTGAGGTGCGTCATAGATCATAAATACCCATTAATATATTTAAGGGCTCTTTTTTATAATTATTTCGTTTTTTATTTTTTGTTTTTGTTTTCATTTTTTTAAAAACAAATTGTTTGATAACATTTTTTATTTTTCAAAAACAATTTTGAAATTAATGTAAATTTAAAAAAAAAATAACTTTCAAAAACAGATTTTTGATTTCAAAATTTGATTTTTCGTGGAATACTCGGCTTTTTTTTCTTTCTCATATCTATCTCTAAAAAAATTATTTCTCCTACTAAAATTTTTTTATTTTTAAATTTTTCTCTACAAACTTTATTTTTCTCTCTAAAATTTTCATATTTTTAATATTTATTATTATTGGTCTCTCTCCAAATTTTTTTGTATTTTTATTTTTTTTCCTAATACACCAGTTTTATTTATCTCTCTAAAAATTTAATATTTTTCCCTTTCACGGTAACTTTTATTTATCTTTGTATTTATTTATTTTCTCTAAAAATTATATTCTAAATCAGTTTCTACTCTAATTTTTCTCTTTCTTTATAATTTCTTTATTTTTTTTCTCTAAAATTTTTCTCTTTTTATTTTTAACTTTTCTTTCGCTACTTTTTTTTTCTAATCTTTTTATTTATCTCTCTAAAATTTATCTTCCAAAAGTTTATTTACATCTCTCTAAATATGTATTTTCATGTCTCTACATTAGGGGAAGACAAAAATTTCCGCAGGTCGGGTCCCAAAAATAGGAAATGCATGTCTTGATCCCGTCTCTATTCCCGATTCCATGTTTTAAATAATTAATACATATTTATTACACTTTTATACTTAAATTCTTAAAATAATTATAAAACCAATAATTTTTCTCGATAACATCTCTCAGACCCAAGAACGAGGTAGAGACGGAGATTAAAAATTTTCACGAGCACGAAAATGGGCGAGAATATCATCACTTGCACCCACATCATTGTCATCTATACTCTACGTAAAATTTTCTCTCTCTAATATGTATATTCAATTTTCTAACTTATTAAAAACAAAAAATTAAAAATGGTTACCAAACATATTTTGATTTTCTGTTTTTCAAAAATAAAAGATAAAAAATGATTATTAAACATATATGTTATAAACTGGCCCAATTGTAGATCATATTACAATATATATTTTTCTTGTACGGAAATATTCTCTTTCTGTCTCCATATGACATCATCTTTCTCTCTCTGATCACCGCCCAAAGACATGAGGCATGCGATTACAACACAATGAAAGAAACTCATTAGAAGAATAAAAAATACCTCTAAAAAAAGTTGAGTGGTCGACAGTAGAAATTCATATTGCCGTCAATATTATTTATTATTTAAATTGAAATCCAATTTTAATTTTTAGTAGCTTGATAAATTTTATGAATATTTTTCTGTAGGGGGTAAGAATCTTTATCAAGTGCAATATCTGAGCCCAAAAGAAAAAAAAAGTTGCATTCTTGGTGTTGGGTCTTTTTTCTGTCTCTCAGATGTTGAAACATTGTTATATGGTTTGGACTTTGTAGAGAAATTCCATGGATCACAATTGACAAAGAAAATGATTGAAAAACACAGATTTGAATACGGCAGCGTATTATAGGCTGCACGATTATCTAGAAGATGTTAATGGACGGTGTGGATTAGGAGACCATCCAACGGTCCATAAGATGTGATTGGTGAGTATGGGTTGCTGCAACTTGCTTGGAAAAGGAAACAAGTCTTATCTTTGCCTTTATTTTATTTTATTCTGTATTCCAATTCCCTCTCTCTTCATCCAAGTGCCACACTACTATTGGCCATGGTGTTTAAAGTAGGAATAAAAATAAATAAAAATATTAAAAACTAAGCCGCAGTGGTCGGTAACTAAGACACATTCTTTAGGATAAAACTGAACTCTAAGCAGCAACATTACCATTAAATATTTTACCATGCATTATTTTTAAAATAAATTATAGTAAAAAAAAACCGAGTGAGGAGCGAGGGTTATGCTTCAGTTTTTCAATTTTGTTTGAGACAATTTGGGAGCGCTGTTTTAGAAATTTATTTATCTAAAATTTTTTAATTTTACACTTTTAGATTTCTGTAGGTAGGATTTTGTTTTAATTTCGATTTTACCCTTATTTATTGTATTTATATTTATTATAATTAATCTTTTATTTAAATGCAAAAGATTAATATTCCAAATTTGATTTCGTAAACATTAAATTTAATATATTATACTAAAGAAAATTTATTACAAAATATTCAATTATTATGGTAATCCCCAAATTTACTCTTTAATATATTATACTAAATAATGAAATTTAATACAAATTTTTTTTTATTTCATTACAATTTTGGGCCAAATTTCAATAATATAGTCGTTATGACATACACTTATATGGAAATATATATTTATATAGAGATATAAACTATATCCGACTACATTTTTATTTATATGGAAATATAAATTATATCCAGCTATAAACTTAAAGCAACATACACTCAACAATGGTGATATAAACTATAATCATTATAACATACACTTATATAGAGAGATAACCTATATCTAGCTATAAAGTATATACAACTATATCCCTCTACAATTAACAAAGAAAGCAAATAACTTACAAACCTTCCGGTCGGTGACTAGACAATGGTTGGAATAAACGGAGGACTCAAATGGTCGACGGGCGGCCGGAGACAAAAAAGAAATCTCGGGATAAACGGACGGAAACAATGGACGGATGACTGGAGATGAAGGAGAAGCTAGACAGACTATTCCGACAACGAAGAAGAACAGAAACGGCAGCCAGAGATGAAGGAACGCAGACGGCGGCCGGAGATGAAGGAATTGACGGAAACAGAACGATAGAGGAAGAAGAAAGGTCAGAGGAATGAGGTTTTAGAATTTTTTTAATAATAGAGGATTTTGGGGATTTGATATTTTTTACTTTTGGAAAGTCTAATGAGGAGGAATTTAAAATGTAACCCACTAAGTAACCAATTTTGAATTTTAAAAATTAACTAATATTGAGGTGAGATACAAAAGGATATATTAGTAAATTGGGTGATGGTACATCCTATGGAATTGTTTCATGTGTAAATTTTATACGATTCAATCATTTTATGTAATTATAGTTTCTAAATAGACTATCAATTTACTCATGGTATTTTGTTTCTATTATTTTCCTTTGTAAACGGAGAACCAGAGTTCCATTCACAATCATACGCTTAAGCTGGATTGGCCCAATTTTGAAAACAAAACTTGGAGCACGTTGGGTAAAATTTCTATCCCTTGTTTTCTGTTTTTTGTTTTTTTTAATGTATTAGTTCTTCTTTTTTTAATATGATAATTGTTTATTATTTATTGTTTTTTAAAATAAAATGTTTAATTGTCATTTCTTGTTGTTGTAAAATAAAATTTCAAGTTAAAAAAACAATTAAGTTTTTATATGAAAATTAATTTGTTAATTAAATATTGAAAATGTCTATCTTACATTTACTTTTTTAATATTTATTAGATAAAACTTAAGAGTGATAAAAGAATAGTTAAATGCAGTGATGTTTTCAATCCATGTTTGACCTGTCATAAGATTCAAAATTGTTGTTAAGGGCTTAGGGAAGGCGGTGGCCATTAGCTTCTGCAGTGACGAAGGATTTGGAGGACGGAAGCCCTGCAATCGCATTAGTTGGTTCATTTCAAGGTAATTTTCCCCCTTCTTCAATTTTCCTGCATTCGAATACACCACACCTTCGATTATCACTCCCCTTTATCATGATCTTCCAGAATCACCACTCGTTTCTAGAGATTAGTGCTTATGAAATCTTAACCTAAGCGATTGAACGATATGGCTCTGAACTTGAACAGAATCGCGCTTTAATTTGAAAAATAATACTTTATTTTGTGAGCTGTTGTACTGATTCTGTGAGTGAGATTAGGATGGATTTCCTTTTCGTTTTCAATCCTTTTAACTTCTATTTTGTTACTGTTTGTTTCTTCTTCTTCACCATCATCCCATTTCTTCTCTATTGATTTTTCTCCTTTTCCCCTTTCCCACTTCCGCTCCTCTTTTATTCAGTATTTGTTTCATAACTTTATATGTTCGTCTTTTGAAATGGAAAGTCGTTTGATATGTTTATGTCTCTGTCCCCATGATGAAACCCACAACCTCTAATTGGCAACCTTTACATCTCCTTTAATGATCATCATCTTCATTGGTTGAGTTGAGACGATGGTTTCTTCTTTTTTTTTCTTTAATTTCTTCTCTACTCTTTCTTCCTTCTAGGTCGATTTTGAGTTCCTCTGAATAAATATTGAGTTAATTGTGATACCCATGAGATAAGACAGAAGATTCCATCGAACAACCACAACCCAACACTTGTTTTCATGATAAAACATTGAATTCTGCAGAGGTTTTGTACAACCAAATATAAGTATATATGTTGATAATACGAGGTAATCCATAAACAACTATATCTATGTCCAAGCAATTTGAACAGAAGTACAAGCCTAAGTAATTATACAAGGATTCTGGGCATAAAAAGAAAAATTAAATGACCCAAAACCAAGCTACAACAGAGCCAATAGCCAAACCAGAGAACGAGAACAAAACCAATAGAACACCAGAAATCTCAGCATATTCAAATGGCACAACCTTAGGTGCCAAGATATACTTCACAGCAGCCAAGTAGCCATTGGTAAGTCCAAGAAGGTAAGTAAGGATTACCACAGGAATTTCAGTTCTAAGGAACTGTGGACCATGCAAGCAACCCAGGAAGAGCGGATAGAACAACAGCCTCCCGATGCAGCCACCGAAAGCAATCTTCGGATTTTCGATCAGATAAACCGAAGAAAGATACTTCCCAATTAGATCAAATATATTATAGCCAGTAATCAGAAGAGCAGGGTACCAATCCTTGAAGATCTCCGAATGCACATCTTCTGTAATAAATCCAGGGAAGATAGAGAGAGTAACAATGTTGATGAGGGCCAATCCAATTGCATAAATCTTGATTCTGCTGATTATATCCCACAGAGTCGATTTCTTCATGGACCCAAACACACCACCACTCTCCTGTTTCTCTTGATTCTTCAGGCTCTCGAAATGCTTCACAACTGGAAGCTTGGCTGCAACGTTGTACAGGACAGTACACAGAATCATGATTGCGATTCCCACAGTGAAGTAGAGGTTGGCACTTTGTCGCAAGCCATGGGCGTCTTGTGGGTACATGGCTTTGGTCACTATCCTCAGCACAGAGACCAGAACGCCTACACTCAACCCAAATTATGCCAAATTCAAAATCTGGACACGGATTAACTATGGTTCACTTCGATTCATCCATTATTACCCAGATAAGATTTTCTTTATATTCAATTTCGTTTCCACTTTTTAACCCTGGGAGGATGTTCTTGTTCTTCCACCTGGGCAGAAGGGGGTTTCCTTTAAGATTTTGGTTTCTGGTTAATAATTTAATTTCGGTCAAGTTCTTAGCAAAGAGAGACAGAGAGAAGAAATCAGAAGCAGAGTTGAGCGTTACCAGCAGCAGCGGTTCCGGAAACAACAGCCTGCATATATCTCTCCGGGAGCTCGCCGGCGGAGCCAATGACGCCGCCCTGAACAAGCGCGTCGCCGACACCGCAGAGGACGACGGCTCCGACGGTGACGTAGAAGCCGTTGTAGAGTCCAATCTGACCCCTGATGTAGGAGACATCCAAAAGTGGGACGAGGAGGAGAGCGAGAGTGAAGAGGCCCATCCCGGCGTTGATTCGGACCCGAGCATCGGACCGGTGAGTGTAGAGAACGACAAAAACAAGGCCGATTAGAGCCACGAGGAGGTTGACGACGGCGAAGATCCGATCAACTCTGGTGTCTGGGTAAATGTATGAGAAGTAATCGACGGCGGTGATGAAAACATTCCATGGGAGGAGACAGCCGACGCCCAAGAAGAAGTAAGTTATGTAAGTCAAATTGAAGGGATCGTTGGGAATCTTATCGGCGGTTGCGCCGCCGAGGAGAAGGGCAGTTTCGGAATCGACTTGGGAGTCGGCGACGCCTCCGCCCATCGGAGATTGGGAATGGAAATGAAGATATGAAAAAAAAGGCCCACTGCACTGCGGCTTGTTGGTGGCTGGCGATTAGCAAAAGCATAAGTTAAGTTTGTTATATAAGCATTCTTCTGGTTTACAGTAACTACACATTAAATACTCACATGCTTTGAATGAAATTCTTATTTCATCCCATCAATCAGGACTGATCCATGCAACGTCTATCCTTTTTCTATAAATTATAAGAAAATACTCCACTCTAATACTCGAATTTTGTGTTTACTGTCATTAAATATTTTATAATTTTTGCATTTTTCTTAGCTGTCAAATATTGAAGGGTCGTAGAGACAAGGTTGTTCCTTATTATTGAGAAACCAAATATTTTTCTAAATTATATTTAAGAATGGAAAATATTTGACTCTTTAGAAGTAATAATTCAATATTGTCTTGGCTACCATTGAAAATTTGACGAGAAATATTGGTCTCACCATCGTCAAATATTTTACAATTAAGAAAAAAATAATAAAAATAGAGAATTTTTTTAAAAATTAATGAATTGTCAAATTTTCAATGGTAGTAAAAGATAAGAGTTTAGATTGGGAATATTTTTCTTTTATGGTTCGTTTCCCGACAGTTGCTGTTCAGTTCTTTGGTGCTCAGTGCTTATTGGCGGTAGTTGGATGGAATCTCATCTTTTGCGTATCCCAACACCAAAAAAAATCTCTTTTTCTTTTATTAAATTAGATTTTTATTTTTCTTATTCAGTGTGTGTTGTACTCTCCAAATCTCCCACCACCGTAAAACATAGGTGGATTCTTGTTTCTTCCTCCTCGTGGTTACTAACACGACACGTTTTGATTCATGTGATAATTAGTTGGTTGTTTCTATTTGCTAATTATATATTAGCGGACTATATTAGGTTAAAAACATATAAAAGAAATTGGAGAATTTTAGTTGCGCAAAAGCAATTTAGGGATATTTTATGAAGAAACCAATATATAAGAATTGGATCGAAACTCAAACTTTCACAATCATAAAATTTAAGTTGAAACACTAAATTTGGGACCAAATTTATAAGATTTTATTTGTCTATCTTTTTTCTTACCACTTTATTGTCCAATAAGAATCAATGTCCTTTAATGGGTACCACAGTGGCCTTTTATTTTGTTAGGGAAGCAATCATTATTGATTGTTAAATTTCTAACTTTATATATTTTTTAAATTTGTCAAATCTCCAGGCGTATATCATCACGTCTGTGAAAAAAGAAAATTATCATATTGACTTTGATCGTTCCTTCCATTGAGAAAAATTCTTAAATATATAAAAATTAGATCACATAGTTTAACAATATTTTGGTTATATTATATGTATTTGATTGGTTTTATATTGATAAATTCAGCAACAGAATACTAGAAGCAAGCAATGTAGAGATGCCGCAGAAGGCAAGCGACTTTTCCATTGTTTATATTATTATTATTATTATTATTATTATTCACAAGACGGTATATATAATAGATATAATATAAATTGTGGATAGCTTCCGTATACGGCTTCAGCTACAAAGACATGACAGATTATGGCCGGTGATAACTGGATGGGACAACCATTTAATACGGCGATTTGACATTAACTAATTATTTATACTAATAAATAAAACATTTTTCAGTAATATATATATTTACGAACTTATTTTAATTAAAAGTTAATTGCTATTTTTCTGTGAAGATCTCCATCTCTGAACAAAGATTCATAACTTCAGACCTTCATGAACAAGGGGAATGAATTTTGTGTGTTGGCTATGCGGAACCCCAATTCTAGTGTGTTCGGTCGTCACTCCATGATCTTTGCAACATACATCATATGGGGAGGAGACATTCGATACTGTTAATTGCTTTATCTTGCATATTTCTTCATTTTCGAGGAGGATTCGCACTATCGTGTGTGCAGTAGACCTTCATTGCACAAACAAAATACAGAAACTAATGGATACATTCCATTGTTTTTTCTACAACTATAAATACAAGATGAGAAAAACTAAAATTATCCCTACCGAAAATTGATGGTAAATTTTGATATAAGGAAACTGATGATTCTGGACATTCAATCAAAATCAATATATATATCTGTTTTTTTTTTTTAACGATGTCAAAATCAAGATTTGAATACTTATTCTACGGTGAGACTTTATTGATTAGCTAACAGTAATTACTTATATATTTCAATTGTCAAAATAGGTTTTTTTTTTCTTTTTACTTTTTTAAAAATATACACATCCATATTTACATTCTATGGGCACTTTTTAACAATATTTTTGAAAGCTTGACATTTTTATGCACGTTCACATTATTAATTCCATCACATTTATCATAGTATTGTCGAGCTTAATATTTTACGTAACTTTTATTGTTTATTTTTGACATATCTTACAAATCGAAAATATTACTTTTTTTTTTGTCACTTTTTGATTTATAAATACTTGTAAACATTTTAAAATAGATTAAATTCTACATTTTATATCATACTTCTCCTATTATTGTGATTTTAGTCCCTTTGAAAATTTTAAATTCATCATACCTTATATCAATTTAAAAGGCTTCCAACTATATTACTTAATTTGAACTTAATTCAATAAATAAGGTAAGTATTATATTACTTAAGGTTGAAGCTTTGGTTGTCACCCTTAGCTTGTTGAACAAAAAAAAAATCAATTATATTAATGAATATTAAAATTTGAACTAAAAATTGAATATTTAAATCGATTGAATATATAATTTAATGCTAATTATTAGATTATGAATATTGATGAGTTCTATCTCCAAATAAATTGACAACAGGAGAAGTCGTCTATATCTATTATTAACTTTTGTAATATCCTTTTTCTCTTTAACGTGAGATCCTTGATAAGGACAACAAATTTAATTTTTTTTTTTTGTTGAAAGAGGACAACAAGTTATAGTATAGAGGCAAGATTAAATTTTAAAAAAAATATTGCTGAGTTCAAATTCCTACCATACTTGTTGTACTAATAAAAAAAAAAGATAAAATTAATACACACATGTAGGTACATATACAAAATTAATGTTTAAAATATCCTTTCTTTTTTAGTTACGATTAAAATAGGCTAAGTTAGACTCTTTTTTTTTCTTTTAATTTGAGAATACATGAGAACAAATATTCAACATTCCAACCTTTTTACTGAAGATGTATACTTTACCTTTAGCATTACATAACTGTTCAAGTTGGTGACGAGTGAGAGACGAAAAAAGTTCCATTTTTATATGTAAATATGTTGAGGTGAAGGAATAATTCATAGTAAAATTTATTCAATAAAATTTTAATAATGGGATCAATTTTTATTAGTCAATGCATACTTCATTGATTAATTAATAATAGAATTGAAGTTTAAAAGCATCTTCAAATCAAATTGACTAAAACGCCCAATACTTTTCCAAATACTTTTCGTAACTACAATATATAGACTTCAAATTTCATACTGTTTAACTAATTAATTTTTTTTTTTTTATGAAAAGTCATATTGTTTAATTATACTATAATACCTACATTTTTTATTTATTATTTAGAGATGAAATCATGGAGGAGGTTGGGGCTAAGAAAACTTTTTATCTCTTTTATTGCCTTATTCCCTAATTTCAAATACAGACTTAAATAATCTTATTCACATATCTAACTTCTTCAAGAAATTTTTTTTTTAATTACCTTGTAAGAAATAAAAAGTATATTACTTGTATACACACATGTATATATACTTTTTTTAATTAAAACATATTTACATACTTAAACATGTGAAAACTGAAATTATATTGCAAGCTAAACGAATCTCTACCTGATAGGTCAACTTTTTTTTTTCAAATATTTTATAGACATAGCTCAACATGTTTAAGAATATTTAGAATATTTATATGTTTTAATTAGTTGAGCTATGTCTATAAAATATTCTAAATGTTATATTTACCAAGAATTTGAAGGTGAATGTTAACTGAAGTTTTATTGATTTTATGAAAATAACATATTAATGGATCATTTTGAAAAAAAAAAATCATAAAAGAATACTTAAGTCATAAATAAATATTTCACCAGTTTAAATATTTTAATTGTTTTATAATAAGACATTAGTGATATTTCTTTAATATTTTTTATATTTTAGCAATTCAATCTAATTTTCATGTCTTTTTCCAATTTTTATTTTCTTCCGGTTTTTTTAATATCAAAAGCTAAAAACTAATAGCCAAACAAAAGCGATTTTTTCAAGAAATAGATAAGGAAAATGACAGAAAGTTAAAGAGACCGTTGCATTGCATAGTCTACATTTCCAGATTCTAAATATTATTCGTCACTTTCCAATGAAGATGTTGATTTTTTTTTTTTTTGCTATAAATAATTCAACAAAATTTTATTGTTTTTCTCCATATTAAATAGATTTTGACTTGTTAAAAAAATTAAAAAAAGAAGACTTTGAGAACAGTTTAATTATAAGAAGGAAAGTTATTGATTTTTTTTTCCGTGTCCAATTTTCTAATTTTCTTATGATTATAAACCAATTCAATAACCATTTTTAATAAAAAAAAAATGCAGCAAAATATGTTTGATAAATGATAACATTAGTACAAAACTCCTTTTTATTCTCCAAAATTTTGAAATAAAATATTACTTGAAACTATTCTTTTAAAAGAGTAAAATATGTAAAAATATTATTAGTTTTACTTTTATTTAATGTTTTATTGTACATTTTGTAAGTTTTTTTTTTCTAAAAAGAGAGAGAGAAAAAGATAAAGCAGTACTCTTATCTATCTATTTGAAAATTGTTGTAGAAAATTGAAAATAAAATTCAAATTTCTTTGGTTTCAAATTATGTTTGAAATTTTTGGATAAAAGATGATATTAAAATGCATAATCGAAATTTAAAAAAAAAATGTAAGATTTCTATAATGGATGTGCACAACACAACTTCTCATGTCGTTTAAATTTATTTGCCAATCGGAAATCGTATTTAAATTTATTAAAAATAAATTAACGAAATTGTTATTCATGAAATATTTTTAGTCATCCACGTGTTCAAACTGGAGTACCAAACAATGAAGGAAGGTTGCTAAATTAAAAAGAATTTGAAATTAGATTTAATCCAGACGATTAGTGATATAGGTCAATGGTAGAGATTAAATGGGAAAATAAAGAAAGAAAAATAGCTAAATAGCCGGTTGTTATTTTATTTTATTTTCTGAAGTGCCACGTGTTGCCTTTTAATTGGAAGATTGTTTGTAAGGTATAACTAAACCACAGATTTTTATTTAGTTTTGGCCAAAT
The DNA here is from genome assembly GCF_013281855.1 of Momordica charantia. NCBI lineage: Eukaryota > Viridiplantae > Streptophyta > Magnoliopsida > Cucurbitales > Cucurbitaceae > Momordica > Momordica charantia. The sequence goes on along the minus strand of NW_028275167.1, from coordinate 30,788,697 downwards.
TATTATACTTGCAATTGCAATATAATGTGAATCTTACTTTACTTTGAGCGAAAAGTAATTAAAAAGAAAAAAATAATCCTACTTTCTCTGAAGTCTGAAAGATTCTCCCTCATTCTTTTTAATCCACTCAATTTAAAAAATAATAATAATAATACTTGTACAACATATTTTTTTTATAAAATTTTAAAGACCAAAATAGAATAATATAAGGACTAATTCGAAGTTATAAAAAAAACTTCGAAATATGAATTAAATTATAATTATGACTTCAAAATTCAACACATTTCAATAATAATATAATATGCTTATGGTCTTGCATTGCAGATGATTATAATAGCATTTATACTCATGATTGCAATGAAATTATGGTATATTACAACGACTCCAACTTCATCTGAATAAATTATCCAATAAATTTATCATATGTTTGACATGTATAAAAAAAAAATATAAAAAATAGTCATCTAGTAGGGAATTGGAATCTCTTCTAATTTTGCTTATTTGTTTATATTCTTTAGTACAACTAATTTTGCTTATTTATAATGAGGAAATTTATATACTATTTTCCTTTAGTTTTCTAGCTTAGTGTCCCTATGCAATGTAGATGCACGATCAATAATGGTAGATAACATAGTCAATTTGATATTAAAAAAAAAAGTTTTGGAATACTATATCATTTTTAAGTAGAGAGTAAATAGCAAAAGAGAACGGTCTTAGAGTTGAGAATAATAATATTAATTAGACTGAGTGAAATTACATGTAACATGATGAACTTTTTGGAAATAAGTAACATGAAGATTTTTTTTTTTAAAGAAAGATGCATTTAATTAAGCCACTAGGGCAACGGTTGAAGGGAATCCCCTTTTACAAGATCCATTAATCGAGAGGAGAAGGGAAACTGCCATAAACACGAGGATGAGGCCGAAATTGCCCATTTGGCTAAGGAATGCGCACAAAAATTACACGAACGGGGGGAGTGCATGAAGGAAATTGATTCGAACGCTAGGGCTATCGATCGAATTTTCATAATCCAATTCATTTCTTTTCCCATCGTGAACAGATCTCCTTGAACAAGGCGAATGGCTTCTTGGCAATCAGATTCTACAACCAGACGAGTGTAACTCCGTGAGGCAGCGAGCTTTAGAGCTTCCAAAATTCCTCTGATTTCGGCAAAAAGAGGGTTCAATGGCATCGGCAGAAACACTGATTTCGCTACCAACAAAACCCCCAAATGGTCTCTGATAATAAGACCTAGCCCTGTTGATGTAGAACGACAGGCTGCATCAGAGTTCACCTTCATAGCTGAGTCGCAAGGAGGAAGCCAACGACAGGATGGGGGAGGGACCGAATTCTGCTGCGGTGAGATTTTCTTATTTTCTTGAGCTTGTGAGTAATTCTGAAAATAAGAACTAATCCAATTGTACCTTAAAGCAGGGGTGGAGACAGAAGAACCATGGGCTAGAGAATTTCGATCACACCAAATCGCCCAACAGGTAAAAGCAGCAAGATCTCCTGCTGTGGATTTAGTTTATCATAAAGATGTAGCCAAATGTCCATAAAACTGAGATTTCCATTCATTGGAGATTAGTATTTTAGAAGGAAAAAGCTATAGGTTAAAGTTAAGTCTTTATTTGAGTGGATGAGACTATTTTTAAAATTTTTTTTAAAACTATTTTCATAGACTTTTAACTTTACCAATTCCATTAAATGATTTAAATATATTTCTTTTCTCTTCGATTTTAGTGCTTTTTTGTTTTTTTTTTAATCTACCTTGCTTTGTGATTAGGTCGATTATTGTAATGATTGAGTTTAGGCATTTATTGATAAGTTTAGTGTGCTACCTAAAGCTAACAATGATTACTTATATATTTTACTTGTCAAAATTGGTTTTTTTTTTTTTTTTTTTTACTTTTTCTTTTTTGAAAATATTCACATCCATATTTACATTCTATTGTTACTTTTTACAATATTTTTGAAAAGTTTGAAATTTTTATCCACGTTCACATTTTTAATTCCATCATATTTATCATAGTATTGTCGTGCTTAATACTTTACATAGCTTTTGTTGTTTATTTTTGACTTATCATACAAATCGAAAATATTACTTTTTTTTATTGTCACTTTTAGTTTGTTTTATAAATAATTGTAAACAGTGTTAAATTCTACATTTTATATTATACTTCTGTGATTTTAGTCCCTTTGAAAATTTTAAGATCTTTATATCTTATATTAATTCAAAAGGGTTCCAACTATATTACTTAATTTGAACCTAACTCAATAAATAATACTTACTTAAAATGTTACTCAATAAATAATACTTACTTAAAATGTTAAAGTTTAAGGTTAGGGTGGAAGATTTGGTTCTCAAAAGGATGTTTCAACTATATTAATGAATATTAAAATTTGAACTAGAAATTGAATGTTAAAATTTATTGAATATATAATTTAATACTATTTATTAATATTAGTGATTAACCATACGTACAAGTTTCATCTCAAAATCAATTGACAATGAGATGTATCAACCTATATCTATTATAAACTTTTGTAAGATCATTTTTCATTTTCAGTTTCGACTGGTCAAAGCACTTATGTCTAACCAAAACAATATGAGATTGAATCTTCATCGTACTTGTTGTACTAATAAAAAAATTAATACTCACATGTAAGTACATACGCAAAATTAATGTTTAAATTAAAATATACTTTTTTTAAGATATGATTAAAATAGATTAAGCTAAAAAAATTTTTTAATTCAAGAACATGTGAGAATAGAAATTCAAACTTCAAACTTTTTAGTTGGAGATATATACTTCTAACTTTAGCTTGGACTAAACTAGAGTGAGAGACATGAAAAGTTCATTTTTATATGTAAATATATTGAGGTGAAGGAATAATTAATAGTTAAATTTATTCAATAATATTTTACTAATGGGATCAATTTTTATTAGTCAATGCATACTTCATTGATTAATTAATAATAGAATTGAAGTTTAAAAGCATCTTCAAATCAAATTGACTAAAACGCCCAATACTTTTCCAAATACTTTTCGTAACTACAATATATAGACTTTAAATTTTATACTGTTCAATTATATTATATTAAATGTCAAAAGAAAAAAATTATACTATAATACCTAAATTTTTTATTTATTATGTAGAGATGAAATCGTGGCAGGAGGTTAGGGCTGAGAAGACTTTTTATCTCTTTTATTGCCTCATTCCCTAATTTCAAGGAACAGACTTAAATAATCTTAGTCACGTATCTGACTTCTAGAGAAAAAAATAATAACATTTTTATTTTTTAAATTTCTAATACCTTGTAAGAAATAAAAAATATATTACTTATATTTATTCACACATGTATACATACTTTTTTTTTATATTAAAATATATATACATATTTAAACATGTGAAAACTTAATTATGTTACAAGCTAAAAAAATCACTATTTTTTAGGTTACTTTTTCTCTAATAATATTTTCTATGCCAACTTAAACATAACTCAACTAATTAAAACATATATTTCAAAACACAAGAGAAGTTTTAAATAATTTCCACTCTACATGTTATAAAACAAGAAAAGAAAATTCTAAATACGAATTTAAAAGTCTTTGTTAATAGGTGGGGGAGATGATTACACAATGCACAACCACCAATTAGATATTCTAAATGTTATATTTACCAAGCATTTGAATGTCAATGGCGAAAACGAACATAATTCAACAATAATTGATATATATCTTCAACCAAGAGATTCTGAATTTTTGTACTAAATAAACTCAAAAGTTTTATTGATTTGATGAAAAATAACATCTTTATAGATAATTTTGGAAAAAAAAATCATAAAAAACAAAGTCATAAATAAATATTTCACTCGTACATGTTTCTTTCATAAAAAACGCGTTAAGATATAGATGCTCGTACTTGAAATTATGGAGGGACTTTATCCGTGTATCCAAAAGAAAATTAAATGTTGTGGAGTGGATTCAACCTCCAAAGGGTTCATAGAACAAGGTCAAGAGCAAAAGGTTTGCAAGCTTAAATGGTCCATATATGGACTAAAACAAGCATCTCGATCTTGGAACATAAGGTTCGATACAACGATCAAATCTTATGGTTTTGACCAAAACGTTGATGAGCCTTGTGTATACAAGAAGATTGTCAACAACACTGTAGCCTTCTTAGTGTTGTATGTGGATGATATTCTACTCATTGGGAATGATATAGGATACCTTACTGACATAAAGAAGTGGCTAGCGACTGAGTTCCAAATGAAGGATTTGGGAGAAGCTCAGTATGTTCTTGGCATCCAAATTCTAAGGGATCGCAAGAACAAAACGTTAGCCCTGTCTCAAGCAACTTATATCGACAAGATGCTTGCTCGATATTCGATGCAGAATTCCAAGAAAGGTTTATTACCCTTCAGACATGGAATTCATCTGTCTAAGGAGCAGTGTCCTAAGACACCTCAAGAAGTTGAGGATATGAGACGTATACCCTATGTTTCAGCAGTGGGCAGCCTGATGTACGCTATGCTGTGCACTAGGCCTGACATTTGCTATGCGGTAGGGATAGTCAGTAGGTACCAATCCAACCCAGGATATGATCACTGGACTGCTGTTAAGGGAATCCTCAAGTATCTTAGGAGAACGAGGGACTACAAGCTCGTGTATGGCGCTAAGGATTTGATCCTTACAGGATACACTAATTCTGACTTCCAAAAAGACAAGGATTCAAGGAAATCCACGATGCATCAAACAAGGATGCATCGCAGACTCCACGATGGAGGCTGAGTATGTTGCAGCTTGTGAAGCAGCAAAAGAGGCGGTTTGGCTTAGAAAGTTCTTGACAGATTTGGACGTCGTTCCAAACATGAACTTGCCCATCACACTTTATTGTGATAACAGTGGTGCTGTGACAAATTCTAAAGAACCTCGAAGCCGAGAGATAGTGCAGCGAGGAGATGTGATTGTCACGAAGATCGCTACAGAGCACAATATTGCTGATCCTTTTACAAAGGCACTCACGGCTAAAGTGTTTGAGAGCCATCTAGAAAGTCTAGGTTTACGAACTCTGTACAGTTAGTCTAGGGCAAGTGGGAGAAATGTAATTGGGTATAGTGTATGTCCTAGTTTATTGTATTTTCCCTTTGCTTTATGATAATGTACACCCCACTCGAGTTTAGTTCAAGTGGGAGTTTGTTGGGTGTGTTGCCCTAAACTCGTAGTTTGTATTTTGTAAAAGCATATATCTATTTAATAAAGTTTTATTCAATAAATTTGTTGTTGAATCATAGCTTTGCATTTTCCAAAATCCAATAAACTAAACATCCAAGGTTATTTATGATGTAATCGGGACTATATATATACTGGGTATATAGTTGATATACGGGGTATATATTTGATATACCCCTAATATATGAATGGATAATGTCCCGTGAATAACCTAAAGGGTCTATAGTATATGGATAAGGCTGGGTACCTTATCCTGGTAACACTATGGATACGGCCCACTCTGTAAAGGTTACAGACGACTCGATCCAGGTCGTTCGTGTGGAGACATGCGAGTGGGGATATTCTATATAATGAGTTTGTATAAGACCGGACCGCGAAATAGGCAATCTTTAGGTGTAACACCGTTAACTAATAGATTGTCATTTCTTAGGATGACTAGGCAACTCATTCTCAATCCTGAGTGAGTTATGGACTTTTGCCCGTGAGGGCTCGTTCTTTGATCTGTATGGGTGAGAGTGGCCCGAGTTGCCGACTCAACATTCCTACCATTTTGGGGACGAGACCGAGTGGGGAGCTGGGAACATAACTTCACAAGATGGAATTCACTCCTTCCCGACGTTAGGGGAGTAGATGAGTGTTCCCTTAAATGCTGACTCCGGGACTTGAACAAGGGGCCCCACCCTCTCATTGGCCGAGAGGGACTTCCAGTTATTGGTTGAACCATAACCGGGTTGTTCATTAGAGTAGCAGTGGAGTTTAAGGAGTAAGATGTAACTCAGGGGTAAAACGGTAATTTGACCCAACTTGAGTTACGAACACTCGTGAAGGATTGACTCGTCATTAATGGTCATATATCCATGGACACGAAAACATTCTGCAGTGAGAAGAGTGCAACTGCGGGTCTTTAGTGGAATGACCCGTAGTTAACGAATCTAGATTAACTCGGTCAATGAGTTTGACCGATTAATCTTGCATCGTTGGAGCTTCGGATCTGTAGGTCCATTAGGTCCCCTTGCTAGCTCATAACGGGTAAAACGAGGATCAAGTTTTTGGAAGAATTTGAATTGTTCAAATTACTTAAGGGATTATATGTATATTGATACATTATAATATATAGTTAATTGTGAATTAAAACTATATATTATGAGAGATATTATTTGAATGAGATTCAAATAAAATTAATATGAATGAGATTCATATTAAAACTATAGGTTAAAAATAATGTGCATAAGATGTACATTAAAACTATAGGTTATACGAGAGAAATGTTTTAGAATATGATTCTAATTTTATAATAAATAATTAAGTGTTAATTATTTATGTATATATATATTTATTTAATTATTAATTGAATTAATAATTAATTATATTAATTAATTTGATTAATTAATTTTATATATATATTAATTATTATATATATATTATTATATATATATTTTAATTATTATTATATATATTATATATATATATTAATATTAATATTATTATTAATATTAACCCCCCTGCAAAATTGCAGGGGAGTGGGAGGAGTTGTGACGTGGGGAGTTACCCCACGTCACCCTTCTTCTTCCTGTCCAAGTGTTGGAGAAGCAGAAGTAGAAGTGTGTTACAGAACAGAACCAAGGTAGAGAAACTCCCCCAACTCTCTCTCAAAATTCTCTCAAACTCTCCCTCTCTTCTATCAAGGTGCTACCACGAGCACGATCCCGAGACCCAAGAGGATAGCGAGGAAGATCCGATGGTGGTGTTCGAGGGGAATTCATTGAAGAAACGATCTTCAAAGGTTTGAGTTTCCCCTGCATTTTTCTTATTCAATTTCGATTTTGTATCCCTAAAATCAGCAACGAAAGTCCGCTTCCGCTCCGGGATTCACATCCCTTCAAAAACACCCCACCCTAGGTTGTGGCAACTGTTTACTCCTCCTGAGCTGTCTTGTCGTATCTAAAATGGCTTCGAGGCGCCAACAACGGGAATATTACAGAACCATCTAAAGAGGGTTTGAAAAACGGGAAGTCACTCATTCAAACCTCCCGCCCTCTCCAGTCAGGCTGGCGAAGCGACTTCAATCCCCTTGAGCAGCTAGCGAGCATCCTTGCTTTCTTTGAAGCGTGCATTGGTCACATAGATGACTTCGTTAAGGAAAGCTGCTTGAAAAGTGCTCATCTCTTCACTCTCCTCCCTTCCCCTCTCTTTAGTGCTTGAGTTAGTTGATAGAGACCAATACTGTAGGAATAGGCCACTTCTTGGCAAGTTTGGAAGCTTTAGTGAGTCTTGTTTTGGACGGTAGAACGGGGAGCATACAGAATTATTGTCGTGAGGATTGAGCTGGCAAAAGAGATTCTCCTGCCCCGTCCCGAATAGACAAACAGGAACAAGCTGAAGAAAGGCGAGAGAGAGAGTTGATACTGTCAACTCACCTCCCCTCGTCCACAATTAGGTGAAGACCGGGGAGGGGGGGCGGGAAACCCCAACGAAAAACCTTTCACCGCACTACACGATTCTTTCGCCAAGCGCTCTCTCAGACGTTTCCACTCCTGCCCTGCAAGCAAAGAGGTTTCATGAATGAAGTCCTCCATTTCTTTCGGGGCAGGCAAAGCTACAAGGATCTCGTGCGGCTGGCGAGCATAAGCAAGGTTATTAGATACCTTCAGTAAAATTTTATTTTCTTTTCATTTCCAGTAAACATTACGATAAAAAAAAAATTAATTCAATTGGATTTTTTTTTTAGTATTAATTGGATTTTTTTTTAGGAATAATTGGATGTTGGAATCTTCTTCCCCACGTATGGTGGAGCTCTTCCACTTGCTAACTTAATTCTCGCTCTCGATCGAAATTCAAACAGGATATACATCAATTAGTTGGGCCCATATTTAGCAATTTAATTTGTCCATTTTTTTCCTTTTCTTTTTATAAAAAAAATTAATGGCAAAACGTAACATCAATAGCAGTACATATTTCATAATTAAAAGTAAATATTGATATTTGTGGATGGACATTTCTATCAATTTTAAAATGCAAATGGAAGGGCGAATATCACTCATATGAACCTAAATACTAATTTTTTTTTTAATACAACTGTGGAGACCGGGATCGAATTCACCTCATGATTGGAGGCTCGCTTTGGCCTAAATACTAAAATTTAAAACGTGTTTAAAGGATGTAATATCTTGATTTTTTTTTTTAATTTTTTTCATTCAACAATCTATTTTAACTTTTTGTTCCCAACAATTTTCTTAAAAGTAATTCGGAGATGCTATTAATAATCTCAATTCAAAATAAGCAAATAGATATTTAAGAAACTGATCACGTGGCTGGCTAACTTATATGTCACTCTTCTTTTCCCACTCTTAATCAAATTCAAAAACAAAATATTTATCAATTAGTTAGTTCATGATTCTATATTTAGCAATTTAATTTAATTTGTGCACTTTTTCCTTTTTTTTTTCCTTCCAAAATTTAATAGCAAAAGCCAACGTTAATAGCCAGACAAAAACGATACCTATTAGAAAAAAAATCTCGTTTAAATACAAGAGATTGAGGTTGATACGAGTAGTTAGTTAATATTTTAACGAAATATTTATATTAAAAAAAAAGAGTGAACAAAATATGCTCAAATGAACAGAAATATTAATTATTAATAAAAAAGACTTTAAAAACCAGATTGGCCCAAACATAGGCCCATCATCAAATTTGTAATTCAAGGCTACAGATTTGATTTGTTTGATGAAATTTTGGTTCCAAATATAAGGTTTGGATTGTAATCACTTCCTTCTAACCTAAGTTGTAAATCAACGTGGCAGCATTTCACTAAAAAAAAAAATCTGTTTGGATAGGAATTTTCGGAAACACGACTTAGATAATTCTTTTCTAAAACAAATGGGTTGAGGTTGAGAGAATTGTTTTTTTTTTTTGAATAAATGATTTGAGATAATTGATCTTTCTTTTAAAACAAATAGGTTGACGTTCCAATATTTCCTCCTATTCTTGAATTTTTTTTTTTTGACACTTCTTTTGAAATTTTCTTTATATGTAATATTAATTTGAACCTTTAACATATGTGAGGTGTAATACATGACAAGATAAAGTTTAATATGTATTTTTTTTCATTATTTCATATATCACAAACTTATATCAATCTAATATGTAACGAGATTATCTTGTGACTATATTTACTGTAGTTATGATAAAGTTTCTATTAATGTAATATTATGTTATAAACTCATTTTATTTTTGTTTAAAAATAAGAACAATATTATATTATAAGTTGTATACTATTTTTAATTATTCAATTAAATAAATTTTTAATCATATATTTATTAATAAGTTTTCATATCCAACTGAGACGACTATTATATATCTATTTTATTTATATTATTATGAGAACCTTCAAATAAAATTTCAACCAATTCTTCAATTCAGAATCAATTTTTGAATCTATTATCAAACTTTTCAGATCGGGAAGCAAACGCACAAATTTTAAAAATTCGAAGTAAATGTGGAAGTAATGCAATTTGAGATTAGCAAAGAATTCAAATACCTTTATTGGCAATAAATTGGAAAAAGAATAACAACGAATAATTATTAATGTCTGTACAGAGTTTTCAAAGAAGAAAATGAAGCTGATTTGATGCATAGTTATTTGTTATCAGCTCTTAAAAACACGAGCTAATACCAAACAAATCCAATCAATCTAAACAAAATGAAACTTATTCACATCCTAAGTATTTACCCTAAAAGAATTCCTCAAAGAAATCAAACAGAAAACGTTTCAAAAATTTACCAGACGTGAACCATTCGATCTTGTGGAAGTCGATGAACAACTGGGCTGGAGCTTGAGGACTCGTTTTCACAATACGCATGGAGGAGTCTGATCAGAGATTTTGCCTTCCATCTTCCGCGAGATGTGCCTTCACTCACAACATTGTACAGCGATGACATCAGAGTTTGATTCTTCGCCATGATTGGAATTACCTCCAATCCGCCATTAACGCACAGAGCTACCAGTAAAAAAACAGAGTACTCTTTCCCTGCTATAGAACTACACGAATCCACAAACCCCATGATTGAATTCAAAGCCCCACACTGCAAAATTGCAGCAGCTCCATCGGGCCTTTCCGCCAGAGAGGCCAAAATCGCCATTGAATCTGTCATGAGGTTTTCCTTACCGGATGTCATTAGCAGATTGACCAACAGAGGAACTGCTCCGGCGGAGAGCACTTTCCGGTGGTTCTCCGGATGTACGAGAAGCCCGAATAGCGCAACCATGGCGTTCTTTTTGCTACGATCTGTTGTGTCCATGAACAAGTCCGTCAAAGCCGGAATTGCTTCTGGGATTTCCCCTATTAGCCGTCTGTACTCTGCGATTGAAGCCATGTAAAACAGAGCCCCGGCAGCGAGTTGGCGAGCTTCTATTCTGTAGCCCATCTGTAGAACATGAACAATTTCCTGCAAACCCCCGTTGCTCGCTATTGCACTTTTGCTTTGCGAATGCTTCGAGAGGTTCAATACAGCAGCAATGGCGTTCTCCTGCGTCAATACATCTAATGATCTCAACAATTTCAGTAAATTTGGAATCAAACCAGTTTCCACCAAGCAAGAACGATTAAAAATGCTTGCTTTGGATAAATGCTTGATCTCATAAGCGGCCCTGTTCTTCTCTTCTGACGTTCCCAATTCGAGCACGTCAGCTAAAAATTTCGCTAGCTCTCGGAAAATCTTCTCCGCCGTAGAACTACCCGCAGCAACCGTCCTAGTAATGTCGCGTTTTTTCCTGCCTGGTTCTGCAAAAGGGATCGAATTTTCCGTACAGTATTGGTGAATTATACGACGGAGAGCCAAATTGGGGATTAGTTCCCTGTTTTTCAGCTTCTCCCCTGTATTGGGGCAGATGAAATTTCCAGCCCTCAACCATTTTTGAATCGAAGAGCGATCGTAGGTATGCCCTGTCGCCACTGTCACAGGATCGATCATGAAATCTAACGAGATTGAGCATCGAAAATCATCTGGGTTTAAACAATGGAGAATGTCGGTTCTGAATCGGTCGACATGTCGAATTGCATCGCAATCGACAACATCGAACAAGATGCTCCTACAGTAGTTCATGAAAGCCATTAGATCGCTGAGAAAGGCAACATCTGTCTTGTCCCGACTCAGCCATTCGAACTCGATTTCTGAATCCAAGAATTTCACCTCCTTGTTGCACGAACTCCAATTCTCAATCCCAATATGATCAAGAACGCGTTTGATTTTACTCTTATCGGGAGCAGCACCATACTCGAATAGACTCAAAATTAATTTTACCTCGTTTATAATCTCTTCATCTCCGCGATCGACTTCGAACTTCGCTGTTCGTGCTTGTTTCATCACCAGCTCTAAATGCTCCTTAACCTCGATCGGTACATCGATCGAAAACAGGGGCAAAACATCCAGCGCTACGGCGACGGATCGGGCCAAGACCCGGAACCGATTGGCCACGAGTTCCGATTTCATGAGCATGAACAGACGAGCACCTTCTAGGGCACAGTCCTCCAAGAGAAACTGAATCTTCTGGAAGATAAAATGGAGTTCGGAGAAGCATAAAACGATGGAATCGGGAAGATCTGAGTCTCCATCTCGGATTTGTTCGAGGAACGTGAGGATGATTCCGATTTGGCGAATCGCTGCGTTCGCGTTTCGCTTGCTGCCGCCGAAGAATTTGGATCTGTAACCACAAATGTTTCGAGTGACATTGATCAGTGACGTCAACAGCTTCGCCGGAGCTATGCATTGGCAGGGTTGAATCGCCGGGAACGTAAGTATCCGGCGATCGGATTCATTTGATTTTTGAATCATTTAACAGAAAGAGGGAAAGAAGAAGAAAAAGTTGCTGTTTGGATTCTGGTGATTTGTTTTTGTCTCAAGTTCCGCCGCTAATGATACCATTATATAATAACTGATTAAGAAATTATCTTAGAATAGATTGTGGACACGTGTAGGTGGAAGATTGATCTATGCTATTTTTGAATTAAGGTAGGACAGGTGTACGTCCTGGATTTATGGTAGGGCAACTTCGTAGAAATCTACATGTACTACTGTCATTCTCGTGAAGACACGTGTCCCAAATTATTATAGTAGACTTTGACACATGAGGTTCGCCGACATTTAACCTGGATTTTTTTAAGTGAAAATTATTAAGCCAATAATTGCTTCAAATTTGACCAAAATTATTTTATTTTATGATTTATGTGAAATTTTTTAAAGTGGACTTTTTTTTTTCTTTCTAATATTCCTAAAAGTAAAATTAATATTGAAATATTGTAAATTCCAAATTAGTTATTTTTCTGTCCATTTGTCACATATAAACTGTTTTCTTTTTATTATGCTGGTAAATTTGAGAGATTTACAAGATCTTTGAGATTTGGGAGAGAATTTAGGATTTGGGAGGATTTGAATCCTCAAATCATATATTTTTTCACCTATTTAAATTCTCCTTCGATATATATATATATATATATATATTTTTTAATTTCAACCCTCAAAAATCTTTAAAGGAAAAAAAATATGATTTTAAAAAAATATATACAGATAGGAAGAGAGAAGAAGGGAGTTCGAATTATTAAAAAAATATATACAGAGAGGAAAATATATGACCCTTAGCCAGGCCCATTTTGTTTAAAGTTGGGCCGCCCATCCTCATGCAAAAAGAAAATAAAAATAAAATAAAGTTTCTATTATATGTTATTTGTATGGTACCATTTTTTAAAAATCATTTTTACATTAAATGTATAATATATAACACTGTTTCATTTAAATAATTAGGATAATCTGTGTTTCTTTAATTTGTTTTCATAATCTGCACATAATCTATTTTTGTTTTGTAAATATCATTTTATTTCAAATTTACATTTAATTTTTTTAAATTGATATTTGTTTTTTAATCTTATTTTTAATATCATTAAAATATTATGAACTATATATATTAAGCTCTTCGGTTTAAACCATGTTGAACTAAACCACCTTTCTACGTTTCAATATACTAAAAAAATTATTTAATTGAACAAATTTTGATTTTATATGAGTCCTCAACATAAATTCTTGTGTGTGTGGATATTAACTCTAATATCAATTTTAAATTTTTTTTATTAAAAGTTATATTGTAACATAAATAATCTTTCATTATATTAGTTTTATTATTTTGATAATATAAGAAATTACCTTGAAATAGATTGTGGACAGTAGGGAAGGATCCATGACAGGCCAAGGAAGGTGTCCCACGATATAATAATTATTATCTGATATTATATTAATATTTTTCTAATATTGCTACCAATAAAATTAGTTATTAAAATATGTATTCTCGATTTTAGGAATTAGAGAGATTTTAGGAAGTTCCGCAATCAATGTGGACACTTGTTCTTGATGGTTAGATTAGCGCCCGATAATCAATGCACAAAGTTACCGCTTTTTCTGGAATAAATCAAACAAACAGGAGCTCCCCAACCAGAGGGTTTGGCTCTGGACTTCCCCTCGATCTTGTGATAGACTGCCCTTCTAGGTTAGGGGCACTTGACAACTCATTCATGGGACATGATACTCAAAAATAACTCAAGTACTTGCTGCACTTTCTGAGAAAGAAGTCGTCCCAGGATTGGATTCGTACTTCTATTAACATGAATATAGTTTTATCCTCTCAATTTTCCATACAAATTCCCAACTAAGCACAATGATGCAGTTTTATTTTCCTCTCTATTCTTTTTCTATTTTTCACATTTGATACTTGTTCTTTTTATTTTCTTATTTTCTTTTAACTTCATTAAAATATTTTGAATTACATATATTGAGTTCCATTCTTTTAGTCTATGTTGGGCCAGGCCATACCACTTTTTATGTTTCAATATACTAAAAAAAGTCAAAAGAAATAATGTTTACAGTCTTTTAAACTTAATTTCACAAATATCTAAAGTTTTCCAATTTTACACTTTTAGATTTATACACGTAGGATTTTTTTATAATACCGATTTTACCTTTATTTATTATATTTACTTTTATTATAGTTATTTTTTTTTTTTTGAAAATTTAAAAGATTTGAATCCCTAAATTGTAATCTATCATTGTGGGTCCCATACAAAATTTCAACACTAATTATTCACCCCTCCAAAAAAGATTTATTCCCATGATTTACCATTATTATTAATGGAAAAAATATCCAATTTAATCTCTCTTCATGTGTAAATTCCCATCGGTTTTTGGAAGCCACAAGATGTATTTCAGATTTGATTCCACAGGTTTCTGTCCGTTTGAGCACTTTTTCCCCATATATCCGAATATATCCCTATACACAAAAAGGTAAAGAGTGCAAGGCAACCATTATAAGATATATCCCCATATATCCGTACACACAAAAAGGGAAATGCACAAATTTGTTATGGTGCATGCTAAGATCAAACTCACTATAAGATATTCCCATATAACCCTATATATACAACTATTGGATACTACTAGGGTATGGAATGAACATTAGGATATATTGGAATATATACAAAAAAAAAATACAAGAAAAGGGTACAGTACAAACAAAAAAAACAAGATTTTCAACATTATGATATATTATGATATATTGGAATGCAAACTTTTTGATCGGGATAAATGGAGACGAACTGCTCCGACGACGGAGAAAAAATGAGGTGGGGACCGGAGACGAATGAGCGAACAGAAACGGAACGACAGTAGAAAGGAAACGGACTGCTCGGCGACGGGAACGGAAGGCGCAAGCAGTCGGAATTAGAATAATCCCGACGAATAGAGAAGAAGACACGAACCATCACTATTTTCGAATTTGGGGAATTTAAGGATATTTTTGAAAGTTTTCGAATTTGAGGGATTTGGAGATATTTTTGGATGCTTTGGTATTTTAGCTTCTTTTAGAAAGTATCATTAAGCAATATAATCTTCCAATTAATGAATTCTAGAATTTAAAAATCAATCAATATTAATTTGTATATACAAAAGGATAGTTTTGTAATTTAGGTGATGGGTACCATTTTAAATAAGTTTGTTTCATGACAAAAGTGTAAATTCCATACCTTCCATCGTTTTATGTAATTAGGATCGCCCTACTAATCTCAAGAAATTTCATTTTATATGAGTCATCGGTGTGGATATTAACTTTAATATCTATTTTTTTGAGTTCCTTCAATTCGTGCATGTTCCTCGCCGCTGCGACAGCCTTGCCGATTTGCTCGCTAAGCGCTCCCTGCACTCTTTGTCTTCGTGCTCTTGGTTTCATGAAATTCCCCCTTGGGTGCTACGTCTTGGGGAGATTGATGTAATTTCACCTTTTGTCCATGTGGCTTAATGATATTTCTATTTTCTAAAAAAAAACGGTGGATATTAACTCTAATATATATTTTTTATAAAATTATTATTATTATTAATTTTTTTAAACATATTTTTTATAAAATTATTAATAAATATATTGCCACATAAATTATTTTTATCGCTTAGTTTTATTATTTTGAGAATATTTTTTGGCGTTCTTACTGTATTTCAATTTGTTACACGAATAATAATTCAAGTCAATTTTTTTTTCTAAAAAAACTACTTTTTGAATAGAAATTTAAAATTAATTATAACTCTTTCAAATATCATCGAAATAAGTAAATAAAATTACACTTTCTTAAAAAATAATTAAGACATCAAATATTTTTTTGAAAACAAAAATATCCCAATAAAAAACTAGGCCTATGTCATAGTGGTGTGGCAAATAAATAGCTATAAAGTTTCGGCGAATTAAAGCATTGACTTCTAAGTCGTCTATCACATTAATCAATTACTTCTCTCTTCGTCTACTTGTTGATACTAATTCATAAATTGATGCACAAATTTGAAGAAGCGCTTGGACTCACAAATTTATGTAATTCAGAAATCGCATTTGTACATTTTATATAGCTACATATATACAAAGCTACAATATCTATATATACTATATTTTCTTTTTGAACCCATAATACGTTTTCTAAACTTTATCGAAGATATATATCTTAATCTATAGAGTTGAGTTCATGTATGTTAGTTATTAACTATTTAACTTTAGGATGAAACCGTAGGACGCTACTCAAATAACATTGACACATGTGTCAAAATTCATCAATTTTTCCCACCAAGTTAAAGAAAAAAATTGCAGGGTAAGAAAATTGTTAACCTCTAATAATGATATATAACAAAACCTATAATAACATACCAAACTAAGACCAGAGTAGAAACCAAAATTTCAATTTATGTATAGTTTGTTAGACCATAGGGAATGATAATAATACAGCAAGTCCCTTAATAGTAAATGTCAATATCAATACTCAAATCAAATCAAACTCTCCCTCTCAAAGCCAGCTATGGCACTTCTGGCCAATGAAGAGACAAATAAATGGCAATTTCAGCAGCTCCTTATCAAACCAAACTTTACTCCCCAATCAAATCTTTCTTCTCTTTTTCATACTTTTGCTTGGCCAACACAAATCTCTAGCACAGTAGCTGGAGATCTCAGGTGTTTTGTCTCTACTCACATCACAACTTTTCCCTTCAATGAAAAAAGTGAAAGCTAGATCAGCCCAATGGGGAGAATCAGAATCCTTCTTTTTAAACAAGTTCAATTATAATGTTTGAATTTGTTTAATAAAATGATTGTTTTGATCACGATTTCAAGCTCCAACTCACGATCCCAGCTACAAAATCAGTGGCAAGACACGTTATTATGTCTTTTAGATGTCTAATCAGCTCTAATCACCTCCAATTTGACAATAATGAGCCAAAAAATTTGGCTTTGCAACAGGAGATTCCAAATGTCCCTTTTTTTTATTCGAGGAAAATGGTCGGTTTTCCTTCTTGTGGCCCATCACAGTGCCCATAACTAACATCAGAATTCAAAAGTGAGCCTCTGGTTCATGAACTGTTCTTTCTGGCAAAAAAGCAAATCAGAAAATAGTTTAGTAAATGTCTTCCTCAATCACCCCACCTTTCAGACAGCCCCACAAGCCATATTGGCCAAAGTTCTTAAAATCAGCCCAAGAGAGATACTAGGAAGGAAGGAAAGGGGCGAGCCATCAGCCAGCTATTGAACAACTAAGAAAGTTCATATTCTCTTAGAAACTCCCAATATAAAAGCCCAATTCTTCACAGCCCTTTGTTCATTAAGGAAGGAAATTTCCAGAGGAATAATGGAGTTTCCCCTTTTGGGCATCATCTTCTTGTGGATGTTATTTGCAGTCCCTTCTTGTGGAAGATTTTTTTACACGCCTCCAACTGTTCCACGTTTGACGGATCTCGTCCCTCATGTCTCAATCGATCAGTGCTTTGCCAAGATGTTTGGGGCCTCAAATATCCAGCTGATGAATAATGGGTCCTTCCTCAATCTCACTCTAGACAAAGTCTCTGGTAAAAGAAAAGTCCCCTTTTGATCTTTAGCTTCTTTTTAGTCTTCTGACTTCATTTGCATTCATAATGTTCTTCTCTGTTCGTTTTTGGAGGTGCTGGTCTGGTCTCCAGAAACAAATACCATTATGGATTTTTCAGTGCTTCAATTAAGCTTCCATCAGGGCTCACTTCAGGGGTTGTAGTGGCATTTTATGTAAGTTTCCTTTTTTCTATTGCTCTCTGTTTGGGTGACCAATTTGGTTTATAAGAGATGGAAGCCATATGCAGCTGTCGAATGCAGATGCCTATCCCCATTCTCACGATGAGATTGACATTGAGCTGTTGGGACATGACAAGAGAAAAGATTGGGTTATTCAAACAAATATTTATGCCAATGGAAGTGTCAAGACAGGAAGAGAAGAGAAATTTTATCTCTGGTTTGATCCCAGCGTGGAGCACCATGATTACACCATCATTTGGAACAATTATCATATAGTGTAAGTGCACGAAATTAAATCACTAAAAGAAAATCAGATTCCCCTGTTTCTTCTTTCTAAAGATGCCCAGAAATTTGAGCAGGTTTCTGGTGGATAACGTACCAGTTAGAGAGCTGCGCAATTCTGAAGCTTTCTATCCATTAAAACCAATGTCAGTTTTTGTCACAATATGGGATGGTTCAGAGTGGGCAACTCATGGGGGAAAATACCCAGTTGACTACAAGTATGCGCCATATGTAGCTTCTTTTGCAGAAATGGAGATCAGTGGCAGCATATCAGATTCCAAAGCCAATGTTTCGAGCCCAGATACAGTGGAGGGGCCAGAATTTATCAAGCTAACACAGCAGCAAATGGGGGCAATGGATTGGGCAAGGAGGAAGCTAATGTTCTACTCCTATTGTAAAGATACATCTAGATACAAGGTTGTGGCACCAGAGTGCAAATAGATATGTTTTTACTTATTGACATCATTCTTTTGAGTGTTCTCATAAATTTTAGGTTAGAAAGAAAAGAGTGTGTTGTAGCCTTGTTATACCATAATCATTAGGGGGAGCCTCCAGTGTATTACATGGGATGGAAGAAGGAACACGTTTGTCTTTGTGCTTCTCTTTTGCTTTTTTTTTTTTTTCCTCTCTTTCTTTTTGGAAAAACAATTATCCGTTGGGCATATTTGTTTAGTATTATTGTTCCACAGACAAGTAAAAGAATAATACTACTTCTTGACCGGTAGATAGAAATTACCCGTCGAGCATCATTATATTTTTCACAAGTTAAATGGAAGAAGGTAGAAATGAAGAGAAGACGACCATTTAGTTTTAGTCCACGTGAATATTTCTATTTTCTACTCCGAACAATATTTAGATACTTTTGCAGAAAAATAGAGGTTTTTTCTACTTTTCAAAATATTAAAAGTTGTCTTTTTGGCAAGATACTAGAGAGATGTAGGATGGGGCAATTACTTTATGTAGAAAGATGTGCCCAAGATAGTGCAAGAAACATCTCACGTGGGAATGGCAAAATCCCATATTTTGGTTCAAAGACAGAGATGCTGGTCGTGGTCGATAGTTGACCGGAAAACTGATTCCAATATGAACTTTCGTACTGAAATAAAAGAGAGCTTCACTGGAGCCGTCGAAAAGCAAGGAGAACCTGGTACATTTACAGTTAAAAATTGACTCCTCCTATAGGCTTTACAAAGTGCATGGAAATGGAAGATCGGTTTTATAATCTAATAAGAAGCATCTTCCATAGACGCCACAGAACCCACCTCCCTCCCTCTTTGAACCACCAAAATCAATGTGATCTGACACCTACAGAGAAATAAAGGCACCCTGTCCTCGATGAAAAGAAAAAGAAATATTACATTAAGACGGCAAGATCTTGGATGCTTGACGTGACGCACGTGGGCTACTCAATGGGTACAGTGCACTAATCTTGTAACGTTAACTTTGCACAAAATCAATGTCGTAAACTTTCTCATGGGTGTGTACTGGGATGTACAAGTTTTGACGATATTCAACTCATGGAAATCAGACGGTTTTCATGATGTGCTGACTATTATTTGATGGCACTGGTTAAGAGACTAACTTTCTTGTCCTACCACCAGGTACAGTGTATGGCAGGCCAATATAATATATCACGGGCTTGCCAAAAGGCTAATAACTCAACACTTGTAAAGCTGTCCCAAAAAACATGAGCATGATCAAACTATTGGAAGGAGAAAAACCTTCGTGTTATAGAAACATAAATTCCTGTGGCTCTCTCTTAAGACTGAATTACAATGTGTCGTCATAAACGTATATATCCATGTATGCTTACAGCAAGAGCACGAAAAAGGACATTTGATTGTCTAATGTCTAATGACTCAGTTTTTCCTGATCTTTGAAAATGTTCCTGTTTCGGAAAAGTAGGTGCTCTGAGTTCCACTGCCTAGCTGGTTCAAATGAGCCTGAGGATTCGACAGTTCAATCCCCTGCAAGGAAAACAGGAAATCCTTACAACCTAGAAATTAAGCATCTGGCCAGTGTCATGAAAAAGACAATTACTTGTTGAGGCTAACTTAGATAACATAGGAAGATATGGTGAGGAACGCAAGAAATACCGACTTGTACAGGTGTAAATGCTAAACTTGATGTCAGCCCGGATGTAGCACCACTGCTACCATAACGTTTTTCCTTGAACCTGAAAATAATTTAGAAAGAAAATATAAAAAATAACCCAATAGTGAGCTGCAGATATCTGTGGTGGGGAGGATTTTGTGTGTGAAAGATATTAGGACCAGCTCAATGCCATGACTTACTTCTTAACAACTTTAGCGGCAAGCTTGCTTTGAGCAGCTGACACACGCAGCTTGCCACTCCCAGCCTGCCCAAGCATTCCATACCCTTCCCCTAATCCATCTCCTGTTTTATGTGCAGAAAGAATGAAGAAAGTGAAATGTTTGTGCAGAATATTATTGCAGAATGCTCAAACAACTACTTTTTCCATCCAGAACAGATTTCTACCCTTCCCCTAATCCATCTCCTGTTTTATGTGCAGAAAGAATGAAGAAAGTGAAATGTTTGTGCAGAATATTATTGCAGAATGCTCAAACAACTACTTTTTCCATCCAGAACAGATTTCTAAATATGCTGGTATTCAGAAGAAAATAAAACCAATTCTGATATGAAATATTTCTTCAAGAGAGGGAAAGACGGTTATGGTAGTGTTACTTGCAATTCAGAAAATTTACTGGTTCACCAGACAACTTGGCAACTCATGCTTATTGAACAACCCAACATTGCATCCATACTGACATGTAATGTGAAATGAAGCAGAAGCAGGACTAAAATTTCATCTATCCAGATTACTCAAAATTTAAAGAATGCTTTACCTAAAGAACTCTCTTCAGGCACCCCAAACTGCATTCTGTTGGCTAGCTTCCTCATCTCTGTTGTTGCATATCTGACAAGGAAAATCACATCAATCCATGAACACCAAAAACTGCAACAAATCAAAGCTTCTATAGTTAGAGAGATGAAAGACACATGTAACATATCAGTACCTTTCCTTCATCTTCCTTAGTCGACGCCCACCTCTCTTCTTTTTGGGTTCTGAATCAGGGACTGGAAGAGGTTTTGGTTGTTTTGCAGGTGGAGGTTCTTGCCACTTCTCAATTTTCTTAAGGATCTCGTCTTTGAAAACTCTTCCAGTCTTCCCAGTAGGATCCCCCCTGGTAGAGTCAACACGTGCTGCAAGTGTTGATTTTGCAGCTATGAGTCGACAAGCACGCATCTTCAAAGGAGGAGGTGTTGATTGGAATATCTCTGTTTGCTCAATATAACCTACCCGAAACTGTGAGGTCGCTGTGGAAAACCCAGCAAGATTTTTTTTCTTTGCACCAAGAAGCTGAACATTGCAAGCAGGCATCTTAGCTAAAGCAGCAAGACCACCAGCAGTTCCCATTAGCTTTGCTGCAACAGCACTTCCAACTATGGCTGAAAGATTTGGTGCAATATATCCCATTCTACTTTCAACAAAATTAAGGACCTTTTTCTTTGCTGAATCTAAAGCAAGAGCTCGGTCACATGCATCAATTGTTTTCTGGAGAATTTCTTCTGGAAGCGGCTTGCCACTTGTGGTGGATGCAGTAACTGAGACAACCATAATGACAGCAGAGGGTAAAAGGCCTTCTAGATCAACAAGAGTCAAATCCATTTCGTTCCCAATCTTTTTAACAACTCGAGCATAATCGATTGGGTGGTGCACAAGTGATTCAAGCTCTGGAAATTTCAATCGATATTTATCACGTATAAAATTGTGAATAATAATAATTTCATTCTCAATATCCACTGACAGAGAGTTGCACTCCACAATCAGTTGGTACTCAGGATCATCTTCCAAGACTAATCCTTGATTGGAGATGTTAGAATCCTTCTGCAATGCACCTTCCACTTTCTGTCATTCAGATGGCAACAGAAAAGTTAGTGACTTGGAAATGAGGCATCACAAATAATATCATGTATGCACACTAAAATATTTAACATTTCAAATAGAGGAGTTATGGTTCAAGTAACATCATTGTTGTGGATAGTAAAATTGAAACGGTCATCATAACTTGCATAGATTTTCACAATCTTCAAATGTAATATTATTTAGAAACAATGAATTGCCAAGAAGACACATCCAACAATTTTACAATAACCCATAAGCCATAACTTATCATTCAATAAAAGATTAAAAAATAGACAAGACAGCAGGGATCCAACGCATGCATTGGGTTTCTTCCAACCCTTTTATCTTCAAGCCACAGCATATGCCCTAATCAATAAGGAAATTATCATGTAAACTAACCTGCATTATATCATTGTATCTCTGCGTTTTCTGCAATTTTGATACACTATCCAGATCATCATAATTAAGGCTTTCTAGGTCGGCAAGGTCCCCATCAATATCCTCTTCCATATTTTCAGCATCGACATCTTCTTCATCCTGTAGACAGCCAATAACTATTGCCTCAAAATATAAGGTAGATGGATTTACACTACTAATAGCATTATTATGACTTTGCTTTCCAGAAAGGAAAGTAAAATTCATTACTTACCAGAAAATTGTCTTCATCAGAGAGTTCATCAAGATCTGCTAGGAAAGAATCAGCCAAAGTAGCCTACAAAACACAAGAAAAGAATACGACAGTTAATAATCAAGATAATTAACATTTTCAAGATAGATTCTAATAAATCACGGAAAGAGGTAGCGTCATGTCAAGTTGAAATGCCTAATAAAAAAGATAAAAAATAAATGCTTTAAAATAAAGTAGAAACAAAAGAAACGATTCTCAACTTGTTCAATTATATAGATATCCCTTACGCAATTATACAATTGAAGGAAGAACGACAGCAACATAGCATCAGCAGAAGACTAAGAACTGAGCTACAGATTCAATGATATATTCCCAAACCCACAATGTCTAGTAGATAAGTCAACTCAAGTTTACACGCAAAATCATAGCAACTGATACAGACCAGCATACAGAAAGTTACGAGTGCTCATTAGTTTTCAGTTTCATTGCTGTTAATTAGTTACTAATTACTGTTGATAATTAGTTGTATTACTGTTGTAAAGGGCTGATAATCAGTCAGATAATAGTGCAGAACTACCCATGCCTATAATAGGCTGTATTCGGCGTACTCTTCACTAATTCTCGATTAAAGAGAATATTAGTACTATTTCTCTGCATTTGTCATTGTCCTATTCTCTTTTAATTTTGATGGCCATGGTATCAGAGCTATGAGTCTAGCGACTAGGGCACGATTTGTTTTTCAATCGCTCGTGAGAAGCAGTAGAACAATGGTGATTTTATCAAACACTGAGGGAGATGATCTAAAGGCTTCGAACCAGAACACTCTTACAACAGTAATACAACTAATTAACAGCAGGAATTAGTAACTAATTAACAGTAATAAAACTGAAAACTAATGAGCACTCTTAACTCAGAAGAGAGTGCTGAAATCAAAACGTGTCAGAGCCGCAAACCAAAGAGAGAATAGGTTACTGACCATTTTCTAAACTGCGCTAGAAGATTACAAAGCCTTCCTGGTCGTAAACAATTCAGCACCAAGTTGAAGAATAGCTGAATAACAAAATTTCAATTTCCATGGTCAAGGGAGCATATATATACACAAACCTAATGTATAAAATCACACTCCGATGCCTTTATCCCAAAGAAAAAGAAAAAGAAAATACCTAACGACGATCGAACACGGTAAACTACTGACGGTGGCGCGATGTATAGGAAGTCGGCGGCATCACCTCGCGGCGGTGCAGAACCCTCCGGCGAACCCACGCGAAGTCAGACCCGAGCGTCGGCGACTCTCCACGGCGATTACCACGAGAGGCGGTGCGTTCTCCAAGCAGCGATTCGACGAGCCCGTGACGTCCTCACACCAGATCGGAGAGAGACGAAGATAGGGTGGTTGTCAAATGGGCTGGGCTTTGATTTAACTTTTAAATGAGGGAGAGAATGTAATGGGCTGGGCTTCTGCTATTAACGAAGCATAATTTTCAAATTGGTTCGGCTCGATTTTCTTTTCGGTCTTCGTAAGCCGGCCGATACTGACCGATTGATTTTTGTTTTTCTGAATGTCTGAACCAAAACTGAAAATCGAACCACCATCAGTTTCGGTCAGTTTTGTCGATTTTATCGATTTTTCCTTAGCATCCCTATTAGTTGTTGTTTCTAAATTCATTTGATCATATAGATTGAACATTTGTTTGGCAAATTTATTTTTTAAACGTATTTTTGGATTTGTAATTCAAATGGTAGAAAATTGGATTCAACATTTTCAAATTTAAATTTGAAACTTTAAAATTTACGGTTAAAAAAATTATTATTTTGTTTATAATTTCTCTTTTCTTTCTTTTTTTTTCAAAACTAAAATAGTTAAAACATAATATAATTTTTTTTTAGTATAACATGTTGGGATGGAGAATCGAAGGTATATGCCAATTACCACTTTGACAACGTAATATATTACTGTTACCTAACAATTGTACAAAATTTATAATCTATATATTAATAAATCAATCAATAATATTTTAATTGGACTAAATATTTAGTTGACAATTAATAATATTTTTAGATTGAGTGGTAGTTTATTTATCTATTTTTGTTAAGACATGTATGATTGTGTCGAAGTCGGGTTGAAATTCCAATGATTGGAAACATAATGAAAAATATATTGGTTTAGGCTGGTTGCATGAAAGGGAGGTAGTCAGCAAGCAGCATTGACTATGTTAGTTGGAAAATCAAAATGGGTTTGATATTGCACAACCATTTAGAAAAAGGAAAAAAGAAAAAAGAAAAATTGGTCAAAAAAAGGGTGATCCAAAAATGCAAGAGAGTAAGAGGTAGCCCCCACCTGAGGCCCCAATTCAACAATTATTCAATAATCTTTGTCCAGTTCTTATGATTGAAAATGATGCATGCTTTTTCTTGTCGTCTCAATCAAACAATCTCTGCAACCTCAACTTCTCAATTTCCTCATTTTAACTTGTTTTTTTTTTTTCTTCTGTATTTTCCACATAAGTTGGCGACTGGAGACCAACGTATTTTGCCCCAACTTGACTTCCCCATAACCTAAACTGGTAATTTAAGTCTTGTTTCTTTTTTGTTTATATAAGGAACAGTAGACTGAGGCCAATTGCCATCTACAACTTCATATGTCACCATAACTATTTTAGGGATCAACAAAAATAAAATAAAAAGGGTACCATATGTGGGATCCGGTAAATTATTCAATAGTAAATACTTGTTGCCATTTATTTGAGAAACTCTTTAAGTCAAGAAATATATTGAACATAAGTAAATTTTTTTACAACACTTGGAGAGGGGTGTCGATTATAGTTGAATTAAATTTAAATTCAAATCGGTAAATATAAAGTAATTATATTATATGCGGTTGGATATGAAGGGATATAGTCACTGGTACTGGAATTTATTCTTTAGCTAGCTTTGAGGGGCTACTTTTTCCGTTCCTTTTGCAACTTGTTGGCTCCACTCATAACCAAAGGTTTGGGGAATTGATTACTGGCTTTGAATGGAGTACTTAAAAGACAAATCAAAATAAAGTGATTTTATGTTATGATATCTAAACTAGTCCAACTATATTAAAATTGCCAAAATAAAGTGAAATGATGATAATTAATCAAATCAAATTAATGAAATTAATTTGTCTAATTGAGATTATTAACTCAAAGCCTTCATCATCATACATCATAATACGCTTTGTACAAAATTTTAGGGAAAATTTTTTTATTATAAGTACAGAGAGAACAGATTCTCTATAAATCTCTTTGGAGCCACTTTAAGAACAATATTTCTCCAGCCACATTATGCTTTTTACCTTTTGTTTTACAGATAAACAAAATTCAAAGCATGTTTTTTTTTTTTTATATATTTAAGCAATTATACAACGTACCAAATCACAGTAGTATAGTTGCGAGTTAATTCTGAAATTAATCATCATATAAAGTATAGTTTCACTAATAAGTTATATGCGGTAAAAAAGAAAGAAAAAATAAGGTAAATATCACACATAATTTTAATAAATAAGGTAAAACAGTGTCGAATCACGTAGTTTTGTTCACGATTTTTTTATTAGAAATAAATTATTTAAAGATATGCCTAGATGGGTAGTTTTGAGGCGACTTCTATTGAGTAAGTAGAAAAAGATACGTGCAACAATTGTGAAAATTAGTTTTAATAATTATAATTTGGCCAAAAAATTTAAAATAAAAGCCAATTAAGAAAATAAATAATTAACGACAACAATTAAAATAATTTGTTTAATATTAGAAAAAACTAAAACAACTTTTTTTTTGTTGGTTAAAAATTTAAAAACTATTTTAAATTACACATTTTAATTTGGCATAATTTCATTTTTGTCTTCATAAAAGTTTTCAGCTTAGGTTATACGGTTTGAATTAGATTTCAAGATATTCCATTAATCTCTATAGTTTGATTATAAGAGTGCTGGTACAGGTGTGGCAAAACAAATCTAATTAATGGTAAATATAACAACTATGTGAATTTTCAAATATAACTAAAAAAAGAACAGAACTCAACCCAAATTTGTTCATGAAAATATTAAAACAACAATGAAATATCTCTGTTTATTAATGATAGACTTCTTTAGAAATATACTATATCATTAATGAACATTTAGGCATCTAGACAAATATTAAAAAGAGAGAGAGAATTATGTAAAAATTTTGAAATAAGCATGATTTAAAAAAAAAAATTGCTATATCAAACCCGTTCAAATCATAAAAACCAAAGGGAAATTAAGGCATGGAATCAAATTTGTAATTGAGAAAAATAAAAATAAAACTATGCCAGAATATTTGGAGGTTTATGAAAAATTTCGAATCTATTTTGTTTAGAATATAATTGAACGAAGATTGAAGATTGGGATGGGGGAAAATGCGTAAATCGAGGCGAGTAAAAAAAAAAAAAAAGGGAAAAGAAAAAGAAACCGTAACTTGTTTTTTCTCCAAAAGCGAATCCTTTCACGGAACCCTTACGATTATATAAATGGATGAAGAAGTGGGTCATTTTGTTCAGTGCTCACAGGTCTCAGCCAAACGGGTCAGATAGCAGCACTCCCCTCTTGGGCCTTGTTTTGGGGTTTGGAATTTCAGTGAGGTGAAGGAGGAATTATGGCAGCGGAGCATGGCGTTGGGTCGGCTGCCGATGCGGCGGCGAAGAAGCCGGAGGAGAATGGGGTATCAGCCCCCGCTTTGGTCACAGCGACCGAGGGGAAGAAGGAGCCCGATTGTATTTCCTCTGTAATTCCTGGGTGGTTTTCTGAGATTAGCCCAATGTGGCCTGGTGAGTTTTTCTTCTCTAATCTCATATTTTTCATTATTTGTAGTCTGTTTGGCTGCTGAGATTTGTTTAGATGATGATTGATGAACAATACCACGGAATCCAGTTTTTCTCTTCCTGCAAATATATTTCTTTGGGTTTTTTCGCTTTGGCTTTCATTTTCGTTGAGAAAATCAAACGATTCGATATCATGCAGGAGAGGCACACTCCTTGAAGGTGGAGAAAATTTTGTTCCAAGGGAAGTCTGATTACCAGAATGTTTTGGTCTTTCAGGTATTGTTATATGAGGATGAATCTTCTGATATTTTGTCTTTCACTGTGAATTTTGCCCTCGATGGGCTGATGTTGGAGTTTTGGTTTATGTGCCCTGCAGTCATCAACATATGGAAAGGTTCTTGTTTTGGATGGGGTGATTCAGCTTACAGAGAGAGATGAATGTGCTTACCAAGAAATGATCGCTCACCTTCCACTTTGCTCAATTCCAAACCCCAAAAAGGTTTTTTCTCTTTGTGGAATAATTTGAGAATGTTTTAGAACTTGTATATGGAGTCATAAGTTTTTTCATACTCTGGATGGTATATGGTCTAATACCTTTGATTATTAAGAAACGAGATGCGGAGCAGGGGATGTCAGTGACATTTTTGTGGATATTTCATTATAACTATTTGCAGCTGAGATTCATATCAAATATTAAGTTTTAAGGTTGTTTCGTACTATCTCCTGGAAATAATCCATGCGGGCGATTGATGTCTGGCTATGCCATTTTTACTAGTTCGAGCTTATCATGCCTTATGTTCTCCTTGTTGCAAACCTGAAAGAAACTTTTTGTCCTTGATCCATGCAAGGAAATGCTGTGACGGGGGCTATGCTAATTTGTGTTTTGTTTTCTTGTTTCTTCACTCAATTTCTATCTTATTAGGTTCTAGTTATTGGTGGAGGAGATGGTGGTGTCCTGCGAGAGGTGTCTCGCCATTCATCTGTTGAGCAGATAGATATCTGTGAAATTGACAAGATGGTAGTTGACGTAAGTAATAACTTCCCAGGATTATCGGTTATTCGAGTACAAACTTGCTATAGATACTTGTGGACCTGTGGTGCTCATATGCTTATGACAAATGTGAGGAAACACTTCTTATTGTGATCGAATACGGTTGCCTGCATCTACCTTTGCAGGTTTCCAAAGAATTTTTCCCACGCGTAGCTGTTGGATATGAGGATCCTCGCGTCACACTTCATGTTGGTGATGGTATATGATCAATCATTTTTCTCTTCAGTTCCCATAACCCCACCCCCTCTATCTGAATTGTTGTGTTTATCGGCATGCTTCTCATTTTGCAGGGGTTGCATTTCTGAAGGCTGTTCCTGAAGGCACATATGATGCAATTATTGTGGATTCTTCTGACCCTATTGGTAATCATATCCTTCTCATATCCCGGAACAATGTTGGTTGTTTTGAAAATAATGTCATTCATTTGTCATCCTTCAGGTCCTGCACAAGAGCTTTTTGAGAAACCTTTTTTTGCTTCGGTTGCCAAAGCTCTTCGACCGGGAGGTGTTGTGTGTACTCAGGCAGAGAGCATATGGCTTCACATGCACATCATTGAAGATATTGTGACAAACTGTCGCCAAATATTCAAAGGCTCTGTCAACTATGCGTGGACTACAGTTCCTACATATCCAAGGTACACAGCTTTAACAATTTGACATCCCCCGGGCCTGCGAGCATCGGGCTTTTGCTTTTACTTTCT
This sequence comes from Momordica charantia, assembly GCF_013281855.1. Lineage (NCBI taxonomy): Eukaryota > Viridiplantae > Streptophyta > Magnoliopsida > Cucurbitales > Cucurbitaceae > Momordica > Momordica charantia. Next base: position 30,759,464 of record NW_028275167.1, on the reverse strand, counting down.
GCTTGACTGGTTCACTTAGAATTTATACAAAAAGCTCAGTTTTCTTTTACAGTTCACCATTCGAATATAGTTCTGTCTTGTCATTGGTCTTGTGAAATTTCTATGCTTCTGTTCTTAATTGCTTTTCTAACAATCAACCTGGTCGATGTTTCAGTGGAGTGATTGGGTTTATGCTCTGCTCAACTGAAGGACCCCCTGTTGATTTCAAGCATCCGGTCAACCCGATTGAGGATAACGGTAGCGAAACTGCGAAAGGTCCACTCAAGTTTTACAACTCCGAGGTTGGATCTTCTGTCACCCTTTCATATCCTGATTTATCACTCCTTCCATTTCACATGAACTCAAACATATCTTTCCATGTTTGTTGATATCTTCAGATTCATACAGCAGCTTTTTGCTTGCCTTCTTTTGCTAAGAAGATTATCGATTCAAAAGTGAAATGAGTATCGCTCCCACAGCAGCAATGAAGAAGCAAAGATTGGTTGAATGTCTTGGAGTTGAGGCTTAAATTATAGTTCCTTGATGACGAAGTTAGATGTTAGCAGTGGCGTAAATGAAATTGAAACGGTTGCTTTTTATTTTGATTCAGCATCATAAAGTTTCTTGAGGCTTTATGAATAATAGAAACAGCTCTTGTTTTCCCCACAATTTTCCATCTTTTTCCTTCTGTAATGTGGTATCTGAGGTTCATTCAAGGTTCAAGAAAATAACACTTGGGATTTCATTCTGCTTTCTCATACCTGCGTCTTGGCATTTTTACCGTCGAACAACATTAGAATTCAATTCCATAAAAGTTAGCAAGTTTCCAGTATAATCAGATGGGGCGATGAGAGATTTTATGAAGCCATCAGTTCAAGAAGATACCTCACAATAAAATCAATGATTCTTTAATTGAAACGGGCTGGTCTTGATGTAATTCTCAATGCAAACAACAAACATAGCATAGAATCTAAATATACTCTAACCAACCAAAGCATTCCCAATTACCAAAGTCCTAGACCCTCAAACTACAAACGAGAGAGAGTAGTCAACAAACACTGGAGGGCCCAGAACCATGATGTTAACTGCTTTCACCATCTAAAAGCAAATCACTAGCAGTCTTTAATAATGAGAAGTACGATTGGTGCAAGATTTGGTGGAGCAGGCCAAAAGTTGGGGAGAGCAATAAACGAGTTGAAGCTCACAAGATGCTGGTGTTATAAAAGAAGAATCTCAGGATAGTTTCGCGCATGCATAGAAGCTCGTAAAACGCTGATAGACGAGAAGATGATGAGCAGACAATCACATAAAACCAGCTTCATCTTCTTCAACCAGCTAAAAAGGTTTAAATAAATGGGATGCCTTCTTGCAGAAGAGTGCAATACAAACAGCATGCAACCAGTTGTAGAAACAAGAAGATGATTGTGGAGCAGAGTAGATATTGAGAACCGTGATGCACTAAGATGCAGTTAGCTGAGTAACGATGCCATTTATAGCCGAAAATCACACCTCAAAAACAAAAACAACCAACAGATAGATCTTTAGGGGCATCCAATGAAATAATAATAATAATAATAAATAGATGGTAAGGTATATATAAAACTCTAGGTAGTATATATGATTTTTAAAGCAAGAAGAGACCTCCGAGTTTCAGCAGGCGGAAGAGAGCCAACACAAAATGGTGCCGAACAGAACCCCATTTCGTGGCTCTTAAAATACTTCGTAGACACCCATCCATATCCAGGTTTCAAAGAGAACCAATTGTCAGAGATGAACTTAACTACATGATTCCGGTTCACTCCACAATTCCTATTAGAACTACAGTATAGCAGAAACACCATCATCTAAGTTCTACCAGCACTGCATCAGCCTTGATTCCAGCCTCAATCTCTGCAATAATGATAAACAGGCAACTCTTAGATTGATGCATATGCATCTAAAAAAGGAGAAGTCATGGAATTTATAGCTGAATCAGCTATGTGTCGACCTGCATTTGTAGATAATCATTCGTACTTTAAAGACGTTATATATTCATTACTTGCTCAATGTCCAGGGATGTCATAGGCCTCCAAATGGGGCTCATTGATGACCTGGATTCAGATTACAAAAGTACCAGTGCCTTTCAAGAGAACATTATATCCACTGATCCTAGTTCACTCTTACTATACTCCCAATGATAGCCCAGGATCAACCTGTTTGAGGAAATATGGTTCTCTATCTCTCACTAATTAGCTAAGAATTCTCCTCCACTTTTCAGTTTTCACTATTGGAGGCCTAAGTTTGGATCAATGGGCAACGTCATTATACTGACCTCCATGTCACAAACATTTATTTGCAATAAAAAAAAATTTAATTTGCTACACAGGTTTTACCGACTAGTTGTCATGTTATAAAAGTAACGCATACCCATTAGCATAAGGTGAACTGCGACGAGCATGGCGGTATGGAGGAGACCTGCTGTAGCTCCGACCACGCTTAGGAGGTGTAATGCTGCGGCGTCTTGGGGATCTTTTGCCACGAGGACTGTTGCTCCTATACGAGATAAGGAAAAAAGTGATAGAACATCAAAATCCAAAGTTTAATGAAACCACCCGTTGGTTTGGCACCAATTAGATCACTTGTTGTATTTAAAAAAAACGTGTGCACAACTTTGACACACCTGCGACCATATCTTTCATAACTAGGACTCCTACGACGACGAGGGGAAGGACTACGACGCAGACCACCTCCTATGCTTCGTGAAGCCCCACGGGAGCGACATTCTCGAGCAAAATGACCAGGTTCACCACATTCATAACATTTCAGATCATCACCACCACCACGGCCACGACGACCGCCACCACCTCCACTGCCTTTAGCGTTATGAGAAAGCTCCACACGCCAACCATTTTTCCCTGTTAAAGAGCCCAGAAAATCACATATAAAATTTAAACTCGAGACAATGAAACTAAGTTAAACACAGCCATAGGGAACTTAACAAAAAAATTGAATAGAAACCAGATAACCAAATCCAAGAATCTAAAGAATGTTCAATTCAAGTAAATTTAAGAAAGTATAGTACCATAACTATTAAGGATTTAAGAGGTACAAACAGTTTTTTTTTTAACACTGAAAAAGAGCACCTTTATTTAGTGAGAGACAAAATAGTAGGGGGATAATGAATCACCCTACAAGCCCTAGGAACTTACGGAAAAGGATCCCAATTGGCTTGGATCAAAGGTAGATTGTAATTTCAAAAAATCTTTTGATTTAGAGCACCATAGAGAGGAGAAAAGTCTAACAAATTAGGAGCTATAGCCTAGAGGTCAGGAAGCACTGGCTTTGAAGCTTATTGCAAGTGTTTAGCCCATTATGGAATAAAGTCCACAGGAAGACTTAAAATGTTAAACCTTCTTAGGCACTTTAGCCTTCCACACCAAATAAATCAGGTGCTGGTTCAAGATAGACTAAAGAGGGCATCAAAACATGCTTTAAAAGAATGGCTTCCAATTTCCATAACCCTAAAGGCCTCAAGTTTCCATATCTTAGAATCACGAGAATTCCCAAAATCACACCTTGAAGCATATTGGAGAGATCGATCCATTCACTACACTCTTTTTTCATTAAGGTGCCTTCTAAGAATAAAATTGACATTTAAATAAGCCACTCGGTTTCCATGATTTAGTTCATTTTTGTGGACAAAAATTGATACTAAACTAGACCCATTATAAAAATCTAATTTGCAGTGGTAATGAGAACTAGATGGCAGATAAAGGTGAGGGGGGAAAAGCACTTACTGAGTTCGCTGATCATAGTTCACTAGTATTTGAGAAAAGGTTTGTGTATATATACATATGAAAGCAACCATAGTTTGATAGAATGAATGAAAAGCAAAACTTGATGTCTGCTAGAAAAAAATCAAAATTTTATTTCGAACTGACCATCCAATGCTTGTATTGCATCTAGAGCATCCCTGCGATCATCAAACTCAATAAATGCATATCCTGGAGGCCTTCTAGCAACCCAAACGCTGTATTATTATATTCACAGACAAATAATTCAGAATGCAGATTAATACGATGGAACAAGGGACTAGGGAGCAGATATATTCTTTTAAATTAAAGCAAGTGGAGGATACAAATTGTAAAGTGTAAACTTTCTCATGTTAATAGTTGATGCAAGATCTAGACCTTTAGAAATATAACACTGCATTTTGCTGAATTACTGCGAGCCTTGAGATATGGGCCATGCAGATTGATCCCACAAATCTCAAGAAAAGCCATAAGATCTCGAAGAGTCCGTGTTCCAGTTTCTTAAACAAATTATACTGACGAGAACGAAAATATTGGTCTAATGCACAGAACAGAGTCCAAATATTGAACTCCCACTGCTGGCAGGCTAAAACCAGCCTATATTCTATGGTAATACACAGATTTAAAATAGACGTTCTGGTATGAAAAGTGACAAAATGCGGCTTTTTTCTTCCCCTGCAGAGTGATGAGATGTCCGGCTTTGGCCAGGTTAAAACGCCACGGATTAATAGTTAAGCGCCATACAAAAACTAGGGCCAATGCTGAGTCCAGTTACTAAAATCGGCTATAACGTAAATACCACCAAACTACCACTGACAGACCCAGGGACTTAAAATTTTCCCCTTTCGGACGATTTGGTGAATGTCTTAAGTCAAAAGGATGTTAATTAAAATAAAAACATGTGAAGGATGCCTCTATATAAAAATTTCAAACGGAAATTACCTCCTAAGAACACCGAACATTCGAAATTCATCTTCAAGATCCCTCTCTGTAACGCGTGGATCCAGATTACCAATGTAAACTCGAGTCATTGTTCCGAACAAGCGAAGAACCACCTGAAAATAGTAAAAGACTAAACAATCCCGGGGAAATATGCTAGTTTGAGAAGACGAAATCGTTCCTAAAAACGACAAGAAAACAACAGAAAGGAGCTAGTAAACATAAAGAATAAACAAAGAGAAGTTTCCTTCGGCAGCACTTGCAGGAGCCAATAACAATGGAGGGAAAAAAAAATGGAAATCGGAGCGCTAGTTTAAGGATTATAATAACGGTTAAAGACATGGAGAAAAGTTAGGGTTGTGCTCTTCGATCGCGCAGATGAAGCGTACCAAGAGAAACGATCTCTCAAAATCGTCAAAGAGTTCGATCAGATCCCCCGGTGATAAGGTAAGAAGCGGCGCCGGCGTAGTCGCAGAGCTCCGATGCTCGGAAGTCTGCAGAAGGTGTCAGTCAAGCGATGAGTGAGACTGGTTCCGGTAGTCGATGCCATGGCAACCATATTGGGCCGAGCAGCTCTTACCGATTTGGGCCGCACGAACTTCTACTGTACAATTTCGGCCGAGGAGTCCTTTGGGCCTCAATCGGCCGTCCTTTTTTTAAAATAATTTGTGTATGACTAGAAATAAAAGGATTTGAATCAATGAATGGGTGTCATTTGTCAATCCATCCTATTTGATATTTGAAAATAAAACAACGGTTTTTGTACAATTGTTTAGATATTTTTACGTAATTTTTTTAACCATTGCTGAGCTATTTTAGTTTCAAATTTTAATAATTGCTAAAATTCTATTGGAAACATTCTTTTTCTTAAATATATATATATATATATATATATTTAATACAATGAGTATTTGAACTAGCGACATTTTAGTCTAAGATAAATTCCTTAATCAATTGAATTAAAATCAAGTTGACTATTAAATTACAAATTTTTTTTATTTCCATTTAAACTTTTTGTAATTTAACAAAGACGAGATATTAAAAAAAAAGTCTGTTTTTACATAATTTAATTAGCTTTTTTTAGATGCAGTTGGAATCGCTATTAAAAAAAAAAGTGTAGTTGGAATCTTTTATTTTATTGAAAATGTAATACTAAAATAATATATTTGATCTATTTATTTAATACACGTTAATGAAAATCAAAAATGCAAAAATTGTAATCGGTCAGAGTAACTTTTATTACTTAATTTCAAATTTCAACAAAACAAAAAATGAGACTTCAGAATACCCATTGACTGGAAACTTAGAAAGTCTTAAATTATATTTTCGTCCCCAAATTTAATTTTATACATTAAATTTCACCGTCTAGTTTTGGTCTACCAACTTCTGTAAAGGTTTAGTTTGACTTTCATTGTAAAATTTTGTGTTGAAAATGAAAAATAAAAAGATTTGTTTTCTTTGGTGTTGTTTGTTCAACTAACCGAATCAAAATGGAAGACTTCAAATTTGAAAATAACTATCCGGAAAAAACTACATTGGAACTATTCTCTACCCCTAAATTGTATTCTATTTCCATATTTCATGTGATCTAATTTGAGGGTAATTAGGGTAGTAAAAATAATTCATAAATTTCAAAAAATGTCACTATGTTTTCAAAATTTCAAATATAGCAAAATTTTTATTATTTTGATTTTGCCCGTATGATATCTGATATACTCATATAAATCTAATGTATATCTATACCTGATATACATCCAATCTATATATGATATACATCTGATGTACTTCTGATATACATTATCATATTGTACCCATGATATGCATTATCAGATGTATGTATTATACCTCTAATATATATATCTGATGTACCTCTAATTTACGATATACTAAGTATATTTGCAACTAATATACTAAATATAGGGTATATTAACTGTTTAATTTTTAGTGGTATATCAACGGTTTAAATTATAGTTTTCCATTGTAATTTATTGATTGATATATACTAATATTATCAATAATGTTGATTACTATATCACTACTATTTATTCTATATTAATATTAATTAGATACTAAATATAAGAGATATCAACCGTTTAAATTTATAAATATTTATAACTTGTTTTTTATGTACATGATCCACATAAACTTTTTATACAATAACTTTATATTTTAAATTTTTTTTGCACCATTGTTTTCATATGAAAAAAATGATATAATAGTATTATATCAACACAAATATCATAATTATATTAGTAGATAGTATGGTTATATCAGAGGTATATCGGTGGGAAATTAGAAACATATTAAGTATATATCAAATATATATCAGTGTTATATTAGTGGTGAATCATATATAAGAAGTTATATCAGTTGTATATCATTTGTATAATCAATTGTAAATTAGAGACATATCAAGTATATACCACAGATATATAATATATTGTATCGACATGGTAAATCAATGGTTATCGTACGTATATCAGTGGTAAGTCATATTAGAAGTTCAGTAGATATCATAGTTATATTATAAGTAAATCAATTGTATATCATTATTATATCAGTAATATATCATAGACCTATATCAATAGTCAAATATATTGTAGATATATTACACATATAAATCACATATATTGTAGGTTTTTTATTGAAAAAATACTATATTTGAAAAACCTAAATATGGTTGTCATTTTACTTATTTTACTAAATATATTTGTCGTATTTGAAACTGTCCTTGACACTTTACAAACTTCAACAAGTTGTCCCGAGAATACTTAAAAAAAAAATTGTACTTATATTTTTTTAATTGACGTGACTTTATTAGTAGACATCATATTTTTATTTCTATATTTTAAATGTTAGTCAGTTATTATTTACTAATATCAAAAATTTCAAGATAAAATTCATTACTTCTAAATACACCAACAATAAAAGTAATTTAAAGAATGTTTTCAGGGAAAGGGTATTATTTCTTTTAGTACAACATGTCGGGTTGGGCATCGAACTCACAACCTTTTGGTTTGAAATATATGTCAATTATCGCTGAGTTATACTCACTAAATCAGTTTTGACGTAGAAATGGTATTATGATGATTACAATGCACCTAACTTTTATTCCTAATATAATTAAGAACTCGGATAGATTTTGATTTGATTTGAAGCCATTTCAAATTAACATTGTTAAAATAATGTCAATTATATAATATGTTTTTTCTGCAAAAATGAGGTATATTGCAAAGGGAAAAGAATGGATATATCACAACTTGAGATTAAACACAAAAGAAAGAACAAGACCTGGAAAAAATTGCAGGAACATTAAGAAGATCAACCACAAAATGAATGAATAAATAAATAACACAAACACAACCACAAACAGCATAAGAAACACGAGCATAAACATCATAAACCAAAAAAAATACACACATGACTCTCTTCCCTACCTGTTCAAATCTTAGCTCGAACATGCGAAGACGAAAAGCACCAAGGAAAAGTCATCTTGCTCTAACTTATCCATTCGAAGAGGAGAGATAGATGAATTAATCGACACCAAATTTGAATGAGAGGGATCATGAAATGTCCCTTTTTTTTGTGATTCAATCATAAAAACTTTCATACTTAGCTTGGAGGTCGCATGGAAATATCATGGTCATCAAATGTCGAATAAGTCTGAATTATTTCAAATTGTGGTCCGAATTTGAGCCGGAAGCATACTTAACATTAGTAAAGTGTGTTTTGGAGTGATTTTGAGAATCATTTTTTTTATTGTCAAATTAAAAAGAAAAAAAGAAACGCCTACGTTACCTACCTAATGCTAAAACCAACGAGAGGAAAACAGCGGCGAAATGTGAAACACGAAAAAAATAGCGGAAAGCAAAAAAGAATTGGCAAAATGGCGTGTTTGATGTAATTGCAGTATCATCTGGGAAATGGAAGATACGTTATAGATTCACTTCAAATATACGGTTTAAAGTCTGATTTCATACGCCAACAATCCTCAACCAAATACCAATATATATCTTCCCATCATCTTCTATTATAACTTTATTTATTGTATATCTTTTTCTTTTTCTAATTTTCTTATTTTCAATCCCATTTAAGAAAAATTTAAAAAATTTAGCCACTAATTTATTCTTCTATCGGAGATTTTTTTTTTCTATAAGTAAACCGCAACAATAATGCAATTAAATCCCTCCTTCTAGACTATAGGAATTAGAGAAATTAATATTGACGTATGTGGAACTCGGAGGTTCACAGTACCCTCACCAATAAAATTATTATTATCAGTTTGAGCATATTTCAATTGAAATATTATAATATCTTCTTTTTTTAAGGGAGGTGAGGTTGAAATTCCTACCGTACCTTTCTTTATTAATTAAAAAATATATATATTATATTATATGGTAAACTTCTTAGTAAAATCCAGTTGGGCTTGAAATTTTATTAATTTTTATTTTCCTTAGTGTCCTCCATGTTCTCAAGATCAACAACTCACGTTTGTGAAGGAAAAAATAAATGTTGGCGGAAATTGACTGTTTCAAGATCCCAATTAAGAGCAAAATTCTTTTGTTTGTTAAATTTTTGTTTACCATTTCATTTTTTTTAATAAATAAGAATGTAATTATATTTAGTAACTGTTTTTAATTGAAAAAAAAATAGAAGTGTATTTGTTTACTAAACTTTTAAATTAAAACTAGAATATTAAGGTGAGAGACTACATATGTCTTGTTCATCCCTAATAAAAATTATCTAAAAATTTAGCTTAAATCTTAAATATAAGATAAATGATTATTTTTTTTCTTATTAGTTGTTGCACAGGTATAGTAAATTTCTTAGGACTAAAAAAGTATAGTAAATTTCTTACTATTGTCATTTAATATGTAAATAAATTATTGATTAAATATCATCCAAGTATCATTTAAAAAATCTTAAAATCATTTTAAATTGATTTTTAAGGTATGATGGTGATTTTGAAAAATAAATTATACTCAAATCAGTTTTTTCTAAGATTACTAATTGTATAATCACTCCCAACCAAGATTTTAAATGTCGATGTCTATGAATATTTCTGTAAAAATGTTATAGAAATTAAAAGATTGTAAAAAATATTTAAATTAACAAATAAACATCTTCATATTTCTAAATAAGTTAAAAAATAATTAATATTAATATTATGTATATATTAGTGACATTTTATTGATATTTTTTATATTTTATCGATTTTTTTATACTACGATGGAAATGTCGATTTATCCTCGATATCGAGCCCATGAAACCTATGAAAATATAGATATATTGACAGAAATATCGACGTGTCGACAGATATTTAAAACTATGCTCCCAATTACGTACTGAGATAGAAATAGAAGATGTGTGGTCAGCTAAATTGTAATGAATGGTTAGTGGTGATGTCAATTTTCAAGCCAAACACGGCCTAAGGCCTAAGGGATTAGTTTGTGAGTAAAAGGCAAAATAAATAAAATAAAAATAGGTGGGGTGGCAAAGGCCAGGGCAACTTTTATTGGGCAAAAAGGAGTTGTTTTTTATTATTATTTTTTTATATTGACCAATTTCTGATAACCTATCAGGCACTACCTGATGGGGGCACCCCTTGTCTGGCTATGAAAACGATTTTCACTTCATTTTTATAAAACCATAATCACCCAAATAAATAATGGGTTCTTGTGTTTCTAAATATAGGAAATATTAAAATGCACTACTACTCCGACAGTAATTTTATGAACTTGTTTTTGTGTTTTAAATTTGACAAATAACTCAAACTATATATATTCGAGAAAGTAAAAATATAAAAACAGGAAAGGGTTATCAAACAATTGTATGGTGAGAGTGGATGATGAAACCATGACTTTAAGAATGGTAGTAGATGTTTTATCTACGAGTTTGTTTTTACTATTATATTATGTTGGAGGTAATTTACCAAGCTTACACGTGTTAACTAGGTTAAAAAGTGTCACGTCACCACAACAATCTACAACACGAATACATAAGTCTGGAAAGAAGACAAAGTAGCTCGACGACCCTCCTTTTGTTCTAGCCGACAAATACATTGGATGGTCGTCCGTGCCTTCGTAGAGGTCAAACTAACCAATATAGATCTTAACAACTTTGGTAAAGAATAAGTTGATGATCACAATATCGCTCCTCTCATGCTCTTAATTGTTTTTTCGACAACACGCCGCGAGTTTTGAAATGATGGTAACCGTTAAGCAAGTAGGATCGGCGGACTACCAATACCTATAAATAGAAACCTCACTTCACTTTTTAAGTAGGTGGTACTATTCCTCTCTCTAAATAATAGATTTATTTAAACTGACTTGAGCATCATAACTTCTCTGTGTATGTTATGAGCCTCTGTCAACATCTTCAGAACTTAGAGGGGCGATCCATTTTTATGATTCAACGTACCAATTTTATTATAAGATATTTTACTATGTTTTTTATCTATTTTATTTTTTGCACTATAATGTTTAAAATAGTTTAATTCTACTTTGGTATCAATTTCCTTTTTGATTTATATATTATTTGCAGATATTAGCCCTTCAAACAAAATAGTAATTATGAAAATGGAACCTTCATTTTTAGCCTCAACTTTATTAGAGTGGGTGTCACCTCACCCTAACCTCTATTCCATATAGTTTTACGTGCGGTAAAACTTTACGAAAACCACATTACGTTGACTTTACTTAATTGTTTATTTTTATTTTTTTTCCAAAGCGTAGTTGTGATTGAGGGATTACAATGTTAAAATAGAATCTTTTAAATAAGAAAAGAAAGTAATTTATGAATTTAGTAACTTTAGTTATTCTTTTTATTTAAGCTTGCTACAATATTCAACTTTAGACTATAGTTATATATATTTGACCTTGATCGCTAATATTATTATTAGATATATTAATAAGATATGTATATTAGATATATTAGACTATTTTTGGTTTAGTTCACATACCATCATGGCATGTTTACATCATTATTGTTCGGTTGGTTTTTATCAACGGTGTTAGCAATTGATATTTAAAATAGCGAAAGACATTTTTTTTTTTCAAAGGTAAAAAGGAAAAAAATACCTAATTAGAGCATTGTAAAATAAGCGCGTTTAAAGTTTAGAAATGTTGTAATTTGATAAAAATAAATTTAAAATAAACAATTTTAATACTATTTTAGTATAGCTTTGGCTCATTTTGATTAATGTATTTTCAAAACGTTCATTTTGGTTTATGTATTACTCTCCAATTTTATTCATTTTAGTCTCCTTGCTTTCAAAAACATCTATTTTGGTTTTTGTACTTTTAAAAAGTGACTATTTTGATAGTTTTATTTTTACTTTTATCTCAAATGCAATTATAGATGTGTATTAAAAGGTTTTATTGTGTACTAACAAATAACGTTTGTATTAAAATTTTGAAAATAGGGATCAAAAGTATGAAAGTAGATGATTACCAAGGAAACAAAATTGAAAATATAGAGATAAAAATAAGTTTAAATAGAAATAGTATTTAAAAATTAAATAGAAAAAGATCAGTTTGAAAAATGTGAAGCTTTGATGAACCGACACCCTTCTTATCACAAACTTGTATCAACTTTCCTTGTTGCCTTGTTTTTCTTTTCCCTTTTATGTTTGGTCAAAAAGCATTATTGATGATTTTTCGTTGTTTTTTTTTTTTATTTTTTTTTTTACGTATTCCCCACTTGTAGAAATTATCGTTACCTTCTATCTTCGTTTAATTTTTCAACCATCAATCTTTTACGCTTTGGACTTTGGACCCATTTAATTTAATTTCTCTAGACATATGGAGTAAATAAACTACTACCAGGTTGAGTATTACAAGTCAAACCCACCCAATACGCACCGTTTCCCCCCACCAACTCAAACAACCAAACCAAGAAAATTACTTCCACTGCCACCACTCCAAAATTACTATTTTCTTCCTTAACTTAATAAATATATTCTTTTAGCTCTACCATTTTAAACTTGGTTCAAATTTATGTTTTGAAATCTACCATGAATGTAGTTTCACACCCCTTGAAGTCTCATCCGTTGGTATTGTAAATATAACTAAGAACAATATTTGAAAGTTTAAAATCAACAGCATTATATGGAGAATTTGTAATCAACGGCAAAAAGTTTACCCATACTTATAAAAATGTCAGTACCATCGAATCCGATTAGGTGACAGTTGACACGTGATCATTAAGTTGACAGTCGTCCAATTCTATGTATATTTATTGGGAAAGTTTAGACGCAATGAATATCGAACTTCCAAACTAGTGTGACTTTATCCATGGCCGAACTAGTCGTTAATGTTTTGAAGTTTAATAGAAATCGCCTAATTGCATCTCCTGCCTCGTGGCGCATCTCTCGTCTAGAATCTCGAAGGTAACCGTTGCGATGGGCACACGATGCCAAAGGTTATTTCTCCTTTTAAATAAATACTCATAAGGAGAAAGAATAAGATACGTGAGAAAATTTGACTTGAGAATTTTTACTCTTTTGAATGTCATGCTGACACAATTTTCGTAGTGCCAACTCATTGTCTTATAGGATCTTCTTCCTCAATTATCTTTTAAAACTTTGATGCTTTAGTCTATTTTTGATTAAAACAAGTACTTTTAGATTTTGCAACTAAATTGAAACAAACTAATAAATGTCGTCCACGTCATGTTAATTTATTAGACATAAATTTAGCATGATTTGATCCCATCAATTACTCATTGATCTTAAAAAGTATAGAAACTAATGCTATAAACATTAAATTATGACCATGTAAGTTGACTTACTTTTAGAAAATTAAAAACCCAAGAATTTATGGATCATGCGGAAGATCACACGTAATTCAACTGAATTTAAGTGTAGAAGTAAATGGGTTAGTGTTTTTTTGGCATTCTCAAATTGTTTTTAATTTTTTTTCCAAAAAAAAAAAGGAGGATAAATCGAAAGGGGATGGAGTTTTTTCCCCTGAAGTGTGGTATAACTTGTAAGAGCAAAAATCCAAAATTGAAGGACTTTCACTTCGAAGGGATTCCCTTAAAAAAGGATGAATCCAAATTTCCCAACTTCAGCAAAGCCAAAGCCTTCATCAGATTTATTCTCTATGACCTTTTTTTATTTCTAAAATACTTTTCCTATTTTAGTTTTTTCATTTTTTCCCAATCCTCTTATTTACTGCCCTGTTGCTTGAAAACTTTGACTTGGTTTCTATTTCTAGAACAAATCCTTTGAATCTAACTTAAAAAAAACCTGAGTCTTGAGTGTTGACTATTGAATCTTCTTTTTAGACTCTTTTTAGTCTAAATTATAAAGTTTACGTTATAACTTTCAAATTTATCTTCAATAAATACTGAACTTTTAAAATTGTATTTGATAGGTCTTTTAACTTTTAAAAATAAATTAGACTCTTTACGTGACGTCGAATTAGAGATGAGGGATACATGGATGAATCCGTACCCCATCAAATGAAGGATCATGAGATCATAGAAACATGATTAAGAAATGATATTGATAGTCACTGTCTATACTTATAAAATATATCTTTCCGTTATCGTTACATTCTTAATTATATTTTTTAAATATGAACTCACAATCTAGATATATGTCAATTAGCTGCTCGTTTTTGCGATGGGAAGTTAAGTTGGAGTGAAGATGTGATTTAAACAAAATTTAGTTCGATTTTGTTGTTCCCGTGGGGAGAATGAAGATCAACGCAGTCATAATCGGTGGTTGGCAATTTGGCATGGTTATGTTATGTGTGCAGCAAATTCCATGTCAGTTACGTCATCATCTCTCACATTGAGTCAACTCGCCCCAAATTCACCGAGTTCATTCAACCTTTTGGAAGGTAACAAAATATACCCACAATGGCATCTGTCCTCCCAAATCCTGACAATAACCAATATACTCCTTCTCCTCCTCCTCCTCCTCCTCCTCCTCCTTCTTCGCTTAATCGCAGAGAAGCGTTGATTAGCTGTTGGTTCTTCTTCTCCTCTATCTCTGTTTCTTCTTCAACTCTCTTCGAACTTCTTCAAATTAACTACCGTTGAATTCTTCTCCCTCCCGTCTCTTTCTGAATGATTACGGAACATATTCGATTTTCTCAGGCTTTTCGTGTTCGTTGTTCTTGCCATTTTTCAATCACATCCCCTTCTCTCCCTACAGAGACATGTGTATTTAATATATGTTTTTTCTTTCAAGTTTCAAAGACTTTTGGGTTGTTGTTCTTGTTGGTATATTCCTGTATTTTCTCCAAACTTACTGAAGGGCGTTTTTAGCACTTCCGTTTTCAGTGTGTTCTGCTGAAATTGTTATTTAATTCTCAAAGTTTTAAAATAATGGGTTTCTTGAGTATCTGGCATTCTTAGGCAACTCATCGTGGATCTGCGAAGTCACCCAATTTGATTTGTATAATATAATCCTTGTTTTTCTATTGTATAAAAAGATTTAAAATACTTTTTGTTTCTCTATCCGTCTCCTTCCTTCGCCTCCCCCTAAAAGTTGCCCCAAATAGGGATTTAAGTTTGGAGTAGAGAAATGGTTCTGTTCAACTTTTGAAAAACTTGACCCCCTTCTGGTTATGGATCTGGAAAGTGGGGTGGTTAATGAGAAGAATGCGAAGGTAAGTCCTGTACGTTCTGTAACATGCATTTAAGTCCTCAGCCTTTGATTTCATTTCTGTTTTGGGAGATTTGGCCTTACAAGTTTCAACCCCTGTTTCGATTTTCACTGTCTTCGTTTTTCGCAGAAAGACTCATGGAGGACGGTTTTGATGATGGCTTATCAGAGCCTTGGCGTTGTCTATGGGGAGTTGGGGACTTCGCCTCTGTATGTCTACAAGAACACTTTTGCTGATGAAGATATCGAGCACACCACCAGCAACGACGAGATTTACGGCGTTTTGTCCTTCGTTTTCTGGACTCTCACTATTGTTCCTCTGCTCAAGTACATATTTATCGTCCTTAAAGCCGATGACAATGGCGAGGGAGGGACGTTCGCTCTCTATTCGTTGCTGTGTCGACACGCCCGAGTTAGCTCATTGCCCAATACTCAGTTGGTTGACGCTGAACTCGCTGAGTACAAGATGGATATCCACGGTCCACCGCCTCAGGAAAGTTTTGGGTTCAAACTCAAATCTGCGTTGGAGAAGCGTCGGATTCTGCAGAAATTCTTGCTCGTTCTTGCTTTACTTGGGGCTTGCATGGTGATTGGGGATGGCATCCTGACACCGGCTATTTCTGGTAATCATTCACTAATTTTCAATCTCACTGTTGCTCGCCCATTCGATTTCCATTTAATTTTCTTAAATTGGATGGTGGTTTATCATTCATTTCTTGTTTCAACTTCCTGTCAGTTTTTTCGGCGGTTTCTGGCCTCGAGCATACCATGTCGAAAGAGCATCACAAATGTAAGAACTTATCCTTGCCCATTTTTAATTGGAACATGACTTGTTTGTTTCTGAGGACTGGGGTGGGGGTTCAGTGGTAAAATTAGAAGTGAAAATCGCCAGTAGCTTCCGTTTTCCCTGAAATCTAACGAATGGTCCCAATTTTTTGTCCAAACTGTTGGCTATTGTTTAAAAATGTTCTTTTGAGTATCCAACTTCACCTGTCTTCTTATGAATGAGGGTCACTGTCGATTTCTTTAGTATGTTATGCAATCATCACAAACAGTTGTCAACAATATTGATCGCTATACTTGGGAGACCATACTGACAAGTCTCCTCACAAGTTGCAATCGATTGCATTGAATTGCTTACTGTGTTGGATAGGACATGACATACCACTACTTATATAACTGTTGGAGGGTAGTGTTTAAGAAGGGGGGAGCACTGTGGAGAAGACTGAACTTTGGCAGTATGAATCTTCTCTTTCACAAAGAAGTGGGGATAAAGAAGCGTTGGACTTTAATGACGAAGAAGTTTAAACTGTGATTATATGAAGATTGAAAAATTGTAGCGACTCTCAGTGTAGGAATAATGTTTAACAATTAAGTATGGGTAATACCGTGTGAGCTGCCGGGTATCTCTTTGACCCTCCCATTTGCTTAAAAAAGTTTTTGTTTTTCTGAGGTGCTTGTGGAAAACTAGAAAGAAAGACTACATCATAAGCATGGAGCTTAGTTATAACTTATAAGCATGGAATCAAAGTAGATTGTAAAGGTTAAGATTTAAGAATAAGACCGCTGTGCAGTTGAAATCATTATTTACAAGCCAGTGATTTTAGAAGTAATGACAATAAATAATGATTTGATCCTACAGCCTGCTATTTTGGTTCATAGTGAATAGATTTTTTTTTTTTTTTGTGCAGTACCTTATTTTCTATCATAGTTAGTCCATTACTAACTACTTCCACAACTTCCGGAAACACACCCGGCTTCCATATCACTCTCTGAATGTACACTGTGGATGGTGTCACAAGTAATTAGTTGTGATACTAGATGGTGGTTCTTTTATGAGCAAAGATACTAATCTATTAGACTATTTCTATTAGACTATTTTCAGAAGAACTATATGATAGCCCATTGAGTTTTGCTCAACTATATTTTGTTAGTTTCTTGCCCAACAATTACCCTGACCCATCAGTTTGTATTATACTGTTAAATACTGGAGTCTGTCAGACCAGTTCCTCATGTAAATTTATGTTCCTGCAGATATAGAAGTCCCAATCACATGCATCATACTGATAGGCTTGTTTGCTCTTCAACACTACGGCACGCACAAGATAGGCTTCTTGTTTGCTCCCATAGTGACAGTTTGGCTATTGTGTATCAGTGCCACTGGCTTGTACAATATTATTCACTGGAATCCTGGTGTTTATAGAGCAATTTCTCCTCGTTACATGTTCCAATTTCTTAAGAAAACACAAAAAGGAGGTTGGATGTCACTTGGTGGAATTATGTTGTGCATTACTGGTAAATGCATGCATTTAGTTTTGTTCATCATGTCGCGCCATTACAAGCAAAATCATTCAATTGTTAATCAAATTTATCTCTTCACTGTTCCAGGTTCAGAGGCGATGTTTGCAGACCTTGGGCATTTCTCACAGCTATCAATTAAGGTACAATATAACTTTTGAATATTGGGTCTACTAATACTTAGGAATTTTCTTGTAAACTAAATTACACTTCTTTCAAATCGTTGAGTGTACACCCCACTGTCATTGCCATCAGTTTATGATCGAGCTTTAATGATGGTACCTTAGTTCCCATCTCAATTACATTATATTTCTTCTTTTTGTCTTGATTCTTGAATAGTTAAGAACTCTGTAGAAGTAGGATATCTTGTTTCCATTCATGCTTAAGGCTTGATGAGTAGCCCATGTCTATCTCCTTTATGCCTCCTTTTTTCATTCGTGTGTAGCCCAAGACTTTTAGCATGTCTCTTTACAAGTTACTAATATTGGCTTCAACGGTTCTCTTTTATTGTAGCATAAATACAGAAACTATATTAACTCTCCAAATTCCTTGATCTTCAAGTGTCTGCTTCATGATCCCATCATTAACTTGCTTGTTATATCAGTGTCTAACTGAAGATTGGTGAGGGGGAGAAATTCCATTCACCTTTCTTCATCTTTTTCTTGAATTCCCACCAGTGACTTGTTTGTACGATCAGTATCCCACCTATAACTCTAGATAAGACTAATTGAAGAATTGATCATTAGTAGAACTGGGCCATGATTATTACCGTTCGCTAGCGTGTTTGTATTTTTATTTTGCCAATATCTCCATCTTTTATGGTTCCTTTGATACATATTATTCATGTAACATTCAGGTGTTTATTGATCATATTTGCGTTATCGTTTCCTATCATATTTCAGCCAGTCCTCATAATTTCTGCTACTAATGTAATTCTATAGGATAAACCTGGTCCCACAAACTGAAAAGATGCCTTCTCACAAGAGTTATCTCTATATTAAGACAGTTGTGCACTTTTGCCTCATTATACTTTTTAAGCATCTTGCCCGTTGAATTGTATAACATGTGCTCTTGTGTTTCTGACTTAGATCGTTGATAACCTATCATCTACTAACAACCTCTATACACTGCGTATTTGAAAATTGATGTTTGATTTTGCAAGAATCTGCGCTTGTGTTCTGGTTTTCTGAAGCATGTCTTCTTCATCTCGACCATTTTCTAAGTTACCTGTTTTGTTTAAAACCCTTGCAGATTGCTTTCACTTTTATGGTTTATCCATCTCTCCTCCTAGCATACATGGGACAAGCTGCCTATCTATCTCAAAATCATACCACTCCAAATGTAATTGGGTTTTATGTATCTGTACCTGGTAGGCCTTAAGAATGGGTTTCCACACCACATGAAAGTTATTTCAGATCTAATTCAAGTTTTGAAAATATTTGGCTAATTGACTTTTGTTTTCCATTTCCAGAGAAATTGAGGTGGCCTGTCCTTATAATCGCTGTGCTTGCTGCAGTAGTAGGAAGCCAGGCTATAATCACCGGAACTTTCTCAATTATAAAGCAGTGCTCCGCTTTGGGTTGCTTTCCGCAAGTTAAAATTGTCCATACATCCTCGAAAGTTCACGGTCAGATTTATATCCCGGAGGTTAATTGGATTTTGATGCTGTTGTGCTTGGCTGTTACCATAGGTTTCAGAGACACAAAGCGCTTGGGTCATGCCTCAGGTATGGTTCTGGTTATATTAAAGCAGTCATCTGTCAGTTGCACATAATTTTCGGCCCTCTGAACTAAAACTCTATTTCTTCTTGTTTTTAAACGTGATTGATGGTTCATTTTCTGGGGAACAGGTCTGGCAGTGATAACCGTCATGCTGGTTACTACGTGCTTGATGTCTCTTGTTATCGTCCTGTGTTGGCATCGAAGCGTGTTTCTTGCAATAGGCTTCATCTTCTTCTTTGGCAGCATTGAATCTCTCTACTTCTCAGCTTCTCTCATCAAATTTCTTGAAGGAGCTTGGGTTCCCATCGCTATTTCTCTTGTCTTGCTGATTGTTATGTATGTCTGGCACTATGGTACTCTTAAGAAGTATGAATTTGACATCCAAAACAAGGTTTCTATCAACTGGCTGCTTAGTTTGGGTCCCAGCCTAGGCATCGTAAGGGTTCGTGGGATTGGTCTCATACAGACGGAGCTTGTTTCAGGAATCCCGGGTATCTTCACCCACTTCGTCACCAATATTCCTGCCTTCCATCAGGTTCTCGTTTTCCTTTGCATCAAACATGTCCCGGTGCCACGTGTTAGACCTGAGGAACGGTTTCTAATAGGTCGTATAGGTACGAGCGAATATAGACTCTATAGGTGCATTGTACGATATGGGTATCGAGATGTTCACAAAGACGACGTAGGGTTTGAGAATGATCTTATATGCAGCATAGCAGAGTTTATGAGGTCAGGGAATCCAGAGTCTAGTGATTCCAAACACGGTTTTGACAGAGATGGTGAAAATATGACAGTCGTCGGGACATCTTCTACCCATGAAGATAGAATTCAGATGGCTGAGAACAATAACGACGCAGACTCTGAAGAACTGTATGCAGCTTCAGACGCAAGGGAAATAAGGTCGCCAGCTCCAATTCAATTGAGGAAAAGAGTGCGTTTCATCGTACCCGAGAGCCCAAAGATCAACACCGATGCAATGGCAGAACTAGAAAATCTAATGGAAGCAAGGGAAGGAGGAGTAGCTTACATATTAGGACGGTCGCACATGAAAGCAAAACAAGGATCGAGCATGCTGAAAAGGGTGTCGATCGACTTCATTTACGAGTTCTTGAGGAAGAACAGCAGAGAAGCTAACTACCCTGTAGGTTCATCACATTCATCATCAACCCTTGAGGTGGGTATGATGTATCTTGTTTAGTTTTAACCATAATAATACTAGAATTCTATGTAGATAGATATGGGTATAGAAAGCTGTAATATCTGTAAAAATATTGAAAAAAAAAAAAGCCTATAAAATTCAAGTGTGGATTTGAGGAAAATGGGAATAACAAAACATAATTCAATTAGTCAAATGTTTGCATGTGGAACATGACACAAAACTTTCTTTTTCTTTTTTGGTTGATCCAGCAATTCATTTGATTTGAGCATTAATTCATTATTTATTTTCCTCGTTTTTTTCATCAATGGATTCTTCATTTTTTTTTTTGATTTTGTTGCGTTGTCACCATTGGTAATGTCAATGAGACGTCCTAACAACAGATATGTTAGTTGTGATTTTGGGACTTTTCAATTGAAGGGAGTTTTTATCACCACCATATTATTTTCAGTTGTATTTTGCTATATTAATTATTATATTGTTTTTAAATTGTCTAAATTTAGTAGTTCTAATGTCATTCTAGAATGTAGGTGACTCCATACTATATCAACACTACATATATTCCATCTATCTTAATTACACGTGCTGAGCGTGTGAAGTATTTAAGAACTCATAAACAAGTCTATTATTAGATCTTTATCACAAAAAATAAAAATAAAAAATTCTATTAGTAGATGATGTTTTTTTTTTTAATTTCAAATATGCTCTTAAGATTATGTGCAAATTTTAGCAATAAATAATCTATAATCCATTCGATAAAGTTTTCTTTTTTTTTAATGTAAATAAAATGGTAAAATATATCATAGGTCTTTATATTTTTCTTTCTAAGATTAAAAAAAGTATAGTTAATAAATAACTATAACAATTGTAAGAAAATAGTTTATAATTTATTGAAGTTTGAAGTCATTTACAAAAGAAAAAGTTGATATTTCGACACGCAATTGAGCGTGTGAAGTGAACTGGTGCCTGGTTGGTCACCATCCTCGCGCTGGGCCCACATTGGAGGTGGCGGACCGGCGGCCTTAATAAATAAATAAAAAGCATGCGAGTGCCACGTGCCTATTTAATTTCTTTTTAATTTTTCTTTCTTTCTCTATTTTACCCTTAATTTATTTTCTAAATCTCAAATATATCCTTCCATTCTATATTGTCTAATATTTAACAGATATTTTGTGACCCTTTATTTTAAAAATTTAAATTAATGAATTAAATTATAGTGTAAAATCTGCGTGTCCAGTCCAAGGCTGTGACAGTTAAGCAATAGCACCGACCAATCATCTTCTTTCATCTGTTTATCCATCCCGACCCTTCCACGTAAGCAGCCATATGGATTATTTAAATTCAAAGTCAACGTGACAAAGATACATACCTTTACTTTTACCACCTCCAATTCATTGTACACTGTCCAATTTATATTAAATTCTGTTTTTTATTTACAATATTCGAATAAAATATTGTTTTTTTTTCTTTTTTTAATATAACAGTTGGCGTGAGGGCTTTGTACTTTTCCATTACAGACTCTCTTGAAAAGAAGAGGCGGTTTGGTTTACTTGAAAACTATATTTTGCTTATTTAATTAACAAAAACAATATAACCAAATGACATTCCCTTCCCTCTTTCACTGAAAAAATATTAAATTATAAGTTTGGTAACTTTAAAATTAAGGGTAACAAATATAAGATGAAAATTTAAATCTTTGATTTGAAAAAAAATGAGTGGATGTCTTAATCGTTGAGTAATGTTTATTATGTTAGGTACTTTAACTAATTTATAATATGTATCTACATTTGTAATATTGTATCAATATGGTCGTTGTACTTCAAAATATGTCTAATAGACTCTTTGAATTTTTAGTTTCATGTCTAATCGATATATACATCATTCATTTCGCTCGTTTTACTTTTACCATTAAATAATATGGGTAGTGTGGCATGTAAATGTTAAATTGATAACAACTTTTGAAAGCAAATAGATACCATCTTAAAAATTTTGGATAGATATTTTTATCAAGTATGAATTTAAGAGACTAAACCGAAATAATTCAAGGACCATACTTGTAATTTAATCCATTAAAAAACTTACACCGAAGAGCATTATGATATCAAGTATCACAAATCTAAAATTACAATGTCCTAGATACCGTGAATTAGTTAAACCATGAATCAATGGATGGCTGTATGAGTTATTATTAGTTAAGTCCTCAATTATTGTTATTATTCTTAAAGGTCGTTTATATAAACCATTGCTAACTCACTCATTAATAATATAGAGATAAGATATTCAATAGGCACTTGTATTCTTTATCCTTCTTTACCATGCTTTCTCTCTACTATTGATATCAGACTTGGTATCAAAGCCTTGTTTACCAACACCGTTTTTCTTTTTTTCTCGATCTTAAAATTTTGAATTTCATTATGAGTGATTGATGTCTTTTACGTAATTCATGGAAGAATTCTTCATCTAATAGTATTAATCTTGGAAACCATGTCAAAATAAGTAAAACTCACTGAAAGCAATTACCTAATCTAGAAATTGCAAATCCTTAATTACAACTCTATAAGGTCATGGTCTTGAATACTATGTTCCTTTTGATGCTAGTCCTCCAACACAATTACCTAAAGTCTTTAGGATTGATTATATAATTTTTCTGAAACAAATACCACTTGTAACTGCACACTATGTATTGAAGTTTCGATCTCCTCTTTATGAACAGCATATTACTATAATTTAATACTTAAACATCGAAAGATGTAATATAATTATTTTAGAATGGAACGTTTAAAGATTTAAAGTTGTAAATTAGTGAGCAAAGAAGATTACTTAATTGGAAAATAGGGGTGATTAGGTTGGCTCGGTAAATGGAAATAAGAGGTATTGGGTTTAGGTTTAGGGTAGGGGAGAAGGAGAATATAATAGAGTTCGAAATGGAAGCGTGAAAGATACGTTTGGAACATTCGACAGAGGCGTGGGACCCACGTTATTTATTTTAAAATTGGAAAAAGAAAAGAGAAAAAAAAATCGAAATCTCAAAAACTCAATACTCAGTAGTCTAATTCTAACCCAACCGTCTCTCACTATGCACGTAAAACGCGGCAAACGGATAAAACTCCAACTCCTGGCTACCCGGTGGGCCCCACCCCATCATCATTTCAATTTCCCCTATTTTCAAAAACCCCCCGGTGGGCCCCACCACTACTCCCCTCACGTGGACTGCACGTGTCCACCTCTGGTCTATCGTCTCGTCGCTTGGACATGGACCCCACCTCCATTCCATGGGAGGGGAGGAGGCACGGAGCGGGTAAGGCAAGTGGGTCCCGCCTCCCCAAGTTAGGTCGACGAGGTAAGTGGGCCCTCACCCCTCACAATCTTACACGTGGCAGATTTTTCCGTACTGCCTGGAAATAAGTGGGCGGGACGAGGAAAATGGCAGCAGCCAACGGGAAAAATCAAAATTAAATCCTATACCAAATTAAAAAAAAAACATATATATGTCTATCTCTATTTTATCCTTTAATTTCAATGATTTCCTTAATTATTGTCTTCCCTTTTAATTTTTCTCTCCTTTTCTTCTCATTATATTTTCCAAATTATTTTTTTCTCCATCTTTATAAATTCTACTTTTCTAAAATAACTTTTTTCTCTCTAAAAAAACTTCATATATCTCTTAATTATCGTTTATATTAAATTTGTAAAAGTGGGATAAATAGTATTTAAAAAGAAATAGAAAACTAGAGGACCAAGAATTTGAGAGACGATATTTAAAAAGAGAGAGAAATTTAGAAGAACTGGAAGAGAGATTTGTATTTTATAAAATATCTTTAAAAGTAAAAGTAATAAAATGTACTCACTAATGTATATAAATAGCAATCAGCATAGACGAATTATTTCGAAATAATTTATAAAAATAGGTATTATATAAAAATGATGAATAATTTATTTAGCGGCAGTAGGGCAGTAGAGTAGGTGAGATGCACCGGTTTGGTTTGTGGTTTCCCCGATCAGATTCATCTGCCCCGCCTGCGTTTTCCAGTTGTCTTTATAAATAGCCAACTCATAAATCCCCACTTACCATTTTTACCCCCCTGTTGTTTTACCCACTTACCCTTGCCTTTTTCCTCCATCTCCACTAGATCTTAATAAGCTTCAAATCAATCATATTATATTATATTATTTGTTGTCACGTCAAATATAGTGATTCCTGTCCAGATTAAATGTTGTCAGATTACATAGATATTTGGAAAAAAAAAAGAATTACATTCCTGTTAAAAAAAAAAAGGTAAAATGTTTAAAATAATTTCTAAAATTTGTTTAAGGAAGGGTTAGGTATTATCCATAGCATTAATACCATTATTAAGGGAGGAGCATTAAGTATCAAATCTTGATTTCATTAATACCGTCAATTTGCCATCGCCGTCAACTAAAAGATGACTAAGCCTAAGCTTGTGATAACTGATAAGCTTGCACCGTGGCTGGCTACGTGGAAACTCGTAGTCAACAAAATATTATTCTAATCTCGTTAATTAATTAATTAAAAATCAATGAAAAAGAAAAAATATATATATATATAAAGGATTGTTTATAATTTTAATAATCAATTAATACCTGCTTTACTTGCATATCCAAAAGATCGCCGTCATTTGATGGGCTTTGGTTGGCGATTGGGGAGATTTTTTTTTTCAAGAAAGTAAAAAATTAATTATAGTTTCTGAATGGTCATTTTTATTTTAATAATATGGAAATGGCTATTTGGTGTTTGAAGTTATGAAAGGTCGGTTATGGCGTGGCATTAGGATGTGGCTGACATGGACGAAATCTGGTACTGCCCCCGCGGCCCGTATCATTCGTTGTTATCATTTTTTATATTACGCTATGATTTTCTTTTAAGCAAAGACAATCATAAAAATAACTACTTTATTAAAAACAAATACAAAGTAGGAAATCAATTAGCTATCTAAATATGCTTATAATATTTTGAAAACCTTTTCCTTTTTTCAATTGGAGTCGTAAATAATATCTACTTCTTTCCTTAAAATTGAAATGATTTCAGATCACTATGCTGTATATTATATTTTGAAGTAAGGATTCAAATATTTGAATTTCTTTTGTCGATGTTATATGAATTGTCTAGTTGAGGTATGTTTATTAGTTACCATAAAAAAACTACAAATTTTATTTTAAGTTAAAGTATTATTTTGGTCTTGTACTTTTAATTTCAATTTATTTTGGTTATTATACTTTCAACTTTATTCATTTTAATCCCTATTTTTTCAAAATGTTCATTTACGACACGATTACATTTCAATAAATATATTGAGTGTGGTGTTCTTTTGAAATTGTGATAAATAAAAATGAGATTAAAAATAAAATAAATGAACCAAAATGATCGTTTTACAAAAAGATGAGGATCAAAATGAATTATTTGAAAGTACATGAAACTAAATCAAAATGAACATTTTAAAAGTATAGAAATCAATACTAACAAAAATTAAAAATATAACAAACAAAGTATTATTTTAACATTGATTTTATTATTTACATGTATGAATGTTGTTGAATAAGGTTGATATATTAATTGATATTGTTGTTAGGGGGAGTAAACAGTAAAGCAGCTATTAAAGTGGTGGCCTAACTCGAGCTTATCAAGATTTGACCTAAATATCACTTATTATCGTATTATATGGTTCTTGAAATTTCAAATATTTAAAAAGGGTGTGGAAATACACTATTGGAAGATAATGTTTTTTATTTAACACCTACACGGCTCCTCCTATTGGCCTACAATGCACTCCAAAAAAAAAAAAGAAAAAAGAATTATCAAGACTCGCCGCCCACTTACTTTTATCCAAATACCCAAAGTGTCCCATTTACTTTTCAGCCTTCCTAGACACAATTTCCAACGTGGAAATTCGAAAATTTATTTGAAATTGAGTCCATATCATAATATATATATTATTTATTTAATACAACATGACGAGGGGATTTGAACTTATAACCTCTGGGTTGAAACTACATGCTAATTACTACAAAATTATACTCGTTTTCACTTTTATATATATATATATATTTTTTTTTTCTTTTTTTAAAGTGATACATTTGGTCGAAATCAAACATTTTTAGACGTGTCTCCATCAATTCTAATATTTTTTCAAAATGGATGTCAATTACTATTGAATTCATGTTAATATATAGACTTCAATTTTAATATTAGTAATTATCTATTATAAATATTGTTAATTAAATATGGACGGGATATAATATTAAATTAATAAGTGATGAATGGTATTAAACAATTCATAAATGAAGGTTTGACACAATACAATAAAAAATTACTAGAGGAATAGGTTACTGGATAAACGAGAGAGTTGGTAAATTTTATTTTTAATTAAAAATATTATTTTTTCTTTAATAATTGTATTATAATATTCCAACTAAGTGACTACTATATAGATAAGCTATTACACATTATAATTTATAAGTGGTCAATTAAAAAGCCAAACAATATGTATTTAAAAAAATCTTTAAAAAATTTGTATTTAAAAAAATATCACAACATTTGATTTTTTTAATATACACCATAAATTTCACTTTTATGGGTAGATTTTATCTTTTGATTTAGATTATACTGTTTTTATAAAATTTTAAAATCTACCATATATTAAAAAAATACATATTTATTTTTATGATATTAACGTAAGTGTTATTAATTAATTAAAAAATATATTATCGACTTTTCAGGAGTTCGAATTTAGAATAAAAAAAAGAAAGAAGGTAAGTGCCTAAAAAAAACCCGAAATTATGTCGGATAAATGATACCTTCATAAATATTAAATGGAGAGAATACTATGTTATCTTTATAAAAAAAAAAGGAAAAGAAAGAAAAAGAATGAAAATGAAGACTACGTTTTCGGCAATAAAATCTGAGAATACGTTTCGTACTTTTTAAAGTTTCAAAAGAAGAAAAAGGAAAGTTGGATATTATCTTCTTATCGGAAAAGAATAGGATATATACAAAAACGGTGGGGAGGGTATTTGGGTAATTTAACCTGCAGAGTTGAAAATCTTTCCAAACCAATCCGACTGCTCCTCCCCGAACCAAGTCCGAACCGAGAGCCTGGGGGGGGGGGGGGGGGGGGGGGGGGCGCTGGAGAGGGTTGGTCAAAAATAAGACCCGGCTGAGGCCTGAGCCAATGATAATAACAATTTCTCTTTTGGATAAACTGTATTTCTATTTATACCATTTTTTTTTCCAACTCCGATCTTTGTTCTCTCTCTACTCTCTCTGTGTCCCGGCCCTCTGATCCGTCACGCACCGGCACAGTTTCCTTCCACCTCTAGCTCCGGCCACGTTCTTCCCCTTCCGATCGCCGGAACTGTGAGTTTTCGACCCTGTTTTAGTCTTCTGATCTGTGGCTCGACTTTGTTTGAGTCTTGTTCAGACTCTGTTTGTTCCCTCTGGTTGCCGAGGAACACGTAGGAAACGGAATTCGATCCATCGTATTTTGTTGTTGTTTCGTGTGTGTTTTTAATTGTTACAGCCAGATGGGGTTTGTACTTTATTTGGCACGACGTTATCATTTTCCTCGGTTTTTTTCCTCTCTTTTTCATCGTTGCGGCTTAAAAATAGAATACGTACAAAATTCATTACCTTATACTTTTCGTTCTTTCGAAGTTTTTTCGTGGTATCTCGGCCACCAAAAGGGAGGTTGAAGGTGTTCACACGGTCCTCGAACTCTTTTATTTTTTGTGTTTAGAAAGTGAAATTTATGTTCATTTGTATGCGAGTTATTCATTTCTGTTGTATAATTTGTTCGTTTGGGCTGGGAATATGTTTGATCAAATTGTGGTTTAGTGGTTCGTAAATTTCTCTCATCTTTGAAACTGTGTCCGGTAAGAGTTCCATTTTCGGATTCTTTTGAAGTGATTGTATTCTCTTACGCTGAGATCTGGAAATGTGGTCGCTCAGTGGTGGCTTTTTCAACATTCTTATCGTTTTCTATGCTCTTCGCGTACCAAGACACACGGTCACACCCCACTCGGAAAGCTTTTACTTCACAGTTCACGATTTCGTGGTTTACAGATGTCATAACTGATCTTTTGTTTTCGTTTATTTTTAACTTCTAATGTTTCTAATGTAAGCATTTATTTGTTTTCGTTTTCTAATGTTTCGTGGTTTACAGATGGTATCAACTACTAACTAGTGATCGTCAACGTTTATCTATTTGGTTTTTTCGTCGAAATGAACTTTATTGGTGGATTGGACATATTTCCTGTGCATATAGCTGGAAAAAGTAGTTGGCAGAATTTAATTGGATCTGAAATTCCTGATTGGAAGCTTATTTGTTCTCCCTTTTCCAGAAGAGTAAAGTTAATGCATGGCATTATTATTTGCCAGCAAGAAAATTTTCCTTTGCCATATGTTTTTACATTTTTTTTAATACGACTGCCTTGGAAGTGAGTGACAGAGTAATAGTAAGCACGAAATCATTTGGGATGAATAATTGCAATCATCAATAGCTATGTGCCACTATTGGGATTATGAATGATTCCAGCCTGCGGACTGCCTGTATAAGGATTCATTCATCGCTCCTCTATAAAACGCGTTGAATTGCAGAAGTATTATAAACCGAGTGGCTGCGATGGGATTGTATTGTCCAATATAGGTACCTTAGAATGTTCACAAAGAACTTTCTGCCCATATAATGCTGTTTCTCAAACATCAATGCGTTTAAGCAGATTCATTTTTCCTGTTTAAATGCTAATTTTTTCTTCTCTGTGGATCACATCTGAGTTTCTGATCAAAATTAGGTCATATAATTTGGCTATGACTTCTTGCTCTTTATAGCTAATTCGCTTTGTTGCAACTGTACTCTGGCTGTTGGAATTGTTTATTAATTATCGGTTCTAGTCTACTAGCACGTATAGTTTGTGCCTGCTTGATTCTCTGCTTGGGTGCTCATGATTTCTGATCTATCGAATTTCGCGTAAGTGAAATTTACCCAGTAAAGATGTGAGACTTAAACATTGTTTGTTGTCCGTTGTGTAGGTTTGAGGGTGCTTGCACTTTATTCGCAGATCAAGTTCTTGTCTTTCTGGTTCCCTCCGTATGATTCGCCACTAAGAGGAAAGAACAAACGAAAAACGAGTCATGGCATCAAGATCGTCCTCAAACTTTTTAGACCTGGCTTCGGGAGATTTACTGGATGTTCCTCGTACACCTAGGTCCCTGCCACGAGTAATGACTGTTCCCGGAATTATTTCTGAATTGGATGATTATGGGAGCAACGACGGAGATTCGGAGTCTTCATCTGTATACCGTGAGCGGAAGATTATAGTTGCAAATATGTTGCCCTTGCAAGCTAAAAAAGATGGGCAGTCTGGCAAATGGTGCTTCAGTTTAGACGAGGATTCAATTCTATTGCAGGCAAAGGATGGGTTTTCACCTGAGACAGAGGTTATATACGTAGGTTCCCTCAAAGTTGAAATCGATGCCAGCGAACAGGAAGAGGTTGCTCAGAAGCTGTTCGACAATTTTCAGTGTGTACCTACATTTCTACCTTATGATCTCCAGAAGAAATTCTATCTTGGGTTCTGCAAACAGCAGCTATGGCCCTTATTCCATTACATGCTACCCATGTGCCCAGAACACGGTGACCGCTTCGATCGGCTGCTTTGGCAAGCCTATGTTTCTGCAAATAAGATATTTGCTGACAAGGTAATGGAGATCATCAATCCTGAGGAAGATTCTGTTTGGGTTCAGGATTATCATTTAATGGTTCTTCCGACGTTTTTGAGGAAGCGCTACAATCGAGTTAAACTTGGATTTTTCCTGCATAGCCCATTTCCGTCATCAGAAATATACCGTACTTTACCAGTTCGAGATGAGATTCTCCGTGGCCTGCTAAATTGTGATTTAGTTGGTTTTCATACGTTTGATTATGCTCGTCACTTCCTCTCTTGCTGTAGCAGAATGTTGGGCCTGGACTATGAATCTAAGCGGGGACATATTGGACTAGATTATTTTGGCCGCACCGTATATATCAAAATTCTGCCTGTGGGCATTCACATGGGTAGGCTAGAATCAGTGATGAATCTTCCATCTACATCTGCTAAAGCCAGAGAAATTCGAGATCAGTTCATGGGGAAGAAATTAATTCTTGGTATTGATGACATGGATATTTTTAAGGGTATAAGCCTGAAGCTGCTCGCCGTTGAACAGCTTTTACGGCAGCATCCTGAGTTGCGGGGCAAAATAGTCCTGGTTCAAATAGTGAACCCTGCAAGGGGTTCAGGGAAAGATGTACATGAAGCTCAGAAGGAAACGTACTTAGCTGCTGAAAGGATCAATGAAGCTTATGGTTCAAATAACTACAAACCAGTAATTCTGATTGATCGCCCCGTTCCACGTTTTGAGAAGACTGCTTATTATGCTTTAGCAGAATGCTGCATAGTGAGTGCTGTAAGGGATGGTATGAATTTGGTTCCATATAAGTATGTTGTTTGCAGGCAAGGAACTCCCCATATGGATGAGGCTATGGGCATAGAAGTTGGTTCTCCTCGGACGAGCATGCTTGTAGTGTCTGAATTTATTGGCTGCTCGCCTTCTTTAAGTGGGGCTATCAGGGTTAACCCTTGGGATATTGATGCTGTTGCCGATGCCTTGGAACTGGCCATAACCATGCAGGAGTCAGAGAAGCAGTTGCGGCACGAGAAACATTATCGATATGTCAGTTCCCATGATGTAGGATATTGGTCTCGCAGTTTTATGCAAGATTTAGAGAGAGCATGTCTAGATCACTACAGTAAACGGTGCTGGGGAATTGGGTTGGGTCTGCGTTTTAGAGTTGTTTCTCTTTCTCCTGGCTTTAGAAAGTTATCAATTGATCACATTGTCTCAGCTTATAAAAGAACACATAGAAGGGCGATATTTTTGGATTACGATGGCACTATTATCTCACAAAGCTCTATAATTAAGACACCAAGCCCTGAAGTTATCTCTGTTTTGACCACGCTTTGCAATGACCCGTGTAACACCGTGTTCATTGTTAGTGGGAGGGGAAGAAGTTCTTTAGGTCAGTGGTTTGCCTCTTGTGAGATGTTGGGACTTGCAGCAGAACATGGGTACTTTATAAGGTATTTAGTCAAAATGTTCGATTCATGTTAAGCTTTTGCCTTTTTTTAGTGTAAGTTTCTTGGGGTCGAATTCCTAAGCTTCTTACATTTTGCAGGTGGGGTGGAACTTCAGAATGGGAACTCAGTCCGTTGTCTTCTGATCTGGATTGGATTAAGATTGTAGAGCCAGTGATGAGACTATATACGGAAGCAACAGATGGCTCGTGCATAGAAACCAAAGAGAGTGCTCTAGTCTGGCATCATCAAGATGCTGATTCCGACTTCGGATCCTGTCAAGCTAAGGAATTGCTGGACCATCTAGAAAACGTACTTGCCAACGATCCAGTCGTCGTTAAAAGGGGCCAGCATATTGTTGAAGTGAAGCCACAGGTATTCTTTTTGATTTCCTGGTTCTACCTGGTTTATCTTATCAAATTAGTATGTATACTATACCTCTAGTGTAATATCTTCTTGAGCTGTTACTCGCAGGGAGTAAGCAAAGGGTTGGTCGCAGAAAAGGTTCTCTCGAGAATGGTGAATAGTGGAAGACCACCTGATTTCGTTATGTGCATTGGAGATGATAGATCAGATGAAGATATGTTTGAAAGCATATTAAGCACAGTCTCTAGTCCATCCTTGCCTTCCGCTCCAGAAATTTTTGCCTGCACTGTTGGGCGAAAGCCAAGCAAGGCGAAGTTTTACCTCGATGATACTTCCGACGTCGTGAAATTGCTGCAAGGCCTTGCCTTTTCTTCACGTCCGAGACCTCGGCATCTACCACAAATGCGAGTTTCTTTTGAGAGTGTTTTTTGAATCTTGAAATAGTTGGTGGCAGAGAGAAGATGTTTTCCATTACTGGAGTGCTTGAACAGAGGATTGGGTTGAAACCGTACGAGTTGGAGGTTGTGAAGTCACCTGGCACGGAAGATCAATTCGCTGAATCCACACGAATGGTTGCTTCTTTCATAGAATTGCGTTTGGAGTCTGGTTATGGGCAAGAATTTGATGATGCACGGATCCTGTCACCTTTTGGTGATGCAGTTTTCTGCTCTTGAGCCGGTTTGATTAACTTGAAAAATGATATTGGTGTATTCATCAATATCCTTGAGAACTAGAGTTTCGTTTTGTATATAATAACATCATTTATAACTAACTGACGCCCACTAAAATTGTCCTCTTCTCGAGATGTCAATAGTGGCTTGTTTTATACATTAGGGGGCTCCATTAACTTGTGTATAGGAAGAACTCTTTCTTGGCCGCATTGCATAAAGTATGAATGAATTTGATGCTCATTCTTTTTTGGGTGATTCTCTTGTTATTTTATTGCAGTAGCAAATTTTAGCTTATTGAAAACCCCTTGTGAGTTGTGTGTATTGCGTGCAATGATATGAAGGGAACTGGGGAAATGTGACAGTGTTATTCCTGCAGTGTAAATATATATATATATATATATATATATTTATTTATTTATTTATTTATTTATTGAAGATGAAAATCAGGAGAAATCTATTTAGACAATTATCTTTTAATTATATCTTATTGTTTTTTTTAAGAATAATTGATTTGTTCTTTCCTTGATAGTATTGGCTGTTGAAAGTGATTTAATGGGCAGTATAAAGAAAGCCAATCATTTGATAGAAACAACTCTATAAAATAGCTTGGTAAAAGTGTTAATAATTATTCAGAAGATTATCCCTCAGGTGAATACATAATTCAAAATAATGAATTTAAGCATAGGAGTAAACTTAACCTTCATTAATCTTTCCTAATCAATTTATATTAATTTTAAAAAATAAGTGTCAATTCGGTAATTGACATATATTTCCAACTAAAAAATAATAATAATAAATACCTCAACCTACAGAGAGTATATTCTTCCTAATTAGATGAGCTATTATAAAACAATTTGATTATTTACTGGCGATAAATCCAATTTCTGCTTTTACATATATATATATACAACACCTATTTGTGTTTATATAGATAAGCATGTATCAGAATAATTATCATGGACCACAGTGAACGTTATTCGTACTTTTATCTATTCAATTAGTTATGAATTATGATAAATCTATTTTATAAATTACTGTGTCTATTTACCAATTTATTTGAATTACAATATATAAGAATTAATTAAAGCCACTCTATCAACTTGTTATTTGGAATGCCTCTCCCAACAACATAATAAGTGGTTTATTAACCCATAGCTTTTAAAGCCAATGCGAGCATAACCGAGACTAAGGCACCTATCTAAATTAAAAAATAAAAAATAAAGTGACCACAATGCAAAGTGCAAATGTTCCCTAAACTACGTCGTTTTGTTACGCAGAAGAGAAGTTGGTCCTTTTGCGCGTGATAGACAGTACAAGACTTATGCCAGATTCACCCACTCAGGATCGGCTGTGATCCAGTTAAAACCGCCACACGGGTAACGTTAATGAAAACTGTTCCCCAAAGGAAAAAGGAAAGGAGAAAAAATTCTCAGTGTGTGTGTTTCTCAGTTCATTCCCTTTTATTTGATTTGTTATATTTAATTATTTTCAATTTTATGTTCTCTTCTAAGTTTTGATCACATTCACAACGTCGAAGAGCTAGCGCATTCATCACAAGTAGGAAGGAGAAAGCCCGACACAGGCTCGAACATATCTTCAGATCCAAACTCTCTCTACTCCCCATCTCAGATCTCTTCAAGACCCGTTCGGATCTCGGATTTCGTCTTCACAACATTCAAATCGCTGCTTAATCTGGAGACCTCTGATTAATTAGCCGCTACTCCTGATATCCATTCCGATCTTGTATACCTTTGTTGGAGCTTCGACCGGGAGTCAACAATGAATCCCTTCTCGTCCGGGACGCGTCTCAGGTGAGTTTCCTACCGTATTGTGCCCATTTTCGCAGATCACTTTTCTACTTCACTTCTTATTTGTTCCACCTGTTGTTATTGGACTGTTTTCCGTTTTCTTTTGGTTTTCGGAATGGAATTCTTGCGTAATTAGGCAATTCGTGATATAGGAGTTGAGGTGTAGGACCGTTTTTGTGTATTGACTAGGAATTTAGCAGCTGAAGCTTGCATTTTCTCTTTGCTGGAATTGATAACAAGTGCTTAGGTTGGGGTTTCCAATAGCAGTGTCATGCTTGTTGGGTTTTATTAGTGGCCTCACTCAATAAGTTTAAGCGGGCTAGATTTAGGGGCCAATTCTGAGTCAGTTATCGAAATACGAGGGTAGTTATACGTAACCAGTGAAGCGCGTTCTTTGAATCATCACTCACACAGTGGTTTGGCATCTGTAGGTATCTGGGTTCGTTCAAAATTATGTACCTAGCAATTTAGGGTTATTGCTTCTCATTGCCCATTTATTGATGGTTATCTGTGATCATCACGAAGTACGACATACTTCTGCAGCCCTTTCCAAAGTTTCTCTTTCTTCCAATTCGCATTCAAAATATTTATTACGTTTGATGTGAGCATGAAATCTTTGGAAGGGTATGAAGGATTTTAGAAAATACTTGTAGTTGAAGTGCTATCTTGTGAGTCGGCTTTTAAATATTTGATCTGCCCTGATGCTCGAATTTCATGAGATTTTTTGTGAATTAGCAGTCCTTGAAACTTCTGATCCAGTAACAAATCCTGAAATATTTGTTATAAAGAAATATTTATGTGTCTTCATGTTATATCCTGAGGTTCCAACTATGCAACTACTATACACTCGGAAGATAGTGCTACTTTTATTTATTAATAAAAGAAATTTCTCCTTTATTTCCAATTTCTACTTGTTTTATATTGAGCTTTACCTCATTGACCTGTAACTCATAAATGGTTGGCGTATCAGTTGCGTTGCTATCTTTTATAAGTCACATAATAAATCTTTAGCCAAAGGCTCTCTCTGTCATATGATTATTTTACTTGATGCTTTAATACAGGGACATGATTCGGGCTATTCGTGCTTGCAAAACTGCAGCTGAGGAACGTGCTGTGATTCGAAAAGAGTGTGCTGCTATTCGAGCTGCCATTGATGAAAATGATCATGACTATAGGCATCGAAATCTTGCAAAGCTCATGTTCATTCACATGCTTGGTTATCCCACACATTTTGGTCAAATGGAATGCCTGAAGTTGATTGCATCTGCTGGTTTCCCAGAAAAGAGAATTGGGTATCTTGGCCTCATGTTACTTCTGGATGAAAGACAAGAAGTTCTTATGTTGGTCACAAACTCATTAAAACAGTATCCAGTCTTCATCATTTTTGCTTTAGTAATCTTAGATCTTTATTATTTTTCTCGGAAGTTCATTATATTGAGAATTACTTGAGGTATATTATCTGCAAGAACATTTAAGAAGGAAGATTTTAAGCTTTTGCAGTTACCTTAATTGCTCTCAGAGATCTCAACCACTCAAACCAGTACATTGTAGGACTTGCTCTTTGTGCTTTAGGAAATATTTGTTCAGCTGAAATGGCTCGTGATCTCGCACCAGAAGTTGAAAGACTGCTACAGTTTCGTGACCCAAATATTAGGAAGAAAGTGAGTGTTGCATGTAATAATGTGCAATGTTTTAATTCTTCTGATTTAGAAGTAGGGTATATAGTAATGTGTTTAAGCTTCTATTTCCCTGTTCGAGGATGAAGGTTATTTTGTTCTAGTCATTTATGTTCGACAACTCTTTGCCTATTTATTGCAATAGTTTCTTTTAAAAAGAGCACATCTTCCATATAGGTGAAAAAGATGTGAGTCAGGTTTTAAGCTTTTGAACTTGTTATATGGTTTTCCTCTATTACCGCTACTACTGTTGTGGTTGCTCATTTCATGACTAAGCAAAGTTTTTTTAATTCGTTTTCAGGAATTTCACAAATACTAAAAAGGTTCTATTTTTGCTGTTAAATTGTTTTATTCTTGTAACTTGAGAGTATCTGATGGTGAGTGCAGGCAGCATTATGTTCTATAAGGATTATAAGGAAAGTACCAGACCTTGCAGAAAATTTTGTTAACCCTGCTGCCTCCTTACTGAAAGAAAAGCACCATGGGGTTATGATAACAGGAGTTCAACTTTGTACAGAACTTTGCAAACATAGCTCAGAAGCCCTGGAATATTTTAGAAAGGTATTTTGACCATGCCCTTATTGGTTGACATGTTTTTTTCTGCATGGATTGTTAATACTCTTCTGAACTTGGTGACTGACTGTGATGAGACTGGTGTTCTATTCTTTGCTTGCTGGGTGACATTTAATGATATCTATCTTCTTGGTTATGGTGTTGGATTTGTTTATCGTGGTTCATTTCAGTCTGATTCATTTATGATACACCAGCTGCAGCCAACCAACTCTATCTCTCTTCTGAACTTGTAAGTTAATCAGCCCACAATTTAATTGGTTCCATCAGTAAAGAAAAGCAACTTGTTGTTCAAGGCTATATGGGCTAAAGGAGTTGCGATACTCTGTAAATTTTACACCGAGTAATATGCCATTTTGTATGTTCTTAGTGATTCTTGGAGTATTTTAATCAAGGATTACTAGTATTTTTTTTTAAATGAGTTCTGTATACTACAATGTTTATGTTACATTTAAATAATGGAACTATGATTTTTGGTCTTTGTTTATATTAGAAATGTTATTTACCTCCCTACAGAAGTCAACAGAGGGCGTAGTCAAGACATTGAAGGATTTGGTGAACAGTCCATATGCTCCCGAGTATGATATTGCTGGAATAACAGACCCATTTCTCCATATTCGGTTGCTTAAATTTTTGCGCGTCTTGGGCCAAGGAGATGAAGATGCTAGTGACTGTATGAATGATATACTTGCACAGGTAAATTTCAGCCAGTAACAAAGGCAAACTTTAAATTACTATCATATTATTAAATTCCTGGATCTTGCAGGTTCTTTTACTGTAGAAAATAGACATCTCAGATGTATTCTTATTTTCGGACATAGACCTATTATCGCTCTCCATTTCTTATTCCAAGTATCCCTGGTATTATGGGAGGAAGCATCATGCAAATTGTCTAGATTTTATGTTCTCACTAGAGATATAGACAGCATCCTATTGAACTTAGGTCATTGATAGGTCACTTTTCTTGTACTTTTTTCTGGTCATGTAGGACAAAAACACCGTATTTTTACCGTATAGCTTTATAATTTGATTTTGGCATAAAATTTCAATGGAGTCAATCTTATTTTCTTTTCTAAAATTTAATTCACCTGGTTATGTTTTTTTGACCATATGACCGTTGCTCTACTTTATACTGGTTCATGCTGATACCTGATCCGCCACTGATTGTTGTGACTTTTATTCAAACAACCTTTCTCCTTTCTGTTTCCTGTGTAAATTTGACAAGTGTTTTCTCTTAGGTGGCAACGAAAACTGAATCAAACAAAAACTCAGGGAATGCTATTCTATACGAGTGTGTTGAAACTATAATGAGTATAGAAGATAGTGGCGGCTTACGTGTTCTCGCTATCAATATACTGGGAAGATTCTTGTCTAATCGTGATAACAATATCAGGTTCTGTTGATAACACTCAAGTATTCTGTTTTATTGTGTATTAAGTTGCCTCCATGAGAATACTATTGCGTAGAGTGTATGAAATTGTGTGAAATAATCATCTTTTCCGTACCAACTTGATATTTTTGTTTCAAAATTTACATTTATATTTTTATGGTGTGCAAATGATGATGGTATATTGCCTAATGTTGCACTTTGTCATGGTTTATTTGGGAATGAAAAGAAAGAGCTTTTCATTAATTTAGCGAAAAGCTTACAAAAGTATGAATTCCTGTGGAGCTTATAAAAAAGCGATCCAATTTGAGTTAATTACGAAGATTTGAATTTACAAAAAATCTTTGCAATAGAGCACCAAAGAGAAGCACTAAATCTAGATTTGTCTATTATTTCCTCCCATTTCATTATCTTGTTACTAAAGATTCTGTAACTCTCTCCTATCAAATCTCACAAATCATTGACTCATCAAGGTTTGCCATTACATACATACTTAATAAAGATATTATTGACAATAACAGGAAGTTTTGTTGCTTCACCATCGATATAACCGATTGAAATGGAGGTTATGGATTAAGGGTGTTTTTTAAGTTTGGCCAATTGCCTAGGACCTAACTATTAATTGAATGCATTTCTAGAACTCAATTTATAATTGTTTACCGCTGGCTAATCTCCAATATATCAACCTCTTGCTCTTTTAATGTTTATTAGATATGTAGCATTAAACATGCTTATGAAGGCTATCATAGTAGATGGTCAAGCAGTGCAGAGACATCGGACAACGATCTTGGAATGTGTAAAGGTATTTTGTAGTTCTTGTTCATGCAGTTTTCTTTTGACTTTTTCATTTTTGAAGTATTGTTTCTTTGTTAAATCGTCTTTTCCTCCTATGAACTATGAATGAATCTAGTCTTCCAAGTCTTCCCATCATTCTCTGACTGCACAGGCCATTGGTCATTAATAAATTGTCAAACTAGCTGTAAGCGAAGTGATGGGAGTTTGGGATAGTAATCACAGATTCACACTTGTGATTTTTTTGTTCTGTTAATATTTTCTCATTTTAATTTTATCTTATTTGGTATTAGTTGTAAACTATTTTGAGAGTGACAATTTATAACAAATTCTGGGTGAACTCTGCGTGGAACTGGAAATAGGCTATTTGGAGAATACTGGTTTGAGTAATTCATAGAAAATCTTGGATAAACACGTAACTGTGTAATGCTTATACCTTCTTGAAATTCTTATGCAAACTTGTGGAGGAAACAGTGGGACTTTGAAAACATTTTGAGTTTTGTTTTGTGTCTCAGGATTCAGATGCTTCAATTCGGAAGAGGGCCCTTGAACTTGTCTACCTTCTAATAAATGATAGCAATGTCAAGCCTCTGACAAAAGAGCTTATTGATTACCTGGAAGTTGCTGATCAAGAATTTAAGGGAGATCTTACTGCAAAAATTTGCTCAATTGTTGCAAAGTGAGCTCTACAGTTGATGTTATTTTTTAACCACTGCCTTTTTCTTTCCATTTTCAGTAAAAAAAAAAGAAAAAGAAAAAAGTGAACAAGTTGACATTCCCTTGTCTCCTGTGACGTTCTGTCCTCTCTCCCTCATTCTTCTTGCAAGCTGGCCTTAATGATTTTCCACTGTTACTAGGCCAATTTGTGGGAATTGGGATTGGAAAGGAATATGTGATCTTTACAATGTGGGTAATTAGATAGTGAGATTTGGAATACTATTGGTTTTCTAGCTTCTTCAGGGTGTGCTTGCTTGAACGGTTTTGTGATTACTCTCCTATATTTCATCTGACCCAAGTGTCTTATTGTAACTCCATTGAAGTTGCCGTGGGGCCTCACCTTCCTTTTTTTATATTTCATTCTTTAATGAAATGAAATGTAAGTGGTTTCTCATAATGTTAAAAATGGTTAAAATGAGTCAATAATTTCTGATATCATCTGGATACATCTTCAATTCATCTTACTCATAGAGGTCACCGTTCGAACAAAAAAGAAGTGACTATGCTCTAAATGGGTTAATAATTTTAAGTTTTAAGCAAGTTTCGATACTGTACTCTAAACTAGTTTACTTGAAATGTGGTATTTTATTGGTTTTCATTTCCTTACTTTTTAACACCACAAGTCTTTTCTTCCTTTTTTTTTTCCATTTGTCTTTTGTCTTGGGAGAGCCAAGTGTATAAGGATTTAGGATTAG
The DNA here is from genome assembly GCF_013281855.1 of Momordica charantia. NCBI lineage: Eukaryota > Viridiplantae > Streptophyta > Magnoliopsida > Cucurbitales > Cucurbitaceae > Momordica > Momordica charantia. The sequence goes on along the minus strand of NW_028275167.1, from coordinate 30,719,156 downwards.
TAGAAACTAACTTGAGACAACTTTTTCTCTCTTATGTATATATATATATAAGAAAGATAATAGACAGATTTATAGCGATGATGTTTCTGTTTAACATTTATCCTGGTGCTTCAGGTACTCTCCAGAGAAAATCTGGTACATTGATCAGATGCTGAAGGTTCTCTCTGAGGTATAATTTGAATTTTCATATGTTAGTCTTGATAATCTTTGATTTATCTCTAGCTTGATTATTGTCTTTTGCATTCTTTGGATGGTCATAGATATCAATTCAAATGTTTTCTTAATGTTCTATTTCCCGAGTCTGCTGAATGAACTTCGGAGCCACAATTCTTTCTACAGCACAGTTTCAGCGCTTTGTTTCTTATCATTGGGTGCCGATTCCTCTTTTGAGTGTTCTCATTTATTTTTTCTTTGTTTCTTAATTTTTTCTCCGGGAATCCATTCAATTTGTTGTTGATTCAAAGAGCTGTGACATCCTATCCTATAAACCTGCCATCAAGTGTTACAGCACATTGAATTTCATATTCCCTTTGATAAAAATTCTGATATTTCTGCTTTGCTTAGTAGGCTGGAAATTTTATTAAAGATGAAGTATGGCATGCCCTTATTGTCGTGATAAGCAATGCATCTGACCTCCACGGGTATACTGTAAGGGCCTTATACAGAGCATTTCAGATATCTAGTGAACAGGTATTCAGTCGTTCTCTTTTGATAACGTAAACACCAAATTGTTCCCCCCACCATGCAGACACAAACACGCAGTCACACACTCTCAAATACACCCCCACACCAAGTATACAAGTGGGTATTCCTTTATGCCTATGCTGACATGTTAAGCAGGAAAGTCTTGTTCGAGTGGCAGTTTGGTGCATTGGGGAATATGGCGACATGCTGGTAAATAATATTGGAATGCTTGATGTAGAGGACTCCATAGTTGTAAGCACTCTTTCTGTGCTCCTATATATGATTTTCGTGCTTGTTTGTTTGTTTGTGATTTGGGATGGATAAGGTTCAGCGCTGCCAGCTAGTTACCATGACCCCTCCACCCTTTCCCAAGGGGATAAGAAACCAGTTTCATTAAAGAGCAAGGAATAAGAAAGAGAGGATTAGAAATCCTCACAACTTGCCCAGGGGCTCACGTCAAAGCACTCTAATTGGCACCAATAACTAGAAGAGGATAATTAAAAAAAAAAGTTTGATGCAACCTAGTATCAGAAATCTCCAAGAACTCTCTACCAAAGGATCTTTGTTATTTTTTAGAGCCTACTAACTAAGAAACCAGAAACCAATTACTAACAAACTAACAAACTAAAACTAACAACAAAAACAAACTCAAATAGGAAGTACAAAACAAATCCTGAACACACTATATCCAAGTTAATTTTTAATTTTAGTTGAATGTTTTTGTTTTTCTTTGCAACTATGCCTATGCTATTTTTTCAGTTGCTTTTTCTATTTTTGTGCTTGGACTCTTTGAGTTAGGGGCTGGTGGATAGCAGCCTTCGTTCACTAAATATGCATTTTCACTTTCAATACAAGTGTTTCTTATGTAAAAAATGTATGTGCCTTTAAAATGGTAATTATACCTAATGATAATTGTTGTTCTTAATTCTTATAAATAAAACCTAGGTTTAACCTCAGCATGAGAAGCTTGTAAGAAAAATCTGTAACAATTAATGGATATCTTCTGGAATTCGATTGATAATGTTGAATATCTGTGGTAAAATCATTTTTGTTTGGTGTAAAAGTTCAAATGTCATTTCCATGGACCATGACTTTGTATTCCTTCTACTTGTTTTTTGTATTTTTCTGGTCATTGCTTTCTAATTCATCTGCTAATATGGACTGTTTCCAGTAAAGATATGCTAATCGATACGACTAACTCCATTAGATTTATTTTTTGTTTCTCTATCTTTCCTTCTGGGTAGTAATGCCTCGTTAGACCGTACATCTTTCTTGGTACATCATAGGTTGGAGCATGGTGGTGGTTTTGAAACTACCAAATCCTTTTGCCCTGGATCTAAGCCAATCCAATAATGCAGCTCATATTATTTTCTAGTTGCAAATTCTATCATTTTGGGCTTCCTTGTGTTGTGGATTTCTTCTCTGGATCTGTTTAATGAATAACTGAATTTCTTCTCAGGTTACGGAATCTGATGCTGTAGATGTTGCTGAAACTGCTATTAAACGCCATGGCTCAGATCTCACGACCAAAGCAATGGCTATGATTGCTTTGCTGAAGCTCTCTTCTCGTTTCCCATCATGTTCAGAGTACGTGAATGCTAGTGCCAATCTTTTTTGATGATATGAAATTCCCTCTGAATGTTTGGTAATAGATTTATTTCTCCCTGCCTTTTGGTTGAAAGACATTTAATTTCCTTGGATGGAAGCTAGGAAGCACTGACACTAAAATCCATTTTAGGCAGAGTGTCCGTGTTGGACATGGATATGTCCTGTCCGATGCATCAATCTACGTGTCTTAGTTTTCTTTTTTTAATTTTTATTTTGGTCTGGGATACGGCCCGAACACGTCTGGACATGCCTGACCCAGCCTAAAAACTAAACAGAAGGCCTATAAATAAAGTCCATAACTTAAAAAAAATAAAGAAGAAAAACTAAAAAACAAAACAGAAGTCAGAAGCCCTAGCCTCCCACAAATCCCATGAAATAGAGAAGCATGAGAAGCCCTTCGCCGCTGCCGCTGCCGCTACCACTGCCAACCTTTGCCACCAGACTATCTAAAAAATTAAGAAATAAATAACATGTCTCCAACATCTCCGTGTCCTAAATTTGTTAAATTGGTGTGTTGCTGTGTCTATGATGTGTCTGTGTCTGTGTACTTATGATGAAAGATTATTTTCTCTTATGGAAATATCTTTTTCGTTTAGTTCTAAATGTTGCTTAAACTAGATGGAAAAAGAAACAATAACTCGTCATTATGCTCCTTTCATTACCTAAGGACATCTGCCACTTGGTTTGAACATTTATTTGTTTTTATAATCAAGACACCAAATTTCTCATCTCTTTAAGATTTATTTTCTTTTGGGGTGGAACAATTTTTTTTGATGTTTTTTACAGTCAAGACTTTTTTTTTCTTTTAATTTTATAAAATAATAACTGGGAGCTGGATCTTTGCTCCCCTATATCGGAGGCATCCGTGCTTGTCCCAAGGCCCATACTTGGGAGACATCAAGGGTTTTTTGTATTAAGTTCACTCAAAAGTTCAAACAAACTTGAGACCTCTAAGCTAGTATGATAAAGAGACTCCAAGTCCTGGCTAACAGGGCTGCCCCTTGGGAGCTAAGACACTAAATTTCTCATCTCTTAAAGATCTTTTTTTTTGGAGTGAAACAATTTTTTTGTTGAACATGCAATGTATCGGTAAAAATTTCGGTTAAAATAACCTTTTCTGGATAGGAAATAAGAATTAAATTATAAACCATCGAAGTGATGGAATGCTTCTAAAAGGAAAAAACTAGCCACTACCCAAATTCTATGAAAAGCTGTACTTTTCTCCCGGCCTTTACAACTGAACCTTACAGCAACTGTTTGTATAAGAAAACGACTCTCATGAGGTTAGGATTAATTGAGACACAATGAAGCATTTTAATATATGGAGCTCCTAACCTCCAAAATGCTCATTATAGTTATCATAAGATGTTAACCAAACCAAGCAATGCCAGAAAATCTTCCCTCTCCTGATGAATGAAGAATGCTGAACGTGTTATCTGATAAAAAGAAAAAATTATCAGATTTGCCACAACATAATCGCCATTAAACTGAGAAATTTGCACCACATGCTGCTGGAGATCAGGTGTTACTGCAGAATGATTCCAAGAAATTTCATTCTATTCAATTTGGGGGGTGGGGGTGGGGTGGGTGTGTTTTTTTCATAAGAAACATAGACTTTTATTAGGGAAATAAGAACGTCCAAAAGGTCAATGAGATGAGGAGTACCCTCAATAATTTTCACGAGGCATAATATATTTATCTATGATGAAATGTTACAAATCTTTCATGACTCCTTTTGTAATTTTAATAGAAATCTTTAATGACTATTCTTTCCAGGAGGGTCAACCATTTAATTGTTCAATATAAAGGAAGCCTTGTGCTTGAATTGCAGCAAAGATCAATCGAATTCAATTCCATCATTGCAAATCATCAGAATATGAGGTATCTACTCAGTGTGATGTTTATTTCTTTCCCTAATATGAAATCGCCAAATTTCATTACAGGAAGAATTTAACTTTATGCACCGATATTAGAGCTTCATTAAATATTACAGAGCTGATGGACGCGCATCTTCAGGTCTGCATTGGTTGAAAGGATGCCAGTTTTGGATGAGGCTACGTTCATTGGAAAAAGGGCTGGTTCTATGCCAGCATCAGTTTCGACTTCCAATGGGGCTGCAATTACTCTTCCAAATGGAGTTTCCAAATCTGCTGCTCCTCTAGTTGATTTACTTGATCTAAGTTCGGATGATGTCCCTGTGCCTAGCTCTTCTGGTAGTGATTTTATTCAGGATCTTCTTGGGCTTGATTTGACCGCAGCTCCAGAGCAATCCGGTTAGTTTTGAAAGCATAGTATATCTATTTTATCCTGACCGTTCTGTGAACTTCTTGACTTCTACTTTGCATCAAGCGGCTACTTTCATTTTCCTCGATTTAACACTTGTTTTTAGGATTTACAAACTCTACAATTTTCTTTCAGCACTGCTATCCTTGACCATGCCTCACATGGCTCATTTGATTTTTTTTTTCTTTTTTGAAACACGAAACAAATTTTTCCTCGACAAAGGAAAAGAAAGAAGGTCAAAGATACAAACTATCAGAGAGGTGAAAAGAACACGCAACCAAACTAATAAAGCAAAATATGCCAAAAATTATAATAGCTAAAAATAGAACATTGATGAACAAAGAAAAGAACCCAAAGAAACAAAATTATCTCCAGAAGGAAAGAACGAAGAGCCAGAAAAGCTAAAATCAAAACCATCAAAACACAACTGCTAATCCACTGTCCCAAGGACCAAAATTTTGGAAGGAAAGCCCAGAAGAGTTCAGCAGAAAAGGCTGCTCCAATACCCATTAAAAAGCAGGATTCCCAAAGTTTTCAATAATGCTATTAAACCTCTTTCTGCGACTTCTTCTCCCACCACTAGATCGTTTATATGACCAGTCACCAATGCATAATGTTGAAATCCCCTCCGAAATACACTAAGGGGAGTCAATATAAGAATTCAGGGACTTTAATTTCATGTATAGATGCTTTCTTTCTCTGTAATCTTTCATGACTTAACACCAATTCTATTTTCATCCCAACAAATGAGCATGCTGCTGGACCTTTCCCTTGATTGCACCTTAGTCCAGCCAATTCTTTTAGAACTCCATAATGATTTGACCATACGTCTATCATTATCAACCTTGATAAGCTTGATTCTTTATTCATTACCAAATCTGGAATGAGAGTTGAGAGTCTTTTTAACCAATAATATCTTTTGAAAATCTACCAAACCTCTATCCACAGATTAGTCAAATACCTAACCTTGCATTTGGGACCAAAAAAGTTTATTTCTCTTATCTACCATTGGTTTCAGCTTGCAAATACGTCCCCAATGACTATGAGTGGATGTTGGATGTTCATTTCCACATGTTCTTGCTTCCATTCACGTTGAATGTTCATTTCCGCTATTTTGAGGTTTAGTTCTCACGAAGATAAATACAGTGGTGATAAACAAGCAACAACTACCAGTTCTCAAATCTGGTAGAATTTTATTTGTGTGATTTGGTAGTGCTTATAATATTTTGTTTGCATAATTTTATGAAGGGCTGTCAACTGTGAGGCCATAATTTTAGATATTTAACAAATATTCCTACCACTCAATCGATGTTGTATTTTTAATTATGAAAATACTCTGCATGCTCTACTAGACTACTGTTGGTGTATCTGGAAGAACTTTAGTTTGAATGTTTCTAAAAAATTTGTCGCTACTTTCTTCATGGACAGTCCAAATGTTAACCCATAATTGTTATTTGGAAACTTTGAATATCTTCAGGAAGTAATCAAGCTCCAAAAAGTGGAACTGATGTTCTATTGGATCTTTTATCTATTGGGACGCCACCTACACAGAGTACTGCATCTGCTACTGACATATTAGCAAATCAAGACAAATCACTTACTGTTCAATTGGATGGACTCTCTTCTCTTTCTCCTCTCTCTGCGAGCAAACCTTCTGCTCCTGTACCTGCTCCTACAATTGATTTGTTGAGTGCCTTGTCCCCTAACGCAGCAAGTGCAGGTGGTAAACTTGTCATTGGTGCTTCGAATCTCTTTAGTTGAGATGAATCTCGTCAAAATTTTGATAGCTTTTTTTTTTTCCAGATGAGAATGGTTCAGTTTATCCATCTATAGTTGCATACGAAAGCGGATCATTGAGAATAGCTTTTGATTTCTCTAAGGCAGCTGGGAGCCCACAAACGACATTTATCCATGCCACATTTACGAATTTATCTCATAATACCTATACAAATTTCATTTTCCAGGCAGCAGTTCCAAAGGTAAAAACTTATCGGGTGACTAACCAAATTCACCCGATATCTCCTTTGGTAGTTAATTATTAAGGTATTTCATAGTGTCTTGAGCAACAACATACTGTCTGTTCTCTGTTTCTCAAATAGCATTTTGAAATGTTAGGTAAATTTTAAAATCTAAAGCTAAATTTTGAAAGCTATATATATTATTTGGACTTCTGAAATTTGGCAAAGATATCAGAGCATAGAAAGCACGAGAAAAAAATGGTTAACAAATATGCTTATTTTTAAAAACAAAAAGTAAAGATCAAAGTAGCAACGGTTTTTATTTTTATTTTTTTAAAGTGCTTAGTGGTTATTCCTCCTGCCTTATGGCTTGTAGTTTTTAGAAGATTGTGTTTAGCCACCTTATTTTGTGGAATCTCCTCACCTCATATTCCCCTTGAAATATTTTGCTTGCAATATTTTGCGCCTTTTGTGGACGCCTTGTCCTAGCTTATTGTTGTTGCCACATCCACATGCATGAATTGGAATCTTCAAATTAGTAGGGTCACGCTAGTTTATCTTAATATAATAGGCGCTTACCTCATATCTGCTTAAATTTTCTGGTCAACCAATGGTTCTGACATTTATTTGGGGATTTGAAACAGTTCCTCCAATTGCATTTAGATCCGGCTAGTGGTAGTACTCTGCCTGGAGGTGGTAATGGGTCTATCACACAAAAGTTGAGAGTGACTAATAGCCAGTATGGGAAGGTATCTTTCTTTTTCAACTTATAAAATTCTGTTTTGGAATTTTTAGATTTGTAGCGTGTCGCATGGCAGTTGAATGATTTTCATTGCATCTGTTTATTTATTTATTTCTAAGAATCTTTACTACTAAATGATTTATTCAAGATATCAATGTACTGTGGCACGGTTGTGACTGCGTTTTATTAGAATTACCATAAAATTGTTGTTAGTCGGCTTCAATTTCTTATCCAAAAATTGATGCTTGCTCTGTTACTTCCTCCCATAATTTACAATATTATTGATGTTTTCAGAAGCATCTTGTGATGCGCCTAAGGATAGCGTACAAGGTGGATGACAAAGATATTTTGGAGGAGGGTCAAGTCAATAATTTCCCTCGTAATTTGTGATGTTAGACGGCTCTGAAAGTGTAAAGATGGTGATAAACTGGCCCTATTCAGTCTTCATTTTGTTTGTAGCGTTAGTTTCTTATATTATTCTTCAATTCATCAAATTGGACGGTTTGATTTGCAGCGCATTGATGGCTGATTTTGCTTCCCTGGGATTTCTATAAATCCAATGACATCACTCTGGCCCTCCATCTCTCTTGTTTCTGAATCTCTTTTCAGAGTGGTTTTGTACATTATTTCAAGTTATTGTACGGGGATTTGGTTATAAAAATTTTGTCTTGCATGAAGAGGTGGGAGCTCAAGTGTTACATTAAGGATTGGAGGTACTGTTCTTGCCACTTGTTTTTTAAGTTTTTACTCTCCAGCATTATCGTTTCCAACCACAGTCACCAAGTTGAATAAACATGCGAAACATTTAAAGGAAGAAAAAAAGGAATTCAATTTGATTTGTTTAGAAGTCTTCTTTTCTTATTGGAAGATGAGCTTGTAATATTATATCTTCCTTCTTCATGCTTTTGCCCTTGTAAGCTTCTAGGAAATATGTATGCAGGACCATGATGTAATTCCCCAGTTGAAAGAGCTCTCCAGTTTGGACCCTCTTCTTTTTTCCTTTTCCCTCTACTGGAAAGAAGCTCTATTTGGTTCGGACCTACTGAATTTTGTTTTGAATTCTTAATTCATTAATTTAGAAGTATATCTGGATTCTGGACCAAATTTGTGTGGTAGGGTAGCTCAATCAGGCGACCAATTATGATTATAATATCGATAATCAAATCTCCCGGGCAAGGCTCGAGTTTCTGTGCAAACATATTTTAAGTAGCAGGTAAAATCTTAATCTTGGAAGTTTGAAAGTTGAAACCACCTACTGCGATGCCATTTGCTATTGAATATCTGGCTTTCTTCTCGTTATTTTGTCTTGCTTTCTTCTTTATTATTTTACTTTGTTTTATTATTGCAAATTTCAACATTCTACAGAGAAAACTTGTAAATGCGTCTAAAATCCTTCTTTTGTCAGATGGGAATTGCACTCGGATGGTAACAAGTGGCATGGTATGCAATTGCGGTCCATAAAAACGAAATGAATATATTGATAAGCAAATAGATATGTAAGAACACTTTTTTTCCTTTTCCATTTTCCCCCAAAAAGAACTAACCATACCCAAGAGTATTTCTAACGGGCAGGAATTACATGGATATGTGAGTTTTTTTTGTCTTCGTTCTTTGCATTCATTTTTTGCCCGCCTTGCCAATTGGTGAAATTTAATAGGCGATGTTAATTGATTGGGAAAATTTGTCGAATCACTTCTCAAGATCTGACCCCTATTTATGACCTAAGCGAGTAAATAATCAGTTCCTCTGGTATTAAGCACATATAATTCTCTTGAATTACCTCTCAAAAGTCTAAAGTAATGATGTGACCTTTTGGTCTTATTATGCTTTAAAACAATCTTCGCCTCAAGTTCTTCAATTCAGCCCATACTTGGGGCCTTGCAATGATAAAGAAAAGAGCCATGGCCACGATCCCCTCTGCAAATCTTGAACCACCTGATTTTATCTCAAAGAATGCACACCATTCAATATCCTCCCGTTGACAAAAGTTCTCCGCAAGCCAACATAAAGCATAGCTCGGAAAATGACATCTATCCCTTCCTTTGAGGTTCGAGGTTAAAATTCACATACTCCAAAAAAATAAAATTAAAAAGCAAGCCTGCCCATAATTCTATAACTGCATTCTAATTAGTATAACCATATGATAAGCCATACCTTAAAGATTCGTTTCATTATCATTTTCTTATACATGGGGTCGTTGATATCATGCAGAGAGTACAAACACACAGTAAAAGACCTCACTCAACTTATCTTTAGGTTACCTGTTTCTGGCACAACCCCAGAACCTTAATTAGCTCGCAGATGAACGTCTGAACCAATCGGCTGTCGAGCCTTCTTTGACCACAGCCAGATTTTGGAAACAGAAAAGCTTTCATTTTTACTTCCAATGTTAATCTTCTTCCCCTCAGCATCATCATCAATCAAGGAATTCCCAGTTTGAGAATCTCTAGCTCTCACGAATCTCATACTTCGCCCACCAGTCCGATTACTCGTTCGTAAGGCCACTTGCAAATCTGAATCAGCCACGATATACTGGTAGGACCCCATTGAATAGCATCTTCTCGCCCCCAAACTGCTACTGCTGGTCTCTCCCTCTCCTTTCTCCAATCCTCTCACTCCTCCATTATTCAAGTTCCTAAATTTCCCAAGTCTGATTGAAAACACTCTCTTTTCACCATACATGTCGTTCTCTGGAGGTTTTTGAGCTGTAGGAACACCAATTCTTCCATCCTCTGCAGACCCCTCTGTTCCCTCTGAGTCTTCAAAACCAAATATGGGATTTTCAATGGCAAGCCCAGGAGAGTAAAGGGTCCCTCTACAAAGAGGGCAAGTTGAGTTAGAAAGCAACCATGTGTCTATACAATCAATGTGAAAAGCATGACTGCAAGTAGGGAGCAATCTTAGCTTGTCTAGTTCTGAAAATTCACAAAGACATACAGCACAATCAAATGGCTCTTTTAAACCCACTATCTCTGTGTAGAGGAAAACAGGGAGGGCGTCTATGAAGGCTTGATCTAGCCCTGAATCATGAAGATGGAAGAGCTGTTGTAACTGTCTTTGGAAAGCAGATGATTCAGACATTTCAGGGAACCTATTACTATTGGACTCAGATATTGATGATGGAGATCGTTGCTTTACAAGAAATCTCACTAGAAAATGAAGAATACCAGATATGAAAAAAAGAATAGCCAGAATAACTATGACTAAAAGAACTGCAGGGCTTATTTTACTGCTAGAGGAAGTGGGTGGAGTTGGTTGTTTTTGGTATGCCAATGGGGAAGAGGAATGCAGAGGGGAAATGGAGGGAGTAACCAGAAAGACTCTGGTTTGAGGATGAAGAAAAGACATTTTAGAACGCCAACATAATTAGTTCACCACCATTTTCTTTTTTCCTTCGATCCAACACCGAGCCAATTACTTGAAATCTTTCTAATATCAGTCGTCTTCCTCCTCGTTTTCCTCGAAACCAAAGCAACTCTTGCATTGAGGCAAACAAGCAAGCAGTTGGCAGGCTATATATTGCACTGCCAGCCAGTTCAAATGTGGGTAAAAATTTGAAGACAAAAGGGAGATAAAAATCAAAACCAGCCCTGAACTAAGATTGCAGTAAAAATGAAAATGCTAGGATATAGACAGAAATTTCTCGCTACCCAAAACGCCTAAACTTGAACTGATGGTCAAATTGGAACCAGAAGAATGAAATTTACCAACCTGGGTCATTGGGAAATCAACTAGAAATGGGGCTTTGCGTTGCATGTGCCATAAGATTCCGAGTTTCGACACGATCGGGCGCTGCCCAAACAGAATCGCTCAGCTGCAGAGGCCCGCACTCGTCGAGGGTTTTAGATGCCTGATATATTTGGAAGGGCAGTGGATGGTGTCGTAACCGATAATGGCGAAACGGGTCGCTGGGGAAACCAAAGAAAAAGCTGATTTCTGATCGAAGCTTTTGAATTTGTGAAGCTTCAATAGAATTGGACACACAAATCAACTGCTTCGCTTCAGGTCCCCAGCCCCAGGTGTGAAAATTTTAGCAGCTTCCAGAAGGAGAGACTATGGGTCGGTGTTTAGTCATCTGTTTGGGACACAGTTTTGAGTATCCACCGACGTGGTTTAAAATTGGATTCTGTTCGCGTATGGGATAGGCATTGGGTAGGTGTGGGAGTAGAAGTTTAACCATCCCAAACGAGCTCAAAAAAAAAATAATAATAAAATAAAATAAAAATTACCATATTGTTAAGCTAAAAAAATTACCATATGTCAAGGTAGTTTAGTTGTTATGATCTCACTCTCATGCCTTATTTCTTCCAATCTTGTGTTGAGTTTGTTTTGAATTTTTTCGTGTCTAATAGATCTCACATTTTTTTTTTATTTTCTAAAAAAATTAATGGATTGATTAACTTTCTCTGTCACACCGGTAGTAAGTTCTATATGGTTCAAGTCTTTAGCAGATCTTTATATAAAACCTATATTACTTTCGTTTCTTAATTACATGAGAAAACGACAATATTACCGATCAAAATTATAACGTTGTTTATTTTCTATATAAAGAAATTACAATATTATTTTATTTATGGACAATTGTTTCTTGTTGAATCAACAAGAAACGTGAAAGGTGAGAATTTGAATCTTCGACTTCAATGGGGAATGGATATCTCTATTATTGAATTATATTAATATTGACTTATCTATAAACTTTCCATTGCAATTAATTAATAGTGTGTGTGTATATATATATATATATTAATTTCTCAGTCAATATGTAATGGAAGAAGAAACCTTTTTGAGTATTATTGCATGAGGCTTGTCGATTCTGTAATCAAGTTATTGCCAAAATGTGGATGGTACATTTTTTAATATTAATATATATACATAGCTCAACAACTCAAACTGTAAAATTTCACAGTTTTGTTTAGTTTTTCACAAATAATTCTATATTTTATTTTTCTGCTATTTAACGAAGTCATAATGACTAGGCAAAAATATTATGCCACCCGTATTACATCATACAAATTTGTACTCCTGAAATTATATAACAATGGAAATAACCTAGCCATCATCCTTTAGATCTAATTTACTTATTATAAGTTTTATTACTAGACATGCATGATGCCTCGTGCATGTCAGATTTTGACGGTCCTCCCAAATAAATTAAAAGATGCATCCAAGGAAGATTTGAAATTAAGATGAAATAATAAGTTTCACAATGGTTCAACTTGTTTAGGTCATTGACTCCATGTGACCTAGTTCAATTTCAAATTTTATTATTATTATTTTAAAGTATACATTTTAGGAATTTAAATGATAAAACAATAAATCTCTTGTTTTTTGTGATGATAATTTCTGAATAATATAAATTTAAGGTAATTAGATGGCGTAGAAAATTAAGTTTTGAAGTCCCAAGAAAAAAAGGGCAAAAGAATGTTGAGGTGCCTCAATCAAAACGCACTCTGTCTGTGAATTTTGGAACACCAATGGGTGTTGTTCTGTGCCCAAAAATTGAGGTTCTATTTTACTCCACTTTCTAATTTCCCCCTTTATTTTTCCATTTTCACATATAATTTCCTTCAAAGTTTCCAAATTTGGAACTATTTGTGGCTGCAACTCATCCACCTCTCCTCTTCTTATCTCTTACATATCCATGTTTCCATCTTTTCAAAATATATTAAAAAATGGAATAAACCAGAGATTTAAAATTCAAGTTTGTAAACATTAATAAAAAGAATTATTATACTATGCCATGATCATATTTATATATATTTTTTTCCCTTTTCTGCCATCCTACCCAACGAATTAATAGAATTTGTTCCAATAGAATATTATGTGGATATTCACGAGTTTCTTCATTCCAATAATTCTGAGAAAATAAAATAAAAGTATGAAATTTGAAGAATGTAAGGTGAGGGCACATTGATAACAGAGATAATTAGTCATGTGATATTATCTACACAAACATACATACATAATCCCATATATGTGTATGTCATATGAAGATGGCCAAAATGCCAATGAATTTTTTTTTTTCTTTTCTGGATACAAGATTACAAGAAAACAGAAAAAAATATCAATATTTAGAAATTAGGGTGGGTTCGTAAATCTTGGAAAGTGCTTGCAAAACATTAACTTGAGACCTCAATTGCATTATATAATCCGCCGTTTTCAAGAAGAGGCGGTCCGGCTTCAGCCCCCGCCCTCCGGGGATCAGCCGCTGCAGCTTCCTCATCTTCATCTGCACAGAGCCGCCGCCGTGCCGGCCGCCGCGCCTCCCCCTCCTCTGCCACTTCACCTTCCCAATCCCAATTCCTTTGGCGTCGGTTGAAGATACACAATAGTATTCCATTTTCCCAACAATATACTTAAATTAACAACAAGCCTAGCTAGCCCAAATATTGTATCCTCAACTGATTGTAGAAACTGAGAAACTGAGAGAGGATTTGAATGAGGAATTTTTGGAATACAAGGGTTTGTTTAAGTGTTCACCTTAACACTCAATATGTATATATATATAGAGAGAGAGATATTCCAAGACCATGTGAATTGCAATGTATTATTGGAAGAAATACGTTGAACTAAAAAAGAAAAAAAAAGGAAAAGGGAAAAAGGAAAAATTGTTAGAAGAAATAAAAAACTCCTTAAATTAGAGTGGAGTTGTATGTAAATGGCAATGTATGTGTTTTATATTAGAAAAATATCATTTCTTTTATTTTTTAGTTTAACAAATTTAGAAAAAAGTTAAATAAAAGAGCTGAAAGAGTGTGTTATAAAAGAAAAAAGAAAAAAAAAAAAAGAAATGATAGTTGTTTTTGTCGTTATGTTAGGGGGGTGGGGCCCAGGATGGTTGGGATTGAAGTTTGAACGACCCACACACGTGTCTGACAGCTAGGTTCGGGTGGCCACGCTAACGCCAGCCATTACTCATTCTGTCCTCGTAGTCCTCGAATCTCGTCTTTCCCACACGTGTCCGGATACCATCGCCTACCCTCATCCCACGCTCCACATTACACTTTCCACTTAGGTCTAAAATAAAATTTGAAAATATCTGTAAATAATTTTCCTGATTTTCTTCTTCTTATGAGACATTACTCTTGTCACGCCCTTTCACTATTTTGTTACCAATAGGAGAGAAATTACTGTAATATGGTTGATTTTTGTACGATACTAAGGTAATAATGAACGGAATGAATTATCATAAATAAATTCAGGTGCGGGCCCCAGTTTAAGGGCTTGGATAGCTGTGAAGGAAGTTGGGCGCACATGTCCGGGCCGGAAGTAGTGTTATCTTATCCTCCAGCCAGGTTTCTTGGGCCATGGCCCACCCATTACTTGGGAAGCCCTTTTCCTCTCCACCGTTCGATCTCCACATTTCATTCCTATAACTGGGTCCCACTTTCTCCTTTTTTTTTTTTCCGTTTTTAAATATCATATTTTTGGTAGCTTTGGGTTGCCAATAACGGGATTCAATTCACATTACAATCCATTTCAATTAAATAATCCTATTTGCCAACCCTCGAATTTGTTGAGAATTTATTTAACAAAAGAAAAATAAAACCTGTCATACAAACGTGTAATCTTATTAATATATATATATATATATATATATATATATATATATATATTTTCTTCAAAAGTTAAATTACAGTTTTATCTATATAATTTAAGTTTTTTTTCTCAATTTTTTTTTGGTGAATTTGAGTTGATGAGAGAATCACATAGTCTAAAATTCAAGTTACTGAATTCGAGGTGAGTTCTAAAGATGAGAATCCAAACTCAAATAAATTGCATACAGAGTCCATTCATAAGCGTTGATATGTAAGGATCTACTCAATGATGTTAACTAATCATAAGATTATAGACATGAGATCTATGTTGGTGTGCATAAGAGGTTAGAAACAGTTTCATTGCTACCGCAGATTGAGATTGGTTAAGATCGATATTGGTGATGTTTTGAAGTATGACTCATTAGACCTAAAGAATCCAATGTACTATATTCCTCAAATCTTCAATTACCCTCTTTTCTTGTCACGCGTGGGAAGTCACTCTACGCAAGTCGACAAAACTAAATTTCCTATTTAATCCAAATAATTTGGTCAAACTCTATTGTTATAAACATGCAATGAGTTGATGTTTTTTTTTTTTATTTGGTGGACTGTTTCCTAGTCAACAAATAAGAAAAATAGAAAATCACATATGCAACACCACTTCAAATATATAGTTTAGTTGATTGTAATGTAGCATAAGATTTAAAGTAATTTTCATGATAAGATAAAAAGGGAGTGATACATACATACATATACATATATATATAATTTGAATTAATTGGATAAATTATGCCATTGTGTACTGCAAAAGAATGTTGTCTGAATCTTGCATTGCAATCAGAGGTGGTCCTTTGTTTTGAGATAGCGTCTAATATCATCAAAAAATTTGATGTTTGATTTTAGTGGTGGTCAAAGGTGAAGGGGACATAATCAGATGCTTCTTTTCTTTATATGCATATATAGATTATATTATATTTAGAGGCAAGTGGCGACCAATAATAATAAGTTAAATATATTTTTCTATTTTTATTTTTATTTTTGTATAAAAGAGAAAAATGTTGCATCAACCCCATGTTCCCATGTCCCGATTTGGCAATCAAACATTCTAATTATTTAATGTAAATTATTTCAATTTTCTGAATCATAACTCAAAAATTAAAACCTCATCCTCCTTTTATCATTATGATTCTGCAATTGCTGCCAGATGTGTTTATGTGTATGCTATGAACCTCTTTCTTAGTTAGACTCACATTTCCAAGCAATTAAATTATTATTATTATATATTTCAAATCAATTGATTCATGTCATGAGATTCAATTCATAGATTCTTTATCCTCCTCTAATCATTTTTGTTATCTTATTAAATATATCATCCAACCATCCATCTATATTTTAAAAGAAAAAAAAAATTTGGAACTTTGATATTGGGGATAGGATGAAAGTTGAAGTTTTTTTGTTGGGTGAAGATTTAAATTTCCAACCTTTTGATTGTTGAATTATACTTGAGCTAACGAATTGATGGCAAACTCACTTTATAATTCATACTGAGTGATTTTTATTCGAGGATTATTTTCTCTTAATCATGATTAAGATACTAACAAAAATCAACGATTAAGTTTGGGTCTTAATTTCTCGACATAAAGTATGGAGCAATAATATATTTATTAGCATTAATATGTTTTCATTTCATAATTACATAACATAGTGCAATTAATTTATTTCATATCCTTCTAGATGTACTTTTATTTAAAAAAAAAATCTTTGAAATCTAGATATAATTTAATAGCTAGGAAAAAACATTATCTTACATTTTTAAGGCAACACACATCATCATTCATAATAATAACTTCATATAATTGATGTGGCATAATATAACATAATTTGTCCATTCACTAATGACAGACTTACTTTTGATCCCCATATCCCTATGATTTTTCAATGCATAAAGATATTATAACCCAAGTTTAAATATCCATCTAACCTATGTTGGCTTTTTCCTTGATAAAAAGTATATTTGGAATATAGAAATTCCTAGATTATATATTTTTCTTCCGTATTTTGAAAATATATATCTTCAAATCTGGTTATGAGTGGAATTATCCTACAAAGCTCAATTAAATTTCGACAAGTGACATGAGTCTAATCACTTGAGTCAAAAGACCAAACCAAACTAAATTAGAGTCAACCAAATCCAATCGAGTCAGTTCACCCAAACCAACTCAAGGGAAGACTCCCTACATAAATAAGAGGAAATTAAAGACTGGACACGAGGTACTCTCGTAATCTGACTTTTTGCTTCTCTCAACGAAATTGTTTGCTATATTATGCATCAAAGTGTATTAAATTTAGTACTACACCGATGTGCATATTTTTTATATACATATTTTTGTTTGTGTAGTTGACTAAAGCTACCGACACCAAAGACCGAAACTTAATTCGTGGTTCAACAAATCTCGATAGTAAACTTACAACTATATGAAAATGTCATTTCATGATAGTATAATACCCATATAAAAATATAAAAATATATATATATATATATATATATATATATATATATATATATATATATATATATATAGTTGAAAAGATAGTTGTTCATTGTACATGAATGAAAAAGTAGGGTTTTAATTATGCATACGGAGGAGGGGGAAAATATTGGAGGGATATGAGGAGGACAAGGGATAAAGCAACGCATGTGAGGGAAATGATAAAGACCATTCAAACAGATGTATGGAAAAAAAAAAAAAAAAGAAAAGAAAATCACAAATAAAAACAAGACATTTCCACGTACATCCACATTAATGCAATTTATTATTCACGTCGTGGACTGAATTCCATCATTATTATAAGGGGGAGGCTTTCGAAAATGACATTTTGCCGTTTGGAGCTGATTAAACCATTCAAATAATCTCTCTATTTAATTTAATTATTTTACCTCACATTTCAATTTTCTTTTTAGGTGTAGGTTTAGTGTTATTGACTTGTATGTGGATATATCTAACACTAAAATTAAGAATAAGACTTGAAACAAAAAAATTCTTCTCATTGGGGCTATATCAAGTAATAATTAACATCCAAAATGATGTCTTCCTCACCATTTCTAATAAATTATGCATGTATGAAGAGATCGTATATACTATAGAATTGCTGCACTCATATTAGAAGAAGTATTAGTATTCTATATAATTGATCTGTTGGGATCATTTATCACTTGTCACGTGTCAACATCACATGTAGAACAATAAGATGACTTAATATCATCTTTCGGGTTAATACAAGTCTCTAGAGCTCGAAAAGAGAAAGTCGAGCCGAGCTACATATATATTACCTTCTAGTCGACCTCCGACAGGTATGAGCCGACCTTGAAGGGCACCTATAGACACGAAGACAATGAGGATGTTCTCCGACAACGCAACGTATTTTCCAAGCAACTATCAGAGAGTCGTTGGAGTGTTGTCGGGAGCTCATCTCTATAAATATAAATCCTCGCAAGTACGCGAAACTATTTATTTCTATAAGATTAGATCGAATCGTGTACTCTATCAGAATACTAACTTTGTTTTCAACTATTTGGTACCCAAAGATAAAATTTGAATGGATTGACAAAGCGTTAAGCTTAAGAGTAAAAGTGACGACGGTAGAAGCTTGAAGTGATATATGGCTGGTTGGTGTTTGGTAGGTTTGTAAATGGCATGAGTTTCTTTTATTGTGGTGGGAGCGGAAGGCACATGGTTGCACATGAACACTAAAATTGGCATCCCAATATTTATAAGATGCTCCTGCCTCCACACCTGGGGCTAAACTTCAACCCTCTTGCTGTCCCCATTCTTCACTCCCTCAGTGCTTTACCATCCTATTCAGTTCGGATTCAAACCTATAACTTGATTGTTATTTTTAGATCTAGGATCAGATTCAAACCTATAACTTGATTGTTATCTTTAGATCGTTAATCAATCGTTTTTTGATAAAAATATCATATATTGTGACATCAGAATAGAGAGGACGAGGAATACATAGATGAATCGGTACTATATCCAAATGATAGAGATGTTGAGATCATGGAACAAGATGCACTTTTTTCTAGTGGCTCAATCATAAGAATTTCATAATTAAGTGTGTTTGGCTTGAAGCAATCTTCGATTAGGTGACATCGTAGTTGATTTATTAGAAAGTATGTAAGTGAGGACAAAACATGTTAAACGGACTCGTATTGATCCGTAGGTAGCCAGACCTTACATATATGAAGTCAGCAGGTTCATCTGACCAAAAAATTTCTTAAATTTAATAATCTAAGTGGTAATTC
The DNA here is from genome assembly GCF_013281855.1 of Momordica charantia. NCBI lineage: Eukaryota > Viridiplantae > Streptophyta > Magnoliopsida > Cucurbitales > Cucurbitaceae > Momordica > Momordica charantia. The sequence continues at coordinate 30,700,037 of NW_028275167.1, read as the reverse complement.
AGTGCTGCTTGGATTTTTCATTGGCGTGATTATGAGAGATTGGGCCGGTTAGCCCCTACAAGAACCCATTTGAGACAATCAATTGGGCTGTTTGGTCACAAATAGAGGCCTTGCAATTGGAGTTGCCTGAAGGCCCAAGACCCAAAAGCTACTTTACTATTGAACAAATGTTTAAATGAATTAACATTTGGGAATTTGTAATGGTTTGCTAAAATATATGCTATATTTTGTAAATATAATAACAAATTTTTGGTTTTTGTAAAATTTTTGAATTTTTAGTTATTTCGATTTTATCCTTCTAGATTTTTCAGATGTATGAATGATATTTCAAATCAAGTATATGTATTAGAAATCATTGTTATTGTTTAATAGGAAAAAAACATCTTATCCAATACAAAATTTAACAATATATGTAATAATTGGAGAGGAAAAAACAGTCTAATATCATGGTGGTTTTTGATTGGGCTAATAAAAAACAGTCTCAAGTAGAAAAATGCAAGATGGAATGTCATCTAAAAAGACTTGGCTTTGCTTCACAGAAAAATGGCTAATGAAATTTTGTTTCCATAGTAATGATGCAGACATCAGTTGACTGGATCGATAGATAGTGACGTCAAATGAAAGCTTTTAAAAAAACAATTTGTCGATGGGAGATCCAGCTAGCCAAATTGACGAAATTACTCACCATTCAAACTCTTAGTAAGTCAATAAGAACGGTGATTCATCGTGTTCTCGATGAATCGTCTAACTTAAAAGGCACATCAAATCAAAACTGAAAGATCTTCATCGATTTGATAATTTAAGGATGGAAAACTCTAAAGTGAATCTCCTTTGTCACCATTTTACAGAATAATATATTCATCGACAAACATTTAAAACATTTGAAAAATATTACTTTTAATCGGAAGTCAATAACTTCGGAAATTATTCACTTTTAAAAACGAGTCGCCGCCGCTCGGCATCGTCGAGTCGCCGCCACCCGCTGCGGAGTGCCTCATCACTCAGGTATCTGATTTTCCCCTTTTATTCCTGCTGATTTTCCCTTCCGATTTCTGATTTCCGATTTATTTTTGCATCTGGTGTTTTCGTCGGGAGTGTTATTCTTCTATCACGTTCTGCTAGAATTTAGGGCGTTTCTGTTTCTGTTTCGATCCTATTGTTTCCATTTTCCTCACTTTCTCTCGGATTTGCGATTCACCAAACCTAATTACTAAATACTTTGACAAACGCCTGAATTTCGTTTGTATGGAGCGTCTAATGCGTAAATTTGCTCGTGATTTCAGTTTCTTGGGTGCGATTGGTTGGTAGGAATTGGAGAAGCCGAGTAGTGAATTAGAGTTGTTTCCTATCGTTACGATCTTTGTTTAGTTTTCATGTAAAAATAGCAGTAAAATAAATTCTACATATTTTTTATTAGGCCACCTCTGAAAGTTTTGTTGGGGTGATTGATCAGACAAGGGGGCTTCTGAATTACGTGGACAAATATTGCTCAAAAGTTGGCTACAATTCTGAATTGAAATATGTATGTATTGCAGGAAGGTAAATGGGTAAAATTGAGATCTCATTTTATAGTTTCCTTACTGAAAAATTCAATATGTTTCATCTTCTGACTACAGTGGGACCTTATTCTTCCAATTTATAGGAAAAGTTTGGACTTAAAAACAATCTCAAGAGAGAAAAACTATACATTTTAGGGACACAACTATATACAGTTTTACCTTATGATTTTAGAAAGAAATATGTTAGATAGAGAAAGATAAGTTGGAAAATAAGAAATTTTATGTTTTTCTTTCTTTGCAAGTTAAATTTAGACTTTGTTACCTCTCTAATCTAAAATTTTTGCTATGGGGCGAGAAAAATTTTAGAAAAAAAAAGGGTTATGGTTCTGTTTTGGTCTGTGATTCTTTTGAAAAATTCAAAGTCCTAACAGCTATGGTTCTGTTTTTTGTAATTTTTGTCTCAGAACTAAGGTATCAAAGGGTGTAATTGAGGGTTTCAAAGCATGTACCGAAGAATCTCTTAAACCTGGAAAATAATCTCTACACTTAATTTTAAAATTTCTATTTTTTCTCTCTGTCCTGAGGAGCCAAAAAACAATATTTTTTGGAAGTACTTCTTACTCACCCTACAAAGACTTAGCATCTGCGTCCAAATAAGTAACACTAAAAAAAAAAATCTTCATGATTACAATAATGGGTTGGGGGGCAGATAACTGAAGTTTAAGTCATTATCCTAATTTCTTGCCAAGTATCAATTGAAATCTTCTTGTTGTAGAAAAATCTTATTTTTAATCTGATGAGTAGCCTCAACTGCATTTGACCATTTAACAGTGAGCTACCAAGTGCAATTGAGATCTTCTGTTGCTTCCCTAATGTTGAATGGTTGATATCATTTGTATTGAAGAAGAAAATTGTGAAAAATAGCTTATGTAACATTCATCTCCATATTTTATTCCTCATTTGACTTCTATTTTTCCTTTTTGTTTTGTACAAGAGAGTACCAAGAAAAGATTTAGTTGTTTGCTGATCTCGGTTTGTTAGGGTTGTGTGAGGGTTTAACATCTGTGACTTGCCATCCTAAATTCTATGGTTCGGCCTTCTGGCCTTTATGCCCCTATACCTGGGGGGTATGGGCATCATCCCCCATACCCGTACATACGCAAAGAGTCATCACTTGATGGAAGTTGCATCCCATGTGGCTTGAACCTAAAACTTTAAGGTTTTTCCTTGAAGTCCCAAGCCATCCAAGCTATCCCTTGGGGACATACATTTCTAGATACATTATACATCTACATGAACTATTATTTAATTAACTACATTAATGTATTTAGTTGTTTAAGGTAGGTTAATTATATGTTCATGAATGTACAGGTTCATAGGATGTGAGTTAATGTCGAGTCTAGATTCTTTCACGGAGTCCTATAAATAGTATCCTCTTGGATTGTATTTCAAGCAAGTATGGAGAAGAAAAAACAAATAGTTTGAGAGAGTTTGTGAACCAAGTGTATATTTTTTGTGAAGAATTTTCAATACAAATGGAGTTATTTCTTCTCATGATTGATTCTAAATTTGTGAGTGTCTATCCTGCTTCCACACTGATCATACATATCTATGTACTAGAACTTGAAATAATTATAATTGGAAGTGGGGCTGTTCTTATATTTTTCATATCTGTTATTTTAGAGTAGTAAAGAAAGGTTCTGTGGTGATTATATGTAAGATATCCTATAACTACTTTTTTAATCTTTTTGTTACTTGTTGGTGGAGGTTAAATGATTCATATATTATGCGATTTTCTAACTTTAGATGATTTTTATAATATGATGTTATATATTATTTCTCTTGAAGGATAAAGTGATTCACATTCTAAGAGCTACCTAGTTGTGACGAATATTACGAATATTACGGATCAATTATAATTCAATTTTTACTATTATTAGATGCTCGCAAATTGAAGTTTATTTTATATATATCTCATTTGGTATTAGAGAAAAATTAGACTGATGTTTTTTGCTATATGAATGTATCATACCTTCAGAGAAGAGGAAGCAAAAGGTTTCTGAAATAAAGGCTGGAATTGATGAAGCAGTGTCTCTGTTACCTTGTTAACTTGTCCTTGTGAAAAATGCCTAAAACTTCGTCATGTTATATTTTTCATGGACTTCAGATTCGAAAAATGGATCTTTAGTCTAGAAGCTTGTACACAATATGTAAATATGAATACCATATCTTTGTATTGATTTCCCCTTCTCTCTCTCACTTAATTTTTTCTCAGCTTTGAAGAATTATGTGTCTCTTGTTGCAAATGCTACTTTAAATTCTGGAATTTAAGGACAAATGAAGCAATTATTGAAGGATTTACAAATGTCAATAAAGATTTACAAATACTATTGATCTTTACTTCATTTTTTTTAAGGATTTATAAGTGCCAATAAAGAATTAACTTGAAGGTTTAAAAATCGTTGAAAATAGTATTACAACCTTAGAAAAATAAAGAAAGCCTTTGAAAAAGGTATTTACAACTAATTTCACAATTATGAGGGTTTAAAACTAATGAGAAATATTAATTTTTGTAGGTGGAATCTTTGAATAAGCTTTTTCTACATGATCTATTTTGAAATTTTTCAAAGACTGAACCAATCTATGGAGAAGGATGCAAAAAAGAATTATGAAAAATACTTGATCAGGAGTAATTTTGTCCTTACCACTATTAAATATTTCACCACTCATCATTTTTTTTAAGTTTTTATGTTTTTTCATTTCTTTCTCGTTGTTAGATATTTAATAGGGGTAAAAAAAAATTGTTCTTTACCAGTGGAGAACAAGTATTTTTCAATGTTTATTTAATATATTTTTAAAGATAGTGACTTTCACAAAGGATGAAATGATCAATTTTCTTGTAGCGCATCTTAATCAATCCATGTTGCTCCGAATCTAAACTCGATGTTGGTAACTAAATTACTCAATCCCTACTCATAAATCAAGAATATACAACTAATCAACGGCTTTTTAGAAGCAGAACTGTAAGTTAGGCCCAAAAAAAAGAAAAAAAAAACACTTTATTAACACACATGGTTGCAAAATTATGTCATCTTCTTCTTTCATTTTTCTATCCTTTTAATAATAATAATAATAATAATAATAATAATAATAATAATGTCATCTTTTATGTAATAACTAATACACCTATACATGAGTTGAAAATGCATGATGTGTCCCACTCTAACAAGCAAACAAATGTGGTAACTACAAAAGATTAATTATATTTGGTTTACAAAGGGCATGCATGCAGGGGAAATGAAAGTAAAACAAATTTAATCTTGATTTTAGGGCAAGGAATAATGAGAGAACCCCATCATACTATAACTAAAAACAAAAAAGGCTAAGATTACTTAGAGATCATAAACCAGTGTCACACAATAAAGGAGCAAAAAGAAGAAGAAGAAAGAATAATAAAAAAAAGCCATGATTAATATGGCAGCTGTGTTAGTTATAACTTATATCACAATCATGATAACGACGGACAAGTTGGGTGTATACAACCTCATCTTCATCCTCATCATGGATCTCTACTTTTGCCACTTTTTCCATTGCCAAAAGCTCCAAAGTTTTCTGGTCCGACGGCTCTGCTTCTGCTTCTGGCGGCATCACTGATGGTAGTTTCGCCAGAAGCGCTTCTAGGCTGCTCATTGATGGTGTTATTTGGACCTGCTGGCCCGGGTTCAAATTAATGTGGTTGTACATTAGTTGCTCTGCTGGACCTGGGAAACAACTCGTCCCTTCGAACCGCCCTAACTCCGCGCTCTCGTAGGCTGCCGCCGCGGTAGCCATCGCGGCCGCGTCTACGTTGAAATTAGATGGAATTGATGAGCAGAGCGGGTGAGGCAATAGAACGCCCGGGATGCTCTCGATGTAGCAGAATTTCTTTCTTAATTGTACTACGAAATTCAAGTCTTCAGTCACCTACATAACATGAATGGAAATATACGTTTTAGTTACTGATGTTAGTGTGGTATATATTGAGATATCGATAGAAATATTGAGATCTCGAGATGGATTAAGACCCATATCAAAATAGGGAAGAACCAACTCAACAGAGCTGTAACCAAAGAAAGTTTTAAATTTTAACCTGTCATAGATCTAGATAATAAGTGGTCCGAAATTTAAAAGAATTAATTAAATTACCTAGGAGAGAAAAATTCATTTAATTATGTTAACACCTCCAGATTTGTTGTCAACTGATCGCTAGACAATAGTCTAAGCTTACTATTAGACATATTTAACATCTAGCCATATGATTTCTTTTTTTTTTTAACAGAGAACATCTAGCCATATAATGAGAATATATAATTAAAAAAATTATTAAAACAATCAAATATTAAATTAAAACTTTTTAAATAATAAAAATGTTTAGTCTATTAATAAACAGGAAGTAATTGTCAGAAAAGGAGAGACCTTCTGAACTGCTCCCAATTGAACGACGCCTTCTTTGACTGCGACCAAAGCTATGGTCTGAAAAAACAATAACGAGGTTGTCATCTCATGATCTGCATCTTTTTTCTTTTCTTCCATAAATTTATCCAAGACAAATAGTCACATATAACATATGAAATATATGCTAATTAGAGATACAACTAATAATAGCATTCGTCAAAGCCAACATAGTTTAATTAAAAGATGGTAAGTTCGATCTTTCATCCCCACATATTGTATTAGGTGACAATAACATTCACCACTTTTTAACTCCCACTTAATTTACAATGTGAGATCAAAAGATGGGTGAATGAAAGGAAGCATTAGAACCAATAAAATCTCAATTAATTCATATTATTATGATTGAATACCTTTATGCCTGACTGAAACTGGGCTTCCCAAGTCCTAGGATGCTGCAAACAAAAAAAAAAAAATAATTAAATAACCAATGACAATTAACACAATCAAAAGAAAATTTTATGTGTGTTCTTCATTTCTGTGCATGGATTATTTTTGCAATTCTTGCTTACGGAGTCAGCGGAATTGTGCCATGTCGGTAAGAATTCGATGTCTTGATTATCGTTTGGTTCTTTGTAAATCCATTTATGACTCCGATCCGCCGCTACTTTTCCAATCAATCTGCCTCACAATTGAAACAAAATTATACTAGACGAAGATGACACATTGTAAATCCATTTCTAATATTCGAACCAAGATTGAAACCTATGGATATTAATTACGGAGGAGCGGAAAAAACAAAAGATATTAAAGTTGGGATTTTTTTAATAATTACCCCTCTCCATAATTGTAGATCTCGTGCGACATCTTGAAGAAAAGCTCCGGCTGCAGTCCCCGACATGGCTGTAACCCATACACCACAGACGAGCCCGGAAAGTCACCGCCGCCGCCACCGCCATCCATCTCGTCGGCCGAAGACGACGCCCCAAAATTGCAAAAGCCATCTTCCCACACCAATATCCTACAATAATATGGTAATATCAATATTAGCAAATTTTGTCCATTAATGGATAAGAAAAGAAATTCAAAGAAATACCAGTTCCTCCAATTCCCTCTGGACCTATCAAAAGCACCTTGATTTTCCCATCTGCAGAAGGAAAAAAAAAAAAAGAGGGTAACTCAAGTAATGTAATAATTTAAATTAAAATGGTGGAGAAAATGAAAAAATGGTGTACTTTGGTGGTGGGTAATTCCGAGGGAGGATCCGCCAGAAGACGGCATAAACCCACTGGGAATTATGGTGGATGCATAAGCTTCTGAGAGTGTGTTGAAGAAGATGAGTAGTTGCTAACAAATTAAGACGCTGTTCCATCCAAAAAAAAAGGAGCAAAATTAATTGAGATTACCACCTGTGTATTTGTGTGGGTGAAATGGTGTACTGAAAGAGAGAAGAGAGAATATAAAGGGCTTCACCAATATCTGTGAGAATTAAAGGGAAATGTGATTCTCTTTCTCTCTCTATCTCTAAAAAGAACTTGTACAAGGGTCCTCATTGGTTCCCCACTGTAGTATACGGCTTGGAGTTTGGTTTACAAAATATATATATTTTTTAGTTTTTGAAGACATTAATTATCTTACAATCATTCATTATTATTCTTGAATTGGATTTGGTTGCTCTGAGAGAGATGAGTACAAATTGATGGTGTGTACACTGTACACTACTCATCGTTTCTTCTATACTTTCGAGACCATCTATGTTTCTTCTGATTCTAATTCTGTCATTTTTCCAGGATGCAGAATACCATTGCATTACTATCACCAGTTATTATTATTTATATATATGAGAGATTTTTTATGGAAAAAATATATATATCAATGAATAGGTGGATTATAAGTTCTTCGAACGTGAACTATTTGACTTTTTCCCAAATAGTAAGAGATAGAGACAGAAAAAGTTTAACACTACAAGATTATACCGGTTCACTGGCATGGATTAAAAAGTTCTAACTTTGAGTGCTCAAAACCTAACCTTTTTAAACTCCTTTTGCAAAATTTCCGTTTTTGTTAAGTGGGAATATATAGGATTGAAGTACCCTATTTTTGGGGTGGGGTTGAATTTAAATATGACCTAAGAGTTGAGGAATGGAGTCTAATTTTTATGAGCTTTACTATATACTTTCCAAGTTCCAATTACTTTAGAATGGAGATTAATTTGAAGTAAGGAATCTTAATTGAACAAGAATCTACATATTAATCTTTGCATTAATGATTAAAGGAAGAACCCGAACGGGTATTAAGATGTCTCCTTTTTTCACAGCGAATCCTTGTAAAAAAAAAAAAAAAGAGTTTGCTAAAAGGGAGCTTTCCATGATTGCACTCCCAGTCTGACACAAAGAAAGTTTTGGCAGTCTCTGTAATGCTCTTTCTCTTTGACCAACTTTTTGCATTTTAACTCTGCAGTCGCAACCAAGAAGGATTTTCAAGATTTATCTAAATCTCCATCGTGTAACTCTGCTCTTTGCTTAAATTACAATTACAATTACAACCCAAGAAGATTTATTAATTGGTAGTGATATTTTTGAAATCAGTTCATGGGATATCTCAAAATTAAGCATTTTGATCTCCATATATTAGGGTTTTATAATGCTAGTTAGTAATGCATGAATGTACGGAGAGAGTTGTTGATTGGGGACATAAATGTCAGTGATGAAGCAGAAAGTAGTGTTGAATTGCCTTTCTTTTTTTTGGTTTAAATTTTATTGTTCTGTTTTGTAACAAAAGGGTAAATGGGTTGAACAATATATATAATACAGACACAATCTGAGAAGATGGAATGGAAACAGAGAAGTTTTGGGTATGGGGGAAGAGAAAAGCACGACAGAAATTTAAAGGCCATCATCTTCACTGATCCTCAGGCCTCAGATCATCATCATAATATATATATATATATATATATATATATATATATCTGATTGGGTCAAAAAATTATAAGTCATTCAACTTTGAATATCAAATATCCATCCATCCATCCTTATCTCTTCCCATTAAAAGTACTGAAACAACTGCTCCTCTCCCATACCTCTGTCCCCATCGCCTATTCTTTGTTTCTTTTTATTTATATATATATATATATATATATATATATTTATAAAGACGATGACCCAAGGGATAATATAATTGTGGGGTAGTTTTGGTTTTACGGGTTTAGGGTAAAAAGATGTCTTTTTTAGTAACAAGCTGGCAAAGGAGCAGACTTTTTAGAGTTGCCCTTTTTACAACTTTTAGGGTTTGCAATTGCATGGTAAAAAATAAATTGTTGTTTTTGCAGGTTTTCAGTGGGAGGGTATTCATCAAGGAAGCTCATATTTCTTTGTTGGGTATTCAGATGGAAGAGCGTTGAGCGTCTGCAGATAACCCTTTTGCTCTTCCCATGAGTAAAGTAAAAAGACGACCAAAGTTCAATTTTTGACCTTGAACTACGTTCCCATCACCTTTGTTTTTTCTCTATTTTTTCTCTGAGTACATCAAGTAGGGAAAGATCGAACTCACAACCTTTTGGTTGGAGATATATGTCGATTACTGCTGTATACTTGTTTTGGCTACGTTCTCATCACTTTAGTACTACTCTTTTTCTTTTTAACATGTGCGTGATATTTCTAATTTATTTATCATAAATTAAAATTAAAACTAATGTCATTGTTACTCAATTATCACTCAAAATATACATAATTTTAATAAAGATTAAGTATTTAATCTAGCAATATTTATGCTAGCATCTTTTTTCTTTTAACTTATTTACAAAATTGTTAAAAGACAAGATTAATATTGTCCGTAAATTTTTTTTAATAATCAAACTTAGCTTTTGAAGGTATAAATATGATGAATGATATGTTATTCGCTAATGAATTGTGTATATATATTTAACTCTCACCAATGTTCAAAGCCGCTAAACAATACTGTTGTGAAAAATAGGAACGTGATCCTCTATACTAATTAAGAAACCTTAAAAATTCGTGAGAGAGAAAAGTAAAAAAGAAGAAACACATAATATTTATATCTTGCCAACAACACTGCTCTGAAAAATTGAAACATGATGTACATTAATAGATCTTTGAACAAAAAGATCATGATATAGATATTGAGTTGTATTCATTGAGGAGTGGAGGAGAGGTTAATTAAGGACAGTATATTTTGATTGGGTAAATTAAAAGATGTTTTGAGCGAGGAGAGTGTTAAAAAGTGAAATTGTTAAGACTTAGACCTAGATATTATCATGAAAAAGTAAAAGCAAACATAAAGTGAACTCCAATTATCTCTTCCTTAACAAAGTGGTATTAAAACTATGCCCTATCTACACACGTGCTCTCATAATTATTGAAAAGAAGTTTGGTAGGCTTCTGTTTAGATCGAGAGAATTATAAGAGGTAGAAAAAAATTGGTAACCTTTCCTTATTGCACAATACAATAACCTAACCCTTGGTTGAGTTCATCAAATAGGAGGCATGTTACCGCATAATTATAATCCTATATTCTAAAACAAAAAGACTATTACTTTCACTCCGGCGGCCCGGGAATCAAAACTTTTGAAATGATAATAAATACCTTATTTTATAAATTATGATCAGATATGTGGTAGCTATCGGGTACTTAAATAAAGTTAAAAACTAGAGTGGAGAATCAATTATATTAATGGATTTAACCATCATCAGTGGCTCGTTGGTCCAAAAGTGCCAGGATAAATTGAGAAGTAATAGATTCAAATTTTATTATGGACACTTACCTTAAAAATTAATTCCTATGTGTTTTCTGATACTAAATGTTTAAGGTCAGGCGGCTGTCTCCAAGATTCTAGCCTCATCTTGGTCATCAAAATCATCTCTCTTTTGTAATTACAATATAACTAAAATTTCTCTCAACTGGAGTACATCCGTTTGAGCCTTCTTTTTGTATGTTCCTTACGTACCGTGTCAATGAATAGTATCTCTTAAAAAAAAAGAAAGATGATGAAATGGAGTAAAAGATAATATTGGGTTTGATGTGTTTGGTGGTGAAGTGGTGGGTATATGTGCTTCTTTATTCTACTTGCTTTAAAAGTAGCATATTTTTCATTGGAATGGTGATGTACATGCATGTGCAAAGTGGGAAAGGGTCCAGTAGCTGGACACCATCAACAAAACTACTTAGCTAGCCCTCACCATTACCATGCAAAAACCTATCAGCCTTTGAAAAGAAAAGAAGCACAAGTCCATAAAACCAAACAAAGGTGATTGCGATCCATTCAACTCTTTTGAATGCAAAAAAGAAAGAAAAAAATAACATCAAATGCCCAAAAAGTCTCTGCCCAATCACATTTTTGGGTGAAAAAGACCTCTCATTTACGCCATCCTCTTGTCCCTCTCTCCCCTCTCCAACCCTAATCAACGAAACAAACAAACAAAGCAAGAAAAAAGGAGTTTGGTTGGGTAGAGAAGATATACATTATATCTTGTTGAATCCCATTTCAGTTTAACTCCAAGGCTTCACGTGACCAAATTGGTTCACTATGTTTCCATTCAAACCCCAAAGAAGCAAGCTTTTAAAGAATCAACAAGCTGGGTGTGGCTAAAAACAAACTCACTTTCACTCTGGTTGACCTGTGTATGTTACGCACGCGTAACTATTAAGAATATGAACAAATGATTAAATACCGCTAGCTAACATAATCGAGTTTTTGGGTTGTGATTAAAGAAGAAGAGATAGAGGAATTGGGTATTTGAAAAATTGTATGTGGGAAATGGGAGAGATGAGGAGATTTGTAGAGAGAAGTTAATTTGGGTGTGGGAAGCCATTTTTGATGATGTTGGTTGCTTTAGTCAACAGTGGTTTGATAGTGACTCCATTATAAGAGCATACGGAGATGGAATTGGCATCTTCAGCCTCTGTAGCTTCAGGACAACTTGGGACTGTGTTTCGTGGGACACAACGAGAGATAGGTACATTTTATCTGTCACCTCTCCACTGTTCAAAAAATTTGTGCTTATTCCCCAATATTCCCTACTTCCATTTTAACTCAACAAACCATATATATATTTATTACCGTTCTTCTAAAATCTATTCCCTTTGCTAGCTTTACAAGAATCAGAATTGGAATCGGAATCAAAAAGATGTCCTTAATTCTAATTGGCTCCCGGGAATCAAAACCCTTTTGAATCCGAAGAGAAAATCGAACCATTTACGCTCCTAATAAAAAATCTGTGATTTTCTCAACTCAATCTTGAAATTAAACCATAGTGTGAAGTGAATGTGTTTGAAGCTTTAATTTGTGTAGGTATTTGATGCTCTTCTCCAAGATCTTTTCTCTCTTCTTGTAGCTGGGTTGGACCCAAGAAATGAAATTTTGAAGGCCCATTTTTTTTTCTGATTTTTATTTTTTGGGTGCAGGAGATGTGAATTATACTGAATGTTTGTTGCTGTCTTCTTGATCTACAGGAGAAACATTACAAATTGGAATCCAGTGTTAGGGCACTATCAGATGGAGAGCCCACCACACCAAACAGTAAACATTAATGATTAAACAAAAACCATAAGGGTTGAAGGGAGACCCCCTTTCCCCCACATATTCAAATTCCTCCTCTAATTTCCTTCTCTTTCTATCTTTGTTCGCTAACATTCTGTGTCTCAACTCAATCAAATTATTAAAAGCAACTATTGCAACATGATTGTTACTTTTGTAAATTTTTGATACATATGTAAATATGCCCCAAAGAATAGTTTGAGTGGTTTGAGACCTCAAGGAATAAGTTTAAGGTCTTAGGTTCAACAAAGGATCATCGACTCTTGGATAATAAAAAAAAAATTCATACATATATATATATATATTAGATAATTTGTCTTTACTAAGGTGCTTTCTAGAAAAATTTAATAACTTGCTCTATATAAACTAGTATATATATACCAGTTCAAAGAACAATCCTGGCAAAGTTTTAAAATCTAAATTAATTAAGAAGTTATTTCTAAAAAGATATGTCTGCATTTTTGGAACTTTTACTAGCTATATGGTTTTTAAAAACGTTTGAAAAATAAAACAACAAACACCTTACTGTTAAATATGTATAATTTTTCAAAACAAAATTGTTATAAATCTAATAGAGTCAGATTATATATCAGTCAAATTTAATCCATCATGGATTTGGTCTATTGGTTCAAAGGAACCTTGAATTTAGACGGAAATATAGTTCAAACTCCAATGATACCCATCTACTAAAATATTTAATATGTTATGTAGTAAGTCAAGCAGTTATCCTATGATATTAGTTGATGTGCTCATAAACGGATACAAATACTCACCGAGATATAAAAGAAAAAAAGATTATACTAATCAAAATTTCTTTAACAGTACATGAACTAAGTGATATAGGAAAGCATCCAAATTTGGGATGTGAAGAATATAATCAATCTGGTTTGTCCTTTGAGCTGTGAAAGGGAAGAAAAACAAAAGCTGAGAACATGAAAGGAATAAGATCAAGAACAACAGAGCCTTATTGGATAAAGGGATCATTGGCCCAGATTTACAAATACAATATATTGGGGGATCTGGGCTACTCGTGTCTCCTAAGATGCCCCAACAAGACCAATATTCTCTACCTTAAAAAAAAAAAACCAAATAAGTAAAGGTTACAAGAAAATGTGCTGATCTCTATCTTAAAGAATTAAAAAAGTTAAAATTATTGGACCGACACACACACAAAGATCGAGTACTGATGTTTGACATTAATGATGTCAAATAAGCAATTATGCTCCGAAAATGGAGTGTTAGAAAGAAGTGAAATTTTCAAAATGATGTGAATCGAGAAAGATATAATTAATTACGCACTTAGTTATCTATACAAGACATGGCCTGCAATATCCCTTATTCCCCTTTGGCTGCATTTGAAGTTTTTCAAAATGTCAATCATTTGAGATTGAGACCAATATATATTCATACATTCTATATATTTGCATACCCATATAATTATATTATTTTCTTCAAATACTTCTGAAAAGAAAAAGAAGTTGGCCTTAGACATTGTAAGTAAAATGCTAAAATAATAACATTGACAAAATTTTTAATTAAAATGAGTTGCCCAGCTATAGCTACATTATAATATATATAATTTTGGTAGCATAAACCCTAATTCATGATATAATTTTGTAAGGGAAGAAAATGGAAAGTCAGAGAGATGGGAGGCACGACCAAGGAGTTGGCGGTGGTGTGAGAGCAGCGGCAAAGTGAGTGTGTGGCCATTTCATGACGCCAAAGTGCACGGCCAAATGCCATGGCGGGGCCGACGCCCAGTTGGGGTCAACTTCCATTAGAACTCATCCAAATTAAAATAACTTGATACAAACATTGAAACATCTTCATTACTTTCTATTTTAATTATTCTCTCATCTTCGATATGTATGTGTATTAGTTCACAGTTGAATTTTTCAAGAGGTGTGCTTCTCTTCGTGTATGTTGATGAAATTTTCAATATGTTATGAAAAATTAAGGTTAAATTGGATGGAAATATATGTAGCCCCACTCGTTATGGCTACATATTAACTAGACTAACAAATTACGACCGATAATCTTTTTTTTTCTTTTTCAAAAGATATCGAAACCATTTCATTAGAACGTGAGAAACATACACAAAATGGAGGCAATAGGAAAGCACCCCAATTGAGCGAAATACAAACGATAATCTTGAAAAATTCAAAATATCTTACTTTTTAATTATATATTTTGTAATAACCATCGTGGGTTGGCTCATTCAAGATAATTCAAAATAATATAGACGGAATGAGTGTTTAAACTTCACTATGATCATCTATGTAGGAGAATTAATTTTCTACATGTTTCATGGACTTTTGTTTGAGATGTAAAGCAACATTGCCACGTGAGAGGACAACGAAGTGGATAGACCGCTAATCGGTTCGAGACACTTAAACTCATCCAATGCTCATTCCACCCTAGGGACACGTGCAAGCCAAACATGCTTAATTTTAAAATTTTTATGATTACCATCTTGAAAATGAAAGTGTACTTTATAGGTATAGATAGTTGCTACCAAATTCATTTAAGCATTTCTTAATCATACTTGCATAATCTCAATATCCATATATATTATAAATATATTACAGATATATTATAGATATCTATACTATATTAAAATGGGAGGATCTGGGAGAAACATTTTTGGACGCTTTTGTCCCTTTCTTAATTTATTAATTTACAAATTATGTTATTAATAATTTATTATAAATATTAAATTAATTATTGATTATTAATTATCAATAATAATATAATAATAAATATCCATGATCTAAACAAGGTTAGAATACAAAATGTTTTTCACACTATTAAATTAAATTATTTTCTTTAATTACAATTTATAATAGAATTACAAGAGTTTTGTAACGTTTTATCTCCTAATACTATAAAAACATACTTTCTTTCACTATTTTTTCACAACACTTAATTCTCTCAAAACATTGCTCTCAAATATTATTCAATCTCAAAAACATCTCAAAATCATGTTGGCGACATATTCATCAAGTCATAGAGAATACATGTGTCGACACTATATCTTGAATCCAAGGCTTGCGAGATCATCGTTCCATAATTTATGAGGTAAAATAATAGTGATCGTTAAGCATAACATATTTTAGATTAGTGTATTGATAAACTTTGATTTTTTTTTTGTTACTATTGTTTTGTCTGTATTTAGAATGTTTTTTGAGAAAATAATAATAATGTATTGATCTATTACAAGTTCATGTTGATTTTGTTGAAAAAAAATTTGTGTAAGGTCATAAAGTTTTAATTAATTGTAAATAGTAAATTAATAAATTAATTATGTACAATAATTTGTATGAAATCTAAAAAGTTGGAATATACTAACTTGAATTTAAATTAGTATAAACTAAAATATTTAATATATAACAAAATGTTAGCTTGAAATTTTTTTAGAATTTTTAATAAACAAACAAAATATTTTTAGAAAATAATGGACCAAAATTAGATAAAATAACATTAAAATAAAAAATTAAAGTATTTATACATTTCTTAATCAAATATAAAATTCTTTAAGAGGTACAAAACAATGTAATTTAAATACATTCATAGATTAAATGATTAAATTAGTAAAGTACCTATATTTTAATGAAGTTTGTATATATACATCTTAATTTTTTTCTTTTTTTGTTTATTATTGTTATTATTATACTAATATTGTTTTTTCTCATTTACTTATGTTATTGTAAAATTAAATTAAATAGAAAATATTCGTGCATTTGCACGAGGTTTCGAACTAGTATTATAAATGTATATAATTTGGGTAAAGTTGTCATTTAAAATTGGACACCTATTTTTCTTTTTTAGTATTGTATTTGAAAAATTAAATGGGATTACTATTTTATAAATTTTACTAAATTTTTTTATCATATTTGTAACTTACCCCTAAAAATAATTATTACTATTATAAGCAGTGAAATATTGTGGTTATGGGAAGGTGGGCTCTAATTTGCTTATTTAAGATAAGCCAAGGGCAAGACATATAATCATATTTCTCAACCAAAGTAGTATACAATATAGACGATAATGCTGATGTCATTACTCATTACAGACATAAAAAGGCCGCCGACCTTTTACGAGTTCAAGTCCATCCAATACTTTATTTAATGAAATCAACTATATATTTTTTTTGTTTGGAAATTTATAATGGGTACCCTTAGCTAAAATATTCGACACATTTATATATAACAATAATTTTCAAATTTTGGAAATATGATAAAATATTTGAAATCTAATAATTAAATTTAGTTATTTCAATTTTAACCCTCTCAAATTTTTAACTATATCAATATTTCAAATCATATAACTATATCAGAGATATCTATCAACATTCATATCAAATATATCATTATTATATCAGCACTTATAATTGGGTATATCATTATTATTGACTCCTTGAGTAATATATAACAAATTAGGTATATCAACATTATATGAAGTACAGATAAAAAAATTCATTTATGTTACAAAAGATAGATATTTCATCTCAAATATGCAAATAACACAAGCTAATTCAACCGAGAAACTAAATACAGTAAAGACAAGTAACATATCAATACTTATATCAAGTATATAGTTAATATATCAATACTAGTAATCACGTACATCAAATTATATAGGAAGGTATATCATTAATATATTAGGTGTATTATTGTTTGATCCTGGCGTTTGGACTCTGTGTTCGTAAAGGATATATTAGACTTTTACTTTGTTGTTGGTGTAATTGTGCTTCTTCCAAATTTTAATAATTGTTAGTTTTAAAATTTCTTTTTTAGCAATTGCCCTCCTTATTTTACACCCTAAACGGTGACATGCTTTTGGTTTCCTAATTAAACTGTGGGAAAAATCGAAACGTTCTTCGATGACGTTATTGATGTGGTGGGACCTCAAAAGATATTTTTTTTCCTTTTTAAGTGGGGCCTCTCTCAATGTCGGCCACGCATTCGATGTGCGCAAGCTACTTTGTCTTTTTCTTTCTTTATTTTTTCTAACCAAAATTTAGTTTAACTACTATTTTAATTCTCTACTTTTAAATTTTGTCAGTTTTAAATACCTATATTTCAAAACGTCTATGTAATGATCATTTTTGTTTATGTTTATAAAGTTTTAACTCTAATTAATACCATTTTATACAAATATAAGACTAAAATTATGGTCGAAAAAGAAAAGCACAAAAAGACCACATGGTCACTCTTTTAATGGAGATATAAGCATTTTGAAAATAAAAGCACGGAATTGGATAAAGGTTAAAAAGGCAGACACCAAGATAAATAAAAATTAAAAGTACAAAAACTCAAAGAGAATAACCTTTAGATACCTTATTATTGACAGTTATTTATATAAATATTACGTCAATTAAAAGAGATATTTTTAAAGTACATGAACCAAAACGAACAAATACGACCAGATTTAAATCTTAAAAAATGGAAGGAAAACCTAACAAAAGGCTTTTATAGTGACCCGCTTGACGTGTAGTCTCATGTTCAACAAAAGAAGAGCCAAGGGAAAGGCAAATATATGGTATAAAAACAGACATATATCTAGTCAGCTTTTTTCTCACGTCACCCTCTTTTAATAATTACCCAAAATTCGAGTTGCTGCTTCCGTTTCTCAAGTGGCTGCACAACGCCTTGAAAGGTTGCCCTCTCTCTTTCTTCACAAATCACTCCATTTTTGTGGTCTGTGGAGCATAAATAAGAGACCATCTCCAAAAACCTGCATAATAGCTAGACACAGAGAGATGATGGAACTTAGGGGTGAAATATGGGGAGTGGTGCCATTTGTGGCCATGGTCGCCATGGAAGGCACCACTATTGCATTAACTATAATGGCCAAAACGGCCATTACTTATGGAATGAGCACTTTTGTATATGTTGTCTACACAAACGCAGTTGCCTCCATCATTCTTCTCCCTTATTCCTTCATCTTTCATTACAACCACAGGTTCCAATCCCATAATCCCTTAACTTCATTATTCTTCTAATTAAATCAACAACTCTCAGTTATTTAATTACAACTTTGTGTGTTGTATGCAGAGCCGAACCAGAACAATCTTTGTTTACCTTCCCCATCCTCATCCGAATCTTCCTCTTGGGTTTCACAGGGTTCGTAGTCTCTCTCCTTTCTAACTTTTCTTTTCTGAAAACAGTGAACTTCGGAGGAAGATGCAGTCAGCTTTGATATTGTTCTGATACCATTTTACATGTTTAATCTCTCCTTGCTAAAAAAGACTTAAAGCTAATAAATTATGGTAAATTTAGTCGTTTATAGAACCAGGAGTACGAAATCTAGTTGGGTCTTGTCCTTTTACTGTGGTTTGTATCACATTTTCTTGACTTTTGAGTTGACGATGAAATTTTTAGTAAGTTTAATTGTTTGGAGAAGGAAACCTACGTAATTAATATTGGCTAGAATAAAATTTACTGATATTCAGAGAATTAATATAAAGTTCATATTTTTGTTGTTTGCTGTTTGTTCTCTATTGTAGGATATGTGTTTCTCAGAACCTTGCATTTATGGGCCTAAGCTACAGCTCTCCAATTGTTGTATGCGCAATGGGCCTTATGATCCCAGCCATTTCCTTCGTACTTTCTGTCCTTCTCAGGTTTTTTTTTTCTCTTCCTCTTTCTTTCATTTTATTTTCTTTAAGACCAATATATATTGCTCCTACTTCTGATATTAAATAAACATGAAGAATAGCTTATCCATATTATAAACCTCTTCGAGATGGTGACTTTTTTGAACCTATCAATCTTAATCCAGATATTCGTTTAAATTTGTTGGACATTGATACCGATTTCATCTCAAAACAATTGATTAACCTAGATATATTATAAACTTTTGTTAGGAGGACAAAGATTGAGTGGAATAGTCGGAGCTTCATTGTGAAAGTAGTTGGCACAATAATATCAATTGTGGGGGCGACGACCGAGGAGCTCTACTTAGGCCCAGTTGTACGACAACACCATTATTCATCTTCTAATTTTCGTTTACAATTCAAACAAAAGCTTTTGGTGTTCACCTCCACCACAGAGCGCTGGATTTTGGGTGGCCTTTTATTAGCAGCTGCTTCTTTATGCATCTCATTATGGAACATCATCCAGGTCTTAAATTCAAATTAATACACACCTGTGAAATTCTTTTTTTCCCCTCAAAGTTTTGCAATTATTTTAACATATCCTTTGGTTGTGATCATTTCTTGGTCAGTTGGGAGTAGTAAAACAATACTCACAAGTGATGAAAGTGGCCTCCTTTTATAGTATAGTGGGCACATTTATGTCCGCAATAGTGGCTTTCCTTGTAGTGGACGACTCGAGTGCATGGAGAATCAAAACCAGCTTTGACCTTTTTCTCATTATTGCAACGGTAAGAAGAACAGTTTCAAAAAAATCTTATCTTCGTCCCTATTGAAAATTGTCACCGAAAAGAAAAATATTTTGCTCTTTTAACCATGGTGACTAATCTTATCCTAGCACCCTTAAATATTTTACAACTTAATAGATAACGATTAAAAAAAAAAGTTTTTTTTATATAATAATTTCAAGAACAAGATTTGATTATCATGACAATGAGTCACGTATTTTAATATAAAAAACTACTCGGCCGTTTATTCTAATAGTAAAAATGATGGATTTTGCAGGGAACTTTTAGCGGTTTAATCCGAAACCGTGTGCAAATATGGTGCATGCAGATGAAAGGGCCTTTTTACGTGCCCATGTTCAAGCCCTTTGGCATTCTTTTCGCTACCTTCTTCGGTGCCACCTTCTTTGGTGACACTTTTCACTATGGAAGGTACAACCATTTTTCTACCTCTTGAGAATTACTTGTATCTAATAGGTCAATAACTTATTAGATAATTTTAAAAGTTAGGAATTTAATATACAGGAGAGACATAATTCTAATGAAAAACTATTTAACCATTGGATGCATGGTGGAAATCAAAGTTTATCGTATAAAACCAGTAGTCACATTGTTACAGGATTATGATATAATTGCTGAAAGAGAGTAAAAATTGTGTTGTTTTGGCTATGCAGTGTGATGGCAGCATTTATAGCAGGAATGGGATATTATACAGTAATGTGGGGGCAACTTAACGAAGACAAAGGAGTAGGAGAAGAGAAAGATGACAAGAGCAATGATTTGTCTTCGGCCAAAGTTCCACTTCTGGATGAAGAATCTAGAGTGTAAAAATATCTTAAAAAAAGAAAGATGATCAGGATCATATGTTATTTGAAATGGAATCTGGTCATCAGAATTAAGCTGCTTTTTGGCTTTCGTGGAATCTCAATCTTGGCGTTGAGACCAATTGTATATATAATATTGTGCTGTCTTCATTATGGGATCCTTTTGTTATGAATGTATGATCCATCCTTTTTCTCTATTTCTTTTACTTATCTCCTCTTTTGATCATTGGAACTTGATTGCAATAACTTTCAATAAACAGTTTAAACCGAAAATTCAAGTTTTTATTTTTCATGTAAATGTAATTTTTTTGTTTAAATAATATTTGCTCGAGAGATACTTTCATAAATAATTACAATTAAAAACAAATTAAGCGAGAGTTTAAGAAGAGATAGAAAACTTGTATATATGAAGGTAATTAACGAGAGGAAGTGTATGTGTGAAGAGAGTAATAACATATGTATTGGATGACTTAGGTGTTAGCTATATTAAATAAACTACTATTAAAAAAATTGACCGTTAATTATTTCTTTTATAAAATTCTTGATTTTTTACCTTTTTTCTATTATTTGTCATATAAATGTGCTTATCAATCAAAACTTTGATTGATGAATAAAAAAGAGAGGAGCTTTTGTGTTTATAGAGAAAAGTTAATAAAAGAAAATGAGACGAAAGGTATAAAATTGTGAAAAAAGAAGTTCATGGTGGAAGGTTAAAGATATATATATATATATATATTTGCACCAAAAGTATTAAAATGGTATTTTTGGGAAATAAAACATCAATTAATATATGTTCTTCTTCTACACATACTTCAAAATATTTTTTATATTAGGAAAGTTAGAAATATTATCAAATAGGCTTCTTTAAAAGGTGAAAACACTATTCCTAAAAAAATTGGTTTACTAACAACTATCATACATTTATTAATATTTAAAGAAGGCCACACAGGCCACTCACAAAAGTTCAAGAAAGAAATACCAAGTAAAGAAACGTAAATAATTAAGGGCCGTCAAGTTGAGTCACATTCCTTTTTTTTTTGTTACATGTTTCTATTTTTTTAATAATAAAAACATAACATGTAATTATATATGGTTTTTTCTTCTTTTTTATTGAATTTTTTTTTCTTTTTTCTAAAATTTTCAATGAGATAAAGTAGAATTTATATAAAAATTATTTTTTAAGTAAATATTCATATTTTTATGTAATATTTATTACTTTTTAATACTTATTGTGTACTTTATAACTCAAGAATGATAAAATCATGATTTTATTTCTATTTTGGAAAAAAATGAAAACAACAACAAGAAATAAAAAACTTGATTTTGTTACAAAATTTCTATGGTGGAAACAACGCATCTCAAAATCAGAAAACGAGAAACAAAAATGTCATCGAACTAGCCCTAATAAATTTAACTCTTTTTTCAAGTGGACAATATGTAATTTCACCCTCTGGTCCTGCATAATATTACTTTATGCTACTTTTTCTTTTCCGCCAGAATATTGCTTTATATCATAACTTATTTGGCTGAATAATTGCTTTGGGGAAGAGAAGCTGAGACTTGTTCAATGATATTTTGTAATGTATCTTCTTTATAGGTGAAGCCAAAATTTTTATAGAGGAGCTTCTTACCTTCTAACTAACTTTTCATATGTATAATCTTTCCATTCAAAGATTTTGAGGGAATGGGTAAATTAAAAAAAAACATAAAATTTAAATTAGTTTAAATATATATATATATATATATTTGTATATATCTTCTTCTCCTTTTTTTAAATCTAAGACAAACTATTATTCCGTCCCCATCCCCTCATCCATGTATAACTTTACTCTTTCCATTTTTTTTTTCTTTTTTCATTTTTAGTATGAGTTTAAACCTGAGGAAAAAGTGCATGCATTGTGCATAATGCAAACTTAGAAAGAACAAGTAGAGAATTATTATATTCATTTAACCGCCAAGAAGCAGATCAAGAGAACATTAAACACAACAAACGCAGATTAGAGGAACCACATTATTCGGCATTAGCCATTAGAAACATCCTCCTTAAATGAGATGCCGTTTGGTCTATGCCTGCAGAGTGTAGTCGTCCAGCTCACGGAAATTCTTCACTACAAAGTCCTTAATGATATGAGGATCAGGAATCTCCTCACTCGCCTTCTCATACTCACAGCTCCATTTCACTGAACTTCCCTCTCCTTTGGGACTCACCGAAATGTGCCCCTTGAAACTCTTGTAGTACTTGAGCAGATCCCCCTCTATCACACTGTAAGAAACCGTCTTCTTTTCCTCGTCCACAGCTTCGATCTTCTCCTTCGATTCCTTAGCAAGCTCAGAACCTGATCCATGAAGTCACGTCGAGACGAATGATTTCCAAGTATGATAAGAAAGAAGCTAAAGTTATTGCAACATTTTACCTTCGGCGTACGTAATTAAACGAACGGAACCGACAGCTTTCCCGTCGCCTTCAAGGACTTCAATGCTTTTATAGTCGTGGGGGAAGGCCTTGGGGAAGATGATGGTTGACTCCCTCATGTTATTCCAGAACTTGTCCGCACTCGACTTCACATCAGTCTCTAACTCAAGCTTTCCAACGCAGGCCATAGTTGCAGAGTGAGTTGAGAAAGGACAGAGACACGCGTGAATATATAGCAGTGGTGAAGGGGGGGGAGCTTTAAATTGGTTAGGAGAAGTTCAACTGCCACTTTAATGTCTGGTCTGACGGACAGCTACTAACCACAAACTTCCCCTCCACATTTTGCTGCATATTTAATTACTTACCGACTCACGAACAAGAAAGAATGGGGTGTTCAAGATAGAGACTACTTGACATGTCTTATCTCAACTGATTCTACATAATTTTAATCGTCAGGCACGAATCAAAGGGCTGACCTTCATGGCAAGTATCTCAACTGTTTCTACACAATTTTAGTCGTCAAGCACAAATAGAAGGAGGGCTGACCTTCATAGCGAGAGAAAGAGACTCCAATACTCAAATCAATATGAGTTTGATCTATAGCTCTCTAGACGAGGAATAGAATCTTATATCTAATATATGGGGCGGGACCCTCTATTTACAGGCGTATTGTCAGAAATACGGTTAAAGAGTAGTTAGGCACAGTCTTATATACGTTGGCTCGACCTTTATTAAGGTCGGTCTTTAGGATTCATATAGGTTGGCTCGACCTTTAAGAAGGTCGGAGCCTATGTAGTTTATTTGTCGGCTCGGCTAGGAGAGGTATCCGAGTCATTCTTGAAGTTATCTTAGTTCTATATACTGGTCATACAAAAGCTAGATTCATACATCAGACTATTATGATAATGTGACATTCCTCGACCAAAAACACGTGGAAGGTCGTTTTGTTGCCCCCAACATCTACGTAATATAATCTCACCACCTACCAAATATTGTATGCCCACGCATGAGGACAATCATGAATATGCATAAAATGTGTGTATATAACAATATTGGTGAAATGGGTGTAATTAAACTGTAAACTGTCCTCTGCAATTCCTCGCCCTTGTGAGTCGTGATATCAATTGATCGTGCTTCTTCAACCTAATTTTAGCAGGGGCAGTTTTAAGATCAACTTGTACACCCTCTCCTACTGCTGAGGATCTCACAATGGTCCTTGAGATCACTGCAGATTACAATACCAACCTTCCCATTATCATATGGTTCCATATGATTATCAGTTACACACAACACATTCATGAAATGTATAAACCATAATAATTTGGTGAACTACTGACAGAACTGCTTTATATTATCTTAGACTCGAACGTACATTTCCTGTTCAAAGCTGAAAGCTTGAAAGGACGAACAAGCCTTGGAACGGAACCATAAATCTTTCTAAAGATTAATCATAAAGAGAGAACCATCTTAATAGTTCAACAGATGCGTACTTACAAAAGTAATTTACGTTACCAATACCAAGTAGTAGCTAATGAAGATTTCTGTTGGCAACAACCGAACTCAACTGGGCAAGCCACTTGTGATGGAAAAGAAAGATAATCATGATTGGGTTTTGTTTTCCTTCTTTTCATATCTGGCTAAAATTCATTTAATGAAAGTAAAGTAGAGCATGAAGTTAGGTCTTGGAAGCTATTTATCTATGATATGATATCCCATGAGTTGCATAAACACCCATATTATCAAACAATAAGGAAATAGATAGTAATCCATATGCGAAATCATGTAACTTGTTACTAAACTTACGACTTAACTAGAATACCCTTTTCCCTGATATTTTCACTGAAGGTGTATTTGTGCTCAGTCTATATTATCATATTTTTAGAATTTCCTAACTCTATGAGTACACGACTTATGCACGTCTCAGATCTCAGGGGAAGTAAGAAGCTTAAGACTTAGGGAGCGTGCTAGCACACACCTCAAAAATGCTGAGAAGAACAATCATTTACTTTTAGAATCATTCATTCAGCTTGCAATCCATCTTGGCAACTACTTACAGTATCTCATTGAATAGTTTTAACTTTTTTCAGCAATTATCCAGTAACACAAAAGTCTTACCAAACATAATCATTGCATTATTGAATCCCAACTTTCATAAATATATCCTCTTAACAAGAAAAAGATAATCAAGAAAGAAGTTAATAAAAACGATCTTGAAGTTATAGTCGGTATTCTACAAATATGTACAGAGTAATTTTACATGCTCCTTAGATTTTAAGAGGAGACAGGAAAAAAAAAATTAGTAAAAGTGGGAAGGTAAATATGTGATGGCGTTATCTACCTCAGCAGAATATGAAACAAGTTCTCCATACCATTTACCAAATTCATTCTTCAAGACAAAATGGAACATCTGATTCAGAAGGGCTGCTCATGGTCATGGCAGGAAGTTTCTTGCACATTAAGTGTTTGCGCCTCTGCAGCATCAACAAGATCAATACGGTATCTGTCTGCACAACGCTGTAGCCAGCTTTCGTATACATGTTGAAAGGAGCTGTGTCAATCATTCTACAATGCAGGTACACCTCTCTTGAGGTACTCATTTGTGAAATCATTTCCTCGCCAGCCTTCAATAGATGCCACCCAATACCCCTCCTGAAAATTCCACAACTTCAAACTCTTAGATTTAATCATGTACCTCTAAAATAGGTCTTATAAAGTCTCTGCTTAGAGGAAGAAGAATTTTGGATCATCTCTTTCATCTATTCCTTCATTGCTCTTTGTAGTTCTAGTCATACCCTTTTGGCCTTTTATGACTTAACCATAATTAAGTTAAATATATATATACTTATATATAGCACCAGAATTTCATTCAAGTTTTGAATTCATAGTCTTGGGGACAAAAGGAAACTCAAAGAAGTGAAACATACCTCCTAAGCTCCTTTTTAACTGTCATGTTGCATATGTAAGGCGAGTTCTTGGGAGGAGTGGGTGTAGGGGGAGACGCATTGGCACCCCTCTTGTCAAAGAAAACCTCCACAGTGCCGGCCAACTGTTCAGGTTTTTGTTCATCCTCATCCTTGCCTTTGTAAAACCCAATAAGCGTGGCTGCGTGTGGCATCAGAGCCCTCCTTTCGGTCAAATACTGTTTCACCAAAAATCTTAGCAAAGAAATATACCCAGAAGGCCAGAGCATGGATTCTGCAAATGACTCAGCAAGCAACCCAACAGTGGCATCAAGTTCATCATCCCTCATAACCCGAACCGAGAGGGACCCAGATTCCAATTCCTGAAAATACCTAAAATCCCCAAGCAGCTTGAGCTTCTCGAACTCGTCGTTGGTGAGAAATCGACCAGTCCGAAGTGGGTCTTCGAGAAGCGAGGAGTTCAATGATGAGGTTTTAAAGGTGTGATTCTCAGGTTTGAGGGAACGGGGAAATGGGTAAGAAGAAGAAGTGGGCAGAGAGGGAAAAGTTTGATGGTGTATGAAATGGCGGCGAAGGAGGCGATGGTGGTGCGGCAGTGGCAGATCCAAGGGAAGCGAGAAGGAGAAGGCTATGGCCATAGAATGCAGAGCTCGCTAATCGCAGCCGCAGGGGATTGGGGAATCGATAAGATCCGATTCTACCGTCATCACTGAAACTGAAACTGATTATTAAATTTGCATTCGTCGATTAATGAAATGAAGTCAAAAACTTAAAAATCATGGACCATAAAAACAAAAACAAAATATAGTTAATTTTCCGAAAATTTCTGCTCCGGTTTCTCAAATTTTTGGATGTTAATTTTAATTTCAAGAGAACATGGTTTACCCACGAGGACGGAGGAGAAGATTGCGTTGCCAAATCATGGATACTGAAGATTGGCGTCGTTGAATAGAGTGGTGCACGAGAAATCGATAATGAAATGTGAGGATCGTCGGATTTTACATAGGATTTTTCCATCAGAGAATCAGAGATGGATGTTGTAAAATAATATTAGTGATGGCTAATGTGAGCATAACTAGCCTGTCTAAATTTTAGTAATATTAAAAGATAATATATACAAATTAGTATATTTTTTTCCAAATGTATACAATTAATAAGTACTTATTAAAATCTTTTAAAAAAATAATAACAATAATAAATACTTATTAAAATAAAAGAAATTAATAGTTAGATTACAAGTTTTGTCAAATAAATTTTCAGGTTTGTTTTTAAGAGATTCATAAAATTTCGGTTTGTTACCAAATAAATTCATGAACTTTCCATTTTTGTTAAATTTTTTGAAAATTAACTGATCTGGATATAAAATTGAAGCTTGTGTTTTTATCAAAACCTAAACTTTAAATTTGGTGGTACAATAAACTCATAAATTTTTTTAAATATAAAAAAACAAAAATTTAGGGATTGTATTTATTTTAAAATTCCATCCAAAGTTAGGGATCTATTAATAAAATTAATTGTGATTTTTTAAGGAGACAACTTGCAATTTTCTGGTCAAAATTCTTATAATATCGAAAGCTAACTCAAACAACAGAATAAGATATAGTTGAATCTAAATGACAATCTCTAACCATGCAGGAAGAAGTGTGTCATACTAGACTGGTTGATGTTATCTTAGTTGGTGGTATCGTGTTCGTCACCAAATGAGCATCAAATTTCTGGAAGCAATAGCAATTTTGGAAGATTTAAAGCAATTGCAAAAAGAGGGAGAGCTTTCCAACTTGCATTGAAACTGATTTGATGGAAATTGAGAGATTGTTGAACAATCAAGATTCAAGTCTTATAGAAATTTGCAAACTTCATGAAATGGATTGGAGGAATTTCTACTTGGAAGATCCATAGAAGCGCAAATCGCTTGTGCAATGAAGACTTCTAATTTTGAAGAGCTTGCTTGCATTTCTTTATAAAAAAATAAAATTATGATGAACCAAAAAATGACATCTTTTTTTAGTTTAGTATAACATGTGGAGGTGGGATCGAATTCAGAACCTCTTAAATGGAGAAATATATCAATTATGTTAAACTATGCTCGCTTGACTAGAAAGGTATTGCTTTTAATTTGTTCTCATAGACAATTTGTATTTAAGCAAACAAATTTAATAATACAGCCAGCCAGGGACTAGGGTGACATTTACAAGTAGAAATGTATTGCTTGTAATTTCCTCTTAGAGATAATTTCCTTAAATGAATCAACTTCCATACAACCCAAAGGACAAAAAGACACGATTCAACCAACAATGTGATGAAAAATTGCCCCAAAAAAAGGTAAAAAAAAATGTCCAAAACCAAGCCATCAATACCTTTCATAATGAATTCACTTTTGTACGTTTCACACAGTACAAAGTGAAGCTCGAAGCTGTCTTACACGATAAAAAAAGCTCTATCCTTCAGAACAACACAAGGAAAAATTCAAAAGAATTTGGATTGATTGAGATTTGAGAATTAAACAAGTATAATAATGTTTGATAAATGTAATGAAATTTGAATGCCCTGAGGCAGAGTCTCACTGTGATCTCCCTCTGTTGAGAATGTGGAGAAGTATTTGATTCCAAGTGTCGACAGGCCCAGGCAAGCACCAATGAACACAGTCATTCTGAACACGATCCCCAACGCCATTGGCGTAAGGAAATGGATGCATATAAGGCCCCGGATGCCCATCAGGCCTCAACAGCGATATCTTCGTCACGTCCAACGCCTCGATTCTCAGCCCACCAATTTGCTTCCCTCTCGCTTTTGCCTCTTCCACTTCCTCTGCTTCTATTTCCCTTATTTCCTTCTCCATTCCCTCCAATTTCTTCTCGTTTTCCTCGAAAGGCTGCGTCTTGGGGCACGCCCCGGCCTTGTCCCACTCCCCCTCGAAGTGGGATGGCGAGAATGTCGCCAAAAACACGTCCATTTCGTTGCCCCTGTCGATTATGGTCTGAAATGTGGTCCGCAAGGCCTTTCTCAGGGCGTCGTAAAAGCCGATTTCCGTGTGGTTTAAACCAGGGCAATAATGGCACCCCATTACGGATGACGAGTCGTCGTCCCCTTCGAAATACACCGCCGGATGGAGATACCAATGGCCGATTGAGAACACCACCGCGTGGAAATCGTCCAAATCGGCGCCCCATTTCTCATTCACGCGGTTCAGGAAGAGCTTGTTGTGATTGGGGCCGGTGTTTGATTTTTCTATACCGTCGACCAGAAACGGCGACCAGTAGACGGAGAGCGTGAGATTATGAGAGGGGAAATACCATTTTCGAAACTTGTTGTCGTCGCCGTCTCTGAAGAGGAGTTTAGGAGTGGAAACAGAGGACAGTAAACAGAGGAGCGATTCGAGTTGGTTTCTGGCCATGGAATCGCCGATGAAGGTGATATGTTTGTGGGTCATGAGGTGGAGAAATTTGTTGGGGTCGAACCTCGGGAGGCTGCATCTGTGGGGCTTCCACCGCCAGTAGAGAAACCCCAAGTCAGAGCGGCCATGGGCGATGCAATTTTGGGCTTCTTTGATTGTACCGCAGGTCGAGCCATTGTATAAAGGTCCCAACTTGTCGGGGACCCATTTCCCGTCGGTGTAGTCGCATGGAGTTTCATTAATCGCATTTACTTCCTCTGCGGAAAGCAATCAAATTTGCAGATTCTTTGTTAGTAAATGAGAGAGAAAAAAAAACACATCCATTCATATCGTACCAAACCCAGAACCTGAAATTACAGAGTAATAAAGACGCTCACTGGTGTCGTACCTTCGCGAACAGAGGAAGGAGGAGGTGAGAGAGAAGAAGAAGAAGAAGAGGATGATGAAACGGCGATTTGGGTTATTTGATCAATGGAGGAATCTGGAAGATGGATGGGATGGAAGTATAGTCGGAAGAGGGCTATGGGAAGAAGGGCGTAAATAGTCCATGGAATGAGCTTTTTGATGAACTGGGAATGCTTCTTCTCCTTCAACAAGTTTGAAATTAAGCCCATTTCGGAAACCTCTGGATCTCTGCAACTTCAACGCACAGACAGAGACGAAAAGCTCTAATCTTTTTCTTTTTTTCCTTTTTTTCCTTTCTCCACTTGATGAGTTTTTTCCTCGCAGTTTGGTTTTTTGGCCGGAGAGGGAGTGGGAATTCTGGTGGAGTCAATTTTGCAGACAAGGACTCCATTTTCCCGTGGATTTCGGCTTGGAACCCTAAACCCACTAACACTTGGTGGCTTCTCATTGGTGGAACCATGCTTTTTTAAATTTAAAAAAAAAAGATAGAAAGAGAATCCAGAGGCTTCGCGTTTATTACTTTGTTTCTCTCTCTATCTGATTTGTTTTTTTAAAATAATTTGATCAAATTACACTTTGGCCCCTGTATAGACTCGATTTCTTTAGCCCTAGAACTATGAAGTTTGAATCTAATTTGTATTTAGTTCTTAATGTTTTGAAAATGACATTTATTTTTCTACGAAGTTTTGAAAATTTGTTCTTATGTTTGACTTTTCGGATCTAGATTCGATTTGTATTTAGTAATTGAGTTGAGTTGATCACTAATTGTCTTGTCTTTATGGAAAAATAATATTAAAATTAACATATTAGATTATTGAATTTATTCCAGATCTATTTCTGTTTTTATCCAATTGAAGAAGCCTAATAAAAAGTTGATGTCCACACCTTAATGAAAAATATTTAATTTTTTTCAAACTTTTCTCAACATGTTAATTATCACATCATCTTTCCGTATAAATTACCTATTAGTTAACTCATAAATTAAATAGTTTACATATTAAAAATGTCACTTTAAAAGACAAATTAAATGCAAGATGGAGACCAAAAATGTAATTTGCCATTTGTTTTATAATTCCCTTTTTGGTTTGGGTTCGTACGAGCTATGTGATTGTCCATTTTTTTTCCACCGGTGGAGTTAATCATAGTACTCTCCACGTTTTAAGTCAACTGAAAATCCGAAACAGCCCTTCATTAGTTCCGTAGGAAAGCACATCTTACAAGGGACTTGGGAGTCTTTTTGCATAACACCAATCATTGAATTGATGACCACATACAAAGCTAAGCCAACTCGCCTTCCGCTCTCTTTATTTTCCAGCACATTTTAAAATTAACACATTTAATTTCATTGACAATTAATTAACCGGAAAGAAAAAAAAAAACTTAAAAATAACGTAATATTTGATGATGGAGTACAGTAACCAAACCCGAACCCGAATGGAGGAATCCCAGGGCCCGCTTTAAATAGTTGATGTTAAGAAATAATATTATTATTTTAGTCGCTCACCTGCCTCACCCTTCCAATGACTTTTTACCCTAAAAAAAAAAAAAGTCAAACATGGTTTGTTTTCCGATGAAAAAAATATAAAAAAGGAAACATTAAAGAATTGCTGATGGAAAGGATTTGATCAAGTATAATGGATAACTATGAATTACTTTTCATCTACAGTAATTGATTTGAAAGCCTAAATACAATGCATTAAGTTCAATTATTAAGGTCACGATATTTCAAACCGTACGTTTAATGTTGTGGTCTCAAACAGTAGAATAATAAACTGTATTTATGGCATAAATAAGCCATTTTAATTCCCAATGTGTATGCATTAATAAGAAATTCATTGCTAAACACAGTTCAATTAAATTTTTACTAGGACATAGGCTTCGATGACGTTGATATATGGCTTAATTAGAATGTCGTGTACTTGGTATTTAATAAAAAATGGTTGTCTGATAGTCACATGGTTGGCTGGGCTTTTGTTTTGTTTAAATGGTTTTGTCAGAACTCGCATGTGGCTGAAGAGATGCGTTTCTTTTTTTTTTAAATTCAATTTTGATTTGATGACAGGAGGAGGGATGAGCATATAATATATATAATATTAATTTATATGGTTTGTTGTCACCATTTAGCTTAGGTTGGATCCAAAATTTTCAATAAATTCATGTTGAACAGGGGTAGAGCTAAGGGGAAGGAAGATAAGGAAGGGAGCAATATGATTGCAATTTGGTTTTGTTGGAATGTGGGTCATTGTCCGCTCTAAATCAATGTCGAATTCAGAAGTTTGAATTGATGATCTCTGGATAATTTATGGTATGTTTGGTAACATTTTTTATCTTGTTTTTCGTTTCTCGTTTTCAAATTTTATTAAGAAGCCTAAGTATTTTGCAACTAATCATGTTTTTCGTTTCTACTTTTTGACAACATTCTCAAAATATTAGATGAATTTTGGAGACAATCGAAACAAGTTCCTTATTTATTGATTTGGTTTTCAATTTATTGCAAAACATAAATATAAACGTTGTTTGATCATCATTGAATTCATGGATGTTGAGACAATACAAAATATTTTTCTTTATAAAAAATAAGAAACCGAAACGTTACCAAACAGGTGTTTTGTATATTAATATTCTAACAATAAATATAACCATGTTTCTAGTAAAAAAAATAATAAGGTAAGGACTAATGTGTTGACAACTAGAACTCAACCAACTAACCTCATCTTACTACTCTCCCTCTCTTAATGTTACAAGTGAAAAGAATGTAAAAAGATTAGACAAATTTGGTAAGTTATTAAGAAATTTTAAAATTGGGCATGGGCGTTTGAAAATATGGCACCATTATTGACACGTAGCGCTCACACCTATCCGAAAGCAACTGATCACTACGAACTGAGAAACATTCCGCAATCTGGTCCCGGAGACATAAAGAGGCCCAAGCTCTTGAGTTTCAAACTTTGGGCTTCTGCTTAAGAAAATAGTCCAATTTTATAAGCCCAATATTTAGGAGCCCAACCTAATAAGGATCAAAGATTCAAAACTCATTTCTCTCTCTTCCTTCTCTTTCACACATTTTGATTTCGACCGCAGTCCTCCACTAATTTTTTTTCTTACTACTAATTTTATAAAAATTAAATACGTTCTCACTTTTATTTTAATTATATTTTTAAATATAGATGATATACAAATATTTTAGATGTTATGATTGTTAAAATTAACATTGTAATTTTTTTTTTAAATCAAAATCAAAATTGTAATACAAATCTTTTCTAAACTAAACATTATCGTATATTTTGTAAAATCATAAGATTTTAAGTTTATATTATTTTAAATTTGGGATTTTGACTTTGATTTGAATAATATTAATTCAATAACTAAATTTGTAATATGAACTATATTGCTTATGAACTTTCATTTATTTATATTTAATTAAAAATGGTTCAAAACATATATAATTTTATTAAGAGAGTCAAAATATGTTTTAGACTTACTAGTATTAAAATAAAATAAAAAAGCATTATTTAATTTTGAATTAACAATTAACATTAAAAAATTATTTCATATTTGAAGTAAAAAACATATTTTACTTCAAACTTACAAAAATAAAATTA
This sequence comes from Momordica charantia, assembly GCF_013281855.1. Classification (NCBI taxonomy): domain Eukaryota; kingdom Viridiplantae; phylum Streptophyta; class Magnoliopsida; order Cucurbitales; family Cucurbitaceae; genus Momordica; species Momordica charantia. Next base: position 30,666,615 of record NW_028275167.1, on the reverse strand, counting down.
GTAAAATAAATAGTCTTAAATTCTAAATTGGCCACGTAAAAAAGATATTAGACGGTCGAATTAACCACCTTCAAAATAATAAAAATATACGTATGATATACACCTTTAAAATTTAGTCATATTAAAATATAAACTTACGATTTTAAAATAATCTAGAAAAATATATTTTATTTTTATGTTAATCCAACTAAAATAACAATATTTTATTGTTACCATAACTATATTAAAATAACAAAAGTAACTAATTAGAAAAAGGTCTAAATGAAAATTTGATTTAATATAATTAAACATCTCACACACCCAAACTTCTTAAAGTGCACTCTAAATATAGACTTCCTAAACTACACTCCAAATACAGATTTTTTAAATTTAGCCTACTTAAACCAAGATCATTCAAACCTTTTACCCTAAAGATTAGATTATAAAATTTAGGATAAAAATGAAAAAAAATCTTATTTATTTTTCTAGTTAAGAAATACTGAATGAAAATTTGGACATGACCATGCTAATTACACTGAGGTTATGTAAAAAAATGTATGGCTTAAACATCAAATATGGCTATTAATGATATATGAAATTATTAAATGATTTTGTTAGGAGCACTAAAATATCTCTGAGTCCCACACCGCGTCATGTAAGAGTAAAGTAGGTCGAGATAAGAATTTCCATTGTTGGTTGTAAAGATAGATTTTTAAAGTTTCACAACATTTATTCAATTGATGATGCCAAACTCCATAGCGGATTCGTGAGGATCAATAGGACGACGATGTAAACTCACTTTAGTTTAGCTCAGGTCAACGTAACTTGATTTAAATACTTATTGAAGCAAACTAGTAATACTTTTTACTTGATTTAGTCTCACTTTGGTCAGACTTCTTTGGACCCATTTGTCAACTGTGTGTCTCGAAATCTCTTAGAACTCAAAATAATAATAATAATAATAATAATAATAATAATAATAATAATAAAAAAAGAACTTTTAATTTAGATGACCTTTTATTTTTTAATCTATTTTTGTAATTATTAAAGTACAGTCCTTTAAAAAAAAAAATTAAAGTAGTCTCTTCCCATTTTAAATTCATATGATTAATTAATGGGAGAGTTAGGATTATTTATGTTAATAATTCTAATTTAGAACCATTGTTGAAAAGAAGCCCTAATTTATATGGGATTAGGAAATTACAGTGGTTACCCAACTCCTTCAGGAGGAGGAAGCACGGTTCCAATTTTTGATAGAGAAGAAGAAGGCGATAATGGCACTGGATGGTAGCGGCAATGGGGATGACTTCGCAGTTGGGTCCTTCTTCTCCATTAAGACGACCTTAGGCGATGAATTTCAAGGACAAGTCATTACCTTTGACCGCCCCTCCAACATCCTCGTCCTTCATATCCTTTCTGGGTTTCTAATTCATATAATCACGTAACTGAATCTCAATCCCTTCTTCTTGAATTCCTTGACTGCTTTTCTGTTCTTTCTTTTGCTGCCGCCACAGGAGGGTTCAAAGCCGGGACCTCATAGGAATATAAGGCTTCTGAAGGCCAATTATATAAAGGAGTTTACGTTTTTGGGACATGGCGAAGATCCTCTTGATCTCAAAAAGTGTTACCTCGATCTCAATTCTCTCCGTGCTCGAGAGGAACTGGCCATTAGGTATGTCAATAATCAGTTCTGAATTTTTGTATTTTACTAGCTTCTGATTGATTTATGTGTTCTCATTTTCTTTTGGTGCTCCGGTCGTGGGGCAATTTACAGGCAAGCAGAGGCAGAGGCGGAGAGGATAGGAGTGGGTGTGACCAGCGAGGCCCAAAGTATTTTTGACGCCTTATCTAAAACGTAAGTTCAGTTTTATTTTGGTTGTAACAATATTTGGAAGGTCTATTGAAGATTTTTTTGTACTCCATTTCCACACATTTTTTTTGTAGCATGGGGTAATTTTATTAGTTTTCTTTGTTTATGTAATTTTTTCATTTACGCCGCGTTTCTATATATTGTTTTCATTTGAAGAGAAGTCATGAGTCCTTTTCTTTATCTTATATGATGGATTGGTGAGCTTGTTTAGGGCATTAGTTTATTTACTCTCTCTTCAAATTTATTGGTTGCATTAGAAAACAGTCTAATTTATGGGGATGAGGGGGTCTGAAACCAAGGTTTTGGATAACAGGGCTAGTGATTATGAATATTTTCACCTGCACATTTATCTCATTGATGTTGGGATAATAGAAAAAATTAGGTAATCAAAACTTATTCGGCTTGTGCCATCAACCATGATTTGCTGGGAATCTTTAAAGAAATCATTTTATAAGTTTTACTGGTTTTTGGATGGTATAACACTAACTAAGACTATATGTAGTTCACATTTTTAATTGAAACTATGAAACAATTGACTACAATATTGGTCTTTTTTCGAACTATTGAAGGTAATAAAGTTGTTAGTAGTACCAAAGTTTTCATTTTTATTTCCACGGCCCGGCCTGGTTAGTACCAAGAACTTCCCTTCTTTTATAATCTTTGTTGATAGAACATTTTTCATTTTGATAGTGAAATCGTTTTATTTACACTATACATAATATGATATGTAAATTATATGCGCAACTCGATGAATTTTACTATTATTAATGTGGCTAAACTAGATGCATTTGCTCTTTTGTCTATTGTTATGGGGTCTCAAAATTATAGAATGTTTTGGAAAGCTGGTGGGGTTGTAAAGGCAACTATGCTCATCTAGTGATCTGATTTTATGAAGCATGCACATACAAAACTATAGATGCAACATAAATGAGATACAAAAGCATGATAGGATTTATATTAAACTTTTTATTGCACGATCATTTTCTGTTGTCGCTATTTTTTTTTGGCAGCCTCTGCATTATTGTTTTGATATTCTGATTGATGGTGTAATTCTAGGCTTCCCGTTCGTTGGGACAAGACTGTCATAGTTGTAATGAATGAAGTACGTGTTAGCAGTCCCTACCTAGCAGAATCCGTTACTGGAGGCACCCCCGCTGCAAATGAGCGGGTGAAGAAAGTGGTAAGAACCTCCGGTTGTTTGATTGATATTACTAGCTTACTAGCTTACTAGCTTTTTGCTTCTTTGTTTAAATGCCTTCCACAAATCTCTTTACACATCCAATTTTTCCTGAAAGCTTGAACTGGAAAGGAAGCGGTTGCAAGTTCGTGGCGGTGGGCAGTGATGATTATTCATCCCTATCCTTCGTTACTGAGTGACGGGCAAATTTGCCTGTACTGAGCCTTTTGCTGATGGGGAAGGTATAATCTCTTTAGAGTCATCTCAGTGTCAGCAATCATGAAGGGATTTAGTGTTTAAGTGGTACCCAATCTGTTGCCAAAATTTTCTTTTTATGTTTATTGGACTTCTGGTTGTTGATTTTCTCCTGCTTATGGATTGCACTGGACACACCCTGGCAAAGCTTTTTGGGAGTCCATATTTAAAGCTTTCCCAGATTTGCTCTCCTGCAATGTATCAAATTTGGAATGGGCAAACTGGATGTAATAACTGTCCACCTCTTTTTCAATCATAATGTGGAACAACTAATCCTGATGGTACTTGGAAAGTTGCCAGCATTGGTTTCTCTTGTTTTACCTCTCAACCTTTTTCTCTGTTAAGTATCAAGTGTCAAAGAACTAGGACAGGTTCTGAAATAGTCGATGCGCCAGGCATAAGGCTAACAGCTGAACATTGATATTTTTTGGGGCCAAAGATAAGCCCCCTATATTATCTCGCTATCTGCTTGTCTTTCGATTATCGATTGTTAAGACCTAAAAAGTACTTGTAAGAAATGTAGAACACGTTTAGTAGATCTTGTGGTTATTTTTGGTAGGAGAAAGAGGGCAAATGGGAAGCTTCAATAGGGTACTTGGAATGGCGCCAAAAGAACGCTGCATTTTTCTTTTTCATGCCATTTATTTTCTCTTTGGTTCCATTGCTTTTCCTAATGGCCCCATCATGGGTTGTTTCTTTATTCCTCTTTTGAAATTGGCTAACTAATTCTTAATCCTTATGCTGTGACGTTTGGAAAGAAATATATTTTGCCCGTTGGTTCAGGGAATAAAATGGTAACCTTTTATCTGCCCTTTCGGACGGTCAAAGACTTCCTTTTCAAATTTCAAGTACAGTACAAATAATCATGGGTTTTTCTTTTTCCTTTTTAAACAAAGAATTTTGGGGTGAAAATTGTAAAATTTTGGCTCTCAAAATTAACGACTTGATTAAATAAAAACCCCACGGAGCAACCGTAATATTAAGGGTGGAAAATTTTGTAGGCACTTGAATTATTGATTTTCCATTGATGGACGGGCGGCATTCTCTAATGGAATCGTATTCTTTGTTAAAAGTTGACATCACTGACTAAATAAGGAATTTGATCCTGATCCTTGTGAGTCATTAGCCGGATTTTATCTCAAAATTATATCTCAGCCTGTTGATTATTCTGTACAGAATCGAATAAAAATTACTTTAAACCAACCTAAATGTGGATGTATCTCACTTCATTTTATAATTCTAGAGTAACGAAGCTCATCTTCGTCTGAACGAAGCTAATCTGCAAATTTCCAGAGTAGCTGCTCTTGGTGGGTGTGTTACTGCAAACTTTACGTGTGAATTTGAATTTGTGTCATGATGATGGCTTATTGTAATTGGTGAAGGCAAACCAGAATTCCCTCTGATCTGCTGCAATCTTAGTCGCTCAAGCAATTCTCTGAAACAAGAGGACTTGTCCATAGTTGACAGCTCTTGGGAGAAAAAAAAAAACGTCTTCCCCAATCACATTAAGTAAAAGAGCTCTCAAGGGTGAGATTTCAAGGGTGATGATGGGTTCATGATTCTTGTTGCTTGTTTTCTGTGAGATTTCACGTATCAGACATGGATACTTCAATGGGTGATCAGTAAGAGTCTTATACTTGGGTCTGAACTCTGAATTTGCCTTATTGTTCTAGTAATCCAGTTTTTGCTGTTTTATGAATCTATGGTCATCAGTTGTTTGTGTTTTTGCGTCAATGAGTTAATGAAAATGAAATGGTAGCCATGGGGTTTCAGTTTGGAGAAGAATGGAATAAGTTGTTTTTCCTTCTGCAAGTAATGGTAATTGCATAAACTAATTGCAGAGATTCGCAGAGGAGATGGTGGAGAAAACTTTTAATTGATACAAAAACTTTATCTTTACGTGATTGAAGAAAAGTAGGAAGACTGACAATAAAATAACGAACTAGGAGATGCTTTTTTGGCTTTAGGTTACAGAGAGGTGTGCTGGTTTCTTTCTTGCTCCAAGAGAGGTATCACTCTTTTTCCTTCTTTTCACATCCTTAACTCACCTTTATGTTGGGTATTGTGCTGTCAAAACTCGTTTTTTCCCATTTTTCACACTCCCAAGTTTCTTCCAAGTTCCTTCTCTCCAATTCTTGCCTTGTGAAAATTTGGCCTCTATTTGATTTTGTTGTTCCATTTCTTGGTTTACGTGTGGGGTAAAGGCATAGCTTTTGTTTGGGATTTTGACTTCTTGGTTTTTGCCTTATATTTTTGCTTCTTGGGTGGGTTTTTTCATAACATTATAAGACAACACTCAGCATAAAAGTAGTAGATTATTTGGAAGAGGGGAAGGAAAAGACAAAGAAGCATGGCAGGAGGTGGAACATCTGCGCCACCGCCGAAACAGGAGGAGCTGCAGCCACATCCAGTAAAAGATCAGCTACCAAATATTTCTTACTGCATTACCAGTCCCCCTCCATGGCGTAAGTTCCTTAAGTTTTTATTTCCCATTCCTCATTGTTAAATTCATAATTGGCTTTATGAGTATTTAGCCTCTGTTGATAACCCTTTTGTTTTTTAAAATTTGGCTTATATACACTATTTTCGTTAAGTTATCATTTCCCATTCCTCATTGTTAAATACATAACTGATTTTATGAATATTTAGGCTTTGTTTAATAACCATGGTTACAAATGCTTTCAAAATCTAAGCTAAATTTTAAAAGCTAAACAAATTAGTTTTTAATCAGGTTTTGGTATTCAAAACCCACTTCAAATTTCAACTCTGATGTTTGCTTTCATGTTTCCTTGTTTTTTGTTTCTCTTATTTTGATTGCATATAAAGGAGGAAACAGCTAATCGTTCCCAATGAACTACAAGATCATCAACAACTAACATAAACTGTAAAAAAAAAAAAAAAAAAAAAAAGATTTTACAGTTGTTGAATGTAATTATTTTAAATTTGAAATGCAGCCGAAGCAATTCTACTTGGTTTCCAGCATTACTTGGTTATGCTGGGAACAACAGTGCTAATTCCAACCTCTCTAGTTCCCCAGATGGGAGGAGGAAATGTAAGCTTTACAATTGCGATCAATATTTGAAGTATTTCTTGTTTCTTGATAAATGTTACTTGTGGATCTCAATTCTATTACTACTCAAATTGGCACAAATTTTCATTTCAGGAGGAGAAAGCAAAGATGATCCAAACACTACTGTTTGTCGCTGGTTTGAACACGTTTCTGCAAACTTTTTTCGGTACTCGTTTACCTGCAGTAATAGGAGCATCTTATGCCTATGTGCCAACAACAATTTCAATTATTTTGGCGGGTCGATATAGTGATATTGTGAATCCCCAGGAGGTAACTTTATTGTGATACCATATGCGAAAATCTTACTCTCATGGTCCTTATTTAACTTGAGCTGACCATAACTTTATTTAACACGATCCGTAATATCAGAAATTCGAGAGAATTATGCGTGGAATTCAGGGTGCCCTTATTGTTGCCTCAACTCTTCAGATTGTTGTTGGCTTTAGTGGCCTTTGGCGAAACGTTGCAAGGTTTCATTTTAGCTTGGTTCTACTTCTATCAAGCTTTTCTGGTGCAAATCCTTATGTAATTAGTTTCAGTGGATTTTTGACAGAGAGCTTCTAATCCAATGAAGACTTGGTTTTGAAATTCTCTAACGATTGTTACCTTCTTCAGCTCTTCTAATTCAAAATCATAATCTTTTGTACTTGTCCAGGTTTTTGAGTCCACTCTCTACTGTTCCTTTGGTAGCCTTGTCAGGATTTGGGTTGTATGAATTGGGTTTCCCAGTGGTATGTATTTTGTAACAGTTTGAAGGGAACTGAGGAAATATATAATACATTCTCTTAAATCTCTCTTTATAATCTCTTTCTTACATCATTTTCTCGTTTGTTTTGCAGCTATCAAAATGTGTGGAGATTGGGCTTCCACAGCTCATTTTGCTAGTGGTATTTTCACAGGTATTATCCAATCTTAGAATCCATTATTACTGAAGGATCTTTGAGCAATGTCATTATTGACCTTGTCCAAGATAAAATTTTGATCTTATTAAAAGTACCGTCTAAATTGTTTTGCAGTATATACCTCATATGATACATGGCGAACGACATGTATTCGATCGTTTTGCTGTTATTTTTTCAGTTGTGATTGTTTGGGTATACGCCCATCTACTCACCGTGGGCGGTGCATATAAGAATGTTAGTCTAAAGACTCAACTGAGCTGTCGTACTGACCGTGCAGGAATCATAGGCGGTTCTCCATGGTAAGACTAAAATCTCTCTCCCAAGTCAAGTCACTTTATATTGTCATTTTGAAGTTCTTTATATAGTGGGTTGGGAATGCATATTAACTGTTGGTATATATATGAACACATCGCCTGACTGAATCTCGAACTGTTTATAGGATTAGTATTCCGTATCCCTTTCAATGGGGAGCACCCACATTCGATGCAGGAGAAGCTTTTGCGATGATGGCTGCTTCATTTGTTGCGCTGGTGGAGGTTGTCCATTATTTGTGAGAGCTTATGAACATATATTTGTTGGAAGCTTTAACATCATAACTTACTTTCGGTATAATGTTTTTCGGGTGTGACAGTCCACTGGTGCCTTCTTTGCTGTGTCTAGATATGCAAGTGCAACTCCACTCCCACCATCTGTTCTTAGCCGTGGTGTCGGTTGGCAGGTATATAAAGTCACTGCATATACAAGAGAAAATGTGCAAAACAACCACATGATACAAGTCCTTGATAATTTTTCTTATTGTTTTTCTTTCTTCTCATTATCTTAGGGAGTGGCCATTCTGTTCTCTGGTATATTTGGCACTGGGAATGGGTCGTCGGTGTCGATGTAAGATCTCTCCTATTACTAAAACTAAGAGACTTCATTCATCGGTCTCTCTGTTTTTCTTTTCAAACATGATAAAGCCATCTCCTAATTTCTCCTTGCAGTGAGAATGCCGGTTTGTTAGCATTAACACGCGTTGGTAGCCGGAGAGTGGTCCAAATATCTGCTGGATTTATGCTATTCTTTTCAATCCTGGGTAAGAAAGTTCCATTCATCATCATTGTCATTATTTTGTTTCTATTAATATGCATTAACAACAGGATGCGGATGCATATTCAGGAAAATTTGGAGCCATCTTCGCTTCGATCCCTGCACCAATTATTGCAGCTCTATATTGCTTTTTCTTTGCCTATGTTGGTACGTTTTGTGAAGTTCCTAGAAAGTTTCTCTACTGTACTCCGAATCAAAACGGTTAACTTGATCTGGTTTGTTTCATTGGTGCAAGAGCAGGTTCAGCAGGCCTCAGCTTCCTTCAGTTTTGCAATCTCAATAGTTTTAGGACAAAATTCATATTAGGCTTCTCTATTTTCATGGGACTATCAATTCCTCAGTACTTCAATGAGTACACCACCCTTAATGGTTACGGTCCAGTCCACACGAGAGCAAGATGGGTATGAATCCGCCTGACCTCTTTCACTTCGGCATCAATAAAAAAAAACCATTTGATAATAATGTCATTTAGTCATGTATACAAAATGGTTTCAGAGTTAGTTTTGATCTCCTTGTTTCAGTTCAACGACATGATCAACGTGCCTTTCGCATCCGAGCCATTTGTTGCTGGATTTCTAGCTCTGTTCCTTGATGTCACGCTACACAGCAAGGACAATGCAACAAAAAAGGACAGAGGAATGCATTGGTGGGACAGATTCCGCTCGTTCAAGACCGATACGAGAAGCGAAGAATTCTATTCCCTTCCTTTCAATCTCAACAAGTTTTTCCCATCTGTTTGACTTCACTTCCAGATTGGTTTTGAAGTCATGACATACAAGCTGAAGGCGATGCCAATATGGAGCGTGAGATTAACAATACCAGTCCTTGTTTTTCACTCTAATTACACCATGGACAGCATAGCAAAGAGTGTATGAAAGTCCATTTGTGAGCCTTGCCCATATTTTTTTTAGCTAACGTCTACATGTAATTTTGTTCAAGAAAACATTAAGTTCTTTTTTGTCATTCTTCGATCTTAGTTTGGAAAGAATTTAATTATGCCATGCTCAACTTGAATTTTCTTTGGTATAGAAAAAATGGTGAGAGTTTTCTTTGGTATAGAAAAAATGGTGAGAAATGAGAAAAAGAAACAAGAAACTTAAAACTTTTCTTCTCCCTTTGCCTTAGTAGCTGCTATTGTATCTAAATAAAAAATCATAGAGTGTGTAGCTCATAGATCAATTTTGTATAGACTTGAGTTGAGAATCCAAATCTACATCTCTCATATACATTTTTACTTATTCTAAATTACAAATTTGTCAATCCCACTATTTGTATAGGAACCTAAATTTTTAATCTACTCACTAACTGTGAATCATATATTGTGTTTTAAATTTCATTCCTTTACAGTTTGCACAATCTAAATATAGATTATAGAAATCCATATAACTAAATGTTACAAAATAAGACTCATTATAAGCTAAACTCACATGGACTATAGGTAAAAAATATGGGCAGCCACAACTGGATTAATACAGTTTATGGGTGCCTTGAGTTGAGCCATTTATACTTAATTCAGATGTCTTGAGACATTTGTTTTATTGTATGAGATGTGATGTGTGTTTAACATGAATCACTTTGATTAAACTAAGCCCAAAAATGAAAACCTATATAAGGTAGAAGGAGAAAAGACATAATCTTGAAATATGAAATACTCCTTGATACAACCCATATGAGATAAATGTTGAAGCAAAGTAAATGCATCTTTGTTTTTTTTTTCTTTTTTGAGAATTGGGAGTCGAAGCTTTGCTCCCTTGTACCTAGGGGCACCTGTCCCAAGGCATGAACTCGGAGAACATCAAAGATTTTTTGTATTAAGCTCGCCAGAAGATTTGAACTTGAGATCTTTAAACTAGTATAACCAAGAGTTTCCAAAATCTCATCAAAGGTTTTTAGTATTAAAGCTGACCAGGCTCGAACTTGAGACCTCTAAACCAATATGGTCAAGAGATCTCAAGCCCTCACCAACTCTGTTGCCCTTAACATAAACATTGGGTTTGAGGATCCAAACACAAATATCTCGTCCAAAAGATGCAGTAGTTAGGCTGATTTGTCCCGATATGGGAATGGACAAAAGGCAAAATGCCCAATTACTTTCAAGGGCCTTCCATATGTTTTCTCACTTTCAAGGGCCTTTCAACAAAGTTATCAATCGTGGGACCATCAGCCCCTTTCTTCTGTTATTTGTTAGGTGTGAAGAATTCAAATTGAATAGACTTAGAAGAAAGAAAGACCAGTTTCAAAATTGAGTGATGCTGTTGCTGTGCAATTATTCAAGATAATTTTGCTTTCATTTGTCAGTAAACCAGGTGGTAACTTTCCAAAAGTGGTGGGGCAGGAGGTAACTGAGAAGGAACCCAGTAGGAAACAGAGGCACAAAAGTGGGTCCAATTTTCCAGCCATGGATGAACTGAAACCTCAATCTCTGAAGGCCAAGCCCCTTGTGGCTTGTGGCTTGTGGCTTGTGGCAGTGGCAGTGGCAGGGCATTGTCTTAGGGGGCTGGGTCCAAAAATGGGGTTCTGTTTTCTACTATAAAGAGAGAGGGCAATTTAAAAAAACCAAAAAAAGGGCTAAAAAACAAAGAGAGATTAGCATTAAATTAAACCTCTAATCTGAAACCAAAAGTGTGAGTTAAAGACACGTGATTAGCCTAACATGTTCCTCCCAAATGTCCCCAAAAACAGAGGCAAAAGCTTCTGTGATGTGATCAAATCCATGGCTTAGTTGGGTGACAAGGTGACCATTTGTAATTCGTATTGTCACTCTCTGATTGCTCAAGAAATCGTGGGGGGGGGGGGGGGGGGGGGGCGATGTTCTTTGCCCACCACCCCCTTAATAATTCATCCATCATTTGCCCCTCAGGCCTCTGCTATAAAACAAACGTAAAGGCAAGGATTTTGATTTTACCATCACTTGTGATAGGATAAGAAGTGGCCAAACCCCCAAATTTCGCCTTCTTTCTGAGATGCATCAACTTTGGTGACTTAACATCAACTTAATCTTGTCTTCTAAAGACAACATCAGTGGAAAGCAAATTACCAACTATGCCACTCAAAAGGGTATTCAGAAAAAGATCAATTTTTTTTATCTATGCATGTGTAAAAGGGCTTGAGCATGGTGAAACATCTCTTTATATTCTCTTTTCCTGTTTGGGGTTTCAATGGATAAGAATTTGGTATAGCTTTGGATTGTGGATCATCATCATCAACTCTCTACTGCCTCCATTTGTCTTTCTCATTAATTTGGTCAAGGTGTTAATGTTACGTAAGAATAATATTAGTGGGAAAATATTCTTGTATGATTAATTGGAACTAACTAATTGAAGTTGACAATCTCAAAGGGCAGAATCTCTAGGATGCTCCTATTGTCCCAAATGCCTTAGTTTTAATGACAAAAGAAGAAAGAGAACTTTCATGTGGGAAGATCGCTTTCCTAGATCTCTTATCTAATAGGTTAAATTATAATTTTGATACTGTGTTTATTTAATCTTCATGTTTCATAGAACTTCAAATAAAATTTTAAACTTTCAAGAAATTTTTATTAAGTCTGAGTTTTCGATCTTGTATGTAATAGGTTTTTGTCGTTACTTTTTCATATAACAGGTTAACTGTTTATTATTTAAGCCAACATGAGCATTGATTCAACTAGTTAGTAATATCAATCCTTACCTCTAAAAAATTGGAGGTTCAAATCTCTACCTTTGTTGTACTAAAAAATGTATTATATTGAGAATCATTTTAACTAGATAATTAATTTTACAACGATTTAACTTTTTTAAACAAATAATTTTATTTTAATACCATATTAAATCATACCAACTGTATTAAAAATTTAAGAAAAGTTAACATAGTTTATGGATAAAAAGATCGAAAGTTCCAAACTTGAACTAAAAAAAAGTTGGGTGTGATAAATTTAATATCTTGAATTATTTTAACCAAAAACCCAAATCTTTTGCAGAATCCAAAAGTTGAGTCCACAGTCCACAGCTCTTGCAAATTATTTTAAATTTGGTGGGTAAGGCCATGATCACAAATGGCACTTTCTCGAGCAGATCACTCAAGGTTTGACGCAATCATTTGTTAAGAAACATAATGTAGAAATGATAGCAACAAACATTTTGCATATTTGAAAATAGTTTCTTAATTAATTATGTTTTTTTTATGGAAAAAAAAAAAGAACTTGATTAAAGAGCTATGGGGATGCCCTAACACAAATTAGTTTGTGATGGCTCCAATAAAATTGGCATTAAAAAGAAGGATTCTCTTTTAAGGTTAAAGTCTTTTCTCATCAGCTGGAGGGCAAAACAAAAGAGATGCTCCATTGCATTATCTAAAGCCACCATTATATTATATGCTCATATATTGTAAATAAATATATTGTATTATTCCTCCATTATTTAGCTAGAGAATAATAATATATGTAGTGATCATGATACATATATTCTTAAGTAAATTAAAATTTTCTCTTCCTCCACCCAACCCCCATTCTAATAATTGTTACCCTTCAACAAATTTGTTGAGGAGGGTAAAACTTCTACCACGTGTGATTTGCTGAAGTGACACAAATTCTAGGTTTAAAGATGTTTGAACTCGATCAGAGGACCATTGCCCATAGCGAATTATCTTATTTCTAAAGTTCGAAAATGGAAGTTTGGAAATATCGCTACCTACAAAACTTCCTAATGGTATGATTGTCACTACTCTATCCTAGGTGTCTATGATTTCGAAAGTAATTCTGCTAGACTCCTCGAGACAAGATATCGTTAGACAGTTACAATCTAACCATCAGACACATATAAATATCCAAGGTAAATTTATCTTCAGGTACATGCGAATCCCGACATTATTTTTGAGAGTGAATCATTTCAAACCTATACTAACTTGAACATCGGAGTGCTCATCTATCATTTACAGGTTTGATTTTCAACTAGTTTAAGTGAATTTTGTGCTCAAACAAAATATTCTCTCCGAGGTGTGTTTTTTTTTTTTTTAATGTATTATGGGATGCAAAGAAAGAAACTCTATAGTATAAATAATAAGGATGTCCTGTTGAGGAGAGGAGAGGACATAATTTAATTTATAGTAAAGCAAAAGGAAAAGGAAAGGAAAGGAAGAACCCCACAAACACAAAAAAAAAATGGACCTCAACCTCAAGGGACACGGATTTGTTTGGTGGGTATTCCTTTAATTGCCCATTAGAATGTCTAAAACCTTAGAAAATGACACAAAATTTGACCTGCAACTTGCTCAATAACATTATTATTAATGGGTTTGAACTTAAATATATCCAACTTCAATTCAATTTTATAAATGCAGTACATGGCAGCAATAATAATTACTCATTAATTTTATTTGTATATGCAGTTGAGCAATATATATATATATATATATATATGAGTCAACATTGGGACAAGAAATGGCCTATTCTTTATTTAATATGAGGAAGAAGAATTTCCAACACATCACATGCCTTCACATCGACTCTCATTAATCAGACAGATGTTTACTTCAGCAAACTTTTTTTTTTTTAATTCAATTTTCAAACACTGGTAATTCAGAGAGAGATAAAAGACAAACCCAGATTTTACAAGAGTCAAAGATCGCCTCTTTCTCTCTCTCAATGTTCAGCTCATAATTCGAGACCCAAAACATGTATTATTAATGTCATTACTCACCATTTTAACCAAATCTGAATTTATAAAAAAATGAGTTTTAGGAATTTGAGTTTGCATGACACATTGTTGATAAAAGAGGTTATAATTAATATGCCAACGTTAGTATGTAAAGATGTGTTATAATTCTAAATTTATATATATGACATGAATTCATATTATCCAATTGTTAAAAAGTTTTATAATAATTATACATGAGTTTTAATGTTCGTTTGTTTTTTGCTAAATAAAATGTTGGTGTACTTTTAGATTTGTATATGTAATAATATATCGTTCGGATCTTGTTTAAATTGTCCAAGAAAAAGTTTGGTAGATCTACTTAAACAAAGATTCCAATCCCTTTATACTTTGATCGTAGTTTTATACTCATAATTATTAATTTAGTGAAAATGTGTAATGTTACGTTGTTCTTGAAAAAAATATTTAGCACATCAATAAGATCTTACTTGTATAGGAAGAGAGAGAAAACTAATATGAACGTAACTTAACAATTAAGATATTTTATGGAATTAATTCCAACTCCAATAATGAATAAACTTTTTCTTTCAACTTTGTTTAGAAACTAGCCGTAGGAGCCTCGGAGGAATTCAATTTTTCCTTCAAATTTTTAAATTGAGACAAAAACTATTTCATTATTTCATTGTTAAACGCCTGCAAATAAAGTTGTACTATAAAAAAACTTACAAATAAAACCAATTATTAAAATTAAATATTTTCCATTTTAAAAAGGCAATTAATCATGAAACTCATTTTCAAATTTTAAATTAAAAGAAACAAAAATAGTATAACACAACGGGTGGCTTTAACAATGTTGTTTATCAAATGTTGTTGGAGCATAAAATGACACGATTACATGGACCAATCAATTCAGTTCGGGAAGAATAGTGAGCTTGTTCACCCAAGTGGAAAAATAAGACTCAAATCTAACAATCTGCAACCACTCCAACCTCCCATCGAAACGATCCTAATGGACTTGTCGTCCCTAACAATGTCTATAAAGGAACATCATTCCTCTGATACAAGTATGCTATTATGTCAGAGACAATTCACTAATTTGAGTTTCAAAATGTTCGTTTTTCTATGCAGATTTCTTATCGTACTACTCGCTCTTTCGTGGCTGGCTCAATTCCGTGCAACCCCAATTTTTAGAGTTTGACAAATTCAGCATCAACAAATGTATTAACGTAAAAAAATATATTGAAAAGAGAGTTGTAGTGATTTGTTCCACATCCCTTTCCTCAATAAATACCATAAAGAAACCGAGAGCTTCAGCATTGAAAACCAAAGATTTGCATTAATTGTTGGTAAAAACGACACCCACTTCTTTTTCCTTTCTCGTTGTCATGAAAATTAATATCATTCTTTTTTTCTTCCAAAGAGTTATGTGGTTATTATGTTGCAAATTATAATAATCCAAGTGGGTTTGCGTTAATTAATAAATTAATGATTAGTTCTCGATCACGAACAGGAACAGGGTTAAAATTTCGAATTCCATGGTTGTCGAATCTGCAAATACAGACACTTTTTGTTCACTGTTTCTACAGCATTTTCTCGTCATCCAAACAGAAAAAGGAAAAACTTCCCAAATTGTTTAACACAGTATGAAGAAAATTTCCCTGACTTGGGCAGGCGGATAAGATGGTGCTGTGTCTTTGTCCATTTTTTGAGAATCTTATGAACCCGCACGCTTTGCCGTCTTCAACAGTTCCTTCTTTAAAAAAGAAAAAAATAATAATTTAATTATGTTTTTTGTTTGAGTTTTAAATTATAATCTATTTAATTCAGCCCAAAAACATTGACCTCCGTCGACACCGCTGAGCAAGTCCGTCCAAAGTTAAACGATTTCTGGCATCTCTCCACGTGGAATTCGCCATCGAGCCGGTTGCTGTGCGGGTTGCCGACTTGTCGTTTCATTAAAAAAAAAAAGTTCAAATTTTTTATCAATGGGATTGGGAAGGGAAGATATTGAAGAAAAGTAAAAAAAACTTGAATAATCTAATCTCCGTACGTTACATTGTCAATTTCCGATATAAATTTGACCCACGTTGCATTAAGTTAGTTGGGAAGTGTGAGATATATGAATGGACGGCCTGCACTCCCAAGTAGACCCATTTGGCAAACAAAGAGCAGCTGTATAGAAAGAGACTTGTTTCTCTATCCCTCTTCCCTTATCTATCTACTTCTTCTTCTTCCTCTTTCAATCTACCAGATTCAGATGGGGAATTGCCAGGCGGTTGACGCGGCGGCGCTGGTTATACAGCACCCAAGTGGCCGGATTGAGAGGCTTTATTGGCCGGTGATGGCCAGTGAGGTCATGAGGACTAATCCTGGTCACTATGTTTCTCTTATAATTCCCTTGCCTCAATCTGAGCAAGACAATCGGGAGGAGCCCAAAACGGTGCGTTTTACCCGTGTCAAGCTTCTCCGCCCCAACGACACTCTTGCTCTCGGCCATGCCTATCGCCTTGTCACCACTCAGGGTATGCCTCTTCCATTTCTTTTGAAGGGTTTTGTTTCTTAACTTCAGCTTTTGACTATTGTTGTTCTCTTCTTCCACTTGCAGAGGTTATGAAGGTGTTGCGGGCAAAAAGGCATGCAAAATCTAAGAAGCCACTGCCGGAATCGGAAGAGAAGCCGGAGATGCCAACTGCCGGCGGGGAAGCGGAAGAGACTGAGAAGAACCACCAGGTAACGATCAACAGCCCAGATTAAATTTAAACCACTGTTTGATCCCAGCTTGCTTCCTTTTGAATTAGAAGTGATTGCTGAAACAGAAAATGAAAAAAGTCAAATATGACTGTGACTGCAGGTCATTTCCAACTTCAGATGATATTCAAGATAAGATCATTACCAATAAATAATAATCTCTCTGAAAAAACATTGCAGGCAGTCAAACATGAAAGACATCGAATCAGAACACCAGCAACTAACGCTACTGTGGGGAGGTCAAAGACTTGGAGACCATCATTGCAGAGCATCTCTGAAGCTGCGAGCTGATTTTATGTTTCAAACCCTTTTTATCATGACAAGCGACAGTGGTTCATACGGTAGAATAGTGGACTTTGATTTCAGATGCTTGTGGCAATGGCAAAAAAACTTCTCAATTGTGGAAAGGTAGCTTCGCAGAAAGCTTGAAAATGGGCATCCAAATTTCCAATTCAGTGTAAGACCACAGCCACAGAATGATTCATGTATTGCAAGAAATAAGCCATTTGTATAGCAACAAAGATATCAATGAAATTGACATTGTATTGGAGTATCTTGTGATGAACGTACAATTTTACTCCATCATCTTCAATTCAAGAGCAAAAAGAACAGAAAAATCTAGATACGATACAAAAAGAAGGATCTTCACAAATGTAACTACAAGAAGCAAAATCATTTAGATGGTTTTGGCCCTTTTGAGTTCCAAATAGTCCAATCTTGATCTAGATGATTTTGAGCCCATAGGAGCGAAGTTCTTGCGGCCAAAGACGCTCCAGGTAATTTCCTCTCGTTGAGAGCAATGAACATATTGGTGAAAGGCTCCACCAATAATGTCTCAGGACCTCCGTACTCCACATGCAAATATTCACCAAATATCTGCTCAAAACTAGCACGTACATTCATGTTAAGCTCACATAAATTCGGACAACTGAACTCAAATTGGAATATTCATTGAGTATTGATTTGAAAAATCAAAAAATGCAAGAAGCATATCAATAATGGGAGCATCGGTCAAACGTTCAGAAAAATTCAGCGCAATTAATGGAAGCTGTCTCGAAAATAATGATCGCCCTGTAGCTGTATAGGCAGTTCCGATGTTTCTTCAGGGCTCAATTATTGAACCGTTGGGAAATGCATTTCAAGCCATGGAAACATTTGAAGGCAAAAGCACGACTCAACTAACTCGTAAGCAAACTATAGCCTCATTCACACATTTCATCAAACAGGTACCCCTCACACATTTTCTCAAAACATCAATACAAGGCAATTCTAAATTCTAATTACCCAATAATAAAATTACAACCTTTTCACTAACAGTCACGCAAATTAAAAAAAAAAAAAAGAAATGATTACCTTGGAGCAAACCTCCACAACGAAATCGAGGTCGTTCCCAAATGTCGCGCGATCCTCTGCGAGTTTCTTCGATAGATATTCCCTGAATTTCCGGGTTTCCTGCAAAGAAAAAAAGAAAAGACCTCGAAATCAACGCCTAAACCAGAATCAATTTGAGGAGACAAAGGCGCTATGCGGGAACTCACTGCTTCTGCAAATTCAGGAATCGGATCGGGGTAGACGAACTTGGGCGGAAGCGGAGTGGCTCTGTAACTGAAGGACGAAGTAGAGGTACAATTAACAAAGGGCTTTACGAGAGAAGGGAAAGGGGAAAATGTCGGATGGAGAAGACCGTTGAAGCATGTGATCTTGGCGGGAGGGACGGCAGAGGCCAGCAGCAGAGCGCAACCGTGGAGCGCCATCGAATGGATTTGGATGGCGTATCCCACCCGTAAGCTAAGCCCTAACTTCGTGTGGCGTCCGTCCATTTGAAAAGCCCACAGAGGGTCAATTTCGGGCCCAGTCAGAAAACTGGACCAAGCCCAAAAAGCCCACCTAAATTCCCACTTCCGTTCAAATGCAGCCCAGTATCTCCAATTCATTTCAAAATTTACCTAATTAAGAGAATGGGAAACAGCTTGTGTTTAGAAATTGTGAAAGCGGAAAAAAAGAAGAAGATATTATATTGAAGAAAAAGAAATAAAAATTAGGAGAGGAAAAGAAAAGAGAGAGAAGTAAAAAATGATGATGAAAGTAAGGAAGATAAACATTAAACAGTGATGATTATAGAGAAGACCCTTTTTGTGTCCACTGTACGCCATGGCCCTTCAGGTCCATGCACATGCTCACATTGCACTATTTTATTCATCACCAAAAAACTAAAAAAAGCAAACACAATAAAAAAGAGAAGAACTAAATGATACCCACAGACGCTCCCTTGAAAAAAATTAAAGCCCACTATGGTCTCTTTCTTTTCTTTTGCCTCTCTCCCTTTTGGTATGGAATCCAAAGTATGTAAATCCAAAATTATTATGATAAACCTCTGATTCTGCAATGTTAGGGTAGAGGAGAGAGATGATTTTATTTTTAAGTGGGGGAAAAAAAGGAAGAAATTAAAACAAGAGTGAATATTATAAGGTGACATTCTCTTTTTGTACGTGAACATAAAACAATCTTTTTTCTCTCTTTCTGAGTTGCTTTTGCTTTTGTTTCATTCTTCTTTTGCACAGGAGATTGATGTTAATAGTGGGAGTGACAAAGGGCTAAAGGGGTACCCCATGGCATTGATAGTAGTGCTGTCTTGCATTCAGCACAAATATATATATATATATATATATATATATATATATATAAATTTAGAAAAATCTCAAGGCATATCTCAGGAAATTTCAGAATCATTTTAGCTTTTCAACCATTCACTTCGAAAAGGGGCCTATGAGCTTTTTTGCTGCAAAACCCACATTCCTTGTTTTGTTTAAACTTTAAAGCCAACTATTCAAAAATCCCCCTTCAGAAAAAAGAAAAAGCAAAGCTATTTTGCTGCAAGGACCAAACATTTGTCATCCCCACCACTCAAAGCTGGAAAAATTTTAAAACCCACACTAAAAGGAGAATATACACACACATATATATAACAAAACAATACCTTTCAATTGGATCAGAGTGCAAAAGAGAATTTGGCCTTTTTTATTTGAATTTTCTTAACAACTTAGGATTCCTCGCTTTAAAGTCCATTTTGAATTGAGAGAAAACACACAATATGCTACTGGCCTGCCTAAAGCTACTGTTGCATGCCATTTAACAAAAAGGAGCTAAGATGCCAAAATAAAAAAGGGGATTTTTTTGGGACCCTTCATTCATTTTCCTTCCTAATTCCCTCTATCATATCTAAACATTACGTCAACTAGTCCATGGCATTTAGCAATCTCCACTTTTTTTCTTCCTATTTATACTCCTCACTGTTACTTCTACCACTTAACTCTATCTATTACTCATAAACATCCTCTAAACCACACCAAGCTAACACTCAAATTCTACACTAATTTTTCTGATAAAGAATTTCACTACTTTAATTACCATTATTGGGAGTTGTACTCGTTCTATTTATAATACAAATCTCATCTTTATATCAACGAGAAAGCGTTAATAACATATCATGGGAACATAAGAAAACTTTTTGGGTAAAGCTGGATACAAGTGGGATGATTTGATTGGTTGTGTTCTTCAAGAACATTACCATTGGGTTTTTAGCCTAGATGCATATAAATATATAATGGGTCAATCATAGCTCCAGCTGCCACTAGATGATCACATAGATTGATTTACCAAACTTTGAGATACTACATTACTACTTGGGATTAATGATGAGGGATGATGGTGGGAACCAATTGGGCAGATAAAATCCAAAACTCATATATGTAGGTTTCACTTTTCTTTACCCATCAAGTCACCATCAATCTCCCACGATTGGCGGTTTCAAATAGCTTCGAAGGGCCTCGATTTGGCCTTCCCTTCTCAGTTCTCCCTCCTATTTCTCATGTGACTCATTCAAGCATTTTATCAAACATGTTGTGACCGACCATCTCTATTTATGCAGCAGCCTTGCCTTATTGGAAATATTCGCTGGATTCTGCCCACTTGGACCAATCAAAAGCACACGAAAACCCATATATATAAATATCTCAAATGGGATTTCATTCCAATTTCCTTTTTCCCCAATTGAAATTAAACCCCAATTAGATTTTGGTTAGTGTAGAGGAGATTATTGTGCGTACCTTTACGAAGATTTTGGGGTTGGCCTCGGCTGGATAATATTAATTTATGATCATTAGGCTCTGATCCTGGCCCATGTATAATTTAATGGCTGCCTTTTTGGTGGAGAAGATGGTGGCGTGGCTCTCATGGGTGTTGGGGATAGTCCAAATTCTAGTGGAACCCATCTCCTAAACATTTCATTTAATTGATTTGTGGAGTCCTTTTCAAATGGTAATTCAATAGCAACCATCGGATGATATAAAAGATTTTGGAAGTGGTTTTCTTTTCTGGCGGTTCGATTGTATATTTTGTTTATGGGGATCCACAATATTTAGTAAATGTATGCAAAATTTTCAACTAATAAATGTGCATTAGATAGTGACATGATCTAAAGTTTGGATATTTATTAAGATAATCTAGAATTATATAAAGAAAAAAACAAAATTTTAAAAGTGTTCCATGTTATTTTCTTCCCGTCTTTTAACTGTGTTTTCTCCTAAGATGTCATCTATATTTGGTAGAGAGAGGATTAACTCAATAAATCAATAGCTAGTGTGGTTGGAAGTATTCTGTACATATGTACTATATTATATTTTAAACAAAAGCACAAAATATAAAGTTTTTAAAATATAGCAAGAGACAAAATATTAATTATTCAACAGCCAGGTAATAAATACTTTTCGAGAACGTACATAGGAAGCATGGTGTTTCACCCTTTTTTTTTTTTTTTCCTTCTGGAAATAATAAAAAACATTATTTAATATGAAATGATAAGACAAAAGTCTTGGTGAAGCAATTAAAATGTCAACAAACTTGCAAGACACCGAACTAATGAATATAATTTTGACAAAATTGGCAAAATATAGTTGTAGAAGTGGCCAAGTTTGTCAAATAATCAAACCCCATCATAGCAAAGAAAAGGTACTCCTCAAGAGGCCAATTCCTTTTTGTATAAAAGTAGAAAAAAATGAATTAAAAGATTTCTCCTCTTTTCTTTTGTAGTACAATTTTCTAATGGTTGGTCTTTCTCAATTACTGTCAAGTTAGACTCGTAAGGTAAGATTCCTACCTTTATTTGAGCAAGGAGCAAGGAAATTAGGAATAATTAAAAAATTTCGTAGACGCAACATGATGGTCCTAGAAGATGACTAATCAATGGAATATGTTGCAATCTAAAAGTACCCATCCAACAGAAAATTGTCCCGTAATAATTGTCACTATGTCTTTTCAAAAATACAATAAAAAGAAAAGTGGTCCAAGAAGGGTAGAGAGTAGAGAGTGGCCTAATGGTTGGTTTGGTGGTGGTGGTGGGAGTCTATAAGAAGCTGTAGCAGATGCCTTAAACGCATGGGCTGCCTTTACCCCAATGGATATATAAAAAGGGCCATGGTTTTACAAAATAATACGTCATATATGTCGGGTATCTAGGGCTAAATGACAATTTCCCCCACTCTGTTTTTTGTACTACTTACACCCACACAACTTACCAATATTAAATAACTCCCCCACTCCCCCCATTGATTTGAATTCAAAATAGCCATGGTGGTTGAGTTGAGGGAGAGCCCGCTCTCAAGCTGTGATATACTCGGGGCTAAATCCAATTCACAAAGCTACAAACTATTGATTGTCAATCACATGTCATGGGCAGAGTCACATAGAGACAGAGAAATGAGTGAAAATTAATCACATTGATTGAAACCAATACAACAAGCATTCAAAGGCCCCAAAGACCTTTCGTATACATGGGATTTTTTGGATCCGTGAAAAATAAATAAATTAAAAGTGAGGAAAAAAAGAAAAAAGAGAGAATAAAAATTGTCACACATGTATGACCAACATATACGTGTGAGAAGAGAACAACTCAGAACTCAGAAGGGCCGGGCCGAATTGGCTCTAAAGGCCGTACCAAAAAAAAAGATGCACTTCCAGTTCAGTACACACACATGACACAAGAGAAGAGCATGCCACGCACCAAAAAGCGTGTGCATAACCACACCACTCAAAGTCGTAAATTGGAGCCACCTGTCAATTTATTTACTGCCCATACCTTGGGGAGCAAAATATAGTTGTTGGAGATGGGAAAACTTTGATGCAAATGCCGAATGCTACCACCTCTGACTTCAAACTTCAAACTTCAATCCATATGCCACCGCCCACTTGATGATTTCTCTTCTCTAGGCAAGAGTAGGTCCCACTCACTGCCCAGTTGCAGAATTTGAAATCCTCAATTTCCCCCCAACTCTTTTCTTTCACACTACACGACTCCACTTATTCAACGCTCTCTCGCCATTTCCCTAAAAATCAAACAAACCCCTTCCCTTCCATTCCCCCTTGGGAATCTGCAAAGCCATTAATGAATGGCAATTGCCCACCAACAAAAAAAGTAAATAAAATAAATAAATTATTGAGATCTCCCAGCTCACCGAACTCTGAGATTCCATACAACTATATACTATAATTAACACTCACCATTCTAGTTATGTTAATTAACCTCTAAACCCTCCCAAAAAATATCGAGGATTCTACCCTTTTTTTTTCTTTTCTAGACAAAGTTGTGGGCCAATTTTTTTTTGTTTGACTCCTCATTCTTCGGTGTTACCTTTGTCATCATCTACCCAGTGGTTGTGGTTTAATTTTCTCCTTTTGTTTGGTGATGACGAAGATGATGAAGAGGAGGAGTAGGAGGGTGAGTCCCTTGATCTCATTCTAGTGCGGACTGTCACTCTAAACTGAGGTAAGATTTTGGGGCACTTGCTCCGGCTACTATCAACCACAATCTCTTGCATTAACCGGTAGCAACCGGTGATATTTTCCTGCAAATATAAACATTCTTTCCAAATTGGCATCCTGTGAACATTTCTTTTTTTTTTTTTTTTTTTTTATAATTATAAAACACACATGCCCGACGTAATCACAATCCGGTTGCTTACTTTCCTTAGACCACTGCACCACGATTCGGCTTGTTCTGGATTGACAACAGACAAATTCGGGACTTCATTTGCTGCACAAAGCAACGCGGCCGCCGCTATACACGATGGCCAGTACTCCACAAACATAGCCTCTGTGGACCACATATAAATCACTTCCAGTCCGTAAAAAGAGCCACAGTTTTTGCTTCAATAATCTTTATTTATAATTACCTCGGATATTCGATAGTATAATTTCTGTAGCTCGCGAAATAAGAAAGCCGATGAAATCCCCGGAGGGATCGAGCTTGCAAGCAAAGAACGCAATGAAATTGAACGGCGTTATAGAACGCAGCCGCCAATCCAATACCCTCAGCACCAGCAATTCCATCCTGCATATTGTTCTTGGTTCAAATATATATTTAACCCCCTCAACCTGAAAAAAAAAATCCATTAAAAATCCCACCAATTTCCACCAAGATAATGAAGAATTAATTAATTTCCAATCAAATAAACCTGAAGATCCAGTAAAGCAGGAACCAGAGGTTCCTCCATTTTAGCAGCCAGTGAGAGGCAAGCAACCGAGAGGAGTTGCAGAGGCCACCCATTTGTTTGCTGAAAAGATAATTAACAATCAACATCATCGTCATTAAGAAGAGATAAGCAAATAATAAATGCCAGCGCCATTTTCGGTTGGTAGTTCATGTGTGGTTCGTCATATCAAATTACTATCCGTTCCTTTGCCGGTACTGTGCACGCACATTGCATGTGCCGCGGCAGGAGAAACAAAAGTTTGTAAAAGCCATCATGAATATAAAATCGTACTTTCACGACTTTAGCACCATATAACAAAGTGAAACTTCACAATAATACTCACTCATAATTCACTTATTATTATTTGATTAAATATTTCCCCAATTCCCAAAAAAGTCTAAAAGTACGTCTTCCTAAAGCGTACAAACTACAGCTACCATCTGTAAAGTTAATTGGTGAGTCAAAAGAAAATATCTCGAATTTCGAGAACTTGTATTTTTGTCACGTGATTACTTATTTTTAAAATAAATATCGCTGTCTTAATCTGAATACCAAGAAAATACATAGAGTTTAGTAATATGTTGTAGCTCAGTATCGCCATAGTCTAGTCATTTTCATGGTTGAAAAAGTAAAATATAATTACTGCCATTGAAACGAAAAAACAAAAAAAGCAATGATCGCAAGAATATCGTGGTGATCATATTGAATCTTCAATAATCCAAGGCCTAATGATTTTCCTTTTCTTTTTTTTCTCTCTCTAAAGAATCTCACCGGCAAACGGCGAGAACAAAGGAAGCGATCCAAATAGTTGACGGAGAGATACGCCGTCAACGGCTGAAAACCGTAGTAGGATTGAACCTGCAAGAGATAATCGGATATATAACCACCGTGCGACGGAGACGGAGATAAATTAAAAGTTTACTGTTCTACTAATAATAATATATTAAACAGATTCGCCGACGGCCACCGGCACGGACGCCGAGTCGATCGATTCGGATCTACGCCGGGGACTGAGTAGCAGTTATCGTCGACGAATTCTGGTAATATCGATGCAATATCCGTCACGTGAGGACTGAGGAGTGACATTTTGGTAATAAATGGAAAAGTTCTGACCGATTGTGAAACGTAACGGAAAATCACAGAAGAAAACCGCACCTTAAGAATCCATGCAACAGAGTCTAATCTAGCGGCGGCGTCCAGCGACGGAGACTGGAAGCGGGACAAGTAGTCGTAACCGGGGACGAAGTGCCGCTCGTCCTCTATTAAAGCGGCAATAGATTCCTCGACGCAGGCTGTACAATCGAGGTCGGAAGAACATCCCGGCGACTCGCCGGACAAGACGCCGGAGGAATCCTCCTGGCAGAGTAAATCGGAGAAGCACTTGGAAATCGACACGGACATGATCGCCGCTTCTAGCTCCTCATTCTCTTCCCATCGTCCCGATGAGGGAGATTGAAAAGTCGCCGGAGAAGAGATCGGAGAAGTGGACGGAATCTTTAACGCCGGTGTGATGTGAAGAAAAAGGGGTTTGGTTGAAGTTGGGGCTTGGAGGGTTGCATCGTTTGTCTGCATATATATGATGTAAATATAATCGCGTTGCTATTTTATTTTCTTAATTTAAATATAATATTTGATATTTAAGAAAACTATAAAGAAAAAAAAAAGTGCGGGAAACATTTTACCCCGGAAAAACGGGTTCCCGTTTATTGACAAGAATGTTTGTGCAATGGAGGACAGTTCCAATCCAGCCCCGAATAATAACACATGTCAGTTATTTAATTTATTTTTATTTTGTTCTTAGGATCGAGCGACTGCAGCGAAATTAACCTCTTACAAAATATGAGCTTAATTGTTTTTCTAATTCGAATTAAATACGTAAATTCATTTTTTTTAATATGAATTCATTCAATTTATTTATTATTCAATAGTTTGTCTTTCTCTCTCCCTCTTGTTATATATTTATTTTAGGCTTCTTGTTGATTATTTTTTTCAAATTGAGAAGTTGGTATAGTGACATGTTCCATGTTTTGTTGGTGTAATCCAATCTCCACAAACGGGAAAATGAAAGGGAGAAGGACAAAAAAAAACTTGGAAAGGAAGAAATGAGTTAAAGTTATCTACTTCTAAGTCGAATTATTATAGGGTGATAGTGTCAAATTGAATTAGATTTTCATGTGGATCAGGTTTTATTTAATGATATTTGTGGTTACAACATTTCGTTGATTAGTCTAGTAGTCATTCAAGATAAGCAAAAAAAAAAAAAAAAGGAAAAAAAAAAGTCTTCAGTGGTATGATCGGTTCAAAACTTCATGGTAACTATCTACCTACGTTATTAAAACTCTACAAATTTTTTGATGTCTAATATTACTAGGCAAATTGTCCAAATGTAGACCTAATCTAGCTCGAAGATTTACATACATAAAGATACTATTGTTATCAATGCTTTGTTGGGAAAAAAAAATATACACATATTAATCCCTCCGGTAAGTTAGGCAAATATGACCTATTTAATTTTCCTCTTCGATAGATTAAAAGCAGATAAATACATAATGATAATAAACGTAATAAGAGAGGGATATAACAACTTAACATCATAGAGTTTATATTGGTTCGCCACAAAATCTTGGTACTAAGTCACTGCAAAGATATAATCTACCATGACTATTTTGCTTCTAAATACCTAATAATGACTATCTAAGATTACACAATTGAAAACACCTCCATTATAAAACTACAAGATATAATACGTACCCACAACTACTCAAGTCTCTTTTGTTTGAATTTTATACAAATAAAATTTTAGTAAAAGAGCTATCATTAGAAGAAACAATTATATACTTAATTCTTTTTTCCGTAGAACACAGGTCTCCTGTTTTAGTTTCATTAGATCAACATGTCTTATTCATAATTAAGAACAATACTACGAGGTTTAAAGAAGCATTGACTTCTAAAGGAGGGTATTCTACAACAAAATTTATGATGATGAATCTACCTGAGACACTATTTGGAGCTCAACATGGGCACGTAGGATGAAGCTCCCTTTGGCATGTGGCCGTTGGCAAATTTGACTACCCTCAACAAGGGCATTTTGAGCGTTGGAAAAATTTGAAAAACGTTAGAACCTATGAATAAAAGTTGATAGAGAAATGAGTAGTAGAGACTGTAGAGTAGATGAGTATGTTTGGTAATGGACAATGTGGAAGAAAATAAAGTGGAAATAATAGAGAAGGGAAATGGAGGGTGGAGACAAGGGGAAAATACAGGGCAAAGTTGATGGGTGATGAGTGGCCTGAGGTGCTGTATTTCGTCCTTTCATCTTAAGGACACTTGCTTATTAGCTGAATCAATGGCCAACCAATTGTGTATCCCAAATTTAAATCACATTAATGACCGTACACTTGTCTGGATCTGAGTCCTTGATGACATCTTACCCCGAAATGGCTCTAACCCAACATCCTCTCAGAAACTGTCTCCAATAATAATATAATCCAACTCCAACCCATGCCAATTCCATCTCGTGACCCTCTCTCTCTCATTAACTTTTTGTTTAGCCAAGGACCATTTTTTGACCCAAAAAAAAAAGTACTTTCTTATTAATACAATTTGACACTTCAAAGCGGTGCGTTTACCTTCGCTATTTGAATTTGTATAGATATTACAAGTCGAGTCATCAATATTTTTGTTAAGTCTCTTATCTTTTCAACGTGGGATAACATGTCCTTCGAGATTGTTCCTCTTTTGGATTCATCAATCTTGGGTCGTCGGATCCCATTTTTTGACCAGGTGCTCGTTTGAGTTTTTGGACTCTGATATCATATCAATATTCATGAGAAATAGTCCAGTTACTTATAAATCATTTGTTAGGTCCCTTACCTTTTCAAGATGGGACCCTTAACACGACTCTACCCTTAATAGGTAGATTTATTTTTCTCCCAACTCCTAAAACTATATTTTTACTATTTACAAATAACAAATTTACAAACACATAACATGAGCTGTTTTTTTTTTTTTTTTTTTTTTTTTTGCATCAATGATAGCAGGAGGAGAACGTGAGATTCTACAATATTGGTAAGGACAATACTTTTATTGGTATAAAGCATTTTGGATGACATCAAAAGTAACAAGTAAGGAGAGTCTATATTAATTCAAAGTGAACAATATTATATTACTGTAGAAATTATGGAGAGGTTCGTTGTCCCGAATAACTACATTTAATTTAAGATCTAAATAATCCAACATTTTAGAAAGTTTGCTATTTTTATATGTATTTGTATTGGGTGATTGATGAAAAATATCCCCCAAACCATAGGATATATGAGAGGCAGATGGTGCCACCATGGCCATGACAACTTAGATATATATATATAATATGTCAAAGGACTACTCAAAATTAAAATTCCCAAAGTGGGAACATCACTTTCATTCTCACTGTTTTCTTCTTTTTATACACTTCAAAACTTGTATTATTTGCCACCCACAAACCCCCTCTTCAAGATAAGATTGCTCGTTTTAGGTGGGCCTTTTTCAATTCCTTTCCCCTTTTTTTTCCTTCCCTTTCATCCTCTTGTTTGATCCTTCTCGCCTTCTTTTGATGCAAGGCGAAATTTGAATCCATCTCCTTGATGTTGAAATTATAAGATTTTTGACACTTATTGTTAAAAACATCCCATTTATATGCATCTTTTAAGAAAATAAAAATGTTAATTAATTTCCATCTCATAGGTATAATTAACACGAGTAACGTTAACGAAAATGAGTATACTAATGAGAATGATTTTTGCAACTTGTAAGTACATTTCAAATCGGAAATAGAAAAGAGATTCCTAATTTTGAGAGCTTAAGATTCATTGATGAGATCCTATGTCCCTTCCAAAATTTATAGGCCCCACAATTTTATTTCATTCTCATCAAAATTGTTCATATCACAACGTCAATCAATAGTATTATTTTTATATATATAATTTTGATTTAAAAATAATTTTAGTAACCACAATATTTGAAATTGATTCCAATTCCATAGGACTTAAATGTACTAACAAAATGTTAATGTAAAATCGATAAAGCTTTGACAAGACAATCATGGGTACTAAAAAATGTTGTAGTACATCAACAAAATTTACTCTCATTTAAGAATAGAACGGACATTTACATAAATAACATAAAAGTAAATATTTATTTTTTAACAAAGTTTAACATTTTACAAAAATAGTATAATTTGAATCAAAGTCAGATATAAAACACATATATTAAAAAAGTCAATATTATACCCTACATAAAAAATAAAAATTTTGATATTTCAAAAAATACGTGAAATTTTCTCTAAATTGAAAATTTGTAGCTTCAAAAATGTTCTTTTTTAAGGTAGCTGAAAAAAAAAAATCCAGCGAGGTGTGACAAAAATATATTATTTAACTCAACTTTGATCAAAAGATGTATTAGTTGGTCCCGTTTTATCTCTTTGTAGGAATGGTCGGTGAGATGTTGATATTCTAAATATTAAAAAAATACAACGTGTTGAAACTTAGGATAAGTGTTCATTAATGTAAAATTTTTTAAGGTGCAAAATGATGATGATGGCTCTATAAAGTTAGGTAGAAGCGAGTGTGTATTGGTATAATAAGGTTCTATATAATAGAGCTATAGCCATAGGAATTAGGGTAGGATATATGATACGTGTTAAAATAATGTCAATTCCATAAATTTATTATGATTAAGGCATTGAAATTTAGAGCTTGTTTAATAATTATTATCACTCCTGTTTGTTGCTTTTATCAAGAGAGAAAATGTATGAATTACATAGGAGACGGATAAAAATGGGATCTTTTTAAATATATTGTAAATGTTATGATGAATGAGACTTCTATGCAAAATTAGAAAATAAAATAAGCATAATTGTGTGTTTTGAATATCAAAATATGATTTAAGAGTAAGATTAATGGTCCTATCCTACCCCTCGGCTTCTATCATTCATGCTCCCTTTTGTATGGTTAAGTTTAGTGTCGGTCTATACTAAACTGAACATATTTTTAATTGGTTAGCATACTTATTTTCTATTAAAAAAAAGTTACTATCCCTATGTTCTTACTTATTTATCATCATTTCATACAATATTTTAACAAAAATAAGAAACATAAATATTATCGAGTTCTGAAACGAAATAATCCAACTGAAATATAATCCTAAAAGGGATGGATTAATCAAATAAAAGAATAGAATTGTTGAATAAATGAGATAAAGACAGAAAACGAGTTGATGGAGATGGTAATTAGTTGAAGGGACGTATGATTTGGGAAGGCGAAGGGAGGCCTTTGGCATAGTCAACAAACTCAACAAATTATTGAGTTCTCACATCAATATTCTGCCTCTGCTATTTATTCTTAAATTTTCTGATTTAATCTTGAACGTTAATTAACAATCAAATGGTAATCAAAATTATTTTGATTTAATTATTTTATTTGGCTTTAAATATTAATTAAAGCCTTTTTTTTTTTTTGCCTTTTAAGAATGCAATTATTTAAATTGATAAGTTTCTTTGAAAGTAAACTGAAATAAAATAAATAAAAATATATTGCTCAAAACGTTAAAACTGATAATTTTTTTTAGTACACGTTAAAACTGATAATATACTTTTATATATAAAAAAAACTGATAATTAATATACATTAATTACAAAGCACTTTTTTTCATCTTATTATTATTATTTTTTATTATTTTTTCTGAGTACACATCTTACTATTTTTAGAATATGAATTATTATTTTATAAATTCAAACGTAGCAAAATCTTGTCTTTCAAGAAACGGGTTTTAATTTTAACAATAAGAATTGAAGCATTAGAAAAAGACAATTATACTAAATAACATCAAATAAATATATAATTTTGATTGGTCCCATGAATAAGTTTGTAATTTAAGTCATTTTTGTAAAAATTTAAACCTAATGTTATATATATCAAACATATTTCTTTTAGTTCTTCTTCATTTTTTTTTGTAATTCCCTCTTAAAAATAAGTTTCAAAATAAATATATATTTTTTAAGAATCACTAATTACACGTCTGCCATTATTTTTAAAAAATATTTCGGGTATTTAAAATTTTAAATCAAAATTATTTTATTCATTATTATTAATTGTTTTATAGTTTACCATTTATATGATATTTATAAAAGATCTACTCATAAAGTGTAATCCGGAGCATAACTCAACCGATTAAAACATGTATCTCTGATTTAAGTAACTCCCACGTATTGTACTAAAAGAAAAACTAATTTATAATAGTTGGGAAGGCTTATCAAATATATGATTATTTATCATTAAAAATAATGAAAGGAAAAAACAAAAGACAGGGAATGAACACAAAATCCACGAAAGTCTTCCCTAAATTTTTAACAATACATAAAAGCAAAATATTGTAATATTACGAAATTAGGGGGAAAAAAAGCCAAGGCGGCTTTTGTCCATACTTTGGAGCTCTTCCTCCACTATAACAAAATGCACTTTAACTAAAATATATTTGATTTAAGTGGCGATGGCGATCCCATTTTGTTGCTGATGAAATTATTTATTTCATCCGCAGACGAAACCTCAAAAAGTTTTGGGGGATAAAGAAATGTACCAAAGCCAAGCTGCCAAAACTGACCAACAAATAAAACCCAATGAAAGAGGAAAAGAATAAATATTTTTTTTTCTCTTTGTGGGTTGTATATTGCAAATTTGCATAGTTCATTCTTCTCATTAAAACAATGTCCCAACTACTATTAGAAATACAAGTCAAGGAGGAGGAGTAATTTGTGGGATTTCTTTCAATCATTCAATTTGACAAAATGGGGTGTCAATTCTGCTACATTTCATCACTACTAGTTTTTAAAAAGAAAAAAAATGAAAATCTTTTTAGTTGAATGTCATTCAAGTGAAAACGAAATAAAGATTATGGCTTTTGTAATATATATATATATATTTTATGGGACGCTCTCCGAAAAGCTACTCTTACCTAATAAAAGACTGATTTTTGGTCTTTATTGCGTGTGGGATGCTCTTATTTTTTGAATCAAATCAATTGTACGGTGTAACCGAGTTTTAGACGTCGATGTTTTTGGGCTTAATATTTCGGCCCAGATTAAGTCTTTGCTTTTTCGGCCCAATTTTAAAGAGACCGCCCCACTGGAGGAAAAAATATTTAAAAATTAAAAGGATTAAAATGGCGTCGCCCGGACTTGAACCGGAGACCTTCAGTGTGTTAGACTGACGTGATAACCAACTACACCACGACACCATTTGACATCATCATACAGTTTGTAATATTATTTATATTATAAATAATTTCAAAGAACAAAAAGGAACAAAAAGTAAAATTGGCGTCGCCCGGACTTGAACCGGAGACCTTCAGTGTGTTAGACTGATTTTATAACCAACCACACCACGACACCATTTGATGGCATAAGCCGATGTTTTAGTAATTTCTTTGACTAAGTTCAAAGATGAAATACTAATTGAAAAAAAAAAGAACAAAAAGTGAAAATTGGCGTCTCCTGGGATATGTGACGTGGATATTAAAAAAAATATCATAACAAAGAAGGTTTCTATTTTATTTATTAAGAAAAGAAAATAGGATAGAAGTTTATTAAATGTGGCTTTGCTGTACAAGAAGCTGGGGTAGCTCAGTTGGTTAGAGCGTGTGGCTGTTAACCACAAGGTCGAAGGTTCAAGTCCTTCTTCTAGCGTTTTACGATTTTTTCTTTTTTTATCAATTTCACCGTCTAGGCGTCTACCTCTTCCAGGCCCATTAACGCTACAAATTGGCCCAGACCCCTTTTCCTCCCATTTTCGTAATGTTTAGAAACAGAGAAAACCGCCGGTGACTCGACGATCCAAAATGGCGAGCAAACTTCTGACGAATCGGTTTCGGCACCTTTTGTTCTCATCAACAGCGAAGATCAGAGCATCCTCCTTTACTACTGCATCTTCTTCTCCCCCATTCCGGTGCAAATCTTCTTCTAAATCTTCACCGGCATCACCTTCTTCCGCCGGCATCGATTGCGCTACCGCTGCGGATATCGCCGATGTTCCTGAAGAAGGTTTTGAGGACCTGGTCGACGCCGTCTCTCCTGCTTCCACTGCTTCAGTTGCCAACACTATGATTCCTACTCTCCTCCAGCCTCGTGTCGTTGTCTATGACGGTGTCTGCCATCTCTGCCATCGCGGTACAATCTTTTTTCCTTTCTCTCTAATTCGCTCTGTTGTTTGATGTGAATGTATCATTGCCATACAGATTGTCATTTTCTTGAACATTTTGTCATTTTTTTGTATATCTTATATTTGAAACCACTCCGTCTTTTAGGTTTATGCCTTAACCCTCTTGACATCTTTACTTTCTTTGCTTCAATTACTTCATCCGTCTTTGTCTATACACTCTACGAACTGTTCGATGTATTGTGAATGCGTGAGTTAAACCCCGTCTTTAACACCTTGATCGAAGCCGCACTCCTCCATTTTGGTGTGTTATATGTAGTAATTTGTTTGAGAACGAAGCAAAGAAGTTTTATCCCACGTAATTAAATAAAATCCTCCCGTTCCTGCATTCTGTTCGTCAGGGTTCACTATCAATCTATTTGTGAAGTAATGATCGGAAGTTTTGTCCGTGTTGAATTACAGGTTACATAACTTTTAGTTTTCCACCTTGTTTTTATGCCATTTCACTTCCAGACTTTCAGCATGCAAAATTGTAGAGGCAGAATTACGGCATTCTGTTTTTATCCTCACTTAGTTGTGTTTTTATTTCTTGCAGGTGTGAAGTGGGTGATAAAAGCAGACAAATATAAGAAGATCAAATTTTGCTGCCTTCAGTCCAGAGCTGCTGAACCATATTTGAGACTAAGTGGTCTAGACAGAGAGGATATTAGCCGTCGCTTTTTGTTCGTCGAGGGCTACGGTTCATACTACCAAGCTTCTGCCGGTACTTAAAACCTCATTGATAGATAACCGTTATAAACTTCCATTGATGTCTTTGATCCTTCACCTGATGAGTTTCCTACTAAATGAAATGCCTTTCTTCTCAGAACTTTAAGAAATGAGATTGCGTTTTTCTATTTTCTGTAGATTGGCTTACTACTAATATAAGAAAACTTCAGTCAAACATATATTGTTAACATTTGAGCAAATTTTGGTTTTCAGCTGCTCTGAAGGTATTGTCGTATTTGCCTCTCCCGTATTCAGCTTTGAGCGCATTCTTGATAATTCCAACTCCTCTTAGAGACGCTGTGTATGACCATGTTGCTAGACATCGTTATGATTGGTTTGGAAAGGCTGAAGATTGCTTGGTTTTGCAGGAGGAAGATCTGCTTGAGCGTTTTATTGATAGGGAGGAACTGCTTGATCGACATCATCGGTATTGAATCTTGTCCATTACATTCTCTCTTATGGACATAGAAATTTGTAAATTTTAGATGTTACTGGATGAAGATGTTCCTGACCCCCACCTAAAGAAGTTAGTCCCTCCATTTTGTACTAAAGAACTTGATACGAATGAATGCGAACTTGATACGAATGAATGCATTTTAGAACTAACAGTTTGATAGAAAACTTCACTTGGATGGAAGCACTGGTTCCATGGTGAGTACTGTAATGACCAGCTCCCCGGGCAACATTCAAAATTCAAAATCTAGATACTTCAATTACTGCACTGATCAAACTATACAGATAAAACAATTCATATCAAAGATTCCCCACAAAGACACTGGCAATGTTTTCAGATTTCAAAGACTGCTCAAGCCTCCTCAAAATACACTATGGTAAAGTCTGTCCAGAGCCACAAACTTAGGGATTCAGTTAGAAAATGAAGAGTTTCTATTTGCTTTGTCCAAGTTGTAGCCTCATTGTTGTGGTACAAATCTGCACTCAGATGACTTGACAATCACTTTGGTAAAGAAGCAGAAGAAAGCAGCCATCTGAGCTCTCACAAAATTGGACTTAATAAACTCCATTCCATCTCAACAAAATGAATTCTGCAGACAAGTAGAAGGAGGACTTATCTTAGGTTCCATCATCACCAGTCCACTCGTTCCAGTCTTTATCAACATGATCTTGAGCCCATTTTACTGCAGCACGAGCAGCTTGCGGTCCTCCAGGTAATCCTCGTTCGTTTATGGTATCAGACATGTCGATGAAAGGTACGACCAACAAAGTCCCAGGGCCACCATACTCGGTGTGCATAAAGGTGTTGAATATCTGGTGAACACGATCAAGGCCATAGCCATAGGTTACGTTAAGAGATGTAGTTTATCAATCAAGGCAGAGGATCTGAAATGAAATACCTCGGTGCATATTCCGACGACCTCTGGAACCGAATCCCCGTACATATCCTTTTTAGAGAGCTTGTTGAGGAGATGGGCCCTGAATTTCTCCGTCTCCTGAAGAGAAATCGAAATCGAAAGCAGGAGGAGACATAGGCTTAAGAAAGTTTGAAAAGGAGTCGTAAATCATGGGAGTGTGGGAGGGGAACTTACAGCGACGGCAAATTCGGGAATTGGATCCGGAAATTTGTATTCGGCGGCCCTGCAAATGCGCTCTCCGGGCAGTGGATATGGAAGGTTGAGGGTAGGCGAGAGACGTGTACGGTGGAGAGGAGCAGAAGGATTGGGGAAGAAGCGTAGTGGAATGATGGAGGGTTTTAGCGTAACGAGAGAAGGAGGGAGATGGAGGGGAGGAGCTATAGTCCATATGGATGCCATTTCTATCTGCACGGGTTTAGCAAGGCCGAAGCTGAAGCCCAAGGGTTTATCAACGCAACACGCATCTTCTCTTTGCACCCACCACTTCGGATTACGAAACCGTACACCCACTCCCACGCCTCCACGTGGATGCAATGTCACAAATTACGTCATTCTCTACAAATGTTTTGTATTTATAAATATATCTTTATTTTTTTAAAAATTATATAAGTTTATAATTTATGCCATTTTTATAAAATTTTGGTAAAAAAACATGGTTTCTACCATTTTTCTAAAGTAACAATTTATTCTTTGATTTTTTATCACCAATTTAGTCTTTGAACTTATGGTGAAATTTTTTTTCAAATTTCTTATATACATATATATATGGATAAACTAAATAAGGATCCAAATTAAATTGTTATTGGATAAAATTTGACACTTAAATTGTTACGAATTTACGATGGGGATTAAATTGTTACGAATTTAAACTATGTCTGTTAATCTAAAATTTTGAACCTAATGTGTGTATATATATCCCTTTTGAGATATTTTTATAATTCCTTCTAATGTTTTTTTTTTTTTAATGGAGGGTTCTACTGAGGATTTTAAAATTTTACTAAATAAATGGTGTAGCCTAAAAACCATCTTAATTGAAGGAAAGAAAAAATTCAATAATTTTTTAAAGACGGTTTATATTGCCCAAAAGCAGATAATATAAATGTTATAAGGTAAATGATTGTTTTTTAACATTATGGACAAACACAAACGCTCCGGAAAGTTCACTTGTTTTGATATTTACATTTTACAGTCAAAGATTCCTTTGATGGGGTTCAAGCCATGGAAATCCAAGGAACTCAAAAACTTGTTTTTCTGTATCAAACTTCAAAGTTGCGCTTCCTCTTGCACCCTGTGCCACAATCACCAACAAAGAATTAGGGACAGCCTGCCCTGTATTTTAAGGCCATGTTCCTTCTAAACTCAGTAATAAGGCAATCGCAATTACCCTTTTACCACCAGATCCCTGAGTAGATGGATAAAGTCCAGTATCATCCAGCCTAAATCCTTTAGATTCTGCTAGCAATCTCAGCCTGCAGAGTGTAGTGTAAACCCAGTCTAAGTACCTTAAAAAAAAACATTTCATTCAACTGTCACAGAAGCATACATTTCAAACCTTATGTGATGTTTCTCCTTTCTTATCACAACCTCAAATTTCAGTCTCTCGTATTTATACGTTTACTCGATTCAAGCAGCAACTTCAAAGTCAACATATAGGTTTAGCTACAAATGGACATACCTTCTATTTAGTACGTCGTTTCCCGTCCACGCGATTAATCCAAATGCATATATGTCTCTTGGATACACCTACAAGAGTCCAAAATATAGTTCACATCACATCAGGAAGCATCCAGGCATGATTTTTTTAACCTCCACTTCATTCTTAACTGACATGAATTTGGTTTTGTTTAATCACAATTTCTCTAACAAACTATTTCAAAGTTAACATTCTATCCCAGAGGAGAAGTGGCCAAAGAAAGATCAGATTAGAAAAATGCACATAAAGAGGGTTTATGCCTTAAGATCGATTCGGTGCCGCAATTCTCTTCCCGGATATGTGCAAAGGCCAAAATATGTGTCGACACCAGAATCAGTTCCCTGTTCGTGGTTCCACAATGCCAATAAATGAAGGGATTTAGAAAAGCATATCATGGCATCTTGGAACCATAAAAAGTTTAAACAAAGGGGAAAGGGTAATATGACCTCCTCACTGTGCGTACTGAAGATCAGATCCTCCCTTAAAAACTTTATATCCTTTAAATGCTTTACATATCTTGGTAGAAAACCTCTATGGCTGGAATAACAGAGAAAACAACTTTCAAGAAACTATAAATAAAATGGATCAAATCAGGATCATTACAGTGAAATTGCAGGATAGTGGTCCCATCCAACTATGAACTACGAAGATAGTAGGTAGCATCATATTGACACACAACTGAAACAGGTATATCATTGTGACCTTGTGTTCACGGCGAGAAGATCAAATGCAAACAAGATTTTCCAAGAATGATCACAAATAAACTCCTCATTTGAGACTCACCAAATGAAGAAAGAAAAAAAAAGGAAAGAGGGAATGTTTGAAACCTTTTCCCATCAGGATGTGTGATTACAATGTCCATATCTCCACAGGAAGACTTCCCTCGCCGAAATGATCCTCCACACAGAATATCAACCTAAAATAAATACATAACTCATAGGTAAAATGTCAATGTAAGCACAAATTGTGTACAGTAGTGCTTTAATATGGTGCAACTGAAAGAAAACAAAAATAGCAAAAAACGATACACCATTCAAGTTATGGATTATAAAAAGCATTTACATACGAAATTACAAGCAAAATTACAATAACAGCCAATAACCATTTGTTTCTGGATTCACATTATAAGGGAGGTTTGCCTCTCACCCCTGGCAAAACATCTTCCCCAGCCTTCTTTAGAAGGCTCTCCATGTCTTGAACCTATCAAATCAGACAGATTCAGGAAATCTGAGAACACACTTTACCCATAAGATCAGCTAATATTGCAAAATCCAGAGGAAAGCAGTCGACCTCATTGCGTGGAATTCTCTGTTTAATGTCATCAAAATATTTCAACCCTATTTTCTGTGCATTGGTTAAGGATTCCTCCTTCTGCAGGTCATCCAGGGTCCTATATCCTTTCTCATATAATCTCAAAGCTGTGGCTGGGCCAATGCCCCACACTTCCCCAAAAAGTGAGATTGTCCGGACCTACAATGGTTAATAAGACAGAGGACATGTAAACAAGGGGTAAGAAAAATATGCACATTGATCATTACTGCCTACAAAGATAAACAAGCATATGCAAGTCAATGATATTCATCAGAATAGAAGATCTGAGGTTTTCTTAAAAACCTGCAAACACCTTTTCATCTGTTTCGAAGTGTTCCAATTTAGATAACTTTCCAGTTGTTACTATCTCTTGAATCTGCAGGAACAATGCAAAATCTTCTGATCAATCCGTAGGCATATACAAATTACAGTACATTTAGCGAGAACAAAGAATAGCAAAATCTTTGAGGGAGCATATTATTCAACCAGGGACATGTCCTGTCTCCCATGCTGAGATGGACTTCCTATGAAGTCCAGCAGAGGTGAAGTGATCTAAGTAAAGATCTCAGTTCCTGAAACAACCTAGCCAAATGTGGCCACCCCGAACATGACATGATTCAATGGGAAAGGATATTATGAAATGGCAGATTGATAGCAGGTAACTTGAGGCAAGGTACTATCTAAGTAAAAATATTGCTGAATTCCACACAAAGAAGGAAGAAAAGCATCATACAACATAATGCAATGCGTCTGTAGAGAAAGAAAATAGTTGGTCATTAGTAATTGGAACTATAGTTGTTGCACTCACATGATCCTGCAAGGACTTTCCTATAGCCGGCAGGTCTTTGACCTGGTGGATGCTCTCAATTTTGAAAGGTAGCTTCTCAATTACTGGAATGGCCTTGTAATAGCTAAATGACCTTCGTTCATCACCCAATGCTTTAATTTCAAATATAAGAAAACAAGCCATCAGAAACTCAAGTGTGGAAACAGAAGCAGCCAAGTAGTCTGAAGGACGTCACTCTCACCTCTGTATATGTTGATAAGTTTTCCAAATATCTCAGTTATGTTCTTATTCATATCTGGTGGACTGTACGACA
Source organism: Momordica charantia (assembly GCF_013281855.1). Taxonomy (NCBI): domain Eukaryota; kingdom Viridiplantae; phylum Streptophyta; class Magnoliopsida; order Cucurbitales; family Cucurbitaceae; genus Momordica; species Momordica charantia. Next base: position 30,626,945 of record NW_028275167.1, on the reverse strand, counting down.
CAGATGTCTGCAAAATTTTTCCCTTGTTAGAACACAATAATTAATTCAGATGTGAGTAGTCTAAAAAGAGAACTGGAAATTACTTATGAATACTTCCATGGTCAAACCATATGTCTATAATTGAACATTCATAACTTGAACTGGTGAGCAAGTTCTAAATGACATATTACATCTGTGGAAGAAATAACATGTTGAAACTAAAACAGGACACAACACGTTTCAACATCAAACTGTGAATCAGTAGTTGAAGAAACTTACATTGCTCTTAATAGAATCAGAAGTCCTTGGACTAGTTACTGTTTGACCTATGCACAAGTTGGAGTCCTCAAGATCTATAGTAGTCATCGGAAGTGAAGTCGAAGACTTTGCATCTTCCCCACTTTCAGCACTCACTGCTTCCGAATTGTTGGGAGACAATTTGAGTCTTTTGGAAATAGATGGTTCGGTCTTATCTATTCCATCTTCTCCATCTAAACCCACTTTTACGTTGTACAAGTCCTCTGACACATTCTTCCCAGAACTTAAGCTGTCTTCTAGCCACTGGTATGAGAGAACCTTCTGAAAGTATGCAGTAATTAGCCTATTTCATAAACCTTAAATACCCCAGAGAGGAATATAAGTTTTTCTTGTATGCACTTCAAGAAAACCACTTTCTGAGTGCAGAATATCACATATTTTCAACGACGATGACCAGTAATCTAAAAATGTTAAGATGTCAATGACCATTCACAAGCGATCGCCGCATCAGTAGCATCAATTAATGCCTCAGCAAAAAGCAGGACTCACCCCTTTAAAGCGCGCCAAACGCTCACCGTCCACTTTTTGCCGAAGAGCGTCCGAGCTCGAAGCAAATACATGGCTGACCGTTTTCGACAAACGCTCCTCGATACTAGCACCCATTTGGACCAATTTCTGCTTCCAAATCTTCAACCACGGAACCAATACCCAAATAACCACTTAAAAATTCATCGCAATACAAAGTTGCAGAGAAAGATAATGAAATGTAAAACCTGCAATCGGCGGGCCTGCACTCCCTTTTCGACTAAGAAGACAACCATCCCAGCGAACATTCCCTGTGGGTCCTGAGAAACATTTTGGCTCTTGCTTCGTTTTGGCGCCATTAAAGCTTCTTCTGCAAGAGACTGTGCTCTTGATTATAAAACCGAAACAACTAGAGAAAATTTTCCATTTTCTTACTATGACTGACAAGACACGTGTCCAAGAGCGCGACGATGATTCGTGGATCAGTTCACAGGTGTCCTAATGGGCCCCAGACACGTCCAGTAGACCGTCTGATTAGACCCAATCTCGTCTTCCTGCTTAACATCATTGCTGTGAAACCCAAGGTTTTTCCCTTAAACCCTAAAACCCTAGAATTAAATTTCCTGTCTTTAGCATTTCGCAGGATAAAGAAGATAGGGATAACATAACTGAATACAGACAGCAGGTAAGTAAGCATTTTTTTCGGTTCAATCCGATTACAGAACCAATGCTTCTGTATCGTTCTGCTTCGGCGCTCCATTTAGAGAGACTAGCGCTACCGTCTAAGTTGCTTTTCTCATTCAAAAATTATAACTCCTTGGTCTCTACTTCATGTTCCATCCGAATTGGGTTGGTTTCTTTGAGACAACGGTGCTCTGAAAAATCGAGGGCTGCTGGAACTGTTGCTGCTTCTACTGCATCAACTGCTGCTGAGGGAACTGGAAGGGATACTTTTTTTGCGGCAGAAGGTGTTTCTTGGACGTCACTTGGTGTCTCTGATAATGTTTCTCGAGCTCTTGTTAGTTCTGGAATCCAGATGCCATCTTTGATTCAGGTACCCGAACCTGTTCCTGTCGAGAAAATTAGAATTTCAGCAAAATTTGGTCTATTGGGTTCACTGTGATTATCGGATAGCTAGCACTTGTTATAGAATTGGATTTGTTTCAATGGGATTGAATCCATTCTCCCTCTTGTTCACCCTTCACTGTGTTCTTTTGGTTGTCCTGAAAACAAAAAAACAAATATTGGAAATCACTGAAATGTATGAGAAAATAACTTAGTCTCTTAAGTACATTTAAGATCTATACTGTGTCAATGGAAGTTACTGCAACTGTTTTTATTGTTCTCTACTTTATATCACTTCTGACGTTTTCTTGTTCCATTTAGGCTGCTTGCGTTCCCTCTATAATGTCAGGAAACGATGTGGTCATTGCAGCTGAAACTGGTAGCGGAAAAACACATGGTTATCTGGTACCTCTAATCAATAGGATATGCAGTGAACATGGTGATAACAAGTTGACTGGTAGCGACCAAGACTTGGCTTCGTTTAATAAGCTTTCTCTTGTTCTTTGTCCAAATGTAATGTTGTGTGAGCAAGTGGTTCAAATGGCTAATACGCTTTGCGACGAACATGGAAAATCGCTTCTCAGAGTTACAGCTGTCTGTGGCAGACAGGTAAAAAATATTGTTCAAGATAATGTATGACTGATCTAAATTTAGTTATACAAGCCTAGTGATTCACTTTCTTAAGGAATGTGAATGCATCTTACTACTTTGACCATGGTGATAAGTATCTATCTTGACTGTGAAATGTGATAACAGGGTTGGCCAATTCATGAGCCAGATATTATTGTATCGACTCCAGCGGCTCTTCTCAATTATATTGAACCAAACAGGAGTCGTCGTTTGGATTTTCTTCGCGCTGTGAAGCACGTGGTATATTTCTCTCATTTCAATCTTAAAAGTATTTTTTAAGTTGCATGATGTAATTTTTTATTCACTTGCTCCATTTGACACTGCTGCAGGTTTTTGATGAAGCAGATATGCTTCTTGTTGGCAGCTTCCAGAATAAGGTCATCCGTCTGATAAACTTGCTCCGGTTTGAAGAAAAACTATTGTCTCGCTCAAAAGAATCTCCAAAGAGGCTCGTGGAATTAGAAGCTGACCCTTCATCAGAGCTTATTTTACAGGATGAGAATGACTTGCAAACTGAAACCATCTCTGAGGGGGAAGAGGATGGGGAAGGGGAAGAAAGTTATGAGGAAGATGTTGATTCCAACGACATACAGGAGCAAACCGAAAGTGTGTCTGGGAGAGTAAAAGACTGGAGAAGAGTGCGAAAATTTTATGAGCGTAGTAAACAATACATTTTTGTTGCTGCAACTCTTCCTGTGAATGGGAAAAAGACTGCCGGTGCAGTGCTGCGAAAAATGTTCCCAGATGCTAGCTGGGTTAGTGGGAAATACCTACACTGCCACAGTCCCAGGTACTGCCCAAGTCTGGTCGTGATCACATGTGAAATTCATAGGGTTTTTTCTCAAAGGGCTATATATAACTGTGTGAATCACAATTTCTGTGCTCTAGCAGATCCTTTTTCTCAGTTAATTAAAGTTTCACTGTCCTTCCTATAAAAAATTTAAAATGGTCATGTATAAGCTGACTACCTGAGACGATGAGTTAACACTTGGGTAGCTTGGAATGCTTTGATATAGTGCCAGTTCAGAAGTCCTGTCCAAGCTATACTGTATAACTATAACCTTCTTTCTTTGTTCTTGGGTTTTTGAAATTATTTGTATGCTTTTACAAACTTCACTAAAAGTTTTCCTTTTTGCCATTTTTGCAATTGGCTGCATATTAAGGTGAATAATTTACTCTCTATATTCTAGTTTAGATTGGAGCAGAGGTGGGTTGAAGTGTCACTTGATAATCAGGTAGATGAACTCATCAAGGCCGTGAATCAACCTAAATCAAAACAGAGGAATCCTGATGGTGGTGCCATCCGAACTATGGTGTTTGCAAACACAGTTGAAACCGTCGAAGCAGTGGACAATGTATTGCTGAGGGCCGGTATCGAATGTTTCCGTTACCACAAGGACCGCAGTTTGGAGGAGCGCTCAAAGATCTTAGCTGATTTCAGAGAGAAAGGTGGTGTATTTGTTTGCACTGATGCTGCAGCCAGAGGTGTGGATATTCCAAACGTATCCCATGTCATTCAGGTGCTTCTCTTTTAATAAATATTTTCATCTGATGCCTATAGCATCTCCGGATCTATGATTTGGGATTCAAGAATGAACTAAAGGATTCATGTAATACCAAAATTAGTGGGTTGCTGTTTTGATTATTTTACAATGACAAATACTTTGCACAGTATGGCCTTACGACTCTAGATTTTTTTTTTCCCTTTTTCAGGCGGACTTTGCAACTTCTGCGGTAGATTTTCTACATAGGATTGGTAGAACTGGTAGAGCTGGTCAATATGGACTTGTCACTAGCCTGTACACTAAAGCTAACCGCGATCTCGTTGCTGCAGTTCGCCGAGCAGAAAACTTGTCTCAACCCGTGGTAATTGTCAGACTGACTACTACTTCTCACTCTGATAATAACCTCCTTCTCTACGACTCTACCTTTAACGCCTCGAGCAGAGATGCTATTCAACTTAACTTTTCCAATACAACCAGAGGACATAATATCATTGTCTTCCAGTCCCAGACCATATCTACATAGAATTTGCTTCACTTTACTAGTTACTAGTCACTTCTCACTGCTGCTATATTGGTTCCTTTATGGATCCAATTCCTTGAATTTTCTTCAGTGGTCAAGTTTTAACTTCTCTTCGTTATCTTTTTCGGTGCAGGAGGCAGCATTTAGCAGGAAACGGAGCTTCCGAAACAAGCTTAAAAAACAAGGTAAGTTTGATCTCTACTAGCCACAATCTGAAAATATATGATAGTAGAAAGAACTCCAGGGTGAATGTAGAAAACACTGAATTCCCATTGAGTGATTATGGAAGCTGATATATATATATATCTATCATACTTTTGCAGGTTCTGCAAAAGAGAGCGCTCTGGCATGAACAGCAGAGAAATAATAATATGGTTCTTATTTTGTATAGATGACAAATGGTCTAAACAATGAAAACGAAAGAGACTTTTAATCTTTATAGATTATTTATATTGCATCCAAAGTTAAATTTTTAATTGCGGGGATTAGAGTATGATGATTATGAATGTACATTCTCATGGTTAAATTTTAGCTTCATTTTTTGGGAGAAAAAATAATTCAGAATGTGTTATTTGGAAAAATATTTATACTGAAACTCTCCAAATGGCTAATAGATTAAATGTGAGACTGTCATAAGAGTCGTTAAATTTTGGGAATTTCTTGCTTCAACAAAATGCTAAAGGAATGCCTAAAAATATATTTACTAACTTCTATATATAAATATATCCAGCATTACTATTTGCAGGGGAAAGATAAATGATATATCAATGGCTTTTAATTTCATCTCCATAATTAAAAAGAAAAAAAAAACCTCATTTCTCGAGGAAATAAAGTTTGAAAAGACTGGTGATATATTTACATTTGGGAGTTTTCGATAAATTACAAAAGAAGTTCAATGTCTAGACTCTAGACTACTATTATTTTGTTCACTTTTTAGGATTTTTTTTTTTTTTTTTTTTTTTGAGTTTTCAGCTGCAGGTTGCTTGAGGTTTTAGAAATAGATTTAAACAGTTTATCTACTAATAAATTTGTTAAATCTTCGAGATTAGGTTAATGTGACAAATTTGAGTTATAAGATTTCGACTTTAGATCTCATCCTATAACGCAATCAGATGGATAATTATAAGGATCGGAGTACTAAAAAAAAATTATAAGGATCGAATGGATAAACATAGCAATCTTAAAACACGTAATTAAACTATTGCATAATGAACGTTGCAATCTTAATTCATATTAATGACCACCAAATAAGTTCATCTATCCACAAACACTAAAATATTCACGTTCGGGATATGCTGAGATTTTAAAAGGAAAAAAAAAAAAACCAAAAGGGTAAATAATTTTTCGTTTATTCTAAAAAGATTTTGAGAGAGAGAGAGAAATTAAGAAGCAATAAACCCTTTTTGGGTAATTATTCCTTTATTATTATTATTTATTCCTATTTATTATTTAGGTGGGTATGGTCCAGCAGTCTACTCCCACTGGGGCTTCCTATATATTGGGCATTATAATTTGTAGCCAATTCGGAAAAAGGAAAAATGAAACCGACTCCACTGGGGATCGAACCCAGAATCTCTGGTTCCGTAGACCAGCGCCTTATCCATTGGGCCATGGAGTCCTTGTTGTTTAGAATTACACACAAATAAAATCTAATCTATTTTTTTAAAACAGTGACTTCTATTTGTTTTCTGAACCACCACTGGACAGCTGTCAACCAATAGGATTCGTCGTCCAAAGCTACTAAGTTTCTCGTCTATAACGAACAATAAAAGCCATTCCAAATGGTTCCAACTTCTAATAACTGAATACCAAATTTTCAAATATAAAAATATGTATATATAAATGTTTCACCCATTTGGTTACACTATGAAAGAAGCAACAAACTTAGAAACTTTCACGCTTTCATCAAACCACTCCAAAACACTTGTACCATATGGCTAATAAGCTCGTCATATTCACAACCTCTTCTGCTCTTCTTCTCGCCTTAGTTGCAGTTGCAGTTGCAGCAGATGATTCTATGGCTGGCATGTACATGCCCCCATCCCCCTCACAATCGCCACTGCCACCGCCATCCCTCGGCTCCAACACCGGCTTTACCAGTCCATCGTTGGCACTTGGCCTCCTGCTTATCCTTCTTACCATCTTCATTGTCAAGGAAAGAATCTGAGATATTTCATGTTCCATAGCTCTCTTACTTTTCTGTTGCCTTCAGGCTCTGGGTGTTCCTTGTCTCTTTGGGTTTTGTTATCCTTCTCCTCTTCACCTGATTATCAGGCTTTTTTTGTTGACATGTTATAATAATATTCCACAATCCAAATGAGTTATTTGGGACAAACATCAACTAACGAAACTGAAAGCAAACTGTCTTGTGATAACTAAGAACAATCATATTTTATACCATGCCAATCTGTTCAGACCCGAGAACGGGTTTCAAAACAATATTAATGTTGAACATAACATTCCAGGACCTAGAACTAAAATAATTCCCCTATTCAAGATGCAGAACAGGGAAACAAAAACTGAGTTACAAGATGAACTGAAAGATTATTTAGTGCACTAATTGCTGCACCAACTCATGGTAAGAATGGGATGTTGATGATGAATTTAAAAGATGAACTGAAAGATAATTTAGTGCACTAATTGCTGCACCAATTCGTGGTCATGCTAAGAATGGGATGTCGATGATGAATTCAAAAGATATGAATATGCAAATGCTGCATGAATTGCTGCACCAATAGGAAGCACACTTTCATCAATTGTATACTGAGGGCTGTGTGGAGGGTGTATAGCTCCTATCTTCTCATTATATATCCCAAGAAAAAAGAATGATCCCGGGACTCTGTCTAAAAAGAAGGCAAAATCTTCACTTCCCATGAAGCTTGGAGATACTTCTGTTTTTTCTCTTCCTACAATTTCCATAGAGACACGTCGAACACGTTCGTAAACGTTCTTGTCGTTTATAGTTGGAGGAATCGTGGGGTGTTCCTTGCCCATAAAATCAATCTCTGCGGTGCATCGATGCACCACTGCCTGCCCATTTATGACCTGCCATGAGAAGTGTACATAAAAGTTCAGTCACGAGGATCAGTGCCCAATTCATCTGTTTTGTAGAAGATCCTGATGTGGGGTTACCTCTTCTATCCTATCTCTGAGAGCATTGAAGCTCTCCTTGCTGAAAGCTCTGAAGGTACCAGAAATGGTGGCCGAATTCGGAATGAGATTGAGTGCAGTTCCTGCTTGAACCATAGCCACAGAGACCACCTGCAACTTTCAATTCTCCTTTAAGATGAAAAAGAACAAACGGCTGAATTGAATCCATTTGAGGCCTTTTTCATTCATGTTCATCTGAAAGAAAGTACCTGGGAATCTAAAGGGTCAATCTCTCTCGAGACAATGTTTTGGAGACTAATAATTGCTGATGAAGCTGCCAAAACGGGATCAATTGAATGCTGTGGGCTTGCTGCATGTCCTCCTTTCCCCTTTATCTTTGCTTTGAAGCTTCCACATCCCGCAAGAAATTCGCCGGGACGTGAAGCGACAACACCTGCCGGATATTTATGCACAAGGTGCAGCCCAAATATAGCCTCAACATCATCAAGAACGCCTTCTTTTATCATGTCTTTTGCTCCTCCTCCTCTCTCCTCTGCCGGCTGAAATATAAGAACAACAGTGCCCTGCATTGAAGGGGAACATGTTCGTTCATATTAACCAAAAAGGAAAAAGGGGACAAATTTTGAGTCCCATAATCATCTTCTTTCTAAACAAATGAATCAGAAGTTGTTGGAAGTGGGGAGTACTTGCAATGTATTTTGAGAACCTGTAATTTCTGTCGCAGTTGATGCAGAATCTTAGCAGCGCCAAGGAGCATAGCAACATGAGCATCATGGCCACAAGCATGCATTTTCCCCTTCACTTTGCTCTTATGCTCCCATTCCACCAGTTCCTAAACAAAACTTCCATCATTTTAATTTCCACCCATCTCATCGAAACTTCACAACTTGTCTCTCTTCCTACATTGTATATCACTATATGAACAAGCTCCACAGTAAAAAAAAAAAAAAAAAAAAAAAAGAACTATAGTTTCAATGGCTGGTTGTTTAATTATTTGATAGACTCTGCTACATCTGACACCATATTTGACTAAAAGTGCTTCTCGCTTTCTTCTTCCACTTCAGAAATAGTTCATAAATTATTTGTTAAATTAATAATTCTGACATGGTTTGGACGTATTTAGTTCTTTTCCAGACTTTGATTCTGCACCCCCATTGATGAAATAGTCTTTCGGGGGTCCATTTTATAATCCACTTTTGTCAGTTGTATAAAAAATTACGATTAAACTGACGAGAACAGACTGCATATTCCCATTAAGCCGGTTCCAAAAATGGAGATGAAGAAGAACGAATCAATTGGGTCGAGTCATTTCATCGAGCAGAAGATAGCATAATGGCGGAGGAAGAAAGATTAAATAAACCAAACCTGACCTCAATAGGCAAAGCATCCATATCTGCTCTTAGAGCGACAAAGGGAGGAGAACCAGAGCCGACCGAAGCCACTACGCCGGTACCGGCGACTGGCCACCGGTAAGCAACGCCGAGATGATCAAGCTCCTGCCTAATAAGCCTGCTGGTTTCAAATTCTTCATAAGCAAGCTCTGGGTTCTCGTGGATTTTTCTCCTTATTGTCTTTATCCAATTTGAAGTACTGGGATCACTGGCGAGCTCCATAATTTGGTGTATGAGTGAGGAATTTTGATTCGTGTGGAGGGAACTGGGGCTGGTTCCATGGGCGGTAGCTTCAAGCTTCAGAGAGAAGCAGAAAATGGAGGTGATGAATATGGAGTAGAGAAACTCCATATGGCTGAGGAGAAGACGTTGTAATAAAGCGAATCGAACATCTATTTGTACTCAACTGATGAACAGTATCCCCGATCGTTTGCCCCCTCCTACTTCTATCAAATCAATTGAAAAATAATTTTGGGCTGAATCCTATTTTAGCAGAACATTTTTGGATTTGTTTATTTTTTAGTTTGATTTTTTTATAAAAAAATTAGCTAAATTATTTTATTTCAGTTTAAAATTTTTTTTAATTAAAATTTTTTTTTAATACAACGTTGGAGAGATTCAAACTATGCTCGCTTTGACATTTATTTTAATTAAACTTCATAAAATTTATCAAAATTTTACCATAAACTTGCAATTTCATCGAATAGCAATTTAGATACGTGTCACGGTCTGTTTTAAATTTTAGAAAGTATTGTAATTTTTACAATAGTTTTCGTTTGAAGAATATTTGAAAAACATTTTTCATGCATGCCTTGTATTTAATAGGAGTTTTGTAGGACATCCAATGGTACCTGTATAGAACCTCAACCTAGTATGGAATTCAACAAGATGTGGTCTAAAAAGTTTATACTTTTGTCGGGCCTCCTAAATTCAAATTTAAATAGTTTCACACATTTCTTTATATTCACTAAAATATATTGGAAGAAAATTACAACTAAACTCTAAAATTTCTAAACAAAAAACTAGTAAAGTAGCGATTTATTGGAATTTTAATTATTCTTATGAGTCAACAAATGAATAATGGAATTGGAACCGCTGACATTAAAAAGGTAGTATTTAGTTACAATAAAGTTTTCTTGAAATTTTAATAGTGTTTTCTTAAGAATATGAAATTTTAATGGTTTATTCCATTTATTGTGTATTACAAAATAGTTTTGATTACTTCATTGCAAATTTAATAATTTTCTTTTTTTCCTAAAATGAAGTAATGGCTCAACTACCCGTACAAATTCCTTTCCAGAAAAAATAAAATAAAATGTTAGTCACGTGACACACATGTCTGTATTATTATTCTTATAATATAATCATTTATCATTTAAACTCGATTTGGAATTTAAAATTTAGTTTTGAGAGACCAAGTGGCCTATTGATTTTTAATTTCGAATGGTCTCCCTGCTGGATATTTGAAAATGTGGGGGAAGTCCGTAAGTTTTTGTGGAAAAAATCTCAAAATTCCAAAACTGATTGGTGTTATTTTATCATGATTGGACAAGATTTTTCCCGTGCATATTATGTTGCTATCAAGTATCAATTAATAAATTGATTTTTCGCAGTACATCAAATTTATGGGACATATGAAATTCATTCCTACTCGCTATTCTATTCTTTCATTGTAGAGTAAGATTTAAGTTTTCATTCCACATTTTAAATGGCAATATTAAAAGTATATCATCCTGTCTTTTCTTCTCCCATAGAATAAGCATTTTTATTTCATAAGAGTATAAGTTATTTTGTATATTCAACTAAAAAATATAGTAAAAATAGTACATAGATATTCTATTTAGGAATCATAATTACGTAAAAAGATAGAAAAGTATAGAATTTATATTTTGTCATGAAACAATCTCAATTACTAATATATCCATAAGATCTATCTCAATATTAAATAATTATTAAAATATAGAATTGGTAAAGTGGGAGGAAATCCCTTAAAACAATGTGCTAATTACATTTCCAAAATTGAAAAATCCCAAAACTTCCAAATTTTCAAAACTTCCGTTCTTCTTCCTAGTTTTTCTTTCCTTCCTCCGAAACCTCCATTCCTCTTATCCGACCGTCGTCGCTCTCCCTTCCTATCCGGAGGCAGTCGCCTTCGCAAGAGCATTTCATTTCGTCGATTCCTATTCTCCACTAGTTTCTGCCTGCCTTCGTCTCCAACCTCCTCCATTTTTTTTCAGTTGCTAGAGCAGTTCATCTCCAATTTGAAGGTTTTGCACTCCATCTAATAAGTTTCAATTTCTGATTTCGTTTGTTTGAAATATTGTATATGTGAGGATATATAGTATAGTGATTAGATTAGGATATATATTATAACTCAAGTTTTATATATACAGATATATATTGATGGTGATTTAAAAAACTAAGAATCTGGTGGGTATATACTGCCTACAATATTATACTGGTAGATATATACCGTTTGTGATTTATATCTTGGCTTTCTGATGTATATATGCAGATATATAAGTGAATATATCTTATAACTCAACTTGTATATATGCAGATATGCGGATATATACTATAGTGATTTTGAATGTATATATACAGATATATAAGTGGACATATACTGTGATTTTGAATATATTTTTTGAATATGCGGATATATGCTCATTGAAGCTCCAAAATATGTTTATCTGATTTTGAATTGTCCTTGAAGATTGAGTAAGGTGTGGGAGTAAATTAAGGGAATATCAATCTTTTTTAAGGAGTAAATTAAGGTTTTAAAAGAGTGAATTAAGAGATTTGGGTTGAAAATTGGTGTGAGACCCACATTAATTAATTAAAGGATTATGATAATAATTTATGGAATTAAATCTTTTATATTTAAAAAAAAAGCAAATAACTATAATAAATGTAAATGCAATAAATAGGAGTAAATTCGAAATTAAAATAAAATCCGATGAAAAAATCTAAAAGTAAAATTAGAAAATTTTAGACAAATAAGTTTCTAAAATAACTCTGAAGATATCATCTCTAAAAATAATATAAAGTAGTTTATATAGTTAAATAATTCCAGTGTCAAATAAAAATGCATTAATTAACTATGTTATATTTAACTCTAATAATAGAAGCCTGAAGGTGGTGCCTACATTCTAAGCTTCTTATTGCATTTTTTATTCAAACCTAAATTGAGATATTTTGTTCATAAATACGAAGTAGTTAGATATTATTCTTCAATTTCATAAATATTAAGCCAAAATGAACCTAGGTCAATTTTAATTGACATATATCTTCCAATTAAGAGATCGTGAGTCTGATCCCCACTCCCGCATAAAGAAAAAAAATGATAAATATCAATAAGCAGTAAAATTGATATATTTTGGAGTTAAAGACAAACTAAAAAAGAGACTGAAAAGTATTGTATGGTTTATTGAAGCAGAAGCAGCGGCAATTATTTTGTGGTACTCCTTGCCCAAAACCTCTCCGTTATCCAACATTTAGGGTAACGTACATTTTAACTTTGCAGTAAAAGAATTATTTGCCCTTATTTTGAACTTGTATCTCGTTTTGTTTTTAAGCATCCACAATCGAATCTCATGAAACATGTGAAAGAACCCACATGGTACATCAAATCAATCCTTTTATTTCGTGACAGTATCTTTTATGTAGAATTAATTAATTAAAATACATATGCTCACAAGCCACGTATCAATTTCAATATCTTCTGGGTCCAACTAGTTGAGACACTTATCTATGACGAAAAAATCATGAGTTCTAATTCTCACCCGCACGTTTTATATTAAGAAAAAAGACAATTTCTACGTTAGTTAGAGAAGGAAGAGATATATAGGTGAGTACAATTTTATCATATTATTGTGTACATAGGTGGACATTTAAGAACTATGTGGTGTGAGTCCATTCGGACAAGAAACCTCCACATTCTCACAATAGTATGATGTTGTTCATTTTAGACATAACCCTCACGGTTTTATTTTTTATTTCACCTAAAATACTTCATACAAATGGAGATGTTATGCCTCCCATGGTCTTCTTCTTCCCTAACTTAATGTGGAGACAACACACCCCACAACAAAAATAGATTTGTAGAAAGAAAGAATGACGAAATTTGTCGAAGCATCGAAAAGGTCACCAACCGAACTTACAAAAAGGAGCAAACCCAGACCATGAAAGGAAAGGGAGGTTCAACACCCGTCCTATTAAGGTTCAATACTCTTTGTGTTAGGCTTTCCCTGAGTCTCATCTACGAACTTTAGAGATAGGTGCGATCTTGGGCCTAGTCAGTCAGGGCCCGCAAGTGACTGTGTCAAACTTAGAGTAGAGACTTTTAAGAGTTACAAACTCCCAAACCCTAGCCAGAACACTACTTCCAGTCCGGTTTTGAGGTCTCCTCCCCTTTTGGAAGATGAGAGGAGGGAATTGGATGGGTGAGGAGTTGCGTGGTGATGTTTGGTTTTGGTTGGGTTAGGAATGGCACGTGAAAGTTATGGGTTAATGTGGGGGGTGGAGTGAATAAAACAGGCCATGGTCCTTTTCTATAGTATAGATGCCGCGCCGTCCACTGTGACTGTGAAAGGAATGTGGGCCGGACCGGCCCCAAATTATCATCATCATCATTATTATTATAGGCCTCATTCTCTTCTCTTTTCTACTTCTGTCTCTCTCACTCACCTCATCTCTGCACCCTGCATAAGCTGCCAAAACTCTTCCACCTTTTTCTTCAACTTTTGCTTCTTTTTCATTTCTAAACTTCAACTTTTGCTTTCTGGTCCTTCAATTCTTTTAAGTTTTAAGTTTGGTGGGTTTGCCTCTTCCATCTTTAACCATCTTTCGTTTTCATTCTTTGATTTTTGTAACTACTTCTTTTATCTCCTTTCTTTGTCAATTTATCTTGTTTCTTTCTTTCTTTCGTAATTTTAACATGACATTTCACTCACAATTTTTTGAACTTTTGTATGAAAAGTTTCCATTGTAAGATCTTTTTTAAAAGTATAGAAATCAAAATAAACAAAAATTAAAAGTATATATACCAAAATATACATTTTAAAATAACATTGACCAAATTGAACCAAGGAAAAAGTAAGAGACAAAAATAGTATTTAAACCTAATAATTACTATGAATTTGACTCATCTAAAGTATAGTTACATAAATAGATTAAGCACTTATTAGTATTCTTAAAGTTAAAGTTGATAGTTGAATCTCCTATTCTTGCAATTGTCAAATTTAAATAATATATCATCGTAACTATGGAATTATGGAAAATTTAATAAAAGTTTTATGAAAGTTGAGATTTTTCAAATTAAATGACTGAAATAGAAAGTATGATCAAAACCGAAATTTCAAAATTCTACCGATAAAAGTAAAAACTTACCTAAAATAGTTATATCAGCCCTGCCTTCCCATATTTAAAAGGTGGTAAAAACTGTATTAAAAGAGGAGGGAGAAAAAAAAGGAAAGGTGGTAAAAAATCATCAATGTTTTTGAATTTCGAAGGGACAAAGTTTCGCCGTTGAAGTTTGAAAATATTTTAATTATGACTTTATTGAATATTTGTTTCTGATATAAAGGCAAAATTAATGAAACTAACTAATAATGATTTGATCCCGTAAAAAAAATCTAATAATAATTTGATATAAACAAGAGAATAGTTCAACAGAATATAAAATATCAACAAAAAAAAATACGATGTACTTTGTTATCTTATCATCTTGTCATCTTGTTTCATCAAATTTTTTAAAATTTCACTTTTTAGAATTACTCTTAAAATTGAATCAAATTTTAAAAACTTAAAAATAATTATAAAAAAAAAAAACATGTTTGCATTAGCTGTAATTTCAAATATGTTGTTGGAAAGTAAAAGACAAGTCAAAAGAAAATATTGATAAATTAAACTACTATATTTTAAACAAAAACACAAATTTAGAAATAAAATTATCATCCAATAGTGGGTTTAATATTTCATTCTTCTTGTCTTCTAGCGTTCCGCACCAAATTTCACCTAATAAATACTCGAAATCCAAGGACCGAAAGTTAGATATATTCAAATTTTTTTTTATCCCTTTTATTGTTTAGTCAATGAAATTAAAAAATATATAAATATGAAACGAATAATATATTTCACATGGAACATAAAATTAATCGGTACTTCTATAACATCAGAATTAATTTATAATAATCTTTGCACCGATAAATTTCCCATGTTTATATATTTATATAAACATGTGGAAGAGTAGATGGACAATATACTATTATAATATAATATATTATTATATTTATTAATTAGTGCTCTTTCTCTGAACAGTATAAACAAATATATAAACAAAGTCGATATTGATGAGCAGTCAAATGCCTTTGTATATTTTAAGTGATATTAGTTGATTTGGGTTGACTAATTGTTAGCATCAATTAATTAATCAAACATTATTTAATGGATTATGGGAACCAGGGATGATCTAGTAACACAGACTATTCTAATTAATGATTTATCCTAACAATTAATTAATTAATTAATTTAAGCTCTCTATAATATTCTATTCTATTAATATAATCTCTTTGGACCGCCACCCTTCTCTATTGAAGCTAACACCACCACATCATATGCTTTAGCTTTATAATACAAATCAACGCAACCATTTTACATATATTTATACGTATTTTTTATGCATCCAAAAATAAAAACCATACTTTCGGCTCTAAAATATTATGTTAAATTAAAATTTCATCCATTAAATTTTAAACTTTGTGTTTATTTAGTTTTTGTAGTTTAAAAAATGTATAACAAATCATTATAAATTTTTAAGGTTACAATTATTTAGTTTACGTTTCATAAATTTCTAAAGTTGACGGTGGGCTAATTTTGACTATAAACCTTAAATAAAATGTCCTAACTTAATATCAATATAAACATAATAACTCAACTCAAACTAGTTAAAACAAACACACTTAATTCTGACTAAATGGTCGTGAGTTCGATTCTCCACCCCTAAAATCCTAACTTAACCATAAATATTTCATGATGCCACTAATTAAAATTTAAGAACTTAATAAAAATTAAATAGACTCAACCATATATATATACTAAGAGAGAGACTCGACCAAACTTGTAATGGTAACAAAAAAAATCATAAAATTTGTATTGATGGGCTTAATTTAGAATTCCGATTGCTACAAGAGATTAGGAGCTAAATTTAAGAAGCTAATTGAGACCAAGATGAAGATCCAAAGATTTACAAGAAGGGTTTTGTTTGGAAAGAGGCAAAGAAGAAGAAGAAGAAGAAGAGGAGTAGAAAACGAGAGGGTTGGGTGGTCCGGACGACGTGTCGGGCTGCGTCAAAGTGAACAACCGTCTTTCTTGGGGATCGAAATGGATAAACTCGGCGTCGTTTGGGCTGAAACTAATTTGAGAGGAATCGTGGGAGTAGAGAAAATTATTATTGTTGGAGGTCTGAAATTGAAATGGGTGTAGATAGTAACTGAGAGTGGCTTTTCTGGCTTGGAGTTGCATCCTTTTCTTCTTCAATCTCTCTTTCTTGTGGGCATTTTGATGGCCTCCCAAAGCCTGAGAATTTGTGAACTCTTTGAAGCAATATTGGCACTCGAATTTTGGCCTCTTAATCACAACAATGGCGGCCTCTGATCTTTCCACGGTGGTTGAAGAGTTCACACTTTCATCTCCTTCACCCGAACCCGACATGTCGTTCTTTGATGGCTTCAGCTCAAACCCAAAAAGCTTCACTTTTTTCTCACCACAACCACCTGAAGAAAATAACCCACTTTCTCCTTCTTCCAAATTACAACCCCATGATTCATTTCCCATATTGGTGTTGAAATAGAGAGAGAGAAAAAAAAAGAAAAATAATTTTATGGGAAGCAAAGCGATTGAATTTAATTTTGGGACTACTTGAGAATTGAGAGTTGAGAGAGATGGGTTTCTTTTTATACTGAAATTTGGGTTACAATGATATGGTGCTAATTTTGCATAATAGTGTGTGACATGTCAAAAGAATAAATATTTTAATTTAATAATAATCGATGAAACGGCAACGGCAAGCCAAGAGGTCAATAAAATAAGGCTTTTTTAAAGGGAGGGGAAAAGGAAAAGGAAAAGTCAGAGCAGAGAAGAAGTCTTTTTTTTTTTTTTTTGTCATGCAATAATATTTGCGTTCAAATAACTTTTGCATATAGTAATAGATATACATGGAATTTTCCTCATCAAAGGGGGGATTTAGTTATAGATACGCACTAAAAGAAAAAAGAAGAAGAAAAGTTTAATTAATATAGAAAAATTATCAATGAATGCAATTATTTTAGGCAGCACTTATGGGTTTTGTTTAAACAAAACAAAACAAATATTCGAATGCTTCAAAGAGAAGATTAGCTTAATTAATTAATATTAGCAAAGCAACATAGACGAAAAGTCAAAGAAGGTGGGGGATGTAATCACCTTCAAGGAAAGAGCTGAGCTGCAATGGATAACTAAAACCACCACCCAATATTAATAGTTCATTGGATTCTTTGTATTTTTCTAAAAAGTAAAGTTCTTATTTGGGAGCTTGTTTTCAAACCATATTTTCATTACCAATCCTAAATTTAGGGCACGTTTGGTAGATAATTTGTATTTTGTGTGTTATTTTCACATTTACTAAATCAAATGAATTCAATCAATATCTCTCTGGAAATTTTGAAAATAATTTTTTAACTAAAAATATTTTATATTAAACAATTATATTTTCATTTAATCCCTCAATTTTTATATTTCTGTTTTCATACTCTTGGTCTCCAAACTTTGATATATAATTATTGAAAAATTATGTAATTTTTACCTATTAATGAATCAATGACATGACATGTCCAGTGAGAGTAAATTTTAAAAGGAGAGGATGTGGAACAAATTTAAAAGTGAACTCTTTTCGGGGAAATATTTAAGGGGGTGTCGGTGGGAAGTCCCATCTAGTACAGTCTATAGAACAAATGTTAAATTATTAATAAAAAGAATATAGAAAATTAAGGATTGAGCAATGAAGTGAAGGGTGGGTTTAATTAATTTGGTTAATTACATATTGGTTTGTGATTATCGTCCAGCCAGGCGAAGCACAATTAAAATAAAATTAAAAAATAAATAAATAAAACAAAGATTTTGATGAATGTTGACCAAAATGACAAAGGGAAAAAAGTTAATTAGAGAGGTAGTTGGCAAAGCCCAAACAAATTAAAGGAATATTAAGAAGTGGAGAATGATGTAAGCATATATACTTGTGACAAGAAAAAAAAAATAATAATAATAAAGTCTAAGATGAGATCTGGGCATATCTTCTTAGAGCAGGCAAAGCCCTCAATTTTAATTTAATTTAATTTTTATCATCACCTCCAAAAGCATATGTTTTTTTTTTTTTTCTTTTTTGGTCTATCTTCAGTTAATATTATCCTATGAATGAGGCACACATAAATAATAAATTATAATTAATTAAGCTATAACAATTGTGGTTGGACACGTGTTGTTTCTGGGGCCCAGTTTGTAGGGCTTGTTGGAAACTGTTGGATTTTCCAAGTATTCCATTGTCTAAAAATTCCTACTTTTGGAGAAAAATGTTTCCAAGTAGGCATGCTGTCATGAAGCAATATTTCACTATCACAACATGTGGAATATATTAAAATTGAGGAAAGGAAAAAGATAGATATAAATGGATCACCAATAATTCAATATCAATATATATGGTAGTGGGTGGGGTTGGTTTGATTGATTGAATATAATTCATTTCATTTTACCTCAATTTTCATTTCATTTCTAATATGGGTTTTGATTGAAATATCAGATAATATGACCCGACCCATGTTCTACCATTCCTACATCTTTAATGATAAGCATTCATGCAGGTTGAAAAGAAGAATACTTGATTCTCTGTTGGCATCTTGACTTTCCGAAACGAAATACAGTATTTTTCAATTTGAAATTTGTGAAGACAAAGGAAGATTAGGGTTTAGTTTTTCAAAATTGATGATCTTTCAAGTGATCGGAGTCAGGTGAGAGACAAAGACAAGGGAAGTTGATTAGAAGCCTCTATATGGTTTCGTCTCTCCATATCCATTACTTCTTTTCTTTAAACTAATATTTAATTTCACATAAAACTTTTTCTTTTCTTCTTATTTTGGACGATTGAACAGAATCCCACTAATTAATCATTCCTCTTTCCATGCAATTTCTTGTCTCAGATATTCCATTTCCCAAAACCCAATGTTTAAGACTACTTGAATTGAGAGCTTGAAAAATCAAAGCTCTCGGTGGGGAGTTGGAAAACAAAAACGTTTATCCCAATTTAAACATTATTTTATTTTGAGTTAATTTCTATTTATTTATTTGAATTGGGTTTTGATAGAGTGGAATGCGGTTGATCTTATTTTACAAAAGAAAACAAAATTATCTCTCTTTAATAAGATGCCTTTGATTGAAGCATAAGATGAAAGATCTCTCTCTTTTTTATCTCTCCCTTGTTCTATCTTTTCGTGGATGGAGTTATCTTGAATATCGAATGGGGAAACTTACAACGAATATGGGTGCTTTTTTGGGTATACTAATAGAAAATTGATTCTCTCTTCTTTTTTTTTAATTTAAATATTGCTTCAAATATATATATATATATATATATATATATATATATTTTTTTTCTTTCTAAAATTGCTTCTAGAACGTTCATCCACTCAAAAATCAAAGGCGTGGGCAGAACCATGAAGGACTGGTTGCGGGAATCGGTTTTCACTTAAAAAGGGTAAATATTTAAGGGGCAACTAGAGCAATGGCTATATTAAATAGTTCCACTTGAAAAAGGGTCAAAAGTATCCAATATCACAAAAATGGCTATCAGTTATACTTCAATGCTAAAATTTAATATAGACAAATATATCGTCCCAGTTAAATTATCCTACCATTACCCCTTAAATTTTGTGGCAAAAATAAGCTTGGAACAACTTTTTGCTATAGCTTAATTTTAGGAAATAAAATAGTGAATTAAAGTTCAAAATTTTCAAAAATAAAATCTAGATTTAGAAATTTCAAAATTTCAAAAATAAAATCGGTTAAATGAATGATTTGAAAAAATATATATAAAAGGTAGAAAAATATGAAAAATATATGACCTAATAAAACGTAAATAAAAGTGGAAAATGAGTAGAAAAAATAAGATTGAATACTGTTTTTAAAACTATGGAGGGGGTAGCTAGATTGGGAGACACGAAAATTAATACCAAACTCGCGAACCGTCTCATTCTTGCCAAAAAAACGTAATCGATCAAAAAAGAACATACAAAAAAGGTTACAAATAAAGGTAATGACAAAATAGAAACGTGGTGAAGCACCTGGAAGAGGATGAAGCTAAGGTATTTTCTTATTCATACGTCGTATATAATAATACTTACGTAGTACTGAAAATAGTTTACTTACATTGTAATGAGTGACTTGCTTGCACCATTCATTACTTAGTTTTTACCATGGTTAAAGATAATCTCTATCTAATATAGGGTAAATAAGTGTATAGACAGAAATAAAAAAAAATATGTGTTAGACAGAATAAAGATAGAGTAAATAAAGATACATTTTTTCTTGGCTACAAAAAACGAGATGAGATCATATGACTCCTCATTATATGACTATAATGACTCATGAGGAAGGAGACTCATTTTCCTTTCCAATCATCTTCCCTATCTTCTACTACTTTCTCTCAACTCTCAATAATTATATTACCTTAAATATCGATTATTCCAATGTTTGCTTCTAGTTTTTGCAAATTAGGACTCAAATGCACAAATTAAAATGGGATTCAAATGACACAATCTGCACATCCAAAGAATCAAGCTAGGGTAGAGCTTCACTTCGAATGAATATGACAACAAACGGTTTGGATGACATATTTTGTGGCAGAAAACTATCAAGGAGAAGAAAAAAACCTTCAGTTCTTGTATTGTTGAGTTGAATTCTTCTTATAATCTAAATGCTTACCAGATAAATTTCGATCACGGAATCGGAGACTCGAAGTTTACAATGCTCGATTTGTTGATCCCTCCATGTCTCAAGGAACTTGAGATTGTTGGGTTGATAAAAAATGAGGATTGATGAGTGTAAGAATATTTAGAAGATGTGATTGCAACAGAATTTACTACCCAATTAGTTAGGTTTGTTATATATTTTAATTAGATTATATGTTGGAGACAAATTAATAATATTTTTAAAATGTTTAAATGATATAGGTAGATTTAGTTGTTTGATAATGTAGATTTGGTAGCTTTACAATGTAGAAATTTTGCTAAATGAAGAAATGATGCAAGGGTAATATGGACATGATATGTTCTACCAAGTATGGTGATATATCATTTTTCATTATGATATCATGTATGTAGCCATTTTTTAGGATTTCTCAATATTTAAAGCTTAAAGAAAGAAAAATAGAGATTTTTTTTAAAAATAATTTATTTGTCTGAGCCATAAATCTTATATAAGTCATTAATCGTTTTTTATCGATATAAAATAAAAATAAAAATAATGAATAATGATTAAAAGATCTTGAGAATCAATTGAGGTCAAGGTTGGTGGGGGTTGCATATGGTTGTTCACATTCCGAAAGAAAAATGTTTACCATAAGTTTTTCTCTGAGTGGAGGAGATAAATTTTTGTTGGAGTAATATCAAAGTCAAATTACAAGCTTGGTCCAAAGTTTCAAAATTATATCTAATAAATCTATGAACTTTAAAATGTGTCGATAAGATGATAGTTGTTCTACACTGTCAAAATTGTGACAAACTCGAACAATGCTAGTCATACCATTCATATGAGATGGCTAAACTGTACTACCAACTCCAAATAGCTACCAATTCATATGAACTATGCTTTATGACCGTGCAATTTGGAAGAAAATGGATGGTTTTAATTAAATAATTGAAGTGGAATTTCAAGCAAGAAGATTTTGATTTGAAGACGAAGCCAAGTTGTTTAGTTGCTGGTTTGGTTTACTGCAGAACCAAGTTGTTTATACTTGTCGCCCACTCTGAGGTTCGTGTTCAGATCTCTATAAAATATATGATAAAATGGTCTCAGTCTTGGAAAAAAGAAAGAAATTTTTAAGGTAGGTTTTCAAAGTGGCTGTTGGGTCCAAATGCAGCGTCACCAAAGACAAATGAGTCTTAAGATAGAAAGCTTGGCAGGCTTCTTCAACGAAGGTGTCAAAAGGAACCTTCGTTTAGACAATAAAATAATGAACAACGCCGTAGAAGTCGAACAATCTGGTACGATGCTAAATATTTTAACCTCCCTATGATTGGTTTGGTTGTCCGTTATATCTTCCTCTCTATTTCATTAAGAACAGCTTGTTGCTCAAACTGTGCCTCAATGGGAAAGAAAGACAAACAGCCGAAACCGAAAATGTAACATCAATTCACTACAGAATACAGATGAAGTTATCTGAGCATGAAATCTTGAACTCGCGTCTTTGGCAAAATTTTGAATGCAGTATGAGCAAAAATGGAGGAAAACCCCACTATTTTAAGGTGAGAAACGACCCAATTCGACTAGGTGGATAGGCATAGGTTTCTGAAGTTGTGCAAACAGAAAATGAATCAACACCCAGTCTTTTAAATACCATAACAACGTTTCTTCTAAAGTTATGTACAAATACAGAATGTCTCCCGTGGAAAAGTAGCAGCAGATAGTAGGTTTCAAACACTTTTTATCGGATGTTTTAACGAATGATCTCAGACTTCGATGCCATGTTTACATGGTTTACATAATCATTGTAGAGAATGAGCAAAGGCGGGCTTAACATTGAATGGGTCGTTCATATATAGGGGGTAGGGTGGGGCAATTTTCATTCATATTGGCATAAGGTTTTAAGGAATTGTACTGAGGAAGTTCCATTTTGTACTCACCGAGAATCTGGCAAAACGGAAGCTTATCACTTTCATTGTTGCACCAACTTGGGAGGCGCGTTTGGTTGTCCTCGAAAATCCTCAGCATATATGCATCCCGAATCTGCAAAACAACAGAATTTAATGTTCAGATAAAACAGTATAGGAAAAGGCAAGTCAAGATCATGAGTTGATACATGTTCAAGAATTTTGAGACATACAGTGAACTCTGTTACTTGAATGGTGCTGGTTATAGGACCAAATATTCCAGCCTCCTTATACATTGCAAGGATAAAGGCAACGCATGTCGTTGATTTCCCATCACTGTAGACCCATTCATCTTGTTCCGGAATCGTAAGCAGTAGATCAAAAGGAATTCCTCGCTTTTCAGTCTCGACTAGGATATCGTGCAAGTCCAAATCCTTAATGAAACAGAGGAAGTTAGTAATCTAAGTAATCATATATGAATGAGAAGTTTTCATAAAGAACATGCTAATGGAATCTTTTGAACATTTGTCCCTCAACTGTTAACAAAGAAGTTCTCAAACTTTGAAACGGACATATGACCTGTCATGCCCTGATCTATCTGTAAAATCTTCCATGCTTGTACCCAAAATGCGATAAAGGAGGTATATTTGCAGATGCATTGAAGTCGACCAGTTTCAGTAATTTGCAATTTGAATACAAGAGTAGCATTCAAGATGATTTATTTCATATTAGTTTAAATGGTTAATCTTTAAAATATTTAATGCTTAATTTGGGGATAGGGGTGGGATCAGGCTCATGGTGCGCAATGAATTTCTCATCCCCGAAACTAAATCACAAAGTTTTTACTTCTGTCCCGGTCACCAAGCCTATCTAAATCAGGGATTTCCAACTACAATCAGGTGGGTCCCACAGATCCGTGAAGATTTCCCCATTCCCTCGGTTCATCTATGAGTAGTCCATAATTATGGATTGAATCCAATGAAATAGAGCTGCTACTTTCAGGCTCTCCACAAAATAAGGCATGGAATGGAGTCACCCGGGAGAAGTTCTGGGATTCTCATATTGGTCCTGGGTTGTGAACAGGAATTTAATTATTTTTCCTTATTCTCAACAGCCAGTAGTGGGGCAGTTGCAGTTGACGATTAACTATCTTATCAAAGGTTTGAATAGTACTAGGAGAGTTGTTTCATTTCCACTTGAATAGTAGTCTTTTTGGGGGTAAAAAGGTTCCTTTTTTTCCTATTAAGTTCTTCTAACCTTAAAATTCTTTGTGCTGAAAATTTTCTCCATATCTCTATTTATCAACATAAAATGGGTCAAGATTGCTGACATACCTCAGTACCTAGCCGCTTGTTCAGAGCCTCATTCCACATGTTTGCAGCATATGCTGGCTGCAACCTAGTCCACATAGACATGACAGAAATAACCTGAAAACGAGAAGTTGTCAGCAAGAAGCTTACTTGAAAGGATTTTTTAAACATGCCTACATAGATGTGTATGCACATCATATTTACGCAGATACATAGTGCTGCATGCATGCATAACTGACACACACATATATAATATCCTAATCCATGTCCCGTGCAACACGAATCAATGCATTTCACACATCTAAAAGCTACAAAGAATAGAACTGTGAACTGATGAAAGTATGAGCAGAAGTGTGTGAGCACTGATGATAAAACAAAAGCTTCACTACCACAGAAACATTACAGGAGGGAAAGAAAACGAAAACCTACCAAGTGAGCATCAAGAGGAGGAGGAAAGTTGTCAGTTACGGTATCAATCCAACTAAAAATCATGTTGTGATAACCATATGGCTTCCCAGACATGCTTCGGGCATATTCCCACGCTGCAGTAGAGTTGAATTTTGCACGAATTTCTGGATGTAAAGGAAGCAATGCTATTTGTGGATTTGAGTTATCCTTGAGTGATAACTCCCACCATTCATCCCATGGAATCACCACAATAATTTCTTCACCCTATTACACACATGAGAAACTTCCCCTTGAATTAAAAGCTCAAGCGCCATTTATTTGCTTCTCATAGTCACATGCATTTGAACTAAATAAGCTGCCAGATGAAGTTTTCATACCTTCTCATTCTCGTGTCCTGATTCACCAACCCAAAGATTACCCATTTCATCCTTCAAGCAAACTGCTGTATGGCCAGCAAAAGCACCCGTTACCCACTTTTCTAATGTTTCAAAGCCTCCCCACCGTCCACGTATCTTTGACACTGCTAAAAAATCACCAGAATGAACATCATCTGGATTTATGGTTGCTTGCCAAGGCTGGGATCGCTTTCTAAATTTAGCACCCATGTGCTTCTTAAGAAAAGCTAAATTTGCATTTTGGCCCCATATGGTATTGGAAAACAGAGGCAACACATCTACCAAAGAGAGGAGAGTTCCCAACATCCCAGACGGCATAAGAAAAACAGAAATCCCATGCTGCTTTACCTGCTCAAGTGTCGGCTGTCACAGTTAGCAATATGCGACAAGGTTTTAGAGCATTAGATAATGAAAAATGAACATGGAAACATACATATTCCAACTCCGCAGGTTCTTCCCATGACTCAAACTTCAATGTGTGCTCCCGTGAAGAGAAATAGTAGTCCCATGTAACCCTGTAGGGAGTTGCAAAAACATATAGATCCATACAAGTCCAGCTGTGTGCTGCAGATGTCTACAAAGTGGGGGGAAGAAATTAACAAGGACATATAAGTCATAATATAGGTTCTATAGTCTCGTAAGTCTAAACTTATTATAGCTGATCAGTCAAAAGCTTTTTGAAAAATACTAAGCTTCCACAAACCACTAATACGAAGTCATAAACAGCAAAAACTCTAGGCCGTCTACCCCCGTGAAAGTAGAATTTGATTAAATGCAACTAGAAATATTGCATAAACGTCGAAACTATAACAATTTGGTATACAAACTAATCCAAGTTGCTTGGAAAATAACCATCCAAGGGGAGCCCAAGGCTTAGGCATCGAGTTTAAGCTTTAATTGAAAAATGCAGATTGGACAGGCAAACTCGCGGTCGTTGTATAATATGGTAATACATACAGAAGGATAAAAGTAAAAGAACAAAAGGATCAAACCGTGAGATGGAGAAGGCCGCCTCCCAAGCCTCTATCGCCTTCAGTAAACTCAATCCGAGCTTCGTTAGTGTAAAAGCAAGCTCCTTTCCACTCGATTGTGCCATTACTGGGAGTCACGGACCCAACATAAGCTGGCAACAAATCCACGGCAGTGTGGAGATTATTGAGCACCGGCCACGATATCTGCCGCGGGAGAACCGGAAGCACATCGTTGACCCTGAAGGGCAACTTCAGAGCCCGACCCAAATTCGCACCGAAACCTAACGCTAAAGAGCAAAGAACCAATACCCATATTGATCGTAAAGAAAAAGACATGGATTTGGTATCTTCAGGAATCTGGACCAAGCTCGAAGCGAAATTTGGGATTAAAGTTACAGAGAAGGGAACCGAACCCTAGGAATAATCGAGCATTTGGAAACAGTCAAGAATGATGTTTATTGGGGAAATCCATGAAGAATTGAGTTTGGGAAATCGGGTTTAGGAGTAATTGATCTTCATCCAAAGATCCGATTGAGGATTGGGTTGGTCAAGGACGGACGCGCGAGTAACTCTCACGAGTCCGGAAGGCGAAGCAATACCCAACAGATATTCGGAAACATTCCATTTTAATATATGATTTTCAAACTTCTCAAATATCTATTTTACCCGAGGTTTAGAGGGATATTTCTGTAAAAATTATATAAATTAAAATTCGTAAAAAATATTTAAATTAATAAATAAATATTCTCTATTTATAAATAAATTAAAAACGATTAGTATTAATATTTATCTATTTATAATAATATTAGTGACATTTTATTGATATTTTTCATATTATTTTATAATTGGATGGAAATATCAATTTATCCCACATGTCGATGTTGATGATATATGAAAATATCGATAGATATGTTAAAGTGTCGAAAACAGATATTTAATTCCATGACTTTATCCTTCAAATTTTTATCTTGAAATTTTAAAATACTTATTTTAGTCCATACAACTTTAACTAAATCAGATTTTAACAATAA
The DNA here is from genome assembly GCF_013281855.1 of Momordica charantia. Classification (NCBI taxonomy): domain Eukaryota; kingdom Viridiplantae; phylum Streptophyta; class Magnoliopsida; order Cucurbitales; family Cucurbitaceae; genus Momordica; species Momordica charantia. Next base: position 30,599,954 of record NW_028275167.1, on the reverse strand, counting down.
ATATATTGTGAACGAAGATGTCCAAATTAATTATATAAAGAGAGTATATTTACTCATTGTGTTATGGTTCTTCGTTTTCTTTTCTTTTTCATTTCACCCTTATAAAAGAATCAAATGTCTTTTTTCCTTTTTTTTTTTTTCCTTATCAAGAATCAAGTTAAAACTTATTCCAACGGCAAACCACATAAACCAGATATTATTTGAAATTTTCTGAGAAGGAATGGAAAAAATTAAGGAGCTCCAAACAAAATTTAAAAATTGACTGATAAAAGAGCAGTCTTGTAATTTACATACAGCACTGGTTTCTGGGTGTTTTATGCAACCAATTCAAAAATGGAGATAAATGGCAATAGCTTGAAAATAGGACAGGCGCCATCAATGGAGACCCATAAATAAAGCTAAGCCACAATTTATTTTTCCATATGGTTGGGAAAAGGGTAATAAAAGTAAAATGAATGTATAGTTTCATCTTCAATGTCGATTAAGATAACAATAATAAGGTGAGAGTTCATTGTTTTAACCCCAAAAAAAAAAACAAACAAACAAATAAACGTGAGTTCATTAAAAGAAATATTAGAAGGTAAGGATTTAATCCCAGACTACTCTCATATCTCAATTCACATTCATCCAATCATGGAGGGAAAAAATTCATCACTTAAGCATAAAAAAAGTCCATGATAAAATATATACATATATTAAAAAAAGAATCTTTGGAATATTGGATCCATATTTCATTGACTTTAATAGAAATTATCATAGGCTTCAAAGATATTCATGAACGTTGACTTCCAAAGGAAGAATGGGCATTTCTCGAAACCGCCCAAGAGTTGGCTTCAAGTCGACATGGTCAATTATTAAAGAAATGCTATATATAGTAATATTATATACTGTTCGTTAGTTCAACATTAAAAAATAATAAAAATAAAGGAGAAATGGCACTCATTCCTAAAGGCATGACTATTGATCAAGTCCGTAAGCATCTATTCTTGGACTAAAAAATTTAATCCAAAAAACTGTCAATCATACAATACAACACATGGCTGCTAATATATTATTAATTATATAGGCAAAGACCTTGGAGATGTATTGACGATTGAAGACAAACTTTAATAAACAAGCAACCACTTGATTTACCTCTGCAAGATGGAGCAAAACTGGTGGTTTTGGGAGATTCAAAAACCGTAGAGGAAGCAGTTGGAGTAGCAAGGAAGAAACAGAGCGGTGTCTTCCATAGCTATTGGTTGCCGGAATGGGTTTAATTGAATCTGCAAGGGGGAAGGATATTTAGTGAAAACAAACAAAAATAAGTAGATAGTGTTCTTGATATTGAAAGAGGGGGCAATGGTGGGCACACCGGGAAAGGAATGGAGTGGCCTATAACACTGCTCAAACAAGAAGCTCCAAGATGGCAAGCCTCTTCACAGAAATCAGAAAATATTGCCGGAACATTGATCTCCTTAATTAGTTCCTGTTGCATTCATTCAATTCCAAATAACTATGCTGTCGGTGATGAGTAGAAAAGAAGACGAGCATAAGAATAAGCCTTGAATTTTAAAATTACTGCATGCATAGTCATAAGGTAGTTAGGCAAGATTATCGACATACAATGGTAGGTAGCCAACTGGGATAGGCAGCAATACCAGCATTTGGAGCAATGATTAAATGAGGATAATAATCCTGTCCCGAGAAAAGTAGAGAGAAATAACCAAGTAATCATGCAAGATGAAAAATGAGCGTGAAAGAAAAAAATGGAACATAAAAGTTAGTTTTCTTCTGGGAGGGAGTCGGAGAAAGAAACTAACTTTGGTAATGTCTTTGTAACAATCATGGTAAAGCCCTCTCCAAAGCTTCAATGTCAACCTTGGACGTTTATTAGAATATACATCCCTGTCGACATCTTTGCAAATGCAATCCATCTGAAGGCACTTAGCATAACTGCAAAGGTCAATGGTTTCACTGTTCCTAGCAATCCCAAAGCACAAATAAATAGTCATAGATATCGTGAAGTGTTCCATAATTGATAGTTAATAGCCCAAGACACAGCAAAGATGTGGGAAAAGACCAAGTCTTCAATCTTTCTGAATTGCAATGTAACATGTTCGAATCCATCCTGTCCTCGAGACAAACAACTTACATTTCTTCGGGAATGCTAGGCCCAACAAATGCTATGTGTAATGTCACCCCAGGGAAAAGTGCAAGCAACTCAGCAAAGACAGGAAGCTGTAGAAGCTCCTTCTCAGGCCCTGATGCATTGAGCCCAAAAGATGATATTAAATATGAAATATAACAGGATTACTAGTGTATATGTATGAGAATCACTTAATACTTAATAGCATCATAAAGTAAGATTTTTTTAACTAACAGAAAACATTCATAAAATGTGCACAAAAGCATCTCATCTTGATGAAAAAAGTTGAAAGAGAAAAAACCTCAAGCTTAAGTGGCATACCCGGGGGAACAACCAAACATGAAAATCATTAGAAGGATAGTACGGACTTATCACAAAGAAACAGCATTTATATCAACTTTATCATATGTTTTCATTCCAATATACGGCATATAAATGTCATAAAAATATGCTATAAGGCTAACAGCAATGATGACATGACCATGGTAATTTTAGCAAGGATCAGAGCAATCCTCCAGGAAACGTAAAAGGAGTGTAAAGAATTACTCTTTTGTTTGTTGGTTAATGCAGTCACTTGAAGGGGTAAGAATCTTTCAATAAGAGTTGGTTTGTTTAATCCACATATTGTGCCTGTAGTTAAAGAAGGGCACTGGCCTCTTCCTGCAATCATTCATATTATTTAGATTCCATAATGCCCTACATCCCCACTGGAGAGACATATGTACTAATATTTTGGCACTGCAATATTAAAAATATATTTACAATTCTTGGTCTCCACTATTTCTGTGGGTGTTCTAAATTCCAGCAAAAAAGGACCCCGTGAATACATTATTTTCTCTAAATTTTTTTTTTTAATGAGAAACTGCACTTTCATTGAGAGAAATGAAAAAAGAAGATACACAAAAAGGGCAAACAAAAAAAACAGCCCGGCAAAGGAAACCCTTATAAGAACGGGCTCCAATCCAAAAGAATTAAGACCTAACGGATAATTACAAAAGGCCTTAGTGGCCGAAACCCATAAGGAAGTATTAAACCTAATGAGGTCCCAAACATAATCCACATATTTCTCCACACCCCTAAACAACCTATTGTTCCTCTCCAGCCAGATACCCCATAAGGGAGCCAGAAAGCACGCTTGCCAGAGAAAGCGGCCTCTATCATGAAAGGGGGGGAATAACAACACTTCCTCCATCATCGCCTTGCAATCTCTGGAACGAACCCAAGCAACACCAAAACCTCTAAAAAAACGACACCATAACTCCTGCGCAAACTGACAAGTCCACAACAAATGCTCAAGATCTTCAGCGGCATTCCTACACAGAACACACCACTGCGGGCCCAGGCAAAAGGAAGACAACCTTTGAGTCCGATCCAAAGTATTGACTTTACCAAGTAAGACTTGCCACCCAAAAAACTTAATCTTCTTTGGAACACACCACTGCGTGAATACATTATTTTCTAATTAAAACAATGCTATTGATGAATTGGGATATATTGAAGAAAGCATTCCTAGTCCAATCTGGAGAAGTGAAGCGTAATATTGAGGACCATTTTTTAAGGGGAAAAAATAAAAATATAAAAAAATGGTTCTCCAATATATTGTCGGCAATTAACATCAGTTCTCCCAGTTCAATTAGATCTGCATCCTTCGTCACTTAAAATATCTTATATAATGGAGAACCTGAAAACTATCATTAAGAATGGTTTCCCATTAAAGCAACGTGTCTTTAGAGCATCTTCAGTGTCCAGTGTATGGTGCGCTCTAAAAGTTCCAATACAGAAAAGTTGGTATTCTTTAATTCAGTCACATCAAGAACTATTTTATGTCTTGCAAAAAAAATCAAAAAACATATATAACCAAAGTCACATGTTACGCTCGGTGTGTTCGTATGAGAGAAGCATATAATTAGATATCCAGTATGGTTATATAGCCAAAGTCATTTCTTATGGCTAGTATCTTCAAAGGAAAAAAGCATCAAATTATAAGCTGGATATCAAAAAGAAACTTGGAGGTAAACCATACCTAGATAGTGTATGCATAATGTGTCACCAAATTCTGGAGTCATGGGCTCCAAACCAGCGGTTTGCATAGCATGCCTTATTGTAAGTGGCTGAATTACAAGACAGACAACACGTAAATGTTGATTATATAATCAGTATTCTTAAAAAGAATTCAGCATTTCTTCAGGTAATGTATTTAGGTTCATGCCAATAATTTAGTCCAATTATTTTACGTCATTTCATATGGAACTTTTTCATATGGAACTTTTAGATAATTTCAAACCCCGCATATGTTAGTGTAAGGCTGTTAGCCCACATTACTGAATGGAAAACTGCCAAAACACAAAAGGAAGTTTCTTGCTTGGAATCTTAGACTAAATGGGATCCAGAAGATTGAACAAGATGCAAATATGAAAAATCATATTTGAACCATAAGTTTCGACTTCGTAAAAATCCGTGAGAAGATTATATGAGGATATTTGACTGAATATGAAGCTAACTAACTTAATTACTTAGTTTAACATACCCAATGAAGAAGCAGAGCAACAGGAGAGTGAAGGGGAATGCATCTCCAATCATAATAGTCCTTCCAACTGCGTAAATGTTTTGTTATTGGAGATAGCGTCTCTGCATGTTTATTTGATTATTTCTAGGGGCATTAATTTCACAGTATAGAGCTAGAAGAGAGATAATACCGCTACACGGACAAAGAATTTTAGGTAGAATCCAACTATCATTTAATCTGCAAGTGAAATAGAAATTGTAGAAAGATTTAACGGTGAATGTAAGAGGTCTCTCAATAAATTGAAAAACTAGCGGAGAGAGACCTTGTGTAATTAAAAGATGTAGCAGGTTCCCTTTCCCCACAAGGACATTCGTAGAACCACATTCCAACTTTGTGGATGGCCCTTTTGTTCAAGAATGAACACCTGCTCTCCTGCTTTTGACACAACTTAACAAAAACAACAAAAAAAGAAATTCAACCAATTATGTTCAAAGTAACATGTAAAATCAGTTTTATGGCCGAAGGCATAGGGTAATTCAATATCCTAACTAGAAGATAGTTACCTGTATAGTCGCCTCCTCGGAAAATGTGAAAGGAAACTCATTCAAGACATCTACTCTTTCCATTTGTTGTTCAAACCTTTTGCATTCGTCTTTATGATCATTCCAATGTTCAACCTATGGGCAAAGGTCAAATAGAGTAATGGCTTGAAACAAGGAAAAGATTTGACCAAGCTGTAAGATTAAGTTAAACTAATGACTCCTCTTTCGCCGTGTTAGAAGGAAACAGTGCGACAGGGAGAGTGTCAAGTAACTTTACAGCTCCAGTGGCATTTCCTATCCTCCTCACTTTCAATATGGCAAATAATATAACCTCAAGCTGATTTCCTTCGTTCTTAGACTCATAATAAAATAACATCATATCTCACAAGATGATGAAGCATAAATGAGAAGTCATTCAAAGTGCAATTGCAACTATCACCAATTTAAGCTAAACCTAAGAAGAACTTGCCCAAATTTGGGCGAATATCGAACTATGAAAGCTTCTCCAAGTCTATGATATCGTATGAACCGAGAATAACCAAGTTCGGAATTACTCAGTCAAAAGGCGTCTTAAAACTTAAAACAGAACTCATATGAAAAATTTCAGGAAGCCTTTTAAACAAGAAAGGAACCTGATGATCGACTGAACAATAAGCGACGGCTCCGCAGCGACCACAGCGTCGTTTGGCCGGGCCCGTACAACGAGTTCCTCGTCCCTTGCCGGCGCACTCCATTTTTCCCGGTAGACGAATTCTTTCGCGGCTCGAATCAAATGACCCATAGCGCACTGGATATGGGCCTATTGGGCCTTGATTGTTCTTCCATTCTTCTGGACCGGAACTCGGATCTATGCAATTAAAGCTTTTAAAATTTTATATGTAATTACAATTATTAATGGAATATGTGATAAAATTATGGTTCGCATGGCTATTTTTACAAATTACAAATTCTAAAATAAAAATTATTTTAGCTTTTCTTGATTATCTACGTATTCTGTATTGTTGATCATCTCAATTTGCGGTAATTTCATATTGAATTTGATTTGACACGACCATGAAGATGATTGGTGATGAAATTGAATCACTAGTGAAGATAGTACTTGGATTGCAAACATAAGGAAACTTGCCTCCCCAAATTTAGTATAGCATGAAAATCTGTTGGGAATGTAACCAAAGTCCCATATTGGTTAAATAAAGAGAATATCATAATATATAATATATAAATGAGAGACAACATCTCCATTGATATAAGATTTTTTATGTGAAATTAAAAGCAAAACGGGTCGTGAAATGTGCAACAAGGAAGGATGGTAAGTATTGTATCCCATGTGATAAAATTTTCAAAGTTAATTGAAATTTGATATTTTATTAAAATAATAATAATAAATAATAAATAATGTATGTCTTGATTTTTTACTCCTTCTAATAATGTCCTTCAAATTTTATATTTTTTTTGAAAACTTTTAAAACGTCTCTATAAAATTGAGATGTTCAACTCATTTAAATAACAATATTGATTTTGATGTTGATTTCTTATTAAGATACATGAATAAATAAGATGAAAATTTGAAATTGAGACCACCGATATCATTTACAATTGTGAGAAATCTAATATGTCGAAATTCAATGGTCCAATATATAAAATTACTATATCTTTTTGTAGATTTGTCCGGGCCAAATTTATCAAGAAATATTCAAATATGGCTTTTGGAATTAAAAGTAATCTAACATATAAACCAATTCATTTAATTTATAACTGCGATGCAAATTAAAATAGGTACACATGATAAATTAATTAGTCAACAAATCTCACAAGAATTAAAGAAAATCCACAACTTTTACAAAAAGAGAAAAATGTCTTAAAATATCATGAATACGCACCCCATGGAATATGGATAAAGATACAAATATTCCGACCCTACAAAATCAACACTATTTTAAAGTTAAATTTGATTCACACCATAAATAAAAAAAAAATTAAAAATGAATCATTTACCCAATTAAGTAGGGTAGTATGTAACAATGAATATATGAAACAATAGTGAAAGTTGTGTCAAAATTGGAGTAAAGAAGTGCCAAGTGTGTTGGGTGCCGTCCACCCAATTGAAATGAATATGTGGGAAATTAAAATTAAAAACATTAAAGGAGAGAAGGAAAAAAAAAAAAAATTGGTTTAAGAAAGAAAGATAATATTAAAAGGGGAGAAAGAGGATTGGTGAGTTGTCGTAATCTGAGGAGATGAGATACAAAATTTGAAACAGCAAAATCAAATCTTCTCTCCAAAGTTTGAGGTGGCAAAAGATGCTGAGTTAAGTTCATTGTATGTCATTTTTGTAATCCTTTCTCGTACGACGCAAACCCATATAACATATTTAATCACTCTCTCCCTTTGAAGAGATTATGCCTAATCTGCTTAAAATTAAATTGGTTAAACTACCTGATGAATGTATGAATTAGAGTAAACTTAATCATTTATAAGCTATCAAAATAAAATATCTAACTATTTCTCTTTCTTTAAAAGAAAAAAAAAAGTACTTTTCTTTCGAAGAATATTTAACTATGTTCACTACTTTCTCTCTTCAACTTTTAAAATTTAGTCTCTACACCTACTTTCGGTATTGTATCCTATTTAATTTGTAAGCTTTAATTGTATCTATAAGTTTCAAAAGTTGATTTATGTTTAATCTTTGTAATCTAAAATGCATCTAATAGGTCTATGAATTTTTAAAGTTTGTGTGCTTTATATACTTTGAAATATTCTAATAACTATATGCTCACTGAATGTTTAATTTTGAATCTAATAGATATATTTATCGTTAGCTATAATATTTTATTGTGTATCATAAACGTTTAATCATCAAACTATTTATATTTTCACCAACTTTGAATTATATTCCTATTGAAGGTAATTAATTTAACCCCAATTAATCAACGTAGAGTAAAAACAAAACATGTCTATTAACTAAAATCTTGGCTTTGTTTAGAGACTAAATGAAAATACTTTAGAGTATGAAAAGGAAGTTTGTAATTAAAAATATTTACTCGAAGTTCTCAAATCTTGTTAGATGTTTTGCTTTTGCATGCCTTTGCGGTCTGATGATATCTTTTCCATTAGGTTCATATACCCTAGTCCAAACAAACTCTGTATTCTAACCCATATTCGGTAGGTCAACTAAATTTTTACTCTTTCCCCTTCAAGTGCTTTCACTAGTCTTAGTATTAGCCTTCTAAAACTACATTAAATTAACGATAGGACGTTACTGTAAAAAAGTTCAGGCTTTTGATTATGCAGCAGTTAGTTTTTAAAGAGAAAAATTGGATAGCATGGGTAGATATGTTGGATTACCATAATCATTTATTAGACATACAACCAAGGATGAAGAAAATTATTGTTGATGTTTGGTAAGTAAATAAAAAGGACCATAAAAATGTCGGAGGTGGTATTGTTATCATGCAATAAGGACCACTTTAAAAACCCTTGACTTGGATGGTAAAGATGGCTTGTAGTACAAGTGAAAAGCATATCCACACAATTTTATTCCCAAAAATGAAAGAATATATTATTTTTCTTCCCCTTTATCCTAATTCTTAAGTTAAGAAAAATCTTCAGAAATAAATTTAACTCAGCGATAATGAAATCTCGCCTTACAAAAGAAAATAATCAAAATTAATAAGATATTTTTGTAGAATGACCGTACCGTACAGATGGGAAAATAATTAAAGGCTATTATCAGAAGAGCGGACATTATTGGCCAACTCTGATGATTAATGAAGTACAGTGAATAAATTAATTCTGAAATAAACGTGGCAAATTCTGAGAGGAAGTGGGCCCATAATCTCAAACTCAGATCAAGATTCCAATTTTGACTAAACGCATCATTTTCTTTTCTTTTTTTCTGTTTTTCCTTTTTCCTTTTTCCATTATACCTTTTTTTTCTTCTTCTGAGAATTGCAATTATTATAATCATCGTGTCGTGCTATCTCTGGCTTTGCCGTGTCCAAAGTGAACAAATTTTAAAGTGCTTTGCCATATCTAATCTAGATCTCTCTAATACCTGTTTATAATATTATAAACTTTCTATTGCTATAAAGTTCTAAAACTTTTGTTTCATTTAACACAAATTCGTATTATTAAACATCTACATCTCGATACGAATATAATCTCACATCAACAATAACGAGAAAAAAAAAGATCTTTATTGCCGTCATCTCAAAAAATAAACAAATTTAACTGTGTTAGCATGCTAAACAAAAAAAACAATGAAAATTAACGACGCAAGATAATCATGTGAAACTATAGAAAGGTCGTCTTAGTGCTAATATAATTCCACAATATAATCCATACTATAGTTTTATCAAACCAACGGTATACTGTTCTAAAGAAGATGAATTGATTTGCATGAATGTAAACTCTAGATGTGGTCGATAGTAGATGAATAAATGACTATTTAAATACATCCATTCAATGATACTTTCTTTTGTTTTAAGGAAACATACATAGTTCCACATCTGCAAGAAGGAGAACATTATCGATATTCAGAACAAACTAAAAACAAATTTCTAATGGTCGACTCACTTAATTTAATGATTGGTATTATAGTTAAATATTAAATATTTTGAAAGTTGCATCAAATATTATGCTAAATATATTTAAATTATGACTCGAGTTTTATTCATGACCATATATGGTAGTTTCCAAGATCCAAAAGTAGGAAAAAGAAAATATTAGTGGTAAAATATGGAATAATTGTCATGTTCCTACTCCTGCGATAACGGTTCCTGTGAGCCTCCTTATTTTCTTAAACCACTAATCAGGAGTCGAGCTAGGTTGAGTTATCGGAGATCCATTGAGTTAAAGACTCCCCTATAAAAATAGGTCAAAAAAGAGAGATGGGAACATGGGAATGAACAGTAAACTGTAAAAATAAATTGAATTCGGTAGCTTCTACTTGAATGGGAACCTAGGATTCGTTTATAATTTTGTTTAAAGAAAAGATTTGTTTTTTGTAGCGTAGGGAAGCTCCATACAAAAAGGTACAACTCCAAATGAAAACAAAAAACGCATGCAAACGCCGTCCTTTTCTCTGTCTATCATTCCATATATTCTAAAACTTACACTATAAACTAATAATATTAACAAAAATAATACTTAGCTATTCATCTGGTGATTTTTTATTTTTTATTTTTTTTTTCTGCTAATCACCCTTACAATTCTGTAAGACTATTTAATCTTTTGAAAAAATTAAAGAATCTTCTCCATTGTATCTCTGTTGTACTTCTTTATTGTATATATTCCTATTTCGGTCCGGGAATAGATGTAATAATGATCCATATATACTAACCAATCAATAACTAAGTATTGTTTTTTCCATAAATATATTAGCGATGGGAGTTTTTATCGAAGAAATTTTGGGAATTTTAATATAGCCGTAACATAATATTTTTAACTATCAACGCATGAACAATAGAAATAACAAAGAATCGTCAATCAAGAAGATCGAGCAGATGAAGAATTATGGCGGTTCAACATTGCGGTCTAATCCACTCTCAAAACCAACGGTGCACATATACAAATTTCTTAGTCAAGATTATATGTTCACCTCTGATCTCTTTGATACAAGCAAATGAGCCTCTTTTACAACGCTTACTCTCAAACCTCAATCCCTCATTCTCTTCCTCTTTTGAATCTCGTTCTTGCCAATTAAAGTCATACAATCTTGACAAAGCAATTGCTACCGACATCTCCCATCACCAAGCCTAATGATATTGTAGACTGTAGAGTAAGTACCACCTTCATGTGGACCACATTGAAATTGAGGCATGCTTTGATCAAAGTAATTCGTTAAAGAATAAACAAACGGATTGTCAATGACTATAATACCCTAAAGATTTACCCTATCACGATTCCTCATTAATTTAAGTAAGAAATAATAACAAAAGGGAAGGTTAGAGTATAGGGCCTAGGTTTGAATCAATGCGCCTTTGAGTGTTATGTCTAATTATAGAAGATGTACTCTAGTTGTATTGAGTTAGAATGATGTTTCTCCAACGGGGTACAATGCTACTACGTTCCTAAATATTATGTAAACAAAAATTGTGTTACTTGCTTAGAATCTAAATAGAGTATACATTTTGTTGGCAGAGTTATTAGTTTAGAATATTTGTGAGAATAATATTGTTTCAAAAGGAATTAAATTATTAATACGAAAAATTAATAAATACATACAATTATCCCAACTTCATTGACGTGGTCTTGACATTTCATCATCTTAATCGCTTATGATATTAATGATAATACTAGAAAAGGTAATAAAATATAGATTAAATTACAATTCTGGTGCATATGATGATTTGAGATTGGTTTCAAACTCATCCATATGATTTTGACTAAAGTTTCAATCTCGTTTATATGGATTTAAATATTTTTTAATTTGGTCTATATAATATAGTCAAACTTTATGAATTGCATTTACTGTTAGCAAGGTCGCATACTTTCTATTTACTAATATAAATGAGCTATATTTTCTATCTTGTTGATCTTGTTAACCAATTTGAGGATTTAAATGGAGTAAATTAGAGGAGAAAGAGGTGGGAAAAATGGTTCCAAGACAATTTGTAAATTGTAACATAATCATGAGAAATAGGAATCAAATTAAAACTAAATCTCATTTTTAAATTGAGACTTTTAATACTGAATTAATTTAAAATTAAGTCTAAATTATAAGTGGTAAAATTGAAGACATAACTTAAAATCTAATAGAATGTATGTAATATGAAATAAAAATTATAGCGTTATTCCTAAACGTAATTGAACTAATTAAAGTATATATAATGGTTAAACTAAAGAAAATTGTTTCACCAAGAAATAAATTAATTAAATTATTTGGACTTTTAGGGAGGGGCAGCTGGCCCAATTTTCATGTACGGGCGACCGCGTGAAGTCATTGAAGAAAATATGTAAAAGGTGAAAATTCAAAACTCAATTTTCACTCTTCATATTAGATCAACACGCATTTTGTTTTTATAATACTTTGTCTTTATTAGAAGTTTATCCAAGGTTATCCAAATCGTGTACCTTAATTTTCGAGTTGTTATGATTAAATTACTGGAAATGAGAATGTCACCTTGTTGGTATAAATTGTTTCCATCAATTATTTTAAGTATTTCCTAACCACGCTCTTTTGTGATCTTAAAATCTCTCTCATATATATGTGTTTTCGATTCATTCATGTGGTCATCCTTTCTATTTGTGTCACAATGACATTTCTTTTTGTATTTGAGATTTAGATTTTTCTTCTATTTAGTTTCTAAAATATCAAAAACAATATGAAGTCCTATTACTTTTTATTTTTAATTGAATTAAGTTGATAATTAATTGACTCGATTAGAATATGAAAATGTGACATGATAATTAACATGGTAACACGTGAATTATTAACCTCATATCATTATAGTTAAATTCGTCGTTGGTCTCAACTCAATTGAAATCGTATGTGAATAAGTCGATAGCATTGTCACCAACAAAGAATCTCTCATTTCCTTTAAAATTAATTCTAGCAAATTAACTAACATGTGAAAATTTCCTTTAAATCAACCAATTATCAACTCAACCGACAATGATAAAAAATCAAGAGCATCGCTTTTAAAAGTTGAACAATCAAATTGAAATTGAACGATACTTGTTTGATCAAGAAAAATGATCAAAAATCGTGAAGCTCATATTAGATGTAGCTGATGAACAAAGAGAAAAATAGCTCAAACACTCTTTTGACTAGAGATGCCAGACTCAATAAATTATTTACAATTTTAGAAGTAAGGATGAAATAATAATCAAATATCGGGAAAAAAACCAAAAGATGCAAATTAAATAGGAACGGAAAGGGTGAAGAGGCAATAAATGGAGGCAGTGGGGGACGGTGACGGTGAGGCGGAGAAGTAAATAGTTAATGTTGATGGAGCGTAGGCCGTAGGATCAAGATTACGGACTGTTGATATTTAAAAAAGAAAATTCTGAATTGTAGCCTACAAATAGAAAATAGGCTGAAGAAACCCCAAAAGCAAAAATCAATCTTGGGAAGACAAGTCAAGCTGCAGAAATCCCAGTCCCCAGATTTTATTTACGGTACTAGTTAATGCAATTCTTCCCATTCTCCTATTTCAATTTTAAAAATTAGGGTAACTAAGAAAAAGTCCAAGCATTAAGCGAAAAAAAAAAAAAAAAAGGTTTTTCTTGACAACATAAGATGTCGTGGGTCCCACTCTAGATTTCATTGGGACTCCCCCAAATCTCCAAATTCTCTCTCTTTTGTCGTCTTTACTCAATTTACCCTGTTGCAGTCCTTGACTTCTCCTCCCTCCCTTTTCCCTTTTTCTCCTTTTAAAAGGCACGAGGGCAGCACGTGTAACACAGGCCGCACCATACTCGTACCACCTACTGTTCTGTTCCTGTCGTGTCTCTAAATCACCGCCTCGGTTTCCCAAATTTTACACCGCAGTAATTTTCTCCTTCATTTTCCCCTTTTTACCCCCTCCTTTTTACATTAAAATTATATTGGGGGATTAGATCAGATGACAGATGCTGTCTGTTCTGTTCTGTTATGGAACCGCGCGGTCATTTCCTCATTCGGATCTGACGGCGTCGTCCTCCGTTGACCTCGGTCAACTCAATCCTGAGTCCAACGCGGGTGCACGTAGTCCAATATGTTGACCGGAAAAACCCCCTCAAAATCTCGTGGGCGACAACGACAGGACGAGATATCGGAAGATTGCGTTTATTTGGAGATCTGACCCAAGTGGATTTGAGAATCTCATCCTCTGTATCTTAAAACGTTAGTTAAGTTTAAATGAAAAAAGAAAGTGAAACAAAATAATATTAAAAAAGAGCCAATTTGGGATTTCTGAGAGAGGGAGAGATTTGATTTCCGATAGAGACCTGTTATGTAAAAAAAACAGAGTCCCCACACAACTACACAGTTTTGTGTTTCCAACAGACACATACCACATAGGACTTTATATTACACCCCTACAACCTTAACCTACTCCACACAATACAACTACAACACAACACGACCTCTCTCTCTCTCTCTATCTCTCTCTGTCTTTCTCTCTCCATGGCCAGAACCCCTGTCTTCTCCCGCCGGCGGAGGCCGGACCAGATCGACGCCTTAGATCGCATCCCCACCTCTGATTCCGAGGTCCATGTTCTCGCCGTCGACGACAGCCTCGTCGACCGTAAAGTAATTGAGCGTCTTCTCCGCCTTACCGCCTGCCGAGGTCAGTTCATATCCGGCCCATCTTTTATTTCTTTCCAATTTCATTTTCCCTCTCTGGATTCTGTTTGTTTCTCGGGATATTCATTTTGGGTTTTCTTCGGACTGGCAGTTACTGCGGTGGATAGTGGAATTAGAGCTCTGCAATACCTTGGATTGCAAGACGAGACCAATTCCCCTGTTGGTTATGATGTAAGTACACTCGAAATTTGAAGTCTTTTTTTGAGAGCTTTGGGTTTTCATTTCTGAATTTTTCGATGTATGAGATTTGGGTTTTGATATTTTTGGGATTGAATGAAATCAGGGGTTGAAGGTGGATATGATCATCACCGATTACTGCATGCCCGGAATGACTGGTTACGAATTGCTCAAGAAAATTAAGGTATTATTTTTTATTTAAGTTTTGATTAAAATTGAAGAAATTGGAAAGTGGAATTGGTTTAATCGAGCGAAATTGGCGGTGATCAGGAATGTTCTGCTCTGAGGGAGATACCGGTGGTGATTATGTCGTCGGAGAACGTGGTGGCGCGTATAGACAGATGTTTGGAGGAAGGGGCGGAGGATTTCATAGTGAAGCCGGTGAAGTTATCAGATGTGAAGCGGCTCAGGGAATATATGGTGGGGGACGAAAAGACTGCGACTCAGAGGAGTGGGATCAACAAGAGGAAGCTACGAGAGCCGTGCGATCACGCCTCATCGTCACCGTCTATTTCATCATCCGATTCCGCTCCATCTCCATCGCCGTCAGATTCGCTTCAATCCACCCCATCTTCGTCAGAACCATCTTCTCCGACGTCTACTCTTCAATCCGACGGCTCTAAATGACTCTCAATGAATCAGGAATACCCTGCGAGAATAGCAACATATCCCCCCTCCTCCTCCTGTTATTATTTCTTTTTTGAAAAAATTAAACATCTTCCTTTTTATTTATTTATTTATTTTCCTCTTTCCCCTGTCCTGTTAGTTTTAACGGTCGTTTGTTGGAAACCCCAGTTTTGTCCGCTTATGTTATTTAGGGCTAGGGAATCGCCGTTAATTACTAAAACGCAACGCATAGGGGTTGTCCGATCCTCCGGGGCCAAGGCGTGATGTACAATTCATAGAGTTCAATCATATAAATATTGAAAAATAAAAAAATAATCTCCCGGATATTTTGTTAAATTGGGGTTAATTTTCGGTGGAATTATGATAAAAATGACCAATTAGTAATGAGATTGCAGCGGATATGATTGAGATGTGGTAGAGACACTGCAAGATTTTGTCTCCCAAAATCAGAAATAATATTTGATTTCAATAAAATAATATATCGCACCTTAGTTTAATTCAATTAATTGAATTATAGTTAAGTTGAAAATAAAATAATATTCTCGACTCTTTATTTTGGATCAGTACTAATAATTAATTGCAAATATTAAATAAAATAATATTATCTACTCTTTATTTTGGATTACTACTGATAATTCAAGTAGATAGTAGAGATACATGGATGAAACCATACATATGACATCAAATTTTTAGATTATAGAAACATGGTTAAAAGATGTTCATATTTTTAGATTATAGAAACATGGTTAAAAGATGTTTAGAATGATTGATAGTTACTATATATTATTAACAATGTGCACCTTCTTTTTCGATGGTTTGGAGCAAAGTTAAGTATGTTTGTTTTGGAACAATCTTCGATCGGATGATCTACATTTATTAAGAAGTGTGAGTGATGACAAAACATGCTAAAATGATTCGTGTTGGTTTCTATGGATATTTTTCGCTCTTCTAAATAGCTTAGATAAATATGGTTGGGGCAAATAGATATCAAATCCAAATTCTGAATCCTGGACTTAGGATGTTACAAATGATATCAGAGCATAATCTCTTCCAATATGATGTGGTTCGGGAACAAACCAAGCGAAAGCTGATAGACATGTAACGTCCGAATAGAGATGAGAGGTACATGGATGAATCAATAGTGAACTTTCTTTTTAGATAACTCAATCATAAAATTCCAAAATTAAACATAGTTGGAGCAATCTTCATTCTCTCCACCTTCATTCACTATACTATAAGCAGTTAAAATAAAAACATTAGTGATATATTTACAAACATAATAAATAATTTTGCTACTTATTAAAAATACTCCTTTATTTTCGTGCCGGTCTTTTTTTTAATAAATAATGCTTAGGCCCCTGAGGTCAAATCAAGTTACTATTGATAGGAGACCTTTTCAAGATTCTTTTTTCTTGAGACGTAAATTTCCAAGAGTTTGCTATCATTCATGCCTATTTTTAATTCAAATTAATTTTACAAATGATTTTTTAGAGGCCAATTAATGAATAGAGAAAGTTTAATCCACGAAATTTTAAGTAAATTTAAATTCTTTGTCAATAGTTATTTAAAAAATATTACAAACTTTTCATATCTCTCAAATATAAACTTCGATTTAAATTAATTTAATAATTGTTTCTGGCATGAAAGTGAAGAGGATTCAAATTATTGATAACTTTTAAAATACATATATTTTTAATCCATCAATTTTTAATCCATCAAATTTTAGGTGATTCAAATATGACTTTAAGATAGATGTATAACATTTTGATCTACGTGTATGAATAAAGACTATAAAAAGTGCATTAGTGAAGAATTGAAGGAGGAAGATAAACCATAATGATTAACATTTTATTAAGATTTGCCCTTAAATTTGTAAAATTAGGGTATCTTGCCGTGACCAAATTTATAAACACTACTTTACTATTTTACTTTTATCGATATGTTTCTTTGTTTTATTATCTATTTTTTTAATATTTTTATAATATTAGCTAAATTTAAAAATTTAAAAAAAATAGTTTTTAAAAACTTTTGTTTCCTTTTTAAATTTAGCTAAAAATTCAAATGTCATAAGATATACTAAACAAATCAAACATGATTTGAAAAAAAAAAAGTAAAAAATGAAATTTATTATCAAATGGGTTTAAATTTCTGGCTTCGGTGAAAAAAAAAATTGCATAAATTGAACAAAAAGAATATAAAATTTGACTATTCTGCAAAATGCAGTATTGTAGGTTGGAACGAAAAATCTAAAGGAAAAGATAGGGATTTCATAAGTTCAAACAAAAAATCTAACTGAATAGATGGGGATTGAGGTGAATCATAGAAAATTGATTTTGACAAAAAATTCATACCAACCAATTTGCTATTTAGCAAAATAAAAGTATATTGTATCATGTATGGTTATCAATTTGATCAAAGACTAAGTCCAACATAATCAATTGTACAAGTTGAATTCTAAAATTATAATATATTAAAGAAAAAACTTTTTAAATTTTTACTTTTAACTCTGTCGAATTCATTCTTTTATATTAAATGCATCGAGACAAGTATCTTTAATCTTAAAATTCTAAAAGAGGAATAGTATCAATTCATGAATTATGAATTTGGGGATTTTCTTTCCAATCAAACCTACTTTTATACATTGAAAAATGTTCAAAAATTAGATGTCACATTCCTTTCAATAAAGTTGTTGTTATTATTATTATTATTATCCGTTCATTTATTGCACTAAAAAAAGACATAATAGAATATTGGGTCATTTTAATAATGGTTCTTTTTAATTTATTTTCGAAATAATGCTTTTCTAAAATTTATTTCCAAAATTGTGCTTCCTTAATACATGGAGAGACGATCATAACACTTCATCGTTGAGTTGTTTGTAATACAATATTGGCAGCACGTTTGATTATTTTTAAAAAAAAATCAACACACAGTCGTTTCTTAACATGCATTTGTGGTCTAGAGATGGTAAGGTTGATTAAAAGGAAAAAAAAAAAACTGATCGGAACGAAGTATTGTGAGTCGACTCAATTTTCTAGTATAAAACAATTGATTTGATTTGAATTTATTTTATTAATTTATATTACTCTGGTTGGTTTAATTTTCAAGATATTGGCCTCAAATTCATTAACTTAAAACAA
This sequence comes from Momordica charantia, assembly GCF_013281855.1. Classification (NCBI taxonomy): domain Eukaryota; kingdom Viridiplantae; phylum Streptophyta; class Magnoliopsida; order Cucurbitales; family Cucurbitaceae; genus Momordica; species Momordica charantia. Next base: position 30,581,545 of record NW_028275167.1, on the reverse strand, counting down.
ATATTAAATAAGTCTCAAAATTGAGAATTTTGTGTTTAATAAGTACCTAAAATTTCAATTTTGTTTCTAAAAAGTCATGATCCTTTCAACATTTTAGTATTTAGAAAGCATGCTCGCTTTAGTGATTCTAAATTCTACCATTGAAATATGATAAATGATTTTAAATTACATATTTGGTTTAGAATAAGAAAGATTTGAAATGAATTAACTTTTATTATTAGAAAAAATTACTAGTATAAAATTTTCATCTTAATTTATTAATTGAAAATTAAAATATAACAAAACTAAAGACATCATTTACCTTAAAATTATGTGAAATTATACATTTTGGCATGAAAAATTTGGCACGTAACAACAGTGTTTCAAATCGTGCAAGATTTGAAATCACTCTCACCATCAAATTCATTTGAAATTACTCAAAATTCCAAAATAGCCATACCAACTAAATTTAAATTTATGCAATGTTTTATCAAAATATTAAAAGAGTTATTGTCCCATGTAGGAAGGTACAATGAGAAAAAGTGTGTTCTAAATGTTATAAAAAAAGGGTCAATAGTTTACGGCTTTATTCATCACAATTGAAACAATTCGAGTATGGTATACTAATTGTGCGAGAGATTGTAATAATTCTTCGTAGCGTGTTTTCTTTCGTGGACTCCGTTTAGAGTTTTCGACTTAAATTCTTGTATTTTTGTATCTTTTAATTTTCAAATATTTGTTAATAGAAGTACATGAATTTGATATGTTTTTTGATTTGTCATGTATGGAAACAAATTTGAGTAAAAAATATAGCGGAACCGAGTAAAGTTTAAAAAAGATGAGATTTGGGAAATTGGCAAAGAGGAAAGATGTTGTCTGCTAAAGAGAATATTTGAAGAAGCAGAAATGAAGTGGCGCAGTTTCATTGTTGGGAGAAGCAAAACTTAAGTTTTATTAATGTGTTATGGCATTGGGAAGTTGTCCGTGGGAGGCCTCATATTTGCATATGTCTTGTTTGTAGAAATGCCTGTGAGAAAACAACCCCACTCCCACTCCCACTCCCACTCCATCCGACATACATTAAACAATTGTGCCCCTCCCCATTCCCACGGGACCCCTATTCAAAACCCCTTCATCTTTTCTTAACACACTTTTTCGTTTTCGTTTTGATTTTGATTTTGACTTTGACATTGACATTGACATTGACATGTTGTAATGTAATGTGAGTATTTGAAGTGACTCGATTTTGTTTGTTCAAATCCATTTTTAAAAACTCCTCGACTTTCTTACAACTTACATGACAACAACCCTCTATTATTATTATTGTTGTTATAACTCAAAAAAGAGGAAGAGGAAGAGGAAGATCTGATCTGATCTGATCTGATCTGTGTGTTAATTAATGAAGTGGGGTGAGATGGGCGTATCTTTAAACAAAGGGAAAGAGATTGAGGGGTTGGCAAATTGGGTGTGTTTTGCACTAAAAAAATCACCTCAATACATAACATTACAAGTTGATTGATTTTATCTTTTTGGTTTTGGTTTTAGTTGGTCTCCATTGGATTCCAATTTCCAAGTGGTCCAGATATGGCCCATGGCCCGCCTGCTTTTACACAACCAAAAGGGCCTCTTCTTTTTCACCAGGCCCAATAACAATCATCCCATTCTCTCTCTTTTGATCACTCACCACTAATCCCATCATTTACCTCTATTTCATTTTTAGTTTTTGTTTTTGAAACTTGACTAATAGGTAAATAACTTATGAATGAAATTATACAAAGATCAATATAATTTTTTAAATTACGAAATGGTGAATCGAAACTTCATGGTGAGGCCACGGGGAGGCTTAGCCTTTATTTTGGCTTTCTTTTATTTGGGGACAAATGTCATATGGGAACTCTTTTAAGGGTATCTTTTTGTCTGTTGGGTTACAATTTTCTGTGGTTTCACACTGCAACTTTATGGATTGAGTCAAAGTTTCAGTGCTCCGGAAAGAAGGGAACCCATTGAGCCATCAATGTCAATTCCTTCACCTCACCCAATTTGATTTGGCCTTTTTCCAATTTTATCTCTCATAACTTGGAAATGTGTTTCATCCTTAAGCTTTCTTTTCTGAAAATTTGGCTTCTTTAGTAGACTAAATCCCCACCCCTTATCTTTAACTATGGGTTATACTTGTGAATGCAGTTCTTTTTTATCTCTAATTTGGTTGATTATAATAGGTTGACCTATAAGACTTTGTTTCTTACCGACATCAGCCTATGTAGATCAACTAGTCAAGATTTTGTTGGAGTTGCAAGGAGTACAAACAAGGTCTTATATTGGTTTGAGAAATGAGTGATCCATAATATGTAGACGAGATACAATTATCTCTATTAGTATGAGACATTTCAAGTTGAATAAAGCTATGATAGTTGGATTCAAAGTAAACACTATCATACCATATTTTGGGTGTCTTTGTCTTTAATAGGTTTTATTTTATTGCCATGACAGTTAAAGGTTGGAATTTCTCACCGTTGTTGAGTTAAAAAAAAAAATAATAATAATAATAATAAATGTTGTCTCCTAAATTTGATGATTTTGTTTGTTTAGCTTCTAAGTTTTAAAATTTTGTGGTTACTTTCTTAAATTTTTTTTATTTTTTTGGTTTATTTATTTTTTTTCTAATTCTTGTGTTGATATTATAACTTATTAGACTGACAGGGGATTATTTGGCACACCGTGGAACAAAAGAGCAAAGTAGAATGATAAAAAAAAAAAGAAAAAAAAATTACAAACGCCCGCCCATCTATCAGAATTTTTTTTTTGCCCGACTTTTTTTTTTTTATTTCTTTGCATTTCACCATGTTGAACTAATTAAGGTACTTATTTAATTTAAATCTAAATCCATATGTTGTATTAAAAATAAGTTAATTAATAACTAGAATTTATTAAAATTAAAATTGAAAGTTTATAAATATAATTGAAATATTTTAAAATTTTGGAATTAAAGAAATACAAGATAAAATAACTATTTTGATGTTTGAATTTTGAATTTAGTTTTCATTTGTTCCCTTGAGATTCAAAAAGTATATATTCTTGCCTATAAAATTTCAATAATGTTCATTTTAATCGGTCTTTGAAGTAACAAAATTATCAGTGACCTATAAATTGTTGACTAAGATATTAACGTGACAAATTATTTATACTTCAAACTTAAGATAATATTTTACCTAGTAAAAACTATAAAGTTTGGAGTGCTATAATGTGTATTTATTAAGAAGTTTTTTTTTAGTTCAACAAGGATGGAGAATTGACCCACCCATATTTCGACTTTTTAATTCATCATCTTTCTGAATCGAAGTGTAACTCTTATCATTTTAATAAACTAGGACTGAGAATACCTCAGTATATATACAATACACACACAATAACTATAGGCAAAATACAATTCACCAAATCAAGGTTCATCTCGTGGACTCATAAAATGATATTAAGTAGATGATTGATGTATCAAACTCAACCCCTATCATTTGACATTCTCATATGTCTTATGATTGATTCGATAAGATATGTGTCCAAACTTTTAAAATGGTAATAAATATCTTATCTATCGAGTTAATTAAAATGTTAAAATGTGACTTAGCATGCTTTGTATAATAAGTGTCTTATGTAAATGACTATCATCGTTGGAACAGATTTTCTAAATTCTTTGAAATTCAGCTTTTGGCCCACTTGGACCGTGACGATAATTCATTTATTCAACGGCTCGAATTAGCTCAAGCCAATAATTATAAATTATGGAGAGAAAGACTAAATAAAGGAAACGAATGAAAGTTGGTGAGCAACTCCCTACCCTCTTCCATCTTCCTTCTTCCCCCTCACTTATAATCATGGCCCATGCTTTTCTTTTGAATAAATGTTTTCGAAAAGTACGATTTTACCCTTTTATTTTTTCTTTCCAACTTTGCATATTTATGTAAATGTAACATCAAACTTTATAGTATAATACAGGGCTCCTTCAAGTATGTCATAAATTGATTTAGTAAACTCGTATACTAATTTTCTTTATCCCAATTTGTCAAACTATGAGATTTCATTTTGGAAACTCTGCCTCTACGAATGATTGGAGAATTAAAATCGGTCAGCTTCTACTTATACAAATGTCGGTTGCATAAATTAATTTTTTTCCAAAAAAGAAAAAGGAAATATTTATCAATTATTCAATAAATAAAATTAATGGTAATTATAAAACTTATCGTTATCAGTTGGCCACTCATAGCAACTTGTATTCATTTGACTTTGACAGGATCATCATGCAATCACATTCTCCAAAAAATAAAACCCTAATTTCCTCCCCCCTTCATTATTATTTAATTATTAATCCACTAACTTTTACTCCTTCCATGGCTTTTTAACTACTTTTTATTTTGTTAAAAAGAAGTTTCCTTAACGCGTGATGCAAAGTTGAAGAGTCGTTTAAAAAATAATAATAATAATTTCTCCATGTCAAAGCCTATATTAATAGGCAAATCACATAAACAACAGGGGAAGGAAAAAAAAAAAGATTTATTTGAATTATGCAATATATTTGCAACTGAATATTACAGCTGTATAATTAAAAGAATATTAATGGGAGGATTAATTTTATTTTAATTTAGGAGCCCGGGAAATATTGAAGAGAGACAACAACTAACTGCTCGCTTTGAAACTGTCAGCCACCAAACACCAAAAACACACGACAATGTTTTTTAGATCTTTTTGCTGCCAATTTCAAAGCTTCCATCTTTTACAATTTTTCGCCCCGATTTAATTTGTTCCCCCTTTTTCCTCTCTCTTTTCTGATTTCCCAATTCCGCCATGGCTCTGCTTCTTCAGCTTCAGCTTCAGTTTCAGCCATGGCGTCTTCTTCTCTTCTTATTTTTTCTCTCTGTTTCCCCTGTTTGTTATTGCCAATTCAGTCCCCCTCAAAATATCGAAACTTCCTACCCTTTATTCCCAATTATTTCTCCCCCACCATCGCCACTGCCGCCCTCCTCCTCACTCCACCAGCCGTCGCCGTCCACGTCGGCTAAGACCATCGCGACGGCGGTGGCCGTCACTGCAGTGGGTGTGGCTCTGATTTCGACGTTGTTCTTTTTCTTAATCCAGAGATATCTGATTAGAAGACGGAAAAAGGAGGTAGCTCCGGGTTCGGGTCCGGGTTTGGGTCCGGGGCCGGTGTCGCAGGCTGCAGTTTCTCAGACTCAGAGTGAATTTTCGCGTCTTGATGGGAATCTTAAGGGATTTATTGTGGATGAAAATGGGTTGGATGTGATTTATTGGAAAAGACTTGAGAGAAGGAAATCCAAGAATAGCTCTGATCCGAGTAATGGAAATGGAGAAGGAGAAAATGTTAAAGGAAATCGGAGCAAAAAGTCAGAGCCTGTTCAAGAAATTCCGCTGCTTCGAGGAAAGTCTTCGAGTTCACATGTCAAAATTGCACCGGAAGAGGAGGAGCCGACTCGGATTGGGATTACATCTCCGCCGCCCCCTCCGCCGCCGCAACAGCCGCCCCATATTACCAATCCTCCGCGATTTACTGCGAATTCTGTTCAGGCAGTTGGAAAACCAGCGAGTAGTTCAATTCTTGCGTCCACACCGCCGCCGCAGCCGGCGGCGCCCCCGCCACAATCTCTCTTGGCTGTTCCGCCACCACCGCTGCCGATTCCAATTCCGGCCAAGGCCAATTCGAGACCACCACCACCGCCGCCTCCGATTGCGGCCAAGACCAATTCAAGACCGCCGCCGCCGCCCCCAATTCCAGCCAAGACCAATTCAGCTCCACCACCTCCTCCTCCGATTCCATCCAAGGGAAATCCGGCAGCACCACCACCTCCGCCGCCCAAGGCCGGCGGTTCCAAATTGCCGCTAAGGGCGACCGCAGCAGTTCCAAAAGGGGCCAAATCGTCAGCAGAGTCGTCTTCATCTACGGCAGCGGATAATGGTCAGGTTAAAATGAAGCCTCTGCATTGGGATAAAGTGAACACTGCAAATGCCGATCATTCCATGGTTTGGGACAAAATGAGCGCCGGTTCTTTCAAGTAATCATCTAATCAAACCATCAATATTCTTTTCTTTCGAGTAAATTCTTTTGGGTACTGATTAATATTTTCATATGGGTACAGATTTGATGGGGATCTTATGGAAGCTCTGTTCGGATACGTGGCGACCAACCGGAAATCCCCCCGGAGTGAGGCTAATTCTTCAGCAAACGCCGGCGGCCGGAACTCAGGGCCAGCGCAGATCTTCATTCTTGAACCCAAAAAGTCTCAGAACATAGCCATTGTAGTCAAGTCCTTAACCATTCCACGCAACGAGATCCTCGATGCCCTCAACGAAGGCCAAGGCCTCGAAACAGAGATTCTTGAAAAACTCGCCAGAATTTCTCCGACCAAAGAAGAAATTTCCCAAATTCTTGCGTACAATGGAGACCCCCAGAAGCTTGCTGATGCCGAATCCTTCCTTTTCCATATCCTCAAATCGGTTCCATCTGCGTTTACGCGCTTCAACGCCATGCTTTTCCGATTGAATTACGGCTCGGATATCCTCCATTTGAAGGAATCTCTACAAACTCTGGAATCGGCCTGCAAAGAGCTTAGAACTCGAGGGCTGTTTTTGAAACTGCTTGAAGCAATCCTCAAAGCTGGGAATCGCCTGAATGCAGGAACTGCGAGAGGAAATGCCAGAGCTTTCAATCTTACAGCTCTTCGGAAGCTCTCTGATGTTAGAAGCACTGACGGGAAAACCACATTACTTCACTTTGTGGTGGAAGAAGTTATAAGGGCAGAAGGGAAAAGGTGTGTCCTAAACAGGAACAAGAGCTTGAGCCGTAACAGCAGCCATGGCAGCGACAACAGCTTCAGTAGCTCCGAAAATTCTACTTCGAAGGAGGACAGAGTAAAGGAATATATGATGTTGGGATTGCCAGTGGTGGGAGGTCTGAGTGCTGAGTTCTCTAATGTAAAGAAAGCAGCCGGGATCGATTACGAGAGCTTCGCCAACTCCACCTCGTCTCTGATAGGCCGCACCGCAGAAATCCGGCAAATTTTGGCTCAGATTGGGAATAATGGAGGTGGGTTTGCAAAAGAAATGAGAGGGTTTCATGAAGCAGCAGAGGGTGAGCTGAAGGTGTTGAGGGAAGAACTGACGAAGGTGATGGAGCTTGTGAAGAAGACAACAGAGTATTATCAGGCGGGAAGTTCAAAAGATAAAGAAGCAAATCGGCTTCAATTATTCATCATAGTTAAAGATTTTCTAGAAATGGTGGATCGGGTGTGTGTTGAAATTGCTCGAAATCTCCAAAGGAGAAGAACATCAGCAGTAAATTTGGGTTCATCACCGGGGAGAACGAAAGCCGTCTTCCCAAACTTGCCGGAAAATTTTATGTCAGACAAGTCCAGAGGCAATTCTAGTGATTCAGACAATGATTTCTGAGCAAACCTTATTCGTAAATGTTTTGCATTGTTTGTTTTCTTGTTAAATTATTGTATATAAGATTCGAAATCAGGAACAGAGATGTAACAATAGAGCATTTTTTTAATGTACTTAAAACTGTTTAATAGAAGCTAAATCTTTCGTTTCCCAGATCTAGAAGCCAAATGTTAAGATCCTGATTTACAACAAGAGTATTATTTAATCATGAAAATAAAGTTAAAAACATGGCCAATCCGAAGTTGTCCATCTAATCTAAAATTGTAGTATCATCAAACATCATATAGCAACTGGGGACTACAAACTACAAAGTATACAATATATATATATATATATATAACATTTGCAGCTATCTTAAAGAAAAATAAGGCAATTCCAAGACAATTCAACATCATACAAAGAGATTCCCTTTAGATATATATAAATGGGGGCTGTTTCGGGACCCCCGACCTTCCTGTATACTGCTAATAGACCTCATAAACATGACGTCGTCTGCTTGTTCATTGTAGATCCAACCCACTCCAATCTACAGACTCTGGGTGGACTTTCAGGGAAAACAATGAGTTCATGACATGGGGCCATCAGGGAGAAGTAATTTTCATCATCGTCCAATCTGATTCAGTTCCCATTGTCGATGCATTTCCTGGTAGCTGATAATTCGTTTCCAATCAACAAATTTAAGAGCGCAGCCTATTCTTAGAAGCATCCTGTATAAGCAAATAGCATATGTGATACTAATATTTAAAGCATTCTAAAGAAAAAGAGACCAAGCAAAGCAATAATTCTGCTACTTTTTTTAGCTTCAAGTGAGGGGAAAAGGAAAAGAAAGAAAAACAGGCCCATTCTTAGACACCTACGGGATAATTGGTCCCAACATATATGTTAAGAATCGTTGATTCTTTGAAATGTGAAAATGGGAGACAAGAAAAACCCACTAATCATCTACCAGTTTTATTTTGTTTATTACGTGCAGGAGCAGATATATAACAATGAAGTGATTAAAAAAAAAAGATAAAACTAAATACCGCACTTGAGCTAACCTTTGGTTTTGATAGAAGATTTGTTCTTCCTCCCTCTCTAGCATTAAATTTATCCTCCACTTTCTGAGATGGGGCAACCTTAGATTTTGATTGGAGGTTAGTTCTCCCTGCCACTTTTGCATTGGATTTTCCTTCAAATTTCTGAGATGGAGCAACTCTGGCAGTTCTGCTCTCTGTACCTCTTATTGTACTACTTACTTTGTTCAACCTATCACAAGAAATTATTGTCATTTTAATGCAAGAGGGCAGTATGTGTGTTTGTTAAAAAGAAGTGATAAAATGTTTCAGGCCTAAATTAGGTACTAACTTCTGGTTCTGGGAAGATAATTATCAGATCTTTTGCTCATCCAAAAAAAGAACTAAAATTTAGGACTAATTCACACAGTTATTCAGAAAAAGGTTAGGTAATTGGCAGAAAGCAGCATAATAATGAGTTGGAATTGCTGAATTGAAGAAACAAATGAACAAAATTAGGTTTCCCAATAATATGATGAGGGAAAGAGATTGACTGTGCGTATAACCTATACATGCAAGCAATGCAGCCAAAAGTTCAGTTGTTATCATATCAGAAGTAGTAAATATAATAAAAATAATACCCTCCATTCTCCTTTTTAGCGGCCACGGAAGTGGAGATCCTTATTTCTTTTTCTTTTGCAGGAACCTGTCAATGGCATTGAGAGATAATGACAATTTCAAGTAATGAAAAACTTCACAATAAATAAATCGATCACATGTTGCTCAATCAATTCAGATTAGATATGCAGTTCTGGAATTATCTACATCTGGAAAAGCAAGAAGATCTAACCATCTTAGGAGCAGAAGACTTCTCTTCTTGAGGAGATGATTTCATTTGGTTGAAACTGTTCTGAAATGTTTTGAATGCCCGTTTTACAATGTCCTTGTCCCCCATTTTCTCCATGATGAAAGATCTTCTAATTCCGGTACCAGAAGACGGATCAGAGTTGGGAGTTCCCAGACTAAGGGACATATGCAGAGACTTAGGAGCGACTTTCTTGACTTCTCCAGATGACAGATTTTGACTCCTTGACAAAGATGAATTATTTCCCTTCTTTGTGGAAGACCGAGGCACAGGAGACCGTGCAACAGGTGTGGTGGGTCCTGGTGTTGTCTTGTAGAGTTTGGGGGTGGAAATCTGGGGTGCTTTGGCTGTGGATGATATCTGTTTCTTCTTGACACTTGCACTGTTTCGTTCCTTGACTACTGGAGTGGTCTGCACAAACAAATGAACAAAATTGAAGTCAGTGAATCCATACCTAGTAACTCCAAACAATTTAGAAGTACATACTAGTTTCACCTCCTTAGATTGTTTTGGTCGATTTTGTTTCAGAACCTGTTGTTTGACCTTAGATACTGCAGAGATTTTATTGACCAACTTTTGTGGAGGCTCTTTAGTGCTCCGGGATTCAACTGGAAGAGTTTCTACTTGTTTCACAACAACTTCTTCTTGTTTGCTTGTCTCGGAACCAACACATTCCAATCTGCCATCAGGTTGTTCCTTTTCGCCATTTGGTGAACTTTCACATTCTGCGGTACTTTCAACATCATCCTTCACCTCATCTTGATAAACACCACTAACCTCACCAATTAACGTCGTGTTCTGCTCAACTTCTACAGCAGAAACTTGGTGGTTAGACGTCTCAGATTCTGAATCAAGTCTTTCACTGTTGTTCATTAGATCTTCTCCACCGTTCAATTCATCTGACACTACTGTTGTATTGCCTTCCATTTCTTCCCTCTCCTGCTCCAGTAACTTGCTCTTTCTGTCAGCAATCTTCTTGTAATGAGCTTCAAAGTAAGCCCTCTTCTGAGCGACAGATCCGGGTGTTGCGTACTTCTCAACTTCTTCCAAGTACTTATTGGGGGAGAAGGTCGACCATTTCTCCCAAGACAGTAAATCATTCTCAAACCTACCGAAGGAAACCGAAACCTCAAGAAGTGGTTTCCCAGAAGCATTTTCTTCCACCTGTCAACACGACGCCATAACCAAATCCAACCGTATATTCAAGCAAAGTAACGGTACAGTAACTCCAAAATACCATAGACAATACAAGGATTCGTCAATTATAAACAGAAATTAATCAACAAATCCAGAAGCAAACGACAATAAATTAGAGAAAAAAAAAGTAGTAACCGGCAAGAAGAAGTTAAATGATTGGGAATCTTGGACAAATTTAGGGCGAAAATTGGCGTACCTTATCTTCGTCGTTTAGAACATCCACCAGGGCAGATTCGTCCATAGATTCGAAATGTCAGAATTGAAGAAAGCAGAGAGCTAGGGCGGCGGGATTTCAGTGGAAACAAGAAATGGAGACGAGTAGCCCACTGGATCAGGATAAAAGAAGCGAAGAATCAAGAGAAAAAAAATTGATAAATGAAGACAAAAAGAAGAAGTGTGGATATAATATGCATGTGTTTGCGAGGTTTTAACCTTTTACTGGGTTCCTCCTTTTCCCTGTACACCTCCATTATCACCTAATCAGTTCCTTCCACCTTTCCAAACCGCATTGAAAAGAATTTGTTTGTTTACGGAAACTGCAAAAGTAATATGCCTAATCAATCATTGTACTTCAAAAAAAAAAAAAAAAGAAAAGAAAAGAAAGAACTCCATGAACAGCGCCCACACACACTCAGATCCAGGAAAGAAAACCGAGTTGGAGCAGCAGTTCGTGGCTGGGGGGGAGCAAAAATCAAGATACAGCGAGAGATTTGTTTTGGGGAAAAGTTGTAATGATTGTGAAAAGGTAAAGTAAAAATCCTCCGGAAAAGGGAAGATCAAAAAGAGCCAAAATCTTTTTGTTTAATTCCTCTTTCCAACTCCATAATTCATACTCGCAGTCGCTGAGTGGAGACGATGGATCGGATCAATAATAATAATAATTAATAATTATAATACTACACCATGAGGATTGAGTAAGGCCCACTTTTGTGGAAGGAGTGTATTAGAAAGAAAGTCTTGACTGTCACACCGCGCTGCTCTCTTCTCTTCATTTATTATCTAATCACTGCCTCTTACGCTGTCGTTTTATACATCCCTTTCCCTTGGCCCATTTATGTTTCTTCTTTGGTTCGGGTTGCCCATCTTATCCGCCGTTTGGGCCGGAGTTTCAGCAGCCCAAATCTGAGATTTCAGAGCTTTTTTTGTCATTTATTAAATAATATTTTCATAAATTTATGTGGCATGGCGTATGGTTTCCGTACAAATTATGTGTATGATAATATTTCCGAAAGTATAAATTCACCAAAATCTAATGTGGTTTTTGGTACGGAGATATAACTTGAGAATTGTTAAGTACAACATACTCTAAAAATAAATATTTTCATTATAATATGTTATTGTTCGTTTTGGATACAACCCTCACAAATTACGTTTTAGACTACATTTTTATAGTGGCCATTAAATTTTTTTTCCACTTGCAATCATCATTTTTGGGACTTCAAAGAAAAAACTTTGGAATAAGTCAAGAGCCCTTTAAAAGTGGCTTGTGATAATAGATTTGATTAGTATTTTGGCGGGAAGTGTTTGGAAAGACGCTTTTAAAATTGTAGTAGATATTTTTTTACTGAAATGTTTATAATTAAAAGAATAATATTTCTTTCCTTATCCGATGTCACCTAATTTAATTTTGACAGCTAAAAAGAAAAAATAGAGATCTAAAAATAAAAGAGATATTTTCTGCGAACATAAATTTAGCTTAACGATAATCGTCACTTGCATAAATCATGAGTTCGAATTTTTTTATTTCTTATCAAACAAATAAATAGCTTTCAGATTTGTTTGCGGAAGGAAAAAAGAATAAGCATCTTCAACCCCACCGAGATGCATATTCAAACAAGTGGCCATTACAATTCAAATCTATTGCTGAATGATATAATTGAATAATATATTGTATGCTTTTTTTAATGTGAAATTAGATCTACCAAGATATTTTCAATTATGCATTTAGTTATAAATCTAATTGTATGCAAATTAGAAAGTATACCCATCTCTGCTACAATGTCTAATCACTGACACTGTACAGTCCTTGCTGTACTTTTATAACACAATATTATATTATACATTTTCTCACTTTAATTTCTTTTGCCACATCTCATTCGAGAAGAAATCTGAACCATCGAACATGTGATCCGACGGTTGCCATGCCATTTTAACAAAATCTCTTTCCTCGAACCTGCTGACATGTGACCGAACTGCAAATTACAAAAAACACGGTTCCTTTTTTTTTTTTTTAATTGAAATGATTGTTCTTATTCTTTTTTTTTTCCTAAAAATAAAAAATCAACCGACCTCCAAAAATTGAATAATTCTGAAAATTAAGTGTCGGTATGTAGTCAATCTCTTGTATTTTGTTTTCAAATTTTTAGAACTAGAAACGTTTGATAATTAGTATTGACTTTCCCTTTTTCATTTTTTAAAATCATATAGAAGTTTTAGGAAAAAAAAATTAAGTGTTGGTATGTTAACCTAATTTTTGTTTTTTATTCGTTTTTTAAATCATAAAAAAAGTATTATTTTTTTAACAAAAAATAAAAAACAAAAATCCTGAAATAAAAGCGTCGCAAAATAGACTCTCACCAACTTTTGGGATGAGAAAGAATATGAAAACTTAAGAAAAGAACAATTAGAGTATACGCTTGTTTTTTCCCCCTTGCTTGTGAACGTATTTAAAATAACAATAATTAATAACAGGATGACCTAACATAAAAATGATGGGCTAGGGGTGCCAACTAATTTGAAATTATTAGTATGTACAAATATTGTTTATTTCACCTAATAGACGTGTATTAAATGAATTGGATAATTACTATACTATAGAATGCATTTTGTACCTAAAAAAAGCAAAAAAAAAAAAAAAAAAAACCTAGCATCTAACAACTACCAAGTAATTATCAAAATAATATTTTAAAGGTCTATCTTAAATATGATTAAATGACCAATAGACAACTACCAACTAATTTGATACAATATTAATATTCATAGAGTTTCATTTCAAAATCAATTGACAATAAGGGGTAGTCCATGTCTATTATAAACATATGTAAGGTTTCTTTTCTTTTTCAATGTGGAATCTTTAAAACAATGAATTCAAAATCTTAAGCTCGTGAGTTAAAGTAAATCTAATTATTTATATGACATGTCTAACCGTCTTAAATTTCTCATATTTAAAAGAAAATAATCGTATAATATTTGAAAAAAGCCTAAATATCAAGGTAATAAAAAAATCCAGACAAGCTTTCTCTCTTTCTCTCTTTTTTTTTTTTGAGAAAAAAAAAAACAGACAAGCTTATTATTGAAATGCAATGGGACATCATGCTTATGAAATTTATTTAAATACTATTTTTGTGATATTTATTTTCACTATCATTTTCATATTTCCTCTTTGTATATGCTTTAAATTTTATTTATTATTTTCTTTAGTACAACGAAATTTAAATTTATTAACTAAACCACTCAGAAAAAACTGGATTTCACTCCCTCAAAATGATGCATTTTCTTCTTTGGATATCGTAGTTTTAAATACCAGAGATAAAAAAAAAAGAATGTTATTAAATTATTGATAGGAGTTTCATTCCCAATTAAGCTTAGGAAAAAAAAAAGTTAAAATGCTATTTTGGTTAGTGTAACTTTAAAATGTCCATTGTACCCTCAACCTTGATTCAATGTAGTCTATATGTTTTGTTCATGTCATTGTAATTTTTAAAAGTGACACTTTTGATCCCTTTGCAAAATTTTGACACAATTTTATATACCATGCAAATCTTTCAATATAAAATTATGCCTATGAACGTTAAAATTTTAATAGAGAATAATTAAAATGAAAATAAATTAATCAAAATGGTTCCTTTTAAATTAAATTATAGTGACCAAAATAAATATTTTAAATGTACAAGACTAAAATAAACAAAAATTGAAAGTATAAGAACCGAAATAAAATTTTTTAAATTACGAGGATACGGAACCAAAATAGTATTGAAAAAAAAAGGAAAAAAGAAAGCTGGGCTGGTTGATATATTTCTAATCAATAACTTTTGGCAATTCAGCCAAAATTAAACCATTGAACCGGCAAATTATGTTGTTTCACAAATTATACGTAGGAAATTAATTGAATAATTCAACCTTGACGTTGTAAATTATGTTTTTTTTTTTATATATTACATTAAAATTTTAAAATTCCGAATAATACAGCATTTTTTTTCTTTTTCTTTAGTATTTTTTTTATTGGATGGAGTAAAGAATTTTGTGTAGTAAGGCTGGGTAATTTGACATTAATTCCATGGCCTAACAACTAAAGAAAATAATTTACAAAGTCAAGATTCACTTCTACTTTTATAACAATTCACGGGTGGCTAAATTGGATATAATTTAATTAGTTAAAGTATACATTCTCAACAAAAAAAAAAAAAGAGAACGAAAGAACAGTCAAAATTCATATCTTTACAGGTGGTTTTAACTAAAATATGATTATCAATTTTTCTCTGTTTTCTTTTTGTGCCATGTTTAAATATGACTATGAAATAAGAAGATCGTGGTGGAAAAATATTATCCAATAACATTAAATCAAGTGCCGAATTCCCTACCTTCCAAAGCCTCGTTCTGCTCTCTTGGCGTTTAAATCAACCAAACTCCAAATCACATTCCCTTTTTAACTTTTGGGCTACCAAAAAGCAAAACCATCTCCTAAATCCTAATTACATAAGAACTACAAATTTAAAAGAATAAGTTATAATAGTTATTGGGGGACCTCCCCCTCCTACTTTTAATTACAAAATTATAGTCTATAAATCATGTCTTTTAAATATCCTTTGTCAATTAAATTCTTGGCCTATTCGGCTTAACATAGAATTCTAAAGCGGGTTGATTGAGTATTGGGTAAAAGAAACGAGGTAGAATGAAAATCTAATAAATTTATAAAATAAATTGAGGACTAAAATCTTGAACACAGAGGGGAATAAGAATAAGAATAAGAATAACCAGCCTGTTATTCATTTTTCTTTCCGATAACAAAAATCTGAATAATCAATTCCTTCCTCTCGTTACATACAAAAAGAATCCAACCCCACAAAACACACAAAAATCTCCAATATAAATTGAATAGAATGATGGAATTTTAATCCTGTGTAAATAAAAAAGGGTTAATTAAAAGTGAAACCAGATCGGTCTCACTAATCGATCTTCTTCCCCTGCGACTTGTGACGGAACCCATCTCCCAAATCTGTACACCGCTAATCAATGAAAGAATTGGTGACTCTGTACCAAAGAATTCTATCTCCAAATCTAATAACTTAAATAATTAATCAATGTCGAAGACGATGAGGGTGTTGGTGAAGCCGAATCTTGTGCTCTGTTTTCAATGCGCGGAAGTCTGTACAGATCGTAGGGTTGCCATAGATGATCCAGAAGGCAAGGTTTGTTAGCGTCTAATCTGACCCACGGCTTCCCCTTCCCGCTCCAATGGAGCAAACTCACCGGACCCGGATGCAGTGTCCGGCAGCTATCTTTGACGTTGTCGCCGCCGAGGCCGTGCTGGTTCCACCGATGGTCGATCGGCTCCACATTTCCGGCGAAAACAAGCAAGAACGGCGGGAGCGACCCCAGATCGTAAATCCTTGTGCGCTTCTGGAGCTCCATCCAGCTCTCGATCTTCTTCTTGTAGTTCCCGATTCTCCATCTGGAGAGGTCCATCACCATAACTCCGGTGTTGAAATAGCAGGGCCTTCTTGAGGCGAAGACCCGGGATAGAACCGGGTCGGACCAGAACTTGTCGGTGAAGTAGTTGGTGAAGTTGGCGTGGCAATACTCGGGCGCTCCGATGACCCGCGACCCGGTGAGGTTGATTTTCCAGAGCTTGTGAATGTCGTCGACCACGACCACGTCAGAGTCAAGGTAGATGACCCGGTCAACGGAGGAATCAAGAATGTCGCCCAGGTAATTTCTGGCGTAGTTCAAGGGGTTCTCTAGGGCTTGCCGAATGGATGACGAAATCAGATTGATTACGGTGTCCTCCCTGAAGATGTAGACCTTGAAACTGAGTGAGGGAAACGTGGATCGGACGAGTTTGCTGAGTTCGCGAGGACTCGCACGGTCAAACTCGGCGGCGATGAAATGGAAGAACGCGTTTTCCGGGCAGGATGCGTGTTTGAGTACGGAGTGAATCGCAGCCATGGAGCCGCGGACGTACTCGGAATCCAAGGTCATTGCGATGTGCACCAAGGACGGGTCGCCGGAGGAAGCCGGACATTCGGCGCCATTCCGGTACCCCGGCGCCTCAAAAAATCGGCCGAAATCCTCGCCGGAGCGAAAAGTCCGAATCCCGAAGCAAAATGGGAGGAAAAGCAGCAGAGAAAGGGCTAATCGTGAAATCAGAGGTTCCATGGCGATGAGTGATGAGTGAAGAAGATGAATCGGGGGGGTTTTAAGGGAAATGGGAGAAGAAGACAAGGAAGAATTGAGATTATAAATTTTTGTTGTGGTTGAATAATGTTGATGCTTGGCCTGGCCTTGCTTTTGTTCGAGTTTACCAAACGCGGTTTTCCGCGCGTTCTCTCTCTCTTCGAGAGAGGGCAGAGGAAAGTGTGAGTGAGGGGAAAAAATCGATTACATTTACATATTTATATAAATGGAATTTGTTGGCTGTCTCCTTCGCTGTCTGCCTCGCTAAGTAAGGAATACTTTTCTTTTTTTAATTTCACTATTTTACTTTCTTACAAAAAAGGGCAATTACGTCAACGCACTATTTTTACCATTTAAAATGACACCTCTGAGTCTGACCATTTCCCTTCCCACTCTCAATAATTTAGTTTAATTAATATTAATATTTATAATCTCTACCTCTACCGATGAAGTATTTTTATTTTATTTTTTGAGTTCGGGGAAGGGAATCCCATGTGCTTGTCAGTTATATGAGTTTATGGTTAATTATGGGATGAAGTCTAAATGTATTTTCTTATTATTTTCACATTTAGATTAAAAATGACGGAGCCATGTGAAGTGAGAATATCAAATGGAAAATCATTTTTTTTTAAATGTGTGATTAGTTGCATTGCAAGGCAGGGATATAAAAATAATTCTGTAATTAAGGACAGGCATGATTGAATCTGTTATTATAGTGCCATCCTGTGAAACTTTTTGTAATGTGGCTGTATTTACTTGATGATAACAACAAATAACACTTTTCAATTCTAAAGTCATTATATTCGTCCCAATTATTACCTAAAAAGAATAAAAATGGGAGGAAAATGTATATGATATATACTAGAAAACAATATATGTTGAATAGTAAATCTAAGGTTTAAATTTTATTTGCATGCTATTATTTAATTTTAGTTTCTAAATTTTATAAATTTATATTTTAGTTATTAAATTTAAAGAGTTATTAAACTTTTAAAAAATAACTTTTTTTTTTTAAGATTTCCACCCAATAACTAAAGTAACTCTTAATCTTATTAATGGATAAACCTGTCACATTTATACAACTATGAGTAAGCTGTCAGCTAAGCTTACTAACACTTATAATTACAGTCACCCCTGGAACATACAGATTGGAAATATCAAAAATCAAAATACAATCAGACATCAAAATAAAAATAAAATATGGCAAGGATAAATATTATTACTGTTTTGTTGTTGTAATCTTGAAACTAATATTTACAAGTCAAAACGAACATAGTTCAACCGTAATTAATATATATCTCAAATCAAGAAGTTGCGAGTTCGAATCCTCTCCTCCATCTTAATTAGAAGGGAGGGAAGTGGGGAGGAATGAAACTGAAAAGATGGGAAATGGGGAAAGGGCATCAGCGACCCGATTGAATAAAATCCTTTCGAAAAGCATTGCTTTTGGGCACCACCAAACAAACACCAACCACCAAAATACTATTTATTTTACTATTTATTAATTATTATCATCATTATTCAAAAATGAAAATGAAAATAATAAAATAAAAAAGATGGAGAATTCAAAGTGGGGGACAGCTGTCAGTATTTGGAAGAGTGCAACGTGGACGGTTTCTTCGGCTGGCCGAAGTTTTTAATCAGCATCGGCCAGAGAGGTAGAGAAAGCGAGCGAATAATAATAAACAGACCAATTCCAACAAGGAACACATATCCGCCGCATAAAGCTTTAATAATTGCTCCAAATTCAAATCAATTTTCTGTACAAAGTTTGTTTTAATTTAATTTTTTTAAAAGTTTAGAGAAAAAAATAAAAGGAGGACGGAGAGAAGAAGAGAAGCAAAGAATAAGAAGGAACGTGGATGACGCAATAATAATAAGTTGGGTTGAAAATTGAAATTTGAAATTTGAAAGAAAAAAAAAACCCATGGAGAAATATGGTGGAGTCCAGTTGTGAAAATTCTTAAAGCCAGCTCAGCGTTTCTGAATTGATGTGGACACTCTTCTCTGTATCGGTGTTTCCGTTTCAGAAATTCAGACTGCCACCACCTCCCTCCTATCAAATTTCATCTCCACCAATTAAGTTTTAAATTTAATTACGTTTTTTTTTGTATTTTAATAAATCAACGGTTGTTTTTAATGTATAAATAAATGACGAAAGTTGGTAACAAAAAAATGAAAATGGGAATTTAATAGGGAAATGGAAGAGGGAAGGAGAGGGGGTTTTGAGAAAGTCCACTAAATTGCCTGACATGTCTGTCACGCCTGTTTGGTTTTTGGTACATTAATGTTTAATATCACATTTAAATCTTTTTTGAATTTTTCCAACGTAAACATCCCCCCTCGCACGATCATTTTAATGCCTTACGCGCATCACTTCAATTTTCAAAAACAAATAATAATAATAATAATAATATTTCATCATTATTCATTCCACTTAATTAAAATTTAACACATAATATAACAGCTGCCACACCCACCAAGGAACTTGCGCACACGTGCCTCGCTTATGACTTACATAACTTATGACCCATGTATTTTTCCTAAATTTAAATTAGCACATCAATTAAAGTACGTGTGTATATATATATAGATGCTATGTGGCAGAAAGCTAAAAGAGCCACGTTGCAAAATCGTTATGAGATGCTTAAGGTACATCGACTTGTATCTCAAGTCAAAGAAGACCGACATTAGAGAGAGAACATTGACTCAGGTAGATCAATCGTCCAGTAATCAAGGAGAGGTTGGATCTAGCTAGGAGAAGTCGTGATCCGATGAGTTATGAACAAGGGAAGGACGAGATCTTGTTGTTTGAAAGATTAAGAGAGTTGATAGTGTACGTGAGATATTGGCTCAGGAAGTTGAGGTAAAGGTGACCTACACAAAAGGAATGGTGAGTGGATGCCAACATGGCACCGCCCTATACTACACTCTCAATATATGAGCTTTAGAGGAGAGTCATAAATAATGACTTGAGAGGAAATACATACACCTTGGAGAGAAGTAAATAGTGACTTGAGAGAAGTAAATAGTGACTTGAGAGGAAATGCATACCTTGGAAGTTCATGGACATGGGAGGTTATTAGGTTGCTTTGGCTGATGAATGGCCAACCTAAAATGGTCAGGATGTGCCAGATCTATGCAAGGTGTTGCCGACCTATGTGTGGCTGTAGTGAGGTCGAGATACAATTGACCTATGGCCGATCTAAGTTGTTGGTCGAGGTGCGGCCGACCTATTTTCATAGTGAGGCTGAGGTACGACCGACCTATAATGGTCAAGGCATAGCCAATCTACGCAAGGTCGAGGTGAGGCCGACCTAAGTTGTTGGCGGATGTGTGATCAACCTATGACCGACCTAAGTGGTTAGCCAAGGTGGCCTCATGGCGTGTGAGACTATTGGTGATGCCCACCTGTAACCACTATATTTCGGTTCTATCTCTAACCTATGTTGCATTGAAATAGCTCTACCCTATGTTGCGTTAAAATAGCTCTGCCAACCTATATAGTGTGACTTTAGCGCATGAAGTTTTAATGTATTTTTTATGTGTTTTTTTAGCAGCTTTAGTGCATTTCTTAGCATATCTTGGAGTGCACCACTTATCGCATCTGTTTATGCAAAGATTTGCACAATGTCTCACTAGGCCAAGCTCGAACTCTGTCCTCGCTCCGACCTGAAACTTTAAGGAAGACCTGCACAAGAAGACAAAATCTCTGACGCTCAAATCAGTAAGCAACTCGGACTCAATATTAAGTTCGAAAAACTGCGGTCCACTTTGTCCATTTGCTGAGGCAGACCCTTTGTATAGGGCATTTTAGAAAAGGGAAGGGAACAACTCACGAAGGAGGCAAACCCTTTATATAGGGCATTTTAGAATGCAAGCAACTCCTTGACTTTTTTTTAGAGCGTACCGCTATTGAAATCTATACTATATTAAAAAGGAAGGATTTGTGAAAAACATTTTTAGTCCATAATACCCTTTTAAATTTAACTAAATTACATAAATAATATTCATAGTAATTCACAATCGTGCATTAAAAAATATAATTAAATTGATATGTGCATTGAAAATTATAATTAATTTACGATTTTATAACTCCAACCGTTTATTTATGATTTTATTAGAGTACCGTTTCAATGACCTTTCATTTTTTTTATTTATAAAAACCCTTTCAAATTCTATTAACTTATAAAATCCAATTTTTCCAATTCTATAAATTGTGGTGGAGAAGAGATAGTTCAGTGTGGTGATTGGTTCTAAATAAGTTTGGTGTGATGATTTCCACCAACAGGATGTGAATCGACGGAAGGAGGCGGAAGTTGCACAAACAAATTCAATTTTAAAATTGAATTTCTAAAATCCCGACTCCATTGTTTTCATCCTCAAAACATGGTTTCACTACTCTACAATAAGTCCTCGCAAAATTGTTGTTCTCCTTCTTTCTCATAGATTGGTTTCGAGTCGAGGCGTGCGGCAACGAGAATGCATGCAGTCGAAGAAAATCAACTCATTCTTTCTCCTAGATCGGTTTCAAGTCGAGGTGTGCGACGACGAGAATTAATGCATGCAATGGAAGAAAATCAACCCAAATCCTATTTGTTTCTAGATGATGGTTGTGAGAGTGGTAAAATGAGGAAGTAAGCTGAGGCGTGCGACGACAAGAATGCATGTAGTTGAAGAAAATCAACCCATTCTTTCTCCTATATCGGTTTCGAGTCGAGGCGTGCAACGATGAGAATGCATGCAGTGGAAGAAAATCAACCCAAATCCTATTTGAGTGATGGTCATGAGAGTGGTAAAATGAGGGAGTAAAATTAGGGTTTTCAAAATATGTAACATTCTATTTAGAAAAAAAGATCCTTCAATAATTTTTTTTAATAAAAATGTCATTAAAACAATGACATTTGATTTATTTTTAATTATGGGTAAGTTTTTCAGTTTTAAAATACATATGCAAAACTTCTAAAATTGTCATTCAAAATAATAAAATTTACTTTTAACATATTTATTCATTGTCCATCATATTTATATTTATATCTATACTAGGTTAAAAAGTATAGATGTTTGAAAAATATTTTTAGACCATATTACCCTTTTTGTTGTGTAAAATTACAAATATATCATTTTTTAGAACATCATCTTGCCCTTTGTGTTTTATGAATCACAAACCTCATTTTGATTTAACCACCTTTTATTTGTTATTTTTTGAAAATATTAATAGTTAATAAATTTATATATTAATAACAACATTAATTACAAATGTACAACAATTATATCAAATTTTAATTTGACGTTAAAATTAATTATTCAATATAAGAAATCAAACTAATTACTTTTACGATGAAGAGATGATAGGTTACAAATTTAGTATTTTACCATGTCATTATTTTTTTGTACAACTATTATCATTAAATTGATAGAATCACTATGAATTCTAATCAATAAATTAACCTTCGGGTGTTGGTGCAGTGGCATGAGGCTTAAAATCTAGGTTCGAGCTCTCCTGTGTTCAGAAGTCCAAAAAAAAAAAGTTTAAGAGTCCATAAAAAATTTTAAGAGACCATAAAAAAATTTATTGCTTTTTTTAAAGCTTACAATAACGTAATAATAAACATCAAATGCTAAAAAATGAAAAGTTTTGCTTTTATTTACGTAAATGAACTATATGATTAAATATGTTTTTACTTTCATTTGAATTTAATAGTACAATATCGAGAGTTTGAAAATCTCAAAAACCTTGTAACTTCTTCCTTCTCTATAATTATTTAAATCTTAGATTATTTTATTTTTCTTTAATTAATTAATAATGTATCTCTCTAATTTAAATAAATATATATAGTGTAATTTCATATTGTGAGAATAACCATTTAAATAAATAAAAACATGAGAATAATTATACTTTTAAATTTGAAATATTAAAAGTAATAAAAATTTGTTTTTAAATTCAATTTCTTAAATTTTGAAAGGATTATAATTTTGTTAAGAATATTAAAAATCAAACAAATGAGATGCAAGTGTGGAAACGAAGTAAATGCTAGAATATGAAAAGTTTTATATTCAATTTATACAAAATTAATTATAAAATTAAATATGTTTATCTTTAATAACATTTAATTATAGAATACAAAGGGTTTGAAATCTCAAAAGTTTATAACCTCATTTTATTCCCAATCAAATCATCACAATCTTTGATGCACTATCTACAATATTTTGAGTTTTCTTCTCTATATACTTTTTGCTCCACACAATCGTTGTAGTAATTTCAATTTTTTTTTGGAGTAATTGAACAATAATGTAGTTTAACAACCATAGATATTTGTATCTCGAGAAGCAGTCATCATAGTTCATATATTTGCAAGAGGTAATCATATATCTCACGAAAATGATTCCCCTCATTTGCTATTTATGTTTAAACTCATGCATGTTTGAATATAAAATAATTATTGATTAATTTTATCTTAAATTTATGGCAAAAAATAGTATCAACCATAATTTTATAGTAACTATTAAATAGTTACTACAAAAATTAATATAATTTAATTAAAAATAAAATACACAACGTTTTTATATATAAATAAGCTTTCATATAAACAAATTATATTTATCTTCAAAAATGAAATAAAAAATTTCAATTAAAAAAATACAGTAATAATGATTTTTTCTAGATACCATAAAATGATTAAAAAACTTTTAAATTCAAATAATAAATACATAAAATAATTTAAATGTTTAATAGAATACAAAATGTATTATAATTTAATTCATATTTGTATGTTTTGATACCGTGTGTATATATATATATATTTAATCCATTTTACTATTAAATATTATCTTTTATTTTTGATTTTTGAAAGGTTACTAGACATAAATATCAAAATAAATTACACGTATTATTAAAAACAATTTTGAATGATTATAATTAATTTATACTTTAAATCAATTGTTAATTAAAACTCAAAATAATAAATAAGTTAGTTTAAAAAAAACATAAAAAATAAAGAAAAATAAACTCGTGCAATGCACGTGCTAATCCACTAGTAATAAAAAAAGGTTGATGGATGAAGTAATCGGAGTGACAAATGATTACGGTTGCGGAAATCGGAGAAAGTCGGGAACCGTCGGTGACTTTTTGAATCAAAGTAGCAACGAACCGAGTACTACGACTACAGGGGGAAGCAAAGCTTCTACGACAGCTTCGCTTCCTCGTCGCTTCTTTTCTTTCTGGCGACTAGCTTCTCAAGTGGGTAGCTTGCGAGAAATTTCATACCTGATGGTGAAATGAAGCTCTCTATTTATGGGTATTAAGTTCCGATAGGGATTTCGACAAGCGGTTACCCAGGTTGGATATGAGGTTGGACACATCGAGTTCGAGCAGATTGAACTCAGACACTTACTCGTGATGATAATTTGTTCCTTGGAGAAAATGGTTGTCACCCACCTCGGATGATTCCGAGGCAGAACTGCACAAAATGTACTTAGGGTCGTTCCCTAATAACAAATGATCATCTTCCACGTGGCTACCTGATTTCTCCCCCAAAACAGCATCATTTAAGGAAAGACCTCCAAAAGTTGATTTTGTGAGAAGATTATCTCATAGCTTAAGGTTTTTTTTTTTTTTTTATAATAAATTCACCCCACCCTAAAACATCAATTATATCATCTGTAAGTAGGTTTCATCGAAGAAATAAAATAAAATTGAGGATGTTAATTTCTGGGATCATGGATATTAATATGTGCAAGAAGAAGATAGGCAGTGGTTAGTTAGAGACGGTTAGTATGAATGAAGAATACTAATTAATATTATATATCACAAGTCAAAGAGATGAATAATGCATAAATGATAAAGAAAGGAAGATTTTTTTTTTTCTTATCAGCAAAAAAATTTCTAATAGATGAGTATTATTAAATTTAGAGTATGTTAGGTTTGGTCGAGTCGGAAACCATTTTGTAGATACTTTTTAACTTCATTTTGTATTTATTTAAATGACTTACATGCTTAAAATTTTAAATTTTCGTACGAAAAAATTGAATTTATTTTTTTAGAAAAGAGGTAAAATAAAATAAAATCAACTAAAGGATCTGGCAAACAACCTTCCAAGATCATCGTCTTCTCCTTCTCCATCGCATTGTTTATTCGCTTTTTCCAATAAACTTTTTTAAGGTTGAATTTGGTTCCTTTTTTAGTTGGGTTGGGGAAGACAATAGACACATCAAAATATGAATATGAAATAAAAATCTTAAATAAATGAAAATTTATTAATGAGGTCATCATCAGAAATGGCATATAATTTGATAGGTCAAATGGTGCATTTTCAGTCTTAAGAAACATCCAAGTGCCTTTTGCGGGAAAAAAAAAAAAAGCAAAAGACAAAAGAAGCCTCTAAGTGGATTGGCCTTTCTTTTTTCCCTTTAATTCATGTTTGTAAATTAAATTCAATGACTTCTTTATTGGTATACCTGAAATGATGAACTGATAATTGAATTATCTCTTTAAGAATAAATGCATGTGACAAAGTAAATGTTGAACCCATTAAATATGCTATAACCCATGAAATTAAAATTTTAGAATTTAATGATAATTAAATATATGTTATACCACAAGGTATTAATTTAAAATGGTTAATTTAAACATATTTCAGTGGGTAAAATATATGCTGTCATTTCAAAGATCGGTAGTTCAATCTCCCATCCTTGCAATAAAAAAAGAAATCAAAATCAAGGAGGATAGTACATATCTTTATCCATTAATGGTCCGATCTCTCACTCTTAAAAAAAAACCAAAGATAATATTAGATAATTAATTTCATAATTCAATTGTATTATTTTCTTGTAACTACCTCCTATATATAGTCTATTTATACCAAGAATAAAGTTTGCCAGAGTTAATTTAATTTTAAAGATTTAATTAATAGATAGTATATAGATAATAACCTACACGTTGGTCCTCAAATTAATATAAATTTTTTTAATACAATATATATTGAACCTCTAAAAAATAGTAAGATGTCTTTAAACGTGTAGAGGATAAAAATATGACCCATTTGAATAAAAGTTAAAATTTCAACTATGGAATTGATGGTATGTAATATGGTTGGAAAAATGGCGAAGAATAAATGAAAAGGATAAAATGGGAATGGACATAAAGTTAAAAGTAAGTGGAAGTGCATAGGATACCATGACAAATGACAGCAAGGCACCAAAAACAAACACACGAGTTTAGAAAGTGATCCGGCCGTTGAACTTTTAAAATTTAAAAAAAAGAAAAAAGAAAGGGTTTATTTTATTTTTTAAAATAATTATTTACGCGCCACGACGGTTGAGAGTCACAAGGAGCAGAGAATCTGTGAACCCACCGCCCGCCCAACGATTCTGTTCTTGCAGGCCTTTCTGGTGGCCGGTCGGTTCTGCTAATTACGACACAAATTAAAAAGGCTACACTCATTAAAATTGCACATAATTTTAAAAACTTTTAATTTAGATATTTGTATTTAATAGGGCTCTACATTTACTTAGTTTGTCTAATGCTTGTATAACAGGATAACGGTACTCACGAAATTAATTAGATTTCTATATGAATCTATTGTAAATAGGTCAATATGAACTTATCGGTAATTGACATCTGTCTCTGACTAAGAAGTCATGATTTCGAATCCCTCACCTCATTTGTTATGCTTAGAAAAAAAAAAACTATTGTAAATAGAATTTAAAGTCAATGAACTTGTTAGAAACTTTTTAAAATCTAAGGGTTAAATATACTTGATTGTGAAAGTTCAAGAACTTATCACAGAGATGCAACCTTAAAAGTTTTGTAATTTAACCTTAAAAAAATAATCCATCTTTATTCTTGAACTTTATAATATTAGTCAATTTTAACTAACTTTCTATGTTATCGCTATAAACTTTAGATTATGATAAGTATTACATTGATGAGGCCTTTGTGAAGCATGGTAAGGATTTCTCAAAATCAACTAATGTGAATGGAGATAAAACTCTTAACATATATATATATTTTTTATTTTTGAAGGATCAAACTCTTAACATATCAATGTATGACTATGGAATAAATCTCTAAAAAATCACCCATTTCAAAATAAAAGATAATAAGTCTACAATTTTGTTTTGTGTTTTTGCTGGTAAACTAATAAATGCAAATGAGAATATTTCGTAACGATTTTTGCATATGGAAGTTTGACAAAAAGTAAGAGTGATTAAAAAGAAGTAACAAGATTAAGAAAAATTATATTTTTAATTTAGTTTTATATTATATTTGTGGGTTCTAAATTCCTCCTCTACCCCTTTCCTTCACCATCTCCGGCCGAAGTTGTCGCTGCTGCCGGCAATGAAATTTATCCTGGCCCACTGCCCGCCGTCACACCGTAAACTCTCGCCGGAGAGAGGAAGAGCTCCTACCTCTCTCCTTCGTTCCAGATCCGGTTTAGTTGTGGAGGGGACCGGGGCAGCTGGGAACTGCGTTTGTCGTCTTGGAACACTCTCGAACTGAAATTTCTTTCATTGGACTACTTTCGGAGGAGCTTCTCCTTGCTAGCATCTGCATCCCCCGCCGCGGTGCCGAATTGCTCCGGATTTTGGTTTTCCGGGAATAGTCTGGCGGCGTAGGCTTGGTGGCGGTGGTGCCAAAACACGACCCAGATGAAGAAAGCCGTAATCCATAAATAAGAAAGAAGCCGCCATGGGAAGTATCGCCGCCGCACATTGCCGAAAAATCCACCATAGAAGGGGGCAATTTTCAGGGAAGAAGAAACGTAAATGTTTTTGTTCGACGGGCGCTGTATTTCATGGTAAATTTATAAACATGGATTTGTTGGATAAATATTTGCCAAAAGGGGGGTTTGAATTATTTGGCAAAAAGGAGATTTGCCAATTTATCAGCAAGATACTGAAAATTTCCACGAGATGAGTCGATTAGGTTGAAATTGAGGTTGAATTTTGGTGGAATTTTACCTTCTGGATCGAATTCGACTAATTCCTTTATCCGATTTGACCTCAAGAATTTTCAGATCTTTGCCGGACAACGAAATTAATGGAATCGCTCATAAAATTCCTTGAATCCATCACATCACATCACTCGGTTTCACATGAACGGAGCGACGGTGGGCGAGGATAAGAATAATCCGCGACAGCAGCAACAGCATTCGCCGGAGAAGGAGAAAGGAAGAGAAGAAGAAAATAAAACCCAACAAATATAATATTAAATTAATTTATTTTTTCAAATCAGCAATTTAACTGCCACATTATTTTAAGTTTATTCGGGGTTCTTATGGTTTTCTTAACCATATAGAAAGAAAGTAATTTAACTATATAGCTACAAAATGGGTAGACTTAATTAATCACAAGTAATTGATCAATGAAATATTTAATATATTCAGACACCTTAAATATACAGAACTTGTGCTTTCAAACGGATCCAAGCCAAATACTACGAAAGAGTAGTTTCCAAGGGAAAAAGAGTGATATACTGTGTATGTGTAAAGAGACTTATCTATACAATGCCATATCTTGTCTGCTTACTTATGGAAGAACACCCCTCACTTCTTTTCGATCTGCTCCGAACGCCTGTAAAAACACACGATAAAGCTATCGAGGTATGTACAATCCATTCCAATGACATTGATAGGAGATGGAATACTTTACCTCAGCTCCAAACCCTTTTGCATACACGTGCGAGAATAGTTCCGAAGGATCTGGCATCGGACTTTCCTGAAAACACGAATGTCGAACGAGATAGCCATGAACAAAGCAGTATCGTTAATGTCAACGGTGTTGATTACATAGTTGTTCTAAATTCCTAAGCTTGCTGGACAAAAAGTTGCACCATCTCACCTTGGCTTGAGCAATGGCTTCATCTACTTCTTTCCTCACTTCCTTCTCAATATCCTGATGATCCAAAATAAACTAAGATATGTTCTTTCTCATTCTACCCTTTTTTCACCTTTCTGGTACTAAATTTAAGACTTGAAGGCATTATTGAGAAGCTATTGAGATACCTTCAGATCCTTCTCTGTTGCTATCTCATGGGATAATAACAGTTTTCTAATTCTTTCAACAGCATCACGCTCCTGGAAGGTAGCCAGAAATTTATTCAGAGCAAAGTAGCTATCAAGCTGTGACAATTTCGATTCAGAAGATGAATAAGAGGATGAAGAAACAAACCTGTCTCACGCCAGAAATCTCATCACGCGTCCGGTAGGTGCTTCCAGGATCAGACATTGAGTGACCATGGTACCGGTAAGTGTCCGTCTCGAGAATCTGATATGGAATTACAAAAAGATAAACTAAATCTCAAGTGGAGGGAGAACCAAGTAAACAGTGTCCAACAAACTATTATCACCGCAGAGATCAAATAAAGCTTACGTCAAAACACACCCACTCTCGTAAGATCTTATTTTCAAGTGTGAGATTTCTATACATGAAAAACTACTTCCGAAAGAACGTGAAACGACATTAGTTGGGACTGAAATGAAACCTTCAAAACCATCTGCATGGGGTCGGAACTACAGCAGACCAGGGAATTCATAGTACCCCACCCTCCATAGTTCAGGAGACCTTTGAGAGTACTAATTTTAAGGGAAATACTTTGTCAATGGGCATTTAAGTATTTTTTTTGGAGTACTTCTCAAAATTCCTTTGGACTATGTAACTACACACCATGAAAATTTTGCTAAGTGTTTTTAGTTGTGACAAAGTTAAAATCATACCAAATTCACCCTTTGTTTGAAAATGCAGTCTAACAAAATTACATAATTAACTGTGATTCAGCTTGTGAATGATTAGCAAATAATTAGTTTAGTACTTTGAGATTCATGACGACAAAATCTTAATATATAACCTTATTTTTCCAAAATTGACCTAATATCTTTAAATGTTTGACAAGATTGATGATGGATGGGGCAGATGGAGATTGCATAAATCTGTTAACAGTGAAATGCACAGACCAGAATAACTCAGAAGAGGAAGAATGCAACTCATCATCTCTATCATTCTAAAATGAAAAAAAAAAGTAACAAAAACAGAAAAGATTTCATGAAGAACCTAAAAAGCACACAGGGTTTTGGAACAAATGAAACACATCCCTAAATAGACATGTTTGGTATCATTTCCACATGACATGCATTGCATATTGGTTACATTCGTTAAATCGATTCATAGTAAAAACGAGACAAATGAACTCACAATGGGTCCATTCTTTAAGGCATGCTCTTTAGCAAACTTGCAAGCTTGTTTGACAGCAAGGACATCCATCCCATCTACCTGTAACAAAAAATTTAAGAAACTGTTACCTGTTTAAAGGAGGGGAAAATAAACTATACACAAACCAAACAAGTGAAGCTTGAACACTGCACAAAACAGCCATGCCGCAAAATTATCTAGAGAAGACATAGTCTGCAAGCAGAAGTCAACTCTAGTATTTGTCTCTGAAAGGTGTAACTAATTCAAGAACAACTGTCAATTAACTTATTCAATTAATGCGCAATAATCCCACAAGACAGAAAAAATAAAGAGACCATAAGCACATTAGAATTCTCCAACACTCAGAATCAACTCTACCTTTAGTCCTGGAACGTAGTCCCCACGCTTATAATAAGCTGGATTCTTTGCTGCTCTCCACTCTGCAGTTCCCATACCATCTGTAGCAATAAAAGATAATTAATAAAGCTCACCAATCAACATATGTGTATTCATTAAGCTTTAAATAAAATGTTAAATAGCCCAATTCATATTATTCTTTTAGCATATTGTAATACTTACAAACACTTACAGAATACCACTGTTCTAAATACAACGGAATTGGTATAGGAGCATGCAGTTATTCTCACAACTCGACGAAAGTTCTCCACTACTTACAATGATTATTCTCACAGACCAAAATGACCGGCAAATCCC
The DNA here is from genome assembly GCF_013281855.1 of Momordica charantia. NCBI lineage: Eukaryota > Viridiplantae > Streptophyta > Magnoliopsida > Cucurbitales > Cucurbitaceae > Momordica > Momordica charantia. The sequence continues at coordinate 30,550,765 of NW_028275167.1, read as the reverse complement.
AAAGCGCAGATATATTGAGGGCCTCGAACAACTGGCCCTGATTTGCCGCACCGTCGCCGTATAGGGCAAATGTCACAGCCCCATCCTTGGCGTACTTCTGAGCGAAAGCCAAGCCGCATCCCAGAGGAATCTGAGCCCCAACAATTCCATGGCCGCCATAGAACCCTGCATCCTTCTTATATAAATGCATGGAACCCCCTTTTCCTTTGGAGCACCCGGCCTGGCGGCCCATGAGCTCAGCGAATGCCTCAAGAAGGGTGCCCCCGCGTCCGAGGAAGGTACAGTGGTCACGATAAGCGGTGATAATGGCGTCCTTGTTCGTGATTGCAGCCTCCATGCCAATGGCCACGGCTTCTTGACCATCGTAGAGGTGGCAAAACCCTCGAATCAGTTTGGCCTTGTAGAGCGAGTCGGCAGCAATCTCCATGCGTCGCATCAGCGAAATTTCGCGGAAGAAAGCGAGTAGTTCCTTGGGGCTGGTGTCGACGGAACGCGACGGCGGCTCGCATTTGTAAGCGGTGAAGGGTATGGAGGTTTCGATTGTGAGGGAGGCGGCGTCATCGGCGGCGGACGAGAGGCGTCGATAGGAAGAGGACAAAGTGGAAGTTAAAGGTTTGAGGAGAAGTGAAGAGGAAGAAGAAATCCGACAGTGAGACATATTGGCTCCGGCGGGAGTGGGTGTCACCGGCGGCAGCGGGAAAAAGAATGAAGGAGTAAGGAAATGAAGAAGTGGCCGTTCAAGCGGTGACCACGACGTGCCGCTTGAACGTTAATTTGGCCTTTTCCCACCATTTTATTTATTAGTCACTTTTTTTTAATACATTCTATAGTCGGAAATTCGAATTCATCATCTTTTAGCGAGAGATATATATCTGATCACTTTGGGATTTATTAGTCACTCATAACTTACAATTTTGGAATTAAGATACTAAAAAGAAAAGGGGCAAAAAAAAAAAAAAAAAACCTTAACTCATACACGGTAGGTTGATTGGGATATATATAGATATTTATTACTTTCTTTTAATTGAAAATTTAGTTCCACCTCCACATTTATTGAACTAAATAAAAGTCAAAAAGGTAGAAATTTAAAAATAAGAAAATCAAATATATTATATAAATCATATCATTACGTTTGATTTGAATTATCCTGTTTTTGTAAAATTCTAAACTTTAAAATACTTAAACTAACATAGTTGGCAGTAATTTACATCTACTTATTTTTTCAATATTAAAGATTCAAATTTTCATGTTTCATATTTATTGTACAAAGAGAAAAAATATATATTTGTTGTTATGCTGCTAAGGTAATCACCTCGATATATTTTTAATCAAAACAACTTTAGGTTTTACTTTTCCTTTTTTAAATTTATATAAACTCCTTAGGATCAACTTTGCCTTTCCTAAGAAGATAACATTAAATTGGATCATCTTGTTCTTATTTCAAAGGGAGATGGTAAAAAATATAAAATCAATTTTTTTAGTGGAATAGTTCTCTATATGTTCTGGTGCGAACAATTCTTTATATAGTCGAATGATAAGAAATATTTTAATGTGGGATTTAAAGGAGAAAAAAAAACCATTTTTGTAACATTAATTAATTGGATAATTTTTTCATTCAGTGAAGTCGATCGTGGTAAGTCTACCCATATTAAACAAGATAAAAAATGGGAAATAAAGACGAACAAAATTTGATAAGAAATTCTAAAACGTTATAATTATGAGTACAAACTACAAAGATAAAAATAGAATCAATATCCGAGTACAGAAAGGACACTTAAACTACAAATTCACATAACTTATTTCACTTCCTCACATCCTTTCATCTCTCAATCTTAAGTTGCTTTTTTTCTTTTTAAAACAAAAAGAAAAAGAAGTTTCAGGTAAGTTCCGGGTAAGAAACTAAAATTCCAGGTGGCTTTACGAGAATCTGAGATGGAAGGAGAAGACAAAGGGACATGGGTTTAAGAGAAGGAAAAAAAGAGGGCTTCAGCTGTGGAAGAAATCATAGAGCTTACAGCTTAGGGATTTGAAACCTTTGGAGATGTTTCCTATTTGCGAAGCAGGAAAAATAGAGATCGTATACCGAAAGTGAAGTCTTTACATCATAAAAATTTACCCTATTTACAGAAACGTGGCTCAGTGGGCCACCCAACTCAGTAATACAATAAACCATGATCGAGCTATATCTCCTCCCAATGCCTTATTTTCATGGTGAGGCTGAGATATAAATAAGAATACAGTAAAGGTAAATTCAAAATACCCGCTTCGGCTTCACTATGCCCCAAACTTTGCATTTTCAGATTTCCAGTGCCTCGTTAAAAGTTACTGTAGGAACAAACACAATCAACATAAATATTCTTGCATTTGACTGCCTCCTTTCATGGTCTAATGCATGCCCATGTTAAGTTATCCCTCAAAATTATTGTTTCAAAAGTTAAATATATGCTACTTGCCAAATTGTGATGTCTGAAAGTTGTTTTAATTATTATTTTCTAATGAATGCACATGCATGATGCAGGTAACTTCGATAACTGGGAATTGGGCAGCAATATCAAATGTGGGATTCGGCTTACCATATTTACTTCAAACTCAACTTGGTGTGGTGTATTATGAGTTCTCAAGTAGCTTGTGAAACTTCTGTACCCTCCTACTTGAACTACCACTAGGAGACCTTGGCTGATTGTGGCTTGAGCTGTTTCCATGCAAACGTTTCCTTTTGCTATTTCTACGAAACAAAAAGTCCTCTGTATCTAAAACGTATGAAACCTACGCCAGCAAATGCCAATTGATCAGCAAAAAGTTGACATCAGGTTACAGAAGCAAAGTTATTATCCAACATATTGCTTTCATGAAAAAAATAAAACCTGGAAAGGTATAAAAGAAGGGAAGAGAAAGAAACTTCTAAATAACAATTACCTTCGATGAGTTGCAAGCGATTTTACACTCCAGACCATTAACAATTTTAAGCCCTTCCAAAGCATGACATGCGGCAGAATTCTCATCGCCACAGGCATATTTACGTTTGTTTCTGTAAGAACCATGGGATTTGATGACAAGGCAAACTAACGGAGGAAAATTGAATTGCTATGCTTCAACAATCTTAATACCTCTTCAAGAAGATCCCCGACTTCACTTTTTTCTCGGGGAGAACTGAAAAGAAGTCATTATGCAGGTAAGACGAAAAAATGGGGTCCATGGAAACAGCAGTTACTTCAGGCTTATCATAGCCATAGTCCATAAGCTGAATAGAAAGATGAGTTGGTGTGGACCACTGCAAAATAGATTTAGTCATCAGTTTAATGATTAAACAATTTAATACTTGGTTCAAGTGTGGCCACCACAACCACAAAAAATAACAACGATATATTCATTAAAAAAACATACTCGTTCAACACGATAGATATTCTCATCATGAAGAAGTACACGAGCATTTTCATGATAAACTGCATCAACAAATCTTCCCATTTTTCTTGATTTTTCATACGCATATAGTTGGAGAAGCTTGTTATCCATCTCATCCGTGGCAACTGTTTGAAGCTGAAACATAGCACGCATTGATTTTTCAGTATGTCCAACAAGAAAGAGTAAAGATAAATAAGAAAATAAAACTTGAGACTAAGAAAAAGAAGTCCAGAAGTATGTTACCTGTTTAACAAGTTTATAAATTAGTTTGTCTAAAGTGAAAAGAACATATGACTGGGTTCCAATAGTGGCTCGGCAATCGTCCTCAAACTTTGTGTTATCAGAGGAACCATCAAGTAGACTGTAAAGTGCATTCATGAACCTAACCCACAGAAAATGGTGTATTAATTAATGTTGCATAAATCAATATATGGTTATAGGGGACGAAGGGCAAGGACCTAGAATGTACAGCACCTGGCATAGAGATCCGTGGGGGTCGAATCATTTGAAGCCCTCCATTTCCTCTCTGAGGATGAAGAGTTGATCTTCGCAGATTGTATCCTCTCATACAGTGTCTGAGAACGGGAAATAAAACAAAAATATATAAGTTTCATAAAACAAGGAAAACAGAGAGAGATTCTTTTATGGAACTATCTTTTAAGTAGACTCCTAGATAATGAACCTTACTTGGTGGAGCCTAAAAAGCACATAAAAAGAGTCATTTCCGTAAAATACATGAGACTCTTTTCCTTCTTCATGCAACACCGGAGGAACATGCTTGGCAAGAGGCTTTACAGTCAATAGAAAGCGTTCTGAGAATGGTATAGATGTTCCATCTCCTTCAACATCATGGGCATCAGCCATCCCTTCTGCCTCACCTTCACTCTCGGCCTTATTTTCATCATGGTCTCCATCCTCATGATCTTCTCGAGAACAATCCTCTCCATCACCAGAATCACTTGCAGAAACATCACCATTCTCAGACGCATTTTCGCTGTCCTCCGATGACCTTTGAGCACTTTCCTCCCCTTCATCATCAGCATCAGCATCATTTTCTCCACCAGCCTCTCTGCAGCATAATTCTTCATCACCTCGGGCATTTGGATATTGCCTACCAGTAACACCATCCTTTGCTTTTGGCACGGGTTTCAACTCTCCGTCATAATTGGCAAAATTGTCTTCTTCAAAATCTCCATTTGGAGATAATTCGCCCTCTTCTCTTTCTATCTTTAAGTGTCTGACAGACTCTTCATTATATCTATGGCTTTTTACACCGTCTGAGATCATGCCATTTGCAGTAAGAACTTGTCTTGTAGAGCCACCACCCTATAAGAGGTTCAGCTTCATTAGAAGATAAAATCACCATTACTTAATTCAAACTCATCATGAACAAACTACAACCAGTAATCTAACCGCAATTCATGCAAAAAGCAGTGGCCAAAACTATAAATGAGTGGAACATTAACTCTTATTGCCTATTTGTTAATCATCTCTTGAAAATCAATACCAGCTTCCATAATAAAATGGCAAGTCGTAAAAGGTGCCAAAACATCCACCACAAACCACCTCTCCACTACTCTGTTCAGTCAAAATTGTGTCGATCACAATTTTACAATCTGCACACCTATGCCGACAGTAAAAATTAAGACCAACAGGAAAACTAATAACTTAACAAAGACTAAGGACATTATATAGTTCTATCCATATGTAACTTTCATGCAGCACACTCTTCAATTTAGCAGGACAACTTACTACCCAAAGCTTACCAGGACTATCACAATTTAGAATTCGGTTCTTGGCAACTTACTACCTTTGCTGGAGGGCTGCTGAATCCTTGGACCATCTGTTTTTCATTGTCCCTTTGCTACTAAAGGATGGCAGTTTCTGTTCAGGGTGTTTGACTTCTCTGATTGTATGCCTAAATAGTAAATATATTGATGATTGGATGATCGAGTGCTTCCAAGGGTGAAACTATAAAGAAAAGCTTAAAGCTTTGTGGTCTTGTGCTTTTCCAGCCCTATTATGGAATCTGTAGCTGGAAAGGAATCTTCGGTCTTTCAAGGATAAACCTAAGTTTTTCATTCTTTTTGTAATAGTGTCATGTTATGGCTTCTCGGTGGTGTCATAGAAACAGGAAATACTTTTGTAATTACAACTCTCTTTGATTTTGCAAGATTGGAGAGCTATTCTCTTTTAGCTTGGTTTTTTGGGGAGGAGCCCTATTGTCCTTTAGACTGTTCTTTTGGTTCCTTGTTAAAGTGTTTCTTATCCCAAAAAAAAAATTAAAAAAAAACTTCTAATAAATTTGTAACATAAAATAAATTCATGAAGGATTGACAATAGGATCCATAATAGATATCAATTAATTAAATTAAAGTAAAACAATGAAAGAAAAGTATGATTCAAATGATGAAGGCTTGGTAGTAGAACCCACAACAGACATATCTAGGCAAATTAAAAGATACCACAAGTTCAAATAAACTACCATACTTAAATTTTATTGAAAGAACAAATAAAAGGTCTAATAGAAAATTTTTGCCAAAGGCCCAAGTTCCCATCCCCCTGCTTCAAGAGTCTCTTCGATTCTCCTTCCATTTACAACATGCATATTGTTTTTACTAATACCTTATTCATGTTTAGTCAGTTACAGTCCTTAAGTCACAACACTTCTTCAACTGTTCATCCTCCATTCTTTTCTTTTTGGATTTTCTCAACTCCTTTATTTGATTTTCTAACTCTCTCATGAATTCAGCTCCTGCCCATTAGCCTTTTTATTAATCTCATCTTCTCTCTTTCATGAATTTGAGCCACCATAAACTTGTTTACTTTTGCTTTAAATGCCTACTACTACATTCGTCCTTTGAAACAAAATGGAAGATAGGCAAGCCTAAGACCAATAAACTCTCTCTCTAATAGTGAGGCAGTTGGTTTCTTTATCATACATCTTACGAGATTTCTCTAATTCATCGGGCTTTAGATATAAAAGAATTTTGACTCTTGAGGGTTAACACCACAAACTTTATACAGCACCATAAGTTGTTTAATAAAGACAAATTGGGTATTTAAACAATTAAGGGCCTCCAATGGAAAAGGAATATCACTCAGACAGCCATACCTCTGAGGAAGGTAACTCAATTCCACTCTCAACAGCGCTATTTCCAAGTCTCAATGGAGTGGCACTCAAACCTTGCAAAAGCAAACAAGTGTCCATCAGAATCTAAAATCAGAAAGAAAAAAGATCAAACAAGTAGAAAGGAGAAAGTGGAAAAAACAATTGTGAGAACAAGTTCGACAACCTGATGTGTTTTCTATGTTAGTTTTCCCATTACTTTGCTCTGCTGCAGTCGCAAGGGATGCATTTGAATTGACAAAACATTCAGTAGAATTGTCTTGTTTGCTTACTCCAGACAATTCATCAGTCACAGGTGCATTATTATCTTGAATTTTAACGTGTTGAGAAATACTGCAAAAAGGATCTCCCTTCCGTACGATACGATCTGCATCATGGAAACTATCTTCTTTGACCCCATTGTCCCCATTCAAGGGCCAAGCCCTGCAAGAACTTGATTGTTCAGGTGGAATAATTTCATCTCCATTCCTAGAAGAACTCAATAGCTTTGGGTGCATCACAATGGCACCCCCACCAGGACTGCCATCACTCTCAACCACGGTAGCAGCAGAACTCTTGGTAGAATTAGTTTTTGCCTTAACAACATCTTCAGTGTCCTCAGCACCATGAGGTCGGGAAGGAACACCAAGCATGGGCTCCAAGAAGGTTGTCCATACCTTCATAACCTTATCCAATTGTTCAGTCGAGCACACTTCTCCACAGGAATATTTTATTAGCTGATATAGATCTTCATGAAGGTCTGGATCAGGATACTCAAATTCCAAATTTGGAATAATAGGGCGTCTATTTCCTGCAGCAATAGCAAGCAACACATCATCTTCCTTCCGCTTCTTCTCACTAATCTCTTTGATCTCTGCCAACAAGGCTGTAAAAGAGAAAAACAAACTACCAATGAGAAAAGACCATAAAAATTCAACAATCAGATAACAATCAATATACTGAGTTTTAAAATGCTATCTTCCTAGCTTGAATTTACTTCGCCAAATGATAGAGAGAAATCATTGAAGTACAAATAACCAAGGCACTTCTAGTATTCTATTATTATAAAAGTAAGGTACATCTGACAAATAAAGGAACCATAAAAAGCTCCACAGCATTAGAGGACAGAAAAAGTAAAAAGCATGGCACAATGTTAAGTTACACCCTAACCTATCATCTATATTGTACCATCTAAACTAAGTATAAAATGTAATATAATTGCACATTTATATTTACTTTCTTATGATCCCAAAAGAAAAGGTGCAATATTTCAGAGCTTAATGAGCTGCAGAAAGAGAAAAGTGATGTAATATTGATGTGATGAGTCACCTTTAGTGCTCAAGCTTTTTGTGTCTTGCTGCTTGAAGTAGAAGCTACGATGATCAAGTGACTTATGATAGTTCTTAGCGTATATTTCAGCCCAAACTTTATTGAAGTCATAACGACACCGTGCCCATTCTTCTTGTTTCTGCTTCAAGCGGGTCAAAATAACTGGCAGAGCAAGAGGTGAATTCTTCCTCAACACATCCATAACATCGAGCCCATGGTCGCCATATAACCGTTCAATGCACCTCAGATTTAGAGCTACAGGAAGGACATGGAGTGTAAGCCTAGAAGGAAAAGGACTAGGGAAAAAATGAGTAATATTGAGAAAGTATAGTTAAATAAATACTAAGCAGATAATGACCAGTGAGGTGATCCTCAATTGAGATTGGACAGTCTGCTTTGATCACATTGTTATTGATCTTGTCAAGTAGTTCTTCAACACGCTTGGTAGTTACATTGACAGACTCCAGCAACATGTCGAGTTCAAACCTGGCAGCATCAGTACAAAGCACAATAATATAAATCATTCCATGTTTGAGAGAGTAAAAAATCAGTGCAAAAGTAAATTGCAGTGACATTTTCAGCTATACATAGTTAAATAATGTATATCTGGTTATCACGTCAGTCTCTGATAGTCCTGGCGACTCCATCTTTTTAAATTCTAATAAAAAAAAGTAATGTAGAGAGGACACTTAATAAAAGTGTCAAAAACATTAAATATAAAGAGACTAGAAATAACCGACTACATTCGCATCTCAAGGAATCTCTAACCTGTCATCTTCACATCGGAAAAGGCTCTCTTCATACTGGTTTTTGCGCATATGTTTAAAAGAGTAATCCTCACTTCCTGAAGTGACAGATACCCAGTGATCATTCAACACTTGATCGCCAAGATCTGTTCTTTGGCTAGCCGAAGGTATTGGATACTGACAGAACAAGAAAAAACACTCAACGTCAAAAAAAAAAAAAAAAAAAAAAAAAAAAAAAATTCAGCAATATCCTAAAACTGTTCATTGATTCATTAGGAGCAGTCAATACATTTTTCGGCAGAAGGCGATAACTGGGAGTGCAACGTTCACAGTTTGATAGATCAAGTTCATTTATTGGCTTCCCAAAATACTTGTCTTTGCTAGAAAACACAGACATCCTGTGGCCAACAATATCTTTATTTCCAAATGCAGCATGCTTTTCAAGTCTATCTCTTTCTCGATTTTCACGATCTCTATCTTTGGAAATATCCTCTTTCTCACGGTCACGGTCTCTATCTCTATCCCTGTCCTCCACTTGCACTGTTCTAGGCAAACTTCCTTCGTTCCATAATGATTCTGTATTGAATTTAAATAATTTAATAAATAAGAAATACATAAATACATACGTAACATAAAGATACTTAACTAATAAATTAAGCATATGTTGGTAAAGAGTGTTGAAGCCTCACAAATACACAATCAAAATCACCATGAACAACAAAAGATCCAGGCTTCAAAATATTAAATTATGGAAAGGAGGAAATAAAGCATACTTACTTCTACTCATGACACCAGCAAGAAATCCATCTGCAAAACAATACTTGATCAGATTTAATATTAAACAGTACAAAAACCACAGAAGCAAGAACAAACTCTAAACAGTTACCATTCCTCTCGCATCGTGCTAAAAATTCATTGAATCCATCCATAAGATCAGAATATCTTCCAAGTAAATCACCCACCTGACAAGTGGAAAAAAGAAAACGTGACAAAAATTTAAGGCTGTTGCTAAGTAAAAAAGTCATTGGAAAAAAGTGTGGCTGGGGTATCTTTTTTACACTCTTTGCCAGTATTACAACTCATCTTGGGCCAAGAAGCTTCACTCTTTGAGGAATTTTCTTTTTTGAGATATCCTCGACCCTCTCAACCATATATAAAACAATCTTTTTCCTTCTCGAATTTTATAAGCTAAAAGTTGATCAACCTTACGGTAATACACATGAAATAGACCTCCACGTTACAGCAAGCCTACAATACTGTGCACAAGCACTTGAATTCCAAGCAAAAAAAATATAGAAGTTCCCAAGGTTCAAGGTGAAAAAATGACAAAACTCACTAGGACGATACTTGGATTCATGACCGACCACTTTTCTTTTTTGATACCCGTGAGTCTCCGAGCCAGTCTATCTTTTCACACACCTCAACTATTATCACATAACAATAAAACTTACCAAAGACCGAAGGTTATGAATCCTTAGTGATACAGGTCACTTCTCCCAATCACCCTGAAATCTCTTTATCTATAATTTTTGGACTAGGAGGCTACTCCACCAACTAAACTTACCAAGGCATTATAGAAACCCAAGACTCCAAAGAAGCGAATTTTTTTCTTTATTCAATAACTCGTAAGGGAATCAACACAAGAGAAGTGATCCAAAGAATATTCCTTAAATTGTCCCTTGATCAAAGATGGTGTAATATGTACTACCAAAATAGAGAAGATGGGGAGCAGATCTTCCACTGCAAGTTTGGCTCCTCATGATGTTGGCCTGCCTCATGACTTTGGAATAGCATAGGTCTTAAATAATAATGTCTAGGGAAATGTAAAACATTGAACACTTTTTGTACAGTTGCAGTTTCAGGAAGCAGCCAAAGGTAATCTGGAGGAGTGCGTTAAAATCTCTATCATGAGAGTAGTGGCAAGAAAGAACATTAGAATTCTTTTAGGAGCAATCTAGATATTGGGAGGTGATGCGGTCTCTTACTTAATCTGTTGTTTCCACATATTGTACTCTAGCCAAGAAAGTTTCTATTATTCATCAAGCACTTTTATATTGTTTACGACGTCATATGGAGAGATAGATGTCAAATATAAAAGTATCCATACCAAAGATTGAAGTTCTGCTCTAGTAATTATCTCCTTGCTATAGATATGGAGACATTTCAAAAATTCTTGGTAATCATCAGCATTTCGTAACTTCTCTTTCACTCTTTCACAGAAAGCAAACTCCTGGCTATATATACCTGCCATATCAGAATAAATTAATGAAGAAACAAAAAAGAAAGTGGAATGGAAGGGAAAGAGGAAAATTTATTTTCATTAGTTATTCAAAAGGATGCCTTTAACATAGTCAATGTGTATGACTAAATAAAAGAGTTAAGATTTTATTGGAGACATTTTTGGATAATAGGGAATTTATTGAGGATGAAACTTCGTGATAACGGAAGTCATGGTTTAAGGAATCGACACAATCACAATACTCACTCTTTGCAGAATTTTTATCATCATAAGAAGAGATGGGGTGTACGCCAAAATTTTCATCACCTTCTCCACCTGGATGCAATTGCTCGGTAGACGAGTCGTCAATCTTACGAGCAGATTTCTTCTTGTGGGGAAACCGATGCATGTTAAAGTCCCTCCTTCCATCATGCTCATAATCTCTATCAACCCGATCCCGATCATGTTCTCTCCTATCTCTATCTTCTCTTCTTTCCTTATCCTTCTCGCCGCGCCTACGTTGATCTTTGTCCAGTTTCAGCAGGGCCCTATCATGGTCTGGTTCCGGACGGTCAACACTAAGGTCACGTTCAGCATGGGACACAATAGTTCTTTCTTTCTGGAGATATAACATGCAAACTTACCGTTACTTCAATAGTTGACAGGAATTTAATTTAGAGAGCATGTCTATATTAATATAAAGAGGAAAAAATTCCGAACCCGGTCAACTTGCATTTGCCGCATAGTGGGCATGGCAGAATGCCTATCACGGAGCATAAAACTCCTGCTAGAGCCAAAGTGAGTAGAGCCTGCAGCTGAAGAATCAGGAAGAAAATGAGTAAACTCAACAAGCAGGTCTGGGTGTTCTTGGAAAAGTGCAGCAACCTGAGAAAAGTCACCAACAAAAAACATTAAAAACCAAACCACAATTTTTATTCACAAAAAAAGTACCCAAGAAAAATGTACAATGTCAGAATCTAACGTACAAAACAAACGACATTTCCGCTCCCAATAATAAAAACAACAGACAAACCTCCTGGTAGACCTCAGTGATGGACTTGTTTTCCTTTCTGTACATATTTAAAATGTCCAAAAATGATTTATAGACATGATCATCACCCTGAAATCGTGTCTGCATACATCCAAATTAACAACTAATTAGTGTAATTCATAAAAGCAAATATATCACATTATTGTGAAAAGATTTCAACCTTTATTTTGTTCACAAAATTGATAGCTTCTTCAAACTCGACAGGTTTCTTTTGTGGAGGTTGATCATCCTCCAGTGGAAGAGTGATCTCATATCCTTTTGGCAAGAATGTATTGAAGCCCAAAATGAGATCTCGATGGCCTTTAAACAAATCCTTTACTCTTGCAATGACTCCCGCAGTATCAATTCTACGATCAAATTAAAAACATAAGTCAACAAATAGCTCCTATAACAAATGCCCTTCCCCAAGGAGAAAATCGTTCTCCTTGGAAAGAAGTCACAAAAAAAAATAGAGGGTAAAAAGGGATAAATGAAGCATGGACTATGGAAAAACCTTTGGGCCTTGAAATCTTTCATAACTTCAAGGAAGTCTTCATACTTTTCTCTCTTATCTTGAAATATGTCCTTTACTCTCTTGAGATATACTAGAGCATCATTAGTGGTTAATTTCTGGGCACTTCCTCCTCCCGCCATTTGGGGTGGTGTAGATCTTCATTTCCCAACACAAATTATACAAATAAGTACGTCTATGATGGAAGTGACTCGAAGTCAGAAACTCTATGACACCAATTATCGGTGCATCATGCAAAAACTTGGGCGTCCATACAGATATGCAAAACTTGGATTACATTAAAGACACTCCCATTTGTATTCATAAAAGCATCGAACTTAACAATTAACTACAAAGCAGAAAACATGAACAGACGAAAGATATTTTTCTTCGTGAGTTGAACAAAAAAAAGTTTTTTGGAACTCCTCGAAAACCCTAGATACTCACAAGAATTTTGAAAATAGATAAATTAAAGAAATCGTGAATTTTTCTTTTGATAAGAAACTGTATTTCATCCGAAATTCACGAGAAATTCAAACCATCAAAAAAATTCCCGACGGCCAGGCGATTCAGAAGTTTGATCTCCATGTTTAAAAAAGACACTTCAGTAATCAAGAACGAGGAGGCAGAATATTTAACTAGAATTAAACGGAAGAAAGAAATAATAAGGGAAAATACAGAAGGACGATGAGCTTTACGCTTCTGCACGAGTGGAAATCACAGGACGCTTGAGTTGCGAGCCCATATAAACGTCGTCTCTGGACCTCTTCATCTCCAACCAAAAAAAAAAAACTCCTCCCTCTTCAACAGAAAATCATGCTTCGAACTCAGATTAGAACCAAAATTCCTACACAGGAAGTCGCTCATTGGACAAGAGAAAGGAGAGGAAAGACAGATCTAAAATACAAAAAAAAAAAATAGTAAAACTTGAAAAACAGAAAAACAAGAGCAATAATTTCCATCCAAACCTGTGCTCAGATCACCACGGAGAAACCAGATTCCTGAGAAGAACACAGAAAACAAGTCTTGGTTACTTATGGATAAAGCAAGAAGGAGATGATTAAGGGAGAAGAAAACAGTAACATTAGAGAAGGAAACAAATTACATTAAAAGGTGTGACTTGGTAAGATCGTGGAGTCGGGGGAATTAGCAGAGAAAGTGTAGCAGAAGAAGTCCGGGAGAGGGGAGGAAGAAGAAAAGGGATAAAATGAAGCTGAATATGGAGGAAAGGTTTGAAGGAATATGTGATTCTCTCGTCTCACAACCTTGGACACAAAGAATACGCAAATGAAAACCAAAATTGAACTTCTTCTATGTTCTTCTTCTATTTTAGGTTTTTCTTTTTTTTTTCTTTTTTCCTTTTTCTCCCCGGAAACCGAACAGGCAACAGAGACAGAGAGGGTGAAATTGTTGAGAATGAAATTGAAACTATAAATTTAAAAAAAAAAAAAGAACAGAGAGAGAAGTTTATGAATGTGATATATACAAAGCTTATAAACAGAAGAAGGGGAAAGTTGCACTATAATTTCTTTTAACCGGTCACAGTGGATGGGTTTACCGGCTACAGGCCGTTGATTACACCCCATTACCCATGCGAAATTAGGGCACTATTACATTTCTTTGGAGGATATGGAATGCTCATACTCGTAGGGCTGGTGCTGCTGCTCTACCCAGTATAAAAAATATATATAAAATAAAACACCGGGGCGTTTTCGGTATTCTACTCACTATGTTAGGGCAATTCGGTCATCTCGGATTCGAATTGGGGAAAATCAATTTTTTGTGGGGAATTAGGGTTAACCCGGGTTTGGGCGAAAACGGTGGGCTCTGCCCTTTAGATTTCGATCGACGGCTGTGGTTTGGGAATTTTGGGCGTCGTTGGTTCTGTGTAGAATGTAAAACTGAGTGATCCGTGGAATTAGGTTTACGTTTACCCGAGTATTTTCTTTCCTGAATTTATTTTGTAAATATTTGATTTAATTTTTTAAATTTGAAACTTCGCAAAATATTACGTATGCTTAACTAACAGGAATATGTTCATCTTGGTACGTAGAAATTTAAATCTTGTATTATTGATTAATGAAATAATGTGATTGTAGTAGTTTTTAATTTATGCAATTTACTTTAGCTTTCCTTAGATTTACCGGGGATCCCTGGAGATTAACTTAAAATTTAATATAATATTTTTATGGAAATTTAAATTTGAAACTATCGAATAAAGATACGGTATGATTAGGTTATTTATCTCGCAGTAACGTGGAAATGTGGCTCTGATTGGTTCTCCCGTTAGGAATGGATGGGCTGTGAGGGAAATTCGAACAAGGTAATCCTACGTACGCAATTTCGGAAGCGGTATGATTTGAGTCACCAAGTTGGACTAATAGGCTTCTTTATTATGAACAAGCCCAATTAAATATCTTGATTGGGCCTAAAGCCCATCTTCAGCTCACAAAATCGCAAGATTTATAACTTGTCATGTTGGGCTTGGAGAGGCCTTCTTCCTGGGCTTACCGCACATGTCAGCTTTCTCAATTTTATTGTTTTTTTTATTCTTAATATATGTATATTTTTAAAATTTTGTGATTCTAAATATCAAAATATACTTTTCTCCTTTAGATTGACGTAGAAATGTACTTTATTAACAAAATACCAAAATTATAGTTTCAAATTTCCACTCTAACCTAATGTACTTAATAAAACGAAAAAAAATCCACAATTTGTATCATTTTATTAAATCAAGTTCAATAATCTAAATATCACTATATGGTTAATTAAATCCACACCCCACTTGAGAGTTTAAATTCTTCCTTATGTCATGGGAGTATATATATAATTAAAATAATAAATAATATTAATATTAATAAATTTACTATGAGATGATCTACTCTACAACAATATGAATATGTCACACACAACGTCTTTTTGAAACATCACAATTCATCTATATTTTTTACTACTATGGTTCAACTAACAAAATCTAACTATAGATTTGAATTTCTCCCAACTTATATACTTTTTGTCCAAAAATCTCCTAGACAAATAGAAAATTGGTTAACGTTAGATTTGTACTCTTAATATACCTATGTGGCTTATGCACATGCCTGGGAGGGCTTATGCTCGAGGCCCGAGCCTTTCAGACTATTTCCAAGCCTATGAAATTATTGTAACGTTATCTGTGAATCAGGTCTTTATTTCGATCATATCAATACCGTCACTATCTAAAATAGAATTACCTTTGTTCTTTGTATATATGTCATAAAAAGAAAACATTATTTTGTGAAATTGAATATTATCATATTTTTCCAGATTTTCCTAACTTAAAATATTGGGCCTTAAGCCCGATCCAAATGCTTGACAGGCCGATTCAAGTTCGGCCCAATAATTGCTTCTTCTTCTTTTTTTTTTTTTTTTTTGTTTTCTTTCTTTTTTCGTGGGGGCTATGGATAATTTGGTAGATAAATTCACATACAATTGGCACATATAATACGAACCAATGACACCAATACCACATGTTATAATTATCAGGTTTTGTTGGTTTGAAAGTTTGTAATTGGGTTTTCCGCCAACTTGAAAGCAATATAAAGTATTGGTACAAAATCTGAGCTGTTTAATTTGTCCAGATTTGCCTTTATTATAATTATACAAAGCAACACTAATTTAATTAGGTGAAAGAAGACAAATTGGTTAGCCTAAAGAATATACCAATAATATTGATCAAATTTCAACTTAGGATGATTAATATCCTGTTAATCATTCAAAATAAGAAATGGTATTTATTAATTTAAAGGAAAAAATAAAACTTTTTTGCAGCGACCTAATTCCCCGTCACAGTCAAAACAAATAATTTTTTTCCTTCTTGGTTTCTCCTTGTTTTTTGAAGATTACTGTTCCTTGTATGCACCTTTATGTGTTCGTCAACTTTCGTCCCTTTCATGGAGTTGGTGGAGACTGGGTTTAAGCCATTCCAATGATGTGAGTTTATATGCCAAAATAATAAACTTCCAGACCATTTTTGAACTTTTTCATCGCCTTAGATGCTTGAAATTTTAGAGGTCTGAAAATCCATGTATCTCACTTATAATATCTCACTTATAATGATATTTAAGAATATTTGAATAGCTATGTTTTGTCCGTAGTATTTATATATTATATGGGGATATTCAAAAAAAATTTTGTTTGTTAAGAAAAAATCCTTACCAATACTCATGTAATTTATACCTAGATTTTTATATTATTTAACCAATTTAGTTTATATTAAATTAAAATGTTATTTGATGGTACACGTAAATTTATAGTTTTTATCCAATATTTAATATTACCGATTAAGTCTTATTTTAACTCCCAATTTTTTTCAAAAGAAAAAGAAAAAGTATATCATTGGTGACATTTTATTGGGTTATATTTTTATATTATCAAATCAGAAAAAAAAAATTGAAGAAAGAATAACATTAATTTCTATGGAATTTTTTTAACATGTATAATTAATATAAATTTTAAGAGAATTTACCAACCAAATAAATTAGGATATGAGATTATTTAATTGAAGTTTATTTTATATGAGATGTAATATATAAATATACTTGAATGGGATAGAGTTATTTATTAACCAATAAGTACATTAATTTATTTAATTATAAAATAAAATATTAAAAAATTAAGGAAATATATAAGGAGATGATGTAAAAACTAATGTTGAAAAGAGGGCATCCAAAATACAGAATCCAAACTGCCTTTCCCTCACTTTGCGGGAAAATAATCTATCTATCCCCTTCGTCTGAGTTGGGAAGTTTCTGCTGTTATTATTTTCTTTTCTTCTTTTGGTTGCCTAAGTAAAGTTGAGGGTTTAAAGCAATTTGCTCAAAGAGGCCATAGAATTGCAGATACAATAATAAATATTATGGAGGCAAAGCAAGTAGGGGAATAAAGTGGATATTTATAATGAAAGATGAGACCATTTTTTTTTATTTAGATAGGATTTTTAAAAATATAGGCAAGTTTTGGCTGAGTAAAAGGGTGGTTTACCCGAAGAAATCAGATAAAATATAGTTCAATATCTACTTTATATAGTTAACATTAATTATTAGTGAAAGAATAGTGTAGTATGTCATAGATAAATATTGGTTAAGTAGGCTTAGCTTGATATGTGATAGACAATTGTATGGGTCTTGTTCAATAACAGTTTTGTTTTTTGTTTCTGGTTTTAAAAAGTATGTTTAAAAATCCTACTTCTACATATATATTTATCTATTATATTATCTACTCCTAAAAACGTTTTCAAAATCTAAGTTAGAATTTTGAAAACTAAAAATAATAGTTTTTATTTCTTAAAATTTGGGTAAGAATTCAAATGTGTTTTTGGGATGGGAACGTATTCCTTTTGTCCCACCCTATTTCTAGACTTTCAACCGGGAAAGTTCTCATGTTATTTGTAGATAAGATATTAATCGATTATTAACAGATATATTTAAGAATATTTTGTTTGTTTACAAATATTTTTAATTATACTATTTTCAACTGTAAGAATTGGCAACAATTAGTTCCTCATTCCTCCTAAAAAATAAAACAGGGTTTTGAGTTTTTGACATATCTAATCTTAACCCATTTCTCATCTAACTTATAAACATTCATTTGATTCATCCCGCCTAACTCCTCAGCCATATCTACTTCAATTTAACTCAATATCCAACTTTTAACAATATCACACAAATTCGATAATGATTTAATTAACAAACACGCCTTGATATCATTCCATGAATAGTATTAAGGGTGGAGATAAAGTAATAAGGTCACTCAAAATTCAATGACAATCAGAAATCAAAAAGTTTCTAAAAATGATGATTAAAGAGGCCCAGTAACCACGGCAGCTTGATTTCATTTTTTGTTTTACGTTTTTAGCCAAATTTTAAAATGAAAAACAAATTCTTAAAAACTATTTAGTTTTAGATTTTTAAAATGTGGATAACAAGAAAAATGAATACATACGATATCTGTCTCCGATCAAAAGATTCTCGACCATCAGAGAAAAAGAGAAAACAACAATTATTGAAATATATTGAATTCGGGAATTATTTTGTTCCATAGTAAATGGTCGGCATGTGGAGATGGATATTAATACAAAATTTTGCGTTTGATGTTTGAATAGAATTCATAAAATAGTTTATCCTTTTTTTAATAAAAGAAATTGATAAATAGTGGGAACAAAATGGGAACGGTGAGCATGCCAAGCCGCCCCAGTACCACGTGCATTTACCATCCCACTTAATGCGATAAATTTGGCAGAGGTCTCCATAGTATTGAATTAAGATTCCAAAACCCAGTCATAAATCATTAACAAATTTCTTAATACAAATCTGCCGCATAGAGAGGCAGAGCATCTGGTTTGTTTATTTCTTCCGAAGGTTCCGAGTAATGGGTCAATAAACAAAGCAAATTGGGTTTTAAAAAATCACCTCAACAATTTCTCAACATTAAATTTAACGAGCTAAACCTAAAAAAACAGTCTAGTCTGTGAGTAGGAGGAAAAGTCTATTTTCCAGCTAATCAATTACTCTCCAGAACAAAAACACTACTCGTTTGACAAAAAGGGTTTGCGAGAGAAAAAAAGGCAAAAAAGCCGGCATGTGGTGTGGTATGCTATGGCCCAATTTAAATACAAAAAGCAAGTATTTTTCTAGCTTCAAATTTCAATTTTTTTTCCTTTATTTTTAAAGAAAAATCGATGGTCCGGTCTGGTCTGGTCTGGCAGCAGGACAAGAGAGAGAGAGTGATGTTCACGCCTCCGCATTTGTCAATAAAAGTCCTCATTCCTCTCAGCAGCAAACAATCAAGCACCTTCGTCATCATCATCACTGCCGAATCTTTTTTTTTTTTTTTTAACTAATAAAACTACGTTTCCCAGTAATTGCAGGCTGCGGACAGGTTATCGGAAAAACCCCAACTCCACGAAATCGCTTCTGCTTTCATCTCACCGGATCTGCACCGGTGTGAACTGAACTCTCTGTGAAAGGGTGAATTTTGGATTAATGGATTGGGAGCAGCAGCGCCGGAAAAGGAAGCGTTTTGGCAGGTCCAGCTCCCACGTCCACTTCTTTACTCGGAGATCTCTGTTTCTTTGCCTTTCCTTTTTCGCTTTCCTCTTGTTTCTCTCCTCGAGTAGGTGGTTCTCCATTGCCGCCGCATCGTTCCGCCCAGTTCTCGATGCCTCCTCCACCACGCTCTCCCGCTTGTCCACCTCTGTCAGCAAGTCCACACTTGACAATTCTCTCAGCAGCAAGTACTCGCCTCTCAGAATTGAAAGTCGTGTCCTCTTTCCCGACCACTTGCTTTTGATTGTCACCGGCGAACTCCGCCGAGATGACAAATTAGATTGCTCATACGGCAAATCAGTCTCTAGAAGTTTCAACCAAGAGATTCTCAAACAGTCAGTTCTATCCACGGATAGGTACGATGAATTCCGATCGATTGCTAGATGTCCACTACCGCCACGGAATTACTCGGCCTCCGCCGTTGACTTGAGAAGGGGCAGCGAGGGAGTTGATGATCATTGGTTGGTCAGGAACAGACAGCCAATTGCGTCGTGGGAGAGGCTGGTTTATGAGGCAGCTATTGACGGCGATACGGTGATAGTGTTTGCCAAGGGACTAAATCTCCGACCACACAAGGAATCGAATCCGACGGAATTCAACTGCCACTTTAAACTGGGAAATTCCAAAGATAATGGAGAATACGTGCTTACCACAAAAGCAGTAACTGCAGCTCAAGAAATTATCAGGTGCCCCTTACCGGCTGGTGTGGTGAGCAGTTTAGACAAGGAAAAGGGAATTCGAGTTACTGTTAGCCGCGGCAGCGTCAATACTAAAACCCATCTTCAGGTGACTCTGCCCTCGGTGGCCAGACTCTTCAACTCCAAGCTGAATAAGCTGCAAAGAAAACAGGAAAAACATGAGCTTTGTGTGTGCACAATGGTGTGGAACCAAGCGGCTGCACTTCGTGAATGGATTATGTACCATGCCTGGCTTGGAGTCGGGCGCTGGTTCATCTACGACAACAATAGTGATGATGGCATTGAAGAAGTCATTCAAGAGCTCAACCTGGAAGACTACAATATCAGTAGGCTGACCTGGCCATGGATTAAAACCCAAGAAGCAGGTTTCTCACACTGTGCTTTGAGAGCTAGAGATGAATGTAAGTGGGTTGGTTTCTTTGATGTTGACGAGTTTTTCTACTTCCCTTCAAAGTATCGCCACCAGCGAGAATACCTAACTGCTGGCCGCAATGCCCTTCATTCTCTCATTGCCGATTCATCTTCTTCAACTTCCAATTCAACAACCATTGCAGAGATTCGAACTGCATGCCACAGCTTCGGACCATCGGGTCTAACATCACATCCACCACAGGGAGTAACAATGGGGTACACTTGCCGGCTCCAGAGTCCCGAGAGACACAAATCGTTCATCCGGCCAGACTTGCTTGACATGACACTTCTCAATGTCGTTCACCACTTTCAACTGAAACAAGGATTTGGGTTCTTTGACGTATCAAAAAGCAATGCCGTGATAAACCATTACAAATACCAAGCGTGGGAAACTTTTCGAGCAAAATTTTTCAGAAGAGTAGCTACCTACGTTGTCGATTGGCATGAGGCACAGAATGAAGGGTCGAAGGATAGAGCACCCGGGCTTGGGACAGAGGCTATTGAACCATCCAATTGGAGGTTGCAGTTCTGTGAAGTTTGGGACACTGGACTAAGAGATTTTATCCAAATTTTGTTCTCTGATCCTTTGACAGGGTTCCTACCATGGGAGAAAGCTTCTACTTAACAACTCTTGGCAGCCAGCCTGCAGCTTAGTGACCTGTACACAGTAATCATACGGCAAGCAACTGATTTTTTCTACAAAAAGAATGTTTATCTGATTTTTTTTTTTTTAATTTTTACTCCATGGACATGCTACGGTTTAGTTACAGGTTTTTTACTCACATCTCATATTTTGGAATGAAATTCTTTCTGATTCATACTTCAAATTTGATTTAATCATCTGCTGTCTGCTATGTCACACATCAAGTAATGCACTCGGCATTACCCCAGGTGCAGAAAATGCATAAAGAATAATGAACCAAACGTTACCACCAATCAGTGAATCTGAAAGAGAAGCTTTTGTATTTATGATTCGATCAACTAGACATAGAAATGAACTACATAGTTGAGTTGCTTTGTCTGCTTTTCCAGGGCCTTCAACATTATTTCTCTACCTGCCCAATGATTTGAAAACATTGGAAATAAATAAAATAAATAACCAAATAACCGTGTCTTGTTTGCCCATCAATAGTTCAATTCCCCTCTGAACTCAATTTTACCGCTGGTTGGAAATTGTTCGAATATTTTGACAGAGTAGCATCCAGCTTCTCTCCAACTAGTGAAATCCATGCCTGTGAACATTTCAGTTTTTAAGCAGGAAATTGTAATTATGCCATAGAGAATAAAATACTTCTAAAAGGAAAAATGTTATCACACGTCAATATGCAGATAATATGTATTTATGTGAAATTGAAGCAAGCTACCACAACATCAATTACATCCCTTTGGGGAGGGGGGGTTGAGAACAGCTAGGTAGAGGAGTTGAAACTTCATGCATCGGATGAGAACTCGGAGCCTTAGGCAAACGGATAGGTAGAACGTGCATTTCATTTAATTCAAACTGAAGTACGGATAGAACGATATCCGAGCCCAATATTGACAAAAGTAACATTTGGAAAAAGATCCACAAATATTGACAAAAGACCCATTAAGAAGAAGAGGCTTTAAGGACGAGTACCTGATCAGAGGTTGTGAAACCCCTAATAGTGTTTCCACCAATGACAGCAATACCCTTATCCCCAAGTGGTTGCAATATTACCGCCTAGAATAGCAGAATTGTCTTAGAACTCAGCGGTTACAATTTACTTCAAATATCTGTCTATCTAACAAAGTATGATGCAGTGTGCACAAACACACAGTAATAAATTCATGTTTTTCTGTATCTATTCGTAGATATTAATTAGTACAAAGTTCGTAAATATGGATTATTTGGATTACCCTCTACACATGTGATGTAAAGTACGCTAATGACATTACAGAGGGAAAGTAGCTCATAGGAATTCTTACAAGGCCATCCAAGCATGCAGGAGAGACAGAGAGAGATGCTATGTTTGTTTGTGTTATCTGGAAGTTGAGTTTAGAACTGTCTCTTCTTTTTTTTCTAAAACGAAAAACTAGTAAAAACAGATTTAGATTTTCCATTTTCCTTACTTTGTTCTTATCATTTATTATTCTTTAAATTTATTACTTCGTTTTCATAACTTATTTTATTTTCTTAAATAATTAAAACTATTCTTCCTGAGCTCCTTCGAAAACACAGGCTTGTGAATAAGTGACTCAATTCACAATTAGTTTCTACAAACGGTAGATTCTCGAAAAAGGTTCCAACTTTTCATGTGCTTAATTAGCCACCACCCACTGAATATGGAAGCCCATAAAATAAACAGGTGAAGAACTAATCTTATTTCAATGATAGAATCTAAAAATTTGCAAAACAAATTAAAATTTCCGTCACATTATTACCTATTTTGTCATGTAAAGTAACAGAGTCTGGTTTCAGAGAACAAGGGAGACAAAGAAGAGGCTCTATCTAGCCAGCAAGCAGGGAAAAGTACTTCCCAAGTTTCTGAAGAGAATATGTGAGAATGCTAGATAATTACGTGTGTGCTGACAACCAAATTATTTTTCAAATGCACCAAATTATGCTTAAAACTTGAGCATGATTTATACTCTGAACCACAATAATCATACATAGACCAATGAAATTTGACTTCATTAGTTTATATGTTTATACGTTTGTATGTCTATAGTAAAATAAAAGTGACACTACAAAAGAATGAAGCAACTGTAGAAAACCATACTACCAGTTATATACAACTGAGAAAATCAAAGAAAAAATAAAAAGGAACAAATCTAGCAACAGCCTGAATTGTAGTAAGCAATGTACCTGAGTATTTGAGGGGAGAAATGGCAGCTCTGACTTCCCCGGATAAAGAGAGAGATTGGCCAAGTAGCTCTCTATAAAAATAGGAAAGATACTCTCAAAAGGAATAGTTGCAGATATTAACAAATTGCACGGCAATCAAGTAGTACATTGTGTGATGGTCTCTATATGCAGGTCATTTACTACTCACGAGCTCGAGATTTGCGAATTCCTTGATAGAGCGATCCCTGCATCAATTCACTAGCATCCACATGTTCGGCCTCGCCATCACCCTCAACTGATTCGGCAGCAAAACCAACTTGAAATAAACACATGCCATCATAAACAACAACCAGAGACCTGCAGCATGTCACTTCGGACAGAGACTCCCATACCCTAAGAGTAGGCAGCAAAAAGTAACCATTAACCAGCTAGTCCAGGATTTTTCTTTCTTCCTCTAAGAATTGTCCTTAGCGTCAAATACTATAAGTAATTTAACCGATAGATAGCAAGTGAAATCAGCTTTCTCTGTCACTGTACATTTCCATGAACGTGTGACAATGAGGGGAAAGAAAATGAATGTGGATTATAAAATTTATAAGATAACACTGGGAAACTAATAATAAAAGGTCATAAATCTGAAGCAAACAATTTAAGTTTCGCCAATTTTTCTCCAATACCAAACCAGAATAATCACCCGATAAGATTGATTTTAAGCATGCTGAAAAGTGATCCCAATTATCTTAACTAACTCCAATGCTTAACAAAATCCCCAATTTTGAAGTATCATACAGAAAATTGTATTACCATAACAACTCAAATGTAACAAGATCGGGGAGACTGGAGCACATCCTCTTACATGCAACACCTTGTGTATTTACCTGGTACGGAAAATAAAAACATATCAAAAGAGAGTAGGGAACGCTCAAGCTGATCGTTGTAGTGAGAGAGGAAATGTTGAGTAAGAAAATCTTACAAAAAACCCTCACCGGCGTTATAGATTTCGGCCTGATTGACAGCCACACCAAACCAGCCAAGACATTCGTAACAGCAAGTCCAAGTGTTAACAGATCAGCTCTTGACTGCGAACTGCCAAAATTGATAATAGTTTATTGTCACAAATAGAACAGCTAATTACATTGAGCCACGGCTCAAATCGAGTATTGGTTGCAGTATCGTGCCGCCAAAATTGGAAAATATCGAATACAGAATTTCCATCCCCACCTCAACAAAATTGTTCATTTCTTCTCTTAAGTTACAGATCATCGTAGCTATGCATTTATAAGATTCCAGAATAAGCACACATAGTTCGATTGTGGGAATAGACAACAGTGATGAAAAAATTAGTTTGAATTTCGCTACTGAACCTGCTGGCATCGGCGACGGGAGCAATGCCAGAAACGGCGCGATTGAAGAGGACGACCAAGAGAGAAATTCCTCCCACGAAAATGGGCAAGCTCCGAACAGCATCGTCGTTCTGGGTGACCCAATCGGCCACCCAATCCCTTGTGGGCTTCGGCCCTCTGTAACGTCCCGGTGAACTAGAAGAAGAAGAAGAAGAAGAAGAAGAAGAAGAAGAAGAAGCCCTTATGATACGCGGGAAAGAGCGACGAACGGGACAGAGAGCGCACTTGAAATTGGGACTCCATAGAATTGGAGCGACGGAGAAGAAAATTCCCGCTTCCATCGAAGCGAAGTAAAAATGATAATTACATCAAAAAAACAGTACGGGAGGATAATTTGACGGGATTTGGACTCCAGTCCAGGGGAAAGGATCCGCTGCCTCGAGCGCTGCATTTAATTTAAATCCCAGCTGTTCGATTGGACTGGTTTTCCAATTTCGTTTTTTCTTTTCTTTTTTTGAGTGGCGGTTTTCCAATTTTTGAAAAAATAGATTTTAATCAAACTACTCTATTGAAAAATAAAATTTTAACCAAAGTATGGATCAAAATTAAGATATATGATTAAGTTTTCCTAAATAAATGTTAATCATTAGACATTTTAACTAATTCATGGATCATAATTTAAAGCTTCAGTTATGATTATATTTTAGAAGACGTTCACAATTCATTTACACATGTAATGCATTATATAGACTTTACATTTCTAAAATTTTTATATTTTGATTTCTCTTTTCGATATAATTACCCATTAGACATATTAGTTATAATTGTATTTGTTTGAAAAAAAACATAGTAAATTAACACTCCAATTAGGGATCTTGCTCAATTAGATATATTTGATTCAAAATGTGAATTTCATGTCAAATATAAAAGTTAAAATGTTAGATGAATTATATTTAAAGCAATCCTGGTTATAAGGCATCTAATTAAATAAATTCGAAGATCCGAGATTAGCCATCATATATTAATTACCGATAATAGGCAAATGTGATATTTTTCCATGTTTCTACGCAAAGCAACTAATAACCATTTCAATAATTTCAAAGCTTAATCATCATTAATTTTTCACATCAACATCAAATCAGAAAATTAAGTAATATTTTGTTTTCTTTTTAATTTTCAAGTGGTGTCTGGTATCTCAAATGTTTTTAACTTTAGTTTGTAGGTTTTTTAAAAAAATTAATAAATTTTTTGTTGAACCAATCAATATGTTTGGTGGATAGTCATCATATAATCATTATTAGGGAGTCGGAAGGTATGGTCTAATAATATATTTATCTTTTATCTTATATATTGATTATTTTATCTTTTTAGTACAACGTATAGAGTGAAAATTCAGATGTCTTGACGAGTTGAGTTACAGAATGGAAGATTCAAATTTATGATCTCTTAGTCAGAAACAAATGTCAATTACTACTT
The DNA here is from genome assembly GCF_013281855.1 of Momordica charantia. NCBI lineage: Eukaryota > Viridiplantae > Streptophyta > Magnoliopsida > Cucurbitales > Cucurbitaceae > Momordica > Momordica charantia. The sequence continues at coordinate 30,524,601 of NW_028275167.1, read as the reverse complement.
AATTAGTTCATATTAGGGATTGCTTTCATTATAATTAATAACAATGAGACGAAGAAAATAATATGACATTCTCAATATTGAATTTCTTTTAACTCAATACAATATATTTACGCAACTAACGAATAATAATATAAATGATTAACAACTAAATAATCAAGTAGTTAACTAACCAAACAACTATCTCATACTACCCTCCCTCGAGACGGCCATGGTATACACCTAATCAAAAAGTCCATATTGGACAATAAAGAAAACAAAATATTAGTTGGGAGGGCTTTTTTTTTATAACATTAGTTAGTTGTAAATGATAATGAATAGGAAGAATCTCGATGAAGTCATGAACAAAATGGCAATTGAGCTTATCAATATGCTTCGTTATCTCATAAAATGTTAAATTGGATGAAGTATATATTTGGATTGTCGCAAAACAAAAGATTAAGAATAAAAAAATTATGTCTATCCTTTGAGTAAATGAGATAGTCAAATTAGATCATCAGTAGTGACAGTCAATGCACGATACCGACCCCATTGAAGAACAAGAAACAATTGACTACTTATTGGATCTCCAAGACACCAAAACATTCCTAAAAAAACACAAAAATCAATAGTCAGAGCGTCAAGTGTCAGGACATAAAGCCTGATCAAATTCAGCAAAGGCACAGAGTTGAAATGAAAAATAAGTCAATAGAAAAACCTAGAGATAAGTTTAAGTAAATGAACAGCAAACATATATGTTTCAGTGGATTTAGCAACAATTTGACCAAGTTTACGAACGTAAAAAGTAATATTTGGCCTCAAATAATAATAATAGTTAAATATAAAAGCTGCCCAACTAGCCTACAATAAACACAATAATCGTAATGTTAATCGTAGTTGGAAAACTAAAGACTATCTTGAATGTAGTAAGACATATCCATAATAATAGCTGGTTAGACATATCCATGATAATAACTATTGATTAATAGTGAAGGAAACCACTATCTTCAAGCAACTGCAAAATATAATGTCTTTGAGGGATACAAATACTATCCAGCAACTGCAAAATATAATGCCTTCGAGGGATACAAATACTATCGGGATAATGAAAAAGTTATGACCCAAGAAAAAATTTGAGAGAGACAGAGTTTTTAAGCTTAAATGAATCACAAAAAACCTTTTTAAAATACATGATATTAGTCGGAATCATTCGTGAGTGGCTTAGCAAGAAAACACGATTAGAAGTATCAGTACGATGAAGAACATAATTAATGACTCTATGACTACTTGTGATAACAGTAGAGGTTGAGAATGGCAAAGAAAGAAAGATAAATAATATACATTCTATTATTGAGTATGTATATATATCCACATTTTATTAATATAAACGTTTTATTTCTACTTTAATTAATTATGGTAACGTTAATAATTAATTGTATTATCAAGAACATGAATGTTTGTAATTAATTAATTTATTTAAAACGTTTTTAGTTTCATTTAAAAATAAAATATATATGTTAATAACATAAGCTTAACTCAACGGTAATTTGTAGTTGTCTTTGACCATAAGGTTAAGTGCTCGAATCCTCCACTCATACATAAAAGGACTTTTTAATAACTTATTTAAATACATGAATATGCCGCTCGAAAGTTATTTAACACATAATCTCAAACTCAAAATCTGACCAATCGAATTAACAAAACTATTTTTCTCAAACTGCATGCTCATATATGCAAATATGAAATATTTCGATAAAATAATAATTTAGTGATATATTAACTTTAGGTTAACAAGTTTTTTTTTAGGTACTTAATTGAAAATTTGTAATACAGGATAAAATTTACTTTCCTGTCTCATCTTTTTTCAGTTACCTCGAGTATCACTAGTGCCCAGAATTGAGAAGTGAACTTTCTCCCACTGGTTTTGGGAGCTTAGACGACAACATCGTAAATGGTTCACGAATTTCAAAACTATGTCAGTAATGGGCAGCCGAGTTAGCGACATGTCGGTTACTGATTCAGCATCGTTTCGTTTGACCATATACAAGTAGAAGGACAAAAATAATAGGGTGCGGCGGACCAGACGGTAAACGCCACACGGAATTAGAATATTCATTATTCAAAAAAGTTGACGACGTGTCTCCTCCTTTGCCTAGAAGAGAAGTAAAGTAAAGCTCAAAATCCAAATCCAGCACGTGCTTCACAGAAACTTCCTAATAAAAAAAAGCTGATTACTCTCTCAAAACACTCCAATCGGAAGGCGACACATCTCCCAACTTGCCTTCCGCTTACGTGGCAACACCACGTCACCCTCCAAATATTTTACATTTACCAATTCCTCTCCCTTTTAGTTTAACTAATTTTAAAAATCAAAATATATGGATTATAACATTAAAAGTAAAAAAACTGTAGAGATTATAACCTATGATATCAAACTTGATGAATAGAAAATACAGCAAGTAAAGTAAAACATTTAAAAAATATAGAAGCAAAGAAAGTGAAAAAAGCACAGTAATAAACAATAAAACATTAACCTAACATCTTTAATAGTGTGTCCAAGATGTGAATGTTGATGGCACTAAAAATAGATTTAAAAAAAGTAGCATATAATATGTTTCTTTTTAAAGCACCCAATTAATAAAGATTTAAAAGGATATATTAAAACATTAGGAAAGACGGCCGCAGTCGTACTGGAGGAATTAAAAAGAGGGAGACAAGGGCTTTCCACCGTTGAATTAAATCACAGAATGAGATAAAATAAAATAAAAGGAAGGGTCCACCAAAAACAAAAAGAAAAAGAAAAAAGCACCCGCATTTGCAATTAGCAATTAGCAATTAGCAATAGCAATAGCAATAGGCACAAAGGAAGGCAGAGGTTAATTAAATAAATAAAAGAGATTGGTGTTGGTGAATGGTAAATGGTGATGAGTGGGGTCCAGCGTTTGAGGGCTGATCAATCCTCCATCAACCAATCTCCCAATTCAATTCCCCAAGCCAAGCCACGGCAGAATATGCTAATTTGACGGTGCTCTACCCTTGTTCCTCCTCCACCATTCTCTTCATATTCTCTTTTGATCTTTTCCTTTTTTTTTTTCTAATGAGGATGGGTGATGGAGTATGATACGGCCGGATGCACCTGCGCACCACTCCACTGCTGATTACTCCAACAAAGAACACTTTCGAATACTCTTTTTGTCGGCCGGAGATGAAGACGGAGGGCGACGGCGGCGGAATCATGTTGTTCGGGGTGAGGTTGAGAGAGGGAACTGGAAGCTCCTTCAGGAAGAGCGTTAGTATGAACAATCTGTCCCAGTACCAGCACGAGCACGAGCAGCCTCAGAGCCACGACTCCAATAACGCCGACGCGGGCTACGCTTCGGACGACGTCGTTCACCACTCCCGCGGACGGAAGAGAGGTGTTTTCTATTTCTCTCTCTCTCTCTCTCTCTCTCTCTCTCTCTCTCTCTCTCTCTTTTCTTTTTCAATTTGATAGAGAATTAGAATGAATGAGGAATAATTGATTTATTTGAACAGGGATTCCGTGGACGGAGGAAGAGCACAGGCTGTTCTTGTTGGGACTACAAAAGGTTGGGAAGGGAGATTGGAGAGGGATTTCCCGGAATTTCGTGAAGACGCGTACCCCCACTCAGGTCGCCAGCCACGCCCAGAAATACTTTCTCCGCCGCAACAACTTCAATCGGAGACGCCGCAGATCCAGCCTTTTCGATATCACCACTCACACAGTAACTCCCACTCCCTTTTCCATATTTAATTTTATTTTTTAACCACCCCAATTAAATATTTCATTCAAACTTGTGTTTAATTTGATATGAAGTTCACAAGTTCATCCATGGAAGACGAGACCATGCCTCCGCCGCTCCCGCCAGCTCCACAGCCACAAAAAGACAGCAACGCCCTGGAGATGGAAAATCCTCACGCAAACACGACCAATAGTTCCAAAATAATTCGTCCAGTACCGAAGCTTCCCGTATCTCCATACCCGAAATTTGCGGAGCTGAACATTAACGAGACAACGGCAGATGAAGAGCCGTTGCCGCTAACTCTAAAGCTGTCAACTCCACATCCACATCCACGGTCGGAGGGGCAGTCGTCGGGCACGGGCAGTAGTTTCCAGGCCGCAATGTCCGGCGGCGGAGACAACATAGATATTGTGAGCGTTGCTTGAAGATAACATAACGAGAATTGTTGGGTTAGATAAGATTTAAGAATAAGAGATTGGATTTAATTGGACGGCGCTTTCGATTGATCAATGTACAGGTGAGATTGGTCCCGGAAATAATGTGAGATCATTTTCGATGTGGGGGACTCTGCTTTGACTTGCTCGGTTCCTCTTAGTCTTAGTCTTAGTCTTACGATGATACATCCAGATCAGCTTTAATTACCTCTCTTAATCTCACCATCTTGCTTACCTTGTATTGTTATTATTATTATTTTTTATAGTTATATATATTGTCATCCTATTTCTTCCCTTCTCCTATCTTAAACAACAATTAAATAACTAGTACTTGGATTTATTGAAAGTACACCGACTAAATTTATAGGGGGAGTGATATTGTTAAGAATAAGGGATCACCTAGATTCAAATGCAGACTCATTTAATTATTTATAGGATATTTAACTTCTTTCAACATGTTGTGCTTCCATGAATAAATATGAATCACCTTTCTCACTTAATTATTTATAAGATATTTAACTTCTTTCAACATGCTGTGCCCCGTGAATGAATATGAATCACCTTTCTCACTGGATATGTCCAAATACAAATTTTGTACCAATTGTTCCAAAACAAATCTACTTATCTTTCGATTCAATGGCGTAGTCCTTTGATACAAGATACTGAGTTGGAAATTTTGTATTATATAATTTTTCGATTTTAAAAAATTATGGTGATAAATTGAGGAGACAATTTAAAAATGTTTCAAGTTTTATATAATTTTCAAAGTAAAATATATATATATGTAATCTTTTATTTTTTTATTTTAGTTTAATAGAACGTGAATGTGAGGACTCAAACTTTTAATATTTGATTGAAAATTAATTAGATTATACTCTTGTGGACATTTTTTTTCTTAATTTAAAAAATTAATATGTATCTTAAAAGATGTCACTAACTTGATAACATTTTAAATATAAACTAAAATTGATTTTTCTTGGTGTATTTACATTCAATTTGAGTTTAACTTTGATTATAATTGTGATACTTTTGTAAAATCTAAACTTCTTTTATATTTAGAAATACATAATTATTTATTGTTAGTTACATTTCTAGTTAAATGCGTATAAATATCAGATGAATTAAAGTCTTTTCATATTTCCAAATTCCACGTCTGAAAATGCAAGGAGAGGAGAATAACGCGGCAAATATGCAATTAAGGGAACTTCAGGGGCAGCGAGGAGAATTTAGAAACTGTAAGTCTCCAATCTGGGATTTCAATTTGCAGATATTGGTAACAAAGAAAAACGAAAAGGAGGACGATCACAGGGAAATAACGTCGGGGCCAAAAATGTGTCGGAATTTTTCGTTGTTTCCTTTTCTTCTTCTTCTCTTCAGCTCTTCTGCTTCACTTGACGCCCGAATGCAGAATACGTAAGCTTTACATTGATTATATTTGCCAATAGATTATTTTGCTATTAGATCGTAATCGGGTCCGTTTTTTATCTGATCTATTGGAATTCTGTGGTAAATGTTGCATTTGATCCGATTCACAGAGACGGAGTCGGTGGGAACGAAAAAATTGAGGTAGGGTTTGGGCGCAGAGCTCTATTGAGTTTCAAAGAGACTCCTCGGGGAAGTAACGTTACCTTTGAGTGCTCTCGTTCTGGTCCCTGTGTTGCCTGCCTCTACTCAGAAAAGGTTTCTATTTCATTATTCTATTTTTGCCTCAATTTTAATCGAGATAAACTCAATACTGGCGCCTGTTGTTCCCGTTAATCTGTTTTTCTTCTTTGGGAGGGTGGATAAATTATCTAAAAATTATGACTTAGCTTATTGGAGTTAGGACACTGGTTATCTTTCTATTGCTGCAATATGGTGATTAACCATAAATCTCCCAAGTGACTCAATGGGACGGGGTATTCTGAATCTCTGATCACATCTTACATTTATGGCGGCGATAATTTATTAATCGTGGAAAAATAGTGAAGCTATTCATGATCTTTTTTGGGTTAGTGATGTGGTGTAGTCGTGTAGAATATGTAGCTAATGTGGAGATATTGCAAATGCATGCGAATTTTTCATCATGAAGTTACAGGCTCTTAGTTTTCAATACAATAGGATTGGGTAGTGACAGGCCCGTGTTCTTCTGTCTTGAAACCAAAATTTTATGCTTCTTCTTTCGCTAAAAATATGTTGGTTAGGGTTGGAATACCTTGGTTTTGCAACTGGGGGGGGGGGGGGGGGGTGGTGGTGGAGATCCATGGTTAGTTGTGGCCTTGTGGGTGAGGAGGGATTTGAACTAATTATAGCGATATAGGACAGCAATGTGGACTTTATAGTTAATATCGGGATATTGCCGATGCAAATTTTTTCATCATTAAGTTATAATGATGGTGGACTCCGTAGGTAGTACCTTTGCTGTCTTTAAATCCAATGTTTCATGTTTACTGGTCTTGTATGTTTTGCTTTGTTTTTTTTTTTTGGCATAAAGTTTAATGCAGAGGTAATGTTTCATTCTTTTTTCTTTTTGGTCTCATAGAATGATGAAAAATATCGCTGCAGTGAGACTGGTTATCGTATTCCCCTGAAATGTGTGGAAATCAAAGATACTTCGACCGTGTCCAAAGAGAAAAAATCTCATAATGGTCGCTCAATGCATGAAATGTCTTATGAGCACAAGCTTGTGATCCCTGTACCGAATGATGCAAGTGATCATGCTTCATCAACCGTACACAGAAATCTACGGGATGCTTCTCTCTCAGTGACAGATGGTTCTCAGGCTTACATCACTTATAGAAGCTGTATTCCATCAGATAATGAAGAAAAGTTGTCTGTACTTGGTTTTGAGGTATGCCATTCTTGCAGCTGCTCTATTTTAAGAGTTTTAATTAATTGCAAATAATGGTTTCGTGGTCATCTTTCTACCTGCTCTATTTCCTCACTGCATGCCATATGATCTCCTCTCAGATTCCTAATATATGGCTCTATTCTATATGATTGATACCAAATGTATTCGTCAACTAAATAACTATCCAGTCTTGGTATTAGTATTACTATTCTTATCCATTGTAGTTGTCGTCTGCGGCTTTTTTACGTGGTGCCTAGATTCTATTTACTTTTTAAGTAGAGATTGTTTATACAAACGCATGGATTGGAGGTGGACGATTAAGGCATCTTTTGAAAAATGTTCATTCTTTTCAGTACGAACTTCAATGGCTAATCAGTAGTCTTGGATTTTCTTAAGCAATTTCATTGTTAAGATGATAGCTAACATCACATATAGTAAGATTTCTGGTTCTAGAGAGGTTCATTTTTGTTGCTAGTTTGCTGTCTGTAAATCTAGCTATTTTAAGAGCTACAGAGTTTGTTTAGGCGTGTTTTCAAAATAACAATAAACTGTTTGTTTAAACATATTTTATTTTGTTCTATATGGAAAAATAGTCATTCGCTTAGTATCTTCGTTTACTTATTATTCTTTTAAAATAAACACATTGTAAATTGAACCATCAACATTGAATAGACAATATAGAAAAATATAGAATGAGCTATTTAGAGCTTTCTCATCTGCCCGTAGGCTGTTCTTTTGTTCTTGTGTTAATATATCTTTTGTCTCTTATCCAGAAAAAGAAAATTATAGAAGGGGCTATTTAGAGTCGTGCTTAAAAACAATATTCTATTCTTTAAACAATAAAAATATTGTGGTGTAGAACTGTCATTCTTTAGAGAAGAAGGTAGATACGTTTATGTTCTAAATGACCATTGCGCTGTTGCTATTTAGATCTTTGAAGTCTTGCAATATGTGAAGAGGAGATATGTAGGAACCCTTATTTATGCTGCTACTGGTTTAGTATAGCATGCCGAATATTGTCTTATTTTAATTTTTAACTCTATCTGGATCAGAGGAAGAGTTGTGAGATCTACACTTAGTCCAGTTGTTAAGAGAGATGAAATTGTGAAATTGTACGCTCATCATGCTTTCCTACAAACTCAGAAAGAAAATTCAATTTTTTTAGTTGCTATCTTCACGAGCTTTACTCTTCTGTACAGGGCATTGTGCTGTGCTTGCTGCTCGTTAGTGGTTTGGTTGTATATTTCAGAAGGAAGCGAACTGTTTCAACAGCTGGTTTTGCTGCTGGCAGGGTGCAGTCAAATCCCAGGTTTTAGTCCAGAAGTCTTCTATAGTTACAATTGTTTGTGAGTTGAATGTATTACCCAAGAATACTAAACAATGAATTTATAGATTAATCAACAGCTAGGCATTAGATTGTTGCACATACATTGTCCCCGGTTCCTTTACTTCAAAACAAGAACAATATCAAGTATCTTGCCATTTTAGTTACCAATTTAATGGATTGCGATTCATTCTTTTCTTTTGGATGTCGTCAAAACATTACCAACAGAGAAAGGTCTTGACAAAATCTGCTCTTTACTTCAAAGAATATATATGTATAACACAACACAATAATACCAGGTCATTGCTTCTTTAAAATTTACAAGAAAATGGGCCCATCGACCGATACCTTTAGCCACTTTTCCTATTTTTTTTGCACATGAAAGAAGCAACGGAACAAAACTAAAACTACAACAAAAAGAATGACATTGACTGACGATATTCTGGTTCTCACCCATGACGAGAAAGGCTTCTCAGAGTAAAATCTACAGCGACGAGACTCGCAATGACCAACAACATATAGTAATCACAAAAAATAATCAGGAGTCTTGCGCGTGGCATCGGGCTCAATTTGCCGAGGTGCCGGGTCAAATTGTAGAAAATTCTGATCCATGTTCTCGCCAATTTCCAGTATTGCGGCCATATTCCCACACCGATAACAATAATTTGGTGCACTAAAGACAGTCACCACATTCTTATCCTACAAGATGAACCAGATTGAAAACATAAGAACATGCAATACAAAGAAAAAACAAGTGGGGTTGGTGCAATTAGCCAATCAATTCACCTGACACCAGTTGTACCCTTCCATGACAAGTTGGTGCGCTCTGGATATAAGAGTGAGCCCATTTGTATGATTGAACTGAGCAGCTATATCCTGACCAAATGTATAACCCGCACCACGTGGAGATATTCCCCAGCCACACCGGTCATCTGGATCAGACCACAACAGATCACACATCGGCCCCTCATGTGGGACCTGACGTGACATTTACAGAAAGAACAGCTATGAGTAATACAGTACAGTACACTGAGCCACCCATAAAAGGAAATGCTTGTAGAAGAGTAAATAAATAGTTTAGTGGCCCATCAATCGAACAACCAAATAGTAATTTTCAAACCTCCTGTATGCGGTCCAACGAGCGAATGTTATCCAAGGTATCCAAGGATGGAGAAAGTCCTCCATGCAAACAGAAAACCTAGACAAAATCACAGTTGGATTGTGTTAGATAGAAGCTATCTGGTATCAAATTGCATCGCACAGTTTATGCCATGTAGAACTGAACCTGACTCTCAACTAGAGCTGTAAGAGGTAGGTAATCAAAAAGGTCTGTGAAGTGCTTCCAGACATTGGCATTTCCATATTTTCTCAAGCATTCATCATAAAAGCCATACCTGAATGAGAAAGAAAGTAACTCACATGACATCAGTCAAAGTTCAGATGAATAACAAATGGCGCTTGAAAGGTCATAACATCTTACACTTGAGTTATTTGCCGGCTCTCATGATTTCCCCGCAAGATTGTAATTCTATCTCTATAACGAACTTTCAGAGCCACTAGAAGAGTAACTGTCTCCACAGAGTAGTACCCACGATCTGCAATAGTTCACAATGTTGAAAATATGCTAGTATTATAAACTCAAGAAACGGTGAAGCTTCTTAATCGCCTCAAAGTGAGAGGCACAAAAAGGTATCGCCTAATAGGCGCACCTAATAAAATAATATGTAATAATTATTAATATTTTAATAAAAATTCATTTAAATAATAACGAGGAAAGAGAGTGATTCCAAAATGAATTGGAATAGAAATTCTATTTAAAATAGGGTAAGTGCTCTAAATGTAGGTTTGTATTAATTGGAGCAAAAATACTGCCAAAAGGCAAATGCAGCTAGCAGTTCTTCAATGCTTGCAGCTGGCACTTTAATTCTCCTAGGAAATGTAAGAATGAATGAGAGAAGGATCCCTCTTTGTTCTTCTTGACCGCTAACTAAGCACTAGGAATGTAAAAAACAGAAAATGAGACATCTGATGATGGCACACCAAGCAATGAAAAAAGAAGAGAAGGAGACATTTGATAGATGACACAAAACAGATGGCTTCTTCGACTCTTTTTCTTTGACTTTTCTTCTCAATCAAAGAATTGAAGAAGAAGAATCAATGGAATAAGAATTGACGAGGAAGTACCTTCCTTCACAAAGGCGGCACCTTATTATTATTATTATTATTTTTTTTTTTTTTAATAAAAAATCAAATTTTTATTGAGAGATGAAAGGATATACAAAGGATACAAAAGAACTAATCCAACAAGAGGTCCACCTAAAGAAAGGGGCTTTCAATCCAAAAAGAAACCGATCCCACAAGGAATTATTAAATCTAATAAGCTTCCTAACATACTCTCCGGATCTTTCAACCCCTGAAGATTCTATTGTTTTTCTCTAACCTAGGTGGCAAAAATATAAGCCTGCCACAAAAGTCTTCAATGTGAGCGCCTTACTATAGGTACTTTCATGGCAAGAAGGCCTTGCCTCACCTCCTCTCGCCACTGGTTAGCGCCTGGCTGTGCACCTCATCAACACTGCTGAAAACTTCCATAGCATATGTCCAAGTATTAACATACTTTTTCAAAATTTAAAATCAAGGAACCAAACCATCAATTGCCCCAGGTTTATTTCCTCTGCCTCCCCCTCTATTCCTGGCCACTAGAAAAGGGTAGTCAATTTGTAAATGACTCGTCGAGGCCGCCACACCCGTTGCGCTGCCTCTTTACAAAACTAAAGATGACATCAACATACCTTTCCAAAACAGCATTATAATATTGATCCGCGTCTGCCTCGCATGTGATTCATTTGAAGACCTATTTTCTTTCATTTTACTAATTTCTAAAAGGTGTAGCAAAACCCGTAATCAGCTAGCATGAGGCATTCTTTTTTTCCAGGAATCTTTCCATCTTCGGAGCGCAACTTTCGTGAGCAAACGACTATAAATTCATTCAATCCTGTAAACTTCCACCAACGCCTACCCAGAGGGGGGTGTGTATCCTGAAAGCACCTCCCAGTTCATAATTCACAGCTAAGTTTAAAGCAACACATCTACACGAAATACAATGACGAGGAGTGAAGACTCCCTAAAAATCGATCAAGCATCAATTTGTACCAACCATATAGCATCATCACCTGTCAGCTTTGTTCATTTTATCCCTTTAGCTCTCAAAAAGGAGCTATCCTGAAACTAGGAACATATGCCCACATGATCCACCGGACAAAAGTTGTCTGATCAGAGAGCTTATCTGCACATCTGATATGTGCTGTTTTGAGTTTTCAACTTAAACAAACTTTTGCACAAAACCAACACATTTGCGCATGATTCTAGATGATCTAATAGACAAATTGCTCTTAAATGTTAAGAGGTACAACTGAAACCAATTAGAAATCATACTCAGATGAATCAGAAAATTTGTATTTAACGTATGGGTACAGAATCCATGTCTTTTGAAGGATGCGGCTTTCGGGTTGGGAGAATCTCGATCTCTTTTGGAAGTTGAGAATTTTCAAAAACAACAAAAGAACCAGAGAGCAGGCAGACACACGCGATTGATGAAGCCATCAAATAATTTCCAAATATCAAAGTGGGCAGCATAAAAACAAAAACAAAAGATAATCAGTTAAGAACTCACCCACATAATCACCCATGAAAAGGTAATTAGTATCGGGAGTACGGCCTCCTATCCGAAACAGCTCAATGAGATCGTAAAACTGGCCATGAATATCTCCGCACACCGTCACCGGACACTTAACTGGCTGCACATTCCACTCCTCGACCAGAACAGCTCTCGCCTGATCGCACAGGATTTTCACCTCCGCTTCCGACAACGGCTTGCACTCCATCAGATGCTCGATCTGACGGTCCAGATCCGCGTGGGACGGCATGGTTTCGAATCCCTCTCAGATCCACAAGCAAGTATTAGAGATCGTCTGGAAGAAACACGGTCACGAACTCGGCGATCTCTCCATTCTCAGAGAACTATAGAATTTGAGTTCATTGGGCATCATACGGACTCAGAAACATCGGAATTGATCTCCATAATCCTAATGTTTTCAATCGCAATGACATGAAACAAAAAAACCTTGATACAACGTCGACCCGTGAATCATTCTCGCTCTCTCTCCCCCTCCCCCCCTCTCCCCGTTCTTCCTCGGCAAAATTTGGAAAAAAGTTACTAAATTTGTATTCATGTGAATAAGAGGATGACGAGGGAAATGAGGGGAACGGATTGATTGGTCCGAAATGAATCCAAATGCAAATGAAATGCCATTTCATTTTCATTCCTTTCCAAAAATATATTCTCTTTTGCTTCCCAAAATACTTTTTAAAGTTTTAGAGCTGAGTGTCATTTCATGAGTGAGTTTATTTATTTTTTATTTATTTCTTAGAAATTTTTTTTCGAGTAAATATTAATTCTTCTTTTAATTTCTATTTTAATTTTTAATTGAGATTCAAACTTCCCAAATTTTTAGTCTCATCTTAATAAATTGAACTAGATCGATACAATTAAAATTTTAAAATATCACAAACTGTTTTTGTATTTGATTGTGATAAATTACTTTTAAAAAAAGTACTATTTATTAAACATTGGTAATATTTTTTTAAGAAACAAAATTTCCCTACAAGTTTATTTTATGACTTTCAATAAATTAAACTCTGAATGCATTGAACACACATTTTGTACTCTCTCTAGTTTTCTAATTAATAAAATAAGGTTTTCGATAAATACTTTTCCATTGTGCTATGCTATGAAGTGGACAGGGTAGGTGGCAGCTAGCCATCACATTTTTATTAATGTAGCTATGATTATTAAAATATAGTCAACAAAAAATAGCAATTAAATTAGTAAGGTCAAAATAAGCATATATTACTAAAAATGATTCCATTTTTGAGGTTTGAAATGTAGTCACTTGTTTTAGCATTATCTGAATAAAGAACCATCAATTTATTTGGATTGGGTCAAATAAATTGGGAAATTCTTATCTCAATTTCATATTTTTAAAGATGGAGATAGAAAATGCATTTTCCATGCAAGATTCCTACTCGATCTTTGTGGCTGACTTTCTTGTTTAGATTATTATATAACCAATTATTTTTTAAAAAATATAAATAAATAAGAATCCAACGCATTTTTTAAAAGACTCTTCAAACTCACTTCCATTGTCCAAAAATGAAAACGAAAATTTTATTTATGAGACGTGAAAAGTGGAATAAAGGGAGTGATTAAATGCTTCTGTGAAAAGCTAGGGTCTTAGGGACCCCTCTACGGCCCAATTCGTTGGAGGTTTAGCCCGATAAGATTTATATTTGCGCCGAGCTCCAATTGGGCCAGGTCGAACTTGAGCAACATAGGACAAGCCCATTTAGAAGCCCAGTTGTGTTCGTAAATAGAGAGAGAGAGAGAGAGAGAGAGAGAGAGAGAGAGAGAGAGAGAGAGAGAGAGAGAGAGAGAGAGAGAGAGAGAGAGAGAGAGAGAGAGAGAGAGAGAGAGAGAGAGAGAGAGAGAGAGAGAGAGAGAGAGAGAGATTGGAAACAGATCCCACACCATGACACCATCCAGTTTCAGTTTCAGTTCTACAGAGTACAAAGTCCAGTTTTTGTAAATTATCCTAAATTATATACAATAATATAATATAATCCAGATTTCTTTTAAACATTATTTATTAAAATTACAAATACACATATTAATTTTAAATTTTGCCATTTCTTCTGAAACTGGACGGAATCTATGCTCGGCTGGGAGGCCCTCCATTAATCCCAACTCTCCTGCAAATCAACACAAACAATTTTATAATATAATATATATCTATGCAGCAAAAACTTCATAACATTAATATATATATATATATATATATAGTAGAGACCTGAATTTTAATACAGGAGCAACAGTAGCTGTAGCATGCATGATTATTTTTCAGAAAAAGAAAATAGTAGCATGCATGATAAATATCTTTGTTAAAAGAAGTTTGAACTCAAAAAGCTTAAACTAATTATAAATTTACCGTAAATATTTCATATTATATTTCTAATTTCTATACTTGTAAATTTAATTTGAAATTTAGCACAAAATCTTACAAATTAGAAGAAGAAATGATATATTATAGAAATTCGAGCACATGACTTCTTATTATTCTGATACTAATCTTAAATTATGGTGGACGTGGAACCTAAAAACTTAAATTTGAAAGAGATAAAATTTACCTGTTATGAATAGGGTCGGGCCCTTTAGGAACTCTCACTTTGCTCATGAAGTTGAGATCCAAATCTTGATGGTTGTTGTTGGGCAGTACCTTCACTTGCTTCACATGGCTTCCCACGGTTGCCAATAGCCCGTTGGTTGTTTCCACGGCCGGCCGTTCTCGACTCTCCGGCAAGCCCACCATTAAAATCCATAAGAAAAGCCCCACAACCAAAGCTTGAAGCAAGAACTTCAAGTAAGAAAACAAGCACAAATTACCTTCACTTCTCATGAGTATACTATATATATATATATATATAGTATCGTCGTTTGTGTATGTCGAGAGAGATTAGTTGTTCTCACGACTCGAAAGAAGAATGATAGTTGGGTCGATGAATGTATCTTTTATCTCCTCCGACCTCAAGGAAAAGAGAAGTTGGGGGTTAATAAGTGAGGAGCATGGGAGAGGGAGATGATTTTGAGAGGCAAGAGTTTGGTTATTGGTTTGTTTTTGTTCGGTAGAAGTAGAAGTATAGAAGAAGGGTTGCATGATTAATTAGGGAGTTTGTTTGTTTTATCTTTATAGGGTTATTGGTGGATTCTGTTGCACTTTTCTAAAACCTTGCTTTGCCTGTTTGTTTTTTGTTTGACACACACACCTGTTCCATTCTAATATATCACATTTGATTCATTTCATTTTTAAAAAAATTTGTGTATTAATTTAATTTTACGTATGATATTGTATTAACATTTATACTTGTGCGAAGAAAGAGAGGCGTTTTAAAAACTATGAGTCAAATAACTTTTAAAAGATTAAAGTGATATTTGTCGTAGTATTGGAACAACAACTACTTCCATTCTTTTTTTTAAAGGAGATTATTCTTAAAATAAATTGTAAAAAGAAATGTTTTTTTTTTTAAAAAAATAACTCGGGATACCACTATTTACGTTTTATTTAGGCTTTAAATTCTCCGTGCCTTTGTCTAGAAAGAAAAAAAGAAAAAAAAAGTATTTGTTTTTCTAAAAAATTAAAAAGAAAAATCTAAAAACATTCTCTATCTTTTCCACCTACCAATTCTATTCAATACCGTACGTTTAGTTTTAGTCATACCAAAAACAACAAAAAAAAAATAACATTAAATTTTTTACATAAATTTCAAATCACATCTGCCAATCAACATGCTCATTGGTGTTACAAATATACAATTTATAAACATAATTAATCAACATGAATTCATGTGCTAGAGAGAATTATGTTTTTTACATATAATTCTAGAAGATGGTTCTTTTTTCAATAGAGTTTTGGGTGTTTATTTTTTTTTTTTTCAGAAGAGAATATTTGTTTAATAAATGTTTATATAATTGCCAGATTATTACTCCAATAAAGACAAAGCATATGGTACAATGTTTCTAATCCATTCCCTATGGATCTATATAAACACAAAAAAGCTTAAAAGAATCAAATGCCTTATCACCCAACTCTATGTTACCTAAATAGCTTCTCATTCAAGTGTACCTCACAATTATTAATTACACTTCACTCCTATCCTCAAAAAAAAAAAAAAAAAAAAAAGAAAGAGATTACACCTCTCTCCTACTTACCTCCATACACACATTGCAATATATTCTTCCAAACATGTACAAATATTTATTCCATTATCCATAAAACCAAAGCTAATTGTTATTATAAATCTACTTAGTTGAGAAATAGGAAGATCTATGGTATATAAATGCATCTCCATAGATATGAGATTTTTAGATGAAACTAAAATTAAAATCATAAGAAGTTAGTATCGTATATAGAAATATGAAGCATCCGTTCTATATATATACATACAAGTTAAATAATCAGGTCAAGTAAGCCAACAAAGGGTTGACCAAACTCAAGTAATTAATTCAAATATTGTCATAAAAATAATTTGTCCAGTAGCCTAAAGGAATGTCAATACGTATCTAACTAACGTAGTGTGAGGATCATAGTACACACAATAAATAAAAAAAAGTTATAAAGTAATTAATACTGATGATTAAACTTTCTAGTTTAGTGGTAATGAATGATATTAAATTGGAATAGAATCGATGGAGAGTGAAGTGACGGCTTCTGGAGTACAAAAAAGAAATAATAGTCGAGGAACAAGCTGGAAGCCATTTGGAGCACCACACTACAATTAAAATTAATTACTTAAAAAGTTACAATATTATGTGTTCTCTCTCTGTTTTCTTAATTGGGTTTTCAAATTAAAGCATCTTTCTCAACCCATATCTTCCTTTCCTTCTGCTTGAAGCCGCCACACTAAAAATTGCATTTTTTTCTTATAAAAGAGATTTGATTTGCTACACAACTCAAAAGAATCAGTCATAATGATGCATTTCACGATGATTTTGTTCTTGGTTTGGTTAAGTCACAAATTTAGTTCTTGAACTCATTGAATTTTAGGTTGTATCTGTATTTTAAAAAGTTACTTCAATTTTCAATTGTTGGCATAAATGTTAACCAAAAGAGTTAACTAAAACTTATTAGACTGAAAGTCTAATTTTGTCTTTGAAAATCATAAATTTTGTTTTATTATATTTTTGTAAAAATAATAAAATGAAGGTTAATTAGTTAATTAGTTTTTAAAAGTAGAAAATCGAAAACAAAATCATTGTCCAAGTTTAGTGGGAGCGATGGGATTCTCTCTGCCTGATGGTGGAGTTTAAAGAAGGTTCAAACTGAAAAAGATAGACATATAAAATTAGGAATGTGAAAAAATTTGATATTGAAATTGAAAAGCTTTGGGTACTGTCATAAATCTCACTCTCATGGATTCGTACAGAACAACTTTGTAATATGTTCCCACTAATTTGATATGATTATGATCGCTGCTGGAACAATTCTTCATTTAATGTCTACAAATCCTCAAAGCAACGATTCTAATGTCCAAATCCCTTCCAAGATTATTATTATTTATTTATTTTTACTTGATTTAAATTGTTCATGTGTTGCCTATACAAAACTCTTAATAATTTTTATATTGGAATAAAACATTATTTTAAGAAATAGTTTGGTTGGTCTTCTTTATAATTCAAAATTCCACAATTTAACTTTGGTTATTCAAAATATGATTCATAAAAGAATAACGTGATCAGTGAAATGATTCTTAGTAGTTTGCTATGGTCTCAAAAATAGACAACATATATAAGATGCACCACATAGTCAAGTTTCTAATTTGACCATTGAAAATTCATCGCCTCAAATTCCTTTCATACGCATATTTTGAATAGTTTCTCTGCTCAAACTCCATTTACACATAGCAATGATTTTAAAAACTCTGCATTTTAAATTTAAAAAACCCCAATAGAATCATCTTATAAATCGGAAGAAATTAAAATGTATTTTTCTCCAAAAAAAAAAAAAATGATTTACACATTATGAACTGGGTGCTGATGAACAACCCCAACAAAACATGTGCTGCTACAAGTTGCAGTTCAAAAGATACCTTGGCTGTCTTCCCAACCTCTCTCAAATCCATTGGAGGCTAGAATTGTGGGTGGAAAGCATCTGCTGCTACAATTGTGGGCATTTTGAGAAGTTGAGATCTTTGGAGAATCTGAATCTAGCAAGGCCACAAGCAGGCTTGGAGACTATCAAGAACTGAACCTTTCAAAATCTTCAAATTGGTCAGAGTTTTGGGAACCATCTCCCTGAAGCAGTGTATGTATTCAAATTGAGATTCCTAGAATCCACAAACAGAGATATTCTGAAAACTTGACCGAAGTGGAAGTGGTACATAAGAGTTAGTTCTCCGGTTGAGCTTTCCCTTGATGGATTTGGAGTTGAGGAAGTACCTGAATCAGTTGGATTTCTTATAAATAAATAGTGTCACAAACAGAAATCTCATCATTATAAATTCAGGATTTCTTTCTATTTTTCACCGATCTGGAGATTGGCATTTTTGGTAGGTTTAGTGCCCTGACATGGACTATTAAATCAGACAATATAGACATTACAAATAAGAAAACCTGGAGTTGAAAATTCACAGATAGGACTAGCTACAATCTGACCAGTCAAAAATTACAATTTCACTTGGAATTAGAATTACATCGATATATACCCATTACATTCCTAATAACCACTAGCCTCTCAGAAGGAAAACAACTAATGGGAGAAGGTGGAAGCAAAAGGTATGTTGTAAAATCAAATGCTAATATGGCACAGCAAAGCCTAATACTAATAATTTTTCTGATGTTCAATTTTGATGTGAAAATTTTTGTACAATAATTTTTAATTCTACCTCATTTCTTTTCCCTAATCTTTGGTCTCGACTTCACACTGGCTCTCCTAGCAACATCCCATGCCTTCTGTGGTGCATAAATACCGAGCTGTGCAGCAAAGAATGACTCGTAGCCAGGTGAGTCGAAGGCAAAGCCAGTGTGCTTTGATAACTCTCGAGGGAGTTGAGTCATGGCATAGCTTCTTGCCTCTTCCGGTGTAAGACGGTTCTGAATCTCCAGAAATCCCGCTGTACTTCTACCTTCAGGTTCATGTCTATGAATTTCTTGAACAATCTGATAATCGTAGGGGAAAAACCATCTCTGGAGGCTGTAATCATATATAAAAAAAAATTGGCAATGGAAAATATATTAGCAATAGGACCAAATATGTAAATAATAAGTTGACTCGCAATTTCTATCCTAGTTCATATGATGATCCCAACACAACAGGAATAATTAAGAGAAAACTGTAATTGTAATGTAGGAAACTCCAGAACGTTAGCCACTCTGATGTGAAAGTCTAGACAAATGATAATAAGGGAATCGCAGAATGAGCATTCACCTCCATTATGGAAAGTAAATAAATAACTAAATAAATAATAAAAAATCTGCCATAAGACAGGCTATGTGCCTGATTGTACAGTTTAGGCTTTTAATCTAAGCTCTATCTGAGACAAAACAGACTACGGTTGGCCAATAAAAAATTCTGATTAATTGTGTAGACTTCGAACTTATTTTCTTTCAAGGTAGAAATTACATGTTTCAATTTCTAAACCTCTTCATAGCTCAGATCAAAGGTCTAAAACTAATTACCCTACGAGTATGCTGTGATCACTAATGTCCAAATAATAAATAAGAAAACTACGTGGCGTATTTCCTTCCCCCATAAGATAGCCAAAAAGTCAATAGGATACTTACCCTTGATAAGCAAAATCACAAAGAAGTGCAACAACGGGGACGAGAAGGACGGCCACGTAAAAGTAGAATGTACTCATTAAGACATATATGACAAAATATACATTTTCCTGCAGCAAAATGGTACCGATAAAGTGAATTAAAAGGAAAAAAAATTACGTATATATATACACACATAAAAATAAAATAAAAGCAACAAAACTAACCTGCCTATCACGTGATGTCATAATACCAGAATATAAGAAAATAAATATGAACCATGCTAAAATGCTTCCTCCAACCGTAATGGAATGCCACCTGGTAATTGAATTGCAGATCAAAAGCAGCCGCAAATTAACAGTTACTACAATGCATGTGAAAGCCATCGTGCTGATATCCCACAGACCAAACATCTTGCCAGATGACGCTTGACTGCCGGAACTGGAAATGGTTACAAAATAATAAAAGACTAAAGATTGGTAGATTGAAAAGAAAGCCCAAGTAGTCACAACTCTCCACTTGAAAAATACATTTCTTATTCCCTCTCTGTAGAGCTCAGGGTACTTTTTGGATAGGGAAGCACTGACGTCCTGACAACAAATACAAACATTAGAGGGTTTGCGGTGTTAATTTGTAAAGGAAGAGTGCAAGTGTAGAGTTCATTTTCACAAAACAAAAGCATTTCTCAACAAACTGTAGTCATCTCTTCTATAGCAGCGTTTCATGACATCAACAGAGTAGTAAGAAAGAAAGAATGCAGTACCTTGTCAAATAGTCCGACAATTATTACAGGTAGGGCAGTGAATATGACATTATACAATGACTGGAACCAATCATCATAGAATCTTTGACCAGAAAATCCAGTTTGAAAGGTGAACCAAAACTGAGTTAAGGTGAACGTAAGATTCTTGTAAAAGAAGTATGTAACAACCTGCCAAAGAACAAATAAATAAGTACACAAACATTTATGTAAAATTCTTGAAAATTAAATAGGTCATAACCAGCTAGTGAAAGAGAATACGTGCAAACATTCAATAATATAAAGAGTTCATCAAAACGAAAAAAGATAAAGGCGGCACCTTGCATATTCTAAGATATGACCATCGCCCATGCACAAGAAGTAAATCTGTGAGAAAGCGAAACTGGGCAATTGCAAAATCACTAGCCATCACTGCTTGCATTCCCTCCTGCCCACTTATTCCAATGCCCACGTGAGCTGCTTGAATCATGCTAACATCGTTAGCACCATCACCAATACTAAGTGTTATTTTCTGTGCACCCTTTTTCACCAGACTTGTCACCTGCAAGAGATGACTAGACAGTCATTGAAAGTTTCCCCTATAAAGGAATAAAGAGAGATGGTGTTTCAATCACTTTTAGTGCTTTTCGACAGAAAAAATCACATTTTACTTTTTGTCAATAACTGTGGCATCTCTTACTTAAAGTTGTAAAAATATATACATAATATTATGCCTCCACTAATATTGTGTGACCAGACCATCTAACATCAACAAATTTAAAAGATAGAATACTTGGGTGTAATTATGATTTAAACTCATAATTTAGGAGGAATATGAACATTAACTAGCCAACCCATGATGATTTACATAAAATCCTATAACAACAGAAGGTAACTCGCAGATATGTGAACACACATATGAATATAAGAGAATATATACCACTCTTTCTTATAGCAAGCCTAAGAATTGATAGCAATAGACTTCTGTAGGTGAGTAGTATAATGATACAAGAAATAGAAATAGAAATAGGACGTGCCATGGATCACAGAAGAGTTAACTTCAAAGGAGTCTAACCTGCGCTTTCTGCAAAGGAGAAACTCGGCAGCAAACAACCGAACTACAATTCAAGCTCAAATTTAGTAAATTAACTCGCAAACTTGGATCCAATGCGTACATCAAACATTTTCCATCTATAACAAGAGCTAATTTTGGAGGAGACAGAGACCGGAAACACTGCTGTGCTTCCTGAAGACATCTCTTCAGTTCCGTTTTTACTTCTTCTCTAATAAAACGTGCAAGTTCCACTTGGTCACCCTGAAAATGTCCAAGTATTAATGGATAAATATGAATATCGACCATGTAAGCACATCACTGAGCTGAATTGCTGCTTACCCTGTTTTCGACTTCTCTGATTGCATCTGTTTCTGAACTGATAATAAATTGTTTCATTTCATTGTTTATTAAATTGCAAGCTGAAAAAAGAAATAAATAAATAAATAAACTAAAGATGATTAAACTAGCTAAGAAAACATAATTATCAAATTATTTATGCTGAGTGTATTTTTTTCTAAATTTTAATCCTTGAGGGGGTTAAGATGAATGGAGTTCTAGATATTACCAAAATGTAAACTTACCATAAGCTATATTAATAGCAGTTTCCATCTTGTCTCCTGTTAGTACCCAAATCTTGATACCAGCTCTAGAAAGTGTCTGTATACAGTTTGGTACTCCTTCTTGAAGCTTGTCTTCTATAGCAGTACAGCCAATCAAAATAAGGTCTTTCTCTATAAGTTCTGCAACCTGCATGGGCTCCATAATTTCTACGTGAGAATAACATATTATCATGAGCCATGACATAAACATTGGCTCCATAAGTTCATGAAGAAGGAAGTTATCATTTAAATTCATTCAATAGTCCGAAGACACAAACACTGGTTTTGGGTTTAAGAACTCTCTGAAAGCATTACTACTTAAGTTTTTAAGTAAGAGCTTCCTTTTCCATTCAATTCAGAAAAAATAATGTATCACTTGTCAACCACCAATGCACAAATCAACTTTCATGCCATAAGACAATACAATAATGCTCATGTAGTGACCGATGTTAAAATATTAAATGATTCTGATTAGCTTAGTAATCACAATTCTCCCCAATTCCCTATTCAAGAATAGGGATGACATATATGCGCGCACACAATTTCCCAAAAGGAACATAGCCTGGACCAAGCATTCCCAAAAGGAACATAGCCTGGACCAAGCACACGTCCAACAATCAAAAATTGCTTCTAGGAGGATTTTGTTCCAATCAACCTTCCATGAAGGTGCCAGAAAAGAACAAAGGCATATTCTTTCACAGGAACAGAAAGCATTCATGATTATTTAACCCACCTCATCCAATTTCTTTTCACGATCTCTCAATGAAGACTTGGCTTGAATAAATTTCTCATTCCAGCTTTCATATACATCAGGATGCAAATCTCTATAAGCAAGGCATAGGGTTCTCAAACCAGAAGATCCGAATTTCTCCAAGTGTTCCCTAGTTACATTCTTCAGATCGTCATTTCCACCAGCCATTCTCTCGTATATTACAGTATCAGCACCCTGGACAGAACATTTTACCATGTATCAATAAATCTGACAATCGCAATTCTAAATGGCAAATATTAAAATATTACCTTGCAGTATAAGACAAGCCTACCATCTGAATAACGGCACACCACAGACTGACGCTTCCTTGTACTGTTATCAACAGCAAATACAATCGACAAAATCATATGGTTGCAAATTAAATTGAATCAGTTTGAAGTATATTTAAGAAATACCGTATACCAACCTATTGAACTCAAGAACATTGAGAATTTCATAAGAAACATCTTGGATTTTACCCATCTTCTCAACATGAGATTCCCGAACATATATCGTAGTAGGTGTCCGCCTGAGAAAACAGAAATTACAACCTGATGTTATAGACATACAATTGGAAAAGAAAAAATCCTCAATGATTAGTTCCAAAATCAGAATGAAGAATATACATTCCATAATTGAAGATAACTAAGTCAAACTATGCAAAGGGTACATTTTTATGGCCACTATCGACATGGAAAAACTTTACTGGTAAAAACTAAAACCTCTTCCAATGAGTTTAACTGAAGAAGAAGGAATCTTTAAACCGAAAACTGCCTAGAAGCTACGCTCATGGAAGTTGACAAAAGTATCAAACGCATGTGTTTCTACCACCATTATAAAACTAACAGAACGCCCAAGTAGACAGGAAAAGGAGTTTACTGGAATGTGTTGTTATTTTAATAAATTCAAGGAAAAATCGTCCCTGAATTCATTCAACATATTTGGAATTTGGGATGTGCAAACCTGTAAAAGAAGAAGCCAAAGTTTTTAGCAGCAGTTACCAAGGCAGCCTCATCAGGTGATGCTGCTTGATATGTAATCTTTTCAGGGGATTCATCACCCTCAGGGAGTACGGTATGGCAGATAGCAAGGCATCTGAAAAATTCCTAATAAACAAAACACCATTATTAGATATTTTTCTAGAGCTATCACACTTGGGAAGCACAATATGGAAAGTGTAAATGCTTTAAAATCCAAAAACCACCCCATTAAAACAAAGAAAATGCAGCAAATCCTATTATCCTTGATAAAAGTCTAACATACGAGATCTTTCCTGCTTTCTTTTGGTGTCTTAATCATAATGGTAAAACCAAAATTTTTGTGGGGAACTTGAGGATTACACCAACAGTAAGAACAAGACAAAATATTACATTGAGAGAGCCATTAAACTGAGTTATGAACAATCACAAGTTCAATGAGAACCATAATAATTTTGCAGATAATTAAAACCTCAGGAACTTGATGGTAATTAAAACCTCAGGAACTTGATGGTGTCCCAAATGTTAATTTGAACGTGCATAATTTAGAATAAAAAAACAAAAATGCATGGTTGTTAACAGGCCCAGACTCCAAACGGACCATGCGCATTATTTTGATCTGATTTAAAATGGTTAATACCTTACAAAGATCAGAATTGGGCTCGTTTCTCCATGCCCCTCTCATAAGCCTAGCATCATTAAAATTAAATCCCTTTTCTTGTACAGCATCAGCTGATATATGAACCTGCAAGAAATGTTCTCTCTAAGTTGAATTGGTTTGTCAGAAGTCCAGATAATCACCACTGCATATGTGCTATGAGACACAAACCTCTTCCACTTTCATCCCATTCTTCTCAGCAATTCCCCTCTCTATTTCAGTGATACCAGTGCCATAAATCTCTCCACCAATTGAGCACTTAAAGAACTCCATTAGATTCCTGGTAAGAGTACCAGTTTTATCTGAAAAGATGTATTCTACCTGATCAAAAGCCACAATTTAAAACAACTGAAGTACCATCTTTGAGAAAAAGGTTTTGATTTTCCATATAGCTTCTGAAATATTTGGTCAAGTAAATATTTACCTGTCCAAGTTCTTCATTCAGATTGGAAGTCCTAGCTAGTGCAGGGGTATTGCTATCAGCATGGTACATATTTAAATCCTTATTGATATATTGTGTTGACTGAATAAATTTAATCATCTGAAAATTTGATTGAGTAAAAATAAATCCCCAAGAAAATAATCTGTGTATTACTAATACAGGATTAATTTACTGAAATACCCACCTCAATGGAAACATAAAGAGAAATAGGAATTATTGTTGAGTACAGAGTAATCAGAGTAAACATGGTCAAAATGACAACCTGTGGAAGTCACTATTCAGAATCAACAGAACATAAAAATAAGATGAAGAAAAATAGAGACAAACATTAACCATAACAAGAAGTTACCAGGAACCGGTTGCGAGGGTTAAATTGGTTTTCCCCTCCCTTATCAAGAGCCAAGTAGTAGTACTTTTGGTTTACAAACACGCCACTACAAGTTCCAAGATACCAGAGAAAAAGAATAAACCATCAAGGACAAAAACTGAAAAAGTATGAGTAGGGAATAAATTAACAAAAGGAAATGAATCTTATCATACCTGCCAATGGCTCCAATCAAACACATGGCAAAGAGCGTACCAAAAAGTGTGAGTATAAGTTTGTCAAGTTTTTTCTCCAGAGTACTTCTTTTGGAGGGAACATTCATAGCATTCATCATAACCTGCAAATTTATTAATTCCAAACAAATTCATAAAAGCAGCATCATCTAGAAAAACTTGCAAGGTTTGACCATGAAAAGAACAAAACTAATAATAAAAAGAGTAAGTTAAGAGGTCAGGGGAAAGCAAGATGTTAAAAAAGGAAGGGCTCGTAGAATGGGTTGAAAGGTAACATTCCTGGTGAAAACGGTCAATTATAGATTTTCCTTTTCTTTTTTGATAACCAAGGTATCAAGGTGCCTCCCTCAGCATCATGGGCTGCGACCCCTAGACGCAACAAGGGTTAAAATTACAAGGATATCTCCAAACACCCCAAGATTTACCACCATTACCACGCTTGGTATACAAAGCAGACCAATTATTATATATCCACTTTTAATATGTTGATAAAACTTTCTATTGAATTTTCACTGAGAGGAAGAATGCCAGGTACATATGACAGGTATTTTGAACTCTCCCAGTCCAGCTACTATGTACTCTCCATTCCTTTATTCTATCAGGTATCTCACAACCCAATTCGTAAGGCTAAAAGTCTAATTAGGTTCCACCGTAATCACTTTAACTACCCACTTTCCAAGCTGAGAACACAGTAATCCCCTCACTCACCGTTACTGAAGCTCATTTAGCCGGTTCTTCCTCCACGTGTTAGAAGCATCGAGGATACATATCTCAATGTAAATCCATTTCTTTTTTTTTATATATAAAAAAAAAAAGCTGCATCTAATTTGTATCAGAAGTAGTTACAAAGGCAAGGGAAATCAATGTCTGAGCCTAGTAGAAAAGAAAATGAAATCAATAAAGGGCTTTCCACTGTGCAAAGATAAAAATGGAGAGAAGTTGCAAAAGTCCTTTCTGAAAATCTTATAAAAAAAAAAAAGGTTCTTTCTGATAAGGAGCTCACGAAGTGAATTTTTTACTTTTCTTTTCCCCTCTTTTGATAAGAACCAATTGAAATGAATTTTTTTCCATATACATTTATCCTCACAAACATTTACGTTAATGTCCTTCCTAGGCATCCCATGAAATTGCAATCGCTGGTTCAAGTTAATTTTTTGCTGAGACCTTATTTTTTTTTTCTTTTTCATGAGAAACAAATATTTCATTGAAGGTATGAAATATTACAAAGGGGGGAAAGAAACCCCAAAAGACTAGGAATAATAAGCTCTCATCATTGAGGTTATAATTTGTAGATGGTAAAAACATTTACACCAACCAAGCACCTTGACAAAAGTTCATTCAAAAAATTAGATTTTTAACTGTCTAGACTCAAATTAAAGAATGAAATCAAAACGATTACCATCGGCACCTAAACCATAATAATATTGTCATATGAATCCATTAATGTCCACAATTGATACAGGATAACTGACCTTTGTTTCATGACCTGTAAAAATAACAGCCCCGACAATATACTCAGTGTTCCTAAGACTGCATCCCTGAAAACCATATTGAGAAAGCATAAAAGTTAGTAGCAAACATGATAGCACTTTCTAAAAGCACAACTAATAAATCACAAAATAAATAACAATGAAAGCAAAAGTTACCCTCACACACTAAAGGTTACTGTGGAAAAGCCAACCTATTTAATTGGACCAAAATCCACTATTTGAGGGCCATAAAACACACCAACAGCAAGAAGCCAGATTGCAGGATTAAAAGGGAAAAAGAAAAATTGTTTTTGATAAGAAACATAGAAAGGTTATATTCCACAAAAAGGCAACGAAAAGCACCTCCCAAAAACTACTATAAAGCATTCCAATCATACATGGAAAAAATAAATAAATAAATAAATTTATACTCGCAATAGAAGCTGGTTTGGGCTGAGAGGTAATGTTTGCTTCTGAATAATAGCATTGCCGGTGAAAGTGTAGAGTGAATTGTTTGGTTGCTCACATTGTACTTCACCTGCAGTTTTAAGAGGTAAAAAATAATTAACATCTTTTATGAATACTAGTAATGAAGAAAGAAAGCTAATGAAATGATATCACGCATGGGACTATGGACTATTTTCACGTTCAAGGACATTGATTTTCAAGGGAGGACAGGAAAGCAAAGAATAAAAAAAAAACTAAACAATTTAAACTAATATCAAATAGTCAATGGGTTCAAGAGATACACCATCCATACCTTGAGACAGCTAATTAAACTTAGAGAGGACATTTTCCACTTTCTTGACAATCTTGAATCTATAGAGTAATTATCATAAAGAGTCTAATTAACAGCTTCTCATTCACATCATTAAACGTTCATTAAGTAGAGATGTTCAGCTACCCCATCCTCCATGCCAACTTCTATAACCAGTTGTCCTTGCATAGCATTCATTATGTCATAGTTTTCACATTTAGTCAACTTCAGAGCCGTAAAGAAGTCACAAAATGCATAATCGTGATGTAAAAGTGGTCATGAAAACAAAAAGAATCAATGTAGAATCTGAACCTTTAAATTCTGATGCCTTCTCAGGAGTCAGGTAATCCCAGGTCTTTTCCAGGGCCTTTCTAATCTTCAAATTTGTCTCCCCATCCAGATTAGCAGTCTACAAGCCAAAAACAGAAAAACTAAATATTTGTACTTTTGAATCTAGATTCTTCACCATTATTAGAATTTGGATCAGCAATTATTTAAAAGGATAAAAATGGGGAAAAACTAAGGTAATTAAAACAAAATAATTAAGATGGAAAGAGGAAGAACCTCAATGTAGCAGACACCATCCGGATTTGTACTGGCAAGGAAAAGAAGATCCGCAGGAAAAAATCCATCTTGCCGAACCTGCATCAATGACATTATCCCAGTGGAAGTAAGTTAAAAGTCACACAAGGGGGGGACCCAATCTGTAGAGAGTGTAAATCCGAGACAGAAACTCTTGTTTGTAACCTATAGGGTGCTTCCATTGTACAAGCTCCTTTTATAGTGGACTTTTCTTCTTTTTTGAATAACCTATTTATATTCTTTCATCTTCTTTCACTTGTCTTAATAAAACCTTGGTTTTCATTAAAACTTTTCTTCAATAAGATTTTTGTCAAAATCTATAGAGAGCAAAGAAGCTATCGCCCATATTCAGTCAACCTAGCATAACTCCTGCCAACATGACCAAAGTTCAGTGAATAAGCCACTTATACTTCCACAAAGGAATTATAGTCTTGTAGATTCAAATTCTCATCCTATATCTATGTAATATATTCTCAGCAAGAAAGAAAGGGAAAAAAAAAAAAAGAGAGAACCAATCGCTCTAGCCTTTACATAGTCCTACCCCTTCCACCGTACCTCACGACCATACAACATGTGAAGGGGAGAAAGAGAACGAGGACGGTAGGAGAGACAGAGTGAGAGATCATTGTCAAAAATATTTTGAAGAAGAAAACACTACATTTTAAAACCTAGTCACAATATAGCAATATGTAACAAAGAAATTACATATAACATAAAATGAAATATCATAGTCCAAATGATAAAGGAGGGCAACAAACTCCTATCCGATGACAATCCTGTTCTTCAAATAATAGGGTTTTTATTGTCAAATATTCAAGTTCTAGATAGGAAAAAAAAAACGTTGATAAAAGCCATAAAATAAAATAGCACTCACCCTAACGATGTCCCCAACCTGCAACCTTTTCCAAGGAACGCTCTCCCACTTTTGATCTTGCAGCAGATCTACAGTATTATTATTAATTGCCATATCGTTCTGGAATCGCTTCTGCATGACGTGATTAAATGTTATGACATAAATAAAGAAGTTATGCATTCAAAGCACCTTATATATATAATACATAGAGGCTGTTTCGTAAAAATTTCAACGTCCGAGTCAAAATAATTGAAAGGCAACCATACAGTATGGCACTCACCCAGTCCTCAAATGCTTCTTTAATGAGAGAGACAAGTAAAACCAGAGTTAAAGGGACCACGTTTGTAATTGGATGCACAGGACTGCATGAGGAATAATAATTAAAACAAATAATTAAAAAGCTAATCATTAACTAATATTCAGTTGCTCAAACCCAATTTAATACCATAACCATAAGTCTCAAACAAAATAAAAATCAAATGATTAAAAAAATGGACAAGTAGATGCATTATAAAATTTTAAAGCAACATTTCAAATTTTCTGATCATGAAACAAGCTGTAAAAAGAATTAAATGCAAAAACAAGGTAAAGTAAGTTCTTTATTGTCCTAGGGAAAAACCATAGCCCGCCTTTTGACAATCTGCTAACAGACCGTTTGTTTCCTCTCAAGCAAACTGACAATCAACTAATTTGTCAAAATCCTACTGCAACAAATCTGAATTCCATTTCAAGTAGCTATGATTTTTATGGAACTTACCACATGCGCTAAAATACTAAATCACCCAATACGGATCTCATGAGTCCCCATGGTGTCCCATTTAGTAATAAAAAAATTTTAACTGCAATAATATCTTTTTATGTCAACTCCAGAAAAATATTGATAACAATAACGATAAGCCAAAACAACCAACATAACGTCTTCTACATATCAAACAATTATTAAAAAACAATGTGTAGGGTAACTGGGGGATGCTACCAAATGCGAACACGCCTCTCCATCTATTAACTAACCTGATAGGTGTGGTGGATAAGATTGAGATGGTAAGAAAGTATAGGTTAGCCACACGCCTGAACTGTCAGTGAAAAAAATACAGAACTTTCTTAGACATGTAATGTTTAAAAAGGTGATAATGATAGCAGAATCAAAAGTTGTAACAAGCAGAAACAACAATGAAGCAAGGATAATGAAAGAAACAGTTGTCTTGTAACTTTTAAAATTTTCAAATAATGCCAATTGGAGTGGTTTTTTGTAACTCCTTCAGCCTAGGTTTGAAAGATGTTTATCTTCCCATCCTTTTCTTGAGTTCTTTTGGGGTAATACAATTTTGCTTTCTCGTAAAAATAAATTTAAAGAAACAGTTAAAACTTCAAAAATTGCAGATACAACGTTAACACTTATTCTAGGGTTTTTACCAACAGTGTTAATGTGATCTCGACAATGAATTGACTAATAGATAGTAGTACAAAAATACAACCAGTAATTAATACCAACAGTCCAATCCCATCATTTGAACTCACAAAAACAAAACTAACATAGTATGAACCTAACTTTCCAAGATATTCCTATTCCTAAAGATAATTACAGAAGAAATTCTTTAAGGAGCATGGTTTCCCATTCCCCTGTAAATCCTCAAGTTCCTAATAGCGATAAAACGTTCCTCAAAGCGATAAAATATTAAATCTATCGTTTCCATGGCACCATATTATCGGAACAATGGGTATGATAAGTAACTGCCACGCCAGTTTGCGACGGTAAAATACTAGTGCTTCTTATACATCAACTACTTGACATCCGCAACGACTTTTGAATAAACTTCTTCTAAGTTCAATCATTCGCCACTTCTAATTTGACAAAAAAGCCTATCCAGGCAACCAAGTAACAAAACAGTAAATAGACTTGGGACGCTTAAAATTACTTACTTGTTCGAACAGCCCTTTCGGAAAGAAAGTGAAGAAGTTGTACTTAGTCGTTGAAACAGAATTCCCCTGTAAACAATATCAAATTGGCAGCCATTCAAATTTACAGAACAAAGATGAAAACAAGTTTCTATACATTGAACCAAAAGGTGGACAAACAAAGTAAGTCGTGGGAGAGAAACTTTGGAATTAGACATGCCAATGAGCGCATAGACTAGACAATCTTGGCTGAAGAAAAATCGAGCAACAAAATATTCGCTCATGAAACTTTCTTGTTTCCCTCCACAGATGGACCAAAGCCAAGTTCCGGGAGTTCCAACAAAACAAATCAAAGTCCGCCTTGTATCTATACGTCAAAAACCAAAACATTAAAACACTAAAATAAATCAACAAATCATACCTTGAATTTGACAATGAAATTGGCCTCGCGATCATTGCAGAAGATGGTACGATATCCTGGGGCCTGCGGCTGGACTCGCCCGAGCCGAACCGTAGTAGTAGAGGTGGTCCTCTCCTGCATTGCTGAGTTTCCGCGCCCAAATCTCGAACTAGATGGTCTAACCCTATCCCATCCACTCATTTCCTCGCTCCCGAGGTCTCCCGATCCGGACTCACCGAGTCGGTTCAAGAAAGACAATCCACAACAACCCCTCTCCCCCGCGCAATCAACCCGCCTCCGCCTGATTCCGGTGGTGCAATGCAATCGCTCCGGTGAAACGCAGAGAAAGCGCTCTTCAGAATGGAACTTTCGCCTCTTGTTCGTGTCTTTTCGCAATTTTGACCCTCCGTTTTCTACTTCTCCTTGCCCAATGCCTAGTCAGGACCGCCACGTCATGCCAACCCGAACCATCGTGTAAGGTACCGACCTCACGAAGCGCGTGGTCGTGCACTGGGAAGTTGGCGGCTTTCAACGGTTTTTCTGATCGTGGTGGCGGTGGGATGGAATAAACCGTAAAACGACGGGGAGTTGTTGATAACAGTCTTTGCGATGGCGCGCGTGAGGCTCAATCGCCAGTAGCGGGTGGGGGCCGTTGTGGAATGGGCGAGTGTATCACACGAATCTACGCGCTGTCGTCCTGGCTTCTGTGCGGAGGCCGGAGAAGTTTCTCCTCTCTTCTCTTGCAGATAACGGGGCCAGTTGGCGCTGCCAGTCTTAATTCGTAATTAACCACGTAACTTACCTTGACGTGGTAATTCGCAAAGACACCTGCCTTTTAACCTTTTTAATAACCGAACATTTTCTCCTGTGTTTTTCACGGTAACAAATTTTAATTACCATCAAATTCGCATTCAAAAGATAATAACAAGAAGAAGAGGAAATAAGATGTATTGATAATCAAAAAATTCCACTAGAAAGTCTCCCGTCCTCTATTTTGGGAAATCCACAAATAAGCCAATTTGGAGCAATTGCATTTTTTGGCATTAAAAAATATTAACTTAGATCTATATGGGATAAGCTACCTTTTTTATGTTATATTATAAATAGTTGATATAAGTGAGGTAATTTTAACGTTTAATTCTAGAAAAGGTAAATAATATATTAACCAGTTGAGTTATGTTTTCATGACCTATTAATCAGAGATATGTGTCTTAACCACTCGAACTATGCTCGGTTTGGCATGAGATATTGATATTTTACTATAAAAACTATGATCAAAATAATAAATATTAATTTGATGACAATGAAAATTCATTCATTAAATTATTTTAATCAATTGATCGAAATTTATTATCAATCTATTTACATGTATTGGAAGCAAAATACACAAGAGTTAGGTTAACAATTTTGTTTGGTTAGGATAAGTATATTTATAATTATGCTGACGTATCTTTTTTATTATTCTGTAAATTACGTCTATTTCATATTAATGACGATTAGTATGTCGTGTTGAAATGTAAATAATGCTATTTTATTGTGTCCACAAATATTGAATTTTCAAACATTTTGACATGGTAACTCAAGTGGTGGAGGTTCTTTTTTGAGACACGGCTTGATGAATGTGTTAACCAAGTCTGCCAGCATTGAAATAAGGGGAAAAAAATATTCAACAAAACAACATACAACTTAATTGTAGTTGCTATTAAATTAACACATTATATAATTGACCAGTGTTTTATCACATAACTTTAAAATATGTGATGCAATTGCGTAGTTATACAAAATGAAAGATACCTTGTCAAATTATCATGGTTCTCATCTTAAAAATTTGCATGTAAGCATGAACAATACAATATTCTAATTTACGATATGTTCCAAAACGAGCATAATTCGGTGATAATTGAAACCGATATGTATCTGAGTTCGAATGTTCACCCCACATGGTATACTAAAAAAAGAAAATATCGTGTTCTACCTAAAAAAAAGGAGCAATGTACTAGGAAAAGAAAATGACCCGATTTAACATATTACAAAAAAGAAGTAAGAAATATATAACAAAATTGCAGGAATTGGGGTCTCTCATTATCTATTGTGAAAGCAAGGGCTTTTTTAAATAAACAATGACAAGATTTGGTGCTGTGTTTCTGTGCTGCGCCAGTCGCCAAATAACTGGGAGAGGTAAACTTTTTTCGAGCCTCCGTGCTTCATCTTCTCGAGGGAACTGTTCGAATTCGACGACTAAGTTCCATGTATGCTCGTTCTCCATCTCCGATACGTCAATACCATGCTCGAAAAGAAGCAAAAAAGAAGAGTTGGAGGGGACAATAAACAGTTCAGTTCAGTTCGGTCCGAAGAAGGATTCATGTACTCTTACGAGGTTCGTATTCGTTCATCGCCCCATTTTCATTCCTACAGTTTGTTTTACTTAAACTATCCATTTACTTGAAGGGAGAGTTTATAGGATATGGTCAAAATTTGTCTCTAGGAAAGTGGATTATCATAATTTATCTAAAATCATGGCGCAGAAACATACACATTCCCCGGAAGCTGTGGCTGGTTAAATTAATAATGATGCATATGACCGGAAGGCGAGTTTCGGAAACAGGGCAAGCAAAGGGTAGAACGATTAATTTTATTTTGAAGGTAAAGTGAGTGGAGGAAATCGAAATCACATGGATAGCTTAAATCAAATGTGTCTTGTCAATCGAGCCATCACTGATATCTTTACATATCTACTTTTGCAGTTCATGGATAAAGTGGAAAATCATGAGCCTAATAAAATGCAATGTCATTTGGTTTACGAATCCCACGGCAGTTACAATTACGGCGTAAAATTTCATGGAGCGAGCAAGAACTTTATTGTTGGTGCGTTTAAATCCAGGAATCCACTCTTGAGATGAACTGCTCAATGGAAATTAAAGACAGATAGCTTGCTGTTTTATCTGAGAGAGATGAACTCCCTCTGTAAAAGAGGAATAATATGCGAACCAAATGGTGGATGAGGGAACAGGTAAGTTGTTAATACGCTCTTATTTATTTCAGATGCATCACATTTTTTTAGATTTAAGTTTACATCGTTATAAAGTTCGGGAGATATGTGATCAACTTTCTTTTAACTTGTCTGGTAAGTAGTTAATAGGAGGTACTTTTTGGATGAGTTTTGGTTAATCGAATTCTACTTGTTGGGAACTCTTTTTCCTTTTTTCTTTTTGGTTTTCAGTAACTTCGGGCTAGACATAATTGATCATTTAAACAACTTCAACTATATGTATTAACACTACCCAAGATTGATGGGACCGGCCAAAGGGATTCCTGTGTTATAGTATTCAGGCAGTTCTTTTAAATACCAGTATATTTGGTATGTTACCAAATCAAATTGTGATTATTCATGCAGAAAAGGTGTCCAACCTTGATAACAGACTGAACAACGATGAATATCATTATCATATGTCAAAACAAAAATCGATTCACAGCTAGTCACAACTTGAGGCAGCAGAAACATTGAATATCTCTCTCATCTAGATCCCCCAAAACGTCTAGAATTGTCAGATATAAGATTCAATGTTTCAAATCGAGCCTCAAAAAGTCTTTAAGAGATGTAACTGTTTGAACTCTAGGTTCTAAGAAAATGGTATCTGGCCAATGTGGTTATTCAAAATCAGATGCTCGTTGCTGCATAACTATTATTTTGAACACTTTCCACAATTTTTAGAACGAGGCACTGTTAGAAGAGTACTTACTTAGATAGTCATTTATTCATCCACTACCTACCACACTGAGAGTTTGCTTTTATGCGAGTAAAATTTTATGTTCATGTGCATACCACCTATCAATAAAACTCAACCACAAATTTCATTGCGTATAACTGATGTGTTGACCACTTTTTGTCACAAACTTAACAATCTCCTCATTGAACAAAGATCTACCAGGTTTTTCCTCAACAATATTTTTACCAGAGCATGTTGTCTATCTAGTAGAGTTCTATTATCGAAGTAATGTGGTCACTAAAGGGTCTAATTTTTGACATAAAAAGTTGTTTTCTTTGTTTTGTTTTTTGATATTCATTGGATTCGGGCCAACTTGTATGCATGTTGATTAATCTTACAAAACAACAACCTGACCCTACTATATTTGAATGTCAAATAAACTTATTGGATATATATATATATTTATTATTATTTTTTTAATGAAAAACCAAACTTTCATTGGAAAACATGAAAGAAAATACAATGTCATCTAAAAAAACTAGTCCCACAAAAGGAAGAAATTCGTAGGATATTAAATCGTAGGTCGGTAGCCACAATGGCTTGAAACCCTTCGCAATCCTTTATTCTTCTTTC
Source organism: Momordica charantia (assembly GCF_013281855.1). Lineage (NCBI taxonomy): Eukaryota > Viridiplantae > Streptophyta > Magnoliopsida > Cucurbitales > Cucurbitaceae > Momordica > Momordica charantia. The sequence continues at coordinate 30,488,833 of NW_028275167.1, read as the reverse complement.
ATTGGCATTTATTTACCTCCAGACTAGCCCATGGTAGTTAAAAAGTTCATATTTGCTTGGATCAGATTAAAGTTAATTTAATTTACCTGTGAGCAGGCATCACAGGCATCAGTGAATAAGAGAAAATCCATTATTGGCTTGAATTTAATTGCACATGATTGATGCAACTAACATAACATGGCAATTATTACTTGGAAATCTATCCAATTATTTTGTACATCATATCTTATGAGTTATGCAGTAACTTGTGTTGTTTTGTAATGCCTCTTGAGGTCTTGGCACATTCTGCATCAATGGGCAGCAGTTTCTTTGTGCTGTGAAGGGTGAATGTCTTTGGTCTTTATGCCCGGATAGGAGTTCCTTTTGCTGTGCTGGAAGGCAAATGAGGATATAATACCGTTAATGAAGAGGAGACTATCTGGTAAATGTGCGGATCCATTTTCCTAACAAGGATTTCCAAATTTTTGCTTCTGTAGACTGCGTCATTATATAACTGATTTACTGAAAACTTTTTTTTTTTTTCTTTTGGCCATTCCGGCCAAAAACCCATCTAATTCTGTTGATATGATACAGTTGCTGTTGCCAAGTGGGCCAGTGGCGGCCATGGGAAACTAATGAACTTATGTGCGCTTCGCCAGTGGTCTATACACGTCAAGAATGGTAATCTTAAAAATATATCTTCACGGTCATGGCTTTTCTCCACTCCACATGTCAAGTTGCAAACGGGTGCACCATGTATCAATTTCTTAGTTGTTTTCCTCAGCAATGTTTTATTAAGTATAGTTTTTGTTCTCTTGAAATCAGATTTTTTTCACCCATCAGGAACAGATATTCTGCTGAAAAAAAGTGGAGGAAGATCAGTTGGTAGACCATTATATATTGATTTTGGGATTTTATTCCTCATTTGTTAAACTAATGTGCAGCTAAGACTAGAAAGCAAACTACAGCAATTTGATTTTTACCATGGCCTTGTTAACATGCTGGAAGTTTGGTGCATTCTCTGAGTTCAGAAAAAAGAAAAGGAACGTTTTTCAATAAGACTATTCTTTTCTGCTCATTAGAACTTTGATCGCAGCGTAGAATTCACTATTCATCCTATTTGGGACACCATGCAACACCAATGAGCCATTTGTATTCTTATATCTTATAGGTGCTTCTATCTTTTATATGTATATTTCCTAAACGCAATTGTTGGAAAATTTTATCATCTGAAAATACTGTCTCGAAAACTATATCCCAAACACATTCTTAATGCCGAGCATTCCATATAGTAAATTCAAGTCTTTAGGGGTTTGCTTTAACAGTCACCTCGCAATTTTAGGTTAATCAGGGGACAGATTTTCCAAAATTAGGATTCAAGGGGGAACCTAAGTTAGATGCTAGTAGCTACATATTGTGATTTGATGCTTGAAAGGCACTTATTTGAATCCTTTTCTTTTCTCTGGTTCAATTCAATCACTGGCTTATACGGGCAATAAACCGTACCTCCAGAATAGAAGTATATGTTTGGTAGTGTTTGTATTTTCTGGATCTTGTTGTCACTGTGAAGATGCAACCCACTAGATGCCAATTTCACACGACTGGCAAATTGGGTCCATGCGTGAACAACTGCAAAAGCCCACCCTTCAAAATTTTTGGGCTGGCCGTCAACAACTCATCAAGATTAGATAGATCGGCCTTAGATGTAGAGGTGAAAAGAAAACTGAAAAGTTCAATATTTTGGGCACAAGCTTTAGCTGGCAGGGTCAAAACTCTATTTTTGTCTGTTCTTTTCTATATTGTAAGCAGTTGATTTAGAAGTTAGGAGATGTGGACAAATTTTGATTTGAATTGGAGCGGTTGTTCAGCCGTCCGGCTGTCATCCAACGAACAAGTCAAAGCAACTGAGTCTATGAGGTGGGGTAGTTTGGTTGCAGACACGGATTCCTCTCTCGGCTCATTTTTACATATCTTTCCTTGGAGTCGTCATTGAATTATTGCAGGATGTTGACACAGAAACTAACACCATTGAAACCACTGTTCCCATTTATAGCTTTGCACTATTAAGTTTTCCTTTTTTTTTCTGGCTCCTTTTCCAGTGCCATTTCTGACCAAAATGTGCCTTCAGTGTTCAAGACTTGGGCAATCTTATTTCTCATCTAGATAGGTTGTTGTACTTGTGCCAAACTTTAGCTTGAACCACACGTGAGGTCCTTTTTTCTGCATCTGCTGCCTGCATTTATTGGTCCTCCTAATGCTTGGTGGACCCAACTTAGAACAAGTTGCATAAATGATTTATGAAAATGAAAATCTTCTACCTTGCAATTTTATCATTCAACAGTATGATTTTGTTACTGCGGTGTATGATTGTTTAAATCTTCATTAAGTTCACCAGAATTTGGTGGGGCTTTCCCTTTGTGTTTAAACCTAACTCTCTGTCTTTTATTCCTCAGCCTTATACCATGTTTGATTGGTAATTCAGTCATATGTATTAGGTTTGATACCAAATATTTAGAAAGTTCAAAATTTGAAATAGAATGTTAAAAATAAAAGTCCAACAACTCTGATAAGATATAAATATTTTCTTTTACCCCCTGGTAAATGCTAGGGAAAAGAGACAGCTTAAATAATAGATAAAAGACTATTAAAATGATGTAAAAAAATATTTGTAGAGAACCCATGTTTCATTGAGTTCCACAATTTTGTTTCGTTGGACAACATTAATCAACCCTGTGTTGGCAGGTCCAATCACCAACTATTCTATTAGTAAGTTGTTTAGAAACTCAAAAAATATAGCATCAGCAAAATTGGAAGTTGACCTTAAGATATTTGGCTTCAAATGTTGACACTTCGATTCTTAATTTTGTTTGAAGATATATGTGTTAATCCCTAGGAGCCCTGAAATCATGGGTTTATTGGCTTTTTCTGAACTTTTAGGACAGTGGGCCAACCCCTGCAAAAGTGGCAACTGCCCCATTTAATTTCCTACTACTAGGCTTTTAATGCCCATTGTTCACTTCAAACCTCTCTCTAAAACTTGTTAATTTTCAATATTCCAAGGCTCATTCATAAACCAATAAATAATTTTGTTTCTTCTGGTATATAAAATACAATATATGCTTCCAATTATTGAAAATAGACGTGGCTGCATTCAAAGGCAATGGAACTTGCCCCTCGGCTGGGCATCCTATTCACTGTGTTGCCGGCTAGCTGTTGCCCTACGTGCCTCCCTTCATAAATGAATCCATGCCAATCAATATACAAATACATAAACTTTTTTTTTTCTTAAGAATAAACATTCATAATCTACCAATAAATACATAATATATATATATATATATATATTTGTTTTCGTTAGTACAGAAATGATAGCCACATTAAATAATATTTATTTGGTAGAAACGTAGATGACGAATAAGAGGGCCACATCATTCCTTAAGGTTCCCACCAATTATTGGCTACAAAGTTATTTAGGATGTTTTTCTTTTATTTTTTTCCCGAATAAATATCATATATTCAAGACGTTTGGTTCTCCTCAAAATAAATAAATAAATAAATAACTAAAATAAAAAATCAAGATGTTTGGTATTTTGTCATTAATTGAGGATGTTAGAGTAGGGTGATTAATTAGCAATAATTTTCAATTATTAGAATCTCTTCAAGATGCTTGAGAGTATTTGTATTTTTGATATTACCTCATTTGTTGTATTTGTTCCATTAATCAGTCATATTTTAGACCTGGATTACTTCTAAATAAGATATTTTAATATCTAAAATTTTAAAATTACATATCTAAAAATATAACGGTAAAGAGTGTATTCAACGTCTTTTAGGACAATGAATTGTGTATTTATCATACCTTTAAAACACTCCATAAAAGAATATTGTGAAGTCTTTTAAAGGAAAGATTAAATTGATATAATTTGTAAACGTACTTAGAGAAAATGTAACTAAAAATGTTTAGCCTTAGTTATTTATTTTGGCATGTCACCTATTAAGCTTTATTTTGTTTTTTTTTTCCGAATATGTCACCTATTAAGCTAGAAGCAAACTATATATATAAAGATATAGCCAAATTACGAAATTGTAATTATAAACCCAAGTTGTTGAATCACGGATTCCTATCCTCGAATCTTGCACTAACATCAGATTTTAGCAAGGAGTTACCATATAATACTAAGTCTATTTTGGGATATATATGTAGGTTTAGGTTTAGAATGATAGAAAATTTGTCTGGGTCAACCTTTAGTTGTCATATTTGAAATTTGAGGACCATTCATAATGTTTTTTATTTCGATTTCTATTTTTTGTTTCCGTTAAATAAAAATAGAAATGTATTTTTCTATGTCAACATGATTGGCTGTGGTTGACATCTATTTTTAAAGTTGGAGGTTCAAATTCTCATTTTTCTAATTTGTTGTATTAGAAAAAAGAATGCATTTCTCTAGCCTTTAATCTTTTATATAAAATATTAAAAATATATGTCATATTTATTGTTTAATATTTATTATGAATTTTATAAGTTAAGAATTATAGATAAAAATTTTACTTGTATTTAAAAAAGGTTGGAATTATGAATAAGAAATAAGAACGTTCTCATTTATTGCTTTTAATTTTATTGATAAACTTAAACATTTAACAGAGATATATATATATATATATATATATATTGAAACGTTGTTAGAATTGTATATAAATTTTGGAAATAAGAAAAACAAGTTTCTTATTACTAGTTTCTGTTTCCAACATAATGGACTTTACTTATTTTTTTCAATAAAAAAAATTAAAAAAAAGCCAAGCAATCACTTACTGGAAAAGAAACTGATCCAACGATGACAACCAAAAGGCGGGCATGGAAGCCACCCTCCTTTGAAAAAACAAAAAAAAAAACGTAATAGATCATTGGTCTAGCTCCATAGCACCAAAAATGTATTAGGGTTCAAGTGATTCACCGAGCTTGGAAGCAACTTTTTCAAGTGTAAAAAATAGTTACCAAATATAATTATATATTTTTTATTAAAAAAACAAGAAAAAAACGATAATGTTAGCAAACGGATCCTTGATTTTGCTGTAAACAAAATTTACGTTTCTTAAAATGAAAAATGAGAAATACGAGGAGTTACCAAACACTTATTATATTTCTCACAAATTAAAAATAAAAAATAAGAAAAAAACAAAAAAACATTTCAACTGAAATTATAGTAATTGGTTTGTTTTCCCTAGCTATACATTATCATTCTATGTGTAATTTCATATTTTTTTTCCAACCGAGGAGGGGTGGGAAATTTCAACATCAATTGGAGATGAGTTTTGTTTCATAAATTAACACTTTCAAAGTAGATAACTTCTCGTGAGGGGATAAGATTATACATATTTTTTTTCAAAGTGAGAATTTGAAAAAACTGTCTCCTAGTTTTGTACCGATGGGAACTAGTTTTTCTTCTTCTTGCATTAATTTTTAACTACTACAAATAAATGCATTAAATATTTGAATGTTAAGGACGAACTCATACAATTGTATAACAAATTCGACAATGGGATGTAACAAACAGTCTCTTCTACGACTCTTATAAATATGTACTCACTTTTAGTATAGGTGATTCTGTCTAGAATCGACTTATTAATTCAAGTTTTAAATTAATTCAAGCATCAGAGTATTTGTTTATTATGTACAAACCTTCTCACATGACTTGTTCTATTCTACTCGACTTGAAAATTTAATATCAACACGGTATAGATTTTTTAAAAAATAGATTTGAGTAATGGAAGAGGATGGTGAAAGTGAGAGAGTAATAATAGTGATTAAAGGAAGATGAATCATGAATGGCCCACTCCACTTTTATTTATTTAAAGGCACTTCACCTCTCTTTCAGTGATTAATAATTGATTCACTGTCGGTCTCTCTTTTCCAAATTTTGGCAATACCCTCTTTACACACAACCCCAATAATAAATCGACAAAACCGGCTTTTTTTTTTCTTTTTAAATTAATATTAATTAAGTATTTTAGTCTTCAGGAAAAAAAAAAAAAAATTGCAAGACAAATTACATCTTAAACTAGACAAGTGTTGTAAGACATTTAAAATTGAAAAAGTATGGTAATTTTTACCCTAAACTTGATAAGTTTTCCTTTAGTAATGGTTAAAACGAAGTATTCCTCGTGTGTATTTAATGGATGATAAAATATATGTTTGATATGAAATTGATGAGATTTCTTTGAAAAACGATATTACAATTGGTTTTTCAAATCGAGCATTGTTTGTTTGTTTGTCTTGACAGTTATTCAATGGTCGATTTTGTACCAACCTTGATTTTTAATGAAATTAACTAGAGGTTTCTCGTTACTTTCTTTAAAATTAGTGGACAGATAATTAAGATTAATGGCCAATCTCGAGATACTTTTACTGATCTATACTCATGTTGGCATCTAAAGTAAAATTTGTAACGCTTATTTCATATCGAGATTCAACTTAATAAAATCGAAAATTGATAACCAACATAGGTGGTTTATTGGTCCAGATACTCACGGGTTCTTAAAAAAAAAGTTGATAAAAATTGATACACTTTACTATGTTTAGGTTAATAATTAATTTTTTTTTCTCAAACTCTGTTTTAGTATATATCATTAGTTTTTGTGAACTAGATTTAAAAAAGTTCAACATATATATATTTTATTCCTTTATTTGAAGGGTAAATATTGACCTAGATAAATAATATATTTTTTTTAGTACAACATATGAGAATCACTCAGAACTTCTCGATTAGAGATATATATTAATTACTATTGAACTATGTTCAAATAATATTTGAAACATAGTTAAATATTGTATATATGTCAATTACCATTGAACTATGTTTGAATAATATTTAAAATATATTCAAGTGTCGTATTGGACTAACCGTTCGTTATTTTGACTAATATTTAGCAAAAAGTATTTTTATTTGTCTCAAAGTTTCAATATTCAAATCACATGAAACCATATAAATTAAAGTGGAATAAAAACTGACCTCAGAATTTCCTCCCCCAAATATCTTTTCTTTATGCAAAATGCACGGATAAAAATGATCACAAAATGTCAAAAGCGACATCATCTTGTTTTTCTGACTTTTCTTTTAAAAGAAAATGAATTAATGGTAATATAAGGGCAAAAAAAAAATGTTAAATCTTTCAAAATCACAATCTTGGCCGACCGTATTGCAGTTGACGAAAGTTGTAAATTATTATGTTATTTTTCTTTTATGTTTTTATTTATTTTTCTGTGGACTGAATGATTAATAATAATAATAATAAGATAAAAATATATATTTTTTAATTCTATTTTACTTTTTACATTTTTATCGTTTTATTATTTTATTTTCGAATTGGACCCTCAATTTTAAAAATTTATAATTCAGTTGTTGTACTTTACATATAAAATATTATATTAGTAATTGCAATAGTGGTTGAGAATTTGACTAAAGCTCCACTTTGGGTTGACAAAAATATCATGTGTATATTATTTGTCCGAGGTCTTTGGACTGAAATAAAAATGTAAAATTACGAAGATTTTATTTAAAGGTCGTGTGGTAGAAAAGTTCAGTATATATTTGAAGTCCAGATAAATATATGTCTTGCATTAATATTTTATGTATTCTTTCCCTGTAGTGCCAGATGTTTAATGTTTTTTTTTTTAATTTTGTCCCTAATGTTCTAATACTTTTTTAATTATAAAATACATGTTAAAATGAGTTATTTATAAGTTTATACGGTATAGTCGACAAAAATCTAGGTGAGAAATTCGAGTACCTAACAAAATGGAAATCGAAATTTCTAACACTTTTTAGAAATTTAGGTGAAGAATTAAATTTTTTTTATCTCATTGATGGCTCGTCTCCTCCTATGACTTTCTAATAAATTACTAGACCCTATATTATGTAAGTTTATAATCAATCAATTTCAGCATCCAACGACAAGAAGGGAATAATTGAAAAATGTTAAAGCATTAAGGACTAAATTTTAAAAATTCCAAACATATATTTTAATGCAAAATACACTTTTTGTCCATAAGGTTTGAATTAGGAGTTTATTTGATTCCTAGAAGTTCAAAAGGAATACTTTAGTTATGAGGGTATAGAAGTACATATGTGTGGAATGAGGGAGCTTCCTAAGCACAACGACAAGTAGGAGGTTTGTCGAAGGAGGAAACATCGGTAGGAAGGGGCGTGACTAGAAAAGAGGCCAATGTCGACTAGCACTCACCAGATGAGGAAGAAGGATAAAAGAATATAAAGAGGAGGAGATAGGCTTCTTAAAAAAAAAATTAATAAATTACCAACTCATTAAAAGGTCTATATTAGTAAATTTAGTTTGGCAAAGTTAGCTACCACATCATAGAATTATTTTTCAAATTTTAGAGACTCAAACTTCGAGAACAAAAAAGTGTATTTGATACTTTTTAATAGAACATTATATTATGGTATAAATGAGAAATGCTCATTTTTTTTCCTACAATTTCAACGAAACGACGAGAGATTTGAATTTCCAACTTTAAAAAAGTAAATGATATTTTAACTCAATAAACTACTATTCATAACGACCATAGATGGAGGTTGGAATTTGGTCAACTAAAGTGTTAGAATTATTTAGATTTATGTTAAAAGAAAAATGAAGAAAAGAAGAATTAGATGGGAAAAGGAAAGGAAGGAGAGGGATATGTGAATGTGAATGGGAGAAATTTTAAAGTTTATATATTTATATTTTATTTATATTTATATATGTGAAAGGCAAAGGCAAAGGCAAAGGCAGCCGCATTTGGCATAAAGCTTTGAAGATGGCAGACTCCCACACGTTTGCATAAATCATTTTCTGCCACCTGTCATCTGGTGTCGGTCCCATCTCCATCTCACCAGCCCCGCCCTCGCCCGCGATTGGTCTTCCTTCAAACCTTCCAATTTCCAATTCCCAATTTCCATCCATTTTCCATAGCCGAGCTTCTGCCTTCTGCTTCTTACGCTCTCATCTTCCCTCCATCTCCATCTCCTATTTCTCTCCATTCACATTCCTTACGCTTATATTTTACACACTTTCAATCACAAAAAGACAGTCTCCCGACACACAGAGATTTGGAGGGAGCAAGCGAGGGAGGGAGGGACTCTCCAATCTCTACCTTTAACTTTCTCCTTCTCCATAACTCAGTGTCCAAAGGCAGCTTCCTCTGTCTCGGATGTTCTTTTTTCCTACGTGATTTTCTATGGGTGCCTGCGTGTCCACGCCGGAGGGCTGCGTCGGAGGAAAATTCAAGAAATCTTCCAGGAAGAAGAACCGGAGGAAGAGGCGGAGAGGTCTCAAAACCAGGGCGTTTTCTGGAATCTCTGATGGATCGCACCGGTCCGACCCAATTGACCACCGCTCCTTTTCCAATCCCACTTTCCAAGGTTCCATCTCCCCATTTCTTTATTTATTTATTCATTTAATTCTGGTGGGAGAGAATTTTATTTTGCCTTTCTTCCGGTTGTCTGTCTGTCTGTTTGAGTTTTCTGATGCCGTTTTTCTTTTCATATGTTGGCGTGAAATGTACGTCTTCTGCGGTGTTTGATGAGGGAAAGAAAAAATATCTGATGGAACCAACTTATTTTCATTCCAAAGCTATTCAGCTGATTTTTTACGATTATAATTAATTAAATCATTCTGCCTTTGTGTTCATTTCTGGCAACTTCTTTATTTCTCTGTTTTCTCCTCTTAGTCTGAGTTTTTGGGTTGCTTGTACAATTGAGAAATTGGGTTTCTCACTTTCGAATTTTTATTGATAAAGTAGAAAGCAAGCATTTTAATATTTGGCAGCTGCGCCATATTCAAAGTTTCTGCAAGTCATTTGCAGATTCCCAGATCTTAGTTCTTCCAGAAAGAGCATATAAGATTCCCTACTCTTACATTTTCTCTTAAAAAATTGGAATTCTGTCATTATGTAGCAGAATGTGGTTGACTTGTCTCAGGAGTTTTCTTCGTCCGATTTGTATAATAATTTTTTTTAAAAATTATTCATATATTTTTAGAACCTGTTGTTTTACATCTTAAAAATATTGAATTCAACTGTTTCTACTTAATCCAACTTCAGGAAATGAGCCAGTTCAATGTAGCCAGCTTTGCCTCTTGTCTAACAAGTTGGCACGTCCGAAATTCTCAACTTTTTTATACATAATTTGCCAATCCTGAGCTCTGTTTTTTCAATTTAAATTTTCATGCCGGGGATCTTGTTTATCATGATATCATAATATCTGCTCTCAAGAGCAACAACATGGAAGAATTTACAACAAACGTTTGAAAGAATGGGATAATGAACTCGTCTTTGAGTGCTGTGAACAACAAGTACTTTATAATCCATTTCTGGCTTTTTATCTGAGTCTGGTATCATTTGTGGCACCAGCAGGAAGTTCCGACGAGGCATGGTTCGATACGGTTGCAAAATTTGAATCAGATTGTGATGAAGACTACCAAAGTATTCCTGATGGTATTGGTTTTTTTTCAAATGTTGTATTGATGGGTAATTTTCTTATTTTCCGTTTGTTGTTTAATCAAATCCACCATTGTCAACCTTGTGAATTCCTGCAGACATACAATCAATTCAGAGCATTGAAGGTGCATCAACATCGAGCGTTTCATCTTCTGGAGATGCTAATCATGGAGATCATAATGCAAGTCGACATAGTGCAACCCCGGATCAGATTCATAGACCAGGGAATTCAGCAAGAGTACATTCTGTGAGCAGCTCCAGCATTCAGGTATCAAGGGATTCACATTCTCAGACCATGAATTCAGATGATGCAGAACCCCAATTCAAGGGTCATGGACACTTGAGTGAGGCCAACGAACCGGTATTCATCGACGAGATCTCCTCTACTGCTGGTGAAAGTTCTGGCAAAGGGGATGGAATATTGGATAATTGTGGGATTTTACCAAGTAATTGTTTGCCTTGTCTTGCATCAACTATAAACTCTGTTGAAAAGAGAAAATCACTAAGTTCTAGTCCTCCGAGTGGGCTGAAAAAGGCGGCCTTGAAACTTTCGTTCAAATGGAAAGAAGGAAATTCTAATGCTGCTTTATGTGAGTGTTCAAGAAGCGTATGCTTTTCATATTCTGGCTTACTGATCTTGTTTAGGCTAACTGCATCCTTGGTTCTTCCACATAAACTTTTAGATTTCTTCTGATTTTGATTGATTTAGTTATTCTTCTTCTGTTTCTTTCAGTTTCGTCGAAAGCGCTTCTACAAAGACCTATGGCAGGTTCTCAAGTACCTTTTTGCCCAGCTGGAAAGAAAATGCTTGATTGCTGGTCACATATTGAGCCTGCTAGTTTCAAAGTTCGGGGAGTAAACTATGCAAAGTAAGAGAGGAACAGTCTTTCTATGATTCCATTTGCATCAATGATTTTTACAACATGGACTTTGTTTATCGAGTTGGCTCACTGTTTGATCTCTCAAATCCAAAATTAATGATCTCATCCTTTCATTTTAACTCCGCAAAATAATCGTACAAATTTGCAGGGACAAGAAAAAGGAATTTGCTTCCAGTCATGCTGCTTACCAACCCTTTGGAGTTGATGTGTTCTTGTCACATCGAAAGTGGATCACATCGCTCGATTTGTCGAACTGCCTGCGGCTAATTATTCTGGAAAACTTCCACCTATTCTTGTTGTTAACGTTCAGGTAAATCCATGCCTTACTTGTGCACGTGATGATGTATCTGGTTGGTCATAACTGCTTGATAGTTTGATGTCTTCCCTTTTGCTTCTTTTACAATCATCTATATTGCAATGTCTTTGAGTACTATTCTTTCTTGTATTGCCTTGGACTGTTGTAAGTTGTAACTTTGATCTTGTTATTGGATTCAACAGATCCCCTTGTATCCTGCGGCAATTTTTCAAGGCGAAACCGATGGAGAAGGGATAAGTATAGTTTTGTACTTCAAGCTTTCTGATGCATACGCTAAGGAACTTACATCTCATTTTCAAGAAAATATCAGGGTAAGATTCAGCACTTGCAAATTCTCATTCAATCCTTCTATTTCTTCAATAACTTGTTTCACAATCACTGCATTAAAATTCTGTTGTTATTGCAATACTTTGATGTGATATCGGGCATTTTTTTACTGTGTTTACTGGTTCCAAAAACAGAAGCTGATTGATGATGAAGTTGAAAGGGTGAAAGGTTTCCCAGTAGACACAATAGTACCATTCAGGGAGAGGTTGAAAATTTTGGGGCGAGTTGCAAACGTGGAGGATCTTCCGATGAGCGCTGCAGAGCGTAAGCTTATGCAGGCTTACAACGAAAAGCCTGTCCTCTCACGTCCTCAACACGAATTTTACTTGGTAAGTAAAGTTTCTCATTTCATTACAGACAGAATTTGCTGCATATTACAGAATGGTTCATAGGAAAAAAACTGGTGAATTACAGGGAGAAAACTACTTGGAAATTGACTTGGATATGCACAGATTTAGTTACATATCAAGGAAAGGCTTTGAAGCATTCCTTGACAGACTCAAGTGCTGCATTTTGGATGTTGGCCTCACAATTCAGGCAAGTTTCTTTTAACCATGTCTTGTCTCTTTTGGTGCTGACTTTTGAAAACTGTCCAGTTCTTCTTACTTTTTGTTGGGTTATGAAACAGGGGAACAAACCTGAAGAATTGCCAGAGGAGCTCTTATGTTGCATTAGGTTAAATGGAATTGATTACGTAAATTACCAGCAGTTGGGTATGGGTCAAGAGACCCTGTAAAGTGCAACGGCGTTGTATTCACAGAAAGTTCACTAGAAAAGCAAATTTTAATGAGAAATTTTTTTTGCTCCACTTCTACTGGCAGATGTTCCCCCCTTCCCTTATCAGATATGACATTTGGGTTAAATCTATTTGATTGAAAAAGATGGATAATTTAACACTGTTTAGGCTATAATATATTTCAATTCATCTTCTCCTCCTTCAAAGCTTACATGGGCTTAGGGGCTTTCCACACAAACCTTTGTTACCCATATAAGTGCTTCGGGGAAAATCACTCAGTGGCTTACCCGCTGGAATTTCTCCCACTAACAAATTATCTGACAAATCCAGTTCCTTCAACCTGCGCAGCTTCAGAAACTCTTTCGGTATTTTTCCTGTAAAATGGTTTCTTTGCAGCTTCAGCGTCTCTAATAGGTTTGCATTCACTAGGGCCTCTGGCAAATCGAAGCCCAAGTTGTTACGGCTCAAATCCAGGCTTCGAATCGATGTCAGTGTTCCGATTGAAGTGGGTAATCTACCTTTCAGATTGTTATGCGACAAGTTGAGAAAATGGATCGCACGTTGCTGCCCGACATCTGTTTGATCAAAGTCCCCAGAGAAGCTATTGTCTGAAAGATCAATGTATGTTAAAGAACCATCTGGAAATCTGTGTCCTATCTTGAAAACCTGTCGTATGTTGCCCGTTAACTTGTTCGAATGGAGATCGAGCACACCCAAGTCCTGTAAATTTGTAACTGAATCGGGAATCACGGAGACCAGTGAGTTTTCTGATAGTTTTAGTGAATAGAGCCGAGCGAGGCTGCCAATCCATTCTGGAATTCTCCCAGTAAGATGGTTAGCGGAAAGATCCAGTTCCTGTATTGGACTTGGAGTTGTTCGCAAGAACTCTGGAATCTGGCCATGGATTCCGCACCCTGCAAGATATATTTTAGAAAGAGAGCGCAGTTCTGCCATCCAATGGGGAATGGAGGACAGGTTCAGAAGGTTGAAAGAAAGATCAATGGATTGAATATTCTGGAGAGAAGACATCTCAGGCAATGGCCCTTTTATGGAATTGTGAGAGAGATTCAGGAGAATGAGCTGAGAAAGTTGCCCAAATGATTCCGGTATTCGGCCGGATAATCGGTTGCTGTCGAGATACAACTCTGCCAAAGATGATAAATTTCCTAAAGAAGATGGAATTGTGCCCTCAAGTTTGTTGTTTGAAAGTGAAGCTCTTTTGAGAAACACTAGCTCTCCAAAACTGGAAGGTATTTTGCCACTTAAACAGTTACCATTCAGTCTAAGAAAAGCAAGAGAAGGGATCTGGCCAGTAACTGATCCAAATGGAATTGCTCCTTCTAGATTGTTATTATCCAAATACAAAACCGAAAGGGCTGTCAAATTAGTAAAAGAAAGGGGAATTTTCCCGCTCAAGAAGTTGTCTGAAAGATCAAGCTCTTTCAACGACTGCAACTGACCAATTCTCTCAGGTATGTGACCATTAAATGAGTTGCTGTGTAAGTCCATCTGAACCAAGTTAGTAAGATTCACAAATGAATCCGGTATTGCACCCGAAAACCGATTTCCATAGAGAAGAAGGCTATGGAGAGACTTAAGACTGCCAAGACTTGCAGGGAGGGAACCAGACAGCCTATTATCATGCACAGCTAGTTCTTCAAGTTTCATAAGCTTACCTATGCTTTCAGGGAGTGGACCTCTCATTTTGTTGCCATAAAGATAGAGCTTCCGAAGGTTGCGGAGTCGCACACCGATAAATGAAGGGATCGTTCCACAGAGGCCAACGAGCCCTCCAAGATCAATGATCTCAACAGCATTGAGCAATGTTATTGAAGCTGAAAGATAGCCTCTCATCTCAGACTGAAAGGGGAGGTCACCAGTGGATATAAAGCCTGGCAAATTGATTTCCTTGACTCTGCCTGTGGAATTGTGACAAGAAATTCCTTCCCAATCGCAACAGTTTCGGCCGACCCACTTCGAAAGCCTGCCAGAAGTGTCGAGGAAAATTCCAGACTTGAAACTGGTTAGAGCTCTCCAATCTGTGGGGTGGCAAGCTTCAGAGAGTGTCATAATGGAGAGCGTAAGAGCAACCCATTGCAGCTGAAGACGATCCATTTTTCCTGTTACAGCAGAGAGTTTCTGGGTTGTGGCAGATTTTAACGGGACAATTAGCTGTTTGTGATGATAAATGATAATTGCCAAAAGGGCACATACAAAAATGGTCAATGAGATCTTCGAAAACGTTTTACTTTACCTTTTCCTTTTCTTCTCTCTCTCTCTTTAAAATTTTGTCATTCATGTCCTTTACAGTTATATCACAATATATTAACAGGCAGACTTCTCCCTAAATCATCATGTCTGTCCATGATTAGGATTAAAGTAATTGTTCTCTGATTTGACAATTCCAATAAATGTCCAAAACCTCACCTTTGCTCTTTTAGTTTCAATACTCACATCCAATCCTCAGCTTTCTTGTTATTTTCAATCAGTCCTCCAAGCTCTAGCTCTTTCTGTCTTAAAACTGCTGAAACAACTTCCATCCTGAGATTTCATGGCCGTCTGAAGTGGTTTTTTTTATTTTTCGTTATTCAAGAAGAAGTAGCAGTTCAAAGTTTTCAGCAATTTTGATGGCAAAATTAGACCCAGAAACAGGGCCCCCACATGAAAGCCGACAGATGTAAAACTTTGAATTTTGCTCCTCGAACGAAGAAATTGCGCAGAAGAGAAAGAACATAAATCAGATATTTGAAATGAAAAGGGACGCAGAGGAATCAAACTGGGGTGAGCATATGCATATGATCTGAGTTGTGCTGTGGGGTTGTATTCTTTTGGAGTAAATATTTATTGAAGAATGTGTCGGCTGCCAATGACATGATTTTGATTTGCTACACTTGAACCCACCAACCTGGAAAAGCTGTTTCTCTTCGGTCAACACCAAAAAACAAAAAAAAAAGACTCCAGTTCATTGAGAACCTCACCCTTTTTATATGCAATATTCCATCACACATTGCATATGCATATTCTTCATCTTCTCTTCTGAATTTCATGAAATTTATTACCAAACTTATCTACTTAAAGGTATCTATTTTCAACTAAACAATTGTGTATTTGAATTTTCATCTTATATATTGTACTTAAAAGAAAGAAAGTTGCAGTACTCAGACTTCTTCTTTTCCATCCACTCTAATTAAGCTCTACTACTTTCTCTCTCATTTGAAAGGCTTTATTGATTTTAGTTAAACAAGATTGAACTATCAACCTTTATTTATATATTTTTATAATCTAATTAAGATTAAGTTTTAAAAAGAAATGTCGTACTAAAATTGTGATAAAAATGAACAAGGAAGATGATGAATAAATAGTCAAAATGATGAGTTTCTTGAGAAGTACAATAAAATTGAATTTAAACTTTTAAAATTTTAAAATTTTAAAATTGTTCTGCACAGGGAGAGCATGCGTGGCTTTGCCTAGCTGTGTTTCCATTTGTTTCTTTAAAAAAAAAAAAATCAGCTATTTCGTTTCCTTGGTTTCATGCACACTCATAGACATATGCAATGGCATATTTATTTAACAGACATATCCATCTTCTTCAAAATTAAAGTTGGTAGTTTCGAAACCCACCAATATAATCTTCTAGAATAAATAAATGATCTAATCTAAGCATGATTTTCATTGAGTGATCATTTCTCGAGAGAAAAAAAAAAGTAAAAAGCAGGAATCTTGATTATTTGACACATCCAAAGAGGAAACTCGACAGTAGTTCTTGGAGTTTAATACCATGCCAACAAAAAGAGAAGGATTAGTATTTTGTCCCCAATAACAATAAATTGGATTCCATTAAAAATTAGCATCCCATAATGTAATTAGTTTTTTGGTCAACAATTCCATCATTCCCAGCAAGAGCTCTGTACTTATCCTTTCGAGTAAAAACAGTGCATTCATAAGAAAGAGTAGCCGCAATCCGTCTCTGAATGTAATTGGCAACCTCAACGCCGGATTTCTCCGAACTCCGAGTGAATTCCAGAGGCAATTTGTCCAAGAAAGTGAGTTCATAAGCCGGAATTGGGTTCATAAAGAAGTAAAACGGGTCCATCCCCTTCCACCCTCTGGCCGTGGTCCCATGAAACATGCTCATTTTGTTAACCATGGCCACCGGCACCAGCTGGTCCGTCAGCTCCGCAAATAGCGCCGAAAATCGCAGCAGAAATGGCTCTCTGCAAGTGGTCCCCTCTGGACAGATGGCCAAATCCCCTTCTTTCAGCAGATTCTTGATCGTCGCGGCGTCGCTGGCCCGGTCTCGGCTCAGCCGCACGGTTTTGATCGGGGAGATTATTTCCGACAGGCGGGACACGGAGTACGTGACGGCGGGGATGGGGCGGCCCAGGGCGGCGGAAAGGAAAATTGGGTCCAGGAGGGTCCGGTGGGAGCAGACGAAGAGGACGCCGGAGGAGGAGGATGATGGCGGCGGCGGTGGGGTGCCTTTGACGGTGATTCGGACGCCGAGGGCTAAGAAGGCGTAGTAGACGAGCGGCATTGGGAGGAGGGCGCCGGCGGCGACTCTCAGGCAAGCGAGAATGAAGCCGATTGGAAACCAGAGAATGGTGAGAAGTGCTAAGAAGGGAGATGGTTTGTGGACAAAGCGGCCGTCGTGAAAGATTACCGGCTTCGGTAATTTGTCAATCGCAACCGCTTCCACCGCCGGATTGGGTGGTACCATGTAACCCTCCTGCAATTTTATATACACAGTTCTCAAATCAACTCTTACTCGGGGGAAAAAAAAAACCTTGGTTCCTTACCCCCTTAGTATCGATAATCCATTCTTTCTTATTATTTTTCTAATTTTTATATTTCTTTTCAAGTGTTAAAAGTATAGTATTAAATGTATGTTGACATGTCGACATTTGATATGTCTATACATTAATGAGTTCGACATCGATATAAATGGTAAATATATATTATAATAGAAAAAAATCGATAAAAATCTGCCTAATATCAATATTAATCATTATTAATTTATTTAGAAATATAAAAATATTTATGTGTTAATTTAAATATTTTTATGATATCTTTTAATTTATTACAGAAATGTCAATTGATATCGACAATTTATCAATATTTTTATCACATTTCCATGAAATTGAGATATTGAAATTTCTCTTGGCGTCTTATGTTTTTCTCCTTAATTTTCAGGAACCAAGTTTTTTTAAATAAAAAATAATTAAAAAACGATCGAAATTATATATGTATCAGATATTCATATTAGTAATTCATATTAGATATCATATCAATAATATATCAAACGTATATCACATAAATATAGTCAATTATATTACAGATTATATTATTTTATTTGGATAAAGTTATTATTTTGAAACTCTACCTCCCTTCCAAAGAGAAAAAAGTTCTGTAAAAAATTTATAAATAAATGGTGAAGTGAATTCAAAAGCATGCGTACCGTTACCTTGCACAAGGACATGAAAGGAAGATCAGTTAAGCGATCGCCAAGTCCGATCTCCGGTGAAACATCTCCAAAGGCATTCTTAAGAGCATCCGCCTTCCTCCGGCCGACGAGCACTCCCGTACGGCCAACCAGCCCCGTCGCCCTTCCACTTTCCGTCACACTAATCTCAGTCCCCAACACCAAATCAACTCCCAAGAAATCCTTCAGAAACGGCTCCACCATGACCGTCGGATTCGCCGTCAAAACGCACCGTCTCCCGCACGCGGAAAACACGCGCCACGACTCCGAGTGCAGATCCGTGGAGTAAAATTTGGGGAGAACCGCACGCGCCACGGACTCGATCCTCGAAACCCTGACGCCGCAGAAGGCGACGAAAATGAGAATCTGAATCCCCGCTGACTCGGAGACGAAATAATAGAGCAGCCCCACCAGCGGAGCGGCCAACACCAAAACAAGAAGCCGAAGAATTCCGCCGAGTTCGAAGGCCATCACTGCGAAATAAGGGAAAGAGCTCCGGCCTCTGAGCAAAGTCCCGTCCATGTCCGCCACTACGGTATCATTCTCTCGCCCTCTCCATTCGCATTTTCCAATACTTGCAAAATTACTACTAACCGTTACCGCCATCCACAAATAATATTTTTAATTTTTGAGATTGATTTTTCCCCAATTCGAGAGGCTTAATTCATGTGTGTTTTATATACAAGAGAGAGATACAATGATTATGACAACGTAATGTAATGGTATATCCAAGGATTACGGATTCTCAGAGGTTTCAGATCTAAACTAAAGCTTCTTGTTTGTGCCACCGCTAGGGTTTTGTCTCATCGCAGCTTGATGAATTATTTGTCACTTCCACTCATGCTCTTGCCTCCTGCTCTCTAAATTCAAATTATTACTTAGATAACCACTAAAGATATAATCTTTTAATCACACTTTTAGTTTGGGTTCTGTTTTGAGTTCATAACAGTTCAAATTGATTTTGTTTAATTTAAATTATTATTTTTGGTGTCGTTTTATAATAATTTTCATTTTTGAAACAAAGTAATTTTGTTGCACGAATTTTCAAACCCTAATTAAAAGAAAATGTTATATCGGTGGGATATAGGGTTTCAGTATCGTGTCAACGTGTATTTTTTTCTTTTTTAAAAGATGGACATGTTTGTAGGAATTATGAAATAATTTTTATGATTTATTTTATCTTCTTCAAAATTGACATATCTACCAGAATTACAAATTAATTTTATGATTTATGTTTAATTCTTTAAAAATCAACATATTTATCGAAATTACAAATTACGTAACTAAGGTTTCAATATCCCACCAACATATATTTTTTCTTTTTTTTTTACCCTTTTAAAAGTTAACATTTTATTTTTAGAAATCGCCAATTAATTGTTATTTATAGGTTTGAATATCCCGCCAACATATATTTTAGAAAGTTTGATATATTAATTTGTAGGAATTACAAATTACATGAAAAAAAACATAAATCTTTTCTTTTCTTTTTCCTTTTTTAAAAGTTAACAGGAACTATGAATTAATTATTCTACAATTTATTTATAGATTTGGATATTCCACCGACATTTAATTTGTAGAAATTATATGGAAAAGACAAGCACAACCATTGATAAGTGAAAGCCTTGAACTAAAAAATGGGAAGCACCAAGGGAACATATAATTAACCGCTAAGCCAAGAGGTAAGTTGTAACCTTGTTATAGGGGAGGAAAACGTAGTAAATAAAAAGACAAAACAAATATTTGGACAAAAGGGGCAAAAAATCATGTACAATGTTAATAAATCGTATATGACCTACACGATTTTTCTTTATACCACCTCGATCTTGATCTTATATCATATGTGACACCCTTAAATCGTGTGGACGTATGCGGTTTTTGGCTTTGATAAAAAAATTATCATATTTTTGTCAATATATTTGGACATATATATGTCACAGTCTTACCATTCTTTATTTAATTTTTATTTTTGTTATTATTTTGTACAAAAATTATTTTTGAAATTTACCCGCTAAATTTTGTTAGACAGGTTCGATAAAAATGACACATTTATCCAAATTTAATTATAAAATGAAACACCGCTAAGGTTGGAAATTAATGCGACGAAGTCCGTTTAATCTAAAAGTCACTTTCATTATTAAATCTCAATAAAGCACATCATAATATAGTTGGATGGCGACCCAATTTGCTCTTAAAAAAACAGAAAAAGAAAAGAAATTAAAGAAAAAAGATGGCGACCCAATTTAGTTAAGGAAGTTGATCTTCATTATATATACATGATTACTCAATTTCAAGAAAAAATATAAACTCCACGTGTCTATCATGCCTATAGAAAATTTTCCTACCTTACAATAGTATAGATATTATTATTATTGATCGTGTCATGTTACTATCATTTAAAAATGATTTGAAGTCTAACAACGTTAAAGAATTATTTATTAACGAAAAATTGTGGTGTGAACCAAAGAGAGCAAATGGAGTAGATATACTCATGAGACCTATAGAAAGGAAATAGACTCCAAGTTTTTTTTTTCTATTAGACTATTTATGCTGCAGTCAATAAATGAAAAAGAGCCTAACGTATTTGTAGTACTATAAATTTTTGCTTTTAACGAGTAATCGTATTATATAATTTTTTTTTTATATAACCACCTGGTTGGGAGAAAAATTATACATGGATTGACTTTTAAACAAGAAGAAACTTTAACAATAATATTTTATACTGTTGATGCGTGAATTATGCTCTCCCGGTTTCTTCCTAGATTCGCACCAAACTTGGAACAAAGAATCTGCAAAACCAATCAAACCCAAACTGGTGTGACTCCAATCACACGGGCTCCGATGCCTAAGTTAACAAGGAGAATAGATGGATAATGGAATTAGAGTGTAGAGAGTAAGGTGTTTTTGCATACCTCTAGGGTTTGCTCCCCTCCATTTATAGAAGTCAAGTTTAATCCCTTAGGGTTTAGCCCAGTTGAATCCCTATACATCTCAATATTCGGGCCCACTCGTTCGTTGTGGACTTTAAATCAAATTGAGAATCAAGGCGGGATACTTCAAGTGGGCTGCGAAACGGTCGGGATGAACCGCTTCTCAACCGGGGGTCCGAGAACAGCTTGACGCCGAGGCCTGGTCGGCCAGGGGCCGGCCCAAGTCGTCGGGTGCCGGCCCCTCTTTCCTGGTTCGTGCTTTCTCTCGGGTTTCCTCCAGTCTCCATCGCTTGGTCTATTCTTCTTTTATCTCCCCATAAATATATACTTTTCATTTGAACTATTTTGTTTTATTTATGTTAGCATGAATATAGATTGATGTAAAAACATATAGCGATATAGCTTCACGCCTTTTGAGGTTTGAAGTTCAAATTTCACTCCTTGATATCTGTGTACTAAAAAACTCTTTTTATTTTTTGAAATTAATTATTTAATTATTTTTTTTTTTAAGTATAATTTTAGTGCATATATGTTATGTTTTAAAACCAATTTATACAAAATTAAGACAAATAAAAATAAAATTATTTTAAAATTGATTTTTTTTTAATTCAACAACATGCATTAAATAATATAACAACATGACATTTTAAAATATGGTCTTATACAAGTTTGAACATTTATCGTACACATATTTGACTCAAAAGTTTAATAAGCTATTAAAACGAAAAAATCCAGACCATTTACTGAAATATAGGAAAAGAAAAACGACTATACTTTTTAAAATACATCTTCTCAAATTCTCAAATTTTGATTTTGGAGAACATTACAGATAATTAAAATGTGATTTGATTGAGATATTTATAATGTCGCTTTTTTATTCAACTTTCTATTATTCAATTTTTAGACCACACTAGCAAACACGGATTTGGTTAGTTGAGATTTTACGCTGAGATACTGGTCTTTTTTTTTTGGGGGAAAAAGTTGAGATACTAGATTGATCTCAGATCGTGGATAATTTCACTTTATAAAAAAAATACCAATCTAATTTCTTTTGAACTAAACACAAATAAAATAAAGCTTAAAACATAATGTCAATAAGAGTTTCTATACTTCTAAAAGATTTAATTTAGTTTCTCTGGGTTAAAGCTTACCAATTGAAATTATTAAAGTCATAAAAATCGGATTAAAACTAAGCCCAACCAACAAATATTAAATCCTAACTTCTAAAACTATAGAATGGGCATAAAATGTAATGGCTAATTGGCACCACCTGCAAATACCGCGAAACAAATCTAATTAATTACAATATATAGCAATAACATCATGAATTTATAAATATAGAAAGGAAAAACTTAGTCCAAACGCATAAGAAAAACTAAAATAACTTTGAAATTAATATAATTGCGTTGATATTATCAATATCGATAGAAATGTCGAGGTGTTAATTTTATGCAAATATCGATGAAAATATTGGTAAAATGTCAATATCATATTTTTGTAAAAGTTAGAGAAATAAAAAAAATCGTAAAAAATATTTAAATTAACAAATAAATATTTTTCTATTTATAAATAAGTTAAAAATGATTAATACTAATATATTAGGTATAAGTTAGTGACATTTTAGTGATATTTTTCATATTTTGTCAATTTTTATGTACTATGATGAAAATGTCGATTTAGATATATAGATGTTTTACTAATAAATTGATGGACACAGACAAGTCATATGTATAAGAGTAGATAAGAAATTATGTAAAAATATTTATATGAAATGTTTTTTTAGTACAAGATGTGTGGGTGAATGATCTTTTTGATTGAAAATATATGTCAATTACCGCGGAGTTGTTTATATCAAATATTTTTTAAATTTCTAATATTTTACTTAAAATATTGTCATTTGTAACATCATACTTCTATTACAATAAAGTATGGCAGCACGAATGGCCACCGATTAAAATTTGCCTTAAAATTAAAGTCCAACACAGGAGTTTCAATTGAGGCAACCCATCCTTTTGCATAGATCTCAAGAACGGGAGAATGATTGACCGTCGGATGTTTTGACTTTTGACCCAACAATCATTCTTCAGGTTTTTGTCTCTTATTTATTAATTTATTTTTTTTCGACGGAGGACCATTCTTCAGGTTGACGCCAACAAATACATCATCACAAAGCCAATATTTAAGTAACGGAAACATTTTTTAAAATTAAAACATGATTCCTCATTTTTTCAAATTCATGCATGTTTCGGGACACGTGGCATCCATCCAAACCCCTAATCTGCCCTCCTTTTTCTCTTCTTTCCAGAAACCTGTCAGAAACTGACGTGTTCAAACGCCTATAATTCTTACACCTATCCTCTAAAACCCCGTCCACCGTCCAAACTTTAAATCCTTTTCCTTAATCCCAAAGCCTTCTCTTCCCTAAAACTCCCATAATTTCGAGAATTAGACCACACCGACTATATAATCAAACAATTAAAGCTGTAACGTCCGTATTAAATTATGATGGGATTTTTGCTAACCTGTAAGAATTTCAATCGTTTAGTGAAATGTCCCATAATATTTGAGAAATAAGATGTATATGGTTTTAAATTAAACAAAATGAAGCGAGATTTGGAATAGAATCTAATAATATAAGTGTACGCATGGAAAGAAAATAAAGGGTTGCGCTGCGCACCACCGAGGCCAAACTGCAGTGCTGGGATGAGGTGTGCATCCCCCACCAGCATTTGCCTTTTTCTTTTGTTCTTTCTTTTTAAAAATTTGTAAATGAATTTTAACTAATTGACAAATTGGAGTTGAGAATAATAATAATAATGAAGGTGTGTATGGATTAATCTGGCAAACAGTGCAGAAATCGTGCCATGTGAGCTCTAGACGCTGTCGTTTTCATCGTCTTTCCTTATTTGCTTTATGTTGCAGCGGCTCTAATTTTGCGTGTGACTGACTGTGTGTGTTTATTTTTAATTTATTATTGTAAGGAATATTACGGAAAGGGGGAGCTTTTTTGAGCCTTCGAAAGGCATTTCACAAGAGAGCGTTGGTTTCGAGCTCAGTTTCTTTTCGTTCTTTGCAGAGCTTGAATTGATTTCCCTTTACTTGGTACTAGGGTTAGGGCTGGAAGGAAATCTTGGATTGTAGAAAGGAAAGGGGGAGTTAAAAGTTTGGGAAAGTCTGTTGCATAAATCCTCCCACATTTTTATCTTTGAAACTGATTTCTCCTTTTCCTCAGAGTTTTTTTTTTTTTTTTTTGTGGTTTTACTCTGCGTCTGGGGCGATAAGGTGGGGATGAAGCGGGGGAAATTTGATACAATGGTGTCGCGGAACCGAATCAGGTTGCTTCAAATTTTGATGGGTTTGGTGTTTATCTATCTGCTCTTCATGAGCTTCGAAATCCCGCTCGTCTACAGGTCCGGGTATGGGTCGGTGCGTGGTGACGGAACATTTGGATTCTCCAGCGACGCCTTGCCGAGGCCGTTTCTTCTCGAAAGTGAAGAGGAAATGGCTGATAAAGGCGCCCCGAGTCGACCCTCTGATGATCCCTTTCGGATTTCTCAGGGCTCGCCGCATCGGACACCTGAGAGGCGAATGGTCGAGTTCAGGAAAGTTTCGGGTCTAGTCTTCGACGAGAGCACATTTGATCGTAATGCTAGTAAGGGTGAGTTCTCCGAGCTTCAAAAAGCGGCTAAACATGCTTGGGTAGTGGGAAAGAAACTTTGGGAGGAGTTCGAGTCCGGGAAGATTGATCTCAAACCTAATCAAAAGACGGAGAATCAGTCGGATTCCTGTCCTCATTCGATTACGCTTTCTGGATCCGAGTTCCAGGGGCAGAGTCGGATTATGGAGCTCCCCTGCGGCTTGACGCTGTGGTCGCATATTACTGTGGTAGGGACACCTCGTTGGGCTCACTCGGAATATGATCCCAAGATTTCAATCTTGAAGGAAGGGGACGATTCAGTGATGGTATCACAGTTTATGATGGAGTTGCAAGGGCTGAAGACGGTGGATGGAGAAGACCCTCCAAGAATACTTCATTTCAATCCAAGGTTGAAGGGAGATTGGAGCGGCAAGCCTGTAATCGAACAGAACACCTGTTACAGGATGCAATGGGGCACAGCGCTAAGATGCGAGGGATGGAAATCCAGGGCGGACGAAGAAACTGGTGAGTAACGTTTCATGGTCTTTGAATATGCTTTATTTTCTTGTTCCTGCATGTTTGTTCTGTCTATCGATAAGAATTCCGTATCGAACTGTTGGAAATTCAAGTTGGTTGGTGTAATGCATTGAATACTTACTAGCAAGTTTTCCCTTTCCTTAGTCCGTTTATGCGAATCCTGAATTCTGCATTGCTTTCAGTAAATTGACTTGCGATATGAAAACCTATCATACTAATTTATCGTTATCAAGATCTTGAAGCTCATATTTGAAGGATGTAGATTATGTTGTGCAGTTGCCTCTTTTCTATGGATTTCATCGAGTGGGACTTTGCTTAACTTGCTATTGGGATTTTATGAAGTTGATGGGCAGGTAAAATGTCAGAAGTGGATTCGTGATGATGACAGCCATTCTGAAGAATCAAAGGTAATATGGTGGCTAAATAGGTTAATAGGACGCACAAAAAAAGTGACCATCGATTGGCCGTATCCTTTTGCGGAGGGCAGATTATTTGTTCTAACTGTGAGCGCTGGGTTGGAAGGTTACCATATCAATGTTGATGGAAGGCATGTCACGTCTTTTCCATATCGAACTGTAAGTAGTCT
Source organism: Momordica charantia (assembly GCF_013281855.1). Classification (NCBI taxonomy): domain Eukaryota; kingdom Viridiplantae; phylum Streptophyta; class Magnoliopsida; order Cucurbitales; family Cucurbitaceae; genus Momordica; species Momordica charantia. Next base: position 30,462,939 of record NW_028275167.1, on the reverse strand, counting down.
TTCTACATCTTCTTTAAATTTGGTACTCTGAGTTATCTCAGATTTACGGTGATGACAGGGGTTTGTTCTGGAGGACGCCACTGGGTTGTCTGTAAATGGCGATATTGATGTGCACTCTGTATTTGCTGCTTCATTACCCACTGCACATCCCAGCTTTGCGCCACAGAAGCATATTGAGATGTTGACACAATGGAAAGCCCCTGCACTTCCCAAGCAGAATGTTGAGCTCTTCATTGGCATCCTTTCTGCTGGCAATCATTTTGCAGAGCGAATGGCCGTTAGGAAGTCTTGGATGCAGCATAGTTCGATTAGAGCTTCAATAGTTGTTGCTAGGTTTTTCGTGGCAATGGTAAGGAAAGATTCAACTGTAAAAATTTCCCTGATCAGAAACATTTCATCATTTATATCATAATAGTGACGACAAATTTTTAACTATATTCTGATAGCATGGAAGGAAAGAAGTAAATCTTGAGTTGAAGAAAGAAGCGGAGTATTTTGGTGATATTGTCATAGTTCCTTACATGGATAACTATGATCTCGTTGTATTGAAGACAATTGCAATCTGTGAATACGGGGTGAGTTGTGTGAAAAAGACACAAACCTTATGAATTGGGTACTTTGTTGCTAGAACTAGAAATATCATTCCATGTCGATCTTGCAGGTTCGCACGGTGGCTGCAAAATATACCATGAAGTGTGACGATGATACATTTGTCAGGGTGGATGCAGTGATCGATGAAGCTCACAAGGTTCAAGCTGGCAAGAGCCTCTATGTTGGAAATATGAACTATCACCATAAACCTCTTCGTTATGGTAAATGGGCAGTGACATATGAGGTATGACTGTAAGAATACCTGTAGGTGATGTCATTTTACGGTGCTCTTGTTTGTCATGCTACTACAGGTGTGCATGCTTCTGGGTTTGAAGTGATTCTTACAATGCATCTTTGTTGAGATCATATTAGTTCTACTGGATTATTGTGCGACAGATGTGGATCTTTGTTAAGCAACTCTGGTGTCCATAGTAAATGCCCTGTTGCTTTTGACAGTTGATGCTATTTCTTCGTGTCCTATGATGTATTTTTATTTGCATTTGTTTTAGATAATTTCACGAGAAGGTAAAGGCTGTCTATCCTGAATAACTATTAATTTCTTGCCGAATGCATCTTTAGTCCGAGCCAATTCTTTTGTGGTGATCCTTGATCAAGTCAAAACCAAAATCTTCTTATCACATTGTTTCAATGGCCTTGTCAGTTGTACATTCCCTCGCTAAGGTTTCTCGTTTTGATTGATTTTGGAGCATTATATTCGTTCAGTGTCATTTGAAACACTCATTGAGCGATCTCTCATTATTATTATTTCAATCCATTCCAGGAGTGGCCAGAAGAAGATTACCCAACTTACGCAAATGGACCTGGTTACATTTTGTCATCCGACATTGCAGAGTATATTGTATCTGAATTTGAGAAGCACAAATTAAGGGTATGTTTGAAACAGTTCCTTTCTCCTCCCCCTCCCCATGAAAAGAAAAGAAAAGCAAAGAGAAAAAAGAGGGATGATTTTGATCAAATGAGGTACTAATACTAATAGTGTTACGAAATGAACAATATTACAGTTGTTCAAGATGGAAGATGTGAGCATGGGAATGTGGGTGGAGCAGTTCAACAGTTCAAAAGCAGTGGAGTTTATTCACAGTCTAAGGTTTTGCCAGTTTGGGTGCATTGAAGACTATTTAACAGCACATTACCAGTCTCCTAGACAGATGACGTGCTTGTGGGAAAAGTTGATGCAACAAAGAAGGCCTCAGTGCTGCAACATGAGATGATAATACTTATATATTGCTAGTTGGAGATTTTCAGAACAAGGAGCACGCAAGAACAAACAAGTTTTGCAGCCATAGTTCATTTCTGTAAATATTATATATTATAAGTGGGGTTTAATTTAATGAGGAAGTTTCTTTTACCTCCATAAATTCATTCATTTTTTCTTTTAAACTTCCAGTTTATGTTATCCCATTTATGCTATAAATGGGGTTGTTAGGTAAGATTATCCCAAAGCTGTTGCTCTATTTCCAAGTCGTGTCAAGTTAAATATTGAGAAAACTTTTTTGTAAAAGATTTTCAGGATTGATTTTAGACATTACAAAGCAAAGAAAAATCTTCCAAGGTGCGGGGAGCAAGTTTTAACCGTACATGGTTTTAAAAAATTCATTAGTCGAACTAAATGATTTGCTTAAATTATAAATTTGGTTCTAGCTTCTTATAAGTTTTAAATTTTAATAAACTTGTGCTATTAATACCATTACTTTTTATTTGATTAATGAATCAATGATGATTTTGCACATGTGACACATATGTCTAAATAAAGTTAGATAAAATTAATCTAAAATATAAATTCAAGAAAATACTGTCACATAGCTATTTAGTTAGGTCATATAAAATTACATATTCATATTTTAATAAGTTTAAGAAGCATTCTGAAGATACTTAAAGAAAAAAAAAAAAGCATTTTGGATTGTCTTCTAATAAACTTCAAGTTAACCAGAATCTATCAAAGCATATAGCACCAGTGGTCTAGTGGTAGAATAGTACCCTACCACGATACAGACCCGGGTTCGATTCCCGGCTGGTGCATTATATTTTTTTTTACCATGCTCTTGGCGTGTGGGGGCTTCTCTGCGTCCCGCACCGTGGTACCTTATTTAAGGCAACTAAATAGAAACTGGACCCGACAGAAATTCTGACACTCCCTAAAATCGCGGCGTGTTGTCGGGTGCGGGACATTGTTACGGATTTTACCTCAGGTCGGGTCGGCGCTTTAGGTCCTACCCTGTCTGCCGACCTGAGTGCTTTGGAGCCACTTTCTATATTTTGTCCGCGTTTTTATCTAACTCACCTTTTGGATCATGACAGCCAGGATTCGCATCCAACAGGAGCGACCATGGGGCGCTGAAGGGGAAGTGAAGAAAGGGCTGATGGATCAACTGGCGGAAGCGATTGGTGTATTGGAGGAAGCGTTTGGGAAGCTGAGTAAAGGGGAGGCGTTCTTCGGTGGAGACCAAATTGGGTTTCTTGATATTGCTTTTGGGTCGTTCCTGGGGCGGTTGAGAGCGAAGGAAAGCTCCAATGGGGTGAAATTTATCGATGGTGCCAAGATTCCTGGGTTGGTCGGATGGGCTCACAAATTCTCCGCACACGCCGCTGTGAGAGATGTCTTGCCTGACACTGAGAAGTTTTTGGAGTTTGGTAAGGTTATTGAAGCCAAAATGAATGGAGTTTCTCCCTAGAACTTTTATTTAATTTGCTAATAAGCTTTTGGGCCTTGTTGATCTTCTCCCGAAAAAATGATAATAAAATGGCCTTTTGAAGTTGCCTTATCATTTGGTTTCAATCACTCTCAATTTGGCTCTAGTGATTTAGTAAAACTTCACCAGAAAATAAGTGGATTTTCCAACCTAAAAAGGTTGGTAAATTTGAATCAAACCATAATATTAAAGGAACCAAGTTACCTTTATGCCTAAACTAAAAAGATTATCTGCAACATTTAATCTTAACCATTCATTCACTTAATCCAAGTAAGTAATAATAATAGTTAGGTAGGGGAATCATGGAAACTGAAAAAATGGTTGGCAAGGAATTAAATTTTCTTTTGTAGGAACTAGGAAGTCCTTTTTGTTATATAATTCTCAATTAATTCATACTTAAAGAAGTCAACTAAAGAAATCTACCAATTACACCGTTGTTTAGTTGGTGGCGTAGATGTTTAACGATATGGCTTCGAATTATCAGAAAATTGCCTCCATCGCATTCTCCACCTACTCAGCCCAACACAAGTCGCTCTTTCTAGAAAGCAGCTTTTGAAATCTAATGCTTTTTTATGGATATCGAACTCGACAAATCGATAGCGCTTTGTTTTTTTTTTTTGGCAAAGGGATAGCCCTTGTTCTACTCGCAGAGTCCTTTGATATTATAAATATACAGTAATTCGACCGACATGGGGTTGGTTGGTCACAATCGGACTCCAATACAACATCGTATGTTACAATGGAGATCAATTAAACGAGAATCCGTCTCAATCCGGAGTCTTAATCACGATTCTTGCTGAGAAATTCTATTTTTTTGGTTTTATTGCAGGGGAGTTGGGAGTTGGGAGTGGGACTAATCTTCTCTGCCGAGAAAAACTCTGATTCCTGAGAGAGCCATGGGAGATGGAGTCAAATTGGACAAGTGGGGCTATGAAATTAGAACCTCATCTGACGCTTGCATCGCCGCCATCAATGCGTACTATGACCAGGTTCTTCTTCTGCCTCTAATTTCGCCATTGGGTTTCTTTAATTTTCGATAATCTGAAATGAGTTTTGAGGATTTTGTTCTTGCTGTACTGTTATTATTGAGTGAAGGTGCTTAGTTATGGGAGGCGGAGGTCCGTAATTTTGGAGGCGCCGGTCCATGACAAGGACTGTGTACTCGCCAACACTTTGGTTGCTCATTTTCTTTCCTCCTCCGAACCTTCTCGAGTTCTTCATCATCTTCGAGCAGCTGAGGCCCGTCTGGTCAGTTCTTTTTATTATTTTCGGCCAAAACGTTCATCTCATAAGTCATATCTTTGTGGTTATTGGAGATTTTTGTGGACAAATTGCTTGAATTTTTCCACTCTACCTTTCAATTGTTGCTATTTTGAAAAGGACCATGCAACCTCGTACGAGAGAGCCGTTTTTGATGCTATCAGTTGTTTGATTTCCAAGGATAGAGACGATGATGTCGCTGTTGAGCTACACGCTGAGGTACTTGAAAACCGGTTCTTTAAATTTTTTAGGATGCTCTTGAAATCTTGCTCTCATCTCTTTTTCTGTAAAATTCTGCCAAAAACAGTTCATCAAGTCTTCCTCTAATTTGAGCTATCGATTTCCTACATCAAAAAGATCATAGAGAAAATTAAAAGAATGGGATTTGAATTATCATGAAGTCAAAACCGAGGATAATGAATCTTTCTAATTTCATTGAAAATAAATGTGGTTAGATTCCTTATATGCAAAGCCCAAACAGCTTCCCGATTGCATTGACGTTTTTTGAAGAATGACAGTGACTATGTAAATCCTCATCAATTTGATCCCTTGCAAATCCCGTGGTTTTGATGCTTTATCCTTTTCTTTTAATCTTCAACCGTTCAAGGTTTAAATTTTAAATAAGCTTGAAGGTTAAGTGATTTCCAGAAACCGACTGTTAAAAAACTTTTACTCTTATAGTCACTGAAGTTTGGATAATTTGAAGTCACGGTGTGATATACTTGACATGGAACTTCAGTTGCCAACTTCCTGTCATGGGCTATCTTCAGGTAAAGTCTTATATCTTGGTCTTTTTCTATTTGATTTTGCAGCTGCTTAAAAAATTTCCAAAGGATCTGGTGTCTTTGAAAAGGGCTCAAGTGCTGTGCTTTTACATGGGAGATGCCAATCTATCTTTGGCTTTGGTTCAGCAGGTTCCTTTATTACCTAAGAATGTAGTTTTTTCGTTATCAGTATTTAAGTGATGAATGCATGACTTCAAATGTTAAAGTATATCGGTAGCTTACTTCCACATAATCACTGATTGAATACTATGAAGAATGGATAAAATTCTATGTTTTGACAGCTTTCCTCCCTCAGTCCCTCTCTCTATATATTGAGGCTTTAGTTTAACAGGTTTTACCACATAATCAAGAAGAAGATTTCATTTATGGCATGCTTGCTTTTCCTTTGTTGGAGCTTGGCTGCATGGCAGAAGCTGAAAACGCTGCAAGAAGGGGGCTTGATATCAACAAGAAAGAGGGTTGGGCACAGCATGCGGTGAGTGTCATTTGAAACCCACTTAACCTTATGTTGTACTCAGCAATGTATCTTCTTCGTTTTCTTTCAACATGTGTATTGGAAAAAAACATACTTTAGTTTCCTCCCTTTTTATTGCTGCATTGGCAGTCATGTTGATTGTTCATACCAAATCATTTGAAGGAAATGGATTAATAATTGTTCGGTATGGATGTTCTCTAATGGGTTTTGGGAAAGGAATGGATCAGATACATGAAATACTTCAAATTTTCATCAAAATCGAATAATATGAACCTGTGATCATCTATCCAGAACACCTTATAACAAGCTTTCAATTTACATCCTGCCAATTGTTGTAACATTTGGATCTTTGCAGTTGTGCCATGTTCTTCAACATAAGTGTCATTTTAAAGAAGCGGTTGAGTTTATGGAAGCATGCTCGCCTTCATGGAGTGACTGTTCATCATTCATGTATGCACAAATAAACTTTGCCAATTAGAGCTTTTATTCAAATGGATTTGTCTGTTTAATATGTTGTACGTTTGAAAATATCAATTTTCAGGGTGACACATAATTGGTGGCATGTGGCTCTCTGTTACCTGGAAGCCAATTTTCCATTAAATAAAATTCTTGAAATATATGATAAGTATATATGGAAGGAGGTAGAAAAACCTGATGCTATGGGACCAGAGGTACATTTAGTTTTAGTATTACTTTGTGTGTGCTGAGTTGTTTTATAGTTTCAAGTCTTAAATATTGTCGCTTCAGGTATACTTGAATGCCGTTGGTTTGATGTTGCGGTTGTTTGTGCGTGGTGAATTTGATCAGTGTGAGGGTCGTCTGAAGATCTTGGCCAATGTTTTGACTGATAAAGTGAGTCCCCACCACACCCCCAACCCCACCCCCCCCCCCCCCCCCCCCCCCCCCCCCCCCCCAATGTTCTTGAATAACCATGAGCTTGCCATAATTTTCAGGCCAACTGGCATTTAGAGTGGCACTTCGACATATTGACATTATGGGCTTTGGCTAAAACTGGAGAGATTTCTGCAGCAGAAGAGTTACTTGGGAGCTTGGAGTCCCGGTTCATATAATCATCTTCCAGTGCACCCTTATTTATTTACATCTGTGGTTCTTTGCTTACAGTCATCTGTTTCTTTATGTAGATTGTTGAAAATGACGTCAAAGAAACAAGAAAAGATGCAAAGAGGAATGCTGGTTTGTTCCCTTTCTCTCATCTCGTCTACCTTTAAGCTGGTCTATACCAGTTGTGTCCTTTATGCGTTATTTATGATTGTCACATTTTTTGTTTCCTTCCTATGAGTGTAACTTCTTTGGAGGATACCTTCTTCAGTTTTGGTTTCTTGTTGCAAGCACAACTCATTATTTTGAATTTTTAACTATTTTATCCTGGCACAAATCTGTTGCATCGATCCTTTCAGCCACTTTAGAAAACAGAACCTTCAAGATAAGTTTGATTTTCCTTTTCATTTCGGGGCCTTATTTGCATATTCCCAGCTTGCAGAAGCTGTCTACAAGTACGGGAGAGGAGATTACAAACGCGCACTAGACTTACTTGGTCTGGATTTTGATGCAAATGACTATAAGGTATCAGTATCAAGGCTGATTTACATTTCATCTCATCTACATTTCTTGTCAACCTGATGGTGCTCATCAAGATACATCTTCTGGTTATGTTCTAGATGATTGGTGCATCGAATGAACAGGTTGATGTATTTAATGAAGTATGGTACGACATCTTGATGAACACAGTACACGCTTCAAAGGGTATCTTAAGAAAATACCCCTTCTCTTTTTCCTTGCTCAAATAATGATTTTCTTCAAAGCATGACTTTTACAGTTCCATTTTATAGCAATCGAAGTAATCAAGAAGCAACTCGAGACGAGGGAAGGAGTTCCTTTTATGTGGCGCCTTTTGGTAGAATGCTACTCTCTTATTCCACCATTAATGGATCACCACTACAAGTTTCTGGATGAATATGATTCTTGTCTACTTCTGCAGGAGAGAGGGTACAGCAAAACAGGAAGGCCGGAGGAAGCTGCCATTGCCGGAGGCAAAGCCGGAAGCCTGGAGAAGGCATATTTCAAGTAGATGCCTTGAAGTTGCAGGTCTTCATGATCTTCTGCCAGAGTTGTTCTGTGTTTCCGTTTTGGACAAAAAATTTAAACCCACGTAGATTACGAAGATTACTGCCTGTGTAATCTTTTAGTTAACAACTGCTGCCATGTAAATTATGACAAAGAGGGGATTCAGATATTTAGTTTGTTTCTCGAAAAGTAGAGAATATGAAATTAGCGGTTTTGTTATTTCTTCACAACTCCTTGAGCAAAGTGGTAACAGAGCAAATAAAGGTGTAAAATTGGGAAAATAAGAAACAGCAAAAGGATTTTACATTTTACAGACTTCTTTCTACTCTCAGCATCGGGCATCAGCTGGGTCGCTAAAGCCACGTGGATCTTTGACAATTTACAGGCAAGCATCCAAAAATTGTTGTGACCTGTCGATGTAGGTACTGTGGACTAGTCAAACCTCCCACATGCGCAAGTGGCCCCACGAAAATACCACGTCAACCAATCAACTTCTAGCCACGTCAGCACCCACGTTCGAAATCGACGACCGAACCACTCCACCACGTGTGCGGTTCCGAATCCGCCGAAGCTCCTCCACGATCTCCTTGGCGTCGGGGCGGTCGTCCTTGTCCGCCGCCACGCACCGGAACGCCAGCTCCGCCACCGCTTCGACGCCGTCGATAACCTCTCCGTCGATACCCAAAACGGAATCCACCACTTGATGAAGCTGACCCATTTGGATCTTCGACACTACCAGATCCGCCAGAGCCATTTCTCTCCTGTCCCGGCTCTGATCCACCGCTTTCAGACCAGAAATCAGCTCCAGTAGCACTACTCCGAAGCTGTACACGTCACTTTTCTCCGTCAACCGGAAGGACCGGTGGTAGTCCGGATCCAAGTAACCGGGCGTCCCCTGAGGTCCGGTGCAGACATACCCAGACGAAGACGACGTCGTATCGGAGAAAACCAGCAGCCTCGAAAGCCCAAAATCTCCAACTTTGATTCTCATATCTTTCTCCACAAAAATATTCGAGGAGGTGATGTCTCTGTGAACAATCGGCGGCACCACCGAGAAATGCAGATACTCCATGGCCATGGCGATTTGCAGAGCAATTTCAATCCTCACTTGCCACGTCAGAGATCCCTTCCGGTACAAGCTCTTCGGGCCATGGAGATGGTCGGCGAGCGTGCCATTGGGGACATAATCGTAAACTAGGATAAGCCCTCTTGGGTCGCTGCAATACCCATGAAGCCTAACGAGATTCGGGTGATTAATCGAGGAAAGAATCAAGATTTCGTTACAGAACGACTTGGTGAAGAAAGCCCTACCGGAGGAGGCGGCGGCGGTGGCGTGGTGCTTGTGAAGATACTTCACGGCCACTAATCGGCCGTCGTTGAGCTGACCCAAATAAACAGACCCAAATCCACCGTCGCCCAATTTCCTTTTGGGGTCGAATCTGTTGGTTGAGGATTCGAGTTCTTCGTAGGGGAAAACTGGTGGGAGAAGATTGGGCGAGCGATGACGACTGAGGAACTGGGTCGTGGGGTCTACTTCAATGGCGAGGGATCTCAACCATCTGGACCTGAAAAATGCCATCGTCACCGCGATGATCAGTAACAAACACATCAACGCGAAAACAGAGGACAGAATAGCGATTCGATTAGGGTAGCCATGATGAGTCCATGGCGATGCGTATCGAGTCTTATGATAACATTTAAATTCCCTATCTGGGTCTGAGGAATCGAAGCCACACACACCATTTATAGCTTCACAATCATTACACTTCACAAAGTAAGGGTCCTGATCTGCGTCCCACTCAACTTCAAGCCCGAATCTGAGGAATTTGTCCAGAAACTCCAAAACCTCACCCTGACAGCCCTGCTCCGTCACGGGCTGGCGCTCGACGCCGCACCCATGGAGCAAATTAACTGGTTTCTTGATGAGATTGCACTCCCATGGACAATGGCTGCAGTTGGGAAGATGCGGAGGCGAACAGGGGCGAAGAAGAGACAGTCGAGAACAAGACCCGTCAGAGATTCTGAATGGCGAGCCCGAGAGATTAATCGAGCGGCTGGGAATGGAGGGGAAAAGATCAGAAAAGCAGCTCCGGTTCGATTCTTTGACTGTGGCAGTGACATTGAGTGGAAGAGGGGAAAGGAGGAGAGTGGTGGAGCTCGTATTGAAACTCAAGAGAGAAAAAGAAACGCCATTGATGGAGATGATAGAGTGGGGAGAAGAGCAACGCACCTGGAAAGAAGGGTGCCCATAGCCAAGAACAGAAGAAAACGGGAAAACGAGTTTGGAAGAGAAAGGAGGACAGGGAAACTTCAAAGACTCTGCCGCCGCCGCCGCCGCCCCATCTGCTGAAAACAGAGGACAGAGCTCGAGGAAGAAGACAACAATGGCGAAAACGGAAATAGAGCAAGACGGCGAAGGCATGGAAAGACGAAATATGCAGAGAAAGGAAGAGGGCAAGAAGAGAAGTGAGATCTAAATCTGAAATCTAAGGAAAGGAAAGGAAAAGAGATTCCTTTAGCAATGTTGTTGGAATTTGGAAGGAGGGAAAAGAGGAGTGGGAGGAGGAGAAAGAAGGGAGGTCACGTGAAGGCAAGGGCGAGTTTTTGGCTTTGGGAGTGTGAAGAAACAAAAACTTTAAAAGCAGCACTGCGCCTCAGGCTCATCCAAAGTCCAAAGTTTCTTCCTTGTTTTTTTTTTTAATTTTGAAATCTGCTTTTGCTTTTGCTTTTTGTTGTGTCAATTTTCTCAAACCTTTGCTCACTAAACTGTTGACCCAAGTCGGTTTTTGGGTACATGTGAGAGAGCGTTTTTTCTTTTAATTGTTAGACATTTGTGGAAAACTTTTTTGACTTTTCTATGTAACATTGAAATGAAAGTTGAACTTCTCCCACTGCCCTCTTTGTTTTTCAACTCCCTCGTAAATCAATTCCAACATAATCTCCAATGCTACATTATTGATTTGATTCCCAGTTTTCCTTCTTATTATTATTATTTTTTCACTGCTGATATTTTCCTTTTAAACGGTTAACTTAGCTATTTGGATCGTCAAAGCAAATATAGTTTAATGGTAATTGACATATAACCATGTCGACTTACTACCCATTTTTTTCTTGATATTTTAAGGCCTTTTGTTCGACCTTCACTGTTTTAGTTACACCATAAAAGTATTTGTAATCACTTAATTCATTGTATTATATTTATAAATTAATAATAAATAAGTTTGAAGAATAATTTAAGATTAATTTCAAAGTTCTATTCAACGGTCCTTTTTTTAAACTAATAAAAAGGTATTACTTACGTATTTTAAATTATAGACACTTTAAAGCTATATAATAATTCTATTAAAATACAATACCAATATGTTATAGTATATCTATATGTAAAAATATATAACTTGAAAATTAAGGTATTAATTTCCTATTTATGTGGATATGATAAAATATCAATTGATATCCACACATACCTTCAAACAATATTGACTAATATATCGGTGGATGTACTAAGAATTAAAAACGTAGTAACCAACTTTAATTGGTATAGATTATTTTTTTCCTAGAACATTAACATATGGGAGTGTAGATTCGAACTCACAATATTTTAGTCGGAGATATATATCTTAATCAGTTAAATTATGTTTAGGTTGATAAAATATTGTAGATTATTTTTAGAGTAAACAGTTCATCGTCGAATATATACAGACGTCCCAAAAAAAAATATATTACTATTACTATATAGTGTTAAAATTAAGAAGTTAAATGTCCTCATTCACATAGATGGCAAATTTACTAATATTTTGAAAAAAGATAATTAGTGCTTTATTAACTAAGATGGGAATAACTTTTATAACCCTTTATCTTAATAAGCAAACCTACATTAATTTGGACATGTACATTTGAAGGCTCTATTTAATATGCAAGCCTCATTAATTCCTACGACTAAATAGTTAGAGGAGTTATTTAATGGGGTTGTTGTAATATAATTTTTGTAACTGTTTGAATATATGAAAAAAATACTTTTTTTTTTTTTTTTTTATAAATCATACAGCTAATAATGATAAGAGTAATGAGATATATATTTGCAATCTTGTTTTAATGACTAAAAGTTATTGTTGTTTGCATATTCTTTTAAAAATAGAAAGAACTTGAATAGTAGTTGTGTGGAGAAAGAATAAAAATAAATGCAAATGATGATGGAAAATATTAATTTGCCATAACATAGGAATCACTTTTGGCACCATCTTTAATTGTAGATTTAGGCATAAAGCACTATTCCCAAGCACGCCGCACACACTGCCAAATGTGCAATAACAAATGGCTACATATATATATATATATATATATATATATATATATAGTTTTTTTTAGTTGATCAAAGTTGACTAATATTAGTTTTTTACCATTATAATTTCTCCAAAGTGTCCACTATTTTCTTTTATACAAATCTTATTTCAATATTCTGCGTGTCTAATTTGAACACATCTCAAAAAGGACAAGTTTTTTAACTTTCTTGATTTTATTACTTGACTTTAATTTTTAAAAATAATTTACAAAAGGAACATCTAATACTAACCAACTCCTTTCATAAATAAATAATACAATCACACCCCTAATAAAAATATAATTACCAACAACCTATCTAAACATATTCCAAGTTCTCAAATATTAATTTCCTCTGGATCAACGATTTGAATTTCACTTGCCTAATTCTTAGTAGTTAACCTGAGTTTTGGGTGGCCTATATTTAATAAAATTGAATTACAAGTTTGATTCTAAAAGTTTAAAGGGTATTATTTAGTTTATGTATTTTAATTTTCTTTTTAACAAGTCTCGAAGCTTTTCAAGCTGTGTTATTACGCTTATGGTACCTTAAAATATGACTTTTAATTTCTTTATTTATTAGGTCCTTACCATTAACTCCATTGCGGATTGCGGCTGACGTCCATTGTGCATCAAGAATGTCCTCCCTGACCGTCTACGTCTTGTACCACGAGCAACACTGTTGTACCATGTACATTGCGGCTGATGTCCATTGTGCATCAAGAATGTCCTCCCTGACCGTCTACGTCTTGTACCACAAGCAACACTGTTGTACCATGTACGAAGCATCTTCCCTGATCGACTAGGAACACTTATGAAATGGAAAAATTACCACCACTATCGAGTAAGTGAAAAATTTGTCACTCGTCCCTTAACGTGCTTTCTATTGATTATTAACTTGAGTGTCGGAGCCTTTTAGACGAGTGACTACATCGGTCTCGAGATCGCTGTTGCAAGCTCATTTATCCGATAACACTACATTTCGAATGACTCGCCATGAACATAATTATAAATTTATTAAAATACAAATTCAAAGACATTAGTTAGTTTTTGAAAGAAACAAAATTCTGAAAACTCAGATTTCCCTTGAAGAAAAGTGCACCTCATTGGAGAGAATTGGTCCAAGTGATATCCATGGCGGAGTATAGTGGAGTCTACCCCTTTCCATTCCGCACACTATCACTGTGCCCCTCACTACTCACTACCCAATCAAATTCATCCTCCTCCATAAACGCAACGCTTTTTGGTCTTTTGATTAAGTCCACTGCACTGAATACTGATAATGGATCCTCAAATCTTCCACCCAAACCTCCATTTCTCCTATTTAGGTATTAATTTCCCCCCAATTTCATCCAATTTCTGATTCATGGAGTTTTTCGCCTCCGTCAAGACCGTAAAGCTCCGGAGCCACCTCCGTAAGTACTTAATCGCCGACGACGACCAGGAAACCGTTCGGCAGACCAGAAACAGCACCTCCGACGGAGCAATTTGGGCCGTGGAATTGGTGGAGAGCAAAACCGATGCGATCCGCCTCAGGAGCTGCCACGGCCGCTACCTCTCCGCCACGGACCTCAATTTTCTACTCGGCGCCACAGGGAAGAAGGTGCTTCAGAGTGAGACTAACCACCAGAAACTCGCCGCCCAGGCCCAGTGGGAGCCCGTACGCGACGGCGATCGCGTGAAATTGATGACTTGGAGCGGTACCTATTTGAGGGCTAACGGCGTTACTCCGCCGTGGAGAAACTCCGTCACCCATGACGAGCCGCGCTTCTCGTCGACCAAGAGTTGGATTCTGTGGGACGTGGAAGCGGAAGCGGAAGCGACGGTTGAAGTTCCGATTCCGAAATACTGTTTGTTGATGGGTCGGAGAACACGGTCCATGTCCAACTCCGCGGATTCCGATGAGTTTTCCGCCTCGGGAATGACCTCGCCGGCGACACCAAAATCTGTGCGCCGATCATCCACGTTCCAGGTTCGTACGATTCTACAACTCCAATTTTGTTTTCGTCTTTTTGAAGATATTGATTTGCTTTGGTATTACCAATCTGAGCACATGACCAATTTCTTCTCCTCCTTTTTTTTTTTGGGGGGGGGGGGGGGGGGTTAATTCAATGAACCGGAAGGCTGCCTATTACAGCCACAGGAGTAAATGTTAGAGAAAGAAGTATGGGATAACCCGATTATCAATTTACTGAAACTTTTTTTTAATCAAATTACCTTTGTAGGGTAAATTTAGACTTAAAAATGTAACTGATATGATTATTGAACAATGATAGAGTAGTGCGTAGCAACTTGATTAGAGATAGTTATTTTAAGTGATTGATCGACAAAAAAGGTCAATAAGGTCGAGTAAATATGAGAAAAAATAATTTGGAGGAGATGAATGATATAGAACAAAGGATTTGTTTATTTTTATTTTTTTATTTTGCAAAGGAACAAATGATTTATTATCCTAGCTCATGCTCACAATATTCAAAAGCATAAACTTCAGCCTGACTATTAAGACTATAGACTTATGTGGCCAAAAAGCAGACCTTGGATGTTAATTACATTTTCAAAAATACTTTTACTTTAAAGGAAAATTTTCAAAATCAGTTTTGAAATATAAAACTTAATTAATTAGAATATTCTATTCTAATTAGTTACGACTTGTCAAAATGAATATTTCACGTTTATTCTTTTTCTTGAGGGTGGAGGTTGGACTAATTATAATATTATTCATATCAACAATAAAAGCTAATATTTTGGGGGAAAAAACGGAAAGCTAGATATTGTTATAAAATGAATACATATGGTTTCAATTATTTTCCCAAACATAAAAATATGACAAACTTAATTAATTATTGCCACACACTATACTTTATAAAAAACATACATTAAGTCAACTTTATGTTACAAGTTCTGTCAAAATATATTCTTTGAGATTCAAAGGATGCCAAGAAATTTACTTTTAATGTACTAAAAAAAAAAAGAAGAAATTTACTTTTAAAATCTCAATAATACGATTTGTGGATAAAATATTTTTGGGAAAAGAAATACTTAATGAACGTTAACAATGGCCAAAATCGAAATACAAAGGAAATAAAGTGAATAACGAGGAAGATGGCACTGACTTGAAGATATAAAATAATATAATAATAAAATTTCCGCTATCCTAACTCACAACCTCAAGCAACATCCTAAATTTTATTGTAAAGATTCCACACACCGATCCACTATTCTTAAATATTAAAATACAATATATTATCAATTTTATTTATTGGAAATCCCTGTTTCACTCTTTTTAATGAAGATGGAAAATAAAATATATAAGCGCAATAAAAGATGAAATTTTTTACTGTGTATGTTTGTAACGCCTCCGTGACCCACGCCGGTCCGACTCGGACAGACTCACCAAATATCCAACTTCGAAACCGCGTCGTTTTAACTGCTGACTTTCTTTTACCACTTTTGGTTTGGAGTTGAAACGAACACACACGAGAAATTTCGTGGTTGAATTGAAATAGGACCCCAACCCCAACATATTTGTTTATTTATTTATAAATTTATTCTACTCTAAATAAATCCCCATTGCCCTCTTTCTTCGGACGCAAATCCTCTGCAGCTCAAAGTCAAACCTTCCTCCGCCCACCTCCGATCACCCATGGATTTCTTCCGCCACGCCAAGACCGTCCGCCTTCGCAGCCACCACGACAAGTACCTCGTCGCCGACGACGACGAGGAGTCCGTCGCCCAAGACCGTAACGGATCCTCCAAAAATGCTCGCTGGTCCGTCGAGTTTGCATCCGCCGCCGCCTCCGACTCAATCATCCGTCTCAAGAGCTGCTACGGCAAGTACCTCACGGCCAGCAATCAGCCCTTTTTGCTCGGAATGACCGGCCGGAAAGTCCTCCAGACCCTTCTCCGGCGGCTCGATTCCTCCGTCGAGTGGGAACCCATCAGAGAAGGGACCCAGGTCAAGTTCAAGACCCGATATGGCAACTTCTTGAGAGCCAACGGGGGTCTGCCACCGTGGCGAAATTCGGTCACCCACGACATTCCCAGTAGAACCGCCACGCAGGATTGGATCCTCTGGGATATCGACGTTATTGAGATTCAAGTCCAATCTTCAACTCATAAAATTCCCACGATTGAGCACATGGATTCTCTGGATTTTAATCCCAGCTCACCTCCTTCGGCGTCTGCCAAATCGGCAAATTACTCTAGACTAGAGGTTCCAGATCTCTATAAAACTTCTTTCAAGGCTAATTTGCTTCAGTTTTACTTCAAATTCTGATCACCATTTTCTGTGGGTTTGCTATGCTTGCAGTCCACTGATTCAACGGTCAGATCACCTCCCAAATCTGAAGGAAGGACCATATACTACCATGTGGCGGATGAAAGTGGAGACGTATATGAAGAGACGGTGGAGGGTTCTTGCTTTACATTCAAAGGAAATGGGGTGGAGGAACTGACTCATAAATTGGAGGAAGAAACAGGGATTGAAGGCATCATCGTGTGTACTCGCAGTCCATTGAATGGAAATCTTTATCCCCTTCGCCTGCAACTTCCTCCCAATAATGCAACCATGCATGTGGTTGCAGTTCCCGAGTCATCTAAAGGTGAGATCTTCAAACCCTTTTGCTGCTGCTTTTGAATTGGCATTGCTTGTTTTCACCTTTTTCAGTAACATCTTGGCATCTCTTTATTGTTCAGCCGGAAAGGAATTTTCAAAGCAACGTTTGTTATGACATCTATGGGGCTGACTGCTATTTACTGATATGCATTGGGAACAAGAGATTGTGGCTGTTACACGCACCAGACAAGTCTCACATTGGTTCAGACACTCAGATTCTGATTCTTATTTGGCATTACAACACAGGAAGGTTCAAGCCATCCATAGAAGATTATATAAGTCGATTTTGCTTCTGTAGTGTTCAAATTTTTTTTTTTGTTTCTTTTTTGCATCTTCTAACTACTTGTTAATTAGGGGTTCCCAGAAGATGTGAATATTTCCCCCTTTCTTAAAGTTTCCTTGTGATAGATGTAGTTTTCCATACCAGTCATTGCAGCCGAATTTAGGAAGCCTTTTGTATTATTTAAATGAAAAAACTTAAGTTCTATGCAGCCTCGCCTTTGTGATATACTGACAAGGCCCATACACCTTCAGGGGGCTGTGTGATTATGAATTTTGGAAAGGTTTCAACTTCAGGAATTTCGTTAATTCACGTTTAATTGGCATTACAATGATTTTCCAACAGTTCCCATCTACATTTCTGTACTATTGAATTATAACTTTAATGGCTGGTGTACAATAAATCACCAGAAGTCCATGCAGGAACACAAGCCATTCTTAACATGATGAAATCTATTGCGATCTCTCATGATAATCTCTACATTGAAAATTCGAGAAATTGACTTGGTTACCTGGTGGCAGTCATTGCACACTCGGAGATTCTTAAATATGCGTATCGGCATACCGGGTTTCATATTTAGTAGCCCAAAGGCAATGGCAAGTCGCTCACTATGCAGCCTAAGAGATTGCTGTTTCACGTTATCTGGTTCGTCTACCATGGTTGCCTGTGAATAGTCAGGTGAATAACCATCCTTCTCTAGTTTTTCTTCAATCAGATCGATAACATCATAAATCTCCTTGATCTTGGGGTGAGATGCATCTCCTGCAAAAAACTCATGGCTAATACCATCTACTTCTATCAAACTGCAGCCAGGCTCCTTTGCCACACCCTGATCGGCCATCGCTTTCCTTACGAGCCCAGCATCGTTCCACTGACAAGCAGAAGCATAAACTTTGGACAACAGCACATAAACACCACTAGAAGCTGCTTTTTCAGATTCAAGAATCTGCAATGCCACTTCTTCGCTCAGCTCGACACCAGCATTCTGCTTGCAACAAGCATCAAGAAGACTCCTCCAGATCACTGCATCTGGTTTTATATGCATATTTGCCACCAACTCCAAAGCTTCATCAATGAAACCAGAGCGAGATAAAAGGTCAACAAGGCATCCATAATGCTCCAACCGCGGTTCAATCTTGTATTCATTAACCATCATATCAAAATATTTCCGGCCTTCAGCAACCATGCCTCTGTGGTTACACGCACTAAGAACGCCGACGAACGTGACAGAGTTGGGCAGAAACTGCTTCATCTTGACCAACCGAGAGAAACACCGCAATGCAGACTCCGCCCGTCCGTGCATGGCAAGTCCTAGAATCATTGAATTCCATGAATTCAGGTCATGTTTGGGCATTGTCTCAAATACTTCCTGAGCCATTCTCAAAGAACCACATTTGCTGTACATATCCACAAGTGAGGAGTTGATCAGGACATCAGCAGACATAGCCCCCCCGGCCTTCCTCAAAACATAAGCATGAGCCCACATCCCCAGAGATAAAGCCCCAATACCGGCACAAGCGCTTATAACACTCTGCATTGTATATCCATCGGGCTCAAAAACGTCCTGCATTTCAACAAATAGCTTGAGAGCATTTTCGAAGAGTCCACATTGAACAAATGCATCAATCGTCACATTCCACGAAACCAAACTTCTCTTAGGCATTTTCTCGAACAGCTTCAGTGCAAAATTCAAACACCCGCAAGAAGCATATAAATGAATCAAGCTATTGCCAACATAAACATCCGAGTCCAACCCAAGTTTTACAATATGAGCATGCGCTTGTTTCCCTTCAGATAAAGCAAATACATAAGCGCAAGCTTTAAGAAGAAAAGGAAAAGTATGTTTATCTGGTTCAACAGAGCCTTCTTCTAACATTCTGTAGAAGAGCAGAATCGCCTGTTCTTTACGGTCGAAGCTCCGTGCACAAGCACCGATGAGAGTGTTCCACATGAACGAATTGGGGTTATCGATTCGATCGAAAACTCGACAGGCATAATCGAAATCAATTAAAGATGAAACGTGGAGAATTCGGCTAAAGAGGAAGAGAGATGATTCGTGGGTCGAGAAGCTACGAAGTGCGCGAGCGTGGATTTTCTTGAGCTGTGACAAATCAGTACAGTGGCTCAGCAATTGAAGAAGCCGACTTTGGTGGGTACGGAAAGTGTCGTGCTTGAATTCTACTGCAATAGACTGTGCAATTGGTGGGATAGCCAGAAGCATTGTCCACCGACAAGCATGAGAATTTGAAATAGTTTGTGGATTCTCGATAAGGTAAATGGGGCTGAAGTTTATGAAGGGGCAGAGGAGCTATGGAAGCGCTACAAAAGAAGTGTACGACTAATTCAAAACCAACTTGAATTTGGGTTTGAAGTCTGCCAAGAGACTAATCCTGGCGGTTGGTACCAATTCATAATTATCAAATTTGAACGGCGAATCTACTAATGAAGAGTGTTTTTTTAAGGTAATTACCGTTAAAATTACTTTTGTTATTGTCAAAATTATTTTCGTTTAAAATAATGATATGTATGGCGAAATCATTTTAAAATGATTTTTGAAGTATCAATGGATTGGTACATCATTTTTATCAGGAGGATAAGAATCATATCTTAAAATTAGTCATTATTTTCAAGAGACTTCAATTATATTTTATCCTACATGTTGAATAACACATGCCAACCAACTCAGGCTCCACCAACGTAGGTTGACAAGTACGAGCCCGACGACTATCTATGGCATACCACCCTGAGCCGACCAGCACGAGCCTGACGACCATGGGACAATCATCTGGGGCACTGGCCCAAGTTGATCAATATAGGCACGTGCATGACCATCTCAAGCGGACAAGTACATGTCAAAAAACTTGGGCTGACTAGCCCGAGCCCAACGAATCCAAGTTGATAAGCACAAGCCCAACGACTATCTCGAGCATACCACCCCATGCCTAATGACCCCAAGACAATCATCTCGAGCACGATTTAGGCCGACCAACCTCAAATCAATGACAAAAGTGATTTTCACTATGACAAAATGGTTCTCAAACGTGTCCTATAAAGTATCTGATATGTCTCTCAAACTTTAAAAATATCTAATAAGTCTCTTAACTTAGTTTTTTTTTTTAATTATAAATTAACTGATCTAGTACAAATATCATAACTTTTTATGGATCTTTTTCAACCAACTCCTTACTTGTTTTCTTTTTTTTTTTAAGTACAATAAATGTAGGGAGTGGTTTGAACCTCGAACCTCAGAGAAGAAGTAAGATACCTTAACTATGAAGCTATGTTCATGTTGGCGTTTTTCCTATCTTCTATTTTCTCTTTTTTTTCCCTAAAAAAAATCTTCTTTCTTTTTTAAATGCATGCCCACTTAAAAGTTATTCCACCACATTCATTTTCATGGAGCCTTTTGAAATAAAATAGAAAATGATAAAGAAAGAAGAATCTCTATTTTAAGTTAAATCATAAATTTGGTTGGATTTGACTTTGCATACCATTGGTAGACATGCAAAAATAATTAGACGGGTTGCCAACATGAGCTTAATTTTTAGAAGTAATTGACATACATCTATGACAAAAAAATTTTGAATTTGAATCTCTCGTTTTTGTATTAGAAAAAAAAAAAGAATAATTAGACACGTCCAAAGAGATGAATTTTTATTTGGTAGCACTTTATGTGGTTTTTCAGATTTTCTTCACACCTGTGCAAAGGAAACCTCATTTTGAACTTTGAAGAAAAAAACATACAATACGACACTGATGTTGGAAAATCACACTTTTGCTTTCAAGCAAAGTGAATAACAATCAATCGTGTCATACATGGAAACACCATTTCCCAAGTAATGGTAAGGAAATCCAACAAAATTTTCTTATTTTGCAAGGGGAAAAAAAAAACTTAGTCCTTCTTGGAGGTGGGAGGAGGAGGTGGGAGGGCTTTTCTCGAATGAAATGCAAATTGGATTCACGTGCGACAGAGGGACTAGTTCCTATGGAGATGGGAGGGGGCAGCGATTCCAGATAAATATATTTATTTATTTTTATTTTTATGGGAGTTAAAAAAAGGCTAATTAGAAATTGGGTGGGGCTTTTTAAAAAAAAAATAAAAAATATTTATTAAAATTAACCTATAATAATATTATTATATAAAAATTAATAAAATATTAAATGGGACGAAGTCAGAAATGAGACGGAACAGAGACAGGAGAGGTCTCAAAACCCCATCCCCGATCAAACCGGGGATTCTACAACCTGATTGGGTCGGATACCCTCAAGTTTTTTTACCATCCCTAATCATACTTAGATCTGGCCAAGTGAAAATCTATATTGTATCCACCCCTATTAAATTTTTTATAACTAAGATAGAAATTTTAAAAAACAAAAAAAAACAAGAATTTTTAAAATGTGGTTTCCTCACGACTAAGTATTTTTTCTAAATAAGGCTTGAAAACGAACACAATCTCATACTCAAGTTTTTCTAATTCCCACTCACCTAACCTAACACCAAATATTACCTATATATTTTCAAATAACATAAAATAAATCTTCTCTGTCTGTAATATTAAAGCTAAAGAAATTATGAAGATTAATGAAGTTATTTCTTACAAGCTAACCCTTCTTCTTCTTTAATGTTTTTTTTTCGCTTCATTATTTTATAATGATTTTAAAATATATGTGAAATACTATACCTATTCCAATACATCAATTTTGTATATACGAATTTGACCTTTTTAAAATATATATATATATCATATACACTTCTACATATCCACCTTTAGAAGATGATTCCATTTGCCTTTTTTTTCCCATTAATCTTTTGGCCTTTTCCATATCAGATCATGTTGGATAATTATAAAGATTACAATTTTAAATTCTTATCACTAATATACTTTTAGGTAGATTTTATTGTATAAGGCTTTGAATGAAGATATAAAAGTCAAAAAGGAAAAAAAAAAGATATTTCTCTTCATATGCTAGAACTTAGAACACAAGTTTATAAAGATTTTTTTTTTTTGGTAGTCAATTAAAAATGCGCCACACGATAACATCATATTTGGTATACAAAGAATTCCTAATAAAGTTATGAACTTTACCACTTGAATCATGTCCTATGATATATTTGAATGCTTTTTTAACTTGAACTTTTTAAAAATGTCAATTTTTTGAAATATATCCTAAGTAGAACTTTTTCTTAGTTCAATTTAATTTACATTATGATATTTTTGAAAGTTGAATTTTATTTAAATACATGTAATTTAAAATATAAAATTGTGTTCACAAAAGGTTGATTTAGCATTTATTTATAAAAAGGAAAGAAGGGGCCAGCGGGTTGACTGCCCAAAAATGACATGTTCTTTGGCTGATTCTGCAGCGGTTCCCATGGCTGCGACTGCCGACTAATATTCCAATTTCCAAATCAAATGAATAATTTATTTTATAATTATATATGCAAAAGTACAAAACAGTCCCTCTCTCTCTCTCTTTCCTACGCCAACCCCGTTTCCCTACTTGACTGCACGTTCACTATTTCTGGTAATGCCTATTGCCTTGCCTTGTGAATGTGATACACTCACATGCCCGTCACTTTAATCAAAACTTTTCTTTCAAAGGAAAAAAAAAATCTATCCTTTCACAATAAATCATACCGACAAACTCATTTTAATATCTTATTTGATTTTTAGGAGAACCATTTGCTCTATTTTATGATATTATGAGTATTTAAATGTGAAAAATATTTATATTTGAACTCCTTGCGTTGATATCATAATTTGTTTTACTCTTATGTATATATATAAGTAGAACCAACTAATAATTGATGATTTAATTTTATTAATTGGAAAAACCTACCTATCAAATAATAGAAGGGGTGTATAAAGAAAATAATAATCAAGGGATAATATTAAAAAGAAAAAACCAATAATTGCATTAAAACATTTTGTTGCCCGACAATTCAAAGGAGAGGTGGTGAGGGATGAGGCTCACGTGGATGAGGGAAAATCGTCGTCGTCCATTCACGTTGGGCATTCACGCAAGATTCTGTAACCGAGCTGTTACGATAACAGGCATTAGCATTTGACTATAAATAAATCAATAAAAAAGCGGGATTAGAGCAATCAGCCACTCAATTTTCTGATCGTGTAACGGCCGACTCGCCGGAATCCTCTGCTTCCCCGATTCTCCCACGTTCTCTTCAATTTACTCCCAAAATTAAAGTCAATTTGCAGAAATTTTGGACTTCTTGAGAAGAAATTTCTTCAGCCTCTAGAAACTAGCATCCACATTTCGGTGGCTTTGAGAGATCGAGGAGTTGCAGAGAAGCAGGTGTGTGATGGGGGTGGACTACTACAATGTGTTGAAGGTGAACAGAAATGCGAATGAGGAGGACCTGAAGAGGTCCTACAAGAGGCTGGCTATGAAATGGCATCCTGACAAGAACCCTATTAACAAGAAAGAGGCGGAGGCCAAGTTCAAGCAGATCTCTGAGGCCTATGATGTCTTGAGCGACGCTAAGAAGCGTCGGATCTACGATCTCTACGGCGAGGAGGCTCTGAAATCCGCTGAATTTTTTCCTCCGCCCAATTCCAATCCCTCGTTTTCCTATGTCCCTCGCGATGCCGATGATATTTTTGCCGAGTTTTTCGGCGGAGCTGGGACTGGGAGTGCTAAGAGCCGAGGGCTGAGGGGAGAGAGTTTGTTTAGGAACGGGAAGGCGGAGGCTGGGAGGCAAACCAATAGGAAAGCACCGCCAATTGAGAGCAAGTTGGCGTGTAGCTTGGAGGAGCTTTACAAAGGTTCCAGGAGGAAGATGAGGATTTCTCGCACTGTTCCTGATGAATTTGGGTATGTCAAACTCCTGCTACTGCTTTTCTAGCTCTTCATTTTTTTATTTTTTCTGTTTAATTGAAACAAAAATGCTTATAACTCTAATTTGTTACAATTACATCTGGTCTGATATTTTCTACGAACTTTACTGGGTTCCTAATAATACTCTTTGATGCTCTAAAACTTTATGATTGGAACTGTTAGGGATAATATGACATGGAATGTATTATTCCTTTTTCCTGGCTGAGCTGCCTAGGATTATCAGGATACTGATACCTCTTTAAATGGCAAACAATTCCCTCTGAACTACTTTTACCACATGGATGCAAAGCCGACAGGATGAACAAATATGAACCAGTGGTGTGTATTTGCTACTCTGCATAGCATAGCCTTTCAAACTCTTGTTCTCCTGACTTGTAAAGCGTACTTGCTTAGCTAATTGGATGGTTGAGCATATTTTTTTACGGAAAGACAGGTGGGGATGATGGCCAATATGAATATTATAATTTTATGATCAGGAAAAAACTTTGGTGCTTTCTACTTTTCTCAATCACCACAAGACAGAATCACGACTTTTTCTTGAAAACTCAGCTAACTGGAGCATCTATAGTGATATTTTCTGTAGATTAGCAGTAATGAACATGCTTTTGTTGCTGAAAATAGGAGAACATTATTAAACTGAATTAAATGAACATAAGCTTGTTCTTTCTTTCTGGCATCATTGCAATCAAGCTTACACTAGATATCGGTGAGTGATGATTCATCTAACGCACAGGGTTCGTAGTTCACCCTATTGCATTCGTCTATTTGTGTCCTACCATCTTCAATGTCCTTGCATATTTCTGGCCTGATTTTTCGTCTTTTCTTTCTCCTCGATTTAGGCTTAACATTAAAGCAACTTGTTTTGTAGGAAGCCAAAAACTGTTGATGAGGTGTTAAAAATAGATATTAAACCTGGTTGGAAGAAGGGTACAAAAATTACTTTCCCTGAGAAAGGCAATCAAGAACCTGGGGTTGCTCCTGCTGATCTTATATTTGTCATCGACGAGAAACCGAATCCAGTTTTTGAGAGGGATGGGAATGATTTGGTAGTCAATCAGAAAATATCTCTATTAGAGGCACTCACCGGGAAGACCTTGAACATAACAACTTTGGATGGAAGAAATCTCTCTACTGAAACTGATATTGTCAAACCGGGTTACGAGGTAGTGATCCAGGGTGAAGGAATGCCCATCTCTAAAGAACCAAATAAGAAGGGAAACCTTAGAATCAAGTTTGATATCATTTTCCCATCAAAGCTTACTCTTGAACAGAAATCTGATCTGAGAAGGGCTTTGGGCGGTGGTTCTGATTGAGAGTAAGGCTCAGGAGCGGGCATCATGACGAGCCTTCTGAACAGGGGATTGATAATGCAAGCTCAAACACGTGTAAATACTTGTCTTACTCCGGAAAGGAACATTGTGCATATTAGGATTTTGGAGAACTGCTCGATTCCTTGCAATATGATTTAGGAGGGAAGTCTAGCATTCTTCATCCACTGCCCTTGGTAGCCAAAGTTAACTTTGACTTGATAATAATGATGTTGCATCCATGTGATCATACACATTTTTACTTGAAGTCAATGTAAGATTATTTGTATTTTATTAGCTGGGAATTTGGTGAGTACTGTGCATCCACTGGTGTTGAATAATTTATGTTATGCAATGTCCTTTTTCTTATATTTTTTTGCAAGTTTCTAGCATCTATACCATTACCATCATCATTTTTTTTTTTACCATTTCACAGAATTGTTAGGTTACCTCTGGAAACCTCCAATATAAGTGCTATCAATCAAACCATCAGAAACATGTCAGAATTTCTTGAGTTCACTGTGTTTGGGTTAGCTACCATGTGTGTACTTATGTGAGAGAGGAAGAGAGAAATTTACTTCATATTTTGTTCTTGAAGCACATAATATTGGAAAAGTATAAGAAAGAGCTAGAATATTTTTTGAACACAAGTCAAACGGGCTGGACCAATAATATAAACACCACTTTGTTTGTTCTAGATAACTAGATTCCTGGTTCTTTATTTCTGTTTATTCCTGTCTTGTAGAGAAGCTTCATGAGCAATCTCATCAATATTTACTATGTTTCTCGATCTTCTTTTGCAGGTCCTCCTTCCTGGCTCCAACCACCTTGTCTATCACCTTTCCATTCTTAATCAGTATGAATGTTGGCATTGCCTCCACACCATATTCCCTTGCAACATCCTGTTGTCATCCATTTTTTCAACACACTCATGTTCCAACACATCCACTGAACAAAACAGAAACAAGACAAGACTGAAAGCTCATACCGTCAACTCATCGACGTCGATTTTAACGAACTCGACATCCACGAACCTTGCAGCAAACTCCTTGATGGTCGGCTCCATGTGTCGACAAGGTCCACACCATGTAGCAGTGAAATCAATCACCAACTGTACCAAACCAGCAGCACAACAGATCAGAGAGTAAAATCAGCTGCTTGTATTCGGGAGCATACATTATTATATGTCGGGATTGGAAGTTCATATGAAACTTACAAGCTTGTTTGTCTCCTTTGAGGCTTCGAAACGAGCTGTCCACTGAGGTTTGGTGTGGCACTCGACAATGGTGGGAGCCTTTGCCTGTAATGTTGCATTGGAAGATTTTGAACGTGGGACCGTAAAGCTTGCTCCCATTTGCCTGTATTGAGCCTCTTCACACACACAAATGTTTTCTTGAATGCACAGATTTTGGGGCATGGCTGGTGAGCCTTTTATACACGAGAATACAGTAAAAGGGTAAAAAATTTACACCAAATTCTATGGAATTGATTCGTCTGCTCAGCCGAGATTTTATTATTCTAATTTGTACTTCGTCAACACACAAAATCACCAACACCGTTCTTTAAGCTCTAAAGTGAAGTTAATTTTTTTAAAAATGTGAGTAATACCTTTTTAATTACTAATGTCCGCTCATTTGGTTTTGTCAAACGCAGTAAAACCAGGCATAAAATTATATTACAGCAAATTCTATTTAAATGATATAAATGAATTTTTTTTTCTTTTATATGAAGTGGAGAATAAATGATAAATCTTTAAATAATGGAATAGGGTCAAGCGGTTAGTCTGTGATTAGTCAAGGTGTACATAAACTGACCTGGATACCCAGATATAAAAAAATGATAAATCTTTTATAGGATATTATTTAATTGGTTAAATCATAATATAAAACTATGATGTCAAATCACTGTAGAAATAGTGTTGACATGAGAATAAAATCTTTCAACTTGAAGAAAACACAATCTGTATATTTTAGCACTGTACAGTTAAATCCATGCATAAAGATAAAGCTAACTACAAGAAATTTAGCTGGCTAAAAAATTGAGAATGAGATTTTTTTTTTTTTTATATCCGTGTGTCCGGACCAGTTTGTGCGTACCTCGACTATTCACAGACCAACCGTCTGACCCTAACTCGTAGGATATTAAATCCTAGGTAGGTGGCCGCTACAGAGAATGAGATGTTATTTTTTTCTTTTTAATAAGATTGAGATTCAAACTTACGATCCTATAAGAAAAATTGATTAGGTTGTATGTCTTTATACTTGTTTCATTTTGATTGTTACATATTGAAATTTATGTTTCCTTCTATTCATTAAGTGAGATGTTACGTTTGAAGTAGGTTCAGAATTATCATCTTCGGTTTAAACTTATGATCATTTACAAGTGGTAGAAATGTCAAATAATTTTTTCTTTCTCTAAATTTTTATAACTTATTTGTATGTTCATTGTTAAATTTTTATATGTAATAGAAATTTCTCCTGCAATTAAAATAAATTGTCTAGAGGGTGGAGGTTCAAATCATCAGTCATTTCATTCAAAAGAAAACTCACGTGTATGGTTATAAATAAAAACTAAAATATTTTTCAACGCAAACTTATTTTTTAGTACCATACAAAATGACGAGGTGAGAATTCAAATTTTCAACGAGGAATTGAAAGGTATATATTCTAATGTTGAAAATTTTTAACCGGGCCAAAGATGCCATATTTTGAGATAGGATTTCGATTTGTTTAGCATTTGTGGGCGCACCCTTTTTCCTTTAGCATTTCGGTGTGACACTAAACTGTTCACTCCAATTCTTCCAACAAATTAAAGCCATCAAACTTGTTATGAGAAACCAAGTTGTGTGTGTAAAATACTGATAATGGAAGGTGGAGCTTTAAATTATTGGGGATGGTATGAGAATTAGAGACGATGGAAACCTAACCTAACAAATTGTGGAAACCGAATCAAATTTGCAACTGGGATAGACACCATCCAATTGAATTTTCAACTTCAAAATGGTTTTCGACTGAAACCCAGGTTGATGTTGATTTCTGCGAAGTGACGTTCACCGACGAGATCTCTATTCTAGCGAGTTGATGTGGAGCGAGCTATAAAGGGAAGACTTGCAAAAACAAGCAAACCTCTCCAAAGTTCAATTAATCTGAGTTCGAGCTAAGTAGCTCAGGTTCAGATAGATTTTTCATCACGGTTTGGTGGAATGATAGTGTATTTGTACATCCCATTAACTATTGTTCTCAAGGTCGGTCACCGACTCTTCACTATGGATTGTACGCAATGGTGTCAGAGCTTTTTTCTAGTGAGCCCGGCTTTGATCCACGGTGAAATGAGCTAGTGGTCATACCGATCTCTCAGTTCGGCATAGATTTTGACCAAAGAACTCGCCCGAGGTGTTGGTGGCTCTTCCCCAACACCATGAAATCATTCAAAATTCAACTAATAAGCTTAAATTGAGATATAAAAATGTCTAAAAGGATATGTTCTAACAAAATATCCAAACATTACTAAAAAATACCTAACATAATTTAACGAGTTATTACTAGAAACAAAAGTCTCACGTTGGTGTATATATAATGAGCGTGTTTTTATTACGCCCCAAAACTTTTAAGTTCTTGAGCTAGGGTGAATATTATATACCAATATTTATGCTGTCAAATAATCTACTATTTTTATATACATGAAGACATCGGAAGTTATATTTTTCTTAATGGTTGAAGTTCACTCTTATGATGAAGTGATTCATGTGTTTTCTCTCTTTTTTCTTTTCACAATTTACTTAATACATGAAATTTTCAATTAAACCATTCATTGAATAGGTTAAACTTTATCAATAGATATATTCATGTATTATTAAATCATTATTGTCAATGTATTTGGACATAAGACTATGTAACTTTAAAGAAATGATATATTTTTTTTTAGTTAATTGGATTTTGCTGAGGGGCAAATTGGATTTCATACCTCAAGTAACATAAGTGCTATTTTTACATGTCCAAAAATATTAATAAAATAATAATTTCAATTAATAATAAATCAACATTTTGTCATCAAATTTTAACAATTTTTTTCATAGAGGACCTAACTGACACTTTTTTTTTATGCAAATTAAAATTTAAAAAGATTAAGGGCCAAAAAAGAATCACCTAAAAGATTAGAACTATTTAGTATATTGAACCTTCAATTTTAACACGAGGCCTGTGATATTGGCATAATTTTCTTGTACATTTTATAATAAAACAGATGCTAAATGTTGTTTGCATTTTATTCTTTCAGATGTTTTTAGGAATCTTTCCAGATAGAACTGAAACAACACCAAACATATTGTTCGGCACATGAATTTCAAAAGAACTAGAGATTGAAAGTTTGATTCCAGTTCTAGAATTCAAAAGTTAATAACATTAGTAGTAAAAAACGATAAAAATCTGTCATTCTGAAGGAGTGCCTTGCTTTAGTAAAAAAAAAGAACATTACCCTAGAAAACTAACTTAGCAGATAAGAGGGAATGCAATTCGATTGAAATTGCCATCCATGCCAATACCAACTTATTAT
Source organism: Momordica charantia (assembly GCF_013281855.1). Lineage (NCBI taxonomy): Eukaryota > Viridiplantae > Streptophyta > Magnoliopsida > Cucurbitales > Cucurbitaceae > Momordica > Momordica charantia. The sequence continues at coordinate 30,433,104 of NW_028275167.1, read as the reverse complement.
ATTCTGGCTTCACTATCAATTACGGTGTAAATAAAGAAATTCGACGTTGGTCGATTGAAGCTCACTTTCAATCAATCGGTATTAGAAAAACTAACATGTCATCTATGAACCAACGGTTGGTGAAGCCAAATGGTCGATTGTTCACTCAATGGTGAGTTATCTGGATAGAGAATTTCAGACCAATTACCAAATTTCTCAAATATCAGAGAAAACTATTTCAGTGACGTCATCCAGAGATTCTAAAATCATATGTGATTAATGACTAAGAAATAAGAATACTTATAATAAACTGAAACAAGATAACCATATCATTACCTTAACATACGTCTAAACATGAGAAGCAATTTATGTCCACAAAATAACTTAGGATCAAATGGTTTGGCGATGTGTCTTTTTATACAGGCTCCCACTGGATCCTTCAAGACTAGGACTACAAAAAACAAGATGTTGGATGGTGAATTCGACAAGGACTAATGTCCAGTGAGGGAGAGAATAATGAAAAGCAACAAACATTAGGATCACCCACCAGTTTCTGAGAAACGCCCCAAGGACATCAATATTGTTATGAAGCCACGCCAATACTTGCAGAGTTAGGAGCACCTTGTGCTGAACCATGACTGTTGTAAGAGTGGCCACCACCCCTTCCACCTCTTCCTCTACCATTGTAGTAGTTCCTCTGATAGTAGTTTCCTGGCTGGTCATAGTATCGAGGGCGTCCATTCTGGTAGGAACCTCCTCCCCTTCCATCACCTCGTCCTCCACGACCATTTGAATATCCTCTTCGCCCACCAACACCACGGCCACCTCTTTGGTTTGTGTAGGTCCTTCGAGGAACATACTGCTGTTCTTTTGCATCTCCGTCCAGGTGTTTCTGTTCCAATTCTGATTCTGTTCTCACTTCTTGCTGTGTGACAAATTCAGAAGGATTTCCCGTCTCTGGCATATCCTGCAAAGTAAAGGTCTCCATGTTCGAATAAAAACATATCCAGAAAGTATGATAAAATAAGGGGTCCGCTGGTGAGAATGAAATACTGAAAAGAGAACAACAAAATTGGGGCATACCCTAGGCAGCTCGTCAACAGAACCAGGTTGACCATCACTGATATCATCTCCTTGCAAGTCTCCCACATCAACGTCCTACAAATTAAAGAGTTATACAAGATTATTACTAATAATTTCAAGCAATTGATCACCCTTAGGTTTAGGTGGTTTAGTCAATTGCTCATTTTTCTATGAAGCTGCCACCTTAACCAGTAAAATAAGAGATTGCTCCATCGCTTGAGCAATTTTAGTATTCAGGTCAGGAAAGAATGAAGATCCTGAGAGGAGAAACATTGTGATAATTTGCTTTCCGAAGGCCATCAGCAAAATAAAAATATACTTTACACGTAGTAAAGCTTCAAAGAAACATAAATGTTTGTGTCCACAAAAGCATTGAATGGTCTTTGACATCTTTGAAAAGAAACGTAAACCAAAAAGCCCTTATCCTTCGGTACCCACATTTCCTACATTTCTCCTAAAATGCAGAACATGTAATTTTCCACATTCAAACTAGGGCTAAGGAAATAACTCAAATCATGAAAAATAAAAAGCTAATATTTTATTAACTTCACTCGTTTACCCTTTTCCAGAAAAATGTTTACAAATTAACATTGAAGGAGCCACCCTACATACATCTCTATTACCACAAGGGTAATGAAATACCAATACATCAATGCACAATTTCCTCAGAAAAAGTTTTAATATCAATTACAAACATGGATGGACACTCAACACAAATGCAACAAGCTAACACAATTGTTCCATGTTGACAAACACAGAACAAAGGTTAAAAGAAATAGACGAAGAAGAAAGAGAGAAGTCTATTTGTGTGCACAGTCACATGTATAAATATTTAGACGTCCAATGTGTAGTCAAGAAAAAAAAAATTCATTTATTTGAAAAAAAATTACAATAAAACTCTGTACTCCCCTATATCTGACGCTTACAAATATGCACGTCAATTGAAATTAATTGCACATAAGAATAATTACAAAAAGCCTTAGATAGGAAACACCTTGAAGAGGCACTGAGACTTGGTTCATCACATCCATCTACCATTTTTCTTTATTATTGAAGATCCAGTTATTCCTCTAATACCATAGACTCCAAGCTAAAACCTCTGACTGAATTCAGACATAGAATATCATCTTTTCCTTTAAACTTATGGCCACTGAATAATTGTATAATGTTCACTATAGGCCAAACCCCCATGAAATTTGAAATCGTGAATATTCAATGTGTGTCCACATTCATATGTTCAGTTTGGCAAAAATGGATGATCGAAACACAATGCTACAATATGCATTTTTAAATGATGCAAAATGTTATAAACTTAACCTTGTTATACAAAGATCAAATACGTCTTATTCCATTTCAAAGGAAATGTGTGGATAGAAATGCATACTCGATATGGTGTGATAGGTTCAGCCAAGTGCAAGAGGCAGAAATCTATAGTCTGCCACCCCTCACTCTCCAAACTGAGGTTCATAACTCCTCCATTAGTCTTTCCTTTTAATCCAGCCAACAACTGGCTTCCACTCGTACTAAGCTAAAAATTTTACCCATTCGCAGTATAGCTAACTATAGAACAAGCTCACTGGTGTCAGCCAAGTAAGACCTGACACTGACTTTCTAATTCTTCCTTGCATACGCAACACCATTCCAAGGAAAGAGCATAAAGGAGTCATTCTCGGATCTTTTTGTGGAGCTGTGGCTAACCAAATCTGTGAAGAGAGAGCATACTAGTAAAGCTGCCATGGGGATCCAAAAGCCAAGTTCAATGATCGATACTGGTTATTTGACTGGAAATTTATCAAAAGCAAATTTAATTTGATTGTAAAAATAAAAGAGCTCGGGAAAGACCTCAAATAATGGTGCATTGCCCAACCATAAATCTTCCTAAAAGTAAGTAGATCTCTTTCTCACCGTTGATGTGGATAAATGAGATCTCTGTGCCTGAGAAGACATTTACAAGGGCTTTTTGATGAGCTAAATGAGAAGTGCCAAATTTAACCTCAATGCCATTCTCCATAAAGCTTTCTCCTCTATGTAACATCTCCAAAATCATTTATCAAGAAGAAAGCACTTTCTACGTTTTAAGTTAACAACACCCCCTGGGGTGGTTTCTATATAATATCTCCAAATTCACACAAAAAGGGTTGGCAAATGCAGGTGCTTTCTCCAAAGTCTTCAATAGGTCACCATTAATAAGACAATAGCTATTAGTTTTGGGGGAAGGAATAGGCAAGGGTTAGGTTGACTGCTGGTCTTTGACCTTTTTGTCAAAGGAAGCTTTTTCTTCTTCTTCAAGCTTGTAACTTGTAAAGCATTGGCCACCTTTAAGGAAGAGGTACCATGAATATCAGCTAATCTGCCTAAATGGTACGAAGATTGAAATAAGAATCAATCTAGACAATGCTGGAAGAGTGCAAGGAGGAAGAAATGGTGGCCTTACTAGGATGAAGCCTGTATAATTTTCTTTGAACTTTAGATATGTACCCATCATGTCAAGTTTCAAGGAGATCGTTTAACACATTCCAAGAAGCTACCACAATAGTTACCAATGTATCTAAAGGTTTCCAAGCTCCAAAAGCAATATGAAGGTTTCTCATTCCAATCAAACTCACATAGGAAAGGACCATCCTCCTTTTTTAAAAGCATTGTCATTCCACAATTCGATCAACAATTTTAAAGAGAGTTTGGTGAAAGGAATTAAGCTAATAAAAGATAATGCACAATTGATGGAACAAAATATATAAAACCATTACTTGACATTCATTTTAAAGAGATCATGTACCAGATGGAATACATCAAATGGTATGAGAATCCAGTAATACCGTTTGTTGAAACTTTGCCTCTGAATCTTCTTCATGGACGGCCACCGGAACCTGAAAATTGGCATAGTTTCCTGCAGCAACAGCAGCTACTTCAACGGGACCTTTAATCTCAGGCGTAGTAGTGAAGTAATCCGACGCCATGATTTTGTGCAGCCTCTCTCTCAAGTTCGCATCTACAAAATTGTATTCCAAGTCAACAGAATACCAAAAGACAAAGAACGAAATAACCGAACAAAACTAGCTATAAAGAAATAGAGAAGAGATTAGGCAAAAAAAAAAAGCAATACATACAAGTGACATCCGTGTTGGGCTCAATAGGCTGGTCCGCCTTCGTGAGCCAGAGTTTGGCGTGCTCGATGCATCGCTCCAACGCATTCTTATGCGGCAAATTCGAATCCACGGGGCGAGAGATCAATAGCCCACTCATGGTCGATATCAAATCCAAATCCCTCTCGGCAAGAAGATCGGTAGCATCGTCGGTGACATAATCGTAGGTGAGGCAGCAACCCCTCTCGTGCGTTCTCGTAAGCATGGTGGAAGTGAAATCGCTCTGGGACTTGACGTCAAACAAAGAGCCAAAATAGAGGAGGTTTAGAAGGTCCTGGACCACATCGTGCTCGGACTGGTCTTTATCGTCAGAGGTCTTGTCGTCTCTAACGTCGGAAGGCGAATCGTGGGCTGCGATGGTTGGAGAGGAGACACTCGCCTGCTGGCGCTGAAGAGCGAGGTTGATTTCCTCGGAGACGGCCGAGGATAGAGGTTGACGAAGCTTCTCAAGCTCGTCGATGAGAGCGACGACAGAGGGCTTAGAGCGGAGGACTTCTTCCTGCTCCTTGTTGATGGGCTTTCCCTGAGAAATAGCCTCTTCCATCTGAAGGATGCGGTTGTGCTTCTTGCGAAGGGCGCGGAGACGCTTGTTGATGAGGCTGAGGACTGGTCCGTCGGATGCGTCGGAAGGCGCGGCAGCCGCCATTGGTGTTTGTCCGGTGAGAGAGAAGGAGATGATCGTCGGAGCACCACCAGGAATCGGTGGTGAGGAGGGGCAGGAGTTGCGAGGGTTTTGAAAGGTTTCTCTCGGGATGAGATGGAGACAGAGGAAGAGGCGCGGCGGATGGAGGACTCGAATTAAGAACGATAGAGGGGTTCGAAACTTAAAAGGCCTACGGAATATGGATGGGCTCGCTTCTCTTCGATCCATCTCTAGTGGGCTAACCCGCCTCCCCACCGCCGCGTTAATCACCTCTCTTTCTTTCTATTTCTAATTCAATACAAAACTTATCATAAATGCAAAATGTATCAATTTTAATTCTTACTTTAAATTTCAATATATTCAATCTTTTAACCTTTTCCGATTTAACTCACAACTTTTAAGTAGGAGATAGGTATTAACTAGTTAAGTCTTGCATATGCAGTTTTTAACTTTAACTTGAAAATAATTAAAAAAATTAACTTTAAAGTACTTTACCGTCGTTGTAAATTTGAATAAGTATTGCAATTTTTATATTTGGTAGATTTTTATTTGGATGATCTTAAAAAAATAATATACACTCTCGTGTACTCACGATGAAACATTTTCCTAAAAAAATAATAAATCATAAAATATAATTATAGTATAAAATAGTTAGGATTTTTGAGGAAAAAATCATTAGAGCTAAGTTTTTTAAATTTTAATATATGCAACCTACTTTAAAATTCAATTTTTAATCTTTAAGTTAATGGTGTGGTATATTGGTCCTAGCAAAAGGCTTAAAGGAAATAATATATATATCTGTGTACTTACAATAAATCATAAAATGTTCTGAAAATAATAGACTGTATAAGATTGCTAGGATTTTAGAGAATTTTCATTAGAGTTTAGTTTTTTAGAAAGAAATTCAAAAATATATATATATTTGTAAGTTTTGACCAAAGTTTTTGGTAAACATCAGTCAAATTTTATTTTATACAAAACTTTATTTTCACTGAAATTAGTGAATTTTTTCCTTAAGTCTATATTCTTTTTTTTGTTATAATTAATACGTAAATTATCCGATATTGAGTACACACTGAAAATTATACTCATTATCTAAGTTTATAGTTCAATTTTATGAAATTAAAAATTTATGATGGAACTTGATAAGCTTTTATCAAGTTTATGGGTCAAAAATTGAATTTTTCTTCAAAACGTACATTTACCTACCTTTTCTAAAATATCAGTCCCTCAAACTCAATTAATTAATTCTGATATTCTTTTTAGTACTAATTAAATATAATCTCAATCTGATCTAAGTTTCGGTTATTAAAATATAAATTTTATTATTATGCGCTAACTTCACTTCTTCATAACACCCATCGCTACTTTTATATATGTATTTCTTTTAGTGCAGCATATTGAGTGGCGATTCGAACACACGATCATTTGGTTGTACATAAGTATCGTAACCCATTGACGATAGAGTCGAAATTATCCACAATTTTTTTATCAACACATATTACCTTAATAATGAAACTATATTTAAGTTGACATCTATATATGCATTTACATCATGCTTTATCATCCACTGCTTCAATAAGATGTTACTTATTTATATTTATGAGATGTACTTCTTTTATAAAGTTACGAGAAGAAAAAAAATTTCAAATTTAGTTAATACATTTAAAATTTTATTAATTATATTTTTTGAGTTTGAAATGTTATCAACAAGTCTATTTGGTTAACTTGCAAGTGGTTTAGAAACAAACTATAATTTTAGCAAATTACTTTGATTATAAGTATCAAAGTAAAAGAATGAGTAATAATTCGTTAAAAAAAAAGTACTAATAAATCATTTTGATATTTTGCTGCAATTTTTTTTTATTTGACTTTATACTCTTAAAAATACTCACTTGACCTTAAAAAGTACTTTACAATTGTTTTATTACAAATCAGTTCAAGGGTTATTTACCTAGATTGCTTTATCACAAATCAGTCCATAGTACTTTATTTTCCTAAAATACTTACAGACTAGTCTCGAAAAATTATAATTTTGAGTGTAAGCTGCATTTTAATTATGATTCTAATTAATAAATAAAATGAAGACATAAAATAATGTAGCGGTTCAATTAAAGAGGTACATAGAGGACTTGTTACTCTCAAAGAAAAAAACAAATAAATAGAGGAATTGTTAATTAATTCATATCTTTTATATATATATATGTATGTATGTATTATATAGGTTAGATAACATTGACTAAATTGCCAAAGCGTGACTCAGTTGTAATTAATATATACCTTCAACCATGAGGTTGAGAGTTCGAATCTTCTCCCTAACATGGTGTAAAAAAAAAAAGATAACATTAACTAAATTATTATTATTATTTTTTGTTTGAAATAAATACTCAATTCCTATTTTAACTTTTAACATTTAAGGGGCAAATGATGGTTGATTTCAAAATAATAATAAGACAATAACATCACAGTCACGAGATGATTGAGTTTGAAGTCTCAACTATAAATTCAAACTAATAATACTTGTCACAAAAATTAGACCCAAAACGTGGTTTGCATAATTACCAATGTGGCATTTAGACCAATTTTAAAATTTTTAACTAACATAATTCCCACTTTTTGTTTTACATGTTGTAATGTTTGTGTTTCTTCACTCAATGAACTTTAAAAATGTCCAATACATCTTTAAATTTTCAATTTTTGACTGATCAATTTATCATTTTTCTAAATTCTAAATTTTATATTCAATAATCTTTTTTTTAATAAGTATTCAATAAACCTTGGCATTTTAATTTTGTGCTTCACACATCTATAAAACTTTTTAAAATGTTGAATAGAGTAGTGACTTGAAATTTAATAATTTATCGAATATTTTTAAAAATTTAATGCCTATTCAATACAAAATTAAAAGCTTATGAATAAGACACTAGAAAAAGTTGAAAAGTCTAAACTTGTAATTTAATCATTTATTTCCAAGTACCTATCGTTTAATTTGATGGCGATTAAAAAAACGGAAAATATTATTTGATGGCTTACGTTAAATTAGATGATTAGTCTAGTTTAAGATAAACTTGGACATGATTGAGAAGATTAGTTGGGCTTTGTTTCCACGAGGCCCAGGTAGTGGGCCTTGTGACAATTCTTCATGGACTAATATGCTTATAGTCGGGTTCGACCTATTAAATCTCATTAGAAAGATTGTCTTTTATTTTTGGGATTGGTACTGGACTATTTAAAGATCTTAATTAATTATATAAAAGGATGGAATGTATAGAATTTACACATTTGTCATGTATCAACCCTATTTAGGAGGGTATCCATCATATAAATTACTTAAATAGCTTCTTGTATTTACAAATTAATTTTAAATTCATTTTAATATGCAAAATTGATTAATTGGAAGGTTATAATTTAGATCCCATAATTTTAGGTTAGTGATAGTTTCCAAAACAAATTAAAACACCAAAACATTAAAAACAATTCCCCAAAATTGAAATCATAACCTCCCAAAATATCTCCAAATCCCGTCCAAAAATCTCCCAAATTCGAAATCTAAGAACTTTTTTCGCTTTATCCATGAGACGTTTAAAACTTCAGTTTTGGAGGAAGAAGTACACAGACGGTATGCACTTCAATGTTGTCGACGTTGATGAAGGTATGCACGAAAAAAAGGAAGACGCTGGGAAAAAAAATCAAGGTTGGAGAAAGAGCACACAAATTTGGAAGTTCTTAATTGCTGAGAGAATAAAATCTTTTTTGAGGGGAGATTTGAGGAATTTAGGTTGAAAAATCGAACGGGGCCCACAATAATTAAATGAATATAATAACAAATTAAATATTCAAATCTTTTAAATTTTAAAATTATAATAAAATAAAAAACAATAAATAATGGTAGAAACGGTATTAGAATAAAATCCTACGTGAAAAAATCTAGAAGTGTAAAATTTGAAAACTAAAGACATTTATGAAATTAAGAATTAAAAATAGTCCTCCAAGATATCATCTTTGTATGACATGTGGAGGTGGGGTTCGAACATATGACCTTTTGGTCACAGATATGTGACTTAATCACTTGAGCTATGCTCGGTTTGGCAATCATCAAAGCTGATTGATGATTCTCATTATTCAAAGTGAATAAATGATTTATTGTAGAAAGCTTAGGTGAAACTTAAGGTGTTTATGTTAGGAATGCGGTTTTTTGTGTATGTTTATCTACCTTTATCCAGCTTACAAGTATGAGTCCTTTTTTTTTCTGTCTATGTTTTGAAGCATCTACATTTAGAAATAAGACTTCGGAAATGAGTTTTGAAAATATCTAAATTACCCAATTTTAATTACAATAGACAAATTTAGATTTGTTATTAAATAAGAGATAAATGTGCATTTGTCTGGTGTTTTCAAAAGGAAAATTGAATGAAAAATAGAGTTGTATTATGTTTTGAGTATTTTCAAATATGTGTTTGGTAGTAAATTTAGAATTTATAAATTGTGTTTAGTAATATATTTTTTTAAACTATTTTAGTTACCAACTAGATATTTAGTTCAATCTAAAATGATATTATTTAATTTATTAATATTTTTGTTATACATTTTATATAATTACTATTTGACAATATTGTATAATTTATAAAATATTATATTTTCTATGTTATAATTTCTAAAAATTGTTAAATGAATTTATAACTGAAATAGTATATCTATCCATGTTTTTATTTTATTTTTTAAATGTAATTCTTCCTTTTAAGTTTTAAATCCAAATTTTGAAAATGATCATAAAATTCGAAAATAGTTTTAAAAAATAAATCTGATAAATATATATTCACTAAATCCATTTAATTTAGTGAATTTGAAAAGAATAAACAGAATTCAAATAACAGTGATGAGTAGTTATCAAACACCCATAAGGTTCCTACGGATAAGGTAGAATTATAAAGTGAGCTAATTCGACATTGTTTGTAGCAGTTTAAGAAACATAAAGAACAAAGTAGAAAACTTTTATGGACATGATGAAATGTGACGTAATATGATTTAATAAAAAAACAAAATTAACTTTATTTTCACAAACTAATAGATAGGCCTCCTTAGTCCTTATCCAACCGTTGGTAGTGTTTAGATGATGGGAACGAAAATGATGGGTTTGTGAATGAGTCCATCACAATATTTGCCACATGATAAGATATGCTATTGTGTGTGGAAATTCATGGAGAAATGTCTTCTTCCTTCAAAATTTGCTAATTTTATTACCATGATAACTAAATAAACCAATAATAACTACTTAATTATTAAGGTATTTTAAAATACTAAATTTACTAAAATTTTTAGATTGATTCGTGATTAATATGAACTAGATTATTACAGTAATTTTTTATAATAAAATGTTACAGAATAAAATGGTTATCTCACCCCACATTTTGATTCTAATGGGCACAAAGAATTATAGAAATATTTAATGTAGAAGATAAGATTGACAAGTTGGCCAGGAGGCCATATGCCATTTCGCTATGGGTTATTTAGGAAGAATCAAACTTTTGATGATTTGTCGAACCACTGCTCTCTTCTCCCTAACTTGTGGACTTCAATCATTCTCGACCATAATGATTCGTATTATGAATTATATATGAATGATTATATTTAGGATTTTGGTTTTAAAATGCTCCCCTATCAATGTGGGAATCTAATGCCAATCCATATGCAAAAAAAAAAAAAAAAAAGACAGTTCTCAAAATTGGAAGTTCATATATCCTCATTTTAGTAACATATTGAAATAATTTACATATCGTGAAATGGTGATATTATTAAAAGTTAATTATCCATCAACTTAAATTTAACTGAACTGGTTAAAATGTACATCTATTTTTTATCAAAAAATTGTAAGTTCGAATCTTTACTCTGCGTGATGTTCTTGTATTCTAAAAAGTTAATTATCTTTTGCAAATTAATGTTTATATAGTGAGAAATAAAGCACACTCAAAAAATATGTTTTTAATTAATCATTTTTCGTTGTCTTTTTTCCTTCACAACCATTTGTAAAATTTTAGACATTTGTTAGAATTATTTGATTATCACACTATTTTGCAAGTGTACTTGTTGCATTGAAACATGAAAACCTCATCATTAACCAAAAAAAAATCTATATATATATATATATATATATATATATATAGTTTAATGAAATTAAAAAATATCAATACTAAATCAGGAGAAATAGAGACTAAAAATTAGGGAGATAGAAAAAAAATCTTCTTTTCTCGGCACAAGAAGAGCCTAAAAAGAGAAGACGGTTGAGAACTATTTCTCGAAGAGTCTAGAAATAGGAAGAGTGAGAGATGTTTCTTTTTGCGTGAGAAAAATTTGAGAGTGGGAGTCTTGTTCTCCCTTGTACTCATATTGTTGATAATGAAGTTAGTGAAAGATTGTCTCATTTTGCAAAGCAGAAGTAATTGATATGGATCAAACTTTATAATTTTTTTTTTTAAAGATGTGAGTTTCATGTTCCTATTACAATTATTTTATTAAAAATGTATATACTTTTTTTCTAATTTGGTAATCAATATTGGTTATGGATCTGGATCTTGATTTCTTAAAAATATATATCAAACCAACCAGCAAAGTGAATTAATAATTAAAATAAATAGACATGGTTGGAAATGAGTATGAGATGAATTTGATAATTTTATGTTACATTACACTAGTTGTGACATTCAATGAATATGAAAGTTGGATAATCAAATCTCTGACATAAAAAAGAGAGAGTAAATTATTTAGCCATTTAAATAAATTGAAGATTATATTGATGTTGGCAATTCTCTTACCAATACAGCATTTTTTTAGAGAAAAAAGACGTCGACATCGGAAGGGGAGAGCAGCACTAGGGGAAAAAAAAAAAAATATATATATATATATATAGTCAAATAAGTAGTGGCAGTCAATGTTGACTATGGAGCATTAAATTAAATAGTGGACGCTTCTTCTCTCTCTTCAATGATTATATACCAAAAAATAAATGATGATGGATGGTAGGAAAATTTACGATTTATTCTCAGAAAAATACTTGCCTCTCAACGGTGTCATCCCAAATTTATTATTATTTAAAAAAAATTTCTACAATTACCCACAAAAATATATGATTACGATAAGTTCTAGTTTAAAAGTTGCCCAACACTAAAAAAGTAAATGAAATTAAAACATGTTTGTTTACTTACCTAATATACAATTTCGATTTTTCTTCTAATAAACAATTCAGGTAAAGACCAAAAAGGAAAAATAGAGTTCCAATTTTATTATTATTATTATTATTATTTTTGAGAGGAAAATAGAGTTCCAATTACACAGCAAAACACGTCTCATCATCTACCGTCCTAGCTTAGCTGGTGGGGCCACTGCCATTGCGGCTTCATAAATGCAAAATATAATCAGTAAGTAATTTACCAATAAACCCTTCCCATGCATGCATATGATTTTGTGCCACACCACACCCTTTCTAGAATCCTTCAAAATTAGGGTTCAGATATTCTCTCTTGTATATTCTTTTAAATAAATAATCTGATTAAAAAATGGAAAATGTAAGGCCGGTTGCAAAGAGAGAGGATATATTTGTTATTTTAATTTTTTTTTTTATAAAGAATACGTATATATAAAAAAATTTATAGGCAGACAGAACAACAAATTTATTTTAGAAAGTAGTTTCATTAATGAGAAGAATTCCTTGCCACATGGACTACAATTGATGAGACATTAGTCTCGTTAAGGGGAAGTTTTGAGTCCACGAAGAAGAATTGGAGGATTTCTTTAGCCGAAAAATCAACCTAACAATTTATCGAGGGATGTGCTGAAAAGATATATGACTCAAAGCTGTTAGAAATTGTTGAATGTCACGAATCCAAGAACTTTCATCCCCAATTGAATGAAGACTCCCATTGATGAGATTTGTTGCCAAAAGAGAATCAGATTCAACCAATAACCGAGAACATGGAATGGTTCGAGCTAACCAAATACCTTCAAAGAGAGCCAAGATTTCTAACATGCAAAGGATTGAGATATCAGAAATCAGCAGAAACAACACATTTACTGTCGAGATTGCTCCATTTGAATCCCTAAGAAGAAGGCCGAAACCTGTTTTTGAACGGCAACTCATTTGAAAATATTTAACAAGTCGAGAACATTTTTTAAAATAACTTAAAACACTCGACTCTTTTTTTGTAAGTACAACAAGTGGGGGTGGAGTGATTCCAACCCACCTCTTAGATTTAGAAATTTATTAAAGTAATTTAACATTTAACTCTTTTCATAATTTAACTTTCTTACGGTTACAAACTAATTTAATTTATGTGTTTAAGAAAGTGAGTTGCTTTGAAATCCAAACCAAACTACCACACTCCTGCTCAGACAAATCTAAACACACACACTTGCAACTTAAGTATTAGGCAGATTGCCAAACTCAGACATCAAGTTTTTTGTGAGAGCTGAGCTCCACTTCATCGCATGTTTTCACAGTCTGCACCTCCCCAGCACCTTTATACTGATACCGTCGAGCGCAGTAGATGAAGAGGAAAATATTGACAAAGGCAATTGCTGCCACAATGTAGTAGTAGTAATCAACTCTGCCGGCATTCAGATCATTGGTCAGCCAATCTGGCTTCCCATGCCCGCCGGTTGTTTTGTGCACAATTATCACTACCAAAGTGCTCACATATGTGGCCGTGGTGAAGGAAATTGAGAGCAGTGCATTGGCCATGGTTCTCAACTGCTCCGGAAACTCATTGTTGAAGAACTCCATCTGTCCAATGATGCTGAACGCCTCGCACAGCCCCATCAGAATGTGCTGAGGGGCCAGCCAGAAGACAGACATTTGCTGATGCCGGTGCGCCATTTCCCTCCTCTCTTTCTCCACGATCCCAGCTACCACCATTGCAATCACTGCGAAAACGGACCCGATTCCGATTCTTTGGAGCTGCGTTATACCGTTCGGGTGGTTTGTGATCTTGCGGAGCTGGGGGACGATGACTCGATCGTAGAGTGGAATCCAGATTGCTAATGTGAGATAGGAGGTGACTCCGATTGAGGCTGCTGGGACTTTGAAGCTTGGCCCCAGATGCCGGTCCATCTGCAGGGCCTGAGATACTGAGAATGTTCCTTGCTGTATGATTGTTGTGAGGCAAAGGATGGTTGATGCCCAAATTGGTATAACTCTGACCAAACATTTCAACTCCTCCACTTGCTGTATGCTGCAAAGACTCCACTTGTTTACTGGGGTCCCATCTGGTTTTAGCTCATTCTCAAGAACAATCGCCGCCTTGTTTAAAAACCTGCAAGAGATCAGCCCATATATACAAACACATTAAAATTAGCAACCATTTTACAACACATGTAACGCACAAGACCCAAGATTCGCACCAGGATTTGGGAATTCAGATTCGGCTCTAATTGCCTTGGCATTTCCCTACCTAGTTACGCCATCATTTCTATCCAAGCTACCTTTTAGTATGTTTTATGCTCACTCACATGCTTCTTAGTAAATCAATTCGGAGGTCACCCAATCCAAGATTGCTCCAAGTTCCAAACCAAGCATGCTTAAACTACAGTTCCAAGTCTTTTCTAATCACGTTTTCCATGATCTCAGAATCTCTCACATTCAGATGTGGCACCAGTTCATCTATGTACCCCTCTTTTCTACTCAAGCATCACACCCCAAATGACGAAACGATGTGGAAGTGGAAGAGTAATTTTGTTTACCTGTATTGGGTAGTGAGCGGGAGTTTTGGGATGACAGCAGTTCCAGAGTCCAAGGGAGGGTCATAGAAAGTTGGGGTTTTGGCGTCAGTGGCATCAGGAGACGACAACTTAAGCTTCCGTTTCTTATAAGTTGCAACAACAACTCGAGCAAGACCAGTAAAAACGCTTCCCTCAGGCTTCATATACACATAAACACGAGTGCCAAGAAAGAAGAGGACTATGGCACAGAACATGAGCAGTGTGGGAATGCCATACCCCAACACCCAGCTAACAGAGTCCTGAATGTACACCACCACAGTGGCAGTGAACACCAGAATTATGGAAAAAGTGGCGTAGTACCAATTGTAGAAGCTGCCCAGCCCTTTCCTTCCTTCCTCCGACGTCGTGTCGAATTGGTCCACGCCGAAAGGGACACTGCACGGTCTGATTCCGCCGGAGCCAATGGATAGGAGGGAAAGACTCATTATCAGAAACCCCATTTGGGAGGTCGTTGCACCTTTGCATTGGCTCGTAGCCTGCAGTGGGTTGCTGCACTCCGGCGGATGCAGCTGTGGTATCCACGCCGTGAACGTCATTCCCACCATTCCCTGCACATTCAACTCAAAAGTTTAAACTTTTTCAATGGAAAGTTCAAGTAAAACAACTATAAGATTTTTGGGTAATCATAATATGGTCAAGAAGTGAAAAATCCCGACCAATTAACGCTTTTGATTGACTTAATTTAGCAATTAAATCAATGGGCAAAGAAAAGATTTTGTGCTTCCTAATTGAAGCAGAGGAATGACCCACTGCCACGAAGAGGACTCTGCCATAAATGCCTAAATTATTACGAATTCGGAGAGCTCAATTCAGCTCCCTTCCCAGACCAGACAAGGTGTGGCCCAAAAACAACAATTTAAATCCCTCTTCTAAAGGATTTCGACTTTTTTGTGCAAAAGGAGAAGTACAGAATAGTACAGCGTATATTCCTTCAAAAAATCATTTCAAATTGAGGGTGTGTATTTCTTTATATAACGATGTTAGGGGATGGATTTGGGAATTTGGTAGCGAGATAAAGAGAGCTAGGAATCACCAGAATAGATGCTACGGATCCAATAGCAATGGTGTAGAAGCGACCCAGATGGGCATCGGATAAGAAGGCTCCAACCAGAGGAGTAAAATTATTAGCCATTGACCAGACGTTGATTAAACTGGTGGCAGCAACTTGGTTCAGGTGATACACTCTTCTGAGATACACCATGAAGTTGGCCAGTAACCCCGTTGAAGCCAGCCTCTCAAATGTTTCATTTCCTGCCCAAATGCAACAAAACCCAAAAGGGGTTCATAAATCTAGAACAAACAATTGTTATACCCAATTTGGTAGAATGGAGCAGAGAGAGAGAGAGACCTAAGATGTAAGGCATGGTCTTCCATCCTCCGGGCTTTCTTTGGGGGGAAGAAGAAGAAGCTTTCCTGAAGCAGATTCTGGTGGAGAAGCCGCCGGAGCTCTCATTCTGGGCATCCACCGGCACCGGCATCTTCTTTGGCTCTGCTTCAATTTTCTCTGGCAATGGTGTATATTAATAGACATTAGGCGACAAGGCAGACAGAGGGGAGGATTGGGAAATGTGAAAGTGAAGTGGAAGTGGAAGGTGTGAAAATGGCAAAGATGGGGCTTAGTGTGAGAAGGTGGCAGGAGAGGACCAACAATTAGAAGCTCTGTGTGGGATCCTTGAGTAATTCGTCAGTAATTAAATTTACCCTATTTATTCATTTAAATTTTTGGATTTAGCACTTGTTTATTCATTCTCAAGATCACGTCAGAACCATAAATTCAACAATTTATCCAATTTATTAACTTGCTCAGTAAGAATGAATATTTGACTATTAAACAAGAGGATAAATATTTTTTATTTAAAAAAAATGAGGAACTATAAGTCACAACCCTATGTTAAAGGAACCAAATATTTTCTTTATCAATGTTATACTACACCTCTTTTAAATTCTATTTTATTTATAATTTAAGATTCATGTTAGAATTAATAGAAATAAAAAATATATTGAGATAGATAAAGAAGAAAACTATGTTGTATATAAGTAAAACAATTGTGTCTATTAATATAATCATTTAAGTAAAACTAAACTCAAATCTATGGTTGCTCTAACATTCCGGAAATATGGACGATTTGAACCAAGTTAGGAAAAGAAATGTTAAAATACTATTTCGATTTATGTACTTTAAATGTTCATTTTAGTCCACGTATTTTTGTAATTTTAAAATACTTATTTTGGTATTTTTACTTTTAAAACATGACTATTTTGATTTATTGATTTTATTTTTAATTTCATTTTTTCTATCATAATTTCAACACGATATTCCATTCAATATATTTTTTCAGATGTAACCATGACTTTATGTTATAATAATTTTTTAAAAGTAGAGTGACCAAAATAAATATTTTGAAAATACATAACTAAAATGAACTCAAATTAAAAATCAAATACCAAAATTAGCATTTTGAAAATATATAAATTAAAATTAATCGAATTAAAAAGAAGAAAAAACTTAAAAAGAAATATTCATTCCCATAAATAGTATAAATAATGCAAATATATATTTTTAAATCTAGTCACCCGTTGTAAAAATTTTCAAATCCAACTTAAAATTAAGTATACTATTGAAACGTTATAATTTTTTTTCTTTTTAACTCCTAACTTTTATGTTATTCAATGAAACTTTTGGAATGGGAGGAAAATTAATGATGTAAATTGATGTAGTGGGGGGGTAATAGTTTGTTTTATAGAATACTTCTATAGATAGTCCATAATTATTCAATAAATTATATAACTTTAGGAAAGAAAATTGTAATCACGTAATATAAGTTTTCTTTTTTTAGTACAAGTAATATAAGTTATATGGCACTAATGTAATGTCAAAAAATTTCAGCCTATCCCTTCTCTCTCACGTTGCCTCCAGCGTAAAATATGGGGGCTAATTTTCATTTCAACAAAATTATTCTTTAAATTAATAATACTCAAAATATGGAATGTGTCCATAGTAATTCTCTAGTTAGTTTTTTCTTTTAATTTTAAAAAACAAGATTACGTAAAAGCCGTGTCTCCTAATATATTTAATAAATTAGAAAAGAAAAAGAAAACTATTATCTTTTTATGCGCCATTATTGATAGTTTTTTTTTTTTTTTTTTTTTTTGAGAAAGCCATTATTGATAGTTGGAACCACTCACAATTTTAAATTATTCCAAATTATTTTATGATTATACGAAACCTTCCCTCTCATCACTGAATAATATAATCAAATAATACTACTTTGTCACGTGGTGGTCATTGATCACCAACTAGTCTTTCTTTGCCAAATATTCGTGTTCAAACGATATATTACATGTATATTTTTTTTTTAATTATTCCAACTTAATTTAATTGGTTAAGATATATATTTTTTATTAAAAGATTATTATACTGAAAATAAAATAGACTATTTTCTATAAGAAAAAAAAAACAATTGTTATCCACCTGATTTAATTAATATTATATTTACTTTAGAAATTAAATCCTTTATCCAAAATAGAAAAAAAAACATTAGTCTATTTTGTTCCCTAAATTAGTTACTTCCAGTAGTGTTACGATTTTTTTTATACTTATCTCTCAAGAAAACATAGTTCGAATCTCAAGAAAAATTTTCTTCTCTATTTCTCTTCTCTTTGCCAGAGCCATATATTTTCCTATCTTTCTTTCTCTTCTCTCAACCGCAACCATGGTTTCTTTTCTCTCCCATTATAACTTAGCACATCAACGTCCTGCCAGCCCTTTCACAGCTCGTAGTGCCAACCCTTTCTACCTGTGCTTTTTTATGTCTCTGATTTCTCATTTGTGATGGTCTATATGTTCAATCATCAATTGATAGCTAATAAATTTGAGGAAGAGAGTGCGCGCATGGAGTCTGAGATTGACAATGGGTTAAGTTTACGTCAAGATTTTAGAGAAGAAGAGCAAGATCTATACACAAGCCCATGTATATACCGTAAGTTTGTACAAAGAGAAAAAACTGTACAATAATATAACTACTCTAACTAACTAGAATAATATTACAATATACTCTTCCTAATAGACATTGATATAAAAGGTGAATCGATATTTCTATGGTATCGTATAAAAATTGATGAAGTATTAGAAAATATCAACAAAATATCATTAATATACACATAATATTACCAACAACAAGTTTAAACTTATTTTAAAGGGGTAAAATACTTATTTATTAATTTAAATAAATTTTTTATAGTTTTTATTTTTATAAAATTTTCAAAATAATTCACCGACATGGATCTTTTAACGATACTTATATCTAGATTTTGACAAAATAAAAAAAAATTGAAATTTCTATCCACGTCATCTTTAAAATCTCGACAGTGGGGTGTCATCCCTACCCCAAAAAATATCTATATACAGACACCCAAACCTGGCTAAATCCACGTTTTAAGCCCATTTGTTTTCTTAGCCCAAGCCCACTAATACATAAATATAAAAACTCTACGCCAGTGCTATTGCTACACGTGTTCTTCAGTTCTTCAACTTTTCCTCTATTGTTGCCGATTATTATCGTTGAAAATTGTCGCTCTCATCGTCTGTTCTCGCCTAACACCGCCTGCTGCACACCGAAACCGAAAGTTCAATTTGAAAGAAAAATTGAAGCCCTGCTGGCTGCTGCTCCCAGCCGGCAACTTTTAAGGATTTATACACGGACCTTGATGATGCATCACGGTTCATTATTTATTAATTTTGAGATAAAATTATATCAATATTTATGTATTCATACGAGCATTTTATAAAAAAAAAATGAAATATGACAAATAATAGTGAACTTAAAAGAGCCACTACATGTTAAGGATCGTACATTAAAAAAAATTAAGGATCTAAGAAAGTTGGTATGATATATGAACTTTGGTGGTGTTATAGGAGCCACTATTTCAAGAATATTCTTAGTAATATTTCATTAAAATCACCTTTGGGGTTAGTCCAGTGGCAAGAGACTTTGGTGTTGATACCCAATATCTAGATTCGAACCCTCTGTGTCCTGTAGTAATAAAAAAAAAAAAAAATTTTTTAGAGCTGTTTTTCAAATTTGCACGAGACAAATAAATAAGCACAAGATTGAATTTTTCAATTGTGAAAATTAAATCTTGGAACTTATGTTATTATAAAAGTTAGCTCTATATGTTAAATTAGCCGGCCTCCTACATGTGAATGAAGTAATTTTCAAGATATAATGAAGCATTAGTATTATGCAATTGACACGGACTACCTAAATTTTAGGAAATAGCCACTGATTTGATTTATAATAATAATAGTTTTTAAAAAATAATTTAGGCTAAATTACAAATTTCATTCCTATGGTAGTTTTGAGTTTTAATTCAGTTCCTTGTTTTTAAAAGTTAGTCGACTTTAAAAATTTTAATTTGAATTTTATGGAACCTTGTAAATTATTTCCAAACCACTTTTTACTAAAAAAATCTATTGGTATTTTATTATATTTTATTTAGTCCTAGACTCTAGTACTTTTACGAACTTTAATATAACTTTTTCTTTTTGAAAAAAAAAATTAAGGTAATTAGAAATTTGTTCTAAATATTAGACAATAGAAGTTCGAATTCTCCACCATATAATATATTTGTTGAATTTAAAAATTTTGAAAAATAAAACTCTTAACACATATGATCCGTAAGATATGACTAATAACTAAATTTAAATTTTTATTTCCATAAAACAAAATTAAAATTAGAAATTGTATGTACATGACAGGGACCAAATTCCTAATTTAAGCAGTATGTTATATATTTTCAGTCAATTACGCAAGTATTTCAATTTGACCATATGAATCAATAATTTCGAGTTGCGTAAAAACTTCGCTTATTAGCATTAGCATGAGATGATATCATATCAATTCACAGATGCTGCTTGTTTGCGTCCCCATTTCCATACTTATTAAAAATATATAATAACAAATAAACAATATTTTTTTAATAATAATAATAATTAAAGAACAAAGGAGTGGTATCCACATATCGGGTGCTAAAAGATGAAAATATCGATTTCTCAATATTATAAAAATATTGATGAAAATATCAATAGCATATAAATATCAGACGAAAATTATAAAATTAAAAAATTCATAAAAAAATATTTAAATCAACCATTAAACCTTTCGATCTTTATAAATAAATTTAAAATAATTAATATTCATATTATGTTTATTTTAGTGATATTTTATCATATTTACAGTATATAAAAATGTCAATTTATTTTTGCATAAAAATATGTAAGGAAATATTTAATACCGTGCCACCTTATAGTGTTTGGAGTTGGACCAACTACAAGTAATGTTTTCTGTCGTTTTCTGTATATGTACTTGTCGTTTTGAAAGAAAGGTCAAATGAAGACAAGAAACACCTCCAAAGTCATAGTTTGGTTCACACGGGCTTCTCCCGTCTTCTTTTTTTTTTTTTTTTCATTATTAAATAAAATTTGGATTATTATTTGTTTAAAATTATGGTTTCACACCCTAATGCTTATCATATCTTATACTATCAATTCGAAACAAATTATGAATTTTCTTTTATGATGAGGTTGACCGCGTTTAATAGGGTGTTAAAAAAAAAAACTTAAAAGAAAGGCTCATAGATACATTACCATATTTATAAATATAATTTCAATAAGACTATGATTTTAAAAATATGATCATTTAAAAAAAAATTTAATTATCAAACTCTATAATAGAGAAGATTAAATTATTTCAAGTAGCGATAAAATCATAAGTGTCGTCCATTGTTTTAAAGGGAGGAAAACGAGTTATTCAAAATTTATTTGATGGTCAAAGACAAATTAAAAGTTAGCCAATCAGTAGCAATTCTAAAGATTCTGAAGGGAAAATAGAGATACTTTCAAATGGGGGAAAAATAAAATTGACAAATTTAATAATTGAAATGTTGAAAATAAAACAATTGTCGATCTAAACTATATAATAAATAAATAAGAAAATTAAATTTGCACCATTAATGCGCTTTACTGAACTATCACACCCACATGGAGAAATCGCTGGGTAGATTACCTAATTCAGTCAAACTCCAATTTCAACTTAACTTTCTCTCAACAATTAAAAAACAATAAATTATGTGTCTTTCTCTTCATCTTATATTAGTTAAATTATAGCATTATTATTTTGACTTGTTTGTTTTCTTTGAGCCTCATATCCCAACAATTTTATATATTTCCTACGGGTACGTACATACATACACACGTAACCTTATCATTATATCAAAATCTCATACTAAAATAATATTTATTATCAATAAATTAAATTTTCATCAACATACTACCATTTCTATTTTTATTGACATTTTCATATATTCATGAGTTTTACGTTAACAAAAAAAAAAAGAATAATTGTTTCGATTGTATCGTAAAAAAATTTAATAAAATATCATTTCCATAAAAATAATATTAATAACAAAAAATTTAACCTTGTTTTAAAATTATAAAATACTTATTTGTTAATTTAAATAGTTTTTATTTTTAATATTTTTAGAAATATAATCCTCAATATTTCCATAACATTTTTTATCAAATCGTGGGATCAATGTTTAAAATCTTAGGAGTCCGTTTGTTTTTTTTGAAATGTAGATGTCCGACATCTCCTGAAATCTCAACACGGGAATCTAATCACGGGACTATTTGCATGTGAAGTTTTAATTAAAAAATTTGAAAACAAAAATAACCGTGATTTGAAATATAATATTTTTTTAACTAGTTAACCTTTGATAGTCAGTTTTATTTTATAAATTATTGTTTTGAGAAACACTTTTCAATGTTCTGTAGTTTATAATTCACTTTCTAACAAAAGTTTTAAAAATTTTAAGAAAATTAAAAACTGAAAAATGTAGTTTATAAAATGCATTTTATTTGTTGTTAAAATTTAGCCTTCTTTAAAACATGAAAACCAAGTCAATGAAGTACTCAATAATAAACAACTTAATTTTTCCTGGGTAAAAAGTTAAATTCTATGTCAATGTCACTTTCTGTAAAGTCATATTCCACGTATGTCCTTAACCATAGATTTCATTTTTATGTCATAATGTTCACGTAATTTCAATAACTTTACTTTTATATTTTAAAAAACGTCAAACTAATCAATAAATAATTTAGTTTCAAATTCTATGATGCCGTTGTAAAAGAAAATTGAAAGACAAATTAAAGATTGATTTTGCCATTTCTTTTTGAAAACTTAGTAGCATTCACATTTGAAATTCTTGTAAAGAAAAGAAAAGTGTTTTAACTTTCTATCACATTTTAAAGTTGAAGTGTATATACCTTTCTATGATGCATTATAGACCACATTATAATCTATCAAACTCCAATATCTAATGGTCAGAATATAATTTATTAAAAACATGTCAAAATTGACCGATTAATTATGTACGTGTAATTATATCAGTATGAGCAATTGACTGCCAAAATCAAGCATAACTCATTGGTAATTGACATATATTTCCAACCAAGAGGTTGTAAGTTCGATCTCCCGCCCATACATGTTAAACTAAAAAAAAGAGCAAAGCTACGAATTGACAATGAAAGAAGTGATCCATATTTATTATTTATCCTTGTAAGATCTATTTTATTTTTAACTTGTTAGAATCATGAGAGAGAGAGAAAAAAAACTATGTCGTTTGTAATTATGAGTCTTACATAATGTACAAAAGCATCACCAAAATACTTTTACTACAATGGAGTAACTTTCAGAAAAGAGGTGCCGTAAATAGGTGCTCATTTGTAGCTTTCAAACGGCGTGCGTGTCGAGAAAAAAAAAACACATGTACTATGCTAAAGCTTGTCGGAGATAAAATTATTCAAAAAGTCCCTCGATTATTATATATTTTGATCAGCTATCAATATGAACGAAGCACTGGAAGTGGAAGTTATTCAACGTGACTAATCAATTCATCACGCATTTACTTCACACTTGGAGCTGCTCGCCCTTTTAATGTGATTTAATATGGTGGGTACAAATCTATTTCTTCTTGGTCATCAGATTCATAATATACTTATACTTCAATTTTAACAATTTATTGCTTCAGCTAGTCTAATGTTGGTCATGACATTACTTGTTTAAATTCCGAGGTTTAAATCTCCACCTTTAATATTAGAGGTCATTTGTTGTCTGTCAGCCATGTATCAACAACATCTAAAGAAATTATCCAATGAAGAACCTGTAGGTTGATGCAAGTCTCACTATCTCGACATTACTTGATCCAGTCGAGTAACCGAAAAGAACATTTGTAGGTGCAAAGGCAACAAAGTCGTTCTCTGACAACACGTCGCATTTTCTGAACTGTTGGAGAGTTGTTAGAGTGTTGTCAGGAGTCCTATATAAGGTACACGAAACTATTATCATATTGAGTAATAGATCTGAGACTCACTTGTTCATCAGAGTGCTAATTTTATCTTGCAAGTACCTCGGATGTTAACTACTCTATTTTGAGCCAGATTTCGAACTTGATCAATTTTTAGATCAAACATCTACTATTACCCTTATACTCTTAATATTAATCTCTATAGTTTATAATCTCTCTAGTGATACAAATCTTATTTTATACATATGCGGAAAGCTTAATGTTGGAACTTGGACCCGAGGGAAAAAAAAAGAAAAAACAAAGGAGTAACTAATTAAGCTATGCTAAACCCAAAAGTAGGACGATTTATGAGTAAACGAATCATACATCCAGCTTTTTGGCAGAGGTAATGAGCTCCAATTGCTCACATGGCGGCGGCTTCTGAGCATCATCATGGGTTTCAAATGTGCTGCCCTTGTACTGGTAACGCTTGGCGCAGTAAAGAAAAAAGAAAAAGTTGAAGAACGCGGTAGCCGCCACAACGTAGTAGAAGTAATCCAATCTGCCGACGTTGAGATCGTCGGTCAACCAATCGGGCTTGCCGGTGGTTTTGTGCACAATTAGAACCATGGCAGTGTTGATGTAGCTGGTCAAGGCGAGGGAGCAAGAGGAGAGCGCGTTCCCCATGGTCCTCATACTCTCCGGAAATTCCTTGTTGAAGAATTCGATTTGTCCGATTATGTTGAACGCCTCGCACAGGCCCAGCAGAACGAACTGAGGAAGCAGCCAAAACACCGACATTTGAACCGATTTTTCAGCCCAATTTCTTCTCTTCATCTCCACCAATCCCGCCACGATCATCGACCCAACGCCGATGATAATGCCGACCCCAATTCGTTGAAGCGGCGTGATGCCGCTTTCTTGGTTGGTGAGTTTTCTGAGGGCCGGGACGAGGAGCCGGTCGTAGATGGGAATCCAGACCACGATTGCGATGAACGACATGACGATGATTGAACCGGGTGGAATCTGGAATTTGGGGCCGATGTGACGGTCCATTTGGAGAGCCTGGGAAACGCTGAATGTGGCTTGCTGGAGAAGAGGGGTCAGGGTCAGAATCCCGGCTACCCAAATTGGGGAAACTCTGACCAAGCATTTGAATTCTTCGACTTGCTGTATTGTGCAGAGTCTCCATTTGTTTACCGGACTTCCGTCTGGGTTCAGCTCCTTCTCCAGAATTATGGCTGCCTTGTTCAGAAACCTGCAGAAATTGTGGAAATTAATGAGATCCATTGCAATTGCGGGTTTAAAAGAGGAGTCGGAGAGATGGGTTGTTTTGATTAGGACCTGAATTGGGTTGTGAGAGGGAGCTTGGAGTGGAGGGCGGTTCCAGGAGGGTCGTAGTAAGCGGTCCTGTCGGTAGGTTGAAGAGAATCGGGGAGTTTAAGGTGGCGCTTCTTGTAGGCTGCGGCGGCGACTTGGGCGAGGCCTGTGAAAATGCTCCCCTCCGGCTTGATCAGGACGTAAACGCGAGTCCCCAAGAAGAACAGAATGATGGAGCAGAACATGAGGATTGTGGGGATGCCGAACCCCAAAACCCAGCTGACGGAGTCTTGAATGAACACCACCACCGTTAAGGCGAAGATGAGAACGACGGTGAAAGAGGCGTAGTACCAGTTGTAGAAGCTGGATATTCCCTTTCTTCCCTTGTCGGTTGTGGGATCGAATTGATCCACGCCGAACGGGATACTGCACGGTCTGATTCCGGCGGTGCCGATGACTAGTAAGGAAAGCGTCATTATTAGGAACCCCATTTGCGACGACGTCGGGCCCTCGCATTTCCCTCCGCCGTCGCATGCTGCCGGATGTAGCGCCGGCAACCACGCCGTTAATGTCATCGAAACCATCCCCTGCCATCACGGTCAGTCAATTCAGTGAGTTGAGTTGTTCACCGTTCACCAACCACCCTCAATGATTTAGGGGAGAAAAAAGATGAAATAAAATATTGGCAACCAAATCTTCAACAAAACCCCAAAGGGTAAAAGAAAAGTTAACACACAGGCGATGGACACAGCTGGATAAGAGACATAGAGAGGGAGATTACGAGAAAAGAGAAAATGGAAGCAACGGCGATTGTCCAGTAGCGACCCACATAAGCATCGGAGAGAAAGGCGCCAATTAGAGGCGAAAAATTGGTAACGCCGGTCCATATGCCCATCAAGCTGGTGGCAGAAACTTGATCCATGTGATACACTTTTCTGAGATACACCATGAAGTTGGCCAGTAGCCCCAGCGAAGCCAGCCTCTCGAACGTCTCATTTCCTGCCAATCCCCAAAACGCTCAGTACTGTCAGAGAAAACCAACTATTATACAACTATGGAGAAATTAAAGAGAGATGAAATAAGAGACCAAGGATATAGGGCATGGACTTCCATCCGCCGGGCTTTCTTGGAGTTTTAGCATTAGATTTGGTGTGAACGCCATTTGTGGAGCATCGAGTAGTGGAGCAATGTAAGGCGCTGGGGGGGGAGCTTGAAGCTTTGGTGTGAGCCTGAGCCTTACCCTCAGTCTCCATTTTCTATGTCTCTGGCTCTGGCTATCACTTTACTTTATAGGGCGTGTGAGGCTGTGGTGTGTTTGGGGTGAGATGAGGAATAGGAATAATAATGCGTGTACTGTAGCAGTAGCTCCTACTGCTATAGTAATACAATACAATAATATGGTAACATTTTTTTAATTAATGCATCAGACCAAAGCAACAGTGGAAAAGATGAGGTTCACAGGAAATGGAGATGCATAAGCATAACGCAGAGTGGACCAGAGTAAGAGAGATGAAAAAGACAAAACGGAGTGAAAGTTGCAAAATAACTCTGCTTCTTACGACTCGAAAGAAAGAGAAGCGAAGCCCAAACTCTCCGTCGGGCCTCCACTTTGATGTGTTTTTGTTTGCTTGTTTTTTGACGCGTTTAGGCAACTTCCGATCCCAGTCTTTGAGCCGTCGACGAATGCCTCACCGCTGAAGTTGAAGCTCTTTTTCCAACGTGTTCCATTTCCAGACTCCCACGCCACGCGTTCATATTTTCTCTCCCATTTTTTTCAAAATAATAATAATAATAATAATATAAAGACCATTGTCTCATGTATCCATAATTAAATCGAATCTCCCCAACGTGAATCTTTCCGTCCATCAATCACGTCCAATTTAACAGTTTAAAATAAAGCAACGTCTTTTTATTAAATTCCACCCATCAAATCGAATATCCACCAATAAAAACTAGGACATTAATTAACATCAAGATTAGTTTAAGTTTTTGTCACTTTAATATACCTTTTCCTAATGTTTTTGTTCTTTTCTATGCCCTTCTTATTAATGGATCTTTTCATGCGTCTGATTAACATTAAGATTTTGACTTTAAACTTTAAAGATAATTTGATATGATATTAGATTATAATGGAAAATATGAGTTCAAACTCCAACCATTAATATAAATTTGCTTTTTATTCAATTAAACACAGTAGGTGTCGGACTGCACCGCATATCAAATATTCAAATTCTGCCAACAATATATTAGTTAACGAAATAATTTTTGCCTACTCCAGTCTAGCTAATGGATTTAATAGTTTAAATAAATCATGCAATAATGGTGCTTTCCTATATTAATTGGCCCAATTTCCCAGGATCCTCCGATTTATTTATTTTTTTTAATAAAAAATCATTAAAGTGCGATCACCCATCAAAATACTCTTGATAATGGTAATTAACTTTTACCAAGTGATGTAGTAGGACGAAAAACAAACTTTAGTCAACATCGTGTTGATTTTCTGAAAAGTTACAAATGTTGTTATGATTTTAGTTTGATTAACTTGATCATTATACATTAATAAATATTGTTTTTACACGTGTATAGTTTGTTGTTCACACGCATGTTAAATTATAATGAATTGGGATGAGAGGGCTAAAGCATGGTTGTCTTTAGGCTGAAGTTGGGTGGTTTTTTGTGTATATATTTTTGAAGTCGTGTACGTCACTCATTTGGTTATGCCCATTATGGCACTCGTATAGTAAGCTTTATACATCTCTAGGAAAAAAAATTGTTCTATAGTACATTCATTGCTATCAAATTGCCTATAACAATATTCTATCTAAAATACTTTGGGCCATGTAAAAGTCAATATATGAGATTAATTTGATTGTTGATGATGCCAGGGATAATGTTAAGTACAAATATGTGACCCCTTTATCAAGACACGCTGATCGAGGACGAGAAGAAAGGGCCCACGTGCCTTAAAAGAAGAGCTAAGTCCAACTATAGATCGAGGGACAATTTTGACTTGACGAAAAATTTGATGACATTTGATGAAATGATCTTTGAATTATCGGTAAAAAATTCACTGAATGACATGTGTATAATCGTACAGTTCTCAATTCTTCCTTTATATAAGAGGCGGAGTCCCACATTCTAAAAGCTCAACTCGTTACTAATTCGGACTAAGCTTTACCTTAAGCTAATTTTAAAATGTACAGAACCAAGTACCGCATCGATATAAGATCTAGTCTATGGTTTTACTTCCTCTCACTCGAATGGAGTTACTCACACCGGCCCGGTGCGAGAGCAAGAGACATAATATATATGTATGACCAAAGATTTTCTTCTGTGTTAAGTTATTAGAGCACGTTTTCCTTGATCATTAGACATATTAAAAGAAGAAATGAGATTTATTTAGTGTATTTTATTTGCAGATAAGGAAATAAAGCTGCAGAGAGAGAATTAACATGGGAACCAAGCATTTGTGGAAGAAAGGTTATCTTTTCATGGCTGAAGAGGAAATTGTTTGATGATGCTCAACAGTCATCAACTATTGTTTGTTTCTTAATGTGCATGCTTTTGGATTTATGTCCCTTTTTTTGTTTCTCTACTTAAAAAAGTAAAAATTAGAGCACTTCTAAAAAGTTAGAAGTAGGCCACTTTTTTTTTTTCTTTACAGAAAATCATGAATTAAAATACTTCTTTTATAATACAAAGTTATGTATATCTGGCTTAATTTTAGAAAGGAGTTGGATTTCATTTGATTTCATTTTCAAATGGGATTTGGTGACTAAAAAGGGATTAGATTTACAAACTTTCACTTTAAATCTTATTTTTTTGAAAAAAAAGTGTGAATAAGATTTCACACTATCAAGAACAATCTTGAAAAGTCTATTTAATTTAGGTAAAATTATAATCTTGATCTTATAATTTATAAACAAAGTCATTTAAATTTCAATTTGAAGTTTAATCATTGATTATGTGATGTGAAATAATAGCGTCAACATGCCATATTAGCATTGCTCTCGCGTGGGAATTGTAAGTCTATGAGCTATCTGATTTCATCAAGTGAACATGAAGTTTTTATATTAATCACATACATTAGTAGTTTTACTTCAACAAATACTATTTCCAATTCGTTAGATTCTTCGAATTTCTTCTCAATAATGTAATAATCTTCATTGCATTTGATTCTATAAACAAACTTTGATTACCAATTTCTGCTGCAATCATGAGCCTCTTGAATGGTTAGCGCTTCAACAGTTAAATAGATAAATTATAAAGATTCAGACACTAAACTTATAATTTCAACCATTTAATTATTTATATATTCAAATACAACATTTTTTAATATGGAATTTTGAAACATGTAACCTAGAAGATGTATTTGGTGGCCAAACCATTAGCTATCAATCATTTTATAATTTAAAAGCAAATTTTCTTCATCTAACCGAAACTTTATGCAAAAGGAACCTTTCTTTTTAAGAGAATGTAACGGCATTTCATTGAATCACGTGGGTGGGATGAATCCGATAATAATCCCCAAAAAAATGAATAAAAAATAACAGAAAAGACGACGTTTTGTTTTACGATATATAGTTTATAAATTATAATATTTGTGATATTTCTCATTTTAGTTGCTAATCTTTTGATAATCTCAATAATTTCCAATTATATCATTTAGTTAAAAAAAAAATTGTTAAAATTTGTTATCATAAAACAACGTATCATTAAATTATTATTTTGTTGACATGTTAATTGACATGTTAGATTTTGCTAGTAGAAGTGTCAAATAACATTTCAGTAATTTGATTACATGCAATTTGAATATAACTCAACAATTAAAACATATATCTCCGAATTTTGAGTTTGAATCTTTATTCCATGTTATTGTGCTAAAAAAACATGTTCAGATGTTACTAAAACAATAATTTAATGATTTACAAACAAATTATCGATAAATTGAAAATCTTAAAAGATTGAACACTAGATTAAGAGTTGAGATCTGAAAAAGTAGATCGTTGAACTATATTGTTATCGTTGTGAGTGTGAATGCAAGTGGTAAGTGCCGAGTAGGGTAATTTGACTCGGAAGCGTCGAAAAGGGCAGATGGGTAGGGCGAATAATAAGAAGAGCATAACATAACAAAATTAATAATACCAAAGCAATGCCTTTCATTTCATGTCATTGTCGGCCTCGGCCCCTCACCACTACTGATTGGGCATTCCAATTTCAACGTTCCCGTACCTCCGGGCTCCAGTTCCACCGCCCCATAATTCTCAAAACCTTCCAAATCCAAACATTATGGCCGACTTTACAATCCAAATAGGAATTTATTCCGTTCATCTTGTATAGTAGAAATTTTCTAAAACTGAATCAGAAATGTTTCGATGTTATTTACTAAGATTAACTCCGAAAACGATATAACCGTTGTATAACCAATATACCTAATATGAAATTGAGAGAAAAATCGAATCAATGAAAAATATCCAATCAAATACTACACGCTACTTCCATTGATTTGTTGAACAATGAACATCAGAGATGACAAATCTAAACATATTTCAATTCATTAAAGTACATATCTCCAATCAAAAAGTAGTAAGTTCGAATCCTGATCACATATTTTGGAAAAAGCAACAATATTTTGTACTTAAAAAGGAAAGAAAAAAAAAAGCAACATCGGAAATGACAACTGTATGGACCCAGATTTGATCTGGGCCCGAAGGCCGAGATTCACAGGTCCACTTTTTGAGATGAGGGCCCAACCCAGTCCACCTTCTTTCTTGGTTCCTTTCATTTTCAAGCCTAGGCAAAATAATAGCAATGGTAATAAAATACTGGACAACCTGAAAAAGGTGAAATTACCTCATGAGGTCCATGCTTTTATTTAAGAATTGGTTGTTTATTTATTTGTCAAGAGAGTCATTCTTATAAGCTATTATTAAAGTTAAGTTATTATGAAAACGATTAAATAAATACAAATATTTATTCAAACTACTTGATGATATGTTGGCATGGTTTCAAGTGTGTGGCAAACAATAACAACGAGGGAGAAAATATTAAAATATATATACTTTATGAACGATACTCAAATTTATACATATAATGTTAAAAGACATTTTACAGCTGACTTTTTAAGATTCAATTCATTATCTTTTATCGAATTTTTTGCACATATAATAATGTTTTGTGAACATATGATATTACAAACATCCGTGGGACCTTTACACCACTCCAAGTTATTTTAAAATCTGAACTCCATCAATTATAATATAATTAGATTAGAAGAAGTTTAATTCTAATTTAGATCCAATCTAGCACACTTAATATCAATATTTAAGATAAAAGGGTAAAATTCACATACAATTTAAAGTGATGGGGAATTGCTTTGAACGGTTGGCTTTTTTTTTTGGTTTAGAATGTTAATAGTCTGACTTGGTGTTCTTTGTTACATTAAATTGAAGTTTTTTGGTTCTTTTTTCTTGAATTTATTAGTGACGTTTGATGATGTTAATGATCCAGGGGTTGAAGTGAAGATCTGGGAGTAATGGCTAAAGAGGGTTCCAATGGAAATTCCAATATCTCTTCAAAACCACCACCAACTCCATCTCCTCTGAGAAGTGCCAAATTTTTTCAGGTATCATTGTTTAGTTTTTTGTTTACTGCATGTTCTGTGTTTGGTATTATGTTTAAAGTTGTTAATGAAGAAATATTGCATTAGAGTAAGTACTAAAGTTTGTTCTTTTCATTTGTTCTGTGCAAAAGTTTGGCATATTTCTTTGGTAATGTACAATGTTTTCGTGTATTTGTCGAACCGTCTTGTGATCGGGTTGGAATCCAACAGAATAACATGGGAGGAGCCTGTTATTGTTTAGAGCTGTTGGGTATTACTTTGTATTTGTTTTATAATTGTGAACTGAAAGGTTGATCTTATGAAAATTGGAGTCTAAAATTTGTATTAATAGTATGGGGGGGGATTGTGAGTGTTGAGAAAACATTGCATTGATCTGAAATCGAGATTTTGGATCAGTTAGAATATAAATAATTTAATAAATTAAGAGTGAAATTGGACTTAATATATATACATATAGAAAATATTAAATTAATATTTAACATTAACATAATTTGGTCACATTCGTTTCTAAAAGTTAAAGATTCAATCCCCTATTTCATATATCTTCTCAAATTGGAGCTTCAATAAATAAAATATGATTATACTATATTATTGAAAATTCTATCATTCACTTTTCTGAAAAGTTAGATGGTTTCCTAAAAACTATAAAAATAATATTCATTTATTTATATTAACATTTGAAAAGTTAGTTGTTTTTTTTTTTAATATTTATTAGAGTTCACACGGAAACTAGTGTAGAGGCAGAAAAAGTATCATATGGTGTCCACATCAAACGATTCAAACCTGTTTCAAATTTCCATCATCTGTCCTATGTCTTTGACTCTCTCACTCTTCATCAATATTTTATTTTATTATTTTAGCTCTTAGAAAATCTATACTGATTCATCTAGTGTACAGTGTACATATTCAAAAATAAAATGGGTTTCATCGAGTTCAAACAATTGTCGAGGTGGGAGGTTAACAAGCCGTTAAGTTGATGTTAAAATATTTATATCCACCTTGTTGTTTTGTGACTCAAACCTATCACATCGATTATTAAATTAAAGAAGTTAGGTTGGATTATTAATTTTTATTTAAGTTCAATTATATGACTACTCTATTACATTGTCTGCAACCCTAATTTTGAACTATTTTTCTTACCGAGATTTAGAAAAAGAGCCAGAATTTTGTTACACGTTTTTTTTATCTGCAGCAGTCGAGGGTGGAAAAATCTTCTTGTATTTTGTCATTATTTTCATAGGTTGTTCTATTTAGAGCTTGGGTTTGTTATTCTCCCTCGTTCCGTTTATGTATTATTCTTGGATAATGAAGCTAATATAAGTTTACTCTCACTTACACAGTGGATGTGAACCAAATTGATCGAACCATAAATTTTTGGTGTCGTCGTCTTCTCTTTCTTTACTTGATTTAGTTTTAACATTTTTTGGTGGATTATTTGGATGTTGAATAAAATTGTTTGATAAAAGTAGAGATTATTGGCGTGTTTTGTACAACACACTTAAATTATTCTTCAATAAATATTTGACTATAGTTAATCAGATCATAATTAACCTTCCAATGTTATGTGATTGTGAGCAAAAACAATGCAGGAGGGCAAAACTTTGTGGGAGGAGAAATTATATAATATAACAAAAAGTATCTTAAACAAGTATTAATATATGGTAAGAGAAAACAAGTTAAAATATTAACTCGTCATATTTCCAACTCAGAATAATGGATCTAGCTCTCCCTAATGTGGTAATTAATTACTAATCTAATACTCCTAATATATAATAATCTGAGAATATAGTAATCTCCAAACTCTCAAGGACTGAAACAAAATTTTATTTTGTATGTATAAGAGGCGCAAGCGCAAGAGAATTAATTAATATCAATATATATAATCAATCTCACACATCCAGTTTCTTCCCAGAGCTTACGATCTCCAAAATTTGTCCATCTCCGGATTCTGATGCTCTGCCCTTGTAGTGGTAACGGTTGGCGCAGTAGAGAAAACAGAACAAGTTGAAAAATGAAATTGCCGCTACCGTGTAGTAGAAGCAATCCAATTTTCCGGCGTTGATATTATTGGTCAACCAATCGGAGTTGCCATCGGCGCCGGCGGTGGCGTCGTGCACAATCTGGACAAGGGCAGTGGTGAGGTAGCTGGCGAAGGAGATGGAGCAAAACGCCAGAGCATTTCCCATGGTTCTCATGTGCTCTGGAAACTCCTTGTTGAAGAATTCGATTTGTCCCACCAGATTGAAGGCCTCGAACAGCCCCATCAGAACGAATTGAGGAGCCAACCAGAAGACGGATAAGGAGACCGATTTCTTACCCCAATTTCTCCTCTCCATTTCCACGATTCCTGCCACCACCATGGACAGAACTCCGAAGATAATGCCGATCCCCATTCTCTGAAGCTCTGTTATGCCGTTTGGGTGGGCGGTGATTTTTCTGAGGGCGGGGACGACGAGTCGGTCGTAGAGGGGAATCCAGAGTGCGATTGTGAGGTACGTAATGACGCTGATGGAACCCGCCGGAGCCACGAAGTCGGGGCCCATGTGGCGGTCCATTCGGAGAGCCTGGGAGATTGAGAATGTGGACTGCGTTAGAACTGGAGTCATGCTCAGGATTCCCGTTAACCAAATTGGGGTTACTCTGATCAGGCATTTGAATTCTTCTACTTGCTGTATGGTGCAGAGATTCCATTTGTTCACCCGGCTCCCGTCTGGGTTTAGCTCATTGTCTGCAACAATCGCTGCCTTGTTCAGAAACCTGTAAAATTAAAATTGATGTACAAATGAGGACTGGATTAATAATTAAATTAATGGGTAATTTTGAATTGACCTGAATTGATTGGTGAGGGGAAGCTTGGAGAGGACGACGGTTGCAGGGTCCAAAGGAGGGTCATAGAAAGCGGTCCGGTCGGCGTCGCGGTGGCGGTCGGTAGGTGGGAGGTTAAGGTTGCGCTTCTTGTAGGCTGCGGCGGCGACTTGAGCGAGGGCTGTGAATATGCTTCCCTCGGGCTTGATCAACACGTAAATATGAGTGCCGACGAAGAAGAGTACGATGGCGCAGAGCATGAGGATGGTGGGGATGGCGTACCCCCAAACCCAGCTAATTTTGTCTTGAATGTACACCACCACTGTAAAAGTGATCATAAGAACCAAGGTGAATGTGGCGTAGTACCAGTTGTAGAAGCTGGCCATTCCTTTTTTCCCTTTCTCCGTGGTCGGATCGAATTGGTCCACGCCGAAGGGGATGCTGCAGGGCCTGATTCCGCCTGTGCCGACGGATACAGAGCAAAGGCTCATTATGAGGAACCCCAGTTTGTCTTGACAATAAAGGACAGTTTGCAGTTAAAAGTAAAAAATTGTGTAATCTCACACGATTTACATATGTCATGTATGATATTAAGTTTGAATAATAGAGGTAAATTAACAGATAAATAGAAACAGTAAACAATTTATCTTCTGCACTTGGACCTAAATAAAAAATTACGAGAGTGCAAACAATTTGGATGTCTTGTAGAACACAAAAATTCAAATTTCATGGACAAAGTTTTTATGCCCAATAATTGCATGAGCTATATGTACGCAATTCATTGTTTCAAAAAAATAAAAGGAAGATGTACGAAATGCATCTTGAAATTGCATTCACCTAATCATGTGAATTGTATACTCAAACTTAATTTAAAAACAAAATATCCATAAAATAGCGAACTTACCTTTTTATTATTTTAAGAATTTCACTATCTGGATTAATAATTTTTAACTTCAATATATATTTTATTGAAAAATAAATAACATTTTAGTTAGGTAATTGTTTCTCGTAACTTTTTATATATAGAAAAAAAATTAGCTTTGTCTGTTATTTTTTTTAATCTGTTGACATTAACAATAATTATACACGTCTCCTTCACGTGTGCGGCACAATAACGGGAGATTACGAGGAATAATAATAATTAATTTTTTTGAAATAAATAATTATTATTGATTGATTGATAAAAGCAGAAGAGTATCTAAGAATTTATACATTTTTTTTGCTTGTTTGAGCTCAGTCGTCGCTAGCACGCATATATAGCTACGATCTTTTCCTATCTGTTAGATGTTGAATTTTCAGTAATTTTTGAAATGTCTATTCTCATGTCATTCAACGTTTAAAAAATAATTATTTTAGTTGTTGTCTTTATTTTATTTTTAACAAATTGAAAAATAAAGTTACCACGATTTTGATTTTGGTTTCATTTAAAACGTCATATCAATAAAGATAATTTTCCTCTCTTATATACCATGAATTATGTTATTCCCTAGCCAACATAGAATTTTGTTGCATTCACTTTACAACTCTAACAATAAAAGGATCAACGTAATTTTAAAATTGAGTATTTGCCAGTAGATATAAAATTAAGTGTTATTGTTGTTATAGTGTAACATTATCACATATTCTAATGATCACCTCTAAGATTTGAACCCATAACCACACCTCTATTTATTTGATAATATAATTTGAAATCATAAATAATACATGTTAAAGATTAAAATTTACAATAGAGCGAGGTAAAAATTTGTGTACTTGCAATAAATATATTGGGTCGTCAGTTTAGCTTTATGGAATAACAAGTTAAAAAATGGTACACACCAATCTAGAACACATGAGAATTGATGGAACGTGGTGATGGAAAGTTCAGTTTTGGACTCAAACTCCTCGTCCAATTTTTGTCCATTTTGTTCTTTTTTTAGAAATCTTGGAAACCCAAAAAACTCAGTAAAAAATGCCCCTGTTTTTCAAATGTTGAAAATAAATTTCAAAAATATATTTATAAAAAGATTTTTAAAAATCATTTAGAGAAGTTGGTATTAGTTTTTCCCCGAAGAGGAGAGACATGAGCCCATCGGATCAACCTGAAAATTAAAGTTGAAAAGGTTATGAGAAATTACATGAGTACATACATAAAGTTCTTAATAAGGAAAGAGACAAATTTAATATAAATAGAAAAAACACAGAATGAAAGTAATTTACCCTAAATCAAATTTTTTTTTTGTTAAAATGTAGGAATAATCTTTTTGCTCTTGTACCCCTTTGGCCCACATATTTTTAGTTTTTTATTTATAATAAACTCATGCCGTTCATTAAAATTTTTCTCGTAATATATATGTGTATATATATACACACATATATTTTTTTACAACAACCAAAGATAAGGTGGATAACTATGATCATGTTGGTACTTGTAAAATAATTTAAATATGAGTCATAGAGTGATAATATTTTTAGTCTATGTTACAGTGGATCTGATCTAATAGTTTAGCAAATAAAATGTTAATTGTCTAATCTATCATATTAAATTATATATTTTAAAGTACAATGAATGTGAAGCATGTTGAACTTAGACTTATATAAACACATCTAAGAAAGAAAAGGAAAGGCAAAATTATCCGAAACTCGAAGCATAGTACCAAAAGTTGAATTAAAAATGTGTGTGAAATTTGAATGTAGTTGGGAGCGATACCGTGAGTCAGTCGTTCGTCACATTGGGCCGCTTCCGTTCCCATGTTGATAGCGTATTTCTCATCATCGGTGAAAGCCACAGCCACAACTATGCTCATGATTTATCCAATTATCTCTGAATCCACCCTGTTTCTTGCTTTTCTTGTTTCTTCTCCATCTTTCGCGAACCCAATTGATGTACAAAGAAACAAATGCTCTAATTACCCGCCCAAGATTCGAGGTTACTGGGCTATTGCTGCGGCTAATTAATGCGCGTTGCATTTCCCAGTGGTTTTGTTCTGCTGCTTGGAGAGCTGTGTTTTTCCCTCTCGTGCTCTTTCGCGCCCTTATTATCTCTTCGCTTCGGGCTCTAGGTGTTCGACGAAATGCCTGAGCCATGCTCGTCTTCACCAACGCATTACCCACTTTTCTCTTCTTTCCCTCCCCGTTCGGATGTTTGAGCCCTTGCGTATTTCCCAACGTCGTTTTTGTTTCTAATTCGAGATGCGGCTGGAACTCGCATCATACGGCTGCGACAGAAAGGGGGTGCGTGCTTTTGTCTTCCAAGGGTATGTTTTATGGTTGTTCCGGGGTTGTAAGGAGGTGTAAAGGTTTGGACAGTGAAGGGGATTTCGCATTGGAGGCCAAGATATTGGAGTTTATGAAAAGTTCTAAAAACCCAGAAGCGTTTCCGAGCAAGAAAGACCTGATTGAGGCTGGCAGGGAGGATTTAGTGGATGCTATCGCGAAGAAAGGTGGTTGGCTTTGTCTGGGATGGAATTTGGACGAAGAAGTAGACGAGGGCGTCGGACAGTACGATTTCGAGGATCGGTATTCTATTGTGGCCACTGATTGGGATAGCTTTGGTGAATCCAATAATTCAAGGAGAGATGAAAGACCAAGATTTGCGGCGGCTGCTTCTCCTCTTGCTTCTTCATCTGCCTCGTCTTCATTCACCGGTAGATCACTGTGAGGATTCTATTATACATCTTGATTTATTTATTCTTCACCCGGAATTACTTTTAAACATAACTAGTTGCGAATAACATGCGTGAAAATCCTATTAACTTGAAATTTATTCTCTGAAATCTTCGGGGTGTGTTATAACGTGTCAATGAAAAGGAACCTGAACGTTTACGATGACAAAGATTGTGTCTGGCGGTGAAAAATAGTATCTTGTCCGGCTCCCCGTACCCCCGGTTTTATTAACCGAATCATCTAACTTGGTTGCTAGTGAGTCATTAACTCTAATGTCATTTCCTCTTGGGAAAATTTAAGATCTTTTCTTCATGTTTGACGAATTGAAGCAAAATAACACAAATCTGGGTATCTCGGTAATCATCTTAACTGCAGAATGAACAAGGATCCTATTCTAGCTAACTTTTCCTCGTGTAACCATCAGTATATATATAATGTAAGGGTGAATAAACTATATGGTCTTTTTTTTCACAGAGAAATTGTTGCCGAGGGTGAGTCTGGGATTGAGGGTATGCTGAGTCGATTGGAAAAAGAAAGAAATGTGACGTTCGGGGCTGGTTTTCCAGGTGCAAAAGAGGTAAGATCGCTGCAACAATTCAATCGGCTGATTGATTTTCTCCCTTGTTAAAGAACTAATTATAGCTCATCCGGTTGCTTTCTTACAATGGTTTGAGCACTTCTCATTTTCACAATTCTTGTAAATATAACTTCTATCAGACAGAGGTACTCGTTGGAGTAACGAGGCTTTAGGAAATCTTCACATCGGCTTGTCAAAGTGGAGAGTGCTTGTGCCATGACTTTTTTATTTTTCTATTTAGAAATCAGTATATGTATAATTCTCTTGTAAGAATTGGTAAATGCTGAAACTTAAACTTGTGATGCTTCTTGCATGGTAAAAGACAGTTGCTGACCTACAAGGAAGCAGCATCAGCACACCATTAAGTGCCAAAGAAGGCAAGTGGAACAATTTAGGGGGCAGTTTGAGTCATAATTCTTCTCCTGTACAAATTAATGGTCTTGGTGGCTCTGTTAGCCCTGAGGTGCAGAGAATCTGGAACACATACAATACAGAACTTCGAGATGGTGATTTTGAAGGTTTTTCATTTATTCATAGGTTACTTTGTGATATTAGAGTTCAGATCGACTGATATATATATATATTTTTTTATATATACAGCTTCTGAAAATGCTTTGAGAAATGGAAGGGGTGGGGAAGTATTGGATGTTTCAAGATATGGAACCCTAGGATCTGGAGGGGATCTTATCAAATCAAACCCTGGCGAGGAAGAAATGAATTACCATCAAATCCGACGTCACCTTCAGAACTTGGAGTTGG
Source organism: Momordica charantia (assembly GCF_013281855.1). Lineage (NCBI taxonomy): Eukaryota > Viridiplantae > Streptophyta > Magnoliopsida > Cucurbitales > Cucurbitaceae > Momordica > Momordica charantia. The sequence goes on along the minus strand of NW_028275167.1, from coordinate 30,393,418 downwards.
AGCTTTCGTCTATGGTTGGCTCATTGAGATCTAATACATTTGCGTCAGAGAAGGTTTATTCAGCAACTTGTTTTGTTATCGAATAAACTACAACAATCTACATGTCTTGGATTCAAACGCATGAAAAATTGATTCTTTCGTTCACTTCCCTTCTATATTATGGGAGTGGAGAAGATCTAAAGCAATCCCTCTACTTTATTATAATAGTACATAAAGTAAACGATGCAAACTTTTCTAATAGTATTGACAAAGAGTATGAATATCATAATCATTGAACCTGCACATTTTTCGTGATCATGATCATTAGGGTCAAAGTAGATCCGCTGATGATTTTCTGGAGCTTTCTGATGCTTATGAGTTTCAAGAAAATGAGATACTTAATGCCAAGGACAAGCTAAGGTCTATACGAGCAAAATTAGCAGTGGTAGAAGGAAAGATGGCAATGACAATTATGTATGGGAAACTTATGTTTTACATAATGACTTGTTTTAACCATGGAAGTATATCAATGACATTATGTCTTTCAGTGATGCACAAAAGGTGATAGAGGAGAAACAAAAGAGGATCAATTGTGCCCGCAGAGCTTTGCAAGTTCTTCGAACTGCTTGTGTGGTCTGGCCCAATTCTGCATCAGAGGTTTTCTTAGTAGGATCATTTGATGGTTGGGCAACCCAGGTAAAATATCCTTCCTATTTGATTACTTTGCTTGATTTTGATGGTTGAAATGACTTACGGAGAATATTTAAGTCTAACATTGGAGTCTGTAAAGTGGAATTGGTTGGTTTCTGTTATGCATATAGAATGAACTGCTTGGCTTCTGATCAAAATGAAATTAAATGAAATTGGCACTTCATGGTTGCTCAGAAGTTAGGCTTCTCAATAAGAATATGCAGGACACTTGACTAATGAACAGAACCCTACGGGCTGTGGGGTTATCTTACTCTCCATCCCTCTCCTAGTATATTCTCTGCTAGCTGAGTGAACCTTTTCTGGAAACGTACATATTTTTCCTTGCAAATAACTTGGACTTCTATTTTCTAAACTTCCTCTACTTTCGTGGAATGGTGAATGACTTGCTTGCAATGGGTTTGCATTTTATGAACCATGGCTTCCTTTGAAACGAATGTGCCATTTGGTTTGAAAGACACTACTATTCTAGCTGAATTTTCATGGTTGGACAAGCATATAGAAGTTTTAAGTTATGAATGAGATTGAAGAATGTGAATTCCATGGTGTACATCTTCACAGGGGAAAAATCATGTAGGTTTCTAGTGTCTGATATTTCTATAGTTTTGCAGATAGCCTGTGTTTCTGATTATTAGTTAGATGCTTACTCGAATCTGACATTAGAAATCGTAGTGGGAAGTGGTGTTATGGGTGTTCTATTAGCAAATCTCGTAGACTGAAGAATAACAGTTCATTTTTATTCATTCATCTCATGTAGTCTTACGCTTATTTAACGACAGCTTGTTCTCATTCTGCAGAGAAAGATGGAAAAGTCCAGTACGGGTGTTTTCTCTTTGTTTCTAAAGCTGTATCCCGGAAAATACGAGGTTGGTTGTTCTTTGGTGGTTCTATTCTCATGTTTTATGCTTTGAACAATAAATATCTTGCAGTTTCTCGTGATATGCAGATTAAATTCATTGTTGATGGCCAATGGAGGATCGATCCCTTACGCCCAATAGTTAACAGCAGCGGTTATGAGAATAATCTACTGATTATCACGTAGGAGTTTACACCAGGCTGTTTAAATTCTTTCTTTCTTAGCCAGAAGAGCCCGGTGCCTCAAAGTGCTTAGTATTTTTTCTTGTTTTGTAGCATTTTAGATCGTAGTTTATGTGTATTTCTTTCAACTTGTAGTTTAGGTTGCAGTCTCCACCCCACTTAATCGGGCTTTCTCGCAGATGTAAAAATATAGGCGAACAGACCACAATTATTTCCCCCAACTCAATAGAATAAGAATTGTTAAAGATTCGTTTCAGTGACGGTGAATCAATAATCTCTTTTGTTAAGCTCTTCATTGATTTTCTTTTTCATATGTTACATATTCAAATACCATAAAGTTAAAATAATGACACGATGACAGGCCAGCTACCAGGGAACTGATCTGAATAACTCGAAAATTCAATACAGTTTTTCAGTTGGTGGGAGTTGGAGCAACATGGTGTGTTGTTATAGCAACCGTAAAGCCACTGCCACTGAAGATTTTGATGTCAAAAGCTGCCCTCTCAAGTTTGAGGCTTAGGTTTACCGTCTGTGGGTTGGTGTGGTCAAATGTATCTCCCAAGCCCAGCTGACCATGCTCCCCCCAACCCCATGTCTTTACAGCTCCGTCCTCTAACACACCATATCAAAATTTGAACATATAAGGAGGGCGACCGAGAATCGTATGAACCAACAAATTTGGAAAACCATACCTGTCACGACTGCAGAATGCTCGGCTCCAGCTGCAATATCCAAAATTTTTGTTCCACCAAGAGCAGGGACTGCTCGGAGATTTCCTCCCTCTAAATCACCTGAAATGCAATGAAAACCCCATACAAGTAGTAATCAGCAGGCAACTTATCTAAGAACTAGAATCGTTTTGTCAAGGATTGGTAAAGTTAATTCTAATACCAGGCAAAGACTTCACAGCATTTAGCCTTTCAGAATCGCTCAAGGATCCGTGATGTTTGCCACCAAGCATATAAACGTCCCCTTCATCTGTTTCAAGATAACCATGGTTACTGCTTAACAAGAAGAGGATCATCACATGTACATAATCCTGGGGAACGGCCAGGTAAAACTGAAAACATTCTGGTGGAATTACTATCAATAAGAAGTGAAATGAACGTTGATACCGGTTAAAACTAGTGCATGATTCCATCCAAGAGCAACTTTTTTGAATGATAATGACGAAGGTAGATGTTGAGGAGAATATGCATCTGAATTGCTGTCGAATCCCCTTCCCCAAGTGTAGAGACGCCCATCAGCTAAAGCAAAAGCCAACATAGGACAATGTGATCAGAACTATCAGAGGTTAGACTGAATGCCCTTTAACTGATTCTAGATTTAGCAGTACTGTGTAAGTGATTCTTATGCAATTCTTAGTGGCTAGATGCCCTTAGAACACATGGCTCGCTGTACTGACGCCAAAAGTACAAATTTACCAGGGGGAATCGATATGGATCCAAAGAAATTTTGATGCAACTCACTCACTGGATAATGCAGCACTGTGATCTCCAGCTGCAGCTATGCCAACTATTTCAGCAGCTTCCAATCCCAAGGAGAGTACAGGAAGATTAGTTGATTGAGTCTTCTTGGAGATACCCAATTGACCTCGCTTCCCAGCTCCAAATCCATAAACTTGAACACCTGAAGAACCTGCATCATCATCATAAACTTTGGGAGCTATCAATGAGTATTTAAGAAGATATTCATCATTTCACTGAAGCTTCATCCCCTGTTTTCTAAGATGCTAAAATCGATTCTCTACAACTTGGACAACTAATCTCAGCTGATGGAGGAGAGAAGGCAGAACATACAAAAATTATTCACAACCCCAGATAGAATTACGATGGAAGTTCCATTATCAAAGAATAAACCAGATATAAGTTAAAAACTTGATCACAAGGACATGGATAAAGATTCAAAGAAGCAGAGTTTCATGCTGAAACATAACATTATGAGGATCATGTTCACATCATACAGGCTTTTCTGTACCTTTGACCAATGCAAGCGAGTGGCGCATCCCACAAGCAATATGATCAACATGTTTATCAGAGAAAAAAGAGACTTCAACAGGGAGGCTACATGACTGGTAATCACCCTGCCCAAGCTGCCCAAACGAGCCATCCCCACAAGTATAAAGCTTCCCTTCATCTACAAAAACCAGCAAAAGTGGAAGAGGGAACTATTAGGAGACGCAAAGCAATACTTTACAAAGAACTAGCAATTAGTATGCAAACCCGAAACAAAACCAGAATGGCTCCATCCGGCAGAAACGTGGGTTATGCAGTAGCTTTCCAACCCCTTCACCGGCATAGGGTGTAAACTGCTCGCCGTGTCCCCTAGCCCCAGCTGCCCCGAGTTGCCTCTTCCCCATGTGAGCACCCCACCACCTGCCAAAAACAAATGAAACGAACAAGATTAAAAAATCTACTTGGTTAAATGGAAGTAATGTTCAAAGGTGACTTTTTTAGGGAACACGGATATGGGGAAGAACGAGAGAAGAGGAGAATAGGGTACCGGACGTCAAAGCGATAGCATGAGCGCCGCCGCAGGAGAGGGTGGAGATGGCGGCGGCGGAGGAGAGTGGCGGAGTCAGGAGGAGTTGAGGGAGGGTCTCGTCTTCGAGTCGTCCGGTGCCCAGTTGCCCGTCGGTTCCTGCTCCCCAACTCCATATCTCTTGTTCGCCGCCGTCTTCCATCAATCGTGGATCAATTCTGCAATTGGAACAACCGTAGCGCCACCATTAATCTCGAAGGTTGTCGTAATTTGCTTCGGCTGGGCTGTTCGCCGGAGGAGTTTGGGCCTGCGCCCGAACAGAAAGATCGTACCTTTCTTCGACGAAGCACCCCAGTTTGGCAAGCAGTTCAATTCAAGGAGTATTTATAAAATTTCGTTAAATATTCTAGAAGATCTATAAAAATTTCTCTCTATTAATAAATAAGTTATAAATTGTAGTATTTATTTATATTGATGATGTTTTTTGTTGGTATTATTTATATTTCATCGATATTTACCTCCTTAACAGTCCAACTATTTGATTTATAAGAGTATTGACGAATAGTTTTTTTCCTTTTGACATCACTAGGCAGGAGAAATTCTTACGCACTTTCAAGGTATAATTTTTCGATTATCCATATGTTAAAAAGGACTAAAAATTTAGATTATACTTTTCAGGTGTTCATTATCAATTACAACAATAATTGTTATTCCTATTATTTTAGAGTGAGAATATCTTTTTTTTTTTCATCGGGTTAAATTGTAAATTCAATCCCCATACTTCAATTTTTGTTTGTAATAACCATCCACCAAAGTTTGACTAGCCAAAACGAAAATAACTCAATGGTAATTGGTACGCATTTCCAATTAAGAGATTGTGCATTCAATCCCCTATCCCATATGTTGTATTCAAAAAGGAAAAAGAAAAAAACCAAAGTTTAACTAGATTGACTTTGTATAGCTTGAAGTTATGAAACTGAACCTATGTTACCAAACTATGAATTTGATAATTCAATCTTCTCGTAATATATACTTTTACAAATAATTAATCTACTAACCTAACAAAAATTACATAAAAATCTAGATTTTTGTAATTAAATTCCTCAATTCCAGATTCTACAAATCCAGAAGTGTTAGTGAGTCAAACATTTTAATCCAAAGACAAGAAGATCATAAACCCAACATATATAATATACATAAAACTTTAGTTGCTTTGTTTCACTACTTTAATAACAAACAGCCTTATCATTCAATATAGTAAAAAAAACCACAAAAGGGGAGCAAGAACAGGAACAACCAAAAGAGCCCCAAAACAGAGTAATTACATAACCATGATGAAGAAGCTAGAGGCAGTTCGCTTGATTTGCTGCTTGGCCCAAAGAATTGTACAGTAGAATAGTATGAAAAAATCTTAACGTTAGCCGAATGCTCGATTCTTCAATAATACAGTAAGGGAATGTCAACGCATAACTAAAAGTGAACTCAGTTCAGTTCAACCAAAAGAACACAGTAATTAAGCTGCTAAGCTTTGGTGAGAAGCTTGAGTTTCCTTCCATTAATGGTAGATATACATTAACACAAACATGAGTTTATAGGACCATGAAGAAGCTTCAATCAATAAGAATTAAGGTAGGGAAAGGGAGGAAACTAGAAGAAAATAGTAATACACTTGAAAACTCTTATCTATACCAAAACTAAGGGAAGAAAAAAAAAAGCAGGCAAACTATAAGCTTAGAGAATATCATCATAAGCAACAACTTCCCTGGCCCTGAAAGGCACGTCCAACCTTGAAGAACAGTCACTTTTTCTGGGGTTTACAATAGTTGAAGCAAGTCTATTGCCTCTGCCATGTCTGCTCAGTGGCACTTCTGCCCGCAAGAGCTTTGACGACAGTTCGTTTTTCTTGTTAACCCCAACGTTAATCCCTTGCCTCCATTGCACTTGAGGATCATTCGCCCATAATACCTGAACCTGTGAAATGTCCTCAATTTCATCATTCATAATGACAAAGAGAAGAGCCGCAAAGCCAATCCAGTTTCAAGCCCTACGAGAAGTGTAGAGATTTGCACACAAAACTAAGACTCAGAGTTCAAATAGGCGTCGAGATTTTCTGTTTGGACTTCGGAAGCAAAAAGTAGTTCCAAATTGCCATGGAGAAATAGCTAACAGTAGAAAATATATCCCCAATTTCATTATTTCAGGAGCAGCAAGTCAAAATTCAGTCTCAAGCCCTACTAGAAGTACAGGGATTTGCACACAAATTTAAGACTCAAAGTTCAGATGGGTGTTCAGATTTTTAGTTACGAAGCAGAAAATAGTTCCGAATTGCCAATTGAGAATGAGAGAAGTGCAGCAAACAGTAGAAAATAAACCATAATTCGTACATAAATCTCTACTAAACAAGAATGGTCAGAGTATGAGCTTCAATTGAGGTTTTTCTACTTCAGAGTAACAGGAAAAAGAAAATACCTTTTTGGAGTCAATGGTGAAGCCGAAGGAGGGGTCGAGGGCGGCGGCCATGGCAGCATCGGCGGAGTCTTTAGTGCGATAAGCGATGAAACCAACACAATCACGGTCGATGCGGATGCGGGAGATGGATCCGTAAATCTCAAATCGGGACTTCAAGTCAAGCACCGAACAGTTTGAAGGTAGGTCAACGATGACCAGGGCAGGCGGCGGCGCGGGCTTGGGTATGGGCTTGTCTATATCGTCGTCCTCCGGCGGCGACGGTACCGGCGGCAGAGGGCGCCGCCTCTTTGAGACGGAGGTAGGGACGTGGCGGGAAGGGTAGGGTTTGTCTCTCTTGCGACTCATCGATTCTGGGTCGAGCGGCGGCGACGGAAGCGAAATCGGTGGCGCCTAAAGCCGGAACTGTGATAGATTTAGATTACGCCGAATTCGACCTCCAGGCTCTAGCCCAACGCGTTCCAATTCCACTTTATGGATATATATATATTTTTTCCTCTCCAGTGTGAATTTGAACCCAACTGTAATTCAAAATAATACCTTAATCAGTTGAGCTAGACATCGACATTCAAAATTTTCGTCCAATCACTTAATTGATATATTAAGGATTTATTTGTATGATGAGATGAAAACATAACACAAAAATAGAAATTGATCCAACCTATTCAAAAAACGAAACATTGTTTTAGAAGGACGAATATCGACCTGTCAGAAATAAATCAAATCAAAAGATATGTATAATAGTTTGATGTCATACTCGAAGTATATGTATATTTTGAAGTTCAATCTTTAAGATTGAACTTTTTCTAAGTTGATGGACAATTGCTTAACCTACTGGTAATGTACTACGTGGCTGAATACTAAAGCATTAGAAAATGTTGTTTACCTCAATTTTGCATGTTCCATTTGATTCATTCTACACGAATCTCTCAAGCGATAAGATTTCGATTGAAATAGTCCTTCAAAATTAAAAAAAAAAATGAAACATTACCCGAGTTATGTTTAGGGTTTAGGGCAAGATGTCGAGAAAGAATGTAAGTATTTTTAATGGGTACCAAACATATTTGTTATATTTGATTTCAAATATATCAACAATTTTTTGATTTAGATTTAGTAAAAGTAAAATATTTAAATCAAATTTTTCTTTTTTAATTTTGATTTTGCTTGCTCTTATTATTATTTTTTTAAAAGTGATATACCTAATATGAAGCATATCACTCCCATTAAATATATCAATGTTATACTTCATATTAGGTATATCGCTAATAAATCTTCTTTGTATTTAAGATTTTGATATAACATTGTAGGTTTCTTATCGATATGTCAAGTATATCAGTTACATGGATAACTTGATCATGTCGACTTGACTTGTATAGGGAGAGTAAACACTCCGACGTTCAAGTCAGTAAGAATCTGATCTACTACTATCGAGATGAGGAAAGAGAATTACATACTTGCTTACAAAAGGCAAAGCCATGTGGGTCCCAATTTTCAATCTATTGAGGTTGTTACAAAATTAGTTATGCACAGATGGTTATGCGAGAATGTATCTCCAAGGTATGATGAATAGATCAGGTGAGATGATCTATTCTTTTACTCCACTTAGTAGGTCGTATTTTACCCTTCAACGTAACCAATATACAGAATATGGAATATATTGATGATATTTTAGGTTCAATGGCTCACGCTCCCTCCCTCAAAGTTGAAATATATAAGTTATTAGATATAAATTTTACGAAAGTTGCATGGTTGCAATATGCGGATTCAAACCCACAACTTTTTGGTCCGAGATAGATACCTAAACTAAGTGAGTGTCATATAGATTCAAACCCACAATTTTTTGGTGAGAGATAGGTACCTAAACCAAAATATTTTATTTTATTTGGATATTACAAATGCCAGAATAGAAACCTGAAATTACAAAAATAAATATTATTAATACGTTGGTAAACTATGTTTAAGGTGAAGTATCTCAACTATTTCCTTCGAAAGAACAACAAGATTGAACCATAAATTGAATAACGTATATCTGATCGAACTCCATATTCTTTAATTATATTTTATTTGCTCATCTTCTTGTTCCTAATTCCCAAGTTCGTCTTGAAAATCGTTCGCCGTCCTCTTCTACGTATTGCTTGTTTTTCTTCCGAAGCTCATTACGGACTCTCTCTTATCCAAAGTCCAAACAAAACCTCGGTAAATCCTCCCTCTTGTTGCTTATGCCGATATCTCCCACTTCCCTCTCTACCCAATTTTGAATATCTTCGAACTTTTTATAGGGTAAAATTAGCAATGCCCTTTCCAATTCATCCCAGTTTCTAGGAGGCACGAACTCCGCTCGCAATCTTGTGATTGGCAGCGGAGAAATCTCCTCTAAACCCCCTTCCATTATCATCCTCTGAATCAATTTCCAATGCCACAATCCCACCCAGTTAAGTGACTCGGCAAAATCCCGCTGGAGCAGAAGAGGAATTTTCTTGAAGAATTCAACCCCAGGCGTGTCCGTCAGTCTCCGGCCAGCGATGGGTACTTCTGTAGCATCAACTCCACCAATAATGTCGGCATTTTCGCCGAGAAAGACCCATATCTTCCTCAAGCTCAATCGACCCTCCGTTAGTCAGAGTAAACAATCTCTTCATAGCTCTAGTCCATGTATAAACGTTCGCCATTTCAACCATTTCAGTCCTATTTTCGCGACTTCTCGGATCTTTCGTACTGTCACTCGAGCTTTTTCAAATGGGTTTGTTGAAGAAGACGATATTATGCCTTCTTTCGAGGAGAAGCCGGTCAAGATTCTGCTGTTGGTTCTGTTTTGGGCTTCTCTATCCCTTTCTTGGTTTGCTGCTTCTGGGGATGCCAAAGCTGCCGGTGATTCTATCAGAGCTTCGAATTTTGGCCTAAAGATCGCCACCACATTGCGGAGCTCGGGCTGGCCTGCCGAGGCTGTAGTATTTGCCCTCGCTACACTTCCTGTAATTGAGCTCCGTGGGGCGATCCCTGTTGGTTACTGGATGCAGCTTAAGCCTGTTGCTCTAACGGTTCTCTCCGTTCTTGGGTGAGTTCTTAAAATATAATTTCAGAAAGCTCGATATTTAGATGCTATATATTCTCTGCATCTGTAATACTGAATATTACATTTTTGCCCAACTCAACTGATACTGAATATTTAGCCTTTTTTACTTTTTATTCACATGGACATCGACGTTTTAGTTTGAGGTGGAAGTTTCTGTTGAAATAAAGAAGTAGCGATGGAGTAGATTACTCATGCTTTATTGATATTACATATGTAAGAGGGCCTTTGTATTTTGAAGAATAGATAGTAAGTTGATTTTATCTTTCTAGTCATTCCACGAGTTGTTGAGATTTCAAGCCTCAGATTGTTCTCATGAAGACACGAGCCTCTTAAGAATCAAAGAAAGCCTAAATCTTGAAGCATAAGCCTAGCCCTTTAAACATTGATGGATGTTTGAACATTGAAATGGTTCGTAAGGTTTATGGCCAGTGGTTGTCTGTGAATTTCTTACTCTTCTGCATGAGTGAATCTTGTAGTCTGGTCACATGAAATTAATAAATTGTGGGTTTCTAATGTAGGAACATGGTCCCGGTGCCCCTTATCATCCTCTATTTGAAGAAGTTTGCAACTTTCCTTGCGGGAAGGAATGCTTCTGCCTCTCGATTCCTTGACATGTTATTCAAGAGGGGGAAAGAGAAAGCTGCACCAGTTGAAGAGTTCCAATGGCTTGGTCTAATGCTGTTTGTGGCTGTGCCTTTCCCTGGAACAGGAGCTTGGACCGGCGCCATCATAGCTTCCATCCTAGATATGCCATTCTGGTCAGGTGTCTCTGCAAATTTCTTTGGTGTTGTATTGGCAGGTCTTCTGGTGAACTTGTTGGTGAATCTTGGTCTTAAGGAGGCCATTGTCACTGGAGTGTTTCTTTTCATTGTATCGACATTCATGTGGAGCATTCTCCGACTGATTAGTAAAGCTTTCAGAAAATGAATCAAATTGAAAGGGCGAATTAATGTTACATCGCACGACAATGAAAAAGGCCATGTTTGATCGTAGTCTCATTTGTCTTGACATAGACTTGTTACTTGAGTTAGCACTCTGATCAATGATAACTTACTATTTTCTTGGATGCACAGTTTTTTTCTCTTGTATCATATGACTGAATGATAGAGCCGTCAAATTTAAATATAAAGTTGAGATTGTTCTCAAACAACCTTCATTTGTGATACTGTAGGCTGTAGCTGAAACCTTCATTTCTCTTATATCATATCACGGATCTTGTTTCTTAAACTGTCTGAAGGAGTACTATTACAAAGTATTGAGGATCCCATATTGAAAAGAGATGGAACCTAACATAGGTTTATAAAGACATGGACTACTCCTCTTATTGTCAATTGGTTTTGAGATGAAATTCTATGAATATTGATATAAAGCTTTGGAGATTGCAAAAACATGCTCCAATGCCGCGTTTCGGTTTGATTTGACAGTGTATATATTACCTTAGTCGGAGCACAAAAATGGTAAGAAACTGAACCAACCATCCCCATGGATTGCATATAACTGCAAGAATATGTGAGAATTGTCGACTCCTGCTGGAATGGTTGACCCTTTTGATGTCTGTTCTGTCGGGCCTTGATCTGATTTATAGATTTGTCTGCCATTTTTATGCATGTTTTTGCTGCTGCAATCACAAGATGAACTGTACTTTGTAGCAGTAGCTCCAAATGAAAAATATTGGATCAATTTGGTTCTGTAGTCTCTTTCTAGTCTTTACCTTCGGACATCTTCCACTTTCTTGGGTGTTTCCAGTTTGTGTTCTTGGAGATGGTAATGCCATTGCCATGGATGTTCTCCAAACTACAGTTTCATGGAGGTTTCTTCCAAGTTAGAAATAAAGGATTTCTTTTGGGGTGTTGTGCATTAATATCCATCGTTTCAAATAGATAGGTGGGGGCTGTTTGACAAAAATTTTCTTGCAATTATTATTATTATTATTATTATATTTAATGGAGCTGTAATCAGGTCGCTTATTGAAATTATTGTTTGGAGTTCAGTTTTTTTTTTCTTTTTAAATTATTGTGCAGGTTTTTTGAAATGACCTCTAAAGTGTCGGTTCCAAAAAGTCTACCAGTTGAAAATTTAAAACTCTTAGGTGGACGTATCTTCTCCAAAGATTAGCGAAATAGAAGTGAATTAGTTTTATCACAACTAATTCAAGTGGTTATATATCTAGTGTTTTCTTCTATGAATTGTGCATTTGAACTCTTTCACGAACATATTAACTTTATATTATATACTACGAGTATAATAATACTCATCAATGATCTTGGTTTAAAAACTTAAGAACTATAGCTCCTAATCTAAATCCTCTAAATACTCTAAACATAAATCAATCAAAATTTTAAGGCAAAGTAGGCTAACTTTTTTGTATTTTATTTGGAAATAACTGCACCGTCCAGTTCAACAAGTACTGGAAACAGCACATTAATTCATTCTCGATACGCAAAAACCTGACTGTTGCATTCAAAACTTGACAAGAAATTAAAAACTAAACCTAAAAAAGCTTGACACCATCATTATTCACTGATTGCGATTGATGAAACATCAATATCACATGTGCCAAATGCTGGAGCCTCCATTCCAACAGTAAAAGATCTTCAAATCCCATCTCAGCCAAGTGTCTCCAATCGCACGTGCACCCTTTTTTAAGCTAATAATATTTAATTTTTTAAATTACAAGTTTAATCTTTACAATTCAACCTGATTTGTTTTACTTTTCACACTGCTGCCGTAGATCTTTCATTACAGCCAAGAAAAAAGCTTCCTATTTCATGAAAATGGTGTTGCACCAACACAGAAACTTTCTGTTGAAGTTCCTGTTTCAATAGCAGTAAAAGCACCCATCTCTTTCCCTTAGAAAACCCCAAATGAATGGCTTAAGAAATCCTCACGTCACTGAAAGTTACTTGTACAAGTTTTTCAGAACAATTTTGTGCAAGAGAAGGACGTGACAGACTATGGACCATAAGAGTTGGAGCTACAAAGTCCACATATATACCAGATTCTTTCTTATTTTATTTATTTGGATTGTATCTTCATCTTCTCTCTCTTGGGCGGTGATGGCTTGTTCAATCAGATTAAGAAACTATTTTGGAGTCCATTGCAGAGACAAAAAGGTTGAGATCAGACTCAAATATGTCAATAATGGAAGGTGGAGCTGTCAATATCCATAAGCAATGCAACGGGATTGCCCAAAAGTCATTTTGGCCTGTTCATAATCTTTTGACATCTGGGCCATTCACAAATTTAACTTTCCACCTGCCCCTTTTTCTTTGTTAGGATTTCAATTTTCAAGCGACTCTTTTTGAAAAGATTGCACAATTTGACATTTACTCTGGCAACGTGAAACAGAGAACGTTTCTCAAGGGTCTTAAAATAAAAAATGTATGATTGAAAATTGAAACTTTTTAGATCTTTCGACCCATTAAACAAATGATGAGCATTTTTTTCGTTGCTTCATTGTCAAAAGCGATCTCTTTTGCTGGTTCTTGTGAGGACAGTTTGAAGATGATTACTCAAAATGACAGTAAATGAAGTTGCATTGATGACTTGCAAAATCTTTTATTACTATGCCTTCAGTACATTTTAACATTTACTTAGAAGTATACTTCAACAAGACCAGAAGCAGAGAGATTGATCCTCAACTGCGGTACTGATAAAATTAAAGGAATCAATGAACTCATCAGCATAAATTTCATCTTCTAGTTTTACCAATTTGCCCAATTCATCTTCTTCATCTCGCAAGAAATTATCCGACTGTGACTGGTTTTCCATGGTGGGGCTTTCAGAATAAAAGCCATCACTTTTGCTTGAACTTCGGCTGCCCTCTTCCTGTCTGGATGACCCCATTTGCACGTTGTACAAATCTTCACCCATTGTGCTTGTATTTGGTTTTCCAAGCTCTGTAACTGATGAATCCATGGCTTCAACTTCAACTTCAACTGGTTCTAAAGGGTTCCTCATCTTCTCAGCAGCAGCCCATTTTTCTCTCAGTTCATCAGCCTGTGTGGCAGAAAAGAGCCACAATCAATACAATATTGAAGCAAATTATTAATAGAATATTAAATTTACTATAACATGGTAATTTATCAACTGAAATTAACGAGTTTACCTCAGCTTTGAGATCATGATTCAGCTTGACAAGACTGGTATAGTCTTTCTTGAGTTTATGATATTCAGCATTCAAGGATTCATAATCAATCTCAATTTTTTTGGTTTTAGAGCGAGCCCTTCGATTCTGAAACCAAACTGCAACTTGGCGAGGCCGCAAACCGATCTCCTCTGCAAGTTGAACCTTCCTCTCATGTTCAAGCTTGTTCTCCACATTAAAATTCCTCTCAAGTAACCGAACTTGGTCCACTGTGAGCCTTCGTTTTTTCCCTGCAGAGTTCCGAGCTCCATCTGCTTGTTCTTGCAGAAATCTGCCTTCCATGGAGGAGCCAGAGTTGGAGATCCAAAGGGACTGGGAATTAGTTTCAGCCTCTGGCACAAAAAGGGTCGTTTCAGAATCCATAGGTGGGAAATGGGTGCATTTGGGATTCACAAATCAGGCTAAAAAATTCAACATTTTTCTTGCTTGAAGAAGTGAGAAAAATGGATGTTTTTTTGGAGGCGTGGATGGCAATTTTATAGTGTGGAAAGTTGGAGAGAGGGAGCGAGATCGCACCCCCATCATTCTTGCAAATTATAAACAAATGCCGCAGAAACTTGACGACAAAGATGAGGAAAAAGTTGCATCAACAAGTTTGGTAGCTTGGCTTGCTGACAGACACATTGAGAGAAATTTGAATTTTTGCTGTCTAAAACTATTCCCCCTCGTGTTGAAATTAAGACCAAAAGAATATAAATGGGTAAAATTGTATAAATTTAGCCTATCCTTTAATGATTTTCTCAATTTAGTCCCTAAATTTAAAACGTAACCATCTTTGAAAAGAGAAAAGAGAGCATATTATACCTTTTGTTTATTTGATGAGCACTATGCCAAATCAACTCATATTTGTTCGATCAAAGTTCAAATACTAAATTTGTAGTTTAATGATGTAAATCGATTTACTCCCCCATACATTTTCATGTGATTTTGATATCTTACCATCAATGTTGGCCTTGGCCCCTCATATTGAAATTAAGTGGCGTTTCATTAATAAATGAATTTGTTAAAGCAGCATTTGTAAAATTATGGGCCCAAAAGGAAAAGACTTGGTTACATGACAAAAAACTTGATGGATAGAGCCAAAGAGCAGGAGGGCCACTTTTTTTTTTCCTATGGCTTTAATTTAGAAGAGCCAATCATACCTTTACAAGAGTCTAGAAATTATCTAGCACTATTTACACTGTAGAGGTGAAAATGAGAGTGATTCTGGGTTGCCACCCTCCATTGCCTTTGATTTTAAATCCCTAACGATTATGGAATATCGGCTACTTTATGTTAACATCAAAAAAAATTAAAGCAAAACAACTACTTTTCATATTGCCTTTTCTTTTCTTCTCGATAATCTTTTGAGTTGGAAACAACTACCATCAAATTTTCTGTAATTTTTTTTTTGATGTAGTGGTACGGTAAGAATTTAAGGATTCAGTGTTTTGATACACATATAAAGGAGAGACACATTAGAAAAGCTAGTATTGTACAGATGTTGGTAGTAGAAGATCGTGGTTAATTAAATTGAACTTACTTGATTTAATTGATTTTTAAATTTCGACAAGTACTATATATAGAGATGTATAAAGGAGGATAAGAAACAATAAAAAATATAAATAAAATAAAATAAAATTTTTTATAAGGTATGTTTCCAATCAAAACTTTTTATATTACTTTCTCATCTCCATTTGAGAAAAAGTAAAAGAAAATCAAAAGAATATTCTATGAATTCATAAAAGATAGAAAAATCTTAAATTGTGTTAGGACAATGGATTGAGGTTTTTGTTCTCTTGAATTTTAGTTTGGCAAAGGTCATTTCAATTTATGGAATATCTTCTTGTTCCACGTGTGTTAAATATTTAATCAGCCGTTTTGGATTTTATAATACACGTGTCAAAATTAATATATAGTATGCCCACGCTCTATAAATGTGAATTTGTTTAACTATTTAATTTACAGGATATTCTATATTTTTTTTTTTTAGAAAAAAGAACTTTTGCTCAACTAAGATTACTCTATAAATGTTTACTAATTCTAAATTAGTTATTCTTCTAAAATTCTTTTTAAAAAAGTGTTATTATTTAAAAAATATTATTTTAGAAAAAATCATCTTAAACAATGTCATTCAAAAGAGATAGGACGAATATTAAATAAACATTAGAACACTAACATAATGTGTAATATATCATTTTCATTCTATTAATATGGTGTATTAAAATGACAGACCAAATAGTATATCGATATGCACAAAGAATACCGATAGAAAATTAAAGTTATACAATCATTAATATACTATTTCAATTTTATTAATATAATATATTAGTGATAGACCAAATATTAATTAAACAAGCAAACGAAACATCAATAAAAAATGAAAGTTGTATAATCATTGATATGGTATATTAGTGGTAGACGTGTGTTTGAGTTCGAAATTGTCAAGCTCGGATTAGTATAAGATCGGAACGTACAGGATGAGCTATTGGCCGCTGTTCCACCCCTTCCCAGACAACTCACGAAACCTGCAAAACAAAGTTAGCACTCCGACGAGTAAGTTAGTTCTAGTCCGATCTAACTCGCCAAGTTTATCTAGGGTTGCGTACCTTGGATTTAAGGCAAGGGTTTCTATTAGGAACTCTGACACACCCTAAAAACGCGGCGTGTTGTCGGGTTCGGAAAAGACATTGTTACGGACTTCGTCTTAGGTCGGCTCGGTACTGTAGGTCCTACCCCGACTGCCGATTTGGGTATTTTGGAGTCAACTCCTATATTTTGTGCGCGCGTTAATTCAACTCATCATTTTGATCATGACACGTGGCAGGCCAGAATTCGCATCCAACGACTTGTATCATTGTTACACACACGATATTGATATATGTTATGAGTTTTTTTTTTTTTTGGGATTTTTCATAAATTTTGATTCAAGATCGACTTGGGATTGTGCTATATTTGCAATTTAACGTATGCTATAACTATTGCCATGTATGAATGTCCCCTTCAAAGGATTGGTCGGTCGCACACACTTTGACTATCTCGCTCTCTGCCAAGAACACAAATCACTTCGTCCCCTAAGCAAAAGTTTCTTTCGGTTTCATTCTGGCGTTGCTCCCACAGTAAAAATACCAGATGATTCTGACTGCTGTATGCGATCTTCTTTTTCTGCTTTGATTAGCACTTATGAGCACCTTAAGAAATATCGCAAAGCACCCAACAATTTCTCTGATCGATTCCTTCACCACGCTCAATGAGCTCAAGAAAATCCACACCCAATTGCTCTTTAATGGCCTTCTGACCGATCGCCAACTTTTAGGCCAATTTGTTGCATCCATTGCCCTTAAAAACCCGACCAATCTAGCTTACTCTAATCAAATTCTGGACCAATGTGCCGACCCAACCCTATTTACGTTAAACTCCATGATCAGAGCCTATTCCAGAAGTTCAACCCCACACAAAAGCTTTCAGTTTTACAACAGAATTCTCCAATCCAATGACCTTATGTCACCAGATAATTACACTTTCAATTTTCTGGTTCGGACTTGCGCGCAGTTGTCTGCTTGTGAAGCAGGTCCAACCGTTCACGGTGCGCTTATCAAACATGGTTTCGAATTCGACCCACATGTTCAAAGTGGGTTAATCTTCATGTATGCTGAAATGGGTTGCTTGAATTCATGCTATCGTGTGTTCGAATCGGTTCGGGAGCCAGATTTAGTCTGTCAGACGGCTATGGTGAGCGCCTGCGCCAAATGTGGTGACACTGGTTTTGCACGAGACCTGTTCGACGAAATGCCTCAAAGGGATTCTATTTCATGGAATGCTATGATTGCTGGTTATGCACAGAGGGGCCAATCTAGGGAGGCTTTGAATCTGTTTAAACTTATGCAGATGGATGGTGTCAAGGTGAATGAGGTGTCTATGGTTTCAGTTTTGACGGCCTGCACTCACTTGGGTGCACTAGACCAGGGGAGATGGGCTCATGCTTATATAGAGAGGAATAAGATACGGATGACTGTCACTCTCGGTACTGCTCTTGTTGATATGTATTTCAAATGTGGGAATGTTGATAAGGCTATGGAGGTGTTCTGGCAAATGAATGAAAAGAATGTATATACATGGAGTAGTGCCATAGGTGGGCTTTCCATGAATGGTTATGGTGAGAAGTGCCTTGAACTTTTTTCCCTCATGAAAAAGGAAGGAGCTGCCCCTAACGAAATAACATTTATTTCCATTATAAGAGGTTGCAGTGTGGTCGGACTGGTCGATGAAGGTCGTCTGCATTTCGACTCGATGAAGAGAGACTATGGCATTGAACCACAACTTGAGCATTATGGTTGTATGGTTGATTTATACGGTCGAGCTGGGCGATTAGACGAGGCTCTAAACTTCATTAACGCCATGCCCCTTAAGCCACACGCAGGTGCTTGGGGAGCTCTACTCAATGCGTGTAGAATGTACAAGAATATGGAGTTGGGTGAGGTTGCCTCCAGAAAACTGGTAGAGCTCGAAGCCAAGAATCATGGTGCCTACGTGCTTTTGTCAAACATATACGCCGACACTAAGAACTGGGAAAGGGTAAGTAATGTGCGCCAGTCTATGAAAGTGGAAGGTGTAAGCAAGCCCCCTGGTTGCAGTGTTATGGAGGTCAATGGAGAAGTTCATGAATTCTTTGTAGGAGACAAGTCCCACCCGAATTACGATGCCATCGAAACGATGTGGGGAGATATTTCTAAACGACTAAAGTTAGCCGGGTACGTAGCAAATACTAACCCTGTTCTCTTTGACATAGAAGAAGAAGAAAAAGAAGACGCTTTGTGTAAACACAGTGAGAAGATGGCCATTGCATTTGGATTGATTAGCCTGAAGGAGGGATTGCCCATTAGAATTGTGAAGAACCTCAGAGTTTGTTGGGATTGCCATGATGTGACAAAGATGATATCCAAAATTTTTAACAGGGAGATTATTGTGAGAGATAGAAATAGATTTCACCATTTTAGAGATGGTGAATGTTCTTGCAAGGATTTTTGGTGAAATTAACCACTCCTGAACACTTTTTTTTTCCTCATAAATGATTTATTAGACATTCTTTTAATTGGGTTTTTTATGTATGTGTTATTGAGTTGGGCTCGAAATCAATATGTTGAACCTTTCTTTTGGGCTGAAAGAAACAAACAAATGTGCAAAATCTTGCTTGTTATCTTCTCTATGGGAAATGAAGACGTACAAACAAAAGCAATATCACAATTCAACTAATCTAATCAAAATGTGGCCATATAGAGGTAGCTTAGAAGACTGAAATTGAATGACCTAATTTTGAACTCTTAAAACTAAAACAATTTTGTAAGTGTTCGAAATCTAATAAAAATGTGGCCATAACTTTTCTTTTCTTTTCTTTCCTTTCCTTTCCTTTCCTTTCATTTCATTTCATTTCGGGCACTCCGAAATAACATAAATTGAAATAAGGCTATTTTCCTCTTTCAAAAAAAAAAAAAAGATAATAATAAGATAAAATAATAATACGCTCTATTCTATTTATTGAACTTTCCTTTTCTTTTTCTTTTATTATTATTATTGAACTTTCCTTTTCTTTTTCTTTTATTATTATTATTTGTAGTTGAAAAAGCTACGTAATTTGACTTTTAAAAATTCTATTTAATTATCACATACTAAGTAGGCCTCCTTAGGTTATTTTTTCTTTTCTTTTTCTCTCCCTATTTTGATATGTCTGGGGTGTTATGCTATTTATTAAAAAAAAATCCAAAAATAAGTTGGTTTTAGAGTAATTTTAAATTTATGGTCTTCTTAGGAAGATTGTTTCTCGATGAGATTTTTTTTAGTTCAAAACATGTAAAGGTGAAGATTTGAACATGATATTAGTAGACCAGTTAAACTATGCTCATGTTAGCTTTTTAATGAGAATATTTACTCATAAAATAATGATTTTGAATAAATTATCTTTTGGTTAATCATATAATTCTTAAGATACAATTACAAAAAAAAAAAAATCATTTTTATACAATTACAGAACTTTTAAAATACCATTAAAAGAAAATTCCTTTCAAACTCTCAAGTCATGGTTGCCAATTGCATAAGAGTTTCACATCAGATTCATAGTACTAAACCATATATTTGTTTAGAAAATTTTATAGTAATGAAATTCAAGAGTCCCATGAAAATCCCTGAATTGAACTCTCGAGTCTAGTCACCAAACGGAGAAGAGTTTTAAATTGTATTTATAGGACTATGAACTATCTATATACTTTTAAAGGGATTTTATAATAGCCAAAGCGAGCATAGCTCAGTGGTAATTGACATATATCTTCAACTATGAGGTCGTGAGTTTCGATTCCCCACCCCCACATATTGTACTAAAAAAAATAAAGGATTTTATAATAGCGAAATTCAAGGTCTCATGAAAAATCCATCTAATATTTGGTTGCACCGTCCAAAATTTCAATATTCATTCTCTTAAATGTTTTAGATGATTATAATAGCAAACTTAATCAATCAATCTTATCCTCTCTCCCTCAAGGTCAATGAAAATGTATAAAAATATACATTTTCAATTCCAACTCTCTACTATGCAAACTTTTGTGTGTGTGTGTGTGTATATTTATATACATAAGAGCTTGCCTGTTTGCCCAATCACTCCTTTTTTCAACAAAAATCCATCAATTCAATTGGTCCGTTGAGAGATGTTAGAGTTGAAATTCTAGCTAGATATATTTTATCCTATGCTGTGCATGCGTTTTACTTTTAAAACATAACATCAGACAGATAATTACTCAAAATAATAATAATAATAATAATAATAATAATAATAATAATAAAACAACATCAAACACATAAAGTTGTTAGATGTTGAAATTCCGTCTGATGACATGGTTGTCGGAGAGCGGTATGGAATGCTACGTGCAATTTGCAAAACCGATGCTCTACTTAGTGTACTTCGATGTTTAAGTTAGAACCCACTTTGGATAAGCTAATAAGAGATTAGGTATATTATACAAAATGTTTGCGGTACTTTTGAAAATTATTTGACTCCTCTGTTTATGGGGAACGTTTTGGAAGAATGTCTCACGGAAGATTCGAGCTTTATCGTTGCGCAAGACTTACGTTTGGTGTGATAGAGATATTCTGACTGGCGAAACCATACTTCGTCATCTTGTTACATCGAGACCGTACTTGTACCAAATGTCAGCTGATATCTCATTGGATTGTCTTTGCTCTAGGAGAATGGATAAGTAAGGCTACTCATCTTAGTGGCAAGTAGGCTTTCCTACTTGAGTTATCGGATTGAGAATCACGTGTTTTAGAAAATTCGTCTAATATCTTATTTGAGCGCATAATATTGTGAGGATAGTTAACCAATGGTACAATAGACCAATTTTAAATGGAAGGTAAAATTCTAATTATTGAGGGAAAAAAAAGGAGAAGTATTGAGTTTGGTTACGTAACCACTGATAATTGATGCTTCGAGTATCCATTCAAAATTATTCATATGGCAATTGCCGTGTTATATATTTTTTAAGGAGAAAAAAGGAGAAAAGATTTTGAAAAAGGAATTCAAAGGGTTTTCTTGGGAAGAACACTCCAACATTTTATTTTATTTTCTTATTTTTTTCTTCCAAAGATTATTTTCATTCAATGAGTATGGATGAGCTTGGCTATAAGTTGCTTTCAGAAAAAGAAAGGAAAAGAAGAAACAGGAAAAGGTTTTTAAAAAGAAAAAAAATTAATTGTTACTACATCATTGTGGATAAGAAGGAAAGGAAATACTTAGATAAAATCAAACTTGGTATTTTGAATGTGACGAAATTACAGAAATTATATACATATACAAGACACATTAATGTAGTTGAATGACCCCCTCTCTCAACCACGTCCCAAAAGTCAAATTTTGACCACCCTAATGGGACCCACTCGCTAAATACAAAATTGTAAGAACTCAATTTTGTTTAAAATTTACGCGTATTTATGATAAAAAAGTTATGAATTCTAAATTTCCATCCTTTTATATCTTACTAAAAAAATAAATATTTTAAATTGTTGTCCCCTTGTAAATTTACAACGTTATTCTTGTGAAATTAAAGTCTAAAACTTTTGTAAAATATTGTCCTTAAGTGAGTTGCTTGTTGGGTTTCTTATCTTATCAATGTGAGATCATTAATATGTCCTAACTCTTTTGGTTCATCTATCTTGTCCGGATCCCATTTTTGGATGGGATGCTCATTTGAGCGTTTTGGGCTCTAATACCAAATCAGTATTCATAGAGTTCCATCGAAAAATCAATTGACAATGAGAGAAGTAGTTCATATCTATTACAAACCATTATTAGGTTTATTTTCTTATCAATGTGGGATCCTTAACAAACAGTACTCCAAATACCTCAAATATCTCCACAATGATATGATATTGTCGGCATAGCCCTCACAACTTTACTTTTGGTTTCACTCAAAATGTCTCATACCGATAGAAATAATTGTGCTCTCTTATATACTATGGATCACTCTCTCCCCTAAGCTAGGATACTCTTCTTACCAACTCAACACTTTCAAAGGTTTTCTTAATTTCTATAACGAAGTTTTGGGGTCATTTTTAATTCTTTGTCTGATTTATATAATGCTTATTTCTGATTGTTGTTGATAATTTTAACTAGCTACTTATTATCTATTGTAAATTAGCAATAATTTATAGTCCTCTAAAAGGGTCAATTTTACAAATCATATAATTGTCTTTTAGGATTAGTTTCAAAAATTTGGTAGTTGTGTATAAAATCTATTATTTTATTTTGTTGATAATTTGAATAAAATTGATACACGCGTATCACACATTAAATGAGTCACATGTATGTTACTTTATAAGTATGACACCTAAATTTTGACTTTTTTTTTTTCTCTCCTTTGATTGATTGTTTTATAGAATAGGATAAATATTATTTTTTATATTGTACGAAAAGTTTTCTTGTGAAACGATTTTTTCATGCAACAAAATATGAACGTTAAAAATAACTGAAATTTGAATTTGAAACAATTTGAAAAACAACCACCGAAAATTTTTAAGAAGTTGTAAGGTTTGTTATGCGTTTGTTTCCGCAAGTACTTTAGTTTTTATTTTTACAAATATTTTTTCTAAGACTGTTACTGAATCCAGCTTTTTTTTTTTTTTTCCCTTTTTTAGGTATGACTTGTGCTAGCATGCTAGTATGTGATTATTTGGATGAAAAAATAACTTCAGTTATTTAAAGAAATACACAACCTACAAAAATAAAAAATAACTTCAACTCCAACATTACCGAGTATCTCTCGTTGTCCGCTTTGGATATAGCCCTCACGGCTTTACTTTTGGTTTCACCCAAAATGCCTCATAGCAATGGGGATAATTGTCCTCTCTCATATATATATCCAGGATCATTCTATTCCATAGCCAATGTGGAACTTTGTTTCCACTCCTCACAAACCCAACATTGTCATCATACTTATTATTGATGGTTCAATCGTCCCCCTACAATTACTAAACTAAAAATAAATAAACATAGAATTTTCCTCGTGAGAATAGAAATCGAAACTCCTTGCGCGATCGGGAATGGTGAAAGCATTCTCGATCCTGCTCTACTTCGTTGTCATTTCTGACCCTCCTAAAAACCCCATGAAATTCTCGAGGCAGGATGTGGCCCTGTGGGCGAGGGTGAGTGCGAGGGCTTTACTTTTATTCACATGGGTTGAAGCTGAAGGGAAGGCGTCTTCCAACTAAGGGATGAAAGGGACCATCCCTTTATTATGACCAATTGCACCCTCTTTAACCCTTTAGGGAATTACAAACAGCAAATAAAGTTCATGTTACCCTCTCAAAATTTAATAGTTTGATTTCTATATTTCAATTATTTAACTAAAAAATTTATTTAATTAAAAAAATTGACATTTATGAATTGCAATGCAATTCTCCCATATGAGACATTTTCAAATATGAGTAATTTATTGGACATATTAAGAATAATTAAAAATTTAGTAGACTTTTCTCAATGTAGTTGATTAAGAATTTACAGGTTTAGTAGACTTTTCTCAATTCTCAAATTTCAAGAATAAAAATGGTAATTTAAATTAAAATGCCACAAAATTTTGAATTTTGATTCAATGTATTTGATTTGGTATAGTGTTTCAATTGACTATAGCACTCAGACTTCCCAAAAACGGGTGGTACCTACTTAAGTTTTCAAAACGACCGCGTTTGAAGAGATTGAAGAAAAAAAGTCCAAGTTCAACTCCCCAAATACACACTCAATAAGTTGGCCAACCCCAAACGTTACGATGGATCTTTAAAATATCTTCTTTGAAAGCGATTAGAAGAGCTTTAAAACAAATCTGATTTCTTTTTTGCTATTTAAAAAAAAAAAAAAAGATGTTTCTGTCTCGTTCATTATTTTTTATTTTCATGGTCAAAGAAAGATTGGTCAACCCTCGGATCAAAGATATGATCCAGTTGAGTTACAGAAATAATGGGCTGGTTTTTGTGCCTACTCTCACCTATCAAACATATATAATATATTATATTGTTTTTTTTTTAATAACACCTACTTTTCCATTTCCTTTACTATAATCAATAATGATTGCCCAATATTATATCATATAGTATAATTACGAAATTCAGTCATTTCTTTTAGAAAGTATACTTTTGTGTATTTCAAAATTGTCCCTTTTGATAAAGATTTTAAAACTTTGAATCAAATAAAAATCAATTATGTAAATTTCTAATATTTTTTCTATTCCTAGACGCTCACTCTTCAAATGTCTCCGTTTTTATCTTTATCAACCTATTCTTTTACTTATGTGATATAGTTTTGTTTGAAGAATTTATATCTTTAATTTGTTTCAAATATTCATCCCAAATAAAGTATAGATAGTTTGTAATGAAAAAAATATATATACTTTAACCATTTAAGATAGGCCAAAATTTAACTTAAAATTATGGAACAAATTCGTTGCATTTATTTGCTTCTCTTTTTTTTTTCTTTCTTTTTCTACTTTACCTTTTTTTTCTTCTTTTTAAAAATCACTGTGCATCCATATCTCACAGGCATGACATGTATGTAAAAGGTGACTTTTCTATTTTTCAATTGGCTTAAAAGATTCGCTTCGATTATTAGTCATTAGTTGCACATTTTTCATCCAAAAACGACATTAATATTTGGCTATGGCCTATAAGCTAACCAGTGTTCAAAATGTCAATGTCGATGAAAATGTCAAGGTCTCGAATTTACGGACATGTCGATGTCGATGGATATTTCGGGAAAAATAATGGAAATTGTGGAAATTGATGAAAATTTTTTGAATTAGCAAATAAAACTTGAATTGTAGCTTAATTAGCCTATAATTGATCACCTTTAACTATTAAATGTAAGAATATGACCATTTTACTTATGAAAATGTCGATGTCGATGGAAATATCGAAAAAAGATTTTTTCCTTTAATGAAGATTGATGGAAATTATTTGAATATGTAAAGTAAACTTTAATGGTAAACTTTTGACTATGTTTTTCATAATAGGATTTATTTGGAAATGAGATAATTACCGACTTAGTTTCCAAACACATTTCTAAATTCTAATTAACTCGTACCTGTTTACTTTTTACCTACTCCTCTTTTCCAATTTGAATTTACACATTTTTCAAATCAATCATCAATCCAACTTTCCAATCAAATTTACACAATTTTCAAACACTTCAACCTCGTGATTGTGTCATTCATCCAGATTACTACTAATGTGATCCGTATGTGCTTTATATTCCACTCATTTGAGCAACTACCTTCAAAACTTTTAGTCTAGGATGACCGGGGAAAACTATGATAATTTATATCAAAGTTATCAAGATAGTGCACTAGATCCTCCGAGATCATCTTTTTGGTATTAATTAAGTTACCTATTCTACTTGTATATAATATTTTATTTTAAAAAAATTCTAAAATTATTTCAATCTTTATATATGTCAATATTTCACATATATTGTTCGATTGTATAAGTAAGAACTAGATTGGATTAGAAATTATCAATAAAGCAAATTCCAAATCTTATTAGTTATGCTTTATACAGTATTAAAATTCGAATGTTTCATTGAACATACTAAGATCACAATCATCGAGATTTGTGAGAAATTATAGACTGTAGTGGCATAGTAAGAAGAGGATGAAGATAAAATAACCTTAAAGAATAAGAGAAACAAAAAAAGACATGTCGACGACATGGGGAAAAATTGACTTTTCTCCCCTATGTCGATGTCGACATGTTCGACACGTCGACATGTCTAACGATATGTCGACATGTCTTCGACATTTTGAACCCTGAAGCTAACCAAAGTCCCCCAATCAAATTTCAAATTTTTCCTTTGGACAGTAATCCTATTTTTTCTCTTAAAAATAAGTTAAACTAATTCACTAACTATTTTTTATATTTCGTTTTTCACTTTTTAACATTTTATTCAGATTTGAAAAAAAAAATGGGGAAGAGTGAAATAAAGTTCGCAGGTAAAGTGCAATTTCGTATGAGTAACAAAATAAATATAAAGCTACTACCACTCAACCCAAAAGCTTAAGCTGATGGATGGGGTAAATTTTATTCATTTATATGGATTCTAACCTATTGTTACGAAAACAAACTATATAATAACTTTTTTTGTTTAAAAAGGGGTTTAAATATTATTTTTTTCATATACTTTTAGTTTTGATTCGTTTTTGTAGTTTTAAAATATTCATTTAATATATGTACTTTCAATTTTATTCATTTTAGTTTGTGTACTTCCAATGTCGCCTTTGTTTTGGTTTTTATATTTTAAAAAGAGACCAATTTAGTCTTCTATTTGCAAAATTTTAACAAAAATCTTATACATAATTGAAATCATTTATGACTACTTTAATGAGTGAAGTGTCATGTTAAAATTATGATAGAATTAAATTAGATAAAAATAAAAATAAAGAGACAAAAATGAACTGTTTTTAATAGTACAAAGCTCAAAATGAATATTTCTAAAGTACATGAATTAAAATAAACTAAAATGAACAAAAGTTTGAAGTATAAGGAACAAAATGGATGTTTTGGAAGTACATGGCCTATAATGAATCAAAGTAAAAAATACAGAAAGTAGTTGTAATAAAAAAATTGTAATACCTTTAATTTTTCATTATTTACCCACACAGGAAGGGTTCATTTTATTTGTATTTAGTTGAACAACAAGAGCGGAACCTTCTACGTTTTGGTCAAGAATATGTCTTATATATAATTAATCAATTGAGCTATGTATTCTCCAATTGGTTTGATTTTAATTCATTTCTGTGTTTAATATTAGGGTTTTTTTTTTAAATGTAAGCGGAGATTCTAACTTCATATTTTGATTGAGAATATATATCTTGGTAGGTCAAACTACGTTAATTTTAGCATATTTAATATTTGGGTTGATTTTGTCTTTTTGGTATAATTCAATTAACATATATGATTACATGAAGAATACGATACATTAATACATAATTTGAAGGTTAATTGTGTTTTTTTGAAGGTTGAATTTTGACAAATTTTTTTCCTTATTATAATGATTATATTCATTTGAAGACAATGACACAATGCACACATCGTGGCATTTGACTAATCTCATTACCATTAATGCTTGTTTTTGGCTTTTACTTAATTACTGGAGACAAAATTAAATCTGTACAAATGCATGAATCATTTTTACAAATTCAGAACTCTTCTTTATTACTATATTGCCTAGTCATTAGTTTTACATTAATAAGAAATGATTTTTTTGTTTCCTAAATACAACGTCAAATCTTCTCTTGATTCCAAAAATATATTGTCTCAATCAAATTTTATATATCACTTCAAAAATTAATATATGATGTAGATTATCTAATTCATATAATATAATTTTTGTCGGTAACGTGCGTCTTCTCAATCTATAATTTGATATCGTAAAAATTCTCACTTTTTCAATTATAGTAAAGTAAAGACAATCATGTGATCAAATGAATCTCATATATTGATACGATAATACAAAGAAAAAAGAGAGAAGGAAAAATACCATAGAAATGTGGTGAAAAAATTAGTGTCGAGAACGAAAACATTAGATTAGTGTGTTAAATTAATTAAAATGTAAGAGATATATCTACCATAAATATTGATTAGTACTCGATTACAAAAGAGATTATTATTACCGTTCGTATGAGTAACAAGTTAAAAAACGCCATCAAACTTCTTTGGTTAACAAATACAAATAAAATATAAATATAGATAACTAATGTTTATTTAGGTTTGATTATTTCTTATTTTATATTGTATCCTTGTTGAAAAATAATAAGGATAATAATTTCATGGTGCCTATGAGATCTTTGGTTTTGGTCAGATTTTTTCTTCAATTGAATCATTCTAATAAACCAAAATTCTTTCCATTATTATTGGCTTTTTTTTTTCCTTCTAATAAGATTGTACACCCATTTCTCACAGACGACATGACATGTATAAAATGACTTACTTTTATTGTCAAAGGTTCACTTTAATCAGTGCAGGCACATTTTTCATCCAAAAACGACATTACATTAGCTAGCCTAGCTGGGGAACCAACTTTATTAATTTCTTCTAACTTTTCAATTTTTCATATTTTGCTAATCACAGGTACATTTAAGGAAAAAAGCCACAAAAAAAAAAAAAGAAAAAAGTTTGCTGAACTGACTTCAATTTCAAAAATTAAAAAAAAATGTTTATATCAACTTTAGGTTTCTTAAATTTAGTTGGAGTTTTATAAACGTTCTAAGGAGTATGTTAGAAAATGAAAATTGTTATCGATACATATATATGTTTCAAAACAAGCTTAAATGATTCATTTCAAGAAAACATATGAATGATTAAAAACCAATAATGAAATATACATCTCAAATAATAAAAACTACAATAAGACAGATTTTATTATTTTTTTTAATACAACATGTGGGGTGGAAGATCGAATTCACAATCTTTTAGTTTGAGATATAGCTTAATTATAGCTTTGACAAGTTTTTATGGTTTTTGGTATTAGAAGTCTAAACATTTTAATATAGTTGGTCAATAAGTATTTTAGTAATTCCTTCGAACATGGCAAGAATAATTCAACTAATTTAAAACGATTAAAGACCAATAACAAAAAATATACCTCTCAAATAATAGAAACTACAATAAGATAGATTTTATAATTTTTTTAGTACAATGTGTGGGATAGATGGTCGAACTCACAATCCTCTTAATTTGAAATATATGTCAATTATAATTATGTCGTTTTGACAAGTTTTTTTATGGTTTTTAGTGTTAGAAGTCTAAATATTTTAATGGAGTTGGTCAATAAGTATTTTAATAATTCATTCCAACATTGCAAGTATAATTCAACTAATTAAAACATATATATTTCAATAAATCTGAAATTCCAATCTCCACCGCACGTCTGAACTCAACAAAAAAATAAATAAATAAATGCTCTTAAAAAAAATAAAAGGTTTTTAGCCCAACATGAGGTGAAACATATACATTGTTCAAGAAATATGAAAATGTACCTTAACATATCTGTTTAGGTTAGGTTTGGTATGTCGAAAATAAAAATAATAAAAAAAAGGTTAGGTTTGGTAACAAAGTAAGAATATTTTTTTTTTTTTTTTTTAAGTATAGTGGAGGACGGTGATTTGGGGAAAAGCAAAGATTTGACTTGTTCTTAACCCTTTTATTGACTTGGATATGGGAAAAGAAAGATTTCTGTTCTTCCAAATCAAATCCATCTATTCTTTTTAACCTTTAAATGTTCTAAGAGAGAGAGAAACACAGTAAAACAAATATTTTTTTTATATATTTTAAAAAATTAGAAAGTTGTCAAATTTTTGTTAACAATCTAACGGAACAATAGGTGTGTACTAGCAAGCACCTAATAGGTTTTTTTTTTTCTTTTTTAATTATTGTCTTTTTGGTTCTCTATGAGTAATTTGGATTCCAATTTGTGATCCTTCAAGTTGTGCAATTTGATCATTATGGAATTTTCTTCTTTGGTGCAATCTCTCTTTCTCAGGCAACTAAGTCATCTCTTTCACACACACCCAACCAATTTTTCATAATTTCTTCACAAAATCATCCAATCCCATGGCTGTATTTGTAACGAATAATTTATTAAAGAATCAATTCCTATATGTCTCTAACTGCTTCTACATAAAGTTTAAGCAAAAGCCTGCCAAGGGGACGAATTTGAATAAGAATCTTCAAAATCATGTCACAAAATTCAATCAAACATATTTTTACTTTTTTTTTCTTCTTTTTTGGGATATAAAGGTAATTGGGATTAAGAAATTCCAACCCTTTATTGATTCTTTACACCAACTAGACCATTTAAGGTTTAACAACAATAGACATATATTTTAGTTTTCAAATAAAGAATCGGTATCCTAGTTTTGAGGTTCAATAATAAGATTCGCTACAACCATGGTATAGATAACAAAGTCAATATCCATGGTTATAACTTCAAAAAGTCTACTCAATGATTTATTATTTGATTGCGTGATCGATCAACTAATATGAAATTTATAGTTCGCATATTAATTTTAAAAACGTGTTAATATATGCTTAATATTGTATAAGGTACGCCTAATTACCTATAGCTTCATTTCTCTCTAAAAAAAGAAAGAAACAAACAATAAACTAACTATAGCTTCACTATATAGACAACAAAGTGATCATAAATCATTAATCTTAACTTGAAAAATGTCGAACTCTATGGGTTACTCGGATTACGCTGATGAGTCAACTAATAAATGTGTTATACAACAAAATTTGTAGTACTTATATTAATTTAAGAAGTGGTATGAATTAGGTTTGGTGTTAATATGCTTAATATTGTATTAGGTACATGTAACTAACAATAGGTCCATAGTTAAAACATTTTCTAAATTTGAAGGTTTTTAATTATTGATGTTAAATTCGTTGAACTCAAATTATTAAAAATATATATATATATATATATATATATCTAAAATTTAGTATGAACAGAACAAGAAATAGACAATTAACAACCATGTAGTAAAAACATTGACAACGTATTTGAATACAATCCATAAAAATGGAAGCTCTCAATCGCATCAACTCTAATTAATGACATGACGAGGATGCTATTTTGTTTTTTAAGATTAGAACTTTGATATAAAATGAGCATACATAATTAATTAAATTAGAGAGGTGGGGTTTAGAATATTAATCTAATTAGTGTAGCGCGAACCAATGGGGTACGGTGCTACCAAAATTTGTGGCACAGAAGATGTTGAGAAAGTTGCAGAACTTTTGAGAAATGCCTAAAATAATGATAGTATCAAGCATAATACCAAGGGGGGTGAGAGGAGAGGGTATAATTTTATTTTTATTTATTTTTTTTAATTTTTGGGTTGATGGGTCAAAGAAAAGGGTAGCCCAAGAGAGGAATAAAAAAATCTAGATTATTTGTGTGTGTTTTTATTTATTTATTGTTTTGGAGGGTTTTGAGTGGAGGGATTTGATGCTTCTATATCTACCTATCTATCTTCTTTAATTAAATTTCTTCTCCATTGATCTCCCCCTTCCTTTATGCCAAGCCAAACCAAGTAAACCCCTTTTTTAACCCTGGCTAGAGAGAGAATCCCAAGCCCTCTCTCTCTCTCTATGGGAGTGCCCAAGAGAGAATTTTGTTTCAATATTTTTAAAATATTCTTGTGGCAACATGGAGTGGAATGGAAGTCATTTTCTCTCTCTCTCTCTCTCTCTCTCTCTCTCTCTCCTCTCCATGGGTAGCCTTTAAATCTCCAACCAGTCTTCCCCTATGCTTTTCAGCTCAATATACCATTCTTGCTCTTACCTTTCTCTAGAAAAACAAAAACGCGGAGATTCAAACGCCCAAGAAAGAAAACATGGTGGGTGTATGCGTCTGTGTCTGATCTGATCTTCTCCAATCACGTCGTATGTGATTATATGTCAATTACTGCTGACTTATACTGTTTGTTTGTGTTTTGTGCGTGAATTCAGGAGAGCCGCAGCAGTGGGAGTAGATGGGAAGGGTATGTGGACTGGAGGAAGAGACCTGCAGAGAGAGGACGGCATGGGGGAATAATTGCAGCCTCCTTCGATTTGGGTATGCACTAAATCTCCAATTAGCTAGTTAGTTAACTTGATTAATTTTAGTAATGAAATGATAGATTACAATTACACGTACAGTTGTGGAGATATTGGAGAACTTGGCGTTTTTGGCAAATGCGAGCAACTTGGTGATGTACTTGTCGCAGTACATGCACTTTTCTCCCTCAAAATCGGCCAACAATGTCACACAATTCATGGGAACTGCCTTCCTCCTTGCCCTCCTTGGTGGCTTCCTTTCCGATGCCTTTTTCACCTCTTATCTCATCTACTTCATTAGTGCTGCCATTCAATTGCTAGTAATCCTCTCTCTCTCTCTCTCTCTCTCTCTCTCTCTCTCTCTCTCTCTCTCTCTCTCTCTCTCTCTCTCTCTCCATTTTTACCATAAATTATTTACAATTTTACTTTGTAAGACACAAATTTAAAATTTTGATAATTTTTGTTTGATGTGGCCGGTTAATTAGTTGGTTGGATTTGGGAGTGATGAGAGATATTTATGTAAAAAATAAGAGAAAACAAAACAAAAGAGGGGGGGGGGGGGGGAGATCACGAGCTAACTGTTGGGTTGAGGAAGAAAAAAAAAAGGAACAACTTTAGAGCCTGAGAGATCACCGAAACCATGCAAACCGTGCGTCGCACTGGAGTATTCCCCGTCCCTTAATATTTATTACCATGCAATTGCAAATCGCAATCTTGTTTTCCCTGTTGCCTGTGTTTTCTTTACTCCTCTTGTCCCCATTCGTACGCGATTGGTCCTCAACTCCCACAGCCTCCACCAATCACACGCCACCACGCCACTGACTCTTCTGCTTCATCTTAAAGACACGTGTCTCCAAGTCTTGTCCGCGTCCTACTCCAAAAATTACAAAAACCATATATATAGCTTCACAGCACACAAATTTCTTTTTCTGTACAGTTGTGCAAGCTTAAATTAGAGGTCATGTTACCATTCTCTCTCTGTTGGGTTTTTTTTTTCCTTTGATTATTTAAAAGGTGCGAATGACGTCGGTGATTGAATAATTTATAGTGATAGATCATAAAGAAATCGTTTGAAGACTTTATGGGTTTTAATATATATGAATAATGATTTAAATTAGACCAAGTCGTGTAGATTATGTAAATTTGCTTTAATTAAAAACTTTTGTCAATTGTGGCATGAATTTAAGATTAATTAGTGTTCCTTTAATTTGTTTGTTTGTTTGTTAATTTTGATTTGTCTTTATCAATTGGCATGAGACAAATGGGGGAGGGATTGGAGTGTGAAAGAGAAATTTCAGGTGCATGAGACAAGGGTTTTAATAGAGGGAGTGGAAGGCAGTTTTTGTTAATAGTTTTTGGGATCGAGGAGGAAGCATATATATATGTCCAAAACGCGACGTTGGATGGTCAAAACGACATTAAATTAGTTGTCCGTATAAATAGGGGAAGGGCGCAGCCAATAGGATGAGTGACAGAGCAACACGTGGCCCCAACTGGCCACTTAAGCTTAATTACTGCTAACACCTGGCTCATTTCATTTCCTTCACCTCCAACTACCCGTCCTTTCACTTCACTTCCCTCGGGCAGGCCTTCTATTAGGTCGGGTTTATTGGCGGGCCCCATCCAGTTATCCACAACTAACTCATGGTTATGTAATTCTTGTCACGTTTTGTGTTTATCTTGTTACTTTTAATGTTGTATATAAAATTTTGTTTTCGCACCTATTTGACGTGGGTAGCAATCGACACTTATTTCTATTTAAGAAGTGATGAGTTCAAATCTTTCAAATATTAAGAAAAATAACACGGTTACTGTATTGTTTAAAATTATCTGAAAAGTTATAATTTCAGAGATTTGATAGAATATTATTTAATGATTAGGTGGAACTAACTTTAATCAATTGATAGTATAAATATTAAACTAGCTTAATAAATGATAGATAAAGATACAAAATTAGAGCATATTAAAGACCATAAGAAACAATAATAATAACTATGAATATAATTACCGATTGACTTGATGATAAAGGTAACCAGTTCTTAATTTTGTACTTGTTATAGCTTGGTCAGTTTGTTGCTTAATTGGTATGCAAAATCTAAAGGCAAGCATTTGGACAGGGGTTGGCGATATTGCTGATACAAGCGAAAAGTCCATCGCTGATGCCTCCTCCATGCGATCACGGCGCGGTGTGCCAAGAAGCGAGCGGCGGGAGAGCAGCGATGCTGTTCGTGGGGCTATATCTGGTGGCATTGGGCGTCGGGGGCATAAAGGGGTCGCTGCCGTCGCATGGGGCGGAGCAGTTTGATGACAGTACCCCACAGGGCAGGAAAAAGAGATCCACTTTCTTCAACTACTTCGTCTTCTGCCTCTCATGTGGTGGCCTGATTGCAGTCACATTGGTGGTGTGGCTTGAAGACAACAAGGGGTGGGAGTGGGGCTTTGGCATTGCAATGCTCAGCATTTTTTTGTCCATCCTTGTATTCTTCGCAGGCTCCCCTCTTTACCGCAACAAAGTACCTAATGGAAGTCCATTCACAACAATTAGCAAGGTAAAACAAACATATATATATATATATATATATATATATATATATATATATAAACACCATAAAAATGTAGTTAAGAGTTGGGATTAATTTCTAGACAGAGTGAAGTTAACTGAATCAGCTTTTTGGTGTTTTAACTGAGGCAGGTTTTAGTGGCTGCGATATTCGGTTGCTGCATTAGCACGAATTCACGAAACTTGATAGCAAGTATGGCCATGAGCCCGGCTCTTGATGGTAAGGAAGTTAAACAGAATGCAAAAGGGAGAGATTCAACAGATTTGGCGAATGAACCCTCGGGGAGTCTCAAGTTCCTGAACAATGCAGTTCTGAACAAGCCGTTCCATCCGGCATTGGAGTGTACGGTTCAGGAAGTAGAAGAAGTCAAGATTGTGTTGAAGATTCTACCTATATTTGCTTGCACCATCATTCTCAACTGCTGTGTTGCTCAGCTCTCCACGTTTTCGGTCGAACAAGCATCGACAATGGACACCAAACTGGGTTCCTTTAAAGTTCCGCCTGCATCTCTTCCCATTTTTCCTATTCTCTTCATCATGTTACTTGCCCCGGTATACGATCACATAATTATCCCATTTTCTCGAAGAATAACTAAAACCGAAATGGGTATCACTCATCTCCAGAGGATAGGAGTTGGGTTAATATTTTCTATTGGAGCCATGGCAGTAGCAGCAGCTGTCGAGACTAAGCGCAAGAGAGTAGCCACCGACAACGGTCTACTCGACTCTGCTCAACCATTGCCCATCTCCTTCCTTTGGATCGCCATCCAGTACTTGTTCCTCGGATCAGCAGATCTTTTTTCCTTGGCTGGATCATTAGAGTTTTTCTTCACAGAGGCACCTGCAAGCATGAGATCTTTGGCCACATCTCTGTCCTGGGCTTCTCTAGCTATGGGTTACTACCTTAGCTCAGTGGTCGTGTCGATAGTCAACAACGTCACGGGTAACTCCGACCACCGTCCATGGTTATCTGGAAGAAACATAAACCATTATCACCTCGACAGATTCTACTGGTTGATGTGTGTGCTCAGCGGACTAAATTTTGTGCACTATCTCTTTTGGGCAATGCAGTACAAGTACAGACCAAAATCGCAACAATAGGTGAAACAACTCAGAAACACAGATATATTTATGATGCAATATATACTTACACAGTTCCACACATTTAATCAAACAGGTTGAAATTCCCACCCCACTTCCAGAGGAGAGAAACTTGTGAAACTCTGGAAATGTTCTCATCTTTCAGCTGGCATGAGATGGAATGGAGGGGGAGGGTAAATTTTTTCGTCCTGGGGGAGCAGGTAGATGTGGCAACTGGCATGTGAAATTTCTTGTATCAGTGAATTTCTATGATAGGTGGGAGAGTAAAGTATTCACCAAGGCATCTTTTTAACAAGTTCTTATTTTTGGCTTGCAGTTAACCAATCCTTTTATTTGTGATGATATTGCCTCATACTAGATTTCCATGTCATTTACAAACCTGAAGTGACAGCTGATAAATGACAATCAACTATTGTAATAATGGGATGAGTGGATAACATACTTGGGGGGCCACATAATTAAATATCCTAAATATGAAGTATTTGAACAGGAATGACAACATGAAATTTTATCAGAGCTCATGAACCTGCAACAGTGTTAAGCAAGAAATTACGAAATCTGGGTGATAGAGGAATGGGGAAGAACAAGTTACTGAAAAATCACCTGTCTTGCCACATCGAATTGATTTATCAATGATTCGGCAAATGGATCTGTTGTAAAGCTTACAATCACAGTCTGCCCCTTCAGGACCCCTCGAGCTGATCCCTCAAAAGCCGTATAAATTAGAGAAACTTATGAACCGAAATTGGGTTACGTTCACCTTTAACTTAATCGAACCAAGCTCAAGGAAATATTTAATTTCATTCAGTCTACGAATCTACAACAATTTCAAGTTCATCTTGCAAGGCTTCATCAAAGGACAGGCAAACCATTTGGACTACAAGGATAAGTTATTAGAATGTCCAGTGAGTTCAATACATTTCATCACACGAGTAATAGCCAAATTATAAAACAACCCCTAACATATTCAAAATCACAATGCTAGTCCAGGCGTCGAACCAAATATGGTTTCCAGTCACATAAATCATAGGCACGTGATCCACTGTTTTAACTTAAATCGAAACACTTTCCATTCCATATATTAAAAAATATGAGCTTTACAATAACGTTTAAGAAATCCTTGTGTCTTGTCTTATATACCTCTTCAAAAGATGTAATTACAAAGAAATTTTAGTATTACTATGCCAAACACGGAGACGGGAGAGATCGTAATGACTAGTCCTCCTGTGAACAGCCGACGCTCATTGACAAGCTCCTCACGGCCACCTTGACTGCACCCACAGTGCTAAGCTGCCTCCTCTTAGGATTCACCCCATGTTCGTCCAGCATTTTATCATCTTCATCCATCTGAACACCCACAAAATATGCTACCTGCAAACAACACCGTATACTCGGTAAGACAATGGCAACAACTGTTTTAGTGGATTCATTAACAAAATGTCAAAAAATAACACTAGTGAGTTTTACACTTGTTATATACTCGGGCAAAAAAGCATTAATGGAAGCGAGTTTTGATAACTATTCTCTGGATTCTTTATTGTTCCTTCCAAAGTCACAGTTTGTAAAATAGTGATTTCAAGTGCAGCATTTTTATAATAACTTTAATCATTATTAATCATCCAAAACAGCGGTTAAAATATTTTTGAAAATTAAAACAGAAATCTTTTTCACAATAGCTCCCAAGCAGAACCAATCCCTGAATGTGCAGCTAAAGGCTAAAGGCCCCAGTATAAAAGTGCTCGTCTAAGAAGATTGATAGGGCACAACGAACTAACTAGGGTAGGAAGGGAATGAATTGTAGAAAAAAGTTGCCTCTATTCTTAAGAAAAAACGTACATAAAAGTTCTTTAAACTCTCACATTGACTTGGACACTTTTGCCATTATCCCACTTGATAAAGGGGTCTTCATCCAGTTGTGCTAAATTAACTTTTTAATTCAATTCGGAAAATGTATGGACATGAGTAGAACTAGAGAATCCCAAAATTTTGATCAATCTCATAAACTGTAGAAAGCAACAATACCTTTCCAGAAGCGTTACGAACAGGGGATATGTGTAGATGATTCCAAAATGAGCTCTTATTTTTCCTGTGATACA
The DNA here is from genome assembly GCF_013281855.1 of Momordica charantia. Taxonomy (NCBI): domain Eukaryota; kingdom Viridiplantae; phylum Streptophyta; class Magnoliopsida; order Cucurbitales; family Cucurbitaceae; genus Momordica; species Momordica charantia. The sequence goes on along the minus strand of NW_028275167.1, from coordinate 30,355,664 downwards.
GCAGTTAAAAGTTTTGTTTTGATCAAAATACTACAAATTATGCATTCGTATATAAGGTTGTAGTTAAGTATCAACCTGTAATTTAAAATCCGCACGGTACACGCTTGCTCAGATTGAATACTTTCCTTTATCTGGTGAAGAAAATCAGATTCATAACAATTATTTCCATAAACTCCTCCCAAAACCTCCATTAAACTTGTCATGAATTCTGGTAAAAAATGTTCATTGAATCAGGAGGAGGAGATTAAATACCTTAAATAGGGATGAAGTATCTGTGTCAACTCCACTTAAGAATCTACAGTTGCGCCCAAGCACTTCACATCTAGTATAACCTATAGTAGGCAAGAAAAATTGCAACGCACTGTTCAAACTTTCAGTATCAAAATGTTAAATACGATATAGTTGCATCAATTTCAAGCACCTGTTACTTTCAAAAACTCATCACTCGCATAAACTATAGGCATGTCGGGTAAGTGTGGATCAGTTCTGCAAAACAACAGAGATGTGCCATGAAACCAAAAGCGAACAGGAGAACAGGCTCGCTTATAAAGCATAAGATTTCAGCAGAAAGAAAAGTAAATAGTCTGGAAAAACTCACAATACAAAGCTCTGTTTGATTCTATTAAGAGACGTATTCAAGGATGAACAAATAATGCCCACCCCAGGCACGCTGCATCTCCTTTCGCACACCAATCTGCCAGTTACCTCACTGTGATGAGTTAGGACAGATAAGATGTTACAAATAGCAATTGCAGCTCTTTGCTTCTCATCATCACATGCCTCACATGGTTCTTCAATCCCTACTCCTATGAGATATCCACTCAGTAGAAAAACTCAATGGCCAATATTATAACCAAAGATGAAAACAAAAAAATAACAACTAACGGAAACGTGACTAAAACTCTGAATGAAGAATGGAAGCGGACCATATACTTGTATTTTTGCCTCAAAATGAATGTAGAATCTGTGTTAAATAAATATAATATTACTTAATGACAACAGGAGAGAGGGAAGAAGAAGGCGAATAAGTGATATAGACAGCAGTTCAAGCATTACTTTCAGAAAACACAGGACCAAGTTCTTCAATGTGATTGAAACTCGTAAACTGATTTGGGGGGAAAAAACAAGAAGAAGAAGAAGAAGAAGAAATGAACGAAATTAGCTCCAAAATCTGAACATGAGCAAACAGTAGATTATTTGATGCATAAAGCATAATTTAGATACAGACCTCTACTATCTGAATCCGGTTGTGAATCTCTGTTCAGTAGACGACCTAATTCGGAGATAGAATCAGACAACAACTCCCGGCGGCAGGACCCTAAAAGACTTTTGCAAGCTCTAAATTCATTCTCGCCTGGAATGCCTTCAATTCTTACGAACCCACATCTAGGCTTCCTCGACTTCATCCAAATCGGCACCTGAACACCCACAAAATTAATGATCCGCCCATCTTCCTTGCTGAAAACGGGGCTCATTTGGAAAAAGACCCAATAGGGTGTCCCATCTTTGCGATAATTTAGCAAGTTAATTTGAATGGCCTTCTCTTCCCGAACTGCCTCGCGAATTTGCATTACTGAACTCCTGCTAGTTTTCGGGCCCTGAAACATCCTCCCATTTTTGCCAATCACCTCGTCTTCGGAATATCCAGTCATCTTCAAGAATCCGCGGCTCACGAACACAATTGGGTGACCAGCTATAGTGGGATCAGTGATTGTAAAATTATCCGGCAAATCGTTAAGAGCTTCACGAACCCAGATGGAATAACGAGTATTAAGCGATTGTTGAATTAAACGCAGTTGCGATTCCATTCTCCTGGCTCTTTATCTCGGTGAACTAAATCTCGTTTCTGCCTCGGTACTCTGATTAGTCCCAATCCCATGTGGCACTCCAACCGCAAATTCAGTTTCTCGAAGACGCTTTGAACTGCGATATACAAAAGCAAGGAGGAAAAGAAACCCTAAAATGGATCTTTATCAACTCAGGGATTCCGATAAATTCAGTCGCTGGGGGAGAGAGTACACTTAGCAACTACGAGTGGGAAATATCGCGTGGATTGTGATGAACAATAATTTCTCAGAACTACCCATGCTTCGTTGGGATGATGAAACAGAAAGGAAGGATATTCAGAAATTGCCCATCAAGCCGTCGCGATTGGGAAATGAAAAATATCAAAAAATAGCAATGAAGAAAAGGAAAGCAGAAGCAGCGCTGTTCACAAGATTAAATTGGCGCCATCACATTATTTCTGGTTTATGCTTCTCCCTCCTCGGGCCACTAAAAGATTAAGATTAAAGAATGATTGACCCATTGTTTCTTATCATTTTCTGATAGTAATACCAATTAGACAACAGAAATGGAGTTTACCATTTCCTCGGTTGGTTCGCGCAGATTTACCGAGAAACAGAGGATTGGGGAGGGTCCGGTCCGACCACCGGAGTCCCAATCATAGTGACAGTGGGTGTCCACGTAGATGGGGAACAAGGTTGTTGAATAGAGAAATCATTCGCTTTCAATTAAAACAAGAACAAGAAGCAAGAAGCAAGCAAGGGCAAAAGAGAGCGAGCCGGCGTTGGATCTTATCCAAATCCTCGTCACCTCCCGGTGTCCGACTCTGACTTTGAAATTTCTTCTAGTTTCCCCCAACGCCCGAAACCGGATGGTTGTCGGGTGAGCTGCGTGGCTCAATACCAGACAATATGTGGACGTCCAGTTTCGAAATTGTGAAAATATATATACATGTTAATAATTGACGTACACTGAAATGACATACACTAAAATTCGCTGAAACCCGTAAACTTCAGTAATAATTGACATAAATTTAAGGAGTACTTGCAAATATGACCAAAAAATTTTAGTAAAATAAGCAAAATAACAACTGCATTTAATTTTTTAAAATATAGTATTTTTTTCAAAAAAAAAAATGGAAGTCGAATTATAAAATTACAAATTCACCATTTAATATATATGATATATATCTGTAATATATCTGATCATTGATATATCTCTAATATACTACTGATATAATAATGATATACAATTGATTTACTTATGATATAACCATGATATCTACTCAACTTCTAACATGTCTTACCACTGATATATTTATGATAATCATTGATTTACCACGTTAATACATTACATATATATGTGATATATGTTTGATATGTCTCTAATTTACCATTAATATAAAAATGATATACCACTGATATAACTATGGTATCTGCTGATATAACTTCTTATATGATTATATGATTTACCATTAATATAACACTGATATATACTTAATATGCTTCTAATTTACCTCTTATATACCTCTGATATAACCATTATTCTACTAATATAACTTGATATATGTGTGTTGATATCATACTATTATATCCAATATTTTTTTCAGATGAGAACAATAGTGCAAAATTTTTTATTTTTTATTTTTGAAATATAAAGTTATTATATAAAAGGTTTATGTGGATCATGCACGTCCAAAAAGACAAGTTAAAATTTTGATGTACTTTATAAATTTAAATAGTTGATATCCCTTATATTTAGTATCTAATTAATATTAATATTAAATAAATAGTAGTGATATAGTAATCAACATTAATGATAATATTAGTATATTAATAAACAAATTGAAATGATAAATTATAATTTAAACAACTGATATACCACTAAAAATTAAATATTTGATATACCTTGTATCTAGTATATCAATTGCAAATATATTTAGTATATCATAAATTAGAAGTACATCAGATATATATATTATATGTATAATACGTATATTTGATGTATATCGGTGGTATATCTGCTAATGTATATCATGGTATATCTGATACTGTATATTAGGGGTATATCGAATACATATCGGAAGTATATCAGAGTTACGTAGGATGTACATTAGATATAGATTTGATGTATATCATATACAAATTTACATAAGATGTATATCAGATATAGATTTAAAGTAATGTATATCATATCAGATATAAATTAGATGTATATCAGATACATGTTAGATACCATAAGAGTAACATTGAAATAATAAAAATTTTAAAAATAAAAATTCAAATATTTTGCTATATTTGAAATTTTAAAAAATGATAAGCTATTCTCGTTTTGACAATTTTATAATCAATATAATATTTATTATTATTTTAATCATATATAGGCAAAAAAAAATTTCCCCTTTTTTCGTGTAGCAGGCATAAGTTTAAAAAATGAAAGCCATTACTTTTCACAGCATTTTTGTAAATGTTGTAGCTCTATATGTTTTCAAAACCACGATTCCTCATTCTTTTTTTTTTTTCTCTCAAAATTGATTTTTACCTTTGTCCTCTCTTTGCTGTTGTAGCGAAGAAATGCTCATTCCTTCCCATATGAGTCTCTCTAGTTTATTTGTCGCACTCTTCATCTGCTATATTATTCGACTTTTTCTTAGTTCGAAGGGTAAGATGATCTACACTAAAACTGTATATTTAACAAAAATCATTGCTTTTTAATCTAGAGGTAGATATAGATATAGATTACTACTAGTTAAGACATATATATCCTATCAAAATGTCGAAAGTTTAAAACTTCACCCTCAGCATATTAACTAATAAAAATAGTATTGGTGTAAAAATCAATTAAAACCCCTAAACTATATTCAACTCTTTGTTATAGTTTTTGTTTGAAAATTATTAGTAAAGCATTCTCACATGTGTGTAGATTTCTACTCGTGCAAGATTAACGAAACATTAAACGAAAATGTAGGAAGCAAGTGGGTTATAGCGCATCATTATAATTGAAAGAAAAACATAGGAAAAAGAGAAGATGAAGACTTGTTAATGATCCCCTAACAAAATTCATATGATACATACGAGCTCCAATTTCCAAAACAAGTTGTTAATTAGAGAAGCGGCCCGTAAATCTTAAATTTTTTAGTTTAGTAGTAATTTGATCATATTTGAAATGGTATTGATGAAATTATCAATATAATGTCAATGTCGATAAAAATTTCTAAATATATATATATATATATATATATATATATATATAAACAAGAATTTCACTCTTTCAACGTAACTTTACAATTCTTATTATTAACATTTATTCACATTAGAAATACCTTTTATATTTCATGGATTTTATGATATAATGAAAATTTTGATTAACCATTTATGGTGATACACATATAATAATATGTCTATTGAGATTTAATACCTTCTCAAGTTAGATCGTATTTTACGTACATCAACAATCAATATCATGTATAGATATTTGTACTAATTAAGATGCTGAAGTTGGCAATAGTTGAGGATTACTTTTTTCCTTTTTTAATATCGGACTCGAATCTAAATCTTGGATGAGAGACCTCTTACTATTCTACAGATATTGTGATTGATTGATGTTCCCTTTCCACTGTATATATGTGTGAACTAAAATAACTCATATGCTTAATTAAAGGACAATACTTCCAATACTTTTTCTTTTCTTTTATTTTTTCTTTTTGATGATAAACCCTACTGATTGGTTAATGACCAAGGAGAGGAGGAAAACGTGCTTCTTTTTTTTTTCAGATTTCGAATATTTTTTTTAGTATAATAGGATTTGAATCTCCAGAAAAGAAGATATTTTTATGAAGAATTGATGGACACTGTTTTGGCCAATTATTTTGTACGTGACATGATAATTTGCATGATATTGAATATAACCAATCAATTCTTTTCCAAAAATAAATAAATAAATAAATAAATCTCATCAACTTCTTTTTGGTACTTATAGAGAGTATTAGAAATTGTTTGTATGGTTAGTCAGTTTGCTATGATTTCGTTAGATGGTTAATTATTCTGTTATTTTTAATTTTGCATACATAATTCTATATTAGTAAGGAGTAGACCAGGGAAGCAAATATATCAAAATATTTGAGTTACGTTAATGCACTCGAAAAAACCATTTGACACTAAAGTGAGTGGTTAGCTGGCTTGTTTCAAGAGAGTCTGATTTCAAATAGCCAGATAAGAAAGGATCGGGTACAGTCAGACAATCATCCTCGTTTTGTCTTTTCTGATAGGCTTCATCAAGCGAAGGTTTAAAACATTTCTTATTTAACAAGTGACTTTGACTGACGTCAACTCCAACTATCGTCTAAAGAGAGAGCTTCGAATCTCTTTCCGTCATTCCAGCAACTCCTCTTAATTGGAAAGTGATTCCGTCTACATACTAGACTAAGAATGGGCACTTCAAGCAAAGTAGACTAAAAATATAAGTCTTCAATAATATTAGGGGGTGAAATCAAGATTCAAAAGGAAAGAGCTTTGTACTCGAGGGTGAGAAACCCATGAAATAGGTTGTCCCTAAAGCAGAAGTGAAATAAGGAAGGAGTATTCAAGATGCTTTAACCGTTGAACTATTCTCGGGAAATATAATCTATCAACTACTATCCTAAAAACATTATAATACCAATGATCACAAACCTAATGTTTACTTTTTATTAGATTACAAGTCTAGTCCTTAAACTTGGTCAATTAACTTTAAAAATTGCCAAATATGTTTTTTTTAATAAAATGTCAAATAGATTTATAAACTTTCAATTTTGTGCAAATAATAGATCCCTAAATTTTGAAAACGTTTAATAGATTCTTAAACTTGTTAACTCCCTAATCTATTTAATATTTTTTCAATCAATGGAGCTATTAGCAAAAATTAGATGTTTATTTAATAGAACACCAAACTTCAATTTTATGTTTGACGAGGCCGTAAATTTTAAAAACGTCAAAAGGTCAATGATCATTGAACACATCGTTGAAAGTCCATGGACATACTAGATCTAAAATTAAAAGTCTAGAAAACATAATAGATATATATTTTTTTAAATTCAAAGATTTATTATATATTATATACTTTTTAAAGTTCAGCATCTTAGTGTTAGCAGCATATCTAAGTTTTTAGTGTAACTTTCGGAAAACAATTTGGGCCCAAAGAAGCCCTGAACAAGTAAAGCCCAGCCCATATTAAGTGGCCCATTTGGCATTCTAGTGAGAGAGTACGTTAGGCCCGGGCACCGATTCGCTTTTGCTCGGTGCTCCGCCATCCTCCACTTCTCAAACAGAGCTCCTCCGGCTCGATCTCCGATCAGGTAAACCCGAGGACCGCTTGTTGTTATCTTTTAATTTTCTCATTTTGTTCGCCTTACGAGCTTAATGATTGACAAATGGCATGATCGATAAATTTCAATTTCCAACTACGAGTTTACCGGACGCATCTTGATTTTGCAGATACTCTGTAGATGCGATAATGAATTTTCTACTCAGATCTACTCAGACCGTGGCTGCAGAGCGGCCAACTGTTCAAGAAACTCCTCCTCCGGTTGCTTATTACGCGCCAAAGCCTGCGGTAACTTTGGAGGGTCTGATTTCTGAAGATCCATTTCCAGAATATTCTGTAGTCGACGATAATGACGAGGAGGCTGATGCATCTGGCAGCGAAAACGGAAGCATTTCTGGTCATAAGGAGAAAAGCGGCGGTGCTGCTGCAGTGAAGCACTCTGATGTTTCTGAGGAAGAAGGGTGGATTACCATTCCGTGCAGTGCGTCCTTGCTATAACAGTCCTCTAATGTCTGATTTTGATAATCGGTTAATGTGTTATCATACATGGATGTATAGCCCTGCTCAAACATTAGGATAGAGTTGCACGAAATGGTGATCATTTTCCTTTCGTGTGCAATATAACATACCATATAGTGTATATGCACTATGCTTTATATTGATAATGGACTCGAATCTCTAGCTTTCGTTTCTGATGAAGGCGCCTAGTTAAATTTGTCTGCATTTGTTTCTTTGTCACCATCATCTTCTTCTTCTTTTTACCATGACGCATCATAAAATTGGATTTCTACCTTAGGTCAGAGTACGCATTTTTTTGAAAGCTAAATGTGAACTTTTGGTTCACCACTGAAACACGAGAGTTTTACGTTCACTTATCAACTCCCTGTTCTTTTGTTTGAAGTTTTAAGTTCTCGTTTCCTAAGGCAGAACTAGCTTGGGAATTTTATAGCATAAATCTTACAGTTTCTTATCACAAGTCACGAGACTGTTTACAATCTTGTTACAAAGACCAAATTACATAAGCTGTTAACGATCTTGGGTGGTTACATGCTTGGTTCTATCTTACATACAACAATATACACCTGACATTCTTTCAAGACATGTATATTTAGTGATCTTGACTCCTGAGTAGTATAATGGTCAATGTGGCTAGATTCTTTATGTTACATGTACATGCTCCCCTTTCCCTTTTGTTTTCTGAAGGAAATCTAATACTTGATGTTCTTTTCTAGAGGACCTTCCTTGTGATTGGAAAAATGCATCAGATGTACATTCGTTACGCACTCTGGACAGATCTTTTGTTTTCCCAGGTACATGTACTTTTTTAATATCTTGTTTATTTTGCTTTTCATACATGTGCATCTTCGATGAGAGAACTGCTGTGTTATCTGTATGGTACTTTAACGTTGCCCTTTATGCAGGCGAACAGGTATGTATCTTGGCATGCTTATCTGCCTATAAACAGGATACAGAAACCATAACTCCATTTAAAGTCGCAGCAGTTATGAGTAAAAATGGAAAATGGCAAAGTCCTGAAAAACAAAATGGAAACATGGATGATGGAACTCATTCCACGAATGGGGAAGGACATACCAGTCCGGATCAAAGTACAGATCAGAATGGTGAAAATCCATCAAGTGAAAAGATTGATCCATCAGAGGATGTTTCTGCCAGCGAATACCTTCTCAGAATGGAAGATCACAGACGGCAAACAGAAACACTGTTACAACGATTTGAGAACTCTCACTTTTTTGTAAGAATTGCAGAGTCTAGTAATCCCCTTTGGTCAAAGAAAAGATCTCCTGACAAGTATAGTGACTGTGAGATGGTGGGTCAAGATATTTCGGGTAATGGAACTCAAAACACTGTTGTATCTAGCATAAATGCGGTCATTGATCAAGGAAATTTTGATTCCAATGTCTCTGGTGGCGTAGCAAGAGGTACCTTTAAGTGCTGCTCTCTTTCTGATGGAAGCATAGTGGTATGTATTACAAAGATTCTGGAGTCTCGTGCATACTTGCAGAAACTTTTACTTCTAAGTCTCAAGGGTTGTGTCCTTTTTCTTGAGCCTACACCCTGCACTAGTAGGTTCCAAGAAGTATTGGTACCTTCATTTTGCAATACATTGTCCACTTTAAGCACGATTCAATCAGTACACAAATTTATTAAACTAGCTTTTGATCCCAAAGAAAATAATTTGCTATATTGTTCATAGAGATGTTAGGCTTAGTTGCTCCATGATGCAGCCTGTTCAACATACAAATACATAAGAGGAGCTCCGGTCCATAAAAACTGCATAGTCTGCATTTTACAGCTATCATGAACTATTTTTCTGCTGTGTCATTGGATTGATTTATGTTCTAATTCAGGATAAGTACTTCGTTGTTCCCTATTTATTTCATGTTAAGCATAAGTAGCAAGTGGTTTCGATCCAAATTTGCTGCCACATTTATTTTGTTTCATATAACTATTCCTTCCGTCAGAATAATGGTTTGTGGTTTATCTGATATCATCATACTCTTTCTCAGAGTCCTTAATGCGTGGCTATATAAGTTCCCAAGTTTTGATATTAGTATCAATTTCAATACTCTTTCTAACTACTGATTCTCATTCTGTCTTCTTGTGGGAAGGATGCAGGTGCTTTTACGTGTGAATGTCGGTGTTGACATATTGAGAGATCCTGTATTGGAAATTCTTCAATTTGAGAAATACCAAGAGCGGAAATTGTCATTTGAGAATCAGGACGACTTAGGTTACTCACATCTGGATCCATGTGGAGAATTGTTGAAATGGTTGCTTCCTCTAGATAACACCATTCCTCCTCTTGCCCGCCCTCTATCTCCTCCCCGTTTGATTTCCAATGCAGGAATTGGTGGAGCGTCTCAGAAGTCTAACGTTTCCACTTCATCCGGTTCTCAGCTCTTCTCCTTTGGCCATTTTAGAAGCTACTCCATGTCCGCGATACCTCACAATTCTGCACCACCTACTGCACCTGTGAAAGCTGCAAGTTCAAAGCCAAAATTTGAACTTGAAAACTGGGATCAGTTCTCTACTCAAAAGTCCTCAAAGAGTAAAAAAAATGGGGGCCGTAACCTTTTATCTTTCCGAGGTGTCTCTTTGGAGCAAGAAAGATTTTCTGTCTGTTGTGGACTAGAAGGAATTCATATTCCAGGAAGAAGATGGAGGAGAAAACTTGAAATTGTTCAGCCTGTCGAAATCCAGTCTTTTTCTGCTGATTGTAATACAGATGATCTTTTATGTGTTCAAATAAAGGTTTGATGCCACGAAATCTTTTTTAATGAAGTTATGATCAGTGCATGATATTGTTATATATGTCATTCATATTATGCTTCTCAAGTATCCCCTTGAATGTTACTTGTGCATATTTACAAAGTTACATTCGTTGTTTTGCAGAATGTGTCTCCCGCTCATATACCAGATATCATAATATATATTGATGCTATAACAATTGTTTTTGAAGAGGCGTCAAAGGATGGACTCCCTTCATCATTACCAATTGCTTGCATAGAAGTTGGAAATGAACACAGTTTACCAAATTTAGCCCTCAGGTTGTCGTCCACTCTAAATAGATTGTATTCATTAAACTTCTGGTGTTTCAGTTATCTTACTGGTTGTTGTGCATTTGCCGTAACTAACATGTGGGTGGTTGCATATTTTAAGGTTGCTTTCTGTATTTGTGTGTCTGATGGGAGGCACTAAATTAGTACTATAGTCATCAGTGAGGAATAACTTTTACAGTGTGTCATTTCGGTATTGACTAGAATATTATACAAGATCGAGAGGTTTTGATAGCATTAGGTGATAATTATGACCTTCGAATGTATCAGATAATTTCTAGTGAATCATTTTGGTATAGGAAAATATTTACATTGGTGTCTCTCTTTTCATTTTTATATGGAAATTACAAAAATACATTCCTTTGATCTTATGTGGAGCTTCTACATGGCAGGAGAAACGAAGAGCATTCTTTTATCCTCAAACCAGCAACTTCTATGTGGAGGAACATAAAGGCTTGTGGAGAGAGAAATTCCCAATCATCCCGATTGCAGACTGGATATGCAACTTCAAGTTTGTCCCTTACATCCAAAAGTATTGATCAATATGCAATTATGGTAACTTGCCGGTGCAACTATACTGGTATATTTACTGATCTTTGTTATTGTGATTCATCTTAATGAGTTCGACTGGGGTTATTTCGCCTTTTTCTGTTTTTGAATTTTCAGATTCTCTTAACAGAAACACATCCCTTCCATTGATATATTGGAAAAAAATACATCGCATAAGTATTACGATTACCCACCCCTAGGAACTTACGAAAAACAACTCCAATTTAAGTTAACTGCGGGTGGAGTATAGTCACAAAAAGAATTGGCATGAGGAGCACCAAATCAAGAACTGAACTTAGCATTTTCAAGTAGCTTCTCCTAATTCCTGCATTTCTCATTAAAGATCCTTTGATTTCTCTTCAACCATAATTCTCAAAGGATTGCTATTACCTTGTTGGACCATAATGTCTTTGCATTTCTTCTAAAGCTATTTCCATTAAGCATATGCTCCACATTTTCTATCTCTTGCCAAGTTACTCAAACCCAACTGGGATTAAAACAAAGAATGTTAGTATACCATGGATTAAGGCTGATGGGCAATTGGAAGAAGATAGGTATCTGGCTTTTTATTTCAGCAATCTCTAAACCATCATAATTCGGTCAGTTGTTGCCACTTATGCCAAAGCAAGTACTTAAATTATTTCTTATATTTTTCTGAATTTATACAGAGTCCAGATTGTTTTTCAAGCAACCAACAAGTTGGCGACCTCGAATTTCAAGGGATCTTATGGTCTCTGTGGCATTATCAGGAGAGCCCCCTAAACCCAATGGAGTTGTTTCTCAGCTTCCCGTTCAGGTTTATCAACTCGAGCATGAAATAATGTCAACAATCCCCTCCCTCCTAACATACACATTCTCACACACCTGCACCAATTTCTCATGCTGTCCAATCAGCAGTCATCTGAAAGGGTTTAAATTTCAGGTTTTAACACTTCAGGCATCAAACTTAACATCTGAAGATCTAACCATGACAGTTCTTGCTCCAGCTTCCAATACTTCTCCATCTGTGATTTCATTGAATTCCTCACCATCATCACCTATGAGTCCATACGTGGTTTTAAATGAAGTTGTAGGAAGAGTAGGCAGTGAGAAGTATAGTACATCATTGGAAAGACCGAGATCGATTGCTGTTGTATCTGAGAATCAGAAACATAATGTTGATTTTGGAGGCCGGACAGTTTCTTTTAGAGAACAATCTTCTCCCATATCAGATATCATCCCAAGTGCTGGTTTAGGTTGCTCGCATTTGTGGCTCCAGAGTAGAGTTCCATTAGGGTAATAAATAGTTCTTTTATTCACTGTATGAATAGTTTTTCGAACATTCATTGCTATCTTGGTTTTTGCAGATGTATTCCTTCTCAATCTACAGCTACCATCAAACTTGAGCTACTTCCCTTGACTGATGGCATAATTACTCTTGACACGTTACAGATTGATGTCAAGGAAAAAGGTAACGATTGCTATTCTTCTTCTTCTCTGCATTCTTCTATTATGTACCTACTGTTAGAAGAAGCTGAATGATCTTACACCTCAGCATAACTTATTAGTCTATATTTGCTGCCATCATTAATTGTTACCGAGTCTGGAAAAAATCTTCTGATATGTACTGGCATTGGAGGTTTCTGATGAATCCTTCTGGTTTCCGTTGAAACTTCAGTTTCAATATTCGTTCTTCTAGTTCTAACAATCCTATCTAGGTGCATTTTCTTAACGGGAACGAGAATGATAACTCTTATTCCCTTTCTCATTTATATTGTTTATTTAATAAATTAAAAGATAAAAAATAATTCTTAATTTGTCACTAAAATTGAGAATCATTTATTCCTGAAAAAAAAAAAATCATTTCTCTTTCTTCATCTCCTCCGTAAAAGTATAGGTAGTCATTCTCTCATTTCCCATTTTGATAGGTCCCCATTTTTCGTTTCCTCTCTCTATTTTCTGTTGGTTTTACACCTATTCAAATCTTATATCTATCCCCAACATTAGGGAACAATATCTTAATTTTGATTGAACACGCTATCATTAATTTATTCTCATTCTATCATTTCTCATGTCGATTTGATTTTTAGATTCTTTCTCATTTTCATCAACTTCTAATGATTTTTTTGAAAAATATAAAATTAAAAATATATAACTCAACTAGTTAAAGTATATATTTTCGACTAAAATATTGGAGTTTTGAATCTCTACCGAAATATATATATATATCTCAATGGAGAAATGCCTTTAATTATTTTGATGTCGCAGGTGTTACATATATCCCCGAGCACTCACTGAAAATAAATGCGACTTCCAGCATTTCCACTGGGATTATTTAAAGATGGTTCCTAGTATTTCACATTTTATCTCGAGCTGTGGAAGGGTCCATCCAAGGCCCGCCCTTTTGGCCATCCTGAATCAGATTTTTTTATGGTTTCTAGGCCAATCAACGACCATTCGCGCGTTTGCCTTCTCTTTGAGTGTGATTGATATACCCATATCCATTTGTCTTGGATATATAGCTTTTAGTCGTGTGTTGTAAGTTGTAGCCCTCCTCTTGGAAATGGAATCGATGTACATTCTGGAATGTCAAAATATATACCTTTTTTTTTACTTTTATTATTTGATTGTGCTTCTAGGTTACTGCACCTAGAAAATAGTGGAGAAACTGGGAATCACATTAGATTGTAAGTTTCTATTTTTTACACCTACTAAAACCGAAGACCTTTTCAGATATTCTGTTCCTGATTCCAAATATGATGCTTAAGAACACTGCCATTCTGTCACTTGTGAGCTAATAATAATGCCTCTTTTTCTTCCTTTTCTTCGAGACGTTATGGTGCCTGTGGCGGCCTGCCCAACAGGACGTTTCAGCGCAGACCAATCATCCAGAATAGACCACACAGGATTAAGCCTACTCCAATTCAATGGACAGGTTTTATTATCAATGATGAAATTGCTGAAGGTGTTCTTGATATTTCCTTGGTATTATTTGTGACTTTAATGAAGATCCCTCTTTAAAATCAACAAAATACTAAAAAGTGTAGTTCGTAGAGCAAGAGGTATTGATGTTTACTGTTTGAAATAGGTCTAAATCACTAAAAAGAATGGTTGATATAGTGTTACTCCTTTGGTCCCCTTGCTATGGTGGTGAAATTTCTCCGTCATAGGCTTCCAAAGTTTTGAAGGGCGTCATGGTCTAGTTCTTGTCTACACTTCTTGACTTTTATATCTAATACACATATGCTATTGGTCTAGTAAAATAAAGTACAGAACAGATTATTCCTTATATATGTAAAAAGAGAGTGTGGGAAACAACTCACAGGTATGGATTGCAATACTATCAAAACCAAAAGGATGGATGGAATCATTTCAACTTAAACAGTGACATCATTTCAAACCACACTTCTATTCATCGTATGATCAAATTGAGAATCTTTGTTCGGACATATTAGAATACATCGTGTCTCACCAAATAAAAAGCTCGCTCGGTTCAAACGGAGTAGGTATGTTCTATTAGAAAGATGCATCAAACCTCATCAGTAGATTTTTCTCAAAAGTTTCATTCATTTTTATTTTTGAGTCTTAGTTTATTCGACCTTATTGGTTGTAGTTCAATCCTTAATCCTTCACTTTATGAATAGAGACGAAAACCAGATATTTGAGGTATACATTTCTTAAAAGTGATGCAAAAACTCAATTGTTCTACCTCTTCTTTTGTCGTCAATTTTGATTTGATCGTTGGAGTCATTTCGACAAGTATCAATATTATGGTGGGTTGAACTATGTCAACAATTTTGTTATCTTATAGGTTAACAAACATCTTGCATGTATCAGAAATGACATTTTGAAATTCACTTATTCAAAGAATCAAAACTAAAAGTTCTTAATTTATTGGAAAGTATTATTTCTGAAATCAAAACAATAATTATTTAAAAAAAAAACAAATAATTCGAAGGAAAAAGATATAAACATGTTTGTATTGAAGTGTGACAGTCATAATACTCTCCTTCGAATATCAAGATCCAACTTGTTTGTAATTAAATTAGACCTTATAGTATTTGATTTATTCAACTAAGTTTCCTTAATTCCGATTAGTGATAGAAGTTTTTCATCATAGTTCAGATAACGTTTATGTTAAAAATTGACCCCTACACAAGAATTTGCTTCTTAATTTAAACAAATTAAAAATAGAATAAAAATAATCTTCATCTAAACAAAATTGGTCCCTTTTTTGGGTGCATCATAAAGTTATGAACTAATATATATAGATATATATATCATTAAGTCATGGGTGTGTCATTTTCAGAGAGTTATTTTAATAAACTTTGATAAAAGTAATTTATTACATTGAAATAATGTTGCTTAATTAATTAAAAAAATATATTAGTTTTAACGAATATATTAAAATTAGCATGACGAAAGTCAAGCTATGTGCTGCACGTTTATGCTACAAAAGTCAATCATTTATTCCTTGATCTTGCAAGTAAGCCTTTTTTTTTCTTTAAATTGTTTGATATTTTGAATTTATTACCATACTACATACTTCAAATAAGTAGTGTTAAATGAACTAATTTATCAATTTATAGGTAATTATAAATAATTGTGTTTTTAGCTAAATTTAGAATACAAAAAATTCTAACGTAATTTATTAAAGTAACTTCAACAAGAAAAAATCCACTCAAAATTTAGAGATATTTATAACTTCTTAGAGAACAAATTTACACAATAAGTTTCTTAATTGTATATTTCAAGTAACCAAAAACGCTTTTCTTATTATTATGGCTTAGAATACTCATAAAAATAAAATACTTATATTTAATATCAAAATAAATAATCTTTCAGAAAGACATTCACAAATCCACAATTTATTAAACAATTGTATCTTTGAAATATTATTTTATGGATAAATTAATTATAAAAAGAAGAAACAGATTTTTCTAATTGTTGAACTCAACTTCCTTTTAATTTTTTTGTGTACACAACTTTTTAATTAAGTATTAAAAAAATCACCTGAGCACATTGATATTCTCATGTGATTATTGCTTTAATCCTCTAGAATTTATGAAGAAGAATAATTATTTCCCTTACTTTCTATTTGCTTTTAATTCAACGGAAATTTGTTTTCCTCAACATTTTTATGGACATTACAAAACATGTTTTAATCATTAAATCCAAAGTAAAAAAGAAAACTGGTTTCAACCCTGATTTGTCGTATTTTATGTAAATAAATAATTACATTAATTAGTAAAATGAGTCAAATCTATTGAAAATAAATAAAATTTATAAAACATCTATTTTGAAAATAATGAAAATTCATGTCCAAATCACAATATCCTTTGTGTCCAATTTGATTACGTTATCAACAAATTTACAACAATAAAAAGCTTGAAATGATTGGGGTTGAGGCTCTATTATTTATAATTTATATATAGGAGGGGGTGGCTTAGGGGTAGAATCGGTCTTTCAGAGTAATTATTATTTATTTTATTTTTTTACTTGGAAAAAGAATTAAACAATGAACAATTTTTGTAATAATTCGAAAAAATAGAGGGAAAATTGAAAAGAGGTGCGTGCAATGCACCGAATAATTTGACGTGCGCATTCAAATCCGCCCACGAAGGCAGACACGTCAACATCCCTGTGGGCCATGCTCAAATTCTCTCTCATGCCCGAACTACCCGGATTTCCCACTTTCTATCTGCCCGAAATGTTCGGTCCGTTCTGATTCGGAGCCCCGGACCACGGTCAGCTGACACGACCGGCAGTTCGGTCCCTGCCCGTTTCCCCGGGCAGCTACGCTAGCTTTTTGCCCAGTCTTTGATTCCATTGGAAAATGGAAAAAAAGAAAGGAAAAAATTAATAAAGAAAGAAAGAAAATAAAGGAAAAGGAAGAGAGAGAATTGATATTTGGGAAAATAATTTTTTTTCTCTCTTCATCTTTTAATTATTTTTTTTCCCTGCATAAAATTTATAACTCCACCAGCTTAAAACTAATCTGGTTGTTCTTGTTTTGAAGCCCATCTCGGGGATTATCTGAATCTTTAGGCGCAGAAATTTCTAAGCTGAGATGGGACTGCGAGTATCATTGTCCTTGGATGATGGAGGAGATTTCTGTATGAGCTCATTCTAGTTGATCAGATTTTGGCCTTTTGAAGGGCTTCTCTTGGAATTCATCTCTTTTTATGCGATCTGGTAATCTTCCTCTCAACTGGGTCTCAACTGGTTCTCCCCCTCTTTTTTGCCCTAAGTGAAACGTGGTAAATTTGAGTGATCTTTCCGTAGGTTTCACGTGCGCTGTGTCGAGGCGAAGTTAACTACCTGGGCTTGAAGTGGCGACTGAGGAGAGGACGGAGAGGCACTGGATGGTGTTTCGGATTCGCGGTGTTTTATGATTATCTGTTTCTTTTGGGTACTTGAGCTATGGAGGTAATCGCTGAAGATGGGAAAGTTGAGTCTCGGGAAGTGAGCGAATCGAAGGGGAAGAAGAAGCAGAAGAACAACAAAGAACGAGTTGAAACTGTGGAAGAGGAGACTGGTTGTTGGATTGCTCTAAGGATTTTTGGCAGCTGCATTTCTTCAAGATCCAAAGTTGATAGTTCGATCAGTGGGACTAGTATTAACTATGGTAATGACTTATATACTCGAAAGATCATTTTTTTTCTCTGGTCATCTTCTCTGTAGTTCGCTTACTGGCTTAAAACTTAGATTTCTTGCTTTCTGGGACTTCAGACCTGTTATTTCATCTGTTGCCCATGTTCTGTAAGATCCTCGTTTTGATTGCTGTAATTTGTGAACATTTTCTGAAGTTAGCATTCATTCTTTTCTCAAAATTACCCTAGTAAATGGCGTCGGTGTGTATTGTTTTTAATAAGTTGATTAAAAACAATAATAGCGTACTTGAGATCATTGAACAATGTGAGTTCTTAATGCTGCATCTTGCATTTGTGTTATTTAACCCTATCTATCAACAATAGTTAATGATGATTAAGTTAATAAAAGTTGGGAAGCCAGCCCAGAGCTTAAAGTCATGGGGGATTTATTGCTTCAAACCAGAAAATGGATCCTGAAGCTTTGCTGAGCATATTGTGAACTTATCCGGTAAAGCTTCTGTAGAAAGCAGGAGTGATTGTCTTGAAGTCAACCTTTTGTCTTCCAAACCATCTCCTGTATTTATGTAAACCCTTGTTGCAAAATGCGGATTGGTGACAGCACACAAGTTGAAAATTCAATACTACATTAGTACATTGGACACTGCAGCTAAATTAAGGTGGAAAGTTGTATCTGTTTCCAGTCCTGTCGTTTTGTCAAAGATATGGTGAATGAGGAATGAGGAATCTACTAATTATTTCTTGAGTAATGGAATGTCTAAAATATAACTGCACATATAGACTCAGAAACATTTTATTGGAGGTTTACAGTTCAGTGTTGAGCTTAAAGTATAAATTTTATTGAGTATTCTATATACCAATTGAGAATGACATTTGGACTGTACTGTTCATGTACCGAATCATCTAAATTTTATTTCTTCCTGTATTTTCTTATTTCTAATGCTAATTCATTGTCTTCCTCACGTGTAGACTTGTCTGTAGACTGTGACTATGTGTTGCATGATACTATGTGCTCTCATTTCCCTGCCAAAATATGGGGTTGTACTAATTTAGACCGATGTTTTAAGTTTGGAACAAAAGTGCATCCTACATGGTTCCTGTTTATCTTCATTTTCTAACCTTTTTTTCTCTCTGAGTTTTCCTAATTTATCCTCATTTTTGTGTCAGCTGAAAGTAAGTCAACGGCTGATACAAGTAGAGACCAACCAACACCTCGAGATATATCGTCTACAAACACAAGTATGAGTAATGCAGAGAGTAATTCATCCACTTCCAAACTAGAAGAGGAACTTAAAATTTCTCCTCATCTACGGAAATTTTCATTCAACGATCTTAAGTTGGCCACAAGGAACTTCAGACCCGAGAGTCTTCTTGGCGAGGGTGGTTTTGGTTGTGTTTTTAAGGGTTGGGTTGAAGAAAATGGCACTGCTCCAGTTAAACCTGGCACAGGACTTACTGTTGCTGTCAAAACCCTCAACCATGATGGTCTGCAGGGCCATAAAGAGTGGATGGTTTGAAGCTTCTCTGATCTATTGTCTTCTTTTATGGGATATTTAATTATGACATTTTCTATCCTGTATGGATGTGATAAAAAGTTGTTTGGACTTTAGGAAGATTTTCCATATATTCCATTTCTAATTGATGAGTTATGTTATGTGGCAGGCTGAAGTTAATTTTCTTAGTGACCTCAAACATCCTAACTTGGTTAAACTTATTGGTTACTGCAATGAAGATGACCAAAGACTGCTCGTATATGAGTTCATGCCTAGAGGAAGCCTGGAGAATCATCTTTTCCGGAGTATGTTGTTTCCTTTTTCACAATTAAATTGTCCACTTCCATTCATCCTGTACTTTTTTGGGCAAATGGGGGGAAAAAAAATAGGAGGGCATGATTTATGATCTGGTGTGTTGACGATTATTTAATTAGCTTAGTCTCTATAAATTGTTTTGGTATATCTTTTAATCTCAACTTACCTTACATAGAACCAAATAAAAATTATTCTGTTTGCACATATATATGCCTTTTCTTTTCACATGTAAAAATCTACATCATGTGCAGGATCTCTACCTCTTCCATGGTCTATTAGGATGAAAATTGCCCTAGGTGCTGCCAAGGGTCTTGCTTTTCTTCACGAGGAAGCAAAAAGGCCTGTGATATATCGTGATTTTAAAACATCCAACATCCTATTAGATGCTGTATGTGACCAAAAAACAATGGCTTTAATACGTTTTTCTTCATTATTTATCTTCCTGACAATATTGCTTTTTCAGGAATACAATGCCAAGCTTTCTGATTTTGGACTTGCAAAAGATGGTCCAGATGGAGATAAAACCCATGTCTCTACTCGTGTGATGGGAACATATGGCTATGCAGCTCCAGAATACGTAATGACTGGTGAGTTTTGGAATATTTGGACCTTTTAGTTTCCTACTGCTGTGATTGAAAAGTACATTAAATGAATTTTTTCTTGGAAGGAAAATATGGTGATTTACGTTCTTTTCACTTGTCAACTCTTTTACCTATTTGTTCCCATGGCATGCAATGCTCGGATTAAAATTGTAGAATTTGGAACTGTGTTATCTTGTTCAGTCTACTAGTGCCTTTTCATTCTCCCTTGTGATTGCATTTGGTCTGATAAATGCTCGTATCACAGGACATCTTACATCAAGGAGTGATGTTTACAGTTTTGGAGTGGTTCTTCTCGAAATGTTGACTGGCAGAAGATCCATGGATAAAAACCGTCCTAACGGCGAACATAACCTTGTGGAATGGGCACGGCCATACCTAGGAGAGAAAAAAAGATTCTATCGTTTGATAGACCCTAGGCTTGAAGGTCATTTCTCAATAAAAGGTGCCCAAAAAGCAGTACAATTGGCTGCTCAATGCCTTAGCCGAGATCAAAAGATCAGACCCTTGATGAGTGAGGTTGTTGAAGCCTTGAAGCCTCTGCCAAACCTCAAGGACATGGCAAGTTCATCTTATTATTTTCAGACAATGCAAGCTGACCGCGTTCGATCCAGCCCAATGGCGAGAAATGGCTACCACACGGCTGCAGGACCAGTTCCAAAGAACGGGCAGCAACTACGCAGTCATTCAGTCGCACACGGTTCTCATGCTTCTCCTTATCATCATCAGCAGCCCCATCCATCTCCAAAACCCAATGTCAAAGCCTAAGAATTGGGTTGTTTGGTAATTAATTAGTAATTATCTAGTTGTGTTAACCCATCTCATTTTGTCATCAATAGATCTCCCCCTTCTACCTCAGTATAGATAGATGTTTATTTTGCAAAACAGCATTTGCTGGTGGATCATTGAAAACGCCGCAACAGATAGACATATCTGCTCTATCATCTTGTTAAAATGGGAAACCTGGCAGAAGAGTGTACGATAGCAGATGAATATTGTTCATCGATTTTCAATGTCATATTGTTTTTGGGAAAGAATAGACAATGCTCCTCATCTCTTCGCTTCCCTCGTTCTATTCCTCTTCATTTTTGTGGGTCAAACACTTCCATTTCAGAAAAAAAATTATGACAGACAAGCAATATTTGCCAGCTTACAAAGACGACAATGCTCCACATTTCAACTTAGATTGACAAAATATTAGGCAACAACAGAGACCGCACCCATATAAAGACCTGATGATTGATAACGAATACGTGATGAATCAAGGGGTTTGACTGCTAAATTATTGGAACAAGGATGAATTTGGTGTTGGAACTTGAGTGGATGTTGAATGGCTTCTCAAACCCACTTTGCCAGTTTGCTTCAGCCATTCATTCTTGACTTGATAGATCGTTGATGCCAATGTAATCCATTTGGGTTAATATTATAAGTCATCGACATATGTGTGTTCTTACACCATACCCACTTTCTCAATGCAAGTGCCCAAATATACCAACTGATCGAGAAAGCAAAAGCATGCAGCTATGGACAAAATACTATCATTGGGGAAGATTAATTATAAAATAGAAGATGTGGGTGGCCAACGGTGAACAGAAAGGTCTGAACCGTTCGGAATCCGCCGCGTGGACGGAGGAGGAAAGAAGCAATCATTGCAGAGAAATGAAAAGATCTGAAACCATTTCGGGAAAACTCTGATTCAGTCACAGCCCGATGAGATTCTTTGTGAAAATGGGTTACTCAATTCGCACAGTTGCTCCACTATGGCGCCGAGTAATTCTTTCAATGATGAGGAGAAGGACACGGAGTTTGTGCGGTCTGGTCTGTGATCTCCATTTAGAGTTACCTACCTCATCACGCAGCTACATACGCATTTGCCATTGCCAATTGCCACCTCAAATTCACTCGCTTGGCTGCCCATAAGAGCGAATATTTCTCAAAAAGCTATAGGGGTTTTGCAGTGCAGGTAAGGTGTTTGTTGTATGTCCTCTTCCCTTTCTTCATCCTACACAGTCCACGATTAGTTGTTTGATTAGAAAGAAGAATCGAAATTTTCAAATGGGTGGATTTCTCTGAACTTTCTCTGGGTACATGACTCGATGTCAACCATCTCAGAAAACTATGCTCAAGATTATTCATTAGTTTGATTTTGGAATACTTCGGTAAACTTAGAACATGTGGTAGACATTTGATTGTTGCAAGTTCAATGAAGTGCTTCAACCTGGCAAGATTGGCTCCAAATGAAGGTAGACTCTGTTGAATGGGTTAGAAACTATGAAGGCTGCAAATGCTTGATTGCTTTCTATAAGCTCAGCAATACCAAATGAGCATATCCAAAGCCTGTATTTTTATGGTCTGGTTGTTGCTTATTGAAGTGTGCAGCCAAACGAGACTTGAAAGTGTTGTGTCTCTGTTTTCTACAGCTAGAAATCTTCATGTTCTAGATTTGAAATTCATGTTTCTAGTTAACTTGTGGGTTTGATATTGAACAAGACGAGCATGTGAAGAGATCAGAGAAAGGTAATATAAAGTTGAGAGTGTTTTGGCCCTCTAATTTTTGTGTTTTCTGGTTTGAAAGAGCTGCTAGAGGAAAGTGGGTGAAAATGAGAAAGCTGAAGTTGCAGGAAAATAAGCAGAAGAAGATGCAGAGTGGAAGAATTTGGCAGAGCTCAGCATCACTCAACAGTGTGTCCCCATCCTAAAAGCAAATCAAACACTGTATTTGCCTTACCAATTATGCATATCGGATAGAGTTTCCAGATGGAGCGTTTGAAACTTTGAATACGGAGTTAACGTTTTGTTTCTTGTTTTCACTTCCTTTCTTGATCTCTAAAATTTTAAATTAAGAAAAAAAGTAAATGTTTTATGTAGAAATTAATTTTTCAAAATAAATATATTAAAATTTTTTTGTCATATTTATTTTTTATGTTTATCATGAATTTTATGAGTAAAAAGTGATAAAATAAAATTTTTCTATGTTTTGAAAAAATAAAATTTTATTTTATTGTTTCTAAAATTTCAATACAATTTTCAAAACGTTTCTTAAAAATAACAACAAGAAATATAAAAAGTTACCAAACAATTATCTTTCTATTATCAAACATGCCCTTGTGTGGTCTGTTTTGGGTGAATCTTTTAACTTTTTACCTCCATGTTCTTGCATGGTATTTGGAAACTTGGGTTTGTTTTGTTCAATATTCTCAAAATAGTTCTGTTTTTTCAAAATAAAAATTTAGTGGAAACATGTTATGAATAGTTGGCTTTAAATTATACCACCTTTTTTTTAATTGTTGACAAAAAAAAATATATGTTATCAACCTAAAGTCCTAAACATAGCTCAATTTGTGAAGTTATTTATCTCTCATCAAAAGATGGTGAATTCAAATTTCTATTATACAGTAAAAAGAAACAAGAAAAAAAAATTTTGATTTTAGAATTTGTTAGATGGGTCAAAGAAGTTTTTTCTTTGGTTCCACCTAAAAGAAGGTACCATATCAATATGGCCATGCCAATGACATCACGAGTTGTATAGTACATTTCAATAAAATGGGCATTTACTAATGATATTACAATAACTTTTTTGTAAGTACCTTGGAAGAGAAATTCAAACCGGGTTTGGTCGAGAATATACATTTTAACTAATTAAATTATGTTATGATAATTAAACATTGAAAGAGTAAATAAAATATATTAAATGTTAGATATCAAATTCACGACAAAAATTTCATGTAATCTTACATTAAAATTTTCAAACTTTTTGGTCTAATTTGGGATGATTAATATTGGAAATTTGGAACACAACTTACCCAAAAACAGTGTCTAACTACTTTCTATTATTATTATTATATTCTAATAATCCAGCTTAAAACTAAGTTTGGCTATTGACTTAATGAATATACATGATTATCAAAATACGCATCAATTCAATACGGGTGGACGAAGGTTTTTTTTTTCTTTTTTTTTTTAATACTACAGGGTGGACAAATTTTGTGACACAGGCAATTGCTATATTAATTATGTCATTTCGTTGTCTTTGAATTAATTGTGCATTCTTCAAAAGAAGAAACCGTTCCTCAATTGAAAGGTTTATAAACACTTGGCTTAAAAGATCTTGCAAAACCGAAAAATCCTCCAACAAAATAGAAATACTATAACTTTGTATTATAAATATAACAACTCAAACTTTTGAATATATATATATATATATATATATATATATATATATATATTTAGTTCAATGTGGGGATCAAATCACAATCTCATTGGAGATATATGTAAATTATATTGAGCTGTGCTCACTTAATTTTTAAATATTTATTTCAATCCTATATTTTAAAAATGGTAATTTTTTCCTTAAAAAGAAATGGTAATTTTGTCTCTAATTTTGAATTGTGATAATATGCAGACTTAGGAGTGTTCACAAGTAAGAACGAGGAAGTCTTGTCCCCCCTTATTTCAATTCGCAAAATTTTCACTATATTTTGCGGGATCAAGACAGAGATTCCCCATAGAGAATTTGTAGGATTAGGTTTAATGGTTCGTTTAGTAATGTTTCTATTTGTTGTTTATCGTTTTTTACTTTTAGTTTTTTATAAAAACATAGAATAGCATTTGGTAACTTCTTTTTTTGTTCTTTCTTTTTTTTTTTCCGCTGAAACATGTATGAAAACAATTTTTTGTTTCTTGTTCTCTACAATTTCAAATTAAAAGGTGTAAAAGTTTTATTTGAAAATTAAAATTTTAAATTAAAAATTTTGTTCTTTTATTTATTTTTTAAATATTTATTATGCAATTTATTAGTCAATAATGATAAAATAATATTTATATTTATGTTTTGAAAAATAATTAGAGGAACATGAACTAAGAAACTTGATTTTGTTATTTTCAAAATTTTAGGTTTCTTGGAAATGAGAAACAATATTTGTTTCTAAAAAATTGGAAATGAGGAATAAGAAACAAAAAACAAGATATTACTAAACAAGTCTTTAAGTTTTATGTGTTTTTTTGTTCATGTTTTCAATTTTTCTCTAGAACATAAAAAAACATTATTTTATTATTGACTTATAAAATACATAATAAATATTAAAAATAAATATAAAAAAATTTAATTGAAAAAAATTAAATTTCATATCAAAAAAATTATTTTTCAATTTTAAAATTTTAAAGAACCAGAAATAAGAAAGGGTTACCAAAAAAGAAAAATCAATAAAAAAAGAAAGAACAAGAAACAGGAAATAGAGTCAATTTAATAATATGCTCATTTCTTATTTTATGTCCTATTTTTTAATAAAAAAAACATAAATGCATGGATGCCAATATCATGAATGCAAGAATGATAAACAATATTTTTATTTATATTGGAACAAATTGGAAATGGAAACAATAAAAAATTACATAGCCCCCAACACGCATGGATTAAAAAATGATAAAACAAATTTTTTATCTATGTTGGAATAAATTGGAAACAAGAACAAAAAAAAAAACTTATTTCCGTTATTTCCAAAATTTCGATATAATTTTGAAAATATTTCTATTAATTGAGAAATAAAAAACATAAAAAATTATCAAATACTTAAATTTCATAATAAAATTAGAAATAAGAAACAACAAACATGAATATTATCAAATGGGCCTGAAAATATTATCAGTCGAGTTGTCACTAATAAAAATCTACAATTGAAAAATGTTAAAACATAAGGTTAAATTGAAACTTTTTAAATAATAGAGCTGAAGTTGAAAAGAAAAAAACAAAAATTTTTACCAAATAAATGAGATGAGATGACAAAATAAAGTGAGAGTTAGGCAGAGAATACAATACAAAACTTTAACAATACCCACTAAACATATCTTATACGAAATCCATAGAGAAAAAAAAGAGAGAATTAGGAATAAAAGACAAATAAAGAAAGTTGGAGAAGTGAAATTGGATTTAAACTTAACCATTTTTATGTTTTCTTTTGGAGACGGCAAAGGATACCTTTGCGTTAACTCACCGTCCATCTCTCTGGATTTTTGCTAAATCCGCAAACGACCCGCCGCAATTGCCTAATTACATAAACCCCCCAATTAAGTGTATGTATCCAACTTCAGCCCCCCAACTCCAAATTTAATTCCCCAGATATTTATTTATTATTCCAAAAGCAATTCTATTTTATTTTTTGCAAAGGAAAGTCATTTTATTTGATTAATCAAATAGTGTCCACTCTTGTCATTTATCTCCAATCTCTCTCTCTCTCTCTCTCTCTCTCCTGTCCTCTTTTTTCTCTCTCTTCTGTTCTTCATTTAAGTTCTTCTTCCCGGTTCCCTGCATCTGCGCTGAAGAGGGAGTAGTGGCAACAGTGGGATCATGTCGACGATTGGACTCGATCCTCTTCTATACCACTGTGGGAAAGGGAAACACAGATTCCACCGGCGTCCTCAATTCAATACGCTCAAACCCTGTTCCTTCGGTTACTATCCTAATAAGCTCCTCTACCGTGGCCGAAGGAGTTTCTTCAATTGCAATTCTTATAGACTTCCTGCTCTTAGAGCTAGCTCGACTAATGCGGCTCTTCTTGAAAGTTTCCAATCTACGGATGTCCTACTGAAGGAGACGTTTCCTCTCAAGCGCACCGAAAAGGTTTGAGACTTTGAGTTATATCTTATCATATGGAACTCTTTTTCTTATTCTTCTTCCTGCTATTTAATTTGTGGGATTTGTTTTATCGCTGCTGGGTAGTGCATTTCCCTTTTCGCTTCGTTGCGTTTTTCACTCTCGGGATGAGAAATTGTTGCTTGTTTTTACTGGTTGAACTTCTTTTACCTAAGAATTAGGGAGGGTTGACTTCAGTTCGTCGTTGTTGGTTCGAGCTTGTAGGTGGAGGGAACGATCTTTGTCCGATTAGCGCAGGGGAAAAACCAGAATCAATGGGAGCTTACTGTGGGATGTAACCTTACTGGGAAATGGATTCTTCACTGGGGCGTGTCCTTAATCGACGATAGTGGCAGGTATTTCTCGTTTCATTCTCTGTTCCTTCTGGTATGAGAAGAAACTTAAATAGCTAAAAAAATTTACTGGTGCTTGTTTTATTCAAACGTTGCCTTTATCTAAAATGGGTCGATATTGAATGAATGAACCTTGCAGCGAATGGGATCAACCTCCTAAAGAAATGATACCCCCGGGTTCAATACCCATCAAAGTATGTTGCTCTAGTCTCTTAATTTCAATGAGTAAGCTGCTCTTGCATTACCTGCAAATGTTTAATGAGAATTCTATTCTCAGGATTATGCAATTGAAACACCATTGAAAAAATCATCCTCATCTTCTCTGGGAGATACTGTTCATGAAGTGAAGATAGATCTTGTTCCCAACAAAGGAATTGCAGCTATAAATTTTGTTTTAAAGGTTCTTATTTTCATAGCAATTGAGAACGTCTGCTATTTCTCTTTGGGTCATGCTCGTTTCTAATATTGCAAGTCCCTTTGGGGAATGGGACTTCTTATTTTTGGTAGTGCAGGATGAAGAAACTGGAATTTGGTATCAGCACAAAGGGAGAGATTTTAAGGTGCCTCTTACAGACTCCCATGGTGATGATGGCAATATAGTTGGAACGAAAAAGGGCTTGGGTTTATGGCCAGGTTGGAGAGGTCTTTATGTAATTTATATTCGTATAATTTCTTGTTTCTTTTAATATGGCAATGCATGATATTCTCATTTGTTTTTATTTCTCCTTTTTATTTATTCATACTTTTCGAACTATAGAGTTAATACAGATCCCCTAACTAATCATTTTATTTTTTACCAATAAAATGTTGAATTTTAATTAGCTGTGAATGCTGTTATAATTGAAGTTGTCTCAAATGGAAGAAATTGTAGAACTGAATAAGACCAATAGAGATAAATGATTTTATGTTCATCATACATCTTCATTCAATTGTCGGTACAATAAACCACTGATAAAGTTTTGTCTCTTCATCTCTTTAATTTCTCTTCTGTTCTTGCAATCAGTTCTGAGTTCGTAATAGAGTTGTAGCTTTAGCTGTTGAACAGCAAGATATGCTAAGTGATGCTCTTCACTGTATACATTCTTTTTTTTAGTAGACCAGTTATAGTTCATAATCAAGAAATACATTCTTAGAGTGTCAAACTAGAAAGTTATGCCTACAGTTTCTTGCAGTTATGTAATAGGCCCATTTCTTGCTTCCATCGTGCACTGGAGGGGGTTTATTTAGTTAGTGGGTTATGAGTTTAAATTGCCACACACCTGTTTCCCTGGTGTTTATCTCATTATTTCAGCTGTTGTCTATCATGTGGATGGGATGCACTTTATAACTTTCTTCAATTCTAGGGGCTTTGGGACAGCTATCCAACCTACTTGTCAAAGCAGAGTCTTCTAAAGGTCAAGAAAGCAGTGGTGAATCTGGAGATACAAAGGAGAAATATTTGGAAGGATTCTATGAAGAACTGCCTATTGTAAAAGAAGTAGCTTTTGATAACTCGGTCAGTGTTTCAGTTAGAAATTGTCCTGAAACAACCAAATATCTTTTGTATTTGGAAACTGACCTACCTGGAGATGTAATTGTTCATTGGGGAGCTTCAAGAGATGAGACTAGGAAATGGGAGATTCCAGCTGCTCCTCATCCTCCGGAAACAACAGTATTCAAGAACAAGGCCTTGCGTACTCTACTGCAGGTTTTTTGCAAAGCATTTTTTCCCTGAAATTTGGATCTACAGTACAGTCTTTCATCTTTCAAGAACTCTTTTCTAGCATTATTGAGACAATGAATAGAAATTTTAAGGCAAATGCTTAGAGGGAGCCTTGGGTGTAAACCCCTAAAAGTTCTCTACACTCTAGCAATATGGAAAAAATCTGTAGTAATTGATCTATCATTCATCAAAATTTTGTTGTTTATCTGCAGCATCGTTAGCTGTGTATGAATAAGCCTCTTGATAATGAAAATAAAATTTGAGTAGATTTTTTCTTTTTGATACAAGTTAGAATGATTAAATACATCTTGGAAAATTCTATTCATTCTAAGCACACATATGCTTTTCAAATCTTCATGTTTGGATTTTGTAAAAATTCATGTTAAGTTTAGATTTTGCGTCGAGAATATTGTTGTGTTGTTATTTATGAAGTGTCCTCTTTGCAGCTGAAAGAAGGGGGGAAGGGATCTTGTGGAATTTTTACCATAGAAGAAGAGTTTGATGGATTTCTTTTTGTTCTCAAGCAGAACGAGAACCCTTGGTTAAACTACAAGGGAGATGACTTCTACATCCCTTTCCCAAGTTCAGGTCATTTGCCTGGTCAAAAGAGACAGAATGAATTTGAAGATGCAGGAGTATCTAGAAAAGCTGGAGATGGATATGAAGAAGTTTCTGTTACTGCTTATACTGATGGAATTATCAAGGAAATTAGAAATTTTGTTACTGACATTTCTTCTCAGAGGACTCAAAAGAAAAAAACCATAGAAGCACAAGAAAGCATTCTTCAGGAAATTGAAAAATTGGCTGCTGAAGCCTATAGTATCTTCAGAAGTGCTTCTCCAACTTTTACAGAGGAAATAATTGAGATGCCTAAACCTGTAGAGCCACCCGTGCAAATTTCCTCTGGCACAGGTTCAGGTTTTGAAATATTGTGCCAAGGATTTAATTGGGAATCTCACAAGTCTGGAAGATGGTACATGGAACTTAAAGAGAAAGCTGCAGAATTATCCTCCCTTGGTTTCACTGTGATATGGTTGCCACCTCCAACTGAATCTGTGTCACCAGAGGGATACATGCCAAAGGACTTGTATAATTTAAGTTCCAGGTAAATATAAAAATGTTGTAGTTTAGCCAGCAAGGGGTAGCCCAATTGGCAAGAGCTCGGGGTCTCTTGGTCATACCAACCGACTTAAAGGTCTCAAGTTTGAACCTTTGGGTGAGCTTAACATAAAAGATCTTTGATGTCCTCTGAGTCCAGGCCTTGGGATGGGTGTGAGTGCTTTGGATGTAGGGGAGCAAAGCTCCAACTCACGGTTATTAAAGAAAAAAAGAGAAAAAAGGTTTGTAGTTTATATGACATGATAATTTAATTTATATCAAAAAGAAGATTTGAAAAGTAAACAGGTAGAACCATTTCACTCCTAGGATTTTGCATGTTATCATCCAATGATTCTTCATAATTGTTCTTCTATCTTGTGCATGGAATCTAGAGAATGTGCTCAATTCATCCGAGGATGGTCGCTTTAAAACCTTTCGATGTGCTCTTTTCCCTCATATTTAGTAATTTGAAAAATGGTAGGCATCATTACAAGGAAGATCTTTAAATAAATATTTGTTCAACTATACTTTGTTCATTTCAGATATGGTAACATTGATGAGCTGAAGGATGTTGTGAAAACATTCCATGATGTTGGGATAAAGGTTCTTGGTGATGTTGTCTTAAATCATCGTTGTGCACATTTTAAAAATCAAAATGGTATTTGGAATATATTTGGTGGTCGCTTAAATTGGGATGACCGTGCAGTAGTTTCAGACGATCCACATTTTCAGGTTTGATTATTCTGTTTGGCTTCTCAGATACCTGCCGTTTAGATTCTATTCAGTTTTCCACTTATATTTTATATGAAATATTGCGTGATGAAACAAAAATAAAAATCATAACACAACAATATGTAACGACTATAAATAAATAATACATTTTGGACAATTTGATCCTTGATATGAATGATTGTCCACTCTCTACTTCTGAAGTCTAAAAGTAATTATCATAAATTTAGAGCGAAATTGTTTGAGATTGTTAACGTTTGTGAAAATGTTGAGCTTTGTATGCATGATATTACCCTTGAAGCTGTGTAAATGTCATCATTGAACTAAGTATATTGCCTTGTTTATGTTACATTGAGAGACGTAGACTTCATTTAAGTATTTACATCCTTTTTGCTATTGTTTAGTTACTTGGACAACAAAATTGATTATTTCTTTGTCATGTCATGTGAAGGGTAGAGGCAACAAAAGTAGCGGAGATAACTTCCATGCAGCACCCAACATTGATCATTCACAAGATTTTGTGAGAAATGATATTAAAGAATGGCTACGCTGGTTAAGGTTAATTCTCTGACTAACCTTTTTTTGGGCTGAACTATTAATTTCTGTGGAGTTCTTTTTGTTCTTTATTATTTTATGTGAAACCTTATGATATTCAAAATTTTCACAATAAACAGTAAGTAGCATGACATGATAACCCGAGAAATGGACTTAGGGGTGAAAAGAGGCTTTGGACTCTAACCAAGAGGTCCTGAGTTCAATGACCAAGAGGTCATAGATTCACCTCTTAGTGCATAGGCTATTACTTGAGGTATAAACCTGGAGACAGTTTTTTGACTCATCAGTGCTGGTATGATTATATATGATTTCCAGTTTTGAACTTGTTGAACGTAAAAATTTGAGGACACTGTATATTAAAAAGGTAAATTAACCAAATAAGTGAAGGACTTCAATTAAGTTGATCCATGAAGGCATTTGGCTCTCTTTAATTCTTAAAAGTGATCAGAATATTTGCCATCATGACAGGTGGATATGCTTGATTTTCTTTTTAATCCATCTGATTTTTGCTCCTTAAAATGAATTCGCATGGCTATCTTTAAATTATTGGTTGTGGGTTTAATTATGGTCGTTTTAACAGAGTACTTGGTGTTATTAACTTCTATGATTTCCTGATATGCATATGAACATCTCTTTCTTGATCAATGTTGATGTCTCTTTTGTACTTTGCTTTTGTTTTTGTAAACCCGTGTTTTTGTTCTCTTTTTTCATTTATCTTAATGAAAAGTGCACTTTCTTATTAAAAAGAAAAATAAATTGGATGAACGTTGGCTTTGATGTATTATGTTTCTGGCTGTTTACATGCAGAAAAGAAATTGGGTATGATGGGTGGAGGCTTGATTTTGTCAGAGGATTCTGGGGTGGTTATGTGAAGGATTACTTGGATGCAAGTGAACCTTACTTTGCTGTAGGTGAATACTGGGATTCCCTGAGCTATACGTATGGTGAGATGGATCATGATCAAGATGCTCATAGACAGAGAATTGTTGACTGGATAAATGCTACTAATGGAACTGCTGGGGCATTTGATGTTACTACCAAAGGGATTCTTCATTCTGTAAGCTTCCATTTAATTATTCATTTGCTAAAAAATCTGTGTTTTTGGATGATTTTTTAGCCTATTCACAAGATGACTTGTTATTATACTTGCAAGAAAAGAAAAAAAAAAGATTGTTATCATATTGTCATAATTTATTCTCCTAAATTCCTAATTGCATTTGTCTAGGATATGTATCTGACAGGCTCAATTATAAAAATACAAATTGTAGTTTGTTTGCTACAGTAGTTCCTAAAAGCTTCTTGATGCTGCAAGAAAGTTTGCTTATTACTTGTTGAAAGTTACATACTTCTAAGATGCTAACTTTTTTTGCTATGTCCTTTTTTCTGTAACTATTTGGAAAATATCTCTTATAGGCACTTGATAGATGCGAATACTGGCGATTATCAGATCAGAAGGGAAAGCCTCCTGGAGTTGTTGGATGGTGGCCCTCTCGTGCTGTTACGTTTATAGAGAATCACGACACTGGATCTACACAGGTTTAAACATCTTTCCTTGTGAACTAATTTATTGCATTTAAAACTGAAATCAGACGGGTGAATCATTCATTAGAGATACACCCTGTGATGCTTTATACATTGACAAATTAGTTTTACCCTTCGAATTGTTAATATGATTAAACTGAGATAATCATCAGTTCTTGTGATTTAATGTACATATCTTTATGCCATGTAGAACCTAAAATTTTCAGCTAATATGATTTACTTTACATTTCTTGAAGCCATCGGTACCATCAATTTTGAGTGTTATTTTGTGATGCTGTTCTCTGATCTTGTAGGGTCATTGGAGATTTCCCGGTGGAAAAGAAATGCAAGGATATGCTTACACTCTGACTCATCCAGGAACACCATCAGTATTCTTTGACCACATTTTCTCCCACTACAAATCTGACATTGCTGCACTTATTTCTCTCAGAAAACGAAATAAAGTCAACTGCCGGAGTGTAGTAAGTATAAATGACCTTTTATTTCTTAAAAACTGGAAGAAATTGACCACTACTTCCAAATTCATTTTCCTTTATTTCACCTTTGTTGGGTTGCTGGAGAGGATCTGGAAACAGAATATGTTTCAGATGAGTTGAAAATATAAATATCCATGTATCTATGTTAGAACCCAAACAGGAAATACTACAAGAACTACCAAGTAATTCGAGGTACTTGGACCCTCCTCTCCTCTCTTGAGTATTCTTACACAAGCCTAAACCATACTCACTCCATTGGATACCTTCATCCTTGCACCTCCATTCTATTTATAACAACACTCCCTAACAACTTTCCTATCTAATTACTAAGGTACCCTCGATACTCTAATAATATCCCTTTATTACCCTAAGGGCGATTCCTATCAATCTACTACTGTACACATCATAGCCAATTGAATGGTTCACTATGAATGCAAGTTTCTAGGCCTTAGGCATCTGATAAATAGAAACTGTAAAGTGCATGAATTGACTCGAAGGACACAGTCCGTTGGAGCCCATCAGCATTAACAGCGTATAGTTGGTGCTGGCCGTGTGGCTTCTTGAAAATGTTACAAGCATATAGTTAACAGCAGATGATTGTGTTTACTATTTAGTTTCTTAGCAAACATTCATTGGGTGGCAAAACGAGGAAAATTCCAATAGTCTTATTCCTGTACAGATCAAGAACAAATATAACTACGGCACTATGCTTTAATTACTTGGCACTTCATTTTTCAGGTTAAAATTGAGAAGGCAGAAAGGGATGTCTATGCAGCCACCATTGATGAAAAAGTTGCAATGAAGATTGGACCGGGCTATTACGAACCTCCTAGCAGATCCAACGGATGGTCGTTAGTTATCGAGGGAAACGACTACAAGGTCTGGGAAGTATCCAAGTAAAATCCTGATGAATCACGAAATTCAGACAATGAAAAATCACTTCCTTGTTGGATGAACCTCATATAAATTGTGACAGAAGGCTGAAGATAATGCTGCTATTGGATCGTGGATAGAAGATTTATACAGTTTTATATGTATTATACATATTCATTGGCTCTAAAAGAAGCATTCATTGAGGACAATGTTAATGTTGTTGTAAAGTTTCACCCATTGGTGGCCATGTATAAATTTACCTGCAGGTTAATAAAGGTTAATAATATACAATGAAATGTCGGGTGATGCAATTGTACCCACCCTTTTTCCCCCTCTCTACTACCTACTTTTTCCATTTATTAAAGATTTTCCTTTAAAAATCCATTTTTGGAAGGCAAGGGTGGAGATTTTCACCCATCCTCTGCCTTGGATTTGTAAAATTGTGTAATGAAGACAATTTTTTTTAATTGATTTCATGTAGTTTCAATGTTTACATATACAAATTACAAAAATAAATTTAATGACATAAAGTTATAGTTTAATTAAATTTTGTTTTTAAAAGTTATTGTATATTGATGAAGAGATTCTTTCAAGGAACCCCTGTGCTTGTAAGCTTTCTGAAGTGTTTATTTTGTAATTTTTTTTGTTTTGAGTACTTTATTTTGTAATTGTTAAGGGTATGTCATTCGGATTCATTTTCCTGAATCAAATGAAATTCAGTGAAAATCGATTTGGCAGTCGATAGATTTGTTAATGAATTATTTTTGGATTTTGTAATCTAAATAGAAAAGTTTCTGAAAATAACGCTTTCATAATTTTAATTTTTCAAATTGAAACTTTGTAATGCAAGAAAGATAAAAACTTTCACATATCATCTTATAAACTCATTTCTATCTCTAATAAAATGAGTAAAACATAAAATACTATAACAATTTTAAATAATATTTAACTCATAAAATACTATAAATTATATAACAATTGTAAAATAATATTTATATAAAATTTATAAAATATATATTAATCATTTAATTACGTTTTAGATTTAACTAAATATTTAATTGATAATTGCTACTCATTTATAAATATAATATGGAATACAACTCCATTTCTTATTTAGGGCAAAATACATTTTTGATACCTGAGGTTTGAGGTAAGTGTCTATTTGGTCCGTAAAGTTTCAAAATGAACACTCTTAGTTCGATTTGAGGTAGGTGTCTACTTGGTTCTTCAAGTTTTAGAATGTACACTTTTGGTCATTGAGGTTTAAAGTAGGTGTCAACTTGGTCCCTGAAGTTTTAAAATGCACATTTTTTATTCCTGAAAGTTTGAGAAATAGTTTTAAACGGTCTCTAATTTTTTTATTGTTATTAACTAATATTAAAATGACATGTCAAATTAATTAAATTGTTTATTGTAGTTGATGATGTGACAAATAATATTAATTAAATGATATATGTTCAGTACAAATGACGGACAGTGGCGGTAAAGACTTGGTGGTCACCGGAAAAAGGTAGGAGAAAGAGGGAGGAAGAGATGAGGAGAGGAGAGAAAAAGTATCATCACCTACACATATATTATTTAATTAATATAATTTGCCACGTCAGCAACTACAATAAATAATTTAATTGTAATTTGACACGTCATTTTAATATTAGTTAATTAACGGTAAAAAAATTAGGGATCATTTAGAACTATTTATCAAATTTCAGGATCAAAAGTGTTCATTTTAAAACTTCAATGACCAAGTTGACACATAATTTAAACTTTTAAGGAATAAAACATGTTCATTTTGAAAACTTCAAGGACGAAGTAGACACCTACCTCAAATCTCAGAGATGAAAAGTGTTTAATTTCAAATACCAAATAGACACTTAGGACCATAAATGTATTTTGCCATTTTATTTAATACTTTGTTTTAACGAAAC
Organism: Momordica charantia; assembly: GCF_013281855.1. Classification (NCBI taxonomy): domain Eukaryota; kingdom Viridiplantae; phylum Streptophyta; class Magnoliopsida; order Cucurbitales; family Cucurbitaceae; genus Momordica; species Momordica charantia. The sequence continues at coordinate 30,319,573 of NW_028275167.1, read as the reverse complement.
AAACGTTGTAACATGAAAAAGGAAATAAAAAAACAAAACAAAACTCGGTTTATTCGTTTTCTGTTTATAACCGACGGTGCTGGAAACATCAAAAGCTGGCTACAGAGGGAAAAAAAGAAAAGAGAATCAATATTAGGAAGTAACTGTTTTAACCGTTTGAGTGGCAAACGGTTCTCCCTTCTTCCCGCCATTAACGACCATCTCCAACCCCTCATCTTCCCCTGTTTTCTTCTTAAAATCCCTTCTTCCACATCGAACAACTCGCACCTCTCGCCTCCTCGAGCGAACCCTTATGTGTTTCGCTTGAGGTCCAATCCCTTAAAAAACTTTTCTTTTCTTTTATTTGGTGTTGAAACAAGTTCAGCACCCCACAAAAATGGCTCCAACAACAAGAACCATCACAAATATGGCTTGCCTTCTGCTACTGACCTTGTCCATGGCGGCAGTCGCAAATTCCGGCATCGCAGACTTCGACGATTTCTGGAAAAAACGCGCCGTCGAAGCCCAAGAAGCCGCCGCCGAGGCCTACGAACCCAATCCCGAGAAAATCACCGACTCCATCAACGAGGAAGTTGGCGAGTAAGTTCCGACCAGCTGCACTGGCGGACCCAGAAATTTTACATTCTAATTTCTTCCTAACTATAACTTTTAGAAAATTTTAAAATCTTTAAACTTTCTTGGGGGCAATGGCATCCTCTGTTTTTTTTAGAAGCGAAATTAATGTGTGGAGGTTTGAGTTTCAGGCTGTTGGCGGGAAGCAACAGAACCGGGAGGAATTTGAATTCGAAGAAATACCGTGGCCCATGCCGCGCCACTAACCCCATCGACCGGTGCTGGAGATGCAACCCCAATTGGGCGGCCAACCGCAAGAAATTGGCCGATTGCGTTCTGGGTTTCGGCCGGAGAACGATCGGCGGTAAGATGGGGCCGTACTACTTGGTCAACGATTCGTCGGACTCGGACCTCATGAACCCGAAACCCGGAACCCTCCGACACGCGGTGATCCAAAAGGGACCGCTGTGGATCATCTTCGGTAGCAATATGGCGATTCGGCTGACTCAGGAGCTGATCATGACCAGCGACAAGACCATCGATGCAAGAGGGGCCAATGTCCAAATCGCTTTCGGGGCCGGAATTACCATTCAGTACGTGAAGAATGTGATCATCCATGGGCTTCGTATCCATCACATCGTGGTCGGCACCGGCGGAATGGTCAGAGACTCGGTTGACCATGTGGGGTTGAGGACAATGAGCGACGGCGACGGCATTTCCATCTTCGGTTCCTCCAATATTTGGATCGACCATGTTTCCATGTCCAGATGCCACGATGGTCTAATCGACGCCATTATGGGATCCACCGCCATCACCATCTCCAATTGCCACTTCACTCACCACAATGAGGTAACAATAATTGAGAAACAATTTCCAGTCCCTCGAATGATTTTCTCATAAAGATGAGAATTTAAACAGGTGATGTTGTTCGGAGCCAGCGACGGGTACTCGAGAGATTCAATAATGCAAATAACGGTGGCATTCAACCACTTTGGCCAGGGATTGATGCAGAGGATGCCGAGGTGCCGATGGGGCTTTGTCCATGTTGTCAACAATGACTACACTCATTGGCTTATGTATGCCATTGGGGGCAGCCAGCACCCCACCATCATCAGCCAGGGCAATCGCTTCATCGCTCCTCCAAATGTCTACGCCAAAGAGGTAACTGATTTAACCAACACCCCATCCATCCATTTGCTTTGATTTTCTCCGAGGAGAATTGAAAGTGGGTGCGGATTGACTCAGGTGACAAAGAGGGAGTACTCGCCGGAGAATGTATGGAAGAGCTGGACATGGAGATCGGAGGGAGATCTTATGATGAACGGAGCATTCTTCGTTACCTCAGGCGACCAGAGCAAGAGAAGACCCTTTTCAAAGTTGGATATGATCTCTTATAAGCCGGGGACATTCGTCACCAGGATGACCCGCTTCGCCGGTGCACTCCCTTGCTTCCTCGGCCGGCCATGCTAGACTCCAAACTTCCATCCTTTTTTACCAGACATCGCTGGAAACTTGCCGTCAAAAGCATATATAGAGAGGAACGAGAGATACATTTAATTCATATACAACTCTTCGTCAGGGTCACTACTCAACACACAAGTATGGAAATTTTGGTTATTGTGTCGGCTGAATTGGGTGAAGGCATAAAGAAGGAAAACACATACTTGTGTATCTGGCCGTTTCATTACCAGAACCCATATAAGTGAACTTGTTTTATGATTACCTCTATTCTATTTCCATGTTTATTTCATTCTGCTGTCTCTATAACAATAAATTTAATATGTGCATTTTAAGAAAATGTTACAACTTTTCTTTTGATTTTCTTTTATCATCAAATATATCAGGTGTAACTTTAACTATGAATTCGGACTGAATTTGAGTTATGTTATTTTCAAAAAGTTCCAAACTACCTTCTCCTATAAGTGTGGTGATTAACTGACAAAAGATGGGTGTGAAAGAAAAGAAGGGATAACGTAATGAACAGTTATTCTAAAGGAACAATCAACTAAAAGAAGCGACACAACTAGTGAGTTACAGACTAACAGGGCAAAATTTTGTTCCACGACCCTTACATATCATTGGTTTTGTAGAATCTGGAAGTAAATTGAATTTCTCAATAGTAAAGTTTATTTGTGTGAAGCAGTAATCACACCTCAAAATGTCCTAACATAGCATGGTATTTTACTCATTGCCAACATGAACTATTCGGAAATTTGAGGAAAAATGAGATATTGCATATAAGACAATGCTAACAGAACGCCTCCTTGGATTATATAAGATACACAACTTAAACAAATATGTAATGATGGTAGAATCAACACAGGAGGGTGCACAGCAGTCAATCTCTCTCTTCTCATTAACAACATCTAGTTGATGTGGACCTGCCATTTGTCAAACAGCATAAATTATGGGCAACAAAACACGCCGTGATATCTATAAAATTGTTAGGAAAAAAACAAAGGAAAGAGAGATAAACTCTGAGCGTTGTAAAAATAGCTCAGTTTTTAAGATTAGAAAACAAAAAACAAGGCCATTATAAGAGGTGAGACTTAACCTTCTACGTGGGGTCATTTATTCAAGAGACTGACAAATTCGTGTAGTTCTTTTCTTCTATTAATAACTTTACCACATAGAAATCAAGGCAATCTAAAACAGGAAAGGTAATTTTATCACACATCCAAACTATCACGATTTATAAATGGGGTTATGGTTATCTAGTTGGACGAGGTAGGTTTGCTGTGTTCGTTTTTAGTTCCAATTTCTCGAAGTAAATATAATGAGAAGACTCCAACCTTAATTCTTAGATAAAAAACAACATTGTTGCAAATTAGTGAACATCAATCGCTTCTTCCATATGATATACACTAATAATCTAAAAACTGGGGAAAGGATCAAGATGAAAGCAAAAGTCTTCAAACCTGAGCAGTGCTCTTGGCTGGTCTTCTGTAAAACCTCGGGATAGCGTATCAGTAAGTTCCTTAAGACCCTGAAAAATAATTGGAACACTTATAAACAAGTAATTAATACTAACAGATATTTAAGACAGGTAAATAAAAGACCGGTATACATGTCAATTCCCTCCAAACGTCCCCACATAAGAACCACTTCAAGTTCACATCCATAACCAATACGGGAAACCTATTCTAGCAACTGTTTGATGCTTTTTCAGTAAATTTAAGAAACAAATGGCAATCACGTAAAGGTTTGAAAGGACATTTGGTGCTTCAGCAGTAAAAGTTATGTTTGTGACTGAGTGAATAATTGTTTCATAATCTAGAATGACCCATACTTTAGCAAGTTGGCACAAAGGAGTCAGGTTGTCATTGAGAGAGAAAATACTCCTTAAGTTATCAGACATAAATTGCAAAAGCATTCAAAGTTACAAAAAAATCCCCCTTCAACCAATTGGGGGGACGCTGCAGTAAAACATACTTTCAGATTAGGAGTTTCCATATGAGTCAGCAGACCCTGAGTCTTGCCTGGAAGTTTAAGCTGCTCCTGCAAGTAACGGGATGAATAATGGGTACAATGATTAGTTTCATAGGAAAGCATGAAGTGGAGATTATATGTCAGAGGAGCTCCGAGAATTGAAATCAATAAGAAATTGCAATGGTTGAGTCAAGTTGTTAAAAGTTGATCGAAAGACAAATGATAAATATGTGAAAAATAAAAGAAATATAACTTCAGGAGCCCTCCTGCCAACAACGGAATCAATTGGTGAGTCACAGGACCCAATAATTGGGGTGAAAGTTGAAACTATCTAATCACAGACATAGATGTTTGGGATTTCAGTTAAGGTTAAATTGCATAAGTACTGGCTTCAACCTTTAAAGTTTCAGGCATTTTCCCCTGCTTTCCATCAACAAAGTTGCACAAGTACAATACACCAACATTTGCAAGTTCCTGATAACAACGAATCATCATAAGCAAAGTTTCCAATATCACCTGCAAACTGTAATTAATAGAAATTCTTTCGCAATAATTAGAACAAAATCATGTCAGGAAATTTCTTGGCAATAACTGTTTGAGGTTAGTGAAACTATGGAAAACCTCCCTATTCTAAATATACAGATGATACTTCACCCAATTTATTATATTTGGTCGGAGACCTCACCTTTTAAGGTATAAAATAAAAGGAAACTTCAGTCAAACTGACAAAATGAAAGTAAAATTACAAGCCAAAAAAATAAAAGAGGAAGTTTCTCACCTGCTTATATTCAAGAGAAGATAGTTTCCCATCCTGAAAGAGGAGAAGTGAGGCAATATCATTATTAATTCTCAGTGAAATAGCAGTCAGATACATCAAAAACAAAATTCTTTTAATGTAATATCTCAGTCAGCGAGCACAGATACTCAAAAAGGGCTATTGCTCATCATTTATCAAATTTGAAAATCACAAGCAGTTATTGAAAAGAACAATTCAAAATGTCCATGCAAGTAGAACCGTAAAAGTAAAGGCATGGTAAATGCAATAAAAGGATCAGATCACCAATCTTACAGTGCAGAAACATAAATATTAGTTTTGCAACTCCTATAACAAAAAACTCACCAAACCAGAAACCAAGTTTTGCAATTGGCCCAAGTCAAAGTCAATCTCAGAAAGAGATTTTTGAACTCCTGATACCTGTTTCACCAATATTAACCATATCAAGACAATGTAAATGTTTCCAAACATTTTATAGAATGCACCTCCTCCTGCCCGTTCATGGGAATATAAAATTGAACTTGCTACATCTATACGGTGATAAGAAAGCAGTTTTAGCTTGGTTTTATTTGAGACCATGTTATATGAAAATTATCAATATTTCTCTGAATCAATGTACTACAAAATTACATAACATTGGCATATCTCAAAGCATTGAGTAAATGCAATCTTTTTTTATTATTATTATAATTTTTCATACTTTCTCCTTTCTATTGTTTCTTAAATTAAAAATAATAATAATAACGCTATGACAAAAGTCTTACAAAATACACAATGGAAAAATAACTGTACAATGATAAGGTTGTAGCAGTTGCACCTGACCAAAGTAAAAGATTTATAAAAAAAAGGAAAACACGGATTGTAATGCCAATAAATTAAGAAAAATCAGTATTTTTAGCTGTATAAAATTTCTTTATATCAAGATAATTTTGAGCACCATGAAATTCATAGATCCATTCATCATTTAACAGAATCTCAGAGAACTAGCATATGCCAATATCATACACAAAAATGTTAGTTGACTACCTCCACATGCTAAAAAAAAGCTCAAGTGTCAAAGAACTGCAAAGTCATTAGATCACATACATCATCTTTAATCAATTTTGAAAGCTCATTCTGCTTCAACATCTTATCATCCAAGTTTTCGATCCGCTGTGTCAAATGCCTCTTTGTAGCCTATTCAAGAAAAGAAATAAGACGTAAAAGTTGTCAACATATTTTAATTAATCATCACTGGTTGAAGGGTGAATGAGTTGAATAATTTTTTTTTTTTTTTCTAAATGAGTTGAATCATTTAAAAAATGTATATATCTGATGCCTAAATCCACAATAAATGTAGTAGGCAGAAGATATGAGTTAGCAGTAGTATCAGAAATATGGATTAAATATTAATATGCAGAGATGTGAAACCGATTAATCAAGCATCCAATTACATCATCGGTATTCAGTAAATAATAAGCTCTTCAACAAGGATCCGAGGAGCACATGTCAAATTTCTTGACTCATAAGTCACAACTATAAAAATTTTAACACCGTGAAATGAGCCATATCTACACTTTTTTCCCTCCAAATAATACACGTTAGAGCATACTAGACCAGACTTACAGCAAGGGCCTCTGATACATTCTCCAAATGCTTAGTTAAGTTTGACACAGCATTAGCCATATTGCGCTTTGTAACATACATAAGGTCTGAGAATGAAAATCCCTGCTCAAAAAGAAAGAATAAATAAGTATGAATTATGAAGAAATAACGACAACACGACCCATTTGAAACACTGTGGAGCACTTCATTAAGATAACTTTAAAAAAATCAAATGCTTAAAAAGGGAATTATTTACAGATACACGAGTATAGAAAGACAAAAAAATTACAAAAGAAAAGACAGTAAATTTTGGGCATATAAATAATAGAACACAAGTAAAGAACCTTAAAAAGAATCTAACTTTTACCTTCCACCACATGTATCCATATCCCAAGGCACCCAAAGTAGCAGCTGGAATTATGAGAGATGATAAATTACCTGTTAAAACAAATAAATAATCAAAAAGTAGCCAGTGACAAAGAGAACTATATCATTTTAAGGGATGAACCAATTATTATCACATCACTAAAGATCATAAATTATGTACTTATACAATGAATTGATTTAAAATAAGCTGGTACTTACCAATATGCCCAGAGTTTCCATTAAGAATGGTGATTTGGCGTGATGAGGAGAGCTGTCGAACCTCCATAGCCAATCGACGCACCTACATGATAGCCAATTAGGAGTTCCATTAACCACATAAAAACTATCTGCCAACACCTCTCTAAAAGAAAATATATTTAATCAGAACCTGAGCAGCAATGGCATCAGAGTAGTCAGAATCACCCTCGGATTGCTCCCCAGACTTCTCTAAGCCCTTAACCAAGGTCTGTAAGCACGGCAATAGAAAATGTAGTCATTCATACGGAAATAAAACCAATTTTAACAACGCTGTGATGAGCCCAGTTTTCACTTTAACTTGATCGAGACAAACTTATGAGACACCCACCTTTTCTGGTAAGTAAAATATTGAACTTCACCGTAAATAAATGATGATGGTTATAATTCGAAAACAGGCTTAACGAACGTTTTGTCAACAATTGGAGAACAATTCAAGAGCGTCTTAAAAGACCGAAAGTGTGGAAACCTTTAGAGAAGCCAACTAAAAATATTCCAACTACCACGCATCATAGGAGCTAATTAAAAGCAGGAAAAAAATAGCCCAAAAAAGAAAAATGGACACCTGAAGTTCACCCAACACATCCGACATTTTACCATTCTTAAGCAGGATCGTACTAGTGTAGCCTGTAAAAATAAACACAATTGAAAAATTAACAACAGTGATGTACTCCCAAAAAAATTGGCTTTAAAGCATGTAAACTGCCTGATCGTATAAATTTACGAGATCAAAGATAGTCGAAAATACCAGCTCCAACCAGGATCAGGATCTTGGAAAGCCCTACTCCAGTCTGCAAAGCCATACTGGTGCTTGGCAAATCGGAAACCCTAGAGGGGAGAATTGGGGGAGAAGGAGGACAGAATGAAGTCCGGCTTGGAAATCCGGATTACTGTGTTTAACTATAGCTGGGTTGACGATGAGAAGAAACGACGACGTTGGATGTACTAAAAAATAAAAAATAAAAAGAATATATAAAATTACCAACAATTGTTTGTTTGAGTATAATAAAATTAACAAGAATTAACAATGGTTCAAGATAATGGAACTAAAGATTTTTATTTTATTGATCACACAAATGAAAGAGAAAATAGGAATTTTATTAATATAGCTTTTTAATTATAATTTGTAAATTAAAAATTAAAGAATTTTTAATTTGGTTGATCACACAAATGGAGAGAAAATAAGAATTTTAGTAATATAGCGTTTTTATTATAATTTGTTAATTAAAAATTAAAAATTGATGATATCTCTTGGAAATCTGACTTAGGGGCTGCGCAAACTCCACATGGCCGCACCTTTCTCCAAGGGTATGGTCGCGCCATAGCACCCACTCCATGGGCGTGACACCCATGGGCTGCACCAACACCCATGGGCTGCACCTCATGATGCAACCCACCCCACCGTTGCAGCTATTGTGGTTGTGACTCCTCTGCCCAGGGTCGCTTGTACGGCCTATGCATTGGCTTAACTCACGCAACCACCGCAACCCCTTGTCCATGTGCGATGGTGGTATCTCCCCTGCAAACTTGCTCTCCAAGTTTACTCGAAGAAAAAGTCAAAATACTTCTATAAATACCAGGGTCCCAACCAATAAGAGGAATATAATTCACCCCTCTCAACATTATGAGATTGAATCGATTTCTCTATTTTCAATCATACTGACTTAAGAATTCAAGTGCATGCTGACAAATGTCAGTATTAGCTCACCCTTTATTTGTATAGATCATCATTGTACGAGTCAATAATCCGTCTTTCCCCTATTCACAATCCACTGTAAATAAAATTTCAATATGGGCCTTGATTGTCCAGCCCATATGACATTATCAGGTTGATGGCCCACTTGCATCCTAACCGGAGGAGAGAGAGAGAAGCGCTGAGTCGCGGACCATTTCAATGCTGAATTAACGAAGTGGCAGCTGAAGGAGACATATTCATACACGTGGCAGGAAGTTGGGATATTTGCGATAAATCATGAACAACAGTTAGACAAGAGAGCGAACAAAAAACTCTTCTGAATCTAATTACCGAATTCATTTGATGATTAGCAGAACAAAGCGTAAGAACCCTTCGAAGCTCATCCTTTGAGGTAGGTATAATATGGTTTTCTAAACATTTCGATCACAAGATCAGGCTGGAGGCGACCCTTTTGGTAAGAATCTCTCACAGTTTCATGAACTTTAGTTACCAGAACCAATAATCATATCATTGGTTGGGTTTCTGTGGGAATCCTAAATTTGTATTCTGTATAAAATATGTCCCAAGTCTAATTTTAAATTTATATATATATTATCTTTTAGCAAAAGGTTCGAGTGAAAACTTCAAACCTTGCAGGAAATAGGATCAAAACCCAGTCCACAACATATGGCACAAGGAAAGGATGTTAAGTATTCTGCATTGTCAAACTGTGAAGCTTACTTTGAGCGCATCCAATCTACGAAGAAACTTCCAAAATCCCTACAGGAGACATTGAATGATGCATTTGCAAGGATCCCAGTTTCATCGTTTCCTGGAGTTCCGGCAGGCAGAGGTAATAGTGACTACCAATAGCTTCTACGACATCAGAATTTCATTCGTATGTTTATGCATAAAAAAAAAAAAGAATGTTACTTTTTGCAGTTATTGAGATTCCAGCAGACACAACTATTGCTAATGCTGTAAAGATTCTATCTGAGTGCAACATTTTATCAGCTCCTGTAACAAATCCAAATGCAAGAGCAAGTATGGATTGGAGAGATAGGTACCTTGGAATTGTAGATTATTCAGCAATTATCTTGTGGGTGTTGGAGAGTGCAGAGGTCGCCGCAGCTGCTTTATCAGCTGGTTCAGCAACTGCTGTTGGAGTTGGCGCGGGAGCGGTTGGTGCTATTGGAGCATTGGCATTAGGTGCGACAGGGCCGGTTGCAGTTGCAGGGATAGCGGCAGCTGCGGTTGGAGCTGCTGTGGCTGGTGGAGTTGCTGCCGACAAAGGAATGGGTAAGGATGCCCCCACAGCTGCTGATAATTTAGGCGAGGATTTTTACAAAGTTTTACTGCGAGAAGAACCATTCAGATCAACAACGGTAAGCTCTTAAACTATGCCAATAGGGTAACTTTTATTGCTCATGTTCACATTAACAAAACTACTACTTCATTTGTTGTCATTTTCCATCTTGTCTTTCATATACTTGTCACATTGTTGTACATGGTGCGACCATGTTCCCAAAAAAAATGCCAGAGAGTACTACTTGGAAATAGAATCGGCTATCTGCAGGAATTTTGAAAGAACTGATAGCCAACACTTCGATGTTACAGGTCCAGTCAATATTGAAATCCTATCGCTGGGCTCCATTCCTTCCAGTGGCTCTAGATAATTCCATGTTGAGCGTCTTACTGCTACTCTCAAAATATAGATTAAGGAATGTACCTGTAATCGAACCAGGAAAACCCGACATCAAGAATTATATAACTCAATCTGCAGTAGTTCAGGGTCTTGAAAGGTGTAGAGGAAGGGACTGGTTTGACTGTATAGCTGCAAGACCTATTTCGGATTTGGGACTTCCATTCATGTCTTGTAACGAGGTAAGTATTTGTTATGGTTGCTTAAGATTTATTGACTTTTTCAACTTTAATTGCTCTTTCTCTTTCTGGTCAGGTTATAAGCATCCAGAGCAGAGAGTTAATACTGGAAGCTTTCAAGCAAATGAGAGATAATCGTATTGGTGGTCTTCCAGTTGTCGAGGGGCCAAATAAAAGGATTGTGGGAAATATAAGTATAAGAGACATAAGACATTTACTGCTTAAACCTGAACTTTTCTCCAATTTCAGGTAGGATGAAAGGCATAACTTCTCTTTATGCATGTTGAATTACGTTTTATCCCCATACTTGACCTTCTACTGTGGATTATTCTAGTATCTGAAAACTAAAAATATCAATAAACATGGTTAGAAGAAACATATTTGGAAAGGATTGCAAAGAAATTATGATATAAACTAATGCCACAGAGAAGTAATGGACTTGCTTTTATGGCTCGTATGGGCTAATTCCATCTTCCTTCTCTATATCAAATGTGTTTAAGCTCTAAAAGCCTGTTTCTTTGTTAATCTTTTATGTTTTTTGTCGTTTGATTCCAGGAAGCTTACTGTTATGGATTTCATCAACACAGTTGTTACGTTGACCCAAGATGTTGGAAAACTTGCCCCACCAATTACATGCAAACTGGATTCAACTCTTGGCTCTGTTATCCATAGTCTTGCTTCCAGGTCAGTTCACAGGATCTATGTGGTAACTGGTGATGATGAAGTTGTTGGGGTCATCACCCTAAGGGATGTGATCTCATGCTTCATTTTTGAACCGCCCAACTATATAATCAACAACTTTGGATTCTCTGCGGAAGAAATGTTGAATCAGTGACATTTCTAAGTTTTCCTTAACGTATGACAGATGTGTAAGATGTAAAAGAGTTACGAAATCTGGTTCAATATCGAAAGTACACTAATTACTCTGCTTATGTACTTACTTTTAGGTCATTCGATTGAACTAATGCCAGATAGCTTTCTCAATCCTTTATCATTCATCATTTCTCTAACCCTTTCAACATCTCTCCACCTTCCAAGCTCGGCATATATATTGGATAATATAGAAAATGGAAGTGGGTTCTTCGGCTCTAATTCTGAAATTCTTAAAGCCATTTCTTCACCTAGTTTAGAATCGTTGTGCAAACTACAAGCACCAAGCAAAGAAGCAAGAGAAGATATAGAAGGCTCTGGTAGTTCTTCCAACAATTTTCGAGCTTTTCCCAACTGGCCGGCTCTACCCAAAAGGTCGATCATGCAGCTACAATGGTCACGGTATGGCTGCAGACCGTATTGCTTGTTCATCATCCTGAAAAGTTGCCAACCTTTTTCAACCTGACCAGAGTGACTGCAAATAGACAAGAGACTAGTAAATGTGGCCGCATTTGGGCGTACGTTTTCTTCCAGCATCCGATCAAAGATATCAAACGCACATGTGTTCTCTCCATTTCTTCCATAACCTGATATCATAGTGTTCCAAAATATTGTATCTTTTGGTTTTGGGTCAAATTGATCAAAGAGTCTCCGTGCCCAAGAAAAATTCCCACACTTCATGTACGTGTCAATAAGCGCTGTGGCAAGAAACATGTCTAGATGAATGACTCTTTTAGTTGTTTGGGCATGGATCTCTTTACCATGCCGCAATGCGGACAAATCTGCACAAATGGATAAAAGACTGGTGAGAGATTTTATACTCGGGACTGCGCCAGCTGATTGCATTCTATGAAAGTATTTGAAGGCCTCGACCGGCCTTCCCAGTCGGGCAAAGCCACTAATCATTGAGTTCCAGGTAGCTGAATCTGGTTGCAATTTTTGGAACTCCAATAGTTCAAAAAGTTCCATTGCAATCTCACTCTGACCATTTAACATCATTCCAGCAATAACCGAATTCCAAGTAAACAAGTTGCCGGTCCTTTTCCGTTCTTTGAAAACATTGTATGCCCACTGCCAAGCCCCACATTTAGAATACATGTCCACCAATGCAGTTCCCACCATTACATCATCGTTTTGAATTCTAACAGTGAGTGCATGAACCTGCCTACCAAATCCAAGATCTGAAAGATCAGAACACGCAGAAAGGACAGAAGCCAATGTGACTGAATTCGGTTTACCACATGGGCATTCCATCATGCTCTTAAATACATCCAATACCTTACGAGGCATGTCATTCAGTAGAAGCCCTGAAATATAAGCGTTATAACTCACCACATTTTTGTTCCACATCTCTTGAAATACCTTTGCAGCAAAACCCACTTCTTCACAAGTAAAATACATCGTCAAAAGCGCCGTAGCGACATAGACATCCACTTGAAAACCCAGTTTTGTTGCCCAACAATGTATTTGCATTCCATGAGCAACACGTTCACATCCTGACAGCAAGTTAACAATGGTGATTGAATTAGGCCTTAGCGAACCACTATTCACAATCTCAACCATCCGCAATGCTTCTCCACGTGATCCATTAAATAAAAACCCAGAAATCATCGCATTTAAAGATGCCAAATTTCTGTGGGGCATTTCGTCGAACACCTTCAGAGCATCGTCAAAATGGAGAAGCTTCATATACATATCTGTGAGGGCTGTGGCTGCATAGACGTCTGCTATAAATCCCGTTTTAACCAAATGGGTGTGCAACATTTTGCCTTGTGGAACAAAGTTAAGCTTTGCGCATGCTTTGAAGAGAGGAGGGAAAAGGAATTTGTGAGGACGGAGGGAGGCCGAGTGATGCTGTGAGTAAATAGAGAGTGCTTCGATATAAAGTCCGCTTGCCACCAATCGCACTATTTCGCGCTTCATGGGGTTTGGTCGGAGCGCCAGCGATCGAGCTTATACCAAGCGATTGTGAAGTTTAAGTTAGAACGGTCGTCTGGGTTGGTTAGTGTTTTGTTTTAAAAAATTAGACCTGTAAAAATTGCTTAAAATTCTGACGAGTATGGCTGATAGAAATAATAATGTTTAGTTTCAAACTTAATTTAATTCAAGGATTCAATAATTGTATACATGTATACTTATTAGATGAAATCAAAAGTTAACCTAACTTAACCATAATTGACATTTATTTTCAATAGTAGGTCGTGAGTTAATTCACATTCCATATGTTGAAACTAAGGATTCCATTTTTTTTATGGGACCCATCTAAAATCCAAGAATATGTTATCGTCTGAAATTACTTTTTCGTCCGAAGACTCAAAATCAAAATCTTCAATTTCAAATTTTTTTATAAATTGCTAACTAATTTAAGAAATCAAAATCTTCTAAAGCTGACCCAATTCGCACCTGACAAATGACCCACTTTACAAAACTACATACTTATCATCAATTTTATTTTAGTAAATTTTTTGTCTGTCTTAACCATTTGAGCTATGTTCGGTTTGACAACAATCAAACGTTATTAGCATATCTAATGCTCAAAATTTAATTCCGTATGAAAAGTGGGGCGAGCTTTATTGTTAAGCTAGAGACTACTGTTTTTTTAAGTTGATTAAGATCATTCCTCAATAAAGTTAAAAACACACACACTTAATTCCTATTTTTGTTAGAGTAACAATTTAGTTATTGTACCTTAAAATTGATAATAATTGAGTCGTTGTAACAATTTAGTGCTCAAATTTAAAATTTGTAACAGTTTAGTTTATATTTTGAAAAAAACTCGTCAAAATACTTTATAGTTTATAAACACATTTGACCCCTTTTCATTTTAAGATCGACGTATGACAAAAAATCCATTAAATCTTTACAACAAATTTTACAACAGAGACTATATTGTTACAAGTTTTGAATTACAAAACTAAATTATTATATGTTAAGTTTAATTCAAATTTAGGGACTAGATTTTTACAAGTACACGAATTAAATCACTATGAATGGCGGTAAAAAAATCATTGTGAATTATGTATTTGTACTAAATCATTATGAACTATAAACTAAAATTTATGAATGGCAACAACCTTCGACTCCTTCGGATTTAGAATTTCGAAATATATATCTAAACAATAAATAATAAAAGTAACTTTTTTTTTTTGGTTTGAACAAAAAAGTAACTAAATGTAGAAGTATCGTGGCTACAGAAAATAAGTACAAAAATTTAATGACAAAAATAAAACTTAACCCCAATAATAATAATAGTGTTTTTTCTTTCAAAGATAATAAATAATAGCATTTTATTCCAAATTCGAGTATAGTTCGATAAATACATTTATTTGTTTTATTAAGATCTCTACCATCTATATTTGTTCTATTGAAAAAAATATTTTATTTCGATTTTTTTAAAGACTATATATATATATATATATATATTTGGTTGATAAATTCATATGATGGTAAAAATTGAAGATACATTATAATTTCAACCTGTCTTGCTGGTAGCTATACTGCTTGGACATTCCATTTTTGGGAGGATGGGTTTGATGAATACATATATAAGAAAATTTAATGTTAATAGGTATCGTTTTGTTTAATTAATTAATTAATTTTTTTAAATACCACGATCGGTAAAAGTGGGAATTTGAATCTATCACCTCATAGTTAAAAATAAATATCTTAATTAATTGAACGAAATCGAACAATAATTATTTTAATTTAATAATTGTAGGACGAGGGACCGATGATCAAATTTTTAAGTGATATTAAAAATGCTTCCTCTACCTAAATTACGTTGGGATTGACTTGTATCGCATGTGCTCGAAAGAAAGAAAGAAATATCAGTAAGGTTTATAAAGTGAAAAATTCAAAATAACTCATCGAGAGAGATTGTTTCATAAAGTGGAAGGAAGAAGAATATTCTAGAAAAGCGACAATTGCGTAAAAAGTACGGTGACCAACGAATGAAATGAAAATATCCCATTAATTAATAATACACCTCCAAAAGAAAAAAAGAAAAAATATATTGGGTTAATACACTCAATAGCCGGCCGAATAGCGAATACGAACTGCAAAATTACCGTTGTACTAAAATAAAAACATACAAAATACAAAATTACAGCGCACGGCAGATCGACACGTGGTAAACCATTTTCCTCTATAATATATCTTCTATTTTCTTTTTAATCCTTGTATTTTTTTTTAATAATTTTTTTGTTGTTAAATTTGATTTGAAATGCAATATAAGCATGACTTGGGTTACCTCTTTTGTTCTTTCTGCCTCTGATCGTGTTTTGGTCACCGGGGAAATCTCTCGTCGATGAGTCCTTCTCGTTAAACTGGTAGAGAATAGAAATTGGGATATTTCTTTGATTTCGTTTCTGAATCCATCAAGATCAGCGAAGGTTCTCGCCGCGCTAGGTTACGGGTAAGGGATTTCGATCATCTCAATTGTTTGAGTTATTGTCTTGTTTTTGGTCTTTTTTTGATCTTCGCTCCGATTTGCGGATCGCGGTGGTGATGTCGACTTTTGTTTTCGACGTAATTAACGTGGTTGTCGTGTGGATGTATCCCTACTGAGGTGTCAAAGACTTGTTCTCCCTAATTTCTTTCGTAAATCTGCTTGCCTGACCAGCAGTTTTGGATAGAGATCTAGGGGTTTTGCAGGGGAGGGTACGGGAAAGGATTTGTTGACGTGCCTTTAAGTTTTGTCGAGGCACGGCTTGGTAATAGCCAGTATTTAGCTTTTCTGATTGAATTCAATTCTGTGTCAAGGATGTTTCTTTGTGGGTTTGCTCTGTAAATTAAATTAAACGGTATCACATCCTCCTCCATCCATTTGGTCCATGTCGACGTAAGCTCTAGACTTACGGTTTAAACATGCAATTTTAATTCACTTGATGAAACGCCCTTGAAGTGGTCCATTGCCCTTGGTCGTTATGGTGGGTATCATGGAAGACCGTGGGCGCCCCCTTCTCATTTGACTAAACTTGTTTATTGTTCTTCATCGAAATTTCACTTGGTCGAATATTGATATTTTGAACCCTCGAACGGTATATTTTCATGTTTGGATTGAGGATTTTTCTTTTTCTTCATTAGCCATGTGCGTGTTCAAGAAAGTGAACTTAAGATTTTTGTCTTGATTTCTCTTTCAGCCGGTGAGGATGTCTACTCCTGCAAGGAAGAGACTGATGAGAGATTTCAAGAGGTTGCAACAAGATCCGCCTGCCGGCATCAGTGGTGCTCCTCAAGACAATAATATCATGCTATGGAATGCTGTTATATTTGGGTACGCTGGGGAAATAAATTACTACCGTGGTTTTTTTTTAAAAAAAAATCAGAATTTTCATACATATCCATAATTGCTTCTGTTACTAACTGATGCTATGGTCTTTTACTTTTTTTCCGTTGGCTTCTGCAGGCCAGATGATACACCTTGGGATGGAGGTATTCTCAATTTCTGGCTGGGGCTAATTGCTAAAATGACTTATTAGGATGATGAAAATGTTGTGATCAGGATCAAGTCTTCTAACGATTTATTTATTTCTTATTTGATGATTTCACTTCGTTTTTCTGTCCAAAACTATAATTAATGATGATGCATTTTTACTGCACATAAAAGCATTTTCACTTCTACCAATTATGTAGAGATATGTTTTGGCTGTATAGCTATTAGCCTAGTAGGGTTAAATTAATTTGCCAATTTTAAAATTATCTGGCGCTGATATGCATAATATTTTATATTTTTATGTTTCTTGGTCTTCTTTGTAAGCTCGTTCCACTAATGGATATGGGGTGTGTGTTGCATTTTTTGGTGGAAAGCTTGAGAATCATTAGAACTTGCTAAATTCTGATGGGTATGGGGCTGTGCCTTGTGTTTCCTTGTTGAATTGTTATCTGGTGGAAAAATACTTTAGAACTTTAAATGCGAAATATCAAGTTGCTTTCATCTTCTGGTGCAAATTATGGGTATGTACTCTGAAGGATCCATGCATTCCGCAGTTCTTTTATAAACGTGTGTGTGATTATATTGTAGGGGATAATAGCATCTTGTTTAATTTTCTTAAAATTTTAATTAATTTTGTATTTAATCTTTGTAGTTTTCGTAAGTATACTTATTTGTGAATCTCTCATGTAGTTTATGATTTGTAATTTGGTTACTCCTTTTCTGAGTTTACCAGGTACGTTTAAGCTGACCCTTCAGTTTACTGAGGATTATCCAAACAAGCCACCGACAGTCCGCTTTGTGTCTAGAATGTTCCACCCTAATAGTAAGTTAACATTCTCAAGGAATATGCCTTTTGTAAACATTTAATACTTTATGTGATTCATTCTTGGTCAATTTGAGGGCTTTTTGTAATCTCCGAGGATGCCTAGTTCTCCCGTACGTTCTTGGTCCTACTACTTCTTGTCAACACAATGTTGCTTATTGTGTATGTTTTTATGTTGTGCTGAGCTAATTTTCTTTTGCTAGCAAATGAAAAAAGAAAAAAACATCTGCCAACACTAGTGTGTGCTCTTTTATGAGCTGTATGTGCTATGTTTGATATGTGTATGGTATGCTTGGCATGGGCATGGGTATTTTAATGAGTGAAAAGCAAGAGAATGAGTACAAATATCTGTAAAATGAGGAAGTACATGCTCATCTTAGGTTGCTATGTAAGTTGTGACAATTTTGTTTTTTAATTTTTTCCGTAATGTTGCTAAGCCTTCACTTTTTGTGCTCATTTGCCTTTTCCCATCGCCTTCAGTTTATGCTGATGGAAGCATTTGTTTGGACATTCTGCAAAATCAGTGGAGCCCAATCTATGATGTAGCAGCTATACTCACCTCTATCCAGGTACCACATAATCAATTTGGCCTTAGTGCATGTGAAGGCTGAAAATTTTTCTTCCTGTATGATTATCAATAGCCTCTTTTTATTATTTTTTTGGGTACAAACGAAAAGCATGTAATCATAGTCACTGAAAGAAACCTGGTAGTGCTTTTCTGTACTATGCCCTACGTAAGAAGTAGAATGCATATGGTTCACGTGTCCTCAGGATTCTTAAAGTATCATATTTATGGAACTGGCTGTGTTAGCAAGCAGTTAGTAATGAATCTGCCCTCCCAACTGATCCATGTCATAAATGCCCCATTCTTTTAGTTTTTGTTCTTGATTCCAGAATTCGTGATAAATTACAGGTTTGATTCACTCACTCTTTGTGTGTGTGTGTCTCTCTTTTTTTGTCCCCTAATAAATTACTAGGAAGTTAAAAGGACTGGACGAATGTTAACTTGACTGATAATCTAATTGGAATTTCACCTACTAAGGAAATTGCAGACGTTATCGTTAATCTATATTTTTATTTTAGTCATGCATATTCATAATGTTCAGCACAAGTATTACTGCCCACCAAGAAAAGGGAAGAAATTAAGGGAAGCGTGGAGACGAAATATCTGACGAGTGACGATTATACGCCGTGTTATGGAGAGTGTAAAAATATTGACAAAATTAGACAAATGACCTTTAGGATTCAAAATGTTAAATGGCTCCCTCATGCTTTTCCTTGGTTTTCAAACCCACTTTTCTCTTCATCTGTTTCTAATACCGTTCCTGTTTTCAATTGCAGTCGTTACTGTGCGACCCCAATCCAAACTCTCCTGCTAACTCTGAAGCTGCTAGGATGTTCAGCGAGAACAAGCGTGAGTACAACAGGAGAGTACGTGAAATCGTGGAACAGAGTTGGACTGCTGATTAGCCACA
This sequence comes from Momordica charantia, assembly GCF_013281855.1. Classification (NCBI taxonomy): domain Eukaryota; kingdom Viridiplantae; phylum Streptophyta; class Magnoliopsida; order Cucurbitales; family Cucurbitaceae; genus Momordica; species Momordica charantia. The sequence continues at coordinate 30,300,454 of NW_028275167.1, read as the reverse complement.
GAATGGTTGTAGGAGAACAGAAAAGATAAGTCGAGTGGCTTGTTTGCATGATATTGTAACTGGGAAGAAAACTGATTTGTTGTGTAATTTGCGTATTATGTGATATGCTTGCTTGGTTTATAAAGATGGAACTACTTTAGTCTATTTCAATCTGACCATCTGGTCTAGTATTTTGCATCTTTCTCACGTGAGTTTTCTTCTATCCTTCAATTCTGGCCTTTGATCGAGGCAAATGCCGTTATATCGATTGAGTTGGAAACTTCAACAGGGTGCTTACACATTTCATACCATGAAGAATTACGGATGATCAAGGGCTAATGTGGAAGTGATGGTAACCTTTCTGTACCAAACTTTATCGCCAACTTAGACAAGGGCTTAGAAAAAGGAAAAATACGAGCTGTATACTTGTAAACTGTAGTTACATTTATTCCCACCCTCAACGGATTGATCTATATGAAAGTTCCGAGGTTTCCTCCACTACTTGTCCATCCTTCTTGAACCTGCATTGAGTACTGCAAATTCCAGATTACATCTTCAATGGAAGGACGCTTGCTTGGATCTTTGCTAAGGCAGTTGATGGCGATTTGAATTGTGGTTTTCAGGGAGTCAAATGCAAAAGAACCCAGAATTGAAGAATCAATAAAGCCCCGTAATTTTAGTCCTTCTGCCAAGCCACTTTCAAGCTGCCACCAAGAGTAGATGGAAGCTATCAGAATGTGAAAGAATCTCTAAAATTGCTACGGCGTAATTTTGATATTATCCATGTCGAATTTGATCTGTTAGAACCAATGTTGATAATTTTTATTTATAAGATACCTCACTCTTCGTATCATCCAATTCACTGGTCTCTGTGACCCGTCTACCAGTGATGACTTGTAGCAGAATGGCACCAAATTGAAAGATATCTTCTTTCTCTGGATTTTCGCTTCTGCATTTTAGAATCTAATTAGATTGTTGGATTGTTGCAAAAAGAATAGTCTAAATAAGAATGGTACCCTTTCGGCAAACGCAGCCCACCCTCATCCTGTAAGATTGAAAACAATCAGTGTTTTTTCAGAAATTAACAAAACTTGCATTTGGCTGAAGTGTATATAAAAACTTGTCCGACCTTAAGCGGCATGAGAATGTTGTAGTTGCTTATTTTTGCAGTCAGCGTCTCGTCTAACAAAATGTTTTCGACCTTGATATCGTTCCCGAAGATGCCAGGCACCATGCCGGTGTGCAGATGTTGTATTCCCCGGGCGATTCCAATGGTAATTCCCATTCTCTGAGGCCATTTCAAAGCCTCCTTCCTTTTCCAATCTGTGTTTGATGGTATACAAAATCAAAACAAGTATTGCAATGCAGGTCACTGATGGGGCTTTTGGGTTTAAACTTAAAAGCTAAATGGAGATGGGTTTGTTCTGTTACCTGTGAGACAATCCTTCAATGAGCCGTTGGATACGTATTCATTCACAACGAAGACAGTGCTGGCTGGGTTTAGATGGTCTTGATTAGTGATGGTGCAGTGTCCAAGAATGCTGACCAAATGCCGATGCCTCAGATTTTGCAATTCTTCAATGTGCCGCGCTAAGGTTTGAGGTTGAAGTTTTTGCTTTAGTTTGAAGCATTTGATCAGGACCACTGAACCATCAGTCAACCACCCTTTATATATCTGCAGGAATTGGACAGAAAACTTTTAATGGAAATAACTTTTCCTCGAGATATTCGCAGAGTCAAAATTTTGAACCGATTATTCACCTCTGCTTGGAACCCTTCAGAGGCCAAGCTTGATGGGTTGAAGTTTTTTGTGGCCTCATCGATCTCTTCCAATGTGAAGACCCGATAAGGCGGCAGCCCAAGTGCTGGTAACCTTGTCTGGGGCACACGTCCTGTGTAGAATCAAATTAACAAGAAGAAAATCATAATTTGATTTAGGTGAAAGAAAACTAAAAGGAGAACAGTGTCGGCTTTTACTGTTAGGCAGTGGAGAGCCAAGTTTATCAGCGGCAGATTTCTCATATTTGTTCTCTTCAAGTCGTCGTCTTCTTATTTTTCGGATGATTGCACAAACCAATAACAGAACAACACCTGACATTCCTACTACGCCTCCAATGAGGGCAAGCGTGAGACCCAATTTGTTGCTAAGTTTCTGTTTCTGGAGGTCACCTGGAGGCTTCACAGCCATTGCTTCCTTATGGCAGTAGGAATCAGAGTGCTGGTACTTCGAGTTTCCACTTGACATGCAGTTCCATGAAATATTCACCGTCCGACTCGGCGAATTTGATCCGATGCAAGAAGGTAATTTCCCTATCAAGAGGTTGTGTGAAATGTCTACAAAGTTGAGGTTTTTGTTGCAAGTTGTGTTAACAGAGAGTGCCCCACTTAATTGGTTATAAGCTAGGTTGAGGTACTGAATTGCAGGTAGAGAGAAAAGAGAGGAATGGATTGGCCCAAGAAATTTGTTAAAGGAAATATCTAGTAGCTGAAGCTTATTGAGTTCCATGATTCTGGAAGGGATTTCAGATCTGAAGAAGTTTTTTCTTAGTATGATGATCACAAGAGTTTCACCCAGAGGAGGAACTTTTTGTCCCAGTTGATTTTGTCCTAAATTGAGCTCTTCAAGAATTGCAAGGCTTCTAAGATCTGGGACACTTCCACTGAGCAAATTGTCAGCCAAAACAAGGCTCTTGAGGCTTTGAAGTTTTGAGATTGTTGGTGGAATGTCTCCATAGATGAAATTTGAGCTTATATTAAGCACTTGCAGAGATGAGAGCCTGTTGATTTTAGAAGGCAAAGGACCCCACAATCCCAAAGATACTAATGATAAGACTTTCAAGTTTGAAAGCTTGGTGAGAACAGTGAAGAAGGAATCAATAGAGAAGCTTTTGGATAGAGTCTGCTGGGAAGGGATGGAACTTACAGGGGCGGATTTTGGGGTTTTTGAAGGAGAGCTTTTGTTTCCAATGACAGTTAATTCTGTTATGTGAGTACCAGAACAGACAATTCTAAGTGAAGAAGGAGGTAAATAGCAGAAGTTTGTCCAGTTTGACCATCCTTGAAGAGCAACAGGATATTCCAAAATCTTTTGAATTTGGAAGAGAATTCTGGTTTCACTTGGAGAAAGTTGTCCAGTTGCAACTGGAACAAGAACAGCTAAAACAAAAGCAGGAAACAAAAGACAGAAAGAAACCCAGGAATTCTTCATGTTTTTGGAACTCAAAACTGAGCTAAACCCCATCAGAAAAGCATGCAAGGAGAAAGATTTTTGCTTCTAATCAAACAGAAACTGATGAGATAGATCAAAGGTACGAAAGAGGAAAAGAAAGAAACAAAATTTTATGTGCTTTCTGCAACTACTTTTACATGTGGGAGAAGGGGAATTTGGGAACAGGGAAAAGCAGAAGCAGCCATTGTTTGTAAGAGAATCATCAGAGGAGATCTGAAAAGAAATAGAAGGAATTCCAGAGTGAGTGAAGCACCTTTTCCAAGGCATTTCCAACAGTCAAAAAACTCAAAAGAAGAGATTAAAGAAATCCCAATCATGTGCTACCCAAGCCACAATATAAAATTGAACTCGAGCTGCTCTGCCGCACTTCCCTCTGACTTTTCTCCCATCAGAGTGTGCAGTAAAGTCAACTATGCTCCATCCAGTGGCCAGCTCCTGATGTTTGACCAAACTAGCTACAGTGGACTCGCGAGTCTGCCTCACAATCTCACGCGTCTTAGGCACGTGGTCTTGTGAATGCTTCCTATTTTAAAAATATGGCACAGTGAAATCCGGATTAGAGATTCTCAAAACCAGAATAGAAAATGAAACACAATGGCTATTAGTCAATATGAAACGAAACCAGAGGGGCCTGAGAAGGTTTTGATGGACTTACCATAATATCCTTGGTGATTTGAAACGTTTGTAGCTTTGTCGGTCGAAGGTGACTGAAAGTGAGTGAGAATTGCCCTTGAAGCCAGGGGAATCTTCCAACTTGTAGTTTATTGCGATTGGATTAGTTACACCTAATCCATCTTTTTTCTTTTTCGTTTTCATAATCATTATTATATTGCAAGAGGAAGCAGCCAGCTTTTCCAGCTCAATATTTGTATTTTTGCTAATTGTAGCCGTATTTCTTGGTACCAGAAATCAAGGATCAAGATGGTAATATTTGTATTAATTTGGTGAGGAATTCTACTTACCACATGAAACTGATTAAAAAAGCACAGTAGTTTGCGCCAAATTGTATCCATGCCCTAAATAAAGATACATCCATAACTCACTGCGATTCCTCCATAAACGGTAACTCCGGTGTTACGGGACCAGATAATTTCTCCATTTTCCTGGTCCATGGCGTATATCGGACCATTTGGAGCGACGGAACCGGCGAAAAGGACGCCGTTGGCCACCGACACGGGCGCATTGGCTGTTTCATTGCCAGAGTTCACCATCGAGCCGAGGATTCTGCCGGTGTCGGCGGCCAGCGCCACTCAGCCGCTCCAGGTGGCTGGTAAGACGGCGCGAGGGTGAAGCGCGGTTGCGTGGGCTCCATTTTGGAACTGTTCTGGTTCTCTGTTTCAAAAGTTTAAGCTCTATTATTTACGTTTCTAAAAAGTTTTTAAGACAAATTTTAAAAACTAAAAAAGACAGAAAGATAGAGGTAGTTTAAAATTTTAAAATTTGACTAATAATATGAATAGGTTTTTAAAAAAAGATAAAAAAAATCTACCAAATAAATGAAATTAAACATAATTTTTAAAATATAAAACTGAAAACCAAATCATATATTTTCTTTTGCTTAAATCTCTTAGCTTGAACTTCAAGATTATTTACTCTGGATCTAAAAAAAAAACATTTTAAAAGTTCACATAAAAATAATTAGTTTTTGATTAAATTATAATTAATCTCTAGACTTTTAAGAGTTGTGTTTAATAAGTTTTATTTTTGTCCAATAAATCTATGAATCTATTAATTTTATGTCCAATATGTCTCCAATTTATGAGATATTCTTAAAACCCCACCATCTATTAAAACAAAATTGAATTTGATCCAATAGAACTCCAACCAAAGTTTTCAATTTTGTGTACAATAAATATGAAAATTTCAACAAATATTTAATAGATTAAGAATCCACAAAATTAAAAGTTTACTAATTTGTTAGGCATCTTTTAAATTTTAACAATTTATTAGATACAAAATTAAAAGAGCATATGATGTGTTAGTTGTTAACATGGTATTAGTGTCTTGACCCATAGACCAAGATTAAACTGAAGTGAATGTACGGTCCAATGCACCGGTTTGGGTTGGGATTTATATCTTCAAACGGAAAAAAAGAAAGAGAGAAAATTAAGGATGGAAAAAAAAAACTGCTTAATTAGAAACTAATTATTGAACGAGGCTGGAATAATATATATGCTTAATAGTAATGGTTTTACCTTGGAATCTACGAGAGAAAAGTTACAAAAGCATATTAGGAGCTGGCCACACATGCAATTTTTTGCGTTTTTGGATTATTAATATTAGTCACTATTAGATTAGTATAGTGGAATTGGGAAATTTCATGTGGTGAATGGAATTGAAATTGATTTCTTATATCAAGTTAAAATAATAGGAAGTTAATATGTATAAAAAAGTTACGAAAATTTATGTCCAACAATATTATACTATTATAAAATATAGAGGCCAATTCATCCAAAAGTAGGAGAACCATAATTTTCTTGAAAACGAACACAAATTAATTTAATAAAACATTTGCCTCGTACTTTGATACTCCTACTTTTTATTTATTTATTTTTTTATTTTTGGATAAAATGATATACTACAAGAATTTATCATTTTGTCGATGCTAATGTTGGAAAAACTAATAAAAATATTAGGAAATCTCAAACGTAAAATTGTGTAGGTGGAGATCCGTTGAGAAAGTTGCCTCTCGATGAATTTATACCAAACGTCGGGATAGCTTGCTTTATATCGATATTTTTGAAAACGTCGGAAAAACGAACCTCTCCGTACAACTACTTTCTTATTGTATTGTTCTCTTTTTATTTTATTTAAAACATAAATAGATTACAGAATATTTTTTTATCTAACTAAAAATATAGTCATATAAAAAATTTTCTAATGAGAATAATCGGATAAGAAATTTATTATCCAATAGTCGAAACTTGGTCTCCACCCAACATTTATGTTGAACTTAAAAAGAAAAATAAGAGGAGAAATTAGTGGCGACAAAGAAATTTATTTTCCCAATTTTAAAGTAGTTATTTAATTTTCAAATTAATTATATAGCTATTTTAATTTCTAAATAATCAAGACTTTGAAGAAGGAGCAAATTAAATAAATGAAAAATAAAAGTGGCTCAATGAAAAAAAAAAACTAAAATATCATGAGGTAAATAGAGGAATTAAAAATGTATTTTATCAAAGATATTGGTATAATGATTAAAATTTGAAATTAAATATAATTAAAGGAAATATGAGAGACATGCATCAAACCCCAATAAAACAAGTCCATATGAAGAAAATGAAGTCTTGCAAATCCTCTCTTCTGCTCTTGTAGCCTAAACTGTGAGATGTCACCTAGAGTTCCCCCAAACACTTCAGTGGGACTTCCAAGAGTTTGGGAAATTGGCCCAATGAAGTGGTCAAGGGAACTCAAGGGGGCACCTAACTTTCTCTTCCATCAACACACAAGATTTTCTTGGTAACCAAACACATTGCAGCCCTACATTTATACAGCAAACCAGCCCCATGTCCTCTGAACAAATTTTGCATATCAACAAATATCACAGCACAAAGATGAACCTGGTCTGAATCATGTACCAAATGAAGGGTTTTGTTTTTGAAGAATGTTATGAGGTGCCACAGTGTCCTTTTCACATTGAATCTTTTTCTTTCTGTGAATCTGTTCTAGGACTCCCACAAAAATCCCACTTGAATTCGAATTTGTTCCAGATCTTATATATATATATATATATAAAAGAAACCCCACAAAATCATCTGGCATTATTTGATTTTGATTTGGTTCGACTCGATTTAGGATATATAGTGTTGGAAAGTAAAATATATAGCATGTCATGTGAACCGAAGACATTGGTCCACAACTAGCCTAATGGCACCGATATGGGAAGTTCAGTTGAGAGCACTACTTAGAGTCCCAAATAAGGCACTTAGCTCGTCTCACTAGAGTTGAGAACCCAAGTGCATTAATGTAGAACAATTTGAAACTACATAACAACCCTACTAACGAGTGGCTGGTGTAATATAATGACCCTCCTACTCTCCTATAAATATGTCATTCTGTTCAAATGATGCAACTCTGTTTGGAGCAAATCCATTAACTAAGACTTTAATTTAAAACGATTTGAGTATCGGAGTATTTGTTCATTGCGTGCAAGTCTTCTTCATAGTTCGCTTTGCACAACTTTGATCAATTAGCTCGTTGTGATCTTGGATCATCGGAAATCAGTATTAACATATTGAGAGAAATATATGTGGCATCTAGTCGATATGTTATCTTCTTGGCACTTTCAATTCACATCTCTTTAGCTTCTTCTGTATCTTAGGGATCTCTTCGGATAACAAATTAAAAAAAGGAGAAATGCATTTGTGAAAGGATATGACAATTGGCATATACCACAAGAAGAGTCCATACAATATTATATTCTCTTTTGTTTGCCTCCAATTTAACACCACAATCCGTCCAGGTTCATCCACCATTTGCTTTTTGCGCCTTTAACTTTGATTCTTCACCAGTGAACTATGAAGCTAGCGCATCCAAAATTGCAGCTCCAAAAAAGGCCTATAAGTAGCCAATACAAGAAGTTTTGGCATTAAGGTCATTTGTGCTTTGCTTATTACAAGGTCATTTGCCTCTTGGAGTTTCCCTGAACGACTTCATTTAGGGGAGATTTTAATAAGACTTTCCTATAATTGAAGTGTTTGGGGGAACTCCTAGTGTCAATTGACCAACCAAATTTCCTTTAATTTTGACTGTGTTTAATTATATTTAGTTGGTTTTCTTCCACAGAGGGAGATTGGGTTTTTTTATTAGTCAAGGAAAAAAAAAGATTTCGATAATAAACATTTCAAGAGATTGTGGTTGAGTTGCCAATGCGAACCCTAGAAACTAAGATTTGAGGAGGAAGAAGCATTAATTAGAGAGTAAGAAACAAATTAAAGTTAGGATACGACTTTCATGCAATTCAAGCAAAAAGGCTCAAATTTGAAAAAAGAAAATGAAAATAAAGAAATGAATTGCCAAAACAAGTTATATATATAATATGTGTAAAAATATGTGTAATTAATTCAAGTCGTAACTTAGATTTTTGTGTAAAATCAACTTGATCGACAAACTTAGGTGTGTTTGAGAATGATTTTGGTCAAATCATTTTTGTCATTGTCAAAATTATTTACTTTCTCTTGATCATGTTCGACAAATTAAAAAATTGATTTTAGAAAATTTTAAAATCTTTAAATTGATTTTTAAGATATCCAGATGATTTTGAAAAATCAATTATACTTAAATCTATTTTTTTTCAAAATCACTCATTCTACTGTATGATATTGCAACAGTTTTCATATTTGTAAGTAAGGTTTATACACCTGGTAAAATCCAATTATATAAATTTAGATTATAAGTTAATACTAATTTTTTTTCCTTTAAAGGTCGTGGGTTTCAACTTACCCCTCTATATGTAATATTCTGAAAAGAATTTAAAAATCCCTTGACCTCCAACAGACAAAGTTTTAAAATAATCTAGTTTTAAAAATAAATTACAAAAATAATGTTAGTTTAAAAAAAACTACAAAATAAATGTAATTTAAATAAATAAATTCAAAGGTAAGTTATGTTTTCAAAACTATTGACAAAAATAGGTTAGGTTAAAATAAAAGTCAAAACTCGCGTACAATACTTGCGATTTCCGTGCAAACATGGCAGGTGATTAGTTGGAAGTCGCGTACATTGTACGTGACTTTCACCTTTTTATTTTTATTTTTTGGAAGTCGCGTACAATCGACTTCTACATTTTTATTTATTTTTTGTTTTATTTTATCTATATATTGTTATTTTATTAATATTGCGAAATTTAATTAAGATGTGATTAAATTTTTTATTTTTTTATTTTTAAATTTGATTAAAATGTCATTTAAAGTCTAAAAGTTTAAACTTATATTAAAACTAATTCGATGATTAAAATGTCATTTAGCTTCTTGTATTTCATCTTCGTATGTTCTATAAAATAACATTTAAATTTAATATAAACTAAATCGATAAAAAATTATTAAATTAATAAAACCATAAAAGTAAAGGTATAAATTACATGAAACTCACATGTTTTGTCATTTGCATCGCGAAATACATGGCTTTAAAACAAAAACCAAATTTTGGGATATGTATAATTAGGGTTTTGTTTGTTTTACAATTATTTTGTTTTAAATTATTACATTATAGGAATATGTCCATCATGTGGTAGGTAATTAAGAACTACTTTCCAAATATGGAGAAAATTAAGATGATAGTATTTTTCTTAAATTATGGTCTTTTAAAATAAAATTAAGAAAAACAAAGGGATTATGGTCTTTTAAAATAAAATTAAGAAAAACAAAGGGATATTGGTGGGAAGTTGCAGGGCTATAATTTTTAAATTCAAAAGATAAAATAAAAATAAAAAAAATAAAAGAGGAAGTGGGGAAGGGCTGCCCCTCCCAAATTTAACAAAAAAAAAAACAAACAGACGTTGGCTGCGACTTCCAAATTCAAAATAAAAAAATAATTAAAAAAAATAAATGGCCCGTCAGCAAAGACGTGGCTCCATTTGCGCCACGTCAGGCAGAAGTCGCAGCCAATGGCTGCGACTTTAGTGAAATCGCGGTCAATGACTGCGATTTCGACATAAGTCGCAGCCATCGCCTGCGATTTTGGGCAAATCGCAGCCTATCCCTGCATTTATCTACCCTAATTTTGTAATTATTTGAAACCTAACTTAGATTTGTCATTTGTTTTTAAAAAATAATTATTTAAAAAAAATCCACCTCCCACTAGCATTAAAATTTAAAACCATGAGAAAAATGAGACAATTGCGAGTGGACCATGAAAAATATATTTTCCAGAAGAAAAAATGAAAGGTCAGGCCCAAAAGCAGGGTTAGGCGACATGTCGTCAAGTTATCAAAAAATGAAATCGTCTTGTCGTAATTCATAAATGACACGTGGTACTGGTTTTCTTCATTAGAATTTGGAAGTCCACGCTAAGCTAACTGCGCGGTTTTGCCTTCGCCGTTGTCTTTACTTTTGCCTTCCGTTTAGAAGATCCGCGTCGATTCAGCCAATCAGAGGCGCGAAATCGAGTCACCGCTCCAATAGAAATCTTCCACGTGGAATACTGACCAATATCAGTCGTTTGCGACCTTCTATATCCTTCGTAAAAGGGCACTTCTGCAGTTAATTTCTTCTCCAATTCGGTTCTTCGCCATTCTTTATTTTCGATCCCAAATCCAATTTTTCTCTGCACATCTTTTGCAATTGCGGATATATTTGCTGGATCTACTATCTCCGGCGACATCGACGGCTGAGAATGGAAGCTCATGGCAGCGGATTCCGCCGCGTGCTCGTCCTCGCCTTTTGCGTCGCCGGGATTTGGTCCGCTTATATTTACCAAGGCGTTCTTCAGGAGACTCTGTGAGTTGCTTTCGTTCATTATGATTTATTTTGTTTTTATTTTTCGTTTTCTGAGTGCATGTCTATTGTTGATATCTTCCTGAGGATCCTGATACAGCATAAATTTAGTTTTCCGTTTTTTCATATCTTCTGGATTATTTGTTGGTAAGTACATTGATTTTATTGAATTTACATATGAGCACTAAATGCCATCTATCTAGGGCAATCTGGAGAACTATTCCATGAAATTGGACGTTGCCATTTTTTCTTTATGTAACTTCTTCCAGTTTGCTTCGCCATTACATGCTTAGCTCAAGTTTTCTGCGGGTTTTGGGGACTAATAGTAGTGCAGATCAATGGTTGTCAACTGGCCTCAATCACGTATGTTACAGAAACTGTTGGGACTTTGACCATTTAAGATATGGAATTTTTAATGAAAATAATTTAATTTGAGGATTAGCCGTCGTTCTACCTGCTGTATTTTCTTTGAACGTGGCCCCCGTTCCCGAGCGCAAAATCCTCTATGTTCTTGCTTTGCTCACCAACGCATTTGAGTCGATTTTGATAATTATGAGTAATTTCTCGTTTCTCTTTAGGTCCACTAAGCGCTTTGGTCCTGACAGAAAGAGATTTGAACACCTTTCCTTCCTTAACCTGGCACAAAATGTTGTCTGTTTAATATGGTCATATATAAGTGAGTTTCTCTTGGCTCAACTTTTTACCAATTCTATTCTGTTCTGTATCATCCATTATCATACCACGTAAACAAACAATTTTTTAGCTGTGGCCAAAAGAATTAAGCTGGTTGTGCATCATAAACAGTGATAAAGCTCTGGTCCAGTCGTAGCACTGGTGGTGCACCATGGCGGGCGTACTGGAGTGCTGGTATTACGAATACGATTGGACCAGCTATGGGGATTGAAGCTTTAAAGTATATAAGTTATCCTGCCCAGGCATGTTTCATATTATCCTCTTATTTGAATGTTTGACCTTATCATTTCTTTTCTGGCTCTTTCATTTGCTATAATTTAATTAATTAAGATTTCTTGACAATAAATTCTGTGAGGAAGGACACATATGTTGCACTTTCTGCCTAGGATGTGTGTGACTACTAACTAAGTAATCTGTGGCAACTAAAAAGCCTTTGGCAGATGATTATTATTTGTAGAGCAAACAAAAAATAGAACTGATAAGTGATTTATTTGATCCTGGCGTACTGAGTAAGTTGTCAACTTGTGCAGGTCTTGGCAAAGTCATCAAAAATGATTCCAGGTTAGACATAAACGAGATCCGCATGATAATATGTTTTACTCCAGTTAATTATGCGAATCATATATAATTTGTTCAATGGAAAATAAAAAAATGAAGGAAAAAGTAGTTATGAAGTAAAGGAGAATAACCGGACTTCAAGGGTCCAATGTGAGGAATTGATGATCTGTGTGCGTATCCCTTAATCTGAATGCCTTATATCTCGTTTATGCAGTGATGCTGATGGGAACGCTAGTTTATGGTATTAAGTACACATTTCCAGAATATATTTGTACTTTTCTGGTTGCTGGAGGAGTATCAACATTTGCACTCTTAAAGGTATTTTCTTTTTCAAGTCTTCTTCTCGTGTTCTTATATCTTTGTGTTGTAGAATAGGGATGATGAATGAATGCATCATCAATTTCTGTTTTGAAGTTTATTTATTTATTATTCTTTTAAATTTATTTATGCTTGTGTTAATATCAGACTAGCTCAAAGACTATAAGCAAGTTGGCGCATCCCAATGCACCCCTTGGATATGGACTTTGCTTCCTGAACCTCGCATTTGATGGTTTCACGAATGCCACTCAAGATTCCATTTCTGCGAGGTATGAATATCTTTTTCACAATTGTTCCGTTAAAATCTTCCTCTTCATGTACATGATTAATTAATACGAATTTATCTTGTTAAAGACATTTCCTATAAAAAAAAAAAAACCTTGTCAAATATATTTCCAATAAATTATTACATGATTTTATCTTTTCATAGCTCGATGCAGTGATTAGAAATAAATTCAAATTGGTCCACAACTTTGAAGCTATATGCTGTTCAAAGTTTTAAGTCAGTTAACTTATGATTACTGTAATGGTCATTTATTCATCGTCAATCCTGCAGGTACCCAAAAACAAGTGCATGGGACATAATGTTGGGAATGAATCTTTGGGGAACTATATATAATATGATTTATATGTTTGGCTGGCCGAATGGTACTGGGTATCATGCCATAGAATTCTGCAGGCAGCATCCTGAGGCAGCGTGGGACATTCTTCTGTACTGTCTCTGTGGAGCAGTAGGCCAAAATTTTATCTTCCTAACAATAAGCCGATTCGGTTCCCTTGCCAATACCACCATTACCACAACTCGCAAGTTTGTCAGCATTGTGGTGTCCTCTGTGCTCAGTGGCAATCCTCTGTCTTCCAAGCAGTGGGGCTGCGTTGTAATGGTCTTCTCGGGGTTATCATATCAAATCTACCTCAAGTGGAGGAAGCTGCAGAAGTTGCAGAGAAAGAGAAAGACAACCTAACCAGGAATTACATTGTAACCAAAGGTTCAGTGGTCCTAAAATTAGAGGGTATCTGGAGTAAATTCATGGATGTAGAGTTATAGAGCGCTTCAGAAGTTAAATGAACAAAGTTTTGACTCTGCTTTTTCTTTTATTTTTCCTATAAAATCGGTCTTCGGGGCTGAGGACCTGTGGAAGCTCCCTCCTCGAAGATGCATCTGATTTTTTATTTTTGGAACTCAAAGAAAACGGCTAGCTGGTGAGGAAATATACTAATGATGCTGTAGTATAGTGTCGGCGGAATCTACACTTTAATCTACAAGTCAATGTTGTAAGAAATAATGTGTTATTTATCCAGATTTTATGTTCGCCCCTGCTATAAAAAAGATTTCTGATAAAATGTTTCGACAATGTTCAGTTATGACTTGCAAAAATGAATAGGAGATCCAATAACTTGTTCGAACAAGTCACAAAATAAGACCCCATTCTTGTCTTTACGTTTTAATTTTTTTCTTTAACTTTAATATCGAGTTCAAGACATTATTTTTCTCACTCACGAAAAAAAAAAAAGATATTATTTTTCTCTCTACTTAAAATAACTGGAATAAGAAGTATGAGATCTATGAAGCCAAAATTTGTTCCGAACAAACTATATGAATTAAACAGCAATTAATGTCTTTTTTTCTCCTTTGATTGAAATAAATTCAAAACTAGCCTTTTTTTGTTTCGTTTTTTTTTTAAAGTAGAATTCAAAACTAGCCTTGTTCCCCGAGAAAGTTGATAGCAATAAGTGGCCCTTTATTTTGTAGGGAGTTCCCTCTTCTTTTTACCTTCCACTTTTTGACTTTCTTCATAATTATATTTTGTCCACCACTGCGACTCTCCAACCACCTCATTTTAACACTCACCCTTCTTCTCTGCACTGTCAACTTCAGTTCAATTTTCAGTCTTGCACCAGAGCCCAAGATGTTAGGTAAGTTTACAAAATTCTCTCCAAGTATCTTCTCTTTGTCTTGTTCTCCCCCTCCTCCCCATGTATTCGAACTCCCATTTCATGTATCAAGTTTTCTAGAAGAGATTGCAGAACTGATATGAATGTGTTTCAAGAAGTTAGAAGCTCTTACAATTTCACAAAGTTTGCTGCACTTGACACTTTCTTCTGTTTAACTTGAGATTTTCATAGTTCCAACTGGGAAGGAGATAATCAGACAGACAAAGATTTCTGTCTTTTCTCTGTATCTTAATGGGTGCTATTCTTTTCTTTAATCGGTTGCTGTTCTGTCAGAGATCCAGGGCCATTAGAGAACAGAAACCAAGGTAGAGGGATAAATGCACACCAACACCAAAACACATTCCATTCAAATCATATTTATGTTTGTTACATCAAAAATCAGGTAAGGTACAAAAAAAATGCTAATTCTATACCTCTGCTGCACACCAAAAATATAAGTATATAGGAAACCATCTCAACTGGTTATCCTCTACCTGTTTTCATCAGTTCTTTTTTTTTTTTTTTTTCCTTCTTTTTGCTTTCTGCTTCCCTCGTTCACTTTTTGTTGGAGGGCTGTAAGCAAGCGGCCAAAGCATGCTTACTTTCTGAATGTCTACGGATGTATCTAGAAGTTATGTACATGTGGGAAATCAAGCTACAAAAACTGGGACACCAAAAATCACATTGCAAGGAACTGAAAAGGTGAAAAAATGACACACCAAGCACACTGGTTTGGATGTTACTATTAGAGAAACCCCACCTAGGGAAAGAAAAGAAAAAAAGAATGTGGAACACGCGGTTATTTGTGTCCCCATGTGTCTGAATGCGCCATAACATTCTAGACACGAGTCATGGAATGCAGATATCAACATGCCACTATGAAAAATTTTAGGCCGGAATGGCTGCAAACCAATGAAATTTAATTCAAAGAAAAAAAAAACTGAATTTTGGACCTAGATAACGCAGACTCTGTATGTGGGATGATTAGAGAGGTTTTATAGACTTTGGAGAAGGGCTCTTTTGCAGGGTGGTGGTTGTGAAGGATTAGCACTAGGGTTAAGGGAAGGTGACTCCACTCCCAGTGTTCTAAGAAGAAAACTCCTTTCCTGAAAAAGAAAGAAAAGAAAACAGATGAGAGATAGTTCATAAAATGCATAGTTGCGTACGCATTACAAATACTAATTCTCAGAATAAAAGCATTTTTGTTGATCACACTTCCATTTAATATTTGCTCAAGAGGCAAAAATCTAGAGAACAAAGCTCAGCATGAAACAGGTTTAAGCTAAGTTTTTAAATTTACTACGGCAGCTTGGCATCATCAAACATACTTCACATGTAGGGATAATAAAGCATCTAGCGGAGAAAGTAGTTCAGCTATCAAAACTCATTTACTACTGATACGATATTCTTTGACCAAGAGGCACTCTGATATTCAGTGTTCTGTTCTCCATCTAGAATTTGGTTTAATTTCCTAATCAGTGTACCAAAGAAGTTTTAATAATATTTATGGGTAGCCTTGTCTGATATTCTCTAATTCTAGATGCAAAGAGAAATCCAGGGATTTACCTAGCAGAGTCCTGCCATGTCTACATAGCTTGATTTGATCAACTTAATTCACGTTCTCAAACCTAGAATATCTCCATTTGCTAATCTTTCCTAGTTTGACAACCATTATCAACCTGAACCACTTCAAGAAAAGAACTAGAGTATTTTTAGATAGGAACTAAGTTTTAGCTGCAAATTCTTGACCTACAGAAAATTTATAGCGTCTTTTTGTTAGACCTTAAGTGCAATCATGTTACTATTAAATTATAACTTCACTTGCACGAGGGGCCAATTAGTTGATCTAAGACTAAGATCATATGAAACCACAAAGTCCCTATCTATACACTGTTGCACCAACTCATGGCTTTTATAATCCATCAATTCAGATTCCTATTGACAGTTTTATCAATAGTGAGCACGAAGATCAACAACTAAGTTTGATAATATATAGAGATAGAGATAGATATTCACTTAATTGCTAAATTCTAATTAAGATCTGACTATTTATGGATTTGATTCATTTGAACTTGTTAAGAACTGTGGTATGCTTCTATGATATGATTGTATGTAGTATCAGGGTTTTGATAGAAACCACATTTCATAGTCACTCATAGTGGAAGGCTAAGGCCAAAGACACCTGACTGGCAGCTTTCTTAAACTCCTGATAAGCTCTCAAGTGTTTGCCGAGGGTTTTACAACCACTATTTATTACTGAATCTGCTTTTTCTTTGATATATAAACAATCACTTGACTTGTTTTATTTTATTATTGCAGTAAAACAAAATGCAAAGATAACTTACACTTTCAGAGAATTGTGGGCTAGGAATTCCTGCTGCCAAGGATCTAAAAAGTGGAATTACATTCATGGGGGAGCTAAATTCTGAGCTTGAAAATGAAGAGGCAATGGTATCATTCTTTCGTTCATTGCAACACTTGAAGGCCTCTGCTGCAGTAGAACATTGAATATTCTTAGCAGCATATCAGGAGAAAAACTAATGGCCTCTGTAACCAAAGTGAGAACTTATTCCTTACCTCGCTCCAGGGTTTTCTTGGGAATTTCTTTCTCAGATTCACCAAAATCATTTTGCTCTCCAGTGCAAGTTGACCCAGATTCAAATTTAGCTTCCTGATGATGAGTCCCTATCTCAGATTGACTTTGACCTATTTTCTCCTCTGCTGTTTGGGATACTAGTGTTGATCCAGTACTGTATTCTGAACTGCCAGGAGACTCATGGAGACTAGGTTGTCTGCGAACAGTGACGTTGATAAGGCCACAAATAATCAGTAGCTTAAATCCCAAAATTATAGCATGCAATTTGTGTTACCTCCATTGGCTGCCATCATTGCTACTCCTTAAATCCTCCACTGACTCTTTAATGTTTTCCACTTGAAATTCAATATCCGGAGTTATATATTTGGGTATGTCATTTCCTTTGCTTCGACTGAGGAAATCTTGGAGAATCTGATTCATATTTAATAGACATCTCAGAAGAAGAAACTATTATACGAATGAATATATCAGACATCTTACATGAAAACTATATGCAGGGTGCTCAAGAATTAATGTGTTGAGAAATTTTCAAGTTCTGGAGCATGATGTTAGCAGCAATACATAATCGAGGAGTATCCTTTTTTTATGCTTAAAATCTCCTTGCCAGGTCTAATAATAAAAATAGATTTTATTTGTTTGGTTGAATGTGACATAGAATAATAATTCATTCCCTTTATATTTACTTGGTTATTTGCTATTACTAACATGGCAGCTCACTATTACAAAGCACATATAATATTATTGTTGATAGACAAAGTACCAGAAAAATTATAATTTCACCCACCTTCCAAGCATTTTCAAGACTCTGGTCTGTATTCTCTGTGTTAACCTTCAGTGCAAGTGAACTGAGTAACTCTGCTTGTTGTGTTAAAGCAGTTACCTTTGGATCATCCTTCTTGATGAAGGTTCCTTCACTCTTGTTACCTTGAGCAGCTGCTTATGGTGGAGAAATGAAGGGATTAATCTCCTTATCATGAGCCCAAAAGTGAAACCAAATGATGCAACAACAAACAAAACATGCAAAGGAGTGACTAGTAGACTTGTTTCCATTGGCTGAATTTTAAAGGAAATGATATCCTCGTCTCTATGCTGTTTCTGAGTCTCAGATTCTAACGAGAAAGTTTAGAAGGTTGTTGAAGTGACTTACTAGTACTGAGACCTTCATTGGCATTGTTCAGGGGAAGTTGAGCTGCCAAATTGTCAACACTATGGACATTCTCAACCAGTACTGCAAATGGGGCTCTCAGCTGATGATCCATACATGGCTTTTTTGATCCATCTTCAAGTGAGCAACCTTCTGTAGTATCAGATATGTGTGCTCTCCTGAATGGTTAATTGCAGAACAATTAATCTTTTTCTGTGAAGCAACTACTCCGCATTTCTATTTAGACATCCTGTAAGCAAAATTTACCTCATTCTCTTAACCAGTTGAGGAGTTTCTGACGAAACACTATTACTCCCATTTTGAAATAGGACCCTTTTCTTGCTGTAGTTGATGAATGAACTTGAGTTCTCTTTTGCTAATGCTTCATATTTGGCTCTCTTTTTACACAGGGTGGTAAACCGGTTTTTCACTGCATTGTCCGTTCTGCACAATCAAAATCAGCATCTAAATGTTTGGTCAAAGTTGTGGTAAGATCCAACTGCAATAAGGGGAACTCGAAAGCTCTATACCTGCCTGACACCACCTTTGCTATCTCCGTCCATCTGTTTCCAAATATTTTCTGCGCCTGTCGAGAAGGTTAATTTATTAGATATAGGGGCATCCAATGACGTGGGAATGCTCAAAAGTTTCAACACATTGACCGTTTGGCTGCTTTTCTACTTTTAAGAGACAGCAGTGACTGCTAATACTTGCTAAACCAAGGCATTATAACATTATTTCACACAATTCAATATCACTCGTACAATCAAGAGATGTAATAAAATGACATTTACACTAGACTCTGAGCTTATATGACAGTAATTTCGGACAATATTTAAATCTAAAATCTGTATTATGGATTTTTGTGCTCTTACAAGTGGGGGGAATAATCACCTCGCATAGAAGTAAATCCTCTTCCGGAGACCATCCCCCTTTCTTAAAATCAGAATTCAAGTATGTGTACCATCTGAAACGTAATTCCCATAGGCCATCACATCAGTGAAACTCAATCAACCCAGAAGAAAACGAGAGCTGTTTCGATCAACTTGTTACCAATTACCACGGTTCTCATCATTTCAAATTACCTTCTTCTGCACTGTCTTGTTGTTTTATCCTTGAACTTCGATGCAATGATTGCCCAACTGCACCGTCGATTACATCAACAATCAATCACAGGCAGAGTAAAGAATAAATTAGATTAACGACGAAGAAGATAAATAAAACACAGAGACAATGACTGGGAGATCTTACTTTTCTGTTCCGTGTAGGCTAATCTGCTCCCGGAGAATATCATCCTCCTGAAACTCAAATAACCCATATCAGAAAACACAGCCAAAGGGTCTTCTAATAAACATCGGGAGCAATCTACAAAAATCGGAAAGAAGAAGGGGAAAAAAAAGTGAGACGGAGAGGGGAAAGAAATGGAGACCTGTTGAGTCCAGGAAACGATGTGTCGTTCCTTCTTCTTGGAATCATCGGTGGCGAGCTTCTTCTTGGTGTCCTGCATTTGGTTTATTAAATTACAATCAACTGTGTCTCTTAGGGCGCTCCTCCCCTTTATTGAACCCGAGTTGCATGCTAAAGGCAAGCCTTTCTATGGCATATAAAAAAAGGGGGATACGAAACTGCAAAGTCCCCAAAAAAGGAAAACTTCTCCCCTCCCCTTTCCTTTAATCTTTACGGATAGAGGACACTGTTGAGTTCAAAACGGAACAGCAATTTCAAGTCGAAAGATGATCCAGAAAGCTCTAAATCAAGCCCTATACAATATCGAAATTGCCTCGGATTCTGACCTTTTTCCCCACTCACCACTTTAATTCCTTCACCATATAGCTAGTGTCCGCGTTCAGACAAACAAAACCTCCATGGATTCCGAGGCAAAGGAACAGAGAGAAGAAATCATGAATCCAATCCAATCCGATCCCTCCCAATGAGAACAACTTCGAATTGAGGAGCCTGAAACAATCACCGTCCGTGATTGTATCACCGATAAAAACCAAGCCAAGCCAAACAACCGATGTAATCAATCTTCTTTTTCGAAATCCGAGAAACGGTGTTCTTATCTAAAAGAGATAATGATTAAGCAGAGGAAGGTAGATCTACGAATCGAAGAAATAAAACACATGTATTTGGAAATGGGGATTCTTCAGTATATTCGGAATTAGCTAGAAGTAGAGCCCTTCACTGTGAGTGAGAGGGCGATCTGTGTCTCTCTCTCTCTACAAGTAGAAGAAGATTCAAGATTGGTTTAAAAATCATTCTCTCTCTGTGGCGTATACAGATTGAAAATGAAAATGGAAATTAGTGTCACAGAACAGAAAAGAAACAACGGACTGTTGGTGAGTGCGCGGGTATGAAGGGAAGTTTGAAAAAGAACGCTGAATTCCATGTGGGGATGAGGATGGTGGAGTCGACTAAGCCCACATTTCACTGACAAACCCTATTTTTCTTTTTTCTTTTTTCTTTTCTTAATATTTATATAATATATATGTATGTATGATGTATGTATGATGTATGTATGTACATGCATGTGTCATGCATCTCAATAGTGAATATCATCATGCTTATTGGCCAGTTTCCTTCATTTCAAATCAAAATTTGAATAATATTCTCTCTTCTTTCTTTTTTTTATTTATTTTTTATTTTTTGAAGGAGCATGATCACCTTCCTTCAAAGTCTCTTTTTTTATCTTTTTTTTTTGTTCTTTTTCCGATTCTACTTTTCTATATTTTATTCGTCCTTATTTTTGCTAATTAATTTTATTATATTAAAAAAGACAGATATATGGTTTAATATCATTATAGATGAAAATTTAACTTGAAGGATACTTTTTTCTCTCTCTGTTCTGATTGGCAGTTATCTACTTTATTCAATTTTTTAAAAATTTAAATCCATTTAAGAATGCTTTTGATGTGAAATACTAAGAAATTAAGTTCTATATTTTTAAGAAATAATTGGATATGACAAGTGACAACCGCAGATTTGTCAAGACTACTAAATGAAAATTGGATTTACTGCGCATGATTCCCTCCCTCCTACGAAATTATAACCACAAAAAGTACTAAGTATAAAGACAACAAAATACTCATACAATCTTCTGTTCTTACCTCCTTAGTGATTGGATTTGTTTCACGGGTTGACCAAAAATTTTAGGAATAAATGATATTTGATCATTTTCTAAATTAAGTTTTTCTAATTCTTTGTTAGCGTCACTCACACATGTAAAATTATGTTTTTTACTTTTTCCTTCTTTCTTAAAATCTCTCTTATTCTAGTTAAAGCGAACATAATTCATATATTTCGAACTACCACATATTGTGCTAAGGAAAATCTTTCTCATTCTCCTCTTGATCTTTTTTTGTTTTAGTTTTCTCCGATATGTTCCAAAAAAAAAAAAAAAATACTACGTGATTGGTTTAGAAGGCAATAATTTTAATATAAATTAAGAACTCATGGGTTAGAAAAAATTTGTATTATCGAAAAGAGATAACTGTAATGGTATCTTTTGAAGGAAAATTAAAATTAAAATGGGTTTTGAGTTAATAAGTTGATTTTTAAAAAATTACTAGTAAATCTAATTCCGATCCTATTTCAATTTGATCATTTAAAAAAATAGTTAAATATTCTATTTCTTTTATTTTAATGTTTTGGTGAAGTCATTCATCCCACTAGCATTTTTTTTTCAATTAAATTTCTTTTATTTTATTCTAATCAATTAAAAAACTTTATAAGAACCATTGACATTGAATCAAAAGATGACAATAGTGTCTCAATTGATACAAGAATTTTTAGATAAACAACACAATATTAGTATAATTTAAATCCTCCCACTTGAAAAAACAAAAGTTCCCATAAAATGAGGTGAATTACATATACCATATAAACTCTAGAAATTAAGTTGTAAATCACATGTTAAAATAATTATATTGCATATAAGCAATTAAGAATGGGATCATCATACCAACTAAAAAGGTAAAATTTTCTCTCTTTTTTCTGTTCATAGGAGAAATATGTGCTGTCAAAATTTAATATTTTTCAAAGTAGGAATGTAATATGGGTTGTGATAGAAGTAAATATCTCAAATAATTAATAAAGTAGTTGGCACATGATGTTTGTGAGAGCGAGAGTGCTCATTTAACAACTTTTTTTTTTCACTGCAAATTTATTTATTTTTTCTGTGTGTAAACAATTAATGAAAAATGTGAATTCATATTTCTAAATTTGAAATTTTGAAAATTTGAACCCACCACACTTGGAGGTAACGTGGTAGGTGACATTAATAGATGTGTGGCCATATATGACAAGTAATATGACTAAAAAGTATTTCTAAGGGAAAAAAAACTAAAAAGTAATTCCAATTATATATCAGCCAATCAATTTGAATCTATTATAAAAATATTTTAAAACCAAATTTGGTTTGGTAAGTTAAATCATCTATTACTTTAATAACTCACACCCTTGAGATATTTGACAATTTGATACGTCATTAACTTATACATCTTAATTTGGATATAGTGTGTTTACAAGGGTTAAAAGTAAATGGTAATGACTGGTCGTGGAAAACAAAATATTGAAATTGGGACGCAATTAATTTGATAATATTCTTGTTTTGTCATTTTGGTTCGAACTCACATCTTTTGGTAAAAAATGAGTCAAAATAGTTGGTAATTTAGAAATTTAAGTTTTGATAATTATTAATATTTCTAATTTATCTTTTTTTTTTTAAATATATTTCCAAAAACAGCCTCTAATTTTCTTTCGGTTACTTTTTTCCAATTTTTTAATAACATAAATAAAAACATTATTTATCACTTTTTTTTAAAATTACATAATAATTATTTTAAAATTAAATATAGCATTATATATATATTTTTTGATATTCTTATTTTTCAAAATTAATTTTTATGTAACATTGCTTTTGATTTAAATTTTAAGAAAACAAAAAGCTTATCAAATACATTCATATTTCTTTCTCCCCTAAAAAAGAAAGATCAAATAAGAATAGTGAGCGTATATATATATTCCTTAAAAACGAGGAAACTAAAACCATTTGGTAAGATTTCTGTTTCTTTTTTTTTTATTTTAAATAAAGAACAATTTGCTAACTGTTTTTTGTTTCGTTTTTTTAAAGGATCGAAAACATGTATGTTTGATAAATACTTATTGTTTCTTGCCCTCTAAAATTTTAAATTTTAAAAAGTAAAAAGTAAAAATTATATATGAAAATTAATACTTGGATTTCTTATGGCACTTATGCTTTGTTTTTTAGTACAACATGTGGAGATGAGGATCGAACTCACGATCTCATGGTTGTACTATGCTCGTGCATGACATTTGTGTTTATCAAAAGAAACCCCACCAATTGGAATACTGTCGAGAGAGAAGTGACAGAAACCTAACTTAGTCCTTTGTATATATTTTTTTGATGTTTATACTTTATATATGTTGTAGCTGACTGGGCCTCACACAGCCGACCACTTCTTACAACTCAGTAGAAAATGGCCAAATAAACTGTGAAAGGAATAGTTTAGAAGTTGTTACGAGGAAGTTAAAGATATGATTTTATTATCCTTTAATTTGAAAATAATTTTTAAATGACGAGGTTGGTTGACAGTCTAATAATATTTTAACGACTTTTTTTTTTTTAATTCAACAGCCATGTAGAGTAGAGATTTTAACAAATCTATTATCTATAATAGTAGTTCACTTTAAATTGAACAAATTTATTACCCTTTAAATCATGTAGAGTGGGTGGATAATTAATTTTGTGAGTGACCTATCTAATTTATTAGGTTCAAATATGATACATATTTATAACTCAATTTACTAAATTGATATTGATAATACACTTGTTAGATCTTATGCTAATAATTAAGAAATGTACGATAATACACTTATATATTTTCAAAAAAAAAAAGAAATGTATTTTTCTAAACTTAAACATAGTTCAATCTTCAATGGTCAAGATATTAGAAACTTTGGTTGGCATGGTGGAGCTAATTGATTAAAACATTTCTTTACATGGAGGTGAGTCTTCTGTCCATTGTTGAATTTAATAAAGAAAAAAAGAATATAAGAAATTTCTTTTAAATGTTGTAAATTTAAAAATCTCCGCCCATACTTAAAATGTAATATTAAAAAAATATATTTTCTATAATATATTCTTATTGAGCTCTTCTGTAAAAATATAATCAAAGAGATAATTCCTATGTTATTTACAACTTAAAATTAATTTAAATGGAATGAAAGTTTTAGGATTTTGTTTTAGTTTTCTACTTTTAGAAATCGGATTTTTTTTAAATAATTATTTTTTAAAAACAAATGACAAATCTAGCGTAGGTTTTGCCCAAAATCGCAGGCGATGGCTGCGATCAACCCGTTTGTTTTTTTTTTTGTTAAATTTGGGAGGGACAGCATGGCCACTTCCCCACTTCCTCTTTTATTTTTATTATTTATTATTTTATCTTTCCTGCAACTTCCGGCCACCGATATCCCTTTGTTTTTCTTAATTTTATTTTAAAAAACCATAATTTAAGAAAAATACTATCATCTTAATTTTCTCCATATTTGGAAAGTAGTTCTTAATTACCTACCACATGATGGACATATTCCTATAATGTAATAATTTAAAACAAAATAATTGTAAAACAAACAAAACCCTAATTATACATATCCCAAAATTTGGTTTTTGTTTTAAAGCCATGTATTTCGCAATGCAAATGACAAAACATGTGAGTTTCATGTAATTTATACCTTTACTTTTATGGTTTTATTAATTTAATAATTTTTTTATCGATTTAGTTTATATTAAATTTAAATGTTATTTTATAGAACATACGAAGATGAAATACAAGAAGCTAAATGACATTTTAATCATCGAATTGGTAAACTTTTAGACTTTAAATGACATTTTAATCAAATTTTAAAATAAAAAAATAAAAAATTTAATCACATCCTAATTAAATTTCGCAATATTAATAAAATAACAATATATAAATAAAATAAAACAAAACAAAAAATAAATAAAAAGGTGAATGTACGCGACTTTCCACCTAATCACTTGCCACGTTTGCACGGAAATTGCAGGCATTGTACGTGAGTTTTAACTTTTATTTTAACCTAATCTATTTTTGTCAATAGTTTTGAAAACCTAACTTACCTTTGAATTTATTTATTTAAATTACATTTATTTTGTAGTTTTTTTTAAACTAACATTATTTTTGTAATTTATTTTTAAAACTAGATTATTTTAAAACTTTGTCTTTCAGTAACCAGGTGTATTTATAAACATTTTTTTTTAATCTATTTTAAAGAACATTTTTGAAGCCATAGCCAAATTAAAGTTCAAAAAATAGTTTTCAACTATCTAATTTTGTTTTTGAAATTAACCTAAAATCTTTAAAATATTAAAAAAAAAAACAAAACAAAGAAAATATAGAAATGGGTAAGCTTTTGAGTTTAAATTTCAAAAACTAAAACCAAAACAAAATGATGAGTCGTGTGGAATAATTATATAAATAACATAAAATAAATATGTATTTTTAAATATAATGAAACATTTTGAAATTTTACAAAACAACACCACCAAAATAAACCACATTAAGAAAGGTACTTAAAAAACTAAAATTGTGTAGATTAAGAATTAAACCTACTTCCAAGTTCCAACAAACATATGCTACTATTTTCAATCACATGGCGGTGTGTTGTTTCGTTATGATGGAAAATATATATTCATAAAATTTCCCATTCCACCAGTGATTTGAATTGAACACCAAATATCTAAAAACTTTTGTCTTTATCGTCCTAGGTGGACAAGATGGGAAACTGCCACGTGTAGATAAATAAGGCAGTATTGAGCAATCTTAGCTTATATCTTTTGAAATCTTCAAATCGGTGGACCCCTCCACCCTATCCTTACCCAAACCCTCTTGACAGCGAAATATCCCGCCCAAAAAGATTTCCCTTTCTTTGTTTATATTATTTTCAAAATCTATGATAGTTTTCACCTCTAAATTATAATTAATCTTCCAATTCTAGATTTAAAGTTCTTCATTATTTAAAAACCACTCTTCATGGTGATTTAAAATTTCACCAAAAATATCGGGACAAATTAAAACATAGATATAGATTTCATTTTATATTTTTGTTTACTAATGTATTGGTTCAAGGGACTATCTTGAAACAGTGATCAAAAGTTGAAATTTTTATTAAAAGGTAAAAAGAATAATTTTTAAAAAGGAGGTTTAATATAAATTATTAAATACAAAATAACGTTATTTCGAAAAGTGGGATATGAAATGACGATATTTGATGGATAGATGTAACATAGATATAGGATGCGAGTAACTTATGCAAATTGATGCTTTTCATGAAGGGAAAAGAAAAATAAAGGATTGATGGAGAGTTACAAAGGGAAGGGAAGGGGGTAGGAATGGAGTAATTGTGGAGGGGTCGGTGATATTTGTCCCACAAACAGCCATCAAATGGGAAGGAGACCCAGAAAAAGACCGACCCTTATGGGAGTGGAACCCTATGCAAAAGCCAAAGCAACATTAACCAAAAAAAAAAAAAGAACTAATAAAAAGTTTTATTATATTTCCAAATTAAAGTTTTTAAAAACCAACGTATAAAGCAAATAGTTCCGTATAATGTCATAATGGAATGGAAATGTACTTCTTTTAATTACGAAACAAAACGAAAAAAGAGATGTCAATTATCAAATGTGTCCTCTTCCCCTTTCCTCCAAACCCCATTAATGCTTAATTTTGTCAGCTTTCGGATTTTTCTTTTATAATTTGATTGGAAGTGAAAATAACGTTTGCTCATGTCCATTATCTAAGCCAGGCCCTATCTTAGGTCGCTTTAATTAATTTGTTTGTTTTCTTTTTCTTCTTTTGTTTTTTTTTTTTAATTAAATACATTTTTTCTCCCTTTGTTGGGTGTTTGCACTTGTTTAAGGTAATAATTAATTGAATTTTCAAGCGCGTTGCCTTACCGATTTGTTTGACAAAATGCACGCGGTAGTAAGTGGCCGATTTTGACCCCCCGTTAAATTGTTAGACTGCTTAATATTCAATATTTCAAAGGAAGCCTAATTTATAAGCTTTGGTGATTGAAATTTGAAAGGGTAAAGTTAAATATTTAAATTAATGCCTAAAAACCCTTTAAAATAAACATGAAATATAATTGGCATAAGTGAAGAAAAGTGAGATTTTTTTTAAGAAAAGAGGGGGATCGAGATTTCAATGCATATGGCCAACCTAGTGAAAAAGTACACCATAAGTTGGACATATGTACACTAGCTTTCACATCTTCAATTGGAAAATTAAATTGGTAAAGTGGAGAGAAAAGTTTGAAGATTTGAGATATTACTACACTTGATCCGATTGATCATCACTTGCTACTTTTTTCTTATCATTTTTTCTCTTTTTATAAAATTTTTCTTATCCATCTATCGTCTCTCTCTAACTCTTCTTTCTCACATTATATACCAATCATTTTTACATGTACACATAATTTCTCTTTAAACGCATCCATTATATCTTCTTATAGATTGTTTTTCCATGAATAAATGATAATGTATTTAAATGGATCCATTTCAACCAACCATAAATCTGTAATGTAGCTCACAGTTTTTGGAATAAAAACTGGAAAAATTTTGGATTTTCTCTCTGCAAAGCCATCCCCAAAACGTGGCAACACCTTTTTGTCAGTGTATTTTGAAATGCTTGTATTATTGATTATGGTTGTCAAAGATCATTCTCAATCATAGATTCCTTGCCATACTTGGACAAATTTTAAGTTCTCCTCATTGCACTATAAATACCAGAGTATGGGAAAATGCCCTCTAAACCCATCATAGCCATCAAGTAGCTTTCTTTCTTTGTACTAACTAGAAAATACTAGTCGCTCAAAAGTTTTCTTATAAATATAGGATAATTGAAGTGTTTTTAAAAGAAACGACAAATTTGAAATATAGAGAATGCGAGTCGAAATCAACCAAACGTTTCAAATGTCTTTATGTCACTCTCTAAATTAGGATATTAAGATTCATTTCAAAGGGAGGGAAAGGCATGTAGAATACAAAGTGGGAATTAGGTGGAGAAGTAGTGATCATATGATAAACCTATGGTATAATTAATATAATAGCTGATTCCACTAAGATAATTAAAAAAAATCCAAAATTTAGAGGGTTGGTGGAGATGGGGTGTGAGGGAGGCCCAAGTTCCCAAAGAGATTATTGATGAAGTGATAAGAAAGATGTGGGGCTTATGATCACTCAACTATGCTTCTTCTTTTTCATAAACCTCTCATTATGCCAACCCTAGCGGCTGCACAATCAATAAACATTTTAACAAGTGTTTCCGCTCCAAAACCCTCTTTTTTTTTTCTTTTCTTTTCTTTTTCCATTCATTTTTTTTCCACCTAAAGGGAAGAGGAGGAGAAAACATGGGCCTTAAGGTGTTTCTTTTTGTTTTTCTCTTAATTTTTGGGGTCCAATTTTAAACAAAGGGGGATTAGGAATGATGAGGAACTAAAATATTCAATGGGATTATTGCAAAATTCTCTCTTTAGTAAAGCCTAATCGGATCAGACATCAAAACAAAACAAAAGTTGAAGAAGGAAGAGGAAGGATTTTGACAATATCAGCAAGTTGGGTCTACGCGATTTGTATATATATTTTTGCCCATCAAATCATTTTGTCCTAATCTTTGGTTTTATACTATTGAGCAGTGATATTTTAAAGTTATTGGATTGGGGATTTTGTCTCATAGAGATGGTGGTTTAGTATCAAATGTGTAATTTTGCTTAATGCAGGACACGGTTGAAATAGTTCTATTGAGGGCTTGATGACAAAATCTAATAATTGGTTCAATTAAAGTTGTAAACTAGGCTTCTCGAGTCTTCCCCACCCCTATGTGTACACTTTGTTAAAGAAAAACCAATGCTTGAGTTTAGGGTTTAATTTATTTCGTGAACATTATCTGTACAAAAATGGTGTTCTTTCTACTATAACTTTTGAACAAAAAATTTCATTTTTAAAAATAAATTTTAGACGCAATGGATTGAAATCTTTGACAAAATTGGTTCCTTTTTATTACTTTTGGTAAACAATACGGTAAATGCGTTCCCTTTGCAAAGGGGTTGATTTTTTAATATGAAACCAAAACCTTTTAGTTTTTGTTCCATTTTAGAATATCTTGTTAAAACCAAAGGTCATAAATTTAATTGATAAATTCTTTTAACTTATATGTAGTTCAACTTTTCTTATTTCAAACCAAATATTAGATTATATTGATATCCCAACTAGTGTCTCCTCCTATTGAAAAGATATTCATCTTCTGCTTTTACAAAAAATACTAAGAGCTCCTTCCTATCTAGATCAACTTTTTTTCTCCTTTTAGTTCAACCATAAATCACTAGATCGGAATAACTGACATTGATATCTTTGTTACACCTTTAATAAGCAATCCTTCAATCAAACAAATATCAATGGAGGCACATTTTAGCAATTTTTCTATCACAAGACACTACTCCAATTCATCTATATGGCTAAGTTTGAGGTACGACTCCACTTTTATTTTCATTTTCTACTAAAAAAGATTTCTATCACAACACACTACTCCAATTTCATCTATTTGGCTAAGTTTGAGGCACGACTCCACTTTCATTTTCATTGGACTCAAACCGGAGATCTTGAGTGTTTAGACTGACGTGATAACCAACTACACCACGACACCTTTGCTTAATTTGTAGCTACCCATAATACTAATCTTTTTTAATTAAAATAATAGTTTATATAATTTATTTTATTACTATTTTATTGATAGTAAATATTTTTATTATAACAATTTATTTAATATAACAAATAATAAGTAATTAAAATAAAATTATATTAACTAAAATATTTTTTTTATTAGAACAACCATTATTTAATATAAAATATTATTAAACTTTATTATTGTTTAGAAAATTTTTTTTAAAGGGTATTTCAGTTTTTAAAAATGTATTGATATTAATTAGCAAAGTAAAAATATTTAATTAAAAATTAAAATAGAAATTTGAAATATTTTATAATAAAATCACATCCACTAATAAAAATTTCATAGAAGAAAAATTATTAGTGATATAAACAAAAAATAATAATAAAAATATAAAACAATTAATTAAAAAGGGAAGAGTCTTGTTAGTAGATGAGAGAGAAAGGATAATCGTAAAGTAATAATTATAAAGGTGTGAGACTTACGAAATAAGAATGAGATCCATAAAATTGTAAAAGAGTCACCTTGATCCGAACACCCATTGATACCATCTTAATAAATGGAAAACAACATCAAGACCCAGCCGCCCCCGCTCTGATACCATGTTAAGAATGAATAAACCACCACTCAACCCAAAAGCTTAAGTTGAGTGAGGTAAATTTAATTTATTTATACAGATTCTAACATATGGTACTGGAATTCTTGTCCTCGGTTGATTTCCATTTTCTTGAAATAAACGAAGGTCTGTAATGTTTTTTTTTTTGAAAATTTTCTAATATAGATTATGTTGGCACCTAAATACAAATATATGTATATGTATAGTAGTAGTACTAGCAAAACGTGATATTACTTGAGGAAAGAATTCAAAGAAAAAGTGAAAAAAACAAAAAAACAAAAGCATGTTTAATACAGAGCAAAGTCAAACGAAAAAAAAGGGTGGGGGATTGTCTAGAACCTTTGAACTAAAATGTGCCTTAATCTGCGTGGATTTTAAAAAACAAACATGGTTTTGCACAACTAATGACATTTTGAACAAGCGACCTAGATAGCCTACCTCATACAAAAAATAAAGAGACAGAGACAGTCAAACGTTGTTTCCCTGTAAGAGTGTTTGGTCTTCTTAATGGTTCCTTTCGGAAAAGCAAATGCCCCATCACTACTTACTTTTCTGTGCTAAACTTGCTTTTTCCCTTATAGAATACAATGCAATTGCCCAAGACTTCAATTTGTTCACGTTAGAAAAACACAGAAATTCTAATTAAAGCCATAAAAGTGAACAACAATCAAAATCAATGATAAGAAAACCAAAATCTATAACAAAATTAGAATTATCTTAAACTCTTAGATTCATTAGATTGTAATTATAAAGAAGTTGTAGTTCGTGGTCTTCTTCAACTATACAATCTAATGTCATTTGTCCGATATGAAACTTAAAGCTCGAATGACACAGTCAAATATAATTATCTTTAATTTATTACTCACATATAAATTAATTTTTAAATTAATTCCAACATTACTTGTCTCGTTGGTAGTGTTTGTAGAACAATCCATTCTTTTATGTATTCCCTTCTCGAGGGACCCAAATTGGAGATTTGGTATGCCGCTCCCAAATCATTGCATTTTTTGGTTGCTAAATCAAGTTCAAAACTTGGTGTTAAGGTCTCAAAAGCAGGCTGAAAAGAGGGAGCGTTTTACCCTACAATTAAAGCTTCATCCATTGGAGAGAGAGGAAGAGAAAAAGAAAAGTAAAAAAAAAAAAAAAAAGACATAAAGACAAAAGCAAAGCTAAGAGTACAAAACAACTTTCTACATTTTCCTTTTGCTTTTCCATTTTTAATACACATCCAACACAAGATATGCTTACTTATTATCCTTAATCATCTCCTTTTAATCAAAATTTAATCTCTCTAATATACGTGCATGACAAAAGAGAGAGAGAGAGAGAGAGAGAGAGAGAGAACATTTGTATGAATGTTATTCTCTAAAGTCTAAAGTGGCATATATGAGTATAATAAGAAATATTAGAATAAAAACAAGGGTAAAGTTTTTCCTAGTGGGAAATTCTTTCTTTTTTCTTTTTAATTTGTAGGTAGTGAAGTGAAGAAAGGGAGGATTTTTATTGATGGGTTGGGACAAAATGTATACCTAAGGCGGATCCCATGTTAAAAAAGAAAAGCTTTAAGGGAAAAAAAAAGGTCCCACGTGTGGAACAGAAATTACCAAAAGAAAACTTATGATGATTTATATTCAAAGTGGACAATATCATACTATATTGTGGATACGTGGAGCATCAAGCGATATTAGAATCATGTTCATACCTTATCCATGTCAGTAGAATCCTCGTGTGTTGAACAAAATAGTGGTGAGCCTCGAAGATGTAATCACAATGTAATCCGTGGTTGAACTCTATCGAATAGACGGCGTGCTTCGTAGAAGAGTGACAACATTTCTATTTATTTGAGGTCTTTCGAATGAAACAAAAAGTAAGTTCATGAACTATGTCAAATTTTGGTCACGTTGATTTCTATTTTACTTTGATTTTTATCTCTCTAACATATATTTTAACTTTCTAAATATTTCTAAATATTTAAAGACAGGGAACTAAAAATAGTTATTTAACAGGTTTGATTTTTTTTTATTTAAAAATAGAAAAAAAAAACAAAAAAAAATTCAAATATGTTTTGATAGTGAACTAAATCTTGAAGCAAGAGGGAATGAGAGGGTAAGATGTAGTGGAGGCATCTGAGCCAATCATTCTTCACTTTGATTTAACTGTTTAAAAATGTACCAAAAAGAGAACATTTCACTGTTTACATAACTCTTCATGTTTGTACATCACTTTGCAGACAATATGTATACAATTGCTAAATCCCAAAACCCCCCATTGATTGCTCTGTAATCATGTCTTAAACTTGGGGCACACTGCTCCACCACCACCACCACAAATTCAAATTCAAATTCCTACCCAGCTCTAGTTTAATAAACTCATCAACATCCATATTCATTATTTCAGTAATTACTTGAAACTTGCATTAGTAGAGGATTTTTAAGGGGGCCAGCCCAGCCATGTCTTGTTGCAGAAATTGCAAGTTGCAAGAGAAAGCAAGGATGAATTACACTCTGTCAAATTACCCAAAATGGGGCAATCTCTCTCTCTTTATCATCTTTATATAAAGATGCATCTATTGACAATTTTTTTTTTTTTTCCCTATCATCAAAACTGAGCACTCTGCGCCTCTCGCACTCTCATTTCTGCCTTGTGACTTGACACCACCTCCATCACTTGATCTCTCTTTCTTTTCATTTCGTCCCCTCCAAAACCCACACTTGTTTCATTTTTAATTTATTTTGCCTTTTGTTCTGAAGAAGTCAGATCGACAATTCCTGAAACATGGTCAAAAGTCTCAAATAAGCATAAGCTGGCAAAATCTCAGCTACCTTCACTTCCTCAAATCCAATTTATTCCTTTCTTTCTCTCTGCCCGAGTCTGTATTGCCACCAAAGTTTGCTCCTTGGGGCTACTACTAAACAATAACATAGAATTTCCCCAACCCGTCAGAATCACACACCCACCCTAACAAAACAACTAAAGCAACTCACTTTCTTCCTATTCTTTCTTTTACAATCCAATTCAAGAGAAAATTTTGACTCCAATTTACACTATGCTTTTGCTTTAATCTCTCTGTTTAGCTAATTACCTTTTTAGCTTTTGAGGTTAAAACCCATATCTCCATTCATATATATATGATTGAAACTTAAAAGGGGTTTATTTTTTAAAGGCTACCCATCCTCAAACTGAATTCGTATCTGTCAAAGAAATGATTTTGCTTTATTTTCAAGGGTCCCAAAAATATAAGGCCTCTTCCCTTCTCTTAATGGGAGGGTGAAGTTAAGTTTAAAAAGTTGGCAATTGATGCCTTCTCTTTTTCACTGCAAACTGCAGACTTGCATGAAATTTTAGCCATTATTATTACCAATGGAGCAACACTTTTCAAATTTTATTACAGACGTCACATACTCACTTGTCACTGGCTGTGGCTGTGGCTGTCCCTGTAGAAAAAAGTTATGGGGTTTGAAATGGGCCAGGTTGGTATCATAACTATCAAGGCCCATGTCATTTCAATGATTTCTTAATGGGCCTACCACCAGCACCCTACCCATTCTGGGCCTACAATTTCCATCTTTAGCTACCTTGAAGAGAGACACACCGAATACTTGGGCTCAGAGTGGGCTGTGAGACATGCCCACAGTTTTTCAATCTGGGGGAGATGACATCATAACATTTGGGTCATATCAGATGCTCCCATGTTTTTTCCTGCACTCTCCAGCAGATATGGTTTCTTCGATTTTATATCGACAAATAGCTTTTGATACAGCTTTTTGTTCTAGGATTTATGGACCTATTAGACACACCATTAAAATTTTAAGATCTTGTTAGACCTAAAGTTAAATTTTATATAATAGATATGTTGATTTTTTTAAAATATAATGGATATGTTAATAAATTCAAACATTTATTAGATATCAGTCCTTTCAACTTTACGTTTATAAAATGGTACGAAACAAGTTTTTTTTTGGTTTAAAAATTTTAAAGAAAGTCCTCCCCATGGTGAGTATCCATTTCCATGCTTTGTTCCATTATTTATGACTAGATTTGATTTGACCTCCAAAATGATAGCTCTGCTACTGCCCCAGGTGGAGTTGGCCTTGCCAACTTTCAAGTACTGCAACTTCTTATCCAGCACAGCACTCTTAGGACTACTCCAAATTAAAATTATTAAATAAAAAAAAGATTAAAAAAGTAGATTATGTCTCCAACATTACAAAATGCTTATTTATTTAGTGATGCATATATTGTTCACACACATTCTCTAAAGTTCTATTATTTTGACCAAAATGCTAAGGAATTAATTTTTTTTTTAGCATGAACTTAAATAGAGAATAATACCATTTAACATCACTTAGGGAGAGTATAATATGCACTAATTAATGAGGGAAATGATTTAACAAAGCATCCAACTGTTTGTTAAATTTTATAAAAAATTTGAGCTTTTTGTGCATGTGGGTAGAAATTGGAATACAACAGTCCATGGAATGGCTGAACAAGCGATGTGTAATCCATTTATGTGGTTATTGAGGTTTCTCCATTGTCTTTAACCAAATTAGGGAAAAGTGTCTCAGACGTAGCCCTCGAGGCCAACTTTCCTGTAATGAAGTTTTGAGTTTCAAAATAAAGAATTTGTTCTATTCTGATGTAGCAGCAAATAATGTAATGATAAAAGGTATTTATTGTGGCTATTATCTGAAAATACAAACCCTACCCTACTACTCTCTCAGTATAAAACAACGAAGGTATTTCTGTCGTAAGAGTAAGGAATCCAGAAAAGTCCCCTTATTTTTGGAAAGCAAATATTCATTTTAAATAATTGGGTCTTCATGGCCTAAATTTTGGAAGAGGTTGCACTCCTTTGCATGATACCATCAAAATTTTCTTAGTTCTAGATCCTGATCATAAGTAGAGACCAAAAGATGGTGAGTTTGAATTTCACTCCCACATGTTGTATTAAAAAAAAAAAGTCACAATTTGGGCTTCCATGTATCTTTTTTTTTTAACTAAAAGAAAGAAGTAAAAGGATGTTACCATGGTAGTATATGTATCTTGTTGGTAGTATCTCGTGTAAAAGAAGTTTCTTGAATGATTTTTGTGGCAAATTGATGATTACTTACCCTGAAGCAACACGCTCCAAAGTTAAATTTAGAAACTTAGAATGCAATATCATAAACGTTAGATGGGAATTTGAACCTTAGACGAGTTACTAACATCAAAACTAACTATGTTGGAGTCAGTAATTTTAGAAGTGATAGGAGTGGATAAAAAGGGAAACACAACTTCAATCAAAACACAACTTTAGAGACGAGAGGATTGAGGAATGAAATTAAAGTATAGAAGAAGAAATTCTCCAGATCCGGGATTTCCCATAGTCTCTGGACTGGACTGGGGGCAGCCATTGGATCTAAAAGTCCATTTGAGTGAAGGTGGGGTCTCCTATGGTTGACCATTGGACCCAACAGGTTGGGCTTCGGGAAAATGGCTTCTCATTCTGTGCCTATATCTCCAAGAAGAGCTTCAGTACATCGACGGCTGTGTAGTTTGCCCTGATTTCGGCTATTTTCTCCATTGAGAATACATTGAGGCGTGAAACCAACCACGAGTCACGAGCAGGCAAAACCAATGGTGAAGGAAGAGGGTGCTGTTAAATGGGGTGCAAGATGTTTCATTTTTGGTTCTTATGGCCTTTCTAACGAAAAACCAACAAGAGAATGCGAAAAATGAAGCTTTGATACCCAAAAAACAGAGTGAATTTCTTGTACAACAAATGGTAATAAGATAACCAATTGGATCAGTTACTATTTAATCGAAGCCCATTTTTTTCCTTTCTCAATGTTGCTATTTTGTTGATTCGTATATAAGTAAGGACTAGTATGAGTCTTGATACCTTTGAAGTGAAACAAAAACAAAGTTGCAACTTATACCTAAAATGAACAATATCATAGTAGAAATTATGGAGTTGTCTGTTATCGTTGCTAAATTTGCCTAACTGAGCTGCAAATCTTTGCTACCAGCATATATATTTGTTCAATTTTATCAGCAATGAAAAGAGACGGCTGAGTGATGGCCAAATTGTGAGAGTAACATTTCAATCCGCTGCATTTTTTTACAAGTATATCGCATAACCTTTGCAAAATTCAATACAAAACTATGGAAATGGAAACTAATTTCGACATTTTGATACACATAGACCCTCCATCAAGAAATTAAAAAGAAAAGAGTGAAGTTAGAATTACATACCTCTGCCGCAAAGAAAAGAAATTGAAGAATTACATTTACAACAGAAGCATTAATCGGTCTAAAATCCTTTAGGTCCACTCTGTTTGGGAGCAGAGGATTTATCAGCCATAGAGAGACAGTATTTGGCAATCTCTCTGAACTTGGGCACGCTCCGAAGATCCACCTTGGTACCATCCTGGAGAGTAATCACAATATCACCCCAT
Organism: Momordica charantia; assembly: GCF_013281855.1. Lineage (NCBI taxonomy): Eukaryota > Viridiplantae > Streptophyta > Magnoliopsida > Cucurbitales > Cucurbitaceae > Momordica > Momordica charantia. The sequence goes on along the minus strand of NW_028275167.1, from coordinate 30,263,751 downwards.
TCCCCGATGAAACGTGGCACCACCTGAACGTCCTTGATCACCTCGTAGGAGAAATCGCTCCTATCCTGACCCGTCAGTCCCGAAATCACGGTCACCCGCAGGTTGGTGAACCTGTACCTGAGGTAAAAAGCCCTAGAAACCGCCGCCAGAGTCAAGGGCAGCCACAGCAGGGTAAAACCCAGCAGAAGGTTGGCCACCAGATCGCCGTAGTGGGCGCCGCCGTCGAAGAAGACGATCTCCGAAGCGGAGGCGCGAGTAGTGGCGGCGGCGGTGGGGTTGTTGGTGGAGGAGGAGACGAGGATTCGGGTGACGGCTCGTCTGTTGAATCCGGGCGTGAGCTTTGTGGGGAAATTGTAACAGAATGGTCGGTGGTGAGTGGAGGAGGAGGCGGCGGCGGCGGCGGTGGGTGAGAAGATGGAGGTGGAAGAGCCGGCCATTTGGATTTGGGGCGTTATCCGTGAGGGGAGAACCCAATTAGAAATTGAGGCAGAGAATAGAATTGGATGATTTTGCCATCTCTTGGTTTCTATTGGTTGGAAGATGAACAGTGGGCCCCATAAGTGACTTGGATAGCTGTGGTAAAGAGAGAAGTGCTACTACTGGCTTTTATTGTGCCACGTGGGTTACTCTTCTACTGGCTGGGCTTGGCTTGTATAAAGGAAGGGCCCAATGTAATAGCAGGCCCAACCTGGAATGTTATTGGGCCTCCAAATAATGGGCTTCTAGCTGCAGGCCCAGTAAGGAAGCAGCGTGGGGAACACTGGAATATGAATATGCAGAGTGGAGAGGGGAGCAGAGCAGAGCAGAGCATGGATGGGCAGAGCAGAAGTTGTCGGCTTATTTAAAATTATGTATGTCAGTCTTTTTAATATTTTTTAAACCCTAGCAGTTCCTAATTACGTCCAAACATTTTTACTGTCTCTTATCTTTGTAACCCCAAACTCGAACAAAACTCATCATCCAAATCCATACTGAATTAAATTTATTTCATTTTATTATTCAAATCCAGTCTTTGAATCCTTTGAATTATCTCATCATCATAAACAATCATGTTTGGGTCATGGATGGATGAATAATTAGGTTTGCGTTCCCTGATTATAAACTTTTTATTTGCTTCGTAATTTGTTAATGTTTGTTTGTTTTTTACCCAACAGTAATAATAAGACCAACATTGAACAAATCAACCAAAAACTCTATATAGAGTTGTCGAACCCTGCCATTGCTTCATCCATGTGTTAGGAGAAATTAGTTTGAGGGGCTAAAATTATGAGAAATAATTTCAAAACTGAATTTTGAAAATGCTTAGAACGAATTGTTAGAGGTAAGATGAATTTTGGACCATATGAGGGACACATGTTTGATAACATTCTCGTTTCTTACTTCTTGTTTTATTTAGGAATCTCCTAGAGACATTTAGACAACGATGAATAGTTAAATCAATTCAATATAACGTTGTTTACTCTCAACTATTATTATCTAATTTTGGAAGATCCAAATGCTACAAGGATGGGTCTATGATCATTTGTCCATTTTAGATCTAAGTTTGTATAGACTTGTTTTTTTATTTCACCGAAATATATCTCATACTCGATACATATGTCTATTTTAGATAAGTGTAGCATCCAGGATACTCAAATTAAAATTAAACTAATTGCATAGTGATTGAAAGCTAATTTCTTGGTTAAAAGAATAAGACACAGGATAGTTTTCTTTTTAAGCCAAGGAAAAGCAAGTACAAAGTTAAAAAGGAGAAGCAAAATTTGGGAGTGAATTGAGGGAGAAAAGTTGGAAGGTGCAATAATATATGTAGTGGAAGAGAAGAACGTGTGGAAAAAGAGATGTACGAGGAGATCAATGCATGAAGAAGGTGAGAGAGAGAGAGAGATTATTATATGTTAGGATTGTAAATGAGTGGGTGAGAGACACAGACAGAGACAGAGACAGAGACACAACACAGTGGTTTTGGGTTCACATGAGAGCTGAGAGAGAGAGGTGTAGTTTTCATTTGATACAAATTGAAATTGATACCCTTTTTTTTTCTTGCTTTTCTTTCCTTTGTCATCATAAAGAAAATCCTTTCCTCTACGTCCCCTTCACGAGAGCGACCATTTCTCCAACTTCCCTTGTTTTCTTCTACCATTCTTCCATCTCTTTGTCCTTTTTCCTCTCTTGGGATGTGTGTTTGATTCCCCTTTCTTTCTCTCTCTTTCTCTCTCTCTTTAATCTTCCATCTCCTTCTTTTTCTCCAGGGTAGATTTTGTTCACCACTAAATGAACTCAATCACCACCAAAAATCATTGCCACTCACTCACTTTATCCACACACAAAATCACTATGTGTGTGTTTCTGTTTCTGTGGAACCAAATGCCTTTCTATTTTAATGCAAATTAGGCCCATCAAACTCAACATTAATAATTATATTTCTTAGATCACTTTCAATATTCTTCTAACTCAAGACATGCATGCTACCCATAATTTTAATAGAAGGAAAAGAGAGAACTTCATTATTCCTCCATAAGGGGTTCTCAATAACCACCACCTGAAAATATATATTCCACTAATTTATACAATGACAAATAATCTAACACCAAAAAAACACAACCTCTTAAGTTGATGATCTGAAGAAAAATAGAGGAGGAGGGAAGAAAAACTGGGGACAACATTGCAAATTCATGGGGAGTTGGGGGAAGAGCAGTCTTGATATATTTCTCCGAAAAATCCAATTAAATTAAACATATTAATATTATGACATTATTAATAACTTTATATTAATGGGAAGATGAGGAAGATGATGGTGGTGGTGATCTCAGTTGAAATGTTGCTGCTCCAACCAAGGCCAGAAGCCAGAGTGGTCATCCATCCCACAGAACATATTGGACAAGCTGCTGCTTTCTTCTTTGGGCATCTGATTATGATTATGATTATGATGGTTTTCAAGCTTTGTTGGGTCTGATCTGGATGAGGTCTGAAACAGCTGAGCCAGCGCTGGAGGCCTTAGGGAAGAAGAGGGAAAAAGAGGCCTATTTGTTGGCTGGTGGTGCTGATGCTGATGCTGGTGAGGGCTGTCAATGGCAGGTGTTCTTGAGATGTCCAATTTTATGTTATCAGAGCTGTTCTCACTTCTGTTACTGCAAGACCCCTCTGTTTCTTTGTTCAGGTTGATTGATTCCGTTGGCTCTCTACTTTTTAGTGCCATTATCTGTCACCAATTAACTTCCTTCTTCAAACATAATACCACACCTATCTTATTGGATTGCTTTCTTATCCATTTACATTCTTTCTTTCTTTTTTAATTCAAAAAAACCCATCCCAATTCCCAATTCATGTTCCTTTTTAGACTCATCATTACCCATTTTGCCTTCAATCTAAACAATCATCATTCCCCTTTCACTTACATGCATGCCAAACACAACAAATTTATATTTATTTCTATAACGATATTAACCTGAACCTAGCTTAATTAATTAAGGTGTTTCTAATTCTCCATGAATTATGGATCAAGAGTATGATTGAATCAAATAGCGGCGGGCAGATATAAGAAGATTCAAGGGGTTTTAGAAGTAATATTGAATGACTAACCTCTGCTTGAAGTTTTTGGTTTTGGGACTTGAGGGCTTCGTTATCTGATTTGATAGCTTCAAATTGTCTCTTGAGGAGGTCGTAGTCTTTTTCGAGCTGCTTAGTCTTCCATCTAGCCCTTCTGTTCTGAAACCAAATAGCAATCTGCCTCGGCTGTAGCCCAAGAGCTCGTGCCAGCTGCATTTTCCTCTCAGGCTCAAGCTTATTCCCCAATTCGAAATTCTTCTCAAGTGTTTTAACTTGCTCCATATTAAGTCTCCTCTTCTTCTCCCCTGCCTGTGACCCATCATCAGAAAACTCATCCTCTCCATTATTCCCTTCTTCCACCATCTCCGCCCCTGAGAATGACATGGATCGTTTCCCTAGAAATGATGCCACTCCTGCAAAAAAGTTTCAATTTTTTTCCAAACCCGTTTCAAAGATGAGACCTTTTTTCCTTTAAGAAAAGAAAATTTGATGAACAGAGATAATGATATTGAGTACCATGAAAATCTTGGGGTGTGCAAGAAGGAAGAATTGGGTTGAGAGAGGGAGGAGAGGAGTGGTGGTGATCGTGATCTTCATGGGAAGTTTGTAGCATGAAATTTGCTGGGAAGAAGGCCATCCCATTACTTGTCATGGCGGCTGGAGCTAGCTGCGATCGCCGCCGTGCACCGCCGGAATCTTGAAACCTCTCTCTCGAGTTAAATATGGAAGTGGGTTTTGAATGTGCAGGTTCTTTTTGCACTTGGAAAAACAAAAATTTTAAAAGGCAACTTGGGGTTGCTCTTCAATTAATGGAGAGAAGAGAGATCGGAGGCATTTATATGTGAAATATTGGCTTATATACCATCCCACACCTTCTCCGCAGAGCTCTGATTATTTCTTCTCTCTCTATGATACGTATAGAGAGAGAGAGAGAGAGAGAGAGAGAGGGTGTGATCTCAGTTCTTGTTATTAGCTTCGTATGTGCAGGATTCTCTTTTTCTTTTTTTGCTTGTAAGGGGCAAGAATACAATATTGCGGATAAGTATAAATCGGGCAGGTTTTAATTACAAAAATTTTCATCCTGTACGGACTTTTGAGCAAGCTAAAACAATATAAATAATATATGAGACGAAACAAGAACAACAGCTGCAGTAATTGAAATATATTTGCTCATTAATTTCACACATATATAAAAAAAATATTGTGTGTTCTATTTTATTGAACCAACATTAATTTTAATTTTAGTACCAAGGGAATCATACTGATAAACTGTACGTGTATTTTATTATAAGGAAAAAGTAAGTTGCAAGTAACAATTAACAGTTATAATTAAAAGGTTTGTATACTGTCAGCTGTTAACTTAACTTGTGATCAGAAACGTTCTACTTAAGAGGAAGAGTTAATTATTGGTAATCAAATCTTTCTGGAGAAAACAAATGGCGCTTTCCACAAGTCTTAATTAACAATGCATGACAGTTGTATGCAAAAGAAACACATCTTTTTTTTTCTCTTCTTTTTAACTCTGTCCAAAATCATTTATTTAATGGTAAAGGGGTGATACGAAAGGGGAAGAAGAAGAAGAAAAGGAAGAAGTTGTACATGACACAATAATAGAATCGAAAAAGGGTAAAGAAAAAAGCATGGAATTTGGAGAAGGGGTAGACCTTTAAAGAAGAAGAATGTAAAGTAAAAATGAGATGGGGGTGTGATGTATTAGGTTTTTTTTGTGGGGATTTTGTTTAAAGAAAGTGCTAATGACAATGGTATCTCTAAGTATCTCCACAACGATCTCATATTGTCTTACAAACCAAAAAACTTATAACAATAGAGATAATTGTCTTTCCCGTGCATATAAAACCTTGTTTGCATTTATTACGAACCCAACACCAAAAACGGTAACTTAAGAAAAGGAAAAGAAGATGGTGAGTTGGCTGAATGTTTAGGTCCAAAGAGGAGAGAGAGAGGGAAATGGGAGAGTGGTGGGGGCAGGAATCTAGGGGATGGGTCCGAGGGGAGGGTGGGCAGGGGTTGCTACCTAACCCACCAACAGGTATCGTGCACCAGGACGAACCTATTTCCCATCATCAATTTATCATCTCCAAATCACTCACAAACTCAGAGAGAGAAAGATTGTGATGTAAAGTTGCAATTTTTACAAACTAAGAAGAGAGAGAGAGAGAGGTTTGAAAAACCCTAGTGGAAGGCTGGTATTACGTCTTCGTTCCCCAATATGATGTCCAAAATTTGTCCACTGCCATCCATTTCAGTACTGCTCTTCACCCTCTGCCACACCCCACTCCTTTTGTCCTTTCTCCACACTTACAATCACTTTATCTTCTTTTCTTTTATCATTATCATTATTATTATTCAGTATTCATCACATACACCCCATGCAAATTCCACTTCATCTCTATACTATACTAACATATAACAACAAACTATATATATATATATATATATATTAAATTCATGCACATACATGTTCAACTTAACAATTTAATTGTTACTTTTGTTAATTGGATGGAATTGGGATTGTGAATGGGGAAATCAAGAAGCAAATTTCGCCATAAAGATCGCCTTTTTTCAAAAATTGATCAGTGGGGGCATGGCCGCAGAAGAATTGGGGATGCATGGAAAAAAGGTAGTTAGTTGGGAGTAGGGGATAAGGCTAAAATGCATATAGGGTTAGCTGATTAATTAAACAACAAGTGGTGACCCCAAAAGCTTCTTTTGTAGCAATATTTCTTCTTTCTTCTAAGTTGAATTGATTCCATAACGTACATGGAAAGAAACACAGACCAAATAGGACCCATGAAAGCAAATTTCAAGGGCATCATTGGTCCCATAAATAGGCTCAAATATTAGTGGAGTTGTGCTGCCACAGATTTGTATGCACATTTATAATCTAACTTCTTTCCTCAGTCAAATCCTTCCATCAGTACATGATTTAACCTATGATAACATATATCTAAATTTCCTTCTTTTTTTAATTTAAATTAATTTAATCAGCAGCCACACACATGAACATGATCAACATGATCCACCTTGATTTTGGGAATCCAATTGTATATTATCCACTCCATCCAAATACTCGAGATTCCTTTTCCCAAACAGTAGTTTTTGTATGTAAAATTCAGACAGTCAAAATTGATCCAAATTACACTTCTTTTTTTTTTGGTGGGGTTTTTTGAAAGAAATGGAGGGAGATCCCATCAAAATGAAGCCTAGAGAGGATGGAAAATAGGGGCCTTTGAATTGGTGATGACGAGACTGAAAAGAGGTCCCATTTGGAAGGGAAAAAAAAAGGAAAAGGAAAATAGTGACTTTGAAAAAAGAAATTGGGCAGAGACAAAGGATTCTCAGCTGCATCACATGCCTTATGAGTTGGAAGCTTTGCACTGCCCCATTGGAATGGGGTGGATCCATGTTCTTCCCCCTGCCCTGTTCCTCATTTTTTTTTCTTTTCAAATATTAAAATTAAAATCATAAAAAAAAATCATTTTTTAATTAATAATCTGAATCTTCTCCTCCACATGTGTTCATGCTTCTGGTGTATTCAGCTGACACTGATTGATCCCATGTGCTTCCTCTCTCTGACGTCACTCGATTTTCCATCTCTCATTTCTAAAATATTAAATAAATTAAGTATTTCTGAATGCTGCCTATTCTATAAATATATATTCATTTCCCCTTTCACGCAGGAAGATATGCAGCGATAGGGATTCCCCAACAACTGGTTTTAGCTTACAGTTTCTTTAATAAATAAATTTATTTATTATTATAATAATAATGACTTTTGGCTAAGGTGGTATTCTCAATCTCAGCCGTTGGTTTGGTAGGGACAATTCCTGATTGGCTTCAACATTTATGAACAGTGAGTTTGTTTAGGATTCAAAAAGTCTTTTTTTTTTTAAAAAAAAAAATCACACATTTTTCTTTTTCTGGCCTTTTGAAATGAACAAGTGTTGTATATTTATATTTGTATACATAAAGGGTGTGAAAAGAAAGTGGCTTTAACCATAGCTACCTTATTTAGATGAAATAAAAATCTCCAAAGTCTGGTGTCCCTTTTTTCAAACAAGTGGATGCTGTTTTTATTTTTAAAAACAAAAACAATTTTAAATTTTGAAGAACGCACCAAAAAGCTGATTTGTCCATTTTTGTATTTGTATATTTATATTTTTAACTGTGATGATCACGTCCCATCATGGAAGTTACCAAGATAATTTGGCAGCTTCTTGATCTCGTGGTAATATATATATACACAGTGAGTTTTGGAAGTATGATACCCCAATTTACTTAAATAATCTTTTTAGAGTGTTTTAATTATGAGTTAAGTGAAGTTTCCAAAAACATTTACAACGATCTGCTTTCTTTTTGGATATCATAATTATAGTGTTTGTTAGTAGAAAAAGAGAGGTGTTTTATTACAACACATTATAATATCTATATATAATTTAGTGTGTGATTTTGGATTTAACTTGTGATTTTCATTCCTTGTCCACATACACAAAATGTGGCTTATTCTACCTTCCTTCTATGTTGCTTAATCATTTTTAATTCATTGTTCAATCATGGTTCATGGGACTTTGTCAATAAAGTCAATAATTGGAATTTCCTTAAGTAATTTTTTTTAATATCTCTCTCCCATGGTTCACATACAGAGTTTTATTCTCATAGTTGTCTCAAGGTCACTTCAATTAATTAATTTTCATATCATTCCAAATTCTTGCTTTGATTTAAAAGTCTTAGATCATAACGGATTAATATCCTTTATCAGTATTTTCTATTGGGACACCTTTTCACCAATTTTGTGTGTTGTCTATTCACCATCTATTATTATCCATTCCCAACGAATTTGCGGATATGGTGAAAAATCTGGTTTAAATACAACTTAATTTTTCGAATAATATTTAGATGCTTTCCTAAGTATCTTCCTAATTACTATTATTAAAAAATTTACAGCTATTTATTTTTTGGAAAAAAAAATCTATTTTATATCTATTCCTTTACGCATTCATCTCTATTAGTTGTTTGATAAGTGAGAGATATCTACTAACCGACAAGGTATCAAATTTTTGTCAATAGTCTATGCATTCGACATCGGCATCTCCATAGTATTGCAAAAAAATATATATATATAAAATATATTTTTAAAAAAATATCACTTATATAGATATAATATTAATATTAATATTTTAAATTTTTAGTTTACCAGATGTTATATTTCTATTGCCACTACTATCGACGTCAACTTGTAAAACCTTACTTTCTAGATGAGCACTTGTGAAAAAATAAACCTTTAAATATTATTCTAAATTTTCAGAAGGTGGGCCCTTGGAAGAAACCCATTCGTTAACAGATGGCTGCTTTCTGCCAATCTATTAGGAGAATAGTAAAGAAGGGAAGGATAAGATTGGCGTATTACACAAATCTTTGAGATTTGTGAGCAAATTCTTTGTTATGTATAGTGATGAAGGACGTCATCTCCTTCCTAGGCCTCGGGATTCTTTCAGACCAAAAGAGAAACCTCATAAACTTAAGAAGCGAGTTCCAGAAGGTAGGATGATTTTAGGGTTTTAACCTAAATAACAGACAAACCAATAGAGGAGCTGCAAAAAGAAATCCATAGATCTAAAAACTCTCCCTTTTGAAAGATAAAGCGGCAGGGGAAGAGAAAGCTGCTGCGGAGTGAAGGAAATGGAGGCAGGAGTCTCCTTTGGAGAAACAATGACTTACCTTCTACGTGCTCAGTCAGTTTCAAATCACTGTTATTTGCAAAGACCCACACCAACAATCGCACACTACCACTGACCCACCATTCAAAGGGGGTCTGTCTCTTAACCCATCACAGCAACAAAAAGGTCCAAACAGTTTCAAAAGGACAATTATTTCAGATACCCCCAAAAACAAAAATTTGTACACTACAATTGCCCCAACATAATTGCTCTTTCATCATCATTTTCTGCAAAAGTCAGACTATACAACCTCCTCCTATTATTATTACTATTTACTATTGTTCTCTTTATTTCCCTTTCCGACTCCATAATTCCCAGCTAATAAGGTTTTGACTCCACTAAACTCCAGGTTGAATGTTTCCCCGGCAGTTTCAATCTCAGTAAAATATTCAAGTTTCTATTTTATTGGATGGGATGCTTTTCAAGGTACTAGGAAAATGGTCGTTCCATACAGGGAAGATACTTTTTTTTCTTTTTAATAAAGAAGGGGTCCATGATCACTTCTGTTCAAACTATTTATGTACTTGCAGCAGACGATGTGATCGACTCCGACCACGACAATACAGCCACGGTGTGTGGGAATATTGTGCAGTGCATGATTCAAATGTTATGGCCGAGACTTCATCATTTAATTAACAGCTTAGATATAACATTCGAGTCTGTTCCTCGTGTTGCCTAAATGCCAAGAATCATGTAATAAAAATGCATGTTCGATGTCTAGTTGATGAGACTGCAGTCCACAGCAAAAAAATTGAAAGACCAGACCGACCTGTAACTTGAAGGGAGCCATTGCCTGCTGGAACGAGTTGGAAGTCTCAGACAGTTACAGCTGGAAGGAACCATCCAAGGCGGCAACATCATGGATTTGCATGCGGGAGTTCTTTCTTGTTACGCCCAAATCAAGCATCCATCCTTATCGCCTCCCTATTAGACAATACCAACAATCTAAACGAACCGAATAAGTGTATCAAATTCGAGAGTAATTTCAACTAACAAACTGATTAAGGAGAAGACAATCTGTGAGCACAAGGATTGTAAAAAGTACAATTTGGGAGACGTTTGCGAGAGTGCTAAAGAAAAGAACAGATTTGACTCTTAAGGATACTGAATTTACAAACTGACAGCGACTCACATAAAGACCATCTCTGACCGGATTTAACCGAATCTGGGGTTAAAATCTAGCAAACTCGTGGGGGGTCAAATAACTAGTGAGGTTGAACTCTATGAAATGTAAAATTTACATATATAGCTACCATGTATCAGTATAACTTTTCAAACTTTTAAGCTACGTATTTAAGTTTCGTTATTTACAATGAGATGACTACAAGTGCTCTCTAACGCCTTAATGTTCAAGACCACGACTACCCAAGTCAGCTGCAACTTTGGCCGCTCGATTCAGGGCATCAGACATGAGAAGAGCTGCCCTGGAAAAGTAGCTACTCCTGACCACGGTATCGGCTGCGGCAGCAGCTGTTCTTCCGGTGGCTGATATAGCTGATTTGGTTGTCTGAGATACATGGTACTTCTCATCCATGGTTTTGACAGCTTCAAAACCCGCACCAATCATGTCAGTAAGCCCAATTCTCTGACTCAAATCAGCTACCTTAGCTGCTGCGGTCGCTGAGACCTGATGAGATTCATCGAAGGCTTTGGCTTTGATTAAGGCATCTTTGCCCAGCACGTAGCCCATGGCCAGCATGGTTTTGACTACTTCCTGGGCCATGGTCACTGCGCTCCCAGCGCTGGAAGCAAACTGACTTCTTTGTGGCGACTACAAGATGGAGAATTTATTAATTAATCAAAGATTGTCTATAGGAAGAGAACATTTGCAAATTGCAACCGGTAGGAAATATCTATAAATATAATTCTTCGACACTTACAGTACTCCTACTGTCTTCTTCATGGTGACCGGAAGGCCTACTCCAAAAACCAAACTCATCATCAAAATGTCCCCACCGTGTGATGTACACTCGTTGATCTACAATTGTAGCACCCTGCAATAATCATATGTTGAACTCTAAAAGCATGATCATTATTTTCAGGAGGAAAACAAGAGCTAAAAAATAACGATCATTGTCTCCTTGGAGAAAAACCAACTCCAGTAGGTTCGATCAAGTGAATCAAGGAATTTCGTGCAGAATTAAGCACATGACAAGAAATGAACGTTGATCGAAAACCTAATAACAGACAAAGCATAAACAAAATGATGAAGCCAGAACAGTTGAGGAGGTTCTGTCACAAAATGAAAATTAGCATCCATATAGAAATTCATTTATCATTTACATCCAAGAGGAACTCCATCTGAGATTCTGATGAGGTTAAAATTCAATTAAATTCATACCTGAAAACAATGCTAATGTGCAGCAAAAAAGGAGGTGGATAAATGTGTGTTGCAATTCAATGATGACTGTTACCAATTACGGATTCAACAAAAACCTGAATGCTGTTATCTCTAATCACAGATTCAACAATAACAACAACAATGATATTATATCTAATCATAGATTAAGATTTTCCACAAGTCTAAGATTCAGATTTGCGATACGTCAAACATTTTAAGGCCATGTCTACGGAAAAAATAAACGGGTCCATTTTTTGAGTACGATGTATAGTTATGTCCATGTTTGTGTTCTTAAAACATTCCAATGGCATATTCCTATTAGGGATCTTTCAAATTCGATGAAGCCAAAACGATACTTTTATGGTCCGATGCTCATGAAGCAATTTTCATTATTTATAAGCTGATTTGGCATTGATTAAATTTCTTGTTTTTGTTCTAATGATCACTGTTGTTTGTTATTATTATTGAACGAAAGTCTAAGCACACTCAATACGCTTTATTCTCTAGCAAACGGCATTACTGGAGGAAACGAAGGCACCCTTTCACTATTAAAGGAATCCAGCAATTGTTCATTCCTCCAAAAAGGCAACCCGTTGCTTTATCGAGGAAAGACGGAGGATCCTTCTCCAACACCAGATGAATGGTCTCTTCCTCCAAGGAAGCTAGAGCAAATTGTATCAATAGTTTTTTCAATTAAAAAAATTTGCCACGCTTATAGCCACACAAGCCACATTGACACGAGTTAACCACATAATAATGCCTATTGCAGTACCTACCGATGTTGCAACGTTTTTCAAAAACAGATAACATGCGGCTCACGACCAAAATTTTCACTATTTTACTAATACAATGCATTTAATCCGTATCATTATATTCCTCCGAAAAAAAAAAAAAAAAAAAAAAAAAAACTTGTATATTTTTAATAAGTTAAAATTATATATCTCTTAAATGTACTGAGAATCCTTAGAATCCTAATGTTTATATAATATCATGTCAGAGAAATAAATACTATAAATAAAATAAAAATATATATAAAGATCACATGTTTGTATAGTATCATTATCAGAGTGCGCGCGCGCACCCACAGCATGTAGCTCCAAATTAAGAGTAATGGAAGAATTCAATCAAATATGGTATTCTAGGCTTTTAGCATATTTGGAATTGAAATACTCACACTCAGCAAGCAAGCAGTCTCTTGAGAATAAGCATCTTTGAAGGACACATATGCAGTGCAGGCATCTTCACCAGATCTGTTTTCATGAAACCAGAAATCCTCAAACCAAAGGAGGAAAAATCTAACAAAAAGGCCATAGACTTTATGTGTGCATCACTATTCACTAAGCAGAATCTTTAAACCTAATCGCATTTAGAAAGACAGATTGGAATCTTTTAAATAAACGACTGATTCAGCAAAGATGTAAAGAAGATGAAATTAAATGACTGATACGGAAGAAATGAATACCTAACGATCTCAACAAGCTCGATTGCGCCAGAGAAAGCGAAGAAATCGAAGACATTCTTCTCCGTTGCTTTAGGAGATAAGCCGGTCACTTCCACAGTATAACCACCAGGATTCATGGTTTCGCAGCAGCAGAGCAGTACCTTGATTCACCCCTTCGTCCGTTGAAATATAAGACTTTCAGACTTACGGAAATTTCTGAAGAAAAACGCGAGAAGCTCCCGGAAAGGGACGCCAGCCAGCCGTAAACTGAAGAGCTTTAGACCTCACTGGGCTGGGCTGTCCATTCTTGATTAATAATTTGGGCCTACAAATTTCTGGGCTACGAAAGGAAGCTACTGGATCGGCTGCACACGGACAAGCCCATTACTCTGGCCCGTCGGCTGCACACGCTATAATTTATATTGTATACGATAATCGTTAATTTATTCAATTAGTGAATTAGATATACAATAATCAGAATAGAATAATGATTGCTCAATTTTGATATCGATAAATTTTAATCATGGCTATAATTTTTGTTTTAATGGTAATCAAGGCAATGAGTAACTCATGCGTGTTTTTATTTTTTATTATATTATTTTAGTTATGGATTTTTTTATACTAACACTAGTCTTAAAAAAGTTTATAATGACGGTTATGGCCGATCCTCTGTAATTATGGTATCATATCGGGGGCAAGAGGTGGATGTGTGGATATGAAGTTTGAAGTTCCCATAGTTGAAACAAAATGAAATTCCCACCTGTTGTTCATTTCAGACGTAACATTGGGCCTTGCGTGATGGATAATTTGGGCCTACGAATATATCTGGGCTGCACACGGACAAGCCCATTACAGTGGATGCCCCATTTACAAAGCCTCTTTCTTTCTCTTGTTCAATTTCTAGTTTTTTGTACTTGATTGTTTCCCTATTTTCTAATGCAAAAGCAAAATATGCTCAAAAAGTAGATATTGTCCAAACCCCTAAAAGGCATGAGACTGCAAATTATTGTAGTATAGAATATTGGATGAGGTGGCAATAAATCAGTCGAAATAGTTTTTGAAGCATCTTGAGCAATGTGTTTGGAGTATTGAATCTATTATATGGCGATATTCTATTTAGAAGAAAAGTGGGAATGATTTTGGACAAAGAAATCTGGAAAAAGAAGGGAGAAAAAGGTAAAAGCTTTGAAAACAGAAGAAAGTGGAGTGAAGTCAATCCTTAGCACTGAAAAGATGCAGTGCAGCTAGTGTTTGCACACTACAAATAAAATCTTGCTTCTTTTACAAAGTTACTGTTTTTTATCAAAGTTAATTTACAAAAATTTCTTTTACTGATTGAGTATGCAATCAAAAGTTTGTTGAGAATGCAATTAAAAGTTTCTTCAGCTAGGCAATTGTGAGATTATGACCATAAGTAAGGACATTTTATCTTAGTTGGGATGCGAGATTTTGAATAAAACCAAAAGTAAAAGTAAAAAAACAAAAACTTAAAAAGAGTACATTGGGTCCTTCTACTTTTATAAAGTAACAAGTTACTAAACTCTAATTTCTAATTATTTAGTATTTGTATTTTTGAATTGGTAACAATTTAATCTATGGATTTTAAGTATGTAATAATTTAGTCCGTATAGATTAAAATCCGTAACAATTTGATCTCTATTGTCAAAAAAACTCGTCAATATTAGAAACAACAATTTCTGTCGACAGTAGGTGAGCGGTAGTGTCTTAAACGCCAAATTGCTTGAGATTTTGCAGGTAACATTTAAAACTTGGTTTTATTCTTAATTCTATTAGTAGTTTTCAAGATAGCATATGGTTCACATATATATTATAGGTGAAGAATAAATATGTGAATTGTATTGGTAAGATGTCATCTTTTCGGGTAGATGGCATTCAAAGTCCTTCATACAGACAACTACACTTAGAAAAATAATCAATAATTATTTTCTCCTTTTTAGGGACAGTAGTATTTGACATATGAATAAAATCAAAGTGTTTCTTGAAAAGACAACTTTTTGATGCTGCCAAAATTGTCACATATCTAGACCCATACTCTTGAGTAGACAATAATCATTAAAATATTATTTTAGAAAATTATTCTTAATGCCCCAAAAAGACCGAAATGATTGAGTCAGTGTAGGATCCTAGTAGGTATTTGTATCCTTGGAAATTAATGATAGAATCACGTTTGTAATTCGTTTAGACAATAGACTTCTCTAAATACTTATACACAGGTGTGGGGCCAGAAAATTTGAATTTCTTACCTTTATATGAAAATATCATCATCTATAGAAAAATTATCGTCTCTTCCCACCTTTATTTATTTTATTAATTGAGCTAAATTTTTACTCGAACTTGCGTATACTATTCACGTAGTCTCATCTGATCATCTGAGGAAAATAATTTTCTATTCTTACATTTTACATAAAAGATTTAGATTTTTCTTGTTTTTAATAATGAAACAACATTCACATTCATTTTTGTGGGATGCAGTTTTATGAAATTGAGCTGTTAAATTCTTGGAAATTTAGGGACATGGAACAGTTGGTGGACAAGCAGGAGAGCTACGGGATTTTCATGTTTTTTTTTTTCTTCTTTTCCTACTAGCTAAGATTCACGAGAGCTTCTTCACCCTATGACATTTTGATTCTCCGACCCCTAAATATAATCTTTTTAGTATCAAAATGTAAAGTCAAAGATTCAAACTCGTGATCTTTTATCTTAATTAGAGATAAGCATCTTATCGAGAAAGTAATACAAAGCAATCAACTTTAGTAAATATATACCTTGAATTTATCAAAAGTGGGAGTTCAAATTATGTACTTAGCAGTTAATGGCGTTTAATTTGGTAGGTTGAGTTTCCTGTGATTGAGGATTTTGTTTAGCTGTCTTGTTCAGTTTGGGGCAGTAGTCAGATAGCCTCGTGATCAGGGTATAGAAGTAACACACCCCACGTTTTAATGGTAAAATTAATGGGCAATTAATTTAACTGATGAAAGTTAATTTCTATTTATGGGAATTGGCAAGTATACCATGTGAAATAAACTTATGTGTAACGCTAATTGTTTAGTTTTGACCGATGACTTTTCTGTCATGCTCCTTCTATGTTGCCAAGTTTTGCGCATTAAACCAAGGAGAAGGAAAGATTAAATATTTAAAAAAAAAAGTGATGATATAGGCAGAGGAAAAAGGATTTTCAGAGCTGTCACTCTCGGTCTCAGTAACAACTACTCAGAAAAGACCAGAGAATAGAATAAGATATAAATTACAGATTCTATGAGTTATAAAATCATCAGGAGATGGAGGTGATCTAATAATGATTTTGGTCTTAAATGCGATGCACAATTTCCACATGCTTCAAATTAATCATCTCGATCTGATCATTTTGTTTTCAATAGGAAGAACCAAAACAAATTAGAAAACGCTTTTGGAAACTCTCCCTTTTCTTATGTGGTGTCACAGTCAAAAAGGCTTGGTGGGCAGCAAAACTGCGCGCTTTGAAGGCTCCAGTGTTTCCGTCGGACAGACTTTCTCTAAAAAGTAAGAATAATAGGTTTTATATTTTGCCAAAAAATCAAAAAAAATAACAATTATGAAAAAAGGAAAAATACTTGATTATTCTCGAGGGATGACCAACTTTATCCTCCCATTATTCAATATTTAGTAATTAACACAGAGAAATACAAAAACATATATTTTTTCTAAAAGAAATTGTTGTCAAATTTTTAATGGTGGGGCGGACGGTTGGGTTTTGGCAAAATATACCAAATAGTATAAGTTGTCCCACATCGAAAAGACATAAGTAGGAGGTCTGTTCCAACTACTATAAAATGAACTCATGGACTTAGGTTTTAATCCTCCTAATTGAAATGTTAACTGAACGGTATTTGATTTGAGAGAGTGTTTTATGTAATTGGGGTCGTGGAGAAAAATATGTGTGATTATAATAATTTTTCACACTTGTAGGGTGTGGTTTGTTTTTTTTGGCCGGTTTGAAGTTTTCCAATCTCTTTATGTTATTGCTTAGTAGAGTAAGGGATTTTTCCCATCGAAGACAAGATTAGATTTTTCTTAGAAAAATGAAGCTGTTAAGTTGGATCACATGCAAAATCTTAAAATATATATATGGAATATGATCTTGTTTCCATTAGTTGAGGTTGATGCGTACACATAACCTCTTCTCACCATTAACAACTGAAATCATATATATATAATAGTCTAGACGTACTAAGTACTTTTATTATACTACGATCGAGTTTATATATATAAATATATAGAGTGTGTGTGTAGGCATTATCATGTGCTGCTGAAGATGGAGCAAATTGTGTAGAAGAACTAATGAGATGAAGGTTGTTTAGTGCATAAGTAAGCTTCTAATAATGGCAGCCTGAGCACTTTCAGGATCCGTAGACGCCAATAGCTCCGATAACCGCTCGCTTAGGTCATCCACCTCTCTTTGTAAGCTTCTTATGTAGTTGCACGTCTCCTGCAATACTTTTGAAGCTGATACCTACATTCACAAACAATAATGCTGCACCATTTTAGTATACTCTTGACTTAAAATAACCCCACTACATTTATATTCTAAACAACAAATCAAGGGCGATTTTCTTTTTTCAAGTGAGAAAACTAAGAAAGAGAGATTCAACATCATTCTTGTTAAATCCATTTAACGGATAGATTATATTACATTATTGTAAATTTAATCTTTAATTTATATTTTTAACACTTCTCCCTTACATTTGCGGTTAGAAATTAGGATCAGACCCACCCCGGTATTATCAAATATATAAACTATGGGAAAAATGACATTACAACCATCAAACTTCTTTTGGTCGATTTACACTTAGAATCTCTTGAAAAGTGTAGAGAAATTGAGAGAGAAGAAAACAGCGTACCCTGGAGGAGGAACGGGCATTGCGAATCTCAGGGATGAGTTGCTGTAACTTGGAGATCAAATCAGCAATCTGGTCGTCAGAAATGTTCCTAGAAGGAACAGGCGAGCGTCTGGAACGCGAGCTTCTGCTGGACATTTTTTCCCTTTTTTTTTTTTTTTGTTTTTAAATAGAGAGGGAAGACTGAGAAGAGTGGGTGTCAGAACTCAGATAGATTAGAAGAAGTAGGCATAGGGCAATTGGCAAAGCTAAGGTAGAGGTTCGAGAGTTGAGAGAGAGAGAGCCCAAAGGGAAGTAAATTATGTTTTGTTGGAGAAAGGCGATGGAGCTAAAAAGCTATTTATATACATTATTTCCGAAAAGGGAATTAAAATTAGAAAGAAATTAACAAAATTAGAGGAGGAGGTGTCCAATAATAAACTTGGACAAACAGATATGGGAGCCATGAAAAAGAAACCCCAAATGTTATGAGGATTCGTAATCCACTATTTGTTGGGGTCGAACCGGACAACTCAACCAGTGCATATTATTAAATAATTAATAAAAACAAAAAATATATGTAACCAAAACAAATACCCTCGCATCCACCCATAGCCATACCGTCCCTGCTCCATCTGTCTCCAAACTGGGGCTAAAAACTTCCAAGTGGCTCACGGTTTTTTTTTTTTTTTTTCCCTTACTTTATTTTATTTTATTTTGAGCAGGCCCCCTCTGTGTCAGCTTCAGACTACTGCACACCCATGTTATCTAATTGCTGATTTGATTAGATACATATAATGAATTTGGATAGCGGGATTATATTTGAATTATGGATGCTGTATATACATAATGTCGTGAGTTTAATTAGTCGGACATGGAAGAGATATGTGGTTGATGAAGGGTCAAATTGGATTAAGGATGCATTATCCACGCATTCCGCCACCCTGCCTGACACACCACGTGGCATCTCTTAATTTTATTTAATTAGTAAATGGGGGACGGTCAAAATGGGGTAAGGTAAGAAAATAAAAGGGAGTTAATAATTTAGAGGAGAAGGCAAAGAGGACAGTGACAGTGGTGGGAATGGCAGATGGAAAATAAAATTAATGTTTAAATGAGAAAAGAAGTGACAAGAGAGAAGGGGGCGGGGGCAGGGGCAGGGAAGGAAAAGAAGTTTGTGGCGAGAGGCGAGAGGCGATAGGCCCGCCCGCCAACCTTTCTCAACAAAGGACATTGCCTGTCATAAGCGCCCTTAGGGGTGTTCCCCTATTTTTTCTTGTCATTTCTAGCTCCAAAACTATATCTATAATTATTGCTTCCCCATTCCAACACCCATTTTTCTGTTCCCTAATCATTCTTTTAAAACCTTCTTATAGAATCCAAAAATAAAGTATCATTCTTCTCTTATACGTACCTACAAAATTCCTGATTAAGGATACATTATTTGATTATAAATTTGGTCCGTCTTTATTAAGGATTTCTCTGAATTTTAACAACCAAATCATGTAGCATCCTATCTAATACTTGTAAAGAGCCCAGAGCCAAATATTTTCTTTAAATTAATTTTGATTTAGTTGATATAGATTAGTCCACCCAAAAGTAAAATCTCACAAATTTTGAGTTTGGATGAACCGTGTAAAAGGAAAACATCTTTTGTACTCACTGGTTTTTTCAAATACAATGTTATTAATTACTATTACACCGTAGGGAATTGAAATATGTGACTCCATATCTGGAAAGTTGGTGTAAATAAAGAGATGCTAATTACTCTGTCCACATCAAAAGCAAAGAGAAAAACTTTTTGTTAATTCTTATAGTCTGCTTATTGGATAATTTTATGTAACCTAGGGCTGAGTTTTATATAGATTCAAAATCTTCCACTTCCAAACCTCATAGCACATGCCACTAAATCTATGAGCTTCTAGAATCAAAGAATAAGATCCGGAATCTATTAGACCAATTAAAAAAGAAAAAGAAAAAAAAAAACCCTTAAAGCCTTTATTTGTTGAACGCAAAAGGGGTTGGCGTCGATTGGCATATCTAGCTTTAAGAAAAGCCTTGTTTGACACATGTCTAGAAAAGATATGATTAGTGGAAATGAAAATACTAGTCAGCGTTTTTCAGATTTTGTGTTCCAAAAAGTAAGGAATCATGTGAGTAAAATAAATGCTTGGCAAGAGGGAAACGGCCGCATGAGTTGAAGTTGAAGTTGGAGTTTGAAGAGTATAAAGTTGATGAGAACAAGAGGGAAAAAATTATTGAAAAGTGAAAGAAATGAAAGGAAATGTGTTTCGGTAGAGGAAATGAAAAGGAAAAATAACATCATGTGATAGGTTTTTGGTGAGTGTTTGTTATAGAAATGAATTAAGAAAGGTACTGGTTTATTTCTGTGGACAAACCCAACAAGGCAACAATCCATGTATCAAGTATGTGGGCAGCACAGTGCTGGAGTTTATAGCCATGTGCCCATGTTCCCTGGGCCTTCCTCAAGACAACTCAACTCAATAAACCCTAAACACTCACTTCAACTTCTTCACTGATTGGACTGTCCATTCAATCACTCCTTTCCTTTTCCAACCACAATCCCCAAACTTATTTTTCAACCAGTTTTTTGGTTTCCTCTGCCTTTAATTTGCTTTCTCAATCTCCATTTGGATCAAAATTAAACACACTTCTCATAATATTGCTGGCAGCCCGTAAGTCTCGTAACCTTCAACTCACATGTTCAAATCCTGTCTCTGCAAAAAATTTTTTTGTCTAAAAAATTTTAAGTTGTTTCGATATGTTTTGTCTTCACTCGCATGCTTCGTAAATGAAACCTCCTACAAAGTTAATCAACCTAATATTGTTCATGCCACATACACTTAATTTTGGATTTCTTATAATTGAGCTACCGAAAAAGAAGCCATAACACCTTATTAGTATAAATACTTACTCTCATTTAGGCATGGTATTTGTCTTTCCTCTCTACTCGAGTGTTGCGATCTCAATCACAATCATAATGTGTGTTCTCTTTAATTACAGGGCCATCCTGGAGCCAGTAGC
The DNA here is from genome assembly GCF_013281855.1 of Momordica charantia. NCBI lineage: Eukaryota > Viridiplantae > Streptophyta > Magnoliopsida > Cucurbitales > Cucurbitaceae > Momordica > Momordica charantia. The sequence goes on along the minus strand of NW_028275167.1, from coordinate 30,242,766 downwards.
CCAGGGCAAGGGTCTGCCCATTGCCCAAGGCTCCCCCTCATTCTCGGATGGGCCGGCCTACAAATCCACTACCTTTCTGGCAATGGGCCACCTCCTAGAATTGGACCAATTCTTTCCCACCAAGATATATATATATATATCCTTCCAAAATTTTCATTACAATCTATTTAATTCGCATAGATTGGTCCACCACGGGCGGACATTAATACAGTCTAGATATTAAACCAAACAGTACTGTCCTAAGATTTCGGATTTGGAAATCTGAAAACACATGTGGGGGTTTCATGTTTTAACAGGAAAAAGGAAAATCATTAAATACATCGAAGAATCAAACGTTTGCGGTTTGAAATCTAATCGCATTGCTTCTTAAGATCAGGGAGAAGGGTGGTTTCCACCCATTTTGAGAGACGTTGGTAGGGTGAGGCATTTAATTATAAAATCAAAAACAAGAATTTGAGGCATCATAAGAGGGTGTGTTTGTGGTACTTGGACCAAATAGTAACAGTAACATCTCTCTCAATCATTATCTTGGAATCCCACTATTATATTATTGTTATTCCATAAACACCCAGTTATTAAAGTGTCTAAAAGGCTCCAGCTCATTCCCTTTGCAGAGTGGACTCTCAAACAGTTCAATTTTTAGTAGCAAATTTCAAGTGGGGTTTCCACAAAATTTAATCCGTGACTTAGCCTCATCCATGGTATATAAACAAGGACAAGATTTTTATAATTTAGGCTCAAAATCTAACGGTGTTATAACATTATGGAAGTATGAAGAGGCGAGATTAAGACGTGGGTGACAGTTGGAATTTCGACCATCTGTGCTTCATTTCATTAGCAAAGGAAAAGGGGTGTGATTTTGAGTGAATTATTCTGCATAAAACATTGGGTTTCTCTCCATCATTAATTTTGCAGGATTCAGATTCATTTTCAATCAAAATCAAAGTATTCGTTAGGAACCGGATTCCAGTGCCAAGATTCTTTGCCTCCTCACTTTAATCCTAAAACCAAAAATCTCGGTTGGGACTTTTAACAAACACGTCGTCCACATCCTTGGGTTGGTTAGAAAGAACATTATTTTTCTTACGGATTGCTTTTGGGGCCAAAAGCAAAAAAAGAAGAGCCAAAGTTTTGGTCAGAAATAATAATAGGGACTCACCTTCGTCCTTCGTCATGGTGTTATCACAACATCTGACTGATACCTAAAAGGAAAATGTGTCTCTCTAGTTCCTTATCTTCAAATAGGGGTTTATAGACTGAGATCGAGCTGTGAGATTATTCAGAGGGTCAACTTTTGTATACAGAATATTATAAGACAGATGGAAAAACAAAATTTAATTAAAAATAACTATCAAAAGAAAAGGAAAAGAAAAGTTTTTCAACTCTCTACTAACTCCAAGAGGCAGAGACCTATTCAAAATTGCCTTTCTTTTTCGTCCCAACAAAACCCCGTCTTTCCCATTCACCAAATATATATCTTTCTTCTGCGGCTCAAAAAAAGTTGCTTCCGTTTTCAAATGAAAAACCCCCTTAAACAATTCACCCTTTTCAGTTATTTTTCTTCATCACTTAATTTTATTTTATATATCATTGGCCTGCCCTTCTTCTTTCTCTTTCTCAATGAGTTTCGAAATGTGCTCATTTTACATAAAAAGCCAAATCATATGCATCCCTTTTAAAAGGTAGCTGAAACTTGTTTCTTTGGTTTTATTAAAAGCCTCTAGATTGCCTACTTGCCATTCAAGGGAAAACACAAGATTCTCTTATATCATAAGGAAATTGTGTTCAGATATATGAACAAAATGTAATAGAATATTATTATTATATGGACAAAATATCACACCCCAGTTACTGAGTTTATTATATAATAATCTAAACTGGAAAAAGGAAAAAAAAAAAGATGGGTCCAATAATTCAAATGTGGATGGATGCAACTGAAAACCCAAAAAAAAAAAAGGTTGAGACGAGATAAACAAAAATAATAGATGTCCGCAACTTTGTCCAGTTAGGTGGACATTTTGGAATGGATTCTGTTTCACGTAAAGCTTTCCAAGTAATTGAAAAATGGAGCATTAAGGAAGAGGGAGAGGGAAATTTAGAATAATAATAATAAAGAAAAAGAAAAAGAAAGTGAAATTTAATTATATGTGTTAAGAATAAAGCTAGATCGCTAGCTAGATGAGAAGAATTCTTTGTTGCTTTGCTTTTATGGTTGCTTGCTCTCAATTAATTACATTATATATTACGTGGCCGTTTTCTCTCCCCATCTACTTTCGTATATATTTATTTATTTAAATAATAAATGGGGAATCGTAATTTTTCTAGTGTAATTTCAATACACGTGTTTGTTAACGAGGAAAAAGTGCATTAACCCTTAGGGAAAAAATCAGGATGCTATGTTACAACTCTACACATAAACCAACATCTCTTGAGATGTTGTTAGATGTTAATGTTGTTTTTTCTTGGAGCATGAAACAAATTTTTAATTCAAAAGTATAAAAAGAGTTACACCCATGTTATATTTGAAAAAAAAAAAAGTGAGAAATTGTATCAGTTTCTAAAATATGTATTAAACTTATGCTAGGGAATGGAATAAAATTCTCTTAGAATTTTCATTTTTTTTAGAATGAGTATACAAAATTAAGGTTTATATATGCATACAAAAGGTTAGAAGATGGAGGGTATGATTTGGGACTTCATCATTAGAATGTGTCCATAATTGCACTTCTTTTATATTGTGTTTTAGTTTTTACTTGGAACGAACAATTTGTACAAATAAAAGTAACATATTGAAGTGCATGTACCTTGCAAAAAAGGAGGAAACAAAATTTGGCTGAGTTGGGTGAATTTGACCTTGTCAATTAAGTGTCCATTTATGTCCTTATGCTATGCTTTCTAGAATATTTTTAATTGATAAGAAAAAAAAAGTCATTGTATAACTAATTATTATAAGCATATCAATTTTCCTACTGCATCGCTCAACCATGAATCATATTTAGAGTACGGTGTGTTATTTGATTTGTCAATTAATAAAAGTTTTACGTATATCTCTCCATATGAATATAAGGTTGTTTATCTTTTGGTCCAATCATTTTTTATGCCATTAAAAAGATTTATAATAATAAATATGTTATACTTACATCCATAATCCTCTGGCTTAGCTTCTATATAAAACTTTAAAAATAGGGTTAAAATAGATGGAGAAGGTATATAATAAATAACAGTTAAAATTGGTAACTCATAACAAGGTGAATAATTTTACCAAGTCAATTTTTACTTTATTTTATTCTTTTACGAATAACTTTGCTATGAATATGATGTTACACATTACTATCTTCAATTTCCTTTTTTTTTTTCGGAAAACTCCGAATAAACACCGGATCAAATATATATATTGAGGAATAAGTTTTGTTGCTTTGGAGAAATAAAAAGTGAGGATTGGATAGAATATAATGGGACAAAATTCAAATTACATATTTTTTAAAAGAAAGATAACAATTTCATTTCAATTTGATTGGAAACTAGAGGCGTCTTCTTTCAGTGAGATGCGAGCATTTATATCGTCCAAATTTAGAAATCACAGAATTGGCTTTCTTTAATGCTCAATCTAGAAAAAAGGTTCCCCCAAATTCAAATAAACTCCAATTTTTGCATATATATTTTTTTTTTACCTTAACTACTTATAAATCTCCAAAATGAAAAAAATAAATAAATAAATAAAAAACGTGGTCGTTTGTTAAACATTTTTGAGAGAATAAGGCTTTTTTCCCCTCCCCTCCGTAAATATAATAAATGAGTGGTGTGTTTTTGCCAACTTCACAGATTTCTCGCTTTCTATCTTTATTACACATGACTGAACATGACATAAAGTCATTTTCTAAGATCTGAGAATGGTTTCACTTATTACACAATAAATTTTTACCCAAAACATCAAATCCTCATTTCAAATAATGACTTTGACAATTGCCTAACTTTGTCTCTTTTATTTGCTATTACTACTCACTACTTTTTGGTTTTCATACATAAATTCTTTATATTAATTAAACGCGTTTTACTATTAATTAGAATCGAAGATTTTAGATTTTCTCCTCTTATAATATGGAAGGGAAAGAGGTTATACGACGTCGATGTCATTTTCACTGTTGATATTGGGAATTTAATGTTTAAAATGAGAAGAAGAAATAAAAAGTTAAAAATTATGTAACACAGGAATATATTCCAAAGTGAGAATGAGTACTTGGTAGCATCCATTAACTGCACTTGTAAAAAGCAGTGAATAAAAGGTATATGGATTTGTTGGATTGCCATGCTCAAGAGATATTATACGATGCCGTTTTGGAGTTGGACTTTATGAACCATGGTTGTTCTTGTTTTTGGACATTTGTTGTCTACTTTCTTTTCATCGTTTTCTGAATTATCTTTTTATATAGTTTGACATCTTTTTCATTTTATGAAACCTTATGTTTACATTATCCATATTTATTAAAAATAATTTCATAATTCATGAATAGCGTGGGTTTGAAGGCATGCCCAAAATTAAGTTAGAACTTTATTTGGATAATTATTTTTAAAAACATTACTGAATAATTGTGGAGGGTTAATAGTATTATTGCAAAAATCATTGTTTGCATATTTGTAATTTTGAAAATAAAAATGATTTAAAACTTATGAAAACAAAATATATTTTTACTAACATTTTATTCTAAAAAATAAGAAACCATTTTTCTCTGTGACATGTGTGAGTGTACAAACCAGTTTGTGTAGACTTCGTCTAATTTCATGGAGACAATTGCTTGATCTTATTATTTTTGGTTGTCAAAGAAACATATAGGAAATTTTTTTTGACAGTTGACGAGTGTAAATCTATTTCCTCTAAATTATTTTGATTTACCTTGGTTAATTTTAGAAAAGTTTTAGTGAAAAAGAAAAGTAAATAAATTAGTTTTTATTGTCCCACTAATATGTCTTCAAGTGATTATTTTAATTCAACGAGAGGATTTAAGAAACTGAACTTTTCTGACAATTATTATATTGTCCGAATTATAAAGTTATTTATTAAAAAGATAGCTTTGCCTAATGTAAAATTAATAATAAAAAGAGAGTAATGGGAGCCTTAAATCTCATAAATTCCAATTTTTTTTAGTATCTAACTCAACACAATTTTAACAAAACCACCAAATTGAATTCTAAACTTTAAATGGATAACGAATTTAATATCTTCTCGATATCAAATTAAATAATTATCATGAACCAACCAATAAGTATACAACATCTTAACTAACAAAACACCTAAAGTCAAGTAAGAAAATGTTCAAACCTTGCTATCCACAAATGCTAAAAAATTGCAAAAACCCCAACTAATTCCAAACAAGTGTCACATAGAAACGAAATTAACGTAAAAGTGTTATTTCCCAGTTTATTTAGGTTTCAGATTTAATTTAATACTTATCTAGGATTCACACAAATATATATATATATATATATATATATATATATATACACATCCCATGTTTTAAGGGGAGTTTGAAGATATATATGTATTACAAGGTTGGGTAAAAAAGAGATAAAAAAAAAAAAGAGAAAAGAAAAGAAAAGAAATTGAAAAGCTTGGGACAGGGTGCATTGAATTGCAATTAGTCATAAACACCTTTCTCACCGTCCAATAATGCTTCACATGACCGCACAAATGATGTAAACGTGGCAGTCAATGGTTGGAGGATGGGTTCCTCGGTACGTGAGGGAGATGGATTATTTGCAAGTTGTTAGTGCACGCCAGAATCTTTTTTGGCGGGTTGAATGTAGTCCAAGTTGCGTGGTTTTCAAGTTTGTTCTTTTTTCTTACAATTTTACATCATAATTTTGCCGTAAATTTACACATAGATATACTTCAAGTAGTTAACATAACATAACATAACATAACATTCTTTTAAAAGATAAGTATGGTAATTCGGCTAATCCAATTTTGAAAAAGAAATTTGAGCCAATCGAGAGAGTGCAATTAGGCTTTAAATTAATTTATTGTGTGGCTCTTATTTCCACACAGAGAAAATAATTTTTATATTTTTAATAAATTAATTGACACGCATTTAGTTATCATTTTTACTTTTTATATTTTATAATTTATCTATTTAAGCATATATTTATTATCCTAAAGATGGATAACTTTTTAACTAAAAAACAAGCTTGTGTATTAATAATTTCTCATTTTGTAATCTAGTCTTGAAATTATTCTAAAAATCATCCTAATATCTTGACAATTGAAATATAAAATATCTTTTTGGTTTTTGATTATGTATTTGGACTTACTTTTCAAAAAATTTTAACATATTTGTAAAAAAATAACTTAATCTTAATAATAAATAAAAAAAAAAAAGATGAAAACAAAATTACTACAACATATGTGAGGGACCTTTGATTGTTCTTAACCAGGACATATCTTTCATAATTTCTATATCTCTCTAAGAGGAAAAAAAAAGTGAAAAGCATGTACGAGGTAGACCAAACTGAGCTATTTAGAACGAATTATGCGAGGGAAGACCTGCATAAAGAAAGAAAATATTATGATGTTCAAGTTAGTAAAAACTCGACTTACAACTCTCAAGACATTGAATCAGAATTGCATACTTTATATAAATTGAACTACTATTTATAAGCAGAATATAGTATATCTATGATTCCAATTTGTTAAGTCATTCTATAATCAATTAGACAAGACAGTTACGGACGATTAGGTAGGATACCTAGGCATCAGCCTTCATTTAGGCTAGTGGTTGCCTCTTTAGCTATTTTGAGATTACTTCAACCAAGTTTAATAGCTCGGCCACCACACATTTTCGAAGTATTTTAGGATAAGGTAACGTGCAGTTGCTCTTTCCTTATCGTATCATGTGGTAGGTCGTATTTTACCCTCCAATAAATCTGTTTATATTTTTCCCCAATATCAAAGAGGCTTCTAAGTTTTAAAACATATTCTTAAAAAAATTTGGTAATGTAATTTTCAAATATTTAACTGAAGCATCCATACACTGCACTATATTAATGTCTTGATTTTTTTACCGTTGGTAAGAGAGTATAAAGTTTCATATCAATTTTACTTTTTTTTTTTTAATTTCATTTATTATTTTTTTTTCTCCAATTGAACATGTATCTTAAAAAAAAAGGAAAGAAGAAAGAAGAAGGCATGTATCAAATTTATTTATACAACTTTTCGATCAAGGTCGAAACTAGTCGTATTTTTGGTACTGGGCTGAACTTAAGTGTCACTTGACGAGAAAATATCTATGCAAGAGTAATTAGTAAGAGTTCAACTTTAAGGATCAGACTGAGTTAGAATAAGTTATATGATATTGTAGTGAGACCTTCTATTTATAGGACGACGATCCAACAGGATTTTTCGACGATTCGTTATATTTTTTTGAAGAGTCTATTGTTGAAAGTTGGCATGTCCGGTGTGTGAGGTCAGAGTCGGACGATACCTTCAACTAGATGGAGTTTACCGAATGTGGTTTGTAGCTAAGTATGAAGGTTGGCCACTACCTCCATCCCTCTAAAGAAGAGCTAGTCTTTCAAGCTTTCGTTGTTTTCCACATGGCAAATCGTTTTTCACCCAACAAAATTCTTTCCAATTAGGAAGGTAGGTGGCTTTGAAGATTACTAGAGATTGCATTTTTCTTAATATTATAATATAAATTAAAATTTTCCCTTTCGTTCTGATTTTGCCCATTCCGACAGTTATTCCTAATTAATATTCGAATTAAAATATTTATCACACGCAAAAATCTAACAAAATTATATTAAATAGTTTATAATTTTAATGCGTACTCCTTCTGCCCATAAGATTTATAAAAAAGCAGTAAAATTAAAAAAAAAATCATTAAACATGTTCAACCCGTGTAAATAGAGTAAAAAACTAAATGCTACCAGAAACAAAAGCATTTTAAAATAGCAAATTAGCAATCAACTCATGTTTTTTAAACATTTTTATATGTTTTCATTATTTTTTGAGACTTTGAAATGTAAAATTACATTAAGAAAGATAAAATAATTGATTAATATATTATATTATATTATAAACACACTCTTTTTTTTAAACTAAAAATATTGTTAAAATAATAATTATAGAAAATTTAAAACATATATGTTAATGAATCAATAAATATTATTTTAGATTTAACTAAATATTTTGTTGTTAACTGTCATTAGATTACAAATATAACACGAATAATTTTTTAAATCTATATTCAATTTTCAAATATGCTACTAAACACGTATCTCAAAACATTCAAACAATTGTTTTTATTGAATATCTTATTTTTAGATGACCAACCAAACACACCGTAATTCATCATTTTATTTCTCTCACAACCATGGGGAGATTATGCTAGCAAGTTTTTTTTTTAATTATTGAAGCACAACGTTATATTATTAATCATTTATTAGACGCACACTAGGCCATAAAATTAAAACTATTTATTGATGTGTATTAAAAAAAAGAGAGAGAAAACTATTTATTAATGTATTAAATGATCAAATCAACCAAACATTCATTTTGCCCATCCAAACCATTATTTGTTTCTAAGACCAGACCTTAAGTTTAAATTTTAAAATTTGAATATCTTGTTAAAATTCTGACTTATTTTGATTTGACATTCTTTTAGTTGAAACAGAAAAATTTGTATATATCCTTTAATTTTGTAGTCATGCACATCCTTTAGATAGTCTTTATAATTGATTTATGATTTTTTTTTTTTCATTTTCATTGATGATGTGCTTCGTAATTCGTAGAAAATAGAACATTATGATAATAATTTTGCAACTACCGATATGATTGGATTGCCAAAGAAAAGGATACGTACCAAACCAACTTCCAAAAAATGGTTCTTCGAGAATGGAGTCCCATCTTATAATATAAAATGAACCAACTTTGTTGCACATCTCAAGCCTCGCCCCAATGGATATCATTATATTCCAATATTATAATTGCTTAATTAAATTCCTATGTTTTTCATTTCTTACATCGTTACCACCCGGTCCCCCACTTTGGATTTAGACAAGGAAATGGCATTAAAAATGCCTTGAATTTTATTGTATATCTCATTGGACTAAGTAAGAAATATTCCTCAACTTTATAATTCAATATGCTAAAATTAAACGCACTTTTAAAAAGAAGAAGAAGAGAAAAAAAAAAACCTTTAGTGTAAATGAATAATTACAATTAATGATTTTGATGGTTAACTAGCTGTAGATTAGCCTAGTAACATTAAGAAATATGAAAATAATAATAATAAAATTTTAGATGATCAATGGATTTGAGCCACATTGTGTGACCTCCATCATTATATTTAGTGATATTAAAAAAATAATTCATATGCATTTTTTTTTATTAAAAAAAGTCATTCTGTATTCCATATATTCCAAATGAAAACCTACAATAGTATATTTTTGTATTATTGAGGTAGACGATATCAGATAATGTGTATAGTTTTGTTAACATTTAATTGAATTGAATTGTTAATTTTGAATTAACTGGCTTTATTAACTTTTTTAATTTTTATTTTGGAAAATATAATCTATGAAAAATAGTCCGGTTATATTTGCAAATAAGACAAAAAAAAAAATGATAATACGATTTGATTTTGTGACAATTTTGTAAAATGGGGATCTATAAAGGATAGACATGATAAACATCGAGGTCAATCACATTGCTATTTAATACAAATATGCAGAGTTGATATATATTATTTTGGGTCATATTGTATATTTGCAACTGCCTTTTCTATTTAGGTATTAATTAGTTATTTATTAATTTTTTTTGTAGGGTTATAAAAAACTATTTTTAGTATTTAAGTTTTTAAATATTATTTTTTTTACAATAATACTTGGAAGTAAGATTGAATACAAGACCTTCTAATAAAAGATATATGCCTTATCGAATTGACCTTTTTAAATATGATGAATATTAAAGAGTTTTCTCCCGGTATAAATTTCCCTTATTTATCCATATATTTGCTTTTATGAAAAAATTGGCTGCATTAATACTTATGTGTCTATCTTCTTCTTCTTCTTTTTTGAGTGAGTGTGATTTGTAAATATTAGTTTAATGCCTTGGCAGTTTGAATTTATGTTGCCACTTTGCTTAAAAAATTTGTAGGGTATACATAAATAAAACTCATGTATGAAATGTCATGATATCAAGTCATATACGCCTAACTTTGTAGGCAAATGTCCCCTTCAATTTGTAGGCTTTTTTTTTATCGTTTACAACGTTATACCGTGTCACTTTTATCATGTACATGTACCACATTCAATCATACCAAAACATTCCAAAAATTTTAGGTTATGCTATGATAAGTATTTTTCTAACTTTTTTTTTTAAAAGATAATATAATTTACTAAATAGTTTGCTTTACATTTTATATTTATTTGGAAAACCCAGAATATTAGTTCAATTTAAGAAATCCAGTATTAAATGATATAAATTTTATTGAGAGGGCCTTATATTCACAATTTATGTGATTACTATAATAGTTCATCAACGTTGAATGTGATTAGCTCCAGCTTAGTTCAATAGAAAAATAAAAATACATTGTGTTTAGCGTCAAGAAAGTTCAAGAAATGATTTTAAATTATGCGATTTGAACTTCGAAAAATTATTTCAAATTCTTTATCTTGTTTGAAATAAGAATAATTTGAAAAGAATTAAATTAAATTTCTTTATTTAGAGGTTTACCAAAAACGAAAAGAAAATTAGAATTTTTCATATTTGAACTTTTAATCTAAATTTATTAATTGTAAATTAAAATATTTACAAGATTAAATAAGTAATTTTCTCTTTAAACTCGTGTGAAATCATGTAGAATTTGGTCATTTTCATTGGGAAATCTTTTTACATATTAAATCATTCAAAATCACGAGTTACCGAACAATGGAATTCATTTGAAATTTGTCGAAATGGGAGGCATCAAACATAATATTAGTATTTTCTTTATTTTAGAAATAATCAAATTCATTCGTAGTCGGTCGGATCACATCTAATACCCTTCAAAGATCGACGGTTTAACGAAAAAAATCAAATCCAGCGATAATATTAATCCAAAAATATATTTAAAAAAAGTTACTTTTTAATTAACACAATTTTGTTGAACAAAAAATAGGAAGTGAAATTAAAAGAAAAAAAAAAGGATTATTTGATGTAATGATGAATAGAGAGGATTGGAGGAACATTTTTCCAAAGCGTGGAAGGAAAGAATATTTTTGGAAAAGAGAGTTCAGAGTTCAGAGTCAACGTGTGGTAAACATAAGCGGCTTTGGATTTGGATGTGAACGCCCAGAGCCGTAACGGAACACAACACAAATCCAACTCCGTGGTGGACCCAAAACCAAAACCGAAAACCAAACCGCGTAATTCTAATTGCCTTTTTAAAACTCCGCCACATTTCAGATAAGCTTTTTAATTAATCACTAATGTAAATCACATTGACGTGTAATTACGCTCCAAATTCCCACAATCACCATCTAAAGCGGGTGGTTTCATGTCATCCCCATGGGTAATTTTGGTACTTTCCCACGAAACTTAATTTGACTGTCTCTGATTATAAACTGGAATTTCCATTTCCATGGGAACCCATTGCCCTGCTTTTAACCTTATCCGCATATTGATTTTGACTAATACCTCAGTTTTTGTTTCTTCCCCCCAAATCCACCAATCAATGTTTTAATTAAACACCATACCAATATCAGATCTAACGTCTAAATCATCTAATGTAAAAATTAAATTAAATTAAATTAAATTACACACAGGAGATGAAAATCAAAGTTTGGGGCTTGGCAGAATATCACATCAAATCAATACAACAAAAATTATTAAAAAATTATTATATGCTTTTTGAGCGAACGATTTCCACAAGCAAAGAGTAGAGGGGGTTGTGTTATCGAGGGCAGAATGGTCATAATGGAAAATGAAAATTGAGGTAAAGGGCCCCACCCTCCACATGTCCACTCATGTTGTCTTATGTCTTCTCTTGCTTAGTCAATTATACTTTGGTTGGTTTAAATTAACAAGCATCTTTTTTTTTTTTATTAATTTTATTCTCCATTTTGTCCTCAATTACAGCTTTACCACTTCATCTTCCAACCTTCTTCAATCCTCCCAATGCTACACGTTTTTTAAGTCATTCCACTCATTTATTTCTTTTTCTTTTTTTTTCATTGTCCTAATAAAATGGTTATTAAATGACATAAAAAGTTAATTAAATGATGGTTTGAATAAAAACTTAACAAAGTACAAAGTGGAGTAAATGCCAAGTGTAATTGTAAAAAAACCTAAAACATTTCCCCTCAAATTAGATGAATAGAGGCTAAAACTAAAAAAGTTGGAGAGTTGACTTCGGGGGACTATGAGCCCAGATAATTTAATGAGCGATTAAGTTTAGTGCAGAAATCAAATTTAATTTATTACATAGAGAAAAACAAAAATCTACCTGATTGGATGAATGGTGGTAAATCTAAACAATAATAATAATAATGACGTAAAAGCAGTTGTTTTAATTAATAAATGAGATTAGAAGGGAAGGTTTATTAGTAGTGTGATTAGGGAGGTTAATATGGGGTGGGATGGGATTTGACTAGTCAAATCAATAAATTTTAATTTTTTTTTAGTGAGTCCTGAGTGGTCCATTATGGATGTGATCTGACGAATGAGGAAGCGAGTGCAAGGGGAGTAGTCTATGATGGTTCGTACAGTATGAGAGCTCCACGAACCCCAAAATTTACCGGGAGGTCCGTTAAATTTGACTTGAGAAAGAAAATATTTTTAATTAATTTTGGTTTAGTGGCGGTGGCGGAGTGTGCGTGCGCGTGCGCGTGGAAATTGGAATTTGGACGGAGCCGCCGCGGTGGGACGGAATAAGGTGCCGGTGCCGACTTGTGGGTGGCGGAAGGGAAGAAGTGGGGCCCACCCCCCCGCCAGCGGAGAGACGCTTTTTCCGAGTAAAAATTAGTTGTGGATCAAATCTAAGTGAGAGTCAGAGGAGAGAAAAAACAGAGAGTCACGCTCACGCGGGCTACACAAAGTGTAATTTGCAATAATTTAAGATCGGAAAGGAAACGGAGAGAAAAAAAAAATAATAATAATAATAATAAAAACTGGTTTTTGAAGAGAGAGAGAGGGGAGAGAGAGAGAGAGAGAGAGAGAGAGAGAGAGAGATAATAAAGAAGGTAAAGGAAAGGAATTTGGAGTGGGAGGGCAAAATCCAAAGGCCTTGGTGTCTCCAACTCCAATTCCAATTCCAATTCCCTTCTCGTTCTGTGATTTGCAGAGAGAATCCAAAGGACGCACAACGCCAACATCAGAAAGAGAACCACTACTCACCACTCACTCTCACCAAAACTCAGAAACTCGCTTCTTTTTTTCCTTCTAAATTCCAATCACCGCCCTGTTTCTTCTCTTATCCATTATTAAGTAAGTCCCTTGCATTCTTATTCCTTCCTTCAACCTCAATATTTATTTTTATTTTTTATTTCCTTTTCTCTCTCTCTCTCTCTCTTGTACTGTTTTGTTTTCTCCTTCCATATTTCAATTAGTAGAAATTATTATAATTGTGATTATACTTATACCCTGTCGTAAACAGATCTCTCGATTCCACTCCGGTGTCGGGGAGATTGGGTAGATTTTGATTTCGACGCTTTCTTCAATTGTTTATTGGAATTTTCTGGTTCTTATTGAGATTCGGAGATCCGTTCTTCTTACCCACCTTTTTTTTTTTTGCCTATTTGGTTTGAAGGCGGCGAGCTTATCATTTCGTTTCATCCTCCTCCCTGTTCAAGTTTTTCAATAGTAGGTGGGTGGGGGTGTTTTGGTTTCTGGGACCAGTTTTGCAGCATTGTGTTTTTAACTCCGAATTCGGATTGTTGGTTTGGCGAATTCAGTGCGAGAATTTTTTTCCTTTCAATTTGTTTTTTTATTATATAATTTCTTCAAAAGTTGCTGGAATTTTTAGATACTTTTTTTGCCCCCTCGGCAGCAAAGCAATAGCTCTCTCTCGCTGGGTTTATTTCACGATTTGGTGATGGAAAAGTTAGGTTTCTAAATCTGTGGCCTTCATCTTTTTTGTAGAAAATTTATAGTTTTGGTAAAAAAGCTGCATTGGTTGATTAAATCGGCGGGTTCTGTATGTCTCCCCCCTCCCCGAAGTTTGAGTGGATCCTGGGCTTTGATTTTTGATTCTCTTTAGCTGTGGGATTCTTATTTTGACTAGGAAAGAGAAGGAAAGATCGGATCGGATTGGAATTGTGAAATTTGTGGCTTTTTATTGGGTTGCATCTGAGAGATATGTTGGAGGATCGGTCGTTTGTGGCGTCGAGGGTGTTCTCAAGCTCTTGCCAGCAGGAAACTCAGTGGGCTTACTTTAACTTCACGTATCGGCTCGAGGTTGGAATGGGAAATGGTAAACGCCCATCGGAATCGGATCATCATGCCGATGACCTCCCTAAAACCTCCAGTTCTTGCTCTAGAAACGTCAGGCCTCGATCTTCAAGGGATCATCCAAACCATCCCTCCGATTCAGATTCAGGGGATGCTTCTGATTCGGGTTCTCTAATCTCTTCCATTGGCCGGGACAACTCTATTAATTGCTTAATCCGCTGCTCCAGGTCCGATTACGGTTCTATTGCCTCCTTGAGTCGAACTTTCCGTTCGCTAATCCGTAGCGGGGAGCTCTACAAGCTGAGGCGTTTGAACGGTGTGATTGAGCACTGGGTTTACTTCTCCTGCCATCTTCTCGAGTGGGAGGCTTTTGATCCAATTCAGCGCAGATGGATGCATTTGCCCAGGATGGATTCCAACGAATGTTTCATGTGCTCTGATAAGGAATCCTTGGGAGTGGGTACTGACCTTCTTGTTTTTGGTAAGGATTTAAATTCCCATGTCACTTATAGATATAGTATATTGACAAATTCCTGGTCTCCTGGAGTGAGTATGAATGATCCCAGATGCTTGTTTGGGTCTGCTAGCCAAGGGGAGATAGCAATTTTGGCTGGAGGCTGTGATTCAAATGGCAACATCCTCAACTCTGCCGAGCTCTACAATTCCGAGACTAAAACCTGGGTCACTCTTCCCAACATGACCAAACCAAGAAAGCTTTGTTCCGGGGTGTTCATGGATAAAAAATTCTACGTAATTGGCGGAGTTGGGGGAAGCGAGTCCAAGGTTCTCACATGTGGTGAAGAGTACGATTTGGAGACTAGAAAGTGGACTGAAATCCCCAACATGTCCCCTGGCCGTAATGCTGCAGCCAGGGATGGTGATATGCCAGCCGCAGCCGAAGCACCGCCCCTTCTTGCTGTCGTAAATAACGAGCTCTATGCGGCAGATCACACTGACATGGAGGTGAGGAAATATGACAAGAGGAGAAGAGAATGGTCTACAGTTGGGAGATTGCCTGAACGAGCAGTTTCAACTAATGGTTGGGGGCTTGCGTTTAGAGCTTGTGGAGATAGGCTAATTGTTATTGGCGGACCGAGGGCCATGGGGGAAGGCTATATAGAGCTCAATTCTTGGGTTCCAAGTGAGGGCCCTCCACGGTGGGATTTGCTAGCCAGGAAGCCATCTGCTAATTTTGTGTATAACTGTGCTGTGATGGGATGCTAAAACCATGGTGGAACTGGAAGGCAGCACCTGTTTTCTGTTCTCTGACGATGGTGTCTTCTCTCACTTCAACTTCCAGATGGATTGCTCAGGATGGGTTTGTTTTCTTTCTTCTACACAATGATTCTAGCTGATGAGTTATTTCCCATACTCTCTTCAGATATTTTCAACCATTGCGCAGGGAGGCGTGGGGAGGAATTCATTTTACTCAAGATTTTATAGAAAATTTTCCATGGAAGGAGATCTCTTAAAAAATATCATTTATTCTCTCTCAAGACTCATTTTTATTGCTTCTTCCATTGAAATATGCATCCCCTCACCGCCCATTACTGGCTCGAGATATTTCAAAGATTGATTTCTTCTTAGGACAGTTTATAGTTCCCAATAATTTCAGTACAATAGAGAATTCATAGCTCGCCGAGTACTGTTTTCTGAAAGCTTTTATGAGAAAACAGAACTACTTTTATGCACTGCATGAACGTTACCATTCAGATATCTGTCTTCAAGAAATGAAATAAGTTATAGGTGGTGGCTATTTTGCTCGTTGTGTTTAGTGTACCAATTGTTCTTCCTCCACTTCTTTTAATTTTATTTTGGACCTCCTCCACCTCCTCTTCTTGTTCTTCTTCTTCATTTGAACTTGCGTTTTCATCCTTGATTCATAACTACAAACAGTGTATACATGACTTGTTGGTCTATCAACTTTTCCATTCACATAGTTACTGAGTTTGTCTTGCTCCACTGAATCACGTGTATATATACATTATACATTTTTGCTTTCTGTTTATGCTCAAAAAACAATATTAGAACTTGGTTTCAGTTTAGGTGGTTTGAGAAGCCTTTTAGTCCAGATCAGAGTAGAGATGGAGAGTTCTTTCTTTTTCTTCTAGTGGTTATGGAAAATTCTTCGCCAAATTCTTTGCCATATTAGTTGTTAGGTAACAAGTTTTGGTTGTGATGAATGGATTGATGAGTGGCTATCAAAAAAGAGAGTGGAAAAAGGATAGGTGTGAGGAGTGGGTTGTTGTTATGTTGGGAAAAGAAACTGTGAGTGCAAGGAAATTGTTGAAGGAAAAGACAAGAAGATGAAGCCTAAATTGTAGTTTACAAGTGCTTTTAACTCATGGAAATTGAAATATGCCTTTCAACCACCCTAATAGTATTGTTTTTGTTAGGAACATCAATAAAGTTTCCTTTCCTTTTAAAAACTGAATGCAAATATTGCTTCTTGTTTCTTATTACCCACTGCAGTTTTGAAAGATGCACTAGCAAGCATGTTTACTTGAATGGAAAATGATGGCAAAACACCACTCTCCCATTTCCTTGTGGTTTTCTTCACTTGTTTCTATTTGGTTAACTTAAGGCAAATTGAAGTTTCGTTTTCCCTTTTCAACTTTTTCTTGTCTTGTTTTATGATTTTGCGTATGAACTGGTTTCCACCCTATTATTAGAGATCCCTTTTCCTTTTTTTTTTCTTCTCCTTTGGAGCTCTATAATAATGCCCATCTTCATGTACCTAGGCCCTTCTTCACTGACATAGGTAACACTTTTTAGTGACTGGGTCATGGGTTACAGTGGTATGGTTTAGGTTGAGCCGTTGCTAATTTGATGAACTGTATAAATCTAGACTTTCGAATGTAGCATCAGGTTGTGCTCTAATTTTTAAAGTTCATTCATTTATGGATCTAAATACGTGTTACCCAAATTTGGACTTTACAATTCATATCTTGCAGGACACCCAAAAAACAAAAATTAAAGAAAGAAAGAAAAGAAACCTGGTTTTCCCAAAACCATGAATCAAATGTCACTCAGTCACTCTAAGTTTGCATCATACGCTATGCAGTCTTTGCTGTATCTTAAAATTAGAAAGAAAGAAGAAAAAAGGCTTGCACAGACTTAAATTTCTCAAAATCATGAATCAAAATGTGAGTTTAATTTTTTTTATTTCGTATGTGGGGGTGGAGATTCGAATTCTTGTCGAAGATAAGTGTCTTAACTAGTTGAACTATGTTCAGATTAAATATCAAATACTAGTTTAAGTTGTTTGTTATTATATCTTAGTTAATTCAGCATCAGAACTATATGCATCTTTGCCATCTTCTCCTTCAAATTCATCACATTTAAAAGCTATTTCTGTCATTACTCTCAAGAAAGCTGGGAGTTCTCTTCCCCTTAATGGCTGACTATTTTGGCCATGGAAGATTTTATCAATATTTCATGAAGTTCCCGTGTGTGATGAAATAATAAGCAGTTCACTTATATTATAAATTATTGTTAGGTCCGCGAGATCCTTAATAGATTTGTTACCTTTTAGTATGCTGTATTTTCTTTATTTAAAAAGAATTCATTCGTATCTAATTGAAATAATTTAATCGAGTTCATCCTCAATTTCATTTATTTTACCTCAAAAGATGTTAAAAAAAAATAGTTGCAAATTGCAATTGAGTAGGCTATTACACTCATTGAGAGTTTTTCATGCTATAAAAGAAAAAATATTTTTAAATTTGTAAAAATGGAATAAACTACAGATTAGAATCATTCCTAGTCTCAAGTAATCATTGCAAACTAAACAAAATATAATTCAACAGGTGAAAGACATTAATAACCTCACCCTTTAAACAAAAAGTTAACTCGATATTGCCTGCTGCATCCTAAGATTGACAAATCTCAATATCATTAGAACATATAGCATTTGAACCAAATTGAATTCATCCAATGCTGTAACAAATCACAAGTCCAAACACAAACTAACTATGATTGGGCCTGGTAGAATATTGGGGCGATGATGGAAAACGAGCCCAAAATCCAGGTAAAAGTAGAGTTGGGCCCGCAGCCCAAAATGTTGTTGGGCACGTTATGAAATTAGCACCGACAAGGAAAGGGGAGTACAGAGGTTGAAAGGACAGTTGTTGCCGTTCTGTTCTTAGGTAGACAGCAATCTGTGCCTGCACTAAACCATATCTATAAATTAAATTATAATATCAATATCCAATTGTTTGTAATTGTAAGATTTCATTTACATCACTCCTCCACCAACTTAACACTGCACTTTAATGCCACCAACTCATTTCAATTCAAGCTTTTGTGCTTCTGTGGTGGGATAGATTATTATTTCTCATTTTCTATGTCCCCAAGGATCGATATATTGATTCTTCTCTCTTTTTTTTACTTCTTGGTCGTGGACTGCCTGTACATACCCGCCACTCCAGCATCGTTCCTTTCTTTAGCCACTCATCTACACTAGGATTGGTCTCCACTGCCACGTTTAGTTCCGTTGGCTCCTGTTAAAAATTCTACATTGATAAGATAAGGACCTAACAAATATTTATAATAGAGTCCAAAAGCTACATTGAGATGAAACTCATGAATATCAATATGGTATCAGAGTCCAAAAGCTCAAACGAGCATATGAGAAGGGACCCTACCTCTATTTTTATCCTTAACCATCTTTATAATCAAAGTTTTAAGTTTGAGATCTCAATTTTATGACAATTTAAATAGAAATATTGATAAAATATCGACGGTAACAAACGGTTATAAAAATAAAAAATGTGTAAAATCTTTCTAAATGATCAATATTAATATTATGTCTATATTAGTGGTATTTTGTCAATTTCTTTTCATATTTTTGTCGAATTTTTTTTTTTGTATTATTATAGAAATGTCGATTTATTTCTCATGTTGGTGTTGTTGATACATGAAATATTTAATACCATAGCTTGAGGAGTGAGGAATTTGGGTATGCAAATAGCTTGGAATTGGATGAGCGAGCTAGCTGGTGGGTCTTGTTGGAACAAGTACGAGAAGGAGAAAAAAAGTGAAATTTTAAGGTTACAATTCCTAGAATTGTGCTTCCATATAGACATCAATTTTGAAAACCATTCTTCTGCTAATTTTCTGATCTTGATCTGCAAGATTTCTTCTTCCCAACAATGCACTTCTTTTTCTTTTTTTGGGAGAGAAATGCTAAGTCATAGATTGATGGTTGAAAAAAGAAAAGAGAAGTTGATGAGGGTTTGCTTTTTGGGTGGTCCATTGGCAGCATAAAGTGCATTACCAGCAAACTGAGCTTTCAATGGGTGGTGCCTCTAAGTGGATCAAAATCCATCTTCTATAAATGGGTATGATAGATAGATGTGCCATCTTGTACCAATTGGTTACAGCAATAAAGAAAATTATATCATTTTCATTGCTTTACTGTCACCTCCTCCTTTTCTTAACAAATAAAAAAACAAAAAAAAAGGGTCATCATATATTATATACACATTACTACCCACCCAAAGAGAATCGATTGGCCCGTCTCTTCAAAATAATGCAACTAAAGTCCTAAATTGATTAAAAATAAGAAATGTTGGGAGTGCTAAGGATCCCACATTGAAAAAATAAGGGACGACCTAACAAAGGTTTATAATAGATATGAACTACTCCCCTAACGTTCAAACGAGCATTCAGTCCGAAAATGAGATCCAGCCAGAAAAAGCTAAGTTCAAACATGTTGGAAACGACTTAAATGTCACGCATATTTCTTAAAAAAAAAAAAAAAAAAAAAGCTAAGTTCTCTTTGAATTTAACCCCCCACATTGGAGACCATGTATCTTGCCTCAAAATTAATGTGGTAAGCCTAAGTAAATATGCTCCTCAGTTTAGATTCTCCAAAAAATCCAAATATTAATTAATTATTTTCTTTTCAATATGTTATGATCAATTGTAATAATGTATAATGCGGTTACACATAAGTAACACTGTTATGCTTTTTCTCTTTACCACTTTGGCTTTTAAGATCTCATAAGATATGATAAGTTTTGGGTATTAATTAAGTATTGCTTCTTTCACAATCATTGTGATTAATTAAACTTAATAATAACCACTAAAATTGCAAAAGGGAATAAAAATTTGGAGAGACATGAGTGGTTGAGGACATTGCACTATTAGCTTAAAAGGAAGAAAAAGTTATACTTTGACATATAATCTTGGATCCATTCTAAAAATTCTTTTACTAAACAATTCAATTAAAGTTGATAATTTCTATGCGTTATTTTGGGTTTATTACCATAAGGCATAAGCATTAAGAATTTTAATTGATTTCCTTGTTTGAAAAGGAAATGAAATTAACTTAGGGAAGAACATATAAATGTTTGTCTCATTAAACAATTTAAATATAAAGAAACATTTTTGATTAATATGTTTTTATTGGCACTTCCATCATATTGTTGGGCACAACCATTTACAGTCACTTCCATAACTTTATGTAGGAGACACATAATGATTGAAGTCAAATATATAGATAGATTCTCATCAAGGCAACCCTATGCTCCACACATTTTTATACAACCTTGTATCATCTTCCAAGCTCTAATTTATCTACAAATACGGCCTCCATTCTCCATTATTTTTATTTTATCATAATTCCTTTCGATGTATATATATACTACTTTATATATCTTCGAGAGATAAATAGTAACTCTTGTATCTCTTATATTGTTAGCACCAATATTGAGTTCATTACAAAAGATAAAAAGTTACTTCTATAAGGAAGTTCCATTACTTATATTCAAGCAGTTTATAATATATGTACAATTTGATTGATCGTGCTCTTACCACGTTATTTGCACATTTTGGATTCTACCATACTACTATTGTACTATCAAAATCATTTAGCTACCAAAGATATCCAGTTGTAGATCCTAGATTCAACGTCAACTATACTACAACCTCAATCGTTGGTGAAGAACATTATAAAATTGTGCAAAGAGATAAACATACTTTACAACCATAAATAGTTGTATGACATTATGAGCCACATGCATTAATTACTTAACCGCCAAGTTCGGTGGTAATTGGCATCTATCTTTGATCAATATTAGGTCATGAGTTCGAACTCTTACCCTATTTCTTTACTAAATTTTTTTTTTGTACGATTGTTAGTCCATCCCTCTCTATTTTCCTTTTTTTTTTTTTAACAAAATTGTTAGTTGATGATCTTTGTACAAGCTAATCTATTTTGTGGATTGCATACCTTCAACAACCTATTTTCAATATCATTGTGTGTTTAACTCTACAGCAACGAAATATTTTATAAAAAATCATGTTTCGAAGTATGATATGTAAATAACAGATTTTAATGCTATAATTATATCAAAATAGTTCTATTAATTTTTTTTATAGCATACAATAATTGTTTTGGTTTTATTTTTTTTAGGGGAAGAATAATATTAGATTCTGTTGATGATATAAATACTAAACGAACAGATGCAAAATGGTCACGGAAAAAAGAAAAATAAGATAAGTATAGAATCAATTCAAATTAAAGTTTCAAACCAAGTTTATTCCAAGAATATAATTCACTAAAAATATTCTTAATTTCCTATTAACATCAAGTGTATATATGTCATCTCTCAGGCGGCTACTTTTTAAGTTTTAAGTTAAAATAACTTAATTAATTATATAATCACTAAGTTGTAGAGCAATTTCAATTCAAGAAGGCGACCTAATTTAATTTGAGCATTTTCCTATCGTCTTTGCCATTTAATATTTTATTAAATGAGTACGTAATATCTTATTATCATATGTTAAAAGGAAATTTTGTCAATATTATCATATATTAGATACAAACAAATTTGCACATCAATCAAAAGCGGAGAAGATTTCAAATACACAAATGATCAGGATAACATTTTGTTGATATTAATTTTTTTCGAAAAACAAAAATATTTAGTTTACTTTGTTATCAAAAGAAAGATAACTGGAAAATGAAAATGAAGGAAAATAATTAATGATGTGGGAGGAACTAAATTGGTTGAATAAAAGGGCTAAAACAATTGAAGGGTCCACCTGCTGAGTGGTTGAGGTACACCACATTATGGAAACTTGCAACCAAATTTTCTTCACTTTTTCATATCCAAAATTAAAATCATCATGATAGAGTTTCTAGTTGCTGGCACCACATGTCACACATGTATGTTGCAATTTAATCATACTAAAATATTGATTTTTTCCTTTGTTACATAGTTTTTGTTTTAATCATTTTATATGTTTAAAATTCCTAAATGATATATTTAAAAAAATATATGGGAAATTTATATTATTTGTAATGATATATTGAATACCCAGTTTTCTCTGCAACCCAATTATTGAAATTATTTGTTAGTGGTCAAAATCATATTCGACACAAGTAATCATCTGTTCAATTCAGAGTACTCAAGATACAGAAACAGACCATTGGTAGATATCTACGGACTGAGATGAAAGGAGGTATCCACCGACCTGAGAAATCCGACCTCGATCACTAACCTAGGGGGTCTGATAGCCGTAACCGCCGATCGTAACAGCCCAACATCTCTATCTCCTCCGTCGGCCTTTTAAAGGGATGCTCCGTCCCATTTTTAGGTACGTTGTTTCCTCTGAGAATGATCGAAACAGCTCGAACTCACAACTAATTTGGACGTCAGAGTGTTTGTTCCTTGTGCAGGTTCTCGACAACTCGTCCTCATTAACACGTGATCGACCTGTGAGTTCAACGAAAACAACATCAACATTATTGTTATTTTTTTGGGTTATATTCATCCTGTGGCATCTTTAACATAAAGTCGAGCAATTTGGTAATAAAGCATCCATTAACATATAGGGCTTGCAACTTGTCAACTTTAAGTAATTGAAAAAGTCATTTTTGGATGAAAAGCAAAATAGTCCAGGTTCCATTTTGACACCCTTTTTAATTTTCGTTTTCTGCTCTTAACAATTAAGTTTCCCGAGTACCAAAACTTTTTTTGTTTAGATTTCCACTTTTTAAAATTGCAAGTTAAGTTTAAAAAATAAATTATTTAGATCTAAAAAATATTATCTAATTAATAATTAAACAAAACTTGAGTTTTGAGAATAGAAAATTAAAAACAAAATAGTTATGAAATAGATTTAAAAGTGGTAGCACAAAATTAAAAAGAAATACATGTCCTTGATTAATATTTATAATGTCAATATTGATATAGATCTAGATCCATTCTGATGGCATATGGAATTATTTGGGTAGAAAATTGTGGGGCAAGCTTTATTTGTGTAGACCTACCCTTCTTTAGGGTTTCTTTTTCCTCTTTTTGCAATTGAAGATGCTTACGAAGTCAATCAAGTTTGGTTTTTTGATGATCTCAAATCATGTCTCCTGCTTTAGGGATTGAGGAAGAAGTTTAATTGATAGAAAGCAAAGTGAGGAAATTAAAGAGGGTTCACTTATATTTTATAATTTGCTTTCACATTTAATTTATATACATATTCTGGTCCATGTATGACATTATTCTTTGGGAGAGATTTTTTGTTTGTTAGAAAACAACAATAATAATAATGAATGCCAAAAGTCACACAAATCCCATATTCAAATAACATAGATTTTTATTTATAAAAGACGTTTTTATATATGTCCATTTATTTCAAGTGATATTTAAAAAGTTATTAAATTAATTTGTATCTAAAATTTTATAGTTTTGCAGCTAGATCAAGAGAAGGAAAACTATCCGAACATAACTTACATATATATACTAAGATTAATTTAGAATAATTAGTAAAAAGAACGTAGACATAAATTATATCGGTAGATGAAGTCATAATATTAATATTTCGAACTATGAACATAAATTAAGGATATGTTAGAAAATTTCTATTGTGGTTTAAATCCATATATACTACTAAAATTATAAAATAGGAGTAACAAAGTTATTGTGTTTCAAATAAGAATATTTAAATTATATATGTCATAAAGCTTCTAACCTTAGATTGGGATTAATGTTGGGTTTGGTTCTAAAAAGATAGGAGAGTTAAAAAAGAAAAAAAAAAAGAAAAAAAAAAAGCTATGGTATATAGTGAAGTTGGTTCTAAACCAATAGCTTTCTTCCTTTAGCAAAAGTTATTGAAATTATAAAATTAAGACAGATTCGGCACGATCTGACATAATCCCAACAATGCCGTAATTACCCAGAACTTTGTTTCTCATTTTATTAATTAAAGAATATATATATATATATATATATATATATATATATTTGCTTAGGATGCTCAGCTTTCACAATTTCAAAAAAAAAAGAATAATAATAATTTACATCTCTTGAGTCTTGATAATTCATTTTGAACCCCAAATTTTTTTAATTGTTTATGGAAATTGGAACAGAGTTGTTTTTTATTTCTTTATTTGGAAGCCACGTCGAAGTACTCCTGCCACTCAACTAAATTAATCCAGATCCAAACAACCACATCAATCGATGTCCCTTAGCTAATTTTTAATTAATCTCTCTAGGCTCTTGGTTTTAATTATAAATATCTGTATTTAAAATCAATCTGATGAGGCATGAATCTTCCCTCCTTGATTACATAAACATTAGCATGAAAAGAATCAGAGCAATAATCGAAGAACATGGTTAATATTCTAATAATAATTCTGATAAAAATGGATTATAGTAATCTCTCGAATTAGGCTTTTTAATAAGCAATGGATCTTTCTAGTCTCAATTTGAATTTGTTAATTCCTTAATCAACTTGACTTACATGACTTTCTTTCTCTCATAATCATAATCATAATCATAATTAATAAATAATGTATGTTTCAGAGTTTGAACATTAGGAAGTTTCGTGTGGTGAATAATTAACATAATTAATGCATATTTTAGCTGGCTTGTTGCCTCTTCCTAATGCCTTTTTTTTTTCTTTTTTAAATTTTCCCGTCTGTCTTTGTCTCTCTCAGAAACTGACATAATAATAAGAAAAATTGTACACAACACACTTAATTTAATTTTAGTTAATGGAAATGATTTGTTGTCCTGTTTTGGGTTTCATCAATATTATTATTGTGCAAAATAATGAGTTCACGCAATTAAAAAATGTAAATAAAACAAGTCCCCCACGCATGCTGCCACTGGTCTTATTGCCCATGTGAATTAAAGACTAATTTAATTTTAAGTGCATCATTTGGATCCATTCTCAGCTCGATTTTTTAGATTATATTTTAATCAAAACTCCAATTTGTGTGTTCAATTCAATTAATTTTATGAAGCATTCGGTCAAAGGAAAGTGGGATTGAAACCGAGCTACCCTTTAATACTAATAAAATAGTGATGGTTTCACACTTGACATTGAGTCCAATTTAAAGAATGATTTATATACTTTTTTATATATAATATTGGAGTTAATTTTGTAATAGCAAAAATTAATTTAATAATTTTGAATAATCATATATGCATTTTACTCGTTAGTATACGTATGACATGATCTCGTCAAAATATTACTTTATTAAACCCAATTTCCAACAAAAAGATGTTTTTTATGTAATTCATTACCAAAATGTATGCCATTGTCAAAATGATTTTTTGCTTCAATAATCTTTCTAAATAGATGTTTCGATATTCTCGTCATTTCTCCATCCATCTGTTCTATTTTTTTTTTTTTTTGATAAATTAGAGACATGTACTTAAATAGAAATAAATAATGGTTTGGGTGAAACCTTATCTTCTATCTTCCATTATGAATTGTCTATTTGACAATTTATTGAAGACATTTTCAATATCATTATTGAGTAATAATATTTATTTCAAAATTTTCAATTAGCTTTTAGATGTCCAGTTGTTTCTGTTTATTATAGTTTCTCTTAGCATATTTTTTAATTATTGTTTTTTTTTCCTTTAAATATAGCAAGGTTTTTAAATCGTATTTTCGAGATTTCCGTTTTTTTTTTATTACTGATGTACAAAATATATGTCACTATTATACTCGAGACATAATTTTTTTTTCTTTTTGAGTTAGGGCTTTCATTATTTGCTATATTTTTATTTTAAAAAATCGTTGTTATAATTGTCATTTCATTAATTTTTTTTTTTTTTTTTTTACTATATCTACCATCCCCAATAAATTATAAGAGACAAAAAGAGGAGTTAAAATGGGAACAGAGGACAGAGCATCATCAATTAGACATGAAAAACGACAGGTATTGAATTAACCATGGAAGAAAAGCAGGCAACCTTTCCTGGCCAACCAAGAAACAAATTAAAATATGACAAGAAACGTGGTCGTCTTGTTGTTTTATCGAAAATTTTTAAATTAATTGTTATCCTAAACAAGAAAAAATTAAATTAAATAAAAGTAAATTCCATTGGACGTCTCCGTTATCACCGACACCTTAGAAAAAGAAATCACAGAGAAGAGAAGAGAAGAGGGAGGCTGCTGTAGAGTTGGTTTGAGATAGAAAACAGACAGCGACCACACATAAAATCTCGAGGCTTTTAAATTTAATTAACTAAGTTTCAATTAAAAATAAAGTAGAAGACTGATTTGCCATTGCCCATGCCAGTACTCTGGTTGATGAACAGTCAAACAGAGTACAGTTTCAAACAGATGCCTCTTTCTTCCATTACACTTGGCTTGTCGTTTTCTTCAATTTTTGATCTTCCCTTTGTCACGACTCGTGTAACGCAAAGGTAAAGGTAAAGGTAAAGGTAAAGGTTTGTTTATGTTGAGTCCATATCCATATGCAATACAGAGAGAGAGAGAGAGACGCAGCGGAGGACCCAATTTTTAATGTTCCCTCGAGAAGAGAAGACAGATTCTGAGCCAAAACAATTGAGTCAGTCCAACTCCAACCAAGGCCCCAACAACTCACTAGCCGCCCAATAACATTATCCATTTTAATTACAATAATAACTTTTCTACTCACCTCCTGCGAATATATATAATATTTTTCATATGGCATGATATTGTCTGTTTTGAGTACAAATTCACGGATTCACTCTTAGTTTCACTCAAAAAATCTAATAAAGATAATCGTTCTAAGGATCATTTATTTTTTTCCGATCAATGTGAGACTTTATTTGAAATCCTCCCACGTAGCTATTAACTTTTTAATTATAGAAATCTCCGTGAGCAGCAAAGCAAGAGATTCTTGTTGGCCAATTAAATAATTCCAAAGGAAATACCTATTCCCTATTACTTACTATTAGCTTTTTCTTTTTTAATATTGGGTTGGGCATCTTTTGTTCAATTCCAAATGCAATAAAATATCTGGGGGCTTTAATTTTCCACTCAATTTTGACCTCAACTCTCTTTTCTCTCTCTGTTTTTTTGGTTGGCTTCCTCTATATAAGGCTCCTCATCCTCCACTCTCTCTCTCCTCATCTTTTTTTTCTTACGCCTTGCACACACATCCTCTATCTATCTATCAATCTGAAATGGCTGGAGTGGCCTCAAAACGGCAAAGGGAGGATGCCCAAATTGACGAAGACATGAGCGAAGGCGAGGACTTGAAACGCCAAAAATCATACAACCAAATCATGTCCCTGTTGGAGGAAGAGGAGGAGGAAGCCATAGAGGATTTGTCCTCAATAATCACCACACTCCAACAAGAAATTATCTGCTCGCCCGACCAAAACAGCCAACAAAACGCCCACCCCTCCACCACAACAACACCAACCAATAATGATTCCTCTTCTTCTTCTTCCTCTTGCTCTTCTGCTGCGTCTCCTTCCACAAAGGAGGACGAGGAGGAGAGAGAGAGAGTGATGAGACACCTTCTAGAAGCTTCCGATGACGAGCTGGGGCTGGGGCTGGGGATTCCAAACGGTGAGTTTTTGGTGGAAGAGCAAGGAGTTTCTTCGTTGTGTGATGCGCTGTGGGAGTTGGAAGATGAGGCTGCTAATTACTACACCTTGTTTCAGTCTCAGCTTTTCATGTAGCGCTAGCGCATTTATTACTATTTTAGGACAGTAAATTAAGGTTAGATCAGTTCAAAAGATGAATATTATATTGATTGAAAAACCAACAAAAAAGAAAAAGAAAAAGAAAAAGAGGGTGTTCTTGGGTTTGGGGAAAGCCTGTGAAATTCGATGAACAACCTCTCTCTCAAAGGGGGAAAAGAAAAAGATATTGGAAGTGTACCCTTTTTTGTTGTCTCCGGTTTTTAATCATTTTAGAATGAAATGAACAGTCGAAGACAAAGTCACCCATCAAGTTCATCTTCCTTCACCATCTCTGTTTCTCTTTTCTCCTCCTTGCGACCGTTTTTGATGAAAACTAGCGAGATTAATTGAATTAAGTCTAGATTGGAGATATATGCACCTAATTGAACCATCAAGTTGGTAAGGAGAATGAAAAATTATATATATATATATGAATGATAAGCTTTAGATTGTGAAAACTTTATAATATAATTTTTCTTAGAGTTGATATTAATATAGGATTTTGTACCTTAAATTAATATCGAGCTTATATGTAGGGGAGTTGAACATGTATTTAAAAAATAAATATATCATAATTAATGAGTATTGAGAAGACATAACTCCGACAATTTTTAAACATGAGGTGTTTAGTTTAATTTTTATCTCTTTTTTTTTCGGTGCAATAAATGGAATGAATAAGGTGTCTAAATCGTTGAATTATTCTCATATTCACAATTAACTTTTAACCACGTAACAAATAAAATAACATAAATCACCAAATATGATAAAGGTTTGATATTAGGTTTCATTCTACTTTAAAGCAGGGAAGTCAAATCACTAATATCTATAAGCAAAAGCTTAAGCCAAATTTATGTTCTAACCGCTACTTTTTTGAAGGAAGAAGAGTTTCAATATTAATACAAAGTCGTCCAATAAAATTAAAAATAAAAAAATATGACAAATATTGTTTCACCTGCTTTATCTTTCTTTTTCAAAGAGAAAGACATTGTAATTGAAATTTTCCTTTAATATAAATGATCGAATCCATTACTAAAAAATAATGAATTCCAATTTAAAAAAAAAAAAAAGCGAAATTGACTAGACCACCCAATTCAAACAAGTTGAATCTTTTTTTTTTTTTTTTAAACAATGCAGAAGAATCATCCAATATTAAGTATTGGTCAATTGATTTGATTATTTTTTTTCATGGTCCAACATTTTTATTAATATTATTATCAAATTGGATGAAATAAAATTCTAAAGATTTGCGAATATTAGTTCAATTATGCGTTTGACATTGTCTTTGATCGAGAGGTTTTAATCTTTCTCACTTATTATATTATAAAAAACAATCTAAAGATTCAAAATTAAAAGCTTATTTCATAATATTTTGTTAATCTATTTTACATTATATCAGAGATTTATTTGTATTATATTAGTTTGAAAATTGTATATTTATTTTATACCATTTATATAAATGTCTCTATTTTCGATATACTAATCAACAAAATAGTAAATTGTGCACTATTATGTTTATTGTGTTTCCTTCTTTACCTTTGTTTCCTTATTTAGTTTAGGTAAATATGTATATATGTATCATTTTGATTCAATGAAAACACACGGGAAAATTGTTCTCAATTTAAGATGGTACTACTTGTTGGATCTGGTACAATTATCCAAACCTACAAGTAAAGAAAGTATTAGATATTCAATATATAAATTAAATTTACCTTACAAATTCGACAAATATACCTAATAAATATGAAATGAGGAAAGAAACTAGAAGGAAAAAAAAAATAGTAACACTACTGGGGAGAAAAAAAAAGGAAAAAAAAAAAGGGCAATGTGCAATAGTCAAAAGTCAATTCCATAAAATCGAGTGCTTTTAAAGCCATCTCACAGTCAATAAAAAGTAAAAATAATACAATGAGGAAATTATCACTTTGTACAAATTAAATGAATTGTTGTGGAAATAAATTATTTAACCATTTTCAGACACCTTAAATCATTGCTGCTTTTAATGGGGTTAGTGGTGAGTGGTGAGCGGTGAGTGGTGAGAATTATTTCAAGCAACTTGGGATTTTACATCTTAAAATTAATTGAAATTTTCTATCACTGGAATTTCCTTTTTCCCCAAATCTCATCTAATTTAAAATTTATTCTAATCTTCTTACCTAACTTGAGGAAGAATATTAATAGATATAATATGGTATTTTATGGAAAAAACAAAGTTTTTTTTTAATTTTATAAGGAGAGAATCTCCTCTAAGAAAAGAATAACAAAATAACAAGTGTAACTTGTATAAATACAAATGAAAAAGGTTAAGATGAGACTTATTAATAGAGTTAGTTGTTAGGAATGAATAGAGAGATGTTTTTCTATTTTAAAGAAAAAAACAGATCAATTGGTCAAGAAAATGAAATTTATGTTTTTATTTATTATTAATTTCTTTTTATATTGAAGTAAGATACCACAAGTTTGCATTAATTTCCAACTATTTTCCATTGATTTGCCAAAAAATAATTATTTTTCATCGAAATGATTAAAATATGATATCTTACAATTTTCTTCCCAAAAGCAACGGGAAATTACAAAACACTATAGTTTAATAGGGTAGAGTACTAGGTTCGATCATAACTATGCTGGAAAAACTCGAGACAATAAATATTTTTGACTAAATAAAATCGTTGGGGAAATTTGCGAATAAGTCTAATTAAGTTTATGAGTGACACGGCATTAGGATTTATCTATGTTGGGGGAGTGAGCAAGCAAACGAGCTACAGCAAGGAAAAAAAAATTTGTCCCCTTTCTTTTTTTCTGGATTTGCAAAAATTGTGGCAGCCAATGGAGGGGCAATTCAAATGATTTATTATTATTTGTTTTAATAATTGGATGCGATTGCGAATGTGGGTGTTGGGCCTGGGCCCATCGTCTTAAATTGGTAGCAGTGTCCCTCTCTCTGTGTTCCTATTTCTATTTTCTATGTTTTATGTTACGTTTATGTCCACTCCTCATCAGATATTTTGGTGTCCTTGCCTGGCCACCCTGTCGGGGAAGAGGACATTTACGTAAATCTGTTTCTCCAATTTATTTTTTATATTAATAATGGACATATCATATATGTATATTTATTTTCCCAGTTGTTGGAACAATCTACGATTTGATATGACCTCTGTGACCCAAGTTAGAGCAATAAAATCATTTCAGACTCCTACTTTCACTATCCAACTATTACAAAAACGTCACTTATTATATTGCAGGAAAATTGCAACACTTCTTTTTTTTTTAAATAATAAGTTGTCAATTTTTCAATGGCGTTGAAGACAATATTTAGTCTTCAATGATAAATTTGAGCAATTATTCTCTAAAATTTAAAATAATTTTATCTTAGGATTCTTCGCTTCACTCAAAGGCCAAAGTAGAATAAATGATGAACATAATGCAAGTTGCTAAGGTTTGAATGTGAGGGAAGCAAATCGCCGTGGAACCACAGAATGGTGGTTGTCGTTTTCTTAATAGCTGTGTCGTCCGGGGAAATTCAATATTAGCTTTCGTTTTCACGGAATATTACGTTATTACCCCCGCCCCTCCGTGGTCCCCACCTTATAAAAAAAAATTTCTTTTTTAATTTATTTTTGTATAAAAGTCCCCTTTTTTCATATGATGCTGTTCCTATTTCTGTTTTCTTTGTACTATTCTTAAATTATTGCCACATATTTTGATTATTCTTTAATTTAAGTTATATATTTAATTTAGGGGAAAACATTCCATTTTCACACATAAACGTAGTAAATGCTATCATTTCACTCTAAATTTTCAGTTTCATCAACTATAGGTTTAGATTAATATTGCAATTTCTACTTTCTTTTTAATTTCCACTCATTTTAACAACAAAATAAGTATAGAAAAATCTCTAAAAACTGACTAATCTCAAACTTTGTACAAAATTAACTTTGATCAATCGACAAAGTTGATCATTGAATAACTCTCTCAAAACATACCCGCGTTAACCATAAAAAAGAAATGAGCTCTAATGCCATTTTTCTCTAAAATTATATCAATTTTATATTTGACATATGTTTATCATTCATTTAACACACATGGAAATATTTTTTCTAAGTTCAAAGTAAATATTGCAACAATTATATAAGTTTAAGATACAATTTTGAAATTGAAAGTGTAGGATAAAAATTAGTTATTTTTGTTAAGTTAATCTTTAAAAGTTCCATTTTAATTTTTAAATTCTATAGAGGATACCATGTGGTCTTTATCCGTTTAACAAAATAAAAAAAATAAAAAAAAATTGAAGTTACATGTCTTTTATTTATTTACATAACTGTACAGATATCTGTATGGACAATTTGAATTCACAAGTAATGGTTCATGTGCAATTATAGCTTATTCTCCTGCTCACTTAGTATATATTGAACACAAAATTCGAACTTTTTAAGTTTTAATTCTACAGTCGTTGCACAAAAAAGGAGTTTCATGATAACATTTAAAGCCGTGCCGTATCTGCCATGTTTTTGCAGTATTTAAAATCATCACCAAAATTTTTTCAATAAATTTGCTTTCAACTTCGCACATCACTTTCTCAACACAAATGTAGAAGGGACTTGAAATTCGTTTGGAAAAAGATTTCCTGTCAATTCAAACATAGTCTAGTAGATAAAAACAACATTATCATCCCAATAATCAATTAGTATTTTTTTTTAAAGCTACATGAACCCACTCGAAATGGAGACGAAATCATGTAGGACTAAGTTAAATATACCGACCGAGATACAATTAAGCCCAAACTTCATGAACCAAATTCATAATTACCCTAGTTTCGTTTCCATTAAAATTCTACAATCACTAAATATTAAGATAATGATGAAATATAGATTTTTAAAATGATAACAAGCAATTTCAAGTTAATTTACAATAAGATAAGTCATAAAAAACAAGTCAACCAATCGTTTCGGTACTAGTAACCTTCTTCAAAAATCAAGGTAGGTTAGTTGTCATAACTTACAAAAAATTGCTATGAATATGTAAATTATAAAGATGAATAATATGAATTTCATCAAAATAAAATTTAGTATTTTCAACTCTATTAATGAAATATTTTATCATTATATGATTATTTTGAAAGCCAAAATTTGCATTTTGAAACCGCAAAGACCCGATTGAACAAAACTTCAGCACATAAAAAAAGAAATTAGAACTTCTAAAACCAAAAAACCAAGAATCATACATTGAGACCATAAATTAACTAGTAGGTAATGAACTATATTATTGAGCCATTTAGAGGTGGGACGGTAACAACAATATTGTCATATATTTGGTTCTCTATCACAGTAAGACTTGGGGATATGCATAAATACAAACAAAAAGCAAATTTCACAAGTACAAATGATATCCATAAACTTCCTTTCCAAAGAATCCCTCAAGGTCTTAATATCTTTTGATCTTTAGATAAACTTTATTTATTTCTGTCACGTTCTCATGATTCCATCCTTATCTTCTACCTTCCATTAGTCATGGAATTATAATTCACTAAAACCTTACAACAGAACAGATTCATGAAAAAATAACAAGAGCCACCATATTTATCAAATAAAACAAATAAATTCACGATGCAAAGAAATATTGGGAAAATAAGTCCTGTCATTGCATGAAAACTATGGAAACTAAAAACAGAAGAGAAGCCTGTCCACAAGATCAAAAACTAGTCCCACCACCCAAGAACAACCGAAATCTCTAATGAAAAATAATTAAAGCAAAACTTCTAAAAGATGTAACATTCTCATCAAGGGATAGATAAGGTTCACTTTGAGTGTTGAACTTTTATCTCAGATACCTGAGATTCTTGCCTAATTTTTACCATTTCGGATGATTTGTTTTTAGTCAATAACTCAATCCTCATCTTCTTCATCTCCATCTCCACCAGCAGCCTTCTTCGCAGCTGCCTTCTGGTTCTTTCTCTTCACCCTTCCAGGGCGTCCACCTCCGAATGGACTTGTGAGGGAGAAGTCAATGTGCTTCTGAGAATCAACTCTCACCATGAAAGATGGGATATTAACCACTTGCCTCCCAACCCTACAAGGGCAAAGGAGATAAATGTAACAGATGAAATCATTAACATTGAATGCTTCAATATAGTAAAAGATAGAAATAAGAACAATAAACAATTTATTTACTGTTTTGCTGGCAGCATTACAACTTCCATTTCTCAGGAAACAAATATGATCTTCAAGCAGTTGATCATTAAGCATAAAAAATCTAATAGAAGGTGCAAAAACAAATATAATCGGCTAATGTAAAATAGAAGGCTAAATTATATAAAAATACCTCTAAATTATAGGACTGGTTTCAATTATACACTTGTTGTTTTAAATGTTTCATTCAACAATAAGTTGTTTTAAATGTTTCATTTAACACTAAAGCTTTTAAGTTGTCTAGAAAAGACATTTCATCGTTCATGAAGTGTCCAATGCAAGCATTTGTTCATAATAGCAAAATCCTTCTCCTTGAAGATACACAAAATTAGTAGCTACAACTCACTAAAAACAAAATGAGGATAATTGAAACCGACCACATAGTTTAGGGATATTTAATAAAATTTAACCAGAAAAAATAATATTGGCATGCATTCAAGTAAGAAATTAGAATGCTACAATATTGTATAATTCTTCGGGAAAGAATATAATCAAGCCCTCTACCTTATATGCCTCTGCCTGATGAGCACTCTAGCATGATGGATGGACTTTGCCATTCCAGACTTGAACACGAGGGTTTGCAGACGACGCTCAAGGAAGTTTTCCACAGTAAGTGCCAAGACATAATCAAGCTTGTTCTGACTCTCATCCAAAAGGCCATACCTGTTCATCCTCCTAAGCAGGGCCTCCCCCTCAAAAATCCTACGGGGATTCTTTTCGTCAAGTGTTAAAAGCATACGTGCATTATTACGGATTCGGCTCAGTGCATATTGAACCCGCCACAACTCCCTTTTACAACGAAGCCCATATTCACCTACAAGTTTAAGTTCAGCATCCAGACGCTCCTTCTCATAAGGGCGTCGTGGTTTCTTGAATGTCTTCCCATCTATACAATGAGAGAACCCACGATTCAGAGATCACGGCTCTCAGTGACAGCACCAAGAAGTAGGCATTTCATAAAGTACTATTTAAAAAACTGTGTAAGAGGTACTCTGTCATAGATTAATCTATTAATCTCCATACGATGCAAAGAACAAAATTTTGTGAAGCATTATAAATTTAACCCTAGGAAATCTGAGGCCGCATGTATTCTGATGCAACCCCACATGTAATCCCAAACAGTCGGTTCCCCCCCTGGTTCAATCTATTTCGATTAAACAAGTAGCCTAACATACACAGCCGGAAAACCCAAAAAAATAAATAACTAACAAGAAACGCATAGGAGAAATAGAAGATCCAAAAAAATGGGCATTAAAATGAAGCAAATGTATACTTATAGCAGATCTTTGAAAGCCATTTTAGAAAACAGTGACTACGAAATTTCGGAAATTTGCTGGGTTGAGTATACTCACAGTTCCTATAGAAGGAGACGTGCACCATGATTTCTCCTCTGTTACGGCTTCAGTACCTGTGTGATGTCGATTAAAAGCCCTAGAGACGAAGGCGAGAAGCGCCGAACGGGAGGAAATTTCAGAAAGCGCCGGACGAGAGGAAAATAGCTCGGCGCTTATATGAGTAGATTGTGAGCCCTAGGCAGCCAGGAAGAGACGGGCCAATTCTAAATGGGCTTTGCATAAAGCCCAATTTCAATCTCTTGTGGCCTCTTGGGTGTGTGATAACACTTTTTTTGTTTTTGTTATGTTTTTTTTTTTTTCTTTATCATTTTGATCCATTCACTTGCAAGATTATTTTAAGTTGGTCCATTAAGTTTAAAAATATCTACTTTTTTAGCTCAACTTTTATGTTTTTTCTATTTTGATTTTTCAATCTTTTTATTTTTTAACCATTATATATATAGAAAGTATAAGATGTATAAAATATAAGATGAATAAATCAAAATTTTATGGTGAAGTAATTTTTTTTTTTTTTTGATATCCGTGAGTGTCGAGCAAGTTTGTAGAAGCAACCGCCTGACCCTATAATATTTGATGTTATGAAACATATAGAAATTACTAATTCTTAAATTAGGTGGCCGTCGTGAGATTTTAACTAATTTCCTCTCAATTAACCATAGCCTTTTTGGACCAATAAGTCATCCATGATGATTCGGTGAACTTAAAATATGCGAACTATTGTGTGCATTAACCTCCTCCTCTATAATGCACACACTAGAATAAAGGCACCCAAGAGTATGCCTCAAGTATGGACAAATACTTCGATGCCAACTTGTACTCAACATCAAAATTAGGTGTTCAGGTGAGGCACCTAAATTAATATTTTTTCTAGTATATAGACACCATGATTTGAGCGTTGTGAAATGAGTTGAGATATTGTGCATCATATCAAGCACGATAATTCACTTATTCATATTGCTTTCATGTCGATGACACTGAGATAAATTATAAAGGAAAAAAATATTTGAGCTGACTATGATTTTTAGCATTTTTTGTGTCCTCCTTACTTTCTTTTACCTTTTATTATTATTGAATCTCTACTTTAGGTATAAGTTTTTATGATTTTACCTTTAGTATTGCTTAAAAATACCTCAAATTAATGATCAATAATGTGAGAGTTTGATCGTATTTGAAAAAAAAAATGGAAATGATAGAAAATGTGAAATTCTTAATATACTTTTTTCCCTTCCCTTGAGAGTTTAAGAATAGAAACTTATCCCAACTCATTCACACCGTCTTGCAAAAGATTACACAAAACTCGTAAATTTAAATTGAAAAGAGTTAGAGACACGTAATATAATGTGGTTTCCTAGCATGAGTCATGAGTCATACTCTTACACATCCTTTTTCTTAACAAAATAATCGTCTCCTTGAACTCTCCTAGACTACTACAAAACATAATATATAAAAACGCACTAATTTAATTAGAGATCTAGAAAGTTCATTAATATACATAATCATCATCGAAAATCATGTAATTGCTGTGTTCTATTATTCTATAAAAATCATAACATATATATAAATTTACACACAGACCTTGTTCATAAGCCTTTCGAAAGCTTCAGTCCCATGTACTCCCAAATGGCTACCCTGAAATTAATTCATTAATTTGCATCAATTAAGCCCATACCAAATATGGACTTGTGGCGGAGGGCAACCCACGGCCACAATCACATGGCTACAGTTGTTGGCGATTGGCCCCATCTCCCACCTCCCGCTTTAAATGGAATGTCCTCCATCTCTCTCTCTCTGATCTCTCTCTCAACTCTGCTATTGCCTATAATCATAACAATAATACCCTTTTAAACTTTGCTTAAACCGCTTTTGCATTTTTCTTCTCCTACAGATTCGCTACAGCCTACAACCAATACAATCAAATATTCATTTCTAAATGCCCTTCGAATGTGCAATTGTCTTCATTTATTTTGTTAAAATCTCTTTTTTAATTGAAGGGGGTAGTTGTTCCTTTTGCAATTATTACGAGATTAGACAATTATTTGATGTAAAACGCTCACCAATAAAAATAATAATAATAATTTTTTTTTTCCTTTCAGAAATGGTCACCGCTGCATGTGTGAAAACACAAACTAGACTACATAAAATGGCCACTCATATATGCTTTAATATTCAAAACCTTTTGTTTGCCACGTGATTCACTGGTGCAAAATATGGGTCCTTAGACACACAGCTAATGCTTGTTCTATTTTGTCCACCTTAAAGTTAGAAGTGGGGGTGCTGCCATGACCTTGGCTATGTTCTCTTCTACCATGTACATATTCTAC
Organism: Momordica charantia; assembly: GCF_013281855.1. Lineage (NCBI taxonomy): Eukaryota > Viridiplantae > Streptophyta > Magnoliopsida > Cucurbitales > Cucurbitaceae > Momordica > Momordica charantia. The sequence continues at coordinate 30,204,561 of NW_028275167.1, read as the reverse complement.
TTCATATCTTAACTACAAATCAAAACCCAAGAAAAATGCAGCACTAAAAACTCAATGAAATGTCGACTACTTTGCTATTACTTTCCTACTTAAACATCCCAATGAAATAAGAATGAAGGCCGAGACCATCTCCTCTTTGAATAGATTAGGCAGGCGCGCCGAAGAGGCTCCGGTCATTGACTTTAAAGCTGGAGACTGCAAGTTTGAATACCTCAGGCATTGGCATGCATCCGATTTGTGAAGCAGGAGTGGCCAAACCAGAGCAAACTGAGCTAGCACTTTCGCTCAAAGGACTGCAACCACAACAGTATAACACAATAATTGGTATTAGAGCTGCCCATGACAGGTACAGGAAAGATATGTTATGCTAGCTATGCACTCATTTTCCATCTAGGTTGTGATTTGTGAAGAATCAACAAATTGGGCTTTTGCTTTGAAGAGGGCCACATCCAAGTTGGCCAACTAAGAAGGATGGTTCTTTGGGCCCTTATCACCCTACAAAATGATTCAAAAAGCAAACCGCCTTCCTGAACCTATCTCCTCTATAGTGCCTCAAAATTATGTTTTCTTGTATTTAAACAGTTAAATCTGGACGTTTACTATGAGGTTGACTATCACTTGGCGGTCCCTAACACAACTAGTCGCCCAATATTTCATGTTTCACAGTTGGGTTAGCCAAAGGTTATAACTCTCATCACTGCCCATTATCCCCTCATCTTAGTGCCACTATGGAGCTAAACTTAGCCCCAACAACCATTTTGGGCGTGCGGCCATTAGTTGTCGAAGCTATATTTCAACTAGAGATACTAATGATCCACTAAGGGCAACTATCAAAAGAAGCATCCGAACTATATGATCTTCTTATCACACGGTAGTTTCAAATTAGAATTCTACCAATTAGTTGCATCAGGAGATCAGCTTTTGTAGTGAGGGGAATGTGAACGCCTTAAATAAGTTTGTCAGGAGAGTATATATGTGGAGTGATGATGTAAATAGTCGGGGATTATGCATCTAAGAAGACAATAAGGGCAAAAAAAATCTCGTAAAAGACTGGGATTTCTTTTCTTTTCACCTTCCTTCCAATTTAACTAACTGTGCATTTCACTCAGAATTCTATCCAATGGTTCATTTCCCTTTTATTTGAGAGTGAGTACTCACTTTATAAGAATGGGTTCATATGCACAGATTAGCACATCTGTGTAAAAGACTGGGATTTCTTTTCTTTTCACCTCCCTTCCAACTTAACTAACTGTGCATTTCACTCAGAATTCTATCAATTGTTCATTTCCCTTTTATTTGAGAGTAAGTACTCACTTTATAAGAATGGGTTCATATGCACAGATTAGCAATCTGTACAACTCCTTTAAGACGTAGATTCGCCAAATAAACCTGCATAAAACAATAAACAGATTTACTTTATGACTCATTGGGAAATGGGAAACACCTAAACACTAGAGTAAACAAAATGAGAAGGCTACCCGGACAATATTTTGGGCTTCTCTTCCTTGCCGGCCCTTTGAAATTGCCTACATAGACAGAAAGAACGCTCATTGAAAAGATAAGAAAGTTTGCAACAATAACGACGGCCACCAAGGGAGCCGAAAAACTAGAAAGAAAATTTTATGGAAACACAGACTATATCAAAGTTCAAGTTATATCCGAGCATCATAAACAACATAACAAATAATTTTTGACAAGCCTGGAATATCTAGCAGATACATCAGACCCAACAAATTTAAACCAAAATAACCACTCTATTAAGATATCATAGAAACAACCAGAATAAAAAGTGATGCTGCCGTAACCTCATGCACGACAAAGAAAGACAATTTTCTATAAAGATTTGTGTTAGTTAAGTGAAACAGTAGTACCATTTCCAAGTGATCCTCTTGTAAGTATCGTTATTATTATTATTTTCTGAAACAATCTGTAACAGAGAGGCATGTGATTCTCCGGTGTTACTTTTCACAAGTGAGCTAAAAGGGGATTTACAGGCTTCACAGAGGGAGATGACTTTTCTTCTTTTTCTTTTTTGGGTGGGGGGGGGGGGGGGGGGGGGGGGTGGATGTCGGCACAGGCCAAAATAAATAACACCAAGCATACAAATTTTCAACCGATCATACAACTAACAGGAATTAAAATTAATATTATTATGAAGAATGATACTAGAGGCGAGAAAACTAATAAATAATGTGAGATGACATAAAGAATATGTGGTGAAGAGGAAATATTCAACCGGTCATTTAATAGATACACTGCCACGTGCAGCAGTGACGGACACATACCATTTGACCAACTGCAGTTGTAACAACAGAAGTTATATTTCCAAAACACAATCCTGGTGCCTCGATCACTCCAGATTGTTCAATCACCTGGAGGAATTATAGCATGATAAGCAAAGCAGAAGATAAGATTCCAAGATACCACATAACCTCTAGAGCTCAATCTCAGAGTATCATTACATAGGTGATGGTATGCCTTTCCCCAGAAGAGACAACAAATGAAAAGAATGAAACCATGAAGCAAATATCTATTTTAGATAAAAACTGTAACATCAGACTGCAAATATTATGACATCCATCTCATCAAAATTAACTTAGAAGACAGACAAGGACCATTGCCTACAACAAGAAGTTGATGCCAGATGATCCTAATTACTACTAATGATGCCACATTACTTCTTCGCCCTCTACATGACATACAATTTGGCAGTAAACTTTAATTAGACTGAGAAATGTGCATACCATTGACTCGCTGATCCAACCCGAGCACTTTATTTAATACCATCACAAATAAAAAAATTCATATTATTTTGATAGCTTATAGTAGTAACATTGTTTAACATACTTGAGCAAGAGACAGCATGAATGGTCTAGACAAAAGACTTTGTTTCTCACATTTCCAAATGCAGTAATCAAAAGTAAGATAGTAGTTTCTGTTGTGTTGAGTGAAACCTCCGCCAGCATCACCTAGTTATCCTTACAAACAAATCAATATTTCCAATTCAAACTGTCTTACAGTAGTTGATACATAACTACTCTAAACATCTCCAATCTCCCCATAAATCAACACACATTCTCTAATAAGCGATCAAATAATCCTCCACGAGAAAAATAGCTACTACTTCGATATGTTAAACTGAAAGCAGCCGAAGTGAGGAACAAGCAGGAGAAAAGGCAAATACCATAAACTAGAAAATAAGATTACCATGTTTCCCTCTGCATCCTGCTCAGAGGCAAGGTCTTGGAGGAACCAGACGGCACTTCCACTGTCTCCAACATCGTGCTTGAAATCTAAAAGCTCAAAGATCAAGCTTTCATCCCGAGATGGATCCACAAACACTTCCTTTGAACCCCATCACAAATAAATTTTTTACAAAAAAATAACACTAGCGATTTGGCAAACTCTATGGATTCAAAACTATAAAATGAAGTTAATTTTCTTCATAGAAGCATCAAGTGCTACCAACCTGATGATCGGGGACTTGTCGGATGTTGCTCACGTCCTACAATTACAACAATCATAAGTTAAGTATATAAATTCCATCAATCAAATAAAGAAAAAATAGTGATACACCGAATAGTAAAGAGGCAGAATCGCAGATGACAAGACAAACCTGGAACCTAAGAGGGAATGTGCTAACTATAGCGCCCCCGAATAGGGGACGCTCTGAAGAGAAATCTTCCGGCATTTTTATCAAACCCCAATTGCTCCTACATTCAAAACATAATGGGGAAAACAATCAAACAGGAAAGAGATGTCCTCATTCTTTATCTATTAAGCAGAAAATAAGGCTGGAACTTCAAATTCTTGTTTAATTGGACTGTACCTGTGTATCAAAAGCGAAGAATGGAAGCAGAAGACTCTACAGTAGCGGTGGAAGTTTCTCAAGAGCTCGCGGTGCGCTTATGTATGAGACCGAGACTGCAAGCGTCGTTTCCACGCTGCTTGGAAACTACGCTTTGCGATCGAGAGACGAGGGTATTAGTGGCAAGGGAAATTGGGATTTGTGAACGTTTTTTTAATTCAATTTTGATTTTTGTCCCCCTCACAAATTATCTGATAATAGATTACATAAATGTCCAAATTAAAAAAAAAAAAAAAAATTGCACGCTATCCCAGATCGAGATTCCACAATCCCAAAATTGTCAATCCTTTTTTTTTCCGATTTGGACATTTATTCTATCTTTGTTAATTAAATATTGGATAATTTTACCATTTTATAATTTATTTTTTCAAATTAAAAAGTTAGATTTTTTTCCATATTAGTTTTGTAATTGAAAAAAAATATCAATCAAATTAAAAGGTTAAAAGGTTAGATTTTGTAGGGTGAGTTTTAAGATGAAAGATTGGTGGAGCGAACAAGATTGGTAAGAAATTACTTTTTGAAAATGTAGACATTTTAGTAACTTTAGGAAGCCAAAAGCGAAAATGAGTAACAAATTAAAATGAAAGGCACAAATAAATTTAAAAACAAAATGAGTCAAAAGTTCAAATGGAATGAAGCAATGGTCAAAATCCCAATATTTGTGGTGGTAAAGCGATGAAGTTCTCTCTTACATGTGGCAAGCCGTGATTTGGGTCATGATTTTGGTCGGTTTAGGACTAAATTGAAACTAATCCAGACAGAACCAAAAATAAATAAATAGACAAATCCATCGATAGAGGGTAAAAATTGAACCGACAAATTCCCATTGTAAGGGTTTTTCTAGTACACCCATACCCAAAGTTGAATTAAGAGACGTTTCAAAAAAAAAAAAATGAGGGAGAATGTTAGAATAATAATGTGAGAAAAATACTAGGAATTTGTGTGTCTAGTTAACTATATTTAATATTTTCTTATGGATATCGGATATCTTATATCTATATCTATACTATATTAAAAAGTGAGAATCTTGGAAAAATATTTTTGGACTATTATATCCTTCCTTTCATTTATAAATTTACAAACCATGCCATAGAAAATTAATTAATTAATTATCAATAATAAACATTTACTTAATTATTAACCATAACAATTAAACGGAATTCAAAAAGATGGAATATGGAAACGGGTGTTATTTCATAATTATTTGCACTAATAATAATGAATAATAAAATGTCAAAAGTTGTAGAATTCTAAAAGATTTGTAACATCTTCGTCTTATACCTATATAAATAGGCATTTTCCTCCACCATTTTTAACCAAATACTCAAAGCTACATTTTTTCATTCTTTTGGTTCTCCATCTGTTTTTTGCTTTCAATATCTCTCTAATCTTGAAAGCAATTCAAGACATACATATACATTCAAGTTGTAACGAAATTTATATATCAAAGCTCTATCTTGATTTGTAAGTTTGTATAGTTATAATTTTGCTTTTATGAAGTTACATAACGATGTTTGTCTAATAAGACCAATCTATCTCCAAGGATGTGTGTATTGATTTAGTTTTTAACTTTTTTTTGTTTTGTTTTGTTACCATTGTTCTATTTTTGTTTTATAATTGCTATATTATTATTTTATTTTTTTGTATTTCGTAATGTCTTATAGCTTCAAATGTTTATTAGATATTGAAAAAATATGTCTAGACTATTATAATCTTTTTTAATTTATAAATTTACAAAACATGTCATAGAAAAGTAATGGTAAATAGTAAATTAATTAATAAATTTTAAATAGTAAATATCAAAATATAAGGAAAAAAAGAAAAAGAAACAAAAAAAAAATTAAGAAAAGGAAATAAGTCAGATATGAGTACTAACCAATCTAATTAAAATTTATCCCTATGATCTCATATTTTTGGGGTTTTACTCTATGTGATAGCTATTTTTCTAGATATTTTTCTTTTCTTTTTCTTTTCCCTTGTTTCTTTTAACTTTTTCTTTAAGATTTTTTTTTTTCTTTGTTTTAAGATAATTTGTTGTATTCTTTTAATTTGAAAGTTTTGATTTTATAACTACTAATAATAGTTTATTTTTATGTTAGTGCTTAAGTATATTTTTTTTTGTTTGTTTCGTTTTTTTTTTCTTTTGTAATTTATTTAGATTTGGTAAAATTTATATGACTAATTTAAGTTTGAATATGAAAAAATTTTTGTCTAAGCTATTGAATCCCATCCATTGTAAAGAAATAAAGAAATTGAATCCATCCATTATAAAGAAACCAACTACCCTGAATCTATACCACTTTGACACCAATTTCAAATGTGTTTAGAGTGTGCGCTAGAATTGTACTACTATCTGACTTATTTCCTTTTCTTAATTTTTTTCGGTCGTGGCTTCTTGAAGGTCTTTCCATCTATACAACGACAGAACCCACGATTCAGAGATCATGGCTCTCAGTGACAGCACCAAGAAGCAGGCATTACATAAAGTACTATTTAAAAAAACTGTGTAAGAGGTACTCTGTCATAGATTAATAATCTATTAATCTCCATATGGTGCGGCGAACAAAATTTTGTGAAGCATATAAATTAACCCTAGGAAATGATCTGGCCCCATGAATTCTGATACAAAACCACATGTAATCCCAAACAGTCGGTTCCCCCTGGTTCAATCTATTTCGGATTAACCAAGTAGCCTAACATACACAGCCGGAAAACCCAAAAATAAATAAATAACTAACAAGAAACGCACAGGAGAAATAGAAGATCCAAAAAAAAAAAAAGGCATGAAAATGAAGCAAATGTATACTTATAGCAGATCTTTGAAGGCCATTTTAGAGAACAGTGAATATGAAATTTCAGAAATTCGCTGGTTGAGTATACTCACAGTTCCTATAGAAGGAGACGCGCACCATGATTTCTCCTCTGTTACCGCTTCAGTAGCTGTGTGACGTCGATTAGAGACGAAGGCGAAGAGCACCGAACGGGAGGAAATTAATCAGCGTTTATATGAGTAGATTGTGAGCCCAAGGCAGCCAGGAAGAGACGGGCCTATTCTAAAGCCCAATTTCAGTCTTTGTTGGCCTCCTGGGGTTGTGATCACATACTTTTTTTTTTTTTTAATAATATCTACCTCATTCATGTTTTTTCTATTTTGATTTACAATCCTTTTATGTTGGAACCATTTAATATATATATAATAAAATTTTATGGCGAACTTAAATTTTCTTTTTATATCCGTGGGAGCTACCCATGATGGTTTGATAAATTTAAAAATATGTTGTGCACGGTTGAATGCGAACCACTTTGTACTATACACACTAGAATAAAGACATGCAAGAGTATGCCAGAAGTATGAATCAATACTTAAGAATTGGAAAATATCATTGGTATAGGTAGAGAATAACATCTTCATTAGTGTATGAACATCAAATTTAGGAAGAGGTGGAGTTCATGGGAAAGTATATTATATTTCACTATGCAGTCAAAGATTGTTTAGTTACAATTAACTTATAATCTTATTTTCTTACTTACAGGGGATACACGAGATAAAACCAGAGGCCTGCAAAATTGGAAGAAATGAAGGAAAACAAAATCAAATATGATTCTAAGAAGAACAAATACAATTACAGGAAGAACACAATTTTGAAGCAATGGAAAATTATCCCAGACGGGTATGATCCATAAGATGAGTGAAAGCGATTACAGAGCAAGCACTCCGAAGTTGTTGGCCACGACTTGAAGAAAATTCCCCGAACCATAACTCCAAATTGAACCCAATTTTGTATTTGTGGTGCAGTTGTAGCAAAGCAATGGGTGTGGTGAAAAGGGAAAATAAAAGAGAGAGGTGAAAGAAAAGGGAGTAAAGTTTGTCAAAAAGGACAGGCCCAGACTAATTGTCCCTCTCCGATAATTAGGGACACGCGAAAAGAGGCGGCACCGATTTTCACAGTGGGTTATAATCAATCTCCTACGCTAACCCACACAAATAAAACATCCATTCACAGCTTGCCACATCCTTGTTTAAAATTTGGTTTTTGTTGCCACTCACAATTTAATATATAGCATATTCGCGGTAAATTAGGCTGAATTTGAATTGTAAATTGAAATTTGGCGTTTGGTATATAGTCAGGTGCTATTTAATGGTCCTGTAGTTTTGTGCAGGACAATAATAATATAATATGATCGTCCAAGGACATCAAATCATGCAAATTGGCCACTTTCATATGATCCTATTTATTCAATTAAATGTTACACTTGGGCTCTACGATTAGGGCAGGATCGAAACATCTACCTGGTCACTGGTCAATGGTCAAGCAAGATATAAATGAATAAGACATTGCAGTGACCATGACGCCAAAATATTGCGTAAGCGGAACCAGAGAAAGGCATTCACTAGCATTAGGGCATCAAAATGATAGGCCAAACGTAAAGCTTGCATACATTAAGGCTTACACACAGATAAAAAAATATATTAATCCTTTCTTTCTCAAGCTTTGTTGAATTATATTAATGCCCTCTAAATAAGCAGTAGTGGGCTTATAAACTTCATAAAGACAGCTATATCGAGATATTGTCATTTGTTTATAAACTATGCAATAATATATCTTTACCCGACCGACACTTGCGAGGGTGGCGTATTGGGCTTGGGGTCGAATAGGGATACCTCTCCGATTCGAGTCCCGCGGGATACATATAGTCGGAGGTTTTTTTTTTTTCATTTTGAACAAATCTTGCAATGTGTTGTATAGCCATCAACACTTCAGACATAGGGATCCAAGAGAAGCCAACCGTCCTAGATTTCAGGTTATCAAGAAAAAAGAAGAAAGTTCCATTACCCTACCCAGATTTTACATCCAACATGACTCGTACAATTTTTCCCTCTTTTCTACTCTCTCTTGTGAACAACTGATCATGCTATAAAAGTTGTTATTTATTTATGTAACATAGATTTTTGCACTATTAATTCTACTCATCGTGGAACATGTTTTCATCCTCAACCCAGTTGGTTTCTCCTCGACACACCAAGAGCATTTAGGTTTAATAGAGCCTAAGAATTGAAAAAAAATAATAATAGAGAGATGGATAAGAAATAATTCGATAAATATATATAAGTGTCGCGAGAAACTAAAACTGCAGTCCAATTCATTGATATCCATATTCTCTTAATTCAGCTCATGGGGTAACTTAGGGGGAACAGGGAAATTAAAAACACAAGCCAAATCCAAGCCTTTTTCATTTTTGCTTCTCAAATCATCAATTACTTACCAAATCCGTCCACTACTATAAGACTAAAAATAAAATTTGCAGTTCTAGATGGAAACTCAATACACAAACCGCAAAATCAAAAAAAAAATACCACTCTTTTTTTTCTTCTTCTTCTTCTTCTTCTTCATCATCTCAATCTCTCCTATGTGTAAATTGCAAGACCACATTTATACGGACGGATATCGTATATTTACTCAGAAAATCAATTACTAAAATAAAAAACCAAATTAAGTATAATATATAATATATATATTTAGAGATTCAAAAGCGGCAGCCATACACTTAAATTTTGATGATCTCCGAGTCTACGATTGATCACGATTAGAAGTTGAGTCATGGCCATCATTTCCAGCAGCTTGATGTACAGCTCGTGTTGGAGATTCAGAAACTGATAATCCGGGCATGTTCTGTAAGCACTAAGAGCCGCCAACATCCCAAATGGCTGTCGGTGACGGTGACCGGACCGCCGCCGCTCCCGATTCCCGACCCCCCTGCTGGGCCGTCGGCAAAAAAAGAGCCATGGGCGGTGGAATGTTCATGAAATGAAACCCTCCGCACCGGCAACCGACTGTCCCTAAACATGCTCGTGCTGCTCACCGACGGAAATGTCCACATCGGATCACTCGCTTGGCTGCTCGGATTCGTCCATCCAAAATGTGGCCGGAGCCGGCGTGCTGTTCGTCGCCGGGATCGACCCGGCGCTCGACTGCACGAAATACTGATTAGTCTCCGAGGATTCGGAGTGGTCGGAGCGGCGTTTTTTGGCAGCGTCAGCAAGGTCGACCCGGAGTGATGATCGTGCTTGAAGGCGCTGACATAATTAGGGGAATTGAAGTTGAAGAAAGGGGAGGAGGAGTCGTCGACGAGGAGATTATTGTTGTTGTTACAACTAGTATTGCTCCGGTCCCAGATATCGGAGCGGGTTCGGAGGGCGAACTGCGCGGGGTGAAGTAGCTACCGCGCAAGTGCGAAGGGGCAGAGATGGTGGAGCCGGAGCTACGGAGGGAGATGTTAAGGGAGGTGAATGAAGTTGGCAGGGATGGTACCAGTCCCGGTGGCGGCGATGACCGCGGGCTCGGCCTGCTGGAGGAGCCACTCGATGGTCTCGCCGTCGGACTTGTGGCCGAGCTCTCGAGTGAGCTGGAAAACCCTAGCAGCGCAAAGGGCTGGCATCCGGATCCGGCGGCCCCGGCCGTCAACTTTGGTATGGCGGTCTTTGGTGGTGGCCCTTTGGGAGGTGCCTTCTTGGTGGGTACTAGGGGATGAAGATCTTCAAGATTTTGATTTGGAATTGTGGTAGTGGAAGTTGTGGTAGTAGTTCCGTTGTTTGCGGAGGTGGAACATGGATGTTCTTCGTGATCTTCTTTTTTCTCCAACAATTGTAATGGAAAATTAGGTCTTCGGATCCATTTTCACCATCCATGATCATATGTGTAGACTACACACACACGCTCTCTCTTTGTCTTTTTTTTTTTTCCCTTTTCTTTTTTGGGTGGCAGTACAATCTGTGGTGACCTTTGGATGGTATCACATAGTGGCCTAGTGGGTCTCTTTCTTCTTCTCTTTCTCTATCTATATCTCATGTTTGTGGAGCATGGAATTCCTTTGAGATGGGAGCTCAGCTGGCACACACAAAAACAACAAGGGAGTGGGCAAACTTTAAGCAACAAAAATAATGAGTGCTCGATCGGAATATAATTCTGAAACCCCAAATCAACAGTTTTATCTCTCCACGGAAAAAAAAAAGGGGGACTCTCAAATTAGGGTTTTGTATGAATATATGTGGATTTTTTCTTTTTCTTTTATTTTATTTCTTAGTTTGTGTAATTGAAAAGGATTAGGTGTGTGTACTGTGGATGGGTTTGTTAATGGGGAATGATTCATAAAGTTTGTTAATTTACTTTGAAGCCATAAAGAGAGAGATATATTGTGGGTGGTGGGACCCAAAACAGCCAAGTCAAAATAATAATAATAATAATAATAGAGAGAGAGAGAGTGATTGACTGGTAATTCAAAGGAAGAAGATCATGAATTATTATTATTATTAAATATAAAATAAATACAAAATTCAAAATAAAAATAAATAGATGAGTGCATGTGGCTCCCATATCATTCCTATCATCATTGATGTAATTTGCGTTTCACACCCTTTTTCCCTTTTCACTTTGCCTCTCCAGGGCTTCAGCTTTCTCGAAATTCCCCTTCCGTTAATTTTCTTTCTTTTTCAGATCCCCAAAAATACATATATATCACTGATTCAAAGTAATTTTAACTGTTGTTTTGCGCCAAAAATTACTGTGTCTATCCTCATTCAGATACTCAATCTCTACGGATGTCTCAACTTAAATCACCACATATATATTCCTAATTAACTCAATAAACTAATAAAACTATATTTAATTATTCTTAATATATTGTCTATATTTTTGGGTTAATTAAGATGTGCATAATTGAGATTTTTGAATGTACCACTAAGTTTGAAAGATTATATTTTCATCATTAACAATATATAAAGTGGAAGAACATTGTTTGGGGAATCAAACAAAGTGCATGAAGTAGAATCAAAAGGGGATGTGACAGGATAATCCTATAGCTCTTTTTTTTGGTTTCTCTCTTTACTTTAGAGCCATACCCAAAGTGGGCTTTTTCTCTGAGCCACCTCTCCACCATCCAATTTGCCTTCTCCTTTTTCAGTGATTCTAAGGGGGTTCCCCAGTCTCTACAGTGTCTGTGTGTACTCCTTTTCACTACTGTTCATCTTAATTAATCACTATCCCTCCTACAAACCTATAATTACTTCACTTCGACAAATTTAATGAACCTAATCATTGGTCAATTGCTCTTCTTTTTCATTACATCAATTAAGGGGGGGGGGGGGGGGGGGGGGGGGGGGGGGGGGGGGGGGAAGAGGGTTGCGAGATGATATTCTGAATATACAACCCACAAAATTTTGAGGTGGTCTCTATCTTGCTAGCGGGGCACTGTGTGTGGAGTTAATGTTATGTGGTCCTCAAATATCTTTAATGCTTTACGTGCAAAATGTTAAACTTTAATTACTTACCTTTTCAGTGAAATGGTAGTTTCTTATTTATCTTAGCATATTGAATATATCTCAGTTTTGAAAACTTATACCAAAGTCAGCAGAGAGAGTTCTTGGGCAGAACGCTTTCTTCTCTTTTCTTTTAATTCTCTACACTTTGTACTATTCATATTGATCTGCAGCTTTGGATATGGGGATATGTGGGGCATCATAACAACTAGTTAGTTCACTTTCAATTCTCACAGTTTGCTCAGCTTTTTTCTTTTCTTTTCTTTTTTCCATTTTTTTAGTTATTCAAGCAGTATCTTTGCTTAGATTGGTGAGATTTTTCCTGTATTAAAGATATCAATTTGGAATATAGTTGAGATATTTCGACAGAGCCAGCCAGCATAGAAAATAAAAAGGATAAATTTTTAGATAAAGAATCTGTTGCAAAAACTTCTCACAGCACTGCAAGGAGAGGATCCAACACACAGAAGGTAAAGCCGATGTGCCTAATATTCTAAAATGTAACTTAAAAAGAGACACATAAGAGAAGTAGACGAGAGAGAAAAGAAGGAAAAAAGGGCATAGAGATGAAGTGACATGGTAATATAACATTCCAACGACTTGCACTTAATTAACTATACCCAACCCAATGATGAGTGATATTGATCACTTGGAGCCAATTTGCAATAATAATCATACATAAGATTAATTAATTAAAGGGCCGGTTCCCATTAAGGAAAAAAGAATTTATAATAGCTAGGTGTCCACAGAGAAAAAAGATCCTTTGGACATTTTGCTAATCTTGAGGGGTTTGGTTTTGTACTAAATTAATTAGGTTGGATTTGAAGGAGAAAAAGTGGGTTAGTCTTGTCCAACAGTTAAGGAGAGAGATGTGTACTTTGTATAAAGGGGTATCATTCTATTTCACATAAAAAAAAATTAAGACTATCAAAAGAAGATCTGCTACGTTAAAACAGTCAATTAACGACTAAAGATGGTATCCCAAAGCCTGAAGAAAATCTAAAGGTATTAACTTTATAGCACTGGAAGCATATCTTATCTTTTCGATTTGGGACAATTTGCTCGATCTTCTAATATTTGACGAAAGCTCGTGGGAGATGTGATTTTATGTATTAGGAGGGAGGTTATAAGTTATAATAAGAGATTGAGATTTTGAAATGTTTATAATTTGGGAGTGAGTAGTAGCGTAGGGCCAATAACACCAAAAGCTTTGTCTCATGCATTGTCACTATAGGCAACGACATAATCACGTTGGGTCTGGATAGAAACCTAAAAAGGACTCATCACAATCATGCTGTCTGTGAAAAACCAGCTACCTCTTCGCTCATATTAATTTTTACAATCGTGGCTGAGAAGACGTTTCTTTTTCCTTTTTGTGAAAAAGCTGCCTTCTGCTACACATTATTTCGCTTTTTTATATCAAAATACCAATGCGGAATAAATAAATATCCACTATACCATACCACAGCCACCTATTTGTAAAGAAACACAGTTTCTTTTGCGGTCAAAATTCTGAAGACGTTACAAGTTTATTTATTAATTAAAGAAGATTAAATTCATGAACCATCTTGGCACTTTCAATAACTACCTTCTAATAGGCTTCTTGTTGGAAGATTCGTAAAATAATTAAATTATCGTCTGAGTTTAGTGAATAATAAAAGTGATAGAATTTTAAGGAAGAATGAGATTAATTAGGCCTAGTTTTTTTTTTCGTTTCGTTTGAAATTGTATATTGATGAGAGTTATTCTCATGGTCCTTCTCCCTTTGTTAAGTCCTTTATCTGTTGGGACATCAATCTGGGTCAAATTTCATTTTTGGATCGGAGGCTCGTTTGAACGTTTTGGATTTTGATACCATATCAATATTCATGAGGTTCGTCAATTAGCAATAAGAGGAGAGGAGTAGTTCATATCTATATATATAAACCTTTGTTAGGTTCCTTATCTTTTCAATATGAGATATTTAAACCGTCGGTCTAATATAATGAAAGAGAAAGTTTATGGTTATAATTGGCAAACTCTGCGCAATCAAGTATAAAAGTTATTTTATCCCTCCGCTGTGCTTCTCCTCTCCTGTGGAAAACAAAGAATCTTCTATCTTACCAAACTTTGGTTGTTTTAGATGTAACATTTAAAGATAAAAGTTTGTATCAGAGATTAGATGAGAATATGCAGAATAAACATGAAGTAGATTAAAATTCCGTTAGTAAGGGAAAAAAAGGAGGTTAGAAAGAAGTAGTAAAATGGGAAAGTCAGATAATAATAATGTACTAAAGTTGACAGCCGAGGTTGCAGAGTAGAGTAGCTGAGAGTGTTTGTTTGTTTGTTTGTTGGACTGAAAATTCACATTTCTTGTCAAGAAATCACGTGCAATGTTGCCCATATCTAATTTCTAAACATCTTGAACACGATAGCTTAACTTACATGCATTATGCATCCCCCAAAACTATATTATAAATAATAATAAAAATTTATTAAATTTTTTTTAGAATGTTGGTGGTTAACGGGCCATAAATCTATCATTTTCGTACTGTTTTTGGTCAAGTCAATTAACTCTCCCATCTTTTTTTCTATTTATATATGTTAAAAATTCCAATTCTCTATTCCTAATTTCTTGTTTTTTAGGACTAGTTTCACATGAAAGATACTTCTATATCTGTTTAGGACTTCGTTACTATATGATTAGGAGAATATTTAGCATATGATTATTGCTAGTTTAAATATTATGATAGAGGAATTGGAATGACAGGCTGGCAGTCTCATAAGGGCCACAGACGTAAAGAGATTCACAGCTTGGTTTTTTTATTTTTTATTTTAATTGGACATCGATCAACATCATTTTATTTATTTATTTAATAAAACAAGATAATACAAAATATAGTGTATCATTTTTTATTTAAAAAAAAAGTTATATATTTGTGGCGCCGATTGCAGCCGACGGACCTTCGCCGGTGACGGTATCTTCCTAGTTTGAAAATTCAAAGAACCTTTTTTATTTCCATACCTAATAAGTCAATACGAAAATATTTAATTTACATCCATCCAATAAAAAACGTTAGACCATTCATTTTGGTCACATATAACTGACTTCTCTGAATTGGATTTGAATATATTTTTTCTCGTTATTTATTTGAAAAAATATATATAATTGAAGCCAACTTTCATTTTCAACAAAAATTGACCAACGAACGAACAATGAAAATTGAGAGGAATTGTCAAAATAGTAAGGTGTGTCCGAACCAGCACCATGCATCCGAATCTATATCTTCAAATGTTTCTGAAATTGACTTCCACTATATAATAAATTTCATTTATTACATCGTCAACTATTTATAGGCTGGAATACTTGAAACCAGACTTTAGCCCCTAACTAATTACTTTGTTTATTACACTCACAAACTTCCGTCTCTCGGGACATTTTCGTGACTTTACTTTGATTTCGTCCAAATGATTTTATATTGATGAAGAGGGTTATCCTTAATTATATACCACGATTTTTCTCTTTGTCACTGGCGTAAGACTTTCGTTGCATTTTCAACAAATATTTTTATTAATAAAAACAACTGTAATTTAATTATGTGTAAACAGGTAAAAATGAGTAGAGGATATGGTATTGAGAGAGTGGTGATGCACATCCCACATGGTGTGTAAAGTGGAAATATCTTAGGGTGGAGGAGAAAGGTTAAAACAATATAGTCGAGTTGATACGTGAGACTCATTTGGTAACATTTTCGTATATTTTTTAAAATATATATGTTTGATGACTATTTCTATTTCTTATTTCTCAATTTTAAAAAATTGGACAACAATGAAATCATTTTCATATTTCTAGATTTTTTTCCAAAGAAAAATAACTATTTTATCATTTTTTATTTTTAAAGTGCATAACAAAAATATAAAATTAAAGAATTAAATATTTAATTGCTTGAACATAACTCAATAGGCAAGATACTTAGGTATAACTAAAATAGGTTCAAATTCTCTTCAAGAAATTAAATATTTGACTTGAAAAGTTAATTTGATACCATTTTATTTTTCTAATCGAAACAAGAAACAAGAAATAAAAACGTGATAAAGGAAGGAAGGAATGTGTAGAAATGAATGAAGTGGAATTGGGACGATAGGAAGCCGAAAAAGAAAGTGTAAGTGGTATGGAGAATTGTTGGGTGGTGAAGGTGAAGGAAAAGCGTGTCTGATGGAGAGGGAGCCCAATCGGCAGCCGTGTGGCACCCGGCCACAATCACATGGCTACAGTTGTTGGCGATTGGCCCCATCTCCCACCTCCCGCTTTAAATGGAATGTCCTCCATCTCTCTCTCTCTGATCTCTCTCTCTAACTCTAACTCTGCTATTGCCTATAATCATAACAATAATACCCTTTTAAACTTTGCTTAAACCGCTTTTGCATTTTTCTTCTCCTACAGATTCGCTACAGCCTACAACCAATACAATCAAATATTCATTTCTAAATGCCCTTCGAATGTGCAATTGTCTTCATTTATTTTGTTAAAATCTCTTTTTAATTGAAGGGGGTAGTTGTTCCTTTTGCAATTATTACGAGATTAGACAATTATTTGATGTAAAACGCTCACCAATAAAAATAATAATAATAATTTTTTTTTTCCTTTCAGAAATGGTCACCGCTGCATGTGTGAAAACACAAACTAGACTACATAAAATGGCCACTCATATATGCTTTAATATTCAAAACCTTTTGTTTGCCACGTGATTCACTGGTGCAAAATATGGGTCCTTAGACACACAGCTAATGCTTGTTCTATTTTGTCCACCTTAAAAGTTAGAAGTGGGGGTGCTGCCATGACCTTGGCTATGTTCTCTTCTACCATGTACATATTCTACTTCATATCTTAACTACAAATCAAAACCCAAGAAAAATGCAGCACTAAAAACTCAATGAAATGTCGACTACTTTGCTATTACTTTCCTACTTAAACATCCCAATGAAATAAGAATGAAGGCCGAGACCATCTCCTCTTTGAATAGATTAGGCAGGCGCGCCGAAGAGGCTCCGGTCATTGACTTTAAAGCTGGAGACTGCAAGTTTGAATACCTCAGGCATTGGCATGCATCCGATTTGTGAAGCAGGAGTGGCCAAACCAGAGCAAACTGAGCTAGCACTTTCGCTCAAAGGACTGCAACCACAACAGTATAACACAATAATTGGTATTAGAGCTGCCCATGACAGGTACAGGAAAGATATGTTATGCTAGCTATGCACTCATTTTCCATCTAGGTTGTGATTTGTGAAGAATCAACAAATTGGGCTTTTGCTTTGAAGAGGGCCACATCCAAGTTGGCCAACTAAGAAGGATGGTTCTTTGGGCCCTTATCACCCTACAAAATGATTCAAAAAGCAAACCGCCTTCCTGAACCTATCTCCTCTATAGTGCCTCAAAATTATGTTTTCTTGTATTTAAACAGTTAAATCTGGACGTTTACTATGAGGTTGACTATCACTTGGCGGTCCCTAACACAACTAGTCGCCCAATATTTCATGTTTCACAGTTGGGTTAGCCAAAGGTTATAACTCTCATCACTGCCCATTATCCCCTCATCTTAGTGCCACTATGGAGCTAAACTTAGCCCCAACAACCATTTTGGGCGTGCGGCCATTAGTTGTCGAAGCTATATTTCAACTAGAGATACTAATGATCCACTAAGGGCAACTATCAAAAGAAGCATCCGAACTATATGATCTTCTTATCACACGGTAGTTTCAAATTAGAATTCTACCAATTAGTTGCATCAGGAGATCAGCTTTTGTAGTGAGGGGAATGTGAACGCCTTAAATAAGTTTGTCAGGAGAGTATATATGTGGAGTGATGATGTAAATAGTCGGGGATTATGCATCTAAGAAGACAATAAGGGCAAAAAAAATCTCGTAAAAGACTGGGATTTCTTTTCTTTTCACCTTCCTTCCAATTTAACTAACTGTGCATTTCACTCAGAATTCTATCCAATGGTTCATTTCCCTTTTATTTGAGAGTGAGTACTCACTTTATAAGAATGGGTTCATATGCACAGATTAGCACATCTGTGTAAAAGACTGGGATTTCTTTTCTTTTCACCTCCCTTCCAACTTAACTAACTGTGCATTTCACTCAGAATTCTATCAATTGTTCATTTCCCTTTTATTTGAGAGTAAGTACTCACTTTATAAGAATGGGTTCATATGCACAGATTAGCACATCTGTACCAACTCCTTTAAGACGTAGATTCGCCAAATAAACCTGCATAAAACAATAAACAGATTTACTTTATGACTCATTGGGAAATGGGAAACACCTAAACACTAGAGTAAACAAAATGAGAAGGCTACCCGGACAATATTTTGGGCTTCTCTTCCTTGCCGGCCCTTTGAAATTGCCTACATAGACAGAAAGAACGCTCATTGAAAAGATAAGAAAGTTTGCAACAATAACGACGGCCACCAAGGGAGCCGAAAAACTAGAAAGAAAATTTTATGGAAACACAGACTATATCAAAGTTCAAGTTATATCCGAGCATCATAAACAACATAACAAATAATTTTTGACAAGCCTGGAATATCTAGCAGATACATCAGACCCAACAAATTTAAACCAAAATAACCACTCTATTAAGATATCATAGAAACAACCAGAATAAAAAGTGATGCTGCCGTAACCTCATGCACGACAAAGAAAGACAATTTTCTATAAAGATTTGTGTTAGTTAAGTGAAACAGTAGTACCATTTCCAAGTGATCCTCTTGTAAGTATCGTTATTATTATTATTTTCTGAAACAATCTGTAACAGAGAGGCATGTGATTCTCCGGTGTTACTTTTCACAAGTGAGCTAAAAGGGGATTTACAGGCTTCACAGAGGGAGATGACTTTTCTTCTTTTTCTTTTTTGGGTGGGGGGGGGGGGGGGGGGGGGGTGGATGTCGGCACAGGCCAAAATAAATAACACCAAGCATACAAATTTTCAACCGATCATACAACTAACAGGAATTAAAATTAATATTATTATGAAGAATGATACTAGAGGCGAGAAAACTAATAAATAATGTGAGATGACATAAAGAATATGTGGTGAAGAGGAAATATTCAACCGGTCATTTAATAGATACACTGCCACGTGCAGCAGTGACGGACACATACCATTTGACCAACTGCAGTTGTAACAACAGAAGTTATATTTCCAAAACACAATCCTGGTGCCTCGATCACTCCAGATTGTTCAATCACCTGGAGGAATTATAGCATGATAAGCAAAGCAGAAGATAAGATTCCAAGATACCACATAACCTCTAGAGCTCAATCTCAGAGTATCATTACATAGGTGATGGTATGCCTTTCCCCAGAAGAGACAACAAATGAAAAGAATGAAACCATGAAGCAAATATCTATTTTAGATAAAAACTGTAACATCAGACTGCAAATATTATGACATCCATCTCATCAAAATTAACTTAGAAGACAGACCAAGGACCATTGCCTACAACAAGAAGTTGATGCCAGATGATCCTAATTACTACTAATGATGCCACATTACTTCTTCGCCCTCTACATGACATACAATTTGGCAGTAAACTTTAATTAGACTGAGAAATGTGCATACCATTGACTCGCTGATCCAACCCGAGCACTTTATTTAATACCATCACAAATAAAAAAATTCATATTATTTTGATAGCTTATAGTAGTAACATTGTTTAACATACTTGAGCAAGAGACAGCATGAATGGTCTAGACAAAAGACTTTGTTTCTCACATTTCCAAATGCAGTAATCAAAAGTAAGATAGTAGTTTCTGTTGTGTTGAGTGAAACCCTCCGCCAGCATCACCTAGTTATCCTTACAAACAAATCAATATTTCCAATTCAAACTGTCTTACAGTAGTTGATACATAACTACTCTAAACATCTCCAATCTCCCCCATAAATCAACACACATTCTCTAATAAGCGATCAAATAATCCTCCACGAGAAAAAATAGCTACTACTTCGATATGTTAAACTGAAAGCAGCCGAAGTGAGGAACAAGCAGGAGAAAAGGCAAATACCATAAACTAGAAAATAAGATTACCATGTTTCCCTCTGCATCCTGCTCAGAGGCAAGGTCTTGGAGGAACCAGACGGCACTTCCACTGTCTCCAACATCGTGCTTGAAATCTAAAAGCTCAAAGATCAAGCTTTCATCCCGAGATGGATCCACAAACACTTCCTTTGAACCCCATCACAAATAAATTTTTTACAAAAAAATAACACTAGCGATTTGGCAAACTCTATGGATTCAAAACTATAAAATGAAGTTAATTTTCTTCATAGAAGCATCAAGTGCTACCAACCTGATGATCGGGGACTTGTCGGATGTTGCTCACGTCCTACAATTACAACAATCATAAGTTAAGTATATAAATTCCATCAATCAAATAAAGAAAAAATAGTGATACACCGAATAGTAAAGAGGCAGAATCGCAGATGACAAGACAAACCTGGAACCTAAGAGGGAATGTGCTAACTATAGCGCCCCCGAATAGGGGACGCTCTGAAGAGAAATCTTCCGGCATTTTTATCAAACCCCAATTGCTCCTACATTCAAAACATAATGGGGAAAACAATCAAACAGGAAAGAGATGTCCTCATTCTTTATCTATTAAGCAGAAAATAAGGCTGGAACTTCAAATTCTTGTTTAATTGGACTGTACCTGTGTATCCAAAAGCGAAGAATGGAAGCAGAAGACTCTACAGTAGCGGTGGAAGTTTCTCAAGAGCTCGCGGTGCGCTTATGTATGAGACCGAGACTGCAAGCGTCGTTTCCACGCTGCTTGGAAACTACGCTTTGCGATCGAGAGACGAGGGTATTAGTGGCAAGGGAAATTGGGATTTGTGAACGTTTTTTTAATTCAATTTTGATTTTTGTCCCCCTCACAAATTATCTGATAATAGATTACATAAATGTCCAAATTAAAAAAAAAAAAAAAAAATTGCACGCTATCCCAGATCGAGATTCCACAATCCCAAAATTGTCAATTCCTTTTTTTTTCCGATTTGGACATTTATTCTATCTTTGTTAATTAAATATTGGATAATTTTACCATTTTATAATTTATTTTTTCAAATTAAAAAGTTAGATTTTTTCCATATTAGTTTTGTAATTGAAAAAAAAATATCAATCAAATTAAAAGGTTAAAAGGTTAGATTTTGTAGGGTGAGTTTTAAGATGAAAGATTGGTGGAGCGAACAAGATTGGTAAGAAATTTACTTTTTGAAAATGTAGACATTTTAGTAACTTTAGGAAGCCAAAAAGCGAAAATGAGTAACAAATTAAAATGAAAGGCACAAATAAATTTAAAAACAAAATGAGTCAAAAGTTCAAATGGAATGAAGCAAATGGTCAAAATCCCAATATTTGTGGTGGTAAAGCGATGAAGTTCTCTCTTACATGTGGCAAGCCGTGATTTGGGTCATGATTTTGGTCGGTTTAGGACTAAATTGAAACTAATCCAGACAGAACCAAAAATAAATAAATAGACAAATCCATCGATAGAGGGTAAAAATTGAACCGACAAATTCCCATTGTAAGGTTTTTTCTAGTACACCCATACCCAAAGTTGAATTAAGAGACGTTTCAAAAAAAAAAAATGAGGGAGAATGTTAGAATAATAATGTGAGAAAAATACTAGGAATTTGTGTGTCTAGTTAACTATATTTAATATTTTCTTATGGATATCGGATATCTTATATCTATATCTATACTATATTAAAAAGTGAGAATCTTGGAAAAATATTTTTGGACTATTATATCCTTCCTTTCATTTATAAATTTACAAACCATGCCATAGAAAATTAATTAATTAATTATCAATAATAAACATTTACTTAATTATTAACCATAACAATTAAACGGAATTCAAAAAGATGGAATATGGAAACGGGTGTTATTTCATAATTATTTGCACTAATAATAATGAATAATAAAATGTCAAAAGTTGTAGAATTCTAAAAGATTTGTAACATCTTCGTCTTATACCTATATAAATAGGCATTTTCCTCCACCATTTTTAACCAAATACTCAAAGCTACATTTTTTCATTCTTTTTGGTTCTCCATCTGTTTTCTTGCTTTCAATATCTCTCTAATCTTGAAAGCAATTCAAGACATACATATACATTCAAGTTGTAACGAAATTTATATATCAAAGCTCTATCTTGATTTGTAAGTTTGTATAGTTATAATTTTGCTTTTATGAAGTTACATAACGATGTTTGTCTAATAAGACCAATCTATCTCCAAGGATGTGTGTATTGATTTAGTTTTTAACTTTTTTTTTGTTTTTGTTTTGTTACCATTGTTCTATTTTTGTTTTATAATTGCTATATTATTATTTTATTTTTTTGTATTTCGTAATGTCTTATAGCTTCAAATGTTTATTAGATATTGAAAAAATATGTCTAGACTATTATAATCTTTTTTAATTTATAAATTTACAAAACATGTCATAGAAAAGTAATGGTAAATAGTAAATTAATTAATAAATTTTAAATAGTAAATATCAAAATATAAGGAAAAAAAGAAAAAGAAACAAAAAAAAAATTAAGAAAAGGAAATAAGTCAGATATGAGTACTAACCAATCTAATTAAAATTTATCCCTATGATCTCATATTTTTGGGTTTTACTCTATGTGATAGCTATTTTTCTAGATATTTTTCTTTTCTTTTTCTTTTCCCTTGTTTCTTTTAACTTTTTCTTTAAGATTTTTAATTTTTTCTTTGTTTTAAGATAATTTGTTGTATTCTTTTAATTTGAAAGTTTTGATTTTTATAACTACTAATAATAGTTTATTTTTATGTTAGTGCTTAAGTATATTTTTTTTTGTTTTGTTTCGTTTTTTTTTCTTTTGTAATTTATTTAGATTTGGTAAAATTTAATATGACTAATTTAAGTTTGAATATGAAAAAATTTTTGTCTAAGCTATTGAATCCCATCCATTGTAAAGAAATTGAATCCATCCATTATAAAGAAAACCAACTACCCTGAATCTATACCACTTTGACACCAATTTCAAATGTGTTTAGAGTGTGCGCTAGAATTGTACTACTCATATCTGACTTATTTCCTTTTCTTAATTTTTTTTCGGTCGTGGCTTCTTGAAGGTCTTTCCATCTATACAACGACAGAACCCACGATTCAGAGATCATGGCTCTCAGTGACAGCACCAAGAAGCAGGCATTACATAAAGTACTATTTAAAAAACTGTGTAAGAGGTACTCTGTCATAGATTAATAATCTATTAATCTCCATATGGTGCGGCGAACAAAATTTTGTGAAGCATTATAAATTTAACCCTAGGAAATCTGAGGCCCCATGAATTCTGATACAAAACCACATGTAATCCCAAACAGTCGGTTCCCCCTGGTTCAATCTATTTCGGATTAACCAAGTAGCCTAACATACACAGCCGGAAAACCCAAAAATAAATAAATAACTAACAAGAAACGCACAGGAGAAATAGAAGATCCAAAAAAAAAAAAAGGCATGAAAATGAAGCAAATGTATACTTATAGCAGATCTTTGAAGGCCATTTTAGAGAACAGTGAATATGAAATTTCAGAAATTCGCTGGTTGAGTATACTCACAGTTCCTATAGAAGGAGACGCGCACCATGATTTCTCCTCTGTTACCGCTTCAGTAGCTGTGTGACGTCGATTAGAGACGAAGGCGAGAAGCACCGAACGGGAGGAAATTAAATCAGCGTTTATATGAGTAGATTGTGAGCCCAAGGCAGCCAGGAAGAGACGGGCCTATTCTAAAGCCCAATTTCAGTCTTTGTTGGCCTCCTGGGGTTGTGATCACATACTTTTTTTTTTTTTTAATAATATCTACCTCATTCATGTTTTTTCTATTTTGATTTTACAATCCTTTTATGTTGGAACCATTTAATATATATATAATAAAATTTTATGGCGAACTTAAATTTTCTTTTTTATATCCGTGGGAGCTACCCATGATGGTTTGATAAATTTAAAATATGTTGTGCACGGTTGAATGCGAACCACTTTGTACTATACACACTAGAATAAAGACATGCAAGAGTATGCCAGAAGTATGAATAAATACTTATTTAGATATCAATACAGAAAGAGATATTTTTCATTGTTTAAAAAAATAGTGAGTAATTAGATTTTTAAACTCAACATAAAAAATTAGGTACCTAAATTAATATTCTTCTCAAAGTATATAGACACCACGATTTGAGCGTTGTGCATTGAGTCGAGAGATTGTGCATCATATCAAGCACAATAATTCACAGCTTATTCATATTGTTTTCATGGTCGATGACACTGAGATAAATTATAAAGGAAACAAATATTTGAGCTAACTATGATTTTTAGCATTTTTTGTGTCCTCCGTACTTTCTTTTACCTTTTATTATTATTTAATCTCTACTTTAGGTATAAGTTTTTATGACTTCCTTTAGAATTGCTTAAAAATACCTCAAATTAATGATCAATAATGTGAGAGTTTGATCGTATTTGAAAAAAATGAAAATTATAGAAAATGTGAAATTCTTAATATAATTTTTTCACTTTCTTGGAGAGTTTAAGAATAGAAACTTATCCCAAACCATTCACACCGCCTTGCAAAAGATTACACAAAATTCGTAAATTTAAATTGAAAAGAGTTAGAGACACATCATATAACGTGGTTTCCTAGCATGAGTCATATTCTTACACATCTTTTTTCTTAACAAAATAATCGTCTCCCTGAACTCTCCTAGACTACTACAAATCAAAATATATAAAAACGCACTAATTTAATTAGAGATCTAGAAAGTTCATTAATATACATAATCATCATCGAAAATCATGTAATTGCTGTTCCTCCTCGATCTCTCTCGCTCTGCCTGCCAAAGTTTACGAATCATATCTATCAGGATCAAACTCTAGAGTTCTATTATTCTATAAAAATCATAACATATATATAAATTTACACACAAACCTTGTTCATAAGCCTTTCGAAAGCTTCAGTCCCATGCTCTTCCATGTACTTCTCAGCAGCACTTAAAACATCATCTGGAGTACTGAAAATATGTTTGGTTTTCTGAGGTATGTACCAGAGAGTAGAAGTTTGAGGGTTCATGTAGAATGGCCTAATGAAGTTCTTGTAAACGTGTGCTGCTCCATTGAAATGTGGCAGCACCAGCCAGCACATTATTATCAGCTTCACGTACTCCCAAATGGCTACCCTGAAATTAATTCATTAATTTCCATCAATTAAGCCCATACCAAATATATATACATATATAAGATAAAGAGAAAGAGGGAGAGAAATAAGTGAGAAAAGATCATTATTAATATTTATGAATTTTTATCTCAAAATTAATTGATAATAAGAAAAGTAGCACATATCTATAATAAACCTAAGTGAGATACTTAACAATTATGTTGCGAATAGTAATTATGTTGCGAATAGTAGATGATTGGTCTACTTACGCTTCGAGTATTTTGACGAAGGTGAGCTCGAAGAGAGTCATGAGAGAATATAAAACCCAATACGTGAGCCATTGTTGGTCGTCTACTATTGACTTTGTCTCTATAGCCTTGATTGAAGCATAACTATTTCAAACAAAAACAACCAATTAAAAGTATTTGAAATCCCAAAAATGTCTAAAAAATTGATCAGCAAAAGTATAAGTAAGCGTGATAGCTATCCTAGCTATTAACTAGGTAACTAAAGATTCAGCAGTTTTTAATTTTTTTCAAAAAGCAAAAAGAAATCTTATTTTCTACCTTTCCAATCTCTTTTATTTGTCAAAAGTTCAATAACATGGTTAATTGAATATTATTCCAACAAAAAATTCTAGTATTGGGAAGTAGGAAATGACTTGTTAATCAATTGAAAGAATTGGAAAATATCATTGGTATAGGTAGAGAATAACATCTTCATTAGTGTATGAACATCAAATTTATGAAGAGGTGGAGTTCATGGGAAATATATTATATTTCACTATGCAGCCAAAAATTTGTTTAGTTACAATTAACTTATAATCTTATTTTCTTACTTACAGGGGATACACGAGAGAAACCAGAGGCCTGCAAAATTGGAAGAAATTGAAGGAAAACAAAATCAAATATGATTCTAAGAAGAACAAATACAATTACAGGAAGACACAATTTTGAAGCAATGGAAAATTATCCCAGACGGGTATGATCCATAAGATGAGTGAAAGCGATTACAGAGCAAGCACTCCGAAGTTGTTGGCCACGACTTGAAGAAAATTCCCCGAACCCATAACTCCAAATTGAACCCAATTTTGTATTTGTGGTGCAGTGTAGCAAAGCAATGGGTGTGGTGAAAAGGGAAAATAAAAGAGAGAGGTGAAAGAAAAGGGAGTAAAGTTTGTCAAAAAGGACAGGCCAGACTAATTGTCCCTTCTCCGATAATTATGGGACACGCGAAAAGAGGCACCGATTTTCACAGTGGGTTATAATCAATCTCCTACGCTAACCCACACAAATAAAACATCCATTCACAGCTTGCCACATCCTTGTTTAAAATTTGGTTTTTGTTGCCACTCACAATTTAATATATAGCATATTCGCGGTAAATTAGGCTGAATTTGAATTGTATAATTGAAATTTGGCGTTTGGTATATAGTCAGGTGCTATTTAATGGTCCTGTAGTTTTGTGCAGGACAATAATAATATAATATGATCGTCCAAGGACATCAAATCATGCAAATTGGCCACTTTCATATGATCCTATTTATTCAATTAAATGTTACACTTGGGCTCTACGACTTAGGGCAGGATCGAAACATCTACCTGGTCACTGGTCAATGGTCAAGCAAGATATAAATGAATAAGACATTGCAGTGACCATGACGCCAAATATTGCGTAAGCGGAACCAGAGAAAGGCATTCACTAGCATTAGGGCATCAAAATGATAGGCCAAACGTAAAGCTTGCATACATTAAGGCTTACACACAGATAAAATATATTAATCCTTTCTTTCTCAAGCTTTGTTGAATTATATTAATGCCCTCTAAACTAAGCAGTAGTGGGCTTATAAACTTCATAAAGACAGCTATATCGAGATATTGTCATTTGTTTATAAACTATGCAATAATATATCTTTACCCGACCCGACACTTGCGAGGGTGGCGTATTGGGCTTGGGGTCGAATAGGGATACCCTCTCCGATTCGAGTCCCGCGGGATACATATAGTCGGAGGTTTTTTTTTTTTCATTTTGGAACAAATCTTGCAATGTGTTGTATAGCCATCAACACTTCAGACATAGGGATCCAAGAGAAGCCAACCGTCCTAGATTTCAGGTTATCAAGAAAAAAGAAGAAAGTTCCATTACCCTACCCAGATTTTACATCCAACATGACTCGTACAATTTTTCCCTCTTTTCTACTCTCTCTTGTGAACAACCTGATCATGCTATAAAAGTTGTTATTTATTTATGTAACATAGATTTTTGCACTATTAATTCTACTCATCGTGGAACATTGTTTTCATCCTCAACCCAGTTGGTTTCTCCTCGACACACCAAGAGCATTTAGGTTTAATAGAGCCTAAGAATTGAAAAAAAATAATAATAGAGAGATGGATAAGAAATAATTCGATAAATATATATAAGTGTCGCGAGAAACTAAAACTGCAGTCCAATTCATTGATATCCATATTCTCTTAATTCAGCTCATGGGGTAACTTAGGGGGAACAGGGAAATTAAAACACAAGCCAAATCCAAGCCTTTTTCATTTTTGCTTCTCAAATCATCAATTACTTACCAAATCCGTCACTACTATAAGACTAAAAATAAAATTTGCAGTTCTAGATGGAAACTCAATACACAAACCGCAAAATCAAAAAAATACCACTCTTTTTTTTTCTTCTTCTTCTTCTTCTTCTTCATCATCTCAATCTCTCCTATGTTGTAAATTGCAAGACCACATTTATACGGATATCGTATATTTACTCAGAAAATCAATTACTAAAAATAAAAAACCAAATTAAAGTATATATATATAATATATATATTTAGAGATTCAAAAGCGGCAGCCATACACTTAAATTTTGATGATCTCCGAGTCTACGATTGATCACGATTAGAAGTTGAGTCATGGCCATCATTTCCAGCAGCTTGATGTACAGCTCGTGTTGGAGATTCAGAAACTGATAATCCGGGCATGCTTCTGTAAGCACTAAGAGCCGCCAACATCCCCAAATGGCTGTCGGTGACGGTGACCGGACCGCCGCCGCTCCCGATTCCCGACCCCACCTGCTGGGCCGTCGGCAAAAGAGCCATGGGCGGTGGAATGTTCATGAAATGAAACCCTCCGCCACCGGCAACCGACTGTCCCCTAAACATGCTCGTGCTGCTCACCGACGGAAATGTCCACATCGGATCACTCGCTTGGCTGCTCGGATTCGTCACCATCCAAAATGTGGCCGGAGCCGGCGTGCTGTTCGTCGCCGGGATCGACCCGGCGCTCGACTGCACGAAATACTGATTAGTCTCCGAGGATTCGGAGTGGTCGGAGCGGCGTTTTTTGGCAGCGTCAGCAAGGTCGACCCCGGAGTGATGATCGTGCTTGAAGGCGCTGACATAATTAGGGGAATTGAAGTTGAAGAAAGGGGAGGAGGAGTCGTCGACGAGGAGATTATTGTTGTTGTTACAACTAGTATTGCTCCGGTCCCAGATATCGGAGCGGGTTCGGAGGGCGAACTGCGCGGGGCTGAAGTAGCTACCGCGCAAGTGCGAAGGGGCAGAGATGGTGGAGCCGGAGCTACGGAGGGAGATGTTAAGGGAGGTGAAGTTGGCAGGGATGGTACCAGTCCCGGTGGCGGCGATGACCGCGGGCTCGGCCTGCTGGAGGAGCCACTCGATGGTCTCGCCGTCGGACTTGTGGCCGAGCTCTCGAGTGAGCTGGAAAACCCTAGCAGCGCAAAGGGCTGGCATCCGGATCCGGCGGCCCCGGCCGTCAACTTTGGTATGGCGGTCTTTGGTGGTGGCCCTTTTGGGAGGTGCCTTCTTGGTGGGTACTAGGGGATGAAGATCTTCAAGATTTTGATTTGGAATTGTGGTAGTGGAAGTTGTGGTAGTAGTTCCGTTGTTTGCGGAGGTGGAACATGGATGTTCTTCGTGATCTTCTTTTTTCTCCAACAATTGTAATGGAAAATTAGGTCTTCGGATCCCATTTTCACCATCCATGATCATATGTGTAGACTACACACACACGCTCTCTCTTTGTCTTTTTTTTTTTTCCCTTTTCTTTTTTGGGTGGCAGTACAATCTGTGGCTGACCCTTTGGATGGTATCACATAGTGGCCTAGTGGGTCTCTTTCTTCTTCTCTTTCTCTATCTATATCTCATGTTTGTGGAGCATGGAATTCCTTTGAGATGGGAGCTCAGCTGGCACACACAAAAACAACAAGGGAGTGGGCAAACTTTAAGCAACAAAAATAATGAGTGCTCGATCGGAATATAATTCTGAAACCCCAAATCAACAGTTTTATCTCTCCACGGAAAAAAAAGGGGGACTCTCAAATTAGGGTTTTGTCTGAATATATGTGGATTTTTTCTTTTTCTTTTATTTTATTTCTTAGTTTTGTGTAATTGAAAAGGATTAGGTGTGTGTACTGTGGATGGGTTTTGTTAATTGGGAATGATTCATAAAGTTTGTTAATTTACTTTGAAGCCATAAAGAGAGAGATATATTGTGGGTGGTGGGACCCAAAACAGCCAAGTCAAAATAATAATAATAATAATAATAGAGAGAGAGAGAGTGATTGACTGGTAATTCAAAGGAAGAAGATCATGAATTATTATTATTATTAAATATAAAATAAATACAAAATTCAAAATAAAAATAAATAGATGAGTGCATGTGGCTCCCATATCATTCCTATCATCATTGATGTAATTTGCGTTTCACACCCTTTTTCCCTTTTCACTTTGCCTCTCCAGGGCTTCAGCTTTCTCGAAATTCCCCTTCCGTTAATTTTCTTTTCTTTTTCAGATCCCCAAAAAATACATATATATCACTGATTCAAAGTAATTTTAACTGTTGTTTTGCGCCAAAAATTACTGTGTCTATCCTCATTCAGATACTCAATCTCTACGGATGTCTCAACTTAAATCACCACATATATATTCCTAATTAACTCAATAAACTAATAAAACTATATTTAATTATTCTTAATATATTGTCTATATTTTTGGGTTAATTAAGATGTGCATAATTGAGATTTTTGAATGTACCACTAAGTTTGAAAGATTATATTTTCATCATTAACAATATATAAAGTGGAAGTAACATTGTTTGGGGAATCAAACAAAGTGCATGAAGTAGAATCAAAAGGGGATGTGACAGGATAATCCTATAGCTCCTTTTTTTTTGGTTTCTCTCTTTACTTTAGAGCCATACCCAAAGTGGGCTTTTTCTCTGAGCCACCTCTCCACCATCCAATTTGCCTTCTCCTTTTTCAGTGATTCTAAGGGGGGTTCCCCAGTCTCTACAGTGTCTGTGTGTACTTCCTTTTCACTACTGTTCATCTTAATTAATCACTATCCCCTCCTACAAACCTATAATTACTTCACTTCGACAAATTTAATGAACCTTAATCATTGGTCAATTGCTCTTCTTTTTCATTACATCAATTAAGGGGGGGGGGGGGGGGGGGGGGGGGGGGGGGGGGGGAAGAGGGTTGCGAGATGATATTCTGAATATACAACCCACAAAATTTTGAGGTCTCTATCTTGCTAGCGGGGCACTGTGTGTGGAGTTAATGTTATGTGGTCCTCAAATATCTTTAATGCTTTACGTGCAAAATGTTAAACTTTAATTACTTACCTTTTCAGTGAAATGGTAGTTTCTTATTTTATCTTAGCATATTGAATATATCTCAGTTTTGAAAACTTATACCAAAGTCAGCAGAGAGAGTTCTTGGGCAGAACGCTTTCTTCTCTTTTCTTTTAATTCTCTACACTTTGTACTATTCATATTGATCTGCAGCTTTGGATATGGGGATATGTGGGCATCATAACAACTAGTTAGTTCACTTTCAATTCTCACAGTTTGCTCAGCTTTTTTCTTTTCTTTTCTTTTTTCCATTTTTTTAGTTATTCAAGCAGTATCTTTGCTTAGATCTGGTGAGATTTTTCCTGTATTAAAGATATCAATTTGGAATATAGTTGAGATATTTCGACAGAGCCAGCCAGCATAGAAAATAAAAAGGATAAATTTTTAGATAAAGAATCTGTTGCAAAAACTTCTCACAGCACTGCAAGGAGAGGATCCAACACACAGAAGGTAAAGCCGATGTGCCTAATATTCTAAAATGTAACTTAAAAAGAGACACATAAGAGAAGTAGACGAGAGAGAAAAGAAGGAAAAAAGGGCATAGAGATGAAGTGACATGGTAATATAACATTCCAACGACTTGCACTTAATTAACTATACCCAACCCAATGATGAGTGATATTGATCACTTGGAGCCAATTTGCAATAATAATCATACATAAGATTAATTAATTAAAGGGCCGGTTCCCATTAAGGAAAAAAGAATTTATAATAGCTAGGTGTCCACAGAAAAAAGATCCTTTGGACATTTTGCTAATCTTGAGGGGTTTGGTTTTGTACTAAATTAATTAGGTTGGATTTGAAGGAGAAAAAGTGGGTTAGTCTTGTCCAACAGTTAAGGAGAGAGATGTGTACTTTGTATAAAGGGGTATCATTCTATTTCACATAAAAAAAATTAAGACTATCAAAAGAAGATCTGCTACGTTAAAACAGTCAATTAACGACTAAAGATGGTATCCCAAAGCCTGAAGAAAATCTAAAGGTATTAACTTTATAGCACTGGAAGCATATCTTATCTTTTCGATTTGGGACAATTTGCTCGATCTTCTAATATTTGACGAAAGCTCGTGGGAGATGTGATTTTTATGTATTAGGAGGGAGGTTATAAGTTATAATAAGAGATTGAGATTTTGAAATGTTTATAATTTGGGAGTGAGTAGTAGCGTAGGGCCAATAACACCAAAAGCTTTGTCTCATGCATTGTCACTATAGGCAACGACATAATCACGTTGGGTCTGGATAGAAACCTAAAAAGGACTCATCACAATCATGCTGTCTGTGAAAAACCAGCTACCTCTTCGCTCATATTAATTTTTACAATCGTGGCTGAGAAGACGTTTCTTTTTCCTTTTTGTGAAAAAGCTGCCTTCTGCTACACATTATTTCGCTTTTTTATATCAAAATACCAATGCGGAATAAATAAATATCCACTATACCATACCACAGCCACCTATTTGTAAAGAAACACAGTTTCTTTTGCGGTCAAAATTCTGAAGACGTTACAAGTTTATTTATTAATTAAAGAAGATTAAATTCATGAACCATCTTGGCACTTTCAATAACTACCTTCTAATAGGCTTCTTGTTGGAAGATTCGTAAAATAATTAAATTATCGTCTGAGTTTAGTGAATAATAAAAGTGATAGAATTTTAAGGAAGAATGAGATTAATTAGGCCTAGTTTTTTTTTTTTTTCGTTTGAAATTTGTATATTGATGAGAGTTATTCTCATGGTTCCTTCTCCCTTTGTTAAGTCCTTTATCTGTTGGGACATCAATCTGGGTCAAATTTCATTTTTGGATCGGAGGCTCGTTTGAACGTTTTGGATTTTGATACCATATCAATATTCATGAGGTTCGTCAATTAGCAATAAGAGGAGAGGAGTAGTTCATATCTATTATATATAAACCTTTGTTAGGTTCCTTATCTTTTCAATATGAGATATTTAACCGTCGGTCTAATATAATGAAAGAGAAAGTTTATGGTTATAATTGGCAAACTCTGCGCAATCAAGTATAAAAGTTATTTTATCCCTCCGCTGTGCTTCTCCTCTCCTGTGGAAAACAAAGAATCTTCTATCTTACCAAACTTTGGTTGTTTTAGATGTAACATTTAAAGATAAAAGTTTGTATTCAGAGATTAGATGAGAATATGCAGAATAAACATGAAGTAGATTAAAATTCCGTTAGTAAGGGAAAAAAAGGAGGTTAGAAAGAAGTAGTAAAATGGGAAAGTCAGATAATAATAATGTACTAAAGTTGACAGCCGAGGTTGCAGAGTAGAGTAGCTGAGAGTGTTTGTTTGTTTGTTTGTTTGGACTGAAAATTCACATTTTCTTGTCAAGAAATCACGTGCAATGTTGCCCATATCTAATTTCTAAACATCTTGAACACGATAGCTTAACTTACATGCATTATGCATCCCCCAAAACTATATTATAAATAATAATAAAAATTTTATTAAATTTTTTTTTAGAATGTTGGTGGTTAACGGGCCATAAATCTATCATTTTCGTACTGTTTTTGGTCAAGTCAATTAACTCTCCCATCTTTTTTTCTATTTATATATGTTAAAAATTCCAATTCTCTATTCCTAATTTCTTGTTTTTTAGGACTAGTTTCACATGAAAGATACTTCTATATCTGTTTAGGACTTCGTTACTATATGATTAGGAGAATATTTAGCATATGATTATTGCTAGTTTAAATATTATGATAGAGGAATTGGAATGACAGGCTGGCAGTCTCATAAGGGCCACAGACGTAAAGAGATTCACAGCTTGGTTTTTTTATTTTTTATTTTAATTGGACATCGATCAACATCATTTTATTTATTTATTTAATAAACAAGATAATACAAAATATAGTGTATCATTTTTTTATTTTAAAAAAAAGTTATATATTTGTGGCGCCGATTGCAGCCGACGGACCTTCGCCGGTGACGGTATCTTCCTAGTTTGAAAATTCAAAGAACCTTTTTTATTTCCATACCTAATAAGTCAATACGAAAATATTTAATTTACATCCATCCAATAAAAAACGTAGACCATTCATTTTGGTCACATATAACTGACTTCTCTGAATTGGATTTGAATATATTTTTTCTCGTTATTTATTTGAAAAAATATATATAATTGAAGCCAACTTTCATTTTCAACAAAAATTGACCAACGAACGAACAATGAAAATTGAGAGGAATTGTCAAAATAGTAAGGTGTGTCCGAACCAGCACCATGCATCCGAATCTATATCTTCAAATGTTTCTGAAATTGACTTCCACTATATAATAAATTTCATTTATTACATCGTCAACTATTTATAGGCTGGAATACTTGAAACCAGACTTTAGCCCCTAACTAATTACTTTGTTTATTACACTCACAAACTTCCGTCTCTCGGGACATTTTCGTGACTTTACTTTTGATTTCGTCCAAATGATTTTATATTGATGAAGAGGGTTATCCTTAATTATATACCCACGATTTTTTCTCTTTGTCACTGGCGTAAGACTTTCGTTGCATTTTCAACAAATATTTTTATTAATAAAAACAACTGTAATTTAATTATGTGTAAACAGGTAAAAATGAGTAGAGGATATGGTATTGAGAGAGTGGTGATGCACATCCCACATGGTGTGTAAAGTGGAAATATCTTAGGGTGGAGGAGAAAGGTAAAACAATATAGTCGAGTTGATACGTGAGACTCATTTGGTAACATTTTCGTATATTTTTTAAAATATATATGTTTGATGACTATTTCTATTTCTTATTTCTCAATTTTAAAAAATTGGACAACAATGAAATCATTTTTCATATTTCTAGATTTTTTTCCAAAGAAAAATAACTATTTTATCATTTTTTATTTTTAAAGTGCATAACAAAAATATAAAATTAAAGAATTAAATATTTAATTTGCTTGAACATAACTCAATAGGCAAGATACTTAGGTATAACTAAAATAGGTTCAAATTCTCTTCAAGAAATTAAATATTTGACTTGAAAAGTTAATTTGATACCATTTTATTTTTCTAATCGAAACAAGAAACAAGAAATAAAAACGTGATAAAGGAAGGAAGGAATGTGTAGAAATGAATGAAGTGGAATTGGGACGATAGGAAGCCGAAAAAGAAAGTGTAAGTGGTATGGAGAATTGTTGGGTGGTGAAGGTGAAGGAAAAGCGTGTCTGATGGAGAGGGAGCCCAATCGGCAGCCGTGTGGCACCCGGCCACAATCACATGGCTACAGTTGTTGGCGATTGGCCCCATCTCCCACCTCCCGCTTTAAATGGAATGTCCTCCATCTCTCTCTCTCTGATCTCTCTCTCTAACTCTAACTCTGCTATTGCCTATAATCATAACAATAATACCCTTTTAAACTTTGCTTAAACCGCTTTTGCATTTTTCTTCTCCTACAGATTCGCTACAGCCTACAACCAATACAATCAAATATTCATTTCTAAATGCCCTTCGAATGTGCAATTGTCTTCATTTATTTTGTTAAAATCTCTTTTTTAATTGAAGGGGGTAGTTGTTCCTTTTGCAATTATTACGAGATTAGACAATTATTTGATGTAAAACGCTCACCAATAAAAATAATAATAATAATTTTTTTTTTTCCTTTCAGAAATGGTCACCGCTGCATGTGTGAAAACACAAACTAGACTACATAAAATGGCCACTCATATATGCTTTAATATTCAAAACCTTTTGTTTGCCACGTGATTCACTGGTGCAAAATATGGGTCCTTAGACACACAGCTAATGCTTGTTCTATTTTGTCCACCTTAAAAGTTAGAAGTGGGGGTGCTGCCATGACCTTGGCTATGTTCTCTTCTACCATGTACATATTCTACTTCATATCTTAACTACAAATCAAAACCCAAGAAAAATGCAGCACTAAAAACTCAATGAAATGTCGACTACTTTGCTATTACTTTCCTACTTAAACATCCCAATGAAATAAGAATGAAGGCCGAGACCATCTCCTCTTTGAATAGATTAGGCAGGCGCGCCGAAGAGGCTCCGGTCATTGACTTTAAAGCTGGAGACTGCAAGTTTGAATACCTCAGGCATTGGCATGCATCCGATTTGTGAAGCAGGAGTGGCCAAACCAGAGCAAACTGAGCTAGCACTTTCGCTCAAAGGACTGCAACCACAACAGTATAACACAATAATTGGTATTAGAGCTGCCCATGACAGGTACAGGAAAGATATGTTATGCTAGCTATGCACTCATTTTCCATCTAGGTTGTGATTTGTGAAGAATCAACAAATTGGGCTTTTGCTTTGAAGAGGGCCACATCCAAGTTGGCCAACTAAGAAGGATGGTTCTTTGGGCCCTTATCACCCTACAAAATGATTCAAAAAGCAAACCGCCTTCCTGAACCTATCTCCTCTATAGTGCCTCAAAATTATGTTTTCTTGTATTTAAACAGTTAAATCTGGACGTTTACTATGAGGTTGACTATCACTTGGCGGTCCCTAACACAACTAGTCGCCCAATATTTCATGTTTCACAGTTGGGTTAGCCAAAGGTTATAACTCTCATCACTGCCCATTATCCCCTCATCTTAGTGCCACTATGGAGCTAAACTTAGCCCCAACAACCATTTTGGGCGTGCGGCCATTAGTTGTCGAAGCTATATTTCAACTAGAGATACTAATGATCCACTAAGGGCAACTATCAAAAGAAGCATCCGAACTATATGATCTTCTTATCACACGGTAGTTTCAAATTAGAATTCTACCAATTAGTTGCATCAGGAGATCAGCTTTTGTAGTGAGGGGAATGTGAACGCCTTAAATAAGTTTGTCAGGAGAGTATATATGTGGAGTGATGATGTAAATAGTCGGGGATTATGCATCTAAGAAGACAATAAGGGCAAAAAAAATCTCGTAAAAGACTGGGATTTCTTTTCTTTTCACCTTCCTTCCAATTTAACTAACTGTGCATTTCACTCAGAATTCTATCCAATGGTTCATTTCCCTTTTATTTGAGAGTGAGTACTCACTTTATAAGAATGGGTTCATATGCACAGATTAGCACATCTGTGTAAAAGACTGGGATTTCTTTTCTTTTCACCTCCCTTCCAACTTAACTAACTGTGCATTTCACTCAGAATTCTATCAATTGTTCATTTCCCTTTTATTTGAGAGTAAGTACTCACTTTATAAGAATGGGTTCATATGCACAGATTAGCACATCTGTACCAACTCCTTTAAGACGTAGATTCGCCAAATAAACCTGCATAAAACAATAAACAGATTTACTTTATGACTCATTGGGAAATGGGAAACACCTAAACACTAGAGTAAACAAAATGAGAAGGCTACCCGGACAATATTTTGGGCTTCTCTTCCTTGCCGGCCCTTTGAAATTGCCTACACAGACAGAAAGAACGCTCATTGAAAAGATAAGAAAGTTTGCAACAATAACGACGGTCACCAATGTGTGAGAGTTCTAGTAAGTGCAGTTTGAGAATATTATTAGTATATTAATGGGAGGATATTATGGTAATTAGTTAGGGGTGAATTGTTATAAATAGGGGTAGCTTTGTGTGAGGGATTTGAGAGAGTTCTTCGGAGAGAAATAGCCCTCTTGAAAGGTTATCAGGACTATCGTTATTGTTCTCTTTTGTATTGCAATATAGTGTTCTTGTTAGGTTCTCTTGTATTTGAGATTCCTAACAAATTGGTATCAGAACAGCGGTTCTGGTCATGGGTGTTGTATCAGAGTTATTGTTGCTGAAGATACAAAGATGGGCAGTAGAAGAGGACAAGGGTTTGATAGAAATGCAACAACTACTAAAGGAAATGCAAGATGCGCTAGCAAGGTGCATTACAAGACCGACTGGAAGGGAAAGGGAGACATCAAGTATTGAAGAACCAAATGTGAAGAAACCCGTCCTGAAGTTATTGGGTTGTCAAAAAAGGGCGAAGGGTGGCTGGAAGGCGACGTTCATACCTAAGAACGTGGACTGTAGTGCGATGGAAAATCAACCAAGGTTTGAATGTGTTTCCAGATCCCTTGAGAACATACGAGAAGAATAGCCATCGACGAAAGATGAGGAGGTTGCGACAACAAATCCCGATTACGTTGAAGACACCAAAGCAAGGTAACAAACATAAGTTTGAGAAGTTTAAAAAGGATGAAGGAAAAGTCGACTGCCAAGGAAGGAGCATCAAGAGTACGGTCGGGCGGTGGGTGAAGAATCATAGGACAAAGAAGTGGAATGATGGGAGTAGGTGGCGATGGAGAGTGCGACAGGCGAAGGAAAGGGGAAGGAGAAAACGAAGGAATCAACCCCGACATTGGAAGTGCAAAAGGAAGAATGAAGAAGAAATCAAATGGCCGAGAAGAAACACTACATGAGGGAAGATACGAGGTTCCGACGAGTGTAGCACTAGAGTTGCACAGTGGCCGGCGGACGAGTAAGCACCAAAAAAAATATTGGCACAACAGAGGTGGGTGGCGGCGGAAAGGTACGGCATGTGGAAGAGAGCTTACGAGGCAAGGGCAGGGTTACAATACAAGGAGCCTCGTGGAAGAAATAAAGTTATTGGGCTTGGGCTGGGGCTAAGCCAAACTAAAAGGGCCCAATTTGGTAAAAGTAAAGGAGACCCTATTATGTTTTTTATAATTGGGAGGATTATTGATGGGTGGGTCAGAAACTATTTTAAAACAGCAGAACATAGATGGGCTTGGACAAGGTAAGAGTAGAGAGGCCCATCTTAAAGAACATCCTAGGGCTGTGAGTTTCAATTGTTTACCTATGGCCACGCGGGCGTGCACATCAAGGTACAACCCAATTAAAGCTTATGTTAACTTTCTACCCACTTGCACTTTGAGGTTGTTGGAGACATTTTGGAAGCCAGCTCATCCAAAGGGACCAAAACTTGAGGAAGCCCATGGTGAAAGTTTAGAGGCAGATCTGCAAGGTCATTTTAAGAGCTTGTCAATAATAAACAAAAACTCATTCTATTCAAACTCAATAACTTGCGGTGGCATCTATAGAATTGTGATTGTCACGCTAAACAAAACAAAATCTAGCAATGGGAAGCGAGAAAATCCAAAAATCCATCAAGAAGAGGGAAGTGGCAAGGTTGGGTTCAAAAACACAATGTCGGTTCCGGTTCGCAACGCTTATGCTGTTTTGTTCACAAAGTTGGGCGGAAATTGCAGTTTTCTTGTATCTACGAGTATGGTCAAGGGAGATGGAAGGGCGATTGACGTGACTTGGGAACAACGAAACCCAATTTCCGGACCATTCAAGCTGATCTCTTTCGCTTTGACTTTCAGGCAGTGGTTCCTTGTTATTACACTGCTGTTGAAGATTATATTTAGGGGTCTGCACCTTTTGTTAATATAGGTGGGAGGGCGAGCATAAGACTTTTGTTTAATTTTTGTATTCACATTGAGGACCAGGTATCTTTGAAGGACATGGTAATGTGAGAGTTCTAGTAAGTGCGGTTTGAGAATATTATTAATATGTTAGTGGGAGGGTATTATGGTAATTAGCTAGAGGTGAGTTGTTATAAATA
This sequence comes from Momordica charantia, assembly GCF_013281855.1. Classification (NCBI taxonomy): domain Eukaryota; kingdom Viridiplantae; phylum Streptophyta; class Magnoliopsida; order Cucurbitales; family Cucurbitaceae; genus Momordica; species Momordica charantia. The sequence goes on along the minus strand of NW_028275167.1, from coordinate 30,164,980 downwards.
GGGGTATTACGGGAAGGAGAAGGACATCTTGGAGAATAGTTTTGTGTGAGGAACTTGAGAGAGTTATTGGGAGAGAGATAGCCCTCTCGAAAGGCTATCGATATTGTAATCTCTTTTTGTAGTGCAATATAGTGTTCTTGTTAGGTTCTTGTATTTGGGTATCTAACACAATGGAACTGGAAAGAAAATTTTATGGAAACGCGGACTACATCAAAGTTCAAGCTATATCAAACGAGCATCATGAACAGCATAACAACAAATATTTGACAAGCTTGGAATATCTAGCAAATACATCAGACCCAACAAATTTAAGCCAAAATAACCACTCTACTAACATATGCCAAAATAACCACTCTATTAAGATATCATAGAAACAACCAGAATGAGAAGTGATGCCGCCATAACCTCATGCACGACAAAGAAAAAGAAAGACAAATTTCTATAGAAATTTGTGTTAGTTAAGTGAAACAGTAGTACCATTTCCAATTCATATAGAAGGAAAGGAAAAAGATACTGCCGTAAATATTGATAGATTAAATAATTAATGTTTATTAAAAACATGTAATAAACATGACATTAGTGTTTTTTTAACGACTAATATAGAAGGAAAGGAAAAGAATGCTAACATAAATATTAATAGATTAAATAATTAATGTTTATTAGAATCATGATTATTTCGAGCTATTGAGCAATAATGTTTTTAAAGCTCTTAACATTTTTTTTAATTTTAACTTAAATGTGCATGTTTATTTTAGTAATTGAGGACTAATTGATTAATCAATAGTAATTAAATAAAAGATATAAAAAAAATCATCTAAAGCATAATGTTTAAATTGTTCTCATTAAATTATTTTTTAAATCAAGATCCTCGTACTATATCCATCTCAAGTTGGTTCTTCTCCTAGATTTTTTTTGCTTGATTAACTTTATCTAAGTTTTTGTTTTTGTTTTTTTCCTTCATTAATAGATTGATTGAGTAGATATGCGATAATCTACCTAAATAAATACCCAAGCGAGCTTAGCTAAACGGTAATTGACATATATCTCAAATCAAATCAAGAGGTTGTGAGTTCGAATCTACCTGAAAAAAAAAAACCATAAAGTTATTCTTACTAAATAAGCATCTTATTTATTCAAAATATGGACTTTTAAAATTTATGATATTTTTTTTTTCACTTTTAATAATTAAATAAATTTTTAAAAAATTAATAATTTTAGTACATTTACGAGATTAGAAATGCTTGAATATAAATTTTTTTCAATTTATTCTTAAATTAATTCTAAAAATTATAATTTTTTTTCTTTAATTATAATTAATAATGAAATTTAAAAAGTTATTATGTTTTAATGGTTAAATAATATTCGAAGAAATAAAAGTATTAAGAATATATTGAAACTAATTTGATGCAAATTGAAATGACAAAAATGTGAAAAGTTTGGAAGAAAGCTTTGTCAATTTATTTTTAAAAATTATTGCCAAAAAAAGAAAATTAATTTAAATTGATGATGTTATCCTGTTATTATTAATAATGAAAATTTTAGAATTTTAGAATTAATGTAATCTCCCTCAACCTCTACAACGATGTCAAGAGCTTCTCATATATTTTTAGACACAGCTTTTACATAGCATATCTATTTAGTCTTTTTATTTGAATTGCTAAGTAGTGTTGTCTAGCAATTATACGATATTTTATTTTTTAATAAATAATTATTAGCAATAATAATAATAAATAAATAACAAGAACTACTATTCACTTAGATAAAAAACAATAATAAATTACAATGTACAAGACATGTGCTAATATACTAGTATTGATAAATGTTTATAGAACAAATAATAGCGAGTCGTTGTTTTATTGTTAACAATTAACAAAATTACAAAGCAAATAAAAAAATATCTTGATTACTTTGAATTGATGTATTGTCATCTTGTTGGGAGGGAACATTTTTAATTACTGTGTGCATTCTAACGCAACTTAATTTTATGCCTCACATTCCCTACCCCTAAAAGAACTCATGCATGATACTTTTCTATGGTTTTCCAAATATTATATTACTTTTGTTTTTACAAATTTTGACTATCAAAGTTCTTCTATAGACAATTTATGTAATTTATGTGTGGATTAAATGATAAAAGATCACATAGACTTACTTAGCATAATTGAGACCTCGTAAAACCATACGAGCCTCTCATATTTATATATATTCAATAGTCTCTCAAATTGGATCACTTTGATTTTAACTCTTAATCTGGACAAATCCTTCAAACAGTCTTTCGTCCATCCAAAAGTGTCAGTCTTAACACAGTAAAACGTAAATTTGGCAACAAAAAGAAAGATCAACAACAGGTGACAATAATTTAGGAAAGTAAATTTGAAAATTTTAAGCAAACAGCTATTTAAATATTGATAGTGAAATTAAGATGGAAAATTAAAAACAAGTGGGGACTTCGTTGAAAAAAATGTACACAACCGAAACAATGGGCAGGCTAACGGATTAATCGAGGTCGTTAATTGCGTGTATATGATCAGTCCACGAACCACAAAATCACAGCCATACATCAAGTTGGGCCCCACTTTGACTCTCTTCCAGACTGCCACGTGGTAGACCTCTCAATCGAATCCAACGCTTTTTCCCCCCGACGACATTTTTCACCAGCTTGGTTGGAAAGCGAATAAAAAAACGACGTAGTTTGATTCTTCTCGATCTCCATCCTCTCTCTTCCATGATTCGTACCACTTCCACAGATTTTTCTTTGTTTTTTCTGAAAACCCTAGCTCTAAGCATTTTCCTTTCCTTTCCTTCTTCTTCTTCTTCTTCATTGATTTTGGGCGTTGTTTCAATTTTCTTTCTGTAGAGAAGGCCAGTGTGGGAAGGTCGTCCCTACTCTCCTTTCCCATTATAGGAATTGGATTTGGGATTCCCTTCCTGCTCTTTCTCAGCCCGGCTGATAATTTTTCGGGAGCTGCGATTTGGGGTTTTAGGGGATATTTGATTCCTAATGCAATTCCGGCTTTCTTTGGGCTGAATATTTGATCGGCTGGAGTTGGACGTCATTTTCCAAGATGGGTATTGTAATATCTGATCAATTTTTGGGTACTTTTGTTCCAATTGTGGTTTATTGGGTATATTCTGGAATTTATATTCTTCTCGGTTCATTTGAGAACTATCGGTTGCACTCTAAGAAAGATGAGCTGGAGAAGAACTTAGTGTCCAAAAGCACTGTGGTTGGAGGCGTTTTTCTTCAACAGATTATTCAGGCAATCGTTGCGATCCTCTTGTTCAAGGTATGCATTGAATAATATCTGTGCAAGTTCATTTAATTTCAATATGTGTGTGATTTCGATCATATATTAAAAAAAGTTCAGTACCCCCTTATCTAGCCAGGATCAATAAGCTTATTATTGGTTGAAATAGGCGGCACTGAGTCGTATTGAAAGTATAAAAACCACCTGTTGGGAAATTTATGGCCTTCTAGCGATGTTTATTTTGTTAGCCCTCCCCCTTGGTCCCCCACTTGCTTGCAACTCTTATGGTTTTTTAGAAATTAGATATTTATGCATTAAGACTGACACTTTTTTGTTCACAAGTAAATCTCCGAGTACTGATCTGTGACTTGAATGGTTCTTGTTGAGCTTTACGAGCTATATTATCAGTATCAGTTGGTGGAGGTCTAAGGATGGTTGGACCTTCGTGCTTCCTAGTCTTGCAGACCAAGATTGGTCGTTTTTTAATTTTCTGAAAATACTTGCTGTCAATTCTGAATCATCTCTTTTAGTTCACCTCGTCTGGTCACTTTCCGTTTTAGTCTTTCATCCACGATCCTCATACTAAACTTCAGAATTCTTAACCTCCCTCCACTCCACAAGAAAAACTGAAAAAAGTAGCATTCCAAAATCTCCCACTGTATCTTAATTTCAAAAAGTTAGTCATCTGAATTAGCACTTTCTACAAAAAAAACTTCGTTGTAATTTTTCTGTGGTATGTGCATCTCGAAGCAAAACTCAATCCTTCGGTTGCCTCATGAATGGCTGTCACCAAATCTAATATTTACCATGTCCGTTGAGAGGGCATAAGTTTTGATCTTTTTTCCCCCTATGTCTTGGGAGTTGGGTGGTTATGGGAAAGGAAGGAAGACCACTGAAAGTTGAAGAAAGCATGTAAAAATTTTATTCTGTATGGATAGATTACATTTTAGCCAAGATCCTTTTAGTCTTGGATGATAGACTTATGGTCTTTAAAGTGCTTTTTGTTTTTTTTGAGATTTCTCAGGCTGTTGTGCTCCAATACCGACCCTCCGCATTGAGTGGGTCTTTTATTAGTTCTGCGGTTCATGAATATTAGTTTCACAAGTGTGGAATTTTGGCTTACATTTATTAAGTATATGTTTCTCCCTGGTAGGACCACCAGAACACCATCAGATTGATTTACTCTACAGTCTGCCGAGGTGTATGATTTCTTACACATACATTTGTTTTCTCACTGTTCTTAGTACTGACCAAAAATGACCTATGGCCAATATGATTAAGAAACAGTAATTTGTCTCTTGAGGACTCAGTTTCGTGAGGTAGAAAACCTACGCATACCTGAAAATAAATGGGTTGAAGAACTTCCTTGTATGGTGGCAACATTGCAATATTGTATCAGTTATTCATTAGTCTGTTGATCCTGCAACTGATTTCTGATACGCCGGATGCTTTGCAGGCTGGGACGATTACTTGTTCCATTCATTTACCAATTTGAATCTAATGGACCTATTATTTATGCACTAAAATTATCAGTTGTGGGACAATGTGGCTACGTTTTCTATACTACGGCTGAGTGGATTTGACACAGGAAGGTTGATTTGATCATTGCCTGTTGCTGAAAATAGCCTTTTGTTCTTAACTTGTGATGTAGGTGACTGGAAATGATGGGGAGGTTGCTTCAGGTCCAAAACCTTGGCTAACAATCATAGTTCAGTTTATCGTTGCAATGCTGGTGTTGGACACTTGGCAATACTTTATTCACAGATATATGCATCAGAATAAGTTCTTATACAAGCACGTCCATTCCCAGCATCACCGGTTGGTTGTACCTTATGCATTTGGAGCTTTATACAACCACCCGTTGGAGGGTCTCCTCCTTGACACAATCGGCGGGGCTTTATCTTTTCTCATTTCCGGGATGTCACCTCGAGTAGCCATCTTTTTCTTTTCATTTGCCACCATCAAAACAGTGGATGACCATTGTGGATTATGGCTTCCTGGAAACCTTTTCCATGTGTTCTTCAGAAACAATTCTGCTTATCATGATGTCCACCACCAGCTATATGGCAGTAAGTATAACTTCTCACAGCCGTTTTTTGTTACGTGGGATAGAATATTTGGCACCTATATGCCTTACTCATTAGAGAAGAGAGCAGGGGGTGGTTTCGAGGCGCGAGTTAAGGAGGATTAGTTGTTCGTTAGGAAGCATATATTATTTGCCTCAGTGTTAATTTTTTCTCTTCCTATTAGCCACCCACCACACTGTTAAATTTGTATCATACGTCTATTCTTGTGTCTTACACTATTTTCTGGAAGTCTAACTAGCTGAATCGTGTTGTGATTGAACTTTTCTTTCCTCTCTTTTCCCCTTTCTTTTACCTACTTCCTGTGAACAGAGAAGAACCCCTATGATTTTTTTTCTCTTTTCTCCTTTCTTGTACCTAATTTTTTCTGCTAAAATAGACATCTCTGATCCGGTAAAGAAGCAAATCTAGGCTAAACTTGGGTCTGTCTGTGTGGGCGATTTCATATCTAAAATCTGGCACTTTGGGTGGAAAGCTTTCAGCCTTGCATATAGTGCATTGCAGGTTAATTTATTTAGTTGAAATGTTATGATTTGTAGATATTGTTAAAGAAAGAAATCAGTGAATGATATGTTATATGAACTAGTTGAGACTTGAGACTAAGAGGCATATATTATATTGATGTAATTTGGAATTAGGACCCAGTTGCCTCATTGGAACTAAGCATAACAGCAGGTAGAGTTTGGGAACTGTCGGTCAAACTTTGGATTAGACAGCTTGACTTTAGCAACTGCCAGTTAATAACAGGAATAATATTTTATTATTTTGTCGTCTGCATCTGATCTGGAAGCGCAGCGCACAGCACATTATCACTCATCACATCACAACCTCGAATATTTTTACTCTTCAAAATTTGATGTAATCTGCGATTAATTAATTATTTGTTGCCGCTTCATATAATTTTTAATAGGTTTATTGGGTTGTTCAGGAAAAAGAAACGTTTTTTTTGGGAAATGTCTCTTTTTATCTATACTTTGGAACTTGAAATATGACCAGAATTTTACGATTTTTAGTCGTTTGCTTCCTACTGTAAATATAGTTTTGGTAAAATTTCACTTTTGGTCAAAGTTAGATTAAGTGTTCATTTGGTCCATTTTTCGTCTCATAATTGTCAAAGTGAGTATAATTTAACGATAATTATATTGAACTTCTTGTCGCTCTTCCTTCAATGTCTTTGCATTGCTACTTGTCTCCACTCTGCCTCCCTTCGACGCCTTCACCATTGCAACCTATCGTCGCTCTGCTTCCCCTCAACGTCTTCATTGTTGCAACCTGTCACCTCTTCCCTTCTCCTCAACCCCTTCATCACCGCTCGCTTAAGTTCGTCCGACTTCGTTTTGGATCTACTACGAAGGAAGAAGTTCCCCCATTCTAAATTTGAGATGGAAGAGAGCTCTCCCTTCATGGTGGATCTAAAACGAAGGTTCTACGTGGAGATACTTGACTGTATCCTTCTACGACTACTCGACTTTTGCAAGTTCTTATCTTGACAAAATCTCCTAAAGTCACAGGCACCAGCTGGTCGGAGAGGAGAAAAAAAGAAGGGAGAATTAGTTGGTCACATCACATGCTCTAATCACAAAATATACATATTATGAGCTAAGTAAGCAAATTTATTTAACAAATAATTGCCATGTCATATTTCCATTAGTCAACTCAGAGACAAATAAATTTAGGATCATTTAGAATGATTTATCAAATTTTAAAGACTGAAAGTATACTTTTTATAACTTTAGGGACTAAATAGACATTTGGCTTAAATCTCAGGAATTAAAAATATATTTTTTCCAATAGTTTTTTTTTTAAAATATACAAGTAAAAAAAAACTCAAAAAAAAAGAAACAAGATGATTCATTGTCTGTCAACTAGAATAATTTGCAAATTATTCAAGGTTTGGATCCGTTTTAACGTTAGTAGTGTTGAGATTATTTGAGGTGAGATTTGGTTGCATCCTAACGATCGTCAACTCCATTAAAATATTGAAGGAACTTTGGTCACACATCTAACTAGTAGGTTTTAAGTTGCATGTTGCCGGTTCTCTTTTTTGCAATACTTGAAGTTGGAGACTCGAACTTCTAAATTTTAAGTCAAGAATATATGTCTTAACCAATTGAATTGCATATTATCAAATATTTCAAATAAAAATTCGATTTTTCATTTCAAATAAAAGTTTTATTTTTCATTTAAGAGGCTTGATGCAACTATCGAATCCAATTATTCACAATTGGGTGGCAAGAGGAAACAGTTCCATTCTAAAATAGATATGTAATAATTATAAATAATCTCTTATATAATATCTTGTTGGGGGTTATAATTTATACAACAATTTGAATTTGTTTCTCTTGTTTTCTTTTTTTCTCTGTAAAGAGACAGATTAATGATTGAAATGAGTTGGATGATCAATGGATATACAAAAGAAGACGTCTTAATGAGAAAAAAAAAGAAAAAGAAAAGGAAAACTGAATTATTAGAAGAAGTATGGGTACTATAAAGAAAGACGAGGACAATTTACAAACATTTTGGAAACTCAATAACCAAAATGAAATTTAGAAAGAAAATTAACACATCTAAGGAACTTAAAAAGTGTTAGGATATTTAAGGCACGTTTGGTGACATTATTGTTTATTGTTTCTCATTTTCAATTTTTGAGAGACTTGAGTATTTAGTAACTATTCGTTGTTTCTCGTTTCTCATTTTTATGAAACATTTCTAAAATTATATAGAAATTTTGGAAACAACAAAATCAAATTTCTTGTTCTCGTTTCCACTTTTTCCAAAATAGATTTAAAAGCATTGTTTTATAATTTCTTTACTTATCAATGACATAATAAATATCAACAAATAAATACAACACAAAACTTTTGGATATTTAAATTTAATATAAAACTGTTTTATTTAAAATTTCAAAGAACAAGAAAGGATTATCAAATATATTTATTTTTCATTTTTCTATATAAAGGAAAGAAACGGTTATTAAACACAATTTTAATTTTCTTAAATGAAAGTGAGGAAATAAGAAATAATAAACAAGTCCAACAAACTGAGGAGGATAAGATGCCAAAAGCCATACTCATTGAGGAACCATATATTACAGTTCTCCAATTGTCACAGATGGCATATTTTGAGGCTAAGTGGAGTGGGTTTTCTTTTTTTTAATTTTGTGGCCCATGTATAATAATTGATGGGGTGGTGGTGATAGATTGATTTAACAAACATTGATGTAAAAGTTACCCTGAAATTTTAGAGCCATCCATTCCATTATCTTTTCTCTACTCATCCTCATCCTCCTCCACTTACCAATCAAACATGTTTTTTAGGATACATGAGCCACCCTGCATCATGCATGGATTTGGTCCAATTAGACCATCCAAAAATAATCAACCAAACTTAAGGAGAAACGACTCCAAAGATGAATGGTTATGCAAACAAACCAAATAACACCTCATTTTCTTTAAGATTGAAAGTTTGATTTTTCACCCCATTGTTTTTGTTTTTAGAGATAAAACGAGACTACTAAAGATACTAGCGGATATATATGTTGTTTGATCATTGGTATGGTGAGTTTTTTTTCTTACGTTTTTAATACAATATGTGAGGTACAAATTCGAACTCACAACCTTTTGGTCAAATATATTATACCTTAACTAGTTAAATTATGTTTAAGTTTGACACTTTAACGATGAATTTGATATATCTTTTAATTTTAATTTTTTTCCTTTAAAATGTCTTTAATTATGTATTTGATTATATTTTATGAAAGTACTTTAAATAGCAAATTTATTTGATTGCCCTATATTCAAAAGTGATTCCACAATCACTTTAAAAATAAATAATAATCTCAGAAATGTTTGTTTAAAAGAATTATTTTAAACTAATTTGATTTTTTTAAAATGCTTTCTTTTTCTTATAAATTTTTAAAAAGCACGTTTAGTTCTATCTAAAACTACTTAAGAAGTTATAAAAAATACACTATAAATGAGTAGTTCTTTAAAATTGTTTATAGAAAAGATAATGTTCTATTTAGAAAGCATTTTTTTTTTCAAAAATCATCCTAGCACACAATTTTACTAACTATTCAAAAGTTTGATGTGAAATTACAGTTTTATCTTTTTACCACTTAAATTGGCGATGGATAAGAGACCACCGTCTACATCTCCATTAATATGACGTTATCTACCTTAGACATAAATTCGCATAGTTTTGTTTTTGGAATCATACCCATAATACTGCCTCATTGTTATTAACTCACGAGACTTTAGTTGCATATTTAACAATCCATTCGTCAATTTGTTCGACATCTGAGGTTTCTCCCCATATGGCTAAGTACCACCCTCCATTTCTCCAAATAATGATATTGTCTACTTTTCACATATGCCATCATGATTTTGTTTTTTTATATCACCCAAAAGGCCTCATTGTAATAGATGTTAATTTTCTCCTTCACTATTCAACGTGGGATTTTGATCGAATTGTCAACAATACTTATATGAATATAATAGGACGACAAGAAATACAAGGTGCCTAATTGAATATAATTATCATTTATTGACAAACTCAAAATTAGACTACGGAGAACAATACATCGAAACAATAATCACATTAAATAAAATGGTAGGTACTCAAACAAGGGAGTGAACTTGTTTAAAACGATCATAACATTATCAATCCCCATAAAGAAAGAATGATCATTTGAAAAGCAAGTGTTTTTTTAAGAATAAACTAATTAAACATACAAAATATTTGACAGTAGGCAATTGGCTTTTATTACCTGATGATAAATAGGATGGACAAGGAAATCAACATACGAGGAATGAATTAGAATCTCTTGAAAAGCGTATGCTTTTGAAGAATCAATAAACTAATTAAACATACAAAATATTTGACATTTGGGGCGAATACCGACGACTAATCGAGTTCGTGCCAACAAAACCCATAACCTTCGTCTCAGCTTCGAACCTAGTCATCCGCCCAAACGCCTCCGCCCGCCGGCAAACTTCTGCCTCGGAACCGTACGCATCTCCCGCCGCCTTCTTACTTCTACACCCCATCAGAAGATTGGAGCGCCGCCTCTGAATCTCTTCGGCGGCGGCGGTTGGGCTGGTGGTGGAGAGGCGCCGTTCGTCGTAGTCGGTGGCGCTGGCGGTGACGACACTCCACTCGATGCTGGCCTCGCTCGGCGCGTAACAAGTGGTGGGCGTGACACAATCCGTGCAATCAGAGCCCTGTCTCACCAGAAACGGATTGGGGTTCCCCATTAAGCTCTCTATCTCGAAAAGATCCGAACTTGCATCGCTTTCCGCATCCCCATTGTCGATTAGAATCGAATCATCAGTGGCGGACACGGACATATTCGAATCTGATTCCTTCACTCTTGGACCGATGTCGTTCCAAGACAGCATCGACAGCTTCCTCTCTAGGTGGTTCAGGCTCACAGTCTCCACACTTTGCGCCTTCAGGGAAGACCCAAAAACCTCAATTGACCTGCGCGCTTGCTGTTCCTCTACTTGAATTTTCATTTTCAGGGGTAAGTTTTTGGGCTCCGCTAATTTCGAGGTCGATTTTCGAAATGTGAAATTTAACCCACTTCTCACCAGTTCTTGTTTCGGATTTGTTTTGGTGTTATTGGATGAATGAACTTCTTCCACTGAGTCTTTGTGGCAGCCACAGCATTTATAGAGAAACCCCTTTGGTTTTAATGAGGATTTATTTTTCTTCTTGCTCTCCCCTGGGCCTGAATGATTTCTCCGTTGCAACAATGTATTTTGGCTATTCCAACTGGACTCTGAACGGATACTTGGAGTTCCAGAGCGGCTAATTTTTGTTTTTGGCTTCTTTTGGTGAACATTCATCTGTTCTGCCTTTTTAAACTGCTGTCTCCTGGGGCGTAATTTCAGAGGATTTGGGTTGTCCATTCCCCCATTGAAGTATTTCTCTGCTCCAAAAACTTCAATATCCCCATCCTCCTCTTGGGGCCGATCTCGAGCCGCTTCAGCGAGTTTGCGCACAAATTCTTTCTCAGCATGGTTCAAGTAGGAAGAGAAAGAGGCTTCCCGAAGGTGGTTGTTGTTATTATTGTTGTTCTCGAAGGACAACCTCTGCGAGAGGTTTGTGTCACAAACAGGTGGCGGCAGGCTCACCCTTCCCATGGACCAAACAGAAAGAAAAATTAAATACCCAATTGAAGAATTCTGAGAATGACAAGAGTGTAGATCCAAAAAGCAGAGGAGAAAGAAAAAAGTTGGAAGCTTTAATGAAGAAAATGAGATGTGAATGATTGAATCGGAGAACCAGGGGATGTGTGTATAAGTAGAGTAGCCGGGTAAGGCTATAAGAAACAGATTAAGCATGCAATTGCAGTTGCAGTTAAAGGAATAGTAGTATGGCCTCTGTTCTTTCACCAAAAACTGACAAATTCTTGATTTCATATCAAAATAACAGCTTTATTTTCTGGTGTGGAGGGCCCTGATTTGCATTTAATGGAGTGCCAGTCCTAAACTCTAGTCGGCCAAACACACAACTTGGACATCCGACATGAACCATTAACAGAACCTCTCTCTCTCTCTCTCTCACTCTCTGTGGAGGGACAGACATCGTAATGTTAACGTATTATCAGGTTGATTAGTTGATGTACCTCTTTGTCTTTATTTTTCACCATTCCTTTGAGAGGAGGTTGTGAGATTATGATTCACAGAACTAAAAACATGAAAAGATCAGAAAAACAAGAAACAAAACAAAACAAAACAGTACTTGTTTCCTTTCGTTTCCTTCCAAAGATTTTTGCTTTTTCTGGGTTCTTTCCCCTAATTTTCTTTAGTATTTGGACACGATCTCAAACTTTAAACCACACTCAAAGTTGGAGAAATAAGGATGCGAATCATACACGTAATTGCATTGGTGTGAAGCTCATTGCCACTTGTCATAAGCTTTTAAAATCCCAATTATTTTCTTAACTAGCAATTTTTAGCATTAGCTCCTCCCTCGCTTGTGCTTTTGGTATTTTTCAGTTGGAAAAACAACAAAATATCTTCTGTTATGTAAATTTAACAATATAGCAATGATGAATCATAACAAAGTGAGGCTCGATCTCTATTATTTAGGATATATTGGGTCAGAATAAAATCATTAGTTTAATACTTTGTATCACCTCTGTACCATTTACATAAATTTATTGGGTTTATATAAAAATAAAAGTGATGTTTTAGAAGGATATTTGTAGTTTCTTGAGAACACATTAAATTTCTTTTTCAAGTAAAGGAAACCGGTTAGACCCCACAATCATTTGCAATCCCCAACTGGTTAGAAGATGCCTTTCATTTCAAGCTTAGATAATTCCAAATTAATCAATCAATGAATACAATCATGATGTGTCGATGCTCGACAGAAAGTACATCATGATCCAAAGTATTTACAGAAGTTATAATTTATTTTTGTTGATTATTACAAATTTAGTAATAGTTATCAGCTTGGCATACAGTTTTTCCATATCCAGAAAAAACATGAGTAAAAAATATAAAGCAAGTAAAAAAAATTGTTTCTTTCATTGCTCAGAAAAGAACGAACTTTAGATGTTAGTTAAAGGAATGAATTTCCCATTATTTTCGAATTTGAGATGCATGGGTCCACTAATTAATTCAATTCTATTTCAAACCGAACCTTAGATTTGACACGATTTTAGATATCTTCAAAGGCTCAAAAAGGATTGATGGGAAGAAAGAGAGTTTGGTAGAATAAGTATAGAATTGAAGAGGAAATATTACATTAATGGGAGTGGCGAACCACAAACCAGAGAGGAGAATATAATAAATAAGTTAATTTTAAAGAATGGGATGCAAATTCATAAATGGGTAAGAAAGAAGAGGTTGGCAGATTTGAAATTGAGACAACGTGAGGATAAATAGGTGGGATGGTTGTGTTGGGTGAATTAGGGTCCACGCCCTAATCAGACACAGACAATGAAGTTAAGTTTGTGACCCATATTAATATCGTGAAAGTGACCAGTTGGAGAAATTATATTAGATTTGTCAAAAAAAAAAAAACTACGAAAATATCTCGAATCTATATTTAGTGGTTATCAGATTAGAAGATTTTTGAATTTGTGCATGGAAGGAGTGGCGGCTTGGTTTAATACTTTTTTGAGCAGCTGGGGCTGAAAGAAGCTTCTTGTTTGAAAACAAGTCTAACTAACAGTTGATTTAGGCCAAATTATGGGAGAGCACTGATTTGCCCCATTGTCGTTGAAAAGTGAAAGATTCTTCAAGAAACAAATAACTGTTTTGAAGTTGAAGGGCGAGTAATTGTTTGCCACTGTTGTCGTGGTTGGTCTGTCAATTTTCATGAAAGGGTATTCGTTCTTGTGTGGAGGCCCACGGGCCAATGAGGTTTCGCTACATTGTTCAATTTCTTGTCTGCAAAAAAGATAGAAAGAGTACTGCTGGCTGAATTGACAAATTTTTTTTTTTATTTTTGTATTTTTCTCTCTTAATTGTTGAATATTTAATGATGACAGGGAGAAAGTTACTCCTTACTTACTAAGTAGTCAAAAATTTTCCTTACAAAATTATAAAAAAAGTGGCAATACTTTGTTTTCGCCGTGGAGTTGGATTAATGGATGGATGTCTCATATGAGTGTAGTTTAAAATGACAAATATAGTGTCTTGGAGTGGTTTTGAAAGCTTGAAAATTTTATATACAATGGCCATACTTTTGTTCGTAGCAAAAGGTCTTTTGCTGAGACATTTTCTTTTCTCTAAAAGTTGTGTTTGGAATTAGAAAATTCTTAGATACCTAATTAGGGTAGGTACTTTCAAAAAGAAATTAGGGTCTTGATGTGGTCGTGAGAGGGTGGATAAATGTTGTTTCAGAGGAAAAGCATTTTCTTACATACATTGAGAGGCGAACATCCAATCCATCATCATCAGTTTGGTCGGATTCCGTCGATTTGATAAATTTTTCATAATAGCTGGTAGATAAAATATTAAAATTATGCTATATTGAATGAATAACTAAAAAGATCTAGCTTGTAGAGGCACCTACTATGGGCTTTGTATAAAGCTTCGATTGTGTCGGATGGCGTTGGCCCAATACTTATGGGTTGGAGAAGAAACTGATTGTTGATCCAAATTGTATGTGGGTTTGGTTTCTTATCACCGATTCGACTTCTACGGACTTGAACTTTCTGCAAATTTTCTTACTTTTTTCGAATTCCACTGCCTTATCCTCTTCACTCTTCAGTAAGAGCGAAAAATTCCATCCTGGGACTCTAGTCTACGGGTTTCATAGCGAGCAGGGGAACATAGTAAAATTGATTAACAAATGAGGATTTCCTGTTCGACTACCTTCGCAACTTTAGCTGAATCTTCTATCTATTGTCTTTCTAATTCATGGAAGCCGTCGTCTTCTTTGAAATCCACCGCGAAACCAACTCCTAAGATTGTACACTTTGGTTACCGAAACTTGCCACTGCAATTTTCACCCCGACGTTCGAATTCCCTGTCCCAAAATGGGTTTCGTCCGCTTTCTTTCTTCAATGCTAAAGATGAATCCGGCGGCGATTTTCAGCAAAAGGTACGCTACTTGTCATCTAATTTGCCATTAAGTTTCGGCATACTTTCTGTTGAATTTGTTTTCCCAGAAAACATACGTATATAGCAGGCAATTGAAGTACATATGCTGGGTCGCTGCCAAGCAGTGCACAAGATAGAAGAAATTATCTGAATATTGTAATTTTGTTCATGCATTTTTTGGTATGAGTTAGCTTCAACACATATTTGGAACTTTGTTACAGGGAAATGGGGGGGAGTGGCCTATCTTGAAGCGGTGGGAAGTGCCATGGGGATGGCAAACAGTTTCATTAACTTCTCTAGCTTGTGGATTAAGGTGGCTTTTTACAACTGTTTCTGCTTTGTCCAAATGTAATAGCTTTCATAATTTCCAGGCAAGGGCGAAAGTTAATGTTTTCCCCAGACAGTTTCATTGTGACAGGATTGGTTGAATCTGCCGCCATACCTTATCTTGGTATTCGCATTGAAGAGCTAAGCTTAGACGAGAAGGCTGAAATACTGTTTCTGGATCAAGGGTATGCTTGCTTTCCTCTAGTTTTTAAAACCTGCTCATAAGTCATAAATTTTTCTGGTCTTTTTTCACAAGTAAATTTCTTGAAGCTATTCGTAAAGTACCTTCAATCATAATGTTTTCTAGCATCTAAGATTCTTTGGTTATCTCTGATGAGTCTCCTGCCACTTTACATTTATTTTTTGTGGACCCAAAATAAGACTTAATTATTCACTGGCTCTTTTGGTAGCATTACAACTGTGGCAGTGCTTGGGATCTTATACAGTATTGCAAACACTTTCCAACCACTTCCCGATGACTTGTATCGCTATGGTATTCTCAATTACGAGCTAAGCTACTGTTGATTGCTTAATCAAATTTTCCCTTTAGCAAGAATTAGTGATCATTTAATTTATGTTAAAGTTTCTTCATTATTATTACTATTATTTGGTATAATGGTTCCCCCCTGATAAATAACTATGGTGTCAGAAATCAGAAGAGCCTTTATTATGTTTTATATTTCAGTGTGGAAAAGTATCATTTTCATGTTATTAGTAGTCATTTGGGCAGATCTTTGGTTTCCTGATCAGGCTCTAACATTTATGCTGATTTATATCCTTCAGATATTAAGGACCCCCTGAATCTGCAGAAAGGCTGGCTCTTATGGGCAGGAGTGGGTCTGGTCGGTGCCCTTGCTTCTATTGCAGCGACAGGAGCAGTCTTGTCTTCATTTAACGGTGGGAGCCCGCAAAGAGAGGTTAGAGATGATAAAGAGCCTTCTCATATTTTATTTTCCATTTTCCAATTTAATCTGGAACTGGGAAGTACATAACTCTACAGCCACCCTTTTCAGTTCTTGATAGCTTGTAGGTTACAGAGCATTCAAATTTAGTGGGTTAGTTCAAGATGAGTTATGCTTTACATTGGATTGTTTATGATGTTTTGTGAAGTATGAATGTAGTTGGCTTCCATATTTTGAAATTTTTATTTTTGTTCCTGGATATGTGGGATTTTACAGAGCACAGACTTTTAAGTATTCTTTTCATTTTTGTTTCAGACAGACGCTCTAGTACGCTTGCTTCCACTAATTGGATCTTCCAGCATCAGGTACTTCAATTTTGCATAAATTCTGGCTTTCAAAATGTCTAGATTTTTCTAAGGCTAATCATGTAGGTGTCTTCTTTACTAAAGACTAACAATTAATTTAGACATAAGCAAAGTGAAACAAGCATATCTGTTTTCATTTCAGCACTGCTTGTCTGGTGGGTATCGCTGGTGTCCTTGCTCCAGTTCTTGAAGAGACTGTGTTCCGGGGATTTTTTATGGTGTCTCTTACCAAGTGGTATGGTCTTTGATTGGTGGTTTATGAGCCTAGTTTTGTTGATCACTTCTTTGAGCATGAACCCGTGATTAGCGCAGCTGCATTTGCCCTTGCACATCTTGTAAAATAATAATCAGCACAAAATAGTTTTACAGATAACACAAATTCAACTTGTAAAAAGAGCTTTCTGTTTACAAAGTAAAAGAGAATTTTAGAAAGTTTAAAAGCCCATTCAACCATAGAAAAGTAAAAAAACAATGCTGCCTCTGAGACATGCTTTGAGATATTCAGGGAAAAAACATCTGGGAGAATAGAATTGGGTGATTGTTATGTGATCATAGTGGAGAAACAATCATAATATATAATTTTTATGAAGTTGTTTTGGCTGAATATGATTCTTTTATGTGTTCATCCGCACGATTTCTCCTTCCTCCAGGGTTCCCACGCCAGTTGCCATTCTGATTAGTGCAGCTGTGTTTGCCCTTGCACATCTCACTCCTGGAGAGTTTCCCCAGCTCTTTGTGCTTGGTAATGTTCATCAACTGCAAGTTCTCTCCGATTTTACCACATCGTCTAGCTGTGACTTGAAATATTATCATCAATTCAGAATCCCTTTGGGTCGACACTTAAGAACGAAGTAGACTTTATTTCGAGTGCGTAATATGTTTCCTTGCATCAAAAACTCATATAGGAACTGCTCTCGGATTTTCTTATGCTCAAACTCGCAACCTCTTGACACCCATCACCATACACGCTTTGTGGAACTCAGGCGTCATTTTGCTTCTTACCTTCCTCTCGGTAAAACATTAATTTCACAGTGAAAGTGAACTCTTTCTTATGCTTCAATTTCAGACTGCAAAATGTACTGAGCTAACTCTTTTTTTTTTTTTTTTTTGTGTGCATATAGCTCCAAGGTTACGATATAAAGGAATTGCTGCAGACAACATGATAGAAGTTGAGGTTTCTTTTTGTCAAGAATTCAGAATCTGTGTAGGAAATCGTCAGACATATTTCCATTGCTTCGTTGGTATTACTGATATCAAATCTTGACAGAAGTAGTGTACAAGTTGATTGAAAGGCTACATATTTCTGAGGATGATCATTGTACTGCAATCTAGCTGATAAAATGAATTTATAAGCCTTTTGCCACTCCTTTCTTCATTATATCCAAATTCTTCGAAACATCAGAGTTGAGTGACAAAACATCAGAGTTGGTGGTGTAATTGGGTCAGCTAAATTTATGTCAAACTATATGTTGGATTAGAAAAAATTAAGAACACACCAAAAAGTAATGCCCAGCATAATCTTAAGATTTTGAATTAAACTGAGAAGCCCATCAAGTGGATACCCTGCATTCTAGCCAGACAAGTCAAACCTTTTCAAGTCTAGAAGACCATTCGAACTAATTAGTTTAAAAATTTGTTCAAAATGTAACATTTTTACACAAAAGGGTCTAGTTGAAATATACATCACTCTTTTTTAATTGATTTGTCCCCGGACTACGATTAAATTTTTGACAAGTTTTAAGAGAAATGTAGAGAGATTTTTTTCTTTTTTTAAATTAAAGAACTATCAAATTTTTAATGGCGAAGAAATAGTCAAATAGACGTTGTAATATATTTTTGAAGATTGTGCCTGTAATTAAAAATAAAGTGGGGTTGCACGCTTGGCAAGTAAGTCGAAGGCGAAGGAGTGAGACAAAAAGGGTTCCAACCGAGGGTTAGATTTTTGGGAATTTCACTGAATTTGATTTTGGAGTCCCATGCAAGTTTGGCATTTGACTCTCAACTTAAATTTTGTGGCACTTCCATTGTTGGTTTTGGTGCACCAACAGCACACACTTTTAGCTCACCCAACTACTCTATATTGGTTTCTGCGTCCATTTATATGTACCTTTTATCTTTCATTAATTCTAGCTCTTATTTATCACATAAATCAAAAACTATATAATATTTGACTTATGGGTTAGGTTTGTGTAACCTTGAAATTAAAATATTGACCTTATGTTTAGTTATGTAGATTGTTTTCTTCATACTATAAATTGTGTAATATCATGAAAACTATATGTAAAATTCATGTCATATAAATCGAGGCTCGTTAAACCATATTAGCCATTTATATGAAGGTGAATGAATTTGAGTATTGGAGTGGAGCATATTTTTCTCATACTATTGGTATTTTTATTTTTAATTAAAAAGTATATTCAAGTGATGAGGTGAATCAAACATTGCTTCTGAATCAAACTTTCTAATTGATATTTTAATTAAACACCAATGTTTCAGTTGAGTGATTAAAAGCAAACACACTATTGACTTATAAGCCCCCTCATCAAATTTTGATATTAGTATTTCGTCCCCCAAACTTGATTTTTAATGTTTTAAAATCATTTGATGAGGAATTGAAAGAAGCACTATTTAAATAATGGCAGTTTAGAAATTACATATAAGGTTTCTTTTTTAATACAATAAATGTGGAGATTAAACCTTCCAACCTTATCAGAAGTACAATGCCTTAACTGTTAAACCAACTGCTCATATTGACACATATGAAATATTTAAGAAAAGAAATTTGATTAAAAAATTTTAAGTTGATGTGATGTATTTATGTTAGAATGTATTAAAATATAGAGGTGTAGAAAATGGGGAAATAAATATATTTTACAAAAACTAAGATATATAAATCATCTCTTACAAGGGGTAATTTTGAGTAGAGATAATTTATTGAGAGAAAATCAAGAGAGAAATTTTTTAAAGATTTTTTTTTTTTTCAAAATTATTTAAGAACATTATAATTTCTGATAAGCCCCACAAAACCCTAAAAGCCAGGTACTGTTTAAAGTCTGAGAGATTAGATTATCATAAATGGGTCAAAGCTTGACTCATTGAAGAAAATGCCCATTTTACCCTTTTGCTGTAACACTAACACAAATTTCCCATTTTTGGCTTTGTCAAATCTTAGAAAATTAGTTAAAATTCTGACAAAGGCAGTGGAATAGAAACTGTGGGAATGGAATAGAAGCTGAATTTTGGAACTCCAAGGAACTCATCAAATTATTATTATTTTTAATCTTATTAATGAAATCTCATTGAAATTAATTTATATTTAATCAGAGAGTATCGAAAGTCGTTTTTAGGTCCTTGTTTCCATGTCTTGATTTCAAATATTAATCCTTTTTTAATTGGAGTCTCCTTTGAAAAACTCCACTCTCCATTACTAATCTAATTTATTACACACACACACTCACACCTAAAACTCCATGAGATTCAAATCTCCAGATTCCTCCATTTCCATAATCCAATTACCTAACCCCAACAAGTTCAAGTTTTTTGCATGTAACTAATTTTAATCAACAAATTACCAATTTTTACCACATGGGTTCTTAAAAAGTTGTTTTCTTTCCTCAAGTTCTAAACTTAATTAAAATCCATTATATTATTTTTTCTTGACCTTAGGGTTTTCTTGGTAGGTGTTTTACAAAGAGGAAGCTTTTAAGGGCCACCACAAATAGCGGCTGATCCCTCGGAAGCAGACCCCTTCTCAGGAAGCATATATTGCCTTCAATCTAACTCAACTTTCACACTGATCTCTCTTCAACACCTTCTCAACTTTTATCCTTTGTTCTTCATTTCTTAGTAACAAAGGAATTGGCTAGCTGAGTTGTTTAGGGTTTATAGAGAGGCAAAAAGAAGACAACTTTTTTTTTCCCCTCTTTATATAAATGGAGGAGATAAGTGATGCAGAAAGATCAGTAGAGGAGGTGATGTTGCCAGGGTTTCGGTTCCATCCAACAGATGAAGAACTTGTCGGATTTTACCTCAAAAGAAAGATCCAACAGCGACCTCTCCTTATTGAGCTCATCAAGCAAATTGACATTTACAAATATGATCCATGGGATCTCCCAAGTAAGAATAATAAAGATTCAAACTTTTTCACTCCCTACTTTAATTTATTGCATGTTTGAAATGAAGCCTGATTTGGGTCTCTTTTGTTTGTTTTTGTTTGAGTTTAGAGCTGGCAGGAAGTGGAGAAAAGGAGTGGTATTTCTACTGTCCTAGAGATAGAAAATACAGGAACAGTGCAAGGCCCAACAGAGTAACTGGAGCTGGATTTTGGAAGGCCACAGGAACTGACCGCCCCATCTACTCCTCCGATGGAAGCAAATGCATTGGGCTGAAGAAATCACTTGTGTTCTACAAGGGCAGAGCCGCTAAAGGGGTTAAAACTGACTGGATGATGCATGAGTTTCGTCTGCCTTCTCTCACCGATCCAGCTCCACCCAAGAGATTCATTGATAAAACCATTCCAGCAAATGTAAGACCCCATCTATAATTTGTTTTTGTTAAATGTTAAGATTAAGACGAGAGGAAACAACAATATGAAGTTCGAACATAGGACTTCCTGTTCGAATGAATAAATCGCTAGTCAACCGAAAGGCTTAAATTGATGAGTTGTATAAATTTAATTCATATATTCGATACCAGGATATCTAATATGTTTGTCCTTTTTTAAGAACTGTTATGAGTTATCCTAAAGATGATGGATCATAAAATGGTGGTGGTGCAGGATTCATGGGCAATATGCAGAATATTCAAGAAAACCAACTCTACCGCGGCTCAAAGAGCTCTATGTCTCTCTTCTTCTTCTATCCCTCCATTGTCTGAAATCAACCCATCCAACAATGCTCTCACCAAAGATGACACCTTTTTTTTCACATCAAAAACCAATTTACCGCCCTCCAATAATCCATTTTCTTTCCCTAACGAGACCCACCAATCTTCCATTTCCAACACTGCTTACCCTTTTGACTTTATTGCCTCCTGTAAGCCATTCAACCCTCAAATTACTAATAGAGTACTCTCCCACCACCTTCCCAACTTTTTTGCTGGGCCCATCACCACAGAACCAGAAAAATCCAGATCAGTGGACCTGTCTTCTATTCTCCTCAACATGTCATCGTCAGTGCTTGGAGATTTTGGTATTGTCAAGCCCACCGACACCATAGATTTCCATACGCAACAGCAGTTTATTACAAGCAGCAGCAACTATGATCCGCAGAGTTTGTCACATGAGATGATGCAATCAGCTGGTGACCAGTTTGGGGCTATAAGATCCAGTAGTACTGTTGGATATCCACTGAATTTGCCTTTGAATTTGAGTGATTCCGGGAAGTCAAGTTTTGTGTGGGATTCTTCTTCTTCATGCCCTAGTGAAGTTTCCACTAGTTTGTCTACAACTAATTGCTACACCTGATCATCCATTGAATCTGAGTAGAAACTTTTTAACTGCTTTTTTATTTAGGTGTTTATGTAGTTAAGTTAGCTAGAAATAGGGTTTAGTTTCCAATGGTAGGAAATACTACTCTTCAGTTGATATGTAAAAGCTGTTCCATCCGCAAAAGTTTTTGCAAATCATTAAAGTGTGAGTTATTTTCTCTCCTTCACCGGGAAAAAAAATGATTGAATATGACTCCACCTTCAAAAATCTGCATGTTTCGTAATAATCAGATACAAGTTTGAAATACATTTTATATAATTTCTCTCATAGAGTAAAATTATCAATCATGTTTTTTTTAGTACAACTTATGGGGTGGGAGATCAAACTCACAACCTTTTGATTAGAGATATATATGTCAATTATCGTTAAGCTATGATTGTTTTGACAAAATTATCATTCATGTTCTTTCACTATCTAATAATTTCTTGTTTCACAGACCTGAGAACTAACACGTGACAAATTTGGAAGATTTAAATTTAAAAAGAAAAATACTGGACTCTTTGATAGTAATGATAAATACTAAATTTTTTCCTATCACCCATAAATGTTTACGAACGGAGAGAAATGCAAAAATAATTGTTTTTTTCTTAAATAAAATGGTTGTGATGGTGGAAAGAGGGAAGTATTATCCATTAAATGACGTATGTGTATTTGTGTGGACCAAAAAATATATTATTTAGCCTATAAAATCTCACTGTATCCATGGTGTGTGTAGGGCAGCCTAAGAACGTAAATTATCATTTAGTATCCTTGAAATCAAACAAATACTTTTAAACTTTTCTACTCTTTTTAGTTTTATATTCTCTTAATCAATCTTTATTCTATTTTAGTATCCAAAGTCTAACATTTAATTGTATATATAATGCTTCAATGTAAGAAACTAACAGGGCGTGCATTTTTTTAGACTTTTCAGATAGCAAGTTTCCAAATTTTCTCATAGTATGACTTTGAACAAATGGATATATATTGACGAACCAAATAAAATAATCTCACCCCCATGAAATTCAACAGTTATAAATCCTCCTCCCTCAAACATCAACAACCACAGAGAGAAAAAATGGAAGGGAAGCAAAGTGAAGTTGTGTTGTTTGGATCGTGGTATAGCTCATACTGCACTAGAATTGTGCTAGCACTCAAAATCAAAGGCATAAACTTTGAGTACGTGGAAGAAGATTTAGCAAACAAGAGCGAGTTGCTCATCAACTACAATCCAGTCCATCAAAAAGTCCCTGTGCTCGTCCATAAGGGAAACCCAATTGCTGAGTCCTTTGTCATTCTTGAATACATAGAAGATCATTGGAACCACCACCCTAAAATTCTTCCAGAGGACCCTTATGAAAGAGCCAAAGTTCGCTTCTGGGCTCAATTCTATGACCAAAAGGTTTATTTCTTTTAATTTCCACCAAATTCATGCGCCGCTGATTTCAATCTTTCGTTCCCCTTTGATGATGTTCTGTTTTGTTTATGATATTTAGATAATGTTAGGCGCCTTGCCCATCCTCAAGTCATCTGAAGGAGAAGAGAGGGAGAGAGCTTGTGAGGAGCTATCGAAACTGATAAGGGTATTTGAAGAAGGAATGAAGAAAGATTTACCTGGAAAATTTCCCTTCTATGATGGAGAAAACTTGGGACTTGTTGATATAGTTGTGGGGCCTAATGCCTCCAACTATTTGGCCCTGCGTGAGGTTGTTGGACCTGTAATTGACTCCAAAAGAAACCCTGACTTTTTCTCATGGGTGGATGCTTTGAAAGCCCATCCTCTCATTAAGGAAACGCTTCCTCCTCATCATAAAATGGTCCAGAAACTGAAAGAGAAGATCCCTCAAAAGCCCAAAGATCACTGAAGGAATCATATAGATAAAGATATATGTTTGACTATGTTTA
Source organism: Momordica charantia (assembly GCF_013281855.1). Lineage (NCBI taxonomy): Eukaryota > Viridiplantae > Streptophyta > Magnoliopsida > Cucurbitales > Cucurbitaceae > Momordica > Momordica charantia. The sequence continues at coordinate 30,141,119 of NW_028275167.1, read as the reverse complement.
CCAGTTCAGTGTGGCATATGTTTTATTTCATTAGTTTGTATGTATGAAGATCTAAAAGCATTGTAATAATCATAAATAAACAGAGTTTGCAGGAATTTTATGATGGAAAATACATATATTTCATTATAGAAAAGAAACTATCAGATTTGGAAATCAACGAAGCAAGTTATTCCAATATTCTCCTCTGATCTAAACCTGTGACAAAATTGAGATTTGAAGTCAAAAAGGAAAAAGCAGAAGTGCGGGCTCCAAGTGGACCTTTCTGTTTAGGAATGTAATTTGATTAAGTTTTTGGTTGCACCATAATAATTGGTCAACGGTCAACTTTGACATTCTCAGCACTCTTGAAATCAATTTCAGGTCAACCTGAGCAATGAAAAGTATTAGTGAATAACTCAGCCCAGCTTCCTCTTGCTTTTCCAACTTCTTTACTGAAAAATTATTGCTGCCTCTCAGAAGATCTTTCAGCTTTCTCTTAGTCTGTATCACCAGAAAACAGAATTTGTTAGGTACGAGTTGGCAGAAAGGCATTGTCATTGACGAACAAGATTGGTAAAGCCAACCTTCTGAAAGTGAGCTTGAATGTTCACCAACAAAAGCTGTAGATTTTCTGAACTTTGGAGTTCAACCTGATACTTTCTGTTGCATTTTAGGATATTTTTAACATCATTTTTATCAGAAAGAAGAAATTCATAGAAAACCCACATTGACTTCTCTATAATTTCTGCTAAAATATTACATGAAAAGTCATCCTCATCTTCCCATTCCCTTCCTTCAGCTTCTGCAGAACCACCATCATCTGAAGAATAATTAAACAGATTTATCATGATCCGGACCCCCAAAGTACCCAAAATTTGCTAAATATGTTGCAAATTCTACCTTTGATGGGTGGAACTTGCAGAAGAGAACGAAATACACATCGGTTCTGGACATAGTTTTCAACTCTGTTGCCCTGAAACCTTTCTTCCTCCATGAATCTTTTAAGCACGACTTTAAAAAGTTGGAACTCGCTAGCGACTTGGTTATACTGACAAATGCCTTGCGAGTCATGTCGTTGCAGCTCAATGGCCTTCCTAAGCTGCCATTGTAGAATTTCCCAGGAAAGACAAACTTGTCCTACGTACACCAGTTCCATGTCCCTTTGTAATTCTCCTACGGATTCAAGTCTTGGGTCAGCTGTCAGTTTCCGTGTGTTTCCCAACCATAACACTGAGTTTTGCTCTGAAATTGAATTCAGTGGATATTTCAACTGCAGCAAACCTACAGAGTTGAAATCCATTGCTATGTAAAAAGCATCAAGAGATATAACTATATATTGAATGATGAAAGTTTTTATATTTGATAATCATTTTAAACATGGTATAGTATGGTATTAGAGCATGTGGTACTGAATTATTTAAATATGCAACTCTTCACTAAGCCTTGAGACTTGTTCAGGGAAATATCAGACGTATAATAAAATATTTGTTCAAAATAATATTAGGCAGCAAAATGAGTAATGTAAGAACTTCGTGTTATGTAGGTGAATACGTACCAGTGGCATGCATACTCTGATTGTTTAAGATATCAAGTTTCCACATTTTCTCTGCATAAGTTTTGTATACCTTTCGTATCTCTCGCATTAGTTCTTCATGCTTAAACTTTTCATTAATTGCTTCAGGTTCCTCTTCAAAAATCGTTGGAAGTCCCCCAGTTTTTGCATTCCTCAGTTCCATTTCTAGCTGCTGTACTATATCCTGGTGATCTGGTAGATAGTTAAGTTCATACCGATGATCAAAATTCAATATGGAGGGCTTCTCCTGCAAAGTTGTTTCTGTGGATTTCTCTGGAACGTCGACAGATTCTTCCTCTTTCTGGGCCAAATTACTGAGAAAGTCAAGTTGCTTGTTTTCCTCAGCCTTGATCTCTTTGGAAGACGAACCAACTTGATCATGATTGATTCTTGGGGAGGCATTGGTTGAATCCCCTGCAGATTCTGAATCAGACGGAATTGAATAATCTTCCCAAAGCACTTGAACTTCCGCTTCAGGCAATGAATCAAACATATTGGAAGCACTATTTTCCGGGTCAACTATCCGTGCCTTTACTGAGAAATCATCCTCGGCACTGTCACCACTTTTCAAGACACCATAATTTCTTCCCTTTGAAACAACATCCAAAGCAATGGATTGAGTGTAGGCAAGAGCAGGATCGATATTACTCTCGTCAAGTTCTATCCCTTCCCAAGTAAATTCAGAATTTTCCAATTTCAAAAACGAGATACTCTCCTTAGAAACAGAGCTAAAAACAGAATTCCTCGTTTTCCCATTATTTGCACAATCCATTTCACTACTATCCTCCTCCGGAAGTTCGAAGGGTTTCGAACCAACTCGACCATTCTCCAAATGCCCACTTCTTTCATCATCTTTCTGAAACCTTTATGAGAAAGAAAACAGAGAGAAGAACCAATTAAGAAGGTCAGAAAACAAAAATGCATATCTGCGGAAAAATAAATAAAAAGAAACCTGAAAACGTATCGGTGAACTAATCGAAAGGCAGAGAACACATAGGTGTGAAGAAATATCCTAAAGGGAAGGAGGAGTGTAAGCATATTGCTGTGAGGAATAGAGTTCTGTAATTCTTTTGGGTAAGAAATGAAGAAGGGCATTGAGCGGAGAAAATTTCTGTGTAGCCATCAAAATCAAATTAAGGTCCATGGAATTTTGTCTTGATTACAAGAGAAGCTAAAGGGACACAGAAACTGAGATGGAGACGCTGCCTCTAATGACTAATCTTCTCAACCAAATTTCAGGGGAGACGATGGACGTTTCACTTGTAGATGCTCAAGTTTGAAGGTAAATTTCTTGTCAAATTTTACAGACAAATCAGATCACCAACGTCTCAGAGGATAAAAAAATTTGTTAGAACTCCAGAGAAAAAAAAAAATTTAATTTCCGATCCATGTATTTATTATTATTATTTTGAAAAGATTAAATTTTACGGTAAACTTCATAGGATATATTAATTTTATCCTACGTTCAACTTTGATAAATATTGTAATCTCTATTTATTAAAGTGGAGCAATTTAAATTATTATTCTTCCAAATTAGAAGTTTGAATTTTTCACTGTCTATTAAATTTTTAAAAAATGGTAAATTGAAAACATCACTTTTGAAATATGGTAACATTATACTCATAAACTTTCAATTATAAAAATTAAACTCTCAAAACTTCTATGATCGAAACAAATTGGATCCGTGAAGAAAAAAATTAAACCCTAAAAAATAATTGCACCTCTAGATTTTCAATTATTAAAATTAAACCTTAAATTTTAAAAAATTAAATTTATTTTACTCTATTTCTCCCCACATTTTTAAGGGTGGTTTTTGCAATATTACAACTACCATGTGAATGAATGTAACTTAAATTGACAATACTACATTACTACTCTCTTAAAAAATTTTAACTCCCTATAAATTAAGTTGTAACTATGAGTAAATAAATTAGTACTAATCTAAATATAACTCGACTAGTTAAGTGTGTGAGTTCGAATTTCCACTCCACATGTTCACATGGTTACAGAACTAAAAGAAATTACATAAACAGTTAATTTTAGTTTTAAATGTCGAGTAAGTGAATATTGTGAAATTGGAAATGATGAGGAATGTTCTTATTTCTCTCTCTCTTTTTTATAAAATATTTTTAAAATTATATAGAAATTTTAAAAACAACCCAATCATATTCTTATTTTTATTTTTAAATAAAATATTATTTTAATTATTATTGATTTATAGAAAATCAGAAATTATTACCCAAGATAATTATATTTTTCTTTGTAAAAAAAAAAAAGGGATAAAAAACAAGAAATCAGAGCTGTTACGAAACGGTACAGAACCGGACCATCACTGAGGACAAATACGGGATTTCCGTTGTTTCGTTTTCTGGGCTCCACTAATAGCTTCCTTTAGGCCCAAAAAGATCAGAGATTTCCGTTGTTTCGTTTTCTGGGCTCCACTAATAGTTTCTATTAGGCCCAAAAAGATCAGGGATCTTTGTGCAGCATGAGCTGGGTACCACTAAATTTTGTATTTCTCCCCCATTTCCTTTTAAATAACTATTCAAAGTGTTCGTAAATTAGTTTCAGTTATATCCATAAATATTTTGCATTCAATTCAATTTAAATGTGTTGAGTTATAGGAAAATGTAATTAACTATTATTTTAAAAATAATATGTAGAAAGTAATACCAATTTAACGTATAATATTTAACTAGATACAAACAACCTGATATTTCTAACTAAAGATTTAAAAGAAGTGTTATATATATAAATCTTCATTTCTCCTCCTTTTTATTGTCTATTAGAAAAATGAAGGGAAATAAATAATAAAATTGAACTAGAATATTTTAATACTGCTACCAAACGACATCTTCTATTTTTGTAATATTTTGAGAACAAATTCTTGAGATCTAAATAGGAGGTTTTAACTTTTGTATAAAGTAAGAGAGAGAAATTGAAGAGAGATAGAAATGAAGAAAAAAGTATTATAGATTGATAATGTGACATGATATTTGAACTACTACATAAATTTTTTAATTAACAAACGAATAAATAAAAGTTTTCATTTTTTTTTTAGTTTTGTTGCCCAGTGAATATCAAAAGTTTGAAACTTCAAATTTAAAGAATATAAAAATTATTCTGATTCACATCTCATATAAAATGGAGATACATTGCACGTAATTACCAAAAATAATTGAATAAAGCAAGCCAAGTCTGACACTTCAATAAAGTAGATTAATTTCACAACCACAAGTGCATCGGCAACTCAAAAAACACATTACTATAATTAATTTAACACAAATTATTCAAAATAAAGATAAAAGACACGTGACAAAACTGCTTAATAGCATTTTAGGGCGTCGGCAGATCTAATTTTCAATTTCATTTTTCGAAAAATAATTAAATAGATAAAACAAAAGAAAAAATATATTTTTACGGTTCATCTTTTGATTTGATGTAATAATGTAATGTTTTGAGGCTGCACAATCATTTATGTTTCGTTGTTATCATTATAATTTGTGCAACTAAGTGGGCGTGCAAATAATAAAACTTTATAATGATTTGGGCAATAAAATTTTTCTTTCTTTCTTTCTCCCGGTAAAAAATTATACATATTTATATTTACGGCAATTCAAGTATTTATTATTATTATTATTTATTTCTTGAGAAACTGAATATTTGTATTAAACTCCACATGGATAGATCATAGATGGGAAGAAAATCATCTTCTAGTAAACACGATGAGCAGATAGAAAATGGGAGAAAAGAAGAATTGTAAAAACTGCAATTCAAGTATTACATGTTACCTATTTCACTTGTGTTATTATATTGTTATTTTCAATCAAAGATAAAGTCTAAATTTACCTAGGTTGATATTTATAATATTTTTAGATCACCTTTCTATACCTATACCTATAGATTGTGATGTGACATTATATTTGTCGGTGATGATACCTTTTATTTAATTATAAAAAATACTTAACTTATAATATTTAATTAGTTTAAAGTATCCGTTGTAGTTCAATTTCTTTACCTTCACCTCTACTTTTTTTTTCCCAACATGTCATGTGAGTAGAAAGTTCTCCCATTTGCGCAAGATTTGAGGAAGATATTTTCTCCTATAAGAGATAGTTATTATATTACTTAGTTTTTTTAGTTATTGTGTAATGTTGACACCTGGTCTATGATCTTATTATTACTTTTCAATACAAGTCAGATTAATTTACTCTCAGTGTTAATGTGGTATCAAGATTAAGTGATTTTTTTTTCTCCTGAGAGTAATCTTCTGTTGTGCTCTTTCGTCATGTCTCTTCCCACTAATGAGATTGCTCCATTTGTCGAAGAAATCACCCCTCCCGCTAGAGTACTCCATTATCAATCCGTATTATCTCCATCATTCTAATAATACGAGTCTCATTCTTGTTTCCGAATTAATAACGGAAAACAATTATACTTCATGGAGTAGACCTATGGTGATTGCCGTGACGGTGAAGAACAAGATCGACTTAGTTGATGGCTCGTTTCTATTTATAAATACTTACTATAGGTGAGCCAATAAATTTGTCCATTTATAAGTTCGTAGGGTAGTCCTTGATATTCATGACTTCACATTAACTTTTATGTAATCTTACTTACGCTATTTACGTACTTATTAGTATTTAACTAGTATTAAGAACTAAAATGATATGCTATTTTTAAAATAAAAATATTTACCATAGAAGCTTCTACTAGTTCTAACATAAAAACAGTGGACAGAGTAAAATTTGAAATTTGACCCTGTAAAAAGGTTATGGAAGACTTAATCCGTTAAAGCTATGTTCAAACAAGTCAAAATATTATGTTTTTAGAATACTATATAAAGAAATAACAACTTTAGACTATGATACCCACCTCCCTATAATTTTAATATCAAATTTCTTAACAATCAAATGTAATAACATTAAAATGAGTAAGAAAAAAAAAATTATGCTGAAAATGTTAAAAGAGAGGAAGAAAAAATTGTTGGATGAAGAGATGTGACATTTAATTTATAAAGAAGGAAGGAAGCTTGGAAAAGCGAGGCTAGAGAGACAGCAAACATGTTTGTGCAAGAATTAGGAACCTACCTCCTGTTATGCATCAGACAAAATTGCAGATTTCATATCCCAACAAATCTCTCTCAAAATTCACAACTCTTTCACTTCCCCTTTCTTTGTCCAAACAGATCCAAATCAACCAACTTCAGATCATTCACTAAACATCACAAAATTAAAGTATCCCCAAATAATTGCTTTATCATAATCACTACTCTCATACTTTTTTACATCAACTGGGCGGATTTTTTTTTTCCCTTTTTTCTGCGATGTAATGAATAGTTAAATGGCGGATATGGAGGAACAAATTATGTACTCTCTTTTGAATCATTTCCACCATTATCAGAACTGTGAGAAGCTCTGGCTCTGTCCCCCTTCCCAGCTGCTCCGACGACGTATTTGTTATTGTGCATCCAAACTCTGAGCACCCGCTTCCCGATCCCAATTTCATTGCAGAATTCCTCCACTAACCTCTCGTCACTTTTGCGAATTTTCCATCCCATTTTCTCCGAGAATAAGTACATCTTCTCCTTCTGCTCCACGCTGAATTTGGTCCTCTTTCTCTTCCTCTCTTTTGGGCTCAATGTCAATTGATCGCCACGGCGGTCGTCCGGTGGCGCTCCGGTGCTCAATGCCAGCAACATGTGGGGGGCCGAGAAGTGGAGCGGGGGCGGTATGTGCGAAATTGGTAAAGGGACCGGCGAGGATGGGCTTTGGGCCTTGTTTGGGCTCGGGCTTGAGAGCCCATGAGAGTGGTAAGGGTAACGGCGGTGGGCGGCGAGGTTTGGCCAGGGATCGTCGGGTTCTCGGCGGTGGAAGTTGCGGTGGCAGCCACAAGCAGCGCAGTTTAGAGAGGTGGGATCGGCGGGGGTGGCGGTTAGTGAAGGCATAAACTCGCCGCAGCCGTCGAGGGCGTGGCCGCCGACGGTGGCGGCGTGGTTCTTGAGGCATTCTCTGTAGGAGGTGAGCGTGAGCATGGGTTGTGGGATTGAAGAAGAGGAGGCTAATTCCATGGGTGGCAAATGTTATTGGCTGATCTCATTTATGCTGGAGATAATTTCGTTGTTTTCCACTCACACAATGATTGGGAATGGGATTATGGACGCAAAAAAAAAGGGGTCCAATTTTGCATTAGACGACGTGACGGTGACGACAATCATGATTTGGAATTGGAATTGGAATATAACATTTTGACCAGAGGAACATTTTAATTAGAAAAATAAAGGATAAGAGATTAATTAAGATAATCGAAGACTTGATTGAATAATAATAAATAAATGGTTGAGGGAGAGGAGGAGAAAGGAAGAGCAAGAAGGTGGAAAACTTCATGGCCACTGATTAATGGAAAAGAAAAGGGTATTGATTCAATTAGATATAAATCCTTTGGAACTTGATTTGATATGTACTCAATAATTAATTGGGATTTGGTGATTAATTAGATATATGTCTTGTTGTTGATTTAATAATGTCAATACATTTTTTTCTTTTTGCTAATTAATGTTTTCGGGAAGCGGGGTGGGGATATTCTATCATCTGATCTGATGACCCCGTCATTTGCTCCCGTGCCAATACGTGTCCCTTCCAGAAAATTTCAGATCCTGTTTTTTCTTAAAATCTACATTGACAAACTTTGAATAAAATAAAAAATAAAAAAACCTTACTCGATGAAATAATAAAATTAAAATAAAATTTTTTTATTGCACACCCCTCCACTATTCTCACAAATAACCACATAATTCTACTAAATTTGATAGCCAATGTAACTCATGAAATTGAATACTAGATAAACCACCACCAATAATTCAAATCCATTCTGTCTCAGCTTTTTTCTTTTTTCTTTTTTCATTTTATTTCTATCGTCCATTGACTCTCCGTCAAGTGATTACTAAAAAAAATTCAAATTCTCTTATCCATATTTGTTTAACTATAATTTTTTCTTACAATTAAAATTCAAAGTCTTCCCCCCACTTTGTGTTTGATATTTAAAAAAAAATCAAAATCTTTTTAAAGTATGAGTTTGTAAAGCTCACCCAGTCAAATATAATTATTTGAGGTTTTTTCTCGTTAGATTATGTATATTAAGTTATTTTCGTCATCTTCCAATTGTGTTAATTTGGTCGTGGAAATTATAAAAATATTTACAAATAGTCATTAAATCTATCGATCTTATTGATATAATATCAATATCTATCTAGTTCTTCATTAAGAATTATATAATCGCATTAGTTTATTAATGATATCACACTTACATCACTTGTTTGTTAAGTATTAATTTGACTAACAATAGGGACTAGTAAACTGTGGACTATACATGTAATTCAAAAAAGATAAACCTGGCTAGCTAAAAGAACTATTTCAAATATAAGGGTAAGAAGAGAGACATAAATTTGAAAGCAAAATATCCATTAATTTCCTCCAATGAACTAAGGTTTACAACTTGTGTGTTAAAATTGTAGTTATCCAAAAACGAAAAGATAAGAATATAGAATAAGGAATGGAGGAAGTAAGTTGTTAGTGGTGGACACGTGTGAGAAAGGGAGTGAAGGCAGTGGCTGGGACATTGCCATGTTATGGGCCGTGTGTAACACATCACTTTCTGGTTCGGGGTTAGTGCCATAATGGAAGCCATTAAGAGATAATTAAGGGCTCAAAATTGGGGAAGATTCGGAAAAAAAGGTAGAAACGAAGGGGGGGGGGGGGGGAGGTGACAGTTTGTCTTATAGGGTGCTGCTAATGTAATGATAATGCTGAGTCATGATTTAATTAGGAGTGAAGAAACAGGAAACAACACAAAATCTTTCTAATCTCTTTGAAAGGACATTATTAAAGGAAGAAAAAGGAAAAAGGCAAGGCGTGCTCAATTAAATAGGATGGCCGTGGGTGTGCGGCAAGGCAAGCAATGGCAATACAGATGGCGGTGCCGCCGTAGTGATAGAGTTAGGGGCTACGGCACTAGCACTATAATGTCCTTGCCGCCCGCCCATCTCCATCTATTCAACATCGGCATGCGCCCTACTTATGCAAATAATCAATTCAAAAGGAAAATTTAGAACCGACTAATTGGGATTAGTGTAGTATGTACGGTCATCTATGGGCTGTGATTAGTTTTCAGTGGGGATGGAATTTAATTATAGAAGATAAAGGGGAAGAGAAAAGATGGGAGGGGATGTGAATGGAAGAAAAAGTAGTAGTAGTAGTAGTAGGATTGGATTGGAAAAGATGGAGGGGAATGGGAATTGGAATGGGCCTAGTCAACACAAGAAAGAACGTGGCAGTGAGTATTGGGTAGGTTATATGCTGTGCAATAATTGAGGTTTTGTGAGATACAAAGAGCTCATCCAACATGCATTCCATTTCCTAACTACTCATATTTACCCCCAAAAAAGGTAGAATCTTTGTTACTTTTTTGCTCTGGCGTCAGCACCTATCAAAACTTAGGAGAGAAAAATGTAAAAAGGATTTTTAAATTAAAGGTAAAAGAAGCTGTCAGAATTTAGTGGTGTAAGATAGGTGCTAAGTTAAGTATTTTTCGAACTTAATTGTTGTATTTCTAAAAGTGGTATATGAACTAAAATCTTAACAGAGAGACTAGTGGTGTCTTTTTGACCTTATTATTGTTTATTGTCTAGGTTTAAAAAAAAAATCTCTCTCAAGGGAGACACTTCAACTTTGTCCTCACTCCTCACCAAATATTCTCTTGGTTTCAAATGTCATTTTTTTGTAGTGTAATTCCAGCTCAGCTACAAAATACATGGAGACAGGAAATTCCATCTGAAGAAAAAATAAGAAAGAGTAAGAAATACCAGCAATTCTTGGCGTGAAAGTTCCTCTTCCTCAAGAGTTCAGGAACAGAGCTGAGAGCGCCACCTTTCATCTTGCAGTTTTCTCTGCATGGAAAGGTTAATGGTACGCCAAATTTATTATTCCCAATGACTTGTACCACCTTCTTTTGCTTGACTGATTTGGATCAAACCTGTAGCAAACAGCCATGGATCTCCCTTTTTTGAACATATCTTCCCTGAAAACAGTATAAAGAATGCCTAGATTTGATCTGCTGCTTGAACATCAATTGGGCTTTTTGGATCTGTCTGATGGGTGAGGACTGAGGAGAACAACTGGACAAAAAGGTTTGTGGCTCCTTAAGTCTTAAAGCACCAACCCCTGTTCGGTACACCTGCTACAGATTCAATGCAGTTGAAATAAAGAGCAAAAATTAAAAGTACGCGTAACTTGTAAAAGCTCAAACAAACAACAAGCAGACTGATGAGAGAAATGTCCACTTTAGATGTGAGGATACCAATTTATCCCATTATTAGAGGGAGAGGGTTATGTAAAAAGCAAGTAAGGTGGTAAGAACAAATCCCCTTGAAATTTGGTTTATTTTTCGTATCATCCTTTCCATATTTATCAATTATCTGCTACTTTGGCCTATTTGATTGGTTCTATATGCGACACAAAAATTTACTCTACTTGGTTCTTGCGCGGATTGGCTATCTTTAAGCTTTTCTTTGTTCTTTCACCGAAGGGCTCTTGGAGGATGAGGCTTCTAGCTCGATGCAATTCTCTGCAAAGAGATCAATGTTGAACGTTGATTAAAAGCAAAGACAACATAGTGTACAAGATAAACAAAACATGTACAGTTGTTCCTACTATATTTAATAATTCGAGGCCGAGATCTTTGAACGATTCCTACTAATTTTGTTTCAAGTGTTCCCATCCAACTATAGAAAATTTGATTAAACTTTCATTGCTTTATTATTCATGGGTGACGGGTCAACAAATTGCAAGACTGCAAGTCATGAAAAATAATTACAATGTAGAATTACACTCGGCTTTGCAAAATGAATATAAGACAGATTACAAACATAGAAGCTCATTTTAAGGGAGACTAAATTGAACTTTTTGGTGCTAAAACCATTGAAGGAAAACCAAAAAAGAAAAAAGAAAAGGAAGAAGAAGAAAAGGAAGAGGTTAGATTTGCGCCTATGTAAGTTAAACAATGTCCTGGTGCGGAGCCACTTGAGGTCCTGATGCTATGGCAAATTGCAGACCTCTGTGTCGTCCTGATTGTAGCACAAAAGCAACTTGTGCTGCACCTAAGGCTGCAGCCTCCTGTTCCTTAAATTATACAAAACATAGAGGATAAACAAACATTCAATACAAAAAAATGATACTTGAATTATTCGTTAATGAATGATAATGTGGGAGGTGAATCCACCTGTCTTCGTTGTCGACGTTGCAAGATGTTGACTGCACAAGCCATAATGTAGCAAGGCAAGAGAAAACCGGCCGCTCGGAGCAAGAAAATCTGAACAATATGGTTAAAAACAATGTCCACAAGTTGAAGCCAAAGATCTTTGAAAAGGAAACTGGCAGCAGATTATTGTTCATTGCAGATTAAAACAATCAACTCGACTTACAGAGAAGAAAGCAGACACATAATCATCACCATCAGGATCTGTGACTTCCAGTGCATGACGTAAGAAAAGTAGGATCATGAGCTGCAAAATTGAAATAAAGAAAATGATGTTATTTATCCCAATTGAACGGCAAGTTTCAATAAAAGGTTCTTCCTTTATGACGCTTTTTATGAGAATGTGAAACCACGATGACAAATTTATCTTCAAGAGTGAGGTATTAGCAAAACGGTGTATCCGATATATCCAACTAGTAAGATTGAAGGATAATCTATACTGACATCAATTTAAAAGTGCATGATAAAAGTAAGATTCTTGATTATTATATTGGGTCTCTTATGTGTGATATCGAACAATAAACTTACAATAAGAGCAGCTGCTCGACAAAATGCAGCTCCACTAGCATCTGAAGCTGCATATTCGTCATACTCGGCTTCCAATAAATTACGTTCAGCCTCTGCAATAGCCAAAAGGCGAGGATCCTGTAAATTCAAAGGGGTGCCAGTGATGGTCCATCCTCCCCTGCAGAAACAAGAATGCAAAGAAAGAATACAACATGTTCAGCTTAATCACTCAAATGCACAAAACCAAAGAACTTTCCATAATTTTTCAAGTAAACAAAAATATTTCAGAAGATAATCCTGAAACTTCCTGGAACTTCCTAAAATATGAAAACTTGAAGCATGTAAGGTACCCAATATCAATAGAAGTTTCTTCAATGCGAGGGGGAGGTGGTGGAGCTGTATAATCAGGTTGGTAAGGCTGTACATCGTATGCAAGAGAATAACATCAGATAAGCTGAAACCTCTAAAAACCATAACATTCAAGGTAGCTGAATTTTTCTATATATATGCGTTTACACACATTGTTTTAGTTTTATAATCTTTTAACTGCCAAACTATATCATTCATTGACTTCATTTTTCAACGGAAATATCATTACGGAAGAAGGCTTTTCTTTCAGCTAATGCAAGCCATGATGCTATCATTGAATTATGTCCTTGCTCCTCGGCAAAGTATTGAATCGAGTTAATACATGTTTGCATAACATTGACCACGAGTACACAGAAGATTCTGAGGATTTAACATAACCAATTAAGATAAAGAATGTGCACATACCTGATGGCAGATTTCGCAAGTTATATCCCCTTTCTCATTGCACCATTGCTGTATACACTTCCGATGAGCATACTGAGAAAATAATTATTGCTGTTAACATCTTATCGAAATCATAATGCACTACAGGCACATGGTGTTTCCAGCTTCTGAGATAATATACTTATTACTCGTTCAAGCTTTTAGTACAGTGGCACAAATATATAAAGAAACAGAGGTCCTATAAAGTTGTTTGTTTCACAATGCTTCATCATTGAGAAGAGGACCAATCATTTATACCTTAAGACTGCCACTACAGGCACATGGTGTTTCCAGCTTCTGAATCGTATCCTCATCCTGGCAAATACGACATTCTGCTACCTGAATCAGTGAATCATTCTCTCCATCCAAAGCCTCATTCTCCTCTCTCCTCACACCATCAACATTGGAAGTGGACGTCGAACAAGACGAGGCCACGGAGTCGCCGTCCAAATCCTCTCCGGGCGTTAAGAAAGGAACAATTTCATTCGGGTCGGGCACCGGATCAACGGGTACCGGCCGAATCAGCCGGTCCACATACAAAACGAGATGATCGCCCATTGCTCCGCAACCAGAAATTGAAAACCTAACTCGTGAAAAACAAACCTCACCGGCTCACAGTCCCCAAAAATCATATGCTATATACACGAATAAAAACAGACCCAACCCTAAGAAGAAAAAGAGGTGTACAATTGGGAGAAAATAACCAGAAATCCAGAATCCCCAGTGATCGCGCTGAGAAGGCAGCGGACCGGTGGGATTCCGGAGCAGAATTGAAGAGGAGAGGAAGATAAACAAGGGATTCAATTAAATGAAGGGAGTTGAATCAGATTGGGGCAAAACCCAAGAATATACCTGCGGCAATGCAATGAAAGCGCTGAATTTGTTCGGGTCGAGCGTGAAGAACGGGGATTTGCTTCCGCCGAAACAACGAATCTAAAATGTAATAAAAGCAATAGCGAGGTTTATCAACAACCTGAGGGGAATTTTGGTCACTTCATAAATTATTGGCGCGTAAACAACCGGGTCCGGGTTCTTCCTATCCTCCGCTCCATCTGGCCCGGCGTATTCCCATTCCAGCCCGCCAGTAGCCAGCTAATTTAGCTACATTAAATATTTCATTTCATTTTACTAATTATTAATAAAATAAAAAAAATTACATACTTAGTCTTTTTTTATAAGAAAATTCAATTCTACAAATCAGGAATATTATTGAAAGTTTAATATAATATCCATATATGGTGTTCACTTTAACAGTGAAGTTACATCATTGCCATGTAAAATACTTTTATGAAAAGAGAGGTAACAAAAAATTACACAAAATCTCTTACAACCTATTTTTTCATTGATATGGAGCGTAAGTCGCTAGTCATTGAAAATGTTTGATTCTTCTATTCTTTTGAGTTGGTATACGAGTTTACTATTCTTTTGAGTTGGTATACGAGTTTACTTCTACGATGCTTGATGGAAATCTCCTTGTGAAAACTTATCCTGATATTGGAATGCTGACTTTTGACAATAAAATAAAAGCATTGGTTTCAATTTTTGTTTATCTCAAGTTGTATTTGGTGGCATTAGAATTCTTCATACTAGAAGGTGACGGACAACCTTTTCCAAGCCCGTCTCAAAATAGGGAGTCTATAAGTTGAAGGAAAGAATATGTTTATGCTGCCCACTGCACTTCTAATATTGCCCACCGCATAGAAGTTTGGGATCCATAGCCTATATTTCTTTCTTTGGCGTTTTGACTGAAAAATCAAATGTATTTCTAAGAAATGTGAAAAACCTAAAAGAATCGCTAGAGTGCAAGCATAATTTTTGAAAACATAAAACAAAAGAAATGAAATCATTATTAGACGTGTCCTTAATTTTTAAAATCAAATTAATCATTCAAACTCACTCTTGATTTATATGAAAATGATTAAGCAAGAAGATTTTCAAACCAAATATTAAAATAATTGATTATTAAACATGTTTTACAAAATCATTTAGAGCTAAATCACTCCCAAACCTACCAAATTCATCACAACCAAAAAAATACCCAAGATTTACACAATTATACAAAGAGAGAAGGTAGGGAGAATAGACCTGTTAATGCATTGATTCCGTTGATAAAAGTTCTGAAGAAGGTGGTGCCTTCCCGTGGAAGCTGGCTTTGGCTCTCCATTAATCTGTCTGCATAAATTAATCGACTACTTTGGCTACCGTTATTGTGTGCAAAGCAAGTAAAACTTGGAATGAAATAAATAAGAAAAGCATGCATAAAAAACAAAACAACAAAAGATGTTACCCCTTTCTCTGGTGTACCAGCTTAAAAGACAGTAATTGACAAGACTTTAAATGTCGATGTCTCAATTTCATGGATATTTTTCTAAAAAGTTAGAGAAATTATAAAAAACGTACCAAAAAAATTAAACTAACAAGTAAATAATTACTCCTTGTGTTGATGTCAAACTCATGGAAATGTGGATGGACGTATTGACGAATATTTAATGTCATGGTAATTCGTAAAGACTAAAGACTGACATCATTTTTATCCTCAGCCACGTGGCACCATTCCCAACTACTTCACTCTTCAAAATTTTATCCTGATGTGTTGTTCCTAAAAAATAAAATAAAATAAACATAATTGGCTGATACCATTTTTTTTCTACTATTATCTGCAATATATATAAAAGTATATAAAAGTGAGTAGGTGGAAGATACTCATTTTTAATAATATTATATTCTTCATTTCTTAAATAACACCTAAATTATTGATGTTTAAGTTTCTCTCTCTTCCACCCATATCTCCTTCCACGTTCGTCTCTCTCAAATTCTAAGTTTCTTTACTCATTTAACTTTACTTTTCTCTTGCTAAAAAAAAAAAAAAAAACTTTACTTTTCTCCCTCCCACCCATCCAAATTCTCCCTCTTTCGCTCTCCCAAATTCTTTTCTCACTTTTGATAAAATACTAATTACCAAATTATAGATAAAAAAACCACACAAATTACATATATATGAAAGAAACTTTCTGCCCTCCCCAATAACACCTCACCTAAAATATTAATAGCCAATCAAAATTTAAAAAACATTTTTACATTCATTATAAATCTTATGTTTTAAAATTTCATGACTTTTCATTGAGTTAATTTTTTATTTTTTATTGTCAAACTGAACATAGCTCAAGTGGTTAAGACATTTATCTTTCATCAAACATCATGAGCTTGAACCCTTCTCCCCACATATTATACTAAAAAATGTTAATCTTTTATTTTATTTTTTTGACTTTTTATAATGGTTAGAAATTGATAAATGAAATTAATTGCTTCCTAAAAGTAGGATAGGGATAGTTTTCCTACCTAATGGCTAATCAAAATTAAATAAATATATATATAGATATTACATTCATCAATCGTCATAAACTTTTCATTTTAAAATTCATGCATTTTCAATTTTTAAATTAATCTTTTATTTGTTATTATTATCTTTTTATAATGTTTAGAAAATTAAATTGGTAAAGGAAAATTAATTGCTCCCATAATCTATGCTATATATAAATCTCTACCTTCCATTTTTCCTTCAACTTTTTAATACATACTCATTTTTACCCTTCAAACTCCTACGGGACACGACTTTTCGAAGGTGTCTATTAAGATAAATTAATCTAAAAGAGTTGCGACTGTTTGACAAAACGATGCATCCATCTACGTATGAGTATGATTGCAAACCATTTATAAAAGAAAAGAAAACCATGTTTTTTTTTTTGCCCAAAACTCATGTTCGAGACACTATCTGTAAACCTTCTCTCAAGAGGAAGAATTGTGTGGCTAGCCAGCAACAGGTGGTGCAAGTGATTGATAATGAAGAAGGAAGATGAAAGTAATGAGAGTTGTGGAAATTGGAGCCCTCCATCAGCGACAATGAGGACGACGATGGTGTCATATATCTATGATTGGAGTTTTTTTTTTTTTTTTTCCTTAATTGTTGATCAATCATATATGGACTTAGGTCTCTACTGTCCTATTTTAAATGGTTAAGATGCTTCCGTTCAATTTTATTTTATTCGCATTAATTGGTCTACGAGATAAGTTTTTTATTTTTCATATCCAAAAGTTATGAAATAAGTTGTTAGATCATATCCGTTTGTAAAAAATCTTTTCGTTTATTCAAAAGGGCAAAACATCACCAAAACCCCGAGACCCTGTCACATTTTCGAAGGAGAATCAACAAAAATCAAAGATCCTACCAAAATTTCATGAGGGAGAATCAACAAGAACTCGAGGTCATATAAAAATGTAAGTCCTCAATCATTTGAATATTTTATTTTATTTTCTGAAACTTTTTATATTTACTATTCAAACAAAATCTTTCCTACTAATTATTTGCTAATTTATATTAAACATTTTTTTACTATTCATATTATATTTATAATAAATCAAACCCATCTTATTTGGCAATTAAATTTTGCCACCTAGACTCTTAGTCAATGCCACATCATTAAACCCGTTAGTTTTTAACGGTGAGTTAATAGTCGGGATCAAAATGATACATTTTTTAAAATATGGAGACTAAAATGAACAATTTTAAAATACAAGGATCAAAATGAACCAAAACTAAAATTACATGAACCAACGGAGTATTTTAACCCAAAATTTATTATATATTGACCTGAAAATTATATATTCATAAACGTTTTACAATTCCGCTCAGAGAAGAAAATAAGTACCCAAGAGGGCAACAGAAAAACCCATCACCAAAATTCCCACAATGATCATCAATTCCCATCCAAATTTTCGTGCGGATTTATTTTTCTTGAGGTAGCACAAACATGGGATCATAATGGAGGTGGTGGCACTTAGAAATGTGCCTGTGAAAGCCATAACATACTTGAAAAATGGAATGGACAAAGCCACAATGAGTGTTTGTGACAAGCAGCAGAGTTATGATGAGGATGCTCTTCATCCAAGTGGCACTCCATACATCTTCTATGGCACTAGAAATTGGGTTGCCTGTGGTTGCATATTTGCCGATGAGATTGATGAGGATTGGGCGAATTGCTATTCTTGTGCTGATTTTATGGATTGGAAGGTTTAGTGTCACTTGTGACTTTCTATGGTCATTGTTAAGGATCCCAAGAAAATAAAAGACATGGAACGACATTATCAAATTTTAGGCATAAATTTTTGTGACTTTAACTTTTGTCGTTTCACTCAAAAGATCTCTTATCAACGAAGATAATTTTTCTGATTAGATCTCCTCATTCTCTATCCAATATGAAAGTTTATTTCCACCCCTAACATCCTAAATCTTACACAACACTGAACTGAAGAAGATAGAAGTAATGGGCGTGATGTGGGTGGAAATTCCACTTATAGATAGATAGAAAGGAAAAAAGAAAAACCATCTTTACCTTCCTTTCAGGCTCACACAAAGTTAGATAAAAAAAGGTAACATGATCCGCTTCTTATTCATTCATTCAAAGTTTTATTCAATTCATTCATTCATTCAAAGTTTTATTCATGACCAAACTCTTGTCTTCACTACCACAAAAAAACTTGACAACTTATTATTAAAAAAAAAAACTCTATTTTTATATTACTCTCTCTGAATTGTCAAACATTTAATGGTAGTAAGAATAAAATTGGTTTGTCACCAAAGATCCAAATATTTTCCTATATGATTCCATTGTCCAATACAATTAGCTAGGTTTTGTAGAAGTTAAAACAAGTTACCAAGTAAATAAAATTATTAAACAAAGTAAACAAACACATGAATATCAACATGCCAAGTGTACCAAGTGAAATCAAATATTTTTTTGATAGTTTACTCATCTAGTAAATAAGTATTTCTAAGTAATTTAAATTACACGGAGTAAGCCGTAAACTCAACCAATGTTTTTATTTTATGTTATCTTAATTTTACAATCATAGTAAGTAAATTTATTTAGTATGAATGCAAACTGTTAATAATGTCTAATTTTGACGTTATAATTGAAGCATGACATACATATATTTCCGGAAAAAAGAGTGGGTTCAAATTTGCTTCCCATGTAGTAGTACTAATAATAATAATAATGCAGTGTAATTCGGATAATAAGATAGTAAGTCAAATAATAAAGTAATTCAATAAATAAGGAAAGGACAAAGTAATAAATAAGTTAAATAGCAAATATATATAATTAACTTTAGGCCGCAAATATAAATTTAGCTTAGTGAAGGTAAAGCATTTTGTTCCTTACCTAAATTAAGATTCCCAACCTCATCTCCATTCCATAGTTGTTATATTAGAAAAAAAAGTGAATACAAAAAGAATAGTACCCTCCACAAAAATATAGAATATTGATTAATGAATATCACAATAGGTGAAACTATCATGGATCAGTCTATTGGTCAAATAAGTCAAAAAAAATTAAGAAAAATAAAAAAAGAAAAGAAAAGAAAAAGTGTTCAAAACTCATAGTAACCACTGCTTAAAATTTAGTATTGGTTGTAATAGGATTAGGCAGTCCTTATACAGGGTTAGGCGGTTATTAAATATATATATATATATATTTTAATATATAAAGTTGATATTTTGCTACAGAATTCCACCAGTGTGATATGTTTATTTAATTTTTATTTTTAGGAATAACACATCACGATAGAACAATATATATATGCCACTAGTTTCACAAAATCCAATACAACACTTAACGAAAAAAGACCTAACTTTTGAAAAGTGAAAGTAATGTAATGGAATGGGCGCGACGGCGGTGGCTGAGGAAAAAATAGTGTCGTCTTTACCATCCATTTAGGCTCACATAAAGGTGATACCAGAAAAAGAGGTAACATTTTTTTCTTTTCTTTTTTTTTTTTTATCTATGCATGATTTTCTTATTTATTGCCTTCCAAGTTTTACTTGCTTTGCGCAATAACGGTAGCAGAAGTAGGCAATTAAGATCAATGGAGAGCCAAAACCAGCGTCAACTGGAAGGCACCACCTTCTTCAGAACTTGTATCAATGGAATCAATGCATTAACAGGTTTATTCTCTCTGCATCTCTTTGTGTAGACTCTTGGGTATTTTTTGGTTTTGATGAATTTGGTATGTTTAGGAGTGATTTAGCTCTACATGATTATGTAAAAACTGTTTAATAATAGATCATTTTAATATTTGGTTTAATAATCTTCTTGCTTTGAAATAGGGTCATTTTCATATAAATTAAAAGTGAGTTTGAATGATAAAGGCTGAGTTTAAAAAATTAAGGACGCGTCTAGTAATGATTTCATTTTTATTTTGTATTTTAAAAAATTATGATTGCATTCTAGCGATTCCTTACCTTAGGTTTTTAACCTTCTTTAAAATAATTTTTTAGTTTTCGAAACTTTTAATCAAATTTTAAAAATATTTGTAAAACGCAGATTACAGCTCAATAATATACTTGAAAGTAGAGTTTAAAGCTTAATTTTCAAAAGCAAAACATTATAAAAAAAAAAAAAGTCTAAATTACTCAAAGTTAACTGATTGTTATTTTCTTACCTTTCCACAATAACATATTTAGCACCAGCAAATATCACAATTCATATAGGGTGCGTTTGAGGGTGATTTTGACTTTGTAATTGCTAAAATTACTCTCCTTTCTATTGATGCTTTTATGAAAGTTTAAAATCATTTAAATTGATTCTTAAGATATGATTAGGAGGGTGATTTTGAAAAATGAAATGTTTTTTTTTTCAAAATCATTAATTCTAACATCACTCGTGAAGACATCTATATTATTTTGCAACATTAGAACATGTTTGAGGATAATTTGATGTGAACCTAATCATTTTTTATATTTGGAGTAATATATTAAAATGATATAGAAGTGATTTTAGGAAATGAAAAAAGCGATTCCCATATGAGATAAGGGAAAAGTGCTTTTGAAAATTTTCAAAATCACTTCAATACAAGGATAAAAATCACTCTTTGAGATATATATATATAGGTGTGGGAATATTATCAATTCCATTTGCACTCTGTCAAGGAGGGTGGCTGAGTTTGATTCTTCTGTTTTCGGTGGCAATTGTGAGCTGGTATACGGGTTTACTTCTGACGCGCTGTATGGATGCAAATCCCCTTGTAAAAACTTATCCTGATATTGGGACGCTGGCTTTTGGCAACAAAGGAAGAACATTGGTTTCAATTTTTGTTTACCTCGAGTTGTATTTGGTGGCAGTACAATTCTTGATATTAGAAGGTGACAATCTACACAAGCTTTTTCCAACCCTAAGTCTTAGAATGGGGAGTCTAGAGGTCGAAGGAAAGAAGATGTTTATGCTGCTCACTGCGCTTCTAATATTGCCCACCACATGGCTTAAGAGTTTGAGATCCATAGCCTATATTTCTTTTGGTGGCGTTTTGGCTTCTCTTATTTTGATTTTGTGTGTTGCCTGGATTGGTGCATTTGATGGCGTTGGCTTCAACCAAAGAGACATTCTTTTAAAACCTCATGGATTGCCCACCACTATAAGCTTGTTCGCCTTCTGTTATTGTGGACATCCTGTTTTCCCGATGCTTTTTACCTCCATGAAGAATAAACCCAAATTTTCCAAGGTAAACTCACCCATTAAGTTCTGTACCATTCATCGACCAGGATCCTAAACTTTAAAAAGTAACTAACAAATCAAAATGAGTGAAATTGATGAAGGGTTTTTAATTTGACTGCAGGTTCTATTTGTTTGCTTTGTGGCAAGCACAATGAATTATGGTTCAATGGCCATATTGGGTTACTTGATGTACGGACGAAATATCAAGTCACAAGTGACACTAAACCTTCCCATCCATAAAATCAGTACAAAAATTGCAATTTACACAACCCTCATCAATCCCATTGCCAAATATGCAGCCATAACCAACCCAATTTCTAGTGCCATAGAAGATGTATGGAGTGCCACTTGGATGGTGAGCATTCTCATCAGAACTCTGCTGCTCATCACAACTCTCATTGTGGCTTTGTCCATTCCATTTTTTCCGTATGTTATGGCTTTCACAGGCGCATTTCTAAGTGTCACCACATCCATTCTGATCCCATGTTTGTGCTACCTCAAGATTAATAAAGCCGCACGAAAATTTGGATGGGAATTGATGATCATTGTGGGAACTTTGGTGATGGGCTTTTCTGTTGTCCTCTTGGGTACCTATTTTTCTCTAAACGAAATTGTAAAACGTTTGTGACTGTATAATTTTCAGGTCAATATATAATAAAAAATTATTTTAATACCATAGAACTAAGGGACAGTTTTTTCAATAGGGTAAAAAAACAAACTAATTATTTTGAAACTAATTTTTAAAATACTATTTCAAGAGAAGATCTTGTCTAAGCAAGATGGATGTGTAATACTTTGGTCCTCCCTAGAGACAACTAATTAAACATGTAAGTTTTTCACTTTTATGAGATCTAGAAATAGATAGGTTAATGGTGGTTGGAAGTTGGAATCTATGATGCTGGGTAGCATTAAGCCACCTTTCACATGGCAAATAGAGGACTGAGAGTGGTACCTCAAATCCACACCTCGAACCTTTGTGTAACCTCGGCATCATCGAAATTGGTCCAAGGACTTATTGAATAAACTGATGTAAACTCTCCCACCAATATTAAAGAACCTATGCTTGAATTTCTGAAGTAGTATCGGGTAATTATTAAGTAGACTCCACTTATCAACAATATAAATAGAGAATCAACCTTCAAGTATACGTCTTATATATGCTTTAACCATGGTTGAGCTCAGTTTGGTTTAACCGTCCAAGTATGAATTATATTTTTATCAGATACGTCTTATAGTAATATTAATTGTTTACTCTAAGTTTTAATTTTCGTATAGAAAATTGATTATCAAATTAATACTATTTAAAAGAACAATCAAAATGTGTTACATAAGTCTTCATAGATAGATAGGAAGCCAAATAATTAGGCCTTTGGGTAAGGGTGATAAACTTATAATAATGACTAATCAATCGTGAATTACAAAACATAATTTTAGGTATAAACAAATGTGGGGAGAGGAAGGATTGTGTACAACTTCTGACCTTAAAAAAAAAAGAACAAAATACGTTAACTGTTGAATTAAATTCATAATAAAAGAATATAATATAATTTCAATTATAATTTTCCTAAAATAATAGAATTGACCATTTTTTAGTTTATATAATCTATATTTTCTTCTATTTGCTATTTATGAAAGGACTTCAATTGGGAGAGAGAGTTATTTCCCCAATGATGCGTAAATCATAGTTTCATTCAACTAACTGTTTACTTTGAAATTTTTCCAAAAAAATAAAAATAATAACAATAAAATTCCATACTAATAGGGTGCTAAAAATTGCATCCATATAAAACATAAATAAAGATACAAGTAAAGGATGAGCATTGAATCATATTATCATTAACATATGGAATGCAAACAATTGTGACTTTAGGTTTTTCATTGGCACCAATATATATATCTATATTTATCTCAAAAGAAAAAATATATATATGATTTTATGGATCATACTTCCACTTTCTATTCCTAAATTGGGTCCTTTAAATCCTGCAATTACATAACAGGAATACTCCATTTCCATCTAGTTGACAACCACTCTGTAATGGAAAGGTGACATTGGCTCAGCCAATTAATGTAATGCACAACCCTTGGTCCTCTAATTTAATCTAATGGAAGGAATAACATGATTCCTCTTTTGCGACAATGAAAAGTGTATACCCTACTTTGTTAAGAATTTGACTTTTTTTTTAAAGATTATATATATATATATATATAGGATTTTCACCGGTCCAAAAGGGCTAGAATTAGTTAAGAGGGAATGGGTTCAAACTCAAATGACATTTGTATATAACCAAGAGGTCGTGAGTTTAAATCCTCTCACCCCATTTATTGTACTAAAAAAGCCCCAGAACATATGAATATTCTTTTTTTCGGGTATATGGAAAAGTCTATACTTAACACATGTTTGGAAATGATTTTTGTCATTTTTAAAAATAATTTGTATGTCATTTTTAAAATATTATAAAACGGTAGGTTTAGAAGTGAATTTGATATATATTACTAAAATTATTTTTGTTATTGTCAAAATTACTTTCATTTAAAATAGTAATACTTTACCATAATACATACTGATTTTAAAAAGGGGGACAAAAGTGATATTTGCTATGCCAAAACCACTCCATCAAGCTATTAGTTTGTTAAGAAATTACCTTTTCTGGTTATAATATGATTTCCTTTGAAACTAATTAAACCAATGTTTGAACTACATTTCTTTTCCTTTTAGAAAAAACAAAAAACTAAGCCAGGGATATCTAACAGTTGACAAAACTACAGCTTGCTACATTGATTGGAGATTTTTTTTTCCTTTTTTGAAGATAACTCAAGCTGGCGATAGTCGATTTACATGGTGGATAATTGATCAAAATATTAGTTGGAGTATATCAAAATATTATATATGTCAGTATTTTCTAAATGTTATATTATAATGCTTATGTTTTTAATTGTCATCTCTATAATATTTAACCTCCTATGTGTTTATATATAATTAGCTTAAATTTCAATCTTGTAACCAACTAACAATCAGATATTTTTTTAGTACAACAAATTGGGGGTATGAAGATTTGAACTTCTAATCTTAAAAGAGGAAAAAAAAAATGAATAAGTGTCACCGTTGAACTATGCTCACGCAACAATAAGATAGTTGATAACCCATAATACCTTTCTTTTGATATATATATGTAAAATCAAGGAGAAAGAAAAGTCCCCTTTTTGAAAAAGGTATTTGATTGGCTCACGTATTCTTCAAATGGTATGATATTATTCCATTTTAGACAATAAATTTTGTTGCTTTGTTTTTGGTTGTTTCACCTAAAACCTTTCTTCGGTGCTACCTTTTTCTTTACAAGGGATGGAGATGTATTACTTTTAGTAGTTCTTCCATCCCTCCTATTCCACCTATCCCTTCACTCCCAGGGATTCTGTCCAAGCGTGTTGCTGTCTCATCGGATATGTCATACTCTTATTTGATGAGATTTCATATCAACGGAAATAATTGTATCCTCACATATGATAACTTTGCTTCCACTCCTAACATCCCAAAAATCTTACACAAGATTGAGTTGAAAAGATAGAAATAATGGGCATGATGTCGGTGGGAATTCCACTTATGGTTGAGAGGGAGAGAAAAAAAACCCATCTTTACCACCCTTTCAGCTCACACAAAGTTGATACAAAAAGGGAGCAACATGATCGGTTTCTTTTTTATTACTTCAAAGTTTTATATCTCAAGGAGGCTGACTTAGTTAGGTCACTAATAAATGTACAAGATAATGTTTCCTCCCACCCAATGGAGTCTAACTTTTGCCCATATATATGATTCCATTGGTATAAGAAAGATTAGATTTTGTAGAAGTTAGAACAAGTTACCAAGTAAATAAAATTATTAAACAAAGTAAACAAACACATTGTAATAACATGCCAAGTACCTAGTGAGATATCAAATATTTTTTATAGATAACTTATCTAGTCATTAAGTATTTCTCAATAATTTAAATTACATATGTGAAGTACTTTCATCTCTAAGTAAACTTTAAAAATGTTTTTTATTTTTATGTCATCTTAATTTTACAATCATAGTTAATAAATTTATTTAGTATGAATAATGCAAACTTTTAATAATGTCTAATTTAGAAACTAATTATGTAAGCATAGCTCAATTTGTCGAGACATATACTCCCAATCAAAGAGAGTGAGTACAAATCCCCATTCCACATGTTATTTTAATAATAATTATAAACCATATCAAAAATAAGGGAAGGACAAGTAATAAATAAGTTAAATAGGAAATATATATTACCTTTAAGCCGCCCACATAAGTTTAGCTTAATGGTTAAAACATCTTGTTCCTTGATTTATTGTACTAAAAAAAATTGAATACAGAAAGAATAGTAAGCACGTTTCTCTCCCACCAACAAAATATGGTTTGCATATATATGATTAATGAGTCAAAACAAGCATAACTTAACGGTAATTAACATATATCTCTAACCAACAGGTTGTGAGTTCGATCCCCCATCCTCACATGTGTACTAAAAAAACACACACACACATATATAATCAATTGGTGAAAGGTTAGTGTTTATTCTCCTTCTAAAATCAAAATTTTAACTTTCCATCCATAAAATTATGTTATCGTTCCTCAAGCTACTAACAAGAAAAATTGTATTCAATTCCACGTATGGAGGATGGCTTTATACTAATGTCTTTGTTAAAATGACATTTTTTTTAAGAAAAAATTTAGCTAGTAATTTCCGTAAAATATAAGTTTGCCCCTCTTTTGTGAGATATCATTAGAGAGATATCATTAGAGGAAGTTGAATCAATTTGGAGGTAGGCCGAAATTAGAAAAATTACAAAACTTATTTCAAATTTACATTCAATAATGGTTAGGAATATACACATTTTAAATTTACCTCCAACGATAATTATTGGAAGAGAATAGCTATCTGTTGGAACAACCACACCCACATGCAATAGTGTTTTCTTTTCCTCTTTGAAACAATAAAAAATTATAACACCCTAATTAAAGTAACCCGTAGAATTTATTAATATATAATAGTAGAAAAAAAAAGGTATGTGTCAATTTTGCTACCTAATTCCTCCAGTGTGATATGTTTATTTAATTTTATTCTTAGGAAAAACACATCATGATAGAACAAATGCAACTAGTTTCACAAAATCCGATACACACTTAACGAAGAAAGATACCAAACTTTCGAAGAGTTGAAAGTAATGGAATGGGTGCGAGTGCGACGTCGGTGGCTGAGGAAAGAATCATGTCATGTCTTTACCAATTACCGTCCTCTTTGGCTTACATAAAGCTGATACCAGAAAATGGGGTAAATTTTTTTCTTTTTGTTTTGTTTTTTATGCATGCTTTTCTTATTTATTTCGTTTCAAGTTTTACTTCCTTTGCACAATAATACGGCAGCCAGAGTAGGCAACTAGTTTCTACAGACAGTTCAATGGAGAGCCAAAACCAGCTTCCACCGGAAGGCACCACCTTCTTCAGAACTTGTATCAACGGAATCAATGCATTAACAGGTCTATTATTACCTCTGCATTATCTCTTTGTATAATTGTGTACAATCTTGGGTATTCTTTAGTTTTGATGAATTTGGTATATTTGTTTCGGGTGATTTGTTAACCAAAAGTGATTTAAACTCTAAATGACTTTGTAAAAGATGCTTTATGATAAATCATTTTGATATTGGGTTTAGTAATCTTCTTGCTTTAAAATGTGATAATTTTCACATAAAAGCGAGTTTGAACGGTTAATGTTTGGTAGGTGACTGTCATGCTGTTTGAACCAATTAGAACATGACTGGGAGTGATTTTGACATAATGAGAAATAATAAATAGTCTTAGAGTGATTTTAACCAAAGTGATTTTGTCATCAGGAATCACTTTGGAGTGATTTTGAAAAATTACTTCAATACAAGGATAAAAATCATGCATTCTCTCGGTTGGTTAGGATACCTCATCTGCATATATCACTGCACTTCCACTCGACACCTATGGTGATAATAAACGACTCATCTCGCTGTGACCTCTCTCTTGAATTCTCAAAACTTCTATCGCTTCATCTCTTACCATGTTGACATATAGACTAATTGTTAGTTTGAAATATATAAATATAGGTGTGGGAATATTGTCGATTCCATTTGCACTCTCTCAAGGAGGGTGGTTGAGTTTGATTCTTCTGTTTTTAGTGGCAACTGTGAGTTGGTATACGGGCTTACTTTTGAGGCGTTGTATGGATGCAAATCCCCTTGTGAAAACTTACCCTGATATTGGGATGCTTGCTTTTGGCAACAAAGGAAGAGCATTGGTTTCCGTGTTTGTTTACCTCGAGTTGTATTTGGTCGCAGTAGAAAATATTAGAAGGTGACAATCTACACAAGCTTTTTCCAACCCCACGTCTCAAAATTGGAACTCTACGAGTTGAAGGAAAAAAGATGTTTATGCTGCTCACTGCGCTTCTAATATTGCCCACCACATGGCTCAAGAGTTTGGGATCCATAGCCTATGTTTCTTTCGGTGGCGTCTTGGCTTCTCTTGTTTTGATTTTGTGTGTTGCTTGGATCGGTGCATTTGATGGCGTTGGCTTCAACCAAAGAGATTTTCTTTTCAAACCGCATGGATTGCCCACCATGGTAAGCTTGTTTGTCTTCTGTTATTGTGCACATCCTGTGTTCCCGATGCTTTCTACTTCCATGAAGATTAAAACCCAATTTTCCAAGGTAAAGTCATCTATTTATCCCGTCTAATAGATTGCTAAAAGGTACCTAATAAATCAAAATTAATAAAATTGATGAAGGGTTTTTAATTTGGTTGCAGGTTCTATTGGTTTGCTTTGTGGCAAGCACAATGAATTATGGCTCGGTGGCCATATGAGGTTACTTAATGTACGGACAAAATATCAAGTGACACTAAACTTTCCCATCCATAAAATCAGTACAAAAATTGCAATTTACACAACCCTCATCAATCCCATTGCCAAATATGCAGCCATAACCAACCCAATTTCTAGTGCCATAGAAGATGTATGGAGTGCCACTTGGATGGTGAGCATTCTCATCAGAACTCTGCTGCTCATCACAACTCTCATTGTGGCTTTGTCCATTCCATTTTTTCCGTATGTTATGGCTTTCACAGGCGCATTTCTAAGTGCCACCACCTCCATTATGATCCCATGTTTGTGCTACCTCAAGATTAATAAAGCCGCACGAAAATTTGGATGGGAATTGATGATCATTGTGGGGATTTTGGTGATGGGTTTTTCTGTTGCACTCTTGGGTACCTATTCTTCTCTAAACGAAATTGTAAAACGTTTGTGACTGTATAATTTTCAGGTCAACATATAATAAAAATTTTAATACCATAGAACTAAGGGACACTTTTTCCAATAGGGTAAAAAAACAAACTAATTATTTTGAAACTAATTTTTAAAATACTATTTCAAGAGAAGACCTTGTCTGAATAGAGAAAAATGGTATATCTTCAAGGATGACCTTCATCTGGAGTAAGCAAGATGGATGTAATACTTTGGCTCTCTCTAGAGACAAGTAATTAAACATGTAAGTTTCACCTTTATGAGAGCTAGGTTAATGGTGGTTGGAACTTAGACTCTATGATGTTGGGTAATTCAAATCGCAGCATGAGAGACCATACCTTGAACCTTTTGTGTAACCTCAGCATCAACGAAATTGATCCAAGGTGTTGTTGAATAAACGGATGTACCTAGGAATGTGCAGAGAATGCTATGCGTTCTCCACTTTTGGACCTCGCAAAGAGAGAACGTGTTTTTTCCTCTGAGTTTAGTTCTCATTCGCAGAGCGAAGAAAGTGGGCTTTGCCCCAACTACCTCTATCCTTGGGAAACCAAAAGAGTTACCAAAGGAAAGTGATGCAGTCTCCCCTAACCTGGACATCAACGAAATTGATCCAAGGTGTTATTGAATAAACTGATGTAAACTGTCCCACCAATATTGAAGAACATATGCTTGAATTTTCGAAGTAGTATATGGTAATTACTAAGTAGACTCCACTTATCAACAATATAAATAGTGCAACGTTCACGTGTATTTGCTTGTCCAGAGAACACCTAAAATTCTATTGACTTGAATGTTGGAGCTTACTAGTTTCTTTCCTGCAGTTTTTCGCTCACTTGGGTGGTTCCTTCAACACTGAACGTTCAATTTTCATTTAGGTCGTGGTCCATGTTCAAATTGCATGGTTTATTTACCGGTTTTGTGTGATTTAAAATTTATTTACTGGTTAGGGTCTTTGAGTATTTAGTCTTTTGCTTTCCTTTTTGTTTAGCGGGAAATTGGGATATATGACCTATTTTGCAAATAAGTTTGAATCTTTGACTCCTTTTTAAAAATACTCATTTGTGACCCCACCATCGCCAACACCAACCTGAACTACCAAATTTCTCGGACTTTCTCACGCTTTAGGGTTTAATTTTTGGTGTTATCTGAAGCAGCTAACTTGCTTTCTGTTGAATTTTGCAAGTGTTTGTTTTGAATTTTCGAAACTTAGGGTTTTACCCTAGATTCAATCCCAGTTCGTTTAGGCCCGAGATACTTTATTGGCTCCAGCATCCAGGATCAAGAAGGCCACCATTATGCCTTTCATCTCAGTGTGTGTCTTGATTCATCTTGAATCGGGATGAAAGGCATAACGATGTGGTCTTCTTGATCATCTCGGATCAATAAAGCCACCATTTTGTCTTTCATCTCGGTGTGTGTCATAGTCCATCTCGAACCAAGATGATAAGCAAAATGATGTGGCCTTCTTGATCCTCTCAAATCAATGACTATAAAATTAAGAGATTAATTAATATTCGATTTCAAAAAAAAAAAAGATTATTGGACTCGTTAGAAGCAAACAAAAAGAAGTTTACATTCAACTGTTATGAGTGGCAATAAAAGCAAACAAAATCTCACATTAACTAGAGAATAGTATATAGGTGAGAACAATTATTTACACTAATACGAGAGTTTTTTAGTGTGAAACCAAAAACAAAATCATGAAAATATTGTGTGGATCTATAAATTGAATTCTTGATCCCATCCTACAATAATTGAATTAACCTTAAAACAAATATATATGGAGCGATTAGATGGTTTTGTACCGGTACTGAATCTTTTATGTAAACTCAATTCAGTAAAATTACCATGTTTCAGACATTATTGAGGAGATCTATTAACTGTAAATTTTTTGCTCTCTCATATTAAACCATATTTCCCTTGGACTCAGAAAAAAATAAGGAATATTTTGGAATATATATTAACTTCACCACTTCTTACATATCTTCTACATACATTATAGACGCATAACATGCTTGACCAAAGGAGGGAGAAAAGCTATCTACATAAAAACAGAGAAATTACCTCAACTATATTCCCGACCAAATTAGGTAATTACTTGTTAAGTTTAACCTTCTCCTGGTTCTCCTCCATTTTCTCATTGAACGAATCCCACTCCAAATTCTTCATCTGCAACTCTTCCTGCAAACTCAAAATTCCAACAGAATCAGATAGCTAAAAAAATTATTAGAAATATAAATAAATAATGATATTGTAAAAAATGTTACAATTCTACTCGATTGATAGAGAGAAATAGTAAAAATTGTAAGGTAATTATTAAAAATGTATTACTTAATTAAAGATTGATCGTTTAAGAGAAGAACGAGATTATCTAATAAACATTATCAAAGATTCCAAATTTGAGCTTGTTTTAGTACAATTTTAATTTAACCTTAAATTTATGTTTGACTGCTTTAAATATATCATCTGCCTAGGAGTTTTCTATTAAAAAAAATTAGAGTAAAATTCAATGATGACAAAAATATAACTATTTTTAAAGTTGAGGATTAATAATAAATATTTTGAAAATCCATAAAGTTAAAATGAAATAAATTTAATAGTTAAATATTTTGAAGGCTCAAAAACTCATATCCAAAACAAAACGAGATTTAAACTTAAAATATTTTTATATTTTTAATAGATTAAAATTAAATAAATATAACCTTGAAATGTCAGTGTCAGCGGCCATTCACATTTAGCATGAAAAGACAAACATGTCCACGCCTGCTAAAAATATTTCACTTTCACACTTACCTTTTAATTCACAATTAAGTTGAGAAAATAGTACAGATTCATTTTATGAACCCTTTTTCTGGGTAGACGTTGCAAAGATTATGATTATGAATGATACTTTAAGGGGTGAAGGATCCGTCAAAATCCATCTTTTTCAATTTCCACTACTATTAAAATTTTGAAAGTCATTTAAAAAAAAACTACATTTACTTTTTTTTTCTCTTTTCCTGGTAAAATATTTGTATGGTCAACTACGTGACTAATGGGTCACTCGTATCACTTTAAAGTTAACATAATTTTCTTACATCCCTACAATT
Organism: Momordica charantia; assembly: GCF_013281855.1. Lineage (NCBI taxonomy): Eukaryota > Viridiplantae > Streptophyta > Magnoliopsida > Cucurbitales > Cucurbitaceae > Momordica > Momordica charantia. The sequence continues at coordinate 30,108,992 of NW_028275167.1, read as the reverse complement.
TAGACATGTAATTGGCGTTAAACAAACCTTAACCAATTCGGAATGTTATTAAATTCTTTCAAACTAAACATGCTTCGTCTATGAAATTTCAAGCAACCACGAAACAAGTATTACTCTTGAAGTCATAATTTTATAGGGTTGAGGTAAATTCTTACATGCTTAACGCTTTGTAGATCTAATATTTCAATTCCTAGAAGTTGAGAAGAACGAATTAGATAATTAAATTTTTTATTCTAAGACCAACCAATATACGTTGGCTCCCCTCCTTCCTCTAGAGCTTCACCTCGATTTTTTTTTTCCTGACTCGCCCCTAACTCTGATATATATTAAGTATTGTTGACTAAAATTTGTTCAAATATAATAAATATGTAAAAGGTGTGAACTTTGGACTTTCAAAATGAAAGAATGTCAACGCAAGAGGGCAATGCCCAAACGGCCACGTCGATCCACCGTCATAATATATAAATACAAAAAGGAAAACAAAATTTTGGCCGACATGGTGAAATTATAATTATAATATGAACGAACGTTACGTCTTTCTGCTTAAATACAGCCAAAAATGTTGGCCAATTAGTTTGTGACCAGCGGATATTCTTCCACAAACGCATCCTTAATACTGCCTTTTATGTCTCTATATATTGACGATTGAAATCATCGCAGTTGCCATTCCAAGGCTGAGCCAGAATAAGCATCATCTTTGTTCCAAAAGTCCAAAGTCTAAGCATGAGTTTCTTCACCCGCTTACTTCTCATCCAACTCCTCATTTTCCAGTGCCTCTCACTTCTCTGTCTCGCTCAAGATTTCGATTTCTTCTATTTTGTTCAAAGCGTAAGTATTTATTTACCACCCATGCCCATGCCCATACCCATTTGTAAAGATTCTAACTTTGTTTTCTATTTGCACTTTGCAGTGGCCGGCATCTTACTGTGAAGCTTCTGGGAGGAGTTGCTGCTATCCCCGCACCGGCAAACCATCCGCCGACTTCAAAATCCACGGCCTTTGGCCTAATTACAACGATGGCACATACCCCTCTAATTGTGACTCGTCCAACCCCTTCGATCGAACTCAGGTGATTAAATTTATCCTAACTTATTTGTTAGATATCCAATTTATGAATTAGATTTATCCTTTTAGGTTGAATGGTGTATATTAATCATCAGAGTCGGAAGTTCTGCATTCGAACACTTGTATTGTTGTTTCCTCACATTTATTATGATTTCTACTTGTTCGATCTTGTTGCAATTTTTCAAGCTCTCAAATAGGGGAAGTGTTAGATATCCAATATATGAATTAAATTTATCCAATCCATGTGGAGGAATGATTTATTTGTTAAGATCCTAACTTCAGTTTTTAGACCAACCATAGATTACTAACATTTGGTTTGTTATATATATATAGATATCAGATTTGGTGGGGAGTACGCAGAAGAACTGGCCGTCGCTAGCTTGTCCAAGCAGCGACAGCACAAAGTTCTGGGCGCATGAGTGGAACAAACATGGAACTTGCTCGGAGTCGGTGCTGGACCAGCACGGGTATTTTGAGACCACTTTGAGCCTTAAAAACCAAGCCAACATTCTGCAAGCTCTTCAAACCGCAGGAATAAATCCAGATGGAAGACACTATAGTTTGGAGGAAATTAAGAGGGCCATAAAACAAGGGCTAGGGCTGGCACCAGGAATCACCTGCAACGTCGATGGATCCGGCAACCGCCAGCTGAATGAGGTTTATTTGTGCGTCGATTCTTCTGCCTCAAACTTCATAGAATGCCCAATTTTCCCCGATGGAAACTGCGCTTCCACCGTTGAGTTTCCCAGATTTTAGGAAGAATTTGATCCATGCCAAATAAATAATATATGTCTCTCTGTTCTCTCTGTCTGTAATTTGATCTGACCACAGATGTTCCTCTGCCTCTTCTGACTAAATGTTCGTTTCTGTCTGATTTCTTTTGCAATTTTTGTTTTTTGGTGTATTTTAATGGAAAATTTAAATGTTCAGCTCATCACCTGATCATCAGCCGGCTTCCAATGTTACATCCAAAATTTTCTGACTTTTTATCCTTTAATTGTTAGACTAATCAGTAATTACATAATGTTCAGAGATTTGTCATATAATTTAAATCCGTGTTTTCTAAGTACAAGATACGAGAATTTGAATCTCTAATATTTTAACTTACTAAATATAGCATCATTCATTATCTGTACTGAGAAGGATTCCCTCTGGGAAATAAATTGTCATAATTCAATTTCTATTTTTGTGCATTTAATAAATCGTGACCGTTGGTTTTTGAAATTTTACCAGTAAACGATGGTGTATCAAAATCATCACAAATTGTGAAAATAGGTAAAACAATGATAGCAATAATGAAGATTCTATAAAGAGATCATCAAAGTAAAACCTAGCTGTACTGGAAAGAAAAAAAGAAAAAAAAAAGTAAACCCTATCTAGAAAGGAAAGAACGAACAATGCAAATAAATAAATTAAAAACAAAGTCATAAAAAATATTAATTCAATCAAACAATTGAAGAAGTGATTGAGCCAGCTTCCCTATCTCCTGAGAGTTGATCGGTTGAGTTCGATTGGATTTAAATACTTTTTAGATCAGACTCGATTATTTAGATCGTAAAAAATTATTCGATACAAAGAAAAAAAAAACCTTATCAAACAATGAATCCAACACAAAACTCAACCAATAAATATTGGGTTGGGTTTGGTTCAACGTTATTTAAGTCAATTATTCAAAATAATATTGAATCAAGATCTATAAATCAATGTTTATTTATATGGTAATATAAAAATTATTGTAAAATTGATAATAAGTTCGGGGTGAAACCTTGAACAAACTAAACTCATAAAGTTTCCATTAATAATTAATAATAAGTTCCTAGGTGTGTTTTCCGGCACCAAATGTTGTAAGATCAGGTAATTGTCGCGTGAGATTAGTCGATGTGCGTGTAAGCTGACCCGGACAATGGTCACAAATATAAATAAATAAATAACTCATATAGTTTCCATTCATTTGGACACAACTCAACTTTACGATCCAACCGAATCCATTATGAGTTGTTTTTGTGTGTGAACTTGAGAACGTTATTATTGGACTTTATGTTAATGTTTGTAATTTTCTCCCTTTTAAATTTGATTGGTGTAAGGGAGAAAAAAACGCATACTTGGAGTGAAAGGTATCTACACTTGTAGTCATGTGTTGAGTGTTCAAATTGGTAAGGACAAGCATTCTTTTTCGTTTATCCATTCGGCCAATATAACTTTTTCGTTTATTGTTGTTGTGGTTACTTAGTAGAGTTTTGACATAATAATAATAATTTCTCCTAATTAAGAAGAAAGGGAGTAAACAATAATAATTTCCTTTTTCTTTTTAAAAGGGTTGACTACAAATTAGATTAAACTACATTAGAAAATTAACTAAAGTTCTTCCAAGTACGAGTACCGGCTCTTCTGTTAAAGCTTTTTTTTTTTGTCAATTTATAGTTGATCAAAAGTATTGATTAATATTAACTTCTCATAATACAATAATATTATGCATAAAGCAAGTGAAAATCTGCATATTATGTTAGTTTAAAAAGTTGGTCGGTGACACGTGTCGACCGATCTTCCTCCTAAGATTGACAAATTCCCAGTGGCAGATTGATTTGCACGAAAAAGCCGACCTTTTTCTGAGATTGAGTTGCACAGTTGAACACACCAAATACAAATTACAATTGCAATTGGATTTTTTTTTTAAGAAATTGAGGACTATATATTTTTTAAACACCAAAACGTTTACTTAATCTGATCAGAATCAGCTCTCCCCTACTATTTAACACTTGTTTTACTAAAATCATTTTCAAACGTGTCCTAAAAAGAGGATTTGACAAAAATTTTAGAGGAAGGAATAAAAATCTTAAAAGAGAGAAATTTTAGATAGTGAGAGACAAAAAAATGTAGACAAATAAATAAACAGATGAGAACTAAAAATTTAGAGAGAGATTATAAAATAAAAAATTTAGAGACACAATTTAGAAAGATAAAACAAAATTAAAGATAAATAAAGTTAGGGGACAAAAATTTTAGAAATAAAACAAGTAAAATTTCTTTTAAGGTGAAATAGAAAGAGAATTTTAAAAGTTAAAACAGTAATCATTTTAAAATTAATTTTCTATTATTTTTTTTTTATCAAAAATCACTTGGGAGTTATTAATGATTGCCAAAATTGTTATTTTAAATTTTTAGTGATTTTGACATTAGTCTAATGATTCTACCAAATCACCTGAAAAATTTAGATTAAGCAGGATGTATCTTAAAAATGTTTTATATTAATAGAAACTACAATACAGCCACGAACATTCATGGGTATATGTAATGTAATTGATCATATAGATATCCAAATATTATTCAATATGAAAACAAAGATTAATATCATTTTTGGAGCAATGTCTTCTACCCAGCGATCTGAAAGAAAGTTCTTTCCTTTCTACCTCATACATTTAGTTAGAATCTAACAAAATTGTTCATCTTCTTGTTAAGAATAATCTCTTAATATAGATAACTCGGTGCTTGGGCTTTTTAGTTTTCCGTCGTGGCTGATAAAAGAGAGGGTGGTAGTATTTCCTTAAAGTTTCTTTAATAAAGTCTTAATTCAAAAAATATATATATATATATTTAGACTTCGCAGTTTTACTGGTCCTCGCAGGAAGTAATTAGCTTGTCCATACTTGAAGAATAATACAAGCTGCAAGTGATCTTAACTTTGAAACAAAGCATAGAAGACGTGGGTTTAGTTTGTTTTGTTGGGTAACCCCTTCTCCATCTTATTTACTTTTTGGCCTATAAAGAAAGACAACTCAGCTAGCTTTCATCGTTCATTGGAACACCAACACGAACAGAAACATGAAACCCAGCCACTCAATCGTCATATTCAAGCTTCTTCTCTTCCACTATCTATCCGCCGTTTGCCATTCTCAGGATTTCGATTTCTTCTACTTTGTTCAGCAGGTTGAGTATTATTACTGCATCGACCACTGGGCACCAGAAATTTAATACTTTTATGTTTCAGAAGTTTTTTCAATTTCGCGTTTGAATTTGCAGTGGCCAGGAGCATATTGCGATACAAAGCGAAGCTGCTGCTATCCCAAGACAGGAAGGCCTGCAGCAGATTTTGGCATTCATGGACTTTGGCCCAATTTCCAAGATGGCACCTACCCATCCAGCTGCGATCCAGACAGCGTTTTCGACCCAACTCACGTAATGCACGACTCCTATTTTGTATCAGGTTTCATCTCAAAATTAATTAACAAATAGAGGAGTAGACAACTTATATGTTAGGAAAATTGCATTGGATAACAAAAATCTTTTATGTATTTCAAAATATGTCACATTTTTTAAAAATTTTCAAATATAGCATCATATCAGTTGTATAACATACATACTGTACAGAAACTCATATCAAATATATATCACATATATATTAGTACTCATGTATATTAGAGATAGTAAATGCATATCATTTGGGTAAGGTTGTTATTTTAAAATTGAACTTTCGTTTTTTTTAAGTACTATATTTGAGAAAAACTAAATGTAATTGTTATTTCACTAATTTTGCTAAATGTTACCATATTTGCAACTACCCATATATTTTAAAGAATCATTCTCTTGTTTGGTCCTTTAATATTTTATTGTCGGATCCTAAACATGCTTCTCAAAATGATGCCTACCAATCTTGATCGACTCCTAATTTTTAGACTGGATGTTGGTTTGAGTTTATGGGTTATGATACGATATCAATCTCTAGGGAATACAACCATGATCCTTTTGTTTCTAATCCAAGAGTCTAGTACTTCATCTCTTGTAATTCTGAAACTTCAATTATTAATCGAGCAAACAAACCAACTCATGAATTATTATTGGATCTGATCCTTAGATCTCAGAAGTAGCAAGCAACATGGCGAAGCAGTGGCCATCACTGAGCTGCCCAAGCAGCAACGGCCTGAGATTTTGGTCACACGAATGGGAGAAACATGGGACTTGCTCCCAATCAGAACTGGACCAGAAAGAATATTTCGAAGCAGCCATGAAGCTGAAGCAGAAGGCGAAGCTACTCAAACTTCTGAATGGGGCAGGAATTGAACCAAACGACGAGTTCTACAGCTTGGAAAGTATCAGAAACGCCATTGAAGAGGGCCTTGGATTTACTCCTGGGATTCAGTGTAACAGAGATTCCGCTGGCAACCCTCAACTTTACCAGATTTATTTGTGTGTGGACACTTCTGCCTCTGAGTTCATCAAATGTCCCGTTCTTCCCAAGGCCAAATGTGCTTCCACTATCCAATTCCCCAAGTTTTAGATTCAACAGATTAATTCTCAATAGGTCTGATTGGTAATAAATTCTGTCTTTCTGTTGGGGACACAGAAACATTAATCTTCTCATGAATTTAGATGAATGTTTGGGAATTTCTGTTTTCTGCATGCCCTCTGAATTCTTTAAAAAGATTCTTACATTTTAAATTTGCCATTTCAATTTTATTTATTTCAGACCTAACTTTATTTATAGATAATAAAGATCAATGCCTTGCCTTCCGTCTAAGTCAATTTGACCTATCTAGTTTGTCTATCTTGTTCACTAATTCAATTTGATATATTATTTTAATTACTTTCAAGCTTTTTTTAAAAAATGAAAATGAAAATAATAAATTTTACAAGTGCCAAAAACAGGTCATATTTATAAATATAGCCCAATATCCATATTATTTTTGCAAATACGGCAAAATTTCAAAAATTAAAATTTTGTGTTTTTCCTTATTTTAATTTTGTCATAATATAAAGAGTATCATATCGAGTACATCAATTATATAATTAATATACTGAATATACATTATGTCATTAATATAACTGATATATATCAAATATATTAGTCAATAATATACTTTAACTGTATTACTAATACATTTCTTTTGGGTTGAAAATTTCGATTTATGTAACATTTAAGTTTTTTTATTGATACATTAAATATATAATTTTTTTTAATACAATAGGTAGAGATACAAACCGGGAAAAGATATTTTTCGCATTTTGAAGGTAAATTTCTTCTCTCTCTAACCTTGTTTGATAATTTCCTCCTTCAGTGAACTATTTGGCTTCATCGCTCTCTCCTTCTACTTTAGCACTCTGGAACGGTGTCTTATCCATTCATGTCTTTCTGGGTATGTTTCTTTTCACTTCCGTGACTGGAATTTTTATTCAAGGTGTTTTGAAGTTGAGATAATTTACATTTCCAGGAGTACCTTTGCTCTTTTCGGCATTCTTGTCCTCTGCAATGCACTGCATCGTTTAAGACTCAAATTATTAAGTACTGAAATGGGTATCTCGTGTATCCCAAGTTGCCAATTCACTCTCGCAAAACCAAATTCGGCCTTTCCGAATAATGAGTTCACAAATCCACCTCACCCTCTTTTCCTTTTGTCCAAATGTACATCTCTCAGGGAGCTTAAGCAAATTCAAGCCTTTACCATCAAAACCAATCTTCAGAATGACATCTCTGTCCTCACGAAGATCATTAATTTTTGCACCCTTAACCCCTCAACTTCGTCCATGGACCATGCGCACCATCTGTTCGATCAAATTCCTGACAAGGATATTGTCCTTTTTAACATAATGGCACGTGGTTATGCTCGCTCTAATACTCCATATCTTGCATTTTCTCTTTTTTCTCAAGTCCTCTGCTCCGGTCTTCTTCCAGATGACTACACATTCTCGTCCCTTCTCAAGGCATGTGCTAGTTCTAAGGCCTTCAGTGAAGGTAGGCAGTTGCATTGTTTTGCTATCAAACTCGGATTGAATCATAATATTTACATTTGCCCAAGCCTCATAAATTTGTATGCGGAATGCAATGACATGAATGCAGCACGTGGAGTCTTTGATGAAATGGAGGCGCCATGTATTGTTAGCTATAATGCAATTATCACAGGTCATGCTCGAAGCAGTCAGCCCAACGAGGCTTTGTCGTTGTTTAGAGAATTGCAAGCGAGCAATCTTGAGCCTACTGATGTTACTATGCTTAGTATTATTATGTCATGTGCTCTTTTGGGAGCACTAGACTTGGGAAGGTGGATTCATGAATATGTTAAGAAGAAAGGGTTTGATAAATTTGTGAAGGTGAACACCGCACTTATAGATATGTATGCGAAATGCGGAAGTCTTGTGGATGCTATTTCTATCTTTGAGGACATGCGTGTGAGAGATACACAAGCTTGGTCTGCAATGATAGTTGCATATGCAACTCATGGGGATGGCTTGAAAGCCATCTCAATGTTTGAAGAGATGAAGAGAGCCGGAGTTCGACCCGATGAGATTACATTTTTGGGGCTTTTGTACGCTTGCAGTCATGCTGGGCTAGTAGAGGAAGGCAGAGGATATTTTAATAGTATGTCTAAATACTATGGAATAGCCCCAGGGATCAAGCATTATGGATGTATGGTCGATTTGCTTGGTCGAACAGGTCATTTAGATGAGGCTTATAAGTTCATAGATGGATCGGAAATCAAGCCCACGCCTATACTCTGGCGCACCCTGTTATCTGCTTGCAGTAACCGAGGTAACGTCGACTTGGCAAAGCGGGTTATTGAACGAATTTTTGAATTAGACGACTCCCATGGAGGGGACTATGTCATATTATCAAACTTGTGTGCTAGAGTAGGAAGATGGGAAGATGTGAACCATATAAGGAAATTGATGAAAGATAGAGGGGTGGTAAAAGTTCCTGGGTGTAGCTCTGTGGAGGTAAACAATGTAGTGCATGAGTTCTTCTCTGGAGATGGAGTTCACTCCATTTCTGTAGAGCTGCGTCGAGCACTTGACGAGTTAATCAAAGAGATAAAGTTGGTGGGATATGTTCCAGATACATCTTTAGTATACCATGCTGATATGGAAGAGGAAGGGAAAGAACTTGTCCTTAGATATCACAGCGAAAAATTGGCCATTGCTTTTGGACTCCTAAACTCACCTCCCGGGACACCGATAAGGGTAGTCAAGAACCTTCGTATTTGTGGAGATTGCCATACTGCCGCGAAACTTATATCATTCATTTTTGGGAGGCAGATCGTCATTAGGGACGTTCAACGATTCCATCGATTCGAAGATGGGAAATGCTCCTGTTGTGATTTCTGGTAATAGTAAATGTTGATATCATAAGCCATTCTTATAGCTGGTACTTTTTTCTGCATTGGCCATGATTTGCAGTTCATTGGGAACCTTTATATGTTTGTATAGCCATGAAGGAACCCAGAACAAGATTCATTTGGATATTGAACCTACCCATATATATTCATCAGTATAGTAAGTGATTATCACATGTGCCGGATCAAAATAAAGTATATAACCATACGAAGATGATCATATTTCTACATCATCAACTGGCTTATTTTAGATACTTTTTTTGACAGTCAACTACTACGCCAACTCCATGTGCTCCTTGTATTAACACTATCAAATCATAGAAGTTGAATAATGGATTTCATTTCTACCTATTGCTATTCCTCCTTACTGCAGCCAAGTTCAAGATGCTGTACAAAAGGGGATCATATATTGGTGATTCATTAAGTTTGTTTCAATTACAACTGCTTTGAATTTAATATTTTACAAACCTATATTTACGTAGACTGCTTTCTTGAGCATTATTTTTTTCTTTTATAAATGATTTGTTATTGTTTTTGCTTCTCCGCTATTATATTTCCTCATTGAAATGAATATTAATACCTCCAAGATATTGAAGAGGCGGCATCTCAAGCAATCACAAAAACTTTGATTACCAAATACATCAAATCAAATATCTTCATTAACTTTTATTAATCAAAATTTTCAAACAACTTGCCAAAGCATCATTAAAATACCTTCAAAACAACCCAATTTTCTTTCTATTAAAAGGATGGGTGAAACTGCTCATTTTGTTCCTATTGGGTTTTTATATTGAAGAGTCATTCATTGCTTATGTCCTCAGTTTGATTTCTTTTGGTTTGGACTGTAGGTGGGCCATCAAGTAGTGGGTTTTTTTAGGGAAAATTAATCCTAATGACGTGTTCAACCAACGAAAATTTATTCAATTATAGTCCATTTCCCGATATTTTCCGATTAAAACCCATAAACGAGTCGTAGAGATTAATCTAACAGAAAAAAAAAAGAAACTACTTTTCTTAATTCATACTTTTTCTTGCTACATATTATATCGGTAACGTTGCTTTGGAACATATATTTATCGTATGGTTTACTTAGAATAGTAAAAGTCTACTCTTTTTTTTCTTTTTGTACATTGTATATTATAAGGTATGATGAATGATGTGAATTGAATTCCATTTCTGACAAAAGTAACACCCACGCAATTATACAAGAAAAATGAGTGAATTTGTGTTGGTGAAATTAAAATCGGGGAAAACGACGCAGTTTTGGCTGGATGTTGAGGCTTTGGGTCAAGTTGGAAAATTCAACTGCCGTCTGTGGCCAGCCATTCTATTTTACTCTTCCATTTTATTCCAAATGACTGTCTGCGAAAAGAAAAGAACTAATAATAATCGGGAAAAGGGACAACGACCCTTCATCTAAACCGTCCAATCAGAATCGGCCACGCCCTACAGCGAATTTGCTTCTTTCTAAAGATGGCTTTACGCTATTGGTCTGTCGTGGCAAGAGGGGCGACCGGCCGGGTAACACGGAAGATACCCCCCCTAACTTTTTAAAATTATTCATAAATCAAGACGATAAAAACGGTATCGTATCCATTTTATTAATTTAAAGACACCTATTATTATTATTATTATTTTTAAAAAGCATCAAATTTGAACTTTGAAGATCTGGGACTGGACTGGGGGGGGGGGGGGGGGGGGGGGGGGGGGGGGGGGTGGTCGAGGACCTATTCAATTCAACGTTGTTTTTTCTTTTTTACTTTTTTTTTTTTAATTTTAATTTTTCTATGCTTTGACGTCGACTCCAAGCTTGAAACGACAGCGATCTATTACTCACTGCAACTTCCCCTTCTCTCTCCTTCTTCGTCTTCTTCTTCTCTTCTTTCTTCTTCCTCCACCGCCTTTAACTTCCTAAATTTCTTGCCGCGTCGGCTTTATTTTCTCGGCATTTTTTCCGGCGGGAGTTTCTGTTCACATTCTCAAACTAAATTTGGTCTCTCTTTTTTCTTCGCCTTGCCTCAGCATGTTCTTCTCCGACGGACTGTTGAGGTCGGAGTACTGGTTCTTGTTCTGCGGAACGGCTACACAATGTCTTTGGATCTCGCCGTGATTCCGGTCGCCGGAAGTCTATTTGCGAGGTTCTGATGATTTACTTCTTAAAGAACACCGAAGTCTACTTTTCCACTTCTTTCTGTTCTGTGTTTTGCTACTTTTTGAAATCGTTCATAGTTTGGAAAAACTGTGCATAGTGGAGTGCGGACGAATCGTTTGTTGTTTGTTTCTGTTTAGTTTTCGATTTCTTTACTCCTCCATTTCCTTTCTGGTACCGTCACTGGTTTTTTGTTTAATAATTCTTTTAAGAAAATATTTTTTGCGATTGACGCGGGATGTAAGTTAGGATTATTGATATTGCCATTAACTGCAGGAACCTATTAAATATCTGCAATAAGTAGTTCTACTTTCTTGTGCATTTATTGATTCATTATTTTACAATTAATATATGTCAAAAGTTTGAATCAACTTCTAAATAGGAACTTTCTCCTTGTTATTTGCCTTTTGATTTTGGGCTGGGCGTGACTATCTTATTCAAAGAGAAGAAAAAATTAGTGAGTTTTATCCCTTGTTGAAGTCCTGGCCGTTCCTCGGTATTGTATATATATTAATTTTAACCGGAAAGTTGAAGATGATTTTTTTTATATGTATATATTCATATTGTCAAAACTCATTTACCATTTGTTTCTAGATATATATGTTCTTCATGATCGAATCTTTCATACAATGCGCTTTCAGAGTTCGTCTCAAGAAACAAGGTTTCCAGCCATTGGAACTTCAGTTTCGTGATGCTTAATGATGGTCAAACTTGGGCTTAGAGCTATTGCCTATTAGGGTATCATTTGAACGCCAGAATGAAGAAAAGCTATGGCCGGGTTCTGGTTGCGTCCTTGTTTACATTGCTGTTGATGATTTATGTTATCACGAGAAGTTCGTCTCGGGAAAATTATTATGCAAACCCCTTGTACAATTCTATTGATCCTCTTCAGTGGCTCAATCCTGCAGTTCCACCTGCAGTTCAAAATCCTGAAATTGCATACCAAGTGATTTCTGCCGACTCTATAGTATCCAGTCTCTTCACTCAGGGGAATTTTACTGACGGAGAGAATCAATCTCTGCAGACTTGGAACCATTTAAGAAGCATAATTAATTGTACCCGAGGTTTGCCTAATGCAGTTGAGGCCATTAAGGAAGCTGGAGGCGTATGGGATTTTCTAAAAACTTCGATTGAAAAGGAAAGGCTTGGTTATACGAATGAAAGTGCACGTGCGAAAGAGAAGCAATGCCCCCATTTTCTGACCAAAATGAATGCAACAAAGGTTGACAGCAATGGTCATAAGCTAAGAATGCCTTGTGGCCTTACTCAGGGTTCTTCCATCACAGTCATTGGCATTCCAGATGGTCTTCTTGGTAACTTTCGAATTGACTTGACTGGGGAACCACTGCCTGGGGAGCCTGAGCCACCCATCATTTTGCATTATAATGTTAGGCTTTTGGGGGATAAATTAACTGAGGATCCTGTAATTGTCCAGAACACCTGGACAGTATCTCGTGATTGGGGAGAAGAGGATCGATGCCCGCCCCCTGGTTCTGACGAGAATGGAAAAGGTATAGATGTCTATTCATGTTTCCTTTGAATTATTTCATTCAAGACACCACTAACGTAAAATAACTGTTCTAGTCAGATTTCTGCATTTAAAATATGTAGCTGTTTGTATATTCCGATTGAAATGTGTCGTTTTTATAAACAATTCAGGTTTGCTGATAAAAAACCTTACCTTTATACTTTGTTACGAAGCAGGCCATATTTGACTCATCAATGGCTAGGGAAATTGAGAACATTGCATCCATAAACTTCATAACATTGAACTGAACAATGTATTAGGTTCCCTCCCCCAATCAAGCACTATTTCCATTCACTTTGAAGTTAACGTTGTTCATTTTTTATGCTAGTGGATGAATTGGAAAAATGCAACAAGATTGTGGGCAATGTCGAAAATCGACTTCCTGAGTTGAACAAGAATTTCAACAAATCAAAATCTGTGGTGCAAGGAGCTAAAACAATAAAGTACTTCCCTTTCAAACTCGGTCATCCATTTGCTGCTACACTTAGAGTGGGAGTGGATGGAATCCAGATGACAGTTGATGGAAAGCACGTTACTTCTTTTGCTTACCGTGAAGTAATCTCACCCAGTCTTATATCAATTACCTTTACATTGTTCTCTGATCACTCAATCTTATGCTGTTTTGACTTGCTTCTTACTCAGACTTTGGAGCCATGGCTGGTCAGTGAAGTAAAGATTTCTGGAGACTTGAAATTAATTTCTGTCCTGGCAAGTGGTTTGCCCACATCTGAGGATTCAGATCATATAGTTAATATAGAAGCATTAAAATCAACTCCCCTCTCTACAGAAAAACAATTAGATCTGTTCATCGGTGTTTTCTCAACGGCAAACAATTTTAAATATCGAATGGCTGTTCGAAGAACGTGGATGCAGTATCTTGCAGTACAGTCGGGATCTGTTGCAGTTCGCTTTTTTGTTGGGTTGGTGAGCTTCACATGTACTCTTCTTGGATTGAAAAGAACCTCAAAAAAAATTAGGCTAAAAACTTTTCATGCATATTGAAGCTGGCGGTTTCATTGAGTATGAAAAAGTCTAGCTGTTTGTTGAATGAACCACGTAGTTTACTTCCAAAGTTTATCTTGAGGCCACTTCTAAGTCTGCTCATAATGCCTTCAAGTGAAATTGAGTGAGGTGCTTGATAAGATCTGCTACACTAGTTCAAAATTTCATCGGTTGGATACTTGAACTGGAATGATTCATCTGCTGTTCATATTAAAAGTATACAAATGTTTTTGTTTCTTTCATCATCCGTCTCTTAAAATTCACATACTATGAAGAGTACAACCCGTAGTGGTTTACAATCACTTTACATCATTTGCAGCATAAGAACCAAATAGTCAATGAGGAACTGTGGGATGAAGCCCGAACATATGGTGACATACAGATGATGCCTTTTGTTGACTACTACAGCCTTATAACCTGGAAAACGTTGGGTATCTGTATCTTTGGGGTAAAGTTTCGTTCTTTCACTAAATGATGTGAACTCATCATTATGATTCATGTTAATAATCTCACCACTTTGGCAGGCAGAGATAGCTTCAGCAAAGTACATCATGAAGACCGATGATGACGCCTTTGTTCGAGTGGATGAAGTTTTAGCTTCTTTAAAAAGGATCAATGCACAAAGTGGATTGCTTTATGGACTCATCAACTCAGATTCTCAACCTCACAGAAACCCTGAGAGCAAGTGGTATATTAGTATGGAGGTAATTTTCAACACTGGTTTTTTATTATATGGGCATAGGATCTAACATTGCGTGGATAACTCAAGGCTGAAAATTCACTCACCTTTTTCCCACTTTTATGGGTCTTAATCTATCCCTTGCTTTACTAAAAACCCTGGTTTATTCCACCATGTTTGAGTTGGTATGCTTTGAATTAGGCTGATATTTATATTATAAAAGAGTCTGTCGAATATTATTCACACTTTTGAACAAGCTCGCTCAGAATATGGTTCCATTTGCCAATGTAGCGTACTTGGATTAATTTAATAAAAGAAAATTAGTTTTCTTTCTACCATCTTATCTTCATTGGTTGCTCCAATTTAGGAATGGCCTGAAGAGAATTATCCAACATGGGCACATGGTCCTGGTTATGTGGTGTCTAGTGACATAGCAAAGACGATCTCCAAGAAATATAAAGAGGGCCGCTTAAAGGTATCCGTTATTTCTTTGCTTGAAATAGGTACTTTTCCATAAACGATGAATTAAAACCAGGCTATTATATCTTCAGATGTTCAAATTAGAAGATGTAGCCATGGGAATCTGGATTGAAAATATGAAGAGGGAGGGCCTTCAGATTCGGTACGAGAAGGACGATAGGATCCATATTGAAGGTTGTAAGGATGATTATGTGGTTGCTCACTACCAGGAACCTCGAGAGATGCTCTGTTTGTGGCAGAAACTTCAGGAAGGAAATGGTATTAGATGCTGTGGTTCTGATAACTAAGAGGAGTTATGTTCTAAGCAGCCTGGAAATGGAGTAACTATTCTGACACCATCGAAGTAGAGTTAGATGAAAGATCACACCAGGGTTGATACCCCTGAAACAGAAGAGGTAACATGAGAATTTTTAAACCCTCTTAACGACTGCTGTATAATTAGGTGTTACTGTAGAGAAGTATATGGATTTTCAAGAGTTGCTTGAAATTTTGTATATTTCAAGTGACCGAGAGAGACATGATAGAAAGAGAGCTGTAGCCTGTAAAGTGGTATATAGAATGGTGAATCAATTGAATTTTATCAAATCATGCTGTTGAAATTGTTTGAATCGGATTTCTATTGTTTTAACAACGGTTCTCTCACACAGCTGCGGGGCACAAACAAGTACACAGCATCATTTGTTATCATAACTTCATCCTTTTCTGGACAACTTATCATAGAAATGAAAACGAATGTGTTTAGATAAATTAACAGTGTGAACAAGGCATTTACGATTACAACTTGCCTTAATTCCTGGCAAATCTATCGCTGTAAGAACCCATAGTGTGAAATTGCAATCTCAAAGGCTTGCATCTTCTCTCCACGAGCAAACCCGTTTCGGTCATAAGATGATATTTCGTGGATGTTCAAATCCTCACATGTCTTCACAAGTTCTTCACCAACGTACTGAGCAGCTTCCTGTAATCACCAAAGCAACAAATTAGGCCTTTTTCTATTCAATAATAGCTTCTTATCAGGACTGTTATCATCTTAAGTTGGTGGAATGAAGGTGGAAAATTGAGATGAAATCCTACAATGGTGGTGCACGAGGGATTTGGACGCATAGATTTCTGCAGGGTGCTCCCATAAAAGAGGCACTTCTTGTTCTGGTCGTCTACCAGCATTGCATATAACTGCTTATCAGAACAGAATACTGAAAGCCTTGGTCTTTTAGGAGTGCCATTATACTGCTTGGCGTTGAAAACCATCAAATGAAATTAGAAAATAAGTATTACTATGATAATTAAAAACACAGTGTGATGCTTAAAATTTTAATAATGTCCACGAGCTCACAACACAAATTGAGTACAAAAAAACATTTAAGACCACCTAACCTTAATGCTCTCAACAGAAATACAAAAAAAAAAAAAGTGACTGTCAACGAGGCAACTGAGGCAAACTGCTGATGACTCAGTGGCAGTGCTACAACGTTGTAAAAACTAAAAGTGAAAAACGAGGAGACCTTTACAAAGAGACTAACTTTTTTTCTTTCGAATAAAGGGCAAGAGCCTGTGATTTCAGAAGGGCGCTTTCGAGATGGAGAATGATAGCGTACCTTTTTCTGCATCCTCCTATTTCTAATTTTTGCACTTTCTGGTTTAGAGTGTCCTCTTGCTTGGATAATCAACGGCTTCAAATCGCAATCTACACGAAATTTAGAAACTAATATAAAACAAAATCCATCTTCGTGAAGTATTCTATTTAGTATGATAGGTATAACCTCCAGCCAGTGTTCTGTAGTTTTACTCATCAACTTCGTCCAAGAAGAGATATATTGATTTCAATATAGACTAGGAGCAAAAGCAGGTGCAATTTCACTTACTTTTACTTTTCAAGGAGGGGAAATTAAATGGCTTTGACTGAAACCCAAAGGGCGTAGAAGACTTCGATAGCAGACCGGGAAGATTTACAAGAGGCATGCCACCGTATACTTTTTGAAAATCTAAAGTATTGAGAAGTGAAAGGGGCATTTCGACGCGGTCCTCTTCATTCAGGCATTTTATCGAACACCTTGCACGCGACACCTGAAAAAGTGATCGACAATTCAGCGCGTTAAGTCAAGCGGAACCCAAACACCATATTGAAAAGGAGACGCATAAATAGCGAAACCCAAAGGAATTAAGGAAGAAAAATCACTCAAGACTTTAATCCAGGAATTTTTAATTACATTGGAGAGGAGACGTTAGCTAAGAGAACATAAACATCGCCATGCTTTATAAAGCTACCTGCCGAGCCAGAGTTCCGGCGGAATGAATGTGGTTTCGTTGTTGAAGCCTGTTTGATTCTGTACTGTAAAAGCCCGATTGGCGTCTCTGTGGTTGCAGGAGAAACCAAAATATGTTGCCTACCGTCTTCTTCCACGTGTATATGGACGGGATAGCTCAACCCCATTCTTTTTCTTCAAATTTCAACTTTCCGTTTATTACTATTTTTATTTCTCACGATCTATGCTTTACGGCTCACACTATTGGATCCGCTTGAGCGGGATTCGTTACATTGGCTATGGAACACTTTCAATAGAGTGATCGAGCACAATATTTTACGCTACATGTCTATGTGGATGGAAATGTAGAATTCTCAATTTTATATAAACATCGATAAAATGTGATATTTCTGTAAAAGTTACAAAAATTTAAAAATTATAAAAATATTTCAATTAACAAATAAACATTTTCCTAATTCTAAATTAGTTAAAAATAATTAATATTAATATTATTTATATATTAATGACATTTTATTGATATATTTCATATTTTGTCGATTTTCTTGTACTATGATGGAAATGTCGATTTATCTCTTATGTCGATGTTGAACACATAAAACACATGGATATATCATATATTTAGAACTATGGGTAGACAATACATAAGACCCATATCTTTGCCTTTACACTATCCACAGGATAACTATTTTTATTTTAAATTGATTTTAAGTCATTGAAATTAAAATTCTTTGTGGGATGTTAATGAAAAATGAAAATAAATATAATGTTTTATCATTATGTCCTTACAATTTTACGAGGTATAATAATAATGGTATGTTTTAATATCAATTATATATAATAATGAAAGAAAACAAATTTTTGATAAAAAAAACATATTTTTTTAATCAAATCAAATCAACGTAATAAATTAAAACTTGACAACTTCACCTTTATTATTAAAAAAAAAAACCTTACAAATATCTCCCTCCAAATAAGAAATATTAAAGATGAATGGTTTTAAATTTAAAAACAAAATTACATATTAAATGGGACTTATATTCAATTTAAATGAATTCTTATTAAAGATATATTTCAAATATTTGAAAATGGTTGTGGGGTTGAATGGATCGTTGTTAGTTGTTTCTCATTTTTCTCCTAGGATTAAATTTGGTATAAAAGGTTCTAAAACTATAATTCCAACAAATCCGAATGATGTGGTAATCAAAAAAAAAAAACACACAAACAAATCCGAATGATGTGAAATAAAAATTATTTGAAAGAAAAGGTAAGATTTGAAAAATCATATATAATTTTAAAATTTAAATTTTATATTTCATCCAAACGATTTCAAGTTTATTTTGATTTCTAAAATCATTCCATTTAAAAAATCCTTAGTGACATCATTCTTTAACGGATCCTCTTCCTCATCCTCACCCTATCTTTCATTTCAATTTCCGCCGCCTCCTGCAATCCATCATCTCCGGCGACCTCAGACCAGCGGTACATACCACGGCGTCGGCGCAGCAACCAACGAGCAGATTCGGTGTCGATCTGCAGCCCACGAGCAAATCACCACTCCATCTGCAGATCCGGCAATCGGCGTTGGGAGGAAGCGACCCACGGCGGCGCTGCTTCTCCTCCACGAACCAGATCTGCGACCGGCGCGGGTTTCATCCACGAACGCGCGACCTTCTTCGACGGCACAACAAAGATCTTTTTAATCTAATCTCCTTCAGTTCCTACATCCATCGTCCCCACTGTTCTCCACTTCCCTCACTCTCTAATGGCTTCCGAGCCTGACCCCACTGACTTTTCCTCCGCCCTCTGGTTCCCTGTCACGCCACCCACCACAACTATTTCTACACCCGAAGGCACTTTAGTATTGTTCTCCCATACCTTCTTCCGACCCACCCCCGGCTTCCGAATCATCGATCAAAGCCATGCCCACTGCTCACATGAATCAACAAATTGAATGTGTAATTTGTTTGGAGGAGATGGAAGTCGGTGGCCTGATCAAACAAATGCCCTGCAACCATAAATTCCATTCCAATTGCATAGGGAAGTGGCTGGAGCTACGTGATTCCTTCCCCGTTTGTAGATATCAGATGCCAAATCGACGAAGAATATGAAGGTTGAAGACGAAGAATCGAGAGGGAGATTTGGGTGAGTCTCTTTTGACAATGCCATCACAAATGGGGATTCAATTCGAAATCCTCCAGTCGATTCTCAAAATTTCCCCCCTTGGTCTGTCTCTGGATTATGTGTTATTAGTCTAGCTTAGAACAAAAATCTTTAATAGTAACTCATGAATATGATTTCAGCAATTGTGGAGTGAAATTGTGAGTCAATTTTTAGCCGAACAATTCACGAAACAGAATAGATTTGTGATTCTTTTTGGGGCTGCAACAAAACTTCAATCTGATGGAACTTGAAGTCTCAAATAACCATGATTAAGTTAAGTTCACAGAAGCTGAATTGATGATTTCTATAATTTTTTTTTTTTATCTTAATTAAACTCTCCCCGGGGGTGGCTTTGGAGTGTGGCGAGGATTAGCTCCAGAAACTGGATAGTCACCGTACTGTAAATCCATTCTGCCATTGAACAACTTTTGTGGTGGCTGATTCTTCTGCCATTGAAGAAATTGCATCAATTTTAAATCATCTCTTATAATATACACGTGTCAGTTATGATTCAATCATATATAATTACATATCTCTACCTGGTGAGCAGCTTGGGAGGCTGGAAAATCTTGGCCAAGGTGGATCATAACTGCAGCCCCTGTAAATGTAGGAACCTGTCAAGATAAACTGAGAATTACAGAGGTAGTAATTTCAATAAACAAAGTTTGAGGGGGGCGTGTACTTGATGCAGAGACAGTGTTGAAGGAGACGAGGAGAGAGAGGAGCAAAATCGTGAGAAAGTTTTGGGTTTGGCCTGCCATTTCCATTACACAGTTCATGATCTTCACCCAATTGTGACTCACTTGTGAGTGCGTAGATATATATATATACATACATACTTCTTTGCAGGTATTTGGGTTGGTGAAAGCACATAGAAATGTGGGTCGAGAAAAAAAGCATTCCCAACTTTTAAGCCCTCCACCCCACGAGTATTCTAGAGTTTCACGATGGTATGATATGGTCTATTTTGAATTCAAGTTTGTGTGACTTTGTTTACTAAAAACAACTTTGTTCTTACTGATATACTATGGATCTTTATTCTATCGGTTAGGTTTCATATACCCGAGCAACTTGGTGGTGGGGACTGCATAAAGAGATAAAAAGAAGTTGACTTTGTATAGAGAATGGAAAAAAACTACCTGCCCACCGCATAAAACACAGTTATAATTCTGGAATGATGACCAAATTGTCGTTTCTAAAGAGATTGAAGATTGAAAAGGAAATAAATATGGAAAGAGAAGAAGATCAAAAGTAACGGGGAGCTGGATCCACCAAGGAAGTGGAGAATGAGGAAGAAGTCAATTTGGGGTGACAAATAGAATGAACAAACAGACAGAAAACCAGACATAATGGTGAGAGAAAACGAGACATTCATATTTTGAGTGGGAAGAAGATGGAAAATTCTGGGCAATTAATGATGAACAAGTTTGAAAATTATTTTGAGTCAACCTTGTAATGGATTATGAAGGGGAATTTACTGGTTGTTGCACTTGCATTTGCAGTCCAATCTAAGCACTTACTACAAATGTCATCCCATCTGGTCGGCCAAAACTACTCACATCTCTAACTTTGACACAGTAAATTCCAGTTTTTTTACTTTCATTATCAAAGATTGTGCCATTGTCGTATATGTTGTCATCAAAGAGTAGTTGGTGTAAAAAAGTTAAGGTAAAATCAATGTACTTGATTTTCATTAACTTTATTGGCATGGTTGACATTAGGAAGGTTTTAGATTAATCTGTTTCTAATGATAGGTCACTGCAACACCATCTAGACCAAAAATGTGGATTTTGAGGGCAATTATATTATATTGAGAATTTAAGTAACAGGAATGTGAATAAATATCTTTTTATTAACTACATTTATTTACAATTGGTGTATTATTGTTTTGTTGAAAAGTACAGCTTGAAGAAAGTTGAATCTACTATTTGGCATGAATTTCAAATTACAAACTGAACTCTTTTATTATTATTTTTTTTAATGAGATGTCTTAAAATCCCAATTTAGAAGGTTTTATCCTTAAAATAAAGTTTTTGATGCACTCCTCATAATAATGAGATGTCTTGAGATGAGTTTATTTAAAGATAGAACAATACTTACCAAAACGAGTATAGTTCTTGAGTTCAAACTTCCACCTCATATATTGTACTAAACAAAGAAAAAGTATAACAATACTTAGGTACCGAGAGACATTCTTACATTAAAGTACTGACAGGTAGGAGAAAGGAAGGCAGAAAGAGAATATACATTTTCTTTTTAAAAATGGAGATCTGTCGAATTATTGTTGGTGTTCAAAAACAAAACTTAGTGTTTTTAGATTGAAAACATAGAAATTAAATAATAAATAAATAACTTTCCATTATTCCAAAAGAAAATATAAGCTTGTATTGTACCACACTCAAACACAATTGTCAAAATTTCAAACTTCGCATTGATTTATCCTAAAGATTTCATATATTTTAACTAATTGATGGGTTAGAATTTTACTGATATATTTGGGAGTGGGAAGTGGGAAAGAAAAATTGTCCAAACTCCAAAAGAAAGCACTTGGATTTGGAAGTGGAAAGTGGGAACTCTAACTCTGTCAAAGAATATTGAATCATTATTTGTTAGAAATTTTTGGAACTCTTTTACTTCTCTTTGTTTCCATACAAAACTCTCTATTTTTAGCGCCCAAATCAACTCATATATATGTTTCTATTGGCCCAATCACTTGGCTACCAAAAATATTCTAATTAATCTCATTATTTAAATCTATAAGTCAAACTTCTACATTAATTACGAATTGTAATGTGAAATTTTTGTTCAAATCTCAATCATAAATTTATTTAAAACTCATTTCTTTTTTAGTACAGACTCATTCTCTTTCTAATTCTCATATTACTTTGATTGTGATTTAATATTTTGGATAATCATCATAATTTCCGACCATTAACACCATATTCATTTTTGTACTAAATAATTTTACATTCACAATATAGTTTTGATAGGAAATAAATACATGTTGTTGAGGGTGAGAAAAGTGGTGCAAACGTGGGGTAGCCGGCATGGCAGTGAAGACTGGCTCCACTGTAGATGAACGACTAACAAGGGGGCGATGTCGAAGTGGCAGGGACGTACAAGCAGTCTCACGACGTGCCTTGCAGCAATAGAACTTGCAACGGATCGTGGAGACAAGCGACAAAGGTTATACCACGCGCCAAAAATATCCTCTAACGACTCGTTAGAGCTCATATGCAAGTAGGGCCCACTATGCACAATGCCTAGCAACCTCCATAGTCGATTCCATCACCTATGAAAGGGGTAGAACCTTGCCTTACAAAGATAATTGAAAAATCTATCACTTAACCCATACACACGATTGCTCTCCATTTCTTCCTTTATTTGAGCTGCAAACTTGACGTCGGATGACCTTTAGCAAGGCACCGTATCAATGTCGATATCTGTTATCGAATGTTAACTCGTTTGACGGCCATATCGAATGACATCTAGGTTAGCTAGATTTCGGCACTAACACATGTCAACGAGTTTTCATAATTTTACATCTAAAAAGTTAGATTATATGTTTAGTTGAACTTTTAAGTATTTATTTATTTAGTCTATGTACTTTAAAAAGTTTCTAACATGTATTTCAAAAAAAATATAAAATTTCTAAGGTGTCTTCAAATTTTTAAGATTATATCTATCTTGTCCATGTTGTCAAATCTACCAACTAAAACTTTTTGACAAGTTGATTCAATCATGTTTGAACATATAATAATACAAGTGTTTTTTTATAGTCTAATAACATAAGTGTTAAACTAGTAGAGTCAACAATATAAATCTATTACACACAAAATTAAAAGTTTGGTGGGTAATATATTTACCAGTGATACAAACATATCAAAACTATAAACTTTGTAGAGTACCATAATCAAATCCGTAAAACTTCGATGATCAAATTATAATTTAACCTATTTATTTTTTTCAATAAAAATGGAACTTTCTGATAATAGTTGATTTGCTTTCAAAGTTTTGAGTGGGAAAATTTGGTGGTCTAATTGTGTAAAAACGAAGACTTGGGGGGGGCTCGGAAAAGTCCACCGAGGCAGAGGCAGTTTGAAAAAATGAAGGAAGGTAATTGGATAAGAGAGGAAAATTTGGTCGTGTCTTGTCGGGACTCGTTCAAACTGGACACGTGTCGGACACCAAAAGAAAGATAAGTCTCCTAATTGGACAGAGGACAGCCACTAGAAAGAAGATATTTATAAAGAGAGATATGCTCCTTGTGCAACGGACACGTGTCCATTAGGATTTCGTGGTGAAGATGGACGGCTGGGATGTGTTTAGATGGGCTTTTCGTGTATCTTTTTGTTGGTGGGGATCGTGTTCGAGACGGTGCTGATGTGGCAGGAGACAGGTATTAAGTCACTGCTGGCTGTGAGAGGCACCGTGGTGGGCCATCAGCCACGTGTTAATATTTGCCAGTGGGGAGCTCCTACAGCTAAGCTACCCCTCAGCCGAGTACTCGCCAAAAACTCGACGCCCACACTGCCGTACACTTTTCTTTTTCCCTAAAAATCACAATTCTATGGGACCAAATTAATTTAAGGGATTAGATTTGTATCCAACTTTAAATTTATATTTTTTAATTTTTAAACTTTTAAAATATCTAACTCGATAAAAATAACGATTCCTCAAGTATCCAATGTACGATATTGTCTGTTTACTTTACTTTCAATTTCATTCAAAATATCTCATACCAATAGAGATAATTATCCTTATTTATATATTATAGATCATGTTCTTTCCTATCCAATGTGGGATCGATAAATTTCAAAATATTTATTAAACAACAACGTACTATATATACATATGGTTTTACTATTTTATTATTTTATTAAATAAAACTTTGTTTATTATCCTGTCTTATTAAAAAAGGTTTGAATGGAAGAAAATATAAAGGACATTTAGAAATATATGTTCAACCAAAAGCACATCCTAGAAATATGGTGTTTTCATTTTGTGTTGAAAAAAAAAATTGCTTCACAAACTCAATCTGTCACTTGAATTAAATATCACATCAAATACTTTTTACATACAAAGTGCACTCTAAATTGACAAAATATTTTCAAAATCGTCCTAATTCGGTGTCCCACTTGGATTTAAAAGTCATTTTACTTCATTTTCATTTTTATCTATTAAGATAGTCATGTTTTGTCATACTTAAAATGCATTGACGTTTATCTATTATAAAAATAAAAATTGTAAAGAAAATATGCGTAAAAATATATTTAAAAAATAACTGTATCATAGTCTATCAATTCAAACTTTTTAATTTATCGGTAATTAAACACACTATGTACGAGGCTTATTTTGAAATTCATGCAATATTCTAATTAGTGATATATTATTAATGTATTATCGGAGAAAGAAAATAGATGGAAAATGAAATATAAACCCTTGGGCTTGAACAATATGTTACTACATTTTATTTTGGCATAATTGATATTATTATCATTTTCAACATCTTTAACCATCTCACCCAATCTTATATTACATGTTTTCATGAACATTTTAAAATCTTTGATAAGTTCACCTTTAATTATATTATAAATATCTTTTTTATTATATTTGGAAGCAAATGTTCCAGTAACTTTGAGGCTTGTTTGATATGCCATTCGAATTCTGTTTTTTGTTTTCATATTTATTTAATCAAGTGAATTAAGTGAATATATATTTGTCAAATTTGTTTTTTAAAACTATTTTATATTTTCGATGTTTTTAAAATTTTAAAATGCAGAATTAGATTAAAAAAATAAATAAATAAATATATATATATATATATATATATCATTCTATATCATTCATGTTATAAACTTATTTAATTTTTGTTAAAATTAAAATATGTAAAAATTAATATATTATAAATTATATAATATTGTAAAATAATAAATCTACAAAATTCATAAAAAAATGTTAATAAATTAATTAATATTATTTTGGATTGAACTAAATATTTAATTCATAACTATTTATTTTTATAAATATATTACTAGACCTGCATTTAACAATTTTTTAAATTGGGATTTAATTTCCAAGTCGGCTAACAAACATATATTCGAAAACCACTCAAAACAAAGAATACAACATTGTTTTTCATCGAACCCATTGTTTTGATCAAATTTGTGTTTTCATATCACCAACTAAATGGCTCCATGCGATACGACTATTTAGGACTAAATTACGGTTTCTTAAACATCACAAGACAATTACATGATTTTTCATTTTTTGGAAAATTATACTAAATTGACATAAAATAAAATAAATGTATTTATGGAAAATATCACATTTTTTTGTTTTTTTAAATGTCACAAAAGTGGCTTTTAATTGGTCTCATGTAATTGTATAGTTTGTAATTTATACCATTTTTGTACAATTTTAAACCTAATGTTATATATAAAATATATATTCTTTTATATGCTATTTTTGTAATTCTTTCATTTCTTTCAACGCATCTCACATAATATTTACATATACTCACGTCTCGTACTTAAACGTTGAATCTATGCTCATAAGGAAAAGACATTAGACTAAATGTCTTCAATAAAAAACTTCACTTCATCTAAAGATTCTACTTTCTAACTCTTAATTCATTTCTGTAAACTCGACCAAAATTTATCTTTATTCTTTTTTACAAGATAATTTTCTACTCCACATAACTACTTATTCCTTGACAGCCCAAACTTATTATTCTATATAAGTCCATGTCATTGAAAACAAATACTAAAAGTTATGGAAGCATTTTTTCTAGCTATTTGTCACTATATATCCACTTACTTAACTATCAAAGTTGTGTAAGTTTTGATTTGATTTTGTGTATATATATATATATATATATATATAACATATTTTAAAACAGTTCCTTTTTTTTAGCCATTTCAGCTGGATTAATTGTTAAATAAAATAAAAACTAAAAAAAATTATATGCATAAATTATTTAATTTTACTCAGCTACTTTAATTTAATTGAAAAACCATGGTTGCTCGATTTTAAAATTATGAAGGAGAAAGAAATATATCAAGGTTCAAGTCTGGCAATAGATTTTTCAATTCTTTTCCCCACATCCCCTATATGAAAATGATATCCATATATCAATTATGCATCGAGATATTTTCATTGAAAAGTCATTTAAAAAGGAAAAAAATAAAAAGAAATAGACGGCAAGCAATGTCTACTTATCCTGGAGCGACACGTGGATGATAAATTATTTGATTTAAAAAAATCAAATTGTTTTAACATATGGGTAAAGGTTGAAGAGGGAGGAGTGTAGTACTTGCATTTGTCCAATTGCACTTTGAAGCATTAAACCCCACAAGAGTTAATGGCTTTTCATCAAAAAGCAACCATTTCAATTCACCCAATTGTGGTAGCTTATCAATTTTTAGAACAAAAGTTTTCTTTCCACTCAATGGAACATTAGTGGATGTCACAGGATTTTTTTATTTTTTATTATAAAAATAGCAACTCAGAATTTGAACCTCCAACCTTAAAAGAAAAATTATATATCATTTACCATATATATTATTTTTGTTTTTACTCTCATCTACATTATTGCCATGGATAAATAATCGAATAAAACTTTAAATAATAATTATATGGTTCAAATTTAAATCTTCTAATTTGATTTAGTATTATTATTTTAACACAACAACATAGTAGAGATTTGAACTAGTAGTTTTTTTTGGTGGGAGGCCTTAATAAGTTGAGTTAAGCTCATGACTTTTAATTTAATTTTAACTAAACGCAAGAAGTTTAGAATTAATATGAAAGGTGTCAATACTATTTTTGATCGTATTTTTCTTTTCTTAATTATAAAAATTATTAATATTTTAAAGAAAGTACTGAAAAAATAACTGCTCAGAAATTAAAAGAACAACTTAGTATGATCCACCCAATAAGAAAACAGATTATTATATGGCTACCACAAAATCAAGTCAAAGTGTAACAAAGGCAAAAATTTAATAATCTGAGAGAGAGAAAAATACGAGGGTAGCCATGGGAAACGTGATTAACGGAGAGAGAAAGTAAACGAGGGGGCCGAGTAATTGACCGAAGGGGTCACTGTAAGATGAAGATTGGCGAGTAATTGAGAGGAGTGAGAAACGTCAACGTGGCGATGCTGACATGGAATAAAAAAAGGAAGAAACAGCACAACACTATCTTTTTAACCAATGTGGGGAATCTAACAGCACAATAAAGATCTCCAATTCCATGGCCACATGAAGTTGTGGCTCACAAAAATTCCCCCCCTCTGCTGACGTGGAGACGCCCACCTTGTCATCTTAAACCTCCTTCTCCATTTCACACCCTTCCATATCATCTCCCTCTCTCTCTCAATATTCTCTCTGATCAGCAAAAAGTAGAAAAAAAGACTCACAAATTCTCGGATTTTTCTTATCCGAGAAGCAAAAATGGCAGAGGTCGAAATTAGAGACCCAACAATAAAGTTGTTTGGGAAGACGATTGCTTTGCCACTCGACCATTTGGCTTCTGATTGCAAACTTGTTTCTTCACTGCATAAACATGCCCAAAAGGTAGGAATTGAATTTTCACCATTTTTTCACTGTTTCACATTCAATAATCAGCTTTCTCTTTCTGGGTTTTCGTTTTTCTCTCAGTTTCATGGATTTTGAGTTACAGTATCAGTTTCAGTTGTAATTGCCCGTTGACTTTGGTTTTTAGATTTAACCACCACTCAAATTCTAGATTAGATTGGGAAATTTTGGACTTTATCATTCATAAAAGGTATATATTGGGTTTTTGTTCTTGGATAATGAAATTCAAAGATGGAACCCAGTTGGATTACTCTGTTTTTTAAGTATCCAATTTGGAAAATGAAATTGTTCTTCACGTATCTGATTTTCTCTGTAAATTTGAACTTTTTTTGTGTACAGGAAACTTCAAGCGAAGAATTGGCATCAGAAAAACAGGGAAACGGAAGTTCAAACCAGACGACAGAACAAACAACATCCGGGGTCAGCGAGAACCCATCGGTGGAGAGGGAAAATTCATCTCCAAAAGCCTCCAAAAGCGAAGAACAGAGCGAGACAAGCATCTCTCCAGACAAGACATCGAAAAAACCAGACAAGATTCTGCCTTGCCCTCGATGTAACAGCATGGACACAAAATTCTGTTACTTCAACAACTATAATGTCAATCAACCTCGCCATTTTTGCAAGAATTGCCAAAGATACTGGACCGCCGGCGGCACCATGAGGAATGTTCCGGTAGGTGCCGGCCGACGAAAGAACAAAACCTCCCCTTCCTCACATTTCCGTCAATTCATAATTCCCGACGCCGGAATTCACCACCCCCATCAGATTCAATTTCTAGGAAACAACGGCGCCTTCCTCAATTTTGGCTCAGATTCTTCCGTTTCTGATAACTGTAATCCAAATGGGTTTCTCATTGGTGGAGAAAATGGAGATGACCATTCCAGTAAATCCTCAATTACAGCTTCCAATTCGTCGGAGAAAGGAGGTAAAATGAAAATAACTTCACAGCCACCGGTGGTAAAAAATATTTTACCTTTTCCTCCCCAATTACCGTCCATTACAGGGCTTCCATGGCCCTACCCTTCAGCGGGTCCGCCGCCGTTCTGCCCCACGGGGTTTCCGGTCTCGTATTACTCAGCGCCGCCGTACTGGGGCTGCACAGTACCACCGTCTTGGACTCTACTCAACCACAACGGTCAAAATTCGTTTACCAATTCCTCTGTTTTGGGGAAACGTTCGAGAGATGGGACAATCATTAGCAACAATGCAGAAGAGGTGGTGAAACAGAGGAATTCTGAAGAACAATGTCACTGGATTCCAAAGACATTGGAAGTGGATGATCCAAATGAAGCAGCAAAAAGCTCCATATGGTCAAAATCAGCAGCAGCAAGTTTCATCAATGGCGGTGGCCTTTTTGCCGCTTTCCAACAAGCGGCAAAGGGAAAAGAAGAAAATCACATCGAAAGTTGCTCACTTTTGCAGGCTAATCCAGCAGCCTTTTCTCGGGCTCTGAAATTCCGTGAGATTGCTTAGTTTTAGAGCAAAAAAAACTTCTGATTGTTCTGTTGTTAATTAACCTCTTAATCCACTGCCAAAAGTAGAGGGGAAATTATTGTTATTTCCAACAGAGAGGCAGTTTAATGAAGACAAAACTGAACCAGACATGCAACATGAGGACACTCCCACCTGAGTGGAACACACATGTTTGTAGGCTGTGGCATTTGTTTTTGTCGAGCTTTCCTGTACATTATTATCACAAGTGAGCTACTTCTTCTGCCCTGTGGGATGCTACATTCTTGGCCACAACAAAACTTTTATATATAATTATATGTATACTCCATTAGCTTACTTCTAAAAATGTTGCAGATATTTGGAAATGGATTCAATCAATTTCCTAGCTTGGTTTTCCTCATTTTCTTTACCTCTTTTTGCTACTACAATGATCCTTTTAATATAATTAGGTAAGTATTTGAATCTAAAAGGAGATTGAAATGTTTCTAATCACTCAACTGAATTCAGGCCAGAGATTTTTGAAAGTTTTATTATGATATTTGATTGTGTTGGACGGAGATTAGAGACCACCACAACTTCTTCTTCCCCAAGATTCATCATATATTATTATTGTTATTGGGAGAGGACCCGTTGCATGTGATGCCATCAACTTTCGTTATCATAGCCCTCATCTCCCAATTAAGTTCCTCCTTGGCTCTTCTTTTGCTTCCTTTTATCTATTTTATTTAGGATTTACATCATTATCTTTACTTATCTGTCAATTTCTAGGATAAACATTGTTGTTGTTGTTTGATAGGAATAATTCAGTTTTCTGTTCTTAAAAGATAAGGGCTTGTCTACAAATTATTTGTTTTCCAAACTTTAAACAAACTTAGGAAGAGGTATTTCAAAAAAGGAAAAAATGATTATGAGATGGGATCTAAATCATCATCCGAATTGGTTGTCAAACTTAAAACCAATCATATGTCATTGAATTGGAACCATGAGTCAGGATATTATGATTTAAAAAATAAAGTAGGTTTGAGGGTACTTGTTGGATTTTAATGTTAAAGAAATAGAAACATGGGCATGTGGAAGTTCGAAGCGTTAGAGAGTGACAAGGTGTAGAAAGTCGGGATTAAAACTTCTAACTTTCAAAGGTAGAAGTGACACTACTTGTCTAAAAACACCTACTAGTCCTAAAATGAGTCGCGCCGATCACAGATCCCGACTAAATATGGAGGTAATAGTCAACTTTTTCTTATCTTTGACCTGAAACTTTGACTAGCAAACTCTGAGTGGATGCATAATAAAATAATATTTTTTACGTAACAACTATTTGTACATTCATCCTAAATGTTTTTCTCGATGTAGAAAAAACTTTTTACAAACAAACTACATGCATACAGAATATCATGCAACTCTTGAACTATTATGGGGGGCAGAAACTAATCTACTTACTCCTTGAAATTCAGGTAAAGCATGGGAGAAAAATAAATGAAAATAGTGAAAAAAAAAAACTTCACGAATAATTGACTCATGAGGTGTAACCTTTCTAACCAGTACTACTTTTCTCTATCTCCTAATAACATATAAAGTAGAGATTTGAACTTTCGATCTTTCAATAAATGATAGTTTAACAATGATGGACGTATGAAATCATGAAGAGGTAAATTCTTTACGGTAGAAAAGAAGACAGTGGAAGTTAAAATAAATAAATATAATGCAATGGTTTTGGAGAAAGTATCTTGGAAGCAAAGTTTGGAAAAGAGAAAGCAACTTTACATTCCACCCAAAAAGGCAGCTTGGAAAAAGATGGAACAACTTGTGATTTTGATGTGTCTCCCTTTTGGTGGACCACTCCAAAAACTCACCCAACTCACCACTTGGAATTTCTATCATAAACTCTCTCTCTCTCTCCTCCCTCAGATTATTTTATATATGTAGAGAGAGAGAGAGAGAGAGAGAGAGAGAGAGAGAGAGAGAGAGAGAGAGAGAGAGAGAGAGTGGGCTCAAGAAAATTAGGCTACTCTTCTTCCCAAAAACTGTTGCTATTCTTGGGCCAATTTCCAATGTTGGGTTCTGCCCACAATTTCATCCCCAATCCTTATTTAGAAACTTTTTTGTTATTTAATACGCTACAAAAATTACTTTGTTTCATGAAATTTAAATTGACAGACACTACAAATGTACTAGCTTACTCATAAAAGGAAATGTAATCTTCTTATCAAAAATTTGATAATTATTTACTTTTAAAAAACGAGAAAATCTCTCCCTACATTTCTCTCTTTCGTCATAAAAAACATAATAATAATAGTAGAAGTCACCAACAACTAATATTATTATAAAAAAAAAAGGTAATATAAAAGAAGAATAATACTTACCTCCTTGCTGGAAAAAAAAAAAAAAATCTCTTTGTATTTTTAACGATGATTAGGAATCTCCTGTTGACAAGTATTATTCATCAAATAACTTAAAGATTTGGGTTAAGTTCTCACCCTTGCTCTAACTTGTTCTAGGGAAAAAAAACCATAAGTTCTTAATGTTTGATATGTGGCTACAATTTTAGAATCTTGAAAATAAATAAATTACATTACAAAAGCAAGAAAAAATAAAATTATTTGTAAAAAACAAATGACAGAAAACGTGAGACTTTTGATTTGGACTTCTCAAAGAAGAAAAACAAAAAAGGGCAGTCCTTGATCTCATATCAATTATTTCATTTATATATTGCAATTAATGAACTCAGCCATAAAAAAATGGATGGATTAAATACTTTTTAATCTATATACTTTTAAAATGTTTAATTTGATCTCTACCCAACATCCGATTTTATTTTATTTGAGTCAATATATTCGATCAGAAACATATGTCAATTGTCACTAAACTATATTCGTCTTGACATATAAATTGTGTAGCTAATTACCGAAGTCTTCTTGACTCATAGAGGCATAAAATTAATTATACAGTATGTCTGAGGAGAAATAGGATAAATAGTAAGTAACCTTAATATAAGGGAAAAAAACAAGAATATTTAGGGACACATATTGTCTATTATGTGAATATATCAACATATGTTCCAGCACTCAAATTTCACTGTCACCACTCTGTACGATTTAATAACCTCTAATTCTAATTCTAATTTTTCCATTTTTTTTTCTTGGGAGGAGGGCTATCATTGACTACAAGACACAGCAGTGGGATAATCTACGCTCCAATAATCTGAGATATTTTTTTTTCCTCTATTTAATTGTCTCAGATTTCGCTTTCTTCATGTGGCTCCAACTCCAAGAAAGTCGATGAATGGTGGCGGTGATTTGGTCGTCTCCGCCGTAACGGACGAAGATCCACCTCTTACAACGTGAGATGCGGTGTGTGCTTGTGAGCCCCCGACGCCGTGGCTAGACGGCGGAGCCGCCGTGTTGCACGGCTGATACTGGTGGTGGCTACGTGGTTTCAAAAACCCATTGCCTGTTCCATCCCATAATCGGCTCTTGGGATCTGCAACCAAATTCCAACCCATTAAACTCCCAAGCTCACTAATTTTGCTTAAAATAGAAAGATTAATGTTTATTTAACCATTCATCTTTGCTAACAGATAACTATTGAGAATGACAAAGTAAATTTACTCAACTCTTGTCACAAGTACGAGAAAAGTTTACGACGAAAACCATTTTAGTGGACTTGTAAAAGATGTTTGAAGTACATTTAATCAAACGAGCGTAATGGGTTATAGTACATTTAATCCGCTAGTTATATTTTTAAAGAAAAATGTGGCCTTTAAATTTAAAATGGTGTGAAGAACTAACAAACCTGGAAGGGCATTAAAAGCTGAAAGCTGTGCACATGAGGCGAAATAAGGATGGTTATTGGAAATTGGCTTTTCTCCTTCTCCACCAATGGGCATTTGGGTCAAAAAGCCATAATCAAGTCCTCCAACAGAAGCCTGAAAGTTTCCAAAAGGGGAACTACAAGTAGACGTGTGTGGGTTGTCTCCATCTTTGGGGAGATTAAGGAAACTCAAATCTTGTTCCATTTTTCTGTAAACAGACTGGCTGAGCTTCCTCCTTCGGTAGGAACGAGACTGTTCTCTATATTTCCTGGCCATTATGACGTGCCAATGATTCTTTACAGCATTATCAGTTCTTCCAGGGAAAAGTCTTGCTATCATGGCCCATTTGTTTCCGTATATTCGATGAGCTTGCATTAGCCTGTCTTCTTCCTCCTCGTTAAATGCCCTTCTGTTGATCCTTGGATCCAACTGGTTAAACCATCTCAATCTGCAACTCTTGCCTTTATACCAAGAAAAGAGAAGAAAAAAACACCATGAACAGTAGTAAAAAGAATGTACAAAAGAAAAGCTTAATTTTCAACCTCTAGCTTGCTAATAACTTGTCAGAGGTTCGATTCTCCGCTCTCACTTCTAATTCCCCTTGTTCATCAGCCTCCCCTAATGTCCGATTTCCAACTCCAACTCTTTGTGATATCTTAGTTGATCAACACATTCATGAGAAGTTTGAATCCTCACTCTTGCCAATTGTTTCCTTTTTTTTAACCGAAAATCAGAACCCTATACCTAGTAATATCGATGCCTGCCCTACGGTCAAGATTATTAAACTCACAAAAAGATTCGAACTTAAAACCTATAAATTAACTTAAGAATTCTAAATTAGCAGGATCAAAAGACGTCAGGCCCTGACAAATGAGCGGCCCTTCCAGAGCAATCCTCACTCTTGCCCTTTGCACATCTCGAGTAAGTTAAAATATTAATAATCATCTTTAAATATTAGAGGTTCAAATTCTCACTCCCAATGTACCTTTATATACCTCAACTGGTTAAAGCATGAGTGTCGAGTTAAAGATCAAAAATTCAAATTCTCACCTCCTCCCGTTTCTTAAGTTTGAACTCAAAAAAGGGAAACAGAAAGAAAAAAAAGAGGAAAAATTGTGTGTAGGTTTGTATGTTACCAGATCTTCCCTCCAACTTCTCAGCAATGAGGTTCCAGTTCTGGGGGCCATAAAGAGCCACAAGTTCTCTCAACTTGGTGTCCTCAGCTGGCCTCCAATGACCTCTGGCACAGAGTCTAGACTGAGCCCCACTAGCAGCATTGGAACAACTACTAGGGTTGGGGTGGGGAATGTGATTTAGAGACGACTCATTAATGTTATTTTCAACAACAAAACCATCACTGAAATCAGAAGTGGCATAATTCCCATCCGCAACATCAGTCTCTGAGCTTCTGGTCATAGACTCACACGAAAATGGAAACTTCCAAAACCCTCCCCCCCCATTCTCAACCTCACAGCTCCTGCCCGACGCATAACTCTCCTCCTGAGAATCACAAACGCCCGAAGAAACAACCGCACAGTTGAGATCAAGATCGAAAGCCTCCATTTTTTTTCTTCTTCAAAGGCTCCAAGTTTGCATTTTTACCAAATGGGTTGGATATATAGGCGAAGTTTTGAAGTGGGTTTGAATTGGATTTGGAATTGGAGGGATGATGACGAAGGGGGATACTGTTGGGAGGTCATCTCCACGAGCCAGAATGTGGAAAACGGAAAATGGTGTACAAAATGAAAATGTGGGACTTGAAATAGAAAGCTGGCTGAGAAGGAAAAATAATGGGGAAAGAAATCGAATATTGCAGTGTACCTCGAACAGAGCTGGGGGGAAACTTAGAGATAGAGAGAGAAAGAAAGAAAGAAAGGGTAAACAGTAAAGTTGGCCTTTTGAAAACTGACTGAATGGGAATGCAACATTAGCATGGCTGACCACAACTCTGCTAACCCTTTTTAGCTAACAAGTTTGGATTTATTTGGGGTTGTTTTTGGTTTCTTTGACATGGGCATTTTTAAACTCCTCTTTTTTTTCCTTTTTTTTCCTTCTTTTAATGGAAAAGTAATTTGTAATTCATCAGTTCATGAAGAAGGAGAAGAATTAGCAGAGAAAATTTTGAAAATTAAAAAAAAAAAGGTACGGATCTTTATTTATGAATCTCTGAAAAGTCATTGGGAAATCAAACCAAAGAAATCTTATGCATCTTTCCTTTCCCAATCCCAATACGTTCTTCCTTGATTTTGACTAAGGGATTGTGGAACCCTTGCCTTAACTGTTAACTAATGAGTGAAACTATACGCACAAAAATAGAAGATAAAAATGAATGGGATAGGGAAAGGTATGTAAGGTGTTTATTTGCCCAGAAAAAAAATGTTTCAAAATGATACTATTTTGGATAGGCTATTTTTTAGAGAATAATTTCATTGAAGAAGACTTTTTATTTGTATTTTTTTTAGTTCAACTCCGAGTGATTCGAACCTTCAACTTTTAGTCGATGATATATGCACCATTTGATTGGATTATTTGAAAATAATCCTACATTTTACTTGGAAAAAAAAAGATGTTTGTTAAATTAAAGTTTTAATCCTTATGCATCAGCTTTTACAATTTTGTTTAAAGTTATTTTTTTTTTCCAGCTGATTCCTACCATCCTAAAAGTTGCATTATTGTCTCATATTCTTTAACTTAAAATTACTAAATAATGATAAGTGTCATAAAAACTAAATTAAAGCATGTCTACTTCCTCTTAATGTTCATATATGTATTTGTAGTGATATTCTTAAAACGATTCATAAAATATAATGTCTTAAACCCTCATTTAAGTTTATTCAAAAAGTCCTAGTTTATTCACAAGTCTATTTATGGGATCATTTTTTACAAAATAATGCATCAAATACGAAGTGAGAAGATCTGATTTTTTCCTTTTGTAACTGGAGTCAGAGCTTTGTTCCTCTACACCCAAGACATCCGCGTCCATCCCATGGCTCAGACGCGAGAGACATTAATGATATTTAATATTAATCTCACAAGAAAGTTTGAATTTGAGACGTCCAAATCAGTATGCTCAATAGACTATAAATCCTTGCCAATTGGACTGCTTCTTGGAAGTGAGAAGTTTTGATTCTAGAACGTCATAAAAAGAAGTAGAATTAACTTAACAGTCAAAACTATACTCATGTTAGTGAGAACTATGCGACGAGGATGAACCTGAAAATGAGGGATGAATTAGTAGTGAGTAATTGTATGCATTGAGTGAGTGTTGAGGGTTGTGTTGTGGGTGTCCAATTCCATTGACAATAAAAGAGAAGTGGGGGTTTGCTGGGGTTTCCAGATGGTAGGCTTATGACGCCTTTCTTTTCAATGCAGATTGCAGAAACAAGAAAGAGAAAGAGAAAGTTATTGAGTTTGACACCTTAGTAGTTAATAGAATACAGAGGCTGCTGGCTGAGAGAGATTGTCAATCACATTCTGTCACCTACGGCTACTCCACATTCATCATCATCATCAAATATACATTTCTTTTTCAGCTTTAATTTGTTTATTTGCTTCTGTTTTCCATTTGGAAATAGCTGCCCTTCCCTTAACCAACTGAGGTTGACCCAACAAACCCCATTTGCTTTATGAACAAATTTTAACAGTTCCCCCATGCTCTCTCTCTTTCTCTTTCTAATCCCTATTGGCTATTCCGTTTCCCTCTCTTTTGATGCATAGGCTTTGGTGTTTGATTGATGAAATTGTTGACCTCCTGCCACTGCTGCCAACTCTGCCTCATCTCAGTCCTAGCTCATCTGCCATAGCTTGAGCTTTAACCACCTTCTTAAACAGTTAAACTGGCATTTCCTTCTTCTTTTTGCTAAAACAGATGGCTCTTCTTAACCAAGTTCTCATCAAGGTTTAGGACATGCATCAATGGGTTATGAATGATTAAATATTGTGTAACTTGTTAGTTTAAGTTTTTGGATTAAAGTGTAGTTTGATATGACTATTGGAAATTCGACCAAAAGTTGTGGGTACATGAATAAGGGAAAAGATCTATAACCAAAGTCCACATTAACTGGATAAGAGAAAGATAACATCTCTATTGGTACGAAACTTTTTAGGTGAAATCAAAATTAAAATCTTGATGGCTTATGTCCTAAATGTACAATATTATACTATTATTGACATTTGGAGGGTCTGTTTGAGCATGATTTTTGTTAGGGTTTATGCTAATTTCCAAGTCTACAAGTAGGGAGAACGTTTTTTTTTAATATTACTTTACAAAAATGACCTAGGTTTCAAGTCAATGACTTTTTAAAAAGACATAGAATGTCTCAAGAATTTAAATAAATGATTAAATACACAGTAGTCTATTAACCTTGAGGAGTTTGGCTGGTGTAGTGGTAATTTCACTCTTCAAGCATTTTCTTTCTTCTTGTTTTTTAAATTGTTATCATGTTTCTTGGGATACATACAGCTTTCAATGGATATTTGTTGATTCATTTGTGAAATTTCAACTCATGGGTGTGGACGGGAAAAAGTTTCATGATATTGTTCATATCATATCTGCCCTCAAGAGAAGGGAGGTTAAAGAGAGACCCTAACTAGAAAGCCAGTAAAAGAAAGAAAGAAAAGAAAAGGGTAGATCTTTTCACCTCAAGGAATGTACTTGATCATATGCACATGGATGGCTTTAGGGCTTACATATGCAACAGTGCTGCAACAAAACAAACAAAACAAACTTTGAAGCTTAAATTAGAGACAGTGGGTTAAAAAAAAGAAAGGAAAAAGAAAGAAAAAGAACTTAAATTTTATCACATTGGGAATCCCAAAATCAGACGTTTCATTCAATTCATTGTTTGGCACAGTGGTTCAGGAATGTACTATCAGCTGTGACAATGGGAGTGAACAGTAATGGGTCAAGAGAGAGAGCTTTGAACAACAACCACCAACCAAACAGAACACTATCTCCATTAATGACTTATCATCCTTCTCTGCCGAAAGATCTCACACTGATGCCCCCTCTTTTGGAGTTCCTTCCAAAACCATCTTCCCTCTCTACTAGTACGTAGCTCTGTATCTCTATCTACACTCCTAATTTTGGATCTATACAAAACAAAACCCCAATCAGGTAATCTTCAACGTTTCCCTGTTTTAGAGCCACCAAAAACGCCCTTCTAATCTACTCCCCTTGGCAGTTTCCTTTTATTTGACAACAAGCCAAAGAAAATCCAACCCATTTCTTTGAAACTATAGTAGATGTGTTCAACACTTTGTTTTGGAATCTAATGATATATATAGTTCATCAATTTCATTTAAATGGGTAGAAATAAATTATATTTTCCATCATCTTCACCACATCAAAGAAACAGAAGGAATAAACCATAAAAGGTAAGAAGAGAGTTGTAATAGTCTATGCTTTCAATTAATATATCAAAATAAAGCTGCCCATGTTAACTATGTACTGTGAGATAACCACAAAAATGTGACATTGATTAAATATAATATAAGCTAAAAGTAACAATGATTTGAAAAAGGGTGTTCTTTTTCCTTTTTCGTGGAGTGTGTAATCAGACAAAGGACAGTGAGAAGAAGCGAGGGAAGCAGAAGATGAGGGCAATGTTGACAAGTAAAACTGCGTGTAACAGTATTGCTCAACGCCTAAATTTCCCCCCCATTGTTAAGTTCTTCCTTTATGGTCTGCTATGGTCTGCACCCAAAAAAAAAAAACCAAAATTTTTTTGGGTTAAATTTTTCGCATTTGTTTCTTTCCTCTGCCAATCCCACGTGCGGCATTTCTTGCCCTAAGGACTGAGCCACTGACTGCTTCCTAATAGCAGAATTATTGTGATTTTTGACAGCTTACCTGAACAAGCAAACTTAGGATCCCCTTCCCATCCACTTGTGCAACTCTTTGTCCTCTTTATTAGCTTATTTTCCTCTCTCTCTCTTTTTTTCCTTTTCATGATGAACAACAAGAACCAAAACTATCGGCCAAATCTTGTGACTTTTAGTAGTGAAACTTTGGAATTTTCCATCAAGTTCGATACACGTTCTCCAAAACAAAGTAATTACAGTAAATCCAACTGGGTTATCTGAGAAATGTTATTCAAAATATTGCTATATATAATGTTGACAGAAAAACCAAAAGAAAATTAAAAAAAAAAAGAAAGGGAACCCCATTGGCAGTGCAGTGCCAACTAACGTTCTCTCAACCCTAAATGCCCAACAAAGGAGCAAAGGGTAGCTAGGAGAGCTTGAGAATGAAGACTATGTAATAAAAGAATTTGGTAAGAAATGGCCCACAATATAAATGGTAGGGCTGAGCCGAAAGATTCTGTTGGGTTTGCTCCCTTGGAAGGATACGGAATAGAAACTAAAGGTATTGGCGAAGGGTACCCTTCGATGCAGAGAACAAACAAAGATGAATCTTTATGTTGGGATTTGCAAATACCAACATATGAAAGCATATCATACAAAAGATCTCTCACTTTTCCATGGTTTTTATGTTAAAAGTAATTGAGGCGAACAAACAAAGATATCTGTTTGTTGGAATTAGAAACAAAAAAGAGAAAAGAACTTCCTATAATGCTTCATGTTGTGTGAACAGTGAAGAAGAGAGAGAGAGAGTAAAGAGAGGTTGAAATGAAACAATATGAAAAGATTGAGGTGGTCTGATAACATGATTTTAAGGTGGACATGAACATCGAAGCACATTGGTCAGTTAAGATTGTCGTAAAGCACAAGGACAAACAAAAATTCCTTCACACACGACGCGACCATAAATACATACCATGTGGATTCTGAAATCGGTGTCTCATAACAGATAATATCGTTGTCTATGAATTCTCTTTGGCCTACACATCCAGTTCCAGCTAAGCTAGAATTTAACAACAAAACCAAAACCAAAATCATTTATTTGATTAATCATATAAAATCTCCTTAATCAGACAGATCATGTATAATATAAATATAAGTTATATAACCAACTTAACTTCTTCAGAACATTCGCTCTCCTCCGAGTCTGATCTGCCTTAAAGGCAACCAACCAATATTATAAATAATGTATTGAGAAATAAATAAATGAAGACCATCATGAATTTCAAATCAAAACGCATCCCATCCTTCGAGGTTGAATGATTAAAGAATGGAATAGATCCCTCTCGTCTTGTTTTTCTGTGTCTGAGCAAATTGATTGTAGGAAGGGAGGGTAACGGGTCCAGAGGTGACGACTGCAGACCCCAATTAGCATTTGCATTTTGGTCTCCCGAGAAACAGAGATGACCCGAGGCCTCCTAAAACCGTACCATTCAAAACCTGTAATGGACAACGTACCCTGCAAAATCTGGACTGCGACAGTGGTGCATCTCTGCAGCAAGAAACCGTGTTGTTCGGCTCACGGTTCAACAAGAAAACGAATCATCATTCGCTATGGAAATCTCTTGAAGATTTCTAACTTTGGTGGGACAAAATCTAGTTTCATTTTCCCACACTAACTTTCTTCCAACAGAAATAAATTTTCAAGTCCAACTGATGATCAGAGGACCATATTAATAAGCCAGCGACGGACATTGCTATATCCTATGATTTGGGGGTTCACCTTTCCCTCTCCTTAAAGTTTGAGCTTTTTGCATAACACAACCGGGTGTTCTCTTTGATGAATTTCTAATAGTAGCCAAGGATTATAATATACAGGTTGATAGTTCTTACAATATCCATGGGAAATTACATTCGGTGATGAAATGAATCAAGCATAATTTGATTACCATCCGACTGTTTTCCAGTTAATCTCTACTTAAACAGCAATCTTCCTGATATCTTTGCGATGGGGCCAACCTTGCAAGTTGTCTCTCGGCAAATTTCTGTAGTTAAGCCCTGCATTGCATCAACAAATGGTTATGGTGCAGAAGCTTGAGTCTCGGTCTCTTACGTATACTCTGTTTAAGCAGCAAACGTTCTGACTGATGATCTCACTCAAGATGGGAACAAACTTTGTGAGTCCCTCCAACCAAATTGCTGCATTATCAGATGGGCATGGTGAAATGCCTGGCCTTGTCAAGGATCGTTTCCATCACAGCTCCCTGCTGAAACAAATGGAACTGTCAACATAAACTAACCTCAGCAGCAATGCTCATCCATCATTTCAACAAAATTATGCTTAATTCCAGTTCCAGTGTATTAGTACAATAACAGATATCAGGGGCAATGCAAATTTTGTTCATTCGCCCTCTCTGCTTGACTACAATCACCTGATTAATTTCCGTTTGAAACTTGTTAAACTTCATTCCAAGGAACAAAAGAACAATAAATGAAAAACACAACAGAACCTGAAGGAAATATAAAGATAAACTTTTACCGTGTTCAATTGCTCCATTTATTTTTGTTGTTGCAGGTGCAGCATCATCTACTAAATCACTGTTTCCAGATAGATTATAAGAAGCATCAAATAAGTAAAGTGCCTATTATGATGCAGCAGTTCATGTGTTATTTACATACAACCATGCGTGCTACTTATTTGAGTACAGTCATTGTGTAATATTTGTATTTTGTATATATGATATCCTTGCAGCTTTGTAGTATATTATCTCTCTAGTGAAAATACTATATACATAGTGAGCCCCAACATGAAAAAGATGTCCAGAAGTGTCATGAAATAAGATGGGTTGGAATCGTTAAAAAATAGGATTGAATGACCAATTACGATGGGGAGTCACCACCATGCCAAATGATACTTCTAAAATAACAAAATCTTGCAATTCACAAGTACTAGTTAACTGTGGCGAGCTCGACGACATTCCACAGGAAGTTAGACGATTACTTAAAAAAATGTAGGAATGCTGTA
Organism: Momordica charantia; assembly: GCF_013281855.1. NCBI lineage: Eukaryota > Viridiplantae > Streptophyta > Magnoliopsida > Cucurbitales > Cucurbitaceae > Momordica > Momordica charantia. Next base: position 30,066,879 of record NW_028275167.1, on the reverse strand, counting down.
GGAACCAATCAAGATCTTGCATCATACACCGCAACAAAAGTAAAATTTTATATTGCTTTGCTACCAAAAAGATGTCCTAAAGCCAACAGCAAATTAATGGATTTCGGATATCCCTTCTTAGTCCAAAATCAAAATAGAAAACAACCAAATTGCATTACCTTCCAAGATCCGCATCATAGAAGGAGCTGAGAACATAAATTGGCAGTGGCAACATGAACCATGCGCACAGCTCACAGCTTACTAATACCACTATAAATTTAGCTCCAAAACCACACATCAATTATGGGACTTGCTAGTTGCTAATACCCATTATTTCCAATAGTTTTCGACTGTAACAAGGCACAGGTTCCAAGTCATTATCTTCTGCAATTAGAATATGCTATATGTTTCAAGTCCTGCCAAACTCACTTCTTGATTCCAAAGAACTAATAAACTACTGACCGAGTGAAATACTTTGTTTTAATGACAGGCTCAATTCTAAAATTGCTCTTTTTTTTTTTTTATGGCAACCATTGCGTCGATTATATATGCTTTAACCAATCGAGAGTAACATTGAAAAGGTAGCATATCCCCCACCCCAACGAAGGGAACCCTTTTTTATATATATGAACGCTTTGCCGGCATATACAGAGAAACCACAAACTACAAAATTAATCAAACTACAAACTAACAAGCATCTACAAGAAGCAAGCTACTCACTTCAACCATCTGCCGTAGCCGACTGCAATCGCATTTCTATTACCCTTGCAGTGAACTCCCCATCACTAACCTTCAGCATTCTCGACAAAGAAAGCGACAATCCATGCTCAACCAGTAAACGATGACGAGGCTTAATTTTTCTCTCCAAACTAAACGAAAAATACTGCGGAAACCTTTTCAATTCCAGTAAATCACCCTTCATGTCTCCTAAAAAATAATCCACTTTCGGTACCAAATTGTTTTGAATGCTATATGTCAACAACCCCGGAGACCTTAATACCATATTAACCACATCCTTGTGCGAGAATCCCAAGCTCTCGAGGTACTTAATCTTGGGCAGAAGCGTATGCTCAATACTCGAAACCAGTAGCATTGTCGTCTGGCACGTGATGGCATTCAATCCAACGAAACCCAAATTGCGCAAGAAAAGCAACGTAGGTCGCAATTGAAGGTCTAAATCAGAGACGAGAATTCTAGGGCATCGAATTATGGATTTTCGAATGTCGGGAAACGGAATTCGGACCTCATTAAGAAGGAAATCGAAGATGGGGTAGAGATCGTATTCCGGGTCAGAGGTGAGGAGTTGAGGGTACATGTCGAGGACGCGGCCAACTGCAGAGAGCTCGAGTCCCATGGAGGAGAGACAGACCTCGACGGACTTGAGAGCGGAGAGAGTAGCGGAACGAGAATCGGGATTCTGCTGGAAGGCTTTCCGGGAATCGACATGAAGGTGATTCTCGAGGTATAGTATTTTCTCCCGGAATAGGATGCCGGAGTCGGAGGAAGTTGCGGTGCCGGAATGGCCGGAAAATTGGGTATTAATGGTCACGGTGAAACGAGGGCTTCTGAAATTAGGGTTTCCCGAGGGTTTAAGAGATGGAGGCGATGACCGAGGAAAGAGGAGGAGGATGCATGGAGGAGGAAATTGGAGTCTGCTTATCATTTCAGAGGCCGAAGTTTTCCCTGTGGAGGAGGAAGAAAGGTGGACCAGATTTCTATTTTAATCAAAGTTTATATTTCTTTAATACCTTATTAAAAATGTGTTCTTTTACATTAATTTATGACTAAATTAGATTATTGACTATTTTTTATGAAAACAAAAACAAGGTGGGCTTAAGCTTGGATCAACCCAACTGCTTGAATTAGCCTATTATAGTCCTAGTTGGACCAGCCCACTAATATGATTCATAGTAGCCAATGGGCCTTAACAAACTATGGGTCTTGGGCCCTTTAGGAACTTGTACAACTTTTCCATTACTGATGACAAACCTTCCCAGAAATTGCATCACAAATAATCTTCTCACCCAACCATATTGTTCATACCATTATTAAATATTTGATAACTAAGAGAGATAAATGAAAAAACATAAAAATTTTTTAAAATATGATGAGTTGTTAAATATGTAACGATGGTAAAAGCAAGGTCACTTACTCTCCTCACAAATAAAAGCATCCAAAGCAAGGTCACTTACTCTCCTCACAAATAAAAGCATCCAATTTTGAAGATAATTCGTAGGGTTAAATATTTGTTCATTCTAGTCTCTATTATCTTTTAAAGATTAATTTAATTTTTATTTTAGTCTTTATACCCTTAAAATATCTATTTTAAAATTTATGCTCTTATAAAAAATAACCAAAACCTTACTATTTGTAAAATTTTATACGCAATGAAAATATTTTAATATAAATTTTTATTACTATATTTCAATAAATTTAACGAATAAAGTACGATCCAATTCGTTCTTATCTCTCGATAAGGTATCATGCTAAAATTATAATTGAAAAAATGAGATAAAAATAAAAAAAATTTAAATAGTAACTTTTTAAAGGTACTAAAATCAATAAAAATTAAAATACAAAGACAAAAAATAACCAAAACTGAAACTATATCATTTTTATTTTTATGTTGGAAAGTGAATGATATTAGTCAACTTAAACATAGTACAATTGATTAAATTATGTATTTAGGACAAAGCGATTACGTGCTCGAAAACACTCCGTACCCCCACAAGTTGTAATACTAACCAGAGAAAAGTTATTTAATTTAATTTGACATAAAAGTTATTTTATGTTAGAATGTTCACTTATCATCATGTGAACATCATTTCAATAAGCTAATATTGTATAACGTAAGCTCACCGCACATATGTATCCCTTTTATCCGTCACCAAACTCTCCACTGTTAAATAATAATGCTTCGTTGCTCAAAATAAAAAATAATAATAATAATAATAAACAATGCTTCTTCGGAAATGAAGAATTACACAGAATTTCACAGATAAAATTTGAATGCAGAAACTGAAACTGAAAGCAAACTCCTCAACTATCGGTGGGAACAATTTATTTGTAACCATATACAACAATTAGTGGTGGAAACTGGTGGTTGATTTTGCACCGCAAATTAAGATGTGGTTAATGCATCTCAGCAACGAACGGATCTGATGTAATTTACAAGTAGAATGGAAGTGATGGTGTGTGTTTGTTTTCTTGTTCTTCCTCCGTCCAATCCAACGGACCCCTCTCCCGAAGAAGAAGAAGAAGAAGAACAACAACAACAACAACAAGAATTAGGGTTTGTTACAATATAATGCAACTGCAAAATTGGGACAGAAAAGGCGATTACGAAGGCACGATGGTTTGGAACTGTGGTGGAGAGTAATTGAAAAGGCGATTAAAGAGGAAGAGAAGGATGATGGTTTTGGCTGGGGAAGAATGGGAAGGGTAAAGCTGAAGATCAAGAGATTGGAGAACACCAACGGCCGCCAAGCAACGTATGCCAAAAGAAAGAACGGCATCATGAAGAAGGCTACCGAGTTATCAATCTTATGTGATATTGACATTATTCTTCTCATGTTTTCGCCAACTGGGAAGCCCGCCCTTTCTTCTGGAAAACGCAGGTACGCTACACGATGTCCTCTCTTCTCCCATACTCGTTTCGAACATTCTTAATTCTAATTTCCTCTCTTCGTAGCATTGAAGAGGTAATCGCGAAGTTTGCGCAACAAACTCCCCAGGAAAGGGCGAAAAGGTAGAATCGCTTCAAACATCAGTTCCTTTCCTTTCTTTATCTTTTAATCGAATTCGTTATTTGCGACTTACTTGTGTTCTCTTCTCACTGATTGGATCAGGAAATTGGAAAGCCTTGAAGTAAGTAATCCCACCATCCATTTCGATTGATTGTTTCCCCCTTTTACAGAAATCGAAATTTTCTGATCTCCTTGAGTTTTCTAGGCGTTACGGAAAACGTTCAAGAAATTGGACCACGACGTTAACATACAAGATTTTCTTGGGGCAAGGTACGCGTCGGTTCAGATATTCCATCTATTATGGAGTTCATAATTGCGCAACGATCTTGATATTTTTGGTTTGCTTTTTTGTTTTGTTTCAGCAGCCAAACGATTGAGGTACGCGTACACCTCGGGATTTGCTTTATTGGTATGTTCGATTTATTTGAAAATGTTGCTTATGATCAGTAAATGGCAGGATTTGGCTGGCCAAGTGAAGTTATTACGGACCCAACTTTCGGATGTACATCAGAGATTAAGGTTGATGGCGGCAAATTTTTTGTATCTCGTTAGAGTTTTCCTTTTTCCTATGTAATGTAAGCCAACTTTTTGCTGTTCCCAAATTTTGTATTTCTTGATTCTTCTCTGCAGCTATTGGGCCAATCCTGATAAAATAAACAACGTGGATCATTTGACCCAACTGGAGGATTCCTTGAGAGAATCGCTTAATCAAATTCGAGCGCACAAGGTATCAATCACTTCCTTTCTGTTGTGATTGAAATGTGGGAGAGCAATCTTTTGAATCATAGCAATATAATTTATATCCTGTTTTTTTTTTCTTTCTGCTACATTATTACTTTATGTTTAAGGTTGTGTATGCTTGAATTTTATTGGAGGTAAGTGAGAAGGATTTGGGATTTTGAAATTGTTCCAAATTTTTTATTTACTCTGGCAGGAAAATCAGCAGAAGCATCCTCCAGTACCCTTAGAGTTCACTAATCAGGTAAAAGGACCTCAACTTATCAACTCAAGTTTTTGAATTTAGTGATAGTGTTTAATAATAGCATCAGAGTAGGAGATCTTGTAATGAAGCTCATGTCCTCTCCGATTTATATTGGAGGTCATTTGTTGGGTCTCATACTTATTTTGAAAGCTACAAGTGCATGGGTGGGAGTGTCGAGAATATAAATTGAAGCTCGGACCTATTGGCTTTATTATTTGGGTTTTGTGGTAGCTTAAGTTTAACTAGATATTTTCATTACTTTGAAGTAGTAAAATTGTGTCAATTGCAGATGCAGGATGGACTGCATCTACCTTTCAATATGAGTGTTGAGCAACAACTTCAACAACTCCAACACTTCTCTTGGATTCCCAGTGATAGTCAAAACATGGTTTTACACGACGATCCAAACTTTGTTCCTCATAGGTAAGTTTGAAGTCTTCATTTTTGCTTAAAAAGAACTTGTTTCTTTTTCTATTCCATCAAGATAATCAGCTATGGTTCTGTGATTACACTAGAAACAAATACAAGGAAGTGGAAGATAGAAAGTTGTGGGAGACCGTCTTTAATACACAATTATGAACATGCACGAAATTTAGACAATTATAGATATTGATGTATGAATGAGCTTGGATCGTATAATTTTACCGAAAACTAGTATTCAACATATTAACTTCTTTTTTTTCTCTTTAGGGATGTGGAGTGCTCAGCAAGTTCATCCTTTGCTAGTTACCCTGGGTATTTCGGCACGGGTAGAAGTCCAGAGATCTCAAATTCTGGACAAGAAAATGCCGTCCTCCCTGAACTAAGCAGAACAGAACCTCTAAGGCCCCAGCTAGGAGGACAAAATTCCTACATGTCTTATAATGTCAATTTTTTTAATGACCCGAGATTTCAACCAGCAGCAGAGATGAACCTGCCAGTAAATCCAGTAGATTATCACGTTAATGGGAATTACGACCCCACCCAACATAACTACTGGGCTTCATCTTCTGGTCCTTGTGCTGTTTCATTGTTAGACGATCGCTTATATCCTTAAGTAAGTTTACCTTTGAAAACTGCTTTTGTCATCACAAAACTATGAAGTGAAGATGATTTTGTTGCTCAGAGCATTAAAAAACCAACACTTTTCATTTAGAATCTTTGTGGATCAAAGTTCACATTCTTGGCCAAATAGTACAGCACATATTTTAGAAAATCGATGTCCTGCTTTTACTGTTAGAAATCTATACAGAAGATATTTGAACTGTCTGTTACTTCTGCTTTCTTATTTTCCTGTGCCCCAGTTGAATACTGAGTGACTGCTAGGTTCCAGCTTTGTCAAAAGCAATATTTCATTTCTAGCAACTAACTGAACATTATGTATTGCATACAGTTATAGCAATGCTGGAAAAGTTGATCGTGACAGCTCGAGGATGATTTCGATCTACATTCATCTTTACTGAGCAACTATAGCCTTCAGAAAGAAGTCGATAGCCTAATGTACACACAATTTCAGAACTACCCTCTCGAGGTTGTGACCAGGCAAAAGAGGCTCAGTGCTTACTCTCCATGAAATTAGGTTTCAAGGAGTTGTTTTTTGCTTTATCTCTGTCTGTCTTTTTGGCAGCTAAGGTACTGCCCTTTCATTTTCTCCGGCTTACATGGAGCTGTAAATAAACATAGCAACATAGCAGTTCAAAGACAAATACAAGTTATAGTTAACTTTCTGTTTCAGTTCAGTTGGCCAAAATAAATCCAGCATGTTTCTCTACTTGTCCATTCGATACAATGTCGAAGGTCAAGAATAAAGGCAAGTCGTTTCATGATTTCGTGTTTTGGTTATTTCAGTTCCACACCTTTTTTTCATCATTGCAGAAAAATTTTGGTGATGATAACTGATAAGGAGTGGTGTTTCCAACCACAAATAATGAATCCCTTGTTAACAAATGTTTGGATTAACACTTCAAGCTTTAAACTGTACAAAGACCATGAACCACTGAACTCCATGAAGATGATGAGCTAGAATGATAATAGGAAATTAGTCTCTATTTACTCACTCTTTATGAAAAATGGCCAAAAGATTCAGCCTTGGGCTTTAAATAATTGGGCTTAGATTTTAGTGACCTAAAAAGGGGCATTTACTTAGCAAATTTACAAAAATGATTAAATAAGAAAGAGCAAATGATATATGAGATATTGGTTTTTGCTTAATATGAGTTTAACCTTAATATATTTTGGGGCATTTGATGGAGAAAGCATAACAGAGGAAGCCCCACAAGAGATTGAAAACATTAATACTTAAAAAACAGAGGAACAGAACAAAAATAAGTAAAGTCTGCGTTTTTCATTACTGAAGGAAACTGAAAATTTACACTTTCAGTGACCAATAATACAACAAATAAAAGTAGCGCAGCAGAGAGCTGATTAATGATTACAACACAATGAACTCACAATGGTAACTAAAATGCAGGCGGGTGGTTAAAGCCCACCTCTGCCAACTTCTGCTTTACAGCAAAAGTTAGGTTAAAAAATCCAAATAAGTAGCCAGTACAGCCAGCCCTCATTCAATGTTGCGATTTGAATCAAAACGATAAAAAAGAGCCTCCCAAAATAAGCCCGTTCCTCATTTTTTGATCCAAACACTCACATAGTATATACTATATATCTAATAATCTACTAATAGTATACTTTAAGAGGAAGAGAAAAAAAGGTCACACTAGATTTTTTGTTTTACTCTGCTTAATCATAGAACTTATTTTTGCTAGAAGAGGGTAATGAATCAGAATTGGGCACCACTGTAAGTCTGGCCGAAGGACCAGCGGGCGGGGACGACGTTGTTGGAGACGACTGTGCGCCCGTCGCTGGTGGTGACCTTGAAGGAGAGGCTCTGGCCGTTGAGGTAGCTGTTGCTCTGCCAGTTCTGTCCCCAGTTCCTTGACATTGCTTGCCAGCCAGTTCTTGACCCTTTGATGGAAACTGCGTGTACATCACCAGCACCACCAACGTTTGTGATGAGCACCAGGTTGAAGTAGGAATGGCCATTGATGGTGAACCTTATGCCTCCCCGTCTCCCGCAGGGTACCCTACAAAAACCCCCACAAAAACTTGTTAATTGAATGGCTCTGGAAGAAATCCCCTGTCCTGTAAAACTCTGTTTTGATGGCTTACCTTCTGTAGGCGACGGGCACAATTCCTGCTCTGTATTGGGCAATGTGTTGGAAGACGGGCTGGGAGAGATCAAAGTGCTGTAGAGGAGGGTTGCACCATCCTCCGTTGTTGTTGGGAAGGGCATTGTTTGGAGGGCAGAAATTGGTGGCCGTGACCACAATAGAACCCGGCAGGCACCATTTAGGGTCACTCGCGCACCTAATCTCATAGCAAGAGCCGCAGCTCAAGCCATTATTGAACAGAGCCGTACTCAGAGCAGCAGTGTTTGTTCCATAGCCTTGACTGTATAAATTACCATACCCACAAGCCCCACCTGCAAAATTTCATCAAACACAAAAAAAGTTCAGCCATATTTCACATTGTGTGCCAACTGTTTGTCGAAAGTCCTCAAAGAGCTCATGAGTAAAACAGTGCATACCCATTGTCCCAGAGGCATCACTCCCACCGTAGAACGTAGCGTGGGCGCTAGTCCACCCTCCTCCTGCATAGGCATCAGCAGAGGAAACCATGGCATAAAACCCCGCCAAAAATAAAAGTACAGAAGCCATTCCTGCAAAAGAGAAGTTCAACTCTCAGCAAATCTTCCATCTCTCTTTTACCCATTTTCAAACAGAACATTATTGCAAACGCGAGAGAGAAAAAGAGAGAGACAAGATGATTACCAGAAGAAAAGAAGTAAGAAATGAAGTAACAAAAAGGAGATAGAATGTGAGGCAGAGGAGTGAGGGATTGGAGGAGTGCAGGGGACAATATATAGAAAATTTGGAAGTGGGCTGCCTCACAGAGACTAATTAACCACCGTCACCACAGACCAACACTTTTTAAGCTGCTGGGGCCTAAAAGGGAGTCTTCAAACAGTAAAAAAAAGAGGGAGAAAAAAAAAAGAGGTTTGTTTTCTAAGCATCAAAGGGTGGTTCCAGGGACCAAAACGTGTGGCTTTGGAGCTTTGCTAGTGAGATATCCAAGTGGGGCAAGCCGGTTTCCATAGCCATGTGCAAGCAAGCATCATCATCCCCAAACCTCTTTTTTTTTTTTTTTTACTTCATTCTTTTGTTTCTTTCAAATTGTCCCCTTCACTCATTTTCCATTAAGATTATACGTCAATTTTAGATATGAAAAGAGAACAACGTTACATAATTTTGTACTTCTTTTTAGAGCCTTATGTTACAGATAAAAAGAAGGAGATTGAATCTACAACCCACAGAAGGATGACAAGTTTGTGTAAAAGTTCTATCGATAATTTGAAGGGTTGATGGGTTTTTTACACCACAAAACAAAGTATGCATTAATTTGATTTTAACTTGATTTGAAAAATAAGTTATGAAATAATTTTGGAGGAGCCCACTTACAGTTGATGTATATTCTTTAGGTAGAGGGTCCACTGAGAGTTGCTGTACAATCTGAACATATTCAAATAGGAGCTGACCCCCCTCCCTCCTATTTATCAAATTTGAAAAAAAAAAAGACATATTGCGTAGCACGTGGGTGATGACATTCTTTTAGCTGTCTTGAATCAATCCCCCCTCGACCAAATAATTTTCCACTTTTTTTTTGCCTTTATAAAGTTTATTTACGTGTGATTCTTTATATATTTTTCTGTTAGTTTATCCCATCATATCTTTAACATAATTTAATAAGACTGTTCTATGTTCTGCCATTTTTTCCAGACTCAAAATGCTAACTTGGTGTTGCAAACATAAATCCAGTGCTGATGGGTAGAAGGAAAAAATCATAAATGTTATATATCTAAATATAGGGAAAACACAGTAAACGACACGAGAGAAATTTATAGTGATTCCCCCAAACTATGAGCTACGTCTAGTGTTTCTCAACAAGATGTTCTACTATAATATTAGGACAAATAATCTCTCAATCTAGAGATCTCCACAAAAGCCACCTGAACTAGAACAATAGAATCTTAGGAAACAAGAATTAAAAACCTCACAAAATACCCGCGAGAATTGATGGTTGACTTTGCTCTACAACCCCTGAGAACTCGTCTCTGAAACTCTGCCAAACATTGTTGCCACGCCTCTGAAATCAGTGCACCAACATTACTCTGACCGTCCATATGATGTATGCGACAATATATGCGACAATACACAAATAAACAAAACCTAAACAAAATAGCTCTATTTACGGGAGGCCAAAAATCCTAATCCTCATAAAAAAACAATATTATAATTTTTTTTTTCTTCCTAGGACATAGAGTCTCTTATTTTGGTTCCATTGTCCCAACCTATTGAATAATTTAAACATGTTTAGAATGGTATCAAGATCCAATAAACTCAAACGAACATATCTAAAAAAGAGATCCGACTGAGATTTGCGAGCTTAAAAGAGCCACGGAAGAGTCTATATTAAGAAATTTAGAGACCTAAATGAACTAATTCATCCTACTGTGGACTAGTTTTAGAATGCAATTTTACAAATAAACACTAGGATCCATCAAGGAGAGACAAAAGGGAGAGAGAGTAATTGAAACATGGAGTCTTGAGTCAAATTAGCCATTTTGAAGATGTCAGAAGTTTGTTCATACCAAGAACTTTCTATCCATTTCTTGATGTTTACATCCTGTTTTTAGACTAACTGCTGGTCTTCTTTCTAGTCTAAAATTTCAACTTATTCCGAAAATATAAATAAAAGAAGTCTTATATTTCAACTAAGAGATAAGGTGCATTGATTACTGCAATTATTTTCTTCATTTGATCAAAGATCCTTGTAACAAAAATAAAAAATATTAGATTTGGTAAGAAAAATCATGGGGGAAAATGGTTTCACACGTGGGTAATGGTAGAAATTGCCCACATGTGCGAGCGTTGGCTTCGTGGACAGATTTTCTACATTATATTATATTAATTAGATGATGACTTAGGTAGATTAAAGAAGAAATAAATCATGATTAATTCTAAGGAAAATAAAATCTGCATGGAAAGCGACTTCCAAATTAGAAAGATTCTTCACTAATAATCCAAGGCTTAACACAACCGAGATTTACGGCACTATGTCTCGAATTTCAATATTTTTTTGGTTAATTCTTTGAAAGCCAAAGTCCAACCATTATATTATCTATACTTTATTTTTCCTTCCTTGGACTTCAATTTTCTTTCTTTATTTTCGTCATTTTCCACAAAATTTCACCTTTCTTTCTTAATTTCAACCATTGTGTCTAATTTTCACCAACTTTTATTTGCATATTTAAATTATTCTCCATCAAATATGTACGCAAATTCAAATCGTTTGATTCAACCCCGCCGGTCAAACTTGGCTATAAACACTTATTTATCATATTAATTTAAGTGTTGACATATAGTTTTTTAATCAGAAATTCAAAGAGCAAAATCACGATTTTTAATTTTGATGCTTTTTTTGTGTGATTTGAAAATAAAAATCCAAACCTACGCTATTTGAAATTAAGATTTTATCGACGTTGAGAAATGTCAATACAAGAAAGAAAAAAACGAAAAAAATATCAGCAGCACCATCGGTTGAAGACCGTTGAGAGATCCCACTACCGATGAAAAGGTTAGTTTTTCCATCGCATTTAAAAAGGTCGAAATAGACTACTTATGTGTTTTTTCATTTAATAGTCCAATATTACGAAAGTTCAGATTTTCATAAAATTATTGTAACTTGAATATGTAAAATATAATATTGTTAGTATATAAAAAAAAAAAAAAAAGTGAAATGAAGGAATTTGGAAGCAGTAGAGGACAAAGTGAAAATAGAGAAAAGAAAGCGAAATGTAATATATCTTGACGCCGCGAATGAAGCAGCTGCACATGCACGTCTGTCTATCAAACTCAAATTCAAGTTGTTTTCTAATTTACCCCAAAATCCAATCCCCCAATCCCTCTCTCTCTCTCTCTCTCTCTCTCTCTCTCTCTCTCTCTCTCTCTCTCCATATTCTTCCAAATGCCTTTATTACAATTTTGTACAAAAACAACGCCACAACCAATTCATCTTATTTTTCCTCCAATTCAAATCACGCTATTTATTACTCCAATTTGTGTATCTTTGTGCTAAAACCAATTTGTGAATTTTGACTACGAATACATTCTCTTGCAAATTTAAATATGTTGTTTATTCATATGGTATAAAGATGTACAATAATTCTACTAAAAGAAATTTGGGCCTATTGCATGAGAGAGAGATGAAAAAAAACAAATAGTGAAGAAGACTTGTTTTACAGCTTTGACACAAAATTTCCTAATTGAATATTAGAATGCAGGTGATAAAGGATAAGATAACTTTGGTTGATGTGTATATTTAAAATCTTTCTATAGATGATTGATTACTTTTTTGAGACACGATCGTGACCGCTTAAAATTGTGTGAAGGATGGAGGATGCATCCCGACGTTGACACGGCAGATGTTTTTGTTTTTAATTATTTATTTTTATTTTTCAACTTTTTTGGGCTGTTTCACTGTTGTTGTTGTTGGGAGGAGATCTAATTTTTGAGATTTGATAAATTGATGTCTCCCCACAGCCCATATCCCCATGCGACACCAATTTGCAAAATTCACATGCTTTTCCATCACCAAGAGAAGAGAAGAATGCTGCGAAAGTTATTAAACCCTCTTTTTCCAGATTTTCGAAGTGGAGGAAAAAATAAATAAATAAAACAAAACAAAGAACAAAATTCCAGTCAACTTTCTTCATTTGACTCCTTACTTTTTCACTTGTGTGGAATTCACACGCTCATTCCAATCAACCATAAAAAAAAAATAATAACAATAAATTTTTAATCATTTATTTTGTATTCATGACTATTTAGGTTAGTTTATACTTATTTCTACCAAATACTCTATTATAAATATTGGATGCTATTTATCAACCACCACATCTCAACGTCAGGAGTTATCTATCAACGGAAAGAAGACAACTCTTTAGAGAATAATTATATCGAGTCAGATTTCCTCATCTTTGTGTTCTCAGTTGAGCTACTTCGTTTTCTATACTCCAGTCGACCTACGATAGGCACAAGCCGAGAGGTTAAAGAGTAATCCAGGGAGCACACACGGCAAACATATTTTCCAGCAAGACAGTTCGATCTTAGGTTGTCGAAGCCCTTCGGAAGCTCGCCTAAATAGAGTGTCCCACCTCTTTTAAAGGTATACGAAATATATTCCATCTCGAATGTAGATCAGATTGTATACTGATTAGAGCGTCGGAGTGTTAATTCTGTTTTGTAGGTTTTTGAAGTACTTTAGTAGGAAATATAATCTCTCTTTAGTCATTTTCGTTTCTCCAAATACAAGGTTTATAGTGTTTGGAAGAGATGAATTTGTGAGGTTTTGGATTATTATCAACTAAATTATGGAGTTACATGGGTAAAAAAAAAAGAAGAAAAATAGTGATAAATGAGAATATTTTGAAGTATATTTTGCAATTACAAGTTGTTTTAACTACCCTTGGTAGGTTTTAGGTAGGTAGCTCACCCAACCAACTACCATAATGCTTTATTTCGCCTTTCTTAAATTACAGTTAAAATCTCATTAATTAAAGAGTGAACCAAACACTCCATGCCTTGGATTGATAATTAAATATCAATCCAACCTTCGCCTTTGGATTTGGTGGGCCATCCTTTCTAACGAGAAGGATCTACAAATATTTGGTTGCCAAAATCCGGAAAGACAACCCCTAGTAATTAATAATTACTGTTGTTGTAATTATTGTAATTATTATTATTATTTATTATTATTATTATTGAAGGGAGAGAAGTAAAGAGGAGTAAAGGAGACCAGCTAGATAATTAAATTAGTTATTTATTGCCCTCGTAGGTTTTTTTTCTTCTCTCATTGTGAAACTTTATGCTGCCGACAAAGATGGTGTTATTTTATTAATTACTGCGGGTGGTGGTCATCTTTATCTCATGAAAAATCTAAATAAATAACTATTCAAGTTTCTTTTATAATTATTTCGTTTTTTTTTTCAAAAATAGAAAATAAATATAGAATAGTTATTAAATAAATTTTATTTTTTATTTTTCAAAATTAAACTAGTAAACATCACTTTTTTTTTCCTATCTACTTCTACAAATATTTTCAAAATCTAATATACAACTTGAAAACTAAAACAAGTAATTTTTATAACTTGTGTTTTTTCTTCCTTCTAAACTTTGCTTAAGAATTCAAAATTTTTTTCAAAGAATTGTGAACACTATTAAGAATGACTTAGCTTTTGGCCGAATATTTTTACTTTTGTCAGAATATTTACAAGTGTTTGAATGATTTATATATCAAATCTATTTTAAATGTGTTAAGGGTGTGTGTTGTCGTTGCTGTCTCGAGTTCGAATAACTATACTTGTAGAATAAGATAAATTTTAAGTTCCATAAATTTACCTACGCCAAAACAATAATTCAGTCATTTGAAAAATAAAAAACATTAATTATGAGTATAAATATAAGTTGTAAAAACTAAAAACTAAAAACGAAAGGATTATTCAACTTTAAATATTTATCACTAATTATGGTTATTTTTCTTTTTCATAGAATTTTCTATACATTAAGAATCAAATAGAAAGTTATCTAACAGATGAAGAACCTCTAGATATATTTAACTTAAAAAATATATATAAAAGTAAGCAGGCTTTTGTTATTAATAAAGACCAAAATTTGTTCATTAACCTTTCATCTAAAATTTTTAATCTATACTTTCTTTGAGATTAAAAGTTGAAGTGTTTATTTTACTAAAAATAATTGAACTTATAAAATTAATTTTAGTCAGTCATTCAATCGTAACTAAAAATAAAAAAGAGAATATTTAAAGCGATTTATGTGTATATGATAGATAGTCAAAGGAGCCGACGATCCGACCCTAATTGTAGCAGCAAAAACTAGGAGCAATATGAATCACATGGACACCCAAATTAATTTATTACATACCAAATTTAGACACTTGATTATATTAAAAAACAAACTTAGATAGTTGATTAAGTTCTTGTTTTCATTATTAAATATAAGTTTATAAAAAATTTAAATGATCAAATAGTTAGGATTTGAGAATTAAATTAAAATATTCAAAATTTATGCTTTTATTTATTCCGAAAAAAGTAAAAGATCGTAAAACTACTCTATAGAAATGATATTTTTTTTAGTACAATAAATTTATGGGTGTGTGGAGTCTGAACATTTCATTTTCTTCGATAGAATTATATTCATATATATCTCTGTTTTCAAATATCGAGGTCGAGAACTTGGATCATAATTTAATTTATGATGAAGAAGTTGAAAAAGTCAAATTGAACATTAAAAGAATAATAATGTGCCATTTAAAAATGACGTAGAACGCGATGCATGGGCTGTAATTAATAATGTGCAATTAATTTTCGGCATCACAAAAACGCTAACTCCTAAACATTTGAAAGGCGTACCCAATTTCACCTCTACTCCCAAAATTAATTCTTTATCCCTTTGGTACTATAAATAATAATCCTATAATTATTTCTTTTTAGAATTGAAAATTAAAATAGGCATTTTAAACGTTTAAACATCACAATATTTCTTTTAAAAAATAATTTTACCATTTCAAGTGAAATGATAAAAATTCAAACGTATGACATGGGAAGTCCAATGTATGATTTAACTACTTTTTCTTTTACCCTTTTATGTCCACACGTATACATATCTTTTTGATGATTAAAAAAAAAGATAAAATAAAATTATAAATAAAACCTTTTCATTTTATATCTCTTTTTTAATTTAAAAAAAAACATATCATAGCATAAATCAAAGTCAAAGTCAAAATGTAACATAAAAACACATCAAAAATGTCAATTTTTTATTTTTAATATAACATATAGAGATGGAGGATTCAACTCACAACATCTTAATTGGAGAGATATATATATCAATTACCGCTAAACCATGTTCATTTTGACGAAAAAAAAAGATCAAATTTACACAATATAACTCTTTTAAATTTTCGAAAAGAATGTTTTCATAACTATTTCATTTCATATCACTTCTTTCTCAATTAAAAATATTCTCCAATTTGCATACAAATTTTAAACACACAAAATTTTAGTTTCATTATTATCTGAAAAAGGCAAACATAAACAATATTACTATTTTATAATATTTGACTTTTTAAAATGTGAACAAAACTAAAATGCCAAAGTAAATGGTTTTTAGAATTAAAATTGAAACAGCTCCCATTTTTCGAATTTAAAATTCCAGAAAAGGAGAAATAAGAGAGGATTACCAAAATATTTCAACCTTTTTAATTTATATCTCTATCAAACATTTTATTAAAAAAAAGAAAGAAAGTGAAACTTTATCAAATATGTCCATAATTAACAAACACAAATATCATTATAAGTTTTTGTGGACCAAAAAATGCGTAAGCCTGACTTGTAGATGACCCAAAATACATGAGAATTGTGTAAAATAACAAATAAGAAAACTAAAAGAAATGAAAAAAGAAAAGGGGGAAAAAGCTTACCTTTCATGTTGTAAAGGTTTCCACCACAAGAGGCCTACACAAAAACTGTCAAATTCTTTGGTATATATACCAAAAAGAAAAAGGAAAAAGGAAAAAAAGTCTCTATCTACAAAAATAATAAATAAATAAATAACCAGAAAAGATGGTAACGAATGGTGCTGTAAAGGCACTGAGTGAGCCAACAAAAGCACATCCATTTCTTTTCAAATAAGCCTAACCTAACCCAATGCTTTTTCCATATCCCTGAAATTAAAATATAAAATTCATAAAGTAGACAACCAATTGCATTACACCACACGACTCATTGAAACATGCCATATACAAGTCACGTTAATACGAGCATACTCAACGATAAAGACATAAATTTTATTATGTCGAGAGCAAAAGTTCAAATCTCCACCACTCCATATTTGTTGTAATAATAAAAAAAAGAAAATTGAAATGACGAAGAATTAGTTTGTATACATGTTTCTTCCTCGAGTCTAGGAATATACAGACTTTTGCAAGCTCATTACTCAGAGTGGTGCCTACAAAAACTAGTGTAGAAATTGGAAACATATATTTTCACAATCACATGATTAATTTAGAGGTTGGATTGAGAGTGGCTCAATGGAGAGGAGGGGCCCTTTTCTTCTCGCTTGCTGGAAGCCAATATAATCTTCCCTCTTTCATTTCATTTCGCCAACTATTTTTGATCCTAAACAAACTAATTAATTCCCTTTTCTCCTTTCATTTCATTCTTTAATTTTGCAATGGCACGTGGTTAGATTTTTCTAAAAAACATCTCCTTTTAACTCTTCCTCTCCCAATTCTACCGAAAAGAGCATTTGTTTTGGAAAACTTCGAATGCCTTTTCACGAAGTTGTGAATTAAAATATTGTATGATGTTATTTCGAAATGAGAAAGGGAATTCCAAAATTCCGTGACCCAACTTTAATAAAGTATATCTTACCTTTTCATATTATATATATATATTTTTTCCTTGGAGTAATGTGAGTGGAGGAAAGAGGGAAAGATGTAGAGTGGGAGTGAGTATAGTAAAATTAAAATCAAAATCTATCAACAAGTCTAGCTCAAGCGTCACCTGTATTCTTTTCTTCGAGACCAGAGGTTAGATTACCGTATTTCCAAAATGTTGTATTAATAAAAAAAAAATGAATATGCTTGTCACAATCATTTGTTAATATTGTCCAATTGTGAACAACATCATGGCTTTACCCCATTTGCATTTGCCAACTTAAAATTAAAAGCCCCACTTCCCATTTTTCCTTTCCCCCATCAATCACTTCCCCATTTTTGGCTGCTTCCGCAGATTATCCCCTTTCTCCGGAGAAATTGCTTCTTCTTTTTTAATAATGTATTTTAAGAAACAAATTCAAATTACCGATTTTGAAAATAATTCTGAAGGTAGTTGGCCACGGTTTACGCCGCATGAGAGCGACGTAGAAGTCGCATGCAACGCATACGATTAATTTTGTGTTTGTGGTGCGTTCTTTACATTTATGAATTAATTAAGCATTTGTTTATGTGTATAGTGTTTGGCATGGTGGTGTGCTCCTTCCAATATTATGCACAATTTGTTTGTACACCATTTTACTTAAATTGTGTAGGTTGTATGCAATTTCTACCGCCTCGAATCCACATCACATATTGCATAAGATGATACGTGGTAACCGTAAATCGTGTGGGTCATACACTGATATTTCACTTTGACAAAAAGCTACCCTATTTTGTCAATAATTTAGATATATGCTCTAGTTTTATAATTTTTTATTTAATTTATATATATATAATTTTTTTTCTTTGAAAGCTACACTATTTTTGAAATTTTTTGAATTATATTATTTATGAAATTAACTATTTTAAAATCAATTAGTTATCTAAATAATAGTGCAAGTACTTGGGAATTTTTGTCTCGGTAGGTTTAGGATTTACATTCTGCCTAGAGAGAATGAAATTGCATAATAGTAAATTAATAATTACTTATTGTTGGTTAACCAATGCTTAATCATGGTTATTTATTTTTCCGTCATGATTGGTTTTAACCCAAAGTACAAACAAATCATTCGCTTTTACTGCCATTTTATTAAAAGTAGTGTTAATTTCTTTTGTCATTTGTGTACTCTCTGTTAGATTCTTTCTTTTCTGATAAGTAATTATAGTCCACTGGTAACCCAGTTCAGTTTAATCCAGTGGCTCACTACCTCATTCAATAGGATATGATATGGTTCCCTTCGCACGCCCATTTCTAGATTTTTTTTAGTTTCTAAAGATAATTACTTAATTATTAATTATGAGTTTAATTCGTTAAGGTGGGGAAGAAAAATGGAGAAAAATGAAGGAAAAAAAAAAGTACTTTTTTCAGTTCATGTTCATCATGGAATGCCACAACTCAACTATACATCGATTGGTAAATCAGTAATCTGGAGAAGCTAAAATTTTCCCAGCTCAAGAATTTGGAACGAATAAGCAAAAATACAGGGGAAGCTGATTCGAAAAGAAAAGTTCTTTGAAATTCCTTTTTCTTTCTTTTCTATCTGAATTATCTACATATTTCAATCACAGTTTCATACTGGGTCCAGCTGAAGTTCTTGAACAGCCAACAAATTCTTGATCAAATGGTCTTGCACTCACCAATCGTAAAGAGCCACTTTTCAACTTTCCTGGAAACTCTTTGCTGGAATTTCCCTTGAAAGAAAGGTTCTTTATACGATTTCGGTTAACTAGAAGCATCGAATTTCGTGGAGGTGCGTGCAAGGCCCCTTCGACACAATCTCCTACCTGAGCACAACCCCATAGTCTCGGCATCCCCTCCTCGCTGGTTGAGGGTCTAGGCCTACTAGGTAACGTATTCACATTCCTCAATCTTGAATTTGCTTTTTGCTCGGGTGAATGATCATCCTCATGTTTCAAGCAAAGCGGGCATGGTGGGTCACTCTTACGTGTCTTTGGAGTAGTCTGCTCCAAGCATTCGGCATGAAAAACATGTCGACAAGAAAGAACTCCAGCAACTGGCATATCAGTACTTCTCACGATGCGACGAGAACTCCATGGCGATCTCTGTGAAAGAAATCTTTCGCATAAGCCACAACGGAAACCATCAGATCTACATGATGATCTAAAGTAGATCTCTGATTCAAGTGGCTCGGACACATCGGCAAAATCAATGCTGCTACTTGCACTGCTCCATCCTTGGGTGTCTCTTTGGGGAGTAGGAGAATCAAACTCAGTGAACCCTAAATTGGTGGATTCAAAAGCTTCTCCCGAGGAAGTTTGCATAGGAAGGGCAAGAGGATGAATAGGTTTGGACATGAAAGAACGACGACTCGCAAAGTTCCAATTAGAGGATGAGCGTAACTTGACAGTCGGTTCTGTTTCGCTACTGTCTGAATGCGAGAAAGTAGAGCTCCCACTATCCAGATTTTCAGAGGTACCCTGCAAAATGCAATTGAAAAAAACTTAGAATTTGCTAGTTTTATGCTAGTCATTGTACCAGGGAGATGATACGAAATTCAGTACCTCTGCCGCAGGCCTAAAGGAAAGTGTCACCAATGAAGGATCTGGGGAGAAAGAGAAACAATAAAACAGTTCAGTTGATGAAGAGTAACATGAATATTATTAGCAGAAACAAAAAAAAACAGTTCCAATATTGATGGATTCTACATTATCCTATACACTAAGTATGCCACATCCTTCTCAGTGATGTAAAAATAAGCAAGCAATAAACTTAAAGTAAAAACTTGGAACATCTAAGAGCAGAGATAGAATATATAAGGCAGTTTTCTAATTAAAAGCTGGGCATTTAAAATAATCACAGTCAGCTCATTAACAGTTAGAACAAGCATCTCACTTATGTTTACATCTTTTAAAATTTAACAGAAACACGATATTTACCTATTTAGTAAGCACCAGTTAAGCTGCTTGTTTCTTTTTTATCTTTACTTGAAATACATCTTTAGTGGTTCTTTTTTTCTTTTTTGGTAATTCTTCTATAAAAACATACTTAGGATTTTGAACCAACATCACAACTTTATGGAATCAATGCATGAACTAACTTTAACACTAGGGAAAAATTAAACTGGTAGAACTAGCTGCTAGAGGATGCCATGCCACTTATTTGTACTTGTCCATAAATTTCATGCAAAATTCACTTGAACATTTAGGGAAGAAAGAAACCAGTTGAATATGGCCAAGGGGTAGGGTAAAACTAACTGACTTTAAGAGAGTATTTCCCTTTTAGGAACATTTGAATAGTGCAAACAAGAAAAATGCAAACAAAAAATCAGAAAAGAAACTACACATCGGTTCACTAGAGCAGACTGCTCACAACCTTGCCTCAACTGTTATAGTTTCAAGGGTGGGGATAATCAGGCTCAAGGATACACATCAAGGACATTTCCCACTCTTAAAATATCAGACAATCATTCCCCATTTTATGGCTTGGAAAAAACGCCCTTTCTCCCTTCCTCCCTAAACAGAGGATATTGTAGTTATCTGCTTAAAATTCTCTCACAAAGGTACAGCACACTCACAAGAGGAAAGCAAACAAACACACACACACACACACACACACACACACAAAACTACAATAATCTGTAACTAAAATCTCTCCCATACGTGTGTGCATGCACACATAGACACTTACTTAAAAACCATTTAGATGGAACGATGAAACTATGATAAGCACTTAAATGAAATAAGAAAAGTACCAACTCTACTATATTAGAACCCATTACCCAGAAATGTAAATCACGAGAAGGAAATTGAACTTAATCACAAATTACCAAGTGCCCATGAAGTTTCCTATGCACCCACGATGATGAGAAACAATAATATGACTACAGAAAATAACGAACAGTAATAGTACCCCTTTTGGTTGAAGTTTCATAACCATCAACATTGATTTCCTGAATTGCTGGAGGCGTCCATTGAGGGCCTTGTGAGATGTCAGATGGACTACTCAAAAACAACCCAGCACCATCAGATGCAGAGTTGTGAGTATAAAGATGGTTTCCCCTTATCCAGCTGCGACTTTCTTTACTATTTGATGATGTAGATGACCCATACAGTTGCGCGCCATCATGCCAACCATGTGACAACCCTTCAGACTGGAATCGGATATCCCATCGTGAAGGAGGTGGTGAGAAGCTCGTATTTGTATGCCAGAAAGGCTCGTGAGGACCCATAGACCAATCCCTGCTAGCAGCATTTGATCCATGTGGCCTTGCAGCCACACAACAAAGGGATCCCATTTAGCTATCTGCTCCCTTTGACCGTTTCTGCTTCCCTTCAATTCTTAAAACATTAACCAGCAACCATTCCGCTCAAATGACTTAACGTAACACATTTCCGAGCTACAAACTACATCATGGAACACAAAGTTTTGGAAATCAAAACCCACACTTCACTGAGTGAATGGCCTCTGAATGTTACTCAAAAGTTTCACATATGCTTTTACTCTTTGTAACAGGTAACAAGCACAAACTCAGTTATATCCCATATTCCTACAAAGTCAACGAGCAGCCACAGCACAACTGCCGTCAGAAAAAACGTTCCCATTATAGGTAATAACCACATCGAGCCAACAGTAAGAAGGTCCATATGTATATTTAACGAGCACATGCAGCAATAATGAGGTACTGTAAGTAGCTGAATAAGCTAAAGAACATACATCCAGGCAACGGATCACACAAACAGTGAATTCAAATAACACAACACCCAGCATGTAACCAAAAATCAGAGGTCAACAGGCTAACTGCTGAGTCTCCTGGAACTATATATATGTACAACAACCATCATAAATGATATCTACGAAGCTAGAATTAGAAATTTTAAGGCGAAATAAACAAGAATCTATCACAACCTGACACACAGTGCACTAGAAAAGGAAAACTATTCAAGCAGAAAGAAGAGGAACAAAGAAGAGAGAAAACAAACAAAAGGAAGAAAGCATTCCAGACTTGTAACATAAAGAATCCTGGGAAAAAATGCCTAAATTTAGGGGAAAAATCAAAACAGTACCCCAGAACAAAGGACGAATTAAACATTGCTTTGAGAAACCAAAAAAGGGCGAAAGAAAGCTTACATTTTTAGGGACAGAAAAGAGAGAGAATAAGCACAAGCAGCACCGATTGTGCAGAAAAGTCTGTGCGACACCAGCGACCAGCTGTCTGAACGGAAGGAAAACCCTAGTTTGTCGGAGACGGAGAGAGGGACCGTGACTGTGAGCTCACGAACACAGAAAGGGATTAAGAACTTTTCGCACGAAGGTGTCGATGTTGCAGAAAATTGGTTTAAACACCCTCTAAATTTCGGAATTTTGCAGTTAAGTCCTCACACGAGTCTCCAATATCAAGGAATAGAATATATTCTACTTTTATTATTTTGGGAAACTAATATGTCCTAACTTTTGCCATTAAAGTAATCATTTGCATGTAAAACAAACAAAGCTGCCCATTTAATGGTATTAAATACTTTTTGGACCATGATGTAGATTTGTATTTAAAAAAAAAATACATTGAAATAAAGATTACAATTATTGTAGTTTAATGAAATAAAAAAAGGGAGTTTTTTTTAAGCCCATGATTGTTGTATTTATTAGTTGAGGAAGACCTACCAATAATTGCATTAATAATCATAAGGAAATTGAATGCATATTTACCAACTCTGTCATAAGTATTCAACCTCTATTATAAAACACGTAACCGTACCATAATTAATTATGTACAAGGACAAGCCAAATATGCATCGTGAGCCACATTATTGATTTTAAAAAATCTTCATTATTCATTGAAAAAAAATTCATTAGAGACCTTTCACCTTTTTAATAAATGAGTTAAAAATTTCCTCAAATAAATAAAAAAATAAATGAGTTAAATTATCTAGAATTTCAAAAAATATCTAATATATCTCTGAACTTTCGTATTTAACTTTTAATTTTGTGGCTAATAATTTTTAATGTATTTGATATTTTTTTAATTTATGGATTTACTGAGCACAAAATTAAAAGTTTAGAAATCTAACCGACAGGTACAAAATTGAAAATTTATAAACTTAGTAGATACTCAACCTATTAGACACAAGCCTTTTGTCAGACGAAGGCCTTGGTCCATCGGTGCCTTAGGGGCAATTATCCACGCTGATCGTCCTCACATGGCCTTAGTGCTCAGGTGGTACGGGGGACACAAATGTCAAACATCATGAGAAATGTACCACCACACAATAAGTATCATGTAGAGTAATGTCTAGCCCTGAATTTGTTCGGGTGTTTGATTCTACCCGAGCTGCTAATGTTGGGTTTTTTGGGTAATGGCACCGGCTTGGCTAAAACAAATTATCAACATGGTTGTTCAAACAGGATTGAACCCATAATTCACTTCCTGACATCAAAACAATGTAGAGATCTCCAAACAAAAAAAAAAATCAATATATGGTGTAGCTGAGGAGATGCATCATGAACAAGAAGGTTAATATTTTATGCACTTAAGTAAGAACTGGAACAGGAAAAATGGTTTTGCAGAAGCTTAAGATGTGAATATTCAGGCTCATTGGCCTGCAGAGAAGAGGGAAAAAAAAACATAGAAGAAGACAATGAAAGAGGATACTGAGTGAAAATGGGAAGTTCCATTTCTGGTCATCTATAAGCCACTCCATAAACTTGAGGATTTATGAAGGCGGCATTGGAGAAGGAAGCCATGTGTAGATCAACGTTTGAAAACCCTGCTTTGCTTATATCTTGCCCTGTCCTGCGGGTAAGGTGACATCCATCAGCAACTATCTGCTGCAGAGGATCAAGCACATCCTGTATTAATCGAAGCACGGTTCCTTCTACATCGACACAACAACAAAAGAATAACAATGCTCAATTGATTATATTACATACAAACACATGGTTTTATGGAACCAATGAATTGGCGAGATTTGGTATAATACCTTCTGCAGCCACATGTTCAACAAATACGTAAAGTCCACCGGGTCTCAAAACCCTCTTCACCTCTGCACACCACACCAAATGAAATGTACCTTGGTGAGATTCATACAATCATAAGTTGGGTAAATTCATACAAAAACGCAGAAAAATATTTCTTTACCCCCTATAATAGTCCTATCGAGGAATTTCGGTCTATCAGACAGTCTAATAGTAAAAGAAGATGAGAGTCAGACTAGTGTTAGTAGCATAGTTTCATTTGTTTTGATCTATCATTACCCAGAGGAAATGGCTTTGTTTTC
Organism: Momordica charantia; assembly: GCF_013281855.1. Classification (NCBI taxonomy): domain Eukaryota; kingdom Viridiplantae; phylum Streptophyta; class Magnoliopsida; order Cucurbitales; family Cucurbitaceae; genus Momordica; species Momordica charantia. The sequence goes on along the minus strand of NW_028275167.1, from coordinate 30,042,348 downwards.
GACTGCATAAGCCCACTCTTATATCTTATCATTATGTGAAGGAAATCAAGCTAAGTTAACCAATATATTGATATACAGATATTATCTATATATATGGTTTTTCTTCTGAGCCTGAATTCTTAAGCAAGTATACTTTGTTATGCTATTGTCAATCAAGCAATCGATAGACTGCCAAAGAGCAGAAGCAAAGTCAATTCTCAGCTTACTGGGGGGAGCTCAGGATTTTCTATCAAAGTTCAAGGAAGTCAGGCATGAAGTCTCAATCTTAAGTTTTCGGTTTGGGAAACACTGGTTATTTAACCAATGGATGTCAGAGTCTCTACCAAACTACATCACAATGAAAAGAAGGTAGTACCCTTAAGAGCCATGTCAACATTCATCACAGAACATAAGACAAGTGTCCCAACAACAGCATCGACAGAAGCATCGGGTAATGGTATAGCCTCCCCGACCTAATTGAAAACCAAATATTGGTAAATCCAAAATTCCAAATAGTGAGTAAACTTCATACTTCCAAGAAAATAATCTTGAAAGCACAACCAACTCTGTGTGAGCGCTAAACTATTAGAAATAACAGTGTGTTTGGAGGTATTTTTCAACATATTATAAGTACTTTTCAACTAATTAAAAACACTTCTTCAAATTTTTATGTCGAAAGCATGAATAAGTATATATGATCCGATCCCCAGAAACCTTCAAAAAGTACTTTTAAATGCTTTTAGAGAAAACATCTAACATATGTCTAAAACAAACTTAGTTGAAGCAACTAAAGGAAAATTGGCTTAGTTACAAATTGATAACTTCTAATTCTAAAGATGCGACTATTTAAGATGAAGATATTACTTCAGCATCCAATTACTTCACGATCTCAGAGACACAAACATTCCTTAGCAAACAAATTATGTAAAAAGGCATAAAACTTTACTGAAAAGACAATGGAAGTGACCCCAGCCATCAGATTTGTCGAACCCATTCATACCAACTGGAATGCTTCATGACTCAAATTTACCTAAACTAGAAATGCTTTCACATTCAGTAACAAAGACAAGAACATGAAGAAACTGCACGATTTTTATTCAATCACATATGCCATGCAATAATTCAATGAAGTTCAATAACGAACTGCAGAGTTTATAAAGTGACATACAGCTTGTTTAAACTCGAAATTCTCAGGTGGCAGGCCAGCATTCAATGCTGCTTCCCGAGCATATTTCTCCATCTTTTTATTTGGGTGCATACCATAAACCCTCATACCTTCATCCCCGTAACACTTAAGATTGGGACCTGCCCCGATTCCAATCTCCAAGACTTTCTGGGCCTTTCCTCTCAAATTGGCAAATATCTGGGACTTGTAATCCGCAATCTGACCAAACAAAAAAGATAGCAAAAAAATTGCAACAATGTTAGCATAGCAGTTCGCAAGTTCCAATCAAATGCAACGTAAGTTGGCTCCAACCTCTGCTTCATAGGGTTTCATGCCATTAGCCAGAACTGACGCGTAGAAATCCTCGTACCAGTCTGGCTTGGGAGGATGAACCCGGTTCAATATAGCCTGGACACAAAACCAATGAACCTTATCATCAGGGCTTTATGGGGAAATTAGATAAGAAACATGTGGTTATTGATTTAGGGAGAAAAAGAAAACCCCCATGAATTTCCTTGAAAGAAGATACGCACAGTATAGTCAGAAGATGAATCGGAAGAAGCCATTGAAGGACATAGCGGGAACAGAGATGTCGCTGCTGCTGCTTCAATGAAGCGCCTCCTTCCACACATGCAAGATTCGTTGGCGCAAAACGAACGCACCAATGGCGGCACCTCCGTTGGCTTGCTCTCGGTCGGCGATGGTCTGGTTTGTGGAGGATCATTGTGTTTGGAGAAGATGACTGAAGTTGCTGGAGAGGCGTTAAGGATCATGCTGCTTGATTATTTTCCCCAACCTTTTTGGAGCCTGATTCGGCCCAGTTATTGACACCCGGCCTTCGTGTGTGATTGTCGAATTTCGGTAAAAGAAATAAAAATCTGAAATCTATTGTACTTTCAGAAATATCTGCTGCTCCCATTCATTATCAGTGACGAAGAGAAATTCAGAATATAAATTCTCTCCTAAAAACCCGAACTTTTTTATTCAAATTCTCTTTAAAAGAATCCAACACTTGGGATTATGAAACGAGCAAGAAATGGAGATAGGAAAATTTGGTGGGTATAAATTCTGCCTCATAACAGAAGGTATTATATTGCTGTATTGAATGCACTTGGGCCAGCAAGAGCCAGCTATAAGATTGTAAATAATTCTCGAACGCAATCCAAGGATTGAATTCATAACTTTAAAAAGCATATGAAGCATTACATCATCCCACATAGCATGATCTCCATCATAACAAGTGAAGCTTATAAATTCAGCATGTTTCACTTATTGGCATCATTCACGAACCGTCAGAGAATGCTGCTCAGTCTAGAGAAGTAGATCAAGTGCTCTCGTTCACATAGTTATTCCTTGCACACTTTCTCCTCGGGAACATGGTCATTGCTGCCACTGTCTATTGTGGATTGCTGATCCTCGGCAGCGGGGTCGATGTTGCCATCATTCCCTGCTGAGAACAGGAAATCGAAGCGAAATATTTATCATTTGCTGTCAAAAGTTAGAAGCCTTAGCGGTAAAAATTGAGAGCCTGTGGCTCATACCTTCACCTTCATCTGCAGGAGCATAAGCCGAGCGCCTTGAACGAACTTGCTGATGTGGGGTTGGCTGATTATAACAACAATGGTAATAAAAAATCAGCAAATATTAGAAACAGCATAATAGCCACAACACTTTTAAACAAAGACGTACGTAATAACCTGCAGGTAATCACTTCCGAATTTACAACCATTTGGAAATCCAAGTGGTCTTTCACTTTTTGATCACATACAGGAAAGAGAGTTTGGAAGACAAAATCCAGCTATGGTTATTAGTGAGATTATATTATCTGACTAAAGTATCAGGTGTTTTCGGGAAGACAATCCCTCAATCAACCTCACATTAGAGATTTTTATCAACATTAAGCAAGTGGGTGGATATCAACTGCTGGTTAACAGCTAATAAACTATTACTAAAGAGCAAAAGTATACTTACAGATTTAAATATTTAAAAGTTACGTCAGGTATGATGATGAAACAGACAAAGATAGCCCACTATTATTAAACATCACGCACCTGCAACTTTGGCCTGAGTGCTTCAAGTGGTCCTTTAGGTTTTTGTGCTCCTTGCTGTTACAGAAGTCAAAAGAGTGGTTAGACAAGGCATAAGCATCAAACTTGGACATCCAATCAACATCAAAATTTTGTAGTCCAGATAATTTTCAGCGCCCGACCACAGTTAAGTCCAAGTAAAATCTAAATGAGTACCTTCCCTAATGCCCAATCAGCAGAATCGAAAAAGGCACGTTCATGGTCCTAGATAAAAGGAGCATTTGCAGTTGTCACAATATAGGACTTGAATGAAATTATGAAACTAATATCTCAAAAGGGTAGCTGAAAGACAGCAAATAGTTACTTTTGATATCAAAGGAGGCTTTTTTGGCACTATGCCTCCGTACTTCTTCTTGATGATCTCCTCCTGTTTAATAATAACCATTATTAGACTGTTAGCAAACAAATTATGACAAAACCTTAGTGACACCTCATGACCAAAACAACTGCTGGGAAAGTTGAGACAAATTCCTGCGATTGCATACACACAATTAAAAACTGGACCCAAGACAGGAAAAAACATTTTCCCTCTTGCCCCATCAAGGCTATTTTTATTTTATCTTTTCCCCTTTATGGTGAGCTTTATGCAAAGACAAGTAAAAGCTACTTCCAAAATCCAAATCTTAGCATAAAAATCAGAGACTTTCCCGTTTTAGTATTTTCATAAAAATTTCTTTCTATGGACCTTAATCATACAGAGAACGAAGGCAACAACAAATATTACATTTCAAACACACAGGATTTAAAATTCACCAACGACGGAACAAGATGACAGACAGACACAAGAAAACCACACCATAAATACAGAAATAGCACTAACCTCTTGCTGCACCATAAATACAGACATTTCTTCCACAGATTTGTCGCAATGATCTTGATTTTGGGGGGAAGTATCGGCAATGACTTGCTCCTTTACATCCTCGATATTTTTTTCTGACATTGTTCCCCTTCGTTACAAGGACTATAGGTGAACGGTAAATAACTGCAAGATAAGTCAAAAAGATTGTTCAAAAATAATTTCCCTGCAATCACGGACTAAAGCATTCAAATACGGTAAGAACATTCCACAAGTAAAGCGCCCTTTGATAGAGTCCACTTCATACCAAAATTCCATGATTCCTCGAAAATTTAACTGGAGCACATCAAAATAATTATACATCCGGGTCCAAATCAATTCAAAATATTATACTTTCCAGTAGCCGACATTATGTAATTGGTCCAAGTGCTCGACTTTACACAGAAGTCTGATAAAGCGGCTTATTTCAACCAAATACGAAACCTAGGAGAAAACGACAAAGAGAAAGCTTCTATCGTAACATTATTAACCCTCCCCCAAAAAAATGGTGACTCAAATCAGAAACAGATTTGGAGTTATGATGCTCTGTCAATCGTACAGTTCCCAGAATCATCCCTAGCGGATTTAAAGCTTACAGAATCATACGTAGCACATTTGATCACGTATTTAATAAAAACGAACAAAAGTCAGAATTCAAAACATTCACCCCAATATCATTGCCCCCGTCTGAACGAAACTAATCTGATTCATTAATGGAGGAAAATGTAAAACAATAGGAACTTCACCTGCTAGAAACAATTATCATATTTAACAAACAAATGAAGTTCCAGAGAGCAAATGAAATGAATGGACGGTGGCAATACAAGAAAACGATCCAGTGAACAAAACTGGATTCTCAGTCATTTGATTGATAAGCGTTGTTGTAAGTCAAGATCCAAAATCGGAAGAAGGCGTAGATATAAGTGACTTACGTGATCAGAGACGAGAGATCCCAATCAAAAGTGACGGATAAATTGGAAGCGGAGAATCCGAGAACGGAGCAGAAGCAAAACCGGTGTAAACTGATCTCCCCGCTGCCTAAATCGACAGTCTCATTGAACAGTGTTGTAATCACCAACCAAACAAAGCCTAGAAATTACGCGAATTGCATGAGATCAGAGCGCGTGGTGGGTGGTGATCCTCGTGGGCCGCAAAATCTGGGCTGCTCCTCCATCCTGATTATTGGGCTTTTTTCATTTTGGGCCCAACTGAGTTTTCCATCCCGAGATCCTTTTCATTTCTTTCTTAAAATTAAATGTGAAACTGTGTGATACTAGGGATAATGTTTTTAGTTTTAAAAAATCACATAAAATAACATAAAGTAGGTTTCAAGAAAAGCAATTAGGAAAGAATTTCTCCTCCAAAATCATCTTAGGAGTAATATAAAAGTGTTTTTTGGAAAGAAATAAGAAAAATACTTAAAAGTCCTTTACGGAAAAGTATTTGTAACAGCTGAGTTAATGAGGTTGCGTCTCAAAATCAATTGACAATGAGAGGAGTAGTCCATATTTATTATAAACCTATGTTAGATTCCCTCTCTTTTCAATGTGGGATTCTTAACATGAGAGTTTAAATCCAGTTTAGAAAATATGTATTGTGAGTGCAAGTTGAAAGAGCCCGAGGCTAGGAAATTTTTGGTTATGGGACTTGAATAGTGAGCGCTCAGGCTAGTTTCTCTAATTAAACCAAGTTTGACAACAACTTCCTCCATTAGGCTTATGAAGCCAAAAACTCACTCTAAACTCAATTCACACTTCAAGTGTCACTAATGTTGGATTTGTAAAGTATGCAATTGGGTTAGAGAAGAGAATGATACATGGTATATAGATGAGGACAATTACCTTCACTGGTATGAGACTGTTTAATTTGAACGAGACTATATATAAGAAAAGACGTGAGGACTATACCCAAAACAGATAATATCATATCATTGTAGAGATACTTGGAAGTACGCGTTGTCCTTGACAACTAAAATTACAAAATAATAGGTGTGATTCCCCCTATGCAAAAAAGTGCACATAAAAGAATGGGAAAATGACATGAATGACCCTCCTAAATAAACTTTTTGCTCGAATAACCCCTTCCTACAAAATTGTTTTGAATGGACCACCATATTATTTTAATGAATTTAAAAATGATGAAATTACGTTTATGCCCTCAATTAAAAAACAACGGTTGCTTTTTCGTTTCCCTCTCTTCGTCTTTCTCGTGCGTTTCAACTTCTTCCCCTTCTTCCTCTCTTCATATTTCTCGTGCTTTTCAACTTCTTCCCCTTCTTCCTCTCTTCATCTTTCTCGTCTGTGCTGCTTGAAGCTTACGTTCGTGCGCTTCTTCCTCTTCGTTTCCCCCTTTTTCTCTTATTGTGCGTGCTATTGAACGCCTTCTTCGCGGATTGTTTAACTCCTTCGTCTGCGCCTCGCCCGCGAAATCAAGGTTAGGATTTCACTAAACTTACACTTAATCACTGTGGTGTTCTTGTTTAATTTCGTTGTGGGGTTCTTGTTTGACGTTGTGGGTTTAGGGTTTAAGTTTGAACATTTATGTGGGTTTCAGGCGATTTAGGGCGGATTGATTAGGTTTTTGAAATTATTTAGGGCGAATTGATTTGGTTTTGACAAGTTTACGGGCTAATTCGGATTTCTGGGTTTTAGTTCTCGTGGAGATTTCTCGGGGTACCTCGGGGGTGATTTAACTACATCGAAGCATCTCGTTCAAGGTGCCCCGGGAAATTCAGATGTGGTGTACTGTTTCTGGTAAATTTCTCGGGGTATTCTCGGGCGAAAGTAACCCGAGAAATTTACCAGAAGCAATATTTCCGTCGCATGCTTTCTCATTTTATCTCGCGCGCTAAGTTTTATATGTTATTTCTCGGGGTATCTCGCCCTGGATTGGCACGAGAAATTGAGTATTCATGTATTGATTTTTTTTCGACACGAGAAATTGTAGTTAACCCGATGTCGAGCGAGATTGCCCCCGAGAATTAAGACAGAACATTGCTTGACCACTGGCTTCTTTTTGTTTTTTTGTTTTTGTTTTTTATTTCTTGCTTATGGTTGTATGGCTATCATATTCAATTATGTTTTTACTCGTATTCAGGTTGAAAGTATGGAAATGAGACCGAAAATTGACCCTGCAATATTTGCCTCTGCAAACGTGACCTTTTTATCGCACCTAGCGAAGACAGACACTGATATTAAGGAAAAACTCACCCCTAGACAGCTAGCCATGTTTAGGAAAACTATTTTCGGTCATCTGCTGGACGTGGACCTCGTTTTTAACGGACCGTTGATACACAATATCTTACTTAGGGAGGTTGAGGATAGTACACCGAACACGATTAGTTTCAACCTTTTTGGGAGGAAGGTGTCGTTTGGACGGAGGGAGTTTGACCTTATTAGTGGCCTACACTATGACAGGAACCCAGTTAGGAAAGTTACACATCCTCGTAGACTTAGGGCCCTGTACTTTAACGATAGGACGAACATTGTCTTGAGTGAGTTAGAAAAATTGTACATAGCCGCCCAGTTTGAGGATGACTTCGATGCGTTCAAGGTATCAATTGTTTACCTAGGACTTCAGATGGAGGTGGTGGCCCTCTTAAAAAAAATCTGAGACTATAATCATCGAATATATAATACTGTGGAACCTGATACTGGGGCTTGAATAGGTATACACAACGTATCAAGATGTTGAACTGGTCCCGATCAATTCTAGTAAGCATGAACATGGCACTTATGAGCCCATCGTACGTTATACTATTGTCCACATCTAAACCTCCCATAATCCCACCTTCATATACAGATTGAGACTCATTCCACATACCACCATAGCTAATAAAGAGACGAGGCATCCTGCATCACGAACGAACAAGTTAATTCAAGGTGAAATTACCAGAATTCACGGGCGAAAACATGTAAATTCTCGAACGTGATGCTTATACATCTCGGGCGTGAATGCTATTATTTTCGCCCGAGAATGGTTCAAAAATGGCTCAGAAACAGTTAGAACAACCAGAACAAACAAATTGTTTCACCCATACCACACTACGTTTCAATAGAAGATGAAAGCTAAAAAAATAAAATTATACAAAAGCTAGAGATGCAAATGTGCGAGTTCATAGATGAAGACAAAACATGTTCTTCAAAATAAATAACACCTACCTCGTTCATGTAGAAAAATATCACTTTCAGATAGAAAAGTATGAGGTAATTTACAGGTACGTAATTCTTTTTGTTGTCTGAGAGCTTAGTACAAGATGCACTGATGAAAAGTAAAGTCATTCGTGGGAATATTTTCAGTTAGGTGTTTCCTTTATTGAAAAAATTCAATTCATGGGCGAAACAGAGGCATTTCACGGACGTGAAATTAATGTAGGTCAACCAAATAACTTCATATCTCGAGCGGGATAGTTGTAGTTCACGGCCGGGAAATTAATATAGTTCAGTCCATTTCTCGCGGAAGTCTCGCCCATAATTTCATTATCTTGTTATTTTCCTCAGATTTCGCTCGAGAAAGTAACGATCTCACCCGAGAATTCAATTTGTTTGCGAGGGGTAGTTGGGTACATTTACTACCACTGAAACATTAGAAAAGTCACTAGTGGACCGTTGAAAACATATTTTGAGAGGTGGGTTATCTAAATAAAAAAATTCTCTTGAGAAGGCTATTCATGTCATTTTCCCTAAAAGAATCAATCTATTGATTTAAGTAACTTGATTAAAATACTGAAGATATTAACTTATCTGGAGCGAGCAGGTAGAATAACTTCAAAAAGAAAACAGCCAAGCTGGCCCATCACATCCAACCGCACGACGACACGTGTAATACAGCTTAGATCATATAGAAACTTGAAACGTCATCAGAAATTCACCTAATATCCACTTTTGTTTGTCTCTTAACCCTTGGACAATTAAAGAACTCCAAATAAATTGAAGTTAGAATTGAGATTTTGTTTTGTGTTTTGATGTTATTAGAAAAATATGGAAAGGGAGATGAAGGCAAAATCATCAGTTGAGGAGAATGGTCCAAAACGCTGCAACCCTATTGGGGAAGGAGCGCAGAGGAGGCTGTCCATAGTGGACTTAGTGCTGAGAGTAATGGCAGCCATGGCAACACTGAGCAGTGCAGTTGTGATGGCCACAGCCAATCAAACTCTGCCATTTTCTACGCAGTCTTCTCAATTCAAAGCAGACTACAAAGATCTTCCCACCTTTACGTAAGAACTTATTCACTTTCTGATATAAACTGATACAGAAACTATAATTTGATGTAATTACAGGTTCTTTGTGATGGCAAATTCCATAGTTTGTGGGTACCTCTTTCTTTGTCTTCCACTATCCATCTTCCAAATGGTGGAAGTTGCTGCAGTCACCCCACGGCTCATCTTGCTCACTTTTGACACGGTAAGATTTAATTAGTGCGTGAAGAGTGTTAAATCACTCTAAGTTTAAAAGTTGGCTAACAAGTAGAAATCACACCAAACTTCCTATTTTGATACCATTGTTAAATCTTCATTGAACACAAAAGTTTAAGCTAATGAGTTACGAGAAATTTAATTGTTTATTAATATTTATTAGGAACATGTAACTGAAGTTGGTTATTCAACTTATTTTGGTTTAGTTTGGTTGGTTAGCCGTATGGTTACTTCCTAATTCTGTATTTATAGGAGAGAAATAAGTTGTATATATTTTGAGGTGATATTAATAAAATCACTCATTTTTTCTCTCTCTCGTGACGAAAATATGATATCAGAGCAGGAAGTCTTGTGTTCGAACCCTGCATTGTTATTTCCTCCTCCCTGATTCCCACTTGTTGGGTCTTGATGTAATTGTCCAAACCCACGAGTGAGGGGGAGTGTTAGATATCCAATATATGAATTAAATTTACCCAACTCATCAATTTAAGATGTTGATTGGGTAGCCTATTTAGACACTCGATTATCTGTTTCTGGATTTTGTGTCTTCCTTGGTGATTCCTTGATTGCCTGGAAATCCAAGAAACAATTCACTATGTCCCGATCGTCTGCAGAAACGGAACATCGTGCCCCTGCTGCTGTATAATACTTTGACATATTGATTTTTACCTTTTTTTTTTTTTTGTTAATTAGTTGTGCATAATTCTAACTCTGATTGTGTGATGCTTGTGGCGTTTAAATGCAATGAAAGATGGCGATGGCGCTTGTGGCTGCTGGCGCATCGGCAGCAGCGTCGGTGGTCTACTTGGCTTATCGAGGCAATGATGCTGCTAATTGGGTTTCGTTTTGCACCCAATTCAACTCCTTCTGTCAGCACATTTCTGGATCTTTAATTGGCTCTTTCGGTGCAGTCTTTGCTTTGATACTCTTGATTAGTATCTCGGCTACGTCTATTTCTCGACGCCCATCATGAATATTCTTGCAATCCTTTAAATAATAAACCTTATGCCAAAAATTTGTCTTAAACCCCACTCCCCTAGTTGTGAGATTGTATAATCATAAACAAACAAACAATAAATAAAAGCAAATAAATTTTTTTGAATCTACTCATTTCAAATGTCTTTATATTTTATATGTTTAACACATACGTAGGATTGAATCTAATTCCACATTTGTATTCTAAAAATATAATAATAACGATGACATATGTTATAACTTATTGTTCGGCAAGATATCAATTACAAAATTCAATATTTCATTTTTAACCTTTATAAATGGTTTCGATATTATAAGTTAGACAAGAAAAAAGATCAAACTTATGAGGTGGTTTTTTATAAGTAAATCATCACTTAAGTTTGTAGATTTTATTCCGTGGGCTGAAATAGTGTTGTTTTTCACACAATATCCTGTCTATAGGGAAAAAATATGAGATTAAATGAGTTAGAGGAGATATCTTTTGTTGATTATGTCATTGCTTACTAAATAGAATAGCAATAAATGACCTAGACTCAACTAAATAAGATTGGACCATGTTTAGATTCAAATTTTCACTTAATGAAAATTAATTAATGATATTTGAGAAAAGGTAAACGCTTCCCTAATTCTTAAATTGAAGGGGACCTGTCGAGAAAAGTTTTGATTAGTGAATTAATGTCAAACTTCATCGATAATTTTGATATCCTAACTAATGATATATATATATTAAGTATCCACGCATCTCATAAAATTTAGAGTTCAATTTATATACATGTCGTACTCCAAAACATATGGCTCTCCAACCTTTGAATTGATTATTCATTAACCTTTAGAATTACTTTATTAAAAAAATATATATATGAAATTTGGTCCACTGTGGATCACCTAATAGTTGCAAAAGTGCATATGACCTGTAGAAAATGGAGAAGCATAGGTATAAGAACAATAATTTAGTCTAATATCCTTGCCATTTAAAAAATAAAATCACAAACAATTTAATCTTTAAATATAATATTTTATTCAAATGTTACTCGTGATTTTTGACAAAATTGTCATGAAATACCTTCACTTTCTCCAATGTAGTTTTCCTCTTTTAATTTAAGCTACGATGAGAAAATATACAAGTCAAATTTGCAACCTTGAAAATCTAAATGGACTTTGCCACAATATGAGTTCCAAAGCATTTAAACAGAGCAAGAAATCACATTACTTTAAGAAGTTACGCCATGTGAGAACTCAAATTCAAGTATTATATCTTTTACAAAATAATTAAATTGAAATATTAAAAGTGTAAGATATTAATAAAATTTTATCCGTTTAAATACCATTTTTCTCTCTAAAATTTTATTTTTATTTATTTTATGTCCTCTCAATATATTTTGAAACATTTCATTTGACCCTATAGTTTTGAAAAGTGACTATCTTGATCTATCCATTCATTTTAATTTTGATAAAAAATTTTAACACGACATTTCACTCACTAAATTTCTTGAGGTAATCTATCCATTATACATTTTATAAAATTTTGGCTAGTTGGTAAAGGCCGGATCAAATGATATATTTTGTTTGTAGATTGGAGGATCAAAAACATGACTATTGCTTTCCAATTGATTATTTTTTCGTTAATGTTACTTCATCGATGGCGTGTGCCTAATCGAAGTAATTTGGTCAAGTGGGAATGATGTTCAAGTCTACCGATATGTTAGAATACCTTAGATGCATACATCACTACCGTTTCACTTGACACATATCGCGATGATAAATGGAACGTAGCCACAAATTTGTATTAAAGGAACCTAAAATACATGGATCAAAATGAACAAAATTGAATGTATATAAATTAAAATGAATATTTCAAGCCAAAGCGAATATAGTTTAACGATGATTAGCATATATCTCAAACCAAGAGGTTGTGAGTTTGATCTCCCACTCCCACATGTTGCACTAAAAAATATGAACATCCACCCATGTCGTACTAAAAAACATGAACATTTCCAATGATCAAAATAAATGAATAAAAAATACTGATAAAAATATTATTTAAACCATTTTAAAACTAAAACAAGTAGCTAAATCATGTTTCCTTAACTTCGCCCACAGTATAGAATATAGTAGAAGGCTTTTTGTAACGCATATCCCGACAAATTAACTCAAACTCCACCAGTTTAGGCGATGATTATTCAATAATTTAATAATTAAAATGACTCATTCTCATTCAATTCAACCTTATGATGTAAATCGCACTAAATTTAAAAATAACAATAATAATAAAATAACATCTAATCTAACTTTTTATCTCGTTTCGAACAAGTTCATTCTCCACCACTTTCCACGCGCTTCTTTTGACCTTTCTATTTTCCTTTTCCATTATTAATAATAATTATTACTATTATTATCTGTCTCTCGCCGTTGCCGACTTGTCGTTTTGGATAAGCAACACCTTGTCAAATGCCGATGGCTTCCGTAAACAAATTGGCCTGAACCTAGACCCATTAAAATTTTTCCAAAGAAAAAAGGAAATAGAGCTAAAATTGAAGAAGGTGTAAATCAATCAACTAATTACACAGAATCTCTGCACATTGAATCTATACTGGAAACTGTCACTTTCTTGAATTCGTCGTGTAAAGACATCAAACCTAAACCCTTTAACAAACAATATTCACAAATTTTCCCTTTTTCTTCTTCCAAGTAATTTTGTGTCGTGTTTCTTTCTTTCATGGTGTTGTTTTTTGTATTTTGCTCTTCAGCGGCCCAAGCCATTCCAATCGAAGGCAGGATTGACGAATACGGGTTGGTTAAAGAAGTTGTTGTTGTTGTGATTGTGATTGACATATTGGAAATCTGCTGAAGCAGAGTAATCAAATGCCATTTCCCCTGGCTCTGTTTTCCCAACATTTGTATGGGTTGTGGTGGCGTTTTGAAACCCAACAGTTGGGTTAATGCTGGAATTGTCATTGAAAAGCTGAGAAATTGGGCCTAAATAATCCAAATCCAACAGATGGGTGATCGAAAATGTCCTTGGAAATTTCATCACTTGCTCTCCATTGCCTTCTGCGACACCGTTTTGGTGATCTCCTGATGATAATTCCTCTGCTTTTTCCTCCAACCCCTTGTTCGAATGCCGCTTCTTGTAGATCCTACACAGAACCCAATCATCCAACTGAAACAAAAACAAAAAACAAAAACCCATTAGTCAACTGATTCATTTCAACAATTCAACTAGACGAAAATTGAAAAAGAAAAAAGGAAACTTACTCTCATGGATCCTCTTTGTTTGGTTGTTTGTTTGTTGGATTCAATGAGACGATACTCATGCATGATCCAATCAGTTTTGATGCCTTTGGGGGGCTTCCCTTTGTAAAAAACAAGAGCTTTTTTTACTCCCACGTATTTGGAGGCGCTGTAAATGGCCTTGTCGGTGCCGGTGGCCTTCCAGTAGCCGGAGACGGCGGCCCGATTCGGCCGCACGCCGTTGGGATATTTCCGGTCTCTTGGGCTGAAGAAGTACCACTCATTTTCGCCGGAATCTGCCTTCTCTGCACAAGTTTCGTTTCATTTATCAACATAATAAGAAAAAGGGTTATGAAATTTAGGTAAATTTTTTGGGAACTAACCAGGCAAATCCCAAGGATCAAATTTGTAGATGTCAACTTCTGGGATGATGGAGATGGGGCATGGCTTGGAAGTGGCTTGGTTTCTGAGGTAAAACATGATCAATTCCTCATCGGTTGGGTGAAATCTGAAGCCAGGGGGAAGCTCACTGCAGTTCCTGTCCTTCATTTCTAGTCTGATTTTGGATTTTTACGATCAATGAAACAGTAAAAACAGAGGGAGAAGCAATGGGTTGGGAATTAGGATAAGGCAAGCAGGGGAAAAATGAAGGTGTTTGAAATGTTGGAAAGGAGATGAATGGGGCTTTTATTTTGGTGGGTTTTGTCGTTTTGTGCTGAGTGGCAGTTTTTGATTGGTCTGTTCTTTGACTTCATCTTCCATTGTTGGCGGCTTTCCAAGAAGTTCATTGTCAGAACAAGGAACAAATTTGAGTTCCTTCCCATTCCCATGATTCTTTAGGCTTTTTTTTTTTTTTTAAATTACTTTGTGGACATGATAATCTTATCCGAATATGGAAGAAGATGCCATTTCCAAACCATCTGGTGGTCTTATCTTTCACACTTCATCTTCTTTGAATATTTGACATTTGTAATTGGGAATTTCTTCATACCTCGCCAGTCTTCTTTTGTTTTTCTTTTTTTGTTCCTTTTTTTCAATTCTTTCCCATTTAATTCCCACGAATCAAGCCATATGATAAAGAAAAATTATCGTCTCAAATTTTCCAAATCGAATAATGAAATTTGAAATATTCTAATATGCTAATGCTAATCAAGTGTTTAGAACCCGTTTAGACAAGTGCCGCGTTTCTAGACTTTGATTTAAAGAATTTTGATGGGAAATTTTTGCATGAATAATTTTCCGACATTTATTGAGTAGAGGATATCTTTAGATACATGAAGAATAATAACATCTTCGTTCAAATTGCCACCCAAGTATTGTATTAAAAAAAATAATTAAATTTTGAAATAATAATGTAATATAGGATGACTCAAAACTCATTTCATTCAATGCTGAAAAATGGGTATTTCTCTATATTAGGAGTAAAGTCTCACCATCTACGTGGTTGCACCACAGGGGGCCACTAGGGTCGTGGGCCTCGCTTGATCTCAAATGAGTTCAAGGAATACGGGCCCACACAATTGGTCCAAGGATATGATGACCCGTGTCAAAATCTAAGGCAGAGAACTCCAAAACCAAACACCAATCGACAACGGAGAAATGATTTCGTCATCCAACGATCTTCGAGACCCTCTAACCACATGCTGGCAGATAGTACAACCCAGATACAGGAAGACACGCCATCAAGTGTATTTCACCCACAAAAGGAGAGCGAAAACCCTCCCACAAGGTACACTAACTTTTAGCACACCAAATCTTTTGCTTTCCTACCTATTTTACTCTGATTTAAGTAATGATTTAAGCATCGAAAGGTGTTGGATCGAGCACCGCACAATATTGAATCTGATTGGATTTTAATAATTTTGATAGAAAAATTACATCTAACATACTTTTCAATGGAATAATACTTTTCTAATCGGTGAATCTTAATTACCATTAACTACCAATAAAAATTTGATAAGTATCACCTAATTCCTTGTTAAAAAAAATTCAAAATCATAGTTAAAATAAATTGAGAAGATGATGTAGTCACTAGCTAGGACCTCGATAATTATGGAAGTTACATGAAGGACAAAAGAGAATGGTCCCTACATAGGATATGGACTAGGGATAGAATTGTGATTAGGTGATTCGTTTTTGGCTGGAACCAAAACCTGATCGCTGATTGGTGGACAGAAAGGCGATTAGAAGTTGCCACGTCGCGGTAGTAGGCAGCCCCGTGTCCCTTAATCTTGGAGATTAGGATAAGCACTAATATAAAGCAACCGAATTAGGCGGAGAAGATTGATTGCTTGTGGTTGTTATCCGACCACCTCATCCATCCACGTCGACAATTTTATATTCTCGCCATTTATTTTTGTCCGCAACGCGACACCAGACTTTGACGCGTGGCATCGGGATCGGTGGGAATTCCAATTTTGCGATTTAATTAAAAGAATATTCTATGAAGTGAGGTGGGGGTGGGATAATTTTTTGGCGGCATGCCACCTTGTTTGTCTGACGTGGAATTCCAGTCAAACTTGGAAATTTGAATGTTTTTTTTTTTGTACCAATCAGAATGTAACTTGAGAGCATATGAGTTCTTCTTCTTAGTGGATTTGATGGGTGGATGATTGGATAATGCTTAATCAGTTATCACCTATTTTTACTGACCTGTGACTAAAATTTTTTGTAAATATAAGAGGAAATGTAAATAATAATTACAAAAACTTTTTTTGGTTTTTCAAGGAGTTAAAAAACTGTCGAAATTTAAATGGCGGTCAGCATGTCAACTGATATGGTTGAAAATTATGTTTTTAAAATACAAATATTTTTTAAGTTCATAAGTTAGGATAAACATAACTTTGGACTAAATTATTTTTTAGTTTGACCCTATGAACTTTCGTTTTCCTTTATTTGAAAACTTTTTGTTTTTTATCTCTAACATTTTTTTAAAGTCTTTACTTGAAAAAGTACTTCATAATAATATTGAAATTAAGATGACGGAATAAATTGGTGGTGTCTTTTAGTCAATTCATAAACATACAAACAGTGCTATTTTAAATGTCATCATTATTTTATTTTATTTCAACTACATCATCGAGTACGTACTGTTAAAGATAAAATTAAGTATAAACACTTGATTCTTTTAGAAGCATGTGTTTTTGAATCTTAGCTCATAGCTACATCAAAGACGAAGAATCTTAGCTCATAGCTACGTTGAAGACAAAGAATAAAGGTCAATATATCTAAGAGCAGCTCAGCTTGGCACTGATATAATATGGATTTTGATCGTCAGAAAATGCGCTAAAAGTCAACAGAGTGTGAATTTTACTAGTAGAAGATTTTCTAATTGCCGACAAAAGATCTACCAAAGGACATAGATGGGTGCCATAATTTCATATTCGCATTTTCAAAAACTTCTCCTATAATAAAGGTGGAGACACTCCTAAAAATTATGAAAACTCTTTGCTTTGAACTCAAGCTTAGTTGGATACAGCTCAAACTAAATACTAATTTAAGTTTTGGAGTGTACATGATCGAGTACCCATAATAGAGTAAGGTTCGATTTTTTGATTTTCAGCTTCTAGTTAAGCTTGCATCAGAGTCCACCTCAAATTACTTTTGATGTGTCGCGCAAGTTAGAATCCAACGTCAATAATATTTAATTAAAATTGTTTTAAATATAGTAGAATAAATTAAAAAGAACTTAACATATTGAAGACCAAATTTGAAAGTATAGTGGTAAAGGAGGAAAGTGGCGGTGACGAATGTGCTGAGATAAACTCTGCATGCGGACCAAAGGGATTATGATTGTTTCTTTTTGCTGCTTTGACATTCCAAAATTTAATGACCAAATAATTTTTTATAATTATTAAAAAAATTCAAACGTGACAAAATTAGAAAGAGCAATCGGGATGTGACAACTATTTTTAAATAGGATAATCTAGTGGATGAGCTTACATGATGACATTTAATACTGTTTAAGTTTTTATTCGTTGGATAATCACTTATGCCATTTCATTTTTAATTTTCTGGTTTTAGTAGCTATATTTTATTTTTTATCTCTTCCTTAAAAATACATTTGAATATTTGGTCAAATTTTAAATTTCAAAAATAAGTTTTGAAAGCTTAACATAGATTTTGAAAATGGAAAGAAAAAAAAGGTTGGTAAAACAAATAAACACGATGTAGAAATATTGTTTCTAGGCATAATTTCTAAAAACAAAAACAAACAAAAAAAACATGAAAGGTTATATTTTAGTTTTTTAGAGAACTACACTTATAATTTAAGATTTTATCTGGTTTATCATTCATTTGCAAAATAAATAATAATAATAATTATTATTATTAATTATTATTTTAGTTTTTACTACCTCACTCATTATTTAAAAAGTTCTCATTGCCATTTTATAGCAATTATTTATCAGGTACATAATGTGATATTTAATATGTGAATCAAGCCAACTTAGTTTTAGCATTATTGGGTAAGTCACAGTTAAATAATAGAATCCAGAGGTACTACACAAGTAACCTAAAACAAAAAATTATATTTTTATTTTTAAATAGTTGATAGTTTAAAAGGTTGAAAAGTAGCATACTTCAAGCCACTTTTTTAACTCAAAAAAAGTCATGAACTTAAATTCTCCCACCTTATTTATCGTCGTATAGTATAGCCTCTATTTTTTAAGATAAATATCAATATTAAATTAGAAGGATAAAAAAACATCTTAAATATTTAAATATTTATGAATATTCTTTTTAATGGATTTTAAGAATTTGAAACTCCAACCTTTAATATATATCTTAAAAATAACAAACTTTTAAACAGCTCTGTCAACTCAAACCCCGCCATTAAACACAAATTACCTAAAAACAAGCTGTTTGCATCTTTATTGAACATGTTCTTCCTCCTAATTTGAGGAAACAATTCAGAGCAGAAAAGAAAGAAGAAGAACAAAAACGAAAAAAAAAAAAACATCCATCCCATAGCTTCACAAAACAGAAGCAGATGGAAGAAAACAGAGAAGAAGAAAACACAAAAAAAAACTAGTAGCCATATTCATGGCTGCCACCCCCAAGCTCAAGAACAGACCTCAAAGCCTGTTTCTTCATCACCTTCCCATAAATCCCTCTCCCCAACTTCAAAACCCTATCCATTTCCATAACCCCACCATTGTTTTTACTTCTCTTAAACCTCTCCACCATCATCTTCACCACTCTCTCATCGCTCCCCACCGCCTCTGCAACACTCTCCGCCACCATCTCCGCCGCCGGAATTCTTCTCCCCCATTTCTTCATCGCCTTCTCCGATCCAAAAAATTCGCCGTACGCTGCCCAAAACGCCGCCCTCAGATACCCCTTCTCTCTTCCCCTCACCATCCACCTCCTCATTCCCTCTTCCAATTTGTAAACTACAGCTCCCATTTCAGTTCCTCCTTCAACTCCCATTTCAATCTCTTTCATCTCTTCTCTGCTGCTGATCTGTTCTTCGAATTTGCATCTCTTGCAATTGCATTCGAACCCCCAAGTCTGCGACATTTTCTTGCGGGTTCTCGACGGCGAAAGCGGATCGAAATATGGGAATGTGATCTCTTCCCCTGCTTTTATGTCTCTTGAAGCGTGGACCATTATGTGATCTCCAATGTGCAAGCGTCTGGCGTTGGGGCTGCAAGAATGGTTTATGAATGAGGCTAATACCCATAGTCCAACTCCGTAGTAATCTCTGTTTTTCCCCAAAACCTTCGCGGAAGCTGCATCTTCAACGAGGGAATTGATGTCCAAAACGGTAACGATTCTGCCCCTTTCTTCAGATTGGTCAATTTCTTTACTCGTCTGATCCTCTGTTTCTGGCTTGAAGAAACCCATTTCTGGAACCTCGAGTCGCTCCTCTGTTTCGCCGATCGAGAGTAACCCAATAAGATTCTTCGTTTTGGCACTTTTTGTGGCGGAATCCGTGACTTTATCGATGAAATTCTTCCACATTACTAATTGGGCGTTTTCGTCGCGATTTTCTGGTAAAATCCCTCTTTCGATCGCGATTGCTTTGGTGACTAGAAATAAAGTCCCAGCATCTACATTCTTAGTCGCGAATAGCCCACGCCCGCTGATGGCAGATCTTCTAATTTGCACCGCGCCGATGAATTCGGCCAATTCTGGGGGTTTCCCACGAAACCCATTTAGAACCCAATCGGAGAGATCGAAAGCTCCAGTCCTCGACAAATGTTCGAGTTTCTTGCATTTCTCGAGATACCCATTAAGATTTTCGGAGCTCCCAATGACCTGTGGGTCGTGGAGAGCCGATTTGAAGCAATCCAATGCGGCAGAGTACCTGTTGAGATTGAGCAGAATCTTACCTTTACAGAGCAGAGTTTTGAAGTGGGTGCTGTCGATTATCAAAGCTTCTTCACAATCTTTCAAGGCTTGGTCGAAATTTCTGAGTTTGGATCGGGCTTCGGCTCGGTTGCAGAGGGCTAAACAGAGAGATTTGTGAAGCTTGGAGAGATCCGTTTGGTGATTCGAGCAGTGGCGGATGAATTGGGAGTAGGCGTGAACGGCGTCGTTCCATTCTTCTCTGAGGAGATGTTCTGTGGCTCTGGATCTGAGTAGTTGCATTTCGAGCTCTGCCATTTCTGGGTCCTTGGGTTTTTGTTCTTGTTCTTCCTCCATTGCCATTTTCGCAGATGAGTTGAAAAACGTACGATTCTTCTCTCTGATGGTTGTAATTTTTCTGGGGAAATTTTAAAATTTGGGATGTGTAACGGTCATATTTCGCGAATCTCTCTCTCTCTCCTTCCCTTTGAACTCGAACGCTTTAAAAAAGTTTAACTGATCAACGGTTATGTTGGGGCCGTTCAATTTCGACATTAATTACAATAGTCTGTTATGGAATGTATTAGGGAAAATATGAGTTGGGCTAAATCTTCTTTAACTTCCTAATAATTTTTTTTTAATCTTTAAATTTTTAAAACGTCACGACAACGTGTATTTGAACTAATTTTTTTTAACAGAGAATAAATGTTTAAACTTACCATTTTTAAAAAAGTAACAAAATACCTTAACCATTAGGTATACTTACATTACATTAGCACTAATTATGAAATTTGAACCATAACAATTATCTATTTTTCTGTAAATTCTTCATATATTTGCAACAAATTGATTCAAGCGGTTTTTACTTTTATTTTAACAATTTCCGTAACATATTGGTACACTATACATATTTCCAAATAATCTTTGACTTAAATATTTCATCTTCTCTTGTCAGCTTCATTGTCCCTCTCCTACGTCAATTTGGTAGAAGTTATAATGTTTCATCGTGGCCTTCTGTTGGCGAGTGATGTAGGTTTTCAACTTCTTCTCGAGACGGACTCTTGGCAGTATTTCCAGTTTCTCACTCAGGACGTTGAAGATTTGTCTAAGGTACCTTCTTGTTGAGATTCATCAATGGTGTTCTCTATTGGGTTCGATCCGTTCCACCTTCACACACCATGAAGGCAATGCAGCAACCCATGAACGGGCACAAAAAGTCGTTGTTAGGCATTTGGACCCATATTTGACTTGAGGAGTGTCCTTCTAAAATTTCCAATTTAATTGCTTCTAATTGTTCTACTTTCATTTCCTAGTTTGGTTTCTTTTGTATCCATCGGAAAGCAAAAAAAAATTAGAATTACATAATTTAATTGAACTAAAAAAATTACAAAATTTAATCGCAATCATTTCAAAAGCTTAAGGTATAATAATATAATTGCTCAAAAGTCATGCCACGATTGTTGAATGTTGTTGTTGCGTTTTTCCCTCTTATTTTACTGCTTACATATAATTAGAATTTCGGGTACAGTAGAAATTGAACTCGACGAAAGGCAAAAGTAAAATCATTGAATTATATATTACCATAATATACGAATTCTCAGAGAATTGAAACTTTATCCATTGTGAATAAAAAAAATTAATAAAATTGGTCGCCACACTGAGGATCTCTTCTCCTCTGGCATCAGGAGTGGAGTAGGGTTTTGGGAACTCATCGATGAAAACAAGCAAAGAAAATGGAGGCCACAATTCCTACACCAAATTGTTTCTCACCTCGCTCTCCGCCATGGTGGCCGAGACCACCACCTTCCCTATGGACCTAATTAAGACCAGGCTTCAGCTCCACGGCGAGTCCTCCTCTCGCTCCACAAATGCGTTCAGAGTCGCTTCGTCGATCGTCAAGGAGCAAGGTCCCTTTGGCCTCTACAGGGGCCTGTCTCCGGCAATTCTCAGGCACCTCTTCTACACGCCAATACGAATCGTTGGATACGAGCACCTACGATCCCTCTTTCTTGCCCCCGATAGCGGTTCTCTTTCCCTCCATGCCAAGGCTCTTGTCGGTGGAATCTCTGGCTCCATTGCTCAGGTTCGAATTTTCTGCATTATGCTTTTACTGAGGATGTAGTCATGTACGTTTTAGAGACTTGCGTTTGCCAATTCAGCTTCAATGTGGAAAATTTAGCAAATCGAGTTATGAACAATTCATTAGATGTATAATCTCTGGCACCTGTGCCGGTCTCTTCCAAATCATAACATGTTTGATTCGATGTTTTAGAAATCTTTGAATGCTTAAATTTTAGAATCTAGGATGTTTTAGGATGACCATGAAAATCACCGGCACTGTCTGAACTTTCTTTACGCCTTGTTCTATGTTAAAGTTTTCAAACTATCACCGAATGCAACACCCCCCTCACGAGTTCGAATACCTGATACCATGTTGAACTACTCCTCAATTCAAAAGTCTAGGTTGATAGATTACTGTAAATTTGATCTTTTTATGTTCTTTACCTGTACTTCCTCTGCTAAATATCAATATTTTTGTGTGTACCATTAGTACCTCAGGTAGTGGCAAGTCCTGCTGATCTTGTTAAGGTGAGGATGCAAGCCGATGGCCGTCTAAGGAGCCAAGGTCTGCAACCCAGATACTCAGGACCTTTCGATGCCTTAACCAAGATAGTGCGTGCAGAAGGGATAATTGGACTTTGGAAAGGGGTTGTTCCGAATGTCCAAAGAGCTTTTTTGGTTAACATGGGAGAACTAGCCTGCTATGATCATGCAAAACGCTTTATAATCGAGAATCAAATAGCCGGTGACAATATCTTTGGCCACACATTTGCTTCTGTAATCTCGGGGTTGTGTGCAACTACTCTGAGTTGTCCAGCTGATGTTGTAAAAACAAGAATGATGAATCAAGCAGCAGCTAGCAAGGAAGGTACGATCAAGTACAATAGCTCATATGATTGTCTTGTAAAGACTGTTAAAGTTGAAGGGTTGAGAGCTCTGTGGAAGGGGTTTTTCCCTACTTGGGCGAGGCTTGGTCCTTGGCAATTTGTCTTCTGGGTGTCTTATGAGAAGTTTCGAAAACTTGCTGGCCTATCTTCTTTCTAGTTAAAAAAATTGCTCTGAACTTCAATGATCTAGAAGTTCTCCAACTTGTTCTGTTAGCCACTTTTTAGTTAGAGATGCAATGAAGAGCGATATTGTAGAAGCACTTGTATCTAGATGTTTGTTGGCTTGGAAAACCGAGTGACCTAAAAAATAAAGGGTGAGATATTGATTGGCTTTGTCAAGAGTGTTACTACTTTGTGAGAGCTTATGGTTATGGATCATACCAAATTTTGTTTTAATGAACTTTACCCGGTTCGATTTGCAAGTTTATTTAATATTTTGTAGTGCAACTACTCGTGGAAGGGGAGATGTCAACTCACAATCTTTTTGGTTGGAGACATACATCACAACGGTTAACATAAGTTTATTTAATGTTAGAACCGTGTAATGTTCAAAACTATAATTAAAAATTTGATATCTCACATCTGTACTGAATTGGTTCTATTTGATTAAACTTTTAACTCAACAACTATCTTGGTGTCCATAGCCACCTTTCGACAGCCATCGTGGAATATCTGGCCTCTGTGAGGAAGGCAAAAACTTAATCGAATAACATGAAAGAAAATCTTTTAACATGATATTCTTTTGAGACTAAAAATTGCAAGTAAATTCCCGATTGCTGAACTGCCAAAATTATTGCAAAAGCTAAGTTTCCAGAAGTAAATATTGGAGGATGGAAGTTCTGCGATGTAATTTATAACTCTAGATCACCAGCCACCACCTCGCATCCTGTCCTGCATTTCAGCTGCCCTCTCCTCCTTCAACCTTTGTGCAATCTCTTTAATCTTGGGGTTGAAGAAACGATCTCGGACGAACTTCCTTTCCTCGGCTTGTATCTCCTTGATAGCACTTGGATAGGGGTTGGGAGGAGGTTTCTTCCCTTGAAGACGTGCAATTTGCTTCAAGCGAGCATAAGCCTTCTTTTTCACCTTTTTCTCAGCTCGATATTCCATCTGGATGGCAAAAGACATTGTTAACAAAATGGAGGGATTCAAAGAACTAAATGAGTAAAATATCCATAATCCATACATTGGCTACTGCCATGGCTTCCTCCTCACCGACACCCTGTTCCTTCAGTTCAAGCACCCGCAAGCCAAATATTCTAGCTGGAGGAGGATCAAAACTACAAAACCTGTTGCAACAAAAGCCAACTACTGATGAACTCTCTCTCTATCTTTCAGGATTCCATCAATTCAAGATAAAAGTCCACAGATATATATGCTTCCAATTGTACCTATGTCAGCAAGCTGACTGTGTATTAGAATTAGAGATTCTATCTTAAAGAAGAGGGTAAATGACAAATTCAATTCACCATCATTCCCAATGATAAAAAATGCATGACATTAGAAACTTTGTTATCACTTAATCTATTCCATAACGAGCATCTTGCTTAGAAGTAAACACACATAACATTTAACAGGAAATAGAAAAAAACGCTGGCTCTTTTAAAACATAACTCACTTCGTGTAATTTGCCATAAAAAAGTGTCTTCACTAAAATGATGATAATCCAGAGGATCTAGCAGTCTTAAAATTCCTCATGGTAAGCAAACACATGGCTAAATGTACAATGCAGGCATAAACAACCAGTCAACCAACAAGCAACAGATGAAGACAGGTTGCACTCGGAAAATGAAGTCAATCCCTCATTTCAGAAATGGATGGTGTAAAATGTGACAAACTACAAGTAAAAGAGGAGCATCATACTTGATGGCATCTTCGTATTTTGAATCTGGATGTTTCTGGAAGAATTTTTTTACATATACATCCTCAGGAAGACTGATTGTCTTGATTGTTCCATCTACTCGTGGAAATGTAGGAGGTGGCGCCCTGAGGAAGAGTTTAGTGGATGAAGGTAAGATAATTGTTTCAAATAATTGGAGGCCAGCTGCAGCCATAACTTTTTATGCATCCATTGCTACCACAATGAGCTCAACACGAACAATCCACAGAAACAACAGGAAAAAATTCCCAAAACTTGGAGCACTTTCAAAGAAATTAATCTCAATTGACAGTTATATTTATTGAATTCAATGAACAGAAACCTGCTGCGAAAATTTTTCACAAAACCAGATGCCAGAGACATGATTAATTGAGAAACTTGAAGCAAGTACAAGTAGATAATAGAAGAAGAACTGACTGTTCCATTGCTTTGAGCCAAACGGGTTCTGCTTTGGCTAAGCCCTTGACGAGCTTTCTAGTCCTAGCTAGCAAATCTCCTTTCATGAAGGACATAACTCCTCTTGTTTTGACTTCGATTTTATCCAACAATCTACAATAAAAAATGAGAAACGAGGAGGTAAATCAGATATCACAGCAAAGCGAAACAACACGTGAACCAACCACTCTGTCTTGTAAATCAACATTTATTACAGTAGGTAGCACTCATTACATTGGGTAAACCACTACCCTCTTTTTTCTTTTCCTACCTAATCTCTGCTTAGACAAAGAGTTTACATTTTTCATCTTTCCTTTCTGCCTTTTGCTTATTTTCACAACTTCTATTCAAGCAAGTCTTTGTAAACCTTTCATGGTATGAAAACGCAGAGACGTTTGTTAACAAAATTACTCTCAAATATCTAAAGAATTCCAGTAAGCTTCTCTTTCTTAGTATCAGAGCAGATGGCCGACGCCACAAACACCTCATCAGCTGCAGTGGGCCAAGGAGAAACCGAAGCCACCAACAAAGAGTCTTCAAACTCACATTGAGTATCATTAGGGTTCCAAACCAACAAAATCAGAATGATTGAAAAACCGTGTTGAATCTATAAGATGAACAGAAATCAACCAGCAAAATTTACACACACAAAAGAAAGGCGGAGAACAACGATGAACTAGAAGTGGGCAAGAAGAATAACACCTTGCTGGAACCTCAGGGTTTGGGAGGATTTCCAATTATTTGAAATCATTTCCGGCGTTTGGTTGCTTAAAAAAAAAGGATTTGAAATCTTTTTTTGGCCGAAATTTTTTCAATTCCAAATAGTTCGAATTTGGCAGAATTTGAAAATAAAGTTTATTAATTTTCAATTATACTCCATTTTATTGGAAGAAGGAACCTGGCGATTGGACTCACAGAGAGGGGCAGCCAGACTCGCGACGCGGTGGGACTTCACGAGTGGCGGAAAGAGCAGTGGCTGGATCTCACGACTGAGGAGCGGCCGGACGCATGAGCGGTGGTGCGGCTGGAGCTCCGACTGACGGCGGCGCGGCGGGACTGAGTTAATCGCGTGCGCCTGGTGGAAGAAAAGTAAAATGGGAGAGGAGAGTGTTTTTATTTTTTATTTTTTAGAGTAAAGTGGAGTTTAAGGTTTAGCCGTTTAGGTTTTTTTTTTTAATAGAAACTTAGAGAAACTTTCATTAATCACAAAAGAAAGATACAGCAAACGGGCTGGGTAGAGGCAACCCCACCCAAAAACTAGACCAACTCTTTTCAATTGTTCATGAACAAGGAGAGGTTGATATTACAAAAGAATTTTCCGTAATTAATACACCACCAAGAAGCAATGTGCTGTACATTCCTACAAAAAATGTCAAAAGGGCTGATTATATCCTCGAAGACCCGAGAGTTCCGTTCTATCCAAAGATGCCATAAAAGGGCTCTTGAAGCACACTTCCAAATCAAGTTAGCCTTCTTTGGAATCATCCACCCATGGAGAATTTCCACCATATATGGGAAATGAGGGTTTATACTCTTTTTCTTGTTTATTTAATTTGAGATATTTGTATGTATATATTTTTTTGCAATGACTACATTGGTAAGATTTAATTTATTGAGTTGAAGTCTGTTTGATTACATTATTTGTTTTCAACGATCTGTATTGTTACTATTGAAATATTAGCCAACTTAAGCGTAGTTTACCTGATTGAGATATTTATGTTCTATAGGACCGATGAAAATTAGGGGAAAAAGACAAAATCGAGCTAGTTTAATTGAAAGTTTGACGATCTTTCAATTCGAGCATAAATCTTGTTTCAATTTAGTCGACCTAAAGGAGACTGAGTGACTCAGATAGTAAAATTTGAAGAGAGAAAGAATATAGAAATTAAAGAATAGACAATGAATTCAGACAGTTAAAATTTGAGCATCTAAGGTAGGATTGTGATTTGCACTTACCTATAATATGCTGGTCTGTTTGTATTAATTCCATTAAGTTGGTTTCTACATATAGTTTAAAACCAACTATATTTAGTTTAAAACCAACCAACCAACAAACCAATTGATTGATATCAAAAGCTAAGTAATATCAACCAATATTGAACTATGTTAACATCTGACTGATTTTATGGTAGTTTTATCAGACACAAACTCATTTTTATTAATAATATATTTCAATTCTTTCAAAAAAAAAAAAGTTTTCTGTAGACATCAAATATTGTTTAATTTAAAATTTATCGAATGGTTTTAAAAATAAATTGTAGTTTCTAAAATTGATCCTACAAATGCCTCGAAAGAATATGAAAATAATTGAATGAAAATTGTTTACTACTTCATAGATTAACAATATGAGTTCAGACCTTTACCATGTTCTACTACTTTTACAACCAAGGCGAAGCAGAGAGATTTTTGTTGTTCAATATTCCATTTTCGAACGTATTCAAAATAATGGATTTGAAAAGAAAACAGATCCATCCAAGGCATGGGGACAAATTCCAATACATGTGAATAGATGTTGTCACAAATCCTCATGGTTAACAAGTTTAAGCCCCCAGCTGATGTCTTCACAATGTCTCACATGGGGAACAACTGCACCAGTATCTATTCCTTTCTTTGCCTTGCAGTCATAGAACGGAGGAGAGTGGAAGCAAGGCTCCATCGACATCGCCCGAACACACGGTGGATCGGGCACGGTCAAGTTCTCGGTCTTGTACAGAATCCATGGCTTCAACCCGCCAAGACCTTGAGCCACATATCCAAATGTTGACCATGCGCTGGTCACCAGTACATCACTAAAACTCAGAAGGTACATTTCTGCCCATGCTTTCCTGTTGTGAATCTTCTTCCCCGTCTGCTGATACTTTTCGTAGCTCGGCTGGTAGACTCCTACGACATCTCCGGTTTTGGTTGGGTGTTCCCAGTACAAGGTTCTCACTTTTTCAGAATACCCTGAGCTTAAAGATGTCAATAAAACAGCCTTCACTCTTGGGTGCTCCAAAGGAATGGAAGAGAAGCCTTCCTTGTCTACCTCAGGCAGTAACTTCTCCTTGAGGGTGCACCCTAAAATCTGATCCTTTATATGTTCGAATGGCCCCCGCCCGTCCACAAACACTCTTATTTGAATTCCTATTCTTTCATCTGCACTAGATAGGTACGCTTCGTAGTATCGCGTAATTAGTCCCCAAACATGATTTGATGGGTGGAAAAGATACCGGCCCAGATGATGGAAGACTGTGTCCTTTTGGGGAAATAAGTTACTTAGTTCGCGCTCGAACGACGGGATCAGGAAGAGAGAGGGAACAAAGTAGTTATCTGTCTTGAGTATCAGCCAAGGGACTTTGCCTAAAAGAGCCTGTTCTTGATCACAGAAGAAAAGTTTATCATGATCATCATAATCATGAACTAAATGTAGGTATAAATACAACGGGAGCGGTTGTGTTGCCGTGTTTAGAGCGTTGCTCTTCAGCATATTTCCATGAGAATGAGGAGATTTCAAATCGAATTTACTGAATTGATCCTTCAAGGGGAAGTCATTTGGAAGTAACCAAGATTTTTCTGGGAAGGGTTCACAGAATAGATCAGCCATATTCTTCCCTGGGTCAACAAGTAAGACACGATTGGTAAGGAGGGCATAGAGGAATGCAGAAGCCAGAGTGAGTATCTTGTTTCCCAAGCCACTATAAGATATCCAAACGATATATTTACACTCGGTCGAACTAACACTACTGCCAGACCTGAGTTGCTCTGCTGCTTCATTGTATGGTTTTGTATCGGGTCCGCAGCGTCGATGAAGAGCTTCGTAGGCTCTAAGTTTAGAGAGGAGGTAAGGAGAGGGTTTGTGGGGAGAAGTTCTTCTGTATGAACTGGATCGGTACCTGCTCAAGCATGATCCTTCATCAAATCCAGGAATTAGAAGGCCACCAAGAAGTTTGTCTCTGTCCGAAAGTCGAGAGAAACCATTTGCTGAGCCTATAAATTGAAAACATGGAAAAGGATTAAGAAAATCAGAAAGCAAAGAAACACTGGACAAATTTCATTCTCTTTATTTCTTTTCCCACAAGCATAGATGGAAGTAAATCTACAAATTTCGACAGAGTTAATTCTGTCTATCTTATGCTTCATAGAGGTCTGATCACAACTCGATCAACGTTGATACGTTACCCGACAACTTGTTGTGAAAGGATGTTCAAGAAGGTTGAATCAACTCGATAACAAACTGGTCGTGTTGTAAAAGAAACAAAAACTTGCAGCACCTCACTCATTTTTACTTAAGAACTGACACTTGGGAACATACAAGATGCAAAATAGATGATAGAAACTGTGACAAAAGATAAGCATGGGTTGATTCTTGGAATGTATAAGCTTCTCTAAAGCACATTGAAAGAAAAAAAAGGTTCCCCTGTTTCTTCAAGGATGTAATGATATGAGAAAATAGATTCATTTTAAAGAAATGGATTCATTTTAAAGAAAGCTAGGAAAAAAATGGATTCATTTTAAAGATGTAAGGTTTCAGATGTAATGTGAGTGACACTAATTGGCTTCTATATACAGGAGAAAGAGATGGATTTGAAAATGTTAAGATTCTACGGAAGTGTGTATAACTCGGATCTCATTCTTGAATTGATAAATCCAAACATCTGCCATGCGAGCCAACCAAAACAGCTTTAATAATGATATCCATAACATCTTGCAAGACTAGAGAACACTAAACAGTCCAAAAACATTCTCTCCAAAAGCCCAGCAACTCAAATTTGGGACATTAATGATTGAAAATTTGGCAGGATCTACAGCTAAAGAAATCAGATAACTGTATAAACTAACCTGAACTCTCAGAACTGGCGTTGGCGGCGGCTCTCTCCAAGGCTCTGGCTTCTGCGAAACCCAGAGAGAGATCCACCGCTGGATTCCGGAGCACCGAGACTACAAAAGCGACCAACGGAAAAACTATCAGAAAAGAAGTCAAGATCTCCTTCACCTTCATCTCTCGGATGAACCCAGATTTCGAGGCACCGTCCAGCGAGGCTCGGAATCGGAATCGGAGTCGGAGGCGATCTATGGGCCTTGAAAAGGAAGTTCGTCTCCTAAAAGCTCCCGTCATTCAAAATTTCAAAACGGGTAATGGGGATAAACCTGGATTTCTTCAGTTTTTGATCGATTCGACGAGGGACAAACGGTGAAATGGGCATCATGAGGAAGCTGGAAACAGAGCAGGTTCTGGGTGTAGGCTTTAATAGAATGTCTACAGAGTTGAAGAAACGTGGCGAGATGATTCTGTGGTTTTATAGTATTTGGAGTGGAAATCGCCATTGATTGAGCATTGACTGGGGAAGGGATTTATCGCAAAACGAAAGCGGAAGCAGCCCCATCAGGCACCCATAATCTATACTCTTTTGTCAAGTAATTCAAGTCGATTTAATGCGAAAAATCTCTACGGATGTCGATTTGTCGAGCGTTGGACTTCGACAACAAAGAAAAAAAAAATCAAAATTTAAGGATGAGTATGATGTTGATTCCATTCCGAGGACAATTTTTGTCGTTTTGGACAATAACGAATGCAATAAAAAAGAAAAGCAAAGAGGGATTAATGAGAACTCAAAAATATACAATGATTCAGACTGGGAATATAACTCTAATCCTATATATTTGGGATTTAGTTATGATAACAAGATGCATAATTTTCTATTATTGGATATAATTTAGAGCCAATCCAAAAGATAATAATATTTAAGTTTAAATAATTTTGATGCTTACATCTCAAGTTTGATTTATTTTAGTAGACACATGAACTCCTAATTTCTTGATAAAAAATAGGTGTCAATTATTCCTGAGTTAAGTCCATATTATAAATTTAGGTGTCCGAATCTTGAATAATGTATCTTAAATTCTAAAAAAATGACATAGGTGGGGCTTGACAAGTGATAAGGACAGAAAAAGGGATCGCCAATCAATCAATTGATTGGTACTGAAAATTGTTGGATACCATTGGGACAAATAAGTTTGTTCAAGACTTAACGAGAAGTGGGTATTGGTGTTTGGTGGGAAGAGGAGTTCTACTGCCTGCCAGAATATGAGAAACAGCCAAAGGGGAAACCTTGTTTTATACAGCTAACGGTGTAAAACTAACCATACATACTGTGTAATATTTTGTAACATACTTCTAATTCTCAAGATATAATCACGTTTGGTATCTATTTCTTCTTTCTTATTATTTCTTTTATGTTTGGTAATGTTTTCGTTCCTTGATTCTGTTTCCTTATTTTTAATGTAGAAAAATAGAATTGCATGACCCGACATCTATAGACTCAAATAATATCAAAACTAACGGGAACCAAAAATAAAAAAATTTGTTTTTGCTGTTTTAAAATTTTTACAAAATTTGAGAATATTTCTAAAAAAAAAGTTAAAAAACAAATATAATTAGATACCAAATGCCTGTACTTCTTAATAAAATTGAAAACAATAAACAATAAATAGGAACGTTATCAAATGGGCTATTTGGTAACCGTTTATTGTAACCTGCTCTCTTCGATTTTTTGATTAAAAATGAGTAAAAAGTTTTATATGAAATTTAAGCTTTCAAATGGAATGTTGAAGTTTTTATGTTATTTTTGTTTTGTTTATATATATTATGTATTTTAAAATAAAAAATGAATATTTATATCTATGTTATAGGAAAAGAAGATCTCGAAATAGGAATAAAAAACATGATTTTGTTATTTAAAAAACATGAGTAAGGAGAGGCATTAACAACCCATGCTTATGTTTAACCATAAATGAGAATGCTGCTGAATGTTTTTTTTTAATCAAGGCTAAATGTTTCATGAAAATTTTCTCATTGTCATTTTTTAAGCGATTCAATAAATAAATAAATAAATATATATATATATATATATATATAATATAACTAAATAAAAAACTTTATTCATCAACGACACATATTTAATCGCTTATAATGATAAACCATTTTGTCATAGAGATAGAACTAAAACTTCGAAATATCTTTTTTAGTACAATGTTTAAAGATAATGATTCAAACTCACAAGCTCATTAAACCAGGTTCATGTTTTCATTAGAAAAACTTTGAAAATCATATACACCAAATTAAAAAAAAATATTACGTAAACTAACGTACTTGAACTTTTGAAAACCATACATAGTCAAACCTTCATTAAGGTTAAAGTTTCAATTCAATCGCTCTCACATTTGTGTAAGAAGATCACAGGCAATAAATTAGTTAACCTAAAAATAATACACACAATATTTAATAATAATAAATTGGTTTGTTTTTTCAGTATTCTCATGATGTTGAAAATGTTCCTGATGCCGGGCTTTGGGCTCTTGGACCGAACTATGTGATCCAATTCTGTTGCCGGCCCATTGACCCGGCCCAAGGTCAAAACGACACCATCGATTCGTGTTGGGCATTTCCATTCCTAAACCCCGTCGGCTTCTTAGTCCGATTTCCACCGCCAGATACTAAAATCAGTACGGGCACAAGCTCGCAGCTATGGCGTTGAGGATTATGAGGGCGGTTGAGGGTCAGACATGTTCGATGCTAGGGCTCAAGGCGATGGCTAATGTTTTACCCCATTTTTCGCCGTTATCTGGGATCATGGACCGAAAGGATTCTACGCCGCCGCTGGTTCTGCCGGAGTTTAACCATGAATCTGATAGCGATAGGATCGGCAACTGCAGTAGTGTGGGATTTGGCTTCCCTAGTTTATCTTTTTCCGGGTCCATGGAGCTCATGGCTGTTCCTAAGAGGAAGGTATTGGATTCCCCCGTCCTTTTTTTTTTCCAAAGCATCAAACACGTTGAAGGTACTATTCCTACAATAGAATCTTAAGCAATTTGAACCTAGTGGAAAATGTAGAACCTTAAAAATGGACATTGCTTATATTTGTGGGATATGTAAGCTGTTATTCGATTGTGCTTTAAGAGAATTGTTCGGAACTTTATTTTTGTTCTGTTTCTGAGGTCAGTGCTTGATATCGTATGGTACTTGGCAGCAGTGATTATTTCTATTCTAATATGATAAGCACTGTGACGATTATGTGGTTTTAGAGTCCATAGATTTTCTTTTGGACTTGAAATTCTTGTAGCTCATCCATGTGTATATCTGAATGTATGACAATATTTACATGTTTGTTTGAAACATTAGTCTAGGGCTACGCTGGGTTTTCAGACTTCCTATTCTAAACTCGTTATTGTCTGGATTTTATTGGAAAATTTGAGGAAGCAATTCGTGGCCAATGTTTTGCAGGTTTCTCCACATAAAAGAGGCATAAGAAATGGCCCAAAAGCTCTAAAACCTATTCCAGTTATAATTCGGTGCAAGTAAGATTCTCCCTGCTCTTCCCTTACGAACTAGTTTCCAACGTTGCTTTTAGCTTATGGGGAAGTTAATCTGCTCAGATTTTGTTGATTGTGATACTGAAACATGATCAATCCAGTGATTGCATATATGATTGTATTGGGAAGCTGTGTTTTCACGAAAGCTGAACTAACCTGCTTATGATTTTGTAATTTTTTGCTTCATATCGGATGTATTCCTCTATGATTGTCAAGTTCTCGCAATTTGTTAGCCAGTGTAGTTCAGGTCACTGAATAGACTAATTGGATATCTCTAATTAGCATTTGACTTTTGAGTTTTGAGGTCAAGTGTTAGGGAAGACTGATGTCTGTGATGTAGTTTTACAAGAAAGGAAAAATGAAATAAGCTATTGTCAAAGGATGCCAATGGGCTATATGATAGCTAGCGAAAGTTTGAATAGTTTTTTTTGCATATGCTGAAGAGTTACTACATGTTCATAGTTTAGGGAATTGCATTTATTCCTTATCTTCGATTGACTAATTTTTTTGGGAAGTGATTTTTCCCCCTAATTCCACAAGGTCCTATGTATCCACTGTTTTTTTTTTCCTCCCAAGTTTGTCATCAAAGATGATGCATTACATCAATTTCGCCTTCTAACCATATGAAAAATATCCGGTTCATCTGGAAAGAACAAAATATTCAAAATACGATGATTTGACTCATGTAGGCATCTTGTATTGTGATAAAGTCGGCCCATAACGTCTGTGATGGTGTAAAATGCTTATTGTCTTGAGAAATTTTCTTGGTTTGTGCATATTCTTTGGCTGACTCTGTTCATATTGCAGGAGTTGTGGTAAAGTCAAGCTGCCTCACTTCTATTGTTGCAGTGGAGACAGAGGGAGGACGGGGGAGCAGGACAACTCAACCAGATGAGCCAACGCAGGGCTAACCCCATAGAATCTTCCCCCATTATTGGGAGCTACAGCTTCTTTTTGGATATTCTTGTTCATTAGGTTCTTTAAACTTTGCTGCTCTCCCCTTTTCTAGAAGGACGCTCATTGTATGGTAGATTCAAGATTCTAAGCCTTCAATATGTTATAACCATCAATTAGCTTTTGAGCTCATCCTTGCTTTGTACTTCACCAGCAGACTTCAGTATCTTTTGCTTTCCCAATAAAAAAAGTTAATTCCGATCCGATTGAAGACTTCAGATGAGGATGCCTGTGATTGCCATGGTGACAATGGCTTTAAGTGCCGAAAAAATTTATCATACGACTCTAGTGCCAGCGATTGCCATGGTGACAATGTATGTATCTTGCCATAGTGACAATGTATGTATCTTCCCACCGTCACTCAACCCTGGGCTGTCGCTGCCCTGTCCCATGGCTGACATTGATGAAAATGTGGACAAATGTGGATGTGGCTTATCGTGTCAAAAAAATTTCTCATACTACTCTAGTATAGATACTATTGTCATTTATTGTATGCCACGGTGGTATTATTTAAAAATGACCAATTGGGTCACACCCCAAATTAACCAGCAACGCCATGTTATGAAACTTATTTTTTAACCATCATTAACTTTTGAAAGATAACATGCAATGTAAATCATAGTCCTTTATACAACTACAATTCCTACACTTAATACAAATATACAACGTACCAAGCTGGATACTAGCCCACACATTTTACAAAGATTCTGAGATTCTGAAGTCAAACTATATATGTACATATAAAGGATGAAAGTTCAATTAGTTAGTTAATTAAAGAAAAATCTACACTAAAACCAGTCTCTATAATGGGTATAAGAAACAGAACTCACAAATGTACCATTTGAATTCTGTTTCTCCACAATAAATTTTCAATCAATCTCTATAATACTTTACTAAATCTTCAGTCTATGGACTATGATATTCACAATCCTTCCAGCTTTAGGAACTTCTTCTCACAAGAGTTCCATTTGTTTTTCTCTCCCCTTCTCCCTGTGAGTTTCTGTTTCTTTCCACTCCCAGCCATCACATTGATCTCAGAGTATTTTTCCTTTAAAAAACCTCCTTAGCCACCTGTCAATTTCTAGGAACATATTCCCCATGCACAATGTTCCACTCATCACTTGTATCAAATTCAGCTGAAATTTCCCTTCTTTTCCTCCATTTTTCCTGAACTTGAGGAGGCCACCTGTCAACTTAAAACAAACCCACTTACACCTCACCTCTCTCTCATTAAAATTTCGGCTGTAAATTTTTTCTCTTTTGGTTGAAGACTTGGAGAACAATACGAGCTAGATTCTGGGGAAGAGAAGGCTTTGGGTTTGAAATGAGAAATAAAGGAAGTTGAACAGGGTAAGTTAAATTATTTGGTTTTCATGTTCTTTTGATAACTTTATGATGTTCCTCAGCTCAGCAATGAGTTGTAGATTGTTAGGAAAACTTACAACTAACAGTTGGTCCTCCTTTTCTGCTGAAGACTTGAATTTGCGGACTGATTTTGAGTCTCTGTACTAAACAAGATGGGAAAAAAATACAAAATTCCCCACACACATATATCATAAGGCTTGTTTAGCAGCCTTCTAGTTTGAGACTCTACTTTTTACATGGTAGAGGAATAGGAAGAGCTTGAGTGGCATTTAAAGAAACACCAAGGATGAAATTTGAGAATGAATTCAAGAAACAAATGGTGCCTGAATGGACGGACAATTATATGGATTATAATGGCCTCAAAAGGTTATTGCGTGAAATTTCCTGCCAGAAACAGATTAACAAGTCTAAAGCATCCTCTGGCCACTCAAAAAAGAAGCCAAAAATTGACAGCAAATGTAGTGAATTAGCCTCTCAACCAAGAAACAAGGATATTGAGAACCAAGTGGCCGGAGATATTGACAAATCACGGCAACATGTTTCCACACAACTGAAGTTCCGTGATATATCAGAGATTGAGGTGACCTTTTTTAGAAAACTTGATGAAGAGCTCAACAAGGTCAATTCCTTCTACAAGGAGAATATAGAGGCTGTAACTGAAGAAGCAAGTGTTCTAAATAAACAAATGGAAACTTTGATGGCATTGCATACGGCTTGCCCTTCAGGTACATGGATGCTTTACTTATATGAAGGTCAATCTATGAGATACACTGAACTTTTGATGGTAAGTTTTATAACCTAATGTTTATTTGAAGGAAGCGCGCAGAAGGATTCAGCAGTTGAAGTGGATACTAATCATAAACATGAGCCAAGAGGGTCTAATTGGGGTTCAGAACTGGATCAAGTTCACACAGCAGTATGTAGCAATGAATATGTAGAAGAAATGACAGCAAAGGACGACAACCAATATGCTCTAGAAATTCTTAAGCATGTGCAAGTCCGCTCACGTAAATCCATAGTGAAAGGTATTTTCAAGAATTCTAAAGAGGGCGACTTGGATGTCAATAAAGATGACCAAAGAAAGATTGAAGAACAGTTGAAAAGGCATATGCTGAATTTTACCAGAAGCTTCATTTGTTAAAGCAATACAGGTATACGGAATGCTTCAATGAAGATTGCATAATTACCATATGCTGTTATTTGTGTAATTAAACCATTCATCATGTGTTTATACTCTTGAAATTGGATGAACCAGTTTTATGAACCTGTCAGCATTTGCGAGAATCATGAAAAAGTATGAGAAGGTCTGGCATTGAATCAGTAGCAGTATATTTATTTTAATTCTTGGATTATCTTTTACAAAGTAGAGTAATATTTCTTAAGTTCCAGATATTTATATGATCTATATTCGTGGTTACTTTTCCTGCTTGATTTGGGTACAGATTTCATCAAAGACGGCAGCCAGGTCATACATGGAAATCGTGGATGATTCATATCTTG
Organism: Momordica charantia; assembly: GCF_013281855.1. Lineage (NCBI taxonomy): Eukaryota > Viridiplantae > Streptophyta > Magnoliopsida > Cucurbitales > Cucurbitaceae > Momordica > Momordica charantia. The sequence goes on along the minus strand of NW_028275167.1, from coordinate 30,004,942 downwards.
GAAGTTCTGATGAGGTATTATTTTAGTGTTGTTAACATTATTTTATATCTTCGAGTTCTCAGCAAATGATGCAGGCTTCTAATAGCGTATGAATATGATTCTATTCATATAATGGTTGATATTGATGGAAATTTGTTGGCCTTGTCCACTACAACACGGCTGATTTACTTCAAATTCAATTAGTCAGCATTTACCAATGATCATTAAAACGTTCTCCAGACATCATGGATGCAGTTCAATTTGGTCTTGCATCTTCATAACTGATTAATTTTTCCAGCGCTCATCTTTGTAAACCTTTGACCAAAATGTGATATTCGCCTCCGACTTCTTCTTTATCTTATTATGTTCCAGTTGATGTTGGTTTGTTTTTGAACTAGGTAGCTGATCTCATGAAAATGGTGGAAATTACCTTCATCAAGAACTTTTCAAACTCAAACTATAAAGAAGGTATGAAGCTTTTGAAGCCAAAAACTAAAAGAGAAAAACACAGCGTGACATTTTCTTCAGGTGATTCTGTTTTCCTTCTCAAGCTCTCGCTTAAAACAGAAGCAGACATTAACAGAAGTCTGAACTATTTTGTTTTCAAGGGTAGCGTTGATAATCATGTTTGCAATTCCCCAGACTCATTGATTAGATTCATTTCCTTACCTTATTTTCAGGTTTCCTATCTGGTTGCACAGTGGCACTACTTGCAGCAACTATTTTGAAAATAGTATCTCAAAAATTGATGGAGAGGGAAGATGGCACTCATTATATGGAGAATATATTTCCACTTTACAGGTAGTTATAGTGTCCTATAGTTTATACACGTATCTACCGATAGATACTAGTATGTAGCTCCACTCCACCAGAAGTTTTCTTTGAGATGCTACTGGTTTATCTTGCAGTCTATTTGGCTATATGGTCCTACATGTGCTCATATATGCAGCAGACTTACACTTCTGGAGACGTTGTCGAGTTAACTATCCGTTTATCTTTGGTTCCAAGCGAGGAACTGAATTAGGTTGTCAAGGGGTTTTCCTGCTTGGTTCTGGTCTTGCAGTACTTGCAACAGCCAGCTTCCTGGCAAGCTTATACTTGGACCAGGACCACAGTACTCGAAAGTATAGACAGAAGCAGAGAAGGTTCCTTTAGGCACAATAGCAGTAAGATCACTGGAACATATAAAATTACTGCGTACCAATTTTATTTACAACTTCCATAAATATACTATAGTTTCCCTTTCTCCCAATGCCTCTTTGTACAATATTCTCTGTGTCAGTAGTTTCTTCCTTTGTGCAGCTTATTCTTCTCGTCATCTTTTGCCCATTCAACATTCTATACAAGTCGAGCAGTTTTTTCTTTTTCCGTTGTATTTTACGCTGTATATGTGCTCCTCTGTGCAAGGTAATAAAATTGAGATGAGTCAAATCGTTGATAAGTAACTGACAAAGCTGAGATTATGCTGCTCTTGACGACTCTCTTGCAGGTTAGGTTTCCTGATTATTTCTTGGCAGATCAGCTTACTAGTCAGGTTCTACATTTAAATAATTTCTCGGTATGATGAAAGATTGTTGTTAACTTTTTTGTAATTGAGTTCTTTGCTGCTAATGATTTCAGGTCCAAGCTTCACGATGTATAGTGCTGTATATTTGCTATTATGGTTTAGGAGAATACTCGAGGAAGCAAGACAAGTGCCACACACGTGGCGTCTACAACACGCTCTCCTTCATTATTGCTGTTGTACCATTTTGGCTGCGGTTCTTACAGGCATGATATGACATTCTTTTGCTTATTGTGGTTATTTAGTAACTTCAACAGTGATTCTTTTTTGTCAAAGTTAGTAAAAATATATATATACAAGATCTTACATTCTTTTGCTTATTGTGGTTATTTTAGTAACTTCAACAGTGATTCATTTTGTCAAAGTTAGTAAACAAAAAATTTAAAACAAAGTTAGTAACAAAAACTAGAATAAGTTAAGCTGACCAGTGCTGTTGTTTCTTATGCTGTTTCGTCGTAACCAGATATGTACTTATGTTTCATAGGAACTTTATGGCTGAAATTGATCAAACTTGTGCAATATTTGCTGATGTTTTTTATTGAGACCTTGATTTGTTTCATATACTTTCAACACCTTGAGCGGAAAATATTAGCCTTCAGTTTTATTTCTACTTCCCAGAAGAGATTCAGTTAAGTTGCAAATGGTTATCTCACATTCTGATATCCTCAATCATCAATTCATTTTCATGCATACGCAAATGCGTAAAAAGCAATTAACAAAAGTGGTGTGTGGTTATGTAGTGCATCCGTTGATTAGTTGAAGAAAAAGATGCAATGCACGGCTGCAATGCTTTGAAATACCTATCGACGATTGTTGCAGTCCTTATTAGAACTGCTTTTGAACTAAGAAAGGGAGTTACCTCGATGGTGTTAGCCTTGATTAGCTCAGCAGTTGCCATGTTGATCAATACATACTGGGACATTGTTGTTGACTGGGGACTTCTACGAAAGCACTCAAAGAACAAGTACTTGAGAGACCGACTTTTAGTGGCGAACAAGCGCATCTATTTTGCAGCCATGGTAAGTCAGCTCGAGCAGATCGTTTACGCTCTCTGCCCTTGACTAAACTAATCCAATATATTTCTGTGGGATTTTGCATAGATATTGAATATACTATTGAGAATTGCTTGGATACAATTGGTGTTAACATTCAACTTGCACTCGTTTCAAAAGGTTGCAGCCACTGCATTGATATCTTGCTTGGAAATCGTTCGCCGCGGTCTCTGGAACTTCTTCAGGTAATTATTTCCTATTGCTACAAAAGCCTGTCCTCAACATTTTAGATCAAATTGAAATCTTGTCTTGAAGCCATGTGAGCTGAATTCTGAAACATATAGAGCAGCACAATGTTTTGGTTTTGGCCTTGATTTTAAGTTGACATTGAAGGTTCCATAACAATTATGCATTTGATCAGTTTGGAAAACGAGCATCTGAACAACGTCAATAAGTATCGATCCTTCAAGTCGGTTCCACTTCCGTTCAGCTACTTCGACGATGATACTGACAAGGACGATTGAGAGAAGAGACAGAAGAAGAGGAGAAAAGAAAATTGAAGTTAGAGACTTCATATGCCATGGTACTTGTCAACTTAAGGCACAAGCAAAGCCTTTGTCATTACATTTTTACTTCTTAACAAAGGGTAGTTGAGGGGTTTATTTTTATTTATATTTTTAATACAGAGAGAACATTACATTATAAAAGGATTGATTATGCGAAGCTTCCTATTAAAAATTTATAATGTTACAAACAAAAAAGAAATAGAGGAAAAAATGGCATAAGTTGCAAATATTAGAGGCTATGAGTGGCAAGAAATAATCTTGGTGGGAGATTTTGTATAATTTTCTTCTTTTTAAGTACAACGCGGTGGGGTGAGAATCGAATTCATACTTCACTTTCACTATATTTACATTTGTCAAAGGGACGCTTTCAAACAATTTTATATTTGATATATCACTAATATACTTAATTTGATGCCAACATGAGTTTAGCTCAACGATAATTTGTCATATACTTGATATATCAATAATATACCTAATTTGATGCAAACATGAACTTAGCTCAACGGTAGTTTGTTTTTGACTATTTATTAATATAATAGACATGATATGAATATCGATATCTTATACTATTTGAGTGCTTCAATTTTTAAACCTTCCATTATAAATTATAAATTTTTACATATTTTTCTTAAAAAAATTTTGTAATATAAACCAAAAGTCTATTTTGAAATCCGATATTTGAGCTGTAATTATTTAAATTTTATGGATCAAAACAAGTTAAGTTCACACCAAGTAAAATTACAGTTTTTCCTATTTTTCTGAAACTTTATTAAATTTGTAGTCAGCTCAGCTCCCAATTCCCATCTTTGACCTTCGTTTTAACTTCCGCCACAAGGAAGGGGAAAAAGGGGAATCCCTGTGGCCTGTACTCATTTCATTTCATTATTCCAGAGGGTTTTGGCTTTTTGGGGTTTAAGCCGGCGGTGAAACCACAAACAATTCCGCCTCAGAATCTAACGCCGCCGCCACTTACAGAGTCAGCTGCGAATCCGACGACTCCTCCGGCACCCACAAGGATGTCCACTTCGGAGTCGAAACTCCAAGCCTCAGAATCAAACGCCGCCCCTCTAAAACCCTTGAGGATCAAGCCCCAATTGGTTCTAACATTGTCCAAGAAGAAAAAAATTCCGCGGAGTCTGGAAAGATACCCGAGAGCGGGGGTGATGATGAAGGAGGGGAGGATCTAGCGGAGGAGGAAGAGGAGGAGGAGGGGGAGTGTGGGTTTTGCTTGTTCATGAAAGGGGGCGGTTGCAGAGATAGCTTCATGGATTGGGAGAAGTGCATTGAGGAGGCGGAGAAGAACAAGGAGGATATTGTGGAGAAGTGCTTTGAAGTGACTGGGGCTCTGAAGAAGTGTATGGAGGCTCATGCGGATTATTACGCGCCGATTCTCAAGGCCGAGAAAGTGGCAGAGGAGGAGGCGATTATCGAATTGGAGAAGGAACTGGCTTCAAATGCTACGCAGCAAAATACGAATTCCAGAGGCCCGGAGGTAAATGTGGGTTCCGAGAATTCAGAAGAACAGAAGGCTTCTGCTGGTGGTAAGTGAATTTGGTTGCTGCTCGTTAGATCTGATTTCTGAGGCGGAAAGCATTACTTTTTTGGAGTATTTTAGTTTTAATCTCTCTTTTAGCAGTCTGTGGAAGATATCTTCCTTGAACTTTTTGTCTTAGTACACCGATAGATGATAGTCTATTTCGAAGTATCATAGGAAAGGAGAGTTCTTACCTTATACCACTTTTTTATTTAATTCAAATTTCTGAATAATTGTTCTTGTCACTATTGGCTAATATCATTTTTTCAAGAATCATCTTCCCTAATGCTTTCTTTGTCATTTAGATAGAGGCTCCATTTGAATTCTCCCTTCCAACTATAGTTGGAAAGGTTGGCAAAATATCATTACCTATCAACTATAATGTGTGATCCTTTTTTTCCCTTTTAGAAACTTTCTGGGTTATATGTATGAAAATTGTGTGGTCTAACTTTTCATTTGGACTTTGTTGCAAACTAATCTGATGATTTGTTGGTGTCCTGTTTGTGGCGTGGAAATTAAGTCTCACCGAGTGTGTTTGAAGGCCAACCATACTTTGCGATTTAGAATTATAAATAACTCGGTTATAAGTTCTGCTTTCATGTTATTTATGGTTGTCACATGTGAAAGGTCGTTACTGTTAGGCCATTTTCAAATTAAACCATTGGTTTGTCCTTTCTCCTTTGGGGCAAATGATTCGAATTTTTTGTCTGGAGCAAATATTGGCTGCTATGAGAATATGGTGTATGATTCAGTATAGGATCTTTCTAATCCTTCTTCATATTACTTGAACACACCTGGGATATAGATATGGGACTTTTAGTAGCTTTGTTGATATTTCATAATGGCCATATACCTAGAATTTAATATCTTACGAGTTTCTTTGGCAACCAAATATAGACTATATAGTATGATTATGTGGTTGTCTCATGATATTTGTTAAGGTATGTTTAAGCTAGCTTGAACATCCACATATATGAAAGAAAGTAGCTTTCGTGATCTGCTTAGTCCATTTTGTTATGGTTAATGATGGTTCTTATCTAAAAAGGTGATAGATAATGATAGTGCCTTGTAGACTTTATACAAATGAATGTAAAAATTCTTCATTCTGATATTATTGTGATTACATCTTAATGACAAGTATTGAACTTATAAGACAACAGAATATTAAATAAAATCAGGGAAAGCTTGACCAAGAATTTCCCTTATTTTTCCTCTTTCAAGGGTAACTGGAGTTTGGGATTTGGACCTTGCATGTTTACTTAAACGATTTAATCTATTGCCAATTAGGCTGTTACTATGAATTATATCAAGAGGAATTATGTTTAATTAGCATAGAACCAGTACTATTTGTTGTGTGAGTGAGATCAAATTTACCAGATGGGGAACTTTCCTGATTGCTCAGAAAAGATCTACATGGGCATACTCTCTTTCAAACTTGCAAGATGGATCAGTCAACTTTATCGTTACTTCCAAATTTTGTCTTTCAAATTCTTGGGATATTAGAGGTGGATATTAATGATATGGACCATAGTAAGCCAGTGTTTTTGTTCCCGAAGCAATAGCAGTGCCCCACAAATACCTTGAGGTGTATCATAGGGTTTGCTTTGATGCATTGCAGTCTAATATTTTATTTCAGATGTATATTGAAGATAGGTGCAATAATCTCGAGTCTTGAGGTCCATCCTATGCTATTTTTTAAGGATGCTTTGAGATGGATGGTGATGATCTAAGGTTATTGAACTATTCAATGGAAAGCTTTGAGTCGTAAATTGATGGCATGCAGATGCAAATGTGCTCGTGGTTTTTACTTCAGCTGTAGATCACAGGTCCTGCATGTAAATGCTGATATTGCTCTTTAGGCTCCTCATAACACATTCTTTGAGGCTGTGTGTATTTGTTTGTAAACTTTTTTTTGGGTAAGAAACATTTTATTAAGAACAAAAGAGCAGTACAACCTACGGACAAGGGTCAAGGCAGCCCCCTCCGAAAAGCAAGCTAATCACAAAAAAACTTTCCAATCTTGTAAAATCAAGGAGAGGCTACAATTACAAAAGAATTTCGTATTTCTTGTGCACCACCAAGAAGCTAAAACCTGCACACTATTACAAAAAGAATCTCATGACTCAGAATTATCTTCAAAGGGGCGTGAATTCCTTTCCAGCCAAATGTTCCATAAAAGAGCTCTAAAAGCACATTTCCACAAAACTCTAATCTTTCCTATGAAATGCCACCTGTAAAAACATTCTAAAATCCAGCCTTCCACATCTTTAGGCATGCAAATAGTGATGTCAAAACACTATTTGTTTGTAAACTTGGTATTATTTATCTGCAAAGTCCCATATGGAAAGGGTGATAGTGCTCTTCAGGTTCCTTGTCACATTTTTCTCCGGTTGAGAACTTGAGATCGTGTCATTGTGCATACTGCACGTGTGTGAAACTTGGTACGATTGAGCTCCAAAGCACAGATCTTTTACGATGAAAAAGGCTGATCACTCATTAGATAGGCTCCTAATAGAACGCTGTGGGTAATCTAATATATTATTTACCTTCTCAATTTTTTTTTCAAATCACTTTTTTTTTAGTACAACATGTAGGAGCGGGAAATTGAACTCATAACATCTTGATTTGAGATATATGTCAATTACTGTTGAGTTATGCTCGTTTTGGCTTTATTTACCTTCTCATTTGGGTAAATTATTTACAGCTCTACAATATAACATTTTCTTCTGAATTATTCTGAAGCTTGGTGCAATATGGTTGAATTACATCCTCTGCCATCTTTTATGATGCTTTTGAAATGGTTTATGAGATAAAATTACACTGTTGAACTGAATTCTTTGAGCCATTCTTGTGTGTATATGGGTAAGTGCCATGTGTGAAAGCCTGGTATTATTCCATTGGAATTGGAATTATGAGGAAATTAGAATAAGGATATTGGAACGATGTGTTACTTTATATATACCATGGCCTAGAGGTCTCAAGTTCGAACCTTTTGGTAAGCTTAATACCAAAAACCTTTGATGTATCTTGGGTCTGGGCCTTACAGATGCTCTTGGGTATAGGAGAGCAAAGCTCCGACTCCCAATTATACAAAAAATATATATATATATACCGTAAAAAATGTTTGTTAATGTTTAGAAACAATTGAACTAATGTATGTTGAACTTCAGTCATCTTTGTCATCATCTTCATCATAGTTGAAAGGCAGCGGTACAGATTTAAATGCTCGGTACTTTCCAACATTGTTCAGATGCTCATTCTCCAACCTAATTCAAAAGGCCAATGGATAAATCAATAAACCACTTAAGATTTCAGAAAGAAGTTGTACGATTCTTCCAGGTAGTTCAAGAAGAGAATGTCGTACCTGAAGAAATTCCATATGCCACGACGAATGATCTCGAGGCTGGCAACTATTGTAATCAAGCCTTGTGTGTGCAGGAAGGAGAACTGGAAATCCAACACAGTTTGCAGCCAAGCAAACCTCAGCAAAACATTCAAGACCTGCATTTGATCACAACTTGTTCAGAATACTTGAAAGAGTGTCCTGTGGATCATAACTTGTTTTTAGCAAAGAATCCCTCTGGGAAACTCACCATTGCCGCATAGTAAACACTATTGTGACCGACTAGAAGCTTATCTCGCAACCAGCGATTCTTCGAATGCCGTTGCAGGAGGCCCCAGTCGATGGCAATGTCCCAATATGTGCTGATGATGGCAGCCACAGCCGAGAAAACTGCAGCTACGATTTTCCAGCTTATTCCCTTATTCAGACTGTAAGCTGTCCTCAAGCAAACTGCTACTATTGTCAAGAAGTACTTCACACCATTATATCCCTGCATCGCGTCTTTTTCCTCGTACAGTCGCCTAAGACACTGTTTGAGTGAGAGACCAACAAAAGTTCTTCTGTTAGAGATAACTTTTACTGCTTAAAACGGAGCTGAAAGGTTTGGTAGATGAGATTCAAACCTGAAGGAGACGTGACCAGTATGGAATAACAGCAATGATGAAACTGAAAGTGTTGAATACAGTGTTTGTTCTACAAGTGTTTCGTCGATGCTTGTAATCTCCCCAACCGTAGTAGCAAATGTAGAATTCGAGGCTTCGAAGTGCTTGCACCTAAATCGATTTAGAGTATTTGTTTGAGGCTCTAAGCTATTGGTAATTGCTTGAATTGAAAAACCTTGTGGTATAAAGAAAGAAAAGCCTGATGTCATGTAACTAACCTGGCTGGTTAACTGATCTGCCAAGAAGAAATCCGGGAAGATGACCTGCAGAAAGAAGAAAAGTACCCAAAATTAGTCCAATATCAACATCCTGCAAGTTTATTCTCGTCATCGAGCATAGTTTAACGATCAAGGCATCAACAATCTATTGTATAAGTTGAAGAATCTCCACCGTAGAATTTGTAATGCTATATTCTCAAAAAGAAAAAGTCTATTCTCATTTTTCTTACCATGAAGAGGGGAGCACAGATACAATGATATAGAGTTCTCATGCAGAAGAAGCGACTCGAGCGATATAAGATGTTGAATGGACATAAGAAGACTGCAATCACAAGCTGCAAGCAGGAGAAACAGTACTACATTCTTAGGCTGAAGTTATTGGCTTTATGGCCAAATGAATAGATTTATGTGAGGCCAATCTTACAAGGAGCAAAACCAGAGGGAGAAGTTCAGTCACTGCTTGATATGGCTTCGTTTCAGGGTCCATCTCCATGTCGAGGTTCGAAAGAACACAGGCTAAAGCAAGAGCTGCCACAGCAAAACTGGGAAGCAGAACATCACGGTAGGACAACTCAGTTCCTTGCTTGAAGCCAAATATGAAGGAATAATTGACTTGGTATCGCCTCCAAAAGTATATATTTGCTGCATACATTAGCAAGTGCAAGACCACGAATCCAAACAAGCTGCATTCAATAAGCAGAGAAACGAGTTAAAATGACAGTTTCTACAGAAAAAACAAAATTCAGGAATGCTATCAAACGAGCTTTTAAGTTACCTGTAAAGGGGAAACATGGTTTCCATGTACTGAGTACCGCCTTCTTTGTCAAGTATATGTCGGGCTCGTGTAATAAAAATGAGGGCCACTACAAGAGCAATGGTGCAGCCAGCAAAGAAACCTGAAATATTTGTTCCAAAGTCGAACCAAACATCAATGAAGGGAATTCTTTGTATTGGAAAAATGTAAGAAATAAAGAGAATTCATGAGGGGCTTACCGACTGAAAATGTAGTTCTGTGTCTTTCTTTCTTAGCTTTGGGTCTCAAGATGTTCATTCCTTTGGTGCGATTAGCGTTGCAGAAGTGTTTGATAAATGCAGCTTCAACCCTCTCCATTAACTTGGAAACCTGGTTTAATTAATGCAAATAATGTTAGTTTAGAGCAAGCTCGAGATATTATTCCCACCTCTTTTTTTAATATTAAATCACAAATATGGGATGTAGAGATAAATTCACGATCTTTTAGAAAAGATAGAGATGTCAAACTATATTCCGAATATCGGTCATTATTATTAATTGGGATATGTCTTTTCACGTATTTTAAGATCAATTATTAAAATAATGACTTGAAAAATTACAAATCATATCCATCATTTGAGTATTTTTGAAGTTTATATTTTGACATGTTTTGTTTTACCTTTTTCCACATCAAAATTGGGCTGTTATGTTCAATGCAATGGTAGCATATTTATTCTTAAGGATAAAATAAGAAGAAAAAATTGACAAAGTAAAATCATGATTTTTGAAATTAAAAAGATTTGATTTTGAAAATTGTAGGCAATTATATATATATAATATAATTAATGTGTAGTAGGTGGAATGAAGTTGAGATAATTTTCACTCTCTTTGAATATCTTGTTTGAAAAAAATATGATTTAAATACATTCCATTCTATATTCTATCAATTAAAAATATTATGAGGTTTGGGATTTTGAAAATTCAAGGTAAAGATCACTAAATAAATATTCCAACCTCATCAGAACTTCCAAGATAAGAACTGTCCACCATCTTCATGTATGACTTTCCTGCATTTCTTGAAGTAATCTGCAGCCATCATTTTCACATAATATGGTCTCAAATTAGAGCTCCGAGCTCAAATATTATGCCTCTTATATAGCTCATAAAATAACATAGAATATAAATATTTACCTTATCATATTTCTTCATTATCTTCGAAAATGCCAAAGTATTCAGGAAGCTGTTTCAATCATAGCAAATTTAGACATATTTTCCACGTTACAATGAAGAAAAAAGAATATGTAAAATTATAAGTTTATATCATTAAATTTGTATCTATTAACTCCTCTACGTACTTTTAAAGATTCATAACGAGTAATTGAACTTTCAAAATTATGTTTATCTAATAGATATCATGTTAAAGATTTCACATTGAAAAAATAAATGACCTAACAATAGTTATAATAGACATAACTCTTCTCAATTGGTTTGGTTTTGAAATGGAACTCATAAATATTAATATAGTAACAGAGTTCAAAAGGTAGAAATTTACTCTCTAACAGTTGAAGAACAAAAAAGTATAAGCTTGAATTACCTGTAGCTCTTGAGTAGGCGAAGCTTGTGGTAAAAGACTACGAAAGCCTTCTTGAGCTGGTTCTCGATTCTGTTGAGATTTTCTTTGTTGAATTGAAGTTCAGAGTTCTTGGGGAAATTAAGAAGGCCTTTAATGGTGGAGCGAGGGGTCTCTAGAGTTGTGTTCATTTTCACATGATCCAGAAGTTCAAGTGGAGGTGGCCTATTGGCCTTCATCTTCGTTGCCATTGCCTTATCTTTTTCTTCTTCTTCAACCTTCCCTTTATTATTATTGTTTTCCTTATTCTTCTCACCATCTTTACTTAATGATTCAGAATGTAGTGGACCATTGTGGCTGGATCCACCTTCACCTTCTTCTATGGAATCCATGGCGATGTGAACCCTTCCTGCTCATAAATAATAACAATTTGTGTGTGTAAATGAAACCTGCTGCACATGTTAATGCTGGGTAATTTTCAAATTTATTGACACCCATCTCAGATTTAAACCATATCCTATTTATACATCGAAAAAGTAATCATCTTTTTCATGCAAATCTTTGTCATATTATATAGATTACCATTTCAAAGGTTATATATATATATATATATATATATATATATATATATATATATTCAATCTCAATCATTTCCTCCCTTTCCAGTTAATATTAGTAGGATCATTGGTTGGTTTTTGTGGTAACTTTCAAACCCACAAGAGGTTAGTGACCTTGTTATGGTGTATTTTTATTGCTTTATTTAAATAAGTGGGTCCTACTAAAATTTTTGAAAAACAATAGCACAGAATTTGAACAGTTAAAGTACAAGACGATTTGAATAAATTTAATTTATTATCTTTGGCATCGAGAAAGTAGTTAAAGAAATGATTTTAAATTTTGTGATTTGAAATCGAGAAATGATTTTAAATTTTTTATCTGTTTGGAACGATAATGATTTAAAACGAAATAGATTAGATTTCGATGTTCACAGAAAATGAAAAGAAAATAAATTTATTAATCAGAAATTAAGATTTGATAAGATTATATAGATAATTTACTTCGAAAGTCTATAAAATGCTGACCACGGCATGATTTTGAATTCCTTTCAAAATCCGAAGCATGGAACAGAGCATGCTGCTAGTAAAAAATTTGACAAACTTAAAAACAGAAAAAGAAAATAAACTAAGTTATAAAGTAAATCACACTAGCTAGGTAAAGTTTAAAGTTTTTTAGTTTACCAATAATTAACCCACACATTAAATAAAACTTACTGCTGGCCCGGACCCCAGATGGGGTGGAAGAAGACAAGGCAGCAGTTGAAACAGCAATGTCGGTGGCCAACCTTGTGATCTCCTCGGAGCGGTCGCCGGAGAAATCCCAAACGCCGTGAGGATTCTCCACTTTGATTCGGAAAGCAATCAAAGCATCCATTTGCTTGTTCAAGAGGGTGGCCTCCTTCACAACCTCCTCCACTTTTGACTTGTAGAATTTGTCTACTTTATTGAACTCTCGATCCAACGATCTAAAGTATACAAGTTCGTACTCTCCCCCTTCCTCGTCCGCCATTAGAAACGTCGTCTTGTACTTTCTTGTCCCGTCTCGGTTCACTGTGTTCACTAGAATCGCTTGTTCTTCCACATCTTGCGGTGAAGCTGCATGCACATTGAGAACACGAATAAAAGATTAAATTTTGGACAATATGAATATATTAAAACATAAGTCATTCGATTTAGTGGCAGTGTAAGAACCTGGACTTGTGGGGTTGCTGTTTTGGGCGTGGGAGTGGACGTGGCTGTGGGCGTGACCATGGCTGTGGCTGTGGCGGAGCGTGAGGCCGCTGAAGGCTCTGTAGAGAGTGAGGGTCCGTCGGAGTTGGCCGGAATGGGTGGAGGGGTGGTTCCGGGCGTGGGTTCGGTTGAAGCTATCGATTTGCTTCAGAAGGGACTTGAGAAAATCGTAGTCCATGTACGCTTCTCGCCACTCCGGGACCATCTGAGCCGTAAATTGCTTCCCAAACTTCATTTTTCGCAGCTGGTGATGATGTGTTGTGTTTTTATGAGGGGAAAATGATTTGCAGAGAGGATTACTGGGTATTTATAGATCAAATATTCCGAGTATGAAAGAGACATTTCAAAAGTTTGGTGGCGTTTTCTTTCTTTTGGTTTGATTTGTATTCACTGCAATATAATTTGTTTGTTTTGCCTCAAATTTCAAACCAAACAGTGGGAGGAAAATAACACGTCATGCAATACGGGGAGGGAGAAGAGAATAGAAACCAAGCAAATTTCTTTTACAAAAGGAAAATATTAATCAGTATCATTTTCGTTTCTAGTTTACTCGTTTCTAATAAGGAAAAATAGAATTTCATAGCCCTCCAATTACACCAATGGGTTCAAGAATATGAATAAACGAAATTTTTATTTCTGTTGTAACAAATTGAGTACGTGAACGAGAAACGAAACTTTTTTTCGTCGTTTCCAAAACTTCTATATAATTTTGAGAATATTCTAAAAAATAGAAACAATAAACATAAATAGTTGTTAAATAGTTAATAAAATTAGAAATGAGGAACAAGAAATGAAAACGTTATTAAACGAGTCATTTTGCTGCCCACCCACCATCATTAGAACAATTTTTATTGATGTTCACCACAAAACTAGTGCTCCAGTGATCTAAGTATTGCTCGATTTGAATCTCCAATTTCAAGAAGATTGAGGAATATATATTTTTACCGCTAAAGTATATGTTCGTCTTGATAATAAGAAAGCAAATTTGATTATAGGTTAAAATCTTCCCTCTAGACATGTGTAAAGTAAATCACATAAGGTTTATAAGCTTATTTTTTTCAAATAATCAAATTATAGAGACTAAAAAGAAATTTTTAATCTCATGCAACTGAGAAAAGATAAAACCAAACAAGAATCCAAAACATTGACTGATTTTTTTTTCCTTCCAAAAAAAGCATCCATTATGGAAGGATCAATAACACATAGACTATGTCAATCAGATAGATTAATCAAAGGAGCACAGTAAAAGATTTGTCTTCGACATATAGATTTGTGTTTGATTCTCGTTAATGAAAATTATTAAATATATAATTAACAAAGACTTAATGATAAGATAAATCAGTTTTCAATATGGCATCTACACGTAATGACCATTATTTTATGTATCTTAGTCGAAAGTAAAAAGCATTAAGATGCCATTCTTAGAATTAGAATAGAAAATTCAAAGGCAAGATCTTTCAATTTTCATAAAGTACATGTGTCTACTAGAGGTTCACGTTTTGGACCAAAAAATAAAATATGATGTTGACTCAGTCAAACTTTAAATAGCCCCCATCTCTTTCTCTGGTTTTCACCGTTTCTGGAAATAATGGTTAATAATTAATTTAACAGAACATTAGGATAGTTTTTATTAGGTTGATAATCATGTTTTCTAAACTTGATTTATTTAGCAGAAATATTGGCCAAAATAACTCGACTATGTGAGCTAGTTTATGCATAACTTAATATTTGATCATTAAGACATATATATATATATATATCATCTAAAGCAATCAATTTTTATAAGGTAACTTAAAATATATTAATATCGATTGATAAAATTTGCACCAGTATTTAATTGGCACGCAATATATCTATTGGTAAAACTATCCTATTATTTTCTTTATAACATACTTTATTATTATTTTGTCACTATTGTTTTCAAACTATCCTAGAGGGTTTGTTTTTATTTTTTAAGTACATTTGGAAAAAAATAAAAAGAACCCCTTTTTCAATAGGTCAATTTTGTGCCAAACAAAAAGTCTCTTGGCATTTTCCAAAAGCTGGGATATGATTATTTATTTCTACCACCTTTTTTGACATGGTTTAAAACTTTTTTGTGTGTCTCGAAATTTCTAAGAAGTAAATCTTTTTTGGCATTCTTTGGGGTTGGTTTGAGTTCACAGTCCAAGTGTGGAAATGCCCTCAAATTCAACACCTTTAATTTTGTTGCTTGATTTGATTGATCATTTTGAATAACTTTATTTTATATCCCATTAGATTGAAATGTGGATGTGTTGATCAGTTCATACTATGAGATTATCACATTTTTATTATATTAATCAGTGAGCAATCAATAACTTAATTATAAAATATAATATTGTCATCATGTATGACATGTGTATATATGTCATAATAATCAATTTTTTTTTCAGTAAATCTAACTCTGTAAATCTATTATACATAAATACTCTTTAAATAAGAACTTCCTTTAAAAGTACGGGGTTAATAATAGTGTTCCCTTTAAAGAAATTGCATTACAGCAAAAATTTTTTATGTATTTTTAAATATGTCACCTATTTTTAAAATTTTCAAATATATAAAAAAAAATCTTATACAAGTAGTATATAAAATACTTATTATTAAATGTATATCACATACATATTACACAAACGTTCATATTAGTTGTATATCAGACTTATATCACATACATATTACAAACATATTAATAGTATATCAAATGTATACATACATATATATATTATATCATTTGGGTAAAGTTGTAATTGTAAAATTGGACCTCCATTTTAGTGCTATATTTGAAAAAAAAAAACTAAACAGAGTTGTTATTTTACTAATTTTACTAAAAAATTTTTTTGACATATTTGTAATTGTCCCTTTCTTTCGTGTGTATAGGTAGTCATTTAATTTTTTAACAATTTTCTAAAAATGTAAATATTATTTCATTCAATTTACCTTACTCGAGATTTATTTGATATACCTTAAAGAGATTATGTTTTGGTATAATAAGAATAATGTGTCGAAAATTTTAGACTGTTAAATTGATGAGAAATAATTTTCTTTAAAAAAAGAAAGTATTTGCCTCGAGCCGTTATCATCTTCCCAATTTTTTAGTATTATTTTAGTATGATTTTTCTAAGGGTATATTTGAATGGTTGATTAATGACAAGGTCTTAATGATAAAGTCATTTTTATCTTAAAAAAAAAAAAGAAATAAGAAATAAAGAAGAAAAATATATATTCAATAAGGATTCTACTCTTGAAAAAAAACTTCAATGTCTCAAAGATGACATACAAATTTTCTCTCTTCCTATTTTATTGTCCTCTTCTAGAAATTGTATTAACCATATGTCACTATGGAGCAAAAATTTAAATCAAACACACTTGAATCTCCGACCTCTATTTTTTATTTGTCAAAGTGAACATAACCCAACTGTAATTGATATATATCTCCAAGTGGGTTCGATCATTCTCACGTGTTGTACTAAAAAAAACTATTTTCTATTTATATAAATGTCGTTCGGTTGGATAAACTTTTTTTCCTTGACAATAAAATTTTCATACTTTAAAATCAATTTCGAATTAATATAAATATCTCAATTCTAAACTTTAAACTAATTGTAAGTAGTGAATATATTGGATAGAATTGTACAAATTACAATTAAGTTATTGTGTTATGATATAATATTATATTTTTTTTAGTACTTCATGATATAATATTATAAAATGTATATTAACATGAAAAAGGAAAACACGGTGCTACGATTCTCAAAATATAATAATAATAATAATAATAATAAATAAATAAAAGAACATGGTGGTATGAAATATAATATTTAAATTTCAAACTACTTTAATCTTTCTTTTATTTATTTATTTATTATTATTATTTTGAAATAGAATCTTTTTTTTTTTTTGAGCCAGAATCTTTCTTTTATTAAACTATATATGCAATGGAAAAATGAATCAAACATATATATGATATGATTGATGAAAACATATATACTTTTACATTACCAACAATTTTATCATAAATTAGTTCTTGAATCGCCCACATGGATTATAAATTACTATTTAATTAATGCACAATATAGACAAAGAATAAAAATCTATAAATATATGATATGCAATACCCCTAACTAATAAGAATTATACATAAGGGTCTTTTTGGTAAAATTTTCATTTCTCTTCATAAATAAAAGTAGAACTACGGTTGGTAACGATTGAAAAAAGTAGTAGAAACATGTTTGTTTACCATTTTTTGTTTCCTCGATCTCTAGATTTTTAAAATAGAAAGCAGCTTTTAAATATGAAAAACAATTTTTTAATACTTATTATGTATTATATTAAGTAAAAAAGAAAGATAAAATAAAGTAATGTTTTTGGAAACATGAAAAACAAGAAACTTGATTTTATTATTTCCAAAATTTCAACACAATTTTAAAAACCTTTCTTAATAAGAAACGAGGAACATAGACACTTATCAAGCGATTAAATTTCTCAAAAACTGAAAACGGAAACAAGAACCTTGCTGACCTTAAATTTTATAAAAGTAAATAATAATGTTAGGCAAAACAAGATCACGTGGTAGAAATAGAAGAGGGGTGAATCTAAAATGGTCAATAGGATTGAAGTTGGAATGATTTCAAAGGAGTACATGTCCATGCATGGTTTTTTTTTTAATTAATGAGTCCACACCCAAGTCTTTCTGGTCTTCTCTCTGGTCATCGTTTCAGTTTCAAAGCTCACGGCTGCTATATTTTAATGCCCACTTACAATTTACAAACCAAAAGAAACAGCCATATTTCCTTTCCAATCTCCAAATCCCACCAATTCATTGACATAATAAAATAGAGTCGTGGCCGTTTGTTTTCAATTTTCATCCCAAAAACTGGACTTGTTCCTAAACAGTTTCGTTACCTTGTCAGAATTTTCCAAAACCCTCAGCTTCTGTTATCAAATGTTGACGAAGATGGCAGAAATCAACCCTGCATACTTTTCACTGATTGACAGTGTTCTTTGAATCAGAACAATGGGGTTTAGTTAGAGTTAGACCAATGGCTGCTTTCCCTGCTGTACGGTGCAGAATAAAAAATTGTAGGCACATTCTTGCTTGTGATGAGTAGAAATTTCCTGGAAAATGACAGAAAGCAGCTACAGTAAAATTGAACTTGGTTACCATGTAATGTTTTTCCCTTATTTTTACCTGTTTCTGGGACAGAAAATGGAAGCAAAATGTCCAATATGATTCAGGATTTTCTCCTCCTTCAGCTTTTAGTAGCCTAACAACATAATTAGACCGTTACCACTTCTGTGGGGAAGGAAGATAAAATAATGTACTCAAAGTCAGCAATTTTTTATTCCAAGTTAAGAACTAATACCTGTTTTAATATGTCTAAGCATGACATAATCATTACTTCCAAGATAAAATGCAATTAACCACCATAATTAAATAATAATTGGTAATAGCATAATCCTTGAAAAACCATAACAAATTACTCCCAGAGTTGAAATTTCTACACTTTTGTACTTGTGTTGGTCCCTTTTTTAATTGACTGCAGGGATTTCAATTTTGAGCAAACAAAAGAAAGACAGGTTATGCAGTGTTAGTGTAGAAGCAAGCATTAAGCCATACCTCGAACAGCTCTAATAAGCATCTGGAAAAATTGTTGACATCTCACATCTGATACAAATGATAACATTTTTATAGCAGGATAGAAATTACATCAAACAAATAAATTATATAAACAAATGCTTGGATGTCCAAGGGAGAATTCTGAAGGATCTTATTCATATTGCTTTGTATAAAACTCTTAGGGTTGAATATCGACATAACCGGGTGATGTGCAATGAAAGCGAGACGATTTTCTCACCACATTGAAGTGGAAAATTCCCCCTGGAATGCCATGGAAGGTGATTCTTGATTTGGCCAGTGGCAGTTAGAGTAGTTTACTTGAGTTACTATGGCTTAGCGAGTCGTTGCAGTTTGCTCCCTCGCAGAAGCATTCATGAGGATTTGCATAGAAGTAATCTTCTTCCTTTGGCTTGTCTGGAATTGCTCTACGTTGCATTGGCTGTCCCTGCCTTTTCTCATGCGCAGATCTTACTGCAGCTGCAAAGTCATCCCAAGGAAGTGTACTGTTCTGATGCATATCCAGTAATTCCACTAGCTTTTTTCTGTCCAGTGTTATTGTTCTCTTAAACCCCAGGTATCTGTGAGCAGTATAAATTAGATCAGAAGAGAGTTTTTTTATCAGAAGATCAGAAGAGTTTTGAAAAACCTCAGATGGGAATTTAGATGCTATATGTTCAAGGATAATAAAATTAGAGGAAAACGATAATCGTGTAGTGAGAGATGAGAGATGATGTAGCATACCTGCGGTGACCTTCAACAAGTCTTGCCATGTTACCATCATAGGTAGGAATGAAAGTGTTACTGGCTACTGAAACCATAAAATCTAAAGCTGCCATTTGAGACGAATGATTTCGAAATAGCTGCAATTCTTCTGGGGATAGCAATGTTTCCTTTTTCACCTGATCACAATAGGGCAATGAATCTCAGAAAAATTAACATCCATGGTAGTGAACACATTAAAACAACTTTTTTTTATTACACAACTGAACCAAAGAGCTTAAGTTGATGGATCAGAGTAAATTTAATTTTTTATCAATATTTCCTGGACTTGAAAATTTGTACAGAGCCAAACAAATGGTTATCAGAGCCTCCTACTCTAGTACCATATTAAACTATCACTTAATCCAAAAGGTGTAGCCAATGGATTACGATAAATATAATCTTTTATCAATACTTCAACATTTTTTACTACTTGAAAGTGGCCAGGAACAGAAATTTCTTCACTTTTCTGGCAAAGAGTTCCCAGAATGTCATGATGGTTAGAAGTTTCAGCCAATTTTTCTTCACAGATTTTCAAAATGGGTTACGCCAGAAGGTGGAAATTCATGCAGATGACATCATCATAATACTATAAAGTCGTCTGAGTTCCAGCCAATTGCCTCACAGACTTATTTCAAATAAAGTTACATCAGAAGGTGGAAATTTGAACTCAAGATATTATGCTAGTACTCACAATCAGTGGAAAGGCTGCCCTAAGAGTTGCAAGTCTTCGTTCACTACCATAAATTTCTCCGGCTGCAATATATATCTGCGTCTCCTTGTTAAAACCCAAGGCCTGCAGTGTCAATGCTGCCTCCTCTGGGGTCAGAGGACACAGACCTTGTGATCTCCTCTCTTCAGAAAATATCTCCTTCTCCCTCCACCAAGGGAATGCATACCTGGATGAAGGTTCAATAATATATTAGTATTTCACCTAAGCAGCTTCTCCAAATCATCAGCTTGCAATATATGAATTAAAATTTACTCGACCCATCAGTTTAAGCTTTTGCCTTGAGTGGTGGTTTATTCATCTTTAACATGGTATCAAAACGGGAGGTCCTATGTTCGAATCCTGCATTGTTGTTTCCTCTCCATTTATTATAATTTCCACTTGTTGGGTCTTGTTGCAATTTTTCAAGCCCACGAGTGAGGGGTATTAGATATCCAATAAATGAATTAAAATTTACCCAACCCATCAGCTTAAGCTTTTGGGTTGAGTGATGGTTTATTCATCTTTAATAATAACATATAGATCAAAATATTTAGAGAGAATAAAAGCAACGTAAACACCAAATCTGGGATAGAAAGAAACCAAAGGTTTTTCAATGAAAAATAGAAGCCCCCCTTTTTTTTTTGCGGTGATTCTGTGCAGCACAATTAGAATTCTCCACACAAGATATTTTTCAAGTATACTAGCTCTTTGATCAACCTCAATTGGGAGTGTTTTACGTAGTCCCTTGATGGCAGAGGTTTGGAAAGCTGACTAACATTTAATTCTTATCTAAATAAAAAAAGAATAACCCATACAAGATTCGGAAACAAAACAAGTGGGAATAAGATTAACACTTTGACACTTCTGATGCCTATCTTATCAACCCATTTAAAACAGCATTTTAGACCTCTAAGAAAGATTGGATGGGTACCTCATCTGCTTGAGCTCATCAGCTTCTTCCTTAGTACAGCCATGTGTACAGCCAGAAAACGCAAGCATATCCATCTCGTATCTCAGATGCAAGACCACAACAGGTCCCTTTTCTTGAAGTAGACGAATTAACTTGTAACCCAGTGTCTCAATCTGGGGGGAAAATTTCAGTGCCTGGAAATTGACACGACATCTGAGTTTCTGTAGATGATATGGGATTCCATTGTTTGCCAAGCGTGTATCTGTTTTATTAAAATGTAACACCGTATGCTTCCTAAAGAGAGGAAGAACCTGCACAATGAATTTGAAGGCATTAGATTAAGAGGTCAAAAGGCAAAATGGAGAGACGTGGATAAGAGCACGAGAAGATGTTTATATCTTTATTTAAATGTACTTATAATTATAATACTTTTGTATAACAAGTAAACACCGTGAAAGTAAAAAACATAACTATATTCAATGTTTCAATGAGCATTTTATTTTACGTTACATTCATAATATACTTAGTATACTTTTTTTGTCTCATTCAAGTACTACTCAAACATATTGTTAGTCAGTTGTGTTGAGGCTTTATGACCAAGTATTACAATTTTTTCATAATAAATATAGAGATCTATAAATTAGGGTACTTTACAATTTACAAATATTCACCCTATGAGTTAAAAAAACGGAGACTAAACCTAACAGAGAATTTTGTAATTTTCATATATTAATATCCCCCAGCCCCCTTCCCGTCAAGTTTGAGGTTTCATCGTCTCAACCTAACCTCCCATCTTCAACCCAACTTTAGGAATATACTTGGGGTTTCTTATCTCTTGATGTGATTGCTAAACCAACCACCTCCCAACTCGATTAGACCGATTCATCACTTACTCAACACAATCTTGAACATCCTGTACAGCTATCACAACCTCTTTCCCAAATTTGTAGGTCTCATACGGGTTTCTTTACCAAGCTCCATAACACATCCACCCCACCGCCCCCCGCCCCCACCCCCCCGAACAAAAACAAAAACAAAAATGTAGGATTTTTCTTAGGTTCCATCTCATTTCAGCAAACCCCCTCCCCAGGCATAAATGACTAACCCTTTCTACTACCCTCCATACTTTCTCCACCCTATTGATGTCAACCTTCAAGCATAAGCAAAACTCTGACTAAGTTTCATCTCCCTCTTATATCTCGCACTTTTTTTCTGTCTCTCTCACCCTAAACATGCCCAATCACATCCCACCATTTCATGTCTACAGTTTTCTCTGCATGCTTTGGCAAGCCAATGTACCAAATATGTCCAACACCAACACTCACTTTCTGGGAAGTGCTTGAGCGACCTGTTCATGTAGCATTTTCCCTTTTCATGTATTTTTTATTCACAAAGTTTTTGCCTCACGTGATCTGTAACTATTTCTACTGACATAACTGAAATTTTTCTTTCAGAAAGTAAGCAAAGAACTAAAAGAATCATATTCACTCCCCTTTTCACCCACTTCTCCAAACAGCCCTCTCCCCAAATATTGAAAAAATAATCATTCAGAGAAGAACTTTCATGCAAAGGTCAAACTGAATAACCCGTTTGGCTCTTTCTTTAGCCAAGACAATTACTTCAATCTTTTATTAGAACAAAAAATAAACCAAAATTTTCTGGAAGCATCATTTTCACTGATACAACAGGGAAATCCAGCTTACAGAGAACTCTAACTTCAGAAATATGTCCAAAATATTTATCAGTTCTCATCATGATGTAATGTCTTGATGAGATTACATTGCATGGACCCATAAACTATTCCTTAAAAACTTCACAAATTGCATCATTCAGTAAAAAGATTACACAGCCCTATGGTAGGTTTGGGCAATAGACCATCTTTAGAAACCATGGGACAAGCGACATGAGGTGGTCCACTAAGCGTTGCCCCAACAGTATCTCCTGTAGCCCTTAGACTTCAATTGCTAAGTGCTTAGAATCTGGTAACTGGGAGGTCTTCTTACAAGGTGGGTGGTGATACTTCCGAAAGATGTTGGCACGACGTTGGTGCAATAACAATCCTCTAAGAGATCTATTTCCTATTCTGTTCTCTCTTAGTGTAGCCAGAAACGGATTCACTTCACATTCCAGTTGGGGGGACAGGTGCCCTCACCAGGTTCGAGAAAAGGCAACAAAAAAGTTCATAGTATTCCATGCCAGAGTAAACAGTGAGACCACCGAGTCAGGGAAGACTCAATTCAGACCTAACATCCACTCAAAAAGATAATAATCTCAAAGCTGCAATCAATTGGTATTGACAAATAACTTGGTGATAGCACAGATTCACCATCCAATGAACCTAGTTTTGCATCTAAGAAGTAATATGAAAAACAAGCACGGGTATAAGTTTAAAAAAATAATACAAACCTGTTCTAAATAATATTTTTCATTTGACCAGCTAACAGGAGGCATAGCAAATGGTGTGAATCCATGTTTCCTATTGAACTTTTTTGGTATTCTTCTGACAATGCGAACTTCGTCCCTCAGTGAATCAATAAAATGCCTCACATTAAATATGTCATCAAAATTACTGCAGGAGAGTTCGATGTTAATATCTTAATATGCTGAAGTCTTTGCAAAAGAAAGTAACCAAGTTACACATTGCAAGAAAAGGAACATACCTAGGGTCTGCCCAGAAAGATGTTTTATCGAGTTCTGGAACAACCAATGTCAAGTTCAAAAGACGAGCAACAGTCACCATATCACAGATCTGAAATGCTTAGTTAGATTAGTACAACATATTATCCTTGCAAGGAAAAGAACAAACAATAATATGGGCATAAATTGGGAAGACGTGGGGAAAGAAAAATCAAGTCAAAAAGTGCACACCGCAGCGCGCATTTGATTTAAGCCCCCATTGCAGGACACCCGAAGATAACCATTACTTGAATAGTTTCCTGCACAAGTTGAGGTCTGAAGTCAAATTCTTCCCGAAGCAGTTAGCAGAAGAGACAATTTTAGAGCCCAAATAAAATGTTAGGCACTAGCCACACTGTAATGGATGAGTTATCCAAGAAGTTTAACAACGATGCAAATGAAGTTCCATCGCTTATTTTATTGGAAGAGAGCCAAAAAATAAATTTAATTCCGAGAATTAGTAAAGGATGGTGTAATAGCATTGCCATAACTTATGATATACTTGAGAATATTGGTGGTACTGGAAACAAGTTCACAGATATTCATAAACCCAAGCAAGATCGACCAACGAAGAGGTGGTAGTAAACTCCACAGTGCAGGCCCTTAAGCTAAACAAATTCCCGAAATGGGGAAAAACGCAGCCAGAACCAGGTGAACAGTTCACTGATCCTATTCCGTAATAAATCAAACCCAGTTATGGCTACCCTTATATGCATCGTTTTCAAACAAAGACAATCCGATGAGAACGGTGGTCACAATGAAACGTAGAGACATGTCCTCACGCAATGCTCGAAAGTTAAGAACTTAGCACCCAGCAAGAACAATTGTATTTATACATAGCTCATTATACCTATCAAAAACACACAACCTCCCAATATCTCCAATGAAGGAACGAAAGGTTTGAGGCTAAGGAACTCACTTTCTGGAAGAAGCGGCGTCGATTGAACGGACTCTTCGACGTGTAGAGAAAATGGAAGCCCGGTGACTTGCGAAATTCGATTGGTTATATTGGATATAAAAGGCGGATGCCATAGCTTCCCAAATGCTACGAGCTGAACCAAAAATGTCCAAAGCAAAATGCTGGAGCAGACACGAACAAACCAAACCTGCAAACGGGTTCTCGGAATTACAGGAGCTGGGAGTTTATCGCACCTGACCTGTATACCCTCAGATCTAACTTCCATTGCTCCGCTAAACACCACATTGCTGCCTCATTCAAAGTCCTCACCTATCCAACAAATTCCCGCATTCAACGTATTCATTCCGGCACTTAAGATTTCCAAATTTGCATCACCGTTCAAGGATTGAAGCCCGCTTAACACCCAGGCAAAGGAACAGCTTACAATAAACTAAATTGTTGCAATCATGCAAATTGATACAGCTCCCAAAATAGAATCTCAATAAATGAAACGCCTAGAAATCTGAATCGGGAAATCGGCAATCGGCAACCAGAACCCACTTCAGCTATCGGGCTATTCGGATTCGTCAGAGAAGATGATGGGGGTGCCGGAGCGGAGTGGAGGAGCCGATTCACGAGCCAAAAATGAAGCAAATTAAACCCGAACAACTAAATAAATGCCTTCTCTCTAAACTTTCCCGCAAATTTCTCCCTTTTCCCATTATATTTCTTAAACTCAAACAAAAAGGAAAAAAAGTGAACAAATCGACGTGGGAGTTGGAAAATACCGATTAGTGTTTGTTTGGCTAACGAGAAAGTCCACCAAACTGATATCTTTTAAATACTTTTGTGCCATTTTCAGAGATATCGTCTCCAAATTCAAGTTCAACTGCTTTTAGTTTATTATTTTTTCTCAAGAAATGGACGAATGTACTCTTATTTTTATAACAACTGGTTCTGCCGTAGAAAATTACATTTTTTACACATAATATAATTTACTTTATAATACAATTTTTACTCTCCAAGCAAAACAGATATACACCTTATTTTATTCTATATCCATGTCGGGTGAGCTTGCGTGTATTTTGATTGATAACCATCTACAAATTAATACAATGTCTTGTATAAGTGGATCCCGAGAAAACTAATTTACAGATTGATAATTTCAAGTTATTTAAGAGTAATTCTCTAGGTTTTAAAAAATAAATTTGTTTACTTAGCCATTTCTTATTTTTTATATGTAATTAATCAAAATTCAATAACATTCAAATCTCCATTTTTTGTGTTTGAAAAGTTGAGTATCGAGAGCAACATTTTTATTCATCGACTTTTATACATCCAAATATTTTCTAAAAATTATCCGATCAAATCATCTTTGAAAAAATAATGGACAGATATTAGAAAGCATAAATATGTTAATTTCATTTGTGCCTTCTAAAATTAAAAAGAACGGATCAAACATTTTTTTCTACCATTGTGATCATCTTATATACTATCCAATTTAATTACTATTTACAAGTTGTAATTAAAAAAAACAAATATAATTGTTCTAAAAAAATTGACCATCTATAGAACCAAGATAAAGAAAACGAGAAACAATGGATTAAATTCTATAAAAACAATAGAACAAATTCATATTTATTCCAAATCCATACCTCAAGAACCTGCGCGACCAGCCAATAGTTTAAAATAAATAAATAAATAAATCATAAATAGTGTTAGAAGGAGCCACTTTATCTCGAAAGTTCCTGTAATCCCATCAGCAATATTAAATTTTTTTTTCCCATTTATTATAACTTTTTTATGGCGAAGATAAAAATAATTGAAAATTATTGATATGGATTGACAAGAGAGATCGTGATTAAATATTAAAGTGGTATCTACCGTGGAATTAGTCCAATGTTCCAAAATATATATAATTGTCTAATGTAATCACCACTTTTATAATTATCAAATGTAAGTTAAAAAAATATATTCATTGACTTTCCTCACATACATCTAACGATCACATTATTATTTTCGTGAAGCTGTCTTTAACCAGAAGGATCTAACATACTAAGTACCTGTTTGAGAATAATTTCAGGGGTGATTTAAGCAAAAGATATTAAATAGTAATTGATTTTGTGAGAGTGGTTTTTGTTTAAGGTATTACCTAGAATTAGTGAAGTAGAATTGATTTTTCAAAATCACCCTCTAAAAGGAGGTGGTTCCAGTTCATATCAAAACCCGAGTGGTGCTCTGTCATCCAAAGTTGAAGAAAGTTCAACACAAAAGATATTGGTATTTAGCAGAGTGGTCGAGTTCTGTTACCCTTATAATAGAAGCTATTCAGTATTCTCCATGGAGTTGATATATTATATATATAGCAGCTCCTGCCTCAAATTTAGGCCAAGTTACAAATATAATTACTGATGAAGAGTCAATGGACAAATAGAAAAAGAATTACTAATGATCAAAAGGGAAATATAATATTTGGAGGAGAAAGTTTCACAGAATTGAAAGAGTAGAGTTCAGTAGTGACCTTTTTTCTCTTCTGGTTTATGGAGGCTTGAAGTATCCCATGCCTTATGCTCTAGTCAGCTTGCATATGCCATATGCCAAAATCAAGCTAACAAGAATCCATCCATTACTGGATCCTATATGTGTCTTTATCAAGGAAAAATCAGTTAAAAATTGGTTACGAATTACAGAAAATTACTAAGCACCTCTATTTGATGTACACCTAAGGCGACTGACCGACACGTTCGCCCTTCTTTCCATAACTACGTTCCACCAGAGTAAATATAATTTCTGTCTTGGAATCATGACAATTTCTAGCAGACAAAGATTGGGTCATTTACATCATACTAAAATTATGCACAGGTCAGTTATTTCCTACATTCCACACTAAATGGTTTTGACACAAATTTTCCATCTCAATTATACTACGACCAGCTTCCTTTTTTGCTGTCTCATTCTGCATATGAGATGATCTAGTTTCTTCTTTCATTCTGTTTTCTTCCTTGATTTGTTGAGTTCTTGTATAATCAGACAGCCTCCCAGCAATGGCATATGTACTAGAAAGAAGCACTGAATCGGTGGGATGTTCATCATTTAGATCAACCAGCATTCTCTTCACAGACTCACCCAGCTCAACATCTCCATAAACCCTACAAGCTGCCAGAAGCGCACGCCATCCAGTAATGTCTCCCTTGGAAGGCAGGTTCTTGATTAGGTTATGAGCTTCCTCCAGCAACCCCGCACGACCAAGAAGATCGATAATACATCCATAGTGCTCAATCTTTGGTGTCATGCCATATTCATACACCATTCTCTTGAAACATCTCATCCCCTCTACCACTACACCTCCATGACTACATGCGTTCAGGACTGCCAAGAAAGTTATTTCATTGGGCTGAAAACCCTCATCTTCCATCTCATACAAAGTTCGAATAGCCTTCCTTGTCTGACCATGAGCCCCATAACCAGTTATCATGGCCGTCCAAGACTTCACATCTTTATCCTCTATCTTATCGAAAATGTCAATCGCCTTGTCTAGAAACCCACATTTAGCATACATATCAACCAGTGCTGTTCCAAGAACAGCATCCACAGCCAATCCTTCCTCCTCCACATAATTTCCAAGGTATTTACCCGTACTGACAACACCAAAGGTAGCACAAGCTGAGAGTAATCCTGCCAATGTGGATGAATTCGGTCTTATTCCTTCAAGTTTCATGAGATGTAGTGAAAATACTGCTTTTTCTAACATGCCATTTCTAGCATAGTTATCTATCAAACAATTCCACAGAATTACATCTTTCTCAGCAACTTCATCAAAAATAGTTTGTCCTGATACTAAATCTCCAAATTTTGCATACATATCAATTAAACAAGTAACCACACTGAGACCAGAACACAAGCCCACCTTGATACAATGTCCATGAAGAGACCTTCCATCCAAGGAATTGCCAGCATCACCCACGGCAGATGAAACAGTCAATACTGTATTCACGCTGATCAAACCTCTCCCACACATTTGTCTAAAAAAATCTAAAACAACAGTGGGCTGAGACGCATGAAGATAACCACTCATCAAAGTGTTCCACGAAACCAAATCATTTCTTTGAGAAACATCATCAAACAGTTTGCGGGCATCTGCAATTTGGCCACACGAACAGTAAAAGTGCAGAAGCACATTGTTAACATGATTGAATAAACCATGCCCAGTCCTATGAACAATCCCATGAATTCCCTGTCCAGTATTAATCGCCAATTCTCGAGCACAAGCTTTCAGAATTGTTATGAAAGAAAACTCATCAGGCAAAAAGTTCTGATTTCTAAGGTCATTGAAAATAACAAAAGCTTGTCTCGAATCATCGCTATTAGAATAGCCTCTGAGCAGAGTATTGAACATAAAGAGATTCGGGTTTCGTATATCCCTGAAAATGGAAGCTGCATACTTGATGTCTAGTATGGCGGATGCAAGAAGTTTGCTCGATGTGAAAGGGACGAGGTCAAGAGCAGTCTTGACCATGTAGCAGTGGATTTGAGAGATCTCAGAAGTTCCATTGCAAGATTTGAGTAGAAGAAGGAGTTTTTGATCATCTGAAAATACGGCATGGCTAATATTTTTGGACCAAGTATTTAAATTCCGCCGCAGGCACAATGCATGGGCTAAGCTCATGAACCTGAATTGCTTGAAAGAGGTTTCGAAGCTCACACAAACGATCACACGATCCCCGGGGCAATCGCTATTGTCAGATACTGAATTTCATGAATTCACATATCGATATCTAAGGTTCGGAATTCCTGTAAATGGGACATTAGTGACAGCCATTACCAGAAGACAAGACACCATGGACGCCACCAAAGCTGGAAAATGCAGTGGAAATTCGAACCTGATCGAACTACGAAGAGATATATGCCTTAAATTCGAGTAGAAAATACTTTTGAAAAGGGACATGTTTCATAAAAATATGCACCATGCTATAAAAAATATTAAACGAGGAAAATATCTCGCTACACAAATTAGCGCTAATAATATCGAGACAAATTATTAATTTATTAGTTAATTTATATAATTCAACTCACTAAAATATTTATCTCCGAAAAAAAAATTATAAGTTGAAATTAAATTGAACTATAAAAGTTAAATTGAGCCGGTAACCTGCATGACTCAAACCCCAAAGGAAAAAAAAAACAAAAAAGGAAAAACTGAAACTGTTCCCATATTACACTAAATTAAATGAAAATAGGTTAAATTACCGCTTCCGCCATTTATGTGTAATTTTAGCCTTTTAGGCAATGAGTTGACATATAATATATATATATATATATATAATTGTTAACATCTAATAATACTACAAACTAGAACCAAAGCACAAATCGTCAACACAAATGATAATATTTTTTTTTTGGAGGCCAACACAAATGATAATTTAACCATATAAATATGGCATTGAATAATTATCTTAATTTGAAAACTGTATTGAATAATATCCAATAAATATAAAGCCAAACCTCTTGACAACCATGGACATTTGAGCAGTTAAATATACACAGTACGAAAGCTGTTATTCTGAAAATTAATAAACTGTTATGTGCATTTCCCCGTCCTCTTCTTCCTGCATATTGATCTTCAGAACTTGCAAGGACTTCAACCATATGGTATAATCTTTCATTTTAAATGAACTTGCAGGAACAGTAAATTACCAAATTAATCTAGTAAAAGTTTTCTCAGGCGTCCTTTTTAAAATCCAACAAACTAAATCCATCATTTACATGAGAAGACAAGAGTCAGAGAAGCCATGGAAGTAGAATTACATAGAATGTTTGTGTTTTCTCCGTTACCACAACTAAATTACAATTGAAAGATGAGAAGAAACAATTAAATCATACGAAACATGGAAGGCCACATTCTGGAAGAATATCCTCCATGGGAAATAGGACTGGGGATTTGGGATGGCAGGTGAAGAAAAATGAGAAATTTCAATCGAAATCACAGGCTCTGTTCAAAATCAGCATTTGAACAGAGCGAAAGCAGCCGTAAAATCTTTTTCACAAGTTTTGCTAGTCGTGAAAACCTTCCAACTTCAGGGGCATGATTGAGCAGGATAAAGCTGAATGTTAGGAACGGCATACTACTTCATTCACATATTAGATCATACCATCACTTTGAATGTTATGCATTGAATAAATTCCAGTGATGATCAGTTGGTAGATTTTCCTTGATCTTTTCGAGTCTTTTGAGAATTTCCAAGAAAGAAGGTCTCTTGTTCATGTCGGCTGCCCAACATTCTTCTGTTAACCTGAGAACATCAAAACCAAGAAGAGGAGAAAAAGAAGAATCAAGTAATTTCCGCCCTCATCCTGTTTACCCTTATAATAAACGAAAAGCTGTCTCCATGAATTGATCTAAAAAGGAAGTGTTTTTTACTTGAGAAGAAGCAATCTCAATGCCGGGAGTGACATTGAGGGATGGTAAGTTTGAGTGAGAAAAATAACTAAATGATTAGGTTGAACGTAAAACAGAAATGACCACTCACTCTCTCAGTACAGGAAGGTATCCCTTTGCACGGAACACCGGCCTATGACCTTCAGCCACATATTTGGCAGCTTCATAAGGCTCGTAATTAGCTAGTGGAGGATCTCCCTCAAGCATCTGCACCAGTTAGATTGTTGCGAATCAAATGAAGTCTCTTGCAATAAAAATTGACTTATATTCTTGGGAACGCTAATATTACCTCATATAATATCATTGCAAAAGAAAACACATCCACCTTCTTATCATATTTCCTGTGTTTAAAAACTTCAGGAGCCATATACCGGTCTTTTCTCCACATGCACGACATGATAAAGAAGATTTAAGCATTAAAAAAATTATATAAAACTGAAAATAACTGCATCGCAGGCACTTACAGCTTCCGGTCTCGCCAGTCATTTTGTACACATCATGTGAATTCTGAACTTTGATGAGCTTGCTTAGACCGAAATCACCAACTTTTAGATGGTCTGCACCGGAATTGACTAAAAGAACGTTCCTGTAATTTCAAAATACTTTTCCAATATAAAAGTAGATGACAGCAAATTCAATCCAAATCTAGTTTTAAAATCAAGTGAATACGAAATGACAGCAGAAAGCTGGTGAACGTTTGGTTTTTCTAGTCTTAGACGCTAATCCCTGGCAAAAAATTTCTGGTGTGTGATAGAGATTTGCATGCTCATAAAAAGTCTAGAACTCACCTTGGTTTTAGGTCACGGTGAATTATAACATTCGGCTCATTGTGGAGATAAGCCATTCCCCTGGAACAGGAAATATTATCAAAATAATTAGCACGATTAGTAAATTCCTGAGGAGCAAATATTGGACTTGGTTAAAACTTTAGATGAGTTACATCCTTATGACAATTAATTTCTAGATTTGAGTACAATGTGATTTTAAATACCATGATATACAGCCTACCATAAACGAGGCAAAGCCCAACATGGAAATCAGTAAAATGTCTCGAACAATCAAATAATATTGTTCACTAATAAATTATCTGCCATCCATGGAAATTTGAGGAAGTTTAGAGATTAGATAATGGAGATATCATTTTGATAAAGTAAATTTTTAAAAATCGTTTTAATCCTACAGCATCATCAAAGAAGCATGAGTTTGCAAAGAAAGCAATGCTGCAGGATGTTTCTTTCTATTTATGTTATCAAGTTTTTCTAATAGGTTGAACCATTATATGAGAGGTACAAAGTAATTCAACATCGCAACTTGTCAGGTTCATATAACACTTTGCAAGCAAAACGAGAATCATGATATTGAAGCCTAGCTTTCAACTTATGAAAAAGCAAAATAAGAAAAATAGTTATGGAAGTAGAGTTCATATTATCAATGAGAAGTTTGCTTCTTGTCAAAAAAAAAAAGGGTAGAATCTTATATCTTATTGGCAAAATTTTCGATGTCTTTTACATTCAGATAATCATGTATG
Organism: Momordica charantia; assembly: GCF_013281855.1. Lineage (NCBI taxonomy): Eukaryota > Viridiplantae > Streptophyta > Magnoliopsida > Cucurbitales > Cucurbitaceae > Momordica > Momordica charantia. The sequence continues at coordinate 29,972,440 of NW_028275167.1, read as the reverse complement.
ACCGTTTTTGTGAAAGATCCAACGAATTTTCCCACATATGATACAGCAAAGTTTAAAAAGAAATAACAATCTGCCATGGAGAGAAGGATCTTTCATGTTCCTATGAGCAGTGAGGAGCCAAATTAGCACACCATTCATATATTTTGCAATGTCCAATGCAAAACTTTAAAAATCTTCAGATTTTTTCTTATATTTTCAATCTTTGAGGCATCTTATTTCTTCTTGACAAGAGTTTTGAGGAATCACATTCTTTTACCTGGCGATGTCCAGTGCAAAATTGATGGCTGTTGCAGGACTGAGCGAACCTTTATCCTTTAGGTATTGGTGAAGATCACCCTAAGAGAAACAATAATGTCAACCACCAGCATGAGAAAATTACAACTTAAAAAGAATATAATCTGAAAATTTGTGGAATTGTGACATAAATCAACTCAATCAGTTACCCCTCTTAAGTATTCAGTAATTAACATAAGGGGTTTCTTCTCAGTGACAGCTCCAAGAAATTGGACTATGTTAGGGTGGCGTAGCTTCACCAACAGATTAACCTCATGCCGGAAGTCCTGGCTGAACAAGAAAAGACAACGCATATAATTAACTACAATCATATTGATTTAGTAAAGATTTAAATGGTTCTTATATATGTTAAAGAAAAAGATAAAAGATTAATATGGAAACTAATGGAGAACAGTGGTAGGAAACTTCAGAGATTAATTTACTGTAAAAAATAGAGTTTTGAGGGATTATGTCAATATCGTGGCTATGGAATCAGATTTCAAGCTGTATTGCAAGGGAAAACAACAGGAAATATAATAAAAATAGAGAAAGGTTCCGTACGGTTCACTACTGTACCTTAGGAATACATTATACATATAGGGTTTTATAAGTAAAATATTTTTCTGGATCTTACATCACTAGTCTATCATCTGAAAGCGATGGAAGAATACGTTTGACAGCTACAGGTGTTCCACGCCAATAGGCCTTCAAAATTTCACCGAAGGACCCCTGCAAAATACAGACGTTCATAAGTGAAAGCAACTCTCTTAAGTGGATAGAGGATCATACTAACAAAGGATTCAAACCACAAAAAAACAAAACAAAGATAAAATAAGATAAATGGCGGCCTAACATTGCAAAGAAAAATGTCCCATGTCAAGGAAATGAAAGCTATCAAAGACAATGGATAATGAAGCTGAAGTTATCTCAGTACAGATTCAGAATGACCAAGTACTTAAGACATTATGACATATTGTAAATTCTAACAATCTCAGCACTCATGCAGCGAGGCAAATGGATTAAAATGGTTTCTGGAATACCTATCATCAGACTCGGACGTTTTTTATTTTAAGACGACAATTTTTTTCTCCAATTGTGTAACCAAAAGGCAAGCATTAGTTCGAATACACATTAAAAGGAAACAAAATGAGAAAAACAGCCTCTTGTTAAAGATATAGGAAATGTAACTGGCTGGAAGAATTTTTTAGGCATTCGTTCCAAGACAACTTGAACCTTGAAGTTCGTTCCCTTTTTTTTTTTTATAATCCATAATTGATCTCTCTTTAGCATTTTACCCCGATAGTGGAAATCCAACTTGCTGCAATTTCAAGAAAGATAAATTTGTACCTTGCCAATAATAGCTGAGTTTGAAAAATCCAGCTCAGAAGGATCAATTTCCCAGTCACATTTATTCGGCAGAGGGGGAGGAACGGGCTTCGGTTCAAAATGGCTTCCATTTTGGCCCTGCAACATATAATTTCATTCAGAGGCAGAAATTACCAAGAAATAAAATCCCAATTGTGAAGAATATTCACGGAGTCAAAAATAACATTCATCAAAGTTTCTCCTCTTTCCTATGAAGAAAAGAAAAAAGAGGAATATTCATGGAGTAATATGAAATATCTTAGTCTTTAAATGCAATCAGGTCAAAAACATGTAGAGTCATAAGATGAGGAAATGAGATAGAACATATAAATGAAATAAAAGGACTGTAATGACATTGAAACTTGTAGAAAATAACAGGTAATATGAGACATGAGTGAACATAGTATGGATGCAAGTAGAAGCATCTTGATTTTCACAGTAACAACAAGATATAGCAAATAAGGAAGAGGTGGCTGCTTGTAATGAAGAACGGATAGTATAAAAGTTAAATTGCACTCGCACAGCCAATTGGCACAAGCACAGACTGACATTAATACAAACAACCAAAAGGGAAACTCTCAACTTACATAGGACAGGCCACCATAAGATTTTAATAACTCGATCATGCCGTGCTTTTTAGCACCTTCCGCATCAGCTAGCGGCTGTCATGGACAAGACAGGATCCTTGTAAGTTCAAACTGTAAATACTTGTGCATTGAAAGAAATGCTAGACTACCTTGATGAGGATAATGATGCAAGTCATTCACACGATTATTGCACTCAATAATAGAACTTTAAACGTTCACGCAAAGCAATGGGAAAGTACATAACTAGTCAACATGAAAGCAAGCTTATTTTGAACACGTGATATCTCCTTACTAATACAGTCAGGAAAACTACATTCTTTTAAACTAGCAATATATGCCAATGGTTTAACTCCATTTAAAGAGCAAGACCAATTTGACAGCAATGACTCAATTGCAAAATAAAATCCATCCTTCAGAGTTGACCAAATATAAATCATACGCTGTGCAAGTAGTTCAGATAAATCGGGTATGGCAAGTCATTCCCAGAGTGGTACGATCATAAAGCCCTTAAGCTGCTGCCATATACTCATTTTCTACGAACGTCCACATATACAGAAGATTCAGATTTCTTAACTCCAAGAACTGCGAATGCATAAGAAATAATGGGGGTGGGGAAATGTGGCTCAATATTAGGATAAAACCACGCAGTGATGGACTTCTTTCCGAGTTATTTTGTTCGCAGACGCTCTAAGCTAATGCCCACAAGCCCAGACTAAACAACGCTTGACATCTGGCCGAATTACCGTATTGGCTTGAAATTTAAACGTGCAGCTACAATTACCATAAAATAATTCAAACCCGGACCAAATACCGAAGAGTCAATGTAAAATAGACGTCAAACAGTAATCGAGTCACCATATAAACACAGAAAACAGTTCTGATAAAGAATTATTTCCGTAAAGAACAGGTAGGCAAAACTTACAGTGTTCTTCCAGCGATCTTGGGCATTGACATCAGCACCATGTTCAATCAAACACTTGGCAACATCGATCCAGCCATGAAGCGATGCAACATGGAGAGGGGTGCGGCTGTCGTAATCTCTGGCATGGACGAGGGACTGATCCTCCTCGAGGAGTTTGCGAACGGCACCAGAGTCGTTTTGGTGAGCGTGCCACAATATCAGTGACGTTCTACTAACTCTCGCTTTCTCCTTCTGCTTCTCCTTGGTTACCCCCGACGACGACGAGGAGCTTCCCTTAGCTCCGGAGTTTCCCGGCGACGGCGACCGGGCGCCAGTTCCGGATGGTTCGAAACTCATGATCAAAATTTTCGGATCTTCTGGATCGGATCGAATGGGGGAAGAAACCGAAACTCTTCCTTGACTTGCACTCCAATTGGATTGAATGCGACTCTGGATATTTTTCGATTATGGATTTCAAAATTACTTAATTGCAATTTAAGATCATGTGAGTACGAGGGGAAAGTCAAGAAAGAAATGCCAAAATGGGAACGACTCACACCCGAATCTGAACAAGTGAAAAAAAGTAAGGATTTTACCTTTTCAACTGAATATATTCATCTTTCTCCCATTAAAGTAAAACCTCTACGCTCTATTTTGTCCTTTATGATACCAACGGTATTTCTTTTCTTTTTTCTTTCTTTCGAAATAGAATCTAAAATTCTATTAAATTACAAGTTTCGTACTACACATTTTCAACTCTATTTTAATTAGTATGTTTTATAAAAATTTATAGAGATTCTCCCACTTGCTACTCTATTTTAAGATAAGTTGACAAGTCTCTAAACTTTTAATCATTTAGTATTTACTATTAATTATTTTAATTTAATATTTAGGTAATATACTGCCATAATATTTTACGATCACGCTATGAATTAATTTATTATAGTATATTTTTAAGTTTAGAAAGTAATATTTAAATCCTTTAAGAAAAATAAAATAAGATTTAAAGGTGCCTGCTCATTCGAATATAATTTATACAGACATTAAAATCTCCAGGTCATGTAGTAAAAATAACTATTATTATCCACATATTGACAACCTTTTTTAAAAATTATATAATATGTAATTGAAAAAATATATTATTTTAGTGTATATCATCGTGTAAAAAATCTGTTTTAGCAGTTAAGTTCCGCTCCTTCGTGTGGATGCGCTGGGCGTTGGGACCGTAGGCAACTGCCACGTCGGGTCCCACTGCCACGTCGCCAGGGTTAGACCTAGTCAAATATAGCATCCTCTCATCCGTGGCGTGTGCCAATAATGTGTGTCCAATTGCAATGAACGGCCGACATGAAATATTTTTGAATGAGCAAATCAAACGTAAGCACTAAGAAGTAAAAGTAATTAAAGGCTTGTTTCTCTTGGAGGTAAGAGTGGACACAATTTGACAGCTGTTTGGGAATTTGGATACGTATTTTCATTTTGGTCTGATCCTTACAATATTTTAGTTTGTTTGAAAGTTAACAATGCCGTTGGTTTGTTATTTAAAATTTAATGAAAAATAAAATTATATTTCATGTTTTTAGTATTTTCATATATATGCATAATGGTATATTTTAAATTTTAATATTAATATAAAGAATTGTTTAAGAGATTTAGTAATATACCTGTAAAGGGTAGTTATCATTTAAATATTTATTAATTAATTTATTAACATATATGTTATACATTTTATAAAATTTAATGTAATATATAAATATATATATGTATGTATAGAATTCGTAGAATCGTTAGTTTTACACTATGATATAATTTGTAATATATTATGTTTTATATGTATTAATTTATAGAAAATAAAATTAATTTATAACTTGAAATAGTATATTTGTCAACGTTTTGATCGACTTTTTTTATTATATAATTGTGCATTCTAAAATTTCAATTCCGAAATTTGAAAGGATAGAAATGTTGTTTTTTTAATTTTCATTACTTAGATCACGTGATCCAAGAAAAAAAATAACATTGAAAATTATAACATACCAAACATGTCGTAAGTCTTTTGCCAATCCCCAGGAACATTTGAGCAAGGTAATTCTTTTGAATCTTTCGAAAACGTGTTTTCAAATATAATTTAAGAGAATGATCGTTTGCCAACTTGAACATCTAAGTTGAACAAGCCTGCGAAGCTCGACTCTAGTTAGGATTGACTCGATAGGTGAGCTGATGTAAGTAAGAAAAAAACTTGCAATTAAATAATAAACACTCCAACGTTCAAGTCAATAGCTAAGCGATCTATACTCGAAAGATAATATAGTTTCATGTATTTGAAAATGAGGCGGGAAGTCTCAATTTATAGATGGAGCTTTCAATAGGGTTTCATGGTTTTCGGACAGTTTGAGAATCACGATGTGTTGTCGTGGATTGTGTATGAGTGAAGTTCTTTGAGGGGTGCCTTTTGATCGACTTTGCTGATAACTTGTATGTTCAATGTAGAGGTTTGAGCTCGACTAAGCTAATATCTCAAGTGACCGAGCAAGGAGAATATAGGTTTGCTCATCTTCAAGATGACTTGCGACCACCTCCGGTAGATTGGCTCGGCCTCTCTGGCGAGGTTCGAGGCACACTTAATTACTAGAGTTTACTCTGATTCATAATCACTGCCATATCAAATGTTGACACATGGTTGGTGAGAAATCACCTCCAACCATATATTTGTGAACTAATGTAGTTACCAACAATCTAAAATATTACCCATTAACTTATTATAATATATGTGGTAAATTTTAGTTAATTATTATTTTACAATATTATATAATTATAATATATTATACTTGACCAAATTTGGCAAAAATTAAATTATTTTATAACATAAAATAATATATTTATCAATGTTTTTTTATATTTATAATATGTATTTTAAAGTTTCAAAATCTAAAAAACGCCATAAACATAAAAACATTGTTTTCAAAATTTTCCACTTTGATCACAAAATATGAAAACACCCTGTATTGGATTCATGACAACTAAAAACAGAATTCGGATGATGCTTCAAATTTTGGCGGAACATTTTGAAAACAGTTAAAAAGAACAAAATACGAGAAGAAAAAAAAATATGGATGTTTTATTTTTTTAGTACAATATGTTGGATGAGGGTTCGAATTCACAACTTCTTGATTGGAATAGATGCAAATTATAGTTGAACATGAGCTATGCTGGCTTTGGCAAAACATAAGTATTTAATGTAAAAATTGAAACAAAATGATTGCGAGATGACACCTAATAACTTAAAAAAAAAAGAAAAAAGAAAAGAAAAGATAGGCACCTAAATTTTGAATCTCATCCTAATGGTTGTTAGAACTATATAAAAAAAGAAGTATTTAAAAGAAAAATACAGTTTTGAAAATTTATATTTATAAGGTTAAAAATCACATTTGGTCCCTGTACTTCAACTAAAGTAACGATTTAATCCCTAAACTTTCAAAAGTAACAATTTAGTCCTTGAACTTTAAGATTGGTTACAATTTAGTCCTTGTCGTTAGGTATTAGGTTAAATTTAACAGAACTTTGAGATTGCTGTCATTTATGGGTCGGTTTAAGATTGGTTTGGTTTAATTTGGGTTGGTTTAAGAATTAAAAAGAAAGGAAAAAATTAAACCCCTTCCCCACCATTTTACACGCCTCTCTACAGAATTTCAGGAACTTTCTTGCCGAATTTCAGAGGGTCGGGAACGACAAAAAGAAAACTGAACAGGATCGAGAGTTCTTTCAAAGTGTAATGAGGACCGATTCGATTTTTCTTCCATCTTCCTCTTCGACTCCACAAATGGAGCTTTTGCTCATTTTCCTCCTCCGTAACTTGGGATTCAGCAATTGCGGTGACTCTTCCACTGGCTGGTGCCACTGTTCCAAGAAAAGGTCCTCTCTCTCATTGATTTTAATTATAAAAAAAATTATTTTAAAAATAAAATAAATCATAACTGAAGGTAATTTGGGTTCTGGAACTTTGGGGGAACCGTCTTCTTTCCCATCTCTACCTTCATCGTTGAACTCCATAACTTGAACCAATTTCAAGGGCTAGAGACACATCAACAGGCCATCAATAGAGGTAAAACCGTACGACTACAAATGATACAGAAATTGGGGAAAGAACCTCACTGTGTATAATTCAACTGAAAAGCTAAAATAGCAAGGGAAAAAACCCCAAAACTCAAAAATCCAATGGGGGAAATGAACAATTTCTTTGACAGAGATGAGAAAACGATAAAGGGCTAAGGATGGTGGGTCAAAGAAGCAAAATCCTGAAAGAGGAAAGGGGAAAAGGGAAGCAAAAGAATCCATTTTAAATTGACCGTGAGAGTCCTAAAATTTTGCAGAGAGGCGTCGAAAATGGTGGGGAAGGGGTCTAATTTTCCCCTTCTTTTTTAATTCTTAAACCAACCCAAATTTAAACCAAACCAATCTTAAACCAACCCACAAAGGACAGCCATCTCAAAGTTCTGTTAAATTTAACCTAATAGTTAACGATAAGGACTAAATTGTAACCAATTTTAAAATTTAGAGACTAAATTGTTACTTTTGAAACTTGAAGAACTAAATCGTTACTTTAGTTAAAGTACAGGGACCAAATGTGATTTTTAATCTATTTATAATGAACACCACTTGCATTACATTATTGAACAACTGTAACTGTAGTGCCTCGAAAATTAATGCGACTTTAAAAAAAACAATATAATTAAAAAAGTTTGCATTTACGAAGAAGATGCCGCTAGGTCCAAGTCCAAAAGAGCCCATTTACCTTTCACAAGAAGAAAGCCCGGAAGCCCACTTACACGTACAGCGGAAGCTAAACTAAATTCGTCCCACATCGGAAAAGCTCAAGAAGGGATGACATTTCAAGCAGTATATAAAGGAAGGAACTACAGCCTCTGAAACATACTTACCTGGACGGGGTCAATGGGCGATCAACAAGGCTCATGGCCTAGGTTGGTGACCTCCATTGCACTTCGGAGGGGTGCCCGCCTAAGGTCTGCCCAAAGTGGCAGAGCCTACGTCATAATTTGTGGCAGCGGGGGCCTGCGTTCGCGCGGCCCCTACAAATCTAGTTCAACTTTGCCCTAATCAGGATGTTAATTTTATAATTAAACCTATCTTGTAATTGATTGTCGGTTGAACTTGTCAATACTTCTTGCGTAATCCCTAAGCTAACGTGTAATTTGTTTCTTTCAAAGTAAGTCAAAATTTACAGATCGCGCGCTTTTCGATAAATTATCACGGTACCATCCAAGTTCTCAATTCTCGAAAATCGAGTGAAGTGTGATTAGTTTATGTTTAAGCTAATGAACTGGAATTAGAGTAGGGAATCTTCGTCAACGTGTTGCGGGATGATGCTTTATGTATGCTCTATTGAGTTCGGATTCCATTCTTGCTGAAGTTAGCTTTTCCAGACTGCTGGAGGTTTGAGATTCTATTCCCCTCTGGAACCATTTTTGTGTCATTTCTCGTCAATTACTGCTTCCCTTTTCGGTTTGATGGTTTCACGATGGAAGTGTATTTCGCTTCTCGGACTTGAAAATTCCCTAAATTTGAAAAATCTGGAAATACTGCTACAGTTCTATGTATCTATCTTTCTCTTTCGATTGCGGATTGTTCTTTGGTTTAGAATTGCCATTTAGTATTTGTTTTTTTCAGTTCATGCGTGCATTTGATTAGTTGTTGAACCGGAAATCTTTCAAGTCCAAAGCAGTTCTTCTTTGCAAGTGCAGAAATAGTGCGCGGAGATATTTGTGGATATCTTATTTGGTCTCCTGAAACTTGGGTTTTTAGTTCAGCGGCAGTATTCTCGATTGCTTTTCTGCGGTTCGGTGTTCTACTACTATTAGCATATCGTTGTCGATGCTTCAAATTTTACTTCTGGAGCAATGATTGTTTCTGCACTCCTGACGTCTGTGGGAATAAATTCTGCCTTATGTTTGTCGTTCCTCGTGCTGTATTCTATATTGAAGAAACAACCTGCTTACTATGGCGTCTACATACCGCGTTTGGTGGCTGAAGGAAAAACTAAACAGAGAGATGATTTCAATCTAGAAAGACTAATACCCTCTCCCAATTGGGTGAAAAAAGCTTGGATGCTTTCTGAAGAGGAGCTTTTGTCATCTTCAGGCTTGGATGCTGTAGTTTTTATGCGAATTGTAACTTTCAGGTAATTAAGCTTCTTCAAGACAGTTAGTTCAGTTTTAAGATTTAAGAGTGACTTTTTTTTTAATTCAGTTTTATCAACCACAAATTTGTCTCTCAATATTCTCTTTGAAGTGAACTAAAAAGGGTTTGCAAAAGAATTATGGATTTTTTACCGAGAAGTAGGGAGTAGAAATAACTATGAAAGCAGGAGCTCATTTTAGTGTATGCTCCATCTGAGACTAAAAACTGAAAGCATAGAAACAAGTGCATTTTTTGTACAGTTATGTTTGGGCAGAGTTACTTGTTTTTGTGATTGGATGACTCCCTTCCTTTTTTTTTATACTATTCTCTTTCTTACCAGTTTTTGGTGGATAAAAACATGTGGAAGTGAGACCAGCAGTAGGCATTGGTTTGCTTTTGTTTCTTCCTCATTTTATGTTCTCCCATGTCATTTCTCTACCTCTGATCAAACATATTACTTGATTGATATTAAAAATATCTCCGTTGTCTGGGCAGGCATATTATTCCTACATGTTATTGAACATTGCCTATTTATTAAAATTGTGTTTTCTTCTTGAGTATGCAAGTTCGGTCAAGAAAAAGTTTTCCCGTATTAAGTCTCTTTCATTGGTGTTATAGCATGTTCTAACTATGGTCTTTTTGGATATTTTGTTATACTGCTACATTTGTTCGATAAATCTGTTCAACCACATTTTTAACTCTTTTTTCTTTTTGGAAAAATGTTGCAGTTTTAAAGTGCTTTTATTTGCTGGGGTCATTGGAATCTTTGTTCTTCTTCCAGTGAACTGCTCAGGAGATCAACTCGAGGATGTTGACCTTGTTAATATTTCAAATAACTCCCTGGATGTATTTACTATTTCCAATGTAAAAGACGGATCACATTGGTATGTTCTAATCACAATTTTATATTTAATATAAAACGGATGCTTAAATTACAGTATTTTTGTATGTGTAGATAATTTCAGAGTAGATATTAAAATGATCTGATGCTCAAATGGTTTCAGCTCTCTGTCACCCACGCACACATAATCTGGAAGGAAGTGACATGATGCAAGTGGTGTGGGGTTTTGATAGGTGTTTCATATGTTTTTATAATGTTTGCAAAGCAAATAGGAAGAGACTACGGTTTTCTAAACACAGTTCAATGAATTATTGATATTATTAGTTTAGTTAATGCCCTTAATGATGCTATGGGGTACTGATGTGGTGAATTTTAAAGCTTTCGAGTGTTCTAATGGCTAGGGTTTCTTATTTTGTTCTTAATTCTTTTGTGCATTTTTGTTACATTTTTCCTTTTGGGGATGGAGAGTCTGCTTTTCTGTGGTGTGACTGTGTTTTTATTTACTGCCTTGATAGGATGAAAGGCTCGAATATTTAGCGATCTTTTTCAATGTTATTCATAGTTTTAATGCATGACATTGTTAATTCAGCAAGGGTCAAGCATGCCCCATGGTCTATCAAAGGTCTTGTACCCAACTATAGAATTCTCAAGTGAGAAAACTTAGCTGCATTTTTTGGATTGATAAAAAAAAAGTTTCCTGGCCTTCATTTTTTTTTTAAATAACAAGAAGAAATTTGTCTATATTTACTGAAATATTGGTAATCTGTTGACAAATCTGTCAATATGTTCACTAAGTTCTTCTCGACATAATTGTTGGTATTCTATTTTGATCACTGAGTGAAAGAACTAATTTGTCATGGGTTTCTTTCCATATTTGTGCTGACCTAATCTTAACTAGTCATGTACACAAAATGTTAAGGGTCTTATCTTAGAAAGGGTAGCTTGCTTTGAAGCCAAAGAAAAATGTATTGGATTGGCTGATTTTGTTTCTTAGGTTCATACCTTGACTAGTGATGAATGAAATTGAAATTCACATTCTTCTGGATCATTACAATTTCTACTGTTCTAATTTTCAGGCAAATATCACAAAACTAATTCATTTTCTTCTAGTTGGCAGGTTATGGATCCACTTTTCAGCTGTGTATCTTATCACTGCATATATCTGCTGTCTACTTTATTATGTAGGTGACTAACACCGGTAAAAGACATGCTTTTTTTGCATATATGCTTATAAATATTTCTGCATCCACTTGACTAGCATCCTGTCCTCAGATATTATACTGGTGAAAATCATGAGGTTTTAACAATTTCTGCAATAAAAAAGCGATCAACAGTTGTATTTAGGAAGGAATGATCCATCTTTGAAAACCAACCTATTATCTTAGCTTCTTAAACCAACCTATCTAGGCTCTTCTCTTTTCCATCACTATAGTTACTCTTCCCTTATAGCCAATGGGAAGTGCTTCATCTAATCCCTATATGGGTCTTTCATAATTTCATGTTATCAATAAAATTGTTTCTTTCAAAAAAAAAAAAAAAAAAAATCTTAGCTTCTTAAATCTGCTCGAGTGTGATATTACAGAGGACATGGTTTTGCACCTAATCAATATGTACAAACTCTTGGGATCTCTCAAAACTTAATTGTAGATCAAGACAATATGTTCGAAGGCTCAAAGTTGATTAATCTTGAATTTTAAATCTGCAGGAATACAAGTATATTTCTTCAAGAAGGATTGAATATTTTTGTTCATCCAAGCCTCTGTTTCATCAGTTTACCATCTTAGTTCGGGCAATTCCTGCATCTGCTGGGGGAAGCATCAGTGACAGTGTTGAGCATTTCTTCACCGAGTACCACCCTTCAACTTATCTGTCTCACACAGTTGTCCGTCGAACAAGCAAACTTCGAGGTCTCATTGTAAGCCTCTGCCTCAAAAGTCAAAACTAATGTTACACCCTCTTTCTCTTCTTTTCTCACATGCTGAAATAAACTTGTATCAAGAAAACCAAGTTCATTTCCTTGTCTACATGTATTACGTCTAAGTTGCATATGAAAGCTGGCTGTGTGGTGCACTTACTATGCTCTTATGATCACTTAATATGTTGTGTTTCTGATTTCTTTCTCTTCGTTCTTTAGAATGATGCAAAAACAATGTATGGAAGACTCGGCCACTTACAATCGAATCTCACTCAAATACAACCTAACCGCGGCAGTTGTTTTGGATTGTTTAGACGGAAGGATGACCTTGTTGATCGATATGAAAGAAGGTTAGGAGACATTGAACAGCGTCTGAGATTGGAACAATCGGAGGTTTCATTGGCTGGAAAAGTAAGCACTTCCTTTGTGAATTGCTTCTTTCTCTTTGATGCAGTTCTAATCTTTTCCTGATAATTTGAGTTAAAAAATAATATACACAGTATTATTAATTTGGTAGATATTGCAAAATATATGAGAGCAAGGGCACGTTTGGGAAATTGAGTGAAGTTATGCAACATCTAATCAAGGGTGCCCAAAAGAAAAAAGAAAAGACGATGGATTAACACGATCAACTTAATTGGGTTGTCAGTTTGTTTGGGATACAAACTAATTGAGCTATATGGGTAGGGTTTGTCGTGCTTCTGTTAAAATAAATTGGATTGAATGAACCAACAAAAATTTATGAAAAAAATATAATTCATTAAATTCTCCCACAATTTGATTTTTTTTTTTACTCTCCAATTGTTTAAGCCTTTTTTTTTTTGAGAAAAGGTGATTTAATTAGAAAGCAACTGTCTCATGGGCTACCTTTGGACTATATGCTTTCATAAAATAAAACATCATATTGAACTCCTATTTTCTAATTTTATATGTGAAAACAGGTAACTAAATCCTTATTTTCACTATTTTCTAATGAAATTTAAAAAGTAAATGACCTGAGCCAACTCAACGTAAATTTTACATTGGGATTAGATTGGACCCTTAGGTCTTACCTTAATTTGCAACCTGGTCAGATGCTAAATATTTGTTTCCCCAACATAATCACACCCATGGACACCCTGCATATAGTGAAATTCATCTCCAAAGGTTTCTAAAATGTTCAAGTACAACTTACGAAATCAACATCCACATACATGTAGGAATTGTTGTTATTCCATGATATTTTCTGCTTCTGGACAATAGACTTGAGTTCAAATGGCTATTGAAAAGCAAATGTTTGAACGTATTCTTCTATGTTCGCAACCTTTCTAGTTTACAATGAATAAAACGTCAAAGTAGAACTAAAGCTTCATGCATTACTGCAATTATTTCATGGATGATTTTTTGGTTCCATATGTCACAATGATAAAGTTCAAGGGTAAATTTTTTTTTTTTTTTTGGATATTCATGAGTGTCCGGGCCAGCTTACGCACACCTCGACTAATCTCACGGGACAACCGTTTGATCTTACAACATTTGGTGTCGGGAAACACATAGGAATTACTAATTACTAAGGTAGGTGGCCATCATGGAGTTTGAACCCATTCCCTCTTAATTAATCCTAGGCCCTTTGGACCAATGAGCCATCCATGATGGTTGCTCAAGGGTAAAATCTCATCGATTAGGAAGGAAAATACAATGGGAAGAGTTTTGCTAGCCTTTCCTTCTCTACTAAATCCTAACAACTTTTACTTTCTACCCGAAACTAAACTTTCCTGTTAGCAAGGCAACTTCCAAAATATGGATTCACTGCCACGTTTACAAGTGAGTTTATTTGTGAAATCAAAATGGAATTTATCTAGAATCTGGCTGTGAATGATAATATATATATATATATATATGTATGTATGTATGTATATATATATGTATGTATATAGATATGTATGTATGTATATATATATGTATGTATATATATATGTATGTATGTATATATATATGTATGTATATATATATGTATGTATGTATTTTATAAGAAACGAATATTTCATTGATGATATGAGATATACAAAATGCAAGGGCAGTTACAAAAATGCCTTCCAATTGATGAAAAGGTAGGGTGTAAGAAGTGAAGGATGAATATAAACTTTTACACCAACCAAGAGCAAGCACAGTCACTCTATCCAGAAAAGAATCAAAAGAAACAGATTTGTTGTTAAAAACTCTGCTATTCCTTTCAAGTCATAAACTCCAAAGGAAGGCTCTGATGAACAGGATCCAAAGTGTAGCTCTGTTCTTTTTGAATGGATGGCCAGCCAAGAGACAGTCAAGGAAGATGGATGGTACATTGTGAAGAGCTGTCTTCCATCCGAAGATAGATAGAAGATGTCCCCAAAATTTTGATGCAAAGTTGCAGCTGATGAAGAGATGTCCCACTGACTCTGATGCACTGAAATAGAGGTGGCAGCAACTTGGAGAGAGAGAGAGATGTGTGGTAGCCTCTTCTGAATTCGATCAAAAGTGTTCATGGCCTCGTGACTGAGTTCCCAGCAGAAAAACTTAACCTTTTTGGGACATTTACCTTGCCAAAGAGTGGTGAAAAGGGAGGATCCATTGTGGGTACCGACCGATGACAGGAGCTTGAAGACAGAGATGGTAGTGAAGGCTTTACTTGGATCAAGAGGCCAAAACCAGTTGTCTTCACCAGGGGAAGGGACAATTTCATCAATTAAGAGTGATAGCTGAAGCCAGTCATCGAATTCCTCATCTTTAAAAGGTCTACGGAAGCTATATACCCAACAAGAGGTAACCTTATCCCAATGATCAACAATTCTGGCGTCTCTGGTTGTGGTTAGGGCAAAAAGCCTTGGGTAAAGACTGGCTGATGGCCCCGGGGGGTGCCATCTATCCCTCCAAAAACAGCAATGACTTTCTTCCCCCACTTTGAAGTGAGCAAAGTCCTTAATTAAGTGTGTTTGTTGTTGGATGGATATCCACGGGCCTTTGTAGCCAGTTGAGTAGATTGTGGGCCAAGTGTCTGTGGAAGATCTCATATATTTTGCAGAAATGAAAGTCCTCCAAAGGTGGTTTATCTCGCTTATGAATCGCCAAATCCACTTGGAGAGCAGAGCATTATTCTTGTGTTTGATGTTGCCAACGCCCAGGCCACCATCAATCAAGGGAAGCTGGACATGTTCCAATTAACAAGATGGGGCTTGCTGTTTGTAATTGGTCCTTCCCATAAGAAATCCCGAAAGATTTTGCTGATTTGGTCTGCCACCTTTCTTGGCAAGCTGAAAAGAGAAAGGTAATAAGTGGGAAGGTTGGATAAAACAGATTGAAGGATAGTGTGCCTTCCCCCTTTTGATATAAGGTTGTTGCTCCATCTGCTCAACCGATTTTGTAATTTTTCGATGATGGGATGCCAAAAGGAGTCCTTCCTAGGATTTCCGTTTAAGGGGAGACCCAAATAATTGCAAGGCCAAGTGCCTGTTTTTCGTCCCCAAGCCTTTGCGATGAGAGTAGTGATCTGTGGATCAATGGAGACTCCATAGACATCGGATTTGTTGTAGTTGATGTTGAGACCCGAGGCAACCTCAAAAGATTTGATAATTTTTTGAAGATTCATGATCTTTGAGCGATCCATACTAGTAAAAAGGAGCATGTCATCTGCAAAAAGAAGATGGTTAATCAAGCCACATCTAGATGAGTAACCTTCTATTTGGCCTCGACTTTCTCCATGGGTGAGCATATGACTTAGGACATCGGTGATCATAATGAAGAGGAAAGGGGAGAGTGGGTCCCCTTGTCTTAGGCCTCTGGTAGCTGTGAACTTGCCTCTAGGTTTGCCATTGATAATAATGGAGAAGCTCGTTGTTGATATACATGCCCGTATCCATTTCCTCCATTAATAGTCTATCCTACACTTTAATCTTTTAAAATTAAGTCACTAAGGTTATCAAGCATCATCACTTTCATTTTTTCTTTAAATAGGTAATTGTCTTCTTTTGGAGTTCATCGAGACTAAATTGGATCGATTCCATTATATTATGTCAGAAGTTTCTGTGTATTTGTTTTTTAGAATTGACTTTAGTTCTAACCCCATTGTGATAGAGGTAGAGAGTTGCATGTCAGTCGATATCTCTTGTTATTCCAAATGTTCTAGGATTTAGGATTGTGGAACTGCATCCAAGCTTTTAGAGTTCAATATGAGAGTGTCTTTTGGCTAAGGTGCTTAATAGATTGAATTGAACTAACATTCCTTTTTAATTGCCAAAGGAAGTTCCAGCTGCTTTTGTATCCTTCAAGTCACGCTATGGTGCTGCAATTGCTATGCACATGCAACAGTCGGATAATCCCATTCATTGGGTGACAGAGCGAGCTCCTGAGCCTCATGATGTATATTGGCCTTTCTTTTCTTCAACATTTATGCAAAGATGGATTTCTAAGCTGGGAGTTGCGGTTGCATGTTTCCTTCTTACTATACTATTTTTCATACCAGTTCTCGTAGTGCAAGGACTGACTAACCTTAACCAGTTGCAAACCCGGTTTCCCTTTCTTAAAGGCTTTCTTACCATGTAAGTAGTGACTCTTCACCTAACTTTTGTTAGAAGTAGCATTTCTTTCCTTAAAGCAGTGTCAGAAACTTGATGTTTAAGTCTTCTAAGCCAATTTTTATATGATACCTAATTGTATAGATTCATCATAAGTAGCAGATGAGTGATTAGTTCACATGAAATGTACTTTGTTTCAAATACTTGGATACTGGAGTAGTCACAAAAAGCAGACAACAACTAAAGCCCCGTATATATATCCCCCTCGAGAGAACTATTTGTTGTTTTGGAATGATCATCCTGTTGATAATTTTTTTTTTGTGATGATAATCAATAAATGCTAAATGTTTCATGCGTTTGATTTACCTTTTCCCGATGGATTATATGATGTTTTGATGGTCTAACCCCTAATTATCATTACAGAACATTCATTAGTCAAATCATAACAGGATATCTTCCTAGCCTTATCCTTCAATCCTTTCTGAAGATGGTGCCCCCTGTTATGGAATATCTCTCATCCATTCAAGGATATATTTCTTTAAGTGAAATAAGAAAGAGTGCATGTTTTAAAGTATTGTGGTTCACTATATGGAATATTTTCTTTGCTTCTGTCTTCTCGGGAACAGCTCTGTTTCAACTTTCAATGGTCTTTGAGCCAAAGACCATTCCTAGGAGGCTTGCTGTGGCAGTTCCTGCGCAGGTAGAGCCTGGTGTCCCTATGAATACTATCTTTGAAGCTTTTATTGAACGCCGAAAACAGTTTGAGTGGAGGAACTAATATCTAATTACAAGTAACAGAATTGGAATTGTCACATTTGTATATGTTTGGAAGCCCAAACTTATATGATTTAATGAAATTGGGGATGATGAGTTGGCACATTTGTGTTTATGTCTAAATTTGCTAGGCAAGGTTGTTAAACTCGTATGCTGTATGAACTTTATTGTACAAGTCCAACCAAATTGTAGGGCAATCAATTTAAAACTTAGCTTCAAGTTTCAACCATAAGTTGGTAAACTTAACGTTCCTATTTGTGAATCATATCAATTGTTCTTATCTTCATAGGAAAGTGAGTCAGAAAGTAAATCTTAGGCAGACATGTGTCCTGTATCTGTCACAACTTCTCTGAAGCCTAAATTTAGAGGAAATTTTATGATTACCTTAATATTGATTCCATAGTTGATTAAAGGATTAATTTGGGCATGTTATAGAAATACTACATCTGTGCATAAAACTCTGTCCTTTATGACCATGAGGCACAGAGTTTCATACTTCTCACTCTTCATTTTGATTGTAGGCCTCATTTTTCATTGCTTATGTTGTCACATCGGGATGGACGAGCTCGCTATCGGAACTTATCAACCTCTTCCCTCTTATTCGTAGTCTTGTTACAAAACCTTTCAGTGGAAATTCAGATGATGAACAAGAAGTTCCATCCATTTCTTACCACAGTGACATTCCGAGAACTCTTTTCTTTGTACTTCTTGGTGTCACATATTTCTTCCTAGCTCCACTTATTTTGCCCTTCCTTCTTGTCCACTTCAGTCTTGAATACATAGTTTATCGCAACCAGGTTCGTCACTTTTCCCCCTATGATTCAAGCAATAAGTTATAAGTGACAAATCAAGTGACCTATATATTTGCATCTGTACCGAACTTTATTATTTGATGTATTTAGATTGCCTGGTAGGCTTTTCATTATTGTCCTGTGAAATATTGTTAATTTTAACTTGTTTATACTTTTTTTTTTAATGATGAATGTCCATTTCTATGTTTTTCTTTAGTTTAGTTTATTTTTTTGTTTTTGTTTTTTTAATTTAAAAGGACATGTCTATGTTGAAAGATAGATTTCTGTCCATTTTATTAAAGAATCTCATTCTACTTATTTTCTTAAATTTTTATATATTTTCAAGTGGTGAGGTCATATCTGTCCTAGGACGCTCCAAGTTCATGGCCAATACAACAACTTCAAATTAGTTCTCTTATGGGAACTTAAATGAATAGCATGATATAAAATCTTATTTCCAGAGAATTATGTCTTCCATGTTTTTGCTTCAATTTAGCTTTTTAAGGTGTCATTTGGTATGGGATCTGAAAATAATTGTCTCCACAAACAATAGAAGTACAGAATAAATTAAGTTTTTGAAAATGTTCTATGAGTGCTTTAGCTGTGATATTTATTTTGTGGCTAGCTACTATATTTTCTCTTTTTCTGGAAGTTCCTTCTCATATGCCTGGCAATAACTCTTTTTTGCTTAACGTTAAATGTGCAGTTCATCAATGTGTATGCACCCAAGTATGAAACTGCGGGGAGGTTTTGGCCTATTGCGCACAGTTGCATTATATTTTCTTTAGTACTCATGCATGCTATAGCTGTGGGAATATTCACACTGAAGAAGCTCCCTCTGGCATCAAGTTTATTGGTTCCTCTCCCAATTTTAACGCTTCTTTTTAATGAGTACTGTCGGAAACGCTTCCTACCCAATTTTTCAGCTTACTCTGCAGAAGTAAGTTTACCTACTGCAATATTCTTTCTTCAACTTCGCTTAACACATTTTTCTGTTATGCTCTGCCCTCCAAATCTCTGATTTGATACCACATATCGTTGTTTCCAGACTTTGATAAAGAAGGATAGAAAAGACGAGAATGATCCTGCAATGGCTGAATTTCTAGACAATTTGGTCACTGCATATAGTGACCCGGCCTTGATGCCTGTAAGTTTCACTGCAAATTCCGACAGTCTCAGCCGCCCGCTGATGTCTCCAGAAGATTAAAGAACTTTGATGGATAAATCTTTCAGTAATTGGTGGTGATGTGTATTACTATGTACGTTTATAGCCAGTTTCCATATAATCAGGTTAGGTAAACTTACCTGCTCTTTAGTTGATAGAGAATGTTATTAAACCTTTGAGTACCACGGATGTTTTGGAGTTTCTGTAACATATCACCAATTGAAAGAATAAAAAGCCTAAGTATTAGAGGCTGGGGTGAAGGTCTGAAACATAAAGTAGAGTTGAAAATTGGAAAGAAATTGAGTTTTTATTTTATTTTATTTTATTCATAGTCCTGCAAGGCTCTCTCTATATAAATTTATGACTGATAATAGAAACTGAGGTTCTGCAGCCTTTAGTTTTCAAATAATTCCCTGGACCAAGCCTTGAATCCACGAGCCAATTCCATTTTCTTGGCTCCGAGTTTCCATGATCCGTCATTATTATTCTACACAAAGTTATCGAAATTCTCAATTTATAGTCCAATGTTTGGATATTAGAAAAGGCAAATAAATTATTCATCGAGATACTGTTTACTATGTACAGTAATTGGAAGTCCAAACAAACAGTTGGATTAGAATAGTATTGCTGGCTGTGGCTAGTGCATTATTGAGGCATTCCCTGTAGTTTTGTATTAACTAAGAAGAGTAGGACAACGTGAAGGAAACAAAGGCTTAAATTTGCAGTGTTTGTTCTTATGGAGTCTTACTAAACAGTACCCAACAACTTATTCCCTCTCTCATTTCTTAATTCAACCGGATTCTCTTTTTTGAACTATTTCTGAATCTATGGAAGCAAAACAAAGTTGACAGAAAAGCAAACTAGATGAGCCAGCTCAAGTCATTCATGAGGGCCACAGTGATTTGACTGTTCACATATCATTATTGCCATTCCTTTTCCATGAGTCTAAAACATCATTATTGCTAACTCCACCTCCTAATGACTTCTACTTTTGTCTTCTTTTGGCCAGGGGGAGGGGAAGGGTGTCAGAGTAAATTGGGTTAAGTTATGTTTTTTTTTTACTACAAAAAAAACAGAGTTAAGGTAAAATCCATTTATAGCTACTTTATTATATTAACTGTGCTGCCAAGGCCTATCTACCAGTTATCTCTATAATCTATTCGTAGGACTAATGTATCTTACTTTTGATGGTAGGTTTTTCCACTTCCATATTTTCCTGTACTTCTGACTTTGACTTTGACTCAGGTTCTGTTCTACATATTCAAAATCCACTACGAAAAAAGGTATGCAGAAAGTCTCTCTCTCTCCCCCCTTGTGGGAGTTTCTACATTCATCAAAACTATTGAATAATGCACCACCTCATCTCAACGTGTGAAATCAAGCTTCTGATCTTCTCCATTCTCCAGTATGATGCCTTCTTATGGAAAATACATACCCCTTTGATAGTTTTGTTTCCTCTTCTCCCTTAGTAGAATATTTTAGATTGAAAATGAACAAAAAAACAAGACCCAAATCGCGTCAGTGTATTAGATGTAGACATTTTTAAAAAATTCTTAATGAGAGAGACGTATTGCCTGTAAATTGATATGATCTACTCAAGTTTGAGTTGAAGCTTATGATTATTTATGATGAGGAACACCACTAAATTGGCAGCCGCCCACCCACCATGTATGTATTATTGGTGCAAGTATCTTACAACTGACACTTCTTGGATTCTCATTGATTGGTGAAACCTCAAGAATTCATCATCATTTCCCATAGATTTATCTCCTTTTGGCTCAAAATTTCTCCTCTTCAAATTCAAGCAAAGATTATAAGAATCAGGCCAAGTGGTTGAGATTGCCACCTTATTTGTTTATCCCTCAAAAGGAGAGGTTCAAATTAAAGGATAATGTTTGATCTTCTGCTACCTTCACTACCCACCAAATTCATGGTTAGATTTGGAAGATGTCTAGTCTCTTCCTCTTGCTAGGATTCCATCATTCCACTGAACCAACTTGGGTCTTTTCATTGCACAAAAACTATGATTAAACGGGAAAAAGAAGGCCACTAGTTTCCACTAGAAGTTATCATAACCTACAGATTAATTAAATAGTACCTGTAATAATAACTATAGGGTACTTTTCTTGTGTATTCTTAATTGTGATTATTGCCCAGAAAAAAGCTCTTAAGCTGCATATTCAATTGATTTGATTGACTTAGACTGGTAATGACTTCACCTGTCAACTCAGCCAAAGCCTAAAATATTGGCTGATCCGACCGAAAGCCACAAAAATTGGCGACGGCGGTGGTTTATTATTTATGGCAAAAATCAAAAGCTGTCGACATTAGTGGATGCGATGAGTTGAATAAGTTTATTGACCATTCCTAAACCACTGTCCCAATGTACAGATACAATGTTCTTAAGGATATATATTTTTTTTATATATTTATACCCAAAAAAAGGAAAAAGGAGATCCAACTTTCCCAATCGTTGAATGCCCCATTCATCCTCAATTCACTCCCACCAATCATGTGTTCAAGGAAAATGTAGTAGAAAAGAGCACAAAAAGGTGGAGATTTGCTTATGATCTTCCACTATTCTATTTTTATTTTACACGATCGAATGTGCGTGAAGATTTGAACTCTATTCATCGGACTTTTCAATTAGACTGTCATTATCGTTGTCGTCGTAGTTGAAACACCTTTTTGTCACCTTTTAATTATATTAAAAAAAGAATAAACGAACATGCATCCCGACCTCTCTTTTGTTTTATTTTGTTTTTAGTAACAACCAGATTGGTGTTAGTGTTGTTTCTAACCAGATAACTACTTTTCTGATTTGTTCACTTGCCTTGAAGATGTATGTATTTAGGATGGAGAGATGTCTTTTGTCATCATAAGGACGGTTTGATTGGTGATAATCCAAATAACAAATTATGATTAGAAATTTAGAAGGTCAAAATCAGTCTTGTCTTCTTCGTCATTTGCACATATTCTGTTGCTTTTCAATTCCTACTTGTATTCCACTGTTCTACACTGACCCAGAAAATTAAATTGCTAACTTATTAATTACTTATTTTCGTTAATTATTATCTTTCCAATTTCATATACAAAGCCTTTTGACAAATTAACTTTTTCCATTTTCTCTCTCTCACATAATAGTTGTTTAAGCTTATATCATGAAGGGAATGAATAGGTTATCTTTATACATTTATAAGTATATGAAATCAATGGAGTGAATGATTGGTTAAATTAATAAAAATTACAAATGTTCAGTTTGTTTTACAAAATTTAAAAGCCTTGAATACGATGATATATATTATTTTATAATTCAAAATCACTCTCTTTGGTAACTTATTTAAAGAATAAATATGTTGCTTAATGACGATATTAAAATGTAGATGTGAATATCAATTCACGCTTTCATCGAATTTACATAATAATAATATTTCAAAATAACCCAAAAGTTGAAGGATACCACTTCATTCCCTTGAAATTTAATTATATTTTGATGTTTATGTATAATATGATACTTACATTTATATTTGAACTTGAATTGAGATGAATAATATATTTCTATTTTTGTCCGAATAAAATTTAATAATACTTCTCTCCTTTGGTGACAAAAATGAAAATGACAGAAAATTATTGAGTCAAGGTCTACAATTGTAGGTCATATAGTTAAACTAAGTTACAATTAGAGAATGAGTACAAATAATTTCATTAAAATAAATGGAGAAGTACAAACTCTTACCAAGGCATAGTGAATTGACCCCACTATGCATAACAATAAACTAATAAAGGCTACATAAAATTACCTCAAGCAAATAATGTTGCTTTGGGAGACCTCGAAGTTTTTGAATGAAGTTCATATTTCTACCCAAATTTTCACTCAAAAGTTAGTAATTTTATTACATTCAACTCGAATGAGTAGCAAAGTTAGAGTGTATTGGGAAGTTTTAAAATCACTCATCTTTTCCTAGATCATGTTTAGCAAATTAAAAATTGATTTTAAAAAAGTTTAAAATCACTTTAAATTAATTTTTATGGTATCATGATTTTAAAAAATCAATTATAATTAAATATCTTTTTTCAAAATTACCCATTCTATGCCAACACACCCTTTGTATATTTTCAAAATCAAATTAATAATTCACATCCAAAAACTGTTATTTATTCAAGTCTATATTCCAACTTGACAAAATACAATAAAAGAAAGTCACAGTTGTGTTGTTTGCTTAAAATTCTAAAGGGTGAGCTTTTTAAAATTTTCAACAACAGTAAGCAATTTAAGAAATTCTAAAAAACAAATGAGTGGTTTAATAAAATGTTAAAGATGCTTTTTTTTCCTAACAAAAAATCATCTTGAAAACTTATACCCTAAATTTACACCAAAACCAGACCCCACTTCCCCACTTTTTCCATTCCAGACATACAAACGAACATAAAACCTCCATCAGGCCCAGACACATTGAACCTTAAGAAACTTAGACCTTTTTTTTCTCTCTCTCTCTGCAACAACTACAGTCCCTGCTGGGACTGAGATACCTTGCCACTTGCCAGTGGATATAGAGAGAAATAAGAAGAAGAGAAGAGAAAAAAAGAACAAAGCCCATTTCTTTCTCTCTTCTAACTGTTGTATCTCTGCACTTTTTCATCCGCATGAACCCATTTCTCTCTTAATCGAATCATGGAAGAGTCAGAAGAGGCCAATGCCACCACCAAATGCAACAGCAAAACTGGGAGTTTCAAAGCCTCAATAAACCCTCATCATCATCATCACCACCACCACCACCACCACCATCATGTTGTTCATCACCAATATCAGCACCACCATCTATGGCAGTACTCAAATCAATATGCTTTTTATAACCAAAACCAGTTCCAGAGATGCTACCCACTTATTCTCCCTCTCCCTCTTCCTCCTCCTATTCCTCTGCAGCTCGCTCTGGCTCCTCTTCCCCCAAATACAACAACAACTACAAAAACCCACTTCCAGAAACCTTCCTGCAGGCTCAATACTCCTCCTCTTGCCGCCCCCTCCGATACCCATCTTCCAATAATCAAGATTTCTCCAGGTATAACCCTCTCTTTATTTCCCTTTTCTCTGTTTTTTCTCATTAGGGGTTTTTTGGCCTCTTTTTCTCAAGTGGGTGGATTCTGGATTGTAATCATTCTGACATTTTTGTTGTTTTTTTTCCTTCTTTCTGTTGAACACGTGCATTCAGCTCCAAAAGGGCTACGACTGAAAAGCAATTTACCACTTAAAGGAGAAAATGGAAAAGTAAGTGAAAGTAAACCAGAGGCATTAGTGGCTGCAAGAAGGCCAGATTCTGGAGGAGTGGAAGGCCCATTTATTCCTCTCTTAGCTAACCATTTCTTAGTCCAGTTTGACCCTTCACAACGTATTTGTCATTACAATGTGGAAATCTCCCCCAATCCTTCAAAAGAAATTGCCAGAATGATCAAACAAAAACTTGTGGAGGACAACTCTGATTTGCTCTCTGGGGCCTCCCCTGCCTACGATGGCCGCAAGAATCTTTACAGCCCAATTGAGTTCGTTCGGGATAGGCTTGAGTTCTATATAAGCCTTCCAATCCCTTCCAACAAGATGAAAGTTACAGGAGGAGAGATCAAACATAAGCAGGAGTTCAAACTCTTCCGGATTAGTATCAAACTTGTCTCGAAGTTTGATGGGATGGAATTGAATCGATACTTGACGAAAGAGGGAGATGATTGGACTCCAATTCCTCAGGATTATCTCCATGCTTTAGATGTTGTGTTGAGGGAGACCCCAAATGAGAAATGCTTCCCTGTGGGAAGATCTCTATATTCAAGTTCAATGTGGGGGGGAAAAGATATTGGGGGAGGAGTAGTTGGTTTGAGAGGCTTTTTCCAAAGCCTTAGGCCCACACAGCAAGGCTTGGCCATGAATGTGGATTGCTCTGTCACTGCTTTCCATGAAAGCATTGGAGTGATTCCTTATTTACAGAAACGCCTTGATTTTCTTAGAGACCTTTCACAGAGGAAGACAAGGGGCCTAACCTGTGAAGAAAGGAGAGAAGTGGAGAAGGCTTTGAAGCATATCAGAGTTTTTGTTTGTCACAGAGAGAGTGTTCAGAGATATCGAGTTTACGGCTTAACCGATGAGCCTACTGAGAGTCTCTGGTTTGCAGATAGGAACGGGAAGAATCTTAGATTGGTGGGTTACTTCAAGGATCACTATAACTATGAGATTCAATTCAGAAACTTGCCTTGTTTGCAGATTAGTAGGAGTAAACCATGTTATCTTCCTATGGAGCTTTGTATGATTTGTGAAGGACAGAGGTTTCTTGGGAAGCTCTCTGATGAACAGACTGCAAGAATGCTTAAGATGGGTTGCCAGAGGCCTAGGGAAAGGAAAGCTAATATAGATGGTGTCATGCAAGGTCCTGTTGGGCCAACAAGGTAAAAATTTGGAAAGCTCCAAAGAAGTTTGATTTTGAATACAATTTGATTCTCAATTTGCTTTGAATTCAATTTCTCCTTTCTAATAACATTTGTCTACTTTGGCTGACAGTGGCAACCAGGGAAGAGAATTCAGCCTCCAAGTTTCTAGGGAAATGACCAAATTAACTGGGAGAGTTCTTCAACCTCCCAAGCTAAAGCTTGGCGATGGGGGCCAGATTCGTGACCTCATTCCCTCCCGTCATGACCGACAGTGGAACCTCGTTGATTGCCACGTTTTCGAGGGAACGAGAATTGAAAGGTGGGCATTGATAAGTTTCGGTGGCAGCCTGGATCAAAGGTTGAACATTCCCAGATTCATAAACCAGCTCTCTAGAAGATGTGAGCAATTAGGCATTTTTCTCAACAGTAAACCAGTTGTCCCCCCTCAATTTGAACCGACGCAAGTGCTTAACAGCGTCTCAATTTTGGAATCAAAGCTTAAGAAGCTTCATGGAGCTGCATCGAACAAACTTGAGCTCCTGATCTGTGTGATGGAGCGGAAACACAAAGGCTATGCTGATTTGAAACGGATTGCCGAGACGAGCATCGGCATTGTAAGCCAATGCTGCCTCTATCCGAATCTTGCCAAATTGAGCTCCCAGTTTCTGGCTAATTTGGCTCTTAAGATTAATGCCAAGGTTGGAGGTTGCACTGTTGCTTTGTACAATTCATTACCCTCCCAAGTACCCCGACTGCTTCGAACCGATAAGCCTGTGATCTTTATGGGCGCTGATGTAACTCATCCCCATCCCTTGGATGATTTTAGCCCTTCCATAGCTGCTGTGGTTGGCAGCATGAATTGGCCTGCCGCAAACAAGTACGTCTCGAGAATGAGATCGCAAACACACAGACAAGAAATCATTGTGGATCTCGGAGCCATGGTGGAAGAGCTGCTCGATGAATTTTATCAAGAAGTGAACGAACTGCCATCGAGAATTATATTCTTCCGAGATGGTGTGAGTGAAACCCAATTCTTCAAAGTGCTTCAAGAGGAGCTGCAGGCTATTAAAACAGCCTGTTCTAGATTCCACAATTACAAGCCTCCCATAACTTTTGCTGTGGTTCAGAAGAGGCATCACACAAGATTGTTCCCGTTCAAAGTTGATCCATCTTCGAATCAAAATGAGGTTCTTGATGAAAATATTCCTCCCGGGACGGTTGTGGATACCGTGATTACTCACCCAAAGGAGTTTGATTTCTATCTCTGCAGCCACTGGGGGGTTAAGGGAACAAGTAGGCCTACACATTATCATGTACTGTGTGATGAGAACCAGTTCACTTCTGATGAACTACAGAAACTGGTTTACAACTTATGCTACACATATAACAGGTGCACCAAGCCTGTTTCACTAGTTCCTCCAGCTTACTATGCTCATCTAGCTGCCTATAGAGGCAGGCTTTACCTCGAGCGATCCGATTATTCCACGGCTCATACCCGAGGAGTTTCTGCTGTCTCTCGAGCTGCCCCGCCAAAAACAACGCCTCTACCAAAACTCAGCGAAAATGTCAGGAAACTCATGTTTTACTGTTGAATTTTGTTGTTTTCATCCATGTATATTGTTTATGCCATAGATGAAATTTGCATCCAAACTTCTGAATTAGAGCTAATTAAGCCACCACCATGAAAAGATTTAAGAATTGAAGCTTCTTGCATAATACTATCTACAATCTACATGGAGGGGATAAGACTTTAGGAAAACAAATTCTAATGGACTCAATCTGACAGTGACACTTAATGAAAAGTGACACTTGAATTAAA
This sequence comes from Momordica charantia, assembly GCF_013281855.1. Classification (NCBI taxonomy): domain Eukaryota; kingdom Viridiplantae; phylum Streptophyta; class Magnoliopsida; order Cucurbitales; family Cucurbitaceae; genus Momordica; species Momordica charantia. The sequence goes on along the minus strand of NW_028275167.1, from coordinate 29,944,874 downwards.
AATGACATTGATATGGTTTAAAGTGAAAACAGGAAATTTCCATCTGCATTACTTTTCTTGTTGACTCTGGCACATAGATGTTGTAAAGCTAGGCCCTAGAAACAAAATTCATCATATCTTGTAGAAATTAAAACTGTCTATGTAACAGTAATTTTGTTTATGACAAGTTAATTTTCTGCCATGTTTTGCTACCATACCACTAAATTATTCCCCTATTATTATGCTTCTAAAGTAACCCAATGAAAGCAGTTCATCAGGTACTGTGAAGAGGGAAAGAGATTATCATAATGATGGAGAGAAATTACAAAAAGAAAAAGAACTTTTGAGATGAAAAAGAGAGAGAGAGGCAAAAAAGTGTCACAAATTCAGAGAGCCTCACAGTCCCAGACTTGGATTAAAGAGAAAAGCCAATTCCCACATCCAAATTGTCCAAACTGACCCAGAAAAGAAAGAGGAGAGAGGGAGAGGAGAAGGGTAGTTTGGGGATGAAGAAATGGTGTGATATAACACATTCATGCAATGACAAAGTAAAGGGCATGAGGATGGGAATAATAGAGAGAGAGAAAGGGAAGTGAAAAGTCTGACTTTTGAAGTTGCCATTTTGTCTGTAGAGAGGAAATAAACAAAGAGAGATGAAATGGGTTTTATTTATTTATCGGAGGAAGGACAGAGGAGCAGAAGGCAGAGCTTTTGTGTGCTGTAAGTTGGAACAGCTTTTTAGCGCCATTAATGTCCCTTCGTCAGCAAGTACTGCACGGCCTCTCAATCCCACGCGACACAAAGACTGTAAATTTATTGAACCCTAACCCTAACCCTAATCCTCCCCTCCCCTCCCCTCGCTACCTGCTCCAATGGGACCCCCGAGGCCCTCTCCTTTTACTTTACTTTACTCCCATCAATTCCTTTTTTTTCCCTTTCGCCAAAAGTTATGTACGCTGCATAGGAGAAAAAAAAAAAACTTTAATCTCACGACCTAAGATTAGGGATATTCATTTTATCCCCGGAGCTCGTTACTACCAGGACCGCTCTAAATGAGGCAGGGAACCACTGTTTAGATTTTCGATTGGGTGAGGATGGGAAAAAATATTTCGCGTCGAACTAAATCGGTGTGAGGATTGGAATATGTTCCCGTCCCTTGACCCACGTCATTTTTTAAAATATATTATACATACTAAAATAATTTTATTATGCTATTTATATATAGGTATAATAAAAAAGTCATACATTCTTTTCCATCCACCCAATACTAATATATATTTGGGAGAATTAGACGTTGTAAATGGGATTTGACCTTTAGAAATTAAGCAATTATATAAAAATTCATTTAGGAAAAAATATATTTATTCAAAAATAATTTTAAAAATAAAAAAAGAAATGGTGATAAAATACTCTGTGGGGACCTGATCCCCACAAATTCTCCCCGAGGAATCCACACCCCGATCTCCACAAAATTTTGTAAGGATGGGGAATTAAATGGGGGCGCAGAAGTCTCTCCCTGTCCCGTGAACATTCGTACCTAAGATCAAGACAAAACAAGAATATTTGGCTCCTCACCGTTCATGATAACCATAATTAATCATTGTTTGGCAGCAGAGAGAGATAAATATAAAAAATATAATTTTCTTGTAAAAAAAATGATGTGCCAATTTTTCAACAATGGTTAGGAAAATATTGGTGATGATAGGTGAGGCGAGGAGGCAATATATATATATTTTTTTCTTTTTGACAAAAATGATAGAAGAAACTTGAAAGAAAAATAACGTAGGAACACAAACAAACAAAAAGACAACAAACCAAAAAGGAAAAAAACAGAAAAAGAAACGCAAGCAAGAACAACATAAGCTAAGAAAAAAAGCATACCTCAATTATCATAATAAATCTCAAGCATACTGATGATTTGCACTCGTCTAGGCTGATTATGTTTACATTTCACTCGCTTAAATTTTACATTATAGTTTATGCATTCATTTATTAGTGAGTTTCGCTTTGTTTTATTCCAGGTCACATCACAACTTCTATTTGATATGAAATCAATGCCCGTCAAACATATCTATGATTATTCTAATTTCTACGTCCAAAGAAATTTGTCTGTTCAAACAAGTTTTCCCATCTCAAAAGTATCGAGTTATCGAACTAAACATTTTGGAGAGAACCTCCAAATATCCATACCCTATTGAATTTTATTTTAAGACTAAATTTAGGTGACATAAAATGTAAAATCTATTGCATTATTATCCATTTATCACAAATCTCAAACACTTGCACGGATTTCCACACACGAGCATAGCATTTGAATCCCTTCTTGGTTACTAAAAAATCAAATGGATATCGTTAGCACTGTGTTTGACTAAGATTTATATATTTTGAATAAAAAAATTAAATATATAATCTGAAACGAAACACACCTGTTAACAAATCAAATACAAAAGGAAAGAACTCGGATTTGTACAACTCATTAATTAATGAAATTTGGGTTTGCAGTTAGATCCAAATTGTAGGTTTATGGAGAATGAGTCGACGAAGGAATTAGGGTTCGTTTGGTTTCTTGAAATTCGTGCAGAAGAGGACGCCGTTGTCTTCTTCAACCGGCTCAATAAGAGGTGGAGCCTGGAGGTTCTTCCCCAACTCAACTAACGGTCAAGTTCTCAGATAGGAGGGGCAATCACGTCAACTCATAAGAATCAAAATCAGAAATCGAAACACAGATCGCTCGCAAATTCGCAATTAAACAAAGAAATCGAAAATCGAGGCGATTTGAAAGAAGAGGGAGGTAAAATAATAGAACGTAAAAAAAAAAAAAAAACTAAGATTCGTTTGTGTCGGTGATGGAACCTTATTCTGCAGCAGAGCCTCCGGTTACATCAGGCGGCGCAGGTCCCGAGATCGGCATCTGCGTAGCGTAGCGCCAAGGCAAGGCCAAGGCCAAGGGAGCTCGCTGTTGCCGACATGACGTTCAATTTTGTTGTGACGTAGCGTCGGTTTTCAGAAAAAAGGGGTCCCGTCCTCTTCTTCAGACCTATCCAATCCGATCCGATGGAATCGACGCTTTCGTCCTTTCCTGTGGCCTCTGATTTGATCGGACACATCACTCACTCTCTCTCTTATCTAACGGTCTGCATCGCATTTCCCCAATCGCACCACCGAATCCCAGAGATTATCGCATCTTCTGCTTCTGCCTCTGCCGGATTTAGATTCACGCGCCCCCTTTTGTTTCTTTGGTCTTCCTTCTTCCTGCGGCTGCGGCGTAGCACTACAGCACCATGCATCTCGTCGATCTTCTTTCGTTTGATGTTGTTCTGGGCCTTCTATTGTGGGCTCGGACCTGAAGCCCAAAAGTTTTATATGATGGATGGACTGATGGTGGGCTTTCTTGTGACTCCATTCTAGGCCCGTTATTTGAGTGGATTCAGAAGCGCATTTATTCTAATTGGACCCTCACACAATGGGCTACCAGTGACCTTTCTATATGGAAAATAAAAATAAAAAATAAAAAACCAAATTATACCCCATTTTGTCCAAATCTCTCTTGAAAACGATAACTCTTCCACAATTTTTCTGTCAAATACTTATTCCAAGGAGCTTAGCTTTAATGAAAGTGTTGAAATATTAACAAATGTTCGTTGAAAGGTATTTTTGAAACATTTATGATATCGCTGAGGTATTTTTGAAACATTTATGAAAATCAAGTGATATCGAATATTTGACAAAGTCTAGGCTTTTTAATTTGTTCATAAAATATAGTTATTAGCAAGTTATACTAAAGTTCAAATCAATTGTAGTATATTATTTTGAAAAGGCAAGATTCTACTTTCCCATTTGAGGGTTTTATATTTTTACATTTTTATATATTAACGCAAATTAAATCCATTAATAATAACCTTATAACAGATTAATTCATGATAAAATAAAATTATTTTTCTTAAAGTTGAAATTTAAAAGATTTTAAAATTTCTAGTACTTAATACAAGCCATTTAATCTAGAACACAATTTGTTTTTTTAACAAGTATATATTTATAAATGGTGAAAATACTTCGAAATGATCCCAAATTCATTTAAAACTCTTTCCCTCCCCGTCGAGTCAAGCTACTTATCTACCCGATCTTATAGAAAGAAGCCCTCAGGTAACTTAATACTTGATGGCGAACAATTATTTCTTTCCTCTTTCTTGCGCTTTCATCAGAATTATGCACTCAAATATTTGAAGCTTTCGCATAGCTGAGGAGATCAGCAAAACTGTGTCTACAACCAGAATTGTCTATTGTCGAACGATCAATCTAGGTACCCACTGAATGATCCAAAGTTTTACATATATAAGGTTTTTAAGGATCCATTGAATGATCCAAAGTTTTACATATATAAAGTTTCTAAGGATCCGTTTGGTAACATTTCTATTTCTTATTTCTCATTTCCAATTTTCTTAAGAAATATAATAGAAATTTTAGAAAAACCTAAATAAGTTTCTTCATTCTTGTTTCCATTTCCAATGTGTCCCACAACATAAATAAAAATATTGTTTTATCATATTTAAATTCATGGATGTTGAGACCGTACAATCTGTTTTTCCTTTATTAAAAATGAAGAAACACGAAGGAAGAAAAAAAAAAAGCAGGAACGTCGCAAAATGGACCCAAATTATCGCAGAAACAAATCTCAGATCGTTCCATTATATAAGAATTGGCAAAGCAAAAAAGGAAAAGTAGAAGAGCAAGTGTAGCAAGCAAGCCAACAGAAGAAACCAAAGAAGCAATGGAACAGAAGTTGGAAGCCGAACCTCAGATTTTAGATGGCAGAGAAATTGATTTATAACTTATTGTTTGTATAGATGCCGCTTGAGTTTCCAACAGTAACAAAAGAGCAAAACAAATACAGAACAGGGTTGTGTCTAAAATGGACAATATTCTTCTGAAATAATCAAAATAAAGGAATAACCGACCTCTAGAAACTCGATCCGTTCTTCCAAATGAACATCAAATCTTTATACTCATTTACAGCCCTCCAACTTGAATACAATGTTTGAAGAAGGAATCTGGTCATCACTTCTCTTCAACTTTCTACTACACAACACCATTCTTTATCATATTCATTTTTCCTGAACAAAACTCAACATTCTGACCACCATGTGAGTGAGAGTTAATTAATGGGGACAAATGGAGCTGAAACAACACCAAATGATTGTTTACATTCCAAGCATTGCCACAGAATATGCCTCTTGGCTGTTTGCATTAGAAAACCAATCAACCAGAGTTTTCCCAATCTTTTCACATGAGAGAGAGACAATTTCTTTGCATCTTATGCTCATTAATGAAGCCAATATATATATCCATTTGTATGAAGTATTATATAAAAAATGTAAGAATATACCAGGACTCTTGCCATTGCATGTATTGATGTAATCTCCCCCAACATCTCAGATCTTTTGTGACTATTGACAGAAGGGAAATCAAGGCAACAATAAAAGAAGTACAAATTTCCTGATCGGCACTATCATCTCTTCTATGGTATCATCTAGAAACAAGTTCTCCGTGTCTAATCAATCTATGAAACTATCAAATCAAAGAATACCAATTGATCCATCAGAATCCTCAATATCCAAAACCGAATCGTGTTCACCATTCGATATCACCATACTTGAAGATCTGCAGCTGAAGTAAAAAACTGCACTCATCATAGAATCAGTAAGGACGACAAATGAATACATAACCACCAAGAGGGGGCCTTCCCATATCCGGGAAGACCCATCTCCGTAGCTCAGAGTTTTAACCCTGTGCTCAAACAATCCCTCCACAAAGACAGTCCCAATTGTAGATCCCAGAAATATCAAAAGCCCCACTTGAGTCTGACCCCTGACTAGGACACACGACCGAAGCAATGCCCCAGGGCCTGCAACATTTTCCAACACACAAATAACAATAGCTATGTTGCAGATTATGACAGCATTAGCAAAAATAACAGAGAAGATAAGTCCCAAAATCACAGCAGCAGATACAATTAGATCAGGCGAGAACCCTAATACGTAAATTGTACTGCAAACAGCACCAAGGAGAACCAAGAACGTCGTAAGACAACCAACAATCGCAAGACACACCGAAGCATACGTAGAGAGAAGACGATTCCATATATTACGAACTAAGGCAAAAAACTGGCCTGCTTCGAACCTTCTTTTGGCGTATGTACAATCCACCGTATGAACGACAGCAGCTTTTGATATCAAAGAAAGGGTAATGAACAAAGGAAAGCACATTGCCGACGAAAGAATCGTCTCTGCAAATCTCTGGCACGAGTGTTCGATAATAGGCATCAACGGGAGCCCACTGGACTTGGCAACTAAAATCAACCGAATAGTCAGCATCTTGACAATCGACTCATCAACCAACATATTGGAAAGAAACACGGCGGAAACAGGGCAAATTAGCAAAATAGCAATAAGTACAAACGCGGTGGAATTGTACCGAAGAATCCGAACGGTTTCTCTCAAGATCTGCAATGCGCTCATCGAGTGGAACCCATCGTCAGGGTCAATCCTAAAATGAGAGGGTTTTGATGCCACACTAAGCAAACGATCTTCCTGCCATTCTTTGTCCTCAAAAGGATCCCGGATGATTTCGGAAGAATTGACGGAAGAAGACAATTCCATTTCCATCCCCAATTGGTCCCAAATCCAAGTACGCTTCCAGCGCGAGATCCGGCACAGAGCTAAAACATCAGCATCCCCAAACAGTAGAATGGGAAGCTGCAAAGCCAGGCAATGCAGAAGGGTCAGATCTGGGGAGGTGAAAACGCAGAGGGGGACGCCATTGATGCGGCGAAAAAAGGTTCCAGTGGAGAAGATTGGCGATTGATGTGGGGGAGAGAGAGGAGTAGAAGATTTCGGAGAAAATGTAAGAATGGGGGAAGAGGCGTGGCTGTGGAGAAGGAAACTGCGCTATTTCGAAGGGGTTTGGGGATCCAGACGTCAAATTCCGCGTCCCTTCTTCAATCTGTGTTGCCTTTCTTTCGCGTACGGGGACAGTCCTCAGACATGCATCGGCGTCGTCAAAGGTTATCGGCGAACCAAAACAAAATTAAATAAATAATACCCTTCAACTCTTACCTAGTTTCAGTTATGCCCTCCTATTTTTTTCCCCTTATTTATAAGAAACTTCAATTCTATTTCGAACCTTTAAAATTATTTTTATAATAAACTTTTCTGTTACAAAAATATGAGGTTGCGGTGACCCATAAGTTTGGACGGTGAGTCGTCAAAATAGAGATACACTACACATGGATACAGATGGCTTCAATCCTACTTTGAACTTGGAGTTTAAGTTTTAATTATTCGTATAGTTATCCAATTGAGCATAGTTCAAGTGGTTAAGACACTTATTTTTCACCAAAAAGTCATGATCTTTAAAAACATATTCGTTTTACTTCTTATTATTATTTTACTTTTTAAGGAGTGGATAATGCTAACAGGACATATGTAAGTGTTATATAAGTTAGCTGTGATAATTATGATTTTTTTAATAGGATAAATATGGGATGAGGAATTAATGATCCAAAGAAAGAGTAAGGTATTTTAACCGTTCAAAAATGATCGTAATAATTAAAATAATTATTTTTTAAAAGTTCAAATACTAAAATAAATGTGTATAAGGTTAGTGCAGCATAGATATTTTTGAAGTTATGAAAGAAAAATGGAAACTTAAAAAACCAATTTAAATTTAAACCAAAATAAAATCTATACTAGTTTATCTTTTATCTAAGTCTTTTTCTATAAAGATTTTTCATATTTGTTTTATTTTATTATAGTTACTTACTAAACTAGAAATCTCACGTGATATGTACTATTTAATTTAGAAAAAGAAAAAAAAAATCAAATTTTAGTTAATCAGAATCAAATCTTGCTTGATGCTTGCAACTTGATTTTTCTCTTCCACTTTGCTTTCTTCTAACGGCATAAATGTCATCTAAATTCGAACACAGCCTCATTCTTTCCTATATTTTCAGGTTTATCCGCATTCCATTCTTATACTTTCAAATAATAACAATTTAATCCTTCAACTTTAGTTTATTACAATTTAGTCTCTATACTTTTGTATTAGTAACAATTTAATCCCGATAATTTAAAGTTTGTAACGATGTAGTCCTTAGTGTAAAATTTTTGTTAAATTTTTTATATGGGTAAATCAATAAATCGATGAACAACCAAATATGTTTATAAATTACAAAGAGTAAATTGTTATTATGATAAAAATAGACACTTAAATTTGATAAGATTTTTCATGATAAGAACTAAATTGTTACAAATATACTTTAGTGGGAGTTTGAACCTTAAAGAAAGGAGTCGATCTCAATTACCGCTGAACTATGATCATGTTGGCAGTTGAGGTTTCTCATGGCTGCACAATATTTTCATTGATACCCTATTACTCGAGATCAAGTCTTGAAGGTAGCGTTTCTATTGTTTTTACTCATTTTTCTATTTCTTCCCTTTCTTTTTTGTTTTTTTTTTAAATTAATGTTATCCACAATATTCAGGGAAATAGATTTTGTAAATACTTATTAAATCAACAATTATTTTTAACTTACCCCTCATTCCAAAGACCTACAAAATTAATAAATGGAAATGCAGAGATAATTGAAAAGTTTGTAGTATTGTAAAGACAATTGACACAGTTTAGTTTAACCAATCCTTGAAGAGATTGATTTGTCTACAAATTTGGGCGTTGGAGAAATATGTCAAAGCTCATCAAATGGATCATGTATGGGTAAAAGAATTGACAACATGACTGGAAAACTTTAGTGTTGAAACACATTTCAGTAAACATCATTAAAGATGAATGATAACAAGAATTCATCTGTTGGAACTAACACATGTTCAACAAAAGCAGTCCAAGGAATTCATTTCATATCAAACAGCGAGGCAAATCCGAGAGTTTCAAGAAATAAACTAATAAATTCGACCATCGAGATCGGCATCGGGTCAGGTAACTCATCTTCAGTGATGCCTTGATCCTTTGGTTGCAATGCCGAGGCAGAATTTCACTTTACAGAAGAGATTGTTTGATTGGTGCTTGAGAATTCCTTGGATGGAGAATGAAAGAATTATCAACTTTGCACCACCACGATATCGAGATGAACCTGATCGATAAGAAGCTCATAATCGGGTATGTTTGCTGTTAATCTGGTTAGAAGATGATGCTTGCAGTTGTGCAAGCCTCTCATCCTGATCTGAACCATACAAGGCGTTGTTCCAGTTTGTCGATCTTTGGACAATCCTCGAAGGAACTCGGTCGCTGTCCTCCCCACCCGAAGCTTCATATCCATCACTAGTTGACCTTGACAGTGGAAGTCCCTTTTGAGCAGCTGCATTAACTGCTGCAGATAGGCCTGTGAGTCGCTTAGACTCTTCAGCTCCCGATGAGGATATTCGAAACGGGTGGATATCAGGTGAGTCCAAACTGCTCTCCGGAGACGAGGCAACCATGGTGGAACTCGACATTGCTCTGCTTGTTTGGAAAGCACTGCGTGCTTCAAGCTGAAGAGGACCAAGGCTGGTTGATGTGCCAGAGAAACCTTTGTCAACAGCTTTTGCTGGAATATTTGTCATGTGTTTCATAGGTAGATCAGCTGGAAGTCGCACCCGCTTATTCCCTCGCCTTCTATTGTTTTCAGGTCGTGAAACAACTCGGCGACCACTACTTCCAAAACCGCTATCTGTTTCTCGCTCAAAAGGAGCCGCTGATCTCACCACAGGCTGCAGAATTTTGGACTTCTTCCTTGCTTCTGCAGCAGCCTTTGAAACCTCCTCAGCATTTAGTCTTGCCAGTGTCCATGGGCTGATCCTCACAGCTGCAGGGTTCTTTTTCTTTGTTGCTTCCTCATTAGCCGTCCTCTTTCCTAGAGAACTAACAGACCCAGTCTCTGGTGGAATCACATCAAACTGAAAGGAAAAAGAACAGGTACTCAAGCTCGAAACCCGAGTGTTTTTCAATATCCATTTCAAGCTTGAATAGGAAGTAGAAGATACAGTTGGTTAAATTACCTGATCCTCGAGAAACAAGCGCGGCGGAGTGCACCATGCACCACGATGGAAAGTAGAAAACGAGCTCGCACTGCTTAGTCCAGTTAATGAGCTGACGACAGACATTTGAGGACTTTGCTGGCCACCAACTCCCTGTTGCTCTTGCTCCTGCTCCCTTAGAGCTATGATATAATCATATGTAGTAATTCCCTGTTTCAAATGCAGGCAAGTAATCAATCACAATGCGACGAAGAGAATGAGAGAAAAAAATTCAGGCAAGAAACAATAGTAAAAGCAGAGAAAAGAAAATATGATGTTGCTAAACTTGCCTTCTTTATGAGAAGGATGTGAAAAAAGAAAAGTTGAGCAAGCGGCAACGTCGCAATCATGGCCAAGATCGTACAAACTGCCTGAAAATGGAAGTCACAACAATCAGTTTACGGAAAACAATGATACAATTTGCTCATTATTTGAACACTAACGAGTGAACCAATCAAGTTTGAAAGGAATCAATTTAGATTGTTGCTCAGAAAGTTAAGCCAAACACAGAAGCCAAGCAATGGTCAGAATCACTAACCACTACAATAATGAAGGGTGCCAAAGAAAAGCTGCTACCCAATTTTGAGGAGATTTCAACAGAGAATCGCTTCTTCTCGACAAAACAGCAGATCAGCACAAGGATTCCGCTCGACCATTGTACAATAAGCTGCAATCTCAAGCCCAAGGTGCACAAACCATGTATAAACCTGTCAATAACTAATTAAAATGAAACTGACATGAAAATAAATCCTTACTCTGGTGGGATGCTCTTGAGGTGCTGTCATGTTGCAAGGAGGGATCATAGAATTAAAAGGTGGAATTATGTAGATTGGTTTTGAAATTCAAATAGCTCAGATGATTGGCAAAGATTTTAGAAATCTAACAGCAGCTATCATAACAAGAATTTGAAATATCTATGATCGAGAGGCATCGTGATCCTCCAAAGTTCAAAAATATCAAAAAGAAAAATCTCTGTAAAAATGTGAGAAGTTGGCCAAGGTAAACAGGACTCAGCGAAATGCCACAGTATTTGGTTTCTTGAATAGAGAGAGGAGGATCAAGCTTACCAAGAGGAGGGAGGCGACCATGAGGGTGAAAAATTGTCTATAGTTCTTCCGGCCGATGCAGTTGTTAAGCCACTGCAGAATCGCGAGTAAACAAGTTGTTAGAAAACTATTGGGCCACCGAAGTGAGGAAGAGGAGGTGAGAATTCAAACATTCTTTATACCCTGCAGTGGTGATCAAAACGATCAACGCATTTATCGCAAACTCTACAGTGCTTGCTGTACTTGAAAACCTGAACCAGAGTAATGCTTGGATTACTTAAAGGCCACCTCAATAAACAATCAGTAAAGAGTGCTTCAAGGAAGGTTAAATGTAAATACAATTTGAATACAATTGTACAATATTCACAAAACAAATCAACTTTTGATAAAATTAACATATAAAAGAGAGATAAAGAGATTCTGCGTTGAGCTTAAAAGCTGTTTTTTAGTCAGTCTCGGTGAAAATATGTTCTGAAAGTTTTCCTTAGTTTGTTCTCTTGACTTGTCATATGAAACTACGAGCTCTTTGACGGTTCAATCACCTCAACTTCACACAAGCTGCAGTAAAACATGCCATCTTCACTCATGTGTTGCTGGGAAGATTCCTCATTCGAACTCGAACAATTGCAAACAAATGCACAAGGGAAGCATGCCAACGAAAGACAGGATAATGTCTTTGAAGCTGGACTGTCTTTTTCTATTTGCAGAAGGTCCTTAGAATTTGCATCTGCACCCACCGCGTCTTTATCTACAGATTTTTCTTCGACAGAGGCAGCATTGGGATCATGTGTGAATGTCGTTGATTCCCCACCAAGTTTGGAACTTTTTTGTTGAGAACACTTCCCTTCATCTGGTATGTTGATGTACTTTTTGGATTTAAACACTCCCAGGTCTGCAGGGTCGGCTGCCGCACACCAGATATATAGGCCGAACACACATGTAATCTGGTAACAAAAGAGATGTCATGAGAAAAGAAAATGAAGAACCAGGCTCCATAAAGATACAACGGTGACAAAGAAGAGATAGAACGAATTGGCTTGCATATTTCATTTTCCAGGTCTTGGTATCATCACCATAACTTCTATCAAAACACAAGCCTCGATTTCACCTTCGAATGCTTAAAACATCAAATATCATACACACCACGAGAAGGACTCAAATTCTAGAGTTCACTCCATCCACCATAGAAGAATAATCACCAGACCCAGATTTCATTTTCTATCAGAAAAACTGTCTGTTCCATACATCAGGCTCATCTCTTACATACAAAGAGGTAACCGATACAACTTGTGGGGTTTCAGAACTATAAGTAAACAGAGTTTCGAATCAGTCCCTAAAATTTGACAAGCATCCCATTCTTCCATGGCATGAGACCAGGAGAAATATCAGAATATACAGCCCGCGAGCGTATTTCAGGTTGAGATAATGGACTTCCCCTATCAGGTATCATTAGCTTCAAGGTTCAGAAGCAGGCCAAACGAAGGGAACAAGTTTCCTCGCAATTGTCCAATATGGATTTATGGACAACCAAAACTAGATCAAATGGGACGAAAGGAGGGAGATCCATGAAGATAAGGGATCTTTGATAAGTGGGGAAAGATCAAATTCACAGAACCAGGCGATTAAATCAGAGACAAACAAGTGCAAAACGGATAGATCTCAGCTGTTGGAACCATAACACAGAAGAGCAAGTACAACATTGAACATAAGAGGATAATGGGGAGAGAGCTTACAAGAGGAGTATATAGACCAATAATAACATACTGAAAAATCTTCTTCCCGACAAAAGGAGCAAAGAAGACATAGAAAGCAAACCCCAGAGCTAGAAATACAGCAACGGCAACCACCTATAAAGAGGAAAAAGAGAATCATACTCAGAATGATATATTTGTAGCAAATAAATGTATGATTAACGACAAAAGAAAATGGAGAACAAACAAATACAAACCTGGAGAGGATGGTAAGGAAGTTGCCATCCATGCTTCCTCATTGGGGCGCACCCAGAAAAAAACAAAGAAGAATCGAAATGGCGGAAGCGAAAAGCAAGATAAGAACAAGGAAATGAGATGGGGTTTCCTCCTTGAGGCTGAAATTCAGATTACCAACTTCCCCTTCTTCTCTCCATTTCCCACAGAAACTACAAAGATTTGCCACTGAAGTTTAGTCATATTTGGGATTTGGAATCAGTAGAAAAACGAGGAAGAGAAAGGGAAAGATAAGGTTATTGCTGAAAAGAGAATGCGGTCATGGAAACCGAGAAGAGGAGAAGAGAAGAGAAGGGGGCCTGGCCTCCTCGCTCTGGGTTCTCTTCGGTTGCTTTGAAAGCTTCCGTATATTTACTGAAGGAATCTGTGAACCCGTGATGGAGAGAAGTAAAAAAGATGGAAGCAGGCCTGGGTTTTGCTTTTCAAGCCTATAATTACCTCCCAACCTCCTCCTTTTGCTTTAATTTTCCTTGTTTCCAGCGTTGTCCCTTTTTCCCTGCCCAAATCATGTGTCACAGAAGAGAGCCACCACTGCCCACTCTTCAGCTCTCGTTTTCTTCATCAATTCAACGCCCTCTTCTTCTCTCGACTCACAAGAATTCGACTATTAGAAATTAGACGCCTAAGCAGTAAGCCCAACTCCTCTTTTGGTGCTGTAACTTTCACTACTTTGAAGCCAATTGGACCAGACATTAAACCAATCCACTACTCTATTAAATGTTCTCTGCCCTTCTTTCCGAATCTGTCCTTTTGTATTGAATTAGTTGTTGGTATGGTACCTAGAAAACGATTCGCATGGACAATTCCATTCTGTTCCAAGAAATAAGAAAAAGAAACGAAAAACACGACGTGAACGATCGATTGATTTGCCAAAACTTCAAGCTTTGAGATTGAAATTTCGCCTTCGGCTCTTAATTAATTATACACGTCCGCACATAGTTCCCACGAAAAGAAAAGAAAAAAGACACCATTTTTTTAGTAAAATCTCATCTGGGTGATGAAAATCCAACAACGGAATTTCATAAACAATTGAGATTAATGAACAAGACTTGAACTTGAATAAATTCCAAAGCGAGAGAATGACATTACATGGAAGAAAACGTGAGATGTGGGTCAATGACCCTCTGTATTGTAGTGTAGTTTAGTGAAGTGAGATTAGTGACTAAATTTAGCCCTTTTTCCTTTTAGAAGGAGAAAGAAAAAAAAGCAAAGTTTTAGAAATGAATTTTGGCATTTTGTTGTCAGACATTGGGCTCCATGTTAATTAAAAGAAAAGAAAAAGAAAAGAAGGTAATTTAGAGAATTCTCACTACAGAAGCTGATGGTAGAGCCTGCCCGCAGACAACCAAATCTCTGAACGTAAATATTTGAAAAATGTAAATTGATAATTAAATATAAAAATATAAAAATATAAAACGGTGCGTTCTGACAGGGTAGCTCAACTGCATTAAATTCTTTTTGGAGGACTCACTGTCGCTCCTCGATAGGGTTTGTATATATGCACTTTTTACCCTCACCAATTCCGAGCCCACTAGATTTCCAAAATCGCGTTGACCCTTGGGATTCTCTCGCCCGTCGATTTCGATTCGTCGTCTGATCGAACCGCTGTGGATCGTCTTCATCCCATACCAAAGTTGTGAGCTGCTGTACTTGATCATATTGAGGCCAATGGAAGCCTAAGAGCAAACAGACCAGCCATACCTTCATATTCATTTTTTGTTATTTTAGTCTATTCATTTTAGTTTTTATATTTTTTAAAAATAATTATTTTAATTTTTAATTGAATCAATTTTAAATTTCGAGGTGATACTCGGTTCAATAAATTTATTGAGATGTGACTATAAATTTTTATTAAATAATTTTTATTGTGTATAAAACTTATATTAAATTTTTTTTGAAAACATAGATTGGAATATTCACTTTTTCAAAGTATAGGACAAAATCGAATGTTTTGAAAATATAAAAATTGAAATAGATATTTCGAAAGTAGATGAACCGGATAAGCTTTAATTGAAAAATTGTGTTGGTAATTGAAGTAAAAAGGCACCCATTTTCGTATATATCAATGATTATTAAAACAAGATGGTAAATTTTTGAAAATTTGAAATTTATGATGTAAAACTACTATTATTGTCAATAATTCTTTTATTGAAAACTTTCAATTGTCCTACATTTTAAATTTAAATTTTGAGTTCAGAGATCATTTTCTAAATCGTAATAGGTTATTTAGGTTAAAATATTAATATATGGCTAAATTTATTCTAACCTATCCACTTAAGTTTTTTTTTCATGGTATCAAAGGTGTACAAAATAGACTAATAGTATATAGTTCATAATATTAAGGGATTACTTCGATTTCTTTGTTAATTTGAATACAGAACCAGAGCATGTTATACTAAAAAAAGTTAGTTTATTTTTTCTCACTCTGGTAAATTTTCTCTAACCTAAATACAATTTAACCAATAAAAAATGTAATTAGAATAATTAAATCGAATTAATGGGGCAGCATCTGAAAATGTGTGCAGTTAGGAGGTGAAGTTTATGTTATGTGTGGCGTTATATGTTTGGAAGAGATTCGAAAACAAAATTAATAGAGAAAATTGAAAGAATCATTGAAGAAAAAGTCAAAAGGGGATCAGAACAGAAGGAAGAGAATTGAATTGAATAATGAAAAAGAGAGTTGCTTGCTTCAACGGGGAGCAAAACGAATACCAATAATTTATTTATTTATTTGCATCACCTGTTTCCTCTGCTCTTTTGCAATTCCTCCTAATAACTCCAAAACTTTAGTGCCAAATTTGTGAACCTCTCAAAATATCAACACCTTTTCCTGTGATTCTGATTTCCATCCATTTTTTGCAGAAATATTTCGACTTTCCACACCCAGTTCAGTTCCTGCAAATGTTACCTCAATGATTTATCTGGTGGATATTGCTCAATCAGTCAAAAAGCATCCTGATTTACTAAAATTAAACTTTGTTTTTCCATTGGTCTTGAATTATTTTATTCCAGTTCCTAACTTTTAATGTATCTATAAGAAAGATAGCCCCATAAATTGATGGATGAGGTAAAATATTGGGTGAGAACATAACAAAAAATAGTAACCAAAGTAGATATTTCCAAAATTCTGGGACTAAAATAGTTGTTTCTTAAAAGTTCATATATTGTCGACAGAAGCACAGTAGTTAAGATATTTATTCATTTCTTTTGACAGCGGAAACTCTCCACCTACATTTGTTATACCACAAAAAAGTTCATAAATTAAAATGAAAATTTTAAAAATTCAAGAACGAAAATGAAATAAACTTAACAGTCATCAACCAAAATAAGATTCAACCACGTATAAGCAATTCAGAATATACTTAAATACTAAAAGAATTACAATAAAAGGAAACAAACAAATTCTACACTCTAAAGACAGAGGTATTAGACACTTGACATCGTTGTTTTCTGTAATTTTCTTCCCATTGACCCAAAAGGGAATTTGAAAGCTTGATATCTTTCTTTATTTAACAAAGGAATGCCACAGCTTTTCAATCTCTCTCTCTCCCTAGTAAGGTGATAGTGGGGACAAAGCAAATTAAAGGATGAGGGACACATTTTCACCCTTATAAATGATGGAAACTAAAAAGAGAAATGGGTGGGTGTCTTTCATTATGTAACTTGTGGACAAGCATGTGATGCTTTTATTACATTCATGGGCCCCCAATAAGGCCCACTAATTTCCACTTCTCTCACCTCTCATCTCTCTCTCTCTCCCCTCTTTTAACATCCCTTTCCATTTCTCCCCCTCCCTGTAATTTTTTCCCTTTCACTAAATCCCAAACAAAAGCATCCAATTATGAATCTGTTATCATCAGAGATTCAGCTCCAATATGTCATTGAGTAGCTCATGAGTATGAAAAGAAACTGAACTATGATGTGAAACGTAGTCGTTTAGGGGAGATGAGATTTGTTTTTACCTCTGTTGGCAGCCACAGCTGAGGAATTGCTGGAGAGAACTGTCTTCTCTGGTGAATTGTGTTGAATTTTCAAACTTGAGGCAGCTTCCTGTCATACAAATCAAAATGTTACCTGTCAGTTCCATTTAGACCCTTTTAAAATTCTAATCACAAAAGCTAGCCCAACAAATCAAATATAGCTTCTCCTCATACTTAAAAACCAACATTTGACAACTCTCATTACCGATATGCAGGTACTCGACGATTTTCATAACCAATGTGCACATCTCGACAATCTCATTATCAACTCGATCTTCCATAGACTATTGAACAACTTTGGGATGGCTCATTCAAGTCACACGAACCAGTTCATCCGAAAAGAAAAGCCAAGTTCCTTTCCCAGCAGATGTGGATATTTTAATGTTACCTTTCACTAAATAAACAAATAAGATACTTTTTTTTATAGTCAAAGCATTTGACGAAGATGAACCTCTAACCCTGTTTGAGTACAGACATAAAGCAGACAGTAGAGGAAAGAGGATTCCCTTGCTTGATGTGGAACCAGGTCTGTCTTTGAAGCAAAAATTTTCCAAGACCCACCAAACAGTTTAACCCAAAAAGGAAAATTTTGCAAGCTTCCAGTAAGAAAGGGAGAGACTGCTCGGTCACACTTTAGATGGATCAATATCATAAGCAAATAATATAGAATAATTTACTTGTATTCCCATTTACAAAAGAATGCAAAAGTAGATTTGATACGATATGCTTCTTTCAGACATCTTACATACAATAACTATTACAATCTAAGTTCCTCTTGATGTGAATTCTTCTGTTCTCATTTCCCTTTAACTGTATATTAACAACAGGACAAAATGGTATTGATTTAAAAGTATGGCTTTCAGTAAGGCTTTTGAAGTGGGAAGATATAAAACAGGTAGAGAGCATCTGCCTGAGAAGTTGTACTCTCATGTTATGGTCTGACCTCTTTTGCTCATAAGTTG
The DNA here is from genome assembly GCF_013281855.1 of Momordica charantia. Lineage (NCBI taxonomy): Eukaryota > Viridiplantae > Streptophyta > Magnoliopsida > Cucurbitales > Cucurbitaceae > Momordica > Momordica charantia. The sequence goes on along the minus strand of NW_028275167.1, from coordinate 29,926,858 downwards.
AAGAAAGAGAAACTATGTTATTTGTTCTTCCTTTAACCGTAGAAGTCCAACAGGCTGTTGACGTGAGTTCCCGGAATCAGTGTTCTTACTTGAAAATCTTTTCTCAGTAACCATACTTTGTGATTTTAGGTGAGGAACGTTGCTGTTGAATGTACTGTGGCTGGTGGTTCTACCGGCTGGAACATCGTGATTGTGTTTACCCTCGTACGTTGTTACTACAGCTTTTGGGTCTGTTGAAGCTCTCTCAACATGTTTACGAACATTGCATCCCGGAGTCGTGCATTTATAATAGCTCCTGCAGCGTGAATGAAGATCACTTGATGAAATTAGTAAAAGGATCAGTCTCAACAGCCACAAGCCAAATCAGTCTTCTTAATATTCCAAATTACATCCTAAGGAAGATTTTAGTTTTTAAGGTTTTGAATTTTTAAGGCCACTCTGTTTGTCAATACAGTGGTAATTTGTATTTCTACAACTCTTTAACTACTGGAACTGAATGAGATAAAAAGCACAAGCACCTGGGGTAAGGATTGCCTTTAACAATTTTCTGCCCGTACTTCCGCCACCTGTAGCCATCATCCAATAGATCGACTTCACTTGTGGTCTGCACAATGATTCTGGATTCCGTGAGGGTCCTATGGGAAGATGCTGGCTCTGAAACTCTAACCTCAGTATTCCTTCAGAGGGCAAATATGATATTGTTCATATCAATCAATAAAAGACAGCTATATACTTCAAACTAATGAGTTGAAAAGGTACATTCTATTACATAAAAATGCCTTACCGTCTCTTGGCATCGGGCTCGTCTTCATCTTTTTGATTCACTCCAGTTTCTATCTCACTCAATCCCTCACCATCACTAGTACCAGATAACTGTTCATGTGTAACAAGGCTTGAATCCTGATCTTTCTTTGCAATAGAAGACACAGCTGTCTGCTCATTCGATTTGTTCAAATATCCACTTTGAAGTTGAGAAGATAGCTCAGGATTTCCAGGAAAACTTGAATATCCGTTAGAATTACCGACATCCTTCGCTCGCTTATTCAGTTGAGGTCGTTCATGGTTGTGCTCACCTTTGTAGATAATTTCAGTAACCTGGCCTTCCAGAGATCGTTCAACCTTTTTCTTCACAGGACAATTCAGATGTGTGCACTTATAATAGCTTCGAGGAAATTCACTGCCCTTCACTTGTTTCTGTCCATATTTTCTCCAATTGTAGCCGTCATTAGCAGGCCTATCGACATTACACGAAGAAGGTGGCAATCTCTGATCTGATTGAGAGATATCCAATGACTCCGTGGTAGCAACTGCAGAGTTCAGTAGTGGAGGTTGCATCAGCTGATCTTTAGTTTTCTCGCCAGGAAATGTCGCTGAAAGCTCTGCGGATGCAGCGGGTGCTACCGATGAAGAAAAAGATTCTGCTTCCATTTGCTTATGAGAATAGGTTTGTGCAGCCTGCATGGTAACCTGTGCCAAAGCCTGCTGATGCGTCATTCCAAAAGGTCCCTATAACAAGCCATGAGTGAAAAAGTGAGAGCCAATATATACACAACCTTGTACAAAAAAAGCAACACACTAATAAAGAACAACATTGTCATATGCAGGCTTGCAGCTTTATATGATAAAGTCATTCAGTACCAAAAATCGTTGATATCATATCCATGTCAAATCAGTACTACAGTTATATAAGCACGAAGCGAAACTTTTTTGGCCCAAAAAGAAAATAGTCAGATTTTTTGACATGTCTGACTACTCTTCGGTGCTCACAACTAAGTAATTGCAAGACAAATCCCCCGGAGAGCTGAGAGGCGATACATGCTTAGCGGCAAATCTGCTTCAAACAAGTTCAACAAAGTAGCCCGAGTGAGGTACAAATCCTAGCTAAAAAGCTTGGCCAATAATGTAGATTAATGAATCAAGTTGTTTCTTTCTTGGTATCAGGACGAAGGACTATGGAATATAACTCTAGAAAAGGAACAATAAATTGGAAGGACGACATGGCATTGACAGGTTCCTAATAGAGATTATTGATTAGGAAACGAAGACAAACATCCATTTTTAGACAGCTTTGCATGCATTATCATTTTAGTTCACATAAAGATCAATCTTCAGCTTCATTTCTTCTATAAGACAATTCAAAAGATGGAAGCTTCCAATAAGAGCTAAAGTTCAAAAGACTGCAACTGAAATGGGATAAAAATTATCATGGACTGCCATTAACATCATAACAAAGGCTCAACAAAATGAATAAATCAGTTCTCTTCGTAAATACGACTATTTTGCTTCTTCCATTATGAGCAAACATGAAAGAGAAAACATCTGCCATAGAAACCGACGCCCATTTGAGAAAATTGGAGCGAAACGAAATGATTTCTGCTTTGTAACCTCTATTGCAGTACATCCTTTGAGACCACTTGACAAACACTTGATATGCAGATTCAATTGTCCCAAAAGGAATATAAAACACACAATAAAGCATGATCCCAATTTTTCTCATCATTGTTCTACAAAGTACTCGGTAATTAACAGATTATACTCAATTCAATGAAATTTTGTATTTACAACACGCAATTCAGATAAAAGAAACCAAAAACACGCAGCCTAGATATCATATAATCAGTTTGCAAAGTGATTTTTAAGCTATTACCTGACCGGGAGAAAATAGTCCCGCAGAATCCAGACCGGCTGAGCCCTTGAGCTCAAGCGCCGTCGGAGCGTGGGGAGGAACTGCCACCGGCGAGGCCATGGCTCCGGCAAGGAGCTGAGAGAAAGACTTGCAGTCGTCGGAATCGGAGAAGAAGCTCGAGACGAGCGTCATGGGGCCTGGGCTAAACCCGAATCCGAAACCCGGCCCACCGAAGAACGACTCCATAGAAGTCCGTGGCGGGAGATTAATAGTGGGCCGCGACAGAACGGCCTTGGACTTCGGCGGCGGCGAATTCGGTGGCTGTTCTTCTTCATCATCACCCATAATCCAAATTCAAACAAATCAACAGAAAATCAAGCTCTTTCTCGAATATACCAAAGGTTTTTCTGTTCTTGGGGTTTGTCCTCGGGATCTGAAATGGAGCTGAAAAAAGTCCACGCCGCAGTACACGAAAAATAAAGTGTAATTAAATTAATTCGAAGAAAAAATATTTGTCCTCTCCTCTTTTTGTTTTTGAGATTTCAGCTCCGATCAACTAGACATGAATATGACAAAATTAACTTGAAAGATATTTTTTTGTTAAATTCACACCCACAAACCCAAATTCCAGTAGCATACGGAAAGAGAAAAATTGGCCATGGGCAAAATCGGTGCACTTTATAAAAACTTTCATCTATTTTGGAAGTTTGTCGTGTTAGAAAACCAAGGTAAATTCCTGGTGAAACTTCAAATTTCAACTGCTTCGTTAAGATCAAGCTAAGGATTTTTTTTAATTGGGTCGTGGATTGTTGCAGGATTTGAATCAGAAATTCTGAAGTCTGCACGCACCAAAGTCCAATGCTTCTAAATCAAATAATTGATTAAGTTGGGAGTAGAAAAAAAAAAATAGAGCTGTATTTCGAGGTCTCTAGTACGATCCTCATGGTACGAAGATCTAGTAAATTAGAATTAGGAATCTTGATCAATTAACTTCTAAGTCATTTCAAGGTTAGGCATGATCAATTGTCTTGAGATCAAAGCTCTAAACAAAGAACAAATTTTTTTGTCCAAAAACCCAATCCTAGATGCCACATCATCAACCATAGCAAAAGACAAAAGATACTATACCATAAAATTGAAAAGTAATAAAATTACATTAAAAAGCTCTTAAATAAAATTGAACTGTATCATAATTTAAATTACTAGGCAATTCATATCATCTCCTCCTTTTGAGGATAGATATTTTGTTTATAAAGTTTGATTACAATATACTTAAAAAAACATTTTGAAGATTTATTCACCTGGGTACAAACAATGGGAAGAAATTCGAAAAATGGTTCGCCTATGGTAATGAAAATCTTCCCTCGCTGTTCTCATTATTCGTCATTGTGCATCGTATCATCAATTTTTAGAAATGATTGGTTTTATCAAATTTATAGTATTACAAAAGTATAAATACTATTTTGTATTGAGATTAATCATGTCAACATTATTCAATAATAATGCAGCATCCAACAATATAAAAATTATTTATAAGAAAAAAATTGATAGCTTGAATAGAGGAACTAACCACTATAAGAATATTTAAATTTTCCGACCTATACAATAAAACAAAATATATTTTTTTCAAAATATAATACATGATTATTCAGTGATGTATAAATTATAAATAAAAGAAATACGTAATCTTCTTGTTAGTATATATTTTTAGAGGGTTTAAATGAGGAGGGTAAATCTGTACAGTAATTTTTAAATTCGGAGTTTGTAGGGCGGAGGTTGATTTTGTAATTTTGGTGAGTCCAGAGGGACAAAGACGGAAAGCAAAAAAATATAGGACATGGTGGGCCCCTGTAGGGCCAGCTGGAACCAAATCAATGGAAGGGGTGGTGAAGACTAATTAATGTTGCTTTGATTTTCATGGAAGAGGCTGTGATCATGGGGCCACACGACACGGACATTGAAAAAATTAGTCAACTAAATTTTCTTTTCTGTGAAATTTTTTATTTTTTTAGGTTTCAAATTGATTTTTTTTCCTTTTTCCATAAATTATTATTAGAGGGCTATTTTAAAATTCATATTTTACCAAAATTATCATGTTATTATTTACATTTGTAAATTTTCATGAGTACGAATTTTTTCTAAAATATTTTTAAATAATTTCCTCAATTATATTTATTAATTTTTAATTATTTATTTGCAGATAAATGAATGGCCATTTTTTAGTACAATTAAAATATAAACTTATATAATTTGGGGATATGAGAGATCGAATCCGACCTCAAAATAAGGAGTAGATATCAATTACTGCTGAATTATGATCATGTTGACAGTATAGACTTATGATTACGAATGAATGATTGTATTTTAGTAATGGAGTGAACAAATAAAGAAATATTTCAACTTAATTATAATTATATTTTGGAATTCCAAAATTAAAAATGAAATTCCTATCATTTTTGTTTCAATCCTTTGGGTTTTCAAACTTCTAACAGTTACAAACTTTCGTTTATTATCATTTGCTATTTTTTTCAATTGTTTACCATTTTCATTCCTAGCTTTCTTGCATTTTATTAATCTTTTTTAAACATGGGTTCGACAACTTTTATTTTATTTTCAGCGGCATGCGACATATCACAACAAAGAATATTATTTCTTTTTTATTTTTTTCATTTTTCCAGTGATATGCAATACTTAGTATATTAAAACAAGGTTACCAAAAATATATTTCATAGCACCAATCAAAAATACATGTGGTATGATTTAACATTATAAAGTATATACATCATATATCCAAAACATAGTACTTCTAGTAACTTTATTTCCTTCATAACATTGTAAGTTGTCCACAAAACGTTAAATATTATTTAACATTACAAAATAGGTACAGTATATATCCAAAATATGTTCCATATCAATAAATTTAGATACTTAAACACATTTAAATTTGAATCAAACAAAATAAATACATATTATTTAAATTCTTAGAAACATCCCAAAAAAACCGAACTTTTTAAAGAGTATAACTGAGAATTTGAGATTAAAATGAGATTCGTACAATATAATTAAATGCAGCTGTCGAATAAGTCCAGCTCCATTTGAATTTATCTTTCCACTATATATATATATATATTTTATCTTTTGAAATATCACTTAACTATTTCTTAAAATTATATTTCTACAACCTTTTTGGTACATTTTCCCCATCATTAAAGACATTTAAATTCTTACCTAAAAACAAGGACAGGTTACATAATACTAAAAAAAAAAAGTAAATTATAAAAATCACCCTAAATTATAATAGTTGTTGCAATTACATCCGTAAACTTCTAATCATAAAAATTAAACCCTCCAAGTTAAGTAATTGTTTGTATTAAAACTTTTACGTTAGTTGGGTAAAAATTGCCATTAAAATTCTTCTTCAAGAAACAAAAATAAAACTCTCCAACTCAAATTCAAAGAGCAGCGTTCAGTTCGTTGAGGGGGAGAGAGAGCAAACAAAAAGAATCTTGAAAATTTGCAAAGTAGAACATGGAAGAAGACAAACTTTGGGTTCTGGCGAGTTTGTGAAATTGGAGATAAGGTGTAACAAATTTCTCACCAAAATACAAGAAAATTATTGGAATCTAGAGAAGTTGGAGTTCCTAGACGTCGATTCGAAAATTTCAAAATACCCAAATTTATTTGGGCAGATGTCGAGGTTGAAGGAAGTTCATTTGGGTGGAAATTTACTCGAAGGGCAGATTCCAGAGATATGGAAAAGCTCGAGAGTCTGTCTGAGGATTTGGATTTTCCAGCATTGAATCAATCGGAAAATTCCTCCATCAATGGCGGTGAATTCGAGAAGTTTCATCTCAGTTATCTGGCGCTCGACGGTAATAACCTGGAAGGAAAATTGCTATCGGAGTTTGAGCTTTTGAAGGTATTGAAATATAAATCATTTTAGATAATGAACTCAGCAACAGACTTCTATTTTCTGCAAAATTATCTTAAAAAATTGGGCGAAATTGAGACTAAGAGGAACCCAAAGTTGCGTAGGTGAATAACTAGAGAAAGTTAAAAATGGAAGCGTTTTAAGGAAGATGAAATTGGGTCAGCAATCAAACATCACATGTCAGAACTTCACGACAATTCTAACCCAACTAACAGAAAAGTTTAATTCAAACAATTATTTAAGTCGAAGGGTTTAATTTTGATGATTAGAATTTTGTAAGTACAATTGCATCTATTATAGTTTAGGGATGGTTTTTGCCGTTAGGACAGGTTGCATAAATTTTTAGCAACGTCCGAAAAACAAAAACAAGTTTTACAACAAAGTCTTTTTAAATAGTAAAATTTCCTCTTTTATTTCCTGGGCCTCTGACTTCCCTTCATTTTCTTTCATCAAACAGCAAAAATAACACATGGGTTATATAATTTGAATGCCCCAAGAAGGCATAAAATCAAGCTTCACAAAGCCACCGGCAAAGAAAATTGCAACATAATAAGCAATATAACAATAAAGAAACCACTACTATTGGTAACTAAATATAATACTTCCTCAGAAACGATGATTCTATCCTATAACTTCTAAACAACCATAGCAACTATGAAGTTTACATACTTTAATGACTGAAGACTAACCAAGAAACAACTTCAAAGTCAAACAGCAATCAGGAGGAGAAAAATAAATATTATCTAGAGTAAAAGACACCGCTACTCGAGAATATTCCGGTGGGGGCAGCAAACCAAGCTTCTCAGACATGTCAAATGACTGTGGACAAGAACATCTGGATTTTGTTTTGAAGAGTTTGCTGCATTTGTAAAGGGAACTCTATTTCGGGCCAATGTCCTTGAGAGCGCAAATTTGCTCCTCTCCCATTGAAGACATGACAGTCACAATCAGATCCTTCCCCTCATTAAATCCATCCTTGATCTGCAAGACATAGTACCAGTAGAAACTTATAGATCAATAGAACATTATTTTTCAACCACCTAGATAATTTGGTGCTATAGATTAGTATTATGCACAAGAAAACAATTACAGACTAAAACAATTAGAATGGACAAACTTCGAATTTTTAATCTCAACTAAGATGGTTCGCTTGTTAGTTAATCATGGACGAAATGCATTTCTGAATTTTAAAAACATTTTAGCAATTATAAATTTAAAAAAGTGTTATTCAAACCTTCCCATACACATTACACACATCCACATTTTGCAACAAACTCAAACCCATATCTCTGAAGAACATAAGCATAATAAAAGGAGGAAAAACAAGAAAGCAGAAAGGCATCCACACTTAAAACTCCATACCCCAGAGTGGAAATTGGAGTCCCATAATAACAAGGACCGGATAATATACTTTAAGAAGTGGAGAAAGAAATAATTTCATTGTAACAAGCAATATGGTACTGTAACAGCAGAGGAATCTCAGGATGCAATCAATCATTAAGGCCAATTAAACACAACAGCACAGAAAATGTTAACAGCCAAAAAGAAAATCTTACCTGGGACAGAAGACTCTCATCGGTTGGAAGCCTCAGGTCATCTTTGGTGCTACCACTGTCCGTTAGCAGGCTAATCTGGTAAGTTTTCATTAAAATTAGGGTTAGCCACGGTGCTCTACATGAACAACCAACCAGTGGAAACTGATACAAAGAAATAAACAAAGAGAATTTGATCATACAAATCCGTCTTCAGAGATATCAATGAGCTGGTAGTCAGTGCGACTGACATGGGGAACCTGTGTTTCAAGAGTTCAAGAATAAAAAATCACAAACTAACACAAACAAACCTACAACCTACAAAGAAAAGTATAAAAGTAGAACAAGATCTTCATACGTCACAGTTGTGGGAAGAGGGGACGATATCTTCCAGCTTTTTAGTAGTGAAAATGTCAATTCCAACAAAGTGACATTTAGCATGGCCGTGCTTTCCAGTCTTAGAGGTTGAAACCTCAACAACCTATAAACGAAAATACATAAGCCTAAGGTCAAGTTTGGTTATAGAATAACATATTACAAGATAATAAATGTTCTACTCAAACGGCGGAGGAGAAAACTAATACCTAGAAAAAAACGGACTGAAGTACGGTAGCTTCATACAATTCATTAGTTTCATTTTAGCTAACTAGATGGGTCAATCAATTTCACCCAAAAGAAACGGACGATTGATCTAGAAAACTAAATTCGATGGACGACAGCATCTCAAGAGATTAAAAAAGAGACTGAAACAGTGTAAAAGCACACCCCATATCAACAATCAGTAAATAAAACACAATTATCCAAAGTCACAGAACAGAACAGGAAAAAAGAAAGCCCTTAAAAATGATATAGACGTAACGCAACAAGAGAAGGAGAAACTGAAGCAGACGATACATCTAAATATATATAGATACTACATATCAAACAAAAATTATGCGAATCGATGGGACAAAGGATGAGAGACAATTGAGGTATCAGAACGAAAACGAAACAGACCTTGCAAGGCCTGCCCTTGATGACAATGTAACCATTCTTACGGATGGTCCCGGCCTGCTGAGGATAAGTCTTGGAAGCTCCGGCGTCGGCCTTCGACTCGAAGTGATGCTCCTCGTCGGACATGGCTCTGTAGGTGAAAAGAGTGAGAAAGGAGAGGTGATACAGAAAACTAATAGGAGGGGGTTGACACAAAAAAAAAAAAAAAAAAAAAAAAAAAAAAGCAAATTTATACACGAGAAAAACGAAGAAGAACAGCTTGGATACTAAAAAAGGAAAGGGAATCCTAGGGTTTCAAGAAAGTTAACGAAAGTAAATGCTTTCGTGTAAATAGTCTCACCGTTGGATTAGAGATGAACGGTCACCACAAACTTAAGTTTATCATATTTAAACAAATAAGGTAAACGACATAATAACATCGGATCCGTGGCGCAATGGTAGCGCGTCTGACTCCAGATCAGAAGGTTGCGTGTTCGATTCACGTCGGGTTCAATTTTCCGTTTTTGATTTTTTCCAGTTTCTTTTCCAAAACTTGCCTCTTCGTTTTTTAATTGGGCTTGGGCTTGCATTACAGGCCGCACGGCCTGGAACTTAGAATCGCTCACTTTCAAAATTGAAATCCAACTTTTTTCACGAGCTAGGATCTGTTAGTTGATTTGGAACACTTGTTCTGGTTTCCAAATTCAAATTTTGTACAGACACATAGAAACCGTCTTTTCCAATTCAATGGCTATGCCCTTTGTCCAGCAGAGACATCCAACACTTACATCCTAGTTGAAAGATTCCAACACCGCCTTCTAAAACATTATGAATAAATGTTCCAAGGGGCTGGAAATCAACATACCTTGTACCATTATGCTCAAGAATGTAAGCTTCAAGTTTTTTATGATTTGGTGCATCAAACACCCAACTCCAACAAGCAGACACAGAGAAGCCATAGTGCACTGTCTTGTTAATTTGCAGCTTACCCTGGTAGAAATCAAATAACTATGGTCCCAAAAATACAAACAAAGCTACAGATCAAACAAGTTAAAACCTTGACTAATTTTTCATATATTTATACAGATGAAGCAGACCTTAAGAACAATGTCTTTCTGCAATTAAACAGTCAAACATGAGATCTATGTTACGGAGCCAGATATTTCTCCATCATCTTTGGAGTCTGTTTTCGTTATTGCTCCAACTTCCTCACTGCCTTGATAGTTGGCCTTCACCCTCCGCACAGGCACCGTGACAGAGTAAATAGTTCTGAGATCTGAATCAGTAGAGACATTGAATTGCACTTTATCATCTGAATCTATTTCAACAAAATCTGAAAGAGTACTCAAGATGTTGTCCACAATTTTTTGTTTAGCTTCATCATTAACTGCACATCGGTCAGACAAGAGAATCATCTTTAACCGCTGCTTGGCAATCGTAGCGTTGGATTTCAATTTAGATGTTGATGATGGAAAAATTATCCTCCAAGCCAATATCAATCGCTCCAAGAAGTTCATGTTAATGGAACTAAGGATAAAGCTTTCTTGACTTAGGGATTTTGGTGATTGTTCATAATTTGCAGAGCTCTCAAAACCATCTCGCAGGGAGATTCTACGTATGCTATCATTTTCATGTGCCATGGTGTGCCATTTTGGCTTGATTCCTTTATTTCCAAATCTCCTGTGAAGAAAACCAGAGAGGTCCACCTGCAGTGTAAAACAAGAACCCCAAATCAATGAAAGCCGATAATATTTGCAAGTTTTCCAGTGGGCCCTTCCTGCATTCTAAATTAGACCATATCGATCTCTAAAAAAACATTCAATAAAATCCGGGAAAATATGGTCAATTCTTTCCAGCCCTAAAAAGAATTTAGAAGAAAAAGATTCAAGGTTTAAAAAATCCCCAAAGGTAGCCATCTCAGTCATGTATGCTTCTTGGGCGGTCTAAAGAGGAAAAAGAAAAAATATGCTCAGAAGAAAACCATCTGTAAGCATAACAAGCATTGGGCCATCTACTCGACTGACATAAAAAAATTTAAGAGATACATCCATGATGAAACTTGTGGAAAACCAGACCAGAAATTTTGAAGACCTTGCAACTATCAAAAGACGGTCAAATAAGCCATGTCAATCATTGAAATTGAAACCTAACTCAGTGCACCAGCTTGACCAGTACAGCTAATAAGAACGGGAAGATCTCAGATGAAGAACATCATTTGAAATTGAAACCTAACTCAGTGCACTGGCTTGACCAGTACAGCTATTAAGAACGGGAAGATCTCAGATGAAGAACATCATGACATGCATGATTACCACTCATGTAGTTCTTCAATAGAACCGCAGTCAGTTCTGCAATTCTTGATGATTTGTACCACAAAGAGCGAGCATTCTAAACATACAGGATATGATGATTGATACAATTATAGAAAACCGGAGCCAAGTTGAAGCGGCATGAAGAAGTATTGAGTAAAGAATTAAGTCCAAAGTGACTAATGAAGTGAACAAATATCCAGGGAAACGACTAAGCTAGTGATATTTGAACACGACTGTCTGAAAATATGACAAAGCCAAAGGCAAAATTCCAAAGTCAGATAGCAGAAAGCAAGAACTAGTAAACTATAGGCATGCCCGACTTCACTCAAAAGGCCAGTAGCAATGCAAACGGGGCTAAAGTAGTACCGAATGTGAAAATCCATTCCAAGCATTCGTTAGCAAAGCAGGTAGCAAGAAATAGTCCCTACACTACAAAACCTTAGAATTGCCATTATACTTTACCGGATTCCTTTACTACTTTCCATTTCTTTGTTGGAAATAAAGCAAAGAAACGAGATGAATTTGACGAATGGCAACAAACTCAGATGAAATTGAAGATAAGGAAGCGTAGAGAAATGGAGGTAAGAGAATTGATTTTCAGACCTTGAGAGGAAGGAGAGAGTTCGGAGGATGCCGTGGATAACGAGAGCCGAGTGTTGCAAAAGCCCTTGGGTCTCCCGGAAACGCCATTTTCCAGTTTGCCTTTCTCTTCCCTGATTTTCAGACCATTCTGTTTGCGGCCGGCGCTGGGCAACGGTACAGCCTACGTTTGCCTGAAACGACGACGTTGTATATCCGTACCAATGTCCATCTAAACGACGCCGTCTATTGACGGGTAAAACCAAGATAATGCAACTCTTTACCACTTTTTGAAGAAAAAATGCAATACTAAATTACTATTTTATGTTTTGAGAAAATCATTATTTCATTTCTTATGCTCTTTCTAGAATAGTTTTTATACGACCAATTAAGGATAAGAGTTAAAACTAGTTCAAACATTTGGTAATAATATATTTCCTTTTTCTCATTTACAAATGCTCTCAAAACTATATATTATAAACATTGAAGATACGACACTTTTGTTTCTTGTCACAAACTTTTACCAAACATTTTATTCTATTTAATGAAAAATAGAACAATGAACACAAGAATAGTCACTAAATGCATAAAGAATGAGAGGAAGAAAGTCCCTTCAAAGTCTATCTACTCTGCTATTTTCATGTTCTCACTTCCAGAAAGGTCCAGTCCTAGACAAGTTGGTTTATGGTTTATCTGGTTCTGTCACTCCTTTATGAGAGAACTTGACATTTGACTATAAAGAGAGAACAGAGAATCATATGAGCACAAAGCTCGTGAAATAAATATCTATAAAAGGGACAAGATTGAGGCTTCTATATTTGCAAAATGCAGCATATGTAACCACAGGATTCATATCCCTGCTTCCTTAATGATACCAACAATGTGTGTCGTACTTTTGAATATCAGAATTCTTCTACTCTAACGGCGTCACGGGGCTTTTCGTACGCATCTTTCGATCTCGACTTCTTCACTCCTGCTGTGAACCAGACCTTATCAGACTTGTAGCCCTCAACCACCACGCTTGTCACTTTCACCCACACTAGGACCTTCGTCTTCATTCCTTCAATGCTTGTAAGCTTCCCTCTATGAAGAGTTCCTTTCACCCGGGTCGCGTATCTGACTATGGAGGAATCCGTGAAGCTTATCTCGCAAGCGGATGGCAAGTGTACAATCAGCTTCGATTTGGATTCGTCGAATTCATAGCAGATTGTGTTCTGAGGAAAGAGGCCAGGTGGTAAGTTGTACTCGCGAAGCAAATCTGGCAAGCTCTTTAATGGCTTACCTGTGGGAGGAAAACGATAATATCAATACTTATATGGGCTATGGTTTTCTTCAGTATTATGCTCACATAAATCTCTTAAAACTTAGTGCAGAAGATGAGAGTCAGTAACGAGGGAGCAGATTTTGTTTGGAACATGAACAAAACAGAAATGCAGCAGACTGGAAACACAGCGCAGGCAAAGCCTGAGTACTGGCAGATTCAGATAGGAACTCGACCAAAAGGAAAAGTAAAAGAGGAATTTCCACAAAAAAGCTCAGTTATGATGATAAATGATGAGGCAAAAGGGGAAAATGAACTCTGCGACTAATTATGTCAGAGCTAAGTGTTCTATCTTCAAATTCTATGTAATTTGATTCGTAAAATGGGCGAAATTAGTGTAGTGATAATTGTCACCATTCGCCATCTTAGATAGATTAGATGCAACCTCGTCTACCAAACAAGGCACTGTCTAATGAGGGCTAATTCATTGGGACTTCTCGTTTGGAGAAGCTGGAGGTTGAGGTGGGGATTTGTCCTGCGCTGCGCAATCAATTCCAAATTGCAGCAAAATTGTCCATCAAATCCGGAATAAATGTTCAATCATTCTGATATAAAAAGGAGAGAATATGCAAGACTTCACCTTTCAGCTTGTTGAAAATCCACTTAGCCTTTTCTTCAACGGTGTTTGAAAAGGTCTGCAATAAAAGGTAACATGTATAAGATTATAACCAACCAAGGTCTAAGTTTAATGTTCCCAATACGTCAATAGAAGGTGCTCAGCGGTTTAGCCGATGGCAGTTGATATTTTAAATACATATATTGTGCATTCGGATAAATTCTGTTTTTGCTGTGTTCTCAATTAAGCTCGTTGACATTTGACAATCTGAATCAAAATCTCCTAGATATAACGATTTTAACTAAAGAGAGCGTCGATTTTGACAGATTGATGGCAAATATTAATAAATAAGTTCTCATTCCAGCATTCATCTTGGGGTTTGATCCAAACAGATTTTAGTCGGTCAACCGGTTTCCATAAGAATTTTCTCAATCTTTCTTCAAAGGTCATTTTTATCGAACTGATACAATCAACGAAACCCCAGTAAGCCCCTTCAGTTCATTTTCACTTCCATTGTAACCCTATCGCCCAATCCTCTGCGTTAGTGGAAGAACCTAACGGATCTCGCCCCAGTCTTGGTAGTAAGCGAAAAACATTACAAAACCAGCAGCTAGTGGCATTAAAACTAAGCTACATTACTCAAATCGCGACGAATAGAAAGAAACCCAACACCGCAAATCAAAGAAAAACAGCAGGCAATGATTCTTGGAGGAGAAAAATTAAGAAATACAAAGCAGAAACAGAACAAGAAACTCACATGGATATCGTCAGTAATGTTTGCGAATTCCTCCTTGGCTTTCTTCGAAATCCACAAGCTCCCGACCTTAATGCTGCCCACTTTCGTCAGAGCCTTCTCCATTTCGCAGCTCGAAGCGACCTTCTCTCGTTCTAGAACTCGGCAGTGAGATCAGAAAATTGCGAAGCGAGAGTATGGTGGGGAATGGGAGCCTCACCCATATAAATCTGAAGCTCTGCTTGGAGACGACGCTGCCGTCAGATGAAAAATTGTGGCGCTCTGCGTTCAGTCGAGAGACTGTGAGTGTGGAATTAAATTGAATCGAGAGGGTAATTCAGTAATTTTGCCGGCGGAGGAGGACCAATTGGCGTGGAGCTAATCTTCTGGCTTTTCCGCGGATTTACTGCGATTGCCCTTTGCGACGCTAGGTTTGGTTAAAAAGAGCGGGATTTTCTCTCTCCCTCTCCAGCCGTCTTCATTTAAATATTTAATATTTTATTAAATCATCATTTTATATAATAAATTTAAATAATTGTCGGGTTTTGCTTTTAAAAGAAAAAATTAAAATTATTGTGTAGGGTTGGTTTGATGATGGTTTTATTTATTATTATTTTTTTTTTTTGTCTGTACATTTTTTATCGATGTTTTTTAATGTTGTTTAATTCACAATGTCGCTGAAATTTCAATAAAAAGTGTTATTTTCGTTTTGGATTCATTTTGTTTTTAATTTGTATTCTTTAAATTTATACCCTTTATTCACATTTGTACTCCATCCTTTAAAACAAATACTTGTGAACTCTTGACCCAAATTTCAAAAATTATGACTGGGATTTTTTTCTTATTTTTTGTATTGCAGTTCAAGTTTATAAACTCAATGTTTAAATCTTATTTTATAGTTTATGAATTCTTGACTTTAATTAATTTCAGTTCAGGTAACCAATCTAGCATATTGACATAATTGTACTACAAATTTTATATACGAATAATTTGTAATACGAATATATGACTACTTCTTAAGAAATTTAGTGAGTGAACTATCATATTAAAATTATGATAAAATGAAAAATGAAAAATATCAAAATAGTCGCTATTTAAGAGTAAACAGATAAAAATGAACCTTTCGAAGGTATGGAAACAAAAAAAATAAGTAAAATTAAATATATAATGATGTAATAGTACTTAATCCTGAAAACAAGGTACAATTCATATAATATTGAATCCGTAGTGTTTATTCGATTGATAATAGTTGGCAAACACGAGCAACAATCGACACTTACTTTATTCATCGAAGTTGGAAGTTCAAACGCTCATACCTCTAATTTTTAACGTATCATACTAAAAAACGACTAAAGTTACGCGTTATTAAATAGTACTGTAATTTTATTTGTTTTTTAATGGTACCAGGTGAGAAGTCAAGAAAAGAAAAGAAATGTCCATTACTTTGTAGGGAACCGTGATTGGTAAGACAGGAATCGATTGTATTAGATGATTGGATGATGAAGATGAATGGGCACATGGGTTGGAGTGCTCAATCCTGCGACTGCATGGCCTACAGCTCAAAAGTTGATAAAGACACTCCCCCCTTTAATCTTAATTAATTAATTAATTAACACCCTTCCTTTTTTTTAGAATTGCCAGAAAATCTTGTCTCTCTTTCTAAGTTTTTTTTTTTCTAGGTCGGTGCTAAATGCTAGGAAATTATAAAGACAGGAAAATAACGTGGGAGGAAAAATGTTAAGGATGACAGTATTCTCGAAATAATTGTTGTCATCTTATATATCATGGATAAGTACCATTAAAATAGTATATATGATATTGTCTGTTTTAGACATAATCTTCCCTCTCATCAAGTAGTCAACCAATCTTTCCACACTCGAACAAGAATAATCTCCACAACGGTATGATACAGTTTGCTTTTGGGAACCTTCACGTCTTTGTTTTTTGTTTCACCCAAAAGATATCGTATTAATAGAAACAATTGTTTCATCTTATATGCCAGATCGTACTATTTTATATTTTGTTTGATTTTTTAGATATGCAACCAAAAAAAAACTTAATTTCATGAATAATTTAGTGTAATAATACATCATTAATACAAAAATTAGCAAAATGAGAAAGCCAATGACAGGTTCCTTTGGATAGAATTTACACGTGATCGAGTTTAAGGTTCGAGAGGGTTCTTTACCATTAATTGATTGATACTAAATTATTGGAGCTTAATGATATTATTCTATAAGAATTGATTTAAATGTTAAGTTTTATTTCACTATTTTTCTTTTCTTTTTAACGGCAGCTGCTTGAGTTTAAAATTGACCTAATTGATTCATGTCTATGTGGAGTTTAAATTATCAAACAAAAAACCAATTTACACGCAATCAAATTATATTTTTAAAATTAAGCCATCTTAAAAAAAGTTTAGAATTTTATATGGAGTGCAGATAACTCACTCGAGTAACTCTCTCACTTTCATTGCTTTATAAAAATATAAAAAAAAGTGAGATTAATAGAAATCAATATAATTGTTGGGTAACTACACATATGAAAATTATGCTAATTGCTTATACAAATAATTATAATTAGATTTAAATGGATCCATCCAAATTAACCATAATTCAATTTGTTAACGTATTTATTCTCGATCAAATGGTCGTAAATTCGAATCCACCGTTCTATCTTGTCAATGAATCCAAAAATTACGGTAAAAGTGAAAGTAGCAAGGAAATAATGGGAATCGGAATAAAAGTAGGGAGTCGCCGGTATAAAAAGAGGGGGAAAAAGTGTACTTTTATTTTCCTTTTATCATTTCTGCCTTGTGGAGTATAATTTTCTTTTTCTTGTGTACAAAGTTGGTCCAGCCGCCCTCTTTAATTTTTGAAAAAAAAAAGTTATCCACCAAACAAATAATATTTATTTATTTATAAAATTTTAATATATGAATAAATAATTTTAGTACTCACCAAATGTTCAAATGGGCACAAAGTATGTTGGTCAAATTACAAACTATGTGCACGATTGAGCCTATGTTAATTTTAGCAAATAAATGGTAAATAATTTATTTCAAATCATTAAATTTTGAATTGTGTCGGTAGATATTTATCGAAGTTAGCATTATTAATAAAATGATGACATGATATACACATTGATAAACTTGATTAATGGACACATTTTTTGAATTTCGTCTAATTGATACATCATACGACATAGTATATTATGCATTTTTTCTTATTTGTTAGCTTAATTAAAGGAAGGTACACGTGGTAATGGCATAACCACTCTGTCACGCTCAAATGGCAAATATCCTATTCCTTTCAGACATGTGCGATGTCAAACAAATATAAATATACAATAAATATGGACATAAATGTAGAATGCGAACTTGCAAACCAAGATATTTATAATTATAGTAATAAATTTCTCTACCACATTAATAATTCTCATAAAAATAACGATGGACCGGAGTGGAGATTGGGTGGGGCCCACACACTGATTCATAAATACCACATCACACTTTTTTAGGCTGTGGTTTATGAATGAAACGGACTTCAAAGACGACAATACATTAGATCTGGTCGCTGAGATCAGAGAAGACGTGTAACTGCTCAATCACCACCGTACGATGTTGTACAGCTGTTTTCTGACAATCCCAACCACCAACCCTTTTTTCCTCGTTTTCCCCAACACAGGCCCAAATACTACACACTCGATCTGGGCCAGGAATAAAGCCCAAAAAACATGATTCGAATTGGGCCTGAAATTCAGGCCCGATTTTGCTGTCAGGCGGCGTTTTGACTCGACACGTCCCGTAACTGCGGAGGGAGAAATTTGGTGGGGTCACGCAGAAACAAAGGACGGTTTCATGATTAGCCGTCAACCCTAGGATTTGTATACTTTACCAAACGGTGGGACCCACATAGAATATATAATATAATTAAAAAAGAAATTTTCAAAAAGGAATTTTCTGTTAGGGCAAGGGCAAGGCACATGGAGAACGTATCCTGGTTGTAGTGTACTCTATACGGGAGCTGTCCATGCAACCATGGGAATAAAATCGTATTACCCAATAAAAACGATTCCTATATATACTCTATTAATATTATCGAAATTATATTTATATATTTTTAAAATAACGGTAGATTATTTTAAAAATGTGTGAAAATGACAAGGCTGGTTGGGCCATCTTAAAAAGTGGGTCCCGGTGCAAAATGACATGTGGATGGGGCCCACGATGGTGATCGTGTTTGTAATGATCTTCACTCCGCATCCCTAATCTCGGAAATAAAACACATCTCTATTTTTGTTGGGATGATTAAGCGAAAAATAACTACTTAACCTCTCCACTAATCACAACATGCGATGTAGCAATGATTCTAATGGTGATTTGCCTGTAAATACTAAAGGAAACTCTACCCTCATGTATGCACGAGTCTCATTACAAATTTCTTACCAAATAATTTTACCTAAAAATTTAGTGTTTCCAGCATTTTGCAGTTCTCATTTTGGTTTATTGAGAATCTATCGAGTGACCAAATTTGTGTGGAACAAAATCTAACTCATCTCAAATATGAAATATTTGGATTGGATTGGTTCGAGTTATTCGGGTCATTAGCATACATATTGTATAACAAAAAAGTAAGTTATATTATCTTACACATTTATTTTCATATTGTCTAACATTTAGTCAAGATCCTTGAATTTTTTTTAATCAAGATCCTTAAATTGATATTTATTTATATGGTGGAAAAGTACACTCCAAATTTTTTTTCAAAAAATAGTTTTAAAGGTCGTTAGAGAATAAATAATCCATAAAAACTAATTGAATGAAATAAAATTAAAATAAATATAACTATTATTATATACTTTTTGTGACCCTTGAACCAACTAAATCTATAAAATTTTCATTTATTTGAACTCATCTCAATCCAAATTAATTTATAACCCAACCTAAATCGAATGGATTGGATTGGATTGGGGTAGATGATTTTTTCGAGTCATAAGGTTTTTGGAACACCCCCAGTAAATACCACATGATTTGATCAATATGCCGTTATAATTGGACACTGTCCATAAATACTTTGGTTGAATCATTTATTTTGGCTCGACCAAAATCTGCCACGTGGTTGCCTTATATGCCCTACATCTACAATTTTATCGATGCATGTTCGAAATTTAAATCGAAACACACAAGAAGCAACAAGCCAAATTATCGATTTTTTTCTAAATTATCAATTAAGTAACTATAATTCTAACTCGATTTCAGTTTAATCTCAATAATTTTCAAATGTTTCAATTTTGTCTTTTATGATTGAGTTTGAATTTCAATTGTAGTTGGTGTACGTGTTTTTCAAAATTTCGATTTAACTCATATGATATGGTCAAACTTCGCTCATATTATTATGGAATTCAAAATATGACATATCTTTAATTCACGTGACAGCAAATTGATGTTTCTTAATTGACGTTAATTAACTATATTAAAAAAAGGCGACAGATGGCTAAAAAATTGTTTATAAACCATTAATAAAGTTTAAAAAAACCATAAAATCTTCCCAGCATAATGAGTTCAGATGATAAGAGTTAGAGATCTCTGTTACTATCTCAAAAGTCAATAATTTACGGCCTTATAATTGTTGTATTATTTTTTAAAAAAGAAGAATATAGACTGAATGGAACATGCTTAGTGACTGACGAAATAGGTAAATTAACCGAAACAATAACAATACTAAAAAAGACAACATTTGATCCCAGCCATTGAAACGAAGGATCGGAGGGTGGGAGAGGCAGTGGAAAAGAGTTATTTGAAAAAGGCTTAAAATTTGTCTGTGGGGAAAGGGAAAGGGAAAGGAAGGGATGGATAAAGGGAAAGAGACAGACAGGTAATGATAACGAAAGAAAGGGGAAGAAAATGGAATTTAATAAAATAACAAAAATTAATTTGAAGATTCGAGGGTGGGGACCACCGGGAGAGGGGTATTTCCGTCAGAATGGGGCAGTTTCGTAATTTTTGATCATAAATTTGGGGGCAAATGGTTTTTCCGTGGCCTAGATTCGTGGACGGAGATCGACATGGGGATTTGAGAGGGAGCGGCTATAACTATAAGGAAGAGAGATTGGTTCCCATTTTCGCCACAACCCCATTTTTGGACTGCGTGAAACATGTGTACGGATTATCCCGTTTTAATCGCGTT
Source organism: Momordica charantia (assembly GCF_013281855.1). Taxonomy (NCBI): domain Eukaryota; kingdom Viridiplantae; phylum Streptophyta; class Magnoliopsida; order Cucurbitales; family Cucurbitaceae; genus Momordica; species Momordica charantia. Next base: position 29,906,108 of record NW_028275167.1, on the reverse strand, counting down.
CCGCTAATCCCCTTAATTTACTAAAACACCCTCTCTGCCCCTTCCTTTGTTTAATCGCCTAAATTATCTATACTATATAAAGAGGTGTAAATTTTATCCCTCCGGTTTATCCTTTAATTTTAATTATATTTTCTATTATTTTGAGTGCACTTTTATCATTCGTCTCTCTAAATTTCTCAAATTCCACCCGTTCTCCCTCCCTCCCTCCCTCCCTAAAAATTATACTTTCTCAAATATTATTTTTTCCTATTTCAAAAACTTCATTTATCTCTTTTAATTAAAAAATAGAGAAAATTAGAGGGGTGGAAATCGAAAAAAAGAGAAATTTGTAAAGATTGAGAGATATTATTTAGAAAGAGGAATAAAACCAGAGTAGTTGAGAGGGAGATTTATATTTGAATGATAAAATTATTCTTAAAGTAATAGTAATAAAATGATAAATTTCATGTGCATTGCATGTGTTGCTTACCAATTATTAAAAATGCCTTTACATTTTTTTCGCTTTAAATACAACATGTGGAGGTGGAGGTTCAAACTCACGACATTTTAATTAAAGATAGATGTTTTATCTGGTTGGTTTGAATTGGCTAAATACTTCTAAATTTGGAAGTGGGTGAAATTGATTCAAATATGATTATGAACAATTATACAATTAAATGAGTGGAGAAATATTATGACTAATGAGTTGTGAAGGGAGCCGTGACAATGTAGTGTCTAAGAAATGAACAACAAATGGAATAAGTATGGATAACCATGAGACAATCATTTATTTAAGGGAGTATTTTAATTTATTTTGAAAGTTAATAATGGTGGAAGTGGAAATTTTTAATTGAAACCATTTTTAGATATTTTTATGATCCTTAGTTTGAAATCAAAATTGATTTATATTAAAGGAGATTCGACAAATTTGTTCTATGATAAATACGGGAGTTGTGAAATTTACAACAAATATGTGTTACTAAAAGCGTTGACTTTGATAACAAAATTTGAAATTCTTGTGCATATATAGCGAGAGAAGAAGAACATGTGAAAAATGATTAAGAGGACATTATTTACTGGTCTGGAGATTTCATTTTTGGCTGGACGTGGCCAAAATAAACGAGGAGAGTTGTAGGTTTTATTTTGTTATTATTATTTTTCCTAACGAGTTCAAAAAATATAAAAATGAAGATCCGAATGCGTGATATTTTTGTTGAGATATTTGTCTTAATGCGGGATAATTTTAGGTTCAAAATTGAGACTTCAAATATAACAAAAAATTTATAACTTAAAAAAATAATGAAAAAATATAATATTATTAGAAACACGTGAGAAAACTCTCTTTATAATTTGTTCAATGTTTTTTGTTTTAGCAGGGAAGCTTGAAATTTACATGTGAACTTCTCCCACAAAAACTTTGAAATTATGTTTTAATTTTTACTATATTTTTTTTAATATTTATTTACCCAGACAACCTTCCCCAAAGTGGAGACCTTGGTTGATTGATTAATTAGTGGGTTACAGATAAAAATGTCAAATTTTCGAAACTAAAATCGAAAAAAAATAAGGATCACCGTAGTGATTTGACCAAGGAGAAGTTAATTTAGATGAGTTAATTTTTTTTTTTCCGAATTAGAGTCTTAAATTAATTCAGAAATCCAAGCACTATTTGTTATCTTTTTCCTTCTAAAACACCCAAAAGAAAAGATAAAAAAAAAAATATTGTTTTTGTTGACTTGGCATTGGATTTAATTGTCGAAGTTAAAAAAATTGAGGTAACGGTAAGCGGGGGCTTAAGGTGAACGGAGGAGACAAAGGAAGCGGACACAGGCTCCCACTTCACTCGGTTACCACTCTACAGGCAACTGGCAACTGGCAACTAGCTGTATTTTTTTTTTTCTTTTTTATATAATTAATTATTTGTTTTTATTTTAAAAATTAAAATATTCGTGATATATTTTAGTCCATTTACTTTCAAAAAACTTATTTTGGTCCCTATATTTTTTTAAAATAATTATTTTAGTCCTTCTATTTTAATTTTATCTCATTTTGTTCCATCGTAATTTTGTCATGATATAATTTTATTCACTCGTTAAATTCTTTGAAATCCAACTATAAATTTGTATTTAAGAATTTCTTTTGTATTTAAATTTTACAAATAGGAATCAAAATAGTCATTTTCTAAAAGTATATGGATTAAATCCGACATCTTGAAAGTACAAAAACTAAAATTAAGTAAGTAAAAAGTACTAATGTATAAACTGTTTTTTTTTCCACTAAAAATCCAATGCCCACACGCTTTGACTTATTTGACATTTTCAAAAAACTTACAAATTTATTAGATGCAAAAATTGAAGTTTCATACATTATTAGATTATTAGATATTGAATTAAAAGTTTAGAAATTAATTTGACACTTTTAAAGTTTGAGGATCCAGTAGACATAACCAATCAAAGGGTAAGGATTCAACTTGTAATTTAACCAACTTTTTCCAATAAGTTATGTTTTATGATCCTCGTACATTAATAACAAAATATGATATAACAATTGCTTCTATATTATTGAGAGACTACGCTGTTAAATAGTTGAAGTTAATGATATTTATTAGACCAAAATTAAAATTTTAGAAAATTTAGAGAGATCTATTTGATTTTGTGGTGTAAAATTCACATTTTTTTTGCATATTTGTTAAAATAAATTAATCTAATATAAATCTGTTGCTACAAGGTAATAATAGGTGAAGATAGGTGAAGGTTAGATTCGAATTTCTGACCTATTGAAGAGGTCAACAAAATGATTAGATTTTTCTTAGTACAACAATATGTGGGGTGAAAATTCGAAGCTACTATCTTTTTTTACTAGAATAATATAATTTAAATAGTTGAATTTTGTTAAATTCACAAATAATTAGATTTAACAATTAAGAAAATATCACTTTAAATAAATTAAATAATAAATACCAATGACATCAATCCAATTGACAACGCCCAATTTAAGTGCTCGCATAAATACGAATTTATCAGGAGGGACAAAATACATACTGTATAAAAAGAAAACTCAACATCCAAATCCAGTCTATCATTTAAAAAAAAAGTTAAATTTAATTTAGTAATTCAACTTTCAACTTTATTTTATGTTATTTTAGGACTTGAATTAAAAGAAAAATACTGTTAAAATTGAAATAGGAATTATTAACCTTCGTGGTTCTATATTAAAATCAATTGACAATGAGAGAAGTAGCTCATGTCTATATTTTGGTTCATCGATCTTGGTCGGATGATAGTTTGAACTTTTGGATTCTGATACCATATTAATATATTCATGAGGTTTCATCTCAAAATCAATTGGCAATAAGAATCTCAAAATTAATTGGCAATAAGAGAATTAGCCAATATCTATTATAAATCAATGCGAGGTCTATTTTCTTTTCAATTTGAGATCTTTAACCGGAACTGTTCCTGTTGAAGGCGTCAAACGACACTGTCATGTGGAGGATAGAGAGTGGACAAACCAACAAGCATGTCTTTAATGCTCGTTCATCCCATAGGAACGACCTTCAACACTTAGCCAAACCCTGGACAGAAACACCGAAACGAGATGGAAATATACATACGTAGATAGTGCGTGCTCAATAGGCTGACCTTCGACCCGACAGTCTAATTGGCAATTGGATTCCTTATCGGATAACAAACCTACAAATAGGATACTTCACTCTTCAATCAGACATCAAATTATAGCTCGACCTCCATATCGTGTAAAATTTAAGCGACTTAAGCGTCAAAATGTTTGTTCACTTATTCGGTCTCTCCTTACCAACGAGCCTTCCATATAATTTTGGATATCTCAACTCTCTCGGTCAGCACACCTTGACCAGCTAGACCTTGACCGACATTTGAAATAGATTATACAGAAACACGAAAATCACTAAACAAGCCCTAATTTACTCATGTGGAGGGATTGGGGTAATTAGGGTAAAATAAAAGTGTAGGTATGTAGGTGGTGGAGGGTGGCATGGTTTGATTGGGCCTCTTTTAACCTTAACATTGATGGCTTCAGACAGATGCTCTCATCATCACACCCCACTGCTCTCCTCCTTTTACAACCACAAAAAGAAAATATATATATATATATATAATTCATTTGTAAAAAAAAAAAAAAAAAAAAAGAAAGAAAAAAGAATCATGAATGAGATCCAGGAATGAAAGGAAACCATGGTTAAACTTAAAAAAGGGGTGAGTCAATCAGAAATCGGGGTGGGGCCCACTCCCCAGTTTTTGCCAAATCTTCCCTATTTAGTTTGCATTTGCATCGCCAACACTCATTTTCCATGAAATTTATTATCACTCTTTCCCGCGGGACCACTCTCTCTCTCCTCTCCAAATACCAATTAAAATATCCCTGAAATCTCCCCTCTTCTCATTTATTTTTAATTTTATTTAAATCCCATCTCATAATTCTTCACTTGAAGTCAGCTATTAGTTTTTTTTTTTTTTTCCTCGTCTGCTTACCCATTCCATATTCACATAGAATATAAATGGATATAGTAATAGACATAAAATAAATATTAAATTTTTAAACTCATTTAGAAATGATGAAATACTTATTTGTTAATTTAAATATCGATATTTTCATAAAATTAAGATATTGATATTTAGAATTTGGTTGAGATGCTATTTTTCTCTTCCTCGTTTTAGTTTACGTACTTTTGAAACGTCGATTTTAGTCCGTGTAGTTTTAAAAAGGTAACAATTTTAGTTCATCCATTTTCATCTTAATCTCATTTATTTCAATCATAATTTTAGTAGGACACTTGACCCCACTAAATTTTTTGAAATGTATCCATAAATTTGAATAAAAGAGTTCTCATAAGCTATTAAAGACTAAAACAAACGTTTTGAAAGTACAATAATCTATACTATATTAAAAAGGTAAGATGTAGGAAAAACATTTTTGGACACTTTTGCCTTTTACTAAATTTACAAATTACAAATTATACCATTAATATATTATTACAAATATTAAATTAATTATTAACTATTAATTATCCATACTATAAATGCATGGAATATAAAAGGTTAGAATGCAAAAAGTTTTCCAACAACCTAAAATTAATTTTTTCTTTAATTAAAATTCATACTAGAATTTCAAGAGTTTTAGAATTTGAAAAGCTTTTGTAACGTTTTATCTTCTACTACTATAAAAATAGGCTTTCTTCTACATGTTTTTCACAAGTTTCAATACTTTTTTATTCTTAGTTCCTTCAAACATCTCTCAAAGATGATTCAATCATGAAAACATCTCGAGATATTTGTGACATATTCATCAAGTTGCAAGGGAGGTATATGTTGAATCTACATATGTCGAATACTAGGTTTGTGACATTACCATTCCACAATTTTACAAAGTTGAATAATAGTATATGTCAAGCAATTTTCAAGAATGAGCATATTTACTCTAAAAGATGAGTGTATAGTAAGTATTTGGATTTTTTTTTTGTTACTATTGTTATTTTTCTAATTAGTGTGTTTTTTATTTGGAATGTTTATTTTTTTAGCAATTTTATTTAGTTTAGGATTTTGATTTTTCTTTTTGTTACTAATGTTTTTTATTGTTTAGTGTATTTTTTTTATTTGGACTGTTTCTTTTTTGAGCAATTTTATTTAGAATATTTGTTTAAAATATAGATAATTACAAGCTCATGTTCTTATTGTTGAAAAAAAAAACAATCACAGAAGTGAATACATAAAAAAATGTTTAATTAATAAATTAATTATAAACAATAATTTGTATAGAATCTTAAAAGGTGGAATATACAACTTTTGGTCATTTTATTTTCTAATAATATAATTTGAAGAATTTTTCTTTAATAATTTTAATTATAATATAAAATTAAATCAATAAAATAATTTATATTTAGTTAAAAAATTCAACATATATAATAAAATGCCAGCTCTAAACAAATATTTAATAAACAAATAAAATATTAAAAAAATAAAATAAAGGACTCATATTATGTTGAAATAATTTAAAAATAAAAATATTAAAATACTTATTTACTTTTTTATTAATATATAATTTTTTCCTTTACTTTTAATTTATTTATTTACAAAATATATCATTAACAATTAATTATAAATAGTATATTTAAAAAATAATTATAAATAGTACATTTTATTATTAGTAATTAGCTGTCAATAATAATAAATATATATAAAAATTAATCTTAATTATTTTTAAAAATAATTATACTTAAAATATTTTACATGAAATTATATAAAATTTAAGTTACCTTATGATTAAAAAGAAATTTACGTGCATTGCACGTGGTAATACACTAGTAAAATTTAAAAGTATGGATACCGAAATGAACATTTTGAGAGTAGATTGATCAAAATAAATCAAAACCAAAAAATACACGTAACAAAATAATATTATTTAAAAATTAAAGGTACTTATTTTGTATATAATTTTTAAATTTTACACGATATTCCAGAACCATAAATATACTCAATTTTAGACTTCGTCTGATTTTTCCTTTTCTACTTATATATATGAGAGTTTTGAGTTACCATTTGTGCATAAATATCTTACTTCGTTTGTAACATAGTTGATATAAAAGGCGATTACCGTACTAACCACCTTGCACTTGGGAATTTGACCTCCAAATATTTCTTATTTTATATGATTTCAATTATTGAACTCGTACCATCTCCAATTGGCCTATATCACAATTTAAAATTAAATAACAAAAATCAACCAATTTTATTAGCTATTTCGACAAAATATTAGTGATTTACATGCATCATGTAACTTTTACCAAATTTCGAACCGTTCGTATTATCGATATATCAATATTCATAGACTTCAATTTCAAAATCAATTAACTAATGCGATATGCGATAAATAATCTATTTATACTATAAAAATTTATTATCTTTTCGATGTGAAATCTTTTAACACATATTATGTGTATGGTAACAAAATCATGTTTTTGGGTACGTTTACTTTGAGGAGATGAAAATCAATTTGTTTATCAAAGAGTAGAAATAAAATTAAATGGTGGGACCGTATAATTTTATTAGTCAACTGAATTTGTTATAATTTATCATAAATTTATATTTGATTATATTTGATTTTTTAATTTTACTCTGTTATTAGTAATTAATATCAATAAATTTTTGTTAAATATAATTATATTATTATTAAATATTAGGATAATAAAATTTAATGCTATTTTATATGAAACGATGATTGTTCTAACTAAAAAGTATTTTAGTTGATGGAGTTTTATTTTAATTATTCATTATTTTATTAATATTAAATAAATTATTATAATAAAAAATATTTACTATCAATAATATAGTAATAAGATAAACTAAAATTAACTAAAAAAATTAGCACAATAATATATTTATAAATAATTAGAAATAAAAGTATACTAATAATTGTTATATATATTTGATTCTGATTCAGACAGTTTTAGTAAACAAAAAATTCTAATTTTCATGACCCGAAATTTTTCATAAATATTATCAAAAGAATAACATTATCAGATAATAGAGATTACAGAGTAACAATGAAAATAGGAATGCAGATGAGCATGAACTATAGACTATACCAAACTCTCTCTCTCTCTCTCTCTCTCTTTTATTTTTTTTACTTTATTATTATATTATAGTTTTTGAGGCATTATGAATTGATATTTCGACTTTTCGGACATCCCCAGATTAATATGTGATTCTCCATGTACCGCCTCACCTCATTACTGAAGAGAGACAGAAAGAGGAGAGAGAGAGGAGTTTTGGGGCCATGGATTTAGACCTCACACTCACAACTTCTTATGGACATCGCATTGGCCCCACGCTAAGATGCACTAGTGCACAATTGAACCAACTTTTTTCCTCCACATTATTTTTTTTATTTTTTTATTTTTTTATCTTTTCTGATTTTACCTCTTTATCTTAAAATCTTTTAACTTAGATTTAGATTAAATGTTGCCATATTTATGTTCAATTTGAAAAATTCAACTTGAATGAGGGTTGATTTTACGTGGATTTCATGAATTACAAAAACATGGGTGTGCTATGAAATAGATGGGATTTCAGATAAAAATTACATTATAGAGATCATTTTTATTATACTAAGAAATTATTAATCTTGACAAAGTTATTATACGGTTGATTTTCTACTTTGGTAAGACTTAATTTTATGTTGAGATCGATTGAGATTGGTGGTTTTTTGTATATTTATTTATTTTTTTTAAATTAGTGGGTCAATTAGTCCAGATCATGTAGAAAGTAAAAGTTGCAACACTTGTCTAAGTCTTGATTTAATTTGAGGAAGTTTATTTACGGTGAAAATTGATATATCTTGTTAAGTTTTGGAGTAACGTAATTATCATTTTTATAACTTTTTTTTTAACAATTCTAATACTTAAATTTGCCCTTTTATTTCCGGTGTAACAATATCAACCATATTAAATAAAAATTTATCATTAACATGGTAGAAAGAGACTTCGACTCTCTTAATTACATTACATTTTGGACATTCATTTCTCTCCAATCTATTTATTTTATTAATCATCTGATTGTTTTTATTTAGTTTTCTCTTTTTATAACATCATTAATTGCAGTATGAACTATCTCATTTTTTTATAAGTATTTAACTAATATACTGCTTGATAATTATTTTATTTTCAATACTGTACTTCAAATAAATCATTGTTTAGAAATAAATGGTCACCATTGTCTTAACTTTAAATCATAGCCAAGTATCAAAAACAAAAATGACTTCTCTTCTATGAAAAAATATTTTACTTTATAAATTCAAACACACAGTCAATATTTTTTTTTCTTGGTTTAATTTGGATTTTGTACATTTAAAATATTTATTTTGGTTCCTTTAATTTCAAAATTTTATTCATCTTAATCGTTATACTTTCAAAACATCTATTTTGATTATTGTGCTTTCAAAAATTGATCAATTTAGCCCTTATCACAAATTTTATACTAATTGAAACTCTTTTATAAAATTTTATGAAGGTCATACTAAAATTATGATTGAAATAAATAAGATAAAAAAAAAATGAATGAATCAAAATGATCACTTTTTAAAAATATAAAGACCAAAATAAATGTTTTTAAAATATCCTATCGAAATAAATAAAAATTGATAATATACGGATCAAGACAAACATTTTAAAAATACAACAAGTATACGATGGCCAAAGTAGTATTTAAAATAAAGATACTAAAAGAATTCAAATAATACAACGGTTAATTGGTGAACATGGAAGGAAAATAAATAAAAAAGAAATCGTCGTATGGCCAATCAAATTTATTAAACCCAGAAATAGAAATGATTTTTTTTAAGTAAAAAAAAAAGAAAAAGAAAAAGAAAACTGTGATATAAAGATACTGCAAAACAGAAACAAGAATTAAACATTCTACCGGACCTTACAGATAAAAAAAAGCGCCACGTGGCGTGTTAGTTTAACTCGGGAAATTTATTAATTACCTATATTTGTGTTTTTCCTGAAAGACCCCCCAGCTGAGCTGCCCAAAACAAAGGAGAAATATGAGTGGTACCATTTTCGTAATTTTAGATTACCCAAAAGGGCACTTTATAACAAAACTCAAACCTCAGTAAGCCTCATCCTCCTCACAGTATCAACTGGACCCCACACACACCATGTCTCTTCTATTAACCAATTAAACACTGCTTACAATACAATGCCCACATTATCAAATTCCAGAAAATAAAATAACTGTTTTCATTTCGTTCTTTTTTTTTTTAAATTATTTTTTAAAGACTGACAAATTAGAAATATGTATTTCTAAATGCAGAAGCAAATTTAAAATTATACTCAAATACTATCATGAGAACAAAAAAAAAAGTTAAAATTGTGATATATATATTTATAAATGTTGTTTGCCGTGTGATTTTAAATGAATAATGAGTAGAGTGATTGCGTGTGTAATGACATAGTTGGAGATGAAGTGGTAGAGTCAAACACAACGATAAAGAGTGTGATTGAGATGACTTCACAGTTAAGCACTACACCTAAATACACTGTCACGGTGTTAGAATTAGTAATGTCTAGAATGTTTAACTTTTTTGATAATCGGAGAGAACTTAACCCGTGTGTGTGTGTTTTTTTTTGTTTTAATTTTGAAATGGATCACAAAGCGTCGTTGTTATATAAGTTGCTTGATGATGAGTTATTTGGTGAAGTGGTTATGACCAGCTTTGGAGTTTTAATTGCGTGGCAACCCCACAATGTTAGTATTGCAATTGGTGGGCTTCTACTTGTGTCGAACTCACTTGAATTGGGCAACCCGATCACGGCACGATCTTACTCACGAGCTAGCCCAACCCACTCTACGATTCAACTTGGTGTATTATATCAGAATCTAAAATTTATTATTTATTGGAAAATTCTATATATAACAAATGTAATCCAACTTTATCTTCTCAATTTAATATAACAATAATGCCTATCCTTTTTCTTTTATGATAGTTAATGCTAAATCTTATCTAAACTACATTGTTGTACCATAAAAAGATGAGAGTGACTTTGAAAAAAATAGCATTAAACTGAACAATGGCATTAAGCCTCAGCAGGATTCAACAACTGGGGGCAAAGAAAGAAAAAAAAGAAATGCAGTCGGATTTGTTTATGTATTTTAGCGAATAAAAAAGAGTTTGAAATGTATGATATGATATTATATATTATTAAATGAATAGCAGCAGCAAAAGCAAGGAAGGTGGAGAGAATCTAGAAATGCCAATTTCTTTTTGTTTAGAGAAATGAGTTTAAAATTTGATAGAAATTGGAAAAGTAAATATGGACGGGGGATAGAGAGAGAGAGAGAGAAGTGAAGAAAAAGCAGAGAATAAAAAGAGACCGGATGTTGACAAATTTCATGTCACTGTTCTTGGAAGGTCGTTCGTTTGTGTGAAGATTTCTTATCTGGGATCTCTCTCTTTTCTTTTTTCCAAAAAATTAAAAAGAAATTAAGAAGCTCTTTCATTCTCTCTCTCCGTGCCTGAAAATTCTCTTCCATCTTTACATTGAGAGAGAGAGAGAGAGAGTGGCCCAGCAGATCGAAAATCTCCTCTTTTTTCTCCACCCCGATGACGATCTAATTCCTTCACTGCTGTTGCTAAAACGCCCACCTCCTTCTATGTCGATGTCGTTTATCTGTAGACATAAATATATATAAATATATGTATATATATATATGATTTTTTGTTTATTCGTTTTCGTTCTTTGATGGTGAGAGTTGCCGTCTCTAAATTTCCCTCTTCTCAAGGTTTTTGCTTAATGGCCGATTCCACAAGGGGTTCTTGAGCTCTCGAATCAGAGGATGTGGGTTTAAGGTAATTTTCATTTTCCCATCTATTTATTTGTTTATTTATTTCTCAATTTGATTTCTCGCTTCCTTTTCGATTCCGATGATTCCCTTTCTATAGGTTTTCTTAATTCATCTTAATTTCGTATTCTACTCTCGCGTCTTCTCACTTTCAAGCACTGCCCGCTGCTATTGCTTTTTGTTGATTGTGCATTTTCTTTCGCAAATTCTTTTTAGTTACGAACTGTTTACCAGTTGAACATTTCAGGACTCGACTGCTGGCTTTCAGCTGGTAATTATCGTTGATTGTGTTTGGTACATTTGGGAATTTGTTTATTGAGATTTGGAGACGGTATAGATATTTGTTCTGCTAGTTTAGTGGCCGAGAAGAGAATCGATCTTTTCCTTTTCTTTTGATCGTAATTTGTTTTGGGCGTTTCCTTGAGATTTTTGCCCTTTTCAGGATTTTGTATTGAGTTCTTCATCATCTGATTTGCTCTTGCATTATCATGGACTTTGAATGATCCGTTCTTTCCTGCTCAAATTTCAAGATAGGGGACTAATTTACCGATTCTGATTAAATAGTAAGTTAGTAACTTGAGAGGGTATTTTGATGATGCATTGCTCAATTAAATGCACTGTGTTTGGACTGGAATCTTATAGCGTAATTAGCTTATTGCAGTTGTCTTGCTGCCAATTGTAATCAGGTTGGCTTATGTGGAGATTGAGATGACTGCAATAATTCTTTAGCTGCTTCAGTACATTTTCTTAGCAACTGATCCGAACTGCCTCTGTCGAATTACTCCATGAGTTTTACCAAGTAATTCATTTATCTGTCAGTAGCTTATTGGAGTTAAAGACAGTTGCCATTAAGTCCCTATTTTATGATCAGCTGTTTATGTGGTAGAAATAATTCATTTTTGGGAATTTGAAGAAGATGCAAGCATATAGTGTTAATATGACAACTCATATAGAGTATACTAATTATAGTGTTGCTTTAAAGTGGTAACTATGCATTCCTACTGGTTATCATACTGATGAATGGAATATGTTCGGGCCTGAACTAATTTGCTTTCACATTGTGTTATATACCGGTAGCTCTAATTCCTTATCGTTTGTTTAAGAGTTTATTCCGTAGAGCAGTTTATTTTAATCTTTGTGCCCGAGAAAATTGCTACACGGTGGTGAGAGTGAGAATGTTTGCTCTTGCACCTGATAATGTGCATTGTGAGTTAGGTATTGGCAATCAACAAACATGATTTCCTTATATAAGCTCATTGCAATCAATATTTTCTCTATTGGATAAATGTTCCATCTTTTATTTTTGCCCTTTGTGGACATTTCTGATACTTTACTACAGTGACAGTTAGCTATATATCTTTGGGAAAAGTAGAAATAGAAGTAAATGTTGTAACATGCTTGGTTTCTCTTGCATTCTTAGAGTCTGTAATAGATGCCTTTTATAAGGACCAACTTGTCTAACAAAAAACCTGATTTTAGCTTTTACCTATGTTTCCCTTGAAGTCTTTGGTTGGAAATAGCTACAAGCTGCTCCTCTGTGAAAATAACCCTCCATTCAGCTCGAAGTTATTTACTCCCTGTATCTGAAGCATCTTTTGGGTCTTACTATACGATACCAGGCCATCAGTGATCATTCTGAGGTTAGCGTTAGCCACAGTAGGAAACTGCGAAACTTGGTTAACATGGGCTGTTCAGGTCCGAACCAAGTACATGACATTCTCGATGGCTATGTGTGCTACATCGGTAAAGTTGGGCCTGGAGAGCATAATCTTTATGGTGAAAATATGAAGTTGGTGAGATTTGTTCCCAACCTCAAGTCAATGACCATCACTTCCATAGTTGAAGATCCAGGCCCGTCCAGTGTTTGACCTGAATTGTGCTTTTAGCTGAGAGATTTTTCTCTTTGATAAGTCAATAAGAGTAGTTACTATTTGATAAGTCAATAAAAGTAGTTATGCTTCTTTAGATTTGCTTATAGTTAACAATGAATCTTTCTAATAATACCGACTCCTTATGCTATGAATATGTAACGACACAATGAATCTTCATTGACACCAGGAATGGGAACAAAGGTGCAGTATGAAAGTTATTTGCCAGGATATCACTCAATGAGGGATCTAAATGAAGATTCTCATGGTTGTAGCTGGCCCTTGTATTATGGTGAAAAAGCATGTCAGAGCGGCCAATATTTTAATGGAATTTTGCCAAGAGCTGCCTCAGATGCATATCTAGGTTGTGATAGAGATGCTGTGAAGAGGACAATGCTTGAGCATGAAGCCATATTCAAGAACCAGGTACCATTTGTGTTCCAAACGATTCGTTGGACCTCCGTTCTTATGCTCGTAATATTATCCATATATGAAATAGGAGGTTCTGGCCAACACATTAACTTTTTGCTTCTTTTGTCTTTTGTCATTAAGCAGGTTCGTGAGTTGCATCGACTATATATAAAACAAAGAGAGTTAATGAATGACATCAAAAGATCAGAACACAGAAATCAGATACCAGTAGATATATCGTTCTCATCTAGTCCTCTAGCATCTCACAATATTCCTGATGGTGCAAGGAAATGGCATCTCCCAAGCTTTCCTCTTGCAGTTTCTTCTAGTGGTGGACCATCGGTACCTGGTGTTGAAGATGTCAAATCGTCTTTAAGTTCTTTGAAAGAAAACAATAGAAGCGATGGTCTCTTACCATCCCAAAATGGAACTAATTCAAAAGACTGCGAGGTACTAGATTCCAGACCCACAAAAGTTAGGAGGAAAACATTTGATCTTCAACTTCCAGCAGATGAGTACATTGATAGTGAAGAAGGGGAGGTATTTCATGATGAAAAAGTGCCTCCCATCTTGGGTTGCCATTTAAATGGCAAAAAGAAATTAGAGGCTCGGAGCTGTGTGACGGCAAATTTGTATTCAAATTCTGGTGAAAGAAGTGGTGACCAAGTTGATGCTTTGAGATCTGACTCGTGTTTACGGAACAGATATGGTTTGGCTGACTTGAATGAGCCTGTTCAACTCGAAGAGACAAATGGGTCCAATTTTTTTGATCTTCCTAGCACTCGTGACTCCAGCAATGGGGAGACCCAAGGCCCCTTTCAATCATCTATGAAGCAAGAAATTTTACTGAACTCTAGTAATGAAAGTGGACACGCAACAAATAGGAATCCATATCTTGAAAATGGAAATAGAAGAGAGGCATTCCCTAACGTCTTTGAAGCAGGTATGATTTCTTCGTAATATTACATGAACTCTCGTAATTTTTTCAAGCAGGGCTTTTGCTATTCCAACAACTTTCTCTTTAGTCAATTTTGCACATGTAATATTTACAAAAACCTCATATTTTATGCTTTGAGTACATGAACAGAAAAAGGAACATTAAACCTGAAGAATCGATATCTCTATACCCTAGGTGGTTAAGTATTTGAACCGGAATTCTTGACTTGGAATGTTGTAGGTTTATGAATACAGCAGTAGTTCGCTTTAAGAAGATTTATCACTTGTTTGATGCCCTTGATTTATTTTATCTTCAGGGCGTAGTAAGGACGGCAGAAAACCTTATATGCATGGTCAAATGGAAAAATTCCATTTATCTTCTAATCCAGTGCAAGTTCCACTAAACAAGTTTCATGATCTTCCAGTCTTCTATCTCAATGATAAAAGCAGGGTTCAACAGGAGTTTGACAGGCCAGTTAGTGGTTTTCAATTATCGAAAAGAAGTTATGAAATGTCTAATACTGGGGATCCTGGTTATCTTTTAGCTTCTCAGACATCTCGTACATATCCGATCGCTCCTTCTTCGGACGTGGGCAAGTCTTGGGCTCACTCCGGTTCATCTTGGGAGAAGCCAAATGGCAACTGCTCCCAAAAGTCAACATCAGGTCAAACACAGCCATGTTTCAAGTCATCTCCTGCTATGCACAAGAGTTTCCCTTCATCAGCTCAGAACAATGGAATTTTTTGTGATAGATGGCAGCTGAGTAGCGACTGTCCTAACCCTGGGTCCAGTTGTGAAACTCCTTACCAGAATGGATTTTATCTCGGGTCTACCTCAGGTTCCAAAGGCGGAGTTCTCTCCTCTACCATATGGCATGACCATGCAGCGAACTCCTACAAGAGCTCTGGTCGCGTGGGCACAAATTCTCCAAAAGACATTAACTTGAATGTAGCACTCTCGAAAAGTTTATCAAACGAGGCTGGTCAACTACCAACTTACAGGACCAGGGAGGCAGAACAGAAGAACGGGGACCATCATAATATATTACCATGGTCAAGAAGTGTACCTGCTAATAAGAATGAAACCATCAATTCAAGAAGATTCTCTAGTACCGCAGAGCTTAGTTTTGTGCTCTCTCCAAAGAATCAACTTTCTGACAGAAATGAAACTGAAAATGTCAGTAAAGTTATATGTTATCCAAACATTGAGTCTAGTTCACGTTGTAGTGACATAGAGCCAAGGATTTCGGAACTTGGTGAATGCCAGAGTAACAGAAAACTTCTCGGGTTTCCCATTTTTGAGGAGCAGCGCATTTCTAAGAATGAATCGTTCTCTCTTACATCCCCGTCAGTATCTCTTCCTAATCCATCCGAGAATGAAGTGGAAGATAGCCGGAAAACTAGAGGGCTTGATATAAATTTGCCTTGTGATCCTTCAGTCTTTGAGTCAGATAACACTACTACCGGATCTCTGGCTGTAGAGAACCGAAAGGACACAAAGATCCCTAATGTTAGAGTTCATATTGATTTGAACTCATGCGTCAATGATGAAGAAGCATCTATGAGACCCCTACCCGTGGCTTCAACTGCCAAGGAAAAGGTCGCGGTAGAGATAGATTTAGAAGCCCCCGCAATGCCGGAGCCTGAAGAGGAGGACATCATTGTAGAAGAAGAATCCGTAGAAAAAGGGCATGAACAGCAGTTGCAATCTCCCCAACATAAAGCTGTTGATATTCAGGATGATCTTATGGCTGTAGCAGCAGAGGCAATAGTTGCCATCTCTTTAACATGTGGTCACTCCTGCCATTTGGATGATACCGGTAGCAATGCGTTGGAAGATTCTTCAATCGACCCTCTAAATTGGTTTGCGGAGATAGTTTCCACATGTGCAGATGATGTAGAGACCAGGTCTAACACTGTATTGAGAGGCAAAGATGGGAAGGATCATGAGGAATCCTCTGTGAGAGGGATCGATTTCTTTGAATGCATGACTTTGAGGTTGGCAGAGGTTGGTGAAGAAGAGTACATGCCTAAGCCCCTGGTCCCAGAAAGTATAGAAATTGAAGATTGTGGAACCAATTTGTTGGCAAATCGACCGCGAAGGGGGCAGGCGAGGAGAGGGAGGCAGCGGAGGGATTTCCAGAAGGACATTCTTCCAGGGCTTTCATCTCTATCAAGGCACGAGGTTACAGAAGATCTTCAGACATTTGGTGGACTAATGCGAGCGACGGGACACTTGTGGCATTCAGGAGTTACGAGGAGGAACTCTACTAGAAATGGTTGTGGTAGGGGAAGACGACGATCAGTGATCAGCCCGCCTCCCCCATGTAATCAGCTGATACAGCAACTAAGTAGCATTGAGATGGGTCTGGAGGATGGAAGCCTGACCGGGTGGGGGAAGACAACCCGACGACCCCGACGGCAGAGATGCCCGGGCAGCAACCCTCCAGCAGTTCCTTTAACTTAAAAAAAAAAGAAGAAGAAAGGTTTGATTTGATTAATTGAGGATGATGATATGATGTTATAGAGGGGAAAGGCGGGATTTAAGATCCATGGAGCAGAACACACACACACACAGAGGTCACAAGGTGTGGTGTTTGTACATTTGAATTTGATAGCTGAAGTCTGAAGATTTGGGTTCTGTATCTCCATAATCTGTGTTTGGCAATTCTGTATTATTGAGATAAATAATGTTGCATGATTATGATTTGTTGCTAATGCTGGATATACAACCAGAGTTCCTAATTCACACTTTTATACTCTGCAATTCTGTTTTATTTGTGTGTACTGGGTAGTGTAAGGCTTAGGAGGAGCGTGGAGCAGACGCGCGGGGGGTGTCGCGTGGGAACAGGTTCTTAGGGTTTCGTGTGGGCATGTCGGTGTCCAAGTTGATTTGGTGCTACACGTACACAACAGACAGTTTCCTAATCAAAACCGTGGGTCCCACTCATCCAATCACAATCTTCTCTTTCCTCATTTCGATTCTCTCACCGACCACTTCCTCACGCTTATGTCACGTGTTTCTTTTTCTTTTTTTCTTTTTTGTATTTTACTTCTATAATTTTATTTTTTATTATCTTGCAAAACATTATTAAAATTAATTAACATAAAATATGATTTGATGTTTAAATACATGTGATTTATTAATGGATTGAAAATTATCTCAATCGTTTTTTATCTTCTTAAATTAATTTTTTTTTTATCTCAATAGTTTTGCTGATATCCCTCATATTTATCTGACCAATTAGCTTATGAGAGCTGGTATAGAATATAGATACATTAGATCAATAGAACTAGGCTAGGGCCGGCTCCCATCCTCAATTTCGGGGATTACGGTGGAAAAATTTTCATTATTTTAGTTGTACTTTTTTAATGTTAAAATATTATTTTTAAAAAGTGGTCAGTAGATAAAAAAAAAAAAAAGTGATCAGTTTAGACCATATTTGCAAAATTTTAACACCTTATTATAAAGTAATATTTACATTTTAAAAGATATATTGCTTGTAATATCGTGTTGAAATTGTGATAGACCAAAATGAGACCAAAATGAACCAGAATTTTAACACCTTATTATATTGCTTGTAAGGGACCAAAATTGTCCCATTTTAAAAGTATAGAGACAAAAATGAACATTTTGAAAGTAGAATAACAAGTTGAAAGTACATGGACCAAACTAGTATTTTAACATTTTTTGTTTATTTTAATATATGTAATTCTAAAATATTTATTTTAGTATTTATAATTTTAAAACACGATAAATTTAGTCTTTATTTACGAAATTTTAACACAAATTTTATACATAATGTTCTTTTAGTACAAATTGTGTGATTCAAGTGTCATACTAGAATTACGATCCAAATAGATTAGATAAAAATAAAAATGAAGATGCCAAAATGGTTTTAGTACAAGACCAAAATGAACCAAAATTGAAAATATAAGAATTATTTAAACATTTGAATTATTAATTTGTTATTTAGTTAAAGATTAATTAAATAGTAAATGTTTAAAACATATACTTTGAAGCTAGTAAAAACATTATTTATTAAATTTTAATAATCAATTGTATACAAAGTATTTAATATTATTAATAAATATAATAAAAATGACAATTAAATGATATCACCGTCAAGAGCGTATTCATTTGTCCTCAAAATTAAATAAAAAATTGTTGCACACCATGTAACATCTCGGTTTGCTTTTATTTATCATTAAGGATCTAGTAGTATTGTTCTATTTTATCAAAAGTAAAATTAAAACAATTCGTTATCCTTACGCTCCAGAGGAAAATTCAGACTCATTACCTTTTGTCGAACATAAATTCTTTAATCAGTTAAACTATGTTTAAATTAACAATTACGAACTAAATTACGAAGAAAGAACTTTATTTTACTGATTGGAAATCGAAAGCGTATTTTCACATTATTTCAGGCGGAAAAAAAAAAGAAAAAGAAAAAGACAAGGTGATTTTATATTTAATTTTTGGAACTAGAAAATGTTTTATTTTAAAAATTCTATTTCCTGATGGGTCAAAAAAGCCCTGTTTGATTTGGGCTTTGGTCCACAATAACTAAGCGAAGTCAAATCCAGCTCTGTGTTGTATAAATGGGCCCTGTAATGACCCACAGTGAATCATCCCTTCTTCCACCTCTGAATCAGCCCTTCAATGGCTCTGTCACAGCTTCCTCCAATTTCCGCCGCCTTCATCGCCTCCTCTTTAAACTTTGCAGCTTGTGCCCTAAAAGCTTCACTCTCCATCATCTCTCTAATCCTCCCTCCAAGTTCCAGACCCTTCACCAGACATTTCTGACCCCATCCCCAATTCTCAACCCACATTCCCAGCCCTGTCTTCGCAACCAATTGCGCATTGATCATCTGGTCCCCATTTTGGGGCCAAGCCAACACCGGCACCCCACTCGCCGCCGCTTCCATCACAGAATTCCACCCACAGTGGCTTATAAACCCGCCCACCGCTCTGTGCCCCAAAATTTCCGGTTGATTCACATATTCCTTAACCACCATTCCCTTATCCTTCATCTTCTCCATCAGCTCTTTCCCCACTACCTCCTCTAACCCCTCTTTGTCTTCCTTGTCCACTACCTTATCTTTCACTACCCACAAGAATCTGTACCCACTATTAACCAACCCACTTCCGATTTCCTTGATTTGCTCCCTCGACGCCGCGGTTCGGCTGCCGAAACTGGCGAAAACAACCGATCTGGGAGGTTGCTCGTCCAGCCATTTTATTGGAGATTTGGCTTCTGGGTTCTCGAATTCACTTGGCAATAAAGGGCCTAAGCCTATCACTGGGGGTAATCCATGGACTACCTCTCCATCGTTGAGCGCTGCGAGAGTATCTCCTTCCATTGCGTCCATGGCGTTGAGCAAAATCCCGTTCAGTTCTTTGACCTTCTGTCCATCTTGGGTAAATATTTTCCTGAAGATGCTGTTGTTGACGAGCAGGGGAGGAGGGAGTGAAGTTTTGGGGATTGAACCGATGGCAGGAATGTGAATCGAGTCACCAGATTCACCAGACCTTTTAGCGAACGGGTAATAGGCGAAGAGAGACAACATTATGGCGGAGGAAGTGAAGATCACGTAATTGGGTAATTTAAGGGCCGCAGTAAGTGTGAGAGCAGAGGAAATCAAGCTCACGTCGTAGACGAGGACGGAAATAGGTGGAGAGAGAGCGGCAAGTTGAGGAGCGAGGAGATGAACGGAGCGGCGAATTGCCTCAAATTGAAGAAAAAATGGGTCGTCGGAATTTGCCATAGAAGGGTCGAGAGGTAAGATTTGGAACTTCAATTCAGTGATTTGGGGAAAAGCAGAGAGAAAGCGGGAGATGAGATGGGACTCGGCAGAAGAGACGGCGGGGTGAGAAGTGATGAGGGTGAGTTTGCAGTTATGGCGGATGAGAATGTGGGCGAGTCTGAGGAAGGGTACTAGATGGCCGATGCCGGCGCTTGGGAAGAGGGCCACGTGGGTTTGGTGGCCGGAAAGTTGATCGGAATCTGACATTTCCGGTGAGACTTAGATCTCGACGGGGGTCTGAAATTCATCGTCTTCAACCTCACTGGTTAGTTTTGAAGAGAGCTTCTGGTGTCCTTACAGCCTCTTCTTCTACCTACTACGCTACGCAATAAATTTCATTTATTAGTAATTAACAGCCACAAAAACAAATAAAATTGAGGTGTTTACCAGTAAAAACACGTATATTTTATGAACAAAATTAACAAAGCACATCTAAACACTCATGAGCCGCCAGAAACGAAGATAACTTCCGTCGGCCAACTCTCCAACCAAATCTCTGTGTTATCGTAGTTTTTTTGGTTTATCGATCTTGATCGGATCCTATTTTTGAATCGGTCGAACGCTTCATTTGGTAAAAATCCTTTAGCCACTGCTGCAATTTCTCCTGATTCTGAAATGTCGTCCATTTCCTTGTATACAATTCATTAAAAAATTGATAACTATGATTCAGTCATGTTTAATGGATGAATTAACAACTCATCAATTATAAATTCCTCATACCTCTGGTCACCCAATCTAAAGAATTGAGCTACTAAGTTAAGCTTTTATAGGAAAAGTAAAATTGCTAGTAGATTAACATTTTGGGAATAGATGGAGGGGTTTTTTTTTTTATAATAATTTAACATATTTAAAATGGTATTAAAGTGAGAGATCTTGAAACCCTGTTATTCTTCTCTATTTAATATTGATTTCTACGCTTAGTTTCTATAATGATATGGTTCACTTCAATAGAATACATTGAGTTTTGAAAGAGACCATCCTTTTAACTGACATTTCCTGACCACGAGCTAATCTTAATTTCAAAATTTTTTTCCTAAATAAAAAGCAAAAAAGGGGAAATGGTCATCGAATTTTTTTCTCAAAATGTAATTTCAAACCTTTGTTTAGACACAGCAAAAGTCTAAGAAATAAACGCACAAGATTACAATGGAAAAGATGTGGCAAAATTCACTAAGAAATAACAAGCTTTAGAATTGGTTTTTTGCCCCATCATATTTTCTTGTTTCTATTTCTGATCCATTAAACGTAATTGATAATATAATATATATATTTTAATCAAACTACAGCAGCATGAGATAAAATTAACCAACCTACATCTAAGATCCAATTTGAAAAAATAGAAAGTTTAGAGTAAAAAGATTGACTCGTCCAACCAAATTTAAGTGAAAGGATATTCATGAGTGAACATAACAAGAATACATTATAAGAGAATGACAAAATCTCTATTGACACAAGATTTTTGCTCAAAACGAAGCCAAGCCACCCGCCACAGCAACACAAACACAACAGATTGCCCCCAAAGGGGTGACCTGAGAACACAAACGTGCATTCTGATTTTTGAATCCCAAATCCACTTGTGTTCTCCGGTGCACTCCTCTGGGGTTACCCTGTTACGTACGCCGACATGTCGGAAATCCCCTCCCTCTCCCTCTCTTTATATCTTCCAAACCCGATATTGCCACCATGTCGTCATTCTCACAACACTACCAAAAAAAATGTTGTCATCGTCTCCACATTCCGGGCCCAAATTCACAGCGAAAGCCCAGTTTTGAATTCTCCAGGCCCAATTATACGGGCCTGCTAGATCCGGGCTTGCCGACATGGTCGTTTGGAGTATTTATTATATTAAATGACAGTGGAGCCCACGCTGAAGATTTTTAATTCAACCTCCACTGTTCCAGTTCCTCCAATGGTGGAATATCTGCAACTTTCCTCCATTTGGAACCACAAATTTTTTTTTTTTTTAATAATCAAAATTCATTCAATTTTCTTCTCTACAATTTATCCACTCCAAGCTCTATATAATACTTTCCTGCATAAATCTCCGTCAAATTGAATTATACGTCTTCGCTTCAAGAATGGACCTTTTTTCTAAACTCAGTGGCTCCACCGACAAGCCGGAGGACCCGGAGCACCACCGGACATCGGCTTCCGATCTCTTGTCCAGCGCCAAACTGGTGGCGGATGCGGCCAAATCCTCTTTTGGCGGCGAGAGCCACGCCGTCGACAAGGGCAAGGTCGCCGGAGCAGCCGCCGACCTTCTCGGGGCTGCTTCTGATTACGGCAAATTCGATGAAACCAAAGGACTTGGCAAGTATGTAGACAAGGCCGAGGACTATCTCAATCAGTATGAAAAGTCTCATTCCGCTCCCCACGGCTCCGACGCCGAGCCGAAGCCACCGAAGGCCGAGGAGCCGCCGAAGAAAGAGAACTCCGGCGAGGGGGAACACGGCGGATCTGGGTTTGGGGATTATTTGAAGGTGGCTGAAGGCTTCTTGAAGAAATAGTCTCTTTTTCTTTCGCAGCTGGGTGTTTCTTTTATGTCTTTCTGTGTAATTCTGTAAATAAAGGTTTGCATTTACTGCTTAACCTATGATGAATTTGGATGTTGTACTAGTTAATTTTCTCTGTTTTACTAACCCTTCATATGTTCAGTTCGTGATTTTTGTCTTGTTCTTGACAAAGAAAAAACAAGTGATTAAAGACACAGTAAAAACAGAGTAAGAACAGAGAACCCATCTGAAAACAACTTGAAATTACTGGTTATTTTTTTCCACAAAGCAATCATTAGTTTGAATACAAAAAATGAAAAGGTTCAAAAAGAAAAAATCAGTCAAATCATTACACTTTGATGGTCAACGAAGTTATGATAGGAATATTTACAAATACTAATATTGAAATTAAGAATCACAATTTAGTTTCAGCAGCAATAACAAGTAACAGGGAGGTCCCCTGTTTCTCTGAGAACATCTGCTTTCTGCTTGACTTTAAGAGTGTCGTTCCTTCGTTTTTCCTCTGCTTTGGCTCTTGCTTCTGCTGCTATTTGCTTTATAAACTCCATATCCTCCTCGAACTTTTTTCTTCCTTTTTCCCTCTTCCTCCTCTTCACTCCCACCGCCTGCAATGGTTAAACAGAATCATTTATATGTAAAATTTACAAACTTTGAAAAACAGAGATAAACTGATGATGAACCTGTGATTCTTCCAATTTGCGCATGGCTTTCTCCCTCTTCTTGGTTTCCCAGTAAGAAATTGTCTCGTTCACCTTCTCGGACCTGGAAATTTCTACCCTCTTAGACATGTGTAAACAATGACACATGGAATCTCTCGTTCTAATATCATGTTAAAATCATGTTAAGGATGAATAAATCACCCTTCAACCTAAAAGTTTAAGCTAATGGATTAGGTAAATTTAATTCATTCATTTATATCTAACGTGATGTAAAATTAGATTGATTATGGAGAGAGGAAGAAAAAGGGAGAAGAATTGAGTACTTGTTTCTGATTTTAGCCATCTCAGCCTTTTCCCAGAAATCTGCTTTTGTTTGTGTTGGATTAGATGGGTTAGTTTCTTTTGTTTCGGGTGGTCCAGTTGAATTCGATGGCTTTCGAGAGATGGGCGGAGTTGGAGGTCTCGGAGTCGGAGTCGGAGTTGGAGGTCTCGAAGTCGGAATCCGAGTCGGAGTTGGAAGTACTGCTGGTTTTTGGGGTTCTGAGAATTTTCTGCTGCCGGAGATGATGTCTGGTTTGTTGTCTGAAAAAGTTGGAGTCTTTCTCATGGATAATGAAGAAGAAGGATCCGTTAGTTTTTGATCTGTTGGTTTCTGTTTTTGTTTCCCATCTGAGCCTTCTCCGGGATCTTTATCTAACATAGAAACCATCTCATTAGTTACATTCAATTACAAATTTGGCATCAAATTATCGAATCATCCATTCATTCTTTTTTTTTTTTTACCATCTTAGTTTCTTAAAACTTGAACAGTGTTATCATTGTTGATAAAACTAAGGTGAAATTATGAAATTCGTACTAGCTATCTTTAAAATTTTCAATTTACTCCTTACAATTTGAATTTATTCATTTTAGTCCACGTAGACGTTGATAACATTACTTGTTTTTTATTTAGTGTCAAGGAAGTAACATTTAACCTTTTCCACTAGAGATGAGTAAAATGAAAATTGTATAAGTGCTTAAAAAATATTTTAGTTACAAGGGGTGGGATGATGTAACTAAATTATAAGGACTTAATTGAAAATTTTGAAATCACGGAGAATATGTTAGAATAATATTGAAATCATGATCCAATAGAAACTTTTTAATTAAACTCTAAATCTTATTTTAATTCATGAATTTTTCAATACCATGGTCCTTTAAATTTCGAAAAAAAAATTGGTCTCTAATTTTTATAATGTTTATTTTAATTATTGAATTTAAAAAAGTGATAAATTTAATTCTTGTCATACCAGTGTTACACATTTCAAAAATTTTGAGATCAAAATGAAACAGGTATAAAACTTGAGGACAAAAATATATATGAGGGAAGTTTTGGGGTTAAAAAGAATAATATAAAAAATTACCAAGAGATTTAAAACATAGCCCAAATTATAGGTCAAATTTGTAATTTAACATAAAACAAATATTTTTTAACGGGGAGGAAAATGCAAAGAAGAAATTACTGGAGGGCCGCCGGGAAACTTTGGAAGGATCCGGCGCCGGACGTGGAGCGAGGGGGCGAGTGTCGTCGTCCTTGATGTACTTTATCTTCGCCGACGACGACGTTTCACGATCACGGCGGTCGGAGTTAATTTTCCGTGTGGCGATTTCTGATTGGTCTTCATTAACGGAATGCACCGCAAAGACCGCTGCTGCGACGGCGGCCACGTGCTCTAATATTCCGTCATCGGATAATTCATTATCTCCACTCATTTGCCGAGAAAATTGTTCTCTCAGCCACCTCCCCGCCGTTTTCTTCTCTGCACAAACAAACGTTAAACTTCAAAAATACCACGTTTGTTCCAAACTTTTAAATGTAAATTTCAGCCTTGAATTTTTAATAAATTTGAAAAAAGAAAAAAAAAATAGTCTTCACTATCAACGTTTGCAGAAAAACAGTTTCTGTATGTATTTTTAGATAGAAGCTTGAAAAACATATTCATCATATATTATCAGTCACATATTTGGTCATTTATTATAGGTTTAAATATAGAAAAAAATTCTCTCCTATGGTCCAATAGCATATAGGTAATATAGACAAGTATTTTTTTTTATTAATTTTACATGGTTCCTGCATGGTCTACTTATCTATATGCTACAAGAATTCAGAGGAGCTAAATTTTTCTTTTATATATTATTTATTGATTTATTTTTATCTTCATGTACATTTTTTAAAAAGTGATTAAAATTTTAGCATTACATCTGGGAATTAAAAATTTTAAGATATAACAATAAATTTGTATTAAAATGTTGGAAATATGGGTTTTTTCCAATCAAATTACCTTTGAAAGATTGGGACTTTTGGGGAGGCAAATTTATTTCCCTGCTACTGCCTTGTTCTTCTCTGTTGTGTGGCCTAGCTCTGGGATATTTGGCCCTGAAACCAGTGGTTAGAGAGAGATCTTCGTTATTATATTTTATTAATTTCCTCGGACTAATAAAATAAAATAAAATACCTCATCTGCATCAGCAAACTATCCATGGTTTGAAAGAAGGGTCTCTCTGTGTAATGAGATTTGTTGTGTGTGGAGAATGATGGCGTGGTGGAGGGGATGGGGTTTATTTGAAGAGCAAGCCAAGTGAAGAAAAAGAGGATTTAAAAGGGAAAAAAGTTGACAACTTTTGAGTGTTTCATATAGGAATCAATGGAAGAGAAGTGAAGTTTAAATATTCTTTGCATTCAGTTCATGGGTTTGGATCTTCTGAAACAGAGCTTTTAGTGAAGGAAAAGTATTCTTTCTTTCTTTCCAAAGCATTTTGGCCCTCGTATCTTTCTTCTACAGATAATCAGCTTTTTGTTCTCTCATTCATTATCCCATTCATATTTGGATAATATTTAGGGATGATATTCATCCTTAAAAAGATTAATTTGTTCACGATAACAACTATTATTTTATTGTTTTATCAACATATTAATAATATGCTATTTGGACGCATGAAATTCAACTCACTCGTCAATAAAGTCCATTTTCCTTTTAGATTTTGACATTCTATTGAAAGGAGTTCAAATGACGTGTCCTCTTATGTCAAAATATGACTAAAAAAATATTTATTGAAATAGACTTTCCATTAACAAATCTTAACTCAAGCTTTCGGGAAGGTAAGATTAAGAAAATTCTATTACTTGCAACTTTCTCCGGACCAAAAAAAGCATGAAAAAAAAATCCTCATTGAAGTTTTGAATCTCTGCCCAAAAGATTGAAATATAGAAATATCCCTGAAAATCAGGTGGGAGAAAGTATGATTTTTCCTAAAAATAATATATATTTTAAAAGTTAAGGAATAAGATTTGGAAAGTAACACAAAAGTGAGATAGCAAAATCGGATTAAAGTGTATGACCTATGCCAATTTTTTAGTCTATATTATACATAGTTTTAGAAATCGTTTTGTTATTATTTTGAAAGTTACACTATTTTTTGTCATTTTTCTTTTAAGAATTACTGTTTATGAAATTTCCCCAGAGAAAATACAGAATAATGGAAAAGAACCATATTTGCAATTACCAATTAGGAAAAAGAAAAAGAATAATAGTAAACTGACTATTGACATCACAAATCACAACCCCTACTTGGAAATGCAAAACTAAATCCTAAAACCTAAAATTAAAAAGAAAAAAGAGAAAATCAGAGTAGCCAATTTAGGCGCAAGCAGAAGCTCTGAAGTCTTTGATGGTGACGAAGACGTAAGAATCCGGCGAAACCGACACATCGGAAGTGGGGTCCACGAGCTTGGGCGACATGTCGGGAATGTCCAAAGTCGGCGTGAGCCGGAGAGGAGTACCGTTCAAGAGCACGACATCGCTCTGAATATCGCCGTCTTTGGGGCTCAAATGGTACTCTTCTCTCGCCTTAAGCCTTCCGCCATTACAGCTCGGATACAGCTTTCTGTCGTTCACAATATTCACATCAAAAGTTGTGGAGTTCGACATGTTGATTAGAAGCACAGTGATGCCGCTCTGAAACAAAATAGTTAAGAAAAAAGTTACAACCCAAAACAAAAAGATGTCTTCTTTTGAGAGATAAGAGAGAAGAATGGGGATTTTGGGTTACTCTGTTCTTGCTGCAGTGAGAATACACACGAAGATATGGAGAGCCATCGTGGGAAACCGAGAGAACCTTCTTCCCCATTAATCTGTGCCACAGAAGTGCGCTGTTTCACGAAAACGAGTGTTAAATCCGGTTTAAATTGATGGGTTACAGTAAATTTAATCTAAACCGACCCATAATAATCCGGGTTGGGGATGAAAGTGGTGGTGTTGAGCAAGGCGTAGTTTCCACCGATCAAGGCTTGTCTGCAGTAAGCGTGATGGTTGTATGTGGCGGTCATCCCCAATTGATCCAAATACCTGACGTAAAAAGGGATCAAAATAAATATTTTCAGAGTACAGGAACAAATTAAAAAGTTTCGAGAACAAAATGAGGACCAATTTAGAAGGTAAAATGAATTTTCAAATTACAGTTACAAGTTTAGAGACCAAAATAAATAAGTAAGGAATCCAAATAAACATTTTTGAAAGTACATGACTAAATTAAATTCTACCAGAAGGCATTGACGAAGGTGTGAGAAACTGTTCTGCCACCGCTGTTATAAGCTCCACCAGATTCACCCACCCAAGGCTTGGACCATGGAGCAAAGCTCTGGGAGACGGCTGCAGCCTCCTTGAAAGTTTGGGCAATTTGGTCCAGAAAATAAGGGTCTTGAATCTTGTTTATAAGATCAGGATCAACACCTACATGAATTCCGATTTAAAATGGGTATCCCGAGCAATTCCGATAATCAGGTTCATTGTAGTGTGAAATACCTGCACCAAGATTGTAAATATGGTGGGTGACACCATCGACAACATTTGGGTCTGTGTTTTGGAGGAAGGTTTTGAACCATTCCTTGTCGAAGAAACCAGCAGGGCCCAGAATTTTGGGTCGGTTTTTGGGATCAGGATAAATCTGTTCCACTACTTGTCTCATGAGACTGAGATCTTTCCCATATTGGTCAGGCTCGAGCCTTGCAGAAACTCCTCCTGCACACAGCTCATTGCCTGTTTTCCAATACCAAAACTTCTCGGTCAAAATTGTGTAAAAAAGTTTAGAAAGTTCATAACTTTAAGATTACCCAATTCATAAGAATCGATTTTGTATCCCTTGGAGGCAGTGTACTTGATGAAATCTCGAGCATTTCGAGGATCCCAATCGCCAACCCAGTTGATAGAACCGTCGTTGGCTGGTTTCTTTCCCATCAGAGCATTCAAACCAAACGTAATTCGAGCACTGAAACCAAAAAAGAAGCCAGAAAAAACATTGCTTTTGTTTCTAGCTAGACAAGAACATGTTTATGGTGATTTTGGTTCGTCACGTACGATGTTTTGTTGAACAGATCGTTAAGAGCATCCCATCTTTCCATGGGGAAGCACCCTTTGCTGAATCCAAACAGACCGTCTTTCTGTTTTCTCATTTGGGGACAATTCTTCACCGAGTTCCCAACTCTGTAGATTATTTGATCTTGCAGTGACCCTCCAATTCTGATTCTCAGAGGATTGAACGCTGAAAAACAGTGAATCCCAGAAACATTTTTTAGTTTCTAAGAATAACCCAAATCGGAAAATCAGTAAAAACTCCGAAACTAACCCTTGATTGCGTTGTACAAGATAACATTTGGAAGATCCTGTAAAAAAACAGAGCAAAAACAGAGCTTCTATGGTTAGTAAATTACAGAGAGAAGATGAAGAACAAGATGGTGAAAATTATGAAGCTACCAAATTGAGAATGCCGGCGTTTCCCCACGGGCATTGGCCGTAATCGCATTTGTTTGCAGGCCACCAATCCAAAGTGGCACAGATGAAATTATCATCAGTTTCAGCAATGGTGGTCACTCCTTTGACTGAAACCTTTACGAATTCTCCTGAAATGGAAGATGAGAAAGAGAAGAAGCAGATGAGAAGGAGGAGCAAAGCTTTGGAAGCCATTGTTGCTGCTTAGAGAAACTTGACTATGGACCTGGATTTATAGGGAAGGAGGAAGGGGAAATTCGTTAAGATTAGCCATTTGAATTGCGGTGATTTCAAAAATTAGTTACATTCAGTAGATCTTCATCAGATATGCAATTAATTTTTAAAGGGTTTTTTTTTTTTTTTTACTACAATTTTAAATGGATTTAGCCTTTTCACTCAGGACAGAATTACTGTTAAATTACAAATTTGGTACTGAAAATTTAAAGTTGTGTTAGTATATTTAACTTAAAAATATATATAGATATATCTAATACATTTTTAAAGATAAATCCCTGTTCCGTTTCTACCTCATCCCCCACTTATTATTATTTTTTAATATAAAATTCTAATTATATGTTTGATTATCGCCGTGGATAGGACGGTCCGAAACAGAAAAATGAACACCCTTACTTATAAATATAGGAAACGTATTAGATACTCTTGAAATTTACCTATAAAACTTTATCAGACTTTTTTTTTTTGTCATCTACAGCTATTAATATGTTCATATTAACAATATTTATTATACTAAAATCTTACGGTAGACATAATTTATTGACTAAAGTGAATAATAAGGTAATTTGATTTAATTTTCTTTTTAGAAGAAATCGAACTTTTCATTGAAACAAATGAGAACAAAGGACATATACAAGGACATACAAAAATAAAAGCGCAGAAAGACGAATCCTGCTTAAAGAAAGGGTAACGTGGTGATTTACTTTATTAAACATTAGAGACTTCAAAGTTGAAACAATATTTATCTCTTATAGGTAATATATTTGAAGATTGACGTAAATGTGGTAATAAAAAATAATTAATTAAATTCAAAAATAATATTATTCAAATTTATCATCATACACAATTATATTTATACTCGTTGAAGAGACTTTTCAAATCTTAATTAATTAAATTAGTTTTTAAAAATAATGTTTGCTTCTCAGTAATTATTTATATTTTACAATCTATTAGTACTGAGAGGACTAAAATTCTAACTAAGCTTTAATTATTTTAATTTGTTTTATTTACCTCTGAGTTCAAAGTCAGAATGTCATAATGCTATGAAACATTTTAGTCCTCATAATTTTATTAAGACTAATTTTAAGTATTGCAATTGATTCCTTCAAATCATATTATAAATCTCTAATCAAATTACTCTTTAATAAAGAACGTTCCCTACTAACTAATTAAATGGATATACCATCACCAAAGTCGAAGACTTCAATCCCCACCTGGATATGTAATGACAAATGCTTCCTCAATGATTCACAAATACGGACTAAAACAACAAATTACTTAGACTAAAATACCTAACAAAATTGTTCGTTCATCTCGTGGATATGAAAACTATAAAGCTCATTTCCATGTATGGAAGAAGCATTTCTTTTTCTTTATATAATTCCAAGAATAGGAAGAATCCTTTGGGCCAAACATAAAAAAGAAGCTTCAAATTTGAATAAAGAACAACAGAGATGTGGTTTAAACGAGGAAATCTGTGTCTGAAACTTCAAGAGCTTTGTGAAAGCCTATTGGCTTCACACCTTGCCGAAAGGCATTACCCTCTATGTACCTATCAACCACACACACAAAAAGACCAAATACTGGGCTTCAGTTGCTGATATCTAATCAAGTGATAATGGCAGGAAAGAAGAAGAATAAGAAAAAACTCACATCGCTTTCAATAACGGATGTTTATAAAAAGCATCTGAAATTCTCCCACTAAATTGGTTGTAGTCCAAGAACCTGTGAGTGAACAACATTTCCTAGTAGTCAATATTATGAACATCTCATCAAGCAAAGGAGTTGCCAACTTTCAAAGGATAATGCAGCATATGACCCAAAAAAATTTCCCATGATAAAGGGAAAATACTAGTAAGCGTTCATATGAAGTGTCGAGCAGAAAAAGGCAGAAGGCGTGAGCATTGGCCAAGACAGAATAAAATGTGAAACGACATTGAAGAACATTACTAACACAGGCTTCAAAAATATGAATATCTTATCAACTGTATTGTGCTTTAGCCAAGGAATGTCGAGCAAAAAATATTTGCTTCTGAGGGCATGAAAAGACGTTTTCACTGTTTACATATCAGGAATAAAAGCATTGGCAACTTTGAAGATCCTTTTTTCTTTTTCTGTTGGGGGAAGGGGAATTGAGTTAAAAGAGAATTATTTTAACTTCACCAGTAAGAATGCACAACTTATTTCTTGAGTTTCTTCCCCCTGTTTGCTACCCTCCACTTGACATGAATTTGCTTCGTTTTCACATGCAAACACGGTTATTTGAATAAACCATTGGATGTCTAGAATGCATGTGCTTGCAATTCCATCTTTATGAATATATATTCTTTAACTACTGACAAATCCCAACCAAATGTAAGAGCAACAGATCGTTAAAGATACTCACAAATAAGTCAGTCTTGGAATACGTGCTAATTCAGCAGGAATTATTCCAGACATCTTGTTGTGTGATAGGTACCTGACCCAACAAAAAAAAAACATCACTTCCATTGACTTCATGACAAAAAAATAATCAAGAAAACGAAGAATATGATTCTATAACTAGTACACTATCAGGGTTTTGAATCCCAAAGGAAATCACAAAGAAAGAAGTGAAACATACAAGATTTCCAAGTTCGTCAAGTTTGCCAGTTGAGCAGGAACTCCTCCAGTAAAATAATTAGCATTGAGATACCTACAGGTCACATGATATTTAGTTAGTCAAAATCATCATTTCAACAATATCCAAAGGGACAATGAAAAAGGACAACATTGGAGCAATTCTAAATTTATATAGACTACATACAGGTTGCGAAGAGATGGAAAGCAACCGTCAAAGCGTATAAGTTCTCTAATGGTGCCGACCAAGTGATTGTTACCCACATCCCTGTCAATAACACAATTAGGTTGGTACTCGGTATTATAAATAAAATTGGGAGATGAGATCGTTCAATAGTACAAGACAGTAAGTGTAATTTACAAGTGGCGTAGATGCTGCAAGGTGCCCAATTCAGGAGTAATTCGTCCAGTGAAACGATTTTCTTGTAGGTGTAGATAGCGAAGTTCTGGAAGACTAGCAAGCTCCCTTGGAATTTCTCCCTTGAAATTATTGAAGCTCAAATATCTACAGAAAATTTTCTCAATTACCAATTTAGCCACACGTAAAACAGCAAAGAGCCAACCCAACTAAATCAAAAGAAAATAAAAGACCAACTGAAAGAACTAGAATTACTTACAGATGAGTTAAACTCTTGAGTTCACCAATTTCAGGAGGTATGACATCTTGCAGCTTATTCCACCTCAAGTTACTAAGGTGGGGGACAACAAGAATCAGTACTAAATGAGAGTAAAAAAGGAAACGAAAAAGCTCAGAAATTTTTAGCAAACGAGAAAGGAATCTTAGATTAGAATGTTTATTTCAACATTTAAAGTGTGGGTGGCCCAATAACTCTGTTACAAACTCAAACTAAATGAGCTAAGCATAATTCTTCCAAGTCATGATATTGTAATCCGAAAATAAAACCACATCACTGAAAGAGTAAGGCAAGGGATATACAGTATCTGGAGACGCTTCAACCGTCCAATTTGAGGAGGAATTGGTCCAGTCAACTTGTTATTGTGAAAATCCCTGAAATAAGAAAACGTTTAAACCTTATTTGGATTGAGGTGTTTTAAAATCTTCTCTCTAATAAAAGCAGGCCAGTTCTGAGGAGAAAATAACGTATCACTCATATTGTGCAGTCTATCAAAAGTTAGGACACGATACACAAGCAGAGACAACTGCAAAATCTTGACAGCCAATCAATATTTTTCCCATGGGTTTATTGCTTCATTCAAAGATTTGAAAATTTCTAATACAGTTGAGGAAGGAAACACTTACAGCCTAGTAAGATCCAAGAGATTGGTTACAGCAGTGGGAAAGGGACCGACAATCGACACCGCATAAACTTCCCTACAGTAGCAGCAGACAATAAATTGAACGAGGATATAACGGCAAGTGAGAAAACAAACAACGAACAACAATGCAAATTCCAAATGATTAGGATCAATTCAATTCAATTCAATTCAATTCAACATACAATTTAGTAACCACTCTATAATCTCCTTGGGTAGAACAAGTGACACCGGACCAAGGAGGCAGATCACCATCACCACACGGATCGTCTCCAACCCAGGAATACACCACTCTCCAGCCAAGAGAAGCCTTGATCTCATTCAATGCTTTCACTACAAATTACAAATATTCAGTCCGTAGAGAAAAAATCACAGCGAAATGTAGATAGAAGCAAGTGGCTGCTGGAAATACCATCTCGTTTAAGGGTTTTACAAAGAATGGGATCGTGTAGCAGAGAGAAACAGATAAGGAATAGACAAAACGCGGGCAGTGAAAGTCGCCGCGCCATTTTCTCAGATCTGTGAGTTCCTTAACTTCCAGGAGTTGATGGAATTTGAAAATTCAGATCAGAAATTGATATTGATTTGACAGATCTGAGTGAAGAAACAATTATGAGAACTTGCGCGCCTCGAACAGGGACTCCAGTGTTTCTATTTCACTACGAACGCCTTCTCGGATTTGCTCGTTCAGCAAACGCGGAAAAAGCCGCTATTCGTCGGTGGCTTTAAGTTTTGAGCCTTTTAACCTTATTATTTATTATTTAAGAGAAATGAAACATAAATAGATAATTCAATTCGAAGTAAAATAATAATAATAATAAAATTCAACAGTAATACCGTATAATACTTATCATTTGACCATCAACATGTATGAATTTATTTTTATATAACTTATTAGTTAAAATATAAATTTAAATATAAGGTTGGTTTAGTAATGTTACTGTATTATCATTTTAATAAAACAAAATGAATTGTATAGTCTTAACATTAATGAATTCAAATATGAATTCAAACATGATGAAATAGTGTTTTTATTTATGTTTTGGAACAAAATTTGAATTCAAATGTGGTGAAATAGTGTTTTTATTTATGTTTTGGAACACAATTGAAAATGTGAATAAGAAATAATAAACTTATTTTTTTTTTCAAACCTTCTATACAATTATCTGCAAAATGCTTAGATTTCTTTAAAAAATTAAAAACAAAAAACAAGAAACATCAACATTACCAAACAAGTCTATAGTATTTCGTTCTTTTTTTCATAGTCAACACGAACCTAGTTCAACGGGTTAAGTCATATATTTTGATTGTCATTAATTAATTTGAATTCTCATCTTCGCATGTACTATTTTTTTAATTATATTCTTGATTTTTTATTATTGTTTATCTAGCAATTAATATAATAAAAATCTCCCTTAAATAAATTTAAATTGAGTCAAAATATTATAATTGATATTCTTTCAAAGTAATTAATACATTTATGGTTCATTTACATAAATGTAACTGACTAAATAGTCATGTTAAACAGATGCTTATGAAATATTAAATATACCTTTGTTAATTATTTTAACAAATGTTAGTCACTATATAGTGGATCATATAACACATAACACATAACACATAAGATTGCTTTTGAGCTAAGGACATTTAACTTAGAATTTTTAGTAGACAAATTTAAGATAGTACCAAAAAGTTCATTGAATGAGGGTTTAACAACTTAATTAATAAGCTTTAAGATTTAAATGGAATGCGCCAAAGCGAGCATAGTTCAATGATAATTGACATATATCTCAAATCACAAGATTTAACCTGTTGTAAAAAAAATTTTGATAGGAAATTATGTTAAGAAATAACAGTTCAAGAAATATATTGAATTTAGTGCCACGTTAGAATTACTATAGGAAAAAAAAGATCAAAATTGAAAAGAATTAAAATGGTCACTTTTAAAAGTAATAAAACAAAAACCAACTTTTCAAAGGTAGAACTAAAATAAATCAAGTTAAAACGTAGGAGATCCTATTTCATTCCTGCCATTTCATTCTTGCTATATTGAAAATTGAAGAAAAATTAGGAAATGGCGACGAAATATTTGCATGGGTTGCTAAATATTGGGGGAGAAAAAAGGGATGATCTTAACCGTTGAAATCTCTAGATGGAATGATCAAACGATGACGTTTACATACGTGAAAGCAAAAGCTGTGACGAAGAGTGAAAGTGATTGCCAACTATACCCTTGGCCGATGGAGGCCCCTCACCATAATAAATTAATAACAATAACAATAATAATAATCCCCCTCCCTCATGAGTCTCTCGCTCTGCATTTAAACACTCTCCCCCTTTCTCTGTCACCATCTGAATCTCTTTTCATTTCCCTCCTTTCTTTCAGTTTCATCTTCTTCCTCTCTCTATCAGAATTCCACAATGAAATCCTCTCTCTCTGATCTCTCTTCATCTTCTGCCACCAATGGCCAGCTCCTGATGGTGATCTTTATACTTCTACTCGTCTTTGTCACCTCATCCGCCACCAGCCTGTCCAATGCTCCACCTTTTTCTTCCACTGCCATGCCAGATGCTTCTCCGACCATATCTCGACGCCACCGTCACCAACCGCCTCGCCATGAGCCGCAGCTTCATCCTTGTGATGCTATCACTCGTCCAAATTCGCGTTCTTTGTGTATCCATCTTCACAGAGTTTACCACCACCGCCTCCCCGTCGTTCATGTTCCGCCGGCGTTGCTGACAGGCAATGAGATTGATCCCCAGTACGGCGTCGAGAAGAGACTCGTGCCGTCGGGACCGAACCCGCTTCACAACTAAAAGAGAGAGATCAAGATCAAGAAGAAAAGAAAGAGCCAAGAGAATTTTTCTTCATCACAACCACCATTTTTCAGCCGTTTCTGTCTTCTCAATTTTCTTACTACATTCCAGTAGAATATCATGAACCCTTTTTCTTGAATCCTATTAGTCAAGGATGAAGAAGAAGAAGAATATTTAATCCTCGTACGTGCCCGAAGGCAGAAGACTATATATGTTAGTTGATGAGTTTTGTCCATGTCGTATGTCTTGTTTTCCTTTTTGTTCTTTATTTCTCTTTTTCAGGTCACTGTTGCTAGCTATTTCCAATCTTGTTTTTGCATATCCAAGCGTTCGAGTTTTCAAGGAGGAGGACGTTGGAGTTCATTTTGTTGTGGAAATGGCAAAAACAAGCATGGAAATGGCAAGGTATTTACTTTAAGATTTGGACTAATTTTAAGGGGAAAAAAAAGAAAAAAAAAAGTCATAGGTGGTCGGGTCCGTAGGCAAGATTCAAAAGAAACCCATGAGTTTCATTAATTTTGGAGGTATAAGGTACAAAATGCCGACATGACAGGATTCATGAGGTTTTCTTTTTTTGGAGGGGTACAATGGAACTTTCATATATCTCTTTACTGTTTATGGAATTAATGTAATTTTGTTGTATAGGCTGTACTGTCTGAATCTATGGAAACATATGTATGTAAAAGTGAAGCCCCTTTCGAGTTTCTTTATTGCTTCCATTTTCTACTTTCAACTGTAGCTTTACCTTGAGAAAAGAACTAGCCATGGCTACTATCTTCAACAAGATGAAGGAATAAGCTTTTTCATTGAAAGAATTGAAAAACAAAGTTTCGTACCTTATTACAACCTTAAAAACCAACAAGAGAAAAACAAAAAAATGGAAGTACAATCAATAATAAAGAATGTTTGTATGAAATGCTTCCACAGCTAGAAACAAACAGGAGGGAGGGAATCAGGTGGGAGAGAGAATAAGAGTGTCTGATTTTACTTCCCAATCAAATGGCGGGCTCGTTGATTGGCACCTTTCACTCTAGAATTCAGCTCGTCGACATCGTCGCTAAGATGATCCAGAGCTTTGTTTTGCCTGCATTTACCAGAGAATGTGCATCCCATAAATAACTATGTAATAAGCTAACGGATTGATGAGATAATTAATACAACAATCTCTAAGTTGAGAACAGAGGATGGCATATATGACCTATCAAGCTCGCTTCCCATGTCCACAGCCATGCTCTTCAGATCTCCCAAGATGTTGCTTAAATCTGAAAGTGCATCATCTTGCTTTTCCTTCTCAACCTGTGAGACAACATTTTTACCTTTTGGTTAAAATCTGAAACCATAATGGTGCCTAAATTATTGAGATGGTGAAATGATAACAGCCAATGGATCTCACATCAACTTTTTGCAAGGCAGTTGTTGCTCCAGAGGCTGGTTTTTGAGTAGCCGACTTTTTGTCTGTCGATAAACCCAGTTTTTCCCTTTTTTCCTTGTTGTTTCCAGACTTCCCAGAGGAATGGTCTGGACAGCCAAATGGCCATAATCAATAGCAGATAGAAATGAGAATGGCAGTAAGTCACAAGAATGACAGTATATAAAAGGTGCCAAAATAACCAATGAAAATATAACCTGCTGTTATAAGAGGGCCTGTAATTTCTTTGGTCTTCTTTGGCTTCCATGTCTTAGAGAACATGCCTCCAAGATTATTCAGAAGTTTCTCACCCTATCATTAATAATAACAAATAAGAAACTATTTGCAAACAGATCAACGACTAACCGAGAACATAAAGAACATATAAACGATGAAAACTTCATCCATTTTCTAGCTTGATTGCAAACTAAAAGGTTCTTCGTTCTATATCATTTCCAACTCTTAGAGAGTAGGACACATCCACAACCTAATCACACAAACTTGGAAGCCAAATGTTTCACGACAGCTCAGTTTCAAATTGAATAATCAGATTCCCTTTCTACATATATCAGATCAACATGTATCAACTAATAAATTCAGGATAACAATATGAAATAGAAAATTAAGTTCAAAGGTATCCGATGGAAACTAGTGAAGAGCCTACCTTACTTAGATCTTTATCCATATCAGCAGCCATCCTGTGGGTTCTCTCTATTTGCTCACCCTGTTGATGCAACATGTCAAGAGTCCTGGTAGCATCTTCCCTTATGTCCTCAGCGATCTTCAGGCAGTTGTTAACAGATTTCGTGGTCTCCTCGGCCTTATACACAGCGTAGTTCTCCAATTCCTGCACACTCTGATTCTCAAATCCTCCCGAGTCGCTAAAATCATTTTTGTACCTGTCTTTAGAAGCAGCTGACGAAGTTGCAGTCCCTCTTTTAGCTGAAGAAGTTGCAGTCCCTCTTTTTCCAACAAAACCCTCATCATCATCATCATCAAAAGGGTTGTCCGGTGTAACAAGCACAGGCTCAGAAGAAGTTCTTCTTGCAGGATTAGGAGTTTTTTTGTTATCAGATTCAGTGTCTGAATCAAAAGGATTATCAGTGCCAGATCCGGCAGGATCCACAGAATTCTGCTTAGGAACTTTGTTCGCGGGTGATTTCATGAAACTAAACATCCTGGCTGTACAAAGAGATTCTTAAATTTCTAATGAACTATTGGCAGATTCTTAAATTTCTAATGAACTATTGGCTAAGCGGCTCTAAAACAAGGGATCTGGTGAATGTAACCAGTACCTGAAAAATTGTAATGAGTGGATATAATTAGGAATAGGAAAAAGGTCGTTCGTTCCAAGTTTATGTCAAAGTTTTCAATAGAAACTGAATTCTTAGCGGACAATAGATTCTCAAATATTAAAAACAAAATAAAATTACTACTTTTCCATTCAAAGATTAACTGCTAATAAGAATGCTAATGCAATTCAAGCATAATGATTGAGATATTGGGGGTCGAAAGCTCAACCAAATCAATACTCTTAGCAATTTAGCCCATAACGATACAGATAAACAATATGAACGGAAAATGAGGGTTCAGAAAATGGAGAAGGAATTACTGGAAATAGAAATCAAAGAATACCGTCAATAAACAAAATGAGAGAGAATGGTACCTAAAATTCGAAGAAGAAACCCGGAGCAGGAAGAAAATATGAAACAAAAGCGGAATAATGGATTTTGTTCTTGACGATTTTCTGTGGGTTTGATCCTTAAACTCGGATAAAATTGAAAACTTGTAACAGATGGGAGGCGTCGCGGAAAAGCAGAGAATTGTACGTCTCCGACTCGCTAGAAAAATAAAGAGTCTATTCAATTGAGAAACAGGTTTTCACTTTGAAATTTGTTGTCAGCCCTTAGAAATTTAGACCGTTGGGATTCTGAGATTGCGATTTTCCTTTTTTTTTTTTTCTCTCTCTCTCTCATTTATTTAAATTCGAAGAGGGACAACAGAGAGAGAATTCTGTTGAGAGCGCGCGGCGCACGTGCTTCCCCAATTGTCGCCGCTATGACCTTTTGTAAATGGTGGTCCTTTTAAACGTTAAATCTCATATGTCAAACACTGACATAGTTGAGTGCATTTG
This sequence comes from Momordica charantia, assembly GCF_013281855.1. NCBI lineage: Eukaryota > Viridiplantae > Streptophyta > Magnoliopsida > Cucurbitales > Cucurbitaceae > Momordica > Momordica charantia. The sequence goes on along the minus strand of NW_028275167.1, from coordinate 29,866,289 downwards.
TTTCTTTATTTGAGGTTAGATGTTCAAATTTTTATATCTCAATTCGTTGTACAAAAAATAATAAATCACATATTTTTTTCTTACAGTGAAAAAGTTTAAATCTATATATTCTGGTATTTGTTATACTAAATAAAATTTGATCAATCAAATATCTAAATTTATATTGATGCAATTAAACCACGAAATACAGTGAAATGCATAAAACACCCTCAAACTACAAAAATTTATACAATCAAATCCAAATAGTTACAATTTAACCCTTTTTAAACTATATAAAATTGAAAACTACAATAACATCAAAAGTTTTGGTCTTCAAATCAATTCTTAATTAAGAAAACAAAATTTGATGTAAAATTTGTATGTTTGATTGCAACAATCCTATAATTCAAGAAATTGTAATAATATTTATAATTTAGAGGTGGTTTGTGCTTAATACAATATTTAAGTATTTTAATTGTAATAATTTGTAAGTCTAGGAAATGATTTATCAAAATGAAACTGCGAGGGTGTGGATGTTACAACACCATTTTCTCAAAATAATTATATGTGCCAGATTAATTGTTAAAACAATTTTCAATTTATTTTTTTAACAATGTGTAGGAGTGCGAATTTGAACCTTCAACGTTTTAATTGATAATATATATTTTGGTATGCTCAAGTTGGTGATATGAGAGTTGATGAAATAATACGATAAAATGTTAATACTAACATAGAAGAAGAGTGTTTCAAATAGTTGAAGAAGTTTATTATTTTGTAAATTAGGTAAATTTCAATTTTTTAAGTACGAATTAGGTCCATTTCATTGAGGTTTATGTAATAGATTTGATTGATTCTGTTTGAATTTGAATCAGTTTTAAATTAAAAAGACAATAGATTATTTAAAAAAAAACATTTGTTATATATAATTAAATTTTGAAACATACCAATATTTATAAAAACTAATTACTATTACTCACGTATTTAATATTTAAAATAATCTTCTTGAGGTGGGAGGTTGAATTCAAACCCCCAGCTCCAAATTTGTTGTAAAAAAATCAACAAATGTTTAATAATATGATTTAAAAATGACTTGATAAAATATAAAAACTAAAAATAATCGAGTGAAAAAGTGGTGCTAAGTGCTAATAATTATTTTTAAAAATAAAGTAGGTTATTTTTTTTATTAAGAACAAAAATTAAAGTATTGTAAGTATAAAACAAAACAACAATATAGGTAATGTGAAAGGGTACTGTTGATGCGTGGATTTCGATCCTCCGGTTCTCCTCCTCGCACCTACCAAACTTGTTGATCCGGGACTAGTACCTGCAAAACCAGATGAGTTAAACCGGTGTGACTCTAGTCACACGGGCTCCGATGCTTAAGTTAGCAGGAGGATAATGTGAAATGTAGCTAGTTTTAGATGCCCTTACCTCTAAGGCTGGATCGCTACTTATAGTCGCCAGGTTGTTCCAGAACATTCCATAGGTAGCTAACCCTAATTTCGTTGGCGGGCCTGGGCGAAACCGTTGATCGAAGACGAAGGGCCGCTGGAGGGCCGTGGGCCGAGCCACGGGTCGGGGCCGAGCCCCGGGTCGGGACCGAGCCCATTGCAGCCCAGTGGCTTCCTTCCGATCTTCACTTGTACCTCGACTTTCGATTTCCATTGCATAACAGGTACATATAGTAAATTATAGATAATTAACATCATTCAAAAGTTAAAATTACTGTGTAAAGTTTCTCATTGTAAATTTAAATATTAAAAAATCAAAATTTACTGTGTAAAGTATCTCATTTTAAATTTAAATATTAAAAAACATTCATTACATAGCTAAAATAAAAATGGAATATTAAATGGAGGAAAGATAAAAAAAAAAAAAAGTTATTTGTCTTTGGCCAATTTTAAGGTTGAAAATTTTTATCAAAAAAAAAAAATTAAAATTTAAGGTTACTTTTCTATTTGAAAGGCTTATTGTACATAATATCACATTTTAAAATAATTATAAATTATAATTTATTCACTTTATCCCAATTATTGATGGTTTTAATAAAGAAATAAAATGCTGATCTTAACAAATAAAATATGAACATTACAATAATTAAAGAGCTAAAATATACTAAATGGTCCTTCTTCTCTTAAGTAATTCCTAATGTAGTCCTCAATTTCACTCCCAGTGTATTAAAGATTCTCCATTCTCATTCCATAAAAAATATCAATTAAACTTTGTTAGTACAATATTTTTGTGTTATTCAATTATTATTTTATTAACATATTTTGACATATAAACGTTGACGAGTCACTTGGAAAAATGAATTTTGTTAATGGACAAGTCTAATTTGGATAATGAGAATGTTAGGTTTTATGTGTCAAGTAGTATTTGAGTGACATGTTCATGTGTTTAAATATAACATACAATAATTTAACATCAATTTTTTATTTACAATTTTATTAATTATTTTACACAACGACCTAAATGAGATTTTTTACTTACAAATTAAAGATTGTTTGATATATTTAATTGAGTTTAAACTAAAAAATGAAAATATAAAATTTAATTTCCAACAAAAGAGGGTAGATAAAGTTTTTCCTCCAAAGAGTTTAGGATTATAAATTGGCGATAGATATTTAATTAACTAATTACATTAACTATATATATATTTTGAGTTATTTATATTTAAAACATTAAATAATTACCAATAAGCATAACATAACTTAACTAGTTAAGGTTAAGAAATCATGTGTTCGAATCTTCCCATACATGAAATTCAAAAATATTCATTAATCAGTATATATGAGGTTAATTATTAATTATTTTTTAGTTCAAACAAAAAAAAAATTGAACCTATAAACATATTTTAATATTAGCATAGGAGACGCGTCTTCTATTTTGGCAAGACTTGAGCGGCTCAACATCACGAAGAAGCAAAAATATCTTTCCAAAGAGAGGAAAAATGGACCATCAAATGCCAAATAATTAAAAAAAAAAAAAAAAAAAAAAGGCCTGAAATCTCAGCACCACACCACCAGCCACCAAACAACAACAAACAAGTTGCGCTAGCTTCCTGCTGAAACTATTTTAGTTATTATTTCTCAATGTAATCATTTTATTAACATAAACCTTTTTCTTTTTTTGGTAAGATTTTACTTGTAAACTTTACTTGAATTTGCCCCAAAAGTCATAAGTTTTGATTGATTTGTATTTTATTAAATAATGTTCAAACTCAAGCATAATATATCGGAACAAAACTTACAAAATAACTATTAAAAATATATCCAAACACAAATCAAAACGCCTAATCCAACTAAAAGGCATACAGTGTAATTAGAAAAAGAAAAAAACGTTGACTAAACAAAAAATTGTTCATGTTAACAAACATTTATAACTAGTAGTGAATTTTTGAAAAATAAAAACTCAATAAATTGAGGCCATTAGTTCAATTTGATAAAATTAAAACCGTGAAATTTTTTGTTTTTTTTAGTCTAATCCTTGGGAATGAGTGATCGAACTCACAACATCTTGATTAGAGACATATGTCAATTATCGCTGAAGTATGCTCGCTTTGACAACGGTTAAGTTTGTTTAACACAACAAATACAAAGGATAAAAAATTAATTTTCATCTGTATGATGTTTAATTTGAAGTATCATTTATTTTCATAAAAAATTGTCAACCTAAAAATATATCAATCTTTAAATAAGACAAATAAAATTTGCCTAGAAATAGTCACACTTGAAATATTGTGTAATAGTTCACTGATCGAGCGTTCTTGTGTCAAAGATGACTAGTGTTAAGCGATTTGTCGAAGTTGTGAGATGTAAAAGTACATCAATAGAAAGCATTTTGACTTGGAGGGAAGTACTCGTGCAAATAATGGTCGACGTAGCGAAAGTGAGAATCTAGACTTGATCAATGCAAGCATTCTTGAGAATTTAATAAACTGAAAACCAAAGGATTTCCCCACAGAATTTGTCCACAATGGTAAGTCAAGGCCTGGTCGAAAAACGTAGTCGATGGACAATGTTAATTTTGTTGCAAATAAGCTAAAAAGAAAAAGGAAAAAGAAGGAAAAAAGAAAAAAGAAGGAAAAAAGAAAAAAGGAAAAAGAATTAAAATGTGGGAAAAGATGAAAGGTCCCGCCAGCACGTCTGGCCACCGTCTCCCGCGCTTCCAACGTGCATTACGTAGAAACCACGGGGTATGAAACTCTGCACTCAGAAATACAGAAGATAAGAAACAAGATTAACTTCCTTCTTCATTCCTTCTCACTTTTCTGCTTCCATTTTTCAGCCATAATCTTCGTCCTCCTCAGAAACACAGCAATGGCGGCATTGCGATTATCATGGGCCTGCGCTCATTCTAATCCAGATTCAAAGTCCAAATTCGTTTCCAGCTTCACTTCAGAGTCCAGTTTTCGGACCAATTGGACGAGGCTTCTGTTGCTTAGAACCTCGGTCTCAAGTTCTGCAAGAAGGAAATCGTGCATGAGGAACGTAGTCAGCGATCAACAGAAGGAACTAAACGAGCCGGTTAACGGAGAAGGTTAATTGCGCTAAACTGACTTGAGATTTTATCCGACGATAGTCTCCGTAGTGGATATGAATGTATACATGTCTATTAATGGAATCGGTTTCTCAATTTATTGAAAATTTGTCTTTGTAGTTGTAGGCGGCTTCAATAGCTTGCTTCTGGATTCGGCATCCGTTGCCGCGAGTATTAAATACCATTCGGAGTTCACGCCTTCTTTCTCTCCGGAGGGCTTTGAGCTTTCTAAGGCATTCTATGCAACTGCTGAAAGTGTTCGTGATATGCTTATCATCAATTGGAATGCTACGTATGAATACTATGAAAAGATGAATGTGAAGCAAGCCTACTATTTGTCTATGGAGTTTCTACAGGTTATTGTCGACGCTGAATCACCAATTATGTAGTTCATAACTTATTTTAAATTTCCGAGAAGCCTGTTCGTTGTCATTCATGTTAGTGTATGTGAATTTGTGGTTTAATGACAGGGTAGAGCATTGCTAAATGCAATCGGAAATTTAGAGCTCTCTGGAGCTTATGCAGATGCTTTAAGAATGTTGGGATGTGATCTCGAGGATGTAGCAAGGCAGGTTAGCAATATATCGTATAATTGCATCTTGTCTCCTTGTTTCCTGCTTCGGTGAGTGACTTCTAATTTCTGGATTTTGGAGTTCCTTTCCCTGTACAAACACAAGGCTGTAACTTAAATTAGGAGAGGAAGAAAGTTTTCTGCTCATTTCTGGTCTTCAATAAATGTTTATTTCATTCCAACCGACTTCAGGAGCTATCAAAACAATGATACAAAGACTTAAGAGACCTAGGACTGCTACATTCATATGGATGAAAACATTTCAAATTTGAGATAAACTGGCATAAGTGAGTTACATATTTAGATTTTTTTTTTCACTAAAGAGCTCTTGATATCCTTTAAAAGGAGCAAGTTCCTTCAAAGAGAAAACTAGTCTTACAAGTTGCTCTAAGTTGTAGTGTGCTTTAATTTATTTTACATATACACATGGTGTCAACGGATATCTTGAGTGTAGGAGTCGGATGCTGCATTAGGAAATGGAGGATTAGGGCGGCTTGCTTCCTGCTTTCTGGATTCCCTGGCAACCCTAAACTATCCTGCATGGGGCTATGGGCTCAGATACAAGTATGGTTTGTTCAAACAGCTCATTACAAAGGATGGGCAGGAGGAAGTTGCTGAAAATTGGCTAGAGGTACTGTAGTATTTCTTCTATTTTCTAACAAGGTTGGTGGTCTCATTAATCCTGTGTTGCTTGATCAAATTTGTTTCATCAGATGGGTAATCCCTGGGAAATTGCAAGAAATGACGTCTTCTATCCTGTGAAATTCTATGGTGAAGTAATTTCAGGCGCAGATGGAAGTAAGCAATGGGTTGGAGGAGAAGATGTAACTGCTGTTGCCTATGATGTCCCAATACCAGGTTATAAAACTAAAAACACCATAAACCTCCGTCTGTGGTCCACAAAAGTTGCTCCGGAACAATTTAATTTAAGTTATTTCAATGTTGGAGATCATGCCAGTGCATATGCAGCCATAAAGAAAGCTGAGAAGGTATTGAAATTTCATGATAATCCTGCTGAAACTCTATTCGAATTATATCATCTTGTAAGTATTTTGTGTAGCTTCTAATTTCTCAACGCAAAGTTCAGCTATTAAGTAGGCTATGGATTGACCTAAAAGAATAAAATCAGAATGTGAGAACAAATAGCGCATGGAATGCTTCTACTATTTTCCTCACTACTAGCCACATCCAAATTTAATGATGTACTACCGTACTTAATTTGGTAACTTCAAGTGCTTAAATAAAAGAAGAAAATTCTTACACTCCCCTGCAAGATCTGCTACATATTGTACCCCGGAGATGAGTCACTGGAGGGAAAGACTCTTAGATTGAAACAACAATACACATTGTGCTCTGCTTCCCTTCAAGATATTGTTGCACGTTTTGAAAGGAGATCTGGAGAGCCTGTGGACTGGCAAAATTTTCCAGAAAAGGTTGCCGTACAGATGAATGATACGCACCCTACACTTTGCATCCCGGAGCTGATAAGAATATTGATGGATGTGAAAGGGTTGAGCTGGAAAGAAGCTTGGGACATCACTCGAAGGTATTTTTTCATAGTGGCTTACTGGCATATAAATATTTTTGCTGCTACCATGAGTATCAACTACTAAGCCAGCCGTGATATGTTTTAGATTCTTATACAATCCTTGCTTTGCTCAATGAATTTAATTTGCTGTTTTTATTATACTCACTTTTTTCCCGTCATAAAAGCTTATACAGACATAATATCTGAATTATCCATTCTTCTCTGTTTTTTGTTTCTTCCCTTTGCAAGAACTGTTGCGTACACAAATCATACTGTTCTGCCCGAGGCGCTGGAAAAATGGAGTTTCCCTCTCATGCAAGAATTGCTTCCTCGACATGTTGAGATAATTGAAATGATTGATGAGGAGGTAAGCATTGATATTAATGGTTGATCTTTGTTTTGGGACACGGTTAAAAATATAGATTGTTTTGTTGGGCTCCAATATAAGAACAAACGCACCAAATTTTCCGAGACATACCGTCTTCAGGTATATGGAATGACGTATTCTTTATTTCTTTTTATGGATTCAGCTTATCCACTCCATAGTTGCTCAGTACGGTACAAAAGACCTTGAGTTGTTGAAACAAAAACTGAAGCAAATGAGAATTCTAGAAAATTTTGAATTACCAGACTCGGTCATGGAAATGCTAGTAAAGTCAACGGAGGAGTCTGCAATCGATCTCGTTGAGGAAGCTGAAAATGTGGACGACGAATTGTTACCTAGTGAAGAAGGAGATGAATCTGAAGACAAAAATATTGAAAAGAAAACAGAGGTTTCGTTTGGAGTTGATCCAAAGCATCCAAGATTGATTCGAATGGCTAATTTATCTGTTGTTGGTGGATATGCTGTAAATGGTGTTGCAGAAATCCATAGTGAAATTGTTAGAACCGAAGTTTTCAGCGACTTCTATGAGGTAAATCCCACGAATGCCACTGCCTTCTCCCATCTAGCACAACATACTATTCAAAGTATATTATAGAATACAGCTATTCCTGATTAAAGTTTCACTTTATATAAGATTTAATTTGATACCATCACGGACGTGAAACTGAGCTTCTCCTCCATTTGAAGTTTACTAACTTCACATATTACTGTCAGTTGTGGCCTGAGAAATTTCAAAACAAAACAAATGGGGTGACACCGAGAAGATGGATTCGTTTTTGCAATCCGGACCTGAGTACAATCATCACAAAGTGGACTGGAACAGAGCAATGGGTGACAGATACTGAGAAACTGGCAATACTTAGAAAGGTAAAATTTTCAAAAACCGAAACTTTCAAGTCCCTACTTCAGTGAAGATTTATCCAACGGATAAACTTGACTTCCATTTGCGATATAACTGCATGCTTGCAGTACCATTAATTATCATAAACGTATCCGCCTGTTCAATTCCAGGAGGAGTAAGTCTCCATTTCCCAGTATCAAATATTTTCTGGAAACTATTCCGTAGCTTGAGCTAATTAGGTTTGATATTAATGTGGATGACGATTGTATATGCAGTTTGCTGATAACGAGGATCTCCAGTCCATGTGGAAGGAAGCTAAAAGAATAAACAAATTGAAAGTTGTCTCTTTCCTTAAAGAAAAAACTGGCTACTTAGTCAGCCCTGATGCTATGTTTGACGTTCAGGTTATTTTCCTGCCCTTGGACAGTTTACTTTGTGGACAAAGACACCAACAATTTTGACTTTCTGCAGAAAACTTGTGGGGTCGAAATTTTTATTCTTTTCTTTGGTATAACAACCGAAGTGATAAGGACCGCTATGGCTCGTTTTCTTCAAATATGTTGCCCATATAATTATCATTGTTAATATGCTTCCAAGATTAATTGAAGAATATGTTAATTCAGGTAAAACGCATCCACGAATACAAGCGGCAGTTGTTGAACATCATGGGGATCGTCTATCGTTATAAACAAATGAAAGAAATGAATATCGAGGAAGGAAAAGCCAAGTTTGTTCCTCGAGTCTGTATATTTGGTGGGAAAGCATTTGCTACGTATGTCCAAGCAAAAAGAATTGTAAAATTCATCACTGATGTTGGAGCTACCGTCAATAACGATCCTGATATAGGAGACCTTTTGAAGGTATATTGTGGCAGACAAACATATCACATATCGTTCTTTTGCCCCGGTAGTCTTTGCAACTATAGAAACCAATTTTAGCTTTAAACTTGTTTTTGTTATAGGTAGTCTTTGTTCCAGATTATAACGTGAGTGTAGCAGAAGTGCTCATTCCTGGCAGTGATCTATCCCAGCATATTAGGTAGTAAAGTTTAACAAGTTTGGATTTCCTTGCTGACCTTCATGTTCAATTTCATCCCACCATACATCAAACTACTGAAAGTAAATAAACATTCATTTCTTAAATCAAGGCTTATTATATTTTGAAGTCATCACAGTTGTTTTGGAAGGTTAACGTTCATTCTTACTTTTCTGGTTTTGGTATTGACTTCTCTGTTTTTGCGTTGTCTTGTAATTTGATTTCGAAAAGCACGGCTGGAATGGAGGCCAGTGGAACCAGCAACATGAAGTTTGCGATGAATGGCTGCATACTAATTGGAACATTAGATGGAGCAAATGTGGAGATAAGAGAAGAGGTTGGAGAAGATAACTTTTTCCTTTTTGGTGCAAGGGCGCATGAAATTGCTGGCCTAAGAAAAGAAAGATCTCAAGGCAAGGTAAGCTTAGAAACTCTTTGCTTTTTACCAAGCGGGACCGACGTTAATTTTTTTAAAAGAAAAAGCTTAATGAATAAAGGGGAAAATATACTTTGATCCCTTGATGGTTGCATAACTCATAATTCTGATTTTATGCATAGTTTGTTCCGGACCCGCGGTTTGAGGAAGTGAAGGCCTTTGTAAGAAGTGGGGTTTTTGGTCCCTATAACTATGAGGAGCTCATAGGATCTTTAGAGGGAAATGAAGGTTACGGTCGGGCAGACTACTTCCTCGTTGGCAAGGACTTCCCCAGTTACATAGAGTGCCAAGAGAGGGTTGATGAGGCATATCGAGATCAAAAGGTAAGCAACAGATTCCACACTCACTAATAAAGCTATGATGCTAATCTCCTAATCATCTACTTGTACTGGACAGAGATGGACCAAGATGTCGATCTTGAACACAGCTGGTTCATACAAGTTCAGCAGTGACAGAACCATTCATGAGTATGCAAGAGACATATGGAAGATTTCTCCACTAGTGCTATCTTAAAAGGTTCTGTTTCTTTCCTTTTTCCCGTAAAATTTGTTCTCCAACTCATTACTATTGTAATTGCCAAATGAGATGGGAAGATAGAAACAGGAGGTGAAAGTGAATCTCGTAGCCTATTCAAAATTAAAGCTACAACCAGAGAGAGGTATTTGATTACATAAGAAGTTCGTCAATGAAAATCTTAAACCCACTGGAACAGTCCAATTGATTTGATGTTAAGAGTTGGTTAAGAACAAGAACTAGCTGGTTAAACCAACTTACCATCCTCTGAGCTCTCTTTGAGTTTTGTTACATATTTCAGAATCATTCCTATGAGTCACTTGAATTCATGATAGAATTCAACTAAGATCAATGCAATCCAACCGTTTATTTGATTCACGACAGGAACAAAAAGGGGAAAATAGAGAAATAGGTCAAGGGTTCCTACTATTGGAAATTATAACAAGGATCAAAAAAAAGAATTGACATCACTTAGGAATTATGTAACCTCTCCTTCGTCTTCAAGCTACCATTAAAACCCAAACATTGGGAAAACATGACCTCAAATTTGAAAAAGAGGATTCAGCCTTATCTCTGTGTCCAAAAAATAAAAAAATGAGTGAAAAATTTAGGAACCTAAAAGAATGAGAAAGACAAAAACAAATGCCAAAAACTTTCTCTACAGACTTCATTTGCAAGGTTGATAACCTCACATTCTCAGGACAAGATAGAAGCAATTATCTCAGACTTGCCTGTCTTATTGAATTGGTGGCTATATTCTCCTGGATCCTAGATCAGACTCATCAGCAACTTGGCCTTTATTTTCTAGTTGCCTTCAACCTACTAATGCAATTAACCCCATCTCCCACTTTCCTCATCTTCCATAGGAGCAGGAACATTAAGATCAATTAGACCAGTGATGGGCTCTTGCCTTGTCACTATAGATGCATCTTCTAAACTTCCGACCACATGGGACCTCTTATGGCCACCCAAAGCCTGGCCTGATTTGAAGGCTTTGAAGCAAATTGGGCACTTGTGTTTTCTTTTGGGCCCTAATTTCTTCTCTTCATTTCCAGAAGTGTCCTGGTGACTCTTGTCTTTGCCACTGCTACACGCGATCAACTCCCTAGCTGGCGTGGAGATGGAGGAATTATTGGCAGTATTTATGATGTTTTCACCCGACGGATGCGTCCACTCGCAGCCATTGCTCATTCTTGTATGGCTTTCTCTGTGATGAGAATGGACGATCTCACTATGGATTGAACAGCCATTACTTATCTTCTTGTTGGAACCCTCCCAGAGATCAGGGCTATACGAATCATTTTTCAACCTCTTTCTTAGCTCATACTTGTAAGAAGATGTATGCACTCGATCATCATTCTTCTTAGTTTTCACCGAATTCTTTAGAATATCTGCACTTGATCCTCCTATCCTGACTCCAACTTTGACATCTGGCTTCTTATAATCTTCATCTATAAGAGGACCACTGACAGACACTTTCAATTTAACCTTCTTGCGGGCTTCTTTTCTGAAATTTTCATAGTCAGAGTTATCACCACCATACTCAGAAACTTCCAGCTTGTTTATCCTACCAGTGACTTCCTTCATTTCTAGCCCCCCATTAGAGTTAGAGGCAGACGTGTCACTTTCCCTAAAATGACGAGAAGATGATTTGCTATCGGAGGATTCTGCTACTGAATACAGACCTTCCAATCCAGAAAATCTGGAAGCTTTAGACATCATCATTAAGCACATAGCCGCCTCTCGTACTCTCTCGGGACTGACCGATCGATTTGCTACAAGTTCTGGATTCTGATGAGTGATCCGGTAATGATATTCTAGCCTTTTGCTTTCCCTCTCGTTTTCAGAGTTACAAGCCAAGTGCCAACACAAAGTATCTGAGGACTGAAACCCTTTGCCACATTCCCTACAAAACCTGTCCTGCCTTGAACTGAATCCCGAATCAGCAAACCTCTGTGTTATTTTGGGGTTCTCCCTCAAGCCATAGCCTGAACTCGAATTCCCATTACCAACCTCAGATTCTGAATCTCTCTTGCTTCTTCTCCTGTCTGTCGGAACTTGAAGCTTCACGATACTGGTCCTTTCCTTTTGTTTCTCTGCAACTCGAGTTGATTTCTCATTCTTGTGAATTCTGATATGACCTCCCAAGGACTTCCCACATGGGTAACTCTTGTTGCAAAAGTTGCATACGAACTTGGTTTCTCTAGAATTCTCCATGGATATATAATTCTTCATACGATCACAACCAAAGAAACCCAGTTAAAACAACAAGATTACTTCGCCCTTTTCCTGATATAAAATGCTGCATTCTCTTGATCTTTGAAAGACGAGAATACCAGATTTGGTTAGCCTAGAAGGGATCAACAAATTGCTGTGTATTTTCTTCCAGGTGTGAAAATCTTGGTCAAGAGCAAGATCTGACAAAAAAAGAAAAAGTAACTTTCATTTCTACAAGCTATTTTGCATCCTTCATGAATGCTGAAAATCAGAAGAGGAAGAAGAAAAATTAAAACTTGGAACAAACTTGTCTGCAGGATTGTAACGAAGAGTAGCTAGCAATCGAACTGCACCATGCCTCTTTTCTCTCTCTTCTCCCCTCAGTCCATCTTCCTCTCTCTCTCTCTCTCTCCCACTAAATTTTGTTATATAGTTCGAAGAAGAATTCCATTCCATGCATGGAAGCAGAGATTGGAAAAGGCAACAAAAGATGGAATGCACGTGTAACCAGAAGAAGACCTTTCGCTGTTCCAATGGACGGTCTAGATTAGTGGGAGTCGTCAAGAATCAACAGTTGTGATGAGTTGCAAGTTTGCAACTGCCTGATATTGCAGACTCGAACCAAAAAATTAAAATTAAAAAAATAAAATTGTATCTTTGACTTTGTCTTGCTAGTAACCTCAGAGAAGTAAAGGGTCGGATTCTCCAACCGTTTTGTTTCGAGCTCCCACGTTAAAGCCCCTAATCAAAGCCTTCATTCCTCTCCCATTCCACTCTACATTTTTAAATATCGCCTTAAAATCCATTATATTGCTTCATATTTGGGAAGTGAAAACTCTCTCTGATGAATTCCAACCACACCCAGATCAGCATACTTTCAGATTCTTAACCTAGTCATTTTTTTTCATCTTTCTCCTTTTAAATATATATATATATATATATATATATATATATGTCTAACCCCATTTATTGTTAATCTCCAAATAACTAAGATATGTAAAAAAATACGTCCGATTATGCCTATTTTAGCAAAAGATTGATGTTTTAAGATTCTTTTAGGGAAAAAAATAAAAGATAAAATGTAAATTTCTAAGTCAGTTTGGTAAAAATTATTTTGTTTTTAATAATTTAGTCATGAATTTATAAAATTATTGTCAAACCAGCTTTTAATTTAATCTTCTTTTTTTTTACTTATAAATCTTGAATTAATTAAACAACATTCTAATTGTCGTTTTCGTTGAACTCAGTAAAAATTTGATAGGGTGATCTTGTGTTTTAAAATATTTGTAAGTATATCATTTAAAAAAAAATTAATGTGGAATTTGTTAATATAAAAAATAATTATCAGTTGATTTTTTTTTAAAAAAAATTATCAATTGATTTAATAATATTAATAATATTAAATTCTTCATTTTTAGTTTTACAATAATTGTTATCTAGATATTGGTTGAGATAATTATAGTAATCACATAATTTTTATTCATGTGAGTACTCAAATAATATTTTTCTTTCTATATTTGTAATTACTTTTTTAAAACATTTACTTTTTCAATATTGTCTCCTCATTATATTATATTTGCAGTTTGCTGTAAACTTAATAATGGAGAACAGTTTTAACAAAATAATAATAACAATAATAAAGAACAAAAAATTTTAATTTTCACATAGCTTTTAAAATGTAGCTAAATAGGGGCATAGAAATTATACATTTTTTTAGAAAATATAATTTATACAAAAATTAGCATTCTAAAATTAAGCTAAAAGATGGAATTTTAATTAGATAATTCGTGCTCAGTTACACTTAAATTCACACATTCTTATAACTTATAAATTTGGAGTTAATTTTAAGATAATCACCTTTTAATTTTTGTTGACTTAATTTAAGGCTGTCCATTTATTTGTTATTATACATTTATCAGTTTTTTTTAATAATAAAGAAAATAAAACAATAGCTGTAGCGACTCTTTTTTTTTTTTTTTTCCAAAAGCTTTAGTGATTTATTTCTGAATCATTGGGTGAAGATATTAGTAAACTTTTCACCGAGTAGATTTGAATTTTCATCCTACGATTTGAATTACAATATCTAAAAGAAATTGTAAGAGTAATCATATCTCGAAAAAAAAAGTGATAGTAATAAACATATTACACTAAGGAAAAAAACAAAACAAAAAGAACCAACAAGTCCAGAAATAGAACTCAAAGAACCAATTATGAATGAATTATAATAGAGTAGGAATCAACTAACAATTGTGTAATTTAATCTTAAAAAAAGAAAAACAGAATTACTATTAGCCATTAGTTTGTTACACCATGCCAATTTTAGGGGATTTTGTTATCTTTACTGTATTTTTGGAAACTAAATTTAAATACAAAACAAATTACTTTTTAGAGTAAACTAGGACTTAGAAATCATTGAAATCTACTACCTTTTTAAGGTATTTTTTTTTCCTGATGAGAAAAACTCATTTTAAGATCTCGAGTCAAACCCGGTAAGTACAGATAAATGAGGTCATCAATCCTCTTTTTAGAGTACTTCATATTTTTCATATAACATATAACATATATATTTATAATAATATTATTTATTTATTTAAACTCTTAATTATAATATTTTTCTTATAACATTAAAAATACAAAATAATAATATATATAATTTTTTAAAGAAAAAAAAGCCTTTAAATTTTCTATAAATTTCCCTCTTAACTCGCTAACCTTTTAAACTGGGTTATGAGACACCTTGCATATTATTATCCCTTTTCCTTTTCGTGTAACGTCATTATTCTTTTAATTGCAGACCCATAAATAACAGAAAGAAGAAAATAAATTTGTATTATGTTATAGTTAGGTTTAGGCCTCCCGTATAAACCACTTGTATGCTCAGAATAATCACTCGTCACCGATTAGTCCAGTTGAAATCCGATTTGGGAAACTTTATTGAGTCCCACCTTTTAAAAGATATGCAATCTCTAACCAATCAAACTAAGTTCAGCTTCGTACCAACTGAAACTAAGTACTAACTTAAGTTTCAAAGTATAAGTAACCGAGCATCATACCGGTCCAAGTTCTGTTTGCAGTTCATCAACTCATCTATTAGACTTCATAGTTTACATTTACTTAGTTGAATGGTTGGTCATTTTCCAACTAACATTCTGTAATTGTATTATTCGCCTTATCTTATCTGTAGATCACTTTGATTCACTAACCGAGATGATATTGGATCCAAAATCATGCATCGGTATATTATATGTTTGGTTGTTTTTTTAGACAATTTTGATTTTTGGATTAAAAAATGTCCTGCGACTTGTTACATTGCTATGGAGAAGGGAAATGAAGTTGAAAAATATCCTTGTTTTCTTTTCTCTTATTTTGTTTGGTTGTCATATGTTTGTTTCTTAAACTGTCCATTATATTTAAAACAAAATGTAAGTATCCTAAAAGACAAACATATTTTCAATTTTGGCTGCCTGCCTTTATGCATCAAAAACCTCTCTGCTCCCTAACCCATTATTTTTATTCAAGTTTTTTGTCCTTTAATTTTTTTTTTGTCGGTAACACTAACACTAACACTTACGTTTTTATGGACTTTAATTTTTATGCTTTGAAATGTTAAATTTTAGAATTTTGATCCTAAAATTTATTTGAAATATTGTTTCGATCTTTATTGTTAAATGTCTATAGATCAGTTGATGAAATTTTTTTGGTTATACCACGTGAATATGTGTGCCACGAGTATAAAAATTAATAACTAAAATTTGTGTTTAAACAAAATATGCAAATATTAGTTCGAACTAGATTTTTACAATGAGGTAGATGAGCTAGAGATTAAATATAATAGTTTAATTTTTATAAATATATATATATATAATAGTTTAATGACAAAAATATAGTTTATATGCTTTTTTTTTCCCAAAGGCTTGCTTCCAAATCTTACATCAAACTTTGAACTTTCATGTGTAAGTACTTTATATATAAAGTCTTCTGAATATAATTAAACATCCAAAATGAAATATTTCATTCCAACCACAAAAACACATGTCGAAACCAAACAACAATTTTATCATCTAAAAAAACTAGATCTAAACTCAAGAGTGAAACAACAAATTTATGAAACTTGGATGGTAGGATTGTTTAAAAAAATGTTTAGTTAATGAAATGTTGACTTTAAACTTACTAAAATTTACAATTGGATAAAAAATCATCAACTTATACAACTAAATATAGTTGTCTAACTTGACAAGCTCTGGTATAAGCATTAATCTTTTATTTTTCTAGAAATTTTAAACTAAAAGTCAACTGTCCATGGTAAATCTTAATTGGAGTGTTACATTTCCATGATAAATCTCCATTTGAAAAAGAAAATTGTTAAATTTACTAACAATGTTGAAACTTTGAGGGGGAGTCTTAACAGGGATTTCATGCCTCAAATGAGGCATCCTGCGTTATCCTATCTCATACAGAAAAGTAACACGTTTAAGTAAAAAATATTAATAATTTTTTTAGTAGGTCAAAAATTGAAATAGTCTCTTTTATATATACTTTTAAGGAAAAAAAAAAGACAGCATGCTTACGTCAAAAAGCGAAAAAGAAAAAAAAAAGAGAAAAAGAAAAACTATGAAGAAGATGCCTATTTTTAATTAAGAGTTATGACAAAAGTTACCTCCTATTTCTATACATTGGGCATCCAAAGCTGATGTCTGTTTCTTTATATCCACATATATATTTCATATATTTATTTAATGTCGCCATTAAATTATTTTGGATAATATCCTCAACAAAAATTATTTTGGATAATAATACGTAAAAGTTAATTTCAATCAATAAACTGATTAATGACACAGAGTTTTTTTTTTTTTTTTTTGAGAAATGATTAATGACACAGTTAATTAATCACTTGTTGCTCTCTTTTTTTTTTTTCCTTTTCCGAGTCTCATTAATTAAGGATCTTTTCAATGATTATTTATTTAATTTTAATAAAGCGTTGATGAAAATTTAAGAAATGTGGAGTGGTGGCATCAAAATCACATCTCAGCCGTCACTTTTTTCTTTTTCTTTTTGTTAAAATATTTTAAAGGTCTCGATTGGGCCAAACAATTATTGGCTCGTAAATTGCAATGTAAATTCCAAAAGATATTGAGAAAAATATATAAAGCAAAAAAAAAAAAAAAAAAAGGAGTGCATAAAATGCCATAAATGCACATGCTCCAGTTTAACGGGTACCTAAAAACTAGAAATTCTATTCTGATTTGTTGAGATCGTCTCTTTTCTCCTGCTTTGCGACTCTGAATCTTACTCTTCATCCAACCAACGGGGAGTTTAATGCACCAAAACCCTAATTCCTGTTCCTGAAAAGTGTTTTTTGGTGCGGAATTTCTGTCATTTACTTGATCCTTATGTAATTATTAATTCTTGTGGCTTGCTGCTGATTCGTGTGGTGTGTGCTTTCGCATTTTATGTTTGGATCTATGTCGATTTTGTTTCCTTTTCGGGATCTGGTTTTGGCTCTTTGACTTATAAATGGAAACTTGCGTATCTTGTTTTTTCGTCATTTTGGTTCTTGGTGCTGGGAATTTTGAGAAATGGAGGACGATATAATTTCGAACACTAATGTATGGAATCTGTCGTGAGATTCAATTTTGCTTTTAGTCTATGGAACGGGATCGTTGGGGTTGTCTGTGATGGCAATTCGATGTGATGGATCTTTGACTTGTTTTGCAGGGTTGATCCCACCGGTAACTCTTCGAAACTGAATTTCTTGATCGCGTTGGATTGGTCACATTGAAGTTCTGGGAGAAGATTTTTTTTGCAATTTCGTCTTACGTTGGCTCATAATCAGTTTCTCGGTTTCTGATCCATGATTGCGCATCCAAATATTGTGCCTTCGATCTGAAGTTCTCACTTATGACGGGCTTTTGTACTACCTCTTGTTTCTTCTTCTAACATTCTGATCTGGCGGTACGCTATGTGACATATACGTTCTTAATTGGGAAGGAGCATAAGTAGGTCTTCGATGATTGTTGTGAATGCTCGTCTTCGTACTAATCTGTATGGAAGAATACACGACATCGTAGGTTATGCTTTATGCTCTTCTTCGAGATATAAACCGAAGGCGCTTCCCATTTAGAGTGATTCTGAACTGGATTATTGACGGGACTTCAGAAATATTGGACATGAGAAGCTCCTGGGTCAATAAAATATCTGTAATCTTAGGCTCTAAACCACCATTCAGCTGGCTAATTCTGTGCCTCATCAGCGTGCTTGCGTTAATTGCAGTCCTAGGAACGTCTACTTCAAATGCCTTTGACTCGGTTACTACCACGCCAGTGTCTGACATTTATACTAGTTATAGAAGGCAGAAAGAAAGAGCTGCAATTGATTTGTTCGACTTGAAGTCTCTTTCATTAGGCACTACTCGCCTAAAAGAGTTTGGGCTTTGTGGAAAAGAAAGAGAAAACCATGTTCCATGTTACAACGTCACAGCAAACATGTTGGCTGGATATATAGATGAGCAGGAGTATGATAGGCACTGTGAAGTGTCTAGAGCAGCAGACCGGTGCTTGGTTCGTCCTCCTAAAGACTACAAGATCCCTCTTAGTTGGCCTGCTGGCAGAGATATAATATGGAGTGGAAATGTGAAGATAACAAGAGAACAACTTCTGTCTTCTGGGAGCCCTACCAAAAGGTACTCAACCTCAACTCAACGAGCTTGAATCAAGCATTTAGATTTTTTTTTTTTAAGGATTAAGCATTTAGAACTGAATCAGTTGTTTTCTTTTTGTTTTTGTGGTCATAATTTATTATAAATGACCATTTTAAATTTCTAAATAAACCGACCAGGTTGATGTTACTAGAAGAGAACCAAATTTCTTTCCACTCAGAGGATGGAGATGGAGTCAAAGAGTATTCTTTTCAAATCGCAGAGATGATCGGTCTAGGGAGTGACTCTGAATTTCTTCAAGCTGGTGTAAGCCTTAACCCATCTAAGAAATATAGGCTGTTGTCACCTTTTGTTTTAGTAATTTTGTGTTTTTAATGCCAGCAACATCATGCAGGGAAGCTAGTTAAATGTTTTACTTTAAACTTACCCAAAGGAAAGACATCGTATTAAGTAGTAATTTGTACGCCGTGTTTCTGTCCTATCAATTATTTTTTGCAATTCAGTGCAGTAAACCTTTTTAATGTATCAAGGATTTGATATTTCAATTACAGGTGCGCACGATACTTGATATTGGTTGTGGGTTTGGTAGCTTTGGTGCTCATTTAATATCAATGAATGTAATGGTTATGTGCATTGCAACCTATGAGGCGACTGGCAGCCAAGTTCAGATGGCTCTCGAGAGAGGACTTCCTGCAATGCTTGGCAACTTTAATACAAAACAGCTTCCATATCCATCCTTGTCTTTTGACATGGTTCACTGTGCACAGTGTGGTATCTCTTGGAATGACAAAGGTAACTTGAGAATAATTTAAATGTGTCTTATAATTGTATGGGTATTTTGTAAAAGCCTAGATGCCTTTGGGTGAGTTAGAGACACTTGTTTAAGAGTATCACGATGAAGAGAGAAATAGGATGGGCATTGCTTTCTACACACGTGCTAAAACAATGTGAAGCACTTAGGAACCACAAACAACTAAATGTATGCATATTATTTTCTTGTATCATATGTGAGATTTTTTCAGTACTAGTATAGTTTAATTGACTTGATATTTTCTCTTGTTTTGTTGCTTCATGAATGATGGCAGGTGGGATGTTCCTTATTGAAGCTGACCGGTTACTAAGACCTGGAGGTTATTTTGTTTTAACCACTCCCACAGGCAAGCCAGTTGGAAGTTCACTGTCTACCAAGAGGATAAATATTTTGACACCATTGGAAGAGATGACCCAAAGATTATGTTGGAGTCTTTTGGCTCAGCAATATGAAACTTATATTTGGCAGAAAACTACAGATCCTCAGTGCTATTTGTCTCAGTGAGTGCCAAACTACTCATTTACCTCCTAAATAACCTTCGAGTTAATTTCCTGTTGCGTTGATTTTTGAACTTCAGTCTTCTCCATTCCATGTTATAATGTACAATTTGTTGATTGCACTTGCTGCTTTACTGTCGTTGTTGGTAATTGTTGTATAAAAATTTAGTAATGCTTCGATTGCTTTCTTCTTTTTAGCAAGCAGGAAGTGTTACCACTTTGTAAAGAAGGGCATGATACTCCATCATATTATCAACATCTGGTACCATGCTTAAGTAGTACTACCAGCAAGCGATGGATTCCAATCCAGAACAGGTCTTCTGGTTCCCATTTGAGTTCAGCTGAACTTGAAGTTCATGGAAAGTATTCTTCCATTATAGTTCTCTCTCTCTCTCTCTCTCTATATATATATATATATATTGTTTTTTGGCATGTAAATTTGTAGTTTATACCAAATTTGTTATCATGAAACAACTCCATCTTTGACTGAGAGCCATGGAACATATTTGTGTTAATAATGGAACCTTTTTATCTTCTGTTCTTTTCGTGTTATATTGATCTGTACAGTTGGCACTGGAACTTAGCCTGCACTTCATGCTGCTATTGATTCTTTTCCTGTGTCCATATCTGCAGGAGTTCGATCTGCAGACTACTCTGATGACTTACAAATTTGGCGATCGGCTTTGAAAAACTATTGGTCCTTACTAACGCCTTTAATTTTCTCTGACCATCCAAAGAGGCCTGGTGATGAAGATCCACTACCTCCATTTAACATGATTCGAAATGTGATGGACATGAATGCCCACTATGGGGGTCTAAATGCTGCATTTGTGGAGGAGAAGAAAACAGTTTGGGTCATGAACGTTGTGCCTGTTGATTCTCGCAATACGCTTCCGCTCATACTTGATCAAGGTTTTGCTGGTGTTCTGCATGATTGGTATGGGGGTCTAACTTTCAGTATTCATAAAAAATCTCTATTTAAAAGAGCAGATTGCGTACTTTCTGGTCCAGATGATTTATGCCAAGTTATGGAATTGAAAACATCTTGGTGTTTGTTATTTTGCACAACACTCACCTTTTTCTTAAAAGAACAAATATTCAACTTTTTATCGATGTTACATGTTGTGCTTATAGCTTTCAGTTATGGAAGCTCAATGTTAGTTCTTGCTTTTATAATTCTTTTACTTTGCATAATTTTGTGCTTATAGCTTTCAGTTATGGAAGCTCAATGTTAGTTCTTGCTTTATAATTCTTTTACTTTGCATTATTTAAAAAATTAAAATCGAGAAGCAATAAGTATCTGAATCATTACCATGCCAAAATAATAATAAACGGCATGATGTAACTGTTTCTCTGGTTCTTACTCCCACCCCGAAAATATACGGACACTTTGAATGAGATTTAATGTCCCGTCTGTTTGTAGGTGCGAACCTTTCCCTACTTATCCACGAACATACGATTTGCTCCATGCAAATGAGCTCCTCTCACAGCTGTCTTCAAGTAGGTGCGGCATGATCGAATTATTACTGGAGATGGATCGTATACTGCGCCCTGAGGTACTAGTCCTCCATACTTGGTCCACACAATCAAGCAGGTCCTTTTTTCCCCTTGTTGCAACTGCAAATATTGGATCATTTTGACTGTTGTTTTTCAGGGATGGGTTATCCTGCACGACAAAGTTGGACCGATAGAGAAGGCACGGATGCTTGCTACACAGATTCGTTGGGAGGCAAGGGTGATTGACATCCAGAATGGCAGTGACCAGCGACTCCTTGTTTGCCAGAAACCTTTCGTGAAAAAATGACCGATTTGTTGTGTGGGATCTCACAACGGGAATGTGTACAGTTGTTTTGCTATGGTAATTCCTCTATGCCTGCTGAAATATTTGCCATGAGATCTGCAGTTTCTGTTCTCATGTTTTTGTTGGCATTTTAGTAAGACTCCAAAACCCAAGATTTAAATGATTAAAACACAAACACTAGATGGTTGCAAACACTGTTTTAGTTGTTTAAGGCTAGCTGAAGCAGATTCCTTCCTGATATATAGTTTATTTTCAGCAATGGAAGCCACAGTAAGAAAAAGAATGTAGTAGCTCTTTCTCCATTGTCTGTGTTCTTCATTGTTGCTAATAGGTACTCAAGTCTAGGAATTTGATTCAGCAATTTTGCTCTTTTTTCTCACTAGATGCTAAGATTTACTCCAAAAGCAAGTATTGTTTGTTTCTCAAATGAGATAAGAAATGGTTTCTTCAGAAACGAAGCTGAATTTGTTTTATTGGTTGGTTATCACAGGGTAATAGGGAGTTCATATAATCATGATGAGCCTGATGGATCCAATCCGACGATGTCCATGACTAGAAATTGAGGCACGTGTGGAATCTTTAGATTTTGAGATTTTTCGCAGAAATAGCTGCAATTCATTTTTGCCACAGTCTATTCTTAGAAATTCATTTATCCCCCTCTCCTCACCCCCCCTTCTGGCTTTAATCCTTAAAATATCTTCATTATTTTGATACTGAGAGACCATGTTATTTCTATTGAACCATGATTTTCTTTTTCCTTTTTCTTTTGGGAAAGAATGTCAAATTGCCACGAAATTTAAGGGCAATTTTCTCTTCCTCTCAACCAAAAACTGTGGTAACTGGTAAAGATGTCAACATTGTTCCTGATTGTCCTTTTTTTTCCTTTTTTTCCCTTTCATAAGTTGAATGTTTGAAAATAGGAAAAAACAATATTCATTATATGAATGAGAATATCAAATTTCATACTATGGATGCAATATGAAGTGTTCAAGACATGAATTCATGCTTTGTTGGACAAAATATTACAACATGCCTACATGAATGTGCATTTCAAATTCTCCTGCCAACATGAGCATAGCGATTAAGGTATCTATTTTTTCTTAAGTTCGGAGGTTCAAAAATTCTCCCTCTTACATTTATTGTATTTAAGAGAAAAGATAAGTTTTCACCCTAATTAGAAGTATGATTTATTTACTAAGTTAAAAATGTTGTTTGAATGTAATATTAAAGAAGAAGAAAAAAGTGTACTTTGTAATTTGAGTTGGTTAAATGGATGAACATAAACACTTTGATTTAATTTGTAAGCAATGAGGTGCCAAAGATGGTAGATTTCTTTTCTCATAGTTTTCTAGAAATATATAATCATAAAGTTAAATTATAAATATAATTCATAAATTTTAATGTTGGATCTAGTTTGTAAAATTAAAATTTTTTTATCATGTCCCCCTTCTTTCTCTAAAGGTTAGAGGTTGAATTTTTCGGAGAAAAAAATAGAGGTGATTTTATACCTGATCCCTATTTATAACCGTTATATTTCCTCATTTTAGGAAAAAGAAAGAAATTTCAAATAATACTTTTTTTTAGTACCATTTCAAACAATACTTTGAACAACTATATAAATATATTTTGTATGAATTATTGACCGTACAATATTTTCCTTTAAAAAGATAAAACAGTGCACAGCAAATTTGGGATATGAAAATCTTTGCCATTATTGGATACAGCAAACGCATATTCAAGTGTGTCGATGATATGACAAATAATTTAAAAGAGAATGCCAGAAAAATTGGAGATGCAGGGTATCGAACCCTGTACCTCTCGCATGCAAAGCGAGCGCTCTACCATTTGAGCTACATCCCCTTTGAAAATTGAAAGGCATATTGGTTGTATATATTCTATTGTAAGTTACGTACTGAATTCCCACTTTCCTTTAACAATATTTTTTTTTAGTACATTCCTTTAACGATCTTAATAATTAATCAATTTACAAATCTCATTTATATCGTTTTCATCTGAGGTTCTTAAGTACTCCTGGCACTTTTTTTTCTGTATTTTTTTACTGACTTTAATTTAGCTCAGTTAATTAAGACATCTAATTTTAAAAATGAGTTCGAATCTCCATTTACGTTTATTACCTTAAAATATAAAATATGAATTTTTTGATCATATATTACATTTTGTATTTGTGATATAATATTAAAAAATATATATAAGATTTTTATAATGATTTTTTTGAATAATCATTTTAAAGTCAGTTATCTTAAAAGTGATTGATTAGGAATCATTCGTGTGGGCCTTGGTCTTGACTTACCTCACACCAAGTTTATAAACTTAATACTGAGTTAATGCTTATAAACCAACTTCCCAAAGGTTATTCTTCCGATGTGGGACAACAAAAAGTTTTAATATTTGTCATTCCCAACATATCAAACACACCAAAATTTGATCCTATCTAACCTATCCTTTTTTACCTTTTTTTTTTCCTTCAAATTTTTGTTATATATTAGGAAAATAAAGAGAATATATAATTTTGAAAATTAAGATTGAAAAAGAGAGGGAAAAAAAAAGAAAAAAGAAAAAAATGGTATCGCCGAAAGCAGATATATCACATCCAGGCACGAAAGAGACGAGAGAGACCGTCCAATCGGATCGCCCGATTTGAACAAATCCAACTAACACGACGTCGTATAACACCCCACCAGCACACAACAGCCAAACACGATTTGCGCGCTTTTCACTTTGAGAAATTCCCCTTATACCCCTACACGGACGGCCCAGATCCGATCTTGCCCCTCCCCCGCGTCATTCGTCAACCTCTCCCCTATTTTTATATTCCTCTAAATTGCGATCAATCTCTCTTCCTTTTCACATTCTTCTTCTTCTTCTTCCGCCCGCGTTTCTCAGTTCTCCATTTCTCTGTAGCTCCGGTGAACCCTACGATGTCCTCCGCCGAGAAGGAAAGAGAGACCCAGGTCTACATGGCCAAGCTCGCCGAACAGGCCGAACGCTACGACGGTACGTACGCCTTCCCTTCTTCCTTCTTCATCCTGCCATTTCGGTTTCGATCTCAACTTCCTCTGCATTCTACTTTTGAACTCAAAATGTCGCTTGATTTCTGCGAAATGCCGTCGTGTATGTGTGAAATAGTCTGCTTCCGTTATCGCGATTAGATTGCGTTACTACTCCTTACTTTCTTAGATTGGATGCACGTGTGATTTATCCGTAATTAGAGATTGATATGAGAATTCCTGTTGTTGATTATAGGATAGGAATAAGGTAGGAACTGAATTATTGAGTGTTTCGGATTATATGGACGGATGGCGTTTATGAATGTGAATGGCTTATCGTTGTTAGCTGTCTCACTTTCCAATTTATTGGTTGTTTTTTAGCTTGAATTTGGAATGGAGTTCGTATTTTTCATGTCCAGGTCTTAAATATTTCACATCACCATGTAAGCGGTGTCTTGTAATTCAAATGTAATATAAGTCCACCGTTTCATCCGATGATGAAGGAAGCTGTTCATATTTTATCAATTCTTGAAAATATACGGTGCGATAAAGTTTTATGTATTTTTTTGTATTCTAATGTCACAGAAATGGTGGAGTGTATGAAGAGGGTTGCTAAACTAGATGTTGAGCTAACCGTCGAGGAAAGAAACTTGCTTTCTGTGGGATACAAAAATGTTATAGGTGCTAGGCGAGCCTCTTGGCGCATCATGTCTTCGATTGAACAGAAGGAAGAGTCCAAAAGCAATGAGAATAACGTTAAACTTATTAAGGGTTACCGTCAGAAGGTGGAGGAGGAGCTTTCCAAGATCTGCATCGATATTCTGAGTATTATTGA
This sequence comes from Momordica charantia, assembly GCF_013281855.1. Taxonomy (NCBI): domain Eukaryota; kingdom Viridiplantae; phylum Streptophyta; class Magnoliopsida; order Cucurbitales; family Cucurbitaceae; genus Momordica; species Momordica charantia. The sequence continues at coordinate 29,840,638 of NW_028275167.1, read as the reverse complement.
CAAGCATCTCATCCCATCTTCAACCTCTTCAGAAGCATCAGTTTTCTATTATAAGATGTGAGTTCTATGCGAGTCATTCATTTCAACCAATATTTTTTCTGCTTAATGACCGTTTGAGATGAGATCTCTAATAATACATTATGGCATGGATGATTCTAGGAAAGGTGATTATTATCGATATCTTGCCGAGTTCAAAACAGATCAAGATAGAAAGGAGGCAGCTGATCAGTCATTGAAGGGATACGAGGCATGTTTATTTCTATAACTTTCATTTACAAGAATTGATTGATTTGATTTTTAGTCGTCAACTATCTTACTCGATGTGCTCTTTTCCGAATTCATGATAGACTGCTTCAAGTACTGCAAATACTGAACTCCCATCAACCCACCCGATCCGTCTTGGCCTTGCTCTCAACTTTTCTGTCTTCTACTATGAGATTATGAACTCTCCTGAAAGGTAAAAGTAGCTTTTTTCTTGAATTAAGTCCATGCCAATGACTAGTTGACTAACTTATTCCAATTCTTTCAGGGCTTGCCACTTGGCTAAACAAGCTTTTGACGAGGCAATTGCAGAGTTAGATACGTTGAGTGAGGAATCATACAAGGACAGTACCCTCATAATGCAGTTGCTGAGAGACAATCTCACTCTCTGGACATCTGATTTACCAGAAGATGGAGGTATTTTTTAGCTGAGTCTAGATATAAACCAGTTTTTGTGCTTGCTGGAAAACACATGGTTTACACAATCCCCTGCCCACTAGTGCTTGTTAATCATCAAATGCTGGAATTATGCTCCCATTTAGATGAAATATGCTAATTTTATGCTTGACTTACTTTGTAATGCTTTTATGTAGGTGAAGAGAACTTCAAAGGTGAAGATTCCAAACCCGCCGCACCAGCCCCCGAGGTAAAATGAGATAGCCCCCTCACGCAGCGATCGGACGGGACATCACCTTTACTCACCATGATGGACTATGGACCCAAACAATGGTGGCTTTCGATTATATTAGCTACTTCTTGATTCAACCAAAACCAGAGAGATTAATTAGAATCGATTTATTGAAATCTTTGTTTCCCCAGTTTTAGTTTCACGGCATTGGGTTGAACTTTTAAAGTATTAATTTGTCATTTCCTCGTTCGTCCCCTCCCCCCCTCTTTTCTTTCTTTGTGGGAATTTTCAAGTGTAAACTACGTTGATCGAATTTGGGAAAAAATGGATGGTTTAGATTTTTATGGCATTGATGGAGTGCTGTGCTAGACACCTCTTTACGATGTCAAATGCTTGCACATGGGCTTTGATTGTAGGGTGCCATTATTGTCTGTAATGTAATTTAGTACATCTATCTCAAATAATGCGTTAGGCTATTATTGGGAGAGGACAATTTGCTGTTAAAGTCATAAACTTGAGATGCTTTCTTCAAGTTCAATTTGCTGGTGGCAGTAGCTAAGGCTCGATTATTTTCTTGACAGCTAGCTCAGAGACTGGGTTTCATTGGTGCAAATTAGCATAATAATAGCCAACCACAAATATGGAAGTATTGATAAATTGAAAATTTATTAACTAGTTAGTACCATAAAGAAAAAGCAACTTCTATTAACTAGTCGGGCCATAAAGAAAAAGCAACGATTATTTCCTCTGAGAGGCTTTTATAAGCTTACAGTGTAAATGCTCCTTTGACCGTTTTTTATGCTATAATTTTTTTTGGTTACTTGGCATAAATGTTCTCCTGCTTCTTTACTATAGCTTTTCTTCTCTCATATCCAATTGGAGAAGTTTTTTTGTAACTCTCTAAGAAGGGATTTTTCTAAAAAAAAAGTTTACCGGGAATATTTATACAAAAATCTATGAAACTCGTTGACATTATCTGTTCTAATAAAATAAAACACATTTCTCTCCGATCAAAATGTTGTGAGTTTAAAATCCCACTTTTGCATGTTGTATTAAAAAAAAAAAAGTGTAGGAGTCCTTGAGTAGAGGTGGTTAAAGATTCTTCTTTGTTTTCCGACTCTGTAAGCTAATTTGAATACTAAAACCCCAGTGGGGGGCTCACAAGAGTTTACGGCCCTTCTAGGTATAGGCAAGAGAAAGGCCAAGTGAAACAAGTTGATGGGAAGTTTACATGCTTCATGAAAATACCACGTGTTGAAAATTGGATGGATTCATTATTTTACTTTTCATGGCTTAGAGATGTTTTATAAGCCCAGAGTTCTGCTCTACCCTTTGGTTTGTTGTGTCTGATCGGTAGCCTATTTTGTCAAATATGTGTGGTTTGAGAGTGGACCTTCCTCTTGGAGGGATTAGTCAGGTGGAAGGTGTCTGTGAGGGAAGGGTTCAAGTTTATGATATTGAATAATATCAAACCTAAGCTCCAAGAGTGAAATGGGAACATCTTTCGTTCCTAGACGACCGGGAATGTGAAGGAAGGCTCTCCTTTGTTGATACTTGATAGAAAAAAAGATTGGGTGTGAAGCGTGAGTTTCTATGAAACAAAAAACTTTATTGAGAAAAAAAATTAAGGAAAAGCCAAAGGAGCCAAACAACTAGCTATACAAAAAATGGCTCCGATCCAAAGTAATAAGACCTAACGGATAAGAGTGTGAAGTGTGAGTTGGAGCTTCTGTTGCAAAGCAAGGAGGTTAGTTGATGCCAAAAGTAGAAATTGAAATGGGCCAAGAGCTTGTAATATTGCCTTTTTCTATAGGATAATGTAGGGGAAAGTCTCTAATTTTTCTCTTTGAACGCTCCAACTAGGGAGCCAGGTCTGATTATCTTCATCGGCAACTTATAACAGGGTTGAGTAAGGAGTGGTTTTGAGGGATACCTGAAAGGTGCAATCAACAGGGTTCCGTTTAGTCTCGTTGGGGATAAGAGTTTTCGTTGCCGTTCTTATCAAAGTAATTGGGAGGTTGTGAAAGGATTAGCCATTTAAAGCCTTCTAAGGATTACTTGAGAGGAGTGCCATTGATTCATGAATTAATAAAACCTTTATTTGCCTTCTAGCCTTCTCCCAAAGAAGTCTGAGGTAGCCCGTGAGAAGGATTTTAGGTAAATTAGTTTGTAGCTGACCTCTATATGACTCTTTCTAAAACGTTAACCGAGAGATTTAGGCAGTGGTTCCTTTATAGTGTCCCATTGCCAAGGAGCTCTGTTGCACGGAGACAAATTGTCGATAAAATACTGATTGTTAACCATGATCTTGAGGACAATCAACTTCATAAACAAGGTGAGTTATCTGCAAAATTGATTTTTTGAGAAAGTAAAGATCATATAGGACTAGGAGTTACTTGACAAGATCCTTTGGGGAAAATGGCATCCTTGTACATGTAATTGTTCGAGATTAGTTGACTTATTTTCCTTGTCAATTGTAAATCGAGGGGTTAAATCCTCAGTCCTCGCTACCAAATGGAATTAGGTTATGGATACTCTCAGCAGAAAGTTTCAGAGGAAGTGAAAACTACGATAAGTTATTATGAAGGCTTTAGGATAAGTAAGGATTAGGTGCATCTTACTCTTTAGACCTTAAAACTCTGGGTATGCAGTTGCCAAACTGCTTGTAAATTATCGGGTTCCTCCCTTGATCATAAACTGAAAAGCCTTTCCTTTTGGGATTTAGTCTAGGAAAAGATACAGAAGACCTTCTAAAGGTTAATCAATGTTTAGGATTCCTTTTTTTTTTAATCCCTACATTGAAGGCTAGAAAGATTGAGAGTCTAATGGGAGACTTTTTAAGAGAGGATTTTGAGGAAGGTAGGTCTCATCGGGTGGATTGAAGTGACATTTCGTAAGGTACAAACCGAGTGGATCTTTATGTTGGAAACCTGGTTGAAAAGAATAGTTCCCTCTAGCTAAGTGGCTCTGCTATTTACTTTGTAGCAAGTCTCCATGGCATAAGGCAATTGTGAGTGTATACACAGGTTAAAAGCTTACTAGTGGAACTCCAATGTTGTTATTACTAATACTCCAAGAAATTCACGGGGAAGTATCTTCAATAATCAAATTTGGTCAAATAGCTCGTCTCTTTCTCTGTGGGATGGGACTCGTGTTCGGTTACAGGAGAATCATTGGACTAAAAGTTGTCCTTTGCCTACTTACTTTTCTACGCATTTATTATTTGTCTGCATGCACTAATGCACCCATTGGTGCTTTGTTCTCCTCTCGTTTGAGTTCCTTCGTTCTCTTAATGATGGGGAGTTCTATGAGGCAGCCTCCTTGATGGATATACTTCCTGGTTCACTTTATAGTCACGAAAGAAGTGGTTGTCACAATTGAACTCTTATCCTTCTAGGGTTTTCCCTCCAATTCTCTATTGAATTACAGGAAATAAAATGATTTACTTGACATATGAAAGTGTAGGTGGTACATATTGATAAATCTATCTCGTGCTAGACAGACTTCAGGCAGCATCAGCACAAAAACGAAAGAAATGTCAACTCCTAAATTGGAAAGCATGTTAATAGAAGTATGGCATGTCAGAAAGAGTAAAGCTAGCATCAGCATGAATACAAAAAATGGTTAGCTCAATTGAGTATAATTGCCTCGTGTATGGACACTAAAGTATTCATTCTTGTAAAGGGAAATAATATTGAATTATACTAACCAGCAAAAGCTTCTATATTGACATTTACAGAACAAAAAGGGGAAGAACGTAGATAAAAATTAATAAAACTACTGTATACCAGGTAGCGTTAAGGTACTAATCCATTTGAATAATCTCTTAAGATTCTTCTTTGACAAAAAAGGTTTGTGGTAAGCAAAAATCTTCCTCGTGATTCAGAATTTCCATCTCCTCCTCATCTGGCTTCTGAAATACAGTGTGATGGTAAGAAAAGCAATATTAGCACATATATCCCATCAGTTATCAAAAGGACAACCAAAAAATAGTGGATTAAAAAAAATTACTCACCCCTCGTTATTAGTTCTAACTCTTCAAAAAATCAAATTTTAATATGTAAATGTGATAAAGTTCAAGACATATTTTCTAATCAAGCTGGAATCGACATCTTCTTCAAAAGAAAGTGAATATAATGTATATCAGGTCAGAGCTCTACTTATGATGTTCCCAAACATGTCACAAATTCATTGCCTTCCAGAATAAATATGATAACTAGGAACTAGTAAATTGTTCTTTCAAAAATAGTGAATGTAGAAAAAGTGAATTTTCTCACTTATATATATTTATGCTATTTAGTTTATCCTCCTTTTCAGATAAAATGAAGCAAACAGCCGGACAAAACCAAGAGGAAAAAAAAGAGGAGGCATTAGTGATTCTTTTTACCAGCATTTCCAAGTTATAGAAACGATCCAACAACTGTAGAACCTCATCAGAAGAGAACTGCCGATCAAAGCTGTGACAAGAAGATAGTAAACTAATAGAGTACAAAAAAGAGACTATAGAAGCCACCGTAATTTATAGTCAAAGCTAAGTAAAAGAAACTAAAGAAGGTGGTACATGGAGCAGAGGAAACCTTCTTCGAAGAAATTCCATCAACCCAAAGAGGACAAAATGACGATGTATGCCTGTATGAAAAAGAATGAAACTAAAAATTGTTAGAGCTCAAGCTGTATCAAATTAGACACTTGCATCATCTTGGGCCAGCATATAAAAGGCATTTCGAAAAATATAAAATACAACTTCTTTATAGTTCTTTGACAGTAGGCTGGTATATAGAAGGGGAAAAAAAGCACCCATACACGAGATGCAGTCATCTGGAATTCTTCGCAAGTCTAAGACTGAGTATCAGAGAAGGATGAGAATTGACTGCTTAAATTCTCCATAGTGGCATAAGATTACAAAAATTTTATCGTTTTTAGCATATTCACTTCATAAATATTTCCTCCCTTTTCTTAACCGGTAGAAGCCTTAGTTAGGTGAATAACAGAATGACATTCCCAAATTTATTTTTCGCTCAGTACTCTCTTCCAGCTATTCCTCGTAGCCATAAGAAATGTCTGCACCATTCGTAATTTCAGGTCCTCCATAACACTAATCATCAAAAAAACGCAAAATGATAATAATACTAATAAATTCGACCATTACCACTGAATACAGAAATAGTAAATAGGTTAACTTCTCACTCATTGATTAAAATTAAGGATTCAGCGAGATGATGGTGAGGATAAACAGACTCGAAAACCGATGAAGTACTCACGTCTTGATATTAGAGTCAATTAGAAACCAGATAGAATAGTCAATGCAAACTTGCCTTGTAGTTTGATTGGTGGATAAATTTCAAGAGCTTCCAACAATTTTACTTCCAATTCAACCTGTGGTTGCTCCTAACCACAACATACAAAAGAAAAAAGAACAAAATCAAACTCCTACGATTACAAAACAATGTCTGAAAAGAGGAAGAGAGAGAGATACCTTGGGAAGAGATGAAGCGGAGGACGGTGGAGCTTTGCATGGAGAGTGTACAGACATGCCGTCTTGCTCTTCCTCTCTCCCTTTGCCGCCGCTTTCCATGTATATAAAATATCAATCGGGAAATATGCTGTGTGTCGAAGAGCAATGGTTTTGCGAGAGTTTTTAGTTTCTTCTGTTTCTTCTTCTTCTTTTTTTCTTTTTCCCTTTTTCTTTTTTTTCTTCTTTTTCCCTCCAGATTGAACCGAATTTTGTAATTAAAAATTTTCCCGTGATTTCTGGGTTAGGGTTTTGGCTGTTTGATCCGCGGGAACGGGAACCTCGACGATGAAACTTGTTTGCGGTTTGTTTCTTCAGATACTTTGGGCCGGCCCAACATGCTCCACGTTCATTTTGAAGATCGTGGGCTTCTTCTTTAGGGTTTCGGCCCATTGATTTCTTGCATAATTTACCAAGTGTACTCCTCCCCCTTGAAATCCGAGATTCAAAACATCCACAAACTATATATATAAAAAAAATAATTTCAAATTTTTGAAATATGAGTGAAGTGGCCATGTGATCATTTTCAATTAATAAATGACCATTATTTTGGCTTGCGTTATCTATGATTTTATCATTTATCATGGATAATTGGTTTACTATAATTAATTATTGGATGGTATAATTCTAAGTACTCAATTATTTTTAAATTCGGTACTAATTGATGCATTGGATTTAATTAAAAGTTATAAATGCAGCTTTTTGTCATTTGATGACCATTTCAAGAGAAGGCTTAACATCCTTCATTCGATGGAGGGATTATTGGGAGCACAAACCATGTTCCAACTCGTTGCGAAAGAGATTTTTTTTTTAATATAATATGTGAGAGTAGAGATTTAAACCGTATAACATTTTGGTCTTTAATCACTTGAAATATGCTCAAGTTAATTGAATTGGAGAGCTTATGGATTTTTAAGTAGAATACAACATATTTTCTCACGGTAAAAACTCAACAGCTCATAGACTAGCTAAAGGATGTTATCTCTCGGATTGTTATGTCGTATTCTCTAACCCTTTCACAACTTTTGTCTTTAATTGGAGGAGGGAAGTTAAAAACTTGTGTATGAACTAAATTTTGTTTCAAAGTACTTAAATCGTAAATAAATACTTTTAACTATTTGAACTATATTCAATTAACCTTATTCATGATCTAATTGAATATAGTTCAATTGATGAGGACATAAACAATAGTTTTTATAGATTGTAAGTTTAAAATTTCACTCCTTTTTAAGTTGTAATTTATCGATACAACCGTTTTGTGCATCATAGTTTGACATTTGACATCATGGACAACTTTTTTATTTTCTAATCATTAGAGCAGTGAGTGATATGATCTAAATATGTCAAGAATATCATAGTTCAACAATAATTGACATATATCTCAAATCAAAGGTTTTGAATTCGATCACAACTCCTGTTACGAGAAAAATATGACCTAAATATTGAATTAAACTAATCATAATAACTTATTAAATAACTTGCCTGACAATTAGCAACAGTTTGGACCACACCTTGCGTCTTCATATATATTCGTCACCCCTCTTTATTTAACTATTTATGAGAAAGCAACAATCCTAATATCAAAATTTAAAAACAGTTTGAGAAAATAATTAATTTTTTTGACCAACTTACACTGCGCATGCTTTTTTTCACTGCCAAATAGGCATAGTTTATAGTAAAAATATTTACTACTATAAGAAATTCAAATTTGTATGTCCCACACATTTCTTTTTTAGTACAGTAAATTAGAGTTAGAAAGTTTTGAACTTCTAATCTCAAGAGAATAAATAAATGTCAATTACTGTTAACCTATTTATGTTGAATAATATATCTCACACCTATCGTAGTAGGAAAAGACTTCAAATTTCATGCATCCCATTTCAATTATAGTTTTCTTTTTATTTTATGTTATTTTTCAATTACACGTGGAGGAAAGATTTGTACCCGTTGATATTTAAGAAATTAAATAATAAATAATATATTGACCATTTTTTTTAAATGGCTGAAGTATACTTATGTCACCTTTTACTTTTATAATATAAATTAACAGTTTTTTATAATACAAAGTTTGGTCTCATGTCATCTTCTTGAAAGAGTATAAAATTTCCAATTATTGATCTAAGAATATTCTTTTCGCAATATGTATAATTAATCTTAAAAGCTAAAAAAAAAAGGATCTCTTAATTGCGCTCGGGCTCGTGTCTCGAGCGAGCCCTATGTTCCTACTCTTACTAAAATATTCATCTCTCCTATCAAAATAATAATTTAAAAAGATATAAAAAACGAAATCTTAGATAATAGGGATGCCAACTAGACCGACAAACTAAAAGGTAAGGGTGGTGGTAGATCACAAGCTCGATCAACCCTTGAGTACAAAATCAAATCTCAAAACATAGATAAAAAAAAATTAAACATTCTAGATTTAATTTAGTATTATTATTTTTTTAAGGTAAAGATTCAAACTTCCAACTTTTAGACACACCAGACACGTGCTTCTTAATTTACACAGTACGAGTTGTAGATATAAAAGGTAAAGGAAAATAATATACTTATCTTGGAAAAGGGAAAATTTGATGGTCGTGGTGCATGAATTTGGCAATGTTTGATTATTTATGTTCTTACTTTCCAAAGAGAGATTCTTTCGTTAAGAACCACGAGCCTGTAATGGAAGCAAAAAGTCAAATGTTTCAGTTTAGAGGGAAACGGAAATCCAATCACATCTCTCCTCTGAACGAAGTTCTGAAGAATAAAGGAATATAAAACTTCCATCGGATCTTCATCTCCTTTCCCAGACTCTCAATTCCTCTTTCACAGAATTTCTCTCTTTGGATTATGCATTTCATTTTCAGTTCACAGTCACTCAGTAGAATCCAACACAACCCTTTCAACTCGCGCCTCTGTTTTCTTCAACAATCGAACTGAACTTCCGATTCACCGTTTTTCGTTGATTTCCCCTGTTTTTGGGCCTTGTATTATAGTCTTCTCTGGCTTGATTTTTGTTTGGGTTATGCGATGGCTTTGATGACGAACGTGATTCACTCTCCAATCTGTACCCATCGGTTGTCTTCCCTTCGCGTCCCCCCGAAAAGAACTTTTCCCGCCAATTTTGTCGCCCCCAAATCTCGATCACTTGCTTCTAAAGCTTTGAACTCGGCGGTTTCGCCGTCGGCAGAATTATCTGGCAGGGCTATCGGGTTCTTAAGCTGTCGACAACCGCTAAAGTCGCGAGGTGTTGTTCATCGACCGGTGGTGAGGGCCGCTGCAGCTGATGCTGACGGAACACGCGACGGGTTCGATACCTATGATCTTTATCTTTTTCTTAGTCATATTTTAGTTCATAGTTTCTGGCTGTAAACTTCGATGCATTCAACTGATTATGTCAATTTTTGAATTTAAATTTTTCTTTCATCAGTATGCACTCAAATAAGTTCTGGAATTTTTTTTATTCTCGATCAGGCGAGTTGTTTTCTTTTCCTTCTTGGAGATTGTAGACTAGGTGTAGGCATTTTTGGTTGTTACAAGAATTTTCTTTTATGGGTATTGATTCTTTGTAGTTCTAAACTGAATTTGGCCGTTTTGATCATGAATTTGGACTTTCCTTGGATACTTGACTGGAGGGCTGGGTTTGGCTTTTTGGGAGTTCAGATTGAGAAGTTCCTATAGCTAATTTTTTTGGTGCTCGGTTGTCTAGAATTGGATAATTTCCTAATCAATTTTTGGATAAATTTAGAACATAGTTAATTTCAGAGAGCTAGTTACAAGGAAAGTGCAGAATGTTTCTCCCTACAATTTATTTAACAAATCACTTGTCACTCAATCCTTCTTCTCTTTTTCCCCATTTGTTATTTAAAATTTTAAGTTGATGCAATTATCTTCAAAGTCAGGTTGACTAGCCCTTCGAAGAGCTTTGCTGCAAGATTTCCAGCACTCGTTACTGGTTTCTACTTCTTTATGTGGTATGCAGTTCCTTTCCCTTTCTGCCTTCAGAACCCAACTGATTCATGTCATTTCGTTGGTGTTTTATCTTGTTTATAAACCGCTGATTCTTAATCTCTCTTTACTTGGGACAATACTTTCTTAGATGGCCAAGTTAAGAGACATAAGAAAGAAGAACCATCTTCTTGTTTTATCAGTCTTTTTCAATGAAGTATATTTAATTTCGATTCAAAGATGTCAATTATTTATCTTTCACGGCAGGTACTTTTTAAATGTTATTTTCAACATACTCAACAAAAGGGTCTACAATTATTTCCCATATCCATAGTAAGTTACTTCTTTCATTACTTTGTGTTTTATCTCTCTGGCATTTGCTTCTGAGGACTGTGTTTTGTTTGCTTGACTGCATCAATTTTTCTTCTTCATGAGCTCTCATGAAGACTTGCGCCTCTTTATGAGTTTTTCGTGTCCCTATTCTGCAGTTTTGTCTCTGTCATACATCTTCTTGTTGGTGTTGGATATTGTCTCATTTCTTGGGCTGTTGGTCTGCCAAAACGTGCTGTAAGTTCCTAAATTCGGTGTTTCAGTTCTCTACTATGTAGGTAGAGAATTAGAAATTATAATGTAGTTTTCTCTAATAAAGTTCTCCTTCTTGCTAGCCAATGGATAAGGAGCTCTTGCTATTATTAACTCCAGTTTCGCTATGTCATGCTCTTGGACATGTGATGTCAAATGTATCATTTGCAGCTGTTGCTGTGTCCTTCACTCACACCATTAAAGGTACAGAACCCTTCACTTACAATTCCTTAGAAACTGCTATTAATGCTTGGAACATTCTCAGTTATTTTGCTTAAAACAGACGATATGGAGATGACAATTATCATAGATTTCTTTATAGAATTTCATTGCTGCAGAACTATACCATTGAAAAAGAGTTGTACCTCAATATCTTAGTTAATGATATGTATTATTCCACGCTTTTTCGTTTTCGCACTGGAATACAGGCAACAGAAGAAAATCTTTCTGTGACTAGTAGATTAGGATTTTCACTGAAGTTTGAAAACCAACAAGTTCCTAATATTCCTTTCACACTTTTTTCCTAGCTCTGGAGCCATTCTTTAACGCTGCTGCTTCCCAATTTGTTTTGGGGCACCAAATTCCCATCAGCTTGTGGCTTTCTCTGGCACCTGTTGTTTTAGGTAACTCAATAACATCTTGCCTTCATCTACACTTGATTTGGTTTGTACTTAACTTCTCTCGGTAAGTTTTTTTTCTTTCTAAATTCAATAATATTTGCATTAGGTGTGTCAATGGCATCGCTAACGGAACTTTCCTTCAATTGGACTGGCTTTATTAGTGCAATGATTTCAAACATTGCCTTTACCTATAGAAGCATCTACTCCAAGAAGGCAATGGTAACAACTGAAAATCTTTACTTGCGGTTTTACTGTTTTCTTCTTTCATTTGTTTGAAGTAACTTTTTCTTTAACAGACTGGAATGGACAGTACAAACGTGTATGCATACACCTCGATAATCGCTCTTTTGTTTTGCATCCCTCCTGCAGTAATGGTAAGTGAAGTTGTCCATAAAGCCGTTTGCTTCATTAGTTGCTTTCATAAATAACATTGCACCCTTGAGCTGGCTTTCAGATTGAGGGACCACAGTTGCTGCAGCACGGCTTTAAGGATGCCATTGCCAAAGTGGGCCTACAAAAATTCCTGTCTGATCTTTTCTGGATTGGCATGTTTTATCATCTCTACAATCAGGTAGTCTGTCTATCAACATGATTTCTTTAAGGTTGTCTTTGGAGTTTGGACAAAGACAACCACCCCCGGTTGTTGTGTCCATTCTTCCAACTGGTTTTATCATGAATTACTTTACTCGGCTGGTAATGACGGGAACCAATTCGTAATTTGTTCTGCTAAGGTTTAATATAAACCTCATTTGTGATTCTCAGAAGATCATTCTCTACCAAATGCTGTCATCTGAGGCATTTGATTATAATGATGGATGTTTGGATGAACACATGATGTTTGTTATTTTATTTGACTTGATCCTACTTGTTCCTCAAATTGTTTCCGTTGATTTTTAACCTCTTCACTAACATCTGAGCTTACTCTGCAGCTTGCTGCTAATACTCTGGAACGTGTTGCACCTCTAACTCATGCTGTAGGAAATGTATTGAAGCGAGTTTTTGTGATCGGGTTCTCTATTGTGGTTTTCGGTATGTTTTCTGTTAATAATCTGCGTAAATAACTGTTACTAGAATGCATTAGTTACATATAAATGTAATAGTTATTACATTCGCTACTAGTCTTTAGAAAGATATGATTTTCAACAAGAAGTTTCTTTGTTTCTTACCTTTCCAACTACAGATGGATGATTCAAACTTTTGCAGGCAATACGATTTCAACACAAACCGGAATCGGTACTGCTATAGCGATTGCCGGTGTCGCCATCTACTCCTTGATTAAAGCAAACTTGGAGGAACAAAAACGGGTTAGATTTATGCTCTTTCCAGTAATCTCCAACTGCTTTAAAAACTCATATTTTTCAGCTATTTGAATGGCATCACACATGAAATGATAGGGAAAGAAGAAGATTAACCAAACTCTTCTTCTAGCTTTCATTCTCCATTTTCTAGTACTACTATACACAAAGCTTATAATTTTTTCCATGATTTTAGAGGGCTGCAAAAATTCCAGCATCATAGAAGTTTGATGCGATCGACCGTGGATAAATCTATACAGTTGAAGCTTGGGGGATTGACCTAAGTTTCAGAAGTTGACACAATTGCTTGATCACTAACCTTAAGAGTCTTCTGTACATCTAGAGAATAAAAGACTTTTAGAGGATAGAAAAAGAGAGGAGCTATGAACTTTTTTTAGTAGGAACAAGTGGGATGAGAAATTCGAACTCGTGACCTCTGAGTCATAAACGAGTTTCAATTACGGCTAAGCTAAACTTATGTTAGCAAATAACTATGAACTTAAACCACTTGAAAAAATTTATCCAAGTTTCATTGACGTTAAATGACATTTGTTTTAGCCCTACTTAGAAGAGCATCTCCAAGTGTAATTTGCTGGATGATGCTCTTACAACTTAACATATGACTTCAGGAATAATACATCTTGCAATTCTTATGTCCTGAAACTCAAGCAAAATCTCAGCACATGCTTAAATGCCCAAGCACCAAATTCAGTCGTCTTATTAGCATGAATTCAACTAACTCGTCTAATGATCTCGATATGGATCAAGATCCGTTCATTCGACAAGAATTTGTTCCTTGAATGAAACTAGATCTTGTGTAATCGGGACGATACATTACATAAAGAAAAACAATCTCTATTTACGGATCACATTGTCAAACCGAATCCAATCCCGTGTCAGGAAAATCCCATCTTGTTTTGCTCTTGTACTGGATCAAATTTGCAGAATTCAAACCGACAAATATATAAAAGTTTGGGATTGAGTTCAATTTGGGATGTGCAGTAATGAAAAAGTATGTTGCCATTTCACTGGTCATTCACTTGGTTGTTTTATCTTTGACAAGCATACAGATAATTTTCACTGTTTTACAGCATGGTGTGGAATCTAATAATTGAGTGGACCCCAATTAATAAAGCAAAAAAAAAAAAAACCCCCTTTTTCTGGGAAAATTTCCTCTTCAAATAAATAACGTGTTAAGGTTTTTATAAAAAAAATTAAATGTTCAAATATTTAGAAATCAGAATAAAAAAAGATTGAATAATAAATTTGGTCTCTGTAATTTTCAATATTGTATTTTTTTTTCACTGTTGGTAGGTTTGTAAACTTTTAAAATTATGTCTATTTAATATTTAGTCCTTGAACTTTAGAAATATTTTAAAATTTGTATTTCGTATATGTTTGATGTTATGCAATCAAATGATTTAAACTACTTGAAATAAATACCCTACATAACCGGGAGCAGACGCAGTTTCGAAAGCTAATGAGTTTATTAATTTTGTTTTGAAATACATGAACTTTTATATTTTGAAAACTTTGAAATACATGAATTAGGATAGCTACAGCTTTAAAACTATTTGAAACTAAGTATATTGATCAAATAAATATTAACTGTGAACGTTTGAATAAAAATTTTAATTTAACTTAAAGTAAATATAAAAATTTGTGGATATAAAATAAAATTTAAAGATATACTTTATATTCTGGGGCCCGAAAAAGGCATGCAGCGAAGGGTCATGCATGGGACCATAGAAAATCACTTTAAAGGCGACGGCTTTTGTATCTATCACAAAACAATGGTTAAAAAGAGAGTTAAAACAAATAAATAAAACAAAATTAAAAATAAATAAAACAAGGTAAATTTGGAAAAAAAAAAAAAGAGAGAGAAATCTTATTTTGTTCGGCTTTAAAAAATAAAACTTATTTTAGTCTACTGTTAAAATGAACCATTTTGATCCACTCATTTTTATTTTTGTAATATTTATTGAAATATAACCATAAATTTATATTAAATCATTTATATAGTGGGTAAATTTTGTGTTAAAATTTTATAAATAGAAATTAAATTAGTTTAAATGAATAGGAGTTGAAAATGAAATTATTCTAACTAAAATGAACATTTTAAAAATATATTAATTAAAATGAATCAAATAAAAAATACAATGACTAAAATAGTATTTAAACGAAGATATGAAAGTTTTGTGTGGTCCAATCTTTAAACTTTTCAATGCATTAAAGTTGCCAAACATCATTGAAAACAAAACGCTTTAAACTTTGATCAAAGTGACCCAAAAAGCAGCCATGGGAATTTAAAGAATGTTTCCCCTTTGCCTCTCAACAAATTTGTTTATTAAAACTGAAACTGTTCTTCCTTTATGTATGAATTTATTCTCTCATACTTGTTAATAATTGTAAGTCGACAAGAAAGCTACGTCTTAATCCAAATACGGCCTGTTTTGGAATCCAAAAGCTGCCCTTTCGTTACCCTTTTGTTGGAAGGATCCAATTCCAAATCATAAGTTGATAGTGAACTTTAGGAAAAAATAAATAAAAAGCTTTAGATGGTAACATTATATATGTTCTTTTCAATGCTTCTCTCACATGCTTTCTCTCTCATTAACAATGTTTTGGTTCAGAATTAAACTTTTTTCTAGTTAAATTATTTTGTCCACATTTTTGTAACATTTAGTTATCATCCGACTTATTTTAGAATATTACCTAGTCAAATATATCAGAAAAAGATATTTTGTTGATATGAGTATAGTTCAATTTGTCAAAGTATTACTTAATTATTTTAAAGTTAGAGATTAAAAAATAGTTCACATTTTGATATATTGAAAAAGGTTTTTTTTGGGCGTTATTGTTAAAACAACCTAGAAATGGTTGAACAAGCTTCATAAGTTGATATTTTTATTTTAATACTTTTCGTTAATGTATTTTCATTGCAATAATAATTTAGTCTATAAGTAAAAATTTTAGTCATTAAATTTTAGTATATGTAATAATCTAATTTCTATAGTGAAAACTTCATCAAAGTTAAATGTCGGTTTTTGTTATACAATGATTTAGTATTTGTATTAAATCTTAACAACAATTTTTCGAGTATGGATTAAATCGTTACAAATTTTAAACTAAAATAAATAAATAAATATATATATTAAAGTTAAAAAACTCAACTGTTACCAATTTAGTAGTATAAGACAATAATTAAGTTATTACAAATTAATCACGAGATAAATTGTTACCTCAAGGATAACATGTAAAAATATTTTTAACATGAATTTTATTTATTTATTTATTATCATTTCTTAAGTACAATTAGTGGACGTGGAGAATTGACTAAACTAAGTGGACTTGGTCAACGGTTATGAGTAAGGAGATAACTAATACTGTACAGTATACACTATGATAGATAAACACCGTTTTTCTAAACGCAAAACAATTACTCATTTTATGATACGTGTGCAGATAAAAAAACTAAACTTATTTTTTAACAATTGTTTGATACGTAAATAATTTAAAAGAAATAAGTTTTAAATTTTATTTGTTGGTATACCAAAACTTTTTTTTTTAAATTTTATTTTGTCTTTTTATCATGTAGCTACCTGTGGTTGCACTGCCCAATATGTTGCTGAGGCAATCTGAATGACTCAGATTTTCTCATCATTTTCAAGTAAAAATTATTAATGATTATAATTGAAAAGAGATTTTAATTGCCAATCACAGAAACTACATGGATGATTAAAATTATTAATCTTATTTTAAGTACAAAGAAAACCTTAACCTTTTCCGCATTTAACTTTCAAATTTTGAATAAACATTTTTAAAAAATCAATCCAAACCAGGAGAGGCAAAGACATTAGTAATTTTCTTTACCATTGTTTCACCCTCAATTTGTAATACATATTTAAAAATAAATAAACAAATCATTAAAGTTTTAGAAACTTTTGATGCAAAATTCCAATAGAGTTAGAGAGGTGACATGCAACTTGCAAGTGATTTACTCTCATGTGGACTAAGTCAACGATTTTAATCTTGCATCAGTGTGGTGCTTGGTGCTTGGTCTCATACACTCCAAAACTTAAGTTAATTTAATCTTAATTGATGTCGAGCCAAATTTAGTAAAATGTGTAGAAATCGAGTATCTTTAAAAAAGTAGTATTTTAACTTGAGAAGTGACTCTATAGTGGTAGTGTCCATATTTGGTATTCAACAGATTTTTATCAATTGTCGGTAGATCAGAATTGATGTTCTGCTGGCTATACATGTTTAGTTACTCCTTCCTTGTGTGTCATCGGTGTCACATGTCTATGTTTGGTTTTACACCCAATAGAAACTATTTAAAAATGGGTTAAAAGAACTTAATTTGAAAAAGAAAAATGGTTATAGATTAGGCATGAACAATGCTTTATTTTCCCATTAATTTTAGAAGTAAAAAAATGGAATTGATAGAAAAACAGAAAAGTACAAGGACATCTCAATGAAGAAAGAGGGAGAGCGTAGGACCAAAGGCAGGCAATGGCAGCACCAAACCAACCCAACCCAACTTTAACCATCCAGTCGGGTTAAAGGAGAGTGGGGTTAGGTTACGATAACCCACGTGGGTTTAAGACCGTTTGAGAGAATTTCACACAAACGGTCAAATACATGACAAAACAAAAAGCTTTCAGCTCTGCTCCTATATAATAATAATCTCCCTCCCCTACGCATTCCCTTTAATTTTCTCACCTTCTAACATAAATTGAAACCCCTAAATTTCCTTCGTTTCGCCTAGCTCTCACTTTCTTGTCCCCCCCTCTTGAAATCTGAGCTCTCTCCCTCTCCCTCTCCCTCTACGGTACTTTTAAGTGGATCGTGTCTTCTCAATCTATCAGCTGGAATATTGCGTCCAATAATCATGGCTGCTTTCGTGTTCTTAGTGTTTTTCCTTGCCCTAACTGCCCGATCTTGTAAGCCCTCTCTACAGTTCTTTCAAGTGTTGTTAATGGATGACCCTTTTTTCCCTCATGGGTCTTGATTAGTTCTTGAAATTAGTGGGTTTTGGTAATTAATTTAAGTGTTGTTTTCGTTTTCAGATGCGAACTATTGCCTGTGTAAAGATGGGGTGAACCAACAAGCCCTCCAAAAGGCACTGGACTATGCGTGTGGAGCTGGAGCAGATTGCTCCCCAATCCTCTCCAATGGAGCCTGTTTCCAGCCCAACACCGTCAAAGATCACTGCAATTATGCCGTCAACAGTTATTTCCAGAGAAAAGGCCAGACCCAAGGCAGCTGCGACTTCTCCGGCGCCGCCACCCCCAGCGTTACCCTCACCGCCTGTAAACCCTAAGCCCTCTTCCCAACATTGTAATTTCTTAACCTCTGTTTTCACTGATTTCATCTTCTTTCTTGTGACTTTTTTCTTTTACAGCCGTGGTTTCTGGTTGCGTCTATCCTTCAAGCCCCAGGTACTTAATTTAAGTTTGATTCGTTTTCTTATCTACCAGAAATTTCTGATTTCAATGGTTGCCGGTCGTGTTTGGGTGATGGGACTCTGTTTACTCTCCCCTGTTGCTTTCAGATTCGGTTAGATTTAGCTTAATTTTTCTCCATCGTAACCCCAACTTTTTAGAACTTCAATCTCGCGATTTTTTACTAAAACCAGAGATTTGTCGGTGCTGGTTCTGCGGTTCAATGCTGCCGTCTGGATTTTTTTTTTTTTTTTGATAGTAGCGATTATTATTAGATCTAATTAGAAAGATAATCGTATGAACTGAACTAAACCACTCCGTCTGGTGGGGTGAGCTGTCCATGATGTTGAGTTT
Organism: Momordica charantia; assembly: GCF_013281855.1. NCBI lineage: Eukaryota > Viridiplantae > Streptophyta > Magnoliopsida > Cucurbitales > Cucurbitaceae > Momordica > Momordica charantia. The sequence continues at coordinate 29,822,009 of NW_028275167.1, read as the reverse complement.
TCTCGTCACCTCCTCTGTCGTCTTCTCCAGATCTCCCGATTCCTTTTCTCCATCTGTTGTCGACATGTCGTTTTCTTGTTGAATAATGCTCGATATTTTAGGCTTGACTGCTTTTTTTATTGTTGATTTCAGCAATGCGGGGACGTCGCCGACGAACTCCGGCGGAGGCACGCCGACGATGAATCCGGGGACGAACACGCCGTCGACGACGAATCCTGGAATGACGCCGACGGTATTCGGGAACGGGATCAGCCCGAGCGGGAGCGGCGCCGGTTTCAACGACGGCAGCGGCGGCGTGGGTCTCAACGAGAATAGGAACTTGCTTTTGGCAGTGGCTCTGGCTCTCTGGTTTTCCGTATGGTTGCTGTAGGGATGGTGGATCTCGATGAAGGGATGAGATTTTGCCACGTATGTAGGGGAGGGTTACTTTTGACAATTGGTTGTGTAAGGAAGAATCTAGAGGGCAAAACTCCACTAGGGTAGTTTTTTTTTTTTTTTTTGTTATTTCTGATGTATTTTATTTAAAAAAAAAAGGAAGAATGGGGGACGTTGATGATTCCTTTTCTGAGTGGAGGGATGGCCTGGAATCTGAATGATTTTTGGGTGTACATTTGTTAAGAGTTATTTATTTGTGTTGGTGTAAGTGCAACTCTCCACTCACTTTTATGAATCTTACTTCTCTCTCCCTCTAAATTTAGAATAATATTTAGGTAAGTAAACCAGGATTAAAAAACAACTCACAATTAAGAGATCGCAAGATAGAGAACATATATTTTCTCAAAAAAAAAAAAAGGTTGATTATAAAATTTATTGGACATGATGTTGATGCTCGCCTGTCATAATTATATTTTGTTTTTGTTCATTTAGATTTTTTTTTGTTTAAGACTTATTTAATGTTGATCGTGTTTTGTTTTGGGGTTAGTTACGCTTTAACCCAGTTAATTTTTTTTTATATAAAAAAACCCAGTTAATTTTTTAATAGGTTAATTTTTTAATAGGTTAATTTTTTTATCCTAAAAAAAATTGTAAATTACTACTTGGCAGTGTGTTAGAACTTAACTAAATTTTATTTTTCTTTTTGACAGAACTAAATCTTAATTCAATAGACATCAACCAAATAAATTGAGTAACAAAATTGGTTTAAAAAATGGTTTAAATACCATTATAGTTCTTTACTTTCTCTTGTACTTTTAAAACGTCTTTCTTCGATGCACCACATTTTTTAAGAGCTTTTGAAAAGTGGCCTTTTATTTCTTTGTCTAACACAGATTTTGTATCCAACTAAAAGACCATTCAAAATTTTTTAAAAAATTGTGATTACATGAGATAAAAATCAAATGAAACGATCAAAATGTCTTTTTTTTTTTTAACTACGGAGATTAAAATAGACGTTCGAAAATACAAATATTAAAATGGACAAAAATTTGCTACAATCTTTAAATAAAAAAAAAATACCTGCTTATTTTCTTCTTTTACTCTATTTATCCACACAAAATATATATATATATACCCTCTCTTGTCTCTTCTTTCTCGATTTTCTCTATACTCCCATTTTCTTTCTCTTAGCCCATTTTGTTTAGACTTTTTTTTTTCTTTTCCACGCTCCTTTTCAATCTTCATTAGGGCGTGAGATACAACCATCAGTAGGGATGGTACTTTTTTCCGTGGGACCCACCTTAAACGGTGCCGTTTAGGACGATGGATGGGGGATATTTTGTTCCCATCGTCTAAACAGAGACAGTAACGAGAATAACGTTTTAGTTCTGTTTTTCCTGAATTATATATATATATATATAATTTACGAAGAAATTAATTTTAATTTTAATTTTTAAAAAATATAAAAGTAATAATCATTTTCCGCAAAATCGGTTTTGGCTAATTCTTTGGTAAAATACTTCTCCTTAATACTATTAGATGGGTTGGAGACTCTTTTTTTTCCTTAATATGTCAATTTTAGACGATGGTAAGAATAAAATTTGATCATCGTTAACAAAAAAAAATAGGTATTTTTCTTTTTTGAGTGTAATTCTGCTCCATCTCAGTAAACTTTTGCGAGAATCAATTCTTTTTTTTTTTTTTTTCAATCAGCATAGCTGTTGAAAGGGGAAAATCCATTTTACATTAACTCAGTCGGTTCGAATTTAATTACATTAGTTTTCTCAATTTGGTCTTTGTGAGTTATGACCACCCAATCACCTAATGTTACTTTTATTAGAAATTGAAGCAAAAATATATCAAACAGGACCTTAAATAAAACAAAAAATAAAAGAGTTATCAAACCTACGCGGTTTTTGTTTTTTAAAAACAGAAATCTAAAAACAAAAAATAAAAAATTATCAAACAGGTGCTTAAATAAAATATCATGTTAAAATTATGATTAAAATAAATTAGTTAAAAATAAAAATGAAGGATAAAAATACCTCTTTTTAAAATATAAGGACAAAAATAGGGTTCTTCAAATTAGAAGATTGAAATGAAGAAATATTAAAAATACATTCAACAAATTAGATATTTTGAAAATATAAATACCAAAATGAACAAGGATAAAAATAGTATTTAATAATATTATGCTAAGGAAATTACGTGCATGGAATCTTTGACTTGATCGTGCAGAAAGTTGACTGGAAGCGACTTGAAGAACTTGTCATCGACTCATGAATGTGCTCAAATAATTGCATTTGGGAGAGTGTGCAAGAATTTCCTCGGTCTCATGGCTGCAAGATTGCAAAATTTGAATGGAGCAATTTTCCTCTCCACCATAAGAGAAACCTATGAATCTGCAACGACTCTGGGGTTCTATTTAATCCGCTTCCCCTCAAGTTTTCGAAATGTGCGGTGCCTTTACTTCTTGCTTGAAGCGTTCCCAAACTCTACCAAGGTTCGATAGTTTTTTCCCGATTGTGTTTGGTTCAATCTTATTAAGACGTTAACATTCCTGAATATGGGATTAGAATTTCTCTCTTTGTAACTCGTTTCGATTTCCTTACAAAAATTTATTTCTATTGCTTAATTCCTTCTTGCATGCCCGAGTTAGTAACATGGTTTTCGGACTCCAACGATTTGACTCAGTAGGATTTCTATGGCGTTATCTGTAATGGGGACTCTGTTATATCGATTCTACAGTTGCAGAAATCCAGGGGGTAGTTTGAGTTTCAATTAACTTGAAATTTCATCAGTCTTAGGTTTTTCGACCATTTGAAACTTTGAAGAATTCTATTAACTGCCACTGTTTTATTGATCAATGTACATGATCTTAGATGCTTTCTCATTGAAGAAAAACAAATGAGACTGATTAATATCTCCATTTTCTGCAGGATTTGTTTGGTATTTCATCATTCATTGACCATATTACCTGAGTAGATTAACTTTCTTGCAAGTTAAAACATGTTTATGGTGGAGAGTAAAGAAGGTGCTATAGCATGTATGATTCTGTCACTCTTCTGTTTGGGAACCTTCCCTGCACTTTTATCTCTCTTAGAACGACGGGGGCGTCTTCCTCAGCATACCTACCTTGATTACTCCATAACAAATTTTTTAGCTGCTGTACTTATTGCATTGGCACTTGGTGGGGTTGGAAAGAGCTCACATGATAGTCCAAATTTTATCCAACAGCTTTCACAGGTTGCTTTGATTTATTTTACTCTTGGTTCCATGTCTAATTGCTTAGGGATCAGTATGAAATATTAAGCTTTTCTTAGTTTTGTTTTTCTTGATCTATCTTGTTAACTGTAGGGGACGATCTACCGTATTTTCTGGATGTTTAGAACATATACGATGTCATTTAGCATGATCATCTACCAGATGTACGTAAAACAAATATGAAGAGTATTTGTTGTTAAAGTTGTAAAAGAAGTGCTGGAAGTTCATAGGCAATGAATAATTTTTAGCCTTGATAATTGTTGTCTCCTTATGTGAACTAAAATTGGCTGAATATCGTTCAACTTATTTGTCCTGAATATTGCTTGATCTCCTTGTTATCTTATTTATTATTTCTGAAGGATTAAGATCGTGCTTCTTTCCATTACCACCCCCATTTATGTATGTTTCATACGATCAACAATTAGCATGTAAATTTTGCAGTGATTAGTTATGCATAAATACAAAAGTGAATTAAGCATGAATTCAACAATTGTTACTCAAAGCTTCGTATTCTCATTTCTTGAATAAAAGAGAATTTCTTACAGACTTATATAGAAGAGTCTGTAGAGAGGATGAGAATACTATTCTGTTACAGATATCAACTATTTCCAACTGATTTACAACTAATACAAAACTACTAACCATATACTTAATGAGCTGCCTTAATATGCATTCTTGGCTATTGCTGATTCAGTTACATTTGTAAAGCAATGTTGTAATTGGTGCTAAATCTTCTAAGATATTCTATACAGGATAATTGGCCTTCTGTCATGTTTGCGATGGCTGGTGGTGTGGCATTGAGTCTCGGGAATCTTTCTTCTCAATATGCTTGGGCGTTTGTCGGTTTATCCGTTGCAGAAGTGCTCACTAGTAGTTTAATAGTAGTTATAGGTCTCAATTTCTGTTCCTTTCTATCTCTTACTCTGTTTATTCTGTATGTATTTAATTTAATATGTTACTCAAATCGGTGTCTGAATTCTGATAGAATTCCCCCTCTGGGGTATTGCTTGAATTTTCTTTTTCTTTTCTGGGTTGAAGGCTCAACCTTGAACTACTTTCTTGATGACAAGATTAATAAAGCTGAGATCCTTTTCCCTGGTGTTGCTTGCTTTGTGATTGCGGTATGTCTTGGCTCTGCTGTTCACTCGTCCAATGTGGCTGATGACAAAGCTAAGCTGGAAAGTTTGTCTGCTAAATCCCGGAAAGAGTCGACGTATGTTCTCTGTGTACCAATTTGTTAATTTGCAAAATATTGCATGTTTTCATTGATGTTATGATCTTATATTCATAATAACATTTTCTGCTGGCCACTCCAAGTCTAAATTGTAAGTGTTCATCAATTTTGTTGTGAACTATATGCATCTTTTTAAAATTTTGTTTAGAATTCTATTGAAGTTGTGTTCCTCGACTGGAAAGTAGTGGTTGAATATTCAACTATATCTGTAAGACAATATTTACTTCCAAATCGTTTTTTTGATAGGGCCATTGATGTCTCTGCATTTTCGAGTAGGGGTAAATCTTTAAATCTTTGGTCTACTACTATCTTTGCCTTCATCCTACGCAAGTGAAATGACAGGTTAACTTTTTGCATTGGTTACAAATTTTGACTGTGTATAGTTGAATCTACAGATCTGGAGAATGCTGATGGTTCTTCACGAAAGGCAGACGTTGGGACTGCAGACTTTCTTGTTCAGCTCGAAGACAGGCGAGCCATCAAGGTTTGTAATGCCACTGCATTGATGAACACGCTCCTTTTCTCTTTTATTGTTACATGTACTCAGTGACTAGAAATGGCACATACTTGCAGGTGTTTGGTAAGAGCTCATTAATTGGACTGTGCTTTACTTTCTCTGCTGGTATTTCCCTTTCTCTCTTCTCACCTGCATTCAATTTGGCCACAAACGACCAATGGCACACTCTAAAGGAAGGTGTTCCGCACTTAGCTGTCTATACGGCATTTTTCTACTTCTCAGCCTCTTGTTTTGCCATAGCCATCGTTCTTAACGTCATCTTCCTTTACCGCCCTGTACTTGGCTTGCCCAAAACAACATTCAAGGCATATCTGAATGACTGGAATGGTAGAGGATGGGCCTTTTTGGCTGGTTTTTTGTGTGGATTTGGAAATGGTCTGGAGTTCATGGGCGGCCAAGCAGCTGGATATGCAGCAGCAGATTCTGTGCAGGTCAGTTTCTTCACCTCTCTATGATTGCAACATCATGACGACAAAATCTCACGTATATTATGCTAATGCTACTATGATTGTAGGAATGTTAGATGATATCTGATAAATATCGAACGAATATTAGCTTGTTGTTTCAATCTCGAATGATTGTTTCAGGCGTTTCCACTTGTGAGCACGTTTTGGGGAGTTATTCTATTTGGAGAATACCGTAGATCTTCGAGGAAAACGTACGTGTTGCTGGTCAGCATGTTGTTTATGTTTTCAGTGGCTGTTGGAATGCTAATGGCTTCATCAGGACATCGGCATGTGAATAGTGTTGCAAAATCTGTAGAGAAATTTTATAAAAACACAAACCTTTGAACCAGTTAGAAGAGAATCACAACAGATGTGGCTGCTCGAAGTGTAGATATTGTTCCTCCTAATGTACTGGAAACTCTGTATAGGGGTTTCTGGAGTTCCAAAAAATTAGATGACTGGAAGAACTCGATCAACCAATCTAATTTATATGGGTTGAATTATAAACTTGTTTAGGTTTGATTGAGTTCAAATAAATGAAAACTTAAACGCTGCTCTAAAGGTTCATCTAAAATAAACTTATGTTGAACTGAACCAATCAAAACTCATTATTAATTTTAAAATAATTTTCTATTGCCATCAAATTATGTACAGATATATTTATTTGGATTTCATTTCAACCAATAAATTTTTTTTTGGGATTATTTTTATTCTCTAACCATTTTTAGAAATAACTTTTAAAATTTTTTAGAGTAATTTTTTATCATATAAATAAATATTGGCTTATGTATTTTTATTCAAGGTTAGAAAATATATAAATAAATATTTAAGATATTATATTTACTGTTAACTCGAATATTTTATGGTTAGATTGAATTGTATTCATTAATTAGGATTAGTTGAACTAAATAAATGAAAATTATTGGACTTAAACTTCAAAGATTAAAAATGTCTATTTGAAACTTTAAGGAACAAACATACACTCATCCCGAACCTCAAAGACCAAAAGCAAAAATATTCATTTTTAGGCCACAAGATGAAATAGACATCTTTACTAAAACAAAATGGTAGTAATTATTTGTTAAAGTTTTAGAATTATTAATATTTTTTTTTTGCTGTCTTTTATTTTTTTAAAAATGATTGTATTTTATTTTCTTGGTTATTATTTTTGTTCATTTTGATATTTGTATTTTTAAAATATCCATTTCGGTTCGGAATAGTATTTTAACCTATTTTCTTTTAGCAAATTTTTGAAAGTTTCGTAATTACAATGATGCAATTGAAACTTGTTTCTAAACCAAAGGGTTCACCGGTGACTAAAAAAACTAGCGGTTAAATATCATCGAGGTTTCTTCCTCTTGAAGAATCAAACGTCGTATATATTCTCCCTCACTCACTCCCTTCTTCTCATTTTTGCCGCTCTTTTCTGCTCCGATTCCCGGTTAAACGACGGCGGTGAGAGTGGTGGAAGCTGAATCCGTTGAACTTGTGCCGTCGTCGATTTCTTCAGCGGGCGTATGAACCTTATGCGTTCTCTCTGGCCTCCGTTTAACCACTATAGGGATCGTCTTGGGGGCAGCGATGGCCTGGAATCGCGGAGCTGACACCCGCGACGGCGGCGATCCGAGCGGAGAAAGTATTCGCGGTTGTGAACAGACTTCCTCACGAATCTCAGATCCGTCGAAACCTATACTTTTGGCACCGAAATCTTCGTGCTCAAGCTCCGGCCGATCTTCACGACGACGATGAAGTTGATCGCCACCGTTCATTGCCGGTATCCAAAGTCTCCTGAGCTGCAGACGTAGATCCGGATACGAGTGGGATGAATATAAAGCGCCGAATCGAACGAAGGTCTCTCGTCCCGTTGATGAGGTAATGCACTCCCTCGACTGTTCTGGAATTGAAAATTTTAGGGTTCGGCCGGAGCCCGACTATTCTATTCTGGATATGCAGCATCAGCTTCTGTGCAGGTTAGTCTTTTTTCCTCCTCTTTGTGATTACAATCCAATCTCATGATAACTCTATATTGATTGCTCCAACTTGTACTTTTTTGTTCCAAATTTAGTTGAGAAATTAAGACAATCTAGAGAAAAATCAAAATTTGGAAGAGGAATTGGACCGAATGGAAGTTCGGATCGGTTCCGATTGCAGCATTCATAAAAATTAAAAAGGTTAATAACAAAAATTTGTATGGCGTTTGGAACAATAACTGTAAAGATTGTTGCTAATATATAATTTTTAAATTTAAAAGATAATGCAGAAAAATTGAAGAGGAAGCCTAGTGAGGAATGAGTCTTAATTGCGAACAAAATTCATTGAGCTGCAAGGTTTTAAATATCGGGCTCATATCTATATCTATATCTATACTATATTAAAAAGGGAACATTTTGAAAAAACATTTTTAGACTATTCTACCCACTTATCGATTTTTAATTTACCAAGAATGTTATCTCTTATTTTTAATGACTTTAACTAATAAAAACATAAAAGTTATGAATATGAAAAGTTACGTATATTTACTCCTAACAATTTATGAATTTACTTTAATTGAAATTAATGGAATTCAAAAGGTATTGGAATCTCAAAAGTTTTTCAACTTATATTCATCTTCTACATGTGTGTGTATATATATATGTATATATGAGTTCCTCCCTTCTTCCTCCCACCATAATTTAGCTCTCTCCCTTAGTTTGCTTCTTTTCATTTATTGATCAATTCTTTTAAATTTTATACATATAGATTTAGTAGTGTCATAGTGCACGATGGCGTAGCACGTTAGCGTCCCTATTTATAAGAGTTGCAGAATAATGTTGTTTATAAATAGAAGTCATTGAATCTTACAATTTGATCTCAAACATCAAGGTGGATAATTTTTTAGAAATTCAGGTATTAAATCATTCCTATAAATATTATAAATTATTTTACAATTAATATTATTATGATTTTTTATTCTATGTAATATGGTTTATTCAATCAACTTTCCCTCCTATTTGTAGGAAGGAAGGAAAAAAAAAGGGAAGAAGAAAAAGAAGTTATCTCCTACTAACATTAAACAATGATGCTATTATTTTTGTTTGTTGAGTTTGATTGGAAGGAAATAGCATATTTGTAGTAATTGTTAAATTAAAAGTAGCTAAAAAATGATATTCTATTATGCATAGGAATATTTTGTGCATTGATTTATAAATGTGTTAAATTAAAATTCTAAAGTATTTTTCAATTTACAATTGTAAATTTATTATAACTCATTAAAATTAATATAACAAATTAAAAGTGGATTAAAAATAAATATTATAGAAATATTATAATATAATATTTTTATTACAGTAATTATTATATTATTTATTAAATACCCAAATATGATAAGTAAAATTAACTTATAGATATAAATTTATGAGTATTTATTGTTTTAAAGAAAAATGGATAAGTTCTTAATGCTAAAAATTAAAAATGAGCATCTTGGAAAAATATTTTTGCATTATTCTATCCACTTATCGATTTTTAATTTATTAAGAATGTCATCTCTTATTATTTTTAATAACTTTAATTAATAAAAACATAAAAGTTATGAATATGAAAAAGCTTGAATATGAAAAGTTACTTATATTTACTCTTAACAATTTATGATTTTACTTTAATTGAAATGAATGGAATTCAAAAGATATTGGAATCTCAAAAGTTTTTCAACTTATATCCATCGTGTGTGTGTATATATATATATATGAGTTCCTCGATTATTCTTCCCACCATAATTTAGCTCTCTTCCTTAGTTTATGCTTCTTTTCATTTCTTGATCAATTCTTTTAAATTTTATATATATAGATTTAGTAGCATCATAGTGTACAATGGCGTAGCACGTTGAGCGCTCTATTTATAAGAGTTGCATAATAATGTTTTTTTATAAGTAGAAGTCATTAAATCTTACAATTTGATCTCAAGCATCAATTAAGGTGAACAATTTCTGAGAAATTCAGGTATTAAATCATTCCTATAAATATTATAAATTATTTTACAATTAGTATTGTTGTGATTTTTTATTCTATGTAATGTGGATTAATCAACTTTCTCTCATATTTGTAGATAAAAAAAAAAGTTATCTCCTACTAACATTAAGCAATAATGCTATTGTTTTTATTTGTTGAGTTTCATTTAAAGGAAATAACATATTTTTAGTAATTGTTAAATTAAAAGTAGCTACTGTTTTTATTTGTTGAGTTTCATTTAAAGGAAATAGCATATTTTTAGCAATCGTTAAATTAAAAGTAGCTAAAAAATGATATTCTATTATGCATAGGAATATTATGTATAGGAATATTTTGTGCATTGATTTATAAATGTGTTAAATTAAAACTCTAAAGTGTATTTCTATTCACAATTGTAAATTTATTATAACTCATTAAAATTAATATAACAAATTAAAAGTGGATTAAAAATAAATATTATAGAAATATTATAATATAATAATTTTTGTTACAGTAATTATTATATTTATTTATTAAATATCTAAATATAATAAGTAAAATTAACTTAGATATAAATTTATGAGTATCTATTGTTTTAAAGAAAAATGTATAAGTTGTTAATGCTAAAAATTAATTAGGGGAAAGAATCAATCATATTTTTATTAAGTAGAGGGAAATCAATTTTGAATAAATGAAAATTTAAGTACACCTAATAAATGTATAGAATTTTAAAAAAATTGGATATGAAAAATCAGTTTAGTTACTTGAAAAAATTTATACTTTTTTTCTAAAATATAAAGTAAATTTTTCTTCCAACGCTATTTCACCAACAAAAATTGAGTTATATAATTCTATTCATTTATAAATATTTCTTTTAAGTTTTTTACTTTTGATACATTTTTTCAATAAATAATGATATTTTTATTAATAAAAAATTAAATAAAAAGAATATTACGTGCATTTGCATGGGGTGATACACTAGTATCGATAAAATGTCTCTCTCAAAGTTAGAAAGATAGAAAAATTTAAAGTCGTAAAAAATATTTAAATTAATAAATAAATATTTTTCTATTTTTAAATAAGTTTTTCATGTTTTACCGATTTTATGTACTAGAGAGACAAATTATCCTGATGACGACTTATTTATAGACACATGGACAGAAACGTGGACGTATTTGATATTCAATACCATGGCTGTATGAACCGACAACTCTGCAGTACGCATGCAGACAACCCTGCATCTGCAACTTCCACGCCACCGCCAACCCATGTGATCAAATTCCAAGTCCAATTTCTCTCCTCCGCCGGCAAAGAACCGCTGCTCTTCTCCGGTCTCAGCCCCCGCGCCGCCGCCGCCGGTCGCGTCGGCAAGAACCACGTCTTCTACGGTGCAAACGGTGAGGAAAAGAAACAAAAATTGAGAACCGAAACATTGTTCGAAATCTCTATAAGGCTCAGTTGACTGGTCACCACTCAAAATTTAATAGCTTTTAGAACTTAAAAAATTATTTCTCTTTCTAGACTTTTCTCTTCTACTTCAAAAGATGGATGCTTCACACCTAAGGAATATTTGTACTTTTTTCGAGAAATTTATCAATAAACATGTAGTCGTGTTTTACTCAAATTCATATAATAGACAAAGGAAAATATTAAAGTTTGGAATAGATTTATTATTTAATTGAAAAAAAATCCTTTTTAAGTGTAAAATCTTTCTGAGTTGAGTGTGCAAAAAAGGCAAGCTGTGCAGAAAGCGAACGGTAGAGGATGAGATGGGACGGTCACCATATCTAAAATAATTGCATATTAAAGGTCGTGCTTGTTTTTTTATTATCATATATTTCTTTCATCTCATTATTGCGATCTGAATCAATAGCCTCTCCTTCTCCACAAAACCCACGTATCTGCAACCACTCTGCTTCAACTTACTCCACTTCCCCCCAAATTTCTGATAAATTGTATTCTCTTCTTCGGCTTCTGTTACATTATACTGTTTGTTTCTAGAAGTCCAATGGGTATTTTCGATTAACACTGAATTAATTGATATCTGGTTTCTCTGTGCAGGATTTCTTTAATTGGTGTTTCATCATGTATGTAGTGGAGACTAAAGAAGGAGCTATAGCATGTATGGTATTGTCGCTGTTTTGTCTGGGAACTTTTCCTGCACTGTTGACTCTTCTTGAACGGCGGGGGCGTCTTCCGCAACACACTTTCCTTGATTACACCATAACCAATTTCTTAGCTGCTGTGATTTTTGCTCTCACGCTTGGTCAGTTTGGGAAGAGCTCGCCAGATCGTCCAAATTTTATCCAACAGCTTTCTCAGGTTGGAAATTTCAGTTGCCTTCTTCTTTTCTTTGGTTCCATCTCTGTGAAATTGGGCAAATCACTAGGTGCATCTTCTTGTGAAACTATCGTGTAATATGATGATGCGGGGAGCCCCAAAGGGCAACGAGTTGGTAATAGCTCGAGATCTTTCGGTCATACCTGCTTAGGTCAAGTTGAAACCTTTCGACGTCTCTTGGTCCGGACCTTGGGACTAGTACAGGGGTTTTGTTTATTGATTGTTAATATGAAATATGCATTTATCTATCTTAATATTTTGCCTAAAGTAACTTCTGACTTGGCATGCTGTTGATTAAAGTACATTTGTAAAATCATGTTGTAAATAGGTGCCTAATCTTCTAAAATATTGTACACAGGATAATTGGCCTTCTGTTTTGTTTGCAATGGCTGGTGGTGTGGCGCTAAGTATTGGGAATCTTTCTTCTCAATATGCTTGGGCATTTGTTGGTTTATCAGTAGCAGAAGTGATCATTTGTAGTATAATAGTAATTTTAGGTCTCTATCTCTATCTTTTCTTTCCTTTTTTCCATTCTGTCTCTGTATGTTTTTCAAGTGAAAGATATTAACCTATTAGTTAATTATGTGTTACTCAAATATATGTCTGCAGTCTGATGGGATTCCCTCCTCTGGGGTATTGCTTGATTTTCTTTTTTCTTTTTTTGGTTAAAGGCTCAACTGTGAACTACTTTCTTGATGGCAAGATTAATAGAGCGGAGATTCTTTTCCCTGGTGTTGCTTGCTTTCTGATTGCGGTATGTCTCGGCTCTGCCGTTCACTCGTCCAACACTGCTGATAACAAAGCAAAGCTGGAACGTCTGTCTGCCAATTTGAAAAAAGAGTCGAAGTATGTGTAAACTTACGAACTTCATCGTTTAGTTGATGTTATGATCTTATTCATAATCACATTATTTTCCTGGCTGGCTATTCAAATCAAAATTTTGTTTATGAATTCTACTGAGGTTGTATTCTTCCAGTGGGAATATTGATTGAATATATTCAGATGATGATATTTACTTCCAAATCCTTTTTTTTTTCCAGGGAAATTGATGCCTCTACAATTTCAAGCAGAGGTAAGTTTTAGTCTACTGCTATCTTTTGTTGATTCTTTGCTTGTGAAATGATAAGTTAACTTTCTTGTTTTAAATTTTGACATGTATAGTTGAATCGAAGGACTTGGAGAATGCCGATTGTTCTTCACGAAACGCCAAAGCTGGGACTGCAGACTTTCTTGTTCAGCTTGAGAACAGAAGATCCATCAAGGTCTGTAATACATGTCAACAGATTAGTGAACAGATTCCTTCCAAAATTGAGTATTCTTATGGCCAAAGAATTTAATAGTCCTAAGTGCAGAGCAAAAGCAAATAATATGGGCTTCTAAAGGCCATTGCTTCTGTTTCTCTTTTATTCTCACATCACATCTATTAAGTGGCTAGAATTAGCACATATTTGCAGGTGTCTGGTAAGAGCACACTAATTGGACTGTGCATAACTTTCTTTGCTGGTGTTTGCCTTTCTCTCTTCTCACCTGCATTCAATTTGGCCACAAATGATCAATGGCACACTCTGAAAGAAGGCGTCCCGCGCTTGACGGTCTATACTGCATTTTTCTACTTTGGGACCTCCTTTTTTGTCATAGCTGTCGTTCTTAACGTCGTCTTCCTTTACCGGCCTATACTTAACTTACCCAAAACATCATTCAAGGCATATCTGAATGACTGGAATGGTAGAGGATGGGCCTTCTTGGCTGGTTTTTTGTGTGGATTTGGCAATGGTCTGGAGTTCATGGGTGGTCAAGCTGCTGGATATGCAGCTGCAGATTCTGTGGAGGTCAGTAAGTAGAAAATTTCCAGTACTGCGGTAGTATAGATATTATTATCATTCATTCTCACTCACGTCATGTTGTGGGGTATAACGACATCGAAGAATTATTTATGAAACAAAATTCATGATGGTGAACAGAGGGTGTAGGTACTTACAGAAGGACTATAAATTTCTCTATGATTGCAATATCACCGCTACTCGATATTGACGGTTTTAATTGATATCGCCATCGTTTTACGCCGTTGTTTCAGGCATTTCCACTGGTGAGCACGTTTTGGGGGATTGTTTTGTTTGGAGAATACCGTAGATCGTCGAGGAAAACATACGTACTGCTGGGCGGCATGTTGTTTATGTTTGCCGCGGCTGTTGTAGTTCTAATGGCTTCATCAGGACATCGACATGAGAGAGGTGTTGGAAAATCATTAGGCAAATCTTGTGAAAGCACAAACCTTTGTGCCAATTAGAAGGAAATTACGGCTGTATGTGTTGAAATTGTTCCTCGTCGTGTATTTAAAACTTTCGGATTGAATTTTTTTTTAGTGCAACAATTCGAACTCTATCACTTTTGGTCAGTACTAGTTACCATTAGTTAAGTTCATCGGTTCGTGAGGTTAAATTATCATTCACTACTTCTCTTATGAGTCCAAATATATTAATATTTCTACCTTTTTTTTATTTTTTTTAATATTTTGATTTCTCTACTTTTAATTTTAATTCTTATAGTTTTGAAATTTCCATTTTCATTTTGGTTCTAGTTCAAGGTAACAATTTTTGTATCTTTATTTTTATTTTTATCTCATTTCTTATAGTTATTCACAAATTTTTTTGAAATAAACTTGTACTAAAGGTTATCCATCAAATTTTATAAAGTGGAACTAGATTAGTCAAGTACAATGTCCAAGAATACATGACTAAAACAAAATGCTTTAAAAATGAATTTAGAATACATAGTCCTTTTTCATATTTAAGGATTAAAATGAAAAAAAGAAATTGAAGATATAACCAAACCCAAAAATTCAAACAGCTTTTCTTTTTTTCATTTTTTAAACAACTTAACATTTATATATATATATATATATATATATATATTTTTTTTTTTTTTTAAAAGAAACATTTATAATGTTAATGAAGGACGATGTTTTAAATTTTAATGTTTGGTAAATGTAGTTTAAAATAATTTTAACATGTCTTTTCTTTTAGAGGAATCTTAACAAATCTTAAAACATATAAAAAGTAAGCGCTTTTTTCAGGTGACTGATTGGTAAGAAATATGTGCACTGTCATACAAATTGATAAAATGATTAAAAATTAAAAAAAATACATTTGTAAAAAAATGATTAAAAAAATTGCATATAATTTAAATTTTATAAAATTGAAGATGAAAAGTATAAAATTGAGCAAAAATCTGTCGTGTGCAGCAATGATAAAATCTAAATATAATAATTTTCAAGTGCATTTAATTTGAAGATATATAATATAATGTAGAAAAAAATATATAATATAATGTAGAAAAGTCCAAAGACAATAATTTATTACATGCATAATGCATTGATTAACTATTTATTATAAAAAAATAAAGACCATGTGATACTGGCAAAAATATGTCTCACAATCACTTGATAATTAAATAGTTTTACCAATAAATTATATGGATAAACATAAATGATCAATAAAGCTATCATTGAAGTTAAATTATAGGGTAGAGAGAGAGACCGTGTTTATTTAATTATAAGCAAATTTTGTTAGAAAGTTAAACTTTCACGGAAATTGATTGAATTTATTTGTTCTTTAATTCTTATTTTCTTAATTCTAAAGTAGATCTCATAATATTTAATATCTAACATTAAATTTGAAGTGTTAAAATCAAATTCATAGTAGGTGATATCACCAAAAGGTCTTATATCTTTATTACTATGTCATCTCTAGATGAAATCATCTCAACGATTCATTAATGAGTATTTGTATCCTAAAAAATTCTATAATTAAATAAATATTTAGTACAATTTTATTAATTGTATTAAAATATTAAAGACAAAATAGATATATATTTAAAAATGAAAGCAAAAATAAGTACACAAATTATCCTCGAATTTACCTTTTTTATTTAGTACAGATTATATAAAATTAAATATTCCACTCAAAACATTCTTTCAAAGGGTGGTGTCAAATTTATTTCTATATAAAAATATATGTGCCAGACTTATTTTGTTGATGATTTTAATATCTAACAGTAACAAGAACAAAATATTCGGTAAAAAATACACCAACTAAAAATATTGTCCGGCCTAATTGAATAAACCTCTTAAAGATTTTATGGTTGGTTGAACTTGAACTCACACAAAAAGTTCTTTTTTAGAAGGAAAAAAAAATCACAAAATAAAATAAAGGTTTAAATACTATTCTTCCATATTAGTTATTTTCAAAATATCTATTTTAATTTTTATACTTTCAATTTTTGTAGGTGATCTCTTTATTTTCAAAAGTATGTGTACTTCTAAAAAGTGATTATTTTGGTCCATTCATTATTATATCATCTTATTTTTATAACAATTTTAGCATAGCACTCTACTCATTAAAATTTTTAAAATATAGCTATAAATTTGTATTAAATAGTTTCAACTTTATAAGATTTGTATTAAAGATTTTCAAATAAATATTTAATTTGTTGGGAAATTAACGATACAGTTTTCCTAGAAAAACAGTAAAGCACCAAGTAAAGGACACAGCAAATTATACTCGTTCGTCCAGTTTTCCACTTAGATATGAGTAATTTGTAAGGATTAGATGCAAAATTCTCCCAAAAATATCCCTAGATGTCCCAACAAAACCCATAGCTTCTAAGTATTTTACACAATTAATACTTAGGTATAGAAACGAAAAGCTCACAAGAATCAAGATACAATTGTTCCGATAATATCGATCTTGATCAACCCCAAAGCTTCTGTCAATACCCAAGCCGCTGCCACTGATTAGCTACCAAAATCCTCTGAAAACGATTACTAAAAAACCCCTTGGTGGGTGGAAAACCTAAAAACCTGAAACTGCAGTTATATAAACATCGACACAGCGCCATGGTGCTGTCTTCGGTGCCATGGCACTATGGACGGAAGGTCCGCCTACTTCCCCCATCTGGACAGTGCTGCGGCGCTGTCTCCTCAGCCCAAGCGACCTACAGTGTCTCGCTTTCCTGTTTTTCATCTCTACTTCGATCCTAATGCATCCCGACTCATCCCTAGGTCGGAACGTTTTGACTCCGCCAATCCCAACAAAATTAGTCACTTTTTAAATACAAGAATCAAGACGTTTTTTACCTATAAAAACTAAAAGGTAGAAAAGTACGAAAGTAAATATTATAGAAACAAAATCGTATTTAGACCTAAAATAAAAATTTTAAAACATCATCGGTAAAAACATGGTAATCGAAACATATGTTAAGTTTGTAACCGTCGGAAATTGGAATCTCCGCACCTCTTGCAGAACTCAACAGAAGGATAACTATCAATACACAGTAGTTGGAAAAGAATTTGAACTTTGTACGAAACTCGAATCTTTGACTTCTCTGTGCCAACCACGAAGTTTGATTGGGAGAGAGTGGCAGAATATCGTCATCATCAGCCAAAATAATTGCGTTCTACAGAATCATCCTTCGAGATTCCAGCCATGTGCGTGGATTTCCACAGTTTCCCTTTTGCTGGCCCCAGTCCATTTACAGTTAACCAATTTTCTTCTCCACGATAAGAGGAATCGACGTATTTCCAACGACTCCATGGTTTCTTTCAATCCGTTTCCCCCAATTTTTGAAATGGCAGTGGTTCTGTTCGTGGTTTGATTCGTTTGAAGCGTTCCCAAAGTCCACTGCGATTAGAGTACTGGACGTTTAATGCGATTGGTAATCATCTTCATAGATTGTGCCCTTTACTTTTCTTAGTGTGGAATTAGATTTTCTCTGTTTCCGAATCGGTTTGATGATCTTATTTTTAGGTTTTTCTACCATTGACTCTAAATTTTATCAGTCTTAGGTTTGTATACCATCTGGATCATTCTTGTTGCTGTTATTGTATTGATGATCTAGGTACTTGATCTCGCATGTTTTTCTCATTGGAGGAAAACAATGAGACTGATTATTATCACCATTCTCTGCAGGATTTCTTTGGCATTTCATCATTTATTGACTATATAATCAGAGTGTGGATTAATATATTCTTGGAGGTTTAGAACATGTATGTGGTCGAGAGTAAAGGAGGTGCTATAGCATGTATGCTGTTGGCACTTCTTTTTTTGGGAACATGGCCTGCACTCTTGACTCTCCTTGAACGACGGGGGCGTCTTCCTCAGCATACTTACCTCGACTACTCGATTACGAATTTATTGGCTGCTGTGATTATTGCTTTTACTTTTGGTGAGATTGGAAAGAGTTCACATGATAGTCCAAATTTTATCCAACAGCTTTCTCAGGTTGCTTTCCTTTATTTACCTATGTTGTTCATGCATCTGCGTTTGTTTATTTCCATTTCTAGGATTTTCGGCCAGTTACCATGTCACATCACTGTACATCTTTTGGCACTCATTTGATCATCTGATTTTGAACATTTTCAAGGGTTCGATTTGTTAAAACTCTGAAATTACTCTTAGAAGTAGCCTTTCTTCGAAATATTGTTCATTCAAAAGTGCTTATTAGAAGAAATATTTCACTTAAAAACACTTTTCGAGAAACCATCCCAAGCCCACTAGTCATGTATTATTGGTTATGGTAGGGTGAGTTTGACATATTTTTTAATTCAAGTACTTTTTTTGAGTAATCACTCCTCAAGGACATAATATAAGGGTGTCCTTTTTGAATAATGATCTCACAACGTTTCTTCACAAAAGATTTTTAAAGCAATCCTTTTTTTTAAATATTTTTATTTATTATCAAAGACCGTAGATTTTTTAAAAAAATACTTTTAAGGCATCTAAAATCACTAACAAAACTTTACTTAAACACTATAGTAATTTTCCAGATGTGCTTGGAGAAAAAGTACTTCTTTTTTTTTTTAATATTCGTGAGTGTCCGGGCTAGCTTACGCACACCTCGACTAATCTTATGGGGCAACCGCCTGACCCTACAACATTTGATGTCGAAAAACACATAAAAAATACTAATTTCTAAGGTAGGTGGCCATCATGGGATTTGAACTCATTCCCTCTTAAGTACCCTAGTCCCTTTGGACCAATGAGCCTTGTTTTAAAATCACTTTTTTCAAGAATCGTCTCAAACACACTGTTAATCACATGTGTAAAATTATGTTGTAATAGGTGTCTAATCTTCTAAAATGTTGTATGCAGGATAATTGGCCTTCTGTCATGTTTGCAATGGCTGGTGGTATAGTACTGAGTCTTGGGAATCTTTCTACTCAGTACGCTTGGGCTTTTGTTGGTCTATCAGTTACAGAAGTGATCACTTCAAGTATTACAGTTGTTATAGGTTTCTATCTCTGCTCCATTCTATTTCTTTCTTTTATTTGTCTATGTATGTCTTTCAGTGGAAAAGAAACTAACCTATCGATTATTAATATGTTACTCAAATATATATGTCTGGAATCTGATGGGATTCCCTCCTGGGGCATTAATTGATTTTTTTAAGGTACAACCTTGAACTACTTTCTTGATGACAAAATTAATAAAGCCGAGATACTTTTCCCTGGTGTTGCTTGCTTTTTGATTGCGGTGTGTCTTGGCTCTGCTGTTCACTCATCCAACACAGCAGATAACAAAGCAAAACTGTCTGCTGATACGAAAAAATGGTCAAAGTATGTCTTCTTTGCGTACCAATGTGTATAAACTTGTAAGATATTTTATTGTTTAGTTGATCTTGTGATCTTATTAGTATTACATAGTTTGCCTTGCTGACCACTGCACCAAATTTGTTTGTTTCATCGTTTTTGTGGCGAATTATATGCAGTTTGATTGGTTTCACTTTTTAAATTCGGTTTTTGAATTCGTTTTTTGTTCTTTTAGTAGAATGATTGACTATTCGTGTATATATGTTTGATAATATATTCTGCCTTATCCAATTTTGACAGGACAACTGATGTCCCTTCTATTTCGAGCAAGGGTAAAACTTCTGGAGTTATAATCTACTACTATTTTTTCAGTCATCCTTTATGAGCGAAATGGCAGTTTGGTTCTTTTGTTTTGAATTTTGACATGTATAGTTGAATCAACAGACTTGGAAAGTGCCGATTATTCTTCGCAAAAGGCAAAGGCTGGGACTGCAGACTTTCTTGTTCAGCTTGAGAACAGAAGATCCATCAAGGTATGTAATCCCACTGCAAATAATACTTGTTGCAGACCGTTGCTTCTTTTCCTCTTCTATTTTTAATGGCATATACTTGCAGGTGTTTGGTAAGAGCACATTAATTGGACTGTCCATAACTTTCTTTGCTGGTGTTTGCTTTTCTCTCTTCTCACCGGCATTCAATTTGGCCACAAACGATCAATGGCACACTCTAAAAGAAGGCGTTCCGCACCTGGATGTCTATACGGCATTTTTCTACTTCTCAGTCTCTTGTTTTGTCATAGCCATCGTTCTTAACGTCATCTTCCTTTACCGCCCTGTACTTAACTTACCGAAAACAACATTCAAGGCATATCTGAATGACTGGAATGGTAGAGGATGGGCCTTCTTGGCTGGATTCCTGTGTGGGTTTGGCAATGGTCTGCAGTTCATGGGTGGTCAAGCTGCTGGATATGCAGCAGCAGATGCTGTGCAGGTCAATTTTTTCCCCTATTTATTGACAACTCGATATTTACAGCTTCAATTAGTTCTATTTCTTTATCTGAACATGCCCTTGTGTGTATATTATGCTAATATGACCATATTAGATGGCACAGGATAAGTTTTAGTAATCTCATTGTTTACATTGCTGTTTCGATCTCGAATGGTTGTTTCAGGCGCTTCCACTCGTTAGCACGTTTTGGGGAATTCTCCTGTTTGGCGAATACCGTAGATCGTCGAAGAAAACGTATGTGTTGCTCATCAGCATGTTGTTTATGTTTATGGTGGCTGTTGGGATCCTAATGGCTTCATCAGGACATAGAAATAGAAATGAGAGTAGTGCTACAAAATCTTCTGGATAACTGTGTGAAAACACATCTTTTTTAACCAGTTAGAAGGCAATCACAGCTGCTCATATATTGTAGAAATTGTTTCTTGTAGAGTAATAATGTTTTGGAAACTTCCGTATGTATACACAGTTTATTCACATAAAAGGGATTGGTTTCCTATTTGTACCCAAAATATGAAAAGATTTGCATGGACGATTATTTTGAAACATTTTTCAATGCAATGAAGTATATATTTGACGCTTGGCGATGATATGATATAATTATTGAGATGCCAATTTGATATGGTCTCCAATTCATTGGAATTTTAGTTTTATAGTTTCTAACTCTAACGACATCTATTTGACCTTATTCAAAGTGGATGATTTGGTTCCTATGAACTTTAGAAGAATAAATTTCAAATATTTTCTATTTTTTTAATTATATTTGAAACATATCAAAATATTTTTATTGGGGTTTTCTAGAGCTGTCTCGATGTATGATAACAACTAATAATAAGGAAAAAAAATATCCTCGAGTAAGCTATATCAATTTTCACCCAAAACTTTCATTTATTACCTTTTTTATAATTTTGTGCAAAAATAATTCACACCCTCCTAAATTTAAAAGGATAGGCTTTTGTTATGCCACTAAAATTACTCGGTTAGTAGTCTAAATAACTTACCTACTAATTTAACAAAAAAAAAGTAAAAATTTCTAAAAATTTATTAATTTCTGATGAGATCAAACTTTGCATAAGATCAAGATAATTGAATGACTCTCTCGAAACTCCCCATTTCAAAAAAGAAAAAGAAAAATCATTTTTTTCGTTAAATCCTAAATTTTATATTTGACATATGTTTGACAATTTAATTAACACAGGAAGATACTTTTTTAGTCATTCAAGTAGACACTTGCCATTTGGTATAATTGGATAAAATTGAAACTTGAGGTGAAAATTGATCTGGTTAAATCCGGGATTTTTCTAAATTTAGAAAGCAGGTAAATATCAAAGTGAGTATAGCTAATTGACATATTCCTCGTGTTAAAAGAAAAAAGGCAATCAAAACTTTAAATAATTTAAAGTAAAAGCTATTTGTACTCAAAAAAAACAAACAAACACAACAAAATAAGGGGTTATTAATCTATTTAGATATCATAATTACATAAAAATGATGTAAAAATATAGAATTTACACTTTTGAGATGATACTCATAACACAAATTACTAATACATTCATAGATCTATCTCAATATTAAATAATTATTAAAATATATAATTGGTAAATTGGGAGGTCAAATCACGTGCTAATGATACTCTCCAAAACTAAAAAATCCCAAAACCCCCCAAAAACCATCCATTTTCGAAACACACCCTTTCTTCTTCCTCGTTTTTCTTTTCTTCCTCCGACCGTCGGTTTTCCTTCCTCTTACCCTTCGTTCATTTTCTCCGACCGTCCGTCTATGTCTACCTTCCTCTTCGACCGGCTCCGTTTTTTTTTTTTGTCGTAAGAGCATTTCATCTTCGACCGCCTTCGAAAGGAGATTTCTGGAGACGCCTGCCTGTCTTCATCTCCGGCCGCCTCCATTTTTCTCAGTCGCCATAGCAGTTCATCTCCAGATTGAAAGGTTTGCATTCCAACAGATGTTTTCAATTTCTGATTTTGTGTGAAATATTGTATATATAGGGATATATATTATAGTGATTTGATTATGATATATCTTATAACTCAACTTATATATATACGGATATACGGATATATACTAGTGATTTTAAATGTATATATGCAGATATACAAATGGATATATACTTTGATTTTGAATATATATTTAGTGAGACTCCAAAAGATGCTTTTGTGATTTTGAATTGTGAGTGAATTAAAGAATTTGTGTTGAAAATTAGTATGAGTCCTCGATTATGATAATATTTTATGAAATTAAATTTTTTATATTTAAAAAAAATAAATAACTATAATAAATATAAATAAAAGTGTAAAATTAAAAAAATTTAGATACTTGTAAATAAATTTCTAAATCAACCTTATTATCTCCGAAAACAATTTGAAAGCCCATAAAAAAAATGTACCCAGTCGATAAAACCTCCCTCCTGGTCCAGTCTCCAGACTCCATGGACGAAGGTCATCATAAGGTTGCGTAAACGACGAAGGAATCTCCAGCCGCTAAAATTGCGAAGGTAAGACCATGAGAATATATCGATATTTTCAAAAAAATATTTGGGAATTCGATATCGACTGTAGAAGAATTGGAGCAGCTTTCGATCAGGGAGGAAGGATTGAATGTTGATTGAAGAATGTGGAAAACAGCTCTGTATTCGATTCCTCGCAGGTCATTTTCCTCTGCACCAGAAATTCCAACTCTCTACTCCTTCCTCCAACCCTCCCTTTTTGCCCTCAAGAGAACCCCATTATCGTCATCTCAAGAATCCACCGACCTCCGTCAGAATCCAACTCCTCAAACTTTAACTCCAGATCGCGTCGCCGCCGTAGAAACAACCCTCCATAAGTCCCTCCTCACCAGCGACACTGATGAGGCGTGGAAATCCTTCAAATTGCTCACGAGAAGCTCTGCTTTCCCATGTAAGTCTCTCACTAATTCGCTTATTGCCCACTTGTCCTCAATCGGGGACGTTCATAATCTGAAAAGAGCCTTTGCATCTGTGGTGTTTGTTATTGAGAAGAAACCTGAACTATTGGAGTTTGAGTCTGTTAAAACCCTATTGGCTTCTATGAAATGTGCCAACACTGCTGCCCCTGCTCTTTCTTTGATCAAATGCATGTTTAAGAATAGGTGCTTTGTTCCTTTTAGTGTCTGGGGCAATGAACTTGTTGATATTTGCAGACAGAGTGGTAGTTTGATTCCCTTTTTAAGAGTATTTGAAGAGAACTGTAGGATTGCTTTAGATGAGAGGTTGGATTTTATGAAACCAGACCTCATTGCGTGTAATGCAGCACTTGAGGGGTGTTGCCATGAGCTTGAATCTGTAATGGATGCTGAGAAAGTTGTTGAAACAATGTCACTTTTGAATCTTCGGCCTGATGAAGCGAGTTTTGGTGCTCTTGCTTATTTGTATGCATTGAAGGGGCTTGAACAGAAGATAATGGAGTTAGAAGGTTTGATGGGAAGTTTTGGTTTTGCGTGTAAAAGTTTCTTCTTTGCTAATTTGGTTGGTGCATACGTTAATTCAGGCAACTTTGCTGCTGTTTCAAGGACTATGTTGCGCAGTTTGAAAGATGAACGTGGAGCACATGTAAATTTTGGTGAAAGAACATATATGGAAGTGGTTAAGGGCTTTGTTCAAAGTGGAAATCTGAAGGAATTGTCTGCATTGATTGTTGATGCCCAGAATTTGGAGTCTTCATCAGAGGTTGATGGATCTATTGGATTTGGTATCATTAATGCATGTGTTAATATTGGACGGTTAGATAAGGCGCACAGCATTCTGAACGAGATCAATTCCCAGGGAGTTCCTCTGGGCCTTGGAGTCTATCTGCCAATCTTGAAGGCTTACCAGAAGGAGCATCGAACAGCTGAAGCCACCCAATTAATCATGGATATCAGCAGTTCTGGGCTTCAGTTGGATGCAGAGAGTTACGATGCTCTAATAGAGGCATCGATGTCGAGCCAAGATTTTCAGTCAGCTTTTGCTTTGTTCAGGAGTATGAGAGAAACAAGGAAATCTGACACGAGGGCTAGTTATCTAACTATTATGACTGGCTTGATGGAGAACCATAGGCCTGAGTTGATGGCAGCCTTCTTAGATGAAGTTGTTGAGGACCCTCTTGTTGAAGTCGGAACTCATGATTGGAACTCAATTATTCATGCCTTTTGCAAAGCTGGAAGGCTCGAGGATGCAAGGAGAACATTCCGAAGGATGAAATTCCTGCAGTTTGAACCGAATGAACAGACCTTCTTGTCCCTTATTAATGGCTATGTGTCTGCAGAGAGATATTTCTGTGTTCTGATGCTGTGGCACGAAGTTAAGTGGAAGGTTACAACAGATGGGGAGAGAGGTATCAAACTCGATAGCAACTTGGTCGATGCATTTCTGTATGCTTTGGTCAAGGGAGGTTTCTTTGATTCCGTGATGCAAGTCGTTGAAAAAACTAAGGATACGAAGATCTTCGTTGATAAGTGGAAATATAAGCAAGCATTCATGGAGACCCATAAGAAACTCAAAGTGGCAAAACTGAGAAAAAGGAACTACAGGAAAATGGAATCACTAATAGCTTTCAAGAACTGGGCTGGTCTGAATGCTTGAAATTCGAAGCATCTCTGAGCATAATTTGCTGGGCTTACAGCTAATGAGCTAATTCTTTCTGGCTATGAAGAAACTCAAAGGAGTTGAAGAACTGGAATCTTAAAGTCTTGCATTCTTTTTAACATATTGCATGTTTTAGATGCATGAATTGGCAACTGGGTCACTTCTTATTCTGAAGTTTCCAGCCCCAAGCTATGGATTCCGCTGGAATTTGGAAAACTGAAGCTTCAACGAACATCCCGAAAGTTCATCATTGGCTGTTTTCCTTGGATGCTCTGCCGGGACCTCAATCACTTCATATTGAAGCTTCTTGTACATCAGAGGAAAAATTGTCTGCAGAGTGAGCTCCAATGTTAATGATAGTAATTTGAGGAACATCCACCCAGAAACTTGTAGCTTCCGAAAGTCGATGCACTGGAGGATGATCTGTTGGATGCAGTGAAACAGATGTTCAAACATGATTCAAATTTTTGGTGGATATCAATAAAACTCGAATCCAGTTGTAACTGTGTTAAGAATGTGACTAGACAGATTTCGCGATGCAGAATGAAGAAAAGTTAAAACATAATTGGCTTCAACTGAGGTTTGATCAATCTCCAACTGACTTGAGCAAAACAATATCAAATGAGTTAAATGTAGAATTTTGGCCTAATGATTCCTACTTTTCACCATCTCTACTTGAAATTCATTATGTTATTTGTAATTTTGATCAATAGAGTTAGCTTTCTGACCATAATCTTATTATTGGTACATTCGACTCTATTGATTATGTTATGTTATTTTGATCCATGGCCTAATGATTCCTCTTGAAATTCACTCCCAGACACACCCACCCTTAGATGGTTGATGTTAGATTCTTGAGTTTCAAGAGGGTCATGGATCAAACTTGGCTCTAGTTATAATAACCCATCATTCTATTTCTACTTCCGCATCCATTACATATTCATAGTCTTGCATCCCAAGTGAGATATTTCATTATTTTAAATTTGAATTCATGTTTAGCTTAGTTTTTAAAATATTAAAAAAGCAAAAAAGTTATTACAAAATTAGTCTGGTTTCCGTTGTGTTACAGTTATCTTTTGGAAATACCAAAAAAAAAAAAAAGGAAAAATACTCGGTCCTTGAGTTTTCAACTATAAGTTTTTTTAATTCCTGTGTTTCAAAACCATGCATTTTTGTCCTAGAAATATGTCTAAAATAGTACATCCACTAACAAATATGTAATGTATTTAACGAAAATTATAAACCAACTTTAATATGTCTAAGAAATCCATAAGAGCTCATTGATATACTAAAAAAAAATCAAAATTAATAGATCTATTAGATAAAAAAAATTTAAATTTTGTATCCAATAAGACTAACTCTTAATTTTGTATTTAAATTCGTAATATGATATTAAAATTCTAGAGACCTATTAGACACATAATTTAAAGTCTAGAAATTTGTTATACACTTTTAAAATTCTAAGATCTATTAGGCACAAAATTAAAAATTCGAATACATAAAACACTTTTCAAAATTTATGTTCATATTACACATTTTTATTTATTACTTTTAAAACACACAATTAAGTCACTAAATTAAAAGTTGCAGAACCTATAATTATAAAAACAATCTTTAAAGTTTAAAAACCAATTAAACACAAATATGAAATTTCTAATACTAAACTTGACTTTTTATTTTTGAGTACAAAAATTGGGTCCATTATCGCTAGGTTAAATGGGCAATCTAGTTAAATAACCTTTTTCAAATGCCCATTATGAAATGCCACCCCTCTCTTTGTAAACATTTGCTAGCATGAAAATACGTATTTGCCCTCTTCATTTTTACTCTCATTTATTACTCTCTTTATTTCCTCTCTCCTCTTTCCTCGTCACAAATTCTTTATTTCCTGAAAAATCTAACACTAACTTTCTCTCTCTTCTTTACTTACCATAAAAAACCTTAAATATTTATTGATATCTTCCTTCTTATCCCTCCCAAGCCACCTCTTCTCATTCCCATTCTTTTTTCTTTCACCTTCTTTGAAAAAACCAGCAACAAGTTACTCCATTTACGATTTTTTTCCAATGAGAGATATACGTCGAGAGCGAAAGCGTCGAGAGCGGGAGCGAGGGCGCTGAGAGCAGGAGCGAGAGGGGCGAGAGCGGGAGCGAGAGCGAGAGCTTTTTTTGTGTTCTGTTTTTTTCTTTTTTATTTGGGGGTTATGTTAACTCCTTGTTCTTTGTATTCTTTATTGAGTTTTTACCTCTCTTTTAGGTCTGTGGTGTGACCCCGTTTTTTGTGTTGTATATTTGTTATTTTGTTTTTTGAATTTTAAGGTCCGAGTCAAGATTGAGAGGAGATGAATGAAGAATAAGGAAGAGAGGTGAGAGAGAAAAATGCATGCCTTCAAAATCAAAACAAAAAAATCCAAAATCAAAGGAAAACAAAAAATCGAATGGGATGTGGAGTAGAAAAAAATGAAAGAAAGAGAGAAGGAGAGGGAAGAGTGCACGTCCTTGAAAAATCTCATAGTGAAAAAAAAATCAAATCACAGATAAAGGAAAAGAATCTGCAGAGAAATGGAAGGATAAAGAAGAGAGAGTTGAGAAGAAGAGGAAAGAGCAGAGAAAATGAGAGATAAAATAGAAAGAGATAATTTGTAATTTCACGCCAGGGTGACGTAAGCAAATTATTAGAAAACATAAAATTTGAAAGTTGTGATACATTTTATAGTTGGCGTTCAAAAGGCTCTTCAATCCAATTTTCCAACTTAAATGGCTAATACTAAACTTTAGTTTTATTATTAATAATATTATTTTGTTTAGATAAAACCACAACTAAAATAAAGTAAAATAACATGAGAAGTCGGTTTGTGTAAGAATGACGTGGCATTCCTGTTAGAGTGTGAGGAGCCTACCTGGTCGTACAACTCAGCAGTAGTGGGCCCAGCGGAAGGATCAGTTGAGGCAGGCGCGAAACGCAGCTATTGTTCTGTTCGTAACTAATCTAATGGCAACTGAAACCCGCGAGATGGGCGCATCGCCTTCCATCTTTGCCATTCTTCCCCTCCCCCAAACCCTAATTTCTGGGTTGGCGTTATTTCTTTTCCCCGTTTTTTTTTTTTTTTGTTGTTGTTGTTGTTGTTTTTGTTTCCTTTTCGTCTTCTCCCTGCAACGAATGATAACAAATCGCCTGCATTTTCATTCCTGGCGGGATTTTATTTTGCGGTATCTACGGATCAAACAATTTCACTGTTTGTTTCTTCCCCCCCTTTTTGTATTGGTTATGCAAGATTTACGTGGCTGGTTCTTGAAGATGATTTTGATTTGAACACAGGCTAGATTTCTATGGATTTCATGGATTTTTCCTTGCGTTGAGCTAGACTGGAGCCGCGCACCACCGCCGGTGCCGCTTCCGGCGAGATTTGGAGGTAACGGTTAGGCATCAGAGTTAATTGGAAAGCAAGGGGACGTTTCATGCGTTTCTGATCCAAGTGAGTTGAGTTTCTTTTTTTAACTTCGCTTTTGTTTACCTGAGGATGTATTTTCATTTAACATCAGTATGCATTGCTGAAAATTTGAAAATGGCTATATTTATTTGCCCCTGGCGTTTGTGTTTACTGGTTAATGAATCCCCCTGTGCTTCGTCCTTCCTCTTCTGTTTTTCTTTTTCAATAATTGAAAAAACGTATTCCATCAATTTTGTTGTTCTCTTAAATCGTAATGCTAAACAGCATTATTTTTAGTACAATAATATGTGGGTGGGTTTTCGAACCCATAAACTTTTGGTGGGGATATATGCCTTTAAAGCAAAATTTTGACAATTCAGAATATAAACATCTTTAAAGCAAAATGTTCTCTAATTATAGCTATTGAATTGTTTAAAGGACCAAAAGCCGCATGGATCTTGGAAAAAGTCCTGTTGCTCCTGATAGAAGCCGAAGCAACTCACATTTAGAAACGGATTCAGGTTCTATTGGTGGAAGTGGGTGAAGAAAGCTTAAAGTAGCGAAACTAGAAACTATTGAAGGCGAGAAAAGTGGGCATTTGAAAGAACATATGGCAGCGACGGGTAGAAGTGAAAGAAGTGAACATTCAATAGAACAGCCAGAAATAATAGACAGAAGTGATAGTAAAAATTCTGAAGGTACTGTTAAAGAGTTTCCACTTTCCCCAACCAAACAACTGGGGTATGGGTCTTCATCGTCTTTAAATTTGTTGGAATTATCAGATTTCGTTCAAGTTGACGCGCATATCAATCAATCTGAAGCAGGCACGATTTGTTTGGGTAATCCCGATCATGTTATTTACCAGCTTCAGTTTAAAGATGATGAGAGCGATGCTTCCAGCATCAGTTCTGCCAAATCAGAGAAGGGTAGCGGTTTTCAAGGTACATTTGCATCCCAAGTTTCTGACATTACCCCCGAGTCCGTTAGAAATGTTTTGTCCCCAACTCAATCCCCTCCTCTTCAGACGATGGATCGTGCGGGAGAATATGATCCATTTAGAATTCCGTCTGCAGTTTTCCAAAGAAGTAGATCAATCACTCCATTGGAATGGAGTATTGCCTCAAATGAATCGTTGTTTAGCATTAATGTCGGAAACAATAGTCTCTCCAGAGATCATGTGTTTAGGTTGAGTGATTTGGGTAAGCCTGACGAGTTGACAAAATCGGGCGAGTTGTTTGTGTTTAACCCACCACCTACAGTTATCACATCAAGAGAAACTGAAAAGAAGAGTGCTGAATTTGAAAAGGATACTAAAATGGAAGATACCGCAGAATATACCGTTAATGATAAAGAGGGTGTGATTACAAGAAGTCCAAGTGAGAGAAAGGGGACGCCTCCTGCAATATCATGGAATTCCTCTAACGTATCTCGGCACTCAGATAGAAGTCAAAGCAGCTCGAATTCCTTTGCTTTCCCGATGTAAGTATTTGCTCATACTTTATTGATAAAAACATCATTAATTGGATTTCTACTTCCCAACTTTGTGCTTGCTTGAGTATGTTTTACTAAGGACTTAGGATTCCATATACCCTTTCATAATGCCTTCCTAGCATTCTGCCTGATTAATAGGCATTCATACGGTTTCTTTTTAGACTACTATATTGTTTTCTTTTGTGTATCTTTTTTTTCTTTCACAT
Source organism: Momordica charantia (assembly GCF_013281855.1). Taxonomy (NCBI): domain Eukaryota; kingdom Viridiplantae; phylum Streptophyta; class Magnoliopsida; order Cucurbitales; family Cucurbitaceae; genus Momordica; species Momordica charantia. Next base: position 29,791,557 of record NW_028275167.1, on the reverse strand, counting down.
CTAAGAGCACGAAGATAGATCCCATTATCTTGGCAAATGCTAATTAGAGTATAAGGGAATATGCGCTTTATGTGTTGCAGAAAGAAGAAGTGTGCATGCTCATCGTGCTACTGTTCCAACTGTAGTCAGGCGTTCTGCTACAAGCTATGGCCAAGTTGCTACTGTACATGGCCATGCTGCTGCTGTTGGAACTGTAGCAGGCCGTTCTGCTACTGTTGGAACTGTAGCCAAAAAGGATTGTCTTGTGATACCTCTAACATGTATGCTCCGTACTCTTCAACATTATTAACAATGTCAAAAGTGCGTCCAATAAGTACCTTTCTTTCAACCTCCTTATCTTTTTTCTTCATGACTTTCTTATGGAGCACTTACTTTACCAATTCTATGAGGTCGATGTTTCTTTGTCTGATCATTAATGTCATGCAACTTCGTTAATAGTGCTAGAAGACAGGCGGTATGAGCATCAAATTAACTAGTTCTCAATGTCTGCAGTTTGGCCGATGAGGAGGCGCAGGCTGGATCTGTGCCTGGGGATGCTAAAAAGAAGCACCAGGATACTTCAGGTGCTGCAGTCCCTTCAAAATCATCAGGGAAATCTTGGTTCCCCTGCTGCTATTCTCTTTCCTGTTGCACATGGAGTTGTTGTTCATGTTCTTCTTGTTGCAAATGGAATTGTTGTTCATGTTCCTCTTGTTGCAAATTGAGTTTCTGTTCATGTTCCTCTTGTTGCAAATTGAGTTTCTGTTCATATTCTTCTTGTTGCGCATGGAGTTTGCCTTCATGTTCTTCTTGTTGCACATGGAGCTGTCATTTTCATCATTGTTGCCATTTTAGTCGTTGTCGTCATTTTTTCCCTTCTTGTCAATATCGTCCTCGTTATTGTTGCTGAAAAGACATTGTCGCTGAAGAGATTGTCACACAATCTTTTTTCAATTTTTTACACTAGCCCTTTTAGGCGTTTAGAAACAGGGTGAGTAAAAAATATACCATATTGCCCCCCTTGCAAACTGAATCCCCGGTTCAGGAGTGCAGACAAAATCGTTCTTTGCAGTTTCAGTTATTTAACCACCATTTGGTAGCCAAGACATTACGCCACACCATAGACAGTTCTGGTTCAGCTCTGTTCTCCAACCCGCTGACAGTTGTTGTATTTGACCTAGTTTCTTTAATGTGTCGAGTCAGAACAGTGGTGAAACAGTAAGTCTGATACTGTAGTAGAATTTGCTTTTTTAGTTCACCTTTTACTAATGGATATGTTATGACAATGTCCATAATGAATGGAATAATTAAAAGCATTTTGCCATGCTAGAGGAGATCTGTTTGATTGATTAGCAGTGTATCAAAAGAGCAGCTTTTATTGCACCAGCAGACAATCAACACAATATTCAACATGTGGAAAAGCAATGCTCTTTCCATCAATGACTATGAAAATGCCATGATTTTAATGTCAAGAAGCAGGAGAAAGGAGAGACAGTTATGTTGGCGAGAGGCCCATCATTCATCGACTTCGTCGAAGATCGACACAGCATCCTCGTCCGCGAGATGAGGATCGATGCCTCAATCTGCATCAGAGAAAGTTTCAGAACAATTTGTTCTGAAAATGGTCCTGTGCTGCTGCTGCTTTCTTTTCTATCCAACTTGAGATACAAACGAGGAAGAAATATGAATGCTATGATCCATAATATCTCTTCCAGCTGAGAGCCATTCAAAAATCTCTTCAAGACATGACTCACTCTACAAGGTAAGAAAACAAATAAATACAATAAAAAAAGATTATCTCTTTTCATAAACACTAAGCTCTCTATGTTTCCTATTTGAAGGCTTCCCAAATGTTTGATGGGGCTGACTAGAGGATGGTTGGACAAACATCATCACAAAAAGGGGCCAGAATTGGGATTCACAACTATATGTCTCAGTGGGTGAGCCACATTTTTCCCACCAGCATGCTTCACAAACTCTGCTGGTGACAGAAACTTCCCATGGCACACACACATTATTCTCACTTCCTCCCCTTTTCCATACTTGTAGAGAATTCCCTCCACCCTTCTCCCATCAGGCCCATCCCCTATTGTGAACACACAAGGCATGTCTTCCATCGACGTTGTTCCTGGTCCCGTTTCTCTTCCCCTGTTCTCGCCCGAGTCGGGTTTCTTGGATGGATTCTTTGTCTCCGCTTGGGAACTGCCAGATGGGTTTTCACACATCTTTGATCCTGATGAACCCACAGCCTCTGCGTTGCCTCGTTCTTGTGAGGAGCTTCTTGCTTCGCCATAACTGCTCGATCCTGCAAGTTGAAGAACATCATTTCACGAAATAGGCACATAATCCCCCTTCAAAATGAACTCATTATGTTGCCGAGTGTTAGTTTTGAATATTCAATTCATTTTAGTCTAGATTATATGGCCAGGTTATAATGAGGAAATGGTGATGATAGATAAATTGTAGTTATTTTCTGAATCACTCCGACAACTTGATTGAATTAGTTTCAACAGTCTCCAAAAACCTTATCCAATGACCTTGATTTCTAATCTTTTGATACTAATCAAATTGAAGAAACTAAATACATGATAGGCTCGTTCTAGGTGGGGTTGTTGTCGTCGAAATACATCGACAGACCTACACTTCTGCTGCATATTGGAAATACACTTGTAGGCAGTACCTTTGGTGCCCCTAAAAGAAACATACAACTTTCTCCAAAAATTGCAAAGGAGCCCAGCATCTCCTGTAAATACTATTTCATTTCATTCTCCCTTCTCGATGGGGGATCTTCATTGACAGCGTTTACGACAGTGGAAGCTCACCGAGTCTAAGACAACCTCCACAATTGCCTTAAGAATGTCACTATTGGTGGAAGAGGGATGGTGTGGCTTGCTCAACAGTTCAAAATATAGGATGAAACTTAAATAATCAGATAGTTACTAACTGCAAAATAGGCCAATATTGCCATAAAGTTTACTGCAGTACTTCTCAGCCCTATTCAACTTATCATGTCTCACATTTCAATATTTACTACAATGTTTTCTTCTCACCAATGGTTCTGTTAAACATAACGCGAATGGTTCGACTTTCGGGCTAATTGTTCCTTGCACAGATAAAAAATGCTGAAATTTTCTAAACAAAAGCATCTCCAATCCATCGAAACACTTTGACATGAAACTCTCTGTCGAACATGAGTAACAAACAAACATAACCAGAAGCCCTAACCGAAGGTGCAGAGTGATATTTTGTGCATATTACATAGCTTATGCATCGAGAAAAAGAGCAGTAACCCAAATGTCATAAGAATTAAGGGGGGAAGGAACCTATGTCAGAAGTTGGGACCATCCAACAGAAAAATATCACATGGGGAACAAAGTTATCCATAAAGAATCAGTTACAGCAGAGATATAACGAAATATATCGACGCACATTATCAGAGAATGTGCAACCGTGGAAGAAAATTTTGCTTCAAAAAGCCATGGTATTTGTCGTTCAACACTCCACTTTATTTCACGCATGGGTTTTATTTTGCCTATGATCTAAAAGTACCTTCGAGATTATGAATTTGCAAGCTACAGATGAAATCCCATCATAAAACTAAGGCCATATTTTCTGATAAAACTATGTCAGTACTAGATCAAACAATAAACTACAGCTCAAAGAAGGTACAAAACAGGGTGGAAAACAGAAAAACAACCAACAACCATTAATGGCAAAAATTAAAGGACATGCTATTAGAAGGTGAAGAATGATTTACCTTGGATGTGTCTGCTGTCCAACTCCGACATCCCCGACGAGCTTCCACCTTGCGACTCAGCGGAGCACTGTGAAGCGGGCTGACCGACGCCTGGTAGACCACCACCTCCGGCACCGCCACCACCTGATGTACATCCTTTGCCTTTGGCCACCTCATCCACAATTCCGCCTAAGATAAGAGCCTGTCGAGCGGCTGCAGCCCACGTCGGCGACCCGAACGGTGGCGCCACCGCCGTGAAACCAGAACAAGGCCTCTTCTCTCTCAAATTCAACCCGGTAAGGCCATCAATTTCGCGTCTTTCCTCTTCAAAACACCCGCCGCTCCCCATTCCAATCCCGTCCTTATTCCTCTGCTTCTCAAACCGCCTCCTCTTCGCCTCCATTCGCCTCAAAGTCTGCAATTCCTTCCTCTTCCTCCACTCCTCCTCCGTCTCCGGCGGAAGAGACGACGTCCGTATCAACGCCGGGTACGACGCTGCTGCCGGAATCGAGCCCTCGTCGTCCCTCAAAAGGGGTATCGTACCCGCAATCGACGACGACCGAATAAGCTTCTTCGCATTCTTGTCAACCCCAAATCTACCCCCTAGAGAAAGCCCGAGATTCAGCTCAATCTCCTCTGCATCTTCTTCTTCATTAAACGCCGCAATACGGGCTTGATGAGAATTGCTACACAAAAATCTCTGCAGCAGATCTGTTGGGTATTTTTCAGATTGTAGAGGAAGCTTCTCCATACCTCTACTTCCTGCTTCGTTTGCTTCGCCCATGTTTCAATTCAAAACAAAGAAAATCAAAACTTTTGCGCACCATCACGATCTCGTTTAGCAAAACCCATAAGGAAGAAAGCAGATGATGAATCAAAAACAAATGGGGGGAAAATTAATACTCAAGATATAAGAGAAAACACATCAAAGTACAATCTTGGATCACATTCCCACAGAGAAATCAAGGGAGGGAAAACGCTAATTTCCATTCTGGGGGAAGAACAAAAATACGAACAGTCTTGTAAAAGATCTCCAACAAAGTGGAACAGGAAAAGAAGGACAACAAAGAAAGAAATAAAGAGAGAGAGCGCAAAAATAATTGACAGAAATCAGAGGAAACACAGAAGCAGAGAGGGAGAAAAGGAAGAGCTTTTTCTCTCCTCACCCATGGAAAATTAGTCGATTAAAAAAATAATAAAATAAAATAAAATATTAGTACCGAAAATACCCTCCAGGGGAGAAAAATGCCTGCAGGAGACAAGTGGCATCCTATGTCGTAATAGATCGACACGTGGTCCGACCTGACACGAAAAATTTTCCTCTTTTTTTAAAACACTCCGCTTTTGTCCTTTTGGCGTGCCTATCAACAATATTTCCCTTCGAGACACGTGTCGAAATTATGGCTATTAATCAGAATCGCCACGTGTCGGTCAAATCTCGACGTCTTGGCTATTCGACACGTGGGCTTACCGATTTGGGCATCGAAACGGTGTTTGGTTTCACCTCGCACCCTCCACTCTCTCCCGTAAACAACGTGGATAACGTTTTTAAACTCGAACCGTGGTCAAACAAAAATACCCAAAAAAGTCAACGAGGAATCGAGGAGGGGATCGGCGAGGACTCGGGGAAGGGGGGGCCCACGTGAGGGGCAAGTTGCGGGTCTTTTTTCATTGGCCAGTGTTGGAGGATAGGACACGTGTCGTGGTGGGTGAGGCTGGGAAATACTTTAGAGCGTGTCAATCATCAACTTGTTGAATGCGACGGCTCGGCTGTTCCTTTGCCAACTTGCTGACACTAAGCATGTCGTTCTGTCGGAAAACAATTAGATAAACGAATTTTTCTTTTTTCCTTTTTTTTTTTGTTTTTTTGCTTAAAATAGATAATGTATTTTTAACCGTGGTTGATTTTGATCATTATATTTTAAAAATATTCGTTTCGATTCTTATGCTTTCAATTTTTTTTCATTTTAATCTCTATACTTTTAATTTTTGTTCATTTTAATTCCTATATTTTTAATTTTTATTCATTTTAATCTCTATACTTTTAAAAAGGGATCATTTTAAACACTTAATTTTATTCTTACTCTCATTTTCTATATCACAATTCCAACATCATACTAAAATCAATGTATTTCTTAACACGTAAATATTATTTATCTTGTAGAGTTTCTGTGTATATATAAACACAAAACTTGTGTTAAAATTTTACAAATAATTAATTAAAATGATCACTTTTTAAAGTATAGTACTAAAATAAACATTTTCAAAATACATAAATCAAGATAAACAAAATTTTAATGTACGAACACCAAATTAAATATTTTCAAAATACAGGGATTAAAATGAATTGAAGCTAAAAGTACATGGATCATAAATAATATTTTAATAACAAATTGCTGCTTTATTCATTTTTTAATTTTTCTCTTTTTTGTTTTAGCATTTTTGTGATTCCTCAAAATTTCACTATTTTTGTAGCCTTATCATCATCGCAATCGTATTTGCTTTTGTTGATGCGACAGGAAAATCCTCCGTAATATTTTTTCAAAAACCATGCTTTATGAAAAGGCTTGCCTTAAATTACAAATTTAACCTTATATGATTTAGTTTTTTTTTAATAGATTTTGAAGTGATTAAGTCTCGACTGTTTTTTGTGTTTGATAAAATTTACTGCGAATAATCAAATTTAAATTTGTAAAATTTGTTAGCCACTAACTCTAGAAGGTGGGGAATTACATGCCCATGATTAACAAATTCTAAAAGTCAAAAAAATTTTTTTTTTTTTTAGATAAACTAACTTCATTAAATTTTAACCAAAGCCATCATTTGTGCCAGGCTTCTTCAAAGAGCCTATCAAGCAAATCAGAGGACAAGAAAACAAAATTCTCTAAAGAAAACACAAAAGAAGCCACCTTATGGACAACCCTGTTCGTGATACACCACACATGGACAATCTTAAAATTGGAAAAAAATTTCGCCAGATTTCGAATATCCTTCACCCGAACGTTGGAAACGTTATGAGCTTCAGAGTCTCCAATAATTAGATTGACTAGCTTGAGGGAATCAGTCTCAAATTGCACTGATTGGAAATTCAACATAATTGCCATTCGAAGACCTTCGAGCACAGCCAAAGACTCGGCATTCAACAAATCGCGGTAAACTTATACCCTTCAAAAAACAGCGGCAATAATTTGATCCCTATCATGTATGCCAACTACACCAATTCCAGTTCTAAAAATGGGTTCCTTACATGCAACATCCACATCTATCTTCACCCACTCAATGGAGGATACCAAAAAGAAGGGACTCTTGATCGGGCTTGAAACGAGTATAGAGGAAACTCCACAAAAAATTTAATTTCCTTCCTGAAAATCCTCCACATAGGTCAGTATCCATTCACACTCACTCTTAACGTCTGGAATAATTTCGTTAAAAATCAAATTTTATCCTTAAATAAATTTAATGTTGATTTTATACACTATTATCTTCTCAAACAATCAAATTCTATTTTTAACCAAAAAAAAATTTTTGATTAGTTTTGTTTTAAGAAAATTATAGTATGGTTTTTCTTGAAACTATAATTTGTTATAACAATGGCTATCTCCAATTGTTAGCTGTATAAATTGAAATTGATATCGAAATCATATAAAAATTTAAATAGTTATCTTTCAAAAAATGTATAAATTATCAACAATGAATTAAACAAATCTTAATAGTGTTTCTATTTTAGTTATTATAGCCAAATCACATCGATTTAATATTAATTTACCCAAAAAAAACTATAACCTACATTTGTATTTAAATTTAAAATTTATCAAATACTAACTTCACAATTAAATTTTCTAAACGTTCAGTTGACAAAAATTATTTTGAAACCTACAGCAAACTCAAACAAAGTCTTCATTTGTTTGGAATCTATAAATTAAAAATTTACAAAACTTTATAAAAATAATTAAACAGTAACAAGTATTAAAAATAACTTAATAGTTAAAATTTTCTCTTAAAATAATTGTTTAAATATATCTATCTTAATTGTTCGTGTATTAAAATACTACAGGTACAGATGTACTTGAAATTGTTTTATTATTTTATGAGAAAAGAAACCTCAAACCAGAGTCATTGAATATAGTAGTGACGAAAACGCACGATAAATGTAAAAAAAGGCACTCTTCCAAGGGGTGAGAAGGGGAAAAATGATGGAAATAATTACAAAGCTCCCGGCGAGGATCGAACTCACGACCTTTCGCTTACGAAGCGAACGCACTACCACTATGCTACGGAAGCGCTTACGTTAACTGAAAAAACGTTTAAATATATGGTTTAAAAAAAGACTATATTGATCATTGAGTCTACTTGCTCGGCTTTCCAAAAAAAAAAAACACTTGCTCAGACGTATATTGTACTGAAGACACTTTTTTTTTTTTTTTTTTTTTTTTTTTTTTTTTTTTGCTTTTTTTAGTACTGACATTTTTGCTTAAATGAAAATATAGACCAGAAACTTTTTTTTTTCCACAATAAACCAATTATAATATAACTTGAGATTTAAAAATTGCATGTAATTATGAATATCTATAAAAGAAGTTCCAGAACAGTTTTTTTCCCCCAAAAAAATAAAGCATATTTTGTATAGTTAAGGTTTTATTAAATTTCAAAATTTTTTTTTTCTTTTTGGTTTTTACTATGCTACATGTGTTGAAAAATAATAATAGATTACAAATCTAGTATATATGATTTGTGCATAATTTCACATCGGTCCTTACGGTTAAGATTTTATTTTAATTTAGTTCTTGACTCAATCAAACATCACAAATAATTGTTTTATTTTATTTTCAAAGGCTCTAAAATAGTCATGTTTGTTGTCATACTAGCACATATTTTATGGGACAGTGAATTTATATTATTTAATTGGCTAATTAGTTGTCTGTATTAAAGTTCATATATAGTATAAAGTATATTAATAAAAAACAGGAATTTTAAAAATGGGTAAAGACCATTTAGATAAAAATGATGAAATATAACCCAATTGTAGGAATGTAACTGAAAATTTAATAAGATATATAAATCAAAATTTAAAATCTCAAATGCCAAATTAAACCATTTGACCAAATTTATAATTTCACTCATTATTTTGTTTAAGTGTAATGATGGTGGAGTAGTGTAATGGTCGTGGAGTTGAATCATCTACGTCACGATAGTAATAGATGTTCGATCCAATAAACTATGTTAGAATTGACAATTTAATCCAATACTATAAAAAAAATGCGAGCTATAAAAAGTTATTTTAACCGTGGTTAAGTCAAGTATTTTAATATACTTATATTAGTTGTATCTGTTCGTTCCTACTGTAACTCAAATGTCATAAATATAGTTCCATTGATTATAGAACCAATATTCAACTAAAATATATTGAGTTCGAACTCCAACCCCACATGTTGTACTAAAAATGATAAATTGAATTGATTAAACTATATATAATCAACTAAGAAGTTAGAAGTTTGGATCTTCATTCCGACGTGTCTTTTTTAAGTACAATATGTGAGAATGAGATATTGAACTCACAGCCTATTGGTTGGAGATATATACCATTTAATTGCTGAGTCATGCTCGTTTTGGCCACTCTGACATGTTATTAAAATATAAAAAAAAATCATAAATTTATTAGAAAGACTACATTAGCATAAACATTATAATTGTTTGTTTGGTTTTTTTAATAAAAGTAGAGCTATAGGAGTAAAATAAATACCGTGTTCAATGATATGCTATTAAACTAAAAAAAAAAGTATACATGTATTAAAAATGCTGCATTAGCTTAGAAGTTGTAATTATTCTTTAAACAATAAAAAAAGGTATGGGAAAAAAATAAATATAATATTCTGACAAAAGATTAGAATTATTTTTTTAATATATAATAATAAAAAGGAGCTATCGGAATAAAATAAATACAATATCGATGACACTTAAAAATTAGAATGATTTTTTTGCAACAAAAAAAGAGCTCTCGGAACAAAATAATACGATATTGACAACAAATAAAAACAGCTCCCGGCGAGGATCGAACTCGCGACCTTTCGCTTACGAAGCGAACGCACTACCACTATGCTACGGAAGCAGATGTTTAAATTGCACACAACTATTTTAAATATTTACAAATTACGCCCTACACCATCTTCGCATCGTTTTATTTTCAGGGAACTGCGACGGCCACGCTCTCGCTGGCGGGGACGGCAATGTGTGGAATCGCTTTGATTTTTTCTGGCGTTCGCCTCAATTTGTCACTTCTGCATGTAGACGCCAGATCGCCGTCTCTTCACCCAGTCCACGAGCAAGTGAGTCATCTTTTAGCTTTTAAATTCTACGACTCCTCAATTTCTTCCCATTCAGTTATACAGTTCGTTATAATTTGGATTAATTTCTGTGGCGCGAATTCGATTTTGGGTTTGTATGATGTTCTTTTTGGCTATGTATTGATTTTAGTTTCGTTTTCCTGCTCCAGCTCGAGTTTCCTATAGATGGTCTTAAGGCGGCGTTGCGGAGAAGGGGACCCGATAGCTTAGGCGGAGTGAAGGTTTTTATCTCGTCGAAATCTTCTAGTCATGGCGAAGAAAATCTGTTTGAGTGCTTCATTGAGAGGGTTGATGATGGAGATGCATTCGAGAATCAAAATGATCGATACAAGATGGAAAATAGTTGCTTCTGTTCGGAAAATGGATTGGTTCTTCAATCAGAGAACAGTCATAGCGATCCCACTTCTGTTGCGGAGTTGTATTTAATAGGGGCTACGTTGCAGCTTAGAGGGCTTAACCCTATTGTTCAGCCACTGATGGATGCTTCCCGCAATATTCTTGTTTACAATGGTAAGCTTTATGCAGAAACTTATTTACTCAAGTTCGACATTTGGCTTTTTTTAATTTGTTCATTGATTATACCTTTTCCGTTGCGTATGACATTGATCATTTATGACGCCATATGAATATGCTGCGTCTTATATATCTGGTCCGGCAGAACCTTATCACCAGTTAGGTCCTTTTTTTTGGGTCCATCTTATTTTTAACTATTATAGCAGGAACTATAATAAATTTATTTCATATCGTTTTCATTTTCAAAAGGCGAAATATTTGGAGGAATACCCATTGAGCGTGATGAAAATGATGCTGAAACTCTTATGCAAGCTCTAGGGACTTGTTGCGCCAGCAATTTTAATTTAGATATAAGCACGTGTAACGGTGAAGGTAAGGGACAAAGCACAATCGTAGATATTCTTTCAAAGATTCAAGGGCCATGGTCAATCATCTACTGGCAGGTAACTGTTAGTGGTAAGTTTCTCTGTTATGTTAACTGGCCCTGTGCACCGTCTATCCTTGTGTTTTCTTGTCGTTCACTTTTAACCAAACCTATCATGTTTAGGATAGAGCAAAAACTTTGTGGTTTGGTCGCGATGCCTTTGGTAGGCGAAGTCTTCTTGTTCACTGGCCAACAGTGGAGGATTCTCGGTTTCTGTTGTCTTCTGTATCACCAGCTTCTTCCATATTTCACAGCTCTGGTATACTGTGCATGGTAGCACTTTACGTATCTTCTGTTGGTGTTATGTAGTCAGTTTATTGCTTATTAATGATTTCTTTTTGTGCTTGTGGTATTATACTATCTGCAGGGCTTGATGATGATAATGGTACTTGTGAAGTGAGCTTCTGGGAAGAACTTCCATGTGGGATTTATAGCATCTCTTTTGATGCTCAGAGCAGGGACTGTTGCCTGGTCGGTGCAGTCAAAAAGCATGAGTGGACCAATGAGTCACTGAAAGAACTTGTTGAGTGGAAGAGAACTCGTATTGAACCTGAACCTGGAAATATCTCCGCCTCATATCTCAAGGATTTTTTGTCACAGCATGAATGCAACTCTGGATGTTTACATAACTTGCAATCCATATCAGGTATCTATGATTCCTTTTCATTGTGGTACCAAAACTTATAAACCAGAGTTCCAATTCTTATGGTAGTTTGTTTGCTGTCACTACCACCTTGTCAATGAAAAAAATATCTGGTTTTGATGAAGAATGTAATTTCTCGACATCTTTGATGTTGCTTTTGTTGATTGAAAAGGGAGTACTGAAGCTCCTGTTTCAACACCTGCGGAGATTGTGTTGGATGCTCTAAGAAAGTCTCTGATCCGGCGTACTTCACTTTACACAGTTTTCCAGGTTCAAAATTCCACTCTGTGGCTCTTCTATTGGTTTGTATTAAGATAGTACTTCTGAGCATGTGTTTCCTTTGAGCTGTTTTGTTTTACCGTGAAAATCTCTCTCTTGGTTTGCTTAAATTTTTGCACAGTGCACAAGCATAGTTTTGCAGCATGTATTTTTGCTGATTAAGCACTTGCGATTTAAAACTTTGTCATTGAAGACTTAGGTAATAATAAATTTAGTTACCTTTGGCATTCTTTTATTTTTCTCTTCTATTTAGTTGTGAAATCAGCACAGGTTAGAGGCTACCCGTGTATTCCATAGTTCTCTGGACAAGCTCTTTTCTAATAGAGTTTATAATATTTACTGGCATGTCTTAATGGTGGCAAACACTCATAGAAGAGACAAGCACACTGCTAAAGCCTAAATTACAGTAAATTCTTTTGTAGTTACATTCTTTCCATGTTTTTGAACTACTGGAAAGCTTTTATATAGCTAGTTTGGGTGGGGTTCTCTCTACCCCCGCCCTTAGTTTGTTTTCTTTCCTCTTTTGCTTAATAACAGGTTTCTTATCCCCCCCCAAAAAAAGAAAAAAAGTCTGAAAGGGAGAAATTTATTGTGAATGCATAGGGCACAACATCTGCTTCCAGAAAAGCCGAGCTTGGTCCAGTGGCCATTCTTTTTTCTGGTGGATTGGATTCTATGATACTAGCAGCATTACTGGATGAGTGCCTAGATGCCTGTTGTAAGTGTTTATTAGTTCACCTGAATGTCAATCATATTCTATTATTAAACTTGATGTGTGGGGGCCGAGATACTGAATGAAGTGATGTTACTTTAATGCCTAGTCCCAGTTAGTTGATTAATTGGTCTCATCGTCTCTACAGATGAAATTGATCTTCTTAATGTCAGCTTTGATGGTTGTTCTGCACCTGATCGAATCTCTGCAAAGGCTGGAGTTCAGGAACTAAGAAGGATTGCACCTCTAAGAAGGCATTATTACTGAGCTTTATCTTGGGTTTTGCATTGTCCTTATTGTGGGTCAATTTTTTTAGTGCTAAATATGTGGAGTTTTTTTAGTTTACTAAAACCACAGAGTAAAAATATGAAGTAGGAAACAAAAATGAAAATAAAGTGTTATGCTTGAAAGTTTTTGCTAATTTGAGTCCGGTGATATCATATAGTTGGAAACAAAACGAAAATAAAATGCATGATACTGTTTTTCAGGGTAGGTCTGTTTTATCATCTTTCGGATAAGATAGTAGAATCTGGGTTATTATTTCATTGGCATCTTCTTTGGTTACTGGGCTTGCAATATCTTATTGGGCTTGCAATATCTTATTAGTAGTCCCTTGGAATCAAAGTTAACTCCAACTAAAATAATTTGGAAAACAAATGGGTCTAAGAATAAATAAAATTTTATCTGTAGTTAGTGATTCTCTAGAAGTTAAGACCGGTGACTTCCTTCAATCAAAATAATATATTATGTCCTAGCACTTAAGAGATATGATTTGCAGTAGGGGAAAAAAAATTGAAAGTTTCATGGCCCTTCACTCTGTCTTGTGCTTGAAACAGCGATCTTGCTAGTGCTTACATTTTCTTTCTTTTCCTCTTATGTGGATTGTGGAATGTTTTATTTTATTTTCTACACCCTCACTTTATTTAAAATTTTAGGTGGAAGCTGGTCGAGGTTGATGCTGATTTGTCAGATTTGACCTCTGAAACCAAGCATGTCATGTCTCTAATAAATCCTGCAAATACGTACATGGTACCCTACTTTTGTTGAGTAAATAATATAGTTTAGTGTTTGCCAACTTGGTTTTATGTTAGCATTCTGATAGACCTGCCTTGATGCGAGTTATTATATTGCATGGAATCACCAATCTATTCCTATGCTCCAAGTAAAATGAGATTATGGCCCAATTCAGTGTTTATTGGGTTAAAAAAACGAAATTATGGTTAAACCCTTCACATTTGCTGTGTGATATGTATATCACAAATATATGATTTTAAGGGTTTTGAACTTGTGGCCTCTTTGGTTGAGAGTCCATGGACTGTTAACTCTGTTTAACTTTTGGGTTGTTCTCATAATCCTTGTTGTAATGACTAATGCTTATTGGGTTTGAACTTGAGGTTTTCACTCTGCCTGCAATATTTAGTAATTTGGAAAAAAGACGGGAGATATTTGGTATTCCATATTAGCAGTGGGAGGGTTTAGATATCCAAGGTCTTATCAGTTATCACCATTGGGGATGACGTTCGTATGTGTAAAACAGTAATCCTTTCTACCATGTGTTTTTTTGGCTATTTTTTCTGCAAGTATTCTGGTCAAGATGAATTCATATCTCATTATAAACCCCACCCTTAAAATTTGTGTGCCTGACTTCAATGCAACAAATTTTAAGCTTGGTAGACTGAGTGGCTAGTATCATCCCATTGATAGTTCTTCGTTACCTTTTATTTAATTGCAGGACCTGAATATTGGAATTGCTTTGTGGCTGGCCTCTGGTGGCAATGGTTGGATTTACGAAGCAATTGACAAGGATGAGAAGTTTCATCGACGTGTTAAATACAAGTCTGAGGCCAAAATTCTCTTGGTTGGTTCTGGTGCTGATGAGCAATGTGCTGGCTATGGTAGGCATCGAACAAAATTTAGACAAGGGGGGTAAGTGTAAACTGTTGTCATTTCATACATAAGCTTTGCGTTTCTATAATTTCTAGAACATACTGCATTGTCACATTCTGATGTTCATTGCATAACCTTTATTATTTTTTATCATCATTTGATCTGTTGGTATAGAAATGTGAAGATTCGACCTCATCTATGGGGATAGAAATGACATCAGAAGAACTTGTATATTAGGGAGGGTGTCTTTTCAACATAGAAGATGTTCCTTTTCCTTTAAGCATGCTCATGCACAAGCATAGGACTTGGATATTTGTTAAAGCTCATTTTTGGTAAAATGTGAGACCATAAAAATGTTTTTGCAGTGTATAATTTAGTGTCCTGCAATGTTCCCTTCAGCTGGCATCTTTTAAACGAGGAAATGAAATTGGATATTCAGAGAATCTGGAAGAGAAATCTAGGGAGAGATGATAGATGTATTGCTGATAATGGCAAGGAGGTATTTCCTAGAAATGATGTGCCAATGCTACTGTTGCATGTCTCATTTTTTCCTCATTTAACTAAAATTTCGCTCCTTTTCTCAGGCTAGGTTTCCATTTTTGGATGAAGACGTTATAAATACATTGCTATCATTTCCTCTATGGGAGGTCACTGACCTTGAGAAACCTGTCGGAACCGGTGATAAGAAGATACTTAGGGAGGTCTCTTCTACTTTTCCCACTTAAATTTCATTCTCCAATGATATTTTTCATATGAGCAAATATTAGGCTAAATTACAAAAAAAATACCTTGAAATTTGCCATTTGTTTAAAAAATACTTCTATTGTTTAAAAAGTTTCAATACTAATTACTACCCTTATCCTTTCATAAGCATTTCAAAAGTACTTTTGAGAAAATAGAAAGTTGACGTGACGTGACAATTAACGTGGAAGCTTCCCCACCTTTATTCTCTTTTTCCTCCATGCTTCTCCATTGTTTACTCAATTTTGTCCTCATTCCCCATTTTTAAAACGATAGCTTCTCCCACATTTTCTCTATTTTCACATTTAATCCAGGCAAGACTTTCACATTAATTGTCACGTCATTTTTAATTCTGTTGAGTCAACTTTTCATTTAAAATATTAACGGATGTTTGTTGAAAATGTATTTTTGAAACCTCTATGAAAGGTCAATGGTAGTATTGAAAATTTTGAAAGGATAGAGATATTCTTTAAACAATCATCGAGAGTGTTGATAATTATTTGCTAGCCTCTTCCTTTATGGAGGAATTTTATTAACTCAAAAAAGTAGGCCTGATCAGAAAGTAACTGACATTGTGTCACCTTATAATAATAATGAAAGATAAATTACTCGAGATGGATATACCAAAATAATAACCTTAACAGCATCCACATTATATATTTGAAGGTCGCGAAATTACTTGGTCTGCATGAAGCAGGAGCTCTAGCTAAAAGAGCAATACAGGTATGTTAATGACTTGATCTTTCCTCTAGTCACCACCCTCTTAGTTTAACAACAACTAAAATATTATGAGATCGGTTGCAAGCAAAAACTGTGTGATATGATTGGTATATCGAAAGGACTCGACTCGACTTGTTAGAACTTTGATTAAATGTAACTTTGACTCGGAGCCAGGGGGGACACATATACTTTTCTTTAGATGCTTCTGTAATCCTAATCCACATTCGACTCCACTCTAGTTTGGCTCAAGGATTGCGCGGGAATCAAACCGTAAGAACTTCGGGAGCAACCGAGCTGCTAATCAGGCCTCAGCAGGGAGTGTGAAGATCAAGCAGCATACGAGCAGCTGAGTTTTATTTATAAGGATAAGTTGAAGAGAATCTGGTTTTGTTGAACTGGCAATTGAACTAACACCGTTGCATCTAAGCTATTTTGAGCAGTATTTTGATTTTGACTAGAATTAACCCGCTCTTCTTGTAGACTGGTGTAGCCATCTTAGGAATTTGTAATGTAACATTGAGCTGAGCTGAATGTTTATTGAAGAATAACTTTGAGCACAAGGTTTTTTTTTTTTTTTTTTTTTTTGAAAAAAGTTTAGCGCACACATGACACAAGTGTTTTATCAACTGCATTTGCATTTGGGTCAAGTATTTTGTTACTCAAGTCTCTTTCATTCTTTTCATCCTTCTCCCCCTCCCTTTTTGGCAATAAAAATAAAAATAAAAATCTTAGTATTTATAAAAAAATCAAATTAAATATTAACTATTTACTATCATTTTTATTTTCAGAAGAGAGACTTTTTTTCTTTCGCAGAAGTAACAAAAGCAAAAAATTAATGGATATCATTTTTTTAATAAAAATATTTGCAAATATGCGTTTTTCTAAAATATAATTACAAATATATCGTTTGTTTAAACTAAAATTGCAAATATAACACTATTTTTTTTGTAGATAAAATGTAACACTATTTAGGACAAGTAAACCATTGATTAATTTATATAGTAGTATGAGTAATTTAAATATTAATTAACTATAATCTCAGTAAATATAGTAAATTACTGCCAGTCGAGGTACAAACTCCTATACTCTCAAATTTTTATATTAAAAAATGTATAATAAATCACAAATTAACCTAAACATGCGATGATTGTCATTTGTCAATCGCCATATTTGTAATTATCCGTAATTTGTAATTGTTTTATGTAAATTATCATAGAATTGTCATTGAGAAAAAAAAGAAAAAGGGAAAAAAGTAAAAACTCGCCGCACGCCCACCCAAGGCCAAACTCACTAGCCCAGCTCTCTGGAGGGAACTTTAGTCTTCTGCAGGCAGGCAACCGTGAAACCTCAGACAGCAGTCGCCGCCCACGGTGGGGAATTTTAGCTTTATCCCTGGAAGCCCACCGCCGGAGGCGGCGAAGCTCTCCATCACCATCTTTCCTTTACATTATATAGCAAGTCGAAGCACAACGACAACAGTAACCTCATATCTCGGAAGCGAAAAGGACTCTGCAGACTGTATCCCATCATTCCGAATTTTATCTGAAGGTACTTAACTATTTATCAGCTCTTTCATCAGAAGTTTATCTGATTTGTTAAGAAGAAAAAACGGAAGGAATACTGAAGTGCGGAGCAGTGTAGGCTTGGTGTAGGAACTAGAGGAACGGCAGAGGAATCCAGTTTCAATGTGTATTTAGTCGTTTAGCTCACTTCGTTCTGGTCTTGAGAAGAATTTCACTTCTGAGTTCGAATACGGATTTAGTGGTGAATTCTTTAGTGCTCTTATATGGAGGATCAGAGCTCTAGGAGTGGTAATCATGGTAATGGTAGCGAGAACCAGTGGAGAGCTGAGGAAGCGATTGCTGGAAACTCCGAGGCCCTTCAAGCACTAAGAGAATTGATCGTGTTCCCGCTACTATTTTCGCAAGAAGCTCGAGAAATTGGTCTAAGAGTAAGACAAATCTCTCTCTGTTCCATCGTATAGACTTTGGAGTTGCTTATTGACTGTAATTTAACTGGAGTCCTGTTTAATATAATTTTGAATTTATGACGATGCTTAACAGTGGCCACGAGGTCTACTTTTATACGGTCCCCCTGGTACTGGCAAGGTATACATTCAATCTATACTAGTTTTACACTGTTTTGTTCTGTAGCTGTCTGTTTTGGTTTTGATAACTATTTGATTACTTTCTCCAAGGAAACAGTAGTTCCTTTTTACCACTCCAGTTTCATTCCGCCGCCCCCAAATAATCTTCACTCTTATATTAGCATTTTGCTTTGAAAAGTTTGAATCCATAGGGGGAAAATGTAAGCTGGTGACTGCTTTATGTATTGCAGCTCTTCCAAGTTCCTTGTTGTATTGTATATACATCTTTTGTTACTTTCAGTACTGAAAATTTTGAGAGGAACTGAAAATGTTTAGAGAATAGGTTTTCAATTACATATCATCTTGTTTCAGCCTGTTAAAGCTCCCGCAGCAACCAAATAACATTTTTGCTTCACTCTTGTACTTTGAGACCAAGAAATTAGCTCCCTATTTCTTCCCCAAGAGATGTCTGTATTCGGCAGTAAGCCAAATACAGCTGAATATTAGTTTTGGATTTTGATCTTCTGTTCCAGATAATACTTTAACGCAGTTGAAACTTGACAGTGAGATGGTTCTTTTAATATTAAACTTATTATTATGATTTTTTTGAAACATCCTATCTATTGTGTTCTAAGTGTTCGCTTTGGATGTGTAAGTTTAACCTTGGTGAATAAACCTTTTTCATTGCCAGACAAGCTTAGTACGTGCAGTTGTTCAGGAATGTGGTGCCCATTTAACCATTATCAGGTTCTGCTGCATTTTTCCTTTCTTAAATTTGTAGGATAGGGAAGCACCAAAGTAATTCGTGCTTTACTTCGAACCAAATCAATGAAGTTTTTTAATGATTAATTTTTTCAAATTCTGGATTTACTGTTTTGTATTACTTTTTTCCCCTAAACTTGTTTTGTCACCATGGTTTCATTTTCACTACATTATACAGTCCACATTCAGTTCACAGAGCACATGCTGGAGAAAGTGAAAAAGTTCTGCGTGAGGCTTTCTCCAAGGCCTCATCCCATGCAATATCAGGAAAGCCATCGGTTATCTTTATAGATGAAATTGATGCGCTTTGTCCTCGTCGGGATTCTAGGTAATGAAAACTTATGATGTTATTGTAACTCTAGAACAATTATGGTTATGCTTTCTTGTAGAATAGAGTGAAATATATAAGCAGGTTTAATTGTGGTTATCTACTCCAAAAGAAAATAAGGGTAAAGGAAAATTGTGAGGTTAGGTGTACATAAAATATATGATGAGTGCAGGTGACAACGAAACCCTTCTAAGGAGTTGCTTGAAGGGGTTAATTTCATTGGGGACCTGGGGTACATCTCATCCTTTGAATTATGAAGTTATTTTATTTTTATTTTTCTTATTTTGGGATAAGAAACAAAATTTTCTGGAAAAGGAAAAATTATGAAGAGGGAGGGATGCACTCTCACTGGCTTGAAGCCAGATTCATTAAAAACTCTCCAATTGGTAGCTATAATAGAAATTAAATAACTACGATGAATAATGTGAAAGGAGACTGCTGGAAGAAGCCAAAAGATTTTAAGGTCCAAGAAATTCTTCCTAGGGTCCTTGAGTATCATGAATGTGCCTTCTTTTGCTTTCCACCTCAACTACCGAAGCCAAGCACAAGTAGCACTCCTCCAAAGTACTTGGGCTTGCTTCTTGAACCAACATCTATCTAAATGCATGACTTAAGGTGTTTCCATGCCATCAGGAAAGGCAAAATATAAGTTGGGGAGATCGAAAGTTTGTGCCATAGCTTTAGAGTGAGAGCACCTATTGGACATCCTTCTTTTAAGACATCAATTGCAGACCTGAGGAAAGTTGATTCTTTAACTGAGTTTAATTTTCTCTTCTTTTTCCCCCCTTTTTAGTTTTTACTCTGGAACGAGTTTTCTGTTGTACTTTTTACTTTAGTTTTGAAGATGCCTTATCTTCTAGGCTATCGTACTATACCATAGTTTTATCAATATATATTTTTTGGTTTTATGATTAAAAAGTTTTATAGGGGAAAATCTGAAAGCCATTTATAACTAATTTACCCACGATTAAAGGGGGAAGTCCTTGTTAATTACTTTTCTTCTGTTATGCTTTACTTCACAGGAGAGAGCAAGATGTTCGTATAACCACTCAACTTTCTATACTGATGGACTCCAATAAGCAATCAGCATCTGGTGACCCACAAGTTGTTGTAGTTGCATCAACTAACAGGTTATCTTCTTGTTTGTTTGTTGTTCTTGTTTTTTTTTTTTTTTTTTTGATAAGTGGTATGAAATTAAAAAAAAAAAGAGAAATCCTATCCAAGGGAGTCACAAAAAGTTTCTCAAATTTGATAAAAGAGAAGGAAAGCTATAGTAATGAAACATAGGGGAACATTTACACCAAGAAACCATCAAATAAACTATTGCATAAAAAAACCAATCGAAAGATGGCTCATTTTCTCTGAAGATTCTTTTATTATTTTCTTGCCAAGTGACACATAAGAAGACTTTAATAACATTCAACCAAAGGAGCACTTTTTCACTTTTAAAAGAATGACCCACCAGAACAAGTTCAAGGAGACAAAGTAGGATCCTTGGGAAGAACCACAAACCATCCAAACTTTGTCAAAAGAATACCCCAGAAAACTGCAGCAAAACCACGAGACAAAAATATGCTGGTGTGCTTCAGAACTTTTCTTGCAAATAGAGTACCATTGAGAAAGGTACACATATAACTTATAAGGGAAGAACCACAGATCATCCAACTTTGTCAAAATAATACCCTAGAAAAGTGCAGCAAAATCACATGAGACAAAAATATGGTGGTGTGTTTCGGAGCTTTTCTTGCAAATAGAGCACCATTGAGAAAGGTACACGTATAAGGCATCCTATGTTGGAGCTTATCATGAGTATTTATGGCTTTGCGACTAATCTCCCATAGAAAGAATTTCTACTGTTTTTGGGTATGGATCTTTCCATACAGCATCATAAAGCAATAGAGATCTTTTATTGTTTAACTAAATAATTATAAATATGCAATTATTAAAATATTGCCTTAACTTCATCTAATTTGCATATTATAATTATTTTTTAAATACTTGTACATGTATCATTGGAGTTTGCAATACTGCGAAATATAAGGTGCTAGCTGTATTTTATAGTAAAAATATGCAGAAAACATCCTGGGACTGTTTTTTTTAATCTTGTAGCCTAAAAGCCTGTCAAGCATAATGTGTTTAAGATCTCTCCTTTTCTCCCTCTCAACTCATACTGTCTCGTTACATAGACAAAATATTATTACAGCAGCACTGTTCTTCTTTTTAGTCGGTTATTTAGCATCAGAATAACTTCTGACTAACTGGCTAATTTTTATTTATATAATTTTTCCTGTTATGTTTCACTTTTTTTCTTAGCTGCTAACATATATGATATTGTCTTTTTGTTAAAGAGTGGATGCAATTGATCCTGCACTTAGAAGGTCGGGGCGTTTTGATGCTGAAATAGAAGTGACAGCACCAACTGAAGATGAACGGCATCAGATTCTAAGGGTAAGTGATACATTGACTATGCCCATCTCGAAAGGTCATTTATTCAGTTAAACCTGTGAGATATGAGCATTTTGGTCCAGTGTATTTTTGACGTTATTAGTAGTAAATGAGAGTTATTATGCCTTGATGGAAAAACTATTTGTGGTTAATGACTTTTACATAAAACCATTTTCAGCTGTACACAAGGAAGGTTCAATTGGATCTAGAAGTTGATTTACGTGCCATAGCTGCATCTTGCAATGGGTTTGTAGGAGCTGATTTGGAAGCTTTGTGTCGCGAAGCTGCTATGGCTGCATTGCAAAGGTGTTCAGGTACAAATGAGAATGCTACTCTCACTCTGACAACAGAAGACTGGAAGCATGCAAGATCTGTTGTTGGCCCAAGCATGACTAGAGGTGTCACTGTCGAAGTTCCAAATGTGACTTGGGATGATATCGGAGGACTTAAAGATTTGAAAGTGTGTATGACATGATTTTTCTGGCAAATTTTCATTGAACATTAATTATAACTTTCTATTTATTGTAAACAGAAAAAGCTACAGCAGTCAGTTGAATGGCCTATCAAACATGCTGCTTCTTTCTCAAAGCTGGGTATATCACCTGCACGTGGAATTCTTTTGTACGGGCCTCCTGGTTGTTCAAAAACAAC
Organism: Momordica charantia; assembly: GCF_013281855.1. Taxonomy (NCBI): domain Eukaryota; kingdom Viridiplantae; phylum Streptophyta; class Magnoliopsida; order Cucurbitales; family Cucurbitaceae; genus Momordica; species Momordica charantia. Next base: position 29,769,310 of record NW_028275167.1, on the reverse strand, counting down.
CCTCGCTAAAGCAGCTGCAAATGCTGCTCAAGCATCCTTTTTTTCACTCAGGTATTTCCGCCCATATTTCACATTGTGTTCTCATCTGAAAGCTCTTTATGCTGTGTGTGTATTTTAATAATAAACTTGGGGTCTCTTGGTCATACCGGCTCAGAAGTCTCAAGTTCAAACCTTCTGGTGAGTTTAATACAAAGATTCCTTGTAGGCCCGACAAAGATTCCTTGTAGGCTTTCGGGTGAGTGCGGGTGCCCCTGGTTATAGGGGAGTAAAGCTTTGAATCCCCGTTAAAAAAATATATATGATACTTGAGTTAAAGAAAAATAATGAATAAGAAGTGGAGTTTAAATGTTGAGTATCAATGACCTTGTCAAGCAATGTCGTCTCATTATTGCAAGCAATCAAAGAAGCATGAACATGGACAAGACACAATACCAAACACAGTGACATGTTGGGATGTTTGTCAGTTTGGTTTCATCAGTTTTTTTCTAGATCGATAACTGTAGAGTGTAGAAATATCTTCAGTTTGTGAAAATGGACAGCCGAACCAATGATGTTGAATGGACAAAATTGATTTCTTTAACCAAATAGTCGGATAATCCAACTTGAATTTCTCAAATCTAAAAGGACATGGGACTTCAGAGAAAAGTACCAATTTCAAAAAGAATATCCCATCAAAGGGGTAGTTAAAGCGGTTAGCTGTTGTATTGCTCGTAGATATATTTTGACTTCAATCCACATAATAATTTTCTCTTATATCTTGTTCAAATAGGATGATGTACTTGTTTCTATGTGAATAATAAGACGTGGACTCCTCGAGATATAGCCTAGTTGTGACTTCATTCTTTGATAGACAGTTCTGATGTTATGTTTATGTTTCTGAACTCAGATGTAAGAATAAAATATCCTGCCAATGTTTCCCTCATGCAGTTCGAACTGCAAGCAAACCATTGGATTCTTTTCTTGCTATGAGATTTTGATTGTACTTCTCACATTAAGATCCATTCTCTGATTTTTAACACAACTATTCTTTTTGTTCTCCCCACTTTGTTCGTTTTCATATGAAGCTTTAGTTGAAGTAGTACGTAACTGAACTGCATGTCTTGAGATCATGTACTATTAATCAGTGGTGCAGAGATGTTTTCAATGTATGTTGGAGAGGGAGAGGCTCTACTGCGCAACACATTTAGAAGAGCTCGTCTTGCTGCACCAAGCATAATATTTTTTGACGAGGCAGATGTTGTTGCTGCCAAAAGGTTAGTGATTAGCACGATCAATTTTAAGGTTCTTTTGTGGTTGGGCACGTAAAATGATTCCAAATTTAAATAAAAGTTGTAATGTATTTTTTAATCCCTTTCCAACTGGCCTGAATTCTTGCGATTATTCCTGCTATAAACTTCTTTAGTGTTACTATTTAATTTTAGAGGTGGGAGTTCAAGCGGCAACGTTGCAGTAGGGGAGAGGCTTTTATCTACGTTGTTAACTGAGATGGATGGTCTTGAAGAAGCTAAAGTGAGTGTGATATCCTATAATTCCCTTCATCTCTTTGGCACTTGAGATTAGAGATTTTTCCACTTCTATCTTGGTTTCTCCTTGTTTTGAGTTGTGTCTCGACTGCTCAGGGAATACTTGTTTTAGCTGCTACAAACCGTCCTCATGCGATTGATGCTGCGCTTATGCGACCAGGACGGTTCGACTTGGTGAGACATCCACACATTCTATTCTTATGCTCTCATGTCTTAACGGGAAGATAGTTGGGCTTTCCATATCATATTTTACTGAAGGATATCATCCAAACTTACCTGCTCCAGTTTTATGTCCAAGTATAGATATTAAAAATCTGTCAAGTCATATTGACACCCCTGTATCTAATGAAATTTTAGGTGCTCTATGTTCCTCCACCGGATTTAGAAGCCCGGCACGAGATACTTTGCGTTCATACTCGTCCAATGAAAATCGGAAGTGACGTCGACCTCAAGAAAATAGCAGAGGATACAGAGCTCTTCACGGGGGCTGAACTGGAGGGCCTGTGTAGGGAAGCTGGAATTGTAGCTTTAAGAGAAGATATAACTGCCAGTGTTGTTTGTGGTCGCCATTTTCAGACGGTAAAGGATTCTTTGAAGCCAGCTTTAACTTTAGCAGATATTGATTTATACTCCACTTTTATGATGACCCGTTCTGCTCTTCCTTCTCAGCATCCCGATTTAAGTCCCAAGAATAAGGGCAATAGTAAAAGAAATTTATTGGGTCCTGTGTCTTTGGTTAAACTTGGTCTGGTTGGTTGTATCTTTCTCGTTGTTGCTAAATATTCTCTCTCTGAGAAATATGAGGTTGAACAAGAATTGATGACTACCTAGGCTTAGTAGCTTTGGGTTGGTTTTTTCGGGTAATTACATTTTTGTCTTTAATTATTTAACTTTTTCAGAAAAAATTCAATAGAAATAGAAAGATTTTAGTTGATTATTTATTATTATTTGTTTGAGAGAAGTGGAGATTTGAATCTCCAACTTTTTGATCGGTGATATATGTGTTAACTAGTTGAACTTTTTGGTAGCAATATTTGTTTTAACTCGTTGGACTTGGTGGAAAGATTGAGTTTATTATATATTGTTTTTGTGAATTAATTTTGGATTAAGAGGCTGTTCCCAATTCCAAAAGGATAGCTTGATGGGTAGGAATTTGAGATCTCTTGATCATACTGGTTAAAAGGTCTCAAGTTCGAATCTTCCATTGAGTTTAATACAAAAATTCTTGATGCTCCCACTCCCGATTATAAATAAAAAAAAGAACATTTAAAAAGTATTCAAAAGGAAAATCATATATATATTGGTTGCTAAAGATTTAAATAAATATAAAAACAAAACATTTATCCCACTCCTACATTGGCTTCTAATTCTCATGCAAATAAACAAAATTAAATTTAGTTTCTTTCTAAAATATTATTACAATTGGAACAATTTACTATGCCTTCCCCAACAAATTTTAACCATTTTTTTTTTTTTTGATAACAGACAAGTTTTAACCTTTAATTTAAATATGATTGCAAATATTATTATCTGAACTAAAATAAAATGATAACATATTGAATTGGTGTCAACTTGAATTTCCAAAAACACGTGGTTAGGACCAAACTAGATATATTTACGGTATCATCATTGAATATATTTGCTAAATCAAAGTCTTACATATTGGGTTTGTTCAGCATGTGAAGCAGTGGCAGCCCATTGAAAGTCTTACGGTGGGCTCGGAGTCTGACGAGCCCATTTATTTCATCCCAAACTTTGCCGGTTGATTGTTGATGTTGTGTTCACCGGCTCGATGGCGCCTTCCGGCTTCCGCTTCCGCTTCGCTCCAAAACTTGTGAAAAGTTGGCAAGAACGAACCGAGAAGAACCAGAACCAGCTGGAAGTTTCAGACTTTCAGTTGCAGATTATGGCCTTCTAGCTTCCACTCTGTCAATTACTCACCCATGGATCACGCCTCCTACCGCAGTCGCAGAACCACCACCAAATCTGGGCTCTATTCCACAGTTGTCATCCATTCCAATTCTGATTCCGACTCCGACAAGAATCCCGACGATCGGAACCTTCAGCAGCGACGGAGGCCGCCGGCCAAAGACCAAGACCTATACGCTACAATAGTATACAAGGACGTTGATAAGGGCCGGGAGGACGAGGAGGATGACGATTCCTCTCTCCCTCCTCTCCTTAAACGTCTTCCTAAGGATTTCGGTGGCGGAGCCCCAATTGACTACGAGGACGACAGTGCTTTTGATTTTGATGATGATACTGAAGACTTTGGTACTATGATCGTTAAGACGGATAGAAATCGTCCTCGAGACCGCTCTGCGTCGTCTTCGGTTTCAACGAGGCCTCGAGCCTCGCAGTTACCGTTCGTGAATTTTCAGCCGGGGAGCCCTGGGAAGAGAGCAGGTGGTGATGGTGTTAGTGAACAAGGCGACGAGAGCGAGGAAGGTGATGGTGATGGATATTCGACGTTTGTGGTGAGGCCCACGGCGAGGTCGCGGAACAGAGAATCTATTAGTGGGACTGTTGTTCGAAGGACCGTTGGTAGTCGTATTGATACCAGAGATGGGGGCGGAGGACTTGAGGGGTCCACGATGGGAAGAGCGGTGGCGAGTATGCAAGGAATGGGAGAGTTAGGGTTTGGGAAGCCGAGGAAGGGGAATGGATCGCCGAGGAGTGAGGAGGGCGGTGGCCGGCTGCGGAGTAAGGAGGTATCCTCGAGTTCGATTCCTGAAAGCATTACCAGGGAAGATCCAAATTCTAAGTATGAATTGCTCAACGAACTTGGTAAGCTGTTTGCATACATGTTAAATATGAAATTTGTTGTCTATGAGATGCATTCTTATAATGTGAATGGAGGTGGGTTTTAATTATTAAGTTTTTTTATTTCATGAAGATTTCTTGTGCTTTCAAATGCAAAATCACGTCGGTTGTTAATTTCGGTGATGCTGGAGATCGCAGGCTCATGTTGACTCTTTTGCAGGAAAGGGATCTTATGGGGCTGTATATAAAGCCAGGGATATTAAAACCTCTGAGCTGGTTGCTATCAAGGTCATATCTTTGTCTGAAGGGGTATGGTTTCTAATTTTGCTCTCTTTAGTGTGGTCATTATTCTTTGAATTTTTCTTGTGGAAATCGACTTTGAGTTCCTTTGTAGGAGGAAGGATATGAAGAAATTCGTGGTGAAATTGAGATGTTGCAGCAATGCAGCCATCCAAATGTTGTCCGCTATCTTGGGAGCTATCAAGGAGAGGAGTATCTCTGGGTAGAACAAATTAGTTGACGTTAAAATCTTATGTAACCATTTCCATGAGTTAGATTGAGTATAAATTAAATTTTCAAAGTGCTTATAATTCTCTGTAATCTGTATCTTTCTGTTATCTTTTCAGATTTATAAGTATTTATTTATTGGCAGATAGTAATGGAGTACTGTGGGGGTGGCAGTGTTGCTGACTTGATGAACGTTACTGAGGAACCTTTAGAGGAATATCAAATAGCATATATCTGCAGGGAGGCATTGAAGGTAAGATTTTCAACCAGTAAGCTGCCTTCAAACATTCTCCTTGCAGAAAAATGTCGTCTCTTAGTAATTGGACTGCAGTACTGGTATCTTTCTGCTTGTGTTTGCATAAAGAAAATACTTGCTTCGCTTTCTCAAATGTAGCTCACTTGGAGAAAATCCTTCTGATGCAATAAACAATGAAACTAAATTTCTTGTCAATCATACATTTTTCTTTAAATTCTTTTCTTTTCTCTTATGCATAGTTGGCCTTACAGATTAAATTTATTGTAGGGCCTTACTTATCTTCACACAATATTCAAAGTTCATAGAGATATCAAGGGCGGTAATATATTGTTAACCGAGCAAGGTGATGTCAAGTTGGGTGAGTACACTACCCTTCTGGTTTTTAGAGAAGTTAAGTTTACATTCCTTTTATGGTATAGCGGATTAAACCGACGTCCTATTGTTGCAGTTAGAATTTGGTAGGCAAACAAATCATTTTCATTCTTTGCTTCCATTTTTTTCTTTTATAACCAACTGACATCAATGAGCTACAATTGTGTTAAAAAAATGCGTGCAGGAGACTTTGGAGTTGCAGCACAGCTTACTAGGACCATGTCAAAGCGCAATACAGTACGTTAACTTCTTACATAACGAGTAAAAATAACATACTTGATGTTCAAAACTTGCTAATGGAATAACGGTCTCATAGGCTGTAATTAGATGGCTTGCCTCTCCTTGTTGTGTGTTCTATCCTGATTTTTGTATAACTACTATGCCACTTGTGTTTCTGCCAATGTATTAAAACTCAAGCCTAGTGAGGAATGAGTACCTCAATGCAGGCATCATGGCTTTTATTCTAAATTGGGAGATTTTAGAAATGGTAAATCTTTATATTTAGTCTTCATTTCTTGTGATCTCATATACATTTTTCCAGTTCATCGGTACTCCACATTGGATGGCTCCGGAGGTTATTCAGGAAAGTCGATATGATGGGAAGGTATTCAAATAAAGATTAATATTTGTATCTTATTAGTATATCTCTCCTGTGAAAAATAAATTATGAATGATTTGAGAAAGAGGTTTTATATTTTTGGTTCTAACTTTGTACTAGTTTGGTATGTTACGTCTGCCTTCTAGAACTGATGTTGCGAAAATAATTAGCATGCAGCACAACATGTTTGGATTTGATTTAATAATTATTATAAGTATTGGAAGTTTCAGTTTTCTATTATAAACTTGCAATTTTATGTATGCATTTTTGTCATTGATTCAGGGCTTGCTATATTTTTTTCTGTGCTGTATATGAAGTTTTAGACAGGAATAGCACGATGTTGATTAGGATATGGGTGTCACAACAATAATCTTCATGAAGTCTAAACCAACTTGAGAATGGAGATTTGAAGAAACTTCGATAGGAAGTCTAATAATATGAAGTACGAGTGAACTTGTTATAGTCTCAGACATTCCTGATATATGCATATTAAAGCACTGATGATATTTAATGAGATATATATAGCAAATTGACTATTCCGTAAGGTGTAATACTTTGTAGCACAATTTACTTTTGAGGTACTGAAGAATTGAAAAGAAAAATGGCATTGAAATGTCAGTGGTGTTGTGCAGATCCTCACTGACCTTACCTACTAAAAATTAGTCGATTTTTATTTCCTTTAATAGAAGGTCTCTGTTAAAGAAGCATCTAAAATTTAATCATAGTTAACGATTAAGTGACTAGGGAATGTTTTGTTACTGTATTATATGCTTTCTTTTTTATGTGACGTTTGCAGTTTCTGGGTTGCAGCCAGAGTAATTCTGTTTGCAATTATTTTGTTTTATTTTCAGGTGGATGTGTGGGCTCTTGGTGTTTCTGCTATTGAAATGGCTGAGGTAAAAATCTGACCTCATGAAACCAGCTCTAGAATTTTCCTAATATCACTCGAATAACGCTTTTCTGCTGATGACGTTCCAATTTATTTGGGGTTTTAAGTATCTTGGTGATAATTTTTGATATCTAGCAATAATATTGTAACTGATTGCAGGGCCTTCCTCCAAGATCAGCAGTGCATCCAATGAGGGTTAGTTTAAAATTTTGAAGCATTTGAAACTCCATAAATGAAATTTCTCCTTTCTTTGCGTGAGAAATCCAAACTTTGAAGTCTTGCTCTTATCGAATAGTGCTGTTTCATCTTTGGGTAACCAGGTTTTCTGTTTGTAATGAACCACATATGAAATCAATATTCTTTCTGCTTGAATTCATATTGCCCATTTGATAATTATAATGTTTTTTTTTCCAATAAATAAACTTCTTAATTAACCATTTTTTTACCACTTTTAAAAAACACTTCAAATTAGCTAAAATTTAAAAACTAAAAGAGAGAAATTTTCAAGAACAATTTTTTTTGTTTTAGAATTTTGGCTAAAAATTCAAAGTGTTCTCAAAGAAGGCAAAACATGGATAAAAGAAATTGTGAGGAAACAAGAATAGTTTTTAAAAATAGAAAACTAAAAATGAAATCTTTATCAATTGGGGCCTTAACTTTTGGAATTGATTTTGTTCCTTTGAGTTTATTTAAGGTTATGTCAGATTGATTTTTGATGAGGATTTTATGCATTTCTCTTATGTAACAGGTTTTATTCATGATATCTATTGAGCCAGCTCCAATGCTTGAAGACAAAGAAAAATGGTTCAATTTAATTCTTTTCCATCATCTGTGCTTCAGCATAAATTCTTGGGAACTGAAACGTGATTGTTATCATCTACTTGAGTCATTTATTTATTCTTAATTACATTATATATCATTTTTGGTAACTTACTCCAAGTATATATTATTTACGCAATATTTAAAATGTTTTGGTTTTTGAGCTTGAGGTGGTTCTCTTATCTTATCCTCCTTTCATTTTTAGATACGTTTGTGTCCTAACCGATACAATATAAATATTTGAAGTGTGTTAATTGTAAGAACCAAAATCCACATCAACAAATTTATGGTTATGAATTACTTCCATTTGATCAATTTTAGTTTTGTTTCTCATTTTAAAAAAAATTGTACTTGCCAAGTCTCATATCCGAAGGAGTTCACAGCTTGATTTGAATCACTTATTCCATCATGGCGATTAATTTAGGGATGACATGTTAATTTTTTCATGTGTAAACTTGGTTGTCTACTTCTTTTTTTTTTTGCAAAGGCGTACTGAATTTTGAAGTGTTGTAGATTACTGTGCTGCATGGATCTCTAGTATCATAAGCAAAGTTTGTTGGCTTTCTCATTTTAAGCTCTGTGTTATGTGATGTGACTATGTCAGTGTTTTATAACTTGTGGTGTATCTTCCTTTTAGGTCCTTGGTGTTCCATGATTTTGTTGCAAAATGTCTGACAAAGGATCCCCGTTCACGACCTGCTGCTTCTGAGATGTTGAAGGTAATGCATGTCAATTTTGTGTGCCAAATAAATCTGGACATGTTTCTGTAAGGTGTCTCCCTTACTCTTTGATATTCGAAATGATAGAAGAAAGCCCTAAGGCAAACAAAAAGGTGCCCAGCCGTTAGAGAGGGCTGGGAGTTTTCCTTCTCCAAGTCCAAGTCTTCCCAACAAAAGACAAAAGATACATTTCCTAGCTAAATCCCCTCCCCATATAAACTGACAACGTACAAAAGGCTTCCTAACTAACCATGGGTGAGTGAGTTTCCCTTCTTGTCCTTCCTCGTACATAAGTATTTATAATAGGGGTAGTTTCATGAGCTAATATTGATTAATTCATTAGTCTCCCTGTCATTGCCAGGTCTTCGGAAAAGCAAATTGTGGTCTTTCTTGTCCAAGTTCCAGGAGTTCAATCTTCAAAATTCTCATACTTTCTTGTTTAAAAAAATTGGATTAAAATTGTTATTGTCCATGTTGCATGGAATATTTTTCTTATATCCAATAGGTTTTGTGTAATTAGTTGAAATGTCTAGTTAAATTTTCTTGTATTTTATCTCACTTCGATAACTAATTTTTGCTTTCCATGCACAGCACAAATTCATTGAGAAATGCAGATGCGGGGCATCAGCAATGTTGCCCAAGATTGAAAAGGCTAGGAAAATCAGGACTTTAATGGCTCAGCAAGCACATACTATTGCTCCAGATGCATCAGGAGATGGTGTAAGGGCTTAAACTCCACTGCAGCTATTCTTTCTCCTCCTTTCTGAGCTCTTGCTTGCTACATGTGCATGTGTAATAGGTGATCGAGAATTCACTCTTTCTATAATGCCTTTATTTGAAACAGACAATAGTAGCTGCAAAGTTGAATCAAGATTATGGCGATACTGTTCCTTCAAAGCCTCAGAATATTGGAATACCGGTGGGAAACGAAATTCCAGCTGGTGGCACTTTGAGGAAGCAAGAGCTCTCAGGTGTGGGACTTGTAGCGGAAGGTATGCATTTTATTATGGCATGTGCTTTGATAAAGTCAATGGGATTACTATTATTTTTCCAATAATTGAAATTTTTAGCGGTGTGGAACTGTGGTATTGTTATTTTATGAGTTCAGAGGCTCATTTGGACTTACATAAGCTTTCCATTAATGATTTTTTGTAACATCCTTAGCCCGCCCGGCCTGAGGCTTTTCTCTCCTTCCTTCTGTATTTTCATACTTTAATGAACTATTTTCTTATAGATAAAGCTTTCAATTAATGCAAAGTTGATGGCTTGCTATGGAAACTAGATTCTGAAAATAGATGTTTTTATGCATGTGCCAATAATTTCTGCGAACTTGTACTAATAAATTGGTGCATATGAATTTGTGCTAATTCAGTTTAGGGATTGCACCTGAAGCTTCTTTAGGTGGTATTTTCAGATAATAGGTGAATGTGGTTATCATTTCAGTTCTTCTATTTTTATCTTTTTAAACATTCTGTAACAAGATCACGAAACAATCTATTATGTTGGGTCAATTGATCTTTCTCCAAATGTTGGGTTGTATTTTACACTTTTTTGCCGTACTGCGCTTTTAATCTGATAGTTCTGCTTCTGCTTGTGAAAATTTGTTTCATGTTGTTTGCTTCCTTGCAACTCAAGGTTTATACCCTGTTTCTCCACTCAAGTTTCAATCTGATTGAGATCTATTAAGAAATATTTTAAAACAGTAAAATTCTTATAAAAAAAATATTTTAAAACAGTAAATTGATGTCTACTTACATCCTTTGATTTTTAAAAATTATTTCATATGATATCAAAGAGAGATTTTGAGAATTTATATTTGCTTTTTTTACTTGATTTCAAGATAAGTATTGGACAATTCTGACCAAAGTTAGGTACGTGCCTACTTGTTAGAAAAGTTGTTAAATGTTGCTTTAAATAATTAAAATTATCCTAACATCTTAAACATTTGGGATTAGCAAGAATTTAGCATTTTTTTTATAGTTCTTTAACCTTCACTCATCTACTACATGCATATTTATCGAGTAGGTACTTTTGGCACTGTAATAGTCCATGATGGAGACGAGAATGATAAGGTGGTTTCCCAACTGAATATTGGCAATGCTGAACCACCAACTACTTCTATACGTGACGAGAACTTATCCGTTGGTGGAGTCAAATTTGTTGGCTCTAGGTACCTTCCTCTAGTCTTGCTGATATGTTGTATTTTAGTTCTTTGTTTTTAGAATAATTGACTTCACTCCCTATGATAATGGTATTACCTAATGAGCAACAATACATACAGTCATTTTTTATCTCATAATTACACAATCTTTTGTATCCGTATCATTTGAAATCTAATCTTTGTAAACCTTCTGTAGTGTGGATCATACGGGAGGTATTGTAAGTAATATTCTTGATGGAAAATCGGATCCCACCATGCATGCATCTTCACCGTCATTTTTGGATATTCATAGCACATTGAAGAGTGAAACTGTCAGCCGGAAATCTTTTGCTCTGCAGGACAAGGTAACTTTAAATTTGGAGTGTGTTTTCTTTATATGATTGTTTCTTATATTCCCCTTTGATTTACGAGTTTCAAGGCGATAGCTCTAGAGAAGCAAAGAAGTGGGAGATTTTACATTCCAAAGTCACCATTTAGAGCCCAATTCAATCTTTTAGTTCTTTTGGCCAATTATAATTCTTGTTTGATCAGTGACAATTGGAGAAACTTTTCGGATTCCTTTGGCCTTGGGCTGATATTGTTCCACTACAACCCATGGTACCTTGAATAGCTGTTCTTGGGAAACATGCTCACGAGCCTTGAGCAACATTCTTATATGCCATAGCTCCTGATTATATTTTAATGGTTTAGTGTTTTTCTTATTCACAAGAGCATTTCTTAGGATTATTCTTATCGAAGATTGATTTGATGGACATTTTTCCTTTGCAGCTTTGGTCCATTTATGCAGCGGGTAATACCGTACCCATTCCGTTCTTGAGGGCTACTGATATATCCCCTATTGCTTTGTTATCGGACAATGTCCTTGGAGGCATGCAGCAACAATATAATAGGGGAACTGTAGAGGTGGAGACAATTCAGGAACTTTTCACTGGCGATGGACAATCAAGAAAGGGTCGTAGGGGACAAAATGAGGTTTCTCTCTACTTGCATCTCTCCTTCCATGACTTCTCTGATTCCGTATTGGTCTCTTCTGAACCACTAAAACATCTGTTTTTTTCATGTTTTTGCACTGCAGATGCCCCTTCCTCCCAGTGTTTATCAAAGACTTACTTCAAGTCCCACACTGTTGAACCTTGCCCAGGCTTTAGCTTACCACAGAATGTAAGTCATCTTATTTATTTTTCTATTTTACAAGCACTACCAGTATTAGTTAGTCTCCTAATAATTGAACCACACACAAATATCCTGCTCAAACACCGGCCCTCTCCATTGCTCTGTGTGTGTAAGGGTCAGTTCTTTGACCTCAGTACCCATTTGTACACATATTTGCATTTTATCTTATGGTCGTTTCTTCTCCAAAAAACTCATGGTTGTCGGCATATCTCTTTCTATAATAAATGGTTGAAGTAAAAGACGTCATTTTTGTTTCTATTTCGGTTCCTGCTAAGCCTTTGGCATGCATCTGACCTTTCTTAGATGCATTACCCCTGAAGTTTCAACTGATTTCTTTTCTTCCCTGGGGAGGTTAGATATGAAATAAGCTCCTTCTGGTGTCTCCACATTCCACTTGCCTGTCTTTAATTTTAGAGTGGACGATTTCTTGCAGGTGTTACGAAGATATGCCGCTCCAGGAGTTGCAGGCGACACAAGAACAACAAACCATTCAAAATCTTTGCGATACACTTAGAACTATCCTCCGATTGTAGATAAAGGGTGATGCCATTCTGCTCTCCTGCGCTTTTGTTATTGTTTGCTTTCCTCCCACTCCAACTTGGCTCCAGGAAGCGAAAGTTAGTTTTTATCTTTTGCATCCTTCAAAATGTATTCAAACTCTCTGTTTTTGATATGCATTTGCATGAAAATAGTCGAGTGATTATGCTTTCTTGTGTTGTCATTTTGTTTATTCTTATAAAAATTACTACTGCAGTTTTTTGGTTGGTTACCCTGTTTTGCACAATTTATGGGTATATACTGACTGGAAAATTGTCTTTGACCTGCCATTATCTCATCTGTATGATCAATGTCATCCTCGCAGTGACCGTAAGTGAAGCAGTTTCTTCATCAATAAGTTTAAACGGTCATCTCAACAAATTAAAATATATATCCCCGAATATAAGGTTGGAAGCTAATTTAAGCTTAGGATTGAAGAAATTACTTTAATGAGCAGGACGTGCACGGATGGAGAGCAGTTTGCAAGGGTTAATTTGGTAATTGGAGTTTTATTAATCAGTTTTGTTCTTAAATTCTTAATAACTAGCAAGGAATAAAATTATTATCTTTTTTTTTTCTTCTCTTTTGAGGAAAAAGAAAAAAATTATAATCAAGATGGTATGCGGACAGTTGTATTTATATATATTATATGTTTTTTTAACACACCATGTGAGAGGGAATTCAAAATCACAGCCTCTTAGTTAGAAGTATATATCCATTATTGTTGAGCTATGTTCGTTTTGGTCCGTACAGTTGATGTCAAGTATTATTCAATGTACATTAGATTTTCTTTTCATAAATTGAGTAAAAGGTATTAGATTTTCTTTTTATAAATTGAGTAAAAGGTAGTCATTTTATAAATCGTTTAACAAGCAAGATTAGAGTGAGAATCTCATACACATCTGTAACTTGTAAACTTTTTTTTTTTGAACCACATCTGTAATTTGTAAATGAAAGAAGAATATAAGATGAAGCATTGATATTGGATCATCACTCCCAACATTAATTTCGTAAATTTCACATTTTTTCTCTGTGAGTCTACCCTTTCTTTTTTCTTTTATTTTTATTTCTTTTGTTCTTTCCATAGAACATGTGTTACATTAGACATTTATGGATACTTTGAATATAACATTCACAATTCTACAAATATCTTTTCTACCTGATAAGGAGAAAAAAAGAAAAGGTTAAATGTGCAATTTTTTTTTTTAAAATAATGACATTTACCTAGTAGAAATATATTGTCAATTTGAACGTAGCTCAACGGATTAAGATATACATCTTAGATCAAAAGATTGGATATTCAAACTTCCAATTCTACATATTATTCAAACAATTTACCTTGACAATTTTGAAAGGGAGTATAGTATTTATTTGTATATGTTCATTAGTTCAACATTGACCTGAGAAGTAAAACAACATTTTCATAGTATCACAAACAATCAACAAAATATAAAATATATCAATATAATATATCTAATATAGACATAATGGGGATATTAATAATTTTTTAACATTTTTAGAAGTGTGATATATTTATTTATTAATTTAAATATTTGTTACAAATTTTTTCTTTTATAATTTTTGCCGCAATATCTATCTACACTAAAACATTTTATTATATTTCCGTAAAATTAGAACCTGAAGTTTGAGATTACACGCATAGAATGACGAGTGCAATTTTCTGTACTAAAATATTCTTAGGTGCGGGTGAGGGTTGTAATTTTGGCAGGAAGGAAAAACCCCGCGAAAGCCCAAAAAGGATTCGAGCGGCGTCTGTACTCTGAAGTTTTCTTTGAAGCGTTCATTTCCGCGAGCATCCATCGGAGAATCGAGGAGGAAAAGACAATGAGAATGAGTGGTAATAGGATTGCTCATACGTTCCTACATCGCGCTCGGTTGCGAGCCACTTCCTCTTCAATTTCCTCCGTCGAAAGGCCGTCTTCTGCAGCTTTTTGCGCCGAGTCAAGGTCTTTTCGAAGTTCTTGCTCTTCTTCATCTCGTCATGTTGATTTCCATCGCCAGCATGCATTTGCACTTTCTCCCACCGCAATCCTACGGTTATTCAGTACCAATTCCACTAAACACTTTGAAGATGAAGTGAGAGAACAAATTCCACTCCAATGTATGGATGTATTTTCTTATTCTCCGTGCATCCGTTAGTTTCCTTTTATTTTGAGGTTCCCGTCGAAATTTCTTTTCGGATTGTGAATTATTAATGGCTTTTCTTGTGCCGAGATGGTGTTTGGTGTTCAGTGAAATATCTGAATGTGAATGGTTTAATTCTGCCATGATAAGTTGTTTTAATTGTTGAATTGTTATCTAGTTTCAGTTTCATTGAGATTTTTGTTCCTTTTGTTTTATATGTAGTTCTAATGCTTGAAAAGCTTTATAGTTACAATAAATTTCCCCGTGCATCCGTTTAGTTTCCTTTTAGTTTGAGGTTCCTGTCGAAATTTCTGTTCGGAATATGATTAATTAATGGCTTTTCTTATGCCGAGATGGTGTTTGGTGTTCAGTGAAATATCTGAATGTGAACGGTTTAATTCAGCCATGATAAATTGTTTTAATTGTTGAATTCCTTATCTAGTTTCAGTTTCATTGAGATTTTTGTTCCTTTTTATATATATGCAGTTCTGATGCTTGAAAAGCTCTATAGTTACAATATTATTCAAGGACTAGTTGCTTTCAATGTGGATAACTGATTGTCGTTGTAGTGTTATTTATCAATTTTTTGTAGAATGTAAAACTGTGATGGTGTACTATAGATTAGATGTGAAAGACTTCCTACACTTCAGTGTACAAAGTTTTCCTTATTATCATACTTACATCAGTGTTCATTGCTAGCTGTACATTTGTCAGGGTTTTTTTTGCTCTCTAACAGCCAAAATTGGCTATTGAAATTTCTAATTAAAGATTTTTTAAACTCATGCCTATAGCTTGAGGCTTTAATCTATGAACTCTCTTATTTTTTGTAGATGAGAAGGATGAAGGGGGAGAAACCACAGATGGATGGGAAGATGACGATGATATGGAGCCTGAGGTATTTCTATCTGCTGAACTGAGCTTTTATTCTACTACTATTATAGATGATGCTGACTGTTGATAACGTAGATTGGTGATGGAGGGGGTGGTGGTGGTGTTGTTTTGCAAGGCGTGCCTTGGGGTGAACATGTTCTCTCTCTTGCTCATGAGGTCCTGCTGCAATTTGGCGATGACATAAAACTCTATTCCTTTAAGACTACTCCCCGTGGATATATCTATGTCAGATTAGACAAGCTCTCAAACGAGTAATTTTCTTCTGCTGTTTGTCCATCCTGTTTCCTGCATAAGAGCTGTCCTTTCTACCTTCTGGGTATTGGGGAATTCCATTTGCTATCACATTTAAAGCCCTTTTTGCATGTAGGAGATGTCAGCAGTCAACTCAAACCTTGTCTTGAATAAACATAAAAAATATAGTAAACCTCAAACTCATCCGTCTCCAAACTTTTAAATTTTATTTCATAACCATTTCATTTTTTTTGCTTTTTTTTTTCTCAATGAGTTTGGCTGAGTCTGATAAATTTTTGTCCCTAACTTGATAATGTTGAAACTTTTCTAGTTATGCTGCTGGAAATCTGTTTGTTTTTATTTGTAGTCTTTTTTTTATTATTTTTTTTTTTTTTTATGATTGCATAACTATGAAAATAAACTGAGGTGGGCATTCAGTTTGGATTTCATAATTAAGTATTGTGTGCGGTCTTAACTTGGATTTATAAATTTATAATTTGTAGAATATTGATCTCTTCCTTAGATTTGGGTGTCCAAGCTTGGAGGATCTTGAAAGTTATACCCAAGAGTACAAGAAAAGATTAGGTGCAACTGGGGCACTGGGAAAGATTCCCGATGATTTAGCTCTTGAGGTAACAGCTGGTTAGACTTTGCCGTTCAACCTTACCCCTGTACAAAAATAACTGCTTAGTACACATTATTTTGGCTGCATAAATTATAGAAATACGTTAACACCTTAACAAGCATTCTTCTGCTGTGAAGGTATCATCTCCAGGTGCAGAGAGATTACTGAAGGTCCCAGATGATCTGTTTAGATTTAAAGCCATGCCAATGCAAGTTTCCTATTTAGAAGATGTAGTCCCGGGAGGCACTGAAAATGATGGAGTTTTTATTTTGGATCACGTGGAAACGGAATCTAAGAGCTGTGTCTGGAAATTGGCAAACGTAAGGGAAAATCGAGATCCTTTAAGCAAGGGTAGGCCGTTGACTCGTAAGCAGAAAGAATGGAGGTTAGAATTACCCTATGCAAATCATAAGAAGGTATTCCTTTACCTTGAATGCTGAAAAATAGCACCTCAGGGTCCTAAAGAAAGGATGCGTATTCTGTGTACTTATGAGGTTAGTGTTAGTTTTAAGCAGCATTATTTCCATTTGAGGGCTTGAGATTTTCCATTTGTACGCCTTCTTCTCTTTGGAAAATTTATTTTCAGCTGTTGCATTATCTTTTTGTAGGATGTTTTTCACCTTTTGGAGTTAACATCTTTGTAAGAGTTTGGTACACTGGATTTCTCTGCCAATGGTGCCATTGACTTATTGTTTTGTGTCGGCTCCTACACTAATCTTTCCTTTCTCAATTGTATTAAACTTCAAAGTTGATTTTTTCCCCTGATCTAATTCGTTTTCATGGCCTAGCAGAGTGTTTTCCGTTATATAATATATTCATTCATTAGGTTCCCCCTGTTATCCTCGCTCTTCTGCCATATTCTTTTTGCACTTGCTATTTAGCTTAGGCTTCTTTTTTGGTGTTGCCTTTCTCTTTCTACTCTATTGGTTAAAGTTCTGTAACTCAAAGGAAGTGTCTTTTTCACCATTCCCCATCCATAATGTAAGCATTTTTCTTTTATCAATTTGTTCTGTGATAATCTCATAATCTGAGGCTCACGCGCATTATTTGTGAAATGAAAACCTTGGATACTTTTATCAATAAAATTCATAATTTGGTTGTGGCTATGATATCCTTGCATGGTACACCCCAGTAGGAGTTAATTTTTTCAATAAAAGCACAGATAGGTTGCTGTCTTTACATGATAGTCAGGAAAAAAGCTGATTGGGTAGGTTTTAATAAGTTAGACGGCCATGGAAAAAGAGAAAGTTGGTTGACTTCATATAATATGAATTTGGTTTGTTGATGCTAAAACCTTGAAAAGAGTAGGGCGTTGCCCTTCATGGATCGAGGATAGCAATTGTTAATTGATTTGTCAGCATAGTTTTTATTGATTTAATTTTTTTTATAAGAATGTTTAAGAAAATCCGTTTTAATTATAAATCATGAGAATAAAATATTTTTATTTCAGAGTCAAATGTAGAGTGACGTCATTATGAAATCACTACTATTATAAATAAATAAATATAAGAATGAAAAAAAAAGTATGTTCCTAGAAGAACAATACATGGTTGTACGGTACTAGAAAGTGTACACTTATTTTCTCATATGATTTATTTCTATTGGTTCTGTTCGGTAATATGCAGGTTTTGCACATACTTTTGACCCAGTTGATATAAACATATATACAAATATGTAGAATTGCTTATTTTCTTGCGTGTAGCTAAGTTTTTCATCTCTTATATGAGAATCACGTTGAAACATGCATATTACATAGTATAGTAGAACAATGTTGACGTTATCTTGTAGGAAATCTGAGTCACGGTAATCTTATCATCAATCACGGTGGGAGGGGCATTTAACAAATTTCAAATTTCAATCAACTCGATTTGTATTGTATTTCGATGTGTGAATGTTTCCTAATGGCTGTGGTTATAGATGCTAAGAATGAAACTTAGCTGCTCAATGAGTTAGTTGCTTTTGGCCAGTGACATTTTGAACCACACTTTGCTGCTCTTGTATTTCTTTCATTTTTTCTTTCTCAGCCGTTGTCGCAGTCAGCAGTCAAGTTTTTAGCTGTTGGTCTCCAATCCCCGTTTCTAAGTTTTTTGTCTCAGTTCATTTTTGTTCTCTCTGACTCTAACCCCATCTTCTTTGTTTGTTTATAGCTAACCACCGCAAATTAATAAAGTTTTAACAGTCCCTTATTTTTTGATACTTGAGATGGATCCCAAAATAATTCTGAGGAGATAGTGGCACCATATATAACGTATCAATGATATTGATTTTCATACTTTTTATCAACATCTGTGATGACAGGATGCATTGAAACAGAGGTAGAGCCAAGATATGTAGGGCAATCAAAAGGAGATGTCCATGTTGCCATGCTGGGCAGGCCCCCTGGCTGTGGAGATAGATAACCCATTATGGATCAGTGGACCACTGAGTTGTTTTATTATTTCTTATAAAGAAATTCATGTTGGTATCATGTGCATTGGACACACCATTTTCACTAATTGACAAAAACCGTATTAGGTCATCCAACCCCATTTAAGCGTAGTCATTCTGGTTCCTGCATGAACAGGTCTCTTTCATGACTACCTACTTCTGTACATTTTGCACCTCTTCTCAATAAAGAGTTGCCTGACGTCATAAGAAAACAACTTGGGAAATTTTATTGCTGTTCATATTTCCAATGTGGCTTATTCTTGGCTTGTTTTGTTAGGGTTGCAGGACCAAGCTTCCTCTGATAAGGAAATATCTAGCAAACTGTAGATGCTTTCTGAGGTAAACATACTTTCCCTCATGAATCTCCATCTCCATCACCCATGTCATCTATGCCCCTTTTCTTTTCCCTTTCCTGTCTGTTCCTGTGGGTAATTTAAATCTTGTTTTCCTTCTTGGTGAGCAGAATTCTTTTGGGGGAGGGGGGGAAAAAGAATTCATGTGATTGGTAAAGGTGCTTGTTTTCTGTTGTTGTGGTGTGCCATTTCGGTGGTGGTGATATATTTTGCTCAGAAATCTAATAAAGGGGTAGAAAGCAGAAAGAGAGGTTGATAAATGTAGGTATCTCATTTCATTTTTTATTTTTAGTTTTTGGCAAAGGTCATAAATGCTTATTTCAATCCTTCACGTTTTCCTTCCGTGTGGCAGTGGGATTCTTTTCTGACAGCTCGTTCCTCTTTATCCACTCATGAAACTAGCGAGGTCTTGGGAAAAAAAAAACACCTTCAAAATTTTCAACCCCATAACTGCAAAACGTAGAAGGTAACAGATGAGAAGGATTTCCTTTTAGGTAATGTGTTGAACCATTCTATCTAGTAACTCGTAAACATTAATCAACCAATGAACTAAAAAGGCTTTTAAGTTTACGGATTAGAGTAAATTTAATCATTTGTATTTTGCATCTTCTTTAATCCTTCCTTTGTGGGTTTGAAAAATTGCACAAGATCTATGTGGAAAGAGGAATATAAATGGAGAGAAAATGACAACACGGGAGTTTGAATAGAGGATCTCATTTTAGATAGAATAAACTACCCATGAATTCAAAAGTTTAAATTGATGAATTAAAGTTACTTAACTAAATCGATGAATTAAAGTAAATTTAATTATTTATATTGGACATCCCTACCATTATACTTTAATTTAAATGTATTGAAAATGTGATCTGATCATGGAAACAAAAGGGTCAATGGATTTTTTTTTTTTTTTTTTGTGTGTGTGTGTGGCTTTTATAGGGTGTTCTCAAAAGAATATGGGTCCTTTTTTTCCGCTTTTACATATAATCAATTCGATAAATGATGGTTCCTAGATGTTAATTATGGTTTAACCAATTAGTGGAGAATACAATTGGGCTGGCTATTTGTTTGCTCTGACCAATTAGTGGGGAATAATTTCAAATTAGCCATTAACGTTTGATTAGTTTATTATAAGTTTTAAAATGATTATCCTTGTTGATGGAGAGAATTCAAAATTTACGACAATATTTTTCAAATATGGGAGGAAGTAATGTGGGCGCTTAGCTAACCTTACACACTCCTACAAGACTATTGTTTCATTTTAAATTATTTGAGCTTTTTTTTTTTTTTTGGAAACACAAATGATTGGATGTTAGAACCATGAATGATCCATTGTGAGATGAAATCTTCATAAGTTTTGCCATATAGATGGTTATGAAGACACTGATTTTTGTTACTTTCATGGCTTTCTATATTATTTATGCACATGTGAGTTTTTTAAAACTTAGTTATTGACCTTCCAAAAAAAACTTGAGTATGGTTTTGTGGACATATTTTGCCTGTGGGAGGATGAAAACAAAGATATATTATTAATAAAGAAGTGAGGGTATATGTGTCTATCTTAACATAGTTTAATTAATTAAAATATATTCTCGATATAATGTCATTTTTACTTGAAAGGAAAGGAAAAAACTTCACTTTGAATGGAGCATTGTACTCTACCCCATGTGGCTCAATAGTATGTGGGCATATGTCAATTTTTTGCCTCTTTTGATTATTTTATTAAAATTCATATTTCATCAAAATCTCACGTCTCCTCTCTTCCCTGTAAAGACTCTTATACTATGTTAATATTTATGAGTTCTATCTCAAAACCAATTAACGATGAGAGTAGTCAATGTCCATTATAAACTATTGCAAGGTCTTTTTTTTTTTTTCAATGTGGGATCTTTAACATACTCCTTAAAATCATGGCTATTTTAGCTCATTGGTCGGGTCTCATTTTTGACCGATTGTTTGTTTGAGTGTTTTGGACTTTGATATCATATTAATATTCATGAGATTTCATTTCAAAATTAATTGGCAATGAGATAAATAGTCTATGTTTATTATAAACCATTGTAAGATCATTTTCTTTTCAATTGACAATGAGAAGAGTAACCCTTATGTCAACTTTCTATTGTATATACCTTTGGATTGTGAAACAAATTCTTAATTTTGTTTGTTGCAAAGAGAATAGCATAAGAAAAATTTTTAGTAACAAAAGAAAAAAAATATTCTTTTTGAAATACAAATATGTGATATTGAAAAGATATAGTAAAAAAAGATACAATAAATTTGGAAAAGAAAATGTAGTAAATTTGAATAAAAAAAATACAATAGATTTAGATAAAAAAGATACAATAAATTAAAAGTCAAATGAATAAAAGAGGTGTTTGTGATTTTGTGAAATAGAAACTAAAAAGAAAAGTAAAAAACAAAGAGATAAAAAATGGAGGTGAGATCGCCAAAATGGAGGTAACTGTTAATTCAGAAGATTGTGAATTTGGACTATCACTCTTATTCCTAAAAAAAATGGAGAGACATTCAGAGAGAGAAAAATGGAGGGGAGAAAAAATGAGGAGATTTTGACGAGATATTGAGCTCTAATAAAATAATAAAAAAAGAAAAAAAATTGACACATGTTTACTGAGCCACTGAACACTACTCATGACTTTGTGGAGCGAAATTTTATCCAAAATGAAAAGAAAAAATAAGTGAGCATTTATGAAATGTGAAAATTTGTCAGCAAACCAAATGTGTACAACACTCTCCAACGTGGTGCATTGTCAATCAATTTTGTTGTCCAAATAATATTTATTCAATTTAATCTTAAATCCATTTCACCATATGGGCCTACGGCAGTAAAAACAATGGCCTAATAGCTGAAAGATAATTCTCCTTCACGATAATAATTTTCATTTAGGCTAAGCTAAAGTAACTAGAGGGCCTTTTGGGTATATCCTCAAAATTTTGTTTTGTAAATTAATCTTTTAAATCAATTCGCTTTATTATTTTTAATTCTAGAATACCTTTCATCTTTGTATTTCACCTACAAAAGAAATAATTAACAATGGTCTATAATTAATTGGTTTAATATAGCATCGGATAATGTGAAGCTTTGTTATTTATTATTAATTATAATATATTAAAAAGAAAATGACAAAAAAGAAAGAAAAAGATTCTCCTCCATAATTGAGTTCATAGAAATTACAAGCATGATTAGTTGATTAGTTAATTAATAAAGTCAAAAGAGCTGATGTATCAAAATATACAAGCAACTAGAAAAAAAAAAGGCAAATCTACAAATTAAATTATTGGCAAGATGATGCTAAGAAGAGAGTGGGGAGAGAAATTAATATTAATATATAATATAAATAAAAAAGAATCTGGCAGCCATGTCTTCCAAATTCAAAGCTGTGTTTGGCAGTTGGGAGGCAGTAGGCTTAGCTCCCTATGCTCAGAAATTCAAAGCTTTGAGTCTGTAACCCCACAAAGCTTTGATTTTTCACTGCGCATTGCCATTATTGTTATGGAATTTATGTCACCTTATAGTTTTGGGATTTTTTTTTATCCTTTAATATATGAGTTTGGATTGGTTTAGAATACTAAATATTATCTTATCCTTATGACTTATTAATAAGAAAAGGAATATATTGCTTACACCAACACTCTAATCCAATATTAAGCAGTTAATTCAAATTAATGATGATGGCTTGACAAGAAAATACCAGAAGTTCAAATCTCCTACTTGTAACATATTTGTTAAAGAAAACAAGAGAGCTGATATAATGTTTACAAAATATAGAAATGAGAATTCTGAGGATGGGCAGTTTGGGGAAAAGGAAGAGAATAGAGAGGAGGCTTAAAAAAGGTAAAAAAGTTAGTTTAGAAAGCTACTTAGGTTGGACATGGATCATCTAAAATGTCAATGTTGAGACATATTAAATCAAATATCAATGAAAAAAAAGTTTACTTATTCATTTAAATAAAAAACTGTTTAGCTCTCATACCATGATAAATTGAGAGTTTGCTCTCAATTTTTTCATTCATTCAATTGATACATATATCAAAAATCTGTTCAATGCTACCTAAAGAAGAAAACAAATCAAAAAAGGAAACATAATAAGCAGAATAATGAATAAATAATATTCATATGGTATGAAACATGCATTCAATTCTATCATTGTTTTGTAGTTGACATCAATATTTCATTTGAAAAAAAAAAAGAGTTATAAAATACCAACACAGAGGGAAATTAGATGGGTTTTATGAGCATGGCTCCAAGTTGAAAAGTGGTTTCCTTTTTTGTTGTAAGATTGCTGAGGAGGTGGAGGCAGGAGAGGGTTTTAATGGCTTCGTCTTCTCCCAAAAAGAGGTTAAAAATTTGAGACCCCCCAGCAGATGAATGTCAGTCTTTGATAATGCTAAAGATTCCTCAAATTGGGGTAGGGTTTGTCATTATGTGGGGTTTCAATTAGTTGGGTAAACACAATACCCTCCTCTCCCTACTGTTTCTTGATTATGACACCAACAGATCCCAATTTCCTCTTGATAATCTTTTAATCATTTTCTTCCCCCCCTTGTATTTTATTTTCAAATTTTCCTTTTTTGGTGGTGGAGGGAGATGGGAGAAACTCAAGAAAATGATGGCTGACATGATTTCTTCAATGCCAAACACTCTGAAAGGTGACATAAAGTTGGCATATACAACCAAGGAATAACTTCAAATATTGAAATGGCATAACGCTTGATGTAAAGGGCAGATTTAGGGAAAAAGGAAAGAAAATGAAAAACCAACCAACACAAAACATCTAATTTAGCAGAATTCTCTATTGCAAAACTCCATTTTAACCTATCTTTTTCTCTGATGGGTCATCCTGGCCGCTCAAACACAACATGATGATCATAGAAATTTGATAGCTTCTAAAATATTTAATCTCCATGGTCGTTTTTAGCATATGATCTTTGTATAATGAAACAGTACAAGGTTTGGGTGTGTTTGTGGGGATGGCTATACAGTATTATTACCTGGTCTGATTTGAGGAATATTTGGGATAAAAAAGAAGATATATGAGACAGAGCAATCAGCGTGCTTTGGGGGGACAATCAGAAAGCAATTTTGAGAGTGTGGTGAGGGAGAGGAAGAATTTTTCTAAAGATCTGTAAAGGAGAAATTAAAAACAAGTGAAAAGAGAAAACCATAGCATACATGGCAGATGGACTTAAAAAGAAAAACAAAGCACAGAATAAATCCCACTAATAAGTACCGGTAGAGTTAAAATATTCTGCCATTGTTGCACTGTTGCAAGACAGAACCACCATTGGTACATTTGTCAGCATTGAATTTGTCCAGGTGTTTGGCTAACCTGGATTCAAAGAGTCCCCTCTTTTAGCAAAGAACAGACAAATAGTTTTCAATATAATTTTGGGTAATTAAAGATTGTTTCTTTACCAAATAAAAATCCATTTTTTGATTTCTCCCCCCTCCCCTTTCTTTCTTTGTTTTTTGGGGTTTCTTTTTCTCTCTCTCTCTTCCTCTGAGATGTTCTTGCAGTTGATCTAGGAGGATAAAGGGATCTTCTCTTCTCCCCATTTGTTACAGAGAGAAAGTGGAGGAGAGATTTCTCTGTTACAGAGAGAGAGAGAGAGAGAGAGTTGGTGTTGCGTTTTGTGGGTTTTCGCGTCACGATCATTGGATGCACGTGGAAGCCTAGAAGGTAAATTCTTTTTTCTCAACTTCTTGTGAAGTTTTTTTCCTTTTATTATAATCGGTAAATTAACATGGATTGCAGAGTATTCTCACATTTCCTCATTATTATATATCAATTTCTTGCCAATGCTAATCTTCCACTTTCGTCAGTTCCTTCCTTCTCTGCAATCCCTCCATTCTTCTCCTTTAGTCTCTGTGAGCAAATTTCTCTACCTCTTATCCTTACCTATTTTTGTTTGGCTCTGCTCCTCGCGGCAGTTTCATCAACCTTAAACATCATCTAACTATTCTTCTTATATTATGTGTTTTCTTATGTAATGGGGTTGTTTATTCTGACGTTTTATGATCTGGATATGGGTTTATTTTCTAATTTTCCATCTTCTCCATAGCCATCCACCCGAATCGGGGGTTTCTGTTTTCGATCCTTGAAATTACAGTGTAGTAGTCAATTAAAGCTTGGTGCATGTTGATGTTCATGTGATGGCGTCGCATGGTTTGTGAATGTTTCTTGATCTGTGTGTCTTAAATTTCCATATTTAGTACAGTCATTGCGGGCTGTAGATTCTAGAACTGCATGCGATCCACTTTTTGAAATGCCCCAAATTTTGGTTCAACGCCCATTTGGCTGTAAGTGGGGAAGTTCTTCATTGATCTTCTCTGCGAAATTTCAAACCATGGTGTAAAATTTCTTCTCTTTCCTTTTGACCAGGATTTGTGAGTTTCTGAATTATGGCTCTACATGGGGATCACAGGGACAGAGAGCTGAAGATCCATGAAAGTTTGGAGGAACTTAGTACTGATTTAGCTGACTATATTGCTGAATTATCAGAGGCATCGGTTAAAGAACGTGGGGTGTTTTCTATTGCATTATCTGGTGGCTCTCTCATTAGTCTAATGGGGTATGGAGGCTTTCGTTTTCTTCTCTGGTTTCTTCGATTTTGTAGATTTGGTTTCTTCCTGTAATTTTCTTATGGATGAAAACAGAAAGCTCTGTGAAGCTCCTTATAACAAGACTGTTGATTGGGCCAAGTGGTATATATTTTGGGCTGATGAACGTGTTGTAGCAAAAACCCATGCCGACAGCAATTATAAGCTTGCAAAGGTTAACCTTCTGTCCAAGGTTTGTACTTACAACTTATGTTTCAGAAAGTTCTTATTATGTCTTTCTACTGAATGCATGACAAATGCTGTGCATCTAGGTTGAGATTTATCTGATTCTATCCTAATATGGACTGAGGCTACCCTCGGAATCGAATCGTTAATGATCCGATAACTACTCATTTGGAAAAACGGGGAAATTTCATGCTCTAGTCTCTTCAATGGGATCAAGAATGCTCTATTTCATATATACTTTGATGTGGCATGCTAAAATTTGCAAATGCTCTTGGTGATCTGGAATTATGGCTCTGCTTAAATTTGATATCAAGCTTCTAGAGAAATGAAAACTACTAAGTAATCATTCCTTAGCTTATTTTCCATGAATGGTAGGCTGGCTAAGTTTTGAGTCTCTAAATGGGTTTTCACAGAGGAAGTGTTAGTTCATAAAAATCCTTGGGCAATTAGATGCCAGTTTAAATACCAAACAAAGTACCAAGTTGCTCTAGGTATTCCTTCCCTGATTAGAAGTTCAATATAACATATGAAATATGGATGAAATGATAGATCTATTCTATTCTGGAATTATAGTTTTTGCCTTGAAGATATAAAAAGACTTCCATTCAACTCAACGTAGAGTAGCTTCCTGTCTCTACTTCTTTCTTGTAGTCATTTGATTGCCTTTCTTCTCTTTCTATGGACATGGTGGCCAATATTTTCAGCATTGACGATTTACCTCACCGTCTTTAAATAAATAGCTGTAGCTTCACTAGTTATCACCGAAATTGATAATTATGACAGGATTTCTTGGTCTGCAGCTCAATATTGCACTTCTGTTGAACTACCACTGAATTGTTGAAGTTTTCAACTCTCCTTTACATGTAGGGCCCAAATTTTGATTTACATAGCCTGATATATACATCATTATGTTTAATAAAATAGGGAGGAAATGACATTGCAAATACATCCCTCTACCATGTCCTATTACTACAAATCTCAACTTTTGAAAATGTTAAAATCAGTTTACTAGTTTACATCATTTGTTAGCAGTCCTCCCTCTCCCATCCTCTCTCTCCCAAATGGACTTTGGGATGGAGAGAGTGTCAGTAAAGTGAGCTGAAAACCTCTTGCCCAAAAACCTAAATGATTTCATGAACTCTAAGCTAATGAAGAGAAGGCATTTTTTTTCTTTCCATCAATTGAAAGAGACTTTTCAAGTACTTAATATTATTTTTGGGACCGTCGAATGCTAAGAATCTCGGTGGACAAGTTTTTGCATGATTTCATTCTTCATACCTTGCCTTCCATTGTCATACAGTACGCTATTTCCAGACTTGTGAACATGTGTTAGTTTCATCATTTGTGGTAGAACTACGTAATCTTACCATATGGCAGTCTTTCAACTAAGACTGCTAGTCAGCACAGATGAATAAATTCTCTTCCAAAGTGGCAAAGCTTTGTGTTTAATGGCAAATATTATCATAGCTTGTGCAATGATTTAACAATTGCACTCAACAATTCTAAAACATGGTTATTTTGGACTTTGATGCTAGCAATTCAAGTCAACCTACCTACATAGCTTAATGACCTGTTCTATTTGCATCACCAGGTGCCAATTGTTCCCAGCCATGTCCACTCAATCAATGATTCGGTGTCAGCTGAGGAAGCTGCCGATGAGTACAAGTTCGTCATCCGACAGTTGGTTAAATCCCGCATTGTAAGTGTGTCTGATGTCAGTGACAGTCCCAAGTTCGACCTCATACTTCTTGGAATGGGTTCTGATGGCCATGTTGCTTCATTATTCCCTAATCATTCGGTGCTCGAAGAAAAAGAGGAATGGGTTGCCTTCATTACCGATTCCCCGAAACCTCCTCCCGAGAGGATCACCTTCACATTGCCTGTGATCAATTCTGCATCCAATGTGGCAATTGTTGTGACAGGCGAAAACAAAGCAGAGACTGTGCATTTGGTCATCGACGATGTAGGAGCAGACTGCCTGCTCCTACCTGCAAGGTTGGTACAGCCAAGGAAAGGGAAGTTGGCGTGGTTTTTGGATAAATTTGCCGCTTCAAAACTTGACAATTACCAGTTTTCCGAGTAGGCTTAACCAAGCTGTTCTCGTCGAAGTGTACCTCTGTATGTAGTTGATGGATTCAGCAGTTATGGATCCCACCCCTTCATTTCGATCCCACATTTTATTTCACCCCCTTCCTTTTTGTTTTGGGTCACAATCTACATTTTGCCTTCTCCTCATTTCTTTGCTGGAGTGATGAGAGAAGCGTGATTCTCCTTTCATTTTGTAAGCAGAGCTAAATAAGCTAAGGTCTCAGCGAAGAGCAGATGGTTTTGTAGGACAGTTACTGCTATAGTGCTATGTATATGTTGAAGCCGGCAGAAGCATCATTGCAAGTTTGTAAAAAGCAGCCTTCACAGATTTATTAAGTTCATCTCTCTCTCTCTCTCTGTCTATAAAGTTGTAAAAATGTGGGGAAGAGTTTGGTAATCCTATCATTGGTTATGACATCACATTAACCACATAAATTCAAAGCCTAGTTTCTGTGGGGAAGAGTCAGAAAATAGGCCATCAACATCTTCAATCGCTTTCCAGATGGTGACTGTTTTGAAGAGTGGATTCGATATTCTAGCTACAGGGATGACATTACTGGAATGCTGATTTCAAAAGTTCCAATCCAACTACTTTGCCCTCTACATATAAAAATGTCAAATGTCCATTTTTTCTAATGCCAAGTGGATAAGCATAGCTGATGGCTTGGCCCATGGTGATAAGACCTCTCGTAATAGTTATCTAATGTTATGGCTCGTTTCTTGGATCTTACTGATCAAGAGCTGATGACTCTTGGAAGCTTCCATGAGCTTATCTCCGACTTAGGTGACTCTTCGAGACTTGCTTTCAACTGTTGTCCTAGCCCCTGGTAAAAAGATTTGATGTATTTATTGGTAAAATTGTAAGGGGGTCAATTCTTACCATCAATATTAGAGATGTCAAATTTTCGTGGGATTGGGGCCTACAAGGACCCACCCTCAAATGGGTCTAGGAATTTCCTCCATCGAAAAAGATAAAACCTTCTTTCTTTATTTAACTTTGGAATTGAACCAGTGAGTTCCTATTTCCAATGACATCTGATTTTTGTTTCAGAATTCTCCAAATTTGTCCTAATTTTCTGAACCAAGGGAATAAGGCGAAGATAGAAATCAAAATCCTACGAATACAAAAACAGGAGGAAGAAAAGAATCTTACCTTTGAAGTTTTGGAACATTTAAATATGATTACTTTTAATATTTAAATTTATTGTAGCTTGACCAGTTTCTCAATGAGTCGGTTCCCAGATTGTCGACAAGGGCAAGTGGTAAGGTAAGAGGTTTGTTTGTTGAGACAAAAAGCCTTGCTGCCAGCAATTATAAGCTTTGCCCAATGCTTGTACTTTGGTGTACCAAGTATTTTCCGAAACAGTTGATGCCTCTTCTTTTAGCTTCTTCATTGATTGCTCTTCTATTCAATGTTACATGTTGGAGGGGGCAAAACTGCCAATAAATTTGCACCCTACTTTTCCCTCTTTTAAAATAGAAGTTAAAGCTTGAGGATTTTCAACAATCCAACTTTGCTACCGATTATCCCTAGTGTATAGTAGTCCTTAAATCCAGATCAGTGAACAATTAACGAATGGGATTACAGAGTAGGAGAATCCAAATGAGAGTTCAAAGTGATGCTTTGTTTTAATTGGTTTAATTCACATCTGGCACAGGACACTTGTGAAATAACAAGATCTCATTGGATTTTGCTATCCTCCATGTTCCATCACATCAGCTTATACTAAAAAAGGCTAAAGATACATACAGTTGAGGTAATTAAATTACTACTTTGAACAAGCACATTATTCAAAGCCTAAGAGATAAGAGTTGTGTTCTTCCCCTCTATTTTCAACTTTAGTGCTCTACCCAACATGTTCGATGTCACGGTAAAGTACCAATCCTTTAAAATAACTTAACCTCTTAAAATTGGGTAGATCTATTTTTCTAACATCAGAGGCATAAACCTAATAGACTTCATAAAGAAGGGAAATGATAAATATTTGGTTATAATGTTATTTTGCTACAACGGATTCTGTTCCTATTACCTCCTTTAGCACATTGATGATGATCTGACTTCGAAAAAGAATCCTCTGCACTAGATATGTTGCACAACTGCACATCATTCTCAAGAAACACCTCTTGCTAGTCTCCATCTGAAATATTGCTATTTTATTGTCAATTCAGGCTGATCGAATCTGAACATTGTTCACATTGCAAGTGTAAAATCAAATTGGGATACAAGTTTACGCAATCTATTAAGCTGAGTTGATAGAAGTGGAGAATGATATTGATTACCCAACTGGATCTCTAAATGCATATATGTAGTTACTTACCTATATACCTATATCTTATCTGCTTGGTTGACATGACATGCTTGATTTACCTTCTCAAATTTTGAACCATACAATTGGCAAGTAGAGCTAGCTACAACGATCCCAATCAATCTCTTATAATCAATTGGTCAATAGTTTTCTGAAACATCAGAATCTGATTTGGATAACAAGAAAAACAGCCACATGGCAGTGTCCTGCTGCAGGAATGATGAGCACTCTCCATTGTTCTTCGTGACACTTGTATTTGTTGCATCCAACATCGGATTAACATATGCCCTTGGACTAATGTTGATGAAAGTTTTATTTTCTTTTCCAATTAAACCAATAGGGTAGAATCAATTAATGAAAAAACTGACGCGCTTGAAGTAGAGACCTTGAAATCAGCGCATACTTTGAAATCTCCCCAAAACAAACATAATTGATGTGTTTTAGACGCTAGTTACACAACGAAAATCATATTAACCATTTGACTTACGCAAGACGTGATTCCAAAAATAACATCCAGTTCCATATCTTAGGCCTGATTGGTGTGTGGCACAAAGTTAACTAGTTCCATATTTCATGGCGTAGGGCAATAAATGATGAGGGTGAGGGCAATTGAAAACAAAACATATGGATGCATTTCTCAGCATATGCTCTGATTTACAATTTCAAAAAGTGACCTAGGGTATAAGATGAAACTACACCTTCATAAGCTTGACTTTCAGTTTCATTTGTCCTTTTTTATTTTTTTTGGTAAGACACAGAGCTTCTAATTAATATGGTCAGCATTGCAAAAGAAGAGAGAAGTCCCCAACCAAA
The DNA here is from genome assembly GCF_013281855.1 of Momordica charantia. Classification (NCBI taxonomy): domain Eukaryota; kingdom Viridiplantae; phylum Streptophyta; class Magnoliopsida; order Cucurbitales; family Cucurbitaceae; genus Momordica; species Momordica charantia. The sequence continues at coordinate 29,738,312 of NW_028275167.1, read as the reverse complement.
AGAGCTGATAGAAAACTGCACCAAGAACAAGAACTGCTTACAAAATAGTTTAGCAAAGGAGAAATTATAAGCAACAAATTTTGGCAAGTCCCACAATTCCACCTTTTCCTTCTCTTTATTATCTTCTGGCGACCAGCCAAAGCTCCCATAGCAAATCCTTTACTCCATCCATCAAGAGAGTTCTGCCATGTCTTTCAAGCCTATGCTATGCCCATAGATAAGTACCTGATATAATCCTTAGCCTGGCACTAGCAAACCCAGTTCGTACCAAACATTCTAAGGTGGGTGCTCAATCAGTAGAGACTAAAAGGACAGGTAATCTTGACTCTCCACTTTAACAACAAAAAACACATCATTTTGGGTTAAGCATCACATTGGCCTACCTTCTCTGAATTATTTCTCCAGTGTTAATTCCTCCAAGAAATAGGGTTCATCTCACATCAATAACTTGACTCCAACCGCATTTAGGTAGCTTTAGCCAAGTTTCTTTTAAAGTGGATACTTGAAAACACCAAGTATAGCTCGTAATAATCTATCTTCCAAAGCCTACAATAATTCTTTCATCGTCTGAGGTCTTAATTTACGTATTAAAATACCACCCGTCTCTTGAAATCTCAACATTCATTTTATTGAACCATTGAATATTTCTCATGAAGCTAACTTTTAATGTAATAGATCATGTGTGTTACTTTAAATACATATAACATGACACTGTGACTTAGCTGGGTGGTCAAAGAAGGAAGCTATAAACCTTGATACCATAGAGGTCACATGTTGAAACTATGATGGTCTTTACCTAAGATATTAAATATTATTCAAGTATTTTAACAGTTTCCCAACCCCAGATATTAAATAGACTAAATCGGTTGTCCTCTGATATCTGTTGCACAACACATAAGTTGATCCAAAGAACCACGATTATCCACCAAAAATGCATTTGACATGGCAAAGAACAACTTCACTTCACAGCATACTTCAAAAATATAGGCCTATAACTTTGATATGTCAAGATTAGCTAATAAACTCATAATGACTTTGGCTGTCTTGATTAAATTAACAAGTTGTGATTTAAGTCCGATTATCAATTTGAGCAAAGGAAGAATCTTATTTCCCTCAGAGACATCTCTGTGCAGTATCATCAAATAATCTTAAAAGGTACATATCCAAACTTGGGAAATTAGGCTAACAGTCCCAAAAAAAATTGTAGTCCTTTTCCATTTTGGAAAAATTTATGAATCTGCATGGATTATGAACCTCCAACTTATAGACAGAGGAAAATCTATAACCACTATTTCCAACTTAAAATTAACGGCACTGAAGTCTACAGTAACAAAATATCTTCAAGGCAATCATTTAGAAGAAGAGAACGGAATATTATGCTCCTATTCCTGGTCAATCAACAATACCAGTCGCATATATTTCTCCACAAGAAAGCAATAGAAGCAAAATCCTTGTGTTTATTCTATACATGATATTGCATTTAGATCGATTTGGTTGATTCTTAGGACTTAGGAGTTACATACTTGGGATTATTCTAAGGAAACGTTCTTGCTAGTTTTTCCAAAAATAGATAGCCAATAAACATGAAATCATGATCAGTCATGTCGGCAGATACCTGAATTACCAATTAGTAAAACACAGCAGAAAAATAATGCAGAACGCATAATTGGGGGTTGCAAGAAATAAATAGGTAAATAAGAAAGGGGAAACTTTTAATGGGATGGATTGTGCAGAAAGTAGACTATTATTTCCTCCTCCCACTGAATTACCTTCATCTTAAAGAATAGAAAACGAAATAAGCCTAACAGCGCTAAAATGATGTGAAAATCTAATAAGATAATTATTTGGGCATATGCAAGATATGCTAAATATATAACTGAAGGAATTAAATGGTTCAAAAAGCATACGACAGGGGTAGTTGGGAATGTAAAATCGCCTATATCTAAAATTTGTTAAAAAAGTGTTAATGTGAGAACCGTAATTTTAAATGGCCTAAGGACATCCCTTCCCGAATCTAACATGAATCTCAATTATTTCATGCTTTTGAGCAGTTGCTGTAGTTATATCGAGCCACATCGGGAAAACAAAATTCCTTTCACAAGGGCCAAGGCGACCGTGTCAGATAGTAAACAATAGAATTCAAAACAGAACAAATTAATGCTACCAGCATGCATCACATGCTTTATACTTGAAGAGAAAACAACTGATTATGAACAAGCATTGCGAAAAATCTCATACGAAAGGGCAACATAAGTGTGCATTAGCATTACCACTACCACGGCAACACATAAATCAATTACTGATAAGTAAATCGAAAGATGCAGAGTTAAAGAAAATCGAACCCTAGAGCGGCTGCACTACTTCTCACATGGTCCACTGTAATGCTCTGAACAGGGCTCCGATTTAAATTATTTCCAGACCTGCGTGCTGCGTTTTCTTCGCGATTGTCATAGAGAGGAGAAACGAAAACACGATAACTCATAAAACGATCGAAATCATTGGAGAATCAGGTTCGATGAGTGTTTGGCCATTAGAAATTTAGAATCTTCAGCAAAGACAGAGATGGATCGATCGAGAGGGGAAAAACGAAGATTGAAAATTGAAAATTTCCCTCCATTTGTCCACAATGCGCGGTTTTTTCTTTTCCTCCTTCAATTGAAATTTTTGAAAAGTTGAAATAAAAATCTCGCCGTTGCCGGGGATCGAACCCGGGTCACCCGCGTGACAGGCGGGAATACTTACCACTATACTACAACGACTGGATGTTATTTTAACATTACTTTATTTTAAAACCAAAATAAATTGACGTGCTATTATAAAACCATATTAACATTTAATACTCAATTCAAAATTATGAATTCGTATTAGTTAGGAACAGCTACTCTATTATGTGACCTTAAAATAGGAATTGGCAACTTATTGCAGTAAATCTTTTGGAAAATTTAGAACTAAGAACATTGTTTAATGGTTAAGATATCTTGTTTATTTTTTAAAGGTTGGAGATTATAACCAGGCTTATAAACTATATTACAGACAACAGTAGTAGTAGTATTGGTATGAAATTGTCAAATCGAGTATAGCTCAAGGGATTTTCTTGCAACTCTTTTTAGATGAACACGAAATATGTATGATATTAGATTATACTATTTTAATTTTTTTTCTATAAAGTACAAGTAAAAATAGAATCCGCGCATTTACTAAAGTAATTGCATTTAATTAGTAAATAATTTTGGCAAATTGAAAACGTTATCGTAATTAGTTTATTTATTTATTTTATTTGATGGTGTTGATAAAAACACATTAGAAAATTATGAGAGTTTTCGAACATTTACGGAAAATGTGAGATACTTTTGACTGATTTGACATCAAGGTTGTAGCAATTTGACTTACAAGTTTCAAGAATGTGGACAAGCATGAGAACATGTTTCTTGAACAAACTTATATATGTTTGTTTATAATTATAAATACTAGATTACATAGGCTATTTCTCATCTACAATATGCTAATCAGAAAAGATGCCTTTTTTTTTCCATAGTTTTTCTTTTCTTTTCTTTTTTTAATATTATTTGCCATAGTACTTACCATGTAAATTAATTATTGGATGGTCACACTCTATAGTTACTTTTGTTTCAGCCCTTCTCTCTCTTGTTTTTACCCGTACATTCCATCTCCTCGATTGAAGATTTATGAGAATGTATAACTCACGGTTTTTTATATCAAGTTTTTGTTTATGAAATGTGAAGTCAGACAGTCTAAATTTGTATAGATTTACGTTTAAAGAATACATGTGTGTGTCGGATTAACAAATTTACCGGTGTAGATAAATCTATATTTGCAATTATAAATAAACATAGGTTTGATTTTTTAAAACTTTGAATTATCACACCAACCATAACTCACAAATAAGGTGCCATTGAAAGGTATATCAAACAACAATTGAGCTTTGAGTCATTGATACTTGACGAATGATTTAAATTATGTCTACTAATACACAATTAATAAGAATATATTTGATTTACCATTGGGTTAAGCAAAAACAAGGGGTTTGTATAGTTTATGTTTGGATTATTACGAGAAAATAGTTTACAAGAAGTCTGTTATATGGGTTTGTACATATATAATCTATGTTTAGATTACAATAAAAAATAGTTTGTAAGAGTTGATTTTTGTGGAAATTGGTGATTTTGTAAAGATTATTTGTAGTATATAAAAATTAGAGTTGGTTTAACACACCCCAAAGTTATATTACACATGGGTTATAAAATTTCACAATCATATAAAATAATTTTGTATGTAATGGACGACTTACGTATCAAAAATAGTTGTAATTAAGATGATACTATCCAGGACTTCAGAATTAGTAGAGAATCAAAGTGAATGATCAGTCGGGTCTAGATTAATAAACACAATATCATTTTAGCCCCTTTCTTGGGTCATAAACAGAAGAAATGCGATTCAATTACTTCGCTCTAACTATTCGTTAGGCTTGAACGAAGTAAACCTCAAATCAAATATAAGTTTTAAACTTTTTAACTCCAAATTATGATCATGAGAGCAGAAGTGGGAGATTAAATTAAATTGGGACGAAGCTGATCTGATCTTCCCCCATTAATTAATTGTCTCCCAAGAACTCCCAACATCCCAGCCACAGCCACAGCGAGCGATGTCAAATCAAAAGATTCCCCAATATGGGTACAGAGGGTGAGGTGACAATAGATTTAGTGGGTTTTATGTGTAAAAACGTTAAAAAACACAACCATGCACAGGAAACAAGTGGTGCATGGAATGGAATGGAATCTCGTGGGCAGTAGAAACAAAAGAAAAAAAGAAAAAAGGATTGATTAATTGGAAAGGCCTTGGGGGGAAGTACAGAGTTATACCAGCAAAGAAAGGTGGAGAATTGAAGGGGAAGAATGGCATGGTTGCCGTTTTGGGGAATGGGGAATGGACGTATCATGATCAATATATTGCAATGGCAGCTCTCTCCCGGCTGGCTATGGCTGTGGCTATGGCTGTGGCTGTGGCTGTGGGATTGTGACAACTGCTTTTTCGGTCTTTCTTTTTCAAGTTTCCTTGTTTAGCATTGCACCCACAAAAGGAGCCATTCAATCGCACACCCGCTTCTCTCTTTAACCATCTTTTCACTTCATTCATCAACTCCCTCTCCCTCTCCATCATCTAACTCTAATATTTCCATCATTTTTTTAAACATGACTTGTCCACCAAAAACTGTCCTTTCTTTGAACTATCAAAACACTTTTAATTCTCTTTTCAATTGCTATTGTTTTCAAAACTTTTTGAGACCATCTAATTGGTTGAAAGATTATGATTCTTTCTTAACTTTACTAGCTACTACCTCGTTCTAGGAGCAATTTTTTATTTTTTTATTTTTGGTTTGGCCCATTATGATCTAGATTTGTTGGTATTTTGATCTAATTTTGATCATGTGCTTGGAATACCAATCTTCTCATATTTTCACGATGATATGATATGGAACTTTGAGTTTAAGTTCTCATAGTTTGTACTCCTAACAATTCTCAATCTTTTGAATTCTCCTATTGAGCAAAAGATGACCAAGTCTTCCCTCAAATAGTCATCTATCCATCAAATCTTGATCACGTCGAAAACTTGCTCTTATATATCTAGGCTTAACTCCTCTCATTAGACTACATTGGCATGTTAGATATAAAGCTCGACCACAAATCATATTGTGGAATAATCGATATGTTAACCACTCTTTGTCACAACCGTTTAAAATTTTGCTCCCGAACCAAGTTTGTTTGGCATTTAAAGAGGATATCATTTATTAGAACAATGAACCCATCCAATCGGATTGAGAAGGAATCCTAATGAAAAGCAATCGGAATGAAAATGTTATTCTTCGATGTTATTTAGTTTACTAGAAATTTTATGGAATTGAGATAAAAAATTTAATGAGAATGAGATCTTGTGAGAATTTTGATTCTCATAATTTACTAGAAATTTTATGGAATTTGGATAAAAAATTTAATGAGAATGAGATCTTGTGGGAATTTTGATTCTCATTCTCCATAGTAAATATGATTTTATTTCATTTCAAAGAAGAAAGATGTCCTCCATTTACACTATCATCTTTTTCTAACTTCGTTTTTTCCATTTACTTCAACAATTGCTACAATAGAAATCAAATCTTCGAACCAAGGGACGGGACTCTTGAGAGACATTGTTGGCACCCCTTGGCCATGAAAAGAAATAATCTCAAGCTTTATTATTTTTGTTTGTTTGTGTTGTGAATTTTGGTTGAAGGGTTTGGCTGGTGGAGCTGATGGGTCTGCAAAAAGTGCAGCGCAAGGTACGATGCTGAGTATGGTAACACTAGATTTGCTTTTTGACTCTATTCCCAAACACTTCTCTCCCATCCCCCATCCCCTTTGCCCTTTATTATCATTCATTCACCCTTCTCTTCTTCTTAATATCATCATTTCAAAAAACCCTAAAACCTAAATATCTGCTGCCCCCCAACTCTCAACTCTCAACACCTTCTTCATCCCACAAATTTATTATTAATTAAATGAGCTCCGAAGACTCCAAAACTTCCATGGATTTGGTTCAGCCCTCTGAGCACCTCTGTTATGTGAGATGCAACTTCTGCAACACTGTTCTTGCGGTAACCCCTCCTTCTCCCTTTGTCTTCATCAATTTAATTAATTCATTTACGTCCAAAAACTACTCATCATATCATTGAAAAATCTGTGTTTATAATGCTTAAGTTGGCTAAATTTTTTGTTGGGTTTTTCTTTTTTTGAAGGTTGGGATTCCATGCAGACGTTTGCTGGATACAGTGACAGTGAAATGTGGTCATTGTAGTAACCTTTCATTTTTGAGCACGAGGCCGCCATTGCAAGGCCAATGCATTGATCATCCTCTGGGTTTTCAGGTCAACTATAAATATTATTATTATTATTTTGTCTTTTTTTATATAGTCGAACAAATGAATTAAATTGATATATTATTAAACCCTTTTGGAGCATTGTAATGAGCAGACGCAGGTGGGATTCTCCAATGATATTCGAAAGGGTGCATCGACATCGTCCACATCGACATCGTCTTCAATGGCGAATGAGTCTCCCTCTCCAAGTTTTGTTGTGAAACGTAGGTAACCCTTGAGGTTGCTTAGAAACATATACATGGAAATAGCATTTACGAGCTTAATTGATGCTCAAAACCTGCAGAATATCGAAAAATCAAGCGGTCCTGCTAATCATACTTAAAATTAACTCAAATTCTTAAGTTTTCACTTAATTTGCATGTTTTCTTTTTTTGGGTCCAATCTTATCTTATTTTTTTGCAGCCCCTGAGAAGAAACACAGACTCCCATCTGCTTACAATCGTTTCATGAAGTAAGTAAATTTATATTTGAATAATCAGAAAAATTGAAACTTTAATTCACATGAAGTCTTATACAACCATATATAATATTGTCATGTTAGAGAGGAGATTCAACGTATCAAAGCTGCCAACCCAGAAATACCACATCGAGAAGCATTCAGTGCAGCAGCAAAGAACGTACGAAATAATCAAGCTTCTTTTTTTTGTTTCATTTTCAAAAATCTCGTTAATATCAATATTCATAAAATTTCATTTCAAAATCAATTAACAATAGTAGCAGTAGTCCACCTATATTATAAATCATTCTTACGTCTCTTAATATGATCCACCCCTTAATTAAATTTTATAGGCATTTGGTAATCATTTGTTAATATTTCATTTGGTTGGAACATAACAGTGGGCAAGGTACATTCCGAATTCAGCTGCGGGGTCGGTTTCGGGTACTCACAACAATGTAAGGAAACAATATATATATATACATACATATACACAATTTGATGTGTAATTTGGAAATGACGACTGTTTTAGCAGCTGAGGCTTATGATTTGTAGGGTTTCCCATTTTGCAGGAATGAAACGTTTTAGGGCACCGGAAGATGAGGGATTGGACAAATTTAAATCAAGTGACTGCCTAGGGTTTGATAAAGTTAAGATTGGCCATATCTATGTGTGTCGTATTTTTTCATGTTTCGCTTTGTGCTGTCTTTGTTTTTACCATGGACGATGAACTTTGTTTTGGCTGTGGATCGGATCAAAAAGCCACAAGAGATCAGTTGTATTTTCTCGTAATCGTAATTAATGCCAATATTTATTTTTCTCAAAATATTAAAGAGGTAGATGTGTTGTGTGTGTTCAATCAAACTCCCTTATTATGAAATTATAAACTGGTTTTTGGAGATACATAATTAATACTAATTACAATTGACAATTTCACTTGTAATCTAAAAAACAATTACTTTCTAATAAGTAATTATATGCCAACTTGAGCATATGTGAACTAGTTAAAATAGTTATGTCCAATTAGAAGGGCGTAAGTTCGAATCTCGAGCAACACATGTTTTACTCAAAATAAAAAATTACAAATAGTATAAAATAGAAGGTTCCATTCTCTACTTCCCGTTTGCTAACTAAAAAAATCTAGAGGTAATTATATAAAAAACATAGTACTCAAAAGAGAAAAAAAAAATATATATATATATAACATAAAATAAATATATTTTTTCAAATAAAAATTTAACAAAAATACCATAATTCAAATTAACTTCTTAAATGTAAGGTAAAATACATAAATAAAAATCAAATTTATACTATATTAAATAAAATTAGAGCTGTGATATTTTAAAAAATACATATTAAATTTATCTTAGGAAATGAAATTTCTAGATGGAAGGTTTGAACATAGCCAGTTCCCCACATGTTACGTAAATTGAGCTAAGCAGGCTTGAAGTCAGGCTAACCATTGTCATATTTGCTAAAATATTGGGCTTTACTTGAAGCCCAATATTGTCGACTGCTGGATTTTTTACTTTTTTTAAAAAAACACATTTTTTATATAGAAAAAGAAATAAATGGTTAGGTTCCAATTTTCTCTATTTTTTTATTAAAAAAAACGATAATAAAATATAGCAAAACTGGCCTACGGGGGCACACATTTGAGCTGGTTTTGTATATAATATTATTAATCGTAATCAAAATCGAAACCACTCCCAATTCAAAAAGGTTGGCCGTGGAAACGACAACTCCAAATCATGTCGTTGAGACTTCCAAAACTGATAATGACTACAAAGTTAATATCATGTGAGAAGACTTGTATTGTGCTCTAACTTCTAACTTTTAATCAAGTATCAACTATAAAACGACGTCATTTTTTTTAGATGTACATCACTTAATAAGTTGAATGTCGTCCCTTCTAATATACTTGCAATCCATCCCAATCTTACTATGACAGTGAAAGAAAATGCACGTTATTGATAAGTTTGTACTTGAAAAGAAAATTTAACTGAAAAAAGTGTCAAGTACAAAATCAATCTTATAATTAGGAACTACTACCATCAATTCAATATCCCATCAGAATTAATGGGAGCTGGATATGTTTTTCTTGGTGACTAGTTCATATCAATGTTGGCCCAAAAGTTGAATTTATGTTGGTAGAACAGAGAGAGAATTTACTTGTTGAAGAGCGGTGGTAACCGGTAAGTGAACTTTGATTTCATTTTCCAAAAGGAAAAAACAAGGTCAAAACATATCGCATGACTTGCAGGTTCTACTATTCTTTTTAGGAATCAATTTTAAAACGTTTACAAAGTTAGAAGTGAATTTTTTGAAAAACGATGGGTAAGAAAAGAGATTAATTTGATTATCATTTATAGGAGTTCTACTTTTCATTACATAAAGAATCATTTCAAATAACTTGGTTGACATTGGCATGAATATGGCCCATTTCAAATAATTGATACAGGAGCTTTCTTATTTTGAAGCTCAAGTTAAGAATTAGAGTAAGTTGCAAAAGTGTTTTTAGTACAATATGTAGAAGTAGGGATTCGAAATTCATGACCTTCTAATTACAGAAAATAGCGTCTTAATCCGTTGAGCTATGTTCTGGTACGCAATTGACATCTATCAACTTAAGTTTTTTAAATGATTGGTCGAGAAATTATTAATTAAAAAAAAGTTAAAATTAACAATAAAGTTTAAAGGTAAGTTTGAGAAGGAATAAGTGAAAGAAGAAGATGGACCCTCCACCCACTAAAAATCAAAGCATAATATATGCAAAGGGGAGTTGTATAATGCTAAGTTTTGAGGCTAAAACAGAAGTGAAGAAGGCCATGGCCAAAGGGGGCATCATTGCAATCTCCATTAATTATTCCATTCAAAAGGCTATGATCAAGAGGATAGAACTTAGGCTCCAACTTAATCATGTTACCTTTGAAAAGAACTCTCTAGATCTCCCAATTTCCCATTTGTCAACCAGACAATTCTTCTGTTTGGTTTGGATATCAGCACTCTTTTTTAGTTCTTCCTCAATAAAACGACAACGTTTTTGCCCCCAAACTTATCAATTCCCCCATTTTTTGTTCTCCCCAATTATTAATCATGTGTTGCTGTTTGGGATGGGAACTTATGATGATGGATGTCTCTCAAATTGCTTTTATATCAACATTTCTTATTCACACATCATCTTAATTATTCTCCTATGTTATCCAATATGCCAAGCTAGCTATTCTTTTCTTTTTTCTTTCTTTTTTTTTTTCCATCTATCAGTTTATATATTAAAAAGAATTTAAAAGAAAATCACATTCTCTACTTCGAAAATTGATATTGATCAAACTTCTACTTAAAATTTTAAATTAGTATTTAGTATCGTTGAAGTACGAGTTTAAATGAAGTGGTTGATTGTTCAATTAGGAATTTTTTTTTCCACTGTTCCCAACTTTTTTGAAATATGAAGTTATTTTTACCAATTCTTAGTTTTAACTTGGGTATATTTTAATTTTTTTTATTTATCACGAACCATAATTTTTTTTAAAATAATGATATAGAATAGTGATATATATATATATATGTATGTATATATTTTTTTTTGAAAAATATTAATGTTATGTTAAACTTCTAGTAGGTATACATTTTCAACTAAAAAATTGTGAGTTAAATCCCACCACACATCTTGTACTAAAAAATTAATTTTTTCAAATTTCAAACTGGATACATTTAATTTTTTTATTTAATTTCGATTTAACGGTTAATTTTTCTTAAAAAAAAAGTCTCCAAATTAAGTCAGATTCTTCACTTTTGGGGAAAAAAAGGAAGAAAGAAAGAACCAAATCTCAAAAACATGTTCCTCCTCTCAATTTAGTACCATACGTTTTCAAAGGATTAAGCAGTTGTACTTATGATAATCTGGAGGTTTGTTGTTTTGCAAATGTGAATAGTGTTTCATATATTAAATGGTCAAATCAATGTATATTTTTTTTTTATTTACAATCAAAATAATCATCTCATTTTGGAAATATGTGTTGGACAAGATAACCAATGTAGTACAATTTGTGGAATTTTGGTTTTCTCCATTTCACCAACCAAAAGGCAAAAGTAGAGAAGAAAAGAAAAAGAAAAAGGAAAAAAAAATCCTAATCCTTTCATGCATCACACACATGCCAATGTTGCATGATTAGTGACCTCTGATTTCATTAACTAATCAAAAAAGTGCTTTTCAGTTTTATTATATTAATGCGATTTAAGGTTTTGAGATTAATTAATTCATTCATTCATTAAACATCATTACTAGTGTACCCCCAAAAGTCAAAAAATTCTTGGGATCTTTCTAACAAAATAATAATAATAATAAATCCCTTGGGATCATGAATGGTTATGATGAGAATCTAGTGAGAAAATCTTTAGGAAAACATTACCATTGCAAATCTAATTAGAGCATGGTGGACATTAAAAACAAAGGAGACGACAAACTTTCCAAACTTTACGTACAGATATCAGAAAAAAAAAAGCAATATTTGATGGAAAGAGAGAGAAGGGGAATTTAATTTGAACATAAGATTAAAAGAAAAAAAAAAGGATAAAAATTTACATTTGGCAATATCAAGAAATCTGAGCCGTTGATCTCTTAATGGTGTGAATGTTAGTGGTTTCGTACACAGGGAGGCCGCTTGATGAATAGCAATCGAAATCGCCGATCCTCAGCTCGAAAAGATCGGAACTTGAATCGCTGTCTGCGCCTTCATCTAGGCCGTTGATTTTTCTGATCTCGTTTTCCTGATGACGATCAGAATTTTGCTTATAATTATTATTATAAGCCACCTGATTAAAGCTCCCATTACCGAGATTATTGTTGGAAGATGATAATAAGGTTCTGATTTCCTTGTAATTTTTATTGGGAGTTTGGAGGGTGCAATTTGGAGTCGGTGGAGTTCTAAAACCTGAAACTGAAAAATTTGAAGATGATTTTGAATCGATTAAATTACTTAAACTGCTTCTTCTCTTTCTTCCTGCTGATCCAATTTCCTGATCTTCGGATTTGATGGGGTTTTTGGGTTTCTTTTTCTTTTTGGAGGCCGATTGGTTGAAGAGGGAATTGAGGAAATTGGCTAATCGGCCGCCGGGGGAGCTGGGTTGTTGGCGGTGTTTTTTCTCCTTAATTGTTTGTTTCTCCGCCGTGTACGGCGGCGGTGGGAGAGGGACCACATTGGTTCTGATCGGCAAATCGAGGCTCATCCTCCCAGCTCCTCGCCGGCCGCCATGATCTTCTCTGAAGATCTTCTGATAGCCGCCGCCGCCGGTGTAACTGACTTCATTGCAGCCGGAGAAGTAGCGTGCGGCTTCGAAAACATCGAGCTCGCCGGAATTGTTCCGGCGGTGGAATGATTTCTTGAAGATCTTGTCTGGATTGTCGGAGAGGTGGCTGGTGATGGACATGATCGCGACGAATTGGTCGGAGAATTTGTATGGGAGAAAAAGGAAGAGAAATTTGTGGAAGAGGCTGCTGAGGGAAGAAGGAATTTATATGTGGAAAAAAGGAAGGGATTTTAGAGGTTACTGTATATGACTTGAAAGAAAATATTTGGTAATTTTCTCTTCTCCCCAGTTAAATATTTGGCAAACAAGAGAAAGAAAGGCAAAATAGAGATTTGTTTTAAAAAAATAAATAATAATATAAAAATGTTAATATGACTTTTGTCCCTAACTAAGTGTTTATGAGTTGAAATCTCTCACTTTCACGTATTTGTACTGAAAAAAGATAAAAAATGAGACTTTTTAAAAAAGCATAGAGAGATGGATCATCCCAACTAGGAGCAGCTAAGTATTTTCGTTGAATTTATAGGTTGGATTAAACGACGGAGAGGCGTGTTTGAGGAGTGAATTTTACAATAATTTATTCAAAATTCTGACATTATTGTAATATAAAATGATGGGTGTGCCTTTTTTTTCTCTTCTTTTCGGGAAGAAAAGACTAAAGAGAACCCACTTGATAATAATCTTTGATTTGGCAGTAGAGGAAAAGAGTGGGTACCACAAAAACAAACCCTCTCTTTCTTTCTTTCTTCTCTCTTTTTCTTAATCACCCTTTCTAAAAGGGCAGTGGTTTTGTTTAATTAATTACTAATGTAGTTTAATCAAGGGTTTTCCCCCAATATCACTGACCATTGGATTCTCTTGAAGGGTGTTGTCAATTTCACTAACCCATATATCATAATTATATAGAAGAAAATAAGGTAAAACCAACACATTACTCTTCCATTTTTGTGTGCTAGAATCATTTGTTCAACTGTGGCCCATTAAACAACACATTACTCTTCCTGAAGTGGGATGGTAAGCCATCAACATCTTGCTCTAAGGAGCTTAAATCAAAAGAAAAAAGTTTAAAACTCGATCCATTTTTCTTTATATATATATCTTAACTATAACATCAAATTTCACATAATGAGATAAGACCCGAACTACGAGCAGAGAGACGAGAAAAATGAGATCTTCGAGAAAGAGAGTTGACAACGATGAAAAGATCATCAGTAACGACGACTCATGAAAACGTAAAAACTTTTATATCGCACATGTCAAAGTCAAACTGGAAGGAAATTGATAAATCATGAGAGAAAAGTTGGTCCACACCCAGAAAGGTAGCAAGTTAAAACGGTTTCTGGACCAATGGAGCAAGTTGAGATGTTGGGGTTGAAGAATCAGAAAGAGTTGGAAGTTTCCCCATCAAATGAAAACAACTGTTCATAGATCAAAAGTCCCAATTTAGCATCGCCAAAAGAATATATGGGGCTGTGTATAAATTGAGAGAGAGTGTATAAATATGGGGCTGTGTGTTTAAGGACATTTAAAAACTTGACCATTGACGGTGGGGGGTTTCAATTTGAAGTCCAAGGCTGTCTCAGAGTACACACCCACATCCATACTATATTAAAAAGGGAGATGTCACCATTTTATCCTTTATCAAATTTTATATTTACTAAACATACTATTTTTTATTTTAATAATTTTAATTAATAAAAATATGAAGGTTATGAATGTGAAGAGTTTGAATAAAAAAGTTTTGTTATTTATTTCAAACCATTTATGATTTTACTTTAATTGTAATTAATAATATAATTAAAAAGTGTTGGAATTTCAAAAGTTTACCAATCTCCTACATGTATATATATGAAGTTCATCTCTATTTTTTTATACGACAATTTAGCTCTCTCTTTATTTGCTTCTTTTCATTTCTTGATTTCTTCGAAATTTTACAAATTTAGCAATATCATATTACACAGTGACCTAACACCTTGAGTATCTCAATTTATAGGAGTTTGAAGGTAATGTTGTTTATAGTTTGGTCTCATACGTTAATCAAAGGTGGACCAATCTTTGAGAACTATCTTTTGAAAAACAGGTACGAATCTTCTCTATAAATATCTAGAACTTATTTTATAATCAGTATTGTTATTATTTTTATTATAGAAATTTATAAATGGTTATAATTTTAAAATTTAATTATAACTAAGTTTTTAAATGTATGTATGTAATATGAATTATACATAAATATTATTCTCTACTAACATTGTTTATTTTTACACGAATAAATATGACATATTTTAAAATAGTTAAAAAGATTTTTTTATCTCTATAGAAATATTTTATTTAAAATGATAAAAAAAAACCACTTGAGCTAACTATTTCAAATATTACTAATAATTAGATAATAACATGTTTAATTTGAATTCTAATTAATGTCTGTTTTTTCTCATCAATTATAAATTTTTATAACTCATTAAAATTAATATAATAAATAAAAAGTGGATTAAAAATAAATATTATAGAAGCAGTATAATATATTATTTTATTTATAATAGTTATTATATTTTACTAATTAATTACACGAATAAATATGATTCAAATAAGTCAAACTAAATTTTAAAATGTAAAATTATGAGTATTTTATTTTTAAAAAAGTTGATGAGTTCAAAATGCTCAAAATTATAGAGAAAAAAAAAAGCAATGAAATTTTTATGAAGTAAAATATTATCTGGAAACTTAACTCTTAACCGATGCACCAAATCAATATAAAAGTTTGAAATTTATAAATGTTAAATGTGAAAAGTTTTGTTATTTCATTATTTTGAAATATTTCATTTTTAACTTTCTAATTTGACCGGCATAATTGAATTACATACTTATTGATTTATAGTCATTTTTTTATTATGATAATTTTTTATGAATTGTGATATTTTTTTAATCTTGTATCGGTGAAAAAAAAGAATTACGTGCATTTGCACGTGGTAATACACTAGTAATTCAAAATGCATCAACACATCCACGTATCGGTGATAGCAACTAATTACATATTGGATTGGCCTTTGCCTCAACCAAAAAAAAAAGAATATACATGCAGATCAGTAGATTTGGCGGTCGACAATTATTCAGATTCGATAAAAGTTGTCACAACGTCTCAATATTACGTGGGTCGTTTGGACTTGGTGAAGGTTGTCACAGCACTTTAATGTCACGTGGGTTTGAACAAGTAGGTGTGATACGTACCATAAATCACCAAGCAATTGTTATTGCGCCATCTCCTAGAGAAGTGAGGCAACATATATCAACAAATTACTTTACAAGATGATAATGAAAGACCAGTTATATGGAGCTAGCTAGCTTGGATAATTTTTCTATATGGGGTGGGTTTAAATAATTTTGGGATGGTATAGTGTAATAGATGACGTATTTTTTTTCTTTTGAATTAGGACAAAAATAGCATTAAAAGAATATATATTATAACTACTATTAGGTTTAAAATTTTACAAAAATAGAATAAATTGCAAACTTATAAAATCACATGATACGAAAAGTACTTTTGTGACATTTTTGAAAAAAAAACAAAAAATAATAGAAAATACATATTTAACATATTTATTTTATGTCATGTAGTATAATTTCATTTTGTTAAGGTTAAATAGTGGCAAGAACATGACATGAAGATATTAAACATGGTATTAAGGTTGTGGTCGAAATCTTTTTCTCATCTTAATCTTTTCTAACTTCCTTATTGATATTGATAATCATGTACTTTGGGTCTCGTAATAATTATTTTATAAAGTCATATAAGTGAGAGGGAATACTAAAAACATGCATTATAAAAAGATTAAATCTACATCTAAAACTTAAGCTTTTGAATTTTATGGTGATTTAAGGAATATATCATTTAGTTATGAATTTTATAACCATTTAACCTCTAAGGTATCAAAGTTTTTCAATCAAATTTTTTACTGAATGACATTGAGGGATATCGTTGAACTTGAATAAGAAACACTCTAATGTAAAATAAAAATAAAAAATAAAAATAAAAATTTGTTTTGTGTGAGTTGATGTTTTCTTTTTTTTTTTTAAAATATATAGTATCAAAGCTTATCATGTCTCACTTTCAACGAAAGCTTAATTTTGATTGCACTCCTAAAATTCCATTATGCTTTAAGAGATGTTAGGATGTAGTGCTAAAAATGAGCGAGAGACATGCATGTGAGTTATATTGACCTAATTAACATGATAATTGAGGTGATTTTGATATGTTTTTTTGAAAAATGTCTTCTTTCTTAAAACACCCCTAGCTAATTATCATTCAACCACTTCAACTTTCTTAAGTTTTAAGATGAAAACAATTACATCAAGACAACCATCACACCTCTCAATATCCAAAATAGTTACAATTTGTTCAAATAGAACAAACAAAAATTAATCAAATTGCTCGCTTGAGAGATGACGCAATGAAGCATTTCGAGCTTTGGAGACGTACCATCCATCTAGAGGTTTCGAGTTTAAGTTGTGCTGGTCATGAGTTGCTCACTGAGTATCCACTACACCATTAAACTTTCAATTTTGTGTTTATTAATAACAAAATCTTGAAAGGAAATCTTTAGTAAAATTACAAGCATTCAATCAATAAACTTTCAAAGTTGTGTTTATTGACAAGTCTCCCAACTTTAAATATTGAATGTTGTGTCTAATAGATTTATAAACTTTAAAAATATCTACTAAATTCACGAACTTTATTTTATTTCTAATTGGGTCACTAGCATATTCCTACACTATTTTTTAAATTCATAGACCTAAACACAAAATCGAAAGTCGAATAACGTATTAATTAGACTATATATAAAAAATAAAAAAGTTGTTTAAAGACTTATAAAACACTTTTTAAAATTTAAAATTTTATCAAAGTTTGGAGACTACTTTATAATTTGTTTAGTTAAGAAACTGACCAACTCTGCGAAGCTCGACTCGGATGGAGAATGACCTAGAGATATGTCGAACAGGGAACCTGCAAAACATAAAACACTCCGACGTCCAAATCAATAGATTGTCGAGTAAATTCAAGAGAGAATTTAGTATTCATGTACCTGAAAATGAGACAAAATGATTCTACTTATAGGCAACTTCTCTAAAATATTTCAGGCAGGGCCTTAACGGCTCTTTAAAGTAGTCGTAAATCACGGCACGTTGTCGTGGAATCTGTCGAAGAATGGAGCCAAGCCGAAGTTAGCCATATCGGTTCGATCAACATATAGAAACGTTATTCAAGGAAGCCAGATCGGCTCGGCACTCTAAGACATTGGTTCGGTACTAGAAAACAACACCGAAATAGTGAAACTTAAGTCTTATCAATCAAAACCACATGTACTTTTTATTCTTCATTCAAGATGTACCACGTGTGAGACTGAAAATCACCCCCAACATAATTTAACCGAAATGCCAGATTTATCCATAGAACTCAAACCCACTTTAGAGATAAGGGGTAAATTTTGGAAGTTGCATATAATTAAGGTTGTTAACTTTGTAAATGATAGAAAGCAGCAAAGAAGAAGAAACAGTCGTTTTCCTATCCACAGGCAGTGACAGTTCAATTTCCAAGGTCATTGTCTGTCCTCTCTCACTATGATTCGTAGCAATCCATGGGGTCACAAACCTGTCATCATAAAATTAAATTTAAAACAAAAAACAGGAATCCAACCACTTCCTCTTGAACACGACATGTTGTTTGTTTCCTATTCGATATTGGGCAAATGTTTTATTTCATATAACTGGCAATGGGCCTTCTCCCATTACTCAATCAATCATATAAACTGATCCAGTGAGTGAAGTGAGTGAGTTTCACTTGTCTAACTCCTCATCCCAAACTTGTGCTTAATCATTTGCCCTAATTCCACCCCTTTTTCACATTTTGCCTTTTACTTTTTGTTTTCATCTCCTCCCCCAACTCTATTCTCACCCGATAAGAAAAGATTACGACTTTGACAACATGGAAACTCCACGAGCCCACTTCAAACATTTGTAAGCTTGAAAATTTGCAAAAGACCTAACAAGTGGAATCAGTGCAATATAGGAGTTGAACATAAGGCTTCCTACTCTAATACCATCTTAAACATGAGCAAATCACCAATGATCTAAAGTTTATGATGGTGTATCTAAATCTAACACATCATTACTTGAGTTTCTTCTTATTGGTAGTAGACACTTGATAAGAAAAGATCATTACGACTTTAATAACAAGGGAACTCCACAGGACCACTTCAAATATTGGTGGGCTTGGAAATTTGCACAATACCTAACAAGGGGAGTAAATGACAACATAGGAGTTTGAATACAACATTTCTTGCTCTTACATCATCTTTAACATGATTTCACCAATGAATTCTAAAACTTAAGCTGGTGGTTGGCCGATTGGCCGATTAGAGTAAATTTGAACACTTGTAGGATATCGTATCTAACACTTCATTATTTGGGTTTCTTCTTATATTGGTAATCGACACTTGATAAGAAAAGATTATTTTGATGATGAATCAACCCTGCTTTGAACTAAGCATGTATCATCATCTAGATTTCACATTTTCTATTATAGACATTTAAGAAAATGGTTGTTTTGAGGACTAATCAACTCTGCTTCAAATTAAGCGTGTATTATGATTTAGATACACTAGAAAAAAGAAAATAGTTATTTTAGGAACAACTCAAACCAACTTCGAACACTAAACAACTTCTACTTCGAAGCGTTACGAGTTGCATTTATCGAAACCTGAATTTTCGAGGTGACGATGACCTGACCAATTGAAAGGTTTTCGAGTTGCATTATGACAGAGCCTCTGGTCCTTTTGGTGGCTTGAAAATGGGAATGGGCTTTGTCCTCACACACAGAATCCCACCTCATCCGGCGGTGTCTAATTTGCAAAGCCAAACTCCTTGAAAAATCTTGGACAGATTCATGTCCTTTTGTGATCATGTTTTGTTGCTTTCTTTTATTCTCAACCATGCATTCTTAAAGTCGCCTTCCATGGCCATAATTTAATTTCCCATCAGTCCCATCTCTTTCAAACCCCCCACAATCCAAATCCCAATCCCAATCCTTTAATTCGATTTCCCCTATCTCTTGATCTCCTTCAAATTAAAGCCGCATTACAATCAAATTATCATATGCATGTGCACTTCAACCGTAAGTATTCAAGTCAGTTTGAACATATCTCGATTAATCTCACGGAACAATTACGACTTAATTCTACTACATTTAATTGCTAAGAGATTAATTTCTAGATAGGTGAGTATCATAGAATTTGAACTTATTCTCTCTAAATACGACTCCTTTAGACCAATAAACCAATTGATGATAGTTCTCTTTGTACATTATTGTTATTATTTTCTTTCTTCATTGCATTTGAGAAAGGTCCACTGGACCCTGTTCCTTGTGTCTCCCGGGGGGACAGCGTAGGACATCAACCAAAATTGTCCCCCAAGCTCAAGGTTAGTGCCCTACAAAAGTCTTGACATCCATAAAAAAGCAACACCACTAAAATATTGGAAAGTAATTTGTTCTCCAATTAGGGTTTATCAGCTGATAAATGGGATAAAAAGGAAGAAGCTGAGTTTTACAATATAATTTGTGGACGTGGGATTTCCAAGCCAAGAGAGAGATCACAGAAAGATACCAAAAAAAAAAAAAAAATCTTAGACAATATAATCCAAAGCCTCAAAAGAAATGAACTTTGCAATAAAGGTTTATACTTTTTTTTTTCTTTTAATATCTGTAGAGAAATCATGATCTCCTTCTCTCTCCCCCAAGATTTTTCTCCCAAAAATCATAAACGTGTTCGAACTTGAGTCACATATAGTGCTCAAATACCCAAAAAAATTTCAAAATTAAAGAACTTTTATGGGTAATGTTAGAATAAGAATTATATTACAAGAATTGATCGATCTCCTACAAATCCTGAAGAGAGATTTTTTGTATTGAAGCAAATAAAAATGCATGTGCGTTTGGTGGGTGAGTTGTGCAAATTATCTATTTGGAGTTATTGGTGTTTGTTTTCTTTTCATTTCTAAAGTAAACAACAAAGTTTTTTAGACGACCAATCACAGTTTCTGTTTTCATCTAAAAATGGTTTCTTTTTTTTTTCTTTCTTTTTTTGCTTCGACATTATAAATAATGACCCTTGAATTAATCCTTCACCCACACTTTGATTTCCTCCAAATTACGTCAACACTCATCAACCACATTTTTGTGTTTTTTTTTTCTTTTCAAAAGAGGATTGAGGGATCACCCACCATTGCTAATTTATGTTGTTTTTTGTTCTAATTTTTGGTTAACGTAAATTCATGGTAAAATAAATTATACTATGTTTTGAAGTAGTTTTATTTCCTATAATTAAAATTATCTCTCTAATTGTTTGCACAATTTATATATTATGCTATTTTTATTTTACCAATATTTTCCAGTAAAATAAAGTTAATAAATTAACTAATGCTTTGTATTTCAAGTTATCTGGATGGACCCGACTGAACCCATTGTACGGCGTCCGCCTTTGGGCCTGGCACGGCCCAGTTCGAAAATAAATTAGCTTTATTATTTTGAGATGGGAAAAAAAGCAAAAAAATTGGCCCATGCAGGTTTCGAACCTGCGACCTTCGCGTTATTAGCACGACGCTCTAACCAACTGAGCTAATAAGCCATTTGTTGAAGTAGTGTCATTTTTATACATATAGTGTGTTTTGAAATATTATATCGACGTAATAATATGCTGTAAAGGAAAAAAGAAAAACATAATCTTGCTGATTAGAAGAAAAAATTACAAGAATAGCAAAATAAAAGTAGGATTTATTTTTTGAAAACATAATATTATATCTATCTAGCAGCCCCTTCTAAAAGTTAAAAAATGATTAAATATGAAAATCGAAATCCACTCACTGTAAAATGACTCAATAAATTATTTTTAGGTTAAATTTTAAAATACAATTTCGGTCGGACTTGTACTTTACTATCTATCTCTTCAAATGTCTAAATTTAGCTTTTGTACTTTTAATAAATTTTAAAATTAATCCCCCATTTGTTTGTGGTTAACCCTTTCTTAAATAATTTAGTCTTTATCAACTTCTCTTTAGAAATTTAGGAAAATGATTCACATTGTGCCTTTTCTTGGATAGATTTTTTTCTGTCATGTTAGATAAATATTAACTTCAAACCAACCGTGAGGACTAATTTTGATATTTATAGAAAATAAATACACTAAATTTAGACATTTAGAAATAAAGAGACTAAAAAAGTAGAACGAGGACAAGATATTATTTCAACTTTAATTTTATGAAATTATAAAAGCAGTGGTATGGAAGTGGTTACAGGGCCATTTATTTTAATTTGTCTTTTGTTTCTTTGTATTCTCCGCCACATCATCGAACAAAATAAAAAATAAAGTCTTATACTACGTGTACGTGAGAGAGAGAATGATCTTTGGTGGGCCGTGGCCCAAATAGCAAGGTTTGGGCCATCTCTGAACCATATGGATCAGTGCAAATCACACCAAAATCCACTAATGACCCATCAGTTCCTTCCTTTATGACAATTTCTCGTAAAATTTAACCCCTCTCTTTCTATATAAAAAAATTTCTCATCTAAATATTGCTATTAAGATTTATGGATTCTATCTTAAAATTAATTGACGATGACTCCTTTAAGATGATATTTCTTTTGGGTTCACCAATCTTGGTCGGACCATGATTTGGACTAGATGTTCGTTTGAACATTCTGAACTCTAATACCATATTAAAATTCAATGATTTATCTCAAAACTAATCAGTGAGAAAAGAAATAATCCACTTATATTATAAACTTTATTAGGTCCTTATATTTTACAAAGTGGATCCCTAACAATTACGAGCCTAAACTTAATTCAACATTGATTGAATCTACCCCTGACTGTGAGGTTGTTAGTTCGAACCTACACCCTGTTACTGTACTAAAAATAATTGGATGAATCTTACATTTTTTTTTTTTTCTTTGTTTCAGTGGTTGTAAATCAAATCCCCTTGGTCATCTTCATCATTAGGTTTTAATTTAAAATGAAGCCTTAAACAACACAACCGACAAGGCCACGTAATTCTCCACAGGACAGCCCTACCGGGTCAACTGACAGTCCTTTCATTTTTGGGGTAGGCAGTCAAAATAGGAGTTGGAAAGAAGAAACCCCTTTTCACAAAGTTAACTCTCTCATTCTCTCCTTTTTCTAAAGGTAAAATCATAAGCTTTATAAAATAATATGTTTAAATATGTTTATTTTATTTTTGTACTCTTCTTCTTCTTCTTCTTCTTCTTCTTCTTCTTCTTCTTCTTCTTCTTCTTCTTCTTCTTCTTCTTCTTCTTCTTCTTCTTCTTCTTCTTCTTCTTATTATTATTATTATTATTATTATTATTATTATTATTATTATTATTATTTTGTATGTTTAATATGTCCAAGGTAGTCTCTATACTTTGAAAAATGGATCATTTTGATTCTTTTTTATTGTAACTTTAGTATGATACTTCACTCATTCACTAAGATTTTTGAAATGCAACTATAAATTTGTAGTCAACTATTTTCATTGCATGTAAAATTTTATAAATAGAGATCAACAAACACTTTTTAAAAATACAGTATCAGAATGGACGTTTGAAGAACTAAAATGAACCAAAGTTGAAGAAATAGAAACTAAAACAAACATTTCGAAAGTACACAGATCAAAATCAACCAAAGTTGAAAGTAAACGCGAAATAGTCTAAAGCTCATCTTCCTTGCACCACCATTAAAAATTTGATAGTTATTTATTAAAATATATATATATATATATATATATATATATTTATTTATTTATTTATTTATTTATTTTGTTACTGGTCGATTTTTTTTTCTTTTTCTAAATTCATCTCTCTTGTCAATAAAATAATTTAATAATGGACATAAAAATGATCCAAACCCAAAAATGACCAAAAGAAAAAACCCCCCTTGGATTCCAACTAAATAACCTCAATTTCGGTTAATTTCTAGAGTGATGGACTTAAAAGGACTCATAATTCCAACTTCTTTTGAAGGCAATTAAGCTTTTAATCAATCCAAATTAATTACTCCAACAATCATGACTCATCAGTTTCTTTTGAATTACGCTAAAATACTCTCAACACGAAAAAAGGAGTTGTAGGGGTCAAGTTCTCAATAATAAAGCTTCTAATACTTTAATTGAATCCCTCATTTTCTCCGATCCCATTGCCATATCACAGCCTCCTCTCTCTCCCAATTTTGCATCGAAAATAAAGAATTGAACTCCCAGAAGTGAAGAAAACAGCTGGCCCTGGCGAGATTGAAGTTGAAGAGGATGATGGGCCTACACTATTTCATGACCACCACGTTCTTGTACTAAGCCCCCACACACCCAACAAAATATAAAATAAATAAATAAAAAGGAAGCCAAACCCACTCAAATCATTACAAAGAAAAAAAAAAAAAAAAGAAACCAAAACCATGCGACTCACAATCCCACAGTGCTCTGTTTACCGACATATAGAAATCTGTTGAGTTGAAACGAAAGGCTTTGGTTTTCTTCTGCCCTTTTGCCAGAAATGGGGAAAACCGGCGCCAAGTTGCCAAGTTTCTGCCTGAACCGGATCCGGCCGCACGTTCGGGTGCCCATACAGTCCAAACCGGACTCTGCCGGCACCGCCGAGAAGAAGGGCGGCGGTTCAAATTCCGGCGACGGAAATGTTGGAGCAAATGGAAGGAAGATTGTGATTGTGGTTGATTCGAGCTTTGAAGCAGAGGGGGCTCTTCAATGGGCGCTCTCCCACACCGTACAGAACCAGGACAAGATTCTTCTTCTCCATGTCATAAAGCCTTCTAAAAAAGGTCCCAAATTAGGCAAATTTACACCCAATTTTGTTACACCTTCAATGGGTTGATCTCATAATCTTCGTTTTGTTGCAGCAGCAGGGGAATTAGGAACCAACAAGAGAGCGTTTGAAGTGGTTCACTCTTTCAGAGACTTGTGCCAGTTGAAGAGACCAGAGGTGAGTAACGTCACATGAAACAAAATTTAAAATTACTGTCCCTGCATATAATAAGAATTCTATCTCAAAATTAATTAGGGATGAGTTCTTTATCTTTTAGAATCTTCAAGATCGACTCACTGATTTTTGTCGAATCTTACTTTTGGAGGTTTGTTGGAACGTTTTAGATTGAAAAATAGTCTAAATTTATTATAAACATTTGTTGGGTCTCTCCTATTGGATTTGTAGGAAAGTTTCACATTAACTGAGAAAAAGAGTGATCTATAATATATAAAAGAGTATAATTAAAGAAATTGTGAAGGCTATATTCAATACAGATAATATCATATTATTGTATTATTGTGTAGATATTTAGACGGGAGAATTACCAACTTTTAACGCCCTTATCTATTGGGGCGTGAATTTGGTTTGAATAGGTGGAAATTGAAGTGGCGGTGGTGGAAGGGAAAGAGAAGGGGCCGGTGATAGTGGAGGAAGCGAGAAAGCAGGGGGCGGCGCTGCTGGTGCTCGGGCAGAGGAAGCGGTCGACGACGTGGCGGCTTGTGATGGTGTGGGCGGGGCACCGGCTCGGCGGCGGGGTGGTGGAGTATTGCATCCAGAATGCGAGCTGTATGGCGATTGCGGTGCGGCGGAAGAGCAAGAAAGTGGGTGGATATTTGATCACCACCAAGCGTCAGAAGGATTTCTGGCTTTTGGCCTAATTAATTAATCAAGCCTGTAATGTAATGTAAATCTAAATAATTGAGAAATATAATGGGATTAGAATTGTAAGTGATTTTAATTGTTTGGAAAAGAAAAAAAAGAGTGTTGGTTGAATTTGAATAGGTGCAGTGGCACTCATGAGGTTTCCCAAAAAACTGTGGGTGGCATGTTCTGAAACTGTTGGAAATGTAATGATTTGGGGGTAACTTACTTAGCCTGTCCTGTCCATAAGTTTGGATCTAATTTTCTAAAATGATTGATCTGAGGTTTTGTTTTGTTTTTTTTTTTTTTTTTTTTCATTTTTCTCTCTCTTTTTGAATTATAATTTGGTCATGTACTTTCGTGATTTAGTATTTCAACTTTTAATGGTAACGATTTAGTCTTTTTACTTTTATATTGATTAAATTTAGTTACTAAACTTTATAGGTAACAATATAGTTCCTAAAATTTAAAATTTGTAACAATTTTAGTTCCTACGACGAAAATTTACATCAAAATTAAGTTTAAAGTTTTATCCTCTAACGATTTAATTTTTGTAATTTACAAATAAATTTGATCTTTGATTGGATTATCGATTTACATATATAAATGATTTAACAAAAAAATTCACAAAATGAACTAAATGGTTACCAATTTAAATGATTACTTGATGGACTAAATGATTACCAAAAATATAAAGATCAAAATTTTTATTTCATAGCGTCCTGGACCCTTTAATTTTTATACTATATCAATTATATTAGCTACTCAAATGACAAAAGTAAGGTTACCCAACTCACAAATTGTTTACTCAATTTTCATATACTAATTTGTGAGGGAATGATCAAACCATTAACCTCTATGGTAACAACTGCATTATGTTAAAATTGTCTTTCTTATAAGTTAGGAATTTTTTATTTTTTATTTTTTTATATGTGATGGAGGTTTGTAAGTGAAACGTTTTAGAAATTTAGAATTAGACATAAAAACTAAAAAAATATTTTAAAGATACAGTCAGTTTTAAATATATATTGTAGATTATTGATATGTGCAACTATATATCAATTGTTCTTAAAAGAACCATATATATATATATATATATATGTGTGTGGAAGAGGTTAAATTAGGCATTTCTATAAAACTGTAGGAATGAAATGGAAATAGCATACCAAAATGTTAAATTTAATAAGTTGATAATTTATCCGTTCATTTTAAGACTTCTTTTTTTTTTTTTTAAATACATCAATAATGAATAGGGTAGAGATTTATCAATAATTTATTAATTAAGTTTTAAATTGAAATTTTTAAGATTCAATTTTAATAAATCATCCAGCAATTAATTAAAAAGATATCATTATAGTTCGAATATATCCTCTGCAACATCACAAAGGTCCTCATTTGCTGAAAAAGGTCCTCATTTGCTGAAAGTTATTGCGTATGAATTAAGTTCAGCCCTTTTTAATCAACCTTATTTCTTCTAGGAAAATTGTAGCGGCAGTAAAAATCTTTTATTTTTTTTAAATATGTCACCTACTTTTTTTAATTTTTAAATATAGTACAAATTTTCACTTATGTCAGATACTCATATCAATAATATAGCAAACACTTAAATCAATAATATATCAAATACATATCACATACATATTATAGGTATATCAGACACTCATATAAGTAGCATATCAGATATATATCATATACATATATCAGTAGTAAAATATATTACAGATATATTATAGATATATATCATTTGGGTAAAATTGTCATTCTAAAATTAGATCTCCATCCATTTTGTTGAGTGCTATATTTGAAAAAACTAATTTTAATAAATGTTTTTGTCATATTTAATACAATATTTAATCTTAATTTATAATAATTTAATTTGCTGATTTTGCTAGACACAGCAACGAAAAAGATCAATTCTATAATGTGTATCAATTATTACCGTCTAAGATTTCAATTTCATCAAATTGTATTTTAAACTTGGACGAAGCGTTAAAATCTTTACAAAAAAAAATTATGTTGCAATTTTTACCTTTAATAGATTTTTGTTAAAAAATGGTTGAAAACATATTCTCATATAATTAATGAATTATAAAATATATATTCAGTAGGAAATTGTTTAGATTAACATAAAACATTATTAGAGACTTTTTTTTAATTTAGAAATTCGGTAGTTATTTAATGATGGATTTTATGCTTTAATCCAACTTTATTTGAGAAAACTTCTTGTATTTTATTAAACTAGTGAGTTTTTTTTTCCTAAGTTTTTTACATTATTTTATTTATTAAATTAGTGAGTTTCTTTTTTGTGTCTTTTTTTTTTTTTTTTTTGGCAAGCTTGATGTTTTTGAAACATGTGATTGAAGAACGGGTTCGCAAATTGGCGATTAAAAGTTAAGCAGCTCTAATTCAGAAATCGTGATCGAGTTCCAAAGGCAAAATTAAAATTGGAGAGAGAAGAAGAATTAAGCCAATATAGAAGATAAAAAACAGTTGAAATTAAAACAATTAAACCCTTAAAACAGAGATTAAATCTAATTAGAAACAGAAAACAAATTATTTTACACATACCATGCCACGCACAGACATATTAATTTATTTAATTAATTTGTTCTTTTCTTGTGGAGGTCTTGGAAGTACGCCTTGGGATTTTCCTGGAACTTGGCCCGGTCGATGTATCCGCCTCGCCCGGGAGCTTTCATGGTTTTCCCTCCCAAACAAATAAAACCACTAGCCCCACCCCCACCGCCGTCGCCGCCATCCCGTTTTCCGGTAACTCGCCACCGCCGCCCATTTTTCTCTCTTCCAAAAAATTATTCGATCTCTGTGCCACGCTTAAGGAAACCAGCGAAGCCACTGGATTTAAATAGCTAGATCGGTCACCGACTCAATCTTCTCCTTTTAAATTTCTTAATGACTAAGCTTTCACTTTAAATTCCTACACCACACTTGGCCTCTCTTGATTTGACACGTGTGCCTGTCAGGAAACATACTAACATTCATTCCTACTTGTATTTTGAATTTGTAGTCCAGACAACAGATGCAACAAAAAATGAAAAAGTTAAAAGAAGAAAAGAAAAAAGAAAAAGAAAAAAAAGGAAAAGAACAGATTCCAAACCGACCAATTATGTCTAATAGCTTTAAGGGGAAGACTTGACTGGCATAATAACCACGAAAATTAATTTAACCTCCATATATTTTTATTACAAGGAATTTAAATTTAAATTATTTTATTTTGCCACAGCAATTTTGTCATAATTGATCTATATCTTCCAGATTGTGAGTTCGATTTTCAATCCCACTTCTTATATTAAAAAATAATTATTTCACTTTGATGATTAAAATTTTAAAATATTGTTTTGAAAAAATAACTTTTAAAATATCTTTTTTATTCTGAAAACTTTCACATTTATTTCATCTTATGTATGAACTCTGAAAAAAAACTATTATTATTTTGATTCTTATCTTTATTTTAATTTTAACTAGTTAATATATTAATGTGAATTATATTTAAACTCTGCAGTTTAAAAAATAAGTATTGACTGAGCAGATTTTTTATAGCAACGTAATAACAATGACAATATTATCTTGAATATAGCATAACTTTGTATTAAAAAGATTTTTGTTGTATATAAATTTTATGTTAAAATTTCACGATCAAACTAACCAATTTAAAAAAATGAAAAACCAAAGTAAATGTTATAAAAGGATAGAGACTAAAATAAGTCATTAGTTTATAATATAATTTTTTTTTTGTTATCCTACAAAAAGAAGGTGCAAGTCTAGTATTAAAACTTGTTACGAAAAGTGCATGCTAAAAAAATCAAATAAAATATGAGAACTATTTATAAGAACATAAATCGTCATTATCATCCCATATTAATTAAAAATAAGGAAGAATCGAATAAATATCTTAACATAATAACATCTTCATTATCAAGATGTGATGAATTTTCTTTTTCCGTTTGCATTATTTTTTTTATTATATAGTTAATGATTAAAATGCTTATACCAATATATAACCAATAACTTGTGTTCACAATTTTACATAATTTCGTGGGTAAAAAGAAACAGAAAACAATCCAAATATGTATTTAAGAAAAGCTACAAACTTTGTAATGTCTTCATGTATAGGTTTAGCCTTTAAAATTCATTTTATTTTATTTTAGTTTTTCAACTTTTATAAATGTGAATTTTAGTTACTAGAAATGAAAAAAAAATAGTTGATAAAATTTTTAAAATGTCAATTTTAATTCGTAGACCGGTGCACTAATTACCTGCCGTTTTCGTTCCTAGTTCTTAAAAATCCGGGGATCAAATTTTCTTCCTAGATTTTTATTTCAAAAACAGGTTACAATTAACAACCTCTGCTTGGTTACTTCAATAAACAAAAATAAAAATAAAATAAAACTTTGATTTATATATACAAATAACACAAACATTGACACATGATACACTTAATCCAAAGTCCAGACACAAATTAAAATAACCTTAAAGAGTCCGAGAGAGAGGAACAAGACATCACGAAGACAAAGAAGTTGCATTAATCAAGCTTCAATTTCTCCATTACTTCATTAAAAACAGCAAACCCATAACATAATTAATTAAGCAAACACACACATATAAAATTAACCACTACCTCCCATTAATTATTTATTTGAAGGTTGTGGAGAGAAATTTGTTCATTTTTTGCGCAGGTCTTTGAAGTACTTGGAGGGGTTCCCCTCAAACTCATCCCTGAAAATATGTCCATCTCTTCCCGGAGCCTTCATGGTTTTCCGGTGGGCGGTAGTTTCGGAGCCGGCAGACAACAGGCTCGCCACGCACCCCAAGAAGGCGATCTTCGCCGCCTTCGACCCTCCGTTCTCCGGTTCGCCGCTCATTTCCGTTCTAGAAATCGTTCTGCAAAACTTTTTTTGCTTCAGCTATTCTGCGATTTGAGGAGATTTAGCAGAATATGGGTTTAAATGGAACGGCCGTCGTCCCCAGAGCAGGTGATTTCCATACACGTGGCGAGAGATCAGTGGGCATTGACCTGGAGAGTCGTGATGCACCTGTGACGCTATGGAAATTGGAACGTAATTTCTAGCCACACAGTGGTACTATATAATATAATATAAGTTATATAATATAAGTTATATAACATAAGTCTTAAAATGATATATAATTTGACAAGCTATAAATAGGAGTATGAAAATTTATTTATTCATTTTTTTAGTACAAGAACCCACGCTTTTTTTTTTTCTTTTTTTTTTTGGGAATATATATTTTTGGGGAAGGACAAATTTTGACAACAAAAAAAAGGGAGGGTGTGTGAAGAAGCAGATGAGTAGAAAGCAGGGGAAGTCATTAATGACCATTTCTTAATTAGTTTTTTGATCTGTTCATTATTGGAAAAGAAAGAAAATGTGGAGTTGCGGTAGCTGTTTCCCGTAAAAGGAAGTGTATTTCTTTTTTACGATTGGAAAATGAAGTGTGTTTCAATTTTTAGAATTTTAAAATATTCAATTATATCTCTTTACTTTCAAAATAATAATGATGATAATAAGGACCGATCATTTTAGTCTCTTGATTTGTCCTTATACTCCTAAGAGCTTATCATTTTGCTCCCACTGTATACTAAAGAGTTTCTATTATTTGTAAAATTTATGTTAAAATTTTACGGAGATTAAAATGATCATTTTTTTAAAAGTACAGGGACTAAATGAACATTTTTAAATATAGAGACTAAAGTTTAAAATACAGATATCAAAATAAATATTTTCAAAATACGGAGATTAAAATGATCCCAAAGCAGGGGAGGCCAAAATATATTTTAACTCATATTAAAATACAAGCTTTACAAATCTGAACCGAAAACATCAGTACACAGTGGGCATATGTTGGTTTAATCGTGCTATTTATTTCTCTGTTTTGTTTTTGTTATGAAAATTGATTTCCAGGTGTGGTTTCAGAAGGAAATCACAAATTCATGATTAATAAAATTTTACAGAATATTTTAGAAGATAAAAGATTAATTTTGAAAACGACGCGTAAAAACACTGTAAAGTGAATTAGCTCTGACTCTTAGTCTTCTTCCCATTCCCATATATAAATTTTTTCCTCTCTCTATAAAACCCAAGCCAAGCCGCGCTCAGTAAAACAGATTATTGAGTGTAAAAAATGGCGAGTGCAAGTGCGATTTTGAGCTTGAACCATGAAATTTAAGTTGGTAAATTAGAGTAAATTTAATCCTATTATGTTCATGGGAGGGAAGAATTAGGTTCAGAACTGATCAACTAGGTGAAAAATCAATGTTTAAATATATATATATATATACGTTAAAAAAATAACTGAAAAATGAAACACTTTGAAGGACTAATAAGTCATAAGCAACTTTGAAACAATTACCTAATTTTTTATTGGAAAATAAATACGACTTTACAGAAAATGTGCCGAACACTAATAACGATTAAAACATATATATTTCATTTATTAAAAAAAAAAACTGCCCAAAAAGGGAAAATCAAATTATGAACGGGAAGATGAGGAAATGACGGGATTATGAAATTGGCATCACTGTATTAATTTTATACGAACAAAATTCCAACCTTCCAATAGAGGTTAATACTCGATGGACTTTACATCATTGGGAGTTAGTGAATTGTCTTTTTTTCCCCATTTTGTCATTTATGTAAGTATTTTAGAGGGCGATGTTCGCAAGAGAAATATTAATAATGGAAAAGGAGAGACAATAACAATGAAATTAAAACAACACAGCAAAAAAGTTTCCATCGCAATGCAACCAATCAATCCAATTTGATTAAAATTATTTGAATTTGAGCTAATTTAACTATAATTCAACCAGTTAAAAAGCATATATTCTTATAAAAAAAGCCGTGAATTCAAATCTATAATCTAGACAAATAAATATTAGATCTAAAAAATTATCAAACTCAACCCAATTCATCAGGGAAAAAAAAAAACAGATCACCACGTAAACAAGAATGAGCTCATGGGTGATGTAATGAGTTAAATTTTTGTTTTCTTTCCTAAATTAATACATACACCAAACTAATTAATAATTCTTCTAAAAACAAGGATGGAAGATTCCAAAGTGCCACTATTTCTACTAAACTATTACAAATTATATTGAAGCCAAATGCTTTAAAATGAGACACACACGCATTGAACTCAAAGAACAGAGGAGAAGACATTAATGGATAGTGAAAGCATTCCAAGTTTTGTATTTGGGAGTGTTCTTTTTGGCATCATCATCATCAAGCTCTTTACAAAGCTATGGCTGACTCCCATGAGGATTCAACGGTTCATGAGGTCTCAGGGGATCCAAGGCCCTTCTTACAACTTCATCCAAGGCAACATCGGAGAGATGTACACCAAAAGAACCCACGCCATAGCCACTCCCATGGATCTCTCTCATCACATACTCCCTAGAGTTATGCCTCATTTTCACTCGTGGCTCAACCAATACGGTACCACACCCGCTAGCCTTTTAGTATAAATTTAACTCGACGGTTAAGATATCTGTTCTTTCTCTTATGCGTGTAGGAAAGACGTTCCTTCAGTGGTTTGGTATGGAAGCTCAGTTGATAATTACAGAGCCGGAGATGATAAGAGAGTTGCTTTATGATCGACAAAAGAATTACCCAAAGGCAAAACTCCCTTACATGTTACAGAGAATTTTTGGAAATGGAATTGTCACCTCCGAAGGTGAAAGATGGGCCAAATCCCGCAAAATAGCCAACTTTGCTTTCCATGGAGAAAACCTCAAAGTAAGTCCCTCACCACATAGGACCCGATTGATAACGTTTGCATTTTTTGTTTCTGTTTCCTTTTAATAATGAAGAAAAATAGAATTGATTGTCCCCGATACCTATGGATTCAAGAATCATAAAACTATACTTTTACTCATATTTTACAATAAATAACTAAAGTTCTTTAATAAAATTGAAAACAAGAGACAAGAAACGTAAGCGTTACCAAAGGAGTCATGTATGCTTGCTTTTGGTAAAAAATTATAAAAGATTTCAAATTGGATTTCTATAGAACATGATCCCAGATATGATCAGCTGTGCTGAGACGATGCTACAAGGGTGGAAATGTTATGAAGGCAAAGAGGTCGATGTGTTCCAACACTTGAAAGTTTACACATTGGATGTGATTTCTCATACGGCTTTTGGGAGCAATTACGTACGAGGAAAGAACATCTTTCAGATGCTGCAAGAGCTCTGTGATCTGTCAATTAGAAATGGATTTAAAGTTAGGTTGCCGATAATCAGGTACCTTAGTTTTGTTTATACTCTTTTCGAATATCAATGAATCCAAAAGCTTAAGATAAAATTGCAGCAAGATCTTCAAATCTAAAGACGACATCGAGGGAGATCGGCTCGAAAAGGGAATGAAAGATTGCTTCATGGAAATAATCAAGACCAGAGAAGAGAAGTTCATAAATGGGGAAGCAGAGGACTACGGGAATGACTTTCTTGGATTGCTTGTGAAGGCAAAGAACGAGGCAGAAGAATCCCACAGGATTTCTGTGGATGATATTGTGGACGAATGCAAGACATTTTACTTTGCTGGCCATGAGACCACCAACACTTTGATTTCTTGGACTCTGTTTCTTCTGGCCCTGCACAACCAATGGCAAGACAGAGCCAGAAACGAAGTCTCCAACATATTTGGACACAAAATCCCAACACCAGAAGGCCTTCCAAAGCTAAAAACAGTAACAATCAATCAATCAACCAATCATTTCACTACCCATATGAAATTTTTGGCCCAAAGTTTTGATCTTTTTTGAATTTGCAGATGACGATGATCCTGAAGGAGTGCTTGAGGCTGTATCCGCCGGCGATGACAGTGACGCGGCAAGTGGTGGAGAAGGGAGTGAGATTGGGGAGGCTGGCGCTGCCGGCGACGATTCAGATCACGATTCCGACGGCGGCGGTGCATCAGGACACGGAATTTTGGGGAGAAGACGCAGCGGAATTCAGACCAGAGAGATTTTCAGAGAGCAGTGGCAGCTCCGGCGCGTATCTGCCGTTTGGATTGGGCCCTCGAAACTGCGTGGGGATGAACTTTGCAATGAACGAAGCCAAAATTGCGATGTCCATGATTCTGCAGCGATATTCATTCACGCTCTCGCCGGCCTACGCTCATTCGCCCATTCAGTTTCTTACCATTTGCCCACAGCATGGACTTCAGCTCATACTTCATTCCATTTCACATCACCAAGCCTCAGACTGAGGTGATTGTAAAACAACACAAGTTTCTCGAAATTAAAAGGGAAAAAAGAGTACAACTCAATGTAAGCACGATATTAAACGTCGACATGTCCATCTATTTATCGGTTGAACATTCCATATTTGCATGACATTACCAAAAAAAAAAAAAGGACAAAAATATAAAAAATATCTAAATATCAATAAAATTTCACTAATATATAAATAATATTAATATATTCTTTGTTAAGTTAAATATTTTTTATGTTTTTTATTTTTATTTTTATAACTTCTTTAGAAATCGACATCCAATATTTCTCTAGGGCTTCTCAGTAATTTCATTGATATCGACATTGAATCTCGAGTGTAAAGTACAACATGTGGGAGTAGAGATTCGAACTCATGACTTTTTATTAGAGATAGGCGCATTTACCACTTGATCTATGCTCGATTTGACTAAAATGTAAAGTATTTAATAGTGCGGCTCCTTTTCAAATAATAATAGATTCTTAACTTAATAGAGTTTCCATTCCAAATATAAAAAAAGTGTAAGTTGAATTTATTAGAATAAAATTAAAATTTAGAAACTTAATAAATAGATAATTGAATGTTGGATAAATTTATTACACACCCTTACAAAGTTTAAAAATTTACTAAATACAACCCTCAAGTTTTACCGATTGAAATTTTAATCTTGTGACACGGTAGACAAATGAATCTGATATCACATTTAAATGAGACAGGTTGAGATTATATTTAGAAAATTGACAAATGTAACTAAAAAAATTTTAACTTTGCTAGGATGACCTAACTTTTAAAAACTTCTTTTTCCAATCCACTTGAAACATTTATGAAAGGTAAGAATAGATGAAATGACTATTATGCCTCTCAAAATTTTTAAGGTTGAAGCAGCAAAATTGGACGAAAACTCGAACGAGTTTGAAGCAAACTCACCCGAGTTTTTATGAAATAGTTTTAGGCTTATACCGAGTGAAATTAATTTTTCTAATACATATGTTAATTATTATATTTAAAATATTCACTTCTGCTTAGTGGCTCGAATGTGAATGTCTACTATAAATTAAAAAAAAAACAGCATAAAAATTAATATTTTGATCCGCAAGAGAATCTAACATGAGACCTAGGGAATAGTAGAATAAGCTCTAAATAGACCGTCAAAACAATATATACATACAATATATATATTGGTTCAAATTCGTCCGTGTTTTGCATGAATATCGGACAAATTTTCTTAGCACTCAGCTCGAGTTTCCATGAATCCCGAGTAAGTGTTATTCAAACTTGCTCGAATTTTGTATGGATTTTGGGTTCTATTTTCTTCTCACTGTGAATCTCTTTTTCATTTTTTAAAACGAAAACTCAAGAAATCAGAAGAAAGTCACCAAAATAATTGTTGAGAATGTGACCAAAGTCCCACATTGATCAGGAAGATCATGAGTTTAAGTGAGGGAGAATTATTTCCATTGTGTTGGGTTTGTAAGGGAAATGCAAACAAAGTCTCACACAAGTTAAGGAAGGAAATGATCATGGATATATAAGATAGGACAATTTATCTTCATTTGTACGAGACATTTTGAGTGAAACAAAAAATAAAGACAGCATTGATACGAAACACATTTTGAGTGAAATCAAAAGTAAAGTCACCATGGTTAGAATCCACCGCTAAAAATTTTTCAATGAAATGTGTCAATTTCTCATCATGTTTGATTCAGAAAGAGTTGAAAAAATCGATGATAACCAAAATGAAACATGTGAACAAGGACAGAGTAGGTAGTCACTGGAAGACAAATTTTCTTCATATTTTATCCGGAGTTAGACTTGACATTATTTGAACAATTCCTACACTGTGGACCTAGTCTAGTCCTTGCATCTTCCAAAACGACAGTCGTTTTGTTAATCGGCGTCGTCATCCTCCGATCCAAACCCAAACACGAGGTTCGTTTTCTCTTCATCTCTATCTTCTCTCTCAATTCGCTATTCCCAGATCAATACATGAAATCAAATTTCCCGATTCTGATTTCATCAAATATGTTGTGAATTAGATGTGAGGTTTTTCTGTAAACCCAAACAAATCTGCAACGGATACTATGAAGATGAACATCAACATCTACGTTTCGACTTTTGTATTTGGGTGTCTCCTTTTTGGTACCATCAAGCTCTTTATCAAGCTATGGTGGACTCCCATCAGGATCCAACGCTTCATGAGGTCTCAGGGGATTCAAGGCCCTTCCTACAACTTCATCCAAGGCAACGCCAGAGAGATGCACACCAGAAGAACCCACGCCATAGCCACTCCCATCGACCTCTCTCATCGCATACTCCCTCGAGTTCTGCCTCATACTCACTCCTGGCTCCACCGTTACGGTACCCAAAAAGAAATCAACTTAAGATTTTAAAGCTTTTTCGTATCTGATTTGTTAGAATGGAGTTGTTTGTTTTGTGCAAACAGGGAGGAACTTCATTCAGTGGTTTGGTGTGGAGGCTCAGTTGATCATTACAGACCCTGAGATGATCAGGGAGGTGCTCCATGACCGACAAAAAAAATTCCCAAAAGCAAAACTCCATGGCTTCCTAAACAAGATCTTCGGAAATGGTCTTGTCACAGCCGAGGGTGAAACTTGGGCCAAGTCCCGCAAAATAGCCAATTTTGCTTTCCATGGAGACACCCTCAAAGTAAGTCACTCTAATTTTCTGTCCATCGTGTTTTTGTCGACGCGTATCTCGACAATGGTATGATATTGTCTGTTTTGGACAAGGTGTCATTGTCCTCGTCTACATATCTATGATCTTTCCCTTATTTAGTCGAAGTAGGACTTTTTTTTACAACCCCAACAATTTTTTACCAGCTTGGATTGAGCTGCAACATGTTTGGGATGTGCAGAACATGATCCCAGCGATGATTGGTTGTGCAGAAACTATGATGGAAGAGTGGAAGCATTATGAAGGCAAAGAGCTCGACGTGTTCCAACATCTCAAAGTCTACACATCGGATGTCATTTCACATACAGCTTTCGGGAGCAGTTATGAACAAGGAAAAAATATCTTCCAAATGCTGCAGAATCTGTGCGAGCTAATAATCAGAAATGGGTTTAAAATTAGACTGCCGGGAATTCGGTAGGATTTATTAGTTTTCTGAACTGAATTGAACATACAGGGATGGACGCTGCTGCTAACTTTGATATGATTGTTCTGTTTTTGTTTGTGCAATGTGTGAAGTAAGATCTTTAAATCTAAGGATGATGTTGAAGGAGAGCGGCTCGAAAAGAGAATGAAAGATTGCTTCATGGAAGTAATCAAGTCAAGAGAAGAGAAGTTCATAAATGGTGAAGCAGATGGGTATGGGAATGACTTTCTGGGATTGCTCGTGAAGGCAAAAAACGACCCTGAAGAATCACAGAGGATTTCTGTGGATGACATTGTGGACGAATGCAAGACATTTTACTTTGCTGGCCATGAAACCACCAGCGTTTTGCTGGCTTGGACTATGTTTCTTCTGGCCCTGCATAAACAATGGCAAGATCAAGCTAGAGATGAAGTCTTCAAAGTATTTGGGGACAAGAATCCAACATCAGAAGGCCTTCCCAAATTAAAAACGGTAACAGCTTTGTTGCTACCGCTGAATTTAAAGATTAGAGACCATTTTGTATATTTAGCTTAAGCAAAAGCTTTTACAGATGACGATGATCCTGTACGAATGCTTGAGGCTGTATCCGCCTGCGATGACGGTAGGACGACAAGTAATGGAGAAGGAAGTGAGATTGGGGAGCCTGGTGCTTCCGGCCACGATTCGGGTGACGATCCCGACAGCTGCAGTTCATCACGACACGGCATATTGGGGAGAAGATGCGAGCGAGTTCAAACCAGAGAGATTCGCAGAAGGGGTGGCCAAAGCCATAGAAAGGAACTCAGCTGCATATCTGCCATTTGGATTGGGTGGTCGAAGCTGCGTGGGGATGAACTTTGCAATGAAGGAAGCCAAAATTGGGATGTCCATGATTCTACAGCGATATTCCTTCACCCTGTCGCCGGCCTATGCTCACTCGCCGGTTCAGTTTCTTACCATTTGTCCACAGCATGGACTTCAGCTCATACTTCATTCCATATCAGATCACACAGCCTGAAGGAATTAGGGAAACCAACAAGAATTACTGGAGACAAAACCATATGTTTGGGTGTAAATAAGGAAGAAAAAAAATATGCATATGCCATAGATGGTAAGTGGCATGAATTGGGATACAATAGCAGTACAAGTGCTTTGGAATTATAGATTTTGAAGTTGGTTTGGATTAGTTAAGCTTATAGAACAGTTTGAAATTATTAATGCCAAGAAGTAAAAACTTTAAATTTCTTCTTAGATTTATAATGTTATATTCTCGGAAAAAAAATCATTTGGACTTTAGGTCATTTTATGGGGTCGTTATTTATAGTCGTTATATAACTAATTTAGAATTTGGAATTATAGACGGTTGAATTTAATTCTAAATTCTTATGAAATTAATTTAGAATTTACAATGAATGAGAATAAGATACTACTCGTATATAAAATATTAAAAAATTGTAGTTGGGAGCAAAAAAATCTTTTATATATTTCAAAATATGTCACCTATTTTTAAAATTTTCAAATATAGTAAAAAATTTCACTTATATTAGTAGTATATCAGATATTTATATTAGTAGTATATTAGCACTCATATAAATATTATATTAGATGTATATCACATACATATTGCACAGACACTCATATTAGTTAATAATATATCTGATACTCATCAATAATACATTAAATGTTTATATATATATATATATTACAAATATATTATAGATATATTAGATATATATCATTTTGAAAAAATTGTCATTCTAAAATTGGACTTCCGTTTTTTTAATAAAAAAAATACTATATTTAAAAACTAAATGTGATTGCCATTTTGCTAAATTTACCAAATGTTTTTGACATATTTGGAACTGTCTATAAAATATTTTTCATATCCATAAATATATTTTGTAAATACAGCAAAATATTTAAAATATAATTTTCGATTTTATTTTTGTATTTTTGAAAAGTTCTCGCCAAACGACTTTGATGTATCCTCATATTTTCAATATTGTTGAAAACATTAAATTATTTTTGAGTCATGTACCAATCACAACCTTAATTATTCCAATGTTACCCTTCCAAAGTTTTAGGTATAAACTCAATGGTTAAAAATTATTATACTTTTGTGTTAGTTTGTTGAAAATAAAATAAGATTTAATTATCTGTATAATAATACAAGAAAAATAATAAAGCTTTGAAATACTCAGTAATTATATTTTCAAATATGTATAGTTAAAAGAAGAAACTATAATGAAAAAGGAGGGAAAAAATGACAGGTACTGGAATTCGTCCCCGCTGTCTGCGTCCACGATTACAAAAAAGGAGGAACAAAATGACAGGTACTCCCAAATTAAATCAACAACAGAAACCATGCAAGCGGCAGAATTTGTAATTTACCGCGCTACAAGAACAAGAAGAACCATAAATTTTGATTCTGAACTCAAAAATGAGGAATTGAAGGCCCATGTTTTCAGTTTCAGTTTCAATTTCAATTCATTCTGTGATTTTGAACTCTCTCCACTGAGTGAGCCACTGTCCATGGCTGCCCTCTTACTACTGCTCGGCGTTCTCTCTGCTTCTTCCATTTTCTATGTCCTAATCAAGCT
Organism: Momordica charantia; assembly: GCF_013281855.1. Classification (NCBI taxonomy): domain Eukaryota; kingdom Viridiplantae; phylum Streptophyta; class Magnoliopsida; order Cucurbitales; family Cucurbitaceae; genus Momordica; species Momordica charantia. The sequence goes on along the minus strand of NW_028275167.1, from coordinate 29,697,981 downwards.
TTTTCACAAGCTATGGTGGAACCCTAATCGGATTAATCGTATCATGCGATCGCAGGGAATCGGCGGTCCTCCTCCCAACTTCATCTATGGAAATGAAATTCAGATAATGAGGATGAAGTTTGAGTCCATGCGCACCTCCCTCCATATCTCCGATCATCACATACTTCCAAGAGTTCATCCTCACGTTCACTTATGGATCCACAAACACGGTCGCCTTCACCATCTCATCTTCATTTTCCACTTTCTTCGAAACACACAGACTTACGGTTTTCATTTCAGGGAAAAACTTCAATCACTGGAATGGCACCCGGGCTCAGTTGGTTGTTACGGATGTCGAGATGGTAAAGGATCTATTCCATAACCGCGAGCGCGCTATTTCCAAATTTGAGGCCGGCCGAGATGTGCGGAGGATATTGGGGGCTGGAATCTCCATTTCCGACGGTGAAAAATGGGCTAAGGTTCGAAGAATCGCTGACTACGCTTTCCATGGGGAGCTCCTGAAAGTCAGTAGAGTTTGGTTCTTTTTTAACAATTTTACTGATTCAAATTCAATGGTGGCTTGATTTTGGCTTAATTTGTTGAAAATGGTTTTGTAGAACATGGTGCCGACCATGGTTTCTTGTGCTGAGGCACTGGTGGAGAACTGGAAGACGCATCATGAAGGCAAAGAGATTGATTTGTTTGAAGAGTTTGAGGTGTTAACTTCAGATATCATAGCACATACAGCTTTTGGAAGTAGTTATCTGGAAGGGAAGGTTATTTTTGAGACTTTGAGGAAGCTGAGCATGATAATATTTAAGAATCAATTCAAACTGAGAATCCCTGGAATCAGGTCAGGGTGTTTGTTTTGAGTAGTCTTGAAACAATCGGGTTATTTGCATTGATACCATCTGAGTAAACGAAATTATTGGATTTGTGTGCAGCAAGTTGTTCAAATCGAAGGATGCGCGGGAGGGAGATGAGCTTGAAATGAGGATTAAAAATTCCATAGTTTCAATTATGAAAAAGAGAGAAGAGAAGGTGATGAGTGGTGAAGCAGATAACTATGGTAATGATTTTCTTGGGCTACTTTTGAAGGCAAAAAATGACCCTGACCCGAGGCAGAGGATTTCTGTTGACGACGCAGTAGATGAATGCAAAACCATATACTTTGCGGGGCAAGAAACTACCAATTCTCTGCTTACTTGGACTTCCTTTCTTTTAGCAACTCATGTGGACTGGCAAGAAGAAGCAAGAAAGGAAGTGTTTAATATATTTGGCAACACAAATCCAACTTTAGAGGGCATCGCAAAATTAAAGATTGTAAGCATGTCTCCAACTTCATTATTTAGTAGGCTTAAGGATTGTTGGCGTAGCAAAATTCCCAAAGGACTATGATAGATGATGATAAGCACCTAATTCCCATATCCTTGATTTAGTCTTAGATTGAGATCTGGTGGTTGATCTTCATCTAGAATAGAGATTTACATTCAGTCTGATTTTAGATTTAGTAGCCCGCATTGAAATTTACACTGTTTAAATCCTCATTGTATTCAGGAAAGTTTGGACTGAACTGTAATGTTTGGAAAATGAAACTCTTTCCAGCTTTCCATAGTCTACAATCTCTATGGGGGAATCCATTTCCTCTCTCTTTTACAATGACTGTTTTTCTTCCATTCTTAATGAAGAATTGAGAGCTGGTTTTTCTGGTGTTGCAGATGGGCATGATCATCAAGGAATCTCTAAGATTATATCCTCCAACCTCACCCATGACAAGGATGGTTAGAAAGGAGGTGAAATTGGGGAATGTCTTCGTCCCTGCCAATATTCATGTAAGCACCTCAACAATTGCAGTTCATCATGATACTGAAATATGGGGTGAAGATGCCCATGAATTCAAACCAGAAAGATTTTCCAAGGGAACAGCTAAAGATATACCATCAGCTGCATACATCCCCTTTGGATTGGGTCCTCGAAATTGTGTCGGCAATGTCATGGTTGTCAATGAAGCTAAAATTGCACTATCGATGATTCTACAACGGTTTCGTTTCACCATCTCCCCGGCCTACGTCCATGCGCCATTCGAGTTCCTCACTCTCTGCCCCCAGCATGGAGTTCAGGTAAATATTCGCCCTCTGTCGGATCAAAGGTGAAGGGAGATTGTATGTTTTTTTTTTTTTTTTTTTACTAAGAACACTCCCATCGTTGCTGCCTTTCCCGAGAGTTTAGTACTTGAAAACCTTGAGTAAATACAGCATGTTTCTCTTGCTGTTAGTCTTGTAATTTCTAAAATGGCCAATTCCTCTCTTAAGTCGTATTGCTTCAACCAAGTACTCAAATAAATAATAAGCATAGTCTACAAACCATGTATTGTAGCTATTTTGTTTGGTTGGGTTTGATGAGTAATTTGAGCTACATTTCTTCGACCCAATGTGGATCTAATGAGTAGTTATCAGGTTGCTCAAGGATCAAGGTGCTATGAGGCACAAATTTTGAAAGTAATCTATTACTATTAGATACCTTTATACCAAGGAAAAACGACAAACGGCAAAAGAGAAGAGAACCAAGGCAAGGGAGCCACTGGCGGAACCGGATCGAGCCGAGCACGGCTCAGTGCCAGGCCGAGCCCGGCGAATGCCCTCTTATGATCTTCATGTACCTTGGGCCTTGCAACGGTGAACTAGGGTTCACTTAACCAAAGGTTCTGGAATCTTCCGAGCGACTAGAAATAGGCAATGCAACCTAATCTTAAGGGAAACCAAGTTCTTACACTGAAATTCTATTATTCATCTACTTTCCTTGCTAACTTAGACATCGTACCCGTGTGACAAGAGGTTTAGCTTTGTTCGATTTTGTAGGTATTCGATTCCCTAATAATCAAGTTTAACCTAAGAAGGAATCGGTAGAGCATAATCCACGAATACTTTTAAAACTAGACTTGTAATTTTAATATATTGTATTCCGTAGCATCATAGCATCATTTTAGATCATGGATCAAGTCAAAGTGTCACTTTCCAATTTTACGAAATAATAATGATAATAATAAAAGTTCATAATTCAGAACAATTAAATTTTTTTTTATACCTGGATTTGACCATAACAGGTGGGAAAGCAAAAATATAACGATGGCGATGTAGTTCGGTCCATGTGAAAAAGGGTTACAAATTCCCCGTTGTAAACAAAATTAAAAAGAATTAAATTTATTTTAACATACAAATTAGTTAAGCCTGTAGTATAGTTTTGACACTATTTATGCACAAGATGTAAAATTATCTAACATTTTATATGTTTTCTTCTTATAATGTTTTTCTATAGAATAAATGTCAACATCCAAATATTGGAACATCCAGATGTCAAACACCAAATCACATCAAATGTATTGATTTCTTAGACACAACAAACAACTCAAAAAGAAAATTCAAATAAAAGACAATTTTTTTAAATTAAGCCATCTTGAAAATGCATAATTTGAGAAATAATTCTAAATGTTTTTTTAATTCGAAATCATTTGACCAACATTAAAATTAAATCCACTAACATTAAAATTAAGTTATGGATTGTATTAGTTGATTTTGCAAAATATATTAATTTTATCTCTATTTGTCAATATACATGATGATTATAAGTTTTATCCTTATTTCTGCGAGAGATTAACTAATAATAGAAAATAGAAATAATAATATTCAAACGAAAACGACACATAACAACTCATAAGACGACACAAAAAGAATTTTTTTTTTTAGTGCGAAAAAGAAACAACTTTGATTCCAAAATATGATTAAACAAATTCATATGGTAGGGGGTGGATCAGTTATAAGCTTATTTCAGTTGAATTGAATTTTTACCTTTGAATTGAATTTTTACCTTTGAATTGAATTACAAATTCTTTTGAAATTAAGAACCAAGCTAAACTTGCTACCAATATTAGAAAATGTATCTGTTTTATTTATAAAAAAATTAGACGCATATATCATTTTTCATCTCATTTTATTCGATAACATTTCATAAGATGAAAGTAGACATTTATTCACCAACCTTAATTTAATTATTGAATATAACTCGACCCATACATTTCACCGTGACTCAATTATATAATACCAATAGATTGAGTGTTAAATTGAGTTAAATCCATCTCGACATATTTGAGTGTACTCAATAGTAATTGACACATATCTCTGATGAAGAAGTAATAAGTCAGTTATAAGTAATTTTCTAAAATAAAAATTTAATAAATCATTTTAATATTTTATTACACCTGATTTTCAAAACAACCCTCCATTTCAATTGATACATATAACAAATCAAGTCTTTAACTGAGATTTGTTCCGATGGGTTGTTCTCTTCTTTTGAGAAAAACCATCAAACAATTCTCAACCTGATACCATTTTCCAATTCCAACTACAACAGTTTCATTAAATATCATAAACCTGGAATAATCAATTCAAATAAATTTCTAAAATTTAATTATAAAATCACTTATTACATCATTGTCCACGTCACCCAAACACGAACCCTAAATCATTATATTAATTACTCAGTCAACTGGGAATAACTTGGTTCCAAAGTCATGTTTTACATATAATAATTCTTCCCAAGAAACCTTGCCATAAAGGCTGCTTTATTTAATCAACATAAATCTTCAACCATAGGAATAAAAACAAATTAATGGGAACTATGAGCATATACAGTATTTCAAGTTCTGTATTTGTGTGTGTTCTTTTCAGCATCATCATCATCAAGCTCTTTACAAAGCTATGGCTGACTCCCATGAGGATCCAACGGTTCATGAGGTCTCAGGGGATCCAAGGCCCTTCTTACAACTTCATCTAAGGCAACACCAGAGAGATGTACACTAAAAGAATCCACGCCATGGCCACCCACATGGACATTTCTCATCACATCCTCCCTCGAGTTCTCCCTCATATTCACTCGTGGCTCGACCGCTACGGTACCATACTAACTCTTACGTTTTTCTTTTTCTACTTTTGTTAAGGATCTCACGTGTGAACCTGGACTAATTAACAGGGAAGAACTTCCTTCAGTGGTTTGGTGTGGATGCTCAGCTGATCATTACAGAGCCTGAGTTGATCAGGGACGTGCTTCATGACAAACAAAAAAATTTCCCAAAAGCAAAACTGCATGGCTTCATACACAAAATTTTCGGAAATGGTCTTGTCACGGCCGAGGGTGAAACATGGGCCAAGTCCCGCAAAATAGCCCATTTTGCTTTCCATGGAGACAGCTGGAAAGCCTCAAGGTTAGTGATAAGCCCAAGTCCTGATACCGGCCCACCATTTTTATAATCCGAACTTAATTATTTTCTACACTCAAAATAGCAACTACTTTTTTATTGGGTAAAAATAGCGAAATATGGAGGTCGAACTGCTAACGACAACGACACCCTTCAAATATGATATTGTCTATTTCCAGCATAATCCTCGCAATTTTACTTTTGGTTTCTAGAAATAATTATTCTCTTCTATATACTATATATTTCATCTCATTCCTTAGTTAATGTAAGACTTTGCTTACATTTCTTACAACCCTAATACCGACTCAGGTAGAATAAAATAAATGTCCAATATACCCTTAATAAACACAAAGCACAAATAAGAATATACCTTTTATATATATAGATACATATATATATACATACTTGATTTGATATGCTTAATTACGAGTGTTGATGTACCAATGATATACTTGACATGAATGTTGATACATCAATTATATACCTAATATATTACTTACTTCTTTCTACTTATGTTTATTGTATTCAGTTTTTTTTTCTTTTATTGAATTGTGTTACGTTATTTACAAAGATTCATGAAATGTTTGTTTTTTTTAATCTAAATGTCTGTCTTTTATACATAATAGGAATGTGTTGATATATTCAATTTTGTTATATTTAATAGATGAATCAATAACAACGATATATTTGATTATGAGTATTGATATACCATTGATATGTCTTATATGAATTTTGATATACTTGATTACTTAATATACATGATTTGATATATTATTGATATATTTGAAAATGTGGAAGTATAAAATTGGAATAACCATAAAATCGAAAATCAGATTTTAAATATTTTGCCATATTCCATTACAAATTCCCAGTATTCTATCTTATGAAATTTTTTTGCGTAGAACATGATTCCAGTGATGATCGGTTGTGCTGAGACGATGATAGAAGAATGGAAGCATTATGAAGGCAAAGAGGTCGATGTATTTGAACATTTTAAGATGTACACATTGGACGTCATTTCACATACAGCTTTCGGAAGCAGTTATAAACAAGGAAAGAATATCTTCCAAATGCTTCAGAAGCTATGGGACCTATCAGTAAAAAATGGATACAAAGTTAGGCCACCAAGAATCAGGTAGCTAGTTTAGATTTGTTACCTTCTAAAATGACCATATTATATCCCAATTGAACTCAAAAATTTTAACTGAAGACACTCTCCTGGACTTGAAAATGAGCACAAATCATATTCATGGAACCCAAAAACTAATTAATTAGTTTAGTTATGATATACGTTTTGAAGATATGATATGTTTGTTTGTTTGTGGATGCAGTAAGATTTTGAAATCGAAAGACGATATTGAAGGAGAGTGTCTCGAGAAGAGCATGAAGGATTGCTTCATGGAAATAATCCAAACCAGAGAAGCAAAGTTGATGAATGGTGAAGCAGAAGACTATGGCAATGACTTTCTTGGATTGCTTGTGAAGGCAAAGAATGAGGCAGAAGAATCCCACAGGATTTCAATGGATGATGTTGTGGACGAATGCAAGACATTTTACTTTGCTGGCCATGAGACCACCAACGTTTTACTGGCTTGGACCATGTTTCTTCTGGCCTTGCATAAGCAATGGCAAGACAAAGCAAGAAATGAGGTACTCAAAATATTTGGAGACAAGAATCCAACATCAGAAGGCCTTCCTAAAAACGGTAACAATTATACATTCGTTTATTTAAATAAACGACTCAATTTTCATTTTTAATTTCTTTTTGGATAATGAACTATCAATTTTTCAACCGTGGTCAAGGACTTAGGATAGAGATAGGTACTCACTTATTAGCATCTATTTAAAACAATTTTCTAAATATTTATTACCATATTTTCTCGTTCTTTAGATGACGATGATCATCAACGAATCTCTGAGGCTGTACCCTCTAGCCATGACATTATCACGACAAGTGGAGAAAGAAGTGAGATTGGGGAGCCTCGTGCTTCCCAGTCGAATTCGGATCGCCATCCCAACGCTTGCAGCTCACCATGACACCGAGTTTTGGGGCGAAGATGCACATGTTTTCAAACCAGAAAGATTTTCGGGAGGAGTCGCGAAAGCCACAGAAAACAACCTAGCTGGATATCTCCCATTTGGGTTGGGTCCTCGAAGCTGCGTGGGGATGAATTTTGCCATGAACGAAGCCAAAATTGGGTTGTCCATGATTCTACAGCGATATTCCTTCACCCTCTCGCCGGCCTACGCTCACTCGCCGGTTCAGTTTCTTACCGTTTCCCCGCAGCATGGACTTCAACTCATACTTCATTCCATATAACATCACAAAGCCTGAAAACTCTAAAGTTTATGGAAACAATTATGTATGCCATTTTATAAGACACAGATGACAATAAAATAATCTCTTTTATGAATACTGTGTAGTTGTTTATGTAAATTACATGTACGGATGTAACACAATAATGTTTTTGTACAGTTTGTCAAATATGGAAAACATTGTAAATTTCACTACTATAATGTTAAAAATATTATAATGGTGTATCTCACAAATTTTCGTGAGAGTTTTCTTAACGATTAAATCAGTGTTACTTGAGAATTAGAGTAAATTTAGTGATTTATAGAATTTATATAAAACAACATGGTTCTCAATAAGCTTGAATTGAGCCCAATTTGATGGTTAGACTATACAACCAATGTGTCATACCTCAATAGTTAGTTCTACTCGGTGTGAATTTTTCATGCACATAGTTTATTACGTTTAGTAGATGAGTTGATGACCAATATAATCATAGTTTCCTTTTTTTTTTTATTAAGAAAACCAATATGATCCTAGTTTATTAAAGTATCGCTATTTTTTTTTAAGAAATGAATCTCAGAAATATGTGTACACGTTAAAATATTATAGTTTAGTTGTTAAATTAAAAAAATTTTAAATGTCTGTTTGATAACCATTTTAAATTTTATTTATAATATTATTATCTGAAAGTATATTTGAATTTTTAGTCAATTATTTTTTAAAAATAACAAGTTTTTCAAAATACTTTTTCTTTTTTTTTTTAATTTTAAATTCAATCCAGATTTCGAAAATATTTATTAAAATTATATAACCAAACAAATGAAATATTTCTATGTTTAATTTTTAAAAATAGAAAAAAAAAAAAAGAAGAGCAGGTTTAAACAGGTAATAATGGCGCACGTTTTTCACATGCGCGAAACTTTTCGCAAGCAATCCGAGAGCTGACCGTTTTTTTTTTTTTTTTTTGGATAAAACACTGTGAAACTTTTTAATTGTAAATTCACCAATTTGTACAATTTTTTGCAATAACCGCCGTATATGCGAAAGAATAAACGATGATAAAGAACAAATTGAGGGAAAAGGACGACGGTGAACACAACCATGAACCGTTCTGTTTTCTTAATACAAAAGGAATTGAAGGGCCTCTCTGTTTTTTCAGATGGCGACGTTTTCGATTTTAATTTCAGTTGATTCTGTGAACTCTCGCCACTGAGTGCGGAACTGCCATGGCTGCTGGAACTGCCGTCTTTTTACTCGGCGTTCTCTCTGCTTCTTCCATTTTCTATGTCCTTCTCAAGCTATGGTGGAAACCTCTTCGGATTCAGCGTATCATGCGATCGCAGGGAGTCTACGGTCCTCCTTCCAACTTCATCTATGGAAATATGATTCAAGTAATGAAGATGAAGTTTGAATCCATGCGCACCTCCCTGGATATCTCCGATCATCACATACTTCCAAGAGTTAATCCTCATATTCACTTGTGGATCGACAAATATGGTGAGCTTCGATTTTTTCCACTTTCTTCAACACACATGTACTTAGTTAGGGTTTTTATTTCAGGGAAAAACTTCATTCAGTGGAATGGCACCCAAGCTCAGTTGATTGTTTCGGATCCTGAGACGATAAAGGAGATACTACATAATCGAGAGCGCGCTATTACTAAAATTGATCTCGGCGGCGATGCGCGTAGAATATTCGGGGATGGACTTTCGACTTCCGACGGTGAAAAATGGGCTAAGGCTCGAAGGATCGCTGATTACGCTTTCCATGGGGAGCTCCTGAAAGTTAGTAGGATTTCGGTTTGATTCTTTTTACCAATTTAGTGATACAATAGTAGCTTAATTTGTTGAAATTGATTTTCGCAGAACATGATGCCAACCATGGTTTCCTGTGCTGAGGCAATGGTGGAAAAGTGGAAGAAAAATGATGAAGGCAAAGAGCTTGATTTGTTTGAAGAGTTTAAGCTGTTAACTTCAGATATCATAGCACATACTGCTTTTGGAAGTAGTTATCTGGAAGGGAAATTTATTTTTGAGACTTTGAGTAAGCTGAGCATGATATTATTTAAGAATCAATTCAAACGGAGAATTCCTGGATTCAGGTCAGGGTGTTTGTTTTAAGTATTCTTGAAACGATCTGCTTATTTGCATCAATACCATCTAAGTAAACTAAATTTTTGAATTTGTGTGCAGCAAGTTGTTCAAAACGAAGGATGCGAGGGAGGGAGATGAGCTTGAAATGAGGATGAAAAATTCCATAGTTTCTATTATAAAAAAGAGAGAAGAGAAGGTGATGAGCGGTGAAGCAGATAACTATGGTAATGATTTTCTTGGGCTACTTTTGAAGGCAAAAAATGACCCTGACCCGAGGCAGAGGATTTCTGTCGACGACGTAGTCGATGAATGCAAAACCGTATACTTTGCGGGGCAAGAAACTACCAATGTTTTGCTTTCTTGGACTTCCTTTCTTTTAGCAACTCATGTGGACTGGCAAGAAGAAGCAAGAAAGGAAGTGTTCGATATGTTTGGCAACACAAATCCAACTTTAGAGGGCATTGCAAAATTAAAGATTGTAAGCATGTCTCTAGATCCATTATTAACAGCATTACTTTGTCATAGCAAGCTTAAGAATTGTTGGTGATAAGCACCCAATTCTCATATACTTGATTTAGTCTTTCATTAAAGGATTATATTGAGAATTGTTGATTGATCTTCATCTTGAATAGAGATTTACATTCAGTCTTTTCCGGTCTGATTTTAGATTTAGTAGCCCACATCCAAATTTACACTGTTTAAATCTTCATTGAATTCAGGAAAGTTTGGATTAAACTGTAATGTTTGAAGAAGGAAATTCTTTCAAACTTTCTATAGGCTACAGACTACAGTCTCTATGGGGGGAATCCATTTCCCCTCTCTTTTACAATGACTGCTTTTCTTCCATTCATAATCAAGAATTGAGAGCGTGTTTTTCTGTATATATCCTTTCATGTTTCTCAATGAAAGTTCGGTTTCTTATCAAAGAAAAATCATAAATTGAGAGCTTGTCTTAATCTCCTCTTGCAGATGAGCATGATCATCAAGGAATCACTAAGATTATATCCCCCAGCCACGCCAATGTCAAGGATGGTTAAAAAGGAAGTAAGATTGGGAAAGCTGGTTCTCCCAGCCAGCATACAAGTAAGCATTTCAAATATTGCAGTTCATCATGATACTGCAACATGGGGTGAAGATGCCCATGAATTCAAACCAGAAAGATTTTCTGAAGGAACAGCTAAAGATATCCCATCAGCTGCATACATCCCGTTTGGACTGGGTCCTCGAAACTGCGTCGGCAATATCTTGGCCGTTAACGAAACAAAAATTGCACTATCGATGATTCTACAACGGTTTTCTTTCACCATCTCCCCAGCCTACGTCCACGCACCGTTCCAGTTCCTCACTATTTGCCCCCAACACGGAGTTCAGGTAAAGATTCACCCTCTGTCGGATCATCTGTCTACTAAGAAGTAAGAAGAGTCCCATTGTTGCTTCCTTTCCTGAGAGTTCAGTTCTTGAAAACCTTTGAGTCAATACATCATGTTTCTCTCCCTGTTTCTAGATATTTAGCCTTGTAATTTGTCCAATTCCTCTATTAAGTTGTATTACTGTTTCAATGAGTAATTTGAGCAACATTTCTTAGACCCAATGTGGATTTAATGAGTAGTTATCAGGTTGCCCTTAATTTTTAGTGAAATTAGTAGGAATGATCTGAAGTATTCACTATTGTTCTAAGAAATTTCCAATTTTCCCTCAACAATTTCAGATTCGGTCCCTATCTATTCATAGGAATACTGGGATGTAACTGAGCATTATTGTTTAAATGTTCTCAATTATGGCGGCTCTGTAAGGGAATTAAACAGGAGAAACATTGCACTCTCATGATAATCTATTGTTTTGCAAATTGCAAAGCTTCTCCAACAGAATTATTGGTCATTTTGAGAAGTTATGAAGAAGTTTCTGGTCAAAGTGTTAATTTGGCAAAATCAGCCATTAATGAACATGAAGATTGTTTCTCAAATCAGTTAAGACAATTGAATAATTCAAAAACGCCAACTTGTTATCTCGTAATTAGGAAATATATTACATATTTAATATGATAATAGTTCGTAAACAACAGAGATGTTTTGTTAGGACTAACTCGACTATAAAAGCCAAATAAAAATTAAGCTCAACCTACGGTAATTAAATCAAAAATTTTAAAGAGCATAGTTCAATTGGTTAAGACATATTTTTCAATTGGTTAAGACATATTTTTCCGATCCAAAAGTTGTAGGTTTGTGATCAAATGCTATTTATATCCTCACATTTTATGGGTATGTTCTTCTTTAATTTATATATGTAATAGTTTTTATTTTCTAACAAATACTTCGGCTCCACGTATACAAGCTTTATATTATGAGTATTTCTTCCTTTTATTGAAGATTCTATTCTCCAACTCTGCGAACTATTTTCTCCACGGTTCTTTTTATTTTCTAACTATCATGTTGTACTAAAAAAATCAAAACTTTTAAATCTCCCTGAATATGGATTAAATTGAAACTAAAACGATCCTATGAAACCAAATTGGTAATGAAACTATAATTATGTATCGACAACCTTGTAAACTGACCTGGCACGGATATAAAAAATATATATAACGTATCCACAACGTGTTATAATGTTTTCAATTAAATGCAATGTAGCTTAATGGACCATGTTGAGACCATTAGATAGAGGACACGTGTTCATCAAAAAAGGGCACGTGATATCCATATTTTTATAAAAGTATATATGTAATTACCAATAGTAATATTTCTTATTTAAAATGAAATCTAAGTCCGCCAATTTTGACATAATTATACTAGTTAAGGTGTTTATTTTCGATCAAAAAGTTGGTCGTGAGTTCGAATTCTTACTCCTACATATTGTACTGAAAAAAATGAAATGTGAAACCTTTTTAATAAATATAATACTTGATAACTATTGAATTCATTGGATAGATTATTGTAAATATTATAATAATTTAATAAACCGAGTCCTAGAAAATGAAATACAGTACCAATTATTTTATTTCCACAATGAAACGTAATAAACTTTTTTATAATAAAATTAATAATTTACTTAGTATGATAATTGCTTTACATGTATTGTTAATATTGTGCTGAAATATTTTGTCTAAAAATAATATATATACACACACACATAATTTTTGAATCTATTTAGGTTGAAGTTGAAGTGCCAAACCTAAATTATAGCTGCTTGTCTATTATCTCCAAAATTTTAATAAGCCGCAGCAATAAATTTAATAAAAATATATATATAGAGAATTTTATTCCATTGCTTCCAATATTTTGCTCAATTTAAAAAATTATACCGATCGCGTTTAATAATATATTCATAAGCATCAAAAATAGTCTTAGTTGAATGTTTAGTTCAATTTCGGATATTATTAATTAATTGTTACTCAAAAAAATATATTATTTTATTTATTAACCTATTTTATGTTATAAAATTTATAAAAAAGTATATTTATAAAAAATTTTATCTTTTTTAATATAATCCTACATTGAATAAATTTAAAATTTAAAATCTCAAAATATTGAAGACAAAAATATTGTTGTTTTAATTTTAATTAGATCACAAATTTCAAAAGCAATTTTTAAAAATAACTCTACTAAAATAGATGATCCAAAAACAAAAATAAAATTGGAGCAGCATACTAAACAAGCTCAAAGCCACGCCACATATTTTCTAGTGGACTTAAAATATGCAATTAGTTCAACAATTTTCGAGATTCCAACCAAACCAATTCATAAAATTTGACCATGTTAAAATAAATCTTGAACGTAACTATCAATTACGATACTACTGATCTTTCTTTTAGGTCAAAAGTTTCGAATTCCCACCTCCGAGTTGATACCCGAAGGAGGAAATTGATGAAACAGAAAACTCACAACAAAAACAAAATATTTACAATACTAAGATTAGTTTGTATCATCATTACAGATTTAACATTTAACCACATTTTCCTTTCTCCTCACAACATCAAGGAAGCATTAGAAGTTAGTGAATTGAATAAAATTTCACTCTCTGTTTTCCTCTGCCCCTTTTTGATGGTGTTAGCAATCTTCCACAATTTTGTTCTGTTTTTGGGTTAAATTCTCGCATCTTCTGAACAGATCTCTAGTAAATATTTGTGGCTAAGGAGAAATTTGTGAGTGAGCTCAAGAATATGATCTGATCAACCCAAAGTTCACTAAAGATTTGGACTTGGACTTGAAGAGACCTCCAAATAGAAACCTTGTTGGAGATTCTTGAGAGTCAGGTTCGGCCTCACCAGGACTACCTTTCACTTTCAATATGGTCTGACCAATCAGTTGTCTTATGGAATCTATTGTCTTGGAATCGATAGGATAACCCGATGCATCGCGCACATAAAATGTGTTTATTGCATTCCCTCCTTCGGTTCTCACTTCGGCTCGGGTGACACTCAAGCTATTCTCTCTAAAGATACGTGTGACATTAGAGAGTAGGCCAATGCTATCAACAGTGCATAGTTCGAGCTTCAATCCCTGAATGAGGATGAGAATGTTGATATAGATAGAGAAGTATTAGAACATGGACGTTGGATTTCGGTAGACGAATGGGGCGAAACGAAACGACTACTAACCTCGGATACTCGTCTTTCAATGGCAGCTCCAAGACATTGTATCAACCTTTGCCTCTCTGCTTCTGAATTCACAGGGGATCCATCTATGTGTCTAATATAATATTCCTGAAAATGCATTTTCATCCTAGTAATATCAAGCCAAATATAAAGGCGAGATCGATTCCGTGCTCGAGCAACGGCGCGATTAGAAAGCATAGCAACGGATTACCTGATACGCCTTTGGCCCTTCAGCATCAACATTTGCATGGAAAACAACATATTGCATATCAGTCAATGTGCAAACTGTGTCAAACAGAAGCTTTGGTCTATCCTTGCATTGTATGGTGACTACTGAATAATCTTTATCAAACAAATTGATAACATTCACATTTGGCTTCTGTTTCCCATCCGAGATTTCATCGTCCAGTCGCTCGTAATCCCGATCTGCGAACATCATTTGGTGAAGTCTTCTCTCAGTGTGGATAACCCCATGAGAGAACACGGTTTTGGCTCCTCTGGATTTGTTGCTGCCTCTCAGTACATTGCAAAGCAACTTCTTGATTGTGGACAGTCTCTCCATGTCAGTAACTGCAGAACCGGTTTCCTCGTCGGTCACGTGCATCACTGCGGCGACTCGGGTATTATGCGTCCACACTTCAGCCCTTTCTACACTACATTTAAGGTGAGTTAAAACAGCACTCACTTCAGAGAGAAGTCCGGGTCGATCACTGCCTACGAGCTCAATTGCAGTATGATCTGTGGATGGTTCAACACCAACAGATCTCATGGAAGATGTAAAGCACGAATCGGGACCAAGAGACTGTATATTAAACGAAAGTACTCAAATTAGACCATAAACCAAATCAAAGCAAGTAGAAAAACAGAAATGCAGCTAAAATCCCAAAACAAAACTACCACTCACTGATCTTATGTAATCTAAAATCCCTTCATCCACAACCTTGTTCGCATTTTGATCCGTGACATTAAAAACTGTTTACAGAATTCAAATGAAGGATTATATTAGAACTCTCACAAGGGGGTGAAATGGAATCAGAAGGAGTTCTTCTCTTTGATGAGAGAAACTTACCATCCATAAACCAATTCCCATCGGAAGAAATGTAAGCCTTGGTTATGATAAGATTAAGATCAGTCAGGACTTGAACCACTTCTAGAAGAATGCCATGTTTGTTAGCGCTGTCCACCTGCACAAAAAGGAAATGTACGAGGAAGTATGAGGCATAAATTTCTTAAGAGCAAGAAAGGAAAGGAGGGAAAGAGCTGTACCCGAACAACCGTGGCGTTTTTGCAGGATTCGTTGTCGATTACGACCCTGCAAATTTGGCCATGAACAATGAGTTAGGAGTTGGAACAGAGTAGAAGTAGGTAAAGATTAGGTTGAAAATAGAGGAGGCTGCGTACCTGGGTGGGTTCATTCTTCTGATAAGCTTTTGATATTCATCACCCATGTCGTTTGAAAAGCTCATGCTCATCTCTGTCATGGAAAACGAGCAAAATAAATCAGAGAAATGGAAAAAAAGGGGGACCCAGAAACAGAACCAGAACCAGAACCAGAAGGAACCCAATCAAGAACTAGGTCATGTTTCTATGAAGGAAGAGGGCGAAAAGACACGAAGATGAACTTTCACAAACCAAGAAGAAATATTAAGGAAACCACGATTGAAATTTCTTACAGAGAAAAGCTGGGAAGATAAATCAGTTCAATGAATACATCATTGAAACAGTAAATCAAGGACCGAAACCAGAAGGAAGTACAGATTCGGCAGTGAATCCTTTCAATTGAAAGAGCATATAACCACGCAATTACCAAAATAAACAAACAAGAGGACCGGAGTCAGAAACCCAGAAGAGCAAAAGTTCCAAAAATAAAAAAACAGAGAAAGAAACGAAACTGGAGAAGGAAAAGGGAAGAGAAAGATAAAGAACATACATACCCATTTGAAATGACGGAGAAAAGAAGGCGTACATAGAGTTGTGTGTTATAAACAATGGAAGGGAAGGGAAGGGAAGGGGATCTCAGCCGGGTTCTCAGATATCTCCCACTAAGGAAACAGAATATTTTTACAAAATCGAGCGCACCGGCAGCACTCTTCTGGGATCCCCCACTCGGAATGGAAACGAAATATAATATTAAAATGGGTTCAACTTTTCAGAAAACATGTGCAAAGCAAAGCAAAGAAACCCAAGTTTTTACAGAAACGCCCCGATTTTATGGTCCGAAATCTGGAAATGTTTAATGTTTGGAAAGGAAGAAGAGAGGACCCATATGGCACAGATGGTTCTGTTCTTCAATTGCCACTTGTGGGAGTGGGATTCGGAGTGTGGAGTTTCCAATTTGAGAATGAACCTGAAATCAGAGTATTTATTAGGGAAAAGGGGAAGCAACCCACCAATCCTCATCAACTGCTGAATCTGTATTTGTAAGAAGAGGAGAATGAATTGAAGAATTAAAGGAAAATGGGGATGAAGCCGGATCGGAGGATTTTTGTCAGGTGCGCCGGAGCCGGAGCCGTTCCGCCGGGACGCGGTAAAAAAACCAACGTGGCAAAAGCACGTGTCTGTCAGTGGGAACGAAAACGAAAAAGGAGGAGGCAGCAGCAGCAGCAGCCAGCGCGTTTCCCCTTTTAACCGCTTTTCCATTCTCCAGGGTTTGTGGAGCCAACCGTTCGATTACTATCCGCATCTCACTGTTTACTGTTTACCTTTTTTGAAGGTTAAATCACAGTTAACACGTTAAAGATATTTATTTTCGATAAAAAAATCTCCTAGGTTTCAATCTCCAACCACATATGGCACTGAAAAGAAAAAATATTGGAATGAGAATTCGAACCTCTGATATTTTGATCGAGAATGTATGATGTTGATTTGTATTTGAGTTGGTTTCTATATGTTCTTGATTTGTGGCTAATATGTCCATGTTGTTTACTTTGTTTATTTAAATTTTTACCAACATACACCAAAATATACGTTCGAAATCAACCTGTCATTTAATTTTTAAATAATATGATCATCATAGCACGTAAACGTTTTAAATTAATTAAGTTCATGATTATTGGAAACTATTAGACATGAAATGGAAAGTTTATGATTCGTTTGGTAACATTCCGTTTCTTGTTTCTCGTTTTCAATTTTCTTAAGACATCTAAGTATTTTGTGACTAATTTTGTGAACATTCTCACAATTGTATATATATCTCGGAAATAACAAAAACAAGTTTTTATCTATTATTCTCATTTCTAATTTGTTCCAAAACATAAATAAAAAAATTGTTTTGTGAAACAAAAACAAGAACGTTATCAAGAGCCATTTTAAGTACTTGTTTAAAAAATTTTAACATGGACCAAATAGACATAACGTTCAAAATTTTGCAACCTATTATAAACTTTTTAAATAGACATAGTGCTATAAATTTAGGCACCAAACTTAAATTTTAACAGTTTTTTTCGTTTTTTTTTTCATTTTTGGGGATTGAGTTAAGATTTTATCTTGTGTTTGTATAATATTTTAATTTTAAGGAGTTTCAACTAGCATTTTAAACTCTTTTTATTTTAATTTTGATAAGTTTTTTTAGTACAACGAAGAAAGAATTCGAATTCATGACCTCTTAATCAGAAGTATGTGTCAATTGCCACTAAACTAAGCTAATGTTAGTTAATTTTAATAAGTTTTTTCAGTGAATATTATTTCTTAAATGTTATGTACGACTCGGTACCATGAATAAAATAATGTTAGGCAAGCAAAAAAACAAATTGGTCTAAAATGTACTGCATAGTACATATGCCCATTTTTATCATTTTCTCAAGGGAGGAGAATACATTTTAAACAAAGTATTTTTAGCCTCACCTTATTTTTATCCAATAAAAACATATATTTAATCCCTAGACCTTTAATATTGTTTCGTTTTTGTCCTTTAATTTTTTAAATTTATATTTTAATTCTTAAAATAAAATAAAAAAACATTTTATTATCGTCATTAATTTTTCGAAGAAAATGTGAGGTGGTCCATATTATGTGATGGTAATAAAACAAGTCCCTTTGCAAAAATAATAATAATAATAATAATAATAATAATAATAAAACAATAGTGGACGCAAATGGAAAATTCAGGAAAATATTAATTAGGAGTTGGAAATTTAGTCAGATAAATCCCCAATGGCGTGTCTTCTTCTCACTCTTTCATCAAAATAAATAATAACTTGAATTTTAAACCTCGAACTTAAAAGTTAAAAACGGTCTAATTAATTTTTAGAATTTTAATATTGTTTTTAATATAATTTGTTATCCTGTTTTATATTTTTAAAATGTTCATTTTAATTTAGATACTTCCATCTTTTGTATATTTCAATTCTTGTACGTTCAAAATGTCGTTGGACTTTTAAAAAGTAACCAATATGGTTCTTATTTGCAAAATTTAACACAGATTTTATACTCAATATAAATTTTTTAATATAGATTTATGGTTACATTTCAAAAAGATAACGAATGTATTGTTGTGTTAAAATTATGATTGAAAAATCAGATAAAATAAAAATGAATCGACCAAAATGGTCACTTTATAAAAGTACAAGAAATTCTAAATAGACGTTTTGAAACGATAGGGACCACAATGCCCTATGCCCTGTGCCCTTGCCAATAGGGCTGCTCCTTGGGGGCATTTAGAAACTTATTGTACACTATTTAAAGTTTACAGATCTATTTAACTTCTTAAAATTTATAAATTTATTGTACACAATTTTCAAGGTTCATAGACCAAATTTATAATTTAATTTAAATAATAATGATAACCAATACTCTCAAGTACACATTTTCATAACTTTCATATTCTACCCGATAAATTTCATATTGTTAACCCAACATAAATTTAGCTTAGAAGTAATTGACATATCGATCAAGAGGTCATGAATTCGAATCTCAATCTCGTTTGTTGTACTAAAGAAAAGAAAAATATATATTGTTGGAGGTGTTACTTTTTCGACTTGAGCCTAATTAGTTAAACTAGACATTAGCAATCTTATTTAAATGTGTGTTTAGTATTTTCTTAACATTGTAGCTAAAATCCTGAAATCAATTCCATAAAGGTCTCACAATTTTTTAGTTAAATTCACCGAAAATCAATCCTATATTACTTTTTTTTTAATTATTACTTTTTGATTTGCTTATATGATAAACATTTCGTTTTGTGATCAATATATAAAAAGGTTATTTAAAAAGTAAAAATCATACACACATTTATCTTAATTTATAAATAAAGTTATATTTTATATGTGCACCTTGAACTGAAAGTACACAAGTGTGATTTTTTTTCCTAATTGTTTCATAGCGCTAATTTTAATGGAATTATTTGCACTTAGGTCAAATTAATAATTACATGTATTAAACAAATTGAAATGTATTAACCAATCAGTGTCTTTAGAAAAACAACATTTGTAGGGTTATTTATTATTATTCTTATTATTTATTTATTATTATTATTTTGTGGGTGAACTTTTTTGCTTTTCTTTTCTTTTCTTATATTGATTGAAACTGAAATATTGGAAATCCCCACTCCACCATCACAAGATGGTCAACATGGAATCAATTCTGACGTTGGCCATTAAATTTCCAATCCAAAATTAATACTTTATTGGCTCAAAAAATTATTAATTTCTGTCAAAAAAAAATTATATAATTACCCATTTGCCCAACTTATGCACGAGATAATTATTACGACTAATTAGATTTCAAAATATAACCACGTTGCCTTAATCACTCCAACAGACATTACCCACATATTTAATTTGTTTTTCCTTTCTCTTTTCTTTTGGAAAAAATCTCAACAGAATGAGAATTAAAAAAAAAAAAAAAAAAAAGTCCTTAACTTTTAATGACGTCTGAAAGTGGCATTGATTATGGCATCATGCACGCTTACAATTCCATTAGTGAAATTTTGTTTTTTAATAATTTTTTTAAAACGTTTAAAACCCTCTTTATTTATGTCAATATTTAATTTTTAAAATATCTATTTAATTTTCTATTTAAAGATCTGATTGGTAGAGGTTTCAGATTCTATTTATCATTTTCGAATAAATCAAATGGATTCCGTGAATATCAATTTGATAAATTTATTTTAGTCGTGAGTATTTTCTGATTCTAAATTTGAAATTTTAAAATGCTTAATTACATTACTATTTCATATTATAAATTATTTCATTAAAATAGGTAAAAGATAATATATTATAAATTATATAACATTGTAAAATAATAATTACAAAAATTTATAATATATATGTGTAATAAATTAATTAATAATATTTTAGATTATTAAATAGTTAGTCGTAACTATCACTATTTACAAATATATCTAAGCACACATTCAACCATTTTAAAGTGAGATTTAATTTTTCAATTTGTTACCAAATACGTATTTAAAAACACTAGTTTTTCTTGAATCCATTATTTTCAAATTATCAATTAAAATTCAAATAGATAAGACATTTATTATCATTTTAAAGGTCGATGGTTTGAATTTCTACCTTCCAAATATTGAACTGAAATATATACCTATATAGCTTCATGCCACATCAGCATAGCGGCAACTAAGCTAATTATTTTTTAAATATTAAAAACTAAAAATAAACCTTTTAAAATTTGAGTTACCGAAATGAAATAATTGAAAATAGGATTTGAACTTTCATTTCTTTTTATAATTGTTTTCTTTTACCTTTCAATTGTTTGAAAAAGTATGAGTAGAATTTAGTTGCAATTTAGTTTTACTTTTTTGGTTCTATAATTGTTTTACTTTGTGCAGTTTTTTTTTTCTTTTTTCTTTTAATAATTGTCTAGACATTTTCGTAGCATAAAAGTAAAGATAAGTTTTTCATAGGAACTTTATAGAAGCAGCCAACGGTAGAGCCAGATATAAGATTGAAGATTCTTTATATAATTCATATGACATCAAATTATATTCTTTTAGAAAAATGATGAAAATGATTTAAATGAGTGGTAGGAAACAATGACTATTGTATATTTAATTAATGTTGAACTTTATTTAATGATTAATTATATCAATATATATTTGAACTCTTCATACAATAAATAAATTATATGATAAGACAAACCATAAGATGACTAAAAAAAAGTGATACACATGATCAAATGACATTTTTTCTCATGTTTCACACTTATAAATGGAGAAAAAGAAAATTAAATATTGAAAAATAGCATTATAATGTGCTGAACTAGACAAAATCAAAGAATAATCTCCCTCACCTTGATGTAGCTTCATTAAATTTGAAGGCTAAATAAATTTCATGGAATAAAATAATTTTCTTAGGCCATCTTTAAGACTAAAATAGAATTTTCTACAATTTAGAGATAACAACCCTAAAACTTTATGACAAAATTAGATGTTTTTTTTTTTCGTTATATTTTATTTTAAGTGAGGGTAATAAATAAATAGATAGAAAATTATCGTACTAGTCAGTCTAGGATCGTGAGTGGGGGCCACGCGATTAAATGAGGTACAATTACAGCCACGTTCGCTTCGCCCCTCGAGCAGGAGGCAGTGGGCCCCATTCTGTAGTTGGGCCCACGTTGCAACTTGCACATTAACAGCTGAGCTGAGCTGAGCTGGCAGCCTGTCCCCAGAGACCCCACTTTTTTTTTTTTTTTATAAATTTTAACTGCGGGTTCACTGTAAGTTCCCGTAAGGTCGTCCGTGCAGAATACTGTCTCCAGCATTAAAGGGGAATTCTGAACTTTCCGACATGCGTACTCGGATTCCTCGGACGGATTGGGATTAGGATTGCGCCTTTTGAACCCCAATTCATTCAGTCGGTGTCACATTTTCAAATCCCACTTTGGTTTACCATCCATTAGTTATTGTCTATTCACATCTTATTTGCTTGTGAAATACAAATATCATCCATCTAATTATTTTATATCTTATTTAAAATATTCGTACTCTTATTCGACGGGATAGAATTCATTCTAATAGGTTTATTTATTCCATTTGTGCCTTAATCTGATAAATAAATAAATAACAAATATTTTCAAATCTCATTCCATGTTTCCCATTTTAGCTTAAAATAAGTTTTTTCATCATATTCACCTACATTACCATCATTGTTACCTTCCTAAACAATAAAAATATATATCAAATGCTTCCCACTTTTAAGTTTATTCCAATTTGATTCTTCCACCTTCAACTTTCAACCATCGTTTAGTTTTTAAATTTTAAAATATTTATTTTTATTTAATTAGTGACCAGTATTTTGCCGTTATTTATTTAACAAACATAATAACATGAAAGTTTTGATGTAGGCATATATTAGAGCTACATGAATGAAGTAGGTAGCGAGTGGATCAATTTAATGTGATCCTTAAATCATAAAGAGTTGTTCTACGTCACGTTGCATATAAATTGTTATACAAATTACATTACACACCTCTCAAAATAGTATGAAAGTACCAAACTTAAAAACTACTATTAAAATATGGCACTACTTTTGTAGTGGATAAAATCCAAAAAAAAAAAAAAGAAAAGAAAGTAGGAGAAATGACAAGTAAAAAGTGAATAGTACTTGTAAAAAGATAAAAAGATAAAAAGTAAGAAAAAGAAAGGTGAGAGAGGCAAGGAAATGTTAATGTTTATTGTTTGGTAGGGTGAGAAAATAAAAGAGAAAGGCAAAAGCAAAGATAAAGCTGAGAGTGAAAGTGAAAGCATCTAATTGGTACTATTTGGGTTTTGGTCCCAATCCCAATCATCTTCTCCCCTTATCCTTTCATTTCTCCTTTGCCATCCCTATCACTATGTACCAACTAGTACAATCTCAAAATGTTCCTCCCCTCTTCAATTTTTTTTTTTTAATATCGTGACGGGAACGGAGGACGTGCATTAATATGATGTAAATGTGTTGATAATGACGTAGTTTAATTGATATTTAAATAGACTGACTTTTAGATTAGTGAAAAGTGTTATTTGACAATGATGCTGATTTTGACGGATTAGGTGTTGAAGAGCGAGGATTTGAGGCAATTGGATGTTTGTAATTGGCTGATGTGTATAACACAAGGATGGACAAAGACAGTACAATAGACCCCAATGGGCAGTGGCTCACAAGCACCCCAAAGTAGCTTGCATCCTTCCAAAAATACAACACCACCCATGTGAGACAATAAAATGCATACACACCAATTTGAATTATAGATTTTCATTTTTTGGAGGCTTCTTTTTTCTTCATACTTTTAGGTGGGTTCACCCAAAATAATAAATTCCTAGAAAAAATAGTTGTTTAGGAGGGTTTTCAATTTTTTTTTTTTTTTTTTTACAGTTTGTTTAGAAACACAAAGTATTTGGTAACTTTTTATATTTTTCGTTTCTAATTTTTAAGAAGCATATCCAATGGTGCTGAGAATCTAGGAACGACAGAGTATTCCTTTCCCTACAAAACTCATGGGAGTAGTGTATTTCAAAAGAGGAGCCAAAGAAATATTCCAATTTATTGCTACACAAACCAAGGTTATTAAAATTGTGCATCAAATTTCTTCCTGAATATACAACGATATCCAA
The DNA here is from genome assembly GCF_013281855.1 of Momordica charantia. NCBI lineage: Eukaryota > Viridiplantae > Streptophyta > Magnoliopsida > Cucurbitales > Cucurbitaceae > Momordica > Momordica charantia. Next base: position 29,674,221 of record NW_028275167.1, on the reverse strand, counting down.
CAATTTATTCTCTTTACTAAAATTTGTACGTTAATTAAGAGTGAGTCATGAAAAGACATAAAATATCATTCGAGTTCGTGGGCACATCAAACCTAGTTTAATTGTGCTTAAGAATCATAACATTAATAATGTAGCCAAAACAAAAAAATTGTTGGGAGGTCTAATTTGGCTTGTAAGGAAGGCAAAGGGCAAATGCTAATTAATTATGATGATAATGATGCCGAAAAAGGCAAAGATTTTGTTAGTTGGTGAGTGGTTAGAAAGTGGGATCCAAATTTTGCTTTTAAAAAAAATGTGGGGAAAAAAATTTCATTTTGCCTTTTAATAATTTCCACCATGTGTTCCATCATCCATTTCCTATTCATTCCTTTTATTTTTCTTTACATCTACGCATACTAATTGTCTTCAACAATCATTATGAAATTATTTCTTTAAAATTAATTAGTACGATTTCATCTCTACGTTTCCCTTTTAAATACATTATTTTCTCATCAATTATTGTAAGGTTTTCTTTATTTATTTGATTTGAATTAAGGTTATAGGTTTTTTCTGCAGAGGAAAATGTTGGAGTCAATTTTACCACTTTTTTTTTTTTTAAAGTTAAAGTAGTTTATTAATAAATTTTAATCCAATTATTTAAATAAAATAAAAACTTTCTCCTACTGTCCTACATTCCTTCCCCCGAAAAAAGACAGATCTAAAATTAAAAAATAAAAATAATAAATAAATAAACCTTACTTTAACTTCTCAATTGGCGTCAAAACGAACATAGCTCAGCGTAATTGACATATAAACAGTTTATTAATAGAGCCCGCGGCACTTTGTTAGATATCCGACATCTCCAAAAATTCACGCTTGTTATGTAGGAAAATTTATAAAAATATTCACGTTTGTTTTGTAATATTTATTATGTGTTAAATTTATAGAATGTTCCAAAAGTATTCCTACAAATATTTATATAATTTATACATTCATTTAATATAATAGATTTATTTTAATTAATTTAGTATTTTGTTTTTTTATGTTATTCAGTAGAACAAATGAATTCATATTTATTTAATATAAATTTTATTTTTAACTTTAATATTTTTTCAAAAAGACAATTATATAATCTGTGAAATTTATTTGAGGAAAAATATCACATATATGTTGGTCGTAAAAAAATGTTGCTTTAAAATTATATATTTGTGATAATAAATATTATTCATGATATAATTGCGAAGGACAAAAATATAAAGAGTGGATACTCGAAGACCCGTATTTCAAAGGGGCATCCAAAACTAGATACTCTTTTGTATGGGTTTCTTAGGATACTCGAAGAGATTCCCATCCTACATCCCCGTAAAACAAACATGGAAATCAGATACCTGTTCTATGGGAATCTTACGAAACAAACTGCAACTAATTATTTGGAAAAATCAAAACTCTCTCCAACATTCCTTCCTCCGAAAAAAGACGATTTAAAAAAATAACAATAATAACTTTGACTTCTCAGTGGACTGACTATGATTAGTATTGGGCTTAATGGGCCACAAAGCTCACCAGTTAGGGCTTTTATATTCAAAGCCCATAATGTTTGAAGTGTAGAAAATCTGCAATTGAGGTGGCTTATTTTGCAAGCGATTCCGTTAATATACTTTGACACTTCATTTCGTTAATATACTTTTGACACTTCATTTCGTTAAATGCCACCTCATGTTTTTGGTAAAGGCTCTAATGGACTTTACTTTCAAGGACGATTTAGAATTATTTTCTAAAATTCGTGGATCTAAAACTCAAGAATTAAATATAAATTTATCTTCAAATTCATGAACAAAAAATGTATTTTATCTTTTATTAAGGAGCCCATGGAGTGTTAGTGAAGTTGGGCGGACAAGAGAAGAGGAAGCCCATAGATGATTGAGAGAGATTCGGTGGGAGCAGAAAAGAAGAGACCAAACCCAGACACTGTTGTATGCCAAACCAGACACAGTCTACAGACAGCGACAGGGAGAAAGATGAAGAAACCAACAACAATTGTAACTGTCAGCAACATCCTCCATGTCTCACCAATTTTAAATTTCAAATACAAATACAGCCATACACGAGGATTAATGGGACATGCCTTTCTCTGTTTCACAAAACTCTCTCTTTTCTCTTCTATTGTCCCTCTTCCTTTTGCTTTTGGTTGAGAATGATCGGAAAAGAGTAAGATTAGGAATGTGGAGCCAATATTGAGAAACAAATACTTAAGATTGAGGCGTAGTATCTCGCTCTATTTAACTGAGGTTCAAACCCATCTGCGGTGCATATTTCTTTATCATCCACTGGTGCAATATGTCTTCTCTCGCCTGTATCTTGAAGTTGAGCTCAAACTCTACAACAAAGTAATGGAAAATTTTCCTAATTCTATTGCAGGAATGAGTAGAAAATAATTGAAAAAAAAAATGAAAAGAAAACACAAGAATTTAGGTGAAAAAAAAAACTCCAAATCGGAGAAAAACCCACGGCCCACAAAGAAAAAATCATTACAATCACACAAGATTTACTCGATCGATTCCATTTACACAAAAACATTCACAAACATTATTCCTAACTCCAGTCACTTCCACAAACATTCAAAATTCAAATAATTAATCTCCTTTTTCTTATTTTAACGGGACCGTAGTCATACTTTTTTGCTGTTGTCGTTTTGCAGGCATTGAAGTTGCGTTTCCACTATAAAACTCCAAACATAAACATAAAATCCTTCGACAGACAAAGTCGGTTGTTTATAATATGTCTTGTTTCCCATGGATTCTGTGAGGGTCCTACGTCCTCTATTTTCACTTTCCCCATTGGAAATCACCAAATCATTTTACTTTTAATCCATAATCCTTTTTGGTAATTAATCTCTTAAAATAATAAGGGAAAAAAAGGGTTAAATTTCGTCAATAAAAAAATTGGTGCATTGTCAAGGCCCTGTCTTTTTTGATGATGACAAATAGAATTGTACCACCTCCAACATCTAACGGTTCGAAAATGAGAATGTTGGAATAAATTGGAAATGGTAACAAGCTAGAAACAAGAAATTCTTGTATCTAAAACCCTAGTAAGTTTCTACCTATGCAGCTTCTCATATTGATAGGTGATTCAACAAAGACTAATGCTTTTGTTGTTGTCTCTGTCATAGCTGACTCTGTTAGTTTTTTTTTTATATTTTTGTTGTTTCCAAAATTTCTATACAATTATGAGCCCCTTATCTTTTAAAAAATAAGAAACAATAAATATAAATATTTGTCAAATACTTAGATTTTTTCATAAAATTTGAAACAATAAACAAAAATTGGGAACCCAAACGAACTCTAAATTCTTGTTTTATTTTCCATATTAATAGGTTAACCTGCCATTTCCAATTTGAAAGAAGTGAACTTTGTTTATGGATGATTTGGATTTCATGTGTTTAGTTTCCTTCCTTATGTGTCTAAATATCTTAATAAAACAATAATTTAATAAGCGATGAATTTGTTGTTACCAAGTTTTTTACTTAATAATCTGAATGAGATTTTTAAAAATTAAGAATGGGGTTGAGAATTACCATAGTTGTTTTTAATTTCCCTGAAAGTTACTTCTTCTTTTTTTATTTATTGATTCACTCATTTCGTAATTAAATATTTTCATGTAAAAAATTAATTTAAGATAATAAATCCGTAACTTGCCGTTTGATATTTCATTGTATTTTGGAGGGTATAAAAAGTAGATTAATCAAATGAGCTAATACGAGCTCAGCGGTTAAAACATCGTACTCCTTATCAATATGTTGTTAAGTTCAATTCTCCATTACCACAATTATTGTACTAAAAAAAATTTATTAAAGGAGACATGTGCTAGCTTCAACCTTCTACCTTGAAGATGATAATAAATGTCTTATCTAGTAAGCTAATGTTCGGATTGATTTTTCATAATTAAATTATACAGTTAGATATAAGGTGTTAATTTTAATACATATCTCTTGGAAATTATAACTGTAAGGTTGGAAGTTAAAATCTTTATCAAAATAATAATAATAATATGTATGTTAATGTATTTATATGTTTACCCACCTCGGCATTATGTAAATCTAATTAATAAATGAATTGAATTGTTTAGACTCATTTTAATTTGGCCCTATAATTTAAACTTTAATTAGTCTTCATAGTTTTACGTAATTGTACTTTGGTCGGAATAACTCCAAAAAAAAATTGACTAAACTCCGTTCAATAATATGAAATTGATACTTTTATAGTAAAAATATAATTTAAAATGACATAGGAAAGATTTGTACGAGCTAGCAATTTCAGCCACAAAAATTTTAAAAATAAATTAATTAATAAAGATTATTTGGAGATAGAAAGGCCCCAATCACATTCATCACCCTCCCTATGTGCTAGAAATTATATATTTTCTTCCTTTTTGGTGCCCGTCGTTTTCAAACAAAGAAAGAAAAAAAAAAAAGTCTATAGTTTTATATTAATTAATCGTCCTCATTTTTCGTCAAATTTCAAATTCAGTCACATAGTTAAAACTATAACCTGAAAGTAAAAATAAAAAACAAAGATGAAGAAAATATCATATTTTGTATTTATTATCTATGTCACCTTTTTGTAAGATGATTAATAATAGTTCACAGCCACGTCATTAATGAATATATTACACATCATGTTTTTTAGTACAATATGTGGGGATAGAAGATCGAACTTACGATTTTTTTATTGGAGATATATGTCAGTTACTATTGAGCTATACTCGCTTTGACATAAAGTTGGTTAAATAGAATTAATTTTCTTTAGGGTCAGATGACTGTCCTGTGAGATTAATCGAGATGTGAGTTGAAGTATGATTATTAAGTTATTCTTATAGTAATGAACCGAGAAGTTCAAGATTCAAATTTTGAGCCTAACTAGTAAAAAGATTCAAATTCCAGTCTAAACAATATTTGACGTTAGTTTTACAGTATGGTGATTTAATAATCCCTTATAAAAATTATATCAAATTTAGTGATTTTTTTATTTATGAAAAGTATCAAATTAGTGATGACTTAAACTAGTTTGCGGGTGATAAATGACACCTAATATTGGAAATTTATTTAAAATAATATCATAAAAAGTGGGTGTCGATTTTATTGCCAGAATAATCATGTTAGGTTTTCAAAAAAAAAAAAAAAGAAAGAAAAAAGAATAATCATGTTATAAATATAATTTCATTAACCATATTAATTATCTTCAAATGTGATATAATACAATTTTTTTTAAGAAATATTCCATCAATTTATTGCCATTCACATACTAATTTAACTCCCTTGAAATTTAAGATTTTATCCCAACTTATACATTTTATCGAACAAAATCTATGATTAATACAACATAGGATGTGTGAGTGATATAGTAGAATGAGTGATTTTGAAAAAATAATAATAATAATAAGTATAATTGATTTTTCAAAATCATCATCCAAGAAATTAAAAATAAATTTAAAGTGATTTTAAGGTATATTTGGAAATGATGGTAAAATGACTCATTTTGAAAAAAGAGATTTAAGTATAATTAATTTTCCAAAATCACCGTATAAGTCATACTTTAAAAATCAATTTAAAGTGATTTTAAAATTTTTTAAAATCAAAATTTTAATTTACCAAACATGATCAATAGAAAGGGGAGTGATTTTGACAATGGCAAGAGTGATTTTAGTCGCGCCAAAATTACTTTCATTTCCATTGATCATGTTTGGAAAATGAAAAAATTGATTTTAGGTAAATATAAAATCGCTTATAATTTATTTTTAAAGTATCACTTGGGTGCTGATTTTGAAAAATCAATTTTTCTTAAATATCTTTTTTTAAAATCACTCCTACCCTCAAACCCAAACTCCCAAACATACCCTTAAGCTTTCTTAGAATCAATTTTTTTAATTTGCTAAGCAATCCTAAATATCAGAAACTTATTACACAAAATCCTATTTTTTTAGAACGAGTTGAAGAAATAGGCATTATTTGTGGAGAAGAAGTAATAAATTGGGGATTATCGAGACCCATGGTTGTAAAAAATAAATATTTTAATAATGGTAAAAGTGATTTTTGTATGACAAACACATCTATAATTTATGTTGCAATTATGCATGCCAACTACCATACTATTAAAATTTTACGGTTACTTTTGTTTTCAATTTTTAAAGAATTTTACTTATTATTATATCGGACCACCGAGCCCATATAGAGTTGATAAGCTGTGTAATAAGTGACCATTTCTAAACAATTGAATAGACACTTGTGTCATTATGTAATGGCACCCTATCTAGTTTTTGGGTCAAATATTTGTTCTTTTTAGTACAACAAGTGAGGTGGAGGATCGAACTCATAACTTGTTGATTGGATATATATATCAATTACCACTAAAACTACTCGTTTTAGCATTTGGGTCAAATATTCGTTATTCCTACCCAAAAAGAGAGATTCTTTCCTAACCTGAGATTAGTGCTCCAATCATTACCAATTTTTTTTCATTTCTCAAACATCCTTGATAAATTTAAAAAGCAAAATAAATAATCGATGTTGATAAATATTTATAAAAAATATTTAAATTAATAAATAAACATTTCACCATTTCTAAATAAATTTAAAATGATTAGTAATAATATTATGGTTATATTAGTGATATTTTATTGATATTTTATCAATTTTTTCTTTTTTAGTACTATAAAATTGTCGATATTGAACCCAAAGACACATAAAAATATCGATGGAAATGATTTTGAAACAAAATTTATTTTAATAGGTGGAATGAAATATTGTTTGAGGCATAAATTTTGGTAAGTAATTGAATCCGAATGAAAAAGGAAAAAGAAAGGAGGAGACAAGCATGAGATGGGAGCTACTCAAAACATGCCACATGAGAATATTGACTTTTGACATGACGCGTGGACATGCCACATGATGTGTCAATTCTCACATTCATACATAGAGATGATGACACATGCATACGTGTCATTTTATATATGTTTTTAACCTTTTAAAAAAATAGTTTTCCTATAACTACTCTATCCCTAGGTTGGATAATTGGAAATTATTTGAGAGAAATAAAAACAAACACAAAGTGAAATTTTGTTTGGAAATTTTGTCTACGAAAATTTCCAAAAGTTTGATGTAAACGGAAAAAGCTGAAATTTATAGGTAGCAAGACCTAATGTAATAGAATAATAAGTTGAATTATAACGTGACAAAAATAATAATGATTGTCATAATTGATTTACGTAGATAAATACACTCGCAATCAAATACTGTCTCTGGCCATCTTCCATTACTTTAACTATCAAAATATAGGTCCATCACCTTATCAGTATCTGATTTGATCGATATAAAACGTAAAAATAAAATATGATGTAGCCATCCATGTAAATTTTAGTATGGTAGTTCGACCTATACGAAATAAAAAATCTATCTCATTTAAGTATATGAAGAACACCTCGATGACTTGATAGGAGAGTGGGGCCAACAAAATTACATTAGAAGTTAGGTTAACCTAACTTCACGATGGCCCATTGATTCAAAATTAAAATAAAATAAAATAAATTTATGTAGACTTATAATTTCTAGTTTAGTAGATATCAATTTTAATGGAAAAAATGGAATATGAACTAACTATGCTTTTTCAAGATCAAATATTTGTAAATAAATCTTAAGCGTTCATCTTACCTATAAATTTGATATCAAATCAATTTGCGGGTGAGACATGGAAATTAGAGATATCTTTTGAATTGATTAATTTAAGAAAAGAAGTTTAGATAGTTTGATTTATAGTATCAGTTAACCTGAGCTAAGCGATAATTGGTATGTATTCCCACTCTCGAGGTTGGAAGTTTGATTTCATGGTCATTTACTTTAAAAATTAGTAATTTTTTTGTGTTTTCTAACATTAAATATTGTAGAGTCGAGCGTTTGTCTCGTAAAATTAGTCGAGATGCAGTCAAACTAACCTAGAAAAAAAAAAGAATTATAATATAAATATTCGACAATGCCTTTTGCTATTTAATTATTGCATAATCAGCCAAATATTTTGTATGGACAAATATTAATTAAGTTCATCATTATTAGTGTATGAATTTAGTGCATAACATGTTCGTAAAAATTAATATATTTCAAATCGAGAATATCAAGGAAATAAGCTTGATGCACTCTCCAAGCACAATCAATATTAATTTTGAAGTGTCCAGAAGTTTAAAAAAAAAAAATATATATATTAATTTTGAAGTTTGGATATATTCTAATTAAAAAATTAACTAACTACTATTATAGTATTATATAATATTTGTTGCCAAATGCATTATTAAAATTATTATAAAGCTATTATATCTTCCTCCACAGTAGAGAGGGGCCAGAATTTAATCATTTCAAATTATCGTAATTCATTATCTTTTATCAGGCAATGATTTCGCGTTGAAACGGTGGATATTAACAATTGTCAGTGAATTAGTTACCTAAAAATAAAAATGTTGTAATTAAAAGTAAAAACTTACCTAAAAATGTACATAAAAACATTAATATAGGCTAATATTCAGGTTTCCCCCTTAATTGTTAATAACAAAGAGAAATAATTATTATATATTAAATTACAGTATTCATTTTTATTTTATCAATATTTAGGTTTATGTTTAGAAAAAGGAAGATCCTACTTAAAAATTGAAAATTTAAATAAATTATATATTAAAATTGTTAATATTTTTGTCATGATGTATATCTTAACTAATTGAATTATGTTGTGGAGCTACTGAAACTAAAAGTGGGGATTTTTTTTTATAAAACTAAAGATAATTGAAGATTTTTTCTACATATAATATTATTTAGGGTTGATAAAAACCAAAAAGAAAATCTTATTAAAGTATATTAATGTTTGTATATTTCATTTCCTTATAACCATTTATTCTATCTATGGTAGGTTTATTCAAACCCATATTTGAAAAAAGAACACGGTACGGTATCTAGAATTTCTAAAATTATGTATGGATAGTCTTTTTTTTCTAATTCATTATTCTCTGTTCCAATTTTCCAAAATCTTAATAAAGTTTTTCTTTTCTTTTTTTAACCTCAGCCCACGAATTGCGCAATCATCCTTCTTTCCAACGATTTCATTTACTTCATAATATAAATATACTTACATTTTTAAATTTATAATCAAATCTTAGTTAGAAAGAACATATAAGTCAAATTTTAAAGCCAAAATTTCTCTCTGCTATGAGGGTTTTTTCGGTCCATTAGACTGATCCAAACTTTGAGTTTTTTGAGTATCAAGATTGGAAGTTCATTCTAATGATAGAGGAAAAAGAAACAACACTAGATATTGATAGTTCAACAGCGATATTGACTATGAAAAAGACTAGAATCAAGTATTGTTTGGAAACTTCCATGGAAGATAATTATAAGTAGTGAGGTGATGCATAATGTGCTCAAAATGACTTGGAAGATAGAGAATGGTCTAACAATTGAATTCTTGTACAGAAATCTATTCCTTTTCATTTTCTTCCACTACTTTTACCCCATGGAACATACGATACAAAAATGTGAAACTATCTACGTACCAATGGTTGCGCTATCAAATAACCTTTAAAATCATTCGTCGAAATTTCAATAAGTCATAATAGATATGTAGCAAAAATTTGAGTAGATAGGGTGAATTATTGTTGGAAACTTCTAATAACTTTCAAATAAATCTAACAAAATTGTCCTCAATTACAATTGTCATATATCTCCAACCAAAAAATTTTCGATCCACATCTCATGACATAATTAAATGTTGTTCATATAATTGAGACACAGTTTCAGCCCATGCTCATATAATTGACAAGTGGAAAAAAAATTCCTTAGTTATAAAAAAAAAGCTTTAAAAATGTTGTTTTTAGTTTTTGAATTTTAGTAAAGCTATCAAAAGTAAAAATGCAAAATAAAGAAATATATAGTAAATAAGCTTAATTTAAAAAATGGAAACCTAAAGAAAACCCAAAAAAATTCTAAACTTTGAAAATTTCAATTTGTTTAAGTATATCAAAAGATGGAAAGTAAATAAAATAAAATCATCCAAATTACAAATATATACCGTCTTCCGTAATAAAACAAAATAGAACCTTTTCAAGGAAATGATCGCATAAAAATGGCAGAGATATTCAGAATCCCAATTCCCAAATCAGAATGATACGAGAGAGAAGGACCCACAAAAATATAGAGAAAGGGGACCGCCTCTGATCAGAAAACCAGGGCAGAGCGAGCTTTTGGGGGTAAACCAGCAAGAAATTCAGAAATCAGAGGCTATACAGAAGAAATTCAGAAATCAGAATCAGCAGCAATCGGAGGCAGCGTTTGAAATTGAATCGAACCTGGTAGGGATACAGTACTCTACTCGCCGCAAGGAAACAACAACTTCGTCCAGCTAATTTCCCCTGCTCTCGCTTTTCCCGGCAAAAAGATGAAACGATCAACAAAAACAAATTAAAATTCTCCGGCGGTTGCTTTTGGGGGTGGAAACATGTCCGGTTTGACTTTGTAACAGAAGAGAAAGCCCTCTGGGGTGCACTTTCTGACATGATTGTCAGCCCCAGAAAAAGGTGTCTTCCAACAGTTCTTTCCCTGTTAATTTAGGGCGAGGGGATGGTCAAATCAAACTCTCTCCAATTTCACGGGGACCCCAAGAGAGCATTCGGGATTGCTGCTCGCTCGATCGGCTTATAAAAGCCACATTCCAGCAGCTTCTTCGGGATTGGAATTCGGAATCGTTCAGGTAAACGAATTTTAACGACTGTAAGTTTTGACTTTTGAGGTATCTTTTCTTTTTTCTTCGGCAAAATCTCTCTCGCTCGGTTGTTTGGGGAGATGGAAAGTTTTTGAATCTGGGTTTTACTAAAAGGGAAGTCAGATGGGTAGTTTTATAAAGAATTTTAAAAGGGTTGGGTTGGGGGATGTATCAAATTGCCAAAAACCAAAGCCAAATTACTAGACCGTTCGCTTCCCCTTATTAATTGCACAGAGAGAGAGAGAGAAAGGGACGGTGCCTTTCATAGTTGACCTTTAATTGGTGAAACAGATAATAACAACTCATCTCTCTCTCTCTCTCTCTCTCTCTCTCTCTGTCGTAATAAACTTTGATGTCTATACAGGCACACCTCTTTGTTCCAGTTTGCTTGGTGGGTTCTTTCTGAACAGTTGCTTTAACGCATTGTGGAATGCATTTTCCTCTGTTCCTATAGGCGCCAAGGTTCTCTCCCTTTCTTTCATCTTCCTTATTTTTTCTTCTTCTTAGTTCTATATTAACTGATTGTGCGAGGAGGGATCATGGTTGTTGTCAATCACTTTCTTATGTTCTATGCTCCTGCCTGTATCAGAATCTCACACGCTCAATATTTTCACTTTAAGCTTCCTCCATCTGTTTTCCCCATATCTTGTTTGAAGCATAAACTGAATAGCCCTTTTTCCATTAACATGGAGAAAGGAAAGTTGGGGTTGGGTTTTTTCTTCTTTCTTTTTGTGGCTCTCAAATAAGTCAACTGTTGCAGCATATTTTTTTTATTGGGGTTGAAATTTGTTTGGAAGTGGATCTGTTCTATCAGTCAGATTCTGATTCATATGATGGTTGAATGATTTCTTTTTCTGATTCTACGTATCAGTGCGCAGAATTGATGAATACCTATCTGGGTTTTCTCTCAGTTCTTTGGAACTTTCTTCCAGTTTTTTCTTTTTCTTTTCTTAAATTATAAGATTAAAGAACAAGTTGGTCGGATCTAGTCGGGACTACGAGACAAAAAGGGTGGTGGGAATTTTGATAGGGGCCGATCTCGGATACCTTTTGATTTAATAGTTAGATTTTGGGTTTTAATATTGCAGTTCAGGTTTTTGCATGGACAGGACACTGGATTTGCTTGAAATTTTTCCTTACAGAGCATTCCATGTGTGGTGTGTAGTGTACAGATTATTGTTTACAGTGACCGTGTCTGCCCCTTGGAAATTAAGTTCTTGACTCGATCTCCTCTTTTAATCCGCTTTCTTGTTCACTCTATGGGCGAATATATGCTTTGCGGGGCAGCATAATTTACAAAACCACACGATTTTTTAAGCAGTGAAAGTGATCGAGTGGCTTTTTTTTTTTTTTCCCTGCTTATAGCTAAGTCAATGGAATAATAATTCTTTCGTTTGACTTCTGGGAACATTGCGGGGAAAACCTTCTTATTTTGACTCTAAACTTAAATGTTGGCTCTCTTTTACACTTCTCGAGCTGACCTTCTGCTTTGTGTATTGTTAATTTATTGTGTAGTTGTATAAAGCTGGAAGGTTTTGTCTTGGCTTTTTCACTCTAATTTTCTTTCCAATGAATTGACAGAGTCTCCACATGGTAGCCATCTCAAGGCAAATTTGATGCATGTGTGGAAAAAATCCATTGGAACAGTGCATGCAAATCATGAAAGTTGGTAAATATCATATTCTACTAGTTTTTGTTTTTTCCTTAAACGAAATACCAGTTTAATATTTTGTTATATTTCTGTACTCGGCATCTATTAACCCTGTGAAATTTGTTGCAATTTTCTATGTTGCCTGAGGATCTTGTAATGTTTTAATTTAGGCTGCCCAACTTAACATAACTTAACTTATTTGATATGTCAAATTCATTCCAAGGCTTTTCCTCTAATCAAAAGAAAACTTAATTATACTCAAGTTGCTGAGAAATTTGAAATTTTTTCTTCATTTATCCTTTCCCTTTGCCACTGCCACAAAAAGTTTTCCCTTGGAATTTATATTTTGTTTCTTTTACAGAGGGTGAACATGTAGTTTGCCATTCAAATATTAGCGTCAAGTTTGTTCCTAAGTCAAGTGATAATGATGCTCATGATTCTGGTGGGATGATGCTTGAAGATCAGAAAGAACTTACAAGCCCTCCGAAATGTAACGATCAGGATGCCGATCAGTTTGTTCCTAAGCATGACTGTTTAGGTCTTGATGATTTTAATCACTACAATGAGGTTGAAGCCTCTGTGTCACCGTTCACTAATTCTTCTAAAGTAGACTTGTTTGAGGAAGACTCAGAGCTATACATGGAAAAGAGTATTGTTGAATGTCAACTTCCTGAACTGATAGTTTGTTACAAAGAAAATATTTGCAATATTGTTAAGGATATTTGTATCGATGAGGGCGTACCCTCTCGGGATATGCTCTTGTGTGGTAATAGTTTGGATGAGAAGGCGGTGTGTGCCATTGCCCCTTCTGAGAAAGATTGGAAAGATGAGTTGGAAGGAGAACTGGAGAAAAGAAAGATGTTTTCTTCAGAGCATGCAGAATCTTTTTCCAACAAGGATTCACCCAAACAATGTGATTTGAAGGATTTGGGAAGAATACCTGAGGCAGAATATGATGTGGCGTATTTTACTGACAATGATATACCAAATCTTTCAATGAAAGACTTGGTTGTAGAGAGCTTAAAGCCATTGATCAACCATAAGGATGAGTCTCACCCTCAGTCTGAACAGGTATTCTTAATTTTTGGTAAAATGGATTTTTATTTTTGCTCTGTAACTCAACTATAGTTATATCCTAATTTAACATTATTTTTTTTATTGATGCTGGTGGAGTGGTGCGCATTTGAATGTGACAATATTCTGTTTGTTTTGATTCAGGTTTTTATTGAATCTGCAAGTTTGGAAGTCCCAGTTTCCGTATCTGCAGTTGAAGATTCTTATAGTACCACCGGGGAAGCAATAGCAGCATCCACAGAACCAAAAAATAGCTCTTCTGTGAACGAGATATCATACAATAGTAAAGTGGATAATGGAAACATTACTTTTGATTTTAATTCTTCAGCATCTATAGCTAGTGATGGAATGGAGCATCATGATAATGGCTACTCAAACTCTTCAGCTCCTACGACCAGCGCCTCAGTGGACTGCCAAGATACTAGCAGCCCTGACCCTTCAGAATCTGCCGATAAATCCCAAGTACAGTGCCATCATACTAGTAGTAACCCCAAATGTGTGGAATATGAAGACTTACCCAAGGCAGAAGTTGGGATTTCTGGTAGTTACTCAGTTTCAACCCAAGTTCAACATGGCATCGGGGAAACCAGTTTCTCTTCTATGGGACCTCTGGGAAGTCTGGTGTCTAATTCGGGCCGTATAGGTTACTCTGGCAGCATCTCTCTTCGATCCGACAGTAGCACAACCAGCACCCGTTCATTCGCCTTTCCCATGTAAAGTTTTTGATCCATCGTTTCTCTTATAGTGTCTGTATTATTTTTAGTCATTTAAACTTCAGAACTAATGAAACCAAAATCTTTATTTTCCTGCAGAATACAATCTGAGTGGAATAGTAGTCCTGTTAGAATGGCTAAAGCTGATCGCCGGAAGCATAGGGGTTGGAAACATGGCCTTCTCTGCTGTAGATTCTGAAAGCTTCTACTAATTTATCCATAGGTTTAGTGTCTGAAATATACATCACGCAAGTATTTTCTCGTCAAGTCGCTTACATATAGTCCGATGTCCTCCCCTTACCTTCATTTGTTAGGTTCACTCTAACGTATGCAATATCATACAGGTTTTTTAGAATTTCAGTCTTTAAAGGAGCGCCATTGCTGCTCAACTTACAAAGAATGTTTACATGTTGTACGGTCATTTTACGAGATTAGTTGAAATATATGTTTGTTGATTCGAACACTCTGTGATTTTGAAACGAAAAAGAAAAAGGTGCAGAATAACACTGTTCTAATTGTTCTAACCAGCATGGTGACTGTAAAAGACTCAGTGATGAGTTGTCCTGCTTCCTTATTGGCTTGCCCAAGTGTTTTTATGTTTATGCTAAACCAAACAGGAAAATAGTTTTCCTGGGCTTCATGATACTGGAGAGGGGGAAGTGTTTGACAGAATAACATAATTTGGTTTGTGGAAAGGAGAAAACTTTTAGTGCTCAACACCACACTGCTATAAAACAATATATAAACAAAAATGTCATTACGTATAGTGGTGACAAAAGCTACCAGAATTGTGTAAGCCACCCTCCCTAAAAGTGAACTAATAACATATTATTTTGAAAATAATATTTTCCTGAACTAATAACATATTATTTTGAAAATAATATTTTCCTCTCTCTCTCTCTCTCTCTCTCTCTCTATTATATATATTCCTTTGGGGTCAGTCTTTGAGGCATGAAATCATTTACACTTGGACATGGGGTTGATAGTCATGGCCTCACTGTGCTGTGTTTCTCTCTTAATTCTTTTGATACCTTATGCTTCCTCCCATGCTCTGGAGCAGTCCTTCCACTTGCAAGGTGTATATCCTTCTCTCTTTTTCTTCTTCTTTTTTCTCTCTTTGAGAATAATGGTATAATATTTGTGATCTTGCAGCAACAGAAGCAGTGCGTTTTCGTCCGACGAGGAAGTTTAGACTGATGGAAGAGGCGGGAGCGGTGTGTTTGAAAATAGTTTTAAAATAAGCGATTTTATCTTAAGTACTTTTATTATAAATTCTTTAGTAACTTTCATGTTTATATGTTTCATTGTACACGGTTCTTGAGTGCTTCTCTAACAATACAAGTACTCTACTACAGCACAACTAAGTGCTTTTAACTTTTTCTAAAAGCATTAATAAATCATTTTCAAACATGATGAATTTGAGTTAGAAGAGCGTTGGCATATGACAAAACATATCAAAAGCACTCCCAAATATAGTTTTGTACATATCAAAATCACTTCCAAACAGAGCGTTCCAACCAATTTCACCATTGTTTTCTCTCTTTTTCTCTCTTTTTCTCTGTGCCTTTGACATTGTGATCACTGATGATTTTTCTGGAATCAGGTTAAAGCACATGGATCCCCAGTTCCCATACAAAACGATAACCACGAGGACAATGTTTCAGGTGATTTCTATGTTCATTTTCAAATAAAATCCAAAAATATGCAAGTTTTTTAGTTGCTATTTTCTGTAAATAACTCAGTCCTGTCATTTCTACAACCAGGCCATTGGATAAGTAGTCTGGTTATGGTTTCAAGTTTTAACTAAAAACTGCAACAAGTTTTCTTCCTAGAAGATGGAAAACTTGAGGCTTTGCCATATTTGAATAACACCAAAGTAAAAAAACAAAAACTCACTATTTTCTTTTCACTTTTTAGATATACACTGCAGTTTCAGATACTTACCCTGCCATTATTTTTCTCTCAAATCACCTTCAATTATTCATTCCCCTTATAGCTACTGTCCATTAAAGATATCATTGTGACTCTCCTTCAATTCCTGCCTAAATTTTTTTCCTTTTATATTTATTGGTTTAAAATTTTAGTGGGTGAGTTTTTATTCTACGACGTGTTAGATATTTCAAGTCATGATAACAGTTAAGTTTCATCGTATAGTTTAAGCATGGATGACAATTGATATTGAATGCGAATTAGCGTCTTTGTTTACAATAATGATAATATATTTTTTAATAGATTTATTTGGAATATGAGTTTTATGAAAAAGGGGAACTAAAACAACTGCAATTTACAGGCCAGCCTTATAAAAGGGAGCAAAAGGGAATGAACTTGAGCAGAAGGAAGGGGAGAAAGTGGCTGGATGTAGACGACATGTCGTCACGTTTTTTCACAATGGATTACGTTCACACGAGACGACGTCGTCCTGTACATAACATGTCGCGCCAGCGTCCTTGAAGTTGAAGTTGACGCAATTTTCTAATCTAACCCCCTATTTTCTTCTATTTCCAATTTTAACCCAAGGAAATCGAGGGATTTGCATCTTTAACCATCTATTATGGCCGACAAAACAAAACGGCGGACGACCTTATAATTAAAAATAATTAAATATTAGGGTGGGGCCCACTTAGGGGTCTTGATGTAACTTCCATCATTCTATTAGGTGATGTATTTTTTACATTATTTGCATGCTTCTTATAATTATTTAATATCTGATAGGAAATTAAGGATCATTGTCGTCGGCTAAAATGTTTTATACCATTTCTTTATTTTTTAGTTAACAATGGGAGTGAAAAATCAAAATCAAAGTTTCGAGAAGATATCTTCTCAATTAGTTAAACTATGTTTAGATGGTTTTATTTTTAATTAATTTGATATATCCAATTCTTTTAAGTTTTGTTATTAAGATGGATCAAAATGATGTAAAACTACTCGATCATATTAAAACCATAATTCAATCATTATTAAAAACAACTTTTAAATGGTTGTTATTTTGATAAATTATAAAGACAATTGCTGTGTAAATTTTTGATATAAAATTTAGGGAAAATTACACAAACTACTTTTGAATCATGAAGATGGTTAACTTTAACTTTTGAGGCAAAACCCTCGTAAACAGTGTCACAACTTATAGTTGAAAGTTTAGTAGGAAGAAATATCATACTTCAAAAGTAATTTGTAGTTATATGTTCATTTAGATAAATTTTTATACACGTGAAATTTATGATTTTATTACTATTACTTCTATGTAGTTTTGTTCTTCAAATACAAATTTATTTATCTCAATTCATCTCTCTCTCTAAATACTATCTCTCAATATTTACAAATTTATCTCTCTCTTGATTTCTCATCCTTCTAATTTTCTCTAATTTTTATCTCTTACTAAATACTATCTGTTCGTCATTACAATTTTCAAATAAATTTAAATAAATGATAATTTGAGTAGGAAATTTGGATGAGTGGAGAAAAAATAGTCTAAAAGTGAATGAGAAAGAAGAATAATGAAATGATTAAGAGAGATAAATTAAATTTTTTAGGGAGAGAAAATTAGTTGAGAAAAAATGGAATAATGAGGAGAAAAAATATTTAAAAATTAAGAGAGATGAGATGACAGTGGGAGAGAAAATTGGTGGAATTTGAGTTGATTTGGAGAGAGATGAATGATTAAAATTAAAGGGAAAAACAAGGAGATAAAGTTTGGAGGACAATTTACCAAATTGGCCAATTTGAACCTAATTGGACCGTTAAGACACCTATTTTATGAGTTTGAATTTCCATTACCAAATCGAAAATATGAAATATGATTGTAATTATCCTTCAAGTATTATTAAATTAACATGTGTTACATGTACACATGTTGTATGTCATAAAATGCTAATTTAACAATTGTCAACTTTTGTAAATAAATTTTGAACGAAAAATGTATGATTCAAAAGCGTAAAGATATAGACACGAACATAATTCAATTTGTTAAAGCATTATTCACATTAAATCTCCACCCGATTGGGTAAGAAATGAAAAAGTAAGGAAAAAAAATCAAGGACGAAAATGAGAATTATATAAAAAACCAGGGACTGTTTTGTATAACTTCGCTTTCCTTAAAATTGATTTTTACAATTAGAATTAGCTGACTAGGTAAATGGGCCTGGGCCCAAAAAGGACACAGAATCCAAATTAAGGCGTCTAAATAAACGTCTCCAATACGAGCGCGTATCGGCAACGAGAGTCGACAGAACAGAACAGAATCAGAATCAGAAAGAGAAAACGGAGGAAGCAAGAAGAAGAGTCAATGGAGGATTTATGGAAGAGAGCCAAAAGTTTCGCAGAAGAAGCGGCTAAGAAATCCCAGACCTTAACGTCGACCTCCACACTCTCCGAATTGGTCTCCGAAACTGCCAAAAAGTCCAAGGAGCTCGCCGCCGAGGCATCCAAGACGGCTGATCTCATTAAAACCGCCGCCATCCACCACGCCGATCACCTCAAATCACTCAACGTCTCCGACATTATTCCTCCTCAACTCTCTTCCATTTCCATCCCCAATTTCTCCGCCCCCTCCCCGCATTCTCACTCCGACCTCCACAAGTTTGGCCTCGACGACGATCTGAGGGACTTCGTTAGGGGCTTCACTTCGACGACTTTCCAGAACTTTCCGATCCAAGGTACGGCCACGTTCCCGGAATGTAGAGGTTCTTTTTTCAGTTTTGTGAATTCTGTGTTTCTTGAAATGCGTGATCGATGAAAAATGTAGACGCGCCGGAGGTCTCTGACGTATCGGTTACGGCCTCGAATGTGCGCAAGGATCTGACGGAATGGCAGGAACATCATGCCACGCTGGTTCTCACCAATGTCAAGGTGAGATCAAATGTTTTAAATCCTGGTAATTTCGTTGAATTCGATCAAATCATGTACCTTCTGCGTAGGAATTTATTGTCTCTAATGATTTAGTTTCTCTGGAGTTTTCACCAATTCCTGGATTTTTCGCTATTTCCTTTTGAACGAAGCAAAATTTCATAGATAATTGAAAAAGTACAGTTGAATTCGGTGGGAACCGAGCAGTCCTTCAATTCAACTGAGTAACTATCAGGCTGAAAACTTGGTTTTGATTTTCTGTCCATTGATACTTTAAATTTCTATTTGTTCTTTCTGGTTCTGAATTTAATTGCATCATTGCTTGTATGCTACTTTACCCGAAAAAGAAAAAGTAAGGAACACTTGCTACTTTCAAAAGCTATTGTTGGATGTGATTTTCAAAATCAAAAGTCTGACGTCCAGCCTTTTTTGTTTATTTAATTCCTGATATTGTCTCCCACATGCTAAGTAGAGATGGATCTCATTCTCATTTATCTAGAACTTGCGCCACAAGCAAGTATTGGGAAGAAGCATATGGAAAAAAGAAAGATTACTCCCAGTAGATGCACATGAATTTAGATGCACTTCATTTATCTGTTAGTTCAGAGTTTTTACCTTCGTATTGTGTCATCAGCTAGAGTAGATCATCTACTTTTATTTTGTCCCCGGACATGATTTCAATAATTCAATTTTATTCTCATCCATCCAAAATACAAATGAAAAAATGTTCTTATTTCTAGGACAATTATTTCTTTTGCAGGAAATTTCAAGATTAAGATACGAATTATGTCCAAGAATTATGAAAGAGAGGATATTCTGGAGGATATATTTTACACTTGTCAACAGTCATGTTGCTCCGTAAGTTGCATTTCATCTAATTGAAACTCTTTCACTCTAATGTTGAGAACAGTCTCGAATGCTTTGTTGTTTCCTTATTGTAAATTCAAAGAAATATACCACCACATTTTAATCATTTAATATAGAGGTCTTTCGATAGCCTTGGGAAACATAACTGTCGACTTCACCAGAGTGGAAAACAGTTGGAAGAGTTCTACGTGCTTCCTATTTCATTATTATTTATAAGAATGTTTAGGAATTATGGAAGTTAATTCTTTTACTATTGTGATATAGCCTGAGAATCTGACATTATATACCATTTAGAATTCTAGTCTGAAAAATGTATCACATTGGTGAATGAGTTCTTGTCAAGTTGCTGCATCTAATTTCATTTTGTGATCCTATCATCAAAAAGTTCTCTTAGTAGAATATAACCTTAATGATTACAACACAGATATGAGAAGAAATACATGGAAGAGATTAAGCTAAAGTCCGAGGAACAAAGAAAAGCTGATGAAGGTAAGCAAACTCCGTTGGTCGGAGCCTCCGAAAAAGTTGAAGGGACCGAAAAGAACCTGAAGGGCAAAACTTCCAATTTGTCATCTGCTGACCAAGACTTGGATACTTTTCTTTTGGGAGATCTTGAAGACAGTGATGGAGGAGGTGCAGGTAAATCCTATCCTCAATTTTGATGCATATCGCGATTTAACTAACTTTGGTCTACTCGACTACTTACCTCGGGTCCGTGGGGTCTTCCATCCACAAAATTCTTAGCAGAGATCTAGTTTAGTCTAATCGTGGGGACCTTTTGACAGTTCCCAGACTTAAGTATGGAGTTAGATTGTGAAGATTTACTGATTTAGAGCCATGCATGCTGCACTCACTATCCTAATATTGAGACTCTTGAGCATGTCGTGTTAAATGCAAGAATTGGCAAAACTAATTCTCGTCCTATTAAAATGGCCGCTAAACTACCCTACCCTCCAATAGACTGCTCTTTCTAAACACATATTTATGTTGGTTGCCATTCTTATTTCCAGATGATGGTGATGAAAGTTTCGATGATGACTTTGACAAGATTGAAAATTCGGTATGTTCCTTCGGTTAATGCTTTCCTTCTAAGTTCTACCGTCCCCACGAAGTATCCCATTTTCCATTCTAAAACTAATCTGAAAACTTCATGGTTGCTCACAGGACGTCGAAGAAGAAAACCCGAAGGGGGGAGCTGCAGCAAGTTAGAATCAAACGTACAATGAGATGAGAAAAAGATGCAACAGGTGAGACACGGGGTTTACAGGAGGAATCGTGGCTTGGCTTGACTTCCATGACAAATAGACAGACGGGCTGTTGAGAAGAAAGTGGTGGTGAATAGTGAATACTATACCTTATCGAAGTATTGCTTGCATAAGGAGAGGAAAAAAAAAAAAAAAGATTGCAGGTTGTTTCTATAGCAATATCAGTAAATTTTTACTCCCTATCGATTCTATTCAATTGTATAAACAAACCAACGCTATCATTGATTGTCGACTCTCTATATACTACTGGGAGTGGCTGGTGTTCCCTTGCTCGCAGTTGTACCAATCTGCAGCTCAACAAATGGAATTATTCTGTTCTTACTTTTTTTCTTTTGATGTCAATTTTCTTAGTTCACTTGACGAAACAGAACAGAAGGAAGCTACTTTTCAGTAAGAAATCCTCCATATTTTGCGTAATGTGGGGGAACCTGCACGTTATATATGAATTTGAATGTCACCATAATTTCAGCGCCTCCATTTTCAAGCGTAATGGCTCTCAAATCCCTGCTAAGAGTAAAGCCCAAATGCTCCATAAAAAAGTTATTGCTTCCTTCCTCCTCTTCCCCGTCGTCTTCGCTGTTCTCCTCATTCTGTAGAGACCGCAGCTTCTCCCTGCCTTCCGAATCCCCGCCAGCTGCTAAAAAGGTTCCGTTCAAATACTCAGTTCATGGCGTTACGCTGCAAGATCCCTTCCACTGGATGTCCAACACCGACGACCCCGATCTCGCCGACTACCTCCGCCGAGAAAACTTGTACGCCGAAGCTTTCATGGCCGACACACAGATTCTGCAGCGGCGGCTCTTCTCCGAGATGACGAGTCGAATGCCGGCCAAGGTTTCCACTCCTCCTGAGCCTTGGGGACCCTGGTCTGTTCATTTCTTCAACTTCTAATCTCATCTTGTTTCTCCTTCTCCGTTCGAAATGTCCTACCTCGTTTCGTAATCGCTGTTCTTCGTATTACGTTAATATTCTGTCTCTTGAGTTATTAGAGTTCTTAATTTACTGGATTTGCGGCCATGGTTGAAGCTGAATTTATCGATGCACCTGACCAGGTTTTACTACCAATATATTCCGGCGGGGAAGGAATACCCAGTTCTATGCCGTAGGTTACAGAATGAGAAAATCGGTTGGTTAAAGAAACTCGTGCAATTTGCCAGAGGAAATTTCGGGAAGGAAGAGGAGGAAGTTTTACTTGATTGGAATGAAATTGCTAAGCATTATGGTAATTTTTTCAAAAGCCTCTTTTCTTTTAATTGCACATCGTGATCAACAGATTCTCTTTGTAACTAGCTTCTTCCTTTAGTTCGTGTCTATTTAATTGGTGTACTGTTCACATCAAGGTGCTCTTCGTTTTCAATTACGAGAATTACGGCATTTCAGCGATAAGAGAAAGAACACTTTCTTATTTTCTTTTTCGGTTACCTTCTTCCCCACGTATGTATAAGATCGAATCCATTTCGATTTCGGTTTGTAGGCTATGTTCATGTGGGAACCTGTCGTGTTTCACCAGACCACAACTTTCTAGCATACACAGTTGATATTACTGGCAGTGAACACTTCATGCTTCAGGTTAAAGACCTGGGAAGTGGACTGATAATTCCCAAGTCACAGAAGGGAGTTGTAAGTTTGGCTTGGGCTGAAGAAGGCAGGACGCTTTTCTATACACAATCAGATGAGAATCAGCGACCTTACAGGCAAAATTCTGTCATCATTCTTATCTTTCTTTCAGTAATGACATTTCCTGACATTCCTTCTCTTCTGCTGCTACCCTAACATTTTAACAGGGTTTTCTGCACAAAAGTTGGATGTAGCGATGCAGAAGATGTCTCGGTGTTTGTCGAAAACGATCCCAACTTTTGTGTAGACGTAACAAGCACAAAAGATGGGAAGTTCATAACTGTTAATTCGAACTCGAGGACTTCTTCTGAGGAAGGAACTTACCTATTTCAAATTTTCCTTATTCAATCTTTTTTGCTTTAAAAAAAAGAATTATCTAAGTGAACTTTGGACTTCTGTTCTGAGACTCCACTGGTTTGTTTATCTCAGGTTTATATTATAGATGCCAACAACCCATTGAGTGGTTTGCAAAGAATACACAAACGCATTCCTGGAATTCAATACTTTCTGGAACATCATTTTGGTTTCTTTTATATCCTAACAAATGCTCCTCTAGAAAAGAATGGGGATTGTTCCAAGGAAGAGTATTATGTAGCTCGATGTCGAGTTGAAGATATTAAGTCTTCAGATTGGCAGGTTAAATTTATGCTAAACTTGCACCAGATCTTATCTCAATTTTCCTTCTGTGATGCGTTTCTTACTTTTAATATTTTGTTACTACCAGTCAACTAATCCCTTTCTCATCTTCCACATACCTCTTCATGTGTATGTATTTTAGGATGCCATCCTTCAGAGTGAAGATTTCAGTATACAGGATATGGATATTTTTAGTGGACATCTCGTGCTTTTTGTCAATAAGATGGGCGTTTCAATGTTATGTGCAATCAATTTGCCTTTAGATACTAATCATAAGGTATAGAGGTTTGTCTTTCTTGCCTTATTTCTGTGGCTAAATAAACACCAGTGTGACAAATCTAATATATCATTTCATGTCTACTTGTTCTGCAGCATCGATTGGAAATCGAGAAACTTGACCCCTGGTTTTTCCCACTTCCCTCAAATTCCTGTAGTGTAGCTCCAGGTTCAAACCATGACTTCATGAGCTCGTTATACCGTGTGGTGCTTTCGTCTCCAGTGGTATATCTGCATAATTTTACGCTTTTCATAGAATGTCTTAACATCTACTCACGTATCTGATTTTGTCTTATGAGTTGTTCTAATTTCTTCCTTCTTAATTCCAAGTGCATTTTCAGTTCCTTCGAATCATGATAGATTGTCCAACTCCCAAGTTCAGTTTTATAACTAAAAATATGATAAAAATCTATGGAATCGTTTGCTTCTCATTCCTCTTGGTAAAAACTATCTATAAAAGCAATTTCCCCATGCGAGTTTTGACATCATGAATTTGCTAGCATACAAGGTCATAATTAGAACTTAGAATAGAGTTTGAAACTTCAATTTACCCCTCTCTGCTGCCACATATAACCTTTCTAAAATTTCTTTCCTCTCATGGATCCACCAGATGCCAGATTTGGTTGTTGATTATGACATGTCTAAACGGGTCTTCTCAATTATTCAACAAGAGGAAGTACAAGTTAAGCACGATGTTCAACTTAAAACATGCCTGCCGGATGAGTTAGATGTCGAAGAAGTTTCAACTGCAGAAAACAAAATAGCGAACTTCCAGAATAGTGAATCCCAAATCTCGAAGGACTTTTCTGATGCATATTGTTGTGAGAGGAAAGAAGTTATATCACACGATGGCATCAGAATACCCTTAACCATATTGTATTCTCCAGTGAATTTTCACAAAGGACGGTCCCCTGGAGTTCTACATGGGTATGGCGCATATGGTGAAATTCTGGATAAAAGTTGGTGTCCTTATCGCCTGAGTTTACTCGATCGTGGTTTTGTGCTGGCATTTGCCGACGTCAGGTGTGTTCTATCATGATAAAAAAAAACTTCTTCTTTTTCATTTTCTTTGATTAAAAAACGTACTTTAGAACCTTGGACGTGATTTTGAGGATTTTTGTTGTGCAGGGGAGGAGGTGGTGGTGGTGATTCTTCATGGCACAGAAGTGGGAGTGGGCTTGAGAAACAAAATTCAATACATGACTTTATCTCTTGTGCGAAGTTCCTCGTTGATAATGACTATGTTCATAAAAATCAGCTCGGTTCCATTGGGTACAGTGCTGGAGGTCTTCTCGTTGGTGCTGCTATTAACATGCGTCCAGACCTGTTTCGTGCAGCCATTTTGAAGGTTAGCGAATTTCCTCATTGATTGGAAATGCATTCTTAATGTTTTCCTTACGTTCTTTCGTTTTCTGAAGAATCGGATGGAGGATATGAATGGTTTCCTTAAATTAATTATTCAAGTTCAATCCTAAGTGTTATTTTTTTATCCATCTGGGATTCATTTTAAGAGGGAGAGATAGCCCTCTCGAAAAACTAGTATATTTTCTCGATGATATTATAATTTATAATGTAAGTTCAGCCCTCTTTGGAAGACTTACCATATGTTAATTTCTTTGATGTTCTGACTTTATGTAATTCAAAGGATGAAAGCTTGCTTTGTTATTCTCAGGTAGTTTATAATGTTGTTATGGTGACTAAAGTTTTGCCAGCGTGTATCAGGTTCCCTTTCTTGACATATGCAACACACTGCTCGATCCCTCTTTACCTCTCACCATTCTGGATTATGAAGAATTCGGAAACCCACAGTTACCGAAGCAGTTTGAGTCCATTTTGAACTATTCTCCTTACGATAACATATCTCGGGGAAGTTGTTATCCTCCAATGCTTGTCACATCATCATTCCGTGATGCAAGGTACTTTTTTTTCCCCTTTTAACTGATTATAATGTTTTTTCCTTTTAGACATGCATATTTATTCCTTCTCAGGGTTGGAGTATGGGAAGCTGCCAAATGGGTGGCAAAAATCCGAGACACTACGTGCTCTCGGTGTTCGACTTCTGCAATTTTAAAGACCAATATGCTTGGAGGACATTTTGGTGAGGGTGGTCTCTATGGTGGATGTGAAGAGACAGCTTACGAGTACGCTTTTCTCATCAAAGTCCTTGGAACTTCTGACCACAACTGAACTTTCGCTCACTGTAACAAAATAACTCCAATCTCAGGTAAGGATAAAGAATCTTTTGAAACTTATCTTACAAATTTAAAGTTAGTACTGAAGCTTTGGTCTTTTCCAATTAAGAAGTTAGATTAGACCCCCCGGGCCCCGATGGCTAAGGCCAACAGGTCTCTAAGTAATACCTATCTAGAACTAGAAGTCGCGTGTTCGAATCTTCGAGTGAGCTTAATAAGAAAAAATCCTTAATGCCTCTAGACTCTAGCGTTTGGGCGTTGGAGCCTAATTTAAGAAGTAAGAATAGTTCAGTCTTCCATATACGTCTAAATTTCAGCCTAATGTGAACCAATTATGTTATTTATATTATGCTTCTACATAAACCAGGACAGCGAAGGTTAAGAGCACATCAGATAGAAGCTTTCTGCAGTTTTAAATATGTATTTCAATGATCATTTCTGCATAAGTTATACATAAAATATAATATAACCGTGACAATGTATGGAATTTGAAAATCTAGAAATAGTACATGCTTAACACAGGGCATTTGACTTGACAGAACTTGATGACCTGTGCCTTTCATGTTTGGCAACCAAGTGAAGCCACAATTTCAGGCAATGCATATTTAACACATGATGAAATTGAGAAGTGATGAATATTTCTTGATTTTGCAAAGGACCAGGTCTTGCCGAAGCTTGTATGGAGTAGTAGATATTGGCCATGGATGAACCACAAGCCTAACTAAACCGCACCTTGTGAGCAGAAGAGAAATGCTTTGCTGCAGCTACCATGGCTGCCTCTGGCCCAGATGGAGGTGCCTCTGCATTTCCACCATTACAGCCAAGTAAGCTATAAATGAATGACTTTAAACTTGACCAATACAAATTCTCTTTCTTGCCCCCTCCCATCTTTTTTTCGAGAAAAAGACGAATGAACAACCGAACAAGAAACGGTTTTTGGGAAGTAGAGGACAGAGGAGAAATCTGGGTCTGAACTTGTTGAGAATTTGGTTGGAATGTTGTTAAGGTGAGTGAAAAGTTGTGTGTGATCCTGCCGTATTTATAGTCAGAAGAAACAAGTTTCCTTGACAATCAAGAAAAAAATTCCATCTTTGACAACATGGTTCTGCTGACGTTTCTAAGAAACTCCATTGTTCTTCATATTGTAGCATGGAAACAACATTTTTTTGACTTTTCTGCGTTTCCATGGTCAAAAGTATTGAAGAAAATAAAATAGGAAGTATTTTGATAGGTTTTTATCTTAATTTCTTGCTTATTGCCCAAGTCTTAACACTTAAGACACTTTGGTGCTTTTGAAGAGCATGATATTCGGAGAAATTTCTCGAGGGTTTTGAAATATTGTGGCTAGCAATTTATAAATTGTAATTCTCTTTAAAAAAATTTAAAAATTGTAATTTGAACCTACATGGAAGGGTTATGAAAGGATTAACGAATTATGAATCACGTTGAGCAGTTATTAGGGGGCAAAGCAACTATATTGTGATAGTCGCATTGAATACTTTTTGTGATATTTTTGTTCAACGCACGTTAAATGTTAGTCACTTATCAGTTATTACAATAGAAGAGTTATAAATTTAGAGAAACAAAAGTATCTGAATTTTTGAATGCATATAAATAATTACCGATTTTTTTTCTTGAAGAACTTAAATTCTTCATAAAAATGTTGAATTAATTTAGATGTTTTTCGAACCTTTTGACATGAGAGTTCAATGTGTATGCATCATGACTAGTTTCTTCAACCTCTTCAAATATTGTATATTTTGTTGCTTTTTTATAACTTTATCTGCACAAAAACAAAATTTAAATTTGAGTGAGAATTATCAAAAGGTTTTAAAATAATATTATCTTTGTGTTTATATTTTTAATTAATAAATGTTATGGTGTGTGGCGCGTCTTGCTTATTGCCCACACATTGTCCTTGAAAATAGATAAAAGTCAAATTCTTACGTGTTCAGTGGGTGCCAAAAGAAAATTAGTCAACCAATGTAGATTCTTATAGTTTCAATTTTCATGAATATGCTTACATTCAAAATAATTCAAATATGTGTTCTCTTCAATACAGGGCCTTGGGCTTGGCCCTTTACTTTTGGGCCTGTAGCGGTAGATAAAGCCCAATTTTCATCTTGCAAAATGGACCTGCTCAACTATCTTGGAGGTAATAAAAAAAAATTACTTCTTTCTGTTGCTTACCAATTAGCATAAATAATACTCCATCTAAAACATTTTTTAATTGATCAAGACATTAATAATCTTTCTGGTATTCACTCTGGTTTATCAATTATAATGTTATATTCTAAAAAAAACATACAAAAATAAATAATTCGACTCCAAATAAAATTTAAACCTGCTATTGGACGTTAGAGATGTTTTAAAGATAAGAAATAGGTTTTTTTTTTTTTTTTTTTTGTGCAAAGGATAAGAGATAGGAATTCAATATATCTAGGCTAGCTTTTAGAAAATAGTTACTAAACTAAAACCATGGGCTGAGGTGAGAGTGTGCTCTATTAAAGGTATAATAATTATTTACTTAAATGAGAGTATTAAGCAATTAATATTGCCTTCTCTTTTTTTCAGTTAGAATTCAATTGTTAATAAAGGTTAAGTTACAAAATTTGCTCTACAATTTGCCCAAGTTTGAATTAGGTCTTTGTAGTTTTAAAGGTTTCAATTTAGCCCTCATAATTTAGGTTTTTAACTTCAATTTGATTCTTATGTTTTTAAAATGTTCGAGTTAGTCTTTATGGAAAACATCTCAATTCGATCTCTATGATTTAGTTAAATCTCACCAGTCATCTTTAAATTATGTTTTACCCACTTGAAAAATATTTTATTTTTTTATTTTTACTAAATCCTAGACTCTAATACACTCAACTAGCACAGTTACTTGAATAAAAAATTATCGTGTGAAAGAGAAAATTATCAATATAATAACGAAAAGGACCATTTGTGAAATTTGACTAAAAACTATAGAGACAATTGAAACTTTTAAAGCGAGACAGACTAACTTGAAATTAAATTCAATCTAAAGAAATTAAATTCAAAACTTTGAAAATTATAAATATTAAACGTGTAAGTTATAAGATCAAATTTATAATTTAACCATTAATACATTGAAGTCTTATGAGGGGAAAACCATGAGCTAAGGGTGTCTTGTCCGTCCCACGGTTTGGAAGGACCATAAAACACGTGGCAGGATAATACCAACACGTAGGAGACAAATCAAATTTACAAGTAGGATTTGTCGTGTCTCGTATTGGCAGCGTCCGATGCGGAAGCGGGCACGTGTAATTGTGTGTCATGCGTGGAGTCTGACTCAGCTCCACCTACCCATTCCATTGGTCAAACTTAATAGAATCTTAACCTCCACGTGCCCCTCCATTCGCTTTCTTTCTACTCCAATGCCTCGCTAAATTTGGCCTCAACCTTTTTTCTTTTTCTATTAAATTTTAAATTTAGTTCCCAATCTTTTTACACTCGTGCTTAATAAGTAACTAAAATTTTAAATTTTTAAAAAAATTCGAAAACATTTGATATTTTATTTAATGAGTGTTTGACTTTTAAAAAATGTCTAATATGTACAATTTCAAACTGTATATTTAATAGATATTTCAATCTTCAATTTTGGGATTCTGTTTGTGGTTTTCAGATTTGCTCGGGATTATTACTCGTTCTTGTACCTACTAGTTTATTTTCCAATTATTTCTTCAATTAAATTTACGAAATTTAGTGAATATGAATTGGTTGACCTTTTGTTTTTTAAAACTGTTTACAACATTTTTATGTTAGGTAAAATATAATATGTTATAAATTATACAACATTGTAATATAAAATATTTATACAAAATTTATAACAAAAATGTTAGTAAATTAATTAATACTATTTCATATTAAACTAAATATTTAGTTGGTAGTAGTTGAACAATTTTTTAAATCGAGATTCAATTTTCAAATTTACTATTAAGCATATATTTGAAAATACTTGAAACAAATAATACAATTTGTTTTCGTTGAATTTCTTAATTTTAGATTTGTGTTTTCTGATACCAATCCGCACACCCTAATTTATTTTATACTTTTTTATGGTTTAAGGATCTATTATATACCTCATATATTAAATTTGTAATTTAATTCCATGTTTTATTAAACGAGAAATGTATAGAAATATTAGAGAAAATTTTAATTTTAATTGAAATTTCAGGGTTTGGTAACATCTTGGTTCTCATTTGTTAGTTACTCAAATTTAAAGAGGTTAATTATAGTCTACTTCTTTTAAAATCTTTTTTTTTTTTTTTGGTTATTACTCAACCACGTGATATTTGCTCACTCAATATTTGTCTCAGCAACACCAATAATTTATGTGACTTTAATCCAATACATGTCTGTTTTTTTTCCGATTCTAATACATGTCTATATTAATACTTTAGCACACGTATTTTAATTCACCTTCTCAATATATTAAACGACTGATGACTAGATAATCGTAATAACTAAAATAATAGTTTTTCTTTAAAAAAAAAAGTGAAAAACTAAATAATGACAATATAAGTACAAAAAAAAAACATTGATTTAAAATATCATAGAAAACAGGACCAAAAAGTTGTAAATAAAATATGAATTTAATTTATGAAATTAACACAAGAAACTAAAAACGTGCCAACCTAGGTAGTAGGATATTCGATATTTGGAATTCTCACATTTGTTCAACTTATAAATAAATAAAAACATATCCTAAAAGAATATATAAATAAATAAAAACATGACAGTGAATTTAAAGATGATGATATAAAATCGACAGGTCGTTTTCAGAACAAGCTGGCATGCCTTAGCCTTACATCTAAAACGACGGTTTCTCAATTATCAAAAGCCCAACAAAATGATAATAATTATTATGATAAACAGTAAAAAGCAAAAGAAGCTTTGAAAGACAGAAAAAAAAAGCCATTTTGCAATCATAATTACTTCAATTCTTTTGACAAATTAATTTAAAACTGCCTCTCACTCGCTATTGTACTTGCCAACCGCATTTTGCATATTCATCGCAGACTTTTTTATTTTATTTTATTTTTTTGTAATTTCTGTCTATTGGAAAAAACTGAATTGATTATTTTAATCCAAAATCCAAAATCAATTATTTTAATATTGTGTTGACCGTATTTGAAATTTGAGTTCAATGCCTATTTGATTCATTAAATTTTAAAAGCTGCACTTCATTTTTTAAGTTTGAAAAATAATTTTAAATTATCATTTGAGTCATTCTTTTTTTATACAACACGTGGGGTGTGAGATTGAACTCAACCTATATGACAATTACCGTTAAGTTATGCTCGTTTTGACATAATTTGAATCATTTGACCAATGATTGACTAGAAAGAATGATATTATAACGATGAAATGAGCTGCTATACTATTTATAATTGTTTTAAAAACTATAGATTAGTCGACCATGTCATTAATATTTTTGTAATAAATCTTCTTGTACTTTATTAAGTTGCCAACTCTCCATTCTTTGAGTCTATCTCTTTCTTTTTTTTTCTTTTTTTTTTTCAGTTCTGACATTTTAATGATTGAAGTGGACGGCGAGTAGGGATGGGGCAAACATGGCCGGTAGCCGTAGGAGAGAATTTTCAGTTGTGTTGGGGTATGTAAGTAAATTCACAAATATTTAATTTTATAGGGACGGACAGATCAATCATCTAAAAAGTTTTTTTCTTATTTTTTTTTTAATAGAACATATATAGAATAGTTAGAATCATTCTTACTAATGTCGAAATTAGTATTATTTTAGAATCAAATGTTTGGTAAATTTTAGAAAAATTCAAAAACAAGTAATTCCTGACTAATTACTTAGACAGGTGATTTTCAAGTAATTTTATGTCAAAAAAATTAATAGAAATTAATTTTAAAATGGTTATTGTTTTAAATTTTAAAATTGTGTTTCTATTTTAGCTCATTTTTATCTTAAATTTTGAAAAATATTATTTTATTTTTCTTATTTTGAAAATTTTTTTATCACTCCCTACTTTTTTTTTAGTACAACATATGGGTTGGGATTCGAACTCATTATCTTTTAGTCGGAGATATTTAAACTAGGTTAATTTTGGTCATTCACTCCTATAATTTATTTCTCTAAGATTTTTGTTATTCTCTAACTTTTTTCTCTCTAAACTTTGTTGTCAAATTATTTATTTAAACTTCAAATATTAATATTCCAAAGTCACTTTTCATTATATAAAAATAAAATGAATTAAAATAATCCAAATATGTTAGTATTATTATATTTTGTAAAAGTTTGAGCACCAAAGTTAATATTATTATTTTTACTCTAACGAAATTATTTTATTTTCATTTTAAAACTAAAAATGTAGTCCATAATTTTTTTATTGACAACAATAATTTTGTTCTTTACCTTAATTTTGCTTTAACACGTAGTTAGACTAGTTTTATGTATGTTTGTTACATGTTGATACATATCTTAATTTGTATGACATAATTGACTAAGATGAATATTGGGGAGCAAATATTATCTCACAAAAGAATAGTAAATATCAAATGGTTATTTTTTAGAAATACAAGGACTACAATATGTATGTTTTATAGTGCAATAACCAAAAAATTATTTTATTAAAGTTCATAGATTAAAATAAATATTGTGAAAGTTTACAAATAAAATGGAACAAATCTAAAATTTGAGACTAATGTTAGGGGTGAAATTAATATTAGATTCACTTGAAAATACGGTCAATTAAATGACATAAGTTAAGACTTGAGTCTTTAGCACTGGACTATCAGACTAGACTCAAACTAATTAGGTTGAGCCAACTAGACTAAATCGAGCTAATACATATGAACCAACGCGAAGAGATTTCCTCTATAAATAAAAGACATAATATGTAAGGTACGTCTTACAACTCTACTTTTTGTTACTCTAAATTGAACTTTTTGTTTGACTTAATATCAGAATGTATTATGCTTTACACTATAACGGTGGACATTTTTTTTTGGGCAGGTGTAGTATTCCCTAAGATTTAAACCATAATATCTACACTTTAAAAAAGTAACAAGGTAGATGGAAATAGTCATACAAAGAACCCTAATTTTAGCTTATAAAAAAAAAAAAAAAAAACAACCAAAAGGGCAAGAAGGCAAATTTGGTTTAACTAGGATTTGGGGAGCCAAAAATAATAGATTGGAGGGACACTTTGGTAAATTCGAAGGTCGTTAAAATGGACGGTCAGATTGGGCAGAAAACTGGTAGTACAGACTACAGATTCAAAGGCCCAAACCCCAAAAAAGAAAACCCTGCCCTGCCCAGTCGCTGGTGACACCAGGTGTCCCAGTATTCGACGGCGACTCCGACACGTCATTCGCGAATCTCTTATCTCCACGTCACCATCCTGTCTCCAAACCCTCCATCCAACGGTCCTAAATCCCATCATCTCCCACCATCCAACGGCTCTCCTCCCGCCTTCCAGAGGGTTCGAATCGCAGGGCGAGAGCGAGAGTGGGTCGGCATCTAACCATGGTTAGTTATTTTAACCATGCTTCTCTCAGTCCGAGTTAAAGAACGTTCCGAGAAGACGAGTTTCTGCGAACACAGCAAACGGAGAATAAAATAAAAGCCAGAGAAAGGGGAGAACTGCCAAAGGGTTACTCTCGATTATCCCCTCACTTGGCTCCGCCGATTATTTGCCTCCATTTTCTTGGATTTGATTCGTCAAAAGCCCCTCTGATTCTCTTGGACAGCGACGATTTGGTGGTGAATCTCATTCCTTCTTCCATCAGATCTTTAAAGATCTGTAAATTCCGGTGAGTTCCCTTTCCCATTTCGCAATCGTCTCCGAGTAATGCTTTTCTGTTCTGATGAGTATGTGTTGAATGATCGTTTCTTTTAACTTGCTTCTCATTGTTGAATTTCATTTCTCTGATCAGTCTCCACTCCAGAACGTCGTATTGAGCTCGGTATCTTTTGGATCTTCTCTCCTGCCCCCGGGTTGGGGGGGGGGGGTGTACGTTTCACAGATTTCGTTTAACTATTGGGCCTTGTTCTTGAGGGCGAATGGTGATCTCGTTCCGATCATTTGTTTCCTTTCCCGACGAAGTGGGTAGAGAAGAGATATGCTTCTTCTTCTTCTTCTTTCTCTATCTATCTCTCGGAGAATCTGTTTTCGAAATCTTTGTCTCGGAGCCTTGAAAATTTAACGGGATTTTGATGTTCTGTTCGCCCTTTTGTTTCTTTTACTCAGGACGACGTCTAAGCTAATTGATGAATGTTTAATTCATTCTAGCGAGCTTTTGAAAATATTGATTTTTTGATTTTACAAGAAATTTTTGTTACCCCATGGAAATAGACCATAAATATTGTCATTAAGGGTTCTTCGTGTATTCATTCTTCCTCTTGTGACATCTCTTGCCGGGCTCTAGGTTTGGGGCTTCTTATTTGCAAGTTGAGACTAGTAAATTCACTTCTTTTTTTTTCCTTTTGGAGCTTATCTAATGGTAGTTAATTTTGTATCAATATTGATGTTTCTTCTGGTCAAGTGTTTATTTTGATTTTTTTTTTTTGTTGTATTTCCGCAGATAATCAGGTGCTGTGAATTGGGCGAAATGGATCTGTAGATGTAGCATTCGGCTGCATCTTTCTGTCTTTGGTGTCTTTCGGTCTCGGAGCTTAGTTTCTTTGAGAACAATGGCGAGGATTGAGACTTTTTATATCTATTAATGATTATTCGGGGACAAAGACTCTGGTTTCTTTCAACCAGCATCCGGTTTTGAGCTGGGCGCCTTCTTGGGAGGGAATTCATTCTCTTCCTTATCCATCTCAGACGTTGGCTGCAAACACGTCCTCC
This sequence comes from Momordica charantia, assembly GCF_013281855.1. Taxonomy (NCBI): domain Eukaryota; kingdom Viridiplantae; phylum Streptophyta; class Magnoliopsida; order Cucurbitales; family Cucurbitaceae; genus Momordica; species Momordica charantia. Next base: position 29,639,473 of record NW_028275167.1, on the reverse strand, counting down.
TTTTTGTTCATTATTTAATGTCACGGAAGTTGGACAGTCCAGTTCAAACACAAATGGCAGTTGCAGCACTCAAGAGCCCACTCAGCAGGGATTACCGCACGAAAAATGGAATCGAAGAAAAACAGCCCGTTGGAAGGAGACAAGTTTTTGTGCAAACTGACACGGGATGTGTTCTGGGAATGGAACTGGATCGCAATGACAATGCTCATACGGTGAAAAGGAGGTTGCAGCTTGCCCTCAATATTCCTACAGAGGAGAGCTCGCTGACATTTGGGGATGTGATACTAAAGAATGATCTTAGTGCCATACGAAATGATTCTCCTCTCCTTCTCACAAGAAATCTTTTGCACAGAAGTTCATCTACTCCATGCCTCTCACCCACTGGGAAGGATCTCCGACTCAGAGACCAGAGTGGTCCTATTGAGATATTAGGGCATTCAGATCGTTTTGCTGGCACAAGACGGTTGGTCAAAGAGATTGTGAAAGCAATTAAGCTGGGTATTGATCCAATTCCTGTTCACAGTGGCCTTGGTGGCGCTTATTACTTTAGGAATGGTAAAGGTGAAAGTGTCGCAATTGTGAAGCCAACTGATGAAGAACCTTTTGCACCAAATAATCCAAAAGGTTTTGTTGGTAAAGCTCTTGGACAACCTGGGTTTAAACGTTCTGTGCGCGTTGGGGAGACTGGATTCAGAGAAGTTGCGGCCTACCTTCTTGACTATGAGCATTTTGCAAATGTGCCTCCGACAGCCTTGGTGAAGATCACTCACTCAATCTTCAACGTGAATGACTGGGTGAATGGAAACAAGCCTCACAAGAAAAAGTCTGTTAGTAAAATTGCTTCTTTCCAACAATTCATTCCACATGATTTTGATGCCAGTGATCATGGGACTTCTAGCTTCCCAGTCGCTGCCGTTCATCGTATAGGTATTTTAGATATTAGGATTTTTAATACGGATAGACATGCTGGGAACCTCTTAGTTCGGAAACTTGATGGGATTGGAAGTTTTGGTCAAGTGGAGCTGATTCCTATAGATCATGGTCTTTGTTTGCCTGAAACTTTGGAGGATCCGTACTTTGAGTGGATTCATTGGCCTCAAGCATCAATCCCATTTACAGAGGACGAACTTAAGTATATAGAAAATCTTGATCCGATCAGAGACTGTGAGATGCTTAGGATGGAGCTCCCCATGATTCGTGAAGCTTGTCTTCGGGTTTTGGTACTGTGTACAATTTTTCTGAAGGAAGCTGCTGCTTCTGGTCTCTCTCTTGCTGAAATTGGTGAGATGATGAGCAGGGAGTTTCGTAGTGGAGAGGAGGAACCCAGTGAACTTGAGCTAGTATGTCTTGAGGCTAGGCAGATTATAGCAGAAAGGGAGTTCTCTTCTCCCATTTACGATTGGGGCAATGAGGAATTCCAGTTTGACTTAGACTATGAGGATGGAGAATTAGATTTTAACTCAAGTATGGCAGCGGATCAGTGTTTGGGCTGGTCACATTACCAGTTTGGACTTGGACGCAATCCACTCTCGAAGTTGGAGGAAAGCATTGAGGAGGAAGGAGGAGAAAGTGGAGGGGAAGAGCAAGGAGAAGCGACCACCTTTCCACCTTATGAACCGATCCCTCCTGTATCAAAGCTTTCAATGTCTCTCAAGAATACCATACTCGGTGAGAAGAGCCAGAAACACCACAAGTTCCAGGGCACAAAACCAGAATATGGATATATTACCAACACATCTGCGGGGCACAGGAGTGCAAATGAGCAGTTTCCTCCCAGTGCCAGCTTTGTGAAGCTTGGTGATATGAACGAGGAAGAATGGTCACTGTTTCTGGACAAATTTCCAGAGCTGCTCCGCCCAGCATTTGCTAAACGCAAAGCTGCGGCGGCTCTCGGGCCGAGGCAGAGACAGAGACTTGGCACTTCCTGCCAGTTTTGAGATATATGAGGCTGAGGTTCCTCAATGTGTTGCTGTGATAGAGAGCATTATAGATTATATAATAGCATTAGAATTATGGAAGTGATCATCGACGACTCAGTATATTAGGATTGGCTTGCATTATGGGTTTTAATCCTCAAAATGGGGCTCCTGGTTGGAGCTCTAGTAAGAGGAACTTGCTGTATATATTCTTCTCATCAGCTATGTGAGACCAGCTGAGTAGAATTGTTTGTATTCCTTGGTATTTTCCCCCTACCCCTTCCCCTTTTGACTTGTGAAACTTGTTTGATAAATAATTTGTATGCGACTTAAAACCCTGAAAAAGGTGCAATGTAAATAGGGTACCCTATGTTCCGTACCTGCTTTAATTTTATTCTTTCAGTTCAGCCAGATGTTGTCTGTCATACTTCTTCTTGTTTGACTCCATATTTAGCAGATTTCACAATTAATTAATTTAGTCATTTTAATGGAAGAATAATTATAGATTAAACAACTTTATATTTGTATTTGGTGGACACAGAATCTTGCACCGCATGCTTCTGGATGGTTGATAGCCTCGGGACTTTTCGGTTGTATTGCCTCTCTTTTCCTTTCAATACAGTTGGCTGTCGTCCATCGATTGATTTTCTGTATCTCTTTCGTGCCGTCATGTCGTCTCTCTCTCCCTCTTTTTTTTTTTTTTTTTTTTTTTTTTTTTTACACTTTTCAATAATGCTTTACAACCCTTTGAACATTCTTGTGTAGCTTGACAAGGACAGTAGTCGCGTTTTCTGTTGTACTTAACTATTGGGAGAATGATTAAAGCCATTTTTTTATTACATCAAAAGAAGGATAGCAATAATCAGTAAAGAAATATCATTCATTTTCTGGGCCCCAAGATTGAATTATTCGATTCCAGATCATTTGAAATTCAACCAAGTGGATTTGTACCAAAACTTTAGTCTTTTCTTCCATTCTTTTTAGCTTGCTCTTTCTTCTGTTCATCTTATTCCTTCTTGCTACTTTATACATTCGAAACCGAAAATACAATATCGATAATGGAATCTTCAAGTTCGATCTTCTTGTTTGCTTTGTGGGTGGTGAAGAGCTTGCTCTGTTTCTGCTGGGATTTCATTTTTTTGATCAGTACCATCTAACAAACTTCAGATCCTGCTTACCCATCAAGAACTTGGAGACATTCAGGTTAAAGTTTGGTGGGCATATGCAATTCAAAAGTCACCATTCCTAAGACAAACCTTATCAGTGTGGTGGGATTAACATGAAACTAATCAAGAAGTTTGGTTGAAAAATGGTGGATAGAGATTATAATAGGTGAAAAAACAGATGAGGTGGAGCCAAGTTCTGTGATTTGACCTGTTTTGCTTTTTTTGGCAATCTGTCTATTTAGTCGGGGGGTCCTGTGGTACTCTGAATGGTTTATAATCCAAGCTAAAATGATTCATTAATGGGGAGGATAGAGACAACTGTGGGTCTTAAAACCTGTTTTCCTGTTTTCCTTACTCACAACTTTAAGCAATCTCATACAACCATAGTTTGAAGTCTTCCCTATAATTCAGTGGAATCATATATGAAAGATATTGGAATATTTTGGTCCCATCACTATTTGATAGATTTTATTGTCTATTGTCATTTGCAGAAGTTTGAGTTTCAGTAAGGGAATCTCTCTGCACTTTATCATATAACTGATTAATGGCAATACAACTCATTGAACTGCACTTTATCATATTCTTTTAAACAAGAGAAGAACCCGAATGATCTCGAGTCGTATCACAAATGCAACTGATTAATGGGCTACTGGTGATGACCTCCAAAAACAGTTGAAACACAGATCATTGTTGGGGCAAAGCTATTTTTGACCCAACAGAGAGAGGAGAAGATGATCCACGAAGGGTCGAACTTGGAGTACCATCGTGAAACTCAATCGGGTGAACTCGAAAGGCGTTCTTTTGTCGACATTTTCTCGAGGCGAGGAAGATATAAGAAGGTTATATTAGATATTTAGTTGACGTCCTTAGAATTGTATTCAGACTACATATTTATGTCTGCTTAAATTGATTTCTGTTGCTTCTTGAAGTCCTTTTAAGTACCAAGCATATTCTCAGTTCTCTGTCTTGGGCAATGTAAGCTTGTTTAGAAAGTAAGAGAAAGCAATTTTAACCCAACTGCTTTCATCTACGTGATTAGATTCTGAAACAATAATAAGATGAAACCCAAGAGATCCAACACACCAAACATCCAAAATAATTAGTTTCATATACATTAGAAGCATAACTTGAGGATTTTGAAACACCTCTCGATAAAATATTTAAACAAATTAAATACACAATTCTTATTCTTCACCAGCTTCAAGTTGTCGATTGCCACCGCTCCGCAACTGTCGTAATTGTGAGTTCTGCACTTGGTGGTTCCAACTTATCAGATTCTTAAGGCTCTAGGCATGAACTTGTGCAGTTGCAGAATTGGCCATTTTAATAGATAAATGTTAAGGGTTCGATAGTTTAGATAAAATAAAGCTGATAACTTCATCTTAGTTCCGCTCTCTTTCTCCATGTATAACTTTAATATTTTAACTTAATGCTCACAAAAGGGGAAAAACCACAACTTTGAAGGGAAATTAGGAAATGTTTGAACTCAGATATGTCTCCATGGTCTTTCCGCAAGATTTACGCATTCACTGTGCCGAAAACAATCGACAAGATGATCAATTGTCAACCCTGCAGCTTGCATGAATGAATAGACAATCACTGGCCCGACAAACCGAAAACCGCGCTTCACCATGTCCTTGCTAATGGCTTCTGCTTTGGGACTTCTCAGAGGAACATTTCTTGGATATCTATATCTGTTTATTGTTGGTTTAAAGTTCACATAGCTCCACATATAGTTACTGAAAGATCCAAAATCTCTAGCTATCTGCAGTTGAATTAAAAAACCAGTAGTTCTCATTAATTACACAATCTATGAAACAATTGGTAAAAAAAAATGAGCTGATCTAGCTTACCTTCAGTATGCATTTGGCATTGTCTACAATGCACCTCACTCTGCTTTCCACCAACATAATGGCCTTATCAGATGCTATATCTGCTATCTCTTTCTCCCCCATGTTGGCAACAGTACTTGGCTCAAATCCAGCAAAAGCTTCCCTATGTTTGTTATATTATCAATGTTAATCTTAAAGTACACAAAGTGTGAGTTATGGGGCCAGTGAATATTACCTGAATAATTCCCTCCTTTTCACGATTTCAGTCCAATTGTAGTCCATCAACATGCCAGACAATGCAAGCAGCTCGAAAAGTCGACTGTGGGGTAAGTTTTCTACAAGGTTAGCATAATAATTCTTTAGTTTATGAGGATGAAAAGTTACACCAATCACCTACTTGTCGTCGTACACCGGAACGCCCCAGCACTCGTCGTGAAATGATACATAGGCTTTGTCTGTGTCAATACATGAGAGGAAAACATCAATTGGGAGTAGTATTCTATAAATGGAAACTAACTTTTCATTTTATAGTAAGATCCACTATTTCAGAGTTCGTATCAGAAAACATGTAGTTATGGTTATAACTTGTAAGCCACATTTTCTTTTTCTGAAGAAATACGACAGTTGGAGCAACTGCTGTCCTGAGTTTATGACATTCTTAATCATATAAATTGTCTGAACTTCCTAAGCAAACATTGTTTAACAGTTGAATTGTTCTTGGACAATGCTATAAAATCTCTAGTAAGCATTTATTAATGAAATCTTACCACTAGTATGGGTAATCCAGTTGCACCTCCTCAATTCTCCATCACCAAGTTCCTGACTTTGTTGTTGGATACTTTTAACTATCGGTACTTCTCTTCTCTCGGGAGGTGGCACAATTAGGCGAATTGCATACGAAATCTTCTGATCGAGCTGGGTCGAGGAGTCGGTGAGAGAAGAGTCATTAGAGTTTTGGGACAAAGACAATGACAATGAAGAAAAAGAAAATGATGAACTGCTTCTTTGAAGCCCAATTGGGTAAATCTTCTTAAGCTGTTTGGACAAAATGTTTTGGCTTGTCCTATCCTTCTCTTTAGGACATGTTTGCCTCTCCAGAAGCTGTCTTCTAACAGTGGCTTTGGATGACATACTGGCAAAAGTTAATGTTTAATGGGACAGTTTGAAGCAAAATTGGGCTGAGATTATAAATCTCTGTGGGAGAATGAAGGAGTGTTGAATGCAGCATTAATATTTGAGTTGGTTTACCACATTAACCATAATTTCCATACTTGGTTGGTGAAATGTGAGCTTCAAAATTATGGATCACCATACTTGCTACTTAGTTTCCAAGCAAAATCCATATATCAAGTTTATAATATTAGAATTAGCATTCTTAAAAGTACATGTCTTCACTTTTCTATACCCAATATCTCCTCATTTGTGCAGCCAAATCACTAAAATCAAGTTGGTTTCCCATTTCTGTATGGCTAAAATCTTTTAGTTGAAAGAAGTTAAAAATGCCAATAATCCTGTTTTAGTTGTACTGTTTGGCTCAAAGCAAGTGCAAATGGGGCCATGAAATTCTTAGTTCCTACTCCTTTACCTTAAAGTTTGAGGCATACCCATGGCCTGAATAGATTAAGATATGCCATCCATCACTCTTCCTGGGCCTTCTTCTTTCATTATATTTTATTTGGTCTGGTTTTGATTTAGATCTTTTGTCTTCCATGTGGTAGTTCTCATATATATATTTCACCTTCCACTCTACCTTTACTTGTGTATGCTGACTTTATTATGTGTTTTGGTGGAAAAAAAACATTGGAAAAGCACTTTGTAAGTGGAATTCAAACCGGATTTTTTTGGCTGGGATGACGAAACTTACCAGGGCTAAAAAAAGAGAGATAATAAAGAAAGGATTTGTTATCATGGTCCAAGTCCGAAACAGTTCACGGAAAGGAAAGAAAACATGAGACAACAAATCCAGTCTTTCATTAAGATTTTTAATCCTGAATCTAAGTTGAATATGTTTCGCCTCTTCCTCGAAAAAAGACGTATTTAACTTATTTTATAGGACATGGAGACCTAACCAAACTCAAGAGAGCGTTTAAGACATGGATAAGACTTATGATGGGTACGACTTACTAAGTCCAACCTATGTTCTAAATCAATAGACTTGAATAAAAATACCTTTTACACACAATTTCTAAACCTAACAATTTTAACATAAATCTCAAAGATACCTCAAACACATTCTACCCAACAAGTAAAATCAATATTAGATAGATAGGGGGAGTATCAATACAGAGTTCGAATATAGGAGTTACGTTGTTGAGCTTGATTCTACTGTGTGAAATGACCTGAGAGGTGTAAAATAAACCGGAGTTGAAAAGCAAAAGTGAAATATTATTAGTTTTAACGTTTTTTTTTTACTTATTATATGAATTGGAAGTAGGATACTTGATAACATGTTAAATATATTAAATTACCGATAAATCTAAACGATGAGTTAGAGTTAATTTAATTAGGGTAATTGTAGTGAGTAACAAAAATAATTCATATATTTCAAAAGATGTCACCATTTTTCCAAATTTTCAAATATAGCAAAATATTTGAATTTTTTTTTCTGAATTTTTATTATTATGATATATGATATAAATCCAATGTATATCTGTATATGATATACATCAAATCTATATCTGATATACATTCGATGTACTTTTAATATGTCTCTTGTATACATTATCAGATATATGTATTATACCTCTCATATATATATCTGATATACCTCTAATTTAAAAAATATTTTCAACTAATATACTAAATATAAGGTATATTAAATGTTTAATTTTTAATGGTATATCAACCATTTAAATTATAGTTTACCATTCCAAGTTGTGGATTGATATACTAATATTATCAATAATATTGATTACTATATCACTGTTATTTATTATATATTAATGTTAATTAGATACTAAATATAAGAAATATCAACCGTTTAAATTTATAAATTATATCATATTTGTAACTTTTTTTTTTTTTGCGGTGCATGATCCACATAAACATTTTATACAATAATTTTATATTTAAATTTTGTTTGCATCATTATTTCCGTATGAAATTTTGTTTTTGGATATAATAGTATTATATCAACATATCGGTATCATAATTATATTAGTAGATATCATGATTATATCAGCGGTAAATTATAAGCATATTAAGTATATATCAATGTTATATTAATGATGAATCATATAATCATATATAAGAAGTTATATTAGTAGTATATCAATGGTAAATTAGAGACATATCAAGTGTATATCATAGATATATAAATGTTGTATCGACATGGTAAATCGATGGTTATCATACTATATAATTGGTAAGTCATATTAGAAGTTCAGTAGATATCACAGTTATATCAGAAATATATCAATTGTATATTATTATTATGTCAATGGTATATCATAGACATATATCAGTAGTCATGTATATTGCATGTATATTACAGATGTATATCAGATATATTGTAGGATAAAGTTGTAATTTTAAAATTGGACCTCTATTTTTTGTTGAAAAAATACTATATTTAAAAAATTAAATGTAATTGCTATTTTATTTATTTTATTAAATATTTTTCCCACGTACATATAATTATTTATGGATATCTAACAAGTTTTGGATGGAGGTTTAAACACCCTAAAATATTTAGTTATAAAATATATCTTAAACATGTCACTGTTAAAACGTGCGTTTCGGCCCTTCGTGGAAATCTCCCAAATTTGTTCGCTATCAGATCGGTGGCTGAAAACGGCTCCTTCAAAATTGCCGCGAAACCCAGCGGTTTGCTAAAACCCTAACTCCCTTCCCTTACCTGGTCTCATACTGATCCTTCCAGTTCCAATCAATCCCTCCTTGCTCTAATTTCGCATTGTTCGATAAAAAGACGGCGGGATTTCTCCAAATCCTGCTCCCATTTCCATGCTTAACCGCATTCATCAATGGAGACCATTCTATTTGCTGAGGAATTGTGGGATGCTCGCTTCTTTTAGTTCCGTGATCTTTGCTAGGCCTTCAGCTTCTGCCGCGCACCTCGAAGAAGAATCCATCAGTATCGTTCTGAGCCAGAACGACCCAGTTCGTGAAATTCTTACGGGTTTAAATTTCTTTGGGTTTGGAGCATATACTGGTGGATGTAACTTTCGAACTATAGTTCCTACTTTGAGTGAAACTGTAGTGGATGACGTTATTGGTAGCTTGAAAACTCGTAATACGGACTTTGCTGTGGCTTTTTTCTATTTGTTAAGAAATGAGTACATGTTTCGGCATTCCGAGTTCTCACAGTTTGCTGTCTCTCATATTTTGGCGGGTAAAAGACGATTCAAGGAGTTGCATTCCGTTATGAAGCAATTGCTCGAGGATCAAGGTATCAGTTTTTGGTATTTCTTTAAGTCACGATTGATTGGTTGATATTAGGCATTGGGAAAAATAGAGAAATTCTTTCTCGTAGTGCCCAATCTTTATACTGGCTGAACTGAGAGAACTCGAGTTATCATGATGATGTCTATACATGGAGTTGCAAAAAAAGAATAAAAGAAAAAAAAAAAGAAGCTAACTTCCCTACATTTTTTTACTAAATAGTGGTTGAAAAGCTTAGCATTTTGCTCTCACAAGATGTATACCCTCCCCCTCTTTTGATGTAAATCTATTTACAAACCTCTTCTTTTAAGTTTTAACTTATTTATTTTAGGGAGATCCTCATTTTTAATTTATTACCATTTTTCTTTAGTTAACATTGGAATGCCTATTTTACGTTATTCATGTCTCTTTCAATATCTATATCTCTCTGGTAGGGTCTGGTTCTGCACCTTCTTTTTGTGACCTGCTCTTAAACAAATTCAGGAATTGGGATTCAAATGGTGTGGTATGGGATATGCTGGCATTTGCGTACTCTAGACATCAAATGATCCATGATGCCCTCTTTGTCATCGCAAAGATGAAGGGTCTAAATTTACAAGCTTCAATTCCAACTTATAACTCTCTATTGCACAACTTGAGGCACACAGATATTATGTGGGATATATACAATGAAATCAAAGTTAGTGGGACCCCTCAGAGTGAATATACTTCCTCCATACTTGTACACGGCCTATGTGAGCAATCCAAGTTACGAGATGCAATTTCATTTCTAGAGGACAGCGATGAAGCAGTTGGACCTTCTATTGTTTCATTCAATACCATTATGTCAAAGTTTTGCAAAATGGGGCTAATAGACGTTGCGAAGTCATTTTTTTGTTTGATGGTCAAGAATGGACTTCTTCCTGATTCGTACAGTTATAATATTCTTATTCATGGGTTATGTGTAGCAGGTTCCATGGACGAAGCACTAGAATTCACAGATGACATGGAGAAGCATGGTGTGGAACCTGATGTAGTGACGTACAACACACTTGCCAAAGGGTTTCTGTTACTTGGCTTGATGAGCGGGGCCAGGAAAGTCATACAAAAAATGTTGCTAAAAGGTCTAAATCCGGATCTTGTCACATATACAATACTGATATGTGGACATTGTCAGACGGGAAACGTCGAGGAAGCCCTTAAGCTGCGTCAAGAAACCCTTTCAAGGGGTTTCAAGTTGAATATCATTTCCTACAGTGTGCTACTCAGCTGCTTGTGTAAAGCTGGACGAATAGAAGAGGCATTGACGTTGCTTGATGAAATGGAAACTCTATGTTTGAAACCCGATTTTATAGTATATTCAATCCTCATTCATGGCCTCTGCAAGAAAGGGTTTGCACAAAGAGCTTACCAACTATATGAACAAATGTGCCTGAAGAGAATTTTTCCTAACTACTTTGCTCAACGTGCCGTTCTGTTGGGTTTATTTGAGAATGGAAATATATATGAGGCAAGAAAATACTTTGATGCTTTGAGTCATATGGATCTGATAGAGGATGTTATTCTTTATAATATTGTGATTGATGGTTATGTAAGACTTGGTGATATTGCTGAGGCTATGCGCCTATACAACAGAATGATTGAAAGGGGGATTACTCCAAGTGTTGTCACTTTCAACACTCTTGTCAATGGATTCTGCAGAAGTGGAAACCTAGTTGAGGCTCGAAAAATGTTAGAAACCATCAGGTTGAATGGATTGCTGCCCAGTGTAGTAACTTATACTACCCTTATGAATGCATATTGTGAAACAGGAAACATGCAGGAAATGTTTGGTCTTCTTCGTGAGATGGAAGCAGAAGCCCTTGTTCCAACTCATGTAACTTATACCGTACTAATCAAAGGACTCTGCAGACAGAATAAGATGAATGAATCCCTCCAGTTACTACAGTATATGTATGCACAGGGCTTAATGCCAGATCCAATCACATATAATACTATTATCCAATGCTTTTGTATGGCTAGAGACATTGCAAAAGCTTTTCAGCTGTATGATGAGATGTTGCTCCATAATCTTGATCCTACCCACGTAACTTACAATGTCCTTATTAACGGTCTTTGCTTATATGGTGACCTAAAGGATGCTGATCGAATGCTGGTTTCTTTGGAGGATCAAAATATTGGCTTGACAAGAGTTACTTATATGACGATAATTAAAGCACATTGTGCAAAGGGTCAAGTGTCTAAAGCATTGGAGTTATTTAATCAGATGTTGGCGAGGGGTTTTGTTGTTTCCATCAGAGATTATAGCGCTGTCATTAATAGGTTGTGCAAAAGGGGTCTAAAAACTGAAGCAAAGTGCTTCTTTATTATGATGTTATCTGAAGGCATATCTCCTGATTCTGAAATTTGTGAGACAATGCTTGATGCTTTTCATCTGCATGGTGATTACAGTTCAGTGTCTGAATTCCTGGCTGTGGTAGTTAAATCCGGATTTATTTCACATTGATCCATCAGAAGTGATCATTCTACACATCTTGCTCATGCAAAGAACTGAATTCTGGCTTAAAAGGTTGGCATTTGAGGTACATGTGAGATTAGCATTAAGAATTAAATCAATTATTCAATGATGAATTTATTTCTCTAGAATCTGATTCTATTAAGAGTGCATGGATGCAGAATATGGAAGTGTTTAGTGAGCTTGTTGTTCTCGTTGTAGTGCTAGTATTATATCATATTGACACTGATCTTCCCAATTTATTCAACTTGGTGGTCAATGGTCACCTGCTCTTTTTTCTTTCTGCTCGAGTATTTGCAACTTTGACCGTGCATTTTTACACACAGGCAAGTTTTACCTGCAACGATCACGCTGAACCTCCTACAAACATTACATCCTTCACCTTTTGTTTCTAATTACTGTGGTTATAGCACATTAAAATTCCAGATCATTATTTTCAAACGATACCTTTGAATTCCTTCCTTTCCGAGTTTCTGGTGAAAGTGTCATAGTTAGGAAGCAATTCTTCATTTTTTTATAGTCTAGAACCTTCAATTTTAGTATTTGTTCGCTTCAAATTGTACTTGAAACTTTGAAAGCAAGTTAATCAGTTATATGACTTGCTCGGTTATATTGCAGGATGTGGGGGATATATTTCCCTTTGCAGAATATATCAAGCTTTATCCCTCGGATAAGGGACGGAAGGAAAATCCTGTCAATAGCCCTCATCGGCTCTCCCAGCTCGGAGGCTGCAGCTTCTGATCCTATAGAGTGGTGACGACGAGCTGTGCCAACAACTATAAGCTGAGCTTGATTCCTTGCCGGTAGTTGAAGGTAAGGTATACAGCTTCTCAAAGTCTTCTGGGGATCTTCTCATTGAGAAAAAACAATTGAAAATTAGTAAATGATGTGCAAGTCCGTTGGTCTTGGGCAATAAGTTGCAGTCGTATGCCTTGTATAACTTGATCATTTCTTTTCACTTGACCATTTCTTCCGAGTAATTTTGTTATGCAGGAGTTCTCGGAACCAAGAAGCATCACGTTCTAAACTCCTTGTGGAGGGAGAGAATAGCTCATAAGCTCAAGATCGGAAACCAGATTTTGAAACAAGGCACGAAGAAGCGACTATCACTCTTGAAGAGATTTAAAGATGAATCAATGAGTATACTACTAGATCTTGGATGGCTCACGACAAAGAACAAAAAGTGTTACGATTTTCTTTTTCTTTTTCTTTCAGCTATTGCATTGATGCTTAGAAGCTGCTCTGATCTTCATGTAAATAAAGACATAAACATAAACATAAATTAGCATATAGATATCATCATCTATTATGAGTTCAAATATAATAGAAAATATGTTTGTAAAGCTAGGACGAATATTTGATGTCATACAGCATATCTTTTTTATGTTTTAAATCATTTACACTGGGATTATGCCAATTGACATTTTCTCAAATCTTTTTATTTATTTATTTTTTATTTTTCTTTGCAATTCTCTCAATCAAATCAAACTTAATATAATCCTTATACATCTTGTATACGTATATTACCTTATAGAATATCATATTATTAAAGTTTCATTTGAAGTGATTATGACAAAAGTGAATATAACTCTACGATAATTGGTATATATATTCGGTTATAGGCAGAGATTAAATTCTAGCAAAATCCATCACCTCGTGAGAACAAATTTTTCAATGTTACCATTTTATCATTTCATACTTTTCTATTATATTTAGTAGGTTTGAATAATGACGAACAAATCGTGTTTTTTTTTAAATGTCATGACGGCAGCATTAACATTACTCAGGAATTAAAAAAAATTAATGTTTTAAATTAATGTTCATCGTTGATAGTTATTTAGAATAATTGATATTGCTAAACCATACAAAAATTAAATAATAGCTTACAAATTTTAAAAATTAAGTATCAACCTAGCCTAATTAATTTGGCACAAGAAGTTAGTATTACTTTATAACCTTTTTTTTATTCTCAAAATTAGAAATTACCGAAATCTAATTTATCAAGCACAACAATCTCAAATTCGGCCGAAACTGAACAAATAAAATAAAAATCAACTTTTACCAGTGAATTTGACATGTTATATCACTTTTATGCCTAAATTTAAAGTATAGTATGATGAAATTGAAATTTTAAGTTGGGTAGAAATATGATATTTTATGAATAATAATACGGAGCATCACTAAATTTTTGGCATGACAAGTAGAAGATAGGAATATAGAAAAAAAAATTATCTAGTATTTAATTGAGAATTTGATTCCATAAGAGCGTTTATTGAGGTTTAAGCTGGGTTAGCTTACTGACCAGCTGGTGCATGTCCTTCCATGAAGTCCCATCAGGGCCCACTGCCTTCACTGCCTCTCTTTTCAGAGCTCGAGCTTTCACTTTCTCCGGCGATTCTCCGCTCATTGACTCGGCGATGACCTTCCCCAACTCGTCCGAGTCCGGCACCGAGTTCGCCCCCTCGCACACTCTCACCGCCACTCCCATCTCCTCCACCAGAAGCCTCGCGTTGATAAACTGGTCCGCCTCCATCGGCCAACCCAGTACCATCACTCCCCCCGTTATGCTCTCCAGCACCGAGTTCCACCCGCAGTGGCTCAGAAACCCGCCCACCGCCCGGTGGTTCAGTATCGCCACCTGCGGTACCCATTTCTTCACAACAATTCCACGATCCGAAACACGTTCCTCAAACCCAATCAGTATGCCGTTGCCGCCGCTGGATCCACGCCCACCATCTGTTTGATGAAATGTCTTAACGACCCACACGAATCGAGCGCCGCTTTTCTCGAGCCCAGAAGCCAGCGCTTCCATTTGGTGTTGATTCAGCTGCTTTTGACTCCCAAAGCAGACGTAGAGCACCGAACCATCAGGGCATCCGTCGAGCCATTTGAGTAGATGATCGGAACTCGAATCGTCTCGAATTGAGCACCCCCCATCCCCCGCGGCGATGAGATTCATCGGCCCGATCACAAATACGCGCCCTTCGCCCCTTAATTTCCTATCGTGCTCCAAAAGCTCGTGCTCCAAAATCTCGAATGAATTGAAAACACTCAGCCAGCTAGACGTATTCGCCAGCGCGTCGTCCCTCAACAAATCCCAATCGGGGTCCGAATCCTGGTACAACCTAATCGGTGTGGGCAAATGCTCCTTTCTGAACGACGGCGAGTTGGGTAGGTCAGTAAACTGGATGACAGGGGAGGAACGGAAATGATCCGTTTTAACTTGAACCCAAGAGTAGTGAAGAACATTGATGAGGCAGGCACCACAGGAGTTGTAAAGGATTCTGGGAATTCGGAGATGGTCGGCGAGGCGCTGGGTCCAGCCGAGGAAGAAATCGGAGATGATGGCGGAGGGAGGGGATGGGTGGGAGTTGAACCATTGGACGATTGGGTCGTGGAGTTGGCGGAGGGCGAGCATGATGGGGAAGTTGCCATGGTTGCCGATGTGGCTGACGTGTTCGACGCCGGCGGGGAGTTTGGGGTGAGCAGGGAAGGGGAGGACGAGGGTGCGGACAGAAGAAGGGTTGGCGTGGAGAAGGGGGTGGAGGAGGGGGAGGTTTTTGGGGGTAACCAGGACGGTGAGGGTGAAGCCGCCATGGGAGGCTAAGTGATGGGTGAGATCGAGGAGTGAGAGCATGTGGCCCTGAGCTGGGTATGGAATTACCAGTAGGTGGCAGGAGGTTGTCGCCGGCGGTGGAGACGACATCGTTTCAGTTCAAGCCAGATGAGCTTTGCTTGCCGGCACAAGTCCTTGAGATCATGAGGAAGAAGATGAAGAATAAATAGGTGCTACTGGATTATCACTTTTTTCTTTCACCAAATTCCACAGACTGTGAATGACGTCAGCTTTAATAATCAGCACAAAATAAATCTCAAACGTAAGCGCAACACTCTTGTTTCGGAGGAAAGAAAGGAAAGGAAAAAAAAAAAAGCCTGGCAATCTTCTAATCCTACCTACCCGCACTTGTTGTGTTCACACCGAATGGGAGTCGAATGTAATTGATATAATTTTATTGAATTACTTTTATTAATCGAATTACTTTTATTAATCTTCATGTGATCTTGGGTTCGAATTCTTATCTATCCCCACTAAATCGAAATGGAAAGGAATTAAAATGAAGCATTTACTTACACGCAATCGGATTAAGATGAAAATCAAATCATCACAATGAGATATGAATTAGATTAGACTCTCTTAGGGATGAAAAAAATTTCCATTATTTTAAAAGGAGATTAGGGCAGAAAGAAAAAAGTTTTTACCATAAACCTTGGTAAATTGACATGGTATGATACTTAGTAAACTGAGAAGAAAGATGAATTTTCTAATTCTTCATCCACATTTCTTAAAAATTAATAGAAATTTCAAAATTTTCTTCTCTTGATCTCCTTTTTTTTTTATGTTATAAACTTTTTGTCAATTCACTAGGTATGTGTAGGTTTATCACCAACCAATTTTAACATTCAACAAGGAGAGACTAAATTGAAAAATATCAACCAACATAAGCTTAACTCAATGTTAACAAGAGATCATGAATTCGAATCTTTCATCCCACTAGTTGTACTAAAAAGACAATCTGGATGAACCTTTTCATCGAATTTGAGTTATGCGGTTGACAAGTTAAATATATTTTTTAATTAAAAAAAAAGTCTGTAAATATTTTTACTCTTGATTCTCTTTTTTCAATTTACTCTCTAATATTTTATATTTTATAAGTTTTGATTCATATTTTATATATATCAAGTATTTTTTTTCTATTAAATGTTATCATCAAGTATTCATTTTCTATTAAATTTTATCATCACTTGCCAAAAATGGAGATATTTGGATTTAAGTAGCAATTTTTATTAGGCTATCAACTGTCAATATATCGACACAAGTGATTGAGTTAAGAAGTTTCTCATGATAATATGCTTCATAAAATATAAATTACTTAAAAGAAATCAGCTCGACTCTCTTTTGAGTAGGTCTTAAAAGGAGTTTGAAAGTAGGATCTAAAAAGAGAAGGAAGATGCATAATTTTCCTTTCTTTTATTTTTTCTTTTTATATAGGGTATTCTACATATTCATTAATACAAGTATATATGTATTATCTTTTTTGATTTATTATAGTTTCTTTTTCTTTAGTCACTATAAAACTTATCTAATGAAGAAGGATATAGTAAATGAGGTGCTTTGGACAACTCATTAAAAAGTGCAATATAAAATGATTTGTCAATTTTATATATCAAAGAGTAATTTGAATATTGCAAGCTACGACATTAGTAAATTTTTAATTTCATAGATATATCTATTTCATCCACTTAAAATGCAGAATTAAATATAATGTATTTTGATAGTACGTCATCTTGATGGTCAACGACTTCATTGAACAAAAACAAATACACAAAGGATGAAATTAAAAGTTTTAAAAGATGAGGAGCTAGCTAGGACGTTTGGCTGCCTTAAGATTTTGCTAAAATAATGATTTAGTCATTGAAGTTTAGTTTGTAACGATTTAGTCTATCTACTTTTAAATCAACAACATTTTAACTCTAAACTTTAGTAGGTAACAATTTAATCCCTGTAATTTAAGGTTCATAATAATTTATCTCTATTGTAAAAAATTTTATTAAATTTCTTATATATAGATTAGTAAATCGATGAGAAATCAAATACGTTTATAAATTATGAAAACAAAATCAAATTTTGATGATTTTTTTCACGTTACAATTTTTAAATTATAAAGACTAAATTATTATATACTAAATTTTAGGGAATAAAGACTAAAATGTAAGAAACTAAATCCATCAACAAAATCATTAGTGAGATTACAGTCAGCAAAAGTATTTTTAACCCAAAAAAATTACAACATTGAAGATTAAATTAAATATTTATTTCCTTTTGAGTTTAATAAGAAGATGGGGAGATTTTTTTTCTTTTAATTTAAGAATTGAAAAATCCAAATACATAAACATACCTGTCCCTGTGGCATGCAAGTCCACGTGACATCCATCGTCTCTCTTTTATCCACGTGGCATCCACTGGATGAGGTTATTGATAAGTTCATTCAAGTCCTTCCATGAACTCCCATTGACCCCCGTGGCATTTACCGCCTCTCTCTTCAGAGCTTTCGCTTTCATTTTCTCCGGCGACTCTCCGCTCAGTGACTCGGCGATGACCTTCCCCAACTCGTCCGAGTCCGGCACCGAGTCCGCCCCCTCGCACACCCGCACCGCCACTCCCATCTCCTCAACCAAAAGCCTCGCGTTGATAAACTGGTCTGCTTCCATGGGCCAACCCAGAACCATCACTCCGGCCACTACGCTCTCCAGTACCGAGTTCCAGCCGCAGTGGCTCAGAAACCCGCCCACGGCTCGGTGGCTAAGTATCGCCACCTGCGGTGCCCATTCCTTCACAAGAAACCCACGATCCGAAACTCGGTCCGGCATGCGACCACTGGACCCACCATCTGTTTGATGAATTGCCTTAACGACCCACACGAAACGAGCAGCGCTTTTCTCAAGCCCGGAAGCCAGCGCTTCGATTTGGCGCTGATTCAGCTGCTTTTGGCTCCCAAAGCAGACGTAGAGCACCGAACCATCGGGGCATCCGTCGAGCCATTTCAGTACCTCATCTGATTCTGAACTCGAATCTCGAATTCGGTCACGCCCATTTCCTACCGGGTTGAGACTTAGCGGTCCCACGCCAAATACACGCCCTTCGCCCCTTACCTTCCTCAAGTGCTCCAAATGCTCCTGCTCCAAGTTCTCGAAGGAATTGAAAACACTAGCCCAACTGGACTTATTTGCCATCATGCCGTCCCTCACAAAATTCCAATCGGGGTCCGAATCCTGGTACAGCCTGATCATCGATGGTAAATTCTCCGTTCTAAACAACGGCGATTTGGGTATGTCACTGATTTCGATAACAGGGGAAGAACGAAAATCATCCGATTTGACGCGAGTCCAGCAGTAATCCAGAACATTGACGAGGAATGCACCAGAGGAGTAGAAGACGATTCTGGGGATCTGAAGATGGTCGGCGAGGCGCTGGGTCCAGCCGAGGAAGAAATCGGAGATGATGGCGGCGGGAGGGGATGGGTGGGAGTCGAACCACTGAAGGATTGGGTCGTGGAGGTGGCGGAGGGCGAGCATGATGGGGAAGTTGCCGTGGTTGCCGATGTGGCTGACGTGTTCGACGCCGGCGGGGAGTCTGGGGTGAGCAGGGAAGGGGAGAAGGAGCGTGCGGACAGAAGAAGGGTGGGCGTGGAGAAGGGGGTGGAGGAGGGGGAGGTTCTTGGGGGTAACCAGGACGGTGAGGGTGAAGCCGCCATGGGAGGCTAATTGATGGGTGAGATCGAGGAGTGGGAGCATGTGGCCCTGAGCTGGGTACGGAAAAACCAGAAGGTGGCGGGAGGTTGCCGGCGGCGGTGAAGACGACATCGTTTCAATTGGAATGAGGAAGAAGAAGAACAATTGGTTCAATTTATAGGCGACCACCCTCAAAGTTCCCATTCACACTAACTTTTATGTATTTTTATTTGTCTATTTCTAGTAAGTCTGATAAAGACAAAAAATATATAATAGTTTTTATATTTTTAGTAATTTTCAACATTGTTCTTATTCTTAACCATTTTCAATTTTTTGAAAAATATATCATTCAATTTGTTCCTTAATATTTTTATTTTTTTAATTACATTCTTTGTTAAATTTATCAAAATTTACTAGAAAAAAGATTGATCATTAATTTATTATATTATTTCAATACATGGACATCAGCCTCATCATTGAGCTGGGCCGGTCCAGTCCAAAGAAGTAATGGCCCAAGCTTGGCCGAGGTCCAAGTCCTACGGGCCTCAAGTATTGTTTGGACTGGGCTTGGGCCGGTCCAACCACTCAAGCTTAGGCTCATAGCTCAATCCATGAGCCTAAGTTAATGAGTCAAAATTGGATCGGACTTGAATCGGCCATTTGGATCGGGTTTGGATCGGCCCGTATATTAATATATTTTTAATTATTAAATTTTAAAATTTAAATAATTTACAAACTATGTTTTTTATTTTTAAATTCTAGAATATATGTTTTTATATAATTTTTGGTACATTTTTTTGGTTAGTTTTATAATTTTACTCATAAATTTTATTATCTCATATGTTACAAATTTAAGTTGTCTTATTTTTAAAAATTATATTTTTTATTTTTAAAAATTAAATTTATAATTTTTAACTTTATACCGGAGAAATTGAAAATTTAAACACTTTGAATGATTTGAGATTGAGAATTATAATTAGAATTTGAGTGAAGAAAAAAAAGAAGGTTGATATTTATAAGAAAATTTTATATTAAAAAATTTTAAAAATTACAACCTAAATATTATTAGATATGTTTTAAAATAATTTTAAATTTTGAATTTGGGAAGTTAGAGTCTCTTCGTAATATATTACTTATTTAAGAGGGAGAAACAAAAATCCTACTTCCTACATGTTAGCCTACCATATCTAATTTATTTTTTATAATAAATAAATATATTAATATTATATAATATAAATATTAATAAATATTGGATCGGGCTTTTAGGTCGACCCTACAGGCCAATCCAAATACGGCTTGGGCCGGCCCAAATTAAAAAATGAATATCCATATCTAATCCAATTAATAGAAGGATTGGATTGGGCCGGGCCGGTCAAACGTTGACCTTGGATCGGACTTGGACTGGGCCTGGACCGACCTTTAGACCTCGGGCCCGATGATGAGGCTGACATAGACATGTCATTTCTATGTATTTGGAATATATTTGATATGTACATTGAATCAATATGAATTTGATTCAATCTAATTTGTTCATCTTTAAAGTTCGACTCACCATCAATAAAAATCTAATTTGTTGATCTTTAAAATTCGACTCACCGTCAATAAAATCTCTGCATAAATTTATATGTCAATGAACTAAACATTTTAAAAGATTAAAGGTAAAATTAAGAATTATATAAAAGATTAAACATCATTTGATATATGAATGTTGAATGATAAAATTGTAGTGCTACCTTTTGAAATTTGGGCCAAAGTTTCCTTAGTCCGAAGACGTGGTTCAAACGGGCAAGCCCATTAGATCCAATATGAGCACAAGTGGGCTAGTTTAGTGCGGGCACGAAACGGGTCGAGTTATGACCCGCTCGTACAACTGGTGAAGGAATTGTTGAAGAAAACATAGGTTTAAGGAGGGTTTAATGGCGGCCACTCTGGTTCTCTTCTTCACCTTCCCACTGCGTTGAGATCTCTACCTCCGCTCCCTCCCCCCATCCTGTTTTTGAATTCTTCATCTTCACGCTTCTGTGCTATGTTTCTCACTGCCTGAAGAAACTACATATGTCGACTATCATATTTTCACCTTCTCCATCTCCATCAGCTGCATTTTGGATTCTTTGAACTTGTTGTTTAAGGAATTGGGAATCCCTGGTACCAAAGAATGTGGAGAAACATTGTCAAAAGAGCTGCTTCAAGGAAGGATATATTATTCTCCCAGCCGTCTTCTTCTCGCTTCAGAAAAGTTATTGAAGACCATATCTTTCTCGAGCAAATTAGATCTTCCAGGACGCACAGAGGCTTGAACACTTGTCGCCAATTGGCAGGCTTTCGTAGAATTGGCTTTCTCCATCCCGACAATCCACATTCAAGCGAACCCCTTCTTTTTCATGGGGTTTTAAACCATGCCAAAGGCTACGCAACTGCCGCCGAGGCGACCATATCCGAGGAGGACTTATCGGGCTCCGAAGAAATTCAGGAATTGATGGAGGAGCTAACAAAACAAGAAAAGCTGGAGCATCACTTTAAGCAGCCTAAGAGAATGGTCGATGGAATGGGAGTGAGTAAGTACAATATGCTGCGGAAGAGACAGGTAAAGATGGAG
This sequence comes from Momordica charantia, assembly GCF_013281855.1. NCBI lineage: Eukaryota > Viridiplantae > Streptophyta > Magnoliopsida > Cucurbitales > Cucurbitaceae > Momordica > Momordica charantia. Next base: position 29,617,778 of record NW_028275167.1, on the reverse strand, counting down.
ACAGAGGCATGGGAAGAGGCTGCCAGAGAGTACCAAGAACTTTTAACGGATATGTGCGAACAGAAGCTGGCGCCCAATTTACCTTACGTGAAGTCTTTATTCCTTGGTTGGTTTGAACCATTGCGTGATGCAATTGCTGCGGACCAAGAGTATTGCAAGGATAAGAAGAATAGAGTGTCTCATGCTCCTTATTTTGATCTTATACCGGCAGATATGATGGCAGTGATTACGATGCATAAGTTAATGGGGTTGTTGATGACTAACAGCGGAGGAAATGGTAGTGTCAGGGTAGTCCAAGCTGCTTGTCAGATAGGAGAAGCAATTGAACACGAGGTTGGTTGGTTGGTTTAAAGTTCTTAGTTTTATTGTCTACAATTTCGTATTTATTTGTCATTTTCAGTTGATTATAAGTTCGTCAGAGATCAGAGTGAAATGATGGGTTTCTTTTCAATATTTTGTTACCCGCCAATTCTGGTTAAAAAAAAGGCTTAATCGAATGCTTCTCTTGCGGCCCTTGCTTTTCGTATCTTTCTTTTATTTTCTCAGCTAAAACTCTGTAATCGCTTAAGCTGCATAACTGGGATTCGTTTGGGGGGCGGGGAGTGATTCATCGCAATGTATAGTATGAATAGTCTGCATGTCTCCCCCCCTTTCACCTGGTGCCCAGAGTTGTCCATTGTTCAGCTAGTTTTCTTACCTTTTTTGTGTCAGTTTTTCTTTCTTGCATACAGATATGTAAGATAATATGTGAAACATTTATTTGGACGATTTTCCTTGCTACGAAACAGGTCAGGATACACAAATTCTTTGAGAAGACAAAGAAGAAGAACGTAAATGAAAAAAATACTGAAGCAGAAGCTGATCCTGTGGCCGAAGAACAGGAGAAACTGGCTAAAGAACAAGACAAATTGAGGAAAAAAGTCACCAAACTGATGAAAAAACAGAAGTTGCAGCAAGTGAGGATGATAGTCAAGGAGCAGGACGATTTAAAGCCTTGGGGTCAGGATGCTCATGTGAAGGTTTTTGTTTTAAATTTTTTGTCCAAATGTTGTTGTCTACTTGCTGCTAGTTACGTAGATCCCATGTATGCATATTAACAACTAAAAATTGTTTAATTCTAGTTTCTATTACCTTCCAGGTTGGTTGCCGTTTAATGCAGTTATTGATGGAAACAGCTTATATTCAACCCCCAATTGATCAGTTAGGCAATGGTCCGCCTGATATTCGCCCTGCATTTGTCCATACTCTTAAAACTATAACAAGAGAAGCACAGTAAATAAACCTTGCACTCTGCTTCTCGATTTAGTTAACATATTTCTCTCAATTCTCTTTTTGTGCATGTTATTTCCATGTCTGAACTCTATTAGTCCTACTACTATTAATTATTATTATTTGGTCTTTTTTTTTCCTATAGGAAGACTAGCAGGAGATATGGTGTTATTGAATGTGACCCACTAGTTCGTAGAGGCCTGGAGAAAACTGTATGTAGAATCATATATTGTGGGCTGTTCCATAATTGATGGAAGTTTGGTTTTTTTTTTTTCTTTTCCTGTAAATATTATTTATACATTATTATGGTTGTATGATTTTTCTACTCTGTAGTTCTGCATGCCTCCTCAAAATTTCTCCTTTTCTATCTTGGATTAGTGATTGTCCTCAGTTTTGTCTCAGGCTAGACACACGGTCATTCCATATCTGCCTATGCTGGTGCCTCCTCTTAATTGGACAGGGTAGGCCATTTTATATTCTGAAGTTATTTGGATAATTTCTAATATTTTTCATGAATGTTTAGAGATTCTACAACTTGGTTCCACGTAAAAATATGCCATTTGTTGGAGAGGATATAGATTTAAGACTTGTTTTCTTCGAAGCATCAGTTTGATTTTAGTATTGTGCGCTTGTTCTGTTTCATATTTGATATTTGCTATTCTCGGTAGGTATGATAAAGGAGCATACTTATTCTTACCATCCTATGTTATGCGAATACATGGAGCTAAGCAGCAACGTGAAGCAGTTAAAAGGGCTCCAAAGAAGCAACTAGAGCCTGTTTTTGAGGTTTCAGATTTCTGGTCTCCATTATCACAGTTGAACGTTTTTCTATACATACCTTTGATTTTCCTTACTTCTTCCTCCCCCTTTTCCATATACCAAGTTGGAAAGTTAGTATCTCTTGGAGCACTCTGTTACTTCCTCTTTATGGAATAAGGTTTTTCTTTGGCAACTTTGTGTTTCTTGGACTTTTTCTTTTTAAGTTGTGATACTACCTTAGAAGGAGCTTGTGAGATGTAACCCATTTTACAGTTAAAGTCAATATTCTTTTGTGAAGTCGAAGTGTAGAAAGCAATAGGCACATCTTCAGCAGGAATATTTGACCCTTGGAAAAGAAGTCATTTTACTGTTTCTTTCTGAACTCTAGTTACAAAAAAATTAGGACTATTCCTCATTTCGTGAAGCCTTTTCTATATTGATAACTATAGGTGTTTTCGATTAGCTTCTATGCCACTTGGTAATTTTATGTGACAATTGTCTACTCCTACAACTTTTTATGACTTGAAGAGATCATGTCCTAAGTTGGTAGCCTCAAAAAACTTGAATAAAAAACAATATCTCTTTGAGTACTAGACCAACCATGGTGGTTTTCAAATTTTTAAATTGTTAAGAAAGAGGAGTTTTACTCATACTTTTAGGGTCTCACATTCATAGTTTCCTTTATGGATGGTCGTGTAAATAATTAGGCTCCTGGCTTTTTTTTAGGCTTTTCTATTGGTTGATTATATTCTATGGTTGGATTTATTATTTGACCTTTATTATATCTCCTATCTTCAATGAAAGTGCTTGTTTCCCATTTCGATAAATATTAGCACTTGATTAGATTGTAACAGTTCTACTTGTTGTTTGTTTGACTTGTACAATCATGGTTGCATTTAGGCTCTTGATACACTTGGAAGAACCAAATGGAGGGTGAACAAAAGAGTTCTTAGCGTGATTGACAGGATATGGGCTAGTGGTGGTCGTCTTGCCGACTTGGTTGACCGTGAAGATGTGGGTCACTGAGGCAGACTACTATTTGTGCCTATTTGCATGTTTCTTTTCACTTATAAAATTGATATATTTTTTTGTAACTTGAAGTTCAATTTGTACAGGTTCCTCTGCCAGAGGAGCCAAATGTGGATGATGAAGCAGAAATCCGAAAATGGAAGTGGAAAGTCAAGGCTGCGAAAAAGGAGAACAGTGAGAGGCATTCACAGCGGTGTGACATAGAGCTTAAGCTTGCAGTAAGAACCCATTAGATGAATACAACTTAATTTGAATCCTCTTTCAAACACATTTCAATTTACTTTTTTTTCGTGGGCAGGTGGCCAGGAAAATGAAAGAGGAGGATGGCTTTTACTACCCTCACAACCTAGATTTTCGAGGCCGGGCATACCCCATGCATCCATATTTGAATCATCTTGGTTCTGATCTGTGTCGAGGAGTTCTAGAATTTGCGGAGGGTCGGCCTCTTGGAGAGTCAGGCTTATACTGGTTGAAGATACATTTGGCAAATCTGTATGCCGGTGGTGTGGACAAGTTATCTTACAAGGATCGAGTATCATTTACCGAGAACCATTTAGAGGAGATTTTTGATTCCGCAGACAGGCCTCTTGAAGGAAATCGCTGGTGGTTGGGTGCAGAGGATCCTTTTCAATGCTTGGCAGTGTGTATTAATCTCTCAGAAGCATTAAGAAGTCCCTCGCCAGAAACGACTATTTCCCATATGCCCGTACACCAGGTATTACTTTCATTATTTTTGATCTTCCATCCCTAGCTATTTACGTATTTACTGTTCGTTTCTTGTAATAATCTCTGCAACTCTCTCATTTTTCAAATCATAACCTCACAGCTATTCTGCAGTATTTGTTATTGTTCATCCTTATTGATTTCTCTATAATTTGGCAGGATGGTTCCTGCAATGGCTTGCAACACTATGCAGCTCTTGGGAGGGACAAGGTAATCAACTTTCACCTTGGTAGCTAGATAAGATTAAGATACACAGTCTGCTTAGAAGTGAAGCTACTTCCATTCTTACTTGGCTGTTTATTGTTTTTTTTTTTAATTTTTAATGGCAGTTTATTTCAAATAGTGGAAATCTTTCTTTTATTATTATGTATTTTGTGAAATTCGTCAATTTTCACAATAAAGAAAAGTTCCGTGCGAGGTGGCAAGTTCAATGTTTCCCTATATGCCTTTAATACCGTGTCATTTTTCTTCAGTTGGGAGCAGCAGCAGTTAACCTTGTAGCAGGAGACAAGCCTGCCGATGTGTACTCGGGAATTGCTTCCAGGTTGCTGCATCTCTTGCTACATGTTTGATTGTATTGGAGGATTATTTTAGTTGTCCTTGATGTTTCTGATGAGTGGAAGTTGAGTCCTGATTCTGTAGAGTTACGTATGAAATGTGTGCTTCTTTTAAATCCCGAATTGTTACCAACCCTTTGGCTTGGTTTATTGTAGTTATTAGAGTCTAATAACTTTGGAAAAAGCCTGTTCTTCCAAATAAGCTGGAAAATTTTAAATCCTGGTTTGAAACTTCCAAGTACCATTGTCTAGTCACATGAGACCAAACCATGAGCAAATACGAGGATCATGAGACAAGATGACAAATAAATTATCTGTAACCCATTGATGCAAAGAAAAGTAGAAGTTAGGAAAGCACAATTGGTCCACTTATTTTCTTTGTATCAGAAGGCGGAAGTTGCAAAAAAGACTTCATAGTTATATCACCACTGGTTATTGCCCGGTATTGCTAAATCATTTTTATAAAGGAACTAATCATGCTTTCCACAAACTATACGAAATGAAAGTATGCACAATACAAGTGGTATTTGAGATAAAATCAAAAGGACCGTGCTGTGTGTTCTGTGCATTTTACTTCTTGAACTTTGGTTGACGTTGACCAACTATATCAAAGCAAAATCACCAATTTAGGCTGTTCTCCTTGATGCTTTTCTTTGTAAAAATGCTAGCAAAATGACTTTGTGTTTCAAAGCATGTTGTTGGCTTCCTGAGGGAATCTAGTTTCTTTGTTTATTTATATAATTTCTTGGTGCAGAGTTCTTGACATAATGCGAAGTGATGCAGAAAAAGATCCTGCAACTAATCCAAATGCATTGCACGCTAGACTTTTAATCAATCAGGTCTGATTACTACTGGTTCAAGGAGAAGAATTTTCTTAGATCTGTTTCGAAGAGCTGCTTGTCTTATGCTTCTCCTATAATGGATTCATATCTGTGACTGCAATCAGGTGGATCGTAAACTGGTGAAACAAACAGTCATGACATCAGTCTATGGTGTCACTTATGTGGGCGCACGGGAGCAGATTAAAAGAAGGTTGAAAGAACGATCATCCATTTCTGATGATTCAAAATTATTTGCCGCTTCTTGCTATGCAGCTAAAGTGAGTCAATATACTGCAACGTGCTTGTGAGAAAAAATATAACGACTTAAACAGTTTGTTGCTTCTTTTTTGCTGAACTTCTCTTCTAATTCCAGAAATGCTTTTTAGTGAACTTTTTTCTGATTTGAAAACTGCTCGTGCAGACTACCCTGACTGCCTTAGGGGAAATGTTTGAAGCAGCAAGAAGTATCATGAACTGGCTTGGTGAATGTGCGAAGGTGCGATCCCTCATTTAGTGATCATTGTTATTATGTTTGGTTTGAAAATATTTAGTCTCACCAACTCGAAGTTGGGATTGTCCACTAGTCTTCCTGCCTCTTGTAAGTTCTGTTTGTACTTTGTCCTCAGTTTCTGTCCTAGTCATTATATACCTAACTAGTTTTAATAACATTCATGATTTGTCCAAATTGTTTTCGCTTTCCCTTCCAGACCATGACCAAATAACATTCGAAATTTTGAATGAGGTTGTTCTTCGTTAGTTTATCAACAATCTTAGAAATTCTACACGGGGACTTACAAATCCTTAACTAACTCACACCTTGCATCACCTATTTACGTTACTTATGCTCTTGGGATTCCCACCTAGAATAAGTGAACTGGAAGGGGGGTTTCCTTCCTGTCAAGAACTTTCTCAGATCCTACCAGCTTCAGAAACAGAAACTTGGAACAAAACTACCCGATGCAAAGCTTCCAACATGTAAAATCTGCCACCCTTACCACATCCTTCAGCGCACCCAATAAATCTTACAAGTCCTAGCTTCCAAATTTGATTAATTTCTTCGAGTCAAGTCTTTTCACAATTTCATTTTAATTTCCCACACACATCTCCCTACTTTTGACACCTTAGTTCAGCTGCAGCATAGAGATTGGGAAATGTCAACATCAAAGGCTGGTCCACCAGCCACATGCTCTTCTAGAACCTCATCCTTGAACGCACACCCACTTGAGCTTAATATTTTCTTCGAACGTGGGTATTAATTTTGAAATACAACTCCAAGGACTACGATGTCCTACCATATTTGTTCAATTTTTTGAATCATCCTCCCTCTTCTTGGCATTTGATACTCAAAATAACATGATTTTATATCATCTTGGAGAGTGGACTGGTTCTTGCAACATTGCATGTGCCTTTCGGTAATTGTCCTTCTGCCTAGTTACCAATCAAGTTAGTGTGTAGCTTTCCTATGAACATCCTCGCATCTAATTTTCAACAGGTAATAGCATCAGAGAATCAGCCAGTTCGATGGACCACTCCACTTGGACTACCAGTGGTGCAACCTTACCGGCAACTAGGAAGGCATCTTGTAAAGTTCTAATAAATTTAAGCTACCAATTTTTTTTTTTGACTTCTATAGCAACAATTTTAGACAATCGTATTGTTGTTTCTGTATTTAACTGAAGCTATACTCGACTTGTTGCAGATCAAGACTTCCTTGCAAGTGTTGACACTACAACGAGAAACTGACCAGGTAGTTAACTCTCTTGGGAAGGGTCACTGTATGCAGTAGTGCAATTCATAGATCACATGGATGTATTTTCTAGTGATTGATACCTATTATTTACTGCAGGTCATGGTTAAGCGGCAGAGAACAGCGTTTCCTCCAAATTTTGTACACTCCCTCGATGGTTCTCATATGATGATGACTGCTGTTGCCTGCAAGAGGGCAGGCTTAAACTTTGCAGGTTCACTTTGTTTTTCTTTTTCTTTCTTCATTGGGTCCTTTAGTTCAGCGAAAGATGTGAATTAAAAGTGTTCAATCGTGCTAATCTCTCTTCTTGCAATGTTAAATTACAGGAGTCCATGATTCATATTGGACCCATGCATGTGATGTTGATGAAATGAACAGGATACTGAGGGAGAAGTTTGTTGAGCTATATGAGGCCCCTATTCTGGAGAATGTAAGTATCTCTCCCCATACATTATTTACTAACATACATTCCCAAAAAATAATAATAATACATAATAATAAAATAAAGAAGAAAAAATGGAGAGAGGGATCCCATATTTCATCAGCTATCTATTATGAGAGACGAATCCTTTATACAAAAAGAACTGGCAGTCCTGACTACTTAGGGTTCTATTGCTCTTAGACAATCATTTATAAAACTAGTCTAAGCTGTTTTTGGGTAATTTAATCCCATTAGATATGTTAAAGGGTAATGCCCTTTTAATTAATACGAACATATCTGCAGGAGGAGGTTTAGAACTTCAATTATTTATGTATAGATAGACTAGTTAGGAAAACCAATGGCCCAATTTTTCACACATGACATGCTTCACATTGTAACGAGTCAATGAAAAATGGAGAACATCCAGTTCTCTACTTTTGATCATATTTATGTGAACTGTTAAAGTCTATGGCATCCTTGAACTCAACTCATCATCCTATGTTTCAAGTATCTTTTTCTATGCGGTTGCAATTTCTTTCCTTGTAAACTCAATGATTTTCATTTCTGCAGCTACTGGAAAACTTCCAGAAGTCCTTCCCCACTTTAAAGTTTCCCCCCTTACCAGACCGGGGAGACTTCGATCTCAAAGATGTCCTGCAATCTTCCTATTTCTTCAATTAATGCAACCTAGACGCCTAAGTTGGAAGCTCTTTCTCATGTGTTCTACTCGTCTGTGGATGACATCAGTCCTAGACAACAGTAGCAATCTTCAAATCATGGAAACCAGACTATGGAGGTAAGTGAAATTTGCTTCTTGGAGGAGATTAAGCCTGACCTTGGGTCAAGCTGGTCAAGGTCAGTGCTGTCCAGCTACTTGTACATATATTTCAACCATCGACTCTATATACATCTTGGAACTTGGAAGTTCATCTGCCATTCACATATTCAACTGACTTGAGAAAATAAAGAAAATGCTGCATCTTGGAGCTCCAGAGTTTCTACTTTCTTGGTGTTCTGACGCAGACTTTAAGTTCAAGATATACTGCAACCAATCAGAGCTTCAGAAAATGGAGGCCTCGGGGTAAGCTTGTTAACTTGAAGAGGAGAGATCCTTAGACATCCTCCATGGTTTCACATTACTGGAACCTCACTGACAATTCCCAAAGATCAGCTGGAGCGTTGCCATGGAGTTTTTCACTGTAGTCATAATTTATATTTGTTACATATTATTTGTGTAAAGTTCGTCAAGGAAAGTAGTGCTGATGGGGTCTCTTTTTTCTCTTTTTGTTTTAAAATATTGATTCATTCACTATTTCAAGGAAGAAGGAAAGTACCTACTTTTGTTGGGTTAAAAATATGGAATGTTCCACACCAACTTTGGCACATTTATCTCAAGTTTTAGGCATGTGACGTACCTGCTAATTTGATTTTAGTCCTTTTCAGATTGCATAGCAAGAACTTGGTCCAAGAAGCTCCAATAATGTAAGAAGCTTGCTAGAGAAGGTCTTGAATTACTTTTGGAATACATCAAATCTCTACCTAAAAGCTATCAAATGAAAAAGTTGCTCCTTTGAATTTACTAAATATTTAAATATAACCATGAGCCAAAATTTCAAAAGAAAGCTGCGAAGGAATTTCTTCATATCTGGATCAGAACAGATTAGAAAACTAGACCCATCTAATTAATGTGAATTGGTCCTATTTGATAACCAGAATAAAGTAGAAAACTGTTCAAGGAGGTTATTAATCATAGATGAAATAAACCTAGACCTTTTAGGAAAAAAATAATAATAATAATAAATAAATAAATAAATATATATAAGTAGAATCACGTGTATGTATAGCTAGTGTGAGGCAAATATTTTTCTCATCTATATTTCTGATCAACAGATTGACCAAGATTTGTGGCTCATCTAGATGGTTGAATTTCCATTATTTAGTTTACAATATCCTGCGTTCAATTGAATCTTGAAGCACGTTGAAGGCTGAAGAGCTTGCTGTTGATAAGAATCTATGTTGTGAAATCGTAGAGATGGCATGACTTCAAGGTTTGGAATTCATTAATCATAGATGAAATCAACCTTGTTCTGAGAAACGACCATTTTAAGCCACTGATTTACGAACAAATAACCGCACACAATCTGCGAATAGGAAAACAAAGATCATGGGAGTCGAGAGAAATATTAAATCAATGGTACCAACTAATCTAAAACGTCATTTTCTCTGTTATGTGATATTTCTTATAAAGAAACGTTAAAAATCTCAATTTGGTCCATCCAATCTCCCACTGGATTCTGACCCAGTCTTCCCTGTCAGTTTTTCAACCTTCAACAACATAAAAAAATCATTTATGTAAAGAAGGAAATATATTGATACTATGCTTCACATAAAAAAATGTTCTATGAAAGGCAATATAAGGGCCAATTGGGGATTTGATTCAATAAAGTATCAGCGAGCTAGTTGACGATAATAATTATTCAGCAAGTAGAAGCCAGTTAATAAGGATCTATAGGGGTTTGGGATCATATCACAGGCAGCAGCTTCAAGCTTGAATCATGGTATCTCAAACTTTGTACTCACTGCCAATTACAAAATATCTGATCTCATCTGCTTTTCTACAGCTACTTTTGTCATAATAGTAATTGGGTGTTTCTTTCTTTAAACCAGAAGTGTTCGAGAGAACTGTGAATGTCTTTCAGTATATGCAAAGAATTTGAAACAAAGAACAGTTAAAAAAAAAGTTCTTACCTCGAGTAGCACCTTTCCTAGGTTTATACCTGTCCATTTGGCATATGATTGTGTGATCCCCAAAGTTTTGTATCATTATAATTTGAAGAAGATTGCAGGTTCCTTTGAGCTGTACTGATAGAGCATCAAAGCCAGCAAGCAGTGGCATATGGTAGGAAATGTGTATTCTTCAAAGGGTAACTGTGGTAACCACATGGCCGCCATGAGGTGAGAGAGGAGCATCTCAATTTATTTCCACTGCAATGAAAAAGCCAATAATGACTTTGGCTGAACCCATCTTAGCTTCCATCTCAGAAATCATAGGTTCTATAGGGTGCAGTGAAGAAGAACATGAAAAGTTTATTGAGATTGGAAGCTACTTTTATCGAGCGTCTTTAGCCATTATGGAGCTACAAGCAATAGACCCAATAAATCTTGATGAAATCTTCCGATCTCTAGACAATAGCATCAATATTGCCAAGGATCTTGTGGAAAAGTTCCTAACAGGAATTCAACTAACCTCAGATCCCAAACCAATTAGCATCATAGGTCTGCTAGAAGAGGTGATAAAACAAATGGGCGAATGCTTGAGCAAGACCAGCATCTATACATACGAGGATCAGAATTATGTGAAAATGGCAGTTCAGTCCCTTTCAGATGAGATGCAGAATATGTCCACTAAAGTTTTCCAAGCTCAAGCCATAACCAACGAGGAAGAGATACAAACTTCTTTGGAGGAACAATCAGAAAAAGAACCAGAAGTTATAGAAAAAGATCTATACCCCGTTGACATGGATTGGGACACGAAGGATACACATTTCCCAATTGCTTCGGAGTCGAGTGAAGCCGTTACAAATACAAAAAGAAGAAGCCAAATGAAGTATAGAAATGTTACAGAATCCTTGACAAAACTACCCTCAATGGCTCACTACATAGAGCCACTCTTTGAGACCTTCTTCTGTCCATTGACAAAGGATATTATGGATGATCCAGTAAGCCTAGAAACAGGAGCAACATATGAAAGACAAGCAATTGTTGATTGGTTTGAAGAGTATGAAGAATCTGAGGAAATTTTCTGCCCGGTCACAGGGCAAAAGCTGGTGTCTAAAGCCTTTAATTCCAACAGAGCTCTGAAGTCTACAATAGACAAATGGAAGGAGCGCAATGAGATAGCAAGAATCAAAGTCGCCCGAGCCGCTCTGTCTTTGGCCAGTTCAGATGAAATGGTGCTCGAGGCAATCGAAGACCTGTTGAGCATCTGCAAAGGGAAGCAGTGCAACGTAGAACGGATCTTCAATTTTGATATGTTACCTTTACTCGTTAAGTTTCTGGAGTACAAAGACAGAGATGTTAGATATGGAGTTCTGGAGCTATTGCAACAAATGGCAGAAATCGATGAAGATAAGAAGGTTTTAACTCACTCTAGTTGTCTTATTATTATACAAAATTGATTGTATCATGTCTCTACAGTTCCTCCCCCGCTCCCCAAAATTAAATAAAAGAAAAAGGAAGAATGAAAAGAAATAAATAATTAAAGAACAGAGAAAGAAACAGCTTTTACAATTTATTCTAAAGGTCCATCCTTTCAAGTACTTCCATTTTTAGATGAATGAACTGAAATCAAGAGAAAGATAAACATCAGACCTGCAAACATGCTAGAGACTTAGGATCCACTGAAAGGTCAAAACTATAGGAGCAAAAAAATAAAATTGATACTTGTATGATCTGGTGGTTAGTGGTCATCTAAAACAATCACGATTCAGCTATCGTTGACCAAAAAATGGAAAAAAGAAGAAAAGAACCTAAATTTTATTTCCTAAGAAAAAAAAAAGGAAAGAGAAAAAAAAAGCCTAAAGTTCTACCTCTCTTCAATCCTCTAGTCTAATAATGGTAATAATAATAATTCTTTCTCTCTGCTTCCTTGCTAGATAAATCCTTAACCTCGTAACAGCCATGGGTTTTCAATGGTCATTGCCTATCTTTTAAACTATCATAATGAACATCCAACTTCTACGACTAAATATGATAGATTAGAACTATATAGGCTACTTTGAACGGTATGTTCTCAAAATATTACCCCTTAGAAGTAAATAACACTGCTGAAATCCATTAGGCAAATCTCTTGATTAGAAACTATACAGCAGAGTCTTTCTTCATATGTTTCATGGTGTAAAACCACATCTATCACTGATTAAAAATGGAATGAAATAAGTTCCCCTCTCCCTAGTTCTACAACATAATATGCCACATTTTTCTTGCCAGTTTGATACCATTAGCTAAATCAGTTTTTGGAATCAGCTCTACCACATCTATATGGTGATCAGATCAGCTACTGGTACCTTTATTAGTAATCAGTTACTGGCTTGTGCTCGGTAGGGTAGAGTTTAAATTTAATAAAATGAACACCACAAGTTCTGGTTTCTGCTCTCTACATTCATGTATACCTAAAGGTAAAGATAACCCAATTAATTAGGGAGTTATAATATAAAACTTCAGCTCTTGCAAATCAAAATAAAATAAAATAAAATAAAACAATCAGAAATGCAGAAGTGTAGACATCTCATTTACTATTTCTTATTATGCAGAAAATGATCTATAACCAATTGGATATGTTGAGAATGATCAAACTACTATCAAGTAGTCACCAGTTCATACGGAACACATCGTTGCTTCTGGTGCTTGAGCTTTCAAGATCACAGTCATTGTCTGATCAAATCGGTTCAGTAACTGGAGCGATTCCAATGCTGATCACCATGAAGTACAACCGATCCGATGAATTTGCTTCCAGAAAGGCAGATGAAACATTGAGAAACTTAGAGAGATCTCCAACTAATATCAAGCTTATGGCAGAACATGGACTCTTGGAACCCCTCTTAAGGTATCTTACTGAAGGTGAGTGTAAGATTCTCGAAATCACAACATAAGCATACTTCACAGTTCACATGATTTGAATAATAATATTAATAGAATAACTGGAGGAATATGTGTTGAAAATCATTAGATGTTCATAACAGGTAACGTAGAAATTGGTTGTTAATTCAATGATCACACTTAACCTCAGAACTTAATATTGCCATTGTTGCATTTCAGCTTGAAGTAAATATGGATAATTTCCACCGTATATCAACTAAGTAATTTAAATACAGGTAGTGAGTGGATGAGAATAGAAATGGCAAGCTATCTTGGGGAGATGGTTATCGAACATAACTGTATGGCGCATGTAGCTGAGACAGCCTCTCCAGCTCTTGTCAAGATGGTGCACGAAGGAGATGCATTTATCAGAAAGGCAGCATTTAAAGCTCTACTGCAGATTTCATCTCACAAGCCAAATGGTAAAATACTGGCAAAAGCTGGCACTGTACAAGTCATGGTTGAAGAGATGTTCACTCGTACCATCTGTGATGAACTTAATGACCCAAAAAAAGAAGCAGCTCGAATACTGGCAAATATATGTGAGTCCAACCTCAATCCTGAGATACTTCAAGTTAATAGTCACGGCTCCACTATGAGTTCAGAGTATGTAGTCTACAACATTATTGACGTGCTCGAGAACTCAACCCCAGATGAATTTAGCCTGAGCCTCGTCAGAATATTATTATGCTTGACAAAATCTCCAAAACCAATCGACACCATTGTTTCAGGTGTAAAAAACACTGAAGCATGTGATACACTCATAGAGTTCATCAGTAGTCCAGATGAGGAACTTGAAGTGGCAGCAATAAAACTGCTTATCTCATTGTCCCCTTACATGGGATTCACAATGGCAGAAAGACTCTGCAAAACCAGTGGCCAAGTGGAGAACCTTATCAGGAGCATTACCTGGACAAACCAAATCACAGAGAAGCAAGCACTTTCAGCAACATTCTTGGCAAAACTACCCCACCAGAGCCTAACTCTCAACACTGCTCTAGTAGACAAGAACATCGTGCCCAAGATCCTGCAAACGATCAATCAAATACAACGCAGTGGAACAAGAATGAGCGGGTATGCAACTGCTTTACTAGAGGGTTCAGTGGGCATTCTCGTCAGATTCACAGCAACACTTTATGAGCCACAAATGTTGTTTCTAGCAAAATTTCACAATTTCACATCATTATTTACTAACCTGCTCACCCAAACATCAAGTGATGAAGTTCAAAAGCTATCCGCCATTGGGTTGGAGAAACTATCATCAGCATCCATGAGTTTATCTAAGCCCCTGGATACCAAAACAAACAAGGTCAGAAAATTCCTCCACTTACGCAAGCTTCTATCGCTTGGTTCATCAAAGAAGAGCCACTTACGAGTATGCCCAGTTCATAAAGGGGCTTGCTCTTCACAAAACACATTCTGTTTAGTCCATGCCAAGGCAATTGAAAGGCTATTGACGTGTTTAGGCCATGAGAATGAAGAGGTAGTTGAAGCAGCTTTGTCAGCCATCTCTACACTGGTGGATGACGAAGTCGATTTGGACAGAAGTGTGAGCCTACTGAGCGAATTTGACACAATAAGGCATGTTCTGAATGCGGTGAGAATGCACAGACAAGAGACTCTATGGCATAAATCATTCTCGTTAATCGAGAGATTCTTGCTTAGAGGTGGGGAACAGTCTCTTTCCAGCATATCACAGGACAGATCGTTGCCCGCCATATTGGTAACTGCTTCCCATCAGGGAGACGGCGAGACGAAGCAGATAGCCGAGAAGATATTGAGGCATTTGAATATGGTACCAAATTTCTCTGTTCCAAATTATACTCTGTGATTAGTGTACATTGACACTGTACAAATGAAAAGGAAAATATAAGTTTGGCGCTGTTCATAAATTCTCGAAATTTGCTGCTGGCTGCGTTTGCGAATCTGATTAGCTTCAGCGGCAACTGAATTTTTTTTTTAATAATGCTATTTTCGAAAGTAATTACGAAAATATGTAACTTCCCAAACTATTTTAAAAAATAATGTTTTGGAAATAGCAGGTCGACCTGTGAGGTGGCAAACGCTGGTCGTCTCTTTTTTTTTAAAAAAAATAAGGCTTGGTCTACGACGACATGTTTGGTGAGATTTCGAAAATCTCGACTGATTGTCTCTTACGAGAATCACAACAAAACAATTATTATATATATGTAACACAACGTTTCAAAATAAAATGTATAATGTGGTATAGTGGCTAACAGACCATTTGGTAAGATAAAGATCACGGGTTCGAATGCTGATATTTTAGTTTTTTCGTTTTAGTAATATTATTATTATTATTATAAAGGATTAACGTAAAAAAATATTATTATTATTAATTATTATTTTTTTTTATTTTCTGAATTATTATTAATAAAATAATATTACCACTCGAACCCGTGCTCTTACAAAGCGCCACGTTAGCTGGTCGTCTCGTGAAGAGACGATTGCCACTTCACAGGTCGTATTTCCAAAACATTATTTTTGGAAATAGTTTGGGAAGTGGTATATTTTTGTAATTACTTTCGAAAATAGCATTATTAAAAAAAAAATCCTGTCGGCAACTACAACATATGATCGAGTGAACAAAAGAGTGTTGTCCGGACAAAAATCGAATTAAATTCAAGACGATTTAAGGTTGAGAAAAGTGAAAACTATGAATGAATTTGTACGAACAATGAGCAAAATGCATGCCGAATTAAAACCAAACCTATTAGATATCCAAAATTAAATTTATCTAATCCATTAGTTTAAACTACTTGTCGACCTCTCCTGATGCATCTGTAAGTAATGAAAGCATCCATGAGTTGTGTCTGTCCTTGGTCAGCACGATGAAACAGGTAGGCAAGAAAGAGCAATATACGAGATCAGCAAAAAGTTCACTGATTATGAGACAAGGTATACGGTTCTAGAAAAAAAAAAGCGGTTGTGCTCAACCATGAGCCTCGCAACGCCTACGCCACTACATGTTGAACTATACGACCATGCTGATTGCAAGGATGGACCCGCTGAAGTATCTCTTTGAAAAGCCAGCCTTCATGGGCCAGCAAGGTGGCAGATGTGACTCTCAGAGTTCGATATTGTGTACGTCACCCAAAAGCCCTAAATGAGTAAGGAAAGGGGCAAGCAATAGCAGACCACCTACGGATCATCTCGTGCCTGACTATGAGCTTGATTTGATTAGTAATGGGACGAATTTCCCGGACGAAGCTATTCTATTAGCGGTAGGCGAAGAAGAAGACGAAACTATCAGAATTGAAGGTGAATCCCTGCATTATTTTTTGAGTTAAATGGTCATTTATTCAGTTTTAGCATTCTCCAATAGATCATGGAATAAAATATATATTTTTAATATTCATGAGTGTTCGTGCCTCTGCTAATCTCACGAAAGACCCTACGACATTTAGTGTCGAGAAGCACATAGTAATTAATTCTTAAGGTAAGTGGCCATATTAGATCGGAAAAGAATTTAAAAAAATTGAAAGGCGGGATTTTAGCCCTCCTCTCCCTAATTTGCTTGAAGAATTAAAATATGATGTGTGTGTGTGTGGAGGATGAATAGATATTTTTCTAATGTCATAAATATCTATGAAAAATAAAGATAAGAAAAGTATTGTATATATTAGTCATGATTATAATAAAGTACTAATAATAAGATTTATATATTATTTAAGAAGCGAAAGGAACTCATTTATTATTCGAAATGATTTTTTATTATTTTTTTTCACCATATAGATGTAAAGCTAACATCTCAACAACTCTATCCATGTCCAAGTTTTCATTTTAGAAAGCAATTAAAAATTTAAGATATTATTCAGATTATTTTGAGAAACATAATTAATGGGAACGGTAAATATTGATGCAACACTTCCTTAGCCGTCTTCAAAAGATCTTTGGTGATTCTGGAAGGACCAACTTTATTTATTTAGGCCAAAAAAAAAAAAAAACAGATCCAGTGATAAGATAACACAATAAAAAAATGCTTAAAAAATAGTTTTCTTATGTTTCTACAGAATATTTATTCTGAAAAATAGAAAAATATTTTGGAGAGGTATTCAAAACAGACCCCAACATTTGGAAGTTAGCTTCCTTAAGCAAGCAAGCCTGCATTTTCAACTTCAACCTGTAATAAGCAATGACATAAGTGAGCAGGTTTAAGGCCGGCAATGGTCCAACCAATCAACTTCTTTTCCTTTTTGTACAATTTTCTAGCAATCTCTGTCCTGTTCTAAGCAAAAGTGCTTTGGTTTGGCCGTAGCAGTTGAAACCTTCCCTTCTTTCCATCTAATCTCCTGATCATTTAATTATTATCTCTATGACTAATTCACATCTTTGTCTCTTGACTTGTTCAAGATTTGACACTCCTTATCATATTTCACTATGCCAATATCAGTGGAGAATTTCACTAAACAAATGAATATGATCAGAATAAGGACTATTAAAACCTTGATATTGACATAATGAACTTGCCTCTATATAAAAGTCAAAATATAATTTATCGATACCGATTTTTTTTATCGATATTCAGGTGAGTTCATTGTTCACATAATGAACTTGCCTCTATATAAAAGTCAAAATATAATTCTTATGTTGATCTCACTCATTTTCAGAATAAGTTATATATCTAGCCGGAACCCATTAGTCTTCCCCAGAAGAAAATGGCTTCTTTCTCTGTGGAGGATTTTGTGGGGGATGGGGTTCTCAAGGACCTGCTTCCTAATCTGCTGGAGGAAGGCTGGGATGATGTACCGACCTTGAAGGTCATGAATTCCGAGGATATGGATGCCATGAAGATGACACAACAACAGAAGGTTTGTAATCAGTACTATTTTCCTATTCTATCACAGAAACACACCCCAGTAATAAGCAATTTCAGATGTTTATATCTTGATTTCTGAAGTGGAAACCTATATATAGCTCATCTCATTAAGGAATTTGCATAACTTATCAAAAACACTTTGAACGATTCTCATAGGCCTTTCTTTTCCTTTTGACAGGAAGCAATAGAGATAAGATGTTACCTGCATGACAGAGCTCTGATGCAGTATGGGGACAGGCTAGAGTCTTCCAGGAAATGTTTGCCTGAACTTCTAAGCTTAAGCGTAGAAGATTTAATTTCTCAGTTCCATATGAAGAGAGGCCATATTGCACGTTTCAAGGACAGAAACAGTTCGTGTGAAGATCCCGC
Source organism: Momordica charantia (assembly GCF_013281855.1). Lineage (NCBI taxonomy): Eukaryota > Viridiplantae > Streptophyta > Magnoliopsida > Cucurbitales > Cucurbitaceae > Momordica > Momordica charantia. The sequence goes on along the minus strand of NW_028275167.1, from coordinate 29,599,609 downwards.
AACCAAAAAGAGTGATGCTCCTTCCCCATCTACAAGCATCAAGAGGACTTATCAGTCCATCACCGCAAAGAGGATGCAGAGTATGAGAAGCCGAACATTTCAGGACAGAACAGTTGAGCAAGCACTAGGTGATTTTAAGATTGACGAAGGGTATGTATTCAAGGGGATTGTTGCAGCAGAACCAGCTGACCCAAGGGCATGTGGTTGTGTGCAACCTCCTCCTATGGTTGATGAAGTTGCTCCTTATTCTGCCATTGAAAGCATCTCCATTCAGAAATTAACTCCCGATTATAAGATTGGAATGGAGCGTTTGGTGAAAACCAAGACACCCCCAATGAAAGCTTCAGACCTGTGGCAGAATAAGCCTGCCATAATCCTCTGTATTAGACGCCCTGGGTAAGTTTATATATGTTGCTTCAAGACCTGGCTCTATGTTGCAGACAACTAACGTTTAGATATGAAGAAGATGGTTTAAACTTGACGCATAAAATTAAAAAGAAAGCACAAAAGGGAGGAGACTTCCTGTGATATGTGTTTCGTGTCACTTTTATATATTGTATTGGTAAAAGCCTAAAAGGGAAAGTGACAACTTACATCTCTTGAGTTTGAAAACAGGTGCATCATGTGCAGAGCAGAAGCTCACCAGATATATGCCAGAAAACCGATATTTGATGCACTAGGATTTCAACTGTTTGCAGTGATTCACGAACACATAGAATCAGAGGTATTCATGAAAATTCTAGATCCTTCAACCCATCCAACCTGTTTGGCTAAAATTGTAGTGATGCAGGTGCAAGACTTCTGGCCTAGGTACTGGGGAGGTTCTGTAATCTTCGACCAAGGTAGAGGATTCTTCAAAGCTCTAGGTGGCGGCAAATTAATGAAGGAGAAATTCCTATCCGGATTTGTTTTCAACCCTCGGGCCATAGCAAATTATAAGCGTGCAAAAGCAGTGGGACTGAAACAAAACTTCAACGGAGAAGGAGAAATTAAGGGTGGTCTGTTCATTCTTGGCTCAGGGAAGAATGGTATTGCTTACCAGTTTATTGAGCGGAACTTCGGGGACTGGGCACCTCTTTCTGAAGTAATTGAGATCTGCACAAAATTACAGGTAACTTTTGCCGGTGTCTCTAAACTTCTCTCCAGTATAAAGATCATATTGTAATCACCCATTCTTTCACACGATACAGAACCAGTCGCAAGCTCCAGGGGCGTCCATCAAAAGATCCCCGCAAGATAGCCGAAGTTCATCGCTTGTGTAACACAAATTCTCATTTGCAGTTTCCGTATGATGCTCGATTGATACTTTCCATCTTTCATCGTTCTCTTTTCTCGGATGTGCTTTAATTAATTGACCTGGCCTGGCTTATGTTCAGAAGACTTTAAACATCACTACGATGTTTCATAACTCTTGAGCACTTCATGTGGGCAATGTAAACCCGGCTTAGTTAAAAAGAAATTCTGCTCTGAGAAATAACAGGAAAATTTTTCAACATAATTCCATGAACTATTCTAAAACCTTCAGAAATGAAGGAACAGAGAAGCAGGTTTTTGTTGAAGAAAACCAACTTATTAAGTGAAGGAAAGACAACAAGACAATAACACACTAAGAAGCTACGAGAGACATGGAAATAAAATATCAATCGGGAAGAGAATGTCTTCCTGCCTGATAATAGAATAGGCCTTTACAATTCCAAACAATTGTGAATTAATCATATCCGATCTTTAATACCTTTTCCAGATTTAACATCCGTCCAAAAGGAAAAATGGTCAAGAAAAATATAACTACATTAAATATTACCAAGAGAGCAAGAGGGAGAAGTGAGAGCAGGTATTCCCTGAGTTGTAATAATATCTATGAAGATGCAGAAAATAATGGCCTGTTCGAACCCCATTTCATCATTGGAATCAATCTGCAGAAAAGGTGCACATACCAGTTCAGCAACACAGATCAAGTACTTGTGTCGCTATTCCACTTGCAGGCTTGTAGCTGAAAATAGCGTACTTGAACTTGATCACTTCAAGCAACCATCAGGTTTCACACCAAACTGGAAATATCCCCAATATTCATCAGACGAATTTTCATCTCAATACCTCCAGTAGCTTTACCGAATCGTGTGATACTCAAGGCTCATAGCACAAAACAAATCCTTCTTCTGATCCTTGGAGGATTTCTTGTTCTGTAGAACTTACGAGTCATTCTTGAATTACATCATAGCACAAAGCAACCATCAATCATGCTCACAACAATTATACACACATTCGAGATTGATGATAGGTTTCGCACTCATTTAAAACTTCCGTCATTACTTGAAGAACAATTCTGAGGTTTTGATATCTTCAGCTGAGGTTTTAGATGGTCAAAACACTACCAGAAATCCCCACATGAACATATTCCATCCTTGAACAAATGGAAACGGACTGCATCTCTTACAAGTATCTCTCTCTGGGTAATCCTAGAAATGTATTTTGTGGCATTGTGGCAATCGCCACAGACCCTAAGATTTTTGACAACTCGTATTTGAAGGCCATCAGGTATAAATATTAAACCAAAAGCGATAGCAAGTTTTTCACTGTGGTGGTTAAGCATACTTATCTTCTCTGACCTCTCAACATCATGGAGAACAAAACTCATATCAGGCACATACCCTTCCTCAATCATTTTAAGGTACAAACTTTCCAACTTGGCATATATCTGACCTGAAAATGGGCTTGACTGGTCATCTGCAGAGAAAACGTGCACTTTGTTTTTATATTTGATCCAACTATATCCTGGTTCCTTTTTCACTCCCTTTTCCCTCATTCCCTTCCTCAATTTTGCTACATCATCCCATTTTCCTTTTGCAGCGTAAATGCTTGATAATAGAACATAGCTAGCAGGGTTCTCTGGCTCTAATTCGTGAAGAGACTTGGCAGCCCATTTACCAATTTCCAAATTTCCATTTAGTCTACAAGAACTTAGCAATGTGGCCCAACCAATTGCATCGGGGCTAAAAGGCATCTTATTAATAAAGTTTTTTGCTTCTTCTAATCTTCCAGCTCGGCTGAGAAGGTCAATCATGCATGTGTAGTGATCGAGGATTGGTGTAATTCCATGTTCTTTTACCATAGATTCAAAATAATGATAACCTTTCTCCACTAAACCTGCTCTACTACAAGCTGATAAAACTCCAACCAAAGTAACTCCATCAGGTACCAAACCATGGGCCAACATTGTCTCGAAAAGAGATATTGTTTCATTGGCTTTTCCGAACTGTGCATACCCCGAGACTAAAGCTGTCCAAGAAACTTCATCCTTGATTTTCGTTTCTTGAAACAACTGATGGGCATATTCTATGTTTCCACATTTTCCATAAAGAGTGACTAGAGCATTTGAAACTGTAACAAAACAAATTAAACCAGAAACTAAAGCGTGGCCATGAAACTGGGCACCCTCTTCTAGGCTTGCGAGGTTTGCACATGAGCTAATTACACTTCCCAAAGTAAAATCATCTGGATGAATCTCATTTCTCTGCATATCATGAAATATCCTAACAGCTTCTTCACAGTAGCCATTCTGGCCATAACCGACTAACATTGCTGTCCACGATATTACATTTTTGTGCCTCATTTTTCTAAACACTGCTTCCGCAGATTTTACATTTCGACACTTGCAATACATATCAACTAGAGCACTTCCTACAAATATGTTATCTTGATAATCTGTCCTGATAATATAGGCGTGAATTTGCTTTCCTTCGCCTAGTGCCAGAAGACCACCGCATGCAGTCAATACACTCCCAAAGGTGAACTGATCCATGCACAAACCTTCTAATCTCATTTCTCTAAACATATCAACAGCTTCTCTGAACAAACCATTTTGGGTAAGTCCAGTTATGATCGTTGTCCATGAAATTGAATCTTTTTCTGGCATTTTGTGAAACAATTTCTCAGCTTCTGCGATCAAACCACACCGCAACAGACCTGTGATCATAGTATTGTACACAACTACATTCTTATCAGGTATCTCTTTAAAAACCTGTTGTGCATCGTTGATAAATCCCGTTTTTGCGTACATATCCACCAAAGGACTGCCGACGAACAGATACGATTGATAACCAAATTTGAATATTTGCCCGTGAATCTGCCGACCCAAATCAACAAATCCTCGATTAGACGAGAGTATTAGCATAGTAGAGAACGTGATCCTATTCAAGTTTACCGACCCATCCTTTAACATCATGCTATAAACTCTAACCGACTCGATAATCAAATTGTTACCCGCATACCCCGAGAGAAGCGAGTTCCAAGTGACCACATCATGCTTCGGCATGCGGTTGAAGATCTCTAGCATCTCCTGAAGGCAACCTGATTTTGAGTACACCGAAAGCAGCGTGTTCCATGAGAAAATATTTGGTTGAGGAATTTTAACAAATACATTCCGTGCATTCTTCAAGTTACCAAGTTTCCCGTAGGCACTGATAAGGTTATTAAACAGAAAGGTTTCTGGATTTGGCACAGTTCTGATGATGCGGCAGTGAAGCTTCTTAACTTGGGCATGATTCCGAGCTTCGCAGCAAACTTTAAGCGCAGCAGTGTAGTAATTTGAAGAACAAGACATATTCTTCTTTCACTGTCACAAACACTCGGCGGGAAATATCGTTGCGCTGCGTTTATGCTAGCGGTAGCGGTTCCCTTAGAAATCAAAAGCAAAAGGGAACGAACCGACCGGAAGAAGAATGATTAGAAATTCGAATTGTGTTGGATACCCGATTATTAGGGCTCGAATTCATTTTCCTGCTGGCAAGATCCGTCTCCAAGCCCAACCCAATTCCGAATACAGTGCGATACGATCCAATGCACTCGATTGCATACGCGAATGCATCGAAGTCTCGAATTCGATGGCCCTGGCCGGACCCAAAAGAATTCGGCTCACCATAGTATCTACCGAGTAAGTGTGAGTCTTCATATCACATGTACACGTAATTTTCTTAAAAAATAGCATTTGTTCGTAAGTTGTTTTTTTTTTTCTTTTTTTTGTTACTTTTTAAATAAAAGTGCAAATTAGTGGGAAGATTTCAACCCAAGCAAAGTAGTGACATTCTTTTTTTTTTTTTTTTTTGAAGAAAGAAAAGTAGTGACTTAAACTTTCATTTGTTTTTCAACTGAAACATCATTTAACATAAATTCATAATATCAATATCTAACAATACCCCAAAAATTTGAGGCGACTCTGCAACTTATTACAAGCTAAATTACCAAATCTTATCATTAACATTGTTGGAAACAATTTAAGTGACCCTTCCTCCTGCATCAACCATGAAAATCAAGGCCATTTCATGACTGATGCAGGAGAAAGTAGTAACAATAACTCATCAAATTGCTTAATAAGCTGAAGATGTTTCACTAACACTTAACAAGAACACTTCCATAGTTCCCTTTGCAGAGTTGTAAAAATTACAGCCAATCCATTTCAGCTCTAGAGAAATCAGAGACACTATCGACTCTCCTCTTAAGCTGTTCATTGGTTTCGAATGTCGATTCCTTGACCTCTATACATCCTCCAAGGAAAGGCAAGGACTCCTATAATCTGAACTAACTAGAATGGAAACTGTTTCTCCGTTAGGTCACTAATTTCTCGACCGCTCTGAATCAGTCACCAGCAAGAGTAACACAGCTCCAAGTACAATAATGGTATTTCTTATATCACATTTTGGACAACTAAATGCCGTAGCTTCTTTTGCTCACCATTACCATGAAGTAGAAATAGTTCATGGCGATGGATCTCATACTAACACTAATGCACCTGTACATGAAGCAGAATAGTTCGCGTCGACCTAGTATAAATTTTAAAGTTCAACTTTGGAGTTTTGTATTGGCTGGTGAATCAGATCCTGCATGAACAGACCAATTTATGTCTCAGTTTAACAAGTTTAGGACATATTTTGGATTGGGAGGGGGGTAGTTTCAATTGTACCATCAATTTCTAAACAACTGGGGGGAGTAGACATCCCAAAGCTCATCTGCACAATGTTTTGAAGTTCACCATCCCACACATTCTTTATCTGTAGACATATTTTATACGTTATACGAGAGCAATTGATAAAAATGCACAAATTATACTTCAGCAAGGTAATTACAGCTGCTACCTGAGTACGCTCCTTAAATCCACCGGACATTGGAGTCATCTGGGAATTTATTGTGCTTCTTAACATCTCACAGCTCCCTATGGCAGGAAAACTGCTTGGGATAAGTCCATGATGAGAAATACTTGGCAGGGGACCCGTAATGGGCATATGTGAAGAAAATCCCGACGATGGACCAGCTCGTGATTGAAGAATCTGAGAAAATTATATGTATTATAACCAGATTATGCATGATCTGATATTCCCGAGAACTTTTGGCATTCTTTAATGTGAACTTTCACTTACATCTTTGGCTAGGAGTCCATCAATGTTGATATCCAACCTTGGATTAACAGTAGCGAGTTTCATTGATAAAAACTGCAAATATTATGGAATTTTAAGCAGTGAATATAGGATTTACAAATCAGAAGTATATGCAATTGCCATCTTCAGGGTTCAAAGAAATCTCACATATATACTAACTGGTAAGATTTTCCAACTATTTTATCATCTTTATAAGTCAGCAGGCAATGTAGCAAAAGATATCTGCTAGAAAGATACTGAAGCAAACAAACTGATTTCATACCTCAACTTGTCGTTGCAGCGATTGGACGTAGTTTATGATTTCGTCTAGCATAACTGCCTTGCCAGTAACCTGCATAATAAAGCTTTCATGAAGTGAAAAAATAGATTTCGATGCGATTCTACCATCTGTCTAAGATACAAATTTAACCACCAAACCTTGCTGCAACCGGGGACTAGTTCTTGAAGGAACTTCATCCTCTCACTAATCTTCTCCCTCCTTACCTACAATTTAACTCAAAGTCAGTCAACCTATGTTTTCATGCATGCTTAGAAAAGCTATTCTGATATGATTAAAAAGATTAAATGTAATATATGACCCTCTCTGCAAGACTATGGCTGTTTGTCGCCTGGCCCCTCCGAGCTCTAACATGAATATATTCTTCCTTTGGCGGATCTGAAGGTTGAGGTGCCTGTTTACCATGTTTTACTGTACCCTTGTTTGTGGTTGAACTTGGATTTTGATCTCCCTTCCGCTGAGTATCGATATTATCTTTAGCTGAAACACCATTTTGTTGCAGAGGTCCATTGGCTTGATCAAGTTCAGTCTTCTATCCAAAACAAATTGTTGGCAAGGATAGGAAACATACAAAATCAACAAGCTAATTAGCGACAATTCTCCTCACCCATTGCAGGGGGAAAAAAAGAACAAGAATCATTATTTATTACCTGTCCAGTCCTTTTCCTTTTCCTTGAGCCGAAGCCCTTGGCAGAAAGTTCCTTACCTGTAACCTCCAACATACAAGGCTCACCAGAACCATCACCACTGCTAAACTCAGCTTTATCAGAATCATTAGCAGACCCATCAATGGCAAGTTTACCACGATCATTCAATTTCAAAGGGCTTTCACTTTCTGGCAAAGTCCTTCCAGTAGCTCCATGTTCATTAGTCAAAGAAACAGGTTTGGAAGCTTCACTACTGTCAACCATGTTTCTTTGAGATTGTCCTCCAGTTTCAGATACTAACCCATTTCGAGAAATATTATCCCTTCTCTCCGGTATTACTCCCATGCCTCTAGAAAAAGCACACATAGGCTCAGGAATGTTGAAATGGCCAACAATATCACCAAAATTTCCACCACTAAAGCATGAGAGCCTGGCTGCACGCTCGATAAATGAAGAATCGGCTGGAAGTTGAGATAAGCTCGGTGGGAGCGGACCGGGAATATTTGGTAGGTAAACTCCTCCTTTCAACCTAGAATGTGATAGGTTCCAGCTGATGTCAAGTGTTCTGTCAATGTCACTGCTCAAAGAAACTGGACAGCCACTGGCCTTGCTAATTGCTATGGTGTTTGAAGAAGTACTGCAGTTGTTCTGGTCTCGAATGTTGCAAATTCCCAAGTTTTGACAATTAGCTGCTTGTTCCCAAATGGTAGAGCTGAATGGCTCTACTACAGGAGCAGTGGAAGAAGAACAACCGACCATATCCTGATTCCTAATTACATCCACATTCCCTGGCAAAACCAAACCCATCGGAATATTCATGAGAGTCGTCTCGCCAAATCGCCAGTCCGAAGACATGCTATGTGAATAGTTAATAGAATCCCCTGTGCTACTTTCTAGTCTAAATTTATCTGTGTCACCAATATCCATTATCCCTTCACTAAGATACCCAGAAGAAGCATGTATAAGGTAATCCACTTTTCACAACGGCTTTTTGACCACAAACTTCAAAATCAGCTTACTCCAAGCAGCATCTACAGGTTTTCAACAAAACAAAAAAGAACTCTTATAAACTATAAATAAATACCCTTATACAAACTCCTCCAATTCAAGAAATTACTTGGAAGTGGAATAAATGGTGGAAGAATGTGAAGGTACCAACAGTAACAGCTTAGAATGAAGATGGCACATCAATTAAAGAACACAATAGGGCCAAAGAATGAAGCAAAACCAGTAGTGTTCATAAAGATGTGGCAAAGAAGACATTATTTATGAAGCAACCATTTCACAAGCCAGAAGGGAACTTGAGAAGTACTAAATAGCAGAAATGAATGCCTCCCACTTTCCCAAAGACAACAAAAACTAGAAAAAAACGACAGTTCAAAGAGGAGGAGGTGAATAGAGTGTACAGAAGCAGAAGGGCAGTCAATTGATAAAAACAGAGTAGCTACACAGCATTGATTTCAGCATAATAAATATACGTTCAAAGCCCTAGTCAGAGCCAGACCAGAAAAAACCAAATTTCTGAATCATAGAGAAGGAAAACGGCACCAAAAGTAGCAAAAGAAAGATACCCATTTCAGATAATGTACCACTTTCAGTACTGCACAGCCTCATTCAAACCTTTCTCCAAATAAATTCCATTGAATTTCGGCTTTATGTTCGAACCCCCCTTTTTTCAATTTTCAGCTCAGGCACCCCAGCCTCTGCACTGTCACGCCTCAGAGAGATGCTCGCACAGAAAAAGGAAGATTTTATTGAATCAGAGAGAGAGAGAGGGGAGGGCAGTGGAAAGATTTACAGGGAAACGGGTTATTTAAGCAATTGGTGAAAGGGAAGCTACAATAGTAAAGGTTCTGCATTTATAACCAAACTTGCATGAAAATGAGAGCTCTTGATCATTAAAACCACGGTTGCTTTGCTGCTGCTGCCGCACCAAAACCATTACATAAATATTAATATGCTTCTCTTTTTCATCCTTTTTTACTCCATTTTCCATTTTTAACTTTTGAAATTTGAATTCTTCTCAAAATTTTCACTCCCTTCCCGTCCTTCTATTAAGTTACAAACTTTCTTCTATGATAAAATCCTTACTTATAAATTAAAAGGGCAAACTAAACCGTGATATTCAAACTTAACACTCTATCCTTATCACGATATACTATTGTTTAATTTTAATTTCATCTAAAAGTTTTATGACAATAAAGATATTATCTTTCACTTATATATTATGCTCTTTCCCTTTTTCCATCCGTGCATGACTTTAGTGACATAACCTATCATTATCTCAATACTTTGTGCTAAAATTTTTAACTCAAATCTCTCATCTTCTTTGAAGCGGGTACGAAACCTAACAAAGGACAACATTAAATTAGAGAAAAAATTGATCAGGTTACATGAATTCGAACGACACTGATAACATGTTAAATCATCATTAAAACGATACATTTAACACTTTACTTACATCATTAAGAACGAACTTGGTTTGGTTACAAGTAGGGCCATTAAGTTGGATGTCAGTTGACAGCTCAATTAGCAGCAGCTCAAATCAGCAGAAGAAAAAGGAAATGGTGAGTAAATATTGTCCGGAATGTTGTTGAAGCTGTCGCTGAGGATGCTGCCCTAGCTGCCTAAGCCGTAGCAGAGAGTAAATATCATAGATATGCACCACTCATAATTCACTTCAATAATACAAATTATTGGTGATATTTTGTTGGATATGGAAAATAAATTGTTGTTGGGGTTTGAATATTCTTTTGTTGCCAGAAGATGTTTTCAGATCCAAATTTAAATTCTGTTTTCTGTATACTTATTTGTTTGCATCTATTAATTTAGGTAGATTTCATTTTTAATTTTATGTTTCTAAAATAATTATGCTTGTTTTCTAATCATTTGTTTAATATATTTTTCACTTTTTTTATAACACATCTATATTTTTAGTCAAATTCTAAAAATGAAAGTAAGTTTTTGAAAATTACTTTTACGATTTTAAAAGATGGATAGCAAAATAAGAATATATAGGTAGAAATAATATTTGTAAGTTTAATTTCAAAAAAAAAAAAAACCTCGGTTAGTCCTAAATCAACTATTATTTTCTTTATTTTATTGTAAAAAATATCTGGTCCTCACAAATTTACAATTTTTTTTTCTTTATTTTAAAAAATTTATATGAATTTGTTTTTTTTTCTTTTTTTCTTTTGTCGAGTACACATATGAATTTGTATTGGGTGTTGGGTGATGGGGGCTGTATTTGTATTGAGTTTGGTCAGAGTTTGGTCACGAGTCACGACCAACGAGCTTTGTCTAAACCCATGTTTGAACAAAATGCGTACAATAATTTCGCATATCAATACATAAAAATTTTAAAGGAATTTGTACTAAAAAAACAAAATTTAAGGATTTCTTGACTTTTCTTCTACCTTCCAAAACTTAATTGAATGTAAATGAAATTTTTAATTAAGTCATTTCATAAATTAATATATTCGTATAAAGTTGATATATCATTAAAATATAATTTTATTAACATATTTAGACACATAAATATATCATTTATATAAATAAATTCATGTGTTGAGTTTTGTATGTCAAGTGGAATAAAACAATAATTTAACGATATACAGCCGTTTGTTAATAAATTAAGGACAATTTTTAAAATTTTTAAAAATTAAAAATTATAGAAAAGATTAAAAATCACTTGAATATTTTTCGGATCCTAAAATAAATATATTTTTTCAACCTCTTTTTTAAGATCATGGTGAAGTATTTATTTTTTGTCCTAATAGACTATTTCGCACATGAAATCTATGTGGGTTCTTGTTAAGATTTGCAAAGACTAATTAATCGTGTCTTCTAAAGAAGTACCTATTATGTAGATCACCATTTGTTAAGTAACTTGACTATTATTTTTGAGACAAATATTAGTTAAAAGTAGAAGCTTGTAGTATTATATGAGAAATGGTTCTATATTACGCTGGTTTATTGGGCTCATAATGTAGCTTATGATTAATATGTTATTCCAATATTACTCCAAGGTTTATAAGGTAAGAGAATTATCTATATTGTTATTAAATTAAATCATTATAGTCAAATTTAACATATATAAAGTATCTATCTTCGATCAAAAGATCGTATAACTACTATTTTGCAAGAGTATAATTTGTTTTATTTTATCGATTACTCGATACAATTTTTTCTAACCAATATAGTAAAAAATTCATTCTTCATTATTTAATAAATTAACCATAAACTATCAACTAATAAATGTAGGACGGTGATTCTGATTTTTTTTTCCTTATTTTTCCACAATTTTTTTAAGGTAAAGCTTAAATAACTTGGTCTCCACACCTAAGCTACACTACAACCTCATTTTCAAGATCTTCTTTTAGCTGATTCTTATCTGTAATAGGGAGATTAATTGATTTTCCATTTGAAAGGAGAGAATTGATTGATTGATTAAATTAAAGGAAAAAATGAGATTAGTTTAAATTATATTAAAATCATTTATATACTGTTAAGTAAAAAAATAAAATAAAAATCGGGTATAATTTAATCATATCTTTTAAAAAGAAAGAGCTTCTTTAAGATTAGTGAAATTTGAATTTCAGTATTGGAAAAAAGGCAGCCAATATTTAAAGCATGTCGTATAATATAATATTCATAAAATTTCAAGAAGAAAAAAAAAACCTTAAAATCCTCAAAAAGGGGTCAAAAGACAGGAACAATATGGGGAATGGAAAGTAAAAGGTAAACAAATCGGACGGCCAGGAAATAATCAGAAATCCGACGCATAGTTAGAGGAGTTGACTCGTGAATTATGAATTGGCGTGGAAGAAAGTGCCGGCACCGCACTGATCGGCGGTGGCTAAAGATTTCCTTTTTTAAAATAATAATAATAACAAAATCTTAGTCCCTACGATCTTTATTTTATTTTATTCTTTAAATTTATAATTTTATCTCAAAATTAAAATAATTATTATTTTATCACCCAATACTTACTTTAATAAACTCATGTCACCCTACTCCATCAATATATTAATAAAAATATTTAAATCTACTCAAATAACCGATAGAAAGTTAATCTAAATCTAACTCAACAAATTAATACATTAATTGCAACATATTAATAAAAATATTTAAATCTACTCAAATAACGGATAGAAAGTTAACCTAAATCTAACTCAACAAGTTAATACATTAATTGCAACATATTAATAAAAATATTTAAATCTACTCAAATAACTGATAGAAAGTTAATCTTAATCTAAATCTAACTCAACAAGTTAATACATCAATATCAATTAGAAGGTCTTATACTGGAAAAAAAACAAAAAAATTAATGGTAAAAGTTAAGATGCTTATTTTTCAAAATTTTTATTAAAATAAATTAATTTTACAAAAGAGTATAAATTAGTACGGAATTTAGACTAAAATATTTATTTTTAGTTCGGTGTCTTTGAAAATTTAGCTTACGGCCACTATTTGGACCTATCCATAATCCCTTGTCTATTTATAACTTTTTAAATATTTTTAAGGTTGAAAAACATTTTCATCATTGTATTTTTGCTAAAGTAACAATTTAGTTCATGAACTTTAATTTGTAACGATTTAGTCAATGTACTTTCAAATTGATAACAATTTAGTCCTTGAACTTTAACATGTAATAATTTAGTTATTGTAATTTAAAGTTGGTAACGATTTAGTACTTATCGTGAATATATTTTTTTTTGTTAAGTTTCTTATATATATATAGATTGATAAACTATAGAGGGACCAAACATGTTTATAAATTAGAAAGGTCAAATTATTTTTTGATAAAATTTGACATTTAATTTTAATAAATTATTAAGATTAAATTGTCATAAATTTTAAACTACATGAACTAAATCATTACAAGTAAAGTTCAGGATTAAATTGTTACTTTAGTGAAAATGCATGGACTAAATCGTTACAAACTAAAGTTCATGAACAAAATTATTACTTTAGTGAAAGTATAAGAATCGAAAGTGTTTTTCAACGTAATAGTTAAATTAAAATTTTTTTTTTTAACTCGGTGAAGAGTTTTGTTCCGTAGAATATGAAAAGATTGGTGTGCTGGTTTTTTCCCTTTTTTTTTCTTTTTTTTTTTAGCTTTACATTAAATTTGCTGCAAAATCTTTTACTGCTTTTTGCCTTTAATGGACTGTCTCCAACCTCTCTCTCTCTCTCTCTCTCTCTCTTGTCTGTCATTATCATTAGTTGGCATTGGGACTTGGAAACCCAATGACCTATGCTTTCAAATAATACTCTCTCTCCCTCTCTGCTTTACAAAATTGGCAATTTAATACTTAATATAAGAAATAACCTTTGTGGTAAAAATATAATAAGGATTAAGGATGGGGGTATTCTGGAAATTTTATTTTTGCTTTTTTATAATTACAAATTTAGGAAGAATATATCTGAATATAATTGTTTTTAGAAATCACCCTCTTCAGAATAATTGTCAAATAATTCCCAAGTTTCTCACCTAATAATTGGTCTTGTACTCTACACAATTTAACAAACTATTTTAAAATTAAGACAAAATATATAGTTTTGGACCATTTTAATTGATAAGTTTTCAAATCTCGTTCAAAGTTAATGAAAATAATGACGTGCATACAGTCCATTACTCATAAACATGAACTTTGATTATCTATTTACGATATAGATTTGAATTAATTGATTATCTATGAAATCGAAAATCGTGTTCAGAATATTTTTTTTATGAAATATCATGGAGTGAAACTATTTTTTCTATCATCTCACAAATAACCCATGAGAGGTATAAAATAATGGAGGAACGACAAAAACATTACAAGTAATTAATTTACAAAATTAATGTATAATGTTAAAATTAATTAAGAACGTTATTAGTAATAAAATATTTTATAATGTTAAATAAAAATTAAATTCATAAATAAATTTAAAACGCAATTCCCCCACTCTTTGCTTTACTTAAAAAATAAATTGCATGTAAAATATATTCTTCTTTCAAAATTCAATCAAATTCAAAGTTAGTTTTAATTCAATCGAATTCATTTTTTTCCCTTTTAGAATGCATTGAAATACAATAGTTCTCCGAACATCTAAAAATAAGGTAGAAAACATTTTAATAAGAGTAAGAGTGTCAAGTTTTGGCCGAACGAGACCAATAAAATATCTCCCATGGTAAAGGTACACGAAGATGGTATACTCCAAGTTCTATAAAACAGTCTCATTTCTTTTAGTTTTATTAATTTAAATTGAAACACTAGGTATATTAGCTTAAGTTAATTGAGTGATATTATTTGCTCTGAGAGAATATTTTGTGTGGTTGAAATCGAGGAGACAAATCTTTGTGATTATAATAAGTTTTCACATAATAGGTTTTATTTTCGTGGGGTGTGGGGTTTCTCCGATTTGAAGTTTTCCATGTAATTAATTTGTGGGCGTGAATTTTTCTTTTAGTTTCTCAGTTATTTTCTATTTATTCGATTTTTTTCTATCAAAGAGCTCGATTATATTAAACTAAAGTGAATTCCGAATACTAAATATGATCTTGAAGGAAGGTCGAAGAATGAGAAAATTTTGGGAAAAGGAGAAGACAAGGGGAAAAAGGATATGCTACTTTTAATGATAATAGAGGGGGATTTTAAAATTAGATTCCTTGGTACCATATATTCATATTGGAGGCCCTATTCATTATTGTCATTTGTGTAAACGACAGAGATTATGATTAAAATTAAAGTTAATGTATATTTTTATTAAAGTTAATGCATAGTTAATAATATTGGCTGTTTATGAGATTCCATATATCCACCGCGTCTTGCTTTTGCAACTTTTTATTTACTCTTCATCCTTAATTTTTTGCTTAAAACTTTTAACAAACGTGTACATTTTTTTGAGGATCTCTATGCATGATTTAGTTAAATTTTATGAGTTATTTTCAAAATATTTTTTATCAACTCTAAAATCTACCTTTTTTTCCTACTCAACTTTAAATTCCAACATAATTAGTTAAATAGAAAAAAACTAGAGGTCATAAATTTGAAGAGTTTGCTTCGACATGGAAACGAAGACTTTCGAGAACAAATATTGGACCAGAAAAAAAAAAGAGGATATTACACGTAAATTGACATTATATTATATGCATTTGAACGATATTTAACTACTGATCGGAAAGTAAGAATTCATAATTGACTTCTATTATATTTTTGACAGGGGAGAGAGGAATATTGAAAATGTGAGATGAGAGATTTTTTTATTTTAAAAAATAAAATAGCTGTCAATTTTTTAATTGTGGGAAAGATTAGTTAGGATGTGAGCATTATTCTTGTGTGTATTTAACATGATAATGACTAGTATTAGTAAAGCGGATTTGTGAAATTTAACCAAATTATAAGAACTAAATTTATTTTTTAAAACTATAAATATCAAATTTGAACTAAATTTAAATCATAAAAATGAGATTAAAACTTAAAAAAAGAAAAAGAAACTAAAACATAAGATGTAGAACGTCAAATATTTATTGACACTTACTTATTAAACAAGTTAAATTTTCATGCGAAATTAAAAGTAAAACAAAATATTTAAAAGTTACTGTTGTAAAAAAAAGTTTATTAACAAATAAGGTTTATATTCTTCTTCTTCTAATTATTTATTAAATATTCCAATTTGGATGATGTTATAGTACACTCTTTTTTCTTTACCTCCCTCTTAAAATGAGTTTGATGCTAAAAGTGTAACTTTAATTGAATGACCAAATTCATTTAATTTATTTATTAGATATTTTCAGAAGAAAAAAAAACATATTGTATTTAACTTTGTGATTATTATCCTTACCATAATTTTTATTAAATAGCTTTACTTTCATCTTAAACTCAATCTCTTCCAAGTTTTCACATACATTGAATTAAATTAAATTAAGCAAGTTTCATAATGATTTTCTCTCTCTGTGGATAAAGTGAGCTTTTTTCCATCAATTAAAGGAAGCACGTCTGAGATTTTTAAATAATTACGAATCTTAGAATCGTACTAATTAATTTCACATAGTTCAAAATATAATCAAGTATTAATCTTCTGAGTGGATCTTTAATTAGTTAATTAATTAATTAATAACTAACTAAACAATTAATATTGCTTAAACCCTGACAGCTGCTCATCTGGCTTTGACTGTTCACATTTATATTTAATTAATTGTTTATTTCAATCGTTAATTTTGGATAGGTGAAGATTGTTTTTTCTTTCCTCCAATAATAATGCATTAATAAAAATTCACTTAATCCAATATTATTCATATCTTTTCCCCACCTTTTTTTTATATAGATAGATATTATCTTTTATAGTTACTTAAAATAAATTAAACAGTTTATGTTGGGTCATTTTTCTTTTTTGAAAAAATATAGGTGAAGTTGCCCTTTTTAATAATTTCACGGATGAAATATAACTTTAGGTTAAATTATATCTTACCGATAGTTAATAGTTCATATCTCACTTCGTTGGAAATTATAAAGTATTAACTTTAAAAATAAATTGATATTCACTCGTTAATTTTTTTGAGCTATTGTTTATATATCATTCATTCAAATCGACATATATATAAACTTATTAATTTTTTACATTAACATTAATTAAAATTATATTTATTAACTAATGACATAAACTACATTACGGGTAAGATTTAACTTAGGTCTAAAACTAAATTAATCAAATTTTCTAAAATGTATAGGAACCAAACTAAAAACAAAAATTAAAAATGAATCTAAATATTACCTTTTCAAAGGCTGATTTTTTACCCAATTCACTACAACAATCTAAACTTTAGATGTCAGTTGACATTTTTTAAACAATGTGGAATTACTACTATATAATGAGATAATGTTGAAAAAATACATCTTTTAGTAATTTTGTTTAAATTGAACGTAATTTTGTAATAACCATCGTTGGAGACATATATATAATGGCAGTTCATCAATGTCGTGTTAAAAAAAATTCAGAGTTAAACTATCATATTTCTAAAAGATTTTTATTAAACTAAGTATACTTGTTCTCTAAGTTGAATAAAATTTAGTGAGTTAAGTTAATTAACATTTAAGGATGATAAATATTCCTCAAGTGTTGTGAACTTAATGAAATCATATGATTGCATTGCATTATGAGATTGGTTGTTGAAGGGTTGTTTTCAAACTTTTATCTTTCATATCACTTTTTGGCCATCAAAACTTTTCTCCCTCAATCCCCAATTCATCCATATGGAATCCAACTTTAATTTCTTCAGCACAAGTGTGGGGATCTTCCTCTATGTACTTGATGAAACTTTAGTAAATTTCTTCTTCAATTGTCTACATATGTTGTTGCTTACCAAAGTTAATGTGCAAAGGCAAAAGAAGTCTCCATTACGTATAAGAAACTTATAATTATTTGAACCTAGCATTATTGTAAATAACTTTTTAGTGGCTAGAGATGATTTAATATGATATCATGGTAAAAAAAAAGACTGACTAGGACTCGTATATATAAAATTTATATTTGGGTTTCCATGTTAGAGAGAAAGTTATTTGATTGAATAAATGTCTTTAATTGAAGGACTACATTAGAGGATAAAGTTTGAATGGTAAAATACATGGATCCAAAAGACTATTACACCCTTGACCAGAGAAAAAACATCGTCATTAATTAACCATTATCCCAGTATATATAAACTCCAAAATCTATTACATTTGATGTTACAAATATTCGATAGTTTACTTTTCACTAATGAATTAATGCTTTGTGTTTTTTTAATTATTTTTTTGGAAAGGTAATGAATGCTTTGTTTGTAAAGGTGTCACTATCAAATTTTTTTTCCCAAAAAGAATAATATGGGCTAGAGTTGTGGAGTTTCCATGTTCACAAACAGCAAATTTTTCTTACATTGTATTGAGGAAGGGATGTTTGTAATGCTTGAAAAAGATGTTGAATTTTGACTCATATTCTCATTTAAATGTCACAATCTTATCCACAAAGGTTACCAAAATGACTAGGCCATGAACCATATATACATTAATAACAAAAAGGGTATGCCAAACTCTCCTCATCTTCACTCTTTTATACGATTGGTTCGTTACCCGTCCAAATCAATCCAAATTCATCTTTTTTCTGAGTGCTTTTTTCACTCCTCCTCTACATTTTTCTTTCATTTTTCATTTTTGATAATTTCAACATAGCGTTTATTGATTAAAATTGGAAGCAACCGTATGTCCATAATCTCTGTGCAATAGAGAATCTTACATAGATAGATCTAAAACTAAATCTATGTAGATACGAGTTCAAAATAGACTAAAATAGAAGTTATTTAGTATTTTTAAAATTTTGTTCTAGAAAGTATTTGTTTAATCATCTTGAGAGAGTGAGTTTCTTCAAGTCTTTAAATAACCAAAGACAGTGTTTTACTTGTTAAGGTAGAGATGAAAAGCATTACCTATTCGATAAAATCTAAAAGTGCATGTTTTTCTCACTAAAATTGTTGGGATTTTTGTTATTTTGAATGTAGTTTTTTTAGATGATATTTAAAAATATTCATAAAAATTCTTTGAAGTGATTTTAGAGAAAACACTTTTAACTTGTGTTTTCTTTTTATCCCAATAGATTGTGTGTAAAAAACTTTTATGGGAGACTTCTTTCCAATTAGTCCTAAGGAAAAAAAAATTTTGAGATAAATTTTGACCAATTATCAATTGCTATGTCAATATTTTAAATAAAAGACAATGATATTTGGAACCAACCACAAATTTACATGTTATAAGTTGCAAATCAAATTATGACATGTGTGACTGATTAGATAAGCTAATGTAGAGATTGAGTTCAAATCCATATCATACAAGAAGAATGCTCCTATAATATCTATTAAAACTCTATAAATAGAGGAATGGTCCTATAATATGTATTAAAACTCTATAAATGGAGGAAGTCACCTCTCATTTGTAATATTTAGAAGAATTCAAATTCAGAACCTAGTAGAATGAGTTGGATTTTAGAGCCAACATTCAAAATCATCTACAAGCATTCAGAAATTAGAATCATTGATAAGTTCCAAGCTGTCAAAGACTTCGTCAAGTTGCGAGAACTTCACCTACTGCAAGCTGAAGACCTCATCAAGTTGCGTAACTGAAGAACTTCGTTAAGGAACAAGTCAAAGACTTCTCGTAAAATTGCATAACCAAAATCTTCAAAAGTCGAAGACCCTAAAGATCTTTCAACAAGTAAGAAGCTGAAAACGCTAACTTCTTTATTTTGAGAACAAGCTCAACCTCGAAGTTTGCATAGCGAGAAAAAGCATCAAAGGATCACATAATAGAGATTGTAACACTTACATACATATACACAAATACTGATTCGAGTTTCTTTCTCTAAAATTCCTCGCCCGCAATATGTTTTGCTGCCTTTTAAGAATTAAAAAAAAAAATACTCTTGGCTTTAAAAAAGTTCAGAAAGTAATTTTAATCTGGCCATCACTAATAGAACTGATTTATGAGCACTTATGGTAATTTATTTAACTACACTGGTATTTATCATTACGGGTCATTTTGTTTCCAAGTTTGGATCGGCTCTCGTTGAAAATGAGTAGTTCTGTAAATGGGTTGCAAAACATGAAGTGAAATATGGTTGATTGGATTTCTGTAGGAACAATTTGAGGTACCCATTTCTCGAATGGCCCAATCAGACCCTGGACCAAAAGCCCAATTAGCCGGCGGCCCACAGGCTTAGCAATTTGATATAAATGGGCCGCTTAGTGAAAAAAAAAAATCTAATATATATATTTCTAGAAATGACAACAAACAAAAGCAAAACAAGTTAACATCATCTTCCATTAAGGAAGACAACCATAAAGGGCACAAGCACTGCAGGCCCTAGATCCACATCGCGCGGTCGAGAAGGAGGAGCCGCCTTTCTCCCAAGCATGGACGCGCCCATCCCGACGGGTTCGGGGATCCAGTCTCGTACGTTGAGATGTTTGAGGGAAATATGGATTTTTTTGGCCGCAAGCGACGCTATGAAATACCGAGCATTCCAAATAGCTCTGGAAGGCTCGACGAGATTATGGTACCGACAGCTGAAGCCCAGGTCAATCGACAGTTATCAACAGATGAGAAGGTTGTTCATCAATCAGTTCTCAGCTCGGCAGTTATTGAAGTTGCCGCCTTCCCACCTCGGAACAGTGAAGCAACAGGACAACAAGTCCCTTACGGAGTACATCGCTCGGTTCATAGACGAGGATGTCAAGGTGGTGAGTTGTACCAACGACATTGTCATGACCGAGCTCGCCAGTATATTGATGGCCTGGAGTTGTAGAAGGCCAACGGAGCCAGGCGAAGCAGCCGCGATAAAGTTCAAGACCAGAAGTCTCCCCGTTCCAAGAAGCGACGTAGTGATGATCGAAGTTTGTCTCGACGAACTGACGACGACAAGAATAGAGGTCTGCGTGAATGCCTCAATCGTGGAGACCTACACAGCAGTCGAAGACACCGACATGGAGGCGCTGTTCACAGCCTCAGAAAAGCTCAAGCTCCACCAACCCTTGGGAAAGCGGGACAAACAACTCTACTACCGATTCCATAAGGATCACGACCACGATACCTCCCGTTGCTTTCATCTGAAGGAGCAGGTCGAGGATTTGATCCGGAGAGGTTATTTGAAGAAGTATTTCGGCAGTAGAGAACAAGCTGAGCCAGAGGGATCAGCTCGGGAGGAGAAGCGAGAGAGATCACAGCCGCCCAGACGAAAGGGAGATCGCCCTGCCGTTATAAACACCATTCACGGGGTCCGAGCGGGGGACAGTCAGGGTAGAAAACAAAAGCTTTAGCCCGAGAAGCAACACATGAGGTCTGTACCTCGTACTCTAAGGAGCCCGCGATGCCGATATTATTCGACGAGCAGGACGGTGAAGGGATGCATATGCCCCATAATGACGCTTTGATAATCGCCGGCGGAAACTATTAGCACGTAAGTAAATTATTTTCAAATAAGGACAAAAGTAAGTAGCACGTAGAACATCTATTAGCCAAAAGTAAATTGTAAATTAAAACATTAAAGGATTTTTAAATGTTTATCTTAATGGTTAACTATTTTATAATTTTAAATTTATATATTTGTCTCTTCCTCATTGTAGGTGCATGGTATGGGCCGATCACCATCTTCCTCGCTTATTAGAGACCTGCGACTCATCATGCCAATAGTCCACATCGCCAGGTCATCTTCATTTGTTTCTTCTCTTCAATTCAACGGTCGACATCTCCCAGATTTTCCGTTGAATTTCACAGGTTGGTCACGAACTAATTAGAGTGAGCCGTCGAAGTGCAATCTCAAGTGACAGAGGGATCTATACAGAAAACAAACTCTCTGACACCCAAAGTAGAGTGAGCTGGATCAGTTATAGTAGATCGTTTTCGGATAGAAGTTGCGTACCTGATATGTAGAGTGGAGTGTCCCTTTTATAGGCAAGCGGGAGAGACAAGATTGTTGGAACCATTCCGATCAGCGGTTACGATTGTTTGGCCCCCAGGTCCGTAGTTGGACACGTGGAGTGGTTCCTTAGATTGGTGGTGAGTGACAATTCTTCTCAGCTCTATATAACGTCAGTTTGGCGAGTATTGATAATCCTTTTTATCCAT
Organism: Momordica charantia; assembly: GCF_013281855.1. NCBI lineage: Eukaryota > Viridiplantae > Streptophyta > Magnoliopsida > Cucurbitales > Cucurbitaceae > Momordica > Momordica charantia. The sequence goes on along the minus strand of NW_028275167.1, from coordinate 29,577,615 downwards.
TCCGATGACTTCGAGTTGAGTTGGAACATACACATGTTGATTCTTAATTTTACCACCAACAATGTCTTTTAGCAAGTGAAGGAGGAAAATATAGCAAAGGATGGGAGGCTAATGGGAGAGAAGAAGGGGAGAGAAGAAAAAAAATATGGGAAAAAGAAAAAAAGAAAAAAAAAAGAGTGAAAAAAAATATGCATTAGTTGTCAAATGTTTCGTAAATATAAATATTTATAGGAAAATCATGTAAAATCCCCATTAAAACGTATCCCAGTAGAAAAAAGAATCCTTTGGCTAGTTTAAAACTTTGGCAAAATGGTTTAAAGACGACATGTCGACCCTCCTCCTTCGGCCCGGGCTTGGGACCGGCTGTGTTAAAAACACAGGCGGAGTTACATTTTCATTTTAAGATCTTCAAAATTTTAATTATTGAATATTTTAAAATGATATAAAACTTCAGTTGATTTTGATTTAATCTGATATCAATTTTTCATGTTTCAAATGTTTAAAATTAAAATAAATTTGTTTAACTTTTTTTTCCTTCCAAATTAGGGTAAACAAATTTATTTTTAATTTTGGAATATCGTCAATTCGTCATTGATTTGAATCGATTCTCCGAAACCCGCATTAGTTGAAGAGCGAGAATGCGAAGGAGTTACATTTTCATTTTAAGATCTTCAAAAATTTAATTATTGAAGACCTTAAAATGATATAAACTTCAGTTTATTTTGATTTAATCTGAAATTAATTTTTCATGTTTCAAATGTTTAAAATTAAATTAAATTTGTTTACCCTTTTTTCCTTCCAAATTAAATTTTGGAGTACCCTCAATTCGTGGTTGATTGGAATCGGTTCTCCAGAACCCGCATCAGTTGAAGAGCGAGAATGAGAAGGCCGCCATTGACAGAGCAAACACCGGCCAACTTATCCAGCAAAACCTCGCCGGAAGGAAGGCGGTCGCCATTAGGAAGAAGATAATGCAGGTTAAAACCGAACCAAATTTCTCGAGTTTGTTTCCGAATCTTGGAAAGGAATTTCGAAGAGTAACGCCACAAAACGAAACTCCAAAGCTTATCACCACCATTACCTCTGCAATCTGTAGGGACAGAGAAGGTGGAATCTGTGAAGAAACGACCAATCCAATGGCGGCCTGAAATGTAAGACTCAAGATCATCTCCCCAAAGTTCGTCGAGCGATTCGTCCTTGGATGGCTCTGGAATTCGTTAACGACGTACAATGGAAGCGTTCGATGTTGCAGAGCGCCGTGCCTCCTTCGACTCGGTGCCATGGCGTGAATAAATCTGGTAATGATCCGATATTGATTTTCTGAATTACTTTCGTCGAATCTAGGTTTTAATTTGGTTAAGATTGAACGAGTACGGGATAGAGCATGTTTTATGAGATTCCGAAAGGAAAATGGCGGGTGATCTGAAGGTTGTGGAACTGGAGGTGAATGGGAAGAAGCCATTGTTGTGGTGAGTTTGAATGCTAGCGATCCTCGCTTATAAGATGATAAGAGGGATGAGTTTTGGGAAGAAAGTTGAATGCTCTGCTTTCGGCCGGTGAAATTCAGTCAAAAGAGATGAGTCCTGTGGTTTATCTCTCAAAACATTGCTTTCTAGAGTGAGCAAGAATCTAAGAAAGAGACTGTGCCACTGATCTATCTTTAATTTTCAAATTAAATCCTATTTTGTTGAACTTTAATTTTTAAAGATTTTGTTAAGTTTCTAACTTCATCCACTATTTTGACTCTGCTATTGCTTTTAATCAGAGAGGTTCATTTTCTCCCTGTGACAGGATATTCAGGGATACACCTTAAAGGGAGTGGAGAATTCCCGTTTAGATTTTCCACCTCGACATTTTTTTCATTTACCTAAATGATGCATTCCCTCTCCTCATTCTCCTGAAACAATTTTTTTAAAAATATTAATTTATACTCGAGGATGTGTTGAAATGATTAAACCAGTGAAGTTTTATCATGTTAAATTAAGCCATTAGTAAGAACTTTTTTTAATTAATTGAGAAATAGTCTTAAAATAAAAAAAAAAAAAAGCTGGAAATAATTGTCTGTGGGAAACCCGATCCACACGAATTCCCTGTGAGAATCTCCACCCTGATCCTCGTGAAGGAATTTCACGGGGATGAGGAATTAAATGGGAGGCGAAGACGGGGATGGGGAAGGCTTCCCCGTCCCTAGCCCGCCCCATGAACATCCATACTTCTGACTTGATTAATTTGATCATACACTTTTAAAATATTTTTTTTAATACTTTCGTTTTATACGGTTTCATATAAATTTATAGCTATATTTCAACAAATTTAGTGGGGGAAAAGCCAAAAGCGAGTATAACTCAATCGTAATTGGCATATATCTCCAACCAAGAGGTTGTGAGTTTGATCCTCACCTTCACATATTGTACTAAAAAAAATTTAGTGGGTGAAAGTATCAAGACAATTAGATAAAAATGAAAATGAATGGACCAAAATTATCATTTTTTTAAAAAATATATAGATAAAAATAATTATTTTAAAAGTACATCGACTAAGACGAATTGACTATTGTATAAGTACATAAAACAAAACGAATTAATACTGAAATTAAAGAGACCAAAATAGTATCTAAATTTAAATCTTATTTTTCATATTTTTATCCTACAGCTTTCATCCGTTTTACTTGTCCAACTTTCAAAACATCAGCTTCCTTTACTTAATGTCAATTTCAGTCCATGTAACCTTAATACTTGGCTCCTGAATTTTTAGAAAGAAATTGTTTGAATCAAACAAGTTTATTAATTAACCACACCTACTAACTATAGATTCAATCTGATAAACAGTGAATTCATTGACGAGGAAATTTCCTAGCAATTTGCGATCAATCACGAGTCAAGTCAGTTGACTTGCTTTCTTTGTGGAATTTCGGTCGGGATCATAGTGTTTTGTGTATTTCTATGGCTCTTGGATTCTCTTTCTTTTGCTTTTTTTCTTTTTCTTTTTTGTCCCTTTTCTCTCTCCAATGGCCTCACTTCCCAGAAGCTTCAAAAAATCAACAGCCCTTTAGGAAGTTCCTTGGAAGATTCTCACAAAGGCTTTATTTTCTGTCATGGCCAGAGAAGAAATTTCCCTGCAGAAGCTGCTTTAAAATCAGCCGACTTCAACTATAAATGTGACCAAATAACACAGATCCCCCATACAGGTTCCCTAGGATTTTATGGCAATGAAGAACACTGGAGATGTCAAAATGACTCCAGAAACTTCTTTTGCCCAGCATTTCCATGTCCTTCATAAGACATGTTCGAGCTTGGACATTTCAACCAATATCCTGCACTGTATACTGTGCTTCTCCTTCAAAACAGTCACTCTCATTCTCTTGTTTCCTTTTGAGCAAGTGAATGGGAATCCTGTGCCTACTATAATCTTCAAGGGCCATCCTTCAACATTTCATGCCTTTCTAATTTCAGTTGTGATGGCATTCTCAGGTGCGTTTAACGCCTTGATGCTTGCTACTAATAAGCCAAAAATCGCAAAGTTTTGCAGCCACTATTCCATGGTGTTTATGGCCTCAGCTGTAGTTTTATTGATATGGGCTGTGTTGCAGACAGTTTTAACCTGGATGATGGTAGGAAGGAGGCATGTTTAGATGTTTCCCCTGCTCCGTTTCGTCCCCGACTACATCAGTTTCGGGGGGAGCATCACAGACATTTCCTATAACAGAAGAGTTCCAAAAATCTGAGACTTGTGCAAGTCTCCAAGAGATGCATTAATCACAAGGAACTTTTTGAATATTTCAAGGGGATTCTCTAATCCAAGACCTTGTGTACGTTAAGAAAGTGAAAAGAAAGTTTACAGGAGAATAGAAATCCCAATCCATTAGAAAAAAATTTCTCCAAGTTGGATAATTATTTTCCACCTCAATCTATGAGTCGTTTACTATTCTTTAGATATCTCTGGTTAAGCACTTTATCCTAACGAAGTTTCATATCTCGAAGTCATGGTTCAATGTAGTATTGTCCTACGCCTAGTATCCTCTTATCAGGAGTGTTGTTTATTATAATTCTCTTTCATATTTTGGTGTATTCTATACTAACTTGATATGTTCTTGTTGAATTAGTTAGAAGTTAAGATTACGTGGAATTACTTAGGAGTTGTTTTAAAGTTGTTTAGATTTTGTGTTTAAATTTAGCAAATAAATAACCTTAGGGAAGTTAGGAGGTTATTCCTAGATTTTGTTTCCTCTTGTAACCTATAATTTATTTCTTCTCTCTAGTGTCTCTATCCTGTATCAGAGCTAGGTTTAGATTGACACCAGAATGGTTAAAACAGCCATGATGACTGATGTGTGGAAGGATGAGAGTTCCTAAGGATCGAATACGACCTCAATTTCTATCCCTAAAAGCACAGCCACGACACCTCACATATCTATCTCTGAAAACACTTCGCTCCAAATTACCTCTGCAAAACTCAACGGAAAAAATACCAATGAGGTTGAGTCTACTCCTTCGTCAAGTTTCGTGACACAACGAGGTATTTTTAGTGCAGCTTTAACAAGTCAGCAACATTCCGATCAGTGGATGTTAGATTCGGGTGCAACTGATCATATGATCGCTTTTCATGATATGTTTACCATGTACTCACCCAACCCGATTCAAACACATGTCAAGCTTGCAGATGGTCATTGGCCATTATTAAGGGCTTTAGTTCTGTTATTCTTAGCCCGAACATTACATTGCACTCAGTGCTCCATGTGCCTAAATTATGTTCCAATCGAATTTATGTTCAGAAGTTGACTCATGATTTAAAGTGTCAGGCCCTGTTCACTGACTCTGTTTATTTTAGGACTTGATAATGGGAACGACGATTGGCAGTGCTGATGGCTTTGAAGGGCTCTACTACTTCAGAGGACCAAGTCTAAGAAATAAACAAGTTCTCCAGGTTGGCAGTGAGTCGAATTCTAGAGAACAACAAATGCTACTTTTATATCGCCGTTTAGGGCACCTGAGTTTTCAGTATCTTAAACATTTGTATCCTTCACTTTTTCATAAAGATGACCTTTTTACTTTTTCATAAAGATGACATTTTTACTTGCGAAGTGTGTCAACTTGAAAAACACCCTCGTACATCTTATCCTTCTGTTGAGTATATACCATCCAGTCTATTCACACTGATTCATAGTGATTTATGGGGGTCGTCTCGCATCAAAACTATGTCCGGTAAACGTTGGTTCCTTACCTTCACTGATGACCACACTAGGATTTGTTGGGTCCGTTTACTTAAAGAAAAATCAGAAACTGCATCAATCTTTCAACAGTTTCATTCTCTCATTCATAATCAATTTAATACGTGAATTAAAATTCTTCGCACAAATAAGGGGACAGAATATTTTAATCAAACATTGGGAACTTTCCTGTCTCAAAATGAAATGATTCACCAAAGTTCTTGTGTCATTACCCCCAACAAAATGGTATAGCTGAAAGGAAAAATAGGCATCTTTTAGAAACTGCCCGTGCTCTCATGTTCACCAATTTTGTTCCTAACCGTTTTTTGGTGATGATGTCCTTACTGCTTGTTATCTCATTAATCGGATGCCCTCTCGTGTTCTGAAATTTAACACTCCACTATAAATCTTACTCACTATTTATCCGCAAATCCGATCTGTCCTCACAATCCCCCTCAAAATATTTGGATGTACTGCATTCACTCATGTTTATGATCACGAACGTCACAAATTGGAGCCAAAAGCCAGAAAGTGTGTCTTCCTTGGTTACTCCCCTACTCAGAAAGGCTATAAATGCTATTGTCCAATCACCAATAAATTTTACACTACCATGGATGTCACATTTTTTTAGTCTCAATCTTTTTTCTCCCTAAATTCCCTTCAGGGGGAGACTGAGCCTATTACAAGTAATCTTGATGGAAATTTTTGGGAGATTGACGATCTAAATACCATAATTGAGTCCCCTCAGTCAAAAATACCTGAGATTGATGGTCTAAATACCGAGTCACCTCAGCCAAAAATACCTATCCCGATCGTCCCAATTACTCAGATAGAAGAGTCAGTTCCTATTATTTCATGTAATAATGAAGATGATCAAGTCAACCCAAATCGAAGTGACAAGCAACCTGAGACTCTTGTTTATTCTCGACAACAAACGGTTCAAAGAGGAGTGGAGCCACCACAGCCTCAACAGCAAAGACATGAATCCATCTCGTCCTTAGGTACTGAACAATCTACCCTTGTGCCTCAAGACAATACTAATGATCTTGATCTCCCTATTGCACTTAGGAAGGGTTTGAGATCGTATACTCAACATCCAATTGCTTGATGTGTTGGTTATAGTCATTTATCTTCAACAGTTTTGACCTTGGCTCTCAATCTGGAAGCCAATGAGATACCAAAATCCATTCAAGAGGCTATGAGCAAGATTGGAGATCTACGACAGGATATTGTACCTTCGTATGGGGTAATCTTGTTACATGGAGTAAGAAACAATCAGTTGTTGTAAGAAGTAGTGCTGAGGCTGAATTCAGAGCATTATCTCACGGTATTTGTGAGATAATGTGGTTGAAACTCCCTTTCCAAGAACTCAAGATCAGGTTTGATAGTTCAATAAAAGTCTATTGTGACAACATGGCTGCAATTGCTATTGCACTCAATCCAGTGCACCATGATCGTACTAAACATGTTGAGGTTTACAGGCATTTTATCAAGGAGAAGATTGAAGAGAAAATTATAAATATGATGTATGTTCCATCATCAGATCAAGATGTAGATATCCTAACAAAAGAACTCTTGAGGCCCGTGTTTGAAAGGTTGTTGATCAAGCTGAAACTGTTCAATCTGTATAGTCCAGCTTGAGGGGGAGTGTTGAATTAGTTAGAAGTTAAGATTATGTGAACTTAGTTAGAAGTTGTTTTAAAGTTTTTTAGATTTTGTGTTTAAATTTAGCAAATAAATCTTCTTTTTTGTTAGAAAAGTTAGGAGGTTATTCCTAAATTTTGTTTTTTCTTGTAACCTATAAATAGTGCCTCTATTCCTTATCTTTGATCAATCAATTTGAAAATTTATTTCTTCTCTTTTTTCTCGTGTATGTCTCTCTGGTGTCTCTATCCTTAGTTTTTTAGTTCTTTTAGGAACTACTGCATTTGTTCTCAAAACTGAAGATGCTGAACAAGAAATAAGTGAACTAACATCAGAATGATGTGTTCATATCTTAGATGTACATCAAATCCATTTACGCTCAAATCAGTTCAAAGAGACCATTCCCTTGGTAAAATAACCACAAAGAATTATAGGCAATCAAAAGAAATTTGTCTATTACTAGACTTCAAGAACAGACAGATATCAATGTCTGTGAACATAAAACACTAATAGGGCTATAAAAGATGTTGGCATATGATGTGTCCAAGACTTGATCAACCATCTTATTCGTAGAACCATAATCCCTTTCTATCATATTTGATGCTTCATACAGGCTGGCTGTCATGCGAAATAGCGTCTTGGCCTAGCAAACAAACAGGACAAAATAGAAATACCAAACCATTAATATATATATGTTTTAGGTTACTATTTTTATCTTCATCGACCTCAATATGCAGGGATGTCAAAGGTTATAAAAATGGTACCTGCAGAATCCGAATTAGAAGAGAATTGTGTTCTCCTTATTAAAAATCTACTCAATGCATTGATAACAGCAAGAGGATTCTCCAGGTGGGCAGCATGTCCAGAGTCCGGGATCTCAACTATTTCATGGAGCTCAACAACTGCTCCATCCCTTATCTTCCTGCTCACATCCATTTTAGAAAGAATTTTCTGTGCAATTTTCTTGAATTTTGTATCGTTCTCCCCGACAATGATTGAAAGAGGTGTTTTGCAGCCTTCCAATTCATCCCACAATTGCCTATCATATAGCAGAGGCAAAGAACGCTTTATATGATTAGTCAACTTAAACAAGTATTCAATGTGGTGAGCTTTCTAGCCAAGAATCTGTGACCAGAACACCACTCACTTACCTCAAGCTCCTAGTAGTAGGACAGCTTAACCTACTTATTATCTTGTCAAGGACTAGTTCAAAAAAAATTCAACTCAATTTACTTGGCTATAGTTTCTGAGAGTAAAAGCTTAAATCCTTTGGATGAACATGGAACAAGAATTCAGACTTTGGAAAAGACTCCCAGATATTCAATGAAAAGTAAAGAGATCTGAGGGATGTGTACGACAAAGCTATGTATCGTTCCTCTTAATGGTGTTCTATCTCTAGTTATTTTTGTAACTACATTCACTCTGTAATTAACTCTACTTAGGGTAATTTCTCGTAAATCCCAAGATGGAGGTCTAGAACTTGTATTTAACTTCTCTAAATCAATGAAAACCAATCAAAAATTCCTTTCACAGAGAGGGGAAAAGAGAGTCACAGGTTCAAGATTGTATTGGTATCTATAATCTACTTACAATACCAAGTGTTTTACTTCCTGTATAGACCAATCCCTAGTTTGAATATGCATGCAAATTTATGGGAAATTAATGGTGCCTCGGTGCATTTTCACCAACATTGTTGCCAATTGCGATTCGAAACTGAAAATATAAGAAGGTTCATCTTCTTATGAACTTACGGCTGCCTTCCAATGCTCAAATCGGATAGAACTTTTGCAAGACTCTGAACATCATCATGCTTCAATCGACTGGCAAGAATTTGAGTGTAATGTGGATGTTCTCTTAAGCTGCTAAGAAGGAAAGTACAAGATTATAAGAATGGGCACAACAATAGTATTCAAGGTGGTGATGAAATAAAACCAATAAGGCCACCTTTTCCATAATTCCCCTGCATACCACTCCTCAAGAAAGCTTTGTAAACCATAGTCCTTAAGGATACGTGCTCTAGAATCATCTTTAGCCCTACGGATTCTTCTTGCCACCTCGTCTTCCAATCCCGGGCTTCCAGATATTATAACGGTTCTTCCAATCTTCAGAACAGACATTCATCTTTCTTAATAATTCGAACATAAATGAAAACTTTAAAAAGTTAGCAGAATTTCATAAACAACCTTATCACCAAATCTCAGGGCCATGTACATGGCAATCCTAGCCCCCATTGAGTACCCTACAAGGTTAACTTTACCAGGAGCAAGATGATGAATCAATTTATACAGTATATCAGCAACAACCTCCATCGAAAAACTTGGTTCCTTCACAACATGAGCATCAGAATCATTATTTTCTGTTGTTGATCCCCCATGACCAGGAAGGTCGAGAGAAATGCATCTGGCTGAGCCTGAGATGGCTTTCATGGTTGTGATCCAGTCTTCACCAGTTCCAAGAAATCCATGAAGAAATAAGAGAACATTATCCTGCAGAAGCTCTAACTGGTGTCATTCTAACAAATAAATGGATCCTACAAAAGCATGAAGATGCATAGGTTCTAAAAATTAAACTGTGAAACAGAACAGATAGGAAAAGCAGGTAATATTTGATTTGAATTTCTTACTTACGTTTGTTTTTTGTCCAACCTCCAAAACTTTTATTAAATGAGAGAACCCCTTTGAGTCAACAGTTAATTGGTACCTACGAACTTGCTCCTCGGTAAATTTTCTACTAACAAATTTCTGGTTGATTTGAAAACTCTTCAAAAGTTGATTAGCCTCAGCAACAGATGCTTCCATAATGCCACTATGAGGGTCACGACAAATTCTGAGAGGATTGACAGTCACATCTTCTTCAAGCCAACGGTAAGTTCCTAGACCGTGGGCTATAGATGGGGCTGGTTGATTATTCATCAGTTTTCTTATTTCTGCATTTTGAAGCTCCAGATAGCAGGATAACTGTATATATCCAGACAAACCTACACCACTTTCAAATGCAGCACTAACAACAGCCATTTTTCCGAGTTGCTGTGCCCACCTTGCTACTAGTGCTGCATTTTCAAATCCGCCAATAACACTGGGTTTTATAACCTAGAAGGAACAATGTAACAGATCAAAAATCATGATTGGTACATAAATTATAGTAAAATGATGTGAAATCTCCCAGCAGAAAATCTTCAAAAAACAACACAGTTTATTGATATATTTTAACGTAAAAAATATTCTCCAGCTATTTCTAAATTGTGTCCTTATTATGGCTCTTTACTAAAATGAACTGTCTTCAGTACATCTTTTTCCTTTCTTCTATGCTGGGCATGAAGTCAGGCCATTCATACATATGATACAGGGGGGAATCTATCCAAAATTACACAACAAATGAAGCCCTAGAGCCAGTAGGGAATATTCATTAGAAAGCTGATTGTATCTGTATATATTAAACCACCGAGTTCAGTCCTGGATATCTACTCCACTCTAAATTCGAATAGCGGATTCCACTATTGCACATCTTATTTATAATAACGAGGGTTTTACACGTAACTTACTATAGCAACAATTCCTGGATGAGCATATCTTGCAAGTTCTTTCACAGGATCATTTTGAATACGATCAATAGTTTCATCCAGTGCAACAGGCAAACCACTCTCTTCACTGAATTTTATAATAGCGTCTTCATCCATAACTGGTTCCTGAGTTGAGAAATTCAAGAGGAACATGACTGTATCAACAAAAAGATGACCAGAATAACAAGAAATGTATAGACTAGAAAGAAAGTATAGCATGTAAAGTCCAAATGTCAGAAATCACTCAAGATATATTAGTGAGATACAATCAAATCTTCATTGAGTGTACCTCGATATACTGCAGGCCACAGTCCTTCACCAAAGAGCTAAATAGAATGGCTTCTTCACAGCTCCAGTTCCGATTGGCATCAACGCGGAGTTCAATCTCATTACCAAGCTTCTTCCTTACTTCCTGTACAACTGCAGCATCATACATGACATTCCCTTGTCGGGCTACCTGAAATTGTTCAAGTATTAGATTATTAATAAGTCAATGTAGTTTCTGTAAACCAACCAATCTTGAGATACATGATAATGAGAATACTCCTGGAAAAAGAAAATAAGAGAGAATCTTCAGAAAATGGTAATGTAGCTTGCCTTTAACTTGATAGCAGTAAAACCTTCTTCAACAAGTGTCTTAGCAGCACGAGCAACCTCAGAAGGACTCCCACCAGAATCCAACAGCCCACAAATTTGAACTTTTGACGAAGATGCCAAGTTGTTTTCTTCATCTAATCGATGCTGGAGTACGTCTAACAAGCTGCAACCTCGTCTTGCTGCTATGGCATTGAGGACAGCCATTTCCAAACCACATCTAACACTCGGATAGATTGAGCTTGGCTGTATAATGACGAACAGTCAACTAAAAAACAAATACATATGGATAACAATAGTCCAGAACAAATGCATAAGCCGGAATATAGGAGCACCTACTGGTATTCCCAGTTCATGGCAAATCCAAGATGAAAACGAGCCCCGTAGCAAAGGAAGGAAGCTGCTGATCTTGGCTCCCTTTAATACATAAATAAGACACTTAAGTTGCTCCTCAACGTCTAGTAGGTTCTCTTTGTGGATATCAAGGGGCGAAACCTGTTGAATAGCTAATTAAGTAATTTCATACCCAACCTACTGGGGAAAATAGGAAAAGTACAAAAGGATTTATAGGAAGCCTGAGATTGGCAGGATCATATCAGGCACACCAGTGCATAATAAAGAAGGGATTCAAATTTCTCGATAAGCAGATCAGAAGCAGAACTAACCTCACCAAGCCCAAGGCTCCCATCCTCAAGAAACAAAGACAAAATAAAACCTTCTCTGTAGAGCTTCTGACCGACTTGGTCTATAGAACTAGATGTAGTAGTAGGTGGAGCACATAGCGGGATTCTGTCACCCAAAGGAAAAAGGGAACAGAGATTTAGTCACCAAAATTCTCTGATTAGCATTATCTTAGCCACTCAGGGCATCTATAACTTAATAAGAGAAATAGGTAAACACCTGAACAATGTGTAATCCATTCTACTTATCTTGCAAAGGAAGAGTCCAGGTGAAACAGATTCTTCAGAATAAAGCCTTGAAAGGATGCTTAACCCATGATCTGCTGCTTGACAAGAGAACTTCCTCATGAGACTGGCACAAGGACCATAAAGAGTCAACAGCAAAAAACAAAATGTAACCTTGAAAAATGTTTTACTTTTCAATAAATGGGAAGAATCTATCAACCTAAAGGAATTTAACTTGAATAATTATTTTTAAGAAACCTGTGGAAGCTAGTATTGGCATCAATGGAACTTTCAACCTCGATTATGAAATCATTTTCTTCACGTTGAGACATAAGTAAAGCATCTTGAAGTTCCCTCTTTGTCCGAACATGTAGGTGCTTCAGACTGTACATCTAGCAACTTCCAAGTTAAAATGAAGCAAGATTGACACAGAATATGGCAGGTTGTAACTATGAAATAAAGTTAAGAGGCTTGGAAAATTATTGTAAATCATTTAAGACGCTTGTCACCGTAGATCCCACATCGACTATTGAATTAAAGTTCCCAAGAAATATCCACAATTGTAAATTCAACATCAAGTAGAAATTAGATTCATGACCCACCAGTTCAATACATTAACAGATGTCTAACCAAAAAATATAGTTTTTGATTTAAGTCTAAAAATTGGCTCCAATCAGATACAACAACACAAGATAAAAACCCATTTTAATTTTATGCTTTTCAAACAATCAAGACACATTGATAAGACACAAAAGCTTAAAAGTAACCATGTTGAACGAACATAAAACTTTTTCCTTAACATCTTGAAACTGAAGCTGTTTGAATGCTAATTGTTGAAATCCTGCAGGATCATATTTTGCAACTGTATCCACAGAATTTACGTAAACATTGTTTAGAACAGCATAGAACAATTGATTTTCATTACAACAATTGATAAAATCACGGTTGTGTGTGAACAAGAGACAGAGGCATGTTAAATGAAAACTCTACAATATATTAAGGTAAATACATAATTATTACCCATGTGCCACACATAGGCTACGGAGTGAAATTTTGTGAGAGGTGTGGAAGTACTGGTCTAGTATTGCTGGCTCTACTTTGTCCTTAATGGGAAGGAGACTGAAGATTCCTCCACCATTATTATTGATGACAACAATAGTCACGGGTTTCCTCGTCATCCTTCAGAGAGTAAGTTACTAAAATATTAGCATGTTAATTTCTGAAAAATAAAAGAAAATGCAAAAGGGAAAATAGTAAAGAAAAATTGTACAGTTGCTGTAACACAAGACTAGAGGTTTTTCTTCCTTTCATTTTTGTACCTCTGGCTCAAAATTGCCAAGCCATTCGTATCATAAAGGAAAGAAACATCTCCAACTACACAAAGCACCTGAATATCATCGAAATATGAAGAGATTGAGGAAGAAAGAAGGATGAAGAAATAGGCATATATATATTCTTATCTAAAAAATACCCAGTATACAAGATTCATGGAATAACAACACAAGCAAAAAGATACAAAAAATGGAGGTATTTCGCAAGAATTGTTTTGATATTTACACAACAAAAGGCTTCAGGTATAATAAGGTGATGTCTATGTTGATTTTGTACACGGCAGTTACCTTATTATCCAGTTTTCTGGAAACATTGCTAGGTCAGATATTCTAAAAATGAACCATGATATACAGAAACCATTCAATGTGTGATTAATCGGCATAGTTCTTTATATAACCAATAAGCCCTGTAAGTGATCTTTTTGCAGATAAATCTGTACATACAAATTCTAGCTACATACTCGTTTGTTGCTGCCAACAGAGAAACCAACAGCTGTGCTAAGAAGTCCATCAATACCACTGGCTCCCCTATTTCCAGAAGTCCATGTCCAGTAAAATGGAAGTTGTAAGTTTAATGGTTTAGCTGCTACGCTGTTGTTGCATTTCGACCAACCATGTGCATACATGTCTACATCACGGATTGGCATGCTGTTCCCCAAGAATAGAACAGAATCAAATGGAAGTGCCTCTGAGATTACCTGAGCAACTTGTGGCTCAGATAGGGAGTAGTTAGAAGAAATTTGAAATTGTATCTCCCACTCAACCTGTAAAATAGATGAAGCCATTCTGAAAATGAGAACAAATTGGAAAGTGCAACCATGGAATACTCAACTATCACCACTTTTTTTGGCGAGATATAAATTCACATCTAATTATAGACACCAAAATACAATGTCATTACATGTCCGCAAAAGATTAATTTAACCATTCTCTTCACCATCATATAAACAAACAAACTGAAATTCATCCATCTTGAGAAGAATGAACTTCTTAAATATTGATCCTTCTTTTCCCAAAAAGAAAGAAAACAAAATACAGATTTTGGATTTCAGTCTAATTGCAGTAGACTAGTGCTCTATTTTATAAAATTTTATTCTCGGTCGTAATAGTTCCTACAAGACTTGTTACAACTGAGGAACAAAAACAAAATAAGAACTACCACTGGAGATCAGATCAATTACCATCATATTCAATGCTTGTAGTGTAGCAGAGCACTTGCTCCTATGGCGAGGAAATCCAGTTTTAAGTAAACAACCCACAAATTCTAAGACGGTGCTTTGAATTCTATGGGTCACAATATGTGATGGATCATGACGACCTGGATGCTCATCAACCATGATGTATGAACAAGGAAAGCAGTCCTCAAGCATCTTCGAAACACGCTTGCTTGTTACCCTGCTTCCGATCTGTTAATTATTGCAAACATAGAGCTAATTAAAGAAGGAAAATAAATTAAGGTGATTCTTGGAAGTTTTTGTTCATTTAATATGACCTAGTGGTAAAATGGAAGTAACAGGTGCCACTTAGAAGCTTCCTTCATTTCAGAACCCTACAAACTACCAAATTACAACTATAATAGTTTGCTCTAATTCACGTTTACCTCTACTTTTCATGGAAATCTACACAAGATGACATATTCCACTACTATTTAACCATTCTGTATTACATGAGTTTCACGTTGCATCTTCTCATTAATTATAAGCTACCCTACAGAAGTGTGGATAATGATCAACAAAAATGTACCTTTCTTACCTTCATTATTTTGACCTTAAAAGATGTACTGACTATACGCCATTATGTCAATACCACTTGAACAATACAATTCAAATTTCCTGTACTCATTGAGTACATCTGTTACACACCCAAGCCCAAGCATACTGTTATGATATTTTCCTATTATCCTCTATTTTTCACTCAGCATTCATCGAAAACCACATTAAAACCCTGCAGCGTGCTTTACTAATCTTGATGATTAAGGGCACTATTTTTTATACTGGAAGATGACTTGTACTACGGAAAGAATTGTGTTTGGGCTTTAAGGAAAGTGAGAAAAAAGTAGAAGAAGAAAAAATGAGTGGGTAAGTATTACCTGAATAATCACGTCAAATTTTAGCCATTTTCTTACAGAATCAGAAAGCAATGCATGATCAAGGTGATCGACAAAGAAAAAGTTCTTTTCTATTTCTAGAAAGGAAGATGAACTCTTTCTCAAGCGTAGACCTGACAATACATCAGCAACTATAGGCCATGAAATATGTTTGGCCAATAGAAACGCAGCCCATATCTCATCTTCTGAGTGAATTGACCCAAGAAGTAAAATGCCATTTCTGGCTCCATTGATTACTTTCAAAACCTCTGCCATTTGGCCAAAAGTATCAGCAGACGTTTGAGAAGCTCGTAGTTGAATATACTTGGTAAAAGCTTCAGCGCTTGACATCCAAACGTGTAATCCATTTAAGCAAGCTAAATTCCACCGACTTGGACTACTTTCCAGTGGCTCTCTAAATGGACAATTTATGTGAACGGGGCCACAGGGTGAAGAGGTTGCTCGATGTACAGCAGAATCAAGAGTGGTAAGTACCATTCTGGCGGGAATTTGATCAGTTGGGACAGGAAGACCAAAGAAGAACCTCACAAATGAACCAAAATGGTTTACCTATTAACAAATTCAAATACTTTCAATAAAATAAACTAACAAAAATTGTAAGTTAAAATCATAATGGAGGGCTGGGATCCACCAGACAAGAAAAACATGAGCCGAGCACTCAACACAGAAAAGACGGTCTTTTCAGTATCTTGAAAGGTGTTGAACAAGCTCAGGCCTCAAGTTATAAAAATAATAAAGAACAATAGTTGCTTCTTAACTCTAGGATCACTAACCAAACACTTGATTAGTACAGTTTAGGGGCCCAATGAATGTTAATGAACTCTAGGAAAATGATATGCAGCCTTATCATATACTTGGTTGTTGCAGATATAAATCTTTTGTGACTACCACGTACTTGATTGTGATAGTAGACATTTTTTTAACTGCAATAGCATATGAACACAATGTATATCATACGTTTATACTCATTGATCTATAGCATAATACAAAATCATGTTCAATTGTTTTAAACAAAAAAACTTATATTAGTACGAGGATTTAACAATAAAAGGTAGAAATCACAATAGGAAAGTTAATAAATCTCTCTCTTCCATACCTGATTAATAGATTGATTTGCTCCTGCATCCTGTAGCTCTGGGGGGCGGTCAGCTGTTAGCAATAAAAGAGGTAGAAAATTTTGACTGGCTTCAACCACCTACAAAATTATCAATCATAAGTTAAGATAAAAATTAGGCATTTCCCCTCATTTAGGCCGCTCAGACAGCTAACTGCTTGTAAAGAGTCTTATCACCGCAATAGCTACAGTTTAGTTTCATTCCTGATAATCAGGAAGCTAGTTTTTGTTAACCACTAAGTTTGTTAGCTACTGAGCAATTATAAAACTAACTTCCTACTTGTTACCATGTCTGTAAGTCGTTTTTTAGCCTAGGTACAAGAGCGCTGTTTTCTTTTAATGGACGAAATATATTTGTAACTTACTTTTAGTTTAGGAGACCAAATGTTGTTCAATGTTATTCTTTTATTCCTCTATTTACTTGTCTTCAAACTGATTAGAGAGAGAAGCAATGTCTTGTCCCAAAATACAATAAATAAATAAATAATAGAGGTTGAAGAGATGAGCCAACTTTGTTTCTCAAGTATAGACGAACGTGGAGATCCTTGGGCAATTCAAACCTGGGCTTGAGAATAAGTCAAGCTCAGAAGAAATAAAATTCCTGTCCTCACCGTGAGTGAAAGGCTTATGCATTGAAAAGATTTAGGCAACTCCAATACATTGGTTAAAAAATGTTCAAATTAAATTTCAGCAAGTAGTTGAATATTATTTCATGATATGCTCAATATGACTCACAGCAGGAAGAAGATTTGAAACAGCAGTGCCTGATGATGTGATTACAACTGCTGGCCTATGAGATCCTTTAGCGTACCCAATTGCATGAAAAGAAAGAGAGCGTTCATCAAAGCATGCCATACATGTTATCAGCGGATGACTTGCAGCAGCAACGGCAAGTGGGGATGATCTTGATCCAGGAGCTATGCAAAAATACTAGAGTGAATAACAGGTCAGATCTGTCTGCATCTATGTTAATGGAAAATATTTATCAACAGTAAACATACCGTCAAACCAAGACGGGAACATTCTTCAACTATGAGTGACGCCCAGAGAGCATTGATGTTGGCATGCTCTTGCTCTGAGTGACGAGTTTCACTGATATGATCCCACTGATGGTAGAAGTGTCATGTCAGAGGGATAAGAAACAACTTTATATCAATAAATCAACTGGATATGTGTCATCTTGATTCTTTAACAGCTGGTTGGTTTGCGAGCCTCACCCAGCAAGGTGCACCAACATCAGTGGCTCAGATAATATATGAAACGAACGCATTTTATTGAAAACCACAGCCAAATACAACCCAATTCAGAAAAGGAAAGAAAATACTCCAAAGGATAGATAATTGATCTCCATGATAACATTTCAATGAAGCTAATTAACTAAACTTGAAAAGCAAGTAGCAGGTACATTAGTATATAGTTGTAAAAGAATCAAACAAAATGGAAAGAGAAGGAAAAGATATATCATTTAACAGAAAACCACAATGTGGGCAACGCAAGGACAGATATACATATTTAATCATGATTTTACACTGGTCTGCATTTTCAGAAGTTTGGAACCTCACCATATTACATGCAACAGCAACACTCGACGAAAGCCTAATGCAGAATTGATGGGAGAGTGAAGACCCCTTCTGCAATAATTGTGAAGGTTATTAAAGAGTCAAACCATAAACACATCTGACATGTTGAACTAGCATGAACAATGTCTTCTTTTTTCACTGGAGCATGTTCACCTTTGTACTCTTTTCCAGAAGGCTATGGTAGAAATTGTCAATAAAGTGCGGTCTGATTATATTATTACTTCATTCTCAACTGCAGAGTTCCATGAACAAGGAAATATGTAATGAACTTGTGCATATTATTGATTTGTGAAGGAGGATATCAAAGGGCTATTAGATCCATTTTGAAATTTGAAATATATGAAACTTCAATATATTTCTCAGCTATGCACAAACCATCAGTTGCTAATATGCTTTTGCTTCTGTAATCTAAGTGACCAGCAGACAGCAAGCCATAAAACTGAGAGTACGTTCCATAGCTAAACAAAAATATAAGTTGAAAATTATAGCAGAAACTCTGCCAAAGTAAATCGAGAATTCAATAATTGAAGGATGAAAGATTACCAGAAAGAGGAGATACCATTTCCATGATCCCAGTATTGAAACTTTCACCAGCCATTGAAAGTACTTCCATGTATGCCTACAATATTTGCACGCTTAAATGAGAATGGCGAGAACCAAAACATACATCTCCAAATGATTTCTATGCTTTCTGGGAGATATATTCTTTAAATCTAAGTGATTTAAAATAACTTTAAAAACTATCATTAAGTTCAATCAAAACTGGAAATGTCAGAATAGTTGTAACATCAACAGAAACATAACAATAGTGGAGAAAATGATCGTTGTTATCCATATAACTATGAAATCCACATGCAAAACCAGATATCCAGGTAGTTGAAACTCACACGTTGAAATGGAAATGATTTTTCAGAGTATACCATAAACTTACAATCATTTCCATCACCCTACCCAAGGTATATATCTCCCTGACAACCATAGAAGATAGAGCGCAAACAAGCACAAGGGCAAGAACATGATGCAAGTCTTGCATTGCCAATATCTATCTTCAAAGAGTCTGGTATAGTTCTTTCTAGTCAATTATAATAAGGTGTGATAGAAAATGGAAGATGCAACATATATATCATATTTTACAGAGAAAATTATAATAACTAAAAAGATAATTAGTAAGATACAAACTGACAGGGAAGCCTCGCAAGAAAAACAAAATACAATTTATTTGCCAACAAAAACTGCACAATTCTAGAATGGCCTCTTCTTTTCATTAGCCTTACCCCCATTTAACCAGAATATACTACTAGATAATTAGATAATCTCGATGCCCACCTAATAAGTCAGCCAAAATCTCAACCTTGTTAGGATAGCCAAACATGTCATATAAATCCTCAGTTGGCTAACAAGTTAATGTTTGATAAATATATACCGTATTCTCATTGCTAACCATTTTCTCCTTCACGTGGGAGGGTAGGAACTACAGTCTAAAGATGGGGGCTGTAACAATTACTGATTCTAAAATCTGTAATCTATATTGCACTCTTAAGGATTGTTCTAAAAGATCCACAACAATACATACAGTACACACACTGGCCAGGTAGTCACTTCAATTATAAGAACTACTGGAAACATACATTTTAATGAGTGCAACAAGCTATATTTCAAGTTACTAAAACAAAAATGTCAACCAATGCATAGACAGAGTGATGAAGGAGATGAGGAGAAATTATAGTACGAATATAGAGTGGCTGCAACTGCAAAGCTGATCTATTAAAATTCTCATAAAACCACCACTTCAAACAAAATGTTATCCCAAATTAGTATCAGGAAACGATTAAAATTTATACCATCTGATGTGTTCTATCCACCAGTTTCAAAGCTGTTAAAGAAGATCTTATGAATTTGGACTGGCACTTTTCTCTGGACGGAAAATTTGTACTGATCTGGACACAAGTCACAAAACAATCATTTAGTATCATCCAGCTAGCACATCAACATGACTATAAGCAGGTCAAAGGATCCCCTAAAAGCTAAGTCTCTCTTATGTTGTCAATTAGATTTAATATTTTAATGTCCTATGTCAAACACAGATTAGATAATAGTTATTAAAATCATGTAAACGATCTAATAAAATTTGACTAGAATTCAGGGAAATGTGGCATGAAGATATACCTGGTAGATAGATAAGCTCAAAGAATGAAGAGCTTCCTCCAATGTGCACGGGAAAGATTCGCTCCATGCAAGTGTTGCAGAGAGAATAGAAACTCCCTCGTACTCATTCAACTCAATCTGTCAAGACCATAATTATTTAAGAATATTTAAACACATATTCCACCAGAGAATTAACTAATGTAACAGGATGAACAGATCAATGGCATAACTCTAGCATCATATGAATCCAGACAGAAATTTACTTGGGGAACGCAAAAGTATGAATGACCAGCCTCGTGCTTTGGCGAAGATGTCTCCCCAGTATTCTCATTTACAAAACCATAAGCCATAATAGGAGCTGAATCATTCGTGAGATACCTTCGTAAAAAGTAATAAAACACACTTGAGTAGATCGAGCTTTCAGTGGCATTGAATAGTGGATCAGATTCAACAGCATTTTGCACACCCAAAAGAACCATAGCAACAGGTATTTTTGCAAAATTACAATTAGTTAATAAAGTCATGCTGTAAATGGTAACACTTCCAAAAACTTATTTACAACCAAAGCAGCAAAAATACGATGGCATGAACAAATGGTAGCAAAATACATTAATTCCATTTAGAATTACAATTCAATTATAGGTGGGAATTTGAACTTTCAACCTTAATAGAGAAGTTTCTAATATACTGGCAAATAGAACTATGCTCAAATCAGCACAGAAAAATATATTCATTAAATATATGTTTTGATGGAATTTCCTTTTAAAGTAATGCTGATTCCAGAATCAAAGCCAGCAACTGAAGCTAAAGGCTGAAACAAACCTTTTCAATGAACTTTGTTTTGATGAAGTAGAAGACGAGCTTGCAAAGGGAATTGCAGTGCCAATTCCAAAAACTCCACGGGTATCGTTCAAGTATAGAGACTTAATTGTCGCATTAACCTTCTCCTTGGAAAGGAAAAAGACAGGAAACACTTCAGATGACTCCGGCTGACAACAAAACCACAAAAGAGCTTTCGAACTCGGAGGAACAGCCACCTGCAAATTCATCATCAGTGTTACCGTTCCACACAAAGAAACTGTTAATAACCCTTTAATTTGGCTGCATTTCAAAGTCTTTTTACTCCAAATACAAAGATCAGGGGAAAAGGATCAAAACGCAATACTAAGCCACACCTGAAACCTGAAGACTCCATCAGAAGAACGTGGAGGTTCCAACTTCAACTTTTCAATGGCCTCACTTATGCTCTCCAGTCCCTGATTAAGCGTCAGAGCCGGTGGTAGTGTATGCGTAATGCACATCTCCACCACCAAATCCCCGTCTTCAAGATCGGATAACTCCATTGCACCCATGACTTTACTGTCAAACCGTACACCCTGAGCAACCAAAACATTCAAAATTAACCAGAAAATAAGGAAAAGGTGAAGTTCAAAAACAATCCTTCAACTATGGACCTTGAAGCAGTGGTTCTGAGGAACGCGAAAGGAGCCTGGTAGGCGGGAAGCTTCGGGAAATAAAGCGACAGTAGAGAAGAACTGTACGCGCGGGAAAGAACCTCTAATAAAATGTCTCACCGAGTGCGGAAGAGCAAATTTATGTAAGCTTAGATTGTCAACTTTCATTGTGGGAGGTTGATTGATAAAAAAATGGCGAATTTGTTTGGGAGAGACGACGATAAGAGAATTCCAATCTTCACGGGTGATAGGACGGCCTAACGATATCCACGTACGACCATTTATTGAATCCGTACTCTTTTCGCCTAAACACTGCTCATCAATAAAGTTATTCGGCCCATTATGTGCATTATTGTCTGAAAATTGCCATTGGCGAGCTTTCCAGTTGGTTCACTTGGCGAAGCATTTTCCTGGAGAATTTCTCAGGAAAAATCTCGCCTCATCAGTTCAAATTGCGGTTAATGCAGCAAAATTCACAGAGGTCATTCCACTTCCAATAAGTTGCATTTATAAATTCGTCATCCATTCGGGTTTTAAATTACAGCATTAGTTGGAAGAAATTATCAACAACAGAACGAGGATAAGATTTTGTACTTCATCCTAGTTATAATCAAAATACATTACAGGTCATACAAGTATAATTGACTAGCGGATTTTCTGAAGTAATGGAATTGTCATCGGTGAAGAGAACATTCTCTCTACAAATTCTTGGCCTCCTTGGCTCTGACCTTGCTGCTCAACATTGCCTCGTATCAGCCAGTTTATTGCTCCAACTTGGGCAAGAAACGTTCCATCTTAATGGTGGCTAAAAACCCATTAGTCTGATGACTAAAACATTGCGCGGCTGTGTCTGGAAACAGTAATCTCATACTCTGATCTTGTTCGTCGGGCTAAAGACCCATTTGTCTGAGGCCTAAAACATCAAAAACAGGATTGTGAATCATACGAATGTTCCGAAAAATAAAAGCCCAAATAGTTGTTTACCCATTACCACTACAACAGCATCCGTCTTCTTCTTGGGATGGGTTTTGGTTCCTTAATTTCCACTACAACAGCATCGGATGTCAGAAAAGTTTTGGCAACCGACGCTGCATGCTCCAGGCAACATCTGACTACCTGTCCCAGATATCAGTAGAGGACTAAAATTTAGTGCAATGAATTGTTGAGTTGATGAAAAACCATTCCTTCACTTTATTTTTCAATCAACTTTCTCCAATCTATATTTTTCAAGTTCGTTTAGATACTATAATTTCATATTTGACCAAAAGATGAGAGTTTTTCTGCTAAATGTTTAGACCAAATTCCTAAAATTTTAATCGGAATGGTATAACAAAACTGTCAAAGGGCTTTGAAGAAAGTTTATAAACCTTTGATGGATCCATGATTCCAGCTTTCATTAAATCCTCGTAACAGTCTGTTGCAGCATTATATCCATATTTAATATCTTTGTTGATTAGAACCTGTAAAATATAAAGTTAACTTTACCATGGTTGATTAGAATCGATATGTGAAAATGAGAAAGAAAACCAGACACCGCAAATTAGAAACAAACTTTTTAGTTCATAGTGTACCTTATCTATAACCATGTTTCCATTGACACCGGCATTTCTTGCTATTAGTTTTGTAGGATAACTCAAAGCCCTTCTGAAAATCTCAGCTCCAATCTGCAGTTGAGCAGTCCAATCAATATAAACAAATCAGAGAACGCATCATATGAATTGAGGTGTTATTCTAGTCGATATACTAATTAAAACTAAATCTACCTGACATTTAATAATAAGAAATTAAAACAGAAAATGTTGGAGTAAACCATAAGAGGGATACCATCTGTTCTTCATTTTCCAAGACACTCTTTATATCATCCACCTTGGTAGACAGCCTTAAAAGACAACATCCACCACCAACAACAACACCTTCTTCAATTGCGGCCTACAACAAACGTGAAGTTACAACTGATAATTCGAAATCATATTCTCAAGGAAAGCAGACCGACCATGGGCATGCACCTTTGATGCATTCAACGCATCCTCAATCCTTAACTGTCTGTCCTTCAACTCGACTTCAGTTTGTGCTCCTACCTACAATTTAGAAGGTGGAAAAGTGAATAAGCCTGGCGTAAGTTGCTATTTCCCTGTGTTGATATAGTCAACATTTTGCGTTGCTTAGAATATCATCACCTGAAGAATAGCAATTCGCCCAGATAATCTTGCAATTCTCTCGTTCAATATCTTCTTTGGAAAATTTTCCTCCGTATTCTGCAGAATAGATGATAGTATGTCTCTTGCTGTAATTAAACTTAACGTCAAATCTATATACTTCAACATGGAAATGTGTGTTCTCTTAAATTACTTAGAAATGGATCCTGCACTGCAGAAAACCTCAAAAATGTAGGATATCTCAGCATAGATTAGGAATGATTCCAGCACCTCCATAAGCTTTTGAATCTGTAAAACTCTTTTTTGAACTGCTTCCCGAGTTCTTCCATCTGTAACTATTAGTGTGGAATCCTTTGATATAACAACCTTGGTAGCGGAGCCCAATACCTCTTTGCCGGTCTTTTCTAAAGTCAATCCACTATCTTCTCTAATCACGGTTGCTGCAAACATATAAAAGAGTGAAGCAGTTCGGATTACATTTTATAACATATCTTCTGAGAACTAGAATAAAACTACAGGAAAAATGCCTTTTCTTTTCGTTATTGGTTATCAAGTATATAAGATCAAAGATAAGCTTTATTTAGTTCATAAAGGTTCGAGTATATTGTTAAATGATGAATACAATAGTACATTTGATTAGACACATCATCCTTGTAAATTCATGGTATTTCATTGTCATTATCATAATGAGCCATCCTTCAGTGAATTCCCTTCGTCTTTGATATATGTTTATGCCTAAACCTCATTGAATATTAGTATATAGTGCATCACTCCAGGGATGTAGAAATTAGTTGCATTTATTCATGTTAGCATTGAAGAAAAAAATAGTGCCCTTTTCCCCTTTTCCTTTTTTGAGGTGGGTGTTCAGAAAAATGGACAAAGCACAACAGGGACTCAAAACTCTCTTTCT
The DNA here is from genome assembly GCF_013281855.1 of Momordica charantia. NCBI lineage: Eukaryota > Viridiplantae > Streptophyta > Magnoliopsida > Cucurbitales > Cucurbitaceae > Momordica > Momordica charantia. The sequence goes on along the minus strand of NW_028275167.1, from coordinate 29,552,910 downwards.
AATAATCTGCTACCTCCAGTTAAGGTGGCTATGTCATCTAAGTAGTGACTCTTGCGCTCGCCAAAGGCAGGAGCCTTGATAGCAGCTGCCTTCAGTACACCTCTTAGTTTATTCCTAATTACTGGAGCCAGAGCTTCCTGCTCAATGCCCTCTGCCAATATCACAATTGGGAATTTCTCTTTCACTGCACTGTCCAATATTTTAAACATTTCCTTTGGATCTGAGATTTTTTTGTCGATCAACAGTAACTGCAACCAAAAATCCCCATTTCTAAGGATTACTCATAAATAAAAGAAAAACATATTACTTAAAGTCCGGTTGCTACCTTGCAATCATGGAATTCTGCCATCATCTTCCGTCTATCAGTAACAAAGTACGGAGACAAATATCCACGATCAAATTGCATCCCTTCCACAATTTGCAGGCTGTTATCAACACTCTTCCCTTTTTCAATTTGGACAACTCCTTTCCTTCCAACTTGACGAAGGGCATCTGAAATCATATTTCCCACAGCATAATCATTCCCAGCACTAACTGCGGCAACATGTGCTATTTCGTGATCTTCAACCTGCAATTTTTAAATATGTAGCAGTTGAAAAGATCACTGACAAACAGTTATTAGACTACCACTTGCGGCTTAAATTGATGTTCTTTTCTTTTGATTCTCAGGGTTTTGAACCTTGACCTTCCACACTGAAAGGAGCATAACCTTGATTACCTCTCTTGATATCAATTTCAGTTCAGAAACTAGTGCTCTTGCAGTCATCTCAATTCCACGTGCAATTTGTACAGGATTCATGCCAGATGAAATAACCTAAAAAATGCATTTTATAATTAGTACTTAAAATTGACCAAGCAATTAATTGAGGGGATATCAAAAGTTACCATGATTTGTTATTCTTTCCTAATAAAAAAATATTGATTGTTAATTTTGATGAGAAGTGTTAGCGTAGTCTTATCAAACAATCAAAGACCCAAGAGGTTAACTCAATCCATAAAGTACCAAGCTGAGCATATCTCAACGGTAATTGGCACCTACTACTTCCCTTAAAGTTGGAGGTTTAAATCCCTTACTCCAATTTGTTGTACTTAAAAATTAAAAAAAAAAAGAAAAGAAAGCTCAACTTTCCAAAATATTACACATAATATATATATAACTTAAAATTTAAAATATTTATATCATAAATGCTGTACCATACCTAAAAATTACATTTTATAAATATACATAAATTAAATTTCAACTATTTATAGTCATATATAAAAACTTTATTTTGCTTTTTACATAGTTGATTTATCTCTTTAATCTAATGAGTTTAGTCAACCAAAAGTTTCTTACGAGTTAAAAAAAAGGTAGGTGACATGGTATTGCATGGTCCACGTAACAGTGTAAGTTCTAAATGGTTGTTATTAATGCATGGAATTTCCATTAACTACCTTCATACCCTCAGCAATCAATCCCTGGGCAAGAACGACAGATGTAGTGGAACCATCACCAGCAAGGTCATTTGTCTTTGCACCAGCTTGTCTCACCAATTTCACGCCAACGTTCTCTAAAGGGTCTTCCAGCTCAATCTAAACAACAATTTCCAACCAGATAATAATCGAATACCAAAAGGAAAATTGACAATGCTTGAGCACTTGTGTTATTATTTATAAGCCTGGACATGCTGGATAAAGTTTTCATAACAGCTATTTATGCAACTAGAAAATACGCTGCATGGTGGGATGATAGTTGACATGCTGTAAATCAAATACCAAAAGTAAGGCATACGAGAAATGGATGCAAATTCACAAAACAACCAGAGAATTGTAGAGAAATTGCAGCTAATTCAATATCTAGTGGAAGATCTTATACAAGGGACGTTTTAAACGAATTTATTGCCCTTCTTTCATCCAAAAGTTCTATTATAGATAAACTTAATATCAAAATCCATTTTAATTCAAATAAAGTTGTCAAGGTACAATATAGATTATTGCAATTCTTTGTCGAGTGAAATATAAGATGTATTACAAGAATTGATCTCTATTATGTTTCCTGACCATATAACTTTCTAGTGTTTTAGCCATTTTTCCCTCTCGAATAGAAGTGGATTAGAACTCGACTCAGTTCATTAATTGAATTAATATCCAACTGATCTAACATTTCATATCACACACACCATAATAACTGAATTGAAAATAAAAATATGTTAATCAAATCACACCATAATACCTCTTTGAGGACGGTTTCACCGTCATTAACGATCTTGGGCGGTCCATATTTGTTTTGAAGCACCACATTCCTCCCCTTCGGCCCTAACGTAACGCCCACCAACTCCGCCACCAAATCAACTCCAACCTGCACAACCAAATCAAACTAATCAATCGTCGAGCAAAGAAGAATCGCTAGGGCAGAGAAACAATAAACAAATGTCCCATCCAAGAACGTAACCTGAAGCTTCTTCAAGGCAGACCCGTCGCGGTTGAAGTAGAGCTCTTTGGGGACGGATTTGGGGCTGGGGTTCCACGCAGGAGGCAATGAAGACGGCGGTCTGTTTGATTTTGGTCTTGAGTTGGGAAGAGAGAGTGGAGAGATGGGAGTTGGAGAAGACGTCATGGTTCCGCCACCGCAGAAGAAGTATCAAAGTGAAGAATGAAGATAAGCTGCAATGGCGGACTATGGAATTAACAATTGGCTTGGAGGATAAGGAATAAGAAGATGGGCCTGTGGAATACCCAAGCGGGAAATATCTGGAGAGGTTATTTTGGCGCGATTCGAGATCCGTGATTTAACGGCAAAATGCGTTGCGAACAAGTCTGATGACTCTGGACTGTAGTGACCGTCACCGTGATTAACGGTAAACAGTAAGTTAATTTGTGGTCTACTAGGACAATTCAATGTCTTTTTAATTCAACGCATGGGGAGAAAATTCAAACTCACAAAATGTATGGAAATTATCGTCAAGTTATACCCGCTTTTGACAGGAGAATTCAACAAATTGACTCATAATGTATTTAAAATAATTTTAGATTATCAAAAAATATTTTTAACTAATTAATTTTTCTTTTTTTACTTTGCCCACCAACAAATTTTTAAAATATTTTTAAATGCTTTTTTGAGAGAATATTTAAAAATACTTTATTAAGCACTTGATTAGTATTTTAGAAGAATGAAAAATGCTACTCCAAATAATCATCCTGCACATATCTTTAAAATCAAAATTCCTCAATTTTGTTTTCTTCAAAGGAAAAAAAATCCTCATTCTTTTTACTTATCTAAACATATTAGTTACTCAGAAAAACTTTCGAGGGAGTAAAAGAGATTTTTTTTAATGTTCTTGTGAAATATTGTTGATTTCAATATTTTTCTATAGAAAATATAAAGTTAAAATTTTATTTTGGTCACTGTACTTTTTTTTATAGTTTATTTTGATCAATATATTTTTAAAACGTTCATATTAGTCTATATACTTTCAAAACATATGTTTTGATCATTGTTGACTATTTTGGTCATCCATTTTCATTTTTTATTTCATTTATTTATATCACAATTTTAACCTAACATTTCACTTACTACATCCCTTGAAACATGACTATAAATATGTATTAAAATATTTTCTTTGTGTATAAGTTTTATTTTAAAACTTTACAAATATAAACCAAATTTGTTATCTTTTAAAAGTACATAGACCAAAACAGAGTATAATTATTTTTTATAAACGTCGGAACCAAAATGGACCAAAGTGAATAAAAGCCAAAATCACAAGGCCCAACCTAGTAGTTGAACCAAAATATAATTATTTACAGACATTATAAAGTACAACGCATATTATAAAAAAAAAAAGTAAAACTTGCCTCTCAAACAAATGTATTCATCAAGCTAGGACGCACCAATTCTAGTCAAATATGTCTATTGAAGATGCATTTTCTACCTTTTTCCCAAAAAATAAAATAAAATAAAATCATGCTTTCTTCACTTGCGTGAGAAGAATTGTAACTTCATATGAAGTTCTAAAATGAAAAATCTACAATATTTTCCCATGAAGCTCTGCGAGGAAGGTGATGAGGACACAGTGCAAGCCTTCAACAAATTCCAGAAGTGAATATACAAAGCAAATTTTTAGACCATGTATTCAAGGCAATAGAAAATCAATTCGGCTGCCTGTATGTCAAAAGATATTATCATTATGTCGGTTCCATATCCACTTAATTAGATCCATTATGCTTTATGATCAGATCAGATTTCCAGTCTACTTGCAGAAAACTGGCTACAGTTTCAGTCTCCACACACCAGCGCCTGCAAGGCCACAACTTGTTCTCAGTAAGGATGCAAATTCAGACAAGGGGGAAGCAAATTTTGACAGCAAATGACTGTTTGGATGACAGTAAAGTAAAGAGAGTTTAATCGTACTACGGCAGCAAAAGTAGAGAAATAAATAAAAGGGTGGGGACAATGTGATGTGATCATGCAATAGCAATTGTCAATGTTATTCAAATAACAAAAACAAAAACAAAAAAAGAGGGTATCACTGTGCAGCCACCACCTGAAACGTCACCTCTGATCCAGACACTTCTGAATGGTTCATAACAGTGCAGCCTGAAATGGCTCAGTTAAAGACCAAGTTACACTGTTATACAACAGATTCTAATTTTCCCTTAACGAGAGAGAGAGAGAGAGAATCAAATTATTTTCTCTGAGGTTTCCGACTGATTGAACAGTAAACAATAAGATATGAACTGTTAAGCTTAATTGTTAAAATCAGCTTCCAAAAGAACTATAACAGACAAAAAAATAATAATAATAATAACAAGGTAATAGGGTGATTGTTCTAGTGGATACCATTTTCAAAAGCTTGGTCTCTTATGGTATTCATTTCAATGATGAGCCACTAACAGCAGCACCCTCCACCATGGCTTGTCCTACTGTGCCCCTCTTATTATGTGCAGAAAGTTGGTTGTTTTTCCACCATAGACTTTGCTCAATGGACAAAAATCTTACTTCCTCTGTTAAATTGTTTCCTGTTTCTTATCCATTTCTCTGTTTGGTGGAACTTTAATGATGTAAGCTGATGGGGTTTAAAAAGGAAAATTATGAAGCTATGATTCAGGCATTCATGATCTAATGAGAATATATCATTTTCAGGTACTTTGCTCCTCCAGCTTCATCCATGTATATGCGGCGGGCAGATAGCAATTCGTTTCATGAATGCTAATTTTAACAGGTACTCAGAAGACTCCGGATTCAACCTCTACTTCAAACTTGAAACAATCTTATTCTACTACTGATCTCGTACAAGCTCAAAACAAAGACTGATGACTAATAAGAAAACTAGACAGAAAGAACAATAAGTTCTTATCAGAAAGTTGAAAGATTTCTCCTCAATGGAGTAGGTTGTCTATGAAGTTGGTGATGGACTGGTATGATGAAGATTCAGCTCTGAGATGTGCAGTGTTGCAGGGGATATCTTCAAGCTCACTCAAGCAAGCAGTGTAAGGGCTGCCAATTTGCAGGTCACCGAGCATCTGACGAAGATCAGAGGCTTCTTCCTTGAGCCTGGCATTCTCCAAAAGAACCTTTTCATGGCAGTCAGATAAATGGTTCAACTTGTCTATTAGTTTATGATTCTCTGTCCGAAGCCGAACCACCTGAGACCAGAGCTCATCGAGGTGCTTCTGTTTCCTCATCCGTGATCTACGAGCTGATTCTCTATTAGAAATCATTCTCCTCTGCCTTCTCTCATCAATAATACTCTTCTGTTGTTCCTCTGCTTCATCAGATGTTGAGTTGTAGCTAATACTCGAGGATTGTGCAAGGAATTCATGGCCGGGATAAGGGATGTGAGACAAAGGTAGGTTGCCTAGAAGGCCATTGAAATGATGGAGGGTCTGAAAGCTGTTTTGCATCATGCCAATGTTTGAAGGAATTTGAAAAGAGTTTTCAGGTGGAAAAAACTGGAGGCCAGTGATTTCACCAGGAATCATATCTGGAATTTTTTTGATAGTGGCTTCAGGGGGTTTGTCTAACAGATTACTGATGGAGAGGCAGGCAATAACAGCAGGAGGAATGATGGGCTTTTATAGGATGATAAAGTTGGAAAAGTGGGCCAATTTAGCAAAGTAAAGCTACAGTTGTTAGGCTTACATGAGCATAAGGTTTAAACAAATTATTGCAATGACCCCGTTAGTGAGCAGCTCTAGTGCTTTTATGTGGTGCTTGATATGCATCTAATGTGGATATAAACACGCGCAGGCACATATACATTTATGTGCTCAATAAGTGACAAGAAATCATGTCGTGGGTGAAAGAATTCAAAAGTAAAAACGAAGACTAATGGCGTAAAAGTCAATCTCAGGCAAGAACATTTCCTATGGGAAACTCACCACCAGACTACAGAAGCATAATGCATAAAACTCAAGCAGCCAATAACAACTTATGATTAGTGACGTAATGAAGGTTAACACGAAAAGGCAAATTCTCAAGTTACAATTTTTAAGTTCAGATTACCAAATTAATTAGAAATTTGATGACTCATTAAGCACTGGAATATTGGGTTGGAGGGACCCATTCAGGTTGTTCAGAACAAATCAGTTACCTAAATCAATGCTGCATCTATTTCTCCGAAGCATTTCATCAAACACCTGGTCTGTGCAGCATAACCATACCAAAAATCTGGCTTATGTTAGTTACGATTCATATTGATTGGCTCTGCCTGCGTTTTCCATTTTTGTTTCATTCATTTGCATGCGTCATTCAAGAACTAATGAATCTTATTCCAAACTCAGATGTGTTCTCTCAATGTTACAAGCAGAATTGCAGCACCGTACACCAACCCAATAAAAAAACTTGGATTAAAAAGTCATGCCAATCTCCTTCATCTCCACCCAATTATCCTACTTAAAGCAAAAAAGTCAGAAAACCCCAAAAAGAAGAGAAAATTGCTCCTAATGTCATAACCCCCAATGTTATCCAAATGATTATTTAAGCACACGACTCCACCAAGTGTCCGCAATAGAACACCAGAGTCAAGCTTTTCCATAGTTCAACAATAATTTATAAATATGCTTTGTTTTGATTAATTTATTTCCATTTGCTTATCTAATCTTTCCTTTTCTTTTCGCCTCTTCTACTTGAAACCCACTTGCAAATTAGTTTACAACAAGATCAGATCAAAAAGTCGAAAGCAATTGACAAATCCCTGATGACCTACTTTGCGAAACCAAACTTTTCCCCTTCCAATCACTAAAATATTTCGACTCCGGAGAAAGATAAACAGCATAATTCAAGTCATACATACCTCCTTTTCCTCCGGCTGATTAATAATTCCTTTTTGCTTATTTCGAGGCGATGCGGATGGAGTGGATAAGAGCGTGGGATGAAAATTAAAGTACAGTGTCACATCGAATCCAGATGGAAGCAGAAGAACTGAATTGGAGGTCGTAATTCTGTGATGAAGATGTACTAATTTAATCGGTGTCTTTTTGTTCCTTTTTAAACTGGAAAATCAGCTTCCAACTGCATTGTTCTAATCAATTGCTTCTTCGGATTTGGGCGAACGACATGAAGACAAGCGTACTTCACTTCAACTTCAACTTCAACGTCTTTTACATCTCGATCGTACCGCATGGCTTCCGATTATCTCGAAAGTTGTCTGCTTCGCCACTTTTTGATGTTGGGATTAAAATAATTGAATTTAGTTTGTTTCTGCTATACATTTGTTAATCTCAGCCCACTGTGTAAACCCAAAGTGTGCTTATTTGTTCATCTTTTGGCCACATAGTGTTAGAGCTATGCTCGGTACAAATATTTATTTCCAGACAAAAAAAATGAAAAAGAAAAAATCTAACGTGAACGAGTCAAAAGTTAAATATTGGTAAAACCTGAAGTCAGCTGAACTACTAAGATATCTATTTCTGATTTCGAAACTCTACATTTACATGTTCTTTACGTGTCATACTTAAAAGGGGACCCAGAAACAACACTAGTACAACTCAACCGAAAAGTCGCATATTAATTCCCTTTTGAGATTAGATGTTTAAATCATTGCAAACGAGCAGTTCAGTAGTAATTGACATATATCTCTAATCGAAGTCGTGAATTTAATCTCCCACCTTCACATGTTATATTAAAAAATAAATAAATCATTGCAGCTTCATATTTGTTTATTTATTTATTTTTGCAGCATCTTCATATTTATTGTCTTAAATAAAACTATTTGAATAGTAAATTAAGTTCTTTATTTAATATCAGTGGGTTGTATATGTCCAAAAACAATTTTCAAATATCACCTTTAAAATAATAAAGATGGGTGAAATCAATCTTGTTGTCTTTATGAACTTTGAAATTTTTATAATCAATTTGGGTCACCAGTAAATCTAAAAATTTAAATTAATAGATTAATAACTGATTTGTGAAGTTTCATCTCAAAACTAATTAATAATAAAAAAAGTAGCACATTTGTTATATCCCTTATTCATTTATTTTGCACATATAGGAGTGACGATTCAAATTGACGAACTTTTGATCAGAAATAAACGTCTTAATTATTTGATTTGTGTCCAAGTTGATCTTATGTCCCTTACCTTTCGAATGTTAGATCTTTTAATAGTGACATAGAATTTAGAAACATTATGCTGCATTTGGATCAAAATAATAAACATTAATGGAGATTTAATTTTTTTAAAATGGGATTATAAGTTTATTTTGGTTTTTTTTAATAAAAAAAACCCTCATTGCATCCTACAATGTTCATCAAGTTTTGATTAAATTATCATAACTTGAACCATGGTGTTATTGGATAATTAATCTTTCTAAGGTTGATTAATTCAAGGTCTATGATTCTTGAAATAGTCAATCGTACGACAAAAATTGATAAGATGGGATCTAAAGTATCTACAACTTATTTTCCTTGACAAGACGTCACTATTTTTTATTTTCCTCTCTTTCCTGAAAAACTTAAATATGTGTTAGGTCTATTTTAGAGAATATATCGTTGACATTAGTTCAATAACTAAATTATATAAAATATCGTAATTCATTATATTATTCCATTTGTAAGTTGTTGGGGTAAATTTATCAAACTATAAAGTCTATTCTTACAAAATCATCGGTTAGAGGTATTTTTTTAAAGGATATTTCTTTAAAGGATGTGTTAGATGGTGCACTATAACATGCACTAAAGTTGCATTAAAAATGTGCTACATTTGATAGAGCTATTTCAACGTGGCATACGACGAAGATAGGATGGAAATAATGCGGCCAAGCGCATTGCAGGCCCATGCATATAGCATAGCACGACCATAGGCATACTGCAGTCGTAGCGCGGCTTGCACAGCCAGCACAACCATAGCGCGACCCTTGCACGAATAGCGCAACCTATTATTCGGCCAAGCGCGTCCATTCACCATGCGTTCACACTATCGCACTCCAATAAATAGAAAGGGTGCATAACCTTCCAAGGTGCGTCATTATCTCTCAAGTCACTCTTTACTTCTCTCATCTTAAGTTGATATACTAACTTAAACATCATGTCGGCATCCACTCACCTTCTCTTTTTGTAGGTCGCTTTCACATCGACTTCCAAAGCCAATATCTTGTGAAGACTATCAACTCTTTCGGTATTCCAAACGATAAGATCTCACCCTTCCCCTGTTCACAACCTATCGAGTTTCGGCTTCTCCTAGCTAGACCCAACCTCTCATTGATCACTTTGCGGTCGATCCGGTTCACCGACTCCCAGTCTGACTAGCTTCCCAACAATTGCATCAACATAAAGTTATTTAAATAAACTTTTAATTAAGCTATTATTCGTTTATAATAACACATAACTGTCAAGTCATAATTTCCTTTCGATTTGAAGGAGAATCTAACAAAATGTTTTATTTATATAATAGAGTATAGCTTAGTAGATAAAATAACTATTACCATCCTAAAAATCAATGGACCATGCATCCTATAATTATTGGTACAACAAATATGATGTCATGGGGATATAAACCTTCGGCTTCATCCTCAAGAGAATGAGCAAATGTACTTAATGTTGAACTATGCTCATGTTCACAATACTAATTCTTGATGTACGATCCAGACTTGTGCGACATGTCAACAGGTGAACGTAAGCCTAATGTGAGCATGGATGTCAATCTAACCTTGCATCGTCTGATGCTCAACCATACACTCCAAAACTTAAGTTAGTGTTTAGTTCGAGCTAGCGTTAATCCAAGCTATGTTGAATGTAAGAGATTATGTATCTTTGAGAAGGTGCGACTCTATCTTATTAGAGAGGATCATTGGGAAGTGCCGCAATCCACCACAACACATGTACCTATCATTTAGCAGATATTTCGTTGACAATCAAAAGATTATTTGCCAGCAAAATTGACGTTTCACAAAGGTTAACAAATTTCTTGTCAGGTAGAATCTTTCCCAGTCATAAATGAGTTACGTCTTGCTTTTGAACACGTGGGCCCTTCATCTTCATTATCCGTGTGTCTAAATTGAGGTGGGACACACATGCCTCACGGTAGAAAGCCACGTGTTTGTATTGATTTTACACTTTAACACTGTAAGATACTTATGTTTCTCCCGCACCAACACATTTTTAACTAAAAATTTTTCATTTATAGTTTTATAAATTACTCCATAGTTTTTATCCCTTTTATATTAAGTGGAGCAACAACCACTTAAGGGATTTTGAACAGTTGGTCCATTTTAGTTTAGGGCGACGCACCTTCCTCGCGGCGGCGTGGCGCGAACTCAACCCCAATTAGCGGGCTGCCCAGTGGCCCGGGCCCAGCCCACGGCTCAACTTTCTCTCCTCTTTTATGGTATTTTAATGCCAATTATTGAAGACAAAGGACAACAAAAATAGGGATAATAATGGTGGGTTTTATAGTTGATTCCGTTTCTATTTTCTTTATTTAACTGTTTCACTTTTCTTTTTTGAACATAAACGACACAGGTCATGTCACAATCTTTTTAGTACACTCTCATGAACTCAAATTTACAAAAACTTTGAAAAATATCAGCACGCACGTTAAAATATGTATCTTTTGCTGATTTTGAAAATAGTAAAAAAAAACGTACAAAATCGTCATTTCAGAATCCTTTGTCTTCACCTATTGTTGACGCTTTCCCGAGATCTCGTCAAATATATATCAATCCTCTAAATACAAAAAGAGATCGACGGATCAACGTGCAAAACAGATTGAAACTAGGACCGATGTAGCTTTTGCCACACGGACTCCGATGCTTAAGTTAGTATCAGAAGTCGAGTGCAGAGAATGTTCAGGCGTACCTTTTGGGGTTTGGCTCATCTCTTATTTATAGTCGTCCAATCCTCATCCCCTCCAGATTTGTCCTAGCCGAATCTTAAATCTCCAGGCCCGTTACTTCGTTGTCGGTTTTATGTCGAATTGAGAATCAATGCAAGTTAATACGGGTGTAACTGCGAAACGGTCGGATGGATCGTTATAGTTCTCGGTCGGGGGCCCGAGAACTGCTCACCGCCGGCCCCCTTTCCTGGCTCGTGCTTTCTTCTCGAGTTTCTTTCGGCCTCCCATCGCTTGGTCTCTTCTCTTTTTATCTCCTCATAACCCCTATAAATTTCACGATTTTTTTTAGAGTCATCCAACATGGGACTGTTGCAAGTCAATCAAGTTCAATTTTAAACTTTTTAACCGGACTAGCATTATTTCAAGATCTTTCTCATGTCGATATAATTCAAGTAACAACCTCCCTCTCTACTTACTTTTTAGAACATCCAATGTGTGGAACCATAAGAAAACATAATAACATTACAAATCATAAGGCTAGACGAACTTTATAACTTTATTATTATTATTGTTATTATATGCCTTTGAATGTAATTATTGGAGTAGAGAAAAATTAAGAGTATGGTGGGTGTATGGGGAAAATTGTACGAACAGCCCTGTACCTATGTCCACTGTCTCCAATTAAACAGCCCCCTCCACACTCCCTCGTCTTTTGACTTATTTTCTTTATCCTTCATCTCCTCCTCTCGTTTCTTCCCTTGACTATTCCATCTTCATTTTTCAAGATTGGTCGTACGGATATCAACTGTCGGCCATTCCTTCCCCAAGAATTACTTACCACTGTTTGATCATCAAATCGATCGAGTTTGGAATCCACGAAGTTCGGATGAAGTGTGTCGAAGTTCGAAGTATCGACAAACAAGTTAGTATTCTATCCGACCTATTGTTCATAGAGAGATTGGTTTCGCGTGTACCTCATGTGAAGAGCGGGGGTCTCTATTTATAGAGGTGAATTCTGACAGGGCTTTCGACAATGTTCCAACGACTTTATGACATTTTGGAAAATTGCGACGCATTGTCCGAGAACATCACGTTGTCTTTGCGCCTATTGGTGTTCTTCAAGGTAGTTTGATAGGACACATGTAGATCTACTCGGCTAACAATTGTCGAGCTAAAGAGACTCATGTCCATCAAGAAGTTAGAATCTCTTTGCTATTTTATATATGTCAATTACCATTTAGCTATGCTCACTTTTGCACACACTTAACATTTACTTTTTTATACAAAACTTTTGAGGATTTTTTACACCTTTCTCCATAACATTAATAAATCACTTCCATAAATTTTAGTGGACAATATATATATTTTTTCATAATAATAAAGTACTATATCATACCAAAGTACTCTCAAACATACTTTAGTCATCAATTATGTCAAATTTCTTGAATTTAGTCACATTTAATTTCTTTTGTCTCGAGAAAATATTTTTCAAATATAATGGTAAAAAATGTGTATATATATATATATATATATATATATATATATTACACGCTTCTAAATTCTTTCAAAAAAACTGTTATATTTTCGTAATTAGCTATAGAAACTGTATGTAACAATAACTATTAAAATAATGGATACAAAAATAAATCTCCTGTGAAATTTGGTTCTCGAACGAGACAAAATCCCCCACGAATGCAAGCATACGGTTATTTCTTAAAAGTTGGTACTAAATAGCAAATAATGGGGTATATTTATTTTTTGAATATCTCTAAATAATAATGTAAGAATATTTATCTCTTTATCATTCGGCACCTACTTTTACTAATTGTCTATAAAAATTTTATAAGTAAGAACGATAGATTCTTAAAAGGAACAAAATTACTTTTTATATATTTCAAAAAATTAATAATTTATTAAAATTTTATTAGTGACCAACACAAAAATAAGTGCGATCAACCAATTTTTGATAGTATAGTAAAAATAATAATAATAATGTACCCTAAACGCAAGTTTGGCTGCCACTTTTCTTTCCCTTGGCGTATGTTGGTTATGGTTTAAATCCACTACCGTTTTGTGGCTATGGTTGTGGACATTAAAAAGTTGCCTCTTATTTTCTATTATTATTTATTTTTATAAAGATGAAAGTTGCCTTTTGACGTACACGTAGCACGTAAATATATTCATATACAAAACCAAACCAAGTGCCTACTGCCTCGTGATATTAATATCCAATCCCTATCCAAAGCTTCCTAACATTGTTATCCAAAACAAATAAATTATTCTTTATTCATGTATTTAGAAACGCATTTGATTTTCTTTAATTCTTCTAGATTTTGGTTAGATATCCTTAAAGTATTTCAATCCATCGGTTGGATTCTGTGTGTTTATATTTAATATGGCACTAGAGCTAAAAAACTCAATCGAATATCTGGTTAAAAAATAGGATCCGACCACAATCGATGAGTCAAGATAGTCACAATCTTGATGAGACATGTTAAGAGACCTTAGAAAGGTATAGACATGGGTTGGGCTACTCCCCTTTGAGATGTAACCCTTTGAATATTAATATGGTATCAGGGTAGGAGGTGTTGTGAGTGCACATTGTTGTTTTCTCCTCAATTATTGTTGATTTCCATTTGTTGGGTATTGTACAAATTATCAAGTCCACGAGCGAGGGAGAGCATTAGATATCCAATAAGTGATTAAATTTACCTTAACTCATCGGATTAAGCTTTGATGTTCATTGATAGTTCATTCATCTTTAATATATATTTCCCAACACTTTAGTATCTATCTCTAACTAAAAGATCACAAGTTCGAATATCCACTCCCCTGTACGGAAGATTTAAAAAAAAAAAATCAGCTAAGTTTTTCACTTTTCTTAAACACATGTCTGAAAATTATTATTTTCATGCCTTATTTTGGTAGGAATTCGAACATAGTATTTTCTTTTAGTACATAGGACCTTCTACTCTAATACCATCTTAGATATGTTTAATTATCAATTAACTCAAAAGCTTAAACGGCTGGATTATGTAAATTTTTATAGAATATATAACACTATTTTATAGCAAAATCACATTTTTATTTTCTATAAATTAAGTTTGTTTTTTCGTAATTTCTTTGATATGTTTTTTACTACTTTTAGAAGAATTATTAGCTAAATTACAAAAACATAAAAAAAAAAAAAAAATCTTTTCAGTTTTCAAATTTTGACTTAATTTTGAAAATGTTTTATAAAAAATTAAACAACAAAATAAAGAAAAGTTTCTTGTGTTTATAAGTTTAATTTTTAAAAATAAAAAATAGAAAACAAAATAGTTATCCAACTAGATTTAATTTTCAAATTTTGGTTGAGATCTTGAAAACTTTTTTAAATAATAGATATCAAAACAGAGTAACACATATAAGGAGTTGTACTTATAAGCTTAATTTTTAAAATTAAAAAATAAAATAAAAGTTTTGTCATAATAATAGGTGGGATGAAAGATTTGAACCTCTGACTATATGTTCAGAATGACCGCTACTCAGAGATCTTAATCAATCCAAGATAATTTTAAATATTTTATCAAATTAAACTATAAATTTTAAAGGATGAACAACCCACTTAATTTAAATTATTCATCTCAAAAATATTAATTTTGAGTTAATTTAATAAATTAAAGAGTTTTATTCTTTATTCTACACCTCTCTTAATAATAAAAAGAAAATTTTTAAACTTATACATTCTACTTGTTTGGTAGTTGGTGGTAAGGTAACATATTAAAGGTAGCAGATTTGTTGCCAAATTGCCAGCCACTAGACGTGCCACAATGATCAATCTACATCCAACGCCACAAGTTTATTATATAAATAAAACTACTTACATTTTAAAAGAGGAAAATCTTGAAAAGGACTAGGCTCAAGTTATCATTATTTTATTTATATATTGGCTACTTTATGTTAAAAATATTGAATTTACCTTAATTGATTAAACCATAATTTTTGTTCAGGTTCGATTTAACCCGGTATCAAAATAGATCATTTTAAATTTAAATTTTGATAAATACTATTTATTCCTCAATCAATTCAATAGTTCATTTAAGGAATAGAGTAATAATATTTGAGTGGAAGAGTAACAAGAATACAATTAAAATAATTGTATAAAAGTACTACAAATATTTTATATTATAAGTAATTTGGTTGAAAATGAAGTTTTTTTTTTTACATGTATATTTAAATTACGAAGATAGAGTTTTTTTTAGTACAACATGTTGGGGAGGGGATTCGAACTCACAACCTATTGGTTAGAGATACATGTCCTCGCTTTGACAAATTACGAGGACCAAAATATTTTTTTTTCCTTTTGAGAAGTTTAAAGTAGTTATTCCATCCATTTTTTTAGCCATACTTAAAACTTATAATCCATGAGTTAATTTTTTGAGCGATAAATTATATTTCCACAAATTAAAAAAAAAAAAATATATATATATATATATATATATATCTTTTTTTAAATTTTATCTTAATGATTTGATTATATATGCTAAAGATTTCCAACAGAAATTTCTATTTTCTAAAAATTGCTGAGTTGGGCTCATAGTGGACCGTAACCCCATGTTCGCTGCATAGGCCCATGAAAGCGCTGAAAAGTTGTAATGATAGCAATTTCTTAAGAATATTTACAATATAACCAATTAATTAATTAAATTATGTAGTATAATTGAACGAGATGAGATTAGTTCAGCAGTAATTGATATATGTCTCAGATCAAGAAATCATGAATTCGAATCTCCCATTCACTTATTGTATTAAAAAAGAACTCATCAATTGCTCAATAAAAAGAAAAAAAAAAAACATCATCAAGACGTTAAGCTCCCTCCACCCGTGCATACTTGGAAATTAGATGCGGATGCATCTTGGTTGGAAAATTTACAGCGAGGTGGCTTTGGATGGATGCTACGAAACTGGAGTGGTGAAATTGTTATTGTTGGATGTACTTGTGTTCGGGAGAAGAGGAGCATCAAATTCTATGAAGCTATTGTTATTCAGATTTGGGTATCATGACGCTCGAAATTGATGAGAATAGAGTTTGCGACTCTGGTTCTTTCAATGAAGTGCACTTTATTATTTTTTTGTTTAATATTATTATTAAAGTAAACTATAAAATGTTAAAGGAAGAAAAGTAAAAAAATTAAGGTCATCATTTTTACTATAACTTTCAATTTCATCGACCTTAAATTTAGATAAGTTTGACAAATTTTACCTTAAACTTAAATTAAGTATTACAATTTTTATTTTTCGAAAAGCTACGTTTGAAGAACCATAAAAGAAAAAACACATATTTTCATGTGTGTGGTTAGTAAATTATAAAATATATATCTTGTATGAAATGAATGAGACTTTTTTTATCTAGAGTTATTTTATTTGTAATTTATGAGTTATGAGAAAATTATTCAATATCAATCTTGTATTCGATGACTTAACTATGCGACAAATTTGATTTTGATTGAAATTAACAAGTTTGGATAGATTTCCCTCTTGATACTTATTAAAATTAGTAAAAATTGAATAAAAGGTAAAAATTATATATTTGTCTAAACCTAAGGTTGAATTTTATGAAATTGATAACTTTGGTTGTGAACTCTCAGACAAAAATGAATCGTATTCTCTAAAATTGTATGATCAAAATTTAGATCTAATAACCATTTTGCAGTATTCCGTGTATTTATTAAAATGTAAACCGCATCTTAAAAATAAAAATAGTTAGTTTTTAAAAGCTTATTTTTATTCCTAAAACTTAAAGAGTTTTTCTTTTGTTTTTAAGAAAAAGTAAAAACATATTAAATAAATTATGCATAACTTTATGGTTAGTAGAGAACGTCGTATTTTTACCACATTTGAAGTAGATTAATTAGAGATAAATTATGAGTCGGATGAAATTACAAAATAAAAAATGAAAGAGTTATGGAAGGCGAAAATATAATACAATTACGAAAAAACCGTATCCATGGAGCTGAAATACACCGAAGGCCCAGATATACGGTAACGGTAACACGTAACACTAAGCAGAGGGAAAAGGGAGAAAGTCGACACGTAGTTTCGGTGGTTTCTTTCCATCGTCAAGGCGTGCCGTGATTTCGCTATGGAATTTCTACTCATATGCACGGAGGAAGAATAGGAAGCTGAAGAAGAGGATGGTGCTCGGTTTCAGCATTCAAGCCGTATTGGATTTGGTCGTCGCCGGGATTTCTCTCGTCATCGGTTTGGGAATTTTCGCCCTTATTGCTTCCATTCTTTGCTCTGCCGCTTTCCTGCAGAGTGCCAAGGATGTCTCCTAATCCGCTGTCCGATCGGAGGTACACTCTTCTGATCTTCTCAATTTTCATCTTAAGCTCGAATCGTAACCGTGTCCGATTTGGTTCATCGTCTGTTTGATCTGAATCTTGGACCCTAGCTTTAATTCGACCTGTACTTTAGCCTGTCTGTTGTTTAATTAGTAAAAAAAATGGAAAGTTAGACTCGATTGCTTGTTTGCTGTTCTTCCTCTTTCGAATTTCACCGTATTTTTCCCGGGAAGATCAATTTCTTCGGTGATTAAAGCCTGCTAGATGAGAAGGACGGGAATAGCAAGAAAAAGGTCGGACTCAACGCAATTGATTTGTGTAATCTGTATTTAATTTTTCTTTTTCTTTCTCGAATACACCATTCCACGGATTCCATCCGGATCCGCGACGAAACCTAAAGGCCTGTAGAACCCTAGCACGCGAGGCTCCGAATACAATGCGATATTGGAAATTCCTCTGCGCAGCAGGTCCTCGATTATCCTCTCCATCACTGCCTTCCCGAGACCAAGCCCTTGGAAGGAAGGGTCCACCACCACATCCCATATAATCGCGTTGAACACGCCGTCGCCTGTAGCTCTAGCGAACGCCACCGGCCGCTGCGTTTTACTGTATTGGATCCACAGCAACGCGTCCGTGTTCTCCAATGCCGTCCTGATCTTATCCGGATCGCGTTTGGGGAATCCGACGGCCGCGAAGACCGAGTTCAGGTGGTCGAGGTTGAGGTCGGAGACGGTGCGGTGAAGGACGAATCCTCGGGACTCGAGGTCCTTGTCGGAGACGCTGTAGCTAGCATTGGCCGGCGACGATTGAGCGGAGACGGAAACGACGACATTCCGGGGATGGGCGGAGATGGTACTATTGAGGCGAACGGAGCAGGAGAAAGGGACGGAGCTGATTCCAGGCAGTAGCATTGCTTGAGGAAGAAGAAGAAGGAGCAATAGGGTTCGTGAAGGAAGGTTACCTGAAAGTTTTGGTTCATGTAAGCGACGCCATGGAAGTGAGTTTAGCCTTTAGAAATGCTTGGAACTTGTGGTGGTAATGGAGGCTTCGTATGTAAGATCCACAGCAGTCGTTTGGAATGGGAAGGCTTTTTTGCTTTCGATGGATAAGTGGGCCTCCTGTTTCGGACGTAGAAGCCAGAATCACTGTAAATTCTCAATCTGCATAATTTAGATGTTTAAATTGATTTTGTTTGAATTTAAAACCTTATGTCTTAACCGCTAAACTATGTTTATATTGGTGTATATTTAACGTATTTAGTTTAATTGTGCTATTAGTTTTTGATAATATGTGTATTAGGAGACCTATTTTACCATTAGGATCTTTAAAATGTTTATGAAACATAGTAATTTTCTTCACAAAAGAAAAGTAGATTGCAAACAGTTAACTCTGAGTAAGATCTTATATTCTCTTCAATTAGAGAATTGAATCTCTACCCCACAAATTATCCATGGTTTCTAAACTTTACCCTTTTAATTTGAAGTAATAATGGGTAAAAAGTGTTCAACTGATTAACGTATATACCTCTTGATCAGAGGTTTGAATTTTCACTCAAATATGTTGTTGAAATTAAAATAAAGAAAAAAAGTAACATTAACGGTAAATGGTTCAATCAAATTATTGCGAAGTACCTCGAAATCTTTGAAGCCGACAATTTATTTCATCAGTTTCTGCCAAATATTAAGTTGAGCAGAATAGGTTACAGGCAATGTCGGGTTGTTTGGCTTGGAAGGTCTTGTTGAGTTGTGAACTCTACACTCATACGCTTGCATCACCTTCAAGTAATTGAATTATCTCACTCAATCTATCCGAGTCTAGCACATGTTCCAGAAAAAAATATATATATATAAAAACTGATTTAGCCGAAAATTTGCACCTATTCTAAAGGCAATTAAGATTTAAGAGTGGAAATTTTGAACTTTTGATGAATTTTCTTACATCAATTGGTTTCTTCTATAATTGAGCCTGCAACTTAAAGATCGATGCAAGGAATAACCCATGATTCAAGGGGGGGAATGACCATTTATTATAGTTTTGCTTTGCAGTATGCAAGCCAATATGTCAGCTTCAACGAATCAATCAACCCACCCACAGCCATACCATGAAGACACAGAGAAAAAGACAGACGAAAGCCAAAGTTGGTTAATGTTTTTAAGGATTGATTTCTTTGATTATTACCACCAATGTCGTTTGGTGACTTGCTCTAATTTTTTTTAATCCTTATACAGCCAATGGGGTTAACTTTTCTCTCTGTGTTCTTTTTTGGGTTTCGTTTGGGAAGACCCAACAACCAGACCAATATTAGTAGTTGCATCCTCTTTTGACCCCAAGACATGTCCATTCAAAACACTCAAACGCAGCCATGCAAGAAAGCTGCTAAAAGTGCTACCTTTAAGCTTTAACAACATTACCAATCTCAAATCCTTCCTGTATAAAAGTTTGATGGGCATTGCCAATTGCCATCTCTCCTCCCACTCAAGAAAAAGTTGTGCAAAAAGATGGCAATCTCAAATCTCTCTCACAGTCACAGCTTGGTTCATGGACTGATGATGCTTTGTATTTTTTTCGTTCTATGCCACTGCTTGGTTGCGACAGGTGACCCCCCATTGACGTTGGATTACTATGCCAAAACTTGTCCCAATGTGTTGCAGGTTGTGAGGAAAGAGATAGAATGTGCAGTGCTTTCTGACCCACGTAATGCTGCTTTTCTTGTCCGCTTGCACTTCCACGACTGCTTCGTCCAGGTTCATCTCCACATCCAATTCACCTTCTTTGTCATACAAAAATATCTTATTTCTCCGTCGCTTAAATTAGTTACCGAGTTCAATTTTGTATCTAATAAATCTATGAAGTTTTAACTTTGTATCTATAATCTTTGATCTATTCGATGTTTCTGACTCAAAATTGAAAGTAGAAATATGTTAGACACAAAATTGGATGTTTAATAACTTATTAGACATAGTCTAAATTTATAAGTTAAAGGCTTTTCCATATCAGAGTTTGTAACTTGAAATTTATGGCCCCAGTCCTGGTTAACTTTTTGAATGACCCAAGCCTGCTTTTGACTGGTCATGATTTAGACATTTGTAGTTCAGTTTCTCTGTCTTTTAACGTTTTGCCATTGTTCAGGCGTTCAAGTTTTATTCCTGATTTCTGATGCACTTGGGAATTCTGAACTACTTTGTGTGGATTGAGTTTTGTTTCTTTATAATTGAAGTTGTGCAAATCAAAATAATTGTTAGTGTTTGGAATAGGGATGCGATGGGTCGGTTCTACTGGACGACACAATAACATTACAGGGAGAGAAAGAAGCTCCCACCAACAAACACTCCCTCCAAGGCTTCACAATCATTGACAGGATAAAGAATTACCTTGAATCAGAATGTCCTCGGATTGTTTCTTGTGCAGATATACTCACTATTGCAGCTAGGGATGCAGTGATTCTGGTAAATATTAACTCCAAATCTAAGCCAAATTTTAGAAACTAAAATAAAGATTCGAGCACGAGGAAGAAACTTATAATATCGTACTCATGGTTATTTTGGCCAATTTATCTTCCAATATGCTAGTTTCAACAATTCTCTTTCTTTACATTTCTTCTTAGCTGCTTGGCCTGCAGTAGGTATCTGGTTCACGTTCACCGCGCATTATGACTTTCAACTTAAATGGTTTCAATTTCAACCAATCTGTAGTTGATAGTCAAGGTTGTGTAATTAATACTTGGGCTGATATTATTAACCGTGCTAATCTTGGTATGAAAGTTATGCATGAACGTAGTGCTCACAACTTCCCTCTAGACCTAGTTGTTGTTGAAGTTCCATCTATCAATGGATATGACTTCAGCTTTAGTGTGTGGGAGGATTTGGTCATGGAGATGGGGAAATAATCCTCTTGTTTTTTGTTTTTGAAATTTGGCGAAGAATTCAAATGTTTCTTTACTAACTTAGTAAAGAAATGACGGAGAAGAAAATTGAAAACAAAATAGTTATTAGCTAGAGCCAAAATTTTTGTGTGTTAATTCACTAAAACCATAAGCAGATTTACTTTGATTTCGAAACAGGCTATTGGTAATTTCATCTACATCTAAATGATGAATCGTTGAGCAGAAACATATCATTGTTCTTAGAAGTTAGATTTTGGATATGAAATCATTCGTGAGTTTCAAAATATTCAACGATGGAATTGATTGTTTTGAAGGTGGGCGGACCTTATTGGGATGTTCCTCTGGGAAGAAAGGATTCCACAACTGCGAGTTATGAACTTGCAGAAACAAATCTTCCCACCGCCAATGAGGGGCTTCTCAGCATCATCTCCAAATTTCTTTATCAGGGTTTCTCTGTCACTGACATGGTAGCGCTATCAGGTATTATAGATCTCTAAATTTGATTAATTTTATATCTAGTAGATCCAGGGCATTCACGCCACCAACTTTAACGTTTACGTGGCATGCTGACTAGCTAGTGACTATATTATATGAAGATTACGTGACGGGAGTTCAAGTGTTTAATAGTGTGAGTGATAAATTAATAAAATTATCGATAAATATCTATTAGACACAAAATTAAAAGTTTAGAGGTTAATTAGATAAATTTCGGGATCTATTAATTTTTTTTTTCAAAATATAGAGACTAAAACACAAACTAGAATGTCTTTCACTAGCCAAGTTATAAAAGCTATAAAAAAAAATGATTTTAGAAACATGCTTTTATCTTGAAAACGAACAAGTAATCAAAACTATTATCTAATGGGACCTGCCACGAGTTATTTATATAACTTAAGATGTATATATTCCGCTAATTCAGCAACTTTTTGTATTAAAAATAGACCCAATTTAAATGGAGAGAAAACAAAAGATTCTCCACAGTCTGCCATGTACTATTCCGACGGCAACAATTTAAATTTTTTTACTCTATGTCAGAGGCTACCTTAATGGAAGTCATGATATTTTCTACCGTAGATGAAATTAAAATATTTAGCAATCATAAGATTTAAAATCCCTAAAAATATAACATGACTGTCAGATGTTATTAGCACACTTCTTGAAAGTCCTACCTTGACATAATATTATTTGCTATGGACAACCGATATCTTCCTATTTCAACAATGATAATGATATCGTCTACCTTGCTCCTGTGGGGCAGCTCGGTTGGTATGGATTTGTAGTCTCTTGGCCATACTGGTTTAGAGGTTTTGTGAACTTAATACAAAAAATGTTTAATATCTCTTGAATCTGGGCCTTGGGATAGTCGCATATGCGCCTGAGTATAGGGGAGGAAATGATACCGTCAACCTTGGGCTACTTTTGGTGATTTATGAATGTTGGACTTTGGTTGCACTCTCAACAATTATTAAGGTGATTTATGACTTCGTCTTTGTAGGAGCGCACACCATTGGAATGGCGAGGTGTGAGAATTTCAGGGCAAGGATTTATGGGGATTTTGCAGCAACTTCTAATGCTTACAATCCAATTTCCAAGCCATATCTTGAGAAGTTGAGGTCTGTTTGCCCCCCAGTTGGGAAAGCTGCAGATAATAACATAACAGCAATGGACAACGTGACACCAGAGCTCTTTGACAACTCCTATTTCCACATCTTGATGAGAGGAGAAGGGATTTTGAATTCAGACCAGGAATTGTATTCCAGCCTTCTGGGAATTGAAACCAGGAATCTGGTGAAGAAATATGCTGCAGACCCACTTGCTTTCTTCCAGCAATTCTCTGATTCCATGGTGAAGTTGGGAAATATCACCAATTCTGATAGCTTTTTCACTGGGGAAGTCAGGAAAAACTGCAGGTTTATCAACACCTAGAACAAGGGAAAAATCATTGTCGTGTTTCTAATTTCTATAAAGGAATAATAATTCTAAACTACACTTTTATAAAATGATCATTTTGCAAATTGTTTGTGTGGGTGCGACCATTGTTAACGCATAGGAGTTTTATCTACAGTGCAGGCAAATCACAAGGTATATGATTTTTTTAATTTGTTTCTTGTTATGTTTTGTATTCTTGGATTTGAATGGAGAAACTTTGTCAGAGTTTGGAATGTCAAAAATTAATGAATATCTAAAGCTTCGACTTTCATTGGTTTGCAATGAAATCAACCTTTTGAACTAGAAGGAAAAGAAAAAAGAAAAAAGAACTTGAAAGTGGGGTTATTTTAGTCCACACTGCAAATAATTTGATTTGATTTCTCTTTCTGAATCAGTCAAGAATCATAATGGGTGAGAGTTCCACCCAAACAAGCCCTCTGGTACACCCATATTTCAAAATTACATTAAATATGATTTTTAGAATTATAGTCAAAGGAAATAAAATAATTTGAAACTTTGAGAGGTTGAAATAAATTTCTTTGAAAAATATCAACATGTCGCCCATTTCTGGAGAGAAATGCCAAAAAAAGAGAGAGAGAGAGAGAGAGAGGGAGAACTTTTATGTTTTTAAAAAAATCAAAGAGTTTTTAAATTTTGAATGGCTAACTAAAAAAAATATTAGGAAACATAAATGAGAACGTTGAATAAATGATACATACATGAAAAATTTAGTCAACCATATTTAAGCAATGTTTGAATAGTTTGCTTCAATATTAATTATCTTAATTTGATTCTTAAGTACATAATGTTCTTTGAAATAAAATAAGACGTATTTATAATTTAATTGAGAAAAATGGACGAAGACTAAATCCAAAGAAACATAATGTGGTTGTGACTTTTTGGGAGTATATTCTCTTCAATCCCCAAAAAAGTCTAGCTGTTAATTGATTCAATTGTACCTTCCACTTCACTTAAGGCTTGTAATTTCAATTCCCCCTTCCCTCTTTGCTTGTAGTAACAGGATTGTTCTATGAATAATTCAAAATTTGTTAGGTAAACAAACATAATGAAGTTGAATTAGATAATAGAACCATAGATTAATTCTAAATATATTCAAGATTATGGATTTCTTTAATAAAAAGTGAAAATAAAACTAGGGTAGTTTTAAAAGTAACGATTAAATAAGGTTGATAAATTGTAGGGATCGATGCGATTTGCATAAATCATGGGCATTCTACACTATTTTCCTACAATTGTCGACGTTCCATAGGATTATAATGTTGGCACCTGTTAGCTATGTGGAAATCATGCATGTATTGTATTTTAATTATCTGTTTCTTTTTTTTTCATTTTTCTCTCTTCCTCCCTTACTCGCTAACGAGCATAACATAATGTTAAATTTATCTTCCTCACTGTGGTGGTTTGGTCCAGGCTTCCAGCACTTGTAAAAAGGAGAAGAGAAACGCAAATAAACTTCTTTTTAAGGGGTGAGAATTCGAATTCATAACCTTTTGGTCAGTGCCTCAACCTCGTGTTATAGAGTAGTTAAACATTAAAATCAATATTTTAAATTTATTAAAATAAAATAAATATTCTAAAAATCCTCAATTAAATCACGAGCAAATTTAGTAAATTTTGTAACTAGCTTGAAGAAAAATACTTTAATGTTAAGATTTTTTTTTTATTTAAACTACATTTTAAAAATATTTATTTTTAGTCCAAGGAGCCTAGCAAGTATCAACCGGTCAAGATATATTTTCCCAATTAAAAGAGTTGAGTTTAAATCTCTACCTCTATATATTGTTATACTAGAATATATGGATTTTTTTACTTCAATAGAATTGGGTTTCAATTTTAGAAATAAATAAATCTAAAATATTTTTAGATTTATTTATTTCTAAAATTGAAACCCAATTCTATAGAAATAAAAAAATCCCCGATTTGATTGTGGAGGAGACAAGGGGGAACTTTATTTTTTCTCTCCAACTTTATTTCTTTTAGAAATAGGTGTTAATTACTGTTAAACTATATTTATATCTACAAGTCAAATCAATTGTTTTTTTTTTATTTATTGTTTCTCGTTTCTTTCTTTTGAAAAAAATAAGAAACAAAATTGCATTTGGTAATTATTTATTATTTCATGTTTTTTTCTTTTTCACAAAAAGAAAAGAAAAGAAATAGAAATATGTTTAATAACTCTTTCATATTTCTTGGCTTCTAAATTTTAAAATAACAAATGTAAAAATTTTACATGAAAATTAAATATTCATTTTTTTAATGTTATACTGGCTTTTTATATATATTTTACATTTTATAAGTAAAAAATGTAAAGTAATATTTTTATCTATGCTATTGAATTTTTTTTTAACATAAACAAAAATAAGAAACTCATTTCGTTGTTTTTAAATCTCTTACACAATTTTAGAAACGTTTGTAGAAATAGAAAATTGAAGTGTTCATATTTTCCAAAAATTGAAAACTTAAAAGCAAAAAAAAAAAAAAAAAAACCATAAACGTTTATGAAACAGGATTTTGTCTGTTCAATCGGAGTTATCCCAACACTCATAACATTACTGATTATTTCACCTTTTCAAATGTGAAGCTGTCATTACCCCAAAACTAGGCGTGGTCAAATGGATAAAGTGTTGGAAATTTATGAGCAAGCCAAGGCCAAGCACTACAGCTTATAAAGTGGTTGTGAAGTCAATATTTTGGTTTAAGTTTAGGAAAAATGCAAAATTTGACTGTTTCTTTCCCATTAAAGGAGGGAAACCAGCCCTCTATATTTTCTTCCTCCATATTTATCTTTCAACTTTTAAGAAATACAACATTAACCTGTCAATATATAACTTTTTTCCTTCAATTAATATGGTATCTTTCTTCACAAAATTTAAATATTCTATAAATGAATATGAAGAATAAATTAGTAGGCACGTACGCATTTTTTCCATCCATGTTCTTAAATAACAGGAAAATTTTAAAATTTTGTGAATATAATTATAGTTCAATTGGTCAAGGCATTACGGAGATTGACTATAAAAAAGAAATCTATTGAATTTAATTATGAAAATAGATTACATGCTAATTAACAATTATAGTGAGTTCGTGATGGGTAATTGGCATAAATATAAAATCAAGTGGTCATAAGTTCGAACCCTATGAGTAGAAATTAATGTAACAAATGAATGATTATTTGATACGGATTTTTTCACTGTAAAATTAATAACTTGAATTATACCAAAGAACTATGGGTGAAACCATTAATAAATTATGAAAATTCAACTAATAAAACATACCAAGCACAAAGAATTACTCAAAATAAATGTAAAGGACTAAAGGTATCTATAAATATTAAGGGGAAAAAACTAATCTATCCAGCATGACTCTAAAATTCAATATCCAGAAATTTATATTATTTATGAATAAAAATGCTCATAATTTGCTACAATAAAATTTAAAAAAAAAAAAGACTTGAACTTATCACAAATGGTTAAGATAGATATAACTTCTTATGGTAGGGATTTAAATTTTCATGGGGGCACGTAGATGATAGTTCCAAATGTATCGTCCTGATCCCTTTTTCAAATAAACTACCATAAATATTGAATTATATATATATATATATATATATAATTCAATATTTGTGATTTTAGTAAAACACGTGACGGTGTAGATTTGCATTCATAACTTCTTTGTCGAAGATAAGCTATAAGTTGATAGATTAAATATTTACGATTACATCAAACGAATCCATACGAAAGATTACTATCACAACCTCGTTGGCGCCTTAGATGGTAGTGATTGAAATCACGACTCGACTTGAATCATGATACTAAAAAACTAAAAAAGATAAAAGAATTTTGAATTATCATGGTAATTCTGATTTGAGTTATTGAAATTTGAAACAAAATAAATAAATGCAGGATTTTGATTTAAAAAAGAGAACGAAGTGAAGGAGAAGCGCATGGGATCTCGATCTAATTGAAATTTCCTTCTTGTTGGGATGTTGTTCTCGCTTTGCGGGAAGATCTTCATAATATTAATTAATTACGCGAAACAAATGTTAAATTTCTGAAAATCAAAATTGAAGAAGCAAATATCAGAAATTAATTTCGTAAAAAAAAGAATGGATATAAATTAAATACCCTTCTCCCAGTTTTCCTCTCCTCTGAAGTCCCTTTCTGGCGAGAGCGTCTGCAGATTCTCTGGAATTCGCACTTCCCAAAACTTAAAAAAAAGAAAAGGGAAAAAGGGAAAAGAGAGAGGGAAAAAATCCCACAAAATCGAGCTGCTTCTTTGTTTCTATACCTGGAAACTGGAGCGAAAAAGAAACATTATATAACCGACCTTACAGGATGAAAATGGCCAGCCTTCTAAGCTGCGGCTGTGCTCACTTCTGACCCATTTTGATCACAAAACTCACTCTCACCCGGTGAGTGTTCTCGAATCAATGCCACGCCTATTGCCTGGGCACTGATCTTTTTTCTTCTTCTTTTTGTTTTCAATAGTAAATTCCGGTATTGTTGTCTTCGTTGGCCTGATTCATGGATGGTGATTTGTTTGCCAATGGGTTCTTCTCTGTTTTCTTTTTTAGCCTGTCCGGTACTCGGGGGGTACATTCTTCGTAGTTGAACGAGTGGTTGTAAGTTTCAGCAGAGCCATTAGTCCTTGGTGCGATTTTGTTTTCTGGGACGTTCGTTTTTTGCGATTTTTTTTTTCTGGGTGATTCTTACTGTGATTTGTTTCGACGTATATTTATCATTGGAGGGGGGAAGTCTGTAATTGTTGTTTCATTGTGGCTGTATTAGTTGTTTGATTGGATTTTACTGGATTGCATTTTGATTGCTCTGTTTCGTTTGAATGTGGTTCCGGTGAAGCAAGTGCGGGGTAAAGCAATTGACATAGCTTTTGACATTCTTTACTTTATTAACTTGTTTTGGGAGAATTGTACAATTCAACGACAACCGTGCATTTTATTCTTCTTGACCTTGAGAAGATAAGTCGAATAACTTGCCGTCATTTTTTATGGACGAAACTTTTTTGTTTACCGTTTATCAACGATGTGCTCTCGTGCGATGTGTTTAGGTGCTTCATTTATTTTTTTCATGAAGTTTTGTTATATTTCCTGAATTTCGTCTCAATCATTTTTCTGTGACTGGAAAAAGTACTTGTATGAATAATGCTCGAGATTCCCCAGTGGAAAAATAGAAGAAATATTCAAGATGGATGAATGAGAAGTATTTACCTTTATTGAAGACAATCTTTTTTCTTTTCCACTTTTCACTGTCGTATTATTCTTTGCCCGGAATGTCATTTTGCAGTTCCGCATATTGTACCATCTTTCTTCATTTAGCTTATGTTGTTATTACAAAATTCTGATACGCATAAATAAATTTGTAGCAATACTCTATGATGCAGTACTCTGTCATTTTGCATGGAGATTGATTCTTTTGGACAGAAGTACTCTATAATACGGTTATTTCCTCGCACATGAAGTGTTTCTCATGATTGCTTTCTTTGTCTTGGTCATTCACAGATCTATTTATATTGCTGCATCTTTGTGAGAAAAGTAGCACCTCAGCTTAATGGCTCAAGATCATTCTGGTTCTGAATCTCATCAGAAGCGGGCTGGTCTATTGAAAGACCAAGTGAGATTGGTTAAGAGAAAGGATTCTGATCGTTTTGAAATTGTTTCAATCCAAGATCCCTTGTCATTTGAGAAAGGATTCTTCGTAGTTATTCGAGCTTGCCAGCTATTAGCTCAGAAGAATGAAGGAATAATATTGGTGGGTTTAGCTGGTCCTTCTGGGGCTGGAAAAACAGTTTTTACAGAAAAGATTATGAACTTTATGCCCAGTATTGCTATCATATCAATGGACGATTATAATGATGCAAGTCGAATTGTTGATGGCAACTTTGATGGTAATCACTTTTACTTTCTTTAGTTTCTGGTGAACTATCCTGCAGATGCCTCATTAATGATGTTCTAAGTAACACTTGACAAGGAAATCAAGTGGTTCTTCAACATTGTTGAGAAATATGCTTATTACTTTTCTTCAGCACATGATTGAATTGGCATAGGTTCCTGAGCTCTGTTTAAGATGGAATATGGAGAAATAATTTTGTTGTAAAAGGGAAGCTATTTGTGTGACTTCATGAATATGATACAAAAAGGGCACCTATAAAGGATTCCTTTGTGGAGTTAAAAACAATTTTTGGAAAACAAATTAGTCCTAGTGATTTTTGGTATGATACTAGAGCTGGTAATTGCTTTGCATGATTGTTTTATGAACTATGAATATCTTTGGTGTAAAGTATATGTGTCAGCATTTATTGTAACAATGTCAAATGTTAGTTTGATAGATAATTATTTTCAAAATGCATTATTCTTGTAAGTGGTTTATTGGAAAAATGTCATTTTATGTTTTCCACAAAGTTCAACTTGTGCTTGGGAAAGGTAGTGGTGATTTTCTTGTAACTATACAGCCAATTTGAAATTATCAGCTGGTTGACATTATTATTTACTTGTCCGTTTGTCAAAATAGGCTGGAAAATTTAATTTGGGATGTATGATTAAAACTTTAAGCACTTTCCCTGTCACTATATTTCAGATCCACGCTTGACAGACTATGACACGTTGCTCCAGAATGTCCAAGATTTGAAGGCAGGGAAGCAAGTACAGGTCCCTATTTATGATTTCAAATCTAGTTCCAGAACTGGATACAGGTTGGTTGATCTTCTTAAATATACCAGCTTAGTTTTTAGTATAAAACATAACATACATTAAGTGGCAAGAAGGTCCAATTTGAACTTATCATGATTATTGCCTTTGTAGTTATATCTTGTGTTAGTTTATGAAAGTTAGTCTGATTTTACACACTCACACAAAATGAGGTCTTTCTGCTACTTCAAAATTAGAAGGCTTCAATTTTTGCTCCTTGATATTTGAAGCCTGAAAAAAAAAAGAAAAAAACCCCGCACATATTTACAACATTTTGTTCTTTATTTCCATTACAGGACAGTTGAGGCTCCAAGCTCAAAGATTGTGATCATCGAGGGCATTTATGCTTTAAGTGAAAGGTTGCGGCCCCTGTTGGACCTTCGAGTATCTGTTAGAGGTGGAGTGCACTTTGACCTTGTGAAACGGGTGTTACGTGACATCCAACGTGCTGGCCAAGAACCAGAAGAAATAATTCATCAAATTTCTGAAACAGTTTGTTCTCTCCTGCTAAGCATTTTATTATG
Source organism: Momordica charantia (assembly GCF_013281855.1). NCBI lineage: Eukaryota > Viridiplantae > Streptophyta > Magnoliopsida > Cucurbitales > Cucurbitaceae > Momordica > Momordica charantia. The sequence continues at coordinate 29,522,277 of NW_028275167.1, read as the reverse complement.
TTATCTCCAGAGTTATCATGTAAATCTCTTTTTCCTGCAGGTTTATCCAATGTACAAGGCTTTTATTGAACCAGATCTTGAAACTGCGCATATAAAGATCATAAACAAATTTAATCCCTTTACTGGATTTCAAAGTCCCACTTACATATTGAAGGTTATTCCTTTCGCCCTTACGTTTTTTAGGTACTAGTATCAAGAATTACCAAAAGTCATTTTGGCTGGAAACTTCTTCTACATTGACAGCTCGCTTTCACTTTGTCATTTTAGTCAGCAAGAAAGATAACTGTGGATCAAATTAAGGCTGTGGTATCTGAAGATCATACAGAACATAAGGAGCAAACTTATGACATATATCTGTTGCCACCAGGTGAAGATCCGGAGTCTTGTCAATCATATCTAAGGATGCGCAATAAAGAAGGAAAATACAGTCTCATGTTTGAGGTTGTCCACTTAGTACTTTCTTGTGTTCTTGGCTTTATCTTAGCATTTGCCACTTGTTGTGACCAAGATGTTGGGGAATTCATGGATCATAAAAACTGCATGTGTATGATACGGAATGCTTGTTAACCACACGTTGAGACATATAGCTTAAATACTTTTGGATTATTTTCCCAGTCTTCTGCTTTTTTACAAGTAAAAAACAAGTTGATATGGAGTTTAGCTATGGTTCCTGATATAATCCTAAATCCATGTCTTAAATTTTCTAACGTGGCCAATCTAGTTACTTGGTGTCTGCTCTGTAGGTTGCGTCTGGTTACTGATCATCTCTTCAAATTTGTTAGCTAATATGCATTCAGTAGGGTGACTTTAATTTAGAAAATAAGTACTTCCTGGACATGCCTCTCTCACGAGGTACTGTCTGTAAATGTTTCAAGACAAAATGGTGTGAGTGCATTGAAAGATGTGTTATGTTATGTTCTCCGATTAAATAATTCTTTATTTCATTTGTCCAGTCCAGTCTGAATTTTTGCCTATGTATGTGAAGCTCTTAAGTACACTCGTTGATCATAAAGCTATATATGATATGTGAATTGATCCGATGCCCCAATAACGAAAATAAATCTATTTGCATATGTTGATCAGCAGTTTTTTCTTGAATACAATATCATTGCTCTATCAGAATGTTGTAGGAGAAACTATGTAGCAGTGATCTTCTCTTCCTTTATTCTGGTTAGACTCCATATTGCATTTATCATTCAGTGATTATGGAAACTACGGGGATTATCATCTAATACCTGTGAATTGATGTTGCGTGGGTATAATGCAATATTCTTGAATCTGATCATTTTGTATAGGTGTTGTTTAAACATAAGGTTATTTACAAAACCAAAGGAAAAAGAAAAAAAATAATTGAGGAACTGGTGTCAATTTAATCTCATGTATTTCGTTTTGAGGACAACTGACTAGCATTTATTGAACTTTCACTTTATCCTTCCTTACAGGAATGGGTTACAGATAATCCATTTATCATATCTCCAAGAATAACTTTTGAGGTCAGTGTGCGCCTTCTAGGTGGGTTGATGGCCTTAGGATACACAATAGCAACAATTCTTAAAAGAAGCAGCCATGTATTCTCAGATCACAGAGTGTGTGTGAAAATTGATTGGCTGGAACAATTAAACCGCCAGAACGTTCAGGTACTTGAACATTATTGTTATCTTGTTGTGTCATTCTATCATTACTTGATACTCGTTCCAGTTGACCATATGGCTCTTTACTTTTTTCCTTGTTCTCAATAATCTAGCATCCTGCTTGTTGATGAATATCAAATTCTTCCTTTTTTTCCCCCTTCTTTTGCTTGAGTAGTATCTGAATTATTCATTAGGTAAATTAAGTGAATGACAATGACATAAGTTTTACTTCTTTAGGCTGCAAATTTTTTTTTCACCATCAATCATGCAAGTTACTATTTCGTTCATCTTTAAGTTTTTACAGGTTTTCTGATGACCTCAGCCTTGTTAAATGAAACTCTTTCCAAAAAATCTTAATGGTAGAGAAGCAGCTAAGCTGTCCTATTTTCTTCTATCGTTAAATATCCTTTCATTTTTTGTCTGATAGAAGAATTTCAATAACATGATTTGTCAGGCTAACACTAACAGCCCACCAATAAAAATAAAAATAAATGCCAATGTTTTTAAAAATAAAATTATTATTTTGATTGAGGTGCTGCAATTAGGAAGAATTGTAGCCTGCAATTGTTGCAAGGCCCTAATATCTGTTCCCTCCCTCAAAGATGACTTCATCTGTATAATAGCATGTGCAGTTATCAGTCTTTACATTGTCCTCTTATATTCTTCTCTCATGGAGTAAAGTAATTTTTTGATTTTCGTGGATTGTTTACAAGGAAGAATACAATAAAGACAATACTTTTGGCCACTTGACATAAAGGAGCTAACAAATTTCTGAGAGTAAAATTTGATTAGAGAGCGCAATGTTTGGGTTATTTCCTTTTCTGGCTTCTCGGATATCCATTTTGATCAATTCAATAGTAGTGGTGATTGGCACTTCGGATTGAATTATTTATATGTAGTTTTGCTGTCTTAGAATTAGGACTTCTAGACAACTTTCTTACTGTAGTGTAGACTATAGTAATAAAACTTTGTTCCTATCAAAATAATAACAACAATAAACTAGTAGAACGGATTTGGATGACTTTGATGAAGATCGATGGTTTTTCATTAATTGCCGATTGCCTCATTGGCATTTGTGGCTTTCCATGTCAAGTATTGAGCTTCTCACTTCTTGGTGAAATAGGTACAAGGAAAAGATCGCCTAGTTGTAAAATTTGTGGCCGAGCAGCTGGGCTTAGATGGTTCTTACATTCCTCGTACCTATATTGAACAGATTCAACTGGAAAAGCTTGTAAATGAGGTCATGGTATGAAATCTGCATACACCCTGATTTACATGTATTCAATTCTTTGTCATGATCAGATCATTCCACAGGCCTTGCCAGATGATTTAAGGACGAAACTAAGTCTTGACGAGGATTTAGTTTCAAGCCCCAAAGAAGCACTCTCAAGAGCCTCTGCTGATAGAGTTACCTTGAGAAATAGGAATCTCAAAAGGTTAGAATTTCGTGGTTCAAGTGTTTTATTAGCCATTTGAGGCATAAGGCTCATAGGCGAGCCAACAAGACAAACTGTGACTTTTTCTAGAATATTATATCAAAACTATGGAGTTCGAACTTACGACCTGGTATCTTAACCATAGAACCATGCGTAATTGGCGAAAAGCTCTGAAATTTTAACTTAGACAACTGTTTAATATAAGAATGATAAACTAAAAAATTATGAAGGCTTGCACGGGGGGGTGTGGATGGAAGAAGATTTGTGAATTTAGCAATAATGCTCAATAACAAATCACTTTGACATTAAGCATGCTTTTGAAGTGTTCGTGATCAAACACTCACCAAAAGATCTCCCTTACATAGCCCTTAAATCCCCCATCAAAATGTTGGTTGCTATGACTGATTGGCCGAGACTTTTATTGAGCAGTGGCATATCTCAGTCATATACAACTCAAAGGGAGAAAAAGATGACAGGATATGCTTCCAACAACCAAAGATTTATCGACAGAAACACAGAATCCCCAGCAATGCTTGCAAACCAGGTAGATCCACAATCATGATATCCACTGTTGTCTGGCTTATAGAAAAATGAGTATTCAAACGTATTGATCGTCCTGTTTAAACCATTGGTAGGGAGTCATTACTCAGCTTTCTGAACAAATTTCATCACTAAATGATCGGATGGATGAGTTTACAGCTCGAATTGAGGAGTTGAATTCAAAGTTGAGCATCAAGAGGAGTTCCCCCAGTCAACAGAACATGAATCTCCAAACGGACACATGTAACGGCTCTGTGCCAACTTCTTATTTCATTTCTGGATTGGGTAATGGTTCCTTGACCGGATCCATCATACCTAATTCTTCATCTTTCTCCCAGTTAGCGAAGGAATCTCCTTTAATGGATGAGGTAAATGGCTCAGCTCAGCTGTCATTCTGTAATTTCTGTCCACAGACAATATGTTTATGACTCTCCCTGGCTTCTTGATCTCTGATCAGATATCAGGAATCGTGAGGGGGCAGCGACAAGTCATGCACCAATTGGATTGCCTTAGCAATCTTCTCCGGGAGCGCGAAAGCGTGGGGGAGAGGCCCCGTCAAGTAAGATCAAAGAAGAAAATCATAATGCCCAATCCTGAGCCTCTTACACTTCCTCTTTTGTTAACTCTAGCTGTGGGTGGTGTAGGAATCTGCTTGTACAAGAGCTTTTTAAGTCGCAACTGATTCCCCATCCCTCAACTAATTCACAGATTTAGATGTTTTTCATCCTTTTTTTTTTCTTTTTATTATTATCTCTCCGCTTCGGTTTCCACAAATTGTGTTGCAGTTATCACCCTTCGGCGCGGGAAGGACGGTCGGGTAATTTTAACAACTGACTGGTAATGTTTAGAGATTCTGGAGGCAGAGCTTCTAAGGTTCTCTTTGAGTTCGATTTCAGGAGGGTGTAATAAACTACTTCTTTCAGTTTGTGGAAATGCTCATTCATTTCAGTTTATTTATGAGAATTGAAAAGTCATTCTCTAGTTTAAAGCTTCTTTTATTTTTTCATTCATTAACCACACACATTCCCGTTGGCTTATGGTTTTTGGTAATTTATTTTCATTCATCTTTAACAATTCATTTCATTAAGAGTTGATTTAGTTAAATTTTTCTTGAACATGTTGATTTAGCTCAAATTAACTTTTGCTAATTTGATGTATCTGATTCATATTGGGAGCCAATATTATGATTATGGCTTTGAATTGTAATATCTTATATCTCAATATTGTTTTATTATAAAATCATTCGACACATATTAGTATAGTTACTGTTATCATGTGCTTCATGAGTGTGATCACAAACATTCTGATTATCTTCTTTTATAGAATTACAGATTCAAATATTGTCTTCTATAATATATCTTTTTAAAACGTCGTAGAAATTCTATGGAATGGGAAAATATCTTTAAATTTAAAATGAATTTGATAGAGTTAAATTTTGATATATGCAATTGAAAACATAAAATATAGTTCTAGCATTATGAAGTTTGATACACACTACAGTAGTTTAATAACAAATGTTTTAAAATAATTTTTATGTAATGTTACATTTGAAAATTTGGAAGTATAAGAATTGAAATATAATAAGTACGTGAGTTTAGATTATAAACTTAAATTCAAATATAATTGTTTTAAAATGTTGATGGAATTGATAAAACCACTCCTATTTCAAAAAAAAAAAATGATAAACCATTCTGACAAAATTAAATAATTTAAAACCAGCAGATTATTCCAATCTACATTAAACACGATGTTTATTGTCTCAAAAAAAAAACACGATATTTCTAATATTTTCATATTTGAAGTAAATTTAAAATTTGGAAATTGGATTTCTAGAACTAGTATTTTGTGTAACTAAAAATTTACTTTATTATTATTATTATTATTATTAAGCTTATAATTTAATCAATAACAATTTTAACATTCATGATTCTACCTATGAATACTTGTATTTTTGTAGTTACATTTAGATTGTTAAATTACCCTCATTTGTGTTAGTTCTTAAAGTGAACCTCTCATTTAACTACTCTTTCCATCAACTGAGTTTGTCCACCGCTTTCTCTGTCTATCTTTTTTTAATCTCTAATTTATTTTAATAATTTGATTTAATTTGTAAAAATATGTGTAGGTTTAGTTATTTAGACGTAATAATTTCTAAGGTTTATATACCATTTTCATTTTTATACCTTCGAAACTTCAATTTTTGTTAATTTTAGTTAAATATATGCGTTTTTATTTTTATCTCATTTCTTTCCATTATAATTGCAGCGTGACAATTCTCTTGGGGCTAAATTTCTTACAAATTTCTATTAAAGAGTTTATATAAAATCTGTGTTAAAATTTTGTAAATAAATACAAAAAAAATATAACATTTTATACCTAATTTCAATTAGAAAAATGTTGATTTTCGAGTTACACCGAACGGGGTCGCTGTCACTCAACAGAATCCCCTGCCACTGCCCACTCCTCAAGGAAAACTTTTGCGTATGTTTTCCATTTTCCTCAGTTTCCTGTTTACACCGTCCTCTCTCCGATCCTTCTCGAACAGAGAGCAGCAGACGACGGCAACGGCGCTTTTCCGCCTCCTCTCTCTCCTCCGGTGTGTTTTGATCGTTTTCTCGCCGATGGGTTTTATGATTTGTAGTCGTCAGTTTCTTGGTTCCGGAATCAAACTGCATTTCTTGGTCTGATTTTGGAAGTAGCGTGTTCCTTTCAACTTTGTACCTTTTTGTTTACAACACCCAACTTCAATCGACCCTTTCTCGATTTGTTTCTTACTTTACGGATTGGTTGGTTCTGTAATTCGTGTATGGTTTCTGGAAATTCTTTGCTTTTGTTTGATTTCAATTTCCTATGTTCCGTTTACTATATGAAATGCCGGATTTTAATTACTGTGTTCTTTCAGTTTCTCATCATATTTTAGCCTCAATTTCAGGTTATCTGGATTTTTGTGAGTGAAATTGATTAATGGATGACCTTTTGGGTGTGGATCATTTAAGCGATCTGCCTCAGAGTATTATAGAATGCATTCTCACTAGGTTACCAATTCGAGATGCCATAAGAACAAGTATTTTATCCAGGAGATGGAGATTCAAGTGGGCCACTCTGACTCAACTTGTGTTTGATGATGATTGTGTAGCCATGTCCAACGATGGAGTTTATGACGACCTGATATATTTTATTACTCATGTTCTTTTTCTTCATGAAGGTCCAATCCACAAGTTCCATCTCTCTGCTACCTACTTACAGAATACCCCAGATTTAGATCAGTGGATGCTTTTCCTTTCAAGGAAGGGCATCAGGGAATTGACGATTGAATTAGGAGAAGGCGAGTGGTTTAGGGTGCATTCTTGTCTTTTTAACTGTAGCAAGTTGACCCGATTGGAGCTATATCGCTGTGAATTGGATCCGCCTCCTAATTTCAAAGGATTTTTATGTTTGAAAAGCCTAAAACTTCACCAAGTTCTGATTGCCCCAGAAGACATTGAAAGTTTAATTTCTAATTGTCCACTTCTTGAGAGTCTGGCGCTGTCCTACTTTGACAGTCTAGTGCTTAATATCTCTGCTCCAAATCTCAAGTACCTCTTTCTTGAAGGCGAGTTTCGAGACATATGTCTTCAAAACACACCACTCTTGGTTGCAATTTCAGTTGCATTATATATGAGTGACGATGCTGAGCCCTTTGACCATAGTTCTGATTGCAATTTTGAAAAGTTTCTTGGTGGTGTACCTTATCTTGAGAAACTTACTGGGCATATTTATTTCACCAAGGTACGGCGGTTTGATTTATTTTTTCATTTGATGATCTGTGTCTTTGTTGCATAGCAATTAAATGTGATTCTTATATTCCTACCCCCTCCCCCAAAAGTACCTGAGTATAGGTAATAGTGCGACAACTCTGCCAGTTTCATATATCTATTTAAGAAGCATTGAACTGTATCAAGTCAGTTTTGAAGATATGAATGAAATACTTGTTGTGCTTCGCTTGATTACCAGCGCTCCGAATTTGGAGGAGCTTCAAATTTCGGTAATGTGCCTTTTTCCGTTCCTCCTACTTTTCTGTGTTGTTCTGTTCTTGAATCAGTGTGAATCTTAAGTTATATTTAGAATAACTTGTGAATGGTAACATCATTTTTTACACATTGCTGTCAAACAGGGCTCCTCAAACCCTGTGGCTGCCTCAGAAGCACCTGACTTGGACTTTTGGGAGAATGAATGTCCTTCAAACGGTACATTTGGTAACCTTAGAGTTGTGAAAACGACAGATATGTCTGGCGTACCACACGAGATGGAATTTATTAAATATTTGCTTAGAAATTCTCCGATGCTTGAGACAATGAGTATCAAACCTTGTGTCTATGTTACAGATCGACGATTGAATATGTTGATTGAATTGTTGAAATTTAGGAGGGCTTCACCAGAAGCAGAAATTTTATTCATCCCAGAATAGTTGTTGTAGTTGGAAAGTTCCTTTATCATTTTCTACCTGCATTTCTATATAATTTTCTTTAGTAAATAGATGGCTCTTTAATTGCTTTTATTGATACCGCTTGTTGAAATCGAAAACAAATGGTACGACTACAACCCACTTCTATCATGATTGTTTAAATGATCTGCGAAATTTCTTCTCTAGCCATTCTGTCTTGTCTTCGGTAAGATTTCTTTTAGAAACATCATTTGCAACCATCAACTCTGTACTGCCACTTACTTTCTCACAAGGTTGAGTTTGAGTGTCTCCTTTGAATAGTTTTAGAAACTACCTTATATCATTGTATGGTATGGGTGACAGCAGAGAAAATTCTTTCAAAATATTGGATCAGTAGAGAAACCCTCACTTCTCTGGTGAATGGTTTTTAAGTTAAAACTCCTTGAACTAACAAGAGTATTTACTGAGCATGCTGTTTTAGTTTTTTCAATCTGTTTGATAATTTTTATTGCAGAACCAAAGCTGGTTGAGGCTTTCTTTCCTTTATTAGTAAAGGGGGCGCGGGACGTTCGCGGTCAGACTTTGGTAATTGTATGAGAATCATTGAGTACAATATATCAGACCGGGGTTTTGTAATAACCATAGTCGGTCTCCTTTAGAGATTGAATTGCCAGAAAACTGCAGGAGCGAAATTCAATCCAGTATTACTACTCCGAGCATGAGAACTCGGACTGTACAATTATACTGAGTTATCTTATCTCCACCAACACAGGAGCCTCAACATGAGGCTGCCATATGACAGATTCACTTTGATATTAATGTCTCATTCTGTAGGGAAATACATGCAGGGATTCGTTGTATGGAACAAAGAAAAACTATATATTCATCATCTCGGTCCTGAAAGCTCCATGGCTTGTGCAAGCAATGAAGAATCATCGGTAAGATCCAAATATCGCTCGGAAGAGGAGAATTCGTTGACTCTGTACCTGTTTGCATCTGCCCTCTGGGAAGCTTCCCATTTCTCCGCAAGTCCATCCCCTTCAAGCATCCTGACCACTTCAGACATCTTGGGTCTGGTGGTTGGAAGATACTGTGTGCACAAAAGAGCTACTTGAACCATTTCCTCGAGCTCGATTCGGTCGTAATTGCTCCTTAAATCCTTGTCAACTAGGATTTCAAGCTTCTTTTCTTGGTGAATTTTCTTCACCTGCAGTTAACAGAAGAAAAAACAGTGACCTTCTTCAGTCAGACAGCAGATATGAATGAGTGAAATCATGAGAGAGTTGATATTTTCGGCTCACCCAATCGAGCATGGCTCCTTTCTGGTTTGCAGCTTTTCCGAACTCGAGAGCTCTCTGGCCAGTGATCAACTCAAGAAGAAGGATTCCAAATCCAAAGACATCAGTTTTCTCAGAGGATTGGCCAGTGGAGAGATACTCAGGAGCTATATGGCCAACAGTTCCTCGTACAGCAGTGGTGACATGTGAATCTCTGTGATCCAAAAGCTTTGCCAATCCAAAATCTCCCACCACAGCATCGCAATAATCATCAAGCAATATATTTGCAGCCTTCACATCTCTGTGAATAATCTTAGGGTCACACTGTTCATGCAAATACAGTAGGCCCCTTGCTGCACCCAATGCTATTCTCTTCCTCGTGCTCCAATCCAGAGCTGGCTTCGCTGTTCACGGAGAAAAACAAATCAGAATTGAAACGTAAACGTTAACACGACCGTAATGTTGTCGTGTCGTACCTTTTAGACGGGATGCAACACTGCCGTTGGACATATAGGGGTAAACTAACAGTCTCTCTGTGGTTGTCATACAGAACCCGTAGAGACGTAGGAGGTTACGGTGCACGGCTAGGCTGATCATCTCGACTTCGGTCTGGAATTGGATCTCTCCTCTCATTGCATTTCCATCTTTCAGCCTCTTCACTGCTATGATTGTACCATCTTGAAGGTACCCTTTGTAAACGTTTCCAAACCCGCCTTTTCCCACCAAGTGTTTGCTGCTGAAGTTGTTTGTGGCTGCTTGAAGCTCTCTGAACTGGAAAATTCTTAGGTTCCCAAGGCAAACTTCCTCAAATCGTTGGTCTGAAAAAGGAAAAAGCACGGTGTAATAAGGGTGATTATTGAGTAATTAAAATCATTTGGATGAATTAAGATATGTGATGACAAACCATTAACATCGAAGAAAATTTGCTGGTTATGTCTTTGCCTCCACCAAATAAAGAAGCCGAACCCTGAAGTTAGCAGAAAAACGCATCCGAGGCTTGAGCCAAAAGCCAAGGCTAATTCGTGGCCCTTCGATCTCCCAGAAGGTTGAGGATCTTAATCGTAAACAGAAGGGGAAAAAAAAAGAGTTAAAACTTAAATTAGATGGTTATTAAGAGAGTGATTATATTTGATAGGCTAAGAGTGTGTTTGGGAGTGATTTTGGCCTAACTAAAATATTTTTGTCATTGTCAAAATCACTTTCCTTTTTATTTATCATGTTTGACAAATTAAAAAATTGACTTAAAATTGATTTTTAAAGTATCACTAAGCAAGTGATTTTTGAAAATCAATTATACTTAAATTTCTTTCTTCAAAATCACTAATTCTACCACCACTCTCAAACAAACCCTAAACCTACGTTGAAAATTGTTTATTTATCCATTAAAAAAAAGTTTTATTTAACATTTTCCAATTATATCTTTTAAGTTGGTGAATGTCAAAATTAATTTAAACGAGGAATTGTATTAAGAGAAAAAAAGTCTAAATTTAAGCAATTATTCAGAAATTTATAGGAGAAATTACCAACTTTCTTACATAATTTACAAACTCACTAAAGTATTATGTCACTGAGTTTATCATTAACTAATTTTAACATTCACTCGTGGAAATAACATAATTGAAAAATGTTAAATATATTTTGCTTATTTGATACTATTTACAACACAGCTCTTAGAAAAGGAAAAGGGAAAAGAAAAAAGCATGATGAAGTCTAAAGATGAGTCAAAAAAGTTGATGGATGGACATTGCGAAATGGCAACATAAGTTATGTTTGAGGAAAGAAAAAGACATGATTTTTGCTAAGTTTGAATTTGGGTCAAAACAGGAACAGGAAAGAGAGTGGGAAATTTGCTTACTTTGAGGATTATTGACTGCAAATAAAACAGGAGGAGCAGTTCCATTGCACCTATGCTCCAACCCAGTTGAGCAAATCAGTGTATTCCCAGCCAGACTTCGTAAATTCAACCATAAAATAATATCAATAATCTTTAAACCAAAACCCTTTAAATATCATAAATTTTTTAGTTACAAAAAAAAAGTTAAAATTATGTATAACTTCGTCCCTATTTTATTATAATTATGTCTAGTAGATCCGTAAACTTTTATGATTATGTTTAGTATGTCTCTTAATTTAAAAAGTTAGCTAGGTTATTGAATGTCTAATTTTGTTTTAATAGATCTATGATTTTTAAAGTTTATGAACCGATTTGATACAAAATTGAAAGTTTTATAGATCCATTAGATACAACATTGAAATTTTAATTGACATTTTCTAAAATTTAAAGAAACAGTATGGAACATAACCTCTTCGAATTTAAAGAACAAGAATTTAATATCTATTATTTATTAAACAATCTTAAAAGTTTAGAGATATAATAAAAGTATTTATAATATTATTGACTAAAGTTGAGTTGTAATGAGCTTACTTGTAGGTTTTAGGTAGCAATGTGGGCAATGGGCCACTGAGATTATTAAAAGAGAGGTCCCTGTAACACCAAACTACGTTCAAATTAAATCAATCCCATGAAGGATAATATATAATGGTTTCTCAAAAAATTAAAAAAAAGTTGAAGAAATTAAAAGCATTTACTACTTACATTAATGCGAGCTGAGTCATGTTGGCCAGTGATGAAGGGATTGTCCCAGAAAGACTGTTGTTATTCAGCCGCCTGCAATCCCATCCCCAAACCAAATTATAATATATAAATAAATTAATAAAAACAAAAAAGTTTTGTCTGTTGAAGAAGAAACTTACAGATATTGCAGACTTCTAAGATGGGAAAGAGAGGTTGGAATTTGGCCATGGAAGTCATTGCTTGAAAGATCAAGAGTCTCCAGATTTGGTATGTTCCCAACCTCCCATGGGATTCCTCCTGATATATTATTGTCTTGTAGAAGCCTGTAATATCATTACAATAATCAAGAAGTATTCTTTTAGATATATTTTGTAGTTATTCTCTGATCTTGTAGTACGGATAAAGATAATAAATGATCACTCAATCCAAAAGCTTAATATATAGATATTTCAACTCAACACACTCAAATAATATATCTCGACTCACATTGATTGGAGATTCGTCAGGTTTCCGATGCCCGGTGACAGGCTGCCGGACAAGTTTTGACTTGGAGCTCCTCTGCAAGTGAATCACAAATTTATTCATACAAACGCTTAGCATGTTTGGTAAATATGTTATTTTTGTTTCATAAATTTTAAAAATAATCTAAATTGAAATTTGAAAGCTAGTTTTATAATAATGAATTGGTTTGGTTTGAGTAGTAATTAAACTCACAAGCTAATGACGAATTTATCAGGAGAACAAGTGATCATGGTCCAGCTACAAGGATCCACGGCGTTTTCGTCCCAATTAAGAACCGAATGTGGGTCTTTCAGAGCAGCTTTAATGGCCATCAGGGCTTGCACTAGAATTCACAACAAACAAACCAACAACAAAAAAAATCTATCTTTAGATTAATATTATGAAAATATGATTATGGGGAACAAGAAATCAAAAAGAATCAAATAATGATTAACAGTACCTTCAAAGTTGACACCTTTTGCAGTAAGCAAGGCATTTACAGAAGAATTCCATACGCAAAACAAGAAGAAGAAAATGGAAGATTGCGTTGTAATTCCCATGAGATGATGTTTGTGAAGAAGATGAGAAGTTGGGTTTTGGTTTTATGAAGAGCAAGTAGAGAGCAGGTAGAAGAGGAATGTGAAGTGCTCAACACACAACCAACTTTCCAACTGATTTGTTGGTATGTTTTTTTTAATATATATTATATATTTTTGGGTAAAATTGGAAAGGAAAAGGAAATTAAGGAGTTGATCATTTGAATCTCACATGGTTCCCTTCCCATATCAAACCAGAAATTCACTCACTTGTATTCAAAGTGGTGATCTCTAATATGTCAGAAATAGAAAAAAAAAAGAAAAAAAAGGGTTTTTGGTTTTGGTGGTAAAAGGAGAGGCCAACATGCCAACCACTCCCTCAGTAAAGTGGAGAAAAGAATATGGAAAAGCTAAGTGCCATTGCCAATGCCAAGCTTAGCCAATATATTGTTTTAGAATACTTTTCAAACAAAAATTCCTTCAATCATGCATCAGTTTGAAGAGGATTTGTGTGGGAATTCCCAAAGTTAAAAATATTCTCCATCACATTAAAAAAAAAAAAAAATTAAATCTAATTTATTTTAATGGATGGTTCATTAGTCCAAAAGATTAGGATAAAAGTAGGAGGGAATGAGTTCAACCTCCATCATATAATCACCTACCTTGAGAATTAATTCCTACGTGTAAGTCCTATTTTAAGTGTATAAAAAAAATAACTATTTTCATCCTGAATAATACTTATCTCTCCTTGGTATTGGTCCTCTTGACCACCATTGTGTCTTTTATGAGTGGGAGGAAAAAAGAGAAGTGAGATTTTTTTTTTTGCTTTCAACAAAATAAATAGATGTGAAAATTTTAACGTTATCTAGTCAACTTATATTATGTAATTTCATGAATGAGCAACCTACTTGAAAGTATATTATCTCTTTATTTTAAAAGTTTAGGGATCCACATGAAAAAACTTCGAAAGTCTAGGGACTAAAACGAGATCAAAAATGTTTTTTTTTTAATAATAAAGAAAAAGTATAAGGAAACAAAGTGAGATAAAGATGGTGAGATGGTACCATTTTAGCAGTGTGAAAGTGTTATGTCCAGATTTAGTTTGTGGGCCCCCAGACATTTTCTTTTTGCTGTCTGATAACAGTGTTGGAATTGCTTTTGTTCTTCCCACAATATAATCCATAATTCCCCACAAAATTTAAACCCTAAAAATAACATTTTCCAATTTCCTCTCTCTCTCTCTCTCTCTCTCTCTCTCTCTCTCTCTTACTTTTAAAATTAAAATTAAAAAAAATAAAAAAAGGTTATATCTCAGTTGGGTTTGCTTTATTGATTCTAATGCACTCAACCTGTCTACATATCCATTCTATAAAACAATCCAAAAGCACTTACTTTTAAAAGCAACACACTCTCTCTACTTTTAATTTTTTATTTTTTTTAATGTGGGTCCTCGATTTTGGAGGGCCAATTTCAATTTTCAGTTCTTATCAAAAGCAGTGTGATGAGGATCGGACGGCTGAAATTTAACTTGCGAATTATTCCATTATTATTATTCAACTGCCAGCTGATTATTCAACATTTTTGTAAAAGCTATTTGACCAAAGTCAACCAATAAAGAAAGTATTTTTTCTAAAATTTCATCACAAATCTAGTTAGCATGCGTATCTTATAAGCTCATTAGATTTCTCCATATTTTTGACGTGAGATCGTTAACAACGATGATAATCTTTTTTTGTTGGAGATGTTAGTACAATAATCTCTTCTCTAATTTTCAAACATAAAGATTTGTAAGAGTTCAGAGTTTGAAATTTTTATTTTTTACCTAAATAAGTAAACACGGAGAGGAACGTTATTTTTATATAAATAGTTATTTACAGAATAAATAAGAAAAAAGACTACAAATTGATGGTGGCTTCGTAGACTTGAAAGTCAAGCCGAGTCAAATCAAAGTCCAATTGAATTATTTCAATGTATAATCAGTTCTATGCTTTGTAGAACAAAGAATTAGTAGCAAATAGCAATAGGTTTAAAATAACTACTTTTTTTAGGTGTGTTGTAATATTCAGAAACTTCAACATCTTTTCTGAAAACAATCATTTAGTGACTTTAATGATGTCATAAATAAAAATCATAAAATTGTTCATAGATTTCTTTTTTATTGTTCATTGATTTAATTAATATGTCTCTTGTGATTATGATTAGTGATTGGAAAATGGATGACAAAATTTCCTCCATTTTAATCTTTTAATTTAACAAGTATATAACATACTACCCTTTGAATTTCATTCAACCAAATATTTTTATTTTGTTTAAGCTATTATCCAAACCAAAACTTATCAAAAGCTTTAAATTGCATTACTTAATTTAAGTTTATGGTAAAAATTGTAATATTTATGCAAGTCCAAATTCAATTTAGTGAAATTAAGAGCTGAGAGTAAAAAAATTGAATTTTTTCCTAAAATTTTGAAGCTACATTGAACTTTAGGTTTAAATCTAATGATTGTATAATATAAGGTAGAAGATGGAGAAGTAGATAGGATTGAAGAGAAGATGATGCAAGTCAAAACTGTATTGGAAAGAAAGTCAGAGAGAAGTAAGATGAAGAGGAAAAAGAGAGAAAAAGTCAGAACAATTAAAATGAAAAGATTATTGAAATGACACAAATAATTGAATTGAACAACCAAAAAATTTCCATTCATCTAACTCGATAAATTTCAATATCTCGTATCTCTTATTTTTTCACCACCGAAAATTTTTCTATTAAATAAATTAAGAGTGGTCCAAATGTCAAACACGAAACAGGGACCAACTCGACCAAACTGGATCCGAATAACCTTTGCTTTCTTGAAAGCGCCATGTCCAATTATTTTTTAAAAGTTTTTATAAAGCTTAAAATTACTTCTTTCGTACATATACTTTTAATATTGAGTTCATTTATTATTATTTTTTTTTTTTTACTGCATCTTTAGTTTACTCCGTTTGTTTTATAAAGTCAATGTTATAGGTTGGAAATTCCTTTTATCTAAAAAAATCTGAATTGTCCTCCGGAGAAAGTATCTTATTGTTTATAGGTAAGACTTGTAATTAAGGAATGCTATAAAACCTTACTTTTTGCTATGCTACATAAAACCTCAATTCTAATTAAGCATCGAAGTGCATGGAGTAACACTATACGTGTGTAATTTTTCTATTTCGTAGGTTTCATCAATCTTTTTTATTATAGCAAATGGGTGCAAATTGATTCGATCAAATTTTTAAAACGTTTTTATAGATAAATTATATTTTTGGTTACTGATCAATTTGAACGGTACTTTATATTTATTTGGTTTTCAAGGTTAGTTAATAATACATTATTTAATAAGTCTTTTGTATTTCCATTAAAAGAATGATTTAGTCTCTAAATTTTAGTATATAACGGTTTACTTATTAGATTTTAAATTTTTTTTAATAATTTACTTTTAATCATGAAAAAATATTGTCTCTTTTTTAATATATTGTGATAAATATTATTAATAATATTACATAGGTTTGACAACAGCCACTTAGATTTCATTGATTCGTCAATTTTTTTTTTGGACAAATGTGGTTTGGGTGGTTGTCACTTAAAATACATGAAAAATTTCAAGAAAGCAACTATAAATTATTACAAATTTTAAACTGCAGCCATGAAGATTATTATCTACTAAAATCCAAGATAAAATTAATCATTACAAATTTAACCATTGAACTTTTCTTTTTTTTTTAAACAAACTAAACCCATTCAATTAAAGTATTGAGGCTAAATGTGCTTTTAAAATTTACCCAGTTTTCAGAACTTGTCCTTTAAATCCCAAGATTCCAAAAATAAATCTAAATCTATTATTTTTTCACATTAGCTACACTGAATAGATTAGATTTTGGAGTTTGATTCAACAAGCAATTAATTAGGCTAGCTAGTTAGAAAAATACCAACCTAAATCAATCTCCAAAAAATTCATTCGAAAGTAACTATTAAATCACGCCACGCTATCCAAAATCTCATCTAACAAAAAAATTCCTACCCCCAACTTAAAGAATTCCACGCATTTCGAATGTAGTTACATTAAAAGCAATACCAACTACTAAAAACTAACACATATAACTAACGTATCACTAATGCATCAAATGCAAACTTTCTTATAAATTCAAGTCGTCATAACATTTTACAACGACTCAAAAGAGACAAAACCCACCTCTCACAAAACCCTAATTGCATTCAAAGAACTACATTGTGATGGATCATTTGAATCTCAAAGTGTTTTCTTAAGGTTGAAGTTGGTAGCTTTACTTCCACTTCCACCAACTCCCCTTTGTTTGCAACAGCAGAAAGCAAGACATTCAACCGAAAGGAAAGAATTTGGATATATAAGAGAGAGTCAAAAAAAGAAAGCAACATTATATTATATGCCATGCAATGCACCCAACTCCCAATCACTGCCCAATTATTGTTCCCTTTTCCCCATTTCAAAACCACTGTTTTGTTATCAACAATATTGTACAAAAACCCTAATCATTTTGTCTTCTAAATAATTTACCCAAAATAAAAAGAATGAATAGACATTTTGCTTCTGAATTTTTCTTTCTTCCCCTTCCCCTTCCCCTTCCCCTTCCCCACCAACTCTTTTTTTGGGTATGCTAAAATATATACAGAATAATTCATGGGTTTTGGCTAAGATTCTCTCATATGTACGTTTCAATGCCTTTACTTTCATTTTAATTTTCATTTTTGGGCAAAACTATGAGACAAAATTTCACTTCAAACTCATTCATTGGTTGATGGCATTAACATTTTCAGACTAAAATGCCAATCCTTTGGATTTTAGTGGAAATTCAGGACAAGATAATGGGACACCACACACGCAAAATAATAATAATATTTTTCTATTTTTTATAAAGGAATTATTAAAAGTACATGTTTTGATATTCCTTATATTTTTAACCACTATTTATTTGAGATGAGGGAGATGAGAATAAAATTTCGTGTAAGAATAATTCATTATAACAAGAATTTAATCTAAAGTAGGACAAAATTTTATTACATATGTGTCACTCATTGTTAGGTACAAATCTTAGGAACCTTATTTTCAAAATAGCTATATATCTTGGTCTTAGTTTAAAATTTGGTGAAAGATAATTTTCTTGATTATTCTGATCTTCTTAGGAATGTCTTTTTGTATTAATCTTTGTTGGTAGGCCACATTTAGAAATAAAAGTATCTTTCTAGTTAAATTATTATATGCATTAAAAATATTAATAAGTTGGGGAAAATTATTTATTTTTTTGTTGATGAATATATCTACCAATCCAATATATTTTTAAATTAGAGTTTAATAAATTTCTCATATTAAAAAAAATAATTATAAATATAACAAAAGATATAAAGTATTTATCAATTAACTAATGATTGTTATAATCATTTGATCAATTCGCTCCATCGTTGATAATATTTTTAAAAACATGAAATTATTTTCAAAAAACGTTCATCACTTCCTCACTTTAATTAATTTTTATGTTGATGAAATCGATCATCTTTCTTTTCACCTTTGCTTCCTCGAATCAATAAAAAGAAAAAAGAAAATGAAAAATGGTTATGCTTTTGTAGTCCTATCAAAACTAAAGGAGAAAAAAGAAAGACACAGCCTAGCTGCCTTTTAAATCCTTTTGTTGAGACGTGACAAAAGGCAAACTTTGCTTTGAATCTAAAAGCAAAATAATAATAATAATACTAATAAATAATAAATAATTAAATTAAAACCACGTTTTAACACCTTATCTAATTGGAATTATTTAATGTCTCTCTTTCGAAGACAATGTTTTTTCCACACGATTCTTTCTCAAAATAATTTGATTTAACGTTGCATCAAAGAAAGTTAAATTGGAAAGAGAAGAAAAAGAAAATTAAAGCTAGAAATTAATTGGACTCCAAAGATATGTTTGTCTATCTAAAAATCCTAATGATCTGAAAACTAATGAAAAGTTGTAATTAGGAAAATTGAAGAGTCATAAAGACACCGTGTAATCCAGTTCATGGCATTTTTATTTTTATTTTTATCTTAGTCCTATTTAGAATTTATAAAAGTAAAAGATATGTTTAAAATATGAAAGCCTAGTGAGCTCAAGCTGGGCCTCTGGCTTCACGGCAAAATTAAAGCCCAAAAGATTCGTTATATTTCAAATTGGGCCTTGTACAAGGAATTGATGGCCCCTTTTCGGTTCAAGTTCGACGTCAACGTTTAGCTTGATGGCAAAAGAATGAAAAAATAATATTTATCTGTGGCTGCTGGGATTCGAGCCCAGGTCTCTACGGCCACAACGTAGAATTCTTACCACTAAACTACAGCCACATTTTGATTTAAAATGACCAATAAATTATATTATTATATTATTAGTCGGTTATACCCTGCAGGTTCAGGGCTAGGGACCGGAGCCTGGTGAGTTACTCTTTGATTGCATCTTATTTTTGGCCGTCTTCCTTCTTCTTCAGAATTCTCGTTCAAGCTGACATAGAGGTAAAAGTAAAAAAAAAAAGGAACCGTTGATATTATTTACTCGTCATCTTCAACGTCGATATAGATGACTTCGTGGACGTCGTCGGGTTGGTTGTTGCCACCGTCTCTACCACCGCCATCACCAAACAAACAGATGAGTCGTTCATTACAAATCGAAAACTCTCAAATTGAGATAAATAGACTTATCAATTATAGAAATCAGTTTGTGGGAATGACCATCTTTTACAGGACGACTCGTCGTCTGTGGAAGGCAGTCATTCCCACGAACGGATTTCTTGTCTACTTATATTAGTCGTGAGTTTTCAATTCTGTAATGAGTGGCATAATATGTTCGTTTCGCGATCTTCTCCTCCATTGCAAAGTCTCCGAACAAGTCTCTAAGGTCGGCCCGCTCATCGGGCAGATGATTCCCGGCCATAAGATAGAATTGGATAGAAATTTGAAGAAAAAGAAAGACTGAAGGATTGTTCTAACATATTTTTCTTATGCTCTCCCTCACCCACCTTTTTCATTGTTTTGTTATTGACTCAATATCAGGGTATTTTGCCCTCCCTCTGATCACGCCATTTTCATGCCCTCACAAAATTTTCTTTTGTAGAAATACTAATTACTAAGTATTTTTCTTCATTTATTTGCACACTTCAAACAAATATTACACAAATGTAAATATTTTAACTTCAAACTTCACTCACACTAATTAAAGATACTAATTTTCTTGTCACATTTTGTCTGGGTTCTTTCTATTGCTTTTTTGCCTTGTGTGACATAATTCAAGATACTAATTTGGAAAGTTTAATAAACATATTTTATAAAAAAATCATACATAATTCGAGAGTTCAAGAAATAATTTAAGTCCTATTTGCTAAAATTACAAAGTTTTATTTTCTAAAAATCGAAAACAAAATTTATGAAATGAACTCTTTAATATTTAATCATTTTCTCAGCTGGCTTAACTTTGAAAATATTGAAAAAAAAAATGTTGCCTTTTTAGGAGGACAGTATCATTTTATGTAGTAAAAAGTTTCTCTAATAAATTGTCAATTATTATTTTGGAACTATTCTTTTTGTCACCGGATAAATTATGGTTGGTTTGATATGCAATTCGAATTTTTTTTCTTTAGATTAATTGAATCCAATATATTCCGTGAATATCTATTTGAGATTTTTGTTTTAATGTTTTCCGATCTTGAATGTGAAACTTATGCAGAATTGCATTAAAAAATGATAAAAGATACTATAAATTCGTTTCATTTTTATCCAAATTAAAATATGTAAAATATAATATTTTATAAATTATATAATATTGTAAAGTAATAATTCTACAAAACTTAAAATATATATGTTAATAATTTAATAATTATTATTTTATATTTAACTTAACATTTAATAATAACAAACGTATTACTAAACATCAGATTTTTAAATTAATATTCAATTTCAAAATCTACAACTAAATACAAGTCTGAAAATATTAAAAACATGAAATACAACTTTATTGAATCCATTGTTTTCAAATTACCAACCAAATACACCTTTAGATACTCAACTGTAAAGAGATGATTAAACTTCTAATCCACCAGATGTTTTATTCTAGAACTCATGAATCTCTTTCTCAAGATTAGAACCTCCTTACTATTATCATAAAATTCCTTAAAAGAAGTTGGTTTTTCAATTGAAAATTCTAAACTATGAATGGTTTTTCAATTGAAAATTCTAAACTATGAACTCCCACTCCTACTACGAAGAAAAAACTTTAAAAAGTTTCTAACTGAAATAAACCCTTTGAAAGGTTTGAAAATTAGATCCTAAATATAGAGGAAGGTCATATAAATTAAATGCCATCCCTAACATTTAGTTTCCTAATACCTTTTATCTCATTGGGTCAAACTCATAGGCCGTTGGAGAATAATTCTCTTTTTTTAGTTACACATTTTCAAAAATTAAACTAACTTGCTTAATGGTGTCTAAGCTTTTACTTAAAAAAAATATATAAAATGAAGCGTTATTATTATTTATTTATTTATTAGTATAGATAAGTGATGTTAAGGCAGCTCACTAAAGTTATTTTGATAGGTATCTATCTGTGTCATTAAAAAGGATGCAAATCAGTTGGCATATGTAATCGCATGCTATCTTTTAGAAAGTGCCGACTCAATGGTTTTAGGGTCTGCCTTAGATTTCTGTTCGTAGTTTCTTCTTCTTCGTTTTGTTATTAAAAAAAAAAAAGAATAGTTATTTTGAATTGGGTTGAACTGAGTTTATATTCCGTTGTACTATGTTATTGAGACTATTCCCTTCTTTTCCTTACTAAAGCTCTTCAATAAAAAGGTTTGTTGTATTTGTAATTGATTTTGAGAAATCATGATAAGTTTTTTGTATTCTCCCCTTGGGTTCCATTTACAAAACGGATATGGTATCAGTGTCTAAAACGTTCAGACAACCATCCGATCAAAAATTGGGATGCAACCAAGATCGATGGGCCAAAAGAGCCACGATCTTAAGGGGCATGTTAAGGATTCACATTGATAGAATGAGGGACCTTACATAGGTTTATAATAAATATAGGCTACTCTTCTCATTGCCAATTGGTTTTGAGATGGAATCCATGAATATTAATATAGTGTCAGAGCTCCCTACTTTACAGAAATTGAATGTTTCAAAATACTTATAAGAGACTTGCTGATATGACAATGGAATAATAACAATAGAGTATCATGTCAAATTTGTAATAAATTCAGGCATACTGCGTAGCGATTAGATAACTTCATTGTTGGGCATTAGTATTCAGAATCAAATTCATGTGGGCAATGGAGCAGGTTTGGATATTTTACATACCGATGGTTATTGTGTTTCCTCTTAAAGCAGAAAAATCTCATTAGAGTTAAGTCAATTTTCTAAGGATAACCATGTCTTTGAATTTCAGTAAAACTCTTGTCACAGACTTCTGAATAATCGTAATCGTAGTCCTATTTAGAATTTATAAAAGTAAAAGATATGTTTAAAATCTGAAAGCCTGGTGAGCTCAAGCTGGGCCTCTTGCTCCACGGCAAAATTGAAGCCCAAAATATTCGTTATATTTCAAATTGGGCCTTGTACAAGAAATTGATGGGCCCTCTTTCGACGCCAACGTTTAGCGTGATGGCACAAATGAAAAATTAGTACTCATTGTGGCTGCTGGGATTCGAGCCCAGGTCTCTACGGCCACAACGTAGAATTCTTACCACTAAACTACAGCCACATTTTGGCAAAAGAGTGGCCAATAAATTATATTACACTATTTTATTTACAGAATTTTCTTCAGAACGAGAAAAGGTTGATTCCGACGTCGTTTAGGATATTCGATTCGGTGTTATGGAAAAAGAAAACAGGAGTCGGTTATACCCTGCAGGTTCAGGGCGGGAGAGATACAGGTGGCCGGAACCAGTTCGCGCGCTCTCTAAGAGTCTCCGCCGGATCGTTCAATCGCTTGGATTCATACTTGGTGAGTTACTTTTCGATTGCATCTTATTTTCGGCTGTCTTCCTTCTTCTTGAGAATTTTCGTTCAAGCTTTTGGTATGTATCTATAAAATTTCTATCAAAATTTCAAAATATAGGCTGTTTTCTTTGTTGTGTACTATGTCGATTTCAAGGCTGTAACTCTTCTGCTTCACTTTGTGAATTTCGTCTCAATCTCTGCTCATCACTCTACTAGGAGTGTTCTTTAAAACACCTATTTAATGGATATTGAGTTTTCGTCGTCAACACATGGAATTTTGAACCAAGAGATCACCACTCGATCATCTTAGGTTTTTTCCTCCTGATTGTTGGCAGGTTGTGTTTCGAGCGGATTGAGTTTCTGAAACAGTGAAAGAAATGGGTTATATCGGAGCACATGGCGTGGAGGCTCTAGGGAGATACAAGTACCGGGGTGAGGATCACTCTTTTGTGGCCAAATATGTCTTGCAGCCCTTCTGGAGCCGCTTTGTGAATTTTTTTCCTCTTTGGATGCCGTAAGTGTCTCATCTCTTATGGCGTGTTTCTGCATGCTTTCCTTTACAAACTTTAGTTAAATATTTGGCTTATAAATCCAGCCTCTGGCGTTTCCCATTTAGTTTGTTCTGGATTTCGTTGCTTGTGAAGTTTTCATGAATTGTTGGGCTTGTGAATTTTGGAAATGGTTCTTTTCCACCGATAATGCTGACTTCTTGTTTCTCTTTGTTTGCTCTGTGAGGACCTCTTCAGCCCAAACATGGTGAATTGATCTTACATCTAGCACTGATTTGTCATTTTGACCATCCAATTTTATGGACTTGCCTCTTCTTATTTGTACTACTTTATGGCAGATAACTTTTGCAGGATTCCTGTTTTTGGTCACGTCTGCACTGCTTGGCTATGTGAGTGTCCATCAATTTCTAGATTACTTTTTTTTTCTCTCTAATTTTCTTTGAACGTTAACTCAACCTTTTTCTCAGTGCAGGTAACTATTGTTTATTATCTTTGCAACAATTAGTTACACTTTTTTGTTAAAATCGAGCTCAGAAAATTAAAATGTGGATTTTGGAATTTTGCTTCCTGCTTTTTTTTTTTTTGTCATGAAAAAACGGATATTTTGTGAAATTGATTTTTTGCAAGATAAATACCAATATTGAAAATTTTTCACTTTAATGTATTTTCTATTTTTTGTTTAAGGTATATTCGCCTCATCTTGGTTCAGCTCCACCTAGATGGGTTCATTTTGCCCATGGGTTACTCCTTTTCTTATATCAGGTATGGATCGGTTCTTATTCATTCTCTATCATGGTTTCCCTGTGCTTTGCCTTAATATAATATAAATTGTTCAACGCTAATCTTTTACTTGCATGCTAGACTTTTGATGCTGTTGATGGAAAACAAGCAAGAAGAACAAATTCTTCAAGTCCATTGGGGGAACTTTTTGACCATGGTGATATGCCCTTTTCATATAATTTTGTTATTTTTTTTTACTACTTTTAGATGTGTGATTAATATTGACAGATGATGTGTTTTCTCCTTTCCATATATGTTCTCTCAGGATGTGATGCACTTGCATGTGCGGTTAGTATCTCTCCCTCAGTCTTCGACTCATCGTTTGAAGTACCTACAATGCCATTTTTTGAAAGTTGTTTTTAATTTCTTTTCAGTTTGAAGCCTTAGCTTTTGGAAGCACTACCATGTGCGGAAGGAATACTTTTTGGTTATGGGTAATTGCAGCCGTTCCTTTTTATGGTGCAACATGGGAACAGTAAGTAGTCAGTTGTCAACTATCTGTGCTTTTATTTACCCCTCCAGATCCTGATTCCTATGGAGTCCACAAGTATAAATTACTGGAAACTGTTAGCAATTTGATATGGCCTTGTTTAGTTGTTTGTTAAATGCTTGTAGTTGATGCTCCAATCTGCATCATGTAGGATATCCTGTATGCATGAGAATCTTGTTTTGAATGTTGATCCCAATGTAGGTCTGCAGACTGTTGACTTCTTTTTTCTTCTATTCCTCATTCTACCCTGTTTTATGCAGTTATTTCACCAATACTCTTATTCTTCCTACTATAAATGGGCCTACAGAGGGTCTTATGCTGATCTATGTATCTCATTTTTTTACATCATTTGTTGGTAAAGTCCTATTTCTCTTTTCATTCTCTACTTCTTTGCTTACAATTAGCATTATAGATCTCTGTATGAAGCAATTATGACTTAGTTTCTTAACTTTCCAGGTGCTGAGTGGTGGGCTCAACCACTTGGAAAATCCATACCATTTTTTAGCTGGGTTCCACTTTTTCATGGTAACTCTATGGTTAACGTCATCATCATTTGCCCATGGCCTGTTAAATTTAGCACGTAATGGATCTTCTCTGAAATATACACACTTTCAAGCAGCATATATTTAAATGCTTTAGTATTTTATGATGTTCTTATTTTATTTGCCGTTGCACCTTTATGCTAACAGTTCTGTTAACATTGTCCAACTTTAATGTTATCTGGATAGTTTTGTTGTGCTTTTAAATTCGATCATGTCTGTAATACTCTTTAAGAAATTTTTGTTTCGAAGTATGACACTGTTTTTCTTGATACCATAATGAATTGGATTGGTTTGCTTGACCTGGAGGGTCTGCCCTGCTTGATTACTGCCGATGTTTCATTTCCTTTACCTAACTATGGTTGAAGCCTTATATTTTTTCTTTTGAATGTTAGATATTGCGACGATTGGTGTTGTGATGTTACTAATGACAGCTTTTGGTGTTATTCCAACTATTACATTTAAGTAAGCACTCAATCTACTAATTTTGTTAGCAATAATGTAGCATCGAATGCAAGGAAATACAGTGGAAAGATGCTTTTGAGGGCTTCCAGATACCAGAACTTAAAATTTATACCAATAGCATAAGCCCATATACAGCTTAATGTTGAAAAGAGAAAGTTAGATTTAATTTACAGTACACTGTGCTTTTTTGCAGTGTGTCCAATGTCCATAAGGTTGTTCAGGGAAGAAAAGGAAGTGCGTTTCAAGCATTTGCAATGGTAATAGCTCAAAAAGCGAAATTCTATTTTCCATGTTTCTTCCTTCATATAATTTTCCCAGTTTCCTTGGTTATTTGATTGTTTAACAATGCCATTGTTTTCTTCTCAGCTGTGCCCATTTGCTGTTCTCCTTGGTGGCGTCCTGGTGTGGTATGAACTGGAGCTATTGGACGTCGAACTTTTTCTCCCTACATGTATTTTTTGTTCCTTTATGATGAACCTTTATTCTCATGTAGGGATTATTTGTCTCCGTCAGACCTCATAAAAAACTATCCTCATTTGGTTCTCACTGGAAGCGGCCTTGCTTTTGGATTCTTAGTGGTAAGTCACCTTCCCCCTTCTTTAGATAATATGATAGCAGGCTAGCAGCCGCCTATCTGTATGCCTATTAACCTTGAAGTTAATACTGCCGGTACAGTTAGCTCAATTTGGACAGCATTTAAAAAAGGATCCCTAGAAAAATGATTTCGTCAAGTCTGTTAGCTGATTTTATTTGTGTAGGGTGCATTACCCTTTTTTGTGTGTGTCTATCCTAATTGGTGGCTCTGTTTTTAGAACCCCAAATGTCAGACCAGTAAAAATTAGAACCTTTTTTTGCAGGGAAGAATGATCCTTGCTCACTTATGCGATGAACCTAAGGGCTTGAAAACTGGAATGTGCATGGTATGCGGCACTGACACTTATATGTTAGGCACTGTTTGTAGTTTAACACTACATTTATTTTGTTCTTGTGTTTATTGCATACAGTGTTATGTTGTCTTTGTGCTCATTTTTTTCCCTAGAGGATTCATCATGTTCATTTATCTTGTAGTATTATTATGCTGCCACCATGTCATCCCTCCCCCCCCCCCCCCCCAATTGATATTTTTAGGGTATTTTTGGTGTTTGATGACAAACCATTGTAGTGCAAGTTATAAGCAGTTTGATTATACTTTTCAGTCACTTTTTTATCTCCCATTTGCGATTGCAAATGCACTGACGGCAAGACTTGGTGACGGGTACGTGACAAAGTATATATTTATAGTCCGGCTTCATATAATTAATGGAAATAGCACCCTAGATGTGAATGTTGGACCTCTTTCAACTGATGAACCATATATATAAACTGTTTCAGGATTCCCATGTTTGATGAGAGATTGATTCTAGTTGGTTACTTCATCTACACAGGTATCATCAATTTTATTGATAACAAAAATGTGATATCATTGGTTCCTGAGAATCATTTGTGTTGCTTGTTCATGTAGTCTGCAATGATTATAAGTTAGCAAGCTCCTTTCGGGAACTTTTGTTTTCCTAAAGTTCAATTCTGCAGTTTAATTTCGACATGCTTTTAGAATAGTTTGATCTTTTATGCTACTCCAGTTTTCCATATGTACCATTAACTCAATCTTTCTCCGTTCTCAGCTGCTTTCTATTTGCACTTTGCCACATCAGTTATTCGAGAGATGAAGAGCTCTTTGGGAATCCATTGCTTCAGGTGAGAGAGAAAACCAAATCACATGATCAATAAAAATTCTACCAGCTACCAGATTGGGAAAATCCTAGGATTTTCTTATTTATTGCACTGTCTCCAACAAGAATCACTGGATAGATCTTGTGGTTTTCAGTTGGGTTTATCCGTACGTTACCTCTGTATAGTCATCAATTTACTTCCCCATGATACAAAAATTTATTCTTATCCTGGGTATGAGCGAGGTCGAAAAATCATCCAAGATTTACAGTTGGTCTGTACTTGGATGACATTCAAAAAAGACTGGATTTTATTGTCCTTATAGAAATTTTAAAAGGATTAAACCTGTCTGATACTGCTTTCCATGAATATCAGGATAATTAAGAAAGAGGCTTGAAACCTGTTGATTTCCATATTGGTATGTCCTTGCTTCCATTCCTTATTGACTTGCTAAGATCTACAGTGTTCATGAAACTAATCATGCTTGATAATTTTGAACTCTTACAGAATATCAGCTCTAGTTCAAAGGAAAGATGTATGAAGCCATTTTAGAACCTTGGCTGTAAAGTCCATGGTATCTAAATCCCAGTAAGGTATCACTCTCTGTATAGACTGTAAACGGAATCCTAGAGCAGAATTTCTGCATATGATACTACTAGGTCTGTAAGTTTCAGAACACATTCAGAAGTTTCTGAGTTTTTCTTGTTGTAGACATATATAACAGCTACATTATGTTAATGTCCATATTTTGTGGTTATTATTGTGTATGATCTGAAACGTCCAAATCCAATCAGTGAATTCTGATTAAATGATGAAAATGTGATTCAGCCTTCTGATGTATGATCACAGAGAATTGGGAAGCATCCAATGGAAATAGAGCACGTCAGACAGCAAAGGTATATTTCTTAGAGCATGTAATATAAGCTGGGGTAGGTTGGTTTTTTAATTTAATCATGAGCACATTCAAATTAAGCAAAAAGTAGGACATAATCTTTGTTGTTTTATCAAGACAGGATATGCTCATAATCATGCATAAATATTGAAAGTGACAATCCCATTAACTCCTTGGTTAAAGCTTATAAGTTACATAAACAATAGCAAAATTATTAATTAAGGGAAGTCCATAGGGACATCATCATTGCCAAATGCCAACTATATTCAAGTCATAGTAAGGTTTTTTTTTTTTTTTTTTAATATTAAACTAATGTTTTTGTCGAACTGTTTGTTTTGTGTATTCCAATAATGTAAAATGCTCGCGCGTGTATGGAGCGTGCGACTTTTACTATTATGATCCCTCTGCTCTAAAGTACTAACCTCGGAGTATGGAGTATGATGCTATTTTTCAATAATGAATACTATAATTTATCCCTTTCAAAAAAAAAAAAAAAGAATACTATAATTTATCTTTAGCAAGCTTAATTTTGGAGGTCCTACTTATACGTGGCTTTGTTAAACAATTCTTTTTTTTTTTTTGGTTAAAAATTAGAACATGAACATGGGAGGTGTTTTGAAAAATGTGTTTTTGGGGTTTAATCTTTATTTATGAATTTTGAAACTTTCGGCATGGAATTATTCTACTTTTAAAATCAAGAATTTTACATGAGGTATTCGAGCCACTTTAAGGATCAAACTCTGTTTTACTTCATACTAAACTTTTGTTTCTATTTGGTTTTAGTATCTACATTTTTAAATTTTATGTTTTAGCTCTTTAACTTTATTTTTTGTTACTGTTATTAATTTAATATAAATCATTTTTTTTACAATTTAATATAAATCATTTATTTAATGAGTAGATGTTTGCATGATCTAGTAGTACTAGAAATAGATATATATTTTTGTTAAATGATTTGAAAAATTTTAACAAAAATTATTAAAATAGTTTATATGTATATATATATATTTAAAATTCAATGTATAGAATAGAATTCTTGAGAATTTAAGGACTAAAAGTAAAGTATAATATTTAAAAATGTAAGGGAATGATTGGCTCACAATTTTAATCAATTTAGGCAAGGTTGAACGGTTTGGATTTATATATTATCATAGTACAAAGTAATAGGGTTTTTTTAGGTACGAAAGAATAGGTGGTAGGTTAAAAAATTGTTATTATAATTATTTTATTATTTTATTTTTTTTAGAAGAATAATTATTTTTGATAAAGGGTTAAAGAATTATTATATAGTATAAGATGTAGGTGTACATAATCTTATGTAGGTACGGACCAAACATCATTTAAAATTGCAATATCAACGGTAAATAATATATACTTCTTTTAAGGTCGAAGGTCCAAATCTTCCTACTTCAAATTTATTGTACTAAATAAATACTCTAAAAATTAGATCAGAAAAAATAGAACACTCTATGAACAGAAAAAGAAAATATATATGTATATATATATATCCAAAGGAGTGGAAATTGTAGTATAGTAATAAATTTGAGGGATTTAATGCTTTGGATGGGGGTAAGGTGAGGTAACGGCAGGGAGAATATAGAATGTGATCATGCATGGCATGTGAAGGAAGGGAGGAGGGGCCCACGTGGGGCAAATAAATTTAAATTTAAATGGTAAAAAATAAATCTTTTCAAGAAAAATAATAATAAATTATCGATTTTTAAGATGTGAGACACGTGGCGAAATCTGGTGAGGAGAGGACGACAGCGTATGGGGTGGTGTCTGGAAAGGTGATGATGGTAAGTTAAGTAGGAGAATTGAGGTGCTGCATGCCTCCTCCTAAACCTTAATCTCAACCTTAATCACAATTCACACTCAAATCCAAAAAGTTTATTCACTATTTCACTTCTACTTCTCATGCATTTTTATTCCCATTCTCTCATTAAATTGGTTCAAATTAAAAACAAAAATTTCAAATCCTATATGGGTCTTTTTTATTTTTTTATTTTTTATTTTACTTTTGTTTGGGCCAGCTTGTCTCGCCCGACTTTACAACATGCCATGAAACATATAAAAGTTACTACTTTATAAGGTACGTGGACATCATGAGATTTAAATTCATTCCCTTTGAAATAACCTAGTTTGTTTGGACGAATAAGCCATCTATCATGGTTTTTAGTCTTTATACTATTAAAAAATAGTCAATTTGGATTTTATTATAAAATTTTAATACAAATTTCATACCTAATAAAAATTCTTTAATACAAATTTATGGTTATATTTCAAGAATTTAGTGAGTGAATAATCATGCTAAAA
The DNA here is from genome assembly GCF_013281855.1 of Momordica charantia. Lineage (NCBI taxonomy): Eukaryota > Viridiplantae > Streptophyta > Magnoliopsida > Cucurbitales > Cucurbitaceae > Momordica > Momordica charantia. The sequence goes on along the minus strand of NW_028275167.1, from coordinate 29,491,656 downwards.
TTATGATTAAATAAATGAGATAAAAATAAAAATAGAATACCAAAATAGTGATATTTTAAAAGTACAAAGGACTAGATGTTTCAAAAGTACATTGACTAATGTAAATGAAAATTGAAAATATAGGGATCAAAATGAACAAAAGTGGATAGTACGAAAATTAAACCGCCTACTGTTTAACTTTTTTATTTTTTACTTTAATAATTGTGGGGTGGGATATCAAACTATCAACTAGAAATAGGTGTCTTATCTACTTGACTTATGCTCGGATTCACTATTCTGGTTGATATTTGAAAAGCTCCTTTCATTTGCTATTTATTCTCTTTTTTGTTTTGATCTTTATCTTAACTTAATCCCATGTTTATCAAAGTTTATTGTTGTGCTTACCTAACATAACGACATGGTAGATGAATTTCATGATATGAAATTTTGTTTTAATTCGAAAATGTCAGCATATTTTAACATCTAATCTTTTAAGACAGACGTACAATATCTCAACCAATTGAATTACGATTGAGTTAGTAATTTGACATATGAGCCTAGTCGAACTGTAATATAATTTAAGTAGTGTTGTAAGATATTATATTGTTTTGAGTGCAATGGTTAAATTACAAGAATGAATGATGTATGGTGTAATTATTTTGTGGAAGTTTTTTCTTAATCTAGTTTTGTTTTGATTTGTTTTCACAAATAACTTGTTTCAAAACTATTAAAGTTCCTTTTCAAACTTATGTACATGTGAATAATGATAATGTTAAGTATACTGTATACAATGATTTTAATCTTTTCCAAAAAGGAAAAAACTGTTTCCAAAAGTAATTTCAAACAAAAAAGTAAAATTTTCATTTCTTCAAAATAGTTACCCAATAAGTTTCTTGGTTTACATTCATTCAATTTTTGTGGTCCAATGTGTAGTTCATTAAATATCAAACGGCCAAATATAATTTGTCAAACATACATTTATTTCCCCCAAATTCATGGTAAAATTTTTAATTTCAAAACTTATGGGTTGCGACACTTCAAACTTTATCCACTTCTGACATTGTATTAATCAACACTCCAAAGTGGTAACCCCCTAACCAATTACCAAACAATATGATAAAACCTTAAAAACATTTCTGATTTGATTTCATTTCATTAAAATTTTCACGTGGAAGGTTATCCAACACGCAACCTCTGATGGCGATTCAAGAGCACGGCGGAGGCAGCGCGAGTGAGATTGGATATCTACCGTACGATTTGTATACTTTGTTAGGGGTGTAGGATAAGACAGTGAACCCTGCAGCAGAGTAGCAGAACCCATCACCTTCTTATTATGAAGAAAGCATTCAGTTCCCCTGCAGAAGAGCAATTATGGGCTGCACAAAATAGTGCTCTCTTTTCGTCACTCTGCTTTCTCTGTTTCCCTCTCCTCTCGGTGCCTACAAAACGTGATTTTTACGTCTCTCTCTAGAAACAAAGTTTTTTTTTTTTTTTTTGTATTTCTTTTTACATTTCTTTGTGCTCCCAAAGTCAAAACTTTTGCAATCTGTGTCTTTTTTTTTCCTTTCCCCTTTTCAGCTGTGAAGCATTCTGAGCTGACCCAGTTCTCCTTTTTCCATGAATCCGAGTTGATTTGGGCTAATTTTTCCTTTTCTTCTCACTTCTTGAAAGTCGGTTGTCTTTTTTTTCTCAGAACCCATCAAGGAAGCAGCGGCGGCCATGAGGGAGAGAGGCAAAGCTGTGGAAGTTTACAGCAATGACACGGATTTTTATTCCTCTGCTTCTGAATTCCCCTGTAAGAAGCACCCATCTTCTTCCTCTGTTGGGGTCTGCGCGGATTGCTTGAAAGATCGGCTGATCAAGCTGGTTTGTTCTGACTGCGGCGAGCAGAGGCTCTCCTCTTGCTCTTGCTCTGAGATCTCATCCAATCGAAATTCTTGTACTGTGGAAGTGGGAAGTGTGGGGAGAGTTTCGTTTTTGATTGAGAATGAGAGGAATGGCGTTTCATTGCTGGGCCCGAGCAAGCTCAAATTGGAGAAAAGGGAAGAGGTTGTGGTTCTAGAGAGAAGCAGTAGCAGCTGTGCGGAGATTAAGAAGAGTGGGTTTTGGAGAATTGGGAAATTTTTCAGGAAGAAGAGGGAGAAGGGATGTGAGAGATCAAGCGTTTGTGGGTATGATGAAAAGAGTGAAATTTGTATGGTTGATTTCATGGGTGTGTCCAGGTCGAGATCTCTCTGTAGTTTCCGTGGTGGTGGGTTTTTCGGGTCGGAGGACGGCGGCGATATGGTGGTTTCCGGTGGCCGGAGCTCGATTTCCGGAGCCAGAACTTCGAGTGTCAATGGGGGTATGCTCTGCGATTCCGCCAGAAGAAGTGGATTCAGCGAAACAGAGCCAAGAAAGAGTGGCTTCGAGAGCGATCACAGAGAAGGGGGAAATTTCGAAAACGATCAAAATGGGTTTAATTTAGCCAATAGACGCGTGTTTTCTCTGAAAGAGAGCGATTTTAATGGCATGGACGAATCTGGGTTCATAGATTTCAAGCTGGATTTCACATCAGAAACAAAAACAGAGTACTCTGTTCCCAAAATGGGTCTGGGTTTGGGTTTAGGCCCTCTCTCAAACCCCACCTCTGCATTTGGGAGCACGAGGGCTTTTGACATGGCGGCGGCGCATGAATGCGGCAGAGGGATGGCCGGCGCCGGCGGAGGTTCCTGTAGGATAACAGTTAGTGACAGAGGGATAAAGAAGGGGAGGAAAATCTTGAAGGCATGGAAATGGATATTCAAGCATCCGCCAAATTGGGCAACTGCAACTGGGAGGAAGAAAGAAGAAGATTTAATGTCCAAAACTTGAACTGAATAAGGAAAAACAAATGACTGAAACTGAAAGTGTCCTTTTTTTGTTTTTCTTTTTTCTTCTTTTTTCTGGTGTAGGTTAGTACAAATATTGATCTGTATTTTCTGCCATCTTTCCGAATATAGTTGGTAAATTGTCTTGAAATCCACTCGTGTACTCTTTTTTTTTTTTTTTTCTGTTGAATCTCTTATTTTATGTTTTTGGGAGTATGTGTATTGTCTGTGTTGGAGAGGTGGCAAAAGGCACTGTTTGGGTTGTAGAGCACGAAACAATGGGAAGACAGAGACAAGGAATAGAAGAAAGAATGTCTCACTCAGTCACAGTTGATATAGAAAAAAAGTAAAGTTTGAGAAACAATCAATTTCTTTTTGTAAAGTTATTATCTTTTTAATTATATAAACATGTGATGTTACACTAGATTGGCTGTCTAATTGCACGAAGTTTACCCAAAAGGAAGATTGGTTTTTCGCATTTGGGAGAGAAAGAAATGTATCAATGTTTTAGGCATGTGTTGTTTTTCAACTTTATAAGAAAAAAAAATACATTTTTAACGATTTAGACATTTGATTTTAGTTTGTAACGATTTAGTCACTCTATACTTTTAAATTAGTGATAATCTAAGACTCTAATAACAATTTAGTCTCTATAATTTAAAGTTTGTGACAACTTAGTCCGTGCCATAAAAAATCTCATCAAAATTAAGTGTCTATTTTTGTTATATAATGATTTGGTTTTTGTAATTTATTAACACATTTGGTTCCTTAGTAATTTATCGATGTGTATATATATAAGAAACATATAAAAAAAATTATAGCAGTGACTAAATTTTAACTACATCGACTAAATCGTGTTCAAACCTCATGATTGCCACCTAACTAAAAATTAATTTCTTTTGTATTTTCTTAGCAACCAAATGTAGTAAGATTAGTCGATTGTCTCACGAGATCGAGAAGTACGGGAGCTGGCTGTAAAACACATGGATATGAAAGAAAAATGTTTAAGGACTAAATTGTTACCAATTTAGAAGTATTTAATTAAATCGTTATAAACTAAAGTTTAAAGACTAAGAGAAAATCAATTTTTAACATAAAAAATTGCACTGTTTGAAAATATATCTTAAAGAGAAAACATAAAATGTGTATGGATATAATTTGTATCTCAAGACCAAATGTCAACCGATTTAAAATTCTTGAGTTGTTAGTTGTTATTTTCCGGTCCATTTTAACAAATTATACTTTTTTTTAACGATGAGATTTAATGGAATATATGACGAAGGCTATGTGTTTTACTGTTGAACTATGTTGACAATAAAAAAAAAAAGAAAAATTGCATAATTTAAAGTTAGAAAATCTAGATTTGTTTATCTGTTGTATAAATAATGAATATAACATATTAAAGGAATATGATTTTGACATCATTGGTATACAAGTGGGAAAAAGTTTGTGTCCAGTTACAATTTCAATAAGCATGCAAAAGTTCAAATTTATGTCTTCAAATCTTATATGTTGGAAGAAAATTTGTTTCAGCAATTTATTTAATAATATTAGAATAAATTGTTTCATTGATGAATTGAAAGGTAAATGTAAGAGAAGTTTTTTTCTTTTTTTCTTTTTAAGAGGTAAATGAAAAGGTTAATCTAATAAGACCAGCAGAGTCTTAAAATAAAATATAAATTAAATTAAAACTGCCATTTAAGTTGAACCAAACAGCCCAATAACATTGATTGAAAATTTTCAATTTCTTTTTTTTTTCGTTTAATCTTTAGTTGGAAAGGGCCTTTAAAATTTTACTTCAAAGAGAGAAAAAAAGACGGTTTTAAAATTTAGCTCCATTTCAAATATTACATTTATATAAAATTTAAAATAACCAAAATACAGTATTAAAAAAATGCTTATAAATTCAATACCAGAATAACTGAAAATCAAAATAACCATCAAAACTTGCCATTATGAAGTCATTTTCAAGTACTTATGAAAATAGACTCCAATCTTTACTACAGTCTTATTATTTTATTATTTTATTATGCAATTTAATCTATGTACTTTCAAATTCATAACAATTTAGTCATTGAACTTTAATATGTAACGATTTAGAACTTGTAATTTAAAGTTTGTAACAATTTAGTATTTATCGTGAAATTTTTTAGTTTCTTATATATATGGATTGGTAAACTTACAAGGACCAAATATGTTTATAGATTAGAAAGATTAAATTGTTATATGATAAAACTTGATATTTAATTTTAGTAAGATTTTTCATGATAGGGAGTAAAAATCATTCCAACTAAAGTTTAGGGACTAAAGTGTTATTTTAGTGAAAGTATCGGGATTAAATCGTTATAAACTAAAGTTTATGGACATTTAACCTTTAATCTTTATACCTTAAAAATTTATAATAAGTTTTTAGTTTTTTTTTTCTTTTTTTTAGGATAATAAGTTTTTAGTTGAATGCTTGGCACATTATTCAAGAAGGAAATTACTTAGCTTCTGACGGATGATGATCTATCTCTATATTGATATATCATTATTGAAAAATTGAGGCATCTCGTTATTTAAAAAATATATATATACATTTTTTCGTTTCGCTCCATAATTATCAAACATTTAATTAGGGTTAGTGCAAGATAAAGTTATCACTAGTTCAAGAATTTACTTTAAAGTAACCTACGATATGTACCTTAAACAACATATCTTGATTATGTAGTGCCCAGAAGAGTTTGGGTGGTTTGGATAATTCTGAAGAAATATCCTTGAAGTCTCCTTGCGTATGTACGAAAATGGAGATAGTGTGTATACCCAAGTATTGGAGCACAATTGGAGCACAAAGGTCAAATGGTCGTTGACTCGATAATTAAAAAGAAAAAAAGCTATTAGGATTATATGTCATGTAACATACTTGTTAAATAAATTAATAATTAGGACATACTGGACATAAAATTAATAGATTAGTTATTTAATAAAAAGTTGAAATTAAATACACATAATTTTAAAAGCTTAATTTATATATATATAAACCTCTAAAGTCTAAGCATTACTTTTCTCGCCCAAGCAAATGATTGTTATTTATTAGTATTCTACGTGGTGTTATTCTTTGATCTTCGTGTCAAACCTAATCTTATCGCCGTACACGTTTCACGTAAGCTCACGATCTCATCCAATAGAGAGTAGCATTGAAACTTTCCAAAACTTGGAGCACAAGCAATTCACAAAATGACCAAATGTAAGTCAACAGATATATGAATAATTAATTAAAAGTCCAATCCAAAACTCCAAGTACCAAATAAGTCAATGCCGCTGAATATTATATTAGCGGCAGGAAATTTCTCCTTAATTCGGATATATGTAACAAACAAATTAAATATATAGCCGTGCCCCAAAAATCAAATAAAATCAGATCAAGAAAGAGGATCGGAGAAATCAGAATATTATTGGAGCAGATCGAGAAGATGTACGTGACAAGGCCTCTTTCGATGTACAGAAATGAGGGCGCTACTTCGGCAGCGCCGGTGCCGGCGGCGTTGGTGGAGGGTCCAAATACGGGGGTTCTGGTGATAGAAGATGAAGCGGCGGAATCGAGATGGCTTTTTGGGTTGCTTAAGAGGAAGTCGGTGAAGGCGCCGCCCTTCCCTCAGAACAAGATAATGGAGCTTCGCTATACCATAAACTCAGGGGAGCACCAGCACACCGATTACTTCTACGCGCTGCTCATTCCCGTTATCAATCGCCCCTTGTCTTCCAACAAATATTACGTCATCAAATCTCGCGGCAAAACAAAAGGGTATGCGCCTCCCTCTCATCTTCATTTCTTCTCCTTTTCCTTTTTGCGCGTCGTCGGCCATCCCATTCCGTTGGGGATTTTTCCTCATCTCCCCTTCCGTTCCAATATATATTTTACTTTCTTTTAGAAAGATTTAGGAAGAAATTAGGCTACTATACAAAGAAAAATTGGACTTTGGGCGCTTTTTTGGTTAAAAATTAAAAAATATATATATAATAATTAATATATATTTATATTAATAATATATAAAAATATACAATATAAATAAAATATTAAATCCCGTCCTGATCGGAAACTCGATTAGGGTCTCCAATCAAATCGGGAATTTCCCACCCAATCAGGTCGGGTGGTATCTATAGGGATTAAGTTAGGTTAAAATATACCTCATTATTTAGTATCTGTTATGGAAACTTTTATCCGTCCAGAAATTCTAATTCCTTGATAAACAAAACTTGCATACACGTGTACCTACATGTGTTTAGTTGGGAAGCAAATAAACAAATAGTTGGAACTGGAAGTAATATTTATCAAATTATTTTTAAGAATAAAAAATTAATAACGAAATAGTTATGTCTTTTATTTAATTAGATTTGGGTATTTTGTTGTTAAGTCTAAACGTGTTTTAATTTGTGCTATTTCGCGATGAAGTTGAATCCTGGGTCTGTGATTTGAGTTTAGCCTTTCTTTCTTTGACATGGTCACATGACGATTCAGCGTTCGGGTTTGTTAAATTTTGCTTGATTTATGTGTCAGTCATCCATAAATAATAATTTTTAGTTTATTTTTCAGCAGCCATTATAAATCATATTAAATATTTGTCGGTCCCTGATATTTTCCACATATTTATGTATTTGGCAGTATAAATTTGATATTTTCCACATATTTATGTATTTGACAGTATAAATTTGACATTTTCACCGTTTAAAAAAAGAGATAAAATATTATAAATATTAAAAAAATGTCACTAATATATACATAATATTAATATTAATCATTTTTTTTAATAAGTAAATATTTTATTATAAATAAATATTATAAATAATAATCATTATAAATAAATAAATATTTATGTATTAATTTAAATATTTTTTACTGAAATATTTATCAATATTTTATCAAGAATTTGGGATTTCGACATGATCCGATCTCGATCCCCTTATAGCTTGTTAATATCTATAAACATAGGATTCGATGTGATAATAGTCCAAATGTATGAACCTAAACGCAGGCTAGCATGTACAAGTTCAAAGGAAGACGATGAGACCAGCTGCTGTTGCTTTGGCATCCCTGATACACCACCACAACTCTTCGACCCAACAAATGCCTACCAACAGTTCCAAATCAGTAATTATGTACAGTGTGCAGGGCCCTGTGGTTTTATGGCCAACTCCATAGCTCCTGACGGGGTTCCACCCCGTTTCCTTAGGCGCAGGGGCTGGAGAGCTTATACCAAAACCTTCAAGAACAAAAACTTGGAGCTCACCCAAGCGCTCGGCCTTGACGCCGCGCTGCGTGCCCACCTCCCAGCTCTCAACTTCTCGCTGCCGGCCAAATCTTCGGACCCGGTGGTGGTGGGGAAGTGGTACTGCCCTTTCATTTTCGTTCGGGATGGAGAGGTTGGCTCTCAGGTGAGTAACTCGCCGTACTATGAAATGACCCTCCAACAGAGTTGGGAGGAGATATTTGGGTGTGGGAATTTGGGGGGAGGTGAGCGAGGGGTGGATTTTGATGTGTCTGTGGAAAAGGAAGTGATTTTGATTGCGGGTCAGCGGACCGATGGTAGAGAAGTTGGTGATGGGGTTGTGTGGTTCGGGTCGTGGGGGGTTGGGCTGAGCTTGGCGATTGTGGAGAGAGTGAAATGGGAGGAGGAGAGGGCGGGATTTGAATTTGGAAAAGAAAAGGAAAAGAAATATGTGAAGGTGAAGAGAAGAGAGGAGTATGGAGGGGTAGGAGAGTGGAAGAGATTTGGGTGTTATGTGTTAATTGAGAGGTTTGTGCTCAAGAGAATGGATGGAAGCTTAGTTCTTACTTGGGAATTTAAGCACACTCATCAAATTAGGACCAAATGGGAGTGATTAGAATCATATTAATTATTATGTATTGGTTGTTGATCTTGTTATACTTTGGTTGGGTAGAATCATTGTAATTTATAATGGAGTTCACCATTTCCAGATATAGTTAGTTAACTAAGGGACATATGAATTTTGTATTATAATTTTTAGAAATAAGTTCAAGTTGATTTGTATTTCTTTTATGATCAATTAAAATGACCCGTTTAGATGGATGAAAATAGTACGTATTACTATTTGTTCAACTGTTTGACTTTTTACTAGTAAGTACCAGTCTTGTTTTTACTTACCATAAAAAAAAAATAATGAGTTTAGTTCAAGAAGAAATATTTTTCAGAAAAACAAATTGTTTGTATTGTGATATTCAATTATCCAACAAAAGCAATTGGTGGAAAATTCAACCATTTTACGTCCAAAGAATCGAGAATGGCAGTGCGAGATTATAAAGGCGGATTTGGTGGAGAATTTGATAATGATTGTTGTTTTCAAATTCACTTAATCAATGAATATTGTAAAATACTACTTCTAAACCAAATTTAAAATATTTATATTAATAAATTGATTAATAATAAAATTAAAAAATTAATTAATTAATAATATTTTAGATTAGACTAAATATTTAGTTATAAATCAACTATGTTACAAAAACGTCTCCTTCAATTTTCAAATCTATTATCAAATACAGACTTATAAATATATTACAAAAATATCTTTTTCAATTTTCAAATTTGCTATCAAATGCAGAGAAAACTCTATTTTCATTGCCTTCCTTATTTTTAGATTTCTATGAAGCTTAATTTTCGTGATTCGCGATGTGAGATCTATTATATTTATGACTTTATTGATTTTTCGATACGATCATATTGGGGTTGCAAGGTATGCAAACAAAGTTCCACCATAAAACAAAATCGTAAAGATTATACTTACTCTTCAAGTCGCCAAGTTTGGAGTCCAATCAAGGGCCGAGCCAAGAAATCTCCCTTGGTCTTGTATATTAGATTAAGATATATTTAAAGTTCAAAGGTTTTTCTTTAATTTATCTCATTCCATTTAAGATTAATTCAAGATATTAAATTTCCGTCGCGTCGGTATGAATCAACATTTTCAATGAAAATTTTTCATTATAATGTGAATCTACATATATATCAACAAAATATCATTAATAACATTAAATAAATTTTATTTAAAATGGTAAAATATATTTTTTATTTATGAAGTTAGAGTTTAATGTCCTAAAATTTTAAAAGGTGCATTTTTAAGATTTGAAAAATAGTTGGAGATGGTCTTATCTTTCAAAATTAATGTATTAAAATTTTCCAATTAAGTCATTTATTGAGAAATAATGTCAAGATTTGTTAATAGAAACATGATGTATCACAAAGTTGTTGTTTTGTTTATATATTTAGATATTTAAGACTCGTTTGGTAACGTTTCACGTTTCTTGTTTCTCGTTTTCAATTTTCTTAAGAAATCTAAAACATTTTACAATTAACTTTGTATGTATCTTTGTTTCTCATTTTTTTTAGAACATTCTCACAATTGTATTAGAAAACAACCCAAGTTTTTCTTTTCTAGTTCTCATTTCCAATTTGTTCCAAAACATAAATAAAAATATTGTTTTAAGTTGAATTCTTGGATGATGGAACCATGCAACACAAAAAACAATAACATTACCAAACGGGTTCTTAGACGCGGCCCTTAATTCCACTTGAGACAAATAAATGTAGTCGCCCGGTTAGATTTTGTCGATGGAAAAATACAAAAAATTTAAAATTTAATTAGGTTTGGTCCTCAACCGCGTTTGATCATTTCTTGATCTCTCTTTCCACGTCTTTCCTACGACCATTACAAACCAGTACTTTCTTGAATATAATGTAATGTTGGAAATCGCGTATGGCGCCGTTGAGCTAATCCACTATAAATAATCAGCAAAATCAAAGACAAATCAATTAGTGATAGAAGACAGAGAGATGTACGTGACGAGGCCACTTTCGCTGTACAGAAATTGCTCGCCTTCGGCGGCGCCGGCGCCGGAGCCGGAGGGCCCAAACACAGGAGTTCTGGTGATGGACGAAGATGAAGTGGTGGATTTCAGATGCTGTTTTGGATTGGTCAACACAAAGTATGTGAAGAGGGAGGTGGAGGCGCCGCCGTTCCCTCAGAACAAGATGCTGCAGCTTTCCTATTCGTATTCCACAAATGGAGGCAAGGACAATCACACCGATTAATTATACACAATGCTGATTCCCGTTCTCAATCAGCCTTTGTCTTCCAACCAATATTATGTCATCCAATCCACCGGCAAAACAAAAGGGTATTCTCATCCAGCGACACCTAAATATTTTCTATTTTAATTTCTTGAGAATAAAATTTAAAAAAAACTCATGAAATTTAAAGGGAGACTTTGGTATTCAAAAAAATCTATGATATTATTTACTTTGCATACAAGCCTGCATAATCATCTTAGGATCACTTACTTTCATAGTTAATGTCGGACTTTGCACTTTTATTCCACATTAAAAAGATATTATATATATACGAGTTTCTTTTTATTGTCACTTGATTTGAGATATGTAATCATGGACATTGATATTTTTGTTAAGTTTTGTATTATTTATATGTGCACCTAGTAGATAATTTTTAAATTTAGTTTTTAGAAATTATATAAATCACAACACTTGTTAGGAGTAAAAATGAAAAATTCCTCTTAAAAATCATAAATCTAGAATTTGTGTAATAATATTAATAACCCATATATTTTGTTAAAAAGAAAAACAAAATAAACACAGGGGACAACAAATTTGAGGAAGGAATGATTTTCACTCAAATCAATTGAGAATACAGCACCTATTTATTTAGGCAAATACATAACCAAATTAGACAAAAATAGCACTCCACAACCAACTAAGTCATCAGCTAGTTTCCTAAAGACTAGGATAATATTGACTTAACATATGACATTAATTAGTAAATAACTAAAAATAGTTATTATGCTAACAATCCCTCCCTTAAACTGAACACTATCAGTGCTTCAGTTAACAACATCGATGTCCTTCAAAGTGCACATACCCATCAACCTTCTCAAATTTTGGAAAGCCGAAATCTTGAGAGGTTTCGTTAGTATGTCAGCCAGTTGTTCCTCGCTTTTGCAGTATTTCAGATCAATGGTGCCGTCATTGCTAAGATCTCTTAGAAAATAGTACTTCACGTCAATATGCTTGCTTCTTCCGTGTAGCACAGGATTTTTGGACAACTTAATGGCTTAAGTGTTGTCACGTAGTTGCTCCTGATTGTTTGAATTTCAACTCCTCTAGAATTCTCCGAAGCCACGTTGCTTGACAAGCACAAGCTGTTGCAGCAACAAATTCAGCTTCTGTGCTTGAAAGAGTGACGATTGGTTGCTTCTTCGATGACCACGAAATGACACTCGTCCCATACATATAAACGTAGCCCGAGGTGCTTTTCCTATCATCTTGATCTCCTGCATAATCACTATCAGCAAAACCGAACAATTCTGACATGCTTCCCTTCTTGTAAAACAATCCAAAATCTCTCGTCCCTTGCAAGTAACGGAGAATTCTCTTGGCTGCTAACAAGTGCATTTCTGTAGGATGTTCCATGTATCTGCTGATTAAACTCACTGAATACATTATGTCTGGCCTTGTTGCAGTTAGATACATCAAACTGCCAACAATTTGCTTGTAAAGTGTGCTGTCCACCTTCTTCCCTTCACGATCTTTATGGAGCTTCAAACCAAACTCAACTGGAGTGTTTACAGGATTGCAATCCTTCATCTGAAATCTGTCAAGAATGTCTCCCACATATTTCTTTTGAGAGATAAAAATACCAGACTTTGATTGTAGCACTTCTATTCCAAGATAATAATGCATCATACCAAGATCAGACATTTCAAACTCATCCATCATGGATTTCTTAAATTCTTTAAACATGACATCACAATTTCCAGTAAAAATAAGGTCATCAACATATAAGCAAATTATGAGAATTTTGCCATTATATCCAACCTTGATGAAAAGTGTATGCTCATGGGGGCATTTAGAAAATCCAACTTTAAGAAAATAAGATTCAATGCGACTATACCATGCACGGGGGCTTGCTTTAGCCCGTAAAGAGCTTTCTTTAATTTGAAAACTTTATTCTCATTTCCAATTGCAACATAACCAGGGGGTTGGTCGATAAATACCTCTTCCTTCAGATAACCATGTAAGAATGCCGATTTGACATCTAGTTGGAAGATAGGCCAAAAATTTTGAGCTGCCAATGCTACCACCAATCTGATCGTGTCATGTCTTGCAACCGGAGAAAAAACCTCGGTATAGTCGACTCCATATTGCTGCTTGTATCCTTTAGCCACCAAACGCGCCTTGTGCTTGTCAATCTCGCCATTTTCTTTCAACTTCGTTTTGAATACCCACTTAACACCAATCATTTTCTGACCTTCTGGAAGATCAGATAACTCCCAAGTATTGTTTCTCTCAATGGAATCAATCTCCTCATCCATAGCTTTTCTCCATTTTTCTTCTTTGATAGCATCCTCAAAGGTTGTAGGATCACAATCTGAAAACAAAGCAAAATGAGTGATTGGATCTTGAATGTCAGTGACCTCGTAATCTTCGATCCAAGCAGGCCTTCTTCTGACACGACGCAGAGATCGTGCTTCTTCTTCATTAACTTCTGTGACTGTTGGTGAGACTACATCGGTTGTTGGAGTTTCATTTTGAACAACAAGAGGGGCTGAAATTTGCTCCTCGTTATCATTATCTTCTGTAAGAACTTGGGTAGGCTGCTGCCTGTTCCAATCCCATATGTTTTCTTCATCGAAAACTACGTCCCTGCTAATCACTATCTTCTCTGTTAGTGGATTAAACAATTTAAATACCTTAGATGTTTCATTTATCAGCCTTGTCATCCAGCTTCTTCCTCCTTACATTTGTGACATGAGCATATGCGATGCACCCAAAAATTCTGAAATGATCCACAGCAGGTCTTCTTCCACTCCAAGCTTCTTCTGGTGTCATATTTTTAACAGCAAAAGTTGGACTTCTGTTAATAATATGAACACTCCAATTTACCGCTTCAGGCCAAAAAGTCTTCGGGATTCCTCCTCTTGCCAACAAGCTTCTAACCATGTTGATAATGGTTCTATTTTTCCTCTCGGACACACCATTTTGTTGTGGTGTGTAGGGTGCCGTAAGCTCTCTTCGAATGCCATGCTTTGCACAAAGAATTTCAAATTCTTTTGAGCAATATTCGCCCCCACGATCTGTACGAGGAGTCTTTATTGTTTTGCTTGCTTCATTTTCAACATGGGCTTTGAAGCTTTTAAATGTAAAATACGCTTCTGATTTTTCTGTAAAAAATAGACCCAAGTTTTTCTAGAAAAATCATCAGTGAAGGTAATAATGTATCTCTTACCTCCATTTGAAATTGGGTTTATTGGCTCACAAATATCTGAATGCACCAACTCCAAAACATGTTTTGCTCTCCAAGACTTCCCGTTTTCAAATTTAGAACGATGTTGTTTGCCAACAACACATTCTTCACATACTTGAGTAGGTGAGATAATCTGAGGAAGACCGTTGACCATGTTCTTCTTTTTCAAGGTCATCAAACCACTGAAACTCAAGTGGCCATAGCGAAAATGCCACAACCATGAGGGATCTTTAATTTCAGCCATTAAACAAGGTTGAGTACTTTCAATCTTCAAAGGAAACAATCTGTTTGCAGACATAGGAACTACTGCAATAGCTCCTCTAATAAGATCATAAATTTCACAAGAATCATCTTTAAGAGTAATAACATAACCCTTTTCTAGTAATTGACCAACACTCAACAAATTACTCTTTAAACTAGGAACAAACAAGACGTTGGAGATCGTTTCCACAAAGCCATTTTTAGTTTTTATCTTAATATCCCCTTTTCCCATTACTTTTACAATAGATAAATCACCGAAACTGACCGTGGAATGAAAATCTTCATTTAGATGAGAAAAAGAAGACTTACTCCCACTCATGTGGTTGCTGCACCCCGTATCAACGTACCAAATATCGGGTTCTGGTTCCTTGCTATCTTGGGCAGCCATCAATAGTGTTTCGACTTCATTTTTTTCAACAAAGTGTGAAGACTCTTCCTTATCTCTGTTGTGGGGAAGCTTGGTGTAACATTCAGACTGGTAATGACCAAGTTTATGACATCGAAAACACTCGATCGTGGACTTGTCAAATTGTTGATCACGCCATCTACCTCTGCCTTGAGATTGGTTGGCACCACCATTGTTGTTGCTTTGATCTCTTCTTCCTTTGCCTGTGCTTCGGCCTGTACCTCTACTCCAAACTCGACCTCGTCCTCGTCCTCTGAAATTGGAGGAAGAAGTAGAAGTAGAAGCCTTTAACGCTTGTTCCTCTGTTGTTGAATCTCGATTCATGTTTTGTTCATGAACCAACAACGAACTTTGGAGCTCATCAAGGGAGAGCGTATCTACATCTTTAGATTCTGCAATTGAACAAACAACATAATTGAACTTAGGTGCCATAGATCTCAATACCTTCTCAACAATGACAACATCCTCCATCTTTTCACCGTGGAACCGCATTTTGTTGGCCACAACCATCGTCTTTGCGAAATAGCTAGTCACAGATTCACCTTCCTTCATTTGCAGCATCTCAAATTCCTTTCTCAAGACTTGAAGCTGTGCATGCTTTGTTCTCGAAGAGCCTTGATACTTTTTCTTCATTGATTCCCAAATATCCTTGGATGATTCTTTGCAAGGAATAGTCTCCAGGATAGAACGATCAATGGCCTGAAACAGATAATTTTTTGCCTTCAAGTCTTTCAACTTGAGTCCCTCCAACTCCTTTTGTTGAGCGTCTGTGAGAATCTCTCCAGCTGCAGGTGTTGCAACACCCGTTTCAACAACATGCCAGTATTCTTTGGACCGCAAGAAATTTTCCATCAACATGCTCCAATGATCGTAGTGACCATCAAAACGAGGAATAGCTGCTTGCACAAAGTTACCCTCCGAGGCCATTTATGCTGCAAAATAGAAAAACAATATGAGCAAAACAGAACTTAATGCTACTGCACTGATTGCTCTCACTTCCTTGTGTTTTCCTTTCCCTGTGTTTCCCTTTTAGAATTTTCACACTCTTCCCAAATATCAAAATAAACACAGGGGACAACAAATTTGAGGAAGGAATGATTTTCACTCAAATCAATTGAGAATACAGCACCTATTTATTTAGGCAAATACATAACCAAATTAGACAAAAATAGCACTCCACGACCAACTAAGTCATCAACTAGTTTCCTAAAGACTAGGATAATATTGACTTAACATATGACATTAATTAGTAAATAACTAAAAATAGTTTTTATGCTAACATATTTATGAGTTGCAGGTTAGCATATACAAGTTCAAAGGAAGATGAGATGAGCCGCTGCTGCTGGTGCTGCTTCGTCATCAACGATAAACGACCACAACTCTTCGACCCAAAAAATGCTTATCAACAGTTCGAGATTAGTAGTAGAATAATAGAGTGTGGAGGACAACCCTGGGGTTTTGTGTCAAAGTCCGTAGCTCCTGACGGGATTCCTCCAAATTTCCTTAGACACGAGGGTTGGAAGGCTGGAACCAAACCCCTTAACAAAAACTTGGAGCTCACGGAAGCGCTCGGCCTCGACGCCGCGCTGCGTGGCCGCCTCCCTGATCTCAGCTTCCCGCTGCCAGCCAAATGTTCGGACCCGGTGGTGGTGGGGAAGTGGTACTGCCCTTTCATTTTCGTTCGAGATGGGGAGGTTGGTTCTCAAGTGAGTAACTCGCCGTACTACGAAATGACCCTTCAGCAGAATTGGGAGGAGATATTTGGGTGTGGGAATTTGGGGGGAGGTGAGCGAGGGGTGGATTTTGATGTTTCTGTAGAAAGGGAAGTGATTTCGATTGCGGGTCAGCGGGCCGATGGTAGAGAAGTTGGCGATGGGGTTGTATGGTTTGGTTCGAGGGGGGTTGGGCTGAGCTTGGCGATTGAGGAGAGAGTGAAATGGGAGGATGAGAGGGCGGGATTTGAGTTTGGAAAAGAAAAAGAAGAGAAATATGTGAAGATGAATAGAAGAGAGGATTTTGGAGGGGTGGAAGAATGGAGGAGATTTGGATGTTATGTGTTGGTCGAGAGATTTGTGCTTAAGAGAATGGATGGAAGTTTGGTTCTTACCTGGGAATTCAGGCACACCCACCAAATTAGAACCAAATGGAACTGAGATGATATTAGCGTAGCATATTAATTATCACGTGTATATTGTTCATCTTGTTACTTTGGTTGGGTAGAGAATTCATAGTAATTTGTATTTGGAGTTACCGAAATTTGATTATATTTGTTTTGCTTTTCTATATGAATCTTTATTTGTATTATATTTTTAGACAAATTTTTTTGACACGTAGAAGTAAATGTACCTAACTATCCCTCGTTTTGTATTCATTAGAGCGTTAAAGGGAGCCACAGATCTCGGGCGAGTTCGAAGAAAACTTGTCCGAATTTTTATGAAATTTTCTCGAAATTAGTTCTCGGACGAGTTTTTACCATTTGTGTATCTCAATCAAGTTTAAAATTAAATATATCTTTTTAATTGTCATTTATACTAACAAATTAGTATTTGGCCTGGTATTTTTGGTCTAAACCACTTAATGATCGAGGACTTGACTTCAATTCTTGTGCAGTGAAACTCAGTATTCTTTTTTTTTTTTTTTTGAAATTAGAGATGCACAAAAACTGAAAAACGACCATGGTTGGAGTTGAGAACCCTCGCCAATTTCGCCATTGAGGATGCTAACTCACGTACAAAGCCAACAAGCCAAGCACCCTTAATTGAAATAAATTGGACATATATTTTATAATGTATTTGACTTCATCCGACAAGTTATTCAAACTCCCTTGTAAATCTGCAATTTTCTAATTCGGGCGAGGTTTCTACGAATTTGTCCGAGTTTTTCATGATTCTCGGATAAGTTTTATTTGAACTCGTCCAAGTTTTGCCTTAATCCTACACGAATTTACACGAGTCTCGAGCGAGATTTATGAATTTCAGTCAAGATTTATGTCATCTCGGGTGAGATTCAAACTCGATATTAATGGGCATAACCCAAATTGGAAAAAAAAAATCAAGAAGCTAAGATTTATGCAATTTGGATTCAAGTTTGAGATTTATCTCCATTTTAATTTAAACAAAACCCAAATTAAAAAATATATATATTCATATTAGACAAAAAGAGAAGAAATTTGATATTTCTCATTCATATTGACATTCTCCCAGAATCGTATATGTACCTGAAAGAATTGATACAAAAATAACTAAAATTAGATAACAATATAATAGAAACTCTACATCTCCTGATTTATCTAACTACCAAGATAACAAGCTAATGTATTGTACATAATATAAAATGCTATATCTCCCAATACTCCCCCTCAAGATGGATGGTAAATGTCTAAGACACCCATCTTGGATAATAAAGGAAAAGAGTAGGTGCAGGAAGTGCTTTGGTAAAAGGATCAGCAAGCTGGGAGTGAGTTCGTATAGGCAAAAGTTTGAGGAAGCCATCAACGATTTTGTCCCGAACAAAATGACAATCCAATTCAATGTGTTTCGTTCGCTCATGAAAGATAGGATTAGAGGCAATATGAACCGCAACCTCATTATCGCAAAACAAAAGAGCTGGCGGGGCCTGTAAATCAGACAAAAGACTAGACAACCACAATAACTCACAAGTAGCCACAGCTAATGCTCGATATTCAGCTTCAGCAGATGAACGAGAAATGGTAGCTTGCTTTTTGGACTTCCAAGAGACTAAAGCATCGCCTAAGAAGACACAAAAACCCGTAGTGGAACGCCGTGAATCAAGGCAAGAAGCCCAATCGGAGTCGGCAAAAGCTCGGAGTTGAAACGAAGAAGAAACAGGTAGAAACAGGTAACGTAATAGATGGTAAACAGCAGCCAAATGAATCTTGCAAGGGCGTGATACAAATTGACTTAACTTATTCACTGCAAAAGAGATGTCTGGGCGTGAAATTATTAAGTACAGAAGACAGCCAATAAGTCGTCTGTAAATGGAAGCATCTGGCAGCAAATCGACATCAGAAAGTTGTAACTTCAAGTGAGGATCCATAGGTACAGGGGCCGGTTTACAAGCTAAAAGACCAATGTCTTCAAGAAGCTGCAATGTATAATGGCGTTGTGACACACAAATGCCCTTGGTAGAAGGAGCAAGCTCAAGTCTCGAGGAAGTATTTGAGAGATCCTAGATCCTTGAGTTGAAAAGGATCTTTGAACATGCACCATAAAACGAGTACCAGAACCTCGAACAAATAATGAATAATCGGCTTTAGATTGTTGAAACCCGAGAGAAACTAAAGCATCAGAAAACTTGGCGAACCATTGACGAGAAG
This sequence comes from Momordica charantia, assembly GCF_013281855.1. Classification (NCBI taxonomy): domain Eukaryota; kingdom Viridiplantae; phylum Streptophyta; class Magnoliopsida; order Cucurbitales; family Cucurbitaceae; genus Momordica; species Momordica charantia. Next base: position 29,472,518 of record NW_028275167.1, on the reverse strand, counting down.
CTTGCTTCAAGCCATAAATGGATTTATTGAGACGACAAACCAAACACTCCCCTTAAGTGGAACCGTAGTCGGATGATGATATCCTAAAGGCAAATCCATGAGAAACAGCAATTGTAAGAAGGACGCGAAGGAGAAAATGTCTCAACAAAATCCAAACCGGCTTGTTGTGTAAAACCTTTGAAAACCAATCGAGCTTATAGCGTTCAATAGAGCCATCAGCTCGATGCTTAATTTTGTAGATCCACTTGCAACCAATGGTGTGTTTTCCTTGAGAAAGAGAGACAACCTGCCAAGTATTATTCGTCTTATTCGTCTCCTATGTTTGCATAGCCTCTTGCCAATGTTTAAAAGGAAGAGCTTGATGATAGAACTGTGGTTCATAATTGGTAGAAATATCCAAAGAGAAATCCCGATGAGAAGAGAAGAAATCTAATACCATATTAGACAAAAAGAGAAGAAATTTGATATTTCTCATTCATATTGACATTCTCCCAGAATCGTATATGTACATGAAAGAATTGATACAAAAATAACTAAAATTAGATAACAATATAACAGAAACTCTACATCTCTTGATTGAAAATGCTATATCTCCCAATAATTCAAGACTAGAGTTGTATCTCAATCCTCATTTGAATCGAAGAAAGTGACAAAAGTTGAAATTGAAAAATAAGAGAAGAGAAAGTAAATCGAAAAACAAAAGTAAAGATAAATATAGAAAATGAAAAGGGGCATAATAGTTCACTTTAAAGAAGAAGACATTGAAACGAAAAAGGGAGAATAAGAAACTGGAACGAAAGGGGAAGAAGAAGGGAAAGAGAGTGAAACGATAGAGGAGGACAACAATTGTTTTTTCACTTTAGAGACACAAATATAATTTTAATTAATTTTAAATTAATTAAAATGATCTGATAAATTAGAAAAAAAAAAAATTTTGAGGATGAGCTATTTGAGCAACGTGAAAATTTTACTGGATCATTTGGGTCAATCTCCCAATTTTTTTAGTACAACGAAAGTATAAAGTACTTCTTCCATTTACGCTTTGACACGTCATTAAGTGGTGTATTATTTTATTTTATGATCCATTTAAATACCTGTTAGTTCACGGATGGAATAGTATGAAATCCTTGGTACAAGAAATATGAATAATTATGAGTTTGATTTTCTGGCCACGTTCCGTTAAGGATAACATATTATATTTGAAACTCAATTGTAGTCGTCACTTTGATCTTTCTGCTCCCTGGTCTTCTCTTCAACTTCCCAATTTTGGAGTCAAATCAAGGGCGGAGTCGAGAAATCTCCCTTTCTCTTGTGACAAAAATATAAGTATATAAAAATATTTAAAGTTTAAAGTTTATTCTTCAACATTAACTTTAAACTTATTTTACTAAAATACATAACTCAACGGTAATTGGTATATATTTTTAATCAATAAATTTGATATTTTACCCTAATATATTGTAAAAAGAAAAAAAGACTTTAATTTTGTTTTTAAAATGGTGAAATGCTTTGTTAATTTAAATCATTTTAATTTTAATTTTATAATTTTTTAGAAATATTCACCATTTCATAGATTTGAAACTTCAATATTTGCATTCATATTTAACTTTTGAATTACATACCTAAAAAGTTAGAAGGTAGAAATTTTAAGCGCATATAGAGCAAAATAATAATAATAATAATAATAATAATAATAATAATAATAAATTACAATTATAGTAACCACTTTTATGATTTGTAATTAAATATAGCAAGTGTGCATCTCAAACAAACAAAAAAAATGAAAAAGTTGGATATACTATCCTTAAAATAGGTAATTTTTAAAAAATGAGAAAACCATCACATTACTATACCTAATATCAAACATACCAATATACCTAATATGATGTACGTTGTTGATATATATTTAACGTGACTGATATACTTCATATTAAGTATATCAATGATATGACTAAAATAAAGTATATCAATGATATATACTTAATATATCGACAAAATAAAAAATTGCAATGTTATTTGAATCATTGCAATGTTATTTGAATCATAATCTTCAACCTGAAAAAGATTTATCAATGTTATATCCCTAGTTGAAATACATAATTCAAATAATTCAAATATTTGGTGTGACTGATATACTTTACATAAAGTATATTAGTTATATAAGTAACACACTTAAAGAAGTATATTACCGATTAATTTAGTGTTCCGATTTCACAGTTATATCAATGACGTACTTTTTTTATATCAATTTATTTTTCAATTTATGAAAATAGAGAGGTCAAAATTAAAATAACCAAAAATATATATATAATTTTAAAAATGTTGTCATATTTAGCAAAGGAAAAAGTTATTACTATATTTATAAACATAACAAATTTACTTCCCATAAAAAACACCAAACAAAAAAGTATGTGTCAGTTTATATTTTTTTAATTCATCCAGGGTACAATCAATCCCGTGAAAATTGATATTTTCTCGGAAAAAAAAACCATAAAGGAGAATATTTTTTTTTTCTAATTTTATACAAGAAAATGTTGATAACCATTTTGTTTCTTTTTTCACATAGATAATCACATGCAGCCAAAACGAGCATACATCAGCCATAATTGACATATACCTCAAATTAAGAGAGTGTAAATTTAAATCCATAAAATAAAATAATTACCATGCATATTTTTTATAGTTTAAAAAAAATTAGAAATTGAAAATAGAAAACAAAGAAATAAAAACAAAAAAGTTACCGAACCAAACATTACTAAAGGCTTGATTCTAGTTCCACTCTCCATGGTTTTCAAACTTTTTGTTTATTTTTAAAAGTTGGCTGATATTTGAAATTTGACATTTCTGCAGTGCGAGACAAAACAAGTAATATAATATTATGACTAAGCCGTTTTTATGAACATAGACTTTCTAAAATTGTACAATCAAAATGGAGACCGTTAACCATGTTGCAACTTGGAAGTTGGAATTTCTAGAGGGAGAAAGCAAATAAAATAACACAAATCAACCGAATCTGCTGAATATTAATCACAAGAAGCAGCCGAGTTCTTTGTCCCGCAGCTCCTCGAATGCCACAATCGACGAATTCAACAGTCAAGAAACTTCCCTCGCCAAAGCCTTTAGCCATTAGGTCTTCGATCCAGTTCATCTATAAATGAAAGAAAATTAGCGATCAACGGAAATCAATCGCAAATTGCAGAGACATGTACGTGACGAGGCCTCTTTCTCTGTACAGAAACTCTCCCTCGTGGCTATCGTCGCCGCCGCCGGAGGGTCCGAATTCGGGGATTTTGGTGTTCGAAGACGAAGAAGAAGGCGCGGAATCGAGATGGTTTTTTGGAGTGTTTAAGAAGAAGGATTCTGTGAAGGTGCCGCCGCTCCCTCAGAACAGGATACTGCGGCTTACGCACGCGGCGGACGCAGGAGAATATGAGTATTCTGATTCCTTATACGCGTTGCTTGTTCCAGTTCTGAATCAGCCCCTCTCTTCCAATCAATATTATGTCATCGATTCGCGTGGCACTGCAAAAGGGTACGCGCCTCCCGCTCTTGATGCAATTGCAGGCTATTGTACAGAAAAAGTTAGAAAATGAATCAAGATTTGTCTATTGATTTGTATAGATAAATGTCTAATATATTTTAACCAAATCGCAGGCTAGCATGCACAAGTTCAAAGGAAGACAACACAAGCAGAAGGAGCCGCTTCTTCTACCGCATTCATGATGCACCAGCGCAACTCCTGGACCCAAAAAATACTTATCAACAGTTTCAAATTAGTAACTATATATACTGTGGAAAACCCAATGGTTTCATCTCCAAGTCTGTGGCTCCTGACGGGGTTCCTCCAGAGCTCCTGAGGCGCAAGGGCTGGAGAGCTTATCCCGAACCCCTTAACAACAATAACTCCTTGCCCACCGAAGCCCTCGGCCTCGACGCCGCCCTACGCGCCCGCCTTCCCGACCTCGCCTTCCCACCTAACCCGGTGGTGGTGGGGAAGTGGTACTGCCCTTTCATTTTTGTTCGGGATGGTGCGGTTGAGTCTCAGATGAGCAACTCGCCGTACTACGAAATGACCCTTCAGCAGAATTGGGAGGAGATATTTGGGTGTGGGAGTTTGGGGGGAGGTGGGCGAGTGGTGGATTTTGATGTTTCTGTGGAAAGGGAAGTGATTTCGATTGCGGGTCAGGCTGCAGGTGGCAGAAATGCTGGTGATGGGGTTATGTGGTTTGGGTCGTCGGGGGTTGGGTTGAGCTTGGCGATTGTGGAGAGAGTGAAATGGGAGGAGGAGAGGGCGGGATTTGAATTTGGAAAAGAAAAGGAAAAGAAATATGTGAAGGTGAAGAGAAGAGAGGAGTTTAAGGAGAGGGGAGAATGGAGGAGATTTGGATGTTACGTGTTGGTTGAGAGGTTTGTGCTGAAGAGAATGGATGGAAGTTTGGTTCTTACTTGGGAATTTAGGCACACTCATCAAATTAGAACCAAATGGGAGTGAGGGAACGCATTGGAAGGTTGGTATGATGAATATGTGTTATTGTTTGTACTGAATTTTTATTCCTATTACTTTGGTTGGGTAGAATAAAGCAAGAAAGATACTTTTATGTTAATTTTTTTTCAAAATAATAATAAAATTGTCCTATTTTTATTTGTGATTAGCATAAGTATGATTGTTAACAACAGCTGAGTATTAAAGAAAATATATTGTTGTAAATAATAAATTTACAATAATATATATACTTTTTAAGGTAATCAAATGAAAATATATATATATATATATATATATATATATATATATTTGTTGTTAGTTTAGATAAAATTTTAAAATTATGCAATAAAATAAAAATGAAAAAAAAAGGCAAAATACATTTTTGGTCCATGAGGTTTGAGATAGATGCCTACTTGGTCCCTGAAATTTCAAAATGAACACTTTTGGTCTTTCATGTTTGAGATAGGTGTCTAATTGTTCTCTGAAGTTTCAAAATGAACACTTTTGGTCATTGAGGTTTAAAGTAGATGTTAACTTGGTCCCTGAAGTTTTAAAATGAACACTTTTGGTTCTTGAAGTTTGAGAAATAATTCTAAATGATCCTTGATTTTTTTACTGTTAATTAATTAATATTAAAATAATATTGCAAATTGTAATTAAACCATACTCAGTTGAAACTTCAAGACCAAAAGTAACACCTACTTTAAACCTCAATGACCAAAAATATTCATTTTGAAACTTCAGGGACCAATTAAACACCTATCTCAAACCTCATGGACCAAAAATATTCGTTTTGAAACTTCAGGACCAAGTAGTCATCTACCTCAAACCTCAGGGACGAAAAATGTATTTTGCCAAAAAAAAAAAAATCAGGCATAGTCCATTTGATTTTTTTTTTAAATACTCAAAATAAAATAAATTAAAATCTCAATTTTGTAATCGATGGGAACTAATTTTAGTAACGGACTAAACTCCAACTAAACAACTCAATTTGCCAAAACTTGTAAAATTAACTTATAATCGACCTATATTTCTAACCTTGATTGTGAGTTCGATCTCCCGTCCCACACGAAAAAAAAACTAAACAATTGAATTTCAAAACACAAATTCTACAACTCAGCACTAAAACACTAACTTCAAAATTATAGGCTAATTAACTATTCAAATTTACTTTTCATACTAAAGAACTTCAGATTAAAAAAGAGAAAATAAAAAAAATTCAATTCAACCACAAGTTAGGGTTACGATCGGAAACAGATTCTTTCACAGTTGTTGATGTTGTTCAATCATTGGAGCTGTTCGACGTTTGTGATATTCAATCACAATCTGGGAAAATTGGACCAGTTTTCATGGAAAGAGAATTGAATTTCCGATTTATGAGTTATGATATCGACTCCCCCAAATCAATAATCCCCGATTTGGGTGTGTATGACGACTTTGATGTTTCTCTGCCAACTATCGAAATTAAATTAAGTTTGACAAAATTTATGGTGCACACCTTACCTTCTTCCTTCTTCCACGTGGAAACCTACCAAATTGTGGTCCAAATCCGCGTTTTTCATCTTTCTTCTCTCTTCTCCATCTTAATTTCCTATGACCATTGCAAACCATTTCTTTCTTACTTTCAAACCATAAACTTTAAAGCGCCTTTGGTTCTGTTCATACTTCTAAAAACAAAAATCTGAAAATAAGGTTTTCAATGAAAAATTTAAGAATTAAATCTCAATTTAAAAACTCATTTCAGTTTTTATTTAGTAGTATATTTGTAAATTAGTGGTGTCTACAAACACACGGTCAGAGTCCTTGTCTCCTCCTCCCACTACTCTCCGACAAGGGTTCTTTTCATGCTATTTTCCCTCATGATACTACTTTGTTCACTATCAATCATCTAGAAGTATTTAGCCTTGCAAGGTAGTTCTTGCTAATTCACATTGGAATCCACATGCCTCATGCTACTCGGGTTTGTAGACTAGTGATGCTTTTAGCTACTAGACCCTCGTCATCTAGGATGCAACACTCCGATCTACCGTTTCACCTAGAAGCACGATGCTTGTATTGCTCTCTCACAACCTCATTTTCACCGTTTAGACTGCTCCCATTTTGCAACCACTTTTGCTTTCTTTTTCTTTTCACAATGTGTAATGTTTAGTTTAAACTAAAATATTACTAACACTTATGTTATAAATTTTGTATATATAATTACTAGTTTATAATATTATAATTTATAATATACTATGTTTTATTTCAAAAAAAAATAATAATAATAAAATAAGTATATTACACGAAATATAGTAAATTTATGTAAGTTTTAAAATGTTATTCAACACTGAATTTTCAGAATTTTTACTAACAAAATCTAAAGGCAGTTTAAAAACAGATCTGAATCATTTCTGTGAAAATTGCATAGGAAACACATAGACCTTTACTTGAATCTTGAAACGTTGAGCTCATCCTCTATAAGTAACCAGCGAAATCAACGCCAGAGAGAGAGCAGATGAGAAATCAATTACAATTAGCGATAGCAGAGAGAGAATGTACGTAACGAGGCCTCTTTCTATGTACAGAAATTACTACCCTCCTTCGGCGGCGCCGGCGCCGGAGCCGGAGGGCCCAAACACAGGGGTTCTGGTGATGGACGAAGATGAAATGGTGGATTTCAGATGCTGTTTTGGATTGGTTAACACAAAGTATGTGAAGAGGGCGGTGGAGGCGCCGCCGTTCCCTCAGAACAAGATGCTGCAGCTTTCCTATTCGTATTCCACAAATGGAGGCAAGGACAATCACACAGATTACTTACGCGCAATGCTGATTCCCGTTCTCAATCAGCCTTTGTCTTCCAACCAATATTATGTCATCCAATCCACTGGCAAAGCAAAAGGGTATTTGCTTCGTTTCTCCTTCCCTTCTGTTCTGCTTCCGAGGATTTTATCAAATTAGAAGTGTTCTCTTATGGTTGGATTTAGAATTTAGACTATTTTTGCTGTGTAAGTTGTTTTACTTAGGTTTGGATTAGAGTATTTTGTTTGCAAAGTTTAAATGTTTTCATTTCTGTAGTTTTGTGATAAAGTTCATTACTATTTTTGTGATTTGACATTTCTCTAACAATGATATTACGTGGTTCATTGGTTAAATTTTGTATTGTTTATATGTCACTTCGTAGAAAATTTGTAAATTTAGTAATTTATGAGAGCATGGAGGATCCTACGGTTTTGTGTCCAAGTCTGTAGCTCCGGACGGGATTCGTCCATATTTCGTTACACACGAGGGCTGGAAAGCTTATACCACACCCCTTAACAAAAACTTGGAGGCCATGGAAGAAGCACTCGGCCTCGGACCCGGTGGTGGTGGGGAAGTGGTATTGCCCTTTCATTTTCATTCGGGATGGGGAGGTCGGGTCTCAGATGAGCAACTCGCCGTACTACGAAATGACGCTTCAGCAGAATTGGGAGGAGATATTTGGGTGTGGGAATTTGGAAGGAGGTGGTGTCGAGAGGGAAGTGGCAGCAAGTTCGACGGGGGTTGGGCTGAGCTTGGCAGTTGTGGAGAGAGGGGGGTTTGAATGGAGAGGAGAAAGGGAAATGAAGGTGAAGGTAAAGAGAAGGGCGGAGTATGAAGGGGTGGTAGAGTGGAGCAGAATTGGGTGTTATGTGTTGGTTGAGAGATTTGTGCTAAAGAGAACGGGAATTTAGGCGCACACGTCAAATTAGAACCAAATGGGAGTGAGAGAACACGTGGAACGGAAGTTGGTCTGATGAATGTTATAAGACTTAATATTTGGGCCTTGGTTGTGTTTTAGTTAATGGGCCGGTGTTGTATCATCGATTGTCTATGTTTTGAGCCTTATATGAATAATAGGCTCGCTCGTAGCCTGCAGATGTGTGCAGCTTTCCCTGATTCGTCTATTTACTGTTTACTTCTGACTTCCATTTTTCCCGTTTAATATTGTATTTGTTACGGAGAAATCCAAATATGTGAAGCATTTCCATGAAGTACTATATATATATTTTTTTTTTTCCCGCAAATATCTGACCTTGAAATATTACGCCATTTATGTAATATATTGTATAACTGTATAAGTAATATTTTAGTTTCTCTTCTTAACAAAAGTCAACAATATATGTCGTCGTTGGAAGAGATGAACACAAATGTGTGTCTAGATGGTATTCATGAGATGACTATATATTGATTTTAAAAAAATGATAATAAAATTAGATGTGGTACCAACAAAGCGTCTGTCTTATAGTTGTCTTTTGAAGAGACAACAAAATGCGAAGGAAGTGCAACTTGATTATGGGGTGGAATCAACAGGAAGAAAAATCTAGTAGATTATTCTATTCTATTTCCTCAGATTGGCTTGCTATGATAGGGGATGTGATTGGAATTCGTCATTTCTTTGTTTGTATCACCGAGACACCCGAAGGGCTGGCCATATGTACCTCACCTCGGGAGACCCGACCCATTCAAATCAAAATCGAATGAGCACCTACAACTAAGGGGAATGAAATGTCGACCACATAGTGAGATGATCTTCTACTAGGAAACCGAGTTACTGGTCAAGTCATGAAACTTTTGCATTTTGATCAACATGACTATTGTAAGTGGACTGGATTTATGTGTTTAAACTGACTACGACCAAAGTGGTAGTCGCCTTTTGACGGAACAATTTTAAAACATTATATTTTAAACAAGTTTCGAGCATTATACATTTAATATGTATCAAATAAGTATTATTTCGCAAATAAATTTGAAAAGAAACACCAGAAAGACAAAATCCTATGGAGTTATTATTGTTATTATATTTCAATCAAAAGTATAGTAAAAGCATTATGATCAAATATAATAAGAACTTGGGATATAAAAGTACATCTCTCTCTCTCTTTTTGATAAATAGCATGTGTATCGTTCTTTTTTATGTTTTTAAATACAAATATGTAACTTAGAAAATATTACTCTCATATTGAAGAACAAAAATGTCAATCCAAAACATCAAAGTTCAAACCAATATAAATAGAAAAAAACTTTAGGTGATAAATTTAAATTATAGTGGCTACATCCCTAAGAGATAAACACGGTAAAATTTTAGAGAGTGTTTTTTCTAAAACGAATGTAATTTTTTAAAAAACCACAGTTCAACCGGATAGGAGTTTAAAGCGAAAACCCTAGTTTTCTTACAAAATATGTGAACTCCATTTTCATTTTTGCTGCCCGAACCCGAACCCGAAACCGAACCCGCCTGGCCATGAGTGAGTCGATCCTACGCGCGCTTTTTACAGCCTGCCCCTCCGGCCTCCACACTTGGAAAAGCGAGTAAGCACTGCGGCAGTCGCAGAGCCAGACCAGAGTGAACTCAGAAACGGCGGAACAAACTGCGAACCCTTTGCTCGGCGCTTGAGGATGGCGAATGTCATTGATCAGGATCAACAATGGCTTCTCAATTGCTTGTCAGCCACTCTCGACCCCAACCACGAGGTTCGCTCATACGCAGAAGCCTCGCTAAATCAGGCATCTCTCCAACCAGGTTCTTCCCTTCACTCTAATTATCAGCTCACTGTTCTTCCCGTTGATTCTCTATACTACCGAGTATCCGTACAGTTGATGAATGGCATTTCCGCCCCTGGCGCGACTCTGTGATCGTTTTAGGCAGGATATATATCATATTATAATTACGTTTCTACACTATAGGAGATATCAGGAAGGGATTAGGTTCTTTTTGTTTAATCTTTACTCCCTGATTAACTTGTTCTACTACTTGGACTTGATTTTGATTATTTCCTCATCTTAAAGGGTTTGGGGTTGCATTATCCAAAATCTCTGCCAACAGGGAGCTTCCAGTAGGATTGCGCCAGATATCCTTTTTTGTCATTGGCGTTGAGATTCTTCATTTTTTTGTGTGTGTGTGTGTGATTATATATGTTTACTGGCGTTTAAGCTTTCTTTTTTACATTGTTTCTGGTGGTTGTTTCTGACGCGAAACATACGATTGAAAATTATTCCCGAGTGAGACTTTAACGCATTTACCTAGCTGCAGTCCTTCTAAAGCAGTTCATCAAAAAGCACTGGCAGCAGGGTGAGGAATTATTTGAGCATCCCGCTGTTTCTGATGATGAGAAGGTATCTATTTTATGCTGAATGGTGTCATTTATAGTTATTCCGCATCTGCAATTCTTATTTGTCTGGCCTCATCTAACGCTACTATTTGGGTATGTCCTTTTCAAATTTCAATGTTAAAATTGTACATCTCTAAGTCACTGCTTTGTTTTTCAGGCAATAATTCGCAAGCTTCTTTTAATAACGTTGGACGATTCTCATAGGAAAATCTGTACAGCAATTAGTATGGCTGTGACATCAATCGCAGTGTATGATTGGCCAGAGGAATGGCCTGATCTGTTGCCCTACCTCTTAAATTTGATGAGTAATCGAGTTAATATGAATGGTGGTATGATGTTCTATCGCTAATATTTATTTGCCACTACAATCTCTCTTATTTATTTATTTATTTTTACTTTCTTTTGGATTTATATTTATGTATTTATTTATTTTTAATTTTTGAATTGGTTTAATTGAGCTATTTGAGCAATATTTGGTGGTTTGTGAGTGTGACGACAATTTATAAGAACCAACTTTAACACTTTTTGGATTATAATTTTAGGAATATTTCTATTTTTTTAAGCATAGAGAAGGTTGCCGCCCATGTTGTGTTTTGGTATTTAAACTAGGGAAAGAAAGGTTTTTCTTCCCTGTTGTTGATGTCTTGTATGACATTGGCAATCTTTGAGAATAAATGGCTTAAGGCAATACTTTGGTTTTGCTTAGCACACTTGTGAAAGCTCATCTTTGGTTTGGGTCCTGAGGAAGAGAATGCGCCACTTCTTTTGTAGAGAACTTGACTTTTTTCACTCATTTCTTTAGTTGATATGGGAAAGAGGGAAATAATAAAAATAAGTGAATTTTTGCTTGCTGGTAATTATATATATTGGTTCTGGTTTCTTGGTAGGAGTTCCTTTTTTGGCTCCTGTTTTTGTTTTCTTGGTTAGTTTGTTGGTAATTTGGCCTGTCTTAATTTATTTTGGGGGCTATTGTTTTGGACTGCTCACTTTGGTTGGTCATTGGTTTTTTTTTTAATAAAATTTTTCTCCTTTTGGAGGTTGTTTCCTTGGACATTTTTTTCCTTTTCACCTTTCAACGAAAAGTTGTTTCTTGTAAAAAAAAAAAAGTGTATTGATGGACTTCTCAACTAATGGGTTAGGTTGGTTTAATATTCTCGTCACTAGGTTTGTTTGATATTTACCCAATATTAATTTTTGTTCTACTTTGCTTCTTGAACAGGTGAATGATTTTAATATTTAATGTTATTCACATTTATATAGGTAGAAGTAAGTGCTGAAAATGCATTATTACCAAATTAAACAATTATGTCTCAATTAAATTGTTTAATTTTTTCGTAGCTTCCTAATTTTCTCTGACATATGCATTGGCATTCTATTTGTAGTCCTTTTTGTAAATTCTATACTTTGAAGTTTCATCAGTTTAAAATGTTTCTTCTTGGTTGTGGACGTGGGTGTTTACTTTTAACAGTTTTTTTGGTATGTTTACATGTGGTTGCATCCTTTGGCTGTTTTCACTTTTAGCTGCTTTCATTTGTACTCTCATCTCTCTTCATGAAAGTCCTGTTTCTATCAAAAGTACTACAAGGCTAACAATCCGATCGTCAAAGACTGATTGATTTTTTATTTGAATTGGTATTGGATCTTTTGATATATCTACAATGTGATGTCTTTCTCATGTAGTATTAATTGAATAAATCTCTGCTTCACATAAAATTTTGTAGTGCATGGAGGTCTAAGGTGTTTGGCTCTACTCTCTGGGGAATTGGACTGTGAAATGATTCCAAGACTAGTACCTGCTTTGTTCCCACAGTTGCTTTCAATTGTTTCATCCCCAGAGGTACGTTGTATTCTGGTTTCCTATCTAAATGCATTTTCTTAAAATTGATAATTTCTTTTTGTGATTGATTTTTACTGATGAGACAGAAATTGCGATGCAACTGTCTCTTTAATAGTTTAATATTTGGCTGTTGGTTAATGACGACCTTAATTGAAGAGGATATGTTCTATAGGTTGTACTTTTGTGTCCTTGAATTCTAAGGAGACAAATATTTGAATGTTTGTTTATATTATCATCATATACTTTAGTCTTTGTGCTGAAAATAGAAATGATTAAAATTGTGTCTGGATTGATAGAAGATTTTGACAAATTCTTAGTGGCAGAAGACTTTCTAATGCAAATTGAAGTATAAGATTTATATCTTCTGGAGAGATTATTCTATTAAACTTGTTGATATGAGAGAAATTTATTATGTTCTAAAAAATAGCTTTCAAAGCGATTATTCATGTTCGTATCAAAAAAGAGATTATTCATGTAAAATTGGTTTGGTAGAAAGAGAACTCACTGATGAACTTACTAAAAGAGCCTTATACTTCTAACCAATGGCCTTGACCTATGAGCACGAACACTGTAGGTAACGTACTAACATGTCCATGTTAAACGTGTATTGAATATTCTGATTCTCTTACACTTATTGCACATGTATAAGATACAATGTTGGGTAGCCTTTTTTTTTTAATATATATATATATATATTTATACTTAAGTTGGGTATACTTGAACAAGAATGCTAATCTCTCTCTGTGTAAATCTTAAAATTGATGAACATATAAAAAAAAGAAGTTTGAGCGTGAAAAATAATGAACTTTTTTAAAGCATGTAATTGTATGAATGTTCAGGATGAAACAAGCATTGAACTTGTCATTTTTATGCATATAATTGCATGGACATGATTGATTTTGTGCTTTCCTTTTTCTAAGATGTCGAATCATTTGGAACAATGATTGTTGGAGTTTGGATTTTCTTCTAATTCTTAGCTACAAGGCATTGTGTCATTGAAAATATGGATTTGATTTCTTCAACCCATTTGAGCATAGCATATTTCATTACTCCTTTCACTTAGTTTTTGAAATATAAAATATCATAACTTAAAAAATTATATTTTAATGTGAAAATCATTGAAATGGGGCAATCATTTCGTATGTTCTTACATGAATATTGGCTTCTCTGCAGATGTATGACAAGTATTTGCGGACGAAGGCCCTTTCAATTGTATATGCTTGTGTATCCATGTTAGGGGTTATGAGTGGTGTGTATAAGGTAGGTACCTTTTTGGAACTTGACTAAAGCAACTGTTTATAAAGATTTTTTGGGAGTGAGCTCTTTTTCCACCATCTTAGGAGGAAACCAGTGCGTTGGTAATACCCATGCTAAAACCATGGATGGAACAGTTCTCTATCATCTTAGGACACCCTGTGCATTCTGAAGATCCTGAGGATTGGAGCATTAGAATGGAGGTTCTTTCTTGCCTTTATTTGCAATAGCCAATATGCCTGTTATTGTTAGTCAATATGGTGCACGATTAAGTTGTGATTCTTCCGTTTCTTTTTTGATTATTAGGCCTTAAAGTGCATGAACCAGTTTTTTCAGAATTTCCCAAGTTTTGCAGAAAGTGATATTACAAGTAAAGCAGCCTCCTTTTTCTGCTTTAAGGTTAATGGACTTGAAAGACCTGTTTTCCTAACTTCTATGCAATATCCTTTTACTTGGTTGTAGCTATTCTGCAATCAGTGTGGCAGACATTCGTGTCATCCCTTGAGGTATATGTACGATCATCCATTGAAGGTGTAGAAGATCCATACGATGGAAGCTATGATTCTGATGGTGCTGACAAAAGTCTCGATTCTTTTGTCATCCAGGTTAATGACACTTGTAGATTGAATTTGTATGAGAAACAATAGATACTTGCTGTTATGGAACGCCGCTTTTGAAGTTTTAGTATGCTCCTTAAATTTTTCTTTTTCTATTTTTTTTGTTTCTAATTTAATATTGGGTTTTAAACTTTTAATGACTCTTATGGAAGTTGTTATTAGTGCTTTTAAATGAAACACTTTTTTCCATGCACAGTTTTGGAAGAAGCATTGCCTCTAAACACACCTTAAACTGCCTTTTAAGTGTTGTTTTTTAAATTTTAAAAATGACTTTTAATTAGCTAAAAGCATTTTATTTTATTTTATTTTTACAAGAAACAAACTTTTCATTGATATATGAAAAGAAACATAAAATGTTTAAAGATACAAACTCCAATGGAGTAAGAAAGACAAAAAAATAAAGAAGTAAAGGAAAGTACAACCATAATCAACTAAAAAATACAAATGAAAATTACAAGGGGGAAATAAAGGCTTCCCAATTAGAACAGATCATGCCAGGAGAGTAATTTACAAAGAGATTGGAAAGAGCACACCATCGAGAAGCTTTGAATTTGACCAGGTTGAAACATTCCATGGATGCCTCTTAATCCCTTCAAAAGGTTATCTATTTTGGCATCATTTGTGGTTCGGTAACTCACCATAGATTTCCATCCTTAGCTAAAATCACCTGTTACCATTCTAAAGTTCATACCAAACTTACCTTTTAAGTTACAAACATAGAATCTTGGACAATGGAATCAATTGGTTAGTGTTGAATTTTACCATTCTTCTCTATGAGATTGGTTGATAAGGGGTGGTTTTTCATTTTAAAGTCTAAACTCATCTGTATGATGTCTAAAAAAGTGTACATGTTTGATTATTTGTCAAGAATTCTTAAAACTTGTTTGGTTTGATTTTTTTTTTTTTAAACAAGAAATAACTTTTCATTGATATATGAAAAGGAAAAATGTTCAAGATATAAACCCCCAAGGGGCGAAAAAGGAAAACTTGTTTGGTTTGTAATGCATAAAGAAAAGTTTTATTTCTAGAAACAATAAATATAAAAAATGACTATTCACAGGCGGTTCGCCTGAGCCTACTACACAATATAAAAAATGTAATATTCGACAACGTTGAATCCAAAATTCTTCTATTCTTTTTTTGTTTTAAAATTTTGTTTTCTCTTCTACTTCTTCTTCTTCACATATGTGCTTATCTTCTCTTTGTGCAGTCTATGGTAGATTATAACTGAACAGTTTTGTGCTTGTCTCTTTTATTTACAGTTATTCGAATTTCTTTTAACCATTGTTGGAAGTTCAAAACTGGTGAAGGTGCGTCAATTTATTCAAATGCATGGGATTGTTTTATGTTTCACTCGTTTTGCTTCATTTGGTAGAATTTTTCAGGTTGTAAAGAACAATGTTGGGGAGCTGGTTTATTACACAATTGCTTTTATACAAATTACGGAGCAACAGGTTTTCTTTTACCTTTTGAATTGTATTTCTTGGTGGAAATGGCTTGAATTGAACATATAATATAAGTATAGTTCAATAGTATTATTTACATCATTGTATTTCTAATCTTGAAATATTTTATTTTTTTATATTTTCTAATGTAATCAGTACGTTGAAGAAAACTAGTTCCAGATATTTATAAATCTTATATTTTGAGTCACACTAATTGATGCCTATCCTAAAGTTATTTGTATATTCAAAAAAGATTTAAACACTTTTTTTTTTTGTCACTTTTAACTTGAAGCTTTACTGTTAATTTCTATGTGCTTTTGTGCTGGTTTGAGCCCTTTTCTTGCGTGGCTATTTCTACTTCTTTTTTTTTTCCTTGTCTTTTTTCATTCTTCTTAATGAAATAATAAAACTTTGGTTATTTTGAATCTGTTTCATGGTATGTTATTTTCTAGAAATTTTGAAGACACTCCTCGCAGGATAATTTGGTGGATAATGTAGAGAAAGAGATATTGATGAATTGAAAACTAGTCAAAGCTTTAGTTGAAAAGAATAAAGTGTGGAGTTACCACAAATGCATGGATGTTATAGCATACACTTATTGCAGGTGTTGTGAGTTCCATTTCATTTTCATGTTTTCTTGTGCATAGTCCGATTTTTTGTGCCTTCATTTTCTATTTCAAAAATGAAACCAAATATGTATCATGAAAAAATGTATCATCCTCCAAACGAAGATTTTTAAGACATCATACAAATAGGCTACATATGAATGATTTTTTTTTTTTTTTTTAATTGGAATTGTATTTGTGTTCTTTCTTGGTTATGAATGAGAAAAACTTCAATGCTATAGACACCTTAGTAAGAACCTTCTTACATCTTCATGTCTTTTTCTAGATATGAATATGCATGCATCTTTATCTATAGCCTTATAGGCATAAGTATTCTATTCTTGTAGACATACAGCCATGCATGAATTTTGACCGATGTAAGGATTTTGTGAACTTTTTCTCATCAGTATTATTTCTTGTGAATCACTGTGAAAACTGAGTTAGGATTTTCGATGTTGATTTTGCTTATTGCATTTCACTAAAAGCTATCTTGATCTAAATTGTTACTCCTCTTATTAGATTCATTTGTGGTCGATGGATTCCAATCGATTTGTTGCAGATGAAGATGATGGCACTTTTAGCTGTCGCATTTCAGGCATGCTTATTTTTCCTTATGATTCCTGATTCATTGTCTAGTGATTTGGTTGTTAAATTTCCCTGCATGTAATATTTGAATTTTATACATTTTATGTATCTTTATGATATGAATTATTGTGGGAGAGCAAGAAACGGAAAAAGAAGACTTTCAAGGAGCCAGAAATGAACATGCTAGAAATGATGGGGCTCTTCAATGGAGGAATGAGAGACCCACAAAATGAACTCTTTTGTTAATTCTTTGCTCTCCCATGATAATTGCAAAGTATACCTTGATGCAATTGCCTCCAACTGGTTTACAAAGACGAGCAATATTTTGATTACTGTTTCTTGGGGTTTCTTTCTGAATCTTATTTCTTTATTAATCAATAAGATTCAATTTGATACAAGTGCGAATAATTATATAGGTTTTGGAAAAAAATGAGGCCTTCAACTTACCAGCAGACTAACAGTTATTTGGAAAAGATAAGCAAACCAATTTCAAGCAATGGGTTGTTTTATTAGAGTAACTAAAGCTAGAGAGTAAATGCACTTGCAAACAAGATACAGTACCCAAATGCAGAAATAGACTACATTTCTTGGGTCAATAGATGATATACCCTAATCCACCATACTTACACGAAGAAAGGGAAGAAAGGGCTGAAAGGGAAATGGCATAATGTAATACCTTTTGGAGTCTGTCAGCAAAGCAGAGAATCTAGGAATTTAGTTACATACATTACTTAAATAGCACTACGAGGCGGTCAGGGAGGATGGTCTAGAAGTGAAGTTGACGTGTATTAGGAGAGAGAACTAGGAGTTCCTGAACTTTTCCTGATGCTGCAAACTGTATTACTTTCAATTTAATTCCTTTTTGAGTCATGTCAATACATTATCTCTTTTTGGTGAATTTTTTTTCAATGGCTAATAAGAGGAGAAATGCACTTTTTCATGGGATATTACAGGATAGAGTGGAAGAAGAAGAGTTCAGTGTGGCTTATACTTTATTTTTTGAATTTCTTGTGGGTTACTTTGACTTAATTTTTTTGATGTTTCTCTCTTATTGTTTATATTTTATAGGACTGGATGTCCAACCCTAAATTATAATTTTGTTTCGTTAGTAGGATTCTGTTTCCTATTTTTACATTTTTTTCTTCATATATTCTCATTTCTTATAAAAATAATATATATTTCTTCTAGGTGCACTGTTACTTGAAGAAATTGTTGGTAGTTGCGGTCTAGATGGAATCAATGCCATCATAGATGCTGCCAGAAGTCGCTTCTGTGAGTCAAAAAGAGAAAAAGCTTCTGGTTCTACAGTTTGGTGGAGAGTGAGTAGAATTTTCTTTATTTGGTAGTGGAGGAGATATTTTTGTGAATAAAACGATCAATAATATATGACTGATCCATATACATTTACAATTAACTAAATGCCACTGATTGACAGCACAGACAGTTGTGAATTGTTGAAAGGTATGAAAATAGGATTCGGTTTTCATCATTTGCCCAATCAACAATGTTGGGATGTAATGAATTTGCGGTGTCAATGAGCTTCAAAGCCAGAAAAGTGATCTGTTGTTGGATTGGTATTTTATCTAGATATGAAAGATTGTCATCTTCTTATTTTTCAAGACTTCTAATTGGATTTGAGTTTCTTCCAAATTTATTGGGTTTAGGTGGGGTTGTTCTGTTTTGGTTATTTTTTGTTCTTTTTCGGGGGCTGTTTTTCATACATATTCCTAATGGGAGAATTTTAATGCTATCTTATAAGTTATATGCTACCTTGTTTGTAACTTCTCACAATTTCAATGAAAAGTTCTGTTTTTTTGATAAAAGAAGTTTTGTGGATGTAGATAATTTACTGTCATGATCTTTGTTAAAATGAGCTCTACTTTGTATCAGTCTGCACCTTTATCTTCTGAATGCTAAATTCTAATTGTCAACGATTCAACTTTCCTCATTGATGCTTCTGTTGTACTGTAGAATCTGATACATATATTTAAATGTCTGTCTTGCATTTTCCCCCCATAAGATACAATGGACATGCATTTTTGTCTTCTTATGTGGTTGTATTCATCGTCTCTTGCCATTCTACTTTTCATGGAATGAATAGACGTCTTCCTTTTTGCTTGATTTATGTGACAGATCAGGGAGGCTGTTTTATTTGCTTTAGCTTCTCTGGCGGAACAGTTGAACGAAGTAGAGGTTAGAACAATCCTAAACAATCTTTTTTTTTATTTCGTTCTAGTCAGTTTATATAAATATTTTTTACATTGTTATTTTATTTCATGAGAATATTTTGTTCTTGGAGTTCTGTAATCTGAGTGGAAATGTGATAGCAAGTAGGATTTGTAGGCCTCAAATCAAATTTACGTACACAAGGACAGTTTGTGTGATTATCTAGTTAGTGTTTGGTGGGTAGGGTATCTTAGGTACAGAAAGGGTGAGATGGGATCAGGTAAGTACATAATAGATGATCTTAGCACTTAGTTGGCATGCCTGTAATTGTAAGTAGTTCAGTTTTGGGAGAGAACATACTTCTCAAAGAGTCTATAAGTTGTACTTTCTTTCCCTATTTGCTATATAACACATTTATCTTTGTTGTTATATGAATATCAATTGGCCTATCAAAATAGTTGTAAAGTTTTAAACATTATATCTCTACAGGATTCTGGAGTGACAAGAGTTGGCTTAGGAAGTTTTTTGGAGGAAGTATTAACTGAAGACATGGGTATAGGTAATTCTGCTTGCCTACATCATTTCAATTGTTAAACATTATTGTAGACAAGTTATTGAATCAACTCTTATTTTCTTCTGCAGGTCCTCATCAATGTCCCTTTCTTTATGCTCGTATCTTTACGTCAGTTTCCAAGTTCTCCTCAATGGTATGGTATCGTATGCAGCTTTCTTATGTTTGACCATATTCTTTCTTGTCCTCTTCGCCCCCCTGCCCCATAACAGCATTTATATACTGGCAGATTAGGCGTGACCTTATTGATCAATTCCTACATGAAGCTGTGAAAGCTCTTGGCATGGATGTGTAAGCTATCCTAAATTTGTTGTATTTTTTTGGCTGGTCAATAGCGATTGATCTCTACTGTATTAATAATATCATTTGGGCAGGCCGCCTCCTGTGAAAGTTGGTGCCTGCAGGGCACTTTCTGAGCTCTTACCGGAAGAAAACAAAGAAATCATTGGGTCTGAAATGATGTTTTTGTTTTCATCACTTGGAAATCTTCTCAACGGGGTACTTGGTTATGGAAAATTGAAACAAAGTTCTAAAAAATATAATATATCAATTGAATGATTTTTCAAAAAAAAAAAAAAACTATGTTTATTTAATTGAAGTAATGTATTAATTTTTTCAAACGATATCAATTGAATGCTATCATTTTGCTTTGATAGGCATCCGATGAGACTTTGCACTTGGTGCTTGACACCCTACAAGCTGCAGTTAAGGCCGGTAAGTATAATTGAAAGATCTAAAAGCTTGGCTTTTGGTGAAAGTTTTGGAAGCTGAATGGTGACCTTGATCAAAATTTATGCTACTTTTATATCTTGCTGATTATCTGTTTTTGTGTTCTATTCAATACTACTTATAGGTGGTGAATTGTCCGCTTCAATAGAGCCCATTCTCTCTCCTGTGATTCTTGAAATGTGGGCATCGCATGTTTCTGATCCTTTTATCAGCATTGATATAATTGAGGTTCTAGAGGTAATATTGGCAAAAATTGTGGCTTTTGTTTTTCTTTTGGAACAAGATACGAGATTTTCATTGATAGATGAAAAGGAACAAAATTGTTCAAAGTTAAGGAGTGAAAAAGAGAAATAAAAGAAGACAAATAACAAGCCAACATAATCGAAGACAAAGCAAAGTTAACTAGGAGTTATAAATGCCTCACAATTCATACAGATCATACTAGGTGAGTAATTAAAGTATAAATCGGGAAGAGCACACCATTAGGAGGCTTTGAACTTGGCAATGTTGAAATAATCTGAATGCGATCTTGTTTTTCCTTCAAAGATCCTTTGGTTTCTTTCAAACCATAATTCTGAAATGAGAGCTTTGATGCCATTTACCCAAAGATTGTGGCTTGATGTCCTTGTATCTGTACTTACTGGTTTAGATGAGATTTTGACGTTGCATCAGTTTCATCGTTTTTGCTTTCAGATGCAATCATCATTCATTGAAATTTGACGGTCACATTTAAATTCTAGCTTATTTACACTTCTTTGATAGACTGATTATATTATTATTCAAATAAATGCATTACACATGATTATCTCATCACATTTATGCAACATGAGCATAGCTTAGTGGTTAACACACTGGTATCTTCCAAGGTTCAAATCTTCATCCGACATTTGTTGTACTAAAAAAAATACTAGAATTTATAAACTAAATAGTAAATGTAAGTTATACATTATATATAATACAAATAATCATTTCATAGCTAACACAAGCCTAGCTAAGTGGTTAAAACATTTCTACTTTCTCCAAGAGGTCGTATATACTTATGATGTGATATTCTAAAAGGGGGAAAAAAAACTCAGTGCATGAGTATATTTTACATATGGTTATTAACATAATTATTTAATATATCTAAATAAAATTTAAAAATGTATATCATTTGTTTTATGACTAATTATTATCATATTTAGAAGATAGATTAAAATATATTAAAGAAGTAGAAATGTGAGAATCCACCTTACTTAATAATGCACGTATATGTGGGTGGTTCAAGTTTAGAGAATGAATTAAATTTATAAGAATATAAACATTTGTAAATTAAGAAGTCAATAATTAAGCCTCCAAGTGGCGACCCCGTTGCAAGGGCTTGGGGTCTCTTGGTCATATCGCCTTAGAGGTCTCAAATTCGAACCTTCGGATGAGTTTAATACCAGAAATCCTTGACGTCTCTTAGGTTCGGGCCTGACGAGCAGAACGTCCCTAGATATAAGGGAACAAAGCTTCGACTCCCAGTTATTAATGAAAAAAAAGTTAAGTCAATAATTAACCTATTATTAGCACAGGCTATATATTTGTAAACAAATATGTAATATATATTTAATATATTAAAGTCAGTTTTGGAATTTAAAGAAATAATAGAAACAATATTTTTGACATTCTATTGAAATCTACATTTTCATATATATATAAAAGTAAAATTATAAGAGGTTAAAAGGAAACCAAAAGTACAGCACACTATGAGAAATTCTTTTGTAATTACAACCTTTCCCTGACTATGAGCAATTGGAAAGCGTTGATTTAGTCCTTGGGTGGGGTTTCCTCTACTCCAGCCCTTAGGTTGTCTTAGATTGTCTCCTTTTGTTTTGATGATTAATATACACAAGTCTCTTATCAAAAAAAAAAAAAAAAAAAGGAAAAGAGAACCAAAAGTTACTTTAAACCACTCTGAGATCTTTAATTAAGTATTTCTGAAAGCTACACTGGCATGTCTTGTATCTTATGGTCAGGTCTGCAAGGTTTACTAGCTCTAGTAGTAGAGAATAATGTAATTTTATGTAAATACACCCACGTTTATAGCCGTGTTTCAGGTCAATTGTATATTATTGACATGTTTGCTGACAACTTTCTTACTTCGTCATAAATTTTCTACAGGCAATAAAAAATGCTCCTGGTTGTATCCGATCGTTAGCTTCACGAATTTTACCATATTTAGTGCCTATACTAGACAAAGTATGGTTCTATACTGTTCTCTGGGAACCTCTTTCAAAGAAAAGGAGAAATCTCTGTTAGGGAGTTCGGTTTTGTTTATCTGTTAATGCTCACTAGTTGTTTTCTATTGCATCTTGACAATCAGCCCCAAAATCAGCCTGATGGGTTAGTAGCTGGATCATTAGATCTGATGACAATGCTATTAAAGGCAAGATAACCTTCTTGCTATTTGTTTGTTGTTTTCATTTTTCATCCATCTAGCTTTTGATGTAATTGTAAAGCTTGAACCAATTTCTCTAACTACAGTTTGTAATGGCATTGCCCAGAATGCTCCAAGTGATGTAGTGAAAGCAGCGTATGATGCTTGTTTTGATGGTGTTGTCAGAATAGTCCTTCACACTGATGATCATAGTGAATTGCAGGTTTTTCTATATACAAATTCTCTCTCTGTTACGATTTTATCATAGTTACATCCCAAATAAACTATTGTCAACACTGGTTATCAGAATGCAACAGAATCTCTAGCAGCTTTTGTAGCTGGAGGAAAGCAAGAAATTCTTACTTGGGGTTCTGGATTTACAATGAAAAGTTTGCTTGCTGCAGCTTCGAGGTGATCAACTAGTTCTCTTCATTTTGCTTCCTTTTCAGATGTGTAGTACATCGGTGAGTTTATTATTATACAAGGAGTTAAGGTGGGCTTAGATAGAGTGCTAGATGCAAACTCTCTCGTCCTAGTCCCTAGTACAGTTGGAAGAAAGAAAACAATTTTGCACCTTAAGGGTAGGATTAATTAGAAGGATTATTTTATGAGGAAATAAATTATCGGCTAATTATTTTGAGGAACATGTCAGATGAAGGAATATAAGAATACAGGAATATGCTTGGAAAGTTTGTCTCTTGCAGTCCAAGAAATAGGGAGGATAATAAGATGTAGACCTTGAAAGCAGTTTCTTGGTCAAATTACTTGTTAGAAAATTAGCTGAAGGTAGATATTATATTATGGAGGAAAGATTGAGAAAGCATATGTTGAAAGGTAAGGAACTAAAGAAGGTGAAATTTTTTGTTGTAGAGTTTTTGTTTTGAATCACTAAATACATAAGACAAGTTGCTGAAGGGTTCCTAAATTGGACACCTAAGAAGCAAGGACACGGATACGGGACACGGACACGGACACGATAGGACACGACGATACGTCAATTCCTAAAAAATTAGGACACGGACACGTTGGGATACGTTTTTTTTTAATTTTTTTTAGGATATATGTAAATTTAACACAAAAAATATTAAAAAAGTCCTTGTAAAAGTTTTTTAATATTTTTTTTACAGAGACCAAGTCCTTGTAAAAAAGAAAAGAAAGGGACAGAAACAAAACGCAGGTACTAAGAAAAATAAAGTTTAAATTTAGTGAAATAAAATGGTCAAAATTCAAAAAGCAGTTTAAAAAATGAGAATTGTTTTTAGTATATGAAAATGAAAGAAAAACAGAGGTTGAAAAATAAAAAAGTTAGGTTATTAGAGTTTACCTAAGAAGCAAAAAAGAAAAACAGAGGGCAGGGTTGCGTCGTCGGCAGCGGCAAGGGCAAGCGGGCGTCGGCGTCAGTGGCAGCGGCGTCGGCTTCGTGGAGTGGGTGGTGTGTTTCATTTTCGTGGGTGGATATTAGTTTATTTATCATTTATTTGTTTTTTTTTTTAATTACTAATGGGCATTGGACCTTCTTATTTGGGCTCAGAAAACCCACAAAACTGTCATCCCGTGTCCATACCGTGTCCAATTTAAAAAAAAAAAAAAAATCAGACACGCCAAAATGCGTGTCTGATACGTGTCTGGCACGTGTCCGGGCGTATCCGTGTCGGACACGTGTCCGTCACAAATACTTCGCCCACAAATGTGTGTCCGTGTTTCCTAGTTGGACACTCTCTCCATACCGGTGGTATTGTGTATAACCGAGTAATAGAATCAATAGTTTGTCTTGTTCCACTGTGAATCTAGTTAGTGCAAAATGGTGGTACACAATCGTGAATCTCCTGAAACGTAGGATAAATTTTTGCATAGTCAGTAGAGAGTTGCAATGCAACAAATCGCGGTGGCTGTTGGAGGAAGAAAAAGTTGGACATTTTTTTAAAAGACCTTTTAAAAACGATTCTGTGAGAAATATAGTTGGAAACAAATTACATCATTTTTGTTAATAAGAAAAGGGGGAGGATATAGTTGAAAAGGCCAGGTTTGCCTTCTCTTTGGTGCTACACAAATAATTATTTAGAAAGTATACCCATTCTGTGAATAACTCTCATTGAATTGCTCCCCCCAACACTCAATGTAAACTATCTGTTTTGTTTCATAAAATGTTTTCTGTTGAACCTTAAGCCAATATGGATCCTTCTTCCATCTTCGAGAGAAGATAGAAATTGAGTATATTGATTTAGCCATTTACTTCAAATTTGATAGGTTTTGGATCCCATTTTATGTTGTGTTCATTAAAAATGAAATTATAAGGATAAATCTCTGATGAATGAGTTCAAATCTGATTGCAGGCTTTTAGACCCTAAGATGGAAAGTTCTGGATCATTTTTTGTTGGAAGTTTTATCCTGCAATTGATATTGCATCTTTCATCGCAAATGGCCCAACATCTTCCTGACCTGGTTGCTGCTCTGGTTAGGCGAATGCAATCTGTTCAAATAGCAGGAGTGCGAAGCTCATTGATACTTATTTTTGCTAGATTGGTAATTTTTCCTCGGCTGTTAAAAAAAAATTTCGTCAGCTTTTGGATTTTCTTTTCCTTTCATACTTTTCTGATAATTAGTTAATCACTATATGAGTTTCTCCGTTTTTAATCAATCACATTTTCTTAAGACAATCTATAATCTTAAATGAACGTTATTATTTTAACCATCTTTGGGTATTTCCATATTGATGTGGGACCTTTTTGATAGTAATATTTTAACTGTTAATCGTTTCTATTTCTTTTGAAAGTTGAGTTGTTTTTTTCAAACAATTTGGAGGCATCATAACATTTTAAGATTTATTAGTAGTTGCTTTAGGAGCTAAAATTTATTTCCTAGGAAATGGTAAGACAGATTGAATCAAATGTTATATAACAGTAAGTTTCGTTTGAAGTGGATGAGATTATTCAAATTTCACAAAGTGAATGTTAGGTCCAAAATTTAAAACTCATATATTTAAATTTGTAGCAGAATTATGAAATCTATTATAAACTTATTTCAATTTTATAATTTTACATCTTGTAGACTTGGATAGTAGTATCTGGATTTAGTTTTAACAATATTGTGCATACTTTTTTTTTTTTTGGTTCCCGTTCATCTATCAACGAAAAGTTTGTTTCTTATTCAATAATTTGAAAAGTAGGGATAATGAGAGTTCCAAATTTCTTATTTGAATTTAACTCATTAAAACCAACGTAGGTTTGCCTTATATAAATATTGTAGTTAATATTTTAGAGTTAGAATGCGCAGAAGTAGAGACTTCATGTTTTCAAATTATTATTTTAATCGGTAACTATGTGTATCAAATCAGTACTAAGTTGGGATGTTATTTGGCTATTAAACAATATTTTACTTCTGCTAATACTTTTCTCTCTAGAGAATTCATGTAGAATGAAAAATAATTGCAACTGTAAATTACCACTGTAGGAATGCATCCTTGGATCCTCAGAAAGCTTTTAGTGTACCACTTATGTTCATATACCTAGTCACTTTAGGTCTAAACTTGATGTATTAATGCATCCTTTGTTAATCTGTTTTTCCAAAGTTCTCTTTTTGGGTTTTATGATGATGTAGATTATGTATTTTACTAATAAAATTAATGGCACTTTTCAATTTAAAAATGCAGGTTCACATGAGTGCCCCTAATATTCAACAGCTTATCGATTTGCTAGTTTCAATACCTGCTGAAGGTCATGATAATTCATTTGGTTATTTGATGTCAGAATGGACGAAGTTGCAAGGTTTGTCTGTATGCCTCTGCTCTCAAAACAAATAGATAAAGTTGTATCTGAACTTGAAAATTTGTGTCTGTTCATCTGTGGCATCAGCTTGTTATTCTTGTATTATCAGGATTTTTACTTTTCCGCATATCCAACCTGAAGTGTTCGTTTGATATAGCTTGCTATTCTTAAATGTCTGTTTGCTTTCCTGTAAGGTTTGGTGGCTAACTTCATATGTCTGCATGGTTTTTAACTGCCCACATTACGTAAAGTTGTTGTCACCTTAGTTGTACAAAATCAGATTTATCTACTAATATATGACTAACTAGACTACTTCTAGCTGACCGAGTGTGCACGTGATATCCTTATTTGGTTTAGGAATGTTGTTATAATATTAAAATTTTCACTATATATAAATATATTGTTCATTTATCTAAAATTTCTGTTGATTCTTTTTTAGACGATTGCATTAAATATCATCCTAACCAAGTGTGCGGGTGTTCCCTAAAACATATCAGAATTTGGGTCCTTAAGGAACAGATTTTTTTTTCCTTACTCACGCTAAATGGTTGCAGGGGAGATTCAGGGTGCTTATCAAATAAAAGTCACTACTAGTGCATTGGCCTTGTTGGTGTCAACACAAAATCCTCACTTAGAACACATTAGTGTACAAGGACATATTACTAAGGTTTGTGCATTTGTTGTTAGGCTGTTGAATCGTACGGTTGACTCAAATAATTCAGTTCACTCTCTTCCATGTGAAGCTTTCTGCAGGGATAACCACTCGGTCAAAAGGAAAATTAGCTCCGGATCAGTGGACAGTGATTCCACTTCCAGCTAAGGTAATTGAATATTTGAAATCATTTTAAAATTTTGATATTGATTGGTGGGTGGTTGTAATATGTCAGGATTGGTGATGATGGTATGGTACTTGCAAAGACATTTTCTGGTTTACTATTGGCCTAAAACAGATTTCTCTTGATAATAATAAAAAAGTCTTTATTAACCAGAAATGAGTACAAATAGGGCATGAGTGAGGAGTGTACATTGGGACAATCAAAAAGTACACTATGAAATACAGTGCTCTGCATTGTAATGAGAGGTAGAAAAATAATGTTACAAAAATCAACTGGCTAAAAACTTTTTGGGAAGCATTAATCTGAACCAAGCTCCAAAGTTCAACACTCACAGCGTGGTCATTAAAGATTCTCCTACTGTTTTTTTTTTTTTTTGACAAACTTGTAGTAGTCTAGAAGCCAACCCACCATCATTCAACCTCTCATCTGGAATGTGAAGAAGCAAGTTATGATTCCCAAAATAATTATATCCCACAATTTAGCTTATGGGCGGAGCCTTCAATCCTAAAGCTTTCGTCTTTTGGTGTTGTGCTAGCTATCATGGGAGCCTTATGAGAAATTTTGTTGGAAAAGGATGCAAGTATCTTTGAAAATAAGCCGAGAGTTTGGGATTCTTTTTGGAATTTAATTCATTTTATGGGCTCACATTCTTGTATTCGCTCACCTATTTTTTCAGTTCACTAATTAGGATGTAATTCATAGAGGATGCGACAAAGTACCTCTTGTCAGTGTGGGGTTTAAAATTTGTGGTCTTCTGTATGACCCTTGCTCCTTGTATAGATGGTTGGTATCAATCTATCTAAGAGCATGTTTATAGTGATTTGAACTCGAAGCCACCCGAAGAAATAGGGAGGGTAGCCGACTTCCATTTGACTAAACTCCGATCACCTTCTCCCACCTCTTAGTAACCCTGACAGGAACAATAAACAAGGAGAGCGTGGGATGTAGGAAATATTTGATTGAGTTAGGGTTGGTCAACCCCCCTTCGAATAGGGAGATTCCTCCCTGCAGGGGGAAAGAAAGTGGGGAAATCATTGTGACAAAAGAAAAGGGAATAATGATGGGAGAGATCGATTTTAACAGGATGCCTTCCTGCACTCCTTCTCCCCATCATAAAGAAGAATTATAGCAGGGATTCCTGTTAGAAGATTTGTTCAGATATTGCCAGATTCCAACCATTCTGATCCATGTTTCCTCCTTTCCTTATCATATATTATTTGGTTGGAAGTAGGTTATTCTTTCACCGAAAATTATGAGCTTATTTAATATTTTCCTCCAACTTTGATGATTGCAGATATTATCATTATTGGCTGATGCATTAATCGAAATCCATGAACAAGTTTTGGTTGATGAACAGGTACACATCTTAGCTTTCTGCCTCTGTTCAAATTATCATAGTGAACTTTGGGGGTTGAAAATTCTTTTTCAGGATAGCGAATGGGAAGATGCTGAGACAGATGATATTTCAAATGACGAAAACCTGCTTCATTCTGTTAATGCTACATCATTAGGCAGACATACCCATGAATATCTTCAAGTGATGGCAAAAGTATATGATGAGGCATGTTGAAAACATGATGAGTTTGATATTTTTTTAAAAAAATTAATGTGTACTTTTAGTTGTTTTGGTTACTATTATTTCCTATTATTTTTTCAGGTGATTTTAATATTATTAGTTTATTTATCAAGCTCTTGTATATGTTCAGGAAGGTGATGAGTATGAAGACGACCTACTTACGGTTTCTGATCCTCTTAATCAGGTATTAAATCCACCGCCTATATATGTTCACTTAATATAGTAGAGTATGATAATCTTATTTGCAGATTGAGTTTTTTTCCCTCTATTTTCTTCGCAGATTAATTTGGGAAAATATCTGGTGGACTTCTTCGTGAACTTTTATCAGAATGACAGACAGAAGTTTGATAATCTTTTCAAGGTTTCCTTTATATAATTCAATCAGTTTGGAGTCTTTTACAGTAATGGTCGCTGCTTTCATTTATTTAATTGAACACAATATTTTACCCTTGCTACTGCAGAGTCTGTCCCAATCTCAACAGAATGCTATTCAAAGGGTACTGAGTCGCTGAGTATCTTATCACTCTGGTGAATTTGTTCAGTTGATAATTTCTACTCTTGCAAGAATCAGTTTTGCATTCCCTCTTGCTGGCACACCCCCTTCCTTCCCGGGGTTCTTTTATTGTTTATGGTGGTGGTTGTGGGAGGGGAGGGGGAGGGACTCCATATGAATGCCAGACTCGTCAGTTTGGTTATTTTTCCAAGTTCCCTTCACGTAAGTTAGCAGTTGAAAGAATCTACTGAAAAGCATTTGTTTTGCTGGCCTTATAGAAAAGACATGTTTTTACTTTTTACCCCCACTATTGCAGAATCTGTTGCAAGCTTTAACAAAATACTGGTGAAGTGGTTGTCAGTGGACTGAGGAGTTTGCGATCTTTCAGATGTGTCGTTGGCTTGCTAATTGCTGCTCGAACTCCAGCTGTGTCAGTTTTTTGGCTTCCCCCCTTGTTGATATCCCCCCACCCCACACCCCAAGGGGCAGAAGAAAGAAAAATTAAAAAAAAAATAAAATCAATGAGTGTTGTGTATTAGGTCTTTTAAATGGAGTATTAGATCATTATTTTTTTGTGATGTTTTACTGGTGTTACTTTTCCAGTTTCATAGATTCTTCTTGAGAATTCTTTGGAAGTTCTTTGTATTATTATTTTATTAGTGCCTAGTTAGCTTATGCTTTCTAGATGAGTGTTACAAACTTGCCCTCTGTAAAAAAAGAAGTTTGGCTACTGATTGAATACTTGAGGAGTATTTTTGTTCTCCATGTCTTCTGCTCATTAAGAAGGGTTGTTTGAACTTTGAGTTTGAATTTCTTAGCAAGTGGATAAGATAAACAAAGGGAGAGTCTTGAAGTCAAATCCAAGAGAGGCCATCCAAGTTCGATCTTGTGTAAAGCACCGACAAGAACATTAACCATTGAGCAAGAAGCTTTGACGATTCTTGGAAGCTTGGGTAAGGGAGTGTGGTTGAAGAGGATTAAGGTTTGGCCAATTATGAAGACTTTTTCAGCAACATGGACTCTTAGAATCTAAATTTGGAGCTTAATTTATTATTAAATCGCTTGAGGATAAATTAGTTATTCTATAATCTCTTGTTGTATCTTATCATTTTGGGTAGTTTAATTTAATGTAAACTAGTCTAAGGAGGGGATAGACCCACGTGTAGGTAAGAAGGAAGGCTTCTTTATTCTTATCCTGCTGTCATCCCACTGGAGTGAAGTGGTTTGCCTAGGACACTGTACATTTTATCTTGAGTCATGAGTGTGAGGGCTGACTAGGCAAGTTATTCTCTTCTAGGCCGCATGTAGTCCGTGTGAGAGAAAAATAAACAGTGGTATTGGTTTGCATCTGCATTCTCTCAAAAGGCCACAGTGACAGTAATGTAGAGATATGGAATTCATTGTTCTACCAATGATCATTAGATTTGGGAATGCCTTGTCCAACCAATAATCTCTCTCTGGAATTTATCCTGATGCTTGATTTACAAAGCTGGTGTCCAGCATTATATTGACTTCCAAGTTATGATAGGTAGCAATGTAAGACATCTTAGTTAAGAATCTTAAGTTCATGTAATTTGGCATTGCTATTGTTGAAACTTACATCTTTTGATTGGTCCTTTAACATCGGTTCACTCACAACGAACTTTCTGTATTCATATTGTGGGAGGTATGCAAGTACAACCACTCTGTGGTTGCGTTCTCTTTTCTTTACTCAGGGTAGAATGATTCTGCAAGCTTTGGATGTTGAATGGGAAGTCATTTAACTTGTTGATACTTTACGTTGGTTTATTGATATCTCTCTAATTTAATAAGGTTGCTGCCTGTTGACAGAACATGGGCAGAGAATATGCTAGATCTGGATAACATTTTCTTTTCACCAGTTGGTATCATCACCTACTCCTAACCTGTGACTGGTGAAGGGGGCCTCATGGATGTCATTCCAGTTTGTAACTATTATTAAATGCATTTCTTGAGTACACTCTCTGTTGGCTCTATATCTTAATAGGTAAATAAGAATACAAATTATGTTGCGTAGTGGAGCTCAATTATGGAAGAAAGAATGCTCTTCTTTGACCATTTGTATAGGGCGGTCAATCTTCGATAAATGTTGTTAACAATTAGAACTACAAATCTTCATGAGGAGACACTGTGAATGATGGTTTGCTTCCTATTTATGTGCCCCATGAATGCTATGTAGCACCATTACAAAAAAAGCTTGTGGTTGCACTGTAGCAGCATCTAATCCCCCCTCCTAAAGTTTTGCTTTGTAGAGTTGTTGGAGCACAGGAATGGAGCTCTTGTCGATTCAACAGCACAATCAACGGCGGGAAGCGTGCCAAGTGCCAAGTGCAAAGCCCGTGCCTCTCTTTTTGGGACTATTTTTGTAGTTCCCACTGACGCTTAGTGAAGTGGCCTACGCATCTACACCTTTTATATTCGTTTTTACAAACATTAGAATAATGGATTGCACTGGAAAATGGTGATAAAGAAAAGAAAGAAGGCAGCATGTTGGTTGTTACCAAAATGCCAATTGATGATAGCTTTGAAACCGAGCAATCTTTGGCCTGCAACACCAACTATAGGTGGTAGGCGTGCTTGAGCTTCACGTGCTGTGTTAAGACTTGAAACAAAACCCAGGCATTGACCTTGGCCCACTCTTCTCACTTGGTAACATTTCAATATTGGGTGAGCAAGATTCTCTCTTTGATCTAATCAATTGAATAGGAAATTAATTTATATCTACACACTTGTGACATTTCTATATTAAGCTACTGGATTCTCTCTTAATCTAACCTATTGAATACACTTACTTTTTAATTGTATTCACATATATGTACACACGCATTTATTCCGTTGATATCTTTATTATTCTTTTAAATGTCCTCTTGTTTTGTGCGTCATTTTTAATTCTGGAACTATAGTTTAAATAGTGAACTATTTATTTTTTGTATATTGTATCACTGATACAAGAGTAAGAATTCGAATATGTGACTCTTTAGGAAAGGTAGAAATATTTTGATTGTTCAACTATTGGGGCCTTAAAACACGAGTTGAATGTAATATCACATGTAATCATTGTTATGATCAAGCGCCTCTTGAGATGTGTAGCAAAATTTATCCATTCTTTAACCAACAAAAAAGTTCATATCCCGTGTTCATCGGTTCTCAAACGCTCTCTTGTTTGAAGCTCCATAGAGATGAGATGGGAATGACAAATCCACTTTCTGTTGGTGGTATAATGTTCTAAGGTTCTCGCTTTAGCATTTCACTTTAGTTTCTTTATTTCATAGAGTTCCAAAAGCTGCCACTATAGAGCTTTGAAGGAAGCATCTTGTATCGTGTTTGTTTAATTCAATGATGAAAATGATGGTGATAATTACGTAACAAAACTCATCAATCTATATTGAATTTTTGACGTTATCATGCGCATAATCAGATTTTGAATTTGTTGGTTTTTTTTTTCCGTAATGAAACCTGAAGAGAGGAGAAGGGGTTGGTTGACCATGGCTAGAATTGAAGATCGATGTGATTACGTTCATAATTACTCATTATAATGATCATTTTAAAATGAACTGACGTTACAAGAAAGTAAAGGCGCATTTTTCCATGTAATAATAGTATATGGCGAAGGAGTCAATCAAATTTTTGTTCTTGTGTTCAAACATTGGACAAAATCCTTATATTTAATCTTTCGGGGTTGCTATCAAAAATTGCTTTGAAAATTTGGGACCCCACAAGCCGTATTCTTGGGAAGGCTTTTCTTCCTATAGGGAATTCGAGAATCAAACTTGGCTGCACTTTCGAGGAATTCAATTTCCGTTTCGATCCTCAGGAGAAGTTCGACGGAAAAGGTAAGCTGTCTTCAGCTTCCGCGTTCTTCTCCATGGCTATTTTGATGGTGTCAGTCCGCTGCATTTCCTCCTTCAATCTTCGAGAATCCATTGCTGCTACCGAGTACTTGAACTTTCTCCAATAGTCTGATAATAGAGTTCATGTATAATTTTGTACTTATTTATCTGGGTTTCGCTCTGAACTTGCTTCTTCTTCATTTTCTTTTTCTTTTGTAGGTCTGGTGATTGTTTTCATGTTACTTCGGAGCCTTTGATGATCTGTTTTTAGCTATAATCTTTGGGTTGTGCTTGAATCGTAGCTGGAGAATACTATTTGACTTTGCTGAGCTCTATAATCTTTTATTTGCTCTGAGGAGTTGAAACAGAGCAGTGGAGGATTCTGGTGATTGGATTAGTGAAGTTCGATTGATTCAAAAGTTTAGTTCGTCGGAATTGAACTTGAGAAGATTCAATTTGATCATGGGATAGGCTAAAGTATGATTATCGAGCAAAATATGCAGATTGAATGAGTTTCATCGGAAGATTAAGTTCCGTGTGAGTTAACCGAGATTTTTTCCTTTTTTTTCTATCTCTGAGCTTGGTTCTCTCGAAAATGGCATCCGTATCACCCGCGCCAAATTCATCTCCATCGCCGACTTCTCCCTCCACTCAATCTCCGCCGCCTCCCGTCGTATCTACTCCGCCGTCCAATTCTCCGCCACCATCGCCGCCACAACATCCTTCTACGCCGCCGCGACAATCGCCGCCTCCGAATTCTTCTGACCCCACGACTCCTACTCCGTCCCCACCAGGTCCGCCTGCTACTTCACCTCCCCCTGCTTCCGGAACTCCGCCCCCATTAACACCCGCATTATCTCCTCCGCCGCCTCGGACCGTTCCGCCGGCAACGCCGCCACCAACTCCATCCAATCCTCCACCCCCATCAACACCGGACCCTCCATCGCCATCAGCAACGCCACCAGTAACATTCACTCCGCCGCCAACGCCGTCTAATCCACCCCCGAATCCATCTCCACCTCCTGCGGCAGAGCCTCCAAAAACCCCTCCTCCACAATCATCAAACCCACCTGAAAACTCACCTCCGCCACCGCCATCACCACAAGCAAACCCACCGGATAATTCACCGCCGCCACCGCAGCCCACAAACCCACCTGAGAATTCACCCCCTCCAGAAACTTCACCTCCACCCCCAGCATCAATACCTCCAAGAAATGCACCTCCACCTCCTAGGCTTGCTCCTCCTCCTGGTGACCCCTCACCTTCAAGTCCTCCTCCCAAGTCATTGCCGCCCTCATCTATAGCACCTCCTCCGCCGTCACATTTTCCCCCTCCATTACCGTCTAAAACCCCAACATTACCGTCAGGAAACCGCACGGACGATGGTTCTGCTCCTAATGTTGGAGTAGACCCGAATTCCAACAGCAATGGAGGCATTAGTACTGGAGGTGCAATTGCGATAGGTGTAGTGGCTGGAATCGTAGCGCTTTCCATTGTTGGGTTTGTTTTATGGTACATTAGGAAGCCAAGGAGAAGGGATTCTGGGCGTGGAGGTTTCATTATGCCGTCTTCTCTGGGCTCCTCGCCTAAGTCAGGTACTGCCATATACGTTCTTAGCCTCCCGCCCCACCCCATTAATGATTACCTTGCTACCCAAGAATTTATTGTGATGTATTCAATTTGATGATTGTGTTTTCTTTGAAGGCATGACCACTTAAATGTTATGTTTTGTTAAGATAATGGATCTCTTCATATTTTTACAAGAGTCGTAGCTCATTTTAAGCCTAAAAGACTCTTGTACAAATGGAGATATTGTTATTACTAAATCCTCACTCCTAAACTAATATTTGACTATGTCTCCATTCTCAACATTTTCAATATAATTATTTCTTTACCTATAAAAAAAATATATAATTGCTTCTTTAAAAGAACTGTCGTGATAATTCTTTTCGCAGATGTATTCTTTTGTTCTATTATTTGTAGGTCATGACTAGAGTACTTTTAACTTGAAATTTAGAGGGAGGTATCTTTTCCATGTTTCGGAGTTGGAGCATTGATAATACATTTGGATGGGCCATTTTGGGTTTTTTGTCTCCTGTTTTAGTAGGAAAAGAAACTATATTAATTGAATTGTTGGGAATAGATTACTGAAATTCAAGAAGTTTGTAATCTTTTTCTCAGAATCATCCCTTATGAAGGTCCATTCCACACCTCACCAAGACAGACAAGCCAGTGGCAGTGGCAGTGGTGCTTCAAAGGATCTTGGTGGGTTAGGCAATTCAAGGGCATTGTTTACATATGAAGAACTCTTCAGAGCAACAAATGCATTTTCTGCTCAGAATCTTTTAGGAGAAGGTGGATTTGGTTCTGTTTATAAAGGATGTCTACCAGATGGAAGAGAGGTTGCAGTGAAGGAACTAAAGGTTGGTGGTAGTCAGGGTGAGCAGGAATTCAAAGCTGAGGTCGAGATAATCGGTCGTGTTCACCACCGCCATTTAGTTTCTCTAGTTGGCTACTGCATTTTAGAACACCAAAGGTTGCTGGTGTATGATTATGTCCCTAACAATTCCCTTTACTACCATCTCCATCTTAAAGGTACTTTTGGTTCCAAATTTTGGCTTGTCGTAGTAAGGGGCAAAATTGATTTCTTTCTCTTTTTTTTGGCGCTAGGTGAGGGTGAGCCTGTTCTAGATTGGGAAAAACGCATCAAGATTGCAGCTGGTGCAGCCCGTGGAATAGCTTACCTTCATGAAGACTGTAATTTTCTATACTTTTCGTGTAAGACCAAATAATCTTGATGTCAACTTAAGACTGATATTTTCGTCTGTCTCAGGCCATCCTCGAATTATCCACCGGGATATAAAATCTTCAAACATTCTTCTAGATGAAAATTTTGAAGCTCGGGTATGCATGAAGTTTCACTATTTATGCTAAAATTCTTAGCTTGAAGGGTTATGGCTTCATGCTTTTATTGCTAATGGTTCAGGTTTCAGACTTTGGGCTAGCTAAATTAGCTCTCGACGCACAAACTCATATAACCACCCGTGTCGTAGGAACTTTCGGGTAGGTAGTTTATGATTGGTACCAACACCCTCCTAGAATTCAACTCTTTCAAATCTGTGCTTCAATAATTATCTCATTTAAAAATTTGAGTTGTTCCGATTGCAGATATGTTGCCCCTGAATATGCATCAAGTGGAAAATTAACTGAGAGATCGGATGTATATTCTTTTGGAGTCGTGCTTCTTGAGCTGATTACTGGTCGAAAGGCTGTGGATGCATCCCAGCCGATGGGGGATGAGAGCCTTGTCGAATGGGTAATCTGTTCATGCTTCTCTTCTATGTCTTCACTGCTATGGATATAATACGATGGTGCCGGCCACCATCCTTTTTATGATATTGTATTTGTTGCTTGAATAATCACTCGTTTCAATGTTTTAAAAACTTAACTGCAGCTGCGTTTGTAATGGACTAGGAAAGCCACAATTATCACAATTCGTATGAAGCATGAATTTCCTCACTTTAGTTCTGCATTACATGAGAAAATGATTCTTATTCTAGGATTAGCAAGCAAGACTCACATGAAAAATGATCTATATTCAGAATAAAAGCTTGAATGACACTTTAGTTAATTTTCAAAACAGTAATAAGATATGCACTTTGCAAATGCTGAAATCGACCTTTCTCACAATGTTCTCATTTTTCAGGCTCGGCCTTTACTAAACCATGCACTCGACAGCCAAGATTTCGAGCGATTGGTGGACCCGAGGCTTGAAAGGAAATATGTTGAGAGTGAAGTGCTGAGGATGATAGGAATAGCTGCAGCTTGCGTGCGGCATGCATCTGCCAAGAGACCGCAGATGGGACAGGTCGTGTTTCTGTTATCAATTCATAATACAAATATGAAAACCCAAAACCCTCCCTTGTTGCATCTTGTTAACAGAATTGTTCTCATTCTCAGGTTGTTAGAACTTTTGATAGTTTAGCCACTGTAGATTTAAGTAATGGGATGAGGTTCGGGGAGAGTCGAGCTTTCGACTCTGCTCAACAATCTGCAGAGATTAGATTTTTCCAAATGCTGGCATTTGGTAACCAAGATTACAGTTCAGACTTTTATAGCCAAGGTAGCTCAAATGCTGATAGAAGAGGAGACTTGTAGATACAAACAAACAGAGAAAAGAGAAATATGTGCTTGTTCCTGACCAGGAAGGCTTTTTTCCTTGCTGACTGGAAACTCAGGTGATTCCAACAGCACCTTCATGTAATTAAAGATGAATCAGATTTCATCAGAGAATTGAATCCAAACCCCCAATTCATGTTCAATAGACTCAATTATTGTTCATATGTAAATGATATTATTGAAGAGCAATTTTGGTGTTACTAATCTAACCAATTTATAGTATTTTCTGAGTTCGCACTTCTTTTTTACTCATTTTAAACATTTCTGCTGATTTCTGGAGCACAAATTTGTATAGGGAATGCTTGAATTCAGCATCTTCAAACTTGAGGAAATCATTACGTGTTGGAACTAACATTTTTCTATT
This sequence comes from Momordica charantia, assembly GCF_013281855.1. NCBI lineage: Eukaryota > Viridiplantae > Streptophyta > Magnoliopsida > Cucurbitales > Cucurbitaceae > Momordica > Momordica charantia. Next base: position 29,434,658 of record NW_028275167.1, on the reverse strand, counting down.
TACAGTCCACTTTCATTTGGCGAACTCAAAGGTTGGTTCAACCTTAGGCCTAATATTACTTGATCTTTGCCTCATCTGTGCAAAATTATAAATTACTCGAGCTAACCTTATTGAAAATATACCAATAAGTCCATAAACCAACCCAAATTGAACTTTTATATTCTAGAATTTGCAATATTCGTACACAATTTGAAGTTTATGATGTACGTAAAAGTAGATTTAAAAATAGGAAAATTATAATGGATGCTAAAACTGGTTTTAAAAACAATTTGCAAATATAACAAATTTCTCTCCAATCATTTGATGAAGTATATTACTAATATACCTAATATAAAACATATACTTGATATATTATTAATGATAAAGTATACCATCGATATATATTTTTGTATCATGATAAAAAATTTATTTATTATATATCAATCTTTTTTTATATATATTGTATATCACTGATATACCTAATCTAAAATACATAATTGATATTATTTTTGTAGTATATCAATCTAAAGTATATCACTATTATATTATTTTTGTAGCATTAATAAAGTATATCACTGATATACCTAATCTAAAATACATAATTGATATAATATATCATCTTATATTTGTGATATTTTTGAAAAAAAAAATTATCAAATGATAACTATTATCTCAAAAGCCGCTTAAAATTATGTCTATAAATATCGAATTTGTTTGAAAAATACAAATTAAATTTTACACACACGTATACACACTTTAAAAGTTACAAAATTTATTAAAAAAAATTGATCGAATTCTCATATTAATAAAATCTTGATTCAAAGGCCCAACGGGCCAATTTGAAGGCGAGCCAGCCGAGTATATGGGCTTAGCTTTGACTAGGGCCGGTACAACCCAAGTCCAAACAATTTGGAGTTTAGGCCCATGGCGAATTTGGAGCAATTATTAAGTAGGCTGGGCCAATCCAGTCCGGCCCATAATGAGATTTGACTTTGAATTTCATGGTTAAATTAAATAGAGCAATAAATATGAAAATGAGAGACGAAATTTCGGAAGTCGCCGTCTTGAGAGTTATGGGTTATGGTTATGGCGTCGGGTTGATCCATGTATCTTAGATCTTGATCTTGGATCCAAATTCCAAACAACGCGGTTTCTCTTTCTCTTTTGAACAATTCTGTCTAAAAATTCAACTCCTCAAGGTTAGCCCCACATCTGTAACGAACCAATTTCCCCAATTTCCATTCCCCAAAGCTCCACGAACTCGTTTCTGCGGATCTTGTCGAATCGTCTGAACCCCATGGCTTCCATCCAATCCGACCAGCTCAAGCAGCTGCAAGACATTTTCAGGCGCTTCGACATGAACTCCGATGGCAGCCTCACGCAGCTCGAGCTCGGGGCGCTCCTCCGCTCCCTTGGAATCAAGCCCTCCGGCGACCAGCTCCACTCTCTCCTCTCCAACATGGATTCCAACGGCAACGGCTCCATCGAATTCGAGGAACTGGTCAATGCCATTCTCCCCGATATGAACGACGATATCCTCGTCAATCAAGAACAGTTGTTGGAGGTTTTCAGATCTTTCGATCGCGACGGCAATGGCTACATCACCGCCTCCGAGCTCGCCGGTTCCATGGCCAAGATGGGCCAACCTCTTTCCTACCGCGAGCTCTCCGAGATGATGCGACTCGCCGACATCGACGGCGACGGCGTAATTAGCTTCAACGAATTCACCACCGTCATGGCCAAATCCGCCGCCGATTTCCTCGGCCTTACGTTTGCGTAGATCCACTTCATTGACCGTTTAATTTCCCTTAGATGTACATAAATATGATATAATAACCGTCTGATTCTAGTCTCTGCCCTAAAGAAGAAGAAGAAGAAGAAGAAAAATCATCCGATTCCAGTCGCCCGCTCTTCGTTTCTGGTAATTAATTTCTTCACGGTACCACCAAATTCAAAGAGCGTTCGTTAGAGAGAGAGAATCAATTGCAGCTGTACTCATAAACTCTCCATTTAAAATTCCAACTTGCTTCCTGTTCTTGTATTTCCCCGATCTTATTCTTATATACAAGTTCTTAATATTTGTGTTGCTTTTTTTAATTCTCTCTCGCTTTCAAGCTTAATTTTTTAATAAGTTTTTACTATCATCATTTTCTTACTGGGTTGAAAATACCCCATATTTTAATGTAGCAAATTAGAAAATCTACCTAGTTCATAATTCATATAACTCATTAGGTAGTTGATAATTGATATAAAAAATAAATCTATTAGAAAACATTATTGTGTAGATAATTAGCTACTTTATTATAAAATATTATTTTCCAGATTAGATTCATTACTTTTTCTTTCTTAAACCTATTCAGCTTGCAAAACATTTTCATTCCCAAAATACCCTCATGTCTTGTCTATCATTCATGGCCTTCATTGTCAAAGATTGCCCAACAGAGAGGTGAAGATTGATAATCCATCTTACTATCTTTTCCATTTCAATAAGAAATCAATGAAAATATGAACTAAAGACTCGCAATCAGTTATTTGCAACAATAATCAAGAAGCACAAGAAAGTTAAAACCGATTATCGTAAAAACGTCGGGTCGTATTTTACAAATGAAAGAGAAAGGGAGCGGATCGACAAGGGAGGCTCTACTATCATGTTTTCTCTCTTTTTGTTTGTTAACAAAACTAGTATTATCTAATCCTACAATGAATTTCCTCACTTGTGTAATGTACATAAAAGTTGAATAGTATATAATACATGTCTACCAGCACCTCTCCTTTTGGCTGATGCTTCGTCTGTGTCTTCTTGCCACAGGTTATGCTTCATCTGTTCTTCAACAAGTCAGATTTGTCCAATTATGTGCAAGAAAAACAGCACCATAGCCAATATGTATTGCGGGTTTCGTCTGTTAGGCATGTAGAAGAAATCTACATCGTTTTTTGACAACGAACAGAGAAGACAGATACTGATGTGCTTGTCAAGTAGCACTCTGGTTTCTCTCTTCTGAGCGGCTCATTTGGGCTGCTAAACGTGCTGTGCAGCCCACGCTCGTTGATCGGAATGTGCCCCTCCGCAACATATCGCAGTACTCTTGGTTGTCGAGTTGTCCTTCACTCCTTATCCATAAAATCATTTGATGATACATGGGAAAGAACCTCATCTGTATGGCTGAGTAGGAGAAGTAAGGAATGAGTGTTGTGATCACCACAAAGAGAAGCACAAGCCAGTAGGAAGGGCCAGGTGCAAGGACTTCGGTGAAGATCTTGTAAGCATTGGTTGAGAAGGTGGGGGTCATGGACCCGTAAATCAGGAGAAAAATGTACCAGATCGAAATCGAACCCCAGATGAAAAGATGTTGTATCAAGGTGAAGTAACTAACGGCGAGCGCCATTTGTAAGTTCACAACCCAAACGACACAAGAGTACATCGTTGCACCTAGAATATCCCGCCCTGCAGTTTTTCCTTCGGAGTTGAATGCCTGATCCTTGAGCGCTTCAGTGCAGAGGAAGAAGATGATCACGGCACTGCCCAATCCATTAAACATCCAACTGAGTATTCGGAGCCAGCTGAAAAGAACATTCTGCACCCCTTGTTGGTATAAGAGAGGAAACTGCCACATCAAACAGAGTAATGAAGCCTAAAATTTGGCCAATTGCACTCAGATTTATATGTATAAACAAAAGTCATTTTCTTATGGTTCTCACTAAGTCCAAGAATCCCATAACTTCTGCAATATCAGCAAACTTGAGGCTTTGATTTTCTCACAACAACAAGAAGGTTGAATATATGTGTATTTCAATCATTACAAGGTTTCGATCTCATCAGATACTTGTTGATAGGCTACCGTTCACGAGAAAGGATATGGCACAAGCAGCCGTAACTAGAACAGCTGCCTTGCCTGATGTCGTCCAAGAAGCATCCATTACTTCATCAGGAGAACTTGAACAACAATCAGAACGATGGATATCATTCACACATTGAGGGTCAAAATCATTCATTTACATTCAAAATACAAGATATAAATAATTCACACGTCAAGGATTATAAGCACCTTAACCGAGCATACCTGGAGGCAGTGTCTTGCAGACACGTCCTGATCAAAAACTCCCAAAGCTACCACCGGAAGTGACGAGAAGAAAACATTGTAAAGTGATAAAAACCAATCATTATATGCAGGTTGCCCAGAGAATGATGTGAATGCTTCATATAAGAATATGGTAAAACCAAAAGTAATATTCTTATAGAAAAAGTAGCAAATCTGCAAAAAGAGTGGTTAACTCATTAATGTCAAACAGTGAAAATTACGAAAGATGAAGTTTTCTGAATCCAGAAATATAAGTTACATTACCATTGATGATATTCTTCTGTAGCACCAATGTCCATGCACAAGTAGCAGGCGCTCCAAATATCTAAACTGTGCAATTGCAACATCACTCGACATAACGGCCTGAGTTGAAATATTGAACTCATGAGATGTTCGAAAAATAATATTTAAGTTTTTAAATGGTCAGAATGGAAGTGTTTTGAGTTCTTTAAAGCACCTGCATTCCTTCTGCACCACTGATTCCGACTCCAATATCCGCTTCTTGAAGCATTCCTACATCATTGGCACCATCGCCAATAGCTAAAGTTGTTCTCCGTGTCCCAGATTTAACCAACCTTGTTACCTGCCACCAGGAATCAGGATCAATCCTTTTCAGATGTGATTTCCAAGCAAAAATTAAAAGTACGAAAACCAACCAGCGCCTTCTGTTTTGGAGATGAACGGCAGCAAATAACAGAATCACAACAAATTGCTAGCTCGAGAAAAACCGTCTTCATATTATCCTCCAAAGCATAAGAAAGTGATTTTCCATCAATAATTAATGCAAATGCCTCGGATCTCCCATTTAACGAAGTGATCTGAGCTCTCCCTCGATTAATCTGATCGAGGACGCATTGCCTCGACGCCTAAAAGATTGCCAGAAAGATTTCAGCACAAGGATAGATGGGAGTCGGTTGATCTTTGAAGAAAAAGTAACATATGCATTGCAACATTCAGAAAAAAAGCAAAAGGGCTACCCTTTCAAAAAAATTCAATTCCCAGATATGTAAAAGTTCCAAGGAAAGCCAATCCTATCATCAACTTATGAATCAATATTGGCTTCCACGACATAGCTTACTCAATAAGCAGAATGTTAGACAAACATGTATAGGATATATCTGTTTCTTCATTGTGGAATCTATTGCATACTTATTGAGGAATGAATATAGATTCACCTTGATGATGGAAGCTTTATCTCCCGTCTTTTCCATTGTCTGAATTTCCAATGTCTCCAGAGTAACAACAATCTGCTTCATATCTTGTCTTAGTAAGCTACAGGCAAAACTGCAATTTTATGTGCTCGAGTTAGTACTAATCCTGATATGATACAACTAGGCCATAAATCAACATTTCTGTTCAGGAAAACAAATATCCATACCCAATATTTATGGCAGTCTCCATTTTGTCCCCAGTCAATACCCAAATCTTAATTCCTGCCTGAGCAAGCTTGTCAATGCACTCGGGAACCTAACAGAAACAATAGGAAGAAGCATTAATTCCAAGTCCTTAAGTTATATTGGTTCACCATTATCAACCGTTGACACCTCTCAACCCACCCCATGTTGGAGCTTGTCCTCAACTGCAGTGGCTCCAAGAAGAATCAAATTTCTCTCAATTTTGTCGGTTACTTTATCGATCAATGATTCCCGGTCTGCACTAACAGAACTTTTGGCCTTGGTGAACATGTCATCAAATTCCCTGAGTTCTTCCTCTTCAAGCTCGCGATAGGCAAGTATCAAAGTCCTCAACCCTGCATCGGCATACTCACTGACATGTTTCTTGGTCTCCTCTTCAAACTCCCTTCCATTCTTTCCAAGCCTTTCAAACATGATACTGCAAGAGAAATGGAATTATGGTGATTCTGAATTTTGACTAAAGCAGAGATAAGAATTCAACAAAGCAAACCCTTCATCTATACCACACACCTGTCTGCACCTTTACACAATAATAATATTTTCTCCTCCTCGTTTCTTACTATCACAGACATCCGTTTTCTTGAGCTATTAAACTCCAAAACATGCAGAAGTTTATATGTCCTGCAAAAAGAGAGCACTAATGACGTGATGGCATTTGGCAACCAACATGTGAGGATGGAAAACGAGAGATACCAACGTCTAAGGTCCACCGTGCAAAAAATGTCATAATGAATGTCAACTAAGGGTACCATATACAATATGCCACTATGAGTGGGAGGGTGGGACTGGTTGAAAAGAAAATCATTAGAAACAGTGCACCGTCTGTTGCATTTAATTCCTTTAAGCTTTTAGTAGAAAAAAACTAAAATCGACACCTTAAATTAATCTCACGTGTTCTTAATATATGAAGCTCATGAATATGCCACCAGTTAAAAGCAACTTCATAGCAACAGTAGCAATAGCAAATACTCACCTATCAACTTTCTTGCCTAACGAAGGATCAAACTCATGCAGTGATATGGTTGTCTGTGTTCTTTTGTAGAACCCAAAGCCGAGTTCTCTAGCTGCAATCACAAATGCTGCTTCATCCGGTGATTCAGCCTCGTAAGTAACCTCTCCGTTGTCCTCGTTGATTTCAGGTATTGCTGTATGACAAGTCGCAAGAAGACGGAAAAACATTTGGATGACATTTGCATGAGGCTCATTAACCCAGTTTCCATTCATAATCCTATCATCCTTAAAATTAAAGCCCTTGATATGTGAAGTTTTGTTGTTGACATTCTCATGGTGATTCCCCCCATTTACGGCTTCTAGTGAATCTTCTCGTCTACCTATAGCCCTTTCTACCTCTGTGAAACCACGGCCATAAGCCCTCCCTGCCACAGAACATTTAATGAACTCCATTGAATTACAGGTCAGAGTTCCAGTCTTGTCAGAAAGTATTGTATCGACTTGACCAAGTTCTTCATTCAAATTTGAGGTGCGAGCACGTGCAGGTTTATTGGCTTCTTCATAATACATATTAATATCTTGATTGATAAATATGCTCTGAAGAACTTTGACAATTTCTATAGATACATACAGTGAGATTGGAATGAAGTAGTTATATAACATCAGTGCGGTAAGAAAATGGAAAATTGCAGCTAGTCGAAACCTTTCTGGATCAAAGAAAACTTTAGCATCATCAGGCCTGAGATACCATCTCTTCATTCTCCCATTTTCCAAATCATCATCAGTCTCAAGGCCAAAAAATATAGATCCTACAAGAGCAAGCAAAAATAGAAGACAGAATAGACAATATATAATTTTATCCATTCTTCTCTCAACTTTGCTTCTCTTTGAAGGGGGATCGGTAGAATTTTGAATAACCTTCGTGTCACGACCAGTAAAGACAACAACCCCATATATGTAATCTGTATTCCGGAGTTTAGAGTCTCGAAGAAGTAGTTGTTGGGGAGATAAAGGATATTGTTGCTCTTCCAACTCCATACTACCAACAAAAGAGTATAAATTTGCATTTGGATCCTCACATTTTATGATAGCCTTAAAGCTTCTGAAGATAGAATCCTCGTGCATATCCAAAGTTACCTCCAATGCTTGTTTTAGTTTCAAATTCGTCTCACCATCTAGGTTCATTGTCTCAACATAGCAGATTGCATCCTCATAACTGGACGAAAGAAGGACGATATCCGCTGGAAAGAATTCATCCTTCTCCACTTTCACAATATTGCCCACCCTCAGATTTTTCCACTCTGTATAAGCAAAAATTCCATCACCTTGATGCACTTTAACCTTCCTATTGTTAACCTCAATATCCTGAAAAGGTCCACTTGCAAAATTAGGGACCAATGTGAGACGAGTTGCCTAAATTAATATTAAGCAATCTAAATCTTTCCCATCATTTTCCCAAAACTATTTTCATTGATCTTTCAAATCCTTCTACTCTTTAGTAAAGAAAAACAACCATTATGACATTTTAAATTAAGTTGCAGAAACTTCCATATGATAATTCAGCACAGTCTATTAGGATTAATATAAGGACGAGAAGGAGATTGAGAGGCCATGGAAGCATCAAGCTCAACTCACCAAATCAATCAAAAACACAATCAAGCTGACAAAAGGAAAGAAGATACCTGCTTTTTTCGCCTCAAATCTTCGATCCCTTCTTTGATCATTGTAGCCGAAATGACAAGAATAAGAGGGATAATCGCGCTGACAGCCGTATAAGGAGCAAGGGGAGTAAAGGCAAGGATCCCACTGACCAGAAAGTAGAAATTGGCTACCCTCCTGAATTGCTCAAACAAGGACTTGGGCAGGAAAGTAGCTAGAGTATACTTGGTGGTACTCACATAATTGTCCATGTAGTTACGAATTTCTGCCTCGAAACAATCTGGTTCATTGCAGAAGACCACCCGGGAAAACCCCGGACCCCCAAGTTGTGAATGGTCATCCTTTAAAGAAGCTTTCCCACATGCAAACGAGTAGATCTTGCTAAAATGCAGCTTTCTCCTTCTGCCGCCGCTCATTTTCTTTTTCCCTCTCTCACAACAGACACCAATCTCAGACACTACAATGAAAAGAAACTTAGTACAACCTGCGAATGAAACCTTGGGATTTTATCAGCTGCCCCAATCCAACCCAATACCAAGGTCAAGACAGGCCCATGTTAACAGCAACTCTGAGAACATTACCAATCCGAAAGCTCAAAAGTTCATTGCCCAAATCGAATCCCCAACCAAAAAAAGAAAAAGGAAATTATATGAATCTTTGGAAGTTGTTGTGTAAGGTAGAACCTAAACCCAGTGAGAGAACAACATTAGAAGAAAGGATCAGAGGATAGAATGGAAAAACATAACAAAGCTGGGTCGGTGTTGTAATCTCCGTCCTCGTCGAAAAAACCCAGGAAGAGAAATCTTCAACTTTGTCATGAAATGCCAGATACCGCCAAAGCTCTTCCCTGCAAAGCCATCAAATAGCTGGAGAAGCACAGCAGAGAGATATGCGTGAAAATTCCCATGTATTTAACTCTTCCTCGGGACCTTGAAGTTTTATACGGATACTTGGACCCGATCTCTCGCATTTTTTTTGCTTCCCTTTTCAAGAATCTGGGCTTTAATTATCTCAACGACCAATTTTTCTTCTCTCTTGGCATGGTGCTTTCGAATTCGGTAACTTTCCTAGAAAACACAAAAGACAGGGAATGTCATTACTATTCGGCAGAAAGGAAAACGCAAGTGCGTCTTATGATATTTATGGGTTCATCGGAGACTTAAAAGCTCTAAATGTTAACTTTGCAGGAGAAACTCAGAAGCTCACCGCCAATGGCGACTGTTTTTTCTGCTCTGAAAGGGCCTTCTTCTCTTCTGCATCCCTCTGCCGGAATAATATAAGAACAAACAGACAAAACAAATAAACAAACCTTATAGTTTTTTCCTCTCTTGAAAGTTTATCTTAAAATTCGTTTGTGAAACCTTCGATTTAACACTTAATTAAAGCACTCTTTCCCTCCGCTTCAAGCAATTTGAAGGAAATTTCTTACAGCAAACACCCGAATTGAACAACACAAAAGAAACATTCGAGAATCTGAAATTAATTAAGGAAGGGGGAAATCATGGTTCCGGAAAACGAAAACAAAAATTCGAAGCTGTAATAAAAAGATTTTGGAGTTGGGATTTTGATTTTGGCTGAAATTAACTAGGAATTCGCCGAGATGACAGGGAAGATGCCAAACGTGTCCGATGGGTCAAAGTCAAACCAACCTCACCGAGTCTTTTATCTATACCTTTATTTCTTCGATTTTTTTCCCCAAACAAATATGTAGGTTGAGTCTAGGTCAGTGCAATTTTTTCTTTTTTTTTTTAATATCTAAATGTTCGATCCAGCTTACATGCATCTCAACTAATCTTACGAGATATCGTGGATAGATGATCATCATGAAATTTGAATTCATTCTCTTATTAGGTCCGTGGTAATTGACATCAGTCTGATTCAGAGATTATGAATTTGAATTCTTACATCCTATTTGTTGCACTGAAAAATAGAATTGGAGATTCAAAATTACTCTCTTACAAAGTTTTATTCGTTTTAACATATTATTTTTAAATAATGTCGCGGGACAAAAAATAAATAAAATAAAAATAGTATTTATTATATTATGTTATTTAAATTTTGATTAAATGACAAGTTTCGACTTTAAATATGAAAGACAATATTTAATAACTCCATAAATTCGTGTAAAAAAGTCCCCACACACTTTTTATTTTTTATTTAATAATTATTTAAATATTAATTTAAACCATTTAAATATTATTGACAAAAATTCAAAGTTTCGAGACCTATTATAAATAATATTTAAAATTTATAGATTTATTAGACGCCTTTTAAAGTTTAAGAAATTATTAAATATAATTTAAAAAATTAAGGATCAAACTTATAATTTAACTTTAAATTTGGGTAGAAATTTCACTCAAATTTGTGCATTCTTAGAAGTATTACAACTATTCATTTTTCTTTCAAATAGAGCATAAATCTGACTTTTTCTTATCCTAAATATTACATTTAAGTGAGATGATGCCTTATTTTGTAAAAATTTAAGACTTTCTCGTTTTACTCTCAAAAATACATATTTCTTTTATGCTAAATTGCTCTGTGTAACGTAGTGTCTTTCTCCACATCTATTAATCTTATTATAGAATATTTGGTTACAAATACTACTCTTATCAAATATGAAACCATCCGTCACTAAATTGTTATTAATAGTATGAAATTTAAGTTGATGGAGAATGTCTAGAACCTTCAATTTCTAGAAATTAAGATTGCAACACTCCCTTATCTTTTGTCTTATTTATCATTTATAATTTTTAAAAAACGTAAATATTTGATAACTATTCATACTTCTCTTTTTTTTTATTTTGAAAAAATATTTCCAAAATTACGTAGAAATTAAAAGAAATAATAAAATCAAGTATCTTATTTCATGCTCCAGTTTTTCAACTTTTTCCAAAACATAAACAAAAGCATTATTCTACGATTGTTGACTTGTAAAATATATAATAAATAAAAATAAATTTTGACTATTTAATTTAAAATTTATATTTTGTATATAAAATTTTAAAAAATAATAATATTAAATATGCTTCTGTTTTGAAAAAATAAGAAATAATAAACTCTTACTAAACGCGGTTCTACTTATTTATTTATTTATTATTATTTTTTTTTTTTGAAAAATAAAACAAAGAAAAAAGAAAATAAGAAATAAAGAAACTCATGTTTAGAAACTCAATATCAGTGTGTAGCGTTGGCTTTAAATTTTGTCCGTTGGATCTGTTTTGATGGATATGGTTTAGAATTTCTAGGCTACAACGAATCAAAAGATTACACGATTGGGTGTTGTCACGTGGGAATATTCAAAGCGTAAGGTAATGCAAGAGAGACAAGAATGTGAGTATGTGAAGCAGAAGCAATGAACATTGGACAACTTGAGTTTAATTACGTACGTTCTGATGATTTTCTATAAAATCGTTATTATTATAAAATAATAATAATAATAATAAGCTTACCCCAACATGCAAGTTTTGTGACTTTTCTTTGTCTTAAATGTATTCAATGACCACATTATTTGTTTTCATTTGTCACTTTGTTTTTAATAATTCTCTCCAGATGGACCACTTTATCATTGATTTATTTTCTGAGATAACCATCTAACCAACCACATTTTGTATAATTGCGTGTTTTTTTCATCCTAATTTACTTTTTTTTTTTTAAATTTCGTGTTTGTTTGTTAATAATTTTTCTTTATTTGAAATCGACTTTTTAAATGAACTTATCTAGAATTTTAAGGTTATTTGTTCGTAATTTATTTTGTTTTGTTGAATATTTTTTAGAGATGTTTTTAACATTCTAGTTAAATAAAATATTAAAAAGAAAAATAACTTTAACATTGGTTTTTAATTTAGATAAGAATTAAAGAATCTGAGACAAAAACAAAAATGAATATTTAGTAAATAAGCTTATTTTATTTATTTATTTTTTTTAAATAAACAAGGTCTTAAAAATAGTCATTTTCAAATATTTGTTTTTTTTTCCTTTCATTTAGCTAACACTTCAAAAAAAAAAATTTTTTTTTTGAAAGGTAAAAGCCGAAAGATCATTGAGCAAAGTTAGTTTAATTTTTGAGAATGTATAACAAAAAAATATATTCTCAAACGGCTGACGAGTTTGACCTAAATTCTAATGAGATAAAAGGCATTAGGAAACTAAATGTTAGTTAGGTTATGGATACACCATTTAATTTATATGATCATCATCTATATTTAGAACCTAATTTTCAAACCTTTCAAATAGAAGCTTCTTTTAAATTTATTCTCATAGTAGGACTAGGAGTTCATAGGTTAGATTTTTCAATTGAAAAACTAAGTTCTTTAAGGGATTTTATGGTAATATTAGGGAGGTTATTCTAATTTTTAAAAAGAGATTCATTAGTTCTAGGCTAAAATATTTGGTAGGCTAGAAGTTTAATCTCTTTACACTAATAATTTAGTATTTAAAGGTGCATTTGGTTTGTAATTTAAAACCACATATTAAAAAAATAGTTATATTACATGTTTTTAGTGTTTTCATGTTGTTTTCTTACTTATATGTGTTTGATAGCAAATTCTATTTGGAAATTAAATCTTAATTTAAAAAATTGTTCAAAGTGTTTATTAGTAATAATGTTTGTAAACTACTCTAATTACCAACTAAATGTTTAATTCAATCTAAGATAATATTAACTAATTATTAACCTATGTTATAAGTTTTGTAGAAACTCTAATTACCAACTATATATTTAATTCAATCTAAAATAATATTAATTAATTATTAACCTATGTTATAAGTTCCGTAGAATTATACCCTATTACAATAGTATGTTATATATTTTACATATTTTAATTTTAACAAAAATGAAATTTTTATAACATAAAATAGTAAATTCCTTTATATTTTTTTAACGCGATTACGCGTCTAATAAATTTTAAATTAAAATTTTTAAAACACTAAAACAAATCTCCCAAAATACATATTCCTCCTTTAGCGAAACAGATCCTAATTTATCCATTGACAAAAAAAAAAAAAAAATATTCCAATAGCTTTTCACAAAAGACAATTTATTAGAAAAACTTTTTACTATTTAAATTAATTGTGTCCTCTTAAAAAGGCAACATTTTCTCAATCTCTTAAAAAGGCAATATTTTCTCAATATTTTCAAAGTTTAGCCGGAGAAATTTTGTTTTCGATTTAAAAAAAAAAGTAGAAACTTTATAATTTTATCAAATAGGACTTAAATCATTTCTTGAACTATCAGTATTATTATTATTTTAAATATTATTATTAAACCTTCCAAATCAGTATCTTGAATTATGTCGCACAAGATTGTCAATTTGTACAAGCAAAAAAGCAATAGAAAGAACCCAAACAAAATGATGACCGTGTCACCTCAACTGCTAGTGGGGGAAAAAAAAACAAAAGGATCAAATATGAGGGAAAAAAAGGCAATTTTTATCTGTTATTTCTAAAATTTATAAAACAAAAAATCGTGTAAGTAAGAAAATAACTAAAAGAATAGGTGAGACCGAAAAAGGTGAAAGGAAGCCACATGCGATGTTAAGGAGACCTTACAAAGATTTTTATAATTTAATTTAAGTAGGTTACTTCTCAAATTGTAATATTGATAGCAGTTCAAAATAAATTGTAAATGATATTTTTATTGTATTATCGTGAAAATAGAAAAAATATAATAAGATAAAATAAATGAGTGATTGGTGGCGGGTCAACATGGTAGAGTGGTTTGGATAATTTAATTGGTGTTGATGAGCAGTACCTTTCTTTCTACCATTATTCATTTTCAGGTGAACTGTTCATTATAATTCTGTCTTCCACTCTATGGTAATGGTAACCCAAAAGTACAGCTTCTAAATTCACTTTATCCCCTTTTTTTTTTCTTTTCTTTTTTCTCCATTTACTTCTTTTAGTTATTTTCATTCTCACTTTTAATTTAATGGGAGAGAGAGCCCCAATCTCAGTTGAAAGAGTTGAGGGATATACCTATTTAACCACCCACCTTAGCTCCACTCCATATGCATTGAAATAGAAAAAAGATATTTGGGATCAATACTTTGACTTGAAATACTATTTAAGATATGATATGTAAAAGAAGGTAGTATAAAATATGAGTTTTATACCCTCGAAATAGTATAATATCGAATTTCTACGAACTAAAACACATATATTTAAGTTAGGTTTTGAAACTTAAATAAAGAGATTTTGGTCTTTTAAGAAAAGCAGGAAACAGACAGGACTATTTATGCGAGGTACAAAAGGACAACCTAATAAAAATAAAAAAATTCATTGACATGTAATTCTCCCAAGGGCATAATTTTTTATTTTTTATTTATTTCTTTTTCCACAGAAGAGGGGAAAAAAAGGAAGCAAATTGGGAATGAGAATAGGGCAAATATAAAACGCCAAGCTATCCATTTAAATAGCGTAGATGCGCACTACTCCCTTGGCCTAATTTTCTTACTAAACAATTTTCAATGGATTTAGATATTTCTTTAGTTTAATATTATATTTTTGTTAATGTTTTACCTATAGTTATCTTGATTACGGTCAACTTATTGTTTCTAACTTTTTTACAAAAGGGTATATTGGTCAATGTCCCCTCTTTCTTATTTATTATTTTTCAAACCTTTACTAAAATTGTGTATACATTTTTGGAGCAAACAGTTTTCGTTCAAATGTTAATAAGTTTCTCACAAATTGAATAAGTAGCTTAGATATAATAATAATAATATGATTTTTAAAATAGAGAAATGTTCCTTCTTTTTCCTTCAAATTTTTTTTAACAAACAATAAATATTTATCAAACATATATGTTTATTCTTCATAAGAAGAAATATTAAAAGTAAAAGAAATATATATATTGTCAAAACAGCCTTTAATAAATAGGCAATTAAAATTCTAACTAGCAAATTTACTTCCAATCAAGGCTTTATTTATAATCAAACAGTTATAGGTTGACAAAAAATTAATGCATAACGAAGAAAACTAACATAAAAGAAAAGGAAAATATGTTATTATTACATTTTATCTCCATACTAACATGAACTTAGTTCATCGATTAAGACATCATGCTCCGTCTTTAAAGGTTACAGATTCAATTCCTCATCTCAACATTTATGTTATATTAAAAAGAAATCTCCATCTCTATCGATCCGAAAAACAATATGCTATAGCTATTTTATGTTTACATATATATATATATATATATATAATCACATCAATTATTGTAGATCAAATTGGATTTAGTCCAACCAAATGGTCCCAATCAATGGAGTTCCATTTTTCTTCACTTCAACCAAATGGTCCTAATCAAATAAGCAAGAAAAGAGTGTGGTGGGACAACAATTTTCTCAACAATAAAGGATGCATTTTGCTGCTAAGTCTATTTTTCGAATACCAATAATATATTAGAGTTTTAATACCATATAATTTTTATATTTCTTCTTTTTTTCATCCTTAACTTTCAAATATTATATTTCAATCCTCTAACTTTCAAATATCTTGTTTTATTCGTGTGGCGTAAACGTCATCTTTTCAAATGATCGATCTTGCTTAGTAGAAGAATAGTAAAAGATACAATATCTTGTTTTATTCGTGGAATTTGCGTGCGAATAAAAAGGTACAATATTTTTTAAAATAATTTTGAAGTATAATATTTCGATAATTAAATTTTTTATCATGCTAAAAAAGAAAAGAGTCGGCAAAATCCGATCTCACTCTTTTTTTTTTTTTTTTGACTAGGACAAAATCCGATCTAAACCATATATTTATTGATGTTTTGTAGAAGGATTTATGCCATAGATTAGATAGGTGAGAACTAGAGGAAGGAACAAAACTAAAAATGATAAATTGAACGCGGGTGACCAATGTGGTGACGTGGTTGGCGATGATTGGGCCACGTATGGAGAGTGGTGAGGGAAGGTTGGGGGTTGGTGAACTGTTATTGATGTGTTGCAACAAATACAGGGGACGATGGGTCCGGGTCGGATCGGGTTCGGCATTAATAAGAAGAAATCTTTTGAAGGGATCTGGTGGTGCTAATGCCTCGGATGTGATGGGGGGTATGATTGTAATAAATGAGTTTTTTGTGTCAGTTACCAAATAAATAAAGTGAACCAAAAATCCCAATTCAAAAATGTCGGCCGAATAATTATTCAATTTCCTATTTCTTTTCCCTACATTTTTCATCTATTAAATTTCATACACCTTTTGCTTTTACCTTTACCTTTTACCTTTTTCTTGTTCAAAATTGTAATATTATTTTTCATTTCTGTAATTTTTCCTTCAGAAAACTCATTCGTAAGTCCCAAAAAAAAAAAAAAAAAAAATTTCTTAAAACAAAAAAGTTATATGAATTGATTTAAATGTATTATATTTAGAAGTTAATTAAAAAATGTATTGAGTTGAAATAATGTCAAAGTCTTTAGAATTTTAATTTTGTCAAATAATTCTCACAAATCATACGGAAGAGATTGGTTGCGGCTTAAACATTATCTACAATTATTTGCTATCCGAATAAAATAATTTAAAGATTTAGGTCTATATGTAGTCATTATAATTAACAATATTGAAAATAGTCAAAATAAATTTAATATATAAAACTCAATAATTAATTCGGGATATCATAATTTTTATTACTATTACTCTTTTTCTGAGTTCAATGCAAAATTGAAAAAAGCTCTCACTCTTCTAGAAAAAAGGAAATTAAAGTAGAATAAATTTGAATCCTTCTCCTTTGTTGTAAACTTATTTAATATGACTACTATTTTTAGAATCCTAAAGTTTATGAGAGGCAAAAAAAAAAAAAATTGTTTAAAGTTAATAGTAGAAATTATAGAGAGAAATGATATATATATAAAAAAAAACTTATATCTATTTATTTTTCTTCTAGTTGATCCTAAGAACATTATTAGCATACTCAACTAGTAAAAAATTACTTACATCTCTAAATATCGAAAGTTCGAATCACTGTTTTGTTGGAAAAAAAATAACAAAATTAAGGTATTAAATCATTCCTACTATTCATATTTGGAGTACCATTTAGAAAAAAATGGAGTGTTTGCCCTTCTTATTTTATTTGTTCAAAACGAAATATAAATATCGAGAGAAATTTAGTTAAATTTGGACCATTTTTGAAGACGTAGTGGCAGTGATAGGTAAACTAACAATAGGAAGAAGATAACTCATAATTGTTAGCGGATAAACTTGACTTTCAGGCTGAAATGAGTGCTTTGATGTCAACAAGAACCAAAACAAATTGTGAATTTTAGTACTTTTCTTGGTGGAACTTGCTATTCACCCCTCCAATTTTGTTCCTCTTCAATTGAAAGCATTTCCCTAAAAATTATTGCTAACCAACTTAGAAGCTCAATTTGTTCATGTTGATTTAAAACGGTAGAATAAAAAATGATATTTTATTCATAAATAAAAAACACAACTCTTTTCATTGTCGGTATAAGAAGTTCACAACGGATTTCGACTCGACAATTTGATTTATATTTGATATGGGCAATTTTGGCTAAAGTAATGAAAAACAACATAGAAGTGGTGGCCAGTTTTTGTATATAGAATAAGTAGCACTAGGGACAAGATGATCATAGATAGTATTATAATAACACATGACAACTTATTTTTGTTTTTCTTTTTTAATGAAGAAAATGCATTGACTAAAGTGATGGAGATGTGATTTTTGGGTATGGAAGGAGCAGAGTACATATGGGTATCGCATCTGTTTGCCTTCCTCACAACTGTACCACAACTCTACCTTCAATATCAATCCCCACAAGATTCCTAATCCTAAACAATATATATTTTATATGATTGCTCACTGTCCTCTTTGTCCTTTTTGGATTGTACTTTTACATGACTAATCACCCGGATAATCCATTAATCTACTAATTAATAGTTCCATCCACGTATCACTAATTTTTTATTTCATGAGAGGAACTTAATTGCATAGGAATACCAACGATCTCATATCATAGTCGGTGGATCCTACAATATTTAACGTTAATTAAAAAAAAAATCTTGTCGTAAATTTAAAATATCCTAAATTGATTTAGGACATGAATTAACCACCTGTCCATGAGTAGTGTGGTCCTATATATTGATTATAGAGACTAAAACATCAAAAGAGAAATAAACGAAGAGAAAAATTATTGGAGTATAAATATAAAAAGGCCCATCTTAATCCATACTTCTCAACGTCTTACTAATTGAGTATTATACTAACTATATTAAATTAACTATTTTGAATGGTGCCAAAGCGAGCATAACTTAGCGTTAATTGACATATATCTCCAATCAACATGTTGTGAGTTCGATTTCCAAAAAAAAAAAAAAAATAAATAAAAACCTATCTTAAATAGTTAATATTCCTAGATTAAAAAACCCACTAACAATGATGTTTGATTATTTCACTTAAAAGTGAGTTCTTTTTTTGTAATGGATATTTTCAAATAATTCAAAATAAAGAGTCGTAGTAATCATGAGATTCATTATCCTAATAATATTCACTAATAAAAATATCACACTCTAACTCAGGATATTTTCATAATAAGCTCTATTTTTATGGTTAGTGGAATATATTTACTATTCCACTTGATGAAATAATTAGCAAAAATAAAGTTTTAAACATGTATTTGGATTCCTGTAAAAAAAAAAAACATGTATTTGGACCAACATTTATATACCTCAACAGTATCCTGCTTAACCTCCCCCCAATTTTTTTGTATTTTAAGGAAAATGTGTATTTGGGCCGGGCCACGTTAATAATAGCCCATCCCTAATGTTATTTGGGCAAGGCTGTGTTAATAAAAGCCCATTTCTAAATGTCATTTGGGCCAAGCCTGAAATATAACTCATTACAAGCCCAGCAATCTGGCCGAAGTTATGGAGACAATAGCGTGGAGTAGCTTCTCTCTCCGAGTCAACCCACCGATTCAAAGCTGCGGCATCGAGCTGTCAATTGTTTTTTACTTCCATTGTTGCAGAAGGTGAGTTACTCTACTCAAAAATCAAAATCCACGCGGCCCCAGATGGTTGTTGTTCTTCTCCGAGCTTCAGTTTTCGCGATCCCTCAACTCCTCGAGAGCCTTCTCTTCAGGTGAGTAGAATTACAAAAATTATGTACAACAATTATGTCAGCTCCACTGTATACTCCATCCGGAGCAAAGGGCCTATTTCCCATTGCTTTAATGAGCGTCCCATCTTCTTAAATGAAAGATGTAATGGAAACCACCCATTGAATCTTTCATCATCATCGTGTTGTTCTTGTTGCGTTTGTTATGCATTTCCAATCCACAGAGTGGCTTTAGGCCCTAGCATTTTCTATGGGCCGAGGCAATCCACCCTTCTTCAATGGTCGATTTCTAGAAGGTTGATGTTGGGTGGCCGAAACCGGTTCTGTTACACGCTTCCGGAGTATGGGCGTGTTCAGGGTTGTTATGAGGTACCCTACTCCATTAGTGATGGTAGGAGTTGTCATTGTAGTGAGGGAAGGAGATACAGAAGCTGTTGTATGATTTCTGAGAGTGATTGTGGATTTGATAGGTCGGATGGATATGATGAAGAAGACATTGCTGAGGCAATGATCAGCTTGATAGGGGAGGGTTTTAGTAGCCAGGAAAAGATTAAGTCATCTAGGGGGGTGGAACTGGGGAGCCGAGGAAAGTCCGGGGCTAAGGAGAGAAGTATAAGTTCGTCGAGAAGAGTAGAACTGGAGAGAAGGGGGAGAAGAGGTGTTCAGGAGAAAAAGTTAAGTTCATTGGAAAAGATAAGAGTAGACAGAAAAAGAGAGAGCGATAGTAGAGGTGATGGAGAAGAGAGGAAAATCAATAAGTATGGTTCTTTAAATAGTAAACAAAGTAATAGAGTTGGATCAATTGCAGTTGAGTTGAGCAAAGATGGATATAGACGGAATGGAGATCAGTTAGTTCATTCAAGAGGTGACAGTCAGTGTTTAAGAAAAGAAGGGTCTACTTGTTCATCTTATTATTCACTTTCCTCGTCTGGGGATATTGAGAACGATGCTGAAGTTGAAGACAAGAATGTGCAATTTGTGGAGGAATCGTCGAGTGGGTACAGATATGACACGATGAGTGATGTGGGAGAAAGATTAGATGGACAGATCAAGGAAGAGTTCAAGAGACAAGGAGACAATTTGAAGGAGCGAGAAGAGGAATCAGTGCTAGGTGATATTACGATAGGGAATTGTGCTGATTGGCATTTGAGGAAGAACTCAGAGAAGAAAATTAGTGAAGTATCAACAAGAGTAACATCCTCCTTAAATGAAAGCTCTGAGATGAACTCAAGATTGTCAAAGACCAGGAAAAGTGGCTATGAAAGTACTTCAAGTTCCAAGAAGAAGTTGGTTGACAAGGAAGAGGAATTGAAAATGGCAGTGACTTTGAATGAGCAATCAAAACAATATGATGTATCGGGTAAGAAAGTTGGTGGTGTGTTTATAAATGAAGGGAAAAAACTAGCAGAAGTATCACAAATAAACAGCAGTAATGCAGAAGCAATTTCTAGTTCTCAGAAAAGACTTACCAGTGGGAATGAAAACCTAGAATTAGATGCAAATCTCATAAAAAAAGCAAGCAGCGACAATCATGAAACTGTTGGTCATGTCCATAAAGAAAAAATTTCAAGGCGAAGTTCTTCATTTCAACAACTTTTGGGAGTTTCAGAAAATAGGAAAATTGAGAGAGAAAGGATCTCTCATCAGACAAGTCAGTCTGATGCAGTGATAAATGCAGGTGAAAGTACAGATGTGCTTGTAACTTCTAATCAAGAGATTGAAGAAAGACATCGTCAAATGAGAAATCATGCCATTGGAGAAAAGGATTCAAGACAAAATTTTCTTCATCTTGGTGTTCTATCAGTAACCAAAGTGGGCAACACCAACACCTCTGTTTCAAGTTCTGAAATTAGAAGACGAAATGAGGAACAAAATGCAGTATCGGTTAATGCATCAAATCGTGTGGCTAAAGACATAAAGTCTTCGACAGATCAAAAGGATTCTCAGCAAGTTATGTCCAGAAAAGGTTCCCGAGATGCCTCTAACATTTCAGTGGTTCACGCTACCGATAAATTATCAGCTTCATCCTCTGAACAAACATTTGAAAATAGAATTTTCAAGCAAGAAACTAATAAATCATTAGTGGAAAAAACTGTCGACGAAACCAATAGAAATAGTCAAAATAATGACCGTGTGGTGCATACTGAATTGGGAAAAGAGGCTAAAAATCAAGTCAAAAAATCAAAAGTTCAAGGATCCATGAATTTAATTTCCCAAAGTAGTCATCAACGGATTGGTGTAAATGAGGAAGAAAATAAAAGCACACAGGCAGTGTTAATGCCTCCTCCATCTCAGCTTGTAGCTAGAGATCCATTGCGAGTAGATTCTACTAGTGAAATGGCAAGCCAAGTAGTATCCAGAAGAACATCAGGAAGCAGTTCAGGTGCTCCCTACATGCAGTCACGGGGAAGTCCAGCTTTGCACTCTAAATCTTATAGAGAAAGTGGGGCAGATGAGAGTACTGGGGAGCCTGTATACCTTATTACTCCTGATGATTCTCTAGGTTCAGCTGACCGTCTAGAGAGATCGTCTGCACAGTTTGTTGGAGAGTTCATTGAGAAGTCCAGGAATGAACTCTTAATTTCTGAAACCCAGAAGGAAGAGGATATCTCTGAAGTAGATTTACTCCAGGAAGAGAATTATGGGCAGAAGATTTCTGTAGATTCTCAAATGAAGGACCATGACTCAAGGCTCTCATCACGGAGCTCTGGAACCAAGGGTCCTTCTGATGAGATGTGGCATGTAATGGACTCAACTACTGAGCAGCCTCCCAAAACTGATGATCCTGAGGTTAGTGCACATAGTGAAAATGCAATTGTCAAGAGAAGTGGTAGGTCTTTGTGGAACGTCATTTCAGACATAGTTCATCTCCGTTGGAGTTCACGTGCTGAAACCTCTGATTCAGCTTTAAGATCAGGTGGAAGGAATTCACCAAATGAGTCTGTTAGTAATGAGACATGGTTTTCTGGCCGTGAACATGAGGAGACTGATAACACAAAAATGGGAAGAACCACTTCTTCTTCAGTTCAGCTGGAAGAACCAAATCCTTCTGCCCGGAGTCCAGATTCATCTGGTGATAGGAAAGAAAAATATATATATTATGAAGTAGATACCCCATCTTCCCCAAATATAATGGAGAGGAAGCCGTCAGGTGGGAATTTGTTGGTTTCTGGAGAAGTTATCTTGACAGATGGTGGGAAGGTTGACGTTATTTCTTCTGGTTTGGATATAGAACAGTCATCATTACCATTGCCTCCCCAAGGCATGAGAAGATCTCCAATTATTGAAGAAATTTCTCGAAGTGGTAAAGATGATGCCTTAGCAAGCAGCTCTGCGGAGCAGTTGGGACGTTCTTCTGATGCAACATTACCAGAGATATCAACAACTGGAACCAAGGATGGGGAAGTGAAACAAAGGAAGCTTCAAAGGAACAAGCAAGTTCTAAGAGATCGGTTTGATGAATGGGAAGAAGCATACATACTCGAAAGTGAGCAGCGAAAAATTGATGAAATGTTTATGAGGGAAGCACTTGCTGAAGCCAAGAAGGCGGCTGATACTTGGGAGGTGCCTGTTGGAGCAGTATTGGTCAAACATGGAAAAATTATTGCTCGTGGCTGCAATCTGTAAGTACTTTGGCAGAATGCCTATCTTGATCAGTTGATTGCTTTCTTTTGGATGTTGATGAGTTCAATTTTTAGGGTGGAAGAGCTTCGAGATTCCACAGCCCATGCCGAAATGATCTGCATTCGGGAGGCTTCAAAGCTATTAAAGACGTGGAGGCTTGCTGTAATTTTCTGTTACTACTTTTACCGCCTATTTATTCATGTGGTCTTCGTAATCAAGCACAATGCATTTATCAATTCTAAATCGGTTCTTACATTGAACATTTATGTTGTACGAAGAGGAAGATATGCTATGCATCCTCTTTATATTATTATTATTAACCATATGATTGGTATTGGATCATTTGTTGATATTCTCAGGAGACCACCCTCTACGTGACACTTGAGCCGTGCCCTATGTGCGCTGGAGCGATACTACAAGCTCGAATTGAAAATCTTGTGTGGGGAGCACCAAATAAGCTTCTTGGAGCTGATGGCAGCTGGATCAGGTAAGCAATTTACCATCAAAGCATCCATTAATTATAATAACTCTTAGCTTTGTTCTGGCCATTCCTCATTCAATGGGATTTGATATATAGTCACATGTATAAGGAATGTGATTAGGCAGATAGCAGTTTGATTTCTGTTTCTACTTTGTTTCGTGAAAGAGTTCTGTTTGACTTGACTTAGAAATTTGACATTTCAATCTATAAACAATCACTCTCGTTTCCTCTGATTTATTTGACCCTCCACAGACTTTTTCCTGATGGTGGGGAGGAGAACGTCTCAGAACGGCCTGAGAAGCCAGCACCTGTCCATCCATTCCACCCGAAGATGACGATTCGACGAGGTGTATTGGCATCAGAATGTGCAGATGTAATGCAACAATTCTTCCAGCTAAGGAGAAGGAAGAAGCAAAAGAAAGAAAACACTCCATCTCTATCCATTGCACATCACCCATCAAAATTTCTTACCAAGATGCACCATATTTTCCACATATTGTTCTGTTTGTAATGGAAATGATAGAATTCATACGTCGTTTTGTACCTAAGAATAAGCAAGCAGAGTAGTAAATTGATTTTTCCTTTGTCAATTGCAACCTCAATTTTTTTTTTTTAAATGAAAAACAATCTCCTTTCAGATGACCGTAAAACTTATACATCAACAAGGCTAACTACTTTTACTCCACGCCTTGAGATCAGAATGCTAGAGCAACAATCATTCTTGCCTGTCAAATTATGATATTGCTGTCCCTCCAGGAAACAATGGAATGGCAAATAATGGCATGAAATTTCAAGATATCATCATCTGTGGAACAAACGTCATGGAAACGATCCAAAACGAAAGTCGAAACATTGAAATGATATCGTTAGAACATAATCAAACTTGATCTGAATTCGAGTCCACATCCATGTCTTCCTCCTGGAAGTCATACTCTACTATGAGGCCAAGATTGTCGACCAGTTTGTGATACTTTTGACAACCTGCACACTGTACAGAATATCATTTAATAGCATCAGATCACCCAAATTAAGAAACAGTGATCAGCATTTTGCAACGGTACAACCGTTTAAAGCACTGTAGCGATTAATGGATAAGAAGAGGTCAAGAGGTCCTATAGAACTGCAAGAAACAATAGGTTTAGCATCTTCAAGTATTTGACATTTTCTTCGTAGTTTTGTGTAATTTCCAGTTGGTTAAAACGTTCTCTAGATTACATTGATTTTCAGTTTGAAGTTTATTTATCTCAATTAGATTCTGATTTTTACTTTTGAGATTGACATTGTAATAGAACCATGTCAAAATTTTATATTTTGATTTGCTAGGCATTGCTAACATGAAAATTGAAATTTAATCTATTTAGTTTCAATTATTTTCTTAAAAAACTTCGGGTATTTTTGGTAAAGCGGCCTCCATAAATTGTTCCACTTGGAGCATTTTCTACAAGACACATCATATGATATCTAACCAATTTGAGTTCTTTCGGCTAAGGTTAGGAGGCCGAGGCTCGATCGATCTAAGTTAGACACTTAAGACTTTTCTTCTTTCTTTTATTTAATTTTTTTGTTTCTTTTCTTTACAATGTTAACAAGTTTGATTTTATCCCGTCAAAAAAAAAATATATATAATATATATATATATATCGATTTTCAAAAATATTTTTATTTTGGAGAATATTTTAAGCGAATCATTATTTCAAGTCTTCAATAGGTAAGATAACTGGTCATGTTTTCCAAAGTTCTAGGCGTTCTAAAGTGCAACAATTTTTTTTTAATACAATAGATGGAGTGGAGATTTGAACTTATGACCTATTAGTAGGAGATGTGTGCCTAGACCGAGCTAGGCTCAGGTTGACCTAAAGTGCAACAATCTTCAAAAGCTTAACCACGACATGACAAACTAAAAAAACTAAAAGGAACCATTTTTCTGCAAGCAACATAATATATGAAATCTATGCACATAATAGTTACTATTAGTACGAAAAATGAGGTAAAGTAAATATGGGATATTAAATATTAAAGACAAAGCTAGCTTAACATTGTTCAAATATACTTTGTATTTCAACAAAGAGTACACAAAATCATAAAAACAATCTTAATAATCAAAACTCGTTATCACTAAATAGGCTCTCATTCTCAGCTTTTCCATCATCGTCATCAACCTTATAGTTGTCTAAATCTTCTTCTTCTTCGGTCTCATTACCATCAATTTCCACATCTATCGATGCAGATGAACATGAAGCAGTATTTGCAGTTTTTGAAGTACTTTCTCTAGATTGATAGACAGATTCAGCCACTCCAACAACAGCAACATCATCCCATGGTAAATCATCATTCTCTTCAACCAACCATTCATTACTTTTGTTAATTTCATCTAAAGAGATTCGATGATTGATGTCTTGAAAATTACATTGGTGTCTCAATGCTCGATTATATTTTATGAAGACTATATCATTCAAATGATTTTGAGCAAGCCTATTTCTTTTCTTGCTATGAAGCTGCAAGTACCAAAATTGTTGTTTAAGTTCAAACCAATAGGTTATAGCTTAGCCCAAAAGATAACTATTTATTTAAAATATGAGAAGACCTCTCCAAAAATACTCCAATTGCGTTCATATCTACAGGCACTACAGGTGAGACCAAGAATTTTAATGGCGAACTTTTGCATGTTTGGAGTTGAAGCACCAAACAGACTCCACCATTCAACTATTGGACCAAATTATATTAGCAATTTTCAACAATATACTAAATTAACATTGACAAAATCAAAATTAAACATTACCTGGAGATTTCTTATTTCTTTGCCTAATAGCCATGGGGTGTCCCAAAAGTCCTTTCACTTCATGATACAAGAGTAACTCATCCGATATCTTATCCTGTATTTCAAAAGGATGAACTAACCTCGATAGACACCAGAACAACC
This sequence comes from Momordica charantia, assembly GCF_013281855.1. NCBI lineage: Eukaryota > Viridiplantae > Streptophyta > Magnoliopsida > Cucurbitales > Cucurbitaceae > Momordica > Momordica charantia. The sequence continues at coordinate 29,408,479 of NW_028275167.1, read as the reverse complement.
TATCAAACCTGTCAAAATCTTGCTGAATGTGTGGATTTGAATAAAATAACTCTGGGTTCAAATAATATCCAGCTTCATGCAAAGGGTGGTGCAATTGAAGTTCCCATCTATCAATGATATCAAAAATGTCTTTATATTCTTCCTTCCCATTAAAGGAATTCGCTATTGATTCCTGAGCTCTTTCCATAACTTCATAAATATATCCCACAAAAGGCTTTTGGTCGTCCACCAATCTACGGACTTGAACTATAGGGCCTAAAACCTCAAGAGCAAATACAATTGCAGTCCAAAAAGTAGGCATCAACACACTTTGAACTATTTGCTCGCCTTGTTGCTCCGTGCTACACTTGTTATAGTTCCACTCGTCTGAAGTAAACATCTTTCTCAAGTTGTTCTTTTGACAATGAATGCTCGACAATATGATATAAGCATTATCAAATTGAATCTTACACGGTTTATCCAACTCCTTTTGATTGGTGAAGCGTCTCATCATATCCAACACAATGGGACTGGTTATAAATATAACCTCTAATCTCCATGGCTCTTTCTAGTGTTCTCGTGATATTAGGGATTTTAGATATATCTTCCAGCATCAAATCTAAGCAATGAGCAACACACGGCGACCAAACCAAATGTTGTTTTGCTTCTGACAATTTGCCTAATGATAAGGTCAAATAAGAACACATTAAACAACTAAAAATTTGTATCGTTATTTCCAAGGTCTATATGTAAATTATTTAAACATAAATGTTTCATTGAGGTACTATCAGTAACAACTTGAACAACATTAGCTTCTCCAATATGTTCCACAAATTTATCAAGAAGTTAAAACATTTTCTCTCCACTTTTCACATATGAGGAACCATCAACAGACTTAATAAATATAGTGCCTTTAGGACTATTAACTAAGAAGTTAATCAATGTCCTATTTCTTTTATCTGTCCATCCATTTGCAATGATAGTGCATCCAACCTTAGCCCACTCTTCCTTGTGACTTTTCATCAACTCATGGATTGCTCCTAACTCTTTTTTAAGCAATGACACTCTCAATTCGTAATAGGTTGGTGGTTTCAACCCAACACCATATTGTCCTATTGCTTCAATCATAGAAACAAAACTATCATAATTGCAAGCATTCAAGGGTATTCCAGCATCATAGAACCATCTTGCAATTCTTTGACAAGCATGATCCCTCATTTTTTTCCTATGAGAATCATTCAATTTTGATTCTGCATCTAGTTCTACTGGACCTTCCTGCCTTCGCTTAGCAGAAGATTTAACTGATTCTAAACTAGCTTCTCGAGATCTTTGACTTAATGACAATTTCTTTCTTGGACTATTTACCCACAAATCATCATCTTCCTCCTCATGTAAAGTAACCTCTACATCCTCAACTTCATGTACAATATTTCTTTCACCCTTCACTCCCTTTTTCTGTGAGGTATTCCTCACTTGTGGGATTGATATTCAGAGAAAAAGACAAGCCCGTAGGCGTTACAAGCACCCCACCTTTTCGAGAGGGTGGGTCTTCTCTCCCAAACAAACTCTAAGCACTCACAACAAGGATGATACCCTCCCTATTCTTCCCCTCCCTTTTCTTCTCCTCATTCCCCTAACATGGTCCCCACTCTCAAACCGTTATTCCTTCCCTCCATACAAATTACGTACTTCCCCTCCTAACACAATTCCTTTCTTACCCCTCCTAGAATAGGTCTTTACTATCGGGGTTGTCCTAACATTTTCTTAGACAAATGTTCTCTAATTTCTCATTTTACATGATTTGGACATTCTTTGCAAGCAGTTACATTTCTATAACAACCAGCAAGATGTTGCTTTAATCTATGTACTCCTCCTTTTGTTGTTTTCGAACAAAAATTGCAAACAAAGGTACTTTAGTCGTGAGAATTTTCCAGGTGTGCATATTTCCATGCTGGATCTTTTCTTGGACCTTCATTGGACATCCTAATCAATCAAATCAACATTGTCTAATCATTAGGAATTTTAATTATTAATAGAGATGATTCAAAGAGAGAAAAAGATGGGCAGAGTCAAAGGAGCAAATGTGTAACCCTCAAATTCAAGAAATATGAGAAGAGTACCGAAATAAGAAACTCTTGAATAATAGCAAATAACTATACTTAAGGCACAGTTAAGCATCCACCTTTCATGAGTTGTAGAGGTTGGGGTTTCAAGAGAAGCTATCTACAGCAGTCCACTCTAAAATAATGGTTCATTATATACTTTAAACTCGGAAAATTTTGGCAGAGACTTGTAGGGTTTCAGATTATAACACAACACATTCAAAACAGATCAACACCTTCGTTTGACAGAGAAAGAGACTAAAAATGAACTAAACCGCTGAGATGGAGAGACAGAGCCAGAGGGTGAGTGGAAAGAATCCTGAAAGACAAGAAACCAGATAATATGCTCTACTACCAAAGACCATGTCCATTACCAGTCAAAAGGATTCAGGAACTATGAGCATGAAATACCTCGCGAAAGGTGACTAATGCTTTAATTGCACAACTTCGGTTGTTACAAGAGGATTTAGATTAGCAAGAAGACAGAATGAGAGAGTGAGATGAAAAGTGAGAAAAGCGATGGAGAGGGACAATCGCCGGCGAGAGTGAGAAGAGAGAGAGGTAACTTGTTCTACTGCGGCGCACCGATGAAGGAGAATTATTTCAGAGCTTCCTTTCTTCTATTAGGTTTATCGATGGGGATATAGGAAAAAAGAACTGGCCCAAAATGCAATATTAAAAATCCTAACATTACAGAAGCGCAGTCGCCTCCGCACTTTAGCGCTCGACTGTGAAAGGCGCTTGCTTCTTTGCATTGCTAATGCAAAATGGTTTATCAAACAAAATACTTCGATAGACTACCAAAGTTGAACGTAGAATTAAAGCATTTCAATATAATGGCGTAGCACTAGTGCGTACTTGAACAAAAACAAGCCCCCGTTCGTAAGCTAATCGATTTATAATCCTCTTTGTCCTCCCATTACATTGGTTACATGTAAATTCCACCAGCAAACTTCTTCTTGGAAACTTTATGTCAATGGCTGCCCCCTGCAAATTGAAGAGAAACAAAGTCAAGCCATGAGATGTTGAAGAGTAATACGTTCAAAATCAATACAAATTTTCTAACAGAATACTAGAGCATGAAGATAAATTATGTCACTAATTTCTCTTAGTTATTCATACCATATCCGAATTTCTGCGTGCAGAATCATTGTCGTTGCCAGAATTACCATCCACCAATCTAGAAACCGCAAACACCTTGTATCTGCGTTCCCGAATAACTGGTGCTGTATGGAAGTTCCTACTCCTGGAAAAAGAAACGATCGATTTGCTTGTGTAATAAAGAAAAGAGTAGAAAGGAATAACGAAGAAAATACAAATTGAAGAGTTTTTTATCGTTCACCTAATGAAGACATCATTGCTAGGGTTTGCTTTCGAAGAGATAATAGGTCTGAATGCCCTTATAGAAGGGTACGGCCAAATCTGAGAAGAGTTCAAGGAGTGCTGAAGAAGCGCGGGAGAGGAAACGAACAGAGTTTTTGCCGCTGTCATGGCTGCGGGTGCCGCACTTACAGTATCTATCACTTCCTGTCACGGTGCTCTCTCGGGGAATTGACACAAATGACCTAAGAAAGTTTTCACTTTTGCTCAAATGGCCAAATATTTCAAAATTTCTTTTTCTAACCTAAATCAATATTTTATTCAATTAAAAAAATTGCAAAATTACAGTGATACCCTTCTCTCTTATCTTCTTTTACCTCTTCTCCATTTATCTCTTCCATTCTCAAACTTCTATTCTCTTCTCCACTTACATTTTTTTTCATATAATATTATTCCTTACTTCCTTATTTCGAACTATTATGCTGCAAGAGTCTTATTAGGGGTATAGAGGAATATTAATTTGTTAGGTACCCGAATACAAGAACCTAACTAGAACACTATATTGCAATATAAAAGAGTAATTACAATATCGATAGCCTTTCGAGAAGGCTTCTCACTCCCAAAGAACCCTCTCAAGTTCCTTACACAAGACTATTCTCCAAGATATCTTCCACCTCTCCCTACCACCCTTATTTATAACAACTCTCCTAACTAATTACCATTCTAATTACCATACTACCCCTTCATACTAACAAACTAATATTCCTCTATACCCCTAATAGGACTCTCACATATGCCTTTCTCATTTTCTTTATTTATAGTTACTCTTGTTTTTCGATTTTGTTTCTCTTTTCATATTTTTCGATTTCGATTTTGTCACTTTCTTCCAAATGGGGATTGAGACAGAACTCTAATATCGAATGTTTTTTCTTTTAATTTGGGTTTGTTTAAATTAGAATGAACATAAATCTCGGACTTGAATCCATATTGCATAAATCTCAACCCCTTGATTTTTTTTTCAATTTGGGTTATGACCATTAATATTAAGCTTGAATCTCAACCGAGATTGCATAAATCTTGACCAAAATTCATAAATCTAGCTTAAGATTCTGCAAGCGAGTTCGAATAAACCTCGCCCAAGTTAAGAAATTTTGGATTCACGAGCGAGAAAATTAACTGCACTAATATAACAGAATATGAAATTTGGTTCAAAGAGTGGTGGTTGGCTTGGTGGCTTAGTATACGAATTAGTAACTCTAGTGGCACGAGTTCCAACTCTAGCCGTGCTCATGAACCCACCGGGCCAAGCAACAATTTGTCAACGAAAACGACAGTTAAATATATATATCCAATTTTAAAGTTGCTTGTGTTACCCAAATGGTAAAAATTCGCCCGTGAACCAATTCCCGAAAAAATTCATAAAAACTCGGGCGAGTTTTATTCGAACTCACCCGAGTTTGGGTTTGAGTTTTTGGCACCAGACTTCAGACTTTTTCATTAAATTAAGGGGCAATTTTGTATTTGTAGGGGGCAACCATTGACATAAAGCTTCCAAGAAGAAATTTGCTGGTGGAATTTACATGTAACCAATGTAATGGGAGGACAAAGAGGATTATAAATCGATTAGCTTACGAACGGGGGCTTGTGTTTGTTCAGGTACGCATTAGTGCTACGCCATTATATTGAAATGCGTTAATTCTACGTTCAACTTTGGTAGTCTATTGAAGTATTTTGTCTGATAAACCATTTTGCATTAGCAATGCAAAGAGGCGAGCGTCTTTCACAGTCGAGCGCTAAAGCGCGCGCCTGCCATTGAAGCGAAGAGGCGATTGCGCTTTTGTAATGTTAAAATTTTTAATATTGCATTTTGGGTCCATTCTTTTTTCCTATATCCCCATCGATAAACCTAATAGAAGTAAGAAAGGAAGCTCTGAAATAAGCCTCCTTCATCGGTGCGCCGCAGCAGAACATGTAAGCTCTCTCTCTTCTCACTCTCGTCGGCGATTCTCCCTCTCCATCGCTTTTCTCACTTTTCATCTCACTCTCTCATTCTGTCTTCTTGCTAATCTAAATCCTCTTGTAACAACCGAAGTTGTGCAAGTAAAGCATTAGTCATCTTTCGCGAGGGGATTTCATGCTCACAGTTCCTGAATCCTATTGACCGGTAATGGACATGGTCTTTGGTAGTAGAGCATATTATCTGGTTTCTTGTCTTTCAGGATTCTTTCCACTCACCCTCTGTCTCTCCATCTCAGCGGTTTAGTTCATTTTTAACAACCTTAGGAAATTCAAGATCGCATCCCTCTACCCTAACAAAATGTTCCCATACATCTGAACCTTTAGAGCGTTTCCTTTTACCAAGCAATCCTACTTTACTACTGGCAACAAGGTTAAAGTTGTCAAGTTCAACTAATGGAACACTTTGACTAGAATGACTTGTTTTAGAAAACTCAGATGAAGTCATCCGGTGAATTAATAAGATAAAATTAGACCTCCAAAAAAAACAAACAAAAAAGTTCAAGAAACTCAACTAAAAAACTAAGAACATAATAATTAACTCATTAAACTCAGAAAATGCACATCAGCAATGGAATCATTAAACTCAAACTAAAAACAAAATCATTAGTACTCTATGTTTCCTCAAGAAAATGCACATCAACATCATCGAATCTCATCGAGTAAACATCCAAAGTAAATGCAACATCAAAATAAACAAGTTCGAAGCAAAAGGGATGAAGTGTTAGAAATTGGAATCTAACCCGTTGCTTCAAGGCTAGATATAGATTTTTCAGAAGAATCGATTTGCTTTCAAAGGACTACTTCCTCCCAACCTTCCACCAGATAATTGTAAAACAAAAACCAAAGAATCAAGATCTTTGGTGCTCAAGCTTCCTTCCCTGCTTTATGATTCAATTTCCTGTAGCAATTTGCAATAACTAGAATGAAATGGTAATTGATACACATTGATACACATTACTAACAAGAAATGGTGTTAGAGTGGGAGTGGGACACCATTTGGTTACACCCACATTCAAATCTTCAAAAGTTATGTATACATGAATACAGATGAGTGAAGTTATGCAATTGGGTGTCATAAAATTCCCTTGGTTGATTTATTGATAAGATATTAGCTGTCATCGATAAGTGTAATCAAAGTTCAAACAAAGAACAAAACCATCAATCAGCTAGAAAACAGGATCCTATTAGACCAATAAAATCATTATTAGGAGCTCACAACTTAGAAATCATGCAAGCAAACACATCAGACGACAAGGCCATGAATGGCTTCCTCAAGTTCTCTGGAACCCATGTGGTCAGCCCATTCGCAAAGTTTGAGGTCGAAGAAGCTAAGGACAAAGGGACCAAGAAGGGTCTTGTTCATATCAGGTGAGTTTTTGGAGAAAGTTTATTTTAGTAAAAACATTTGTTTGATATTTTGCTTCCCAATCTCCACGCTTATTTAACCTGCTCACATCTAGATGATCATAATATATGAAGTTTCATTATCCATTTATTGAAAGCAAAATAATGGTAAAGGCTAAAATGGTAATTGTTTCCATTAACAATATTCAACTAATAGTCATGAACTGCACAAAAAAACACTCAGCAAGAGAACATAGCATAATCGGCCATGGACCATGGAGAATCAATCGAAGAAAACATTTCTCGAACACATTATCACAAGATCGCCGCCTGAACAGACCTCCAAAACCAAAACAAATAAAGTCAACAAAATTCTACCCTTTTGATAACAACCCAGAATAAAATATCCCTTAATCAGAAAAACCAACCTTTAATCGAGTTCGCACAACACAGATTTTGATAGAAGAAATGCAAGAACAAGGGAAGAACATGGGTTTGTATACAAGACTTACCACGGATGAAGAGCTTCGGCAAGGTGAGAGTTGAATCGAGACGAAGGGTCGTTCACAGAGAGCGTCGCCGCTGCTGGAGATGGTCGCTGCCGCCGGAGATGGTCACAGAGAGAGAGAGAGCTGGGGGAGGGGGGGTGGTCGTGGAGTCGCGAACTGAAGGGTCGAGGGACAGAGGCGTATGTTACAGAGGAAGACGGGTTTAAAGGCAACGGAACTGAACCGAACCGAACCAAACCGGTCCGGTCCGTTTTTCGGTTTGGTTCGGTTCCTTTCACCCCAGTGAAATGTTTGGCTATTTACTGCTGCCTTTTTTTGTTGATGATGCATAGTGCTGACAGGAGTGTGTTGAAAAATTGCGTGTATTCTAGCAGAATAAGATCATCTGTTGAATTGTGAGTAAAGATGAAGGAAGAACATGATAAATTATTGTCACAATTGGCTAATAGAGAAGTAACACGACTGTGCAGTTTTTGAATGATTTTTCTTTCATAGGTCAAGAAAAAAAAAATTGTTGCTTATTAGAGTGACCAAAAAGAGGAAGACTTCAACGGTTAATTTGTTTAACTGATAAAATCGAGAAAGTTTGTAACTTTTACATGAAAAAGTTCCACAGCCCTCTTCCAATGACTTCAAGAGCTACTAAGAAAATACCAGTTATCCTTGAATCAACTTATCCCAAAGTTGAATGGAGAACAATTTGCAGCCATGCAAGCCTAAGAATAAAGTTCAAGCCATGCAGAATCCACTCCACCATAGGACCTAAAACAAGGGAAGATTAGTTAACTCCTAGATTGTGTACTTGACAAGACACCTATAATCTTCCTATATTGTACAAAGTATTGGGTTCTATTTTTATCTTTTCAGGTGTTGATTGAGAGAATATTGCTTTGCCTTGCTAAAACTAAGCCAATGGAAGAGGAAATTTGAAGAATCTTTTTCACTGTCATTCCTATCTTCCATAGTAACCATGTTGATCATATTCAAAAATTCATAATCATTCTGAGTGCTAAATATCTATGAATTAGTTATTGATGTCACATTAGTGCTAGCCCTCATAGACTTTGTTCTACTAAAATTTTCGAGACCGATAGATGGAGCGGTGTTGGGACTATATCATGAAAACATAGTAAATGGACTTTCATCGAAGCATTAGATCATTCCTAAGCTATGGATTTTTGGAATTCATTTGAAGCAATCCTCAATCCCTTACAAAGTCCCAATACAATTGATACACAATTGCTCCACTTGACATAACTACCACAAGACATAGCCACCCAACACGTACCTTTGGCCTTGTCTTTCTCATATGTCACTTTGGCTCCTGCAGCCAACATTGCAGATACATATTTTCCTATATTGACAAGGTGGCTTGTCTGTCCCTCATCGAACCAGCGTCTCGCACATTGAAAACCTGAAAAATACGACACTTGTTAAATGACATCAATGATGAATGATATAAATTCATAGCACTGTTGCAAGTGACTGAGTCCTATACCTGCATTGCTCTCCAATAGTAGGGTAGAAATGAAACTGCATAAGCGAGATCGCGGTAATGCTTCGCGTTCATACAGTAATTGTAATTCTGTGTTTTGTAGCTTCCTGTTATGTAGTAGCAGGCCAGATACTCAAGGTTTCGCAGCATGGGGACCTATACCGCAAAACACAGAAGAATTGTTACGAGGAAAATCACTTTCTAACATATCTGTCATGCCTAGTTGTGTTCAGTAATTTGTAGTTGAGTACTTATTCATGTATACCTGACTACATAGTTGGTCTGCCATGAAGAAATCCAACATCACTACCTGCAAAAAGTAGTTAATAAATTGATGAGAACGTGATAAAACCAAATTTGACTTTGAAGAAGAGTTTTAAGCTTCCAAATCCACCTTGGAGGAGATAAAAAAGATGGGGATGGATCATTGGAGTAAGAATTTACCTTATATAGAGGTGAAAAGGCTATATTTCTCATCACATGGAGAAAACGGTAGCGGCTTGATCGATAGTAAATGTTGAATGGACACACAAGTAATAACAAGAAAGTCTGTCACATGAGGAAAAAATTTCGAAACTCGGTTATCGAAATTTAAGAGGGGTTAGAAATTTGTTGCAAGAATAAAATCATGTCAGGACCTAGCTAAATAGGAATAGAGTCACTAATATTTATTTTAGGTTCGGCAATGTGTGTGGGTAGGGATTCGAATAATCTACCACCTTTTGATCAGTAATATATATTTTAATTTATTGAACCATGTTTGATAATCCTTAAATAAAATTCTTGAAGTGATGGATTCCAATGATTGAAGTATCATTTTCTATAAAACAAGATATGGTATTAAATGGAAAAATAGATACTCAAACTAATATTTTTTTATTATATTTTTGCACAAATAAACTAAAATAATTCAACCCAATCAAATCACACTATCATATGTATGATAGGACTAAATTGTTACTTAAACTTCCAACGTCTAACCATAACTAATTCGAATTAGATAAAATTACGGTTCAAATAATGAAGTTTTTTATGATAATATAATTACATAGACATAGAAACTCTAACCTTCGAACCCATAAAGAAAGCTCCCAATACTCTAATAATTGAATTAATGAAATTAGTTACGAATGGAATAGTATTTTTTGGTACGACGACGGGAGAATAAGACATATTAATTCAATATTTAGAGATTTGGATCAGTTTATTTTATCTGAAAAATTAAAATATATGGATAACTCTAGGATTTAGATTCTTTAATTTGGTATACGTCTAAAAGAAGGTTAATTAAGAATCTCAATATTTTCCCACAGTTGGATTGAAGAACAAGATAATATCAAAAAGCTACACTTTGATTCTACTGATCGGAACCACATGATCTAATACCACTTGCCCCCAGTATGTTACATTTTAATTTTTTTTCTTAATATTCCTCATAAATTCAATCCTTCCATATATAAATATATTCAATAATTTCTAATCTTTTTTGGATAAATTTTTTATTTGGTTTTTAATATTTTAAAACTTTTAATTTTCACCTTTAGTGTATATAAAAGATCCCGATTAAGTCTTCTTTAAAAAAAAAAGAAAAGGAATTTACTAAATTTTGTTGACATAAAACTATATGTCATTAAATTATTGTTCAAGGGCATGGATTGAATATATTGTGGATTGAATATTATGTGCCAGATAAGATATGTCCAAATAAGTAAGTAAAACAAAAAATTTGATAATACATCAACCTTATTTATTAACGAATTTTAACCATTTTTTACAAAATAAATTTCATAGAATTTTTTAGTACCTTAAAATATTAAGGACCGGATTAAAAATTTCCTAAAAGATTAGAAACTATTGGGTATATTTAACCTAAAATATATTAAATATTAATTCTGTTTTTCTTTAATAAACTGCGAAATTCCAATTTTTTATAGATCTTTATTTTCTTACCTAGGAGGTTAAAGGCTAAGGTAAAAACTTGATGAGTGCAATTATTTATAACTTGATTTGAATAGAATATTTTAACGAAATCTGCTGAACCGAACTTTGTTTTTTTTTTTTTAATTATTCGAAGGAGACCGAAATTGAATAATATAATAGTAAAGTAGTTAGGTAAATCTGCAATTACTTTAAATGAAGACAAAAAAAAAATGGCTATATTGGTTATTTTCATGGATAAAACGACCGTGTTTGGTGTATTTTCATGGATAACATAATTAGGCAACTTCTAAGCTTCTTGCTCTAAATGCATGCGCCTATATTTTCTACGTCTTTGTTTCATGTACGGTTTCGCAGGATCAATCATAGATCCTGATTGCATCATCTTCCAACACGTGTCAGCTTCCCATACGACGATTTTGCAGCTCTCCCCCTAATAAAAAACTGTTCATTAAACATTCTCTTATGTAATCCAAATTTAGATCCACGTGTATGGATTTTCGTGATACAAATGTATTTTCGAATATTTGTAAGTTATACATATACTTCGAGCATAATTCAACAAGATATCAATATCCTCTGAATCTCCATTTTATAAATAAAATATACCATGTAATTTGTCTATCATGTAAAACAATATCTCATTAACTATAGTATTCTCACTAACCATAAGTGTTTAAAGAATTCGTCTACCTACACACTTGGAATTTAATTTTTTTTTTTAGTTTAAAAAAAGTGAAGGATTCTATTTCTAATTATGCTATTGTCGGTCATACAATGACAAATGAAGTTATGTGATTAATTTTTATTGAGGTTAATTAATGGAAACATTTAGCATGATGGTATGTTTTTCAGATTTTGTGAACTATTAGAATATAGTTTGTAATTAATGTAATTAATATGGCTCCATTAATGGATGAGTATTGTCGTTACTTGTAACGTTGAAATTAAATTTCATTAAAAAAAAGCTGAAATTAAATTGGGCTCCTCAAATGTTATACTTTTTACTTTGTGAGAAAGGCAAAGGGGGGCTTTAAAAGGGGAAAAGGAAAAGAAAGTCCCAAAACACCAAATGATTTGAATTTGTAATTAAAGTGAAAAATGACAAATTAACCCAACCAACCAGACATAAAAGAAGAGGCTTTACAAATAACAACCGTCCATCTCTTCATAAAGGAATTTCATTTCATTTCCTCACTATTTTTGTTTGTTCAAACCAATTTTTCATTTTTCATTCACAAAATGAAGCTTTCAAACTTTCAACTTTTTCTCTTCCCTCATTCCCAAAGCTCGGCTTAACTTCGCTTAACCAATTAATATGATAATTCATACCCTTTATCAAATTATCCATTAATTATATCATTCCAGGGTTAGAGGGTAGAAGTGACCTTATTTAAATATAAAATTAAGGAAATGACGTTCATGGTATGTAATTTGATAAGATATAAATAAGTACATGGTAATATATACCTTAACAAATCGAATTCCAACCAGTCAAACTATATTCAGGCTTGCGTATGCTATTATTTTATGACTACCACGGACTCATTTCCATTTTCGTTTATTGTTTCCCATTTCAATTTTATTAAGAAGTATGAGGATTTGACAACTATTTATATTTTTTTGTTCTCATTTTTTCCACATTCTCAAATTTGTATAGAATTGGAAACAAAAAAAAGTTTCTTGTTGCTTATTTCCTTTTTTAATTTCTAATTTGTTCTAAAACATAAATAAAAAATATAGTTTATTATTGCTGAATCCATGTGTTTGGGGGTAAAATATACACAGGACACGTGGAGGACCTTTACTGGTGTTTGAAGAATTAAAAGGAATTGCCTAAGTTCACCTCGGCCCTGTCGAGGAGACCGGGTTCGCCCATTACCAAAAAGGCTAAGTATAGACGCCAAGATTCGACCTGGTTGTGGTTCGATCTACTCGGAACCCGACAGGTCCGACATGAGAAAAGACATATAACCGCCGGTCATGTATACTGTCAAAAGACATATTACGTTGGCATACTCACAAAAGTTCTCTCCAAAATAATTAAATTTCAATGCCATACAACAAAAAAAATCCAATAAAAACCTTGTCCTTTTGTGCATGATGAAGTGCATTTGCTTGTTTTTTTTTATCCCCCTTTTGGGCTTTTTAATATGGTATTATATTATTTCCTTTATAATTTTTAGAAAATTCACGTGCATATATGGAAACAGCATGATTACAACGTGATATGGTGTGATAACCTTTCACAATTGATGCATATTGGTTAATTAATGTTTGTATTTTACATTAATTACAATGACATAAAAGATATATATATATGGTAAAAAGAGAGAGTTATGGTGTTGACCCTCAAAGTGCTTGAAATTAGTTCTTTATTCTTCAATAGCAATTAAATAAAATAATTGAAAATGAAACTAAATAGTGTAATATACAAAACTAAACATGGAAGCTAGCCATAAAATTGGAGTAGAAAAGAGAATTGGAATGGAGAGTCAAAAGGGGCAGCAAATTTATAATAAAACCAAGCACTTATATATCTAATGCCATCGGAAAGTGGGTAACTTTATAAATAGAGCAATAATTGAGGCTATTTTAATTTGGTTCTACTAACCAAAAAAAAACTCTTTTGATTGGGCGCTGAAATCGAGAGAACCCCATTTTCTCGCCCTCCTCTCCCAATCACTACTTTTTCATTACTTTTTTTTAGGAAAAAAAAGGGGGAGAAAAGTGAGTTAGAAAGAAAGGCAGGACTAAGAGGAGTTGTATTCCATATGATTTGTGCTAAATGTTTGGCTATTTACTGCTGCCTTTTTTTTTGTTGATGATGCATAGTGTTGACAGGGGTGTGTTGAAAAATTGTGTGTATTCTGGTAAGAATAAGATCATTTGTTGAATTGTGAGTAAATATGAAGGAAGAACATGATAAATTCTTGTCACAGTTGGCTACTAGAGAAGTAACATAACTGTGCAGTTTTTGAATGATTTTTCCTTTCAAAGGTTAAGAAAAAAATAATTGTGTACAAGTGTATGAACTGTCCCCAAAATCTAGTGAACCTCGAGCACTAAGAATCAGGTTGCTTCCTTGTTGATTGTGAAAGGGGACAATAAGATTCCTCTGGAACATTTGTTCCGTGGAGATCATCGGTTGGCGTCAATTCGAATTCCATAAGTGACTGTTGCTGATAGGCATCAGTCTACCTCATCAACCTCATCAAATGGAAGTGGCACTGGATTAACTGCTCTAAATTTCCCAGCATTATTAAGATGCTCATTCTCCAACCTGGGCCATTGGAACATATGCTTATTAGAGTGACCAAAAAGAGGAAGACTTCAACAGTTAGGTTGCTTAAGCATACCAATAAACCTAAGAAAGTTTGTAACTTTTACCTGAAAAAGTTCCACAACCCTCTTCTAATGACTTCAAGAGCTGCTAAGAAAAGTCCAGTTACCCTTGAATCAACTTGTCCAAAAGTTGAATGGAGAACAGTTTGCAGCCATGCAAGCCTAAGAATAAAGTTCAAGCCCTGCAACAAACATACCAAAGATTTTGATAAGAATCCACTTCACTATAGGACCTAAAACAAGGGAAAATTAGTTAACTCCTAGAATGTGCACTTGACAAGACACCTATAATCTTCCTGTATTGTACAAAGTATTGGGTTCTATTTCTATCTTATCAAGAGTTGATTGAGAATATTGCTTTGCCTTACTAAAACTAAGCCAATGGAAGAGGAAATCTGGAGAATCTTTTCAATGTCTTTCCTATCTTCCATAGTAGCCATGTTGATTATATACATAAATTCCTATCTTATATGCATTAGTGATTCACGTCACATTAGTGCTAGTCCTCACAGACTTTCTCTTGTTAAAGTTTTCGAGACCGATAGATGGAGCAGTGTTGGGACTATACCATGGAAACATAGTAAATGGTCTTTCCTCGAAGCATTAGATCATTTCTAAGCCATGGATTTTTGGAATTCATTTGAAGCAATCCCCAATCCTTTACAAAGTCCCAGTACAATTGGTACACAGTTGCTCCACTTGACATAACCACCACAAGACATAGCCATCCAACACCTTTGGCCTTGTCTTTCTCATATGCCACTTTGGCTCCTGCAGCCAACATTGCAGAGACATATTTTCCTAGATTGACAAGGTGGCTTGTCTGTCCCTCGTCGAACCAGCGCCTCGCACACTGAAAACCCGAAAATGCAACACTTTGTTAAATGATATCAATGATGAATGATATAAATTCTTAGCACTCCTGCAAGTGACTGAGTCCTATACCTGCATTGCTCTCCAATAATAGGGTAGAAATGAAACTGCATAAGCGAGATCGCGGTAATGCTTCGCGTTCATACAGTAATTGTAATTCTGTGTTTTGTAGCTTCCTGTTATGTAGTAGCAGGCCAGATACTCAAGGTTTCGCAGCATGGGGACCTATACCGCAAAACACAGAAGAATTGTTACGAGGAAAATCACTTTCTAACATATCTGTCATGCCTAGTTGTGTTCAGTAATTTGGAGCTAAGTACTTATCCATATATACCTGACTACATAGTTGGTCTGCCATGAAGAAATCCAACATCACTACCTGCAAAAATTAGTTGATAAAGTGATGAGAACATGATAAAACCAAACTGTACTTTGAAGAAGAGTTTTAATCTTCCAAAATCCACCTTGGAGTAGGTAAAAAGATGGGGGATGTATCACTGGAGTAGGGATTTACCTTATAGAGAGGTGAAAAGGCTATATTTCTCATCACACGGAGGAAACGGTAGCGGCTTGAACGATAGTAAATGTTGAATGGGCACAAAAGTAATAGCAAGAAAGTCTGTCACATGAGGAAAATGTTTCGAAAATCGGTTATCGAAATTCAACCGAATAATAACGAGCCTCAACCTTAGAGACAAAAATATGCCTTCATGTTGCAAATTACCAGCAAGAGAACGCCAGGGATCACTTGAACTTGAGTATAAGAGTACCCTTTTGAAAGCAATGACAAATGAACAAACATAACCCCCATGACAGCAGTCATTGAAGTAGTACAAATCAAGAACACATCTCTGTACTTAAGTTCCTTGGTAGCTGATAACTCGAAAATGAAGCTGTAATTTATTCGAGTCTTTCTCCATGCAAAGATGTTGCAGCCATAGAGGAAGAAATGTAAGAACATCAAGCTGAACATGCTGCAAACAAGATTCATCTTGTTAATTACCTTTCACCAATAGCGAAAACAGTTAAGAAAGAGATGGGGAAAGAAAAACTTGCCTAAGTACTGGGTATACAGTCTCCATGTAAATTGAGAAAGGGTGCCTTTTGTACGTCCCCATGATATGAGCCATAATAACATAACCAGCCAGAAGTGCAATGAAACAACCTGTGAACAGACCTGTTCATGGAAAAAAAAGATTATATTTACTGAACTATGCCTAAGTGGAAAGGTTTTAATGCTTCAAACAGTTACTGCTGTGTAAGTTTTTAACGTTTGACCTCTTCAATTCTTTTTTATAATGGTTAAAAACTCTTGAATGGGGTTAAAATTTTCAGCCTCATTTCGTGAACCAGGGGACAATTGCTTTTGTTGTCTAGTGTCCACCCAAAATAGTGGATTGTGCAAATTCCCTTTAGTTCAAAGCCAAGTGGTATGATGTGGCAGTGGGGAGTACTTTTAGTTTTGTTTGTTCATCTATGTCTTCATTAAAAGCTTGGTGAGTAGACACTAAAATTTGATAGGATTTGCTTGCCAAGATCTCTTAGAAAATGATGTGTTAAAGAACTCACCGACGAAGAAGGTAATGCCATGTGACTCTTTACGCTGTTTCGGTTTAAGGTATTTCATGGCCTTTCTTCTGTCATCCTCGGCAAAGTTTTTGACAAATAGCTCCTCTACCTCATCTGCTAGCTTTATAACCTGTCATTTCCCAGACTTTAGTCCCAAGTTTTTTTCTGGTTCTAAAGTTTCCGCATAATGTAAGTGATGGGCAACCATATCTAGCTCCAAAATCTCATATGAATTTGAGGGCATTTGTTGTGCAGACAAGACCAACTACGAAACCAACAGCCACTTTACATTGTCTGAGAACTTTCTCAAGGGAAGTTTTCAGCAACTAATGACCAAAATTTAGACATGATCCAATCATAAAACCATGCAAATGTGCTCTTTAAATCAGATTTTAAACTTTTCTGACTTTTCGATTTTCGAGGAATTGTTAACAAATTTTACCTTGTCTGAGCTGTTGAAATATGAACTCTCCACTACTTTCAGATAAATCGGAAGAACTTGTTTTCCAGTGACCTGCAAAAAAGCAGGATCTTTATGATTACAAGCAGGATTTCAGAGACAATAATGAAGGAATGAATTATGAGTGCCTATTTTCACTTACTTTGTCAAACTTCTTCAAAATCTTTATGAAAGCAAGCATGTTCAAGTGCCTGAATAATGGTCTCACAATAATCAAAAGATATCCAAAAATGAAACTTTAATTGTTCTGCATTCAATTTTTAGCATCATTATTGTTTACCTGTAAGTTTTGAGAAAACCCAACCCCTTGTAGAGCTCAACAAAAGCTCCTTTAATCATCTTCTCTGCATGATGCAATCTAGTCTTATTGATGTGAAGTTTTGTACCTTCATTGCATTTCTTTGAATTCGCCAAATCTTCCCTGAACAAATGGCTTATCGCCGAGAAGGTCCGAGATGGGGTGGTCAGAGGAATGTTCAACCTTATATTCTTCCCATGGAAACTTATAACCCGACCCGAGAATGATCTCCATTTTCGATCCAAGCTTTTAGTTCTTGTTGAGTTTCCCATTTCTTCTGATCTTGGAGAGTCTGAAAATGCCAACTCAGTCTTCTCGGAGTCCTCATTGATGTTCTCTTGTGAGTGTTCTTGCCCAGTTTTGTCCTTAACGGACTCCTCCTCTGCAGCCAAAATTTCAAAAACAGAACACAATATTAATAATGATAAAACAGAGCAGCAGATTCCTTATAGATAAAAGCCATCACAACTTCCTTCTTCTACAAGTTAACTATGAAAGTATGACATCATTAGTACAAAACAGAGCCTTAGATGTTTTCCAATGAGAGATAGATTAGTTAATGAACAAAATGAGACATTTTTAGCAACACCCATATGAGGAATTTGGCAGATGACGAGAGAAAACTGATAAACTCAAAACTTCTGGGTACCATTTGAAACAAGCCAAGTTGATGATTTTACCACAAGAAATTGTGTAGGAGATGGAACCCTCCTCCTTTGAATCCGGTGCGATATCACCGGTCTGGCGCCGCTGCTGGAGTGCCGTCTTCAGGTCAATGAGAATCTCCAATTGTTTCTTCAAGCTGTCTCCTCTCTCCATGAACTCTCCCTCCTTTGTCTTGAAGAACTGGTTCACCTTATTAAGCTGGAAGTCCAGACAGGAAAAGAATTCTTTCGCCGCAGCCGAATCGGCAAATTGGTCCAGCAGTTCCGTTTCATACATGTCTCCCTTGCTAACAGAGGAAGCAAGTTTCTTATGAACCTGTTAGCAAAAAGATTTCAACTTTACGTTATACTTATAATATTATATGCAAAATGGAGAAAAGAAAAACTGTGGGAAGTTGACTGAAAGAGTACATGAATAGGCCCATGATCTCGGCGTTGGTGGCCAAATATAGAGATTTTTTTTACAGAAGACCATAGGGTACTACTTGCAGCCGCAACGGTGGCAGTGGCGGTGGCTGCAGCGGTGGCGGGGTTATCAGTTTTAAGAAGATATAGTTTTTTGAGGTCCTTTTTAAGTTGCCAATAATCAACAAAGGCATGTTTCCATTCAGGGATCAACTGACCCTCAAACTGCTTGGAGAATTTGACCATATCGCTGTTAGTCTCTGTTTGAAACAGAGTATGGGAGGGGGAAAACAGGGGTGGGGGATGAAGAAGAGATTGCTGTGAGTGTTGGAAGGATGAACATGGTGACATTATTTATGGATGAAAAAGGGAATTCGATTGATGTGCTTCGTACTGATTCTCGACAGCACATTCTAAAATATCCTATGCTTCTTCCACTTGAAAGAGCATAGTGGCCAGGCTAGGTTCGCCGGAGATTTATCAGGCTGCCACCGGAAATGGGGCGACTTAAAACTTACCGACCAACATGCTTTCATGAAGTTTTTTTTTTTTTTTTGGAAGGGGTGGGGGAAATATAAAGTTGAAAACTTGTGGGACCAAAAAAGAGGGCGGGCGAGGAGGAGAGAAGCCTAATTCCCCTTTTTCCCCCTGCCAAAAATACAAGCTTTCTCTACTTGTCCTCTCTCCAACTTTCTTTCCGGAAACTTGAGTATAGCTCAACTATCAATAACCTTTCCGGTAGTTAAAATAAGTATAGTTTAGTAGTAATTGATATATATCTCCAAATAAAAAGTTGTGAGTTCGACTTTCACCTTCACATGTTGTACTAAAAAGAAATAATAACCTTCTCTGTAGGTTCTGCAAACCCGAGCACAGCTCAAGCATCAATAACCTTCCACATAGTTTCCTATGGCTTCTTTTAACGTAATAAAGAGCAAGTTCGTCTTCACCACCGTTAAATATTTGACAACTAAAAGAGAAAAAATAGAGACATTTTGTAAAATTTAATGAGTTGTCAATTTTTTAATGGTGGTGAGGATAAAATTTGGTCCTTGTCGTCAATGAGCAAAATATTTTCCTTGTAATGTTATATTGTATGAACTAAACGTTTAACATGTCTCTAAGTTTAAGCTTTTAATAACTTTTGATTTTATATCTAATATACGTTGAATTTAAGAATGTCCACTAACTAGGTTTTTTAACTTTTAATTTTATATCTAATTAGTTCTTAAACTATTCATCATGTCTAATAAGACCTTCACCCATTTGAATTTTTGTCCAATAGGTTCCATAGATTCTTTTAAAACTTTAACATGTCAAACACTTGAAAAGTCAAGATAAGGTCTATTAGACACTAAATTAAAAGTCTGTGAATTCTATTACACATAACCTTGAAAAGTTTAAGGTCTAAATTAAAATCAAATGAGACTACTTAGATAGAACTTGAAATTAAAATCATACGTGTTCAGATTTTAAAATGGACAACATCATACTAGTATAGAAATACAAAGAGGCCAATTATTCAGACCCATAAAATTTGAACACTCGCAATGGTTTGGTAGGTTGAATTATTAGTGCCAAACCCTTGTGTCTCATAAGCAACATGCGTGAAGTGTATGGCATTTGAGAGACTTTGAGACGTTTAAAATGTCTTTGAATAAATGGGAGAGGGTGATAAAGAAGAAATTGAAGCTAATTGGCCAAGGATTTGCATGCACACAAAAGATAATTGTAATTAGACCAGCATGGTTCCCACTTAGATTTTAGGATAACTAATTAATACACTATTTTTTTTAAAGTTCTTGCTTGTCCCATAAGAAGAATGATTTGTGCTTGGTTTTTATGGAGTGGCGGGGGAATCATTTGATACATATTTTGGCTCTCTCTATGGATCATCATGTAGTTGATTAATTACTTGTGTGTGTCCAATGGAAGATTTTGATCAACTGCCGTTAATGGAGATTACTGTTTCTCACCTCCCTGTTTTTCTTTGATACAGGATAAAAAATATATCCAGAAATATTTCTCCACAATTTTAAAGTACACACACACACACATATATATATATATATATATATTTTGCTTTTTATTTTTTGCAGTTTAAAATTATTGTTTTCTAATTTTAGATGGAGCCTTCTGCAGTTTTTTGTTAGAAAAAATGGAGAAAAATGGTAAAACCACTTAAAAAAACTGAGAGATATTTTTTATGAGATTATCGATTTTAATAACATAATTAGAAAAAAAACAACAGTCAACACCTGTGTTCTAATTATGGGATCATGGGAGAGTAAGAAGCACAGTAGTCTCTCTATCATTAAGGAGCAATGTTTTTTCCTAAGGTTAGTGTTCCATATATTTATCAAACTCATATTCAATCTCTCTTTTTATTCTTTGCCTATAGATCGATAATTTCAAACAATTAACTATAGCGGTTATGTTGCGAATTTCTTTCAAGTTTAGTAAACATGCTTGTTGTAGGTATGTTCCAAGAGACAAGTATTCGATCCCTTACTAAAATCTAACATCCTCTAATATACACAGAATCTTGTTCTAATGTGTTTGGTTGAGAAAGATGGTTTCATCATTCTTTTTGTCCTAGTAGAAATATTCTTCACAATAAATTAAAGTCAACCAGCTGATCTAAAGTCAAGCTTTTTTTTTTACTTGTTTTTTATTCATTCGTAGAACTTCTACGGTCTATAATAAAATATATATATACCCTAATTTGAGTTTAGATCAACTAGTTAAAGACTTATCTCTGATAAGGTCGTGAGCTTTGAATCCTCACCCGTAACAAAAAGACTGAAAATATGATTTCATCACTAATTACATTCATAAATTTTTTTCAGAAAGTAAAAAGATTGATAGCAATCATATATGCCAATGAGTATATAGATGGAACAATAATGTAAAACTAGAAGAATAATTTGAATCCTAATAATAATAACAATAATAATAGCAAAGAACAAAAATATATAAGTTAGATTTTAAATCTAACATCTCAATTGTGTGAGATGTGGATGAATATTTCTGATAGTTAAAAAATATTTAAAATAACAAATAAACCTTTCATTATTTTTAAATAAGATAAGATTTACTAATATTAACATTAGGTCTATATTAGTAAGAAAATGTTGATTTGTTGATATTTAGATTCTGTCAAATTTTTTACGATACTAAAGAAATGTCGATTCATCTCTCGTATTGACGTTGAACTTCTGAGCATATGTCGAAGAATCGAAGAAAAATTAAAAAGCTTGACACGAGAACAAAACAATAATAATTGATTTTGATCCTCATAAATGAACCTAGTCAGGCTGCTGGTATTGGTCATAGAGTCATAGTTGCTTAGCTCTAATGCCCAAATCATAATTTGTTCCATTCCATTATTTGTTCTAATATTCTTTTGGAACAAAAGCTTTGGTTATTAATACACAACTCATTTCTATTCCTCCCACCCACTTGGCCAACCTGCTCCCCCTTTCCCACTCCCCTTCCCTCTCCTTTTCTTTTTTCTATTAAAAGGAAAAGGAACAATTATTTCTCACAAATGAATCAAGAACAAAATACTTAAAATGCGACCATAATCTCACATTGAAAGTTAGAAAAAATTATAGCATAGATCGGAGACAAATTCTTTATTAATACACGGCACATAATTGAAGTAAATATATATACACATGTTAAGAGTAAAAAATGAATCGGGACCAAGGGAGAGACGACTACCTCGATACAATTATCCTATTTGTTTTCTTTATAATTTAAAGGCTCATCATTTGGCATTCTCGCTTCTTACTTCTTGTTTTCTGTTTTCAAATTTTTAAAAAACATAAAGTAACCGGTTTTTATGTTTCTCGTTTCTCATTTTTAAGGGAATTTTGTTCAAAATTCTGTAGAATTTTTTGAAACAACAAGATCAAATTTCATGTTTTTTTATTCTTGTTTCCAGTTTTTCTTTTTTACTTCTCAAAACATAGATATTATTTTTCAAATGCATATATATATATATATATATATATATATATAACATTAAAATTTTAAATATTTTATTTGAAAAATTAAATTTCATATACAAATTTTATTTTTGTTTTAATCTAAAATTTTATTGAACAGAAAAAAAGGGAGAAATGTTAACCAAATATGTTTTGTTTTTTTCCTTAAAAAAAACAATCAATAACAAATAGTTATCCAACGTAGTTAAATTTATCATCCAGAATGAGAAATAAAAAATAAATAATGAAAAATAGAAACAGATAAACTCTAAAAAAGTGATCGAATCGGGAAATATTTCTAAAAGATAAATCATAATTGAAAGAAGAATGCCTTCAACTATTCAAGCTTCCTGCAAAACCAAATTTATTATTTTTTTTTTCGAGTTGATAAAATAAAATCCAATATCAAGTAACACACGCTTAAATATTTGTGGAGAATTGACGCTGATTCTCAAAGATACGCAATAATTTTTTTTTCTACATTTTTATTTTTTTATTCTCTCTCTTCACGTCCCTCTCTTCCACCAACTTTAGTCTCTCTCTAACCCTTAATTAACAATTTTAGATTATAATTTTTTAACTTAATAAAATATACTCACATATATTGATAGCTCTTTTCCATTTATTAAATTGAATTATTAAACATATTATTCAATGTTACATATTCCTTTTAGTTTAAATACTCTTTCACTTTCCTTATTTTAATTTCTATACGTTCGTTTCAATCCACGTACTCTCAAACGTTTGTTTTTGTCATTATAATTTTAAACCGTGACCATTTTAGCATGACAATTCACTTACAACTTTTTGTTTAATGTAACCATAAATTTGTATTAAAGAATTTTTATTGTGTATAAAATTTGTATTAAAAATTTTGTAAATAGAACCAAAATATTTTTTTTTCTTTACGTACATGGACCAAAATAGTATTTAAACATTTTTTTAGTTAAAAAAAATTGTAGGAATCAGAGATCGAACCATAAACTTTTGGAATGGTTATCAGTATCTTATC
Source organism: Momordica charantia (assembly GCF_013281855.1). Classification (NCBI taxonomy): domain Eukaryota; kingdom Viridiplantae; phylum Streptophyta; class Magnoliopsida; order Cucurbitales; family Cucurbitaceae; genus Momordica; species Momordica charantia. The sequence goes on along the minus strand of NW_028275167.1, from coordinate 29,385,154 downwards.
TACTAATTAATGTATCTTATCTACTAATTAATGTTCAGATTGACAATGTTAACAACTTTCATTTGTCCATTCATTAGAGTGGAACTGTAAGAACGAATAAAATGAATGACATCAACGAAAAATTCAATATCAAAATTCGACGAGAATAATATTTGATGTGTCAGTATGTAGGCACAAAACTTTACAATAGACTTTTATGGTAAATTTTCTAGCATCAAAATTGTGGAGATTTCTTTTTCTTCTTATTTTTAGAAATGGTCACTTTAGTGTGTGTGTGATTAAAGTACACCTAATCTCCTAATGATCCTTATGTAGGCAATGTCTACTACAATGGGCCTTTTTGTTGGTTTAAAAATGAAATATTCCAAAGTAGAAAAAATAATAATAAAAGGAGAAACAAATAATATCTTGGAAGAAAATCAAATAAAAAGAGGGGCAAAAAAAAAAAAAAGGTTTGTTCCACAAAATGTTGAGGCTTTAGGTGAACTCAACCAATTATAAGGCATGAAAATGATGGTTGATTCAGATTTGCATAACTTGGTGCCCCCTTCCTCTCTCTCTTTTCAATCCTTCATTCATTACCATTATCTTCTTAAATATTTTTTTTCTTTGTTTTTACTAATTTTTTAAGATCCTACTTTTTTTTTTTTTATGAAACCCATTTGCTCACTTCCATCCATCAATCAATCTTATCACAATTTTAATTGCATGCTATGTTAGATATCTTTATATTAAAGTTTTGTGGATGATTTGGGAATTTTAATTTGTTTGTAACATTTTAATGGCAGGAATAATGTAATTAAAATTTTGCTAAGTTTTAGTTTAGTCTTCCAATTCATTTATAGTGTGAAGATATTCTTAAAAATGTATATTTTTATTTAGTTAAATAAAAAATTATATTTAGTCTCTGAACTTAATAAGTTCATAAATTTGAATTTTGTAATTAATAGGTTTCTACAATTAACTTTGTTAGTTTAAAACTTACTTGATATACTAATAAATTATCCAGAGATTATGTCTATGTTATTGCAAGTGAAAATAATTGGTAACTAAATGGTGCTATAGTGGATAGGAAAAAACCCATAAATTTCCATATTTTGTGTTAAAAAAGTTTTAACTAGCACTCACCAGTCATTTAGCCTGTTTCAATTATCACATCGCACTTTTGTAATCTCTTTAATGTAAGTGTTAAACTAAAATTTTTAACCATATATACCTAATAGACACAATTAAAAGTTTAGTTAAATTTGCTAATTAACCCATTTATATTTGGAGAATATTAGAGGCATGTTTGATAATAAATAGTCACTTTCTCATTTTTTGTTTAGCATTTGGTATGACTTTTCCATGGGTGGTTTATGACTCAGTTATATTGTTCCCTTCTCTCTTGTCTATTTATGGAGTCGTAAAATCGCGTGCCGAACCCGCGCTTTTGAACTCACAATTACTTGAATTAGTTAATTGATTAATAATATTCTCCGTTTGTGTGCCTAGTGAAATTCAGTGAATGACGGTGTTTGGTCACACGAGCAGAGTGGTCATTATTCGGGAATATGGATTACATTATCCCGGTGCTGTTTTTATTTTATTCGGTTTTTAGTCTTTGACCAATGACCAGCCCTCCATTTTGGAAGATTCAGTAAGTTCATAGATTTAAGGATAAATATTTTAATAGGGAATCATCATCTTAATGGATAAACTAATTCCTCTCTTGGCATATCCTTATGCAAGCCTTTTGTTACAACACGAGTTCTAATGCGCTGTTTGGTTAAGAATTAATAATAATAATATAATAATAATAATGCAAAAAGGAGATTCCTGGGAATTGGATTCCAATGTTGGATTTGATTTGTATAAATTTCAAGAAAGGAAATCCAATTCCAAAAGGTGGGTTAGGCAATCCAATAACTGTATATAATTTGAAAAATAATAATAATAAGTCCCTTTTGGGTTTCTAGAAAAAATATTATTTTTATAATATTGTGGAGGACTTTGATAGCAATTAAAATGCTTTCATAATTGTGGGAAATTTGAATATCCTATTTGAGATTGAGAACGGAAGGAAATAATAATAATTAGGAATTCTAGCTCCCATGCCGCCCTCTGAATGGAGGATTTATCTTTCTTAATTCTCGAACTTACACAAAGAATTTTAAGATTCTCGTTCCATTCTCTAAATCTGAGTGTTACTAATGTGTTTATAACTCTTCTAAGGAAAGTTCATTGCTATATTTGTACTCCAAGTTTAAATTTCAAATTGGTTTTTAAATTTTTTGAAATATCTATTTTAGTTTCTAAAATCTAATGTTGCTATATTATTATGTCATCCAACATTTGCACACTCCAATATTCACATTATTATAACTTCAATACATGGCTCTATGTGTTAATATATTTGAATGCACGTACATCTTCGAAATCACATTAATACATCATCAAAACTTGACGGTGAGAACTATAAATTAATTAGTTACTTTATTAAGCTTGGATACTAAAATGAAATAACTTACAAACTTAGGACTAAATTAGAAAAACAAAATCTCTAGTTAATTAATTAATTAATAACTCCACTTCCCTATTTAGGCTGCGACAAAAGGGAAAACAAAAAACAAAAAAAAAAAAGAATTTAGAAAAGTTAGATGTGTAAAAAGTGGATGAAATTAGGGGTTTGTGAGGTTAATGATAATATGCTTTGGTACGAAGAGATTATTCAGAGGACTAAGCATATGCTTTCTAAGTGTACTCTAATTCCCAAAATGCATGGTTCTGTGTGAGGTTTTGAGGGAATTTTGCATCAATTTTCATCTATTTTTCTTAATGGATTTTCCACAGAGTATATGCTTCACTTTGCATCTTCCATGCAATCAATCCATATATAACGTGTTCTTAGTTTTGATTTAAACCCCAACAAAAAAAAAAAAAAGTAGAGGTTCTTAAATTCTCTTTATTTCTTTTCTAGCTAGGGTTTTTCTTAGTATCGAGTACTTCGAGAGAATTCTTGCAATAAGAACCAAAATCTATGTAGATTGTGAGATGGATTTATAATTGAAATTCTGCGGCCCTTACCATCTATACTTTGTTTTACCTAACTCGATGAAATTATATTTAGATTCGATAAATTCAACTGGATTCATTTTGATCAAACAAGTTAAATATATATAATTAGTTCGAGTTTTGGTCCGATTTGAGTTTATCAAAGAAAAACTTGTTTTTCACTTAAGGGTAAAATTTAAGAGGTGTCAAAAATTTGTTGCAAGATAAAATCCTACTAGGACCTAGCTAAATAGGGACAGAGAATTTCTACTTAAAAGCGAGAACGTACAAAGATAAAAGAAGGAAAGCATATTTCTCTGTTTACATTGACACATGCATGCTATTAAAATTACTATGTGCACATTTCTTTCAATTTTGTTTTATTTTTTTTTAATTTCAATAACTTTTTTAATACAATCATGTGTATGAGTGGAGATTCGAATATAATCTACACCTTTTTAATCAATAATATATGTTTTAATTAGTTGAATAATTCTCATAATCTTAAATAAAATCGTCAAAACGAGCATTGAACGTTAATTGACATATATCTTCAAAAAAAAAAAAATTCTTAAATAAAACCTTGGAAGTGATGGCTTTCCAACCTTGAAGCATTATTTTCTATAAAACAAAACATGACATTGAAGGGAAATAAATACTCAAACTAATATTGTTTTATATTTTTGCATTTAAAAGAAATAATCTTAAATAACTCAAACCAATCAGTAATTAAAACAATAATTCAAATTGGTATACGTCTAAAAGAAGGTTAATTAGGAATCTCAATCTTTCCCCACAGTTGGATTGAAGAACAAGATAATATCAAAAAGCTACACTTTGATTCTACGGATCGGAACCACATGATCTAATACCACTTGTCCCCCAGTATGTTACGTTTTATTTTTTTTTTCTTATATTCCTCATAAATTCAATCCTTCCACATGTAAATATATTCAATATTTTCTAATTTTTTAAAAATAATTTTCAATTTTGTTCTTAAAATTTTAAATTTTTTAATTTTCACCTTTGCTGTATAAAAAAATTCTCAATTAAGCCTTTAAAAAAAGTTTATTAAATTTCGTTAATATAAAATTATATGTCTTTAAATTATTTTTCGTTTAACATATTTGAACACGTGGATCATGCCACTTGAAAAGAGGAATTTTGTTGAAGGGCATGGGTTGAATATCGTGGATTGAATTTTATGTGTCAAGTTAAAAAATAAGTAATTAAAATAATAATTTAATGATATGTCAATATTTTATTAACAAATTTAAATAATTTTTTACAAAATAATTTAATTTAGAAATTTTTAGTACTTTAAAATATTTAAGGAGTAGGACCAAATTAAATTAAAATTCTCCTCAAAGATTAAAGACTATTTTGGTATATTTAACTTAAAATGTATTGCATATATTTTTGTTTTTCTTTGATACTTCCATAATTCCAATTTTTTATAAATCTTTATTTTCTTACCGCGGAGGTTAAAGGCTCATTAAGGTAAAATCTTGATGAGTGTAATTATTTATAACTTCATTTCAATAGAATATTGTAACGAAACCTGCTGAACTAAACTTTTTTTTTATTCGAAGGAGACTGAAATTTAATAATATAATAGTAGTTAGGTAAATTTGCAATTACTTGAAATGAAGACAAAAAATGGAGATATTGGTTATTTTCATGGATAAAACGACCAGGTTTGGTGTATTTTCATGAATAACGTAATTAGGCAACTTCTAAACTTCTAGGCTCTGAACAAAACGCACGCGCCTCTCTTTTCTACGTATTTGTTTCATGTACGATTCCGCATGATCAATCATAGATCCTGATTGCATCATCTCCCGACACGTGTTAGCTTCTCAAACGATGATTCTGCAGCTCTCCACCCGATAAAAAACTGTTAGTAAAACATTCTTCTACAGTTCTATATAATCCAAATTTAGATCCACGTGTCTGGCTTTTAGTAATATAAATGTATTTTCGAATATTTGTAAGTTATACATATATTTCGACCATAATTCAATTAGGATAGACATCAATAACCTAAAGATTGGAATCTCCGTCTTATAAAAAAAGCTATATATTTTTGTCTATCATGTAGAACGAATGTCTTAGTGACTATGATATATGTGACTAACCATCATGATTTAAACAAGGGATTAGTACATAGATGGTCTCTCTATAAATCATAATTACATAAAAGGATGGAAAAGTATAAAATTTACACTTTTGTCATGAAAGAATCCCTGATTGGATGGTACCCACACAAATTACTAGTATATCCTTAAGATCCATCTTAATATTAAATAATTATTAAAATTTCGACTTGGTAAATTGAGAGGTCAAATCCCTTAAAATGTGCTAATGATACTTCCCAAAATTAAAGAATCCCAAAACCCTAAAAAACTCATCCATTTTCGAAACCCACCCCTTTCTTCTTCATCGTTTTTTCTTTTCTTCCTCCAACCGTCGGTTTTCCTTCCTCCAACCATCCCTTCCTCTTCTCTGATCGTCCGTTCCTCTTCTCCGACCGTCTGTTGTCCTCTTCGATCGACTCCGATTTTCTTTGTCGCAGGAGCATTCCATCTCTGGCCGCCTTCAAAAAGAGATTTCCGTCGGTTCTTATTCTCCGGGCGTTTCTGCTTGCCTTCGTCTCCGGCCGACGTTTGCATGCCTTCATCTCTGGCCGCCTCAATTTTTCTCAATCGTTAGAGCAGTTCATCTCCAGATTGAAAGGTTTGCATTCCAATTGATGTTTTCAATTTTTGATTTGGTGTGAAATATTGTATATGTGAAGATATATAGTCTAGTGATTTGATTAGGATATATCTTATAACTCAACTTGTATATATGCGGATATGAGGATATATACTATAGCGATTTTGAATGTATATATGCGGATATATAATTGGATATATCTTATAACTCAACTTGTATAAATGCGGATACGCGGATATATACTATAATGATTTTGAATGTATATATGCGGAATATATAAGTGGATATATACTGTGATTTTGAATTTATTTTTTGAATATGCGAATATATGTTCATTGAGACTTCAAAAGATGTTTATATGATTTTGAATTGTCTCTGAGCAAGTGGGAGTGAATTAAGGGAAAATCAATCTTTTTTAAGAAGTAAATTAAGGTTTTGAATGAACGAATTAAGGGATTTCTGTTGAAAATAAGTATAGGGCCCACATAATTAAAGGATTATGATAATAATTTATGGAATTAAATCTTTTATATTTCGAAAAAACAAATAACTATAATAAATGTAAATACAATAAATAAGGGTAAAATCGAAATTAAAATAAAATCCTACATGAAATCTAAAAGTGTAAAATTAAAAAAATTTAGACATATATAAATAAGTTTCTAAAACACACATTCGAAAACATTATCTCTTTAAACAATTCGCCTATAAACATAGGTTGAATCTATTAGTTTAAAAAAAGCGAAGGATTCAAGCTATGCTAACGTCGGCCATGCAATTACAAATGAAATTATGTGGATAATTTTTATTGAAGTTAATTAATGGAAAATTTGAGCGCGAGGGTATGTTTTTTTTTAGATTTTGTTAACTATTAGAATATGATTTGTAATTATTGTAATTAATATGATTCCATTAATGGATTAATATTTTTGTTACATGTAAAGTTGAAATTAAATTGGGCTCCTGAAATGCTATATATACTACTTTTTTACTTTGTGAGAAAGGCAAAGGGGGGCTTTAAAAGGGGAAAAGGAAAAGGAAATGCCAAAACACCAAATGATTTGAATTTGTAATTAAAGTGAAAAATGACAAATTAACCCAACCAACCAGACATAAAAGAAGAGGCTTTACAAATAACAACCGTCCATCTCTTCATAAAGGAATTTCATTTCATTTCCTCACTATTTTTGTTTGTTCAAACCAATTTTTCATTTTTCATTCACAAAATGAAGCTTTCAAACTTTCAACTTTTTCTCTTCCCTCATTCCCAAAGCTCGACTTAACTTCGCTTAACCAATTAATATGATAATTCATACCCTTTATCAAATTATCCATTAATTATATCATTCAAGGGTTAGAGGGTAGAAGTGACTTATTTAAATATAAAATTAACCAAATGGTCATTCGTTATATCAGTCACTAATTTGATAGGATGGAAATGAGTCAGGTTCACAGTGATATATAGCTTAACAAATTGAATTCAAACAAGCTAAATAAAAATATACTTTTATCATCTTTAAATCCATGGTTATTGAGGTCATACAGTTGTTTTTTTTTTTCAATAAAAATGGGGAAATAGAATTAAGGAATGGAAACATGTGACCAAAAGACCCTTATAAACTAAAATCGATTCTAATTTTATATAATTGCAAAAAAAAAATCATATTTTTATAATACGATGAAAGAAAATGCTAATATTACGTTGGCTTACTCACAAAAGTTCTCTCCAAAATAATTAAATTCCAATGCCATGCACCAAAAAATCCAATAAAAAACCTGTCCTTTTGTGCATGATAAAGTGCATTTGCTTGGCTTTTTTTTTTCCTTTTCTTTTTGGGCATTTTAATATGGTATTATATTATTTCCTTTATAATATTTAGAAAATTCACGAGCATATATAGAAAGAGTCTGATTACAACGTGATATGATGTGATAACCTTTCACAATTAATGCATATTGGTTAATTAATGTTTGTATTTTACCTTAATTACGGTGACATAAAAGATATATATATATATATATGGAGTAAAAAGAGAGAGCTATGGTATTGACTCCAAAGTTTTAAATGTCGATGTCGATGGAAATGTTGAGATCTCAATTTCATGAAAATATCGATAAAATGTTGATATCGATGTATATTTTTGTAAAAGTTAGAAAAATTTAAAAATCGTAAAAATATTTAAATTAACAAATAAACATTTTTCTATTTTTAAATAATTTAACGATTAATATTAATATTGTGTATATATTAGTGGCATTTTGATGATATTTTCATATTTTGTATCTTTTTTTTTTTTGTAATATGATGGAAAGGTTGATTTATTCGATTGTGGAACTTATGAATACATGAAAATGTCGATAAACATGTCTAACATATATAATTAATTCTTTAAATAACAACTAAATAAATAGTTGAAAATGAAACTATATAGTCCAATATACAAAACTTACCATGAAAGCTAGCCATAAAATTGGAGTAAAAAAGAGAATTGGAATGGAGAGTCAAAAGGGGCAGCAAATTTATAATAAAACCAAGCACTTGTACATCTAATGCCATTGAAAAGTGGGTAACTTTATAAATAGAGCAATAATTGAGGCTATTTTATTTTGGTTCTACTAACCAAAAAAACTGTTTTGATTGGGCGGACCCCATTTTCTTGCCCTCATGATCTCCCAATCACTACTTTTTCATTACTTTTTTTTTTGAGGGAAAAAAAATTAGAAAGGAGAAAAGTGAGTTGGAAAAAAAAAGGGAGAAACTAAGAGGAGTTGTATTCTATATGATTTATGTTTCCATGTAGCAAGGCTTTGCAATCTGCAAAAGCAAAGCTTCTTTCATTTGAGTAATGTGTTTGACAACTGGTTTACCTATCATCTCCTCTCTCGTAAATATATGACAGTCGTTCGGGTCGGTCAATAAAAGCGTTAGTGAAACAAAGTTATGTTAGAGATGACTTTCATGTCTCATTATTTGCCCTTTAAATCATTCATGGTCTCCTCTAATCTTTTTTTGTTTGAAAATATCGAAAATTGGGTTAATGATTTCTCATACAAATATTTTTCACACCTGATATGTAAAGTATAAAGTAAAAATCTTAATTATACCAATAATTTTATTCTATGTGAGATATGTTCTTCCTCAAAAAAAAAAAAAAAAAATCTCTTCCACAAACTCTTTCAACTACCTGAGTCACAAACATAAGATCTAGTTTATACTTTAAAGTCAATACAAGATATGAATTTCACATTAAAAAATTAGTTGATATGTGTAAAATAATCATATTTGTGAATAAATATAAAAACGTCTTACAGTTGAAAGAGTAAAAGAGCACTTAAAAAACGAAAGTTTTGGTATAGGAGTAATAAGTATTTTATTCTCTAACCTTTTACAAAAAAAAAAAAAGGTATTTTATTCTCTAAACTATGCTGGAATTAAGGAGGATGTAATGTATTTCAATAATCAATGTATTTTACAAAAAAAACTAGACAACAAATTATGTAATATATCAATGGGAGGATGAAGAGGATTAACGAGGGCCAGAAAGGCCCATCATTTTAGCCGATGTAAGTATCTGATTGGGTCACTAGGCGCATTGGAGTTGTTATTGGGCCTAAGGCCCAATAAAGTTCGATTCAGCAGTAGGATTTTTTTTTCTTTTTAACACTAGGATTGTATTTGAAAAATATAATTATTTTCCTTTATTTTTTTTTTCTTTTTCTCAATTCTCAGTTCATATCTGAAAACAAAATTTCCGTTTATATGTATATTTATTTTATTATTCTATAAATAATTCAGGTAAATTTTTATAGTCAACTTTTTTGATAAAGGAGTTTTTTCCTTTAATATATAAAATACAAAATGGAGAGAAGTCCCAAAAAAAAAAACTCGTCTTTATGAAAATAAAGAAATAAAAATAAAACAAAATACATTTTTGGACCTTCACGTTTGAAATTGATTTCTATATAATCTTATAAAACCATCAATTTGGCTCTTGAGATTTAAATTTATCTTTTATTGGTCTTTAAATTCAAAAAATGACATATTTGGTCATTGAAGTTGGAATTTAGTTTTAATTTGTTGGTGGTCAAAATTAGAATTGACATGTGTACACATCTACTCAGTTCGAACTCTCCAAAAAGTGCAAAATGGACTTTTCGTACCCGTCGATCTGATCCATGTCGAGCTGAGATGATGAAACCATATCCACCGACTTAAAGAATCTGACCTTAGGCCCGACCACCAACCTGAGGACCCGATAACCGTAACAGCCTATCGGAATGGTCCAACGGTCTTGTCTCCCCCCACCTGCCTAGAAAAGGGATACTCAACCCCACAATTCAGGTACACAATTCCTCCGACTTGGTTTAACTCAAGCTCACGCTAACTTCGGCATCAAAATATTTGTTCCTTGTGCAGGTTTCATCGAGATCGCACCTTGGAGCTCGTCCTCGTTAGTTCGTGAACCAACCTGTGAGCTCGACGGAAAATAGCATCAACATAATTGGTCGATTTCTAAAGAGTTCCCAAGTTGAGTTGACCAAACAGAATGATGATGTGGAAATTAATAAATAGGGATGGCAAAAATACGGGACCCGACTCGATCGGGTCGGAGAATCCTCAAGTCTCCTTGTCTCGACCCCAAGTCATCAAGTTTTATTGCTTTTATATTTTTATGTATAATAATAATAATAATATATAAATTCTTATAAATACTTTTTAATTTATTTTAAAAAGAAGCCCAAACCCAAATAGAATAACCAATTTATCAAATTTTATTTCTTTCTTATACTTGTAAACCTAATAAAATAGACCTAAAATATTAATAATTCCTTCTCAAAAAACAAAACTAGAAAAGTTAAAAGAAATATATATATATTTTCGGGATAGGTTCCCCTTAGGGACTCCATCCCTAATTGAGGAATCCCCGCCCCGTCCCCATTGCCATCAACATATATCGATTATACTTTGTTACTTAGCAAAAGATAATGAAGAACTAACGTGTTAATTTTTTTAGTACAACATATGGGAGGAGATCGAACTCACGGAATATAAGTCAATTATTGTTGAACTATACTCGTTTTGGTATTAACATATCAATTAATGATTTTAACATTTAGATATCGAAAATGTCACTTTTGAAACTTTAAGAATCGAGTTCAATATAAAATTTAAATTAGAAGGATAAAAATGATTATTTTTTAAACTTATGGACGAAATAAAATCCAACCATAGAAACAAAAAAAATGGTATATTACCCTTAAAAGTTAATAAATACGAAGATTTAAATTCAATAAGAAAATAGTAGGAGGGAGAGAGGGAAAATGGCCAACCAGAAATACAACTGTTCCATGTCAGACTTGTCAACCAATAGTAAGATGAAACGTGGCAAAATGGAAATGGCTCATCTACGAACCTCGATACCTTCCCGCAGCCGATCTTCTCTGAACCAATTCCCGATCTTAATTTCTTGGCCGCGCCTGCAATTTTGACCCGCCGCATCCTGGCGCCGACGGCCCAATCGGCGGAAAAGAAAGAACAGTCCAGATTTCTCGCCACCAATTTCCCCCTTCCCTCCTTCGTTTCGCGTTCTCCGGCGGCAAGAATGCCGTCGTCTCAGATCCTACCGATTACCCAACCCCCTTTGTCATCTCCATATTCCTCCGGAGGCTCCGCTGCGAATTCGATTATGGCAACCACATCTACTGCCATAGACATAATGTTGCTCAAAGAAGATGATGAACAGAGAACTGGAGTTCTTGTTTCTCCGTCGTTCGAGGATGATAAGACGCTGCCTTATAAGCCCCTTCTTCCCAGGACTTCAAGCTATGCCTCCACATCAACCAGTACATCCACCGCAAGCAATATGTACAAGCAGAAGCGGAGGCGAATCAGGAGCGAAAACTTTTTGTCCTTTCTCTCCTGCGACGTCCGCCACCAGACAGTTGAACGTGATGTCGAGGATGCCGGCGTTGAGAGAGCCGAGAGATTTATACTCACCCGCTTCGGTTTCAAACTCTCGAAATATATTGGGTAAAATTACCTAATTGGATCATCTGCTTTCTTTTTACTAGCTGTGATAGTATTAAGAGATAAATTTCTTTTGATTGATAATTACGTTTATCATTGCGTAGATAAATCAAGATTCATGTATATAATTTATAGATCGAAATCCATTATGTATCTGCTAATAGAGATTTTTAAGTTATATATCATCACAATTTCTTTTTGGATGGCTTATCATGTTTGAGATTTTACAACTCATCCTATCATTCAGGGTAGCCTTCAGATGGATTGCAAGATTTATCGCACTTGGCTGTTATTCATTGTTTCTTCTCCCAGGTTTTCTTCAGGGTATGTGAACCAAGATTCTTATTTGCAAGCACAGTAGATTTCAATATTCATTTCTTTGCTGGTCATTGTGAATATTTGTCACTTGCAGTTGGATACTATTATTTCTCATCCAGTCAGATACGCAGAAGTATACCCTATGGTGATAAACCAAGGAATAAGTGAGGAACTAATAAATGATAAATATATTTCTCTTATGTGAATTTAAGATGAAAGTGCATTTCTTAATTACGCTTTCATATGCTGTGGCATGAAATTTACTGGTGCAGGTTGGATCTTTATCTACCAAAACATATTGACGGGCCAAAACCAGTTGTTGCATTTATCACTGGTGGGGCTTGGATTATTGGGTAAGTGGTGATATCATTCTACTGTTCTAAAATTCATGTTCTTCCAGTGGATGGGGTTATAAAAGTATTTCTCAATTTGAGAATATATTTGAAAAGAGTTATAGTCAAACAACTAAGACAAATGTCCTCGTCATTTCGATTTGATTTAGGGGTTAATTTCATGAAATATTTGGGATTTACGGCTTGGCATGTTTGAGAAATTTATTCTGTCGATGCAGTTATAAGGCTTGGGGTTGTCTCCTAGGACAACAGTTATCAGAAAGAGATGTCATCGTAGCATGCATTGATTACAGGTAATTTGGTCTCAATAATGATGTAATCACCATTGCCAAACGTCAATCTCGCCATTTGGCCAAATGAAATCCTCTTTTGTGTAGTTAATGATAGATTGCACACATTTTTGATGTAGAAATTTTCCTCAGGGAACTATGAGTGATATGATTAACGATGCTTCCCAAGGTATCTCGTTCTTGTGTAATAACATCAGAGAATTTGGAGGCGATCCAAACAGGTAACGTTTTACTCTCTCCACATCTTTCTTCTGTAGTTAAGATCTTCAAAGATGAACTTCCCAGATTCCTTCCATTTTAAATGATCAAGGGAAAATTCTGATTAGGTTGAGCCATAAGTACTTGATCTTTTTGTTTAAAGGGTGGTTACTCATGAGAGAGTGGAGAGATGGCTTTATCTCTCAGTACAAAGGGGTGTTCCGCCCGAAAGAAGAAAAGAGGAAATTCGAGAAGAAGGCGTTGTAACAGTGAAAGAAACTTTGGGTTTGGAGTGTCTTTCAATATTAATACACAATGGCATATTGCTATAAATTCTACTTCAAATTTCAAATTCAGATGCCTATCACTATTTAGTTGTTTGGTTCATTTACTGACCATGAAATCCGTTCTTTTTTGTTTTCTTAAAGAATCTATCTAATGGGTCAGTCAGCTGGGGCACATATAGCTGCTTGCACACTTTTGGGGCAAGCAATGAAAGAGGTTCGCAGAGTAGAAAGTATCTCATGGAGTGTTTCTCAGATTAAAGCTTTCTTTGGTTTGTCAGGAGGGTGAGTATTTCTACAGCTATGGATCCAAGAGTTTGGTCATAAAAAGGGTATTCTATGGGCCTATAGCATTCTCTTCTATAAAAATCAGTTATAATTTTCTGCTCTACGTGTAAACAGGTATAATTTGCTTAATTTGGTAGATTACTTCCACTCTCGAGGTCTATCACGTTCTCTTTTTCTGAGGTATTAGAATTTGTTGTAGTAAATTATAACCATACATCCTTAATTTTGATTCTTGTATAACGTAATCAAACACTTCATTACAGCATAATGGAAGGAGAACAGTCCTTGAAACGATTTTCACCCGAAGTAATGATCTCAGAAGAACCCAACATCGGAGCTGCAGTGTCGATTCTTCCTCCCGTCGTTTTATTTCATGGAACTGCAGACTATTCTATACCATCAAACGCTAGGTACATCATCATGTAGATCTACAAGATCATATGTAACACGAAGTTCCAAATGATACCTTGAACTATATTTTCTCTGTAAAGCATTTCTTGCGTTTCAAGTAGTTCTGTTTATTGCCGTGCAGTAAAACTTTTGCTGAGACACTTAAAAGCGTTGGAGTAAAAGCTGAGACATTTTTCTACGAAGGAAAGACACATACAGATGTATTTGTTCAGGTAAAAGAACATCTCAAGATTCTTTTGCAACTTTGCTTCCTTTTTGACATGCTATGTAAACCTATTACTGCATTCCGTTACCTGAACTATAATGGTTTTATCAGTTTCCCTTTTTGCTATAACCTTGATTGATCTTTATGCAGGATCCAATGAGGGGGGGCAAGGATCAGATGTTTGAAGATCTTGTCTCAATCATCCATGCCAATGATGCAGAAGCCCTGGCAAAGGATGCAGTGTTGCCTCCGAGAAGACGCCTTGTACCCGAATTTATGTTGACGTTAGCTCGTAGAGTTAGCCCCTTCTGACCAATATGGTTATCATCAAATGCTTGTGACCAACATCACCATGTTAATTGTAGTGTAGTCTCCCTCTGATCGTAGCTGTAGTTTATCCGTTGTAGGTTACAATGAGGGAAATGAACTTCGCACTCTGATCTGGTAAGATCTGTTACCGAACTATACATTGAGATTCTTTTTATAGTGTTAACAAAAATAGTCTTAATCAACCAGAAGTTCCTCTCTCTCTCTCTGAATTCATTTTTGAACCAAATTTGCATGATACAAGCAAAAGAAACTGAATTTATTTCTTAATTTGATTATTGTTCCAAATGGAAGTATGGAAATTATCATGGCGGAATAGAACATGGGCCACTATAAAAGTTCGTGGTAGTAATTGTTAGAGCAAAGCAAGTTGAGGCTACCCCACCCTTATCCTTAGAGCAACATAAGCAATGACCCTAAAGCCAACCAACATTAGTATCAAAACAGCCACGTTCAACCACTTCCTATCAACACCCACAAGCCTTACAGTAGGAAAATCCATAACTTTACAGTGCAGCCCATCCCCGCAGTCGTAAGTCTCATTTTCTGTGTACTGAACTCCCAGAAGAAGCTTAAAAGTATGGTAGTTGTAGGAAATATATCTCAACCAAGCTATGAAACCTGGGATATTACCAATGTAGTATCCTGCCATCATTAAAAATGCCACCGTTACCACAGAAGCAAGGCTCGTAGCCTGTTTCGTATCCATCAGAACGGCCCCAAGTGCGAGGCCTAGCCCTTGAGTGGCGAGAACGTTGAGAAGAACGATGAAGAGGGTTAGTATAAATGTGGGCGCTGAAGATTTCAGGCCACTCATCCAGTAGGGTACAGTGACGAATATGGCCGGTAGCAGCAGCTCCATTGGCATGTCGCTGACTGTTCGAGCCATGAAGTAGGAAGAGAGATGGTACATGCCGGAGGAACGCTCTTTCTTGAGAATCGGTTTCTCATTTGGGAATGAGAATACGGCGGCGTATAAAGGGAAAAGGCTTGAGAAGACAGACAAGAAGAAGACGAGTGCAACCTGCCCAGAAAGAGCTTTTAGTGAGTTGACATCCACAACTTTTGAACTGGGAAAGGCAGTTTCAGAATGTGGGTTTGGGTTCGACAGATGATTACCTGATCTTGAATGTTTGAGATGTTTGATCGCCACCATAGCATACCTGAAAGGACTGAGATTGACGTGGTCTGGAAAATCTTTAAACCAGAGTAGGATTCATGCTTCCTCTCCTGTAGTCCTCTTCTTAGTAACAACACAAATTGCTCCCACCAACTACAGCTCCATTGATCTTCGCTGCCTGCACCTGATTTAACAGCAAAGTGATTGAAACAAGCCAAAAAGAAGAGAACAAAGAAAGAGCAAGTAGTTGTAAGATGATTAGATTACTACTGACTCATGAATGAAGGTGAATGTGATTGGGGTTCTGTCTGAATCTCAGCCTTCAATGAAGGGTATAAATTGGTTCTGTAAGACGATACGAGAGACTGCTTGATTGCTGTTTGATGATCCTCAGGCAACTCGTGTTGGTAATCATCTTGTTTTGCCTCAGGTGCAATGCCTGCAGCAAATGCAGAAATCAACAAAGCAAATTTATAGGCTTCATTGAAGGCAGAGATTCCGTAAATAATAGGGACTGTGTAATTCCGTACCATTAGCAAGATCAAGTAGAGAATCAGCAGGATTCACAAAGTTGATCCCGGGAGGAGCAAGAGCATATCCAATGGACCCGAAGTACTCCATGACCCGACCCGCATCCCCACTGTAAATCGGCCAGCCCTCCGATATCACCACCACTTTATCAAACATCGCGAACAATCGGCTCGACGGCTGATGGATCGTCGTCACCACCGTCCGACCACCTCCGGCCAGCCGCCGCAGCGTCGCCGCGATGCGCTCCGCCGTGGTCGAGTCAAGCCCCGAAGTCGGCTCGTCAAGCAGCAGAATACTCGGCTTCATTATCATCTCGTGACCAATACTGACGCGCTTCCGTTCCCCACCGGAGATTCCCCGCATCAGAGGACCGCCGATGGAGACATTCCGGCATCTCGACAAACCAAGCTCGTTCACGATCATCTCGACTTGTTCGATTTTCTCTCGAGTCGTCAGCGATTTGGGAAGCCGTAATCTGGCTGCGTAAGTTAGGGTTTCGAGAACGGTCAAGTGAGGGTAAAACAAGTCGTCTTGGGGGACGAATCCAATTTTGCGTTTGATGAAGGTGGAGAAGGGGACTCCATTGTAGGTTATGGAACCGGAGACATTTCCCGGCAAACGGCCGGCGAGGGCGGTGAGGAGAGTGGTCTTGCCGCTGCCTGAAGGGCCAAGCATCGCCAGAAGCTCGCCGGGCCGGACGATTCCGGTCGCGCCATTGAGTATGGTGCGCGTTGTCGCCGCCGCGCCTTTTGAACCGAAGCCAGTGGTTTTGATTCGAGTCAAATTCACACTGTATACCACGTCTTCGAACTGAACAGCCAAAGGTAAATCATATGTTATTTAACTATGGTTAAATTAGAAATTTAGTCCCGAAAATTTTCAATTTTTAATGTTACTTTTTATTCAGACTTCATCCAGATTTGTTTTTTTTTTTTTTTTTACAATAAATTGAAGGGACGAGATTTGAACATGCAACCTCAGAAGGATTACTAAGTAAGTCAATTATTACTGAGTACATGTTGATCTCAATCTAGAATAAGATTAACTGGTAGATTAATTTCTAATATATTGAAGTATTTAGAAACATAATTAGCACAATGATACGTTACAAGAAAAATAATAAAGTTTAGGGTCTAATAGAAATTTTTTAATTCACAATTTAGATGGAAAGACGAGTTGTTTGAAACTTTTAAAAATATAGAAGTTAAAATAGACATATCCTAAAAGATTAGGATATCACATTTAACAATATAACAAGAATCAATGGTCGGAAAAAGTTATTGTAGTAAAAAAAATTTATTAGGTTTCGTTTTGCATTAATTTTAAGAATCAATTCTAGATAATTTATAAAAAGTTAAATTACAAATCTAACTTTGATTTTATTTATTTAATTAATAAGCTTTGTTCTTAAGAACTTGAATTGTTATTTTAGAACACCTAATACATCAAGTTTCAAACTTATTTAAACCTAGCTCGACCATGTACCCATGGGTTAAGATTGTTAAAATTTTTGGATTATCAAATATTTTGGACATCCATAACTAAAATAATACATAGTAACTTACAATAAAACTAACTTTATGTTTAAAATAAATTATTAAAAAAAATTAAAAAAGACACCTTGAGCGTGATGGGGTGCGGCAAAATGGGATTGTGGGGCGTACAACTTGAAGAATGAGAAACGTCTCTGCCATTACATCCATTTGCCATTGTTATCTTCTTCTTGCTTCCAAGAACTCATCAATAATCACACACAAGAAAAAAGTGATGAAGAAAAATTGAAGCGTCATCATAATTTATAGCATTTCATCATTTCATCATTTGTTTATATTTAATCATGTTGTTTGTACGTCATTAATGATCTTTAATCTCTCCAAAGTCTTATCATTCATGGTATATATGAATAGTCGTAAGAATATATGGACCATGCATATTATACGGAGAAAATATTCATAATTAATGCTCAATTAAGAGTTTGATTATGAATCTATGCTTAAATTTTAGTTAAATGATTCACTAAGTTGACTAGGATTTGGAAGTAGGTATGGTGTAATTTTTTTTTTCAACTTTAAGCTGTTACATTAATTCGTTAGAAGATGATAATTTGGATAATTATGGTGGTGTAAAGTAGTAGGTGAAGCTTAAATCCATAAAAATAATAGAAAGTGATAGTCGAGCTATTTCGTCATTCGGCCAACCAATCTAGGTACGAGCCAACCTATTAAAGATATCCACGGGCGCGCAAGCAACATAATCATTTCTTGACAACACACCGTATTTTGCGAGCGATCAGATGACTATTATGACGCTATTGAAAGTCTTGTTGGAGATCATTTCTATACATAAGGATGCCTACCATCTAAACAAAGTATGCGAATCTACTCTCACTATGAACATTAGATCAGATTGTGACTGACTTGTTCGTCAGAGTGCTAACCTTATTTTACAAATTCTTCGAGAGTGCTTCAGAAGTCAGTTGACGTGTTTTGATCTTAGTAGAATCCGAACTTAATCAATTTTCAGATCAAACATCAAATAGATTATTTATCTCATAACGAGAAAGCTCAATTTTCAAAATGTGTAAAAATGTACTATATTTGTTTTTCATTAATGTTAGTTATCATCAAATCAAAATATTTACTTATGCCTATTTATAGTTTTCCTAAAAAAACACAAAAAACAAAAAACAACCTACGATTTGGCAATATTATAATCTACTCTCCTTACACCCCTAGCACCTAGGGTAAGCATTGGTCGGGTAGGGTCAGTTTTTTGTCAAAATCCCCGGCGAACCAACCAGGTTGGTTTCTGCTCGTAGAAAATCGACAAACCGACGCACATTTATGTGGTCGATCGACCGAACGGTCGGTTCAGTCGGTTTATCAGTTTTATTATTTTTTTTCCATTTTTTATGGTCAAGGTGACGCTGAGAAGACGAAGATGAAGGGGGGAGGGCGGTCGGTTTTTGAGATTCTGTAGCTTCCGACCGACTGATCTGTCGGTTCTGAAATTTCAGAACCGACCGCTGACCAACAATAGATGAAAACCGACCGACCGACGTCGGTTTGGTTGGTTTCAGTCGGTCGACTCGATTTTTCGGTCACGCTTGCTCACCCCTACTAGCACATATGACTACGAGAAGCCTAAAATCCTTAAATAGAGAGCTTTTATTATCCTAGGACCAATTTACTTTGAGAGAATTGGGGATAGATGTATAAGAATCAAAATTTTCACTCTTTCGATCATTTACTAAATTATAGGGATGTAATTAATTAGTAGGATTAATCACTTCTAAAAATGTGTAATCTAATTCCTTTCTTACACCATCGTCAATTTCATTTTTATTCTTTATTCTATGGTCTTCCAACTTAATAATAATTATTTCACGATTTTACCATTTCTCTATCATCTATTAATGAGACTCATAATTTTTTAATTAATTATTTCTATTTTATTTATACTACTAATAATTTTTCTTCCAATAAAAATTTATACTAACTTTATGTGATTTTATTATAAAATATTACAAATTTCTATTTAATTTTTTAATTTCACTTCTTATTATTAACTTATCAATAAATTTTTTAAAATATAACCAATGATCATTAAACACTGGAAGAATAAAAATTAATAAAATTTTATATTAAGGGGTTGCTCTAATAAAAGTTATTTTAGTTTATACAATTTTATTTTAATTATCTATTATTGGTTAATATTAAATAAATTGTTATAATAAAAAAATATTTATATCAATAAAATAGTAATAAAAAAGGTATAAGCACAATAATGTATTTAAGGTATAACTAAGAAGGGAATATACTAATAATTATTATATATCTCATTCTTATTCTTATTCGAGACAGTTTTAGTAAACAATAAACAACATTAAAGGAATAACATTATTCTCAACACGATTGATTTCCTCTCAATTGATTTTCATTTCGATTTCTTCTTATTTCGATTGGTTGGTTGTGAGTAAACTAAGCTTTAATGATGATTGTAATTATACAGTTGACTATTAGGATTACGTTGGCTTTACTCTCCTTCAACCCCTTTTAACGAGGTGTGCATAGTTAATTATCTAACATTTATATTGACAATGAAGGGACGATTAGCTAATTGAAGTTTAATGAATGAGCACATTTAAATGGAGAAGTAATCTTGTTTGAAAATAGGAGGTAGCTTGTTCGAGATTAGATATAGCTACGAATTTCGTATCAACATATATAGATAGATTAAACTTTTTTCAGAGGTAGTTTAGATATACGTCTCGTTTCATTGATTCTAGGTTTTGGGCTAAAAAATTGGCTCCATTGAGAAAAGTTGAAAATTTTATTCTTCTTTCTTCTACTGCGTTTCTCTTTGAATCAATTCTTGTAGTGTCAAGGAGAATGGTTTGTTTTGCTTCATCATCCTCTATTTGATCAATTAGATCAAGTTTTGTTTTTTGATATCTTCTGATAAAACATTGATGCATTAATTCCATATAATTAAGGTCGTGCACCTTCTTTCTCTTCTTTGGAACTTTCTAAGTCGGATCGACATACACCAACTTCTTAATTTCCATCTCTTTGTCCATTTCGATTCTACTTTTTATTGGAAAACAAACTAATAAAACACACTATAAATACTTAAAAAGAAAAGTCAAAGAGTAAAATGTTTGTAAATTATTTTTTTTACTTAAGTACAAGTGTCATAAATTTAAAATTTAACAAAGGTTTTGTTTGGGAAAAAGAATATCCTGGACACGTGGAGGACCCCTATTGGTGCTCCAAGATGACTCATGAGTCATGCCCAGCTCGGACCGCCGAGATCACCACCACTAGCGTTGACAGATGCTAAATATGATGGCCGAGGTGAACCTGGCCGAGGTCCGACCTACCGGGAAGCTCGGTAGGGGCCGATGTGAGTTACTGTCAGCGGCGTGATTATCGGGTGTAGCCGTCGGTCCCGAGATTACCGGGTGTAACCGTCGCGAGATTAGCGGGACTACCACCCATAAGTAGAGGACCTCACTCCACGATCAGGTACGATGATTTCTGACCTCGAACTAAACTGGGAATCCGACCTATGCTGACTTGATCGTCGGAGTGCTCACCTTTTTGTGCAGGTCCGCCCAAGTATTCAGATCGGTCCAGAGGCCGAGTTCGAGCTGCAATCTGAAATACACTGTTGTGCATATCCTTGCATAAACAGGTTTACCAATACATGTTTTTACAAATTATTCTACTTCTATCTTCTTTAGATAGTTCGTAGTAATCTTTTGTTTTTTTTTTTAAATATCGTCTTCTGCTTTGTAAGTTGTAGTCATTTCAAAGTGGTGAGAAGTATAGGTAATGATAACACGGACATACTCACAAATGTTGCCGCTTAATTACCCAACGACCGTATCTTCCATCAACAATCCACTACTCAGAGGTGAAAACTTCTTTTTCCCTAGATCCTTTTACTTGGCTTCTTGATTTTATTTTATCTAATTTGGGCTTTATTTTACCATTTGAGCCTGCTAGATAATTACTTTACTTTCTATATATTTAGATGTATTGACCATTAAGAGGCTTTGTTCTTTGTTTCTTCACTCATACCAACTTCTATAGCACACCACCATTATTCGATTTCTTTCTTCACTCATCACCCCTCTTTCCTTTTATCAGAAAAAGAGCAATTGGTATAATATATTCATTATAAGTTACAAAATGATAATGGATTTGTGTAACACTATGAATTTGTCGTATCCTGCAAATCAAAGATATCATTTTAATTCTCAAATGTTAATAAAAGGCAAATTTTTTATTTAAAAAACACTAGGATACAAAAAATCCCCGTCTTGGTTAATATTTTATGTTGGGATTATAAATTTTGTTTCCAATATCTTATCAAGATCATATAATAATATATGCTAATGTCCGATATATGGTTCCAAAGTTTCTTTGATATTTTCAAACAAAAACTGCGGCAGAAATTTGATTAATAATAAGTTCACACTTGAGGCATTAATTAATTAATTAATTAAGAGCCAACTTGATAATTAGACGTCTCTTGAGAAGATATGAGAGAGATTCGTCTTGTCGTCTGAAACATTAATTTTTGTTCTGGTGAAGTTGAACCTTGACGGCCGTCGTCGTTCTTGACCCAAAAGAAAAAAAAATTATAAATTATAAATTATAAATAAATAATAATCCTTTGGACGTGCCGCTCTCACAATTTGATTCTTATCATTGAATCCAGTTTCTAGAATATGAGGAAAATTAGATCATGATTGAAAGTGAAGGAAGTTAATCTTATTGGCTATTATCTTAGATTGTATTGGAGTGGAATGAAAAAAAGGGCATCCTTAAATTTATTAAATTAGAAAAATATATATATATTGAAATTTTTTTTTCTAGATCAAGTTGAAAAAATAATATTTATAACAAGTTAGGAAGATAATTTAATTTTGGCCTAACGAGTGATTTGATATAGCACCAGAGAAAGAGGTTTGGTCCTATGTTTTAAACCCCCTGTATTATTTCTTCTCCATTTTTAAGTATGGTCAAGGTATGACCGTTGGAAAAGTTTGAGTGTCTTTAGAGAAATGAGTGATTCTGTCTAGAACCGATATATTAGCTCAAATTCTAAGACTGAACTTGAGTATCAGAATATTTGTTCTATGCGTGTAGATCTTCTTGCATAGTTCGCTCCACAGAGCTTGCTGCATAGCTCGAACCATCCAGAAATTAGCATCAACAATCACTTATTAGGTCTTGTACTCACAAATTAGAGAAATATTTAAGGTATCTATAGAAGATTAAATTTATCATAATTTATCGCTTAAATTTTCGGGTCCGTGCATCATTATGAAGGGATATGATGGACAATATTTGGATGGTGCAAAGAATACTGTGGAGTGCGGATCAATTTTCAGAATATAAATCTGAAAACAAATGATTTAATTAATGGAAATAGAGTTATTTTTAATATTTTTAGATATGTGTTAGTTAGCAGACTTAGAAATTAAATCTCAATTTAAAAAATTGTTCAAAATATTTATTATTATATTTGTGAGTTACTGTAGTTACTAACTAAATATTTAGTTAAATAGCACTTAAAAAAATATTTAGTTAAATCTAACGTAATATTAATTGATTTATTAACGTATATATTATAAATTTTGTATAATTATTATTTTACAATATTATATAATTTATAACCTATTATATTTTACATTTTTAGTTTTAATAAAAATGAAAAGAGTTTATAACATGACATAATATATTTATCAAAGTTTTTATCTGCAATTCTGTATTTAAAGTTTCAAATTCAGTATCTGAAAACATAAAAATGTTGTTTTTCAAATTTTCACTGTTTAGATCACAGAATCCAAAAATACTTTTTGAAAACAAGTATGTCAAACATGTGTTCATTACATCAATTTGTTACAATAAATTTGAAAACAAAAAAATAGAATTCGAATTGACAACCAAACAGTCCTTTTCATTTTCCTCTTCTCTTTATGTGCAACATGAGATGGTTTCAAATGTGATCACAAAATTTATCTGATCTTTTACTAAATTATATACGTAGAATTTTAATTTGCTCACATGTGCTATCTTAATGGGATGAATAGTAAACCATATTTGTAAAAAAATTCAAACCTCTAATTTCTTTTTATCATAATATATGTTTTAATAGTTGAATTATATTCAAGTTAGTATGTTCTAGACATTATACCTTTAATAAATTGTGTCTATTATCTTTGATATATGTTTGGGGAAAAGAATACCCTGGACACGTGGAGGACCCCTATTGGTGCTCCAAGATGACTCATGAGTCATGCCCAGCTCGGACCGCCGAGATCACCACCACTAGCGTTGACAGATGCTAAGTATGAGGGCCGAAGTGAACCTGGCCGAGGTCCGACCTACCGGGAAGCTCGCTAGGGGCCGATGTGAGCTACTGTCAGCGGCGTGATTATCGGGTGTAGCCGTAGGTCCCGAGATTACCGGGTGTAACCGACGGTCCCGAGATTACCGGGTGTAACCGTCGCGAGATTAGCGGGACTACCACCCATAAGTAGAGGACCTCACTCCACGATCAGGTACGATGATTTCTGACCTCGAACTAAACTGGGAATCCGACCTATACTGACTTGATCGTCGGAGTGCTCACCTTTTTGTGCAAGTCTGCCCAAGTATTCAGATCGGTCCGGAGGCTGAGTTCGAGCTGCAATCTGAAATACACTGTTGTGCATATGCTTGCATAAACATTTGGCGCCGTCTGTGGGGACCGACAATCTAAGTCATCCCAATTCTTTTAAACCAACACGCAAGCGAAAATGGTTCAACCCGCAAACTCGACCAATACGGCAGATCGAAGGACCCTAGCTGCCAGCGATGCCCACCAGAGGGAGGTCGGAGCAGCAGTGGTAGAGGGGCAAGGTCACGACGGCCTAGCAACAAAACCCCTCTGCAGGTCGGCACGAATCACCGCGCCTGTTCTACCGCCTGCGCACCCGAGGACATCCAAGGCCACCCGTGGCCGAGGTGGGACCTCTAAGAAGGGCGCCCGGGGTCCAGCCCCGGCTCCAACGAGTGAGAACTTTGATGCACTCCAGAGAGAAATGGAGGCAATGCGCACACAAATGCGGTCCATGGAGGAAATGTATAACGAAATGATACTAGCTGCAGGCGCAGGGTCCCGATCTGAAAATCGAGTGACGCGCGTTGACGTACGCGAGCAAAGGGGTTCCCACCTCGGCCAAGCCGAGGAGGAACGTCCCGAAGACAACGAGAGCGAGGGACACACTCGCCAGAGGGGAGACCTCCGTGAGCATCTCAACAGAAAGAGAGGCTCATCTCTCCTAAAAGGACAGTCACCATCCCGCTCACACCGGAGCTCCAACCAGCAGGCTGAATCCTCTCACAACCCAGCAACTCCCGCAGGGGTGATCACAAGGGAGGAGTTCGACCAGCTGAGGGGCAAGCTCGATGCTCAGGTTTAGGCCTTAAAGGCCAAGTGTGAGCAGAAAGAAGGTCCACTGAACGATGGTGACCTGGGAGAATCGTCCTTCACCTCGGACGTTTTGGAAGCA
Source organism: Momordica charantia (assembly GCF_013281855.1). Classification (NCBI taxonomy): domain Eukaryota; kingdom Viridiplantae; phylum Streptophyta; class Magnoliopsida; order Cucurbitales; family Cucurbitaceae; genus Momordica; species Momordica charantia. Next base: position 29,359,980 of record NW_028275167.1, on the reverse strand, counting down.
CCGATCCCTCCGAAGTTCAAAGCACCTACTGTGAAACCTTATGATGGGTCAAAAGACCCCAAGGATTATGTTGAGGTCTTTGAAGGCCTCATGGATTTCCAAGCGGCGTCAGATGCAATCAAATGCCGCGCCTTTCAGATCGCGCTTACTGGCAGCGCGCGATTGTGGTATCGGAGACTGCCAGCCAGGTCGATCTCGACCTACTCTCAGCTGAGAAGGGAGTTCCTCGCCCAGTTCTCTTCTCGGCATTATGACAAAAAGACAGCGACCCATCTCGCCACCATCAGACAGAAGGAGGGTGAGACGCTGCGAGAATATGTCACTAGATTCCAAGAGGAGCAATTGAAGGTCGCACACTGCTCCGATGACTCGGCCATGTGCTATTTTCTCACCGGTCTAGCCGACGAAGCCCTCACGGTGAAACTTGAAGAGGAGGCCCCGGCCACCTTCGCCGAGGCGCTTCAGAAAGTCATCGATGGACAGGAGCTCCTCCGAACCAAAACCGGCCGACCAGAACGAAAGATCGGTCGGGGCAGATGTGGAAAAGATATAGAAATGGCAGATCCCAAGTCCAAGGACAAGGGATCTTTTTCCAGGGGCCGAGCTGAGTATCGAAGGGCGGAGAACGGACCTACCAGGAGCCGACCTTACGAATGCTTCACCCCGACCACGATTCCAATTTCCGAAATCCTAACGAACATCGAGGAGTCTGGAATGGAAAAACTACTCAAGCGTCCTGAGAAGCTTCGGGAAGCCCAGGAGAGGCGCAGCAAGGACAAGTATTGCCGCTTCCATCGGGAGCACGGCTATAACACGTCAGACTACTGGGAGTTGAAGCGCCAAATTGAGGATCTAATTCAAGATGGCTACTTCAAGAAATTTGTGGGAAAGCCCAGGACCAGCTCGGCAGAGAAAAAGGAAGAGCGGAAGCGTTCGAGGACGCCGCCCCGGCGCACTGACCGACCTGCGGTCATCAATACCATTTTCGGATGGCCAAGCGGGGGTCAGTCCGGACATAAAAGAAAGGAGTTAGCTCGTGCAGCCAGGCGCGAGGTGTGCATCATCAGGGAGCAGAGGCCGACCTGCCCAATCACCTTCGACGGTGCAGACTTGGAGGAGGTCCACCTGCCCCACAATGATGCACTTGTGATCGCTCCCTCGATTGATCATGTGGTGGTGAGGAGGGTGCTGGTAGACGGAGGCGCATCTGCTAACATCTTGTCCTTACCGACCTACCTCGCCCTGGGATGGACGAGGTCGCAATTGAGGAAAAGCCCGACACCGCTGGTTGGGTTCTCTAGAGAATCGGTCATCCCAGAGGGTTGCATCGACTTGCCGGTCACGCTTGGGCAGGACCAAACTCAGGTCACCCAAATGGCCGAGTTCGTGGTAATTGACGATAGATCGGCCTATAACGCCATCTTCGGAAGACCCATCATCCACTCATTTCGGGCCATTCCCTCGACACTTCATCAAGTTTTGAAGTATTCCACCCCCAATGGCGTGGGCACGGTCCGAGGAGAACAGACCGCTTCGAGGGAGTGCTATGCCTTCGCACTCAAAGGCTCATCGGTCTGCGCCCTTGAAACTCTCGCCAGTAGGGATGGGACACTCTAGTTCAAGGCCGACCTGCCGAGGAGGGAGTTTGCCGCACCCACTGAGGAGCTCGAGCTTGTTCCTCTGCTTAGTCTCGAGAAGCAGGTAAGCATAGGAACCAAGCTGGGGGCCACCGACAGAAAGGAGCTAATCCACTTCCTCAGATCCAACTCGAACGTCTTTGCATGCTCTCATGAGGACATGTCTGGCATTGACCCAAAGATTATGACGCATCGCCTCAGCATAGATCCATCATTCCGACCTGTAAAGCAAAAAAGAAGACCTATAAACAAGGAGAGGAGTGATGTAATTGTTGAGGAAGTTAGCAAACTTTTGAAAGTTGAATACATAAGAGAAATTTCGTATCCCGAGTGGCTCTCCAATGTTGTATTAGTTAAAAAATCTAACGGAAAGTGGAGAATGTGCGTAGACTTTACGAACTTAAATAAGGCATGCCCGAAAGATTGTTTCTCACTGCCGAGGATTGATCAGCTCGTGGACGCCACAGCCGGGCACGAACTGCTCACCTTCATGGACGCCTACTCTGGGTACAACCAAATCAAGATGCATGTCCCAGATCAAGATCATAACGCATTCATAACAGACCAAGGTCTGTACTGTTACAAGGTCATGCCCTTCGGTTTAAAGAACGCAGGAGCGACCTACCAGAGAATGGTGAACAAAATGTTCGCCAAGCAGATCGGTCGGAATATGGAAGTGTATGTGGACGACATGCTCGTCAAGAGCAAGCGGTCTAAGTCGCATCTCTCCGATCTGACCGAAGCTTTCGAGGTTCTAAGGACATATCAAATGAAGCTCAACCCATCTAAATGTGCCTTTGGAGTCTCTTCGGGAAAATTCCTTGGCTTCATGGTGAACAACCGGGGGATCGAGGCCAACCCCGAAAAGATTAAGGCCGTGCTCGAGATGGAGGCACCTAAGACGCTGAAGCAGCTTCAGTGCCTCAATGGCAGGATTGCAGCCATGAACCGGTTTGTTTCAAGATCGACGGATAAGTGCCTTCCTTTCTTCAAAATCCTACGAAAGAAAGGGCCGTTTGAATGGACAGCAGAGTGCGAACAAGCATTTCAGCAATTGAAGAGCTACCTCTGTTCGGCACCTTTGCTCGCCAAGCCCCTGCCAGGGGACAAGCTCCAGTTGTACTTAGCAGTGTCTGACAGTGCCGTCAGCTCGGCCCTAATCAGGCAAGAGGAAGCGCGGCAAAACCCGGTCTACTACACAAGCAAAGCTATGACCGAAGCCGAGACCAGATACCCTCAAATGGAAATGTTGGCTATCGCTTTAGTCACCTCGGCCCGACGGCTTAGACCATATTCCAAGCCCATACTGTGGTGGTGCTCACTAATTTGCCCCTAAGAAACATCTTCCATAAGCCAGAAACTTCTGGACGCCTGATGAAGTGGGCGATGGAGCTAAGTGAGTACGACATCTAGTTCGAACCCAGAACTGCGTTGAAAGGACAAGCCGAGCTCACACCACCTTCCGAGCTGAGCGAGTCCGACCTACCGTGGACAATCTATGTCGACGGATCCTCCAATGAGAAGGGGTGCGGGGCCGGGGTCCTCTTGCTCGGACCAGGAGGCGAGCGATTTGAGTATGCCTTGAGGTTCGGCTTCCGAACTTCTAACAACGAGGCTGGCCTTGTGAAATTTCATATCGAGTGCTCTGCCCTCCCACTCGGTAAATCACTCTCTTATCTTCTTAGTGGCAGTATGCTTGGAGGCATACCCCCGCATGAAGGTGATACCCACATGAACGATCTGACTAGAAAGTCATTCAAAACTTGATCGAAGCAACCCGCTTTCCACCGGAGGGAAAGTCTTCCAAAAGCAGGTGCAAAAGTAGTAGCAGTAGCACGCGCCCTTGTATAGGTTGGGGAAAACGGAAGTGCGCTCTCTCTCCCCCGCAAGCGTCCTTCTTAGGTCGGCATATGGCTTTGGCCTTGCTTCTTCGGTTTTGGCTCATTCTTTTGATTGCCATGTCTCCTCCGTCTCGCAGAGCAACTCTCAACGGTCTGGGGGCCTCTTGTGTTAAGGTCTTCAGCGACTCCCAGCTGGTTGTGAGCCAGATCACGGAAGAGTACCAAGCCAGGGAACCCCGAATGGAGAAGTATTTGGGCAAAGTCAGATCGTACGTCGCCCAATTTCGAACTTACGAGGTAAGCCGGGTTCCCCGAGCAAAAAATTCTAATGCCGACGCCTTGGCCAAGTTAGCATCAGCGTACGAGACCGACCTGGCCAGGTCGGTCCTCGTCGAGATCTTAGATAATCCCTCGATCTCGGAGCCAGATCTGATGGAGATCGACGCTCCAGAGCCCTCATGGATGGACCCGATTGTGGACTTCATTAGTGGCAATTCACCACAAGATCCCAAGGAGCGCAAAAAGATGGCAAGGCAAGCAGCTCGGTTCGTGGTCCGAGGTGGAGCATTGTACCGACGCGGCTTTTCCTTGCCTCTATTGAGATGCCTAAACCCTGAAGAGGGCCTATACGTCCTCAGAGAAATCCACGAAGGAGTGTGCGGCAATCACTCAGGCGCCCGGTCGCTGTCAGCCAAAGTGATCCGACAAGGATACTATTGGCCGACCCTCAGCCAGGACGCCAAGAAGTTCGTTAGAACTTGCGCCAATTGCCAACGCTACGGAAACGTAATCCACCAACCTCCCGAGCTGCTCACTCCCATCTCGGCCCCGTGGCCATTCGCGCAGTGGGGGGTAGATATCATTGGTCCTTTCCCTTTGGGCAAAGGCCAGACCAAGTTCGCTGTGGTTGCTGTGGACTATTTCACAAAGTGGGCCGAGGCCGAGGCACTCTCCCACATAACGGAATCCAGAGTCACGTCCTTCGTATGGACAAATATCATATGTCATTTTGATATACCGCAGGCCATTGTGACAGACAATGGGAAGCAGTTTGACAACGCCAAGTTCAAAGACTTTTGCAGCAAGCTTGGCATAAGTCACCTTAGCTCGTCCCCCGCACATCCGCAAGCAAATGGGCAGGTGGAGGCGGTCAACAAGATCATCAAGCGAGGCATCAAACTTAGACTGGACTCCAAGAAAGGCAGGTGGGCCGAGGAGCTACCAGAGGTTCTATGGTTGTACCGGACCACCCAAAGAGAATCGACGGGTGAGACCCCGTTCTCCCTGGCCTTCGGCTCCGAAGCTGTAGTCCCGATTGAGATCGGCATGCCATCTGACAGAGTAGAGCATTACGAGCCTACAGCAAATGAGGAAGAGCTGCTCCTCAACCTCGACTTGTTGGAAGAAAGAAGAGCAATGGCCCAGCTACGCCTGGCGGAATATCAGGGCAGAATGGCCAGACACTACAACACCCGTGTTCGACCTCGAACCTTCCAAGTCGGACATCTGGTCTTAAAGAAGGTCCAAACCAATGTGGGTGCCCTTGACCCGACCTGCGAGGGGCCCTTTGAAGTCAAGGGAATAGTCCGACCTGGGACGTACATGTTGGCCGATCTGAAAGGGAACGTCCTCGCGCACCAATGGAACGCGGAGCACCTGAAGCGTTATTATCCTTGAAATGCCGAAAAGATTTTCAATGGATCTGTAAAAACTGTTTCAATCGGAAATGTGATGATTTAATTTCATGATTCCGAGTTCGACCAGAAATTAAATGGGGGCCACAGACTCCCACACGGTCACATTCCAACAGTCGGTTAAAATCCAATCCTCCAAAACCTAAGGGTACGAGGTGCGATGTCAAAACCACTGACGAGCTTAAAATTCAAACCTTCAAGGTAAAGGGGCGATGTGAAAAGTTCAAAATGATCAAGCCTTTGAACTTGAGGGTACGAGGTGCGATATGAAGAACAGCTACGGACTTAAGATTTTAGCCTTTTAACTTTTTTTAAGTTAAGGGCGCGATGTTAAAAAATCCAGAGTTTGTGCAATGTATTGAATACTAGACAGAGATTCGAATTCAAAATTTCAAGTATTTTTTAAGGCGCGACCTCAACAGTACAAGGTGCGAGGTGACATTGGCTTTAGCTTAAAGAAAAAGCAAAGAAAGGAAGGCAACAAAGTAAAAACAAATGGGAGCTTCTTTATTGAATGGAGAGCAGAGCCAAGGCTTATAGACCTTGCAGCTCTGCCCTGACACTTACAAACAAAGGAGAAGAGAAGAAAGACAGAGAAAGGCCTCATGAAGGATGACCGCCTAAGAGCCTGCTTGAGGAGCGCCCTCTTGAGTGGTGCCGACCTGGTCCTCTTCGAGATCGGAGTAGTCAGAGTCCAGATCTCTGACATACTTATCCACCAACGTTTGGGGGCCAGGGGTGCCGCCAAGCCCAGACGCCCATTGCTCGGCATACCTCTTCTTCAGACCACTGAGATCGATCTGAAGGTCAGGCATGTCGAAAGTAATGCCCTTCATGAGGAACTTGAAACCCGCGTCAGAGAAGTCTTTGGCAAATCCGTCGAAGTCAGGATGTTGCCTAAACGATTCCTCCAATAGGACTCCATTGCTGAGACGCTCTTTCGCCGTCTCCAGCTCGGCAGTCGCATGCTTCAGCTCCTCATCCTTCGCTTCAAGCGCCTGGAGCATGTCGTCATTCTCCTTCAGGAGTTGGAACTTCTCCTTTTCCAAGCCCCTGGTGATAGCATGGGCAGCTCGGAGCTGAGCCTTGCGTCTGTCCTCTTCCTTCTTCAGCAGCTCGGCCTTGGTCTCCACCTCGGCCTTCAAAATTTCCACCTCAGAGTGAGCCTTCAGCAGCTCATCCTTCATGGTAGAGGAAGCAGCCTCCAAGGCAGCAGAGAACTCCTCTTTCTCCCTCGCTGCCAGAACTTCCCTCCCATCCAGCTCGGCCTTTACAGCCAGAGTCGATTGAATGGAAGCAACAAACGCCTGAGAAAAAACACCAAGAAGAAAGTTAGACCGAGCTACCTGTTAGGTAAATTGAGCAAAAATGGAGACACCAATCTTACCTCAGCGGCATAGTCGATGGTCCTCGGCAGAACGGACCCAGGGTCACTTACAAATTTGGACGCCCTCCTTAGGCAGCGGTCCAAACTTGCAGCCGAGATGCGGGACACCTGATCCCTCACCCCAAAACTTGACGACTCAACTCTGAACCGTGCCGTCACGTCGGACGTCCCGCCCATCCTGGCTTGAGGATTGTCCACCCGATCTGCGAAGCTCGCAGGCAAGACCCCACGAGCTCCGACCTCCAAAGGGGTGGTGGTCTTCTTCTTCTTCCTCCTTCGCTTCAGAGGGACTTCCTCCCTCACCTCCTCGCCCAAGGGCGAGACGTCCACCGCCTCGGTCTGATCCCTGGGGCGCTTCTCCCTCGAAGGACCTCCAGAAGACTCTAGCTCGATCACTGGGGCTAGATCTTCCGAGGCTGGCCCTGCCACGGCAGGAGTGGCAGGTTCCGAACTCTGGGCGGCCTCAAGAGCATGGGCTCGGCCCTTGGACTTGCGTTTCACGTTACTCGCAAACCCGCAAACCATGGCTGCAAAACAAAGGAAAGAAATTAGCACAAAGTTAGAGGAAAAGGAAGGGGTAGCAAGCTCGGCATACCTAATTCGGAGTTCGGCCTTGGGGATTCAATGGGACGAACTGCAGGGTTGTAATCCAGCAGCCCGGACTCAAGCAGCAGCTTGTCGATCACCAAGGTTCCGACCTTCCTACCCCTCGGAAAATGCTCCTTGTAATATTTCAACGTGTCGAAGGAGGCTTGCGTAAGCTCGGGGACTGGTCGGATTGATACTGCACAAAGACAAAGTCCGAGTTAGACCTGAATGACAGGAAAAAATATGAACTACTCCGTACCTAGGTTCCCAAACCTAGTGGGAACGTCAAAAAAGGAACGACTTGACTCGTCCTTTGCAAGTCATTCCCCAGAAGCGTAGAACCACTTCCTCACCAATCCCTTGATGGAGGTCGGCCCCTTAACTATACCGCATGCGCCTTTCCTTGCGCACATATAGTACCGACCGGGCTTCTTAGCTATCCTTTTCGCTTCGAAGCACGCGAGGAGCTGGTCTACGTCCAGCAGCTCGACCTCTTCACTATCTCGAGCTCGTAGCCAAAAAAGGATGGCCAAAGCGAAAATGACACCCCACCCATTGGGGGCCACTTGAGCCGGAGCCAACCCAGTTCGGAAGAGAAATTCTTGGACAAAATGGTGAAGGGGAAGTCTGAGGCCGTACTCAAACATTTTGAAGTAGAGAGTGACCCATCCCTCTGGAGGATTGTCAGCTCTCCCCCCCTCCTCCGGAATCCTAAGGAGGATGTTCTCAGGAATAGCGAACCCCCTACGAAGGGGTCCGAGGTAGTGCTCAGGTATCCTAGAAGGGTATTCCAAACCCTGACCCGAGGTGGAGGCATCACTATCCTCCCCGTCATCGGAGAACCTAAAGTTTTCTATCTCCTCGAGCTCGGACTCTAACCTACGAGCTAAATCCTCATCGGATCCTAAGTCGTTGCTAAAAGAGGACGACATGGCAACTACGTTCGAAAGAGAAAGTGAGGGAAGAGACCGACCTACCAAGGGTTCGAGCTGCCTTCAGATCGAACTCCAAGAATTCAGGAAACGCAAGGTATGACCTGAAGGATTGGGGGTACTTATGGCTCGTCGGAGAAATTTCCCCACCGTACACGTGTGATCAACGAGCGACTAGGATCCTCCCGAAGATCCGAAGTGTCGGAATATTTGAATATTCCGACAACGGTTGTGTTTTCCCACGAATAGGAAGTCGCCACGCGTCCAAAACAAGTCGAATGAACTTCTCTGCCAGGTCGAGATCGGACCAGACAGAGAGGGGGCCAATGTTTGGGGAAAAGAATACCCTTGACACGTGGAGGACCCCTATTGGTGCTCTAAGATGACTCATGAGTCATGCCCAGCTCGGACCGCCGAGATCACCACCACTAGCGTTGACAGATGCTAAGTATGAGGGTCGAGGTGAACCTGGCCGAGGTCCGACCTACCGGGAAGCTCGGTAGGGGCCGATGTGAGCTACTGTCAGCGGCGTGATTATCGGGTGTAGTCGTCGGTCCCGAGATTACCGCGTGTAACCGACGGTCCCGAGATTACCGGGTGTAACCGTCGCGAGATTAGCGGGACTACCACCCATAAGTAGAGGACCTCACTCCACGATCAGGTACGATGATTTCTGACCTCGAACTAAACTGGGAATCCGACCTATACTGACTTGATCGTCGGAGTGCTCACCTTTTTGTGCAGGTCCGCCCAAGTATTCAGATCGGTCAGGAGGCCGAGTTCGAGCTGCAATCTGAAATACACTGTTGTGCATATCCTTGCATAAACAATATATAAGGTTTATTATTAGATATGCTTCACTAGTAAAATTACCATGTTTTTACCTTATCGAAATTATTATTTTATTCTTGTGTTTAAGTAATTTTGAACCTCTAACAAAATAAGTTATTTTTTTATAATAATCGGAAGACGGGAATTTGTCTTCTTATATCCACGCACATGTGCATGCCTCAAAGTCCATATCAAGAACATTTTATATTAAGCTCACCAAAAGGTTATCTGTACAATCAAGAGATTCCATATCCTTGCCGACGAAATCACCCATATATTCTTTTAACAAAATATTGAAAATAGGAAATAGGGATTATCCAATAATTTCAAAGGGTATCCGCCTTCTAATCATATTCCATTGGCGTCTCGTCGGTCAAGGTTTGGAAGCCCATTTAATAAAGTTGACGTCTTTTTCTTCTATATATTCACTAGCTTTCTTATTTAATTAAAGTTGCCTCCTTTATTTTACGTCTCTCTTTTAATGTTTCTAAATTTTAAATGAAAAAGAAGTATATAAATCAAACTACTACACATACATTTGAACTTCAGAATGTCAAAGTTAATGAGAACAGAGATTTGAAACTTTTAATTTAGTATTTTAATGAGTTGTATGCTCAAATTGAAATATCGTTTTAGTATAATTATTTAAGAAATATTAAAATGATATTTATTTATGGAGAAAAATTAAGGTTTGAGTCAAATATATTGATAAGAATGATTTAATAGGAGAGGGGAAGAAAGAGGAGAGAACAAAAGAGGAATCAGCAATGGCGCCGCCGCCCGCCGACACCGCAAGAAGCGCTCATTTACTTGACTACCCCCATAATTCCTTTTAAACTTTTTAATTTTCTAATAAAAGTGCCCCTAGAAATTTGAAAACTCTTTATTATTTTGAATTATATAAAAAATATCTTTCATACTTGTTAAAAAATTTGACGGTGATTAAGATAAATAGAAAATAAGTGCTCACCGGTAAGTATTCTTTACTCTTCTAAAAAAAACTAGTTACAATTTGGCGGTATTTTGCTTTTTTAAAAACATTGAATAAAAAAATTAGTTGTAGTAGGAAAAGGAAAATTTTTTAGGAGTATGTAATCCGAATCTGTTTGTTTTCAGATATTCAGTAATTCTATTGGGTAGATTTATTTTTTTAAATTATTTTTAAGTTCTATGATCTAAATAGTTGAACTAATAATGTGGTCCACTCCCATCAAACTTACCATTTAAATATTTTGTTTGTTTAAATCTAATTTCATCTTAAAACCAAAACAAATGTGTATCTCACGAACTAACAAACATGTCAAATCCGACGAAACTCACCTCAAGTACCACAAACTCACTTGAACACACTTCACATCTCATAAACTCATCCCAACTAACATACCGAGGTGGGAATCAAACTCACAACATCTCATCTAGATAGAATATTGATGTCTTAGATAATTATTATCTAGAAATTTACAATAAACCTTTCCCATGCAATCACTTGGAATAACTTAAAAAGGAAATACAGTCGCATTTAACACATATAATTACCAATTACCATTTGAACAAAGTCAATTCAAAAAGAAGGTAAGGGAAAAAAAAAATCCTTTCCCCATCTGTCAATCAATAGTAGACCGAAATAAAATTCTTTATAAACTGCAGGAAATTGAATATGGAGATTTTATTTTTATATATTAAATATTAATGGTATTTGAATTACACTGGAATCCAACTAAAAAAAAAGCATGATTCTTTTTCTTCCAGTTGCCTATAAATAGAGCTCATGATCCATCACCTTCCCTTCAACTCTTCAAACTGGACTATTGAAATCGATTAGTTTCAGTTGTAAGATCTTCAAATATGGTGTCCGTCGTCGCTGAGCCGCAACACACAATTAATGGAAATGCGAAGAAAGAAGAAGCAGCAATATCGCCGCCGCCAACGCCAACGCCGCAGGTAGCAGTCGCGATCTGCTTGTTAAAAGGGAATCGCGTGCTAATGGGGCGCCGCCTCGTGACCATTGGGAACTCCAAATATTCCCTCCCAAGTGGCCATCTCGAATTTGGTAATTCGCTTAAATGACCTAATCTCCTAATTAAATTAACAACTACTCTGTTTTAAATGAGCTCATGAATTCGAGATTATCACATTTTATCAGGGGAGAATTTCGAAGAATGCGCTGCGAGAGAGATGAAAGAGGAGACGGGGCTGGATATCGAGAAGATCGAGTTTCTAAAAGTGACCAATAATCTGTTTCTGGAGCAGCCAAGGCCTGCGCATTATGTGGTTGTGTTCGTGCGAGCAGTCTTGGCAGATCCGAACCAGACTCCACAGAATTTGGAGCCGGAGAAATGCGAGGGATGGGATTGGTATGAATGGCAAAATTTGCCGCACCCACTTTTTGGTCCCATTAAAAATATGGTCGTTGATGGCTTTAATCCCTTCCCATGAATACATACATCGTCATGTAGCTTAATTTCTAATTACTTATTCTTAATTAATGTCGCCATTCTTAGAAGAAGTAAAAAGAATAAAGAATTGTGGTTATAATGTAACAATTATGTGTTGTATGTTGTTTAATCTATGGCTGTGTGTTGTTGAGCGCAGACATCATGTGCTCTTCCTTTTTGTGGAAATATAATGTATCTCTCTTTTATTTTTTCTACTCTTCTATTTCAACATTTTTTATGTTGATAGATTTTAATAGGAGTGTTCATCCGCTGGGTTATATATAGGAACCGTCGGGTTTGAATTAGATGGTCAACCCAATCCAACCCAATATCTTCGAGTTGGGTTGTTGGATTGTGTTTTCTTTTTAATTTTTTATTTTTAATTATCATCGCAATGATCGAGAGTTAGGATTAAAACTAAATAAACGACTCAGATTAAGGTACAAAATAGAATAAGATAATATGAGAACTTTAAATAAAAAACTATGATTAAAATTAAATGAACGGTTGACATTGAATATATATATATATATATAATTAAAAAATACACATATATATATAAATTCGGGTCAGGTTGGATTGACCCAATTTTTTAAAGGTTGAACCCGAAACCCAACGTAATCCGAGGCTTCATCTATTGGGTTAGGTTCGTCAGGTTGTCGGGTTTTTTGAACATCCCCAAATTTTACAACGATAGAAGGGTTGGTTCGACATTTCAATAGACTAGTATCGCTAAAATTAGATAAAATATTAACGATTTTTAGCTTATTTGGAAGGGGGGAAGTACTTTTTTTTTTATTTAAATATTTTATGATTTTACATTTTCTATAACTTTTTCTATAAATATTCATACTCATCAAAATCAACATTTTTTTCCGATTTTTCTATCAATATTTTCATAAAATTAGGGCTTTGAAAATTTTATTGACTTTGACATTGCTTTCTAGTAATCTAACGTGATATATCAAATAAAATAGAGAAGTTGATCAATGGATACCCATCTTTGTGGTGAGAATGTTTAAAACCCTAAATGAATACCCATCTTTGAATTGTAACCAACAGGTTTTGTTTATGAAATCCAAAAAGACAAAAAAGATAATAAAAAAAGGTTATTTTTTGCAAAGGAAAAAAAGGTTATTTATTACCTTCTACTGCATTTTCGGAAATTACCGGATTTGGGGCCTCTTTATTCTATAATAAAAATAAAAAATACCTAGAAAAATTGGCGTCAACAGCCAATTTGTACTACCAACTTTATTTTGCTGATTTCAAAGATCTGGAAAATAAAACAGAGGTAAACATTGGAGTCGCCCGGATTCGAACCGAAGTGCTTCAATGTGCTAGACTAACGTGGTAACCAACTACACCACGACATCATTAAACGTCAGCGAACAATTGTAATTTTATTTTTACTTTTGCTAATTTCAAAGATTTAGAAAACGAAACAAAAAGGATAAATTGGCGTCGCCCGGATTCGAACCGGAGACCTTCAGTGTGTTAGACTGACGTGATAACCAACTACACCACGACACCTAATTGTCTTAAGATATTTTAATATAAAATATATTCAAATAAAATGTTCTGCTTTGTTGCAACATTTTTCCTTCTTTTTTTGTTCCAAGTTTTTTAATTGCTCCAAAGTAAATTGTTATTCAAATTTAGAATATAAAATGAAACTGAAATTTTAGTCTAACAAGGATTGCTAACCTAAGTAAGAAGTTCAAGTTGATTATCATTTTGTATTCTTAAAAATACATTAATGTTGTAATTTCAATTAAACAATGAATATAAAATATATATCTTACATGAAAAGGAGGTCTTCTTAAAAATACATCTATACCTTATACCAAATTTTTTTTAATACCATAGTTTGGAGATATGGGAGATCGAACTTACCAATTACCACTAAACTATACTTATATTGGTACCTTATACCAATCTCGATTAGTAGATAAATTTTATTTTGTTTTGAACAAAGTTAAATTAAGAGTGCAACACACCCCATTAACTTTACAAAGAATTAGTAATCACAATAATATAATTAGTTTGAAAATAGAACGGTTTGAATATTAGATAGATTTTTGTGATGACAGAAACGAGTTTATTTTTGTGGGCTCTACGCTTAATGGGCCGAGTCCTGGCCGAGCCGAAGATTCCTCTTTTGTTGGGCCGTTCTTGTTTTGCACTCGAGATGGGCCTATGAAGATGCATTTTGGACAAATCGTATCAAACCCATTTATATATGGCCTTATTACATATATACCCTTCTTTTAAAAGAGGTACAACTTGGAACAGGTGGGTAGCAATTCGTAATTTTAATCAGCACGATTAAACTAATATTTATTAACATTTTTAGTAAATCTGTAAATGCAAGTGGGAGAATTTCAGCCCATAATAAATACCTAAACTAATTTAACCTTTTCAATTCAATTATCATCTATAAACCTACTAATAGCTTCAAATCATAGTCAATTTGAACATAATTCTGGTGAAGACACTAATCTCTTACTAAAAAGGTCGTGAGTTCAAATTTACCGTCTCACGTGTTATACAAAAGGAATTGCTTCAAATCGTATATGTGTGTGTCTTTTTTGGACTTAGATTACAGATAAACCAAGATCGTATCTTTTTTTTTTTTCACTCTTAATGTGACCTTGACTTTTGAACATTTAAAACTAGGTTAGTTTTTTACTTGCTATTTTTGTACTAAAGTATTGTAATTTAAAAGTGTAAAGTTAGTGAACGGACTTAATTAGTTCATCCAAATCCTATTAAAGCTAAAAGCTAAAAAGTCTCTCTAGCTATTGTTTGTCAATGGGCTTGGTTGGTTCATCGGTGTCAATTTGGTTTGGTTTGGTTTGGTGGGTTATTATTTTATTTTATTTTCCTACCTTACTCACATGCAATTTCCACTATTTTTTTTAATTTAATTCACTTTTAATAATACAACCCCAACCCCCTTTAGTGGATAAAATTGTTGGTTTAATTTCATTCTATACCTATTTCGTTTTAATCTCTCAGTTCTTTGAATCTCTTAATTTTCTAATAAGAAAGCTATTGTAATTTCTATCCTTAACTTGTTATTAGTCATTTAATAACATAACTCGGATTGGGAATACCCAACCTATCACATACGGCTTCAACAGGGTCAAAATTGTCTCAATTTTATAAAAATCTAGAAACTAAAATAAAATAAAAAGAAAAGTCCAAAAACACAATTGGATTAAAAATAAAAATAATATAGACTTTACATCCCACTTCGTTGACACTCTTTTTTCTTTGTTGATAAATATATAAGTTAGATTTCACAATGAGAAATGTCAATTATTTAAATGGATTGAGGTGTGTAACATTTGAATTTTTAGGTGTGAGCCTAAAATTCAACATATATTTGTAGAAAGAGAATGAAAGGGTAACATGTCGAGCATGTGGGAGAGAGACAGATAGGTTGGAAACCTAGGGATCACCAAACTAAATCCAATAAATTCCACTATTTATTTTTACTTATTATTATTATTATTATTACAACATAGATAGATAGATAGAAGCTAGGGTATGTCATTTCCACAGCTTTTTTTTATGCTTTTTTTAATGTGTTTATCGGCTCAATGCTTCCATTTATTTGTTTTCTTTGACATTTTGACACTCAGGACAGAGCTTCTGAGCTGTTTGTCCCATGCAGTGTCAACACTATTGTTTTAGCCTTTTGTTTTCTTTTTTCCATTCCGGCTGCATTTATTTTTGTCTTTTTTTTTTTTTATAATATATATATAAAAAATCATTTTTAATGTGATATATATAGTACTGTACTGTTGAAATAATTTCTTTCAAGTTTCAAGAAAATTTTCACTCGAGATATTAAATGCAATCCTACTTGCATGAAAACTGGACTCTCAGGACCAAAATACTTGGCTAAATTTAATAATAATAAATAATGAGATGCCCAAATCCCCTTAAAAATGCAAATAGAGTAGAGCCTTCTTAAAAAAAATCATTTTAATAATTGATTCAATTTTTTCTTTACAGTTTTTCAAAAGTTTCATGTAATTTTATAGTTTGGTTAGGTCTTTAAAAATATTTGTAAGTTGACTAAATG
Organism: Momordica charantia; assembly: GCF_013281855.1. NCBI lineage: Eukaryota > Viridiplantae > Streptophyta > Magnoliopsida > Cucurbitales > Cucurbitaceae > Momordica > Momordica charantia. The sequence goes on along the minus strand of NW_028275167.1, from coordinate 29,344,539 downwards.
TTGTGACTTTTATGACATATTTTAAACCTCTATTCATTTTCTTTCAAATATAAAGTCAAAGTTGAAGAAAGATGGGAAGCTAAAAGGTAGAATTTTAGAAAGCATTCAATCAATGTACTAGAGAAAATCTCTTGGTAATTTTATTTTTCGAGTTGTTTCGAGAAAAAGAATGGATGACTCTCCACGAGTAATGAGTTTAAGAGGTGTGAGTCAAATAGCACACTCATACTAGCTCTCGAAGATCAAGAGTTCAAATACAACTAACCATAGCAAATAATTGATTTATAAGCCTTAACGATAAGCCCGATTGAAATCAAATACAAACACAATTTGTGATGGTGTGAGAGAGATTGATATGGTTTGTGTAAAAGTAAAACATGAAAGAGGAGTTGTTTGAGACATAAGTGGCAGTGTGAAAGAGGTTCCCCACTAAGCCACAGGGCAGGGGGAGACACAGCACTTACACCAGGCTCTGCCACTGCCAATGCCATTGCATTTGTCTGTGTGTCTCTAGTGTATTGTTTGTTGGGAGTTGTGACAAATTGGGAAGCAAATTCAAAGATGGCGCACCCATTGCGGCTCTCGTGGGTACGGATTGATACTCTTGAAAACGAACTCACATTGGGGATTGTCCCCTCCACTCTCCACTATTCACTCTCTTTTGAATTTTGGAATTAGGCATCTGGTAGGGCTGTTCACCTTCCTCTTCCTTTTCCTTTACCTTTTTCTTTTCCAATCTCTGACATTTAATACCAAAACCCACATCCCCATTTTTCACAAACCCAATACCAATACAAAATCAAACACAATCCCATTTCTCTCCTCCATCCCCACATGAACACCATCATGTCCAAATCCCCCCACGACTCCTCCCTCTCCTTCTCCAAGCGCTACTTCAACTGGAAAAACAAATTTCAACACAATGAAGAAGAAGAAGACCCACAACAACAACAACAACAAATCTTGTCCTTCACTTTGTCCTCCCGCTTCACTGACCAAGATAAGGAAGACCAGAAGCCCAAACCGGAGAAGAAGAAGAAGCCTTCACCGGCATCGTCGTCGAACCGACCGGCGGTCTCCAGGATTCGAACTGCTTTGACTGTATTTGGGCGGATCCGGGCGAGCCACCGGCGGTCGCGGGTCGGCGGGCGGGTCGTGGGTACTCTATTCGGGTACCGACGGGGGCGTGTGTATTTCGCGATACAGGAAGATCCAAAGCAGAATCCGGCGTTTCTGATCGAGCTGCCGACGGCGACGAGCGTTCTGGTGAGGGAAATGGCGTCGGGAATGGTCCGAATGGCGCTGGAATGCGAGAAGAGAGGGGAGAGAAGGAAGAGCTGCAAGCTGGTGGAGGAGGCGCTGTGGAGGACGTACTGCAACGGGAAGAAATGCGGGTACGCGGCGAGGAGAGAGATCGGGGCGGAGGAGCAGAAGATTCTGAAGGCGGTGGAGCCGATAACGATGGGGGCCGGGGTTCTGCCGGCGGGGAATGGAGCGAATGGGTCCGAGTCGGAGGGGGAATTGATGTACATGAGAGCGCGATTCGAGCGAGTCGTCGGGTCCAAGGACTCGGAAGCTTTTTACATGATGAGCCCGGATTGTTGTGGTGGAGGGCCTGAACTCAGCATTTACCTGCTTAGGGTTTGATCCCTTTTTTGATTTTTTGGGGTGGAAATTTTGGATGGTGTTTTTGGGGGGATTTTGATTTACATTCAATGCATTGTTGGAAGTAATGGCGCATTGATTGATCGATATGTATAGTTTTTGTTCAGATTGGTATTGGTTTTGTGGGTAAAATTGAATCCAAAAATTTTCCCAATTCGAGATTCCAAACATATGTTTCTTTGTTTGTTTGTTCATCTTCGTTATTGATTTCTTTTCAAATAATTTAATGTAGCAGAATCAGATTTTAATGGTCATATGAGTATGAGCATTATATTTTTTTCCCAAATGGGCCGAATCTCAGTGTCATAAAACGGGGAAGTAGGAGCAGTACTATGCTATTGATTTTTCTCAAAATAATAATAATAATAAATTTTTTATTTTTTTTTTAAAAAAGCACTGTGCTATGCTCTTGAGGTAAGAAAATGAGAGGAAAATCGGCCGATCTGTTGTATGACTTGTTTTCTTTTCAGTTTTTTAGTTAAAGTAAAAGAATAGGCTAATAGCTTTATTTACTCTCAATTTATTGTTTTTTTTAATATATTGCTTTTGATTGCGTTGAATTTATAAAATAATGTAAATAAATCTGTGAGCGTTATCCTCAAATGGGATAATATCACACCATTATAAAGATACTTTAGGTACGATAAGATAGAAGTCTACAACTGTTTTTGAATAGGAGAATATTGATTGGATATTTCACAAATAATAAATTGTTATATGGTTTCACCCTTGGAAATAGGAGAGGGAATCAAAATTAGGAAGAAAAGGCAGAGGAAAATGAAAGGGTTAGCGTTTGGTTGTTGAAATATAAGCATGGTTTTGATTAAGAATAATGAAAGAAGAGATGTTGTCAGTGAGAACATTGGCACAATCATAAAGAAAAAACAAAAACACAATGAATTGGGAGGTGGGCATGTCTTCAAAATTTGATGATAATTCCTTTGTCTTTTCTTTATCCTATAATTTTGGTAACACTCACTCGTGGCCCTTCGCCGTTAAGCCCACCTTTATCATAATGTTTCAACCCACTTGGCCCCAATACCCATTAATGCTTTCCCAACAAAACCCACATTTTCTCCCCTTATTCAAATCAAAGATTTCATATAGAAAATTCAAATTTCTTCGAAAAGGCCTCTTTGAAAAGGTAATTTATACCGATCTCTAACCAAGAGATCATGAGTTCGAAACCCATCATCCTCAGAAACTAACAACGGTTGAAGAAATGAAAATATGTTGTTTTTGTAAATATGGTAAAAGATTAGTGGAGGTGGTGGTGGGAAGAAAGTGATTATAGTGAAAAGGAAAACATCTTTTGGAATGTATAGTGAAAATGAAAAGATTGGGGTTCAAAGATGAAAGTGAAGAAGGAGAGGAAGAAGACAAATGAAGTGTAAAGATACCCAAAATGGTGCTCTCTATGAGAATTGAGAAGTCAGAGGGGGAGGATGTTGGGTACAGCTGGGGCCAAACATACTGCATTTTGCATTATTATTTGTCTCCCCTCTTCCATTTCTCTCTCTCTCACACACAATTTCTTTACTGTTTGGAAACAACTTTCCATTTTCTAAAATAATCCTTTGATGCTCAAAATAGTTTGATACACTTTAAGATGGTTCAATTGGAAAAAATAAGAGGTAGAATTGTGTACAGCCCTCTCTATTTTTAAGTTTATTAAAAATTAGTAAGGAAGTTTTAATTAATATATATATATATATTATATATATATATATTAATTAATTCTTTTTCTAATTAAAAAAAAAAAGAATAGGCTCAACCCGTTAAAACGGGGAGGCCTAAAGTAGCCCACAGACCTCGGGCTCATTCATTGTGATGGCCCAGTCTAATTTGATTTGGCAATTAGGGGATCTCAAACGATTTGCTTTTTTTTTTTAATCTAATTTGTCAATTAAAAAAAAATCAGCAACTAAAAAATAATTTTTCATAATATATTTAATCAACTAAAAAAAATACAATGGCATTTTTATAAAAGTAGGAAACAGGACAAATGAACAAAAACAATTAAGCAGAAATTATTGTATTTATGCAAGTAGTGTATATTTTTCACTTAATTTGTAATACGACTTCTAAAATACTTACAAAAATTACTTTACTTAAAAATATTATTATGAAAGATCGCTGAATAAATAAATCATTTTCCTGTAATAAAAAAGTAAATAAATAAATTATTTTGATCAAAACATTTGCAATAATGGAATAAAATAATTTTGCTATCACAAAAAGAAGAAACATTTTCCTCAAGAAAAAGGAAGGAAAAAAAAAAGGAAGAAGAAACATATTTCAAATATTTTTTCACACGATATTAAACCTCCATTATGCTAAATTTGGAACCACCTTTATTAATAGTCTAATTTCTAATAGATTAATGGAAGGTGTAGTTTCTAAAATTACAATCCTAACCAAATCTAAGTAACTAATAATCCCTGTATAAAGACTTCCAAATCATTTTTTTTTTTTTTGTTAAATTACCATAGTGGCCACTCTATGTAATCCTTCAACTTGCACATAATAAACTACCCATTTAAAATCATAGTTATTTAAAATAATTTGAGAATGAGATAATAATTTTTTTCCTCTTTTTATTCTAACCTCTTAGTTGAATTATGTTTGTTTAGTACACAGTGATTCAACTTATGACTCGTAAGAAGAATAAAGTGTCTTAACGTTGAATTAAACTCATGTTGACAAATTGAATTATGTTTTTGGTAGCAATAATAGTTTATATATATCATACCATGTTTATAAATTATTAAAAATTGAGAAATTCGTAACTTTATGTATGGACTTAAGCTAATTATGATATAATGAAAGAAATTTTCAATAGAATTAAGCAAATATTAAATGGGGCATTTATAATTAAGGAGCTCATAAGTCTTCTATATATATACACACACATGAGAAAGTCTGAAAGTTTCACATTTATTATCTTCTTTCCTACTCTGAACATGGTAAAAAATGGTTATTAATATTATACAATTCTCCCGTTGATTCTCAAAGTTATTGGATTTTGGATTCGAAGAATTGCTAACTTAAATAAATTGGTCGATAGCCATATATAGCCTTGGGAGATTAATAAAAAGTTATTAATACTTTAATTAATAACAATTGCCCTCTCTCGAAATTAGAATATAACTTTTTCTTTATTGGGAGATTAATACTTTAGTTAATTATTGAGGTAATTTAAAATTAAGCGTTGCCAATAAAAGAAGGTGGGCGGCTTTTTAATGAATGAAGAATTTGAGACGATTCATTCTGCTTACTTTTCTCCCTAGAGTCACAGACAGGTGGATCTCATAAATTAAACACGTGTCACAGAAATCCTGCAAATCAATTTAAATAAATTATTTTTAATTTCATGGGTAATTGCAATTACATTACAATATATATATATATATTTCTATAAGGAAAAGAAAAATAAGATTGACCGACACTATATATATACAGTATAAATAAATATATGTAAAAAAAAAAAAAAAGAAACAATCGGCTTCTTTGGACGATCTGATCGTATGAAGAATTGAAATAAAAGAAAAAAGATATTTGTTTTTTCTTTTTTCTTTTTGGTTTAATTGTGAGGAATGGAGTCGATTTTGGAATTGTGCCTGTCGGAGGGGCCTGAAGGAGGAACGGGGACGCCTTTGGGGAGGAAGCTGAAGGTCTGTCCGACATATCGGAAGCCGGTCTTGTAATCAAAAGAATTATTATCCGACATGTCGATCGTCTTCCCCGGGCGAGTCGCAGAGCAAAATCCAGAAAGAAGGAGGAGGAGAAAAATGGAAAAAATGGCGATTGGGGTGAATCGAGAAGAAGCCATGGGGGAGAGATTTTGTGAGCTGTAATTGTAAATGTAAAGGGTGGGTGTTGAAATATTTTGCATGGGAAATATTTTATATAGGGGTAAAGCTAAAGCCTAAGCCGAAGGGGAATATTTTTTATTTTTTTATTTTTTAAAGTCAACGGTCCCAAAAATGGGTTTAATTTGGCAGTGGAAGAATACAAATTGCAATTCAAATTTGGGAAGAGATTTTTCCCGGAAAGTACGTGAAATTTCCTTGGGGTCACAATTTCTTGTGGTCGTAGAATTGAACAATTCCTTTTGTAATTTTTCAAATGTTTTGGTTACAAAACAAAAGAGATAAATATGTTATTAGTAGAAGAGAAGGAGTTGTGGGCTTTGGGTAATTATAATTACAAGTTTGTATTTTTTATTAAGAAGGGAATTTAAGCGAGACGTAGGGTTGATGTAATTAGGAATTAAGGTTGAAATTGAAATGTAAATTGAGGATCTTTTGCGTGGGAAGGTGAAATAAGAAAAGAAAAAACAAAAACAAAAACCAGTAGAATGCCACCCAACGCTAAACTTTTTAATTAAATTAATATGGCCTTTGACAATGCCTATTCATTTTATTTTTAACTTTAAGCCATCCATTTCTCTCACCTTTTTTTTTTTTTTTTTAGATTTTATTTTCAAGTCAATGTTCAAATTCTTTAAATTCTTATTCTTTGGTCACATCTTTGACCCTAGGAAAAACAATGCAAAAGACCCTCTTAGATTATTCATCCAAAACTTCCCACAATTCAATTACCCATATATCCTTCTACCCCAAAAATGAAGTTTCAAGTTTATTTCCAGAGTTGTGTTGTGTAATGTAAATCATGTATAAACTTTTTTTTTTCTTTGTATTTTCAGGTGAGGTAATTATTATCATTGATACTATAACCTAAACCGTAATGAATTCTTCTTTCTTGCTCATAGTTTTTTCACAAGAAATTCTCTCTCCTAAATCTATGTGCCGTTTCCATTTTCTTTCTTTACTTCATTGTTTCATTTTTTGTAGTCACTTGTACTTTTAAAGAATGGTGATCATGTAATTGATTTCTTTTATCTTGATGGGTTCTTAATTTTACTTCCTCGACTTCTCTTTGTGGAATCTTTTTATTTTAGACGATATTCGTAGTAGACTTTATTTCAAATTCTCTAATCTATTTTAAATTTTGTTGTAAGCCATTTTCCTCCATCCTCTGGGAGGATTAAAAATGTTAAGATTATGTCAATCCTAATTGAAATCCTCTAATATGTTGGCTAAATTCTCATCAACCTATAAAATTAGAAGAAAGTGAGGAATAATATAAAAAAGGACTAAAAAATTCATGAATAAGTTAAGTTAAATTACAAGTTTGGTCGTTGAATTTTGAGGATGTATTTCAAGTCTATGTCAAATAAATATCGGAATTTATAATTTTATATCTAATAAGTCTGTCCACGTGAAATTAAGTGAGACATATTATTGTTATTTTTATAAAAGAAAAAAAAAAGGTATTAAACACAACTAAGAATGAAAGTTGGAGGGACTATATTGGTAATTTTAAGTATTAAATTAAGAATAACAAGTGGAGAAAAAGGCCAAGAAATGGACAAGAGGAGATGCCCTGGTTGGTATGCAATTAGAGGTCGAAATGGTCAATTTAGGCCATATGCTTTTTCTTGATACCGACTTCTAATTCTACGCCTAAACCAACGCCAAGATGGGACAAATAAAAATTAGCTTCCTTTGCACCCAAAAAAAAAAAAACTTACATTATGGTAGAAATTTTTCTAATTACAATATGATAGAATTTTCTATGAATAATTTTATGGTTATGGTTTCCGACCTACCAAACATATTTCTTTAATTCTCCATGGAACAAACAAATTCATATTGTCATGCATTACTGCATGTTTCCTTTTCAGTCTATAACATTAAAGATGGATCTAAATTTTAGAATTAATCATCGTGATTAGTATCCTATCAAAATAATAATAAAATAATTTTCACTCATGATAAAAGATATCTAAACTGAATTTCGATATTAGAAAGTATATGGACCAAAATGACATTTTAACCTAATTTAACTGAATTTGAAAATCTAAATGTCTAGATTGCGAGCGTAACATTAGAATGAAATTAAGAATTGTGATTTAATCGTGAGATTTGATGCCAATTTGTGTATAATAAAATAAGGAATGGTTTAGGGGTGTGGATTAATATTGTAAATTAAAATAGTTGAAATGACACAAAGACAACATTATGGGGCACACAATAGTGCAGCAAGTAGGGGGGGAAGGGGATAGGTAGGGGGTGGGTTGGTGTCTCACCAAATCCTATGACTTTGTAATTAAAACAACTTTGCCACCTGTCTCTCTCTATTTATTTGGAGTCCAAATTTCTAATTATCAAAGGCTATAAATCTCATTTTTAAGAAAAAATTATTATTACCCTATTTTGAGTTCAATATGTACGGGTGGAGATTTAAACCTCTAATATTTTGATCTGGAATATATATTTTTGAACTATATGTTCAGATTGAGAATGTAATTTTATTGGTGGATGACGTCTAGTAAATTTATAGAGACCAAAATAACCATACTTCTATAAATTTCCAGTCCACTCCATTATTTTTTGTTCAATCGTTCAATCTTCCCAGTAATTTTTATATGAAGAAGCCATACTTAGTCGCAAACGTAGGAAGAAGGCATTGGACCTCCGATCGGATCCAACCCAAGGCACCTGACATATCCAACCTTCGGACCAACATGCATAACTACTTATCGGATAGCCTGTCCGACTCTCAACTTATAAATAGAAGGTCTCACTACAACATCAGGTATTGAATACTATCTTGAACTCTCTAATAAGTCCGAGTTTATACTAACCTGAGCATTGGAATATTTGTCCCTCTTGTGCAAGTCATTCCGACGTTCAAACTATTCCACTTATAATATCTTAATCAGGTTCCACCTTATCCAGTTTACCTAAACCAAATCAGCGGATTATAATATATTATAAAATAAAATTGGCCTTCTCAATTGAATTTTAAACTGTGATGATCTCATCTAAGTAACAAAATAATTATAATAACATTTCAATATATTTTGTAAATAAAGTCGAGTTCTAAACTTTGACATGGACAAATCAGTCAATTTTATAGTTAAAAAAGGCATAGTTGTTCAAAATTAGTTTAATTTTTACCTTCTAAGTCTGAAGTCAATGCTCGAGGAAAAAAATAAAACAATTTTCCAAGTCTTTGCGGTGTCTTTTCCGGAACATTTCAAACTGATATTTTGATTTCAATTGACCTTTTTCTTATTAAAATTTCATTATGTAGCTTTCTAATTAAGAAAATTCTATTCAATTTCTTATCAATTATCGCAGTTTGAATTCCAAAATTAAATATAAAGAAAATGACGTCAAATATTTTCGTGACATCAATTCCGAACTCAATTTAAAATATTTTACTTTGATTTTCATTTTCTTTGTAATGTAACTCCTGATTGTGACCTGAAAATTATTTAAACTTCAGTAAATAAATAAATATATATATATATATATATATATATATATATATAACACCGTATTTGGTCCAATTCGTTTTCGTTAAAAAAATTATTATTTACTTATTTATTATTTTATTATATTTATTGATTTAATTTAAAATAACATAATTTACTTTATTATAAGATTTAATGTAAAGTTTTAATTAAATCAAATTAAGTTTTAAAATTAGATTTTGTTGGAAAATAATTGGTTTTATTAGGATTTTATTTAATTGATTTTAAGATTTAAAAAACTGTTTTTCTCTCGTTTGATTTTTTCCTTCATACGTTCCCTCCCCTTCTTCTCCTCCCTCTTTTTCTCTCTTTCTCTTGTATGTTGACTCTTATGGCACAAGTTCAAGTCTCGGTGATAAAATTTTTCTGACTCCCGAACCAACAATCTGTTTTTGCAGACCTTGTCTTCATTTTTAGGCTCCACGTCGCGATGACGTTGCAACAATATATATAGGACAATTTGTAAAAAGACCATTGATAGATGATAGAAATTCAACTCGATCACAAGGAACTTGTGAAATTGTTGAAATTAAATCTTTAGTTATTGCAAAAGGTACAACCTACAAACTAGTACTCTTAAACTCTAAGTTTTGTTACAATCAAATTCTTGAACTACCCTGTAAGACTATAATTAGAGTTTTTAATTTCATTTCTATAAAATTTGAGAACTATAATATTAACTTGAAGGAAAAAAAGTTGGCTTTCAAATTCGTGTCAAGTTAACATCTTGATTTAAAAAACAAAAAAAAAAAAGATTTAAATAAAGCAACTGGGTTAAATTCTAGCGATTTTAATAATTCTAAGAGTTTGATTATAACAATACTTTTTATAGTTTAAATAGCATCATTTAAACATTTTGTAATATTTAAGAGTTTAATCGTATTTTGGAAGGTGAAATGTGTATAAGTGTAGTTGTTGCAAATTTTCTAAAAATATATTAAGATGTTTCCTATAAAAAAAAATAATAAATAAAAATATATTAAGATGCGCCGGAAAGGTCAAAAACCTCACCAATGATATGGGAACACATGAAATGTCTTTTTTTTTTTCTTTTTTTTTTTTACTGCAACGACATGCAATGTTAAGAATTTCATTGAAATTATATATCTAAATATAAGTTGAACATATAAAATGTTTAAGGTTGACTCGAAATAACTTTCATTTGTGGTCGATGTGTTCAGTCTTCACTCGGTTTCTGTATTTGAAATTCCAAGTCTCTCTTTGAATGGACTCTTCCCATTTTAGTGGCTATTGCTTTGGTTAATTTGTTTTTAAATATTTCTCTTTCGCCGATATAATGTTTAGTTATTGTTTTATTATTTGTAACTTTCTTTTTTACAATTTTTAGTATATATCTTATCTTGAGCAGTTATTCACAGGTTAATATGAGTGAAATTTGCATAATTCATGTAGTTAAACATTAAACTTTCTAATATCAATATCAACAAATATGGGGCATAGATTTAAATCCTAGTTTTATTTACAATGTAATTATTCCTAAAAACATCATGTTAATGGCTTACTAGAAATAATATTCTAACTAATTGATTCGTTAGTAGGAATCTTGATGGACCAATATTATATTTTTGGTAAAAATTCTTTTATTTTTTCAAAAATTAAAATGTGGTCAAAATTTGAGTGATGATGTATTATTGTAAAGATAATGTAATTCTTAAGATTATTTTGATACGTAGTTTTTGAAGGGATATATATGGAAAAATAATTAAAAATACGGTTCCTTTTTCTTGTCATGTCGTTATGGGTTTAAAATGGGCATTTCGAGCCTCGGCCCACTTTTAAGTTAAATCCAGCCCAAATGAAAAAGGCTTTCCGACCTAGTTTTAATATTGGGACTTTGTTGGGAAATATAATGTCTTTTTGCGGGACCTTTTAAAAACGTTTTCTTTCGCACAAATATATTAATTAAAAAAATGGGATAAAACTTGAATTGTAACCTCACAAAATTAAAATTATATTTAGGATTAATGATAAATTTACACGTTTTCTAAATTAATTTTAAAATCGATAAATCAAATTATGTCACGTGTCTATTGTGGTTCCATGAAATCAATTAATTCGATCAAATCCATGAAGAGATTTGGTCCAAGCCTATGGCCCATTAAGTCCATGTCTCGTATAAGACCCATCAAGACTCTATAAATAGGGTGGGTTACCTCTCATTTGAGACATTCGGAGAGATCCATAAACATTAGAGATTCAGAGCCACTAGAGCATTCTCATCCACAAGCTACAAGTCGAATAACTTCAACAAACTACAAAGCCGAAGACTTATTCTTCAATAAGCTGCAAAGCCAAAAAACTTCAAAAGTTACTACAAAGCTGAAGAACCTCACAAGTTACAAGTTGAAGACTTCACAAGTCGAAGATCTCACGAGCGAAAGTACTTCATCAAGCTACAGATTTTCGTCAAGCGAGTCGAAGAGAAGATCAAGCCACAAACTTCGTCAAGTATCAAACTTCGTAAAGTATATATGGTTCAAATCTCCAATTCCACATGTTGTTGAACTTTAGGGAAAAAAAAGGAAGAAATTACCTTTTTTTATCCCTAAAATTTAAACAACAAAGTCGTTTCATTTATAGGTTTCAAAATCACACACACTTTTATTTCTAATGTTTATAAAATACTTTCATTTGCCAAAATGAACCTAGTTTAGTGATCCTCGAAGGTTGAAACATCCCTGCTCTTAATTTTTGGTACTAAAAAAAACTTCAATTTAATCTTAGCGTTCTATTTTTTTGTTAGCCAACCTAATGGAAAAGTTATATGACATATTAAAGAGGAGAGAAAAAAAATAAAAATAAAACCTTTCCTTTCCCTCCCCACTCCTCCCTTTCCTTTTATGTGCAAAGCATGCCGCTACTTCTTTGCCAGCCCTCTACCCCTATGCTGCCCCCACCTACCGCCCTCTCTCTTTTAATCCATCTTCATCTTTTGTTTTACTAGCGATTTTTTCAAATTTCAAAAATTTTCCTTCTCTATGTGTTCATACCAAGAACGACCAATTTCTAATCGTTTCGAGTTCGCATGCAGAGAAGTAGCAATGACAAGAATGAAAGTAATATTAATTTTATAAGTTATACCCTTCAAAAAAAATAAATTTATAAGTTCATCACATCAACTATTTTATTGTAAAATATGTCGCGTCATCTTTTTACTAGCTAACCAAGATTTAACACCAAAATACTATATTTCCAAAATCTAATAAGTTGAGATGAAATCGAATTGAAAACTCTATGGACTACAAAAATTTTAAAAAGAGAGAAAAAAAAAAAGGGTCATTAAAGATTGCGTTTGCAGAATGGGAAAGTGGGTGCTTTGGTGGTAAAAGGGCGTTACCGGCCTCGGCCTTGGGATTGGTTCCACTGCGCCCTGCTCTCCTCTGACACCCTCTCACTTTCTGACATTATTGTCCTTCAACCCCCTCTCCTTTCTTTTTTCTCTCAATCCCCCTGTGCTATCCCGGGCTAAAAGTTATAATTTATAAAACATTATTCAATTATTTCACGACCAGTCTCACGGACAACATTTAGTATCGAAAGACATATATGAATTACTAATTCCTAAGGTCTAAGTGACGGTGACCATCATGGAATTAGAACATATTTTCTCTCAATTATCATAACCATTTTGAACCAATGAACCACCCATTGAAATATTTATCTTACTAAATTCAAATTAGGATATCATATCTGATATATTCAAACCTGTGCGATGTCATAGATTCGAGTTCCCTAATGTATGCCTAAGATTTTGAGTACAAATTAAACTTTATTGAAGAGCTAGGGAGAGAGAGAGAGGAGATACTTGGCAGTAGAAAGCTAGTATTTACACAGAAGACAACCCAACTGAGTCGTTGAAATAACTAATAAGTAAATCCATTACACTTGCACAAACCATTTAAACTCTTTTTGTTAGGACGTCAGCTGCAGACCAAATGGAAATGATTCCACCCCTCAGACTAAAGACTTGTTAGAAGAAACCTCTGTAGAGTGTAGAGTGTAACTCTGTTTCTTTTATAACAACCCATTAATTACTAAAACCATTGTTAATGTTAATGTTAATGTTAATGTCCTCCCCCATCAATTCCCACCAAAACCCTTCAATTTCAAACCTGGAATTACCATCTGAGGCAACCAAATTCGCCTCCTCCAAACTTGCCTTCGAGTTGGGTTTCAGTTTCATCAATTTCACTTCTTCTTCTTCTTCTTCTTCTTGCTTACATGGGTTCACTCCATAAGGAGCATTGTTTGCTGCTACCGTTCCAATGGGGTAACACAGATTTGGGTTGTCCCAGGCTCCAAATCGCCTCCTCATTTTCCCATAAAACCTTTCGGGAAATTTAAGGTCTCCATACAAATTGTTCCCAAATAGGTAAATTGTGCTAACAAATGGCAGAGTTGCAAGTTTTGGCGAGGGGTTTCCGGTAAGATTGTTGCGGTCGAGACCCAGAAACCTTAGTTTTTTCAATTCGGACAGTGAATCGGGGATTTCCCCTGTCAAACCCATGTCGGAAAGATCCAAAATCACCAAATTTCTTATGCTTTTCCAGTTTATGCTCTTGAGTTCTCCTCCAATTGGGTTGTTGGATAAGATAATCTCTTCCAGTGAATTCATATTCTCGAACGATTGTCCCAATCCGCCGGAAAAACTGTTGTTGCTGAGATCCAGAAGAGTTAAATTTCGCATATCGCCGATCTCACTCGGCAAGTTTCCACCCAATTTGTTATCACTCAGATCAAGTTTCAGGAGGGAAGTCAAATTTCCCAAACTCGTCGGCAGAGGACCCGTCAGCAAATTCCTACTCAAATCCAGAATCAGTAACTCGCTCAGCATGCCAAGACTTTGAGCAATTGGACCAGTGAGAGAGTTTCCGGCAAGAACCAGCCGCTTCAATTTGATCAAATTGCCAAAATTTTCTGGGATTTCACCCACCAATCCGTTCTGTAATAGAACCAAAGATTGCAGCTTCGTTAGATTCCCCAAGCTGGCCGGAATGTTCCCAGTTAGACCGTTGTTTGATCTGAATTCCAGAGATTCCAAACTTCCGGCAAGTTTTGGCCATTCTCCGGTTGGAAGCGAAACAGAGCTCCTTCTGTTCGAGACAAAGCAGTTGAAGAAGGACAGCGTTTTAAGGCGTTTGAGTTCAAACAATTGCTGTCTGAACTCAGCATTTGGAGCACAAGCAAGGGAGTTTTCGTGAGTTGGTCCAAGGTTTAGAGCAGTAACATACCAGAGCCCATCAAAGATATCACAGGAAACCCCCTGAAAGTAACCTCAAAAATCATTCCATTTTTTCCGTTTTCTAAGCTGATTCCTCATTTGGAAAATATTAGAAAAAAACAACAACAATACAAAAAAATGGAGGGGAAAAGAAGAAGAGTTACCTGTATTGGAGTCCATCCACAAGGATCTGGGTAGAGATCTGAGCCATTCCACCAATTACCCACAAACCCCTGTATTGCAGAGTACAGAGCATCAAGCTCTGTTTTCTCCATTGGGGCTTCCCCACCTTCTTGTGCATAGCTCCAACTTCCAAGGCAGAGGAAGAAGACACCAAACAGAATCTTCATTGCCATAACAGAACCAAATTAAAACAGAGTCACATACAGAACAAGGAGAGGAAGAAGTAAGAAACTCAGAAGCAGCTATGGCTGAGAAAACTGGTTTCCTCTGTGTTGGATTTAGAAGCCTTTGGTGACATGGGGGGAAAAAGCAATGGAACAGACAGCGGAAATGGTGTGGTTTTGAAGTAGACAACGTACATGCATGGGGTCACAAGAAAATATGAAAAAAAAAACTGTAGAGAAATCACATAAAGCCTAAAGGAAGCTAGATAAGGCAACGATCAAAGAAACAGAGAAAACCAGAGAGATTTTATAAGAATGTAAGAGATGCAAAGGAAGAGAGTGGTGGTGGTTGAGTTTACGGAGGAGAGAGTTGGGGAAAGAAAATGGGGGGCAAAGGGATATAGCCAAAGGCAAGCACAATTCTCAAAAAGGGCCAAAAAGCAATAATAGTAATAACAATAATAAAGATCAGAGCGCCATAAAACTACTGAAAGGCTAGCCAAGGCCCAAGGCAGCCCCCAAGTGAAAGCGAAATATGGGGCGGGGCTGCTTGTGTTTGTGCATGCATTTGCGAGTGGTGAGAAATTATTTAGAATAATTATTGTGTTAACAAAATTTATTACTGTAGTAGCATAGGATGGCTAAAAGGGTGAAGTAGTTGTGGGAATTATGGGTTTAGTCTTTAGGGGGTGGTGGCTAAGAGGGCCTAGATTTAGGGTTAGGGGATAGGACTGGGGGGAACTAAATGGGGCTTTTAGAAGGGGACCATTTTCCATGCAGAAGAAAGAGAAAGTTGCATGTGTATCATAATATGCATGCAGGGATAAACAGGAATACAAAAAATAATAAAAGTTTGGTTTTTAAATTTTTTGGGATGAGATTTTGAAGAGAAGAGGAAAAAGACAAAGGGGGATTTGGGGCTCACAGTGAGGAGGATCATTGCTTGCTCTTTAATTAGGAGAGCTGCAAATTGCAGTTGATTTGAGGTCTGATTCTCTCACTACTACAACAACCACTTTTAGCCTTTCTTTTCAACTCAAAAACTAATTCATTATCAAAACATTTCTTCTCATACATGTATTTTTTGTTCTCTTGAAATTAGATAAGTTTGCGAAAATATAATTAAATAAGATTTTTTTTAATATAAATTGATGTAAAAATAATGAAGAACGTACATTGAAGTTATGATTTGTTTTAAAACTGATTTGGGACGGAGTATTTTTTTAACCAAAAGAAAACGAAAGAACTAGATGAATATATAATTAAAATTGTTCTGTTCTCGAAACAAATCCGAAATTCCCGATTCCCAATAATTAATTTTCATGATAATTCGGACTCGTGATGCATGAGACGAAAGAAGAAAAAAAAAGGTGGTTATGAAGAAGATTTGGAAATTAATTTATCGAAAAAGGGAGACGAATATGTAAAAAGCAAAAAGCAAAAGGTAAGAGCGTAGGGTAGAGGAGAGGCATGGGCATGGCGATCGGGCAAGGGCTTGGCGAACCGCGCTGCTCGAAAAGAGGACACGGTTTTGTTTTGTTTTCTCTGCTTTCCATTCCACAAAAATTAAAAAAATTAAAAAAAAATCAGAGAGAGAAAGGAAAACGACATTCCATCTTTCCATGTCTGTAGTAGTGTGTACTGTACTGTGTGATTACGTTTCATCATCGCAGAGATAAAACAAATTAAATGCATGCAGTGGGAGGGATTTGTATTTAATTGAATTGAATTTATCGACGACAGTGTCTTACTTTACTTACCAGGAAGGGGCGATAATTTCGATTTGGAGCCGAAGCCGAAGCCGAAGCCCTGGATCTGGATCTGGATGCTGCCGAAATCAAGAATAATCCTGCAGAGATTCAGAAGGTGTTAGGTTTTAATTATGAGAGAGAAATAGGGCTTGGATTTCAACTGTGGACTAATTCTGCTTTGTGGTCGAGTAAACACGCAGCAGAGGCAGAGGCAGGGCGCGGCTGCCGCCTACATTATCCGAAGCCCACGGCGGACTGACAGCCAAATGTAACGCCCCGTCCAAGTTCAAGATTCGGAATTCAGATTTGGTCTTAATAGCCCCTAACATTTTCCTGCGACTTGATCGTGCCACCATCTTTAGTTATAAGTATTGTCTCCACCCACGTGTTTAAGCAACTAGTAGGTCATCCAACCTAGAATTGCTCTAAGTCAAGTTTAACTTTGGAATTCCTACCGAAAATGAAGGTACACAAATACAGGCAGTGATTATCAATTCAACTTTTCTTAACCATTTTTACATGATATCAAATCCCTTCTATGATTCATTCATGTTCCCCACTCGGACATCATAATAGTAAAGATGGAGGTGTGGTTTCTTCCTTGTTGGTTTCATTTAAAGGGTTTGGACCACAGCGCATGGCGGATGGCGGAGGGCCGGCAGACGTGGCTCGCTTTGTTGCTGCTGAGAGGTCGTTTTCCATCCTCTACTCTCTAATTATATGTAATTATTTTACTATGCCCTATTAGTATTGGTTTTTTTTTTTTTCTTTTTTCCTTCATTAAAATCTTTGGGCCAGCCACGCTTGCCCTACAAACACTTTATTTAAACTGATACATGACTTTTTGGCACTCATGGTGGTTTCAGAGCTATTAAAATTATTGTATGGTTTAAATTTTTAGATGTGGTATAAGGGAGTAGGTAATATTTTCAATTACTCTCGTATATTGTATATTTTAGTCCTTCAATTTTTAAAAGTTTAATCCTAGTTCTTCAATTTTCATTCATTATTATATAATTCCAAGTCATTGAATATTTTTATTTAATATTAATTCGGTTTATTTTTCAAGATTATCATGTTTTGAGGAGTGAAATTGAAGTTTTAAAAGTTAAAACGGCCAAAATTGAAATATATAAAGTTTGGACACTATTATAACTCATAACTACAAATATGGCTTTATAATACGAAATATTAATAAATGAAGGCAAAACATATAGTTTTTGTCCCCTTCTTTGGGTTTTTTTTTTTTTTTTTTAATTTAGTCCTCCTACGATTTAACATCTTTCAAATTGTACTGTTTTTCATTAGTATATGTTAAATGCAGTACCTATCAAGGTGACAGAAATGTCGAAGAGGATTGAGGTCACTAAAAAGAGAATTTTATATTCATCCTCGCTAAATGAAATTTCAACTTTTAATTCCAGCATTATCCATATTTTATATCTATTGATACGACATGTATAGTTCAAAACTATTAAATGTAAATAACTAAATTGAAAATTTTTAAATAAAAAAAAACCAAGCATATATTTAACCAAAATCCAAATAAATTTTACACTTTCTAATGATATATAAATACTTGTTGTCAATTCTAAGATGCATAGATATACAAACACGCCAAGAATGACATTGATTTGAGACGATACTCAAAGTTGCACTCTCTCTATCTCCAACAACCCCATAAAGTTTCATTGTAAATTAGTTTTCTTTATAATTGAAATACTGTTCCGTAAAACGTTTTAAAGATTAGAAACTTTTTGAAATGTTAGTCGGTCCTGTGCGGGAGGTATTGCTTGAAGTATAAGTACTTTTTGGATAAATTTTCCTAGATGTTATTATTGTTTCTTCTTTCTTTTACTTGAGAGAAGTTTGAGTCTTGAGGAAGAGATGAGAGGTAGAAATAGTCCCACCGCACGTGTCAATTTTCTCATTATATTTCAGATGCTTGTTCTTGAATTTGGATCGAAAGTCTTCAAGTTGGTCTTTAAATCTTCAAGTCGAGTTTTTAGTTTGGTGTGAATTATCTCAATTCTGAAAATGTTAACCTTCAAAATGAATGAGACCCCTTCTATTTATAGAGGTTTCTACGGGTTTAGTGGACTTTTGGGCTTGGGTAATTTTGGACTTAGCCCAACTATTTATAAGTGAATTTAAATTTATTTAAATTTAAATATTAATCACCTGGTCTTGGGTTTTGGGCCAGTGAATCAAATTAATTCCAAACTCAATTGTCACATGACCCAATTACATATTTTAAATGTCAATTTATCTTTCATTTTAATTTAGGATTAATATATAATTAATCTCTAAATAAAATAGATAATGACGCGGTTTATTATTGGCCCGAAATTTATGATTCTGGGCAAAACTTAAAAAAAAAAATCATGATACAAATTGATCATCAAAAATAGAAAGCAACGCTCTGAGCTTTGTTGTTATAGTCAAAATATATGTTTGGAAGCCTCACATTTATTGGTATCTAAAATTACTTGTATATCATGATTAAACCTTATTTTATATTTGAAAATGATTTCGACATAACTAAAACTATTTTTATTATTGTCAAAGTCACTTTTATTTAAAATAGCAATATTTTATAAGTTATTTTAAAAAATGGCAATGCCAAATTACATTTTAACATGACTATGTTAAGAAACTAAAAGCCAGGTAGGGAATCGCATGCCTACAGTTTAATTTAAGGGATGACATTTTAATATGTCTTATGTTTTACTGATGTAAAGTTTAAAAGTCGTATGATTTATTTTTAGACCATGAAAATTGATGAGTTATGTTGATGCGTGGATTTCGGTCATCCGGTTCTCCTCCTCGCACCTACCAAACTTGTTGATCCGGGACTAGTACCTGCAAAACCAGATGAGCTAAACCGGTGCGACTCTAGTCACACGGGCTCCGATGCTTAAGTTATCAGGAGGATAATGTGAAATGTAGCTAGTTTTAGATGTCCTTACCTCTAAGGCTGGATCGCTACTTATAGTCGCCAGGTTGTTCCAGAACATTTCATAGGTAGCTAACCCTAATTTCGTTGGCGGGCCTGAGCGAAACCGTGGATTGAAGACGAAGGGCCGCTGGAGGGCCGTGGGCCGTGCCACGGGTCGGGACCGAGCCCATCGCAGCCCAGTGGCTTCCTTCCGATCTTCACCTGTACCTCGACTTTCGGTTTCCATTGCATAACGAGTTATAGAAATTTGTGTTTAGTTTATGACTTTTGTGATTTTAAGTTGATGTTCCTAACTTTTTTCTTTTTCCTTTAATTTGCAACAGGAAAGAGGAAGATGATTACCATTTATTTTGAGACTGCAAGTTCTGACATTTGTATTTAAATGACAAAATTACCCTCAAAATAAAAGTAATAGAATAATAAATTTCACGTGCATCTTTCCCTTCTTGATTTTCATTTTGATTTGTTAGGAATTATAGGAAGGAAATAGGACTTAAATTTTTACCTAAGAAAAAATGCTATATAAATCAAATATTTAATATATATCAAATGTTTATGCAAGGATATGCACAACAGTGTACTTCTGGTTGCAGCTCGAACTCGGCCTCCGGACCGATCTGAATACTTGGGCGGACCTGCACAAAAAGGTGAGCACTCCGACGATCAAGTCAGTATAGGTCGGATTCCCAATTTAGTTCGAGGTCAGAAATCATCCTACCTGATCGTGGAGTGAGACCCTCTACTTATGGGTGGTAGTCCCGCTACTCTCGCGACGGTTTCACCCGGTAATCTCGGGGCCGTCGGTTACACCCGGTAATCTCGGGACCGACGGTTACACCCGATAATCACGCCGCTGACAGTAGTTCATATCGGCCCCCACCGAGCTTCCCGGTAGGTCGGACCTCGGCCAGGTTCACCTCGGCCCTCATACTTAGCATCTGTCAACGCTAGTGGTGGTGATCTCGGCGGTTCGAGCTGGGCATGACTCATGAGTCATCTTGGAGCACCAATAGGGGTCCTCCACGTGTCCAGGGTATTTTCTTCCCCAAACATTGGCCCCCTCTCTGTCTGGTCAGATCTCGACCTGGCAGAGAAGTTCATTCGATTCGCTTTGGACGCGTGGCGACTTCCTATTCGTGGGAAAATATAACCGTCGCGGAAGATTTATCGTCGGAACATTCAAATATTCCGACGCTTCGGATCTTAGGGAGGATCCTAGCCGCTCGTTGATTACACGTGTACGGTGGGGAAATTCTTCCGACGGGCTATAAATGCCCCCAATCCTTCAGGTCATACCTTACGTTCCCTGAATTCTTGGAGTTCGATCTGAAGGCAGCTCGAACCCTTGGTAGGTCGGTCTCTTCCCTCACTTTCTCTTTCGAACGTAGTTGCCATGTCGTCCTCTTTTAGCAACAACTTAGGATCCGATGAGGACTTAGCTCGTAGGTTAGGGTCCGAGCTCGAGGAGATAGAAAACTTTAGATTCTCCGATGACGGGGAGGATAGTGACGCCTCCATTTCAGGTCAGGGCTTGGAATACCCTTCTAGGATTCCTGATCACTACCTCGGATCCCTTCGTAGGGGGTTCGCTATTCCTGAGAACATCCTCCTCAGGCTTCCGGAGGAGGGGGAGAGAGCTGACAATCCTCTAGAGGGATGGGTCACTCTCTACTTCAAAATGTTTGAGTACGGCCTCAGACTTCCCCTTCACCCCTTTGTCCAAGAATTTCTCTTCCGGACTGGGTTGGCTCCGGCTCAAGTGGCCCCCAATGGGTGGGGTGTCATTTTCGCTTTGGCCATCCTTTTTTGGCTACGAGCCGGGATAGTGAGGAGGCCGAGCTGTTGGACGTGGACCAGCTCCTCGCGTGCTTCGAAGCGAAAAGGATAGCTAAGAAGCCTGGTCGGTTCTATATGTGCGCAAGGAAAGGCGCATGCGGTATAGTTAAGGGGCTGACCTCCATCAAGGGATGGGTGAGGAAGTGGTTCTACGCTTCTGGGGAATGGCTTGCAAAGGACGAGTCAGATCGCTCCTTCTTTGACGTCCCCACTAGGTTTGGGAACCTAGGTACGGAGTAGTTCTTGCGTTTTTTGTAATTTTCTTTTCTGTCATTCAGGTCTAACTCGGATTTTGTCTTCGTGCAGTTTCAATCCGACCAGTCCCCGAGCTTACGCAAGCCTCCTTCGACACGCTGAAATACTACAAGGAGCGCTTTCCGAGGGGTAGGAAGGTCGGAACCCTAGTGACCGACGAGCTGCTGCTTGAGTCCGGGCTGCTAGATTACAACCCTGCAATTCGTCCCATTGAATCCTCAAGGCCGAACTCTGAACTTGGTATGCCGAGCTTGCCTCACCCCTTTTCCCTCTAACCTTGTGATGACCCCTGTTTTTATTTTGCAGCCATGGTTTGTGGATTTGCAAGCAGCGTGAAGCGCAAGTCCAAGGGCCGAGCCCATGCTCTTGAGGCCGCCCAGAGTTCGAAACCTGCCACCCCTGCCGTGGCAGGGCCTGCCTCGGAAGATCCAGCCCCAGTGATCGAGCTGGAGTCTTCTGGGGGTCTCTCGAGGGAGAAGCGCCCCAGGGATCAGACCGAGGCGGTGGACGCCCCGCCTGTGGGCGAGGAGGTGAGGGGGGAAGCCCCTCTGAAGCGAAGAAGGAAGAAAAAGAAGGCGATCTCCCCCTCGGAGGTCGGAGCTTGCAGGGTCTTGCCTGCAAGTTTCGCAGATCGGGTGGACGATCCTGCGGCCAGGATGGGCGGGACGTCCGACGTGACAGCGCGGTTCTGAGTTGAGCCGTCAAGTTCCGGGGTGAGGGACCAGGTGTCCCGCATCTCCGCTGCAAGTTTGGACCGCTGCCTAAGGAGGGCGTCCAAATTTGTGAGCGACCCTGGGTCCGTTCTGCAGAGGGCCATCGACTACGCCGCCGAGGTAAGACTAGTGTCCCCATTTTTGCTTAATTTCGCCTAACAGGTAGCTCGGCCTAACTTTTTCCTTGTACCGTTTCTCAGGCGTTCGTTGCTTCCATTCAATCGGCTCTAGCTGTAAAGGTCGAGCTAGATGGGAGGGAAGTTCTGGCAGCGAGGGAGAGAGAGGAGTTCTCTGCTGCCCTGGAGGCTGCTTCCTCCACCATGAAGGATGAGCTGCTGAAGGCTCACTCTGAGGTGTAGATTTTGAAGGCCGAGGTGGAGTCCCAGGCCGAGCTGCTGAAGAAGGAAGAGGACAGGCGCAAGGCCCAACTCCGAGCTGCCCACGCCATCACCAGGGGCTTGGAGAAGGAGAAGTTCCAGCTCCTGAAGGAGAAGGACGACATGCTCCAGGCGCTTGAAGCGAAGGATAAGGAGCTGGAGCATGCGACTGCCGAGCTGGAGACGGCGAAGGAGCGCCTCAACAATGGAGTCCTACTGGAGGAATCGTTTAGGCAGCATCCTGACTTCGATGGATTTGCCAAGGACTTCTTTGACGCGGGCTTCAAGTTCCTCATGAAGGGCATTGCTTCCGACATGTCTGACCTTCAGATCGATCTCAGCGGTCTGAAAAGGAGGTATGTCGAGAAGTGGGCGTCTGGGCCTGGCGGCACCCCTGGCCCCCAAGCGTTGGTGGATAAGTACGTCAGAGATCTGGACTCTGACTACTCCGACCTCGAAGAGGATCAGGTCGGCACCGCTCAAGAGGGCGCTCCTCAAGCAGGCTCTTAGGCGACCATCCTTCAGGAGGCTTTTCGCTGTCTTTCTTCTCTTTTTTTTGTTTGTAAGTGTCAGGGCAGAGCTGCAAGGTCTATAAGCCTTGGCTCTGCTCTCCATTAATGAAGAAGCTTTGTTCAATTTTACTTTGTTGTTGGCGACATCTTTCCTTTCTTTGCTTTTCTTTGAACTGCAGCCAGTGTCACCTCGCACCTCTTACTTCTGAGGTCGCGCCTTTAACTTAAAATAGTTGAAAGTTTGAGTTTGAATCTCTTAATGTTCAATGCATTGCACCAACTCTGGATTTTTAACATCGCACCCTTAACTTAAAAAAGGTTAAAAGGCTAAAATCCTAAGTCCGTAGCTATTCTTCATATCGCACCTCGCACCCTCAAGTTCGGAGGCTTGATCATTTTGAACTTTTCACATCGCCCCTTTGCCTTGAAGGTTTGAGTTTTAAGCTCGTCAGTGGTTTTGACATCGCACCTCGTACCCTTAGGCTTCGGAGGATTGAATTTGAACCAACTGCTGGAATGTCATCGCGTGGGAGTCCGTGGCCCCCATTTAATTTCTGGTCGAACTCGGAAGCATGAAATTAAATCATCACATTTATTCTGATCATAATTCTTTTGGAACAGTCTTTACAGATTCATGGAAAATCCTTTTGGCATTTCAAGGATAATAACGCTTCAGGTGCTCCACGTTCCACGGGTGCGCGAGGACGTCTCCTCTCAGATCGGCCAGTATGTACGTCCCAGGTCGGACGATGCCCTTGACCTCAAACGGGCTCTCCCAGGTCGGATCAAGAGCACCCACATGGGTTTGGACCCGCCTTAAGACCAGATGTCCGACCTGAAAGGTCCGAGGTCGAACGCGGGCGTTGTAATGTCGGGCCATTCTGCTCTGATATTCCGCCAGGCGTAGCTGGGCCATTGCTCTTCTTTCTTCCAACAAGTCGAGGTTGAGGAGCAGCTCTTCCTCATTTGTCGTAGGTTCGTAATGCTCTACTCTGTCAGATGGCATGCCGATCTCAACCGGGACTACAGCTTCGGAGCCGAAGGCCAGGGAGAACGGGGTCTCGCCCGTCGACTCTCGTTGGGTGGTTCGGTACGACCATAGAACCTCTGGTAGCTCCTCGGCCCACCTGCCTTTCTTGGAGTCCAGTCTAAGTTTGATTCCTCGCTTGATGATCTTGTTGACTGCCTCCACCTGCCCATTTGCTTGCGGATGTGCGGGGGACGAGCTAAGATGACTTATGCCAAGTTTGCTGCAAAAGTCTTTGAACTTGGCGTTGTCAAACTGCTTCCCATTGTCTGTCACTATGGCCTGCGGTATACCAAAGCGACATATGATATTCGTCCATACGAAGGACGTGACTCTAGATTCCGTTATGTGGGAGAGCGCCTCGGCCTCGGCCCACTTTGTGAAGTAATCCACAGCAACCACAGCGAACTTGGTCTGGCCTTTGCCCAAAGGAAAAGGACCAATGATATCTACCCCCCACTGCGCGAATGGCCACGGGGCCGAGATGGGGGTGAGCAGCTCGGGAGGTTGGTGGATTATGGTTCCGTAGCGTTGGCAATTGTCGCAAGTTCTAACGAACTTCTTGGCGTCCTGGCTGAGGGTCGGCCAATAGTATCCTTGTCGGATTACTTTGGCTGACAGCGACCGGGCGCCTGAGTGATTGCCGCACACTCCTTCGTGGATCTCTCTGAGGACGTACAGGCCCTCTTCAGGGGTTAGGCATCTCAAGAGGGGCAGGGAAAAGCCACGTCGGTACAATGCCCCATCTCGGACCACGAACCGAGCTGCCCGCCTTGCCAACTTTCTGCGCTCCTTGGGGTCTTGTGGTGAGTTGCCCCTAATGAAGTCCGCGATCGGGTCCATCCATGAGGATTCTGGAGCGCCGATCTCCATCAGATCTGGCTCTAAGATCGAAGGATTATCTAAGATCTCGACGGGGACCGACCTGGCCAGGTCGGTCTCGTACGCCGATGCTAACTTGGCCAAGGCGTCAGCATTAGAATTTTCTGTTCGCGGAATTCGTCTTACTTCGTAAGTTCGAAACTGGGCGAGGTACGATCTGACCTTGCCCAAATACTTCTCCATTCGAGTGTCTTTGGCTTGGTACTCGTCCTTGATCTGGCTCACAACCAGCTGGGAGTCACTGAAGACCTTAACACAAGAGGCCCCCAATGCTCTAGCGATTCGTAGGCCGGCAATAAATGCTTCATACTCGGCCTCGTTGTTGGAAGTCTGGAAGCCGAACCGCAAAGCATACTCAAATCGCTCGCCCCCTGGTCCGAGCAAGAGGACCCCGGCTCCGCACCCCTTCTCATTGGAGGATCCGTCGACATAGACTGTCCAAGGTAGGTCGGACTCGCTCAGCTCGGAAGGTGGTGTGAGCTCGGCTATGAAATCTGCCGTTGCTTGTCCTTTCAACGCAGTTCTGGGTTCGAACTGGATGTCGTACTCACTTAGCTCTATCGCCCACTTCATTAGGCGTCCAGAAGCTTCCGGCTTATGGAAGATGCTTTTTAGGGGCAAATTAGTGAGCACCACCACCGTATGGGCTTGGAAGTATGGTCTGAGCCGTCGGGCCGAGGTGACCAAAGCGAGAGCCAACTTCTCCATCCGAGGGTATCTAGTCTCGGCTTCGGTCATAGCCTTGCTTGTGTAGTAGACCGGGTTTTGCCGCGCTTCCTCTTGCCTGATTAGGACCAAGCTGACGGCACTGTCAGACACTGCTAAGTACAATTGGAGCTTGTCCCCCGGCATGGGCTTGGCGAGTAAAGGTGCCGAACAGAGGTAGCTCTTCAATTGCTGAAACGCTTGCTCGCACTCCGCTGTCCATTCAAACGGCCCTTTCTTTCGTAGGATTTTGAAGAAAGGAAGGCACTTATCTGTGGATCTTGAAAAAAACCGGCTCAGGGCCGCAATCCTGCCGCTGAGACACTGAAGCTGCTTCAGCGTCTTCGGTGCCTCCATCTCGGTCACGGTTTTAACCTTTTCGGGGTTGGCCTCGATTCCCCGGTTATTCACCATGAAGCCGAGGAATTTTCCCGAAGAGACTCCAAAGGCACACTTAGCGGGGTTGAGCTTCATTTGATATGCCCTCAGAACCTCGAAGGCTTCGGTCAGATCGGAGAGATGCGACTTAGACTGCTTGCTCTTGACAAGCATGTCATCCACATACACTTCCATATTCCGGCCGATCTGCTTGGCGAACATTTTGTTCACCATTCTCTGGTAGGTCGCTCCTGTGTTCTTTAACCCGAAGGGCATGACCTTGTAGCATTACAGACCTTGGTCTGTTATGAAAGCGGTATGACCTTCATCTGGGACATGCATCTTAATTTGGTTGTACCCAGAGTAGGCGTCCATGAAGGTGAGCAGTTCGTGCCCGGCTGTGGCGTCCACGAGCTGATCAATCCTCGGCAGTGGGAAGCAATCTTTCGGGCATGCCTTATTTAAGTTCGTAAAATCTACGCACATTCTCCACTTGCCGTTAGATTTTTTAACTAATACAACATTGGAGAGCCACTCGGGATACGAAATTTCTATTATGTATTCAGCTTTCAAAAGCTTGTTAACTTCCTCAACAATTACATCACTCATCTCCTTGTTTATAGGTCTTCTCTTTTGTTTCACAGGTCGGAATGATGGATCTATGCTGAGGCGATGCGTCATAATTCGCGGGTCAATGTCAGGCATGTCCTCATGGGACCACGCAAAGACGTCCGAGTTAGATCTGAGGAAGTGGATTAGCTCCTCTCTGTCGGTGGCCCCCAGCTTGGTTCCTATGCTTACCTGCTTCTCGGGACTAAGCAGAGGAACAAGCTCGAGCTCCTCAGTGGGTGCGGCAAACTCTTTCCTCGGCAGGTCGGCCTCGAACTCGAGCGTCCCATCCCCACCGGCGAGAGTTTCGAGGGCGCAAACCGATGAACCTTTGAGTGCGGAGGCATAACACTCCCTCGAAGCGGTCTGTTCTCCTCGGACCGTGCCCACGCCATTGGGGGTGGGATACTTCAAAACTTGATGAAGTGTTGAGGGAATGGCCCGAAATGAGTGGATGATGGGTCTCCCAAAGATGGCGTTATAGACCGATCTACCGTCAATTACCACGAACTCGGCCATTTGAGTGACCCGAGTTCGATCCTGCCCCAGCGTGACCGGCAAGTCGATGCAACCCTCGGGGATGACCGATTCTCCAGAGAACCCAACCAGCGGTGTCGGGCTTCTCTTCAATTGCGACCTCGTCCATCCCAAGGCGAGGTAGGTCGGTAAGGACAGGATGTTGGCGGATGCGCCCCCGTCTACCAGCACTCTCCTGACCACCACATGATCAATCAAGGGAGCAATCACACGTGCATCATTGTGGGGCAGGTGGACCTCCTCCGAGTCGGCACCGTCGAAGGTGATTGGGCAGGTCGGCCCCTGCTCCCTGATGATGCAAACCTCGCGCCTGGCTGCACGGGCTAACTCCTTTCTTTTATGTCCGGACTGACCTCCGCTTGGCCCTCCAAAAATGGTATTGATGACCGCAGGTCGGTCGGTGCGCCGGGGTGGCGTCCTTGAACGCTTTCGCTCTTCCTTTTTCTCTGCTGAGCTGGTCCTGGGCTTTCCCACAAACTTCTTGAAGTAGCCATCTTGAATTAGATCCTCAATTTGGCGCTTTAACTCCCAGCAGTCCGACGTGTTGTGGCCGTGCTCCCGATGGAAGCGGCAATACTTGTCCTTGCTGCGCCTCTCCGGGGCTCCCCGAAGTTTCTCAGGACGCTTGAGTAGTTTTTCCATTCCAGACTCCTCGATGTTCGTTAGGATCTCGGAAATTGGAATCGTGGTCGGGGTGAAGCGTTCGTAAGGTCGGCTCTTGGTAGGTCCGCTCTCCGCCCTTCGATACTCAGCTCGGCCGCTGGAAAAGGATCCCTTGTCCTTGGACTTGGGATCTGCCCTTTCTACATCTTTTCCACTTCTACCCCGGCCGATCTTTCGATCCGGTCGGCCGGTTTTGGTTCGGAGGAGCTCCTGTCCATCGATGACTTTCTTCGCCTTCTGAAGCACCTCGGCGAAGGTAGTCGGGGCCTTCTCCCCAAGTTTCACCGTGAGGGCTTCGTCGGCTAGACCGGTGAGGAAATAGCACATGGCCGAGTCATCGGAGCAGTGTGCAACCTTCAACTGCTCCTCCTGGAATCTGGTGACATATTCCCGCAGTGTCCCACCCTCCTTCTGCCTGATGGTGGCGAGATGAGTCTCTGTCTTTTTGCCATATTGCCGAGAAGAGAACTGGGCGAGGAACTCCCTTCTCAGCTGAGAGTAGGTCGAGATCGACCTGGCTGGCAGTCTCCGATACCACAATCGCGCGCTGCCAGTAAGCGCGATCTGAAAGGCGCGGCATTTGATTGCGTCTGATGCCGCGTGGAAGTCCATGAGGCCTTCAAAGACCTCAACATAGTCCTTGGGGTCCTTCGACCCATCATAAGGCTTCACGGTAGGAGCTTTGAACTTCGGAGGGATTGGTGCTTCCAAAACGTCCGAGGTGAAAGACGATTCTCCCAAGTCGCCATCGTTCAGTGAATCGTCTTTCTGCTCACATTTGGCCTTTAAGGCCTCCACCTGAGCATCGAGCTCGCCCCTCAGCTGGTCGAACTCCTCCCTTGTGATTATCCCTACGGGATTGTGAGAGGATTCAGCCTGCTGGTTGGAGCTCCTGTGTGAGCGGGATGGTGACTGCCC
Organism: Momordica charantia; assembly: GCF_013281855.1. Lineage (NCBI taxonomy): Eukaryota > Viridiplantae > Streptophyta > Magnoliopsida > Cucurbitales > Cucurbitaceae > Momordica > Momordica charantia. Next base: position 29,315,776 of record NW_028275167.1, on the reverse strand, counting down.
TTTTCGGAGAGACGAGCCTCTCTTTCTGTTGAGATGCTCACGGAGGTCTCCCCTCTGGCGAGTGTACCCCTCGCTCTCGTTGTCTTCGGGACGTTCCTCCTCGGCTGGGCCGAGGTGGGAACCCCTTTGCTCGCGTACGTCCACGCGCGTCACTCGATTTTCAGATCGGGACCCTGCGCCTGCATCTAGCATCATTTCGTTATACATTTCCTCCATGGAGCGCATTTGTGTGCGCATTGTCTCCATCTCTTTCTGGAGCGCATCAAAATTCTCGCTTGTTGGAGCCGGGGCTGGACCCCGGGCGCCCTTCTTAGAGGTCCCACCTCGGCCACGGGTGGCCTTGGACGTCCTCGGGTGCGCAGGCGGTAGGGCTGGCGCGGTGATCCGCGCCGACCTGCGGAGGGGTTCCGTTGCTAGGCCGTCGTGACCTTGCCCCTCTACCGCTGCTGCTCCGACCTCCCTCTGGTGGGCATCGCTGGCAGCTAGAGTCCTTCGATCTGTCGTATTGGTCGAGTTCGCTGGTTGAACCATGTTCGCTCGCGTGTTGGTTTAAAAGAATTGGGATGACTGAGATTGTCGTTCCCCACAGACGGCGCCAAATGTTTATGCAAGGATATGCACAACAGTGTACTTCTGGTTGCAGCTCGAACTCGGCCTCCGGACCGATCTGAATACTTGGGCGGACCTGCACAAAAAGGTGAGCACTCCGACGATCAAGTCAGTATAGGTCGAATTCCCAATTTAGTTCGAGGTCAGAAATCATCCTACCTGATCGTGGAGTGAGACCCTCTACTTATGGGTGGTAGTCCCACTACTCTCGCGACGGTTTCACCCGGTAATCTCGGGGCCGTCGGTTACACCCGGTAAATCTCGGGACCGACGGTTACACCCGATAATCACGCCGCTGACAGTAGTTCATATCGGCCCCCACCGAGCTTCCCGGTAGGTCGGACCTCGGCCAGGTTCACCTCGGCCCTCATACTTAGCATCTGTCAACGCGAGTGGTGGTGATCTTGGCGGTTCGAGCTGGGCATGACTCATGAGTCATCTTGGAGCACCAATAAGGGTCCTCCACGTGTCCAGGGTATTTTCTTCCCCAAACATATATCAATAACTTTGCAAATTGGACCATCTCATTATGAAATAATTTATGTAGCAAATGAATCCCCATCTCGATGATTCTCATTCTTCTTTGATTTTCAATACGATTGATTTGAATGGTGAACTAGTTAAGTGAGTAGATTTATTAATCAAACAGAGAAAAAGAAGTAACGGATTAGTCGAGTTTCATTATCATAAAATAATTATCGCGATGATTAATATGGAAACCTGAAGTATTTAAAATCAATTTAATTTATTGTAAATAATTATAATGTTCAGATGATCAGAGTAAAAATATTGGTAAGCGTAAGCCCAAATGAGCGAAACGAAACAAGAACTCGCGCGCCGCTGGTTGAACTGAAATTGCGTTATCGGAGCAGTTTCTTTCTTAGATAGTTTTCTGTAGGCGCGAATGAATGGTTCTGCATAAAACGCACCGCAGGCGCAGAACCACTTTCCTTCAATCTCCTACCGCTTTCGGCTGACAACAGAACCCCACATTCCCGATCTCCAACCAAAACCCTACTCTCTTTTTCCTTCAGATTTGTTTCTGGGTCGGAGGTCATGGCTTCCGAGAGTGGTTCCAGATCCAGTTCCGCGGCCGATTCCTACATAGGAAGCTTGATAAGCTTAACTTCCAAGAGTGAGATTAGATACGAAGGCGTTCTTTACAACATCAACACCGAAGAGTCCAGTATCGGACTCAGAAATGGTAACGCCCCGCCCCCTTTACAGCTTCTAATCTTTTCCTTTTGTTTTTCTTTCTTGTGCGGGGGTTTGATTTGTTTTTCGTTGGATTCAATCCCCCTTACTTTACCGACCCTGATGTCTTTTTTTAGATCGGTAAAGTTCCCGATAATTCTTAGGTTTGGTTTCTGAGTGTGAAATTTTATTCTTTTCACTATTAGTAGGGAGAAACTACGAAGTGGTATCGGTTTGACCGGCTAATACTTTAATCTGTCTCGTTTTGTTGCTGGCCCTTGTGTGATTTACTGCAATAAGATTTAAATTTACTGAATATATTTCTACTGTGTCACGACCTTGACAACTGTAACCACATCACGGCTGATAATTGGCTTCCTGCAATTGTGAAACTGGATTTCCTGTTGAGTTTGCCGCTGGTAGTATCGCTTTGGTTTCCCCTTTCTCATATTCGTGTTTACTGTGTAATGTTGTGTATTAACCTGCTATACCATTTTTTTTATTCTTTGGTTGCTGAAACTTGGTTTGTAAACCGGGATTGGGATTGCATATCAAGTGCTACTCACGATTACCAAATGATTCAAGGCTTTTGAAGTGGAAGATATCTAATGCTTTACATTGCAGGGTTTTTGAGTCTTAATGATGGAATCATGGAATTACTTATCATAGATGTGGTTCATTTCTTGCTACGGTGAATAGTTGTTTTTTGGCAATAGAGTAAAAACAGTAGCCAGCAGATCAGTTTTATGATGATTTTAGATTGATAGTTGTTAGTTTGGAGGATTTCCACCCTATCAGTTTCATAAATGGATTTATACCAGGCACATGACATAGTGGACTCAGACTTTCTTCCTGCAGTTTGGTACAGAAAGGAGTTTGAGTAGAAATGGTATAGTTAAATCCTGAGATGTATCTCTCAGACTAAATTTTGAGTTAGGCAAACCTAGAGGGCTAGAGTTAGGATCAGACAAGGAGACATTCTCCTCTTCTTTTTCTGACTATTGTTGATGCTCTAAGCCATCTGCTAGAAACGGGGGTTTGGTTAAGAGAGCCTAAGTGGGGAAGAACATTGTTCTGCTTAATCATCTTTAACATGTTGATGGTTCCATTTTGCTTTGGTGCATATATATGGGGTTATACTTGAGGAGTCTAGCCTCTTTCTTATTTGGGAATGCCCTTCTGAGTCAATCCTTCCTCGTTGTTTTTCAGGATATTGTCAGGGAAAGGGTCAAAACTTAAAAGTAGAATGGAAAAATGGAACATTTGACATTTATGTTTGGAGTTGTATCAACTTTGATCAATCTTGCCCAGCTAGTATCCTCCTTTGTTTATTCTGATCTTTTGATTGCAAAGTCATTAAGCAGCTGGGCAAATGATTAAGGTAATTTCTATTTGGACTGGCGAATATCACGAAGGATGTGGTCACCTTGTAAATCGGCTAAAATCACTAGCTTGCAAGAGGAAGGGGGATCTGGAATTGGGAACTTGAAGTAGAAGAACATTGCCTTGACTTCCAAATTGGTGTGGAGGTTTGCGGTGGAAAGAGTCAAAGGGACTCTCTCGGCATTCTGTATAACCAGCACATTATGGAGAGATACAAGAGGCTGATCCACCTGGGCTTAAAGAAACCTCAGCAAAGAAGTACATGGAATATTGGGGTATAAATATAATGTAAATCAAAGATGGTACTCTTATTTTCTCGTGAGGTTGGCAATGGGGAAAGAGTTAGTTTTGGGAATGATAGTCTAACTAATTATCCGCTAAGTATGACTCTCCATATTATGGCTCTCTCTTGTTCTGGATTTTGGAAGGAGTCAATACGACTGATTTGGTCTAGAAATAGACACCCTTTAATGGTTCCCTCTCTCTCTCCCCTAATTGTTGTGAAACGTGTGGAAGTCTGTAGGAGAGTTAATATCATTTGTTGGCATTTACTTGACAGAAGCTCCTTTGGAACTTTTGGTATTTTCTAGTGGTTGTCCAACAACATTTTGGGTTGTATGGAGAAATTGTTATATGGACATCCCTCTAGGAACAGAGGCAAAGGAGCTTTGAGAAAATGTTTTCCTCACTATCTGCTTGGGAAATTTGGCTTGAGAGGCATTATAGGATTATCTTAGTGGCTCCTAGAGATCTTGAAGATTGTGTCATTCGTCTTATATTGGTATTACATTTCTCTTATCTGAAAAAAGATAAACGTTGGTATTAGCTCCCTCCCACCCATCCCCACCAAAAAAGGAAAAAGAAAAAAAGAAGAGGAAGGGAGAAAAACTGAACGTTTGCTGAATTGAATGAATAAAATCTTTTGGTGCTTAAAAATCAGCATCAGAAATTTGATGACACGCTGTTTGGAAAATTACATTGTGCATCATGGTGAACTGCTTAGTGAGTTAAGGTAGGTATTGTATGATGTATTGACACTAATTATTGGCCCATAATTGTGAAGTGATAGGTTGGGTTTCAGGTAGGTTTTGACATGAAAATTTATCAATTACTGACCCCGTTTCCTCATGTTTTGAGAAGTTATTGTTTCCATTAGGGTGACAAACAGTTGCTTAAATTCTCATCATTTTATACATGATAACATAGTGATGCATATTAAGCCATTTTCAAGGTGCCAGGCGAATTGATGCTAATATATCCTTATATTTCTTTCTTCAGTACGGTCTTTTGGAACAGAAGGGAGAAAGAAGGATGGGCAACAAGTCCCACCAAGTGACAAAGTTTTTGAATACATCTTGTTCCGTGGAAGTGATATCAAGGTAACATTGATATAGATATTAAGCATAACGTGGTAGTGGCAGTATGCTAAATTTTAGGATTACTATGTGACATTAATGTATCCTTGGTGTGGATACCAATGAACCTTGTAGCATACTTGACATTTTATAACATAGCTTCTATATCTGATTATTATTCAATGCTTTCAAAATATCTTTTATTTCTCTTTTGTAACATTACACTAATGAAATTCTGTTTCTTTAAAATAAAAAGAAGAAGACGAAGAAGAAAGGAAGAGATAGATATATGTATGTATGTATGTATGTATGTATGTATATATATATATATATATTTATTTATTTATTGGTTTTAAAATTATATTTGAAGATTATATCACTCTTTTCTTATTTTATTTTTAATGTTATATTGCACTATTTTTTGACAATAGTACATTGTCAGCTTTTGTATTATAATAACCCTGTAGGCTGTAGTACAGATAAGTCATGTCGTCATGATGTTGCAGTCTAAGAGAGGACACCTACATTGGCTGATCTATAGTTTCTGATGTGATGGAGCTTTTATTTAACTCACCACTATGTTTATACTTATTATCATGTACTTTTTTCTTAACCTGTGAGGATTGGCATGCACTGAGACTATGTTTGTAATTAGTTTTATCTCGTTTGCTCTTTGTGCAGGATCTACAGGTGAAATCTTCTCCACCTGTTCAGACTACATCCTTGATAAACAATGATCCAGCTATTATTCAGGTAAAAGATTAGTACACCCCCCACCACAATTTATTATGCAGAAAGCGTAGGTGAACTTACAATGTATTTGTGTGAAATTTCTCATGCAGTCTCACTATCCTCGCCCAGTAACGACTTCTTCAAGCTTGCCTCCTGTTAGTGGGCCTTTGCCAGACATTAATTCTCAAGCCATGCAAATGGGAATTCCTGGATCTAATTTCCAGGGTGGACTGCCTTTGTATCAACCTGGAGGAAATGTAGGGTCTTGGGGAGCTTCTCCTTCGCCACCACCTCCAAATCCAAGTGGTGGTGGACTTGCTTTGCCAATGTACTGGCAAGGATATTATGGCCCCCCTAATGGACTTCCTCACATGCATCAACAATCATTACTTCGTCCACCGCCTGGGCTGTCATTGCCGTCTTCTTTGCAGCAACCAGTGCAATATGCTAATCTTAATGCTTCTTTACCCACTGCTTCTTTACCTACTGGTGCACCAAATCTTTTAGAAGTTTCATCTTCTTTGTTCTCTGCCAATCCTAATACTCCTAGTTTATCCTCCACAGCAATACCACCAATAATTGTATCTTCAACACTTCCATCTATCCTGTCTGTTCCACAGAACTCTGAGATTTCATCAAGCTCAATGTCCAACAAGACAGTAAATTCTGCCCTTCCTCAAACTCCCTTAAATACCAATTTGCCTTCGCTCTCTCCTTTGACTACAAGTTCAGATGTCAATCCTGTTGTGCCTCCAACTACTAACAAAGCTACTGCAATTTCTGGTCCAGCATTATCTTATCAAACTGTATCCCAATCTACATCCTCTGTCGTTGGAACATCAAATTCTGTTCACACAAGTGCACCAGGACCTACCCTTGTGACTCCGGGCCAGTTGTTGCAAACTACTGCAGTTTCTTCATCTCTGTCTTTGCAAACAGCTCAAAAGGACGTGGAAGTAATTCAAGCATCTTCCTCATTAGCAGCCGAACAAACTGTTCCAGTTCTGGCAGATACTCAGCCACCATTATTACCATTACCCGTATCTTCACGAGCTGTTCAGAAGGTACTCTCTCTATCTTTCTCTGTGGCCTAAGCATACTCATGAAACCTTGTTTAACTTTTGGGGTGCACGTACGGTGACAATATAGTCAAATGTCCTTGGTTAAAGAATATATAATCAGGCCTTGTATTTTTGGTGCTCTGACATTCAGGCCTTTCAGATATCAAGTGTAAATATGCATTTGTTCAAAAAAAGTGTAAATATGCATTATCTGTTCCTGAGGCAGTTATGATCTCATTAAAAGCTGATTACCATTGCTTATGACTAGAAGATTGAGTGATGTGCATATTTGTCATTGACTCATGTACAAAGATCACTGTATTTATCTGCCTAATGTATTTTTCATGCTACGAAGGATTCTGACATTCTAACAACTTTTATTTTTTCCAGCCAAATGGTCCAACTTCACAAACTCGGCACATCTACAGGGGACGCGGTAGAGGAAGACGATATGGGGTAATGTGTACTTCTTAAATTAGGTCTATTATAAATAGTAGGAATACCTCTGCTGTCAATTATGTGGTGAGGGTCATGATCCCTGAAGATTTGGTGCATCGAACTAGATTAAGCACTGAAAAGATATGTGGTATGTATCGTGTTTTCTTGTCTGCGCCTCCAGTTATCCTCAATGTATAGGCTTGATTTGGTGCAACTTTATGCAAATTTGAAACCAAATAAGATTTAAAAATTTTATGAGGTTAATAACGGGGCCAAATTAAAATTACCTTAGTTTGATTAGTGAGACAAGCATGTTAATGTATTGTCAATTGAATTTTTTGTTCGTTAGACAGATTGAATGGATTTAATCTGCACGCATGAGATTATTTGCCTATTCCTAAAGAACACAATATTCTGTGATTTTATTTGTGCAGAACTCGCATCAAACAGAAAAATTCACAGAAGATTTTGACTTCATGGCAATGAATGAGAAATTTAACAAGGATGAAGTCTGGGGTCATCTTGGTAAGAATACCAAATCTCATCCAAAGTACAACGGTGGGGATGAAAAGTACAGTGACGAAGATGAAGTCCACGATGAAGATGAAGGTGAATCGTCAAAGTTAGAGATCAAGGTCTTATTTGCTATGCCTCACACTTTGAAGCAATATTAATTGGTGTCTTGAAGAAATGTTTGTTTCCCTGCCCACATATGCATAAAACTGATTCACTTCGTGTCTACAGCCTGTATATAATAAGGATGACTTCTTTGATACTCTCTCGTGCAATGCTGCTGATAATGAAGCACAGAATGGAAGGAGGCCCAGATACCTTGAGCAAGTCAAGTTGGACACTGAGGTATGTTGTTTAAGTTGGTCAATTTGTTTGTTTTAGAGCTGTTTTTAAATTGTATTTGGATGTTTGTGGATGCAGACATTTGGAGATTTTTCAAGATACCGAGGTGGCCGTGGTGGTTATGCCTATGGACGTGGTGGTCGTCGTGGTGGTGGTTATTATGGTAGAGGGTATGGCCATGTTGGAAGGGGTCGGGGGCGGTATATGAATAATTACAATCCGTAGGTGGCCCTGATTATGGTTGAGTGTTAGACTGATGAGAGCAGCTAAATATCTGAAGGATCTGCTATGACTTTCTTTTTGCATTTTATACTGTTTGTGCAGAAAATAAACAGTAGAATATTGGGTTCTCTCTTTTTATATCAGAGGCTCTCTTTTGTGCTTTTTCTTTGTTATAAAGGTGCAGACGTAATTGCATTTGGTTGTAGGCTCTCTAACCCATAAAATGTACTAAAGGAGTTCTAGTTCTTCAAGTCATCCTTGGTATTTTTTTCCTCTTCTGTAATTAACTGTGAACCTGCCTCTTATTCCACACTTTGCTAATGGCTATCAGCCTGACAGGTGAAATCATTATTTATTATTTTTTCTTTTTTTTTTTTTAACTTCTGCCTCCTATTGTTATATTGTAAAAGTTCATTTTAGGGAAATAAATTTTCAATTAATCCAAGCAAACGATCAATTAATGTACTTTCTGATGGGAAAAAATCTTCTACTCCTACCGTAAAAATAAGCAAAAAAATAATTGAAATTTTTAAAGAAAGTAATAAAATAAATTAACACTAATTAATGTGAAAAATTTTAAAACTGGAGAAAAAATCACGATCCGCAAAGAAAAATTTACAATGTAAAAAATTGTTACAATCACACGAATTTCTCTCTATGTGATTCCTATTACACAGAATCTCTTGTATTTGGAGACCCGTGTATTTTGTCAAAATCCAACCCTTTCTGAGCTCTGATTTTTCTTAGAATATTGAGTTTGGGTCTGCTTCCTTTGTTCATTTAAATTGGTCATTCTCCTCAGCGGTGAAGGTGGGTAGAAATCAAAATGTTGATGCAATAAGTTGATCTGTGAAATGGGCACAAGTGTATGTGTTATTTCTTGTTGCGATTTTCAGCAATTTTAGTCCATATTTGGCTGAAATTGAAGGAAAAATACAAATATTTATTAAAACTGTCTAGAATCAGAATTGGAGTTAGATATATCAAAATTACTTTTATATCATTCTCTTGATTACTAATAACGAATATATTATTGTGCCAATGATTTTTTTTAATTATACTAGTAGTAAATTTATTTTATTTTTTACTATATTATTGATAGTAAACTTTTTTTATTAATTTTATTTAATATTATTAAATAATGAATAATTAAAATAAAATCACATAAACTCAAATAGGTTCTTATTAGAACAATTGTAATTTAATATCAAATATTATTAAATTTTGTTATATTAATATCAAATATTATTTAATAACAATGAATTATATTTTAAAAATGTTATCGATATTAATTAATAATAAGTAAGATTAAAAAATCAAATATAAATTTATAATAAATTTACATCAACTAATAAAATTTTGTTTAAATTTCTCTTAAAAATAATTAGCACGGTAACAAAAAATAAATAATCAAACTATAAAATAGTTTACTAAAAGAGTTATGAGTCTCATTAATAAATGATAAAAGTAGCAAAATAATGATAATAAATGTGTGAGTCCACGTGATAAAGAATAATAATGGAATTGATGAGTGTGTTGGAGATAAATGAGATTTACAGAATAAAGTTACTAAGTTTGAGGTTGCTACTACTATTTAATTATAGGTTAAAATATTATTTTAGCACGTTTGTAGTTTCAAAATGTTTGTTTTGATCCTGTACTTTCAATTTTGGTTGATTTTAGTCCCTGAATTTTCAAAATGTATATTTTGGTCCTTTAATTTTGTTCTTAATCTCATTATTTTCTATCACAATTTTAACAACTTAAATCAATATATTTCTTAAAATGTAAACATTATTTTATATTAAAAAGTTCATATTATATGTAAAATTTTGTAAGAAATGAATTAAAATGATCACTTTTGAAAAGTATAAAAACTAAAATGAATATTTTTAAATACATATAAATTAAAAATGAACCAAATTAAAAAATATATCGATAAAAATAAACATTTTTACACCATAATATTAATAAGTAAAAAAGTAGGTAACCAAAATTGTACAATCAAGATAATGAAAAAATTGACTCCCGAAAATTTCCATTCAAAACTAAAGATGGCCTTAGATGGTTTTCGTAGGCGCGAACGAATGGTTCTACATAAAACGCACCGCAGGCGCAGAACCATTTTCGGCTGACAACAGAACCCCACATTCCCGATCTCAGGTTCCCTAACCAAAACCCTACTCTCTCTTTCCTTCAGATTTGTTTCTCGGTCGGAGGTTATGGCTTCCGAGAGTGGTTCCAGATCAAGTTCAGCGGCCGATTCATACATAGGAAGCTTGATAAGCTTAACTTCCAAGAGTGAGATTAGATACGAAGGCGTTCTTTACAACATCAACACCGAAGAGTCCAGTATCGGACTCAGAAATGGTAACACCCCCTTTACAGCTTCTAATCTTTTCCATTTTCTTTCTTGTGCGGGCGGGGGTTTGATTTGTTTTTCGTTGGATCCAGTCTCTCTTACTTTACCGAGCCTGATGTCTTTTGTTAGATCGGTAGAGCTCCCTATAATTCTCAGGTTTAGTTTCTGAGTGTGAAATTTTATTCTTTTCACTCTATTAGTCGGGAGAAACTACGAAGTGATATCGGTTTGTTTAGTTTCGATTGTGAAACTGAATTGCCTGTTGAGTTTGCCGCTGGTAGTATCGCGTTTGTTTGCTCTTTCTCCTATCCGGGTTTACTGTGTAATGTCGTGTATTGTCCTGATATTCCATTTTTTCTACTCGTTGGTTGCTGAAACTTGGTTTGTAACCTGGGATTGCCAAATGATTCAAGGTTTTTGAAGTGGAAGATATCTAACGCTTCACATTGCAGGGTTTTTGAGAACTTAATGATGGAATCGTGGAATTACTTATCATAGATGCGGTTCATTTCTTGCTTATGGTGCATGGTTGTTTTTTGGGAATAGGGTAAAAACAGTAGTAGCCAACAGACCAGTTTTAAGATGATTTTAGATTGATAGTTCTTAGTTTGGAGGATTTCCATCCTATCAGTTTCATAAATGGATTTATACTAGGCATATGACATAGTGGGCTCGAACTTTCATCCTGCAGTTTGGTACAGAAAGGAGTTTGAGCCGAAATGGTATAATTAAATTCCGAACTGTAGTCTCTTATGTAAAAAAAAAAAAAAAATCCTGAACTGTATCTCTCAGACTAAATTTTGAGTCAGGAAAACCTTGAGGGCTAGAGGTAGGATCAAATTTTCAAGATATCTAAGACTAGGAGTTGTCCTCTTTTTCTGATTATTGTTGATGTTCTAAGCCATCTACTACAAATGGGGGTTTGGTTAAGGGAGCCTCAGTGCGGAAGTACCTTGTTCAGCTTAACCATGTTTAACACGTTGATGGTTCCATCTTGCTTTAGTGCATATATGTGAGGTTATACTTGGGGAGTTTTGCATCTTTCTTATTTGGCAATGTCCTTCTGACTCAATCCCCCATCCTTACTTTTCAGGATCTGGTCAGGGAAAGGGCCATAACTTAAAAGTAGAATGGAAAAATGGAACGTGTGACATTTTTGTTAGGAGTTGTATCAACTTTCATCAATCTTGCCTAGCTAGTTTTCTCCTTTGTTTATTATGCTCTTTTAATTGCAAAGTCATTAAGTAGCTGGACAAATGATGAAGAAAATTTCTATTTGGATTGATGAATATCACGAAGGACGTAGCCACCTTGTAAATCTGGCTAAAATCACTAGCTTGCAAGAGGAAGGGGGATTTGGAATAGGGAACTTGAAGTGGAAGAACATTGCCTTGACTTCCAAATTGGTGCGGTGTGGAGGTTTGCAGTGGAAAGAGTCAAAGGCACCAGCACATTATGGAGAGATACAAGAGCCTGATTCACCCAGGATTAAAGAAACCTCAGCAAAGAAGTACCTGTAGTATTTTGGCATAATGTAAATCAAAGATGGAACTCTTATTTTCTTGTGAGGTTAGCAATGGGGAAAAAGTTAGTGGAATTATAGTCTAGCTAATCAGCTGCTAAGTATGACTCTACATATTATGGCTCTCTCTTGTTCTAGATTCTGGAAGGAGTCAACTCGACTGATTGGGTATAGAAAAAGACACCCTTTTATGGTTCTCTCTCTCTCCCCCTTAATTGTTGTGAAATGTGTGAAAGTTTGTAGGGGGTTAATATCATTTGTTGGCACAATGCACATTTGGATTTACTTGACAGAAGCTCCCTTTGGAACTTTTGGTATTTTATAGTGGTTTTTCAACAACTCTTTGGGATGTATAGAGAAATTGTTATATGGACATCCCTCTAGGAATGTAGGCAAATGTATTTTGAGAAAATGTTTTTCTAGCTATCTTTTTCGGAAATTTGGCTCGAGAGGCATTATAGGTTTATCTTAGTGGCTCCTGGAGATCTTGAACATTGTGTCATTCGTCTTATATTGGTATTATATTTCTCTTATCTGAAAAGAAAAAATGTTGGTATTAGCTCCCTCCCACCCATCCCCATGAAAATAAGAAGAAAAAAAAAGAAAAAGAAAAAGAGAGAATAATTGGATGTTTGCTAAATTGAATGAATGAAATATTTTGGTGCTTAAAAATAACATCAGAATGTTAGGATCCCAAGTATACTAAACGAAACTAGATAACTATATTGCAATATCAAAAAGATAATTACTATATCAATAGCCTTTCGAGAGGACTATCTCTCTCCCAAAAACTATACTAAGTTCTCCACCTTTGAATATTTCCAAAAATTGTCCCTTCCTCTGCCTACTTCCTCTATTTATAACCAACTCACCCCTAACTAATTACTATAATGTCTCCGACTAATATACTAATACTATTCCCAAACTATCCTTAGGAGTACTTTCACACAGAAATTTGATGACATGCTGTTTGGAAAATTACATTGGGCATCATAGTGAACGGCTTAGTGGGTTAAGGTAGGTATTGTATGATATATTGGCACCGAGTCTTTGCCCATAATTGTCAAGTGATAGGTTGTGTTTCGGATAGGTTTTGACATGAAAATGATAGGCCTCCAGTCACAAAGTTTTACACTCGTAAGAGAGGAAAAGAGGGGACCGTGTAGTAACTGAGAGCATATGATTTGTGGGTCCCAAAAAATATTGTTAGTTAGGGAGAGAGTGTCGTGAGGCATGTTTTTGGGGTGCTTTATAGAGTAGGAATATTGGAGGGGAGGGGATTTTTGGGATATATCTTGTAAGGCTCATATTTTGAGTATTTGGGAGAGTTGCGGAGCTCTCGAATCTCCCTTGGTTTGCTCTTTTATCTTAAATAAGATTGGGTCTTATCAGAAAATTTATCAATTAGTGACCCCGTTTCCTCCTGTATTAAGATGCTATTGTTTGCATTAGGGTGAAAAACAGTTACTTAAACTCTCATTATTTTTAACATGATGACATAGTGATGCATATTAAACGATTTTCAAGGTGCCAGGGAACTTGATGCTAATATACCCTTATATTTCTCTCTTCAGTACGGTCTTTTGGAACAGAAGGGAGAAAGAAGGATGGGCCACAAGTCCCGCCAAGTGACAAAGTTTTTGAATACATCTTGTTCCGTGGAAGTGATATCAAGGTAACATTGATATAAATATTAACTATAGCGTGGTAGTGGCAGTATGCTAAGTTTTAGGATTACTATATGACATTAATGTATCCTTGGTGTGGATACCAATGGACATTATAGCATACTTGACATTCTATGTCATAGCTTCTATATCTAATTATATTATTCAATGCTTTCCAAAGATTTTTTATTTCCCTTTTGTAACACTAACACTACATTAATGAAATCCTGTTTTTTTAAAATAAATAAAAAAAAGGAAGAAGAAGAAAGAAAGAGATATATATATATATATATATTTTATTTATTGATTTTAAAATTATATTTGACGATTTAATAATATCACTCTTTTCTTATTTTATTTTTTATGTTACATTGCACTTTTTTTTGACAATAGTACACTGTGAGCTTTCGTATTTATAATAATCCTGTAGGCTGTAGTACAGATAAGTCATGTCTTCATGATGTTGCAATCTAAGATAGGACACCTTCGTTTGCTGACCTATAGTTTCTTTATGTGATGGGGCTTTTATTTAACTCACCATTATGTTTATACTTATTATCATGTACTTTTTTCCTAACCTGTGAGGATTGGCATGCACTGAGACTATGCTTGTAACTAGTTTTATCTCGTTTGCTCTTTTTGCAGGACCTACAGGTGAAATCTTCTCCACCTGTTCAGACTACACCCTTGATAAACAATGATCCAGCTATTATTCAGGTAAAATAAAATACACCCCTCACCACAATTTATTATGCCTAAAGCGTAGGTGAGCTTACAATGTACTGGGTGAAATTCTCATGCAGTCTCACTATCCTCGCCCAGTAGCGACTTCTTCAAGCTTGCCTCCTGTTAGTGGGCCTTTGCCAGACATTAATTCTCAACCCATGCCAATGGGAATTCCTGGATCTAATTTCCAGGGTGGGCTGCCTTTATATCAACCTGGAGGAAATGTAGGGTCTTGGGGAGCTTCTCCTTCGCCACCACCTCCAAATCCAAGTGGTGGTGGACTTGCTTTGCCAATGTACTGGCAAGGATATTATGGCCCCCATAATGGACTTCCTCACATGCATCAACAATCATTACTTCGTCCACCGCCTGGGCTGTCAGTGCCGTCTTCTTTGCAGCAACCAGTGCAATATGCTAATCTTAATGCTTCTTTACCCACTGCTTCTTTACCTACTGGAGCACCAAATCTTTTAGAAGTTTCATCTTCTTTGTTCTCTGCCAATCCTAATACTCCTAGTTTATCATCCACAGCAATGCCACCAATAACTGTATCTTCAACACTTCCATCTATCCTGTCCGTTCCCCAGACCTCTGAGATTTCATCAAGCTCAATGGCCAACAAGACAGTAAATTCTGCCCTTCCTCAAGCTCCCTTAAATACCAATTTGCCATCGCTCTCTCCTTTGACTACGAGTTCAGATGTCAATCCTGTTGTGCCTCCAACTACTAACAAAGCTACTGCAATTTCTGGTCCAGCATTATCTTATCAAACTGTATCCCAATCTACATCCTCTGTCGTTGGAACATCAAATTCTGTTCTCACAAGTGCACCAGCACCTACCCTTGTGACTCCGGGCCAGTTGTTGCAAACTACTGCAGTTTCTTCATCTCTGTCTGTGCAAACAGCCCAAAAAGACGTGGAAGTAATTCAAGCATCTTCCTCATTAGCAGCCGAACAAACTGTTCCAGTTCCGGCAGATACTCAGCCACCATTATTACCATTACCAGTATCTTCACGAGCTGTTCAGAAGGTACTCTCTCTTTCTCTGTGGCCTGGGCATACTCATGCTACCTTGTTTGGTTTTTGGGGTGTACATACGGTGACAATATAGACAAATGTCCTTGGTTAAAGGAATATATAGTAAGGCCTTGTATTTTTGGTGCTCTGACATTCCGGCGTTTCAGTCATCAAGTGTAAATATGCATTATCTGTTCCTGAGGTAGTTATGATCTCATTAAAAGCTGATTACCATTGCTTATGGCTAGAAGCTAGAGTGATCTGCATATTTGTCATTGTCTCATGTACAAAGGTCACTGTATTTATCTGCCTAATATATTTTTCATGCTATGAAGGATTTTGACATTCTAACAACTTGTATTTTCTCCAGCCAAATGGTCCAACTTCACAAACTCGGCACATCTACAGGGGACGCGGTAGAGGAAGACGATATGGGGTAATTGTGTACTTAAATTAGGTCTATTATAAATTGTAGGAATACCTCTGCTATCAATTATGTGGGTGAGGATCAGGATCCCTGAAGATGTGGTGACGAAATCTCGGTGCATTGAACTAGATTAAGCACTGATAAGCTATGTGTTCTGTACTGTGTTTCCTTGTTTGCGCATCCAGTTTTCCTTAATGTATAGTCTTTCTTTGGTGCAACTTCATGCAATTTGAGATTAAATAAGATTTGAAAATTTGAATGAGGTTAATAATGAGGCCAAATCATAATTACCTTAGCTTGATTAGTGAGACAGGCGTGTTAACGTACAGTCAATTGAATTTTTTGTTCGATAGACAGATTGAATGGATTTATTCTGAACGCATGAGATTATTTGCCTATTCCTAATGAACACAATATTCTGGGAAGACATTTATGATTTTATTTGTGCAGAACTCGCATCAAACAGAAAAATTCACAGAAGATTTTGACTTCATGGCAATGAATGAGAAATTTAACAAGGATGAAGTCTGGGGTCATCTTGGTAAGAATACCAAATCTCATCCAAAGTACAACGGTGGGGATGAAAAGTACAGTGACGAAGATGAAGTCCACGATGAAGATGAAGGTGAATCGTCAAAGTTAGAGATCAAGGTCTTATTTGCTATGCCACACACTTCTAAAGCAATATTAATTTGTATCTTAAAGAAATGTTTGTTTCCCTGCCCACATATGCATAAAACTGACTCACTTCATGTCTGCAGCCTGTATATAATAAGGATGACTTCTTTGATACTCTCTCGTGCAACACTGCTGATAACGAAGCGCAGAATGGAAGGAGGCCTGGATACTTTGAGCAAATCAAGTTGGACACTGAGGTATGTTATTTGAGTTTGTCAATTTGTTTGTTTTAGATCTGTTTTTTTAAACTGTGTTTGGATGTTTGTGGGTGCAGACATTTGGAGATTTTGCAAGATACCGAGGTGGTCGTGGTGGTTATGCCTATGGGCGTGGTGGTCGTCGTGGCGGTGGTTATTATGGGAGGGGGTATGGCCACGGTGGAAGGGGTCGGGGGCGGTATATGAATAATTACAATCCTTAGGTGGCCCTGATTATGCCTGAATGTTATAGACTGATGAGAGCAGCTAAATATCACAAGGATCTGCTATTACTTTCTTTTTGCATTTTATACTGTTTGTGCAGAAAATAAATAGTAGAATATTGGGTTCTCTTCTTATTTCAGAGGCTCTCTTTTGTGTTTTTTCTTTGTTATAAAGGTGCAGACGTAGTTTTAAGGAGCAGTTGGTTGTAGGCTCTCTGTCGACCCATAAAATGTACTAAAGGAGTTACTAGTTCTTCAAGTCATCCTTGGTATTTTTTCCCCCTTATGTAATTAACTGTGAACTTGCGTCTTATTCCATACTTTGCTAATGGCTACTGAAGCCTAACTGGTGAAATCATTATTTATCATTTTATGTTTTATTAACTTCTGTGTCGTATTGTTATATTGTAAAATTTCATTATAGGGTGATAAGTTTTCAATTAATCCAAACAAACAATTAATGTAGCCAGCGTTTTGATCAAAAGTCATGAATTTTATTTTTTTGGTTCATATATGGTTTCTTGTTGCGATGAGGGGGGAGGACTCAGAAGGGAAGTGAGGGTTATTTGATGAAAAAATTTGATATTTGTAAGGATTGAAAGGTAAATTTTTTTATACATTTTGCAATCTCCCATTAATAGTGTAGAACTTAGAATTTCCAACCTATAATTCAGGTAACTTATGTTTTCGGATTCGATCAAAACAATAGAAATTTTGAAAACGATTTTTAATTCTAAAAACGATTTTTGGATGTTTTCAGTGTTTTTAGATTTAGAATTTAAAATTTTTAAGATGTAGAATTACATTAAAAATGATTAAAACTTTGATTAATATATTACTTTATATTATAAACTCATTTTATGTTTGTTAAAATTAAAATATGTAAAATATAATGTATTCTAAATTATATAATTTGTAAAATAATAATCATACAAAATTTATAAAAAAATCTAAATAAATTAATTAATATAAGTTCGATTCCCACCGTACATGTACTAACAAAAAATTAATTCATATAAGTTTAGATTAAATTAAATATAACAAAAAATTAATTAATATAAGTTTAGATTAAACTAAATAGGTAGTTTATAGCTCAACTTTAATTTTCATTGAATGCGGTTTTCAAATTTCTGTTTTCTAATTATTAACCAAACAACCTTTATAATTTGTTATGTTGGATGGAATTTCAACTCTTATTCAACTGAGAAAAAAAAATTTATAATTTGTTAAGGAATCATTATTACTAATTGTTGGTGGTCAAAATTAAAATGGACACGTGTTAGCACCTACATCGACCTGAGTAATTCGACCAACGATCTAGGGGTCCGACAGTTGTAACCACCGGTCGGAACGACTCCAATGACTTTGTCTCCCGTGCTGGCCTATAAAACAGACACTCCACCCCGCTATCCAGGTACGCAATTCCTCCTATAACGACTTGATACAGCTCGAGTATACACACACTTATTTGGACGTTGGAGTCTCTGTTCTCTAATGTAGGTTTCATTAGGATCACACCTCGATGCTCGTCCTTGTTAGCTCGGATCTATTAGTTAGGTGGAAACTAGAATCAACACTAATTAAACTATTTTGTCGAGGTTGTTTGACTATCGCTATCCTGAATCTCTTTCAATCCATTGCTGACAATTCGTTAAATAGCACGATGGGCTGGGAAATTTTTATTTTACCCTTGAAGTTTCCATTCTAGTCAAAGCTCAAATTTTATCGGTACAAGCTTTGAAATTTAATGTGCCTCATGTACAAGATTTCCAAACGGATTTTCTTAAAATCGATGATCGAAACTTTAAATCGATCCAATTTTGTAAAGTCCCAGATGGAAAAAATTTGAAATTTTCTCTATAATTGGCTCCGCGAACAGTGCCCCAGATAAGTTTTCCAAGTGCAACGCCGTGCACTCAACAGCAGCAGCATACCTTAAATTAAAGTGGACCCACGGATTTCATTATCGGTCGTTTCCACTTTCTACGGCGAATCAGCGACTGTACTGGCGGCGGAGCCGCGATCTTGTGGAGCTGAAGGGCGCCCCCTCCGTCCCCATGGCCGCAACATTGGCTTCACTGGTCCCATTACTCATCTTTGCCAGAATCTTTGCTCTGCTGGTCGCCGTTCTGGTCTTCGTTTGGGCTCTTGCTTTCAGTTCCAGCTTCCATCATCGCTCCCCCTCCCGGGAAGATCATATCTTCGATGTACTGTACTGTACTGTACTTTACCCTTTGTTTTTCTTCTTATTTTTAGGGACCTAATTAATTTATGTACCGATTTAAGCTCGATATTTCTGAGAATGAGCTTGGGTCTGCTTTGCAGGTTCTGCATCCTTTGTTCATGGTAATTGGTCTCATTCTCCTCAGCGGTGAAGGTGGGTAGAAATCAAAATGTTGATGCAATAAGTTGATCTGTCAAATGGGCATCAAGTGTTTGTGTTTTTTCTTGTTGCGATTTTCAGCAATTTTGGTCCATAGTTGGCTGCCGGGTTCGAGGAATTTGAGGAAATCTGTTCATCTGAGTCTTCAAGGGCTGGCTTTGGCTTCTGGGATTATCGGAATTTGGACCAAATTTCATAGGGATCGTAGCTTTTTGGCTAATTTCCACAGCCTGCATTCTTGGATGGGTTTACTTGCTGTCACTTTGTTCGGAGCTCAGGTTTTCACTTCCACCCCTTCCGCCAAATTCTAACTTTACTTTCTCTTTCTTGCTTGATCCAATAGTTGACCACCTCCAAAATTAAGATTTGTTGATTGCAAATGAGAATCATAAAGATTTGTTTTAGAATGTAATGTTGCAGAACCTTTCTACTTTTTTTTTTCCTCTTGTTTTTTACCTTTTCAGATGTCTCATGCAAGTGAAAAGTTTGGAATCCCACGTGAATTCTTGTTGAGATCTGCTACTGATATTGACAATTGCTTCAATCAATAGATCATATTGAATAATCCACACAATCACTTTCAAAGAACAGTGATATTGAAGTATCACAAACAAGCCTTGAATTCTTGTTCAGAATTAGGAAGCCCCTTGCCCATCTTGAAGGCCATGTGGAGGAGTAATTTATTACTGGTTTCTTACATTCAAACTTGGCTGGGGTCCTCTGCCCCTCATTTATTATGGTAGTTCTCTAAGATATTGAATGCTGAATCTCTGAAACTGGTTAATACCATTGAAAATGAAAACCACAACCAATTAAACTTCTCATCTGTTATAAGATTTTCAAACTTGTTATAACAAAACATCCAAATCGAACAACCGAACGAAACGGGAGGATTCAGATGGTAATGTACTAAACATGTGGTGTTTGAATGCAGTGGATGATGGGTTTTCTGAGCTTCTGGCATTGGAGGGAGGTGAGGGGAACAAGAGAAAGAGTGCTGCCATGGCATGTGTTTGTTGGGTTATACAGTTATGGATTGGCAGTGGCAACGGCAGAAACAGGGCTTCTTGAGAAGTTGACATTGTTGCAAACTAAGAGAAATGTCCCTAAGAAAGGTCCTGAAGCTATGGTTGTCAACAGTCTGGGACTGGCATTGGCTTTGCTTAGTGGAATTGTGATTCTCACTGCTATATCTCCCAAATATCCTCCTTCCCTTCCCTCTAAACATCCATTTTTCTCTAATTCCAAGCTCTTGCCTTCTTAATACGAGTACTGCATCTTCTGCCATTGTTTTTCCTCATGTGTATAAGCCATAAGGCTTGTCTTTTGCAGGCTTCAGAATTTCCTTATTCTGTGTGTGTGTGTGTGTGTGTGCATGGTGTGTAGTGTATGAGAAAAGATTTCCATCTGATTATTCAAGGGCTTGTAATTTGGAGAGAAATTTGGGCTTCTAAAGTTGGCTTGCAAAATGTGATGTAATTTATTTGTTTAAAAGTAATTTAACTATGAAAGTAACTGAGTTTGCAATCAATTAAAAAATAAAAATAAAAATAAAAAAAACTAGTGGACAAATTGGATTATTTTTATAATGAATGAAATGCCATCGGTTAAAACCAAAATGTTTATAAATTTTGTAATTTGTGTTTTCTTGTCACGTGCATAAACAACGTTGTAGTTTAATAACCAAATCTGAATTTTAATAAAAGTTCAAGGTTTCCCCGTTTAAAGCTTCTTTTCTTTTTCTATCAATTCCTAATGTTGATTTTTTTAAACATTAAAGTTGTGATGATGAGGAATTTATATCGAGTTGAGAGTGTCAAATAGTTATTTTAGATGTTTTTTTAATTTCTTTATTTTAGATGGTGTTAGGGTAGGAAAAAGCTATAGTTTTTTCGATTTAAATTTATTTTCTTTAAGAAATTTAAATTGCCCTTAAGAATTTGAGTGTATTTTTTTATGTGCTCTACATAAGTTGATTTCACGTGAAGTGTGTATGGCTAGCACCAATTGGTGTGTAATTATGATGGAGATGTCTAAAAAATATGTTTTTTTTAAATGAAAAAAGGGTCGTATTAATTAACTATTAATTTATTATTTGCCAATAAATTGATTTGTTAAATTATATATAAAAAAAAGTAAATAAACAAAAATGAAAATTCCGTTATAAAAAAAAAAAAAAAAGTTTTCACACACTGCCGGTTCCACTGCGGTCCACTGCGGTCCACTGCTGATACCTCATCTTTCCAAGCAAACGCTAACTCAAGAGTCAAGACTCTGCCTTGGGATTCTACAGTCTTCGATCATACTGCCCAGCAAGAACTTCCGAAAAGCCCTAATTCTCCTCAGTAATGTGCTCTTCTTCTTTACCATCTACATTCTCTCTACTCCTCACGAAGTCTCCTTCGATTTCACGGCGTCGGAATGTAATTTCCCCCAAGTCGCATCTGTTCCTCGGCCATCTCAGGCCCACCAACTCTACATTTCGTCTTACCGCGTCATTTACCGACAGAGACCTCGAGCTCTCCTCCTGGTTTCATCCCGACCAGCCCAACAACGACGCCTATGGTGGCTGGATATTGATCAACTCACCAACTACCGACGCAAAAGCCGCGAAACGAGGTCCCTTTTACTTCCCTATCAATCACAGTTCAATAAAGATTTCAAATTGCCCTTGGGTATCTGAATATTGTGTTTCGCAGGTCTGCCTCGTTTCGTAATAGGGGTGGTTGGGACCTCGCTTGTTGTTCTGTTTGCGGCCATTGCTCACATTTCACTATCGAGAAGAGGTCAGTTGGATATCTTTATGCTGTTTTCACCGAATTGAATATCTCCTGATGACTATTGTGGTTAAATTTTTGTAGCTGTAGGCTGAATTTTTCTTTCACTTCTCTTGAATTTCAAGTTGGCAAGATTTAATCATTACCCAAGTAATGGGATTTAGTTAATACCTAATAATTGCACGTGGAAAATTGAAATAATTGTCTACTTTACCAGAGTTTGCTTCGTTTTACAGGGTTTAAGTTTCAGTGGCGTAGTCCCGTGAGATCATTAGACGGGATATTTAGTCGTACGGAACCTGAAGGTGATCAAGGCAACACAGTTGACTATTGTTTAATAGATGACGAGTTACCGACTGAATCTGGTGCTGAGTCTATATCTGATTCTAGAACTAATGCTGTTACATCAGGTATTCAATTCAACATCTTTTCTTTTTAAAATTCTTAATCTTATGATCAAGTGTAAGCTGATCATAAGCAATAGCTTACCTACATTGGACCTTTGTTATACTAGTTCACCTTATGCAAGAAAATGTGTCTTGCATGATGGTACTGTTTGGTTGCGTGATGTAATTAAAAAGTAAAAAGTAGTGTTGTCCATTTGAGGTTACAGGAGTGCATTGTGAGATGCAAATCTCCCATCCCCATGGTTTATGTGCTCTGGTTTTTCGACGTGAGAGTGAAACTGAGCTTACTTTATATGTGTTGCTTTTTCCAACTCATCTGTTGCTCTGTAAGGAATGTGGTTGTCACATCACAGGATATGGTATTTTTTTAGTAGCCTAGTAGGTTAGCCCATGATATGAAGGGATTCAGCATGGTGCACATAATACTTGCAACTTCTCATTTTTACCCCTTTCTACTAACTAGCATTAAGATCACGGGAAGTTAAGAGTTTGGATTGGAATGGCTGAGAATTAACTTTTTATTTGTTGCAATAAAATATAACTATTTTCAAGTAACTTAGTAGCATCATAATTCTCTTGATATTTTCATTGATAATTCTTATGATTAGTTTAGCATCTAAAGAATGATTGTTCATGAAAGCTGTTGATGTTAGACTGTTCTGTCAAAAGATATGTGTTTGTGTTGACTGTTGATGATTATGGCAACATATCTTGTCCTTGTGCAGTTGTGTGGTTTAGGTTTAGATATCTCAATTACATAAGACCAAGATAATCATACTTTCCCCTTTACTTTTATGCACTTCAGATTCTGGAAATAAGCTTGAACGAGTTATAATCACTGTTCCTGTGGATTCTGCTCAAGATGAAGCTCTATCGATTTTGAAGAAACTGAAGGTCTGCACAGGACTAAATTAAGATTTTGTAGGCTTGTAAGAAACACAAGTTTGATCAAATGTGGGAAAACTCTTAAGTTGGAGTTGGACCACGTCATGAATCTTTTGGAACTTCAAATTTTGCTTCCAACTATGTGTTGTACTGCCTGCATGTAGCTAAAATTACTCACCTCTTTTTGGAGTAAGTATAAACTGAATACTTCTGGGAATTTCTAAAAATTATATGTATGAATAATGCCCACAATGGACAATTACGGAATGGACTTATGACATTGATTCTTATAAAGCATAAATGTCTCAAATCCATCCTCTTTCTTAATGAAGCCAATTCCAGAATACAGATCCCCTAAAATTGTCATTTTAATATTCTGGTGGCTGGTTGTGCGTTGTTCCCATATTATTGAGCCTTTCATTGTAGTCCAGTAAGAAAGAAGATTTTAGGTCTCAAAGATTAGGATATGCATGCAGGTTATTGAAGATGATATTGATGCTGGGGAGTTGTGTACTAGAAGGGAATATGCAAGATGGCTAGTTCGTATGTATTCATCACTGGAAAGGTAGAAATTGATAAAGTTCTTTTCTGAAACCACATAATCACTCTTTAAACCTTTTTTCCCCCTTTCTCCATATAGGAATCCAAAACACCATATTATTCCATCAGTCTCCCTTTCTGGATCAACAATTGCTGCTTTTGATGATATAAGTTTTGAAGACTCAGATTTTGAGTCCATTCAAGGTGAGGTTTTTTCTTCTTATTTTCTTGTTTTAGAGAAAGTGTTTAGTTGATTGTTGCACCATATGAATTTTAGTCCTGGATTTTTTTTCAGCTTTAGCAGAAGCTGGTATCATACCCAGCAAGCTATCACCAAACTATGCAAATGATGGCTTGGGAGATCGAGAGAAAATTTGTTTTTTTCCCGAGAGGTACAATATGTGCATAAATTTTGGATCTATTTGACTGAACTCCATTTATGATTGTATCTATGCTGCAGGTTTGTCTCTCGCCAGGCTTTGATAGACTGGAAAGCCCAATTAGATTATGAGTTTGTTCCTGGAATACTAGAACGGGTACAGAATTTCTTGTATAGTCCATTGTTGTTCAATTCACGTGCAATTTGTCCTCTTGAAAAATACATAAAAACCAATGATTATCAGAGTGTGATAGCATTTCGACTTTTTCTACAGTCCAGATATCAAGTACAAAGGTGGGTTTTATGGACTTGAAGGAGATCAGTTCAGAAGCATCGCCACAACTGTTCGTGGATATTTTAGCTGGGGATAGAAGCATTCTCAGAAAAGTTTTCGGTATTCCTTCTATCCCATATATTTTATGTCTACTTAAGAAGTTATAAGTAAATTAAGTTCGTGGTTTTTTTGTAATGTCTCAATATGCAAATGTACATAGATGGGAAAAAAAACCTTAGGTACCTGTGCATTTAATATTGCCTTTAAAAGTCTATATCTGCTGTTTACAGGTCAAATCAAACGATTTCAACCAAACAAACCTTCAACAAAAGCACAAGCAGCAGTCGCATTGGTAAGCGGCAGGATGACAGAAGCAACCTCTGCTGAATTGTCAAGACTGGAATCAGAGATTTCTGCAAGAAAAGCTGAGATAGAAGTTATCAAGTTGGAATTAGTAGAAAGAGGAGACATACAAAGGTCTTGGGATGAGAAGCTAATTGAGGAGAAAGAACGCCTTGTCAAGGTGGAGGAGCTTTATCTTGCTGCGGTTACTGATTTGGGAGACGAAAAGATAATTCAGGAGAAGTTATTTTCCGAGTATTTAAAGCAGAAGGCATCTATAGATTGTCAGAGGCAACTTCTTCTGAGCCTTAAGGAAGAAGTTGATGGGATGACAGCAAATCTTGCTATTGAGAGATCTGTATGTGGGGCAGAGCAGAGTGAGCTATATAATATGCGTGCTGATTTACAGAACCAGCTTGAGGGAATGCTTGATACGAAATCTGTGCTTGAAGCTGAGAAAGAAGCTCTCCGTATTATAAGGTAATTAACTTTTAGTCTGTCATGTCCTCCTATCTTCTTTCTTTTTAACTTCTGAAATTCTTATTTTTTGCGTTTGTCCAAATATTTTTTTATTGGCTTTGTTATTTTTTCATGAGATAAGTATTATTTGCTATGGAATAATGTTGCAAGAGGATCCTCCTCTATGCTCTATCATTATGTCAAGAGGAAAAAATGGAAAAAAATCCTGTGTCATAGTTTTTGTATACTACTTGAACAATTTTTTAATCGTTTTACTCGTACAATACCATTAGAGAAGCCAAAATAATGGCAAATTTTCTTCATTTATGTTCTCTATTTAATGTAGATATTGATCTTGCTAAAAGTAATTATTTGTGACTTAAAATGCTGTAATGTAGTCTTTGAGTGAATCATTTATTCTGAATGCAGATCTTGGGTAGAAGATGAAGCAAGGAAAAGTCAAGCTCGTGCTAAGGTTCTCGAGGAGGTTGGACGAAGGTGGAGATGGGACGATCAAGCTTGAATTTTGCCCATACTACGTAGAGTTGTCCCCAAGTTTATTCATAAATATCGACAGCAAGAAGAGTTCACGTTGTAATTTTGCAAGTACAATGCAATTCGGATCAGAGGCTTCATTACAGTATCTTGCTGTCACAGCAGATTTGATTATAATTCAATTCAGATTGAGGATTGATTTGATTATGATCAAGCTGATCCTGATCATCCGGTGTAAACTTCATTTGAACTTAGAATATAGAAATTTTGGTGATACTCGCTTAAATCAACTGCACCAGGTGTACGGTCAAGCCGCGTGGCCATTTTCACTCATTTGAAAGCCTTTCTTTTTCTAAATCTTTAATTGTAGCTCTTCAGGCTGCAATCTCATGCATTTTTCTAGTGATTAAAGCTGAAATTGATGGGGAAATATACGTGGTTCTCACAGTCGCTGCCAATGCCAGCTACACTTCCACGGGGATCAATTGCCTCCACCAAAACACAGCGCCTTGGATGACATATTGGCTGCTACTGCTATTGTGGCCTCCGAATTCACTTATTTATGACCTAGAAAGCAACTTTTCGCAATTTAAAATCTTGGTTCAATAATATTCCCTACTTATCAACTCCATCGTTTCCAAATCTCTCGTTCAAGTTCAAGCCTAATTGATGGGCAAAAAGATCACTTCCCATTGGTTAAAGTAGTATTTTTGGTTTAACAATATGCGAGAATGGGGTTTCAAACTTCAAGCTAGTTTTTTATGTTTAGATTTCAGCCCACTTCATTTCTTGTCAATCTGAGAGAGATTTTACTTCACATAATCTTTTTAAGCATTATGGGCTAAAGCCTAAAAGATTACAGCGAACACACTAGTGTTTTCAAAGACGATAGGGGGTCGCCAGAAGAAAACAAGCAGCCCGAGAGACATGCCAAAAAGGATGGCATGTGGGTTTTAAAGGTAACTCAGGCATAGTTTGGCTTATTTTGTTGTGCGCTTGACAACATGGTTCCATATGCTTCGGTCCATTGAGCAACACTAGTCTTTTCAGCCTCCACTCGTGCTCGCCAAACCTACCCTTTTTTACGCATCGTGTCCATCTTCTTTCACACTCGTTCTGTGGTGAGCTTAAAAGCAGCATTTTCTTAATGTAATTTAAGGCTTGGCCCACCGACCCACCCTTTGCAAAATTTCCTCTCGATGATGGGTGCTGCTGCTGGTGCATATCAAGTTATCAACGTCATGTAAACAAATCGAACTTTTAAGTTATAATCCTAATCCACATATTGTCTCCCTTTTTCTCTTCTAATTCTGTTTTTATTTTATTATCTTTTTTGGTTTTTTCTTGGGGGCAGCAACTTCGCGATTTCTATTGCTAACTCTAAGCAGGATAGTTTAAGAGACCCACAAGACTATTTGATGACTATGGTTTATTGATAAGGCTGGAAACTGTCAAAAGTTAAGAGTTGGACAAACACCCACCAATTAGGTAGACAGCAGCCAGCAAGAACATTTGTATTTATTGAGACAAGTAAGAGTTTGTTTTCTTCTTTGCTCACAAATTAACTCTCCACGGCTTAATCTCTCTTCATTTTTGGTTGACAGATATAGACATAACACGGATAAGAAAGGGAGGTCTTCGGCCGGCTGTTCTCTTCAAATTTCATGGTCTTTTTCAGCTTTGTTTTTTGGTGTTATTACTGTGTGCTCAATCCTTTGAACGAGTGGTGTAACTTGTTAAATGCCCACAAATTCATGAGACGCAATCCTAAAGGAGAAAGGTTGGCCACTTGTTATTGGTGGTTACCGTGGCTCTTAGCATCAGAATTTGTCTTGAACTTCTAGTCGTTGAAAACTCTTCTGCTTACCAAGCAAGTCTGCTTTTTGTAGGATCCATAAACTTGAGAAGATGATAAGGGTGATGGGTCTTAGAATGCTTGATAGAAACATGGCCATTGAACTTGCGTATTAATTGAAAAGACCAACCTGGTTTCTCGCTCCACTTCTTTCGGTTTGTTCTGCATTCTAAGGGGCTCCAATGGTTTGAAATGTTAGTCATGGGGGTGGGGAGTAATGGACAATATAGTTGTGCAGAATTCGGTTATCTCAACTGGGAAGTTAAAATCTTTGTGTCAGTATTTGCTTGATGGTACTCAGGTTAGGGCTCCTGGTTGCTGCTTCAGTTGCAGCCTATGCAGTAAGGCAACTCAATGTTAAAAACTCGAGCTCCGTTGCCTCCATCAACAAGCTCGCAGGTATTCATATATTTGAACTACAGTTGTTCAGCGTTTTACTCTTCTTTGATAATTTTATCATAGACCTCGTGTTTACCTTCTGTTATCTATCAGTTTGATGCAAAATTGATTTTCCCTTTGGTGATTTTTGCTCCAGCTTTTGTCTCATTTATATTGTTGGATAGGTTTTATCATGTTGTCTGATGTATTGAAACTATTCTTTTTGTTTCTTAGAAAATGGTGAAGAGAAGGAGGAGGTTAAACATTCTAACCATAGCTTCAAAGATGATTATGTAAGTAGATACTGATAACTTTCTAGACTCTTCATGATTTCTTATCTTGCAACCATCTCCTTTATTGAAAGAGCTTTCTTTTATTTTAGGGGGAGGAAGAGGAGGAAGAAGAAGAAGTCAAGTTAATCAGCAGCGTATTTGATCAAGTTCCTGGATACACAACTGAAAATGAAGAAGATATTTTACCTGAATTTGAAGACCTTCTCTCTGGAGAGATTGAATTTCCATTACCTGAAATTGATAACAGTAAGGCTGAGAAAGATAGAGTATATGAAACCGAGATGGCAAACAATGCGAGTGAACTGGAGCGATTGCGTAACTTAGTAAAGGAATTGGAGGAGAGGGAAGTAAAGCTTGAAGGTGAATTGCTCGAATACTATGGATTGAAAGAACAGGAATCTGACATTACAGAGTTACAGAGGCAGCTCAAGATCAAGGCAGTAGAGATTGATATGCTTAATATTACCATTAACTCTTTGCAGGCTGAGAGGAAGAAGCTTCAAGAAGAGATTGCACAAGATACTACTGTGAAGAAGGAGTTGGAATTGGCAAGGAATAAGATCAAAGAGCTGCAGAGGCAGATTCAGCTTGATGCTAACCAAACAAAAGGCCAGCTATTATTACTCAAGCAACAAGTTTCTGGTCTGCAGGCAAAGGAACAGGAAACTATAAGGAAAGATGCTGAAATAGAAAAGAAGTTGAAAGCTGTGAAGGAATTGGAAGTTGAAGTTGTGGAACTTAAGCGGAAAAACAAAGAACTCCAAATTGAAAAGCGGGAGCTGACTATTAAACGGAATGCTGCTGAAAATAAAATCACGACTCTGTCCAATATGACAGAAGTAAGAATCCAAAATAGCTCTTCCGACCCTTCTTTTTCCATTTTTTATTTCTTCTTTCTTCTGAATTTTTTAATTTAACCAAAAGGATGGGGGAAAGATAACAAGTTAGGTGACGTTTGGGAGTTATTCTGAAAAATAGTTTTCAGACTCAACATTTTTATGTTCTTTGGTCGGAGGCTGTTAAAGTCTAAGGTTTGTATAAAATTAAAAGTTCTACTTGCAGGGCCTTGAGTTTGGAGTAAGAATAACTTAAGTTATCAACCCATGCATGTTGTCACTGAATTTTTTTTTTTCTAAGAAGCAAAAAAACTATCTTTCAAAATGGCATTGCATGTTTCATTCCAAAAATAGTAGATACGCTAAATGCATAGATAATATTCAGCTAGAGGAGTAAGATACCAAATGAGTAATCAATATTCCTCTGTTTAGAATGAGTCCGTTGTGTGAGATGGTAGTTAGTGCAAACTTGGAACATCAAGCAGCATAAGTCTGACCTTGTCATAGAAGCAGAGTATGATGAAACTGAAATACTAATAAGAAGAAATAAATTTTGTTTTGCTTTTATGTTCTTTAGACTTTAGATATTTGTCCATATAGATTGGAGTTTCATGTTATAAAACTAGGAAACAGGATAGCCTCAAGAAGTAGTGTTCTTAATGTTGCCTTTAACCTGTATGATTCTGTGCTATGTACATTCAGAATGTACAGTAAATCTGCAAAAACCAGATAATAGAAAATGCTTCTAGTTTGATCTCAAAAGATTTGATTCTTTATTGGCAAAAGTTGTTCCACAAGTATGCATAAAGAGGTTTCAATATGGCCAAACGGGGAAGTAATTGATGTTTGATAAAAGTTATCTGTGTACCTGAATGCCCATTTTTCTTACTACGTCTTACTCTGTTGCAGAGTGAATTGGTATCCCAGACTCGAGAGGAAGTCAACAATTTAAGGCATGCAAATGAGGACTTAATGAAGCAAGTTGAAGGACTTCAGATGAACAGGTTCAGTGAAGTTGAAGAATTAGTGTACCTTCGATGGGTCAATGCATGCTTAAGGTATGAACTCCGCAATTACCAGGCTCCTACTGGAAAAGTATCAGCTCGTGACCTCAACAAGAATTTAAGCCCAAAATCTCAGGAGAAGGCTAAGCAGCTCATGTTGGAGTATGCTGGATCAGAACGTGGACAAGGGGACACAGATCTTGAAAGCAACTTCTCCCAACCATCTTCTCCTGGAAGTGAGGATTTTGACAATGCTTCAATAGATAGTTCCTTTAGTAGATATAGTAGTCTCAGTAAGAAACCCAGCTTGCTCCAGAAGTTGAAGAAATGGGGTGGTAAAAGCAAAGATGATTCTAGTGTTGTTTCATCACCAGCCAGATCCTTTTCTGGGGGTTCTCCAAGCAGGATGAGCATGAGTCAGAAGCAAAGGGGTCCATTAGAAATGTTGATGCTCAGAAATGCTAGTGATAGTGTCGCAATCACCACCTTTGGTACGATGGAACAGGAAACTCCCGACTCTCCGGGCACTCCGAATCTCCCTAATATCAGAACACAAACACCTTCTAGTGACTCCTTGAATTCAGTGGCAACATCATTCCAACTGATGTCTAAATCTGTTGATGGAGTGTTAGATGAGAAATATCCAGCATACAAAGACCGACATAAGTTGGCATTAGCAAGGGAGAAGCAAATTAAGGAAAGGGCCGATCAGGCAAGAGCAGAAAGGTTTGGCAATATTTCAAATTCAAATTTGAACTCTGGATTTAAAGGTAAGACCGAGAGAGAGAAACCTGCAGTTTTGCCGCCAAAACTTTCTCTAATAAAGGAGAAACCAGTTGTATCTAGTGATTCTGCTGATCCATCTGGTGAAAATAAGACAACAGAGTCTCCAGCTATCAGTAGGATGAAGCTAGCAGAGATTGAGAAGCGATCTCCACGGACACCTAAGCCACCACCAAAACCATCTGCAGGTGCTTCTGTAAGTACAAATCCCAATCCTCAGGGTGGAGTACCAGCTGCTCCACCTCTACCACCTCCACCTCCTGGTGCCCCACCACTGCCTCCAGCTGGTGGACCACCTCGACCGCCTCCTCCTCCAGGAAGCTTGTCTAAGGGTGTAGGTGGTGATAAGGTTCACAGAGCGCCTGAGTTAGTTGAATTCTATCAGACATTGATGAAACGAGAAGCAAAGAAGGATACTCCTTTACTTTCTTCTACATCATCTAATGTATCTGATGCCAGAAGTAACATGATTGGGGAGATTGAGAATAGATCATCATTCCTCTTAGCGGTTAGTAGATCATCCTTTTGCTTTTGCCTTTGCATTATCTTCTCATCTTTGTCATTAATAGTGATTTGCCAGTTGGTAACTTTGTTGACTAAATCCAGGTAAAAGCTGATGTTGAAACTCAAGGTGATTTTGTCATGTCATTAGCGGCAGAAGTACGAGCAGCTACATTCTCTAATATCGAGGATGTTGTGGCCTTCGTTAATTGGTTAGATGAAGAGCTATCATTCTTGGTAAGACGGTCATTTTATTTACTGAACTCCAATATGCATTGAATTTTGATGCAGAAGAAAAGGACTGGCTAATGGCTATCATTCTGAATAGGTTGAAAATAAATTGAAAGAAGTGGTTTTTGTTGTGCATTGCTGTAATCCAGCTAGTCCTCAAGTCTGAACTCAGTTCCTTAGACCTTTATGTTTACTAGTTTCTTTCTTTTCTGCCTTTGATTAAGGTTGATGAAAGGGCAGTGCTCAAGCACTTTGATTGGCCAGAAGGTAAAGCAGATGCATTGAGAGAGGCGTCTTTTGAATATCAAGACCTAATGAAGTTGGAGAAGCGGATCACCACGTTTGTTGATGACCCTAAACTCCAATGTGAAGCAGCTTTAAAGAAAATGTACTCCTTGCTTGAAAAGTAAGTATTCCCTTACAACGACGCGGTTCCTGGAAGAGAATTTGTGATGGAACGTCAACCATTTTGGAAATACTCATCTTTGGCATGTTAAGTAGTTCAATCACCATCTCATGATTCTTGTAAATTTTGATATGATCAACTGTCAAAAAATTTGTCAAAAAATTTACTGTGTCACTGCTTTCGAACTAATGCATATGCATTACTGTGTGCTGCCATTTTCAAATATTGAGAACATATCCCCGTCTCTAATTATGTTGTCATCTCCAACCATTGTTTTTGTTCTCGTCTTTTGACAGGGTTGAGCAGAGTGTCTATGCACTCCTACGCACAAGAGACATGGCTATCTCGCGTTATCGAGAGTTTGGAATTCCAGTTGATTGGTTGTCAGACACAGGAGTTGTTGGAAAGGTATAGCTTGAAAAGTTCAATCTTTTCGTTATCAAGAAATTTTTATTTTGAGCATAGTTAGCATTTGTTAGCAAAAGTACTGGAACTTGCAAATATGGAGTATGTTCATATGCGGCCATAAATGTCTCAAAATGTGTAATGTAATCATACTTTAACAAGTGCAGATTAAGCTGTCTTCTGTACAATTAGCAAGGAAATACATGAAGCGTGTAGCATCAGAACTTGATGCAATGAACGAACTGGAGAAGGAGCCGAACAGAGAGTTTTTGGTCTTACAAGGCGTACGGTTTGCTTTCCGTGTTCATCAGGTACATATTGCCTCTCTTCATTCTTCAAAAAGAAAACAATAGTTACAAGCCATCATCAGACGAGCAACTGCATTTCAAAGTTGAATAATCTTGTTTCCAATCAAGTTCTAACTGATAAACGAAACCTGCAAAGCTGACATTGGATTCTATATGTTTCCAGTTTGCAGGAGGCTTCGATGCGGAGAGCATGAAGGCTTTTGAAGAATTGAGGAGCCGAGTTCAAACAACACAGATAGGAGACGACAATAAGCAAGAAGCCTGAATTTTTTTCTTCAAGTTCATTATTATCCCAATTTAATTTCAGCAATCATATACTACATGTAACTCAATGCTACTACAGAAGATCATTCGCATTGGACATTGTATATTTACCAATCTACTGGAAAGATGCGAGAGATTATGTACTCAGTCTGGTAGCTTCTGTGCGCTGTACAGTATGGAATTAAAAAGCAAGAAAATACTGAATTCAATTCAAGAATAGACAGTCAAATAGAAATGAATCAGAAATATAGAATTGGAAATATACAGTTCTCTCTTTATCCTTAATTTCAGACCAACCATGGTCAAATTGCAAATTCTCCGCCCTAGTTGAGCCCCCTAGCCAGGAATTTTTTCCATCACCATTGATGGTGTCAGAATGTTGAAGAGAAATGCTCAAGATCTTGCAGAAATAGAGCGAAAATCATAAATGGAGAGAGAGAGATGAACCATTCCAATTCCAACAGACCCTCAAAATTCTATTACCTTGTGACTTTTGGTAGATTAAAAAATTGTACATTTGTCTTAATGACTTCTAACGGATCTTTGGTTAATTGACAATTACTATGAATAATTTCGAAGTGGCACCTGAAATGGGAGCCAAATGGATTTTTGTGATTAATTACGTCAACGCATTGTGATCACAAGACTTCTGTCCATGAACTTGGCACCACCCACCTTCCCTTGAATTTCTTTAGGCAGAGAAATGACACGCCTCTGATCTCCAGCTTCTACCAACAGCTCAGACCCTCCCCTATACTGAGTTTCCAAAGAAAAGAACTAATGAGTCGCATGATGGTAAACTGCGATTCTGTCACAAATCTAGTGTCTGAGAAACATGCCTCGGACAGTTGGAAACTGGAATATAGACAAAATTGCAACGAGTGGAGAATCTTCCAAGTCAACTCTACAAAATGCATGCTTAAGCATTCACTAAGTCGAATGCATACTTTAGCATTATAATGAAGCCAAGGAGGACATTTGTTCTCCCCACTTTTTAACTCAATAGCTAAGTCATTCCTACCCCCATGATATATTCTCTTCTTATTTTAGGAAAAATGAAGAACATGTATATCAGATCATTAGAGCAACTTTTCTATGAAATCCTTAAAGGGATAGAAGAACATTCAAGAGCATTTACAGATTAGGGCAATAACCGACTAATAGAAAGAATGAACGTGCCTGGTAAAGCTTGATTTCTGACTTCTCGAAGCCTGGCATGAAAAGTGTAACCGATCTGTTTCCAGGATCGAATTTTACAGGTGATAGCAGACTGCTGATATGGCTTTTTGACGAAGACAGAAGGTCTCTCGGGCCTTTACTTGATGCATCATGCAGAACTGTGTTCCAATCTACAGGGGAACCAATTGAGAACTTTGGCATAAAGGCCAAAGATAAAGGGGAAAAGTTCTCCTTCAACCTAGAAACGGATTCTGCATCCAGGTGTGAAGAAATGAAAGCAAATGCACCAGAAATTTGTGCACCAGCTTGAATAGTGCAACCCCAGTACCGTAATGCAGACTGAACAGAGGCAGGACTAGTTGGATCCATCACTATAAAGCAGCCAAATTTACTTGGCTCTGAAAATGCAGAAGACCCTCTCTGCACCAAGAACCACCAATCAACAATTTCACTAGATTCCATTCATATTGTTTCATAAGAGTGCAGACCAAGCTTACCTCTAACATGCGTTCCAGTGCCTCCCATATATCTGTACTGGTTCTACCACTGAGATGGGAGCCTGGCCTGCTTATACCCATGGCTTCATCAACAAGCCTCAAAATTGAAGGAGTAGCCAATCTCCCAAGATCGGTTTTTTCAGCAGCGCTCCTCATATATTTTAGGTACAACCTATCCAAAGTTTTTTTAGGCTTTTAGTGATACATTTTTTCCCGTTTGGGCAGAGGGAGAGGGGGGAGAGAGAGAGAGAGAGAGAGAGAGAGAGAGAGAGAGCATCTTGAACCTCGCTTTACTGGCCGCTCCCATGATCCTTATTGTTTCCTCGGTGCTGATACCGTCATATATTACTATGTCATAGTTAGCTTTTCGGTCTCTTTGGGCCATATTCTCTGAGAACCCAAGAAATTTCTCAAGTAGAAGTACCGAGAAGACAGAATCCATTCCTGGAAGTACTCCAAGCTCTTCTCCAACCACCTATCAAAACATCAAGAAGATACATTGCAAATCCACCAAAGTAGAAACACTGAAAGGCAACCTTGCATTTAATGATGCACCATATTCTAAAGCTCACATACCCACCCCTTCAAGAACTCCTTGTGTCATGTTAAGACGAGAATCTGCTTGCCTTAGCTGTTTGAGAGGTTCAAGAAGCATCTGTAATCATTGACAAAAATAAGTCTGAAATCCAAAGCAGAACCATGATGACTGAAAGAGAAGTGAACGGAAAAACACACTTGAGTGGTTTCCAACCTAACAGCTGAGAGGTTGTGACCGCATTCGACGGGAGAATTCCCAATTTTACAATCCAGAAGATACTCAGACGTAGGGTCTTGATTATGTATCACCAGACACGTCCGCAGTCCAGCCAATGCAAAGTGCTGATGACCCATCAAATAAAAGAAAATACATAAAACGAAAAGTAAGCTAGAAATTTGTGATAAGATCCAAGATGCATCCATCTATTAGATTCAGAAGGACACCGCACAAATATTATGATTGGTGGTCCATAAAATCCCATGCCAAACAGGAAAACGGGACAAACTCAAACAGTTCGTGTTTAGATCAGGAATGCGAGTAATCAAGCATAGAGAAAATATAGCAGAACGCAATTTCAATCTCAAGCACAGAAGTAGGTGTCCGCAGGCAATAACACACAAAATCCCAGAACCCAAAAAAAATCAGAAAGCATTGGCCAAAAAATAGTCAAGAAAAAGCGAAGATCTAAAAAGCCCCCCTCCAAAAAGAACACACGCAGACCTGAGCGGCGAATACCGCTGAAGAGGTCTTCCCCGAGCCGCCTTTGCCAAGAAAAGTGAGCAGCCTGGTTGGTTTCTGGTCCATAATCTCTTTGGAAGACTGGACTGGCAGAGCTCTTCTCCTGCGAGTAGATGCTGCTCTTCCGGTTCGAATTGGCATTGAAATGGGAATTGGGTTTCCAAAGAAAGAAGTGGAATATAGCAGAGACGAAGCCATAGAGCAATGTCCTGATAGGTAACTGGACTGGAACAGGTGGAGGAATTTCGCTTTATATCACCTCCATTTCCGCACTTCCCGCTCCGGCTCGGCTACCTAACCAAGACAAATTAGGATCACGTC
The DNA here is from genome assembly GCF_013281855.1 of Momordica charantia. NCBI lineage: Eukaryota > Viridiplantae > Streptophyta > Magnoliopsida > Cucurbitales > Cucurbitaceae > Momordica > Momordica charantia. The sequence goes on along the minus strand of NW_028275167.1, from coordinate 29,279,628 downwards.
TTTGTAAATTATGTCTAAAAAATTTATCAATTTCATGTTTAATACTTTGTTAAATTTTCAAAGGTGTCTAATAAATATTTCAACCGCCAACTTTGAGACTTGTTGGGTTAAGATTATAATATCGTGAGTTGTTGGGTTAAGGTCATGGTCCCTAAGTTTGATTGCTTTAGATTTTTTTCTCGTTAGCTCCATTTTTGTTAATTAATCGCGGAAAATACGTAAAAGAGACTCCGAATTCTATCCATAATACATAGTTTTCTTACCTCCTTTAAATTTTATTTACTCTCTAATCATTTTATCGTGACAAGGAACAATATTTTTGTTGAATAAATATACGCTGTACATGTGAATTGTGAATTGTGAACTTGATGAACACCAAAACTTGATAAAATAGTCGAGACACGTTTCAATAGTGCTGACCTGAAGACAATTATTTGTTCTGCACAAGTTGCTAGCAGACTACAACGATCGTCTCAACAGGATACAACAACTAACTCCGGTAGAACTGCAACCTCAACTACTTGGATCTGGCAAAGTTCTTAGACACTTGCTCTCAATACAAACAAGAACAATAACTCAAAAAGAAGAGAGAATTATTATGAGAGGAGGAGAATACTCAATTGAGATATGCTTGAATATCTCAAAATGAAGAAATCCACAATTATATATAGTTGTACAAACAAGTAACATCTCGCTCAAAATTAAACATATATATAACATTTTTACATATGTTACATAGATAACTTTAATACATGTATTTGTAACTTTAACAAAATAATAAAATAACTTAAAATTTAATAAATTAAATAAACAAAACCACTGTGATAATAAATAAGAATAATATTCACGAAGTATACGTGAATAATTTCTTTTAAGTTTCACTTTTTTTCACACCTTAAGAAACCAACAATTTTATCATACCCTCGAGATTGTTATCCCGAGTGACATTAATTTTTCATGTAATTGAGATTTTTTTTTCCAGCCCGTAGATACATTAGATTTTCATCTTTATTTTAACTAAAAAAGCTAATGGAAGGATTGTTTTTAACCATTGTAAAAGTTAAAGACTAAAATTAAAATTTTTAAACTATGGGAATATAACTAAAACTTGGTCCGAAGTAGTATAATTGAAACTACTGCACTCACGTGTATATCTATTTTTATAACTCTTGCACCAAAAAAAAAAAAGAAAAAAATTAATGCTCTCGAAGGAAATTTTTTATCCTCATATTTATTGTAATAAAAGAACAAAAATGATCATAGTTCCTTCTTCCTTAATGTGAGATGTTGAAATCTACACCCCATATTTATTTATTTTATTAGAAAAACAGAGTACTATATAAGCACAACAGCGCCAATTAAATCGAATCAGTCGACCAAACGATTGCTTGTTTCCTTAAATTCGCACCGGGAGATTGAAACGGGAGGAAGTTGAAGGAGCCGACGACGATTCATAATGGTATGTAATTTCGTTTTCCATTCTAGGGTTTATTGGTATATGATCTGATTCTATGTGTTCGTAGAAATCAGGGTTTAGAATCGATTAGGTCTTTTCTTGTCTTAACATAGCTTAGCAGTTACATTTGAGGAAATAATTTATTATCGGATATCGTTCTTTCGTAGGCGAATCAAACGATTTGGTAATTGGAGTTATTATTACTCCTAATGATTGTTTTAGGTCGAAAATCGTAGAATCTATTGTTGTATTTAACCAGAAAACGATTCGATGGAGATGGTTCTTGCATGGATTATGCAAAATAATTAGGGTTGTCTTGAAAAGCTATTTATGAACCCGTGTTCTGTATATGTTTCCGGAACTCATAATTTTGGAAGAAAGAACAACTTCTTGTCAATTTGTCAGTACACTTTGAATCGTGAAAGGAAAGCAAGATCTTTTTTTGTTATGTTTTTCTTTCCAGAAAAACGGTTAACCAAAATGCCCTTATTAAAAAAAAAAAAAGAGAGAAATTTGTTCTGAACTGCAGAATTTTTTTTGGAAATAGTTTTCACAAATTTGCAGTGATAACTTTCAGTACTGATTCTGTTTGAATGGTTGAGTATCTCAGACTTCCTTTGCTGTTCAATAGAGTTGACTCTTAAATTGATAGGCATCATCTCTGTCCTTTACTTTATTAATTTGGTAGATTGCGTTTCATGTGAAACTTCAGCCTGGAAGTCTATTAACTTGGTATGCAAAGTTGATCATGTATATATGTATATTTATAATTATTTTGTTGATTTTTTCTACTGTATCAATTGGTTATCCTTCAATGAAATATAAACAAATTATTGGCTACAAATGTCAAATTGTTGAGGCTTACAAGCCATTTTTTGTCTGCATTTTTCAGTCTTCACTTGCAGCTGCTAGAGCAGACAATTTTTACTATCCACCAGAATGGACCCCAAAACAGGTATCTCTCTTATTCAACCATATTAGTAAAATAACTTTCCCTAAGGAAATATCCATATCGTAACATAGATGCACGGATTTTCAGTTTCTCACGCTGAATTTTCCTTTTCCCAGGGGTCTTTGAACAAATTTCATGGTCAACATGCTTTGAGAGAGAGAGCAAGGAAAATAGATCAAGGCATCTTGATAATAAGGTATGTAGCTAAGAAGTATACATCCTCTCAGTGGCTCAACATTATTGGCTGAATTTGGCCTGGGATTGTTGATATCATTTGATAATGTAAAAAACTTATTTAAACTTTGGAGATAGGCATTCGTGCCATAAAAGGCATTTTGTCTTATTCATTTTTTAAATTAAAAAAATCTAAAGTGTGGTGTTTGGCTCCAAAGCATGCATCTTAGTGAAATGTGTTTATTTTTTAAAAAGTATACATCCTCTCATGGCTTGGTGTTTTGCCTAGGTGCTCTTTTTAAAAAGGGGGTTGCGTTGTTTTTGGAGTGAGCAAGTTTCCATGTCGATCATTTAATTCACCAATTCTATTTTCTAACTAATTGAAATGTGTTTATTTTTTTTAGGTTCGAGATGCCTTTCAATATATGGTGTGGTGGCTGCAACTCAATGATAGCAAAGGGTGTTAGGTTTAATGCAGAGAAGAAGCAAGTTGGAAATTATTATTCTACTAAGGTATTGTACATGTCCAATATTACATATTTGGCTTTTGGTGCTTGATTTGAAGGTTTACTATGCTATGAGACTATGACCATGAAATTGGCACACACACAATGTTGTACCATGTTATTAAGCATTTGCACTTCTGATTCATTCTAGAACTAGGTTTTGGTATTAAATATTTAGTTATTAACCTTGTTACCCTGACCACTGGACTAGTGTTTTGGAATCACGATGATGTGCTGATTGGAAATTAAGTTTATAAACTGTTTCTGTTTTTTGTTTTCCTTGTTTTTTATAAAGTATAATTTTTAAACAGAACAACATGTTTGGATCACTTTGTTCTGTTTGGTGAACTGTTTCCCTCGAAATACAAGTTGTGTTGAATAGTGATTTCTTGTGGTCGTATCATTTATTTAGAAAGAACGTTATCAGTTTTTAATTTTTATAGACAAGTCTACAGAAAGTTTTCAAAAACTGTTGTGCAGAAAACCCAAACAGCTTCTGAATGACTAATTTTCTCTTCTTGCCTCTTTCAGATATGGAGTTTTTCTATGAAGTCAGCATGCTGCAAACAAGAGATTGTTATTCAGACAGATCCAAAAAATTGTGAGTACGTGATCATTAGTGGTGCACAACGGAAGACTGAGGAATACGACGTTGAGGATGCAGAAACCTTTGAACTCCCTGCAGATGAAGGTGATTGTTAACATCACTAACATTTATTTTCCGGGGTGGCTAAATTTATTTATCTTTTCATCTGGGTTCATTGTTAAATCTCCCGTTCTTGACATTTACAAGCTGAAATCATAATGAGTCTGTGAAGGAGAGTCTCATCATAGATATTGAAAGCTGGTGGTTTAATCTTTCAGAATGTTATTTTAACTCTTTTTTAATATTTTTTTACAGAAAGGGGTAAGCTTGCAGATCCATTTTATCGACTTGAACACCAGGAAAAGGATATGCAGAAGAAGAAAGAGGCTGAGCCAGTGTTGGTGCGCCTCCAGCGACTCTCAGATTCTAGGCATGCGGATGACTATACTCGGAATAGAGCACTTCGGGCTCAGCTTAGAGTATGTCGTAACTACCCTGTTTCCCATCTCTTTTCATTCTGCTTTCAACCTTGAAGGATCGTTCTAACATACTTTTATCCATCTTCTCAGAGTCAAAAGAAGAGAGTTGCTGAAGAAGAAAAAGTTTCTCGTAAGATGGGCCTCGGCATACGATTGCTTCCCTCAGCTAAAGAAGATGCTGCAGCTGCAGCTTGTACGAAGTTCTCTTCAAAGTTTGAGAAGAACAGAAGGGATAAACGGGCATTGATTCATGCATCCTCGATATTTGATGGATCATCCGGATATTCCATGCCTGATAAGAAACGATTAGAACTAGAATCCAAGAGAAGGAAGATCTGTGCATCTGCAGCTTCAAACATACTGACAGGGGGCTTCAAGCCATCATCTTGGTCACGAAGTGCTGCTAATTCAAGCAAGCACGATGGAACTTCTGTTACTGCCAGACGACTTTAGCGTGCTTGCTTTTTCCAATTCTAGGTCTAGCCGTTGGTTTCATTTATGTATATAGATTTTATGTGGGCTTATCTGAGGTTTTTTAGAATCCTATTGGAACATGTTGGGGCCATTTCTGGCCAATGTGCAAGAATTCTCTCAGAACGTTGAATATGCTTCGTGTAACATCAGTGTATATTTCAGCTTGTACAATTTTTCCACTTGATGAATTGTGTCTGCTGTGTAGTATTGCCGGCGGAGGGGATATCGAGGAGATGGACAGTACCAAATCTGGGTTAATATCCCTCGGTTCGACCACAATTTCTTTATGTTAAAAAATTCCCCCTACATCGTTGTCTATGAAGGCCAAAGTTGCCTACCATGGACACAGGTTTCAGCATGTCTTCACTCTTCATCCCTGTTAACAGTGAATGAAGCTAAGAGAAACAGGGAGACGTGTTGATAACAGTGGTGTCCTAAAGACGAACGTACTCTTTAAGAATCTGGCAGTCTCCTGTTCAGATTCCTTCCTTCACTTTTCTGTGAAACAGTAGATTTTTGCATTAGAAATGGGATATTATGTTGTTCTTAGTTGGGCAATACTGCCAGACCCTGAATCACGCAACTGTGATAAAATAAACAACTAGCAACCAAATCTAATCCACCAAAATAACTAACCTGATTATGATAAAAGAGCTGCCTTCTGTCGGTTCACTTCCAGTACGGCCAAAGAGTCATCAAGCCCGAGACAGAGGAAAAAGAACTCCTTAAAAGTAAGATCTCTTCTCAATGGGATGGTGTTTTTGAGCCTAATAATGCAGCACTTTTCATGTTCACTTTCTACTGAACAGTCTCTTTCACAGCTTGTGTTTATTGTCCTGATATAGGGGCAAGGATCTGATCGTGTGCATTTTTCCTCACATTCTACGTTTGGTGGTAACCAAGAATGTATCTGCAGCATATGAATGGATTTTTTCCAAGCTTTCAGGTCAGTACTCTACTGGTTAAACAATCCGTTTTCTTCCTGTTCTTCTCTCTCTATGTTTCTCTCTCATATGGTGAATTGTGGCATGTGATCTGGTTTATTCTATCAAGAGAATGACACTAGAAACTAACGTACGTCTCCAAATAAGTCAAATTTTCTTGTACTAGTTTTGGTAGAAAGAAATTGATATGATCATTTACACCTATTTGACTAGAGTAAGACCATTACAAATGTCTAATATTTGGCTAAAGCTTCTCTAGATTCGATGTAATAAATAGCTCTCTCACTTTAATCAATTAAAAATCTGCGTTTTCAGAGTGATTTTAAAAACACACACCAGAATACGTGGCCATGCAAGTTGCAAACAAGGGAGTCTGCAAAAAGTGTCACATCAACTTCAAATGCCATGCCCCTGTGCTTGACTTTTTAGCCTCCCCCATCAGTCATTTTTGCATAACATTTTCTCCTCTCCATGTATTCTATTTCTGTAATGTCAGTCCTTTCCCTTTTTATGTTAGCCACTCATTACTTCACTTCCCTTTCCTTGGTGCTTTTGTTTTTTGAACTTCCCTTCCCTTCAAATAGCGAAGTCCACAGTGGAGCTAAGACAACAAACAAGAGAGGCAGTCTAGCACAAGATATGGGTTCCTCCTGAAGTTGCTGTTTGAACCATTGGTGACATAAAAGGTACTTCATTCTGCTTTGATATATAGCTCATGTTGATTTGGGTAGTTTTATTTCATGTTTGTTAATGTGAATTTGGTTGTTAAATCTTTGATGTGTTCGAGATGAAACTTATCCATTTCTGGTCTAAGTTTGCATGAATTTGCTTGTTGGACTTTAAGCAACTTGTAATCTTGTAAATATGAAAATATGTCGTCACAACTTTAACAATCATTTTCTTGAATAAGGAATCCCAATGCCTCTTTGGAGACAACAATTCATTTGTTCACTCTCTTTTGAGACATTTAGTGCTTGTTTGGTAGAGCTGAAGCACACCATATTATTTGACTTAATTTAGGGCTCTCACCACTTTTATTTGCACCTTATAAAAGATTATCAAACCTCATCTTTTAATTAAAAGATGATTATTTTAAATATCATCATCTAATAAAATATTATTCTACTAAAAGATTATCAAACCTCATCTTTTAATTAAAAGATGATTATTTTAAATATCATCATCTAATAAAATATTATTCTACTACTCTCTGTTTCACAAGAGAAAGTCTCTTGTACCAAGTCAGCTCTTCTAATACATCATTTTATTCAATAGAGCTTAATAATGAATCACGTGTGAGATGACATGGACTCGCTATTTTTGCTCAACATGTGAAAATTTTCATGTAGGGGATTACCACTTGCGTGTTAGGCATACGAGGAAATGTATATACCTTAAACTTAGGGCATCATTGCTATGAGCCTATGATAACTTTTTTGGTCAATGAGCTCTAATCCCCACCGTTGTATTGATGTGTTGTGATATTGTCCATCTTAGACACAAAATAACATACTAATGAATGAAAATTAAATTTGAAATGTTTTTCTCCAAATCAATCAAAATCTTGGCTGCACCCATAAGAGAAGAAGGAAAGAAAAGATTTTTTTTTTTTATTACGTGGGTTGTAAGTTCAAACTCGACTTTTTGGTCGGACATAGATACCTTAACCAGTTGAACTATGTTTCGATTTGGCCGGAAAGAAGTCAAAATACAGAAATATCTTTGTTTTCTACCCAACCCTTATGCTAGAGTTATGACCGGAGAAGTAATTGTACTTTTCTTTAATTAAAAAAAATCACAACTTTATCATTTTCATGAATAAAACTTGCCTAGTTTTGGTAAATAGTTATAACTTTTCATTCCCAATTGATCAATAATGTTATTGTTCTATACATAAGAAATAGAGTCAATGATGGATTCTAAGGAATTCCTATATTAATTTTTAAAAAATAAAATCTTGTAATATAAAAGAAAAAAGTAACCTTATCTTGATCATTTTATTATAGTAATTTTTCAAGAAGATAAATTAATAAAGATGAGATGTTATAAAAAAACCTATTTAGAGTTCAAAATCTCCTATCTTTACTTTGGCTATAATGTATTTGTTTAGATACGTTTAAGTGTGCAATAGTTCAACATTTTAAGCTCTCTAAAATTTTTTTTTTTTTCAAAATCTCTTAAAACTAGTTGTCACAAATGAGTCAATATATATATTTTTTTATAAACATATCATATCATCATTTTATTAATAAAATTAAAGATAATAACTATGCACGAATATAAGAATGACGAAATTAAGAAACAAGAAACAAAGTGAACTGTAGGCGCTACTAAAATTGCTCCCTCTCCCACAAATTGTTTTCATATTTTCAGATATGTGTTTGGTAGCAGATTTAGTAATTGAATCTTAATTTGAACAAATGTTCAATGTGTGTTTTGTAATATATTTGTAAACCCTAGGCAGTTACAAATTAAATTTTAGTTTGATCTATAAACTTATATTAATTAATTTATTAACATTTTTTTTATAAATTTTGTATAATTATTATTTTAGGAGGTTACATAATTTATAATACTTTATATTTTACATGTTTTAATTTTAACCAACATAAAATGAGTTCGAAGTAATATATTTATCATTTTTAATGTGTAATTCTACATCTTAAAAATTTCAAATTCTGAATCAAAAAACACTGAAAATATAAAAAAATCTCGTTTTCAGAATTTCTACCGTTTGGATCGCAGAATCCGAATACAGTTTTCAAAAACGGATCTCCAAACAAAACAGGCCTTTAGTTTTTGAAATAAATTCTTGACATGAACAGTATATTGTTTGTTAATGATTAATTTTGAACCTGAAAAAGCATAGATAAAAATGTTATGAAAATTTTCAAAATGTTCAAAAAGCTACTGCTTAAAGTTAATGAATGATCAAGATTCAAGCTGTCTCACTGAGAGAAAAAAAATGGCGTTTGGTAAAAAGGAAATAATATTCTCTGTCTAGGCAAAGATTACTTTAGTCAAAAAGAAAATGATATACACCAAGAGATCATGGAAATCTGAATGAATGTATACAAATTACAAGCTAGGCTAGGCAGCCGATCACACCATTATTAAATTCAAGTACTACAAAGAAAAACAAAATAAAAAGGCAGCTGATTTATGAGTATTACACTAATTTTAAGGAACATTTATTCATTGCAATGAGACATAGGAAAAGAACATATATATCTAAGACTAAACAAAAGCTTAGATTCTGTCGGAAATTACAAACGATCAAGCTTCCTCATCCCTTGAATCTTGTATCGTTGATTTTCTTGCTTGATTCTCCATAGAAGACCAGCTCGGCAGCTCATGATCAATTTCATCTAGTTCCAGCCATTCAAACCTGAAAATTACAGGTACATTATTCCCTTTTGATTTCAATTTTGTATATGTCAATGCTATTAATTTATTTACTTACTTCGTGTTTCTAAGGTACTATCTCTTACGACTAAAAGGTTGTAAGTTCGAATCCTCACTCCCACTTGTTGTACTTCTTCCAATAAAAAGAAAAAGGAAAAAAAATAGTCTTCTTCTAGCTAAGTTTGTGAGTGTATTGAGTGAAAAAATAAAAAAAAAACTAAATACTATAGGTTCTACATATATATAATATGATAAGAGCAAACCTTGAAATAGTAGCAAGTAATCTTGTTTTATAACATAATCTTATATTTACAAACCTAAGTGACCATTGCGCATTTGTTTTATAACATAATCTATCCTACGATAATCAAGTTTAGATTGAAAGAAACAACCATTCTTTGAGATGATGTTGGAATCATGGCTTCCTCTTGGATATCTAAATGATCATCTTTATTTTGTAATTATGACATTGCATCGATTTTCTTAATTGAATTGGACTACTTTTTTATATTCTATAGGTATGTATCTCACATATTGCAAATAGTCTCTTGGTCCCCAAAAAGGGAAAAAAAAAAAAAACCGAAGGGTGTCCATGATTTCTCTAATGTCAACCTCAGCTATATTTGAGCATTATTCCTATCCCTTTATCGTAAGTTTAAATCCTATATTTATGATGTAATATTCTAAAAGAAGAAAATTACGTTACTTGATGAGTAGAAATTGAAATTGAACTAGGGTTTTGCTCTTTGGCAGAAATAGCATTTTGATCCCAATAGTTTTCCTTCGGATAGAATAATGCGGATGTCTTGAATTTTAAGTTCAGTAGAATAGTTTTCAGGGAAAATTTCATTTTTTTACCTAGGTATTTAAATTTAGCTTTGGTTTATCAATTTCAATCTTAAAGCTTTGAATTTCTATCGGTTTAACTCATTTGAATAAGTGTGGTAATTAATACCTTCTCGAAACCAAATTCGAAAATTACCCCACCAACCAAACCAGTAATTACTCATACAAAATTCAACCAACAAAAGCACCCAAAACCATATCACAGAAAGAACCCAATCTAACAACTTTACTAAAACCCTAGCCAACTCTTAAACTTACCTGCAGGTGATGCTTTCATATCCATGGAAGAATCAGCAAGATGAACCACTTTATTCTCACAGTGATTGGAAACCCGAATTGGGTTTGGTTCAAAATCAAGTTTTGATTTCTCCAAACGAAGAATCAGCTTCTCCCTCGTCCTCTCCCTCGCTCTGGCCCTCGCCTTACATCTCGATTCTTTATCCACAATACGCAGTTTCCTTCTTCTCTTCTTCTCTCTGGGAACTTCCTCAAAAACCGATAAATTATTATTTTTGGAATCACAACTTTTGGCGTCGTTGCAACAATTGGGCAGCCCGGCGAAATACTTCTCCTTGAGTTCCTTAATTGCACTTCTGGATTTGGTGAAAAGCCACTCCACGGTCTTGCTTGCTTTGTCAAATCCAAGCATGTCTTGTAGATCGAAGAAACTTCTAGCGATTTCTAGGGACAGCCTCATCCGCCTGTCTCTTGGCCCTTTTGAGGTGCAGATCTTGCTGTGTCTGTCCTTGGTCGTGCTTCTTTTTGTTCTACAAATTGGGTTTTTGGTGATCTTCTTGATCTCCTGATCTTTTTTGGTAATGTTCTCGGCCTCATTATTGGCGCGTTCAGATTCGACCCCAACTTCTTGATCAGGAGCAGGATTGGTGCCATGAAATTGCTGTTTTTGATAGTACAACAAAATGAATTCTTCATCAAGAAAAGGGTTGTAGCTGTAGTTGTAGCAATCAATGAATTGTAAGGAAGGTGGGCTGTGTTGTTGTTGTTGTTCTAATATTGTAGAGAAGGTAGGGTTTTGATTTTCATCATTGATGGAGGAAGTGGTGATCTGGTTCATAAATGGAAATGAAGAGATTGGATTGCTGCTTGAAGCAAGCATTTTTCTAAAAATGGATATATATTTTTATAGCCTCAAAAGAAAAATGAAGGATCGTTTGGGAATCTGATATAAGAGAGGAATCCAAATTCTGGGTGTTGGAACAAAGAAAGAGAAAATGATGGAGAAGAGAAATATATGATAAGTTCTTTTCTTTTCCCTTTTTCTTCTTTTTGAGAATATTACACCACGTGTTGGTGTAATCTAAATGGTTCAGGTAGAAATTCGAATCTACAATCTCTTAACTTAACCTTTTTTTAGGATTGTGACGAAGAGAAAAAGTATAAATAGTAGAAATGAATGTCTGTGTTGTGATATGAAAGGTTGAGGGAGAAGGGTTTTAATTTGTTTAGGGATTTGAAAGATGAAATCTTGATTAATTGGGGTGTTGAAATGACAGTATGGAATTATGATGAGAGAGTTAATTAAGGAGGGGGATAGAGATATTGAGCACAACCCAGAAGAAATGGAGACATCTCACGTGATTGAGGATAGAATGAAAGCAACTTATCGAATTATTTTTGAAAAAGGAAGTGACAGAGAGAGGACTCAGTGCTCACAAATTAGAGCTTCAAAAACATTCAAATGGGAGAGTATTAAGCATAAATTGGTACGCCTAGAGAGACAGAAAAGAGGAGAGGCCGTAAATGAAGTACTTTTCTTTAGCCTGCTTTAATTACCTCTCCATGTAAAAGGTGAATTTTTTTTTTAATTTTTTTCTGAGCAGGAGACTGAATGTCACGTCAAAGATTCTTTGACTGCTCCATTTTTAATTTCAAGCTATGAAGGTTATCTTACATGCCAAATAATGTGTCATTTTCATTTGCATTTTCATATACATCAGCCAGCCAATGAGTGACTTATTGCCTTCCTTAGCTCAGATATATCTGTACTCGATAAGAAGTAATGATTCATTGTGGACCTCAGCTTCATATGCCGTTGCTTTGTAAATTTAATCTTATACTAATTAGTGATGATATACTTATGATAAATCCTATATATATACACGAATTTAATGGTATGAAGAGTACATGAAATTTATTTCTCCATTGCCCATATATTTCAACCTTCCTATGGATGCGTTTCTTCGAGATCTTCACGATATACATCGTTCTTCCTGCTGGTGTTGATGCCTTCATACGGGAATGCATAAATATCACTCTCTCAAACATCGGAAATGTGCTTTGGTGCAATGGTTTTTGCTCTATCCTTTGGTTTATTTGGCTCGAGAGAAACAACCGTCTCTTTTCAGATAGATATAGACTTGCAGCTCTTCTATGAGATGATATAAGAACGACTGCTTCCTCTTGATCATCTAAATCAAAGTTCTTTTGTAATTATGACATTTCCACCCTCTCTTTAAGTTGGAGCGCTTTCATTTAGCCTCTCTTTGTTGTATGTTTCTCATATACCTTTTGAAATAATGGTGATTTTGTTTTTTTTTTAAAAAGAGTATATGAATTTTTTTTAAAAAAAATCACATATAATATGAGGAATTTACTGTCGGGAATGCCAACAATATAGATCTATGGTATAAGTAGAAAAGAATTAGTTGGCCAAAAGATAAAAGCATGCAATTTTTCGATGTATGTGAGGTCTTTTTGGGTGGAAACTAAAGCAAAGATATAACGATTTAAACTCAAATAAACAATATCATACATTTGTAGAAATATATAGAGAGAGGATGATCGGTTATCTTAATTAGTGGAATCAAAACTATGTCCAGGTGCCAAATGGTTTGAGAGGGACGATTTGTTTAATAATAATACAACAAAGAGAGGTTTACAAGAACATGTGATGCGCTCTAGAGATAGTTGGGTGATATTAGAGGAGAAATTGACTTAGATAAGAGCAAATTTTTGATGTTGACATGACAAATATAGATGACTTGCCTATTTAAAAGAACATTGTGGACGAGAAAAATAGTATGACTATGAAATCAGAAGAAATTGTGTGTTAAATTGTTTGAAAAGAGGATTGTTCGGAAATGTGAACAATGCCCTATCTACTGGTACGAGAAATTTTGGATGAAATCTAAAACAAACCTATGAAGGATTTTGAGTACCACTATGGAAATATAGGATTAATATATAGTCAGAACAATTTGCATACTCAACATTCCTCTTCCTTTTGTAATCTGCCATGATTTTTCTGATTAGATCACTCAGGGCATGAAATGAGTTTTATATTACAAGTACTGAAAATTTTCAGTCATTTGTGGTATCTTTCTCAAATGTACATTAAATTATATTCTATACGGAATTGGTCCAAGAGAATTTTGACAATAAATTAATTGAATAATTTGGTTTGTTTACATTTATGCTTTAAATAATACAACACTAATTTTACAAACTCATCCTAATAGAGTTAAATTAGATTCCTCATTGGTTCTCCTGCATATTACAACACTATTTTTTCTTTTTAAAGAAAACATTTCATTTAGGAGGCATGTGAGAAACATGCCTATAAAAGAAAGAAGCTATATGGAAGTATTCCAATTAAACGAAATGGTAGAAATATCATCATTACAAAAGGATGTGATTTTGAGAACGAGTAGAAGTCAGAGCTTTAACATCTTCCTAAAGGCGAGCACAAGGACATAATTTGTCCAAGAAAAATCGATTGTTTCTTTCCAACCAAAGATTCCACCAACACTATTTTACTAGAGAATGGACCTACTGCTATCCGAAGAGGAGGGGCCTCAACGAGAAAAATCTCACAATAGGGTAGATGAGAGACTGATAAAGAGTAGTGAAGATGATTCCATAAGCATATTGTGCATGAACAATGGAACATCAAATGACCTAATGATTCATTCGAACAATTAATGGCATAAGACACAACAAATGATCTAAAGTTAAATTAGATATAATAATTTTCTCTGAGGCGGCGGATCAGACTTACCATTTATATAAATTCGGATCATATACTCTTAAAAATTTTATTTTAATCCTATAGTTTCATTAAATCTTACTGATCGTGGTTATTGTCATCAATCATGAGACGTTAATTTTTATGAAAAATTAATGCAAAGTTTTCTTTTTAACTCACTAAACAATTGAGGGGAGTGTTGCTATTTAAGTAAACTTGTGCATATTTGGAGGCAAAGGGTAGAAGAGAGATTCAAAAAGGGGTATTAGACGTAGTCAAATATTTGCAAAAGCCCTAAATGAATAATACCATAGAGAGAGTGAGGTGGAATTGTTGCCATCAAATCTGGTGCATTTCTGTGGCAAATGTTATTGCTCCCTAAAAGCCAAACATTACTAAAATCCAATCTTTATAATTTCTAACATTTACAAACTCAATTTCAGGAGGCTTCAACAACTTCATTCATATATGCTTTATAACATAACCTATATAATAATCTAGCAAAAACCAAAACCTTTTCCCATGAAATGGGCCTTCAGAGTGGCCCAAATCTCCCAACTATGGGCTCTGAGCCAAAATCTCTTTAATTTCAGGAATGATAAAATAGAGATAATAGATAGAAATTTCAAATTTGGTTGTTATGGGTGGGATTGGGATGAAGCCGTAAAGAACTGGTCTTTGGATTCTTGAAATTTAAGTGTACTGAAAATGTTTTCCAATTGGTGTACGTGAAATAAATGGAAGTGGTAATTGACAAAGAATTGAGGTGTAATGCACTCAAAGCTTAAGTGGGTAAGTGGTGATCAAGTTTCTTCTCTGTTTTTTAGTTAAATCATAATTAATTAATATTCTAACCATATGCTCTCAAATTGATTGAGTGACAAGAGAACCACGGTTTTTAGATATTGGTGTGCTAAATGTTGGGAATTTTATAGTTTCCGGAGCTTAAATTTTCTTCTGCATAAATAATTAATTAACTTTATAAAAGCTATAAATCAAACACTATTTTATTTTAATTGTCTCGGTCCATCTAATCAACTAAGAAGACAAAATAAAGCATATTATTATTGTTTTGGGTTGGTGCGTAGGATTTATAAACTCTTCTTGTCCTCGTGAATAAGATGATTTATTTTAGTGGTGGGCTTTAATTATTCTATGCAGAACCTCGATCGCTAGTCCCAACGCCCACCATTTGGGAGATGCATGTTTTGGAGTTGCACTGCGAGTTTAAATACTATTTTCGTCTCTATAAATTTTCACCTTTTGATTTATTTTTAGAATATTTATTTTAACTTTTTACTATTTTCAACGTTATTTTAGTGGTACTTGAAAAAAACATTAATTTAGTGGTATTGAGACTGCATATGAATTAATAAATAATGTAGGTGGTTATCATAAGTTTGAAGTCCTTCCCTCTCAATTTACTATGAACCAATAAGTCACATGTGATGATAATTTTAGTTTATGAACTTTTAAAAAAGGATTGTTTTGATCTTTTTGTTTTCATTTTTATCTATTTTTTTTTCTATCATGATTTAAGTATGGTATACTTCACATACTAAATTTATAAAATTAATTTTCATGTAAATTTAGAACTTTGTAAATGGAGCTCAAAATGATCGTTATAAAAATTTTAAAATTAAAATAAACAAAAATTAAAAATATACCTACCAAGATATTTAAAGTGTGTGGAGAGAATTTTATGAGACGTCAGTATAGATATCATTGTTTAGTTTCATTTCTTCCTGTTGTTTTCTACTTGTTGAAATTTTTGTGGTGAAAAATAGTGAGAAATTAGATACATGTCGGTTGTTCTATAACCAAAGTGACACGTCAGAAGAAGAGGACGACACGTGGTAATCCACCGGCCGGCTATTGGATGGACTTGATTCGACGTGTCATTATATTTTGTTTCATGAAGAAAGAAACCCTTTGCTTGAGTTGAGGCAACGATGACGTCATTCTTCAGAATCGTTGCTGACACGTCGTCTACAATGTGGCTTTACAAATTACGACGAGTCGTCTGGAATTTGCTAAAAGGACAACTCGCTGTCTTCTTTACATTCCAGTTCATGTTTTACCTATCGTTTTATTTTATGATTAGATTACAAATTTAGCCTCCATAATCTGTATTTTAAGAAAAACCTCGTGCGACAATGATGTATTTATGAGATAAGATGACATATTATTGGTAAAAAATTAGATCCTTGCAAACAAAACAAATTAATACTTAATACTGTAACTTAAGAAGTATACATTAAGTAACACCTATTGAGATTCTACCAAAGTGAGCAAGCAGTCAAATTTTAGCTGTAAAAAGTTTTCTGATTTATAATTAAACTGTGCTTAAAGGCTTTACTTCTTATTTTAAGGATTTGAAATATATATATTTTAGCACAACACATTGAAGATTCGAACCCACGACTTCTTGATTTGTAGATATTTTATAACTAGTTATGTTTAATTTATTTTTTAAATACAACCAAGATTCGATCTCAAGACCCCTTTAGTTATCTCAACGAATTGAGTTAGATATATAATATCTAAAAAAAACATCAATAATTTAAACTCCTAACATAAGCCCCTAGAACAACTAACCCCACTAAAATGTTAAACTACAAAATTAATTTCACATTCTTTTACCCTTTCTCCTTTGTTCTCAACCCACCAATATTCCATATTTCTTCCTCCATAATCTATTTTTCTCTACAAGAGGAAGGTGATGAATTATATTGTAATTTAATTTACAGACCTTTTCATTTCTTATTTCTTGTTTGTATTTTAGTAAGAAGTAAAAGGTATATAGGACATAAATATTTGCCATAATTAAGGACCTTAATATAATCAATTATGATAGGTGATTTTTGTCTAAACATCTCAAACCAAATCTTGAGAACTTCTATTTTGTGTGTTGTGCCCAACAACCTCCTTGGATTAAATAGTTTGTCCTTATATACCCACATCACCATGTGTCAATGATAAAGAGCCTTTGAAAAAGAGAGCCCTCTCTTCATGATGTCCCTTTATTCAAGTCCACGAAGAAATAACCTAATTTCAGATAACAGATCTTTAGTTAAAGAAGATAAAAGACAGAGAAATGATCATGAATATATCATAAACATAAACATCATAAATTTGCTTACATTAGATTGATCAAGAAAAGAAGTAACTCCAATGAGATTTGAATATTATACAGATTTAAAACTCATAATTACCACTGTCTGATCTTTTACATCCCTTTTATCCCAACCTGTTGAGAGAACTTTTGGCCACAAGGAGACATTTCTCGCAGACACAAATGAAGGCCCCTTGGTGCGAAAGAATTCAAAACAAGAGTCATGATAAGCGAAAAAGGCCAATTTGGCTTCTCAATTATAATTCTGCAAAGGCAAAAGGGTAAAAGAAAGTTTCTGCTTTGATCAACTTAGCTCCTGATCTAAATCTCAATTTTTTTTTGTTATTATGATATCTCCGCCGTACCATTTAACTGGAAGCTTTCATTTAACCTTTCTTTGATATGTTTCTCACGTACTACTTAATGAAATGGTCGGTATCTTTTTCGAAAAGAGAAAATAAAATAAAAGATGAAAAGGGCAGATTTGGTTGAGAGCAACGTCATGACAGGGTGGGATTGATGTCATCATAAAACCCACCAAAATGGCCATTCTCTTGTGGCTTGTGGAGGCTAGTGGAGGTGCAGCTATCATCAATCCTTTGAATGCCACTATATATATATATACACACAAAATTAAAAAGCCACACCCAACACTCTCCTAAATCATTAACATGTTTTTAATACCATGTGCTCTTAAGATTTGCCCAAGATACTTGGCTGCTGCCCTGCCCTGCCCTTGTCATAATATTTATATATCACAACCCTCACTTTTCTCTCCCTTTTCAACATTTTTATCTTGGATTTCACATGAAATGTTGAGTAAACTCTCGAACTAATTCATTCAAAGAATAAGGGTGAGATTTTATGGGTTTCACAACAAATCTGAGTGGCCCCAACTAGTTAAAGTCTTTCTCTCTGTATCTTTACGATAATATAATTTTTGTTTATTTAAATGTAGGTGGGTTGAAAGATCACTTGATGTAGTAGCTGAAGTTTGAGTTGTTCGATCAAGTAAGAGAAACTCGATGAAATTCGTAACTGTCTCAAATTTTTTTTTTTTTATAATTGTCTGAATATTATGCTCCTTTTCGCCCGATAATTAGGATAAACACGAAAATTAAATCTTGTATAAAGATGGAGACCCCCAGTACGTCAAAACTCATTGCCATGGATAAAGAAAAACTATTTCAACATTAAAAAACAACAAAAACTAGAGCAAACATAGATTCGAAATTGTACCCAAGCATCATCCATTGGTTCTATTCCCGATTCATAACTCGAAAATTTTTCTGGCTCTTTGTTGAGAGCGCCAACAGGAGTTTAGCTCAACGGTAATTGACATATATCTCTTTGTTAAGAGAGCTTTAGCTCAACGGTAATTGACATCTGATTAAGAGATCATGAGTTCGAATATCCCACCCCACTCGCTCAGAAAAGTGTAGACGGGAAAATCATAATTTTATGTCAATAAAAATATTGAAATTAATATATACTGATCAAAATCTTAAGTGGACTCTTCTTCTTAGAACACGTTATCTATTAATAAAACTTAATTAATCATTGAGATTTATATTGTGGGATAATCGATGTTGATCCTTTTTAGTTGTAAATTTAATGGTTCTCGTATTCAACAAAGATCTAGTGAGCTTCTCTTCGACAGCTGTATGTTACATTAATTGAGCTCTATAATTATTGACAATCCTTAAAGTATGATTTAGTTAATTTTGGATATAGACTCGCATAATTTGGTTTTAGACTATCTTAATTATCTAACAAAACAAGATATATTGTTTGTTTCACCCTACGCCTACACAAAAGCTAATTAAGTCTTATTTCCGCCGAATTAATAATACATACTTTTTGAGTTGAAAAGAAAAGTCCGTAACTTTGAACACATCTCCAAAAGGGCATGATTGATAAACTTCAAATAAGGCAATGTAATTTATAAAATATATGAGTAAAAGAGAATTTTCACAGATAACCATGCAAAAGACGCCCGTGCTTTAGAGTGTTTCAAACTCAAAAGAAAACAAAGTTAAAGTCAGTATATGGAGCTTTGATAATGCTGAGGCAAAGCCAAAATAGACACCAAAAAGAGAGAGGAGAGATGGATTAGCGACACAAGACAAATAGACAATCGTGCTGAATTGTGGAGGCCAGAAATGAAAATGTTTGTACTTTGTTTAGAGTTTGTGTTGTGGTAATTAATCAAACAGGAACAAGAAAAAAAAAAAGGGAAAAACTTTTCATGTAATCTCTGTAGCTCAGAAAAGAGAGAACAAAAATAAGCACTTTTGAATCTTTGATTGGATCAGACAATGCTTAATTAAGACAAAAACTGAGTTCTTTTTTTTCTTTTCTTTTCTCTCTCTCTTTCTATCTCTGAACTATAATGTTGCTGAAAAGGAAAAGAAAGAAAAAATGGTGAATAGGTTTTTAATGATTTTTGCTTTTCTTTTGTAAGCCATGCTCTGCTAACGTAGCTGTGTTATTTACCAGAACTTGCCGGCCAGCAAAGACCCTCCACGCCTCTTTTTTTTTTCTTTGCTTTCTTGTTTTTGGCGCAAGGACTGCAGGGAGAGAGAATTAGTTGAGGCAAAATACCTCAAATAGGTCCAACCAAGTAGGAAAGGCAAAAAATGTTAGGCGTAGAAGCTAGAGTTTTCATATCTTGCGAATAGCATTCGGCTAATAGTGATTTTATACAGTGAATTTGTGAGGGAAAGCTTTGAGAATCGTACCATCCTTTCAAAAAAGTGACTGGAAACATCTATTATTATTCCCCTACAACTTGCTGCTGCCCTTTAGGAACTTTTAGGTAACAACATATATCTCTTAATTAACAACCCTACGACTCATGCCACTCCCTTATTAATCTCGATTGTATATCTCGATCTTTTGCAAACAATGTCCCACGTCAATCATGAAGACGGTTCAGTAAAAAAAATGGACAATATCATACTATTTATCAAAGGGATGCCTATGATTTAGTGCTATGGATTTTGTGTTCTATGAAACATTTGGTTGGAAAAAACAACAGTACCTATTCGGAGGTCTCTAGATCAGCGATTCAATTTTGGTAAGATATCAAAATAGACGCCTAAATCCCATCTTTTTTGTAATTACGATGTCTCTACCATTTCTCTTAATTGGAGTGCTTTCACGTAGCTTCTTCTTTTTCACCTACTTTTGTAATGAAATTGTCTCTTTCCTATATATATATCATACTGTTATAGAAACAATACCCAATTTCACCCATCAAAGAGAAAATGGTGTCTGGTTTGTAACTTTGATTAGAAGGCATTCAAAAGAAAGAGTAGAGTAAAGGAGTATTTTTTTTCTACTTCTTCCCTGTTGGCCTTGATGAAGAAGGGTTGGTACATGATGGGGTGTCCAAAAAGTGATCTAATTTTGATATATATTGACATGGGAAGTGGGAACCCATTCACATTTCAAAATGAGCAGTGAGGATCAAGATAAACCCACATGATTAATGCACAAAGCTGATAGCTGAACCCAAGAAATTACTTTTGTGTTTTGTGAGAGAGAGAGAGAAAGAGGATTGTGGAGTGTGTTCCAAGACACAATGATTACATATGGTGTTAAGGAAAAAGGCAGAAAGGGCTGGCGTGGACATGGCCAAGAGTATGGAACCAACAATGCCCAAAACAAATTATAAAAACAAAAACAAAAACAAAAAAAAGGGCAAGGAAATGAGGAAAGTTTTAAAGAAAAATGTTTTGGCGAAAGCCAAGCTTTTTACTATAATGATCTTCTCGGCCCCTTTTTTGTCCTTGCTCGGTCGACAAAGCTATGTTTTGTATCTTCACTCTTTTCTTTGAACCTTTGTGTTCGTGTTTTCCCCATTATTCTCTCTCACTACTCACCACACAACGCAATTATATATGTTACACACATTAAAACTTAATTAAACTAGCTACCCACCAACTAAGAATAACCCTTTTATGTCATACTTAATTATGAGATTTCTTTCTTTTTGTCATATGTATATAACCAATACTTGTCATCACACGTTGCCATCATGAGCATAGTGTTAGGGATAACGGTATCCCGAGTAAGAGTATCTCCACAATGGTATTATGATATTGTCCGCTTTAGGTGTAGTCCTCAAACAACGGTATCTCGAGTATCTCCACAATAGTATGATATTATCCGCTTTAGACATATCTCTCACGACTTTCCTTTTGATTTCACCCAAAAGGTCTCATACCAATGAAGATAATTGTCTTCTCTCATGATCATTCTCTATCCTAACCAATAATGTGGAGCTTAATTTGTTTGCAATCACCTTACAAACCCAACATGTTGTTCAATAGTAATTCGCATATACTACTTCATTCGAAGTCGGAAACTCTTTAGTTATAGTGCATAGGTTATCTATATCATTGAATATAATATATCGGTAGATTTCACTGAGATTTTTAGACCATTAAAAATATACTACATCAAAAAGTCAGTTGGATGCGTAGGCGAGTATTTATATCTTTAATAATTATAATATAAAAGGTCTCATCATCTCAGTCTGGAGAAAAGGTATAGGGGGGATGGACAAAGAATAATGGCGTAAGAAGAAAGGAAAGGTGGTGAGCTATAGAGAGCTCTATATATTGGAGTGGTAGTGGGGAGAGATTGCAGAGAGATGGATGACTACTGAGAAAAAAGATCAGAAGACAAAGGAAAACCAAAAAGACACAAAAGGCAAAGCTCAGGCTGAAGGCAAATGGATTGAAAAAGCACAAAGCACAGATTTTTTATCAAGAATTCACAGCGAGAGAGATCAGAGAGATGAAGATTAAGACTGATCAAATTCCAAACATGTATCCATTTTTTTGATCCTCTAGCTTGTTCATAAAAAAGAAACTTTTTTTTTCTTTCTTTTGAGTGATATGCGTGGGGAGGATCAAGAAGAGGAACATCAACAGCAGCATCAGCAAGGAGAGTGCTCACAAACAATAGAGAATATGTTTCAAGAACAGCTTCTTCTCCAACATCAGCTCCAAAACAATACCAACGATAATATTATATATGGAGATCATCATCAGCATCATCTTCATCATGGAGTACTTGGAGGTGGTGGAAGAGGGTTGATTTTCCCGGCAGAAGTAATCTCGCCGGTTCTCCACCCGCCGTGGCCGCCGCTCCCGGTCCGACAGCACAACCCATTTCTGGTCCCTGCTCCTCTTCCTCCTCCTCGCCCATCATCCGCGGGATATTCGAACTTAAACTAACAGCACATACCGATCCAGGAAAAATATAAAATAACGACTAACTAAGCTTCAACCATAAATTCGACAAATAAGTGAATTTTTTCTCTCTTTCTCATTTATTAGTTGAATTTATTGTCGAAGTTTAGTTAGTTGTTATTCTATATTTTTCTGGATTTTGGTGCGCTGTTAGTTTAAGTATGAATACTCGGCATCATCTTCATCATTTGGTAGTTTGTTTAACCGGAGACGTATTAATTGTGTGCAGTTTGGTTACGACGGTCCATCGGCGGCGGACCACCTGGGGCGGATCATATCGAGCACGCTTGGACCGGTGGGTTCGGGAGCTCCGTTTGGGCTACAAGCGGAGCTTGGGAAGATGAGTGCTCAAGAAATTATGGATGCTAAAGCTCTTGCAGCTTCTAAAAGCCATAGTGAAGCTGAGCGGAGAAGAAGAGAAAGAATCAATAACCATCTGGCTAAGCTCCGTAGTTTGCTTCCAAGTACCACTAAAGTAAGCACCTTTTTCTTCTCTATTAAATTCCCATATTTCATATAACCATTTATTCATGGGCTTTCACTCTTTGGAACAACACCATGCTCTCCATTCTTTTATCTTATTGACTCTCACATACCCTTTGGATCTAAGTTACAATCTTTGAATCATATACAAATACAAATTCCTTGCATAATATATCCAAATCTTAGAAATTTCTAAGATTTCATTTTCAACTTTTGGGTCTATACCTGGTTTCACCCAAAAAGATGAAAATGTTATCCTAGTGAATAATGTTTCCTAGTCACCACTAAAAATTTGTCGGCTATTTACTTTCTTCAATTCTCTTTCTCCATTTCTCTCTCCTACCTGTCAAAATTTTAATAGTCGACAAAAAAAGGTATTTTTCTATATCCGCCTAGTTCATAGTTTAAAGCTGAGAGGGATATTGTTAGAATTACTCATAGTTCTTACAACTTCGTGGAAGAATATCAAAGGAAATGTTTTGTTTTTGTCTTGAAACATCTTGTAGTTAGGAAGGATGGAGGGGGAAGAAGAAGAGGAAAGGAGAAAAGGAAAATAACCGTTAATGTCGCTGGATTGATATGATAAAGAGGAAACAAAGTTGCAGATGGAAAGGCTTTTCGGTTGGGAAATTTGTTGCCGGATGTCGGTCAAAAAAAAACTACGTTAGAGAAATCAAAAGAAATAAAGACAGACAAATTCAGCATTCTTGTCAGTCACCCCCCCTTAGACTAGAGACACCCTTCTCAACTCAGCCCCACTACCAATGAACCTAAACCCAAAACACATCCCCCACTACTAACTAATTACCCAATGCCCCAAAACTTAGAATTTTCTTGGTGGATTATTTTGTACTCCCTTAGTAATAAACAATGTTTCAAAAAAAAAAATTAAAACTTGAATGAAAGAATAAGAAATTATTTGAAATGTATAAGAAGTAGTTAAAATATGGAGATAAATTTTCAACTTTAACATCTAACCCTTATTAAGATAGTTACTTTTAAGAGTCTATTCAAGGGAGCCCTCTAACAATTGAAAGATGATAAGGAATCTTAGAAAAGATCGATTGAGACTTCTTCATCACTACGTGTTTGTCCAGTCTAGGACAGCAAAGATCTTCCAATCTACGTGCGTGCGAAGAGTCTGGTCTGAATTTAGGTCTAGTTTGCCCGTCTGTTACTAGGTTCGGGAATGGTGCCAGGCGGGGCGCTGCCATGCCCAACAGCTCTACTACTACGACCTTCACTTGATTTGGATGGTTGGCAAAGATCTCATGAGACGCAAACGACCATATTAACTTACATGTCTATCCCAAAACTTTCTTACTTTTAGCGGTTCATAAATATTAGTGAGATTGAGATTCATTTACATATGATTTTATGTCTCATTTGTTATGTTGTTTTTGTTTTTTGTTTTTTTATACCCAATTTAAGCCTAATGGTAGTAGTAGTAGAATAGGGTAAGCTATATATGTTGATAAAAGCAAAAGTAAAAGGAGATGAAGTTAATTAAAAAGGAAGGCATTGGGGGGATGGTGAGGTTTTTTTTTTGTTCACGTACAGACGGACAAAGCTTCATTACTAGCAGAAGTAATACAGCACGTGAAGGAGCTAAAGCGCCAAACGTGTGCAATAGCGGAAACAAGCCCAATTCCCAGCGAAGCCGACGAGCTAACTGTCGACGACGCCTCCGATGAGAGCGGTGGCGGCAAGTTCGTAATAAAGGCCTCTCTTTGCTGCGACGACCGCTCCGACCTCCTCCCCGACCTCATCAAAACACTCAAATCTCTGCGTTTACGGACGCTAAAAGCTGAGATCACCACCCTCGGCGGTCGCGTTAGAAATGTCTTGTTCGTCACCAGAGACGACGAGGACAGCAGCAGCAACAATAGCATAAGCTCTATTCAAGAAGCACTCAAGGCTGTCATGGAGAAGCCCGGAGGAGGGGATGATTCTTCTTCCGGGAATATTAAAAGACAAAGGACAAATAACAACATCAATATCCTTTAATTTCATTACTTATTTATGACTACTACTTTTGAGTTATGATCATTCCCATTTGATTTGTTTTGTTTTGTTTTCTTTACTCTTTTTGTGGGTTTTTGTTTGCTTTTTATTGGGGGATCTTTTTCGTGGGGAGAGAAACATGAGATGCGAGCCAAAAACAGAGAAAGATATGGGATTTTTGGGGTTTTTTTTTTTTTTTTGGTTCTCTGGGATGGGATTTTGAAGGGCAGAGAAGAGATTGTGTTGTGGTTAGAAAGTACTGGGAGAGAATGGGGAGCTTCGTACGATGAAGTAAAGTTGAAGAAAAACCCTAATGAGGCATGCATGTGATGCAACCAAAAAAAAAACCGATTTTTGGGATGTAAGATACGAGCTGATATTTTTTGCATTATATTGTCTTTGACCTTTTTGAGGCTGCCCATGAAATGAGATCTTGTCTTTTATGTTGTGTTTTAATTTCTATTTTTTTTTCTACACGGTTTGTTTGTAATATCATGTGTTGTTCTTTTATATATATGGAGATTACCACTAATATAATACATAGGATTGATTATATAAGTTGTTTGGATCTCTTAACTTTTACAATTGGTGTCTTCATTGGAAAGTTATGTCTTTTAAGTCTATTTGATATTTGTTTATGATAGGGTAATTATTAAACTATATCCCACGTTGAAAAGATAGAAGATGTCTACCAAGAATTTATAATGTAAGTGAGCTATTCGTTTCATTAATAATTGATTTTTAGATGAAATCATATATGAATATTGATATGGTATTAGAGCCCAACAAAGCTCAAACGAACCTTAGTAAAAAAAAATGGGATCTTGCCAAGATTGATGAACCTAAAAGAGCTATCATCTTGAGGGGCATGTTAAGATCTCACGTTGAAAAGATAAGGGACATAACAAGGTCGATTTATAATATAAGTTGGTTTCGAGATGGAGAAACTCATGACTGTTTATATGATATCAAAGTCCAAGTACAACTCCATACGAACATCTGACCTAAAAAATGGGATCTGATCAAGATTGGTGAATCCAAAAGAGACACAATCTTTAAGAGATATGTTATTAAGGAGTGAATTACTCATCTTATTGTCAATTAGGTTTTGAGATGAACCACAGAAATATTAATAGTTAAAGAATCACATCAGCGGCGTAATAATGATTTATAATATAAGTTTGTATTATTTAAGAATTATTTGATGATCAGATAGATTTCTGCTAAATTTTATGCTTTTGGTTACATAAGCATAACAAAACTAATAATAAGAAGACATATTATGTCTACCAATGGGTCGTTTTGGATTTTCTGTTCTCTAAGTATACAATTAAAGGGATGAGCTTTTTTTTCTTTTCCTAAGGCATTTCCTGGCTGGCCGTACATATCCAAACATTATTATTCAATGAGGGTTTTTTTGGTTGCCAAGATGATGATGTATTAAAAAACATTAACAAATCATCATCTGAAGCGTGTTGACCTTTTCTACTTTAATTCAATTAAATTTTTAAGATTTCTCTCATATGCAAGTGGTAAATAACCACGAGAAAAATCTATGGTAAAAAAGAGAGTATTTTGACCCATTTTTTATGTTTATGTCTCTCATTTTTTAGAAATAATTCCAAAATTGTATAGAAATTTTGAAAACAACAAAAATATTCATCTTTGTGCTCGTATAGGCTAATGGTATATGGTATGGTAGAAATCCACATTTGAAATTGCTAAAGAGTGTCTCATCTGAATTTTAAAAAAAATAATGTGAGCAGATTATCATCATTTAACTATATATAATCACGTTATTTGTTATTAAAAGTTGTAACAACATATTCGGTCAAAAACTATTTAGAAAAATGCTAATACTTGACCAATACAAATACCAGACAAGGGAACAGTTCTTTCCTATTAAGCTCTAACCTAACTTTGAAGGTGTAAACCAGAGACATTATAATAGATAATAGATATTAATACCCAATCAATAATCTAAAATGTCTAAACACAAAATCTGAAAAACTAACCACGTACGTACAAAAATAATCAACCCAAGTATCACCATCCCGCAACATTCCTCATCTCATAACATTTGGTTATTTTCACTCCCAAGATAATTATTTTTTTAGAGAAGTAATGTTTGATACAAATATCACCATAAAAAATTTTAAAAAAAAAGTTATAATCATAAAGCACATAAAAGGACTAGATGGAAATAATTGAGATAGTGACATAGGGTATATCATCCTTTGCAAAAAAAAAAAGACGGGGGTATATCACATATTGACACGTGGCATAACAGTATAATAGAAAAAGGAAAGTGAGACATTCTAATTTAAGGGATGTAATTAAAACATCTCATCTGCCCACATTTAAGTAATTGAAACTTGTCAAAAATATACATATATCTACACAGATAGTTAAAAGGTAAAGGATTGGAAGTGGAAAGAGAAATCTATGGGGTCATATATTTTAAGAAGGAAAAAAACAACTGGGCCAGAATGGTAGACCCAACTACCGAGCTCCAATAACACGTAGCACAAGGCCCAATATATTTCATTAGTGGGCTTTTTTGGTATGCATATCGTTTACAAATATAGCGTAAATTTAACCATTAATTTCTAAATCAAATAAATAAAATATTAAACTTTGATCCTTCTATCGTAAACTATTGATCTACTAATATTCAGTGTCATTAAATTATTATCTAACAGCCATATCACTTCTATCATTTTAATTGACCTCAACTAAAATATCACCTGAAGTGACCTCTCTTTTTTAGCAAATTATTCTAGAAACGTATTTCTCAAAATTACAATACAATCCGGTATCAAAAAGAAAAATTCCCATGACGCAAAACATGTTCACGTTCCTGGGTCACTCCACACCTAGCTTTCTCTCCAGAATCTAAAGCTGCATTTGCTAAGAAGTTGTCAACTTAGCAAGAACAAAAACTTCTCGTCAACAACAGCTCCTTCGGTGACGGTTTCTCAACAATCTTCGAATAATGCATTTAGCATTCTACCCAGGAATCTAGATCACCTTTCAGATAAATAAGTGCACCGGTTGCTCATCGGAGCTCATAATGCCTCCTTGAGATGAAAGGTCTTCGCAATGTCCCTTGCATTGTCATACTCATTCAACTCAACTAGCATCTTCTTTAATCGCCGAGCGAGTCCATTTGTATCACTCTCCGACACGCCCAGAATATGCTTCTTCTCCAACGTTCTTCCAAGCAGCAGAATGTAGTCTACCAATGGTTGCAACTTGTGACTGCAAAACAATATTCAGCATCGCAAGTTTATCTATCTGATAGCAGAGCATTAAAAATATAATTCACTACAGCTCATATAATGTGCTCTTTCCCTTCAGTGATATTAATTAGCAAGTATACTGCCAAAAGGAGCAAACTACTGTATGGATATGCAAACCTGCGATCACCGGTGATGCTGGGGCCTGTCCACACTCCTGAAAGGGAAGCAATGATTCTCTCAGTTCTTGTGACTGCATCATGGATGTTCGCTGTTATGCTTCTAACATGAGGTAGAACTTTTCCGTACAACAGCTCTTCAAGAGCAAGCTTTTCTAAAATGGGCAATGCAATTATTTCTTTCCACAAGCCGATGTTTCTCATCAAACGCACAGACATGCCAAACCGATATGCTGCAATTCGAGCAGCATTTGGAACAGCTTTCATCACAAGTGCATTCCATGTAGGAACCTATCATTTCGTAAACATGGTCCAACATGAGCAAATTTTTCTGGAATAATCTCATTAAGAATTAAAATGAAAACATCACGGTTCACAAAGCAAAGCAGTTGAAGGTATAACAATTACAGATGCAAAACCTAGTTCGTACCATGAGATTTTCAACAGCACTCGACAAACGGGTACGAATAAGAACCAGTAATTCTGTAAGAGCTTCACTTGATGTTGGAACGTAGTTAGTAATCAAGCTTGTAGCAAAAGCCGCATTTCTGGTTTCACGGGTGCTAAGCATGTCCCAGCAATGAGCAATTTCATGGTGCAATATTGGAAGTGCAACCTTCTCAACTAGTTCTGGAACAAGGTTAGCATCAGCATCATTTGGAGCAAAATCACTTCCATCCTCAGGCATACCATAGTTGAACAGCAAAGAATGCCTGAAACATTAAAATATCTCGACATTGGAAAAATGGAAGTGAACCAGTAACATAGAATATGTAGTAATGAATTTAACTTCAATAAGAAAGTACCACAGACAGTTCACAGTTTACAGAAAATTACATCTACGATTGATGTTCGTCTTGCATATTGAAACATTTTTTAAGGTTACGTACACAATTAGCACAATAAAACTTTTAAATACATCATACCAGTTCATATCGAAAAAATCTGCATTTTCATGTAGTGGGTCCCACTTCAAGAGCTCCAATCTCACATATGGAGAGAAGATAGAAGGAATGCTTAATGACATATATGCATCACGGTACGTTGCTGAATAATCTCTCTTCCATTCTTCAAACCTCCGTTTCACCACAGCAAGTTGAGAAAACTCCTCGGCTGCATCACTAAAAATCTGAGCAGCAGTCTGGAGCAATAAATTGTGGTTTGACTGGTATGCTGCACTCTCACTATCACTCTCATCAGTGCTAGATTCTCCCTCAACTTTTTGATGGCCATCAACCTCTGTGGATGTTAGTCTCTTGGAATCATATTGAGCTCTTCGCCGCTTCCGAGCCTCAGCTCTCCGTTTCATATCCATACGTTTCTGCAAATTTAAATCCCTACCAAATTCATCTAACTTTGCTGGTAGGATAGCTTGTTCCCTTGCAGATGCAATTGCTGCCTGGGCTGCACTTGTTGCAGCAGCAATAATTTCAGTGCTGCTCCCTTTCTTATTCAAAACAGATGTAGCTGCTTTCACAGCTGTTTCTATCTCCACCACTTCATCGTCATTATCAGCTACTCTTCTCTCCACAACAGTAGAAGCTCGTTCTTCGTGAAGTTTCTGCATCTGCTCCTCAAGTTCCTCTATGAATGGAGCTTTATGCTAAAAACAAATGATTAACGAGATGAAAAACTTGAATGCAGAATACAGAAAGACATAGATCACAATCATTTGACTTCTTAAACAAGTACACGAACAGGCCTTAATTAAATAAGGGAGACAGTAGAGTACAAGTGAACCTGATGTAGGACCTTACATCTCAATCTACATAGAATTTTAATGTGAAGTGATAACCATAATTTTCTAGTTTATATGTATATAACGGAAGGGGGAAACTGAAGAGCTAAGCAATCCTAACATAAACGAGACATATGTCTAATGCATCCTTGACATACAAAAATTGACTTCACTAACAGAATCATAAAAGAGAGAGAGCTATGCTCGGGTGTAGGCATAAAAGGGCTTGTTTGCATATTCATAAGGAAGAATCAAGCTTTTATGAAAATTAGAAACTAAAAAAAATAAGGCTTTATCCAGCTTGCCTTAAATTGAGTTTGAAATAAACGATTATAAAGTTGCTTCATGTTTCTAATTCTCATACATTTTAGCAGATATGTAACAAACAACGAAATACAATCTGCCTTTAAAGATCTAGTCAAACATGCATGACAAACAAATTTCAAAATCCATAAAACATGCAGGACATAAGATAGGATATCCATACCTGCAAAAAGTCACAGATAACAGAAACAAAGTCTCGAAGCTTTTGCATGAATATGAACTTCTCGCCAGCAGCAGAAAGAGACTTTTCAAGCACTGTGATACTCAAAAGAGATGCAGACAGATTTTCGTCAGTCTTCAACAGTGATGATGCAGTTCTTCGATAAGATTCCTGAGTATAATAGACAATGTAGGTCATGTATATACAGAGATCCATAGCCATAAGCAAAGTTAATCATGATAACATGTTATTTCGGAAAAAAGCCATTCATAATAAACTACATTCCAAGTAAACCACACTGTCGCATGTATACCAATATAAACTAAGATAATGAAAGCCAAATTAACTCAAATATCATCAAACATATTTCTAGAAGCACATTTCTCAATCCCGGAATTCTCCTATAACTTCCACGTTTATCATAGCACAAGACCCAGATGCAAACAGGAAGCCCGAGATACATGCCAAAAAGGGTAGCATGTGGGTATAAAGGTCATTCGGCTATAGGTTTGACTTAAATTGTTGTGTGCATGACAACATGGTTCCAATATGGTTCAGTCCATTAAGCAAGCGGCTAAGAATTAAATTCAGCCATCCATTAGCAAGTCAAACCTTCCCTCTTCTATGCATCATGTCCATTTTCTTTCACACTCATTTTGTGGTAAGCTTAACGCAGCATTTTCTTAAGTTTATTTAAGGCTTGGCCCACCCACTTCCTTTTTTTTTATATCCTTGAGGTGTTCAGACCAGCTTGCACATCCTTCGACTATTCTCGTGGGACAACTACCCGACCCTATTACTTGGCCCACCCACTCTTGGAAAATTTTCTTCTTCATGATGGTGCATGCAACGTCAAGTAAACAAATTAAACCTATAATATTAATCCCCGTATTGTGTGCATTTTCTCTTCTACTTCTATTTTTATTTTATTGTCTTTTTGGGTTTTTTTGGGTGGTCTCTATTGTTAACTCCAAGCAGGTCAGTATATGAGACCCACAAGAATACTCGATGACTACGGTTTAGTGATTAGGCTGGAAGCTATCAGAATTAAGAGTTGGATAAACAACCACCAATTAGATAGACAATAGCCAGCAAGAACATTTGTATTTAGTGAGACGTGAGAGTATGATCTCTGCTTTACCCTCAATTTAATCAGTTCTTCGATAAGATTTATAATAGACAATGGAGGTCATGCATACACAGAGATCCATATCCATAAGCAGAGTTAATCAGGAGAACATGTTGTTTTGGAGATACGCCATTTATAGTAAACTACATTCCAAATAAGCCACACAGTGGCTTGTATATCACTATAAACTAAGATAATGAAAGCCAGATTAAATCAAATATCACTAAACATATTCCTAGAAGCATATAGCGCAATCTTAGAATTCTCATGTAAGTTTCAGGTTTATACTACTGTACCATAAGACTGACATCAGGGGAAAATGTGTTATTGAATGATGATTTGAAGTTTTAGATACGGATAAAAACTAACCATACCTTAAGCCTCCCCATATTATCCTGCAAAGCCTTTTTAGCAATCTCAGCTTGCTGAGATATCGATAGCCCATCAAAACCCTGTGAAACACCAACAGAACCCCCTATACTTGTTGCTGTAGACATGGTAGGAACCGAATTATACACAGCTGTAGTGGGGTAAATTAAATTTTGTTGCTGAACACCCTGAACAACAGGAATACTAGTGCTCTCCACCCTAGTAGAACCATCATCCATTCTCTTCCCCAACCCCTTCCTAAACTGCTCCTCCTCCCAAATTTTCTCCTCCTCATCCTCATCGCTGCCCTCAATATCCTTTCCTACTCCATCAATCGCTTGCTCACCAACTTCCTCAAACACCCCTTTCTTCGAGCTCTCCAACTTCCCTCCAATCATGGCTATTCTCCCCGGAAACTCTGTCTCTTCATCGCTCAATTCCCCCGGCGCGGTGCGGTTGCTCCCTGCATCTAACGATATATAATCCGGCGCTGCAACTCCAGCCTGTCGCATTCGTTCCCTTTTCGCGCGGATTGCATTAATGGTCGCTTGATCGGGAATTGACGACCCAGATGAATCCTTTCCTCTGCCAATCCCCATTGAAGCCATTCGGGCCAAGGTATCTTCCTTACTCCTCCGAAACGAACCGGCCGTTTTCCCATTACCATCCCCTGCTTCATCCTCAGAGCTCGACTCTTTAGCTTCTCTAGAATTTTCCGGAATCTGTTCGGCGGGTTTGAGAAGACCCTTTAGAACAATAACAGGTTCCGAGGAAGGCTTAGATTCGGACGAGGGTCTTGAGCTCGCAAGCGTGCGGGTATTCTTCTGCAACTCGCGCAGGGCCTCTTTGGTATAAGTGCCAGCTTGAGGCTGAACATTTGAGGGAACAGATGCCGAAATTGGAGAAGAGTGAGAGAGGCGGTCCTTTAAGGCAGTGATCTTGTGGGTGGAGGAGGGCTTGGGAAGTCGAGTAGAGGGCTTCTTGGAATTGGATGGTTTGGAAGATGAAGAGCGAAGTGGGGCGTCGTTCTCTTCGTCGCTGGCGAAGCTGAGAAGCTTCGGGACCTGAGGGTTTGGCTTCTTGGGTTTATTGGCGACGGTAGACGAGGGTTTTGATGACGCGCTCGGAGCGCTGATCGAAGGGGCGGCGGAGCCATTGGGTTCGTCGTCGTCGTCATTGTCGTCGGCTCGGCGGCGGAAGTTTCTGGCCCGGCTGCCGGACATTGTGATTGTGCGACACAATTCCGATGGCTTTGCGTTCAGGCGAGGAGAAATGCGAAGAACGAGTTGCCACTTGCACGCCCCGAAGCGGACTTCAGATTCAGAGGCCGTGGATACTTGCCATCGGGTTTGGGCCTGGATTCTGGACTGTGTCTGTGCGACAAAATCTCTCTGTTTTTATATTATATGTAAATTTTATTAGGTTTTTATTTTTAAATACCTTAATTTTATTCGCCAAATGAATAGTTGAGATATATATTCTCGACTTAAAGACTGGGAGTTCGATCCCCACCATAATTCAATCCCTAATTTCCGAGTTTTTAAATCAATTTTAGTAAAATATAACGTGAAAAACTAAGTGATTTTTCTTTTTAGTACAATAAATTAGGGTATAAGAGTTTGAACTTTCTCTGGCATTTTTTTCTCAATCTTTATCGCCAATCCTCAAAATTTTGAAACAGGGATGGATTCTCCGCGCGGGAACCTATCCCTAGTGAAAATAACTAATTTTTATGGATCTCACCAAAATTTATTGGATTATTGAAGAAATTCAAATACTCATACCATTGAAGTCTTTCCTATTATAAAAATAAAGAGGGATACAAACAAAGTTGCTCATGAAATTGCTAGGAGAGGGCTTAAAATTGCCAATAATAGGGTTTGGGACACTGTAGTCTTAGTCCCTGCTTAGATGTTAGGATCGGCAAAAACTGATTTTCACTCTTTATTTTTATAGTGAAGTACAATTTCTTTAAAGAAAAAAAAAAGAACTAAACTAAAAAATATTAAACGACAAATGACTAATTTAATAATGTCATAAATAATAGAGACTAAAATCAACAAAACACTAAACATTATTACATTATACTTAATTATGCATACACCCAAACATTAGTGGAAAAGTTGATGTTATTAAAAGAAAAAAAAAACATTTTGCAATATTGTGTTCTTATTCATGTGTGCGCGTCTGTAGAATTGGTCGCACGCAGTCAAGTAGAAGACCAATCATCGACCACAAAACAAATGGAAAATCGATTAATATTAAAGTCAACTCCAAGTCGCCGGTTGAAAATTCTACGGAGCCGCACACAATCTAATCCCACTACGAAAGTGGTAGACTGGTAGCCATTTTTAATTCAAACTTTCCCCACAAATACCAGTTTTCTCCGTATATTCAAATTTCTCAATTCCTTCGTGTGGGAAAAGGTGAAAAGAAAGATCCTTTCCATCATCACTGACAGGACGGGAGGAGAACAGTAATTGGGCCTCAAAGTTTCGAAAACCGAAGATCGCCTCTTCAATCTCTCACGCGGTATAGCATCAAAAAGTAGATGGGGCGACAGCGATTAGAGAAATAACAGTTTCTGGATCTCCCGTTCGCTGTCTTCCATGGCGAGGTACCCCTTTCATTTTCAGATTTTTCGATCATTCTGTTGGTTTATGGTTGCAATCTGGTATTTGGGTCTGTTTAAATTCTGCTAGTCTTCAATCACAACCCCATTTTTCTCACGTTTGTTGAATTCCATGCCTGTAGCTCCCTCGGCGGCCTCAGTATTCATTGTCTTGTCTGAATAGAGTTGGTTCCTTAGTTGGGATTACCTTAAAACCAAGAATAAGAGAGAGCTTTAGTTAGGTATTCGATTTGCCTGTCTTTGTTAACATTCTCAGAATTACCCAATAATTACTTTACTAAGTGGCGTTTTGTGGAATTGGAAGCTTGATTCATTCCTCAGGCTTTCTGTTTCTGTGTAAATTACTTTAGTATCTCTCTCATTTTCATATGACCACAACGTCCTTTATCTTCAACCCACTTTTCGGGTACCCAAATAGAGGGCATCTTATTTCCAAACATCCTATTTTCATGCTGCTCATATTTTTCATTTGGTGCCAAATGTTCCTGATGTTTTTTTAGCAGGTGCTCACTTAGAGCTTCTAGAATAGTTTCTACATGTTTAAGACACCCCTCCCAAGTCTTGCTATAAATCTTACTAATGTCGGCTTGTTTCATTCTTTAGTTTATTTTTTACTATTGTCATGTCATATCCTCGTAAATAGTTATATGAGATGGGCTAATTTCAGTCTTTCAATGATGAAACATGGTTTCGGTATTCCCATTCATTATATCTTCTTTGTTTTGGAGTTTATGACTGATTTTTCTGTAGGTTTTTTTATTAACTTCAGGCCCTCTTTAAGCCTTAGTAAAGGAAAAGTAAAACTATCTTTCATTTTTTATTTGGTCGCTTGTTATGGGTCAATGCCTAGCGATCTTCTCTCTTTCTTTTATTTATCAATGTATCTTCTCCCTATCCTAGTTGATCCGAAAAAGGGAAAAAACGGGTAAATGATGGGATTAACAAGGTGTTCATAATACTGGGGGGAAGTCTTTATTCATAACTGAATTTGATTCTAAATTATTCAAATTCAATGCCAAAAACCTCTTTTTATAGACGGATTAGTTCAACTTACTGAGAATTTGGTCGCTTGTTCATAATTTGGTCTTTTTATAGAGGTGTTCATAATTTGGTCGCTTGTTATGAGTCAACTTACTATCTACTAACAAAGTATTGTACGAAAAGGAAATCATAAAACTACCCTATAATTCCCTACATCACTTATAATGCTGAAAGCCAAACTATTTCGAATTGAATTCATTCCCTTGGGTGTATAAATTGATGGATGAATTGGATGTGTTAAAATGAAATCAACCACTCTATTGGTTTTATTTCTGCAAAACCCAAAAGTTCCTTGTAGATTTTTAAGTACACATGTAAATTAACTGAAATTTAATCAAGATCTCATGGATTTTATCATAATGGAACGTAACAGTCCATGGTTTTGACTTTCTGGTGTCATGTTTGATTTCTGCAGACCATCATGGTTGGTAGATAGCAATAGAATTGCAACAAAAATTAAGAGTGCATCTGGGACAAGCAATCCTCGAAGTGTTGAATGGAAAAGCAACCCCAGCAGAAGTTGTCCGAATTGCCAACATACCATTGATAACAGTGATGTATAGCTTCAATTGTTTATTTAATAGAAAGATACTAGTGTTCAGGTCTATCGGTTATAATTTGTGATAAATTTTATTCATGTTCTGAGATTCAGCATATACTCAAATTTTTACGAAAGTGATAAACTAAAAAGATCTATAATATTTCACTCTGTTACAAAGTTTTCCTATTAAGATCAGCATTTTCTTTACATTCTACCTTCTTGCTGACATACCTTTGCTTCATCTGATGTAGAAAGCTTCGGACTTGTTTTGTAATGCAAACCTTTTATACTATTTTCCTTAGTTCCAACTTCCTTGTCCACTTGCACTGATGGCTTTTTGATGTGGAAGAGTGTTAGACATTCATAGTTTCCTTTCAAGAGCTGATGTTGGATGTTATTAATCCAGTAAAAGTTACATCCTGGCAAGATAGTACTAACTCTTAACTCATTAACCTCAATAACTGTTTGATGTGCTTTACATGTTGCCAATATTAAATTTCTCTAAAATTTATGTTGGTTCTTAGGGCAGTTGAAATCTCTTTTTTTCCAGGTTGCTCAAGAGTGGCCAGGACTACCTAGGGGTGTAAAATTTGATCCTTCTGATCAAGAAATTATATGGCATTTACTAGCCAAAGTTGGTATTGGTGGTTCAAAGCCCCATCCCTTCATTGATGAGTTTATACCAACTGTTCTTGAAGATGACGGCATATGTTATACCCATCCTCAAAAATTACCAGGTTGGTCAAGACTGGACAAACACCGACCCGGTTTAATTTTGTTTGATATGTGCTATCTCTGATTAAAATGTTTTGTGGTTAAAATATTATAGGTGTTAAGCAAGATGGCAGTGTATCCCACTTCTTTCACAGAGCAATCAAGGCATACAACACTGGAACTCGAAAGCGTAGGAAGATAACCGATGATGATTTTGGAGATGTTCGCTGGCATAAGACTGGAAGGACAAAACCTGTGGTCATCAATGGGGTTCAGAAAGGGTGTAAGAAGATTATGGTTCTATACATGAGCTTTGTCAGAGGAGGCAGAGCTGAGAAAACCAATTGGGTTATGCACCAATATCACCTAGGGACAGAGGAAGATGAGAGGGATGGAGAATATGTCCTTTCCAAAATATTTTTCCAGCAACAAAATGTCAAGCAGGGTGAAGTTACTGAACAGGAGATTCCTGAAATCATTGATGCCGTAAAAGTTGATCCCCGCACTCCAAAGTCTGTGACTCCTGAGCCTCCTCGCATTGAAAGTAGATCTGCGGATGTTGATCCGGAACCAGATTCTGTTATCACTTCCACAAGTACCCTTCCTCAGGTAAATGAAAAACAATATCTTATTCTTCATTTTCCATAAATTCGAACCCACAAATCATGCTCTGGTGATATGCATATGATCCAGATTGATTTTAGTTCTTACGGCTTGTGTTTCGTTTCACAGCATGCAAATTTTGAATCTGAAATGCTGAAGAAAACTAATTTTCTCCATTTATAGGTTTCAGTCCTAGCTTTGCTGGAAACAGCTAGTTTCTCTAAAAACCTGCTGGCATCTGTTGAAAATGGATGTCACTTCTGGTTCCAATATTTATATTTACATTGTTATGCATCATTTGTTCTCTAGTTCTAATATGGGTCTGGTTGTTATCAGGTTCCACCTGAATTCGAGAAGTTAGACAATCCCGATATCGTCAAGCTAGATGGTTGTTCTGATGAAGTGATCGACGATAATGAAAATCAGCTTGAGGAAGAACCAAAATGGTGGGAAGGAGAGTCACAGAACATATTAGACTCCCAACAGCTTGTGGAAGCATTGTCTCTGTGTGACGATCTTCTTCAGAGCCAGTCTCCCCCTAGGGAAGGGAACTCCACCAATGGCGCATCGGGGAGCAAGTCTTGTCTTTCCGAATACGCAAAGTTAGGACCAGAGGATTTAAAGAAGGATCTAGAGGAGTGCCAAAATCTCGTCCTTGATCCAGCAAACATCGAACTCGACACGCCTCCAGAGTTTCGACTTAGCCAGCTTGTATGTCTACATTTTTCATTCTACAGCCAGTTCATTGATTTATCCGAACACATCATTTACTCGAATTCTGTTCCTCCCTAAACTAAAATGAATTTATCTTGGTGCTTCGAACAGGATTTTGGATCACAAGAAAGCTTCTTGGCCTGGGGAGGTAAGGTGGTAGAGTAAGAATGTGGTGCCAGAATTTTGTTTGTGCTGCAATCGATTAACATTCATTCTGTTTCACAAAGCTCGAAAGTGACGATATATATTTTTTTTGGCGACGAGCTGTGACCGTGATATGCAGCACAAAAGTGGCAGCTATGTAAAGAAAACTGCATCTGTAAACTCATGTTTGAACTTTGTTTAAACGCTTAGAACAGAAGAGAGTGAAAACTGGAAACTGAAAACTGAAAAGTGGATTGTGTTGTGTGTGAAGCTTGAACTTTATTGACTAGAAGAAGACGACATTTATAGAACCAGAAAGGAACTGTGTGTGTGTGTGTGGTTTTGGGGAGTCGTTTTCAGAACCAACTAAGATAAAGATGTTATAAACGAATTGGAGTTGAGTTGGGTGTGGATATCCATCCAAAGTTCACAACTTTTTGTGATTGGTGGAGGAGATGAGCATGAGCTGGCTGAGAGTGGCTTTAGGGGACTGCTGGGTTATAGCTGTAGGATGAAAGCAAATGGTTGTCCCCCGAGTGCGTGTGGTGTTGCCTTGTCGACAGGCCTTTAGGATTTAGGAATAGGATGCCTGCGTCTGCGTCCGGCATTCAAATTCCAGTATGCTCCTTGGTCCCCCTCCTTTCTCCTTCATTTTCTTGCCCACACGTCGACATGTGTTCATAGGTTCGGTATAGATGAGGGGTTGAATCGGTATTGTTAAATTTCATCAAAATATCGATATTTTCATGTGCCCATGAGTTTGACATCAACATGACGAGATATTTACGTAGTATTGTAAAAAAATTGATAAAATATATAAAAAATATATATATGAATATAATATCATTAATATGGATATAAGGTTAATGTTAATAGTTTTTTAACTTATTTAAAAAGTGTAAGATGTTTATTTGTTAATTTAAATTTTTGTTATGAATTTTTATTTTTATAAATATCCATCAACATCAACAATTTTGTGATATTTTCATTCTACATTTTCATCAAATTGAGAATTCGACGCTTCCATTGACATAAACATCTAAAATTTTACTTTATTCTAATTAGGACCTTGCCTCCGTGATATGACCAATAGGCGTGATGAGTAGAGTAGATAAAATATTTTGTAAAAATGACATTGGTGTTTAAACTCGTATATCAATGAGCTACATTTAACAAGTTACATATACTTTATTGAAAAAAATATCAATGATATAGATTACATATATGATATATTAGTGATACGCTTTATGAATGATAGAAAAATGGTATATTAATAATTTACAAAAAGAAAATTGTCATATTTGTAAATTATTTTTTTGGTTACAAATTTATAAATATGATAAGTAGCTTAAAAAATAGATAAAATTAGATAAATTTTTTGGTAAAGAAGATGGAGGTTGTGTGAAAAAATTATGGGTCTTACTGCACATGAGAAATATCGTAATTGTCCAAAATTTACCTGTTTTCTACTCGACACATTTTCTCTTTTATCTGAAATCCCACTTGACTTCCTCTATTTCTTGTCCAATTTAACTTTTATACATGCTTTATATAACGTCACCTCATCACATTCTCATCCATGCCTAAAGAAAATTTCTTATTTGATAAACTTTTCTAAAATCTGATTTTTTGAGAACTTAGACAAAACCATAGGGTTACAACTAAATTGAAACCAACTCCTAGTTATCTAATCATAATTTAACCTCCATTTAAAATGTAGAGTGATTTATTAAATAAAAAATGGTTAAAAATTTTAGTTTTACATATCCTCCTAACAAAAACATACTCTCAATCATCATATTCTTAGGCCTCATATATTTAAAAAAAATGGAGTATCTAACTTAAAAATAAAACTCTCATGCTTGGAATCAAAAATGTAAAATCATAAATAATGAGAAATTATGATTTTACCTCATAAATAATGATAACGTTCTCGTTCCTTATTTTTC
The DNA here is from genome assembly GCF_013281855.1 of Momordica charantia. Lineage (NCBI taxonomy): Eukaryota > Viridiplantae > Streptophyta > Magnoliopsida > Cucurbitales > Cucurbitaceae > Momordica > Momordica charantia. The sequence goes on along the minus strand of NW_028275167.1, from coordinate 29,239,479 downwards.
GTTTCCAATTTTCTTAAGGAACCTAAGTATTTTATAATTAACTTTATTTCTTGCTTCTCATTTTTTAACAACATTCTCACAATTGTATAGACATTTTAAAAACAATCAAAACAAGTTTTTATTTTCTCGTTATTATTTCTAATTTGTACCAAAGCATATGTAAAAATATTGTTTTATCATATTTGAATTATTAGAAATTGGAACTATGCGGTACATTTTTCTTTATTAAAAATAAATAAACAGAAACGTGTGCAAGAATATTTACCGAAAATTTTCGAAAAGAAAAAAGAAAAAAGGGTCAAGATGCATTCATGTAATGAAAGTCTATGATTGACGGAAAGATGGAGGATGGCGGGCCCCGCGGCTTGATAGGAAGAATCGGACGGCTGTGGTGGGGTTACAGATTGGGAAGTGCACGTGGATGTGATAAGGCTGCCGTTTTGACCAACCACGTTCTGTCTTTTTCCCTGCCAGAGCTGCTAGTGCTACTCTCCTCTGTGGCCGACACCACACTATCATTTTCCCTAACCTTCTCCATTTCACCACGTGTCACCAAATATTTCTAACATTCCCGTATATTTTTCACCCTACAAAATCAATAAATAGTATTCCATTTTCCCTTATTTTTTAAAATTATACGTCTTATTTCGGAAAAGAAAAATATCTATGAAATCCGTATATTTAATTAGTATAACATAAATGGAATAAGACCAATACGTCATGTGTGTTCCTAATTATTAGCATATAGTTTAATTAATAAGGTTTCTCAATCAATATTTAATGCATGTCCCTCAGCAATACAAAACCAACGACACAATGTTTTCTTCCAAACTAAAATTATTTAAATTTTTTGTTTGTCCAAGTGTGGGGTTTTGTTTGTAAGCTAAACCCATAAGCAAGAGTGGTTTAATTATTATTTCGAATATATAAATAAGTAGCATTTTTCTAGTGTGTTTTAAATACAGATTGTACAAAGTAAGGTATATTTTAAAATATATGGTTTGTTATGATTCTTTCTTTCTTTTGAGAATATATTTCTTTTTAGTAGATAAAACAAAAGAAATAAACGTTTTAACTTTTAATGCCCATGATTATTATTAAGGGATTTTGTGGTGGACAATGGTTTTGCAAACTTTAGAGGAATTCATATTATGTGATGGGTTGAATGAATATTGGTAGTTGGATATATAATAGCATAATTATTCTTAGAGATATATTAACTACTACTTTGACTAAGTGTTGCATGTTTACACACATTGACAAATGAGGACTCAACAACCTCTCATAATGACACTGCCACTATGTGATATAATTAAGTAACTGTAGTCAATTTTCATAAAGTAAAAATTGGGATATGGATTTTACATTTTTCAATATGTTCTAAATTTTCATAGGATTATCGAAATAACGTTTTAATTATTACTAAGCTACATCAAATAGGCTTGTTTGATTCAAAATCATGTTAAATTATAAATTATCCCTGAACTTTCATCAAATTTGGCTTTGCACAAGAGAAGAGACAACTGGCCTACGGAAAGAAGGGCAATAATTGAAGAGTGTCCCACAGCACACAATCTTTTTGACCACCAACGACCCTTAATTTGAGAGGCCAAGTATCCTTAAACAAACAACAATCCATTCATTTTAATACAATCAAATGCTGTTTGTTTGGGGACAAATTAATCAACCCATTACCCCAACGTTTATGATTTTATTATAATTTAATCCTCCACCTAAACCAAAACATGATACAACAATAATACCCAAATGCTATATATTATTTTGTCTAAGGGTACAAATTCAAATTGTGAAATTAATAGTTTAACTTAACTTTATTTATTTATGTGTGTTTGGAATTAGGGAAAAAGGGAAGGGGAAGTGGGGGTGTTAATTTGGACCAAAATAGTCCAACTCCTACTCCTATCATTAATCTTATCTCAACTTCTTCACTTCCTATCATTAATGGCCCTACTTAAATTCCCCTCTACATTATCATTCATATTATTCCACTGCTTTTTTAACCTTTTTTCCACTAACCCATCTTTTCTTTTGGTTTTATTATCATCGCATCACCTAATGGTTTGTTTTAATCTATGATGGGTGTATATATTCAAAATCTCTTGTTAAAGAATCCACTCGTTATATTATACAAGAGAATGTTTATTAACTTAACTTGGTTCTAATAAAGCTAAAACTCTTTTTCTTTTCTTTAGAAGAATTTATCCACATATAATGTAATATCATATGAAACTAAGATAATCAATCGTTCTTTAGTACAAATAATTTGGAGAAATCGGGGGATTGAACCTCCGACATTGAAGGAAGGAGTAAATATCAATTACCGTTGAGCTATGCTCATGTTGACTAAGATAAGATAATCAATTGTTCGATTTGATTATTTATCCCACATTCGTTGAACTATAGATAGTTTTATAAATTTAAGCACGTGAATTATCAAATTTTCCTTCTCAGGTGATGATCTCTTACAATTATTTCAACTAAGCAAGTTACTCCCAGCAAGTCATGTTCATGGGATAACGGTTTTTTATATTTTTTTATTTCTAAATATCATTTTATATATATATATATTTTTTTATTTGGTAAGATGTTATCAACTCACCATTTAAAGGTTGATATTTCAATCCCTCATTCTAATAAATAGTTGAACTAAGAAAACCATAACCAAAATTTAGTAGAGAAATTTCGCTTCATATCATAAATTTAATATGTATTTTTTAAATAGCAGTGAATTTCCTTGTGTTTGAGTTTTAGTTTGATTTAGGTTATACTATGTTTATAAAATTTCAAAATTTTTACCACATTTGAAAATATCTATTTTGTTTAGTATAACATGTGGGAATGGGGATCCAACTTAAAACTTATTGGTTGGAGATTTATACCAATTACAACTAGGCTGCTTGAAAAGATCTATTAATTCTAAATTATTTATGAAAATTCATCCATTTAAAAACTATATAAAAAAAAACTTAAATTTTGATTTTTTTCCCTTTTCAATTGTTAAGAACTTAAAAAGAAGATTGACTAATATAATAAAAAACTTAAATTTTGATTTTTTTTCCTTTTCAAATTTTAAGAACTTTAAAAAGAAGATTGACTAGTATAAATGATCATATAGTAATAGATTATATAGAAAGAAAATGAGTGAGATAAATTTGAGTCATAGCTTTTCTTTTGGATTAATAAAAAAACTTGATATCATTGTCGATAATTGTCTTCACTTAACTATAGATCAATTTATTTCTTAACTAACGTAGAACTTCAGTTGCACTCATTGCAATAAATTTGTGATAAATTTTTATAACCCTAGAACATTAACAAATTCATAATTTAGAATAAACGCAATTAACATAGCAAACATAGGCTCTAACTTTGAATACATTTATGAGTCAAACAACCTAAAAGTGATATTAAAAAAATGGAACATTAAATGTATGGTAAAAGCAATAAAGAGAGAAAAGAAAAGAGAAAAGGGAAAAAGGAAGAGAAAATCCAAGTGGTGAAGTGAAGGTGAAAGGGGTAAAAGCAAATTCCAAAAAGAAACAAGTCCAGACACACAGAAAAAAGGGCAAAAAAAAGGGGGTACTGAAAAGAACTCAGCACATGGGGCTTTTCTTTTCTCGAGAATCCAATCCAATTCCACACCCATCCACCATTCCATACCTTAATTCAAATAATTTCTTGAAGATCCCCACTTCCAAACCCATCAACAAATTAAACAACAAAATTAGCCAAAGAAAGAAATTTGGAGCCGTTAAAATTGGTAGAATATGAATATATATAATATAATGGATTGCAGATTTACACGTTAAATTGCTTCCTCAAAACAAAAAACTAAAACGCCTACCCCAATACAAAAATTTTTGTTAACTCAAAACCCTTCAAGGTATATACAAGAGGCAGCCACCAAAACCAAAACGCAGCGTTTGGATCCGTGGCCGCTCAGTCATGCCAACAAAGAAGCATCACGACACAGCGTCTGATAATGTAAAGCCTAGCCCTCTGCTCTCTCACAACCCCGCCCAGCCCTCGGCTCGAGACCCTCCTCTTCGTCGTCGCACCGCTCATCTTCATCTTCAAAACTTAACACAAAACGCAAAACTTTTCGAAATTTTTAGTCGTTTTTCTTCTTCTTCTTGTTGAGGTTGGATTTGAGATGTGGGGGAAGCCAGCGGAGGATTCTTCTTATATAGAAAAAAGTGGTGGGTGTGAGTCATGACTGAGTTGGCTTTTTTTTTTTATTTAATATTTTGGAGCGTGATAGAGAGTTTCGTTTCATGTGTCCCCCATACCCACGAGACCAATCCTCACATCGGACCCACATTTAACCATCATATATTTAAATTTTTATATTTATGTTTCTCTTGTTATTTAATATGGAATCATATATTTCAATTTATTGCATCTATATGTGTGTGTGTGTGGTCCATAAGATATATAGAGGAGAATATATATATATATATAGCCATCTCATCTGATCCCAATAGTTTTGATTTCCCGTTCCTATCCCTTCTCGATTTATATACGTTTTTGTGAAAAGATGCATTTTACCATCTTGGAATTATTAGTTTGAAGAAAAGAAGTTGAATTTCTATGTTGTGTTTTTTGGACTTGATGTTGAATTTCTTTGTAAAATTGGGATGTGTGAAGATGTGGTGTTTTTTTTTTTTCTCTGTCTCCAACGAATAGTCTATTATGTGGATTGTCGATTATTTTAATAATTTTTATTATAGGTTTTTTAAAAGAAAAAAAATAATGGGAGATATTATAAGAGAAGGAAATGAGATTAGTGGAAATTCAAGGGAGCATAACTATATATTACACGGTTAGTAAATGACAGTTTTGACTTTGATATATAAAATGAAATCTACTTTTAAGGATCTAGAATTATGAAAGAGAATTTGATCGAGAAAAAAAAAAGATTTATGAAAGAGAATCCTCGAGATTATATTAAAAACTAGGGAATTATAATTAGCACGGCTTATAAGCTGAGAACAAAATTTCCCAAAATTAATGTTATTTTGTACAAGCCAACCACATGGAAATTGCATAAACAAACAAATATTCATATAATTTAAAATAATTTAACTTTTGAAAAAGATTGAATCTTTTGTCCTAGTAATTTCAATTGTCAATTTAAATTTAAAAGAATAATTTTCCAAGTCCTCATCAGATAGCTGGGGTGGTTTAGGACCTCAAAGAATAATTTTGAGGTTCACCGACTCCTAAGTATCTAATTTAATTATTTGAGGATTACTTGACAAGCTTATTTTAGATAGCTAGACTCATATATTTAGTGGCATAATCATTAAAACTGACGAAGTTATATATAATATATGAATTAGATAATAAACACAAAGTTGAGATTCATAAACTTATTAAAAATCTTTTAAAAGTCCACGGATTAGTAGACGACACACCCTTAAAATTTATGAACATATTAAAAAATTTTATAAAAAAATACAATTCTAAAAGTTCATGAACCAAACTTATAATCTAGTAAATAATAATGTAATATATAGTGAATGATTGACGAGAAACAATTAAAAAAAATAATAATAGAGTTATATATGAAACAAAAGTATATATTATACATAATAGTAATAGTATGGTGGATATAAATGATGGGAGAGGTGGCAATGGTGGTTTACATACGTTGTATCTAAATGAGAAAAATTAGAAGACAAAGAATATTTAAGAGCATGGGGGAGGTCGGGCCCCCAGCTTTAGGGTATGTGTGCCTAATAGAAATACAAAGATTGGTGTGTGTAGGACTTTTGGCCACCCACCACCAGCACAGTGGGTCGGCCATTGAACCAGCAAGGGAGCCAAGTTTCCATTGTTTACGAGAGACCCCTATGCCAATGCCCTAATTCCATCTCCCTCTTTGTCGGATCATCCCCACACCCCTATTCAAACCCTACCTACTATCTTCTACTCTCTTTCAATCCTTACATCATCTTATAAATATCTCCAGGAGTATGCATATTTGTCTCCGAGTAACTAGAGCTCGGTTGGATTTGGTTGGGTTAAGAGAGATTTTGGGATCAACCAGAATTTTTGATTTGGCCATATATAGGAACCGTCGGATTTACCCAATTCTTACGGTTTGGGTTGGGTTGTCGAGTTATTGGGTTTTTTTAACACCCCTAACGCTCTGATGGAGAGGTAAAATGTTATGGTTCTAATATTCTGTTTAATTTAGTCTTCTTTTAGTGTAATCCTTTTATAAAGAATGTACGTAACTCTCGAACACAGGATCATCCGATACCATCTTAAGGATGAATAAACCACCACTCAACCCAAAAATTTAAGCTGATGGGTTGAGTAAATTTAATTTATATATTAAATATCTAATACATATCCATCTGTAATCATTATCGTAAATAAGAAAACGTAACTCCAAGAAATTAATTTTCCTTGTTTTACATGAAAGGATAAGTTTCAATAGTCTGAATTTGTGTAGCCTAAGAAATTAATAAACTCGTAGTGTAAGATAAATAAACTTAGGTTAGGTTTCCTAGTTAGCCCTAATTAAGCTGAATCTATGAGGTAAACACTGTCCGAGTCTTCATCGTTGGTGTAACTAATCACAATTAATTTTAACACAAGTTCAGTTTAATTAATTAATTTATTTATTTATTGAGGATGATAATGATTGGAAGTAAATTATTGGGAAGAGTAGCATTGTTTGTCCCGGAATTTATTGCACGTATTAGGGCTATAATATGATGACGAATTGAGAGCTCAACCTAATAATAATGACAAATTAGAGCTGGTTTAAATTATTAATTTTTTTATTTTCTTCTGGAAGTGGTTTAAATTATCTTTCTAAAGTGCACCTTTTGGCAGCACTCCCATTTCCGATTCTTTCGTTAGCTGGGAAATTTGAATTATTTGAATGTCTTATCAAACAAAATTAGTGCCAATGCCACCTAAACCAAACATTACCATTATATAAACCAATAACATTCCTTTTAGTTTCATTTTCCAACCTAACAATTTTGTAGTTTCCCACTTTTTCCTTTTTTTTCTTTTTCAATTATTTTGTTAAAATTAAATCTTTGCTGAATTTTAAAAGTTAAATGTAGATATTCTTAAATTTTTCTCTCGTGACATTCACCGATATAAAAAAAAATCTAAAAATTTAGCAATGTACAGTATCTCAGCTAACATTAAAGTATTTTTAGGGAAAAAAGAAAGTAAAAAGTTTAGGTCAAATCACGGAGCCCAGTAAAGGTGTAAGTTTAATTAAGGCATGCCACGACGCAAATCTTGAGATTTTAGCTTAATTATTTTTTAATCATAAACCCATTGGCATTTGCATGGCATGGCTTTGAACAGACTCAAAATCAGCCTGGAATTCTGACACAGTTGTCGCCATATAATTATTAATTCTTTTTTTTTTCCTTATCTTAGTATTTAATTAACCGTGTTTTATAATTTTAATTATTTTTATAACACGAGACAGGACAGTACCACTACTATATATGAGTATATTATATTGTAATTTGGCATTGGACTTCTAATTGGAAATAGCAGCTAGCTCCTGAGAATGGCTCTTGGGTTAGTTTGAAATCACACACTCACGAATTTCAAAAAGGTCAAGTGAAATTTCGAGGCCATTGCCATACCATTACCCTTTGTGTTCTTTAATTACTATGTTAATCTATTTCTTAAATTATACCCTCAAATATTTTATTGTTTTGTAATTGAAGATGGTATAAGATTGTCCATTTCGGACCTAACGTTTCCGACTTTAGTTTTGGTTTCACTCAAAATGTCTTATATCAATGAAGATAATTGTCTTCTCTTATATACTATGGAACGCTCCCTTCTTTAGGTAAATATGAGATTTTGTTTGCACTCACTTACAAACTCAACACTAATCTCTTTATTTTGTTTATTCTTAACAAAAATAGGTTTTTCAATAGACGCATAGAATAGCCTCACTAATAAAATTGAATCGATTCAAGAATATAATATGTTATATTGGTAAATAATTTGAAATGGTGTGTGATTTCTAATAATTAATTTGCTGAATATATAAGTGAGGGACAACATCCCTATCCATAATACACGGTATTTCTTTAAAATAAACAAAGAAAATAACTAATGTATTGGTGTGAATAAATTGAAAAAAGCAGAAACCAATTGGGATCATACCCCTCATTAATGACCCTCTATTTCCCAAATTAATGCCATTTATTTTCCTCATGTTCAAAATATCTAACCCCTGCCTTAGCTTCCCACTGACTTCCATTTTCAACCCACAGATTTACCATAATTCAAAATACTGTCACTTTATTTTTTAAATTATCAATTTCAACACATTTCAAGTATGTTTACCATTCGAATACATAAGTTCGTTAAAAGAAAAAACAAGTTGAAAGAGAAACGAATATTCACAGTCTGATAAATCTTTTTAAAAGACTAATTAACGGAGTGAAACAAGAAATCTAAAAGAAAAACAATAGTAATAAGTAAATCCTTTAGAGGTAGAAGTATCAATACTTTTGGAGGTTAAAGCCCAATCACAAGGTCTAAGACGACCCCGAAAGCACTTGAACACAGAAACATACATAACTAAGCAAACTCTAAATTTTACCATCTCAAACAAAGTAAGTTTCATTCACATTGCTTATTAAACCATGTGAATTCAAATTTGACAATATAAGTAAAAAAGACAATATATGAAAGTATATGAAAGGTCCTATTAGTTCCATTATTTGGCAGTCGGAGCAGGAAATTCACCCAGTGAAAATCTTGCTTCATGGTAGGTATGTGTCAAACTCAAAATACCCATAATTCAAACAAATTAACTTTGGTGGGTTCAAGGTAAAAGTAAAACTGAAAAATTCACAGAATAGAATAGAAATTCAAAAAAAATAAAAAAAAATCAGTAAGTAGAAGAGATAATATATACAATTATTACACAGAGAGAGCAAAGAGGCAGGCAACTGACAGAAAAGCCTCAGGAAATTGCACGAACCAAAATATTTCCACACACACACACATAAAAGTGGAGTGAGTAAAAATTTCACAAGAAAGATCACAAGAATCAAAAAGAGAAAAAAAAAAAAAAAGAAAAAAAGAAAAAAAGGCAGTGGCAGGGTTGAGTATGAAAGTAGAGAGTGTCTTTTACTGGGATTCTTCCACTTTTAAAAATTTGCCCAATTCTAAACAAATGGCATTGTTTGTACATAACAAGGAATGGTCAGAAGTTGGGTCAGAGTTGCACGTGAACATCTTGCATTTTTTTTTTCTTTTGTTTGCAATATATTTATTTTGATTTTTGGTGTTTATTTTGATTTTCTTTGCCTTTATGATTGTGTTATCTCAAATCACATTTCCCCATTTGTTTTTCCCTTTGCTTCATCACTTGACATTCGCTACAAACAAAACTCCCCCACGTGGATGCTCCTTACTTTATATCTACATTAGCCAATTCATTTTCTTTTAGTCTTCTGGTTTGCCATTAAAGGGAGAGCCAGGGGCCCTACCCCTTAATTCAAATTTTTATTTAATTAATGCATTTAAGAATTTATGGGATTTTGTTCTTCCAACTGTTTTTGGAATACTTGTTTGTGTTCTAACAACAAATACTTCCATCAAATTCTAACTGCGTTGTCACACTTCAAGAATGAACCAAAGGGTATGTACTCCTTTCCATTTATCATCTTAGATTATAAAATTTTATTAACAAGTTAATTGTGATTTTAAGGATTTCTAATTAAAACTTTCGAAATTGGAAAATTATAGATATATATAAAGTTATAATCTACCTAGCTCTATGGCTTTTTGGTTAAATTATCAATTTGATTTACACGGTCCAAATTTGGTTAAATCTTATAGATTGCCTCTAAATTTAAATTCATCCAACCATTTTCTTTACTTTTTACTCGAGGATAAAATGTAATGTTGGGAATACAACCAAAGTCCTATATCAGTTTGGAAAGATGAAAATCCATAGTATATAAGGAATGGGGCAATATCTACATTAAGATGATGTCTTTTGAGAAACGTATTGGAGAATCCCTTGTCTGGATATATCTTGATATGATATTGTCCACTTTAGACATAAATTATCTTGATATTACTAACAGATATGGAACATTATGAAAAACGATACTAAACCACGAGATCAGATGGACTAAAGCTATCATCTGGTTTTTTCCAAGGATGGGTTTAGATGTAGATTTGAAGGGTAAAATAACATTGTATTAACAAGTGATTAAGCATGTTTTTTGGAAGCAAACTAGAGAAGGTGTATTCGTAGAATACGATGGAGTAATAACAGCTGGGTGTGTGGTACATGGTACAGTGGAAGATATTACAAGATTTGATGTCTAAAAATCAATTAATGTTGTTGTTGACTAAATAAGCCAGCTAAGCTAATCTCATCAACTTCAACCTTCACCGCCATTCTTTATAACACTCCCTTAGACCTAAAACCCAAACCCTATAATCTATAAGAAACTATAGTCTAGCTCATTTATTTTCCTTTTCGTTTTCCAAATAATTCATTTAATTTGTTGGTGCAAGTGTTCGTGAGGAATTTGGGAGAAGATTTTACTCGAATTAGTAATTTTGATCAGTATTTATGTAGGTAGTGTTACAATCTCGTCCTCTTATACTTTCTCTCAAGTGTAAACTTGATTTGAGTGTTGAAGAGCTTGTTCTCGTATAAAATAAATTGGTACCTTCAGCTTATAGTTTATGTTGAACTATTTTTGAGATTTTCGACTTGTAACTTGATGAAATATTTGGTTTGTAGCTTGATGAAGTCGTCGGCTTGTTGCTTGAATAAGGTTTTTGGGCTTACTAATGAAGTTCTTCGGCTTGTAGCTTGATGAAGTTTTTCGGTTTGTAGTTTGATGAAGTCCTTCGCTTGTATAGCTTGTAAAGTTATTCGGCTTGTAGTTTGTAAGATTATTCGGCTTGTAGTTTGTGAAGTTCTTTAGTTATACTTGATGAGTTCTTTCGGCTTATAGTTTGATGAAATTCTTCGATTTGTAGTTTGTGAAGTTCTTCGGATGTAGCTTGATGAAGTCTTCAAGTCTTCTTGCTTAAAAAGAGTTATTCTGTTGCTTGCTTGGCAAAGAGAAGATTCAATATTTTTTAATTATCGTTGTTTCAAGTCGTCAATTCTTTAAGTCAGGTTGGCTCTGGATGCATCACTATGAATTATTATATTTATAGTGTTAGTTGGTCTAATATGGGTCATGGGCTTAACGAGATTGGGCCAAATCTCCTTATAGGAGATCCAATTAGCTGATGTCATTAGACAATGGCATAATAGACTTTGTCGATTTTTAAATTATTTTAGGACGTCACATATAAATTTTTTATTAGTCCTATATATAATTTTAAATAATTACATGGTATTTAATCATTATCCAAAATTTTCTCCTTGTAATAATATAAGATAACTATCAAAACGTAATCTCCCTCAGTGAAAGAATGTTTCTCAGCCCATATTTGTTATAATACCAAAAAAATAAAAATAAAAAACCTCTCTTCTTAGATCGAATGTTTAAATCCTTTCTTGTTAAATTAAAGAAAAAAGGAAAAAGAAAATCGTTTAAATTTTAATTTTTATATGCATTACAATTTGAGAAGGATTCACGTTTTTTCATATGCCTTTTTAAGGAGACCGATTTCGCGAACTTTCTTGGGCCTTCTAATACATTGGATTGACCTGAATAACTTACCATAACTGTCATGTTAGTTATGGGCCAAGCCCATGGGCTTCAGAATTATACAAGGCCCCACCTTATAAGCCGAAGAAGCCGTCTCTGGAGAGATGCCCCACCACCCAATGTTTTGAGTTTAAATAGACTTCTTTTATACATATGTTGTTTTGAAAACGTTTAAAATTATAGACATTAATGAAATTGAATTCTCCCTACAAAAGTTATCTGCATAGATTATTAAAACTGTGGTGGAAAAAATCAATTAAGGCACATTTTTTATTTCTCAACTAAGAAAGAACTCATATAATTACAATCGAATGAAGTCGGCTGATTCAACCTAATCATATCATAAAGATCGTCAATCATCTAGAAAAATTCAAAAAATTTGTTCAACATCACTTCAGTCTTCAAGTTTTTAAAAATCAAAAGGGAATCAATTTTTTACATCGTGGCAGCAGAACACAAAAACCCCCTTATTATTCGCTAAATCCCAGCCCAGCCCAGCCCAGCCCAAAATATAACCACCAACAAAACACGCCATTTGGGCTCACTCGTCTCGTCACCGGCTGCCGCCTCTCGACGGCGAGGTTTCTCACTCCGGCGACTTCAGTTGTCGGAAAACAGAGACGAATGACGCGAAAGATCGTAGGGGGCCCATAAGCTATCGAGCGGACACGGCTTCTTTGCATCCAATCTGAGCCAGGGCTTCCCCTTTCCGCTCCAATGGAGGAGGCTGGCCGGACCTGGATGAAGATCCCTACAAATTCCTTTCAAATTGTCGCCGCCGAGCCCATGTTGATTCCACCGGTGCTCCACTCCTTCCACATCACCGGCGAAGACCAGTAAAAATGGAGGCAGCGACCCCAATTCGTAGATTCTGTTCCTCTTCTGAATCCTCATCCATTTCTCGAGCCTCTCCGTGAATTTCCCTTCCCTCCATTTCCACAAATCGATCACCATCACTCCCGTGTTGAAGTAGCAGGCCTTCCGCCCCCGAAACGACGCCGCAAATTCCTGATTGAACCAGAACTTAGGGGTGAAGTAATTCGTGAAATTCGCGTGACAGTACTCCGGCGCCCCCAGCACGCGAGTTCCCAAATTGATATTCCACAGCTTCGCCACGTCATCCACCACCACCAGATCGGAATCGAAGTAAATAATGCGGCCGACGGTGGCCGGCAGAAGGTCGGCCAGGTAGATTCTGGCGTAGTTGAGAGGCTGATCTAGGGCTCGCCGAATGGAGTAGGTGATTTTTCCCCTCACGAGATTCGAATCGAAATGGTAGATATGGAACTTCAGGTACGGGAACGTGGTGGTGATGATGCGGCGGAGCTCCAACCGCCGGTGAGTGACGATGAAGTGGAACACGATGTTTTCTGGGCAGGACGAGTGCTGAAGCACTGAAAAAACCCCCGCCACCGATCCCCGGAGGTAGGTAACATCCAAAGTCATGGCGATGTGGATGACGGACGGCATCGCCGAACGGCGACATTCCCGGCCGTTCCGGAATGCCGGCGCTTCTCTGAAAACGGGAAGCTCGCCGGAGACGACCGTGGACGGAAACCCTACGGTCGTGGCGAGGAGGAAGAGTAGAACCAGAAAGGCCATGGGGGGTTTTTTGGCTGCAACTTCGTGGACTGAGAAAGAAAGAGAAGAGGAGGGGTAAAATTGGGAATTTGAAAGGATTTAGGTTATGGTGGGCCCAGGATATTAAACGGACAAAAGAAGCCAGGCTGGAAGTGAAACGACCGCATCTTCATATCATCGCCGTGAATGAGGTGGGGTTTTTTAAGGCATGGACGAGCCTATTAGAGAAATTCATCAACAGCCGTACATAAAATCAATCAAAATCCAATCATTCAAAACGAACGGCCGTGATTGATGGAAATGTGAGACGTAGTATAGTGTAGCTGCTTTTACTAAACAGTTGACTTATTCTAGAAAGGAAACCCGTGTCAAAAAATAATAATATAATAATAATAATAATAATAATAAAGTTCCACTTCCATCCGACCAATATAATCTGGTTTTAATTGGATATAAATCCAACGACATTAGATTGGGACCGTCGGATTATTAACGGCAGTAATGATCGGTACCGTCGGACGCTGGTGTGGGCGTCGTCTTTACTTTGCTTGTGCCTTGGGCCAATCTCTATCGAAATTAGGTGGAATTTCCGAATTTAATTTTTAACAACTGCCCTTTTGGCAGTTGATGGTGTATTATGTATATAATCTTTTATTATCTTTTTCCAAATATTTTATTTATGATACGGATACTGTAAATGCTCTAATGAGTAATAATTCAAATGCTTTCAATTACTTTTCCTTATTTTATTTCTCTCATATTTATTGCAATATTACTGTGTTGTGTTGTCAGTTGTGGTAGGTAAGGCAGCGGCAGCCGCTGCGGCTTACAAAAACCCCAAGTTGCTTGTAGAAATCATGGCTCTCGTAAAAAGATAAATAAAATAACTGGCTCAACCTACCTACATTATTAGAGTTGAGAGACTCAAATATGTCTTAATCGATTAAGCTAGGTATAATCTATAAATGTATTGGATATTTTAATCTCTGATTAAGCTAGGTATAATCTATAAATGTATTGGATATTTTAATCTCTACTCCATGTTGTTGAACTAGAAAAAATAAATATTGTATTATGTTAGAATATTACATCATAAATACAAATATAAGAATTAAACTTAAAATCTTCCTAGAGAATAATTAATGTCTTTATTTTAGGTATATGATGCATGTACTTTGTTTTAATATTACCTGCCATGAAAGAAAAAGATCAAGAAAACCAATGTTTCTTATTGCCCATGAGAACATTGAGATATTTTGTGCTTCACGGATTTGAGGTAGGAATGACTAAACTGATTTTCCACCATAAATAAATGTTTATTGCAGCATTGTTTGCAAAAATTAATAAAGCTTAAGAAAGCTGCGAAAACAGTGAATACCTGTGGAAAATTTTGGTAAATAATAAATATTCGCTAGAAATAATAGAGTCAATGTCGGAAGCATGAGAGCTTAAAGTGTCACGTGAATAAAGGCAAAGCCACCAGAAACTTAACGAAAAATCAGAGGTGAAAACTACCCAAGATTGAAACAAAACGCGAGGAATTTCATCTATAATCTTAGTATCCCACCGCATAAGTATAACTAAATTTAAAACTTTGTTTATTTCGTTAAATCTATTATTAAAACATAAATATTTGAATGACTACTAATATATTAAGAAATAATCAATGGAAAGAATACCTAATAAATGTAATGTGAAAAAATCAATTGAGGGTATTTTAGGGACAAAATTTCATGTTTTAATGTTGGAAATCTAGAAGTATAAATAATAAAAAGATATCGACAATTATGAAATATTAATTCCAAAATATTTGTGAAATATTGATTTTAAAATAACTCGGAGAATTTCCCTATCTATTTGGATATGGACATGGTCCATGAACTTCACGACAAAGCTATTACATGGGCTAGCCCATCCATTTTCCTTGGGCCTTAATGCCTTCCTTTCCGGCCCAACTCTGCAGTGTCATACTCTATTTTGGTTGGGCTTTATGGGTACAAGCCCGAATGGACCTGAATCCAAAACGCTTTTGGGTTGAGCCCTGAATAGAAAATATGGCCCGGCCCACTTGGGAAGTTCACCGGTAATTCGGTAAAGGCCGGCTTGGTATATCCTATTTCTTGTTTGTCGCTTTTGATTTTTTATAAATACAAGTGTTTAGTAATTATTTATTATTTATTATTTTTGGTTTCCATATTTAAAAATCATTTTCAACATTGTGCAAAATTCGTATAAATAACAAGATAAGGTTTCAATAAGGTTCTAGTTTTCAATTTTTCGAAAAACATAAATAAAACTATTATTTTATTATTCTTGACTTATAAATACATAAAAAATATTAAAAAATAAATATAACATTAAAATCTTTGGACGTTTAATTTTAAAAATTAATTTTCATACAAATTATTTATTTTCTTAATTTAAAATTTTAGAAAAAGAAAAATAAAAAATATCACCAAACATATTCTTGTTTATTTTTATAAAATAATAAAAGAAAATCAAGAAAGGATTATAGAATGTAGTCTTTTTTTTTTCTTTCAAAACTTCGTCCAATTTTTTTTCTACAAAATCTTAGGAGACTCCAATTACAGTCAATCGTACTTCTGTTTATTAAAAAAGAAACGAAAAATAAGAAGCATAGATGACTTTGGAAGAGGAAACGACTATTACTGGGTCCGATGGTGCTTATAAATCAACGCAGCAGTGACAGCTAATTCATTACTTTGGGAGGGGGAGGTGTGTTTGACTTTTGACTTTTCTAAGTTCTTAAATATTCCGACAATCAATTCCCTCTTTTACCTCTCTCTTTCCTCCACATTTCTTCCTCTAGCCCCATACGAATCCATAATCACAACAACAATTGAGATATCATATATAAATTGAACTTATCTAATCTACCAACTTAAATTTTAGATTGAGTAATGGTTTGTTCATTCTTACGTGATATCAGAGTGTGAGATATTGTGTTCGAAACCCTTGCATTGTTGTTTATTTCCTATTTGTAATGATTTTCTTTTATTGGGTCTTGTATAATTATCAAAGCCCATAAGTGAGGATGAGTGTGTTGAAATATCAAGTTGAGCCATATTCACCAAGACAACAGATACGTTCTCTAATGAGGCGCCACATTTTTAGAGCGATCTCTCCATCGGGAGCTCACCTTTAGAAATAGAGACACCCTCCTCCTACACAAGGAACACAAAACAATATTCTCTCTCGAATATTGATCGGATAGTATATTGACTACTATGTTTTTCAGATTCTTTGTATAACAAAAGTATGATCTTTGCAATCAAGCCTGAAAATTGTCATGATCAAACAAATAATTATGATAAAACCCCCTCAAGATAAGGATTTACATATATTATTTATAATTTCACACCTATAAGATACGCTCCAATAAAAAGAATAATAAATTGAAGATGAACTTATATATTTATTCCACTGTATTTTCCAATCACAGCAAAGATAAAAATGAAAGATTGAACTTGTTGATTACTTTATATCGAAAGGATATTTTTTATGTATATATTTTAATATCAATAGCTTTCGTAGAGTCTTCCTTTTAATTAGGCTTCGTAGGATAATCAACGAAAGAAAGTGGTTAATTGAATATCCTAGTTTAGTATTAAGGTAAGTGGGGGAGGAAACACCACGTCATTGTTTAAAACACCACAAGAAAAAAGTCGGAAGTTTCATTAATTAAATTAAATTAAATTATTTCTTGAATGAATCAAGCAAGGCCACAATCCCATATCTGACAATTAATTTAGGAAAAAAAGGGGGGATAAAGAGTACAATAATTATGGTAAAGGGTAGGGTTGGAAAATGGAAATTGGCCACTAGCTTTTCAAATATTAGACTTTTTGTTTTTCTTCATGTTGTTTGGTAATGCATCAAGTTGCTATTATTAGTATCATCCAGCTGAAGTCTGCTGCAAAAGCAACTAAACTGTTTGACCAATCACATTTCATTCCAATGCTCTCTCTCACTCCTAAATTTAATTTCAAAACTCATCATTTGCATTAAATTATAATTATGGTAAATGCCTTTAATAATATAATCTCCATTATATTATTGAAATCTCTCCTTTCAAAATATATATGTATAATTTTCAACTAATTAACGACAATCTTAAGACTCATAAACATAATATCACAACTACATTAAATGTTTATATTGACCTTCTCTTATTTGACTTGAAAAGCTTATTATAAAAACTTCAAAGTCAAGCGTGTGTTTGACTTGAAGTAACCTTTGGTTGGATGACTTCCTAAAAGATTCTCTTAGGAAGCATAGGAGTGAAAACAAAATATGATTTTCTTAACAAGCATGTGAATGAGGACAAAACACAGATACAAGGTTTGGTCTTCAATCATATATTCTTCTTAAAGAAGTGGTTCGCCGAATAGTTTTTTGTTTTCACATAAAAAAATATAGATTGTCAGTAAAATATAAATCGTCTTTCAAGTTGTTCCTTTTTTTTACTGAACGTACAAGTTATATTGGATTCATGGTAAGAGAGCTTAGCTCTGCAAGCAAAGTTTTTTTTGAATGGTGTTGTATCTCTAGAGGAGAGTGTTGAATAACTTAGTGCAAGGAGTGTCACGTCTTCCCTAAGGATATAACCTAGCTTTGCACCTTGACCCAAAAACTATTTCTCTAAAACTCTTTATTTTCCTGATTAATATTTGTTGGATTGCTTATTGTGTTTACAGATGTCTGGTAGTTTTTGGCCTTTTATTTTCTGAAAATATATATATTTACGTGAACTAATAATTAGTGTAAATACAAATAATTTTGTGTATGATATGTATATATTAAAATTTTAATGTGACGAGGAAAATATAAAATATAAATGAGTTGCAATGCAAATGTTGAATAACAAACCTTGGGCTGGGAGTTCCTCGATTAGTATAGAAAGCTTTATAAATACACCAGTCCCATATTCTTGGATATTCCCACTACTAATTCATTTATTTATTGCCTACTAATTAAATTTTTAATCATTTGTATATTTCAATTTAGTTTATATTTCTCGCATGATCAGATTATGATTGTTTGATTTAGTTTTCAAAATAATGAGATGTTGACCATAGTGATTAATACGGTAAATGACTTTGTATAACTTGAATTTACACTTTTCAAGGATTATCAACATTTAAATATAACAAATGAAGATATTTAGCAAATAAATTAAATTTAGTTGACCAATAGTCTTAATTATCCTATTGATCTATAAACTATCAAAGCATTAAAAATTACTCCACTAACCAATTAATTAACATGTTAGATTATTTTAGATTAATTCCATACATGCGAACATATTTATAGTTAATTTAATTCAAATGAGTCCTTTTAAAAACCACATCAATTTTTTCTTCCAACCCCAATTTTGACCCTTCAACGAACATGTTTATGCGTGATTAGTTGAAGTAATAAGTAAATAAGTTAAATTAGACCACCAATCCAATCATTTTAACTTTCAAACTCTATGGAATGGTTGGATTGGGGAGGAGTGCAGTGCTAACAAAATTTCACATTAATTAGAACTTGAATCAAATGATACTCGAATACGAAGGGTATTGTTGTCCTTAACAGGAACTGAATCGCACAGTTTTTACTAGTAAAAAATGACCAGCCAAAACTTGAGTCAATTGATTTTGACTATTCTACGTAACGACGGAGATGGGGTACGAATGGGACGGTGGAATTGAGAGTATGGCAGCCCATAGAATATGAAGAAGAGTCGAAAGCATGTAATATAAATATAGAGGGAGATTAATGTAGGTGGGAGAGATTGCATCCCCATCCCCACCCAACTTGCTCTCCCATTTCAACACTACATAACATAACACCCACTCCTTCCAAGTGGCCTAATTTCATTTGACATTTTTCTCCTCCAAAATTAAAACTAAAATTTGAAGTTTCCATGTCGGCAAATATGACGTATTCGTCTTTTTATTGCCCCCACTTGCATTTTCTTTTGAATTATTATTGTTAATTTTCTCTTTTCAGGGATTTAAATTAAAATAAAGACACCAGAACAGGAATTGTGGGTCCATTCCATTTCACCTTCGTTATTGTTTCGTCTACTCATGTATAATATATTAATATATTAAATAAATATATACCGTTTTTTTCTTTTTATTATTTTTTTATTTTTTGCATGTGATTTAACGCGCGTTCACACTTCTTTTCTTTTATTTTCCTTTTCAATTAAATAATAGCCGTTGGCATTCGCATCAGCTAATCTCACCAGTCGTCTAATCTATCTGACCAATTAATTTTGGCCTCCCTTTAATCACTCGTTCACTTTTAGGCTCAATTTGTTTAATGGGAATAGGAACCACATTAAACATCAATCAAAATTAATTCAAATAAAAAAATACTATAGGATTAGGATACAATATTTAATCTCATTCTATACTATATAACCAAAAATTTAAAAGATTGATTTTAGTCTAAATATATGTTTATGGTCTTATATTTTTGTGTTTTTAAAAATTTTATTGCTTACGTTTTAATATTTTTTTATTATATTATCTTTATTGATAAATGTTCAAATTGGCCAATCATAGACTTTAACTGTGTAGTTCACATGCAAAATTTATTAGAACTTAAACCAGCATAAAACAAGAAATATCAAAATGTAGGACTATATATATATATATATGTTTTAGTCACTAATATTTAGTGTCTTCTCAATTTAGTTTCTATTGTTTAAAAAATGTATGTATGATATTAAATTTACCCAACCCATCAGTTTAAGCTTTTGAGTTGAGTGGTAGTTTATTCATTTTTAAAATGGTATCAGAGTAGGAAGTACTGTGCTTAAGCTTTTGGGTTGAATGGTGGAGAATAATTTAAATTAATGTAAAAGGAAGAGGAAATGTTATAAGTATGAGATAATATCTCTTTTGGGTCGAGTGAAATCAAAAGTAAAGAAAAAAAAAATTAGAAACATATGTTTAGCATTTTATTTTATTTGTTAGCACGTGAAATGATATATAAAAAGAAATAGTTTTAAAAGAATAAAAATGTAAGGTCCACAGATTGAGTTTCCTTACCTTTTTGTTAATGAGAAAACAAAATCTCATTATCCTACCATTCAGATTCTTAATTTGTGGTAAACATAACAGCAGCATAGGGAAGGAAGGAAAACACTTTTCATTTTTGCATTTTCACTCAATTTTTATTTTTGAGTTTTAAAAAATTAAACTTATTTCCTTGCAATTTTATTTTTATATTTTAAACTTTTCTTTGACAATTCTTTCAACTCCTAGCTAAATATATCAAATAAAAATACATATTTTAAAACTTGCCTTTACAGTTTTCAGAATTTTTTTAGTTACCAAGGTTTTTTTTTAGAAAAATAAATATTTAAAACAAAATAACTATCAATCTTAATCTACAATCTCACTATCAATGTTCTATAGACGTGTGAAACAATTATTTGTAGATTGTAGTACACAGTTCCTTTCGTATTATTGTTGTGGTTTATAGTAATAAATTAAGTTTCCAAACAAATCACATGCATGCATTCAATCCCTATTCGATCCCATTGTTTGTCTAGATAAAATCGAGAAATCATTTGATAGAAACAACTACATTTTAAGGACAAAGACGTAATTCACGTAACACGGAATAGATCATACATTAGAACTTATCTCAAATTTATTCACTCCACTCCAAACTATACAAAGACTTTAAATATCACATATATAACTCCAACATTATTTTCAACCAACTATAAAAAAGAATTAAAAATTATATAGAGTAAAATGAAACCATATGAATGGTAAAAATATGGAGTGGGTTGGTGTCTCAACCGATAATTAATTAAATCATTTCAAATGCTATTTTAGTAAATGATGCAGAGAAGACTAGTGACATTGATCCACAAGAAGCTTAGCAAATTCTTGAAATAACGGAAGATAACTTGAGGAAAACTCAGGACAAGAGACAAATCTAGCTCTCAGACCAGCTAGGACACGAGTAGAGGCTATCAATGCCGTATCCGGTTAATGCGTCTAAATAATCAAGTGAAATGGAATTTTCGTGGAAAAAAAATTAAAATTTTAAAATTAAATAAATATAGATTAGTACTCAATCACAAACTTTTGCCAAAACTGATATATGCAATAAAAAAAAGTATTTATATATATATGAAATAAATAATAATAAAATAAATTCAAATGTTGAATTTGCGAATTGGAAGAATGGAACAAAAAAAATATATATATTGTATCTTATCCTCTCCGATCTCCACCAATGGGAGAGGCATGGTCTATGTGGTGTACAGGGTCCTTATGTGGGTCCCACTTGAATAAATAAATTATAATTAAAATATTTTTATAGTCAACAAAAGCAGCTACTCAATTTATCTCAAAAAAAAAAAAAAAAAAAAAAGCAGCTACTCATGCCTCATCTATTTGAATGACACCTCATCATTGGCTCCCTTTTTCACTGTTTTTTTTTCTTTTCCTTTTTTTCCACTTCGCTCCCTTCTCACTAAAATATTTTCACTTTCCTCCCATAACTTTTTAAAAATTTGAAATCACTTCTATTTTAAGAACTATTTAAATTTACAATTTTTTTTAAAGTAATTCAAATTGGTGTTAGTTAAGATAAAGGTAGAATTTGGTATGACTCACAACGTATAAAATAATAGTGTCTAGAGGAATTATTAGTTGATGAAGTGGCACATGAAAATAAAATAATAACATATTCCTCAAAAGGACGACAAGTTGGGCCAAATTGGTGCAGCATTAATTATTATTTTATGGTAAGATATTTTATTCAAAAGTTTAATATTTATTTACTATTAATATTGCATCGTGGAAAAAAAAGATAATAATAGAGGTTTTATTTATTTGTTTATAATTTGTTGTTATTGAGCTTAAGATGAGTGATGGGGATGTTTGTGAAAGTGATTGGACGATTTTATGTAGCCACTCAGGTAATTGAACAATTTTCATCCTTATTATAATTTTGGAATTAAAAGTCTTTTAAAAGAAATAAGAATTAATAAGTGTTTAGTTATCAATCCGCATGTCTTCACGCGCTTTGGACTCGAAACCCGCTTTTTTATTCAATGTCGTATTTTATTCTATTATTAATATCCTTGTACTTGGTATATTTTCTGTTTAGAATATTATAATTGGCACTTGCATGAAATTCAAAAATGATAAAATTATGAATATTGAAGACTCTAAAAATAAACTAGCTAGGTTTATTATTGTGGTGGAGAAATTTCAATACTCTCTCTATAAATCTATTTAATAACCACAATAATGATCCCATTTTAAATAGTTTTTGGACAAGATAGATTTATACGTAGAAAATTCATAAAGAATATGTTTTAAAAAGCGAGTACTTATTTTTCTTTTTGTATTTTCATGGATTGTTAAATAAAGTCAAAGATCTCGCTTAATTTCTAAAATAATGGCATTGTTGAGGTTTTCTTTTAGATATTTATAATTGCATTAATTACACGTTGAATATAGTTTGGAAGCAATTCATGGCTATATGTTCTATTAATGACTTATTTTTTCTTTAAAATTCTCACTAGGAAAAAATGATTTATTTTTTCTCTAATATATATTGATAATTTAAAAGAGTCAATCTTCATCAAACTACTATTCAGAAAAAGAAAAAAAAATCTATTAACTCCTATTTTTTTCCCATGTTGCTTAAATATACATCTAGTCCATATTTAGAAAGAAAAACAAAATTCAAAACTGAACTTATCAAGCAAGTTGAAAATTTTTAACAAAAATATATTTTTGGAACACTTGTTGTTATATATTATTGTGATATCATTTACACGATTTAAACGTACAGGGAAAAGTGTTTGGTAAAATCTGAGGTTTCAGAAGCTATTGGTCGAAAACAAGTTGGCCTCTCAACAAAATAAAGGCATCCAATAAAGTGTGCTGCTCGGGAAATCCCACTCAAAAGTTAGGCAATTGTGTTAAAAAAAAAAAAATTCCAAAGGAAAGAACGTACCTTTAAATGTGGGTTATATGTATTAATTGTTGGGGAATTAATGATCTAGTATAATTTTCCCTTTCACGGAATTATCCAAATATAAAAAAAAAATACAAATAGGAAGAAAATCGTAAAAGCACAAGAATAACGACACAGTTTCACTACTAAGGACTATGCGGTCTAGTCTTTCACTCAGATGTGGGTAATTCATGATTGAAATACAAAAGCCTCCAAAAAAATATCTCAAAGAGCTTCCAACAAAAGCCCCCTAATAACTTCTAAGTATTTTACACCATTAATACTCAGGAACAATAATGAAAAATTCACAAAAATCAAGATACAATTACCCCGATAATGTTGATGTGTTCATCAATCCCAAAGCCTCTGTCAATGCCCGAGTCGTTGCCATTGATTAGATGCCAAAACCCTCTGAAAAACGGCTGCTAAAAACCCCTTGTTCAGCTGGCAAACCCTAAAATCCGTAAAGCAGTATTTATAAACATCGAAACAGCGTCATGGTGCTACGGATGAAGAAACGTCCGCACACGCACAGCAGAACAATGTCGCAGCATTGCCTCCTTGGCTTGTGTGGCCTGCCGCGCCTCCTTCCCTATTTTCATCCCCGCTTCGACCCAGCATTAATTTTTAAAAAATAGACTTCTTAATGATAGTGCAATAAATTTTTTACAACTAAGAGAGGTAAATACAAAAACAAACACCTTTTTTTTTTTAATGAAATGAGTTGTTAAATTTTGTATGTTATCCTTGCCTTTGAGAAACAAAGTATTATTCTTCAACTTTTTACACTAATTATTAATTTATTTCTGAAATTTCAACTTTCTCGGCTTGAACACTACACTGAAACACGCTTCTACCTTCTAGTTAATTAGGCTCTTGGTCCAAAATAATTTTTAACAGCCATCCATTAATTTAAATTACTTTTTGGTCATTATATAGGAAAATATCAAATTTTCACAATAATATAATTAGCAACATGATTGATATATCAATAGATTTTTTTTTGGCACACATCATTATACTTTTAGAAAATGGTTAATTTTATCAACAGAGTAATTAAACTTATCTTAGTGCAAGAAGTGGAAATACATATTTTTACAATAACACAATTAATTAACTTTAACTATTTGTATATTAAGGAAGTACAGTTCATAATTTAACAGTAAAGATAACCTACTTTTTTCCCTCTCCGATCCCTCTCTCTCTCCTTTTTTTTTCCACTTTATATCAAAACACACAGAAAAGAAAAGTTTTATAAGTTTGATTATTAATTAAAAGAAACAAAATGCGCAAATAAAGACAATGATTCATGAGATGGAAAAAGTTGCAAGTAAAGTTACACCGAATCTTATTGATTTAGATTTAAGTGAGAGGCAGAATTGCTAATCGCGATTGGCTAATCAAGATAATTAATTTAATAAGCGCGGGTGGGATTATAGGACAAAGTGACGCAAATAAAAGTAATAAAAAGAAAAAGAGAAGATATTATAATTAAATAATCCAATGTTTATCTTGAAACTCAAAAGTAGTGAAAAGTATTGATCACAAAAGCCCAAAGATTGTAGGCAGACTTCAAAGTGATGTTCATCATTACTTTTTTGATTTCATTCAATCTCACTTGTTAGGTACATCCCAAGTTATCAATTACATTTTATTTTTCTTCCCTTCCGCTCAACAATATATTTTATTTCGACTTTTTTACTTCTCTATACATTATAAGATTTCGTTAACTATCTCAACACGCAACTTTTTTAATTAGATCCCGCTAAACCTACCTTTCGATCTTTATAAATCGTAGCTCACTTTAAAATATTTTAAACGAGTTTTATATTTAAGTGTAATATTTTAACATCAACATTTTAAAAGTTAATATATTTGTCGATAAGAAAATTTAAATTTGGGGTGTTGATGCCAAAATCTATCCAAGTCCTGCCAAACGACCTGTTTGGTCTGGGCAAGCTAGTTGGGAGTGTGCCTTTTCATGATATCTGTAAAGACAGGTAGGACACTCCGATGCTCAAGTTAATTAGGAATTCCGAGTTTAGATAAATCAACTTCAGACATATTCTCATGCCTGGTTTAATGGAGTGGGGTGTATTTATAATAGTAAAAATGGTAGCTATCCGTCCCATTAGGATATTGGACTGTTTCCGGGACCATCGGTCCGTAGCGATTCCCGAGTTTATCATTGTCTTTGGATGCAGCGTCTGAGGAATTCTTAGTCACATCCAAGTATTTGGAGCCGACTTGCCAGGTCGACCTAGTGATTTCTTAAGAACATGTCGGTGTTCGAGAGTTAGCTCCCAACATGGAGTTTGTTGATTGGTTCAACAAATTAATCTTGAACAGTTTTGGAAATAATATTGAGAGGAGTATTATCATAAAAAAGAGACAATCTATGAAGAAACAAAATATCAAATCAATACCTAAAAAAAAAATTAATAATAATAGGAGGTTAAATTTGGGTGAGAGACCCACCGGCCACCGTCAGTCACAACTCACAAGGGAGCCGGGATTTAATCAAAATTTCCAGGTGGGGCCCATTGGCAAACCCAGGACAATTTCCGTACATAAGTCGCCATATGTACATATTAAAACACTCGCGCGCCGGAGTGGGGCCCGCGAGACTCTATTGGGCCAAAACGGTGGAGGGCCGTCGATTGAGATCCACAATGGACGGCGGAGATTGGGAGGAGGGGGGGGGGGGGGGAATTATTGGACGCGATGCGAGAAATAAGAAAAAGGGGATAAGTTTAGTCGAGTCGAGCGCGATACATGTCAGCGTTGGTTGGGAAATAATAGAATCGTGATGTTTGGCTTTAGAGAAGAAAAAAATATATATAAATATAAATATTGTTTTTTGAGAAAAAAATAAATAAAAGAGGGAGGAATCTGGTGCGTGTGCAGAGATACTAAGGTGAACCTAGCCAATAAAGACAAACGAATCGAAGGATGCCACGGTGGAATTAGGGTTTAGTTTGGAGGTTAGTGCTTTTTTTAGGAGAGAGTCTATCCAAATCCAATCCCTGTGAAGCTCCAGGCCCACTTCCCCATCCTAGTGGGAACTAAATTTCTCAAATAAATAGTACCTTCCGGTACCGACACTTGGACACTTCTAATTTTTCTCTTTTTTCTTTACCAAAACAGGAAATTTTTAATTTAAAATAATATCACAAATTTTTGTATTTCAAAAACTCAATTGGCAACGAGTCCAGTACAATTTGGGTTGATTTTTTTGGGATAAGGTAATAAGTGGGAAAAATGGGTTAAAAGAGGTAAGATTCCGATTGGTTGATAATGATACCATGGTAAAGAAAAGCAAACACAACAAATAATAGAGCATATATTGATGAAAGAAGAAGAAGAAGAAGCAGGGCAGCAGTATCAGATAAGTTACATTCCACATGAAAAAAATATCATTTTTTTTTATTAGAAAAGAGAGAGAGAAGCAGCAAAATTCAGGGGGGATGAACTTAAAGAAAACACGGTCCAGGGTCATGTGAACCCCATCAACTTGCTTAAACCGTGGGGACCCACCTCACATACACAACCCACATCTCTCATCTCATCCTCGTAGAGTTGACCCATATTTTCTCTTTTCTTTTATATATATAATTATTTTCCAAAAATACGCATATTATTTTTATATATTCCATCATCTGCTAAATATGCGTTTCCGTGGATTCTTTTTTTATTAAAATTAAAATTAAAAAAAAAAAAACTCATAGACTTGGCCAAAACATAAGCTAAAGTCCACCCCCTCCTATATAAATCCATCCTGCCCTAACACGCCTTTCCAGTTCATTTCATACCCTCATTTTCTTTCTCTCTTTCAACCTTCTTTCTATTTTGCTCCATAATGGACGGAATTTGCATTGACGAAACCACTTCCACCGAGTCTCAATCCACCACCTCTAATAATGCTCCATTGGTTTTTCCGGCGGCGGTGCTGAAGTTATCTCCGCCGCCGCCGGAGACCAGCGTGGTTCTGGACTCGGAATCCAGCGGCGGATCAGTGGTGGAAGCGGAGTCACGAAAGCTTCCATCCTCTCGTTACAAAGGCGTGGTCCCACAGCCGAACGGCCGGTGGGGGGCGCAGATTTACGAGAAGCACCAGCGGGTGTGGCTGGGCACCTTCAACGAAGAGGACGAAGCCGCACGTGCCTACGACGTGGCCGCCCAGCGCTTCCGCGGACGCGACGCCGTAACTAATTTCAAACCCCTCTCACGCGCCCAACAAGACGATGTGGAATCCACCTTCCTCAATTCCCATTCCAAGGCCGAGATCGTCGACATGCTCCGTAAGCACACCTACCACGACGAGCTCCACCAGAGCAAGCGCAACGCCGGTTTACTACACCCCAACCGGAACCGGACCCTGACCGACCGCCACTCCGACCCGGCTCCGGCCCGAGAACTCCTTTTCGAAAAAGCCGTCACCCCGAGCGACGTCGGCAAACTCAACCGTCTCGTCATCCCGAAACAGCACGCCGAGAAGAACTTCCCTCTCCAGACCGGGTCCGCCTCGTCCAAAGGGCTGCTGCTCAACTTCGAAGACGGCGGAGGGAAAGTGTGGCGGTTCAGGTACTCGTACTGGAACAGTAGCCAGAGCTACGTGTTGACCAAAGGGTGGAGCCGGTTCGTGAAGGAAAAGAATCTGAAAGCCGGCGACATTGTCAGCTTCCTCAAGTCCACCGGACCGGACAAACAGCTCTACATCCAATGGAAGGCCAGGATGACCGGAACCAACCCCAACCCTGTTCAGACCGTCAGATTGTTCGGGGTCAACATTTTCAAGGTCTCCGCAACCGCTGCGGGAGGTGCGGAGAGTATAAATGGGTGCAGTGAGAAGAGGAGGACAGAAATGGAATTACTCTCATTACAATGCACCAAGAAGCAAAGAATAGTCGGAGTCGGAGCATTGTAACGTACATATTCCTTTTTTTTTTTCCTTTTTTACCCTTTTTTTTTGCTGGAATTTGTTCGAGGTGTTTTGGGAAAATTGACTGGAAATCAAATATTTAAGGAGGAGAATTGTATAAAAGAGGGGAAAAAATGCAGAAGAATGATAAAGAAAGGCTGAATTTTTAGATTGAAATTGAGCCTACAATTATATATACAAAACCAACTCAAGTTGTATGATCAAATTTTATTTTTTATTTTGTGTAATTTCCGAGATGTTATCTTATTCGGAAAGATCAAGCGATTTGGCCAAGCAATGACAAATCTATAAATTAGTTTATTTAAATAAAAACAAAGTTGTAGTTGGCCGGGTGTGACAATGATGAACTCAATGAATGTTATCTATCAATATTGAGTTGTCGTTAATGGACAAATATAAATCATAATTTATTGACCTATGCAAATTATAAAGCTACTTGTTTATCTTCTTCGTACGACTTTTAAGATTTTTTTTTTCTTTTTTGGGGTAGAATTAGTAGAATTGCAATATCATAGTTTGCGAAGATATACTCTAATTACTTCCATAGAAATTGATGGTTTGGAATCTTAATAAACTTCAAATCACCTTTTTTTTTGTTTTTGTTTTTATTTGTCGTTATCCTCTACAATACAAGGATTTGAAATCAACTATAGTTGTAAATCCTATTCAAATAGGCTGGCTTTTATTAAGATCTCTATTCGAGGGTATCAATCAATTTTGATTCTTCCTCTTCTTTATAATGAATTTTAGGGTTTTACTGCTAATTATCTTTCCAACTTGATGAAATTTTAGAAATATCATCTTATTTGATTCGTTTGAAATTTTCAAATCACATATATACTTAGGTTGAGAATAACTATCGATTAATACTTGAAATCATTATTTACGGGTTCATAACTTTCGAATAAATTGTAACATATTAGACACAAAATATCATCAAATGTTTAAAATCTAGTCAGCCTTTTCTATTAGCTGGTTGAATCAAATTTACTTTATTTGTCTAAGAAAAATATTGAGTCTAAATGGAGTAACTTTTCAAAAACTGAGAAAACATAGGAGTAAAAATAACATAGTACTTGGATCAAAATGATGAACAAGTTGAAAGAAGAATCATATATATAGCTTTAAATTTGTAAAGCAAATATGCAACATATATAAAAGAGTTCAAGTGGATAGCAAACTGACAAGGTCACTCTCAATCACAACTTTGCCCTTCCTTCAAAACGCGTTTGTCTTCGTCAAAATGGACCACTTCTCCACAACCCTTGATTTTTTCCATTTTTATTGCTACATTTTTTTCCTTCCCATCTTCATCTTTTGTTTTTGTTTTGTTTTTCGGGTCACCAGCAGTATAGTTAAATAGATAAGACATTTATTAACATTTAAAAAGTCGATATTTTGATTCGTTAAACTCAAAATAAGAGTCCGCTTTGAACATGTATAATATTATAAAGTTTTTTTCTCTTAGTAATTTTACTATGACAATTAAATGAGATGCATATCTCGTGAGCTATTTTTATGAGAATGACACATTCCAACCATTATCCTACATGAATTGATAAATATATCTAGTTGCGACTGAGAAGAGAACAAAATCACCAACAAGAAAAAAATTAAGAATACCCAGATTTTTTAGATCTAAACATCACTTAGTAGATAAAAACACTAGTTACCTTTCTTGAGGTACAAAATTTAAGCTCTCATCACAACATTTATTATTAATAAAAAAGAAAAAAGAAAAAAACACCTCAAATTTATAATGATATTGAATGGCAGCTTCTTTTTTTTTTTTTTCGAGAAAGCTTTTCCTTCTCTTTTTACCAAATGCATTATTTAATCTCTAATACATACTAGGTTTCAATTTTTGGTCTCCCTGTTTTAAACCCTTTTCCATTGAGACTCTCCTACTCTTGAAATCAACTTTACAATTATTATATGCTATATAAAAAAAAACTATAAAATTATTATGTGGCATTAAAAGTTATTAAGTAAAAAACTTCTCTTCATTTGCAATGTTTAAAATATTTTTAAATTTTTAAATGATGTTTTGGTCATGAGGTTAAAATCTCATTTTATGTAATATTATTATTTAAAAGAAAAAAAATGTTTAAAAAATTATTAGATTTTTAAATGATGTTTTAGTCATGAGTTTTAAATCTCATTTTATGTAACATTATTATTTAAAAAAAAAAAAAAACAAGTCTTCCCTTATCTTGTTTGACTGAAACATAGTAAAAGAAAAAGAGGAAGAAAATTGGTAGACGACTTTCAATGATGTTGATAGAACGAAACTTTACACTACATTCTTGTACTATCATAACCAATCAGAACTCTTTCATTAAGAAATTATAATAAATAAATAAAACCAGAATCCTAGCCTATCATAGGTTTTCTATTGGGCCGGCCGCTTTTATTAAAACATAACAATTTGAAATTAAATTTATTGTCAAAATGTTGAAGTAGATAATAGTATATATTGAGAAAATCAATTATTAAACATAGTAAATTGTTAATTTAACTATGCCAATTTTTTTATAAGTAAATTATAGACTTATTGACTGAATATTTTTAACCGTTCCTTGGCTATTCTAGATTACCATGTCACTTTATAATCAGCCACTAATTTATGATGTTAATTTACCTTGAAGTAGTAAGCTATTGGTTGCTTATGAAAATTTTAAAATCTCCAACGTCCATTTGCAAAATTTGTTTTATAATTGCCAACATTGGAAATCAAAATCAAAATTTAGATATGATTTGGTTTTTTTTCAAAGAGATGTTATTGGGCCAGCATAAATAAAGCCGAAATGGGCCTAACGCAAACCCATTTGGAGGTCGGCAATGGGCAATTCTCTGTAACCGTTACTGGGCCAGCAGAAAATTGACGCCAAGACCAGCTGATGATTTCTTGGGATATTAAAGGAGCCCAAAGTAATTTGGAAATTAAGGGCTCATTTGGTAACGTTACTATTTTTGTTTCAAGAATCAAGAAAAATGAATTGTATGGTCCCAATATTCATGAATTGAAGTGTGATAAAATAATTTTATTATTTATGTTTTGGAACAGATTGGAAATGGAAACAAGAAAAAAAAAACTTGTTTCGGTTGTTTCTAAAATTTCTATATAATTTTGAGAATGTTTCGGAACTCACAACCTCCTGGTTAGAGATATATGTCAATTACCACTGAACTATTTTTGTTTTGGCAAAATTCTTCAATTAAATCTACAACCAATCACATTTTGAAATTAAATGATAAAATAATTACGTGATACATACATACATGTGTGTATGTATGTGTAGGTTTTACATAAAATAACGTGGAGGCAGGTGTTATTCGCATATTGCATATATTTTTTAGCTTTATATATATATATTAAAAATTATATAATGGTAATGAGTGGTATTCTGCATTCATAGTGATATGGTATGCAGTACAAAGTGTGTGAAATTTGTACTACAACATACTTTGGATAAATTTCTTGCAAGTACATTAATGAAGTACTCCATACTTTATTCTTCATTATTTATGACATATCCATGCTCGAAGATTAAATAAAAAAAAATGATTAACTGGAGAAACATAATCTAACCATTCGATTCTATGTCGGATTCCATTTTAAAATTTAAAATAAAATATTATTATATATTATCTTCTCCCAATATATACTTCTAGATGCATTAAAGTACAATAAATTGCTTCGAATCACTCAACCAAACCAACATATTTTTATATCACTATCCAATTCACTAAGATGTCGATTTTTCATTATGTAAATTTAAAATCTGAACAACCATCATCTGGTACTTGGTCAATTTTAATGGATTTCCTCGGTTATTGAAAATAGTTAAAATAAAAAATCTTAATTCCAAACATTTTAATGGCTCAATTTAAAATTTAAAATGAGCTCTTTCATTTTAATTTTATGAAAATTTTTGGGACAATAGTTTAGGGAGATTCAAGCTCAATTTCTTTTAGTAAAAGATGAATATCTTAATAATTGAGGTATGATATTAATTTTATGAACTATTTTAATTTACTTAGTAAAATGTATTTTGACCCATCACTATTTTGTCAATCAATATGATAATTAGAAAATGCTTTAATTTTTCTTTTAATTACAAAACGAACTTAAAATTTTAAAAGATCAGAATAAGGAATGGATTATTTTATTTATCCCATTCTTTAAGAACCGTGTAACCAGGTTAGTTGGAGTAGCTATATCCCACCGCCATTGTTTTATTATTATTATTATTATTATTCAGTAAATTACTCTATTTATAAATAACAGAATCCATTCACCCATCACCAATTATATCTAAAAATTGTTTTACGATGTAAAATGAATACAAATACAAGTTTGGTTGGTCAATGGAGTCTTCGATCTTATCTACAAGTAACAAAAAGCTGTGAAGGTGACGTCATTGACAGACAGCCCACGGATAGCCAAAGAAAAGGGCAAAAAAGGAAAAAAGGAGAATCAAATTCCTCGAATATTCATTTTCATATTCTCTCTCTAAATTTCTGAATCTATTTACAAATTACAACAGCCAGAGCCAGAAATATGGTTTCATAAAATCTCCCCTCTTTCTCTCTCTAGAAATTATTTACAAAAACAAAACAAATCTCCAATCAAAAGATTCGATGTTATATTATTATATGCGACGCCACGACTTCGACGACTCTCTCTCCGAATCGCCGATTATTTCCCAATCAATTTTTCTCTCTCTCTCTAGAAACTCCATTATCTTCGCCTGGCCAGCTTCATCTTCTGCTCTCACGTAAATCTCTTATCCCCACTACCAATTTCTATATTGTTATTTCCAAGTTTATTCCTTTTCTTGATTCTACAGATTCCCGTATTCTTCTTTCAGCCCCTTCTTTCTCATTGGCCCTCTTCGGATTTTTCTATGTTTCGAAACCCACCGACTCATCCATAAATAAACCCACCCCCTCTGATTCTGATTCACCTCAATTCGAAATCAATCTGGGTTTTTTTCGTTTTTGCTTTTTGCAATGGATTTCGTTGATAACATTTTGGATATTCGAGTGGGAATGGATTTGAGGCACTATGCCGATGCTTTGGATCAGGAACGCCGCAAAATTCAGGTCTTTCAGCGGGAACTTCCTCTCTGTTTGGATCTCGTTACCAGAGGTGAGACCATAAATTAGGGATTTCCAGTTTATTTTTCTCTTCTCTGTTTCGATTTTAATTTTGTTTTTCTAATTTGCAGCCATTGAATCTTGCCGGCAGCAGTTTTCTGGGTTGTCGACGGAGAGCTCCGAGCATACGTCCAGCGACGGCCCTGTTTTGGAGGAGTTTATTCCGATTAATAAAATTCCGGTTACTTCTCATTCTGAAGATGAACAATCGGAACCGGATAAGAATGACGTAGGTCGATCCGATTGGCTTAAATCCGCTCAGCTTTGGAATCAAACTCCCGATCCTCCAATCACAGAGGTAACATTTCATCGTTTTTGTTATTGCTCTGTTTTACTCTGTTTTGGCAGCGGGGCAAATGAACGGGAAATTTCCGAGAAAGTTGTGTAATTTTTTGTTCCCTTCTTGCAGGATGTTTCCAAGAAAACGACTTCGGTTGTTGGTGAGGTAAAAAATAATGGCGGTGGCGGTGCTTTTCAGCCATTCCAGAAGGAGAAATCTCCGTTGAAAACAGAGGCGGCGCCGGTCGTCGGTAAAACGCTCGGTTCTTCTTCGGTGCCGGAGGCGACGACGAGTTCGACTGCGGAAACCGCCTCCAAAGGCAGCGGTGGAACCAGTAAACGGGAAGATAAGGAATCTCAGACTCAGAGAAAACAGAGGCGGTGCTGGTCGTCGGAGTTACACCGGCGATTCTTACACGCCCTACAACAACTCGGCGGCCCTCACGGTACAATCCAAATTCATCTTTTTTTCTTTTTTATTTTTTTCAATGGATGATTTATTGATATTATGAATTAACCAACTGGGTTTATTTATTTATTTTTCATATTTAATTTCAGTTGCTACACCGAAACAAATCAGGGAGTTGATGAAGGTGGAGGGCCTCACTAATGATGAAGTCAAAAGCCATTTACAGGTTCACACCGCAATTAATTTAAGTGAATTTTTTTGGGGGGGGAATTAAATTAAATATTGTAAATTAAAACTAAAATTTTCTATTGTTGGGTGCTTAATTTAATTTCAGAAATACCGATTGCACGCCAGAAGGCCAACAAATTCTGCAATGCAAGACAGCGGCAACTCATCGGCGCCGCCGCAATTCGTGGTGGTCGGGAGCATATGGGTGCCGCAGCCACCGAAATCCGCGGCGGTGGCGACACCGGAAGTAAGAAATGGAATTTACGCCCCGGTGGCGACGCCGGTGCCGTCTTCCGGCAAAACCCAAAGGCCACGGCAGAGGGCGTCGGACCACAGCGCCGGAGTGGCTCATTCGAATTCTCCGGCGACTTCGTCATCCACCCACACCACCACAGCCTCCCCGTCGGCGTAGATTCCTCTTTTTTTCCCCCCTTTTTTTATGTGTTCAGTTATTATTAGTTTCGAGAGGAGAGAAATATAAAAGTTTTGTAACTAAATGATACAGCCATGTGATATAAACACAAAATTTTCACGTGAAGTTTCTTCTTCCAACAATTTCATCTTCGCCTTGTCTTATTCGAATGATCGTGGGAATGTGAATCCAAATTTTTTTTTTCTCTATTTTTAATCCTATCAAGTTTTAATAACAGTTGTCAACTATCCGCCAGTTTGGCATCCTTTCTATTTTCTTTTATTAATCTTTTTAAAAAAATAATTGTAAAATATTTAAATTTCTTAAAAAAAATGAAAAATTGAAACATCAAACGGCCCTACCCGACCAAAAATGTGTTGATGGTAATAAATGTGATTAAAACTTCGCAAATCAATCTAATTAAATTTTATGGTCTCAACAATAACAATTAAGAACCTTTGTAACCATAATCATATTTGTTTCTTTGTATTTCTATAACTCATTTTGGTTGTTTTATTTTCATAATATCAACTGCTTTCCATTTTTGCGTTCTCCCCCCCATAATGATTGAATTATAGAAAACTAATTTCAATTTTGGTATGCCCATTTTGTATACTCTTATAAATTGAGCATACTGGTCTATTTAATTATTATCTTCTTTTTATCTCTTTCATTTTTTAGAATAAAAGTACGGCGAATTTGCATTAGGATTTCAGGAGCAATTCTACATCAATCACTTAAGTATATGAATGAAAATAGACTAAAATAAATAAAATAAAATTGATAAAAGTAGGCAAAAACTAGAAGGGTGCGTAAATTTTTACCAAAAAGAGATTTGAGCTTTCTTAAAGAATTTTGTTATTTTATTTTTACTTTTTTTTTTAAAAAAAATTGTTGGCAACAAAAAAATTGATTTTTTTTTTCTAGAAAGCATATTAAAATAGGTCTACAAAGACAGTAAAACTCTCATGAAAACTATAATCTAGTTATTAAATTGGAATGAAATAATTTAGTCTTTTAATATGTAATGATTTAGTTCAAATACTTTAAAACTTACTATCTTTTGGTTTCTAAAGTTTTTTCAAAAATTTTATTTCGATATTCATTAAATCTTATGTTACATGGTTATTAATTATACTATATCTCATAGTGTGGCATATGATATAAATTCACGTGGTGCCATGTAAATGCACTATAGAAGTTAAATGATAAAGATCAACATGGATTTTCAATCAAAATGTATGGAAAAGAATAAAATAAAACGTATAAAAGTACTAAAATGAATTCACAATAAATAAAAATGTAAAAAAAAAAAAATAGTTGGATTGTTTTTCATATTGAATAAAATAATATTTTATAATTGACAACGTGGATGTGGTTTGGAGGGCAAAATTTGAGTAAAAGATGACTATCAGTCTACATGGAACTAATAAAAGTGGTTAGTTAAAAAGTCTGAATTTTCAAACTTATCGATCTTATCTTTTCTTTTAAGACAAGATTTCCAACTTATTAATTACTCCATCACAAAACAAAATTAACATCGCACTAAACTCACCAAAATAATAATAATAATAATAAAAACAAAAGAAAGAAAAAAGTCCTCAATAATAATCCATAGACCACAGAAAGAGAAAGTTGTTGTTGTTTTTTCCAACGAGAGGGAGAAATTAAAACTTAAAAATTTCTCTTTCTACGGGAGATAAGGGGTTTCTTGGTCAAAAACTACCGACTAATATTATGATTCTAAATATCCGTTGATATGTCGACATTTTCATCGATATATTCATGTTTCTATAGGTTCAACATCGACATGAGGGGTAAATCGATATTTCAATCATAGTACAAGAAAATCGATAAAATATAAAAACTATCAACAAAATGTCACTAATATATACATAATATTAATATTAATTATTTTTAACTAATTTAGAAATAGAAAAATGGTTATTTTATTCATTTAAATATTCTTTATGATTTTTTTTAAAATTTTCTAACTTTTAGAGAAATATCCGTCGACATCAATATTTTATTGATATTTCCACGAAATTGAGATATCGACATTCCCATCGCCATCGACATCGACATTTAAAATCTTGATTACTATTGAGTTAAACTTATGTTGTTAAGCTCAAAGATTTCTTAAAGCTCTACATTTTAGTCTCTAATTAATAAAATCAATGAGAATGAAATTAACCATATAAATTTATTAGACACAAAATTAAAAGTTTAGATATATAATTATCTTTTTTTTTTTTAAATTTTAGAGACTGAACAAACACAATCATCAAAATTTAGAGATTAAACATAAATTTATCGTCATATCAATTAAAAATAAATATTTATATATATAAATATGAATTTACTTACAAATATATGAGTATGATATATTACAAAGGGTAAGTTCCAACCTCCTCTCATATATTTATAAATTTATGTTTTTATAAGAATATGAGAAATGATGTCGCCATGGTAGTGTAATTTGACCTAATCTAATTTTTCTCAAAATGACTCTGGTCACCTTTTTTTTTGGTTAATTTTTTAAATACCACCTACTACTTTTTTCGGTACTGAATTTTTTTTTTCAATCTCCTTTTTTTTTAGGTGGCAAAGGTACATATTCTGAAATTTGATTCTCTCAACTTCCATTCATAATACACTTACCTCTCTCTCTCTCTCTCTCTCTCTCTCTCTATATATATATATATATATAATAAATAAAGAATATATATCCCAACCAATTACTCAATAATTGACTATTCGGCCTTCCTATTGGACTTTTCACATGTGTGGTCTACATGTTTTTAATACTCAAAACTAATCTCTTTTCTCATGTTTATCTAAAATTTACTTGCACTATAATACTACCTGGTTTGATAATATCCTATTTTTCTTTAGTTATTCTAATCCATTAATTGTTAATTCCATTAATAAGTGTCAACATGAACTAACATGAACTAAGCTTAACGGTAATTGATATCCATCTCTGATCAAGGGTCACGAGTTCGAATTTCCCACCCCTATTTGTTGTATAAAAAAACAACTAAACTGACAAGTTAATTAGGGATCATTCGCACTATAAATAATATATTTGTAAAAGAAAATAAAATAAGCAACAATAAATTATATCAAATTCACAATTGTCCCCCTTTTCTTAGTAATTTTGTTTTGTGATGGGAATGATGTGAATCTTGGGGTGGAAACAGTAGAACGTATTATTGGATTTCTTTTGAAATTTAAAACACAAAAAAAAATATATATATATATAAAACAGGGAACAATGTCGTTGGATTTTACATTTGAAGACTCTCCGAATTGAGACAACACTACTTGATATTCCTCGCTAAGTCTTTGGGTCGAGAAATTAGAAAACAAGATTTTTCAAACAAGAGAGAAAATTACCAAACGGGGAAGAGCATCTTACCTAAAAATTGGCCCACATTATTCATTTTGACTAATTATCATTTTGAAGAACAAAGGTACTTTGAGCCATTTTGTATCTACACATCCATGAAAGGTCACCTATATCTCAAATCAAAATTTCACTTTAATTATTATGAATTTATTTCTTTTATATAAACAAATATATTTCACAATTGTGATCTAGTAAAGTCTGATAATTTATGTGGACCGACCATAAATATATTTATGAAGCGTGGATTCTGCTAAATTTATTTGCACATAAGTCTTCTAATATTATTCATGTGAAGTAATGGATTGTATTGTATAATAAAATATTATACCTAAAAAATGTTGATTCACAGGTTAGAAATATAATCTTCTTGATTTTCTAAATAAATCGTTGTTATTTTTCATATTGTTATAGTTGGATCGATAACTATAACATGATTAGATGCTAATTACTAATTATGTTAACAGCCATTGTTAGAGAAATAATAATAAGGAAATCCCAGATGGATAGATTTGCTTTTATAGATGACCTGTTTTCTCATAATAATTGAAGTTATGCTTAATATGTAATGATTTTTAAATTTTACAAGTTAGAGGTTTCTCTTGGTATTCACATGAAACCTATATGATAATAATAATAATTAATATACATATATAGTAGGTGGTTCGGTAGATTTTTCTTTCTTTCTTTTTTTTTTTTTTTGAAAGATGTAGGTTAAAAAAATCTTTATTTTTCTATTTTGAAGTCTGAATAATTATTTTTTGTTAGGTAAGGTTACATCAACCTGGAATGATTTTAAAAATATAAAATAAAAGAGTATTGGTACATATAAATATAATTCTTGATAATGAATTTGTAATTAATAAATTAAATTTAAACGAAAATTCTTAGTCAATCTAAACATAACTCAATGGATTAAAATACGTATTTTTAATTAGAAGATTGTGAATTCGATAGTACTAGAGAGAAATTGTTGGGTGAGTCACTGAAGTCGTTGTCAAAAATTAACTTTTCATATTAAAAATAATAATGTGGGTAGAGGTTATTAATGATTTTATGCATGATTGATATAAGTGGAGTGAAAGAAAAAGGAGAGAAAAAGAAATAAAAGATGTGGTTTGGATTTGTTTAAATTTAGAACGTGGTGTCTTCTGATTTTGGTCCCAAAGCCAACGCCAAACGACCAAAAGCCAATATCCCAAAAAGCTGAAAATGGTCTCATGAGTCATAAGTCACAACTTTTCCCTTTTTCTCCCATAAAAAATATATATATTCTATATTTATTTTCATTTTTCTGTCATTTTTATGTATGTAAAATGTAATAATTTCATTTGTTTACCAACATGATGATATTAGATTTGAAACTGCAGCCCACGACAATATGCTCTAACAATTGCTTGAGTTGTATTCAAGAAAAAGAATTTGGTTAATTTAGTATTATAACCCATTAATTAATGAATTATTCTTCCCCCTTAGATATTATTGGTTTAAATTTCTCCCTGTCACACCTCTTATTTGAGAAGAAGAATCTTAACAAATTATTGAAAGAGATTAAGGAATATACCCTCCTTCTTGGGATGAATAAATAAAATCAAATTGACCAAAGAGATCAACTTGAAAAATTTTATAGGTAGAAGACGAGGGCCGGAGAAGTAGATATGATATTGTGATATGCATTACATTAGTTTTTTCCTAGAGATTTTTTGATCGAAGGATAGATATTTTCGTATTTATAAAACGATATGATGTTGTCTATTTCAACCGATATCGATTTTTAATTCTAACTATTTAATGTTAGAAACTAAAATAATTCATATTAGTATATCATTAAAATGTCAAGACTATACTGCAAATGATTAAAAAGGTATCTTTCAACAAAAGGAAAAGAAATTAAAATTTCATAATATCCTTTGGTATATTTAACTAATTTGGAATATTCTCTCTCTCTCTTTAATTTATTACCTTATCTTTTGAATTCTGACCTGGCCCACAACTAACCTCAAGAATCTTGCCTTGTCTAAGATTCCCCACAATCAGATCTATATTAATAATAATCTTGGTCCCCTGGCCCACGCTTGTAGAATATGCAAGTTCCATCTGCACCGTAGATTGTTCATCTGACGGTTGGCGTTGCACGACCATGATATAATTAATGTCTCACACACACAGAAGCATTGCCCAGTTTGGCGAGAGAGATAGTGACTCTTGGAGTGAATAAAAGGCCAAACGACTTTTCGTTTTGGCGAGAGAAACCCGAAACAAAACGTAGGCTAAACGACGACGTTTCGTATGTGCATGAGAAACTTTGTGTTTCGGGAAAATTCTTGGAATATTCTTCTCTTAGCTTCTGTGTTGGCCTAACTTAATAAAGATTAATGTTTATAAATGTTATCTTTTATTTCTCTCAATTTTATTAATTCCCATCTTATGGTATTGTATAAACGTGTCACATGCAGAATATGTATATAAAAGAAATACTTCATCGGAAGTATCAAACGTAGTCAAAACAAGCATAGTTCAAAGGTAATTGATATATATTTTCAATTAAGAGGTTGTGAATCTGATTCCTCATCTAACATATTGTACTTTAAAAAATACCAATTGTAAATACTATTTAATCATCCATTAATTTGATTTGTTTTAGTCTTTAAATATTCAACATAATTAAAGAGAGAGAGAAATAAAGGCCTTGGATGGGAAACACTAGCAGAACTTAAATTGTGTCTTTGTGAATTGTAAGAAGAAAAAATTCAAAATGGAGACAAATTTAGAATAACATTCCATTTGTCATCAAAATATTTACTCACATATGGTATGGTTTGACTAAAATGGTATGATATTTAAATATGTATGGTATGACTAAAATAGTAAAAATTGAATTGGAACAAATATTATTATTTAAATTTGGATCTACCTTTCCAATTTAACAATTACAAGGTGGGAATTGAATTATTGATATTTAGGATCGTAGTTGTTTTATTTACTAAATTATGCTAGGGTGTAGTATGAGATTAGTGCATAAATAAGAAATACCTTAGCTACACATTAAATTAAATATATATTTAGGCAGGGATAATATAATTAACTAAAATCATTAAGGTCCGCGACCCAGTCATTTGTAGATGAGACCTGATTTTATTTCAATTTTATTTTTATTTTTTATTTTATATTGATTAAATAAATCTAAGTTAGTTTATATATTTTTTTAATACATGTGTGGAAGTAAAAATTCGAATTTATTTTTTAAACTTAAGTTAGTTGGATGTTATTCATGACACTCATGTGAAAGATTACCGTATTGAAGATACATTAACTTCTATTCTTAATTTATTTTTTTTTAATTTCTATTCTTAATTTTATATTTTTAAATAATAAGTTGTTAGTCTCGCTAACATTCATCTCTAAAATAAAAAATTTTAAAACTGAATAAATATAATTTACAAGCATAAAAAACCACAACATAGGAAGTACATAAATAT
The DNA here is from genome assembly GCF_013281855.1 of Momordica charantia. Lineage (NCBI taxonomy): Eukaryota > Viridiplantae > Streptophyta > Magnoliopsida > Cucurbitales > Cucurbitaceae > Momordica > Momordica charantia. Next base: position 29,197,846 of record NW_028275167.1, on the reverse strand, counting down.
TTTTTTTGGGATTTTCTTTAATCGTTTTCGGTTGGTTTATTTATTTTAATCTAAAGTCACGTTTCAATACAAGTTTTCTAAAGCGGTAATATACACTAAATGGAGATAATGTATATCATATAGTTTTCCCTAAGAAACAACCTATCTCAAATGCACATATATATCCAACACACCTACATTCAAATTTCAAGTCTTCCAATCCTAAATAACAAACATCTCTTGAAGTAAACAACAAGTTTATCTAGAGAGTGACGTGTCATAAATGTATAATGAAATCAAATTTCATCCGATCCAATGAGTTGTCAATAATGTCTGACGTATCACTCATGTGTATATATGATAATATTAACAATAATAGTTTAATCACTCAAGGACTAAGGCTAAAAAGGCATCACTACTGATATGAATAAGTTGAGGATGAAAGCTAATAGCATTCACAAATCCGTCCAAGTACATCCACCTCTCAGTTTGTTTGCATCTCTAAGACTGTCATTAGCCACTAAACAGAGGTTCTTCAAACTTCATTAGTGACATTATTAAAACAAATTAACTAAGCCTTAAAAGACTAAGTCTTAAAATGTCCTCATCACGATTCATTGAGCCGATCAAATCGAACAAAAACACCTAATTAACACTTTGTTTATGACCTAAATGTCATGTACTACACTACTCCCACAACTGGAATATTTTGAATCATATAATAAATTATATCTTCTCTTGATTCCTTCTCTCTAATGTACATTATATCGTCCAAGTTCATCTGAAACTATTGTTTAGTTTGCTTCGGAAGTTTGGGTGCCTAAGTTGTTGTAATCTCAAAGGACAGTTTTTGAATTTAAAGATGTGCAAGACAAGTAGACTTTCCATTCGTGATACATAAATTAATCTAAGGACTGAATCTGACCAGCAGACTTTCTCTGGCTCAATAACTACTGGAAGATTCATGATGAATGAATGTAAAAAGTGAATGTAGGTGGTCCTAGTTTGGACATGTAAGAAGAAGATATATTGGGCAGAGTTTGCTTTGGACTATATTTTGTATTTTCAATACTGAGCCCAATGGGCCATCATGTTTTCTAAAACCAAAAGGTGGGTTATCTCACATACACAGTTGAGGGAGGAGTCTCACTTCTTGAAAGACTAAGAAGCTATATTTGACACCAAGTAGCACTAAAACATAGACTATGACAAACTGCAAATGATCTATAAGAAGAATATTGTTGAGTTATCCCATGTAAGTTATGGAGGGAAATGGATATTAGCTCAGAAATGTGAAAATGGCAGGAATTTGTCTATCGGGTAATTAGGATTATTAAAAGAATAATAAGGGTACGTTAGTAATTAGATAAGAAATTAGTTAGCATGGATTGGTTATAAATAGAGCGAAGCAGAAAGGAGGAAGGTAGACAACTATGTAGTGTGGTTTAAACTTGAGTAAGAATTACTCAAGGGTCTAAGTCATTTGAATTACTCGGGAGTTATTGTGTTATTCTTTTATATTTCACTATATTTTAGTTGTTTCAAGTTCTATCAGAAAAACAACCATACTTGGCTTGGTATGATTCGGATAGCATCTTTCCTTAGTTATGACAAATTTGGAGGGGGTTGTTTATGTACCTGAATGATGCTGAAGAACACAGGCTTCATTAGATTCCTTCATCAATATAATTTATACATTTAAAAAAATGAGTTCTTACGACAACAAACCAAGCGCTCACGCTAGATCTACGGTGGGGAAACATTAAGCGGGACACCGGGAGTAGGCTCCAGGACCACTGCCTCTGGCAGCTCCTTTGATAACAGTTCCTGCATTGAATTGATAAGCATTAAATGGAGCTTCTTAGTGTTTCTTGTCATTAGCAGACTAGAAAGCAAACAAATTTGGCAAGAACTGACTCCCAAATTATCATTGAAATTTGAAACGGTTCAGGAACCACAAATTAAACATGCTCTGATTCTAACGAAGAAAAAGTTCGTCCCATGACAATGGAGTACGCATTTTGACCTTCAAATTTACTTGACCGTGTTATAAAATTGTGAAACCTACGTTCAAAGAATATATTTAATTATTACACTACTTGACTCTCATTAAACTTATCAGCTTCCATTATTTATCACGACTACATGATAAAAAGAAAATAAGGCAATATCAACTCACAACCTAAAGCCCCATCATGTAAAGTTCAAGTATGAATATAACCATCAGTTCTGACTTAAGCAGCATAACGACTATGGTTTAAGTAGATGTTAACCTTGAATGATCCAATAGTCCCTTCAGCACTTACTAAATTTGCAAGAAACCCTTTGCTATCCATATCTCCATTATTCATTGCCACGATGAACCTGAAAGATGACAAGGAAAGATAATTTGTTAGAATAAGTTAGAAATATTTTTAACTTTTAAGATATATGGGCATATTATTTATTACCTAGGGAGTTTATTAGAGTAAAGATTAGAAGTTAGGCATATTATAGTAATCTTGGAAGACAGGCCTCTGGAACGCTTAATATCCTTTATAATACATTTCAGCACCAATTTTCTTGATTTTCAACCTTAAGTCTGGGGTTTTGTCGTAATTATATAGAAATGAATAAATGCCTCCACCAAGTATTGGATATAAGGTTTTGGAAGCATCTTACTTTGCATGCAGCAGCTTTGCAAGTTGAACTGCATCTTCTTGTCCCGAAACCAGAGTAAAATTAGGCAGAAGCTGCTTTATCACTGGTGTGATGACAATATCAGCCCTTTCTTTCTCCAAATATTCCTTGTTGTAAGAGCAGTGAGGTTCATAATAAAGAGTCAGTTGGCCTTGGGGAGAAATAACAAGATACCTGTATCAGATTTTGAGAATGGAATCTAAATAACCAGGTTACAAAATACGATGTTCATAATGTAAACTGTCAGACTATTTAGTGGGGGTAGGAATGTAGAAGATCAACATTTTTACCCATTCTCAGGACGTTGCCATGGAGGACCTAGAACTGGTCCAGCAGTGGCTCTAATGACTACTTGAGAACCATTTCTTGCTTCAATAACTGAACTCTGACGAGGTTCTAGATAAGTGACCTGGATATAACTAAAACTGGCCTTAGAACATTAACATATGAGCACAAAGTGGCATATAGAATCCTTGCACAGTAATAATCTAATCAAATTTGGCATTAAAAAAACATTGAATTGAAAAGAAAAGTGGATACGCAAAGGTGGATACGAAAGGAAAGTGCCTCTATATGCAGGGAGGTTCTCATTTAAACAATTTAAGCGAGGAGGAGGGAGATGCTCCTATGTTATCCTTTATCACTCTTGATCTCGCTGGCTTCATGCCTTGAATCTTAATAGTCTATCCAAACAACAATCAGTGAACAAAATATAGTGGGAGATTCAGATAGAGCATGGTCTAAGGAATTCCTTCTAAGTTCTAACTACAGTAACATTTCTCTGAGGGAAGCTTTCCTGATCATGTAAATTGGGGAAGACCATCTTCTACTTTATTCAGCGAATAATTTGCCCAACAATTGGTCGTTTATGCCTATTCAGACTATATGACTGTTGAAAATTATGTACATAACAATAACAAAATGCTGCACTATAATTCTCTGAGCGCCATATGTACAATGTTGCAACATTTCTGTACTTCTTTATCCAGGGAATCGAAATCATGGGGTCATATGAACCATTATAAAATAATTGATACAATGTCTAACGATGTTATGATTACCCGATGACATTATATCCACCACTCCACAGATAAATACTCCAAATTCAAAAATGAGAAAAATCTCAAACGCCATCAGCTGGTTTAACCAATTTTCTTGACAAAATAAATAACAGCACATCAGCAAATAGAAACCTGATTATCAATTTAGCCTTGAATGGCGGCAGAAAGAAAAGTAAGACAATTCACACCAGAGTCTGCTTACATTGCTGAAAAGTGGATCCAACAATGTCTTTGCATTTGGAGTTGCTACGACCTTTAGATTTGGAGACTTCTTAGAGAGAGGCCTCAAGGTCTTCAAATGGCAGTGATCATCAAGGCTTTGTGTAATTAGTAAGCAGTCAACCTCAGGAAGTTCACTCAGCTGCATTAAAGTTGCTCAAGTATCAGATTAGTTTATTAATTGCAGCATCATAGAAACTAAATACTTAATAATTATTCTAAAATAACCTGGAAATTCTTCAATATCTTCTTGGAGGCCTCATACAGCCATGAGATACCAAAATCAAGATTGCCAACCAAAACTGGATCTACCAAAATGGTCAATCCGCCCACTTCCCACAACCAACTATTTCCCTAAAACAAAAAGGGGAAAGCGTGGAGATAAATTCTAAGTACGCTATTCAAAATCAACGAATAATTATCGAACCCAACTAGATAAAACTAAGAACCCGCCTCCAGATAAGTTAGATTAAACGCATCAGCGGTAGAAACAGTCGCCCCATCGGCACTCTCTTCGGTAATCACAGCCGGAACTACCCTATTCGACCTGTAACGAAGGCGTTAGTGCAACTACAGCTTCTAGTCTCCAACATGAGAAAAATCGAGGGAGTGAGAATAAAATACCTAGAAATCGAGACCGTCGGTAATAAGCTGGAAGTTCTGTAAGTGGAAAAACTCGTAGGTGAGATTGAAAGGGCGAGTGAAGAAGGGGAGAGAGGCAATTTGGAGCAAAAGGGTTTACAAGAGCTGTGCAGAGATATACACTGAACAGCAGCCATGGCTTCTCCACGTACACTGCCACAAAATTTTCCTATTTTCGCGCGAAATAGAGAAGACGAGTGTCTATTTATCTATTTATTTTTATGGGTTTCCACTTTCCAGTACGTTCATCAAGATTATGAACAGTTCGATCCACTCGGGGAACGTTGATTTGGTGTTCCTGATTTGGCCACTTGCCCGTTGGCTATTACCTCACACACAACACGCTCTACCAGTAACCTGTACGGATTATTTTTTGCTTTTTGAAGATGAAAAATTAGTGAAGACACTTTTGAATCAACCGTTTTTAACAGATTATTTTTTGCTTTTTGAAGATAAAAAATTAGTGTGGACACTTTTGAATCAACCGTTTTTTAAAAGCTGAAAATTTTCTATCCTTCCTTTGGGTTGGGTTTTTTGTTCCTCTGTTCTTCAACAAAGTGGAGAGATTGAACTTCGTACTTTTAGAGAATTCGAACTCACGATCTCTTAATTAAAAATAGATGTCTTAAGCTATGTTAAGTTTGACGTCTTGTTTAAATAATGATATATTAATTTGAATAATTAACATAATTTTTCATTAGATTATTAATTTTAGTATATCTAGTAGTGAAACTTTGAACCCATGATCTTTAGATTGGAGGGCGATGTTTTAATCATTTGAGCTATAATTTAACAATTCTTTAGTATATTAATAATTATGAATCATATAAATTAAATAATGATTGACACAATCATATATATATATATATATATATAGGAAAACAATCATGTAATTTTTGAAAACTATTTAACAAAAAAATGTATCAAACATGATGGGTAAGTTGAACTTAGGAGTCTTCATGAACTGTCTCGAATGAGGGAGATTTTATGTTTTAAATGAAGATAAAATAAGATGCAAGTTTGTAAGGATTACAATAACATATCCTTTAACCATCATGGGTGGTTCGTTGGTCCAAATGGACTATGGTTAATTAAAATGGAATAAGTTCAAATCCTATGATGACCACAAATTAGTAATTCCTATGTATTTCTTGACATCAAAGCAATTTTCACCTTTTATTCTCTAATAAGTTTTTGTTTGAAAGCTTATTGAAAAAAGTATTTAATATACGTCAAATGAATTATAAATAAGAGTTTAAGGGTAAAAAATGATTTATTTCCTAAAGAAATGCAAACTTTTCCACTTACAAATTCCTGAAGTCTATTTGTATGGTTTGTTTAGGATAGGTTTGCTATTAAGATTAAGGATATTGTTAGGGTATATTGGTAATTGGGTTAGGAGGTTTAGTTATAAATAGAGAAGAGGGGTAAAGGGTGAGGCAGACAATTAATAGTATGGTTTAGGCTTGAGTAAGAATATCCGAGAGAAGAAGAGAGGGTCGAAGTACCTCGAATTACAATAGTTTGTTATTTATTTTCCCAAAAAAGTAGTTCATCAAAATTTGATACTGCAACTTCTACAATCCTTGATTCTGAACATTCAAAGTGTGAATGTGATCATAATTCAACAACTCCCTTTCTCTTTGACGAGTCTACTCAACGAGAAATTCTATATCGATCAATAAGTTAATCTTATCTTCTCTCCTGCACAAATTACATGAGTTTATGAACGAAAATGCATCTAGAGACATAGTAAAATCAATCTTATGTTCAAGCAAACTTTACACATCTCATGACCATCCTATACAAATGCTTCACATTGTCACCAAAATGTCACTCTAACCAGCAGCACCATAACCAACCAGTTAAGAAGATAATTTAAAAGAAGGAACTGAAACGAGCATCAGATTCCTTATGCTCTGATAAAATGGGGTTGGGGGCAAAGAGATACCTCGAGTTTCAATTCATATCTTAAATGCAAGTTCTCTCTCCCATTTTCTTGGACGATAAGGTATGGAATGAACGATTTGGCTACCTTTAGGTGTTGGTAACTCATATGTCGAAGGAATTTTCACATGCCATACAATTTCATTCTCGTGTTCGAACTTCCTGAGCGTTTCAGCCACGACATCGGTCTCTCTTCCAAAAACAAGTTTCCATGAATTATCTTTTGGTATTTCCTTTTTCGCATCAGTTAATCCACGTCTAAGAACTCCAATAGCATCTCCAACTCGGCCATTAGTCTTCAGATCTTCTGCAAGGTTCTTCTGGCTTTTCAACTCATGTAGAGCTCTGCAGGCTGATACAAATTCCTAAACCGATGAAAAAGGATAAAGGTTATAACCGAGGTCATGTGGCTGATACTTAAGCACTAGATAACACATCCAACTAGCTCGACGTATGAACATTTAAAACCAGCACGAACATGCAAGAAGCATTCTTACCAGAAAGCTCGAAGACATATCTTTACATTCACCAGCAATTATGCGTATATGATTAGCTGCTTCATTGAGTAAGTCAACAATACCATAGTGTAGCTTTGACAACAGACCTGCAGTTGTTCCCTTTTCTTCGGCCCTCCTCGTCGTGACAGCCTATTAAAATTTTTAGGCCACAAGATAAGATCAATATAGATAACAATTATCGGGAATTACATTTAATAAAAAAATGGAACCTCCCAAATTCCCAACCCTGATCAATACCAACTATACTATTTAGTCTCACGAATTGCAGAATCAGCCTAGAGCCCATTTTTTTCAGATGAAGATCCAAGGTAGTTTGAGATGGCCAGAAAACCAACCTGAGCCTCAGCTAGACAAACAAGACTCATGGCAATTGAAGTAGATGGATTAACTTCTGGTGGCCTTTCAGATGGCAAACTGTGTTGGATGGATGGAAAAATCTCCTTAGCTAGATATTGATAAACCCCAGCAGCTTCCCTAAGATTTTTTGTAGATTGCACTAGATCTGTACAAGTGAAGAGTAAGTGATCAAGTAGATATAAATCCACGACTTCTGCAGGAAACTAGTTCATTGTCAGTACCCCCACCTTGTGACATGACTTCTAATGCCCTCTGCCTCAGAACAGCGCCATATAGGAAAAGGGTCATCCCTACCTCAAACCTCATGTTATCTATTTGGTAAAATTTTGGACCACGGTGAAAGAATGAAGATGCACTCAGACTACTCGACCATCGTATCTTTAGGTCTGAAGTCCATCGAATAATCTTGAATTTACTATCGACCTGATCAACATGGGAAATAAAATTTTCCAACAAGGGTAGGTACTGCTCTAGTTTGTGAATGACCTGGAAGTTTTAGAAGTGGCACAGAACAAAAAAGAATGAGCACACAGCATTAGTCGCATTTTAAACAAGGTTGTAGGCCATGAAAAAAGAGAAGATTAAATCATTGGTTCAAAAAACAGTTCCCCAGATAACTCAGTTGAAACTTCGGGCTAAAGTGTGTGTGTGTTGGGTGGGGAATCAGAACCGCTAAAGCAGTTGGGAAAATACTGTTAGGGGAGTGAATGGGCAAAAAAGCAACAGCCTTTCAAATGAAAGAGGAGAGATAGAGAGGCCATCGGTTTAAATCAAGTTACATATATCGTATTGACTAAAGAAAGAATATAGCTGAAATTGAAAGAAAAAAATCAAGACACATCCATTGACATATAAGAAAGAGGCATTACCAATACAACAGAAAACACATATGTCAGTATATTAGATTCGCAAATAAGTATTAACCGGTGGGCGACGAGGTTGGAAGATGCTTAATTGTCGACATATTACCTGTTGAGAATGAGATGACAACCCCCCAGACATTTCTCTTGCAATAGCCTCTGTGATGGAGCTAGTTTCATTAATGGACTCCTCAATAACTCTACGCCTAGAAGTCATCTCCTTCATTTGTTCAAGTGTACCAGAATCTCGGGCAATGAATTTTTCCTCAAACACACACTGCACGTATAGACAAATTATCACTACAGCCTCAAATTTATAATAAGGTAAATCCGTGTATTAAATTTTGAATAATGGAATGATGGTTCGATCAAATTTAAAACTAACTTGTACTTTAAATTCATAGTAGACAAAATAGTTTGATGAGCAAATAGGCTTCAGCCAAAAACCATCATCGTGTAAGACTTTGTTGTATCGCAAAATCACAAGCTAACTTGAAAATCTATAATATTTAATTTTAACCCAACGAATTAAAGTTCTATAAAAGTCACTATAATCTAATTTTGATACCTTAGCTATTCATAAAACCTATTGTTGCATTACAAGTCAGTTATTTATAAAACCATGTTACTAACTGATCAATGGAAACCAATTTATTAGTAATCATAATAAAGACTGCTCTCTCTGTTTGGGTATTTCCTATTTTCTTTAATCTAAACCTTAATTTGGATGCTGAATTGAGAACAGTTAAACCCAAGTCTTTTATGATTTCTCTTAGCTTGCCCTTCATGGTCAGCTGGTTATAGGACCTCTTCCAGAACTCTCACTACAATTGCAGATACAATTATATTCTCTCCTCTTTTTAGTTTGCAGAACTCAATTACACACACAGATTTAGCTCTTGAAACCTCCACTGTATCGCTATTCTAGTATTCTACACTCTAAAAAACTCAAATAGCAATTCAGATAAATACCCAGAAGAAGAGAAACATACCATCTTGGTCTTAAGCTTAGCTGGGTCTGGAAATTGCAGCATCATCTTTGACAAAATCAAGACTGGATCACCGGGTAAGTGTTTCGAGTAGGAAATCCAGAAGTAAAATCAAATAAGAAGCAAATATGATCAGAGGAGATCAATTTCGCATTAAATTCGGCTCCACAAAAGGAATTCATCAACTCAAACGGAGATCAACGAACCCATTTGAGTCCAAGCCACCGGTCGCCCAATCCCTTAACGATGAATCCCTTGGTAGAGACTGTATTCGTGTTTAACTCTACACGCTGTGGCTGATTTATATACTCATGGCTGGGTCAATGTCTCGATATTATTTGCAAATTGTTGTCCTCTGGTTCGTACTCCTCGTTCCTTCGCTCCCAAGATTCCAACTCGTCGGGAGCGGATTATGAACAAAACGGAACCGTCGTGGGGCAGGGGCTCTGCTTATCCTCCTGGGCTATATCGATATCGGGCTTTTTTTTCTTGCGAAATTTGTGAAAATAAAATGTCCAACCTAAAACAAAAGCAAAACAGTTTAATGGATTATTGAATAGATCCAACTTGAACTAACTTGAAAATCGAATCCGTTAATGAATTTAAATCAATGTATCTGTTTGATGAAATGTTTTATTTATATGATATGTGATTTTATTTTAGGAAAATCAATAAGGACCGATATTTTATTGTTAATTTAGTTATTTTTAATTTATTAAAAAACTCAATCGAATATCAATACATATATACATATTTTAGAAATATCAATATGCATGTTCAACAAAACATATGAAAATATTAGTATTTATGTCGATTAATGTTTTAAATTATATATCATTCCTAAGTTAATTGGGATGAAATAAACGGTGGCCTGCAAATATGGTAAAAGTACAATTATTTTTATGATTTGCAAAATATAGCGAAAATGTGGAGGTCAAACTCAAATATAAAAAAAAAAGAGGAAAAAGTCGGTTATACCTTTCAATTGGTGGTTTCATAAACGTATAAAAAATCTCACTTCGATATACCTAAAATGAAGTATGTCATTGATATATAGTATGAATGATATATTTGATACATCATTAAGAAACTTACAATGTTATTTAAACTAAAACCTTAAACTCGAATAAGATTTATCTATGATATATCTAATATGAATTATATAATTCATATATTTAGTGTGGCTGATATACTTCATATTAGTTATATGAGTTATACAACTTATATACTTGATATATCAATAAAAAACCTACAATATATAAGATTTATTAGTCTGATATACTTCATATTAGATATATTAGTTATATACTCAATATTGTGTATATTAGTTATATGGTTGTTATACCTAATATGAGTCTATAACTAATATATATACTTATATATCGATAAGAAACAAATATTATTACTTAAACTACGATATTCAACTTGAATATCATTTAATAATGAAGCATATCATTCATGTACCTAGTACGACAAATACAGACTTCATATTTGATATATAAGTTATATCATTGACATATTTTGAATTTGATATACTAGTTATGCAGGCAGATATATGATATACATGATATATCAATATGATGCAAACAATTATTTAACCTAAATATTCAACTCTAAGAAGATTTACAATGACATGTGTAATATAGAGTATGTTATTCATGTATTTGGTGAAAATGATATCGTTCCAAGATCAGACGAATCTGAACTAAGTTTGATAGCGAAGGTGATTTATAGAAATACCGATGGAAAAATAAGAATAACAAAACAACAGAAAAAATCTTATTTAAATTTAGTTGCCATGTTTATAAAAAAAAAATTGATATATTTACGCACATGACAAATTTCTGCTCCCTATTCAAAATTCCTGAAAATAAACCTCATCTTGTGATTTAAAAAATTAACTATTTTCAACCGCTATTTTCAAACAATGACAATGATTTTATATTTTTTTTGGTATAAAAATTAGGTGGAGGAGAGTTTGATCCTCCAAAATAAAAATGAGTAAATGTCAATTGTCGCATAATTATACTCATTTCGATGAAAAATAGTGAACGTTTATAATGTTTTTTTGAGATAAAAAACTATTTTGTATATGTGTACACCTGTCTCAAAATCTAAGGTTAAAAAAATTTATCTTGAAAGTAGGGACATCCAAAGTAAAAGTATTTAGCAAAATTGGCTATGAAGATTGAACTTGAAAACGATGGAAAAAAGAAAAAAAAACTATGAAGGTTACTGGACCACTGGTCTAGATTTTGATTAATCCCTAAAGAAAATTTCCAGCGTCGTTGGTTTTTCGTTGGCCTAATTTTATACCTTTTCTTTGAGCATATGATTGTTGAAAAAGTAAAGTCAACGTCAAAATTAAGATATTAAACTTCAATAGGTTTATTAGAATTCATTTTTTTTTCTGTCAAAAAAAAAAAAGAAAGCTGGTTGAAATTCCCATAAATGAAAAATGTAAGTTAATATTGTATAATTTGCCATCGTCAAATCTACTTCATAGCTATTATTTACCAGAATAACTAATCAATTTTGAAAGTTTAAAGGTTAAATTATAAGGTAGTATATATATATATATATATATATTTTTGCAAAGTATAAGGATAATATATTAACCTTCATAATTATATTAAATACGTATTTATATTTAGATAAGGTTTGATGGGTCTCTGCTCTTTAAACTTTCAATATATTTTATTTTTAAATAAGTAATATATGGTTGAGAATATGATTTTTTTTTTGACACTTTAATCAATATTATAATGTTGGAGCTATATTAAGTTAACTAAATTTTGAAATTGCATCTTATAGATATATGATATTTATTAAAGTTTTAAAACTTACCGGATACTTACAGAAGTTTGTCGACTTTATTATAAAAATTTTCTTTTGGTATAATTGGGGTTGGAACATCTAACTTTTTTATCAAAAATTTCCGTACACAATAGAAGAAGGAGATTCAAACTCAGAACAAGAGAGACGAAAACAGCATTAACACGGTGGGAGCGTTGGCTACGGAAGCCAGTTCAGGACTTTCTGCATCAGCTTCCAATATTACCATTTTCGCTCCGGAATTCATCAGGGGAACGGGAAAAATCACAGATTTTGAGACCAGGAAACCCCACATTTGACTGCGCTCTTCTCACCGGAAGCGCAGTAGAGATAGCTACACGATGGCAGAGAAGCAGTTGATAGTAGTCGTTGAAGGTACCGCAGCCATGGGTCCCTTCTGGCAAACTGTCGTATCTGATTACATTGAGAAGATCGTTAGGTATTCCCGTTATCTATCAGTTTTTCAATCTTCTCCCTGTTTATTTTATATTTTATTGTTTTAATGGGATACGAAAGTAGAATTATGCAACTCCTGTGTTTTCTAATGTTCTTGATTGTTTCGAGCTCCCCTTAGTCGATTTTAGTTTGTCCTTTCGGATTTTCTGGAATTCTCGAAAATTTCATCTGTTTCTGGACTTGTCAATAGGTTATAATTGTGATCGCGAACGGGTTGTTATCCGAGCGATCATAATCAGTGTGTTGTTCTTTCCCCAAATTCGAAAATCAGACTTAGAGCCCATGCGGAGTCACGGGCTGATTCTCCATTTTAAACTGGAACCATATCATTCTTGATGCTATAACCTGATTGTCTCGTGATTTCGATAATATTTTGATTATTGCCACTCGAGTCGCCTATTTATTTCGTATAACTCATGATTTGTTACCATATTACCTGGTGTGGAGGCATCGTATTTCATTGTTATTTCTTTACAGTTGCTAAGTGTTATTCTTGAAATCGAAAGTTTTGCTGGAGGTTCCATAAAAATGTTTTTGTTCATTAACTAAGACATCTATCTGTTTCATAATTGACATGCAATTTTTCTTCCATATTTCATTCATAAGAACTATCTCTTCCCTTTTTTATTCACACCAGCCTCTCTGTCTCCCTGTAATCACGCTGTATGTTATTCTCAAAAATCTGTATATAGTATAACACCAGGATTCCTTTTATTACCACCGGTCTCTCTTCCTCTATTTAATCACACTGTATATTGTTCCCCATACACCATGCTGTATATTACTAGAGATATCACTGTTTCGCTAAAAAAAAAAAAACAAGAGATATCACTGCTACTGTCATGGGTTTGTCGAGCCAGCATATCAAGAGTTGGTAAGCTTCTATCCAAGAATCATGCTCATGGTTAGGCATGAGAACTCCTCCCATACTTGTTCCCTCCCAATTAGCTGTTGGGTCAATGATGGAAAGTTCTGGACATTAGTTCTTCTATCCAGTCAGGTCTCCTTCCAGTTTGTGCTTTTCAAAGTGGGTATGCAATAGAAGGAGGTTGTTCCCATCAATTTTGGTTGATGTGACTTGATACAGTAAGCTAGCAAGAGGTAGATTCCCAATTGAGTAGTTACCAATGTAGGTCTCCACTTATCTTGTTTTGTATTTATAGGAGTTGCACTGGCCATAGTGTTGCTGATATCAAATAAATGTAAGAGAGTGGAACAGATTTCACATGTTTAAGTTATTCTGTTGTATATGAGCTCAAGGGTTTGCTCGCTATGAATACAAACAGGAGTTTCCAGAAAAAAAACTGAACAAGAGTACTCTAATAACTATAGCATTCAGGGATATCATTGTCTGTGTAACATGTACAATGTAATAAGCCATGTCGGATGTTATAGATACATACCGTCTGACCATCTACCATTGATCCAAATAATGCTGAAGATTATATCTTACCAATTTCATATGAAAATTTGTATATATCTCCATGTTTTAAATTTCCGTCGTTACTTTTTTATGTTAGATGCAACTCATGGATAATCACTTTGATGGTATTTCATATTAAGGATGTGTTAAAATTTTGACTTTCTATTTATGTAGGTGTTTCTGTGGAAATGAACTAACTGGGCAGGTACGCCTCTTTCTTTTTCGGAGGAATAAAATATTTTATCCCTAACATTTCATGTCTGGAATGATTCTATTTGTTCAGGTTTTGAAATTTGAGAATATCCAATACTTTTTGAATTCAGTTGTCAATCCAACTTCACAGCAGGTGATACTGTTGTAGGAATACAAGTGCAATTGATATATGGCCCTTCCATTTAGATTGGTACATGGCACCTCCACGTCAAATACTGGATGAAACTCTTGGTTCTTCCCAAGAAGACTTCAAAATTTAGGCCTTTATCACTTACAGGATTTAGAGTTAAAGGCTTAAAGCTGATGTTTCTATTGGGATGTGTGATGATTGATAATATTATGTTTAGTTAGTCGGTGAAATTGTTCGTAAAGGATTAAAATAGAGAAAAGAAGTAAGGGGCCATTTGGAAATTGTATCAAAATAGTTCTGTTTTTCAGAGCAAAAGTTGTGTAAAAATATATTTCAATAATTGGTTTATTTTATTTTTGTTTCCTTCTGTCTGTTCTCGTTTGTGAATGTGAGGTTGTTTCTTTTCAGATTCATGTCTTTGTGAATAGTGATTCTGCATAATATTAACTTTTACAAGTCATTCAATTATAGTTTTCATAAACACTTTTGAAAGCAGAAACAAAAAAATTATTTTCAAAATAGTTTGCCACACAAATCTTGTCCTATCAACTTTTAAGAAATCTAGTTATTTCAATTTTTAAGGTTACAAATCTAGCATAATGAGTTTTTAAGGTTACTCATCTATTCATTTCAATCGTCATAAGATTACCAATCTATCAACTTTTAAGTTTTCATTGATAAAAATATTAGCGAAATATTCATTTTTTTCTTTCACTTCTATGACAAAATATTTAAACACGTTGATTTCAAACCAGTTTCTGAAAATACTTACAAGTATCAAACTGTTTCTAGTTCTTTTTTTTCTTTTTTCTTTCTTCTTCTTCTTCTTTTTTATTTTTTTATTTATTTTTTATATGAAACACATATTTCATTGATGGTATGAAATATACTAAAGGCCATAAGGGCAATTACAAGAACGCCTTCCAATCTGTGATAAGGACATTTAGGGAGTAGCTATTGAAAGGAGAATAGAAAACCGTTTCTGGTTCTTATAATCATGTTATTTAATATCATTTCTTACACTTAGTTTCAAACGGAGTATATTATTGTGAATTTTCTAGTATTGAAACTTGGTAATCTCATCTTTCATTCTACCTCACCATGTAATGCTTGACTCTACTTTTGGAATGCAGAAACCACCAACCTCTAATGTTGAGTTCTCTCTGGTCACGTACTATACTCATGGATCATATTGTGGTTCGTAAGGAGCTCATTTTTCTGATCCATTATTTTTATGCTTTGATGTGGAGTATATATTTTCCAGCACCAGCATGTTCCCATGTTTGTCATCGTCGTTTTCTCATGTAGCTAAATGTGATCACAAAATGGTTAGAAGAATGAAACTAGTCACTTCACTTCCAGTAAACAAACTGTCGTGTGGCATCTTGATTAGTTTTGGTGGAGATTTATGATGTTGAATATGCCAATTCTCTTTTATCTTGACTTTGCTCTTTTCAGGCTGTCTAGTTCAGCGGACTGGGTGGACAAGAGATGTTGATAATTTCATACAATGGCTTTCAGCCATACCCTTTTCTGGTGGTGGTTTCAGTGATGCAGCAATAGCTGAAGGGCTTGCTGAAGCGCTTATGGTACATATTTTCTTGCACTCTGTTCTTGTTCTTGTTCTTATGAACTAACTTTATACTCTTCTCATCATTTTGTAATGACTTAATTTGAATTGTTCGGTTTTGGAATCTTGCCTTCTTCTTTTGAATGATTATTTTTGCATTAGAGAGTCCCCATCTTCTTTCTACAATACTGATGGTGTTCCAGATTGTTCCGCCTTTTGCTCTCTTCCCTCAATTACTTCATGAACGTAATCCTTCACATTGTAATTATATAATGAGATTTTGTTGTGCTGAAGCTCTCTGCCTTCTTTTCTTTTCTTATTTTCTTAAATAAAAACTACAATTTCATTGAAGAAAATAAAATTAACTAGAACTCGAAAAGTGATTACAAGAAGATCCTTGGAGGATTTAAAGAAAGGTGAGTTATTATTGAATTCTTCAGAACAAGCAAAATAATTTAACTTCTGAAATGCAAGCAAAGGCCAATTATCAAGAGCTTTGAAAGCTCCAAATCCTTATGTTTTTATTCTAGAGGAGTTTGATGACATGAATATTTTATGTTTCTCTTTATAACTGAAAGTGGAAACTTTTGTGTTGGTTCAATGCTTCTATATAATTTATAATCACTAGTTTTCTTTTTACGTAGGTTTGATTTGAAGTTTGTTTATGGGTGAAGCCTTATGCTATGAACTTTAATTAGTTAGGGTCAGGTTAAATATTTTTGTGATCCCTTTGCATAGGCTAACCCATTTTTATTTTAACGGGATTGTTTTTTCCTTATAAATAGTGGTGCTTGGAAATGACATACAGGACGATGCAAAAGTATAAAACTAAGTTTTGGGGAGGGTTATCTCTATCTTTCGCCTTTAGGCAGTCTCCCTTTTTTGTGTCTATTTGGTTTTGAATATATTCCTTGGTTTCTTATATTAAAAGGAAAAAAAAAAAACTAAGTTTTGGATCTGCTATGGCCAAAAATTAGTTTACTTCGTTTTGCTTTGTTTTATTTGTAAACCATTTGGGATAGTTCCTGTAGAAATTTTTTTTTAATGACTTATGGCTGGTATGATATTGTGCCTCTCTTTATACTTTAATCTCTCTCAGTCTCGTGTAACTCAAAAAAATGCTTTCTTCTTGTTAATTCATCAATGGGTTGAAGTAAACTTTTGAAGTTGTGGAGGATTTATGTTTTCTGTTGTAATAATTTTTTGCTACCATAATTTCTTGTTCTCATGAAAAAAAAATAGCATGACTTCATATCCAAATTTATTTATTTATTTTTTGAAACAAGACTTCATATCCAATTAACTACACTTGTTCGCATATGGTTTCTCCTGCACGATACGTTCTTTTAGATGTTCCCAACTCAGCAAAATGGTGGCCAAAATCAACAAACTATGGATTTGCAGAAGCACTGTATTCTTGTTGCTGCAAGTAATCCTTATCCCCTGCCAACACCAGTCTATCGACCAACAGTGCAAAATTTGGAGCAACATGACAATGTTGAACCACAGCCCGGGAGTTCTCAATCATATGCTGAGACAGTTGCTAAATCATTTGCTCAGGTTCACATAACTTTGATTATTTCAAGACGATAAATTTATTTTCCCGCAAAGTTTGCAGATAATAAGGTAACTAGACCATCTTTCCATGCAGTGCTTCATATCTCTGTCGGTTATTTGTCCCAAACAGCTTCCAAAAATAAGAGCAATTTACAATGCTGTAAGTACGGATGTTTACTCAAGCTCTCTCCCCCATTACACGTGCACATAACAGGGAGGCCTGTCCCTTGCAACTTACCTGAGTCTACCATTTATGCACGTACTATCCTGAATCAGATGATTCTAATTTTCTTTGATTAATTTTATCATGGCAAAATCTGGAGTTACTCTGGCATCCTTCCATTGCCTTTTCAATTTCTAACCCCTCAAATATTCTGGATCTAGCCAATTTTTCTCATTGTTTTATTCCCCCATAGACTCAAATAGCAACTTTTGAACGGCTAAATGATATGATTTTTTTTTTAAAATTTTTTATAACATGGAATGGCTTAACTCTATCATGGTTTACATTTTCTAATTCTTTTCATTATTTGAGTTTTCACTGAGGAGAATTATTAGTAAGTAATTATAGATCAACATCATGGATTGCAAATATTGAGGAGGGGTGCTTTCAGTAGCTTCTTCAGCACCTTATATTGTTGCAGTATAGTTAGTTTTATTATTAAGTGTTAATGATCTCATTTTTAGGTATATGCATCTATCTAACTGCTCCACTTTTTAATGAAGGGGAAGCGCAACCCACGGGCAGCGGATCCACCTATTGATAATGTTAAAACACCCCAATATCTTGTTTTGGTCTCTGAAAATTTTATGGAAGCCCGTGTAGCTTTAAGTCGTCCTGGAATTACTAGTTTGCCTGCAAACCAGAGTCCTGTGAAGATGGACATCGCTCCTGTTGCGCCTGTTACAGGACCACCTCCAACCACTATTCAATCAGGTCCACGCATTAATAGTTTTTTCTTGTCTGATCCCGGATATGACATCAAGATGCATTGCTTATGGAATGTATTAAACTAATTATTATGTATGTCCTAGGCTTTTGAAAGAAATATCATATTCTTAAACAGTTAATTTGAGATGTCTTGCTAGTCTCCTACCAATCTTCATGCTAGTGATATGGTTATCTGACTGCAGAGACTGAAGCTTCCAATTGGCATTTAGATGTAGTATTTAAAGTATAATTTGAACCAGGTAAATTGGATTCATATGAAAGACACGGCATTAAAGTAGGTTCTCTTAGATAGGCAATCATTGAAGATTTAAGTCGATTGTTAAAGTCAGGGCTCTTTTGTGTAAATATTTGTCTTGTGGTAGCCCTCCTGTGTTTGGAACTGAGTTTTTCAAGGCTAAGATTGGAGAGATTTTCATGTTGTTGAGTTGGCTGATCTCTGGCTATAAAAAAATATTCATATCTGACATTTGAGAGAAGTGATTGACACTTGCATATCTCTTTTGTCTATTCCCAGTAAATGCACCACCTATCATTAACCGGCAGCCAGTTTCTGTTGCTAATGTGCCTCCTGCTATTGTGAAAGTTGTAAGAGTCATTTCTTTTTATACTTAAATTTCTATGGAAGAAACTTGGCTGTGTTACAATATCCTTACAACCTGAATTACGTTATGCTATACTTTTGTTCAGGAACCGAATACTGTTACATCTATGGCAAACGGAACTGCATATCCACCACATATGCAATCTGTTGCTTGTGCAGCTTCACAGGGAGTCCCGAGCTTGCAGACTTCTTCACCACTTTCTTCTCAGGAGATGATCACAAATAATGAGAATACACAAGATCTTAAACCACTAGTGAATGGCGTCCCACAGCCTCTACGACCTGTGGGTCCTGATAATGTTAGCATTTTGAATAATCTTTCTCAAGCACGAGGGATCAGTTCAGCTATAAATGCAGGACCATCCAAAGGACTTGGGACTATGGTCCAAACCCCAATGGTCATGCATGTATCCAACATGATATCCAGTGGAATGGGATCATCTGTACCTGCTGCACAAAATGTATTTTCGTCCGGTCAATCTGGTATGACATCAATAAATGGGTCTACAGCTATTACCCAGGTTACACCGCATGCAGGTCTAAGTTCACTTACTTCATCAAATAATAATTCCGGAAATTCAAACATTGCCACTTCACAAGCAGTTGGAACTCTCCAAGGTGGTGTTAGTGTGAGTCAATCAGTACCTGGGATTAGCCAAGGAAATCTTGCAGGGACACAAGTGGTGCAAAGTGGAATTGGCATGAACCAAAGTGTGATGAGTAGCTTAAACCAATCAGGTGTATCTTCTGGAAATGGTACGATGATTCCTACTCCAGGAATGCCCCAACAAGTTCAAGCTGGAATGCATTCACTTGGTGTGAGCAACAATGCAGCAGCTAACATGCCATTATCACAGCATACAGCAGGTGCTTTGCAACAAGCACAATCCAAATACGTGAAATTTTGGGAGGTATGTTGAGAATGTGTCTCTGTGTGTGTTTACATGATAGTATAGCCATTGAAAAGGTGAAAAGGTGAAAAGCTCTCTCTTCTCTTTGAAGCGTGTAAATGAAGATTTTGAATCTTTTCGCTGACATCTACATTCTTTTATCTATATAAAAAGCCCATTACACCTAATTATTTGATTATTTTCTTAAATAATGTGTGCATGTGGTGTAAATGAAGTTCTAAATGAAATAATGTTGCCTTATTTAGGCTCATTTAATTGTGATGACTTACATAGACTTAAAATAGCAACCATAAAGTTTGTTTTAACTGATCGTACTTCAGATTGATTTGAAAATTTTTCATATTTACATTGGTTCTTGGTTTCAAAGTCAGAGAAACTTTGGGGTATTCAATAATATAGTAGCTTAGAAACTATCTTACCTGAAAAGTAGGAGTTACATACTCCCGTCTCCCATTGTCTTCCCTGTTATCTTGCATCGATTTTTTATAAAAAGAATTTGCTTCCTATGAATAGTTACTTGCTTATTACTATTCTTTGTAGGTAGAATTCAGACCTTTAATTAAGTATCTAGTGGAATGAAAATGATTTCAAACATTGCTTGTGCATGCCAATGCAGGGAAATCTATCGGGGCAGAGACAAGGCCAGCCTGTTTTTATTACAAGGATGGAAGTATGATTCTGATCATCCACTTGATAATTTTAATCAAGATGGATTTTTATCTTCTTTCTTTTTCTCTGGTTGTAGAAAATATGAGCTTTTATTATAGTTAAACCCTTTTGATCAATCCAGTTATATCAATGGATTATACATTGAAAGCTTTTATGCTGATTAGAAAATTATCTTTCCTCTCACCATCATGTAAAGTTATCCATTGATATATAACTGATTAAATTATTTGTGCCAGGGTTACAGGAGTGCTTCAGCATCTGATAAGTAAGTGGACCATGGTTCTGAGTTTTTACTTTTTCACAAATTTGACATTTCTTGGTAATTTGTATGATTCTTCTGCAGTTGATAACTTATAAAAAGTTGTAAAATTAAAAGATTTGGATTATAATGTACATGTAATCAACTTTATCGGTTGGCAAAGGTTCACTGGTATGTTTGGGCACAATGGCAGCATTTTTTACTCAACATTTCTCCTCTTTGAATTCTGGGGTCCGTCCCTTAAAATGGACAATTTGTATCTAAAACTTGAGATTCTTGGTTCTCTGATTAAGGTAAAAACTAAAGGGGCTCAAGAAACCTGTCAGTCGTTTTTCAATGCTCATGAATATTTTTGTTCATTAAAAAATTCTTTTGTAACTATTCCCTTTGTTCCTTCAGAATTGGAAGGCTTTCATGTCTTAGCTCCTTTTTGGGGAGGGGCTCTCTCAACCCTTGCCCTTAGGCTGTTCTCTTTTGTGATTAATACATTTTCTCTCTGTTTCTTATCAAAAAAAAAGAAAAAAAGAAAAAAAAACCTCCAAATATTGATTCTGACATCACCTCATTCAAAATATAGAAATTTATGGTCCATTTCTGCGTACTTTTTCCCTCCCTTCCTTTTGAGATTCAGTTGACTTTACCTACTTTACACAGCTAAACATGTGGATTAGTTCAATTTTTTTCGTTGTGGTGGGAATTATTTATCTATCTTTTATGTCTGTAGGCTTGCAGCAAACTGGCCGCAGACAATGCAAATAGTTCGGCTTATCTCACAAGATCACATGAATAACAAGTAAGTTGTTGCTCAGTGCGATGATTATTGTTTTTCTCATCTTCGGTGTCAAATTTTTTAAACTAGCTCGAGTTTTATTAGTTTTTATTGTATTTTGATTTTAGGCAATATGTTGGAAAAGCTGATTTTCTTGTTTTCCGAGCTATGAATCAGCATGGGTTCCTTGGCCAGCTTCAAGAAAAGAAACTTGTAAGTTGTCTACATTTATGCTCGTATTATTGGCCATTGATTATTTTTATGTGCTTCTTTGAGTTTAAAAGTCAGAGTCCTTGGTGCTCACTGGCCCAATGTAACTATACATCATTGTTCAAATCGGCTTCGATTTTATCTGGATGGCTAGTTAAACCCTGTCATCGATTAACGGACGTTTGTAGGACTGTGAAGATAAATTATTCCTAAAATGGAAATTTCTGAATGATTCTATATAATTGAAGTTTGGTCCTTTGAAAGGGTGAATTACAGTCATCAGGTTTATGATGGGCGCCCAAGACCTCCAATTCACCATACACACACAAGGAAGACGTTGGGTAATGTCGGTAACATAAGGGACAAAATGTTGGAGGGCAATGGGTGTACGGGTGTGAGTGTGTGCTGTTCGGTGGTCCCTCCCTGATTTTTGTAACGGGCATGTAGCCATGTAGGGAAGGGTATTTGACATGGGGTTGGAACCCTTTCATGGTATCGGATTATTTTGTGTTTTTGGCTTAGAATTCCCCTGTAAGGAAGAGAGCACCTGGCCTCTCTAAGAGCTTGGGGACTTGTTCTTGTTGATTTTGTTGTGTTAAAAGGGAATTTTTATCTATAGGCCTTTTAGTTCCTATCAGTTTACTGACAAGCTGATGCAAGTAATAAATTGAAAAATCAAATGAAAGATAGATATATTGACACTGTACTACCAAGCAGGATTGATGGTTCTAGTACTACATGCAAACTTTACTTTGGTGCTTGCAACTTTTTTAGTTCCTTTGGATTAGTAATCGGCATTTCTTATGTGAACCTACATCAAATTTTATTCCCTGAGTAGTATCCGATGGTTTAATTTCCTGCTTTGTTACAGTGTGCAGTCATTCAGTTACCATCCCAGACTTTACTGCTATCTGTTTCAGATAAAGCTTGCCGCTTGATAGGGATGCTTTTTCCTGGGGTAAGACATTTTTGAGTTAGAAAGATTAGTTTGTATTTATTTTGCTTTAAATAAATGGTGAGAACACTTTATTTTGAGGTCAATACATTCCCAACAATCTCAGATGTTCATTGAGAAGTATATTTCGGTTTTTGACTGCAACTTCGGTATCTACTTTTGTCTTTTGCAATCATCAACATTAAATTAAATGCTTGATGCTCATTACCTTGTTCTGCAATTCTAAATTAAACGGCAGCATTTGATTCCTCGAATTTTTGTGTTGCAATTGTAGGATGCAGCATATCATGGTGTGTATTAAGTGCGAATAACTTTGATCTAAAGGTTCAATTAATCATCTTCCGAAATATTTCTATGTGGAAGGTGTATCGGACAATAGTTGTTGACCTCTTAGCTTTCTAATTCTGAGTATGAAGCTTAAATAAAAGGTAGAAGTAAACATAGTCACACATATTTGGAAAAAATTGACACGAGCACGGGAGGACTCACACAATAAGAAATCTTATCTTCTTTTTTTTTTTTTCCTAACGTATCTAATTATTGAGAGGCTCATACTTTTGTACAAGAGACAAATAAATGTATTAAACCATCAAGGACAAAAGAAACAACTAAAGGCCTTAAGATGAGGCCAAAGACGAAGAGTCAAACAAAAGGCTTCTAATCTGTCTAAGCTAATGAGAAATGAGGGAGCATACAAAAAAAAATTGTGAAGAGTGCTCTAATTATTGAGATGCTTGTATTTTTGTTTGCTTATTCGAACCTTCAATTTTGTGGCTAATTGAAAGTAAAAACAAAATTTTGGAAGCTTCCCAAGACTCTGTTTATTTGGTAACTTTTTTTAATCAATATCCTTTATGTTTATTTCTTCAGTTCAAATGATTCTCTGTCCCCTTTGTCTATATTCAGCTGGCATGTTTAAATACTTTTCCTTTTATTTTCTTTAATTTAATTCTCTCTTACATTAATAGTCCTTCCATTTTGTTGATTTTCCTCCATGCACTGAAGTGTGTTTGATCATGTTTCAATGAGTCGGTGCAAAATCATGAGAAAAATAATAAGATCAATCGATCATCAATCTTTCTTCCCTAGCATACGTAAATAGTGTTGGTGCATGAACTGCATGTGATATGGAATTTCTTTTCAAGATTGTCATTGTTTTATAGAACATATTGTTGAATCTTGATGTTATTGATCTTAACCTTGACTTAAACGCAAATACAATGGCGACGCGGCACGGCACGTTAAACATCGAATGGCATAGTCTCGTATAATGTCACATATACAGAAAAAATAAACCTTTTTGTTTATAATTCTATATTTGAATTTAGGCTCATGTTCATAATTGTAAGCAAAAAACGGCTCTTGCTCCGTCTTCAAATTAATTATTTACTTTCCTCATTTGGTAGCTTCTTTAATTTCCCCATTTGGTAGCTTATTTACTTTTCTGACATTTCAGGACCCTTCTTGTCCAATAGTCTCTAATTGTAGCTGTTTTTGTTACTTCATCATTTTTATTTTTTAACGAAGAACTGTATGAAAAACTTTTGTGTTCGGTATATGTTGCGATCTTTCTGTGTTCCCAAATTTGTAGAGTGATATTAATAATGGATTCTTGATCTTTCATAGTCGTGAAACTTTTTGAATCAGGATATGGTTGTGTTTAAGCCCCAAATTCCCACTCAACAGCAACAACAGCAGCAAATGCAACAGCAACAGATGCAACAACAGCTACAACAACATCCGCAGCTGCAGCAACAGCATCAGCTTTCTCAGTTGCAACAACATCAGCAACTTCCTCAGCTGCAACAACAACAGCGGCAGCTTCCTCAGTTGCAACAGCAGCAGCAGCAGCAGCAGCTTCCTCAGCTACAACAACAGCAGCAACAGCAGCAGCTTCCTCAGCTGCAACAACAGCAGCAGCAGCAGCAGCAGCAGCTTCCTCAGCTGCAACAGCAGCAGCAGCAACATCCTCAAATACAGCAGCAGCAGCCGCAGCTTCCTCAACTACAACAACAGCAGCAGCAACCACAACTGTCACAGATGCGAACCCAGCAGCAGATTCCACAAATGCAGCAACAGCAGCAACAAATGGTTGCAGGTGGAATTGGTCAATCATACGTTCAAGGTCCAGGGCGGTCGCAACTAGTCTCACAGGGACAAGTTTCTTCCCAGGGTCAATCTAACATGTCTGGTGGAAGCTTTATGGGTTGATTAGATCATTCTAAATTATTCTCAAATCGCATGGCGAATGGGGATGCCCTTATTATTTTGTTGTGACCACGGCAATGCACGATTAATACCAGATGTTTAATTGATGCTAATAATAAATTTATGTGTGTATATATACCAGGATTGTTGTGGTAACTATAATGTTATAATATCCATTAGGTTTGGAAGAAATGGGAAGTTTTTCCTTTCCTCCATGTACATTAAGTTAGGAGATAATGAATCTGTTTGGAATTGAATTCATTGGACATTTCAATCGAATCCCATTTTGTTATGAGATATGGCGACTATTTCTGATATTGCTCTTGAGAGAGAGACTGTTGGACATTCTACCATTTCTTCAAGCCAAAAGGAAATTTTGAAATGCATTCAAAGTTATGATTCGCAGCAGATTTTAGAATTTTAGGGTTTTGATGGATGTTAACGTGACTAGGTACTTTCATGTTCAATTTGCACTTTTAATTGAATTCTGTGTGATTTATTGGCAAAATGAACTATGGTGAGTGGTACTTTTCGCAATTAAAATAGTACAATGTATCGACAATTTGAATGTTATTACGCTTCGTTATATTTTGTAATTATTTTTTTACTACTATTTTTGTCATGTTTTATCTCAGTAATGCTAGATTTGCAACGGTGTACTTTAAAGATCTATTAAAATTATACTAAATTTTAAAAAATAATTTACATTCATACTTGAATTTATTAAAAATACATTTATACCCTCATGTTAACAAGATTTCTTACTCTAATAATATATCCACTAAATCCAAACTCTCATTTAGATTAATTTCAAAATATTCCTTCACTCAATCCATTCCCACCAAATTTAACTCATTTATACAACCCCAACTGGTTATATTTAGAGACTCAACAAACATCTCACCAACATATAACAAAAAAAAAACATGAAAAAGAACTTAAACAACTATAAATCTTACTTTTAAGCCTCAAATAACCAAACAAACTATTAATAACAATGGTACCCTCGTACCCCAAGTATCTTCACATTAGTATGATATTGTCTGCTTTGAGCACAACCCTCATTGCTTTTGGTTTCACTCAAAATGATTCATAACGGACATAATTATCCTCATCTATATACTATAGATCACTCTCTACTCTAATCAATACGAGACTTTTGTTTGCACACCTTGCAACTTCAACACAAACCGCACCTTCCTTAAATTACAGGCAGATTCATTTCAATGTGACTTGCATTGGGTTGCAATATTGTGGAAACCCTTCTTAATACGTGATCTGTTGCAATTGTAAAGAAGAAGTATTTAACAAATGGGCTTTATATTTTTGTTGTGAGAACTGAGAAGTCTCCAAGAAGTCATCTTTGAGCCTCGAGGCTTTTGGAAATAAATTCAAAAGGGGAAAAATTTTAGACCCACTTCACTTCCATCTTTAAAACACAGCCACCATCTTCTAACCTTTAATCATACTTTCTTTCACTAATTGCTTCCCACTCCTCAAACTCCAATTATTGTCATGAGAGAATATACCATTTTCAACAACCATAAAATGGCCCTGCTTCTCATCATTCCTACGTCATCACCAGTTTAACTCGAACCTTCCATGGTAAAGGGAAAAAAAAGAAAAGCGAATATATCAAATCATGGTATCCTTTATAGATAATTCTCACTTTAGTCCTTAATCTCTTCAAATTCTCAACTTTACCTTAATATATTGGCCTCCACGAAAACATTTGGTTAGTTGAAAGTTGACGTAGTCATACTTGAATACGTCAAAGGTGAAATAAATTTTATTGATTGGTGGGTCTAATTTGCTAACATGCAGAGGTAGGAATTCAAAACTGTTTGGTCGAGATTCGAGAATATATACCTTAATCAATTGATCTATGGATTAGTTTCAAAATACTCTTTTTAATTTTTCATAGTACAAAATTTCCAACACATATTGTTCAAAATAATGGAGAGAGAGAGAGAGAGAGCAGAGAAGGAGTTTTGCAGTAGAATCTGACATGGGCCACTGAGTTCCTGTTTAGCAGGGCCTCTGTGTAATGTGTTTAAGAAAGACGAACGAGGTAGTTGAGTATCATTTTTTATTCCTTTTTTCGCCTCAATTTTCAAACAACACTTAATTTCATGTTTGTAAAACCCAAAAAAGAAGAGGCAAGGCGATTCTTCCATACGATTAAATAATTGTATGATCAAAGAGAAGCACATGTCTCTCCAAAAAAAAGGTAAAAAAAAACATTCAAATGAGTGAGATACTACGTGAGCATCGTACTCCCACCTATTTATACGATGAATGAAAGAAATTGACTCATGTTTGTTGACGTGGGCAACAGTAAATGGAAAGGAGTAGGTACTACTTGTAGTACTAGAAAATTTCTCGAATATTTAATGGAAAGTTCAATCTCTAAGTGAAATTGGCTTCCTTAAAACACCAACAAAGAATCGAGTAAATTAAAGCAAAATCACAAGTGGGTTAATTTAATTTAATTCAATTCATTAGTTTATTAATCTTTCTCTGTTCCACCCAACGATTGACTCCTCACCCACTACTTATATTTTTGGTTCCTCACTGAGAAAAAGAACTCATATTGAAGCTTCTCAACTCGTCTTTGTTTTTAGGTTCCATCTTATAAACATGGTTTCTGATTCTCAAGCTCCCAAGGTAAGAAGCTGCCATAACCATGGCTTATGGTTCTGGCTATGATCTTCTCTCTTACTTTTTTTTGTTCTAATTCCTCTCTTCTCCCCTGTCCACTCTTTAAAATAACTCTGGTTTTCATCTTTCATCTTTCTATCAGGGAGTTCATGCAGATGACCAGAAATGGAAGGTGGAGGACGCGTTGCGACGAGCCAAATGGTGGTACTCCACCTTCCACACAGTCACCGCCATGATAGGTGCAGGTGTCCTCAGCCTGCCCTATGCCATGGCTTATTTAGGATGGTAACCTTAAATTACCACTAAATTTAAAAATTTAAAATAGCGCTAAATTTATTGTTATTATTTTTTAAGTATATACCTAAAAAATAGTAAACTATTGCAAGACAAGGAGAAAATGATAGTGTAGAAGTTGAAACTGAAATTTTTCTATCATGCTGATGTATGTTAAATTTCTACTGGCCACACAGGACTTTTAAGTTAATAGAGTTGGATAAAAGTTTTTTTTTTTTTTTTTACATGCTTCGTTTCTTGTCAGCATTGAAAAATTTACGACTCATTTTTTTTTATAAAAATAATTATGATTTTTTGTATTTCTTTCGTTGATTGTCAAACATTTGAGAATGGTAAGGCAATATTAACCCTTACGAGTAAGAAGTCAAATATTTTCTTTTAAAAAATTTCATAATTTACCAAATACCGGTGACCATTGAAAATTAGTGAATAAAAATTTTGCTCTCTTTTTTGTTTTTCCTTCTTCCTTTTCATTTCTTGTGTTTTGTTTGCCATGGTTCAGGGGACCAGGAGCAATGGTTTTGTTTGTATCATGGTGCATGACTCTGAACACGATGTGGCAGATGATTCAACTCCACGAATGTGTACCCGGGACTCGTTTCGATCGGTACATCGACCTCGGCCGATACGCCTTCGGTGAAAAACTCGGCCCCTGGATCGTGCTGCCACAGCAGCTCATCGTCCAGGTCGGATGCGACATAGTGTATATTGTTACAGGCAAGGATTTATACATCAATATCAACCAAAATATAAATGTTTCAATTTAACAAAAATTAAATATCAATGAAAATATCGACACGTGAACGGATATGTAATACTCGGGTATTTCCGGTTACAGGAGGCAAGTGTATGAAGAAGTTCATGGAGATGGCTTGTGTGAACTGTGTCCAAATCAGACAATCCTACTGGATTGTGATGTTTGGTTCAATTCATTTTTTTCTTTCTCAACTTCCCAATTTCAATTCTGTTGCTGGGGTTTCTTTAGCAGCTGCAGTCATGTCTCTCAGGTAACTTATTTTCTTTACTTTTAAATTGTTTTTTTTTTTTTGCTCTTTTTTTAAGTCTAATTTAAACATCTTTTTTTAAAGACATTTCGCTGTAGAAAAAAGAAACCTTTTTTTTTTTTTTTAACAGATGGAATATGTTCGTTCCATTTAGTTGATCTGAATTTAGATCTACAGAATATTGTTTTTATAGCATAAGGAAGATTGTTTATCAAATGATGTGCTTGATCTGCTGCTTTATTCTTCATCTTTGAAACATGAGTTGTGAGTATAAGAATTTCTCATTTGGAAAGCAAAAAACTTTCTGATACCCTTTGAGAGAGCATAAAGTTGAAAAACATGGAGTATCTTTTGGTAGAATTGAACAACAAAAGTAAAGTTGGTGAAGGGACAAAAAAAGAAAAGAAACAAAATCTTTGCTACATAATAGTGTATATAGGTAAGCTACTTTGGAACCAATTAAGTCCGGACATTTTTGCCCTGTCATTTTGCAAGTTTCAATTTTACCTTCACCTTCGATCTTCTAATTTGTTTCATAAAGATCTTTCCATGTCTGATAAAAGAAAATTGAAAATTTCAAAATCTTTTGAAACAAGAGTATTATATATAATAATCATTTTATTTTTAAAAATTAAGTTTAAACCCTATTAACTCAGGTGTAACTTACCCCAGTTTTTCGAAATCTAAACAAAATTTCGAAAACTAAAAAGAAAAAGAAAATTAGTGTTAGAGAAGTTGTGAAACTTAATTAGAAAATTAAATGTGTTGTTAAGAATATCATGAAAAACATGAGAAAAATAAATTGCCAATAAATAAGTATAGATTTTAGAAACGTAAAACTTAAAAATGAAATTCTTAAGCTGATATGTTTGAGAAAGACATGTTCTATCTTCTAATAGAACAAATAGAGGATGGAAGGTCCTGTCATCTTGAAAGCAAGAAAAAGCAATAAAGACAAGAAAAAGCAATATTAGTTAGGCAGAGGGTAAAATAAAGTTTTAATCTTTTATTTGTATAATTCATTTAATTTTGGAATAGATTTCAATAATTAATAACACCGCTTCACCTATAAAAAAAAAGTTAGTAGATTTGGTTAAAGTAACTTTGCCAAAAATATTTGTTCAAATCAATTAAAGATATTTTCTTAAAGATTCGAATTTACTATTTTTTGGTCGAAAATAGGTATATCAGTTGAGCTGGATAATTAGAAAAATATTTTTATTCTTACAAAATTAAATAAATACTTATGTGAAACCAAGTATTATGGAACCATCCTTAACTACTTTTCAAGTTGGAGTTTTAAAATAATCTTCTTACTTTAGTTTTTTTTTTTCAAATTATATGTATAGGCATCTATTATTAATTTAAAGGTCTGTGGTTGGAATTTTGATAATATGAAAGTTGAATTTATTTGTAAAAAGAAAAACTTGTCAGTTTCACAATAGAAGCTCTATTTTGACATATAGAACTACTTTATCAAGATTCTTTTTTCTCTATATATATTTTCAAAGCTACTTAAAATTTTTAAGTTACCAAGGAAAGAAGACATTTTATAGAACAGAAAACATGAAGAATAAATTTTTATATAATTTTTTATTGAATATAAAAATTGGCTAAATTTAGTCCCCAAAGGATGAGATTTTTTTTTTTTTTTTGAATTCGGTCTCAACTCTTTTAGAATTTCCAAATTTCTTTTCTTATATGTACTGATTTTTTTTTCAATTAAATTTTTATTCTCATTATAGAAATTAAAATTGACCCCTCAAAAAGCTATCATTTTCTAAAATCACAGTCAATCGCTCTTATATCATTAAGTGATTATAATTATGTCAAGCTATAGTCATATTGTGACGAATAATTTTTATCAATGGAACTATCTTGGTTGCAGCTACTCGACAATTGCATGGGCGGGTAGCTTGAGTCGAGGGCGGATGGAAAACGTGAGCTACGCGTACAAGAAAACGAGCGTGGAAGATTCCATGTTCCGAGTGTTCAACGCGTTGGGCCAAATATCGTTCGCGTACGCCGGCCACGCCGTCGCTCTGGAGATTCAGGCCACCATTCCCTCCACTCCGGCCAAGCCCTCCAGAATTCCGATGTGGAAGGGCGCCGTCGCCGCCTATTTCATCAACGCCGTCTGCTATTTTCCGGTCGCCTTCATCGGATACTGGGCTTTCGGCCAAGACGTTGAAGATAATATTCTTTTGAACCTTCAGAGACCCGCCTGGCTCATTGCTTCTGCTAATCTCATGGTCGTTATCCACGTCATCGGCAGTTACCAAGTGAGTTTTCAAAATTAAATCATGTCTAATATATATATATTTTTATTTTATTCTTACCAGCATTAAAAGTGACAACTCGTTACTTTCAGGAAAAAAGTTCTATTTTCACATTTATTTCTTAGTCATCAAGTGTTCAAGATATGATTGGTCCTCACATGTTAGAGCTAAATATTTTTCTTTTCTTTTTTTTAATGTGATGATCCGAGACTTGGTTATGTACCGTAGGTCTACGCCATGCCTGTTTTTGACATGATGGAGAGGATGATGATGAAGAGATTCAACTTTCGTCAAGGATTTTGCCTAAGAATCATCACTAGATCAGCTTATGTTGGTAGGATTTTATATATTGTTAGATAGTTTTAATCGTATTTCATCTCCATAAACGTTTCAATTTGATTCTTATAGTTTAAATTTTGTTTCTCTTTAAAATTTTTAGGATCCCACTAAAACTAAGTCAAACCATAGACTATAGAGATAAAAATTGAAACTTTTGGAAAGTATCCAAATTATAAGTAATAGATTTCTAATTCAACCTAAAGTTGCATAACTTAGATCACTTCGTGCACTAAATTTATAATTTAATCCAAAGTTGAATATTTATGTTAGTTAATTAACTTTTTTTTTATTTATAATTTTAGTTAATTAACTTGATTTGGTGCGAATGTGTTTATTCTTTCAGTATTTACAATATTTGTTGGTGTCACCTTCCCTTTCTTCGGAGATCTTCTAGGTTTCTTCGGTGGTTTTGGTTTTGCTCCCACTTCATACTTCGTAAAAGCTCTCTCTTTTTGTCTCTAATATTTAGTTCATAATTATTATATGATACCAAAATTCCAAAAAAATTTGATCCAAAAATTGCAGCTTCCAAGTGTGATGTGGCTAGTGATCAAGAAGCCAAAGCGATTCAGTGGCAAATGGTTGATCAACTGGGTATTACTATATCTTATTAATTAATGATATTAACTATGGTCTATGAATTAAATACGATCCTAATTAACATTTTTTAATTTGGTGGTTACGTTGTTTTTCAGGCTAGCATATTTATTGGAGTGTTCATAATGTTGGCTTCCACTGTGGGAGGACTGCGAAATATAATAGCCGATGCTTCCACTTACACTTTCTACACCTAAAATTATTATATTAAATCAACTTTTCTTCTCCATCTTCCTTTGGTCATTCATGTCTTCAATTTTCGAGCTTAATTAACCTCAAATTTGTGAACTACTGGAACATGTTAACTACCCCATTTTATTTTTGAAAAATAAGCTTACGTTTATGTTTGAGATGCGTTATAGATAGGTTTATATATATATATTTAATGATTAATGTAGTTATATGACTCAACTTAAATGGTTTCAATTTTCAACACAGAAAAAAAAAAACCTTATATTGAAGATCTATGTATACCGAGATTATTAAAATACATAAACATAAGAAAGAAAATGGCAAGAGGTGATAAAATATTCATATTTTATTGTATAATTTAAGGTGGGGGAAACATAGATAGCGTTCTTCATCATTGCTCTTGAAATCAAAATTGAAAAAGACATATCCATATATCTCTATCGTTGACTCGAAAAGAGAATTACTCCAAATTGGAGAAAAACCATGATCTACCAAAGATATGTAAAAAAATTTTACAATTACACATATTTTCCGACTCTAATTACACAAACACTATTAAAACAAATATCACTCAGTTAATTGGAGCTAATATATAGATTTAAAGTATTCCAATTGGGAGGGGTAAAATTCAAAAGTATGAACTTTTTTTATGGTATATTTGGAGCCAACAACGTGACGTAAGTATGATTACCTCCGCTAATAAGAATTTAAGTTTGTACATTCATTGTGTTGATTAGAGGTGGTTTGGTAATTTCCACTATCAAACACCATTTTAATTAGTTCATTCAACTAATTACCCATCACATAATATAATTCTTTACGATATGTTAAAAGATTGTTCACAAAACACGTTCTATTTTTTCTTCAAAATTTGACAAAGATTTTAACAGTAATTCCAATAACTTCTAACATCCAATAATATAATCAAAAGGTTATATATCCAATAGGTCTAATATAATTATGACCCAATTTTTAATTGTTGAATTTGGTCAACGTGCAATTTACTTAAGCAACCAAGAAATAACATTGTAAGAAAACTTTATAAGTGGCTAAGATTTGTGTCATTATGGTGCTGTTTATACATATATAGTGATAAAGTGGGTGTCTAATCTATTAATTAGTGCTCAATTAGCCTGTAATAAAGAGATAATGCACATTTTACTTTAATTATTGATTCTTGATTATGCTGATGAACTACATGACGTTTTTTCCATTCAAAATGATCACTTGAATTTAGACTATACGGTTGGAAAAGTCTAATAAGACAAAATTCAACTAGTCTCCCAAAAAAAAAAAATTCACCTAAATCCCATATCCATTTGTATATTTATTAAAAATAAACAAATAGGATTTTTCTTCCTACCATTTATGTTGGACCATGACATTTTTAAACACTTCTAAATTAATAACCTTTGCTGAGGTGAATTAGTAATATCAAATAGTTTTTTTTTTTAAGGTAGTGAATTGTATTAATAAGAAAACGCCACTTGAGTTACATTTGATATCAACGTATCAATAAAATCATTAATAAGCTACTGAGGAAAACATCAATTCCAATTCCAAAAACAGATTGAAATCCATGGTCTATAATACACTAATTAAAATAGTTTACATAAACATTTCAATAATCTATTTTCGTTAACATTTTATTCACTCAAATCTAAATATATTGTTAACTATATTTATATTATTCTTTTAATTCACTATAAATCTCCCGAATTGGCCAACGGCCCAAGGCCCATGTTTTATGGGCTGTGTTGTAGAGGAAGTTGGGCACTAGCCTTGCGAAGTACAACAGTTTCAAGGTCCTGTTTGTGATCACCAAAACGACGTCGTCTCTTTAGTTTCTTTGTCTTCCTCCTCCGTTCCTACTCATAGGCCTCCCTCTGGAAACGAACCAGTCCACTGCGATTTTCTGTTTTCTCCTCCTTGAATCTTTTAAATCAGTAGAAGGAGAAGAATTTCCCATCGGAGCTGATTTTTCGTTTCAGATAGACAGGAGGAAAATTCATGGAGATTGCGATTTGCGGGAAATTAGCTCTCTCGCCCAACCACGTCTTCAACCCCCAACCAGGTACTAATTTTTTTCACTCTTTTTCTTCAGTGTTAACCATTAAATATTCTTCGGATTTACTTATTTCATTGTGTTTCTTCGTCCTTTCTGCTTTGATTTTGATTCGCCATTTCTGATTCCTCTTGAAAATTCTCATACATCGTCCTTCCTATGTATCTTATCTTCCAAGGGGGTTTGAATTAAATTCTCGGTTCTAATTTTTTAATCTCAACATCATATTGGCATCTGAACAAGTTTAGTAGCTTCTACTAAGTTATGTGATGATCTCAATTGATCTTTGAAGTTGTTATGCTCGTGCCCTCCTGCCATCATCATCTATTTGCACTGGACTGAACCGATTGTCATAATCTGATAGGGAGTGACTAACAGTTGTAAGGAATGTACCTTAAGACCAAAAAGTGCACTATATTTTTATGGAAAGAATTTTCCCTGTGTATGCAGATATCTTGAATGGATTATATCCTATTCTTCCAGAATCTTCTGTTCTGTGGCATCTTCCTTATGCTAGATTTATAGAAGAATCGATCTCCTTTTTTTCTCCTAGTGTGGTCAATAAGCTGTCTAGCATATGCTACCCCACTTCAATTTCCCATCCAATGGCTATTCTTCTATCATTCTTTATCTTTGTACTTTGCTTTACATGCTTTTTTATTTTTTGTTCCATATTCTCTTTTGCATATGGCTTAGTTGTCAATCACGTTGAAGCTTCATTGTTTCTGGCTATCAGTGACATTAATCTACTTTCTATTCTTTTGAAGATTAAGATTACTTTTCCTCACTTTATTGATTCCATTGCTTTGTTATATTTATATGACTATTGATTAGATTCTTCTCATTTTACAACTTTATCTAATTTATCAAAGTGCCGCACTATGACTGGATTAGCAATGGATAATATAGTATAGTTCTCATAGCTTCATATAAAAGTTTCATTTCAGGGGACAAAAACTGTGTGTGTAGAGGGCTATGCTCGAGCCTTGGTGCAGCGATTGTTAAATCAGCAACAACAGCAGGAAAAGGAGGAGGGTTGTTGGAGAGGCCTGTTATTGAAAAAGCCACTCCTGGAAGAGAATCCGAGTTTGATTTGAGGTATTAAATATTAGACCAGTTATGTATTCAAAAGACTACTATATACTGAACTAGAAAAGGGGACAAAGAGAGAATAAAGTATACCAGTTAAAGGCTTTAAAGAGATGGACAGATTCTGTTGTAGGGTCGTCCGAAGACCAATGGTTAGATAGTTTATCACTAATCTTTACAATTTGAATTCTAAACCAGGACTACTACTCTTACGCAATGCATCTTTTGCTAATAACTTTACATGTATGAATTACTTTGTGTTGTCCATCCTGTACTTTGGATGATTTTAGGGATAATGTTATTTTATCAGCTATGCTATGTTGAACTTTGTGTTGAAACTCCAAAAACAAAGCGTCTTTATTTATATGAAAATGGTATTCATTTTTTATGATAGCCTCTGTTCTTGTACCTTAACACAGAAACTAAATACATTGACTTTTGAAATTTGAATACATAAAATGAATGGCTTTAAAGAGTGGTATGAGCCTGAATTGCAAATGACGGAAATTAAATGGTATCATCTTTTTTGACTGCTTTAAAAAATGAAACCCAGTAGCTGAATTCTTGCTGCAACTTTGGCAGACTTTTGGTTATTAGCAGATGTTGAAGTGATTTTTTGAATGTTTGATTGTACAACTCGATTCTGAATGAATGCAATGATATCATTATTCTCTGTTGGATAATTCTTTTTCATAGAACGAAGCTTCAAATCTGAACTGGTCATTCTGTATCAATGAAAATTTTCAGGAGATCAAGGAAAACGACGCCACCATATCGTGTCATTCTGCATAATGATGACTTCAATAAACGAGAATACGTAGTCCAAGTCCTGATGAAAGTTATCCCTGGAATGACGCTCGACAATGCAGTTAACATCATGCAAGAAGCTCACTACAATGGCTTGTCACTGGTGATCATTTGTGCTCAGGCTGATGCTGAAGAACACTGCATGCAGCTCAGAGGCAATGGACTCTTAAGTTCAATTGAACCTGCAAGTGGTGGGTGCTGCTAAACCCTTTCATTGTAGGATTATATGTATTCAAGCCAGTCTACATTACTTAAGGCAGGGAGATAGGTTAGCATTGGAAAAGAAAAGGAAAAGGAAACTGGTACGTGAGTATTAGACAACTCCTATGATATTTTGTTTGTTTTGGGAGTAGAAAAACTCTTTTTTGTCTTCTTTATTATTATTTATTTTCAATTTGAAGTACATATATGAAAAATGAACTTCAGATTTCTGCTACTTTATTGTGTATATATATATATATATATATATATTAATACCAGAGAAAAATATGTAATTGTTGTGTTCAGATATTTTTGTTCTCCGAGGAGAAAACCATTAACATGATTTGATTTCAATCAACTGAAAACTAGAAATGCCACTGTTAGAAGCCCTTATACATACCAGATGGATTTGTTATTTTAAGCCACTCGAACTCAGTATTCAGGAAAGAAAACCAGCATAGGATAAGAGTTGAGTAAGAAAAAGAAAAAGAAGAAAGAAAAGTGAGACAGAATAATCACAGGAGCAGATGCTGGAGCATTAAGTGGCCACCCGGAGCTAGTTTTAGCAAAATGATAGCTCAAAAACTTTTAACACACTCGAATTAAAGCAGTGGGCTATTCAATTCACCCATTATTCTAAAGTGCATACTGTTTGTTGGTGTGAATAGTGCATTATTGAGCCCCGGCTTTTGACACACAAATCTTCCCTCTTCGGCCCCACCGCCCAAATAAAAATTGGTAATTTTTCAAAGTTCATCAGAAGAAGAGAAGAATTGGAATTGGAGTTATAATAAGATGGAAGATTTATTTGGTTACATTATTTTGGGGTCATGTCCCACCCGTGCGTTTGCTTCATTCATTCAAAGCATCTCTCTTTCTTTCTTTCTGTTCCGGCCATCAAGCGCGCTTGTCGTGAAACCAAGTAAATGACACTCGCGGCTTGTCTTCTTCTCCCGCCTTCCCTCTCTTAAATACTAAACCTCCCTCTGTTTTCCCTTCTCAACCACTCCTCTCTTTTTCTTTATCTTCCCACTTTAATGGCGGACTTTTCTCTGCTTCTTCTCCTCCTTGTTTTCTCCTCTTTTTCCGGCCTTCACTCCCGGAGCTTGCCCCTCACGCCTAAAACCTCCGTGCTTGATGTGGCGGCTTCCATTCAGAGGACGACAGAGATTTTTGCATTTCAGGCTGAATCTACTGTGCCAGAACGAGAACAAATCGTCTCCGATTCCTCTTCCTTGGCTCTCCAGCTGAATTCCAGGATTTCCATTCTGAAAACCTCGCATAGCGACTACAAATCCCTCACATTGGCCAGACTCGAGCGCGACTCTGCTCGAGTTAGATCTTTGACTGCGAGGATAGATCTAGCCGTTCGAGGCATCGGCGGAGCAGATCTTAAACCGTTCGGTAACGGCGGCGGTTCGCAATTTGGGGCTGAGGATTTCGAGAGTCCAATTGTGTCCGGGGCGAGTCAGGGGAGTGGAGAGTACTTCTCCCGAGTCGGAATCGGTAAACCGCCGAGTCCAGTTTACATGGTGCTCGATACTGGCAGTGATGTGAGCTGGGTACAATGCGCGCCTTGCGCCGATTGCTACGAGCAAACCGATCCAATCTTCGAACCGGCTTCCTCTGCTTCTTTCTCCTCTCTTTCCTGCCAAACAGAGCAGTGTAAATCGCTCGACGTTTCAGAGTGTCGGAATGGTACTTGTCTTTACGAGGTCTCCTATGGCGACGGCTCTTACACCGTCGGCGATTTCGTTACTGAAACCGTAACTCTCGGCTCGACTTCTCTCCGAAACATAGCCCTAGGGTGCGGCCACAACAATGAGGGTTTGTTCATCGGCGCCGCCGGCTTGCTCGGACTCGGCGGCGGCTCGCTTTCGTTTCCCTCACAGCTCAATGCCTCGTCGTTCTCATACTGTCTCGTGGACCGCGACTCTGACTCGGCTTCCACTCTCGATTTCAACTCCCCGATTCCTCCCGACGCCGTCACCGCGCCGCTACACCGTAACCCTAATTTGGACACATTCTTCTACCTCGGCGTGACGGGGCTCAGCGTCGGAGGCGAGACTCTCCCGATTCCCGAGTCGTCGTTCCAAATGAGCGCGGACGGAAACGGCGGCACCATCATCGACTCCGGCACCGCCGTGACTCGGTTGCAGACCACCATTTACAACCTACTGCGCGACGTGTTCGTTAAAAGGACGCACGATTTGAAGTCCGCACGCGGCGTCGCGTTGTTCGACACCTGTTACGACCTGTCGTCGAAGTCGAGAGTGGAAGTGCCGACGGTGTCGTTTCACTTCCCCGACGGGAAGGAGCTGCCGTTGCCGGCAAAAAACTACCTGATACCGGTTGACTCCGAGGGGACGTTTTGTTTCGCCTTCGCGCCTACGGATTCGGCGCTGTCAATCATCGGGAACGCCCAACAGCAAGGGACACGTGTCGGTTTCAACCTCGCTAATTCGCTCGTTGGCTTCTCTCCCAACAAATGTTAATTATTATATAGCTTTTTTCCTTAATAATAGAAGTTTCCGTCTTGCAATTTGCAAATTTCTTAATTCGTTTTTTAATTAAGCTAATCCTTTTTTTTTCTCTTTGAGATATTAATTTTTTTTGTCCTGATGGTGTGGTCCCTGTAATATAGTGATGAATGGACCACCCAGTAACGGTAAGTGGCAAGCATCGTAAATTTTTAGGTGGAGTGGGGGTATAACAGGCAAGGGAGATATGAATATATCCGTTGGGATTTACGGGGTCCAAATAAAAATACTTTTTCCTTTAGGGAATAGAATAATATATTGAAAATCAAAAACAGGAAACGGTCAACTGCAGGTCGCAGGTCAGTCGCAGGTTTAACATTGGATGCTGTGGCAGTGACGTTGATTGGTCTGTCCTTGAGGGTTCCAACCTCCGCAAATGGATGTTTCCTCCCTCCTTAAGTTTTGTCTCTTTTTTTCTTCTTTTGTTTATATTTTTAAATGTTCTAGAATTCTTCAATTTTTATTAATTTTTGTTTTTATTTTTATTGTTAAAATTTTATGTTGGGTATTTAGTAAAAGAAATAATCCTAACAATTTAACAATTTTCAAATACTACTATATCCGTGTGTGATATGTAAACTTTAATAGACATAATAGGTAAATTTAGAAATAATAATTAAAATATTTTTGAATAGCCAACTTGAATATAGTTACTAATTAAGGTATTTCTCTTTTATCAAACCATCCTAAATTCGAATTCACATAATACTCCAAAATAAATATAGATATATATTTGCATTAGTTGGGTTAATTTAAGAAATAAAAGAGCATTTTCCAAATTTCCGTAATACTATAGATCATGTGGTTTAATTTCTCCTTTCAATGCTTTATAGTTAGAAATTATGACAATTTAGTCAAATACTCGATTTTCGTAGGGTTCAATCAAATTTAACCTAAAAATTCATAGTATTTTGTTGCTATAAAAGTTTGATGTAATATTATATATCATGTAGATATATCATTTGCATGTTCATGTTGTTGTCCTACATTTTAGAGAAAAAATGAAGTCATATTTGTTTGATTCCGTCAGGTAAGTATATACATAAGTGATATATTATACAGTAGCATTCTAGATTATATTATACAAAATATTAATAATAATAGACTTACCGGCATAAAAGAATTTTGCTAAATTATTTATTTAATGGTTGTTTGGATTGTATTTAGAGATGCTTCATTTTCTATAATATATCACCTAAACTTAAAATATTTGATTTTTTTTAAAATATTTAAAGTATTATATAAGTGGCTTATTTCGAAAGTAGGTAAATATATAAAATATTAAGTTGTTAAAATTGATTCCTGAGAATGGGAGTGATTGTTGCTAGGTTAGGTGAAGAAGTAGAGGGTTTCTATAAAGACAAATTAGGAGATTTATTCAAAAATAAAAAATGAAAAATAAGAGATTTATTTTCTTGTTTTGACTTTAGACTTCATTTTAAATAAAGATTCTATACGGATTATTGTTAATTTGCTTAAACCGAAAAAGTTTGTCATGTCATTTTCCTAATCACTACAAATAAAATAGTTATACAAAATTGAAAAGGAAAAATATTTGTGTATCAATATTTTCAATTATTTGTAACCGTTAAGATCAAAATGGTGTCAAAACTATTTATTATTGTATATCTAAACACAATAAATTTTGAGTTAAAATAATCCACGAAATCCAAAGTATATGACATGTGTATAGTTCAACAATAAATTATTATCTATCCACTTTCTTGAAGATTTTTTTTAGTAAACAAACGTTGGGATGAAGGATTGAATCCTCTGACAAAGGAGCATGGTGTCTTTAACTTCCGAGCTAAACTCGTGTTGGGCATTTCAAAAGTTCAAATCTTCCTACTCTACAACCTCAAGAGAAAATGTTTAATTTTTTTTAATGTTTAATAATTATAGAGTTGGAAAATCAGTCGTACTTCAACTTTAGTTTGTCTCTTAAAACCGCTAAATTATTCTTATTAAGATAGCCTATTAATTAGTTTATTAATATTATGTTAGGTTCAAAGGAGCATGGTGTCTTAACTGTTGGGCTAAACTCGTTTTTTTTTTTTTTTGACATAAGCTAAACTCGTGTTGGACATTTAAAATTTTGAATCTTCATACCCTACCATCTCAAGGAATAAAAAGTTTATTTTTTTTAAAGTTTAATAATTGTAGAGTTGGAAAATCAATCCTCCTTCAACTTTAGTTTGTGTCTTAGCCATTAAATTATCCTCATTACGATAGCACATTAATTAGTTTATTAACATGCTGTTATAACAATAAGTTAGTGTTTGTAAAAGGAGGTTGGTGGCAATTCTCTATAATTAGGAAGATACAATTAAGAGTTTTTTACCTCTGTGTATAGAATACCTGCGAGCACTGTATTTTGAGCGCTATAAATACATGAGGTTGTCTCCTGTATTTCAATTATCTATTTAACTTAAAAGGTATTAGAGCCCGACAAGTTCAAATAATATTTCTATCTAAAATGGGATCCAGATCAAGATTGGTGCTCAAAAGAGTCACAATCTTAAGACACATGTTATAGATCTCGCTTAATTGACTTTTCAGAAGTAACATTCATAAATATTGATAATCTTCGAGTTGACTTTAAATATATACAATTTGAGTTTAAATGTTATCTTTAAAATATTAGAAAAAGGTATTTTATATCGTATGATTTCTTATTTTAGTTAAGGTTAGACTACAGTTAAGCTATCCATATAAGTATATTTAAAAGTAAATACATTATCATTTCCTTGAAGTCGGAATTTCAAATCTCAATTTTAAGTCGCCTTGTTTGAAAAAAACCACCAAAATATTAACGATAATTCATTGGTCAATATTTGTACTTGAAAAAAAAAGGTCATTGGTCAACATTGTCTCTATTTACATACGTCTTGTTTTATTATCATCTCTCCTCTTCTTTTTCTTTCTAATTCTCTGTCATCATAATCTTTCTTGTTTTATTTTTTTATTTTTGTGAAATGTAATTTTAATAACTTTATTTTTGTTACTTACTAACAAAAAACGGATACACAAAATACCA
Organism: Momordica charantia; assembly: GCF_013281855.1. Lineage (NCBI taxonomy): Eukaryota > Viridiplantae > Streptophyta > Magnoliopsida > Cucurbitales > Cucurbitaceae > Momordica > Momordica charantia. Next base: position 29,155,772 of record NW_028275167.1, on the reverse strand, counting down.
AAAAAAGAAAAAGAAACCGATGTGCTATTTTTCCCTTTTTTTTTAATACAACAACCGATGTATTAATTTTATACTACTGGCGAGGTAGAGGATTAAACCATCCTTTAATCTTAAAAAAAAAACATTTTTACCACTCAATTATGTCCAAAAAGATTAAACGACTCAAAAAATAAAAATAATAGTACCTCATCCTCTTTTTTCTCAATGGAAAAAAAAAACAATCACTTGAATTTATCCAATAAATAAATAAAGTCAGGCATTGACCGAAACTAATAACAGTAGACATCTTTGCAAAAGGAAAAAAATTTTAAAAAAAATTGTAGAACACATAATTCCTCCTTCACGCTAGCGGTGAGCGCGTGAGCTGAAATTTCCTTCATGAGTGGGAGTGTCCGGAAGCGAACAGGCACATTCGTCTCCAAGTTCCGGAGTGATTCTGTCAAATTTGTCCTCTTTCAGTTTTCGTTTTCTTTCTCAATCCATGAAAATTGAAATTTCTGATACTTGTTTTTCTGTAAAGAATCCCTAAAAAGTAACCCTTTGATCCACTCTCCCTATCGTTTTCTCACCCACTTTTCACGTTCTCCTCAATTTCACCTCATTATGATTCAGTCCCAAAGCTTCCAATTCTTCAACCCCTTCCAAAACAATGCTCCTTAGCTGTTAATCCTTTCACAATGGGCGACTCCGGCAGCGTCTCCTCCTCCTCCTTCGATTCCGCCTCCGTCGCCACCGCCGACCAGGTGCAGGTACCCGCCCTACCACAAATCTGTTTAAAGTTGGGCCTCCCTTTTTCTCGCTGGATTCCGTCTACTTTACTGATAACTTTTGATCAAATTCTCTTCCTTTTCTTCATGGCCGATCAATGTGATTTTTTTTTTTTTTGCCCCTTCTCTTTTGGTTTGACTACAGAATGCAGTTGGGGGTCGCATGAGTGGCGACGGAGGCCAAGCACTGTCGGCTGAATCATCTCGCCGTTGGCAAGATATTTTCTGGTCCATTGTGTTTATGATTCATTTGATCAGCGTGGGATTTGTTCTGGTGGTTCTGGGGCTTAATAGGTTCAAGAAGAGCAATAGATTACAAATCGATAAGTACACAAATACTATTATGGAGAATAGGGATGGATTGACAGAGGATTACTGGCCTCTGTATGCTTTAGCAGGTGGAGTTGGAACCTTGCTTGGGTGGACTTGGTTGTTCTTGCTTGGTTCTTTTGCAATTCATGTAATGAAGATTTCTGTGCACATTTTGACTACTTTTCTTGCTGTGATAAGTGTTTTGTGCTTCTGGGGCCAACTATTTTTCTGGGGTGTAGCATTTGGAATTGGTGCAGGGCTGCAGTTCCTCTATGTTATATCAGTTATAGACAGGTACGAGATTGAATTATGAAGAATTTCGATGTTCTCAATCTCAATTTACTGCCATGCTTCTGAAACTTTCCATGCTTTCATCATTTGAACTATAGTAGTGAAAGTAGCCTTTGGGTCCATATGTGTCTTTAACTATTTTTCAAAAAATTTCCCTTTAACTCAGCTCTCTTTGAGAATTAGAAATGTACATGAACAAAAAATTGGACTAGATGATAATTGCAGTCTTCTCTGACCATGCATTTTTCCTTCCATAGACTCCCATTTACACTGCTAGTGTTGCAAAAGGCTGTAAAGATGGTATCCGGGCTTCCTGAAGTTATAAGAGTTGCATTTGCTTTCATGATTGTCATGCTTTTGTGTATGGGAATTTGGTCTTTTGGAGTAGCTGGTATTGTGGCATCGAGTATGGGTGACGGTGGACGCTGGTGGCTACTTGTGGTGAGCTGGCAAGTTTGCTCTTTGTTATGTCACTTTATGCAAAGATGAGAAGTTTGACAGTTTAAAAAAGCCAGGAATGTTAGCTGAATTTGTATGATATGGAATTTCTGTTTGCAGGTTTTCTCGATAAGCTTATTTTGGGCTGGTGCTGTTTTGTGTAATACTCTACATGTTGTAGTTTCCGGAATGGTGTTTCTAGTTCTAATCCATGGCGGCAGAGAGGCTTCGTCTATGCCATCAAAGTCGTTGGTAAAGGTTTTACGATATTCTGTGACAACATCTTTTGGTAGCATTTGCTATGGATCACTTTTTACAGCTGCTATCCGGACACTGCGGTGGGAGGTATTCGTGCGAGAACTTTATTTCCTTTCCCACTTTTCATTGTTTCTTTCAATCTACACGTTTTTCTTAAAACTAAAATAGACATATTTCAGATCAGGGGAATCCGATCAAAGATTGGCAAGAACGAGTGTTTGCTTTGCTGTGTTGATTTTTTGTTTCATCTTGTCGAGACTCTTGTTTGTTTCTTCAACAAGTATGCTTATGTTCAGGTACTTTCTTTTACCTCGTTTTTTTTCCCTATTAAAGAAACAAGTGGAATAATTTATTTAGTTTGACTCTGTACTCTGAACTTTATGAACTGCTATTACAATTTCCCCGTGACTATTTCATAGTCTGCTGCATCTCTTTGCTTCAGATTGCAGTTTATGGTAAAAGCTTCAACCGTTCAGCCAGGGACGCCTGGGAATTATTCCAGTCAACTGGAGTTGAAGCTCTTGTTGCCTATGATTGTTCAGGATCTGTTCTGTTGATGAGCACCATCATGGGCGGGCTCACCGCTGGAACTTGCTCGGGCATTTGGACATGGATCAAGTGGAAGGATAAGGTGTCAATGGTGGCATGTACTGCAACATTGATGGGAATGGTCCTGGTAAATATGAATCTTTGTAGCTGGGTGTTTGGAAATATTGTTTCTCTAAATTTGTATTATATTTTGCTTGCTAATTATAATCTATGAATTGGAAACTTTTTAGTTTTTCAATTATAAAGTTGTCATTCTATCTATTTTGTAACTTTCAGGTAGGCCTTGCAATAGTCGTTGTGGAAAGTGCCGTTACATCCATATACATCTGTTATGCGGAAGATCCCTTGTTGATTCACAGATGGGATGCTGAATTCTTCAACCAGATGTCGGAGATGCTTCACCAGCGCCTTCAGCATCGGAGTTCACGAGCAAGGGAAGTGTTAACAGAGTATCGGTTTGACAGCCGCAGAGAAGACCTGGTACAGGCATGAACTCCGGTACCGTGCACAACCCAATTTGTTAACTTCATTCACTTGAATAAAACTATTTTTGTTTGAGTTGTGGAGTTTACTTTTGTTAATGTAACAATCAATCAACTGTATAATAGTTTAAGATTCCAAGAGTGAAATATATCAGTAGCTGAAAAATTTTGATGATTTTCAGTTTCCATGCTATGCTTTTGCTGTAGTATGGTATGATTCGATTTGATGCTGTGATGAATTGTGCTTGTTATGTCGAATTGTCAGTCACAAAGCGCGAAATGAAAGTTGATAAAAGTCCAAAAAGAACAGGGTGATGCTTTCATTATCCTTTTATTATTTGGAAGCTTCAATCTTTAGGATATGGGAATGTCAAAGATACATACAACTTTCAAAAACGTGAAGAATCCTGGGTTTTGTTGTCCTTTTGCCTGTTTTTTTCTTTTCTTTCATGCCTTCTTATTCTCCCTGCAACACAAAAAGTGATGTTAAAAGTTGCCTTCTCTTTACAAAACTTGAAAATCAAGACAGGTACATACTGAAAATACAATATCTTGTGTATTTGACTGCTTGAGGAATGAAAACCCCTGTTCCATTCCCATTTTCATGGCAAACACGTCCTTCAAAATCATCCCCATTTTGGCGCCTACTCAAATTTCTCTCCAGGTGCGGCTGATGATCGCTTTGTCAACCCGCTACACCCCGTTCCATCTCATCATCATCGTATGCTGTCAAAAGTAGAATGATCCGCTTCCTTATCTCAGCATAGAAACCATCTTCTTCTTCTACTACTTGTTTGTTGAGCTCTGCTTTGAAATCCATGGTTTTGGGGATTCTTCTGTGAAGAAGATAGATTGTGTTTGGAACTTTATACCGAAGTGAGAGCAAATGAAGTACTCTGTTTGGAGACAGAATTGTGACAGATACAGACAAAAAGGCCTAATTTTTTTAGCGTTAGTACACACGGCTCACGGCTATCGTCTAGATCTCAAGTACTTCATTAATTTCATATCTCAAGTACTTCATTAATTTCATAAACTTGTAGACTAAGATCAACTTGCCAAGTGAAATGGAACGAATTTGATTAATTAATTATTGGTTTATTTTTCCTTCTTTTTTTGTTTTTTGAAAGGAGATATCTCTCATGGAATGACAAATATTATGTGTTTCTGGACTATATGAGTGCTTTTTGTATTATATTCTAAACGAATAAGAATATTTTAAATATAAATTCTGCAGGGATCGAATTTGTTTCTATGAAAATTCTGGTGCTTGAATATTTGAGAGGAATATAAATTAAGTAAAGATATTGTTATTTTTGCAGCATCGAAACCTAACATAATTAAATTGATTAAAGCATATATATATTTGAGGAAAAGAAGTCATTATTTTAAAATCTTATATCTATCTATTTCTAGTAATGGATTAATCAAGTTGGAATGGTTTAAAAATTATGAAACGGTTATGTTGAAGAGGAGATTGCCGCGCCCTTTGGAACCGTCTCAGTTTTTCAAGTTTCATATAAAGAGAAGAGAAGCACAGCCCCCTTACATTTCTTCATTCCTCCAAGTATATGGACAATTTGCAGAAAGACGCCAATTTCTCTTCTGTGCCATCGGCGCCGCCGCCGCCGGCCTCGTTTTCTTCCAATTTGAACCACCCCCGAATGGCGGCGGCGGCGGCCAATCCTCCCCCACCCCACTCTCCAGTGGCGTGGTCCACCGGCCTCTGCGACTGTTGCAACGACATTAGTATCTGTTAAGTTCAATTATATTTTACTTGTTAGAAAATATTTGTGTTCTCATTGTTTTTTGTTTACAGGCTGCTTGACTTGTTGGTGCCCCTGCATCAGCTTCGGGCGCATAGCAGAGATATTGGACCGAGGATCACCATGTAATTAATTAATTAATTAATTAGTAATTAATGTGTTAATTGAAAGTTTTTTACAAAAATAATTAAAATGTTACAACTTTGCACTTGCAGCGTGTGGGGTTAGCGGCACACTTTATTTGGTGATACTGAGCCTGTCGGGTTGGTCGTGCCTCTACACTTGCCTTTATCGCTCAAAATTGAGGGGACAATTCTCGTTGGAGGAGACCCCTTGCTCTGATTGCTGCGTCCATTGCTTCTGCCAACAATGTGCCTTGTGCCAAGAGTACAGGCACCTTCAACACCATGGCTTCCACATGTCGTACGGTGAGTGGTTGTCACTTATCTGTATTAATTGAGAGGAAATGACATTACCTGACTACTTATCGAGTGAGTACATAATAATCTCCGATTCTTAATAATGTCTCGTTAAATTACTACTAAACGTCTTAATGGTATAATTCAAATTGGTATTAGTTCACTCAAAGAAAATGGTTGTTGTGGTGCTTATTTTAATGTATGGGCATAGGGTGGCATGGGAACGTGGAGAGGCAGAGACGGATTGCTGCTGCTCAAGCATTGTTGCCGCCGCCCAATGTGCAGGGAATGACCCGTTGAGTCAACCTTTGCTGCCTTTAAAACTATATATTTAAATGAACATTGTTATTTTTATTGTTGATTTTATGTAACTTTGATCCGATCAATAAAGACTATTGGAAATATTCTCTTCACATCCAATCTTCTTCTGAATTTTTATTAATTATTGGACTTAATTTTGTTAGACTCCTGTTTAATTTTTATAATATTGTCTACTTTTGACTTAAACATGCGTGTTGCTGTTTATAACATCATTTGCATTTTCAGTATTAAAATTGTTTAACTTTTAATTATGAAATGTGCTTTTTTTTCATCTAAAAAAAGTGGAAAACCCTTTACACATAAAAACCACGAAAGAATTGCAACAATTTTTGTTGCATATAATATTCAAACGTGACAAAAGCATGGAGACATAAATTAATGTGAATTTAAAATAATCTTAAACAATGCGATGAGTCTTCTCTTCTTTAGGAAGATTAGACCTTATTTCTATAATAATATTTGGTCAATTGCCGACCAATCCAATGGCCCATTATTCTGTATCATTTATTAGTTTAATAGGAAAAGCATGTCATTTTTGTAATAATTCAAATTCAGCTCATTTAACCGACAACTATTTGCATTGAGGTCCCCAAAATGGGGCATTGTGGCCTTTTTTTTAATAAAAAAAAAATCACAATCTCCATCATTTATGTCTTTTATGATTTTATCTTTTTGTTTGTATCATATATTATATTTTAGTCTTTATATTATAGTTTAGCTTTTGAGTTGTTATACTTCTAAATGCATAACCATTAAATTCTTGTGTTAAAAAATTGTTAATATTCATGAAACTGGACTAAAAATGAATTCTAGTTTAAACCAGTATTATCTAATTCGAAATAGATGTTTAACATGAATAACTTAATCTTTAAATTTAGTAAAAATATTAAGGGTTAGTTTTTTCCTTCCTGAACAATTAAAGGTGAATTTGTATCACTGGTAGTAAAATGAAAAGTGATTTTAGTGAATTAAAAGAACTTTTTAAATTTTTAGTATTTGGTTATATAGTTAAAGATAATTTTGGATTTTTTTTTTTCAAAAAGTAAAGCACTCCACTTTAAGATAAAAACAAAAACATCACAAACTCCTAATATGTTACAAAAATTGAAGTACAAGCCTTAGAAATGTATTTTAACCTCTCTCTTTTTTTATATATAATATAATGTTCGGTAAACATTCTTTTCTTTTCTACGTAGGAAAAAAAATATTTTTTTATAACATTTTCGCTTTTAATATTCATGAGATTCCATCTCAAAACCAATTGATGAGATGAGTAATCTATGTCTATTATAAACCATTGTTAGGTCTATTTTCTTTTCAATGTGAGATCCTTAATATTCACATAGGAAAGATTATTTGTCTGTTTGCCTTGATTTTGCCTCGTCTTGTGGAAATTAGTCTCATATATATATTTTTTATTTCAAATAACAATTTCAGGTCTTCCCCTTATGGATTGTATTTTATAGAAAATATATCCATTTCCATACCATATTGTTGCTTTTCCAAAAAAGATGGTGCTTCATTTCCAACCACCACCATTATCTCTTTTTTTTTCCCCTTTTTTTTAAGGGTACATTGAATCAATGAGGATAAAAAGATAATAGAAAGTGGGAATTAATGTCTGGGGAATGAACAAAGTTGGCTGCCCATTTGCTTGTATATGGAAGATTTTGTCCCTATCCAAATCTAAGCATTTCTTTTGAAACCATATACTTTAATTTTGTTCTATAAATTATATAGAAAACTGATCACCAAAATTATTGATTGTGATCAGTTTATCAACCATTTTGTTTCAATACTTTATTTTTTGAAATAAAATAAAGAAAAAGTTGTTTACTAAAGGAAGGTTCCATTGTGTTAACCTATACCCTACTTCCAAAATTCTAGTCAAATTAAAAAGAATATTTTGTTTTTAAAATTTGGCTAAATATAAAAATAATAATAGCGTAGAAAACAATTGAAAGAATAAATTATATCAATACACAATATTTTTTGACTGAAAATATTGAAAATAAAATTATCATCAAGGGTATAAAATAACTGTTTTGCGTTTCTAATTTTGCCACTTTTTAAGGCTCTTCCGAATATTCCCAAAATAAGACGTGGGTTAGTCCATAAATTGGAGAAGTTTTGTGGAGGGAAATGTAATTCATAGAAGTAGAGTCCATCATATAGAATTTGATATTGTTTACTGGTTGTTGTTGCTAGGGTACTTTCACTCATTCAAAGTGTGATCCTTCTAATTCAAGTGAATAAATTTCAAATAGGGATGTATTTGATCCCAATGTGCTAAATAGAGCTACTAAGAATTCTACGTTGAAAATATAAGATATATGATTATTCTTCTCATTGTCAATTAATTTTGAGATGAAATTCTATAAATAATGATGTAATTGACTTTAAGACTAATTTAAAAAAGAATCTCATTGATAATTGGTCAAAGGATGGTCAACAAATAGAAAAGTGGGTCGTTTGAGGGTCGAGAGAGAGCTAGTTAATAATAGTAAGGACAAATAAAAAATCAGGGAATATCTAAGGCATTAACAATAAGTAACAAAATTTTCAAACAGAGTATAACTCAATTGGTTTAAGTAGGTTTAAGCATAGATACTTAATGAGGTTTGAATTTTACCCATATTGTTAAATTGAAACAAATAAAAGTTGATTGCCTAGTGTTTTTTTTTTCAACAATTGAGAATTCAAACTTTTAGAAGTTCTTGGCCTAGAATTTCTATAAATATTAGTGTCAAGCTTTAATGAAATTGTTCCGGCAAGAGAACATTGTGTTTATAAGATGCTACAAATGAGGATGGAATTAATAATCTTTGAGATGGTAAACTACAAATATTAAATTATCTATTTAAAAGATATTTTATTTATCATATTAAATTGTCAAGAATTGTTTTTTATAATTAATTTAAAAGGTTTACTTCAAAGTTCAACCAGCTCAATTCTATGCAAAACACATCACTTTTCTAAAATGGAATAAGCTTAAATTTCATTCCTTAATGATAATTTTAAAATAAATAATATTAAAAATGTTGAATTACTTTTAAGTGGTCCTTTCAATGTGTACCTAATAGCTTTTTAAGCTTTAAGAATATTTTAAGAATTGGTAATCACCTTGAATTTTATATCTAACAAATTTCTAAATTTTAGAAGGTGCCGATAACCCATTTAAAGGTTAAAAAGTTTATGTTATCAAAAGAAGAAAGATTAAAATTTTATTATATACTGCAATGAATATCTCTAGTTTTATGTATTATTCTATTTCTTTCGATTTCTTGGTATTGTTCTATTTCCCTAGGATATATATTATATCTCTAGTTAAATGATACATAAAACAATAGAACCAGAGAAATCAGAACTATATACTCGTATATGCGAACTAATTTAAACAATAGAACCAGAGAGCAAGAGATGAACTTTCATTCTGTCCAAAACTGAAACCTAAATATAACATAAACTACGGTACAATGGGAACCGACATACTGAAATGCTCGTGCGACGGTGGCCGGAGATGAAATTAGATGATACCGTATAATGGAGCTGCCGGAGATGAAAGGAGGCAGCGACAATGTTACCGTATAATGGTAACCAACGGAGGCCAGCGATGAAATGTTCTGCAAACAAAAAAATCGGAGCTGCCAAAGACAGCGACAATATCGGAGAAATGATCGGATGCTTCAAAGGAAGAAGAAGCCCGACAGTCAGTGTAGTGAAAGAAAATCGAGGGAGAAGAAGGAGGTTACGGAATTTTTGGTTTTAGGATTTTCAATTTTGGAGAGTTGAATTAGCACGATTTAATATATTTTAATAATGATTTATCAATTTCATATTTTAATAATAATTTAATATTATGATGGATATATTAGTAATTTTGTTGCGGATAGATTTAAAAATTATTTTAGAAATTCTATATTCCTAAATACAGAATTTACTAATCCCTATATTATTTGGTAACTGTAAATGCCGGGTCTGACGGAGGGGACATCGTGACGTCGATTTCAGTAGGGTTTTTGATTCTCTTCTTTTCGCGCCCTAAGAGAAAGCAAAATGGAACCACTGAAGATTGAAATGGTGCAATTATGGTCCTCCTACGAACTACAGTCATGAATTAGAAGATTGACGAGCTAGCTAGAGCACTTTATTGGAAGTCAAATTCAATTTAGGCACCCATCAACGATTTGCCATTTGAACAACCATCTTTGGTGGCTACCATGAAAAGCAGCAGGGGCAACTGGAAGTGCTCTTAACTTAAGTTTCTGGACTAGCAATGGCATCTGAACCACAATTTGACCTCGATTTTCATGGTGGAAATTCTCGGTGGAAGTGGAAGTAATGTTATTTTGTCAAACACTTCGCTTGAGAAGGTGCAATCAAAAGTCCAAGGAAATTTTCTGACATGTTAAAATTTTTCTTTAGCAATTTCACAGTTGAGATTGGTTGGAGGATTGAACTTAATACGGATGCTTTTGAAATCAAATATCACTGTCAAGCAATCGCACATCCAGAATGGACATATGCTTGCTTGCGCACAATTGGTATGTCATTTTTGACCCTTGAAGCTGGCATTTACAACCACACATATTGATAGACCTAAATTATCTATAGTTCTTGAATTTCTATCTTGATTGGAAATCACTCTGGGACCTTCACCGTTTAACTACTACTGTTGCAAATTTTGGAATGTATGAATCTTGACAGAGATTGTAACATAGAAACGTTCTGTTTTTTTTTTTTTTCCCTTTCTTTCTTTCCCACCCAACAAATTTAATGGGGATAAAAGAATATTTATGATGGTCTTTTATCTTTTATCTTTTTCCCTCTTAGGTAAGGCGTCTATAAGGTGTTTGCAAAAAGTCCCCAAAGAGGGTAAACTAGATTGATGATGCATACCGAACTTCTTTTGGGAGGCAACAATTGTGATGGCTGCAGCATGTTCAGCAACAGCTCTTATAGCGTGTTGGCTGTGGTGGCTGCGCAACAGACACGACAATGCCGATAATTATGTTCCAGGTAAATTTTTATGAATTTTTAAACTGTGTAAAGCTGCAAGAGTCCTAACGTCACGATTAAAATTGAAGTGGGACAAGCAACATGACATGTTTCTCTTGTGCTTGAACTTTAAGCACATATTAATAATGGAGTTTTCCAATGGGGGTGGCAGTAGGCCATAACAAAACCCACCAATCCGAGAATACACCACTACAAGCTAATAAGTCAGACTTTGCTTTTCAGACAAAGCGCATTCAAAGTGAGCCATTTCAAAAAGTTGTAAGTGGGACTAAAAAAGCATTGCATTCTAGAACTGTAGGCCTCAATTGTCTTCTTTTGAATTTATATCTTTTCACACAACCTTTTCTTGTTGATTCATTACTAATATTTCTTTCTTTCTTTCTTTTTTCCTGTTATCGTAATTTGTATACAGCATATAATTATTTTTTATTTTTTGAGAGATAAATGCAGCATATACTAAAACATGTGAATCTCACCTTTTATATTACATTCCTATAAAATAAAGAAAAAATAGAGTAAGTCCCGACTCTATTTTATTGTGCTTGAATCAATGTAATGTCAACCCATGTGGCACTCAGCCAATTGCCCACCAACCCCAACTTGATGGAATAGCTGTCCACGTCCTGCCACGAGGCTTATCCTTTCATCATCTATATAAGGAACATCAGAAATGCATACTTCCGGCCATAACCAATTATACCCTCTCAAAATTCTCCGGCATAATTTCTGCATCTACCCTCATCTCCATCCCCATTCTATGAGGAGTAAAAGAATGCCTACCATTAACCTAGATCAGATTCAAAGTTTTGAAGAACATGATAATAGCCTTGATCAACATAATGTGTTGGTTGAGGAGATTGAAGGCCTAATTAGAGTTTACGGAAATGGGTATGTGGAAAGACCACATATAGTTCCCTGTGTCTCTAATGCATTGCCGCCAGAGCTCGGTGTTACTTCTTGGGATGTAGTTGTGGATAAGTTAAACAACATTTGGGCCCGTTTCTATATTCCACAAAAGTGCCAGGAGAAGCTGCCTTTGCTCGTGTATTTCCATGGTGGTGGGTTTTGTGTGGGCTCGGCCGCTTGGAGTTGCTACCATGAATTCCTTGCCAGGCTATCTGTAAAAGCAAACTGTATAATTATGTCCGTGAATTATCGTTTGGCTCCGGAAAACCCTCTTCCTGCTCCTTTTGAAGATGGATTGAAGACCCTTTTGTGGTTGAAACAAGTTGCTGTAGTTGGGGCCAAGCAGAATTGGTGGTCAAGATACTGCGACTTTACCAAAGTCTACCTTGGTGGTGATAGTGCTGGTGGCAACATAGCCTTCAATGTAGCCGCAAGGCTTGGTGGTAAGACGACTGCTTCCGGAGCAGTGGTCTTGAAACCATTAGTAATTAAAGGTAACATTTTGATACAGCCATTTTTTGGTGGGGAGTCAAGAACTAAGTCAGAGAAGTTTCTGGTCCAACCTCCTCGTTCACCGCTGACCATGGCGGTTTCTGATAAGTACTGGCGGTTGGCGTTGCCTTCCGGGGCAAACCGTGACCACCCATGGTGCAGCCCTTCAGTAAAAGGGTTGTTTAAGGTGGAGGATTTAAGGGTTTTGCCTAGTCTGATTTGTATATCAGAAATGGACATATTGAAAGATAGGAACTTGGAGTTTTGCTCTGCGTTACATACAGTGGGTAAGCTGGTCAATTATGTGGTTTATGAAGGAGTCGGCCATGCGTTTCAGATTCTGAACAAGTCACAGCTCTCACAGACCCGGACCCATGAAATGATTGATCATATCAAGGATTTCATTAGTGTGTAGCTCCAGTAGACTTTGTACAAAAACGAACACTTCTTTCAGATTTAGTTTTTTCCTCACAGAAGAGAGAAGAGAGAGAGAGAGAGAGTATTCTTATCAGACTTATCACTACAATTTCCCATTTAACTTATCTTTATTATATACTTCAATGGAGAGTACTGTACAAGTTGGAGTCCTATGCAAACTTGCATTTCGGAATGTCCTATATGAATATAGATTATATATCTTTTCTGACTCTTACTGTTGCCTTTTCAAATCTTTGCAATTTGTTGAAGATGGAAGTATAAGGAAAATACTAAAAGCTGCACTGTGTGGTGGGCCTCCACTCCACCCGTGAGATGCAGTTCCCATAAGAAGTAAGAAAGTGGAAGTTTAGCCTTAGCTAGGAGCAGATAACCAATTCAATTTTGTATGTCATCCATTTGTTCAGCATGTCCGTTTGTGGTCAAACCGAGGATATTGTGCACTCGCATGTGACATCTAAGCCACGTGACTGGTTCGTGATGAGTAAATTCTTCTATAGTATGTTTTTGTTTAATTTATATCCATCTTAGACATCTACACCTGGACTTAACACTCCAACATCCCTGCCTCCTATCAACTGCCATGATGTCCTAGCCATCTCATGGCAATCAGAACATGTTTTTCTATTGAGGAGCTTTCATTAAGAGATGAAAAAAATTCATGGACATACAAAAAAACAGTCTAAACGTAGAAAAAGGAACTCCAATCCAAAGGAACAACGTCTAACTGATAAGTACAAAAGTCTTTAGAAACCGACCCCACGAGGAAGTATTAAATCTAATAAGCTCCCTAACCATACTCCATAGATCTCCCACACCCTAAAGGTTCTATTGTTTCTCTCAAGTCATATTCTCCAAGAAGTAGCCAGGAAGAAGGTCTGCCACAAAAACCTTTTCCTGTTCCGAAAGGGGGACAACAATGCCTCATCCATCATCGTTGGCAATTGGAACATGTTACTCAAGCAACTTAACATGTCAAGGGACTAGATTTAATCATGATGACCGTCAATTTAGACCCTTCTCATTCCATCAGTTAAGCAAGTTGTAGGTTGACCAACTCGACTCCGGTTAGCTTTCAGACAAAAGTAGTTCCAAATAATCACTTTACTTCTTCAAAAGTAGTATAAGACTCCATTCTGAAAGAATCGAGTATGGGCGTATGATACTCAAAATTTTTGCTCACCGTTAACATTTCAACAGCACTCAAATTGCGAGTGAATGTCATCACTTTTGTACTTCTTTTAAGCTCTTGTCTTACAAGCTAGGCAGCAAACTTTGTCAGCAGCAATAATATTGTCTCCTTTTTCGTTTCGTCTCTAGTCTCTTCCTTTTTAGATGCACAACTGGAAAGAAACCTCACACTTAGTAGAGGGAGGGACTGACTCTACATTAGTGGATGGCTGATGCGACACCAAGGGTAAATGATGAAGTGAAGCCAATGACAAATTTAGGGCCCTCACTTCTCAAAAGGATGTGTATACCAAAACAGGTGCCAACTTTATGACAATGGATATTGGTTGGGGGGCCATATTCTCCATCCCCTGTACTCTTTGACGCTGCACATTGGTGATGACACGGTTTGCTTTTCCTTGTGCAGCCATTCCTGGGGTTCACGTCTCTATCTTTTTTTTTAGTTCATTTTACTAAATTTAATTTCTAAATTTTTATAATCGCATCTAATTAGTTCTTTAATTTTGAAAGGTTTTAATTATGTTCTTGAATTGATTTAACAGTCTATGAAATGTTGATGTGATATGTTTTATTAGATTAGTGTGGATTGATTTGGCATGATATGGCATACAAATAGTAGAAAAATAGGAATAATTGGGCATACTTAGTGGCGCATTTGCTAGTTACAAGTTGTATATAATATTAAATATAGCAAAAATTTTCACTTATATCAGTAGTATATCAAATACTCGTATCAATAGTATATCAGACACTCATATCGGTATTACATTAGATGTATATCATACATATTGCACAGACACTCATATCAGTAGTATATAAAATGTATATCACATACATATTGTAAGTATATCAAACATTCATATTAATAGTATACCAGATATATATCACATACATATATCAGTAGTCATATATATTACAAATGTATATCATTTAGGTAAAGTTGTTATTTTAAAGTTTGACTTCCATTTTTTTTAAGTGCTATATTTAAAAAACTAAATATAGTTGTTATTTTGCTAATTTTACTCATTATTTTTGTCATATTTGCTACTACCTTTTTTTACCATTGTAATGGATAAAACATTTTTCCCCATAATTGTGAGAGCTTACGATATTTTGAATATAGGCTATACGTAAACAACATTTCATAAATAGTATTGACAGTCTTGGACTTATTTTATGGTGGAGTGAGTTGGTTTAGCTCTAATCTATGATGCAACAGAGACCAATAATTAATCATTCCGACTAATCCATAAGGTGAGAAATGAAGAGATATGTGCTAAAAGAGCACAAGAGATTACGAAATTTGGGGCGATGGTTGGTCCATCCATGAATAAGACCTGCATCTATGGAGTTAAAACAAGATCTTGTGTTATCACAATACTCAGATTTTAATTCCACAAGTGCTGTAATGTTATTAATGTGTTCCAAAATTAACCTTTTGTTCCCAGGGGTCCATTTTACTTTTATTTGAAAATACGATATTGAATGAATCCAAATCTCCTTTATTTTCAATATTAATGCAAAAGCAATTATTTAAATTAAGGGTTGGAAATATTTTTTAATCATGAATTTACATTGTGCACTGTATGACGAGATTACTTGAAGATGATCAGTAGGCCCAATGAATCAGGAGAAAAAAATATCCATAACACAGAAATAAGACCTAGAAATTGATTTAGTTTTGGAATCTTAAGAGTATAGTCAATATAATTAATATAAATCGATAACAATTACAGTAGAGATTGAGGGATTGGAAATCAAAAAAGGTATAGATACAAACGGAGGCTTGAAAGCCCCACCGTTCATCAACATCCAACAAATTCTGAGTCAAGTGTTGAAAAAGACAAATGAAGAAAGAATATTAGATTTCTAGGATGCAGAAGAATAAAAGCATGAAGTCTTCTACTGAAGGGCAATTACCAAATGATCAACTGAGTAAACCCAGAGGTCGTCAATGCCTCGCTCTGCACGCTAGATGCATCATACAACTGCACTACAACAACGAACAGGGGGAAGAAACATACAGCTATTTCATTTAAAAACAATAGCAACTTCTGCAAAAGCATCCTCATACAGATGTTCGTGATGGAGATGGAATCCCATCTAACTAGACATCATCACATGATCGATTGATTGAAGAGCTTGGTTGGCAAAGAACCGGACATCTACATCTGGATCCTCACTGAGTTCAACTAGACTAGGGCGGATCGTCTTTTCCACCACCTGCATCGTAAGTGTTATCCAATGTTAATGCGGAAGCACTGAGAACCAATGAAAAAGAAAATATGTAAATGTACAAATGTATTATCAAACTACTCACAGGCTGGTCAACTATGGGAATGAGAGACTGCAACACCTTTGCCACATTAAACTTGATATTTGGAACCCTGCAAACACGAAATTAGCAACAGAAAAAGAGCCTAGACCTAGATATTGCCTGTCGGGTTGTCCAATTAACAATTAGGCACAAGCCAAATGGGTTAACTCCCATCCATTAATCAATTTTATAAAGTTGATTTCCCCCTTCCCACTTGAGGGAGAAACGAGTTTAACAGGAATTCATAACATCAGTTATCAACAAAATTTATGTCATGCACCTGTCCTTGGAAGAACTGATAACCACTGGCAAAAGCTTTGAACATGTGATTTCTGAGCCCATGACTGGGGCAAGAAGGGAGACCGCACGAAGCACAGTCATTCGATACAAATAGTGTGGGTTGTTAATCATGTCAAGAACCTGTTTGTGAAACACCATTTCAGTAGCTGGAGTACAAAGTGCATATATTGTGTGTGCATGCAGGCAGGGTGAAGGGATTTCTAGAAATGTTGATTAACGTTATACTTCTTTTCATAACCTCTGGATGATGTCCTTGATCTAAAACTTTTTACACTTATTTCATTTGTGATTCAAACCAACTGGAGAAATTTTTATATCCTCTCTCTGGACTGCTCATATTTTTTTTCTTATCCAAAAAAATTGCTATGATCACACTTCCAAGTTTCTAGGATGCAAACAAAAGTGACATAAATCAAGTAAATTGTTCAAAATACAATGTATGGCTAACATCTCAGTGGGCTTGAAGTGACTGAAATGTTATAAACAAACCTGTGGGACAATATGCTGCATTGCCCACTCAGGACCAAATTCTTCTGCAAGGCGCTTCAAATTGTTAGCAGCTGCATCACGGATTGAGTAAACCTGTAAAGAAGCAAACGTTGCAATAAAAATAAAGAATAAGAACCTGCCTTATATATAATAAGCTTTAAAATTATCCCCTTGTATCATTTTTTCTTGCATCAGAGCTTACGTTGTTGTAGAAGGATTAAGGAATATGTGCACTTTCAGTACTTTGTTGACTATTTAGATTGAAAGAATCAAGCATATTTTCGAAGACCAGACATCAGATTGAGAAGTTTGGAATAAAAATAGTATTTGTAACTTTTTGGTCCCTTGGTACATTTCTTTAGTGTTTTCTGTCAAAAAGAATTGTTATAGCTGCATCACAGATTGAGTAAACCTACAAAAAGTAACCATAGCAATAAAAACAAACCAGAAGTGGCCTCTCCAACCTAACTAGGAAGGATAAATTTCCCAAGCAACTAGAGTTGGCTTTCGGGCCCTAGATGTCTGAAGCTATATTGAAAAGATACAAAGTAGTTATTTTTCCACTGCCTACTGCTTAATGGCATCTCTAATAAATTTATTAAAAAAATATATAAAAAATAAAAAAAGGACCTCCAACGTAATTAATGCTTTTTGCTTCTCTTTTCCTTTCTCATTCAGCCCCCACTACCAACTTTCTTCCTCTATTTCCATTCATACTGTGTTTCTTAAAAACACACCATTTCTTTACGTTCATGCACATTGCTTAACCTAGACACGCTCAAAATCCCAATAAAACTTACACTGAACATTTTCTGACTAATTTACATGTACACACGCAAAGGTTCCACTGAAGCATGTCTAAGTATTTGGTCTTTATGCTTTGTACTGAGGATGGCATCTCTAATAAATTTATTAAAAATATATATAAAAAATAAAAAAAGGACCTCCAACGCAATTAGTTCAGATACAACTTTGGTTCAGTTGCACAGTGATTATAATTGACGATGTCAGTTTAATTTAGCATCCCTTCAGAAACCAATCAAATGATCTGATGAACAGCAAGGCACCTTATTCAAACCAAAAGCATACGTTATTTTCTCATAAACTGAAGCAACATTCACTCAGAATCACGCCTTTCACGTTAAAATTGATTTTCTAGCATTCTTAGATCATAAAAGTCTTATTTAAGCTCAGAAAACACAAACCTTATCCTGTAACCACTGCATGCAAAGAGCACCAAGCTTATCGTCAAAAAACCCTACACCCAGCTGACTTGCCAGTAAAGGAATATATTCTATAATTGCTAATCTAACCCTCCAATGTCTATCCTCAGCAAGCTCAACTATGGCAGGTAACAATGATTGAGACAGGAGATCAATTCCAATAACCTGCACAACAGGTTTATCGTGAGATGGCAGTAAAAATGTTTTAGAGAGATGGAGAGTACAGCAAGTATAAAACAGCAAAATTATAATGTTAGTCAATAACTTTCCATTTCAGTTTCAAGGTCAATTGTAACAAACCTGATTTACTTGATCAAGCTTGCTAATGATATTGAGGCGCACGTCAGGAAATTCATCCTTAAGCAGAGAAAGAAATATAGGAAGCAGTTGTTCAATAGTTGCATCCTGCACAAGCCATCTGAGTGAGCTATTTGATGTCCAATACAAGCAACTAAGCAAGAATATACCATTAAAACAAGACTATAGAACTGGTTCAATCATCAAACTTCATAGCAGATGGAGACAAGATTAATTAAAAAAACCGTATTTATCCACTTTCAAGTGGCATGGAGTATGAAGTAAAATGGAGGCTTCAAGGAAAAGATAAGTCTACCATCCTACAACACCATATGTATCAATCACTCAAGCACACAAATAAAGACAGCATACTTTTTTATGAGAACACAAGGAGAAAATAAAAATCGTAACCAGTCATGGTAATTTTAAAAAATAAATAATTAAAGAAAGGATTTAAGGTAATTTTTAAGGAAAAAGAGTCCCGGAAACCTAGATTCAAAGATGAAAGTTAATTATTCCACTACATAACCCCCACAAGAATGTTCCTACAGAAACATGTGTGAAGTAGTCATTCCAAGACTAAGAGTGTACAGAGTTGTAAGACCCAGCACAACAATCCCCAAATGATTTTAATTTTTAATTCATCTCGCTTCTCGGCCTTCAAAGTTCAGAAATACAAAAGAGGATCCAGGTCCCAATTCCTTACTGATTTTCATGAACTTTCATACAGACATGTCAAATATTAGCAAACTAACCATTCGTCTAACAGGAATATTAACCAGCAAACTATTTTTAATTCACACCACTTTTTGGCCTTCAAAATTCAGAAAAAATAAACACCATCCAGTTCCCAACTCCTCACTGTTTTTCATAAAATTCCAATTACGTCAATACAGATGTGTCCAAAATGACTAGGAACTTATATTAAACAGAAATATATTTATCAGCAAGCTATGTAATTCACATCACTTCATGGTCTTCAAATTTCAGAAATATTAAGCAGCATCCCGTTTGAAAGACAATTTAAAGAACAGCCATGGTTTCCTTTACATTTGCCACACAAAGATCTGTTCATCGACAACAATCTAATCATCATCATGCATAGCAACAACAATAATTAGTTTTAGTAATTGCCATTCACGAGCAGGACATTTGTGAAAACCAAAATAAAGAATTTGTACCTTTCCCAACACAGGAGCCATTCCCATAATAACTGAAGCCAAAGCTGAACGGACATGCTGAGAGGAATCTGATGACAATTCCTGTAATCATTATTGCTTAGAACTTGGTGGAAATATGAGATAAACAAAATAGTGGTATAGAATGTAACGGTGCAATATGAAAAGGAAATTTTAACTTTTAAAATAGCATATGCACCTTCACACAGGGAAGGATATGCTGAATAGCCAGTTCCGGACTTAAAATTCGGCAAAACTTGGTGACTTTGCCAGCAGCTGCTATACGAACTTCAGCTTCATTGTCTCGAAGCAAGCGCACATAAGCAGGTACCAAGTCCGTTCTTACCACCCAACAATCAGTTCATGCAATATATAAAAACTCAATATACGGAACAATTCGCGTGATGTTCACAGAACTTTTTAATATAAGAAATATTTACCATGTTTCTAGTACAAGCAGAAAAGTATATTTGTGCTCATATATTCTTATAGAAAATTGGATTTCATTAAGATAAGTAAAATTAAAAGAACAAGGCCATCATTCACATAGGCCAAGGGCAAAGAAGAGGAACCACCAAATATAACAAAAAAGAAAAAATAAAGTACCTCTAATCGTTAACAACAAAGAGGAAAGGCTCCTTATTAAAGCAAAAAGGAGCCAAAAAAACTAAAGCTAATAAAAAACAAAAGGAGTAAAGAGCAACAAAGGGAATTCAGAAGAACTAAGCAAAATAGCCCTAAGAAAAAGTAACCTCTTTCTGAGATCCCCCTATATCCAGAAAAAGGATGGAGGAGTCAGGATCCTATTTATTTAGCCAAATAAATCAAATGATGGCCAAAAAAACTTGTCAGCCAAAGGAGTCCCCCTATCTCAAAAAGAAGGGTCATACTAAATTACATGTCATGGGTATCCATAACACAATTGGTCCACAAGAAAAAGTATCATCTACAAGATAGCATTCCATCTTTCCACATATATCTATAACCAACTTTCTATACAACCAAACCCTTTCCAGAGATTAATAAGAAATTACCTAGTAGGTTCAGGTCCAACTGCTTCACACAACTCATATAACTGGTTGGCAACCATGTAACGCACACGCCAAGACTTATCCTATATAAAAGGAAATGCAGGCAGGGAATCAGAAAGAAATTAGGGCTTGCATAAATTGGGCCAATGTCATATAAAGCATATAAATACCACTTTTACCTTCAGTTATATGACAAGAGGTACTCAGCATTAAGAACTAATAAAATAAAATGCGGATATATAGATTATACCCCATTAATATTCTACATTACCTAGAAGTGAAAAGGTTTGAGAACAAATAAATTTAACTAAATGCTGTGCTTTCTTTGAAGTTGATTAGGGACAGCTCAAACCCTCAAAAAACTTCAGTAGCAACTTAAAGGAATTTGGGCGTTTTTGCAGTGCATCTATGTCATACATACTAATAACCAAATCATAGGAGCGCAAATGAAACATAATTCCATACATTCAAACGTTCATCACTAAGACCTGGGAGTGGAAACCACTAGATTACTAGATGTAATTGCACGATAACGCTTGATATTTGTTCCAAAAAATATAATGCTTGATCTGATCAATGAAGACAATTCTCAACAACATTTATGATATAACTAAAAATTTGCCCAGGCATACATTTCAAATTGTGAAAAACAAAAAATTGTGCAAAATCATACCTGAGAGAAGTTAACAATAACTGGAAGAATATGTAATACACAATCTTGGGGTTCCAACAACTTGCCCAAAGCAGCACAACCCTCAACGGCCAGCAATCTTACAGAATCTTGATCTGTGAAAGACATGGTGTAAGAACACAAAATGTACCATTCAAAACAGAAAACTGTATCGTTAAAAAAGAGTTCTTAAGAAAATTTTCCATGTTTTTGCTGCAAAAGAAAGATCCATCTCACTTCCCTGTTAACGTCTCTGATGCTAAATCTTAAAATGAAACATAGTAACACTTGTAGAAACAGTGATCTCAGTTTATTAGGCAGTGGTGCAATACACTCCAAAAATGATTCGAAGACTTAAACAGTAGTCTAGACTGTCCACATGAATTCAATGTCAGCACGAAAAGTAAATCACTCAGGTAACATATACAGATAATTACCATCTTGTGTAAGATCCTCAAATATGGTCATGATATCAGTCTTCAGATGAGCAGGTTCAATAGTTGCAGCAAATTTTCCTAGATTTGTTGCAGCAGATCTCCTAACCATGGGCATGTCGTCTTGACACAATTGGCCATATATTGACCGCAACTCAGTCTTCAACATCTCTGGAGCACTAGGGTAGGCAATATGAAACAGCCCACATGCAGAAACTCTAGCTGTAAACCATTCGCCAGCTGCTAATCTCTGGATATGTGCGAGAGCACATACACACAAAACCCTTAGAAAACATTGGATTTAAAGCTATCAAGGTTGAAAACTAAAAAGAGTATTTTAAAAAAATTAAAAATTAAAAGGGTAAGAACTAGCCATTCTCAAATTCTTTTGAAGGGAAGGGGAAGCTACATTGAACCGGGGGAGGGGGTATATCATTGGACGCAATCTTTAGCACAAGACATCATATATTTATGGATACGTTTCTCAATATTACCACTTGTCGGAAGTGCCAGATAAAGTAATGGAATGATGTACCAGAGTAAAGATGGAAAGAGAAAAAGGAAGTGAAGGAAAATACTAACCTTAACGAGAGGAATGAACCAATCAACTAAATCACTCTCTCTCATCTGGGATCCAATTCTGCACAATGATTCCACAGCTTTGTCCCTCACACATGTTTCCTCAACAGTGCACAGGGTTTCAAGAGGTGGAAGTAAAACATGGGCATGCTCAACACCACCGACATATGGGATAAACACTCCCAATTCCTCAGCCATAGCAAGAAGCACCTCATCATCGTCGTCATTGTTTTCACTTAGAAATGGGATCAATTCCTTACGGGTCCGCTCCTCTCCAAGAGCACGAGCAATTGTAGAAAGTCTACGAATTGAGTTCAACCTCAGTTGGATGTCATCATTTTTCAGCTCGTCAATAAGAATGGCTATTGGATATAGTGGCTCGTCAACCATAGACATCTTATTCAGTGCTTTCCTGTAAAACTAAAGACGTGATAGAGATAATAATCGGCTCACATCTACAAAAAAAAAACAACTTCCAAATAACACACGCATAGACGATGTTGGGAAAACAATAATAAAGATATTGAAAAACAATTTTATTCTTATATACCACATAGAACGAAAAATGAACCACCGCACCAAAAATGGACTTAAACCTTGACGTAGATGGAAAATACCCAAGCGCAACTCTACCGCTTATGTTAAACTCGTGCCTTCCGCCTCCCGCCTTCAGGACGTTCAAAATAAAAAGTGGATAAAATCAATGCTCCAAAATGATCTCTAATAACTCGATGGAAAACACTAATTACACTAGAGATCGAGTAATTCCTTGTTGATTTATAATCCTCGACTTCCAAGAAAAGGTAGCACGAATAAACGGACAAATCAGATCCGCAATCGAAGATCTGAGAGCCGTAAAGGATAAGGCTAAAATACCATAGAGAGACGACAAAAAAAAACAAACAAACAAACAAAACAAAAAACAAAACAAGAAAAAGAACAAATAGAGAAAGAGAGTGCAGATTTGAAGGTCTGAACCCTAAGTTCGGTGTTGTGCGGCCACAAAGGTGAGAATTGAAGAACAACCACCAAAGTATGGACAGCGCGGTCGAATTATTGCCTCATTCCATAAAACTGAAGGTACCGCGACGCATAGAATTCAATCTCACTAATCCTTAAACTCGACGACGAAGTAAAATAAGTAAAATCCAGATTAAACAAAACACTGCTCGGACGTCGATCGGAAAATTGAACAAAAAGGCATACAAAAGTGGAAAGGTGAAAGGGGACTCACGTAGATCAATGCCCTTGGCTGGCTGAGCTTCAGGAACCTGTCGTCGGGGTGAGAGAGGGAGAGAGAGACCAGGAGAAGAGAACGAAGACAATCAAGGCTTTTGTTACAATGCTTCCCTGATCTGAAATTCTATAATAACAGAAATGTAAAATTGTATGAGCCGGCCCATCAACCAAGAGCCTAATACATTGGGCTTCTTTCTTGGCAGAGAACCAAGTCCAATAAGGATTCAAGTCCAAATAAGGAGTTCACTTGTTAATGGGCCTTTATATCCTTTTAGGCCCAAATGGTGTCTTGTTCAACGGTCATGAGCTTTCGTTGATAACAATGCGATGTATGACTGATGAATATATTTTTACAATAATAGCTATTTTTAAAATTGCCAATATTAGAACCTAAGGTCTTTATTTTTTATTTTTAATATTAAATTTATAAAGATTAGTTAGGCAGATCTATTCCTTTATTTTGTTATATACTTTTTATAAACATTATCTAAATTTTGAAAACAAGCAAAGTACTTCAAAAACCTGTTTTAATTTTTTAAATCTGACTAATAATTTAAATATATTTTTAAGAGAGGTTAAAAACATGTTAATAAAATTTTACAAAAACAAGCATGATTCTAAAATACTAAAAATGATAGTTATTAAACCACGTCTAAACTTTTATTATTTACATAACAACATAAAACTCTCTTCTTTGTAATATTATAACATAATAATTCAATTATTGACTACTAAAGTTACACTAAATAGCATGCAAACAAATATGTATTTATAAAAATATTATTAATTTGGTTTTTTTCAAAAAGGTCACGAACAACTTTTGAATGATTTCACGTGATTGTATAATTTTTTAAAATTTTAAACCTAGTGCTGTATATCCTCTTTTGTTTTTTTTTCCTATTATTTATCAATTGGTTATGCATTCAACTATTTAAAAATAATAATAATAATAATAATAATAATAATTAATTCAATTAAAAAATGTTTGTTATTTGCTGCAAATCACAATTTCTCCAACTTTATTTGTTTTTTTAAACATTTTATTTTAGATCGAAATTAAAGAATACGTAGAATAGTTCTTAAAATATAATAATTCCACCATTTCAAATACATAATAATCTTGATTTATGTGGTTTAATTTTTTTCTTGGTACAACATACATAATAATCTTGATTTATGTGATTTATTTTTTTTCTTAGTACAACATGTAACAATTAACATGTAGGAGTGAGATGCAACTTTTGTTCCATTGGAATTATAGTTTACTTTTGCCAACATGATTTATCAAATAATTATTGGTAATATAATATCATTTACATGTCAAATAAATTAAATAAATAAGACGTGATCCTTCACGGGAAAATACGCACCCCTTCCTTCACGGGAGAGTTAACCAAAATGATCAATTACCAGTTAGGTGAATACTGAAAAACCACTCAAGTGACTACTAGCCGATTTGAAGAGTTTGAAAGAGTCACCTTTATGCTCATTACACACCACCTTTATGTTTAAATTTATTTACCAAGTAATCACATGGATGGAACCGACAAATTTACAACGACCAATTGAACTGATCGAAACTGACAAGATCGATTGCAGAACTAATCAAAATGAATCAACTGAAATGGTTACAGTTTGAAAATCATACAAAGCCGAACAAACCAACATCTCTGGTTCAAAATGACCAATCTGTAGAGGTCTGTTTGGTTCAAATTGTACTTCTTGTTTTGTATGTGTTTGGCTTCCATCCTATATGGACCGACTTCCCTAGAGAATGGGGTATGAAACTTTAGCTATAAAACATTCTCAAACCATATCTCACGGGCACATCACAGGATTGAAGAGACAATAAGTACAAAGAACAGTATACTAATCATATACAGCGGGCTTGAGTTTGCAAAAATATTAAATAACACGGTGTGAAGCATCATAAATATTGTGTAAGTACACAATCTTTCTAATGACATCACATCTGGAGGCAAAATAAATGTAATATCAAACTAGAGGCTTAGTAAACTTGTAATCCTCTAGGCATAATAAAAGAATCATAACGTTAAAGGATCGCTCCCTCCCGCATATGGCCCCGACAGGTTGATGAACAGATTCTAGTGTCCTCCCAAGACTCTTCTGTATTAATATGTGATGACCTGGATCCACCTAGGACGGACCCGTTTAAGTTACCTGCCACGGAAGAATATAATAGGATGCAGGTTAACGAGACTGAGATTTCAACCCTTTTTTGAAAACCTGTGGCAAACTCAACCATTACTGTATAATGATGAGCCAACTGTAGAGAGGTGTGGTATCAGATAATCCAGTGCACTCAAACTTTGGCATGGCATCATATCAAGTCTCAGTTCTTGATGCCAACGAACCTAACAATCTAGTCCAAAATCCAAAATGCTCCTTTTTAACTGCAAAGTTCTCTGCTGCCTTGAAATTTGCCTTCTCGCTGAGCTCTTCAAATGCATTCAAGAGATTTTGAAGTCTTGCAACAAATTCAATGAGAAGCGAGGCAAATGTTGCCAAAGACAAGGAGCTTGCACTTTCGTATACTTTCGCCTCACGTTCATTAGGCATGGCATCCATCGATAACGAAAGACGTGGCCATGAAATAAGGTTTTTGTTAAAGACACTTTCTGTGGATACCCATTCTGTAATGGAAGGGTTCATTCCGATGCACGAGTGATGAGCATCCAGTGTCTCATTCAGGGATTCAATTACCACCTGTTTGTTATGATCATCCTTGCCATCGATAAAATGTTGAAAATCTTCGTGTTCCTTTTGCTGTATTCCAGCTCCCCAACTTGCTGAATTGACCAGCACATATGATCGCGCATCAATCTTCATTTGTAATGCTTCTGCTGCATCGTGAACTTCATAAAGCATGTCGACTGAACTTAGTCTCTCCATCTTTTCTACTTTGCTTCCAAGCTCATGTAAGAATTTTGCTCCCTCAACGCCAACCCTCTGAAGCTCCTTTGCAAAGACCTTTCTCTTCTCCGGTGGAGCCTGTAATATAAACTTGCAAGATCTAATCATCTATATATTGGTTCGAAGAGTTGCCAAACATTACTTAATTATTGCCAATATAACACCCAGCAACTAAATCAACAGCTTAAAGTCATCAATAGTATAGCTATCAAATTATTTCTATTTAAAATTTCAAATCTGAATCGCCATGCTTTCTCTGCCATATAACAGGTAAATATGGCAGTTCCGTGCATTCAGAGCAAAGCTATAATACCAGTTCCCTCTCCCATCTTCCAGAGCAAAGAAAGCCGATGAACTTGCAAATGGCATCATCAAACAAATTTAAAGGTGAAGGAATTCAAAATGCTTTGTGAACTTCACCCCATTTACACGTTCATACAAAATGTTTCAATAGGCCTATAATTTTAAATCCATAACATGTTCAGCGTCCCTGGCTATCATAATGACCACAATCATCTAAACAACCAGATTGAGACGTCGCATTTTTCCCTGTCAAGAATGCAGATATCACTAAGCTAGATATATAGGCTGGTTCCTTCTTACAGCTAAATTCAGGTCAGTGAAGAGAAGTGATAAAATTTAGAATTTTAAGCTCGTTTAAAGTTGATGTTATCAGGAAATTAACCTTCACAGGAATCAGTTTCAACAAAGAACAACGGCCAACAAATATTGGCGATGTGATGGTAAACTTTGAAAATCTAGCTATTAAATGTAGTGCAAAAAGAAGGTCTAATCACCTGGATTTCTGAAAGAATACATCCGTGCATTGCCATGACCATAAAAGCACAATGCCTAAGAGCACCGCTCACTCTGACATAGTTATGCCATGGATAATTGAATGTCCTGTAAGGGCCATGCGGTGGCTCCCAGGAGGCAAAGTCCAACTACAAAAACAACTCCTTAAGTAAAACCGTGTTCATAACACATCATCTAATAAAAAAAGCAAGCAAGAATCGATACCAAGGTGTCCTCCTGGCTTGAGGACTGTACAGCCGATCTATAAGCATTATATACAGGATTATCAGAGGCCTGGTATGTAAGAATTTTTGAGGAAACTCTCTCATATTCCACACATTGAAGATATTCGTTAACAACGCCTGAACAAGGTTTTGAAGAAAGTAACAAGATGAGCATGTTATTGCTAATTAAAAACACAAGAAAGTGCGCAGAATATGCTTTATAAAAGAGTTTATAGAATTGGTCTTACCTTCCAAAGAAGTAGCAACATTTTTGAAATTTTTCACAACCAACTTGTGCAGATCCTCCCCTGCCCAAATGGGGAATATACATATATTAACTACCAAGCACATGCAAGCACCGATGGCAATAAGCAGTAATCGGTACAAAGCCGTTTCGAAAAATGACGATGTACTTCCAGATACCAACACGATGCAAAATGTCAACAAGAATACCCGGAACCCGTATTCATATGTCTTCATCGGCGGATACAATTTAGTATAGCTTGCGAAAAATCCTAAGATAACGAATTGGAAATTTTTAATTTAAGAATCCCTCGTATTATAATCTCATAATATACAGATTAATCATTGTCTGCTAAAAACTAGTACCTGCAATGAATATACTGATTACGATTATAACTTCATTAAACGCGCCGGCTGAACTAGATAGTTCTGCAATACCTAGAGCAAGGCCTCCGGCTGAAAACGTCCCCAGGGCACGATTAAACCCTTTATTCAGTGTTGCCCCTACAAAAATTAATATAATTAGGCTCATCAAATTTGAAACAATTGGATGTAAATTGGGGGGGTGAGAATCATTCACCTACCGACGCTAAACTCGAAAACGACCACAACAGTAAGAATAGCCCAGATTGAGTATTGCCCTACGTCTTTTAAAGGTTCTCGAAAGAAGATGACCAGCGAAGCGAGCGAAAGCGAAAGCCCCATTTTCGCAGCGAATAAGAACTTGCGGGGATCGGAGCGGCCCATTTGGTACAACTTGCCGGTAGTATCTTGTAAACCGTTCCAGAAGTTGTTGATCGCATCGGAAACTGTACGGAAACAGCGGCATTTGACGTTCTCTCCGCCGCCATCGTGGCTGTTGAAGCCGAAATCAGAGTAGCCCTTCCGAGATAACAGCCTTTCCCTGTTCTGATCGAGAAAACTCTGCCGGATTGATCCATACTTTGCCGCCATCTGTTCGTCAGCAATCGAAACAGGAACGCAGATTTTGAAGAATCAGGATCTCGCTAATACCAGGACAAAATTCATCAGCCCTGATTTGGAGAAGGCACGGAATTTGGTGATGGTGAGACTGGCTGTGCCACCGTAAGAAATTTACTTGCTTAAAATAAATAAATAATATATATAATACGGCGGGTATGGTAACTGATAACATTTAACTAACTCACTATGTGTACAACCCAATAGTGACACCTCACGCTTTTTTTCATCTACCATTTTTTTTCCTTTTTTCTTTTGTCCCAAAAGAAAATTTTACTTTGCGAAAATTGTCCAGAATTATCTTATATGGATACATGTATATGTAATAAAATATGCCAAGCTGTCCAAATCACCTATTTATTACGATACTTTATCAAATTGGAATAAAGAATCCCAAAAAGCAACCTCGATAAAATTTTGTCGTATAATTGATAAAGGAAGCACGAATAAATGGACAAATCAGATCCGCAATCGAAGATCTGAGAGCCGTAATGGATAAGGCTAAAAAACCATAGAGGAACGACAAAAAAAAAAAAAAAAAACAACAACAAACAAAAAGGAGGACAAGAACAAGAACAAATAGAGAAAAAGAGAATGCAGATTTGAAGGTCTGAACCCTAAGTTCGGTGTTGTGCGGCCACAAAGGTGAGAATTGAAGAACAACCACCAAAGTATGGACAGCGCGGTCGAATTATTGCCTCATTCCATAAAACTGAAGGTACCGCGACGCATAGAATTCAATCTCACTAATCCTTAAACTCGACGACGAAGTAAAATAAGTAAAATCCAGATTAAACAAAACACTGCTCGGACGTCGATCGGAAAATTGAACAAAAAGGCATACAAAAGTGGAAAGGTGAAAGGGGACTCACGTAGATCAATGCCCTTGGCTGGCTGAGCTTCAGGAACCTGTCGTCGGGGTGAGAGAGGGAGAGAGAGACCAGGAGAAGAGAACGAAGACAATCAAGGCTTTTGTTACAATGCTTCCCTGATCTGAAATTCTATAATAACAGAAATGTAAAATTGTATGGGCCGGCCCATCAACCAAGAGCCTAATACATTGGGCTTCTTTCTTGGCAGAGAACCAAGTCCAATAAGGATTCAAGTCCAAATAAGGAGTTCACTTGTTAATGGGCCTTTATATCCTTTTAGGCCCAAATGGTGTCTTGTTCAACGGTTCATGAGCTTTCGTTGATAACAACCCGATGTATGACTGATGAATATATTTTTACAATAATAGCTATTTTTAAAATTGCCAATATTAGAACCTAAGGTCTATATTTTTTATTTTTAATATTAAATTTATAAAGATTACTTACGCAGATGTATTCTTTTATTTTGTTATATACTTTTTATAAACATTCTCTAAATTTTGAAAACAAACAAAATGTACTTCAAAAATTTGTTTTAGTTTTTTAAATCTAACTAATCATTTAAATATGTTATTAAGAGAAGTTAAAAACATATTAAATTGTAAAAAACAAGTCTGATTTTCAAAAACTAGAAAGGAGGTTATCAAAGCACGCCTAAACTTTTATTATTTGCATACAAACATAAAACTCTCTTTCTTGTAATATTATAATTTATAACATAATAATTCAATAATTGGTTACAAAAAATTACACTAAATAGCATAAAAACAAATTTGTATTTATAAAAATATCATTTCAAAAAGGTCACAAATGGTTTTTGAATTGTTTCGTGTCATGGTATAGATTTGCAATTTATGTTTTTTTTTTTTTGTAAAATTCTAAACCAAGTGCTGTACATCCTCTTTTGTGTGTGTGTGTTTTTTTTCATCCATTGGTTATGCATTCAACTATTTAAAAAAATAATAATAATAACTTATTTAATTCAATTAAAAAAATGTTTGTTATTTGCTGCAAATCACAATTACTCCAACTTTATTTGTTTTTTTAAACATTATATTTTACATCGAACTTAAAGAATCGGTAAAATAATTCTTAAAATATAATAATTCCACCGTTCTTTCTTTTTTTTTTTTGTATAAAATAATTCCACCCTTCTAAATCAGTAAAATAATTCTTAAAATATAATAATTCCACCGTTCTTTCTTTTTTTTTTTTTTGTATAAAATAATTCCACCCTTCTAAATAGTAAATACATAATAATCTCGATTTATGTGGCTTCATAGTACAAAGCGAGGATTCAGCAATTTTGTTTATTTTTCGTTGGAATAATTGTTTACATTTTTTGCCAGCATGATTTATTTAATAATTATTGGTAATATAATATCAATTACGTGTCAAATTAAATTAATAAGACATGTGATCCTCCACCGGAAAATACGCATTCCTTCACGTGAGAGGTCACCAAAATGATCAATTACCAGTTAGGTGAATACTGAAAAATCCCGCCAATCTGAAGAGTTTGAAAGAGTCACCTTTATGCTCATTACATACTACCTTTGTGTTTAAATTTATTTACCAAGTACTCACGTGGATGGAACCGTCTGTTTTACAACGATCAGTTGAACCAATCCAAACTGTCAAAATCAATTGCAGAACTAATCAAAATGAATCAACTGAAATGGTTATAGTTCGAAAATCGTACAAAACCGAACAAACCAACATCTCCTTGTAGGTCTGTTTGGTTCAAATTGTACTTCTTGTTTTGTTTAGGGTTTGGCTTCCATCCTATATGGACCGACCTCCCTAAAGAATGGGGTATGAACTTTTATCTACAAAACATTCTCAAACCATATCTCACAGTCGCAGCAAAGAATTGAAGAGATAATAAGTTCAAAGAACAGTATACCAATCATATACAACGGGCTTGAGTTTGCAAAAATATTAAATAACACGGTGTGACGCATCATAAATATTGTGTAAGTACACAATCTTTCTAATGACATCACATCTAGAGGCAAAATTAAACTAGAGGCATAGTAAACTTGTAATCCTCTAGGCATAATAACAAAATCATAACATTAAAGGATCGCTCCCTCCCGCATATGGCCCGACAGGTTGATGAACAGATTCTAGTGTCCTCCTAAGACTCTTCTGTATCATATCTGACGACCTGGATCCACCTAGGACGGACCCGTTTAAGTTACCTGCCACAGAAGAATATAAAAGGAAGCAGGTTAACCAGACTGAGATTTCAACCCTTTTTCTTTAAAACTTGCGGCAAACTCAACCATCGCTGTATAATGATGACCCAACTGCAGAGAGGTGTGGTATCAAATACTCCAGTGGACTCAAAACTTTGGCATGACATCATATCAAGTCTCAGTTCTTGATGCCAACGAGTCTTAACAATCTAGTCCAAAATCCAACATGTTCCTTTTTAACTGCAAAGTTCTCTGGTGCCTTGAAATTTGCCTTCTCGCTGAGCTCTTCAAATGCATTCAAGAGATTTTGAAGCCTTGCAACAAATTCAATGAGAAGCGAGGCAAATGTTGCCAAAGACAAGGAGCTTGCACTTTCGTATACTTTCGCCTCACGTTCATTAGGCATGGCATCCATCGATAACGAAAGACGTGGCCATGAAATAAGGTTTTTGTTATAGACGCTTTCTGTAGATACCCATTCTGTAATGGAAGGGTTCATTCCAATGCACGAGTGTTGAGCATCCAGTGTCTCATTCAGGGATTCAATTACCACCTGTTTGTTATGATCATCCTTGCCATCGATAAAATGTTGAAAATCTTCGTGTTCCTTTTGCTGTATTCCAGCTCCCCAACTTGCTGAATTGACCAGCACATATGATCGCGCATCAATCTTCATTTGTAATGCTTCTGCTGCATCGTGAACTTCATAAAGCATGTCGACTGAACTTAGTCTCTCCATCTTTTCTACTTTGCTTCCAAGCTCATGTAAGAATTTTGCTCCCTCAATGCCAACCCTCTGAAGCTCCTTTGCAAAAACCTTTCTCTTATCCGGTGGAGCCTGTAATATAAACTTGCAAGATCTCATCATCTATATATTGGTTCGAAGAGTTGCCAAACATTACTTAATTATTGCCAATATAACACCCAGCAACTAAATCAATAGCTTAAAATCATCAAGCTATCAAATTATTTCTATTTAAAATTTCAAATCCGAATAGCCAAACTTTCTCAGCCATATAACAGGTAAATATGGCAGTTCTGTGCATTCAGAGCGAAGCTATAATACCATTTCCCTCCTCCATCTTCCAGAGCAAAGAAAGCAGATGAACTTGCAAATGACATCATTAAACAAACTTACAGGTGAAGGAATACAAAATGCTTTGTGAACTTCACCCCATTTACACGTTCATACAAAATTTTTCAATAAGCCTATAATTTTAAATCCATAACATGTTCAGCGTCCCTGGCTCTCATAATGACCACAATCATCTAAACAACCAGATTGAGACGTCGGATTTTTCCCTGTCAAGAATTTAGCTATCACTAAGCTAGATATATACACTGATTCCTTCTTACAGCTAAATTCAGGTCAGTGCAGAGAAGTGATAAAATTTAGAATTTTAGGCTCCTTTAAAGTTGATGTAATCAGGAAATTAACCTTCACAGGAATCAGTTTCAACAAAGAACAACGGCCCACAAATATCGGCGATGTGATGGTAAACTTTGAAAATCTAGCTATTAAATGTAGTGCAAAAAGAAGGTCTAATCACCTGGATTTCTGAAAGAATACATCCGTGCATTGCCATGACCATAAAAGCACAATGCCTAAGAGCACCACTCACTCTGACATAGTTATGCCATGGATAATTGAATGTCCTGTAAGGGCCATGAGGTGGCTCCCAGGAGGCAAAGTCCAACTACAAAAACAACTCCTTAAGTAAAACCGTGTTCATAACACATCATCTAATAAGAAAAAGGCAAGCAAGAATCGATACCAAGGTGTCCTCCTGGCTCGAGGACTGTACAGCCGATCTATAAGCATTATATACAGGATTATCAGAGGCCTGGTATGTAAGAATTTTTGAGGAAACTCTCTCATATTCCACACATTGAAGATATTCGTTAACAACGCCTGAACAAGGTTTTGAAGAAAGTAACAAGATGAGCATGTTATTGCTAATTAAAAACACAAGAAAGTTCGCAGAATATACTTTATAAAAGAGTTTATAGAATTGGTCTTGCCTTCCAAAGAAGTAGCAACGTTTTTGAAATTTTTCACAACCAACTTGTGCAGATCCTCCCCTGCCCAAATGGGGAATATACATATATTAACTACCAAGCACATGCAAGCACCGATGGCAATAAGCAGTAATCGGTACAAAGCCGTTTCGAAAAATGACGATGTACTTCCAGATACCAACACGATGCAAAATGTCAACAAGAATACCCGGAACCCGTATTCATATGTCTTCATCGGCGGATACAATTTAGTATAGCTTGCGAAAAATCCTAAGATAACGAATTGGAAATTTTTAATTTAAGAATTCCTCGTATTATAATCTCATAATATACAGATTAATCGTTGTCTGCTAAAAACTAGTACCTGCAATGAATATACTGATTACGATTACGACTTCTTTAAACGCGCCGGCTGAACTAGATAGCTCTGCAATACCTAGAGCAAGGCCTCCAGCTGAAAACGTCCCCAGGGCACGATTAAACCCTTTATTCAGTGTTGCCCCTGCAAAAATTGATATAATTAGGCTCATCAAATTTGAAACAATTGGATGTAAATTGGGGGGGTGAGAATCATTCACCTACCGACGCTAAACTCGAAAACGACCACAACAGTAAGAATAGCCCAGATTGAGTATTGCCCTACGTCTTTTAAAGGTTCTCGAAAGAAGATGACCAGCGAAGCGAGCGAAAGCGAAAGCCCCATTTTCGCAGCGAATAAGAACTTGCGGGGATCGGAGCGGCCCATTTGGTACAACTTGCCGGTAGTATCTTGTAAACCGTTCCAGAAATTGTTGATCGCATCGGAAACTGTACGGAAACAGCGGCATTTGACGTTCTCTCCGCCGCCATCGTGGCTGTTGAAGCCGAAATCAGAGTAGCCCTTCCGAGATAACAGCCTTTCTCTGTTCTGATCGAGAAAACTCTGCCGGATTGATCCATACTTTGCCGCCATCTGTTCGTCAACAATCGAAACAAGAACGCAGATTTTGAAGAATCAGGATCTCGCTAATACCAGGACAAAATTCATCAGTCCTGATTTGGAGAAGGCACAGAATTTGGTGATGGTGAGGCTGGCTGTGCCACCGTAAGGTATTACATAAATATGTATTTTTTAAATATAGCAAGCTTAAAATTCTGCGCTTTATTTTAATTCAAACAAAAAAAAAATCATCACATTAAAATAAAGAAAGTCAAATTTGTGACTTTTTATTTTTAATAAAATTACTGATTTTTAAAAAATATATACAACATTTTCCTCATTAAATTAATACCCATCTCTCCAAATGGCTTTTTTTTTTTTTGTCAACTCTACTATTTGTAAAATGAGGGGAGGAAAATTTTGCTCTCCTTTTTCTTTTTTACATCTTATATGGATAACGTAATAAAATATTTCAAGCTGTCCAAATCACTTATTTTTATGATAATTTATCAAATTGAAAGAATGAATCCCAAAAAGCTACATCGATAAAACTTTGTCGTATAATTGATAAAGGAAGAAGTTTTATCCAAATGCAAACACAACTTTCAAATTTGTACTGTAGTAAAGATTTATTTATAGGATAGTTTATATCCTCGTGTAACTTTCATACTGATTAATTTAATAAAGTGCATATATAACGAAAATAAAATTGTACCAACAAAAAAAAATGAAAATTTAACTTTGTGACCTCTTTTTTTTTTTAACCAATTTGTGTGCTAAAAGGTGCTTTGTTGGAAAGTTTAAATGTTAAGGGAATATTTGTATTTTGATAATATTGATGGCATCTACATTTTTTTGTCTTGTTTGCATAAAATATATATTAATG
Source organism: Momordica charantia (assembly GCF_013281855.1). NCBI lineage: Eukaryota > Viridiplantae > Streptophyta > Magnoliopsida > Cucurbitales > Cucurbitaceae > Momordica > Momordica charantia. The sequence goes on along the minus strand of NW_028275167.1, from coordinate 29,120,295 downwards.
TAAAATATCTATAGATTTGATGACAAGCATGTGCGTATAAGACATAAATAAATAAAGTTATTTGTTTAAAAATAAATAAATAAAATTTATGTAATAATCATCTCCTCGCTATGTGGATTTCTACGATTCTTTGGTCTATGAATATTTTCCCTTCCTTTTGTTTTGGTTTTGTTTTCCATTTTGTTCAATTCATCTAAATCTAAATCTAAATGCTGTCTTACCGTTAAATCGAAAAGCCTACTCAACAACTATACTTATTGCAAATAACAATAGATACACAGTATGGTTACAGCCAAATTAACAATTAAAAGGCAGACTTGATATTTTATACATGGTCACGTTACAATTAAACCTTCACTTTATTTAGAAAAAAAAAAACATCTGTCACTGTTTATACTGCAATTTGACCACTTAGTGGGCACGTACAAAATTTTGGACGGATGAACTATTGCGGAGCCAGGTATATGAAAAAATATATATATAAAAAAAACACTTCGATACTGATAAGTCAGAATCTGACCTATAACTCTTAAGACGAATAATTCGAATTGCTTACTTGCGTACGGAAATGAATCTCTATTTATATGAGTAGGTTGGGTACATCCCACATCGCCAATATGTTAAGCTGTTTCAACATTTGGTTATACAGTTACAGATGGTTGTGCGAGACTCATTGATGTCTGATTTTTTTCTGAAGCATCATGGTTTAACCGAACTGTTTGGTATCACTTTGGTCAAGTTTTAATGGATTGGCCAACCACATATTTTAGATGTATAATCTTGATCGTTCATAAATGATATATTTTTCTTTTGCCACGTGGTAGGTCGTGCGATAGGTTGTATTTTTTTCCCCAATAATCACAACAACATTCATCTCATCCAATAGACACGTCAATATCAAGTTTTAAAAATTAGTTTCCAATTTTAATATCATCATCGTCCAGTTATTTTTCTGAAACACACAAAAATTTGTCAAATCCACGTCGATAAAGTTAGAGATAGTACGATGACATAACAACGATAACTAAGCCCTCGATATTAAATATTAAGTTGAAATATTACTTTGGTTTCAATATAATTTCCAATTTTATATACTTTCAAAACGTCCATTTAAACATCTATACATTTAACGTTTGTTCATTTTAGTCCAATATTTTAGAAAGGTTCGTTTTGGCCCTTAAATATTTTAAAGGCGATAATTTTTGTTAATTCGCTTTTATTTATATCTCATTTATTTTGATCAAAATTATTTTACGATATTTCACCTATCAAATTTTTTGAATCGTATTCATATAAAATCTTTGTTAAAATTTTATCAATAAATACTAAAATTGTTATTTTTAGAAATATATGGATCAAAACAGATATTTTGAAAATATATAGACTAAAATGAGGCAAAGTTAAAATTATATTACTAAAAATTCACATTTTAGAAGCACAAATATAAAATAAAAAAATAGAAATTATTATTTAAATATAAATATTAACACCGCAATTGTAAAGATGTAATAAAGATTACAACGAGGGGATTATAAAAGAAAAAATGATCAATAATGGAGGGGCGTATAATGAGTGGCACGTCATGACTTAAACAGTTAACGTCAGAGATTAAACGACGTGTCGTAGATAAATGATATCGACGGAGGCGGGGATTAGACATGGGCATGTGAGTGTGAGGGGCGGTAGAAGCAGCAATAATTTTGCAATATTCTAAAATTCCAAATTGGGCGCGGCAGCGGGCGGGACATCGTCGTTGGTTCCTCGTTCCGCAACAGGAACAAATGAACAAGGCAAACACCGCACGTATCTCCGGATCGCAACCATTATTGTCGGACGAGATATGGTCGGCTGACTGGAAATTACCGTTTGCCCCATTCAATTCATGTTATCGTATTCCTATTCCCATCCCTTTCTTCCTCCACATGTCCATTGCATGCTGTTTTTCAAGTGGATGTATGTCGCCATTCAACATTTACTTTTGCCTTATGTGCTGCCGTGCTGGCCATCACTTTTGCCATCAAATTTTTCAGAGTTGATTTCGTAATTTTAAATATTTATAAATTAAGTCAGAATGATTCATTATCCTTTTTTCTTTCTAATGTTTTAAGTATTCTTTAATTTAGCTTTTAATATTTTAAAAATTAAATTATGTATTCAAATTTTCTAATATCTTTTGATAAAGTTGGCATGGAAAATGATTTATCAAATAGTTTCTGTACCAGGTCAATAAAAGCCAGTTTATTTGGGAGGAAGGTAAACTATCTGAGTATCTTGAGATGTCCGTACGGCAAGTAAATGAGGTATTTTAGATGTTTTTTGTTTTAAACCCTACATAAAAGAATGTAGTATTAAATATTAATAAGAGTAATGTAAACGTCTTGTGATTCTAATCTACACCACACATCTCTCTTTTTATTTCTTTTCTTGTTTAGCGGTCAATAGTATTTGTAAAGTTTGAAAATCAAAACTTCATTTACCTTGTAAGGTAGATCATAATCTTTCACTCGCTAACGTCTAATTAATAAATATGTTACTGTGTTATTTGGTTAACATTATCCACAGTATGCACTCCTTAGAATCATAGATAAACAATTATATACATAAGTTTTTTTTTCAAGTTCGTTAAGTAAACAATAATAATAATAATGAACTGAATAATTGAATCTTTATTTTTCTTTCCCTCCTTATTTATAGGCAAGAGTTCATGCTCTTCGTGCTCATATACGTCATTCACCAAACTGCCTGTCTATGTCAAAATTAAAGAAAATAATTAAGAAGAAGAAGAACAACAAACAGATATAATATCTTATCCTTCGGCCCCTCGTAATTCATCTGTTTAAATCATTTAGTTTAACATCATTTATGGCATGATGGATTGATTTTCCTGTCAATTAATTTGGCCCCGATTTTCCCACCGCCAAAATGGACTGCTTTTTCTGTGGCCATTTTTATGCCAATTATTATTCTGAAACGCCCTCTCGACGCAATCTCAATTATCAAACAAATATTCTGCATCGGAGAAGGAAATTACACATTGCAAACCACAAAATAATATAATTTTTTGCATCCAAAGTTATTAAAAACAATATAATTCTCTGTCAATAACAACTAATTAAATTTTGTTTTCTAACCTACAGTGTTATAGATTCGAACATGACGTCACAAATTAAAAAACATCAAATTATGGAGAGAGCAAAATAATTATGGAATGAGCTCTGGTGTTTCCATTAAATCAAGGGCGTTTGAATAATCTCGAAGACATAACAAAACACTAGTAAGCTTACTAATAATCAAAGGCAGCCTAATTTAAGACTTAACAACGTCTAAAGACAAGCTCAAAATTAGATATAATTTATAAAAAAAACATTTTGTATAAAGTTAAAAGATAAAACTAAGTGATCTTACAAGGAAATTTGGGACAAGGAGAGTGTGGTTTCATAAATAAATTAAAAAATGGGTGTATCAGTATTTAGAAGCTAGCAAGTGTTAAAAGAACGGAGTCAAATAACATATAGATAAGTGGATCACATCAGAATTATACCAAATTAAAAAATTCAGTTATTTATATGTTATTGGATCACGTATAAATTCAGGAAGAGCTTCATTATGGATCTTCACGGGGAAAGTTTTATCCTGTTAACAATCCAAGAGAGATAGTGTTTTGAGTGATATTTTTATACAGAGGTAATCTTCTTTGCGGGGTTTCTGTGAGGGTTTTATTAAGAATTATGTGAGTGAAATTTTTGTGAGAAATTTTATGTTGAATCTCCCTTGAAGAGTTTCAAAAGTTTGTAAGAGTGATTTGTGAGCATTTTTTTTGAGAAAAAAGTGAGAGAAATCATTGTAGAGTGTTTGTAGTGGAACCTGCAACGGTAACAGAGAACCAGACGTAGCCCACATTGGGTGAACCGGTATAAATCTGGTGTCGATTTCTTTTCCCTATATTTTATTGTTCTTGTTGCTTGAGGTTTACATTGGTTTATCTACTTTTTGAGCATAGTTCCAATTTGATTTATTTTTGTTTTAATTGGAACAAGAAATTAGTTAGCATATATTGTCTGGTATTGTGATTGAGATAATATTTAGCTTGTATTATTCGTGAGGGACGAAACGATTAAGAGATTCCCTTTATTAGGATCCTTGCATGATCCGATTCAACTAGGTTCGATAATATATGCGTAATATCATCTTTAGGATCGGTTACTAAAAAATGAAGTGAATGATCGATTCCGCTCGTGCAACGTGACACGGCTCACTTCTGACTATTGACAACTTTTTTTATATATTTAAATTAATCCAAGAGTAACACGTCTTCGAAAGAGACACATTCCCTGCCTCTTAATTATTTTTAAAATTTAATTCAACTTAAATTGAGTTGTTTTATTTTATTTTATTTCGAGTTTTAATAAAGGTTTGTATTTGGTTTTTTTAATTTTATTTGTAGAGATCATAACAAATTGTTTTATTGCATTTTATACAAATAGGCATATATTAATAACCATTGTTAAATTATTTTGACAGGAGATCCGAGTACTAAAACCAATCATATAAAAGTTTTCGGTGATCCAATCTGATTGATAATTGATTTAATTGTGTGGAAAAGTACCAAGTATAGAGTTGTTAATCAATACTTAATAGCAGGTTATATAGATGGTTTTTTCGTTGCATGTGGAGTTGATTCGCAGTTCAGATTTCATGGATTTATTTTTTGGCAACTTTCTGCCAGTGATTGCTAATACATTTGTTAAAAAAAAAACTATTAAATTAACTTGAAATAAACAAAATTTTAGGAAGTACACACGATTGAGAGCTGAATGTAATTATGGGGTATCTGGACAAATTTTGTTTAAAAACAAACATTGCATGACAACGGTTTGTCATGCAATATTTGATGTTGGAAAATTGAAGGTAGTTGGTCGTTATGGAGTTTAAACTAATTCTCGCAATTAACCCAAGTTCCTTTGGATCAATGAGCCACTTGTGATGATTAGTAATAATATAATTTAAAACCATTATGGGTGGCTCGTTGGTCTTTAATTAAGAGGGAATGAGTTAAAATCCTAGGATGATCGAATTAATAATTCTTATGTGTTTTTCAACACGTTAGTTGAGGTGCACTGAGTTGGCCTGAACACTCACGAATATCAATGAAATAATTTAAAATTTTTTGAAATTTTGATACAGTTAAATAATTTTTTTTTTTTAAATCTTGAATCAATAATGTAAATTGTTATAATATGAAAATGTTAAATACAAACAAATTTAGCAACTTACTTACAGACATTAATTATAACATTTATGACATTACTTCCGATTTAAATAATTAAATTTGAAAAATTTGAAAATTTTATTAATTTTAATAATTTCACAACATTCTTAATTCATACAACTATAAATTTATAAAACTATTTATTCTATTTTGTATACAAAATTGTTGTTGTTTATTATATTAATTTGTTTATTCGTCTTATCTCAATTACATTTTTCTAAATATTATATATTGTGTAATAGAGCATAATAGCTATTTATTTTTCTTGCAGATGTTTCAAGTTCTTTTATGAAAAGAAAATGTTATTGTATAATTAAAATTGCTACAATTTTTCTATGATTGGAATTCTTTAATTTAATTTTTATTTATTTATTATAATTGGAGTAAATTCACAAATTATTTTAATTCATATTAAAAAAAAAATATATAACGTAGAAACAGAATTCGACTATTTTTAGATAAAATTTAATCACGATGATACAGATATTTTTATTATTAAATAATTAAATAAACATATTCTGATTGATTTTTGTTCTGGAAAAACAAAATATTTTTTAAATACAATTTGAAACCGCGGGCTGTGAACCAAAAAAATTCATTTACATATTTTACACTTAGCTTCCTCAAGAAACGAGGGAAAACCCTGAGCAAAGTTTCCCGCTCATTTCTCGGCACTTTACCGATCAATGGCTCCCAAGTCCGACAGCGCAGAAGGTGAAAACTCGTCTCGATCTTCTAAAATTTTTGCTAAAATGAATTCGTGATTGTGATTTTGGTTTCAATTTTGAATTTATGATGTATTCAGCGTAGAAATTAAGTTCTAACCTGATTTTATCCGTTTCTAAAATTTGCAGCGATCGTGCTCAACTTCGTAAATGAGGTATTTGTTTCATCACTGCGCTTCACTGATTTGATTGTTCATATATTATCCGTTTGCACTAAAGCCGGATTCACTGGTTTAATTCCCATTCTTCGAATTAGTGGAGTTTAGTTTTCCCCCTTTCTCGATAACTGCAGTGAAGATTGTAGGCTTTTACGCTGTGTTGTACTTCTAAGTTCTACCTTCCTGTTGTTTAGCTGTAATCAAATTATTATTTGTATATAGAAGAACATCCGTCTTCGTCATTTGTGTGCTCGGCAAATATACACCGTTAAGAACTTTGTATTTGTTTCGGTGGACCTCCATTTCGCTGTCGTGTGCGTTTGCAATTGCACTTCATTATGCAACTCTCATGCAGCCCTACTATCACTTTTATCCTCTGGAGAGCTATTTTGGGCTTTTCTGTTTAACGGCATTTGGCGCATTTCTCTTCTGTTCAGCAAAATCGTCCACTAAACGTTCAAAATGTCGCTGATTCGTTACAAAAGTTCAACCTCAAGAAGACCGCGGTGCAGAAGGCACTGGATACTCTTGCCGATAGTGGACGGATTTCTTTCAAGGAGTATGGGAAGCAGAAGATATATCTCGCCCGGCAAGACCAATTCAAGATCCCAAACGGCGAGGAACTTACTCAGATGAAGGAAGCAAACGCCAAACTGCAGCAACATCTGGACGAGCAAAAAAGAGCTATTGGCCAGGTTGAGGAAGGTAATCCCACATGTGAAGTTCAAAGAAATCAGTATCACTTGAGCCTTTTGAATTGCGGTATAGGAATTTGGAGAATGTCAAAATGATAGTGCCATGAACTTCTGTAACAGAAATTCGAACATTGCAGTCAAATTTAACGCTGGAACAGATGCGAGAAAAAGAAGCCATGCTTAGAAAGGAGGTATATAGATGCTAAATCAGATAGTTGTAACTGAACTTTGTGCTGATTAGTGATTCAAAATGTTACCTTCTCTATCTGTTGTTAATGTTTCATAAAATAGCTTTTCTGAAACATGTTATTAGGTTAAGGAATTGGAAGACAAATTGAAAATATTACGCGGAGGTGTTACACTGGTGAGACCAGAAGAGCGAAAAGCAATCGAGCATATATACTCGGAGAAATTAAGCCAGTGGCGAAAGCGAAAAAAGATGTTCAAAGATATATGGGATGCTATCACTGAGAACTCACCTAAGGATCTCAAAGAATTCAAGGTTCTCTCTGATTATTTGGCTCTGCCTGATTTTATTGAAGTTGTGGTTAAATTCTTTGTATTCTTGCAGGAAGAACTTGGCATCGAATATGATGAAGATGTAGGCGTGAATTTTCAGTCATTCAGCGACATGTTACCACAAAATCGAAAACGGCCCAGGGGAAAGTGAGTGATGCCATGAAGTGGGGCGTCCAACAAAAGATAAAAGAAGAAGAATTATTTGCTTATATTTCTTTTCTTTATTCAGTCCTGCATAAAGGCAATACAGGTAGATTCTGTCCGCTTAGTTCTTGGCTTTTGTATCATGAATACTTACCAAGTTTCTTTTCGTCAATTAATGCTAAGTTGAAGGTACCATTTATTTACTGTAATGCTCAGTAAAAGAAATTGCCATGCTTGACACTCATAAATTTTCTTGAATGGCCTTTTACCATATTTTCATATTTACTTGGTTAGTGAGGTTCTTGAATTGTTAAATCAGGAAACCACGGAGATCTTTCCCAAAATTGGTTGAACTGTGAACTAAACGAATAATGTTTGTTCAATGAAAGTGGTAATGGTTTCTCCTGTTGTATATGAACTATAAGAGAAATATTCATAATCTGAACTAGGTTTATGCATTAGCCTTTAGCTTCATCTGATGCCTAACAAAGGTTTCATAATCTGAAACTTTATGTTCTATGCTTGAGATGGATAAGCTGAAGATCGTACAAATATAATTGAGATGAATAGATGCATCAGAAAAAGGTGTAGTATGCCTTCAGGGAAGGGACAGAGAAAATAAATGCCAAATATTTCAATACATTAAGAATCAATACTCTGCAACTTAAATGTCTACACACTAGATCAGCTCAAGGTTCTTCAAATAAATAATTCCTACACTCCCAAAATTTATTAGCTTTAAACAGGCGCCAAGATACAAAAGATTCAAGCTCTTCAGTGTCCACGCACTTCTATGGTCCTTAAAACAGCCTCATTCCCCCCTATGCTTAGATTTTGTGTAGTATTCTTGTTATCAGATTCCTCAATGTGTGTTGTGATCTCTGCAGACTCTGATTCCATCTTCTCACGACACTGGATGCTCGAATTTATCTCCTCAAATGTTGGACTGATGCTTTCTCCATTCCCAGTATCAACATCACTCTCGTCAAAAACCAAATCCTTCTCCAGCAGTTCGATTACATTTATTGCTTCAATTGGAATCTCATTTTCCTTTGAACTAGCATCCCCTGATTCCGAACTAGAAGATGACACTGGCTGCTTCAATTCTATTGCATTTTCACTCTCCTCTACTTCTATAGAAGTGCTTCCACCGAGTGTTTCCTTGTTTTCTGATTCTAATTCAATCTCAGTGTTCTTGGATTCTTGAGTTTCAGATGATCTTCTTGGTCGTGGACTCAGACTACTCGGATCATCACGATCGAGTGATTTAGATTGAGCGAGTTCCACGGCAGCTCTCGCCGCAACCGCCGCATAAGCAGCTGACTCGAAAGCTGCCTGAGCAGCGTCTGCCACGTCCTTGTACTTCTTTCTTCCTCTCATTGAATCAGCGTACCGATCGTCTTTCTCTATCTCTTCAGGTAAACTCTGCAACACCCCTTCCTCTTTGGTTTCCTGCTGTGGCTGTTCCTGCTTCTCTTCTACCTCAACTTTTTTCTGCACCTATTTTGTAGGCAGGCCATAACTCAAACATGTAAATTTTCAAAAATTTCCCAACATAATGGACGAGCTACCATCTCATTGATTATTATATGGCGTACCTCAGTTGGAACTCCATAATCTTCCAAATTTTTCAAAGTAATGCCGTTCTCAGAAGCAATTTGTTTTAGTAACTTCAATTTAATCTCCAAGCTTGGTGGCCTCACTGATAGCTTCTGCACTATCTGAAAAACCCAAGGTTTTACCCCATCATACAGTGAAAACAGTAAGGGAAAATGGGCCATGTAAAAGCAAGCTCCACTGCTTAAAGTGAAATGATCGAAGCATAAAGCATAGCCATACCATTGGACTCACAGCACAATTGTTGCGTAACTCAATAGCTCGAGCAGTAAACTCCTTGCCAAAACGACTGGTAATGACTGAACGAATCTCAAGAAGCTCTGGGAAATCCCCACATCTAGAAGATGCAAAGATCAAACCAGATATTGGCTCCTTCAGTTCCTCTGGACATTCTCTACATGGTCAAAACAAAACCATCAGAATCAAGATCCGTCTGTCTTTACAGGCAAGAAACCAAAGGGTGTAAACGTTTGCAAGTTCCAACCTCTCTTTTTCAAGGAGCTTGATTCTTTCTGCTACAACCTCGCAGTAACTCTCTATTATGGCATAAGCATCCAGCAGTTTCTGCTCCTTGATCACCTGCTCGACCTGTCAAAAGACAACAACAGCTCTTAGTTTGTGAAGAGCAAGTTATGAAGCCCAAACCAGAAGAATGAAGAGGAATTGATCTTACACGAAAGAGGGCTCTCTCCTGGTGGCCGAGCTTTAGTAACTGAATAACATCAGAGTGAGCCTGAGAGGACCTCACCTGGCGCTGGTTTGCAAGCACAGCGAGGCGAGAGATGGCCAAATTGACAAGAGCTCTGCACCTGGTGGTCTTGAAGCTTCTTCCAAGCAACGCATCAAGCTTCTTTCCCATCTGAACAATTTCTTCTTCTGATGACAAAGCTTTGATATGGAGGAGCAATGGGGGGAGAGAACGCTGGCTACTTCTCTGAGGGACAGAGGGCTTAAAATACACAGCCACGTCAAAATGGGATATATGGTGTGAGCCACGTGGACGCCAGGTGGAACGCAAAAGGACCATTAAAGTACAGGTCTTGACTTTAGGCCGTGAAAAGATGCAATTTTTATAATCTACTCAACTACCATGTTGCCTTATTTTGAATTGGTTCATAATTTATGGTTTTCTAGATAGTCATTTTTCATGTGCGGAGAAAATACGTTTAAAACTTAAAATTACTCTTTTGCTTTATTGTAATTGGTTAATGCGTGAGATTTTCCCATCAGTCAATAAAATCTAAATGATCAACCATCAAGTTTATAATGGTCAAACGACTTTAACCTTTTTTGTTTTTTTTTTTAAATTTTATTTTATAAGAAGCATCAATTTCAGATGTAGAAAGAAGCATGGACAAAATTATGATACAAAAAAGTCGTAATAATTACAAGTGAATGAAACGTGTAAGAAAAAAAGGGAAGATTTGACGCGGTTGTCGTGTATAAAAAAGCCCAACATCAACGTAAACATCGGGCGGAAACCGGTCCTTCCAATCTACTGCTACTTTTTGTTTAGCACGTATATTAGGAACCAATTGGAGAGTTTCCGATTTTCTACTTTTCCAAGAAAATTGTCCAAACCTATACTAAATATTGAAAAGAATGGATGCTATGCTATTCCGGTAACTTTAGAAAATGAAGAAAAATAGGGCCAACTTTCTCATCCACTTTTATGACAAGTGAAAGAGCTCAACTTGTCAAACAAGCCATCAATACTACGATGTAGACTAAAAGATACCTAAATTACATTATTCCTTGATCCAATATTTCAAGAAAAATGTTTAAATATGTTCTCCACACGTCCATTTTAATTTCTCTACTTTTAACTTTTGTTAATACTTCCAAAACATTATTTCTTTATCCTTGTACTCAATACAAAGTGACCATTTTGACTTATTCAATTTAATTTTTATCTTATTTATTTCGATCAAAATTTTAATAACAATATTTCACTAACTAATTTTGTTAAAATATAGTCATAATTTTGTAAATGTATAAAATTTGTATTAAAAATTTGAAAAAAGAAACAAATGATCAGTTTGTAAAATTACAAGAACCAAATGGCTGATCTGAAAGTACAAAAGATTTCGGACTGAAACGAACAAAAAATGAAAGCACAGTAATCAAAATGAACATTCTAAAAGTATAAGAATGAAAATAAATCAATATAGGAACTAAAACAGCATTTAAAACCTTCTGGTTGAGAACATGTAGGCTTTTCCAAGACGGCGTATGAGTTCACATATCCCAGGTGGAAAACTAAGCTCAATTAGTGGGAACGATTAAAATAATTATACACAAACCATTCGCTTTTGGCGACAGATTTCTCACTTTTTATTTTTCAAGGATCAGATGATTGATTAAGTATACCAACCAGTCTTCCTGTAAATGCAATTCTGAGTGTGTAACCCAAGTTTCAGGAATTTTCTCAACGACTTTTCTGACAACTAACGCATAACAGTAAATTTCTTGGATATTGCCCCTTGCTTTAAACCACCAAAAAAATCAACGTACACAAAAGACCTAAAGCTTGATGGGAGCCCATGTCATTGTCATTGATGACGAAGGGCAAATCCATCACAGATTGACCAGAAAACTGCAGCAATTAGATTGCTTCAAATTCACTCGATTGAACATATTTCTCTCCCATGACTTTCGTAGATGTACCAAAATATGAAATATCATCACAATATCATTTGATCTCGCCAATTTTTTTTCCCTTTTTTTGAAGTTATGGTCTCTACGTTTAATCAAGCTCGTTCAGCAGTTCACTGTTCTGGAATAAGACATAACGAGATTGGTGCACAAAGAACAATCTAGGCCAAATAAAATCTTTAGAAATTGAAATCCATTCTATTGAACAAAGACTGATCAAGATTATGCTGGGTAGAATCGCACAGTTCCTTGCATCAGGAAATTTATTTCTACACAAAATGGCTCCAAGAAATGCTTCTGATTGCACTCAGTCATAAGACGCATCATCTTTGGAGAAAAAAAGTGGGAAGACAGACAACTCATACTCAATGAACACTTGACTAAGATGAAGAGACATTATCTTTAAGATGTAAAACAACAGGGGAACAGTGACTTAGGCTTCAGGCTGCCAACAAAACAACTAAGCAAAGATGATTCTTGATGAAAGGAAACACAGCCACTGATACAAGTTGGCCTGTATAACTCTGACATTAATCACACCAGAAACTATTTATAGTGCACGTGTATCCACTCAGCTTAAATGCAATCCAATATAGATGTAACCATAATACGAGTACAAGTATTTTGAAGATGCAAATATTAATAACAAACAAATTTTCAAGGAAAAGCTCACACAACATGAAAGCAAATAGAACTTGATAATCATATATATCGAAATAGGACGAAAATGGAAATCCATATGTCAAGTCATATTGGCAACACATCCTGAAGAAGTTCAAACAGTCATGCAGTGAAACATTAAGACCAATGTTCACATAAAAACTTCAAATTTATGACCAGGAAATTCCTTTGAAATCAAATTTGGTTACGTGATTCTAAAAAGCAAAAGGCCATTAGACTTGATTGTAAAGAAACACATAGAACACATTTGAAAGAACACGAATAACAATATCAAGATGCTTGTTCTTAAATTCTGCCAATAAATCCACCCGACCTCAAGCCTTGTTTATGAATAGACATGAAGCAAGTCTTCAACACATGAACAAAATATTATGTGTGTTCTTATCCAAAAAAGTTTTAAAAAATAATAATAAATAAGGTGACGCCCATATCCTACCAAGAATACAGACAGAATTATGGATCAAATTACAATTTCATTGTGTGATTACAAGTATAAATATGAGAATAAACAAATCAATCCCAGCTAGAGGGACAGGGAGCTAGATTTTAAATGGAACCTATGTTTTTAAATTAAATACTCTAAAACAGGTTTTCTAATAATATAACAATTTATAATAAACTTTGCAAACATCTAATGGAAAACTTTACTGGCCCATAATGTGAGAAAATTCCAGGAAATGCAATAACAATGATTAGTGGCTTCTAACTCATTCTATTCCAAGAAGTGCTATAACAATGATTAGTGCAGTATATTTGGGTTCTAACTCCTATTCAAATGCTAAAACTATTATTAGTGCAGTATATTGGCTTCTAATTCATCCTATTCCAAAAAAAAAGTTATAACAGCGATTAGTGCAGTATATTGGCTTCTAACTCATTCTATTCCAAAGAAATGTCATAAGAATTGATTAATGCAGTATATTGGCTTCTAACTCATCCTATTCCAAGAAATGGCTTATGCTCGTTCAGCATCCCTCTTTACAATTACCTGTATATTGGGAGGGGGTTATCTTTTCCCCTGCCTGTAGCTTGTTCCTTCTTGTGATTTGTACAGGTCTTAAAAAAAAAGGAATAGAGAGAAAAGTAAAATACACTTTCAGTCTATAGGACTTGATTTCTATTTCATCCCGAGTTTTAAAACATCATTTTTGGTCCTTGAAGATTGGATTTTTTTCATTAAGTTTCAAAAAAGACACGTTTGGCCCTAAAGTTAAATTGATTTCTAATTGCTCCTTGAGTTGAATTCACTCCTAATAATGTGACAATTAACATGTGTATAGTTTAAACGAGTTGGAAAATTTTACTACTTTTAGCTTAAGTAGCATTTCTCTCTCCTCTTTCTCTCTTCCTCCTCTCCAAATACCCCCCCAAAAAAATGATGGCAATAGACGTGAATCCATTGAGTGGATTTGAATATAATCTACCTAACTAAACCAAATAGTGAAATGAACAGGATGTAAACCTTTAGTGGCACATACCATGAGGTAATCATCAATGACCACTAGAAAGACTCTCCAGCAAAGGAACAGACTTTAATTGGATTGTGTTCATAAATCATAACTTTAATATTTCACAATCAAACAAACTTCAAAACAGACACAAAGGCATATAGTCGCAAGATCCATTTGATTTTCAGTCTTCTACTCTTCTCCGAAATGTTGAATCGCTAAGAACTTGCTTATTTAGAATGGGCCTTTCTTCAAGTGTCTTATTTTATCCAATGAATATTTCATTCATTATTTTTTATTGTATTTTAAATGATATTAAACATAATCAAAAAATAAAACTTCTCAAGTACAAGCATAAGCTTCTTAGCATCCTTCTGCAAATTTGCATCTCTAATTGAAAGTTTTTTCTTCTACAGATATACATATGGCCTCTTAATTCTTTTACTTATATATCTTATTTCTAATTAAATATTGTTTTAGAAGAATGATCAATAATTTTAATGATAAATACATGGAAGTAATATAATTTGAAACCAAAATCATTGTAACACTTCCACAGATATTTCAAAGGCCCACATAAATATTAATGCAAAAATCATAAGATAAAATAAGAACTTCCATACATAAGTCGGACAGAAATAGAATGCATTTTTTGCTTTTCAGATTCATGCAATTTTTTTCGGATCAGGACCTCTGCTAGTTTAATGGTTTCATTATCTTCAAATTATTGTGCAACGACAAAAGGAAACTGCATGTACTATCCTAAATACTTCCATAAATTTGAATCATTGCATTCTTTCTATAGAACAGATCCTGTTCAAGTAAGGTTATGAATCATTGCATTCTTTCTAAAAAAATAATAAGAAAGAATATGACCGTGCAATAGTTATATGGAATTGGAAATACTTACAAGAGACAGGATGGATGATAGGAAGTTTGCCCTACAAAAAGAGAACAAAATCGTATCAAGACAACAAACCGTTTGAAAAGCAAACTTCTAGGCTCTAATCTCACATATATAAGAATAAAAAAACAACATATATAACTGCATCACTCACTGCAACACTACTTCATATGGTGCCACAGCAGTTAACCTCTGCAATGCAAGTGCCTCCATAAACGACCATAGCATGGATCAGCACAATGTAATTCATTAGGTTTCAATCAAACAACTTAAGACATCAGATAAATTTTGAAAACTACTATAGTTTAGTATGATATCAATAATGCCAAGCAACATTCAAAGATGTTGCGCAATCATCAATGGTTCAAAATATTCTAGAAAACATATAACAATTGCATGCACATTAAAGATACCTTTATGAATGGATTAATATAAAGAGGTGATTCTGCTCTAATATAAAATATATATATATATAGAGATGGTAAATAACAATTCCCATTGTACTGAAAATAAAGATTCCCTTATGAATTGCTAGCATATCCTCCTCCCCCGAGAAACCTCCACTTGCTAGATTTTGAATAATAAAACAGACAATAGTCATTCATAAACATGAATCTGACCTATGTCTAAATAAGGCAAATGTGGACATTTACAGTAGCATTAATGGATTAGAACTGGATCACTATACTCATTTAACAATAAGGTACCTTCTCCTGAGTGCCTCTAAATCACTTAAGCACTGGAAGGTTCTCTCAGGGCAGAAGCAGACATCCTGAAGGAAAAACTGTATTAGACACTTGAGAACCTGAAAGTGAGAAACAAAATGGCTCGAGAGAAAGAGATGGGGAAGAGAGAAACTGCAGAGGATAATATCTTGCCAGCCCTCATATTGGTAAGAAAAACCACACAAAAAAAATGTACTAAAGTAAAAATCAAAATGAAAATTAATCACTGCACATAATCCACAAACCATCTTCCAAAAAAAAAAAAAGAACAAATTTTATTTACAAAAGAAATAATAAAACTTAATAGATTTTTTTTTCTTACTAATTTCCCTGCAACCACAACTCCAGACACGGTATTTGAAGTACAAAATGAAAGAAATAATGGGGAAAACTAGTATGAACAAAATTTTCATAATAGCCATAATCAAGAATGATTACAAGGGGAAGAAACGCTTTCAGCAAGTTGTCTTACAATAGAAACAGTACATTCCACTGAAAGAACCCGCCACTCCTGACCAATATGACCCCTTCTGAATTCAATCATCCCATAATTGTGCCAGAAGCTTAGGTCATCATAAAGAAGACTGGAAATACCAAGTGATTAGAAACTTTATGAATTAGGTCATAATTTACAAGAAATCTACTGAGCTCTGGTGTCATAAAAGCAGCAACATTGATCACTTGCCAGTGATGAATGGATGATTTAATGCTTGTGATACTGTCATCCTTTTTTCTGGATCCAACACAAAAATTTTGTCCAGAAGATCCTTAAAATTGGCTAACATCTTTGGATCTTCACCAGGAGATCCCCTAATAATTGATCCAATATCTTTAGGCTTTATATTGACTATTATTCGCTTTATGGTCTGCAAAAAGTAGAATTCAAACCTCAGTCAGTATCGATGAAATAACTGCCTTAGGTGGCAAGCATGGTATTAAAATGTAATACCATTTACACAAAAAAACACACACACACACACACACAAAATCCAGCATTTAAAAATCTTTAAACTGACGACATTTTCTATAAAAGCAGCAAAAATAAACTTTGATGTCCAGAAAATATAAGAAAATTGTGATCATTTATAGCAGCAAATTAGCAATATATAATAAAAGTTTTGTGACACAACACTCATAAATGTGTGGATTTGGGCTCCAAAATCAGGAAAGGGGCTAACAACTACCTTTTTGGTTACAGGATCCTCCTCAGAAGCATGGAAGTTCAGGTCCTGGTCAAAATGTTGGTCAGTAAATGCTCCCTGTAAATACCAGATGGAGGGAATAAATCATCAGGAGCAAGAAACATGTTATAACTTTAAATTGTAACTTACAGATACATTGCTATATAAAAATTTTCCGTCTTGTGAACAAAAACTACGTACCTTACGAAGCATCTTCTTCGGAAAAGGGCCCTTTAGTTCCATGTGTAGCCGCAGCATGTCATTATTAGAAGGACCTGGAAAAAGAACTTTTCCTGTAGAAAGCTCGTACAAACAGCAACCCACAGACCAAATATCCATTGGATGATCATATGACAGCCCTAGAACTTCAACATGTAAAGTAAAATCAGTAAAGTAATAACTTGTATTACTTGGGAGTAAAAAAGACACAACAAAAAATAAAAATAGGTTTGCTATTTCCATTGCCAGATTCAACAGATATGGAAAAAGTACTAAAATAACTTACTTATTTCTGGGGCACGATAGAACCGGCTAACAAGGTATGGGGTGATTTCATTTTTACCAGCAAACATGGCATTACCAAAATCACAAAGCTTCAGCACATTTTTTCCCTCATTAACCTGAAAGTTTTATCAAACATTGTGAGAAACATAAGATCAACCAGTTCAACAGAATTAAAACTTAACAACCTACCAGCATATTATCCGGCTTTATGTCACAGTGTAGAACACCACAGTTTCTCAAATGCTTCAGGGCAATAAAAAGCTGCTTAGCGTATGCCCTCACAGCAGTTAGCTTAAGGCCAATATTGCGCCCAAATTTCTTCAAGACCTCACGGAGATTCATATGAAGAGATTCAAAAACTAAACAAAGATGATTCCTATATTTGAAACTTGAAAGAAAACGAACACAGTGACGCTTGTCATCTGGATCTGCACCTACTAGCTTTTTCAATATGACCAACTCCTCCAGACCAGCCTTGTACCTGTATATCACGGTATGCTCAGCATCAAGTACTTGTACATGCAACAAAATGAACACCGGCATAGCATCACTAGAAATAAAGCAAGGAAGACATACATTGTTTCATTACTACGCAAAATTTTGATTGCCACTTCTTCTGGTTCATCATGACCAGCTTTGAGATCCTTTGCACGGACTACAGTTGAAAAGACACCTTTGCCATGGGCAGCAGCAACTTCATACCGACCGTCAAGTACTTCACCAAATCGATAGTCTATATTCAACACAAAAGTTAAATAAGCAATGACTATATGAATTAAATACATTTTTCAAGTGCAAAAAATGTATAGGACCCAAAACTTTGAAACAAATTCATAAAAATAAATAATTAGTTTCATCTGCTGCTCAATACATAATTGAGGTCAGCATTGAGCTAGGCCACAACAATCCAGTAAAAAAGTCACACAAACAATGCAACAACCCATTTTCTGCAAACCCTCCAAGCATTAATGGCAAAAGTAACAGGAAAAAGAACAAAACTAACCAGTCAACAACTTCAAAAGAATACCAGAAGACCTAATACGGATCCCAGCAAGATTTTCAGATATCCATATATTTACATCAGCCACTCATTTTAATGGGCAGCACCGAGTAGGAGGCACAAATAATGTAAATATAACAATTTTCTATTGGAGGCCCAAATGCAAACTTGAAATAAGCTAAAGGCATTGAGATTCTAAATAAACTAGAATTTAAAAAGCAAGACCAAGGATCCCACTCCTGCGATTGTCTATAATTTTTGCATTAAATAAGATGTATGGTCGAAATTTAAACATACCATAATGTAATCTGTGACATCCATTTTAACTATAAATCACACTGTACACATCTCAGTTGTCATGAATATTTAGACATATCATTCTATAACATGTGAATACCATTTCATTTAAAAATCTCAGCCATACAGGTGAGATGGATATTGATATACTTACTATAATATCCATCTGCATCATCCCAATTGTCATGAAGACCACTCCTTTCTATCCGCAAACCATCTCCTTTACCCTGCCAACAAGGAAAGAAAATATCCTAAGGCCCTTATACAATAGGACACAAGCCAAACTGCAAAAATTTCTCATACCATTTTACGAACTGCAGCAGGTGTTTCTCCAAAAATATCATCACAGAATAATCCATCCGACCCCTCAGCCTGCACTAATTAATGTTAATAAATTTAAAAATAAAATGACCCATCTGCTAAAAATAAAGAACATAACTGAGCAAGCAAGAAATGCAGAATATTGAGCTCAGAGAAGTCTTGAAGTTTCAAAAAGTAATTCAGAAAAAAGAGAGGAATCTACCCTACTATACAAGAGAGCATTCTGCGCACCTTTGGAGTACCCTCTCCAAGTCCTTTAGTACCAGCAGTTTTATCAGATGCAGCAACTCCATTTTGTTGTGGTGATTTCTCCACAACAAAAGATGAGTCGGCAACACTGTCATCCACCCCATCAACCAATTCTGGAATAGCAGTATGAGCAGCAGCTTCTGATTGAGAAGAATCGTTTGCAGAATCCTTATCTGGTCAAGATGAATTGTTGTACTTACATGAGACGGAGGAAGTTACTATATCGTCAATCTAAGTTGCTATATCGTCAATCTAAGTTGCTGACCTACCAAAATCCCTATCAGCATTTTTTAACTCAACTCTCGAAGGAAAAAAAAAGTACCAAACTCAGTTGCTCCGGATTGCAGACAAAGAATGATACCGTAACCAGAAAATGAAACCAAAGTTTCATTAAATTTCTCTGAAGGTTCTTCAATATGCTACAACAACATTGCATACCAACCATGCAGGCAGGACTAAAAAATTAACCTAATCCTTAAAATAAACAAGACTACTTGTGGAAAGATAAAACTCCCTATCAATAGATGGTTTGACATTGGTTGGGGGGACAGTATAAGATCTAAGACACACTATATTCAAAGAAATATAGTGATTAACAAACATAGTGAACAAAGAACTCGGCAATATACAACACAATTCCATTGATAAAATGTAATTACAAAGTAGGAAATGTCTATATATCAAGAGCTACGGCTATGCAGTAGGAAACTAAGTACCAGATAAGAACTCAAGTCCATGGATAGAAAGTTGGCAAGGATAAGTCCATACGTATTGGATGCTCTGCTAATTGATCATAATTTCTTAATTGAAAATAAATATAGTCCAAGTAAATACAGAACTTTCTAAATTCAAGGTTAAATTGAAAATTACCTTTCTCAGGTTCCTTCAAAGAAGGCTCTACTTTTTTATCTGACTGCTGGCATTTGTATTTTTCTAAGATTGCTTGCCTTCTTCTTCTACTCTCCTCCTTGATTCTGTTTAGATCCTCCTCTTCTTGATCAGCTAATTGAAATGACATGTCCTCATCATCTTCCTCCTCATCATGACCACTATGAAAAAAGAGAAGTTGAGCCATAAAATAAGAAGATAAAAGCTCCAAACTAGACAAAGAAATCCAGAAAAGTGTTTAAAGTTTACCTCATTAGTTTGTCTTCACCTCCTTCAAGAGCATTTCTCTTCGAACTACCATGCTTTTCCGTAGCATTAATTCTTCCTCCATTCAGACCAGATTCATTCTCATTATGTCTAGACTGCTTACTAGAAGTTTTTACATAGTCATGATCAAGATTCCCGTACTTATCCTTACTACTTAAAATGTCACTGGATTTATTCTTGTTTCTATCGTCTCGTCTCTCCCTATCCAATTCCTTATCCCTAAATCGGTTTTTTTGCATCTCTCTCGCCCTTTCACTGTCTCTATTTCTATCATTATATTCAACCTTATCATCATTCCGAGCTCTGTCCCTATCCCTTCTCCCATCCCAGTCCACCTCTCTATCCTTGCTCCTATCTCTTTCCCTTTCTCTTCTTCTATCTCTATTAGCCTCTCTATCTGTGCTCCTACATCTTTCCTTTTCTACTCTTCTATCCCTATCCACCTCTCTTTCCCTGCTCCAACCCCTTTCCTTGTCCATTCTTCTATCCCTTTCTACCTCTCTTTCCCTACTCCAACCTCTTTCCTTCTCCACTCTCCTATCTCTTTCCACCTCCCTTTCCCTCCTCCTATCCCTATCCAACTCTCTTTCCCTGCTCCTATTTCGCTCCACCTCCCTCCTTCTTTCTCGACTCCTTCCTTTCTCTCTCTCATCAAACCTGTGCTTATCTATCCCCCTATCTTTCTCTTTTCTCTTTTCCCATTCAATTTCCTTTGACCAGTCCCTATCCAGCTCCATCTTACTTCTCCCTCTGTCTTTTGTATCTCTGCTTCGCTGCCTTTCCTCTACCCTTGCATATTCAGTATAACCATCATCCAGGTCATGTTGGATTTTACTTTTATCATCCAATATTGAGTGGTCCCAACCATGATGATGTCTCCTCTTTGACTCTGCCTCCTCGTCAACTGTTTCATGAGAATGAGATTGCCCTCTAGAGTGACAATTTGACCTTGATCTACTCCTACAATCTGATGCATCAACAAGTCGATCATGAGATGTTGATGGTGTAAAATCCTGGGATTTGTCTTCAGTCCTTTCCAACTGTCGCCTTTTTAAATTCCCCAAGGTGATTCCATCTGTCCCCGCCTTTCCATTGTCAATGTCACTTATTTTCTTACTACCCCCTGTGGAAGGAGATAACATTTGTTTCTGCCGCCTCTCATCTAACTCTAGATATTCTTGATCAAAATTCCCTTTCCTATGACCCTCTAGGCTACATTCACGATCATTGTATTTAGTTCCAAAAGCTTCATTTCTGGAAAAGCTAACATCATTGCCATGCTTACGGCCAAGGTCAGTTTGACAGAGCATAATATTTTCCTTGTCGAAGTCTTTTTTTAGATAAGATCCATCTTTGCCCTTATCTGAATTAGAGAACTTATCATCCTCTTTTGAAGTCTTCAGATCTCGAAGACTATTTCCAGCTCCCTCTTTCACAGTTAAATTAGCCTCAATATTAGATAATTCATCCACCGAATGACATTCCTGCACGATATAGATTAAATGATTAGTGCAGATGCTTGTATTGCAAAGTCCCTATGAAATTACAGTCAGACAGTATAGATGCATAGTAGGAAACACGTAACCAGATCTTACAAATTAAATGCAAGCCTGAATCTTCATTGAAACGCCTACTGAAACTTCTTTTGCATTTCACTTGTGTTCGTGAGGTGCAATCAGATTCTTACATGTGCAAGAAACACTGAGTAAATCTAACAAAACGTCACCATGAAAGCTCCATCATAGTCTAAAATTAAATACAAAAAAGGAAACCACAATTGGCAACGACACGAGCGGATAAAAGTATCTATACCTGTATAAGGTCCTTGTTCATTATTTACAAACGGTTAAAAATGCAATCGTTTTCTAAACGAATCTAACCCTTAGAATTACCTTTGATTTTTCAAACGTTAACTCCCCTAGTCTTTTCTCAAAAATTCAGGGCAATCACACATAATGATGGGTGGAGCAACAAGCAACTTGTCAAACTGACATACAATTGTGTTAGTTGGAACCTTACCATAGAGGGTTCGTCAGTTCTATCGGAAATTCCATCAGCTTCAACTTTCCCAAATTCCGCATCCGCCTCCTTCATCGCGCGAACGCCAGAGTCATCCTCTTCGAGAATTTCACCTTCCTCCACGTCATCCTCAACCCGAGATCTACGATTAGAAACAGGAGGAAGACTATCCTCCTGGTCACGGTAGCTTTCTTCTTCGTTCTTGCTGCTGCTGCTGTGACGATGGCGGTGGTGGCGGCGATGGTGACGGTGTTTGTGACGCTTCGAAGACTTATCATCCTCTTCATCGGAGGCAGATCGGCGGTGCTTCCGGTGAGCAGTGTCGTTGGCCATTGACGTCGCAAGAAATCTAGGGTTTCTCTCTCACCCTTTCCGCTGTGCACGCGTTTTAGGCCTTCAGAGAACAGAGCGTCGCAAGAGAGAGTTGTGGCCTCCGCTATACGATGATTATTCTATTGTTATTTTATTTAAATAATGTCCATTATACGAATTTTACATCGACCGGTAACCGGAGTTACGTACTACGGTTCGGACTATGGCGCAGAGTGATAAACCCGTATAATGTACGGGACGTTTATTTCGTGGTAATCCAAAATTTTCATTAGGTATCTTGATTTTATTGTTTATAGGATACTTAACCATCTTAATATATTTGGAGATCCTAAGACTCCCATATATGAGATATTTAATGAGTTTTGGACGTCGAAACACAAGTTTTTAAGATTTTTTAACATCCAATATTTATATCTTTTTTTCTTTCACGTAATTTTAAACTTTGAATCGATTATATTATTAATATATTTATTATCATAAATATATAATTTTAAAACAACATTTTTTATTTACAAACATGCATGTGAAATTTGTTCATCTTAAAAATACATAATATGATGATAAAGATAAATAAATTTCATAAAAAATAACTTTAATTGTATTAAGCTTAAAATAAAATTTATACTAAATTAATATGAATTAATTTTGTTCCACGTAACATATAAAAATTAATTAAAAATATTGAATTAATACAAATAATTCTATTATATTAAATGAATATTTGGACATTTTTTAAAACTTCTATAAATTTAATACATCCAAAAAATAAATCATTCAAGACAAATGTGACTATCCAAATATTATCGAACATATTAACAAATTTTCTACCAAACAAACATGACTATCAAAATATGTCATACATCTAAAATTTCAAACATCTGAAATTTCAAGCATACAGATGTTGGACATCCACATTTTCGGAAAAAATAAACGGTTCATAAGAATCTGGTGTGAATTATAATAGATTTTTTTATTATTTTACCGATTTTTATTTTCTGGCCCATTTTCATAAATAATATCGATATGTAGCTGAAGTCTAGGACAAAAAATATGCTTTTGTAACGATAATTTAATAAATCAATAAACTATATGCTTAGCCTACTAACAAAATTTGATGTGCACCAATGTATTTATAGCAATTTTATGTTTTGTTTAAAAAGTTGTTTTTATAATATCAGTTAGTTTAGTTATAAATAAAAAAAAACCAAAAACATTTTTTGTATTGATTGATATTTTAATAACACTTTGTATTGCTTATGTATGTTTTAAGTTCAAAATGTAGATATTGTTTTTATTTTAATAAATTGATGGAATAAAATATATAGATAGAGAGTGTATAAAATTTTTAAAATTATATAAATAAATAAAACTCAACTAGCTCTCCTTTAAAGAGTAAAAATAAATATAGAGAATAAAAATATTACATTTTAAATTAATTTAAATCATTATTTTTATGTCTCGTACTTCAATATATAATTTAATTTAAATTTGCTAATTGTACCCTTCTTTTTTTACTGGCTAACTGTACTTTTAAAAGTATTGCCCTAGTGTAGGGATGGCAGCGGGCGAGGAGTTTTTTTCCCATCCCAATCCCCGTTCAGTTGGGGATTTTTTTTCCCATCCCCATCCTCGTCCGAGAAGTTTTGAGGGCGGGAACGGGACTTGATTCCCCAATAGAATACGGGTTCTTCGTGGGTCTTCGTTATAAATATATTTTTAAAATTTTTTAATTTAATTTTTTAATTTTTAAATTGATTTTTGTTATTATTAGTATAAAAAGTGAAAAAAAAAACTTGTTAAATGAGAGGTTAGTTTGAGTTTTTTTTTAATTAGAAAGTATTTATAAAATTAATATATATTACTATTATTATATAAAAAATAGAAAAAGTAATAAAAAATTAAACGGGACAGGGTCGGGATGGGGACGGGACGGGGACCGTCAGGGAACCCGATTGAGATCCCCAATTTGACCTCGTCCCCGATCAAACCGGGGAATCTCCGATCCGATCGGATCGGATCCTACGCGTATTTTAAATTATAAACAATTTTATTTTTTTGCAAAGGCAAACACGCAAACAAATTTATTTTGCTCTGTTACATCTAAATTGTTAACTGTTTTTTTTTTTAGAAAATTATTACTGGGATTAATAATTATGTAAAACCCTACTCCATATTGTATCTTAAAAAATGTCGCATTTTTTCTTTCTTTTTTTTTTTCTTTTTCAATAGAGCTTTATTAGTGTAGTTTACATTACATTCCTACTTGACTTGATTACGTAACTTTTGTAAAATTATAAATTCTGTAACAATCCGAATTTTCCAATACAATCAGACTAACAATAATGCAGGAACGTAGTTTTCAATAAACTTTTAAGAACTAAAATTATTCAACAGAAGCTTCTAAGATTACTTTCAAATTCATACCAGTACTCTAAAACTTCAAAGAATTTTCCATAAAACAATTAATAATTTACTGGAAATATTCTGAAAACGGTATAGAAAACCTAAAATATTTAGTACAATTTTCAAAACTTTCAAAATAAACTAGATTTTCATAAACAAAGTCTTAAGATAAAATTTCCGGTCAATCAAAACAAACCTCCATTCATTCAATTTTTAATGATTCAAAACAATATTTGATTCATTCAAAACAAACTTTATTAAATCATACCAAACATAATTTCAAATAATATTTCATAAATAAGCAAAATATCAAATTCAAAGTTTTAAATAATTTCAAACAAGGCTTTATCATTTCATACAAAACATGCTTCAAATATTTTTACAAATAACCATAATATCAATTAGCAAAATATTTATCAAATCCATAATAAAACTTCAATTTCATAGGCAATATATCAAATCCAAAATAAATTTTAGTTTTGGAAGGGATATGGTAACTTATTTACAATACTGTTTAAATGGATATGACAAATCACTTACAAATACTTTTAGGGATATGATAAATTAATGTGTGGTTAAATTATTAGTTTGTTGGTATGTTTGGACCTGTTTTCCTTTTTTCCCAGCACCATATATTTTTTATTTTATTATATATATATATATATATATATATATATATATATATAAAACTCGAACGAAGCTTCTAATTATAATTAGGTATTTTTCCTTCCTAGACATCTTCTATAATATGTTTGGACCTGTTTTAATTCCATAAATTGAGCT
Source organism: Momordica charantia (assembly GCF_013281855.1). Lineage (NCBI taxonomy): Eukaryota > Viridiplantae > Streptophyta > Magnoliopsida > Cucurbitales > Cucurbitaceae > Momordica > Momordica charantia. The sequence goes on along the minus strand of NW_028275167.1, from coordinate 29,094,510 downwards.
TCATGTTTCTAGTAAATTCAAGTGGAATGTTATAATATGTGAAATATTTTGATAGGATAATAATTTAGTGATACATTCAACTTTTTGCAAACAAAATTTTATTTTTATATTAATTTATGTGGTTGCTGAAATCCAGTTTATTGATGTGATCTCTCATTCACATGCGGTTATCATGCCATATCTAACTCAACATCCGTGTGGTGTTTTGTCTAATACAATTCAAAACTTAAAAACTTAAGTCGATGCTTAGTTCGAAATAGTTAATAAAATATAGTTAAATATTGGGTGAAAGGTATTGCGTACCTTTATGATAGGGATTTGATTCCTACATTTTAGGGGAGTGGTCTCTAGTGTTCATAATATTACGATGCACCGAATCACATATTTGCTGACTATCAACCAATACCCCCATCAACCCCACTCTATCCAAAAAGGGGATGAGCTACAACTTCATCCCCTTCGAGCTAGGATTAGACCCTGCCTCGTCGATTGGTTTTTACCCTCAACAATCAATATTTTTCTTCAGAAGTGAATGGAGACATATTTTAGCCCAAAACCAACCCATATACACTAGCTGTAGCATATTGAAAGAAGTCGATTGGCTACATTATCTCAAATTTTAATCAAAACTAATTCCACCTTCAGACGATGAAATTATTGCAGAGACTTAACAAATATACAATTGTTATAATAAAACTTCTCAAAATACAAACACAAAAAACTGATACAAACCGACAAAGCAGAATTCTTCAAAAAAGAAAAAAAAAAAAAAGTGCCAAAACCATGTTTCCAGCTAAAACAACCCTTCAAACTGTGCTAAACTCGGACAAAAATCATCTTTTGAAGTACTACGATCGCATCTAAAAAGAAAGGCATATATTCATTCCACTTGAAAAAAAAAAAAAAAAGGCAATGGATCTGAACATTTTCTTTGAAGCTAAACAACAAATTAAACAAACAGCGTGGTCGTTTATCTTTATGTAATGGAAATATTCCTTTATGTATCGCAATATCTTCACAATATTTCGCAGTTATCTGAAGGATGAACCAAGCAATCTCTTGATTGTTGCAACTTTACTCGAAGAATTGCTGCACGTGGACGGAACTTGCAATCTTCGAGTTAATATCACTTTCTTCTCCAACAAATTCACCACCACAGACTCTGTATCTGTACCCAAACAAAAAGTGCTCGAATCAGAACAAGTTTGGCATCAATTTAATTTCAATAACCTTGTTTAGTTAACAAACTACCCTTTTCCGTGCATTACCCAAAAAAAATAACCAATTCTATTAAGTATTAATGGAAAATTTTCTTATTGTGGTATGAACCAGGGAAGGGAAATTTGTTACCATTAAAATTGAAGGATGGAATCAAATTCCCCAGAGGCAGAGACCAAAAAAATCCCCAAAACAGAAACTCACCGTTAATTTTGGAGAGTATATTCGCCAATTTGTTTTGGCATTCAGGGCATCGAATATCGGCTGTCAAGACGATTTCCTGGACCTGGAAATCAGAGCATGGACCATAACAAAAAATCAATTAATTTCAGTCACGAGACTTCAAAATAAATGCTAGAGAGAGAGAGAGAGAGAGAGAGAGAGAGAGAGAGAGAGCAGAGACAAGAGGCAGAGATAAGGATTCGATGGAGGCAAGGCTAGAAGCATGGGGGAAAATCCTTGGCTTCCGAACTCCGATCACCGCCGCCTTCTTTTTTGCCCGCTCCGCCATAGCCGCCGCCGCCGATCAAAGACGAAGGGCAACCAAAAAGTGGGATGATTTCATCTTCTGCGTCTGAATTTGTTTAAGACGATTTATATCCCGTCTGCCATGGATGATGGCTGTGAAAACTGAAAGGTTTTAGTGGTTGGGAGAAAGGGGGAAGGGGAGATAATGGACGGTAAGTAAAAGTCTAAAGGAGGTGAGCCGTGAGAGTGAAATGATGATGAGAAAGAGTTGACAAAGATGGTTTGTTTCACAATGACAGCTGCTTCCCTCGCGGAATTGGGAAGGCTACAGTTAAAATAGTGATACAGTTATCTCGACAAAAGACACTTAACTTTGCATTGTTGAGCCGTACAAATATATGAAGTAATTTTATAATGGTATGATATTATCTACATTATAATTTTAACTTTACTTTTGGTTTTACCAAAAAATTCTTATACGAATGAAGATAATTGTCCTTAAATTCAACACGTTTACCGTAACGCCTACTGCTCATGAAAAATTAGACAAGTCAAAGTTAAGATAGTGATAAACTTATTTCGACAATATTTGAGAAGAATCTATCTCCACATTTTAATTTTTGACGTGTAAATGTCATTTATTATTGAATTATACCGTAACAGGATTATGACTTGAATACTTTTTTCTCGTAAGAATAATTAAGGTTGCTTGTGTGACCAAACACCGCCTTTCTCACTTTGCAAATTTTCTTGATGTCGCATCTTTCCCACACGACTGCGACTCGGGGCGAATGGTGTCCGATGGAGATAACGACGTCGTACAGCACAGGGGAAATAGGAAAGCTGCTACGGGGTAAACGACAGCAGAGCCCACGCCAAGCTCCCAACGGCTCCAACATTTCACGATACGGCGCCGTATCGGCCTTTTTCTTCTTATCTTTGTTTAATTAGCTTGTAACTAAAGCTTTGATGGGTAGTGACGTGGATTGTGATATTAATCATGGGCGCTCCACTACCAACAAACAAGAAAATTACATTCCTACCCATGTATATAGTTTCAACCTTGTAGTTCTTGGATCCTAGGGCCTAAGAAACTAATTTGTAGTTCTTGGATTATAGGACCTATTTTGGCCGTCTTATAAAGCTACCTTTTTTTAAAAATTACATCGAAAAACTTGACCTCCAAATAGCAGCTTACTTGGCGAAGACTTTGGATCTAGATCAATTGTGAAAGTTACCTAAATAAAGTTAATATTTTATTTTATCTTAATTTACTTGTTAAGTCACACAATTGTTTAATTACAAAAATGAATAATATATGATAATAGATTAAGAAATACTAATATTCGAAAGAACAATTATTTAAATATATTTGATATCTAAAAATATAAAATATTCATAGAGACCAACTTACAAACTAAGATCTCTTAGCTTCTAAAGTTTTGTATCTTTTAATTTTAAGTTTCTTAGTTGAAAGTGAAGCCTAATAGAATTTGAATGATCAAAATATAGTTAAATTAGATAAGAAAATAGGACAAATTTTAGAGACGAAATAAATATATCAAAAAAGGAAAATAGAAGCATGGTAATTAGTTACCGAAATGGGCCACAAACTATTCCTATGTACTCATGAATGAAACGTTCTGTTCTACTGGAGCAAACAACCGAAATAAACCAATAAAAAAAGAACGTGGACAGGACAGGAGTCCGGATTATTAATATTTTAGCGATATGTCGACTAAGTCCGTGCCGCGGTGTCGCTTTGCCAGTAGACTGTTACAAAAACAGAACAACAAACTTTATTCTCATGCAATTATGGATTTTATTTCATTCGTCTTTTTTTCCCTCAATTTTTTAAGCACGGGATATTTCTTATAAAAAAAAAAAAGGCAGAAATTGTCTCATGAATCTGCACTACGTTTAAAATTAAAAGGAATAGTATTTCCGAGTTGCATATTTTTTGGGGGTGCAAAAATTATTGCATTGTAATTCATATTTCCAACTACCACTTATTTTCACTATTTTTGGCTTGGTCTTCCATTTTTCAGTTTCAAACATTTTACTGTTGTTCTAAACTTAGGTTACAGATATTGTGATGGATAATCTGTCAAAAAGCACAAATCCATCAAGGGTACGTCCCATTATAGATTCGGGCCCAAATACGAGTATGTGGGCCAAAATTTAAGCCCAGTGTCAAATGAAATACACGTGGCAAAGTCCAAGTTCTGAAAGTAAGGTAGGGTAGGCCCTATTATACCTATCTCGCTCCCAAGTTCGAGAGAGAGAACGACGACAGCCGAATCGACAACAGCTGGATGTCTCTTTAGTACTGGTCATTTTTATTTATATCTAAAAGTTATGAATTGTTTGGGAGAAAAAAGTTACCCAAATAAATCGATTTTCATCTGAAAATTGTTACCTTAGTTCAGTTTTAGCTAATTTTTTTAAGGTAAAAATATCTCGAAATTAAATTAGGTTAATGCACGATGATCACAAAAAAAAATCTCTAGACACCCACAAATTTCAAGAAAATTATTTTTTTAGGATTAATATAAACTTAACTTAGCAACTTACTATTTTTCAACAGATGGAAAGTTGAATCTTCATCTCTACTTTGGTGAAAAAAGTTCAATTATTTCATATTAATCGATTTATAATATATTAAATGCCATAACATATATTTTTTTTTTCACAAAAGTTAGTATATTAAAAGGTAAAAAGTTATAACACCACTTGAAGTTTTAAATAAATATTTGCTACACCGATCCATCCATCGAAAGTTTAGTATGAAAATTAATACAAACGGGTAAATTTTCTCATCGTTTTTATTATGCTCTGCTACGACTTCTAGAGAATAAAGATTAAGAGAAAAAAAGAAAAAGAAAAAGAAAAAGAAAAAGAAAAAGAAAAGAACAGTGCCAAAATGTAAGCGATGGAAACACAGTTGAGGTAGCTCAAATCCTCCAACGAACGCCTCGTCGTCTCCGCCCTCCTTTATTATACTTCTCTGCCATTTTCTTCACTGTTTCTCTCTAACAGATCCTCTTCCTTTCTCCAATGGCTTCCCCGTTCCTCTCTCGCGTTGCTCTTTCCAGCAATACCACTGCTTCATTTTCCTTCTCTTCCTCCGTCTCTCCTGTCCTCCCATGGAACTCCTCTCGCTCATACACCTCGTTTCCCGCTAAATCCCGCCGGAGGATCCCAGTCGTCCAATCTAAGATCCGTGAGATTTTCATGCCCGCACTCAGTTCCACCATGACTGAGGGCAAGATCGTTTCGTGGGTCAAATCCGAAGGGGACGTCCTCTCCAAAGGCGAGAGCGTCGTTGTCGTGGAGTCTGATAAAGCCGACATGGATGTGGAGACTTTCTATGATGGAATTCTCGCCGCCATCGTTGTTGGAGAGGGCGAAACTGCTCCTGTTGGAGCTCCGATTGGTTTATTGGCCGAGACTGAAGAGGAAGTCGCCGAGGCCAAGGCCAAAGCCGCATCTAAATCCGCTTCTTCTCCGGCTCCTGCTGTTATTTCTCCCTCTCCTCCGCCTCCCACTTCCAGTCCTGCTCCCGCAATTTCTCAGCCATCGCCTCCGCCGCCCAAGCCAGTGTCAGATGGACCGGGGAAGATTGTGGCGACTCCTCAGGCGAAGAAGTTAGCGAAACAGCACAAGGTGGATATTGCATCGATAACTGGTACTGGACCATTCGGTCGGATTACTCCGGCTGATGTGGAGGCCGCAGCAGGAATTGTCCCTTCGAAGCCTGTTGTAAGCAATGTAGCTTCTTCACCTGTGGCTCCAGTGACTACCGCTGCCCCATCTAAAACTGCTGCAGCTCCTTCCAACTTGCCACCCCCAGTTCCAGGCTCAACGGTTGTGCCATTCACGACGATGCAGGCGGTGGTGTCTAAGAACATGGTGGAAAGCCTCTCCGTTCCTACATTCCGAGTTGGTTATCCGGTGACCACTGATGCTCTTGATGCGCTCTATGAGAAGGTACATTTGAGCATGTTTTACAATTTAGAAGGATTTTGTGCCTTCTTTTATACTCGTCTTGACCTATTAGATGGGCAATTGCAACAATTTCAGGTGAAACCAAAGGGCGTCACAATGACTGCCCTCTTGGCCAAGGCTGCTGCAATGGCCCTCGCTCAGCATTCGGTTGTAAATGCAAGCTGTAAAGACGGGAAGAGCTTTACATATAACGACAATGTAAATATTGCAGTAGCCGTGGCTATCAATGGTGGGTTGATAACGCCTGTTCTTCAGGATGCAGATAAGGCAAGTTGATAACATTATAGAATGATATGGTTTGATATACCGTAACACATTGTAGATATTGCTTTTGTTGGTATCTTGTTATTTATTTATTCTTCAATGCAGTTGGACCTCTACCTTCTGTCTCAAAAATGGAAAGAGTTGGTCGAGAAAGCTAGAGCCAAGCAGCTTCAGCCGCATGAATACAATTCAGGTTCCAACACTTCCTTCTCTTTTTGTTTGAATGCAGTGCTTCTGGGAGCATTTGAATGCATTTATTGTAGTACTTAATCCTTGGGTCTTGAGGGTAATAAAATTGAATTATAATGCCTGTAGGAACTTTCACGCTCTCCAATCTGGGCATGTTTGGAGTGGACAGGTTTGATGCTATACTTCCTCCTGGCCAGGTGAGTAGTGAGAATTAGGCTTATGCCCGGGCAACATTTTTTTCTGGTCCTTTTGTTTCTTTACGTTAGTGGTTGAATTTTCCGAACCATGGCAGGGGGCCATCATGGCCGTTGGAGCATCGAAACCAACTGTTGTCACTGACGCCGATGGCTTTTTCAGCGTGAAGAGTAAAATGTTGGTGAGTTCTGTTTCTTCTGAATCTTGTATCATATTCACCCCCCTTTAATATTGATGCTAAATTTCTAAGGTATGTTACTTTTCAGTCTTTAATCACTAGAAGAACTGATTAGAGCCAATAATCCGTTTGAATTACATTAAACTGTATTCATGAGCCATTGGCATCTTGAAACTTATCTAATTTAAGGGGTGTTCGGGTTAAGCTTTGTGAAGGTCTATAAGACAAAAAATTCTGAAAAGGAATGCCCATATTGGAATTACACAGGAATAAGTTTATTTGCTCGATAATGAAAGATAAGTGTTTGGTTGGTAGGAAAGGAATGAGATTTGTATGATGTGATTTTGATTTGTTCCTATTTGTTATCTAATATCAAATTAAGTGTTATAGATCAATCAAGTGTGCCGAGTTAGATTAAAATCTTTTGGATTCGAAGTTGGATTAAATTTTTTAGTACCCCAACTTGGAGAAAAAGCAGTGTTAGGAATTCTGGCTTGGAATTTTTCTCAAGTGTTGATATCACCAAGAACAAGCTCCCAAATGAGAACCTTTATTTTTTAGGGGGCATTCTATATTCCAGATGCAATTGTTAGTAAAGCTATGAAGAGAGGGAGGAGCCTTTTTGGGATCACCGCTGAGAGGTTTGGTAGGGAAGAAGTCAGATCTGTACTTGCGCCTTATCCAAGAGGTCAAGTCACACCAGTAGTGCCCTAGTATAAGTCATTTATAATCTTCAAAAAGTTTAATTAATCCTGTTCTTCTTGATCGTTGAGATTGCTTCTGAAGTCAAGGTCTCAGCCGGAAGAGGGAATCTGGCACTGGCTATGAAGTATTTTCCTTTGCCAAGAAAGTTGAGTCCAGGAAAACGAGAGGAGAAAGCCACTTTACCTTTTTATAGGTCTTCCTAAAAAACGGGTATTATTGCCCTTGTGAACAATAATTTTGATCCTCTTGACTGTAAGTTGCTCGAGATTAGGATGAGCTTGGTAACACAGGCTTGTGACCCAAGTGGGTGCACCAAGTTGGTTGAAGGATTGGTTCTTTCCATTGAGGCGAGCCTTTGGAGGATATCTACTGGTTTGCCCATTTCAAGATTCGAATTGGGCGTTGTATCTTGGACGAAAACAAACTTGCTCGAGATTAGATATCTAACCTTTACCACTTAGGATTGACAGCACTGCTTATTTCCTTTAGATGGAACCAAACCTGGTGGAAGGGTCATTGGTGTTTAGTCCTATTATCATTCTGTTTGTAATTGCTAGGTTCGGTTCGACGGTTTTGAAGCCACTGGACATATTATTTTATGTTGGTTGATCAACCAAGGACCTAAGGTGGGTAACCTGCCGGGCCAATGTGTGATGGTTGACATCCTACACTCTTTCCCCTAAACCCATGTAACCACAACCATCCACTCCTTTATTTCCAAAAATTGCACTTTCATGTTATAGAGGCAAAAGCTTCTTGAATCGTCAAATTTCTCCAAGCTAGATTAAAATATCCTGATTTTATGTCACTTGTCACCACAAGACCTGAAAGAAGGTAAACTTAAACGGTGGAAACCTAGTAGTCAAACTTGTCTCTCCGAAAATTACTAGGGGCAGTTACATACTTTACGTTGTTTCATACTATCTCCACAATGCAGAGGTTGGTTAACTATTTCTTTACTTCTGGTAGCAGTTTCTTGTATAAGTCTTCTTCAATTCTTGATGTTCATTCCATAGTTTTTTCTTTTGGTGTGATTATGTGCAACAAATTCTTGTCTAGTGAATGCTCGCAGTAGCAGATATCCTTTCTAGTCTATACACGCTTCTGTGAACCTGAACTGACTGCCAAATTCTGCATTTTGCAGGTGAATGTGACTGCTGATCACCGAATAGTTTACGGTGCTGAGCTGGCTGCCTTCCTTCAGACCTTCGCAAAGATAGTTGAGAATCCAGAAAGCCTGACCTTGTAGAAGTCTTCACGTTGCAAGTTTGAACATTGGTTAAGACTTGACTGCAAGAAGAAGGGAAAAACAGAATCTTTCTTTCGGCTGCGGAATGATGAAAGTTTAAGTTAAACAGAGTCCCAGAGGAATCCTTTTTGTGCAGGAGGTCCCACCGATACTTTTATTTGTTACACTTAATTTAGTTCTATTTCTAAAAGATTTGAAGAGCAATAATGAGCTGATTTTTGTTTCCAAGTTATTGCGTACGGGAAATGTATTAGTAGAAACTCTGTGGATGAAAAGGGATGGTCTCATTCAATTGACGAAGGTATTTTATTTAAGACAGAGTTTGTGTTGGTTTGTCATTCAAGGGTTTCCCAAAGGAACTCAAGTTTCTTAAATAACTTTTACCCTTCAAACCTGTGCTTCTGTTTTCATGTTTGACATAGTGCTTCCTATGACTTGTTCAATAATCACAATGGTTTATGTTGAAATCATGCCTTTCCATTGACAAAATATTCACCATGTTTCCCTTTTGATTTTTACTCGAATCATCACCATGATTCATCAGTTATACTCAGATACAATCTGATATATGTTATGAATTCAAATATATACACTAAACATAATGAGGATTACAAAGAAACTGTCATGGAACTGTTAAGTTTATGTTGTAATATATTCGAAAGCATCCATGGAGAGCTTCTTTCTGTGTTACTAACTCTGTTGAAATGACCTGCTACTCAGACAAGATTGGAGCAGAATCTGGATGTCGAAAGGAGGAGGTGAAAGTCACCAGTCCAAGCTGATTTTCCTAGAAATGTAAAGCTTGTCGATATATTCTATAACCGGAGACGAGGCATCGATATACCTTTTCATTTTCTTCTCTGCTGACTGATCTGAAGTGGGGGAAAGAAGTGCTGTAAATTTGGCAGTACAAACTACAACAAAATTGACTACTTATAATTGGGAAGAGTATATAAAATGAGCATACTGGTCTCGTTGAGCTTTAGCAGAAGCTGCTCCCTTGTTGGAAGAGTATACATTCCAGCAGAAACTGCTGTTCTGACTGTCCAGGTGTGGTAGGGCGCACAAACTTGTGTATAAGCTGTTGAAGCAGCTTCCCTTAACGAGTAATCACTAAAAGAATAACACAAACGAGAAGTAAGTAATCTCACCCCTAATCAATTTTCAAAGAAGTTTTTGCCTTCGTCTTATTTACCATCCTAGAGATCTAACAACGAATAAATGACAATGTAGGGCACGTTTAGTAACATTCTTGTCTTGTTTTTCATTTCATGTTTTATTGCTTCTGGTTTCCTCCTTTTTAATTTATTCTTTCTATTTCTATTGGAAAAAGAGACACGGATATGTTTGTTAATAATTTATTTGTTTCTCTTCTTTAAAATTTTAGATTAAAAAAAATACAAGTTTTATATGAAATCTAACTTTCAAATTAAATATTTAAAATTTTGTGTTAATTTTTTTTATTATGCATTTTAAAATAAAAATATAAAATAATGCTTTTATCTATCTTTGGGAAAAAAAAAACCTGGAAACAAAAGCGAGAATTATTTTCAAAATATTTTATGTAGAAATCGGTTGTTTTCAAAATTTCTACATGATTTTTAAAATGTTTCTTCAAAACAAGAAACCAGTAAGAAAAACAATAATCAAACACTTGTTTTCTAAAAATTTGGAAACTAGAAACAAAAATGTTAAACAGTAGAATTTGAACATTGAATCGAATGCTCTTATACCATGTAAATGACAATTTGTAGTCGAAAATATTACATAATAAAAGAGGGGAAGAATTCAAACCATTGACTCAAATAGGATACTATTTCAACTATGCTTATGAAACTGACAAGTTATAATATATTTAATCTTTGATACATATTCTTAGCATGCTTCCGATAGTTTGATAGAAAAATAATTGGAGAACAAGCCAAAGAGTCAAAGACGACCCAAGAATCAGAAAATACTTTCCAGACTTTCAGTAGTCCACAAAAGCAATTTTCTCGGAAAAGGGCAAGAAAGTTCCTCTCATAATTGATGATTTCATGAAGAAGAAATATGCAACAAGTTTTTGATAAAGGCACATCAGATTCGAAATGAACACAACCAAACCAACCAGCAGAAGAAATTGCAGGCAGATCTACATCTATCATCTATCAGTAAACTGCTGTTTCTGTATTAAAAGTTGGAGAAATGGAAGGAACAGAGAACTTACTCGGTGGACATGAACTGTTGAAACAGAGCTCTAACGAGGTCCAGACCTTGTCTGACTCGACGCAGATTCCGCGTATGGCTTCCAGGTGTTTTCACTGTGTCGTTTGCAATATCATCATCAAGTATTTTGTGCAGCGTCTCGTGCTTCTTCGACGCTTCCGCAAGATCACGCACCTGCAAAATCCATCAATGGCATTAGCTTGCCAAAAAAACCTGTCAAATCGGGACTAAAACCAAACGCTTAAAGCAGCATTCCTCTTCATCCACAGAATTGGAAATTAGTACACAATTAGGGCTCAACAATGACCATCAATACAATATGGGGAGAAAATGACACAAACTCCAATACTAAATTGGATGGATTGCAGTTTATATAATGTTTTATGATTCGATTCCTAAGATCGATCCTTCATCTTGTTTGATATTAACGAAGAGAAAGGAAGGAGAAGAGGAAGAAAAGAGAAATATGACCTTGGAGACGTACTCTAACTCGGCGAATTTGAAGGCGAGGCCGAGGGAACCGAAGAGTACAGAGACGAGAGAGCAAGCGTCGCAGAGCGCATCCAATCGGAGTTCTTGAGAGGGTTCCTTCAACGAACCTACCAATTTCGCAAGCCCTTCGAAGGAGTCGGCAATGGCGGTGAGAGGGCTCGACGACGCCATCACTATTCGCGCACAAAGTCCACCGCCACAATCACCACCACCATTATACATAATAATCCTCACCAAATCATCGGAAATTCAACAGCAATCAAGAAAGTAACGGGAGACCTGTGTGAAATTTGCAAGTATTCTGACCTCTTCTGCTTCTTCTTCGGCTATTTGATTTTTCTACCACTGAAACGGGAGATTTGAAGGAACGTTCCGTTTTATTTCTGCATCGTGATTGTGGGATTGGGAAGTTGGCAAGTTCGCTACGGATGCGGTTTGTCAAACAGAAATTGTAAATTTTGAAAAGCGGAGAGAGAAAGTCGTGGTACGGTCTATGTCTATGAAGGCGTGCCACTACTTTCGCGCCATTTCAATTTTCAAGGGCCTTGTAAATCAGCGACACGTCCCACTGCCATAAACAAAATTATTCTTTCCTTCCACTTTTCAGTTACCCAAATTATTCTTTAAACAAATCTCGACCCGTAAATATAATCGTTTCTGTTTCTCCTTCTTTCTTATTCTAAATTTGAATCCTGTCGCTCTCGCTGTCAGTTCAGTTGCATTCTCGGAGGAAAAATCAACTGGGATGGAAAGAATTTCTAAATTCTAGAACTAATGATGACATCGACCGGATCACATTACCAAAATTTTAAACATATATTTATTATGAATAGGAGCCTCTCTTTGGTGACAAATATTAAATTTTTGTTTTGATGAGTAGAAAAGAGAGATACAAAATAAAAAGAAATTTCTATATTTTATAAAGTAAAATATTATCAAAAAGAAAGTTCTGAAATTTTCAAGGAGATCCATTCTAATACGCATTACGTACTACACTATATTTATAAAATTGACAATCTAACTTTTGCAAAAAAGAAAAAAAAATGATAAAGAAAAAGAAAAAAGGACAAAGAGAAGAAAGATATTCTACGTATAAATTTGAGGACATAATCCATTGATTTTTCAACCACAACAAACCTTAAAATTTCAATTTTCAATAATCCTATAAGCATTGCTACTATTGTAAGCATTTCGAACTTCCATAACAAATCAATGGCGTTTGTTGAATCTATATGGGTAGAAAATCTGCATGAAATTTGGTGCCCATCTTCCCTTAGAAGTGCCTAACAAAAATAGGCGAAGAAATAGGATACCACAAAGGAAAAAAAATGGTAATCAAATAAAGTATACTTATAACATTGACAGAAGGGCTCGAAGTATGAGTTGCGAATTTTTTAAAAAAAAAAGATAAAAAAAAAAAAGATAAACGCATCTTCACATCTATGTTCACAACACGCATAATTCACAGTACACAGCAGAAAGGGGCACAACGAATAAATACAGATTCTTCTTGTTTGTTGGATTGGATTGCCTGTCTTCTTTCTTTTTTTTTCTCTTTTTTTTTTCCTTTTTGGGAATTATTAAAATCGGCAGGAGAAATGGACTAATTCTGATTACCCTCAAATTCATGAATATGATCTAAAAGATAGTTGGCAGCCATTTCCTCGTTCTTGTTGCAGGCGAAGAAAACCTCAACTACAAGAGCTCTGTCGAAACCCAACTCCTCGAGCTGTTGGGAAGAAAGACAGATATCCCAAATATGGTAAACAATAAACAGGACCAAAAACAAATTATAAAGGATCGATTATGAAACTAGATGAGTTCAATTGTTTTTATCTCTAATTAAATGAAAACACACGGGTCTTATATCCTACTGAGTTCTCTTCAAACAGTTTCCTCATATAATAATGAAAAGGGTGAACTAACCCGTTGAATGGCTTCACGCTCCTCTGGGGTTACGGTTATAGCCTGCGGCATAGCATCAGCAAGCTGCCCAAGTATATTCCTGAACAAGTTTTTAGATATTAATCCATAAGCTCCAACTATCATTTCAGAGTTATAAGTGGGGGAAAATGATTTACCCTTCCCCTTCAAGGGGCTCATTAATCAAGCGAAGGAAGTCAGGTTGATGATCTTGAATAAGCCTTATCAGCTGAGGATTTTGTTTACCCAACTCTTGAAGCATGGGCTGAAACAAATCAAGGAAAAGAAACCTTGTATAAAATGAAGTAGTGAACCTCGCATACAAAAAGAAAGAAGCGAGAATATCTTGTCATGCAGTAGATGAAGAACCTGCAGAATCTGAGGGTTGGCTCGCACCATTGCTCGCAAAGCTTGGAACTGAGATGGGAAAGAATATATTTTCAGAGGCAGGCAATACATGATGTGAATGGGTCGGTTTGTATGTCGAGAGAGGGAGAGGGAGAGGGAGAGAGAGGACCTGAGGACTATTACGTAGAAAATCAAGACTGCCAGAACCAACAGCTCCAGAAGCTAAATTAGGCACACCCTGAGGTAAAAATATAGATCCATCAACTTGCAAGTTTGAAAACAACCTATCAAATTGCCCGATCTTTCCTTTTCCAACCAAACTTGTAAGCCTATAAGGAATCAATAGAGTCACTTAATTTTTCTTTTCCTTACCTGGGGAAAGAGATCTAATGGATTAGCATTTGGACCAGTTGGTGGCACAGATGCAGGTTGGGCTGGTTGAGCAGAAGGGTTTGTCGCTTGAACAGTAGAAGGAATTTGAGCAGCAGGAGGAACTTCAGTTTGTTCAGGTATGCCCTGTGCATGAGATATTTTGTTCAAATAATACATTATAAAAAAACTAAACTTGCGAAGATAAAAGTATGACCATTCATCATTTCATTCACCAAACAGGAACATCAAGGTGAAGGAAAACCTTAAAATAGACCTACTAAAACACAGTGTGAGACGAGAATAATGGTAGAACAGAACAAATATAAACACCTGCAAATAGACTTACAGAATAAAGGTAATCAACAGCCCTTTCTGGATTATTGAAAGCAGCACGAAGAGCTCGGACAACAGTGTCCCTATCCCAAGTCCCTCCACCCATGAGAAGAATCTGTTGGATAGTCTCCTCCAAGTTACTACCAGCAACCAGGTTAGAAGCTGCTTGGCTGTAGACATCAGATTCTGGCCTGTTTTTTACAAAGTGTTATTGAGGAGGTTTAGAGAACTTGAAGTCTAAAAATAAAGCAAAGAAACCCTAGAATTATTGAATATATAAAAGCACCACGGGAAGGGCAGTATTTCTCACAATACAGTGGGAGCAGGAGTGGGGGCGGGAGCGGGAGCGGGAGGAGAAGAGTCAATAATAGTAGCAGGCCTGAAAAATGAAAGATAATTGTCGCAATCGTAAATGCTCCAAAATAACTGTTCGGGAAAAATATAGTGAAAGACAAAGCAATAAAGTCTAAACTCACGGTGCTGAGGTTGCCAGAGGAACTTCAGATGTTGACATTGGGGTAGCAGCGGGTGCAGGGGCAGTGTTCTGTGGTGCCTGCATGGAGGAGGTCATTATCATACTATATCTCCAATTTTATTTTAATTCCATTTTCTCAAGAAATTAGTAGAAAATGAACAATACTACGGGGACAATCCTAACCACAATAATCGAACACTTCAATTACTCCAAAGGAGATTGGCAAGGAAACACCAAATATTATCATGCGTGGTTTCTATATAATTATTTAGAGATAATCACATGTAGAACTATTTCTGGTACATCAGTATGATGAACAAATAAAAAATCATGCGTCAATAATTTAAATATTGTAAGAAAAATGTATGCACCCACAATTTGAAGCAATAATAATGAATGGAAAAAACACCTAATTAAAATTAACCTAGAGTATTTGATAAATTTATTCAATCATGTGAAAATTACCAGGACAGGTATAACTATATAAAGTTACAAAAAGAACTTAAAAAAAGTGAAAACAACAAAACTTAAGTATCGACATGCTTATGCTAGAATTTGATATTAGTATTCAACAAATTCAATGGAAAAAAGAAAAAAAATGAAATCCACCGGGAAAAAAGTGAATGACAACATTTATAACATTCAAAGACTCGCTGAGAATACCACCACCATTACCAAAGGCCAGTAGAATTCCTTACCTTCGACACTGGAGCAGCTTGTGTGGCCGAAGATGCCCCACCCGATGAACTTTTATTCTACAAACAAATGGGAAGTAAAAAAAAAATCATTTGAGCAGTACAAAACAGAGAAAAAAGATAATGAAGATAAAAATAAGAAGGGTTCACACTTTAACTAATCAGTAAAAGCCACAACTAAACATATCAAGTTTTTTTGTCAGTTAATATAAGTTCAAGAACAAAACAGAGTAACAGTGCTACAGAACTTCATAGCAGCTAATGCAAAAGCTCTTGTTAAAGCCAACCTCAATTGACAACAGAAAACACATATCTGAGTGCAATTCCACAATCTCCAACATCGTTGACTGATTGAACTATAAAACTTTAGTGTGGTTCAGCCTATAACCCCCACTAATGCAGAATCCTAAAATACAAATGAAAGTGCAAGCCTGCAGGGTAGGGGCTTCCGAGATGTCCCTGATGATGTGGCACATGGTAATCTAATTTTTTATCACTCGCTAAATCTCTCTTTTCATTTAAAAAGAAGAAATCAAGCTTTTATTTTTTAGTAATAATAATATCATCTATGTATGCCTTTTATCTCCCAAGAATATGTTTTTTATACACTCCTTCCAAACAGATACAAAACATTTAAAATGAATTAACCTCGTTACCTTTGTTAACATTATTACAATAAAACTATTTTCTGCAACTTTATTTTCATCCAGTGTTGTGCCATCTTTAAGGACTTTTCCTTGATGGATTAGCATCTGTTGTGAAGCAGGGTAAACATCGGCACCCTGAACAGTCTGTATGTTGTTCTTCACAGCAGCAACCTGCAAACCAACAAAAATCAGTTTATATCACACTCAAATATCAGAAGGTAAACCATAATAGGATTGTGTTGAAAAGCTAGTGCAAAATTGAAATATAAACATGGTGTCACAACAGATGAAGGAAGTTAGAATATAACCATGTGTTCTAAAAATATATCAAAAGTTGGTATAAACTTCTTGTGTTTGAAAAATCTTGTAGCAAATGAAGGTGTCAACAACAGTGATAATTATTAATGTGAAAATTTACTTAATAGGTACCTTGCAGATGTTTGATAACGGCAAGCAGCATGACTACTGCAGTCATACCCAAATTTTGAAGCACTAATGTCATGATGTTCTTGAATAGTTTAGTTGTTAGTGGTGTTTGCTTATCTATTGCCCTTGACTTTACAATGTGATTCTGGCACATTCAAAGTCGTATCATTCTACTATGTTGATATTGGTCAGGTTGGGTTAAAAGACTCAATTTAATTATATAAATATTTTTAAAAATTTTGAATTTTACTCTATAAAGTCTTATCCAGGAGTTCAGGACATTTGCAATTTATTATATACACAAAATTAGTATCACAATGGGAAAAGGTGGTAGACAAGCAACACGGATTTGGCAATGTACAGGAGAAACTGCAAAAGATTCACATCATGGAAAATAACATTTCAAAGGTATATAAACCAAAAGGACTTGATAGGCCAAAGTCAACAATTACCCGACCATAGGTGTCAGAAGTACTAGAAAAGGTGGAACAACTCCTTGATCAAGTTCGAGGATAATACGGAAGAACAGTGAAACAATTTGGGAGGTGAATAAACCAAAAGACTCAATATATGAGAAGTTGGAGTTTCCAATGTTTAATACAAAGAACCCACATGGTATAAATTTTCAAGTTGAACAAATATTCTATGATTACTCGAAAGACTAAGAAGGCGAAGATGGAGGGAGCTATCTTCAATTTATCTAGCATGCATTGGCTTGGTTCTGATGGACTAAAGTCAACTTGATATGATCGTGGACAATTTCAATCATGATTTTGAGCTTCACAAGAGGGTAGGTAATATGAGTTCTTGGCTCTATAGACAAGACAGAATCATTAGAGACTATTGAAATCAATTAGAATACCAATTTCATATGAAGATCACGATATGAAATGAATTCGTCGTCTTATAAGGGACCCATCTGTAACTTAAAAGACTACAAGGACAGTATATTTATACTCAATTTAGACTTCTAGGAACAGTAGGTTAGTAGCCTAGAAGTGAATTCAACAATTTGTTTAAAAAAAAATTGTGGTTGTTTTCTAATTTTCTTCAAACTTGGAGGGACTTGATGCCTTATCCGTCCTTTCCTTGACAGACTATTTGGGTTACTAATGAGATTGTTCTTATCCACACAAAGTTTATCTTCCGTATTTATTCAATCCATCTTGAACCCAACCTTCTTTGTCTTACTTATCGTTTTGAATTGAATATATCATGCACAACTACGTACACAAAATATGATCACCGAGATCAGCTGTGGTCTAGGTCTCCACCCCAGGGGAAGAGATGACATCAGTTGTAAAGTCAGCTATAAGATTGAATTAGTAGGCACGCAAGTATTACATTAACTACGCAACTTAATATTAATGACAACGCATAACAGTCCAAACCTCCTGTAGCTACAAATAACGGATATAACACAGAAGAAAAAAGGACTTAATGCTTTACTATAAAAAAAACAACAAATGAAACATAAATCGAATACACAAGTAGTATAATAACCACGATGAACAAGATGCAAATTACAAACTACAATACAATTTGATCGGTACAGCAATCAGCAATTCAACAAAGAAAACAACGAACTGCCACCGCATAAACCCTAATTACACTTCAATTGGAAGTAACACACACCCGAATCCAAAATCTAGCTGAAAATCCTAGATTCCGAGTAACAGTCCTAATGCGAACGATTTAAATGGAAAAGGAAAACTAACACCGATGAAGTAAACTGACCGTATCTTGAGGCTGAACTTCGATTTCGAAGTGCGAGCCCTTGAGAGTCTTGACAAAAATCTTCATCTTCCGAACTCGATCGCTGCCTTCGCGAAGATGCAAGACCGGAGCAGCGGTTCCGACGCCGGGTTATTCTTATACCCTAGAGGGAGCAAAGCCTTCGAAGGACGGTAACCGAAAGCGCAAGTAAAGAGAGCAAGAAGGATTGGATCAGAATTCCGTGTTTTTATATAATAGGGGTATAATTCATGATCACGCGCTTCACGGCGATTGTAACAAACGCTCTGCGAAAATTATACTTGAAGGGAGCGCGTGAGAGAGCGTGTGTTTGAAGGTTGGGGTTATGGGTTGGTGATGAAAGCTGGAAGCATGAGTAGATTTTCCATTTTGTATCCGACGTGGCCTTCGACTTCGAACTGTGCATTTCTGTAGTCTGATATCACCGCTTGATTCGTTGGATATATTAATTTCACAAAATTGGTACTACCAATTTTATTAATTTCTCTTCTTTTTTTTTTCTTTTTAATATTTTTTCCTATTTTTCCAAATGGGTTTGAGAATTGTAATTTAATTTATGGGTTTTTTGATTCGGAATCTAGAGGGATTTTAAATTCAACTTTTTTTTCAAATTAATTCATTCGTAAAACTTGTTTTAATTGATAACTAATACCCAAATGAGTTTGAGAATTAATTCATTCATTCGTAAATGTTGTTTTTACTTGCAAGATTTTCCGGCTACACTTGTTGAAGAATTTTAAAGTAAATTATTAAAATTTGTTATATATATTTTTTAATTAATAAATCAAGATCAAAAGACCACATTAATAATTTGTTAGATAATTAGGTATATTATGAGTATTGTGAGTTGTTATTTGTTTGTGTAGATTTAGTTATTTTGTTAAGCTTTTGTTAAGATTTTTGTTATTCTTGTTTGCTACTAACTATTTTACATGCTTTCTATCTTACTCTTTTCAACTCAAATGGCATAAAATAAATATTTCTTTTAAAATATAATGGTGTTTGAAAATTTTAAGAAATAGCATATTTCAAATTAAAAATAAGTTAAACTACCGGAAAAGTCAAATTAATGTTATTTTTTTAAAAATGATATGTCACTACATTTTCTAAAATACCTATTAAATTTGTCACCAATAAAAAAAATGTTCATCAACTTTTTGTTTTGTTTTCACAGTGCAGGAGTTCGAATACAACTCAACCCAAAAGTTTAAGTGGATATTATCTCAAACTGTGAAGCTATGATTTCGATCTCCCGCCTCCACTTGTTGTCCTAAAAAAAACATATATATATATATATATATATATTCAATTAAATTTACCTAATCCATCAACTTAAACGTTTGGGTCGAGGGAGTGGTTTAAAATATTATAAATCATATATCAATCATATTAATCTCACGTTTTCAGAACAACCAATTTTCTTTAAAATATTATAAACACGTTGTATTTAGTCAAATGAGTTGTGTTAGGATGGTTGTTATTTTATCTTTTCAGAATAGCGACGCGTTGGACGAATATGTTTTGAGTTGAAACTGGACCAAAATCCGTTGGACCGCAGCAGTGGGCTTCAAATCAATGCAGGTACATTTTCTCACAGCCCACTTGTTTTAGTGTTTGGTTTTATCTCATAACCATCCGTCTAAAAAGGAGAAAAAGAAAAAAAAATATATTTATACAAAATTAACCCTTTTTTTATAAAAAATTAACCCATTTATATATATATATATATATATATAGAAATATTGAGACTTTATCTTTTGCAACAAATCATGTTAGAACCCAACCTTACATTTTTGTTAAATTGAGCCTAAGTTTAAAGATATATAATTTAAGGGAGAAAAAAAAAAAGCAATGTCACATATGCACGTTGTCTCTTGTTGGAGATGGAAGAATTTTTAAAGCATTACTTTTTGATAAGTTTTTAATTATTATTCTTTTAAAAATAAATTTAAACGCTAAATTATATTGTAAATTAACGCTGAATTATATTCAAACATATATTTTCAGTTAATTCGAAATCCCACCATTAAAAAAATTATAGATTAGTATTTGATTATATATTTTTGTCAGTACAGTAGGTTTGGGAGGGGATTGGCTATATTTAACTCCTCCCGTAAAAGTAAAAACGTTGGGTGCCACACGCCTTCATTCGTCTTTTTTTTTTTCTTTTTTAAATCCCCACATAAATCGCTCGACGGAGAATCTTATGTTTAGGGCATCGAAAAATATATTTTCAAGGTTCCAAATCGTTTCCGCTTTCCAGTCCAGAAGAACTAAAATTAAATTTCTTCCAAACCACTCAGATCACAGATTTAGATTCTGGCGACGAGTCATAATTCCACTGTATAAAATTATGTGTAATTGCAGTCCTGTGTATTCAAAAGAAAAAAAAAACGAACCAATTTCTATATTCATCAGCGGCGCTGCATCAGTCTAGTCCTACAGTTCCTTCCATCTTCATCTTCAATAAATCTAAATGAAAATTTACAGATCGGCGACGTTTCTACCTACTGCGCCGGCAGAGATTCTTGCCGCCAAAGAAAGTCCAAGTTATCCGACGCATCGAAACATAGATTCGCGTACTCGAAGAGGCCATCGAAAGCCACATACTCGGCTTCGGCCGAATCGCCGCTGTACACATCCCTGGCTTCCAGTTCGAAAGCGTCATAGTTCGGGATCTGATTCTCAAACCTCCATAAATCGCCGATTTCAGACGAGTCAGTCGATAATCGAACCAACTCGGCCGGTTCGTCCAACTCCTGGCTATTTGAAGTAATAGAACTAGACGAAGGCGGCAGGCCAAGCTCGTCGTCGGAGGCTTCCAAAAGATAACCTAACTCCGGCTGAGACTCGCCGGGATCCAACGTCAAATCAACCACCGGCACCGTGGAAGACGGGGCGGTGGCGATTTCTTCCTCGAAACTCCTCATCAAAGAGTCGAGGTCCTGAGTCGCCGGCTCAGGATCTGACTCGTCGAAGAAACCAAGGAGGTCGTCTCTGAGTCGCTTCACCTCTGGTGAACCGGCGTCCGAGTCGACTCGCTCCCGCTTCTTCGTATTTTGATTCTCCATAAAGAAAAGAAATGGCGCGGCAATTAAAACAAGAGAGAGAGAGGCGTAGGGTTTTTTCTTTGTGAAGTTCAGACGCGGAGAAGAACGTGAGACAATTTTGGGGGAAATGAGGGCTGGGGATTTATATAAGGGGGGCAAAGCAGAGAGAGGAGATACGGCGCGTGGATAATGATGTGACGCAGGCGCGTGGGAGCGCATACCTAGGGGCTAGGCTAATCACAGACTGCTTTGCCTTTATTTATTTTATTTTGTTTTGTTTTTCTTCCCCCGAAAAAGAAAAATTGCTTCCTACGGAAAATTCTACCCACCTCCTTTTCATTTTCATAACTGGTCCGGTTTCTGTTCAGAAATTTTATTTTTTTTTCAAAAGAGGAAATTAATTCATTTCAATTCCATGTACAAGTCCGCGAGAGTGGGGCCCGCTATCCGGGTCAATGACGGTTCCGTTTTTGTTTAAATTGTTGGATGTTGGCTACTTTTCGGTGGCTCGGCTCAGCTGCCTCAAACTGGGGCCGCGTGTAATTATTGGTGGGGGAAAAATATATATATATTAAAATTTGCGTTTAGATCGGGGGAGGGTATTTTAGTAATTTGAACTCCATGTTTCCTTTTGGTCAAGGTCAGACAAACAATTGGGATTAGAATATCCAGAATATGGTTTTTTCTTCCCTCTTTTTGTGAAGGACGGAATGCGGATTTGATACGAAGCCACTTGCAAGAAAAGAAACAAAACATTATAGTAGTAAAGTTTATAAGTGCCAACTAAATAATTGGTATATATGTGAAGACTTATACTAGATTTCTTTTCTAGAATCAGAGGGAAAATTATTATATTATAAAATACTAAAAAGCATTTCAGACATAAGCTTGGGTTCTTATCATAACATGAATATAAGGTTTAAAATTCAATCTTATTAGTCAAAATAGACCGGTGTAAATCAAAATGATTTGGAGGAATTGGTTCCAACTCCATGATAGCTACCCACTTAATTATTAATTTTATAGGTATGATTAAATGTAGTAGGATTAAATAATTGTTATGCAAGATTAGTCGATGTACGTGCAAATGGGTCCAAACACTCGCATATATATAAAAAAAAAAATCTTGAAATTTGATATTCATTTTAAGTATAGCGAGGAATACAAGTAACAACTTAATAACAAAGAAGCACGAAGATTGTTCTGGGAAGATAAAATGGCAGGCAGCTGAGAGACAGAAGGCGGAAGGGGAGTCGAAACAGGGCACGAACTAGGAGAAGAAGTCAACACCCGGCGACCTGGGTCGGCCCCAGCCGACCAGAGGTTGGCACTGAGCAGTTCTCGACCCCTGGCCGAGAGCTGTAACGGTTCTCCTCAACCTTTGTGCACCTCGATCTGATCCTATCTTGTCTCAATCCTCGATCCGACATTGGGCCCACTACGAAACGCAAGTCCATATCTTCTGGACTTATGTACTTATTAAAGGTATTAGGATTCGATTTCTATAAATAGGAGGGTAAACCAAATTTTAGGGGTAGGCTGAAATACCCTACTCTCCATACACAACTACTCTGATTCTAACTTAAGCATCGGAGCCTGTATAGGTCTTCACCTCAGGGAAAGAGATGACATCAGTTGTAAAGTCAGCTACACTGATGTCACACTGGTCTATACTGCTACTTGATTTTGCAAGTTTTATCGATCATTTTTATTCTAGATATTGGTGCGAATTTGACGGAAATACATCATGCAAATTTCTCCATCAACCAAGATTATTATTTCCTTAAAAAGGATGGAGTCAAATAAAATAAATTTGGAGTGTTCAAATGTATTTAAAATAAAATATCTTTTACAATAACGTAATAACTAATAGGGGGGTTGGGAGACGTAGGGTACCCAAAGATGTGGTGTAAAGGATGCAATCAAGAAGGTGGTGAGTTGGATTTTGCCCAAAAAAGGACGATTTTGGGAACGCAATAATCAAGTGATTGATTGTGCACTTTTCTAGAAAATCTCCAAATTGGTGATGACGTGGATGCCCACTTAACCTTAAAAAAATGAAATGGGAATATTTTCTAAAGGTAGAAAATCTTGTGGTGGGGTCAACTAATGGGATTTTTTCAGAAAAAGAAACAAATAATTAAAAAATTCACACATTGAGAATCTTTTTCTGCTGTTTAATAAGCCATAAAAGGAAAAAAGGAAAATAGTAACTTATTTAGTTTTGAGAATGGTGTGGAAGGGAAGGATTTTCACAGGCTGTATTTTGACTGATGGTTTTTTTATGGTGCCCTAAGAAAATTAGATAAACTCCTTCATGTTGACCATCTATAATTGAATTTGATACAGGTCACTTTATACTAATAATTGAATTTGAGACATGTCACTTTATACTAACCATTAAATGGTCTAATCAAAAGGTTAGAAATTTCAATCATCGTTGAATCCAAATAAAAAAGAAAATCTAATATTTCGATAATGAGATGTTTGAAAATATTGATAAAGATACTTTTAGGTGTAGAGCTCTTCTAAGCCGATTAAGGGGAAAATCAATTTTCTATTTAATTAAAACGATTTTTTAGCTTTATGTGCCTTAAATTAATACTTAATTGTTTTGGTTTATGAATTTTCTACAAAAATTGTTTGGTAATCAAACGTCATATTTCTATAAAGTTGCTAGTGTGTTTAATACATAAAAAATTTAATATTATAAGTTAAAATTACAATTTTAGCCTTAAACAATTGAGGTTATGTTTATTTTTATTTAAATCAATATTTGGTCGGGATTAAACCTTCAACTTTAAAAAATATACATGAATCATTAACTATTAAACTATATCCAAATTTATATTTATTTAGTTTTTGAACCACAAAAGTCAGTTTTTTTGTGTTTGTTCGAAACACAATTGGATGCCGTTCACATCACTAGCATTGTGGCCTATTAGATAAATATTGAGTTATTTCCACACAAAAAAACATATAATTAAACAAAACGTTAAAGATCCCAGATTAAAACAATAAGAAACATAATAAGACTTTATAATACAAATAAATTACTTCTCTCATTGTCAGTTAGTTTTGAGATAAACTCCCGTGAATGTTAATAAAGCATAAGAGTCCAGAAGTTTGAACGAATGAGTTGGACCATCTAATGCAATCCAAATTATTATTATTTTTTTTAATAAACTCAAGAATATTAATACAAAATGAAATAGGATCTTTTATAAAAGATATTTGATAAATTGTTTGATAAATAGTTGTAAATAATATATGGTAATGACTTATTAAAGTCACACATTTTCATTTAGAAATATATATCAATTATCGTTGAATTAACGATATTTACGGCTTTCGCATGGAGTTTGGTGAGGGGATATTGAAGTGAGAAAAATGGAGAGGTGGTGAAAATCACGTGATCGGGGAGTGCGTTGAACCACCCACTGGGGGATGGGTGGCTGTCGTGGGCATTGATTCTAGCCAAAAATATCTGCAAGTGGCCGACACCCTCATCGAACAGTTGCAGCCACTTTCCTAAATATGTACCGCTGGCCCCACACCACACCCTTTATCAAGTACATTTTTGGAATTTAATTTATATATTCTTAAAAAAATAAAATTGAAATTTTTGTTATATTATAAAAAAGGATCCATTATTTATTTGATAGTATGATTCATCACCGATCTTCGATAATAGGGTGCATTATCTTACGTTGCTACTTGTTGGGCTACTCGTAGGAATTTAAACTGTAAGATGTAAATAAATTATATAATTAATATTTATCCTTAATTTAATTGAGTTGCTAGGTTGGCTATGATGGAGTTGTGGGTGTTGGGTGTCGGTTTCTCTCTCTCTCTCTCTCTCTCTCTCTCTCTCTCTCTCTCTCTCTCTCTCTCTCTCTCTCTCTCTCTCTCTCTCTCTCCTTTCTTCAACAGTTTTGAGTATTTAATTTTTTTGAATTTAGATATTTTAATGTTGGTTGGATGTCATTTTGGTTGTTTGATAGTGTAGTTGAATGAAGTGTTTGACAGTTTTTCAGGTTGGAGTTTCCAATGGTTTTTTTTGACACGTATTAGGTTATCTATTATTAGTTTTTTTTTTTTTTTTAGTTTAGGTCATCTCAACCCTTAACATTTGAAAAAAGTAGGTAACATTTTCAATCTTCACTAATTAAATTTTTTAGGACATAGCGAAGAAGGAATAAATTAAATGATAAAGGCTCATTCAGTAATATTTTCTGTTTTTTTTTCTTCATTTTTAATAAAGAACAATGAATTGTATGATCCACCATCCATGAATTCTAACTATTTATCATATAATAATTTTATTTTCCAACTATTTATCCTCTAATGAGTAAAAGACAATATATTTGTTAATATGTGATATTTTTAGATAAAATCTAAAAGCAAATTACCAATAAAGAAAAAACAATAGGCCTATTCGGGAAAATAAAAAGAGACCGATGGCCAAAATATAAAAATGTAGAATCAACGTGTTGCTTTTGTTATTTAATAATATTGTCCTTTGAGAAAACAAAATCATAGCTGGTGTCTGTCTAATCATGTGGATAAATTATTTTAAATTTGACAACTTTCTTTTACATACAATTTAAAATTAAGTACATAGTTGGTGTCTATCTAATTAGGACAACTTTTTTTTTACACACAATTATAAAATATATCACTAAACACCTCAACTAAATATACTTTTATTTTCTGAAAGAGACATTATACTACACAATATATATGAGTCATTTTGGCACTGGATAGTTCGGTTTGTAGTATCATACATTTCTTTAAAAAAAATATATTATACTATAAATACAAAATCAACCTCAAAACCTACAATATTATTGAACCAATAAATTTGTACTAAAAAACAAATAAATATAAGAGGTTGGAATCTTTCAATTTGACCGGATAAAAAAAAGTAAGCTTGAAAGAGAGAATTACTTTCTAGACTCTTTTTATTTTTTGTTTCAATATAACATGTGGGGTAGAAGTTCAAATTTACAACCTTTTAATTAGATATGAGTGACTTGGTTTGAATTAAATTCTTAGACGATTATATAAAAGAAAGTTAAAATTTAAAAGAAAATTATCTAATTTATTCTTCTCAAATTTGAAGATACTAGAAAGTGCAATTTATATATGTAAAAAATATATTACTCTACCATGACGTATTAACCACTTAATTATTATTTACAGTAGTACAAATAAATTAATTACTCGTGAACATGATTTTTTCCCTCCAGTATCTCACCTTTTTTCTTTTTAATAATTCATTTTCAGATATTTTTTTGGGAGTTATTTGTCTTATTTGAATCTGGCATGAATTATGTGAAATATTTCAATGGACAATTTTTTCTTTGCACGGATCTTTAAATAAAGTTTAAAAATAAATTTACTTATAATTTATGCAATCCAGTGAATTATATCGTTCGTGCTCCAATCTGGTCGAGTTGAATTACGAAAAAAAAAACCTTCTAATATTTTAGCCAAAGAAATATTAGTTATGTTTAAATTGCTTTTTTTTTTAATACAGATGGGAACCAATAAAGAAATTGAAAATGATGTAATATAATAAATTCAGGAAAAAGAAAAGAATATAATATAAGAAAAAAATATTCGAAGATTGTAGTTGTAGCCGTGGTTAAGTAATTGAGCGGGAAGGGGATATGGTCAGCCCGTGGTGTGGCCGTGGGTGTGGTTCTTAGTTCTTCCCTGTCGCCCACGTTTCCTTCCACGTGGCGTAATCATCACATTAGGTTTGACGAGTGTCGTGTCGTGTGACCCGTTCCGTTAAAACGGCAAACCGTGTTGGGCTTCCCCGTTACGGCCGTCGTTTCGCTGTCCGCACATCAATTTGTCGTGTTTTTATTTCTTTTCAATTAATTTATGGTGCCGCTTTGGTTTCTTTTCTTGTGCACCAATTCAATTTGCTTCCACACATTTTTTTTATTCTTTTTCTTTTTTCCTAAAAGTAACACTGTTGATTTATTTATTTACACATTTGTCCTTCAAATGTCTGGTCTATGTTCTAGACTAAGCTATCTGTATTTACTTATCGGCTTTGAATAGAATTTCAATTTATTTATTTAATTTCTGCGGTGGCCTTTTGAATCTGAACGTTTCCTTGTCCAAGTGGCTTAAAAAAATTGCACCTTATTTCAAATCTCACTGCGCATGAATATTCAAATTCATAAATGCTACTGTTCTGACAAATATACAAATGTTCATGGATTAATCCAAGTCAATTCCTATATGTCTCTTCTTCCAAGTCAAGGTACCCATGAAAAATATTGCACCCAATAGAAAAGAGGTACTTTGAGACAACGGCCCATAAACATAGTTAGCTGGAAAAAATATTTCTACCAGGTCGGATATTCAAATTTTCACTTCATTATTGTGCTGAAAAAACAATGAGTGAACATATTCAAAATTTTTATTTAACATGATCATATGAATCATTAAAATTTTTAAATTTCTTAACCACATAAAATTTTATGGATAAATACCATCTATTTGTTGTATCAGTCAATGTTGACCTGGTCAAAGTAGGTTGATTGGGAGAGCTTGGAGTAGGAAAGAGTTGAAAAGTCGTTTGAAAATAAATGACTTACACAAAAAAAATAAACACTTTGAAGCTCAAGTCCCTATTAGTTTGACCTTAGTATATAGATCGAGTTATAATGTGTTACCTGACTGAAGAGTGAAATGCCTTATTTGGAATTTGACCTACGATTGCACATGTCGAGCAGAAGATCGGCCTATCAATCATGCACAATCTGTATAGGGAGACCTTCATCCGACATCGATGTCTTCTTATCTAATATATGACCAAGTGTTGAGCGAATGATCACTCTAATTCTATCCACTCTAGCCTCTATATGGTAATGCCTCTGACACTCTCATTATTCTAAAATATATATATCATTATTCAGAAACATATTAAAATTTTTGAATTTTTAACCGCTTAAAAAATAATGATAAGAAACATATTGCTATTTAAAAGTTGGATTTCCACTTACCACTTTTGAACTAAAAAAACTAGT
The DNA here is from genome assembly GCF_013281855.1 of Momordica charantia. NCBI lineage: Eukaryota > Viridiplantae > Streptophyta > Magnoliopsida > Cucurbitales > Cucurbitaceae > Momordica > Momordica charantia. The sequence continues at coordinate 29,066,263 of NW_028275167.1, read as the reverse complement.
CCCACAGAATATAAAATTTAAAAACATCAATCAATTATATCCTTTATAAACCTTTATTTGTTAAAAAATACTGTTAAGAGCAATTTCAAAGTAATTATAATTCAGTTGACATAATTAATTACCTATTACATGTTTAGATTGTGTAATTAATTTCATAAAGATCCGATCTTATAAGATCTTTTATGTATATATACATGAGAGTAACCTAATTAAATGCGTAAGTTGAATAGAAGTAAAGCATTGAACACGTGGTGACAAGAGCGATGTACCTTAAATGTCTAAAAAGAAAAAATAAAAGTTGGATTAAAGTTATAATCTTCCTATGTTTTCCACTGACGGGACTTTAGGCTGTGGATTTTGACTTTTAGAACGAATCCACATTTTCGGCATGAAATTTTCAAAATACTTGCTTCTAAGAAGGACCAATTGAATATGTATTATATATATAAAGGAGCCAATTGGATAAAAAAAGAAAAAGAAAAAGAAAAAGAAAAGATTGATGGCAATAAGTCCGGTACCAACCAAGTGTGTTTTTTTTTTTCATTCTACAAACCAAGATTTTAAAGGTTAGTATGGATGAAAATGTCGATGTCTTAATTTTATAAAAATATCGATAGATGTTTAGGTAAAATTTAGAGATTTAAAAAAAATATAAAAAATATTTAAATTAATAAATAAACATTTTTCAAGTGATTAATATTAATATTATGTATATAATAATGACACTCTATTGATATTTTTTCATATTTTATCGACTTTTTTTGTATTATTATGAAATGTCGATTTGTCCTTCGTGTCGATGTTGAATCTATAGATACATGAACATGTCAATACAAATATCGATGTGTCAATCAATATTTAATATGATGCTACCGATCAAGAAAAGTAAGATTCAAACAAAAAAAAAAAAGAATCCAAAAAGTTGACAAACAAGTTTGATAAAAGACCATCAGTTCCCAACTTTTTTTCCCCTCCACGCCCAAAAAGGTGTATGGTGTTAGAAATAGAATTTCGTTTGCTAATATCAACATAGTTTAATTGTAAATTAAATTTTTTATTTTTTATTCTGTTGGTAATAAAGTGCGTTTTACCCAATTAAAATCAAATATTTTTTTTTTTGGATGATTTCGAGTAGTTTTGAAAAAAATTCAAGAAGCAGCATTTAAATAAAAATGTTTATAGAAAAAGTGTTTTACTTGAAAAACACAATTTCTTTGTCAAAGAATATGTATAAAAACATATTTATAACTCACTAGAAGTCAGTTTGTGCCCCTAGGTTCTTATTGTATCATCCCGATCAAATTTAGCTTCTAAAATTTATTTACTAGTTTTTTTATACAATAAAAATGAGGAATGAGAGTTTGAATATCGAATTTAAAAAAAAGAAGTAGGTGTTAATTACGAGATCCTCAACCAAAATCCTTGTGAAAAGATTGTAAAATTCAAGTAAGGTCATCGATTGAATTTTTCTTGCAATATTTATTGTTTATAGGTTAGGTTATATTAAATATGTTTGTTTAGGTTAAAATGTCAAATCTCAATATTTGTAGTGCTATAGTCTATACAATCTTCAAAACATAATTTATTTTTATAATATAAAAATTATGATTGGACGGTCATCTTTATCTTTTAATCTTTTAATTATTTTAAAGATTCAGTGTAATTTTGAGAGTATTCCTTCACTTAAGAAGGCTTTACAAAGAAAGAGCGTCGCCAATAGTATATAAACTCGTGAACAGTGTAAAAATTCCTTTGATTCAGGGGATTATATAATTAGGCTACAAGTAGATAATTAAATATATATGAAGTTTCTTATTAATTAATTATCAGAATTTTGGCAATGTAACCTTTTTTTCATACACATTAATTGATCTCTTCAGTACTAAAAATAAATAAATAAATAATTGATCTCTTCAAATATTCCATGTTTTTCACATCAAGTTTGTTCGAATTGTTTTAATTAGTGCATGTTAATAAGTTCTTTCAACATAATAATGTTAAAGAAAGTAAGATATCCACCACTATTGAATATACATGTTATTTTTTTATTTTGTACAATTGAGAGAAAAACATATATACAAAATTATTTGTTAATTTAATTTTACAAATTTGTTGTCATGTGTAATGCAGGTGAAGTTTTTAGAGCATACAGATGCTTATATTCTATACCTCTGCATGTAATATACTATAATTTTCTAAAAACCAACTAATTTAATGACAGTAATATTTTTAATCATAGCATGTAAACTTATGTGGAATTGTCTATGATTAAGAGTTTTAACCCAAATTATTTGTTATCATTTAATGGGAGCTATTAAGACATAGTGGTGTCGTGGTGTAGTTGGTTATCACGTCAGTCTAACACACTGAAGGTCTCCGGTTCGAGTCCGGGCGACGCCAATTTTTATACATAGTATTTTTTATATATATTATAAAATAAAGAGGCTCCAGGTGATTTCCGGAAGAAATGCAGTAGAAGATATGCCTTTTTTGTTAATTAAGAGTCTTGGCCCAATCTGTTAATTATCGCATGTAAATTTGTGGAATTGTCCATGATTAAGACTTTTAACCCATAAATAATAATTAAAAAAAGGAGTAACCTAAATTTTAAGCATTTTTTTTTAGTAAATCATGTTGGAGATAGGACTCGAACTCATTTTAGCAATTTCAAGCGATTTTTTAAACTAATGGAACCAACAAAGCATATCTAATAGTATTGTTGTACAGTTGGTTATCACGTTAATCTAACACATTGAAGGGCTCATCACGTTAATCTAACACATTGAAGGGCTCTGCTTTAAGTCGTCGAAAGCATTTTTCATTTTTCATTTGGGATCAAAATCACAGTTGGTGTCTAATCAAGTCAATACATTCTTTGAAATACGGCAACTTTCTTTTAAATATTATTAATTTTTTTGTAGCTGTATTATTAAAAATTATGATACACGGTCTAGTAATTTTTAAAACTTAAATTAAATTAATTTAAGGTGGGAAGAAACACAAGATCAAAGTTGTTTTTTTCTTTTTTAATTTTTAATTTTTTTTTTTTGAAGATCAAAGTTGTTTATTTCTTAAAACCGTTATTTAAGTACACAATATGTATGAGCCATATCCCATATATAAATACCAATATATATGGGAATAATACCAATATATTTTCTTAAATGATCTCGATATATATATATATATATATATATATACATTTTTTTCCTTAAGTTGTTGTAACTTTTACCATAACCCTTCCGAATCTTATGAAAAAAAAAAAGGAAAACTTTCCAATCTAAATGGGCCACTGGCCCTTACCCAATTTTCTCTGCCAGCCCACGAAACACCACCAAGCCCAAACACCAATTTGGTAAAAAAATTCAGACCACCATCCCACCAAAGAAAAGCAAAGTTTTTTAGAAAAGCAAAGTTACTAAAGTTTTTATTCGATAACCAACGTGAACTAAAACCAATTATGAAACCTGTGTGGTATAAAATTCATAGAATTTTAGAGGAAAACAGTATTAGAGTTAGTTTTATTTGAAATTTATAAATTTTAATAATGTTGTTTACGTTGGTCAAATTTAATTTTTTACAAAACTTAATTTTATTTTCTTAAAAAAAGGCATAATTTTAATTGAATAAAAACAATTAAGGTTTTTTAATAAAAATTTTAATAGAATTTTAGTAAGTTTTTTTTTTTTTTTTTAAATAGAGATTCTTACACTGTTTATTGTTGATATTAGTGGGTTGACGACAATTGAAAGTAAAAAATTACAACATTTAGTGTAGGAGGAAAAATTGAATTTTTTCGGCATAACATACCATCTCTCTCTGGTTCTCTTTTAATAAAAATAATAGACCTATGTGGTAATTGATTTTTTCAAATTCTCAATTTTATCATTGATTTATTAAACCTTTGAAAAAAAAATATCATTGATTTATTAAAAATTCCAAAAAGTACTTTTGTTTTTAAAAAAGCCGAGCATTGGTTATTAATATTAATATAATATAATAGAACAACAAAGTATAAAATTGTTTGGTTAATATTATTATTGAATTTCTAAAAATGAAAACTAGTTTTACCTAGCTATAAAATAAAAAATTCCAGTTACCAAAAATTTTAAACTAAAATTAAATACCAAAATTTTAAGGATAAAATCAAATACCATTAAAATTACACTTAGGTCCCGTTTACTTACCCGCAATCGTAATCAATGAATCGAGAATATTGATTCTATTTGGTGGTGTTTACCAATTTGTAGGAATGTAATCAAATGGTGGAACCCACCTCAAAACTTTGTAATCCCATATATGAACCGTGGACCTTACATATATATGCACCACTTTAACCATTTTTCTCTCATCTATGGATTTGATCCATATAATTTTTAATTAGTTTTTTTTTTATATATTTTTATAATTTCTTCTCCATTTATACTTCAATTTTTATTAGTTGATGTGATTTTAGTTGATGTGATTTTATTACATAGTATGATAAATTATATTAATTAATATCAATAAATTTTTTAAATAGATATTATTATTATTTTTAACTCATATATTATTACTTTTAAATATTGAATAATAAAATTTAATAATATGTTATATTAAAGTTTGGTTTTTCTATTAAAAAAATATTTTATTTGATGTAATTTTATTTTAATTATTCATTATGTATTAATATTAGATCAATTGTTATAATAAAAAATATTTATTATCAATAATATAGTAAATAAATAAATTAAAATTTATTATTATTGTAATTTTTAAAAAAATTAGCATAATAATATATTTGTAATTAGCTAAAAATGAGAAAGAGGTATATTAGTAATTGTTACATTTCTGATTTTGATTCCAAACAGTTTTAGTAAACAACATCTTGATTACGATTGCAGAAAATTTCTGGTAAAACAACATCAATGAATAACATTACGATTAATTTTCATTACGATTGTGGATAGGTAAACGTGGTCTTGAATAAAAACATTACTAATAGTTCAAAACCATATTAAATCTAGATTATAAATTTCATTTTTGTCTGAAAAAAAGATTATAAATTTCATTCTCTTTTACCATAAAGTTTTTTGTGTACAATACGTCCCAAAATATATATTTATTTATACAAGCATTACCAAAATTAATTAAATATTATTTACAATTAAAATCTATTCCCGAATTGATATTTTTGTTTTACAATAAATTAAAAAGCTGTACAATTTCATAAGCATTAAATCTAATAGAACAATATCACAAATTGAGCACATTAAAGATAACGAATATAAAAGCAATGTAACATAAAAAATGAAACTATCAAATGTAATAAAACGTTAAAATTCACAAACTTCGTATTACTTTACAAGTGTCAAATAAGTCTATCAACTATCAATTTTCTGTCTAAGACATATTTTAACTTATTTGATACTTTTCAAAATTCACAAATTTTATACACAAAATTGATTTGTCAAGATTTATTAGATATAAAGGATAAAATTTATCACAGAGGACAAGATGAATCATTTATTAACATTAAAAACAAAGACCAGCAAATTTATACAAAATATTAAGGAGTTCCTCTCTCTTTTTTTTATTTCTCAAATTTAGCGGACTTAAAAAATATCTTGACAAAGTAATTAAAAAAAAATAAAGAAAACATAATCCAAAAACAATAAAATATACTCATTAATTCTAAGTTAATTTATTAAAAATTTCTATTAAGAAAAAATTAATCCATACAAAACTTGAAATTCAAAATGGGTTCCTCTTTTTTCTTTTTCTCTTTTTAGGACTTCCAAAAATATGTTAACGAAGTAGAAAAGAAATAAATTTAAGCCAGAAAAGACGGCAAATAACTTTAAACAAACAAGTGAAAATGTAATCCGATACAGCAAATTATTTATATTAAAATATAATCATTAAGTTCATTTACTACAAAAATTTATCTATTTTCGAATCTACCATTAAAAAAAATCAGATTTACACAAAATTTTAAAATTCCAAATGAGTAGTTTCTCTTAATTTTTTTCTTTATTTGCCCCTTCTTCTTCTTTTTTTTTTTTTTTTTCAAATTTAGCAAAGACTTGAAAAATGTTTTGACAGAGTAGAAAACAAAGAAGTTTAACAGCAAATAACTTAAAAAAAATAAAAATGAAAACATAATTCAATAGAGCCTAAACTATTATTTAAATTAGTATTATTATATAATAACCACGAGATAAGAAACGGAGCGCAAGATATCATGTCAACCAAATGTAGTAGATTCAGGCAGTGACTCGTGATTAGTCGAGGTGCCACAAACTGGTCCGAACACACGAATATAAACAAAAAAGAAAAACGGAGTGCAAGAAATGTGCATGTTTCAAACTTAGCTTTGCAGCTCTTTTTGTACTGAAAATGATGCTGAAGGAATCAACTCTTCTGCCCCCTCATTCTATGAAGATTGTTGAGTGAAAAAATTAGTACATAAAATTGGTCCTCTCCACTCCATTGTTTAAGCTACCAAAGATGGAATACATACCAGTAATTGTGTGAACAGTGATCATCAAACTTCCAGCAATGCCAAACATTTCTGAATTACCCGAACATTTTTTATGTCAAATTCTGATGAATTCACCTGGGCCTGCCATGCCAGGTGTTGTTAAAGACAATATTGATATGATATTGTCCGCTTTGGACATAGTCCTTACAACTTTACTTTTGATTTCACCCAAAAGGCCTCGTATAAATAGAGAATAATTGTCATCTCCTATATACTCTGATCATTCATTTTCCTAACCGGTTGAATTCTAAACTTTTTTCTAATGTAAGCTTGACAAATTTATGGATGTATTAGGTATATGAACACAGTTTTATAAAACTGCAAAATTTTTACTTCGTTTTTCTTTCTTAGTTTTGTTCCTTTTCATTTTCAATATTGATCAAATCAACTAAAATGTTTTCCATTTTTTAATTGTATGAAACTAAATTGCAAAAGACTACTTTGCTAAATTCATTAAACTTATTAATTTATTCCTTTGTTTATAATTATCATTTATAATATTGTCCCATTAAGAAGAAATACAGTACTTTTATCTACTCCTTCGAAACATTTTTTTATTTTTTATTTTTTTCTTTACGGTGAGTTAGATTTTTATTGATTTATTATTGAAAAATAATTGGTTAATATGTTATCTAATAATTTATCAATATGCTAAATATTTGACATGAATAAGTTAGGCTATATAATATAGAAAGGTTATTAATATTCTGAGTTTGAAATTCGAACTTCTCATCTTAATGATTTATGTCTGAAATAATGGAGATATATTTAGATTCCGGCTATAATAGAAAGATCAATTACTTCAAGGGAAACAAAATTTCTATTTGAAATGTATTTATAAAGTAATCTACGAAATTAGAGATTAAAATCCCCAATTAATGAGCTTTCATCCAAACGGAACCAGTTAAGAGGATTACAATCAAATTCTCCCCACGAATCGACAAACTGAAAAACAAAACAACTGATATATGATCATCCATCCATATATATTTTTGATACATTAGAAAAAAAAAAAAAAAAACAAGCGAATAAAACTCCGGATCGGGTCACTCTTACCCTGATCCGCCACGGACGATCGGAGCCGTCGATTTTTTTTCTCAGTTGCCGGAAATTTCTACTTCCGCGAATCGGCGGAGGACGGCTTCGGATGCTTGCTCCGGATTCTCCTGTCTTTAGCATCCGATTTAACGGACGCAGGTTCTAAGTTCAGATCCAGGTCCAAACTTCTATCCAAATCCACTTCGTGCTCTGGAATTTTTTCTCCCCTAATTCCAATTTCATCGGCTTCTTCGGCGGACGGCTTCGATCTCTTTCCCATCAACAGATGGCTCGCACCGTCGATCTTCTCTATGTATTTCGTCGCCGCGTGTAATCTCCTCAGAATGGCGAAGAACTCCTCCACCTCTTCGTCCGTCGCCATCGCCGCCGCTCCTTTTCCTTCGTCCGCCGCCAAGTCCTTCCGGTTTTCGGCGGCGTCTTCGTCATCGCCACGCTTTCTTTTCCCCCTTTCCGAATTTCGGCTCGCCGGAAACAACTCAAACGGCATCGTGTGATGGTGGGAGAGAATCTTTTCGGGTTTTTATGTGAGAGATAGTGCATCATTTCTTAACAAAAATATATATAATACGCAATGGGATTAACATTGTTTTGAAAAGAACGAGGAAGAAAATATTTTTTTTTGCCGCACGGTGAAATTCCGCATTTTATAGAAGTGAATTTTCTGTTTATAATTTTTGCTACTTAATATTATATTCGAAGGAATACGTTTCAATTATTACTCAATTACGTTACCAATTTTCAAGTAAAAAATTCACTCAATGTAGTAATTTGTTTTAACGGATATATATATGTCAATTATTGCTGAATTATGTTTATTTTGACATTCACAATAGTGATTTTATTGGGAATGATTTTAAATTTCATGCCTCAAAATTATACTTTCATATTAAAAGAAATGGGGTCAAAACGATCTAATTCATAGAATCATGCGTATTTGAAATTACATGATTTAAAATCATCCAATAGCTTTTTTTATTTCAAAGGGTAAATCTTTTTAAAAGGTAAGAGGGTAAATTTTTTTCCCTTTTTTTATTTTACACTGTCTATTTATAATATCGAAGAAAAAAATTGATTAAGCTGACTTTTCCTGAGTTTAATAATACGATGTGGGGAGGAATTAGAACCTCCCAACTTTAGTAAGTGATATATGTCTTCTAATCAATTAGATTATACTCGAATTGATCATTTAGGTAACATTTAACTTATTTTCAATACGTGCAACTCACATCCAATATAATACATGTCATTTTCTTTTTCTAATGAATTCAATTTTATATTGCTTGTGTAAATTATATATATATATATATATATATATATATATATATATAAAATAATTGTACAAAAATTCAATTCAAAATTTGATTGGTTCTTCGCATTCTTTCTTCCTAAAGGGTTATTTACAACAACTTTCCCTAATTCAATGGCCATTGAGCGACACTTTTAAATAAAGTTAAACATGTTATTATTTTATAAGAGGAACAGAATTTAAGGATTGAAGTCAGAGATTAATTATTTAAATATTCACAATAGGAATAGGGTCTTCTTTTCTGGGTATAAAAGAAAAGGGACTATTGGCTGGAAAGTGGGGACATTCTTTTTTATTTTATTTTACTTTTATATTATTTATATATGTGTTGGAATAAAGTATGACTATATAAGATTATTTGAATAGCATAAATAATTGTTGTAAATTGAAAGTTATTATGAGGGTGACGTGGCAAGATGAGAGGGTGTTGCGTCGTGAGAGTGACGTCAGCGATAGAAGGAAACGTGTGGTCTTTGTATTCCGTTTCCAGGATTTTTCCTTTTTACGCATCACATGACCTTAAAAAGTTTCCACGTTTTGAAAGAAAAATTACAAATTTCTTTTAATAAACAAATATATAAAATATAGGTTGAATTACAATTTTCTGAACTTGGCATTATTATTTCCTCCCATTTATTATTATTTTTACTTGTTGGAGGAGGCTAACTATTGAAATATCTATATTTAATTAAACTTACCTACTCGCGAGATTTTAAAGTTGATGTTGTTGAAATTTAAAATGTAGCTTAGAGGAACTAAAAGATACATGAATTTTGTTGTTTTGTTTCTAATTGGGTAGGTACGTATCTTTAACTACCCGACAATGTTCAAGTTGCGAATTTAGTTTTCATTAAAAAAATACTCGCAATTAACATTTTAATACCTTAACGTGAAGTTACATATTAAATACTAATTCGATAGAATGTAATAATAAGAAGTACGGCCTAATAAGTCAGTTAAATAAAATAAAAGTTGATTGGTAACAAAATTTAAAAGTTATCATACGCGGAGAGAATTCAAACTCACAACCTTTTGGTTGGAGGTATATGTCAATTACCACTAAGTTATATTTGCTTTGGGTAAAAGTTATCCTACTTAATCGTTCAATAGAAATTTGTGTCAGCATATACTTATTTTTATTTAACATAGTCCATTGTTTTTAAATTACAACAAAACATCATTTTTTGTAAGTACACCAAAACGTCATTTGTTAGGAATATAATTCCATTTAGGACGAGCGCCAAAAAAAAAAAAATCATTCAATAATTCATTGAATGAAAAATTAAAGACAGTAAATAGATGTTGGGTATTGGCGTCATTTTGAGGTCCAACCATATTCAATACATTAGAGGGAGAACGAAAACGTATGGTTTGAAGTTAAATTAAGTCATATATATTATATATCGAAAAAAAATTAATTCATTATATATTAAATAAAAAAGGGGGTTAATTTGAAATTGATGATAAAAGTGCATTGGAAAAATTAAAGGGTGACTAATTATGACACGCAATACAACGAGGCATCCTAGGTGGAGTGGGTCCACGTCCACCAAAATTCAAAAGCCACCATCAGAGCTTTCGAATAGGTGAGTGATAGTGGGAGAGGGAATTGTGTTTTCTTGATACTAGTGTATTACCGCGTGCAATGCACGTATAAATTTTTTTTAATTATAAGGTAACTTAAATTTTATATAATTTCATGTAAAATATTTTAAGTATAATTATTTTAAAAAATAATTAAGATTAATTTTTATATATATTTATTATTATTGTCAGCTAATTACTAATAATAAAATGTACTATTTATAATTATTTTTAAAATATACTATTATAGTTAATTGTTAATGATATATTTTGTAAATAAATAAATTAAAAGTAAAGGAAAAAATTATATATTAATAAAAAAGTAAATAGGTATTTTAATATTTTTATTTTTAAATTATTTCAACCTAATATGGGTCCTTTATTTTATTTTTTAATATTTTGTTTGTTTATTAAATATTTGTTTAGGGCTGACATGTTGTTGTATATGTTGAATTTTTTAACTAAAACTAAATTATTTTATTGATTTAATTTTATATTATAATTAAAATTATTAAAGAAAAATTCTTCAAATTATATTATTAGAAAATAAAATGACCAAAAGTTTTATATTCCACCTTTTACGATTCTATACAAATTATTGTTTATAATTAATTTATTAATTAAACATTTTTTATATACTGACTTCTATGATTGTTTTTTTTTTCAACAATAAGAACATGAGCTTGTAATTATCTATATTTTAAACAAATATTCTAAATAAAATTGCTAAAAAAAACATTCCAAATAAAAAAAATACACTAAACAATAAAAAACATTAGTAACAAAAAAAAAGTCCAAATCCTAAACTAAATAAAATTGCTAAAAAAAGAAACATTCCAAATAAAAAACACACTAATTAGAAAAATAACAATAGTAACAAAAAAAATCCAAGTACTCCCTATACACTCATCTTTAGAGTAAATATGCTCATTCTTGAAGATTGCTTGACAGATACTATTATTCAACTTTGTAAAATTGTGGAATGGTAATGTTACAAACCTAGTATTCGAGATATGTAGATTCAACATATGCCTCTCTTGCAACTTGATGAATATGTCACAAATATCTCGAGATGTTTTCAAGATTGAATCATCTTTGAGAGATGTTTCAAGAAACTAAGAATAAAAAAGTATTGAAACTTGTGAAAAACATGTAGAAGAAAACCTATTTTTATAGTAGTAGAGGATAAAACGTTACAAAAGCTTTTCAAGGTCGTTGGTCCTCAATTAAAGAAAAAATTAATTTTATGTTGTTGGAAAACTTTTTGCATTCTAACCTTTTATATTCCATGCATTTATAGTATTGATAATTAATAATTAATAATTAATTTAATATTTGTAATAATATATTAAAGGCATAATTTGTAAATTTGTAAATTTAGTAAAGGACAAAAGTGTCCAAAAATGTTTTTCCTACCTTCTACCTTTTTAATATAGTATAGATATAGATATAGATGTATATACACATTTATGAAAATGATAACAAGAAAGATGATTAAATAAACAAATAAATTCGCCATCTCCTCCTTCATCGTCGTTGGTCCTTCGTTCGTAGTGGTCATTGTATAGTGAAAAAGCTCACCCGTCTTTTAGACGAGAAAGCCCCGAGGACCTTTAGTATCGTACCTTACCCCCAAACCAGCCGCCTTCGCGCCAAGCAAGACCACCCTTGTCCCTTTCTTTTCTCCGCGGCTGTTGAAAGAGCTGCTTGAAAGCTTGACGAACAAGCCAAAAAAGAAAGCCCTAACTATTTATTTGAGTAAAGGGCTTTTCCCTTACTAGTCAAGTGGTAAGGTAGGACGTATTCTTTGAAGAAAACAGACTTTAGGAAAGTGATTCTGGTAGCTCAGCTGGTTAGAACAAAGGACTGAAAATTCTTGTGTCAGTGGTTCGAATCCACTTCTAAGCAAAGGGTCTAAAGGACACGTTGCTGACGAGAAATCACTTACGACGGACAATAGGTGTCGATAACGTGGGCTTTATTGCCTAACTTTCGACCTTCTTTCTTGATCCAACTTTATGACTCTTTGAGACCTACTTACTGCTTGTGCTTGGCTCAGGATATCCTCCTTACTTCAAAGCTTTCTACTCAAGTGAGGAAAAGTGCAAACCTTCCCGGCCTTTTTTTTGCCCTATTTATTTTATTAAAATATCTTGGCTGATTTACGATTCTATTTAAATTTTAAAATAAAAACTTGACTGTACTATATTTTTAGACAACCTAGGAGGCTGGTATCACTTACAATAGTAAATTTAAGATATTAAATTTAGAAACACATGCATTTAAATGTTTTAAATTCACATTAAACAAATTAAAAAAAAAACAATGAACTCATATTATATATAAGAAACTTAAAAAGATTAATAAACAATTGCCACGTAGACTACTTAAAATATTTTAAATAAGAAAATGTTACATATTAGAAGTATGGGAAGAAGAGTAAATATGTTCTTTCCAGTAAATTTACAAGCTAAAGAAAATTCTTCCCAACCTACCTTTCCATGAAAAAAAAAAATAATAGTAATATAATAAAAAGCATCAGTGTCAAGTACAGCCACCGATAATAATGGAAAAAACATTTCTGAGATTGAAACAACCTACTAATCATTTAAATTACATGCATAAGAGATAAATTTAAAACTCTTTGATTATCAAATGGTTTGGTGGGTGACAGGTACTGCCACTGCCACGAGCAAACTCACTCGTGATAAATCCAGAATCTTTTTTATTTAAAATTCAGTAAAAATAATTTACAAAACCTGTAATGTCAAAAATTTCATAAATAAAATCAACTATAATTTAAAATTGGTGACAACAATTAGACATTTTCAAAAATAAATTAGGTTGGAGACGATAGGATAGGAATTAACACTACAAAGAAAAGAATATACACTACTTAAAATTCAATAAAAATAATTTATATGTACGTAATAGTAAGAATTTATAAATGGAATCAACATATATTATAAGTGGCAGACAACCAATATACCAAAATAGATTAAAAATGTATACATGAATTTTTTAAAAATTAGGTTCAAAACCATAAGATAGGAATGAACATTATGCGGAAAAGAATCTACACTAAACACAAATTTATCTACAATCCTCTACGGTCGAGGCACATGATCCACGAAAATAAGAGAGAATACTAGTAATGAAATGAACCTTTTATTAATCTTATTGACCATTTGACCAACATATGGCAGTTACCAAAATAATTATATTATGAAAAATAGTGCACATTTAGATATCGACTCAATTGGCCACTTTTTGTTACAACTATTTGTAGCCAAAATTAATAAAACTGTAGTTAAATTTCAATGTCGTGTTTAACTATATTTTTTAATTTTAAATTTTGTGTCTAATAGATGTTTGAACGTTAGAAGTGTCTAATAAATTTTGAACTTTCAATTTTGTGTATATCAAAGCTCTGACATTAAATATATATATTTTTTTAAATTATAGATCTATTAGAAAATGAATCTACCCATCTGTAAAATAGTAAAGATGTTATGAGTGCAATATATAATAGAGTTGGGTTGGAGCTCGATAGTTTCTTGAGCTGAGGTATAGAGGTCATGTCACATGTCGAGCAGGTCAGCTCGGTCCCTTCCTCAAGTAGAGTTTGTCAGCGAGATAAATACTTACATAATGGGAAATACGATAGTTTTGTCCGAATATCCATTATGCTCGTGGAAGATCCTCTCACTAACAAGTACAAACTCTGACCTCCTAAACTCGCTTCCCAGATCTTCCTCCTACATAAAAGATGAGTCAAACATTTATCAAAAGTATACAATATCTTTCACCCAACTTCTAATTCTCAATTTTTGTTTTTCCAATATGAGTCTTTAACTTAAATTTTAGAGTTCATTTGGTAAAGCACCACATCAATCATTGGTCTTGACATACGGTATTATTTTAGGCAAGTGATGCTCTTCGACATCAACTCGAATCATCGAAGCTCCTCAATCAGTTGCGGCTTGCAACGTCACCTCGATCAAAATTCAGCAACAACAAAAATAATACTGCAAAGAGTGTCACAACTATACGAGCTAGATTTCATTTTACATCTTGTTTCCCATTCCCATCAGTTGTGTTATATTACAAGGAAACGTTTTGGTCTGTTTTATTATTTATTAAAATATATGGGCATATATTTAGTAAATAAAATAAACTATTTAAGTAGAGTGAATAGACCAGGCCCATGTATGTATGGGCTTGAAATAACCTAGCCCATTTAGACTAACCAAAACAGTTGGGCCATAAACTCTTAAGACCAATGCAAATTGAGACTACTTCAACCTATTTTGTCATCTTATTTAGCTTGTGAGTATCATTAAAATATAAATATATGTATGTACGTCTTTATACATTATATTATTTTTCACACACTACATGTTCAATTAGGCCATGACCTGAGTTGTTAACTTAAATATTGTTGTTTCTCAATCCTCATTAATCTTGGCCAAATTTAAAAATCAATTCATCTGTAAATCCAATTTTTTAACCAAATTTGATCATAAGGGTGGATTTGTGAGATTGGAGAAGTGAACCAACCCTCTCTCTTGGGCAAGATGAGGTTGAAAATTATTTTATGCAATATCAACAAAGTTCAAGATGGTTGAAATAGGGCGAGTTGATTTTAGCGTACCGTAATTATGATATAATGTTCTTAAAATTAATATTGATATTATTAAATTAAATAGATTATTGAGACTAGCTGCTGTAGGATTTGAAAAAAAAATGTTTATAGAGATTTCGAACCGGTTTTCTACTATTGTTAAAAAGACTATTTAAATATTAGTATATTTTGAACATTAAATAATGAAAATCCAAGTTGTCTTAGGGGTGATTCAAATCTTGAGTTTTGAAACCAGTTTTATCTACTCTTGATATTGATCATCAAGTAAATTCGTTCTAACTTCTCGTTGGGTTGACATCATCTTGATTTGGAGTTTTAACATTTGTGATTTAGGTATTTGCATAATATAAAGGTCCTTAGATCCAATTGGTTATTGTTTTCTACACAAATTGATTTTGAAAATCAAATATGCTAACTGAATTCAGTTACAATTTTACAATCAACTTGCCAAATAAACTCCCTGTTTTGTTTTTGTTTTTAGAAAAAAAAAAGAAGAAGAAACTACAATTTGAGATAAATATCTCAATGTCACGGGCAGCTCTAAAAAAATAATAATAAAAAAATAATTACCATCATAAATTTTTAGAAAAATCCATTTTTTCACAAATTTTTCCGTCATCCTCTTCTTCCTCTACCCTCCTTATATAATTCACAGTCCCAAGTCGCAGCACAGTCATCTATTCTCCAAGCTCCCATGGCGGCATTTCCCACCCCATTTCAGGCTCTGTTTATTTCTTCCCTTTTCCTCTTCCTCCTCCCCATTCCGGCCTATAAAATCGGCAATGGCTACCGTCTCATTTCCGTCAACAAGGCACCCGCCGGCGGCATTCTCGCCTTCCTCCAACTCAACACCCCATCCCAAATTTACGGCTCCGATATCCCTTTCTTACAGCTCTTCGTCAAGTATACACCCACCCACAAAACCCAATTCCACTTAATTCATTCATTCATTTTCATGATTTGATTTTATCGATTTTTCAGGCACGAGACAGACGACCGTCTTAGAGTCCACATCACCGATGCCAAGAAAAAACGATGGGAAGTTCCGTACAATTTATTACCGAGACAACCCCCGCCGGCGCCGAGGCGGGCCATCGTTTTCCCCAAAAATAACATAACAATTTCAGAGTACGCCGGCTCGGAGCTCGTCTTCAGCTACACGGCGGACCCGTTTAGCTTTACGGTGAGGAGAAAATCAAACGGGCAGACCCTGTTCGATTCGGGTTCGGGAGAGTCCGACCCGTATAACAGCCTGGTGTTTAAAGACCAGTATCTGGAAATCTCGACAAAATTGCCGGAATCCGCGACGGTGTACGGGCTGGGGGAGAACACGCAGCCGAAGGGGATGAAACTGCAGCCGGACGAGCCGTACACTCTATACACGACGGACGTGGCGGCGGTGACTCTGAACACCGACCTGTACGGGGCCCACCCGGTGTATATGGACCTGAGAAACGAGGGCGGTGAGGCCCACGCGCACGGGGTTCTGCTTCTGAACAGTAATGGGATGGACGTGTTTTACAGGGGAGGTTCGTTGACGTATAAGGTGATCGGCGGCGTGCTTGATTTCTACTTCTTCGCCGGGCCGTCGCCGCTGGACGTGGTGGATCAGTACACGGCGCTTGTCGGCCGCCCGGCTCCCATGCCTTATTGGGCACTCGGTACGTCCCATTAATTACGCAATTTTGCAGTTTTTCCCATCTTAAGTGGATGGAAGGAATTAAATTTTTAAACGTAAAAAATATATATCTATATATTTTTTTTCTGCTTTTTAAATAATTAAGAAGTTAACACAAAGATAGTGTTCACCTTAGGCTTTAACTATAGTTTTGCTTATTGATAGATCTAGTTAGATTATTTCTATTAGGGTCGTAGGGAGAATGGAAACAAAATCTGACATTGTCGAATGATAATAAGGATAATTATTTCTATTGGTTTGTAATTTTTTGGGTACAACAAAAGTAAAAGTCGTGAGAATTATACTTTAGGGTACGCGTGGTCTTTAACAAATTTTATGCTGATCATTATTAAAAAATTTACCATTTATTTTAAAAAATCATCTTTTTTTTTCACATTCCTAATTGTAAAGAAAATGATAAAACTTGGCTTCTTTGTCAACACCACTATTAAATATTTGACAACTCATTATTTTTTAAGTTAAATTTTTGTTTTTGCATTTCTGTCTCTGAGTTGTTGAATATTTAAAGGTGATGTGGAGAAGATTACTCTTCAGCAGTAAGAGCCAAATTTTATCCTAAACAAAATGTATATGTTTTTGTTAGTTAGTGACCAATCATTTTCTAATTATCACTGAAAATTGGACGATATTTTTTTTATAGAGACTGAAATATCTTTTTCCTCCCTTTATTCATTCCCCTCTCAAAGTCCTACCCAACTAAGTATTTTCCACACTTCCATTTAATAGGAAATTTTATTTATTTTTTATAAATAAGAAGTTTTTTTTTCTCTCTCTCCTTCCATGCATTTCCACTTGTCGCAAAAAATTATTGGTGGGGAATAGGAATCTCCCACCGACCAGTTAGCAAGATTTTTGGGATAAAAATGATGAGTTTTGTTGGGATGAAGAAGAAAAGAAAGTGATTGGGTTTTGTTTGATATGTCATGTGGATGAGGGAAGGAGTGGGTTTGGTTTGGAGGTTAATGGGAAAGGGAAAGGGAAAGGGAATGGTCCTTAGTGGATTTTATTTATTTATCTTTTTGGATGGAATCATAGCAACATGTGAAGGGAATAAATGTTGTAGGCCAATACCTACAAATATACTGTGGCTTAGTTTACACATTTATTGAACGAAATGCTGAGTTTCTACACTCGAAGTGTGATGCCATCAAAATAATAATAATAAAAAGAGTGAGTAAGAAATTTAGACCTTGATATTTCTATTGAAGAAGGCAGAAATTGAATATCGGTTGGGAATTTGAATTTACAATCTATACATGTTTTTAAATAAAAAATATTTTACTACTCATTAGTGAGTCTTCTTACCGTTGACCTATTATTATTATTATTTTAAAACCGATTTTACATTTATCTCTTTTATTAGTAAAGATAGTCCCTCACAGTCTAGTACTTCTATTTTTAAATTTAGATAATAAGGTTAACAGGGTGAACCTCACAATCTGTTCTAGAAGTTTAGAACCCTGCTACATATTTTCCAATAAATAATATTTTTAAAACAAGCCCCGACCCCAAGGTCCCCAACCAATAATTGCGGATGAACATTCATATTTCTCAGCGTTGTGTACTTCCTCCATTTATCAATTATCATACAACTTTATTTTAAAAATAAAAACTGTAGAGAGAAATGATTTATTTACCAGTGAAGTGACCGACACAGTACGAGGAAACAAAATCTTTAATGTTGTTTGGTTGGAATAATTTGAATTGCAGGGTTTCACCAGTGCCGCTGGGGCTACCGGAATCTGTCCGTCGTGGAAGACGTGGTCGAGAATTACAAAAAGGCCAAAATCCCTCTGGACGTGATCTGGAACGACGACGATCACATGGACGGCCACAAAGATTTCACTCTCAGTCCCATCAGCTACCCTCGTCCTGCCCTTCTGTCATTTCTCAACAAAATCCACAGTTCCGGCATGAAGTACATTGTCCTAATTGACCCTGGCATCGCCGTTAATTCCACCTACGCCGTCTACCAGAGAGCCGCCGCAAAAGACGTCTTCATCAAACACGATGGGCAGCCTTACTTGGCCCAAGTCTGGCCCGGCGCCGTCCACTTCCCGGACTTCCTCAATCCGGCCACCGTCTCCTGGTGGGCCGACGAGATTCGCCGCTTCCACCAGCTCGTTCCGGTCAACGGACTTTGGATCGACATGAACGAAGCTTCCAATTTCTGTACCGGAAAATGCACGATTCCGGCCGGGAGACAGTGCCCCAACGCCACCGGACCCGGCTGGATCTGCTGCTTGGATTGTAAGAACATCACCGACACGAGATGGGATGATCCGCCGTACAAAATCAACGCCTCCGGATTGCAAGCGCCGATCGGATACAAAACAATCGCCACCAGCGCGGTTCATTACGGCGGCGTTTTGGAGTACGACGCCCACAGTCTATACGGATTCTCCCAAGCCATCGCCACGCACAGGGCCCTCCAATCGCTCGAAGGAAAACGACCCTTTGTTCTGTCCCGCTCCACGTTCGTCGGCTCCGGCAAATACGCCGCCCATTGGACCGGCGACAACCAGGGGACGTGGCAGGATTTGAAGTATTCAATTTCCACCGTCCTCAATTTTGGCATTTTCGGTATCCCAATGGTGGGGTCCGACATTTGTGGGTTCTACCCAGCTCCAACTGAAGAGCTCTGTAACCGTTGGATCGAATTGGGCGGTTTTTACCCATTTTCTAGAGATCACGCCAATTTCTATTCTCCTCGGCAGGAGCTTTATCAATGGGAATCGGTGGCCGTTTCGGCTCGAAATGCTTTGGGAATGAGGTACAAGATTTTGCCTTATCTCTACACGCTGACGTATGAAGCTCATGTAAGTGGGGCCCCAATTGCGAGGCCGTTATTTTTCTCGTTTCCGAATTTCGCGGATTGTTATGGGGTGAGCACGCAGTTTTTGTTGGGAAGAAGTTTAATGGTGTCGCCGGTGCTGGAGCAGAGTAAAACAGAGGTTGCGGCTCTGTTTCCGCCGGGGACTTGGTACGATATGTTCAATATGACGCGAGTGATTGCGTCGAAACGGGGCCGTTTCGTGACGCTTGATGCGCCTCTTCATGTGATTAATGTCCATTTGTATCAGAATGCGATATTGCCGATGCAGCAGGGTGGGGTGATTTCTAAGGAGGCGCGGAAGACGCCGTTTACGCTCGTAGTCGCTTTCCCCGCCGGAGAGAGGGACGGCGAGGCCAGAGGGAATCTGTTTCTCGACGACGATGAGTTGCCGGAGATGAAAATTGCCGAGGGTACTTCCACGTATGTTGAATTTTATGGTGTGAAGAGTAAGGGGCGTGTGAAGATTTGGTCGGAAGTTGTGGAGGGGCAGTTTGCTATGGACAAGGGGTTGATCGTTGAGAAGGTTATCGTTTTGGGATTGGACGGAAGTGGGAAGGCGAATGGGTTGGTTGTTAATGGAGGTCCGGCGGCGGCCGGAGTTTCGGCCTGCACGGTGGAGCAAAATTACCAGCGGGAGCCGTTGGATGGAGATGATGAAAGAAAAGCGAGTTCGATGGTTGACGTTAGCGGTTTATCGCTGCCGATTGGGAGAAACTTCAGTCTCTCTTGGCAAATGGGTTCTGAAATTTGAAGGGTAAAACTCCAGATTTTTTGCCACTTATTGGGTAATGGCTTGGTTAAGTGAACCCGGCGCCGGCGCAGTAGCCAAAATTTAAGGCAAAAATATATATATTTAATCCTTGTACTTTTATTAATGTAACGAGTTAATCCTAAGTTTTAATAACTATTTAGTCTTAAATGAAAAATTAGGTTAATATTTATAGCAAATGTGATGCATGTGTACAAATCAAATGGACATATGCAAAATTATGGATCTGGTAAGTTTTAATAACTATTTAGTCTTAAATGAAAAATTAGGTTAATATTTATAGCAAATGTGATGCATGTGTACAAATCAAATGGACATATGCAAAATCATGGATCTGGTTCAACTTTAGGTCGTTTAAACTCGATTTAGGGCTTTTTAAAAGAAAAAAAGAGATCATAGCAGTTAGTACCGGCTGGTAAACTCTATTGCTAACCGAAATATTAAGCACAATTCAGATCCATGTTGTGAATAAAAAAATCTATTGTTTTCCATTTCATATTCCCATCTGTACTAAAAAAAATAAAGAAAAAATATGTGTTGTGTACTGTTCCTTTGCATTGATTTTGTAATTTTGGGCCAGTAGTTGGGCCTCGGAAATCTTGCGCAAAAGTTTTAATTTGGGCCTGACTAAGCTTTGTGGTAGGACTAAAACGCAGAGGAAAGTGACCTATTGCCACCTCATCAGATACTCAAAGAAAAAGAAATATTGTTGGAATATAAATTATAAACAACATTTTTCTCAGAAGA
This sequence comes from Momordica charantia, assembly GCF_013281855.1. Classification (NCBI taxonomy): domain Eukaryota; kingdom Viridiplantae; phylum Streptophyta; class Magnoliopsida; order Cucurbitales; family Cucurbitaceae; genus Momordica; species Momordica charantia. Next base: position 29,045,095 of record NW_028275167.1, on the reverse strand, counting down.
AAATAACAAAAAAGTGGACACCACTTTCCGCAGTTACGGACTGAGACTGAGTAGCAGCCAGCCGCATTGGCCTCGTCATCATAACGATAGGTGCTACAGCTGGCGGATCGGGTCCCGAGTACACGTGTCGCGCATCTAGTGGAGCACCAACGGTATAACGGAAGATTCTGGCGGGAAAAGCTAAGGCGGTGGATTCCACGTCGGCGCAATTGGCGGGAAAAACGTAAGCCCGTTTCATTGATCATTTTGTCCTCATGTGCATCAGCATCATCCATGCATGGCAATGGGATGCACATCATGAGGGCATGATGATTGGTTGATGGGTGGGATTATGGAATCGCACATGATGAGAGAGAAAGGGACAGCATTAATTAATAATTATAATGTCTGTGGCTTTTTAGTGGAAGTTAAATAGTGGATCGGGGCATTTTTTGTACGGGTCGGGTTGCGAAATGGCAGTCTCATCTCCTAGCTGCTGGCCATTTTGAGCCGTTGGATCTGTATTTTGCTAATATTGATACAGACACAAGCACGTGCGTAGCATTGCCCTCTCTTATTTTTGCTCACTTCTCCGATCCCTCACTTTTTCATTTTGTCTCCTCTTTCCTCTCTTTCTTATAATATGGTTCACGTTTGCAAAATTAATACAATATTTAGATATTGTTTGATCAGGAAAATTATCAAGTCCACAAATCTCGACTTGGATGAAAGATGACTTGAAGGACGAGTAGAAACTTGTTGGGTAGGAAACTTGAAAAACATAAGACACTCCAATGCTCAAGTCGGTAGATGGTAGAGCTATATTCGAGATAGAATATAGTATTTGTGTACTTGCGATAGATGCAGATGGTCTCTATTTATAGGCAGAATCTCCGACATGGCTCTAACAACTCTTTAAGTTAACCGATAAATGCGGCGTGCTGTCGTGAAATGTGTTGAAGAGTGAGGCTGAACAGAACATCTTCAGGGCGGTTCGATCAAAGAATGAGAAGAAGACCAAGGGGATATCAGGTTGACTTGGTCGCTTATAGAGTCGGCTCGATCGCTTACAACATCAACTCGAAAACAACTATGAAGACTAAGGTGACGAATCTTCAGTGTGTATATTCAGTGCCACGTGTAATTCTCGTCATATCAAGAATTGCCACGTTTCAGGTGAAAGTTGACCTCCAACAGATATAACGAAAATCCTTTAATTACAAATTTATCATTGTAAGAAAGTTAGTTAGTAAAATGTCTATGTTAAAATTGTGATGAAGAGAAAATTAGATAAAAAAAATGAAAATTAACAAACTGAAATGATATTTTTTTAAGTGGAATAATAAAAACAACTTGAACTAAACTAAAGTTGAAATGGTCTAAAAAAATAATTGATATTTTAAAATTACCATAATAAAAATGAACGAAAAAATTTAAATAAACCATCCCAAATCTAACCAAAATAATATTTGACCTTTTGGTTTATTTTCATTAGATTTAATAACTAATGGACTCGGCTTTACATGTTTACTTGCTTCTTATAGTTAATATTTTAAACTTTAATAACTAATGGACTCGGTGAAATTTTAATTTGTCGCTTACATCTATATTGTAATGAGAATTTTTTCCAAAGACGATTTTTTTAATAATTATTTATAATTTAACTAATTCATATATACTAGACGATGTGGAAAGAATAAATGGTTCTTTTTTTCGTTCTATAAAAACTTATTATATTTGATGTGTGATTGATTCTTATAATAAAAATATATATATGTTTAAATGGGAGCGGGAGCCATAATTAAAGGTGGATGGAGGCATGCATATATATTATTAATCTGATTTATTTTGTGGGGCTTTTATGTTAGGGATATGATTGGGGCGTGCACAAATACAAATCTTTGTGGGAGTGATGATCACGTGCATCCATGGCTGAGACTGCATTAACCAAATGTAGGTCACGTGTTAGTGCGACTTAAGTCAACAGTCACATCACATGCCACAATAACCGACTTAATTGTTATGCTGATGCATGCCTATTATTATTTATTTCTAATTTTTTTCTTTTTAAGTATTAAAAACCTCCGATCAAAAATTCGTGAATTCGATCCCCCAATCCATCCAATGTTTAATTTGGGAGAGTAATTATATTATCTATTCAAGAGTTTAATTATACCACTTATTTAAGTTCAAAGTTTTAATTTATGAAATTAAAAAAATAATAATATTTTATATACTTTAAATCTTATAAATTACCCGTTTTCTAATTAATATGATTTTATTTCATGCGACAATCAATTTGAATGAACTATAATTTTTGTATTTAATATAAACCATACATTTTGATTTACATATTTGTTGATGTAATTTTTGGGAACTCGGGTCGAGTCGAGCAAACCAAGTAATCCGGGGAATTGACCGTCGAACTTTTGGCTAAAGATTTGATTCGAAAATTTGGAGGAGCTTGGATCTGCAATAAGAGAGAAAATAAGAAAACACCGGTGTGGTGTCGGCCGACCACACTCCGATGCTTAAGTCGGGTGATGAGCTTTAAGCGTGGAAGAGAGGAAAATGAGCAAGTCTCGAGTGAATTGCTTGAAAGAGAATGACATACCTCCCTTCTATTTATAGGTTTTGATGGCAGTGTGAACAGGTGTTGAAAAGTCAAAGAGGATTTTTCTAAGTCAACTGCCGCTCTATAATTGGCTCTATAATGAGACCAATAGATGCGCAAAGAAAATCGGTGGGCATTTTGCGTCAAATATCCGCGCTATGCTGGCGGCTTTGTTGGCGGTGGTCAAAGAAAGTGGTTGAAAAAGGGGTGCATCCTAATAGGCCGCACAAAATCGAGGTTTACTGCCACAAGGCGGCGGCTCTACTCAACTTTCCCTCTCTCAGTGTTTTATTGTGCGGCTGGGAGGGGGTGCCGCACAATGCATGATAATGTCATGCATTGTGCCATGTATTATGCATCCCATTGTGCATCTGACTGATTTTTTCTTTAATAGGTTGGGTTCTCTTGAGCCCAATTCCTTTCTCACTTTAGTGCTAAATCTCTTTTAATTCCTCCAACAATATTCTAATTTTTACTATAGTTATTTTCACTATTTGTTTTAATGATGATATATCACAGCTCTTCCTACCTTTTTAGAGTTGATACAATAAAATATTATCAACCAATATGCGATGATCTTTTAATTGGAGATACATATATTAACCAATTGAGTTAGGTCTAGATTGATGGTTAGTTATGTCAACTAATTGAGATATTTTGATACGCACATACTAATTCCTATGCTCTAATAACATTTTTATTATATTTGCATAATTTAATTTGTTGGCCATTAACAATTTGGACCCAAAATATGTTTTCTACGCTCACACGATCCTATTCGAGGTGTGGGCTTGGTCTGATGTCACTGTGACAAACAAATGGGTATAAATTTTTATGCAACATTAATTTGTTATTATCAAGTTAAGAAATAAAACTAAATAATCGATAGAAATGTTGTCGTAACTGTTAAAGAGAAAACACTTAAATAAGAAACAAAAGGCCAATAAATTAAGGTACCTATTCTCGACTAAAAAGTTATGAGTTCGAATTTTCACTCCACATGTTGTATTAGAAAATAATGAAAAGTAAAACGTGAAAATGGAGAAGAGAAGTATCTATGTAAATACAATATATATATATATATAAACAAGCAAGAGTATTCACAAGCAAGAGTATTCTCAAGCTCGAGGTTTTAATTTTTTCACAGTAGTACTTTTGTTGACTTCCGCTTTATTAATGACTAAATTTCTTTCGTTGAAACCCATATTGTGACTAGCATTTGCTGCTGCCGACTGGCTTTTTGAGAAGTCCGTTCCCACCGCGCTCACGGCCCGATTGGCCTGCCAACGGTAGTTTTTATCTATTTCACCTACTTAATAGTATGAAAATGCATTCATTTCCTCTGCATTTGACTCGATTTATTATACTATAAGTGAAACAAGGGATCTAAAAGAAAAACACAGGCGAGACTCTATTAGTAACAAGTAAATCCTGTGTATGTAAAAAGTATCAATATTTTTGGGGTTAAAGAGAGAATTCCTATCAATAATAAAGAAAACAAGAGTAAAATTGCATTACACACAAATCAAAGAAAAATAATAGGTAAATTGAAGATCCAAGACGCCCCTAATGATCAATATAAGTACGAATGAGTCATATTATTATTTTTAGATCAATTTAGTTTGTTTTCTATATTTTGATGGATATATTTAAAAATTTGACTAAAATTTGAAAACTTAAACAAGTTCTAAAAACTCTCTTAATTCATAAAATTTTGATATAAATTACGAATATTAAATTATTATTGAAATAAGTAATAAGAAAAAGCCATTAATGGATTATGTTGCACTTTATAGATTATCTCTATATATAAATTGCAAATATACAGATTACCATTCAGGAGACGGTTTTGAAGCAACTATTTGTAGAATAAAACATATTTTAAATTCGAAAACAAAATATCTTTTGGTATGCAAGATCACGTAAAAACAATATAATTTTGAAAAATTTAATATGAATATTAAAATTGATTCATAAAACTACAATTTAAACTAACGATTAAATGAATTATTCAAAATTTTAAAACTTTATTATATTTTTAATATTAAATAGAGAAATAGAGAGAACAATCTTATATCATATAACTAAATATTGTCATTGTGATACATCATATATATATTTTTAAAGAATAGATATAAAAAATTGTAATTGTTACATTTAAAAAATTATTCAATTGAATATATAAAAGATAGTAAACATGGTTTTAAAATGGTACTGATAAGTAATTTTTTAAATTAAGTATTTTTATTGTATGTTAGAATTATTTATTTCAATAAGAAAGACATTATAATATTTCAAATAAAAAATAAATCAGTGAAAGAGAAATTTAAAAGCTTATTCATTCCACTTAGATTGAAAAATTAAAAACTTTTCAATATTTCAAATACAATGTAGATACTAAGTCATCATTGAAAAAACTCAACTTGTTTATCTTATCAAGAGTATTGATTTCATTACTTGGTCGGGAAGTAAAAGGCTCATCTAAATTTGAAAAAGAACCCAATAATTTTCTAAAAGAATATGTAAAATATATAACTATGTCTATTAAAACAATACCGTTTAATTAAAAAACGATATTTTGATTTTAAAGAAATACAAGATAAAATATGAATAATATAAAAAATCCAAAATAGGAGTATAATATTCATTATCTCTCCGCCACCATTTTTGCTTTTCCCAAAAGAAAAAGATATTTATTTATTTAAGGAAACAAAGCGGGGAAGGAAGAACAAATCTAAAAAACCATTAATATAAAACAAGAAAGGAACAAAAATGTTATCTCCCAATAATATAAAGGTTAAAAAATACATTTCATCCCTATACTCAATTTAGTTTCCCAATTTTAATCTGTAACGATTTAGTCCATGCATTTTCACTAAAGTAATAATTTAATCATTGAATTTTAACTTATAACGATTTAGTCCCTATAGTTTAAAATTTATAACATTTTAGTCCCCAAAGTAATAAATTTTATTAAAATTAAGCGTCAAATTTTATCACATAACAATTTATTCTTTATAATTTATAAATATTCAATCCCTCCTTAGTTTATCAATATATATATATATATATATATATATGAAAAACTTAAGAAAAAATTTCACGATAAGGACTAAATCGTTTTTAAATTACAAGAACTAAATTGTTACATATTAAAGTTGAATGACTAAATTATTACCAATTTAAAAGTACATAGACTAACTCGTTATAAACTAAAGTTTAGATATTAAATTATTACTTTTGTGAGGGTAGGAGGACCAAAAAGTGTGTTTAACTTAATATAAAATATGGATGGGAAGAAGAAAAAACAACAACCTTAAGTATTATAGCAGGAGAATTTAATTAAAAAAAAGATTATTACCTATTAGGAGAGTTTAAATTGAGAAAAAGATTTTAATTTTAATATATGTAAATACAAAAAATATCAAATCCACCAAATCCCGTATTCAAACAAATTGTAAGATCCGTGGGAATTTGCGGCGAAACGATAGACACGTGCCAGTACGAAAGTTTCAGAATCCGAGTTCAATAAATCATAATATGGATGTGATGTACATGGTTCCGATGGCCATACATGGCCATCATCATTCATCAACCATCCCTTATTAAGCAAATTCCACTCTCCGGCTCCCTCATTTACTTCTGTAAAATTTGACCGCTCCTCTGAAGAATTGCAGGCGCAACCGACTGTGAAAGCTTAGAATAATTTCACGAAAAAGGAACCGCAGAGAGACAGAGAAAGAAGGGAATCAGAGGTCCAAACTTTTTGCCTTTTCTTTTTTTTTTTTCCTTCTTTTTAAACATCGGATTCAATGTTCGTTCGTGTTGTTACATCTCACTGTTACTGTTCTTTATCATATTTTCTCGATTTCTGATGGTTTCTATAGAGATTTGTGATTCAATTCTGCGTTCTCCAAAATCGATGGCTATAGATTGGTGATCTGTTATGGGTTTACTCTATTGGGTTGTTTAGCGTTTTCTTTGAATTTTTGAAGGCAGGGCTCAGAGTTTTGTCCATCTGGGTCTGTGGTTTTGAAGTGGGAAAGAAGTTCGAAGAGGAGTAGATTTATGTCGGCTTTGTTCATACTGGCAGTCATTGGGGCTCTGTTGAAGCTCTTGTTTTCTCCTTCGTTTCTCTGCTGGTTCTGGCAGAGGTTGAATCTCGTGCAACAATCGTTTTCAATGCGTTTGAGATCGAAAAGGCAAGACTAGTTTCAAATTTCAAGTTCATCCATCATTCTTTTGGCCTCAGTTGGGTTTTCGTTTTTTAAATTGGGTTTCGTTTTTCTTTTTGCAGGACTTGTTCTGGAGTGAAGTTCTGGGATTTTCGTATAAAACAATATTTACTCCCTTTCATCTCAAAGGGGATAAGCTTACAATTACACTGCTGCTCTGATTCTCAGAGATCTTGTTTTTCTTCCGCTTGATTATACATTTATTCTCGTTCCTTTTGTTCCTGATTTAATCAAAATGCTACAAAAAATTGTTAGCAGAAAGTCCAAACTGCTAGCAAATTCCTCTGGAAATCCCAAAATGACGAGAAAAGTTCGGGTAATTTGTTACGATCCTGATGCAACGGATTCGTCTTCAAGCGAAGACGAGGGAGAAAAATTCGCAGGAGGAAGGAAGAAAAAGCGAATCGTACACGAAATCCACCTCCCTTTACTCCGTCATTCGCCAAAAACGGGTATTGAATCTGAGGGTTCTCAGAACAGCAACAACAAGATCAAGAAAAATTCGTCCACTCGAAAACCCATTCGTCCGTCTTCTTCGAAATACAGAGGAGTGAGGCAGCGGACTTGGGGGAAATGGGCGGCGGAGATTCGAGATCCCTTTAAGAAAGCTCGTGTTTGGCTTGGCACTTACGATACTGCTGAAGAAGCTTCCCAAGCTTACGAGTTGAAGAGGCTGGAGTTTGAAGCTATGGCGGCGGCCGCGGCGGATTCCCAAACGGAGCTGCCGGTCTGTTCGGCGGAGACCACCGTCTCCCACACATCGCCGTCGTCGGTTCTCGAATGGGAAGATTCAACTTCCAACACCAGAGATTCTTCTTCAACCCAAGAAGAAACAGACACCAATTTGAACTATGTCCAGGAGGTCGAATTGATGAACACTGTGGACGAAGGATTGGTCCGAGGGCCATTTATGGACAATATAAACATTGGGAATGAATTCGATTCGATTCTGGAGGATGGAATCGGGATGTTCTTGGAGGATTTTGCGAATTTGGAGGATACCCAGATTTTTGGTGAAATCAGCGGCCTTCCGAATTGGGATTTTGGGGATTTTGGGAACGATGACATCTCTTTTTGGTTTGATGAACCCATCAACATAACCTGCCCTTAGATTTTTGCAGCTTAGGAATTTTGCTTCTTGCAAATTCAAATTTACATTTTGAGAGTGAAAAGAGAGAGAGGCCTTTTGGGTTTTCTTGTTCTGTAAGAGCCGTCCATGAGGTGTTCTTCTCTTGTTTACAATTTTCCATTTTAAGTGAAATTGAGATTGGCTTGTTTGTAAGTTATAGTTTATGGAATATGATATGCATATTCACAACACTTCCAACCATAAAAGGATTTGGCTAAAAATCTCAATCATCTAAAATTGCATTTACAATTAAAAGTTTGATTGATTCGATGTTGAATGCAAAATTGTGTTTTTTAATGGAAACTTTTAATAAAATGGGGTAGTCTTAGACTAATGCTAAATTTGTTACCTTTTATTTTTGATAAATGACTTTTATTATGAGTTGTTTCCTATTGTTAGGTCTAAAATTTAAAATAAAATATAATTTAAAATTTGTGACCATAAATTCTTTTTACCCCTTTTATAGGATTGGAAATATCGCTTTATCATTAAAAGAATATTTATTTTGTTCAGTGACCTTATTTAAAAAATATTTATTTTGATCTCTAAAATTTTAATATATTATTTGTGTTCGAATTTTAAACAATACTAACTTTTTTTTCTTTTTTCTTTTATTATTCTACCATTTAATATCAACCCACCTTAGCCAATCTGATATAATATATACTTACATATATGTATGTTAATATGCTATTTGAAAGTCAAATGACATGACTAAAATGACTATTTCATTAAAATTTAGAGACTAAAATAAAAGAAAAAACGTATGAATTAAAATAGATTGGATAGTGATTTTGAAAGTTTAAATAATAATGCATTATTATTTTTTCCTTAAAAAAAAGAAATTTTTTTAGTACAGTGAATTTTATCTTGAGAGTCAAGTTTCCAAATAAAATTTAAACTTTCAATATATATTTCAGAAAGATAAATCTTCATTGGAAAGATGAATAAAGAAAGAGAGAGAGAGATCTTTTTTTTCTCAAATTTATTTTTTATTTATTTCTCAACCTATCCCTTAAAAGTAATGATATACGGTCTCTAAAGACGAGAAATAATGACGACCAAAAATTAAAATTTTATCTACTTATCAATAATTGGTTAATAATGAAATAATAATAATTATAATAATAAGGACAAAACGTAATTTTAGAGTTCATGCAGTGGGATAGGCCAGTCACTACCTGAGAGTTGTTGTTTGAGTTATGATTTTATGCTATGTGTCTTGCCCCTTATTTTGTGTGTTATCATTTGGGGTTGTTTTTTTTTATCTCGACTGTGATATCGTCTAATTTTTGTTTAATATATTTATCTTTGTAAAAAAAATATAATAATATTGAAAATTTAGATTTGTTGTGGAAAATTCTAAAATAAGTTAGAGCTTGTATTTGAAGATGGTGGAGGTAGAGTATGGAGCCTTATATAAGAAGTTATATTTGTTACAATTTTCGAAAAAACCAGATCATCATATTTGAGTCTAACTAAAAATGTTGTAATTAAATTTGAGAATCTTAATTATTCCTAATTTATATGAATATAGAATCTAATTTAGAATAAATATCGAATATTAACATAATAATTAATATCACGATTAATAGAAAATAGTGATAGTAAATTTTTATCTATTTATCAAATGTATGTGTATCAATAATTAATGTGTTAATCTCAATTAGATAGTAAATTTACGGTTTTTTTAATTCAAATAATATTTAAAATTATAGTCATTTTAAAAAGAAAATATTGAAAATACATGTTTTAAGCATTTGATTATAAAATTACTTTCCTATCAATCTCCCCTCTCTCCTCCCTCTCTCCTCCTTCCCCTCCTCAATCTTCCTCCCTCCTCCTTCCTCGAAAATTTTCCTTTTTCTTCCCCTTTTCATCTTCTCCCCTCAATTGCGTTGGAGGGAGGAGATTGATGCGGCGGCTCGGAGAGGTCACATGACTGGACCATGTCTCCAACAAATTGCTGAATCTGAAATCTATTTTCACCTAAATCTATTTGGATTTCAGGTTTATTTTCGCCCAAATCTATCAGAGTTTTCCCCCAAATCTCTCACCAAAATCTCTCCGATCTCTCTCGTTTCTCTCGTTCTGGAGACGGCTGGTAGGGTTTTTACTTTTTAGAGGGAGAACCAAGATAAAAACCCTATTTTAAGTCTAGGATCTATGATTGTTTTTTTATTAATTTTATAGACAGAGGGGGTATTGGATAGGTTAAGGAAGAAAGATAAAAAAATTTCTTTGTTGGAAAGATTTTCCTTCTCAGCGTGATTATAAAGGAAATTGTCACATTAATTTTGTACTTTTTGTTAATAAGTTTGGAAAATTTTATAAGGGATAACAAGAAATTTGAACGTTTTCAAGAACAACAGAAAACAAAAATGGAGAGAGGATGAGAGAGAAAAGATGAAAAATGGGTGGAAAGGGAAGAAGAGAGATATTTTTTTGGGAGTTGTGTTGGGAAGAGTCAGAGAAAGAAAGGGAGGAAGGAGGAGGGAGAAAGGAGGGATATGGTGGTCTGATGTCAGCAAATATCTAAGAAAATTTATGTTTTGAAAATGGCGATTAAAAAACAAAAAAAAAAAGGTTGTGAAGAACCCTATTTCCTCAAATTTCCTACGTTGAGATTTCTTATATTTATTTTATATTTATATTATAAAATTGCGACAGTTGCTCATAAACCATAAATCGAAACGGAGTTCAGATTCAAATTGGTAAAACCACAGGCCAGAAGTTCAATTGTTTCATTTTGAAAGAAGTTAAAATCATTGTGTCGTAAACTCTCGATGGAATCAAAGAAACCCTTTGTGTCGGAAACTCTCGATGGAATCGTCAAACATTTGCTCTAGCGTCTTGAAAGCGGGGAATCCCAATTCAGAGATCTTGCTTGTGTCCATGGTGTGATGGTTGTTCTCTCCTTTCTGGTCGCTGCACCTGTTAGCGTTTTCAAACAGGAGAACGTTCACGCAGACGAAGTGTTCGACGAAAAGACTAAGAGAAAAACAACTATGGAATTCCGTCGAGATTTTTCAGACTAACTTGTTCTCGAATGGGTAGGATGGATACTTAGCCCTCAGCATTTCAATGATCTCCGACCAGTGAGCCACTGAGCTCGAACATATGATCCTGCCCGATGCTTTTGGTTCTTCCATAGCCAAGATGTGCGCTGCTACCACATCATCTATGTGCACAAACCCCACTGTACAGTTTGGATATTCGCCCATTTCACCTGATGGAACAACCCATCTGTTTGATGTTTGTTTTTTTTCCATCAAAGAGAAAACTGAGAAAGAAATTTTGGGATTGTGTAAAGAAGATGGGGAGATTTAAACCTTTGATAATGTTGAGTAGGAGACGCTGTGTGCTGGTTGGCCGTGGAGTAAGCAGAGGACCAACAACAAAAGATGGGTTCACCACGACTAGATCCATCACATGTTCTTCTGCCAAACGCCATGCCTCTTTCTCTGCCAATGTCTTTGCAAACGCATACCAAAGCTGCAAAAATACCCAAATGGAAGAAAAGTAAAAGAGCATCAACTTTCTTGAGCAATTGAGTTTGAGTCTAATCTTGGAAATGGAACAGAGGAAGTGCAGTTTGTTCTGACGTTGTAGCTCTTGCAATAGTCCGGATCTGTCCAATGGGATTCATTGAGAGGACAAAGTTGTTGGACATCATAGCGGTATCTAATTGCAGAGCAGGAAGAGGTGAGGACTACTCGTTTCACACTGTTTCCTTTTAAACAGGAATTTAGTACATTCATTGTACCCTTTATACATGGATCAATAAGAGTTTCCTGTTTCATATTTGCCACATTAATTAAAATACACAACATAACGTAATGGCTTATTTGTATTTTACACATGCATAAAATGATAGTTTGTATGAGGATTCAACAGCAATAGTACATGAGTACTCCATCCTAATGTTTGGGGCAGGTTTGGTAACATTATTGTTTATGTTTCATTTCTCATATTTCTTTTTAATATAAACTTTTGGTAATGATTCTTCTGGTTTCTCATTTCTTATTTTTAAGAAACAATAAATAATAACTAAATTTCTTCAATAAAAAAGAAGAAAATAATTACTATTAGGAAAGATAAAACTGGAAACAGAGCAAACAAAAACTGAGAAACAAGAAAAGAGGTGTTATCAAATCGATCTGAGATAACATTTGGTTCATGAGAAGACTGAATTTGTATAGCATGGAGTTCAGGTTTTAGGTTGAATAAGACTAAGTTTATGTAACTTCTGCTTGAAAGTTATAATGTAAGGCTGAGGCCGAGAATTAGCTTTTAGCCTTTGAAATCAATTGAAGAATTGGGATCGTGCCTTGATGTTGCTGTTGAAGGGAACAACAACAGGTGAAGCAGTGTGGAAGACCCCATCCACTCCTTGAATTGCCTCATCAAAGCTACCTTCTTCTAATAAATCAGCTTTTACTATCTTCAGCCTCTCCTTGGCTCCATTAAACTCCCACAGAAATCCAACGTTTGCATCATCCCCTGTCCAGGAAAAAGGTAAGGTAATCGTTAAAATCTATATCGAACCCATCAACTTAAGTTTCAAAGTAGAGGAACGAGCATATGGAAGATGAAGAGGGCAAGTTGAGAACCTGGGTTTCGAACGGTGGCGCGAACGCGGTGACCATTCTCGAGCAGTGTCTTGACCAAGTTGGAGGCTATGAAGCCAGTGCTGCCGGTTACGCAGTACTCGGGCATGGCTTCTTCGGCTGTGCGTGTATGCGGCTGTATGCGTTGATGGATGGGGTTTATACGGTGGCCATGCTTGCAGTTATTTCTTATTATATTTATATTGATTTGATGGAATACAATTACAAGAGAGGAAGATGACTCATCCATTTTGTAAGGTGGAGTTTTCTAAAATAAACATGAAGCGTGCTTTGATTTCTACCCTTTTTTAGGTGTAACTTGTCATGTGTTGCCATACAAAGGTTGTTGCTTGCTCTAGTGACATGGTTGCATACGATAGGTGCTTTAACTTTCGGAGAATATGATGATTAGTGGAAAATGCTCAAAGTCGGCACAATCAAACTTACAAATTAATCTAAACATATTTTTAGGGCTATCTAAATTTCTATGTTTGTTTGACAGTATAGTAGGATCTAACTCGATGGTGGAATACTCGATGGTGGCTTTGGAACATGGCACATCATTCTACCATAATGAAATTCTAATATGGGGTTGTTGTCGGCTAAAAATGAAACGAATCACGTTCTATTTCACCAATCTCGATGTATTTAATTGGGAGAGGTGTTTTTAGTTGTATTGCTTGATTATGGAGTCCTACAAGATGAATTTGACATTAATCTGCAGAACATTGTAGATGTTATTGAGCTCACAAAATAAGAACTTGAGTTTTGTCGTGGGATCAAATCATAAGATACTATTTATACTAATAGTTTAATTGAAAACGTCAAATCCGTAATAGATTTAACTTAATATATGAGGATGATTGAAAATTAGATTTTTGTAGTCTGTGAAATTTGTAAATTGCTTCCCCATTTTTGGAATATGATCCTATACTTATGGTTGTATAAATGTGAAAATTGAACGCTTTAAGGATTGTGGTGTGCGAAATTCGGCAGAGGCTGTATAAATGTGAAAATTTAACGCTTTAAGGAATTTAGATTTAATTAAATCGAATAGTACAAAAATAAGATTTAATTAACTCCATGTTAATACATAGAATGAAATTAATTTATTGACACTTTCTAACGTCAAGTCGTTGTAGTTTAGTGGTGAGTATTCCCGCCTGTCACGCGGGTGACCCGGGTTCGATCCCCGGCAACGGCGTTTTGTTTTTATTTTTATTTTTCCTTTCCGGGAATATTTCCCCTACGGGGCCTACTTAGCGATGGAGGCAAAAAAATACGAACCCGCCATAAAAACGTCCTGCAATTTTCCTTCCCGCGCTCACTCTCTCTCTCGGTCGACTAATCTCTCTGTCAACTGAGGATTTTCAGAAAAACAACATCTTTCATACCTCGTTCTTCATCTACTGTTGTCTTTTATTCTTAATCTCATGCGCGTTCCTTGATTTGTTTTTCCATTTCAATGACGAGAGCTCAAATAAAAGAACAGGCAGACGCTAGTCTTGAAATAATTTCCATCGGATCCTTGTACAGTGGACTATGGGACAAGAAGTACTGGAGCAGCTCTAGGGTTCGATTCCTATTTATTTTCTCCATGTATCTTTTGATTTATTTATCTGTAATTGATTTCATGTATCGCGGTGATAATGTTGAAGTCGTCGATGATATTTGTCTATGTTTATTTAATCATTTGTTTATCTCCTCTAGATGCGAGCATGTTGTGCTTGTAACATGAGTTGTTCCCTATGGAATTCTGTATTTTCCGACTAGGTTGCTTTGAAACGGTTTCTTTTATGATAATTGGCTCGATATAAATCGAACCTTCGGATTAGCATTTCATGCAAAGTTGATTTTTCTTGTTAACATTTCAAACTTAAATGGACTGCAATTGAAGTTTACTCTATGAAGACTGGCATGGTAAAAAATGAAAGGACTTCTAAGAGCTATTTAAGCCAGTTGTCTGAAGTGATGGCAGCAATATAAAATCATATCTAACAGTAACTGCAATTTCTGAAATAGACCGTAAAGTTTAGTTGATCACTACTTGCAAGTACGATCGGATTCTACTTTATGAAGTTCCACTGACAAGTTAATTTTATGTAGTGCGAATTTAGAGTAAGTTGGCTTCAGTAATCAATGTCCAGTAAATCCTCAGGAGGTTCAACTATCAACAATTCGAATATCTAGACTAGAAAATTAGGATCAAATTGGTAAATTTGTGAATTCATACTGCTTGGTAAACTATTACTTATAATGCAGGTTGTAGCTACGATTCTGTCAGGTATTTTAGATCCAAGAACAGTAGATGTCAAACAGAGCTGGAAAAATTGATTTCGGAGTTGCATGTGGTAGTTTAAACGCGTTCTATTAATTATTTACTGATGAGACATTATCGTGTCACAGAGTGGCTATGTAGGGTGTATGTCTTTTTCTACTCTTGCAATGTAAATAAGATATATATTTGAGAATGATGATTCTCCCCTTATGTTATATAGGAGATTCCCGGATTAGAGCTTTAAGAAGTCGAGAGAAGATGAATTTACATAATTATAGATAAAAAATGCTACTGACTATCTACTGTAATTATTAAATTGTTGTGTAGGGTAAAGATCGATATCCCTATCCAGTTGGATATCAGGCTATTCGCGCTTACAATGGGATCAAATATAAAATGGAAATCCATGAGGGTCCGAAAGGGCCTTTATTTATGGTGTGTATGACCTCTCCATTAAATACTCAATATCTGTGTTTCTCAGATGCTGTCTCATAAGCAAATATTTATTGAAAGGTTAAATCTTCCTTACAGATTTTGTCCATGGATGGAGGTTCATTTTCTGGGCAAACCCCTGATATTGCGTGGGAAAAGTTTCAGAGGAAAGGTTGCCTCCACAATAAAATTTGGCACGGGAAAAGGTCTTCATGCAAGGTTGATGGTGTTGAGGTATAATTTTTCTCTTTCCACCTGCAGTTTGTTTGCTTCTTAGATTTGCTTTTTTTCAACGGAACTCTGAACCAGTGAGACAACCACGAATTAATTAGTCCCTATCATACTGTAACCTCTAATTTCTTGCACTTCCTACAGCCCCTTTCTATGATTTTCTTCACCATGTTAACTCAAAATTCTTGAGGCAAATTTAGCTTTGAGTTACTCCGGTCAAATTGGTGGGTTAAATTTCAGAGTTACTAATATCTCCGTAGTTTGAAAATATCACCATTGAGCAACTTCAGTTTCACTCATGAAGTGAAATCCTTGTGGATTTGCACTCGGGGAGTTGATTTCATGCAATCATAAGAGCAATGATTAACTTTCTACCTTTCGTATATATCTATGCAAATATTTGAGGTCAAGTAAAAAACCAGACGATGTTAGTGCAATGAGACAGAGAAGGCATAAAGTTATCTTTTCTGTTGTTGTTGTTTTTTGTTTGTTTGTTTGTTGAGAAGTTAAATCATCTTCTTGGAAAACATAACTAATACAAATATCAAGCATAAGCAGATAGAGTAACCTTTTCTTTCACCTTTTTGATATATTTTTTCTTTGTTTCGCTCAGGAATGAGGTTAATTAGCTATTATACTTCATTAAAATGTCTATGAGCTAATGGATTTATCTTCTGATGATTAACAAGCATAATATTATTCTCTCTCGCCCACAGGCGCGCACACATCCGGCAGACAATCAAATGTAGAAAATTTAATTTTAATCGCAGAATATAAAACATTTGGTGACATTTTATTTATTTATTTTTTGTTGTATGTAGTTTTTTGGGTTAAAAAACCCATTTATTCAGAGGTTACTTAGGGAGCTAGTGGCAAATATCAGTGGAACAGCAGAAGTAAATCTGCTTCCTTCAAACTTATGCAATAATGCTTCTGGATCTGCACAGACTAAAGTTGAGCATCATTCTGCTGATGAATGTGAAAAGGCTGAATTGATTCCTTGCCCTGAAAGATCAAAGATTATAAGAAAGAGAAGCAGGAACCATGGAATTGAAATTGCAAAGTCACCGGGTGGGGCTAAGCTAAAAAAAGTACGAAATCATTGTCCAAAAATTAAATCCATGACTGCAAAACTGTCAAGTTCAGTGTCTGTTAATGAAGAAAATCAAAGTTTTTGTGGTAAGTATGAAAAGGAACAAATTAAAGGGATTTCCTTGACTGTTCCGAAAAATGATGACATCAGTAATAGGCCAACAACATTTTTGGCAGCAGTACCTGCATCAGCTATAGGTGAGGATAAAAACTTTATGAGTTGTTAGCTAAATATTCATCTCCATTGTATTTTTAACTTATTTGTTCATGCCTCAGAGAAAGCTATGCGCGAAGATGGCATCTCTGCAACCACTGAAGTAGCTCATAACTTGCCCAATGATGAAAAGCTTGTGAGATTATATTTTTTTTTATTCACAATTAGCTTGTAATTGTAGACATGTAAACTTCCTTCAAGTTTATGATTTTCTAGTGTTTGCTTTTGAAATATATCACAGTTTACATTTAGGCTCTTGTTCATTTATATTAAACAGATAGATTGTTTAGAGGAATATGTTTTAATTCTTTTTTTGTTAGATTTAAAAATTGTGATTGTTATATATTGGTATGAGAAACACTCTTAACTTCTTACAGCATGATAGGTTGTCAATGGACAAGTTGGAAGGTATTAATCGAGAAATGGAAACGGATGATAACAGTGGAGTTGCTTCTTTCCAAAAAGATTGTCCAGATACTGAAGATGATCATCATCATGCTTCAGATACTTCAGATCTAAAGCAAGGTTTTTTATGACTATTGCGTGTTTACAACAAAGCATGGGTTATACGTATTTCTTTTTTATTTTAAATTTTAATAATTGAATGCAGTTATTTTTGTGTCTGCTCCAGATAGCTTGGGAAAGAATAACCTCAATCAGCCTGATATTGTCGTACCGGAAGAGTTGGTGATGGACTCCCATCCAGAAGAAATCTGCTCATTGAACATAAATTCAGGCTCTGAAAGAAATGATTTTGATTCAGTAGGTCAAGATATGGTGAAGTCAATGATGACATTTTTGCTTCCACAAGCAATTCCTTTGCTTAAGAAGACTTCTGGAAGGAAAAAGGCCTCCACTTCTACTTTGGAAAGTTTGCCTTGTGGTAATATATGAACAACTTGTACCTTTTGTGATTAAAATTTGACAAATGCAAAGATATACTCAATATGTGCATGTGGAAAAAATTATAGTTTTATTAAAATATAAATTTTGGTTCATCTGCAGATGGAAATACAAAAGATATATTGCCTATGGAGAAAGAAGATAGAGAAAAGCAGGAACACATGGTCACCCAACATGGGGATTACCAATCTACTGTCCCAAGTCTTGAACTTTCCAGACCTTCTCTTCACAATCTAGAGGGTGAGCAACATTACGACCATGTGGACATTAATGGCAGCTTCTCTTCTATTGCTGATGATGGCAGAGCTAAGGAGGATCTGAAACCTATTAATTCTTGTGGATTTGAATTGTCTGGTCGCATGAATGATGAGTCATTGGTAAATCATCATGAAACCACCGGAAGCAAGAAGTCCTGTGACAGTGAAATTGGTGAAAATTTGCATGGAACATGTCAGGAGGGTAATTTGTATGTTCCAGAATGTCTTCCCAGCTGGACTTCTTCTGGTATAGCTCTTTTTGATGAAACTATGCACAATAATATAAGGATGGAAGAATGTCCGTTAAATCTTCAAATAAATTCCGGGAAAGTGGACCTGAGAACTCCTAAAGATTATGTAGAAAGCAATGGTGATGAGCAACCTTGTCTGAGTGTATCCTTCTCTCAACTCCACGGTAAGAATTTGTTATAATGGACACATGCTTCTTTACTCTAGAAATTTAGTTAGTACCAATCGTTCACTAATGATAATACCAATCACTATCATTAAACTTCATTTGTACTGTAAACATTTCCTTGAAATACTTTCGTGTTAGTTAAACTTGGTAGTGAAGTACAAAACTCCCTTATGACCAATTTATCAACTATGATAATCTATTAATTGATGTTATGCTATCTCCTTTTCAGCTCAGAATGCCTATGATTCAAGTACCTCATCATTTTCAGAGGCACTAAATAAGGAAGTCCTTGCAGGAAAAAAGGCAGCGGGGATTGACACTTTGCCATCTTCTCAAGTTCCAAGCATTGTCTACAGTAGGAGAAAAGCTCAAAATGTGTCTCATTTGACTAAGGAACACAATTCCCCACCCAATGAAGCTTACCGCACTAATTGCCTTGGAAAACATTTTGGTGCCGAAATATCATCCACTAGATCTCCACATTCTTCTGATACCAAAATTAACATTCTACCTAGAAACCAACAAAGAGAAGATTTTCTTTCTGAACCTACACCTGGAGAACAATCCCCCATCAATTGCAGTTATAAAATTACTATGAAGTCTGAAGCAGGATTAGAAAAAATATGTTCTCTCAGTCCTACATTAGACCAAGAAGAGGCTTCACTGAGAGCGAGAGCCAACATGAATGACCATAATTCAGAACTTCTAGGTAAACCTGTTTGGAAGGAAGATTTGGAAGGTTGTGTTGACGAGGAGATGATTGAACATAACAACGTTTTTAGTACAAATAAATACGAGTTATCTCATGATATGGGGGCGACCTTCAGGCACAATAATAAGGATTCTTATCCTCATTGCAACGTGGAGCTCTATCGTGAGGCAGAAGGAATGTCAAAGATAGTGGGATCTTATTTGCACCCCATGCCTGTATTATCAGTATTTCTCATCAACGTTGAGAACTTAATCCACATTTGTGTTTTGTGTGGTCTCCCAGTGGACAAGAACAGAACACTCATGACTTACACGGTGGAAATGGGAGAACCAAGGTTGGGATACCCATCTTTGGTTGGTCACACGACAGTAACGTTGCCAACTCTAAACGATTATTTGGGCAAAGAAGTGAGTTCTCATTTCTGTAACTCAAGTTTATTACTGTGTTAGGCTTCCCTTCACATGCTGGATTAATTCCATGAATCTATATTACCCTTGGCTAGATCGCAGTTGAACGAACTGGTTTCCAGTTAACTCCAGATGGGAAATATATTGTTTTGATCGGTGGCGTTAGAACTCCTTTTTGCAGGTTGTAAACATTTTATGAATTTTAAATATTTATAATTTTAAACAACAATAATATTATGAGAACTAATTTTATAAAGATATTCTCAGGACAGGGAATATTAATTGTTCATGCTCTACATGTACATCTGGCAAGTTTGAAGAGAATGTCGTGAATATTGTGCAAGTTAAATATGGCTACGTGTCAATCATGGCAAGCTTGAAAAGTGCTGACTGTGCACATTGTATATTGGTTTGTGAACCTGACCAGCTTGTTGCTGTTGGGAGGGGTGGACGTCTGCATCTTTGGGTCATGGACTCAACTTGGGGGTGTGTTTCATTGAAATTAATTATTCTTGAATTTTTTGTTATTCATATAAACTTCATGTTTGATAATAATTGAACGTGCAGTTAATTCTTCGTTTCAATCAATTTTGATATAATGTTAATATGCATCATAATCAGTCTACTCAAAATATTGATTTACAATCCATTAGATTCAAGCTCTTCAATCAAGGTGCACCCCTCTTTTTGTGATTACTTTTTGGTACTGCTTCAGTAATTTTTTGAGAATGTAGAATGTTGATGAAATGCTTCAATGGAATATTTGAATATGAGTATGTGGTTAGAATTTCAGCTGCAATCTAAATGATAACATGTTTGAATACCGCATTTTAGTAAGCTTTCATGGTTTTTAAGCTCTTTTTTTCCTTTAGTGGTTTCTTGTTATTAATAAGGAATACTTTTGGATAAAAATATGATGAGGTGGTCCTTTGGGCTCTCATTTTTTTGTTCGTTTGGCAGTTTAAATGGAATTTAATGTACCCATGCAAAATAATGGGCCCTTCCTATATTATTCTTCCATTGATTGCTTGGCTTTTCTTAAACCTAATTCTCCATACACAAGCTGATTTGGGCCTAACC
This sequence comes from Momordica charantia, assembly GCF_013281855.1. NCBI lineage: Eukaryota > Viridiplantae > Streptophyta > Magnoliopsida > Cucurbitales > Cucurbitaceae > Momordica > Momordica charantia. The sequence continues at coordinate 29,024,504 of NW_028275167.1, read as the reverse complement.
TCTGCTTTTGCAGCAAACAGATAGAAAGTCATACCATACCGTCCGGGGATCACATATCTCCTAACTTGGTGGACCTTAAAAGGATCCCAAAGTTTGCCAATCTGGTTGTAGGCCACAATGGAGTTGGTGAATTCAGTTTATGGTATGTCTTTGCTTAACAGTTTCTTATCAAACTTCAAACTGTTAAGCCTTGTATTTTCTTATCAAACTTCCTATATTATCTACATCAAGTACAGAATATTTTTACTTTCTTATCAATGGTGGAATGTCTCTAATAAGCCTTGTATTTTCTTATTGTTAAACTGAACTACTGTTATATGAACTAATCTGGTATATAGGTATTGATGTAGATTTTTGAAGCAAATGGAGTGAAGTAAAATTGGGTTTTTAACTGGAAAAATGTTAAACATGTGTTCTACGACATTGAAACTCAGCCACGTGGGAGTTTAATGTGTCTTCAGATAAAATTGACAAAATCTCATCGACAAATCAAAGTGAAATTTAAGCCTATGAAACCTAGGGAAGGTCATGATCACCCTTATCTGCAGTGAAATGCATATTGGCAATGATTTAGGAACAAAATTTCGTTGGTTTTATATTATTATTGTTTTTCAAAAATTTCCCCTACAAGGACAGCTATTTCTTTGTGCTGGTAGTGGTAGTTAAACAGGCCTAAGATATGGATTTGAATGGATTTACTGCTTTCATGCTATCTTTAAATGATCACTTGAGAAACCAATTAGATATTATAATTTTCTTTGTATATTGACTAGCCTCTAAAAAGTTTCATTTATATTTGTTTTAGGGATATCTCAAAACGCACTCTAATGTCTAGGTTCTTTACACCAAGTGCCTCAGTTAATCAATTCCTTCCAATTAGTTTGTTTGGTTGGAAAAGTACGGAAAAATTTATCAGCAACTCTAATTCAGGGGACTATGTTAAAGATCTGTCGTATGCAACGAATCCAAGCTCAAAGAACACTGAGGAACATTCGTCCCTTCAGCCAAAGGACACTGCCATATGGCTTTTAGCCTCGACCATATCAGATTCTTATGATTCACATGACTATCTACCGAATGATTGTCAGATAAATCATGAAGGATTGTGGAAGCTAGCTCTACTTGCCAACAGCACTGTTACATTTGGTACAGAGATGGACTTGAGGTAGAGTGCTATCTCAATTTCTAACTTGGCACAGTTTTTGAGATTTCTTAATTTTTGGATGTCAATTTTATTCTGAAGATCATACAAAATATGTAGTTTGCTTTTCAACTGAGTATCATCGGATAAAATAATGATTTAATGACTGTAAAGTATTCCATAATTATATACAAACGATGTTAGTTTTAAGTTTATAATGGCACAAGATAATTGTTTTGTTTTGCTAAATGCTCGTTAATTTCCAGGAAGTGCTAAAAAGAGTTTACCAATAGTAAAACTAGAAGTGGATATTTGGAATTTAATTATTATATAGTCTGTAAAGAGAATGCAACAACGTGATTATTTCAGCCTTACCGAGAATTCATCTCATTCATTTATTTTGTTAATAGCACGATTAAATGTTTTAGTGTTTTATATTCTTGTTTTAACTCGGCAGGGCTTCTGCCATTGGAGCATCATCTGGTCGAGGTATCATTGGGACTCGGGACGGCCTTGTTTACATATGGGAATTATCTACAGGAAATAAACTGGGCACTCTTCTTCGTTTCAAAGGTATGTATCGCAGCATTGGTGACAAAAGCTTTCCCTTAATTTGCACTATTTCTTTACACGACGCTCAAAAAATGTTTCCATAATTCTTACAACTCATCAATAGAAGAAATGAAGAAACAAGGAGTTGATCCTCTCATACTTCTTTTGATAGTTAATGTGGAAACATACAAACAAATAAGAGACAAGCTTTAAAAGTTGAAAGTGGAAAGATAGAATCTGAATGATGCTATGATATCTGTTTATTTGAACATCATAGGGTGCTCTGGGAGATCACCATATAATATCTTTTAAAAGAAGGGTTCATTTTTGGTGCAAATTTTTTTGATTTATTCAGTTTCTCATATGTTTTCTCCCGTCATAGGTGCAAGTGTTTTTTGTATTGCGACTGATGATAGAGAGACAGGTGTTGTGGCTGTGGCGGCTGATGGTAGGCTTCTGGTTTATCTACTTTCGTCAGATGGGAAAAGATAACCATAAATGCACAACCAACAAAGAAAATTCATTACTTGTAGATTCTGCACACCCCACCAGCAAAATGTTTCAGTTTTAGTTGGTGTCTGCCGTGATTTTGATATGATAATGTAGGATTTATTTTGACATGGTTGCATCTCAGCTGACAATGAATGTAAATAATCATTCATTATGAAATAAAACAAATCATACCTAGGAAGCGTGTATTGTTGTATATAAACCTTACAAAAGTGACTAGTGAATTAGTATTCCTTTCTTTAAGGTTTGAATTTAAATTTTTATTTGTTGTACTAATCAAAATTGTAATATGTTAGGTTAAATAGATATAATTTTCATGTACAATTTAAACTGCATACCTAATTCTTTTCAAATTTTTAGTTTTTTTTTATTTTACTCTTGATTAAGGTGTGTACGATTTGTTTTAATATAATAAAGGTGAGATGTGAAGACTTGAGTTTGACTTCAAGTGTGCATGAAGCTTGTATAGGTGGTTTAATATAATTTTGTAACATTATATTAGTGAATTTTGATGTTTAGTGATAGACAGGATTTAATTATAGAAAAATAATTCAAAGGCGATTACAATTCGAACTTTTAATTTTAAAGTATAAAAATTGAAATATAAAAATAAAATAAAAGTAATTTCACGAAGAGGCTAATCATCTATGTTATTTTATTGCATGCTAATTGTTTAACGTCCAACACTTTGCTTGTCAACAAAAGCACATGCCAAATTATCCAACATAATATGTTGAAAATAAATTTTATTTTGAGAAGACTGAATTTGTATAGCATGGTGGTGAAGTTTTAAAAGTTTCATTTTAATCCTTGACCTTTGAAATTATTTCTAAACAATCTCATTAGCTTTCTCATTAAAATGAAGACGAAAAATAGTGTAGTGAATAGTTGAAAAATAAAATTTATATGTAAATTAAGAGTTTTTAAGAGGTTCATTACTTAGTGGAACTGCGTTTCATGCGACTTGAATCCAAAACTTTAAAGATATTCCTTGAGGTGCTAAACCATCCAAACTATCCCTTGAGAACAAGGGGAAAACATATTTAGGAGATAGAATTTGGTTTAAATGACGAGAAGCCACATATTGTGGGAAAAATCATGCAACTTAGGAAAAGTTACATGTTTGACTCAAACATGGAAAAGTTGAAGAGAAAGGAATTAAGAGAGAAAGCTTCACAGTTCCTAAGAGAAATATGTTTATGAGAGAAAAATTGTGAAAGAGTGGGGTTGATGTAAAGCTGAGTATAATATGGAAGCTAGGAGAACAAGATTGATCGGGGGGAAAGGAGATGATTTTTACCCTCAAATATAAGAAGTCTACTAAGAAACGATGGTCTTTAGATTTGATTGTCTTGGATTTCTTTGTGTGTATTCCTCTCCTATGTTCACGATCTAAAATTAATTTTCGTCAATTGATCGTGAGATAAATACCCCAAATTTTATATGTCCTTTATGGTTTACTTATATTTTTTCATCGTGAGCGGAGAAAATAATATTTTACCCTAATTCGCAAATTCATTCTCCTATCCCAAATCATATTAATGTAATATCAAATGTGATTAAGACTCTTTGATTTTTTTTTACAGCATACCTTGGCGTCATGTTTGCATCGAAAGCTAATGAAATGATTGTTTTGAAACAATTTTGATGCTTAATAGTTTAAATTAAAATTTTAAAATGATAAAGGTATAATTGAAACATATGGTCCAAAAGGTATAAATAAAACATGTAACATTTGCCACATGTACTATAATTTTACAAGTCAATAAAACATGTAACCTTTGCCACGTGTACTGTAATTTTACAAGTCACCATCATATCACTTTTGTCTTCGTTTAAACGAGAAGGTTAAAATGAAACAAATTTGAATTTCAAGATAAAAATGAAACTTTTGAAAATTTAAAGACACGGTTGCAAATTTACCTTTCATCAAAATTTTTTTGTTTCTCATTTTTATTTTATTTTAATTAAAAACGGAAAAGACGTTTCCGTCCTCGCTCGCTACGCTGCGAAGTATGGCGGCATGATGGCTGGAGTGGCGGGAACGCCTTCAACCGTATTCAAAGTTAAGATGTTGCAACGCTTCCTTAGCCTCCGGCGAAGCTTCTCTCGCCTCGCAGGATCCTTAATTGAACTGGGGAATATGTATTGTTCCACATATCCTCCACAGCCCCAACTCTCAGAGCTCGACCAGACCATGGCTTCCGTGCAGTTTATTTCATTAAACTCGAGCTTTTATCTCATGGGTCTTTGCAGGAACATAGATACCCTTATCAAGTTCCACGGGTTGCTTATAGTCCACGGCCTTGTCGGCAATCTTCTCTGTGATACAAAGTTGGTCGGTGTTTATGGCGCACTTGGGGACGTGGACTCTGCTCGATTGGTGTTCGATCAAATGCCGGACCGAGACTTTTATGCATGGAAGGTGATGATCAGGTGGTATTTCTTGAATGATATGTTCGCGGATATTATTCCGTTCTATAATAGCATGAGAATGTCTTTCACAGAGAGTGACAACATTATTTTTTCGATTATCTTGAAAGCTTGTAGTGAATTGCGTGAAATTGTTGAAGGGAGGAAAGTCCACGGCCAGATTGTGAAGGTGGGGGGTCCGGATAGTTTTGTATTGACTGGTTTGGTAGATATGTATGCAAAATGTGGGCAAATTGAGTGCTCATGCGCAGTGTTTGAAGGAATTATTGATAAGAACGTGGTTTCTTGGACTTCAATGATTGCTGGGTATGTACAAAATGATTGCGCAGAGGAGGGTCTGGTTTTATTCAATCGGATGAGAGCAGCATTGGTTGAGAGCAACCAATTTACTTTAGGGAGCATAATCACTGCGTGTACAAAATTAAGAGCTCTGCATCAGGGGAAATGGGTCCATGGCTATGCCATTAAGAATGTTGTTAAACTTAGCGCTTTCTTAACGACGACTTTTTTGGACATGTATGTCAAATGCGGGCAAACTAGAGATGCACGTATTATGTTTGATGAACTTCCTACTATTGATCGTGTTTCATGGACTGCAATGATTGTTGGATATACCCAAGCTGGCCAACCCAATGAAGCATTGAGGCTATTCGCTGGTGAAATAAGGTCTGATCTTTTACCCAATTCAGTCACTGCAGCCACTGTTCTTTCATCGTGTTCGGTCTCTGGTAATTTAAATTTAGGAATGTCAGTTCATGGACTTGGGATTAAACTTGGGCTGGAAGAGTGTGGAGTGAAGAATGCTCTCATTGACATGTATGCTAAATGCCATATGATAGATGAGGCTTATGTTATATTTCATGGGGTTTTGGAAAAAGATGTGATTACTTGGAACTCAATGATATCTGGGTATGCTCAGAATGGAACTGCAAATGAAGCCCTTTTGCTCTTTAATCAAATGAGATCAAGCTCCGCAGCACCCGATGCAATAACACTAGTGAGCGCCCTTTCTGCATCTGCCACTCTAGGTGCTGTACATGTTGGTTCATCGCTTCATGCTTACTCGATAAAAGTAGGCCTCTTTTCATTGAATCTTTACATTGGCACAACGCTTTTGAACTTTTATGCCAAATGTGGCGATGCTAAATCAGCACGTATGGTGTTCGACAGTATGGGAGATAAGAACATTATCACGTGGAGTGCGATGATAGGTGGTTATGGGGTGCAGGGTGATGGAAGTGGATCCCTTGCAATTTTCTCTGACATGTTGAAGGAGGATGTGAAACCCAATGAAGTTATTTTCACGACAGTATTATCTGCTTGTAGCTATTCAGGAATGGTCGCTGAGGGATGGAGGTATTTCAAATCTATGAGTCAGGATTATAACTTTATGCCTTCCATGAAACACTATGCCTGTATGGTCGATCTTTTGGCCCGATCTGGCAGACTGGATGAAGCATTGGACTTTATTAAGAAAATGCCAGTTCAACCAGATATTAGTTTGTATGGAGCTTTTCTTCATGGATGTGGATTATACTCGAGGTTTGATCTCGGAGAGGTGGTAGTCAAGGAAATGTTACAGCTTCATCCGGATGAAGCTTGCTATTATGTGCTTTTATCTAACCTGTATGCTTCAGATGGGAGATGGGGTCAAGTTAATCAGGTGAGAGAGTTGATGCAACAGAGAGGATTGAACAAAGACCCAGGGTATAGCCTAGTAGAAACGGATGCTGGTATGCTGTTTCATTAGCTAAAGCATTACTTGTGTGGTTCATATCTTCATGTTTTGACCATATTCCGAGAAGCTCTAAGGTTTTGTCACTAGATCTATTAGGAAAATTGTTGCCATGAGCCCTATTAGAACCATCCTGATATTGACTGGTATATTCCACCTGTAACGATCAAAAGAGACGGTTCTCCTCTGCAAGTCATAGGAAATTGCATACTCCTCTGAGTACAAGGAATTGCATACTCAATGATTGTTCAGGATTGCAGGAGTAAAGAACACGAAATTGAATTCTTACTGAGAAGATTGGATTCTTTTCTGCAACCACAACTGACACTTATGCTGATACACATCTGAGGACTTGAGCTAAAATGGATTTTAACCAATTATGTCAAGCTAAGTAGAGCATCATCCTCAAGAACTATGGTAAACTGCAAAGTTCTACGGGAACTGCCATGTTTTGTTGGGTTGGGCCATACGACAGCGACATTTCCAATTCTAGGAGTGAGATCTGGTTTGCATGATTTTTAGCTTTTCACAACATTAAGCTTCTTCTGATGTGTTGGATAGTTTTTCTGACCTATTTGCAGGAGCTGCCATGTATATTGCTTCCCAATTTTTAAAATATGTTCACAAGTACATGGTTTATGCAATGTTGTTACAATGGGATCAAATGTAAAATGGAAATTCATGAGGGGTCCAAAAGGGCCTTTATTTATGGCGTGCATGACCTCTCCATTAAATACCGAATATCTCTATTTCTGAGATGCTGTCTCATTGGCAAATATTTATTAAAGGTTATATCTTCCCTTACAGATTTTGTCCACGGATGGTGGTTCATTTTCTGGGAAAACCCCTGATATTGCATTGGGAAATGTTTCATGCAAGGTTGATGGCGTTGAGGTAGAATTCTTCTCTTTCCGCCTGTAGTTTGTTTGCTTCTTAGATTTGCTTTTTTCTACAGAACTCTTAAACAGTAGAGACAACCACTAATTAATGAGTCCCTAATACTGTAACCTCTAATTTCTTGCACTTCCAATGATTCGAATTTTAATCAACATCCCCTTTCCATAATTTTCTTCAACCATGTAATTAACTTGTTCATTCTTGATTGCAAATTTAGCTTTGAGTTAATGCTCCAGTCAAATTGGTGTGTAAAATTGCAGAGCTTCTACTATCTCCGCATTATGAAAATATCACCACCATTAAGGAACTTCAGTTTCACTCGTGAAATGGAACCCTTGTGGATTTGCACTTGAGGAGTTGATTTCATGCAATCTTAAGACTTAAGAGCAATGATTAACTTTCTACCCTTTGTATATATCTATGCAAATATTTGAGGTCAAGTAAAAAAACCAGACGATGTTAGAGCAATGAGGCACAAAAGGATTCTGTTAAAATTATCTTCTTGGAAAACATAACTAATAACAAATCTCAAGCATAAGCAGTTATAGGAACCTTTACTTTCACCTTTTTAATATATTGTTTCTTTGTTTAGGAATGAGGTCAGTTAACAATTTTACTTCATTGAAATGTCTATGAGCTAATGGATTTATCTTCTGTAGATTAACAAGCAGAATATTACTCACTCGCCACAGGCGCACACACAATCAAATGTATAAAATTTAATTTAATTTCATCTTTATCAGCAACTCAAGGGACTATCTTAAAAAGTTGTCGAAGCTCAAAAAACACTGAGGAACATTGGTCACTTCAGTCAAAGGACAATGCCATATGGCTTTTAGCCTTAACCATATCTGATTCTTATGATTCGCATGACTATCCACCAAATGATTGTCAGATAAATCATGAAGGATTATGGAAACTAGCTCTACTTGTTAACAACACGGTTACATTTGGTGCAGAGCTGGATTTGAGGTAGATTGCTATATCTCAAATTTCAAACTTGGCAGTCTTTGACATTTCTTTATTTGTGGATGTCAATTTTATTTTGGATATCGTACAAATATGTACTTTGCTTATCAACTGAGCACCATCGGATAAAATATTTATTTAATTACTGCAAAGTATTCCATAAGTATATACAAAGAGTCTACGACAGTAAAACCACAAGTGGAATTTTTTTTGCAACATGTGAGGGTGGGTTCGAACTCACAACCTCTTGATTGGAGATATGTGTCAATTACCGCTGAATCATTTTGGCTTTTGAATTTAATTGTTACGTAGTCTTGAATTAAACAACATGATTATTTCAACCTAACTGAATTCGTCGCATTCATTTATTTTGTTAATAGCCCGATTAGATGTTTTGGTGTTTATAATTCTTTATTTATTTATTTATTTTTTCTTTCACTCGGCAGGGATTCTGCATTGGGGCATCAGGTCGAGATATCATTGGGACTCGGGACGGCCTCGTTTACATGTGGAATCATCTACAGGAAATAAAATGGGCACTCTTCTTCATTTCAAAGGTATGTATCGCAGCATTGGTGACAAAAGATTTCTCTTAATTTGCACTATTTATTTACACAATGCCGAAAAAGTTCATCACTTCGCTATACTGAAATGTTACCATAATTCTTACAATACAACTCATGAAGAGAAGAAATAAAGAAACAAGGAGTTGATCCTCTCATACTTCTTTTGATACTTAAAGTGGAAACATATTAACAAATAAGAGACGAGCTTTAAAAGTTGAAAGTGGAAAGGTAGAATCTGAATGATGCTATCATATCTTTTAAAAGAAGTGTCCATTTTTGGTGCAAAATTTTTTGATTTATTCAGTTTCTCATATGTTTTTTCTTCGTCTTAGGTGCAAGTGTTTTTTGTATTGCGATTGATTATAGAGAGACAGGTGTCGTGGCTGTGGCGGCTAGGCTTCTGGTTTATCTACTTTCGGCAGATGAACCATAAATGCACAACCAACAAAGGAAATTCGTTACTTGTAGATTCTGCACACCCCACCAGCGAAATGATTAGTTTTAGTTGGTGTCTGCCGTGACGTTGATATGATAAAGGATTTACTGTGACGTGGCTGCATTCGAGACCACGATGAATGTAAATAATCATTCATTATGACATAAACAAATCATACTTTCATGTAGACAACCGAATTACTTTTCCTTCCTTTGTGCTCGGAGTTTAAGATCGTAAAAAAATTGTGCTCTCAAATTAGATCAATAGAATTATTATATACAATATTTTGAATTGCATACTTAACCTGCCCAAACCGGTCGATTTCACCTTCGGTGTGCTGCCTGTGTTTGAGGGAAGCAGAATCCTTAGATCATCTGTTTCTTCACTGCACTTTTGCTTCTAAAGGCTAGCAGGTTTTGTTTGATATTTTTGGGATAGTAAGCTGTATGCGGATTGGATGATGGAAAACTTTTCTTGGATGGCATTTGAAAGGAAAGACGTATTTTTTGTGGAAGTGTGAGTTCCGAGCACTTCTCTGGAATCTATGGATGGAAAGGAATCTCCACTCTTTTGATGATAAGTCAAAGTCTTTTGATTCTTTTTGTAATAGCGTATATATTACAACCTCTTGGTAGTGCCATAGAAATACGAAATTCTTTTGTAACTACAGCCTCTCTAGGATCCTACAAGATTGGAGAGAGTTGTTTCATTAATTCCTTTTTGGGAGGGGGTCTTCTCATCCCCTGTCCTTTAGGTTGTTTTTTGCGGTAAGTGAGAATTTGAACCTCTAATTTCAATACATGAAACTTGTATTTTTCAACATTATATCATTAGTGAAATTCTATGTTTAGTGATTTACGGGATTTAATAAAAAAATGTTACTACACATGTGACTGCAATTCAAATTTTTAATTTTAAAGCATCGAAAATAATATTTAAAATAATATTAATTTTTTTCGAACCGAAAAATAATATTAATTTAAAAGAGTCAAATCAACCATGTTATAAATGCATCAACCGAAACAGAACTCAATTAGTTAAGACATCTATTTTCGATTAAAAAATCGAAAATCCCTACGTGCACATATGTACCCCAGAAGGAAAAAAAAAAAAAAAAAACCTGTGTTATGCATGCTAATTGTTAAGCGAGTGAAGATTCTTGTAGGAGTTATGTTAACGTCCAACACTTCCATTCTCAAACCATTCATGCTTTTATGATTACAGGAAGCTTTATTCCTTCAGTCTCTCAACAAAAGCAGATGCCAAATTATCCAAAAATAGTAATTTGACAGAAAATGAGAATGAAAAGGTGTAACGGTAAGCATACATCATTTTTTGAAAATAAATTATCGAAACAAAAGTTTGTGTTTCTAAGATCACGCTTCAGCTCTTTTCTCCTTCACCATCGCATCACATAGACTCACTGCATCTGCATTATCTCTCACATTATGAACTCTAACGATGTTTGCACCACCGAGAACCCCTATGGTAATTGCAGCAACCGTTGCAGGATCTCGCTCTGTTGCAACAGATCGCGAACACACTTCACCGAGGAACTTCTTTCTTGAAGGTCCAAACAACATAGGAGCATGAGACAATCCCAAACTTCTCCTTGCAATCTCTGCTCGGATCTTTGGTAGACCTGTAAGAATTTCCAAGTTTTGCTTGGTATTCTTCGAAAACCCAATCCCGGGATCAACGATTATCCTCCAGGCTGGGATGCCTGACGATTCTGCATCTCTAATCCTCAAGTGTAGCTCAGAGGCAATCTGATTACAGACATCATCATACTGTAAATTCTGAGTGTTTTGCATTGTATATGGGTCTCCTCTCATGTGCATTGCAATATAAGGCACGTCAAGATCAGAAACAACACTATGCATTTGAGGATCCAACTGCCCAGCAGATACATCATTTACAATATGAGCCCCTTTTTTGACAGCTTCTAAAGCGACTTCCGAATAAAACGTATCTACAGATATGAGCTTGCCACTCATCTCTGGCATTCCTGTCACAGCTTCCAAAACAGGAACCAATCTATCTAATTCTTCTTCAACAGAAATCCTAGGTGCCATGGGCCGTGTTGATTGAGCACCAATGTCAATCATATCAGCACCATCCGAAACCATTGAACGCACCTGAGAAACTGCAGCTTCAACGGATTGGAACTTGCCTCCGTCACTAAAACTATCAGGTGTCAAATTAAGGATCCCCATGATGGAAGTCTTGCAGGACCAGTCCCATAAGCTGTTTCCAATGGGCAAAACCCTTCGCATTCCTTCTTTACCAATAAGAGATTCACCACCCAATTTCTCCCAGGATTCAAAAAGCCCACCATGATCAGGAGCTAAAGAATGCCATCCAGAAACAACATCTGTATCAACATCTGAACCCAGCAAATCAATCAAAGGAGCCAGTACAAATGGCCTTTCCCAAATTCTTTCATGAGGGACAGTGAGAACATCCGAGTGTACTCTATATCTTCCATACAACAAAATATCCAAGTCAATCGGCCTCGGGCCATACCGTATACCAGCAGTACGACCCAGCTCCTTCTCTATTCTCTTAACTGTGCTCAATAGTTCATGTGGCCCAAGCTTTGTGAAAGCTCTAACGGCAGAGTTGAGAAATTGAGGTTGATCGGTGACATAGGCTGGTGCTGTCTCATATAAACAAGCATGTCTTGTAATATGTATCCCTTCCCTTTTCATTAATTTCAAAGCCTCATTGAAATTATACAATCTATCACCCACATTGCTTCCTAAAGCAATCACAACTTCTTGCTCTTGAGAACAAACTTCCAACAACGGATCTTGCAGTGAGTGAATAAAGGAAATTTGCGATGCTGAAATGGAGAAATGATTCATCAACGAACTCAGATGCTAATGCGAGAATTAAGAGCTTCAACAAAAACAAAAAAACTCAGTGTACAAGTAAGTAAAACCCTAAAGTCAAAATTAAGAAGGCAGAGAACAAATTTGGCCAATCGATTCCAAGAGAGTTCAAATTTCAGGAAGGTAAATCAAGCAAATACATGAAGTAAGCAGATAAGATAATGGTAATAAACACGAATATTTGAATGAGAATCCAAAATCGGGGATCGGAATTTGAAATAGTCGACCAGGGGATCTACTTACAGTACCTCCGCCATATCTGGTGACGCGAGAAAATCGTCGTCTGCTGATAATTCCATGCTTCAAAATGTTCATGTGAGGAATCACACTCGAAGAAGTCCAGTAGACGAATTGAGCGTTGGCAAAAAAATTACCCCTTCCCACAAATTTATGGTTTCTCCTTCACATCAGGAGCTGACGAAAAGTTAACGACGAGATCTACACACGTTTTAATTAATTTTTTTTTTCTTCATTGTGAATGATTCGGGTCTTGAAAGGATGGGAATAAGTGGTTTTCACGGGGTCGGGTCGGATTCGATGGATTTTTTGATCGATCCGAAACCCGAGAGACCCGAGGAACTGACGAGACGACACGCGAAAAGAGGAAGGGGAAGAAGACGAGCGCGAGGGAAGGGAGGCAGCTGAGAAGTGAGAACAAACAAGTAACACTAATCTTTTTTTTTTAATTTAATATTAAGTTCGGTTCGGATTGGATCGACAAAAAAAACCTTTCAAATTATGAACCGAATTGAATTTTCGGTTCTAAAAAAACCAATTCAACCTTTTTTTTATTTGAATTGGATTGTCCGGATTGTTCGAGTCACTTAGTACGTTTAGTTGGAGATAATCTGAAAATTATTAATTCCATTCAAATATGGTTGTTTTACGTATTTTTAAATAATATCGCATAGATTTGGAAAGAGAATCAAATTGATGTATTTAATAGTATATTTGTAAACTAGTTACAACTAAATATTTAGTTAAATCTAAAATAATATTAATAAATTTTATAGAATTATTATTATATTATATTATATATATTTATTTTATTTGAGAAATGAAATGAATTTATAATTTGATCAAAGTTTTTATATTTCTAAATGTAATTATTCATTTTAAGGTTTCAAATTCAGAATTTGAAAATACTAAAAACATATAAATATTGTTATCAAGATCTTCACGGTTTGAATCATAGAATTCAAAAATAGTTTTAAAAAAGAAATCTACTAATATTCATTAAATTCATTTTATTTAATGAATTTGAAAATAGAAACCAAATCTAGATGGCATACCAAACAAATCTATAACTTTTGAACATCTTTTGATGTAAAAGTTTAGCTGCTAATTCATTCATTATCTAGATGAGTGGTTTTAATTTAATCACATATTAATACACTTATTTTATTTTATTTTAATATTAAATAGTTTTTTTTCTCCACAGATATTATAGTCATATAATTAGTATAAATCGTAAAAATAATATTTAAGAAAATTTTATAAAAAAAATGTTAAGTTAATTTTTTTAACAAAAATGTAAAGTTAATTTAAACATTGAGAACCGTTTCCTGATTAAAAACAATTATTTTTCTAAGCCTATTATTTTTAGTTAATTATTTTATATTTTGATAATGAAACTTATAAATACCATCGTAGAAGGCTAAGTTGAAAAATTAATATTTAAGAAAAATTATATTGTTAGCCGAAAACTTTTTCTTAGATTTTCAATGATCATGGAAAATAGCTTAAACTAGACCGTTGGTTACTAATTATCAACCCAAATGAAGAATGTTGTTATGGGATAGAGTGAAGAGCGACACGTGGACCACACCTGTGAGGGCACATGTGGTTTGAGTTGGAGCTCAGGTGTGTCCAAGTCGAGGAGGAGAGGTTCGCGTGGCGTTGAGAGGAAGTTAGCTCGGTTCCTATTTCGGGAGAGTCGATCAGCAAAGTATCCTCTTCTTGACAAGTGCAGACTCTCACCACCAAGACTCTCTTGCACTAAACTTATAGCTCGCACGCTCTTCAACTTAAATCTTAACTTGAGTTTTAAAGTGGATTTTTCCGAACACCACACCAGTACTCGATTCTGATATGTAGGTACTAGCTCGGAGTAGTGAGATTCCTAATACTAGTTCCGATTAGTGAGACTCTTCAACCAGACTCATCCTACCATGTCATTTCATCAAGAATTTATCATCAATAAATCCTTGGATGACCCAGTGAAGCTCCTAATTTTTTTTAGTTTAATAATTGTGAGATTGAAAATTGATTTTTTAAACTTAAAAAAAATAATTTGTGTCTTTTCTACTCAGCTATGTCTATTTATTATCCCAACCAACGTTATCCTCGATATTTCATCAACATAACAAAACAATACTTAAAAAAAGGTGGTTACACCAATGCACGAAAAATTAATTAATAGGAAAAAACAGTTGTTCCAAGTTGCTAATAATTGACACATATTCTAATTCCAATTACACACATGTTCAAATTCTAAAATTTCATTTGCATAAATAATATATATTTTTAAAATATCACAACTTTTTTGTTTTTTAAAAAATATGATATAATTTTGACTTTTCTTAATACACTTTACACCTTTGAATTTGACTTTGATTGAATGATGTTATTTTTGTAAATTTTAAACTTTATGATATAATTATCTTATGCTATTTATGTAATTATCTCTTAATTTTTCTTGTCATTTTAATTTGGTCTTTAATATCTTCTAATTTTTTATTTTATCTTAATATATTAAAAATTCTCATTTTTTAAAAATAAATCTGTTAATCACAAGTTTATGTATTATATATTAAACTATTATTTTATTAATATATTGAGACACATAACATGCCACTCAGATGATACAGTTTTTCTTCTTTTCTAGTACAATATACGGGGTGAGAGATTCGAACTTACGACATTTTGGTTAGACATAAATATCTTAATCCGTTGAGTTGTGTTCAAGTTGACCATTTAGATGTTACTTAACCTACAAACTCAACTTGTTCAACAAATTTTACTCGCTGATCAACAAACATATATTTTTTAAGTGATAAACCATATCAATAAAATAATAATTCAATGACATGTCAAATTTTTTGTTGGTAATTTTAGTAGAATTTTTTATATATGGAAATAATTGATAAAAAGTGGCTTTCCTAATAGTGATGGATAGCTGTTAATAATTACCAAAAAAAAATTAGAGAACATTTCATATTTTAGCCTTAACCAAATGACTTTCCTATTCCCAAGTTATAATTCAAACTATATGGGATAATAGATGGACTAAAAGGCGGGTTTGGTTTTCCAAGTTCAACGAACCATTGAAATGAAGAATTTTCAAATTCGTATTTAATTAGATAAATCGATGAACTTGAACAATAATCCACTATTCAAACTTCCCACACACATCTTCCCTCCAAATATAATTTTAAATTCAGACATTTTATATCCATAAATTAAATCCTCTAAAGTTACTAAACTCTGTGGTATTAAACATCTTTCAACATATCGATATTTCTATTGACATTTTTATGTATTTGTATTATTTTAAAAAATCGACAAAATATTCACCGTATAAAAAAATATCAATAATATACTAATTACAAAGTTGATATGCTTATAATAATTTTAAAAATATCCATCAAAATCAATATTTTGTCCCCTCTTTGTGTCTGGAAATTTATTTTTTTTTTAAAACCCCCGGGGAATTTTGACTCTGGCGCTGGAGAGACGTGACTGCTGACTGAGCTTGGTGCAATAATTACAATAATAAATATTTAATGAGCAAAATAGCGTCTATGCTGGAGCCGAGTGGGCTGCGGGATGACCTTTCGGATCGGGTTGGTAGTTGGCCGCTGGTTGGTCCAACTCCTCCAAATTATGGATCTTTTTATTTATTGCTTTGCTCATGTGGACCAACCAGTTTTCGCCACGTCTTCTCTACTCTGTTTGTATTAAATTTTCGCGAACTAACGAACGAACTCTACTATATTTCTTTCTCATTAACTTTTCAGACTTCCTTTTTATTGTCTGGCTGTACAACGCGTGAGGCCGACACGTGTTCCCTTCTGTTGGTGATTTTAAATACTGTTTTCAGAAAAATTAATGCAAGAATAGTCATTTAATTAATTAATATATGAATAATTACAAATGGGTTGTATAGTAAGTAATATGGTAATGAAACTTTTTTTTTCGACCTAAACTTTTTTGTTGCGGCTAACATTGCCAACTGCTGTGCCTACTTATAATAACTTACAAAATGGTTTGATGTTTTTTGGGCATGGTTTCTTTAAATTAAAAAAAAAAAAGTAAAACTTTGATGTCTAAATTATCTTGAGTGGGTGCCTAAATTTGCAAATATTCACATTACTGCTCACGTCTTTTTAAATAATTTTACTTAGAGTGACATATAATTACAAAATTTAAGATGGAGCTTGGGTAAGTCAACTGTTAGGCAAACATAGTTTGTAAATAATTAAAGTGATAGTAAATAGGTTTTTTCTTTTTTTTTTTTTGAGAAATTAGTAAATAAGAAATTGATTTTTTTTTACCACAGGTCACTTTTTAGAAATTTACTTAAACGTCAATACTTTCGTCATAAAATATTTTGAAAGTATTGTTTTGGAGTAAACTTTTACCATGCAAAACTTGAAAAAATATTTTTAATTAACTATAAATATTTCTATCCATTTAAAAATAGCGTCAAAACCACCTTAGTCTAGTCATTTATATATGGCTTTATGTGATGGTAGAGTTTTTAAATTATAGATTTCTCTTTACTTTTATGTTAAATATTAAATAAAATTACATGAACCAGTGATAAAAATGTTGATATGCTTATAAATTAACCTATAATACGCTTTACTTCATTGAAACAAATTCTATTAATTCGGAATCGAAAGGTTTAAAAAAAACAACGGAATCAAAAGGTTTTAAAAAAACAAACAAAATTCTATTGATTTTTTGCTGTTTTTTCTGATGGATTTATGCACAGGAATAGAAAAGGCTAAAAAGTTTTTTTCTTTTTGTTTTCTTTCTGTGTTTTTTGATACACCAAACAATTGGAGGACATGTTTCTGATGCCACGTAGGATTTAATAATTATTTTGTGGAAAAAAAAAAGAAAAAATCTACTATTTTTCATCTAACATTTATGTGATTTGTGATTCCCTATTGGCTTCAGTTTCACATTTAATATTTGGCTGTTCTTTTGGTTGTATATCTTAAATAATGCAATAAAATGCCAGCAGAAAGTCAACTGTTTTAAAATCCAAAATTACCTTCATAAGTTTGTTTTATTAAGATATATTTTTAGCTGTTTCCGGAAATAATATTGGACTCTTAATTTATAAATAAATAAGGGGGTTTGATAAATATATCGTTTCTTTTTCTTTTTACTTTTAATTTTTTGTTTTTAAAATAACCCATTCAATTTTATGAGGTCTTTAAAAAGGTTTTCAAAAACAGATTTCTATATTTTAAAATCTATTTTTTATTTTTTTCACATATTTTTCTCTAATAAATTTATTTTTCACTCTAAAATATTTTTGGGTCTGATTTTTTTCTCTTTGCAAAATTTATGTTTCTCTAATATTTTCATTGTTAGAATATTTTCCATTTTTTATCTCTTTGAAATTTTCATCTTTATATATTTTTATTTCTGTTTTTTCTCACATATCATTCTAATTTTTCTCTCTCTAAAATTTGGTCTTTTATATTTTCTTTTTTTTTTTTCTATTCTATTTTCTACATAGCAAATATATCTCAAACTTTTCTCTATCTAATTTTTTTATCTTTCAACTTTCGTTCACTATAATTTTTTTCAATAATTTATTTTTCTTTAACGAATATATCTCAATTTTTTTTGTCTAATTTTTTTTCTCAATATAATTTTTATTTCTTTTGTTATTTCTTTCTCTAAATATTTTTGGCTCTCAACTTTACTATTTTTTTCTAAAATTTTCTCTGTTTGTATTTAACTTTTCTCTCACAACATTTGCTCTCTACCTTTTTTTTTTCTAAATCTTTTTATCTATCTCTTAAAATTTACTATATCTTAATTTTCTCTTTAAAAGTGTTTGGGGAAGGGTATACTCGGGACACGTGGAAGACCCCTATTGGTGCCCCAAGATAACTCATGAATCACGCCCAGCTCGGAAGGCCGAGATGGCCGCCACCAACGCCGACAAATGCCAAGTGTGAGGGCCGAGGTGAGCCCGGCTCAGGTCCGACCCACCGGGGAGCCCGGTATGGGCCGACGCAACTGTCTGCGGCGTGATTATCGGGCGTAACCGTCGGTCCCGAGATTACCGAATGTAACGGTCGCTAGATTAGCGGGACCACCACCCATAAGTAGGGGACCTCACTCCCCGATCAGGTACGATGATTTCTGGCTTCGAACTAGACTTGGAATCCGACCTATACTAACTTGATCGTCGGAGTGCTCATCTTTTTGTGCAGGTCCGCCCAAGTGTTCAGGTCGGTCCGGAGGCCGGGTTCGAGCTACAACCAGGAACACACTGTTGTGCAAATCTTTGCATAAACAAAAAATTTTTTTTATCTCTCTAAATTTTTATTTTTCATGTTTATACATGAGGATGACAAAAATCTCCATAGGGTTGGGTATCGGCTCTAAGAACATCAAATGTATTTTCCACCATGCCTTGACCCCTTCCCCATTTCCATTTTTAAATAATAAATATTTCTCAACTCTTTTACTAAATTATGAATAAAATATTAAATATATTTTTAAAACTAATTATTTATACTAGTAAATAATATTTTTTCAATAAATAGATATAATTTTTTTTATTTTTTATTTTTAATTTTAAAGTCTAAAAATAATTAAAACTAATCAATAAATTGATAAATTTTCCTTCAAATCTTCTTCCTGCCTCGCGCCCCATCCCATTTCCATCTCTCTTTTACATTTTTCTCTTTATAGCGTATCTCTAGCGTATCTATCTACCTGTTTAATTTTTTAAAATTAGAAAACCATATATGTGTTCACTTATTGTTTTTTGTTTTTCAAAGTTGAATTCTTTAACAAAATCATGATTCTAAAGGACCATGGTAAATTCTAAAGAATTTAGAGGGAATGAGTTCAAACCATGATGGTCGCTCACTTAGAATTTAATATTCTACGAGTTTCAATCCCTTGACAATCAAATTTAGTAAAGTTAAGTGATTGTTATATGAGATTAGTTGAGGTGCACGTAAGTTCGTCAGACACTCACGTATATGAAAAAAAATAAGTCTAATCATGACTTTTAAAATTTTTATTGTGGTAAAACTAGTCAGAGAAAATAGAAATTTGAATTTTGAATAGAAGGGATAAATTTGAGGGAGGTAAAAGTCTTCCCATGAGAAAATATCACTCATTCAAAATAATGTTGAGAATGAAAATAATTATTTTTATTTAAATTAATAAATAATAAATAAAATTGGACATCAAAGAAATATATAGAGAGTAACCTAAGTTTGTTACCACACAAAACTAGAAAAAAAAAAGCTCAAAACTTGTCTTATTCAATCGTTCTCAAATTGTTGAGTCGAAGAATGAAAATAAAATTCTTTGTAATTTTCAAAAATTAACAATTCTTCTTGTCCTTACTATAATCTTTGACTCACACGTAAATGTAAATCCTCTCTCTCAAACTCACCACAAAAATGTAAAAGAAAAATGAAAAGAAAAAAAAAACAAGAGGTCAAACCATGCTGTATAACGTCGTTTTATGGTATTTGTAATGTATAAATTCATGTCACATACAGTTGGCCACTTATTAAAATTGTCGGTTTATATTCAAATATATTTGTTAAAACAATTTTCGATAAAATATAATGAGTATTTTTCAGAAGATAATTAAATCTGCAAATTGAATATTGTCTAATGGTTGGTGGACAGTATTTTTAATGTCTAATGCCATTTATCATGAAAAGGACAAGGAACAAATATTTTCTAACATCAATCTTTTCACATTATGATTTATAACCATATAAAAAAAATGAAATAACATATTATTTCACAAAAAATTAAAATGGCCCATATTATTGAAGAAATATAAAAAACATTTCGTGATTGATGGAATTGAAATATTAATAAGTAGGAAATATCTCTCAAATAAAATTTGTGATATATATTTTTTCTTTTACTAGATATTGTTATATATTAATAATACATCATATTTATTCTTTCTCTAGGTCGATCACCAGAAGAATCGTTATTTTCTGTCGAGGAATTAATTTCCAACAAAATTCAGTTGTGTTGATAAAAATAACTTAAGACCGAAATTCGTCTCCATAACTCACAACGATAAAGCAAATTCTATCGATAAAAGTGACTTCTACCAATAAAATTCACTTTTGTTACTAATTATGATGATAATGTCGTTGGCAACAGTGATTTTTTGCCAGTAAAATTAAAAATTAATTTTATCAATATAGACACTTTTGTAAAAGGCAGGATTTCCATGCATCAATTTTCTTGGTAAAAATTAATTCGGATGAAATTAGAGACACTTTTGGACGAATTTTTTTTCATCAAAAGAGACGTTTAATAAAATGTAATGTTTCAGCTTGGAGGTTTTTCCTCAACGCATTCATGAGAAATTATAGTTTAGCCGTAATTTTTCATTTCCCTTTCTATTTTATATGCAAGGATCTTAACTTTTGTGGACAAAAAATTCTTGACGAAAGTCATAAACTTTAACAAAAGTAATTTATGGCGACTTTTTACTGGATATTGTAATAAAGACTTATATATTAATAATACATCATATTTATTCTTTTTTTTTCCCAAGTCATCACTACAATAATTTTTATTTTTGCCGATGAATTAATTTCTGACTAAATTCAATTGTGTTAGCAAAAGTGACTTTTGGCGAAATTTTATCACCATTACTCACGACGAAATCAAAATTTGTCCGACAAAAGTAACTTCTGGAATAAAATTCATATTTTGTCAACGTAAATCATGTAGTTAGCAATAAAAGTTAATTATTGTCCACAGTTTTTTTTGGTTTGGAATACGATTTGACGTTGTTATTTTTGTTTAATAGTGACAAAAATTTGTATGGACAAAAATCAAATGATTTATTCTACAATTTTGATATTTAGAATATTTTACGAATAATTTTGATTAAGAATCGAACAATTATGTTTCGAAATTAGTCAAGGTATACCAAAATTTATTATTATTGTTGTAATTTTGAGTACACCAAATTAAAAGATGAGAATTTAAATCTCGTACACCAAAAACTTATTTAAACATTGGATATCACCATGCCTAAGTTATAAAGTAGCAAAAGAGATCAAATGAACAAAAATAACCATAATAAATAGGAATTGCGAAATGAGAATGACGGAAGTCTAAAAGAAGAAAAAATGACGGAAGTAATCCACCTTTAGAAGCCATTTACTATGAAGTCAAACAAAACATTTATATATATATATTTGAGACCCAGTCAAACTATATTAGCAGTATTATTTTTATCATAAAAAATAATATCTCACACTTCAATTAAAAAAGAAATTAAAGATGTTACTTCAGGATTATCCATGCGTACAAAACTATATGTATAATAATTAAAAATAATATTACCAGCCCATCAAGTGGCATCTCTGTATGCCTTCCATTGAGAGAGAGTCCGACAAATAAATTTTTAAAACTCAAATTACTATATAATATAACGATTAGAAACGTGGCAAATTTTAATCGGTAACTTTTTTTTTTTTTTTATGGAACTGTCTTTCATGTTATGAATGTAATCGTTGTAAGTCGATTTGTAATATTATAATACATAGTAATGATTAATGAACTAAGGAGAAAAAAATATATATAAATAGATATATATATCGAAATGAAGTCTAATTATTATTTCTTTTCATGCAATTAATAATGAAGGTTAAAGCAGACCAACGAGAAAAAAAAGGAAAAAGGAAAATACAATTAGGAAAAGCTACAACTAATTAATTAGTAGGCTAGAGGTTTTTAATACCGCGATAACTAAAAGTAGTTAGTTAAAGCGGAAAAATGGGAAAAGAAAAAGTAAATCATACGCACTGTTGAAAGGAGAGGGCAAAAAAAAAAAAAAACATGGAAGTAGAAATATTAGAAAAAATGAAGAAGAAAAAAGGTCCATAATTGGGCAATAAAATAGAAGTTAATTACGCAAAAAATAGAACTACTTGAAACAAGTTAAATTAATTGCAAACATAATAGTAATATTTTGAATTTAGAAATCTAGCAAAAAAACAAAACAAAAAATAAAACAGAAAAGGCCAAGACTCACTTATGGAGAAAATACTAAAATAGGATTGAAATATCTATCAATGTGTTGGTGATAGATGTCTATCATCAATAGAATGTATTGTATTAATATTAGAAGTTTGATAGGCTTATATTGTGGTAGATTATAATTTATAGTGTTGAGATATCTATATATGAATTCAATTTACTGTAAACCATCATTTTAAGCTTTTGGGTTCATTGATAATTTAATTATATTTAGATTGTATTAGAGTCATACTAAAATCTTGTGTTAGAAACTCCATATTGTTGTAACTCCTATATTACGTAAAATTAAAAAAATTGTCATATTTGTAAAATTAGAATTTGCTATATTTATAAATATGGCAATCACTATTGAAACTTTATGTAGAAATATTATAAAGTAGAAAATGCAATTGAATTATATCATAGGGTAGCCGTCACCTTTATAATCCATATGTTACATGGAAGTTAATTGGGCAATAAAATAGAAGTTAATTATGCAAAAATAGGACTACTTGAAACAAGTTAAATTAATTGCAAATGTAGTACTAATATTATGAATATGCAAATATAGCAGAATGAAAAAAGAGAAAGAAGGAAAATTAACAAGAGACTCACCCATACAAAAAGAGTAAAATAATCTTGAAGTATCTTTCCGTCAATAATAACAGAAATGTGTATCACTAATAGACTATATTAATAATAGACATTAGACCTACTTATATTACTGATAAACTATATTAGTGATAGATAAGATAATATAGTCTATAACTAATAAATTGATAGGTGTAAGTGAGCATTAGATTAATCTTTGACTGTTGAGAATGACGATGTAAATTGTGATCGCTTTGTGAAAAAAAAAATTATAAGTAGAGGATGCAATTTAATTAGAGTGTAGCCGTCACTTTTATAATCCATATGTTAATTGATGTATCATCTATTAATATATTCAGCCTTTTTTAAAAAAATTATTATTATTATTATTATTATGTTTTTGAAATTCAGAGGCATAAAAGTTTGATTTTAATAGAAAGTTAAGTGGGCGTTGAGTGACGTGCAGTCGTTCATTTAATCCCCTCATCTGCCTCCTTCATTGCCCTACTCCCTCCTCTTTATATCTCTCATCTTCTCCCTCCCCACGCAATTACCTCTCAAACTCCCTTCTCTCTCTCTCTCTCTCTCTCTCTCTCTCTCTCTCTCTCTCTCTCTCTCTCTCTCTCTCTCTCTCTCTCTCTCTATTGTCTGTCTTTTTTTTAGAGAAACTAAAAAAAAAAAAAGGAAAACATGCCCCCGATGTTGCCGGATTTCTCCAGCTCCGTTAAGCTCAAGTACGTGAAACTTGGTTACCAGTATCTGGTGAACCACATTCTAACTCTGACCTTGATTCCGGTGATGGTGGCCATCTCCGTGGAGGTTCTCCGGATGGGCCCCGGCGAGATTCTGAACCTCTGGAGATCTCTCCACCTGGATCTGGTCCAAATCCTGTGCTCCTCCTTCTTCATCATCTTCGTCGCCACCGTCTACTTCATGTCCAAGCCCCGAACCATCTTCCTCGTCGACTACGCCTGCTTCAAGCCCCCTGTCACCTGCCGCGTCCCCTTCTCCACTTTCATGGAGCACTCCCGCCTCATCCTCACCAACAACCCCAAGAGCGTCGAGTTCCAGATGCGGATTCTCGAGCGCTCCGGCCTCGGCGAGGAGACCTGTTTGCCCCCCGCCATTCATTACATTCCCCCCAATCCCACCATGGACGCCGCCAGAGCCGAGGCCGAGCTCGTCATTTTCTCCGCCATGGACGCCCTCTTCCTCAAGACCGGACTCAAGCCCAAGGACATCGATATTCTCATCGTCAATTGCAGCCTCTTCTCCCCCACGCCCTCTCTGTCCGCGATGGTCATCAATAAGTACAAGCTCCGGAGCAATATCAAGAGCTTTAATCTGTCCGGTATGGGGTGTAGCGCGGGGCTGATTTCTATCGATTTGGCTCGCGATTTGCTTCAGGTGCATCCCAATTCCAACGCTGTGGTTGTCAGTACGGAGATTATTACGCCCAATTATTACCAAGGCAACGAGAGAGCCATGCTTCTCCCCAACTGCCTTTTCCGTATGGGTGGGGCCGCGATTCTGCTCTCCAACCGTACCTCCGAACGACGCCGCGCCAAGTATCGGTTGGTTCACGTCGTCCGCACCCACAAAGGCGCGGACGACAAGGCGTTCCGGTGCGTGTTCGAGGAGCAGGACAAGGAGGGCAAAGTCGGGATTTCGCTCTCCAAAGATCTGATGGCCATAGCCGGAGAGGCTCTGAAATCCAACATCACCACCATCGGACCTCTGGTTCTGCCGGCGTCGGAGCAGTTGCTGTTCCTTCTGACGCTGATCGGCCGGAAAATCTTCAACCCGAAGTGGAAGCCGTACATTCCGGATTTCAAGCAGGCGTTCGAGCACTTCTGCATCCACGCCGGGGGGCGGGCGGTGATCGACGAGCTGCAGAAGAATCTGCAGCTGTCGACGGAGCACGTGGAGGCGTCGAGAATGACGCTGCACCGGTGGGGGAATACGTCGTCGTCTTCGCTGTGGTACGAATTGGCGTACATCGAAGCGAAGGGGAGGATGAAGAAAGGTGACAGGATTTGGCAAATAGCGTTCGGGAGTGGGTTCAAGTGTAACAGTGCCGTTTGGAAATGCAACAAAACAATCAAAACCCCAACGGATGGGCCGTGGGCCGATTGCATCGATAGGTATCCAGTTCACATTCCTGAAGTAGTCAAGCTCTAGAAATATTGCCGGAAATTAAAACACAAGGAAAAAAAAGAAAACATAAAAAAATAATAAACAAAAACAAAACCAAGGAATGTGGGTTTCAGTATAATCTGCAAATTTACTTCCTTGTGATGTATCTACCCATATGAAACTCTCATTTGTCTGTGGCTGCGACTGTGACATCATATATTTCCACTTGGTTTTTTTTTTCCTCTCTTTTTTTACATTTTTTTTCTCAATCCGAATGGATTTGCATAGATGGAATATTGTGTTTGTGTTAAGGTAAGATTCCATGTAAGGAACAGATATCTGCAGATTAATCCTGCGGTTTGGTTTGGGGTTTCACAAAACCAGAAATTTCAAAGCAGAAGAAAAAAAGAAGTATAAAATTGCTGGTTCTTGCTTTATATATATTGTCTGGATTTTGATTTTAATTTCCTCTCTGTTACAATTTAAAGCCCATTTTCGGTTATTTAATTATATGAATTCGTATATCTTTCGATTCATCCTTTAATTTCATTAATTGGTTTTTAGATTTTGTGATGAATTTCGAAACTTCCAAGTTCCAACCATTGAATAATTTAAAAACCAAAAAAGGAAGAAAAACTACTTTATACGAATTGTAACTACGAGTGATTTAAATTCTCTATGGTTCAACATTTAAAATTGAAGCCCATAATTTGACTTCTATCATTGAAAGCTAGCTATCATCTCCAATTTTGACTTTAATGTCATTTGATGTAAATTTTTAGCCTTTATGAAGAAGATTACGTTTACAGGTTGTGTGAGTTCTCCTTTTTATTGGTGTTTTCGTTTATTTATGGAAATATTTTTTTGAAATTGAATGCCAGTAAAGAACATATACATGAACTGCTATCATTATAGCAAAAGCATGAGGGCCACATAACATATGAGCTTTAGTTCAATACTAATTGGTGCTTATTTCCGAAGAAATTATGAATTCGAATCTCTCAGCCTCAATCTTATACCAAAATAAAAGTATGGAAGAGCAGAGTTTTCCATAACAAGTCTATTTGAAAGTATTTTTTAAATTTCTTTTTTCAATAATAAAACGTCATGAATATGGGGATTTGTGAGCATGTAAAAACAAAAAGAACCTTTTCAATCTCATGATGAAGCAACGGTTTAATAAAATTCATATGATGATTGGTTGATTGCAATCTTTCACTTATAGGGATGTGTCTAGTTTTTCAAGAAATTTGATTTTCGATCACTGAGGGTAAAAAAATCAAATCAACCCCACCCATCCCATCAAATTTATTATTATATTGATTAATCAACGACACACAAACATAACTTTAAAGTACAATTTATTTAAGAATCTATCTCAATCGCAAACTAAATTTAGTTTATCTTTAAAATATTATTAAAGATAACATAAAAGATGTCTTTACAAATATCATTTATAAGAAAAAAAGTAAAAAAAAAAAAAAAAACACCACTATTATACCCAAGGAAATAATATGCATGAACATAATTTAGTTAGGAAAATTTACGACTTATTTATATAAAATTAAAAACAAAAAGAAAAAGAAGACTCCTAGAAGTTAAATATGGGAATGCCCTTTTTTCTTTCTTTCATTGTGTCCATGTTAGTTTGCGGACCTCAAACTTTTCCACGATCAATAAATAACTGCAGATTTATATCTCAATCAAACGTGCAAGTTGGCTGCAAAACGTAGATATATATCCATAAAACAGACTAAATATTTAATGTAACGGCCAACTACACAAAAATAAGAGCATATCAGCACCACTTTATATTCATGGTCATGGCATGTCTTTTGAAAATTACACAATTAATTCATAACTTCTTCTTCCCAACTATATTTTTGGTGCCAAATTAAGGGTTATTACTCCTTCCATGTTTGTTTTCGGAAAATATAATAAAAAGGGTTATTTATTAAAAACAACAACTTTTAATTGCAAGTTTGTTTTACAAATAAACAGAAAATACATAATACTTATAAAACTTTAAAGCATAACATTTTTAGAAAATGTGAGCTAACTGGTCTGTAACTTTTTATTTTTTTATTTTTTTAAAAGTAGTTATAAATTTGTATTAAATGATTTCCATTAACAAATAGAAATAGAAATAAAAATGGTTACTTTAAAAGGGGATCAAATGTCGTTTTAAAAGTATAAAAGCTAATATGAAAAAAGTTGAAAGTGACAGTATCCATAGAGAGAAGAAACTCAAAGGCCTTGAATTACTACCGATCAACAATGTGAGTTATCGAGTCCTCAAACAACCTAGGTTGTACTTGAAGTTTCACATGGATCTCTTGCCTTGTTTGAGTGCTTTTCTGATAAGCCAGCCTTCACCAGGACATTTTGCATTATTTCTAAAGAAGATTTGATCGGTGTACCAAGAAAGGTGGTAGGAAAGTGTACAGTACCCCCATAACATTTAGGGATGGATTGTAGACCCATCGAAGCCAAACTTCTTAACACTTCTAACTGTTCACCCGCTCCCATAGAACAATATCGTGGCAATTTAGATTTAAGTGGTCAAATTGGATCCTTAAGAACCATTACTAGTAGTGCTAACCTATATTTGAATGAAAATGTTGTGTCATCCAACAAAGTTGTAGAAAAATGTGACTTGCACAAACAACTGACTCATTTTCAATAAAAAGAAATAGTCAAACCAACTCTCTTGGCTAACTATAATAGACGTTTTAAAAGTATATGACCCAAAATGAACTAAAGAAAATAGATCAAAATAGAGAGTTACTTGGGAATAATGTTGGTATAAATTAGTTAAACATAGCATCACTTGCACCTTTATTCACTGAGTTTGTGCTAAAAAGATCATAAACACTAACTTTCTACATTTTAGTATTGTCAATTGCAATTGAGCTAATTTTGGTGCATTTTGCTATAGCTTTGACGATGCTACAACATCAGATCCAGATTCAGAAAGCAGCAGAAAACGACAAACTGACAGTGAAAGGACTGCTCAATGGGATTTACCACACAATAACTCGAAGAAATATCTGGAATTTAGAGCTGGGGCCCACTTTATCTTTTGTGTTGTCCTAAAATTAAGGATAGGTATAAAAGTACCCTTTAAGGCAGCCTCCAGGACTTCCCCACTCCATTTTGGAATCATCCATCCCACTCTCCAAGAAAATCTCTCCAGTTGCTCGTGGAAGAAGAAGAAGAAGCCCAGAAATCTGCTGCTGAAACAGAGAACAAGAGGATTCTTCTCTTCATCTTTGAATCTCTTTGTTTTATTTTCATTCTAGTTTTTATTTGATTTTCTTGTATGGCTTTGCGTAACTAATCTAATTTGTGAGGGGGAGGTTGTTGTGAACCCTTGTGGCTGTAGACTTTGTTACTATTTTTAAATGATGAAGAACATTGAGTTGGAGTTGTTTTTTAAATTCATTTTCAATATGATTGATCACCATGTTGGAATGCCTTCTTGTTAACTTTTGGAAAATCGTAATAGGAAAATCGTAATAGAGTCCACTTGAGTTTAGCGTGCGGTGACTTAGGGATAAGCATCACCTAGCTTGGTCATGAAAACTGTGAATATATGCTGTTATTGTTTATCTATGAATGTTAACAGTAGAAAATCTGGGAAATCTGAGAAGATTCCATGTCTGTTTGGTCAATACTCTAGCTGATTATTGAAGTGTTTAACCATCAATCCATGTGGATACGATATCTTTTTATCACTTGCTACATCGATTGTGTACACTTGCACAAGGGGACAAAGATCGAACCCAACACATTTAATTTGGTTGGTGATCTCAAAACAGAAATATGAAAACAACATATTTAATAAAAAATAAAGTTTTATTTTCATGTCTTTAATGTATTATGATAGGTGTGTTTGTCAGTAGATTTGAAAATTGAATCTCAATTTAAAAAATTGTTCAACGTGTATAGTAATATACCTTGGTAGTAAGCAATACTAAATTTTTAGTTCTAATCTAAAATAATATTAATTAATTTATTAACCCATATCTTATAAATTTAGAATTATTATTTTCAATATGATAAATTATATTTTACATTTTTTAATTTTAATAAAAGTAAAATGTATTTATAATATAATTAGTATATTTATCGAAGTTTTTATCATTTTTTAATGTAATTCTACCTTTTAAGTTTAAATTCAAAAACTAAAAACGATGTAAAATATAAAAGAGTTATTTTAAAAATTTCGACTCTTTAGATTACAAAATATGGAATATATATTTTAACAAACAAACAGGATGCCTAATTTACTATTCATTTCCTATGATTAAAGCCCTCCTTTTATTATTTATCTTTATTATCTAAAATCTCAGGTTAACACTTAGTTCAACTATTAAAATATATATCTTCGATTAAAATGTTTGTATTCAAATTTCCACCCTACATTGTTGTATAGAAAAAAAAAATTTATCTAAAAACTCATGCATAAATAATAATTTTCAATTGTAACAATTGATTCGAGACTAAATTATAAAAAAAAAAATGTCATTGATTTATGTTAGGTGGTTTCAAGTCTATTCCAAAGTTTACACTGACAATTTCCGTTACGTTGAAACTTTTAAAATGTTTAAGGTAAAGTTGAAACAAATTATTGAGGACAAACTTAAACCAAATAAATTATACAAAATGACCCCTAACAATTAACATTAAATTATACAAAATGACCCGTAACAATTAACATGTGTGCAAGGTTTCAATTTAATTTTCACCTACTTTACCATCAATTTTTTAATTAGACATTTTAATGAAAATTATTAATTAATAGTTTAGAAAAATTAAACGATTGAGGCGAAAATTGAAATCAACCACATACATTAGGATAGCATGACTTATGTGGTAACTTAATCGGACAATCTATTTATCTAAAATATTTATAAATTTTTATTTTGTTATAAATAATTACAAGTACGACATTAGTTTTAAGAGCCTACAAATAATTACTTGAACTTTTTATTTTAGTTGAATAATTAAGGAGGACGTGGATTCTAACATTTAACATTTTGCTCGAAAATACTCATTTTTAGATTATGGTCAATTATTCTATTCTGTATGAAATTTGGGATGTGTTTTACCATTCAATTTCTTGTTTATATATAGTTATCTTTCCATTCTTCCAATTTATTTGTTAGAAATAATAAAGTGTTTTGGAAAATGGAAATATGTTATATATTTTTTTTAGATGTGAGCATTTATTTTATTTTTTATTTTGTCAAAATGCAATATTATTTTCCTTTTTCTTATTACAAGGGCCCATAATTAATGAGACCAATAAACCGTTGCAAAGACATAAAACTCCATTTGGTTTGGTTCGCATTGGGCCAATCTCTTGATCTTTGTTTAGTCTCTCTCGCAATCATAAATTAACACAACCAATACCATTTTCTTTTTCTCTAGAACAAATCTATCATAATTTCAACTTCTAATTTTAAAGAAAAGAAATAGATATCTTTATTATTAAACTATTTTTATATTGATAGATATCCATGATCCAACAACATATAAGACGAAAGATTAACCTAAATAAGTCTATTAATATAACACTAAGCAAGTAATTTCATTCACAAATTTTGATCTATTAATATCGATGGAAGAGACATGATATTTTAAAATTTTGAACTCAACACATCCTACTTTAATACTATGCTAAACTACTCATAAATCTAAAAATTTTAATTGATAGTTAAGATATATTAGCACATATTTGGGAGTGATTGTGACATATAGTTTAGAATTACTTTTAACTTAAGTCAAAATCACTTATATTTTAAAATAGAATGTTTGGCTAGGATTCCTAAGTGATTTTTGTAAATTCGAAATCACTTCAAGTGATTCCCGGTCAATTATCTGGGGATGATTCTCCAATTGAATTTTGAACAAAAAAATTAATAAAAAATTAGTTTTTATAATAGTTATTGTTTTAATTTTCAAAATTATCTTTCTAGTAACCCTATTTTAATTTTAAATCTTGAGAAATCTTTTTTCTTTTCTAAAATTTTTGTCTCTCTCTAACTTTATTTATCTCTAATTTTATTTATTGTCTAATTTTTTTCTAAAAACTTTTATAATCTCTCTAAATCTTTAGTTCCTATCCATTTTCTGAGTTTATTTTTATATCTAAAATGGTTGTCTCTTACTCTCTAAAATTTCTCTCCAAAATTTTCGTTTCTCCCCGACTTTTCTCTCTACAAGTTTTATCAAATTTTTTCTTTCACTTTAAATATTAATCATTGAAACTCAATTTTAATTATATAAAAATCACTTGAAAAGTGTGTAATAAAACGTTCAAATAATTATATAAGCATGACTTTCACAATATCAATTACCATTAAATCTTTTTTTTTTTTTTTGCTAAAATCACTCGTTCTAAAAGCATTCCTAAATAGGTGCTTATTCTCATTGTTAACCATTTTTTATTTATTAAGTATTATGGTCAAAATCTCACCTGTCATGTGGTCATACTCCATGAGGCCACGTAAGCCATGGGCTCTGTCTGATCATAAGTAAAGCACGAGGGATAAAGGCCGTGCAGTCGACCCATAGGCATATAACAGCTCGTCTTAAAACCTCGGATAGAGGATCCCAGACTGTAAGTCGACTGGTGGCGAAAAAATGATTCTACCGCCTGACGATCTTTACGGACTCTCTAATAACACTCTGGCTGACGATTTGACCTAGACACGGGAAGATACGTAGTCGAGTATCTTTCGCCCATAAAAGGAGAATGAAAACCCATATAACAAGGATACACTCACCTCTAGCACACAATTCTCTTGCTCTCCTATCCCTTTTCACTCTATTATTTCAAGCACTGACTATGGTCACATGTCGATCAAGTTGACAACTACCATAATATGAACTCAACAGTTTTATAAAAATTCTTACTCAATGTTTAATACTAGGTAAATAAAGAGATATTGTAAATCAAAAGTATTTAGAGGAAATGAGTTCAAACCCCATGACGACAGCCTACTTTAAGAATTAATTTTCTCTGTGTTTTCTTGAAATATCGTAGGATCAGACGGTTGTCTTGTGAGGTTAGTTGAAGTGCGTTCACATTGGTTTGGAATTAAAAAAAAAAGTGTGAACTAAGATGGGTACAATACTAGCTCATTGAATACAATGATACAAATCCAACAACCGCCTTTACAATTTGCTGCCATCGCTGGCGCTGGGGAAGCAAAATTAGCAGCTCAACACCATCTGACTTTCCTTGAAACTCATTATTAACACCATCCCTCCACACTCCTATGGCTATATAAGGTTACAATAAAGGCCTTTGTACCACAAAGGGCTAAAAATTGATGGCAAAGAGCTCCAAAAGTTTGGGCAGCACATCCCACCACCACGTTTAAAAATCGTTTTTGCATAAGGCATGATTTAATATAACACATGCATTCACGCCTACCCATTATAACATTATTATTCATCATGAGGAGTAGTTAATTTTAGTCCATTTTTGTGTAAGACGTATCTGGCCACAACCACCAATGCTGTGGCGCACGTACGAATAGGAAAGGAAATCGCTTGGGTTTTTAATGACTTGTCTTGCTGAACTCAGGCCACTGAATTTGCCCTTTATCTCAGCCTACTATATTTGCTTCATCAATTAATTATTCTATATTCAGTCCTTTGAGTTCTATACATCTTTTGGGTCACTGTAATATCAACAAATTTACCGTTTGATTCATCCTCATTTGGTGTTGTCAAAACAAACTCTCGGGGTCAAATATGAATAGATAACTCAAAATAATTCATTAACGGCCCATTTGATAACCATTTTAGTTTTTGGTTTTGGTTTTTTTTTGTTTTTAAAAAACAAAAATCATATATGTTTGATAACCATTTTTTGTTCTTATTTTTAAAAAACAAAAAACCAAAACATGTTGGCAACCATTTTTAGTTTTTTGTTTTTAAAAATTTAGAAAATTGAAAATACATATTAGAGATAGAAAATTTTATGTAAAGTAGAGATGGTGTAAGTGCGAGTGAGGATGCTCTCCTCCATTATCAGGCTCGTGAAAATTTTAGTCTCCGTCTCTACCTCGTTCTTGGGTTCGAGAGATGTTCTCGAGAAAAATTATCGGTTTTATAATTGTTTTTAATTATTTTTAGAATTTAAATATAAAAAACTGTAATAAATATATATTAATTATTTAAAAAATGGAATGGGGGATGGGGACGAGGTCGGGACATGTATTTTCTATTTTTGGGACCCAACCCTGCGGAAATCTTTGTCTTCCGCTAATGTAGAAACATGAAAATGTAAATAAACTTTTGGAAGATAAATTTTAGATAGATAAATAAAAATATTTAGAAAAAAAATAGGTTGAGAAAAGTTAAAGACAAAAAGAGAAAAATTTTGGAGAAAAATAAAGTCGATAAGAAAAGATATGTTAAAGAAAATAAAAGAAATTATAAAGAAAGAGAAAAATTACGGTGGAAACAAATTTAAAGATAAAAACAAGATTCAAAATATAATTTTTATATAAAATAAATAAAAACAAAGATAAATAAAAGTTACAGTGAAAGAAAATTGAACGAGAAAATAAAATATAATTTTTAGAAGAAAAAATAGATTACAGATAAACATAAAGTTATAAAATATGAAACTTTCGAGTGAAAAAAGTTACAAAAATATTAATATTTTAGAGGGAGAAATGAAATTGGTCTGTTAGAAAAAAAACAAAAATACAGAAAATGTTAGAGAAAGACAAATAACAATAAATATTCAAAATATGAAAATTTTAAAGAGAAAAAATATAGTTCGTAGGGAGAAATTTAGAAATAAAAAAAATTTAAAGTGAAAAATAAATTTTTAGAGATAAACATGAGAAAGAAAAGAAAAAGTTGAGTATTATAAAAAGAAATGAGATTTTGAAAAAAAAATTATTTTTGAAAACTACTTTTTTGTTTTTGAAATTTACGTAAAATTTCAAAATGGTTTTTGAAAAACAAAAAACAGAAAATTGAATTAGTTATAAACAATCCTGTTTTTGAAAAACTAAAAACCAGAAACTAAAAATCAAAATAGTTATGAAATGGATCCTAAAAGATCAAGATAAGTTGTTATTACACTGAAAAATATGTAATCGTCAGTTGAATGACTCGTGACATTGATATTTATTGAGTTGAGGTAGATATTAATACTCAAGACATATGGTATAAACACTTTAATTTATATATGTATATATATTTTTTTTCCACTGCAACATAAGAGTGTAATTTT
Organism: Momordica charantia; assembly: GCF_013281855.1. Lineage (NCBI taxonomy): Eukaryota > Viridiplantae > Streptophyta > Magnoliopsida > Cucurbitales > Cucurbitaceae > Momordica > Momordica charantia. The sequence goes on along the minus strand of NW_028275167.1, from coordinate 28,990,098 downwards.
TCATCGTCCAGACTTTAAGTTCGATTTAAATTATGTTATTATTGTTATGGTTTTTCGTTTATGTTATGACTTTAAGTTTGGTAAGATTTTTAAACTTTTTCTTATGTTTGAAAAAATATATTAAATTTTTTTTTATATAGTTTGTAAAGTGTTTAAATAAGAGTGTTTGAGTTGTGAAAGTACCAACGATTTCATTTGTTGACAAGTTTTTTTTTTTAAACAAGTTCTAAACTAATAAACTGTTTCTTTTAGTGGAACAATATGGATAAATATTCGAATTATTGAAAATATATGTTTGGATCAATTATGCTACGTTTAAATTGGCTTAGAATAATAAAATGTTTGCTTCTCTAAAATGGAAAAATGGAAATGATATATAATGTCAATTCCTTAAATATAATTTCTAAAATATTTAAGATATAATATATATATATATATTTTAATACATGAGAGTATAATTCAAATTCACTTACTTTTTTATTGGAGATATATGGTTTAACCAATTGAACTATACTTAGGTTGACAATATTCATTTGTAAGATAGGTGAAATTCAAAAGACGACCTGTCGCGTCGTGCTATAAGATGAGATACCGTTGTTGCCTCCACTCGAGGGAAAGGTCTCCATTCCTACAGCAATTTTGTCAATGAACGCGTGTCTCGGACCACTCTCCCTCCGATTTTCTTGGGGCCCGCAACGAGTCCTCGTTGCGACCCTATACTCAAGGCTAACATTATATAACTCAATTGAGACATTGTAGAATAGGCTAAACTCATGGATCATGGACAATATCTCTCCCATGTGGCCTTTTTCCTCTAAAGGGGTGTGGTTCTTCAATTTCAATTGATTAATCGTGTTTGCCGTTAGAAGTCAATCGGTATTCTCTCGATACTAGAGGAGATCGCTACGATTGTTATTGCACATCATCAGGAATTGATGAAATTAAATCAACGGATTCCCCTAGCCTCCTGGATCCACTGGATGAACAAATCCCTAAATACTTCTTTATATTGTCGCCCAAATAGAGAGAACTTTTAGATTGGAATTGGGCGGACCCCACCCCAGAACGTCGACCAATTGAACTATATGACAATATTCTTTAATATTATTATTTAAACAACATGACTTTTACTATTTTTTTGTTACGTATTAATTTATGGAGTTCAATTTCTTAACAGTTTATTGTGGAAAACTTATTGAAGGGTTGGCTGCGCAGGTATTAATAATTTCAGCGGTTATTTCGACTCCGTGCACTTATTTACTCTATGGTTGTAGGTGAGCGAGTTAGGTGATTTTTTTCTTTTCTTTTTTTCTTTTCTCCTTTTTTCCCTTTTCTAGGAGTTAGGTGGATCTACTACTGCATCCAATTGAAGGATAATTAATTATTTTACCCGACCCTAATTGTATTTAAATATTTTTCAATTAGACATCTAAAGATTAGTTTTAAATTTTTTTTAGATAAGTTTTTAAAATTTTGGAGTAGTATATATAGCCTATTATAAATACATAAAGTCGAAAGCATAGAAACAACCATTTAGGGTCCTATAATTTTAAAGCTCTTTTCATTCATTCAATATAGAATGAGCTTTTATATATGGTGATAATATACTTATCCTATGATATAATATTTTGCAAAAATGACACAAAGGTATTCAAAGACCAAAATAATAAAGTGATATATGATAGGTATATTAGTGATGATACACAAAGAAAAATTGTCAAATTTGCAAAAAAAAAAAAAAAAAAACCTTGGATTGAAATAAAAAAACTTTTTTTTTTCTGTGTAACGTATTTGCAAATATGATAATCAATTTTGCACCTCATTAATAAATTTGGATTGAAATATGAAAAACCTTTTAAAGTATGCTAGATAAAATACTTGAATACTTAATAAAAACATTGATTAGTTATTTATTTATTTTAGTTCAACAAATTTTGATATACGTCAGCTTATTGACAATGAAACAAAGCATCTTCCTACCAAACCCCATTTCTTCCAAGACTGAATTTTTGGTGGAGTGAATTGGTGGCTACTCTTTTCCCTCAATAAAATAAAACTTCAAACATACTTCGTTTTAAGTTTTTTTTTTTTCTTTTCTTCAAATTAGTATTATATATTTGATTAATCAATTATGAGTTTATTGATATGCTTAGGAAGAAATGAGTTTATTGACAATTTCATAATAAAAGAATAAATAGTTTATCATATTAACGCTTTGTTATAATTAATTCTATGATATATGTAATTCTTTTAGCATCTCTGTTTCAATAATGGTATTGTTTTGTCTCAAAATAATAATAATAATAATAATAATAATGGTATTGTTTAAACTTTAAAGGCAGCTATGAAAATTTCAGAGGCGTGGGTGGGCTTGGCTTGGGCCCATTTGAATTTGAAAATGGACTTGGATTGGGCATCCTTCACCAACCCCGAGGGCTACAAAAACCGTAATATTGGCGCGCATTGCCTTGAGAAAGCGAAAATACGAAGAAGAAACCGACCGCCCGGAGAATCTGAATGTAAAGGCGTCCACGTTCGGAGACAGAGCGACAACATCCATATTGATTTTGTCGACCAATCGCGTCTCCTTGGTCGCCGGCGTTGAATACGTAATCGGATTTTCAAGGAACGAAGAGTAAGAGAGGCGACGGGAAGAGGAAATGGTGATGAAGAAAGCGACGACATTGTTGGATGATTTGATAGAGAACGCAGGAGGTTGTGCCGTCATTGATGGAGGTTTCGCCACGCAGCTTGAGAAACACGGTGCTGTCATTAACGATCCACTCTGGAGCGCTGTTTGCCTTATTAAGGATCCTGACCTAATCAAGAAGGTTCTTTCTCATCGTCTCTGTTCTCTTTGATTTTTCGTTCGTTTCGGTGCGTCACGTACTCATTGATGCGCTTGCGCATTGATCTGATTGAACGTGCAGGTCCATTTGGAGTACTTGGAGGCTGGAGCAGATATTGTGGTTTCTTCATCTTACCAGGTTTGTAATTCGAATGGACCGAGCTTTGTTCATTCGTTTTTCGACAGCGTATGTGAAATATTCTGTACGATGCATCCTCTGACGGCTTTTATACTGTGGTTTGTTTATAACTTGATGATTTAAATTGGATATTTTGATGCTAATGAACATAATGCATAGATATCAAAGTGATAACTCCTCTTGCATTCAAGTTAAAGATCAAAATGAGCATTTCTGTTCTGTTGTGAAATGATGATCCTAAATTGGACTCCATTGTATGTACACTCGATGAATGCGGAGAATTTTGATCAAGTTAAATGAATTGGATTAAAGTGCTTCTTGTGGAGTAAGATTTGTGGACATTCTAGGTGTTGTAGTTAGTGGACCCAAATTGTGAAAGCATTATAACCAGATGTTGCTAACAGTGACATCATCTAGGTCACAGTATTTAGTAACTGGAATGGTTATGTCTCTGTGCATACTAATATTTAACCACCTTGGGACTCCTCTCTGGGCTGTTTTTTTTAGGCCCCTTTTGTTTTTCTTGTATCTCTTTTCATTTTTCTCAATGAAAGTTTCATTTCTTATCAAAATATATATATATATATATTTAACCACCTTCTGATAGCTCAATTGTGAGATAGTGCAAGCTAGAAATCAAGATTCCTATTCAAAGCATGGCACGATCTATCTAAGATAAATATCCTATAAGTTTTCCAATGTCAAATGTTGTAGAGTGAAGGAAGCTATTAGTCCGTGAGATTATAAAGACTGTACTTGGTGATATTTAGTTGGTCATGCTACATGGCCATCACAATGTAAAAGAGCTTCTTTTGCTATTGAAAATGACATGCTTTTGTTAAGCTTAGATTTTGTATTGATCAATATACTGAATTTAAATGCACTTCTCTTTATGAGTTTTCAGTTTTCACAACTTTATTATATGACCATACTAGAATTCCCAATCTTTTCTTAAACCTGAAATAAAATTGAAGCGTAAAATATTACATCCGTTTGTGCCTTAAATTTTCTTACAAAGTCTAATAATCTTATATAAATAATTCCTTCTAAATTATGAACAGAATACCAATAATATAAACCAGTATTCAAGCCAGTTAATTACTCTCTATCGTCATGCATTTTGTTCTATTATAGGCCACTATTCCCGGGTTTTTATCGAAGGGGTTGTCCACGGAAGAAGGGGAGTTGCTCTTAGAAAAGAGTGTTAAATTGGCTGTGGAAGCTCGTGATAGTTTTTGGAATTCTGTGAAGAGTATCCCAGGGCATAAATACAATAGGGCTTTGGTTGCAGCATCCATTGGAAGCTATGGTGCTTATCTTGCTGATGGCTCAGAGTACAGGTGACTGATACATATCAAAATTTGAAATTAAGGAGTTTATAAATTTATGCCTTGGAACTAAACGAATTCCATCCCCAACTCCCCCCCAAACCAGTGGGAATTATGGGCCAGATGTGAATGTGGACAAGCTGAAGGATTTTCATCGACGCAGATTGCAGGTCCTTGTCAATGCATGCCCAGACTTACTTGCATTTGAGACTATTCCCAATAAACTTGAAGCCCAGGTTTGTTTTATGCCAGATCTTCTTATACCAGGTTTGCTGCACTGGTGATACCACTGTAACTTATATTGTTATGCTTTGGTCTGAACCATATAATATTTGAGGAAACATATTATAGTACGTATTTTTATCTGTTCGTCTGAATTTATGAGTAGTTCATTTCAAGGGATCAAGGTAATTTGAATATGGCATCGTCTATGGGGCATCCATTGCATGATTAGGTCTTAATTTATAACCTGCTTGATTTATTAACTTATCCGTGATCATAATAACTTACCTGTGTTGGTTATAATACTTTCAAGCGATCCATTTTAGTTCATAAACTTCAATTATAAAACCCCATTTTGTTGGTCTTGTCTGTGGCAACATAATGCTGAGAAATGGAAGAACAATGTGAATGTTTCTGATTATTGCCATGAGCATGTCAGGATGCTTGTTTCAATTGTTTTTCCAATTTGCTTTCTTTTCTATCCTCTCTGTGATCTTGTTTCCAACCTATCTTGCTTTTGTGTCCCCCCTCCCCTTTCTGGTCCAAATTAAAAAAAGTAGGCCTGTGTGGAGCTGCTAGAAGAAGAAAACGTCCAGATTCCATCTTGGATCTGCTTTAGCTCCGTAGATGGTAAGAATGCCCCGTCTGGAGAGAGCTTTGAGGAGTGTCTTCGGGCTATTAATAAAAGTAACAAAGTAAATGCAGTTGGCATAAATTGTACGCCTCCTCATTTTATTGAAGCTCTCATTTGCAAGTTCAAAGAGGTAGGAACTAAACCTCTTATAGCTGATTTGATATTTTTTTCATGTTCACTGGTTTTGAAAGCAAAATGTTTCCTTCAGTTAACAGACAAGCCCATAGTTGTTTATCCGAATAGTGGCGAGGTATGGGATGGCAGAGCCAAAAAATGGCTGGTGAGTAACTTATTCTGTCCTCCCCCACTCTGATATTTTCATGGCTTCTGGGGGCCTACTTTGCGATATTTTCATAACTAATTTAGTGCTCTGGTTTTGGTAGCCATCAAATTGTTTTGGGGATGACAAATTCGAATCATTTAGTTCAAGATGGCGCGATTTGGGAGCTAAATTCATTGGAGGATGTTGTCGGACGACACCATCTACCACCCGAGCTGTTTCAAAGGTTTTGAAAGAAAGCTCAGATTGAGGTGTTACGAGTTGTACTTCGCCATACTTTATTGACTTTAGAGATTTTTACTGTATCCAACTCAAAAGGCTAGTTAAAGAAAGCCCGCAGTTTCTCCTGCTCATGATATTCGAATAAAATGGGGGTAAAATATTGTAACCTGTTACATTTGTAGATCATATTTTATATTTTATTTCAAAGAATGACAAAAATCTGGAGAGGGGATGGATCAAGACAATGTAAACTTTGGATGCTAAGACAACTTGGAAGTTTGTGAGCTGAAACATAAAAACTGACAGAATTCCAATCCCTTATTAGATTAGGTAAATATTTGCAAGTGTGCATGTGTGTGTGTGTGTGTGTGTAAAATCTCAACTGATTTGAGCAACTCCAGCTGGGCTGAGAAAATCTTATTCTTTCTGGGAAAAGTTAAAAAGTGGAGGAGAATTGTTCATACTCAACTTGGAATAAAAGGAAGGAGGCGAGAAGAATGGGATTAGAGACAGAAGGGTAATGGATAATGCAATTTGGGATGGGGGGCCCCTAAACAAGATCTCAACTTTTAGTTGAACCAAAAATAAAAGTATCCCTTTCACGGAGAGAGGTGACTTTGAGTGATGGGTTGGTTTCGGACTCTTCCCAATCCCTCTTAATTAGGGTGCCCCACAAATTTACCCAGCCAATCAGAGAACAAACCTTCGGATGAACTTCAATCCCTCAACCAATGAGAAAGTGGATAAGGCCCTTTTGTGGGCCCACACAGTGCAATTCCTTTTTGAGTAAAAAAGTTCCCTAAAAGTGCAATTCCTCCCCAGTTGAGAGTCGAGACCCTTCTCTGTTCTGAATTTGACTGTAAAAGCGCAGTCTGCGGGCCATTCCCAGGGCCCCAAGACGGACAAGTAGAAAAATATCAGACTCAACTCTCGAGGTCTATGTACAGTGTCGAATATTACATTTCTTCCATCTGTGCTTCGAGTGAGTTTTGAGTCTTATAGGATTTCTGGTTATTGGAATTCAATGACGACGAGGAAAGGCGTGGAGGGTGGCAAGACCGCCCGAGCCTGCGATAGCTGTATCAGCAAGCGGGCTCGCTGGTTCTGCGCCGCCGATGACGCTTTCCTCTGCCAAGCTTGTGATGCTTCGGTCCACTCCGCCAACCCATTGGCTCGTAGGCACGAGCGAGTCCGTTTGCAAACTGCCTCTTTCAGACCCTCTTCTGCCGCCTCTTGGCACCAGGGCTTTACCAGGAAGGCCCGCACCCCTAGGCCAGGCAAGAGCGCTCCGGCGAGCAAGCCATTTCCTCAGGTACCGGAGGTGAGTCCTAAAGAAGAAACCGAAGAAGAACAGCTCCTCCTCCTCCATCGGGTTCCTGAATCAAGAGTTGGTTTGGAAAAAGAAAACTCAAATGGGTATCTTTCGTACGATATGGATACTGCTGAATTTGCGGCTGATGTTGAGAGTCTATTGGGAAACTCGCTTGATAATGAGTGCTTTGATATGGAAGAACTGGGGCTGACGGCCTCCATAGATGATGACTCCACCACAAAGGAAGAGTACTCTTTGAACAGCGACCAAGTTGTTAAGATTGAGAAAGATGAGATGGAAGAATTTGCTCCGATGCTGGACGCCGATGCCGATGCGACGAGGGAACCGTTTGAGCTGAACCTTATGGACTTCTGCAGCAATACGGCGTCGTGCGGCGAGGAAGAGAAGGTGATGGTGGAAGTCATGGCGGTTGTGAAGAACGGGGAAGTTGATCAGATGGAAGACACCAAAATTGGAAAAAGCAAGAAGAAAGTGTCATTGAGTTTGGATAGTGAAGCAGTGATAATAGCTTGGGGCAGCAGAGGAACTCCATGGACGTCCGGTGCTCGGCCGAATCTCGACGTCGACGTCGTCAATTGTTACTGGCCGGATTGCATGGTCTGTTCCCTTCTCATCTCCTCTACGTCCTATAAAATGTATTTTACTATAGTTTGTAGTGTTTAATTCTTAAGAATGTTATTGTTGTTATGGTAAATGCTGCGTCTCTGAAAGTGAGGTGTATTTTTATGAAGGGTACGTGGGAGAGTGAGTACTATTACCAGCCTTACGGGGAACTGGGCGGCGGAATTGGCCGACAAGCGGCGGCCGGAGTTGAAGGAGAGAGAGAAGCACGAGTGTCGAGATACAGAGAGAAGCGAAGGACGAGATTATTTGCAAAGAAAATAAGATATGAAGTTCGGAAACTGAATGCAGAGAAGAGACCCAGAATGAAAGGGAGGTTTGTGAAGAGATCGTCTTGCTTTGCGCCACCACCTTTGCCTCCCTTTAATTTATGATTATTAACATCATATTAATATATATTATTTCCCAATTTGTTACTCTCGTAATTTTAATCGCGAAACTTTATTTTGTACTAATAATATGTAAAATAATAATGCCTTCTATCCAAGTTGGGGTTATTACATTTATGAGAAAATCATACCTGAAATCTCTCCCTCTTGTTTCATACAAATGTCCCTAATTATTTCATGTTGTTCAATAAACACAATTCAATTGACAAATCTCAGTTGATATAAAGAATCCAAAAGAATTCATTTAATATTCGAATCTCCAACATTAAATTTAAATCGCTCAACTCGATAAAAGAACAAAAGATGGATTTTTTTTTCTATTAATTAAATTACCAGACAACGAGAATGAATGTATCATATGTATATTCTATTCTTCCAACGGATAATGATAGTTTTAAGTGGACCCACATATCTTTTCTTTCTTTTTCTTTTGTGGTCAACGATAGAAGGTTACTTCCAACAGTGGCCGAAACGATTTCGGTCCCTAGTTCAGCCCATCAAGGGTCCAAAATCACGGGCTCAAATATTTCAATCCTAGTTCGGGCCCATCAAGAGTCCAACATCATAGGCCCAAAAATATTTCACCCCTAGTTCAGCCCCATCGATCCGAACTCACAAGCCCAAAACTATTTCATCCCTAGTTCAGACCCGTATGAATTTATTAATCTAACATTATACTTTTTATTTAATTATTTTTTAAACTATTCTTTTATTTATTTATCACACTTACGCGTATGTCTTATTTAATTCTGTTTCCTTAGATCTCTTACTCTCAAAAAACTTTTAGAAAAAAAAATACATAAATATTTTTAATAAAAACGAAAGATGATATTTAACTACTATTTTTCTTTTCATGTGAGGAAACATTTGTAAACAAATCTTTAAATAATCAATATTTCTATAATTTTGTAATAAAATTTTAGATAATAATGCCAACTCAAGTGAATTCAATTTAATTCAAATCATTTAATTCAACTCATTTTCTTTAATCTAATTCTAAACCATAAATCCAGTCTAAATTATTACTTTTAACATAGAGGTTAAACGTAGAATTTCAAACAAGTACTTTTAAAATTGAGGGCCCGTTTGATAACTATTTTAGTTAGTTTTGTGTTTTTAAAAAGTTAGAAAATTGAAAATACATATTAGAGAGATGATGTGGGTGCGAGTGAGGACCTCATTCTCGAGCTGGTGAAAATTTTTAGTCTCCGTCTCCACCTCGTTCTTGGTTCCGAGAGATGTCCTCGAGAAAAATTATCGATTTTATAAATGTTTTTAATTATTTTTAGAATTTAAATATAAAAAAATGTAATATATATATATTACTTATTTAAAAAATGGAATCGGGGAAGGGGTCGTGCATTTTCTATTTTTGGGATCCCATCCTATGGAAATTTTTGTATTCCCCTAATGTAGAGACATGAAAACTACATTAGAAATAGATATGTAAGTAAACTTTTGGAAAATAAATCTTAGAGAGATAAATAAAAACATTTAGAAAAAAAAATAGTGAAAGAAAAGTTAAAGACAAAAAGAAAAATTTTGGAGAAAAAAATAAAGTCGCGAGGGAAAAATATGTTAAATAAAAAAAAATTATAAAGAAAGAGAAAAATGACAGTGGAAACAAATTTAAAGATAAAAACAAGATGGAAAATATAATTTTTATATAAAATAAATAAATACAAAGATAAATAAAACTAATAGTGAAAGAAAATTAAACGAGAAAATAAAATATAATTTTTAGAAAAAAAAAATAGATTACGAAGAAACATAAAAAGTTATAAAATATGAAATTTTTTAGAGAAAAAAATTAGGAAAAATATTAAATTTTTAGATAAAGAAATAAAATTTATCGGTTAGGAAAAAACAAAAATACAAAAAATTCTAAAGAAAGACAAATAACAATAAATATTCAAAATATAAAAATTTTAGATAGATAAAAATAAAGTTTGGAGAGAGAAATTTAGAAATAAAAAAGTTTTAGAATGAAAAATAAACTTTTTAAAGATAAATATGAGAAAGAAAAAAAAAGTCGACTATTAAGAGAAGAAATGAGATTAATCTGTTTTTGAAAAACTTACTTTTTTTTTTTTTAATTTACATAGAATTTCAAAATGGTTTTTGAAAAAGGAAAAAAAAAAAAGAAAATTGAATTGTTTATAAAAATCTTGTTTTTTAAAAACCAAAAATCAAACACAAAAAAGGACATTTAATAATCAAAATTAAAAGTGAATAAAACTCTTAGACCTAAATCAAAATTCCAAAATTCAACTACCATAGTGAAAATGGATAAAAGTTCATTACATACACTAAAACTGTAGTCATATAAAAATTTATTTTTTCATTCTTACAAGATATTTTATACATAAAAAGAAGGGAAAAAGTTGAAATTACAGAGCGCAGTACATTGTAATAACTGCCTTGTGCATGAAACACACATACACGACATAGACCTCAACTTCTTAACACCACCACATGTCGGAATCCTAAATTCCTAATATAATTTTACGATAATTCTTTTTAATTCCATTTCTTCTTCCTTCTTATTTTTGAGCCGAGTTAAGAGTCAGTTCCAGCTCAACATTATCCACCCTCTCAGACCGGCTTCCATGCCTCAAAACTCGGTTTGGTTTCCCCCGGTTCACCGTCAAAGCATCCACCATTTCAATCTGGCGGTTCGCCCCCGACTCTGCCCAATTAGACCCGCTCCCCAAAATTTCAGCCGGTCCAGATTTTGGTTTGGTCCGGTGGTCGGGCTTCTTGAACCGGCTTCGAGCCTTGACCTTGCGAGGCTCGCCGGGAGCGGCCAAGTTGGTGTCGGTACAGACGTGGCGGATGTCGCAGCATAAAACATTGGCATTGGAAGGCGGCGCGTTGGTTTCGACGTTCATGGTTCCGGTCAAGACGGCGTCGACGGCGGCCTGACACCTGTCCCAGTCGCCGGAGCAGAGCAATCCGACGGAACCGTACACTGGATTCACCATCCGCCCGCACGCCTCGTACAGCAGCGACTTGAAAATTGCTAAAAAACACACAACAAGACATCCTCAACGACACCGCCAAAAATTTTAGTTTCTTGTCATATATATATATATATAAAATTTTATGTAATTCAAAATGTTTGGAATGATAAATTAGAGAAAAATTTTTAAATCTTAAAATTTTGATACAATTCCTTTAATCTAAAAATAATTAAGAGAGGAAGCAACCGAAACAAAAAAGTATTATCTGATATCATGATGTATAATTTTATATCAGTTTTTCAGGAGTCAAATCTGTCCATTTGAATATAGTTCACCATCATTATATTTTTAAGGTTGATGGTTCAAATCCTTCATTCCACAATCATTAAATACAAATAAGAACTCCTACTGATATTTGTGATGTAATATATTATTTAAAAAAAGTATAATTTGATTTTGCATATCAACATTTTAAATTTATTTTGTTGACTATAACACTCTCAACTCTTGGAGATTAGTACGAGCCACATGACAAGTGATTAGCTATATGAATTAGAAAGAAAATAATATTACATAAATTAAAAGTATTAGAATAAACCCTCAAACCTACCAACTTAAATATTAGTTTAACTATGTAGGACATTACATGCATTTTAAAAAATTGTTAGAGGTTCGAATTATATATATAGACACCACTAAACCAAAAGGGTAGATAGATTACTCATATGAATTAAAAGAAAAAAAAAAGTATTTATGGTGGGGGCGGAGGAGAAAAAATTACCAGGGCGGAGGTGTTGAGAAGCGGCGGTGATGAGGTTGAAGAGGCCGGCGCGGCCGTAGAACTTGGCGAGGAAAATGGTGGCGTTGGCTTGAGAATCCGGCGACGATATCCATTCAAGGCATGGCCTAATTACACACTCATCGCTGCAACCTTTTCGGAGAATTCGACACCCATTGCAGCTCATTCTCATTTTCCAAAATGATTTAATTTCTAAAGCTAGGAGAGAAGAGGGGGAGGGGGAGGGGGAGGGGTATTTAAGAATTTCAAACAAGGGCATTCGAGGAATTTCGTAATGGGGTTTTGAGGGTACTTCACTTCCTTGCCTAGTTTTCAAACTTCGATGAGTTGAGTGGGCACTGATTTTTACAAATATAATCTATGTTAAACATTACATAACAAACTTTAAGGAAATCCCGAATCTGCAAATCCAAAAAATGAGCTACCAAATAAAACTCTTGAATCTTCATCAATCATCAAGAGAGGGATAATTTGATCAATTGATCAAAAATAACAGTGGTTGTGGTTGGATTAGAGTTGAATGGATAAAAATAAATTTAAAAAAAAAAAAAAAAGTGGGATTTTGTCTTGAAGGTGTGGGAATGCAAAAATAATATTAAAAAAAGAAAATTGAGACAAAAGAGAAACAGCAAAGCAGATAGAAATGTGGAGGGCATGCAGTGGTAGGAATTAGGAATTAGGGGAAGCCTCACAAGTAAGTACAAAGCCTTTCATGGGACCAAAATCTACCCTCTGCCCCACCCACCACTTTTCCTCTCCCTACCAATTCTATTCTAAATTTACCCATAATAATAATAATAATATAAGATTCCTTTTTAGCTACTTTGAGTTGAGGCAATCAATTTTTTAATTTTGGAGTGAAAAAACAAATTATTGAGAGGACGTGGGTTCAAAAATCCACCACATAGATCGAAAATACTTTTATAATTTCTCTCTCGTATATATATCTAATGATTTAAATTTACCAAACACATTTAGATGCAGATCCATATGCTTTTACGGATTAGGGGCACGTTGTTGTCTCGAGTTTGAAACTTCAATTCATGCAAAATTCTTGTTTTTTGTGCCAAAAAAAGTGATGTTTATGTATATATAAAGTTATAGTTCTTAGTGTTATGAGCTTAATTCAAGAGTAATTGGCAACTGTCTCTGATCCAGAGGTACTTACGAGTTAAAATCCTCTTGTTCCAATTATTTTACTAAAAATAAAATAATAATAAAGTTATAACTTTTAGTATTTTATTCTACAAGGAATTCTTTTAGCATATCATTTTTTATTTTTAAAAAGTAAAAATAATTTTAGTTTATTTATATGGATAAAAAGTCAATTATATTTTAATTTGAACAAACTAATATTATATATAATGATTTATTATAGTTTACTTTTCAATATTACTTATAATTGAAAAAATAAAATTTAGGGAAAAAAGAAAATTTTTATACTATCAAGTTCCACGACCTTATAGTTTTAATTTCATTGGATTAAACCCTAAACTTTGATGGGTGTTACAACTTTTACCCTTTATTCAAGTAGTGAATTTTTATTCAAGTTGTGTAAATTCACTGATGAGTTTTAACAACAAAATTTTTTATCAAAAAAGAAAAATTGTCAACAACACAAAAAAAAAGTGTGAAAACTAAAAAAAAAAATTATTAATTTAATGAAAATCAAGCTTTGTACAAATTAAGTTTGAATAATACCAAGATCAACCGTTGAATAATTATACCAAAATTTATAAATCTCAATAACAAATAATCATATGTAAAGTCATTTTATGCCCCGTATTTCATAAAACAGATCAGCCACTTGCCACATTGTGGCAACTTCCTTTAAAAATTCTCCTAACTATGACTAAACCGTGAGTTAATTAATTAATACCTTGTTTTACTACCATAAATATGTGTTTTTGTAGTTGGATGAGACTATTTTGTAGACTTTGAGGTTCTTTTTAGCTAGATTGGAACACTTTGATAAGTCTCGATTTTACTAATATTTTAATTTTGATCATTATTTTTAATTTGATTTCGGTTGAGTTTCGACTTTCTAGATGAATTTTGGATATAATTTGAAGAGCAGAAATTAAGGGCACAATCAACGATGGACTCACGGTTTAGAGTGTCTCATTTGGCTTTGATAATTAACAAAGAAGAAAAACAAAAACAATATTGGGAAAATTGGCCTATTTTACATAATCAAATAAAAGAATTAATTCCTCAAATGCAGCCCTTGGAATTTAGAAACCGCTAAAGTGCAAATGGTTTTTGTGGGGGTGGGTCATATTAAGCTTAATTATGTAATTAAGTGGTTTCCATTTTTTGGGCGGATGACTTGGATTCTCTGATTAATATGGGGATTTTGTTGTCTGATTAAACTTTATAATGTGACCACGTCGGTAGGAAAAGGCATAATAAGTAATAATCAACTTTTTTTTCTTTGTTGGATTTGCTAATTGAAGCATAAGCTTTCTGCCCCAAAGGCACTCTTGGATAGAAATGTTGACGATTAGGGTTTGAATTTATCATTTTAATCAAATGGGTTTTGGTTTAATTACCTTAAAACTAGGTGAATAAGCTAATTCTAGTACAAAAACTAACCCCTTTATAAAGTAGAATTGATTTTATGTGCATGAGTATTTTAAGCGAACAAAAATTTTGATTTTGTGGTAAAAAATCAAAGCATTTGGCAAAATAACAAAAAAATATATATAGGTTCAACCGACACTAGTATGATATTTGAATAAACAATCTTTACAATTAAATAATTTTATGTCTTTTTGAAGAGTACACATGACGTACGCTATTCTAACTCGTTAATATTATTCTTCGATTTTATCTTTACCGTGGTTAATGAAATTTTTTAACGTGTCTTTCCACTTTCTCTTCACTATGTTCATCCCTAGGGTTTTTACAAATGAAAAAATTACCATGAAGAGGTAGGACCTCGTTTTCTCATACATTTTAAACATGAAAATGGTCAATACATTAATCCACAGATGTCGGTAGACAAGCCTATTCAATCAATGTTGGGCCGTTGGGCCGGTCTGCTATCCCCATCAATGGGCTGGCGAGAATCTTGAGATGGCCCACAAGTCTATAAATGGGCCGATGAGCTGGTCCGCTAATCCATCAATGGGCCGGCGACCCCATCTTCTCGCTCTAATCAGACACGTTTTATTTTGATTTTGAATAGGAATTTAAATTCAAATACTACATTTAATATTCAACATTCAAACCAATATTAAATTTGCATACCTTCCCACCCCATCCCATAAAGACAAGCCAGCACACAAAATTAATTATTTTCAAAACATTCATAAATATTTCTCTAGCACCTTCACTGGTTCGTATAAGTTCTTTTGGTAAAATAGAAAAGAGGGAGGAAAAAATAAAAATAAAATGAGGAGAAAAAGAGGTAGATGGTGAATTTGATTCCAAAATCCAAAAATCCAAAATGCAAGCAGACAAAGAAAGCAGGGCGCTAATTGCATATAATAAATTGCAGCTTTTATTTTCTCAACTTCTTGGCCGCGCAATACGCGGCGTATTCTCATATCTCGGTTTCTCTGTTTTGTTTTTCCTGTTTTCTTCTTTCCTTCTTCTTCCTCCAAATAAATTTCAAATTTTTTGTAGTACTAATTGTTCGTGTTCGTACTCAATTCACTGCTGCCATTTTTTTCTTATTGATGGGCCTCCCAATGCACTTTCTTTTCTTCCCATTTGCTTCACAAATAAATTATTCCACATACGAGAATTGAGATCTCCATATCTCCATTTTCCCAATCCTTACAAACACTAAAATCCAATCTACTTCTCTTCGTACTCCTATTTATATCTCCCCTTTTAACCTTATCTTTGTCCCCTTCAAACCCCTTCCCTTTTTTCCGAACCAAACGCATCTCATTTATGTGGGCTGGGCCGGTTTTTTCCCTGGTCAAGGCCCAATAGGCCCATCCAGCCTCCGGCTACCAACGAAGAATAATATGTGATGACAGATCATTCAGATTCGACACAGAAATGACATAATACACTACATATTAACGCTCCTTCTTTTTCCTTTTTTTTTTTTTTTTTTTACTTTTTCTCTTTTGATTCAGTTGCGGACATGGATTGGCTTTTTCCCAAATTGAACCCTCCAAAATTGAAACCGACCCACTGGCCTCTGTTTTCTGCAGTAGAATTTACAACATTTGGTTTTCCCATTAAAATAAAAAGAAGAAAAAAAGGAAAAAAAAAAAAGAAGTGGCTACATAGTGTTGTTCTGTACTTGTATGAATTAAAAAGAGGAAATATATAATTTCATATATAACAGAGTGAAGTACCAAAATAACCCCGGTTTTCTCTGTAGAACCACAGAAAACGCATCGCAATTGATCACAATGTAGCAAAAATTGAGGAGAAAAACGGGGGTATTTTGGAGTTAGATGGAGAAGAAAATGATGACAAAGACAGAGGGGTCGGAAAAATGAATTAAATTCAACTAATTGTGGAGAGGATCTGGACAACTGGGTACTCTCCGTTTGCTGTCTTCGAATCCTTCGTGGCGATCGGAAGCTCTTCCTCTCAAATATTTCTGGACAAGTTCATTTTTGCCGCTGGCATCGTGTTTTGCGTCGCCGGTGAGCGGCGGCGGGAGAATCCGAGAAGCTCTAGCTTGGCAGTGGCAGCAGACCCAAATCTGCGACACCCAGAGGATCAAGATTAGAATGGCGAAAGAAGAGGCGGAGGAGGAGACGGCGGCGATTCTTCTGGTACACATCGGAGGCCGGCAGCCGGAAGTTGAAAAAACCCACATAAAAAACAAGAACAAAATTCGGAGGAATCTTCACTTTTCAACAGCCCCTCAGGCCTCAAATTTCTCCTCTCTCTGGCTCGACATCTATTGAATGGATTTGGTTTGGAATCACAAATCACAAATCACAAATCAGAGCTCTTTAATTTCTCTCTCTTTTCACAGATGGCCTCGAGTGGAGAGGCTTAGCTGTGAGATATATGAGTGAAGAAAAGACGGCTATAATGGGACTCAGAGAAAGAGAGAGAGACGACAGTGGCCCACGTGACGAGGGAATAGAAGGCTAAAATGGTCCACCACCACACACACACATATATATGATAATGGAAAAGTTAGGTTTGACTCCTATTTGGCTTTCATTAGTTAACAAATTAACAATGACGAGAAAACCGTAGTGATTTCAGCATGGTTTTACTCCAAATTTATTCAAAATACAACCTTATGTCGGTGCCATTTTATTTTATTGTCTTATGATTAAGATTCCAATAACGTGAGACATTAAAGCCACGTATGGTTTTGCCATTGGACGCCTCGAGTAATTAGGAGACAATGCAACGAGAACTCTTTTCTTGACGATGATTTTGATGATACCACAGTCATGTGAGTTCTTTGGGAGCTTCCAATTGGTCTCATTTCTACCAAACATTTTAATTTATAGGCTATAAAATATAATAATACTGAACATTTTTCAGTACTCCTTGATATTATCAATTTAGGGTTCAAGTTGAAGGAGACTTTGTAAAGTTGTTTTTCAAAATTTTTATTCAAAAGGGGTTTCTCAAAAACCTGAAAACTTTAATTTAATTTACTTTCTACGTAAGTTAGCTAATATTTTGTTTCTTCTCCACAGCCACAGGGGCCACTTCCTAAAAAGTGCGACGGAATGTGGGGTATTGATTAGAAGGAAGATAAGAAATAAGGCATTTTTCCAACTACATTTCAGCACACACAAAAAAAAAAACAATAAATTAATTAATTAAAAAAAAACCAAATGATTATTCCAAAAACCCTCTTGCGCACTTACTAGTATAACTCACTTTAAAGTCGATTCAACCGGGTAGATTAGTACTGGAGTAAAGAAAAAGTCAAAGATTATTACGCATGCGTCGTGGTAATTACTATCTATTTTTATAAACGACAGATTGTATTAAATTCTTTATTGGATTAAGTAAAGACATGGACTCGTCCTTCAAGAAAAAGGAAAAGAAAAGGCAGGAACCAAAACCATTGAATTGAAAATGAAAACATTTCTACTCTATGGCAGAGGCAGAGGCAGAGTAGCATGAGATGGAGAAAAAAGAGTGATGAGGCCATGTCCTACGCAGGCAGAACAGAACATCCAAAAGGAAAAGGGCCCCATTCTATCAATTTCAGAAAGCCTATCTTGAATTTTGAGCCCCATGCAGTGCAAGGGCATTAAAGTTGAGCAACTTTTGCTTCCTATTTGGACTTTGTACTCTTCTTCTGTCCTATGACCCTTTTAATCCTCTTCGGGTGTCTTTTATTACCTTTGCCTTTTTCCTTTTGGCCGTTTGGCCTCACTACTCACTCCCCCATCTGCCTTCTTCTGCCTCTCCAACCTTTTTCCCTTCTCTCTCTCACCAACCAAATGACTTGGTCAATATTGGAATTCAACTTCTTCCGATTTGACAGTTTCTAAAAGTTTCAATTCATTCTTTTCTTTCTTTTCCTATTCATATGGAAATGGAATTACATCCAAGCTTGCTTAGTTTTCTCCATTTCGAACCAAACCACGAGCTCCCCTCTGGCTCCAAAAAGTTGCCAACTGACTGAAATGTTCTTTGCTTAAATCTCAATCAACATATTCCCTCCAACCACCAACATCAAAGTAGCTTCTCCATTGGCAATCATAAATGACAGTCCACAATAGTTCTATTACAGGGTAAAGGATAGATTTCGTAAATATATTATAACCTTTCCAGATTAAGCTTCATTTCCAAAAACTAATATCATCTGCAAAAGCTCTTTCTCAGGAACACCATCAATTTACACGACCTGAGATAGATATAATATGATTAGAGACACAGTGACTAAAAATTTAATTAAGCAACAATAGAGATATAAATCATTAGTATACCCAGAAGTGGAGGTGATAATCTGACATGGTGGATTTTAAGCATAGCCAGCCATTCCGACCACTGAGTTTGTACTACTTGCGTTTGAGGATAGCTTTGCCACTGTAACCAAGTACGCGTTATGTTAGATATATTTCAGAAGCAACCATGAACCATGCCCCACCAATAAAGACACCTTCCTGCAATGTTTCACTGTGGAGAAGTTCTGTGCATAAATAACTCCATGGTACCGAGTGGATACGCGTTATTAATTATACCTGCAATTACACAAGCTTCTGAACACCAGAGAAGCCATCCTGGAATACGTATTGAACAGGAATCAAACTTCGAACTTCTTCATGAGTTGGTTGAAGTTTTTATTGAACGACTTACTTCAATGATGTACTCAGAAGATTTTCAACTCCTGGGAGGTTTTAATTATCAGAATTGTTTGCTTGACTCCGTCAACCGGATGAGACAAAACGAATTACAGACCATGCATGATTTTCTCTGGGAGAATAAGGATCGTTTATAGAACAAATGCACTTTGTAGCATCCATCAATAGTGTGATTCAATTGAGAGGAGAAAATGCAGCTGAAAAGCCATTTTGAAAGCATAAATTATTGATCACTTGTGAAACTCAGACTCAATAGAATATATTGGAAATTTCAACCTGATAATGATTTTGTAGACACATTTATTTGCAAGCATGCTATTGATTAAATTAACATTTTGACCATTTAAACCAGACGAAACTTTATTATAATACCATGGTACCATATCATACTGAACAGTATCTAACTTATCATCACACCCAAAGCATTTCAACATGTAAAATCGTCGAATTTTTACAAGTCTTCTTTTTTTATAATTATTATAATCGAATTTTTACAAGTTAGAGAGTTGTTTCCCTCGTTGGAGGTGATTATAGTCGTTTGAGAGGGATGGAAGGACTAACTTGTACATGCACACAGAAATAAAAGGACAAAAATAGGGGACATTTATCCTTTACTATCACTCTTCTAATCACACGATACTGTCCAGGCCATTGATCTCTCTAGCCAAGGCAGGTCACATATGAGACAGTGGGGGGCCTTCTCCTAGTACAACATCAACTTTTTCTCCTTACCTAAATCCTGAGTATTATGGGTATTTAATTGTAAGAAAGAAAGAACTTACCATCTTATTAATATAGCACTTTGATCCACAAGGATCGACCCAATGGATTAATGGGGCTTGAGTAAGATTTAGGATTGGTCGCGCTCACTAGCATACCCATTATACAAAGAAAATATTCATTAGAACTAAGTGTAATCTTAAAGCCATACTGATCAAACATAAGATGGACCCACCACTCTGTAGGTGCTCATCCATTTTACAAAACAAAAGTGGAAAACGTTGGAGCCAAACCAATTGCCTAACTAAAGATGGTATCAAATCAACAAAAGAATCTGTATTTTTAAGTAATGAAAGATCTTATTCTTTCCCTAGCTACTTCCCTTTAGCTGAATGAGTGACTCTTGAGATATTTTTCTCATTCTAGTAAAAAAAGAAGATGATGTAATGGAACTAGTTTACACTTATTATAATAATAAGTAGATCCAATTTATTTTAGCACAAACTATGTTAAAAAACCAGGTTTCTGCATTTGCTTTTCTTGGAATTGAGAAAATTCAGGAGCATAGATGTTGGATTTGACATGCCATTATTCATACCAAAGGAAAGAGAAATGAAGAAAGAAAAAAGAATTCCATGGGAATCGTCATCGACATCAAACCTGGATATAGCTAGATGAAAGGCAATTGCTCGTCAATTACAAGTTTTTTGCTTCGTATAGGTACAAAATGGATTTTAAAAGAAACTTTTCATTTAGTAAAATTACTACTAGGTAGTAGGTTCTAAGCTTTTGAAGATGGTGCCAATAGGTCTGTATTCTTTCGCAAAAGTTTTCTCCAAATCCTTTCTCTCTGATCTATGAGCTTCAATTAACTCAGAGACAGATACGGCAGCAGTAAAAGTTAACACAGGTTCTGAGTAGTTAAAAAGCTGATTTTCTTGTCCAATTACTTTTATGAGAAACAGTTTCATTAATTGGGGAATGGCAAAAGAATTTTATAAAAAATAAAGAATAAATAGGAAATCAGCAAAGAAGCCTAGAGGGCTAACAACCTTACCTAGAGAAGAAATCTACAAAAAGCTCGCAATTAGGCATAACTATAAGAATCTTTTCATGCGGAAATCTAGCTAGAAACGTCAAAAGTGACCTAACTTTCTAAAATTCTCTTGTCAACAAGAATGCTGTTATTCCTCTCTTTTAAACCTCCCAAAAATTACCAAACTTGGATTGATGTAACTCGGTCTCATTGTCTCAGAAACAAGATTCCACAATGAGTTGAAAGAACAGCCTCCAAATCCTGAAACATCACTCAACTAAGACCAACAGTTTCAAAAGTTCTGCCTAAATTGTCATAAATGAATAATTCATCCAAGTAAATTAACTATTGACTAATCTTGGCAAATGAAAATTTTTCTTTGAGTGTGCAAGTGTTACTGATGAATATACAAGTGTCGAAGACCAGATTTATGTAATCTGTCCACGGATTAAAGGTGCTTGATCATTGCTGATTACCAACAACTACAAATAGAGATGTCCAAAGAGTCGGTTGGAGTTCATCAATTAATTGTAGTAGTTAGTTGGCCTGGTTTGTTACACCTGCATGCCTCTCACTTAAATATTAGAGAGCATAAATGCAGTCTCCACTATTCGAATTTAGCTCTACTATTTAAATTGTGCAGTCATAAAACAGAGAGAAACTAGTCAATAGAATGAGAATTTCTTCACTGTAGTTTTCCCCCTTTCTCCCTATTACTAAGTCAGCTAATATGAATACACACTCAGAGATGGTTCCTCTAGGTCAGGCGATCTCTACAGCAGCTATTGATGTATATGAAGATATCCTCGGTATTCTCGCGCCAACACACTTCCGTTAGAGAATTGTATAGGAATTCTCAATAATTTAGACACGAGACATTATCCAAAGCTCCTACTCTTACAAAACACCAAGAATTTGGTACAAGAAGCATACTCTCAACAGAGGTTAGGTTACTCAGAGGGTAATTTATTGAGTTTAGAGTAATTTTAATAAACTAATGATGGAGTCTAACACCATAGGATGAGCTCGAATATTGATTAGGTTTACGAATTCAAAATGTGAACTGTTGATATGAAAACATTGACGAATTTGAACATGAAAGCATCAGTCTCATGTAAGCTAAATCAACAATAGACCTGCGAGTTTAAACTTCTAAATTATAGTAAATTTAACAAGAAATCCACAGACAAATAACAATGCTTGATAAAACAGAGAATCAACAACAATTTGGTAGGCTAAATACGAGAGAGAATGGGCTACTTACACGATTTTCAATCCTTTAACATCATTCGAGCTCAAAAGTCGAAAGAGTGCTGAAAGTGCTTCTCCATCTCTGGAAAGAAATGGCGAACGACTACGTAGATGAGTAAGTGAGTGAGAAATGCGAAGCAGCATAACGAAGCTTTCACCTAGCACATTTTCAATTTGAACTCTTACCTTCCTTCTACAATGAAACGTAATGAGAGAAATTGTACTCCGTAGTTGCAGAGCCTGGATTGGCTTGTGAGAGCTTCAAGGTCCAACTAAGATTCATCCGTAGAACCCCCCAGGGGGCGTGAGTGACCGAAGTGGATGTTGTGGCCCACCTTTTTACCATACAAACCTTTAATCTATATAGTTTATATTTAGTTTGTACATGTAAGAGAATGTGCAATTTCGAATGCTTGCTAAATTTATGATTAACTTAAAAAAATGTGTGGTTCGAAGTACACAAACTCGTGTTTCAAATATAAGTCCAACTTCACTGCCAATTTTGAGTATAGTTTAACAATTAAGATATTAGTAACATGAAGGTTTGGATTCCCACTCATATGGTTATAATGTTGTATTCTAAATTTAAAATGAAAAAGAGAAAAAAAAAATCACAACAACTTGGAGTATGAATAGGCCCATCTTACAATGTGTGGTGTTTTATACGCGAAATTGGGCCGGTCTTTCTTCCATGAAGCCTAGTATTGGGCTTATGATCGCTGCTCAATACCCGAGCCCTAAAAGCTGAGGCTTAACTGTAGATAGGACTCTCGTAGCCTCCCAATGAGCGGGCCTCTGATCACGGATCTGGGCCATCTGGCATCCTCTCTCTCTCTCTCTTTCTCGCTGTCATAATGTCAGTGGTCCACGTAGTGAAGCGTATTTTGGTGACGTGGCTAGTAGAGTTCATTTAGACCCACTCCACTAAACACAATTAAATTAACACAGAGAGCAAACTCAGAAAACAAATCACCAAAACGACGATAAAAAAAAAATCGAATTAAATTAACCCCAAATATAATTCTGAATTTATTTTGTGTGTGTGTAAAGTATTTGAGTTGAGGCGACTGGTGAGTGTGGAAATTGGGAGGCCCATTCTTGATTGCTGTTGGGTTGGGTGTGAAGGAGATAAGGGTAATGGGCAGGTGCCACGTGGCGGAAGGAGAGGGTGGTTGTGGAAGCGATAAGGTTTCGTCGACTATGTGGCCATTAGAAGCGTGACATGATCTTTAAATCGAAAATAATGTCCAAGTTTTTTACCAGCTGAATTTACGACCACTGAATTGGTTGGGGGTTTTGGATAAAAGGGGGAAGAGGTGGAGAAGCGTTGGAGGGGAAGGAGATTGGGATTATAAATAGGGGACCATCTCACAGTGCAAGGCCTCTCAAGCTCAACAACAACAGCGCCCTTACTACTCTACTACCTAACTAGCAGCTTCTAGTAATCAACAAGAGGGGCAAATGGCTTCCTCCTCAATTGTCTCATCCGCGGCCGTTGCCTCCGTCAACCGCGCCTCCCCTGCTCAGGCTAGTATGGTGGCACCCTTCACTGGCCTCAAATCCGCCGCCGCCTTCCCCGTCACCCGCAAGACCAACGACATCACCACCCTCGCCAACAACGGCGGGAGAGTTCAGTGCATGAAGGTACGCACACAACTCTTCAACTAACACACATTTCTTTTTTGATTTGATTAATTGAATATTGGGGGGAAAAAAAACAAAAAAAACAGGTGTGGCCTCCACTTGGAAAGAAGAAGTTCGAGACTCTGTCGTACCTGCCTGATATGACCGAAACTCAGTTGTTGAAGGAAATTGACTACCTGATCCGGTCTGGGTGGATCCCCTGCATTGAGTTCGAGCTGGAGGTAGTGTTCTTTTTTTTAGAATGAATAATTTTTTAGTAGACGATGGGATTTTGAATAAGATGTAAATTGGTGGTTGCAGCATGGATTCGTGTACCGTGAGCACCACAAGTCACCAGGGTACTACGATGGGCGCTACTGGACCATGTGGAAGCTGCCCATGTACGGCTGCACAGACGCGTCTCAGGTGGTCAAGGAGATCGAGGAGGCCAAGAAGGAATACCCCAGCGCATTCATCAGGGTCATTGGCTTCGACAACAAGCGCCAAGTGCAGTGCATCAGTTTCATTGTCTACAAGCCATCAAGCTACTAAGTCTCGCCTCTTCGTTTCGCTTCCATTGGGCTTCAACAACATTTGAATTTTTTTTCTTCTCTTCATTTTACCGTTTTGGTTTGTCTCTTCAACCTATGTTTATTTCCCGGACTTTCCAATTCGAATTGGAATAAAATGATGCTTTGATTTCTCCTTCAATCTAATGCAATCATGTTCCCTGCTTTCGCCCAATTATTATGCATTCATCAAATGTTCAATTTTCTTTTTTTTCCAATTCCGTTTCTGTGTGTGCTCGAGAATGGAGATTCATTGCCGAATGCCGATAACGATAAGGTTCAATTTCAGCCAATCAACCGCTGCCTTTATGATATTCCTTTTTTTATATATATATTTTAAAAAATAAACGATATTTTGGACGTTTGGGCCTAAAAATCAAAGGGCCGTTTTTTTTTTTTTCTGGAAGCTTGAGTAATGAAGGCCGACGGCTGCCCTTTCCATCGGTGGATTGGGAAGGGGCCACTCCACTTGTATGGTTCATAATGGGCTTTCCGGCTAAATATCTGTCGCTGCCCCACCTGAAGTTGTTCTGTAACTACCATGAAAATAACACTTTTCTTTTTTAATTTCTTTCGTTCGTGGAAAATTGGAAACAACAAACTCAATCTGAAGTTTTGAATGCTTTCTTTAAACTTTAATTTGGTAAAATAGTTTGCAAACTAATCATATTCCTCTCTTTTTTATTAGGTACTTCCTTTAACATCAATAATGTACATGAATAAACATGATTCGATTATGAATATATTTATAAATATCAAGTTGAAGAGAAAATTAATATATGAGACATATAAGAGTGCATGTCATTGTAATTCTATGGTACAAAAGCTAATAAAGCAATTTGGAATTATAACTTATTGATAGCTTATTTGCATGGCATAAAATAGTGAAAAAAAGCAATAAGTACTTGCCGTAGTGCCCAGGATATTGGTCCCAAATAAATGAAATATTAGATAATATTATTTTTATTTGAATTATAATTAGATTTGGATTAAAAAAATTAGATTTGTTAATTTGAATGATCATTAAAGATTATATTAGCATAAATATGTTATTACTTGTTGAAGTGCTCAATGTATCGGTCTTGAAGAAAGGTAGAACCATCGTTCATAGAAATAAAATAATAAAAAAATTATAGATAAAAATAATATGTTGAAATTAGCAAAGTAAGAAATGAATGAAGAATAGAAGTAATCAAAGAAATTATTTAAAATAGAAATAAAAAAACAAACATGTGAAATTAAGGTCTCAAACACAAACTTAATTCATAGAATTGTATGTAATTCGAATATAGTTAAGATTAGTTATAATAATTACAAAACTAATTTAGAATCTTCCATCCTATTTGAGAAATATGTATTTTCAATTGTGCGTATAAGAGAGTCTTATTTTTGAAATAGTAATAGTTGTGAATTTAATTGTCAAAACGAGCATAACTAAGTAGTAATTGACATATATTTTCAATCATGAGGCTGTGAATTCGAACCCTACCCAAAACATTTTGAAAAAAAAAACAACAATGGTGAATTTAATTTTTTGGTAAAATAAGATAAGAAAAACATTTTCACCGCAACAAATATACCATAAGATAAAGGTTATTTTTGTAGTTTTCTTTAAGTTCAAACAAAATAATAAATATATGATTTATGACGTTTAATGTTATCCTTTTCATAAAACTAACTTTCAATTGGACGAAAAGACACGATAGAACGTGTGAACCTCGTCTGCTTCCAATAGATAGATTGGACATTTGAACCACAATCAAGGACAGCCGTTGGAATTTTCCACGGGCTGGGCGACAATCGAGAGATTTGACGAACCAATCAGTCCCTTTCCCAGATGTGGGCCGAGCATAGAGAACGTTGGCACGCCCAGCGAGCCCTTTCTCGGCCCATAGTATAGGCCACGCGTCTTGGCCCAGCATTTCATTCAACCCACGATTGGGCTCAGAATTAGCCCAAATAGATATTGTTGTACTTTTCTATCACTTGTTTTAGTCCTAGGAAGTAGAAACCAACGCTCCACTTTGAAGATTCCATCGTGGCCAGCTGTCTATTACTGAATTAACCCACTCGTACTCCATACCCCTTCTAGTACCAAAGTCACTTAAATGAGTAAGTCACCCATCCTTCAAATGTACTGAAGGTTTCTATTGTATCAATATACCATTGTTTAATTTTAGTGGTTGCATATACTTAGGTGATTGATAGAAAAGATCTTCAAGAATGCATTGCCAAATCTATTTCTTCCAATTCAACTGTCACTCTCTCAACATTATGCTTTTTTAGAGTGATCCATTAAGTCACGAGTATCTACTATTTCACCACCAAGACATCTTGAGAGTGAATCATATTCATTAACCATATTCTACCTTAATCCTTTGAAGATTCCATTGCAAAACCACCGATGTTAACTGTCATCACCACTTTTTTCTTTTAACAAAGCAGTTCTTTTTAGTAATATTTATCAAATTATTAGTTTATGCTAATTTTGTAGCTCAAACATCTGATATGAAGCAGGGAATCTTGTCCCCTCCCAATGTAAAAAATTGTGTCAGAATTCAGAAAACAACACTCTATAAAGGGGCAAGCTCTGCAACAAAGTTGCTTTAGCAAAAGCTGGAGAGGTCGGTGATACCGTGAAGATGCCCTGAAAAAGAAAATCCAATGGATCCCATCACACCCATCTCCATTAGCGTTATGCCTAAGCAAACACACTACATCTTGATCTCGCAGAATCACTTTCTGAACCAAAATCAAACAAAAATCCAGAGACAGAACTAAATTCACAATCAGAAAATGTTCTACATTATTCACATGTTGATGACTTCTTTCTTACAGACTCCATTTCAAATTCTGCAATATGTACAGATTGCCTCTCTTTCTCACTCTTTAACTTCAAATGATCCCAAAACGAACCACAATGAAAATTGTCCTCAACCTCAACTTTCTTCTTACAGACGCCTAATTACAAAAATATAATGCAAGAGCTTGACATCCATAGCATCGTTTGCCCCCGACTCAAAAAAAGCCTTACAAGTGGACAGTTTTAGTATACATGGGGTTGATTTTTTTTTTTTTTTTTTATTTACATTTACAGAGAACCCTTCAAACGTATTTACACGAACGCAAATCGTATCCTTTTCTTCTCTTGAGATCTCCGAGATGAAGTATAATATGTCTTGTATTGTATGGAATTGATTTTAGAGATGGGGTTTCTAGGCGAAGGCAGGGATGCTGCAATTTTGCCTATCCCTGTCGAGGCAATCGAAACCCTCAATCCTCACCGCTGGTTTGTTCCCAAAATTCGCCCTCACACGGCCTCCTTTCCTGGAGGCTGTGGAGGGTGACAACTGAACCGACGGTGAAGCTGCAATCGGTGCAAAGGGAATGAATTTTTCGTCCCCGAATCGGGCGTCCTGAATCAATGGGTTGGCTACTCTGCTCGGCGGAGACCCACATAAAAAAGGGGGCGACGAAGCCAACTGCGTGAAGGATTGGTCCACGCTGCAACCATTCTGTAAGATTAACGATATGATTAATAACTTTGGTCCACGGAAATGACTTTGATGTAGACAAACGAACCTACGAGGGCCTCCTCTAATATTAGTTAAATTATTTGTTTTTCTCGTGGAAAGGGGGAAGAAGATGGCACTGATTTTGATCTGGAACAGAAAAGAAATTGAAGTCTAATTAAAGAGACATACTTTTGTGAGGAGGAAGTCCAGCAGATCCGGTCCCGCTGCCATGTCAATTTGCTCAACTTGGTGACTGAAATTCGGTTCAAGAAGAATTAGCAGTTTATTTAATTATTATCATGATTTCAGAAGGTTGGGGGAAGAGGAGACTAACCATAGATTCCACCGGAGTGAGGCATCGGCGTGGCCGTTGACGGTGACCTTTAGATTGCTTAAACGTCGAGGTTTAGGGCAAACTATCTGATCTCTGAGGTCAGAAATGGGGCCCGGAACAGAGGTTCTCATCTCCTCGTGGCCCGAGAAGGTGTTTGACAGAATGGCGCAGTGATTCATGTTTGCGTCTTCGGTTATATCAAGGGACAAATAAACCTGGAGAGAGGAGAAACAACCAAAAACATATTATATAAAAGAAATCGCCCTCGCGACATATGGCACCAAACAGACGATGAAAGCGGAAAGAAAGGGAAGAAAATTCAAAGTTTGATTTTGTCCCCTCGGCAGATCGGAATCTGTTCGGCAATTTCGCGAATAAATTAAAATACAAAGTTAAAAAAAGAATGGACAAAAATAAGCTCATTAGTTGGCATGATCCTCACTGTCTAAAACAATTCAATATTTTAAAACAACACACACACACAGACGCAATCCAAAGACTCCCGAGTTTTATGCAAAATAGAAAGTAGATCTCGAGGAACAAGGGGGGAAAAAAATCAAATCAAAACCTGAACGAACTCCAAATTTTCAAAACCAAAAATCACAAACGATTCAATCACTTCCCTAATCGCCTAAAATTTCTGAGAAAAATAAACTGGAAAAGATATGTCCAATCATCCACCCTAGAGTTCAGAGTACAATTTCACAATCTCTAGACACGAAAATTTCTAAGAATCTCAGAAACCAGACGGCAGATCCACGTCAAAGAATTAGAAATTTCAGTCTCAAACAGTCAACAGATTTAATTAAACGACGGAAGCGCGCCGCAATCGAGAAGGAGAGAAAGGAAAATTTGAAATTATAGAGGGGGAAAAGATGAATACCTGAAAATCAAGAGGCAGCAGTTGGCTGTGAGAGGTCCGGAAAAGGCTGTGGAAGTATTATATACAGAAATCAAAGAAGAAAAACTTAAAAGCTAAAGCTCCGTGTGGATGGGCATAAACGGATAACTGTTGAGCACAGATACAGAGAGATGGGAAAAGTGAATAAAGCGCGGTTTACAAAGAGGGAGACAGAGAAATCAGAATAGCAGAAAAAGGAAGAGAGAGAAGAGAGTAGAGAGATAAGGCGGAGGAGGAAGAAGAAGCAGAGGAAGACCAGCAACGGTTCCCAACCCGGGCCGAGTGAGTCTTCGCATCGGGTTTATAATTTAATTTATATTTCCATTTTTAAAAAATATATATTTTTTTTATTTTAAATTTCGTATTTGTTAGGTAAGTGGAGCGTTGGCGGTGCCGGTGGTGCTACTGCCAATGCCAGCGGAGGGCGACAGAAAAGTTTCACCGGTTTCGGCGCCTTAACTCCCAACTTTTTAATTATTATTATTTTACTGTAGATGTGTAAATATCTCAAATTTTAGACGGAAACCCCAAACTCCAGCGGGGCCCCACTCATCACTGAATTAAATGGACGGTTGTACTCAATTACCACACAAGCTACCTGATTCCGACACGTGTATCGCCTCATGTGGTTAGTCGGCTATCTCAACGACGTCGTCACGTGTTTACACGCTTTTTCAAGCTGCAAAGTATTAACTATGAGTTGGTTCGGAAGATGAAAATAACGAGATCAATGATTGTATAATCACCATTTACGCTTCCTCACCTTTGGCTATGGCTAGGCTTTTTGGTGGAGATTAGATATTATTAAAGAAAATATGATGCAATATATACGTAGGAATGGTGAGTCAAAATTACTGATTCGATACCTCTCTAGAAAAAGTGAGAGAGAAAGAGATATGAGAAAACTGTCCACTTGTGTAATGCTTATATAAAAACAAATCAAGCTTTTTCAGTCCAAAGTTTAGGTCGAGTCTCAACTCTCTTGTCCAGTTGTCCAGCAAACCACTGCGAGTATGTTACTCCCTTCCTTAAACCCTTTAAGTCGGATCAATCTTGCCTACCCTTCCATGTTTTAGTCATCTCACTTAATCCATAACCTGAGTAATCATAATTGGATTTCAAATTTCAATTATATAGGTAATTATCTTATTGTTCTGAAATCTTGATTCAACTTAGTAGATAAATATTAGTAGTCAAGTGGGAGGAAATGTACCTAGTCAAAGGATGGTACAAAAATAATAGATATTAAACATCAACGTCAATTAACTTGAATCTCTAGTATATTCAAGTATGTATAGTCATATAAATGTATCTAGTCTTTTGATCTTTTCTTTCCTTGTATATACGGAGGAGATGTATGACGTTCGTCATTGCAACCAATATGGTAAGGTGGCACTCCAATTTATTTGCTCCCATTTATTTAACTTGTTAAGACAACTTAGGTACCCTTATTGGTTGTCACTTTAAGATATGGTGGCAATGTTGACAACTTTACAACAAATATAAGCTAAGGTTGTTACAAATTAGGCACTTTGATTTAACCTTGTTAAGCCCCCTAACCTTTTAAAGTCTCTTACGATTTCAAGGGTTTTCTAATTACTAATCAGGAATATCAATATAAAAAAATTTCTCCCATGATTCTTTCTATTACCAAACAAAAGTCCATTCTTTCAATTTCTACTTGATTAAATTTGGATTCTTGGAAATAAAAGCATGAAGCTAAAGTTACTCGCCCAAAACACCTTTTAAAGGATTAAATGGTACGTTTAAACTGAATAAACCCTTATAGAATACTTATTCAGCCACATGTAAGCCCTCTAGAAATGTCATTGGGTTAGACAATAATGATATTATCCAACGTACCAAAACTAATTGTCACTCCACCATTAATAGGAAATGAAAGGGTTGATACATATAGAATAATTTTTTATTTTATTGATAATCGTATTTTACCGGAAAATATTTTTGTTAGGTGTTTAAGTTAGATAGCTTTTCGATCTCATCTAGACCTAGCTTTTCTATTTCATTGTTAATGATATGTGGCAGTTTATTAAAGTAGCAAGGTTTCTATTAAGGTGAACTATGTTATATTTTAGAAGTTTCACCCCTAACAAACTTGAATTTAAGTTAGAATGCAAAGCTTTTTTTTTTTTAAATAAAAGAATTTTGATTTAGTATTTTTTTTATTAATAAATTTATGTTCTTAAACCCATCCTTGTTGCACTTATTTGAATTTTCTAATATAAATAACATCTTATGAATCCTGATTTATGATTACTTTGAGATTTATATATCTAAAATAAAGATTATTATATTAAGTTGACAAAATTAAAATTGATCACATCAAAGCATGGAAAGATTGTCACGCCAAAATCTTTCTACATTAAGTCAAACGTTCACACGCCCAAAAAAAAAAACAAAAAATCAAATGTGTAATTTGACCAATGCATCGGTAAATTATAATAATAATAGAAACAAAAATCTTCATTGTTCCAAAATTAATGATAACCCCTGGCCACCAGCGATCTAGAATGGCTCCCACGGAGGTCGACGTCACCCACCCTTTAAGACCTGCTGGGAAGCGCCTTTATTTAAATTTTTTTTTTCCAACGAAGTATCTTTTATAATCCTACTAGTTACCCAAGCAACCAAATATAATACGAATATACGATACGAATATTCAAGGTGCTCACAAGCAGACCCAAACAATCACCGATATAAAAGGAAAAAACGAAAGACTCTTTATGAACAGAAAAGCATCCTTATTTAGTTATTATTTGGCCACCATTTTATAATAATACTGACCGAATGTAAAAATAATTTTTTGAATGATACGTCACAAATACGTTCAGAATTGAAAATTTATTGAAATGGAAACAAGTAAATTACCAAAAGTATAATAAATTTAAAAAATTGTATGTATAGATAAATTAATTGGAGAAAGTGTGAAGTTATAAACCATAAAGAAATATTACTTGGAGAATTTAGTACGTCTAAAACGATAGATTGTGACGGGAAAAAAAACACGAAGAGAGATATTAATGGGAAAAAATTGTGTATATACATAGTGAGAAACATGTAAAAAGGAAACAGAGAAAATGTGTATAAAGAGTAAATAGTTTTAAAATATACGTATCTACATGGATACATATATATATATATATATAATAGAGATTTGAACCTCCAACCTCAAATAATAAAGTAAATATTATGCTCGGGTGGATCATTTAGAATTTTAAAAAATAAATATCTTTACTGCAAAGTTATACTTTTAAGTGCGAGTTATAATAATATTTGAAAACTTATCCCCTGAAAGTAGATGACTAAATCAAAACGAGAATAATTCAGTAGTAATTGCCTATTTCTCCAACCAAGAGATTGACCGATGACCGCATTTATAATTTAATTTACAAACTTATTTTAAACTTAACAAAACCAAGGATGTAGATTTCCACATGGAACTCCACTCAATTTGGGCACACACGTGTATCCTTTCAAGATTTCCTCAACAGCAATATAAGATACTCATCATTCACAAACTATAAAGTATTCTAAAAAAACAAACAAATAAATAAAAGTTCCTATATAAAGGAGTATAGAAAAGGGTTTAGAATCCGAACCCCATATAACTTAGCCAGCAATTTTGTGCAACGTATGAAGGATTTCAGTGGGTTTTGGAAGGAAAATTTGATTTGACCTTGCTTTTCTCTTAAATACAGACTAGTTTGTTTGGAAAGATCATCCTTTTTGGCTCGAGGGTATTTGGCTTTTACACCAAAACAGAGCTTGAGAGAGAGAGAGTAAAAGACAGAGAAAGAAAGTCCAAAATTGTTAGAATAATGGAGAAAAGGCACCATGGGTGATGCAGCATTTGGTTTTGTGGTCGCTTTCGAATTCTCTTGCGCAAATGGGCAATTATTAAATGAGAGGAAATGAGTCATCCAGCACAATATGTGATTAATAAAGCACATGCCTTGCATCCAAAACAACAGTGCATATAATATAACTTATTGAAGCAAGCAATCATGAAAGTGACCAAAAAATTCAAATTTTGACACATTCTAATTGACTATTCCTATCCTTTGCTACATTCCTGGGATAGAAGAAAGATCAACCCTATGACTCTTTTGGAGATCCTATCCATATGCTAAAAGGGAGATAGAAAGAAAAAAAAAAGGGGGGAAAGAAAAGGAAGTGATCGCTCTGAATTGAATATGATTTTATTTTCCACTCTAGAACTGTTTTGCAATTTTTTGAAAATGGGAAAAACTAATTTATAAGTTCCACAGTTCAGTGAACCAGAAATATCCAAACTGATTCGGATTTGGATTTGGTTAGCTTAGATAAGCAGAAATGCTTTATTGGGTCAAAGACTCTTGCTTCTGTGGATGACATGATTGAGAATGATGGCAAAGACTAAATTAACTGAATCATCCCTATTTGATGTGCTCTTCTCCCCACTAGTCAACTTATATTCAACGCGCTATTTCTGAATTGAACCATGTTTTTCTTTTAATTGATTATACTCTCTTTTGGCAGTTTAATTAAAGAGAGCAACGACATAATTTCAGAGAAGAAAAGTTGCTCTCGAAATCAATCAATAATACAATCAGACAACTACCATGGAATTGGACTGAAAGCCCACAATATTATAGCCAAGGCCCAAAATTACGAAGGAAGAGATTTAACCTGGAATTTGTCACCATTTGCAACTTTACAACCACTCATGCGGAGGCTTGATCTTCAGCAGCTGCCGCAGCCTTTTTCTTTGCGAAGTATTCTTCTGCACGTGCGAGGTTCTTAGCCACTGATGGCTTAACCCACTTCTTTCGTCCAGGTAGTACTGTAAGGGAGCAGCCAACAGCTTCAAGCTTCTGTTTTGCTGCTGATGAGAAGGATCGAGCCTTGATATTTAGCTTCACACTTAGCTCCCCATCACCTAAAATCTGAAGGAAAGACAAAGTCAAGCGCATATCTATGAGTATGAGTTACCATAACATAACCCCAATGAGTCAAACAAGATCTTTTTAAAGCATTTAGCTTTGATATCAGATCTTGGAGCAGGAAAATGCATCACAATGTCAATTTTGACATTCACTTCTGTAATCCTCACAATAGATGCAGGTGACAATAGTACCTTTAATGGGAGTTTCCTTTCTCTTCCTGATGGGTTGATCAAACCCTTCTCCTTCAAAGTTTCCAGGGAGACCTCTTCCCCTTCCTGAAATCCTGCCTCTTCAATGTCCTTCAGATTCACTGGGACATATTTAGGTAACCCAGCATGCATACCTTGAAAGCAAAAACAATTGTTCAGCTGGAAGTTCAAGAGTGAATCCAAGCG
Source organism: Momordica charantia (assembly GCF_013281855.1). NCBI lineage: Eukaryota > Viridiplantae > Streptophyta > Magnoliopsida > Cucurbitales > Cucurbitaceae > Momordica > Momordica charantia. The sequence continues at coordinate 28,955,768 of NW_028275167.1, read as the reverse complement.
TGACCACAAGAACGACATACAAAAAAACACAATCACCTCAGAACGGGAAGAGAAGAGAAACAAGAGGAGTAAATCAGAAAGTCCACTCTCTTAATATGAGATTGAAATACCTCTCAACATGTGGTGATAAAATAAGCATTATAACCTAAGGCATAACTAGTACAAGGGCAAGGGTAACTATACAAGTTATGCTCGAGAGTTGCCTTTTCGGGTCTGTAGATGGTGACTTTGTCTAGGAGCTTTTGTAATTACACTTTCATTTGACATTCAACCGAATAGAATAGCTTTTTGTAATTCTTTTGGCTGGATTGAGAGGTTATCTAATCCTCCTGTCTAGTTAATACATCATTTTCATTTTCCAAAAACGAAAAAGTAAATTGACAACCTCCCATATCCAGTTTAAATAATATTCTCTCTTCTACAAACCGTCATTATGAGCAATCACAGCTTTCTACTCACTCCAGCCCAAAACACCATATTGAATCATCAATTGTGTTTTCAAGTAACCGGGAGAAGAATGTCCACTTCTAGAGTGACTGTTTTTCTCCCTTGTCCTGATCTTCTAAAATGTAACAGGGTTGAATATCCTACGATCAAGGATGAAGGAATTACACATATTACAAGTGAAATAAGTCCAAACTACTGTAAGCAGTCAGTCTTTTGAATAAGAGGCAGAAATTTCTCAAACAACCTCCAAATATGAAAATAGCAAGAGCAAATTTAGTGGTAAAGAGGGGTGCCCATTGAGAGAAAGGCAATTTGAACTCTCCCTCAACGAAGCAACAAGAAGTTACACCACAATTCAAAGGCACAATTAGCCATTGCGGACGCCTAACAGCCAGATACATAGAGTTCTACTATTCGAGGCAGAAGAATCAATCACAATGACATTAAAATGACAGAGAACAGGGATTACCTCCTGCAATTCCTCTAAGTTTGGGGATTCTCCGATAAAGAGGCATTTGCCCACCCTCGAATCCTTTTCTTACACCTGGCCCAGACCTTGATTTCTGCCCTCTCATTCCAAACCCACAGCTGCCGCCTTGCCCCGCCGATATACCTCTCCCCTTTCTCTTCCCCTTCTTCCTCGACCCTGGCTGCGGTCCAAGATTGTCCAGTCGAAACCGCACACCCTCGACGGAGGAGGCAGACAGGGAAGACGCAGCTGCCTGGTTGCGAAAAACCAGGTGTTTTCCATCTCCGACCTTGAATTTGAGCCTGAATGAAGAAATGTTGAACGGCTTCGAGTTCAAAATCTTCACATCTCCCTGGAAACGCAAGAGAATTAGAGATTCGTAAATGATTAAAGCATCAATGCACCAGAAAATTGAACTGACTTAGTTTCTCCAATCTCCAACAAAGAAAGCGAAGCAATATAGAGGAAGGAATGTGAAGTACCTTGAACGAAGTGGTTGGAAGAGAAACAGCAGTTGCTGCTCTGCTCAAGGAACTTGCAGATAAGGAAAGAAGGGACGCCATGGATAAACTGGAAGTCAGTGCTTACAGTTGTCGTTCCATTCCCATTTCCCCTCTTTTTTCCCTTCGAGAAATCCAAACACTTCAATACGGGCCTAATGGGCCTCGATTATTCCCAACATGGGTCGGTAGGTAGTTTTTCGGGCTTTTCTATATTGGGCTGCAACAGTTTTCCTTAAAAAAAATAAATATTTTTTAACTAATAACTACACCTTATTCCTTTGTTTGTGAAAGAAAATGTTTTTGAATCATTCAGCGATATTTAGATAATATAAAAGAAAACCTAGTTTAGATAGGAAATAAATTACTCATAGCCACTCAGACTTAAAAAAAAAAATGAATTAACATTGAATAAGAAACTTTAGAATTCGGGCGAGTTCTTATTTCCATTTTAGTTAAATTCCAAATCTACCAGGATTCAAGATCTGATATTTATCCAAGCCATCGATAATTACACAAACTCAAATTCAAACTAACTTAATATCTAACATGATCTGGGAGGCAAAAACCGAGTATAGCTCAACGGTAATTAACATATATCTCAAACTCAGAGATGGTAAGTTTGATCCCCACCTCCTTGTGTTGTACTTAAAAATACATGGTTCGGGAGGCAGTTAGAGGAATAGTTGGGCCCAAATTAGTGGGGGAGTGGAAGCCCAAAAGAGTATGAATAATGGGCCAGGCCCAGAATCCGTCGGCAGGCAGTGGCCACCGACTCAGATAGTCATATTCGTTGAAACATATAGTTCACCAAATCAACAAAAAGAAAAGGTGACGTTTTTTCTCCTAAAATGGTCGGCGAGATTAAGTTGGTTTTTTCTCCTACAATCTCCCCAAAAATCGACCAGCAAATACTCCCCTTTTTTTTTTCTTTAAAAAGGATCCGAATTTCTTTTTTTTCAGAGTAAAAAAAGCATGCAGTCAAACCGACTGTACTGGTCAAAAATAAATAAAAGTGCTTGGAGTTCACATGGTGTGTAATCAGTAGGACTATAAATGGTCGGTGAGAAAAAATGATAACTTTCGTCTGCCTGTGCATAAATCTCTCTCTTCTCTTCCCTTTCTCCAATTGGTCGCCTTCCATATGCTTCAATTGCGGTACCGTCAAAACCCAACTTTATATCTCTATTCCCATTCCATGTTGTGTACATTTCTTTTCTTTCAATAGAAAGACGTAAATTTCTATAAATGTATCAGAAAAAACAAAAAAACAAACTTGACCAGTGTGAAATAACTCCTTAGACTTCTTTTTGGGCGAGGGCCGGGGATGATGGAATTTCCATTGCCGCCTTTACATATAAAAATTGTAACCTTACAACTTACAATAATTAAAAGTATATATCAAGAGAGATCAAAGACATTTTTCAACTCACTACAAATAGGAATAGTAATAAAGAAGAAATGATTAATTATCATATCTAATGAGTAAACATGGTCTATGATCATTTTTATTAAATATATTGGTACGTGATCGTAAAATAAAACAACTGCTGCCTTTTCTTTTTGTCTTCATTTTTGGAAAAGGAATTGTGATATTTGATGGGGAGAAATGGCAGATAAAAAGGAAAAGAGGAGACAGTTTTCATGCAAAAATTTAGTTGGCCCGAAAAGTAGAGAAAGGTTGAATTTTTTAAAGCTGACTTTGTTTTTAGGTTTCTCATTTTAAAAACCCAAACGAAATCCTCTTAACAATCATTAACTTTGACCTTTTTTTTTCATCTTCAAAAAGAGAATGTCGTGTTAAAGGCAGTTGCCGCAGTTCCATTTTCCGCGGATAGTTCGTTTTGTTTGTTTGTTTGTTTCTTTCTTTTTCTTAAAACCGACCCCTTTTACAACTGCCAGACTAATTTCGAGTTATTATCGGTGAGGTAATTGAAAAAGAAAAAAAAAAAAACTATTTATTTTATGATATTTATGTAAAGACTCTTTATTTTATTTTTGCTTTTAAAAAGTATATTTTTTTCTTTAAGAAACAAAACTGTTATTACGACTGGTTGTCGGTTCTCAACATTTTTCTCAATAAAAAATAGTTTTTCTTTTAAGTGTTGTTATAAAAATTTGAATGGTCTTTAATATGTTAAAGAGAATTGATATAAAGATGTTAATCGTGGCTGTTGAATACTAATATAGAATTGTATATTAGTATTTTCGAAAATGTGTTTGGTAGTAATTTTGGAAATTGAATCCCAATTTAGAAAATTATTCAAGTTGTATTTAGTAATGTATCTATAAACTAGTAATAATTACCGATTTTAATCTAAAATATTATTAGGTAATTTATAACATCTTTACATGTTTTTTAATTTTAACAAAAAGGTGAAATAAGTTTATATCTTGAAATAGTATATTTGTCTTTCTGGATCGCGTGACGGAAAGCAAATGTTTGATCAGATTTTGAAATACCACCTGCTTTTTAGGTATCCAGTACCAATCTTGTGTTGGTCACAATGTTGCTCAACCTAAACAATAAGTCTCCGCTCAACCTAAACAATAGTGTAAGATTCCGAAAAGTAAAAGAAAAACCTAAAGTAGTATATTTATCAAAGTTGATATATTTTTTAATTTAATTTTTCGAATTTAAAATGTTAAAACAACATTTTCATATTTACACTATTTGGTTAACAGAATAATCAAAAAATAATTTTAAGAAAACAAAATTTTCAAATAGATATTAACTTAATCTATTCTAAAAATTAAATAAGAAATAGAATTCGAGTAGCATACCGATTAACTTTTGTTTTTCAAAATTTTTCTAATTCAATACACATTTTGTATTTTAATATAATTTGAGCTTACAATGAATAGTCAATATATAATTTATTTATTTAATTATTGTTTTTTTTTAAGAGAATGGAATGCAATTGACTAATAAATGTAAGATGCAACACTTCGACACAAAAACCTTTAGAAGAAACGAAAATATGATAACATCTATTAATCATTACCTTCACACCAAGTTGAATAATTAATTCAAAAGCTTAAAACCCTCCTTGTGTTAATAAAATTATTATATTCAAAAATTCAAACCTCAAAACACCTTTTTTAATAATGGTCTCTTAGAATTGGAAGATGAAGAAGAAGATGATGATGTGGACAGATTTTCCCATCTTTAAACAAAACTTTTCAAGAGTTTCAACGGACTTTGTCTATTTTCTTCTTCATTGACTGTGCTTTTTTTTTTTTTTTTGAAGCTTTGACAGTTTTGAAATCTCAATTTGAAATTCAAGACTTTATTTTTTATTACTTTATCCATATACTTTTTATAACAAGGATTTTAATTAATAAAGTTTAATTTCTTTCAACAATTTTTAAGGAATTTGTAAACTATTTGATTCAAACAAAAGTTTAAATATTATTCTCTGTGTGGATTTGAAATATTTATTTTGGTCAAATACAATACTCAGAACTCAAATTTTAAAGGAATTCCATTAACATTGGTTTGAAATGAGTAATTTTCATTATTTTAGAGTTTAATCAAAATTTTGTCAGAAAAAGAAAAGAGAGAGAAAGAAAGAAGTTGCTAAAAATGCTTGAATGCAACAGAACCGAAAAATATTTATCTTTCTGTGAACTTTCAGTTAAGAAAATTAGACGGGAATTCAAACGATATTCTACAAAACCATGACTGCAAATGGAATTCAAATATTGAATTTCAATTTTCAAACTTTGTTCAAGCTGTTAAGAAAAAGAAAAATTAAGCAAAGAGACATTTTTCATATGCATGTTACTTTGCTTTTTCTATTTCTTCTTTTTCCCGTCTCAATTGTGTGAATGAGGGAGATGTTCCTAAGTTTAAGGCATCATTAGAGGATAATGACACAACACATGACTAGTTTTTAAATGAATTACTAAAATCCTACAAGTGTACCCAACAATTTTAGTATAAAAATTAGAACGCTATTTGATGATATGATTCATGTTTTTTTCTATAAAATACATCTCTTTGAGAAAATATATCATGTGAGATAGTGATTTACCAACTACAAATCTAGAAAAAAACACTCATAATACACAAAATCTAGAAAACCTTATCAAGTTGATAAAACTTATTTCAAAGTCTTGCAATTTTCTCTCTTTCTTATCAATCATTGGAACTTGCATTATTTAATAACTTATGTATCATTTGAGCGGATTATACAATCACTCACATTTGATCAATTGTGACTAGAGATGACGTACACTATGCCTTCATTTGAAAAATTAATTATGATTCGAGGCATGTCTATTTTTATCATTTTGCTTTTCAAATGACTATGTACGTATACTATAGTCATACATTTCAAATCTACCGCTAAGGACGTTAATGATTTTAAAGTAAGAAAAAGAGGGAGAGAGAGAACAAGAGGTGAAATCTTTTTTTTTTTTTGGGAAAAGAACAAAAGAATGGTGGAGGGGGACAAGGAGAAGTGTGATATTGTGGTTAATGTATGTATTGTATCGAGGATGAATGAGATGCTATTTCGTGATGTTCCCTAAATAGCAGCTGAAAAGAAGCATTTACATAAATGCATTAACTTGTGTGGTTGGCTAAAATTGAGACAAGAGAGAAATAAGTGGGTCTCTAATACGTAGACTCCAATTATACATATTTTAGGGTCAACGCGGCGGGGACATTAATCTCCGTCTCCGTTTTCTTAAACAATAATCTCTCCTTCTTTTTTCTGTGTCGTTTGAACCAACTTTTTGTATAGGTCGAAATTTTTTCCTTCTAAAAAAGTAATGCAATTTAACGAGATAAATGGATATTTAAATATACTGTCAATTCACCATTTAACCTAAAAACTTAAGCTTATAAAGTTAGATAGATGTATTAGAATCTTGGTTAATGATAGATTTAGTCTCCCTAAACTTTAAGAATTTTATTTAATACATTCTTGAAGGTTTTTTTTTTTTTTTTATAAAAATACTTGATTGGTCTCTGAACTCTCAATTTCATGTGAAATAGGTGCCTAGAAAGTCTCGACTTGTTAGACATTTGTTTAAAATTTAAGGATACATCAGACATAAAATTGAAAAATCAAGTATATCTATATAAGACGTGATAGAAAACTGAAAGTTCAAAGGCATTCTAGACACTAGTTCATTGACCTATTAGACAAGTCCAAGGATTTAATGAATATTATTTAAAATTTTGAACCTATAATCAGACACATCTCATAAAGTTTAGAGACCAAACTTGTAATTTAACCTTCATTTCATATTTCATCCTTTCTCCACTTTTGCCATTTTCTAATGTAAAAATAATTTTAGAAAATAGTAATCATGCCAAAATCATTCTCAAACATATATTTAAAAATTAGAGAGTAGTTGGAATATCTAACTCAGCTGTTAAAGGTCCATTAGGTAATGTTCCTATTTTCAGTTTTTTTTTTATATTCTCAAAATTATATAGAAATTTTGGAAACGACTTTTTTTTTCTTGGTCTCATTTCCAATTTGTTCTAAAACATGATGAAACCAGAGAAGATTTTTCTCTCCGATCTCAATTACACAAAACACTCCATCAAAACAAATATCGCTCAATTAACTAGAGCAGGTATACCAGACTTAAAATATTTCAATTGAAAGGAATAAAATCTCAGGTTATAAACTCATCTAATAGCACTTCGAGCACACTCTTCTTTGTATTTTTTCAATGCGGGACAATTCCTAGTGCTGCTCCTTGTACGACAAACTTCAATTATAATATTTTGCCAAACCATAATAAAAAAGAATCTAATTTAAACTATATTCAAAATCAGGTGGGGAATGGTAATGATAAAGAAATGAATAGAGACGAGGGGGCCAATGGAAAGGGAGAGGCACGCCGAGTGTCGTCGAAGGAAGGAGTCACCGGCGAGGCGTTGCCGCCGTGCTCCGCCGAAATTGGTGGCTGTGTGCTCCGATACGGCAGCGGCTGGACCCCGTCCCCCACAACTCCAAGTGGCCATCACGTGGAGACAACTTCCCAAACATACCTTCATTTCTCCCATCATTTTCTCCCACTCTCTCCGACACCCACCTTTTTCCCGATCCCCATGCTATACAACATTCACAACACTAATTCCTTCGGTATCATTTTTGTTTTCTAAATTTTTCCAACCTTTCTCTAAATTTCATATTTTTTGACAACCAAATACAGTAGAATTAGATGATGAATAAAAAAAAATTGACGGGAACAAGCCTGATATCTTTTTAAGAAAAGTGTCGGGGCGGGTGGTACACATCCCACATCGGAAATATACACAATGGGTTGAGGCTCTGTGCCTATTTAAGGAGGCCACTCGGCACTCGTCCTATTTTTTTTTATAGGGCGTGTTTGGACTGAGTGGCTAAATCCCACTTAAACTCATTTGTTTGGTAATGGTTTTAATTAATTTCTAATTTTATTATTTAAAATTTGATTTTGGAGAGTTTCAACATTTTATTCATTTTTTATTTTTTATTATCCGTTTATTGCAACTATTTTCTTGTGCACAAAGTCATAAGTGTTTGGCTACTCCATCATTTAATTAACCGGGTGTTGAAAAAAGTAATTAATGTTGTCATGAATATCAGTGCAAATAATTATTCTTTTTGCAACTTGGTTATAATGCATAATTATTGTAAATCGGATTTTTCTCACGAATTCTTTGGGTAGTTTGGCAATTATCCCCAACATGCATCACTTCAATTTTACAAAATGGAAAATAAGAACCTTTTTTGCAAATCCATTTTTGTTCGCTAAAATTAAATCTTGGTTATTTGCTACAACAAAAAGGGTTGTTTTTCCCCTTCTATTCAACTATATTAGATAAATAATTACTTTGATTATTAATTTCCTATTACATTTTGTTCATGAATCTTTTTTATAACTTAAAATGGAAATGTAGGTTTTTAAAACAACTGTTGAGGGTGGAAATCGATCCGAAAACGTGTGAGACTCGAGTACTGATATGTGGTAGTGAGAACCAAATCTATCATGGATGTACAACCAACGACATTGGTAGACACGTACAAGGTGATAACATGTTAAGAATGAATAAACTACCATTCAACCCAAAAGGATGGATTGGATAAATTTAATTCACTTATATGGATTCTCAACTGCTGGAAATGTTTCCGAATAGTCCATTAGAGCTCTTACGTAAGTGGACCCTATAATGCCGCACATCGGAATACTCCCTCATCGACTCCAACACCTATAAAAGGAATGTAGAAAACCACGATCACATAGTAAGTGAAATATCTGTCACTAAATCTACGAGGGTGCTTACCATTATTTCTCTCCTTTTGTGATTTTTAACTTGATCGTTGGGAAATATTAGGCGAGTCATCACACCGGTATGAAGACTCATTGTTGGAGGTTCATTCGTTCGAAGGTTACTCATCTGAAGGACACGTGGAACTTCCGAATTTCACCATCACCAAAAAGTATACAATGAGAAAATGTAGTATTTAATTAATTATATCTATTTACTTTAAATTTACGACTTTAGTTGTTCGCATGTTGGAATTGAGGTTAGTTAAGTATAATATAAATATTAAATTTTGATTTAAAAAACACATTAATTTTTAGCTAAACCATTACCATGTAAGGAATATAGGAGGAAAAAATCATGACTTGTGTAGGTTCCATGAAACGATTATTTTAGTGATATTTAAATAAAATGATTTAAAAGAATTTGACTGTTGAAATTTATATAGGTGGAAGTTCCGCAGTAATCAAAAGTGAATTATAATATTATGTATTATGTATACTTCCGTTGGCGTTTTATACTATCCTCATATATGGTCTCGTTCTTCCTTTCATGACTCCAAGAGGCTTACAACATTAGGGGCAATGGTGTCAAAATAATAATAATAATAACAATAATTCATAATTAATTTTTGAAAAGGAGAAACATCATGATAATTAGTTTTAGTTTTTTTTTTTATAAAAAAATATTATAACATTACCCATTAAGAATGGAAGATTTGAATCTCTAATTTATAAAATAGTGTAAGTTTTTTTTTTTTTTTTTTGGTCCTGGATAGCTTAAATTGGTATAATGTTATAAGGATTAATATGATTTCAAGATACAAAATGTAATGGTTCAAATATATATTTTTATATTTAAAAAAAATGAAATATAGCCGTAACAACGTGTAGAATTTTATTCGATGGGATAATTTCATATATAAATTTTTATTATAAAAATTATTATGTTATTTTATTTTGATATACATTTTCTAATCATTTTCTTAGACTAACTTATTTTATATTTATTTCATTTTTAAATAAATATATAGAATATTATATATATAAAGAAAAGGAACAACAAAAGATATGTCTCCAAAAAAATTTTTAAATAGCTTTAAAAAGTTCTAAAAATATTAAAAACTTTAGATAAAGTAAATGTTATGCCTTTGTTTTTTTAACGAATAACCTAAACCTACTGTTAATTACCAACCTGAGTTTTTTTTTCTATTTTTTAATAGCATCTAAAGTGAAATTAAAATTTCCGAATTTATTTATAAATGTAATCAATGAACGAAGCATATTTAAAATTTCTCAAACACAATTCCAAATTTACAACAAAAACATTAAATTAAAAAAAAATCACTTATCTTTGTTTTTTTTTTTCAAATTTCGTTCATAAATTTATTGACATCCCACTGGGCGACGATGGCCATAAGTAGGAGTACTTATGCATAAATTAGACCCATGTTTTAAAAAGAAAGGATAAATTTCTAGACGATTACTGACTATACCCAGGTGGAGAAATTAACCCACTGTATTAATTAATACCAAATGGAGAAAATTAAATTTGACTAAGAAATAGATACATAATTCAACCAACGCATTTCAAATATCTCTCCAAATGGTATTAAAAAAATAAAAAATAAAAAATAAAAGTGGTGGAGTGGGCCCTGGAAAGCATACAAATTTATAAGGAGATCCCCCGCCCAGCAAAGTTGAAAAACAGAGAGAGGGAATTTTGATTGAATAATCTTTATGACACTCCCTTATTCTCCAATCGCTTCCTCTTCCTCCTCTTTCTATTACTCCTCTAAAATCTCCCTCCACCATTTTCCCCTCTCCCGCCGCCGCCGCCGCCAATGCCCCATCTCCGCCGCCGTCTCCGAAGACAAGAAGAAGAAGATTCTCGTGATAATGGGCGCCACCGGATGCGGCAAATCCGGCCTCTCCGTCCAACTGGCGACTCGTTTCGGGGCCGAAATCATCAACTCCGACAAAATGCAGGTCTACAAAGGCCTAGACATAACCACCAACAAGATTCCCCTCCACGAACGACATGACGTTCCGCACCACCTCCTCGGCCACTACCATTCCCCCGACCGGGAATTCACGCCCCTCCACTTCCGAACCCACGCCGACAATGTCGTCTCCAACATAGCCTCCCGCAACAAACTCCCCATCCTCGTAGGTGGGTCCAATTCCTTCATTCACGCATTGCTCGTCAACCACTTCCACCCAAACGACGACGTATTCCGCCCCAACTTCCCATTCTCCAATATCTCACGCGATTTGCGTTACCGCTGCTGCTTCCTCTGGCTCGACGTCGCGTTTCCAGTTCTGTCAGAATACCTGTCCGTCAGAGTCGACGACATGCTCGACCTCGGGATGTTCCAGGAATTGGCCGAGTTTTACAACCCCGACGTGGCAGAAACGGCGCCGTATATCGGGATACGCAAGGCCATTGGAGTGCCGGAGTTCGACAAGTACTTCAAAAAATTGCCGCCCAATAAAAATAATATTATTTGTAAGGAAGCGTTTGAAGAAGCGGTGGTGGCGATTAAGAGGAACACGCATGTTCTGGCGGAGAGGCAAATCGGGAAGATTTTGAAACTGAAGCGGGCGGGGTGGGATATTAACGTTTTTAATGCCACGGAGGCGTTTAGAGCGGTGGTCGAACCGGGAACCGGGAGGAACCGGGCGGCGATATGGGAGGAGCAGGTTTTGGAGCCCAGTTTCAGGATTGTAAAGCGCTTCTTGGAGGAGTAGCAAAATATAAATATAATAAATTAATTTAATTTGTTATTTCATTGTAGGTTGTAATAAAAAGTAATAATTAATATTTGTGCTTCCTCGCATTGTCCCCGGGAAGGTCTTCGGAGGCGGAGGTTTCAGATCGGCGACGGCGGATGGATTTTCTGGCGGAGAATTGTTTTCAGTGAGCGAGTGAAGGTTTGCCAAAATAATTCCAACAGATCATACCCAATATTCAAGATAGGAAAATATTTATTATTTTTTTAAATTAAAAACATCATCCTTCTTCTCTCCCTCTCGGATTCCTCTGATGGAAAGCAGTACATTAAATAAATGAAGCGGTTCAGGTTATGTGTAATCGATTTAATATTTTTTATATATTTTTTTTTAGTATTGGGTGGTTGATTGAATTTACGACTTATTAGTTGTAAATATATATTAATTACTGTTGAACTATGCTCGTTAGTTCATTTCTTTTTATAATCGAAAGTTACAGATCAAGTTTGATTATTCTTTTTTATCATTTAGTACTACACATTATGTTTTTTAAGTTTAAAGTTTGAACAACACCGTATATTTGTTGAATTTAAAAAATCAAACGATAATAAAAGTTGAAAGTTTTTTTGGTAGGTTGTAAATTTGAATTTTCAAGAAAAAAATTCTAAGTCAATACTAAACTCCTGCCTGTAGTTGATTTTTTTTTTTTTTTTTTTTGAAATTGGTAGTTGAATATTAGCCAGAAATATCAATTGATAATGTTTTTATGTTATTGGATGCAAATTCAAAGTAATGCTTTCTAAATATGGTTAAAAATATCATTTCTTTATTTAGTAAATTTACCTCCCTTTTGAACAAACAATATCAAAAACTAATTTTTAGTTAAATAAAAAAAAAAGAAGTAAAACTTGAACAGCGCTAAAGGGAAACAGAAAGTCTCATTCAATTGCATCGATCCTAACACAAATTAACAACATCATAACAAACTAAGCACATGGATAAGACAAGCTATAATTAATTTAAAACTATCAATACTAATCGTGACAATTTTGGTATTCTCAATTAATTATTACTTCAAATAATTCAATTGAGGTGAGTTGACGGATAATCATAACGATCATATTAAAACAATATTTCAGTCTAACTGTAGCGAAAAGATTTATTTCACAACTTTAATTTTAAATTTTTTCTTTAAAAAATAAGTTTTTTTTCCTCAATTTTACAAAACAATTATATATACTTTGGGTGATTAACACATTCATCCATCTTTTTTTTAGAAAAATAATAGAGATCCAACTCTCACATCCCTATTTGTGAGGTAAATACTACAGTTTTCTTGTCTCAAAAGATAGCCGGGTGGTTTGGACCTTCAAGCAATATTTTTAATGAATGCAACTTAACTAAACAATAACCTCTTGTGTATGTACGAGTATGGGCACAGTGTGCATACCCCAGATATAGGGTCAAAAAGGTCCAAAGCTGCCGACCCCGGGTAATAAAAACAAATTCATATTAGAGTTTCCTTGTGATTTCCAGATTTGACGAGTATGGTTAGAGAACTAAAACAAGTAACTTGAATTGATCATGTTTGACCTAATGAATTGATGAGTTGAGTTTCAATGTTATTGTACGAAATTTCAAGGGTTTTTAAGACATAACCATAATTGAAAAGAAAATTATGAGATGCATCGATTCAAGACATAAGAAAAAGATGGCCAAAATCCAAAAAATTTCTCTGGTTGGGTAAATGTCATATAAATGGGGACCAAACTAAATGAGCTAAAATTGATGTAAGACCAAGCCTAGGTAGATGTTATACAGTTTTCTTTCATTTTCATGTTTCCTGTTACTCCATCCTTCTTCCTCCTTTCTTCGTTTTAGGAAGCTCTACATGTTCATTCCAAAACAGCAATCCTAATCGGTCATCAATGGCCTTCCAAAAATTCCAATCATTTGCTCTCTTATATACCATGTTTTTGAAAGGGACATTTAAGCTACAAATCAAATTATTTGGCCTCTTAAATCTTAATTAATCATATGCGTATATCTATCCATTTCAAATTTAATTTGTAGTTCAACAAGATATGCAATCGTACAGCACAACATGGGAAATAATCTAGAATTATTGATTTGGGGACCCCATATCATATATAATTGTTGAGCTTAATTAATTCGCGTGTCCACTTCTTCCATTCTATTTGATTTCAAGTTCTTGAACTAACCCAAGATGTAGTATTGAACCATGTGTATTATTTTTAAGAGAAAAAAAAAATGTGCCGATAATGAATGTGTCTTGTTTGAGACATGCGCATGTTTTCCTATTCCCAATATAGAAACAAAGTGAATGTGTTTATGTTTAGCCCATGGTTTTTTAAAATCTAGGTTTTTGGAAACTAGGGTTTTAGAAACTTGAGTTTGGTCTTTGGTGTAGCATATAGTTTAAATGTAGGTACATTTAAAATGTGGGCTTGTAATTAATAGGAAGTGTGTGTCCTAAGAGATAGGTTTCAACGCTTCTATTTATGTAGTATTAGGCTAATTTGTTGCTTGGGTTCCAAGTAAGCACTGTTTATACATACTTGATATTCGCTTTATATAAAATACTTGATATCTTAAAGTTTTCGTTTTAACTCTACCTAAAATTTAAAGATTGTATAAATATAAAATTTGGTTATTCTATAATATATATATATATATAAACTTGAACATAGCTCCACTAGTTAGGGTGTATCTATCTCCGATTAAAAGATTGTGAATTTGAATCTCCATTCTCATATATTGTTGTATTAAAAAAAAAAAGAAATATTGTCTACGTTTTCTTTTGTGATAATCAAAGGCGAGTTGTGTTTGAGTAGCTAGTGTATGAGATTAACAAAATCTTAACATTTTTTCTCATCCATAAAAGCTAATGAAAAGGACACATTCAAGGGCCCTAGGTCATACTATTTTTATGAAAAAGATTTAATTAGATCCTGACTTATCTTGAACCAACCACTCTAGAATATTTGAACTTGTCAATTTTTCAAGAGAGATAAATCCTCCCTACCTAAATGTTTTGTATATTATATATTATATTATCCATATAGCTGAGGCCCTGGAAAGTATAATTACTTCTCTTACTTCTTGTCAACTGATTTTGGTGAAAGGGTTTTTGTATTTTGCCTTATGTGTGTATCATGAAAAGAGTAGGAGGCCTTATAAAGTTTCCAAGTACAATGTACAGAGTTCGAAGCAGGAGGTAGCAGCTGGCTTTTAAGGAAGCCAGAATACTTGCAAAAGAAAAAGAAAGGCAGCTGCAGCCCACCCGATAAAAAATTATCATAAGCCCAAAGAACAGAACAGACAGTGATTGCATTTAGCATACGCGCATGATTTTAGAAGAGTGGAAGTGGGAATTAAGCGGCAGTAGTCGTGGACATGCCTGGTCTCGGAGAATGTTGTTCGGAGGAATTAAAAATATTATAAAACAACAATAACCGAAGTACGAAATTAATAAAAACAAGAAAATTAAAAATTAGGGTTATTGGCAGAAACTGGAACAGAGGAAAGGCCCTGTCCTGTCGCGACTCAGATGGCCTTCCTTCGCAGCGTCAGTGCGCGTGCGGCTTCCTGCGCATGATCCTATAAATTAATATAACAAATTTCCCTTTTTCTTTTTATTTTTAATTCTGTGTGTTCACTGCCAGTGGCCGGCAGCCGGCTCTGTCCTGCGGCTTCAGTTTCACTACTTCCTCCCTCTCACTCTATTATAGACCATATATATAGTCCCCTAATTACTTGTTTTTTTTTTCCTTTTTAATTCCTGCTTGTCTTATTTAATTTAATTAAACAACTATGCTATTGCTATTGCACCTCATTCATCTCTATAATATGAGATATATATACCTATATATGTATATACATTGGTGTTACCAAATTTGTATCAATCTTATAAAATAAAACGTAGTCAAGAGTAGAACTATGTAGCGTAAGTATTTTTACGCAAGTTATTAAGATATATTTTTCTTTTGAAAATCTTTACATAGGAAGAAATTCAAAATAGAGAAAATAGAAATGTTCCATTGTATACACACACACGTGCGTGAAGTAAGTTTATCGAAGGGTCTTGTCATAGAATCGACTTTTCGATTAAATTTGAAGCAGAGTGGATTCTTCGTTCTTGTTTGTTCTAGGAATAATATGCTTTTCTTTTTCTCTTTTATTTTCTCCAATATTTTTATTAGCCAACCGCTCGGCCCATAGGAAAGGGGACAAAGCCCACAACAAGAGAGGCAACTTGAATGTCAGTTTAAAAAATTCTTCAATATATTTAATATATTTGTAAATTGTATCTCTAGCTTAGTATAAAATAATATTAATTAACTAATTAGCATATATGTTATAAATTTGGTAGAATTATTATATTTCAATATTATATATTTTATACGTTTAATTTTAACAAAAAAGAAATTAGTATGTAATATAAAATAGTATATTTATCAAACTTTTTATCTATGTTAATGTAATTCTGTATTAAGTTTGAAATTAAAAATTTGAAAACGCTCCAACTATTAAAATACTATTTTCATAATTTTTACTTTTTGGATTACAGAATTGAAAAATAGTTATAAAAAACAAAACTTTCAAACAATGTTCACTTCATTTCGTGAATTTGAAAACGTTAAACAGAATTATTCTAAGAATAAGAATTTAACATAAGGTTAATTGAAACATAAACAAAATTACAATTTGAATATTCAACATATAATTAGTGATATACTGATTTTTTTTTTTTTGAGCACATCAGTGATATACTGAATTAGTATCATACTTTAACTCATTAACATTTAATGTCATTTATAGATACCATTTCAAAAAAAAAAAAGAGTCATTTATAGATACAAAGAAGGGCAAAAATGTCATTTTAGAAAGTAATTATTGGAGATCTCTCTGACATTTAACTGGGCTGTAGGCAGTTAGCAATTGGGCACAATTCTTATGGACCAGATAGCCGATTGGTTCTGGCCCAATACTTATGGACCAAAATAGCTAACTGTCTCCGGCCCAATTCTAATTAGCGCGCGAAATACGTGTCTCCGAATTAGTGTCGTAAAGATCTCGCATCATTTATTTGATGGTTTCAACATTTTCTTCATTTTTATAAAAGAAAATATCGAGACAAATAACTTAAAAGGAATTTATTAGATATAATAACATACAAAATATTATATATTCTCAACAAACAATAATATATTACACATGTTGAAGAACCGGATAAAATGAATGTATATAATTTACTAATAAATGGACTTAAAAATTAAAAAAACAGAATCGTTTGGATTTACCTGACATTGTTTCCTTTCTTAAATTAAAAGTTAAAAAATACATTTAGTCCGTGAAAGTTAACGATTTAGTCACTGAAATAATGATTTGATCTCTGAACTTTTAAATTAGTAATAATTAAGTTGTTACCATTAAGTTTCGGTTAGGATTTAATAGAAATGTGATGTTGGATGCTAATTAGGATGCCGCTTGGCTAAAAAAGGGAAAAAAAATACAAAAAAGGAACCAATGACATGTTTCCCAGTCCCTATTACGAGTCTCATCTTCCAGTACCCACCGCCCACCCTTACGAGATCGACCAACAACTTAACCGTCCGGCTGCCGGAGATCTGAAGATGAGTGTCTGGCAAGACGTAAGTCAAGACAAAATTGAGGCTCGATATTGGTTCTCAAAGTCGAAAGCCAAAAGGAACAAAATCTCTTTTCTCTTAACAATTTGACTTCCACGTCTCCGTTAAAATTAATTCCTCAAGCAAACAACCATATAGGATTCTTATGCCTAGATTATAAATCAAAATGCACAACATTACAATTTAGATTTTGAAAATCGATTTTTGTGTGGCCCAAATCCTCACTTCACTCCTCGTTTTTTTTTTTAATTCTCGAGAATATCATTGACTATCCTCCCTTTTCATCCACTACTACAATGTGTGGGTTTGGTTTCCATGTAATATAAATTCAAAAGAAAGCCATCTTGGAGATTGCAAAAATGGAATTTCTTCATTTTAGCTTTCGACTTCGATTGAGGACTAAAATCCGGCCCAAATTTGGCCGGAATTAAGTCTTGCCAGGCACTCATCTCCAAATCTCCGACAGTTGGACGGTGAAGCTGGTGGTCGGTTGTAAGCTTGGAGATTGGGAGATGAGGGGATAGGGAGACACATTCTTTTTTTTTAAGGCCTGTCCACGTGGCATATTAGTTGTCATACCACATATATTTGTATTAAATTCTAACAAAATTTTAAAGATAAAGACTAAATTATTACGGTTCAAGTATTAAATCATTACTTTTAAAAATTTAAAAACTACATCGTTACATTAAAAAGTGCATGATTAAATATATTTTTTTAACCTAGATTAAAATAGACTATATAATTAATCTGAAACATTTTTTAAGGGTTGATGATGGCTAGTTAATGTGAAACTTGGTAATAAAAAATGGGATGCCGTGACAAATAAACTAAACAATTTGTTTATCTTTTCATCACGACTTAAATTAGCTTGGGGTTTTCCCATTAATCAAAGTTGAAAAATCATATGCAATCCTAAATATTTAAATTCTGAAAATAGAAAAAAAAATTATGTCAATTTCGGTATCTCTTTAACCTTACCCAAGACTCATGGTTTCTAAATACTAGGAGTTGACTTTTTTAGGTTTCCAAAATTTCGTTTCAAATAACAACGCGTCATTTTCCATGTTTTTAATTAGCTCAGGTGGCGGTTGACTTTCAAGAGAGAAAAAACTTTTGTACGAAAATATTTATCTTTAAATACTTCTTATTGTTAATTTAATTTTGTCGTCAAAATTATCATTTAAGAATTTTGTTATTTTGAAAATTTTTGTATTGCGCGTGAATTTTCAATTCAACCTTGTATTATGAGATTCTAGACAGTCCGAGATGTAAAAGAAATTACATGCTTTATTGGTAAAATCATATATTAAAGTTAATTTAATTTTAAGGAGAAAGATGTGTAATTTAAAGTTTGTTGGGAGTAACGACAAGAAGGTAGAATTTATAGATGCTTCGGTTGCCATTGTCGGATTGCAAAGATTAAAGATAGAAATTGAAATTAAATTATTGGAACAAAGACTTTGACTTTTGTATGCACGTATTATGTTTATGATATTATTTATTATTATTATTTTTTTTTGAAAAGGTATTATGGTATTTTGTTGCATGTATATTCGCATATTGTTCTGTTTGGTTGAAAGTCAACCATGCGGGTCTGACCAGGGTTTCTTTCTTTCGTTTTATTTATTTTCGAAAATGACCAAGATTTAAGCTCATGCACTGTTTCTATACAAACCTCCAATTAATTATTTATTTACATGTTATGTCAAAAAAAAGTTCATTTATTTATATGCAAGTCCATCCCTTTTTCAGACTTTCTTCTATTTTGAAATTTATTATTTTAATTCAAATCTCCCCGTTCCAACACGTAGGATACTTATCCAGCTGCCTCTCATATCGAGGAGTAATTTTAAATCTGTGTTAATGTTTTCGTTTCTTATTTTTCTAATAAAATAATATAATTGTATTCGGTAAATATTTGTTGTTTTTTTAATTTTTTTAGAAAGAAGCAAACAGTAAATTTTCAATTTAAAAAGTAAAAGTTTTGTATAAAAATAATTTTTTAATTAAATTTTTATGTTATTACTACCTTTTAATATTTATTATACCTTTTATTAGTCAAGAATGATAAAAAAATATTTTTGTTTATGTTTTAGGAATTGAAATGGGAATAAAAAATAAAAAACTTGATTTTGCGCCTTCTTTCAAAATTCTATGCAGTGTTGAAATATTTCTAAACAAAATAGAAATATGAAAACTTATGTGGTCAAATGTGTGAGTAACTCAATAAAATTAAAATTTAGAAACAAGAAACAAAAATATTACCATTCAAATATAAAAAATAGTTATCATTAAAGAGTTTAATATCTGTGTCCATCAAAGTATTGATGAACATCATTTTATGAAGGTATCTATAGAAATAGTTGATCATAAAAATATTTAAATTAAGCAAAAGTAACTATCAAGATTCATGGATTTCCATCTCAAAACCAATTGGTAATGAGAGGAGTAGTTCATGTCTATTATAAACTATGCAAGGTCCATTTTCTTTTCAATGTGGGATCCTTAACAGTAACGTTAGTGATATATATATTCTCCTGCAAGCAGTCTGCACTCACTCATAGCGACAACAGTTGGCAGTGGGACCGAAATTTGTCATAAGTGTATGACCTAAGGAAGGGAGCGACATTGATACCTGCGATAGTGTACGAGAGGTGCGACACGTCTTGCAAGTAGTCTGCAAAGGAATAAGGTGACAGTGAACAAAGCAAATACCATGCATTAGGAATGTCGTCCCCTAACGGCCCGCCAGAGTCTCGTATACGATCCCCACCATGTCATGTGCTAAGCATCCTTCCGATCGACCTTCCGCGCTTATAAGACAGACATACTACTACGACCACTAGGTAAGTGAAAAATATATCAACAAACTACTAGGGTGCTTTTTGCTCTCTTTCTCTAATTGCTAACTTGACTATCAGAGAGGATTAGGTAGGACATTGCATCGGTGTCGAAAATTGTTGTTGCATGCTCATTTATTCAACGGTTATCCATACCATCCTTTAAAGACAAAAATATAAATCTGGTTAATCATTTTATATTGTAAAAATATATATATTCTAATTGTTAATATGTAATAATAGTACTCGAACATCAATAAAATCAAGAAAGCAATAGTCTGGTTAATCACCAAAAAATAAAATATACCTTCTAAATTTTATGTTGTGATAAATTAAATCTCAAGAGCTTTTCTAGGGTTATGTGTTGATAAGGAAAATAATTAATAGACATTTCTTGATTATTAAATAACGAAGAAACAATAATTATAATATTGTAGATTGTCAAATAACTAAGGAATTAATAAAAGGAAGAATAGATGGTTAGTATTACAATTTTAATATTTCTTGATATCTTGGATTTTTTACAATAATTTGTAAATGTAAATTGCCACTTTGATTTATTTAATTAAATATCGATGTGTAAAATAGTAAAATTTCATCTATTTTCTATTGATGAACATCTCAAATTAGGATCTGTGTTTTTATTTGTCAATTTTAAGGTAGTTCAAATAGTTAAATACATTAATCCATGTCAGAAAGTTGTAAGTTCAATCTCTATCCCTACATATCTAAAAAAATGATTGTTTTGTTTTTATATTTGTTTTATTTTTTTTTATATAAATAAAATGGTTCTGTATATTTATATATAGTGTAAGGAGAATATGTCCTACCAAAAAAGGAAAAGAAAGAAATACAGTTGTTAAAAAAAGGATTTCTTGAGAACGGAGTGACCTAATCGCATACATAATAATATCTTTTTCTTCGACTGCAGGTCTTAAAATTTAGATTATAGGTTAGTTATCAGAAAAGAAAATGATAATAATAAAACCAAGTAAAATTCAAAAGAAAGTTAAGTAATTGAACCGTCATTTCATTAAAATATATCAATGTTTAAGAATGGTTTAGATTTGGTTATCTCTAATATATTACAAAAATGTTGAACAATACTTTATAGTATTGAAAATATTTCACGTAAAATCATGTCGATATTATTTTATAGAATTATATATGAGAAAAACAGGAATCTAAGCGACCATATAATAAAACCTAGTATTATGAAATTTCCGAATACACATACTGTTGCAAAGTAAAAATAGGTGACGCAGCCGTCACAGATTGGTCAATAAAGTACAGTGTTAATAATGGTTTTTTTTTTTTTTTTTTTTTTGCGCAGGTAATATCTTATTCTTAATAATGTTTTATATGTATATGTTCATCGTCAGTGTGTAGGCTGGATCAATCTTATACAATTCAAACCCCAACTTGAAGTTTAAATAATAATAATAATAATAATAATAGAAAATTGTAAATTGATTCTTCCGGCGGCTCCGCCGTCGTAGGTAAACGGAAAGTCCCTCAAACTGTGTTTCTCCGATGTTTCTTTACCACAGCTGCCTTCAAGTTTATCTCTCTACTCTCCTCTTCTTATGTCCTTTTGTTATTACTATTTGGCTCCTGGGTTTAATTACATTAATTACTTTATTTAATATTATATTTCAGTTGAGACTCCGTTTACAATAGGAAATTTTTAAAATTTTGAAAAGGGATCAATTTTGACCTTAGCTTTTGACCTTAAATTTTTAATTCATTAAATTGCACTTTAAATTAAATTTGGATAAGTGGTAAAATTTCTATCTTAAATGTCTTCAGAGTATTACAGCTTTTACCTTTTGGTAAGTTTTTATTTAAATAATTGTTGAAAAAGAAAATTCTTTTAATGGATAGAATTAAAATTAAAAAATTACAATATTTGATTTTATGCAGCTGATTTTTATTAAATTAATAAATTTCTGATAGATTTAATAGATGATCAATTAGCAGGTAAAAATTGCACTTTTAATCTAATTTTATGATTCAATTGATAAAAGTTGGTAAAAATTATTATAACTACTCCAAGTCAAAGTTTATTTTTTTCCTTAAATTTAAATTAATTAGAGTTTTACAATGTGCTTTTTAAACTCCAAATCACAAGTAAGAGATATCCCATACAAATTAATTTTTCTAATACTCTAATCTCACGATCCACATCTTCTTTAAAACGAATAAACTTACATTTTAACATCAAATTGAGCCAATTTTATTCTGATGAATTCAAATATATGATCAACCTTTCGTTTTTGGATTCAAATTATAAGTAAGGTCTTACTTATGGTTTGAATGCTAAAAAGGAAAAATTAGAGTTCAAATAAATTATTTTGAGTTGATAATTTTGGTTGATTCATTTCTCTATCGAAATAGGTAGATTAAATTTTAAATTGAAATATCTTCCATTAAATGAATTTTATTGAAATTGATCTCATGGATATAAGTGGAGAATTTCATTATACTCTAAACACATATAAGAGTATATGCAACATATACATGTGTTCTCATATGAACAAGGTCGAAGTAAAAAAATTTCAAAGAAATGGACAAATTTTACTTTCTAACTTTTGTATTTATACGATTTTCCAATCTTGTGAGCGAGAGTGGAGAATAAGAAAGAAAACATTCAAATATTTAATATTATCTTTTTACCTAAAATGAGACAATTGCCAAGATATTCCCTCCTTCCTTTTTGGCTCGAAAACAATTTTCAAACCCCCACGAATACTTAAACTTAAACTAGGATAGATTTGTTTGAACGAAATCACTAATCCCGAATTTAAGTTTTTGCAGTCAATCTCCCAAATTATACCATTAGATAATTACGTTTCACATGAGCCATCTCAATCCCAATACTAAAGAATTGGCAAATTGTATTTATAAACCAAACAACCAACCAATCGCCCTTTTTAAAAATATTTTGTAACATATACAAAAAATAAAATCATATACATGCACGTCAACGGTCAGAAATCCCTGCCCCCTCTTCAACTTTATCCGCTGCCCTCCTCCAGCTCCTCATTACAAATATACCCACCTTGCCCTTCTCTCTCTATAAATTCCCCCCTCTCTCTATAACAAATTAACCACTTTTTTTTTTTCTTTTTCTTCTTGACATCAAATCAATAATTAGTCCCCTCCTCCGGCGCAACGCCGACCACCATGAGCCCAGCTAAATCCTGCGACATCAATGGCCCACGCCCATCTCCCTTGTTGATCCATAAACACTCTCGCTTGATTCGTAAGCCGCCGCCGCAGCTCCGGCAGCCGCTCATTATTTACACCCATTCCCCCAAAATCATCCACACCCAGCCCAAGGATTTCATGGCCCTCGTCCAGCGCCTCACCGGCTTCACCCCGCCGCCGCCGCCCCACGCCGACGACTCCGACAGAAATAACAACGTTAATTTTGATAACGATTCTTCCTCGGTTCTAACGGAGGAGGTTAATTGTGGGGACCACAACCACCACCCCTCCTACGTTAAGGAAGTCCAGAGTCAGAGTCAGAGCCATTCGTTTTTGGCCGACGTTCCGTTATTCACGCCGGCGGGTCTCCGATATGCGCCCGATGCGACGTCGTTTGCGTCCCCCGGCTTGCCTAATTCCTTGTCCCCCTCTTTCATGGAGTTTCTCAAAGGCTTGCCCGAATTTTAGGATCATCCGTCATCTTATTAAATTTGAATTTTTTTCCTTTTCCTGGGAATTTTTAATTTGTGTTAAAATCTTGTTCATAAACTTGGATTGATCCAATCCATTAGAGAAACAACTATAATTTGTGAATTAGTTATCATAATTATTCAATTCATTCTTTTCCCATCTAAACCCTTCCATAATTATGATCTTTTTTTTTTTTTTTTTGGTAGTCAATTCTGTACAGCTTATTATTTTGAAGGGTTTATTTATTTTGTTTTTGACAATTTGATGCTGATGGACTCAGCCATTGTATTTATGAATATATTATGTTCAAGTGATGAGTTGTAAAAGTCAACCTGTGTAAATTATAAAATATCGCGACGTCATAGTATTAATTAGGAAGAGCATGCGGTTGACTGTGATTAATTAACTAGTTTTAATTTCATTTGAATGGAACAATATTTTTAATTAAGGTTGTAAATTTCAAGGGGTGGGTTAGTTCTTTACTTCTGGGCAGTTGGCACACGTTTTATTACTATGGACAAAAAATGCAAGTGACTAGTCTTATGACTTGAATTCTGCAGATGCTCATATACAACTAAAATTATCAATAATATACGTATTCAAAGAATTAAATTTATTGTAATTTTTTTTGGATGTTAAATAAAATTTAAGGCTTCAAAAATTTATTTTTGAGCCAGAAGTTTTATATTTACTTTGTTGTGGTGACTTTAAAATATTTTTTATTTTGATTATTGAAGTTTGGATAAAAATTTTATTTTATTGTTATTATTCTCATTCACTTTTTCATGAATCATGTAACACAATTAAATCTATTTTGGAACTCAACAAATCATTTTAAACACTTGTCGCATAGGTATGAATTGACATAGTATAAATCAATGACAATGATCATCAACGTCCACTGTTTTGAAAGTAAATTCGACGTGATGTTAGTGCTAAATTGTTCTATTACCGATTGCCCCAAAAAATTAACATAACATTAAGATCAAACATGCACTTACCGAAACGAATTGAAACAGATCAATATCAAAGCTCATAAATTTTGTAGGAAAAATAGAGAGAAGAAAAGTTTTCTTGGTGTGTTCTAAAATGAAATAAATAGGCGATTTTTATAGGAAGAAGAAAAAACATGTTTCTTTTTTAAAAACATATATGATAAATAGAGGAAACCGTTTTAATTAAGGTAAAA
The DNA here is from genome assembly GCF_013281855.1 of Momordica charantia. Lineage (NCBI taxonomy): Eukaryota > Viridiplantae > Streptophyta > Magnoliopsida > Cucurbitales > Cucurbitaceae > Momordica > Momordica charantia. Next base: position 28,930,959 of record NW_028275167.1, on the reverse strand, counting down.
TATTTTTCACGTAAGCGTGAGCTACTTGAACTCGCCTGCCCATCCAACCGAACCAATGACGGCAACATGTGAGAAAATATCTCGAGCTTACTCCAAACAACCTTTCTCAATAAAAACACTTTTCTCACTTGAAAAAAAATCATCCGATAGAAAAATGCATTCTTTTTGTTTTGGAAAATATATATCTCTTCTGACATTCCCAACACATAATTCATAAAAATTTAACATAAGGATTTTGTGATCTAAAATTTTAGAACAAAAACATTAAGAGTTTACAAAAGTATTTGAACCGTATGATCAAAATAATATAAAAATCAAATTGTTTTTAAAGCTTCCAAATCTTGTGTTTCTTAATCTCACTTGCCCCAAATTTCCATAATACAAGCTTCTATAAATTTTTATTTCCTTTAGGAAAAAAAATCTATAAAAGCGATTGCATGGCGGTGTTCGGCGCGACCGTACTAAAAGTTTAAAACATGCATCAAGCTATGACGTGGACTGCTTTGCTTATGCTTACGTCATGCACACGTTTTTCTTTTCTAGAATTTGTAGCTTCTGTATAATACAGTGAATTCATTTAAATTTTTTTAATTAAAAATATTATTTTATAATATAGTTAAATGCTTTGGAACTTTGGAGTGCTGTCTGTAACAAATTCAATTTTAAAATTTAAATGTTAGATAATTGAATTGTATACTTACCAATTAAAAAAATCAATTTCACTCTGCACAAGTGTAGTTCTAAGTGTTGAATAGTATTATATCATTAAATAAAAAGTTAGGGATTCGAATCCTCACCCTACACGTACAAAAATATTAGTTCAATTAATCAAAACATTACTTACTTTCTAAATATAAGAAATTCGGAAATTTTCAATCTTTATTGAATTGATAAAAATTTGATTAAAAAAATGGTTAAAAAAATTATAGTACTTAAATGGACAGGGACAAGGGGGAAAATTTTTTATCCTCCCATATCCCATAGTAGGGAGAACTCCCATACTAGTTTAATTTAAATTGCGTCATGTGTAAAGGAATATTATTATTATTTAAATAAAAATGTTTATAGTTTTTATGTGGGGTCCACGAGCAAAATTGATCAACAGGATTTCACCTTTTCTCTTAAATTAATCGTACATTATCTCTTATTAAATATTTTAGATGTGATTATTTATTTTTACTTTTCTAATTTATTCATCTCTTTAGTGTTATTTACATCTTCACTTACTTCTCTCATCTTTTTTTTTTTTTTTTTAAATTTCTCCATTCAAACTAAATTTCTTGTTTCTTTTTCTTAACGATTTCCACTCCACTTTTATGTATGAATTTTCTATTTATTTTTATTTTTCTTGTTATTTATTATTATTTTTTCTATAACATTCTAATCATTTTTATATATTTTTTCATTTTTTATTGAATTCATAAAAATATTTGGATGTATTTATCCTCACAAAAAAGTAAATCTTTGGGTATGTTATGTTTAATTCTTTACCATTTTTTTAAATTCATAATTTTTGTGAATTTTGATTATTTGATTATAAATACACTTTCTTTTTTGTCTTTCAGTACAAATATTGTTTGAATTTTAGGTTAATTGAATTTTTGTTTCAAATCAATGGCTAGTTTAGGTTATTTATACTTTTTCTCTTTGTAGAATACAAAAATTTATTTTTGATAAATTTACCCGTAATATAAAGTAGTTGTGCCAATACGTAATTTTGTGATACAAGATAAAGAGTAGGAACTCAAAATTAGACAAGATTACAAATTCAGAATCCAACCAAATTTCCCTACCATTTACTCTAGTTTGTGACTTGTGTGGTACGGCTTGGCGCCTTTCGGCCCAATATTGTTTGGTATATGTAAATCCATAGGGAAGCCCAAGTAGTAGATAATACAATAATGGGCCAAATTTTAAGGCCCATAATGGGCCGAACGTTAATCACTATTGCAGGAATGGCAATCTAAGAAGTGATTTCTATAAACGCATTATGCTATGTGTATATATCCTTTGACAACGGATTGAAGGTTGAAATTGCAATTTCTACATCTTGTTGAACTAAATAACAATAATAATAATTAACTTTTTAAGAACGAATTGAGCAGTTAAGTTCTATACTTAATTTTATTTACATTTCATTTTTTTTACAATAAATAGGGTGGAAGATTAACAAAGCGAGCAGCTCGCAGTAATTGGCATATACCTCTAACCATGAGATTGTGAGCTCAAATCCCCCTAATACTAAAAAAAAAAAGTAGAAGATTTCAACTCATGATTTTTTGGTAGAGATAGATGTCAATTACAACTAAGCTAACATTTGAACTCATGACTTTTTGTTGGCCTCTATATTTTATTTTGATATCAACTTTTAGATTTGGTTCATTTTACCTATTAAAATCTCAAAATGTTTATTAGAATCTCAACATTTTTTTTTAAATTTAACTACTTTAGAAAAAGCGGTTATTTTTATGTCAAAATTTTCCAAAAAAAAATTTAATATGATTTTAAATATATATATATTAAAGTGCATATGTGGCATGATGTCCAAAGCTAAAATAGATATTTTTAAACACGCATTATAGAGAAATGACCCAAATTTTAAGATGACTTTGAAAATTAGCTTTATTTGGATATGGATAGTATTTGAATTACTCTTTTTGGGGCAAGAGAAAAAAGAGAAGTTGATTTGGTAGTCATCATAGAACTCAACGAGTCATTTCGTGTCGTCTATTATCAAGCCACCACCAAATTCTAGACCTAAAAAAAAAAAGTGTCAATTTTTCGAAAGCAAAATAAAACTTCATTACCAATCCAAACACAAAGCTTTCATTTCCCACTACCCTTTTCTAGTTTTATGAATAATTAAAAAATAATAAGCCACCTAAGAAATTACACAATTCTTATCTTTCTCATTCGTGTGCATCTTCAATAATCAATGGAATAATTATTGTCTAATAAACGCAATTAAATAAATTATGTGGTTCAACCGCTTCCGCTTCTCATTATTTTATTTTCACCCCAATTGTTTGTATTTGTAAATTGTATCAAATAAATAGAAAAGCAAGATCTCGGACAAGAAATATATAATATATCGATTTATAGACATTATTCGCCTTAATTAAAATAAAATTACATTATTTACAATCTTGTCTTCGTCTTTTCTGTTTTTCTTTGTCCTCTTTTTTGGTGTTTTTTCTTTAAAATAAAAGGAAGGGTGATTCGGCCATCAATGATTAATGAATAATGGAGAACAGCTAATCCCTAACTAACACGAGTTACCGCCGAGTGGCGACAACTCACCCGCTGACTCGGTAGTCGGTATTTCTATTCCGCTGAAACCATAACCGCGTCGGCGTCCCACCAAGTCTCCACATCCGCCGCCGTCAAATTCTCCAGCGGCGTTTTCACGTTTCTCACGTCACCGACCGTTATCTTTCCGGCGTCGACGTCTCTAATATAAACCTTTTGGTCACCGGGAAATTTGACCCCGAGGACCGTCCCCGGCACGGGCATCCAATCCGCGATTAATGCTGGAATTTGACAACCCACGCGCGTGTCCCACAGATTTACCGACGTCTTACCGAAAAGATCCGCGGCCGCCGACCACAATACTGTCGACGTCGATGCCGGTGCTATCTGTGATTTTCCGGCCAAAATGGAGCCGATTTTTGGCTCTTCAATTACATCGTTAATCTCATTCGGGTCGACCCGACGGTGATCGAACTCGAATCTGAAATTATCCCACAACTTCACAACGCTCTTTCCTCCGGCGAAATCGGTCCAGGGGAGCTGGTCGCCGTCCCGGTCTTGGTTTTGGAAGCTCCGCCGGTACCGAAGTCCCGGAGTCCGTTTCGTTTCGAGATCATAATCGGAGCCTCTGACGCGCAAATCCCGGTCACTCGAGTCCCAATTCCGGGAACACGTGGCTACGGGCTCGTCGTCGTCTTCTTCGAACTCGGACCACGACGAGGAAACAGAGCTCGCAGAATCATCGCCGGAGATTTCACCGTCGGAGTCGGAATCATCAACAATCTCCTTCAGAATACGTTTCTGGCGCCGGAAAATCACGAGCAGAAGCTTAATCCGGTTGATTACGCCGCTAAAAGTAGCAAGAACGGCAATAATCACAGCGCTCCATTTCCAGAGATCCAAGGATTGAGAAAGGGTTTGAAATCCAGAAGGGGAACCCAAAATTTGGGGAATAAGAGTGGGGCTGGGCAAGGAACCGATCCCCGATTCCAACCCACTAAACCTGTTAATCACAGGAACCTCCATTATGTTTAACCTCAGTACTGCCAAGAACCCGAAGCAGCCACAGACTTAAAGGAGAAGAAGAATGAAGAGATGTAAAGAGAAATCCGGAATCCAAATTGGGAATATTCGGATATAGAGTAATAGAAAGGGATTTTGATTTTGGGGGAAGAATTGGGATTTGGTAGGGCGAGAGAGGGGATGAAATTGGAAGAGGGGTCGGGTTTATAAGGAGAAAAGAAGAGGCTGAAATGGAAGATAAAACCAAAGAAGGAGTGACGTGCAAGATAGAGATTGGCTCCGTGGTAGTCTGAATGGCATCCACGTCAGCAAAAAGAGCAGAGAAATGGGAAAAATATATCTGGTATTTATTTTTATTAATTAATTTTGGGGCGAGCAGCCGCAGGGAAGTTATAATGGGATCGGACGGGATCAAATTTATAATATTCGGTCACAAATTTTTGTGGACATCGTCCTTGTGATGTTGACACGTGGGGACAGATCATATTACGCAGTGATCCATCGGTTCTGCTAACGTCCAAGACGGGCCCCACCTTCTGAAATTGTATGATTGATTTTGTTGACGGTGGTGGTGGCCGGTACGGGGAGGCGCACCCGCTTCGGCCAGTCGATTATTTTTTTCTTTTTTGGTGGGGTTTTCTTTATTTAAATTTTCCTGATAAAATAATCAAAAATTTTATACCTACAACCTATTGTCACTATTTGTTTGATAAGCATTTCGTATTTCGTTTTTTATTTCAAATACCGTATTCGTTTAAAATTTTAGAAATACAAAAGTTTTTTTTTAACAATCATAGTTCTTTCTTTAAAAAATAAAAATAAAAAAGACAAAGTTGTTATCAATTGTGGCCTTGGAATCTTGATTTTGAATTTCTAAAAATAGGTAGGATGAAAATATCTATTTCAGAAAGTGAAATGCCATTAAATAATTGAAAGAGAAAGTTTTAATTCTTGAGAATTTAGGTACAACTTGAAAATGTTTTGAAAGATATCTTCTTGTGTATTTTTTTTTTTTTTTTGTAACAGTTGGTTTTGGTAATTTTACTTCGACCTATTTTTAGAATGTCACTAGAAAAGGCATTGAACCCAGTTTGAGAGACGATTGATTTACAATCGAGTTTTTTTTTTCTTTTATTTTTTTTTTTGATTTAGAATATGATATGAGTTCTTAAACTATTGAGAAGAGACAAAAACTTTCTCAAAATTGAGCTTATTCATAAATAAATAAATAAATAAATTTTGAATCTCAATACTAGAGTGATATAAATATGTCAATTTCTTATTTGAAAAGGCTGATTTGACTACTCATACATTAACGAAACCATAAGAATTTGCATATATTAGAGTTGATTAACAAGTTTTTGTAAATGGTGGGTGAAACTTTAGCTATGAATTTTAGTTTCAACTGATGATTTTTTTAGTATTTTTGTTTCATTATTTGTTGTTTTCTTGTTTTTATCTCTATTTTCTTGTGTTTATAGTAGATTAGTTTTAATGATATTTAATTAAAATATTTGAGAGTGAAAAAGATAAAGATAAATTCTTAATTATGCGATTTAAAAAAAGAATTGCCAAATTCCAATGGTGACAAGTTGGATTTACTTATATTATATAGTTTCAATTTAATTAATTGTTTAAAATGGGATTTGATAGGTGTCAAAGTAAGCATCAAATATTCTTCCAGACATGCCTTCCAACAAACTTGTAAATATAATACATGATGACATTTTTCTAATGGAAAAAATTATTCTTAATTTTATACAGCAAGTAATGTAATATTAAATATTTTCATAAATGGAATGACACATCAAATACATAATCTTGTTCTGAATGATAAAAATCTCAAAAACGACTTCCAAATTTGTGATTTCCACCAAATATAATTTACGTTCTAGAATTGGCTACAATGCCTTTATTTTGCTACAAAATTTTGAATTAAAAAAAAATTGTTACATTATTTATTATCAAGTATAACGAATCATTCTGATTTTGAACAACTTCTACTTTAAAAAAATAAATTCAAATTTATTTTATTGCAACATGTGGGGATAGAGGATCAATCTCACAACCTATTGATTGGAGGTATATGTCAATTAAAGTTATGCTCGTTTTGACAAAACAAATTCAACTTTAATGTATTATATTTATTTACCAACATTTTATTGCTATAAAAGAAAATTGAAATATAAATTTTAGGTGATGATTTGAACTATTTTTTTTTGGTTAAAAATAGCTATATTTAAGTTGATAATTGATAATTTGAATTTAAAATTAGCCATATATGTAAGAAATACAACCATCATAAGTTTATTTTTAAAATAAATTTAAAATTATCTTAAAAATTCATGATAAAATTTAAAACCTATTTTTGTTAATTATTTAAAACAAAATAAGTTTATATTTATTTTGGGAAACCAATAATTGATTGCTTCTTATATTTAAATGAAATAGAAACCAACGATCGTGAATCTTAACTTTCATTGTCAATTGCTTCTTGCATATAAACTTATTTTGTTTAAAATAAAAACTAATAAAAACAGGGTTTAAATTTGATCCTGAATTTTTAAAAGGTATATTTTATTTCTTAATTTTTTAAGAGCACATTTTTTATTCTTGAAATTTGAGTAGGTTCCTATCGATCTCTAGGGTTTCAAATAGGATACTTAATATAAAATATGAAAATTTGTTCAAAATGCTCACTGAGCTACTTTGATTGTTGGCCAACTAACATTAAAAAAACGTGGTTGTTAAATTTCTCGTTTTAATTGCTGATTTGGAAAATTTTTATTATTTTAATAATATGATCTAGTAATTTCTTCCCCTAAGGGGGACGATAATGACTCGAGAAGAAGGGAAGAGAGAGATAAAAATGGAGAAATTACTAGATATTATTAAAATAAAATTTTGCCAAATCGATAATTAAAATGAGCAATTTAACAATCACGTCATTTTAATGTCATTTAAAAAATTGTCGGAGGAGTTCAAGGGTCATTTAGAACCGTTTCTCAAATCTTAGGGACTAAAAGTATCCATTTCGACATATTAGGACTAAATAGATAAATACTTAAAACCTCGTGGACAAAGAGGGCATTTTGCCCAAAGAAAAATTATTTTGGTCCTAAAAATTTCAATAATTTATTTTAGTTTTGAAGTCTGAAAGAAATAATTATAACCTTTGCTACTGTTTTGTCATCGAATATTAGTTTGTCCAATATCCATTTCAATATATATCTACATCATCATATTACTATAGATACTCAAAGTCATTCTAGGACCAAAATACTTATTATTTTTAAAATTCAAAATTGAAAATATAAATTTTGAAAACTTAAAAGACAAAATAAAAGATTACAAATATGACAGCACCAACGCACAAACATTAGCTTTGAGAAAACAAATATGTGATTAGTACCTATTATTCTCTTGATATTCTAAATTTATTGAATTAAAAAAAAAAAAAAAAGCTTTGAAACTTGTTTTTTGTTTGAGTTTTGTGTTGGTACTTGGTATGACAGGGTGAAAAATGGAACCTCTTATTAAATTAAAGCCATTTAACTCGTGCGTAAATGTTTGACTATTTCATTTATTTTTTTATTTATTTACATTTAGAATGAAATTATGAAACACATGGATTCCGTTGGCCGGTTGGGTTTGAATAGAAATGAAGCCGTGTAGAATGGTTTGAATACTTCAACTTTTATTTTATCCTTACCCCAAAATAAATACAATTTATAAAAATAAGCATAGTTTAGTGCTAATTCAATCTCATATTTAAACTTTTCTTCAAGTATTATATGAATGTGTAAATTTGAGTTTGCAAAATGTTGCCAATTCATCTCGTTTCATAGCTCAATTCAACTTATCAACGGATGGGGTTGAATTGAAGCTTGAGAGAGACATTTTGACATAAAATTAATTAAGAAAAGCAATCATTTTGATAGGGTTTAGTGGGGTTTGACGAACATGAGTGCCCTCCAAAAAAATAAGACATAAAAGTGAAGAAATTAAGTTTAATTGGGTCCCACCGCGTCCCCAATCATCAATAATTTTAAAATAATAATAATATAATTGGTTGGCGTTTGGCAACCACAAAAATAAATAAATAAAAAAGTCGACATTTCAATTTCTTAAGCTAATAAAGAAGCCACGTCATTCTATTATTCTACCAAACACTCTATTATCTTATTGCTTCATATGATTTCCCTTTTTTTCTTTACAGATAAGTCAAATGAGTAGGAAGCTGTCAGCCTTCGTCAGTTTATAAATCTTTATACTTATTTTTCCAATTTTGATAACTTCATATTTTTCGGATTTTACGGCTTAAACTTTCTAACTTTCGGTTTTTAAAATACCTTCTAAGCTTAGATTTAAACAAACACCATTTCCCCCTCTTTAAAAGAAATCTCAAAGTTGCCGTATAAAGGAAAACCTTATTTGTTCAAATCTTCAATCTTAGTTTCTAGAATTCATACCATTTTTATTTAGACTGTGGAATTAATAAAGGGTTTTATATACTTCTTTATTATATTAATAATTTGCTTTTTACCAAAGTTTAAAGTCGAGAAGAGAGAAAATTTTAAAGATTTTATACATGAATTCTTCTATGTGTTGATTACTAGAGTGGCTTGTAGAAAATGGATTATTGGACTTATAAATTGAGTTCAGGGAAAGGTAGGAAACGAGTTGAATCTCTTTCTATTTGCTTTTTTTTTTAATAATAAAAAACTTTATTCCTTCTAACATAATAAAATAACTATACAGACAGCAACTGGAATTACATTCTTATAGAACAGATTCATGTGAAACCAGCACAGCACAGGCTCCCTTCCTTTCCAGGGGAGGAGAGAGTCACAGTTCCATTATTTAATACATTACCATAATTTCTTCCACAAATTTGGAATCCAGCAATTAGCATATCCCACATTTGTTCAGTTCCAAATCTTCAACAGTTCAGGCTCACACTCTTTTGCTCTATTAATGCTGCTGAAGCAACCACAAAAAACGAACCAGAACAACAAACAAACAAACAAAATAAGAAAATGGAGACCTGTAAAGTTCTAGTGGCGGCCTTGCTGTTGTTGGGGTTCATTTTTCCTGTTATCTCTGGTTGGGGCGTCGACGGCCATGCTGCCGTCTGCAAAATCGCTCAGGTTCTTCTCTTTATATGTCTTTGAAACCCCATTTTCCAAATTTGCATCTTTGATGAAGGAACTTCTTTGGTCTTTGTTTTGTTGGAACAGTCACGGTTGAGCAGAGCAGCAGCAGATGCAGTGCAGCAACTGTTGCCAGACTCCGCTAGCGGCGATTTGGCTAGCGTTTGCAGTTGGGCTGACAGAGTCAAGTTTTATTATCACTGGTCCTCTGCTCTTCATTTCATTGATACTCCAGATTCCCTCTGTTCTTACCAGTATGACAGTTGAGTAACTTCCTTTGTTTCCATTCCTCTCTAGTCTGATTTCTTCTCTCCTTGTTCTAAATTTTTGTCATTTCAATCTTTCAAGGGGACTGCAAAGACCAAGCAGGAGTGATAGGACGGTGTGTTGCAGGCGCCATTAACAACTATACTTCCCAGCTTCTGAAGTACCAAGCTCAACCATCTCAGTCTAAATGTAATTTTCAAGAATACAAAAATCTTATCGACTTCTCTTCATCAATTTACCAATAAATCTGCTAATACGCTAAAACTTCCCATCGCCAGATAACTTGACTCAAGCACTTCTTTTTCTTTCACATTTCATGGGAGACATCCATCAGGTACGATATGAAGCTTACATGGACATATGCAATTATTTACTGAGATGATTTTACCTCAAATGCAGCCTCTGCATGTGGGATTTACGACAGACAGGGGAGGAAACACGATCGATGTTCACTGGTACACCAGGAAGCAAAATCTTCACCATGTAATTATAATAACCCAACTTCAACAGAGTGCCCTTGACATTTCTAGTCTTTAATCCATGAAAATACAGAGTTGGTTGTGATTTTTGCAGATCTGGGATGACAGCATTATCGAGACTGCAGAAGAAAAGTTTTACAACTTCAGTGTGGATGGCCTGGTTGATGCAATCCAAATGAATATCACGGTCATATACTTTTAAGTCAAAACTCAACTTGAAAAACAAGCTCGATCCTAATCGTTTTAGAGATTCTAATGCTTTTTTTTCCTCTCTCTTTTGCTGTTTCTGATCAACAGAAGGGATGGAGAAATCACGTTGAAGAGTGGGAGAAGTGTAGTTCTAATGAGGTAGCATGCACAGAAATGTATGTGCCACAAGAAACAGTCCATTGATCCTTCATTTTTTAGAGCATATAATTTCAATAATATGCCTCAACTTTCGCTCGAATGTGCAGATATGCATCAGAAAGTATCCAAGCAGCCTGTGACTGGGCATACAAAGGTGCAAGTGAAGGTTCTATACTAGAAGGTAGACTGCTTACGAAGCTTGATTGAGCTGTTCATTGGGCAGAAGAGATTTTAACTTAAAAACTTGCTTGCAGATAAATATTTCTTCTCCCGAGCGCCGATAGTGAACCTGCGTCTGGCACAAGGTGGAGTTAGATTAGCGGCTGTTTTAAATCGCATCTTTAGTTGACAGACTCTCCTTTAGTTTATACTCAGAGGAAAAGCCTGCATGAAATAGTTATGTTTCAAGTTAGTAGTTGGGAAAAAGTCGACCGTATTATGCTACGTGAGCTTGTAAAACAATCAGCACTACTACGTGAATAAAGTTCTTCCTGAAATATCATTCTCTTTGTTTGATTTAACTCTTTTTAATCTCTTTATCCAGTCCATGCCTCATTGAGCTACATGAATTGGATCCCCTCCCCATCCAAGAATTGGAGTTGAATAGCACATTAAATTTCTGTCATATTATACAAATGTAAAGAGATAATGGAGCTATATTGGGAAACAGTTTTCCCTCTTTTAAGAATAGAAATTCAATAAAAACATGTTTAGTTAACTATCTTTTAAGAATTGTTTTGGCAGATGACCCATTTTCCAGAGCACCAAAGTAGTCCTTTTGTCCTGAATTTGTAAATGATGATATCAAGTACACAACAATCTTATCTTTTACAAGCCATTGGATCATCAGATCACAATTCGTAAAAATTAGCTTGGAAACGGAAGTAGAAAGCTATTTTTAAGAAAAGACTCCCAAGCAGCTCCAAAGTCATTCAAACCTGATTATCATTTAAAAAAATAAAAAAATAATAATAATAAAAACTGAGGCAGAGCTCTATAATTTAGTGGACAAAGCAGCAGACCTTTAATTACTATGGTTTCTTCACAACAAGGACAGGACACTTGGCATTTTGAACACAGTAGTTGCTCACACTCCCTATAAGAGCTCTGTATGAGACATATATTGATACAGTCAGCATCCGGTACATAAACCCATTATAGTCAAAAAGGGGCAAAATCGATAAAAAGAAGAAAAAAAGTTGCACAGGTACTATTAGGTGATGATACCGAAAGCTAAAAATCTCAAAATTCTAACGAATTGAAAGTCAGGCAGCAACAAACTGGGTTGTAGGATATCTCAGTAAGAAATTAAAAGCTGAAAAATGTACAATTATTTCATATAAGTTGATAGACATTCTGCAACTAATAAGAAGCAAGGACATAAGCTAGAAAACTCTTCAGTTTCATCATTTGAAAATGATAGATATTTACTCATTAGAATGAGTATAATCTACTAGTAGCTATGAACTTACTTATGCATGTGTTTTGGCAACAACGAACGTCAGAAAAAATTTGAGATGTCGAAGCTAAACGCTTCTGGAAGGCAAATGTTGATTAATAAAGTCTAACCTCTGAGCACAACTGGTTGTATAAATAAGAAAATGAAGACCAACCTCTTAATTCTCCCAAGGCCACGATCACCTAAGACAAGCATATTTATATTGAGCTTTTCAACTGCATCACATATGGTTGTTCCAGGATTCCCAACCTCTGTGATTGATATAGCAGCCACCTGCAGACGATAAACAATTTTGCATTCCTAATTTTACGTAGCATCAAATTTATGCAATCAAGAAATAAACATTAAAAAAAAAGTTCTTCAAATATGAGTATACGTATGTTCTCGATCCAAATTGTTCAAATTTGGAGGTCAGAGTTGTCCTGTTGAATCAAAATACAGAACACCGTGAAAACTTGACATGAAAGTAAGAATCCAATCATACCCCTCTTTCAGCACATATATCCTTTGCTTTCTCAAGGAGGGCGCATCTGACTTTCTTGTCATTCTCTTGGATCGAATTAGCCAACTCCGTATCTGTCGTGCACAATAAAATTGACCTGATCAGAACATCTCAACGTCTTAATCGATGCTTTTTTATTTTTAAATCCATCAGCAAGTACAGACAAACTAATTCAAACTATAATAAAATTCCATAAGACCTAAAAGGCCCGGATTAGTTCAGTTCATCACTTGACAGCCCACGGATCATCGTTATGTTCTCTCTATACATCAAATATTAGCGAAGTTACATGTATGTAAAGTAAAATTAGAAATGCTTAACTGGATGTAACGTGACAATACGTGCGCGCAAGGCCAAGCGATGCAGCAGCACCAGCGCCGAAGGTGTAAATCGTGGGCGGAGGAAGAGCCGTGAAGACGAAAAGGGGGGACTCGGCTAGGGATTGTTGAAGATTTTCGAGCACCCAGATGAGGGCATAGTAGCTACACTCGCTCTCGTCTATGGCCACCATCACCCTCTTCTCGACTGCTTCAGCCATTCTGGAAGGGGGAATTAGAGGAGGAACTGTGAAAGGAAGCCCAGAAAGTGAATTACGCCATTAGAATTGGGCGAGAAGGAATTTAAGCTCCAGCGCGTACTACAGTGTAAATTGATGGTGGGTTCTCTCAAATTACATTACACTCCTGTCTTTCAACTATCTTTCCACTCTCGATAATTTACACATTTTTTTATGCTCTTAAAATCGAAATATTCAATTCAGTTTAATTTTTTTAGTTGTTACCTTTTTTTTTTATCTGCATAGAATCCAAGCGATAGGGAGAGGAGAAAAAATCGTTAGCCTCAAACAACTTCTCTTATATTCCGGGATTTTAAAAACAACCCTACCTTGGCCCTTACAAACTCGTTTCCGTTTCTTTGTTCTCGTTTCTAAATTTTATTTAAAAATTTAAATATTTTGTAACTAAATGAGTTTAATTGACATATATCTCAAACTAAAAGGTTGTGAGTTTGATCATCACCCTACATAAATATAAAATTATTCTTGATTCTTGAATTTATAGAGAGTAGAACTATACCATTCTAAATATTACCAAAATAGCTCTACTTTTTAAATCCTCTTCTTCCCTCTTCCTCTCCCTCAAAATCTGTATCAAAGTTTGAATAACACTCTCTCTTCTCTCCCTCTCTCTCTCTCATAATCTATCAGATCATGATCTCTTTCCCTTTCTGTCTCTAAAAATCTGAGATCAAATTTCAAACTGTTGAAAGCTACCAGATCAAATGAACAGAAATCCAAGACAATTTCTAAAAATCTATGGGTTCTATCTCAAAAGTTATCGCTATCGCTTGCGCCAATAAGTGCGCGCGCTAGGATGCTATTCTATTTCTATGTTAAAAGATCCTATTCTGTTTCTAACGCTTGTGACGATAATCTCCATTTTGATGCTTGTTTTAATTCCGTTGCATATTTGAAAATGAAGAAGAAGAAGGGGCAGTGTGGAGAGAAAGTTCCAACATCGAGATATTTCGATAGGCTTGCGACAGGGCTGAAGTGACGATGAGGTCTACGTTTCGCATTCTTTCGGAAGTGAGAAAATATTTATAATTTTGGACATAAAATAAGATACTCACATACTTATTCATTAATGTATTATAGCAACCGAGAGAGCAAAATAGTAAGTAATGTAGCAACTTTTAGTTTATTCAAACTTAAATCTTATCCTAGAGACTAAAAGAGTCGTGGAATAAAGAACGAAAATGATATTAATGAGAGGAGTAATTCTAAAGTTTCATATAGATTCAACCCATTGATTTCGTTCCTCCAATTTTGTAAACACCATATGTGGAATGAATTCTTTCTCATTTGAGTTTAATTTTTAATTATATAAATAAAGATTTACTTACTAAACTTGAGGCAAGGAATTAGAAAATATGTATATCATATTTTGAATTAATGTCACTAAATCAACCTAATCCAAATATTTCATAATTTATTATTTAATAAAGATTGTTTTGGTAGCTGCCATCCCAAAGTGGATCACTTGGACTCATGATCAGGAACAAATTCAGCGAATTTGGACACAAATTCTTGTGGGATGCGTACTGGGACGGTAATTTTTATCAAGTCAAACCGGCGTACACTTTGACTCCAGGATTGGCTAAATTAATAATTAAGACAAAAAAAGAATAATCGAGACAAAATTAAGATGAAAACAAATGGTTTGATTACTGACCTTCGTATCTGGAAGCTTGAAAATGAAGTGATCCATGTGGATGCGAGCAGCTGACATGGCCGAGATCCTGACTTTAACCACAAATCTGTCTCCACTCTTCTCGTTGGAGAAGAAATTAATTAAAGAGAGGCATTTAAGTAAATTGTGGAATGCAAAATTGCAAATATAGCAACAAAACAAAGGCTAGTTTCCCAATTTGAATTTGCGTAGTTCAAGGTTAAGTTTGAAATAGCTAATGCGCCCCCAGTGCGAGCAATTGCATCAGGACTAACCCCTATACTTTCCATCAGTTTATATTCTCAATTCATTCAATTAACACTAAATTAAATTAAAGGGGAAAAATTAATTATGTTTAATCTCACCATGTTGACAATAACTAGCATTGTTCACAACACTGAACTGGTCCAGCTCAACATCAACGAACCCATCCATCCTGTAATTATGAAGACTAAGATGTTTAGTTTTTTATATGTTATGAATAAGGGTATTACTTTTAACGATTGCAATTCTCATGTCCGGGACACACAAACGTCTGCAGAAATCAAAGTAATTAAGGGCTCATTTGGTAACCTCTTGTTTCCGTTTCCTGTTCCTGTTTCTAATTGTTTTTGCTTTGGATTGATTCTAAATGTATGCGTGAATTTTTTGAAGCTCCTGTTTTTATTATATATGCTTATGCCTCTCATGTTTCTGTTTTTCTATAAACTCAAAGCCATGACAACTTAAAATATAAACTCCTTATTCTCTAAGGATTATTGGGAGTAGGCCATGAACCCGAACTTGAACCTTAAATCGAAGTTTTAAAGACTTTTTTTTTTCTTTTTTTTTTCATGCATGGATATTAGTTAAATGTAAATATGGCATTGAGGTTACATGATTGAGATTACTTAAATGTTGTTTTTTGCCATAATTCTCTCTAGGTTTAGTTAAATCTAATTTATAATTAGGTAATTAATTACAAGATATCTAGAACTCTTCACGAGATTGTTTTTTTAGACAATCTTGTAATGAATTGAAATTGGATATAAACTTTGAATGATCGAAAATGTAATGAATACTCTAATGGAGTAAGTATTTTTTTATTGAAGTTGCTAAGAATTATTTAGATGAAAAAGAAAAAACAAAATGTATAATTTGTTCAAACAGTTTAAATATTCATAACTATTTCCTATTTCTTATTTTTTGGTTTCGATTTTTATTTTTCATTTAGTATTGTGGAGGCATGAATTTGAACTCATAACCTCTTGGACTATACGTGTTGACTTTGATTTTTATTTTTAATTAAAATAAAATTTAGTAGATATAATATAAAAAGATATAACATATACCCAAAGAATATAACTCACAAAACAAAACATAATTTACCATATAAATTTCTTTAATATAAAAGTCTAAATTATTGCTTTAAATACGAAATATTTATAATTTAAAAAATAGAAATATTTTATAAAAAATATAAGATATAAAAACAAAAAATATAAAAGATATAAAAACAATAAAATATAAAATATATAAAAATGCATAAAATATAAAAAAAATAAGAAAATATAAGAAAACAAAAATATAAAATATAAAAAACTCACTAAAGAAGACATAAATTACCATATAAATTTCAAAGTCTGAATTATTAGCTTTAAATACAAAATATTTTTAATTTAAAAAATAGAAAATAGAATAAAATATATATAATATATAATATAAAAACAATAAATATAAAATAGATAGAAACAAAAATGTAGAAAATGTAAATAACAAAAAATAATATAACATATGAAAAACAACAATATAAATATAAAAAATAATAAGAAAATATAAGAAAACAAAAATATAAAATATAAGAAAACAAAAAACAAGAAAATAGAAAAAATTTGAAAATATAGAAACCTAATCCAAAAAATATTATTGATATTGACTTACCAGATATATTGCGACTAAGGGGGAAGAGAGTAGTGAGGGTCCGAGATCGAGGGGGTGAGAATCATGATATAAGGGGGAGTTCGAAAATCTCTTTTTGAAAAGTGAGGGTACTTTCGTAATTTCGAGCATTAAACTAGTTTTTTTTCAAGGAGTGTCAACTACTCACCATTCCAACTTAAATATTTAAGGTCCGTACTTAAATATTTAAGATCCATTTGATAACGCTCTTGTTTCTTGTTTTTCATTTACTATTTTTTTTAGAATTAGGGAAAATGAGGGAATATGTTTTGTAACTATTTCTCTTCCTTGTTTCTCGAAAAAAAAATGGAAATAAAAATATGTTTGATAACTTTTTTTTTTGTTTCTATTTCTAGTTTTTTAGTACAACTCGTGGGATTCGAGATGTGAACGTAGGACTTCTTAACCATTAATATATATCTTAACTAATGTTGGCATTCTTTTTATTTTTAGTTAAAATAAAATTTAGTAAATATAATATAAAAATATACCACATATACTCAAGAACATAATTCATGAGAGAAAACATAATTTAAAATATAAATTTCTTCTTATAAAAGTATAAATTATTAGCTTTAAATAAAGATTTAAATTTCAAAATATTTTAAAATAGAAAATTTTTGTTTAAGAAAATATAATAATAAAAAGAATAAATTTTCAAAATATTTTAAATTAAAAAAATATAAAACATAAAAAAAAAGGGAAAAATATTATTCCAATGGGGCTTGAAGGGAATGAAGACAAGAAATAAGGAAGATTAGGCATGCGAGACTGCCAACGGTCCACAGTTTTAACATGTACAATTAAGCACTTGATTTATAATTTATCTACAGGACCTGGAAACCGAAACACAAATCAGAAACAACAAAAAAATACTAAACTACATCCTTTTTTGAAAACGTTTGTTACCAAACAAATGAGGAACAAGAACAAGAAACAGGGAATGGAAACGTTACCAAGCGAGATCTTAATAAGCTTACTATGAGAATAAGGTATCAAATTGTCATCAAATCATAATCTGCTGAAAAACCTATCTAAATTATATATATATGTACCACACTATTTTAGTACCTGTGGTCTTGAGTATATGAGAAAGCAAGAATTCATCGCTATGCATTTGGATATGTATGTGAATCAGATATTTGCTCCATCGCCTTCTTTCTAATACAGGGCCAAAGGCAAGTACCACTTTTGCCATCCCAAAGCTGATCACTTCGACTCATGATTCCGAGCAAACTCAGCAAATTTTGACAGAAATTCTTGAGGGATACGCACTGGACGGTAATTTTTGTTAAGCCAAACTGCCGTACCCTTTGCCTCCAGGATTGGCTACAGAACGAAATTAAGACAAAAAAACTGCATAAAAGAGCTACCAAGAATGTGTACAAAGTAAACTGAGATGAAAATGAATGGTTTCATTACCGACCTCCATATCTGGAAGCTTGAAAATGAAGTGATCAATGTAGAAGCGAGCAGCTGACATGCTCGAGATCCTCACTTTAACGACGAATCTGTCTCCACTCTACTCGAACGATACATCAATTCAACAGGTGGAGAAGAAAGAAAGCCATTGAGTAAATTGTAGAATGCAAAATTTATAGAGCAAATGGTTTATGGACATAGCAACAGAGGCATCCCATACTCTAAGTGGTGCAAGGAACTTCAAAGATAACTCTGATAGAGCTAATGCATCCCCTGTGCGAGCAACTGCATCAGGGCTAAGGCCTATACTTTCCAGCAGCTCATGACGACCTGCTTAAGTTCTCAATTCAATATCTTGAATAGCTTTTGACTGAGTTATAATGCTTCAGTCACTTTCAGAGAACCATAAGATTTATGAAATTTCAACAGTTTTACAGCTTTCAGACTAATGGCCCCCAACAAAGTTTAGGCTCAGCTCACTATCATAGAAAAATGAAAGTTTACCCAACAACTGGAGTTTCTTTTTTCCTTTTGGATACATCAACAAATGGGGTTGCCAAGAGAATAATCAGCGATGACATGGATGTTCTTGGAATTGAAATTCTGGTGCCAGTGGACATAAACACCAACGTTTGAAATGGTGAAGAGTAAATTAAATTAAAGGGGAAAAAGTGGATGTTTGAGCTCACCATGTTGACAATAACTTGCATAAACAGCATTGTTCACAACGCCAAATTGGTCCAGTTCATAATCACGAACTTTGAGCTCAACATCTAGGAACCCATCCATCCTGTAGTTATGAAGAGTAAGATGCTTAGTTTTTCTATATGTTCTCAATAAGGGCATTACTTCAATTGCAATTCTGATGCCTGGGACATAAACATTTGCAGAAACCAAAGCAATTAAAATTCTGCACTCCACCCGAATTCCAAAGAAAAGTAAATAAATTAAAAGGAATATCAGTACAAAAGTCGGTTGGTTCACCAAAAATCGTTTGCAGAATTTTTGCTCGAGACTCGACAGAGGTCAAAGATCTTGACATAGAGCGCTAAAGAAGAAGACATTAACAATATTTTGAGAAGTTAAAAGTACCTTTTTGTGGCGTTGAGATCAAATGCTTGAGAGTTAGAGCTTCTAGTTATCGGGGGTGATCGAAGGCGAAACGAAGTCGACGGCCGGCGGATGGGCCAGGAAAATGATGAAGGTATTGGGAGTATCGTAGACTTGGTACGTGAAATCGGAGCCGGCGGTTGGATCGGATAAATGGAAGCCTGTAACATTCTGCAATTTCTACTCCGTCGTCGACGGATGGGTTTTGAGAATGGGAATCGGACAACGCAAGGAGGAGGCTGGGGTTTATACCAGTTTTACAGCTTTTTAATAATAAAACTAAATTGCGTTTCGTTTTCAAAAAGTCAGGATGGCCGAGTGGTCTAAGGCGCCAGACTCAAGTTCTGGTCTTCGTGAGAGGGCGTGGGTTCAAATCCCACTTCTGACAAAATTTTTCAGTTTTGTATAAAATTCATTGTACTTCCGTTTCTTTTCTTCTTTTTAGTTTGAAGAGAATTTTTCCCCTTTAATTTCCCGGGGTAGGTAGCTGTGGGCTTTTCCTGACATGTTCCTAAACCAATTTCTACCCATCTTAAAATTTCATAAACAAAAAATGATAATTTTAAATTTACTCGATCATTTCAACCAAATTGATCAATTTGCAACCTTAATTTTAAAGAGTCAGAAAAGTATTAAAGTACCTCTATTTAGTAAGATTTGTGTTTAATTCATTCATTTTTAACAAAGAAAAAGCATTCTAGTTTGTTCAATATAATCAAAGACCTAATTATAGTTCCATTGATTAGACATATATCAAAAGATTGAAATTTTAAATCCAATCCGAGACGTGTTTATTAAAAAGAAAAAAACTTTTCGAAATAAAAATTTGAAAATGATAAATAACATTCGTAATTTGCAATTTAAGAGGAAAAAGTAGTGTGTTGTTATGTTCATCAAATTTAGCATTGTTATGAGATTCCACTTGTACAAAGTTTCTGAGAAATTGGGGGTCTGGTGTATGGGCAGAAGAAGAAAATATAAAACTTTTAAAATAAAATTCGGTATAATGCTATAGATAGATTCTGTCCAGATGTAAACTTGTATCGAACAAGCGCGAGGCCAAGACGCCACGATGAAGCATTCGGCACCAACTGGCACCTATCCGCCAAATTCACCCACGATGTGAATCCATGGCTCGTCCAAAATAACCTCTTCTCCAGCCCATCCTGGACCACCGCCTCCCCTCGCATCAATTTTTTCACTAATTTGTTAACCAATATCCATCCAGAGATCGATCACAGATGAAAGCAAAACAATTGTGCTTCTTCCTTCCCACTAATCGTTATTCTTTATTCAGGACAACAAGAATGAAATGTAATTATAATTAATACACAAGAATTAGCGTTTTCAGAGCAATGGAATGGAACATACAACACAAATCTACTGAAAATCAATGTGGTGTAATAAATTCTCGATTCCAGAAGATGGAGCTCGGTCCGTCTGTCGGTCCTATGTCATCCATGGATTAGCAGCGTCTCAGGTTGCCGGTCGTCTAACTTCTAAGGAGGCTGCCGGTTCGGTTTCCGGTACTAACTCTGCAAATTAAAATAACCACCCAATGTGATTAGACGAAGATCCCGATCATACCAATTACCAATTATGATTGAAAATTGGAATTGACTTCTGGTTTCAGATGGGGAAACGAGAAAGAAATCCTCTGTAGGAATGAGGCGAATCAAGAGGGTAATTCCGAATATGATAAATGGAAGATTGATTAGATTAGATTTGTTATTCGGAGAAAAAACAGGGCGCCCGGCGAAATTACCTTTGAGTTTTTTGGGTTTTCCGGCACGTCGTAGAGATCGGCGGTGATCTCCGTCAACAAGAGTCCGGGGAAGAGCGTCTGCAATGGGGGAAGGGACGCAGATTTGAAAACCCAATTTGAAAAGAAGGGAAAAATAGGTCAGCGAAGAGAGAAGAAAACCTACATCCATTTGATTCTGTACAATTCTGGGCCTCTTCTTGGGCCTCCGCGGCGGCCTGCGTCCCATCATCGCCGCGAAATCCTCCTCGATCTCCTTTTTGGAAAGCGAGACCGAGAACTTCTCCCTTTCCTTCTTTTCCGTTCCCACTCGCCGCCCTGGCGACGACCTCGCGCCGCCGCCGCCGCCGCCGCTTCTAAACGGTGAATCGCCCTTCTTCTCGATCTTCAACCCCTTACCACCGCCTTTACCTCCGCCAATTGCGTCAATCGGAGCCTTCGACGCCGCCCTCCTCACCCTCAAACTCCAGGGTCTTAACTCCTCCGCCGCCGCAGCCGCCGGAAATTCCTTCTCCGGTTTTGCCGCGTCGTCTTCATCGTCGTCGTCCACCACCCCATCTCTCCAGAATGCAACCTTCATCTTATCGGCGGCGGTTTTTAGATCAATCATGAGTTTCTCTCTCACCGCCGCAATCCCTTCATCGCCTCGGTAATTGTCGTGGCTCCTCTCGATCTTGGACTTGGAACCCCTCAGCCGCTTCCCGGAATCCTTGAAGAACACCGGCCTGTCCCTGTCCCTGTCCGTGTGAAACCTCCGGCAGTTGAACTTGACGGCCGGTGATCGGCGATCGGCGGCGTGAGGAACGTCGCCGTCGCCGGCATCGGCATCGGAATCCAATTTCATACAGCGGAGATACCTCTGATTCCCCCACTTCAAAAAGGGGAGCGTGAAATTGTGGAGGGGCTTGGATCTCTCGAGTCCCATGGCCATGGAATTGGAGTCTAGTAGTGTTTGGTCGGAATCGGAACACACCATAACCCGGCCGACAGAGCGAGGCGGCGAGATCAGATCGCTGAGGTTCTTCCTCCAAAAAAAATCGAAAAGTGAGAGAGATTTTTGAGGGTCCGTTGGTTGGCGATATTCTTCATATTGGTTCGGGTCGCGCTAAGCAAACGGAATACCGCCGGGAAACGCCACTTTATATACCCAACCTATTTGGGTGCTGCGGCCGATTTAACGTTACTTCCAGGGCTTTGAGGTTTGGGCTCCCAATTTTCCTTTTTTTTTTTTTTTGTTTTTAATTTTTGACACGTTTTTTGGTTTCTGTGGACGCCACTAAAACGCGCCCATCCTGCTAACCTGCGCTCCATATATTGAAGATTCCAAGGGGCCATGTGACGTCGTTTTGCTTTTAGTTTTATGTCGCCGGATCATTTTTAGGCTTAATTCAAGATTTAAAATATATCGCATTTAGTGGGTTTGATATAAACCTAAATTAGGCCACTAGCAAATTTTGTAGCTACACCCCCGAATTTCTAAACTAGTATAGCTGCTTAATTACACATGATTAAATCGAAACTTTTACCCAAATTACTATAAAGTCTTGAATTTCAAAGTATTTTTTTTAATATTTATTTGAATTTTTAATGTAATTAGTATTTGTGACATGCTACATGTGTATTTTTGAAGGATTATATGGTCTGCTGACCTCAGAAGGGAAAAAAAAAACTAAGGCATAATTTTTACAATTTGCTTTACTTTACTAAAATTACCTCGTTTCGTTACCCATTCGAAATCAACTATATGTTTAATTCTTCACGTTGTAGCTACATAACTCTTAAATAATATAATCATTGATCTAAGCATCTGTTGATTAGATCAGTTGCCTTATTAGATACAAAGAGTTACCTCTTAGAAAAAAAAAATTGAGAGTTCAAATAAAGATTTTTAAATTATAAGGGCTAGATAAATATAACCTAGAAAATTTAAGGGTTGATTGAAATTTGTAAACTAATCTTAAAAGTTTTAAGGAGGTATATATTGCAAATAAAGTGGAGATTTTTTTTTTATATAAAACAGATTAATTGAATATACAAACCATTGACAATCCCATAAAATGAGATTAAATTTAGCATCTCCTCATTTCTAAGTTAAAATTGAGTGAAAATTGTGACATTTTTACCTTGATTGATTTTAGTGAGTTTCTAGTAAAATTGAATTAGGAGTTGAGTTTTTGTTTATCTTGTGATCATTTTCTTATTTCTTTTACTCATTTAAAATTTTATTATAATTTGGTTAATTGTAGTTTTGATTGCCCCTTTATTTTGAAGCCTAAGAATTGGAGGAAAAAAAATACGTTGAGGTGGCGTTGCTGTAGCATCATTCACAATTGGGTGATCTAACAGAAAACGAAGATTTGGGCTCAATACAAAATACGATACCAGAAAGATTTTATCCAAAAATAAAAACCCTCATTTTAGATTGGCTGGAAAAGGCCCTTCGGAGAGGATAAATCAGTGGCGGCTGTACAAGCAAGAAAAAAACCCTAAAAAATAAAAATTTTAATTTAATTTCCTCCAATTTGTTGATTTGCTTAATTGCATTAAGATAAGATAATGATCAATTTATGTGCCCTTCTCAAGGGTGATCAACTTAAATATTGGATATTTAGCTTATTTTAGTACGATTAAAATCAGTGGAATTGATCCATCGATGAATTCAAAAGTATAGACATATGTTATTTTTGGCGTGTACATTTAGAAAATTTGAGCTACTCACATGTTAAAGCTATGCCTTCATAAAAATATGGTAAACTAGGCTTAAAATGACAAGAACTTATTGAATCTATTGTTTGGGTTCATAATAGATTAAAAGTTGCTCCAGCTGCTCAGCCTGGAGCGTTGAGCATTGTGCAAGGACGTGCTATAGGAATAACCTATTATCTTATGAGTGGAATTGCCACAACATGGGCGTTCTAATGACCCAATATCGAACACTGGTGATAATATCAGCAAAAGAACATTCTCCTACGCTTCGAGACATGTCGAGCTCCACATATTATTGTACAGTCAAAAGGTGATTGATTGCGTAAAAGATGAGATTAGTAAATGGTGCGCTAAGTCGGGGGAGCTCCTCTTTGGTTCCATCTATCCACATTCTTCCCTTCCATTCAGGATGGAAGGCAAAACTCTGCCCCAACCAAGTGAAACTAAGGGTCTAAAAGAGTGAACGATCGGATCTATGGGGTGTTTTAACTGTCGAAGGACATACGATAGGTGAAGGAAAGACCCACATTTTATAGCGTCTAGGGAACGCAAGTTTGATAGATGATTGGAGAGGAGAGGTGGAAGAAAAGGCTCCAGACGGATGACGGCTTGAACCTTGTTCCTATATGATCCGATCAATTCGATTAGGCACTCGCCATCTATTTTCGCTCCAAACGTCACACATCCGTCTCCTACCTACCGTTTAGGCTGGCACCAGTGAGATCCAACTAAGGTAAGGCCTCCGCAATTTCATAATCTCCCTGTCGAATGACTTGTTCTCCCTAGTTGTCGCCACATTATCTGTCCCGTCTTGACCAGAAACGGATGGTAAATATTTCTCATAACATGGAGTGTGAATCAAACCCATGTTTGAATTGGAGACTTTGATCGAATGAATAGGGATCAATTTCTTGACATTTTTATTGAGGAAGAGAATCCAGGATGAACGCTTTTTTCATTCGCTATATACAGCTACGATTCCAAGAATCTCAAGAGTCTGTCCCGCTCGACCTTGTCCTGTTGACACACGAAGCACGTCTTCACATACTCAACAACTCATCTCAAACTAAAATTCGAGAGTTAGAAATGATTTTTGGGCATTTATTTAAGTGTTTTTGTTACTGAACAATACAGTTTTGTCAAGAAAAAGCCATGAAATCCTGTAAATGATAGTGTCTTAATTATCAATTTATTCTTATCTTAATTGTTGTCAAATGGTTGCATAGTTTTGAAATTATTAGAATTTGCCATGGTGGGTATAGCTCAAGTAATTGACATATACCTCCAATCATGAGGTTTTGAGTTAGATTCTCCACCCATGTTATTCTAAAAATATATATATATATTTAATCTCCTCGCGTCGAGCTTGAATTTGTTAATTTTGCTTAATTGCATCAGGATCATATAATATTTGTGATTAATATTAGCACGGGTTGGATCTCAATTCTAAAATTTGCATTAATTACTCTCCATGGGATGACCTTGGATCCAACTAATTACTACCTAGGATTATTTATGCTTATAAATGGAGTTTTTCCACATCAACCATAGAGGCTTTTTTTTTTTTTGGAAGAAAATCAACCATAGAGTTGAAGACACATTTAATCTTTTTGATTTAAATTTTTTGCCCCAACCTTGAAAGTTTAACCTATATTTATTTCCTTCCCATCGCTAAAATTTCAAGTATTTTTTCTTTTAACATGTCCCTAGCATTTTTACGTACATTAATTAAAATTGTTGACTATTTTATGAAATTGGTAATTGAAAATAATAGATGATTGAAAAAATAATTCCACCTAACAAATTTTTATAATTCTTTTAATTAAAAAAAGCATGAAATTTTTTTCTGTCAGAATTCGTGAAAGCATCACAGGCCCTGCCAATCTCAGCTTGATGCTATCTCTAATGTAATGCCTAATAATTGGCAACCTTGCAATTTTCTCCGATTGAATATTTCAAAAAATATATATATAAAATTAAATTGATAAAAATTAACCACCAAATCAATCAAAATTGAACAAAATTATTAAGCTAATTTTAAAATCTCGAAATCAAATTAACGAACTAAACTATTATTTTTAAAGATTTTTTTCTATAAGTACATCTATGCTATAAATATAAATATAAGTTGCAATATTGCATAGGTTTTGCGTTGCTAATGTAATGAATTATTACCTTTAAATTTTTGTTGTAAATTGAGATTAAAGATAAATGGTCATTGATCCATAAAAATAGTGATGGTATGTTTAGGGCCTGTTTGGTAGAAAATTTGAATCGAATTCTATTTCTTGTTTTCAAATAAAATAAAAACAAATACTTTCGATCCAAAATAAAAATTTTGATAAATATACTACTTCATATATATATATATATTTTAAATAATAATTATACAAAATTTATAACATATATAATAATATTTTAAATTGAACTAAATATTTAGTTTGTAACCACCACTATTTTATAAATATATTATTCAACACAACAACAATTTTTTAAAATTGAGATTCAATTTTCAAATCTGCCAGAAAAACGTATTTGATACCGACACAAAGAGGAATAATTGGAAAGAAAATATTGTATTAGGAAAACATGTTTCTCCAATTTTTATTGTCTTTTAAAATAAATCAAGATTTTCAGATTGATCCTGCTTCAAGTTTTAGGAATATATCTTTTAAAATTATTTTTAGACATAATGCTAAAAAAATATTGAGTTATTTCAAAGCCATAATTATTGTTGGTTAAGGCGTCATTGGAAACCAACTTTTCAATCATTACCACACAAAGAATAATCAGTATTGGAGAAATAAAAACTTTTCCAATTACGTATGATATTTGGAGTAATAATAATCATATACTTTTTTAGTTCTCTCTCTATTATTTTAATTTAGCAATTTTAAAATTTGTCATGTAATATCATTCTATAGTTGGGCAATATAATTGTATTTATCTTTAAAGAAAGAAAAAGAAAACTTGCTATTAATTCATAGAAGAATTTGTCTATTTTTTAACGTTAAAAATTATATAAAATAACTAAATTTATGATGACTTATTAATTTAAACTTTTACATTGAATTGTAACTTAATCCAATATACATTAAATTAGTAATATACATACCGACTTGGTCCAAACATCTGCATGCAGGAATAACTATTTAAAATATATACTTAATATTTTGATTTAAGTTAAATATATGTTTTAGTGTTTTAGTTTGTTTTTTTTAATTAAATTAGTAGGTGTTGTTAAAAAAAGTTTCAATGATGAGGTGTGAAGTCTCGGACCAATTTTCCAAAGAGCAATACCTCGACAATTATTTTTAGCCCGACCACGTAATACCTCAACCTTAATTTGTAGCTTGACTATCTTTCGATAATCATAAAAAGCGACAGGCGAGTGGGACCCACCAACCTACTCGTATTAGATAGAGAGTACTTGTTTCGTATGCATGTATATGCAATTCTGATTAGCTAATTGTCTTGAGAGCGGCGGTAATTCAAACTAATACCAACTTTGAACGTCGAAGTGTCAACAGATCTTTTTGCACATATCTTCCCTTTGTCTATTTCACTCGGGGCGACTTGTCCAATTAGAAGGTTAGAATTCTAACTTAACGATGAACTAAAGCATATATATTTAGCCTTTTAACTTTATTATAAATTTAAAATTTAAGGAAATTTAATATTTACTTTTCCGTTATCAAATCCAATTCAGCTGCAACATAAATGGTGATTTTTCGAGGAATGTTTAAAGGGGAAGAAAGCTTCATTGGCCTTGGAATTCTTGCTGGCATAGTGTTGCATATGTGGCATCTATATACTTCCATCCAAAACAAGGTATATCCATCATTTATAGGCATGCCATACCTTATTATATAATATTTATAACAATATTAAATTTTTTTAATATATTTGGTTGCAGTATTATATTACAAAAATAAATAAGTCTCCCTTTAATTTGGTTTATAAATTATATTTATATATACTTTTGATTCAATGCTATATTTATTGCAAAATGAAACTCCAAACTTATATTAATTTCTAACCTAGAATAATGATTTCAAATAAACTGTCATATTTATAAATTTATCACAGACAAAAATTTTACAAATACGACACATTTTTTTCTTATATACCATTCATAATCACTTATTTATCTACTATAATTAAAATTTATCACTATATAATATTTCACCATTATATGATTTTTATATCATCCAAGAAGTTTATCACTGTACCTTTTTTTCTATCATAGATAAAGTTTGTTTTTCTTTCTAAAAAAGATAAATATATTGTTGATATTAATTACCACTAGAGTATATCATTGATAAATCTATATCACTATTATACTTATCTAAAATATATCATTGATGTATTGTTTCCGTATCATAAATATTGAATATTCTTATATTTATACCATTTTTATAATTTATCTTGACAAATTTACAATTATTTATATTAAATATTTTATTAGCTTAAAATCTTCATTAAAAAACAATATTATTTTTTGTGAAAACAAAAGGCAAGATTATTTAATTTATGATAAATTAATTATTTGTTTACTTAATAATAAAATGTAGAAGCGCATTCCCAATTGCAAAGTCAAATATACATATAAAGAAAATAAAGTCACAATTGTTATATTTTGACCCGTGGTTCAAGTTCAACAAAACTCGTTTTTTTTTATGATGTTTACTATTTTATAGGAAGAAATAGCATCCAAATTGAAATAGTATATATTGATCTATTAATTTTTTTTATTTTTTTTAATGAATTCTCTTGGGACCCGAAAATTATAGATGTTTACTATTATGGGTGGACTTGTGTTAAAAACTACCCTCTTGCAATTCTTCATACTTCAGACTAAAATAGATGATAGATTCGATCAACGGGTTAAAAATATTTTTAAAATTTCTACCAACTTATTTATGATGTAATTTTTTAAAAACAAAATCCAACCAAACTATTATAAAATGTTAAAGTCAGGTTGATTTGGGTTATTTAAGTAATTTGCTAAAAAAATAGTGAAATTTTCCGTCATTCAACTAAAGACTTATTTATTCTGGGGGAAGCCATAAATTTTCAATATATAAAAAATTAAAATAGACATATATGCTTGTGTAATTTATTGAAAAAAAAGGTTTACAAATTAGTAATAATGGTAGGCTAATTAATTTTTTTTATCTTAGAGTTTAATAATTGTAGGGTGAAAAATTAAACCATTAACTTTAAACAAAGTAATTGGTGTCTTATTTATATACTTATACACGAATAGTTAAATAAATTAACTATTGAAGACCAAATAAGTCAATTTAATTAATAAATTTTTGTTTTGACAAAAGAATAAACTTATGATCCACCTTGACCCAACCAACGTGTGTTGGGTAAAATAAATTCAAGTCTATTAGGTTGTCAAACCCCTTTTACATTATAACAATGTATATAACAAACTTTTAAAATATGTTTTTACAGAACTTTTACTAAAAATAAGAGAGTACTATTTTCTAAAACATTCTCAAATTCAAAGAAATAACTTAAGAAGCAAGCATATGTGCTCTTCGAATTAAAAGAAATACTTTTTTTTTTCTCTAATGCAGTCTCCTCATTCCTCAAGAATGGCTTTGAAATTTCAAACGGGTCAAAACCTCAAACTTTACAGCATAGAACGCAAAAAGAAATAATAATAAAAACATAAAATAAATAAATGCAATACTAACGGCTAGATTGTTATTCCTTCCCAATAAGTCCAAAGTTGAACTGACCACATCGACCTTTTCCAGCTTGGCTCCCCACCACTAATCACATTCCGCCACGTCATCCCTGTTTCTCTCCGCGCCTCCTCCGTCACCTTCAAATAGCCTTCAGCTTCTTCAGCCTCCTAAAAATGCAGGCAAAGATGCCACTCGTCTTCCAAAAGCTCTCAAATTTCCTCAAAGTTTCCATCTTTATCACTAGAATTGGAAAACCCATCATTCCAAAGCTCCTTTTCTTCAAGAAATCAGCGACTGCAAGGCACCCTAATTCTTATTATGGGTTTGTTCACCACTACCAATTCTCCCCGTCCACCGCCACTCCTCTCATTCATTATCACAGATCCGGCCGCCGCAGCCGCCGCCGCCATGTGTATTCGCTGCTGTTTCCGTGCAGATCATGCCTGAGCAGTGGCAGTTTCCGGGATGGAAATTACAGAGTGGAGGAGGCAGAGGAAGAGGCAGGGCAGTTTTTGGAGGCGTTGGAGTGGAGCGAAGATGAAGATGATTCGATTGATCACAGGGCTGAATTGTTCATTCAGAAGTTCTATGCGGACATGAAAATGGAGGCCCTCGCAATGCCAATGCCATCGATTTGAAACTTTTCCATTCTTTTTTGTTACTTATTCTTTGTTTGCTTCAATTCTTTTATTTGTTTGTTTGTTTGGTTTTGTTATTTTTGTGATGTATTCACTCCACTCAAGTTTTAGAGATGCTGGAGATTGGTTTTCGATTTTTGTCTTCTTTTTTTCCATTTTCATTCTACGGGAGTTCTGGAGTTTTGGAATTCAATAAAATAGTAAACAAATTTTGGAAACAAGTTATTTATTATTGTTATTATTTGAATTACAAGTTTAGTCCAAAGGTTTGAAGATTGTATTACAAAGATGCTTGATATAATTATAAACTTTCAATAGGGTGACTAGTATCCTTTCTAAACTTTTATAAGTGTTATACTTGTATTCTCAACTTTGTATTCCATGGATCATTAAATTTTGAAAAAATGTTTTGAAATTGAGTATATATCAAATACAAAAATAGAAAATGTAGAAATTTATTAGACATGTTTTCTAAAATTTAAGGATTCTTATCGTACTAAAAAAATGTTCCAATATTGATTAGACACAACAAATAAAGTTTAAAATTTATTAAATCATTTTTAAAGTCAATAACCAATTAAACACAATCTTTAAATTTAACTTTTTTTTTTGTTCTTATGTTTCTTTCTAGATTATAGAGTCACAATTGTGAAATGCAGATCTAAACTTCCCATGCAAGCTTATTTCTGTTTTTTTTTTTTTTTTTTCATTTCCAGTCATTAATTACACATGATTAATAACAAAATGTCAATTGTTTGTACAAATAGTAACCTTGCCAAACGAATTATTAGGAAAAAGAAACACCAGAAAATAAAATATCTTTTTTTAATTTGGGGTGGTTTACATTTTATCTCAAGGAAAA
This sequence comes from Momordica charantia, assembly GCF_013281855.1. Taxonomy (NCBI): domain Eukaryota; kingdom Viridiplantae; phylum Streptophyta; class Magnoliopsida; order Cucurbitales; family Cucurbitaceae; genus Momordica; species Momordica charantia. The sequence goes on along the minus strand of NW_028275167.1, from coordinate 28,900,105 downwards.
TGTTATAACTAGCTATTTTTATTTGGTAATGGTATAATTAAAATTTATTAATTATGACGTCAAAATTTTTAAACTAAACCTTTTCAAATCAAGATAGCATAAAAAGACAACGAAATACTCTGTTTAGAGATGTTTTATATATTCTAAAACAATTTACACAACGTCTCAAAAAAAAAAAACAATTTATACAAGCAAGCAAAATTTTTGTCTTTCTAAATTTGTGGGTGTACCAAGAAATTATGCGGGTTTAAATAGCAACCCGAGGTGAATAGTTCTAGTTGGGCTTAATAGCCCGTGAGGCCCAATATCAAAGTTGAGCACATTCAAGTTCAAAGCCGGCCCACATTAGACCTTCTTTTCCATGGAAGAGCGAACACAGATCCTTCACTGGTTCAGTTGTCGAGGCATTGGGGAATGGGAATGGCGATGTCTATGTTCAGAACTCAGCCACCTGATCCACGCTCTAGCTACTGTCAACTTGGATGGTCTTTACAGGTTCATATGAATTCTTTCTACGCTTGTGATGTTTGATTTCTTATGGAATTTGTTGTCTATAACTGCAATCATTTAACCGGACGCTTTTTTTTCCCTGTCAAATTGAACGATCTTATTTTTTCTTTTTGTGTCTAATGTGTCTTTTTAGTTTAGCATTGCGTGCACATAATGCTTCAGTTGATAGAAGGTGGATTACCCCCTGGCGGAATCATGTAGAGTTGATTTTAGTTTATTGAGTTGGCTCCTTGGCTAGTATCCCTGAGTTTGGAGGATAACTTTTTCCTTCCAAATTATGCACATAATATATCGTTTGGTTGCTGTTAAGGAGAGAACCTGGAGTTCATGAAGAAAGGAAGTTATTCAAAAGAACATGGCAAAGAAGATGGGAAATAATAGTTTGGGCAGTGAATAAAATGATGGGAAGGATAAAACAGGCAAAAATAAACCCGGGTGTTCAACAAGTCAATTCACAGAAACAAGCAATAATCTCCACCAACTTGAGAGGATCTTCTCCCTCTAAATGCTAAATCACTGTAATTAAGAATGAAAACATATATCTACTTGGGCACACTGATTATTCTTTACAAAAGCGCGAGAGTTGATTCAAGCGGTTCAAACTTTGGTTCTTATAATGTATTAGAGTATTGGTTCAAACTTGAGAATCTTTTAGCAACAAGTAACCATTAACCGGCAATTCGTTCTGAAGCAAATCACAGCTTTTCAATTAGCTGATAGAATTTCAAACTTTGTGTGACTATAGATGAGGAATTTCCACAGGTGGCGAAAATTATATATGCATTAAACTTCAATGATGTGAAATCTATCAACCGAACATGCTCGTATCCTTCGATAATAATTCTCATTAGACACTCACATCACAAGGTCTCTATTTAATAATTTTTTTATTCTAATGGCAGAGGCCGCTGATTATTGTTGAATGAGAATTCTTCAGATATTAGGGTGTATTGGGACTATTAATTTAATGAAATTCTTTGAAGGGCTACGTAGTTTTTTGTTTGACATTATTTTAATAGAACTATTGATCAAATCAAGAAGGTACTGGATGTAAGGAAATATATCCAATATTCAATATTTTGATCTATCATTATCCATTAATCATTGTAACGGTCATTTAAAAACTTCTATAGTGGCTCCGTTGACAATAACTTGGGATCTCTTGGTCATACGGGCTTAGAGGTCTCAAGTTCAAATATTCGAGTGAGTTTAATACTAAAAAAATCATTGATGCCTCAGGCATTCAGGCCTTAGGACGGGTGCGGGTCTCTATTGGACAGCAAAGTTTTGACTTCCGATTATCAAAATAAACTTTTATAGTGGCTTTGAGTTTTACAAGTCTCGTTATGAGATTTATGTCCCCAAAGTAGATTTGGTGTTTTCGTTGTTAACGATGTTGAATCATTTTTCCTCTCAATATTTTTTTTTTAGTAAAATTACCATTATGACAAAATTCATAGTTTTCATCCCTGCTTATCAGAAACAAATCGTCATGCTTCGCATGTAAAAAGAGGCCTTGTGATCTGATTGTGTATATCTACATTTTGTTTGTGACAAGTTGAAAACTTACTCCTGTAGATAAGAAATGTAGCACATTCATTATAATGTCATTCTACCCATATCATTTGTTGCTGCAGAGGTCCCCGTAGTTGCCCTGTGATCAAAGGTTGCCAAGGTGCAAATAGTACTTTCAGTCTTCCCATTCATTCCCAGTGGAACCTTCTTCTCCCTAAGAATTGTATATAAAAGAATTGACCCCGAGACAATTGCTTTCTTCACTGACATTTGCAAATGGAATTGGAAACTTCCACCTTTGTAATGTAGCTCCTTTTTCCAAGAATTTCTGATGGACATGGTTGATTTCTGGTGCTTCCCTCTGTATCTGATTGTTATATAACATATATTAATGATAGTTCAGGTTTCCTTCTTCTATGCCAATTTTAGTTTCTTTGATAAATCCAGACTTGCTCTTCTCACTAAGTATATTAAAATTCCATGATGCCACAGGATAGATGGACATTATAGTACGGAGTTGTCTTTTAGATGTATTTGGGGCTGTCTGTATGATAGATATAAGTAGATGTCTACTGTTTCATTTCCTTGGTTTGATTACTTCCATCACTTCCATCTTTTCTATAAACATAAAAAGAATATATTCTTCTTTTCTCGGTTAACTTTCTCAGCAACATTTTATTTCCATCTGATTGATCTTTTAGTACCAAGACAAGACAAGGAGACGGGCAGAATTTGTAGAAGACTGTGTCTTGCATGTAATAGAAAGAAAGAGCAGTAGCTAGCCAAAATAGAGACTGTTCTAGAAGTGATCAGATCTCTGAGACAATTTGATTGTCCAGACTCCAGCCAATTGCAGTTTACTTGAGGAAAACCATCAAGGAGACCATGTTGTTCTAGTGAAGTTGGAACAGCCAGCACTACCTGTCGAAAAATACGAAGAGAGATCGCTGCTTGGCTCTGGATCCTTGTTGAACTATAGCTCGAAACTTCTAAGGTCTTGATTCAGCAGCTGTTGCAAAACTTGTTCAATTTTGTGATCTTACACTCTGTAGTGGTCAGTATTCTTTACTAATGTTTTCCCTGTTCTTCCACATCTGTGAATAAGCAGGAAATAATGTTTCTACCTCAGGCCATTCCAACGTTTCAGAGGAATCCAAGGATGGTGTCTCCTCTTGTTCTAAGTGGTTGTAAATCCCTTTCATTATCATTTGCAACAGACACAGATTTTAGTTGAATGGTTGAAACTTGTGGGTCATCTTTTAGCAGTTGCAGTGCCATGGTAACCTTTACATGATTCCCTTTTATTGACAGATTATTCTTTCCTACAGCTCCTTTCAAGTTTCAACTTTTCCTGTCATAATAATAACATTAGGAAAAGAATTCATCGTATAGATGAAGAAAATAAACAATAGTAACTTTCATGGATCCTTGAAATCTTTATTTTGTCAAATTTTTGTTGGAAGCACATCTGTTCCCAAAGTCCAACAGAACAACAATAATTAAGATCTCCCTTTTGGGTCATCCTAAAGATCCATCCAGCAATAGGGCCCACTATTTTGGGCCTCATAATGTTAGGAAAAGAAGTAAAGAGAGAGAAAAAGAAAAAAGGAAGGAAAAGTAGAGACATGGCTGTATGATTGCTTTCAAGTTATCTATCTGTGGATGTGATCTAGACTTTATATTGTCGCAGGTTTTCTTCAAGCTTGTACTGTTTCTTGGGTCCTTTCCAATTTCAATTCAATCAACTTTAGCTGGAGATAGATAATTTATTTTATATCCAAATGATTGTTAATACCAACAAATTTATATTCATTTGATACAATAATCAAATAAAGAAAGAAAGCTCTTAAAAGAAATGGCTTGTGATGAGATTCTTTTGTCATGAGAAGATTCTCTCACCTAAACTTGTTTCAAATGACAATGGAGACAAGATTGTAGTGTTAAAAGATGTATGTTGTTGTTCAACGTTTCTCTCTCTAATCTAAGAAATAAATAAGCTACAAACCAAAAGAACAACCAAACCAATATACAAAATCAAACCCAATTTGGCCAAATATAGAAAGAAGAGAAAGATGAAATCAGCTAATTGGGTTAGCTTCGTTTTAGTCTTCTTTATAACCCCAGCAAGAAAAGCCAGATAAAACTGGGATCCCCCCCCCCCCCCCCCCCCCCCCCCTTTTTTTTCCTTTTTGGGTGGCCAATATTGACAAGAAAATTTGAACCCTCAGTAGTTTGGGTTTTGGGTAACATATTCCACAGGTTATGATATAAAAATTGTTCTAGAGAGAGAAAGCAGATGGGGTCCAAAAGATTGTGGGAATGAATTTAGAAAATTTCAAAACTTCACCATATGAGAGTTGGAAAAAAGAGTGCACTCAAATGTCAAAAAAGCTGATCTAGAAGGAGGATATATCATTCTCAGTTTCAGGAGTAGTGTACAACAGCTAATTTCAAACCCTCACATGTCATCATAATTTTCAATCATTCTCTTTCCTTTCCCCTTTTTTCACACCAATTCCCACCATAAATTTCAAGCAAAACCCAACAAAAACTATTTCTTTCTCAACGTTAATATCGTACGGTCAAACAGTTGTTCTGTGAGATTAATCTGAGGTGCGTGCAAGCTGATCCGAACACTCATGGATATAAAAAAGAATAACAATAATTGCTTGAGATATCCAAGATATTTTTATTGCAAAAATATCAAAGATTTTTTTTTTCCTTCTTTTGTTTTGATTATAAAGTGATGTTTGGTTTATATATTGTCTTTGAGCATGCACAAGAATAAGATTCATCTTATTCTTTGGTTTTGGGTGGCAACCAACCTTGTGAAATGATTGAACAATGAGCTTAATTATCGGAGACACCGAAAGATTTGCCTTCTTTTTTCTCTTTTCTTGGAGCTTGAGAAAATGTCTCTCTCACTAACTTTTGTTTGTAAAGGCATAGATGTGCAAATTTAACCTTACAAATTACTCAAATTTGAGAAAGTGATTGACTAAAGATAACCCCAGCTAACTTAATGCTTAATTTTTCTTTGCTCTAAGAAATAATATATTCGGAATAAATAATTAACTCTTTCTCAACCACTAAACTCAAAATATCACAAGGAAATGACATTGCCAAACACTTCAACATGACATATAATATATTCTAATATTTTTAGTACATTTGATCTATTGATTTTATTATATTATATTTAATGAAAAAGGAAAAAGAAGGAGAAAAAAAAAAGAGAACATTTTTCTTGCTATTTTTTTTGGTTCACAAATTACCACGCAATCATCCCTATCCCATCATTATTACGATGTTGACCAAGTTACCCAATTGTAGGGACAAGAACACCCTTGCAGGTGGGTGAAAAAGAAAATACCTTTCATACCTTTATGATTTTTTTTAGTATAATAGTAGACATAGATTCGAATTCATAATCTCGAGATCAAAATATATATTAATTTTTGTTGATTGATAAACAATGCGATTACTTAAAAATTATGTAGATTTTTAAAATTATTTTTCTTTATGTTGTGCTCCTAACTTGTATATTGAATTAGCACAAAAGTAGAAAATTGGACTTTTAAGCTCAAATAATAAATATGCAAAGTTAAGAAATTAAATAACATGCGTTAAAATATGCATTGTCAAATCACTCTATACACTTCTTTTTTTTCTGTTAAAATGAGCATAGTTCAGTGATATTATTGTACTAAAATAGAGAATATACACTTCTTTTTTACTTGGGATATTTTTACTCGTATTATTGTTGACTGGACTTTTTGCATAAATAAAATACGAAGCCAATATAATAACTTAATTATATTAATAAATCGTCTGATAAAAAAGTCTTGGATTTAATTCTAGTGGTACTAAAAAGAGTTATATTTATAAATGAGAGTATATCACTTAAATATTTTTTTTCTTTACACTGTTCACTATTGTATAACATTAATTAAATTTTGTCGAAAAACACATTAATCAAATGATTTAATGGCACATGAAATGACTGATTCCATTTACGGTTTAGAAATTTGAATTTCAAATTTCTTTCTTTTAAAAATACAAATCGTTTGCGTGAGAAAGCGAATTATATATAAAATGGCTAAACAAACCAAATCTAATCAACATGTTAACTTGCAAACATATATTATAAGTGCATTAAAAAAACAGCCAACGAATTCAATTAAAATGTTTAATCGCAAAACACATAAAATAAAGATAAACCAAACCCTTTTTTTAATCTTGTATTAATAATATTTTTAGAATGCTTTTGACGTCGGCATCTCGTTTTTAATACACTTACCTTTATCCCTCTTCTTAAAAATTTGCTCTCTCGTCCTTCCCAATTCCTCAATTATTGCACATTAAACGATTTTAAAAAGACGAATTTCATAAGAAATTATTCAGTATATATTTATGAGTCGGTGTTCAAATAATCTCTTCAAATTTGGAGGAGTGGTTTTGAAATTAATCATGATTTCACATTAAAGGAGAATAATTAATGAGCAAATGTGTGAGAGATTTTTAGAGAGAGATGGATCTGATAAAAATTAAAACTAAAAGTTGAAAAAATAAATAAATGTACACTGATTAATTTCCCACTAGGGTTTTTGAAAACTTTCATTCATACAACGATATAATAACACGTCATCATCGGGATCTGATTTCCGGCGACTCAGGGCGCCGCCGGAGCCAATCTCAGATGCAAATCCAATCCAAAAGCTCCATCAAATTCAACCCCATTATGATCTCCCTGATTCCGGAATCTGTTCAACGACAGCCCATCCCCGGCCCGGCCGTGCACCGGAGAACCCACCGCCAATGCCATCGAGTTCCCCACCCCGCCGCCGTACGACACCACCGCCGCCGGAAACACCGCCCCATGTGACGTCACTTGTATCGGCGGCGGCGTCCGGGCGGCCGGCATGTAGACCCAGGACGACGCCCCGGCGACGGCTGGGTTGGGGAGCATGATGGGTGGCGGCGGGGAGGCGGCGGCGGCAAGAAGGTGAGGCGGAGGAGCAAAGGCGGAGATGATCGGGTTTCTGACGTAAGCAACGGCGGCGTTTCGAGTGGCTTGTAATTGGGCGCGCTTAAGTTGCTGCCTTTCTTTCTTGTGGGCGTTTTGGTGGCCGCCGAGGGCCTGGGAGTTGGCGAACTCACGGCAGCAGTATTGGCACTCGTATTTCCGGTCGCCGGAGGGGGTGAAGACGCCGGATTCCGACGACCCAGTTGGGGTTTTGGCAGAATCTTCCTCTTCCAACTCTTCCCGGACGTCGAAGCCGAAGAGTTTTAGCTTTAAGCGTGTGGTGGGTGCGGTGAGATTTTGTTCTGTTTGGAACTCCAGGCCTCCAGCCATTTCTAATTACACCCACAGCCACAACCACACTTTTTACAATCTGTGAGAGAGAGAGAGAGAGAAAAAGAGAGAATTTTGGGGGATGTGTAGGGAGTTTGGATGCATGGAATGTGTTATTTATAAAGGACAGAGCACAGGAATCTAATTTACAAATTTAGTACAAGGTAGAGAGAAACAAAGATTGGACTTGGAGGAGAGAGAAGAGGGATGTATAAAGTTAAAGGATTGGAAATTGACAAATATGGGAAAGACAATCAAAGTAACAACACATGGGACTTGTAAGGACAGCACTTGTCTCTTTGGATTGCTGGTTTTTTTCTCTGTCATCTAATGGAAGGTTTTCAATACCAAAATATAATTACCCTTTTGACAACACCAAAAACAAACATCTCTCAAATCTCCACCCTTTGATACACACACATATGTCTCTCTCTCTCTCACTGGCCTCATTTCAATTACCTTTTCATTGGGTCTCTATGATTTCAATTTAGTTTTCGATTTGGTTAAACCTCATTAATCATCTCTAAAATCATCACAATTTTTCTATTTATTTGGAGGACAAATAATAATAGCATGTCATGTTTTGTCATAAGAGGTCTATGAGATCTCGAAACACAAAAGTCAACCAAGGACTCGATCTTAAGGTTCTCGAAGAAACAAAGATCGAGACAGTCAAACTAAGTAAAATTGCTCTTCAACTCACCACTATCACTGGACTCCTGCCGTTCTTTACAGAACGTGCAATGTGGGTCAAAGAACCGATTCCAACTATTTGACATCTATAAATACCAGAGATAATTATGTCTTTAGGAACGTGCGAAATAAGTTGCTAATACTAAACGAAATAGATTGTATGAGATTAACTTACGTGTCGGAGTGTTACTTTTGTTTTGAGATCCCTTTTTGAATTTATTTTGCAGAGTTGCATATATTCAATTTAATAATCATAATTGGTGAGATTTGACTAAACTATATGAGTTATTTTAATCTTTTTGGGCCATATCATGTCCTATATTATTGTGTCCTATTTTAGTAATGTATGGAATGTGTGGTATAGGCCGGAAGGATCCAAGAATGCATGTGAAAGTTAGGATTAAATTTTGTATATTAAATTCAACGATTTGTTTAATTAAATTAGTTCACTGTAGGCATCTGAGACTGAGCGAGCCACCTTGATTATTTTTCCCCCACTTTTATTATGCATTAATTATTTAAATTAAATGAAGAATCATATAGTCCAATACAACACTAATTATTCAGTTTCATGTCCAAAACCTTTATTAATTCATTAATGGACTAATTAATTAAAGCAGCGAATTAGTCAACCTAACCCATGACCCATTCACTGAAAAGGACACCCAAAACTTGTTTGCTTCCTCTTATTTATGTTCCATTTTAATTAGTACTTGGTATAACTTATTATTCTTTATTATATCATTAATTTTCTGAAGCTCTCTCTTCTAATTTATCATTTCTCTTTAATTATTTCTGTACTGCACTTACTTTTTTTTTCCTTCATACATTACTTGTTTTTTAAGATATATATATACACATATATATATTATATACTTTACATACCTAGTTAGAGATCTCTTTGTCACTAACTTTCTAATTAGATTTATTTCTAGTGGTTCAAAAATATTAGTGGGAATTATTAATATATTAAATACAATAAAAACTAAATCAATAAGAATAAAAAGTTACTTATTTATTTATTTGAATTCAACAAATATGTAATCCTTAACCTTTTGATTGATAACACATATCTTAATCAGTTGAGCTATGGCTAGATTATACACATATAAGAAAAAGAAAAATTCAATCATTGATAATATATATATATATATATATGATTTGAAGCATAGGTATAAAAATAGAATAGGTATATATTATGCATATAAATAGTTAAAAGAGAGTGAGTTGGAGGGGTATTTTTGAAAGAAACAAAAGAGGGAGGGTTGATTTTGCAAACTTGGGAAATAAGGAGGGGCCCAATTTGTAATTCTTTTAAATGATTTTTTGGGTGTTTGTGAATGAATTATTGTGCATAGGATGTTTGCGTGATTGACGTTAAAACCTATTATTAATCCCTATGCCTTTTCTTTACTTTAAGAGGAGACAGATCTCTCCAAATCTTACTAACTACAATTCATGTTGGAAACACACACAGAATTTTTTTTTTTCTTTTTTTGTTAGTTCAAAAGCTCTTTCCAAAGTCTTGATCACAACTTCAAAACATGACCCACTTTTGTCTCCAATTCTCTCTCTCTATGTGTATGATTTGTCAAAATTTTCCATGAAACAAAGATTATATCTTTATATTATATTATGGGATTAATAATCCCTAGCTTAAGCTATGTTCACCACTTTTTATATATAACATGATATCATGGGGGCACCACAAATCCAAGGGGGTGTAGATGGAAAAAGGAATATCATATTTGAATTATTCTTTTGTTGCTTTTTTTTCCCCTTACAAATCTCCAATGTTGAAGCAAGTAGGTACTTGATAAGATGGTTCCAATGCCCCCATTTGCTTCATTCAAGGTGGGTCCTCATGGACCCGTACGTATAGTTTTACTTTTAGTTTCATCTCACACGAGTAATACAGATGTTGTGTTTTACTTATATACCGATCTCGTACATAGTCCAAAACATGAGGTGATGAAGAGTAAATTCTGAATGATTGTGTAGTGTGAATTTTGGAAGCTGAGAAGCTGGACCACACTCCAACCCCCAACTGTGTGGACAGAGAATTGTTAATATATGGCTCAAAAACAGAAGAGAAGTCATGTACTTGGCTGACATTTTCTTTATGGGGTGTCCCCATTTGGTACTTGTTTAGTTTCTTCATTCAAAGACTTCCCATGTTGATGCTGCCCACAAATGTTACCTACCCCTCTTCCTTAAACTTTAAAAGTTCTTCCACTTTAATTCAATATTTCTAAACACTCTTCTAATTCTTTATGGTCTTTGCTACATACCCATCAAATTTTCTTTCAAGAGAGAGATTAATGGATGTAATTAGAAGTTAATGAAACTACTTTTTGTTTAAAGTTAAGTATCGACCCGTGAACGTTCCTACTCAGTTTGGAGTCACCAAAAAGATAAATCAGACCATTCCTACTCGCCGATCTGATCACTCGTCGAGTTGAGAAGGATGATAAAGCTCCACCGACCCGAGGAATCCGATCTCATGTTCGACCAACTGACCTGGGGGCCCCGACAACCGTAACCACCGATCAGAACGACTCCAACACCTTTGTCCCCCTACCTGCCTATAAAAGAGACACTCCACCCCATATTCCAGGTACGCTATTTTGCTCCGAGAAAAACTTGACAAAACTTGTGCTCACACTAACTTGGGTGACGGGGTGTTTGTTCATTGTACAGATTCCTCTGTCTCGAAGATTGCACATCGACAGTTCGCTCTAGTTAGTTCGTGAACGACCTGTGGTGCTCGACAGAATACTGCATCAAACGCCTTTCTATAATTTGGAGGTGGGATGTGATGTTAGAGAGAAATATATTCATATTTTAAGTCTTGCAAGTGTCAAAATCCAACAAGGTTACGTTAGGGCAAAAGAAAAAAAGAAAAGGGGATGATTCCAAGTGGGCACTAAAATTTCTCCATTGATTCAGGTTTTGGCATGTGAGGAAGCATCCAATTGAGAATTTTTAGGTACAACTCTTTCAGACAAAACAAAATTAAAGCTTTGGTAAGAAGCCCACATAAACTCAACACATTTAGACTTTGTGTCAAACATTTTATTGTGTTTTGTCCCCACTTTGTCACTTCTTTCGCAATTCACAACATATAATCAAGTGGGTGGTGAGACCTTTATCCAATGAATCATACTTGTCTTTTTTTTTTTCCTAACCTGAGAAATTTTATTTAATAAAACATGTGCTGGTGTCTTCTTAAGAAATGGGGTTTATTAAATTTTTACTCTCCCTAATGGGTTTCCACCCATCCAATTAATGCACTAAAAAAACTCTTGAATTTTTCTTAAAAGGCTTAATCATCATACTTTTCTTTTGCTTTGTTTTGCTTTAATTTGTTGTTGATTAAGATGCCAATATTATCATATAAGATTTCCCAAATCACAAGTATGCCCCACCATGTTGTGCTTATCTATGAAATTTACCCAATCAATCAACATAATTGCAACTAAAACAAGATCCCATTTTTAGTATCATATATTAATCAAAATTGCACCCCATTAACTTTCTAATCATCTTTACTTTGTTTCCTTTTGCAAACCATTACTTTTTGGAAGGGTCTAAAAGGACAATTTTTTTTTTTTTTTTTTGTGTGGATATGTTTAAAAGCAAAGAGTACCCAATATCCAAACAATGTGGGTGACTCATTTTAATCCCTCCATGCCTGCCAAGAGACACTCTTTACTTTTCTAATTATTTTAAAAGTTTGAGTGGACTTCACTTTACCCTCTAACCCATATATAATGTGATATATATTCTTTAATCTTTCACTAATCTAATTTAACTAATATTCAGTGTGCTTGAGCCATAATACTTAGTTTATTGCTTTTTCAAAAATATAATTAACATAAACATCTGTTTTGACCTGCCGCCACTCATCATAACAATTCAACACATATCTAACTATCTAATTTAGATCATCATCATGATTTAAGGGCAAAATTTGGCCTCAAGCTTATACAAATTTTCAGTAGCATATATTAAAGACATGGTAAAGTCAATAATCTGCATTGGTCTAAAATGAATTGTCAAACATATTAAAGCTATGGTTGTATTTAAAATCCTCTATTTATCAAATATAATATAGGTAGATCAATAGAACTATACTATATAGAAAGTGAGAAACCATTATATAATACTAGTGATTCATTTCTACTGAGTGTATCTATATATTATATTTGATAAAAATGTAGAGTCCACCTATAATTTTCATCCAATAGAACTCTGCCATATCACTAATAGTGTCTGAAGTCAAAGCTTCAAAGAAAAAGAAAAAAAAGGTGCTTTCTGAAGTATTGTCTCAACATATGGGAGCTTCCTCCCATAAGGCAATAAGGTTACCTATGAGAGACACATGACCTTAAAAACAGGGTATAAATAAGCATATATCTTATTTTTAGAAAAACTTCATGTTCAAAATACCTTGATTCCTGGGAGAATTTGTCCCTCAAAAAGGTTCAAGAACATGACATGATAACAACTCACCTACCATAAAAAACCTCTTCTTAGATTCTGCTCAGATTGAGACAATTTTCCACCACTAATTATTGGAACGACCTTTGTTTGCTTACTACTGTTGCACGTGTGTTCTGTTCATCAACACATCTTCAGCCTACATGATTGTCTGAGAATTCTGTTTAGGGTACCCTACCAAGTCCTAAAAACTAAGACCCACCAAAAAATTGGTCTGTTTTGATAGGTTAGGTACTATAATTGCAAGTCATAAACAGCCAAATTTCGTACTTTAGTTGTTAACCAAATCACTTATTTAATCAAACTTAGACCAGAAAAATCTTCCAACAGCAACAAAATATCAAAGAAAAATCAGGCAACAACCAATGGACACCATGGTGGGAGTCAAATGAATGAAAAATTTGTAATATTCAAATGAGAATTCTACAGCTCTGCCAGAAACAGTTTACAGTCAAGTTTTCGTCACAAACCAAATAAACGAATTTATTATCACTAAAGAAACTACTAAATATACCTCTACCAGAATACTATTGAGAACTGAGCAAGTCACTCAATACGACCTAAACAGAATGGCATAAATACACATCTCTTTTTTTATGTATAGTATAGCTCTGCTTCAAAAAGTAGATACAGTGAACAGTATTATGAGGAAACTCACAAGAAAGAAAGCAGTGTGATAGGCCCCAATCACTTTATGGTTGCACTCCAAACCTCCCAGAGAAAAGCAATATTTCAAATGCCCCTTCTAAATCTCAACCAAGCTTTTTGTCTAATCCTTTGATATTGAGATTAAACCATTTCTTCTTGGCAGGTTTGTCCTTTCCATCTGAGCCCCCATCTTCTCCAGAAGTGTAAACTTTTGAATCATCATGTTTTCCATTGCTTAAACCACTTGCAATATCATTATGGTTTGCTGGCCTGGAAACGGTGAAAGAAGAGTGGATGCTGTCTCTCTTTTTTAGAAGTTCATCTACCTGCAACAGAAAATATTAGAATAAACCACTGTGCAAAATAAATAGAAGGGAGTAAGACCAAAAAAAAAAAAAAAAAAAAAAAAAAATCTGCAGATTAACCCCCACCCCACCCATTAGACCGTCCATCTTTCTTGTATTCAAGATGTATATTAAAATAATAGCTAGAAGCATCATTCCAAAGCTACTAAAAATGGCAAGTATAAAGTATGGGATTGAGTAAAGAATACATACAGATTGTTTTTCCTGACTGTATCTGTTTGTAACTTCTTGAAAGCGTGCAAGTGCCTATAAAGTAGGAAGCGTACTTTCAGACAAACGTATCAACAAAAAATAATTGCATTATATCTGGAAAATGCAGGGTAAATATCAATACCTTCCTATATTCAGTTTCAAATTGGCGCAACTCATTTCTCTTTCTTAAAATTTGAGCTTCAATTTCTTGAAGCTTCTCTGTTGTATCTTCATATGACTTTGCACAAATTGCTTCAATTGTATATGTTGCAGGCTTGAAGAAGTTATCACCTGAACAATCATGCGTCATGACCACAAAATATTATAGCAAATACCAGTTTAGGTAGTAAGTTCAAAGAAAAGGTCAAATGATTGACAGATAATACCATAGACAGCGAAGATATGAGTTCCAGCTTTTAGTTCTGAAACCTCACAAGGCTGAAGGCCTTCCAACCTCTTGAAAAAGGCAGATTCAGGGTCCTTGGCCATTGCCAACTGCACTACCATACATATTTATCAACCATACAAGAGAATAAACTTCTCAACTCTTGCAGAACATCACCCAGAAAACATCAAATAAATTTTTATAAAAAAAAACAGTAAAAATAGTAGTGTACAGTAGAGATGTAATGACTTAAATAATAAGCATTGACATACCGCATTCACAGTTGAATCCATCCTGTATACTTGAAAATGTAGAAAATACATCCCAACAGATGTAACCTTGCCCGTCTTCTCACTATCTTCCTGTTTATGAAGATACTCATCATTTGTTGCAAACAGACTAGTCAATCCTAAAAGTATATAAATTAATTACAACTGCCATGTCTGAAGTGGAGTGACTATTAAGACAATGACAAAGTTAATACCATTTATACAAACTATACACAAAGATCTTGTAGCTCATAAAGTAAAAACACATTATAACTTGGAAGCAAGCAAAAATCTACCAGCCATATAATAACTAATTCCTCAATTTCATATTACCCCCTCATACATCTTTCAGGGGAAAAAAAAGCGAGAAACTGAAACACGGGAGCATTAGAGATATTAATGTATTATACCTGTAAGGCTAAACCATAACCACCATTGGTATCTTGCTCAAAATATAGCAGCTGAAAATTAAAGATTTCACTTATTAGAACCACACCTAAAAAAAGGGCACTTGACCACATTGAGTGCACAAAGGAGATCCTGGGTTAGAATTTAATGATAGTAGCAGCAACCCAATATGCATGTTTCCCCATGCACAAAAAATAACAATAGTATATATATATATAATAGACCTTAAATTTGCTTTGAGCAGTGGAAGTAACTCTGACAACAATGCCTGCTGCAGCTTGTTGCTCATTGATTGTTACACCAAAGAAGTGAGCACACTGTTTATCTACCTGCAGTGAAGCATTACATAAGTGAATGGAGTTTAAAGGGAAAGAGAGATCTTCATCGTAATAAGAACCACAGAAGCACCTTCCCACTGACTGATGTTCCCATAGGAAGAGGTCTGATGGTCACAGTTCCATTCAGAGCTTCTTCAAGAACATTGGCAGATATTGTAGTCTTAATGGGGACACCCAACTTGCTATAAACAGACGAGCTTAGAGATTAGAGAAGGTGAGATTGCAGACCAGAAGAACCTCAAACACCAAATAAATATATTACCTGAATAAAGCTGCAAACATGGTATTGACAGTGCCCAAATTGGACAAGTCAATTTCCATATCCATACCATCCACGTCAAGAGCCTGGGAAAATTATTTTAGAAACCCAAGTTCATTAGGATCTTCAAAAGAAGAGGAATTTCATTTACATGCATTGAAGGTTTGTCACACCATCAGCACAAAAATAATAATAAAATCAATAAATTAACAACATAATTAACTCAATATCACACAATTACAAAATTATTTAGATTTTTTTTACATCTAAATATACATGATTTCTACAAGAATATCCCATTACTATTTTCAATATTTTAATAGGAACTTCTGTAGAAACATATCTAGTCGGGTAAACTACAGAATCAGTTTCTAATCATCACAGCTATACATGCTTTATATTGATGCCTGAGATACCCTTTATAGAATCTCAAATAAAAGGTAGTGTAGTTGAAGGGGACAAGTCACAAGTGGAATAAATGTAACCCCATTCCGAACATAATAAGAGCTTGTTTACCATAGTTCCTTAGCAGACGAAAATTTTCAACTAGTCAAGCATCAAACAAATTAGGATTGCCGCATCACAGTATAACTATTAACACCAGAGTCAAGTCCCTGTTCATTAATGGTTTACGGTTCCCATTCTACAAGGCCTAAAAATCCCAAATTACATAGGACTGAAACTTTTCTATTTATATTTCTTTTTTTTTTTTAAACAACACTTTGTAAGACAAGCTTCAGTTAACAATTGAGCAAATAAAACACTTGAGGAAGTATATTGAGATCATCATGACTGATGATTTCTTCCCACAATTATCCATCAGTTTGTTCTTACCATTCGCCATTCTGGTCTCATAACTAATTAATATTGTCATTGGGTGAATTTACACATATTATGCTCTACTTGTAGTTGTTGCCCCTTTCTTGGTTGAAACAGGCTATAATTGACTAAGACAAATGAACAAGCAAACCTATATAGAAGAATTTAATTATGCAACCAACGAAATGTAGTTTATCCTTGGCAAATATGATGGTATTTTACAAGTAGAAACAATAAGGAAGAGAGGAAAGAAAAAAAAAAAAAAAAAAAACCTCAAATCCTGCACTATCATACTGCCTTCTCTTCTCTGGATCCGATAAAATGCTGTAAGAATAAGCAACCTCCTTGAAAAGTTCTGAAGCCTCAGGATTCCCAACATTCTTATCAGGATGATACCTGCCCATCATGTGAATTGAAAATCAAATTTTAAACAGCAAATCACCAATAGAACTATATTTGATGATGCTATTATAGTGAAAAACAAGTATAGATGTTACTTCTTAGAAAATTGCGTTATGGCCTCTACAGGCTACAGCAAATCATCAAGACAAAAGTTAGTGGTAAAGATTTCAAGCCACAGGACTTCAACATACTAAGAACTCCTTCAGCCCCTGCCCCACGCTAATATCATAATTCATAAAGCTCTCACAGTTAACACAAACCAGAACCAACAAAAATGGCCATTGAAGATTGAAATCACTGCTGAGGTACAAAAAGAAAATGAGAACCAGAAATGGTAGATAACACTAAAACATAATTCAATACAAACCAGGACAGCAGCAATAACAAAAGGCGGGAATTCTACAAATCCTGAATAGGATTTCCCACCGGGCCGTGGCCATATATTTCACAGGCCATTTGACCTGGGTTAGCTGTTAGCTTTGCATATGCAGTGATCAACAATCAAGCCTAGATTTGAGCTTTCCACATTGACAGAATTTTAAGATTGTTCCCGTTGAATATGAATTTATAAAAAGAAATACGAAATAAAGTAAAAACTTACTTGAGCGCGAGTTTCCTATAAGCAGTCTTGATTTCCTGATCTGTAGAATCCCGGGACACAGACAAAACCTCATATGGGTCTCGTCGAAGCGCCGGGGATGAAGGTCCTTCCGTTTTTGAACTTGTCCCCATCTCACTCTCTCACTCCCTAATTCCAACTACGAAATGCTATGAATGAATCAGGCAGCTAAACTTCTGAAATCAAATGATATCTACGTCCATATCCAAAACCTCAAGGAATTCCACCCAAGAAAAAAATCGCACGATTCGAAACGCTAACTGGATCTCTCTTCCTTCAAATGAAATGAACAAAACGAAGGACAAACACAGGACTAAGATCGTCTCCGAAACAGAACCGAATTATGGGCTGATAAAACTGAACCAAATTTGGTGGTTGAATAAGAGACAGAAATTGAGAAAGGGGAGAAGGTTTCAATCTTCAATCTTCAATCTTAAATCTTCCCCCGTTCTTGAACTTCCACGGCCTGGTTTCAATCTTCAATCTTCAATCTTAAATCTTCCCCCGTTCTTGAACTTCCACGGCCTGTCCTTTTCAGACCTTTTCCTCGACCCTTCTTCGGAAAGAAAAGAAAACAGGGAAGATTTTTTCAAATTTCAGCTCACAAATTTTATGAATTTTTAGATTATTATTTTTCGAAACGGTCCACCGTCTGTTCTGTCAGTCGTCAGACTTACCCTTGTCCTCTGTTTTCAATTCTCGTAGCTATCTTTCCTCTTTTTTAATTTTCCTTTTCTTCTGTTTTTCCCATTTCAAACATTGTATGGCATCATGTTCCATTATTATTATTTTTTTCCTTTTCAACCGTATATGAGCGTGCGTGTATATATATCTTAATCAATCAAACTATCTGTCCAACCTTCAAAATATATATATATATATATATATATATAAATTAATCAAGTTACATCCAGATTTACTCTATTAATTTTTTTCTTTTTCTTTTTTACCATTTAAATCATTTAGATTTTTACTTAGTATAAAAAAAATGATTTACTACAATATGTGACTCACTCTCGTAACCATTTTTTTAGGCAACTCTCATTTGAATGAAACACATGATCAATTTTTTAACAATTTTCGTTTATCATATTTAAAAGTGATATATTGTGTCAACTATATTAAATAATTTATCTTGACCATATAAATCTTTTATACTCGTTTTTCTTTGCTATAACTAATTTCTAATTGATATATGAAGTGCAACAGATTATAGTATTATAATTCAAATACAGCGAAAAACTCAAACCTATCACGATTATTAGTATCTTTAAAAGTTGTGACTTGTGAGGTTGACAAATTTCAAAATTGGACCTTTATTTTTATTTTTCTTTCATGAAATCAGAAGATTTTGACCTACTAAAGTTAATACAAGACTTTGATAAAATGCTACTCCTGTGCAAATTGCAATAAATAACCCAATAGCACGGTACAACTATAAATAAATGCTTACTGTTTTAATACATTTCGCTATTTTGATAGATTATGAAAAGGTATAATCAGCCAGTTTAAGCATAGTTCAGCGGATTAAAGTATTTAGGTCCAACAGAAGGTCGTGAATTCGAATCTCCCCACCCCACATGTTATATTAAAAACAAGGAACAGTATAGTTCATATAGAAAATTGTCATTTTTTAAATAGCCCCTAATTGTTTATGAGAGTTACTCCAAATAGTGCAATGAATTGAGAATTTCAAATATAGAAGAACCAAAGCCTTCATTTTTAAATGTAAACTTAAAGCAATGAAGGAAAGGCAAGTAACAAGCTTTACTTTTTTGAAAAAGTAGCTGCTCATCTCATCGGTTCTTTATTTCACAAAAAGGGAAAGTTATAGAAGCCTTCTCTTTCTGCAAAGCTTGTAAAGTAATGTTAATTATTAAACCAAATAATTGTCTTGATGGCAAAATATTCATCATTAGAAACAGTCTTAGCTATTGTCCAAAGAAAATAAGCAACCAGCATTTTTCCTAATTATATGTATTATGAATTCTTAATCACCACCAAAATAAAGGTGGGAATGGAAGTAAGATTGTCACAAAAAGAAAAAACAATAGCCATGAAAGAAAGAGGGAAGGATTCTACTTATGATTAAGAGACAATAGTCCTGTCAATCAGAACCAAAAATATACATTTAGCCATTTCACTCTCAAACATAATTCCTCAAATCCTTTCCCATTTTCAAGATCCTAATGGTAACCGACGCTGTTAGACTAGAATGAGCAGCAAGGCACTGAGTTTCCCAAACACCTTAGTTGTGACGTATTTGAATTTACATTTTCTTTCCATATTGATACCTAAAGTTTTTATTCTCAAAAGTTAAAACGACCATTACTATATGCAACGACCAAAATGCCAATTTTAAGGGTGCACTTACACGAACAAGTAGACAGCCAGAGGCACTGGAGCTTACTAATTCAATGTTGAGGAGCAGGAATCTGAGCTAACCTTAATCACCTTGGTATTATAAGATGCACAAAATTCACATTTATGGTACAGCCAATGGAAGCGCGCTTTCGCCTTCTTGGAGCAGTCATTGCACAATATATCCTGAGAAATAGTCAGTCGGTGATTAGAAGTTTAGTGAGCATGGGATCTTTAACAGGTAAGCAAGAAAGTGAAGTAATGACTTTAAAGAAGGTAAGCAAGAAAGTGACGTTTACCTGACAGCGTTCCCTGTATTCTTCAGGGAGTACCTCCAATGCAAGTAATGCATCGAGCATGCCGAAGTATACCTGAATAACATAAAATTCATATTGTTATCAATGCTAACTGATGCATCTCACTGACTTCATATTATTCAGATCATATTATTCATCCATACCGTCATATCTCCTAAGGACTTGCTACATATTGGACATATGTAGTGGCTACAAGTGTAAGCCTGCATGATGTAACGATACAATGTAAAGCTATCCACTGAAATAGTTTCTCAAGTTGACATTTTACTGAAAAACTCAGAACCAAAGCAAATAATCCAACAAGGGGACCTGGAAACAAGCTGAGTGCATGAAATGGCCGCAAGGGAGAGCTCTAACACTTTCACTGGATGTGAACAAAAAATCACAGCAGATAGGGCAATCTGTTTCTAGGCTCCTCTCTTGGCACTTGTGATCAACCAACTTCATTGCCAAACAACAATTGCATGTCATACAATGAAAAAAATCAGTACCAAGTCCCTTCCCAAGACGACATATATTGCAGAAAGGACAATGATAGACTTCCCTGAAATAACAAATGAAGAAATATCAAAGAAAAAACCAGGAAGTAATCCAACAACTAAAATGTATTATTTTTCCATCTCGGATATTGTGTGAGAAAGAGAGATCTAAATGAGAAATGGTAGAAGCTAATAATATGCCTTGTAATCTTTAAAAACCTACAAGCAAGGAACAAAACACGGAAATAACAAAAACACATTGCACTTCTCTGCTCATTTGAGTATATGCTGACAAAGTTCAGGTTCAGAAAGTAAACACTAAATAATCATTTATCTGTTATCAAATCTCAAAATACGATCAATGAAGAATAAAATCATGCATCTTAATAGTAACAGGTATTCGGAAAACCTATAAAAAATATATTTAATAAAAATTGATATACCATCCATATATAAGCAAAATGATAACAAAGTATCATCTACAAAATTCAGAACCCATAGTTCAATTTAACTAATTTAGGTATCGATTAGATTCCTCTTTATTTTCCCCTTCACACCCACGATGCACATTATAATCTTGTAACTCAATAAGAAGCATGGTAATGAGAGTGCTATGGCAAATGTGCACCTTTCATCATCAAAAAGTTTGCAAATACTACAGTAGTATTTTGCCATTGAGAGACCACCACAGGATGGTGTCGTGCAAACAGATCCAATAGGCTGAAATTTGAGGCAGCGCATACACATCATTTCAGTTGAAGCCTTCCTGTAAACGAATAAGATATTTTAACTACATCTTGGGATATTCAAACAATCAAGCAAATAAGAGGTAACTACCTGTCCATTTTATGATCGCTGACTTTATCATGACAGAAACTACAAGTAAACAACTTGCCACAACAAGTTGCAAGCAGTTTACAATTTCTTTTATAATGCTCACACCCAAAAATCTGTTTCTGAGGATCACGAAATGATGGGGCACTTGCAATCAGTTCTGTTGCATCTGAGTTTTCACCAGTAGTTGCTTGAGGTAGCATCTGCTGAGAAGCTATCCAGCGACTAATATAACCCCATTAAACAATAAGAATAGAATAGTAAATTGCATATTAATTTATATGTTTAGGTAAAGTTCGTAAAGTATAACAACCTGGTCATCAAGTTTTGGATAAGATAATCTTTTCTTCTAGGGTCAATGGTTGGATCCTGGGCAACCTTTCTTATTTCCGATTCAAGTTCATTTTCGTTCATCCTAAAAATCTCTTTCCATCCAGGCTTGAAGACTGAATCATTCTTTGTATCACAGATGCCATAGGAATCAGAACCTGAAAAGTGAAATTGAAAATAATAATAATAATATCTTTCTTTTTAAGATAAAATAATTATAATATCTCTGTGTTATATTAGGCAATAATTGACTTTCTAGTAAGCCAAAAATAATTTGTTCTAGAAATAATAATTTGACTTATAGAGGTAGAGTGTGAGACTGACATCTGCTCGACACAAACCTCCAGATATATGACTGACAGATTCCATATAATGTGGAGATGTTTCAGGAGGTCCTTCCCACCATTCATTTAGCCAGTCACTGAACATTGTATTTCTGGTTGTCTGCTTCAATGTATCCATCATCTTATTTTGCTCCTCCTGAGTAAGTGCAGAAGTTACCCAAGGCAACATTGATTGAAGAACCTCAGCACCTGTAGTACCAATTATTCTACCAACAATTTTATCCTGTTCTTCCACAGAAAAATATGTATGGAACAATGGCCACAGTTCCGATTCCTCACGGAAAATATGTTGGTCAAGTGTCACTCTAATTGATCTGCACATGCCCTGGAGCTTTGTTGCCAGCTCAATATTCATTCTCACAGTATCATTTATATCAGAGGTATGAGACTTCATCCAATTTTGACCGTTATGTTTTTTCTTACGATTCAAGTCTCTGCGAAGGTTTGTTAGCTTAGAAAGTGCGGTAGAAATACCTTCAAATAGCTCTTCCTCCTGTTTGTGGTCTAATATATAAGAGTGGCTCACATTATGAAGTGTTTCTTTTGATTCTAATTCAGGAAATACTATCTCATCCTCTGCATTACTATGAGCTTTATATAGACCCCACAACAGATGAAACCTACCACAAAATTGCCTAAAGAAACTATCATCGCAATCACCAAGATTCGCAGATTCATTATCCAAATACTCCAAGTCTTTACTTATTGCTTTGTGAAATTTAAATATGTTATCAATAGGTCGTGACTTAGAATCACTTTCGCAAGAGATTGGATCGTTTTCCATACTAAAAAGACTGGAGTTGAGAGAAGGAGCATCAGAACCAAAACACATAGAACGCAGTGATTTTGCTGCTGCCAGAGACCTCATTCCTAG
The DNA here is from genome assembly GCF_013281855.1 of Momordica charantia. Taxonomy (NCBI): domain Eukaryota; kingdom Viridiplantae; phylum Streptophyta; class Magnoliopsida; order Cucurbitales; family Cucurbitaceae; genus Momordica; species Momordica charantia. The sequence goes on along the minus strand of NW_028275167.1, from coordinate 28,877,285 downwards.
ATTATTGTCATCCACTCCTAGCCCAGGGACACAAGCAGAGTGTTTCATACGAGCGAATTGAAGTTTTTTGCTCGGATTTTTCAAAGGAAGACACCCATTTAGGTCACCATGCCATACTGCCTTTCCACAGTTGGATGGCATGGGATACTCAGTTGCCTGATTGCATGAAGGTTTTTCATTAGCAGAAGAAAAGGAGCAGCATACTTCTTCATCTCCAGTCAATATCCTTGCAGTAGAATAGCTAATAGCACTTGCAGAAAAACAAATGCTCCTTGGATGGCCTTTGCATGCCCAACCAGAAAATAGGGTAACGAGTGCATGATCCGACTCTGGAGCTGTGAAATAAAGTGCTTGTAATTAAGACTCTAGTAGCAATGGATTAATATGCTGATGACTTGATTAATGATAAAGTTTGACCAAGAAACAATGTATATCATAATCTTAAGAGTCAAAACTTAACCTGCCATTTGCATATTCTGAAGAAAAGATCTTGCTTCTTCTTCACTAAGTGTTTCTACTAACCAAGGCAAGACGCGCTCTATCCATTTCAAGGGCATTATGCCTAAGCTGTGATACAGAAGTTCTCGCTGCCTTTGGGGGCCAAAATGCTTCCGAGCAAGTGGAAGAACCTAAATGTCCAATTTTATTTAGTTAGAAGGCTCCGTTCATCAAGAAAATAGTAGAAACAACCGGGCAAATTTTTTTTTTTTTTTTAATAATATCAAGATAAATGAGTGTACAGAATCATAGTAAAAAAAAGTCTCAAAATAGATAAAATCAGATAGAGCAAAATAAGACACCTAATAGTGCACATTGATGAAAAGGTAAAAGGAAAATTCTGAAACTTCTCACTTAAAACGACCAATAAAGATTCTAGGAGCACAAAAGTCAAAAACTTGGACCCTCTTTGGAACCTTTGCTTGTGAAAAGCAAAGCGAAGAGGTCATAAAGATGCCATTGAAATTGGAGTTACTAGAAAAATCACCACTCCAAATGTTCAATTTAGGAGTAAATTTTCAAATGAACCTTTCTTCCAACAAAAGAGGTTGAAGGGTTCAAAGAAATATTTTATTATTTATTATTAAGGTTTCTAATAAAGTTAAAATGAGATACATCAACAAAGAGACACGATAGGTTTAAAAGAAGTGAGCAATATAAAGATAAAATCTATCAGAGAGAGACAAACTACCTAACCAACTTTATTCCCAGAACAAAACCTACCTTCAATCGTCAACAGAATAAAAATACAAAAATAGGACATATAATATACCAGCAAGTAACGAGGAAAGCTGTGATATAGTTACAGGGAACTGCCACTCACATGCATTTCCTCATCATGAAAGTGCTTATGGATGGTCTTGATAATTTGATCAGCATGAGAACTTAACTTGTTATGAATTTCATCAGAAGAATATTTATCTCTGTCAGCTTGGATACTTTCTATCAAGTGCCTAAGCTTATCAAATTGAATCTCTTCTTCTGCATGCTGATCAGCAAAAGATAGTTCAGCATCTACAGCAGGAAATATAACTTTATCCTCAGCAATGCTGCACCCGAAAGAAAGATGGCAATCACTTTTAAAATATTGGCATTTATTGTGTTTATCTTTATTATATTAGAAGAAGATATTCTGTTTATTTGCTATAGAAAAAATGTTATGCAATCATCACGGCAATGTATGCAACAACAAAAAAAAAAAAAAAAAAAACTGCTGAAACTCGAAACTCCATTGCCACTCTCTTCATTTGAATAATCAACCAATCTTTAAGAGTACAAAACACATGTACCAAGCGATCTGTGAAAAATGGAGGGAAAAAAACTAGGAAATTATTTGTTGTAAAGGCTGATTATATCCATGAAGATGATTTATCAAAATAAATGCATCGTTAAACAGAGTTAGATTTAATTAAGCTAGAAAAGCAGAGCCTGAAATTAATACCAGTGGAAGATGCAGACTTCTGCTATAAACTGTAGCCTCTCCTTGAGTGCAGACAACTCAGAAAAATCAGGAGACAATCGGAGGTCTCTAGCTGCTTCAGCTATGCTATTTAGTTCTTTTTTTATAGCATTATGCCAATGTAATATTTCATTGATTGGACAAGCAACTGAAACAGTAGAATAGGTGAAATTACTTTGCTCCACGTATTTCCTTTTCCCATTTCTGGAAGATTCAGAAGTGTCGTTCCCCTTCTCTGGCATACATATAAGATCATGGGCCTGAGAGCCTAGGCATTCAAATTCTAAATTGGCGTCATAAAAACTTTGATTGACATTAGACGTTCTTGCATCTTCCATCCAGGAAAATATTACCTTCACTTCAAATAAATTAAAATTAGCTCCCATTTATTTGAAAATTTCCATTGAAATGATATTAAACTAGAAGATACACTGGCCTTTTGAAGCAGCTTTTGCTCGGGAATAATTTTGCTCAAGCACTTGCACATAATCTGATGTTCATCTGGAGATATAGAGGAAGAAAGCCAAGGAAGAAAGACTTCCAGCATATTAATAGGTATACTACAAAGAAATTTCCATACTAATGATGCCTGTTCTTCAAAAGAAAACTCCTTAATAAGTAACGGGAAGACCTGCACATGCAAAGGAGCTCACAATTTTAAGCTGGGATACTTGAATGAATACTGAGTTAAATTTCAGATTACTTGTCTAGCAATCTTTATAGTCGTATGTACAAGATTCTCACTATGAGATCGGCCCTGACATTGAGATTTTCTTCTTCTTATACGTTGAAAAACATGTCTATTGTATCGTAGAGCTTTGTAACTTTTTATTTTGCATCCATCGTATATTCATGTGACCAGGCACACAACATTCTCACTAAATGTAAATATCAAACACTTGACGATCTAGAAGAGTTGGGCTTTTTACCCTCCAAATTTTTAGCTCCTCCTTCCAAAATTCTTTTTCTTATATCCTTTCAGCATATCACAATGGGGGCAGTCATGTGCTTCAGCAAATAAGTAAAGACTATCATAACGTCCAATCAGAATACCTAGGATTAAGACGAGTTAAAGCTACCAAACAGTAACGTCAAACAAGGTACGAAGTACCTGTTCCTCTTCCTTGAACATATGCTGGCATATTGATATTTGAAGAGCTCTGGCACAAGATGACAGCTCCCTCTTATAGCTTCCTTCCTCCAACGCATTTGAATTTAGAAGCTCAAGCAATTGGCAAAACAGAACACTCTCCCCTTCATGTTCAAGGAAATAAGTACTGGCAACATTTTTCACACGAAGATCTAGAGCCGGGAAGATGACCTACAATTTCCAATGCGTTCCAAAGAATTTCTTAGAACAGTGCCAAGGAAATAAAAATTTAGCTGTTAGCCTTGGAAACAGCAAAATTACTTATAGTACAGTTTCCAAACAGAAATCAAGTTGCGCATTTAGGTGGTGCCAAACACAATCACGTCTCCCATTTTTCACCAATTCCACCAAAAACTCCACTCAACTTGATCAAATTTGTCAAGTGGTGCTAGATGATTTTCGTTCAGTCTAATAAAAGAGCAGTAGCAGTTGGTTTGTTCATCAGTTTATTTCCAGAAAGCTTAAGAAAACTGAGTAAGTCGAGACGTGCATTCACCAAAAAGAAAAGAAGAGGAAAAACCTCGTCCTCGGCGTTACAGTGATGCTTATAAACAGCACGAAGGAAGTGGTATCGCTGCAACAATGGCCCAATATCGCGACCGCTTTCCTGGCTGGTAGCAAAATCCATGGCGTCACGATGGAGGTGATCAAGCTCAGCTCGAATAGCCTTGTGGAAGAAAACGAAAATGAGAATAGGAGATTCCAAGGCGACGATTGTGGAACATGATTGGGAAGACGAGTTCACCGGGGCAGCAGCAGCCATGGCGGCGACGGCTCCACCAGCGTCACTATTGGGAATGGGCGTAAACGCTGTTAACATGAAGAAGTGATTCCGTTTCTGAGAGGCAACATCCAAAAGCTATGGTTTGAGTTGTATAATTCAATCGTTAGCAACTTTTTTGATCCGGTTTGGGTTTCGAATATCGCGCGGTTTGTTCGTTCGTTTTGTAGCAGATGAACGAAATCGGAGTTCGCTCGTTCCTGGTGGCCTACGTGTCAACCACTGACCTCACCTCTTCTTAAAAATTTAAAATTTCTGCTACTACGTAAATACCTTCTATTTATTAGTGCCACGTCAGCAATGTATTAAAAAGAATCAATTTTTTTTTATTTATCGTATAACCAGAAAGGAGTATAATACTCCCGTAATATTAGAAAATTTCTAAGTAGGAGATAATTAAAGAAAAGTTTATAAATAAGGGATAGTTACTATCTATACTTTCTTTTTTATCGTTCTATCAGAATTCTAAAATTAAGCGTGCTTGATTTTGAATAATTTTAGGTCGGATAAGTACTCTCCTAATTGATGCGGATATTGGTTCACGGAATTAATTTAATTGGTTTAATACTTGTAAGGTTGGGTTAGCATATATTTAAGATTTAAGAATGTGGCATGCTGATTTTAGGTGGGTGGATAAAGGAATATAGCGTGTGGAGCACGAACTTGGGTTGGGGCTTTGTCCACGTAAGCTTCCACCGAGCTCAAAAAAGACGACAAAATATTTACATTTAGGAGGCTAGCTGTTCGCTGAATCCTACGTAGTGGCCATTAAGGACTATATGGAGTTGTGCTTGGAAAAATGGAAGACGACACATCGGAAATGGAGGGAGGGGCGGTGCCGCAGTCGGTTTAGTTTGGTAACTGGTGGCGGCGGCGGTGCGCGGTTGGGCAATGGGCACGCACGAGAAAGTAGGGAGGATGGCGCTAATGGTGCGCCCAGCACGCTTCATGCTTCTGCGCCCGCGCCCTTTTTTCAGATTCCCATTCTGTGTGGATTGGCATGCCCCCACTTCTTTCAATTTTTTCCATCACTTTTCTTTTCTTTTCTTTTTTTAATATTCTAGTTTGACTTATGCAATTTTAAAATTTTTATTTTGATATTTCTACTTCTAAGAAGCAGTCGTTCTGTTTTCGGTTGCAGAGTTATAACACAAATTTTTCATACAAACTTATTTTTTTAAAAATATGTAATAGTGTAATATTGCGTCGAAATTGTTATTGGAAAAAAATTGAAATTACTTGCCTTTTTTTTTATTTTAATTTGATTGTGACAACAGGTTTGAAAATGTTCTTTCCCATCAAGAATTTTTAACTTTATTCGTTGATTTTGGAGGGTTAAAATTATTGGGGTTGCAAAGTGTGGAAACAAAGTCTCACGTTGATTAGGTAATGAAGTGATCTATGATATATAGATTAGGACAATTATCTTCATTGATGATACAAGGCCTTGAGCGAAAGGAAAAGTAAAGTTACGAGGTTATATGTTCAAAACGGACAATATCAATGATTCTACCATATACATTATATGGACGGATTATTATTACATTTTAAAAGGAGAGAATCATTAATCATAAGATTTTAAATATGTATGTGTTATTTGGGAAAATTTGTCTATACCATTTTTTATTTTATTTTCTAACAAAAAGGAGAGTGATGATAATTAGTGAATAACAATGGTCGATATATATCATTACTAAAATGTTAGAGATATAGATCTCCATCCCACAACTAAACAAAATTAATGAATTATTTAGTATTTTTTATTTTTTTATTAGGTCGTATCTCCCTAGTCGGTGAGCAGTGACTAGACAAATCATATTCTAAAGATTTTCAATTTCATTATACCTTAATTAAACAATCTGGTAGAACACATAATGTGATATTAAAAAATGAACGCATTTAGGAGTAGAAGGATTTAGATGGACAGAATCTGATTTTATTTAATAAAGAATTGTTGATTAAGGCACAATAAAAGGTATAGTATAACATAAGTTATCGGTACATTGATTTTAAGCTAATGTGTGAGTTTAAATTATTATATTACAATGCCATACGAACCTTTTCTTGTCGGGTCAATGCACGAATAGAGACACTTTGAAATTAAATATAATAGATTTAAATATTATTTTGTTCCATATATTTTTAACTTTTTTTTTTATAATGAACTTTTGTTTATTTCCATCATTATTATATTTTAAATTCTTTATTTTGTACTTTTAACTTTTTTTTTTGTTTTAGTTCATATATTTTCAAATCGTCGTGGTTTTGGTCCGTGTACTTTTAAAAAGTGACTATCTTTATCCCTATTTGCAAAATTTTAAAACAAATTTGTTACACAATGAAGATCTTTTAATACATATTTGTTGTTGCATTTTAAGAAGTTTGGTGGGTGAAGTGTCATGCTAAAATTTTGACTAAAATAAATTAGATAAGAATGAAAATGAAGGCCAAAATAATCCCTTCTTTTAAAGTACATGAAATAAAAGGAATAGTTTGAAAGTAATAGGATGAAAATGAGCAAAAGAATGAAAATTACATGGATAAAAAAAATATTTAAACCAATATAATATGGTTAAAAAATATTTTTGGACCTTGTATAATGATTTAGCCTTCAACTTTAGTTTGTAACGATTTAATCCTTATACCATGTAGCAATTAGTCCCTATAATTTAAAGAGTCTCTATCGTAAACCAACGAAGGATCAAATATGTTTATAAATTAAAAAGACTAAATTATTATATGATAAGAATCGACACTTAATTTTGATGTGATTTCTTAAGGTCATGACAAGATTGTTACAAATTTAAAACTACATAAACAAAAATTATTGCATACTAAAGTCTTTGGGACTAAATTGTTACTATTTTGAGAGTACAATGACTAAATCTAAAGTTTTTCGTGAATTAAATTATTACTTTAGTAAAAGTACTAGGAGAAAATGTATTTATATATATATGCATACAGACTAAAATAATTATATTATCCTCTTTAATTATACATGTACTAAAAAATCAGGTATTCTTCTCTACCCACCTCCCTAATATATATATATTTAGATAGTTATACATTAGAAATTAAGTAATTAAATAAAAATTTATTTAAAAAATTATTTATTGACAAATAATTTAAAACATCAAAAAAGAAATGGGGAAAATTTTCCCATCGGAAACCGATCCCCACGAATTTTCGATGGAGAGTCCCCCAAAATTTTTAGCTGTGCATTGCAAGTGGGATGGAAAAATTTTGTTCGATTATTAAGAGAAATATCAATCTGAATATAATTTATTTAGTGTATTCTCTAATAGGCTAAAGTTGGAATTACCATCCTGTAAGAGAGAGGAGGTCAGGCCCATCCCTTATTTAGCCCAAAAGTAAATAGGTCAGCCACCAACTGGGTTATAAGGTAGACACATAAATTTATCAAACCTTCTTTCATTTTTCTCCTACCATTTCACCTAAACTTAGTGCTTCATTCTCATTATGTATAATTATTCAATTTATGTTTTCTTCAAATCAATAAAAGGTAGAACTTGTAGATTTTATTAAAAAAAAAAACTATATGGTTAAATATTTTCAATGATGCATAGCTAGAATAATATTTACTCAACACCATATATTTAACAATTAATAGAAATTGATGAGAAAAAAGAAGAGGAAAAAATAAATATGTATAACATTTTAAGGACTAGCCCAAAGGTAAAAATTTTTTAGTACAATAAAGAGACTAATGTCAGTTCCGAGATAAACTCATATCCACTTACATAGCTATCCGTGGTCAGAATGTCCATCTAAAAATTCTATATGAGAATACCTGTTACCACAAACATCCAAAACTAAACATCAACATAGGCCACATATGTAATCAAACATAGAAACATGTCCACGTTATAATTTCCCAGTGTTGTGATAGTGTCTGTTGAAAAGATTTTAGATACTGCATCAAGAATATTGATTAACATTTCTATTTTAATATTCACCGTCACATTTTAGAGAATCTTATTCTAAAATATTTAAATGGATGCTCCAAAAAACACAAACATATTTCTAAATACCCTTATGCCTAGAAATGGAAGCATAAATAAAACTAAAACAAAAAAGGCAGTGATGAAATAAAACCAATAAAAATGAATGTACACACACTACTACTACTGACTGCTGGCTCCTCCGCCGCATGTGCCCTCCGACACCGACGGCGACTCCGTCACCGAGTCGGAGCCGTCGTGGCACGGAGACACCTCCACCCCACGAAGCTCGTCGATCATCTTCACCACCTGGCTCATCTTCGGCCGTTGATCCGGCGAAGCCGAAGTACAGGCCAGGGCAATCTGCAGAAGCCCCACCATTTCCTCCTCAATGTCTTTGTATCTCATCAGCTCCAAATCAAAAACCTCCGCCGTCCACTCCTCCCTCACCACCGACTGGACCCACCGGGGTAAATCCAACACGCCGCCGTATCCACCGCCCCCCGGCCCTCCATTCTCCACGACGGAAGGGCACTTTCCGGTCAGCAGCTCCAGGAGGAGAACCCCAAATGAGTACACGTCGGACTTCTGGCTCAGTTTCCGGCCCTCGCCGCACTCCGGCGCCCGGTAGCCGTTGGATCGAGGAGTGGACGGCGGTGTGAAAAGGGAGAGCCCGAAATCGGAGACCCGGGGGTTTCCCGATTGGTCCAGAAGGACGTTGGTGGATTTAACATTGCCATGGGCCAGCCTCAGGGACTTGCAGGAGTTGTGAATAAACGCCACACCTCTCGCCGCGCCGGCGGCGATCTTCAACCTCGTCGTCCAGTCCAATGGCGTCCGTCCTGGGCCTCTGTTCCCTGTCAAACACCCAAAAAAAAAAACACACATAAATACTCCACAAATGGCCACCACCGCAAGAAACCAGAAACAGTGCCACTTCCGGGCAATGGGGATGAGGGGTTATCTCTATCCTCTACTTTTGGGTCTTTTTCATGAAAACAAACGAAATCAAACAATTTAAATTAAAGTAAAGACAGAATTATTTATTCGGTAGGGCATAGGATTCTTTGGACAGTGGCGAAACAGTCTGTTGTGTCATCTGTGAACAGTAAAAATCCCCATTTCCAAATCGCAGATAGCTGCCACAACTGCGACAATTTTTGTACGGCCATACTATTGCTCTCTTGTCTGGAAATTGACCCTGCCCAGTGCCCAGTTCCTCCCACAAAATTATTAAGCCTAAAAAAAGAATCCATGTCTCTTGGACCTTCACTCAACAATGGAGGTAACAGGGATCTCAGAACATCAACAAAAACGGGCTGAAAATTAAATTGGAAGATGGAGAGAAACCCAAAGAGAGAACTAAATGAAATGAAACCCCAGTTTCTCGAAAACAAGCAGAAAATGAAAGGGGCATTATTTGTTGCAATTTTGCATACCGTGAAGAAGCCAAAACAAACTGCCATTGGGCATGTAATCATAAACCAATAACTTCTCCTCTCTGGCGAAATAGTAAGCTCTGAGGCTTACGATGTTCCCATGTCTCAGCCTTCCCAACACTTCCATGTGCTGCTCGAACTCTCGTTTCCCTCCAACCTGCGCATCCTTCAGCCGTTTCACCGCCACGACATTGCCGTCGTCGAGAATGGCCTTGTACGAAGTCCCGAACCCACCTTTTCCGAGCATTTCCGCGGAGGCTCGAAGCAAATCTTCGAGCTCGAACTTCTTGACTCCCTCGAAGAACACCATCCGCCCCCTCTCTGTTCCCGCCTGGGCCGGGTACGGACTAGACGAGTAAACCATCTTCTCGCTCTCCAGAAGCTTCGAGCCTTTCCCGTCTCGGGATTTGTCATTGGAGTTTTTCCAGAAATAACAGTAGAGTAGAAGGGAGACGATGGCCAACACCAAAATGTCGCCGAGAATTATGGCGATTAGGGCCAGAGAACCTATCTTCCCGGTGCCGTTGTGGCGGTGATTTTCCGGCTTCGCTGTAGGCGTAATTCCAGGAAGCGAAGTGGGAGACGATGAAACTGTGAGGTTCGGGGGCGGTGTTATGGGCGAGGCGATTGCTCCTTCGGATCCGGGTTCAGTCGGGTTACTGATAATGCTCTTGCAACTCTGAAGAGGAGATCCACATAAACCCTTGTTCTGGCCGAAAGAAGACTCGGGAAATGTCGACAAGGATTTAGGTATTGCGCCGGAGAAGTGGTTACCCGAAACGTTGAAGTCCTGAAGATTCGGCAGGTTCAGTCCGATAATCGGACCGGAAAACCGGTTATCTTCGAGCCGGAGAGTGAGAAGATGAGTCAAACGGTTGACAGAAGCCGGAATCTCTCCGGTCAAGTTATTGTGAGAGAGATCGAGGCGGTAAAGCCGGACAAGAGACAGCAAAGAAGCCGGGAAGCCGCCGGAAAATTCATTGTACGAGAGGAACACGAGTTTCAGAGCTTTGAAGTTGGAGAGATCGGGAATGGGACCGGAGAGACGGTTCCTCTTGAGGCTCAGCACCCGTAGCTCAGTCAAACCATTAAGAGGTCCGAAAGAGCCCGTAAGATCAAGGTTCTCAAGAACCAGCCGTGAAACTCTGTTTCTGAGGCACGAGACGCCATTCCAGGAGCATGGATTAGAGGTGGAGTTCCAACTGGTAAGCTTATTCCCTTTATCAGACGCCGCTTTGAACGCCATTAAAGCATCCAAATCCGGGTTCGAAGAAGAAGAAAGACGCACAAAATGGAGTAAACAGACACAAAAAGCTAAATGCGCCAGCAGAGAAGACGCCGCCATTGTTGCTCTGCAAGAAAACAGAGAGAGAGGATGAAGACGTGAATCGGGAGAGAAAGGGTTTTAGAAGTAGAGGAAAATGACGGCGTTGTAAGTAGCGACTGCGCGAGGAAGAAGGGTAGCGGAAATGGAAGTGACAGTGGTGTAATTAATGAAAAGTAAAGGGGCAACATTGCAATAAATCATTTTCTTTTTTTTTACTGGTGATTGAGGCGGACCATTCGAGTATTAGGAACTGAAAAAGCTTGTAACGTGTACTGTATTAACTGGAAGATAACAATTATGCGAAAAGACAACAACACCCCCTCCGAGAAAATTACCGTTGGATCAAAGTGATTGTGTTAAACGGGGAAGATAATAGATCAAGCGTGACTGTGTGGTCATATGATATTTCTAATTTCGTCAAATAGTTTTAAATATCTATGTCCAGAAAAATGCTAATTTCTTAATTTTATAAATGCAAATGCAAATGAGAGGACCAAGAATCAACATTTAAAAAAAAAACAACAACTAATTATATTTTTACAAACATACATCTGTTTAATATAATTTTTCTATTTTTCTAATAATATTAATATTATATTTATATTAGTGATATTTTGTTTAATTTTTCATATTTATCTCTCGTGTTGGTGTCGAGTCCATAAACACATGTCAATGTCTTGAAAATATTGACAGTCGACGAAAATTTAATATCCTAAAAAAACAAAATAAAATTTTTTATTTATGAGATATAAAATAAATAAATAAAATTGGATTCTCCTAAATAATTATTCCAAATAAATAATATTTGCGGAGTACCGTCACATGTATCTCCCTTTCTATCATTCATTACATAGACTTTTTCTTTTTCATAATTCAAATATATAAATAGATGCCTTGATTTTTCAAAGAAAATGAGAGGAATTTCATTAAAATTATGAGACGGAGACGACATTTTAAGAAGTCTTTGAGGATAAAGACACAAAATACAATCGTTTCTCCAATTTAGAAATTACATTCATTATTGTTGTGTAGAAAACCCCGGCATTTCATTAAAATTGTTGTGTACAAAAAGTTGGAATAGGTGGAGATGAAGATTTTAATTTAAACTAAATCGAGATTAAAAAAAACTTTCTCCATTTCTAAGCTTTAGGTTCCAACTTCCAATCACATATTAATATATGGGAGGTTAATATTAGAAAAAGGAAAAAGAATTATTAATTGATATAACTTTCCCGAAAGAGACGGAAAACGGTGACACGTGGAAGATGATTAAAAGCTGATTCCATTTGGGGTCTGAGAACTAATTTTAAAGTGGAGCCTAAGGCGAAGGCATTTGTGGGGAACGTGGAAAGCACGCTCCGCAATCATAAGAAATGGCTGATCATCCGTACATCACACGAGCCTCTGACGCGCGTGCAGAGTCTCACGTGATACGCAGCGTTTGAGGATGCAGAAGCTGCACAGGATTCCACCACTACTTTTTTTTTTTCTTTCTTTTTTTATTTAATGCAACCACTTCCTTTGCCACATGGAACATCGCTATTTTCCACGTTATGCCTTTAATTTTATTCGCTATTTTCGTATTATTCATTATTACGCAGCATTAAATTATTTCAACTGTTACCATTAACCTTTGTTTATATAATCATAATAATATTTAGTTATAAAATACGGGTAAATAATTAAACCTTTCTAATTAAACTATTATATTAGCAAATTGGATTCCGTTGGACAACATTCTTTAACAATTAAATGTCCACGCCTTACTTAAAAGATTAAAAGCTTAAAGATAAAACCAAAAGAGCATAACTCAGTAGTAATTGACATATACCTCCAATTAAAAAGTTACGAATTCGAATAAGAGATCTCGATAAACCAAAATCGAAAGTTGAAGTAATTAAATATTATTTAAACTGTAATTAAATTAGAAATGCAGTCATTATTGCAAACAAATTTAAACCATGGCAGAGGGTCAAGATGGTCAAAAGAAATGGTTTATGGGACAAGTATTCTTCGGAAGCTGCACAGTTGAATAGCCTTTTCTCCCCACTTTTGCTTTTTCGCTTTTGCTTTCTGCCGATGATGCCCTTTTCTTTCTTCATATAAAAATTATATTTATATTGTATACTCATTTTGTCATATCCTCCCTTTTCTAATTTCCTCAATTTTAAATATCAAGCCATAATCATTGACCATTGTATCCATGTTTTTCCTTCTGCAATTACAGTCCTTTATTTATTTCATTATTATTTCCTCTTCTAATCTTAATCCACTCTTAATTATCCACTAATAATTAATTTCATTTCCCATTAATGTTTCACCCTCTCAGATTTTTATTCCGTTTACTCATCCCATTTAGTTTTTTCTCCCATGCCTTCCACTCTCAAATTTATTTCATTTTGGTCCCTAAACTTTAAGTGGGAAAACACAATTATTTTGGTTATTATTATATGATTTTGCCCCTTAATATTTACTTATCATATACTCATCCCTAACCTATGTAACTCGAATGCATGTTCACGTACATTATATCATTACACATATTCCAAGCTACATTATGAATTTGTTAAAAAAAAAAATTAAATATCTCGTCTAATTACTATTTTTTTCTTTTTGAGTTCAATAATTGCATACAAAGGTGGAGATCAAAAACCGTCGATCTATGATAATAGGTACCTTAGGGTTAGTTTAGTAACGTTCATGTTTTTTTATTTTAATGAAGAAAAATGTATTGCATGATTTCAACATCTAAAAATTCAAGTAGGATAAAATTGGAAATAGGAATAAGAAAGGAGAAATGATTGTTTCCAAAATCCAAAGAATGAGAAACAAACAAGAGATCAGATAACAACCATATATGCTATTTTAAGCCGGTGAAAGCAACTCTTAAACTGCTTCCAATTGGAAAGGGGTTAGTTGGAGTAAAAACCGCTGACCCCATTTCTTGGTTTCACATAAAGTAAGTCAAAAGGTAATTTGTTTACTTTAACCAACTTGTTGGAAACAAGATAAAACACCAAATTACGAAATTAACGAAAGGAGGAGAGAAAATGGAGTTCAATAATTTCCCAGAAAAAGACTGGGAGTGCATTTACCAAGGCAGATGCAGATAGATGATGTTACATCATTCAAAAAGTAAAAGTTTTTTCCCTTTAAAACTTTGGAGCCTTCAGTTTAATAATTGTAAAATCAATAACCACTATTTATGGGCAACGTTTTGGTTTTTCAGAGCTCATTTGGTTACGTTGAAATTTTGGAAACAATCAAAACAAGCTTCTTTGACGATCCTTGAATTTATGAGTGTTGAACCAATGCAATTTTTTTTTAATTAAAAATAAAAAGATAGAAACGAGAATGTTACCGAATCGAATTTCCAAGTTTACAATTATTTTGGGGCACACACACCATAAAGTGCATATTATATCATGCTTCATCGTCACCCAAAAGCCACACATTTCTATGGCTCTCTTATCTGCACTATCGGTTTGGAAAAAGGTGAAAAAAGGGGGAGTGAGTAAATGGTGTAACATTACTTAATGACTCAAATAAGTTAATAATTATTGTCGGTTTCAACATCGCGTAACATTTATACGTAACATCATGTCAATTGCAAATGCAATAAGATAAGCTGAACTTTAGGAAAAATGTCTCACCTTAGAAGCCGATAAAGTAAAAATCGTGATGGCCACCTACCTAAGATTTAATATCCTACAAGTTCCCTTATCAATCAAATATAGTAAGATCAGACAGTTAGCCCGTTATTAGTCGAGGTACATGCAAACTGATCCGGATACACGGATATAAAAAGAGAGAGAAGTACAAATCAGGTCCCAAAAAAAAAACATGGAATACAGAAATGCATACGATAGGAGCATACATTCAAGTGAACAAAGTACTGGTTCCTCAAATCACTTCAAACTGAGTTGGTTCCAACACCTTTTAATTGGGCCCAAACCCATGCTTGGTTTGGTCCAGTAATCAGCCTGCTTTCTTAAAACAGTGGCCCATATCACGGCCCAACTTCAAAAAAATTACATTGAAACAAAAATTGTTGCATTAAATAAATAAATTATATCATTGAATATCATAAGAAAAAAAAGTGTCTCACCCTATTATATTATAGGCAGATGGCAGATGATGAACTTTGATTCAGAAGAAACAAGTAAACAAAAAAAAAAAAAAATGAGCTTTCTAATATACAGACAAATTTCAATTTCTGGATTAGTGAAGTCTCATTTTCAACATTAGCTTTAGCTTAGCTTCATTAATTAGCTATTTACTTTATGGCTCCTACCAACTTCATCTCTCCTTACCTTATTATGGCTACTCCTTAACTTTCATCTTACAGCACTTTGCATAACATTATAGTCGTAACGCGCCCCATCGAAAGTGGATCGAAAGAAGAGAAAGAATCTAGGAGTTGATAAAAATGAAGTAATCTATGCCACTCTCACTCCGCTGGGACGTTTTCCCTCCATGGCGTCCTTCTTGTTTCGACAATCGGCGCAGAGGAAAGGGCCTTGCCATGGCTTTGAGCTGGTGGAGAAGATGGAACCAGCATGAACAGAGATGCCCTCACTGGGAGCAAGATCTACTTGACATACAGCACAAGTAAATAGACTGGGTGTGCCATGTCCAGATCCACTCAATTCCACAGTTCCAAGCCTGCAACATCACTTCAAATTCATATTTCTAATTCAAGCATAAACCAAATTTAGCAACCAAACTAGGTCAAGTGATACGTTAATCGAACCGAAATTATCCCGAAACCTTTTCAGTTTCTGCGATTTTCTAGTAGGATTCTATTTTTTTGACAATGCCTCTACAAACTCAAGAGTAGTCCATGTTGTGTAATGATTGACTAACTTCAATGGATTGATCTTATGATAGTTCTAGCTCATCTCTATTTATATTTGTAGTGCACATTTGAATTGTAAATTGTAACAAGAAGAATAGATAAACAAAACCCAGAAAGGAAAGAGACCAACCTTTCAGCCAGCATGGCGGACCCGTCTTCGAATAATTCTTCCACGAGACCGATAGCTGATAGCCTCTTTGATAGCTTATTAGAACTGTGGGACTTTTTTCTGAATAATAGCGATTTCAGTACGCTTTGTTTCTTTGGAGGAGGAGAAGACTGTGCTGAATTATCAGGAGGAATTATGTCAACTACTATGCAGGTCGTATCATCCTTCAAGCCTCTTGTTCTTAAAGCTTCCTGTAGATATCATCGAAAGGAAACTTCAAACCGTAGAATAACGACGTAAAGATAAACTGGGAAATGAAACTATCAACCACCGAAATGTCGAGACGAAGGTCGCTTGAATTACCTTCACAACTTGCCTAGCAGCAAGCTCTGCAGGCAGTCCACGGCAAGACTTTGCAGCCATATCTGATGATAGCGCATCCCAGATGCCATCGGAAGCAATTATAAGCCTCCCACCAGCATTCGATAACTTTTCAACAAATACGTAAATTAGAGACGTTGAAAATGGTATTACCATAATCAGAACAGAGTACGTTACAAATCAGAATTGTATCAATACCTTCACTTGTTTCACAAATGGAATTGGAACTATAAACTCCCCCACATCCATGTCTCCAATAGACCGAGAAAGGCATAAGCCTCCGGGCCAACAACGGAGGGGGCCAATCTGTAACAATCAAGCAAATAGTACACTACAGAAATTAAACAATGTTCTTTGAACTTATAGGATGCTTATATTTGGCTAACAGCTAAGATTGCTTCACCTCAGCGCCACCGACAATGCTCAATCTTCCGATTTCCCCACCACTTGCAGTTACACGTTCCCTCCTGCATTAACCCGAAAACAAATCAGCCAGTTAGCACGATGCAATGGGAAAAGGATATCATTGGATTTGAAAAGGACACCTACTCCTCAACATTCTCTTCAAGTCTATGATCAACCGTCAAAGCAGATACAGCACCACCCTGAGTATCTAAAATGCATCGGGAATCTCCAACCGACGCTACTGTCACTGTCCATCTATCGATGATTACAAACGTAGCTGTAGTTCCAGAAGTTTCGCCTGTAAAAAACAGCAACATGTGCATCAAAGAATGAATATAGATCAGACGGTAGAAAGTATCTACTAACTAGAGATGCAATTGAAAAGAGAGTAAACTATCGCCAATCGTTGAGGGCTGTGAACGATTCCACACCTCTGCTCTGGAACTCCTTGTCTGTCTTCACAAATCCAGCAACCAACGCTCGTGGCAGCGCTTGAAGCCACTCCTCCTGCCCGAGACCACGGGGAATCGCGCTCAAGACATGGCTCAACAAATGTTCCCTCGTGAAAATTGCTGCAGCATTTCCATTGTGTCCATCAAATATCTGAAGGCGTTAGAAGCAAATAGTGAAAACCATGTAGAACTACATAGCAACAGGAAGAACAAGAGAAAATCCTAATTTCAACGCCCAAAAGATACCCATCTATAAGATTATGTAAATCTTTGGAACATCCATCAGAAGAGGTGATTTGAAAAAGTTTCCCTGGCTTACAAACTACATCTCTTAAGATCAGCTACCACCAATAAAACTTGAGATATGAAACTAGGATAGAGGAAAAATCTCCAGAACCCACTTGCAAAATCCAATGGACCTTTTACAGTTCGGGAAACGACCGTTCGATCACATCAGAACAAGAGCAATCTAAACAAAAAACGTCAGCTCCAAGACTTTCCTTAAAAGAGCAAACGAGCCAGTTGCTTGGGTGATGGCTTCGTAATAGCAGATACAGAGACTTCCATGAAATTGAAGTCATAAAAAACAAGAAACAGAGGGAGAGAACTCACAGCGAATACAGAGAAAGTGGATGAAGGGTTCCCAGGAACTCGCTGACAATCAGTTTTCATGAGAAAATAATCTTCTCCCTTTTTAGACTGCGCTGCATTCCCATATCTTATAGTGGGTTTCTCCAACCTCTCACTCCTCACCTCTTTACTGATCAAAGCAGCAAGAGGCACCAGATTGTGATGATGATGATGATGATTATGACGCCTCCCTTCTCTGGAAGCCATTGATCACAGACACCACAAGAAACTCCTCCCCTCGGCTCTTCGGACCCAAGATTTTGATCCAAATCGACGCTCCCACTAGAATACAACAGACCCAAATTCGCTCAAGTCGTAATACCCAAGTGAGTTCAAGTTCAGATTCCTCAACTACACAGGAAATTTGTTTAACGGGGTTTGTGGGGAATTTTGAGAGGAAACAAGCAGAGGACAAAGATTAGAAAAATGGGAACTACAGACCAGAATGTCTCGCGGTGTGTCGCGAGAAGTCAAGGGCAGATCTGATTGAGACAGCAAGCTAAGAAACCCCACAAAAGAAGGGGAAGGAAGAAGAAGAGAGAAATCAACACGGAAAGGAAAAGGGAAACGCGTACCGATGACGAGGAATGAACTGTAAAAGATAAAATAAGTCTAGAACCTGGAAATTCTATAGAAATGGAAGAGATCCCCACAAAGATACTCCATTATAATAAAAACAATCGGGGATTTTGAGCAGAACAGAAGAACCCAGGTCAGCTTCTCGACAATTTCCCTCACCAAACCGACTCAGTACCCTTTGGCCTTTGTAGGGTGGGGGAATTTGGAGATTTTCCAGGTACTTAAAATGGTTCGCAAAAGCTTGGAACCATTATAATTTTTATATATCTGAACTGGGAAAGTGACGGAGAAAGTGGCTTTGCTGTAAAAGCAATAGAAACATTTCTCTCTCATCCAAAAGTCTCCCTTTCCTCATCCAAGAAATTAAAGTCGGCATTTGATTAGAACTGTTCCACAGAAGAAAATACTCAAATACCCAGTAAATAAAAAGTTCAAATTCATTTGATTTGGTGATTGTTCTTCCAATCCAGAGACGTCACCTTTAAAATTTTACAGGGTTAGTTTTATCAGAAAGAAACACAGTGGTTGAATGAAATCAATGCCAATGGAATCCATGACGTTTGGCAATAGTTTTAATATTCGAATCAAAATATTGATGAATATTTGTTCATTCAATCATTTGATTAAATAAAACTGGGTACAACATTATTTGAGCACTGCAGAAATATTCTTAATATCTTTAATTATGCCATCTACTTTTGAAACAGTGGTTTTGTTATATCAAATAGATTCCACTAATTGTTTTCTTCCTACTAAAAAAGAGAGAGAGATAGAGAGAGAGAATCGAATAATGTTAATGTTAATAACATCTCTGATATTGATTGATTTGATTGTAAATTACGAACAATTTATAATATACATTTCCATTTTTACAAAAGTAAGGGGTGAAAATTCAGACCATTAAATTAATTTTCTTTGAATTGATTAACTTTAACTTTTAATATTTTAATTAGTTTTTAGGACAATATTTTAATTTGTTGCAAATTTACTTTAGATCTTTCTGCTCTTTTGGGCATGGTTCCAATTATTTTTCTCGGATTAAAAAATACTTTTGGTTACGTACTTCATTTAATTGAGGTATTTATTTAATTCTTGAAATTTAAATTGTAATGATATTGTCCTTTATACTTTTAAACTGCAATAATTAAATTGTTAAGAACTTAATTGTTATCTATTTAAAATTAGAAAAACTAAATTATTAAGGAAATAAATCATTTACTTAATAAAAATATTGAGAAAAAAAGCATTTTTTTAATTTGTTTTTGTTTTTAAGCTCTTATATACCTTATGTTGAAGCAAAATTGTACATTTATTTTTTAATTTAAGCGCCATCATTGTTTACACAAAATATTATCTCTAGCTGGAAATAATATTTCTTTTAAAGAAAAAACTGATTTTTTTTCCCTCTTTTTCCCTTTTTGGTATCTGACCTCTTTGCCTCTTGCACGTGGAGTGGAGGTAGAAATAGTTGACAGAATGATGATCCCTTTAAATTTAAATTTATTATTCATTATTATGTAATTACAATTTAAAGTATTATTATAACTATTACTTAATTGTTTTTTGCATAATTAGTTCCAATTTTTTTCAAAACGTTCAAGAAAAAAGTTTATTTTTTGCATGGTACGTTATTTAAAAACAGTAAAAAGCTGACACGTGTGATGAAAAGTTTGCATGTTTTTCTGTGATCGCATGACAATGATGTGGAAATCTCAAGGACTTTGCTGCGGCACGTGCCACTGCCACTCATGCTTTTTTGGCTCTAATCACCCACATAACAACATTTTTTTAATTTAAAATTTCACAAAATGAGAACTAAGTTTAACGCAAAATATCACACAATAATCCTTAATCATTTGAGTAATTCTGAGCTTAGTGTTCTTAATTTTTTGAAATTCTCAAATTTATCGAGTGTATTAAAAAATTTTCACTTATATTATTAATGTAAA
The DNA here is from genome assembly GCF_013281855.1 of Momordica charantia. Taxonomy (NCBI): domain Eukaryota; kingdom Viridiplantae; phylum Streptophyta; class Magnoliopsida; order Cucurbitales; family Cucurbitaceae; genus Momordica; species Momordica charantia. Next base: position 28,857,306 of record NW_028275167.1, on the reverse strand, counting down.
CAAAGTGAATTCGTCAAATTATTAATCTATTCACCCATTTAAACGCATAAATATGTAATTTGAATTCGTGTTAACCCATCTAACATATTTAAATTAGACCCAAAATTAACAAAATCTATTTCTTTTCAACTGACAATGAAATACACGATTTTTGTTAACAAAATTTAATATATTTTTCTTATAACCTAATTGAAAATTTGAAAAGATCGAAAACTATTTTAAGAACTATTTAAAAGATCAAGGATCATTAACTAAATTTAATCATTATTTTAGTTATTACCTATCGACTTGAGAAAAAAAATTACAATATTGCAATCGATTTGTTTTTGGGATAACTAAACTCATGTACCAACAAAAATCAATCAAGTCAATATAATTAAATCATAAAAAGATTCGAATAAATTCAAACCAAACTAATATAATTTGAGCCTATGCATATATTCTTTTCCTTCTCGTCGAAGATTTAAATCCAATCTGGATATCCTTTATTTGTTGTACTAGTCCGAAACATTCAATATGATTTTGTAATTTTTTTGTTTCAACTTTCACTCAGATCTAATTTGTTGTTTTTTGTAATTTTAATTTGTGTTTTTTTTTTTATAAATGATTTGCATCCAACCATATGACTTGACATATGTTAATCATTTGACAGCATCACTTGCATTACATTTCCATAAGTATCATTCAATACTTTTTGAAAATGCTTTATTTGAAATAAAGTTAAATGACTATTTTACGATTTTTAATATAAAGTTCAGAGAAACTTATAGCTATATATATAAAAATGTCTTATGTTACCACCTCTGGCATGGACTCTAATTAAAATAATACATATTTTAATTACACAATTGAAATACTTAATTTTGCAGCATTGCCCAATTTGATAATATAAAAACCTTTCTCAAAGTGAACAGATAATGACAGTGGATGAATTGGTAAAAAATTGAAAATGAAAAATGAGAAAGTTTAGCTTTTGATTAATAATAATAAAAAAAAAAGGTCACAAATTACGAGAAGTAAAAAAGTGTGATTAGCACGTGGATGGGCTTATTTCCTTTCATTTGGAATTAAGCAAATAATAGGAATTTTTTGCTTATAAAACTAAAATTTAGATTTAATAATATAATTTTTCACTAATTAAGTAGATTAGCATGTGATGGTCTAATACGTAGCCTAATAATTGCCTCAATTAGATGCAAATTTTCGCCCTAATTGGAGGGTTTCTATTTTCAATTTATCTGCTCAGGTATCCAATGCTATATAATGCCTCACACTTTTTCTTTTTTTCTTTTTGTAATATAGTAATCACTCTTCAAATTTCTATTCAATTACACCATATTCTCCAAATCTTTATTTCTGTTTTTTTTTAAATAAAATAAAAAAAAATGAACAGTTAAAAATACTATATACTGCTTTTATATATTTTATTTTCTGTCAACAGAGGGAGAATATTAATCAGATTTTTTTTTTCATTAGATTTAGAATTTTTGGAATAGATTGTGATAGATTGTGATCTATACCAAGTTGTTCCATTTGTACACAATTTAATACACTATGAAAAGACAATTGTGCGAAATTAAACCTAAAAATAATACATGGATATTTGTTTCACGAAATATAATTTAATTATAGCCTTTAGAGAGAGAAAAAGATAATAATAGATAGCTAAAGCATTTTGGGAGAATTCAAACCGTCTTAAAATATAAAATATATATTTTGATCATTGAGTTATATTTATATTGGTATGCAATTCTTACTTTCATATTTAAATTGTAGCACTGAGAAAGAGGATTCATATATATATATAATAGAATAATGTATAGTTGGAAAGTTTTTAATTTATCAATTATTTAATTATAAATTTAGTCAAATAATGTATTTTTTAGTATATGAATTATAGAAAGCTTATGTTATGTTATGAACTTTATTTAAACTAGGTTGACCTTTCAGCCCTTGCCCCTAAAGTTATTTTTATTTGGCCTAATACCATTGGGCTATATCATAGGAGTAGGGATGAGGATGAACATTGACTTATAAGAGAAGTTATAGTTAAATTATGAATTAGGTTTCCATTGTTGGGGCAAAGTTTCAATTTAGTCCCTATGTTTCAATATAGTATCTATGGTTTGAACTTAGTTTTAATTTGATAATTCCTTGATTTGGTTAAATCTCACATGTCTTTCCTAAATTTAGTTTTAGTAACTCTAAAAGTCTACTCCTTTTTATTATTACTCAGCTCTAAAATCTAGTAAAAAAAAATAGTTATCAAAATAGAACTTTCATGTAAAAATAAAATTGTCAATATAATGTCAAAGCGAACATAGTTTAACGGTAATTGACACATACTTCTAACTATGAGGTTGTGAGTTGGATCTCTCATCCCGAGATGTTGAAATTAAGTCCAAATTATTTGGACTAAATTGAAGCTTTTAAAATCATAGAGACGAAATTTATTATTTAACCAAAAAGTTAATTAATATGTTAATAGTCAGCGTTGTAATCTAGCATCTAAGGGAAAGAGCTATGTATTTTTTTTTCTTTTTTAAAAATAAGTTGTTGGGAGTTATATATAGATTGTTAATTATTTATTTTTAAAGAACTATAAGAAAGAAATTAGTGTGTGGATGAGAGTTGGGAGTTGAAATGGAAAAGGACTTGAAAGGCAGCAATGACCAAATAAAAAGTTTTATGGGTCTTTTTTTTTTTTTTTTTTTTTCTCTCTTTTTCCAATTTATGTTGTGGATTACAGTACACATAAAATGACCTCTCTCCCATCCAATTGCATTTTGGCCTTTCATTTTTCTTCCCTTCATTATCTTTGGACCACTTGACTCTTCAGAGGCTCCATTTTCCAACTTCAACTTAGGGAATGGGGAATCGATTTTTTTTTTCTCCTTTTCTTTTCTTCCTTCCTGTTTTAGGTCAAGTTTGATGAGATTTTGTGTTTTTTTTTTTTATTTTATAAAATTGAGTTTGTTGGTTGATAATTCCTTTTATCTACAATTTTTTGTTATAGATGGATTAGAGACTGCCTATGTGAACCACTCGTTCAGAAACACATGTCTAGATCTTAGCTCGGTTGTGCAGAGAAAAAGTAGGAGTGGCGAAATCATTTTCCACCGACCTAAAAGACAGTGCCTGTCTGAGAATTGGGATACTCCAAAAGAAGGTGAATGGCGTTGACGAAAAATCTACTAATACTAAATACGAGTGTTTGAGTAGTATGGGTGCACTCAAAGCTTCCAAGAGGAATCTCACCTTTCAAAAGATACTTAATCTAATAAAGCTCAGCTCGATACCAACTCAACTAAGTGCTAATTTAAATTTTGGAATGTACGTGGTCAAGCACTAACCAGTGCAAGGTTTTATTTGCAGGTCACGAACTCGACTCGTCTGTAGCTCACTTCAACTTGCCAGTTGATATGACACTCGTCCAAAATTTTGAATCAACCATTTTTATAGTTTAATAATTCATTACAAGACAAAGAAATTTGTTATTGTTTAAGAGAAAAAAGAAAAGGTGTTATCAAACAAATTCTTATTTTACATAACAATAAAAAACATAGAGTAAGAAAACAATTTATATGCAAAATACTATCTTCAAACATACAACCACCAACAAAATTCTAAAAAAATAATAAAAATTCACACTCAAATAAGACAACATAATATCATGATTTTTTTTTTTCTGAAGTATGATGTATATATTATATAACACATTATAGGGTTGAAATAACATAAAATAAGTTCTACAACATTTTTTATTCTATTGTTTTTTTAAAAAAACTTCAATAGTATGTAATGAATGTGGACATTTATAGTTAAAAATTACGTCAATTAATCAACAACTTTCACCAAACATAGATCTTTCTAGATTCCCAAATCCTAAAGGCATTAACATGACCCGATGTGACCATAATACTTGAATTCCCTTAAATCCCAACTAGAGAAAGGAATCTTATTCATTTTATATCAATCAAAATTGTTAAGTTATCAAAGTCAAATTCTTTCGACATTTTCAAATTATTTATTTAAATCAATAAGTAATTTGAAAAATGGCCCCTTCCTGCCAGTGGTCCTATATATCATGCAGTACAACAAAGCAAAACAACCAATAAAACTCTGACCACTGTGGACTACTTTTCCATACAGTGAAGACACAAAGCCCAGGTCATCATTGGGCTGCCCGGCCCAAAAAATACAAGCCCAAGTTTGGCCCATGATCCAATCAATAACCCCAAAAAAATGTGCAAAGAATGTATTTACAGCTGCATGACAGTATCAATAATTCCTATGTACATTCCCTGCCCTGTAATCTGTATATTGTATACAAAAAAGTCATTCTCAGATACATGTAACATTATCATATATTAGTTTTTAGAAAAAGGAGCCAAATTATTTATTTCTTTCCTACATGATCATTATCTCATCTTCTATCATTAAACTAAAAAGAGCAGAGAAAAAAGAACTAAGAAAGAGATGATACTGAAGTTGATGCACTGAGATTTAATGAAGTTGAGCTGAACCATTTATCAGCAACAGAAGTAGGAGACAACTGCTGCCTCTTACTCCTCAACAACACAACCTCGTCATACTCTGGAGAAGGAGCTGTATCAAAGCTCTTCAACACTGCACCATTATCATCCTGCAGATTCTCACCGTCTTCTTCCCCGCTCTCGATCCTCTTTAAAGTCTCCAGAGCTTCTTCCATTGTTGGTCTCCTTTCCTTGTCTTGCTGCAGACACAGAAAAGCTAGCCATGCCACTGCCATTATCATCTGTCGAGTGTTTTTATCTGATTGAGACCCGAGGCATGGATCAATCAGCTCGTCAATCTCCTGTTTTAGGATTTTGTTCACAGCTAAGTTAGACAAATTAATCTCATGTCGATGCCTTGTTATATCCACAGCTGGCATTGACGATATAAGCTCGATTAATACAACGCCGAAACTATACACGTCGCTCTTGGCTGTAAGTTGATAACACTGGTAATACTCGGGATCAACATAGCCAGGGGTCCCTTGAGGAGCGGTTGAGACATGACTGACATCGTTTGGGAATAGTCTAGAGATCCCAAAATCAGCAACTTTGACGGAAAAGTTATTGTCTAAGAGAATGTTGGTAGTCTTCACATCACGATGAATGATATCTGAAGCGTGGAGATAAACTAGAGCACTTGCTGTTTCAATGGCAATGCTCATCCGAATGGGCCATGTGAGCAAGCTAGAATTTGCTTGTTCGCCATGGAGATGATCAGCAACAGTACCATTTGGGACGAATTCATAAACAAGGAGAAGTTCACGACTGCATCTTGAAGTACATCCATAAAGGGAGACAAGATTTTTGTGGCGAAGGCGGGTGAGAATCTTGACCTCGTTCATGAATTGCTCTACTCGTCTGTAGTTATGTTGATAAAGGCGTTTCACTGCAACTTCCCGACCATCATGAAGTTTTCCTAGTTGGAAGTAAAATGAAGGTTTCGAATCACATTAGAGAGTTCCTAATGGAGTTCTTTAATAAGCTTCTCAAAACGCAGTTCAACAAAAGTTAGTAAACAGAGGAGTGTTTTTCTTTTACCATGGTATACAGTTCCAAAACCGCCATCTCCAAGTTCTTTATCACGATCAAATTTGTTAGTCGCCTTTTCGAGTTCGACATAGGAGAAAACAGGGACTTCAAAGCACACACCACCATCTTCCAGGTCGAATTTTGAGAACGGTTCGCAAGATATATTCCTTGTTAGGATGTTTGGAGCAGCATGCCTTTTTCTGCAGTACCAAAGACAAAGAGCAAATAATAACATAAGCAGAATTACACCTGGGACTCCAGCACCTGAAGACAAAGAGGAGGAGGAGGGAGCCGTGGTCAGAATTTTGGTCATTTTTTTACTAAACGACAAGAAAATAATAGAACTTTGAGTTTCAACTATTTTAGAATAATTTGATAGGTTCCCCATGACGTGCATAGATGCATTTCTGCTGGGAAGGAGGGGAAAAATAGGTTATAAAAATACGGAAGAGAGGTTTCCAGCAACAGTTCATCCCATTCCATATGATGTCTAGATGATATTAGCTCAAAGCAAATTTAGACAAGAATTAATAGTTCTCGGAAAAGGTACTCTACCTAGTGCTATCCTCAAGTTATTTCTTTCACCTGCAATAGCAATGAAAAAGAATGTTGTTAGTTTTGAACTCGTAATGATTCAGTACAGAACAGTCCAGCTTTTGTTTTTCAAAGTACAGATTATGCACAAGAACACACTCCAAAGACACATCTGAAACAGCCAAAAGAAGGAAAAAAGGAAAAAGAAAAACACCGACACCCACTTCCAGTAAGCATAAAAGGATGGAACAAAGCAACATAGAAAATTATACTCTACAGAGTTCAAACCAGGAAAGTGTAACTCACAAAGAAATTGCAAAACCCAATCCAGATGATTTAAAGCACAGTTTACTGGAAATACTTCCGCATAGAAAGTCAAATACCTTCTGTTATAGTTTTTCCATTTTTACAATTGAAGTTTCCTTCTGGGGTAGTCAGGCATTGGCCGCCTCCATAATAACATTCATAACAACGACGAGCTATGGTCACTTGAAGATGGAATTTATAAGTAAACTCAATAATTGGATTCTGGGAACCAACCGGGTTAACGGGAATTTTTAGAACTTTAGAGTTGAAACAGTTGGACGGACCACTAGAGTTGGGGTATGTGTAATAACCAGAGCAGTTAAATGAACTAAGGAAAAGAGGAGTAGCATCTTTAGGCTTATCTCTGCAATTATACAAAGTAATATTATCAGCTGTGTATAAAGAAGATGAAGCAGTTTCTGGAAGAGCCAGATCGGCCAGAATAGAACAATTATGAGAATCTATTCGGTTCTTAAGATCTTGGTCGTCGATAAGGATGACATTAGCCTGAGATATGGAAGCAACTCCGAACCAAACTCCTCCACGTCTCAGCTGGATTTGTGGCTGTGTCTTGCAGTTTCTTACTGTGTATAATCCGCAATCAAGGAGCGATTCGTTATTAAAAGGGAATCTTATGAGGCCGAGATTCCCGCATTCGAAGGCCGGACAATCTGGATGAATGAAACTGCTCTCATTCAAAGCCAACTGAAGTGATACTAGATAAGAGAGAACGAAGAACAAAATGAAACAAAAGAACGCCATATGGAATTCGGTATTCAAATTACCAGAAAACCACCTCGATCCCCAAATCTACTTCTCCGGGATGTTTATGATTTCTAGGTTTCCTATGCTGACCTCGTCCAAAATCCCAAACTGCGATAAAAGCCAGGAATGGGAGTCTCCAGGAAACCTGACCAAAAGAGAAAAATCAAGGTGGGGACATCCTTCAGAAATTTACAAGGCACCGTACAGGAAAATGCGGTTTGATGAATTGGAGAGAGCCAATTTTCCCCCGATTGACCAGCCATTACATAGACTTGACTCTTTGACTCTTCATAATCTCTGTTTGAACGTTCAAAATTAGGGCTATAATTAAATGAAGGTTTCGTCATCCGTGGCCTAGGGATAACCACGTCTAGCAGTTGCTCTCTACAGTCAGAACAGAAGTCTTCGCCCGATATGAACCGACGGCACAAGAAGTCAGAGGTCAACAGTTAGATGGAGAGGACAAGAGGTACGCGTCTCTGACTGAAATTTGCACAAAACGAAGAACAGAATCATAAAATGACGAGAATGTAGCGGTGTGAATGGGTAGAAAACTTAGCTCGGAAGCAATCTGAAGGGGAAAATCGCAGAGTTGAGTTGAATGATAATAAGATGATGACTCGCAGCTCTGGTAGTCATGGCCGATGAAGAATTTGCTGAGGTCGAGTATCAGATGTTTGTTGAAGAAGATGAGGCGAAAACATTTTCTCCCGTCTCTTCGCCGGCGAATTGGATTTCACGGCGGCTTACAGATGAGACATTCACGAGTTTCCGCTAAATTCCAGATATGATTTTCTTCTCACAATTAGCTTTACTGATCGGTTTTTTCCCCCCAACAACTTGGAATCTGTCCAATCCCATTTTTTCCGTAGAAATTTCATTTTTTTAATAAGAAAACGGATTAGGTTTAGGTTTATATTGTTTAATGTTTTCATTGACGAGTTATACATGATATTATAATAAATAGATCGGTAAAATTAATTATTTTTTTAGTAGATTTAAATTCATGACTAAATTAATAAAATCATTAAATAAAATTTTGGTTTGTTTTATGTGACGATGTTTATATGAAAATGGAATCACAGATAACAGCAAGTAAACAAATACATATATATGCACGATCTTAAGGCATACATATGTATCTCTCATTTTCATTTCAAAGTTTAAACCTCACCTCTAACCCCAAATATCATTTGAAAAAAAAAACCTCTTTTTTTTAGTTCAAACCTCACCCCGTAAAATTAATTATTTTTCTCTTGTTTTTCAGGATTCTTTTTTTTTTCTTTAAAATAAAAACAACACAGGTATCATGAGAATAATTTAAGAAAACACACACGAACAATTTTATTTTCGAACTGACCTTAGTTTCTATAAATTTGAAAACAATTCTCTCGCTTTCTTTTTTCTTTCTTTCTTTTATTTTTACAGTGATTTGAAAACAATTCTTAAAATAGGATTACCAAGGATAAACCAAAGAATTTAAGATGATGAAGATAATAAATAATCGTTAGAGTCTCCCAAATTAATTAAATGAAACCAAAGTTTATTCTTAAACAAAAGTTTTTACGTGTTTAATTTACTGAAGCCATATGAATTTTATCTCAATAAATAATTGGTTGACTTCACACGAAAAGTAATGGATATTCGTATATCTTAATTCTAAATACAACCGATATTTATTTATTTTTCCTCTTTAATTTTTACATGACATCCAATAAAATTTTACCACGCGGCAGCTACTGCCTGCTTTGATTAACGAAATGCCGACTCTTTTAATTGGTAGATAATTAAAGTTTGGGAAATAGACAAGTTGACCTCCTTTCCATATTTGCCCCCGGCCCCAAACAGCACTTGCATTATGTCAACTTTATGATTAGTTGCCCAAAAAGGTAAAAACCTTTGACCCCAATTCCAATGTAAATCGAATCCACGGCTAGTTCTTCTTCTTTATTTTCTTAATAAATCCTGATATTTAATAAAATAAATTAGTTTTACTACTTTTTATAGTTGTTTCCATTTCGTCACTTCAGATTTATTTCCTTTTAAATTCTTCAAATATTTATTCTTCTAGCTCATAAATTCTAAAAGTCTCATGTAAATTATATAAATTTAGTTTTCAAAGCCTTTGAAAAATTATGAATACATCGTGAGAAACAACATTTGATTGAGGAGGGATTTTGGAGTAAAATAGAAAACACAGTAGTTAGTATTATGCTTAAAATAAATAATATCATATCATTGGTGAGATATATGTTATTGGTTAAGGATCTAATAAGATATGAGCTATTAGAGTTTTGAGATGTAACCATAAATATTAATGTAGTACCAAATTCTAAAACATTCAAAGAGTATTCTAAAAAAAATTGGAATCCAAAATGGATTAACAAAATAAACCACGATTTTGAGAGGATTAAAAGAACCTAATAGATATGAGCTACTCTTGCAAACTTGACACAAAATTAAAAGTGAAACCAAAGGTTTTAAGGCATTGAAAAATGAATGGAAGAATTGGAATGGTATTTCTATTTAATCAAAAATTGATTTAAAGTAGTGTTTTGATATTTGAAGGTAAATTGAGGGAGGAAGAGGAAGCTAAACTAACCCGGAATAGGTGTGCAGTGCCAAGCATGTGGGCGATCAGGGCAATAACACTTGAAATGGTGAATCGATTCATTAAATCCACAGAATCCACCGCTGTCGCTGCAGAATCTGCACTCCCCCGCCGTCCATTCCACCGAAAACCCATTTCTCGCCGCCTCCTCCCCGCACGCCTCGCCGGGGGCGACCCGGAACCGTTCGTCGCGGCCGAGGGCGGACGAGATATTTCTAATCAAAGAATCACACCCGGACCCTGACCCGGATCCGGAGCTCGGGCTGAGGCGGAGGGAGTTGGTGTCGTAGGAGATCCGGCGGACGGAATAGTCCCCGCCGGCGAGACGTAGGAGGGGGTGGCCGTTGGGGTGGCATTTGAGGGCGAATCCCGGGTAGCCGCAGAAGGGTTGCTGGCGATTCTGGATGTAGAATGGGTATCTTATGGTCTGGTTGTCGCCGCAGGAAATTGGCCGCCGGCAGGCCTCGAAGTGGGGGTCTACGGCGGCGCCGGCCCCAGTTTCTGCCCACACCAAAATGAGAGTGAAAATTATTGAGATTGCCAGATTATTATTATTCAACACCATTTCACACCAACGCAGAGAGATGAGAAGGAATGGTTTTTAATTGGGAGTAGTTGAGTTGAATTGAATTGTATATCATATATGGCCACTTTTTAATTTCCACTTGGGTCGCTTTGGCTTTGGGTGTGAAAGTGAAACAAGTTGAGATTTGGTTTGTGATGTCTAAATGAGATGGATTTCTGCAGCTGCCTCATATTCTTGACCCTTATTCTACAATTTCTTCAAATCCACCCACCATCCTATAATTAGCGCCACTTTAGGTATAGTCCTCGCGACTTTATTTATATGTAGAGTCATCGCAATACTTATATGTCCATGATCACCCCATTTCTTAACCAATACGGGATTTTATTTGCAATCACCTTACAAACCCAACATACTAATCCCTTCCCTACATATGAAATAGATCATAAATAAAGTAATGACAAAATAAAATACGAGATAAGGATATATAAATCAATAATTTTAACCACGTAATATATATTGGTTCACCTTCACCCCAAACTCAAAACTACCTCAAGGTCAAGATTTTTTGCAGATACGGTGCAGATTTTGTACTATTAATGTGAATATTACAATGAATCTATTACGGTGCTCTCTAACTTCTAAGTATTTGAAGATAAATCATTAGTTCTATTATTTCTCTGAGTTGTTTGAGTATAGTTTGATCCATATAAATTCTATTAGCTCGCTTTCGTTTGACGGGGAGAAAATATATTTCCGGTGGGCATATACTTTTTTTTTTCTATTAATCCCTCTTCTTTCTATATGATTTCATAACAAGTACTACAATTTATATATATATTTATATGGAATTAAAAAAAAAACTAACCAACTTAATCAAAATTAAAGCGAACTGGTTGACTACATTTTCATATTTTAGTTTATGAAATTGAATAATCTACCAGCATCTATTATCCTAATTGAATCAGTTTTGGTAAATTTTATCCTTTTTTTCTTTATTCACATCCTTATTTTCGACGGGGTAAAACAAAAAAATATTGCGTGAGGGTATTAATTACTTTTCTTCTGCCAAAAAAATAAGCGTAGGGAATTTCAAATTAAGTCAATGACGGATGAAATTAGTTTAGCTAAATAAGAATTTTAATTTATTTTGTTTTAACATTATTTCACCAATGGTTGCTCTATTTTTCAAACCCATGTTAATTGTTTACTTTTGCATTGAATTTATCTGGTCACATGGCTCCTTGATATGACCAAACACAATATAATATACATATGTGGTCTAAGTTTCTTCAATCATAGAAAATTATATAAAATTAAAAACCACACAAAATAATTATAACAAATTAGTCTATAAAATAATTTCCAAAAGGAACTAGCATACCCAATTTGACCACTTATATTCTTTTGCTACAAATTTTAAATCTTCAAGCATATTAGGAACAAAAATATGTTACTTTTACCTTCGATATATGTGTGTGTCGATGTTGTAGCCCACGGTTCCTCTCCTGGAAAATCAGGCATATCGTATGATCATTGAGAAGTTAAGCGGTTTTCAAAGCTCTTTTCCAAATCGAGACTTTTGTCTGCTTAGGAGTTAAAGAGGAATAATGTGATGCTCTGAACTGTCTCTGCGACTCTTGTTCTGCTATTTCTAAACTATCGAGTTGGATCAAGTTAGCTTGCGTACTACCTCCCTGTGACACGTGGAGCAGCATTTTTCGTCCTATAACTAACATCCCGCTGATAAAAATATTTGTAGTACGACAAATGTAAAAATAGAAGGTTAGAACTTTTATAGAAGATAATTGGTGCTTAATTATGTGATGTTGGAAGTAGAGGGAGAGAGATAAAATACAAGTGAAATTTAAGACGCTTTCCTGCACAGCTTAGGTGGAAGGCGAAGAAGGCCCCCTTCCGGGGCGCCCTGAATCAATAAAATAGTTTATTAATTTAATTCATCCCATTTCATTTGGGCTCATTTGTTCCTATTGCCTATCTTGCGGCAAGGCCAGACCCAATCAACAATGTGAACTGGTGGCCATACCTAGTGAAGGGGGATTCGGAGTGGAGCCGGTTGAGGGGATAAATTTTCATTGAAAGCGATTCCTTCGTTCAAGAACTAGACTCTACGAATCCACATAAAAGGAAGACTTGACTAAACAAGTTTCTAAAATTATGGCTGGCTTAGTTGGCGATCAGAAACAAGAGATTCAATGAAAAATATAGTTGTATTTTTTATTTTTATTATTTTTATATATGTGTTTGGTAGCAGATTTGAAATTGAATCTCAATTTAAAAATTGTTCAGCAATACATTTTTAAACTATTGGTAACATCAACTAAATATTTAATTTAATCTATGTTATATAATTTATAATATATTATATTTTATATATATATATTTTTAATGAAATGAGTTTATAATATGAAATAATATATTTATAAAAAAAGTTATCTATTTTCGACGTAGTTATGTATTCTAATTGAAAATCTGAAAATACTGAAAAGATAAAAATATTATTTTCATGATTTTCGCTATTAAATCATACCATGCAAATCTTTAGGTCAAAATTGATTCAACTGAAAACAAGAAATAAATTTTTAGTTTACGTGATAAATTGGAACCCGGCATTTTTTTTTTTGTTTTTTTTTAATCAACTTGGGATAAGGTCAAAATGATTGCTGAGGGAGGAGGATAGCGACATGTCGTTTCCTTTCTCCCACGCCCCACTCCCCAATCCCAACCCTCCATTATTATCATACTTGCATGTAGTCGTTATTTATTTTAAAAAATATATATAAGTTTAAATGAGGGTCACATGATTAAAATTTATATTTTATTATGGAATATATATATATAGTTTAAAGCAAAATTGGGGCATTCATACTCCATTGAAACCCCTAATATTTATGAAAGAGAGATAATACACATTTTATTTAGTTGAATAATGCTGAATATGACATATTAAAAACGATTAAATGAGTTACATTGATACATAAAAAAATAAAAATCAAGTTAATATTAAAAATAAATGAACAAGGCTGTGTCTAATAAATTTTGTATGCAAACAAAATTTTTATAAATAGGTAAATCATCAAGTTTAGTTATTAAACTCGTATGATCATATTTAATAGTGCTATAAACTTTAGAAGATATCTAATAGCTTCACAAAATTTTATGTATCAAATAGGTCATTGAAATGTCAAAGGTGATGGTGTATAATTTTAAAAGTTTCTAACGTGTCGATGATCTATACGTTACAAATTTAAAAGTAAGGTCATTTTAAAGTTCATGATCAATTAGACATAAAATTTAATAAATATGTACTTGTTAGACATTTTTAAAAAAATTTAGAGACCTTTTAGATACGATTCTACAAGTTTAAGGACTAAATTTAAATTTAACCTTAAATTTTATGGATAATAAGTCCGTACATTGAATCTGTCACGCTAACACTTAACTGTTATTTCAAAATGATGTAATTTCATGTCAGTTAAGGCATGTTGTGGTATAAATGTTAAACTAAAATAAATAAATGATTGACAAAAAAATATATTAAACACAAAACTAAAAGTTCATAGACTTAGTATCAACATTTTAAATCACGAATCTAGAGTATGTTTTGAAGTTATTTTAACATGACTCTCACTAATGTCATAATCTATACTATTTTAGCCAAAAACGAGTATATTTCAGCTATAATTGATATGTATCATCAACCAAGAGATTATGAATTCAACTCCCGACCCCATATCTTATACTAAAAACAAAAAATCTATATCACTTTGAATAACACATGTTTGACTGTTATTCTCAAGTGATTTCCAGTCAATCACTTGGAATGTGATTCCCAAGTGATTTTTGTTAAAAAAAAAATAATAGGAAAAAGTGTTTATAAAAATTTTAAATTTATATTTCTATCCCACCTTAAATTTTGATAAATTTTATCTTTCTTATTTATAAAATTCTGTGTCATATCTTTAATTTTGTTTATTATATCTAATTTTTTCTCTAAAATTTATGTAACATCTCCCCGAATTGTTAGTTCACATCTAAATCATCTATCTCTAAAATTTTCATCTCTCATTCTTAAAAACTTTTCTCTCTAATATTTTTTAATCTCTCAAATTTATATCAAATTATCTCTTTAAACTTCAAAAAATCACTTGTAATTATATAAAAATCACTTCAAAAAGTGTGTAACCACACTTTAAAATAATTATGTAAAAAATTACTTTCACAAAATTGCTAAAATCATTAATTCTAAAATTAAACAATCTAAAATTGATGGCTAATTTTCTTAGTATGAAAGTTTCAAAACATACTATAGTCTTCTTAAAGGAGAGGCTTTCTACATAAATTTTAGAAGATTAAGGATAGAGTTAATAATTAAGATTAGATATGAAATTTTTGTATTTTTTGTTCATATATATGAATATAGTTGACACTTTGACACGAAATTAAAAATTTGAGGAATTTAGTGTAAAAAAATTCAGAAATTTAACTGGTTGTTAATTTATACCTGTTATATTTACAAACATGAGATACATCAATATAATATTATGAGGTTGCAAATATGAAATTTAATTTAATTTTTTTATATCTTTGAGTATTCAGGTCAACTTACACAAAAATTGAATAATATCAAAAAACAACGATCTATCATATTACATTTTGTTGTCAATGAAACTCGTAAGATATTAAATCATAGGTATGTAGTCATGATTTTAAAATTTGTGCATGCCTATTTGAATACTCTTTTTTTATATATATAGTTTCTAATTTTATCGTATATCACTCGTTTACATCTACTAATCTATAAATGATAAATTATATTATTGGTAATCCATCAACGATAAATTTATCACTAATAGACGTTCATCAATAATATAATCTATTAGTAATATCGTGATTACCATATCTATAAATCTAGAAGGTTGAAGCCGTATATTTTCAAATTGAGTTTGTTTTACCTTAAGAGAGCCTTTACAAATTTTTAAAATTAAAAGAAATAAACATAGAATAGATAGGACGCAAAAATAAAAAATTATCAAAACAAAAAATGAAAAGAAAACTACGCTTTTCTCGGGAAATTACTTTCAAAAGTTTATAGAATGCTCATTCCTTTGGCAACTTTAATATTTAATTAAATTTAAAAGGATGTGAAATTACACTTTAATATTTAATTAAATTTAAAAAGACGTGAAATTACAGTACTACCTCTTTGTTAAAAAAATCTAACTCTTCGCCCCCCTTTCTCTCTGTTTTCGCTCCCCTTTTTCTTGACAATTCGTTTTGAAACAAAGTGAAAGAAATTAATTTAATCTTCGAGCTTAGTTTCGTTTCTTTTAATTTTTCCATTGTTCCATCGATTTGAATGATTAGGGCTTCGTTTTTTGTATGTTGAGGAGTTGAACGACTTTTTCTTTCCGTCAAACGAATACATGAATGTTAATGCATCTATTTAGGTATTTTTCCATCGATTTCATTGTCCGATTATACTTTTTTTTTCGTTCGATGTTATTTGTTGATTTTCCCTTTGTTATTGTTTTGTTGAAATTGAGGTCTGTGGGAGGTTGAAGAAGAAGAAGGAATGTCACTCTTGTTAAGCCTCTGTTATTTTTCTCAGGTTCGACCTCGGGCGAGGTTAAGCCTGAGGTATTTGAAGAGGCTCAACCTCAAGGTAACCTCGGGCTCAACCTCAAGGTTACCTCGAGGTTTAGCCCGAGGTATTTGAAAGATGTTCAACCTCAAGGTTACCTCGAGGTTCAGCCTCTTCCGAATACCTCGGGCTCAACCTCGCCCGAGGTCGAACCCGAGAAAAATAATAGAGAGCACAAACTCTCGAGCGACTTTCAAATTTTAATCCTCGCTGGAGGTTTCTAAGCATCTGGAAAAGCCCTCAGTCTCAACCTCCGACGAGACTGCGCCTAGGAAACTTTTCAGAGGCCTAGAACCTTGAGCAATGTTTGAAATTTCTTCCAAACATCGCTCGAGGTTGAGTGTCTTTCAATTACCTCGGGCTCAACCTCACCCGGGTTGTTCACAAGAAGTTTGACAGAAACTTAACAAACCTTGAGCGAAAGAACAAATTTCTTCAACCTCACTCGAGGTTCATCTCACTTCGCCCGAGTTCGCCCTTCTTCTTCAACCTCCCACCACAAATATTTCAAATAAACCTCACATCCTCACAAACAGATACCTCAAAATTGACATAATAATATACTAAAAAATAAGAATAAGGAACACACAAACAGTAATCAATTTTCCTACAATTTTCCTATTTTTCAAAACATGAAATACACGAGAAACAAAATTTAAATCGAAGCAATGTAATTCGTGTATTCATTCATCCAAACACCGAAAAACAAAATCGGCGGAGAAACAAAACATTCAACTCCTTAACAACGATGAAAATCGAAGCCCTAACATTCAAATCAATGGAAAAGAACAAAAATTAATAGAGAAGGAAATGAACGAAAGCGATTTCGAATAGAGAAGACGATAGAACAGAAGTGATTTTGAACCGAGAATGAGAAGAGAAAGAGACGTCCGGTAAAATGGTTTGATTTTTAAACAGAGGTAACAGTGTAATTTCATTTCCTTTTAAATTCAATTAAATATTAAAGGGGGTCACCCAAAATCGAAGAGGAGGTTATTGAGCATTCAAGACAACTTATTTGAGCCAATGTCCCGTTTTTCTCTTGGCACCCTTCTCAATCGGCGAGCAGCGCGGCCGAGTCATTGGCGTCAAAAATATTTCCCTCCGACACACAAGAAGCGAGTCCAGTGGCGTCAAGAATCTTGCCCAGAACTGTCGATTTCTCGAGCGGATTGAAGGGTCACGAAAACTTCCCCTCTTCGTCCCTCGAAGTCTGAGGTTCGTGATTTCTCTTCGTTCTATTCCAATCCTCTCAGGTATTTCTATAATTGACGATTTGAAGCACCGAGTCTTTGCTTAGCGATTCATTTCTGTAATTGCATGCATCATTCCACAGCTTCATCGATTGCATTTTATTTCTTATCTGGGATGTTGAATATTCTGATTGGGAAATCATTGAAACACCATATGGACTCTACTCTCTTCTACTCTATTGATTATTTCAACCTCAAATATTAACATTGTACATTTTTCGATCACAAGTATTGTTGTTGGATCCGTGGATTTTTGAAGAACTGTTATACTTATTCTGCAATCTGGGGTTCATACTTTAACCTTTCTCTTCGCTTTCTGACAAGCTGTAGACCTTATTTAACTTGTTGGTGGTTGATGTTTAAGAAGTAAATCATAATCCACAAAATGTGGGGGCTTCTTTATGCACGTTTACATTCACAAATTATTGGTGTCTTTTCCTATTTAGGGTAACTTTGGGATGCTATTTGAAAAAAAGTGTTTTGTTTTGGAATCACGTTCGAAAGAAAACTAATTAATTGTTTTATCTAAAACCACTCCCCAAGTGCTTTTTATGTGCTTAAAATTCATCAAAAGAATCATGTAGTGTAATTGAAGGTGAAGGTCAGGGTACATGTGGTTAGCTGGTTAGATCGACAACAAAGTCTTGTATTTAAAACCTTTTCATTTCCCTTCTGCTCATTTGGAGCCATTGTTATTGATTTTTAGCAATCAGTAAACATGTTCAACTCTTATTTCATATTCTTCAATGCTAATTGGGAGTCACATGCTGTTTTGATGTCTAACTAATAATTTGAGCTTTCGCCTTATCTTTTTTCCCGGACATTTATCTGTAACACCCATTTGTTATCTTCTTATTATTTTCTCTAAGGTTTTATCAACTTTATCTTCTTACAGATATAGACTTGGACTCTTAATGTTAGAAAATGTCGAAGTGTAAACGGAGGAATCGAAGGCAGAGGAAGAAACGTAAGTTGAAGGATGGAAGGGAAAATTCCACTATGGATTGGGCAGGGCTTCCTCGTGATATTCTTGTCACGATCTTCGGGCAGTTACCTCTAATTGATTGCTTGTCAGTCGATAGTGTTTGTAAGCAGTGGAGCAACATCCTTGCTGAACTTCCAAATTGGAAGAGGTGTGGATTCCCATGGCTTTTGATGTCGGGTCAAAACGATAGAGAGATGAGAACATGCTTTAGCGTTCTAGACAATCTAGATTGGGAAGTGGAGCTTCTCGAGGCGTATGGAGGTTATGTTTGGGGATCCTTTCAGGACTGGCTGATCCTGGTGAAGGATCTTGGTTGTTATTCTCTTGAAGTCAGTCTATTGAATCCCTTCTCTTTGAGGAAGATTAACCTTCCAAGGCTTTGGAACTTCTATCACAAGATGGTTCTTTCTGGGTCTCCTGTCGAGGAAAACATGATTTGTGCAGCCATTCATAGTGAGCATAGCGAAATTGCTTTCTGGGTTCAAGGATCAGAAGGATGGCACAAGTATAGACTCGAAGGTATGCCTTTCGAGGATGCTGTCTTCTGTAATAGTAGTCTTTTTCTTCTCTGCAATGACTGTAACATTTACCAACTCGATGCCATGAGTATCATTACGAATGTTAGAGGAAATGACTGTGCTTCATCTGTTTCCGAGATCAAAGCACAGTTCCATGAAGCTAGAAACCTGGAAATAAACAGTCCGCATGTCCTGAAGTATCTTGTGGAATCCTCGGGGGAGGTTTTGCTGGTATGTAGGTATTTTAGCGAGAAACCTGATGCCATACTCGAAACAGTAAATTTCGAGATCTATTCGCTCGATATTTCTCAGATGTACTGGGAAAGGGTCGATAATCTAGACAATCAAATTCTGTTTTTGGGTAAATGTTGTTCTAGATCTCTTTCCTCAACTGAGTTTGGTATTGGTTTCAGTAACTGTATATATTTCTCCAATGATGATGCTACTCCTTGGTGGAATGAATGGGATTCTAATCATTTGAAAGGATTGGCTTCTCGTCTTGGACTCGACAACTCCTCCCGAAAAGATTGGGGAACCTTTCATATCAGCAAAGACAACAATGGAAGCTTTTGTTTCCGCGGTAACCGCGACAATTGGGCGCCAATCTGGTTCACTGCACCTCTATGGTGGTATAGCAAGAACATCGTCCAACAGACAAGACGATATAGATAAACTACGGTCGAACTTATCAAGATTCGGTGATCAGAATCCAACTTGAGATGGTTGAGAATGAAAGAAGCTTAAATTTTTTATAGGGTCAAGTGATACAGAATGTACATGCCATACATGTAAATTGTTGAAGCTTCAAGAACAGCCTTCAGTATGTAGGAGTAGTACTTCTCTTTTGTATATGCTCTTTTTTGCCAGTATAATCATAATGTGTATATAATGCTAAATGATAATGTTTGGTTACTGTTGAAAGAGCAGAATCATGGCTGTCCTGCTGTCCATCTGAACTTATTAGGAAAGAGGAGAACAGGTGAGTCTGAATAGTTTTGCTTTTGAATTTTATCCCAATGTCTTAATTTGATCCATTATTCTTCTGAGGAACTTGTAACATTTTGGCTACTGCATTTTTTCCATGGTTTAATCTATTTCTTTTTCTTTTTGAAAAATGAACAAGGGCGTTGGACTTTATGTTATACAACAGTTGAGGCAACGAGCCATTGTTGTAGGAATCTACAATATAAGTCACACGATCTGGATTTCGAAAGATTAAAAGGAAAATATATATGATTGGGGGCTTTCTGCTGTAATTTGCAATTTAATTTCATTTTTTTTCTTAGTTGAAGTGATGTTTTTGTCTTTTTGCTCCTTTTTCTTTATACTGTCACACTGATGGTAAAATGGAAATTGCTTCTTTTTAAGATTTTCTCTTTGGGAGATCATAACATAAGTTTCATTATTGGAAAATATTCTCTCTCTTCCATTATTTCATTTCAATTTTTGACTTTTGAGTAACATTTATTTCTCTTTTAGGACCTATAAAAAGATGGCTTCAGTTTCGGTACCCAAAAAAAAAAACTTTATTTCTATATTGTATTATGAAAACTTAATCAACTCTTAAGTTGTGTAAAAGAAAATGTATATAAATTCTCTAAGTATATTGGTACAATATGACTTGATCCATGTATTAATAATTGAATTTTACAACTTAAAAATTGATTTTTCGTGCACAAATAAATTCAACCTCAAAGTATTATGAACTCAATAACGCCAAATTCAATTCTTTAGCATGCACATGTGCTATTTATCACGTGAACGTTAACGTTTGTCGTTTCTTGTCTTTCATCTTATCAGTTTTTATGATATTAAATGAAGTAAAGTAAATTTGGTAAGTTAAATCGAAAAAAAAAACTTATTTCTAATTACCCATCATTACTCGTACCTTATGTCAAAGATGCTGCCTAATGTGACTATAATCCTTTCCAACTTTCGAATCGTTATCTATTTAAAGACATTATGTTTATTTATCATGTTTAATTTTTGTAAAATCCTTATTAAAAAAAAAGTAATAATTTTTCCGTGCAATCTGACCGTACACGTGTCTCAAACTGGTCCATCCAAAGGGGTCCACATTCCAGTTGCGATTCCGAGAAGCCCCGTAAATAATCCCTCTCCACCTAACCACATCCCCGGATCTCCTTCCCCTTCCGCCTGCACCTCAGATTTTTTTCTTTTGTCCCTCTAGATTCCCTATTTTACACTTTTGCCCCTACACAACGCCTAAAATTACCCGCGCAGTCCAATACGTCAAAACTGGGAAAAATTGATTTTTTGGAATTTCGTGTGGCGGGAATTCACCCTCTACTTCTAAATCTTGAAAATTACATTATGCAAAAATAATTACCAGATGTTTTGCCCATTCTCGTCATTTCACGCCTCTTCTCCCATTCTCAAATTCATATTTAATTAATTATTTTTATAGTCGGAAATTAATAATTTATGGTAATTACAAATTTGGGATCTGAATTTTACATAGGCAGAGAGTAATTTTTATTTTTTATTTAAAGTCTTTGAATGGCATGGAAAGTCCGAAGCAGCACGTTTGGTTTCATAGAGAAAGAGAGAGAGATTTTTCTTTTCTTCAAATATATATTTTTTTAAATTTACTTTTTGGAATGAAAAAGGAGATTTCCAATTTCTTTTAATCCTAATCGTCTCTTCATCGAACCGTTTTGATGTGTCTACCATTCTCACCCATCTGAAAACCCGGCTCTTCCTCCCGTTCGATTCACTGTGTGTTTTCGTCTTCGTTTCGGCTTCATATACATCGCCGCTGTTCCTCCGATCGGTTCTTGTTTCCTTGAATTTCTTCGCCGGCGATCTGATTTACCAGGCAGATCCGACGATTGCTGTTTCTGCCGTTTGGAATTTCGACAATCGGATCGCTCCTCATTTTCTTCGAGTTGGAGTTCGTCGTCGTTGACTTTGGTTAGGGATTTCTAATAGGAACTTACAGAGTAGTGTTTGAGTTATCAGTAGATAGACTGTGGAGATGTTAGGAGCCGGTGTACGGTTTGGTCGCGGCAGGGGAGAGGACCGGTTCTACGATTCATCCAGAGCGCGCAGAGGCCTTCTCAGTCGTCAAAATGATCGGCTGTGTAGACCTCAAGAAGACGCTTCCGCTACTCCATCCTGCGTCGTTAAGGATTCTTCGCTGCATTCTCCGATTACGCACCGCGTCGCCTCTGATGAAGCTACTAAACCAGTTGCCGTTCCTAATCCTAATCCCCAGCCGGTTGTTTCCCCGTTAAGTAATCTCGAGCGCTTCTTGCAGTCGGTTACTCCCTCTGTGCCTGCTCAGTTTTTCTCCAAGGTTTGAGCAGATTTAGAGAAAATGTGAACTCTACTTCAATTTCACTTCTGGAACTAAACAACTTGCATCTTGTTTCTTTTTTCTTTCCATAGAGTTCGTTGAGAGGTTGGAGGACGTGCGATTCGGAGACGCAACCGTACTTCGTGCTTGGGGATTTGTGGGAGGCCTTCAAGGAGTGGAGCGCTTATGGGGCAGGAGTGCCTCTGCTATTGAATAACACTGATGGTGTGGTTCAATATTACGTCCCGTATTTGTCTGGTATACAACTGTACGGCATGGAACCGTCGGCAAAGCCAAGGTATCCAATATGCTGGAGTTAAGGTCATGGAGATTATAATCTTTATGTTTCTGTTTTTATATGATCGAGAAATGTTATTATTTTTTATACATTCATTGACGCATATATGGCATGCAGCTTCTTAGCTTGGGAGTGTCCAATTTGTTGGTCCTGATTCTTTTCACTTAACGAGCACTAAAGTCTAGGTTGTGATTTGGGTCTCTTTCCTCTCAATTGATTTGATGTTCGATTTCTATCTTGTCCCTATATTTTGTAGCATTATCCTATGGACATAATGTCAGTTCGTAGTTCCTACAGAATGCTTCTATTCCACCAAGGACCCATTTTAGCTCCCCTTATTTAGCTTCACCCTGATGGACCTTTTTTCTAGACAAAATTCCCCCGTCTGTTGCAAAAACTTTTTCAAGTTCTAACCAACTTTTGATAGCATAGCTAATATGTCATCTTGATTAATGGCAGGATCAAGAGTGTTTTTGAGATTGAGAATCTGAACGTCATCTTATGTTATTAGGTATTGTGAGAGGGTGTCATTCAGGAAAATAGAGGCTGCGATAAGTACTGAAGTGCCAATTCGTTTAGATTAATGACTCTAAGAATTTGATTGCTATCTCTTGTAGCTAGAGTTATTTTACCTTTTTGGTTGATTATACTCTTATGCTTTGAATGTTTCTCAACGTAATTAAGAAAGGAACTCTCCATTTGAATGTTGCTCGGCATACTTATCTCTCTAGTGTGTTTTGTTGGGGCATTATATTGTTTCTGAATTTTATGAATTTGAAAGTGAATCCTACCATTTGTTTTCTTCTCGTGTTTCCTTTTTTGTGATGCTGATACATAAGCTTTGGTTGTTTGAAAGGCGATGGGGTGAGGAAAGTGACAGTGACTATAGAGATTCAAGTAGTGATGGTAGTAGTGATTCTGAAACCAAGAGAAGAATAAAACACACTAGAGAGCTACTCCACCATAATGATCCGTCTATCACAGCTCCTCTTAGAATAGATAGATTGTCTTTGAGGGATCAGCACATGGGACTTCATGAAGACTGCTCCAGTGATGAGGCTGAATCTTTCAATTCTGAAGGTCGCCTTCTATTCGAGTATCTTGAAAGAGACCTACCGTATTCACGTGAACCTTTGGCTGACAAGGCAAGTAGTTTTCTGTGTTTTGAGAATATATTTAGTTGTACAGCTTCACATTTTTCTTCTTTAATTTTGGCATACAGATATTGGACCTTGCTTCGCGCTTCCCTCAGCTGAAAACAATGAGAAGTTGTGACCTACTACCATATAGTTGGATATCTGTGGCATGGTATCAGAATCGTCCATTTTTCTTTGAAAGCTGTGTAATATACATGTGACTAATTGGCTTCCTACCCAAAACGTTATAGGTACCCAATTTACAGAATACCAACCGGGCAAACATTAAAGGATCTTGATGCTTGCTTTCTCACGTACCATTCTCTACATACAGCAATCAGAGGTGATTGAATTTTTTGCCAGTTTGACATGCTAGTCTGATTTTTACGCATGCTTTTGTCTTAATATCTTTTTAATTCTTCCAATTTAAGTTCATTTTATTCTTCTTTGTTTATAGTATTGTGTGAGATTCATGGTGTCATGATGATGTATCTGAGAAGACCACAAATACTTTTCTTCATATTTTTTAGGCCCTCAAAGCACACAAGTGCCATTTGTGGCATATCCTTGCAAGACGGATAGTGCCGAAAAGATTCCTTTAAGAATTTTTGGACTTGCTTCATACAAGTTTAAAGGGTCGTCATTGTGGATGCGAAATGGTGGAGTTGAGCATCAGTTGGCAAACTCCCTCTCGCAGGCTGCAGATCACTGGTTAAGATTTCTCCAGGTCAATCACCCGGATTTCCTGTTCTTCAGCCGCCGAGATGCAACACCTTACTGATACTATATTCTTACCAACTAGAAAGCAAAGCATAACGAGTTGTGGCCCTGGAAAAGAATCCTGTAATTTTGTGCGTTGCGCTGTATGCTTGGTGAAAGGGCGGTTCTCTCGTTTGCTTTCACTAAGGTGAGGGGAACTGGAGGGGAAGGCTAAGGAATGGAATAGGTCCCCAAAAACTGAAGGCTGTAGATGGTCGGCAAGCACATGCCTGATGTAATAACAAAGACCAATGGAAAGTGCATGGTAAAAATGTAAGAGAAAAAGCCTTGGAACTGGAAGGTAGACGTTGGTTCGACGTGTATTAATAAGCAGGTTTCCTTGCCTTTTTAAATCTCTCTGACCGACAGTCCTAATTTTGTTAGAATGTAATGTTATTTAACGGGATATTAATAGGTTTGATTCAGGAGCTCAGATACAGCAGAGCATTGAACTGTATCGCAGGAGTTCCCTTGTCCACGAACTGGTTATAACCTTTAGAAATGTTTATGGAAAGCGTTCAATACGCCCTGAACTTGGGTGTTTTTCCGTTCTTGGTTTCCTTAAAATGGCTTTGAGGCTTGATGAAACAATGGGAATCCAAGCGGATCCGGAGCAATGGAATGCTTGATGACCTTGTTTTTGTTCTCTTCTGTAGAAATGTAAATGTACGGTACCAGCATCTACTGGAGGGGGCCATTCGTAGGAACAGCGTCGGCTTCCCTGGTGCTCGTAAGTGTACTGGTAATTCTCTTTAACCCATCTCCAAGGTTAAATTACAATATTTAACAACTTCGGAACTTTAATAGGTCTCTCTATTTCAACTTTCAATGGTGTGTCTACTAGATTTCAGAATTTTTAATTGTGTAATAGATTTTTGACCTATTTAATATATTTGACGGTCCCAATTTTGTGTCTAATATAACGATGAACTTTTAATTTATGTCTAATAGGTTCAAAATGTTTAATAGACTACAAGATTCCTAAGATACGCTTTCAAAGTTGAGATACTTGTTATACACAAGTTATAAGTTTCGGAATTTATGGGATATTTTTATAGGTTTAGGTATTTGTTAGACATAACTTTAAAAGTTAATGCAAACTTATTCAACATAAATTTTAAGGTTATGCAAATTTATTAAACAAAACTTATTGAAGGGAAATCATATAAGCCTTTATTAATTGAAGAGAAATCATATGAACGTTTATTTAAAACCATTAAGAGTTGGTCTTAAATTAAGTTTCTGATTTCTGAATCCTTCTTTTGATTTTGAAAACAAAAATGGAATCAATGTTTCTGCATGACATTTTTTTAATGGATTTGGCATTTAAAATTACGATTCATGTTCAATTTTAATTATTTCTAATTAACAATTCTCGTGTACAGAAAGAGGAAAAAACAATGTACAAAATTTGAATTGGACTCCTCAAAATATCCTAGTCAATTTCATTTGTTATTATTGTTTAAAAAACAAGTGTCTTTAAGGTCCTTGAATTTGCTTTTTGACGTTGTCGGAATCAATTAAATTATACTAAATTTCTACCTAGCTCACTTTAGTTATCAGTATATTTCATTTTTCCAATATTATTTTAAAATATAACTTTACTAAATATATGTCCTTTAATTAGTACTTAGAGGCAACTAGGTTGTTCCGACATGAATCTTGGAATAATTGAGATTTGACAAACACGGGCAACATATGAGCCTATGTGCACTGTGCTTATTAAGATTAAAAAGTACAAAATTAATTTTTTTAGGTGTATACAATAACATTAATTAAAAATAATTTGCTGGGAATTTTGAATACTTAAAATAATTATTTCAAATATTAAAAAAATATATATCTATGTGCACTGTGCTTTCAATTTTATGTTATGTCTTTGAATTCAAAAGAGTCCATCTTTACATAGATTATGATTAAAGGGAAATAAATGAAACTATTGTTATAGAGAATGAAATGATTTAAAAAGCAATTTAAGAAAGGAAAAAAAATCAAAACTTTAATTTTTTCTTCCACGAACTCACGATTTTTTTGGGTCAAAAATAGGTAGTTTTGAATTATTTTAAAGTTGCCATCTTAAAGACTTATTTTATTTATTTATTTTTTTGATACACAAAATGTGAGGGGTGGAGGTTCGAACTCATTACTTTTTGGTTAGAGATAGATGCTGTAGCCATTTGAGCTATGTTTGATCTGACTTTTTAAAAGCTTAATTAATGGAATAAATTAGTACAAGTTGATGAATATTTTTTACTATTACTAATATGAACTTAGTTAAGTAATGAATGATACATGTTTGAAGCCACGAGTTCGAATTCTTCACTTCTATTTGTACCAAAAAAGAAAAAAATTCTTTTACTATTATTATTTTGGTCTTTTTAAGTTCTACCCACGAAGCATTCTTAATAATCACCATAGATGATATAATTCTTATACCGCCCCGCCAGTCCATAACGGGCAGGGCCGGCAGGCATGTAGATTGTGGAGTAAGTAACCTACTATAGCCGGTGAGGCAACCGGCAAACGGACAAACTGAGTTTCCGACAACCCAACGCCGTTCCGTTCCGCGTACACACATTTTCTCAAGACGGTCCAATTAAGGGTCCCACCTCCCGCAGGGCCGCACTAGAAGAAACAATAAATTGATAAACTGTCCACCGTAGCCAAGAAAACCTCCACTCAAATCTCGCCACGTGTCCAACTCCAATCCAAAACCATATTTCATTGGTTCCATAGTTAAATCAAAGTTAATGAGAAAGCAGGGAATCAGAACTCCTAATAATCGGAATCAAAATTCCGCCGAATTTCATCAAAAAGCAGATAAAGTTCAAAATTTGAAGCCTCCCCTGTTGTAATGTAATCAGCGATCTCTGTTACAGTGAGAAAGAGAGAGAGAAAAGAAAAAGGGACGATGCCGATAATGGCGGTTTCTGCTATTGTATTGGCCACCATCACTTCTCTGCATCTCATCGCCTTCGTCCTCGCCGTCGGCGCCGAGCGCCGCCGCAGCACGGTACATTTCTGTTTCTTTACCTCTCTGTTTCAGAGACCCTTTTCATCAATGGCTTTTTCCCTTTTTTGGGTGTTTGTTTGAAGGCCAAGGTTGTGCCGGATGAGTACGACGAGCAGACGTACTGCGTGTACGGCACCGACGCGTCGACGGTGTACGGACTGTCGGCGTTCGGTTTGCTTCTGATAAGCCAGACGGTGGTTAACGGCGTGACCAAGTGTCTGTGCTGTGGGAAAGGTTTAATCAGCGGATCAAAAACCACCGCCGTCGCCATTTTCTTCTTCGTATTCTCCTGGTACTTAATTACAGATTTTGGGTTTTCAATTTTCAAATTGCGCGTTTGAATTGGATTGATTTCGGGAGGGATTTGTTTAGGATGGGGTTTGTGGGAGCGGAGATTTGCCTGCTGGCGGGATCGGCGAGGAACGCGTACCACACCAAGTACAGGGCGGCGTTCGGCGGGGAAAATCTGTCGTGTGCGACGCTGCGGAAGGGGGTGTTCGCCGGCGCCGGCGCCATGACGGTGGTGTCGTTGGTGGGGTCGGTTGTGTACTACGTGGCGCACTCGAGGGCCGACACCGGAGGATGGGTGAAGCAGCGGCGGAATGAGAATGAGAATGATGGGCTGCCCATGGCGGCGGCGCCTTACGATCTGAAACAGAACGCCTAGGGTTTGGTTTTTGGTTTTTGATTTATTATATTAGAAATCAGAGGGAAAGGGAAGTGTTTGGTTTTTGGTTGGTAGAGAAAAAGAGAGGGAAACTGTTAATTAGTCAAATCCACCTTTCTTTTTCTTTTTCTTTTTTGTTTTCTTTTTGGGTCTTTTGCTTTATTTATGTATATTTAGATTTTAGGGTTGCTTTACGACATTTGGGTCTCCAACGTTTGATTCGTTCTCTGCTGTGATGGTGCCATTTGGCTGTGTTTATGGTCTTTTTATTTTTACAGTGAGACTCGTTTACTTATCCGCAATCGTAATCAAAGAATCGTAAGCTACACATCTTCGTAGGAAGATCTCAGATTATTGCTAATGTTTAGGGCATGGTGTGTCCAGCACAAGAATTGCTGACATTTGACGGATGTCCCATCTTTGGTGTCAGATCCTAGAAGTTGACGCAGAATCCTGTGTTAGATGACATGGTCAGGATCTTCTAGGGCACTGTTCCTCAAATGAGCAAAAACAGTGGAAACGAAATTTGTTGTTGCAACGACGAAAAAGCACGAAAACGGTAAATCATTGCCGAAAGTTGCAACGATACGATTTTCGTCACTGAAAGTCTTTTGAAACGCAGCTCTAGTGACCACACTTGCGTCAAAATCTTTTTTATCGCTGAAAGTTTTCAACGACAAAATTTTAGTTTCTACCGCAAAGGTACATCCCATAAGCTCATTTTTCTTCTAGTATAGCTAGAGAGTAAATAGGCAACTTAATTAAATTTGAAAAAAATTAATTTTTTTTCCTTGTTTTAAGTTCAACCATGGTGAGATGGAGATTAAAACTTTTTGAGATGATAATGTGTCTTTATAATAATATTGGAAAGAATAAAATTAACCCTATTTGAAATTAGTAGCTTTTTCCCTTTTACATACTAGTACTTGAAATTGGTCTTTGTAGATATGATAATAAATAAAAAATTGATTATTTTTTTTAGTTCAACCACGTGTGTGAGCGGAGATTTGAATCTTTAATATATCCCTTATGAAAAAATTAATTGATTAGGATTGGGAACGGAAAAGAAGTAAATTTGAAGATGGGTAATATTAATGGGGGTTGTGGTGTCCATGGAAACTTAATGGAGAAAATAGAAGAGAGAATGAATATTAATTATTCCTCAAAAGCCAATTGCCAAAGCCATTCCATTCCTTTCTTTGCTCTTTAAATGGGTGTCCCCAAAGTTTAGAATTTTCATAATCGATCCCATCTTCAACCTTCAAATTCATCCTCAAATAAATCTACAATTAACATAATAACTAATCCCCACAATATAACTTCCGGCAAGCCCAACAATGTCCGATTCCGGTGACTATGACCGTCGTCAACCCCGTCTCCTCCGCCGTCACAGGTTTATGCATTCCATATTAGGCCATGGCAAAGGTTAATTAATTTCCTACACAATCTCCATATTATCTCATGTTTCTCCTATTACGTTTTATGAGTTTAATTATAATTAGTTCCTTTTAACATTTTAAAACCGTATTTTCTTGGATGGAGTATTAAAATTGACAGATAATAAACTTGCATGACATGATACTTAGTGATCATTTATAAATTTAGACGAAAAATCAAATCATAGTTTAGGAAGGAAAAAAATATGAAAGATTTAATAAAGGGATAGAGAGAAAAGAGTTCTTTTTTTCTTTTTTTTTTATAAAAAATAAATTACTGTCAAATTTCTAATTATACTGGTAATTAGTAGAAAAATTCGTACACATTGTCGGTTTGGAAGGAAGTATATTCAAGCTTCTTATCCTTCATCCAAAATTCTAAGAACTTTAAGTTTCGGCACCATAGCTTCTGATCAACCAATTATTTAACATTCAAATATAATTGAAAAATAGTACAAGATAAGGGAATAAATTAAAGCCTTTTAAATAATAGGTATTAAATTAGACAAACACCCAAACATAATATTAGAGATCAAAACACGTATATTTAGGAAAGATTAGACATATACCATAATTTATCAGCTTAATCTTTTAGCTTATAATCACGTATGAAATTCTATGTTGGAAGGGAACCATTTCCATCTTTTAATCACTGGAATGTATCATAACCTAATGGCACACTTAATGTTTTGAATTTAGTAGTAATCTTAATTAACATATAATAAATTAATTTGGGTTGAAAATAATGCAGTGGCAGACATGATGTTGTGGAAGAACAAGACAGCATCGGCGGCAACGTTGGTTGGATTGAGTGCGGTTTGGTTGGTGTTTGAGGGTTTGGAGTATCCTTTTGTTACTCTTCTTTGTCACCTCCTCATCATCCTCATGCTTCTTCTTCTCGTCTGGAACAAGTTGGCACTTTTGGCCAACTGGTATATAAATATTTTTGCTCTCTCTCTTGATTTTGTCGGGATTTTATACGACTTTTTTGGTCCTCGTGAGGTTCTATATCATAATAGCAGTAGCTCGTAGCTCGTGTCTATTATGTTTTGATCAGTACAATAATGAACTGAGATCTTTTTAGCAGTGACAAGTTTTGCTGTGTTTTATATATTGGTAGGGCTCCCCCCAATGTCCATGATTTTCAAATCTCTGAGTCCACTTTCAGACACTTGTTTGATTCATTCAACTGGTTGCTGTTCAACTTCTTTGAAGTCTCAAGTGGGCATGATTTTAAGCTCTTTGCAATGGTACTTAACTTAATTACCCACCCAAACTTAATTAGTTTTTAATTTGTTCCAGAAAATGTATGCTTTTGGCAAAAGTACTTTACTTATAACTTATAACTACTTTGATAAAAGCGCATGCATTTGGGTCAAAGTAATTCTTATATCATGTGTTTTGGTAGCCTACACAAATTGCTTCTGGCTTTGAGTTTATACACAATGATAAAGTGATAATTTTGAGTATCACCTATGCATTTATTCATGACAAAGTGATTTTAGTTTTAACCAAAAAACACTTCAAAATATAGTTTAGAAGTACAATTACCGTAGGTTGGATAAATGTAATACTCACCTCACTGCAAATAACAATGCAGAGATTCGAATACAGGACATTTCGCTCTGATGGATGAACAAACCACCACTCGATCCAAAAACTTAAACTGATGGGTTGGATAAATTTAATTCATTTATGGATATCTAACAAAAATCGCTACCAAACCCAATCTTAAAAGAACAACTCAAACAAACTCTAATTATTTTTCTTTTGCAGGTAATGGGGGGCCTTTGGTTGATATCAGCTATTGGGGAGCTGGCCAATACATTAAATCTCATCTACATTGGTACACCCTCTCTCAATATATATCTAGGCCACTTTTAAATGTGTGATGTCGGAAAATGTTGATCTATAGATAGATACTTTGAAAAAGTTATAAAAAGAATCATAATAAATATTTAAGCTAATAACTACATATTTCACTTTTTAAATAAGTTAAAATTTATTAATATAATGTCCAGGGTGATATTTTGTTTATACTTTTGTATTTGTTGTCAATTTTTGTTCAGATACTATGAAAATATCAATTCACCTTTTTATACAAACGTCGCACTCATACGCATGTGAAAATGTTGATATATCCATGAAAATTTAATATCCATCTACAACTAACTTTTTTTTTTCTTTTTTGTCGTCAAAACTGGATCAGTGTTTGTGAGCTTACAAACGGTGCCGTTTCTGTACGACAAGTACGAGGAGGAGGCGAACCAGCTGTGCGTCCAGCTCAAATCTTACTTCCACTCTTTCTTCCACGCCCTTGACTCCAATGTCCTCAGCAAAATCCCAAGGAAAAATAAAAACAAATAATAATATAATTACTCAAAATTACTATATTTAATTAATTATTTCATTCCTTCGTAAAAAAAATTACATGTAAATGGGAGACTTCTTTAATACCATATTTAAGCTAATTAATGATTCAGATTTCTTCTTTGTTCTGTATTAATATAATGTTTGTTTTAATTGTCTTATTTAAATATTTTGTTTTGTTATCTAATGATGTAATCTATCAAGGCGTGCCGATTGTTCAATTCTTAATTTAAATAATTTTCAGAAATATATTGCAGAATATTTGGGTTATATGTCTGAATGCCAAATAAATGCTACCTGGGCCGTGGGCCTGGTACAAGCCCATATGATTATGTTGGGCTTGTTTGAGAATGTGTGTGCTAGTATTCATTAGTATTTTTATTATCTGCCACGTTAATAATTAATTTGTTTAATTACTATTTTGGTCCTTATACTTTTGGTTTTGATTCATTTTGATTTTGTACTCCAATTTTGTTCATTTTTCATGCTTTCAAAATGTCTATTTTGGTTCCTTTACTTTTAAAAATAGATCATTTTGGTTCATATTTGTAAAATTTTAACACAAATTAATACACAATTGCTACATTTCAAGAAAATTAACGAGTAAAATGTGATGCTTGAAATAAATGAGATAAAAATAAAGATAGAAGGTGGTCTCTTTTTAAAAGTATATGGACTTGAATAAACAAAAGTTGAAATTATAGAAATAAAAAATAGACAATTTGAAAGTACGAGGTAAAAAAAAAAAAAAGTAGTATTTAAACTTATTCATTAATATTTTTACTTTTAAGAGCGGGAAAATATTTCAGTTCAAGAATAATTCAAAGGGACCCACATTTATAAAGTTCAGAAAAAAGTGATGAAAAAATGGGAATAATATTTTAAATCCACAGCTTTTTTTTATAGATAGGATTATTCTCTAATTAACTTGAGAATAATAGGGTACACATTTGGCGTTGACCCAATTGCCCTTTTCTTTTCTTTTCTTCTCTCCAAATGATGTTGATAATTGATATTGACAATTTTTTGTCTTCGCATTTCTTTTTATTCAAATTATTTTTCTCACTCTTCTTAAATTAATTGATTTAAATTGCAAGTATTGTCAACAATTTTGACAAATCATTGGTAACATCGAAATTTTTTTAATAATATTGATCGATAAATTTTAACAAAAATATTTTTGACTTTTTGCACCAGTAGGTGACATCAGCATCCGTTCGAATACCTAGAAACAAAATTCAAATTCTCAAATTCGTTAAGATTTTTATTAAATATTAATCCTCAAGTTTGTAATGAATAGAAATAAATTATTTTCTTAAATTAATTTAGTCGGTGAAAAAGAGGTATTCATAATGTGGAAGCTGACTTTGATTTTTTGGCCTCATCTTTGAAAACGGAAAAGAGAATCCCTCTAAATTTCGGTTTTCTTAAAAAAAAAAAAAAATATATATATATATATATAATTACAAATTTAGTTAATATAATTTTAAATTTTAAATTTAGTCTTTGTGTTTTAGATATAGTTTGAATATGGTATTTATATTTTAGTCCAACTTCACAAATGATTCTCTTTATTACCGACATAGTTTTCCAATACAATTTTTATGTTGAGTGCACAAGTTAGCTAGCCAATCCACCATTTTCTTATTTGGTGTGCATTAGTGCACTTGACTTCATCGTAGACAACTTCTTTACTGAGTTAGATTTTTGATCCACAACACCGTCTGAAATGTTGACAAATAAGGCTCATCATTTAAAAAGAAGGATAGCACTCCAAACCAAAAGATGTATTTTTCTATTTAACTAATTGTGTTAATATATTATATTAAAGTTTAAACTCAAATAAAAAAAATAGAAGAGTAAGTATAAGATTTAACAAAATCAAGATAATTAAATTGAAATTAACCACAAAATCATAAAAACCAAACTAAATTTAACAAATTTAAATTATAAAAGCAAAATTGAGACAAAACAATTGGACTAAACTAGATCATACTTTTAAATTTTTAAAAGGAAAAAAAAAAGAGTCAACAAAAGGCGGCCTTTTGAAAGGGCAACAAAATTTTAGCCCCTCTTTTATGTACACGTGGCGTCATATAATTGGCCAGTCATCGGATTAGATATTTAGATCCTTGCTTCACCCGTCATTAATACGGCTTGGCAGTTCTGATCTATAATCCCACAGAGAGAAGAAAAAAGGGGGCGTTTTAGATGGTGAGGGAATGGAGAGACTTGGGCGGCGGCGAAGGCGGCGGATTCAGCACCGGTTCGGCGGTTCTGATATTGTGGGCAGCGGTGATTTCCATTTTTGTAATTACAACGGCCATCTTCTCCTGCGCCGGCGGCGGCGCCAAAGATAAAGACACGTCCCACGCCGACACTTACGGAACTGCATGTGCCGCCGGTTGTGGAGCCGGCTGCGGCGCCTGATATCTCCGCCTCCACCGCAACCTGATTACGTGGCGGCGGCGGCGCGTCTCATCGGATAACTGCCTGTAATTTTCCTGTTTGTCGTCTTCTTTTTTCTTGGGGGAGATTTAGGGATTTCCAGTTTACTGCTTTAGAATGTGTAAAACTAATTAACTCAACTCACTCGACAAAATTAAAAAAGAAAATAAAAAAGTATAATTGGAAAATGATCTGTTTAGTAAAAGGGTACGTGTTGTCTTTATCCATTTGTGGCCAAAATAGTTGGCTCCTAAATTGGCCACGTCCTCTTCCTCCTCTCCTTTTCAATTCGATTTATTTTTGGATCAAATGTTATAATTAATTTCATTGCGAATTTGCGAAATCAATTACTCGGGCGGTGACATAACCGATTAAATGGAGAATATGTTTCGTTAATATTAGAAAATAAAAAGTTAGTTATTTTAACGGTTGGCCGTTAAGTGGAAATATTTTGGAAATAATAATTATAATATTATTAATAATAATAAAGTATATATAGAAAGAGAGGCATTGTATTTTGGATGTCGTAAGATGTCAACTTTACTTGGCCTTTCGTTTGGCCCAGAAGTCAACAAGCGTGGGGCATGTATTTAATTGCATTCACACGCCATTTTATTTTATTGTTAAGTAAAATATTATTTAATTTTTCTAAAAATTAATGTCTCTCATTTTATTAACACTTTTAGGGCACAATCGATGGTGCGGTCGAATCACATATTCGCATTAATTAAAATAAACCATGTAAGAGCTAGGAAGATAATTATCCATTTGGGTAGTTGGATATTAAGGGCCTATTTCATTTCTAATTTTGTTAAGAAATTTAAATATTTGATAATTTTTTATGTCTCTTCTTTTTCATTGTCTAAAACATTTTTAAATTATATAAAAATTTTGAAAACAAAAAAAAAAGTTTCTTATTTATAGGTCCTATTTCCCGTATCCAAAACAAAAGAATTTTTTTCTATCGTTCTTTGAATCTTTGGATATTGTGGCAATCAAATTTTACTTTTTCTTTTACTAAAAATATGAAATAAAGACAATAAATGTGAATCTTGTCAAACAAAACCCTAAAATATTAAGATCCAATTTTTTGTCAAATCACATATGGATGCGTTGGCAGACGCTTCCTAGTCTATTTGAATAAGGACATGAAAAACTACCCTATTTACTTAAATAGTTTTAAAATTGAGAAACCATTCTAATTTTCCAAAAAAGCTCACAAAAATTCTTAATGTTTTTGTTTGGGTAGTTATTGTGCAACCTTTAATTCATATTGTCAAAATTAACCTAGTTCAACGGTAATTGATATGTACTTCAAATCAAGAGGGTTTGAATTCGATTCTTCTCTTTGACATATTGTACTAAAAAATCTCTAACTCATATTCTTTTCTTTTCTTTTTTGCAAAATGAAAATGCCGTTTATCGTTTCTCTCTCCCTTCCTTTATTTCATTCTCCTTATCATTACTTTGTTAGAAAAAGCAAAAGGTTTGACATTTGGATTTATTATATTAAATTATTATACTTAAGAAGATGTAATAAAACATATCTAACCTAAAATTAGAGTGGCAACAATATATTGTATAATATGATATACAAAGTACTCGAGAATATAATTACAAAGAGATTAGAACTACAAAGAGACTAGAACTCATTTTTAATGACCGATGAAAACCTTTCACTATAATATAGAGAAGAGTGCTCCAAAGATAATATAACAACACAAACAAACTCAACTAAACCCAAATACCAGTACTACAACAATTATTATAACTGAAAATGGAAAAAACTTCGCTTCTTAATGGTGAGGAGCATTGTGCTCTTTACCCTCATGTAGCCTTATAAAAACAAGACAAGTGGACAAGTCTTGTTGTTGCTTTTTTTTTATAATTATTTTATTAAATCTCATCAAAATCTCATAAAAATCTTCCCAAATATCTTTGAAACCTTTTTTAGATTTGTTGGAGGACTTTTCTCCCTTTTTTTCTCTCTCTGTACAACTTCTCACTCCCTTCTTTTTCCCTCATCTTCGTTTTTCCTTTTCTTATCGACTTGAATAGTACTCTAACCTCTATTTTTTTCTTTTTTTTTTTCTATTTTATTTATCTCTATTTTATTTTTAAACTTGATGCAACTCAAGTCTATCAATGAAAAATCAATCCCCACAAATACTTATCCACAATTTAAAGGCGTACACATATATATAATCTAATTTTTATTTTTCATAGTTTTAAATGATGGTTGAAAAGTTGCATAAATTGCATAACATTTCTCTTCTATTGTCTTGTGCCTTATTATCTTCTAATTTTAGATGGAGGCTTTCTACAATTTTTTGTTCATAGCCATTTTTGCAAATGAATGTAATTTGAAGAAGTTTTGGGATATTGGATTATTTTTCTCCCTTAACTTTTAGCTTAAGATGATCAAGTATCAATGGTGCATCAAGTTGAGAAAAAAGGTAGCCGAAGAAGTGAGAAGTTGTAGGGAGAGAAAAAAAGGAGAAAATTGGTCCCACCAATCTAAAAATGTTGAAAGAGATTTGGGAAGATTTTGATGATATTATAAAATTTAATAAAATAATTAAAAAAAAACATTAACCAACACTTGTCTTGTTTTTATAGGGCCACGTGAGAGTAAGAACGAAGTTTTTTCCATTGAAAAAAAATATATATATATACCAAGTTTAGAATAACGACATCTTTAATAATGCATCATCAATGAGCTGCCCTAATAATACATGTAACAAAAGAATAGAATTGTGAAAAGCTTTTTTCTCCTTTCCTTTGGCCATCTTTAATAATGAGCTAGCTAGATAAAAATGAAAGCTTTTTAACTTTTTCCAGTTTCCAGTTTCCAATTTCACCAACTTAATTTAGCCACAAATATAAACATTATTTAAGGGCGGTTGCTTAGTTTATAAAAGAAGCCCATCTAAATAAATCATCAATAGCAATCATATGAAGCCGGCCCATTAACGCAACGGTTTAATTGCATGGCCCCTGCACATCATTAAAATTCCATGATAGACCCTCAAAATAAATTTATTTTCATCTCGGCCCCTTCGTATTCTCCGCCTCTCAGGTCCTTTCCTGGAGCGCCCTCAGACACGTGGGACTCACCACTGAGAAACGGCTACTTCTCCGTTCACGTCTTCCATCTCGCGATACGTCTCTTTCTCGTCTTTCGTCTACAGTGAGAAAAGAGCATTCCTTTTTCTAGCTTTGTAGGCTCCCACGTGGTACAAATCGAACGACGTCGTACAGAGTGTACCAGGTTCGCAGGAAGATCCCGACCGTTGATTTAGTATATAATCAAAAGTGGCTTTGCCTGGTCAAGGCTGGGCTTCTTAAAATCAATTAAAAAAGAGGATAAATTTTCTGATTGGCTGGAAAGTGGGCCCCGTTAGCGGGAATCATAATTATGATGTGGCACTTTAATGGTTAATAAGCAATGATTACCTGTTTTAGTAAGTGCCATGTCCTATGGTGAACACTCATCCGTCACCGTCTGATCATTCCCAAATCGCTAGACAGTGGTCCCCACGCTGGGTCCAGATCCAAAACTCCGGCGGGCCCCACAATGGAATTTATTGTCTATCCTATCCGTCATTATTATTAGTTTTCTTTTTTCATAATATTAATTACTATTAGTTCGTTTATTATAATTTTTTTTTTCTTTTGACAGAGTTCGTTTATTGTAATTAACTATTATTAGATGTACTAAAAAAAAAAAAAACTATTATTAGATTTTGTCTGAACTGTCACTTTCTTTTTCCCTGAGTTCAATCACATGTGAATTCTTGTATACCGTACGTTATTGAGTGCATCGAAAGAATTTGGTTTTCCATAATTAAAATTGTGAAATTATGAAAATATAATGATTAATAAATAGGCTTGATAAACATATCCTAATAGATCTTATTGACACATGTATTATTAAAAAGGTAGCTAATATGGCCTGACTCGGTTTATACATCTTTCCTTTTTATAGGTCATAGTTTACATTCTACCTTCTCTTTAACCATTATTCTAAACACAGTATTTGTTTTCATCCATCCTAATAAAAGCTAATACAAAAGTAAAGTAGCTACTTTGATAAATGTTTATAACTCTACTACATTTAGTTGCTAAGGAAACATAGCCTCAGGTATGTAGTAATAATGGAGTTCGAACTCATCCCCTCTCATTTTTTTTTTCATTTACTTTGGTCCTTTTGGATCAACGAACCAACTTGCAATGTTTAAATTAATGATTATAAAAAACAACCCAAACATGTCCCCTATAGATATTTTCACATATCATGTCATAACATCAATAAAATCAAATATTAACCGTCCACAACTAAGTTTCTATATTCATTCACTACCATCCAATACAAATTACACAAATTCACGGTATTGTCAAAATCTAAAACCCAAACATCTCCCTATTTGGATACCAAACAAAATGAAGTGTCCATTTCCATGGTTAGCAATTTGGGCAATGAAACTTAGCTTTATAGGCTGCGAGCTAGTGAAGTAAATAACGTTGTACAGATGGCATTTTTTTTCCTCAAAGTCTACTGTTCTTTTTTTCCCCTTATTTCAGACATTGACACATCCCCATTACATTACAATACTGTATATATAAATCCAACGTACTTCCACCATAATTTGTAATAAGAAAGTGATGGATGGATGAATAAAAAAAAAAAAAAAAGGAAGTATTTGGCAAAATCTGTTTGTTTCCTGGGAAAATGAAAGAGAAAACAAAAAAGTATAGAGGGAACAGACAGCAGCCCCTCTGACAAATTATACACTTGTTTCTAAAGCAAATGTATGTCCCAATTCCTATGAAGAAACTCCCATATTTCTGTCTTCCCGACAACTTATCGTGCAAAAATTATTAGATGATTTTGCTAATTTCCTCTCACTTAAACAATGGATTTTCTCACCAACTCCCTCTGAATTTTTCTTTAATTTGCCCTCTTGCGGCCCCCTCACTCTTTTTCTTTTCTTAACCATTTAATATTTTACCCCTCATATGATTTAATTATCCTAATCTTTGTATTTTTTCCTAATATTATAAAGATTGACAAACGGTTAACATTAGCTATCATTAATTGAATTGAAAATACCATTTATATGTACATATATAACACACTCCTCAATAAAAAAAAATGTAATTGTGTCCTTATAATTGAGTAAATAGTAACTTGTTTGACAAAAAATTATTTGCAGTAAAAAACCGACTTATTAGATTTTTTATTTTTTGGTAAGGAAAAATAAAGATGAGATTATAGATATTTGAATCTCCAATCTCGAGAGAATGAATAAATGTCATCATATTAGTATATTGATGGTTTTGGTAACTAAAAAAATAGACGATTATTTAAACCAGTCATATATGGTCATTGCTTAAACATTTAATAAGGGCTCAAGTGGGAAAATGCTAGGTTGGTACCTATAACATTTTTTTTAAGTACGGTTGGATAATTTGAATTTATGACCATGAGACATGTATTAACAAATGTTGAACCAACATTTTGATTTGAGATATATACCAACTACCACTTAACTATACCCGTCATGTTTTTAGATATATATTTATGGAGAGAATATTTTAATTGTTATTTAAAATATAAATTAACCAGTAGCTAGAGGTTAAAAGTACTTTTTTCTTTGTGGAATGGCAGTCCTTTCCCATTTTTATCGCCATCGAAATCCTCTCTCTCTCTCTCTCTCTCTCTAAATAATTTAGACTTTTGGTCTGAAAACTTTACTTTTGAGTTTTGAGCCTTCTCCAGTTCTTCTGCTCCATCACTTTCAAGGGTTCCACACTGTTCCCTCGTCGGTCACTCGCTTCATCCTCCTTATCACTTAATTTTCACCAACTAAACCCCCTCTGAAGAACCTCCACTTCCAAGTTCCAAGTTTCCATGGAAATTTTACCTCCCCTGTTCCTCTTTTTTCTCCTCTGCAACTGCTCCCTTTCAATGGCGTCTCTAAACGAAGAAGGCAATGTCCTTTTGTCTTTCAAAAACTCCATTACAGAAGACCCAGAGGGCTCCCTCAGCAACTGGAATTCTTCAGATCAAAACCCCTGTTTTTGGAATGGAGTTACATGCAAGGATCTGAGAGTTGTTTCTCTTAGCATTCCTAAGAAGAAACTTAATGGGGTTCTTCCTGCTTCTCTGGGGTTTCTCTCTGCGCTCCGCCATGTGAATCTCAGGAGCAATAAACTCCATGGAACCTTGCCATTGGAGCTTTTTCAAGCTAATGGAATCCAAAGTTTGGTGCTTTACGGGAATTCCTTCTCTGGGTCGGTGCCAACTCAGATTGGTAAGCTTAAAAACCTCCAAATCTTGGATTTGTCTCAGAATTTACTTAATGGGTCGTTGCCTGTTTCGTTAATGGAATGCAGAAGATTGAGGATTCTTGATCTTAGTCAGAATAATCTTTCCAATTCTCTGCCTAGTGGGTTTGGTTCCAGTTTGAATTTCTTGGAAAAGTTGGATCTTTCTTACAATAAGTTCAATGGGCCAATTCCTATGGACATTGGTAATTTGTCTAGCTTGCAAGGGACTGTTGATTTGTCTCATAATTTGTTTTCTGGTCCAATCCCAGCCAGCCTGGGAAACCTTCCTGAAAAGGTTTATATTGATCTTACCTATAATAATTTGAGTGGTTCGATTCCCCAAAATGGTGCTCTTATCAACAGAGGACCAACTGCTTTTATTGGCAATCCTGGACTCTGTGGAGCTCCGTTGAAGAATCCGTGCTCTTTGGAGACTCCGGGCGCGAGTTCGCCGTCCTCCTTTCCATTTTTCCCGGACAATTATCCACCTGGGGGTTCTGAGGGTAGTGGTAAAAAGTATGACAAAGGAGGGGTGAGTAAGAGCACTTTGGTTGCGATAATCATCAGTGACATTATCGGTATTTGCCTGATCGGGTTGCTGTTTTCGTATTGCTATTCGAGGTTTTGCACTCATAGAAATGGGAAGAAGGCAGACCAATCTAATTATGGGTTTGAGAAGGGTGGAAGAAAGGATTGTCTCTGCTTTCAGAAGGGTGAATCCGAGAACGT
The DNA here is from genome assembly GCF_013281855.1 of Momordica charantia. NCBI lineage: Eukaryota > Viridiplantae > Streptophyta > Magnoliopsida > Cucurbitales > Cucurbitaceae > Momordica > Momordica charantia. Next base: position 28,816,068 of record NW_028275167.1, on the reverse strand, counting down.
TTCGGAGCATATAGAGCAGTTTGATTTGGTACCTCTGGATTCACGCGTCACGTTTGATCTTGACGAGCTTCTCAAGGCATCGGCGTTCGTTTTAGGAAAAAGCGGGATCGGGATAGTGTATAAAGTTGTGCTTGAAGATGGACTTACTCTAGCTGTGAGAAGATTGGGTGAAGGAGGTTCTCAAAGGTTCAAAGAGTTTCAAACTGAAGTTGAAGCAATTGGGAAGTTGAGGCATCCAAATGTTGTTAGCCTTAGAGCATATTATTGGTCTGTTGATGAGAAATTGCTTATTTATGATTATATACCAAATGGGAACCTTGCATCTGCCATTCATGGTAAGTTTCTTTTTCTTTCTTGCAGCTAAAGCTTTTTATCTTTTACCAAGTTTCTGATTGTTGTTCATATATAAAACTCTTTAAACATCATCAGGGAAGCCAGGAACGACATCGTTTACACCGTTACCATGGTCTGCTCGGTTAAGAATCATGAAAGGCATTGCGAAAGGATTGGTTTACTTGCATGAGTTTAGCCCCAAAAAGTATGTCCACGGTAATTTGAAGACGAACAACATACTTCTTGGACACGACATGGTACCGCATATTTCTAATTTCGGACTCGCCCGCCTAATTAACATTGCTGGAGGGTCTCCGACTGTGCAATCGAGTCATATGGCGGAGGAAAAATCACAAGAGAAACAATTGAAGTCTGCAACCTCTGAAGCTAGTACATTCAGTTCTAGTATGAGTTCTTACTACCAAGCCCCAGAAGCCTTCAAAGTCGTGAAGCCATCACAGAAATGGGACGTTTACTCGTACGGTGTGATATTACTCGAAATGATCACCGGAAGGTTGCCAATAGTTCAGGTGGGAGCCTCGGAAATGGATCTTGTGCAATGGATTCAACTCTGCATCGAGGAAAAGAAGCCACTCTCAGACGTTATAGACCCATCTCTGACTCCAGATGACGACACAGACGAGGAGATCATCGCGGTTTTGAAGATTGCATTAGCTTGTGTTCATAATAGTCCCGAAAGAAGACCCATGGTGAGACATGTTTCTGATGCTCTGAGCAGGTTGGCTGCCACTCCAAATTGAACAACAAAATCACATAAACTCAAAAGTTCAAGCTCCCTCAAAAGGGGTTCAAAAAAGAAACTCCCTTTTTCGATGCTTCGGACACGAACCGGAGAATAAAATCAAGAAGCTGGAAAATGAAGCGGAGTTTTATGTTCATTTTGAACAAAAACCAGTGTCATAAGAGTGAGGGCGTGAACTAGCAGAGCAGTTCTTCAAACTTGCTTTCTTGCAATAGAATTCGTTTGTCTCATTTTTACTGTCTCAAACTTCATTATGGAACACATCAATGTCCAAAATCTATGGTTGTTTCTCTCTTGAAACTAACAAATATTGCAGAAAATGGCTGTCTTTTTCAGTTTTCAGCTTCAAAATTCACCATTTTATAAGTAGAAATTTTAGAAAGATGGGAAGTCCAAATTGGTTTTGTAGTGGGAAATGGCTGACTTTAATTAGGGCGTGATTGCTGGGACCAGCGCCTACGATTCTGCTCATTCCTTACCCAATAAATTTTTCTTCCAATTATTTATTTTCATTCAATCTTTGGTCTATTCGTTTTTAGGATGATACAGAGACATAGACACTGATGTTTGACCAGAGTTGTCGTATGTCTGATAAATATCTCATGTAGTAATGGGTTATTTATGGAATTCGAATAAAAAGTCTGTCTCGGAGTTCAAGATCCACTCCTATTATAATATTATGTTAAATCACCCGATCAATTAAAAAACTTAAGTAAATGGGCTACCGTCACATATCTTAACTAAAATTTAGACAATTAAAGTACAATTAAAAAACCAGATTAAAGGGGCAATAAAATTTACAAATTTTTTTAAAAGGTTCTTTAGAATTAGATAAAGGGTCAAATAATATGTCCACGAGAAAAAGAAGCCTTCAACACAAAATAGAATTCCATCAAGAAGTTGCATTTTGACAATTTTAGTTAATTTTGGTGAATGACAACAAAAGCCTCATCTTTTCGAGCAATTCTTAGCCTCTTCACACCTTCTACGAACTGCCTATGTCCATTTGCAAACAAAAAACAGACAAATTATGTAACGGTTTGATGGAGTCAACCGAACAAATATATGATGAACAATGACGATAGAGAACTTACTTCCATGGTACATCGCCAACGCTCCTCCAAATTTCGTCTCCACCTTTATAAAATAGATTATATTCCGAATCTGTTTCAAACAACTTTAATCCAGATTCGCACTGTCGACCTGATCCGACCATTGAACATAGATGTGAGTGTTTTACTTAATATAAATCAAGACGACGGGGAGGATAATTGCTCCCTTTATTCATTGAGTTACTCTCAAACTGAGGGATGAGATGCAAAAATTATAGAAAAATCTATAACATTATTATTTTCCATTATCACCTCAATCATTTAATTCAAATTAAACTCTACTAGTCAATCTTACCAGTATAATTGACAAGTAAGAAAATTCTAACATGACAATTCACTATATGATCAAGAGGCCCATTTTGTACTCAATTATTTTAGCACTCAAAGACGTTTATGGTAATTATAAGAATTCTGATTAGGTATAAAGACATTATTTTGATGGAAAAATCTAAATTAAAGGACAAAGACATAATCAAGATTTTAATATACTGTTGACATCGACCAATCGAGCAATTTCTTCTCGAAATATAAATAAGAGAAGAACCATCGTTAATGGATGATCTATGTAGCTTATGTTGACAATCTTTCAAGAAGATCTTTTTGGCTGTGCTAATTAATACAATTTAGAATAAAACAAGAAAGGATCTTGTTTATAATTTGTTGTTTTCATTATTTCATAATTATTTTGTAGTTCCTTTTTCATTTATTTCATAAGATGAATGCTACATAAAGGGCTTTTGTCTTTTGCCTTTCTTTGTTATAATCGTAGTCCCCTCTTCCCCACCAAAATTAATTTTGCCTTCACTCTCCTTACATAAAGTTTCAAAACTCTATAGGAAGAGATACAATGTTGTGAAAGAGATGATCTTACACATCTAGATATATTAATAAATAAAGTCAAATTTCTTTATAAATGACGTAAATTTTTACCTCCTAACTTCCTATATCCATTATCTTTTCAATTTAAAAATATTTAGAAACAACAATTTAAAATCTTTAACATTCATGTATAATTTTTACAATCCAAAACAAACAAAAAGATAATAGCTCACTCTGGCAAAACAAAAAGCGAAGAGATATGGCAATGAGTTTTGTCATAAATCCAAAAAATAAAAAATTACACACTAAAGATTTTTATTTTTGTACTCTAATTTGTTAATATGTTTAAAGGTAAGATTTCAAGAAAATTTCTAGCTTGATCACATATCTTATATATCATGGTCTCGAATTCTCTCATTTATTTAAAATCAAATACTCTCAAGACCCAATCAAGAAAAATAACCCAAATTGATGTATTGCTAATGATGTTTCTGAAATCGAAGATTTAAATCTCCATCTGATTGAACAAAAAAGAAGAATAGCATGGAAAAGGAAAAAGTGATGAATGAATTACCAAACATATCTTCAAGCTGAAGAGCAAGACTAGAATAGGAAGAATGTCGAAAGATGCAAACTTTTCTGCCCACAATCACTCCATCCATATTTACCTTCACATACGCCCACCGCTGCAGCTTACTCTCAACCACCCCTTCCGCCTCTTCTCCTCCGCAGCAACAATAATCCGCCACCGCATACATACAATGTGGCAGCGGTGCAGCGGCGGCAGCCGGCGGCGGACCATAACAGCCCTGATCTGGCTGCAAAGTTCTGAGGCTGAGCCCCAAATCTATGATATCATCATCGTCTTCAATATCTGATGCTTTGGCATCACAGTAAACGGAGTGGAGAGCAGAAGGGGTGAGAATGAACTGATGGGCTGACGCGTTAGGGTCCATGGAGGAGATCAAAGAGAGGGAATTTAATTTGTTGGGTTTTGGGTTGATTAAAGTTGGGGTTTTGAAGATGATGATATTTCATTCAATTATATATATGGGGAGATGGGACCAAAGGGAGGGGGACAAGAAAGGGCTCTTCCCATTACTACTGATTGGAGGTTGTTTTATCTTCTTGTGTGTGTGTGTGAGCCATGCAAAATGCAAATGCCATAAAACAACCACCACTACTGTTTGCAAAACCAATCAAGGGGTCATGGTATGGCCACTTTATGCTAACAAAAAAGCTGTTTTGGATTCTGCTACCTAACCTTGCTACCCATCTCAACTTTACACTCTTCTTTTATTACTATAACTAATGTTAAAAAGACAACCCTACCTCAGCTACTCCAAAATATCTATACAATAGTATGATATTATTGTTCGTTTTGAACATAACTTTCACATCCACTAAAAAAGGTCTCACAATAATGGTAACATAGATCACTTTTTTCCCTAACCAATGTGAAAATTTATGTTTGTGTTGGGATTGCAACATATGCAAACAAACCCGTATTGGTTAGGAAATGAGATATGTAAGAGAGGACAATTATCTTTTGGATCAAACTAAAATCAAAGCATCAAAGTGGACAATATCATACCACTATAGAGATACTTGGAGATACGAGGGTACTGTTATAGGGGGAATTGTTTGTTGGAGTTGCAAAGTATACAAATTAAGCCCCACATTGACTAGGAAATGGGTGATCTATGACATATAAGAGAGAACAATTATCTCTATTGGTATAAAACTAAAAACTTGCAAGAATTACCGAGATCCTTAACCGTTTGCACACATTGCTGCAACTTACATATTTTGTTTTAGTAGTTTCCAACTACATGTGACGTGTTAGCAATTTAGTAGAGACAATTCAGGAAGTTTATGAGTGAAATAAAATTTACCCTGAATTCCAATTTCCATGAATATGGAAACACATTTCTGACAAGAAAAGAGAAACCCATGACATTTTAATACAATAGGGATATCTTAGTTAGATTCTCTCTCAGAAATAAGAAACCCATCTGATGATCTTCTGGGTTTAATGCTTTTTTTTTCTGTGCAAACAAAAAAAAAAGGAAAAAAGGAAAAAAGGTGAAATAATTGGGGCTGAGCATTGCATGAGCCATGACATGTCCGAACGTGCCGAAGGGGTGTCGAAAACATGTCTTAAAGTAATTGTGGGAGCGCGAAGTGATGTGAAAATATATTGAGGCATGTCGTGAGGATGGTGTGTGTTAGATGCGTGCCGGCCGGTCGGATGCCGATGACATTCGAAGCCCTCCGACTGAGGCCTGGGGGATGGTGAAGAGTCAGATTCGGATATATGTGCAGATTTCTGGGCTTCGTTTTGAGGGGGCAAATTCTACTTAATTATTGCTCATAATTATTGATTGTTCAGCCCAGGGGAAGCTGTTGTGTTGTGCCGCGTTTTGTGTTCTTGGTTTGGTTTCGTGTATTTAATTTTGTGTTGATTTTTTGGACTGCTTTTTTCTGCTTGGGGGGACACCCCTCCCCAGGGGACCCCATTTCCCCATTCCTCTTTGTTCCTCTTCTTTCTCTTCCACCGGATCATAATTCAATTCCCCCCTTTTGCCCTCTTTTCTTTCTTTCTTTTTTCTTTTTAACCCTCAAATGCCAATGCCAATAATCAACGGTTTCTAACTATCGGCAAATGGTGGTACAGTGGATTTGTAGTCGAATGGGACACCTCTCTCGAGTTTGAGACTCACAGTCGTGTTGGGTTTTGACAAAATATTAAAATCAAATTGGGGAGAGTGTGATTAAGTTGTCCCACGTTGAAAATGCACAGAAAGGTAGCTCATGAGCTTGGGTTTTAAATTATTGAAATATTTTAAGATCCGTAAGAAATTGTTTGTGTAAAATTTTTCACATAGTGGATTTTCTATTGCGGTTATGTTTTTTTCACGTTAATTTGTATCTTTCTTTATTTTATTGATTTCTTTAAATTTCTGGGTTATTTTCTGCTATTTTTGTGACCGGCAGGAGGTTTCTTCGTGTTAACCCAACTCACTGAAATTCACTAATGTGACTGTCTTATGTGGCTTTTTATTGTTTAGTTGAGCGAGTCATTTGTTAGTTTGTTATTAGTTGATTAATTAAGTTAGTTCTTGTGTAAATACTGCTTATGCTTCCAGATTTTTTCAGCCTCACATATAAAAGGTTTCTCTGTATCTTTATGTGTATTAATGAGAAGTAGATAGGGTTTTTCTCCTGAATATAGGAAGTTTACTCTTCCATAAAGTTGGGACTTTCCTTCCATTCGGCGACGAGTCCCACAATATTGGTTATAGTGTTGGATGACCGTCGACACCTCCAGTTATAGAAATCCAACTAGCGAAGCCACACAATATCAATTATGAGTTATTAAATAAAATCAAACTGACGTCTCCTTTACTCATACAGTGTAAAGAGTTAGTTGTAAAAATAAACCTTAATCTGGTTATAATCATAAAAAATATGAAATATATAATCCCACGTCAAGTAACATTTAAAAATAGCAAATATTATTACACATCTAAGTAAAAAAGAAAAATATTTTAAACTATGTAGGCTTGTGCCACGATGATAATAGTGTTATACCATGGTAGATTATTATACTATTGTATAAAATCTCGAAATAGAAATGATTATTGTTGGAACATATGAATGGTGAAAATTTATTTGTCAATGATTTATAATTCACTAATAAAAAATCACTTGTTCTTGTCATATATTTATTATTGTTGTAAATTATATTATTTATTTACAAATTTTTCAAAATTGATTTATTGAACTCCCCTGTCCTAAATAACTAGGCCCAAAGAGTAAACGCGGGCCCATACGGCCCATTATTTGTCATACAGGGCCGAGCAACGGCGATGCCATTAGGCCCAAAACAAAACCCGTTTTCTAACTGCTCGGCCGACCTTCGTCCCGCCGCGGTCCCTGGTTGTTGCCTGAGCCCTGAACGAGGCAAGCTTTCTTACGCCCTGCTCTTCGGCCGCCATCTTCTCTTGCGATCCAGAGCTTTCTACCGGCAAACATGGCTACCGGCGGCGGCGGCGGTGGCGAGGTTGAAGTCAAGGGAGTGTTTATCGGAGCAGGCTGTAACAGGGTAGTGAACAACGTTTCTTGGGGAGCCTGTGATTTGGTGGCTTTTGGCGCTCAAAACGCTGTCGCTATTTTCTCTCCCAAGGTGTGTACCGTATTACGAGCCACTTTCTCTTTTGATTTTCCATAACCGGGAAAATGCTGAACTCTTCTTTCCTTTTGTTCTTATTAATTTTCCTACTTCACAGTCTGCACAAATTTTGACCACGCTTCCCGGTCACAACGCCTCTGTGAACTGCACTCATTGGCTTCCTAGTAATAAATTTGCGTTTAAAGGTGAGCTGAAGTTTTTGTATGTTCTGTCAAAATGTGTATAATTATTGGATTTTCCCCTTGGTTTATCGAAGAAAGTTTCTCCAGGGACTGTATTCACCTTGTAGCTTACTTGGGAAACAAAAGCTAGCGTGTGGACCTTTTTTTTTCTTTCTTTCTTTCTTTCTATTTTTGAATTGTAATGGTGGTACCTTCTTGTCCTCAGCCAAGCATTTGAAGTGTCATTATCTGCTTTCTGGTGACGCTGATGGTGCCATTCATTTGTGGGAATTGTCTCTTCTGGACCAGAAGGTAATACCTTTTCTAAAACTTCACTGGATTAATTAATGCTCAATTAAGTTTCTCGGATGTACTGTTTAGTTTGTATACTCGATTTGCCTCGTAATTTTCTAATCAATTGCATTTATTGGAGGAATAGAGTATTGAAGTGAAACATTTCTACAATATGGAAGTGGAAGTGTTCATAGGTGGATTGTTTAGATGTGCTAGTGTATAACGGATCGGGTGACCGTTTTCCTATTTTAATGTTCTGCTGTATCTTCTATTTGTTGTTTTTTTTAGTGGAGAAATGTTTTACAACTGCCAAAATCACACAAGAAAGGCATCACATGTATTACTGCACATGTGATTTCTGAAACGGTGGCAATCGTTGCATCTGCTTCTTCAGATGGTTCAATATGTGTTTGGGAGGTGGTTTTTCCGTCTACTAATGAAGGTAAGTAAGTTTATAAAATAATTTATGTTTTCTGATACTGTAGACTGTTAGTTACGGCTAACTAAAAAATATTTCACAGTAAATCAAACTGGCCTTAAAGTTTTTTTCATTCATTATTTTTCCTCTCAGTATTTCATAATTGAGTAAAACAGAGCGAGTGCATTACTTTTGGCATTTTTTGCAATTATATTTATTTTCTCATTATTGGCTTTTTTCTTGTTAAAAGAAAAGAAGGGAATGTGCTTTATTTTAATTTTAAAAAAAAGTTAGCTGTCATATTTTAATTTTTTATTCATCATCAGGAACTTCCTCATAGATTAAAATGTGACCGATTTTTGTGTCTAAGACTAATATTGTAGGAAGGTGCTTGCAGAAACTTTGCAAACCATGCTTGATCACATCGTTAAATTTTGGATAAATGCGGATCCTTCAATGTTTTTTTATTTTCCTTTTGAATTTTGAATTTTTACATGATGGATATATATTCTTGGAATATAAACCTTCACCTCGACATGAGTCATTCAAACCTTTCTAAATAATATGTTCTGTATCTAAATTTTTTAGGTGATTGTAGATTGTTATTGCTTGACTCGCTCGTGGTTGGTTCAAAATCTATGGTGGCGCTTTCATTAGCGGAACTGCCTGGAAATGCCAGTCACATGGTCCTGGCAATGGGAGGTTTGGATAATAAGATTCATCTATATTGTGGGAAGAGAACTGGAGAGGTATCTAGTTTGTACATTATGAATTTTTATGCTATTTTCATGGCTGTAGCTATAAGCCATTTTGAAATCTTTTCCTTTTCCCCTTCAATGCATGCAGTTTGTTAAGGCATGTGAGCTAAAAGGACATGCAGATTGGATTAGAAGTCTGGACTTCTCTTTGCCTATGTGTAAAAATGGAGAAGCAGATAGCATTATGCTTGTAAGTTCGTCCCAGGACAGAGGCATACGCATATGGAAGATGGCTCTTCAAGGATCTTTAGCCAACATGAATGGAGGATGCAAAAAAGAGGAAATAAGTTTAACATCTTATATACAAGGGCCTCTATTTACTGCCGGACCATCAACTTACCAGGTATCATTAGAATCTCTTTTGATTGGACATGAGGATTGGGTATATTCAGTCCAATGGCAGCCTCCTTCAGCTGCAGAAACAGAAGGGATTCCCTGCTATCAATCTGAAAGAATCTTGTCTGCATCTATGGACAAGACAATGATGATATGGAAACCCGAAAAGACTTCTGGGATCTGGATGAATGTGGTTACTGTTGGAGAGTTAAGTCATTGTGCTTTAGGTTTCTATGGTGGGCATTGGAGCCCTAATGGAGATTCAATTTTAGCACATGGTTATGGCGGATCTTTTCATCTCTGGAGAAATGTTGGTATCAGTTCAGATAATTGGAAACCTCAAAAAGTTCCCTCAGGACATTTTGCTGCTGTCATGGATATTTCATGGGCCAGATCTGGTGATTATATTATTTCGGTTAGCCATGACCAGGTGAGGTGCAACTATTTGACTTATCTGCCTTGTCTTAACTCGTTGTGTCATCGATCCTTTAATGAAAGTGTATTTTGTAAACCTTAGTTTTTTCTACATCTCTCTAGCTGAGAAATAGTTGTGAGATTTTCTGGCTCAAAATGAAGTTAAATATGGTAGATGGACTCATTTTGTACGTGGTTGAAACTTTGAAATTTTGTTTTAACTTTGTGCTCTCACTGTGTCTAAATACCTAGTAGAAATGATATTGGGAAAATTATTGAGAAAGAGAAGTTTCAACTTGGTGGAGGTTTGTCTTCCAATTTAATGTGATAGGCCCCCAATAGTTAATGTGTATAAACATATGAGAGTGAGAGGGGGAACGACTTAGCTTTTCGTGTGAGCATTTGATGTATGGGACCAATTGTAAATAGTTGGTTAGAGTGGTGGGAAGATTCTCGGGTCAGGGAAGTATTGACTAGTTAGATTATGAGTGCAAAGGTACGTTTTGGTTAGTCTAGTCTTGGATGAATAGAAGAGGCAAGGAGCTCTGCAGTTTCCCTTAGCTAATGTACCTTCTATGAAAATAAATAAACGGATTCTATTAGAATCAAATAGTTTGGATGGACTTACCATTTTAAATCTCTCTGTTTCTTAGTGTTGATGTCTATGGATGTCAATATTTGCAGACAACTCGAATTTTTGCTCCCTGGAAAAATGCAAATTCTCTCAAAGGAGGTTCTTGGCATGAAATAGCTCGACCTCAAGTCCATGGGCATGATATTAATTGTGTCACCATAATACAAGGGAAGGGGAATCATCGTTTTGTCAGCGGAGCTGAAGAGAAAGTTGCTAGAGTATTTGAAGCTCCATTTTCTTTTCTGAAGACATTGAGTCATGCCACACTACAGAATTTTGTGGCCTCTGAAGATAATCTTGTGGACGTTCAGATTTTGGGTGCTAATATGTCGGCTCTTGGGCTTTCACAGAAACCTATTTATGTTCATTGTGAGTCTTTCTCCAATTTCCCCCATTCTGATAGGAAGTGTTTCTTCAAATTAATCATAATCTAGATGGAGGCTCTTAAATCTTAGGGTATAAAGTATAAAAGTTAAAATTGGTGCAAAATCTACATTTTAGTGTGCATGCATAGTTTTCTTATTGCAGCCTTCTTATTATCCGTGTTACAAATTAATGGTCTTTGCTGCATAAAGCTGACTAATGAAGTCAGGTCTTCCCTCTCTTTCATCATTACAGTTATGCCTCTCTATTATATAACTGGAGAGCCTTTTTGTAGCCCTATTTTGAGCCTTTTGTTCTCATATTTCATATATCAATGAAATAGTTTCTTTATTCAAAAAATGAAGTCAGGTCTTGCAGGATAGCCTCCATGGTCTTACTCTGTCAATTTAAGATGAAATATCATCTATATCTATGCTGGAGGTCAATAACTGATCTCTCTTCATATATAGAGACAAAGCAATGGCCAGATCGGGGGGAAAGGAAATTCGAAACTATCTTTATCTTCTGGATCTGAAGAGAGTTTTTAACTCATAATATGTTAGGAGCGTGCTCATTCTGGATAATTATGATGTTCAAGTAACAAAAGCTTAGAATTGTTAGCTTAATACCATTTGCCTTCCACAGTTTAAAACTTTTTTTTGGATGAAAAGCCGCTCTTTCATTGAGAAGAATTAAAGAACAAAAGAATGCAAAAGTGCATTAAAAAAGAATACAAAAGGGCATCCACAGTCTGAAACTTAAGCTTTAGGCTTTTTACCTCCAATGACAGCAATGTCTTTGCAACCTTTTTTTTTTCCTTTTATATCATCATCCCAACTATATTATGGGAAAATTAATTATTGAATATTAATTTCTCAATGAAAATCTAGTTTATTTGCTTTAGTATCTGTTTGTTGGTAATTAATTATCGGGAGGGGGTGGTGCACTTGGGTATGTATTTTGAAACGTTCTAATCGGTTAACTTTTACACAGCTGCTGATAAGAATCCTGACAGGAGTGGAAATGAAGGTCTTGACACCCTTGAAACCATTCCCGATGCAGTTCCTGTAGAACTGACTGAACCTCCCATTGAAGATCAACTGGCATGGCACACACTTTGGCCAGAGTCACACAAACTTTATGGGCATGGGAATGAACTATTTTCTCTATGTTGTGATCACAAGGGGAAGCTTGTTGCTTCATCCTGTAAGGTATAATCTCTTCATTTATTTTTCATATATAGAAAATAAGCACTCAGAAAATAACGTCATTTGTTTTTTATCTTGCTTGAACAAAAAATTTATAGTTTTATAGAATTTTTTGTATCTAGTCATGTTGTTACTTTTCCTATCTATTTTTACTTGAAATTTGAGAGAGGAAATGTTTTATTTCTGCTGAATGCGTATAAAGTTCTTGCAATTTATAATTGAATAATGATGTCCCTAAGTACTTTTTGTATTTTCACTAGTTGACTAAGAATGTAGTGACAATTTATAATTTTATTCCTTAATGGCATAACTTCTGATGTATTAATTTACTTGGTAGCATGACTTGAAGTCTGAAATTTGTTACAGCTATTACAGAACATTTGTGAATAAGTCTGAAAAGAAAATTAGTGAATTGGGTTCACAATTATGGTTGTGATCTTGAAGAGTAGAAATTGTCGAGCAAAAGTTTCCTCGCGATGGACATATTTCAACATTTATATTTTTAAGAATTGATTTGCTGCTTAATCATCATAAGAGTTGTGTAGTTCATACTTGAAACTATATAAAATGTACAGGCACAGTCAGCATCAGTAGCAGAAATATGGCTTTGGGAAGTTGGTTCGTGGAAGGCAGTCAGTTGTTTGCAATCTCACAGCTTAACAATAACACAAATGGAGTTTTCCCATGATGACAGTATGCTATTGGCAGTCTCAAGGGATCGTCAGTTTTCTGTTTTTAAAATCAATGGAACAGGTACCTCTGACCTACTTACAATATATAAATATCATACCCTTTTTGTTAATGTTGTGACTTGCGAGTCTCTAATCTCCAGCAAAACAGTCTTGAAGCAAACAACAGTTCGTTGTTTCTGTTTGAGATATTTTGTGGATCATACCAATCAACTCACTTCTTTTAAATTTGAATGTACATGAAATTTTTAGTAGAGATGAAAAACTAATTGCAGGGAAGGAAAAACCCCTAGAATTAGAAAATCGAAAATACCTTTTAGCTTTATGACACGTGTAAGCTAGCCTCTTTGGTGTAAAATTCTTTATGATACCCTCATACTCTGAAATGGTTTAATCCATCACACTATCTCTCTCTCTCTCTCTAGGAAACTAATAGTATGCTAGAAAAGGAGAGATCTAAGAAACTAATAGTATACTAGAAAAGGAGGAAATCACTCATTGCCAAAGGGATTTAGAAAAGGATCCAATTGGCACAAATAAGTGCATATTGTAGTTACCAAAAAAATTGGACAAAGTATACTCCTACACCTAGGAAGCAGGCATAGAATATAACCAGGCAAGGAAAATCATCCAAGGAAGAATTGGAGTATCTGAAAATGCTTGGGTTCCTCTTGTACCAAAGTTTCCAAAATAGAGTGAGAGCGGCATTAGTCCATCCAAGTGTTCTTAGTCTCCCCTTCAAACGAACGTCTCATAGATCTCTTAGAACCACACACTTCCAACTTCCACCTTTTAGAATCCAATCTTAGAAAGATACCCTCTATCTTATTAATCGAACCAATTACAACTAATGGGAAAGGCCATCTGGTGCCTTGTAAGTGCAACCTTTCTGTCTTTCCTCTAATCCGGGGGAATTCTCAAATGCACTCCCTCCTCTCTCACTAAAAGAGTGCATTAACACGATGTTGACGACCCCCCCCCCCCCCCCCCCACGTCCCCCCAATGCTCACACATCTAATACTTCTTTCTGTATTGTGGTTCTGTGGGCTTCGATAGTTGGATGTAATAATGGAAAATAATTTTTCCCTGGGAGCTTAGACTCCATTACAATTTTAATTTGTCACGGTGTTCAAATTTGGTCAATGTTAGAAATTTATCTGTCCTCGTTTTCAGATCACCATACTAACTCTTAACTGCTTTGAGAAATGTTGCCACCGCATCATATAATATAAATTGCTGCTCTTTTCAGCTGTTTTCTTTTTCTTTTCTTAGTTACTTCACTGCGTTCCTTTACGAGCCTTCCAAAAAATCTCTATGAAAAAAGAAAAAAAGATAGTTTTTAATCTAAACTATGTGCTGTAACCGTTCAGGCTCTGATGAAATCCACCATGAGCTTGTATCAAGGCAGGAGGCACACAGAAGAATCATATGGTCATGTTCTTGGAACCCATATGGTCATGAGTTTGCAACAGGCTCTAGGGATAAGACTGTGAAGATATGGGCTGTGACAGCTGATTCTTCAATTAAGCAGCTAACAACTTTGTCACAGTTCAAATCTAGTGTCACCGCCTTATCATGGGTCGGTCTTGATCCTGAGAGCAATGGACTCCTAGCAGTTGGAATGGAGAGTGGCCTCCTTGAGTTGTGGAGTTTGTCCATCAAAAGAACAGATGGTGTTTGCTCAAATGTAGCCGCTTCGGTTGTTATACGGCTCGACCCATTTGTGTGCCATGTTTCCTCGGTCAACCGATTGTCATGGAGGGAACCGGAGAAGAGCGAAGAGTGCAGGAAGCTGCAGCTTGCTTCCTGTGGAGCTGATCACAGTGTTAGAGTGTTTGAGGTAAATGTTTCTGCATGAAAACAAAGATATCTTTGTATTATAGGTTGAAATATTGCTGTTTATTGTACATTTTGATCAGTTTCAATTTTGCCCCATCAGCAATTATAGCCCTTACTAAGCTCATCTCAGAGGTTAAAATATACTCTTTTTTCCCAGTTGTGTTTGGGTTGTTAATCTGTGAATTTATTTTCATTTTCATTTCTGCACTCATTTCTTGTCTCGTCACTTCTAATCATCAAAAAATTTAGTCAATAGATATGTCGATATCTTACACAGAATTGATCACATCGCAATGATTAAAGTATTAGTGAGATTTAAATCAATTTTTGGTTAAAATTTATGTCAAAATCAAATCAAATCGCACTACTTTTTTGTTTTGAACTATGCAAAATTGAATCTCAGTTGACTTCATTGCCAGATTCACATTGCTTGTAATGTTAGATTCCGAAGGACAGGTTATGCTTTACGTTGAGAGTTCTCAATTGCGATGTATCGAAACACTTCTTTGACAATCTCCATCCACTTAGAAAAATTCAAAGACAAACCAAGTAGATATTATTAACTAAGCAAAGCTTAATTCTTCCTAATGGGTGCAATTAGCTTGTTTTCAAATCTTGCCAACTATAATAAATAATCGTTGTCACGGATGATCCAAGCAATGAGTCGAGTCAACTTATTAAAGTATATCTTTATATGAATGAATAGTCAAAATGAAACAAGAGCTCTACCAAATGGCCAAATGATTTTCAATTTTCTAAGAAAGTTGGGTTGGCCAATCAACAAGAAGAAATCAAGTCCTAATAGAATAGATGGCCAAACCAATGATCATCGGTGCTTTACGAGTCTAATATTGGGGCGAAGCACCTTGTCTGCGCAAATATTAATTGCCTTTTGAATAATGCTTTCCTGCGTGGATCCTGCGTTCCATATATTGGATTTTAGAAATAAATAATCCCGTAAGTCAAAATTTATATCATTATTCTTTGGTGGCTTGACGTCTATTCTATTATATGCATCAACTTGCGAGGAGAAATTTCAAACAGTAAAAAAAAACTTTGGTATAAGATTTTGTCTGGCTTTGGACAAAAACTAGTGGAATTCCCAATTCAGAGATGGAAATTCGATTATGCCCTTGGATTTGATTTGAGCATCATTTCGCCAATGGCCTGAGAAAAATCTGCACAGGTTTCAAATCTTGTTAAAAAAAAAATGCGATCGGTTCAAAATATTGTATGGAAGCAATTATAGAGGAGTTTTAAAAGGAGAAATTGATGACAATGCATGGCAACGGCTTTAGACAAAGAAGATTAGCCGAAACCCACGTGGTAAACATGATTATCTGAGTCATAATCCTGCAAACTGTCCCCATCCCCAAAACCAAAAACAAACCTCGTACGTAATGTGAGAAAATTTTACACCAAAAACAGAACCCAACATTTGTATATAATAAGACAATCTGGAAAGGAATCCGAGCCCTGAAATAAGCAGATAATCACATGAAATTTATGGCATGAGAGTACAGATGGCACATGCAAATTTTAGACTTCAAAGATGTGGTTTATGCCTGGCGGAATTCCCAAGCTGAATTAGTTGATAATCTCGCCAAAGGCAAGACCTCAGTCCAATAATAATTGTTTGAAATGAGATCTTGCCCAGGAAATCAACTTTGACTGGATTCTGATGTCATTTTAATGAGAAAAAAATAAATGAGATGTTCCAAGTTAGAAATATGTGCATTAATTAGATTCCAACTTTACAGCTAGCGAAATCAAACAGGTACCTGCCACAGGGTATGCGGAAGGAAGGAACAGAATGGGAAGGAAGTTGAACAGCTTTCAAAGAACATAGAGCAGCCTTACTCACCAAGTTTACCACAAAAGACTGCAAGATATCCATGGAGACAAGCCGGTGGTGAACACACTTGTGAAGAGGATTATGCACCAAGCTATGGAACATGAGCCATAGCCTTCCAAAGGATTCGAGCAAGTAGCCTTCAGATACGATCTCGTGCTGAAAGGGAAACCTGAGGTTTTGAACATTAGCAACAATGGATCTATGTGAACTCAATCAGAATACAATACAAGTTTTCAGACAGAAAACGTCGAGGTGAAGCGACTATCTGCCAGGAAAGGAGCAAATGCGGGAGACAACAAGCAAATGAGGCAGGCAGAGAGACCAGTTAGACGTGGAAAATACTTGTACAGAAATTAGAAAAAATAAAACCAACCATATATGATCGCAGCAGAAATAATAACCAAAAATGTAGGAGAAACAAGATTGATGCAAAAACTCTTGCTAATTCTATAACACATTGACTGCACAAACACACCATGTTTGAGTTCAGAACTTTTACAGTATAACTATAATCTCCAGACCACCTTTTCATTTTCTATGACAATTAACAAATAATATGACACACGAACCAGAAGACAACAACAATTACTTATTATCTCTATCTCAGATACATGCACAAACCAATAGATACCAATAACAAGACAGACAATAAAATAGAAAATTGTAAACAAAACCAAATACTTTATTCCAAAATTGTTTCTTCTTTCTGGACAGACTATAATGGTTGTGAAGTTCTCATCTGCTGCTTGACGTTCTCAGTGGGAAGCTGAGCAGAATTTTCAGGTAGCATTACAGCAGCTGCTGGCATGGCTTGGTACTGAGAAGGTGCTATAGGCTGGGTATAGTACATCTGTGAATGAGCAGGGTCGGAAAATTCATAGGCATAATTTGCAGTAGCAGATGTAGGTGGAACAGACTGGGATGGATGCTGAATATGAGAGTAACCCTGGTTGTAGCCAACATATTGTTGCTGATGCTGACTTGTGGGAACCTGAACTAAAGACTGAGCAGCAGTAGTTGTCTGTTTGTATGCATTGACGCCCATTTCAGTTTTTGCTATAGGGGCATTTCTCATGGGGTTGTATGCTGTAGTTGTAACCAAAGCTGGACTGGGAGGGGTTTGGGGCCGGCCAGGAGGAACGGCAGTGGCAGCCTCACCGATAGTAGATTGCTGTACGGGCAAATTGCCATAAGCTTGGGCCTGTCTAGCGGGCAGGTAGTAAACTGGATACTGCTGCTCCATCTGATGAGGATGATGATGGTGCTGAGGGGAATATACAGGGAAAAATGCTGGAATTGGCACTGCACCAGTGGGGTGCTGGTGGATGTAGTGAGCGCCTGCGTGTATGAATTGCTGTGGTTGCTGTTGCTGTTGCTGTTGTTGCTGATGTTGCTGATGTTGCTGTTGTTGCTGAAGTTGCTGTTGTTGCTGAAGTTGCTGTTGCTGCTGAAGTTGCTGTTGCTGAAGTTGCTGAAGCTGATGCTGATCGTAATGGGATTGTAACACATATCCTGATTCTTGAACCTGTTGTTGAATATGAACCCGAGCGTTCTGATCAGAAGTATTGACTTTTGGATCTGCGGGACTGCCAGGAAGCCTAGCGGCTGAAGAGGGGATTTGATGAACAACTTGTTCTTGATACATCACAGGTTTCGAGCGAGACATCGGATTGTTAAGACTACTATCACTGGAGAAACAAAACATAGCAGAAATGGTCGAACTCAGACTAACAACCAATTATTCCTCCAGAAGAACTATCACAATCTAATTGATGATAAAGGTAAACCAGAATTAGTAATTAGCAAAATGATCAAGAAAATCAAAGAATTAGTACCTTGACACCGAGTCCGGGGAAGGTATATCAACAAGTCCACTTGACTTTTGCTGCAATTGGGGGGCTAGAGACTGTGGCTGTGGTGGCGGCAGTGGTTTCCGGTACCCGCCCGGCGCCCCGTGGTCCGATCTCTCATCATCGGAGATAGCCCGATTCGAGTATTCTCCTACACCTACACCGGCAGAAGCTGAGCTCACAGGAATCGCAGAGCCCGCCGCAGAAGCCACGATAGTCGTAGGCAAAGGAGGCGGCGAAGAGAGTACCGTGAAAGCTTCATCCTGCTGCTTTTGCCCAACTCCACCACCAACACTCATCTGCGAAAATTGCTCCTCAATTCCCACCTTCTGATCTTGAACTCGAACTGCACCCACACCAACACCGCCACCACTATTGCCGGCATCCTCCACATGAACCCGAATCGGCGGCAAATTGGCCAGGGAAGGCGAGGAAGAAGTAGACCCAAAAGACGACGTCGTCTCGATCATCGGCGAATCAGGGACAGAATGAACATCCTGTTTTCCACCCTTACCATTTCCAAAGGATCCAGGCTGAGAACCTTCCACCTCCCTTGGACCTGAATCGAGGTTATTAACACCAACATCATCATCAAGCCCTAATAAGCAATTGACCGATGCAGAGTCGGAATAACCTCTGTTGAGCAAACCCGCACCATTCAAAGCATTCAGAAACCAGTCCTCCGAACTATTCGAGCTCTCGAGAATTGGCCCGATCGACTGAGAAACATCCGGCTTAATTGGGAACAGGAACAAACGAAGTCGCGAGGGTTTTGCCGTGGGATTAGACGAATTACTCGCCGTCCGATCATACTCGTCAATCATATTCTCCAAATCCTCATCGGTGGTGACAGAAATGAGAGAATCCAAGTCCTCGTTCGGAAGTTGATATTTGAGGGTAAACGGACGCCCATTGAGAAGCGTCTTCGACAAACGGGCAGTGAGGTCAGATAAAGACGTATGGCGGTCCACAACAACGATCCGAGTCTCACCGCACACATAGCACAGAGTCTTATCATGGGGGCGAGGGACAATATGGCCGCCGTAGCTGCACATAAGGCGGAGCCGGCCGGCGATGGCGGCGGCGGCGAGGGGTTCGTCCCAGGAATCGGTGTTGCGAGACCTCGGTGAGGAGTCCACCGAGTCCGGATAGTTCAGGTGAGGCGAGACCGCCGGCGGAACGGGCTGAGCGGGCGGCGGCGGAGGCGGTTCCGTCATGGCGTGGGCGGCGGAGGATGGAGTTTGGGAGCAGAAAGCTAGGGGAGAGAGAAAGGAAGAAACCCCAACTTTTGGTCTTTCTTAAAGAACACGGAGATAGCGTAATTAATTAATTAAACCAAAAATCATTTAACGCACCTTCCTGAAAATCCGATTGTGGTTTTAATTTAAAATATTATAATAATAAAAATGGGAAAAAAGTAAAAGTAAAAAAGAAAAAAGCAAGAATCAAGGGGGGTTGGGACTTGGGAGTTACAGTTGAGGAGGGGAGAGTAAAATAATTTTGTGAGATTTCCATAATTATTTGGGGTATATAATGGGATTTCCATAAAAATGGTGGGAGCAATTATGGAAATATTTGGAAGAGCTCTTTTATCCGGAGTGGTAAAAAGAGAAGGGTAAGAAAAGGTAAGAAAGAGGGGATGCGGGGAACCAAAAAAAACCGGGTCCGAATGGGGTGACAGCTAAGCACACTGATTGGCTCCAGTTGGGGTTGCATGGGAAGCTGTGTGGGCTGTAGCTGTTTGCTGTATCATCATTTTTTTTTTTTGGTTAATTTTTGCTTTTATTCTTTTCTTTTTGTCCTGTCAGCTCTGCCCTCTACTTTTTTTTTTTTAAATATTATTATACTATTAATTACTTTGCTGAAATTTTGCCCTTTGTGGTCTTTCTCATGGTATATTATTTTTTATTTTTTATTAATACAAATGGAGGGAGATTTGCGAGACACATATTTTAGGTCAGTTGAGTTAAATACATATTAGCTGGTCAATTCTATTACCCAATTAAATAATAATCACTTTGCCATTTAAAAATGATGATGGGATCTTTTGAGATGATAATATATATTTTATGTACTAAATTTTGTAATTGACATAAAAAATGTATTACATTTGGTGTATACATATCAACAATTCGAGCATAGTTCATACACCAATTATTGATCCAATCGAACTCGCTGGGCACGTGTTAGTTGTAGGAAGATGGTTCTAAAAGTGACTTCGGTTCGCCAGTTCAAGCTCAACTACTCGCTTATGTCGAGGCAGCGAACAACAAGACTACAACTCAATTTTGGCTTTTCCCTCCACGAGATGAACCCAGTGCATTGGATCTATGGATAAGAGAACGGAGGCTCTACGTACGATGTAGACTCCATTAGATACATATCGATTTCGTTCTGATTGATCAATAATATATCGAAATAGGAGATTTCTCCTTATTATTGATGGATTCCCTCTCGAGACATTTTGACTCTTTCGATCTATCAGAACAGATCAGACTATTGGTTGGAGTTATATACTAATTATTACTAAGTTATGCAAGCTTTAACACTTTTCTTAGTTGAATAGCTATTAATTTGATGATTTAGGATATTTAGTTTGGATTTATATATTAAAACAGTTGGAATTCTTTTTATATCCACTTGTGTCTTTTTCAAAACCAGAAAAAGAAAAACAGAGTCAAATTTGGGATTAATGAAGAACAAATTCACTTAGTGCCATAAAAATTATATCTATCCATATATACTAAACTAAATACTACATTATAGGTTCAAAATAAATTATTCCCTTTTCAAAATTTCCTTTATTTTCTTTATTTTACAGAATTCTTTTATTTTTTTTAATAATTTATCAAAAATAGAGATTTTCATTTTCATGATATATAATAAGATAAATAAGAAGAGCCATGCCAAACGCAGTCTCGGCCGCAATCTGATGGCGCGCCCACCGGTAGCGCAATCGCCAAACCTTTTCAAATAAAATATCAAATTAAAGGACGAAGATGAAAAAAAAACCTCGCATCATCCTGGCGTGAAAGCCACGCGCCTTCCCATTAGCCATCGCCCTTTACGAAGTTCCCCCCTACAAACGCGCGCGTGGGATTCGAGGATGCTGTGCTGTAAAGCGACAAGTTTTTGCCAACTGCCTAGCCAATGTTAAATTACTTAATTAAGCCTTTTTTTAATATTGTTTAAAAAGGGTAAAATAGAGATTCTGATGCAGAAGGGAATCAGGTGCTTCTAGTATACACACTTTATTGGTGTGATTGACCTGGTCTGGCGCCACGTAAGACCGTGGAATTTCAAATCTGGCAGCAGCTACTCCGCCAGCAATCCGGGCTAAATTCTTTCAAATATTCCTCAAATGGTTTTTTTTACTATTTAAATAATTACGAGTGAATTTAACCTAAGATTATATGCCAAAATCTCAACTTTATCATAAGATAATAACCAAAATTTATATGATTCCCCAACTTTACTCTATGTTCATGAATAAACTGAGATGTAAGTTGAAATTATATTTTTTTATCTCCCAATTTTCATTGCGTATAAACTAGTTCGAACGCTCACGGATATAAATGAAAAAAATATCATTTAACTTTGAATACTATTTTGACAGTGTAGTTTTAATTTTGGTTTATTTTAGTTTATGTACTTGAAAAAAATTGTCTTTCATTTTTAAAAGTGATCTTTTATGTCCTTATTAACGTAAATTTTATATATACGAAAATAAAAAACATGCGTTTTGAAAATACATGAATTAAAATGAACCAATCTATTTTTATATTTATTGCTCAGATTTTGTATTATATTTATCGAATTCAATTTATATGGTTAAAATGCAAGTCTTCAAATTGGTGTATGACTTTTCAATTATAGTACTATAAAATATAATTTTTTTAGTTTTATCCTAAAGTATGTATTGGTTAGAAGTTAGAATAACTTGTGATAAGGATCGTCGTTCTTTCCATTTGAAAAATAATATAAGCATGAACATACGAGGACATAGAATAAAAGAATGAAAGTGAATAGGTTATATATTACTAGAGAATGTTATATCCATAATTATTGTATAATTATAGATGAATGAAATTGTAATAAGATCAGCTATATTTTTTCATATGACAAAATTGTTAATAACAAAGGACTAACTAATGAGATCATCATCATTATGGCAAAGTTGAAGAATACAAGTCTAAGTTGAATTTTTGTTTTCTTCTATGGAGTAGGCTATCTGTAGCCTTGAATGTTAATCTTATGTGTTGTTTTCCTTGAAAAAAAAAATTATAGAATGTTAATAAAATTTTATATTGATTTTTTTCTTGTTTATAACAAATGGCGATTCGAATTCACGATCTTTTAATCGAAAATATATGCATTAACTAGTTGAACTATGTTCAAGTTGGCTAAATTTTATAACGGTTATTTGAAAGAGACAATAGTGAATTTGATTTCGCCTTTAATTTAAGTTAGTTCATGAAATAAATAGAATTTAATTATTTTTTTTAGAATATAACAGTATAACTTTTTTTGAATAATATAATATTATAAATTGTGAGAGTAGAAATTTGGACTTTCAAAAAATTGTCAAGTTGTTATTGATGTAACCGCTCACTAGGTTGAAGTTGGTAGGATTTAATTAATGGTTCAAGTTCATTAACTCCATGGAGGGATTATTATATCAAACATAACCACACATATTATATTTATTTAGTTTTTTATGACGATATAAGATTTATGAAATTAGAATAACAAAAAGTGTATAATTAAACTATAAACTTATGTGATTCGTATAGAGTTGGACAAAAATGACCTATCAAAATTAATGACATGTTTGGCATGCATATTATATTTATGTATATCTATTTGACAAATTTGTTTAGAACTATTCTAAAAACAACATTTTATGTCATATTTTAAATTTTAAACTTAAAAATGCATCGTTTCATTGAAAAAATTTGATAGATACATTATAAAATTTTTTTTTTTAACTTTTTGTTAAAATTAAATATGTAATTATAAATATTATAAAATAATAATTATACAATGAATTAATAATATTTTAGATGGAGAAGACCCATTTATCCGTTTTTAAGTTAGAGATTTAATTTTCTAAATAAGTTATACCAAACACATATTCTGAAGCATGACAATTTTATTTTTGGTTGAATCTTTTTATTTGCGTATTTTCAAATGACACTGTAAATTTTTTATAATTCTTTTAGGAAAAAAAATAAGAAGAATATTCGATTTCTTGTTAAAATAGTCGGCAAATTGGAAAAGTAATGTAAAAATTCTGTCGCCTTGGCCCTAATTTTGGAAAAGTCCTCTTAGATGGACCCCATTGCCAATTATTCCTCTTGCTTCAATTAAATATACCGTCAAAATTTGCTCAAAAAAATAATTAATTAACTAAGGGAAGGAAAATAAAAATAAATGCATTAAATTCAAGAGAATGTGGGACTGGGAGCGTTAATGCATGAGCTTTGGGTCTTTCTCGAATCATAACGGTCAAAATTCGCCCATTTTCTTCGGATCCGTGATTTTTTTTTAGTTTATAAAATTTAGAAAATATGATAAATTTTTTTCGTAAAAATACTTTTGAATATTTTTATATTTTAAAAAACAGAACTGTTTAGGATTTTATTTATATATAGTTTTGAGCAAGACTCTGAAAAATCCAACTCGATTTTGGCGAATGGAAGTTTCTCGTCGAATGATATAAGGATAGTCTCCAAGTACTAAAAGTTGTCACAAAAGATACATCCCAGTTCAAATATTTTAAGCTTAGTATACTAGTTTCAGTTAACCGAGCAGTATTTGTTTTCAAAAAGTGTTTTCTCCTGTTTGGAGTTTTCCACGTTTTGTTTCTTTATTTTATTGTTTTTTTAATTTCTCCGTTATTTTATGCTTATTTCTACTTTAGAAGTATGAGATTTTTTCTCATCACGTGAAATATGGCCCAAAGTTGTTTTTAATGAATATTAATTATACATAAAATGAGAGTATTTGACTTATAATGATACATGATTGTTTGAGTTATCTTCAAATAATATGTAAAAGTTTAAAAATACAATACACGATCATTTGAGTTATGTTCAAGTACAAAGATGATAATGAGACGGGGATCGAGGATTTTTTCTTGGGACGAATTTGAAGATAACATGCGACAATAGCCTATGATCAAATCAATATAGCAACATCTTTTAACTATCTTTCGTGTCAAATGGTAGAAACAAAAATCAACCTAGTAGAAATAAAATCTATGGAAGAAAATTTAATGATAGGAGAGATTTGAAGCTAGAATTTTCATATTACACATTCTATTCGATTGGTTCAAGTCGTTCTCTATTTCGAACCGGTCAAGTCCCTTAAATAGATAAAAGTATGAATACTTGAGTCGATAAGCAATATAAATTTTTATCACCTATTTTGCAATCAAAATAAAAAAAATTGATTGTATACAAAAGGAACAAAATTTTCAACGGTTTATATAATTGAATTCAACAAATTATTGGGTAGGAGCTTAAATTATAAACATTATCCTATGGTAGGTTTGAGTTGTAGGATGGCAACTAATTAATCTATATTCTCATATTTTATATTTCATAAAATTTTATATGGAGTTGGTATTGTTTAGTTCAAAGATACCTAAAAAAAGCGCATCTTATTAATATTTTTAAATCCCATATTGTGGATTTTTGTTTTAATCTCTCTCTCTCTCTCTCTCTCTCTCTCTCTCTCTCTCTCTCTCTCTCTCTTTTTTTTTTTGCGCATTTTTATCTAAATAATAATATCTATTGTCATATTTAAATAAAAATCTCCATTGCAAGTATTGTTTATGTAGCATCAAGAATTCAATTCATTATTTTTTTTAAGGAAATATTAAATTATATCACTAATGTTAACTTTTATTAAACTTATATGTTGGAGTGAAAGAACATGATCAACATCATAAACATTATATTAGGTTTTACCAACACGACAATAGTCTTTCATTTTTATATATGGGAAAGAATCAAGTTTAAGTAATTGAGTTTCTTTTGTATTAAAAAAAAATTGAGTTTTTTTTAATATATAGATTTAAGGTATTTGTGATGAAGATTATTGTTAATTAAAATTTTATGTTGTTTCAATCAAACTAAAATCACTTCCATCTTTTGTTCTTGAGAGATGATTTTCACAGAATCAAAATCACTTTTTATCTTTCTCAAAATCACTTCCCTCCATGGATCATGTTTGAAAAATTAAAAAATTGATTTTAGAAAAATTGAAAATCAGTTTAAATTGATTTTTGAGTATTACTTCCGTGATAATTTTGAAAAATAAGGACTTAGAAAACCGAAATCTAGGTGGAGATGGAATCGTAGCGCTAGGCGCTACATTCTCGGTAGCTTGTTGCAAGTCGTCCTATAGCAAGTCTTCATGGGTGGTCGTACTGTCGCAGTCATAAGCATTGCAGTTTCAAACTTCCTAACTCAGGTGTTTTGCAACTCTATTCACTTTCTTGTTTTGTCTCCATGATCCCAACACAAACTTTTAACTCTCAATTGAAAATGCAAGGTCACATGATATATCAGAATAAGGTTACCATTAATTAGAAATACACGAAAGAGCACTAAACAACAATAACTGCATTAAAAAAAAAAAGTTACCATTATTTAGAAATACACTAAAAAGCACTAAACAACAATAACTACATTAAAAAAAACTTTTTATATAATTTAGAGACTAAAATAGAATATTTCACATAAAAACTAAAATAATAAAATTCACTTAAAAGAAAAAGCAAGTCGTCTCAAGTCTTATAGCACATGCATCGTCCAGAACATAAAAGATTGATGATACAAGCGAGTCTTAACTTCATGAAACGAGCTTAACAACAATCATGTCCCACCTGTTTATGTAGCATAGAGGTCTTATAGCACATGCATCGTCTAGAGTATAAGAGGTTGATGATACGAGCGAGTCTTAACCTTATGAAACGAGCTTAGCGACAATCATGTCCCACCTTTGTTTACGTAGAAATTAACTTGAGAGAGAGAGAGAGTTTGTAGGTGCATAGGCAAGCATCTTGAGTAAGAAATGTAGTGTTGGTTTTGTCCTTTTTCTCTTTTATGTTTACGCAATCAGATAAGATTGGACTCTCTTTGCCCCATATTGATGACATGTTGCTGACACGACAGCTTTTATTTGCCCTAAATAAACATCACAATTTTCTCCTTTTTACCATCTTTCATGTGCAAATACCATCCCACTTCAAATTTCATGTTTCTTCTTCTTGGGTTTGCTCTTATTGCTATATATGAGATATATTTCTTTCAGTTTCATCAATTTGTGTGTTGTAATGTAAATTGCAAACACATAGTTTAAAATATTCTAATATAGATGTCGGAAAATTATTGTCGCATCTCATATCACACGATCCTTGCATGCGGTGACTAGATTGTTACTCGATTAGATATATTCTTGCGATATATGGTCCCAAAGTTTTCCTCCCTTTTCTGACAAAGGTACAAATGAAAATATAAGGAGATATCAACCCTTGATTGAAATTTTAAATCAATTGAATATGTTGTAAGTTGAGTTATCTTATCTATCACCAAGAAATGTTATAATTAATTTTGAGTCTAACTCTTTCAAAGGCAAAAGACTTGGTTTTTTGTTTTGCAAAAATGTTTCATATCAATGAAGATAATTGTCCAGTCAATGTGGGACTTTTGTTTGCACTCCTTATAAACGCAACACGCATCTGAATGTAAATGATGATAGCAGATACATACTTTTGACGCTCTGAAATTTTCCTACTTTACAACGAATATTCTTAAAATATCCCTTTAGGATCGATTTCACCCTAGAACCATAAAGTTAGACAAGTATCAAAGTGAGAAATCTGAAGATTGGAAAATGGGGAATTAAAGATTTGAAGGGAATGGGAGATGATGTAGTTGTAGATAAGTAGAGAGACAATATTATGAAAAGGAAAGAAGAATGAGGGAAATAGAGGACACATTTGGGAGCACTTTAAGCAACAGTTTGTCAAAAGAATGAGGAAATTGCATGCTTTACGGCTCCCCAACTTGCCCTCAAAGTTGGTACAAAATGCAATACGCATAACATAGCCACACCCCACTTGCTCTTTTTTTCCCAATTCACCATCCTATTTCCATTCACTTGGGAATTAGAGGAGAATCCAATGTCTAAACACAGTGAATTTAGAATCATAGACACGTACCAATCATGAGATTTAATGGATATTGTCTAATAGTAAAAAGTATACATAAAAAAAAATAATAATAATAACAACATTGGTGGCGGCGGTATATGATTATATTTCATTCAAGTCTGGATCTGACGGTAGATCGTCCTCTGAATCACTCTCGATCCAAAGACGTTAGATATTGGAAACAACGTACTGTTTCCTCCCCTTGCAAGTACACCATAAAGATAAGACGACATTGTTTTAATATGTATATATGTTATATCACTAATCAAATTAAAAAGCTTAAACTAATGGGGTTACCGTCAATTTAATAGCTTGAAAAGTAGAGGTAATCCCAGAGTTTGATTAAGAAGATTTTGTTGTTTAAATGTTGTTAATTGATGCTAATTAAAATGATAAGATGGATGGTCATTGCTGGACAATTACCATTCCAAAAGAAATAGACCACTTTTGCTTTGGTAATTAATGTCAATATTATTGGGTTTGAGAGGGATCCATATTTAATTTTGGCCCACTAACCCAATTTTGGAGTCCTTTTTTAGGGGTTTTCTAAATTTGAAACACCCCAATTCGAAGTACTCTTTTTGCATTTTACAGGTCCGTCCTCAATTACTATCTATTTCTTTTGTTTTTTCTCATTTAAATTTAACATCATTTCATATATATTTAAAAAATAAAAAGTAATTAAATACCATTTTTACCCTACCCATGAAAACCATTACCCAACTATTATGAAAAAATGCAAGGAAAAAAATTATAACTCAAGAGAAGTTTTCTTTTTAATTTTCTCGACCTTATGAGTACGTATGAGACACTAATAATGAAGATGACCCAACTTGAATAATGGCATCTACTTCTTGGCTTTGTATGAATTAAATAATAGTCTTATCCTATGACTTTGGTTTAGTATATTCATAATCGTTCTCCTCTTAAGAGGGTTTGAAAATAAAGTGTTATTAAAATTTAATATTTTTTTCTGTGTCAAAATTATATAAAGTAGTTGACATTATTTATTTGAAACTTAAAACAATATAATTATACATGACCTTACACCTAATTATAATAGTGGTTATTAGAAATTGGGAAAATTGGGTGATCATGTGGGCCTATAATTGAGTTCAATATAATAGAGAGAAATTTGAATGGTGCCAATATGGAGTTCAATTTATATTTGTTTTGAAGAGTAAGATAAAACAAAAACAAAAACTCCTTATTAGTTAGGGGTATTGTAGGTTTAAAATCAATATTGGAGTTGTATAGAAAAATTATATTTTTACTTTCAATTTGGTTGGTTTTGATTCTATACTTTCAAAACATATATTTTGGTCTATACATTTTCAACTTTACACTTCACTTAATTACTACAACAGTTCTTGAAATAATATAGCTATAAATTAGTATTAAACATGTGTAAAATTTATATTAAAATTGTGTAAATAAAGACTAAAATAGTCACTTTTAACTAACAATACTGTAACTAAAATAAACAAAAGTTGAAAGTACAAAAATTAAAATGAACTAAATATGAAAGTACAAGTACCAAAATAATATTTAAAAATGTGAGTTTCACTAAATAATATTTTTTTTGGAAAAAAATAAATAATATTATTAACTAAGAGTATGAACCAAGGCGAATTGATAGATTCACAAAACACTATTTGAAAAATAAATTTTTTTTTTTTACTTCCATTATATTGTTTATTACTATAGCTTTTAGTGGAGATTTGATAAGACAGTTTATAAAAAATTCAAACCAAAAGTGATGAAGATTTTGACATTCCACCTTGAAATAACTTTGATGTTATTTGTTTAACAACACTATTTATAGTTTTATATTCTTTGAAGAATAAGTTTGTACTTATTGACTATTTCTTTGTTTTTTAATTTTTAAAAATTCTTTTGTTAAACTATTTATAGATTTTAAATTTAAGTTATCATTCTTAAAAATAAAGTACAAAGCAGAGAAAGAGGTAATAAAAAGAGTACTTCTTAAAAATGGAACAAAATCATTATTAAACAAAACGATTGGTTAAAAATTTAAAAGTTTTTCTAAAAAATAGAATAACAAAAGAACAAAATCGACTTATATATATATAAAAGATAAAAATATTATAAATGATATTATTTTGACTCAAATTACATATATGGGATGCGTGGAGTGAAAGATGGTAAAACAAGACTTAGAGAGTGTTTCAAATGCATTTTTTTCACTACTTTTGTAATAATTAAATTAGTTTATCAAAGTGAACGTCTCGATTCGATCGGCCTGACCTCGGGTATCAAACAAATTTATCATTAAAATCATTTTTAAGAAAATTTAACTCAGCACACAAGGATTTTAATTAAACTCATTTGATAGGGTGTATTTTAACAATTTCTTTAAAAGTGATTAAATTAAAAGGTATGGCAAACACACTTTTAGATGTCAATTTGTCTGTCTTTTTGTTTTGTTAAATGACACGTGGGTGAAATTTTGATCATCAATCTATAGATCGAAGATATATCTTAATTAATTGAATTCAGGTACGAACCGAGTTTTTTTTCCCTTAAAATGAAAGTTGAATCAGTAGAAAATGATGTAATTATTTATCACTAAACCTTGCTGTGGAAGATAATTACCATGGACCAACCAAGCTTTCAACTTGGTGATGGGATGATCCATCACTCGAAAATATCTTGCAAGTTGGCCCTTCTCACCACTTTCAAATCATAATCAAATATCTATTCTAATTCCTATCTTTAATTTAATGGATGATTGTAATTAGTGGGGTAAACATCACCTTTTATTGGGATAGTTTTTCAATAGTTTAAGCAATTTTTTATTTAAATATTATCTTTATACTCCCCAACCTTTAGCTACTTTGTCTTTTATCAATCCCTCAATTTGGAACCCTAATGCCTACTATATCTCAATTCAAATACTTGTTCCTATAAATATTTATTTATTAGGTAAATGAACCAAAGACGTTCATATATCAAATTTCTATTAAATAGAAACTAAAATACAACAATTAAAGGTTTAAAATCCAAATTACAACTAACAAGGATGGTAATATATGTTAAAAACAAAATCTTTAAAAGTAAAAAATAAGAAAATTTTATTTTTGAACCATTTGAAGTATGCTCGGAGTCTGAGGTTAATTTCTATTTGGTTTGACAAAAATATAATAATAACATTCGGTCAATAAATAACACAATATAAACATATTGTATAAATTTTTAAGGGAGATCGTCTATATTTCAATATGAACATCATTTTTTTTAGACAATTAACCTTAAATTAAGGGTGGTGACTATTTTTAAGATTGGTTGAAAGTAAAAAAATTGAAACAAATTAGTTCCAAAATTACATAAACTAAAACATAATTTTAACCTAAAATTTTAATTGTGAAGGATTCTGTTCAACTGTTGGACGTGTATATTTTCCTACCCTTCAATTATGACCCAAACAAATTCCAGTACTTAATTCTCATTGGTCCGTTTCCATTCTTAACTGACCCAACGGTTTGAATAGTATCAACCGAATTAAAGGCCCAACCGTCCGCCTCCGCCACTGACCCACTCGCAACTGTCCGAAGCCCATTCAATGGACATTTTAATAATTTAAATATTCTATAAATATTACAAAACAATAAATAAATAAATAAATAAACTTTGATTTAATCATTGGCTATTAGTCAATGATCGGCACTAATCAAATTATTCCTGCTAAAAAAACAAGAAGCAATTAACAATTTCTACTTGTCAAAAAAAAAAAAAAATAGTTAAAATAATATATATACGCCTATGCATTTTTTTATGTTTGAATTAGTTTTAAATATTGTTTTGTGACTGAATCGTTTTAATTCCTATATCCTTAAAAAATGACTATTTTAGTCATTTTTATTTATATCTCATTTATTTCTTAAAATGTAGTCATAAATATGTATTGAAGAATTTATATAGTTTATAGAATTTATGTTAAAATTTTATAAATGTAGATGAAAACGACAGTATAGGTAGTAAAATGAAAAAAAAAATGTTTCGAAAGTATGGACCAAAATCAACTAAACCAAAAGAATAAACATACTTTCACTTGGGATTTAAGAACGGAACATGAACAACTAAATATATTTTTCTCAGCAAGCTATGAAATTAAAAATATAGGCAGTGGAAATTTGCGTTCAAAAAAATAAAAATAATAAAAAGGCAAGAAGATGGTCACGTTCCCCATTTGGAACCGGACAGGAAGGTATTTTGGAAGCGCTACCACTACGCGTAGACGAACAGTCAAACTCCCAAACGATGGGAATCGTAAAAGTCAACGAGTCGAATTCTTCAAACTCGTCGCAAGAAATTTTCCAAGAAATATCGACTATTCGGTATTCACTCGCTCCCCTACCGTATATTAAGATTCATCGCCCGACGGTTAATCGCCGTTGTCCTCAATTCAACGGCGTCGTATCGTATCCCTCGTCAACCGTCGGCCTCAATTTCATCAAACAGTTCGAGGGACAAAGAAAAAGTTTTTGGATTCAGTCACTGTGACGGACCCATCTCCATTTTTCTCAAAGGTAAATCAATCGATGAAGCTTCCTGCTTTTTTCTTCGTTTTCTGGTTGGGATTTGATTTTTCCTCCTCCTTTTCAATTCCCATTTGAGATGGGACATTTTTTCTTTAAAAAAAGGAAAGAAAAGTAATAGTCGAGCCATCCACATAAATACTAATTAAACGACGTTTTTGTTCCTGAAGGATTCCTCTTTTGTCATTTGGAGCAACACCACAAAGTTTGCAAGTGAAAAATCTTCTGTTCTGTTCGTCCATGGCGTGGTGGAGGAAATTAGTTTCCTTCTTCTCTTTCCCAACTATATTTCAGGTCTGTTTTTGAGTGACAACAAGTTCTCCAAAAGGGTAACTTGTTTTAATGGAGTTTTTGGCTCTGTTTCCCCCAATTTGGGAACTGGGTCATATTGTTCTTGGCCAACAAAGATTTATTTTTGGGGCTTTTTTCAGGGTGGGACAAGGGAGATAGATCCAGCAGCACATACAATAAAATCCCATGGAGCCAAAGTTGCAAAGATTCACTTACATGATTGGCTGATACTTCTGCTTCTTGTTGCAATTGAAGTCACTTTAGTGTCAATTCATCCATTTTACCGCTATGTGGGAAAGGATATGATGGAAGATCTTAAGTTCCCCTTCAAAGATAATACAGTTCCTGTATGGTCTGTCCCTGTAAGTTTAGCCTTTCCCTCTTGCCCCCTCTTTTTGATAATTGTTACAAGCTCATGTCATTCATGTAAGAGAAGTTTCACAGAATCTGATGTCTTCTTTGGCATTTGAAAAAACCCATCTGTTGTTTTTAAGTGGTATTCCTTCATGACTATGGTCTCAATTTACAGGAAAGATTTGAATCCTCTCTTTTGGTAAAACTTTTGCAGCCTTTGGAGAACTTTTTGTTTTCTGTGACAAAAAAGTTAGAAGTTATACATGTGTTCTCTTAGCAGTGTAGTTGACAGTGTTTCGTTTCCCTTTTGTTTGTCAGTTGTATGCTGTTATACTGCCTATTTTGATATTCCTGTTCATCTATATACGGCGGAGGGACGTCTATGATCTGCATCACGCCATTTTAGGTACATTTTTGCAACGAAGACGAGCTACCTATAAAAAATATTACTACTTCTGTATTTTGACAGTCTATATTCATTTGTTCTTAATTCTTATGAATAGGCCTATTATTTTCTGTCCTGATTACCGCTATCATCACCGACGCTATAAAGAATGGCGTTGGCCGCCCTCGACCCAACTTCTTTTGGCGTTGCTTTCCCGATGGCAAAGAGGTAACTAACATTCATTTTGATGCTTCCTTATGTTAAAGGAAACAAAGAAGTCTGTCTGATGATTGAGAATATCCCATTCAATGTATATATATTCTTATAGCCTTATAGCGAGGGTCGTTTTTCTTATCGTCTTAGGCCTACGATCGATCGGGAAACGTGATATGTAGCGGGAAGGAGAGCGAAATAAGGGAAGGACACAAGAGTTTCCCTAGTGGTCATACTTCATGTAGGCAAAAAATTTCACCTATTTCAACTTCAAATGCTTTCTACTGTCTATTGAAAAATGTTGCTGATGTAGTTTAGGACTTTTCTTTTTGCAGGGTCCTTCGCAGGCTTGGGATTTCTTGCCTTTTACCTATCTGGGAAGATCCAAGCATTTGATGGCAGAGGACATGTTGCAAAACTATGCCTCGTCTTTCTCCCACTGCTCGGCGCATCGCTCGTGGGCGTTTCTAGAGTGAATGACTATTGGCACCATTGGCAAGACGTGTTCGCCGGGGCTATTATAGGATTGGTCGTTTCAGGATTTTGCTACCTTCAATTCTTCCCACCTCCCTATAATGACAATGGTAATGACTAATGACAAAATCTTCATTCTTTGTTCTATGTAACATGATTCCTAAACCATTGTCTTGTTTTAGGATGGGGACCATACGCTTACTTCCAAGCACAGGAGGAGTTTCGTGCCAATGCAAATGTGACTCGATCCATGGCTGTCGGTGATGCGCCTGTACCTGAGCTACGTCCGAGACCAAATGGAGATACGTACTTCACACCATCGCCTTTGCATCGAGTGCCCAGCCAAACCTACGACGACATGGAAATGGGGGGAAGATGATTGATACAGTTTGTTATCTCCGTGGAGGTCTTTTTCTTTGCTTTTGCTTGGTGTTTAGGAGACTATATTTTTTGTGTGAATAGATGTAATGTAATAGAAGTGGTTGAGATATTTGAATCTAGTAGCTTCATGAATAAGAAAACCAGTTTCTTTTTCCTCTGGTTTTGCTGCTCTGATTCTCCTTATTTGTACAAACAAGACTATTTTGCAGGATGATTAGAAAAATTGAGAAAGAAAGTTGCCTTATCATCCTATTTCCCACCTTGTTTGAAAATGAGATTCTGAGGGGAAAGATAAACAACTTTATCTTGCTTTAAAAAATATCCAGATTTTTCATAAAAGGCTCCAAAAATAGTTTTTAAGCAAACCTTCCTAAATTTACGTAGCATAGTCTAAAACGATATGGCAATTAGTGTCTAAATTTTGCCCCAAAAGTCTTCTTCCTCCATTGCAGAGAGAGTTCGTTTTTCCATTGTCTATCCAATTTTGTCCTAATCCTATTAAAAACGATAGCTTCTTATGTCTTCCCTCTTTTTTTGGACTTAATCCAAGTAAACTAGATTACGTGCTAATATGAATACAGCTCAACGGTTAATACATTTTACTCATTCCTTGAAATTGAAGGTTGAATTACAATCCTCACCTTTATGGTACTACTAAAACCAGATATTTTGTTGCTTAAACTAGACTAAAAAAATATATTTTATTTCATTAGATTTTTTTTTGTGTAAATTTATTAATAAAATGTTGCCCCATTTTTAAATATCCTTATTATCGCTTAAATACCCAATCTAAAAAATATACTTTTACTAAAATCAAAATGCTAACCTGCCCAAAAGTGTATTTATACCATCAACTTGCTACACAATTTACTAGTTTTTCTTTTTTCTTTGCATAGTACAATAATTTGAAAATATGGGTAATCAAACATTCGATTTAGAAGTAAGCAATGTATGTCAATTACTGTTATGCTTATGCGGGCCACAATTTACTAGTTGAGATACCTATATCGGGTTGAAAGTTGAATTTTCACATCTATCACCTATATTTGTTAAACTAAAAAAAAAGAAATTTATATTAACTAACATTTAAATTTAAAGAAATAATTAGAAATAAATCACGATTAAATTATAAAAAAAAAAAAGAAAAGAAAAAAGAGCAGTTGGATTTTGGTTTGGCTTTTGGCATTTGGATTTGGCTGGTTAATGCAGAACCTTCGCAGTTCCCACTCCTCTTAAGCGCGACGCGGTTTTCTATTCAAATTTCGAAGGGATTTGGTTTCGTTTATCTCTCTGCCTGCCTTTCCCTTTTCTCTCCTCTCTCTCTCTCCCTCCATGTTTCTTCTTCTTCTCCATTGAAACTAGATTCCACTGGCACAGCCACAGGTAATTTCTCTGCTTCCACCCATTTTTCATTCTCTGTTTTTGGTGCCTTTTTTTCTTTTTCTGTTTTGCTCTGCTTTTCTTTAATTTTGACTTCATTTCTGTAAATGGGTTTCAGTTGTTTCGTTGAATTACTCACACAGTTCTGTTGTTTTTGTTTTCTTTTTACATTTATTAACCTTCTCTGTTCTGGGTTATAACTCGACGATGAGTTGTTTTTCTCAATGCCTTCCTCTTTCTGCGAGGTTATTTGAAGTTGATTTAATTTTAGTTCATTCAGGACCGAATCTGCAGAGTTTAGATGAGCTATGGTGGCTCGGTGTTGAGTTTGAATAATCCTAGGACTCTACTTTCAACTCATTCTCTGTGTGTGTGCGTGTGTGTTCGTTTTAATCGTTGCACAAATTTCCATTTAGAAGATTTGTGACCCAGTCTCCTTACCAAATTTCCATTGTTGAACATACTGCAGTAATGTCTGCTTTGCTATCATCGACTTGTTTAGGATGGCTAGTATACTAGGGTTCTCATGGAAATAATTTATAATTTCACTCGATTTTTGTCATTTTTACTTCAGAAGGGGCTTTACTCTTGGAAAATTCCTCGTGTTAAAATTTCATGGTTCTGACTCTTTGATTCTGATTATACTTTTTTCACCGATTTCATTGTACGCTTAATTATTTCTTGTTGGTGGTGCTTAAATTAAATCTATACATTCTCTTAACTGATGGTTTTGATTTCCTCGTGTTTTCAGTTCACGGGAGAAATGCCAGAAATTCAATTGGGTACTCATACTGTGAGATCCCATGGAGCTCGATTGGCAAGAACCCATATGCATGATTGGTTGATCCTCTTACTTCTTGTGGTGATAGAGGTTGTATTAAACGTTATAGAACCGTTTCATCGCTTTGTTGGACAGGAGATGATGACGGACCTGAAATACCCTCTGCAGGATAATACTGTCCCCGTTTGGGCAGTTCCAGTATGTCTAAAACTATCATTTGCTAGTAGTGTAGTGAATTCTATGGTAATTTATTTTCCGGACATTATTGTGCTAAGTAAGAAATAAAACTTACTTTTTTCCTGTAACAGATAATTGCGATATTGATACCCTTTGTTGCATTTCATATCTACTATTTCATCAGAAAGGATGTCTATGATCTTCACCATGCCATATTGGGTAGTGCTTCTCCCTCTTACTCGTTTTATAGTTATTTGAAGTCCTTGCAATTATTCATGAAGATATTTCCAAGCGTCCCATTTAATGATTGTTCATGCTTGTTCAGGAGTTCTGTTTTCTGTTTTAATAACTGGAGTTATGACCGATGCTATTAAAGATGCTGTTGGTCGACCACGTCCAGACTTCTTTTGGCGTTGTTTTCCTGATGGCAAAGGGGTATGTTTTTCTGCCAACATCTTTCGTGTTTCTAAGCCACTATGTTTTTTTAATATTTGTTACTCACTTATAACAATTGTGCTTGATATGTGCAGGTGTTTGATAGAAACTCAACTGGTGTTTTATGTACAGGAGACAAGAGCATTATTAAAGAAGGATATAAAAGTTTCCCGAGTGGGCATACCTCCTGTAAGATGCATACTTTCTGAATTATGTTACAGGAACACAATCATCTATCTTTTTCATTTTTTTTAATTATGATTTATTTTCTTTGACAATTGCACATGCTACACAGATTCAATCTCTGTGTAACACGCTTGGTTGGTTTATATTTATCATTAAAAGTGGCAATGATGTACAGCATGTTAAACTAAGGGAACTCAGTAGCAACCATTTATATGAGTTGTATTTTCTCTTGGTAACCCAATATCCGGAGAATTGAAATGTATGTAGTGTACTAATTCCCGGGGACATAGGAAGGCTTCTTACTTTCTTATATCAGTTTTGCACATTCAGCACCTGTGAAATCAACCACATTTCTTCTGTTACTTGTTACTTATGTTAGTATCTTATTCAAATCCCATACTCTGGTAGACGATTGAATAAAATCAGATTTTTATCTTCTGAAACTACCAGTGCGCCCTGTCAAGACTGATAGTGTTGGCCTAATGTACAAAGTCATATCATATTACTCTGATTTGATTTTTTCACCATAAGATTTCAATTCGATCTTGTGCGACATACAAGGACAACATACATCGTCAGGACTTTTGCGTAATAAGGGTTACTAGTTTCTTGCTGTTGGCTTCTTGACTTGGCATTGCTTAATGCTTTGTATCTCATGTTGTGGATTAATGCATACGAATGCTTTATTTAGGACTTATGTATTGCCTTTGTTGAATTTTTCTCCTATTCAGATTATTTGCTTTCACTTGTGTTTCTACTTACTAATAGGAATCTGTCTACAAGTAGGGTCTTTTGCTGGCCTCGGATTTCTTGCTTGGTATTTGGCTGGGAAAATAAGGGCGTTTGACCAAAGGGGCCATATTGCGAAACTCTGTATTGTCTTCCTACCGTTGCTTATTGCAGCTCTTGTTGGTGTTTCTCGAGTTGATGACTATTGGCATCACTGGCAAGATGTTTTTGCTGGAGGTCTTCTCGGTGAGTTAATCCAAGACCTTGTTATTTTGTTCTTACTTTCTTATATGCTCTTTTTGCTTTTGTCTTATCTGAACCTTTTGCACAGGGCTGACAGTTGCTTCATTCTGTTATCTGCAATTCTTTCCACTACCTTATCACATTGATGGTATGGTCCTAAACATCATTAATTTCTATTACAGAAGTTCTATCTTTATGTTAGATGAAGCAATAGTTTATACTTGATAATTTTTATTATTTTTTTACCCAATAATCAACCTTTTAACCATTTCTTCCATGTTATGAGTCTCAGACCTAACCATGTCCATATCTATCTGGCATGGTCAAAAGTAATTTTTTCTTAATTCTTTGTTAAACATCTTTAGAATGCCTATGTCCATCTGGCATGGTCAAAAGTAGTTTTTTTCTTAATTTTCTGTCTACATCTTTAGTAACTTGTTAGCAGAAACATTGATTGGTCAGCCGTGATAACATAAACGTTTGAACTAGATCTTTCTCGTGCTACGTTGGGTAGTATCTTAAAATTATAATTTAATTTTGGCTGGGATGTAGTTTTTCTTCTTGCACAACTTTTTTTTTAGATAAGATCTTCTTGCACCACTTATGTTATAGCCAGGATGTGGACCTCATTAATCATCACAGATCTTATTAACCCAAGTCATAGTTTTGAAGCAAGCATAGATTGTTGGTTTTTATATTGTTGAATGGAAACCCTCTGTAGAGAAAGAAGTGACGATAAGATATATATCTTACTTAGATAAATAAATAAAATAATGAATGATTTGTATAAATGTGGACGTATAAATAAGGAAGAATTTGTGTTACCCATTCTATTGTAGTCAATTTTTCCTTGCATGATTCAATAGATGATCTTCCCTTGACCTGAACTTTGGTTGTTGAAGTGCAAATGTGACTAAAGAATACTTGCAATCTTCCCTTGTCCCGGCCTTGGGGCGGGCACGGATGCCCTTGGGTAGAAGGAGCAAAATTCTGATTCCCAGTTGTTAAAAAAAAAGAAAAAAGATGTAGATAATGTAACCATCCCATATCTTCTTGGAACTCTTGCTCTGCAGCTTATGCTGGATCCTAAGCTTTGCCCAATTCTATACAATGCTGTATCTATAATCAATAACTGCATTTGTCCTTATAATTCTTGTATGCAATCGCAACTCAAGTAGTCTGACTCTTGAGAGCATTCATTTAGTTATTGAACTGACTTTTCAGTATCTTTTACGCCGTATTTCCAGGTTGGGGACCTCATGCATACTTCCAGATGTTGGCAGAGTCTCGTAACGAAGTTCAAGCAACGTCCCCGAATAGCAACAATCTTAATGTGCAGCAGCAATCAGAAATTGAAAGTGTGTATATTCAACCTCAACACGAAATGAGATTCAATACGCAGGACTCGAGCCCGATGCTGAACAGATAAGAGAGTGGAACAAGAATCTGACCTCGAGACTACGATCAGATCAGATCCAGGTACATAGGTAGAAGTATGTGTTAGTGATGTGAAGCAAAATACTCTCCTAGATGTGCATGAAATGAAGACGATCACTTCCCTTATCTATATTCTTTCATTATTTTTCTTCCTTATTCTCTAGCTGTCTGACGAATGCTTCTTTCAAGAATTCTGGTTTGGAACTGTGAGTTTATTTTGATGCCAACTTGCATACTGATTAATTGAATTCCTTCGTGCCTTCTACGGCAATGACTTAAAGGTTTCAAGTTCGAATCTTTTGATGAGCTTAATATCAAAAGTCTTTACTGTCTCCGTGTGGACCTTGTGGTGGGTGCCGTGGGTTGAGTAAAGTCCTAACTCTCCGTTTTCAAACGAAGAAAAAAGAAGTTTAGGCTTGCATGTGTTCAGTTATGATCTCACTTTCACCTTTACTTTTTGTATTGTTCCTATTTCATTCTCTATTTTTAAAAAATCAAAACATCATCTTTTTAAGACAAAAACTAAACTAGTTGATGTAATTATATATATCATTTTCTAATTTTCCAATAACTTTTATCTCCAAAATTGGATAAGCATTTTATATCCAATAAAATCAGCAATAAAAATGTGATATTACTTGCATTTATCCTTTAAAAATAGAAATACAACATAAATATATGATTTGATATTCTATCTCTCCATCAACTAAAAATAAGTTGGAAGAAAATTGAGTTTTGGGGGAAAGAGGTCTGATTTGGGTAACCAATAGCAAATAAAATGTTATTCAATAAATTAGTAGGAGGAATGAAACAAAATATAGGCACTGTCTTCCATGGAGAGAATCAAAAGTGAAGGGTTGAATATGATAAATCCACGAAAGTGGATTATACCCATAAACAACACATAAAGATCTTCCCATCTTCACAAGTTTTGATGAATTAGTTCCTCTCTCATCTCATCAACAAATAATTTCTCCACTACCAAATGTGAAGATCTCCACGTTGCGTCAGTTTTGGCGTAACTTAGAGGATTGTCATAGTCGACCAATCAAAGTCGATGTGCACCGGCAAATAGAGGATGGGGAGTTAGGGTTTATCCTTTTAAATCTATAATATAATACCAAAACTAAGCCGCATTTGACTTGTTTTATTTATAATCTATTAGATTTGTTGATATTGTTTTATTTTAGTTATTTTTTTCATTTTCATATTTAAAGTTGCATCTTTTTCTTCATATAAGATATTGTTGGACAGATTTATCAGAAATAGTTATATTTTTTCTGTGTCCAGAAGATTTCGAACTGATCATTAGATTTTTTTTTTAAAGTTGAAATACATATTGAATACAAAATTGAATTTAAGGGCATAAAATTTTAGAGAGACCTGTTAGACATCAAGTTAAATATACAAACTTTAATACAATAGTTTTGATATCAAAATATATAAACTAATAAGTATATATCAATGCATTAAAAATTATACTAAAACTAGAGATCTCTCATTGTATATAGTTGGATAAAATTTTTGGCATGCGAGCTTCTCATATATTAAGGGACCTAACTATTTATTTAATTGTTTTACGTTTTTTTTATTAAACTTTTATTGGTTGTAATGTATTTTTATTATAAAATATTACAAACGTAAATTAATTTGTTAATTATTTAATATTACTTTGCTGTTATTAATTAATATCAATAAAATTTTTAAAAATTATTCATTATTATTAAATATTAGAACAATACAAATTAATAATATTTTATATTAAATTATTGTTATTTTAATAAAAAGTAACTTTGATGTAATTTTATTTTAATTATTTATTATCTTTTAATATTAAATAAATTGTTATAATAATAAATATTTACCAGAAAAAAATAATAGTAAAATAAATTAAAAGTAATTATTATTTTAATTAAAAAAAGATAAGCACTCTTTTGTAATTAGTTAGAAAGGAGAAAAAGAGAGATACTGATGATTATTATACATCTCATTCCTATTCTTATTCTTAATTGGTTTAGTAAATAATATCAAACTATTTATCATCCTGATTCCAAAAAATTTATATTAAATAATCATTTTTTGATTGATTTTCATTTCGATTTTTTTTTTTTATATTTCGAACCTTTCAAAATGGGAATGGATTAAGATTATGAATTTAGAATGATGATATTCCATGAATATAATTCATTCCATATCGGTCCAGACCAGACCTAAACAAGATTAAGTTTGTTGATAAAGTGTAGGATTGAAACTAATATTGTGATCTAAATGACTAAAACAAACCCATAAGCAACTTTCAAATTTAAAAAGGATGAGTTAAGTGGCATGAGACGTGGGAGACAGAAAGAAAGAAAGCCCAACAAGTTGTTAATATTTTTTCTTTCCTGTAGCTTACCTATGATGCTGGGATTTTACAGAGAGGCCGGGCCTATGTGCCCTTGATGGCAAATCCATAGTGTAACCTTTAATTTTGCATTATCCTGCCTGCAAAATTAAATTTATATAAAGACGAGAGATTTAATAAATTTAGTATCAAGAATACACAAAGAAACACAAAAAAACTCAAGCTCATCAGGGTAGGTAGAACCCTGATTTTAATTGAGGATAATTAATTGCTGAACTTCACTGAAGAATTCCTGGAGGGAA
This sequence comes from Momordica charantia, assembly GCF_013281855.1. Lineage (NCBI taxonomy): Eukaryota > Viridiplantae > Streptophyta > Magnoliopsida > Cucurbitales > Cucurbitaceae > Momordica > Momordica charantia. Next base: position 28,774,133 of record NW_028275167.1, on the reverse strand, counting down.
AATCTAGAATCGTCAGGACCCTCTTGAAAGCTGAAGAAACCAGGAGATATTTGTATCTCTGCAGTGAAGCCAGGGAAGTGGCGACGACAAAGCTAATCAATGCGGGCAAGAAGTGAATTTCTACTAAATCAGTAAGTTGGGTGAACATATGGAGGGAGTTCAGGAAGGGAGAAACTCTGGTGATGTTCATGTAAACCATGGTGGTTAGAGGTATACTATACTAACTCAAAATCAGTCCAGTATTTATAGAGAATGCAATGATTAAAAAAAATTTTAAAAAAATAAAAACAAATTATTCTACTCCATTTTTGTGCAATATCCTGTTTTTGTTTGAACCAAACTCTTGAAAATAAGCGGCAAATTGGCCAGAGAAGGCCAGAAGCATTAAGAAACCAGTCCTCGGAACTATTCGAGCGCTTGAGAATTGGCCGATCATACTCATCCTCATCGGTGGCAACGGAAATGAGAGAATCCAATTAACGGACGGCCATTGAGAAGCGTCTTCGATAAACGGGCAGTGAGGTCAGATAAAGACGTATGGTGGTCCACAACAACGATCCGAGTCTCACCGCACACATAGCACAGAGTTTGTCGTGGGGGCGAGGGACTATATGGCCGCCGTAGCTGTACATAAGACGGAGCCGGCCAGCGTTGGTGGCTGCAGCGAGGTGTTCGTCCCAGGAATCGGTGTTAGTGATACATCGGAGAGGAGTCCACGGAGTCCGGATAATTCAGATGATGCGAGATCGCCGGCGGAACGGACTGAGCGGGCGACGGCGGAGGCGGTTCCGTCAAGGCGTGGGCGTCGGAGGATGGAGTTTAGGAGCAGAAGCTAGGGGAGAGAGAAAGAAAGAAACCCTAACTTTTGGTCTTTCTTAAATATGAGGATGGATTCGATTTATTTTATTAAATATCAGGATTTATTAAGAAAATAAAGAAGAAGAACTAGCCGTGGATTCGATTTACATTGGAATTGGGGTTTACCTTTTTGAGCAAGTAATCATAAAGTTGCCAGAATGCAAGTGCCGTTTGGTGCTGGGGGCAAATATGGAAAGGAGGTCAAGTTGTCTATTTCCCAAATTTTAATTATCTACCAATTAAAAGAGTCGGCAGTTCATTAATTATCTACCGATTAAAAGAGTGGTTGCTAAACCAAACATAGTTCAAAGTTAAGACATCTATCTCTGATCAAAAAATCATGAATTTAAACTCCTACCTCCACATGTTGTACTAAAAAAAATAATTTTACCAACCTATTTATTATAATATCATGTATAACTTGAAAACAATATAAACCAAACCTAATCCCTTTTTTTATTAAAAAAAATCAAATTTCTACGGAAAAAATTGGATTGGACAGATTCCAAGTTCTTGGGGGAAAAAACCAATCACTAATTGTGAGAAGAAAATCATATCCGGAATTTAGCGGAAACTCGTGAATGTCTCGTCTGTAAGCCGCCGTGAAATCCAACTCGCCGGCCGGGAGAAAATGTTTTCGCTTCATCTTCTTCAACCAACATGAGACGGACATCTGGATTCCCACGTTTGTTTTACGGTAATGTAAGAAACTCAGTTATTTCGAGATGTCTAGAGAGTTGATGTCCTTATGAATACGAGTTTCCAAGATTGCGTGCTGATGACATCCACTTTTTTACATTTTTGCCCTCTATTTTTTTCTCCATATGTTTTTTCATCAATTTTTTAAAATTTTTTCTAAAAAATTTGTTTATTAATTTATAATTAAAATAAATTAATATACTCATCGTGTAATAAATAACTTTATGCTATTAAGTATATTCGTACATCAGATTTACATGTAAAATAAACTACAATTAAATTATATAATATATCCATTTGTTTTTAATATTGGGAAGGAATTACATTATTAATAATATTTATTATCATAAATATATGATTGTAAAGCAACATTTTTTTATGGCGAACATACTCGTGATATTTTTCTTCCTAAAAATAAATCCAGCAAAACAAACGCGACTATCCAAATAGTCCTAGATATCTTTAATAATATTTCTACGAAACAAACGTGGTTATCTAAAGATGTCGGACATCGAACCTTCCGGGCATCTGAAATTCCGGATATCTCAAGATGCCGATCATCTACATTCCCGAAAAACAAACGACATCTTAGGGTTTATCTTTTTAAATCTCTTTAGCTATAATATACCAAAATTAAGACTCATTTGAGTTGATATTTATTTAGAATCTATTAGATTTGTTAATATATTTTCTTCATTTGATTTAGTTTTTAGAAAGAAAAAAAAAATGGAGTGGCCTCTCTATCTGGGTTACATTTTTAAAAATCTTTTTTTAGTTTTATCTAATTCTTCTCGGAAAAATTCGCTCCTGAAAATTTATGACCACAACCTCTTATTAATGATATAGTCCAATAATAAGTTAACATAAACATTAACTTTAAAATTTTGGTTAAAGAACATACTTGTTCTTATGATAACCATTTAGTATTGAACTTTATCGATCTCTGCTGTTAGGTTAAAGCGAACATAACTTAATGATAGTTTTTCAACCAAGTAATTTTGATCCCATCCCACCTATTGTATTAGAAAAAGAAAACAAAATCATCTTCCAATGGACCCATCGTGCTTCTAATAACAAGTTCCCATCATCCAACCTTCACATTTAAAAAGGATGAGGAGGTAGGTGGGATGAGACGTGAGAGAAACTGATGCAATTTAAAAAGAAAGAAAGCTGGATAATTTATTATTATTTTTATCATTATTACTATATATATATATTTTTTTTTGAGTTTCGAATGAGAAAGAAACAAAAGTCCCTTACGAATTAAAAAAGTAATACAAAATTATCTAAGACTCAAGAGCAAGACGCAAACTAATTTTTGTTTTATTTGATTATTTATTTCAACCCTTTTAATTCATGAATAGGTCCTAAATCTTGTAGGTAATTATTAATTCCGTATTAAATCTTTTAAAATCAATAAATTTCTCTTTAATATATTTAAAATTTTCAATTAAAGTTTCCTTTATCAATAGAATACTTGTGTCATTAAATTATTATTTTATTAATATATTTAAATTGACAAGTCACTTGAAAAAATAGAATTTTGTCGAAGGGTTGGTCAAATTTGATAACAAGTTTAATTTTATGTGTCAAGTAGCATCTAAGTCGTGTTTGTGTCCAAATAAATTCAAGATCGTTGGTACTTTTTAACTTGACAACGTGAACTAATTAAAAAAAAAAAAGAATTAATCATGATTCATCTATCACATATCACATTGATAGAAAAGAACCATGTAAGCTAAGTTCAAACTTTTAAGATATTTTGGGCCGTTGGGTGATGTTTCCATTTTTTATTTTTCGTTTCCAATTTTCTTAAGAAATCTAAGCATTTTACCACTAACTTTATTTTTTGTTTCTATTTTTTGGGAACATTCTCACAATTATATAAAATTTTTGGAAACAATCAAAATAAATTTCTCCTTTCTAGTTTTCATTTCCAATTTATGTTAATAAAAAAATTGTTTTATCATACTTAAATTATTGAAAATTGAAACGATGTCATACATTTTTCTTCATTAAAAATAGAAAAATAGAAACCATGGCATTACCAAATAAGCGAAAAAAATTTAAATTGTTATAAAAGAGGTGGTTTTTGGAAGTTCGAAATATCTTATTTTTCTTTCAAAATATCTTATTCTTTTTCTATCCTTTCTACCGAGGGTTATTCTCTCTATATTAATTAGTTTATTGATATGATTATCAGCGTGCACTACAAACCATGTAAAAATCCACGTCAACCCAGCAAAACACCTATTTTCGAAAAAAGTTTAAACACCTTTATTTCAATATTAATTAAGATATCCACCCTACTTGAATCTAAATTTCTTAAAATATACAATATTTAATATTATATTTAAAAGTGCCCTAAAAATAAAAAAAAATAAAAAACTCAAACAAAATCAAACAAATGGGATTCTCCAATCTCCATTTTCCTCCCAAAAAAATAATAATAATAAAAAATCAGAATGAGTAATTTACCAATCAAATCAGAATGAGTTGTGTTTGACTGTAAAGGGTAAGGCCAGAGCATGCAATCTTGGCCATGGCCGCCAATTTTCGTCCCCTCGCGCCATAAATTTAGCTTCAGAATCAGCGCTTTGTTTGACCGAACTAAAATCGGATTATTCTTCAACGGAGCGAAACAATAACGCAGTGATTTCTGCAGTGAGAAAAGTCATTTGAAATCGGACTCCAAAATTTGGGGACGGAGAAGACAGGAGGATGGGTTCTTTCCACTGAATCAACCGAGCTTCCGTCTCTCTTTTCCCTCTTCTGTATTCGATTCTGAGGCTATGGTGGCGCCAAAGGGCACTGGTTTGCTCGATACCGGCCATGCTCGTCTCAATGAGCTCGGATACAAACAAGAGCTCAAGCGCGACCTCTCGTAAGTTTCCATAACCATCTGCTTCCTCTTTTTCCTCGCGATTGTGCGGGTTTTGATTCAATCGTTGTTGATGGGTTTCCTTTTGAAATTGCAGGGTCGTTTCTAATTTTGCGTTTTCGTTTTCGATTATCTCGGTGCTCACTGGTATAACCACTCTTTACAATAACGGGCTGAATTTTGGCGGCCCCGTTTCGTTGGTTTATGGATGGTTTATTGCTGGGATTTTCACCATGTTTGTTGGGTTGTCCATGGCTGAGATCTGTTCCTCGTATCCAACTTCTGGAGGTCTCTACTATTGGAGTGCCAAGCTTGCGGGTCCAAGTTGGGCTCCTTTTGCCTCTTGGATGACTGGCTGGTAATCTTTGTTATCTTCTTTCAGCTTTTTCAGGTCATAATTTTCATCTTACTCCGATTGGATGCTCAAATTAGAATGCAATATCAGATTATCACCAGGATTTGAAAACTTTAAGTTGTCTAGTTTAGCAGAAATCTTTCTCATCGTTTACAATTGAAGAAATGTTCATGGTTGAAGTATTTGAAGCACCATCTTTTTTCCTGCTCCTATTCTGAAGTATTCTGAAACTCCAATTGCATTGTTTTCCTTGCACTTATCTATTCTGCCTTGACACCTTCTGATTTCTTGCGAATAACTTTGATCTTTGCACAGGTTTAACATTGTTGGACAGGTCTTCTACTAAGGCTCTTATACCCAAAATTCAAATTCTTATGATCAGGTTAAGCTTTTTTTTCTCTTTGATATACTCTAACTGATGGAAGTGATCTATATGCAGTGGGCTGTCACAACAAGTGTTGACTATTCACTTGCTCAGCTAATTCAAGTGATAGTTCTACTTAGCACAGGGGGTAAAAACAATGGTGGATATGAGGCATCTAAATATGTAGTGATTCTTTTCCATGGTGCAATTTTGTTAGTACATGCTATCATGAACAGCCTGCCCATTTCATGGTTGTCTTTCTTTGGACAGTTTGCTGCAGCATGGAACTTCATAGGTATATGAAGATTCCAGTTTCCCTTTCTTTGAACTTCCAGTTCACTTTCTCAAGCTTACATTTCTAACAGGATGTCACATTCTTAGGTGTTATTCTTCTTACAATTCTCGTTCCCTTGGTCGCAACGGAAAGGGCCAGTCCCAAGTTTGTTTTCACTCATTTCAATACTGATAATGGGGAAGGAATTAACAGTAGACTTTACATATTTGTTTTGGGACTTCTGATGAGTCAATATACCCTAACTGGATATGATGCTTCTGCTCATATGGCAAGTTCTCCTCTACCTCTGTTTTAGTAATTTGTCTTGTGTCTATATATATATAATGGTTAGATAACTTGCAACGAAATTTGCTTCTTCCTACAAAATTATAGACAGAGGAAACAAAGGAAGCTGATAAGAACGGACCGAGAGGAATAATTAGTTCCATTGGGATATCAATTGTTGTTGGTTGGTGTTACATACTCGGCATCACCTTCGCCGTTACCAGCATCCCAAACCTTTTGGATGAAAACAATGATGCGGGAGGTTATGCCATTGCTGAAATATTTTATCAAGCGTTCAAGAGTAGATATGGCAGTGGAGTTGGAGGAATTATTTGCTTAGGCGTGGTAGCCATTGCAATATTCTTCTGTGGAATGAGTTCAGTCACTAGTAACTCCAGGCAATTCGACTATCTTTTACTTTGTCTCTCAAATCCAAAGCATAATTTATGTGCTCTGGCTCATTCTTGGTATAATTTTTCTTCACAGGATGGCTTATGCATTCTCCAGAGATGGGGCGATGCCATTTTCGTCATTGTGGCATAAAGTGAACCAGAACGAGGTTCCCATAAATGCAGTTTGGCTCTCTGCTTTCATTTCATTTTGTATGGCGTTAACGGTATGAACATTTTCATCAAAACTACCTTCCACTTTGTATCCCTATAACTCCGTTCCTTTCACTGCATCATAATCTTAAGTTACAACACCTTCAATTACAATCATGCCTAACAGTTTCCAGTAAATTTTATTCTGAGCTTGATGGATACTACACTCAATTGGCAGACACATTATAAAAATCAAAATTTTCATTTAGACTTGTCTGAAGTGTTATTGCCTATAGAAAACAAACAATGCCGTTCATATTCAGGAGGATGTATTTACTTCTTGTAACTTTTTTGCAGTCTCTTGGAAGCACAGTGGCATTTAATGCTATGGTCTCTATAGCAACAATTGGTCTGTACATTGCATATGCCTTGCCCATATTTTTTAGGGTGACTTTGGCAAAGAGGTCCTTTGTGCCGGGACCTTTCAACTTGGGCCGCTATGGAATCTTCGTCGGTTGGGTGGCAGTTCTTTGGGTGGCGACGATTTCGATCCTCTTTTCGTTGCCTGTCGAGTACCCTGTCACTAACGAGACTCTCAACTACACTCCTGTTGCAGTTGGCTGCTTGTTGATTGTTACCGTTTCTGTCTGGGTCGTGAGGGCTCGGCATTGGTTCAAAGGGCCTGTAACCAACATACAAAGCTGAAGCTAACAGTGTTCTCTTCTTGCAAATAAACAACAGTGTAAGATAGTTTTTAGTTTATCATTGTTGTTCTGTTTTCCAGTTACACTTTTGCATCTAGCGCTTATGGATGCTGCATATGTTCAAGAATTATAGAATAGAACATATGGAACATCAAATAGGCATTGTAAAAAAGTAGCTTCATAAATCGAATGTAGTTCATTGCTGCTATGGGATGTGATACATATTCGAACTTCTAATCATCAATTTTTAAAAAATATTGTAGTTTTAGAAGAATATGTTACTTTTAAAATTTATATTTACAGGTATTTGTCCTTCAATAAGACTAAATACATCATGAAAATACTCAACCTATCACCTCAAACGAAAAGGAAAGGTCGAAACTTGAACCTCGAACGTAAAGAAGGAATACACCTAAATTTTTTTTTTGGTAAATTAGAAGGGTTGTGTATAATATCTCTTACTACCTGTATCAACAACAAAAGTAGGCGTCCACTTCTCTTTAAGGGATTGTTCAAGAATATCCACGTGACCTCCTTTGGGTTGGTTCTTCGCCACTTGGGGCTATAGTATGTTCCAAGAGTTGGATTTTACCCATTAAAGCAATACATGAGTGGAGTTCAAAACGTGATGAGATAGTTAGGTTCATATTTAGTGTGAGCGTTAGAGCATTGAGAGGACCTTCCCCAATCAAAGCTTGACTAATAAGTCAAGGCGCTCCCCGTCTCTAACCTAGGTTCACAACTCTAAGCTTGAGATTATCCGTTTTTTGCAATAGATCATGTGGGAAAAGTGTAACTAAATTTGTATTGTTAAAAAATACGTTTTTCTTGATAGGTGCGATCCACTTAAATAGTCTACTCATGGAATTCTTGTGGTATAGTAGTAGTGTGGTAGTTTAGTAAACCAACCTTTTCGTACATTTACTAGTGTAATAACTACCACGAAACAGGGGAAAGAAAATTGGACATGAGTTCACATGTGACTAAGATACGTTCCACTTGGCTTAATGAACTATTTTTTTGAAGTAATGAGTATTAAGAACCTCTCATGCTTATTCGAGCGTAATTTAACTGGTTAAGATATTAGTTTGAAGCTTCACTTAAAATTTGTTTCTAAAAAGACAACCAAATAGGTAGACATTTTGATAAAGTGAAAGGCTGCAAGGCTGCAGACAAAGAGAAAGAAATTTGCTAATAGCATGGCTGAAAAGTTTGCATTGAATAGAATTTGGAACTGAAACATGGAGTGGTTTGATATCATTTAACATGAATCTGCAAACTCATTTCCCTTTATAGTTTCTTGCAAACAGAAAAATATCAGAACTCTTTTGAACTTAGCAGCTAAAAATTTCAACATTGGTAGCAAAGAAAAGTTCATTACCTCCGAATCCACCCAAACCATGATGTTGCGGATGAGTCTTTGGTTCAAAACTTGGTATCTGTATTCATTTTTATTCTAGTTATGCATTTAGCCACTGAGAATATTGATCAATGTCGAACGAGTTCACCTCGCCATCAAAACAGCAATATACCATCGGATCTTCTGCGGTATTGTTCAGCAGATCATCAAGCTCCTTCAGGTAAACATTCTGATTCAAAGAATCCAAAGTTGCACGATGTGTTCCCGACGTGATATTGTCAACATCCAAACAGCCAGCCAAGTTTCGAGCAAATTCCAACTCTTGAACTGCATCAGCTGAAAGGAAGGGACAATAATCTACATCTGCACTGAAATATTGTAAGTTGGATTGAGATGTCTGAACAAAACTCTCTGAACTCTCATTCATACAAAGCTCATCGCCAAATATACGGTTGTCTGCGACAAGGTTCATTCCTTTGAAACCTCCATAAGTTTCAGGTTGAAGGTCGTTGGACCGAGTTGTTCCATATGAATTTGAGTTGCTCTGGTCCATCATTCTGAGATGACAATGATCAACATTTTGAAAAGGAAGTTGAGGACCATTCAAGCAACTGGAGAGGACTTGAAATTGTCTCTGGTTGTCTGTAAGGTCAGGGCTGTAATTTGGTTGGCCTAATATGTTTGTTATGCTATTTTGCTTTACAGGTAACTGTTGAAGTTGGACTCTGCTGAGTGGGGTGGATGCATCACTTTCTGTTATCTTATTTAAATGCTTTACTTGAGATTTGAATTTCTGAAAATGAGAAGCAAGTGAATATCAAAACTCAAAAAGTTTGCACTAAATTACAATGAACATGCCATATAAAAGATATTGTTATTAAGAAAACTCCATTAATATATATATATTAAACAACATGCTTGTTACATAGGTTTAATACACAATTTTTGTTAAAATAACAGTAAACTCAACATCTTTGTTGTATGTATATATATATATATATATTTGCTGAATGGGTAAATTCAACATGCTTCTAGAAGATGGTGAAGAAAATTAGGAAATAACATATATATAAGTAAAATATTATATATTCAGCCTATTAAATATAAATACAAATAGATGTATAAAAAAAATATAAAAAATATGTATTTTAAAATATTCTAAAAATAAAATAGTTCTAAATCTTTTTAAAGAACTATGATAGTTAGGGATGAGATTGCAAGTTAACTAGCAAACTAGTGACACAAACTATTATTATTTTGGTTTAAATACTATTTGGATCTTTATACTTATCGTTTTTATTCGTCTTAATTTTTATATTTTCAAAACGTCTATTTTGGTCATGTGCTTTTAAACGTGACTATTTTAGTTATTTATTTTCTATCTTTTTCTGATTACAATTTCAACGCGATACTACATTCAATAAATTTTTAGGAATGTAGCCATAATTTTGTATTAAAAGGTTTTAATGATAAATTTATGTTAAATGTTTGTATACATACACTAAGATGACCACTTTTTATCAAAAATCAAAATAAATGTTTTTTTATGTAAATAGATTAAAATGAACAAAAAAATTATTGTAAAAAAACAAAAATTAAAATATAACCATCGAAAGGAATATTTCATAAAAAGAATAAAATAGTATTTAAAGCCAATAATACTTAAAACTTCACCACTACTGAAAAATTACTTATTTTAAAAATCGCGCTATCACCCCCACGACGATGATTTAGAAGAGGGTATTAGAAGCAACCTGGAGGTGGCTTGCAACTTGGCGAAGCGTCAAACTTGGCTCATTCATCATCTTTAGGATAATTTTAGGGCTCGATTCTGAAATCAAAATCATCATAGAACAAAATCAGTAACCAATTTCATCAAACTCAATACAAAAAGATGATGAAATAGATGATCAATTTACTTTTGTTCCCAAGTTTGCTCAATGCTTCTGTGAACTTCCGATGCAATTTCGAATTCCAAACAATCCGCGATCTCTTGTTCGTGCACTCGTTTCTGTTCTTCTTCTCTTCCGCATTCATCTTCGTCGTTTCCAGGTAATCAAATACAGTTCCAGATACCTTCAATCTCGCTTCTCTCTCTCCAAAATTCTCACCATAATTTTCCTTTCCTTCTTCTTCAATCGCATTCCACTCTACTCCTCTCGCAACGTTCACGACTCGGCCACACATTCCGCCAATCTCAGATTTTTTCCCCTGATTCGCATTTTCTCCCAAATTGTTTGCCCTAGGGTTTCTGATTTTCCTGTACACGAGCTGCCAAACAAGTTCGATGTCCTCCATGGAAATCGGCTTCTCGAGGAAGTGAAAGCCAGATTCGGCAATGGATTTTCCGGCCGCCTTCATATTCATCTCCGTCGACATCACTGCTCGAGTCGGAATCTTCAGAACAATTATCGATGAAGGCATAGCTTAAGAAAGAAAGATCCAGAAAGAGAAAAAGAAAAACAGAGGAATTCTGTAAGCTTACAGACGACGGGAACGCCGGTTTGATGAAGAACTGAGAGGGCGGCGCTGAAGTCTGATACGGCGGCGACGGCGGCGTTCGCCATTACAAGGTTGAATGGCTCATCTTTTTCTTCCAAAATCAATGCTAAAGCTGCATCTGCATCTTCAGTGGTCGTAACTGGGAAGAACAGAGGTAACGGTTTAATTTAATTCTTTTTGTTGTTTTCAATGTAATTCTTCGAAATAAAAGTTTGAAAAATATTGATAAAGACAATACATAATCAATTAACCTTAAATGGATTTAACTTACAATCATATTTTAGAGACACTATTTTAAGGACAAATCATATCATATCATATATGGAAAAAGCAAAATTCAATCTCCAAATACACACATATATATATCTTGATCTCCTTTCCTTGTGCATGCATCCATTATGTTCTTAAAATTAAGTGCTAACACATCTTTCCTCCGTTTTTTGTTTTTTCACTTTTTAAAAATTTAACCAATTTCCAAAAGATGAATTTTTTTCCTTCGAAGCTATTGTTTTCCGGGACTAATTTGATAATGCTCTTTTTTGTTTCTTAATTTCAGTTTCTTCTTTCTTATTTTCATTTTTTTATTTTTCGTTCTCTTCTTTTAATCAAGAAAAACATAATGAATTTAAAAAAAATAATAAAATAATGTTTTTATCAATGTTTTTGAAAAAATTAGAAATGAGAAAGAAATTTGATTTTGTTGTTTTTAAAATTTCAACACATTTTTTAAACCTTTCTTAAAAATGAAAAATGAGAAACATGAACTTTTATGAAACGCTTATATTTCTAAGAAAATTGGAAACAAAAAAACAAAAAACGAGAACATTTTCAAACCATGGATTACAAGTTTACAACACATAAAAATGTAAGTAACCTATAATGGTAAAGCCATAATTTTTCTTTGAATTTGAAAATTTTACATTATTCTAACTTTATAAATTTATATAACCTTTGATTAAAACAAGAGAACGAAAAATAAAAAATTGAAAATAAGAAAGAAGAAACTGAAATTAAGAAACAAAAAAGAGCATTATCAAATTAGTCCCGGAAGAAAAAGATTCATCTTTTGGAAATTGGTTAAATTTTTAAAAAGTGAAAAAAAAAACAGTCGAAAGATGTGTTAGCACTTAATTTTAAGAACATAATGCATGCATGCACAAGGAAAAGAGATCAAGATATATATATGTGTGTATTTAGAGATTGAATTTTGCTTTTTCCATATAGGATAGGATATGATATGATATGATTTGTCCATAAAATAGTGTCTCTGAAATACGATTGTAAGTTAAATCCATTTAAGGTTAATTGATTATGTATTGTCTTTATCAATATTTTTCAAACTTTTATTTCGAAGAATTAATATTAAGATTTAAGAAATGGTAACTAAGAATAAAATTGGACAAACCAATGAATATAAGAATGGGAAACCAAGAAAGAAAAATGAAAACATTATATAATGAAAAAGAAAAAGAAATGAAAGAGAATATTAATGAACAAATATGGTGTTATTATATCATAAGAATACCTTTGAATGAGCAATTTTGAAGCATTGATGCAATTGATTTGAGAGAGTGTTTGTCATGATCTACCACAAGAACATGAAGCCCTTCTGCAAAACTTGGAACATTATTTCTCCTAATTCCTAATTCCATTTTCTTTTTTTCTTTTTTCCTTTCACAAAGACTCATCAAATAAAAAGGGGGTTAATGAGTGCATATATATAAGGGAGATCAATTAATTAGATTGGAATTAATTATTATCTTAAATGGAAAGCTTTGCAACACAACTCATTTAACCCATCAACAAACTTTGACTTCACTCCCCAAATAATTTAGATTCAAACTTTAAAATTACCATCATATTCAATTCATTGCAATATATGTATTTAAAACTTTGGTCAAATTTACCATAATGGGAATTTGGGGATGAAACAACCCAAAAAGATGATCTAAAAATGCAAGTACTCATTATTATTGTGGCATTTAAATATGATTTATGAAGCGTCGTGTAGGAACAAACAAGACGTTTGAACCTTTTTTATATGCCCTTTTGGCCTGTTTCTTTTCGTGTATGCAATTGCGAATTTTAAAAGAAGCTTGGCCTTCTAGTTTTATTTTTATATATAATTGGCTAAGTAAAAGATAATATTTGGTCATAGAACTTTTTAAAGTTGTGTCAATTTAATATGTACCTAATAAATAACTTTCAAGATGTACTTTTAAAATTTTCTTATAAGTCTCTAACTTTCAATTTCGTGTCTAATACTAGGTCGTTGTGCTTACGTGATACACCAACAACGATATGTAAAGATGATACGGTGAGTTAATTTTGGAGAAGATTAAATGAAGTAGATGTCACTTGGGCTACAGATTGAAGGGTTCCACTCGTAATAGAAGTCATCAGTCAAATGATAATTAGAAAGCCAAAGAAGCATGATTGTTTGATGGAGACCAAATTCTACCGACACATCTGCAGATTTGTTGAAATCACTACCAGGATGGTTGAAAAAATTAAGGCTAGTTGCTTGATGTTGAAAATCCCAATTGGATTCATCTCTAACGGTTGAAATTTCACTTCCAAAAGCCTAATTTTAGTGAGGAACTGATTCGACAGAGAATAAGTCCATACATTTGATGGTATAAATATTAAACTAATAAATGTTAAAACTACATAAAACTGAAAGTTGGAGAGTGTATTATAACCTTCTTAAATTAAACTAAATAGATTACACTGCCCTAGTAAAATTTTATAAAATATATATACTAAATTAACAACTTTTGAGATGAGGCTAAATTTATAATTTACCCAAAAAAAGTATAATTTTTGAAGGTAAATAACTACTAATCATATACATGTTTCTCTTTAATACAATAACATCTACGGTGAAGATTCAAACATAAAATTTTACATCGGAGATACATTCTCTTAACCAGTTGAACTATGTTGAGATTGGTTAATTCTATATATTTACAAGGTAATTAAATTATATTTTTATAATTGGATTCATAAATGCTGATTTTATATATATATATATATATATATATATAAAGAGATAACAACTCAACACAAACTAAGTTCCGAATTAACTGTAGTTTGTAACAAGGGAAATTAAGCGCTCCAGATGCTGACTGTATGCTGACTGTATGTGTTATTTATATTTTATAGATTTTGAATTATATTTTTAACAAATTGCCTTGTAAATATATGCACGTTAATATACTAATAAAGCTCCCAAAATTATTATGTACAGAAAAGCCCTAGAATTGTCAGCAATCGGATCCAGAAGTTCGGGTCGCCCAAATGCAATTAGAGTTGACCCGGACCCGCCAAATCAATTTGGATATATAGCCAACCGACCCATTGTCGGAAACCGAGACCCGAGAAGGCCGCGCAGTCGCTAGTAGACGATTCGACGGCGAACGGACGACCAGTTTGAATTTTACGGCGCGGTATTTTGAAGATTATTCGAAGAAGGAGAGTGGATCTTGAGGTCTTTGACAATGGCGAGTCTCTTTCTCTCTTTGATTTGATGGGCACGGGATTCTTTTCTGTCATTTACTCATTGTTTCTCTCTTTCACTTCTCGATTCTTACTTTCAGTTCTTGTTTTCAGGCGGATTCCGCTGAAGAATTTGAGCCCTTGTTCGATTACAGCCGCGTTCAGCCTCGCACGGTTGTTTGTCTCGACGGTAGTGATTCTCAAGCGTGGATGATTTTGGAACCTTTTATTTCATCATGTTCTGAGTATTTATAATTGTCGCTTGAACATGAAATGTCGAAATTGAGTTTCTTTTTGCTCGCGGTTTTCGAAACCGGGTGGTTGGTAATTTTGTGTTTTTCTTTTCTTCTGTTTGGTCTCGAAATCTTAGACGAGGATTCAGACACGTCTCCAGCACCTTTTTCCAAGCGAGCTAAGATTTCAAATCCGGCGGTATAATTCCCTTCTGTTTACATAAGATTGAATTTCGTTGGAACAGTCCAATAATGCTAGTTTTATATGATTCTTTTATTTCAATGAATATTTAGGACACGAGTTCGGTGAATGGTAACCCAAAGGACAAACAAGTTGTGGAAATTGAAGATGAAGATTGGCTACCTCCTCCTCCGAAGGTATCTGTTGATGCAAAAGATATGTGTGGCGAAGATTCCACATTGAAGGCGTTAAGGTATTCCAACTTAGTGGTATGCATCTATTGCTTGTTCAATCCATTTATATCTCTACATGGAACCTTATTCCTCAGTGCATAAGCTGCTATGGCATGTCTCTTATGCCATTTTGCCTACGCATATCATGTGTAATCTGAACTGATAGGTTAAAGAAGCAAGAGTTGGCCTCAGTTGCACTATCAGCTGAAAACTTGTTGCGAGCCGTGGAGGAGTCTGCAAAAGTGGATGTTGGAAACACGGCCCCGGCTTCCGTGGATCTTGATTTAGATGACCAAACTCCAGTTGCTTCTAAAGAAAGACCCAAGATTGTTATTTCTGTACAAGACAATGGCAAGGAAGAGCCCAAACAGTATCGCCTGTTTATGGTATGTTTATGTGCATGACTGCATGTTATCCACAACTAAGACTTCGCCTTCCTCAAGTGCAACCATCCTGTTCTGTGAATGTATCTTATGATTTACAATCACTGGTTTTGATGTACGTGCACAATAGCCTTTAATTTTCTCAATGATCTTGCATTGGTAGGCACGTTTAGAATCATCTATAGGGAAATGAATGAATTTGGTGAAGTTGAGTTGAAAAAGAAGAGTGGGGAAAGGAAATAGTAGAGACTCTGGTTGATCTCTTAATATACGTATCATGATTTTTTCCTTAGATTAAGTCATACTATCATGATTCATATCATACATTAGCAGTCTTAGGGGCAGCTTAGTTGGCAAGGGTTTGGGTCTTTTGGTCATCCTAGCTTAGAGGTCTCAGGTTTGAATTTTTTGATGAGCTTAATGCCAAAAAAACTCTTGATGTCCCCTTGGGTATAGGGTAGCATAGCTCCGACTCTCAGCTATAAAAAAAATATATATTATACATCAGCAAAGCTTGAAATAATGATAAAATGTAAGACGTAAGTAAGTTATGAAGAACTCACGTAAGTACGCTAGGAAGAACTGGAAATTCATTCTTTCAATTAATTGTTAAATGGCAGACTAAACTTGAAGGCCATTGGTTACTTTCACATTGTCAATGGTGATTAGCCACATGTACCCTTTAATTGATTGTTTTGATTTTCTTGTCTTTCCCTTCCACATTATGATTGCCTTTACTTCTCTACTGTTATGTGGCGATCATTAGATTTGTACCCAAGATGTTATATATTACTTTTGTTACATTACTGTTCCTTGTACAGTTTCTGCAATTTTGAATTTGATTTCGTTTTAAATTATGGTATTTCCTACGATTCATCCACATTTATAATATAATGAAAGTAGTTTAGGTCTCCAATGGTGGTGGTACTTAGGAAGCTATGTGATTGAAGTACCAATGGTTATGTTGGATCAGTGTCACTCTTCTCTTATCTCAACATTTTTTTTCTTCCATCACTCCCGAACATACTCTAACATGGTTTTAAATCCTAATGTTATAGGATGAGAAGCTGGGGCGGCTTTTCAAATTGTATGCAGAAATACTCAAACTCGACCCTCAGAGTTTGGTTTTCACTTTTGATGGGGATAAAATCAGCCCAGAAGATACCCCAGCTGGCCTTGGCATGGAAGACGACGATATGATCGAAGTGAACGTCAAGCCGAGTTGAGTAAGGTGTGTTTTGAGTGCACATTTTGTGAATTAATTCACCAGTTTTGGGACAGGAGACACACTTAGGGAAGGGCCGAAAGGAGGCCTACTTCATACGTTTGTGCCATAAGGTGAACAAATCGCTTATGGAAGGCCATCAGGTTTCCTTTGGCTTTGTCTGCTAGATTTGCTTGGTAACCGCATTGTTATCAAATGGAAGAATAAAGAGAATACATCAAATTGATTTGTAATGTTTTCAAGTTTCTTTTTTCTTATTTTTTGATTGTTTTCTAGGCCTATTTCAAGTCCTAATTGCTAGTTTTTAATTCAATTTAAGAATACTCCAGTTCTAGCAAATCATTTTGAAAACTTTTATCTACTTGGAAATTGGAAAAATAATATTAAATATCAACCTTTGTCAAACGATAAATTTTTAATTAGTACTTTGATTATCCCCACAACATAATGGTTGTAAGTTTGTACGTGGAGATCCGATTCTAATGTACAACATTAAATCAACTAACAAATAAAGATGCGATTGCCTCGTTTATTTATTGGACTCTCTGAACCCAACCAAAAGGGTTCCTTCTTTTCGATAATATTAAAAACAAAACAAAAAATTGACCCACTTACTAGTAGTATCTCAGGGGTTTAAATACCATGGTTGGTGTACTTTTAAAAGCAGTCTATGCCTGTGTTCGAATTTGATCACCTCGAGAGCATGCGTGGAGTAGATGAGATTGAGCTATTCGAGTGAGGTATGCGAAAGAGGACTTGCATACAGTGAACAAACACTTTGACGTTCTAAGTAAGAATACGACATATAACTCTCAGAACAAGGAATCATAATTGTATATGTGCGTATGGAAATGAGTTTTTGTTTATAGGTAGAAGGTGGTGAGTCCCACATCTCTGGTCGATGTGTGAGACTCCTCGACGTCGACATTCTCAAGGCCATCAATGCCATTTGTGCTATTTAGAATCACTCTAAGCTCGCCCACTGCACATATATGAGGTTATTCACAAAAGGATCAGATGAGATGACTTTTTTCTCATTCTTCCACATGGTAGGTAGTATTTGTCATCCAACCATCTATTTTGGTTTTCATACTTTCAATTTTTTTGTTCATTTTAATCTCTATATTCTTGAAACATTCGTCTTAGTTCCTTCATTCTTATAAAGTCATCATTTTGATACACTTATTTTCATTTTATCTCATTTATTTCAATTAAAATTTTAGCATAACACTTAGACTCATTAAATTCCTTGAAGTATAGCTATAAATTTGTATTAAAAATTTTGCAAATAAAGATCAAGATGATTACGTAGTCAATGAAAACTAAAAAAATTCTATTCTATCTAAAATTTGTATTAAAAGTACATGTAAGGTAAACATGTACTGGTTTCCAATTTCATTTTTGTGCCCACATTTACCAATTTGATATTCTTGCATAAACAGAAGGTTGCAAGATTATGTACAACACAATCAACCAAAATGAAATAAGAGACACCAACTCTCGTTCGAATTTCATCCCATTTCGAAGCAATAAACTAGAAACAAATGGGAAAACCTACAAGAAGTGACATCGATTAAAAGTCGTTAATTTTCTTCTTCCCCCCATTACATTCCAGGGGAAATTGCCAAAAAAAATTCCCAAAAAGTTTGATCCTTGTGATTCTTTCCGAGTGGGGGACCTCTCATTTCTCTCCGAACAAATAACGATTGCTTGATTGTCCGTAGAAAGCCGTAATTGGGAACCCCTTTTGTTATCCAATGGCATCTTGCGATTGGTTGGTCACAGTAGATAAGATTGTCGATCACATAATCGAATCTCTCCAATCTACTGTGTTTCTTCTGGTCCCTCGCAGATTGGTCATGTGCAGTTGCCAGTTGGATAACGTCGTTGATGATGAATGATGGGTCCCCATTTGCAGCCACGTACCCTCCTCCACGCTGGAAAAGGGCTCCCACGTCACCCCACAAAAGTGGCAGCCAAGAAATGGACAAAATTTCTGATGATGATGATGATAACAAAGGAAAGAACCAGGCCTTGGTTCAGTTCAGCTTCAGAACTCTCTTGTGTTCTTTTTCCCCAAGTCAGAGTCGCAGCTGCATTTTTCCCGTGTAAGATTTTTCTCTCTCACGGCTTCCAAAAGAAAACACTTGTCAATTTTCATGCCCCCCACCTGTTTGTTGAATTTCTTTAATGCCCACCGCCCTGAAGTTTCTTACTTTTTGGGAGAATTGATGTGAATCTTCAATTGGGTCGATGGTGATTTCTGTTCTTTCAGTATTTTCAACTGCGTTCTTGTGTTTGATTTCAATCTGTTTGAATTCGAGGTGTTTTGTTTTGGAATGTGTTTCAAACTGCTTGTTTGAGTTGAATCTTAACTTGGTTTGGCTGTGTTTCTGAGTTTTGTTTTAAATGATTCTTTCTTATGATATGATACTTGTGTATGGAAAAGAAAACTCACTTTCTTGGATGTAGTGTGATGGTTGAATTTTGATTTGAAGTTTTGCTTGCGGAAGAACTGCTTGGCTTAAGAGTGTTCATAAGCAACAAATAGGTTTCTTTGGTTTAACTTTCAATGAGAAAATTGAGTTTCTGTGTGAACACATCATCTTGGATCTTGGAAAATAATGGCAGGATACTTTCCAATGGAATCCATCGGCTTCTCCCCCGTTAACGCGGATCGGCTTGGAAGAAGACCAGTGGATTTGCTATTAGGACTTACTCAAACATGAATGTGTGGGTGGACTTGAGGTGATAGAGATTTTGAATATGAGCCAATGGAGAAAACTTGTGAATTCTGTGC
The DNA here is from genome assembly GCF_013281855.1 of Momordica charantia. NCBI lineage: Eukaryota > Viridiplantae > Streptophyta > Magnoliopsida > Cucurbitales > Cucurbitaceae > Momordica > Momordica charantia. The sequence continues at coordinate 28,754,756 of NW_028275167.1, read as the reverse complement.
TTCATTGAGGCCAATTATTTACTGTACACCTGATGCAGCCCATCTTTGCCTTTCCTGTGATGCAAAAGTTCATTCAGCTAATGCACTTTCGAGTCGACATCTTCGGACCCTCTTGTGCGATATGTGCCGAACTTTCCCTGCTTATCTTCAGTGTTTAGATCATCAGATGTTCTTGTGTCATAGCTGCGACCGAACCCTTCATGTCGCCCCTTCCCAACACCAGAAAAGGACCATCAGAGGATACATGGGATGTCCTTCAGCCAAGGATTTTGCAGCACTTTGGGGTTTTCATATAAATGAAGTTGACAATTGTGGCTCCGAAACTTCTAACGTTACGACTTTCGACGCTCAGGGACGCACTTTTTCAAATATAGCAGGGGTCGCTAGAATGAGCCATCCCCCTTATGTCTCTGCCTCTGGTGCTGAAGCTGAAAACAAGGTTGGATCATTAACTCATGAAACTTAGGTTGGAGCAACTTTCATGTAAACTTTCTGATTTTGCCCTTAAATGGTGATCACCTCTGTTAGAATGACGGGCCTCGGCATTTTTCAGTCTTTATTGCTCAAACTGCACAAGTTACAGCTTTGAACATTTTTGTTTTTCATAATTTAGTTATGGTATATTTCTCGTAGTGATTTTTTTCTCTGTTCTTCTGAATACTCGGAAAGAATTCAATAAAGTACTAAGAAGTTATGGCGCAATCCACTGTATATAATATTTACCAAATTTGTCGAGTATAACCGGGTAAGTTGGCCTTTAACTAGGAACAGATGCATCCTTTTAGTTGTTATTCGTCGTAGTTCTTGAAATTAAACACAAACTACATTGTTAATCGGCTTAGATCTGTCATGATTGTGCAGCTCAATTGATGAACTGCAGTCCTTCGTGTCTTTTTGGGTGTTCTAATGCATTTTGTTCATGAAATGAGGGCTTAGTTTCTGCTTTCTACTGCAGGTGATTTACAAAGGTCAAGAGAAGGGCGCTTCATTCATTTTACAACAAATTCTAGACTTGAGTCGTCTCCAGCTTATAAAGAAGTATAACCACTCGCCTTTGATAATCGGTGAGCGAAAAGATGGCATGTCTTCTTCATGGCCTTGCATTTCAGAAAAGTTTGAGCAGTCTCTCAGTCAGCATCTGCAGCATTCCGAAGACCGCAGTACCGGCCTTCAGCAAAAGGACAGTTTACTTCAGGAGCTGAAAATCACTCCGTTTTCTCAGCTCGAGAATCTCCCATTGTCGTCAGCTAGTTTGCTTCCTTCCCATGGAGAATCCCTTTGGCATTGTAAAAGTCCGGCTGAAAATAGTCAGGTTTGTTGATCAATCATTGCTGGTAGATCACTCTTGTCTGATGTGACAAAATGCTGGCATTTTAGTATGACTGTTTTTCCCTTTGAACAGCATCTACTGTTGAACAACTCATGGATTTCAGTTCTTAAATTTTATTTTCTTTTTCTTGACATTTTACGAAAACTTGGCAGCTATGGTCTCAAAATATGCAAGATCTGGGGGTTTGTGATGAGCTTGTTTGTCGCGATGATTTCAACATACCTGAAGTTGATTTAACGTTCCAGAGTTTTGACGATATATTCAATGGTGATCAAGATCCTATCATAGGACTACTTGATAGTAAAGAAGAGTCGTACTCCTCCATGGAGAAGGATATGTTGCTCGATAAATCGGATAATTGCCATGGAAAAGGGATGGAGGTTTGGAGCATTACTTAAAATTTCTTTTTCTTATTAACATCCTTCAAAATGTATAATATAGTTTCATTCTTTTTCGAAATTGAGGTAGGATGGAAGTAGAGATCCAGTTTCCTTATTTTCCTAACGTATGTTTCTTCTTGTTGGTGTTGTTTTGGTGAGTTAGTATTCCCAATTCGTATTAATCTGTTTATGACAGGCGAGCTCCGTGACATCGTCTTCCATCTTCCCATCTACTCTTATGGACAAAGATAATGACCCCCCTACGAGTGCAAGCACAGAATTTGTTCATCCAATCCGACCCTCTTATTCGACTTTGCCATTCTCCGATTCTAGGATAAGTGTTGACAGTGCAGGTATAGACTGCCCTGATGGAGCGGAAGGTGAACTTTCATGTAGCTTCCCTTACCACCGGGAGCGCAAACTCTCAACGCCCCACAACGACGCTGCAAAGAGAGGGCAGAAAGGAAAGAAGCAGTCTCAACTGTGAGTTTAAAGATTCACATTACAAACTAATTGCTTAGACAACTATCTTGCTGCAAAATCCAATATGATGAATTAGAGTCTTGAGTCTTACATCAGATGTCTTCTTCACTGTCATCATGTCACAACCATCTGTTCTACTTTTCAGGCAAGAGAAACAAATCCGACGAAAGGCCAGATCAGTCGTGAAGAAACGGGTAAAGGGAAGATACGAGAAGGCGGAGCGATATGAATCCGATACCATTGCCATCAGTAGAAGTTATTGAACTTCCTTCCATTTTGTGTTTCCTTTTTGTACATCATTTTCAACATGAGAAGGTATCTCTAATCTCTCCACAGTGTGAGCCTTGATAATTGAATCTAATTGACAATCATGATGGAGATTTCCATTCTTTTTGTTGAGCTGCTTTATCAAAATGGGAAATGGAGGGTGCTGTTTAATTATTAGAGAAACTCAACAAAATCAAAGTGGATTTGTCAAAAGCATTGGATTTCTTGTGACCCCACTGATAAAATTACTAGGAAACAATCTTTCTCAACATTAAAGCAAAGAGAAAAGTTTGGGTTTGAATTTTTTTCATTTTTATTTTAACCTTTGAATTTCAAGTTATTTTGATTCAGTCTTATATTTGATTGAAAATCAAAATAATACTCGCTACAATGTCATTTTTAAAAACAAAACATGTTCATATAGGTGACTGTCGGATGGGTCTTTAGGGCCTGAACTTTAAAAAATATTTGATAAACGTCTAAATTTTAAATTTTGTATCAAATAGGTTCTCGAATTTTCAATTTTGTGTCTTGACAACTCTTTAAATTATTAGATAACTTTTAAAATTCAAAGACCAATGAGATACAAAATTGAAATGTAAGAGCCTATTAGATCAAAAATTCAAAAGTTTAAAGACATCTTTAGGCACTTTCAAATTTAAGAGATCTATTAGGCTTGAAATTGAAAATAATTTTTACAATATAAAAAATTTTTATAGGCATCACTTTAAAAGTTCATATATTTAAATCTTTTTTAACCCACTTGTTTGGTGCCTTTCAAAACCATGTTTGCTTTAAAATCAGTTCAATTTTCACATATATATCTGTGTATATATATATTTAGTAAAATATGTGGAAATGGAGGGATTCGAACATCGTATATGGGTGCTTTAATCGATTAGTTGGAATTTTTTACTATAAATAAAGAAATTAGCATTTTTTTCAATATTATAATGAATGGTGGAAATTGATTAAATAAAGAAAAAAAACACAATAAATAATAATAAATTAGCATTTTTATCAATATTATAACGAAAGGAGGATACTCAAAAAAATAAAATAAAATAACCAAAGGAGGAAAGTTGATTAAATAAAGAAAATTTGAAAGGGGGAAATTGATTAACGAAAGAAAAAGAAAAACGCAATAAGTAAAAATAAATTAGCTTTTTGTCAATATTATAACGAAAATGGGAAAATTGATTAAGAAAAGAAGAAAGGTAAAAAAAACGCTAGAAGGAGGGCTTGAACCTCCGACCTTGTGGTTAACAGCCACACGCTCTAACCAACTGAGCTATTCCAGCTGTTGTTTTCATTATCGTTTATTATATTTATATCATATAAATGTATAGGAGAAAAATAAAATTCATATTACAAAAGTGTCTAAATCACTGCTTCGTTGCAGTTAATAATAATAGATAATATTCATTCTATTGCTAACAAATTTCTCATCACGCTAATTTCATTCTAAAATATTAATAAAGATAACATAAGAGAAAGCATAAATTTTCAATAAAGTTTGTTACATATATCATATGTACGCTAAAAGAGTAATACAAAGAACTAATACAGTCTAGTTCAATTGATTAAGGCATGTTTTTTTTATAAATGGTAGAGTGTTCGAACCTCAATTGATTAAGGCATGTCTTTAACAATAAATTATATAAAGAGTCGAATGAGACTGCCATGAATAAAATAAGAAATATTAAGGTTGATTATTTATAAAATGACTAATCAATGCCCAATTTTAAAAACTAAGAAAAAATATATATGAATCGAAACGGTTTTTCTATTTGTCAAAAACAATAAAGAGCGTAGTCAAAAGGTTTTTAGTGGTGGTCTACTTAAAATGATTGATGACCGGTCAAGCACTTAATATTGTTATTTGCAAAATAAATGCAACAATATACCTCTTCAAAAACTAACTTGAGAATAGCTCCAACTGATTAAGACATTTATCTTTGATAAAAAATCACGAGTCCGAATTATCAATCCTACATGTTGCAGACCTCTCTTAAAAAATAAAAAATAAATAAAATGGTCTATGGAGAAAGCTGAGGTCACTAAGAAATATACTTAATATACTTCTCTTAGCCGACTTATATTATATTAATTTAAACATTTGATATACTCTATTACTCTATGAGATAAATACTCAATTGCTTTTTTATATTTAAATAAAGAGAGGTTACTGATTTAACTCATATTTAAAATGTTTAGACAGAGTCATTCTTATATCTAATCAAAAAGTTCAATTCGAATTCCCTATCCTTGCGTGTTATATTCATGGTTCTAAATATCCATCCACATGTCGATATTTTCATCGATATATCTATGTTTCCATGAGTTCGACATCGACATGAGGGAGCGACATTGTTATAGTACAAGAAAGTCGACAAAATATAGAAGTTATCAACAAAATATCACCAATATATACATAATATTAATATGAATTATTTTTAACAAATTTATAAATAGGAAAATATTTATTTGTTAATTTAAATATTTTTTACGATTTTTTAATTTTTCTAATTTTTACAGAAATATCCATTGACATCGACATTTTATCAATATTTTCATGGATATTTTCATGAATTTAAGATATTGACATTTCCGACCACATTGACATTTAAAACATTGGTTGCACTTAAAAAATATATATATATCTGTGTATTCAAATAATAACTAAAAATTCCAATAAATCCGAACCCCACCGGCGAGATGAAATTTCTTGTCCTCCTGCAACTGGAAAGTTTGAAAAATCCAATAAATTAAAGACAAAATACAGTATAGCATATGAATATAAATATTTAAAGGTAGAGTGCTTTCTCCGTCAATTTTTATTTTTTATCCTTATTGACTGATGTCCCTTCGTTAAATCCAATTTACCAGGAGTATGCTTTAGAGTGTCTTCAAATGACTAAAATCACTTTTTTTTGTTATTGTCAAAATATATTTATCTTCTAAAACAAATTAAAAATTAATTTTAAGAAAATTTAAAATCACTCTAAATTAATTTTTAAGTTATTACTTAATCAATTATATTTAAATATCTTTTTAAAAATCATTAATTCTATTATCACTTCCAAACACACTCTAAATAATTTTAATAGTCCAAATCGATTAAATATTACAGTCTATTAATAGAGGTGGGAATTCAAATCCACGACCTTATAGTCAGATATTGGTACCTTAACCCATAAAGTTATGCTCAGATTGACAGTATTTCTTTACCGTGGTCTAAATTTTGAATGTCGTATATAATATGTCCTATAAACATGTTCAATAGGTAATTGAACTTTTAATTTTGTATCTAATATATTAGAACTATTATACATTTTTTAAATTTTAAAAATGTATTAGACATAAATCTGAGGTATTAACTTTTCGATTGAAAAGTTTAGAGATCTTCTAGGTACTTTTAAATTTTTTTAGTACAACATGTAGAGGTGGAGGATCGAACTCACAAACTGAGGTTGAAGATATATGTCAATTAACTTATTCTCGATCTACCACTCGAAATTTCAAAGATGAGTACTCTTTAAAATAAAAATCCTATTAGATAGGATTAGAACATTTATGTTTGACAGCTTTAAAATTTTAGAACGAAATTTGTAATTTAACAAAATACTGAAAACCCCCTGAAGAAAAGAAACCGACGATAAACCAACAATAAAAAAAAAAGAACAAAAAGAACAAAAAAGAAGCGTGGGATCCAATGTGCACGCGTGCATTGTACGCCACCAGATTTGGTTAGGCATGAACTTTGGAGAAAGAATCTGGTACGTTGGATTGGATTGGATCGCCGTGCGGCATTAAACGGCACGAGATACGGCATCGAATCTCACGCGCCACTCCCCCTCCACGGCGACAGAAACTAGACACATCCTTCACCTTTTTTGGAATTTCGCACCCCACTTTCGACATTCTCGCTTTGATGGGGGTGTCGAGTATCCAATGATTGTTCCCCCTCTTTCCTATTTTGCCCTTCTCCTAAATAACCCTTTCATATTGCCGCGTTTCTTGCACGCGCCTCACCACTCCCCGTCGTTTTGCCCTTTTTTAATATAAAATTAATCTTACGGCAACGCCATGCATGGGGTTCGTCAAAATTCAAACTTGTAATTTTTCTTTATTGATCATATTGGAATTCTTTTATGACGTATGAATGACGTGTTCGTGACGTTTGAAGGTAGCATCGCCTCTGATACATCGGCATTTCATATGGACGGTTGAGATCGACTCATTTAAGTCGGCTTCAAATTGTGCATTAATTCTATCGCTTTACTTACCTCACTTAAAAATAGTATAAGGCACGCCCCGCAATCACGCATATGGACCCACTCATTGAATATTTTTCAATACCTCGCTGGTAGGACTAATAATAGATTCAAACTATACGTTAATCAACAACAAAAATTCAAACCCAGATCCAAAACTCACCTCAAAATTCAAAGTGATACAACTTTTAAACAATGCCAGCAAGAAAAATCTTTCTCCATCCTGTATAATTGTCTTGTATGTTGGTGCAACTCAGAAAAAATACAAATAAGAAACAACGAAATAAGAGATGTCTTATATAGGAAGAGAAAATGAAATATGCATAAAAACGCTGACTTTTGAGTTTTTTAATATGGTGATGTGAATGGTTTGCTTTTTATTTGGATTGGTGTTGACAAATCCATAGTAAAACTGAATGTATGCATGTAAGAGTTGGGCTCTTTTTCGTTAGTGTGTGTTTGCTTTCTTTGCCCACTAACTTAACCCTTCTTCCTTTCATCAATCTTTTTAAAGCCATGCTGTCTTCTTTGCCTCACAGACAGTTCCCACCTTCTTTTCTTTCTAAATGGCTTCAAAAATGGAGATTTTTAAGATTTTGACTTTTTCTTTTTCTTCCCCTTTTCCTTTTCCTTTTTGTCTTTCTCATTAAAATACCAAGAACTGAAAATAATTGCTTTCATTTTTCATCGAGTTTTTCCCTAGGTTAAATTAATTCGATGATGGACTCATTTTTACTCTGCACATTAACTATTATTACTAGTACGATTTTGTCAATATACCTCAATTGGTATAGACATGTGTAGGACCTCTATTTATTGGTCGTAATTTCAAATATCTTTCATTTATTTATAAAAAGTTAAGGTTAAACAAGTTTAGTCTCTAACCGGTCAAAATTGTGTGTGTTAATAGTCTCTAAAATGTGTTTAAACTTTCAATTTTGTGCTTAATAAATTCGTATATATAACATATACGTTAGGACCTATTACACATAGTTCATGATTTATTAAATATTTTTTAAAGTTTAAGGACTTAATAAATACAGCTAAGCTAAATTAATATATTGTAAAAGTGTGTGAAAATTTTGAGCCAACGAATATACCATGATCTAACGTGTCACATCAATTGCACAGATTTTTGTTTGGTTTAAAAATATACGAGAGCTTTCGAGTGCTCAATCATGGAGTTGAATTTATTTCCACACAAATAAAAATATATGGTGTTAAATTTTGGTGGAAGGATAAAAATTAAAAATTAAAAAAAAAAATGCTGAAACCTTGTTTCCACTTCCAACAGTCGTCGTCTTTCTTTCCATGCACGAGGTTCCAGGAGCTGCGGGTCCCACATCCCACCGTCTTTGGCTAATCCCCTCTCAATATTCAATAATATGCCAATAAACAAAAATCCAAAAAATTGGCCACTAAAACAATAATTTATTAAAAAGTTCTTTTACATTTTTTTTTCCTTGAAAGGTTCGAACCTGGAGTGAAGCCTCTTGTCACTACACCAACACTCAAAAATGTAAGTTTCTTTTTGCTTTTAATACAACAAATATAGAAAATTTAACTGATTTAATTATGATTATATTGACTATTAAAAAATTTGTATTTTTTGACTATTTATATAAATAAGTAATCTGTTTTCTTTTAATTTATGGACTTTTGTGACATGAAATTAAATGTTATTCAAAAATTTAGTTTATTTACGTGCTATGAGATTAGGGGCATAGAGTCTTAAATTTTAATAAAAATAGCAAAATTGTAATTTGAATATAACTTAGCCTTCCTTCATGATCAAAGATTTATCCTCATCCTACACATACATAATTTGTTGAAATTAAAAAAATAAAGGGACAAAATATATTTTACATCGTTTTATATGTAATATTTCAACTGAAAGGACGGGACACATTGGATTTCTTTCATGGAGGAGGCTACTAAAATTGTCAAATTCCCCAAATTTCATCGAGACATTGATATTTCCAAAATATTGTAAAATAATCAACAAAACAGAAAAAGTATTAACAAAATATCTACTAATATAGAGCCATAATATTATATATTAATCTTATTTAAACTGGAAAAAATATTTATTTATTAATTTAAATATTTTTTTAATAATATTTACTTTTATTACAATTTTGATGGTTGAAGAAAGTAACTAAAAAAACTAAAACAATATAGCTAACACCACTCGCTCATGTTTGTTAAGGATGAATAATTAAATTACCAATGCAATGAGTATTGAGAGATATTTATATTATAAAATTAAATTTATAACCTATCAACCTAAGTTTTTGGGTTCATTCGTAATTTAATATTATGCATTCAGTATATATATATATATTTTAAGCCATATACGTAGTAGTAAACTAAAGATTAGTGGGACAATCACATTGATCTTTTTCCTTTTTTTTTTTCCATTTGTCCTTTTTGCTATAGCCTATGTGAGAGATAAACAAATAAACACTTTTACATTAAAAGATAACAAATGTTATTTTTGTCATTAATTCTCATTTTATTTTTGTGAGTGTGTGTTGCTGAACACAGAACCCCACCATTAGCCTCTCCCCAAGAAAAAGCTCACATGCTGTTGTCGACATTGAAACCCACCAGCCCTTTGCAATTGCAATCGCTTCTCATTTTCCCTCCACCAGAAAAATAAATAATAATCTCCACAAAAAATAAAAATAAAATTATATATATATAGCAAAGAAACAGGCCTCGATTTCGGAGCTAGTGGAATTTTTCGCATTTCCCCACAAACATGCCTTCACCAATATCGCCACCCCATTGGCTCAACAATTTCCAAAATTAACCCTATAATATATTTCTTTTCCCTTTATATACCCCCCACAATCTCCCCCCTCTCCCCCGCCATTAGCCCTTACTTTCACTTCTTTCCTCCTCCCCGACGGCCGGCGCCGGCGGAGATGGAGCCGAGACGGTGGCCGGAAAGGCTACTTTTTTATTGTGCTCGAAGAATGGGTAAAAGAAGAAAAGAAAAAAGTGAAGCTTTGCAAATTTCTGTCTCCCGAGTTTCTATGAGCAGATGATCAGCAGAAGTGGCAGAGCAAGCGACGTCGTTGCGTTGCGATGCGGGGAATTGAGGTAGCGGTCCGAATGAATTAAATGATACCTTTTTATTTATTTATTTTTAATTTTATAGTGATGATATGTTATTATGTAATTTATAATTATTAATTTGAATTTTGCATTTTGTGTGTGGAAATTAATGGGGGATGTAAGAGATGCATACGAGGTAGCTATGTCGGCTGTAATGTGTATTGCTGCTGCTGGGAATGCATCACTTACACTCATCTTTTTAATTTTTCTACTTTTCTACTGTCTTGAGAAATAATAATAATAATAAATTCTAATAACTTCTTCATTTTCTCTCTCTCCTTCCATTTTGGTTGTATATCTGATTTATGATATTGGGTAAATATAATATGATAGCAAATATGACCTAATGTATAATCTAAGCTTGGGTTGTCTTTTAAATATGGTTTCCTTCTATAACTCATGATCATGTTAACCAACTTCAGTTTGTTTGGTGGGCTTTCAGTTTTTTTTTTTCCCTAATAGCATGAGTGGTTGCTTATTGATAATAAAAAATGGAAAGATCAAATAAATATAGTTTTCTAAAAAAACGAACCACGTAGTTAAAATATATTCAAGAATGCGCCGACTTGTACATAATTCAATAGTCAGATATCTTGTTCATTCTATAGAGAATGAAGCTTTAATCTCCGTCCCATATTTATTGTACTATAAATGAAAATGGTACTTAACTAAGAATACTCAAAATTGTCCCTAAAATTAAATGAGAAAACAAAATGCAAAATGCTATTTGTTATTGTCACTGATATTTTAGGTAATTCAAAATTTGCCATTTTGTATTAGAAATTTAATGTCCATTATTTTATTAGGAAAACGTTTTAAAAATACTTTGATTTAATACGTCATTATAGGATTTGAACTTCCTAGTCAATAATGCATTAAAAATTAAACTAATAGATATTGATAAGAATTAAACTAAAATTTGAACTTCCTAGTCAATAATGCATTAAAAATTAAACATTGATAAGAAAAATTTAATAGATATTAATATATTTTAATATATGGGCATGTCACTCTCGTCAAGCGTTATTTGATACATGAGATCGAACTTTCATCCTTAAAATCTAATTTGCTCATTAACAGAATCCATTTTTTAAGTAGCATGTTAATGCACGTATCAACATATCTGTATATAACAATAATTTAATGAAATATAACCATTTTTTTAAACAAAAATATAACCGTTTTAAACATAAACAATAATTTATAATAAGTCGTTTCTGTTGTGAGTCTAGGTTTTCCAATAACCATTAATATAATCATTCATTGAAGACCATGGCTAAAAACGTTATTGATGTTTGAATGGAAATTCAATAATAGACAATAGTTTGAAGAAAAAAAAAGAATTACTTTAAATTACACCGTAGATTATAGACCATAGTTATATTAAATGTGGCCTATGGTATAAACAACAATAGAAAAATTTTAACAGGGCTCGTCAAAATGATCAATCTAAACATGGGTGAATAGCTAGGTTAATGCACCTATATTTGTGAATTTGAATCTCCACGTCTATGTACTGTATTAAAAGCAAAAGAGTTCATTGTTGGTGGTGTTATGGCCCAAGTTATTATTCTAGTGGGCCGAAGAAAAATCTAACTGAAACTTGCCCTCTAGGCGAGCCCAAAATCCAACAAAGGCAAAATTGAAACATGCTATCTTCCTTCTAAAATGTGCAAAAAGAATTCCTATAACAAAACTATGTCGTTTATTTAAAAAGAGGATCAACAAATATAATCATATTTGAAAAGTACAAAATGTTTTTGTTATTTCAATTATACCTTAAAATTTATGAAATTATTTTTAATTTAAACTATTTAGTTAAAAAATAATAAAATCATTAAATTAAATAGCTGTCACATAGATTACATAAAAATTAAATATATTCACATGAAAGATAACCAATCAAAGCAAAGAAAAAATCGTGTTATATACATTTAAAGTCAATTCTCCAATAATAGGTTCCCATTTCTTTCAACAAAATTCTAAACAAAAAATCTAACAAAGAAGATTAATGTCATCTATACAAAAGCCAACTTCTCGATATGGATGGTCTTCTTCCAATTAGGATCTGACAAAGTTTAATTCCAAACGTTTTCATAATTACAAGGGAAACTTAAGTAGGTAATTTCATAATTTAACGGTGGTTTTACTTTTACTTTTACAAATTGTGTTGTCTAAAAAAAGATGTATCCGAAAAATCCACGTGGGCGCCCCGCTGGACGTAACGGAGCGGAGGTGACGTGGAAGTTTATGGGTCATCCCACGGATGGCGCGTGTGACTGAGGACTCGAGAGGAGTAGGCTCGACTTCGACTGCGCCGTTGCACCGACCGAACAAACAAACAAACAAACTGTCCGTTCTCTCTTCACTGTCGCTCCCCGTGCTCAGCCACCATTTCGAACGGAAAGAAAAAGAAAATAAAGAAAAAAGAAAAAACCTCAAAACCACCGCCGCCTCGCCTTCCATGGAGCTCTCCATTTCCACCCTCTGAAACCGAACTCCTCATCGTTCGTTCGTTGCATGCAATCTTCATCTTCTCTTCATCTTCTTCCTCTTCCTCATCTGTCCCTGGAATTCCGTTACGCAGCTTCTCTCCCCAAAACCCTAAAACCCTACAATTCTCATCGTCTCACGATGAAGGACCGCACTCCTTCATCCAATGGCGCCGTTTACGTCCCTCCTCACCTGCGTCTCCGCTCCGTCATCACTTCTTCTAATTATTCCTCTGCTGCTGTTTCGGCTGTTGACTGCAAGTTGAAGGAGGCTCCGGTCGCGCTGCTCAATTCAGGACCCACTGCTGCGTCTGACTTGCACACTCGATCTCCGGAACTGCTCCACACCGGGAATTCGCATTTCAATTCGGTGCACTATGATTCCGCCTACCACGACGATTGTGATTATGAGTTTTCGCATCATCCGGTGAGATTGGATTCTTTTTGCATTTTTTACTTGATTTTTGATTAGTTGATTAGCGTCGTTTTTTTCCTACTGTCAAATTGTGGGCGTGCATTTGACTTAAAGCCTGGCTTCTCAAGCGGGAATTATGATTGGGGCGGTTTAGTTCAGGTCGACTGTTTTGGTATTTCCTTGAGCTTTTTAGTCGCTCTTGAAGCTCCAGTTACTTGAACCAGGCATTTTTTTTCCTGGATTGGTATTTTTGATTCTAGTTTAAGTGTTGATTAAGCCATGCTCTATGTGGCTCAACAATTGATTACGTTTTGTTGTTATTTACTCGGTTCTTTAATGGATGGCCTAAGATGCTGGCTATGATGCTCATTTGGTGACTGGTTGATAGATAAAGGTATATTGGTGTTGGGCTGCTAGTGACAATATAGACTACTTGTTCAGTCGTTGTTCTTAATCGAGAAGAATTTTGGACGAACTTTTGATAACGTCAAGAAATTTGATTGGCACCTCTCAAAGCAGCTGGTTTGTGTTTCTACTCGTTTCTGGGACTGAATTTCAGAAACGAAGGTAGACATTGATGTATGGGAAAGGAAGTTAGAATTTTATAGTAATATCTGTTTTTTGAATAAATATGTGTGTTTGTATACATACAATCACGCTGTATTTATGTAGCATGTGAATGTGTACTTTGCTTTTTGATATGTTGGATATTTGCTTATTTACTTTCTTACAAGATTGTTATGATACATTATTGAAATATGTGTAGGGTGTTTCACCTTCTGTAAACATTGATGTATGGAAAAGGAAGTTAGCATTACTTTTACGCGACAAGGAGAAGCAAGAGGTGGTTTCTAGGGAGAAAAAGGATAGACATGATTTTGAACAAATAGCTGATTTGGCAAGTAGAATGGGACTTTTTAGGTAACATTTTATTCTTTTGAACATGTTATGCGTCACCACTAAAATGTATGGTTGTGATTCTTAATGTTCTGGCTGTCGTTCTTGGCAGCCATCTATATGCTAAAGTCGCTGTTTTTAGTAAGGTTCCATTACCGAACTACAGATTTGATTTGGATGATCGGCGTCCACAGAGAGAGGTATTATAAGCATTGCTTCATTTTACAGCTCGTTTTTGTTTCACATGTTTTGACAACCATCTGCTCAGTGCTAATTGTCAAAGTTTTATTCATTTCTCTATTTCACTTGGAAGCCACATTCTTCTTTGCATCATTGCCAGCTTTGCTTAAATTTATCATTTAAGTCCTCAATATGACATAAATGAACAGTGGTCTTGTTGCTTCCTTTTCAAGTGTACAGTTTCTGGGTTTTCTTTTCCCTAGTATGCTTTTATGCATATTTCTCCGGAAATTGAAAAGCTTTCTGAATTTGAACAGGTCTCTTTGCCTCCCGGCTTGCTTAGAAGAGTTGATGCACATATTGGAGAATTTCTCTCTCAAAAGTCTAGGTTAAACGGTTTTCAAGATATCTCTGTCTCTCGATCGAGCAGTAGTGGTAGTATTGCTACAGATGAAGGGCTTTTTGAGCAACCTGAGCTACAAGCATCTAGTAAGGCTGTGATGGAAAAGATTCTTTGGCGGAGAAGTTTGCATTTGCGTGATCAACAGCTTGCTTGGCAGGTTCAACTCCATAAAATGATCTGTTCGCTTTATCCCCTAGAGCATTCATTTGGTTGAATAATTGTTTAGTTTCTAAATTATAGGTTTGACTCAGGTGTGGTCTTATGATTAGCATGATGCATTTACAAACTTCTCTAAATACTTATGCAAGAACTTTTTGTTTCTATAAAATGCGTGGATTTGATCTTAGAAATACAGTCCTGCTGCTCGAAAGTTTACTCCGAATTTATTTTCTTTTCTAGTTGAGAAAGCGAGTTTGTTGAGGTCTATTTGATGTATGAAATATCATTTAGTTAAATTAGGAAATACTGGAGTGATTTTTTGAAAATTTGATTTGCTAGTTGAGAATTTTTTTAATTGAACTTGTTACAGAAAATTTAATTGAACTTGTTAAAAGAATTCTCCACTAGAAAATCAAATGTTTGACAAATCACTCCAGTACTTCTTAATTTAACTAAATGATGTTTGTGTGACAGGGAGTTTTTTTTTTTTTTTTTTTTGGCGATTTTATGGAATATTTAGCTTGAGAGAAATAGGAGAGTCTTTAAGTGAGAAGGAAAGTTCCTAGGAGGAGGTAGGAGGAGGTTTGGGACTTGGCCAAGTTCAATGCCTCCCTTTGGGCTTCCATCATAGGACTTCAATGATCATCCTTTATCTCTTAGAGGCCCTTTTTGTAATTGTTTCTGTTTTTCTTTCTTTACTTTTGTTTTTGTTGCTTCTTGGCTCCCTTTTTGGCCTGGGTTTTTCATTTTTTGTATTGCCGCCTTGTATTCTTTCAATCTCAATGGAAGTTGTCTTTCTCATTAAAAAAAAAAAAGAAATTTGTTCATAGGTTTGCACATTCTGAATAATGACATGATAATTGTTTTTATGACTTTTGAGATCAAATTCAAATTAGCAGGCTTCTCATTTTCAAGCGATTTGGTTGGGACTTTTCAATTAGAAATAAGTGTGTAGATACATTTATATCTTTTAGTTAGACAAAAGCTTTTATGTAGACACACTTACATTTTCTTACTCTTCTCTTGCTGGTAATGAAGCCTGTCCAGTAAGATATAGTTTCACCTTTCAGGTTTTAAGTTATTTTTCTCATGGCACAAATCATAGAATTTTTTTCTGGTATTATATTTTTATTTACCTTTTGATTTATACATTATTTTGTAAAACCAGTCATCTTCTGAAGGAAGAGAAATGCTGGAATTCCGGAAAAATCTCCCTGCATACAAGGAGAAGGAGGCCGTATTGTCCACAATCTCACAGAATCAGGTTTATATGGTTTTATACATTTATATACGGTGTCTTCTTAACTTACTCCTGCCTGCATGCTAATGCGTCATTTCTTTATAAGTTGTTATTGACTGCTATCCTCATCAATATCAATTTAGTAGCCAAGTTGCATTTTCACTACACTAGAAATAACTCGTCTATCCTAGACATGCTGTTACATTATTTATATGCTTTTCTACTGTTCTGCAATATAATTTTCTTTACATCTTACCACTCGAGCATGTGTGTGCACACACACATGAGGAATCCACTCCATGCCACTCCAATCCACTCCACTTCAAGTTTTCATTGGACTCTCTTTTTGGGTGGTGTAAATACTTCGGAAAATTTGGGAAAGGAATCCATGCTCCTCCCTCTCTTAGTCTTGGTGTGTACTATTTTAAACAAGTGGGGAAGACATTGATCATCCTTTCTTGGATTGTGACTACTCGTGCGGATCTCGGGGCTGGGTGTTTAATGCTGTACACTTCTGTTTACCATATTTGCTACGCTAAAAAAATGTTCTTGCGCATTGTCCTCTTAGATCATCCTTTCAGAGGAAGGCTAAGGCTAAGGTTCTTTGGATCAACTCCATTTTTTCAATTTTGTGGTAGCTTTGGACAGATAAGATTAGAAAAATAATCAAAACTTAGGAAGGATCTTTGAATTCTTTTGGGGGTATAATCTCTTATAAAAAAATTTGGGGGTGTAATCTCTTTTCACTTTCTAGTTGGAGTCTCTTATTAGAATTTTTCAGTATATAAATTAATTACTCTCTTTCTTTGACCAATTGGAGAGCTTCTCTAGAATCTCCTTTGTTTTTTATGGATGCCTTATAACCTCTATTTTGTATTTGTTTACCTTTTTTCCCCTTAAAATAAGGTAATTGTTTCTTAAAAAGATATGTTAGATTGGATCTCTTGTCCTTCTTTGTTTAATTGAAAAAAAAAACTCTTTCTTATAAGAACACTCAAACATTTTGAACCCTCTAAAGTATATGTATTTCTGAAAGCCAATGTTTCACATTATGGTTTTGGAAAAGAATATTGGTTCGTTATCTCGCCCATATTATATTAACTTTGTTTGTCAGATCCGCCTTGAGTTTCATTTTTCACTATTTTGTGACATGTAATTAATGTATACTGCAAAAATAAAATTAATAATTTCCCAAGCTTTCGATTGCCTTGTAATGGCTGGAATTTGGATTCTGCAGGTTATTATTATATCAGGTGAAACTGGTTGTGGCAAGACTACGCAAGTTCCCCAATTTATTCTGGAATCAGAAATAGAATCACTTCGTGGAGCTGTTTGTAGCATCATATGTACACAGCCAAGACGTATATCTGCTATGTCTGTCTCTGAAAGAGTTGCTTCTGAGAGAGGGGAGAAATTGGGTGAATCTGTAAGTAGCTCAAAATGTCAAACAAAAACCATTACCATCTAACATTATGGGTTATGATAATGTTTCTGTTTCTTGATGTATTTCTTCAAGGTTGGTTATAAAGTGCGGCTGGAGGGTATGAAAGGAAGGGACACTCATCTTCTCTTTTGCACCACCGGCATCTTGTTGAGAAGATTGTTGGTAGATAGAAATTTAAAAGGCATAACCCATGTTATTGTTGATGAGATTCATGAACGTGGAATGAATGAAGGTGAAAAGTGATTAGAATTGGTGATTTTGTACTATGAAAAGTGAAAATTATAACTTCTCATTTAAAATATTTTTCATTCTAGATTTTCTGCTTATTGTCCTGAAAGATCTCCTTCCTCGCCGACCAGAATTGAGGTTGATTCTAATGAGTGCAACTTTAGATGCAGAACTTTTCTCATCCTTCTTTGGAGGGGCTCAAATAATTCACATTCCGGTAACAAGAAATTTTTTATTGTTTTTGGAGAACTCAATGTTGTTATGAGTGTTAGTCTGCCATTCAGTCTTACTCCTCTATGACTGAGTTTTAAAGTTTACGGGATCGGTCCTTTTTTTAAAATCTTTATTCATCATTATAGATTCTCTTACTCCTGTATCTTATAATTTAACTTGTATTATCTATTGTTTCTTGTTCGAAAACATTTTTGTGGTATAACTCCAAGGGTTGAGCATAGTTGTAAAGGAGATTGGTTTCATTTAACTGAATTCATATTGTTTGCAGAGTTTCAAACCTAAGACTGTTTGGTAGAGTTTTTTGCAAATTAGGTTTTAGGAACTGTGACTTGTTTAAGGTTATTGTGTAATTATTTTCAGACTCATGATTTTTAAAGATAAACAATCCTACGATTCCCAGAGATCGGCAATCTGTGAAAATAAAGGGGCCAACTTGGAGCCAAGGGGACAACAGACTGAAAAGTTGAATTTATTTCTTAAGATTTAAATAACCCTAAGAAGGCTATATTTCCTAATGTTGGTTGTTTGAGTTGGATAGTGAGTGGAAATTTTGGATAGAAAGGTTCCAAAACCTTCATTTTGAATATTTTTCCTGTTGGTGGAAATTAGCTTAAATCAAGGACTAGAAATTTTGTTGAAAGATGTGCTGAATCCTTTGCTTTGGTCTGCATTAGGGATTCACGCATCCTGTCCGAACTCATTTTCTGGAAGATATTCTAGAAATGACTGGTTACAAATTAACTCCATACAATCAAATAGATGATTATGGTCAAGAGAAAACGTGGAAAATGAGCAAACAAGCACCACGAAAGAGGAAAACTCAGATTGCCTCTACTGTCCAGGTATTTGAAGTTTTTCGATATACTGATACTTCAAAGTCCTAATCTTCTAACATTTTTTCCCTCTTGGAACTTTTGTAATTAGGATGCAGTTATGGCTGCCGATTTTAAGGAGTACAGTCTTCAAACTCAGGAGTCTTTATCATGTTGGAATCCAGATTGTCTTGGTTTTAATCTCATAGAATATCTTCTAGTCAGGATATGTGAGAGTGAAATTCCTGGAGCTATTCTTGTTTTTATGACTGGGTGGGATGACATCAGTTCTCTGAAGGAAAAACTTCTAGCTCACCCTTTACTAGGTGATTCAAGTCGTGTTTTGTTGCTGGCATGCCATGGCTCTATGGCCAGTACAGAGCAGGTAATATTTTGTATTGTGGAAATAGATCAATTTGATTTGCCACATCTCTCTCTCTCTCTGTTTGTACTTTTCCTGCATGAGATATTAGTTAGCCAATATTTTTCATCTTGATTGAGAAAGATAAATGTGATCATACTTTAAAAAAAAAAGATAAAAAGAAAAATGATCATACTTTTTTGAGTGACTGTGAAAGCATGAATGTGATCCGATATATACCCTATGCTGTTTTCTTTTTCTTTCTAAAATTTTATTCCTCAAACTTTTATATTTATCAAAGTTTCAACGCTAATTTCAAATGTCTGCAGAGGTTAATATTTATTAAACCTGACAAAGGAGTGAGGAAGATAGTGCTTGCAACAAATATTGCTGAGACTAGTATCACGATAAATGATGTTGTGTATGTTCTGGACTGTGGAAAGGCGAAAGAAACATCATATGATGCTTTAAATAACACTCCTTGTCTGCTTCCCTCTTGGATATCCAAGGTTTCTGCTCAACAAGTAAGGTTATATTCTCTTGCTAAAGATATGTGTTCTGCCTCTCCCTTTGATGTTGGCATATACATGGAACTTTGTGAGATCTCCATTCTATTTTTTTGTCTGAATGTTACTTTCCGTATAACTGACATACCATACATTTTTCTCATGCATTTTTTCCCACTTTTGCTGTGTTGGAGAGAATTTTGCAGCCTCATTGGATGATGGCTGCTGTTTTTTCTTTTTTTGAACTAATTCTTCGCCCTCTTCTTAGGGCAGAGCATTGTCTCCAATTGCTCTACCAGGATACAGTATACATTAAATTTAAAAAAAGAACAAGGCTGGTTGTATGTTGGTAGATATTATTTAGTATCTTCCTGAATAGGATCTGAATATAGGAGGCATTATTCTCCTGTTTCCAGCTTTTAAAAACTACTATATATATAGAACTAATTGCTAATATGTATTTTGAATCAGTTCTCAGAAGTTGTCTTTTTAATCAAACCTAACCAAGTATCAGGATGATTTTTTCTTAATTTTTTAAACCTGGAATTCAATACGAGGTAAGAAACAAATGCTATTAACGTGGAAGAATGAGATATAAAAATGTATTTAACCCTTGGGGGGAGGAAATTTTGCTGTGTGGCCCAACACACTAATAAGTGGTAGCATTCATTTATGGTAGAAAGTTCATGAATCTTGTAGATCAGACCAGGAGGTTCTTGTTGCTCCAATGTTTCTTTTCTGAAGTACATGTGCAATATGCAATCAAATACGTGACCATTTTGAGTGTGGGTAAACTTTGCAATCTCATTACTCCGTCTGGAATTTTCTTTGTGTTTTGCTCCATCCCTTTTCTAAGAGTTTGACCATGGACAGCAACGAGAATTGTGTGTATGGAGGTTTCTAGATATTTTCAGCATTTCAAATCTTTTCAAGTTGTTAGTTTTGATTGTTTATTTTTTCCCCTTGTAGAGAAGAGGAAGGGCTGGCCGTGTTCAACCAGGAGAATGTTATCATCTATACCCTAGGTGCGTGTTTGATGTTTTTGCTGAGTATCAGCTGCCAGAAATTTTGAGAACACCTTTACAGTCCCTCTGCTTGCAAATAAAAAGTTTAAAGCTTGGAAGTATATCAGAGTTTCTATCTAGGGCTTTGCAGTCACCAGAACTACTAGCGGTAATTGTGTTTTCCCTTTTTATTTCAATCTGGATACAGTATATGGTGAAGTTGCCACGTTTAAACCTTTTGCATTCCATTGTCTATCAGCTCCTTTTGTATTCACATCCCCTATCGGCTATCTGTACTTTTTTCACGTTTGCTACAATCATTTTTGGTCAATTATTGTTTGCAGGTTCAGAATGCTATTGAATATCTTAAAATCATTGGGGCATTTGACGAGAGTGAAAATCTTACAGTTTTAGGTATGAAGTAAAGTTTAGTTCTACTTTCCGTTTTGATGATTATAGCTTATTGTATTGTATGGATGTCCCTTCGGGAACATCCGATAAAATTGTATTGTATGGTTTTGTAATATGGAACAGATAACCTCATTCAGTGTTCCTGACAGGTCGTTATTTGACCATGCTCCCAATGGAGCCAAAACTGGGAAAGATGTTGATATTAGGTGCTACCTTCAACTGTTTGGATCCAATTTTGACCATTGTTGCTGGTCTCAGTGTGAGAGACCCTTTTCTAACACCACTGGAGAAGAAGGATGTAAGTCTGTTTGCACCATGCTATATCGTATAATAGGTATTCACTTACATTAATCAAATTTAGAGGTAAAATTTGTTAGACTCCTTGAAAAATTCTGGTTGGAGTACTGAAAAAGGTTTTGAAGCTAATGTGAACTGCAAACCCATCTCAGAGAAAGAGAAGTTTTCACTCCAGATCATGGGGTATCCATCTCAGAGAAAGAGAAAACGTTTTCTCCTCCTCCTCCTGGTTGGAGTACTGAAAAGGGTTTTGAAGCTGATGTGAACTGCAAACCCATCTCGGAGAAAGAGAAAAAGTTTTCACTCCAGATCATGGGGTATCCATCTCAGAGAAAGAGAAAACGTTTTCTCCTCCTCCTCCTGGTTGGAGTACTGAAAAGGGTTTTGAAGCTGATGTGAACTGCAAACCCATCTCGGAGAAAGAGAAAAAGTTTTCACTCCAGATCATGGGGTATTCATTTCAGAGAAAGAGAAAACGTTTTCTCCTCCTCTTCCTCCTCCTTTGCTATGGAAATTCCTCTTGTTCCTCTCATACAATATACTCCAAATAATAGACTAAGACTTTTTTTTTTTTAAATTTTGTGGGGGTAAGAAACTGATATTTCATTGATGGTATCAGGTATGGGAAAAAAAAGCTGGATAAGGCCTTCCAGTTTATCAGGAATAATAGACTAGACTGTTGATCCAAATAATCCTTGCTTTTCCTCTAAGATCATGGCCATAAAAAACTTTGTTCAGGATGTGCACTGAACTTTTTTTGTGGTACCACCCTTTGCATGGACTTCTTATGCACTACCAATTTCTAGTCGGAGAAATCATTGGAGAGAAGAGAGAGATGCCATGTGAAGCTTTTCTGTAATCTCATTTTCTTTTAGATATAGGTGATATCATATCTTCACCCTATCCTATATTTTCTTTTACTAAATAGTAAATAAAAAGTCTCCTATGTTATTAAAACATATAAATTTAAAATCAAAATAATAGAAAGTAAAACAGTTCCCACATTAATGTATTCTGTTTTATTTATTTAAAGGCTGCAGAGGCTGCAAAGTCTCAATTTTCACAAGATTGCAGCGATCACCTTGCTATTATCCGGGCTTATGCGGGATGGAAAGAAGCTGAAAGGAACTTTGGTGCATATGACTTCTGTTGGAAGAACTTTCTTTCTTTACAATCGATGAAGGCTATTGATTCACTAAGGAAGGAGTTTTTCTCTTTGCTCAGAGATACTGGCTTGGTTGATGGGTACTCAGACTCTTACAATGCTTGGAGTCATGATGAATACCTCATACGTGCAGTTATTTGCTATGGCCTATATCCTGGAGTTTGTTCTGTTGTGGTATGTCATTGTCCTTATCTAATTTTAATAAAATTTTCTTTTCCCTTTTCTAATCCCTTGGTGCTAAGCAGATTAATCCATTTATAGTTTGTCCTTTCCGTTGTTGAGGTCAAGTTTCCTCATCATGATAACTCATTTGATTGGCCAAATCATATGTTGTAGAAAGCATGGACATTGTAATGCTATTTTCTGCAGACTGTCAGTGTCAGTCATAGATTCAATTAGGACATAATCGCAGAACACATTTTGGAGTATTCAATATATATATATATTTTTTTAAAGATCAAAGAACTGTACATGTGGGGAGATGGATGATGAGAGATGCAAAGGATGCAAAGGACAGAGTCCTGATGTGTGGGACATCTTTTGTGTAGAAAATGAAAACAAGAATTAATTTATTTTTCAAACCTTTAAATAAACTGCCCTATAAAAACCTAAAAAAATATATATAGAGAGAGAGGACAGACAAATGGAAAACAAAAGAAAAAAGGTGCAATAGACCTACAGTATGATATGTTCCAATTGGGAGGCATTTATAACTCCTTAGCTTTGTTGCTTTCTTTTATTTATATTCACTCCTTTGGGAGTTTGTATCTTTAAACAATTTTGTTCCTTTTCATATGTTAATGAAAAGTTCATATCTTGTTCAAAAAAAAAAAAGGGTACAACAGACCTACAGAAGCCGTGAATTTGAAAAGATATAATTGGAAAACGTTACATTGTTGTGGAATATAATTTTTTTATGCTATATATTCTTTAAGATAAAAAAAGAATTGTAAAAAAAGATTTTACGATTTCCCTCTCATTCTCCCCACCCCATTTTTAGGATGGAAAGATTATATATATACACAATGTTAGAATATTTAAAATTACCCCTTATGAAAATTTATAGTTTTACCCCTTCATATAATTCATAATGCTTGAAAGGACTGAATTGTGCTCACATATATGTTAATCAATGTCCCTGCAATATTGTCTCAACTTATTTAGAATTGCATGTTGGTGTGACTGTCTACGCGTCTGCCTGGCCTTCTGTTGTTGTCTATGATTCATACAACACACCCTTTGCCTCTTTCTTTGCTCTTGCCCAAAAATATGATGCGACTGTTTCTTTCCATACCTTTGTTCACTAACATTAGTCCTATGCAGCATAATGAGAAGTCATTTTCTCTCAAAACTATGGAGGATGGCCAGGTGCTTCTCTATTCGGTAAGCATGTTCTTCAACTGCTTGTATGTAACCATGATACTGCAAATTTACAATTACTTATTACCACCATTTTCAATAATTCAATCTTCACTTTGCTTTATAGAACTCAGTTAATGCTCGAGAGTCAAGGATTCCATATCCATGGCTAATCTTCAATGAGAAGATAAAAGTGAACTCCATTTTCCTTCGAGATTCAACAGCCATCTCTGACTCAATGCTGCTTCTCTTTGGTGGAAGCATCTCAAAAGGTGATCATGTAAGTATTCTGGGGAATCAATATTTTCTCCTGCAATATGTTTTGCATGTGATTGTTTCGCCATTTTTCTCTGCAGCAACTTTTTTTTTTTTTTTTTTAATTTTTGTACCTTGTAGTTTCACATTCTGGATTTAGTAGTAAACTCTTGCACTTGCAGGATGGACACTTGAAAATGTTGAGCGGGTTTTTGGAATTTTTTATGAAACCTGATGTAGCAGAGACATATCAGAAATTGAGATTGGAACTTGAAGAGCTTATACAGAAGAAAGTAAGTGGAACATCATATTTCGGATGCTGATAGTACCTGTTGTTTTTGTTTACTTTTAGTTGATGATACTATTTTTTCTTACTTTTTTTTACCACAATTATTTAAGATTCCACATGATAATAATACTGTTTTATATTTCTAGAACGATGTATTTTGAGTGAGTATCTTTTATGAATTTTTAGTTTTTAAAATGTTATTAAAATCTTAATCAAATTTTAGAATCAGTAAAAATGGCTAAATTTTGATTGATGTTATTTGAATATAGAAAATATAAAAACGAAGCCACATAACACATGAAATGTTACTAGACGACCCCAAGTGCTCTACTCATTGATTTGGTCAATGTGCAGCTACTAAATCCAAAGACGATGGACTTGCACTCCCACCATGAGCTCCTATCTGCTGTACGTTTGCTTATTTCAGAAGACCAGTGTGAAGGTCGATTTGTTTTTGGCCGCCAGATCCTTAAGCAGCCCCCCAAGGCATCTACTCTGGCAGCACCACCACCACCAACTTCTGTTTCAAGAACTGAAAGCGGACCTGGTGGTGATAATTCCAAGAGTCAACTCCAGACTTTACTCACGAGGGCTGGGTATGCTGCACCCACTTACAAGACTAAGCAACTGAAGAATAATCAATTTCGAGCAACCGTGGAATTTAACGGAGTGCAAATTATGGGACAACCTTGTACCAACAAAAAGAACGCAGAAAAGGATGCTGCAGCTGAGGCTCTTGAGTGGTTGATGGGTGGAAGTAAGACAGGGCACGACTATGTCAACCAAATGTCCATGATGCTAAAAAGGAGCAAGAAGGATCATAACTGAGCCAGCACAGCCACCTTTTTACTGGAAGGAATTTTGAGAACGCAGTAAAAGCACAGCAAAACTGATGAAGCTCAGGTATTACTACCCTTGACCTTGAGAATTGAAGCTACTTGGGAAACAAAAACTGAAAAAAATGGCAAAGTCTGTTATTCTTGCTACAGCAATATTATATTACCTAGGTAATTTTCTGCTTGGTAACAGATTTGGAGGTGCATGAGGGACATCAAATGTGGTTCATGAAAATAAAAGAGCATCCGCTTCCTAGGCTGGAATTTGGACCACAGACTTGAGAGGATTGAAGGCAAGGAGTTGAATAATGGGGGGACCAAAAATGTCACGTTCGCAAAGGAGATGGGGAAAGTGATGATGCACTGCAAGGTTCGGTTCAGGAAATTACATGTGATTATTTTTTGTACAGAAATTTATTTCAACCCCAATCACATACTTGTAAAATATCATTTTTTTGGGGGGGTGCAAAAAGAATAGTAGGCCTGTAAAATTGCGAAGTGAAATATTTGGTTTCGAAATTGGTTGACAGTAAACAATGTCTAGTCCTCAAAAACAACAGCCATGTCAGAGGAAGGAGGGGTGCAAGATGCAACAGTACAGCAGCACAGTCTGCATCTTTCCCTGACTTCTTTTTAATGAATGCTGGGTCCTTGCACAGTTTGTATGTATCTTTCCCTATCCCCCTTTTTTAAGATGTTGGGTCCTTGCACTTCTATGAAACAGCAAAGAAGCCCCCAAAGAATGGAAAATTTTCTGTGCCATGTCAAAATCATTGATACCAAATTGTGATGGGCTGAGTTTTTTAGTTCTGATCCCCTGTCTGAATCTGAAAATGGGTTAATGGTAAATCTCCTGGCCCAGCAGATATTCAGATCACACAGTCACAGACCATATTGTATAATGAGAAGATTGATCTGACCAATTCTCCAATCCCCAGAGAATTGTAGCTGTACCAACTGTAAACCATTCCACTGGGAAGGTACAATTTAAATTTGAAAGTAGTGCTTGTTTCTTTTCTTTTTTTCCAGGGAATGCAACAGCGATAGTGGTGTAGGAAAAAATAGGGTATCAGATGAGACAATGGCAGAAGAAGACAGGCTGTGAATGTCACTTTCTGATACCTTAAAAACACAAAATGTTTTGAAAGGCTTGGACAGTTGTGCGCATTGAATGGCAGAAAGTGAGGCCAGAGAGTTATTGGAAATTAATTATTTGTCTCATAGTTCTCAGAAATTCTTCAGATATCAATGGTCTTAGTCTACAATTCAATTCTTAATTTCTCCCCATTTGTGACCTCTGTGACCCTCCATCCCATGTCCTTTCATATCGTGCTCTGGTTGCCTTGTCGGCCCATCATCCTTTTTTTTTTTTTTTAAATCCCATCTCTCTCTCTAATAATAACTCATATTTTCTTTATCAAAAAGGAAAAAGAGATCTTACAGATAATATTACCATTCCCTAACTATTACAGTATCAATTTAAATTTATTGTTATATATTTTCAACTAACAAGTTATTGTTATATATTTTCAACTAACAAGTTGGAAGTTTGAATTCTCACCTCCACATGTTCAACTCAACAAAAAAAATATATATATTGTCGTTGTAAAAGCCTTATTCCTAAGTTAATATAAATTCGAGGGAAAATATAGATTTCAAAGATGTAAAAGCTTTAGGCCAAATGATTCAAATTTTCAAAATAGAAAAGGACATGGAATCTTGACAACATAAAAGGGAAGCATTTTTTAAAATCTCATAAACGTTCAACAACTAGATTGACTATTTAAATGGCTGTGGATCTCTTGACAATTTTTTAAAAGGAAACAAAACATTAAAAAATAAAAAAGAAAAGAAAGACATAGGGGTTGTTTTTGTGTTCATTTATTGGGGGAAGAAGAAAAAATTTGTGTCAATGCTGTGAAAGCACAGATTGTGTTCATTCATTATCTTATCCGAAATAACTTAAAAACATTTGATTGCAACTGCTTGGTCGGTCAGCATAAGCACTATATTGGCTAACACAATGGACCACTCTTCTTTAATATCTTTCCCCCCATTTTGCAGATCTGATCTCAACCAGCTATGTACAGCTGCTTGTTCATATCCAAAATGCTAAAAAAAAAAGTGATCCATTGTACGTTGTAATCCCCGATGCGATATTAGTATCAGGTTGTAGGTTTGAATTCTCTCTTCTTGTTTATAATATAGTTCAACGGAAAAAAGTTTATATTGTGAATTTCGTATTCTTTTGTAATAGTCGTTGCATTAAAATGTGAAAAAAGCATAATATTTGATGTTTAAGGTGTCATTTGATAACCATTTCGTTTTAGTTTTCTGTTTTTAAAAATTATACTTGTTTATGTACAATTTCATCAGTGAGTTTTTCACGAAATATATTTGAATTCTTAGTCAAATTTAAAAAATAGAAACAAGTTTTTGAAAACTATACTTAAGAGAGAGAAAAAAAAACGTTACATAAAGCAGAATGAATAGGGGAGAGTTAAATTAAGAAAGAGAGAGAGAAAAAAAGTGTAAGATATTCTCCCAGCTGGATTGATGTAGCAACCAATTAATTATGTGACCATGTCTTGATTGATTATTAAGGGCAGTGAGGCCTACACAATATTTTGCACGTACGTTTGTTTGGACACATTGCATATTCCTCATCAAACAAGTGTCTTTAATTAGGCTCCTTTTATGTGCCATTTGGGTCCCATTCCCAACCCTAATTTCACTATTCCTTTCAACTTCTTACTCTATAATTCAATTTATTATATATTATATTTTTTATCAATCAATGTTATTTAACTTAATCTCATTTATGATGATTTTTGTCTAACCTTCAAATCTCCTGATTTTCTTTGCTAATTTAAGTATAGTTCAGTGGGTAAGATACTAATTATATTATTTGAAGTCCGAAAGTACAATCTTCCACATCTATGTTGTACTAAAAAAACTACTTTACGTATGATCAACTCTTTTAAAAAATAAGAAGCAACTCCTTGATCAACTAAGGAATTTAAATTTTTCTTACCAATTAAAGGAAATTTTATTAAAATAGGAAGAGATTTCAATAATTTTTTATAAGTGGAGAATTAAACTAGAGACCTTTAATTATTATTATTCTTTTTTTAAGAATCAAGGAAAAGACACCTATTTAAAAATTTATACATATAAAAAATAGAAAACAAAGGTCCAACCTTATATTTTCTAAATGTGGACAAAGTGACATAATTGCATGACTTATTTAATATTCTTGATATCGCCCAATTATATTTTACACTTGTTTTGATATCAAAGAATAAAGTAATGGTAATTCTTTTAAAGTGTTATCATAGAAATTAAATTTCAATCTTATTATTTGGAGATATATTTCTAAATTAATTGAAATATGTAATTATTTTGTTATATTATTATATTTTCCCGTATAAAAATAAACAATGTATCAATTATGAATTAAATAATCGAAATAGAAGAAATAAGGTTAAATTACCAATTTAGTTCTTAAATTTTTAATTGTCTGTCTAATATATTCTTAAATCTAATAAGTCGGGTTAAAGTTCACGTACTCATTTGGTACAATAAAATAAAAAAGTTTAAAAATCTATTAAATACTTTTTTAAAAAAAATTATATACTTTTATCATTTAATTTGGACGAGTACAACAAACAATCCTTTTGTAGTGGTTGATAGCTCTACTAAGCGAAGAACTGCTCACTGTCTTTTCTTCTCGAGTCACATGTGTAATAGTTTAAGAGAAGAGAAGCAAGCTACTTTCACCTACCTATCTCATGTCTATATGCAGCAACAGTCATGTATCCATATGATTAGCAAAAGTCAGACATTCGAGAGAATTCAAATTTCCACCCCATATATTAAAAGGAAAAAAAATAATTATAATTTAATAAGAAAAGAAGCAAGAAAAATAAACGAAGCGGGTACTGGGCTGAAACATACGCGTCCTTTCAGGAAGAGCCTAAAAACTGAAAATGGCATAACAAATTAAATAACAGCTCTTCTTTTTTCTTTTTTCTTTTTATTTTTCTTAATTTCCCTTCACTCTCTCTCATAACTATTTATAAATTCCAATTAAAAAAAAAGAAAAAAAGAAAACCTTCAAATCTAGCTTTGACCGTCGTCCGCCCGCACGATCTCTGATTCGCTTTGTAAAATTCAACTTCGTCTTCTTCTTTCTTCCTTCATCCGCCATTTTCGCATTTTCAGTCTCTTTCAGCTCTCTCACAGACACCCATTACTCTCTCACTCACTCACTCACTGCTATCACAATTTCATGCAATTTCTCTTCCCTTTCTCTTTACTCTCATTACTGCTCTTCTTCTACGCTCTCTATTGCCCTCTATTCCTGATTTACAGCTTCAGATCCTTTTGTTCTCAATCCCACAGCTGGGCCGCCGTTTGTCGCCCCCCAATTCCTCTTTATGCGTGAATAACCCTTCTCTAGTCTCTACTACCGATACCCACAAGAGGAGTGTATCAGTGTTCCTTTTTCTACGCCTCGTTTCTCGCTTTGATCTTCTCGGCATCATTCCCCTGTTTCGTGGGATGTTTTTGGGTTGGTGTTTATGATAATTAATATCTCTATTTATGCGTCGTCGTCGCCTTCATTCACTTTGTGATTCTTTATTCGCGCTGCGCTTCTGAGTACGTACGTCTTTTTCTGACTTGGAGTTGTTTTTAAGCTTCTAGGGGAACTAATTTGGCTTTGTTGGTTTTGATTCTTCATTGTTACTTTGCTTTGGAGTCTGGTCTGAGTTTTCGTCTATTTCGTTTGATCTCTGATATCATTTGCATTTATTCAAAATGGAATACTCTTTGAACGCCGTCCTAGTGGTAAATAGTAGGTTGATAATCATGCCTCTGTTGGAAGGTTCAAGTTCAAAGTGGCTCTTTAAAT
The DNA here is from genome assembly GCF_013281855.1 of Momordica charantia. Lineage (NCBI taxonomy): Eukaryota > Viridiplantae > Streptophyta > Magnoliopsida > Cucurbitales > Cucurbitaceae > Momordica > Momordica charantia. The sequence goes on along the minus strand of NW_028275167.1, from coordinate 28,724,994 downwards.
CATATGGGTTCATGATGGTAACTTTTTTGATTCGTGATTAATCGCTGTATTTAATTATTATTCTTTTAGCATCATACTTGCTTTTCAATAGTGTTGGCTTTTTTCTTTCCCCCAAAGTTGGGTCTACTTTAGTTATGCTCTTATTACTAAAGTGAAGGAAATTTTTTATTGATTTATTAATTTCAGATGGATGCTAAAGTGGGTTCTAGACTTGGTATTTTGGATTATTTATTTTCAAGAAGTAGACACTGTCCTAATAGACAGAGAGATTGCTGCTTACGGGTTCTTCTTCTAACTTCTTGGTCATAGCTTGCCTCGAGTGGCATAATAGTTTTGAGTAATCTAGAGTTAAATTAACTTCTGCTACATGGCCATGAAGAAGCTACTGGTTGATCGCCATCAGAGTGTTTTTACGGCCTCTGTTGGGAAGAAATCAAATATTGGTGCTCTCTGTCATATTGCAATTTTTAGTAAGCTTCTCTTGACCAAGTCTAATTGACGTCGACAATTTATTCTTCTCTGGTGGGGTATGCAGGTAGCTAGCCGCTATTTCTATATGAGTATTACTTTAGGCCTTAAATGATTGGAGTGCATAGAGAGTCTCTTTGACTCTAAAGTCTACACTGGATGGTTTCATTAGAAATGGCGATTGACGTCAATGTCAATAATGGGGCATATTGTAGGGTCGATTCCTTATGTTTGGCAAAGGGGATAGATCTCACATGCCTCAATGGAATGTTTTCTTAATCACTTTACCTAACGGGCCTTTTGTGTTCCCATACTTTTTGACCGAAGTATGTTTATCTCACTTGTTGCACGCTGTGCTGGATTTTTTCAACGGGACTATTTATAACTCCATTGCATTGGTATGAAAGAAACTTCTTGATAGCTCGTTTGAGGATTTGATTTTGTATGTTTCCCGAGTGGGAATTTTATCATTGCATTTATTTTCTTATGCATGTCAATGTTTCACTACATGCGTGGTTCAGAATGTGATAAGGATTGTTGGTTACCTTGTTATTGTGCCTGACGTTTGTAGCGTCTTTGCTCTCTGTGTCATTCCACAGCGTTATGTTTTCTTTCCTTTTTTTCTCCCTTTCTGTTGCTACTGCATCTTTTGAGGGATTTGTGTAAGAGAAATATTTCATTTCTTATTATCATTTCAGGAATACTAATTTGGTTATTGTGAGATTGACCCTGCAAGTCTTTTTTTTTAAATTTGGGGAGAGTTCCCCCTTGATTGAGATCGACCTCAAGAGCTTTGATCTGATTGTCAACTTGTCATCCCTTTCTAATCTTCTTCGACTCTTGTGTGTTCAACCATGATCACACACCATGATTTCATATTCCTCATAATGTGCTGTTCTATATAAATATGTATGTTAATTGAATTGTGTTAGCTCTATTGATTCTCATGCTTTGAATTAGTTGACTACGTGCCAGTGGCTCTTTTCTGCATAATTTCTTCAACTTTTTGGGATTCACCATGAGTGTATAGCTTCAAGAATTGTAGCAGTGTCTTTTATGCATACCAATGGTGTGTCACTATGTTTTGCAGTAGGCAAATTGGACCTTTTCAATTCAATCTATGGAACTTATTGGTCCAAGGAGAGTGAATAAAAAGAATCACCTAATTCGAGAGAATGGTGATTGTCTTTTATCAAATATAGGTGATCTTGATCCGTGGACTGCATGGGCTTATAAACCACGTACTGTTTCCTTGTTGCTTGTTGGCGCCGGCTTTCTTATGTGAGTGTTCTGTTCTCTGATTATAACTTTGTAATTCCGACTTGACAAATAATTTTATAATGACTACTAAGTTCATTTTCTTGAATGGTGAAGTATGCTATTGTTTTTTGAAAAATGAAAGTTCACGTTTTTGTTGCCAATGGTTTACTGTTTGATAGACGATTGAGTTGCTCTTATTTCTATTCTCAATTACGTGGAAACCACTTGTTCTCGCATTTTGTTTTTTCATAATCTTTGGCTAAAGTAATTCTATTATTTGTGGTCTTTTTTTATTTTTTATTTTTTTATCACCTATCCTCTTCATCACTTTCAGCACCATGGTCTTCGACATTTATAGTTTTGGGTTGGATTCTAACACTTTGGATAGGGAGAATAAAGGGCGGGCATTAGAGACTCTATTTCCTCATGCATGGTAATATTCAGTCTTGGATGATATTGTATCCTTCTTCAATTATTATTATTATTTTTTATAATTTGAAAGAATTCCTTCTATTTGCATTTTTTAATGAATGTTTTTGCATGAACTATGTGCAGTTGTGAATTTATTTTGTTGTTTGGATGTGTTTATCAGCTGGGCCAGTGGAGCTCTAGATCCTGAATGCACTGCATCAAGTGATCTTGTTGCATCTGTTAAAAGGTCTGCTCCAAAATGTAAATATTTCTCCTTCAAGAACATGTAATTGTTTTTTTCCTCTTAGAATTCTTTTGTTCATGCTGCTTCTCATAGGGGTGTGTGGGCAATGATCGCCGTTTTCCTTGCATATTGCTTGCTTCAAGCCCCTTCTACGTAAGTTAAAATTTCAATTTTTTCATTACTCGGTTGCTTACAGTTTCCTGGTTGTTTGACTTTTATCATACATTCCCAATTGTGGAGACTTTATCGATATGATTTTTAGAATGACTAGTGATGTAACACATGATCCTGATGTGGCCCATCATTATATAAAGTTATATTTTTTCTGATCGATGAAGTTACTTTCTTTTGCCACGTGTTTCCTTTAATCTTTCGGAGTGCTCACATCAAGATTTTTGTAACTAGGTTTGATTTATTAAGACTGGAGTGCCTTATAAAACTTCCTTGACACTGAGAGGCATATCTTTTCCTTTGGTCTTGTTCAATCAGTTTTTGTTTCTTATTGAAATAAATAAAATATATATTCTGAGGACATCGTTCATCTTTTTTTCTTTCTAATTCGAGTTTTATATTACAACATGGTTCATTTGGGGGATTGAATTTTGATGACATGAGTCTGAATATTTCATCAATCATCATAATATGGTTCTTTTACAAATATTTATCAATTATCTTGCAGGATTCTTATTAGGCCACATCCAGCAGTATGGCGCCTAGTTCACGGCTTGGCTGTCATTTATCTAGTAGCACTCACATTTTTACTTTTCCAGGTTAGGCCTCTTTCCTGAATTCATCCTGGGATTCAATTGTTTAAGCGCTCATGATCTATGTTTTTTTTTTTTTTGGTTATAAACTCTTGGATTGTTCATATATTTAATCTAATTCCGTGATAAAACCATTTAGCTGTTCTCATGGTACTGACCATTCAAAATATAGTGCAAGCTTCGACAACACAGCTTTCTTTTCTTTACAGTATTTGCTAATCCGCAAATCTATTTTCAGAAGCGTGACGATGCTCGGGAATTCATGAAATTTCTCCATCCTGATCTAGGCTTTGGTAATAATTTTATGCTCTTAAATAAACTCATGAAAAAAGTTAGATAAAATTTATGGACGTTCGTCTTATAGTATCCACTTTTCAAGTGCGTGTTCTAAATCTTTATTTATTTTGATTCTTGATTTAGAGCTTCCTGAGAGATCATATGGTACTGATTGTCGTATACTTGTTCCTGAAAATCCCACAAGCAGATTTAAGAATGTCTATGTATGACTTCTTCTTTTACAATTTCAATGGCTTGCCTGTATTATTATTTTTTTTATATGATTTCAAGGTGCTACATCTTTTCTGATTTTTTTTGCTAATCAGGAAACATTGTTTGATGAATTTGTTCCTGCTCACATTATCGGATGGTGGGGTAAGGCTATATTAATCCGTAACCAGCCTCTTCTCTGGGTACTATCAATTGGGTTTGAGTTAATGGAGGTAGTACTTTTTTCTTCTTCTTCTTCTGTACTGCTCCAGCAGCATGTGCAGTGCGCAAGGCCCCATTATCAAGCTACTGAGGCTATATTAATTTGTTCTTAACGTTTCAAAAGTTTTAACTTTACCTAGACTTCAATGATGGAATAATGATTTAGCATTTAAAAAAAGGTTCCTTTTTGAAGGTTAAATATCTACCTTACCTTACTCGATTAAAAACTCAACCATATTTGAAAGTTAGAAAAAAGTTTAAAAGAAAAAGGAAAAGGACCTACTAGTCCAATTACTAAAAGAAAAGAAGGGAGAGATTGCAAATTTATTTGTAGAATTATCAATACTTAGAGCATCACGAAAGGAGAGAGGGTTAAAAAAGCAAATAAAAGAACTGAGTTGTATAAATGCTGAAAGGAGCACTGCACGAATTGTGGAAGGGAGAGAATTGCATGAATGGAGAAAATGGTAGGGTTGTACAAAGAAGAAAAGGGTGTGATCTGTAGTGGTCCTATGATAATACCTAATTAAGTATGTTTCTATTTGGGTATTATCCATTCAATTTTTCTATTATGTTAGGACATGAAGTAGATATTTCATATTTAAAAAATATAAGCTTATAGAAAACAATATTTTTTAAATGTTATATTATTATTAATTTCAAAATGGTGTTATTTAGTAAACATTTGAGGTTAAAGTTGAAACTTTTAAAATAATATGAAAGAAATTGCAAAATGGTATATACTACAAGTATCAAATGATATATTAAGCTTTCTTTACTTTTCTGTTCCATTTCCATTTTTTTTATATTAAGTTGCCGTGTAATCTTAATTTTCTTTCATTTATGTCTAGCTTACCTTCCGCCATATGCTACCCAACTTCAACGAGTGCTGGTGGGACAGTATTATTCTTGACATTTTTATTTGCAATTGGTTTGGTGAGTTCCTCACTCCTAAAAACAAAAAAATGAATATACTTAAAATGGAAAGTAACTTTCTTGCCCACATATATATATGGTATCAATTGTCATGTACTCTTTTTACCTATAATTCTATAACCAAGGATTATCCCTGCTGGACCTTATGTTTGTTGAGAGTGTTGAACAAACCCCTGGCTGATGGAGACCAGGAGTAACCCCCATTTATGGAAGGTTGTCAGAGAAAACTTAATGCTTCATTTGACCATCTAGCTATGATATGGATGTGGTTTTATTTATAGGAAACATAGGTTATAAAAAGAACGTAATGGCCTTGTAGAGTCCTATTATTACGTTCAGAAAAAAGTAACTTTCTTAATGTTATCCCAAACTTCTAGTAGGTTTACTGTTGAACTGACTATGACTAGCATACACTTATCCAATTTAATGACCAGTTGAAGGATATTTCATGTACATTATTGTGCCATTAAAAACAAAATTTGGATTGGTGGTTTAGACAATTGATGTTAGGCAATTCAACTTGAAGTTTTCCAGAGTGCATTTGTTATTGTCCATATTAATTCTTCTTAGTTTTTAGTTCTCTCTTCTGTACCAATTTGTCACCTGTTTTCCTAGTGCATGGTGAGTATATGGTAAACCATACTCCACGAGTCCAACTAGCCCATGACACGGGAAAGTATATTAAGGGATTCCTAGTAGTAGTTCAGGTTGCAAACCGTGTATTTAATACGGCTGCACTTGATCAACCAGATGCTGTATGCAAATGTGTCTCCTTATATACGGTTCTATGTAGTACACTTAATGCTAATATGGGAATATTCCAAGTTACTTGTTATGTTATCAGACCCCAGAGCAATAATTTTAGTATACTTGTGATGATGGGTTTCCATTGTCTGAAGAATTTTTAGCCACTATGAAGTAGGTATTTGATGGGTTTATACAAATTCCAATTCCATAAATTCTATGATTGTATGGTGTGACCTTGGACTACAAGGTGAAAGAATGGACGTGCTAAATCTGCTGTTAGTTTGTGGTTTAGTTGAAGGCCCTCATTTGTGTTGCTTTGCAGGAATATGGGCTGGAATGCGTACTGTCAGATACTTCGATGGGAAAACATACAAGTGGGTTGGTCTAAGTCGACAGCCTAATATTATTGGAAAAGTAAGTCTTGCATTAATTTCCTTTCAAGAAAAGTGTTCCATTTAGTACTATTAATGATAGGTAACCCTCTCCTCAACTCTGACTAATGATTAACTCGAGTGATCATCGAGAAATTTTAATATAGAAGCCATAATTCTAGATGTAGATGGTTGGGGAGAAGCAGTTATCCTATGAAGTATTGCCGTTCTGTATGTGTAATTACTCCTTAGATTAGATCTCGCTTGATTGGAATCCAACCTTTTAGTTTGGTTCCTGTTGTTGGGCATCTTTTTGTATGCCCTCTTGTATTTTTTTCATTTGTCTTAATGAATGCTCAGTTTTTTCATTCAAAAAAGATATATCCTATGAAATATTTCAAGAAAGGGAAACTCTGGGAACATCAACCATGAGGTGACGACAAGTTTTATGTGGCAAACTTGTTTGGCTCTTCTGATACGTTAATTTTCCATTTTTAGGAATGCACATTTCCAGATATATTCAACTGTCTTTAATATAAGCAAGAAATGTACTCTCTCCATTGTTTTTTATGGCTGTTGCTGGGTTGAGGGGAAGTACTAAGTTTGGTTTCTTCTTGAAATACGTCGTGAATGTCTTGTCTTACACTAAAAGGCTTTCAGAACGGCCTAATAGCGCGTAGTCTTATTTCCAGGTGAAACGGACCTTGGGACAGTTTACTCCAGCACAGTGGGATAAAGATGAGTGGCATCCCTTACTTGGTCCATGGCGTTTCATACAAGTTCTTGCTCTTTGTATTGTCTTCTTGACCGTGGAGCTTAACACATTCTTTTTGAAGTACTGTCTGTGGGTTCCTCCCAGAAACCCTGTAATAGTTTACAGATTGGTTTTATGGTGGCTCATCGCCATACCAACAATTCGCGAGTACAACGTTTACCTTCAAGACAGGTTTTCTCTCCTTCACTCTCTATATTTGTCTGGAATTTATCAATCTTTGAATATATAACCATTGAAGGATACTTTAAATAAGACCTGATGCAAATTTTTTCATATATGACTCATATTCCAGGAAACCTGTAAAAAAAATTGGAGCATTTTGTTGGCTCTCCCTGGCCATTTGCGTTATTGAGCTTCTGATTTGTGTCAAGTTTGGACATGGTTTGCTCCTCGATTCTTAATTTTTTTACATTATTTTCAATTTCATTTTACTGGTAGTTTGTATTTTTCTCCTTAAACTTAGTGCTTATCAGTAGATAAGTAAACCGCTTCTAATTACCACCATTAAAAAATTGTTTGCAAAGGAGGTGAATGCATAAAAAAAAGTGAAAAAATAAGATAAATAGTCGTAAAATTTTTAGTGGTAGTCGTAAGGAGAAAGATGCCTACTTACCAATAAACACCTAAATTTTGTCCCTTGTTAATTGATACTAATACTTCATTTTGTCTTGTTTTTATCACAGGCCTATATCCAAAGCCAATGCCACTTTGGCTGGTGCGCTTTTGGATATCTGTTGGATTCTCCCTTGTATTATTCCTGCTTATTTGGACCTGGCAACTTCACCAATGTGTGAGGAAAAAGTGGCAATAATTTTTGTTCATTTCTTCATTTATTCATAGGAAAAAAGAGAGATTTTTTTTTTTTTTGGTTTTTTTTTAATCATGGGACTCCCGTTCATAATGTAAGATTTTTAATGTATTTTGTAGATAGCATCAGGTTTTCCATTAGAGACTACAAAATCTTCGGGAGATTTTTCTTTGGGGAGAGAAGAATGTATTGATTATCCACCAAAATGGTGTAATATCTTTTTACTTTTTATACTTTTTTTATTGTTCAACTCTTATAAAAAATTTAATTCATGGGCATTCCATTGCAAACATTGGGGTAAAAAAATTAAATTTTCTATGGCAATGGATAAATGGAAAATAAAAATCTTGAAATTGGTAAGACATGTTAAATGGTAAATCTAAGATTAGTTGGTGTAACATTTTAAAATTAATTAATATAGATATCTTCCGTTCTTCCCTTTGAATTCAATACATTTCAACAAAATTAGATAAAAACACCTACTCGAATAAAAAAAATTATATAACCATATGATAATATATAAATTCTAGATTTAAGACATAAAAGTTCAATCAACTATTAAATGTTTGCCTCTGAAAGTTTGAATCCAGTTTCAAAATGCAACATTTCACATATTACATATATGAATTGAAATCAATTAGCTTTGTTTGAAAAAAAAAATCTCAATCAGCTAATTAAGAATAGCTACCCCTATTAAGAGGGTATGTATAGGGAGGAGAATTTTTACAGAATGTGAGAGCGAGAGAGCATATTACAGAAACTAAAACTTTAAACTAAGGACAGAAGAAATGAACCTGAGAATCCAAACAATGGTTTGAAGGGGCAACCTGCTGCATGATTAACAAAGTTGGGGGGCAAAACTGGCCTTTTTTTTCCTTTTTTTTTATTATCCAGGAGTCAGCGGCCCTTTGGCCTTTATGCCTCTATGTGCATTGTCCCCATACCCATACATACGCAAAGAGTAGACCTCAAGGTTATTCCTTTTGAAGCCCCAAGCCACCCAAGCTATCCCTTTTAAGGACAAAACCGCCCATGTTTTAAGAGAGGAGCTACCAAAAACAATATTATCAATCAACTTATCCATCTATCTTGTTCGCTTGAATGTGAATAATGAGCAGCTGGTCTTGTAAGTGCTATACAAGAAGGGAGGCAGTCATATCAGACTCATGTCCAAGTTTGGCTTCACCATTTTCAGTCAGCAGTGACCAACAATCAAATTAGCCACCAGAATCACAAAACAATGGCATACAAATATGTTCTCTTTTTGGAAACAATAAAAAGCATACAAAATTCTTCTTCTGACTTGTGAGAGAAAATACAAAGCTCATCTAATATAAAGAGGCTTCATCTCAACCTTTTTAGTTGTCTCATTAGCCATGAAAAAAAATCAACTTCTATAACACTATGCGTACCTCCAAGAAATGTTTCACGCCCCATTCTCTACATTGTTCAACTCATTCTTTACTTCAAGATGCTGTAAGGAAATCCTTACAAGGAACTGATATTCAAAGAGGAGAAGAGCCCCAGGGCTTAACAAAAGTCTCCCCAAGCCACTTAGAGAGGGCTGGTTCTCTCCTATCCGAACAAAACATATCCTTAAACAAAAGATCCCGAACGCAAATAAGCAACAAACTAACTAACTTGAGGGGGGTGTATTCACCTCTTTACCCCTCCTAATATAAGTATTCACTATTGGGGGTCTTACAAATGCCAAAATGTGGACGGGAATGTTTTAGCAGTAGCCCAGTTAGAATCTAAAAGGAAGTCATTTCAAGTGTCGCTATTTTTTTCTTTAAAAAGCATACTTTTAGCCTAAGAGATATAAAAAATGATTCTATTTGATCTCTATGTTTTAAGAAATAACATTTTAACACATGAGATTATGAAAGCTTTCCACCATACTAGGGGCAGTTGTGCTATTGCAGGCACTCAATACATAGTTGAGTACTTTAGCTTTGGGGTGTGTTCGGCTGGGGCATCTACAGCAATGGCAACTGCAAAGCCGTGCTAAGGTGAGGTGAGAGAGTCCAGACCAAAGTACAAGGCAATTTATGGCTATGGCTATGGGCCTATGGATATGGCCATGATGAATTTCTAATAGCATGCTGCTATGGAGAATTTATGGCTGGCCGTGGCCATGATGAATTTCTAATATCATACCGTGTTATTTTAAAAAATAAAATTAAAATATCCACCAAAGATAACCCAAGTGAGATAATGTCATTTACATGCTACCTTATAGTCTATAGAGATCATCTAAAAGATCATTTCTAAACCTTGGTATCCATATCGATTACATTTTGGAAGTTAGGATTTGGTCACTATCTCGCTTATAGTCCTAGTGTTTTAAAAATAGGCTCATTTACTTACAATCTCTTCGTCCTGTGATCTACTTTTATAAAATACTTTTAAGAGTCATAACCAAATTTAAAAACTAGGAGTAGTTTCGAAACATTTTCGCATTTTTTAAATTTGGCCAAAAACTAAAAATCAATTTTTTTAAAATGTAAAAACAAAGAAATTGTAGTGAACAAACATTTTTTTAAAATAAAATGATCCATTATTAAACAAGGTTAAATAAACCATTTCTAAACATCAAGGACAGAAGCACACTTTTCTTTATTATTACCTCATGGTAATGACCATTTCTATCATACACAAGAAGATACAAGTTGATGACCCCCCCTCCCCTCTGCAGTATTTAAAAGGAATTGATATAACGCTTCAGTAAAATTTACTGAAAAAATGAAGTACAATTTGAATCAAATGTATACCTGATGCAGTGAAGATAAAATCTTCATAAAATATCTCATGGTATGAACAGTGTTTTGTCCAATCCAACACAAACTGATTTCAGCTTAACTCTGTTGCAGAAAGTAATGGATCAGAAAAGGAATTATGAACTGCATCCTCAATCCATAAAGCTTCCAACCCACCAATTAGCATTTATATCCTGTAGAGCAGACAATATTAATACAGAAATGAATTTACTAATAAAATTGGATCGATGTTGTGAAAATACAAGTCCTGGAGGAGAGAATTCTTACTTAATGAATCATTTGAGGTTAATTCTTTCTACAAAATTTCAAGAGGTTGACCATCGCTTGATAGGATAAATATACAATAGATACATCAGTCTCTAACTTGAGAATTCAAAGCCTTCACCATCACTTGGCATTTACATTATCTTCAACACCTTGAGTCAAACTCTCTACACACAGTGCTGCATGCACTTTATAATCTGTGTGTAGATTCTTCAGAAGCACACTATGTGTAAAAGAATCAGGTTGAATTTCCCTATCTAGCATTTCTCTGTACAATCTTAGAGCCTCTTCCCAATAATCTATGTTGCAGTTCTCATTTATTAAAATGGTATAACTAAACTTATTCGGAAGAATTCCTTTCTCTTCCATCTCATCAAAATACTTATAAGCCTCGTCCATTCTCCTTGCCTTGCAAAGACCATTAATTATTGCATTGAATGTAATTACGTTTGCTGGAACACCCTTCTCCAGCATTTTTGAGAAGTACATAAATGCTAAATCCAGCATTCCCTTAGCTGCGTGTGCATGAATGAGTACTGTATATGTTACTACAGAAGGGGCTAACCCCTTGCTGAGCATTTCATTGAAAACCTCTCTGGCTTTCCTCAAATGCCCGTTTTTCATGAAAGCATTAATGATACTGGTATACGTCACATGATCTGGAACAAGACCATCATGAACCATGTTCTCTAAAAGATCACAAGCTTCTTCAAGATTGCCTTGTTCGCAAAGTCCATGCACAAAAACATTGTAAGTGATGACATCTGGAGGGAAGCCCTCTGCCAACATTTCTTCTCGCATGCTATATGCTACCGATGTATCACCGAGCTTCATTTCTCCTACTATTCGAGTAATATATGCAAAACGATCAGGCTTTAACCCTTTGCACAACATCTCATCGAAGAACCCTCTAGCCATTGATAAATTACCCATCTTGCAAGACCCATTAACCAGCATTGTATACGTAAAGATGTCAGGGAATAACCCTTGATCGATCATTTCCTTTTTCAACTGCAAAGCAACATCCAAGTAACCCAACCTACAAAGACCATATATAAGTGTATTATATGTTACCACCGTGGGTTTGAGATCCCTGCATTTCAATTCATCAAACAATAGAAAAGCCTCACTTATATTCCCAGACCTACAGTAACCATACAGTAAGGTGTTGAACGAAACTATGTCTGGCATAAAATTGCTCTTTAGCATATCAGAAAACCGCCTAGCATCTTTGACTTGTCCCCACTTACAAAGGCCATACATCAGAGTATTATAAGTTGACAAAGTAGGGAAAGCTTTTCTATTCGCCATTTCTTCCACAAGATTTAATGCTTCAACAAACAATCCTTTCTTGCAAAAACCATAGATCAAAGGATTATATGTGTATGCAGAAACACTGAGTCCCGAATTCAACATCTCCTCAATAAGTTCCTTGGCTTGTCCAAGCTCACCTTTCTTCGACAACCCATTGACCAACACATTGTATGTTACATCATTAGGGAAACACCCTCTCTTTTGCATCTCAAATAGCAGCTCTAAAGCCTGATGTACTTGCCCTTCCTTGCAAAATGAATCCAGCATAGTATTATACGTGACAATAGTTGGCTTAATCCCAAACTGTTCCATCATTCTATACAAAATTTTAGCTTTATACACGAGATTCTTATCTCTTAGAACCCTGAGAATCCTATTACAGTTCCTCACGTCAGGTAATAAGCCATTTCGAACCATCTTATCAAAAATCAACAAGCATTCATCAACCATTGATTTCTTCGTGCATATCAATAGTAGAATATCGAGAAGCCTAATTGAAGCTTCTAGACACACGTTCCCAGCAACTAAAACATCGACAACTCCGTGCATTTCCATGCTAACCACCCTCTCCATCACCCAATACGCCGAACTCATCAAATTGTTCTGAGCAAGAATGTCAAGAATAGCACAGAACACAGACTCTGATCCCCTAAAATCCGGTTGGGCCTCGACCCATCGGAAGAAACGCAAAGCAACTCTGGGTCTGATCCGAATGGAATCAAGGACTCGAATAAACAAGTGAGGGTCGATTATCACGGCACCAAATTGATCGGAGACCCAGTTATTGTTGGAAAAGGCCCAGGGCTTTTCCTCAATTGTGTGAAAGATAAGGTCTCTGTAATGCGTTTCCGATAAGGTGGCTATGGTGTTGTTTAGAGTGCAGGGATGGAGGAAGGAAGAGAAGGGGAGGAGGAGGCGTACCTTGAAAGAGAAGGGGTATGAAGCAGCAGCTGTGGTAGCTATGGTTTTTGAAGCTCTAATGCAGAGGGTCATTGAGTAGAGAAGCTACACCATGCGTGGGAATGGTATGGCGCTCCTAAGTTCTAAACAAGTAGAAATCACAGGGAAGAAGATGATTCAGAATAAATTCCATACGCAAGATTGAGATTGAGAATTGAGAATGCATAAGACGGCGTGGCTCAACTCTAGCGCCGCACATGAAGTAGCAACGAAACCATTTCCCAGCCCTGAGTCTGAGATCCCAGCCCAATAACTCGCCTCCATAGCCTGTAATTAATTAATTAATTCAAGGTCAATTTTTTTTCTTTTATTATTATTATGGTCAAATTGTTTTTTCAAAACAAATAATAATTAAAAAAAAAGTTATAATCCTAATTTCTCCGTCCCAACTTTTTTTCGTTTTTTTTATACCACGAATATGAAATGAGATGTTGAACACAGTGAACAATATGTTTAACTCAACTAAGCTGATTTTGACTTAAATGAAATTATAATTTTTAATTCTTTTGTTACTCTATTATAATCTATTAAATTTAACCTAAAAAATACTTTAGTAATTAGGGCTTTTTTTCTAATTACTTAATAGAAATTTAACTAAGCACATATTTTGGGATCAATAATAAAAATGTAATTTAGACACTTGTTTGGTTTGTTGCTTACCAGTAAATATTGACAAAAACAAGAATTTCAACTGATCAATATTAGGACATAAATAAGTATTTGAAACCACTTAAAATTAGATATCAAATTTCAAAAACGTAACAAAAACAAAATAAATTTAGAAGTTTAGAAATCAAAATAAAACTTAGAGAGGAAAAAGGAAAAACTATTTCATGAAGAGAGTTATCAAGCGTTGTACTTCTATACTTTAATTATAAAGTCAATTTTTGGTGTATAGATTTAGATTAGAATAAACTTCTCCGTTTTTAAGTCTAATATTATTGTAAATGACCAATCTAAACATAGTAGGTAAGACATATATTTTTTACTAAAAAATTGAAAGTTCTAATTTACACCCTAAATTTTGAACTAAAAAAATCCTATTATAAATAAGGATTTGGAAGTTTTAATAGCAACTATGAATGTTTAGTTAAAATAAAATTTTAAAAAACATGGGTCAAAATAGAAATTAAATTTAAATTGAAAGACCAAAATTACGTAGAAACTGAAAGCTTAAAATTAAGTAAGTTTCAAAATTAAATATACTTTCATTTAGCTAGTTAAAGTATGTGAAATTAGTGAAGTTAATCAAAATTTTGAACATTATGGAACTATTCAATAATTATGCAGAGTAAATCAGGCCTTCATCTCTTGCAAAGTTTCAAATCTCGACCAATCAAAATATCAACAATGTCAATAAATATTTATGAAAATTATGAAAAATAAAAAATTATCAAAAAATCATTTTTTAAATAAATTAAAACTTGCAAATATTAATGTTATATCCGTATTGGTGATATTTTATTGATTTTTTTTTATATTTTATCAAATTGTTTTCGATAATGTGAAAATATAGATGCATCGTCATGTCACACATGTTGAGAAATTTAATATCAAGATCTCTTCTAATAATATACATCAAATTATCAATACCACCACAACAATGTGATAGATTCAAATTTCAATAAGATAATTAATCAAGTAACTCAACTAGTTAAAACAAATATCTTCAATAAAAAGTTAGAAATTTGAATTTTCAAACATATATATTGTTGAACTAAAAAAATTAATCAAATAGTAGTCGACACACCATAACTAAAATGACTAAATGATAATTTTTTCATATCAGTGTGTCCAGACCAGCTCCGCTTAACCCTACAACATTTGGTTGACAACTTGTAGGATATTAAATCATTAAATGATAATGATTTCAAAATTGTTCTAATAATCGAATCCTACACCAAATTTTTACGACAAATTTAATCATTTATCAATATTTTAATACATAATCATCATATACCACATATGATGCCTCATATAAATCCTCCTATGCTATAACTAAGATTATGAAAAATAAAATTTAACAGAACTACAATACAAAATACTGATCTGAGATTTTTGTTCAAACATTTTGATTAATGACTTAAGGGCTCCCAAGAAAATTGGGTGTGGCTGGTGGTGGACAGTTAATTGAAACTCTAATCAAAAAAAGGAATTATGTGTTTGTCTCTGTTAATCTTTTAGTTCTTTCAGGCTTTCTGCGTATAAACAAAACACAAGCTTCTCCGCATGTGGTACAAGTCATTAATTATAAAACTAACTTCTAGTTTTAGTTATGAATTATGTTTTTTGCATCATGTTCTAGCATTTTTAACATGAATGACAAGCAAAAGAAATAGTTCTTCCCAATCATAGTCATGATTAGCTGAAAGTCAACCATTTTATGAATACATACAAATAAAAGCAGGAGCTACATGAATTACCTGCCTACGCTACGAAAATAATATGCTGAAATTGACTCGTCAAGTGAAATTTTTTCCCACATGGTGGGTTAAATTGTGGAAAAATATAGAAAAATAAATTCTTAGCGATATAATAATCATAAAGTAAATAGTTTACGTGGAGGAAGAAAGAAAGAGATGGAGAGAGTTCCACCTTGAAAGCACAATTGCCATCGCAATGCAAAAGACCACTCAACTTTATCTGCAGAAAATAGGGGAAACTATTTAAAAGTACTTACTAAAACTATATAATAATGAAACATTTCTTTGATATCCAAGAATTCTCATCATCTCGACCATCATTTTAATAACGGCCCTACAGCAGTTAGAAGGGGAAAAAAGGACAGCTTGTTGAACATTAATGCACCAAGAGACTACAAGGCTTCTAAAACTTATTTTATTGTTCAAGAAATTTGTTTACCAATATACTCAAACGTAGAAGCTAACACACCTAACCCTCATTGATAACCCTTTTTTTATCAAGCAGCCAACTTTTCTCGTGAAAAGGATGGCTTAGAAAATCTTACTGATGGCTTCATTAAGTCAAGTATGTGCATCAATGATAATTTATAGTTTGATATTTCCTATAAAATATCTTATTGGCCTACGTACTTTTATTTCTATACTTACCGTGAACCCATGTAAAAAGAAGACAAACACATGAGTTGCCTAATTGTCAAAGCCACCCCAAAATCTAATCATAAAAAGCATTCGCTTAAGAATCGTACCATGAACCCGAGTGCTTCCTTCCACAAGATCGAAGCTATGTAGTTTCAGAAGAATATCTGTGGAAATCTATGACTATTTTTTTGTTTAAATTTCTGAAAATTTGTGGTTGGGAACCTAGTAAACAGCCATCCAGTCCGGTCCCCACGGCTGGTTCAACCTCCTCAATTCATCAATTTTTGAAGAATGACCTGTAACCATAATCAGAGACACCCAATCATCTTCTCACTAGATGGAAGTTTAGGACCTGTTTGATAACTATTTCGTTTTTTATTTTATATTTTTAAAAGTTAAACTTATAAAAACTATTTTCACCCTTTGTTTGTTATATGGTTTTTAGAAATATTTTCAAAATGGCCAAATTTTGAAAACCAATTTTTCAAAAACTTGTTTTTGTTTTTGTAGTTTACTAATAACTCAAATGTGTTTTCCCGAAAAGTGATAAGCTTATTAATGAAAATGTACTAAAAACAAGCTTAATTCTTAAAAACATAAAACTTCAACAAAAACGACATTACCAGTAGTTCAAAAACAGTAGATAACAAGTAGCAATCAAATTTCCAATTCATGAAAAGCATATGCCTCAACATAAAATCTCTTTTGTGGGGACAACTTACAGGACATGAATGATATGACTTCAATCCATGATGTAGTTCATGAGATGATATTAACATCTTGACCGGCCGAAATTCAATGGATTGATTGTGTCCGCGGTTGTCAACGAAACAGATTAATTCACGCTGTAGAAGGTGCTCAAAAGCCTGCAGGGCATTTTATTGTCAAAAAATAAATATAGAGCCCAACCTAGAAGGGAGCTAAAAGAATCCAAATGTAAACAATTTTGTTCGGCTCCGAGATACCCGTAAGCATACACTTCGTGAATAATAATCAGATGTCTGGAATGAATCATGTATACTCTTGTACTCTGTCACATTCAATAAACATGTTGAAAAATGCATGTAAATCTGTGAAAGTTTCAACGAAACAACTAGAAAATCGACATACCTTTCATTACAGAATTGAAGTTGTACGAATTCTGCTCCTTAACTTCCAACCTTTTCATGCATACCAGAATATAGAGCTCCAATATGGAACAATCTGCTAGAACAAGTCCAACAAATTCTTAGATTATTAACTGACCAATGTAGGGTTAAGGGATGATGGGAGTAAGAGGAGAAAGAAATGGATTCTAAATTTAGACTGATAACATGCTTATATATTCAATTTCTGATAACAGCATTTTAAATATATCCCTTGTTAAGTAGATGAAAAACCCCAAACCAAAGAGATTCAGATCCCATAACAGACAAGGAGAGATAACTAGGAGGTTGTAACTTTAACTCGGGAGAGAAAGTAGGTCGGGAAGAGAAAATAAACTAACAATAATGATATACATCTGATGGGGTATTAGCTCCCCATATATACCATAAAAGAACATTGTACCCTATAAGAAATAAGATAAAGATTAAGCATATCATCGAAAATCAGAGGAATAAAAGAATGGAAGAAATTAAGGGGCAAAAAACTTATAAATCGTAACTCGACTACAATGCTTAGAATTCTTTTACTGCAATTCAAGGTTATAGGTCACACACTCTAGCTTTTAGTGAGTGAATACAAGAAACAACATTCAATAAAATTATTGTATTGAAAGAAAAAAAACAAACAAACACTTTTAAGCTAAAGAAACCAAGTAATTCACATCATCAGAGTGAGCCCCTCATCTGATTCTGCAACAGTTCCCCTGATAAAGATAAAGAAGCACAGAAATAGGGGCACAACCAGCAGATTTATTTTCAAATAAAAGAAGTCATACATACACGTTGCATTCTATTACTTTAATCTCAAAAATTATTTATCATCAAGAGTATATAAATGATTCTATCAAAAGAGGAGATAACAGCAAACAAAATAGTTGCACATCCAGAATCCAAGAAAGGCTCAATTACAATTTACAGATGAAAACAGAAATGACGATGAGAAAATTTTGACATTATTTCTATTCCAAAACATTTTTAATTCCTCAAACCTTTAATGTATTCCTGCTTTGGCTGCCTCTGAATATTTGAAAGAGCATGTTGAAAATTCTCAAGTGTCAGCAACCCAGATTTCAAGTCCATCTTTGATATGGCACAAAACCTAATGTCATGATCTTTCAGTGCAAGTTTAACCTAGGCTGGAAGCTCAAACATAAGAATGCCATACAATACTTGAGGCTTCGGGACAGAAGAACTTACAAATATCTCATTAATTGTTTGACGGTGGAATCAGAGTCCAAATAAGTGTTAATGATCTTTTTAAATCTCTCATCTGCTAAAAGATTCTGCAAAATGTCAAGTATTCTTCACCAGAGGGATATATTTTTCATTTAATTTTAAAGGGTTAATTATGCCAAACAAAATTGTTCTGCATGCACAAACTAACGTCATTGCCATCCATAAGACATCAGTGGCCGGCTGAACTGAATCAGTACTGCAACAATAATGATTTCAAAGAAACCTCCAGCACAATCATATCTCATAGAGCTTTTTGTCATGTTTCATAAGGAAATGAAATGACTAAGCTGGATTATTAATTAATCCTGGAAACCAGCCAATTGGTCTTGAGCAGGTTGCTGATTTTGATGTTTGATTATGAACACTATTGTGCAGTTGCTAATTATGATGAATCCTGAAATCTACCACCATATGTTTAAATTACTGTTTCTACATCATCACTCCCATAAGATATACAACCAGAGAAAGGATACATGAACCTTTGCATTAAATTTAATAATGTAGTCATGAGGAAGGTCTGAGTCTATTGGCAATGATAAAACGTTCTCCAACAATCTGCATTATCATATTATGAGAAAACTGTAAAAATAAAACTAATGATACTGGAATTACAACAAAGTCATGGACAGCAGCAGAAGTGGAAACTAACTTAAATTCACCCAAAAATTACCTCTCCACATCTTCCTTGCAGGGAGGAAGAAATAGCAGTTTTCTATGGGAGAAACGAGATCTTACCCTTTTCTCGAGTAGCTGATCAGCATCCTGGATAGCAATTGAAATTTTTAGTAAATTTTAGAAAAATAATACAGGAGACACAATCTGATCGTACAACACAACCAAACCAATGAAATTGGAAAGAAGGTTAACTCTCAATATATCTTTTACCATTGTTTAAAAACTGAGTAATTTTGAAAATATTCCCAGCCACAATATAGCTAGTTCATAGATGTCATAATGTGCTGAACAAGAAGGTTCACGACTTTATATCCCTCCAATATCAGATTCCATTGAAATGGTTAACATGATTTTTTTTTTATTAAAAAAAATTGGGGAGGTTCGGGGCAGCTGTAATAAATTGTAGAAGGGGGATGGTTTCACAAGTTTCATTAATCTGGCTTGTGCACATGCAACTACCCTCACTTTTCAAAAAGAAATGGATACAATGTTGAGACAACTTACCAATCGACAACTGATGCCAATAACAACAGCTTGCGATGTCACTGATTGCATGGCATCTAACAAACTATAAAGTAATCGCTGTTTTCCCTGAAATGACCAAAAGTACTTGAGTTCGAGTCAGATAGTAGAAAAATGAATGGCAAACACCAGGGTCTAGGAATTGATAAAAATAGATATAACCACAGTATGAGTCTTACTTGTGCGAAAAGATCAAATTCATCCAGTATAAAAACAATCGTCTTATGAGCCAAGCCACACTCCCTAAGAATAAAAATTTAAAAATTTAGCGATAACTTCAAGTAACTTGCATTATTGAAACCTAGCAGATAGCTTACCGTAACATAGCTATCATAAATTGGGAGTTATCGTCAAAGGATGCCTATAACATACCATATCCATATCAATAAACCAGAGTGTGTTGTGATTGCATTACTATAGATAAAATAGACAATGTGTTTTACCATTTTTGAGAACAATAATTGATACTCCGCACAAATCTGCCTAGCAATCTCCTGAATATCAACGGCATGTCAGGTGTTCAAAGAATAGAAAAGATAAAAATAGATCATCCTTTAACATTATGGACAACAGTTTAGATTTCAAGAGCACGATGCAGCTTTTTCTGACAAAAATTCATTTTGAATATTCATAAATGCCTTTACACTGCTCGGTTTCTGCAAATTACACGCACACTGACAAAAACTTTATTTTTTGTTTGAAAAGAACAAGAAATACATAAGTAAAAAAAAAAAAAGGAATTATGCGTTTGTCTCTGTTAATCTTTTAGTTCTTTCAGGCTTTCCGCGTATAAACAAAACACAAGCATTCTCCGCATGTGGTACAAGTCATTAATTATAAAACTAACTTCTCATTTTAGTTATGAATTATGTTTTTTGCATCATGTTCTAGCATTTTGAACATGAATGACAAGAAAAAGAAATAGCTTCTTCCCAATCATAGTCATAATTAGCTGAAAGTCAACCATTTTATGAATATATACAAATAAAAGCAGGAGCTACATGAATTAGCTGCCTATGCTACGATTGGCTAGTCAAGTGCAATTTTTTCCCACATGGTGGGTTAAATTGTGGACAAATATAGAAAAATAAATTCTTAGCAATATAATAATCATAAAGCAATAGTTACGTGGAGGAAGAGAGAAAGAGATGGAGAGAGTTCCACCTTGAAAGCACAATTGTCATCGCAATGCAAAAGACCACTCAACTTTATCTGCAGAAAATAGGGGAAACCATTTAAAAGTACTTACTAAAACTATATAATAATGAAACATTTCTTTGATATCCAAGAATTCTCATCATCTCGACAATCATTTTAATAACGGCCCTACAGCAGTTAGAAGGGGAAAAAAGGAGGACAGCTTGTTGAACATTAATGCACCAAGAGACTCCAAGGCTTCTAAAACTTCTTTATTGTTCAAGAAATTTGTTTACTAATATACTCAAACGTAGAAGCTAACACACCTAACCCTCATTGATAACCCTTTTTTTATCAAGTCAAGTATAAGGATGGCTTAAAAAATCTTACTGATGGCTTCATTAAGTCAAGTATGTGCATCAATGATAATTTATAGTTTGATATTTCCTATAAAATATCTTATTGGCCTACATACTTTTATTTATATACGTTCTCACTTTCAATGAAATTAATTCGCAGGTTAAACTTCCTGAGGCTCGTCTATTAACAAATAAAAACTGTGCAATCGCTTACGAAAACATTGAAAGAAAAATGAGTCACAAAATCGATAAAAGACTTACCACCGAAATCATTTCAGGATACTCTAGTAATAGATCTTGCAGAACGAGATCCAGCACCTAAAATGCTTAAAGTTCACAGA
Organism: Momordica charantia; assembly: GCF_013281855.1. Lineage (NCBI taxonomy): Eukaryota > Viridiplantae > Streptophyta > Magnoliopsida > Cucurbitales > Cucurbitaceae > Momordica > Momordica charantia. The sequence goes on along the minus strand of NW_028275167.1, from coordinate 28,703,707 downwards.
TTCAAAAAATCAGAAAAATAATTTCACAAGACAGTAAAATAATACAAGAGGCCGTCAATTAAGTTAAATACTGAAAGTTTCACATACCGCCATTTTCCCCGAACCGCGGGGGCCAAGAAGCAGGATTGAATTATTACACGCTTCAGCCACCGAACTGGATATAATAAACTTCAATTTGCTGAAAATATCAAATCGAACACTTCATTCCAATTGAACATGAAAAGTTTGTCTCCCTCCAAACAAAGAACGTCAAGAGGAAAGATAAAATCTCGAGAAGAAACTAAAACAACAAGCATATGTTTTCTCCAATGGAGCTTTTTTGCACTGCCGTGCCTTGATTCTTGAAAACCACATGAACAGATGAGAAATACGGCGGGAAGAAAGAGTTGTACCTGTAATTGGTATCGGCGGAATCAGATTGAGGCTTGAAGTAGAAACTAGAGTTACAGAGCCTACTGCGGAGAAGTCTAAGGGCTGCCCTTGCTTCTGGGAAATCTTCTGCTTCCATTTTTCCACTGAAATTTTCCAGTTCGACGAGAACCCGAAGATGAGAGAATTGGCGGGAAAGGGCATCCCCCCTCCTCCTATTAAAGGTCCCGAGTCGACTCGGTCAATGAGGAGACTCGAGTCGCTGTCACGGCAACTTTTCCTATTAATTTTTTGTAATTTTTATAAACATTTTTATTGATTTTTGTTACGTTTCAAAAAAAAATAAAATAAAATATTTTTGCGACGTTATAAAATTTCAATTTTTTCTTTAATCTTATATTTTTTTAGCATTGCGATGGATCGAACTCACAACCTATTGATTTGAAATATTGGTTTGAAATATATGTTAAAATATCTTAATATTAAGTTATTTTTATGTTGACAATTTTAATTTAATTATTGTTATTATGGTATATGAATAATAATTAAGATAATCATATGGTTCACATTTCGCCCTTTTCTAAATTGGAATTTTTATTTTCTCATAAAAAATTAATTATAATTGGGCTATTTAAAATTATTTATTGTCACAACGTGGGCCGGGTATAATTTAATGGGCCTAACTTTTTTTAGGTACAATGGGCCTAAACTGTTGAGTACCGGTTTTAAACTAACGGCTTATTTTAGATTCGGTTGATAAGTTTATGCTAAGGTACGCCCCAGGCCGTCGTAGCTTCGGCTTCGCAAAATATCATCATCCATCCTCGAGTAAGGCCCAGCAAATTGATGTTCGAGAATCCTGATTTTTGCAGTCTAAGGCTGTAAGCTTCCATTGATTTTGATTCAGAAAGCTGAAGAAGAGATGGGAAGCATCAGCGGTGCGCTGACATCGCATTTGCAGCTCAATCACTGCCATTTCTCTGCTAGAACTTCTCAGCTTGCTTCAGCTCGAATTAGCCCAACGTCGAGAAGGTCGAAGTTGCGGTTCTCCGGTTTGCTCAGCCGTAGGAATTTCAATCGATTTGTGTGTTCTGCTGTGGATGACGATGTAATAGAGAAGCAGACGGAGTTGGGTGGTGGAAATGGCTCGACCATCGTTGAGGATGGGCCTGGTATTACCAAAACCTATGTTTGGTTTCAAGTTATTTTTCTTGTGAAAATCGTAATTGGTTATGGCTTGCGAGTCCAAAGAATTTAGAGGCTGTGTATGGCATGGTTAAACTGCTTATTGCTTTGTTTATCCTTTTTTGGAAATCGGATTAAATGGTATTGGTCCATAATTTTGTTTATTACTTGCATATGTTGTATGATTAACTACAGAAAATTACTTGATTCTAATAGAGAGGTTTGTTGGGTTAGATTTTGAGTTGAGCTTATGGGCGTTCGGGGTGTGAAGGGAGAAAGAAATAAGTGGATTTAGTTGGATTCGTTACCAAGAAGGAGAGAGAATATTTTGCTTAAAGATATTCTCCCAAGGTTATGGTGAAAAACTTTATAATAAAGTATAGTTCTGCTCTGCTTTTATTATGCGGTTTTAGAAAGTTGATGTCATACTTGGTATGCAAGTTTTTAATACCACAATTTTTTTCATGGAAAAACAATAGATATCGCCCAGAACTCAACGGATGAAGCTCCGGAAAAAGGTGATATATATAACTTTCTCTATCCCAGTAAAGAACTCCTTCCAGATGATAAAGAAATGAGCGTGTTTGATCATCTTGAAGAACTACGTCAGAGGATATTTGTGTCAGTTTTGGCAGTGGGAGGTGCAATTGTTGGATGCTTTGCGTTTTCAAAAGAACTCATCTTAATTCTTGAAGCTCCTGTTAAAGAACAAGGTGTAAGGTTCTTGCAGCTAGCTCCTGGGGAGTTTTTCTTTACAACAGTGAAGGTAAGAACTTTGTATGATGAAATGTAGTTATACTCTTAGTATAATCACTTTTATGGACTTTGTGAGCATGGCTACCATCTGTTTATGTTGCAAAGGATACGAAAATGGTTTATGATACAAAAAATCTTGAGAATATGGGAAGATCAAGTTTGACTTTAATCAACTCAGCCTTTAACTTGGATGGATCACTTGGGACAATGGGTTGAGATTTCATTAATGATTAAGTTTTTTCATAGTCTATCTTCTGCTTTGTAGCTTCTTAATGGTGATTTTACATGGAAATTAGAGCAAGAACTCCTAAGTTCGAATATTTTGCAACATTCTCTTTCCTTTTTTCCTCTTGTGGTTCCTGTGGAGTCTTCTCAATCAAATTGATATCTAAACTCCTTGTAGCTTCTTGAGAACATATTGAATAATTAAATTAGGATGCCTTTTGAATATGTAAAATAATGAAGCTATTGAATAATTGAATTTATTATGATCTAACGAATTTACCTTCTTTTTTTTTTTTTTTTTGATAAGAAACTTGTGTATTAACTCCTCAAAAGAAGACAACCTAAGGGCTGGGGTAGAGGGGACCCCACCCAAAGACTAAAACAAATTTACCTTCTCAAAGACTCAAATACTGAATACAATGCAGATAATCTCTTTGTTAGTTGTAGCTTCTTTTGACATAATCAGCTTCTTAGTCGCATGACAACGGTGAATTAGGATTCCTTTTGAATATGTAAACATAATGAAGCTATGATGTTATTATTATTTTATTTGTTACTATTTGATTTTGAATAACAACTTTTTGCTATTCTGTCGGTCTTTTTTTTCTGTGTGTGTATTGGCCATACCAAATCACTAAATCATATGACCCAAGTCCCTCTCTAACTCGATGGGTGATACCACAACTTTAAACTAGGCAAATGGTTTGTCATCATAATAATGTTTCTAAAATTGTTGTATAATTCTAAAATTAATACTCCGCTTCCTCCCAATATCCGGTTGTATATTTGCACATGTAGTTGGTTGGGGTCAATAACGATAGAATTCTCCTACTCATGTGCTGCAGGTATCAGGATACTGTGGCCTTCTTCTTGGAAGTCCTGTCATCCTCTATGAGATCATTGCCTTTGTTCTTCCAGGATTAACAAAGGCAGAAAGACGGTTTCTTGGGCCTATCGTCCTAGGCTCCTCTATACTTTTTTATGCAGGAATTGCCTTCTCCTACATAGTTCTCACGCCAGCAGCCCTAAATTTCTTTGTTAGCTATGCGGAAGGAGCCGTCGAGTCCTTGTGGTCCATTGACCAATACTTCGAATTTGTACTTGTGCTTATGTTCAGTACAGGCTTGTCTTTCCAGGTAAAGTTTTTTTGTACACTAGAATACTGAAGATTCCTATCAATTTTTTCTTGGGAACAATCCATCTCAGAGCTTTCTTGGAAAACGTTTTATTTTAAAGATCCTTTGAACTCAGGAAGTGGAATTATGAAGATGCTTTTTGCCTCCTTTCTAGACCTCCATAATCTGAGTTTTCTGACAGTATCTTAAATTCATTTTTAGGGTCATGCATGAAACTAAATTTCACTCCATATATTTCATGTTATTTGTAGGTTCCAGTTATACAGATTCTACTTGGACAACTTGGGCTGGTGTCAGGAGACCAAATGCTGTCGATTTGGAGATACGTTGTAGTCGGTGCAGTGGTGGCAGCTGCTATACTTACGCCATCAACAGATCCTTTAACTCAGGTACTTCTGGCAGCTCCCCTACTGGGCCTTTACTTGGGGGGTGCTTGGGTGGTCAAGCTCTCAGGACGATAGATCTCACCCCAATTTTTCCATCTCTGTGAGGATCCTGTACATTTACAAAATTCTATTGTGTAGTGTAATTGTGACGCCATTTAATATAAAGTAATATTCTTCCATCGATCTCTCCAAATTACTTTGTTTGTAGGGAAATTTTTTTAGTTTAAATACATTTTGACCTTTCATAAAGTTCTAAGAAATAAAATATTCCCGTGTCTCCAAAAAGCTAGTCCTTTGAGCAAATATATTAATGGAAGCTTACCTGAAACAAGTAGTTAACACTGAATGAAATTTGACTTTATCGAATATGGTCCATCATTGTTTCTATCTGTGAATTTTTTTTTACCATCATTAAAAATCAAATATGTTGTAGTGTCAGCTAATTATTCCAAGCAAACATTGAACGGCTTTCGGCATTTTTGAGGCATCAATTTTCATGAGGACTAGATCCTATATAGCAACAAAACTGGACGTAAATATGGCTACCCATATACATCTAGAATCCCTTTAGTTGCTCAAAGTTACATTCTGCATTCTAGTTTCTATACCAGTAGTTGCAGAACCGCCTAGTTCGATCTCGAGCTGTTTCAGTGAACTTTGCAAGCCATTGCATGCTTTTAGAAAGCCTTCCGAATTACCGTTCAGACTTGCCAACTCCGCCTGCATATTGTCAAGAAGGCTAGAAATTTTCTCAGAAGCTGCTTTAATGGCCGGGACCTCTTGTGGGGGGTAAAGACAAGCACCAAGCTCATCAACCTGCACTCCAATTCCTTGGCATAGCTTCAATAGATTCTCCAAAGACTCTAAGTTACTATCCTTGTTTATATTTTCCAGCTTGAGCAAACTTGTGATTGAGCGGATGAGTTCCTTTACAACTACAAGTATGGAAGATACAACGTTAATAGCAGATTGGGCAACTCTCATCTCTTCGGGTGACAAATCGTTGCCTATATCGGCATCATCGCTTGCATTACCATCATCTTGAGAATCGCCTTCTGCTTTGCTAGAAGATTCTTCAGGAGCTTCGTCCAAGTCAGATGAACCTTGTTTGAGCTCCTTCATCTCTCGGAGGACATCCTTCACTGATACTGCTACTTGGGTTATTGCTCGACCAACTGCAGTTATGTTTGTTGAAGGAGCCTTTTTAAGAGCAGAGCAAGCTTCCCAAACCGCACCGACCAACTGTGGAATTACTTGGTTTTGGTTATTATTCTGTGGTCCTGAAAATTTCATTCACCAAGGGAATGTTGACACTAGTTACATCAAAAGAAAAGAACGAAATTGCATTTACTGGCATAATTGTAATGGTTAAACAACATAGATTATTAGTTGGCAGCTTTATGCAAAAATGAAATAGAAAAAACATATAAACGAATGCAACCCAATCATCAATATTTGATAAAGGAAACTTCTAATAGCTGGAAAAATAAAATACTTATCTACCTCCGTATTATTAAAATAGCTAATTTACTTTAAGATTAACTCAAGGGTAACTCAAAGATGTTCCAACTGATATCATCGAAGTTCAGTAATCCATCATCTTCCATATACAACTTTAATTCAACATGGGTTTTCGTTAATCAATAATTCAACTCTCAATGCGTTATTAGTGCAACATTATACAAAAGATATGAAGTTTCAATTCTTGAATGCCATTTCTTCGGTTCAATTGATTTAACAAAAAGAAGATGCAGGTAAATTTTGGAAAATGGTGAATTAAACGACAATCTATGTACAAACTACAACAAGATCCATCCGTCGAAGAGGTTGTAAGGCACTAAGGCAGAAAATGAAACATCGAACAATGAATAACCGATTCCTTCATATCTTCTTTTTCTTCTTTGAATTGAAGTGGTATCACCTAATGATGGTCAAAAGCTATTAAGGATGTTTGGGTGAGGGTTTGAATTTGAGTGAGTTTAGCTTAAGATGCCTGACTCAGGTTTGCCCATTGGGTTTGTAAAGCCTAGAGTTTGTTGGACAAATATATAAGTTTCAACAATACGCCATACCTATTTGCCTCCTACTCCTACATCTTTTTTTTTATAACTGAGAGTCGGAATTTTGCTCCACTATACCCAGTGGCACCCGTGCCCGCTCCAATACCCGGACCCGAGAGACATCAAGAGTTTTTAATATTAAGTTCATCGAAAGGTTCAAACTTGAGATCTCTAAGTCAGTATGATGAAGAATCCCCAAGCCTTTGATAACCGAGCTGTTGCTTGGGGGCTCCTACAATTTTCTAAAGTCAGACTTCCTAAACTTGCAACCAAAATCGAGGTTTTCTAAATTCTCCAAGGGTTAAGATGCCAAACCCGCATCCCAGATGCCCCCTTAGGGTTTATGGCTATAGAGCAAAATTGCCACCATTTACATCATGAAGAAAGTTCGGCAGGAAAATCAGCATAGAAAGAAGGGGAAGAGTTACTTACCATATAAAGAGACAGATTCCTTCCATAGCCTAAAACTGGAATCAATTACTTGCTTCACAGATGCATGGATAACAGAGGACAGAGTAGGGCCAGCTCCCACTTTACTCCCATGGGAAATCAGGAGGAAACCCTGCAGCATATTGAAATACGATGCCATATTTTCCTCAATTGCTTTAACTTCTAGTCCTTCTCCAGTCCACACCATTCCAGCTACAGGGCAAACAAAAGACGCAACCAACCAAATTCGTGTCATTATCCATCGACAGATAGAACTACAAGCAATCAATATTGGAAACATAAAAGTAATCAACAAATTTCTTCCACTTCCTCATCATTTGAGAAATGCGTACAAGGCAATGCCCTAAGGAGGCGGAAGCATACCAACGGTGGCTTGCTTGTAGACTTGGTCGCCCATTTTAAGAACGTCCTCCCAGCTAACCTTTTCAAGGGAAGACGATGGGTTTTGATCCAACATCTACAAGTCAAAAGACGAAAAGTGAAATCAAATCGTGGTGTCCATACAAATGCAAGTTTACACCAGAAGCTTGTATGAAAATAAATCGAACCTGAAAAGTTTCATGGATGGTGTTAAGATGCGAATTGAGAGTTCGAACGAGCCGCTCTTTATCCGCTTTCCCCATCTCGATCGGCGGTTGTCTCGTTCTGAGAATGAGAGGCACTTGATTCCGGCGCCGGAGTTCTGAGAGACTCGACGACGGAAAGCTGTGGTTTTCTTCTGTGTTGGGTTTTACTTTCTACGAGGGCTCCAACACGACGTATTTATTTGCGCGGTTTTTCCTTTCTTAAGTGAGCAGAACGACGTCGTTATTATATTATGTTTTATTTTATTTTCCCCGCGATTTGTTGTGTTTCTGTCTTAAATTGTGAAAATATTTCATTTTTATTATTATTTTTTAAAATATATTTCATTTTTATTGTTAAAGATTGATTTTAGTACTGAGCCCCGTATCGTCTTTCATTTTCTGTTCTTTTTTTTTAATTAATCAAAGAAACATTACTTTTTAGTGTTTTTTAAATATAATTTTAATAATTGTTTTTGTTTTTTTAAAATAGCTAAGAATTCAAATATACTTTAAAAGAAGTGAAATTTTTATTAATGAAATTACACAGAAACAACTATAATTTTAAAAAATATAAATAATTATTTTACTAAAAAAAATATAAATAATTATCAAACTGCACCTATGCATAAATTAATTTGTGGTCAATAATTAACATAAAATTAATAGTTATTGTTTTAGGAGTAACTAAATTAACTTTTATGCAAAATTTATGCACTAAAATATAATATTTAAATAACTTCAAATAAAACTTATTAGGTTAAATAAAAAGTAACTTAAACCTGAGTATCTTTTTTAGCGCGACCTGGGAAAAGATAGCAAGTAGAAATAAACAACTAGACAAAGTAGGTGTCATGTAACTTAGCTAACCTATAGCATCTCAATCATTTCAATATAGTCCATTGAATAAATTTATTTCATAAATATTTTTTATATTCAAACAAACTTATAGCCGATTTAAGCTGGATTAACAAGATTTGTTCGAACGCCCCCGTCAACAAGAATTCCATTTCTGAGCCATACATTCTCTCTCTTCCAATCACTCAACTAAATTGCAGTCGCAATCACAACTGACACAAAAGAAAGAACAATACTTAGATACTTACAGATTAGAACTTTATCTTTAGGTTAACCACCAATAAAATTTTGACATGTTTGAAAAATAGAAAAATATCTCTTTTTCTACGTTTATTTCTCCTACTTGTCAAAAATTGAATTTAATTGTAGTGAGTAAAGAGAGCTGCTTACCGTTAATCACGTAAGTATTATTCTAAAAGAAACAGTCTCATTCAAACGCCTCGTATTTATTCTCTATTCCTCTTCCTTGAAAGATCCTCTCCCTTGACTCAGCAGCCTGAACATGACAACAGGAAATTCCCACCACATCAGCAGAAAACAAAACAACTTGGCAAAGCCATAAGAGAAGACTATATCTTCTTGCTAAAAATTTCCTGTCTTTTGATGAACACTCAGTAGAATAACAACATGGTAGTTAAATGTGTTTCATTTCAGCATCCAATTGTTAAAAGAGCCATTTCCAAAGAAAAAACGTTGCGATGGCATTGTTATTCTGCACGTTTCTCTTTACTTCCTCAGCTTTTCATCAAACAAGAAAACATAAAACTGATATCAACATCAAGAGAATCTGAAATGGAAGATTTGGACCTGTTCTTTCCAGTTTATTCGGCTCGTGACGATCAAGAGTAGGAGCATCTGCACGAAAGCCCCGATTTGGATGCCAATCCACAGACCCCTCCCTTTCAGATTTGCCCAGAAACCAAGAGCTACAGCAGCTGGATTTCCACACAGGTAGAAAGCCCCCAAGTTGATATAAGCCCCTGTACGCTGCCAACCACATCCTCTTGCAATACCTGATTTCACAAACAACATTTGAACACTGCACCATCCAATTCTGCAAAAAAAAAGACATTGCTTATGCTTATTGACATCAAACACAGATATTTAACTACCTGAAAGGACCCCTTGAATGCCATCCAATATCATTGATATACAAACTAGAGGAGCCATGACAGCAACATAATCCACAACTTCCTTTTCACTGCTGAAAGCGTAACCAAACACATGGCGAAGAGTGAAAAGAACCATGCTGACTATGATGGTCTCCACAACTGCAAGAAATATCGCTGCCCCAGCAGCTCGACGAGCAGCTTGCGGCTTCCCAGCTCCTAGTTCATTTGCAACTCTGGTACTGCAGCACAAATTCCATGAACAAAAGTAATCCTTTCAAAAATTGGTGCAGATTTAACTGATCTATACATGATAACATTTGCGAGGGTCTTAAGGCATACCTGCCTGCAGAACCAATTCCATATGCTAATGTAAATACTGTGGTCATGCTATTGAAGCTGTCCATAAAATGTCAATTGTGTCACTTGAGACAGATTTTCTTTTCAAAGATATCAACAGAAAATTAAGTAATCATATTTCCTTCTCTCTATTTTTTAGATCATGTCTTTGGTATATTTTGGCTATCTAGAGGGATTTCTTATAACCTCTCTAAGCTATGGGGTTGGCTCTCCTCCCCTTTTGTGAGTATAGTTATTTTCCCTTATGAAATGTCTTGTTTCTTGTCTTAAAAATAGTATCATATTTCCAGTCATTTTCCCATTAATTTAAAAGAAACTCCATTTTTCTCTATAAGAAAAAAAGAGAGGTAGAGGTAATAGAAGATTACCAAACAGATAGAACTGAAGACTCAAGCTGTGGATTTGGCAGAAGGCCAGACAATAATATAATCACTTCAAATGACCACCATGCAAGGCTGCAACCACCAGCATTAGAACAAACCAAAAACTTCTTATTGATTATTTGAGGAAATAGAAAAGGTGAAAACATATTACCAAGTCATCAATGCAGAAGGTATTGCAAAGTAAAGGAAGTCCCTAATTCCTTGGAACAGCTCCATAGAAATTACACCGCGAGTTTTCGCACACTTGGGAGAAAATTTCATGTATGATGCAAGCAAAATCACATTCAACCAATTTGAAATACTCATGGCTAAAGCTCCTCCAAGGTTTTTGAGTCCTGTTTTAAACACCAAAACCCAACAGAGGGGTATGTGCAGACATAAGGTGAGGCAAGAAAATATGAGCATGGGAATCACTAAAACTTGCATCTGAAAATATCTCATAAGTGGGTGAAGAGTTGCATAAGCAATGAGCCCAGGGATAAGCCAAATCATGAACTTCCCAGCTTCCTGTGATATCGAAGGATCTTGGCCAAGCAAAATAAGTAGGTTCCCCATGTTGATCCATAACAGAATTAGAGGGAGACAAACTACCAGGAGACAGAATATAGCAGTATAAGTATGACTTCCAAGTTTTTGATATTGCTTAGCCCCATAAGCTTGCCCACATAGTGTTTCAAGGGCACTAGCCATACCTAACTGCAAGTGTGGTTTTATAGAATAGTCAGCCACTGAGAGAACCAAATTCAGAATGAGAACTTGGCAAAAGAAATAGACCTTAGTTTCACAATTTCTCATTAGTGACAGGCCAATTGATTGAACAAATTAGAGGATTTACCATCTTAATCGTAGAAATGCAGAATATAATGACAGCCCAATCGCTGATGAGATTCTTTTATAATTTTTAATTTACAACATTTTGGCAACTACAGAACTTATAACCGGTAAGTAACACTAAAGTTAATGCCACTTCAACTTGTCAAATAGTTTCTGTACACAAATTCTAGCCCTAATAAATGTCTCCAAATTCCTAACAATATGTCCATTGAATTTAAGTCCAAAAAGTAAAAATCCATAAATCATGCACGCTGAAGCTCAAAGTGAATACGATTCTATTGTAAACATATGGAGATGCTATTATCCTGCGATTCCAAGCAGATCCAGCTCATACTCTCTATCATCGAACGGAGCATTCAAGTCAAAAGATACGAGGAACCCATTTTCATGTCATACATGATTATTATGCATTTTACCATTTTGCATACAGCATCATCCTCTGTTTGATCTCGTTCTTCAAAATCTGACGTCAAAAAGAAAACAAACCCAAGTCCACCTTTTCCAAGATAATTGCAAATGAATCTGAAAACCTTTTACTCGCAAATCGAACATCAATGGGAAAGGGGAGGGGAGAGAGACCTACTTACAACGACACTGAATCCTGTAACTGCAGCTAATGAGATGGCTATGGCGGTGCTCGAAAGAGCGAGTTCATCGAGATGACCCACAATCATCAACGAAACAATCTGTAACGAGAACTGAGACAGACTGATGGCAGCCAATGGAGCCGCTATGAAACCAACAGCCTTCACCTCCTCAAAGAAAGCGCTCCATGTCGTCTCGCTACGGTACTCGACCCAGTCCAGTAGCGGGGACTGGGAATCGCCCATGGCTAGAAAACAAGAACGCGAGAAGAAAAATTTTCCAGAAATTCGCGCACAGATTCTGTGCTGCTCAGCTAGCAATTTCTTTACACAACCACCAATGTAAGACAATTTTAGGTACAGCCATTACTGTACAGCTGTGCACGAAACGCTCATGCTGACAGATCATAACAAGTTTTGGCGCCATCTATGGCTGATCTGATCTTCTTCCTGTGATGGAAACCTAATCCCTTTGTCTCGACGCCCTATAATTTCAACTGAAGAAAGTTCAGAGAGAGACAGAGAAAAATGGCGGCTGCATTGTACGGAAGAATCTGTAATAATGAAGCGAAGAAAATCGGAAGCGTGAAGAAATCATTTTGAAGATTTTCTAAAATTTAGGATATTTTCATTTCACATCGGATCTAAAGAATAGTCAAAGATGATGTGAAATTTTAAAATATTATTTATATAAGAGAGAAAAAGACAATTTAACTCAAGAGGGTGATAGTAATCAATAAATATATTATTAGTTAAAAATATTTTGAATCCTGTATTTTTACTAAAATAATAATTTAATCTTTTAATTTTAATTTGATGAATAAATATATTATTAGTTAAAAAATAAATTTAAATCGGTAACAATTGAGTACGTAACAATTTAATTTACATAGTTTAAAATTTGTAATAATTTAGTCGTGAAAAATTTCATCAAAGTTAAAGTATAGATTTTTATCGTATAATAATTTAATATTTATAATTTGTAAACATATATTGGTTTCTCATTGAGATAATTAGTTTACATATATAAGAAATTTAACAAAAAAAATCACGATAGAAACCTAAATCTTTACAAGCTTTAAACTACATACATTAAATTGCTACATATTAAAGATTATGAGCTAAATTGTTACCATTTTGAAAATACATCGACTAAGCTATTGTAAGCTAACGTTTATGGACTAAATCGTTATATATTAACCATAAACATTTTTTAACTTAACATTTAGATAAATAGCATAAAATAAATATGCAATTGCACTATAATAAATTGACCCAAAATAATAGTAGTTCTAGTACAAGCTAAATAGATTTCAAATATGGAACAATTGAAGCCTAGCTCGAATAAAACTCATCATAACATTGTACAATATCTGTTTATCGATGATAGACTGTATCACTTATATATTATATCAATATAATGAAAATAATACATTGGTGATTATATAAATTATGCTTTGCTTGTTTGATTGTCTTTTTTTCTTGCTTATTTAATATTTAATTAAGCACTTACATAACATAACAAACATAATTAAAACGACATATCAATTGTTATGAAAATGTTACCTTTCTATCGGTTCTGTTTGCATACCAATTGACTATTTGATCTTTCACCCATATACTATATCAATAGAATTAAAATGATATATCAATTTATATAACTTTCATTATGTTTGCATAATCGTTTGCTATTTTGGTTTGTCATCGATATATATCATATAAATACTAAAAAACTAACCAATCGTGTAAGTGTGATCAAAATATTATTTGAATCTCTTATATATATATATATATATATATATATATATATATATTTTAATGAATTACACAGGAACATATCTAAATCCTTTTGTAATCTTTATAGTTTAAATGTTTTAGAGGGGGAAACCAAGCCTTTTTCCTCATCTACGTTTATGTTTTTTCGCTGAAGTTAATACTAAAAAATATTACTAATTATCTAAAATTTTTGCAATGTTGATGTGGCATCCACTCCTTAATTAATGAATTTATCTTTATTTTAAGAAAAAAAATCAAAAGTTACTAGTGATAGTTTTAGTTATGAAATTAAATATCCGTCAATATTTATTTCTATGTATTTATGAATTCGACATTAACATGAGAGTTAAATCGATATTTGTAAAAAAATTTGACAAAATATGAAAAATATTAACAAAATCGTAATATAATATTAATATCAATTATTTTTAACTATTTAGAAATGATAAAATACTTATATTGGTAATTTAAATAGTTTTTATGAATTTTTTATTTTAAATCTTTTTAAAAAATATTTATTGATATCGGTATTTACTTTGGTATCTAACATTGGTCTTAGTCGGACTTGGGCCAGCATGTGACAATAAGCCGAAAGGGCACAACCGGTTTTCAGTTTCAACCTATATTATATTTGAATTGAATACGTGGTTTACTTTTAATGGTAAATAAATTTATTAATTCATTGATTTATTATTTGCTGCATCATTCGAAATACTTTCAATTATTTGGTTACAAAAAAAAAATAAATAAATAAACATTCAGTTATCTCTCTTAGAAACCTTCACTTATGCATTTAGCTAAAGTAAAAAAAAAAAAAAATTAAACATGTCCCTAAATAATTTGATTGCTAAAACAATTAGTAGAAATTGACAGAGTTACTGAGTTGTAAATTGCATCGTGGTAAAAGTGACTTTTCTATAAATGTGACAAATATCAATAATCACCGAGCAACCACTTTTTGAACTACATTTTATTATTCAATTATTATCAATCGTTTGTGAGTCAATTTTCATCGCTTGTTTTAAAGATAAAATCATTTGTGGCATATTTGAATCAATTTTAAAGATCAAAGGGTAGAAGTGATATTTTTTAAATGATAAGAATATAACTGAAACCAACCTATTCATGAGTATTTTGACTAATTTGTCTTTTATAGTCTAAAAAGATTCATTCATTAGATTAACATAAAAAATAAAAAACAAACTTTTAAAAAGACTAAGTATATATTTTTCCAACTTTAACACTGTTTGGAACCTCCGATTTGGAGGGAAGATTTTGAAATCATATCACTTGTTTGGATTGATAAAGGAAAAAGAATTTGAAAAACAGTTAAAATATTTTCCGTTCCAAATAGATCGGATTTGTCATACTTTGGTGGGAAAAATACTTATCAATGTTTTGTACATCCTCAACCAAATTAGTTTCAAGTTACTTATCATAGCTTTTTCTTTTTTATCATAGCTTTTTCTTTTTTTCTTTTTTTTTAAATTCTAATCATTATAAACGGACTCTGTTTCCATTGTTTTTTTTATCACTGTTGATTTTCTATTTTGTTTTTGATGTATTTAATTTTTATAATATTTCAATATTGTTCAGATCTTATATGTTTATGTTTATGTTTTTTTTTGTATTTTTCTTGTTTATTCTTTTGCTTTTATTTTTTAGTGTTGCATATCATAAAATAATTATGATAAAAAAAAACACACACACACATTCCTACGAATAAATTAAAATTGTTTGATTTTAAGTTTTTTTTAATATTTGAATCAAGACATTTTCATTTTTTTAAAGTTTAGTTTTTCAAATAAAGGTGACATTGACAAGTTTTAATTTTTGTTAGGTTGATTTCATTAAATTATTTATGTTTTACATAGTTAAAATTACTAGTTTATATTAAAATATTATATTATTAATAACAAATACTCTACAAAATATCAGGGGTATAATAGTAAAATGTTATTCTTTTTTTTTTTCATTTCTGGTGAAGATCCAAGCAATACCAAACGCAATTAAGAATTTGAAATCATTTCTATCATTTAAAATCATGGAATTCGAAATCATTTCCTGCCATTTCTGGATATACCAAACGGAGCGTAAGGTTTATATCTCCTTTTACTTTTCTTTTTGCATATAAAGTACCACACATTCGAGCTTTTCTTTTCTTCTAAATATTTGAAGATATACATTTTTATAAAAACAATTACAAGTATAGCATTTGAAAGAATATCTCCCAAAATCATTAATCACTTGATGATGGTAATGGTCGTGGATTTATATATTTGCTGATCGAGTAAAATTATAACTCTCACTGATTAACTCTATTATTAACTTCATATAATCATAAGCATATACTGCCTTTGTTATACTTGTAATCAGTTTTCCAACTATTTTGCAATATTACATATCAATTGTGCTTGGTGTGCAAACAAAATTTTAAATGTGTAATGTTGAAAAAAAATGTATAATTTTCAATTTTATGAAAATATAAGATATTAATGAATATATATAGAAAAAAGATCATTAACAAGTATTTAACGCTTTTTTTTATTATTTTAATCTGTGAGTGTCTCAACCAATTTATGCACACCTCGACTAATTTTAAAGGACAACCGCCTGACCCTACAATATTTGGTATTGAAAAATACACATAAATTACTAATTCCTAAGATAGTTGGCTATCATAAGATAGTATTTAATACTTTTAAATAAATATTAATATTTATGTCCATATTAGTGATAAATCAAGTCAACTTTCTTTTTCTTTTTGTGATTCTATAGAAATATCAATTTACTCTTCATGTCGATGTTAAACCTATAAAAATAAAAATGTCACCATAGTGACAAACACTCTCTACTCTCTTAATAAGTTCCAAATTTTAAAAGTTCGTCTAACAAAATTTATAACATACAAAATTGGAACACAAATCTCACACATAATTTATATGATAAAGAAATATGTAAAAATCAATACTCATTGTTTGAGAATGATCTGTTTGCTCCATCATATAAATCCATGAACTTCCGAATAACTTCCCTCATGAACAGAAAGCCTTTCACCTGCCTTTATTGCCTGCAAATGTAATAAGATATAGCCATAAGAATACCCTAAAAATTGCAACCAATTATATCTGCAATACAGTACATAGCAATTCGTACCATATAATATAAACTATCATCTCCAATTAAGCGATAATAATCCAAATTCAATCCCATTAACAGATAAATGAAGATGGTCATCCATGTAAAGAATATAATGAATTAGGAAATAGACGCCTTTTGTGATAATGGCATATTTGGCCTAAATAGTAGTAAATTTGTCAAATGATAAAATCTTCTGAAAAATGGCAAAAATGCAAGAAGTCGCATACCAGGTATATCAGTAATATACTTTACCAAAGATACAAAAATGACATATTAATAATATACTTGATCGATGCATCAGTCATATTCCTTATATTGATATATGATAAATCACACATATCTCAATAACCTAGTTTATACTAAGTATATCTTTAAAATGTCATATTTACAAATTATTTTCCGTTCAAGAATTTGCAAATATCACAAGCAATGTTTTTCCCCCAAAAAGCAATAAATAAGCTATCATTCTCTCAATCAATCAAATCGTATACGTTTTCTTGTATCAAATCACTCAGAACCCTCAAAAGTTAAACTTGAAACATTTTTTTATGAACAGTGTAGGTACCTTTGGAAGAGTATATAAACATGCACATTAAGGGACATCCTTTTCAAAGTCGCAAATAATTAATAAATTATTTCATCTACCAGTGGTCCACAAAAAGAACACTTCTTTTCTCTCTCTCTTATTTCATCTCATAAATTATTATCTTTTTTTTTTTGACAGCTATTGACTCTGTCTTCTTTTTTATTTGGTTTTTAATTTCCATTTATAATTTGCTTTCAATGCTACTGCAAGCCTGCAACTACTCCTTCCAGTCAAAATGTTTTCATTTATAAATTTTCATCAATGTAGAATATCAATAGCCTACCTTTTTAATTGTCAGCCAATTCAATTATTTGTATAGTTCGATAGACAATACACCTATTACCACTTCAAAGGACAATAGTTCGATCCCTAGCCCTTACAATTATTGAACTAAAAGCATAACACTTGCTATATCATATTATGTTCAGACTCAAGTTGCCTCAAAAAAAGAGGTAGCGGTACATTCATGAATGGCTAAAGATCCTCTAAATCTCTTAAAATTGAATCCAAAATCCCATCATCTATCTTCAGGTCATTTATTTAAAAAAATCATAAGAAGAATAATAATTTAGACGACATGATTTCACCTTTTCAAACTATATTAAAGAAAAAAAAACAAAACAAAACAAACATTTCACGAAACATGAAGAAACCTTTTCAAACTATTATTGATGCCATAAATTCAAAGAAATGAGGTACTCATCAATAACTAGAGTAGATAGTTGAGGTGGGAGACGATACCTGTTCTTCCCAATTTATACGACTTGTAATGAAGGCGAGCAACATGGTTTGTACACAAGCCCCAATTTGTATGCCAATCCAAAGACCCCTTCCTCTCAGCTGCACCCAGAAAGCAAGAATGGCAGCAACTGGAATCCCACAAAGATAGAAGGCCCCTAAGTTTACATAAGCACCAATGTGCTGCCAACCACATCCTCTAGCAATGCCTGGTTAAGGAAAAAAACATTTCAACTCTGCAGCAACTTGTACTGAAAATAAGTATAGATGAACATATTGACCATAATTTAATAGTTTCTGGTTCAAGTATCTACATTGTCATTTCTTGAATTGTAAACCAAAATAAAATTTAAATCCACTCAAAAGGACTAAGGAGAGTTAAAAGCTAACATGAATGTATGTATCATTTTTAGTAGTAATTTCATTTGATAACAATTTCACAGAAGGATTTAGTTTTTCGGATTTGTAGCAGAGATGTTTAACCTGAAAGGACTCCCTGTATGCTGTCCAACATCACGGATATGCAAACCAGAGGTGCCATAGACGCCACATAAGCCACAACATCCTTCTCATTGCTGAAGGTATAACCAAAGACATGGCGAAGAGCAAAAAGCGTTGTGCTTAATATTGAGGTTTCCACAATGGCAAGGAATATAACAGCACCAGTCGCTCGACGAGCCGCTTGCGGGTTCCCAGCACCTAGTTCGTTGGAAACTCTTGTGCTATGGCAGCAGGAACAAATGGAAAAGTATTACAAAATGATGAATTCTCCAACTTGTTGGGAACATATTAAATGGTTAAATAACTTAAATTTATGATAATTTAATAGCTTAAGCAAAATACAAATACTCAATTGAATATCGTATATCACTTTGAATCCTGATTTCTTTTTTTGTTTTTCTTTTGATAAAAGCTTGAATCCTCAACCTTTTATTTAAAGAATTGGACCTCTAAACTGCAGTTCCATTTTATGTCAAGTATAAATCATATGACTATCATGAGACTAGAAAAGATACTGTTTTACCTTAAAGGAAAATGATTTGTAACAAAGGAATCAAAATCCGATTCCTATACTCTCTCTCTATTGGGGTTATTTTAGCAATTGCTTAGGTTCACTTCATAATATGTAAATAGTTAATTATGCAGGTTAGTCATTAAAATTAGTTTCAAATTATCTTGTTACTCAATCATATGAAGTCAAATGTCAACACTGAAACTAGTATAAATGTACAAAGACCTCTTCATCAAATAAAAACAACACCATTTAATGGATAAGATCATTAATAGCTGAAGCGTGTAGATCTATGGATCCAAAAAATTAATTACATATGCATGTATCTTAGAGCATACCTTCCTGCAGCACCAACTCCATATGGTATCGAATAAAGAGTTGCAATTGTATTGAGACTGTTAAAAAGAGCCAACTGTTAATATAACTGCTTTCCATCTAGTTACCCTAAGCTTTAGCTTACACAAGAAAGTTAATGATGTTTCTGTATTCACTACGAGATAGAGCAGATATACCAAACAGATAAAACTGAAGTTTCAAGCTCTGGATTCGGCAACAGCCCAGATAGTAAGATAAGCAGCTCAAATGACCACCATTCAAGGCTGCAATGATAAGCATTAAATTATTATTTTCAAAGATTAAAAAAAAAAAAGAAAATCAAAGTACAAAGATCCATGGTTCATGATTTACGAAACATAAAAAAAAGTACGGATAATAAATCACCAGACCATCACCGCAGAAGGAATTGCCAAGCCAAAGAACTCTCGAATTCCTCGAAATAGCTCCATAGAAATGACTCCACGAGTTTTCTCACATTTAGGCGATAATATCATGAATAATGCTAGCAAAATCACATTCAACCAATTTGACACACTCATAGCCAATGCTCCTCCCAGATTACTGAGTCCAGACTTGTACACCATGAACCAACAAAATGGTATGTGGAAGCAGAGAGTGATGCAAGAGCAAACGACCATGGGGATTACTAAACTTTGTGCCTGGAAATATCTCACCAGTGGTTGAAGAAATGCATAAGCAAAGAGTGCAGGAATCAGCCAAACAATGAATTTTCCAGCTTCGCGCGAAATCAGAGGATCTTGGCCAAGGAAAATGAGTAGCTTTTCCAAGAAGATCCAAGATAGAGATAGAGGAATGCAAATTAAGATGATGCAAAATATAGCAGTGTAAGTCTGAATTCCAAGTTTGTGATATTGCTGAGCTCCATAAGCTTGTCCACATAGAGTTTCGAGGGCACTGGACAAGCCTAACTGTTTGGTATCAATGTAAAAATCCAGGCAGTTGTTGGAACAAGAACAAACGAATTTAGTTTAGCAACTTGGCAGAGCAAAATATATTTGAAATCGACTAGCTTTGTCGGGTTTATAGCAATAGGTCTAAAGGTTGGAATTTGAAGAGAGCATTTTACAGTGGATTAGTAGTCTTAGACGTACTCGGAATTTCATAGTTTTTCCCTACGTTTATGGCATAAGAAACATTGAGATTGATGCAATATGACAGTGGCTTGTTCTAACCATAATATGGGTTGAATCCAATCTTAAATGACAAGGGAAAGAGAGACGAACAAAATGGCATCATTATTCTCACGAAATTACAGTTCAGAAGCACCAGTACGCAGCTCTAATTGCTAACTTAATTTTGCTCGATGGCTTTATTTCCTGTCCGATTTAGTCAAAATTAGCTTTCAAAAAGCAATTATCACATCCAAAATAAACTACAGATGCATTTATTTATGCTGGAGAGAGTTATGACAATTATTAAACATAATTGTTTACTTAATGATAACTCTTAATCTAACGCAGGAGATGACTCCTGCAGTCTATCCCTTAGGTTGATACTGTTGCTGAAAAGAGAGATTCAAATTCAACAAAAGACAAATTCCTCCATTCTATTTTCTTCAATAACAATGCATTGAGTCAACGAAAAGTAAAAGAAAAAAAAATACAATTATACCTAGTTTGGGAATAAACAAAACAAAATGCAATTATTCTCCAAGAAAGACGAGACGTAAACGCAAGGGTATTCTTTAGATGACGAGAATCATGAGATTAAACCTTCTCCATTAAAGTATCCATCAACATTTATATGTAGCTCGTACTAACAGAGGGGAAAAGGTACACAAAGAATCTCAACCATACAATATGTAAAAAGATGAAAGCATAAATTAGTACTCACGATAACACTGAAGCCTGTAACTCCAGATATGGAAACGGCCATGGCGGTGCTAGAAAGAGCCAGTGCGCTAAGATGACCGACCATCATCATGGTGATCATCTGCAACAAAAACTGCGACAAAGTGACGGCAACCATCGGCGCCGCCAAGAATCCCACATTCTTCACCTCATGAAAGAAAGAATCCATGGACGTTGAAGAGGCCTTGTTATCCCTCTGCTTCGGCAGTAAGATCTCTTCCATGGCGCGCTCCTTCCCGTCCGCCATCGAGCCCAACGGATCAGTTCTCCGCCTTCGTCGCGTTCCTGATTCTGCAATGCAACTGCCGGAGAGCTCAAGCTCAGGGTCAGTGGAGTTGTATGGTTTCTTCTTCTTCTTCCTCCCTTTTTTTTTATTATTATCATTCGATTATTTTTTTCTGGAAAATTGGGAGTTGTGTGGTTTTGGCCTTCTGCTGACGTGGGATAATTTCAAATAAAGACGAATAATCTTATTAGTTTTTGTTTTTTATTTTTGGAAAATAATAAAATCTTATTTGTTAATTATGATTTACAACAACACTTTTTTCTCCCTTTCTTCCCCTTTTTATGCAACCATTTTTTTTTGTTAGCTCTTCACACTTGCAAGGGTTTTCTCTTTTTACATTTTTTTGCCAAATATATATCTTTTTCTTTTTTACTATTTGACGAATAGAAATGTAACATATGATCATTCACGGGATAGAAATGTTATATAGAAGTAGGATATCTGATCTTCTAAGAAATTTTTTTTTCTTTTTATTTGGATAAAACACGTGGTAGTGGAAATTTGAACTTACAATTTTTTGGTCGGAAATCTATGTTTTTAACAAATTGAGTTGTGTTTAGGTAGGCAAATTTTTCTTTTTTCATGGGTCTAATAATCTTAAGTGGAGATAAAATTATACATGTTTGAGATGGTAATAAATATCTTAGTCATCTATATGAATTATGTTGTTTAAAAAACCATAATTTATAATATTCCATATAGTTTCTAGAAGTGTATTTTAAAACAAGTAAAAATGAGTTCGGTAAACAATCATATTTTAAATTTAAAAATAATAGTTTTAAAAATAAAAGAACATTAAGAAAAAACAAATATGTTGCATTGTCATTTTAAATATTTTCATGAATCATGAATGTATATTTTGTTTGTTTTATATTAATACAAAAAGGTTTTAATGATTTGTTTTGTTCTTTAATAAAAATAAAAACAAAAAGAAAATCCAGAGATTTTGACTCTTCCCAAGTTGGAAGGAAGAAAATATAAAAGACTACTATACTACAAACTCGATGAATGTCGGAATGGAAAATAAAATATCATTAAAAATAATGTATTTGCAGGAAAAGAAAAACTGCGAAATAGCCGCCCACGGGCCCACACCCACGAGATATGAGTGACTAGGATTATTTATTTACATGAGCTGTTTACTTTTCTATGCGTGAGGCAGAAGTATGACTTGGCTTTGAAATTCATTATTAAATTGTTTCCACACGCAGTTTATTATTATTTATTTTTTTAGTACAATCATTTATAACGGAGGAGATCGAATCTCAATTTGGGAGGAATACATGCTAATTACAGTTGAATTGATGTACTTTATTATTTATTTATAAGTCAGAAGTTTAATATCCTTATTATACTAAAGGACGATTCTTTTTTTTTACAACAAATGTTTGGAGTTCGAGGATCTCAACCTTCTATATCTCAAAAAAGTGAATATGTGCATTTAATGTTGGAATATGTTCACATTGGCTAATAACTATTTATACTTATTAGAGCAAAATACACTTTTGATCATCGATGTTTGAAATTAAATGTCTACTTTAGTCCTTAAAGTTTCAAAATATAACATTTTAGTTTTTAAGGTTTGTAAAGTAAAGTGGTTGTTGGAGTTGTAAGAAGTGCAAACAAAGTCCCACGTTAATTAAGTACGGGGTGATAGCCATGCTATATAGACGATGATAATTATACTATGGTATGAGATTTTTTTGGTGAACAAAAAGTAAAGTTGTAAGAGTTATACATAAAATAGACAATATCATACCATTGTCATTTAATTAACAGAATGAATAGCACGTCTCTTTGTTCTCTCTCTTCTTAAACTTTTAGGTTAATTTGTGATTTAACAATATTTAAACATTAGTGTCGTCGGGATGGTGGCACCGTAGTCGCTTTTGAAATCATCTCCCTCTATTTATTCCTTTTCTTACATGATGCTTCTTCGATAAACTTTCACTTGCACTATCGACTTCCAAATTTGGAGTGGCCTTCGTTCCAGATCGGAAAGCCCTCCTTACGAGAGAGATGGTTGTATAAGGAAGGGAGAAAAAAAAAAACAATGTTGCAATGTAATGTCTCAAACAACTTGATGTTTATAAGTGCAATAATACATTCTCGCGATGTCAAATATTATATGAAAAATAATAACCTATAATGTTTAAAAAAATATAATAATAATAATAATAATAACCTCTTATGAGTTATGACTGGTCACGATTCACGTCACTTGCAAGGCATTTATTAGTTTACTATACTTGAAACTCACATGACTTCCTCTTTCTACCCGGTCTTTGATAAAGTAGATAGTTTCTATTTTTCTCCACAAAAAAACAATGTTGCAATGTAAAGCTCCATCATAACATTTACTTTGTTTTTTTCTTCATTTTCAAGATCAACTTGTACTTTAGTAAAAAATGGAGTGGAGGTGGTACAATTGGTCCCAATGACTAATTTATGGAGGAAAGAGTAGCAATTTTATAGCCCGAAGGGACCGTAGTTTGGTAACATTCCCGATTCAAAAGGTAGAAAATTTATATGAAATTTATTATTTTTTAGATTTAATATTCATTTTTTTATGTTATTATTAATTTTCAATATGTATGAGAATGATAAAACAATATTTTTGTTTATGTTTTTTTTATATGGAAATAGAAATCAAGAATAATAAACTTTATTTTGTTATTTCTAAAGTTTTTATACAACTTTGGGAACGTTCGTAAAAAAATGAGAAACGAGAAACAATAATTGTAAAATGCTTAGGCTTCTTGATAAAATTGGAACTGAAAACAACAAACGAGAATATTACCACATTTTTTGTTTATTGTTTATTATTTCTAATTTTTGAGAAACATAACTGCGTTTTATAACTTTTCATGTTTATTATTTATCATTTTTTATAAACGTTTTTCAAGATTGTGTAAGAATTTTGGAAGCAACGCATCAAATTTATTTATTTATTTTTTCTTTTTTTTTTTAAATGCATACTAATATGAAGAAGTAAATATAACACAACAAATTTGAATATTTTAAATTTTAAATTTCATATAAAACTTTTACTTTTGTTAATCTAAAATGCTAGAGAATTGAAAAAGACAAATTACAGACGTAGTTCTATTTTTATTCATTGCAAATAGGAAAAACAAAAAGTATAAAATAAGAAACATAAAATAAAAAATTACCGAATCCGCCCTTAATTATTACCCCTACTTTATTTATGCTTCATGAAAAATCATTAGGGTTCCAAGATTTCCCAATCCATACTTTAATTATTCGCTAGTTTGATACATTAATTATACAACAATTTAATAATTTAATTATCTCAATAGAAAATTCTTAAAAAAAATATATCCGAAAATTAAATTCTAAAGGAAAATAGTTGAAGGGTGAGAAATGACTAAAAGTCTCCGTCTACAAAAATAAATGGGAGGCAGTACTTGTAAGCTATCTTCATCTTGAATATTATGCCCTATCCTTATTCCTATGTACTCATCATATTTATGATTATAAATATTCACGAACGACTAATATCGTGAATATTATGTCCTATCCTTATTCTTATGTACTCATCATATTTATGGTTATAAATATTCATAAACAACTCATTTAAAACTAAATGTGGTAGGTATGATGCAAAATTTTTAAATAAATTGATTCACCCACTTGTATTGATTATTGTACTTTAATATAGATTTAATATATATATTTTTGTTAGTAGAACATGTGGAGATGAGAGTTCGAACTCACAACCTCTTGATTTGAGATATATGTCAATTATTGTCATTGCTTTGATAATTTAATAGGTTTTTGAAAATAGTTAATAAGTTTTTGCCATTGACTCTTTTATTTTAATACTCGCGTGACCAATTTACTAACTAGGCGACAAAATTATTTTGAGCAAGTTTAAATATTGGAGGACATGCGTATGTTTATTAGATACAACATATACTAGGAGACTTACTAATTACCAATTTTTTAATAATATATATTAAATACCTATAGACACGACTTTAAAGTTTGATGAATTCAATTTACAACCTGACCATCAACATCAATAAAGTTAATGACAAATACTAAAACAGTTTGGTATCCAAAATTGAATAACCCAAACAAAACATTGTAAGGTGGTGGACTAATGTTTAATCATAAAAAAAAAAGGTCGGTAGGAAAGTTCATGAACTAACATGGAATTTGGACAATTTATTTTTAATTTAATTTAAATATTATTTTAGTTGATTGTGCTTTTAATTTTAGTTCACCACTTAGATCTATTTATTTTTATCACGAATTTACGGTGATACATTAGGTTTAACATTTTACAAAAATAGTATAAATGCTAAATTTTACATTTTTGAAAAAAAGAATTTAAAACTAATGATATTATTACAGCACATTTTTATTTTATGCTACAACACAACCAGAGACAAGGATATGTAATTGAGATTCTTTTTAGTAATGATTTATTACAAACTTATTCCAAATATATATCAACTCCAAACTATTTCCAAGAATAATGCTTCGAAAATTATAGGACGTCGACCTATATCACATCACAATTTTCGAGTTGCATGGCGCCTTGCTGGCGCCATGTGTGTGTTTTTTTTATTCAATAAAATGTAATATTGAATTTTTTAAGTATAAATGTTATATTAAAATTATTTTCTATTTTAAACAAATTTAAATATTATTAAGAAAAATATAATCATGTGTTTTTAATTAAGTGTTTCTACTAAATACTATAATTACTGCATTAATATATTTCATTTTATTTACTTTAGTAAATATTAAATATAATCATGTGTTTGTAATACAGCATTATCCAAAAGAAAAATCCTATATAACTGGGTGAAACCAAAAGCCCATGGCAGTGGGTAATGCAAAAGCCTATTGGGCCAAAAAATAAGTAAAACCTGAGCCCACTGGGCCAAAAATTCAGTCCAGTAATAGTTTTGACTTCTTGTTGTTTGTTTCCTGGTTTAGTGGAGCGACCAACGACACAAAACTGACACGTCATCCTATAAACGTAAACCCAATTTAAACGGAAAAGAGCGAAATAAAGGGAAAAGGAAAAAACCTAAAAAGAAAAATAGAAACACCCACAAGACCACCAAAACGACACCGTTTCACGATTGCCGGCACTTTTCTGGTAAAAGGTTCACTCATATAAAGAGGCAATTTTAACGCAAGAAAGAAAAGGTAAAAAAATTTAAAATTAATAAATGAAATTCCAATTTTGGGCTTGGTGGCCATCGATTTAGCCCTGCGATTCTCTCTCTCTCTCTCTCTCTCTCTCACTCCTCAACTCTCTGAAGCCCTAGCGATATGGCTTCACGCAGACTTCTCTCCTCTCTTCTCAGATCCTCCCCGCGCAGAGCTTCTTCCAGATCTCCTCTCTCGAATCCCAATCCAAGGATTTCCCCCGTCACAACGTCGCGCGCTTCCCCTTGTGGGTATATCCTCTCTCGCGTGGCCGAGTATGCGACCTCTGCTGCGGCAGCTGCGCCTCCGTCACCACCGCCTTCGGCGAAGAAGGACGCCGGAAAGGGCGGGAAGATCACTGATGAGTTTACTGGTGCCGGTGCGATCGGACAGGTCTGCCAGGTGATCGGTGCTGTTGTCGATGTGAGATTCGATGAGGGGTTGCCGCCGATCCTGACGGCTCTTGAGGTGCTTGACAACTCGATCCGTTTGGTCCTCGAGGTCGCTCAGCATTTGGGAGAGAACATGGTTCGGACCATTGCTATGGATGGGACTGAAGGGCTTGTTAGAGGACAGCGTGTGCTGAATACCGGCTCTCCTATTACTGTAAGCTTTTCTATTCGCTTTCGATTTGACTAGATTAAGTGGCGGTTTATTGTTGATTTGTGTTTTGACTTTTGGTTGTGTCGTCATCTGGGTGCTGTATGAATGAAATGGAGATGGATTTCTTTTTCGTATGATGTGGAGCCGGTGATCAATGATATCTCCAGATCTATTTGTTATAATTAAATTTTATTGTCTATGTATTTATGCACAATGTATGTATGTGTTGTGAAATTCAGCTGGATGAATGGATGTGGATGTCAGTTTTTGACAATGGTAATTCTATAATTAACTTACGACTAAATTTTTGATTAACTGGTTTCCCGTCGAAATGATCACGTCAATGCAGAGTAAGTCTTCTACAGACCTGTTCCTGTGTGAAATATTTTAGCTTAAAAATAGGCTAATGCTCAATAGACGAGATTTCAACTTCGTCTAACTTATACTAAATCTCCTATCTTTTATTTAATGGTGCATTTGTACAATATAGAATGGTCATCAGATTCCGTATGTTTCTGTTGACTGCTGCAGCTTATACCCTTTGAGTTTGATTGTTTCTTCCACTGATCAAGACATCATTCGTTTTATTATGTTTAGCTTCTATTTTGATATTGTAGGTTAGGTTTTGTCTTTTGGACAATTTGTTTCTTGGTTATCTATGTATTTAGCCCAGGTGAACAGAATATTTTTAGACATTTTTCTTTATTGATCTTTCAAAATTTGACAGGTGCCTGTTGGTAGGGCTACACTTGGTCGTATCATAAATGTTATTGGAGAACCCATTGATGAGAGAGGCGATATTAGTAAGAAATCTTGAAACCAAGCAAGCAATTATACTTGTTAATTCGTGTTTAGCATAGAAGATTCATAACTATGTGGTGTTTAACAGAGACCGACCATTTCCTACCAATTCATAGAGAAGCTCCTGCATTTGTTGAGCAGGCAACTGAACAGCAGATTCTTGTCACTGGAATCAAGGTACAATAATGAATTCAGTACAAGTCCGTTTTATAATAGATGAGATGACAAGTGTCGCACATGTGCAATGAAGTCACGTATATTGCCTTTTGGTTATAGGTTGTTGACCTTCTTGCTCCATACCAAAGAGGTGGAAAGATTGGACTGTTTGGTGGTGCTGGTGTAGGAAAAACTGTTCTTATCATGGAGCTAATTAACAATGTTGCCAAAGCTCATGGTTGGATTTATGAACCTTCCAAAATCAGGGTTTACTACTTCTGTTCTTATTGTATTTACAACCTAACTATCTTCTTTGATCAGGTGGTTTTTCTGTGTTTGCTGGTGTTGGGGAACGCACTCGTGAGGGCAATGATTTGTACAGGGAAATGATTGAGAGTGGTGTCATTAAGCTAGGTGACAAGCAGGTATCAAAAGCAATTTGTATGTTTATTTTTTGGTTACCTTTGGCTTTGATTATGACGACTTTTTTCTTCATCCCCAATTCTTCTACCTGATTTACTCGCCTACAAAAATGATGAATTGAACTTTTATTTATTAGGCCGACAGCAAATGTGCCCTTGTATATGGTCAAATGAACGAGCCACCTGGTGCTCGTGCTCGTGTTGGTCTTACTGGACTAACTGTGGCTGAGCACTTCCGTGATGCTGAAGGGCAAGATGTGCTTCTCTTCATTGACAACATTTTCCGTTTTACCCAGGTAAGTTTATTTTCCGAGGATCTAATTAATGACATTGTCAAGATCTTGTCGCACCAAAGACGTGTTGAGATTCTTTTCCTTTGTCTTCTCACTCACAGGCTAATTCAGAGGTGTCTGCTTTGCTTGGTCGTATCCCATCTGCTGTCGGTTACCAACCAACCTTGGCTACTGATCTTGGAGGCCTTCAAGAGCGTATCACAACCACAAAGAAAGGTTCTATCACTTCAGTGCAAGCTATCTATGTGCCTGCTGATGACTTGACAGATCCTGCTCCTGCTACCACATTTGCTCACTTGGATGCCACAACTGTGTTGTCACGACAGGTTCGATCCATTTATTTCATTTCTTAGATGGCTTTATATATTATATTCTGCTATATCTGACTCTTTGCTTGTAAACAGATCTCCGAGCTTGGTATTTATCCTGCTGTCGATCCATTGGACTCTACATCTCGTATGCTTTCTCCTCATATTTTGGGTGAGGAACACTACAATACTGCTCGTGGAGTTCAGAAGGTCCTTCAAAATTACAAGAACTTGCAAGATATTATTGCCATTTTGGGTATGGATGAGCTCAGCGAAGATGACAAGTTGACGGTTGCACGTGCTCGTAAGATCCAAAGGTTCTTGAGTCAGCCTTTCCATGTCGCAGAAGTCTTCACGGGTGCTCCTGGGAAATACGTGGAATTGAAAGAGAGTATTACTAGCTTCCAGGTACCTTTCAAAATCTCAATCCATTCAGTTAAATTGTTGAAATAACCTGGTTTTCATTGAATCTTCTTTTTGTATGAATAAAAAATGTTCCCGGAAACTCTATAAATACTTGAAAAAACACCTAAAAATCATACTTCTCATTAGTGCTTCGCTTATAAGCACTACTCTGACAACTCCCAAATCCAAATCCAAATCCAAACTTCTCCCAGTCAAGTTCTTCTAGCTACAAGATTATAGTTTGGAATACTGCCTGATGATGCAATCCAAACATATTCGCGTGGATGCAAGCAAAAATAGTTTGATTTTGAAAAACTAATGATGGGTTTCTTCTTGTTTGTACGAATAGGGAGTGTTGGATGGGAAGTACGATGATCTTTCAGAACAATCATTTTACATGGTCGGAGGTATTGAGGAGGTGATTGCCAAGGCAGAGAAGATTGCCAAGGAATCTGCTGCTCAGTAGTTTACTCATCTTTTTTTTTTTCTCTCTTTGATAATTATGAAAATTAATAATTTAGGTGATGTGTTGGCGATGCCAGCAACAAGGCTTTTGATATATTTTTTTTGAGATGTAACGGAACCAGAGATCTTCTTCTGCTTTGTTTTAGTTCTTGTTGCAGAATCTGAAAGAGAGTTTCACCAGCCTTCTTCGGCTACTTCCTCTGCCCTTCTTTTCTTTTTTCTTTAATAAGGGGAGGAAACAAGACATGTACATTTTTCCTTTTTTGACAACTTTTTATGAACCATATAAATCAAATCCCTTGTTTTATATGATGAAATGCCTTCATTCGTTTTCTTTCCAAACCAAAAAAAAGGGACTGTCGTTAGTTTTTCTGCCAACTTCTGTGGATGATAGTTTTTAAGTTTATGATGAATGGTTGCAAAAAGTGAGGAGAGTAGTAATTGATATATATCTTGAAGTAAGATGTGTGAGTTCTACTCCTCGTGAACAGGGTACAGTGAAGAAGAAGGGCTTTTTACCGGTAGACCCGTCTTATATGGGGTGAAGAATCTCTATCTAGGTTCTCGGCGGTCAGGATGGGAGATTTTTGTACCTCTCGTATCAGGGAACGTAGGGGAAATACGTTTCCGTCCTGCAGAACTTGATCCCCGTAGGGAATGAATCTCCACTCTGATGTAGAAATTTCGTAGGACATCCTGTCCCCGCCCTGTGAAAAGGGTTTGTTTGTAATTTTGATTTCTTTTGATTTTTCAATCATTAATAGAAGTATCGTTTTATATTATAAATTGCATATATATATATGAATGAATGAATATTTCATTTTCTATAAATCAATTTTCAACTGAAACTTCTCATATTGAAAGGAAAGTTTTAGTAATCCATCACATTCTTATTTCATTTTCGAGTAATAAAGAAGAAAAAAAGCATTATCAAACAATATGAAAAACGTAATTTAAATATTAGTTATAAATAACCTAAAGAAATTAACTATTTTAATTCACGATAATTAATTCTATAATATTTCTATTTACCATATTTGTCAAAATTAATTGACTCGCTCAAATTTGGGTTCTAGAGTGCAAGCTAAAACTCTCTAGCCCTTTTGTTAAAAAATGTAATTAAAAATTTTATTGAAAACAATTTTATAAAATGGCAAAATTTAACATTATAGTTTCATATATATTTATAAAACCTTAAAATCAAAATTTTTGTGTGGTTTCTTTGATCTATATGGATCAAGGAGACGATTTCTCTACCTCTTTCATTATTTCCCTCCAAATTACACATATTGGTGAGGGGAAATGAAACTACATACAATTAAGAGCCTCGATCTGGTTTGAAGTAATTGTTTAGCTTACTCTTTATAATTTTCTTGTTACTTTATCTATATTATATATATTATAATCTGAACATAATTCAACGGATTAAAACGTATATTCATGATCAAGAATTTGCTAATTTGATCGGTTCTATTTCCCACTATTTGTATTTAAAAAAAATCATGACAAGAATTTTAATACCTAATGTTATATCAATAATTTTTCTTCCAAAATTTTATTCTACAAAAGATATTATAAGAAAAATGGTACTAGGAAAGTCAAAGCAGACATGTCTCTCAAGAGCCAAGGCAATATATTTTAACCCCAACAAATAGAAAAAAAACCCTACTTCCAACGAATCAAACGGCCGAATGCTCCAAACGAAGGCGATCGATCCACTTATCCCCCAGCATCCAGAGATCGTCTGCTATCGCGACACGTGGAAGAGCGAATAAACTCGCACCCTCGCGATTATTTGATTTTCGGCGCGTTCTATCAAATCGCCACCTACCTTCTCGCCGAAGCCACCGGCCGCCTCCGCCATTAACAGCCAAACTCCGAAAATATAACAAGCTTCACATCTCCACGTCCATCTCCATGTCCTTCTCTATTTCCTCTCCCTCTCTCTCCCTCCCTCGTCCCCATGCGCTCTCTCCCCTTCCTCCCTCTTCCATGTCTCTCCTCCGCCGCCTGAGACCCGACCGTCTCAGATTCAACCTCCGCCACCACGCCGCCCGATTCGCCTCCGTCGCTGCCGCGGCTGTGCGCCAGGACACCGCTGCTTGGACTCAAGCTCCTCTCGTCGAAGTCGAGCCGGCAGCCGAGTCGCTCTTCCACGTTTCCATAGACGTGTCCGATGCGCCGGAGCTCGCCGTTTCTCACACGCGTGCTGGTCAGTACCTGCAGCTCCGTGTCCCGGACGTCGACAAACCGACCTTTCTTGCTATTGCGTCTCCTCCCTCGCTCGCCTATGCGGAAGGCGTGTTCCAGTTCCTGGTGAAGAGCGTGGAGGGCTCGATCGCTGAGCTTCTCTGTGGCTTGAAAAAAGGAGATGTCGTGCAACTTAGTCAGGTCATGGGGAAGGGCTTCGATGTCGATCAAATCGAGCCGCCCAAAGATTACCCTACCGTTTTGATTTTTGCCACTGGATCTGGAATCAGGTACGCCGCTTGTTCTTGTTGCGGAAGTTTATTCTCATTCTTTTACTTAATTTATTACAGGATGCTTTACTTTCTTCTTGTAAATGATGTGTTAATTTTCTTCTAATTTCTTCAAACTTGTGGCTATCTCGTCTTGAACAAATAATAATGAATTAGAATCAGGGGATTTTAAACCTCCATTTTTCGCGATCAATGTTTTTCAGTACAGCAAGGTTATATATTGAAGTTGTTTCTTTCAGCTTCAGCTCCTAGTGCAGAAAAATAGAAAGCGAAGAGCCAAAAGTGGTCCGTTAAATGGCTTGTTAAGTTCAGAGTAGGACAGGTTTAAGATGAACAACCTAAGAGTCGCACTTCGTAATTGTATTTACTTTGCATGGAATTCAGATGTCGATCAGGTAAAAAATGGGA
Organism: Momordica charantia; assembly: GCF_013281855.1. Classification (NCBI taxonomy): domain Eukaryota; kingdom Viridiplantae; phylum Streptophyta; class Magnoliopsida; order Cucurbitales; family Cucurbitaceae; genus Momordica; species Momordica charantia. Next base: position 28,671,172 of record NW_028275167.1, on the reverse strand, counting down.
GCAGTTCATGTTTGCATTTTCTTAATGTCTAAAGTGTCTAACAGCAGATAATGTATACGAAAACTGCAAGTAAGATTGGAGAAATTTGGCAGATTATGATAAACACTAAAAAAATATCACCATGTTATACCATCTTATGATTCAAATCAGACTCTCGTTCCCATAGTTAAAACAAGGGATAAATGACTAGAGACCTTTCAGGAACTATTGAAAAACCTACATTCCAGCCAGGAAATTTTACATGTAAATCTTTCTTTGCCTTCCTCGCTAATGGAATCTCGATTCCATATAGCAGACTGCTTAAAGACTCTAATTCAAAGTGGAGTCTCTTGTAAAAGGGGAGTATATGTTTAAGATGAGGTCAAGATTAATATTGTAATCCTAGAAATGTAGGCATCCTTTTGAGCAAACCAAAAGTTGTTGAAGCATCCTTTTGTCACATGAATAATGTTTCTTTGTATTTACTAAATGACCTTGAGGCCACAACTGCTCATATTTTGTGTATACTTTCTGGGAAGGACATTACAATACCATATTTTCTGAATTGGCGGCTTATTTCATTAAAGATAATTGGATGTGATGGTTATAGGTTTAGTTTTTCATTTGCTTTGTAGGCCCAGTAGATCCCTCATGGTCCGTTCCTTAGCTATAGTGTATGAGGGTTATAGGTCTGGCGTTTCATTTGATTTGATTTATACCGGATTCATATCAAACTATTCCCTCTACTGCTGCCATGATCTGCTTCTCTTATTTCACAATTTATTTTAGTGGTGTTGGCCCACATATATCTGACTGCCTTCTTGATTAGAGATTATATACTTGAATGTTTTTACGTACACGGACACACATGTACACATGGGAGTGTTATTCTTTTGCTGCTAAATGGGTTCGGTTTTCTCGCAGCCATAGAATTTAGCATATTTTATTCTGAGCAAATTTGGCCCCTACACAATAGAGATAACTTCAGTTTATTTACAATCTTTCCATTTTCTTTGCTGTTCTGACTATGTACTTGTCTTTTTTGTGTAGTCCAATACGATCTCTAATTGAGTCGGGCTTCAGTGCCAGTAAGAGGTCTGATGTGAGGCTATATTATGGGGCAAGAAACCTGAAGAGAATGGCTTATCAGGTCTAGTTAGTTTTGCTTGTTGCATTGCAGACTTGCCATCCACAGGACAAAATCTATGAAACTAATTTGTTTTTTTCTTTTATAGGATAGATTTGAAGAATGGGAATCTTCTGGTGTTAAGGTTTTCCCTGTACTATCACAACCAGAGAATAATTGGGCTGGTGAAACTGGCTTTGTCCAGGTAGGGCTGACTGTAGACGTCTCTCTTTCACTCTCCCCTTTCTTACTTTTATTGATATTGTAGGAGCTTTGTGACAATAGGCTCAAATTATCTTGTACTTACAGGCTGCCTTCACTAGAGCAAAGAAAGTTTATGACCCTCTTACTACTGGTGTTATACTATGTGGTCAGAAACAGATGGCTGAGGTAGTTTCTGTTTCATTTGCCGAACTGTTTATCCACCAATTATTAGAGTGCTTGCATATTGTATAGAAACTATTGAGGACCATTTTGCAACTATTTAGTTAATAGTTTATGACATGTCACATAGATATGGTCAACAAATTAATCTCAATTTCCGTCTTAAAATATTGAAGTGCTTCAATGTGTTCTACACTTGGGAGTTCCATCGCAAGTTTGCAGCATCAACAATATCTTTTTGTCTCTTATTCTTTTATTTTTATAGAGGAAGCATCAACTATGAACATGCTTGTCATTTTTGAGGGGGTAAGGTAAAGAAAAGCAGATTAATAAAATAATATGTTAAAAATTTCCTCCATTTCTAACCACTCATCTAGCCCACATGTTTTTTAGTTCTCTATTATCTCTGGATTGTGCTAGAAATCCCTGCCCACATTATTTGTCCAAGAATTATAACTTATGATGCTCATCACAATCTGAAAAAGTTAGACGCACTGGCATCCTTACAAGTGCATCTATATTGTCTTTTGATCACAATTTGTCAAGTGAATCCTTTTTCGCTCATTAACCCATAGAACATTATGAATCTGAATTACTGCTAGAAAGAGTGATGTCAAGGCTATCCTGATGCATGCTATTTGTAGTGCGCTGCATAAGAATTGATAACTCAGGCACTAGATTATTGAAATCACCATTTGTTCGGCTTATTTGGTATGATTTCGTGGTAACTGCATCTGCCATTAATTGTTAATGAGTGACTTCGTGGAACCATTCAGTTGAGAAAATAATTCATAACAAGTCATTAGCAAGTGCTTCATTTTTCACTCTTTTTTTCTGTTTGCAGGAAATTACGTCAATTCTTGTAGCAGATGGAGTCTCTAGTGAGAAGATACTTAAGAACTTTTGAACAAGCAAACAGAGAATAGTACTGTTGTATCATCAATTTGATAGAATGTATTCATTTTTTTTCTCCCCTGGCTGAGATTAAGCATCTCAGCTTGGATTACAAGATAAATAATTATTGGGGGCTAGAAGATCTGCACTTTATGTCCATATTTTTCAGGATTGAAGCGGCTAACTTATAGGGTTCCCACCTCCCAGTTCCATCTGTTCTAATTTGGAGGACATCACATTCATATGTACGGTTAGAAACTTCTTGGAACTTTTTGCATATTTGATGTTCCAATAATTTAGATTTACAGTCGAAAAGCTTCATATTCGTGATACTATGATAACTCCAAGTTGGATAATGTTTCTGGGGGAAATCAATAGGAATAGGATAGGATAGTTGAAGGTTGACTCTGAGGGGGCAGCTCAGCTTTCTATTAAACCTATAAATCTCAAGCTATCATATTCCTGGTAATTGCAGGCTAAATATATATTTTAATATTTGATATTTAGGATAGTTGGAGATAGGTACCAATACTATTGAGTTTGATTATGCATTAATGTATGGTACAAAATGAATAGAATAGGCAAAATTCGTGTCAATTTCCAGGATATTTGAAGCAGGAATTATAAGCGTTAAAGATATTCTACACATTAATTAGACTTGGATAACAGTTCTTTCATCAGAGCTAACATTCAAGCTAAATGTTAGTGTTGTTTGTGACGAACTCTCAGTATATGCATAAAATGCTCAACCACATAATCTGGAAACAGTATTTGCATTCTTGAAGTAATCCAACCAACTAAAAAACAAGAAAAGTTTTCAACTTTGGCCAATAAGATCCCTTGAGCGAAAGGTATAAGTTTTAAGAATGGAGTAGCAACAAGTGACATAGATGGGGAGGCCTAAATCATCAGCAGCATTTGTCCTAACAATGAATCTGAAACAATTCACATAAAAACGAAAAAGCAGCTGCACCCATCAACCAATATCCGTAAGAATCACTTCCATCAACAACATCTAATCCTTAGCACGATCATGGCAAATATTGCTCACATCAGGTTCATTCTCCACATGTTTTTCGTTGCTCGAACCATTGGACAAATGCTTCTTCTCCTCACCTGTGTGATGGTGTCGATGTTTGTGATGGTGGTTACATCTCTTGTGCCTAGATTGAAGTGCTGATTCATCATGGTTATCATTGGAAGCATGCCTGCCGTAATTACAATCTAATGAATCGACACTACATGATCGATGCGACCGCTCATGTCGATGGCGGTGCTTGTGGTGCCTTAAACGTCTTTTCCTTTGCAAAGAAGTATTATCCTCAGTGCTGCTAGAATCATCTGATGTATAGTCCGTTCTCCTATGATGTCTGTGCCGCCTGGAATGATTTCTTTTCATTGACTCATCATCACCAGAAGAACTGGAGTAATCTTCATCAGAACTTGACCCATCATGCGCATGTCTTCTATGGTGTCTCTTCTTCCTCCTATCTTCTTCAGAGTGGCTGTCAAATTCATCGGTGCTATCATCAAGGGATGAGTGACGTCGTTTTGATTTTCGCTTAGATTTTCTATCCTTTCTCTTCTCACTGTCACTTGAATCAGAGTGGTAATGTTTCCTGTGCTTCTTGTGACTTCGCTTACCTGCTCGCCGTCCATCATGGCTATCACTTTCTGTATCAGTATCAGAATCTGATACTGATCTTCTTTTATGCTTGGCAGCCTTGAGCTTCCTCGCTTTGGCTTCAGCATCAGCCTTTGCCTTGGCAGCAGCTTCAAGTTTCTGTTCCCATTTCAATGGGGCTTCCTTCTTCTCCAAAGCTCTCTTTTTCTTCTCCTCAACCAATTGGATGAATTTTTTGGTGTCCATTTAGATATAAAAACCAGCTCAATACCTGCATTTTGGTATGATGATGACCGGAAGTGCATCTCACAAAAGAGAAAAAACAATGTTAGCTTTCCATCAAAATAAGCACTTTAATTGCATCTGCTTTCTCATGCTACATAAAAACACATGTAACATGCTGCACAGAAAAATTTATAATTGAGATAGATGAAACTTGTGATAAATATAATCAAAATAACTTGACAGGAGCAACCCTTCATCTACCGAGCTAGAACAAAAAATTTCTCTTTTCCATAGATCCCTTGTTAAACTAAACAAAAAACCGTATATGCTATAAAATTCAGTATAACAATTAATCAAGAACTTGCCCTGGGGATTTCCTTTTCAAGAAGAGAAAACATGCACACTTAAAACCATAATAAGATTCAACATAAATCCATGTTCAACTTCTCACTACTGCTAGAATATCAAAATGCATAAATCTGCAGGAGATAGACTTAAATGTGATCAAGGATGCATACAACTTTACAGAGGTAGAATCAGGAAAATTGACGAATCTCAATAGTTCACTAGCAGAAAGTTCTTCCAAAAGTAGTTCACTTTCTTACCTTATCTGCAGCAAGTAAGTACAGCTTTCTGGACAAGTGTTCAGCTCCCCACAGCCAACTTCAGGCCTCCTCAACGCACAGATAAATAGACAGATCATCAACTAGGACGAATCCTAAATTTTAGAAATTGAAAATACTTGAGAAAACAAACCCACCTTGATGATGTTTCACAGATTATAACACAAGCTGTACATGCCCATATGAAAACTACCTTGTTCTAATAATGAATATTCAACCAATCAGTCCTTTACTAAAAAGCAGTATTTCTCATAAACCTCTTTGATCATCCATAAACCTAAAGAATAAGTTGAAAGAAAAGGCCTGCTTCACACCCAAAGCATCATATAATTTCATTATTTTGACAAGAATTTACCACCATACATTCAACAAAAAAAAAAAACGAAAGTTCCGTGGTGATGATTACGACACTAAGAAAACGTCCATATCATGTAAAAATTTACAGAATCATTAATTTCAACTTGTCCGCTAGGAAGGTATTTGCGATAATAACAGCAAAATTCACGTAAACCCATGAGATAAAGAAACCCAGAACCCTAGCCAAAAGGAGTTTTGTTCGGAAGAGAAAATAACACGAGATCCATAACACAAGATTACTCGCAAGTAGGTAATAAACAAATCAGACGAACACACATCAACCAACCTTAAAACTCAGATCTAGCGATCTTAAGAAGGAGAAAGAAAACCTAAAAAGGAAGAATAACAGAAAACAATCGCTACGCCTGATGATCAAAGTACGATTAGGGATAGCAACAATACCTGAATCCAAAGGAGACCGGAAGGAAGATTAGGGCTTTTCTTTGACTTTCTGTCGACTTCAATTTTCCAGAAACCTCTACTTGATGTTGAAATTGGGGAGCAGAAGTCCTTTTTATAGTGACATGCGCTCACGCTATACGCGCTTCTACGCGCCCCACCGCCATCAAGCGCCCGCCGTTTCCTTCTTTTTCTTTTTTCACGATGGATTTTGAACAGAATTCCGTATATTTTTAAAATATTTATTTTAGTATCTATATTTTTAACTTTTATTTATTTTAATATATATTTTTTAAATTATATTATTTTTATCTATTCATTTTAATTTTTATCTCATATATTTCGATGAAAATTTTATCATGACATTGCATCGATTACATTTTTTGAAATGTAGCCATATATTTGTATTAAAAAATTTTATTGTATATAAATTTTGTGTTAAAATTTTGCAAATAATAACTAAAATAGCCATCTCTTTGAAGTATATTGACTATAGAAATTTTGAAAATGTAGTGACAAATGATCTCAATAAAAATTTAAAAAATATATAGATCACAACGAATCAAAATTGGGAGTACATGGACTAAAATAATATTTAAAAAATAATAATTATTTGTTCAAAATATACTTTTCGTCTCTTAACTAACATTTATTTAAGTTTATTTTTTTTATTTTGAGTTTATAAAGTTTTGAATGTTTTATATTAATGCCTCAATTTTTAATAAATTTCTTTAGAAAAATCAACTTTTAATAGACTCAGTATTTATTGGTAAAATTTAAGTCAGGAACTTATTGTCAATTAATATCATATCACGGACAAGATGGACATATTAGACATTATTCACTCAAAAATTAAGAAAATTTTAAATAATTCATATTCAAGTGTTAAATAAAAAACTTTCAAATAAATTTTAAAAGGACCAAAAACTAATGTCTCTCTTTCAAAAAAAAATATTGGTACAAATGAATATTTGAACCATGATGCTTCTGAAAGTAAGTTATTTTTACCCTACTTTTAGAAATTACATTAAAAAAAAATCAATTCTTATTTCTAACTTAAACATAACTCAACTATTTTTCAACTATTTTTTTCCATGCCATGATCCATTGAGATTCAGTCTTTCCTCATTCTGATTCATCCTTTAAAAAATAATAATAATAATAATAATAGAAGACTGTTCATGAACGTTAGCAATATTGGCACTCTATACAAAACCATTTTGGTGAGAAATTTACAATTCTAGGACTGTAATTTTTATAGGGGAAAAAACAATATCAAATACATCACCCAATAAATAGATTCAAAGTACAACACCCAGCAAGTTCAACAACAAACTGCAAACTCCCATGCATGAGTTTTCTTCTGATTCCTCTTGGTGCTGATTGTCCAAAATTTCCACAGATCTTTCATTCACATTCCAAATCTATTTACAGTTAACACACAGATGACCATCCAAGACATGGAAGAGGCAGTCAACTAAGAAGGTTTATGTTGGGCATATATCGACGTCTGGACCGCTTGGTGAGGAGGTGGAGCTTTTCCGTTGATGAGAACTTGTTCTAAGAAATCGACACGGATTGATTTGAACCGGTAATGCTGGTTCAACATAATCCAAACAAACTCATATAAGGTACTCATTTTCCTGTTATTTTGTGGACAAATCTACAATGACTAGTTGTTTTTGTTATAGTTATTTGCAATGTTATTAAACATGCCATGAGACCCAACTGATATGATAACTTAACTCTGAAGCATTTGAGTTAATTTGCTTGTTTAGACAGAAACATAAAATTTTAATAGTTGAGATAAGTACCTTTCCCTTCCAAGAAAAATCGAAGTTGCGATAATAGGGCTCCAATAGCGTTATCTGATCTCCTTCCTTGACCTGTGAGACAACATTTTTTTATATATACTTAACAATAGGAAGGAATATCACTAGAGTGTAATCATTCACCAAAGACTGAGTTAAATATCAGATGAAAACCTTTCAACTATAGCTCATTAGACTATAAAAGTGAACGAAAAAGAGGCAAAAAAGAAACAGTAGTTTTCCCTTTTTCCTGGCAAAAACATCGCTATCTTACCGTATCATTCCGCATACCATACAAAGATAAAACAAAGCATGTTTGGTTTGAATCACACACCAAATAATATCTGCGAAGTAAACAATGAAGTTACGTGAGACATCTTAGTAAGAGACACTAATGCCAGAATAGAGAAAATGATGCAACTTGTAGTGTAGAATATGAACAAATATTTTCCTGTTTTTTTTTCAAGGCCACAAGCCCGACTAAGAGTACACAAACACAGTGTAGACTACAAAATAAAATAAATTAATAAATAAAGTTCTGAGGAGAAGGGAAAAAAAATAGTGTCGCTGCTATAGTAGCCAAAACATGAGCACTAAAAAGTGACTGGATTAAATAGGTAAGATGGAAATCGGTCTCCGGGCGAACCAGATATGGAAACTCACAGTGGTGCAAGACTGTCGTGCTTGATGAAGAACAGCACCTTTCCAATTACGGCAACTGTTTTGTTCAGACCCTCTGACAGAAGATCTACCGTGGCTCTCTTGTATGAGGAATTCGCTTGAAAAGTTAAAACAAAATGTAACAATCAGTAAAAACTTCATTTAACAAGAGAGGAAAAAAAAAGACAAAATTTGATGATTAGCAAATTGCAAATGAATTCAGAAGATTGATATGCAAAAGGTCTGGTAACTTACAACTGACAATATCCACTGATGACGCCAATGATGTAACTCTTCGGGTTTTAGCATGTGCCTACAAGAAAATGATATGAAAACCATCGGTATGCTATGTTTTAGGAAATCATTAATTATGTTGTCTCCTTTGGGTTTTATAGATATGGTATGGCTACTGGCTTTTGTATACTTATTTTCCAATAATATGATGTTTCTCATAAAAAGAAAAAAAACATTTATCATTTTGTTTTTTTCATATTTTTCTAAAAAATGGAAGACGTAGTGATTGAGAAATACAATGCAAGCCTTGTATTTTTCAGATGGAAAAGAAAAATCATGCATGAACCTAATGAAAAACAGACTTTAATTCAAGGTCTCCTTTTCCCCTTCTTGGTTCACTCTTGGTAAGGATAGTAGGGAAGATGGATATGGTCTCCTTTTGGCCTGTGCTTACTCTAGCATCAGGTAGTGGTAGAGAATTTGCAACAGGTTTCATCTTCACATGTCTCTTCCTATCAATTAAAGACTTATACTTTGATGGGTCTGTCGAGTAAACGACTGAGGATCAATCAATCAAAGCAACTTTTGCTATTTAGTGGGAGCTTTGGATGGAATGAAATGGGCAAATCTTCCACAAGGAGAGGATCTTTGAGTTATCTTAGGTTGCATTTCTTTCTTTGTCTTTTGAACTTTTTCCGTAATCTTCTGAGATAATTGACAATGCCCCCCCCCCCCCCCCCCCCCCCCAAATTCTTTTACCTTTTCTTTTTCTTTCATGGAAAGCCACTTCCTATTTCTACGTCCGCCAATCACAATAGATTTAGAACCAGGCCACAAATCAAGGTACAGAAATACAATAAACAGCAATGTGCAAGTACGTATGTGTTTCAAAACAATAAAAGCTAGTAAAAAAATCAACACTAAGTCAAGAGACGTGCAATATTTGTCTTGTACTCATTGGCAAAGATGTGAGTGTACCCTCAACATGTTCTCCAATTTGTCAAGAAGATTCACCATCTTCTGGACCTCCTTGGTAGCACTAAGACTAGGATCCTTCAAAGCAGCAGCCTCAAATCCACTTAGGGCCCTCTCATAGTTCTCCAGATATTTGTTAACCTAAAAGAAAAACGTGTTAAAATTATGGAGGATTCACAGAAGTTACTCACTGAATTTGTTTCGTCAACGATATGTAGAAGTGAGATTTACAAAAGGTAGCATCTAGCCAAAAAAAAAAGAGGTTGTTTCATGATCATTTTTTGTCCATTACATTACTCTTTGTCTAGCTGAACAAATTCCATCCATTGATTTCATGTCAATGACCAGAATAATTAGAATATTATACATTTTAAGAAGCTTTTAAACTTAACTACTTCATAAATTTATAGAAAGCAAGCAATCACATGAGAGATCAATTCAAATTGAAAGGAAGGAAAATTCAACTTACAGTTGCACAATTGAAATATAAGTCTGGATTTGACATCATTTTTTCATCTTTTTCCTGTAAAATATTATTAAAAATTAGCAAATTTTAGAACTGTAAAATAAACCTGAAGCTCAACAAAGAGTCGAATTATACCCATTTCATAAATGAAGTTGTTGAAATTCACAATGAAACGTGGGCACAACTGTTACGATAGACACTTACAGCATTTTGATATGCCTTCAGAGATTGCAGAAGTTTATTGTGATCCCAAGCTCCAGTGACAAAAAAACTTGTAAGGCATGCATTTCCTAGATTATCTGCAAGACAAATTAGTGCGAACATGGTATGGAAGATTCCAAGAGCAAGCTGGAAGATAAAGGAAGATAAAGGAAGATGGTACTCAGTACAAACATCAAGAAATGAAGATGCACCATTCAGAAACATTTCAGTTCAGAGCACGGTGTAAGAAAATTACCCAAATTATTATAGAAGGTGTACAAATAAGTTAACCACAGAGAAGGGTAACAGAGATATGGCATAACGAGGGAAACATATACAAATAGTAATTAAAAATAAACAAAATGCTTTGGCATTCTTTAATGTGCGATCTTACACCAAGAGTTTCCATCTTTAACATCCAAAGTAACTGCTTCTCTTGCATGTTGAATACTCTCCTCTACAAGTTTTGCCTCATTCTCAGTATCTAGACGGAATAAAATTTAGGATGAATAGATGAGGGACATATATGTTCATTATAGTGGTCAATCAGAAACTGTAACAAAAATGACATGACAGTGAGCCAAATTTTCTATTTATTCAGAGGGCAAACCAAACTGGGTCTATAACATTGTATGGTCTAAAGATGGCTTGTTTTGCTAACTCTTATAACATGAGATACATAAAAAAAATATAATAATAAATATATAAAAATGTCCAAGATGAGCTAATATCAGCGAATAGTGGTTTAAACTTCAATGTCCAAAGGATTTTTGGATCAACCGATTCTCTCTTGAAAGTAACAGACAAGCTGTGTGAAAGCATGCACATTATGAACTTTTTCCTTCCTTGTGAGAAATCTTCCTCGTCCATACAAAAATATATCTTTTACGAGGAAAAAATTATCCCCAGGACAATTTTTGAGAAATGTACAGGGTACTCTACAGTTAACGGTTACAATTAATGAAAGAAGTTGATGAAGAATCAAAACACTTACCTTGAGCAACTTTCCTTACAAGCATTGATAACTGACAAAGTAGTCAATTTTTGAGAAATTGACAGGGTACTCTACAGTTAACGGTTACAATTAATGAAAGAAGTTGATGAAGAATCAAAACACTTACCTTGAGCAATTTTCCTTTCAAGCATTGATAACTGACAAAGTAATTTTTTCTCGGGGCGCTGCAATAGAAAAAGTATCACATCTGAATGTAATTAACTCCAGTGAAGAGAGGTTACAAGATGAAAAGAAACCAAGGAAATGCACTGTCAGTTGGAACCTTGTTTAAGGCTAAAGTAAAGCAGTTCTTTGCTGAAGATAGATCTCCTTTTTTCCAAATGCAGTTACCTAAACACAGCCAGGCGTCGGCAAGAGATGGATTCAACTTAACCTGGAGTTGAACAATCAAATTATTACTTAAAACAAAGCATACAAACTACAAAAATCTTTATGATTTTGGATGCTTACAGCTTTTGAGAGATGATCCTCTGCTTCTTTTCTATATTCTGGAAATACATCCAACATTTTTCCTCTTAGGTATTCGTACATAGCACGCTGCAAAGGTGATTTCCTTTGTTCTGCAGAAGAAATTAACTAGTAAGGAATGTAAATTTCTAGCTAGAACAAGATTTTTATCCAAGGTAATGTATATAAAACCCTCCTAAAAGATCGTGAAATAAAATAACTAGTCTCACAATTTAAAGTACAGGTCCTACAGGAACAAACAAAAAAGTAAGGAAGTTCGGTGCCCTCCGCAGCATAAGGGGTTACATCATGGTGGAAAAAGAAGAAAGAAAACAAGTCACATGTTATTGTTTCAAAAGGGACAGCCCTCTTAACAAGGGCATGTGATCTCTTGGTAACACCTACTAAGAGGTTCGTGGAACCTCCGAGTGAGTTTAATACCAAAAATCTAATGTCTCCCAAGTCCAGGCCTCGCCTCCAGTTATGGGGAAGTAAAGCTAAATAGCTTCGATTCAGGCTATCAAAATAAACCAACTCGATTTCATGGAATGCACTTTCTTAGGAGCTAGTGTCAAATTATACTTGTCGGCCGTCGCGGTTATAGATGCTGGTTTTGTGTAGTTTTATAATTGCAAAGCAATTAAGACGAGCACAATTGCCAGATCTCATAAAACCCCGCATTCTCAACACACCCATGTGTTCGTCAATTCCATAAACCATGGTATAGTAACTTCCAACTCCCAGAAGTCGCACTCACAGTTTTTACCAAGCCTAAGCCTCACTAAGTAACCCCAAAGACAACAAACAATGGTATAGTAACTTCCAATAGCTAATGAAAAAATATTTTTACACAAAGAATCTGCCAAAAGTCCAAAATATTCAGGACTCAAACATCAACGCAAGCGCAATCCCAAGTTTCATTTCCGTTACTCTTTTCCCAACGTTTTCTCGAATACCAAACAAGAAGATTAAATCCCAAGTCGAGCTATTAAGCAATAGGCAAACTCGAAGAAGCTGAAATGAACAGCGTATGATAAAGAAAGCAGAATCCACCTGGAGGAATGGAATCGAGGATCTTGATAGCAAGATCCGATAACTCTCGCAGTTTGGAAATTTTGTCATCGGGATTTACAGGAAAGTAGGTGTCTCTGATTTGATATAGCTCTTCAGCTGCCGCTGTGGCTTTATCGAAAGTGTCTTCCATGGCTTCGCTGCAAATCTCCGTGAATCGGCGAACGGCGACACTGCTCGGAGCCGGAGCAGAGCCCACCAGATGGAGGCAAATGCTCTTATCGGCAAGTTTGATATTCCTTGGTCGTTAAACCATAAAACGACGCCGCTTTAAGATCGAGTTGCAATATACGAGTTTTTTTTTCATTGTAAGTTTGTTTTACTCCAGAATATTTTATTTTTGTATCTAAAATAATTTTTAATATAAAATTAGTTCGTATATTAAAATATAGGGCAGTGATTCAAAATCAGAACTATCATTTCTTTAAGTAAGCTATTAAATCATGGTCATATTTAACGTATTATATATTTTTCTTTTTTTAGTACAACACGTGGAGTGGGGATCGAACTCACAACTTCATGATTTGAGGTATATGTCAATTATGGTTGAACTAGGTTCGTTGGCAATATCAATTTATCCATTTTTCAGTTTTTTATTAAATTTTATAAAAAAAAATAACTACCAACAAAGTAAATTTTGAAAATTTGTGTTTGAGTGCAAGTAATGGCATGCCATGTGTCTCAAGAAGTCTTGCGATTAACGAAATTAAGAGACTTCCAAACACAAATGTAGACTAATAGCTTAATCTTAAGGGTCTACCTATCGACAAATTAAAGGTTGAAAATAACTTAATCAAGGAAAACAGTTCTTCAACTCACCGAAAATAACTTAATCAAGGAAAACAGTCATTCAACTGACCGCTCACCACTATTGTTAGATTCTTACTGTTTTCTACTAAATGTATGACACTTAAATACTAGAAGTAAACCTTTAGGTGTACACGAATCTAATCGCAAATTCTACACGTAAATAGTTCAGATCTCTACTAATTTGTGCATTTGAGTGTTCATCCTTATTTTGTAGGTCTCTTGCATCCGATTCTAAAAATGTATGGAAACAATCTGAATAGACATATTCAAATTATTTAAAGTTTAAGTAACAAAATATGACAATCATGAAAATTTATGTATGGTTGTGCAGCTTGTGGTTTATATATGTGGTATACTTTGAGGATCCGTCACATAACAAGGTAATAACCGATTTGCGTAATATTTTGTAATATTTTGTATCTTTTTCTAATGGCTGTTGTAGTTCAATATTTTATTGGATAGAATTTAACAATTCTTGAAAGTTTGAAACATTATTAATAACGGTTCTTGAAAAATAAAAATAAAAAAAGTCAAAACACTTGCTATTTGTGCAATTAGCCAACTAATTTATATGTTCTTTAGTAAATAGAACATTTATATTTATATTAAAATATATAATCATTTAAAAAAACATCAATAAAGACATTCTCTAGTCCTAAACTATTTTAAAATTAATTGTTAATCAATACAGTAAAAGATAAATACTCCTTGATAAAATTAAAAAAAAAAAGATAAATACTCATTAAAATAAAACATCCATAAAATCTCTTACCTAGCTTTCTCTAAATTATTTTGAAAATTGCACTCAATGAATTAAATCTAAATTAATTCTTAATATATTCAAATAAAATTATTAACACGACAATGTGTGGCAAAAGGAAAAATAAAAAATTCCCTGCTTAACCTCTTTTTAATATATTATAGATTAAGTTCAGAACTCATTATTCAAACAAATAAAATAAAATAACAATTCTATTTTTAATTATTTGGTTGATAACTATTACTTTTAATATAGTTACAATTTTAAAAATATACTAAAAATATTGTTAAAAAAAGAACTTGTTTTCTAAAAACAAAAAGTTAAAAGGAGAAAGAGTTATTAAACTAGCTCGGGAGCATGGTTCAACCAAGTTCAACTAATAAAAGTAAGAAACATCCTCAAATATCGATCCATAGAGCAAACTCTAATTTCATATAAAATAACTAGTTATTGCATCATGCATCTATTCTAAAACTAGAAGTCATATATTTGAATTTCTACCCTAATTAAAATTAAATATCATATACCAAATGCCTTTAATTAATAACATTATAATTGTTTTAAAAAAATTAATAACATCATAATACTATCAAGTTCAAAATATATTGTTATTATTACAAACCATGGTACATAAATCCACAATTTGAACGCGATTTGTTATTTTTATTGCAAAACTCAAAATCTACCGTAGACTTATCAAGATTAACTTAATTAAGTTTTTCAAGTTTTTTCTTCGATTTATTTATTTTGCCTACACATTTTCAATTGACGCGTATTTTCACTGGTCTCTATTTCTATAATATTTGAAATTTTCAGCGGATAAAAATACGTCCTCACCGAAATTCAGACCACGGAACTTTGGAATTTGGATTCATCAACTTTTTTTAAGTTTTTGAAAATCACTACCAAATTTTTTTCTAAGTTTACTTACTTGTTACTTCAAATCAATTACTTAGATGACGAATCAGGAGAGAAACCAAACAGATGCCTAAAGATCCACCAACAAGAACGAGTCCAACTGCACCACCAGCCATAGAAATCACCTCCAAGCACTCTGAAATTAGGGCAAAATTCTTCACCATCTTCCGCTCACAATCGCGATCCAATTTCGCATCGCTCCTCGACATGTAGCTCCAGCAATTATCGAATTCGATTCTTCCGCCACTCGCCGGAATCCGCCGCTCCTTCTTCCTCAAATCCTCCATTCTCTCTCTCAACACCGTCAAGTTCGCCTCCACGATGTCCTTCTGGTTTTCTGCAGAACGCACAAAACAGAACATTATGCATTAATGAACTATAAAGAGATCGCCGATCGATATTACACACAGTCACAGGCCTGAGACCTTCATCGTCGCTGACGCCGCTGTGGCATCTCGGCGCTCTGCGGTGGTCCGCCGCTGGCCTTCGCCGCCAAGAAGACGGACTGCGGAAATGGAAGGAGCAGAGAGGAGCAGAAGAAGCCGTGTGCACCATGGTGTGTGTGTTTGGAAGTTGATTTGATTCAGCAAAAAGCGTGCTATTTATAATCTTGGCTACTGTGACGATAATGATCAGCCGCTGGTCATCAAAGAGAAGTACGTCAAATTACGAATTTAGCCTCACTATATTATTATTTTAATATAACATGTGTGTTTGGAATCAAAGTCATAACTTCTCAGATTGAGATATAAACAAATATATACTAATTAGAACTTAGATATAGTTGTTTTAACACTAATTTTTAAGTTTATAGATAAGTCATATTTTATGGCTACATATTTTTTCGACTAAGTGAATCTAATTTTCATTTCATTAAGAAAAAATTATTGAATTAAAATTTAATTTTGTAAAACTCAATTAATTTTCATGTTTTCGTGTCATGGTAAATGTATTTATTTAAAGATTACGTGACAAGCATATTTTAAGTATTTTTAAGCTAAGAACTTATTAGGCATAACTTGAAAGGTCGTTAACATGCATGTTTAATATAATAATAATGTACTTGAACTAAATAGACGAACAAAACATTCAAAGTTTATGAGTCTAAATAATTAGAATCTCAAAAGCCTAATGACCAACTACAAACTATTCCATGATTTGTAGTCATCTACTTAGAATTGAAAATTTCACCGATCTATATAAAAAGTTTAAAAATTGCCAACATAAGTTCAACTTAGCAGTAATTGACACATTTCTCTAATCAAGAGGTTATAAGTTCGAATCCCCACCACCACTTGTTAGAAAGGGAGTGATTCATGATATATAAGAGGTGACAATTATTTCCATAGGTACGAGATCTTTTGTTTGAAACCAAAAGAGCAAAGTCTAAATCTAGATGTAGTGAGCCTCAAATGATGTAATCAAAGTTGTGAGGGGTTATGTCGAAAACAGACAATATCATACAATTGCGAGGAAACTTGAGGTACTGTTGTCCTTAACACAATTATCGTCGGTCGAATTACTCCACATGTGAATTATCACACCATAATCCTAATTCAGCGTTTCACATCCTAGAGCTCATCTTAATGAGAAGGTTACAAAAACACTAGTAAAGTTTTAAAAGTTTCCAATCCACAAAAGCTGGCAGCTAATTTGGATGTATATCTTCTTTCCATAATTGAATGTTGAAAAGATAATTAGTGGGGCAAAATTAAGGATATGATTGTCATATAAAAGTATTAAAAAAATAATAGGGGGGTTTCCCAATTTCGCTAAACAAGTGGCACTTTTTTGGGGTTTTGTTTAAATATTAAGTGATGGATCAGCCAATAGCTCATGGACAAGATTGCCATTGCCATTTGCTTAGGCACATGGACGTGCTTCACTCTATATTTCCAAACCCTTTGTTTTGGTTTTATGTTTTTCAACTTTATTTGGTTCCATTCCATAATGTAATGTAACACAGCAAATCAAGCATGAATCATATGACACTATTTACAGCTTCATTTCATTATTCTTTTTTAAATTTTATGACTTTGATACCTTAATAGACAAGAAAACTTTTTCACTCTTCAAATTGTTTGTGCTTTATATTCTTAAAAAAAAAAAAAATAGTGTAATCAAAGTTATTTTAATTGTAGCTTTCATGCCCTAGTTAAAAAATAAAAAATAAAAGCTATGCTATCAAATCAGAAATTTAAGCCTAAGCAAATCAAGGATCAATACTATGTGCGATCAAATTAGAAATTTAGGGTCTTGTTTCCCAACCTATGTGTTCTTTTGTTTTGTTAAAATTTTTATCAACATTTTCTAAATATAGGCTAAATTTTGAAAACAAAAAAAGACGTATATATATATAGAGCATAATTATTAAAAACAGAAAACTAAAAATAAATACACCCGAGTTATAATTTGTATAGAACTCCAATTTACAACTCAAAATATAATAGAAAATGGGTTGAGAGAGGGAGATTGAGAAAGGGCATGTGTCAAAAACAGATGCAAGGGAAGGGAGAATCTTATCATTGCTTATAAAATAGGAAATTTGAAAAGAGAAAGTACAAAAGTCCAAATAATTAAAAGCAGTGAGAGATAACAATTGCTGGGAGAAATATTATTTTATAGACCAATATTTCACTTTTTTCCCAAGTTTACAAGATTTTCGGGCACAACACAACAAACAAGTACAGAATGCACACCATTTTAATTCGATATTGTGGTTTGGTAAAAAGTGCTACATATCCATGAATATATCTATATGACAAAATGGTCCACAAATGGAATATTTTGTACAAAGCAATGTGGTTCAGAAAAGTGAAGAACAAATAAGGTACTTTAATTTCATATAAAAAACAAGTATGGAACAACAGGAATCATGGATCTGATAGTAACGCGTACTGTATTCATATTTTTGCTTATACAATATACTACCACAGCTCATAGTTCTCTTCTACAGGTTCTCTAAGGTTAATACATCTAAGGGGTAGATTGTACAATTTATTCCTATATACAAGAATAAAAGTCATTCCACCATATGATAACGCTTCAAGTGAAAGCATGGACCCAACACCAAAACCATATGGATTCAGTTTACGGAATCGAGAATTAGCATAAAAGAAGTCTTCATTTATGCACAAAATGCTTACAGTAATGTGTCTCAGATATCCATGTTGTCGAAGATATCTCCATCTTCCTCGTAGCCTATCCCGTCCAAATGGAACCCCTCAGCTACCAAATTACTGCCACAGCACAAGGTGATGATAAATATAATAGGTGTTGATTTGTTGAAAGCCTTGGAGCAAGCAACTTAACGCACCTTAAACACCAGAAGCGGAAGCTAACAACACGCTTTAACTTTCGATTATAGAAGAAGAAATTGAAGGACCATCTGATGAAGCACGCAAATATACCAAGGTTACAATTCTAGATGTTGAACTATCATCTTAGACAATAAATAGATAAAAAACACATACATTGCTCCTCTCTCTATAGAGGGATCCGCATCAGAATTTGGGTTGTAACTGTAAATTTCACACTCTGCTAGTTTTACAACCTGCATGTGCATGGTGAGGTGTCACTAATACGCCCAATATCACCCCATCTGGAACCTATATCCATTTAAAATTTTAAAACACACAAACCTGTACCGCTACTTAAAAAAAAAACCCACACATACCTCATCAAGCGCCTTATATGTCATCTCTAGCAAGGAACCACCCTCATTATTCTCAATCCATTCCTGCAATCAACCATCCAAGGAGTTAAAAATGTATCAACGGGAAATTTTTCCAAATGAGTTCTTCATCAGGGCATATTGTTATATATATATATATATATATATATTTTGGAGAACTGGGAGTCTGACATATAGTTAAATATTATGATATAGAAATCTAAAAATTAGTAGAGACATAAATTGATCCAAATCCAGAGGGATACGATGGTAAAATGCGGAACATACATGGCTGCCCTGCCAATTTTTGAAACCGAACTAATAGAAACACAAGTAAATTGCACTCAGCTCCACCTTCGAGAAAATGGAGAATTGGAAAGAAAAGCTAATTACACAACAACAATCTTCGATAACACTAAAAACATGCTAGAAATTTGATATTTGGGTAGTCCGGTAGTTAGATAATTACATCTCCACACCACATGGACATCTCATCACATGAGTAAGCACAAACATATATGACTAAAAATTTTACCTTAGATGCTTCCAACATAAAGGCGTCAAAGATCTGCTTAAAACTATCCCAGGTCTCCTCTGTGAAGAACTGGTGAGCTTTCATTGCACTAGCATACAACAGAGATGTAGGCAAATATCATAGTATGGAAGCACAATGAAACTACATAAAAGCTTCAGTATAATAAAGATAATGCAAAAGAATCAGCACCAACGCACTAACTGAGAGTATTAGACTTCGGGAAATGGAGAGACTTGAACTCTCAGCTCCTAGAGCAACAGTTTACTGAACTGTCTGTCAAACCTTTTGACAACACTCCCAATTCAATTTTTTAAAAAGGGAGGAATATAAAGTGGGTTGCCATGTCGCCAAATAAGCTGACAGTAGCATTACCCATAATCCTCCGTCATAGTTCTTTTAAAATTGATAATGGCATGGATGAAATAGTGCACAATAATTATAGCAGATACCTGAAGTCATAATCCGGGTACACGTGATTGAGAGTAAGAACCAGATATATCAGTGTCTTTCGACTGCCATGAATGTAAACTTGTCAAATAACCATGTAATACAATAACCACCTAGGAGTTAGGACATCATATCAGAGTTGACATTCATCACCTCGATCTGCTCAATAAAAATTCATCCGGTGAAGACGAGTCAGCATCAGATGAGTTCCCAAGATAGTCAAGAATCTGAAGAAAAACGAAGCCGATATATTGATACTTGATAGACAAACATCAAGAAACCAGCTTGCTATTTCTTAAGAGGGCAGACGATTGGATACTGGAAGCTAAGGCTTTATGGTGTTGTGCAGTGAAGGCCGTATTATGGACAACATGGAAGGAACGAAACCAAGGAGTTTTTGCTTGGCTTCTTGGTGGTGTACTAGATACAAAGACTTTTGTAATTATGGTCTTTCTATTATTATTAACAATTGGATGGCCTTTTTGTGGCTGGTTTTTTGTAGGTAGGTTGTCTTCTTTTGTGCAGTTAATACCAGCAAAATTTTAAGATTGACAGAAAGGTTGTCAATTATTAGCATGATTCTAAAAATAGATTTGTTAATGGAAATAATGAACAAACTACCAAAAAATGTTTCAAGAGTTTCTTAATGACATACGACAAAAAGTCAGAAATATGCAAACATGTCATAAATAGATTGAAACATTCTTACCTCGTTCTCCAAGCTTAAAGATAGTTTCTTATCTATTCCTGTATGTTTACCTAGAGGAACATAAAAAAATAATGGAAATTTACATTTCAAGAAATCTGAAATATATTTACCAGAAGAACTAAGATTTACAATTCAACACAAGCACATATATTCTTACAAGAATAAGCTTCTAGGGATCCCTTGATGATACGCTCTCCAAGATTCAAATGACTCAAGAAATCATTCAACCTATGACAAAAACCATGCAACATTCAAATTAATTATTAAAAAAAAAGGTGCCTTAGAAAATATCAGAAATGAAATAAACCATGGTTTGATTTAACTTGACGTACCTTTCAAACGGGGTGTATTCTAGGAACTTCATTGTGTAACTTTCAGACAAATATCTCAACTTTGGTGCTCACTGCTGAGTAGTTTGGTGCAAGGTCGCCTCAAATTGTGCCAATGATCTTTGTGATTGCATATAACAGGGTGTTTATATGTAAGTACCAAAACTACAGTATATAT
Organism: Momordica charantia; assembly: GCF_013281855.1. NCBI lineage: Eukaryota > Viridiplantae > Streptophyta > Magnoliopsida > Cucurbitales > Cucurbitaceae > Momordica > Momordica charantia. The sequence goes on along the minus strand of NW_028275167.1, from coordinate 28,650,322 downwards.
AATTTTGGGTCTTCCTGTAACAATAGTGAGATGATAAAGTATCTATGATGAGAGTCATCAACCAATGTGAAGACTGGTAAAATGTAATGCGCTTTAAATGAGATAAGAATCGTCTTGTCAAGAAGTAAGATAATGGCATGGTAGCATACAAATATTAAATCCCGTTTGAAATTCTAACGATATAAAACCAAAACTAGTAGTGATATGTAAATAATCAGCAACTAAAAGCAATAAAATGAAACAGCACTTGGAGCAAATGACAAGAACAGAAAATACAAATTGAGAAAATGGCTTCATAATAATCAAATTATCAAAGTAACCCCAAGCTCTTTTAGAAAGTCCCTAAAATTAAAATGCTGCACGTACACGCAGAGAAGCCACTTTCCTCTAATTACTCATTTCGCTCGGGCCAGCAATTCACCCTAGCTTCGCACATTGTTCTTAAAAACTAACGAATTCAACTCTTACCCTCTGTTCGAGATCAAGAAAGTTTACGTGATTAAATTCCTGAAATTAAATAAATTAAATTTTGGATGTTTGCTATAAATATGATCTGGACTTTTAATATAAATTTATAATTTATAAATTAAAATATGATAAGGTTAAATTTATAATTTATTTTGAAATCGACCATTTTGATACTGAAATTTTTTTACATAAAAACTACCGTCAAGGTAATGCAGTGCCGAGCAGCGGAATTCATTTGATATCTGTCATGATTTTGAAATCCCTCAAAGATACCAGACAGGGCATTAAATCTGGACAAAAATCAAGACAACTAAATTTTAAATCACCGCATAAAACTCGACAAGGTCCCCAGAACAAGTATCTCAAATGCCCATTCAACTTTCTTGAATCCGGATGCAAACAAAACACAACAACCTAATTGACATCTCCACGCACCTCGATTGAAGAAGAAATTTCCCAATAAATCAACAAGGGGAAGACGATGCGGTGAGTTTCAACAAAAGCAATACACCACCGAACAAACAAAAATAAAGCTCCAAACGACTAATTGAACGAAATGTAAAGTAAATAACACGAATCGAGAGTACCTTGTAACCAACAACGCTCTGGCGAGGATAAATACGCTGCGAAAACGACTGGATTATATCGGAATTTGATTATTGTAATGGAATTGGGAAGGTAATACAAAATCTCGAAAATGGTTTCTTTCAATACGAGCCCTATATTCGGATATTCTTTTTCCCCGAAAAAATTTCGAATATTGTATTGGTGCCTGGTGGTTGCGGGGTCGTGATTCGTGAACGACGCGTTTTCGGCTTATTTGGAACGATGGGCCACTAAATGAAAAAGCCCAGCCCAATTTTTTTACGTGGATCGTGAAAAATTTGCAAATAAAAATAATGGATAACAACACAATTTTAAAATATGGGATTAAAAATAAGGATGTATTGTATGTGTGCGGTGTTAAATTTGAAAATGGAATGTTAATTTAAAAAATTATTCAATGTTTGGTAATATATTTATAAACTAGTGCAATTAAATATTTGGTTAAATTTGAAATAATATTTTTTACAAATGTTGTATAATTATTATTTTATAATATTATATAATTCATAATATATTATATTTTAAATGTTTTAATTTTAACAAAAATTTTATGAATTTATAATCTAAATAATATATTTATGAAAGTTATTATATTTCTTTAATATAATAATGCATTTTAAAGTATCAGGTTCAAAATTTAAAGTATTCAAAATATGTTGTTTTAAATCAGTTTTCAAAAACAAATATGACAATCGAATATGAAACAACAAAACATATATTTTTAATAAATAAATAAAACCATAAATCTTAAATCATAAAACCTTGATGACAAATAAATATATATATATATATATATATATTATAAAACCTAGACCGACGGAGACAATATTTTTATAAAGAAATAAATTCCTAAACCTTCCATCCAAGACCATAAACCCCAAAAAAAATATATAATATACGCTTAAAATGTTAAAGAATAATCGTCGGAAAGTTAAGTAATAAGTGTGTTGATTAATTAATATATTAATTTAATTATCTATTAAAATATTATCATTAATGTAAATATTTGTTTTGTTAGAAAGTAAATATTTATATTAAAAGATCATAAATTCTCACCATGAAACAATCATTTTAAAATATAATAATAATAATAATAATAATAATAATAATAATAAATATTATTAAAAATATATATAATAATAATAAATATAATATAACGATATTTATTGAAACAATGTATTGAGAAAAAAAAATTAATCAGATCGGTAAATATTGAAAAAGAACAAAAAAAAAAAAAGACAAGTGTGAAATATCATGTATAATATGACAACAAATAAAATGGTATATATACAGATTATTTTTATCGAATTAAGTTGATTATACAAATTATATATAGTAACTTTTTTTTTTGTTGTTGGATAAATTACAAGTTTAATGTCAAAACGAACCTAACTTAACGATAATTAGCGACATTAAGTTGTAATTGACATAAATTACAAGTTCTACCTCCCACTCCACGTAAAAATTACAAGTTTGATGTACCATCTTTCATAGGTAAAATAAATTATTGTAATTTAATTTTAAAAAGTTTCTATAGAATCCGATTTTTTTTTTTTTAAGTTCAATTGTAATAAATGATTCTAAAGAGTCCATTAACTTTTGGGATTGCATGTTTAGTATATAGCCTTACAAATGTTCTACGGTAGATCGTTAACTTTTAATTTTATGTTTAAAACATCCCTATTACCTATTAACTTAATTATCACACTACCAAATATTAAAAAATTTTATTTAATAAAAATGTTAATTTTAATCCATATACTTTAAACTTTTATTTAATTTAATCTACACACTTTTATAACATCGAATTTTAGTATCTATATTTAAATGGTGATTGAAATCATAAATTTTTAAAATAAAATAAATAAAAATCGAAATGATAGGGACTAAAACAAGACTTCTTTAGGGTATATCAAACAAAATGAATCAAAGACAAACTACACAAATATAAAAGAAAAAAAAAGAAAAAGAAAAAAGAAACAAACAAACCAACATTTTTCTTACGGAAGAAATAATAAATCAACAAATAAGAAAGGGAAAGAAAATTGTAACTGCAAAAAATTGAATCGGACCGGACCGGCCGGACCTGTCCCATAAACTACGCGCCGTCCGTGGTAAGCAAAATGGCGCGGATAACATGACCCTACGCTCAGATCGGACGTAAAGCCCACCTGTTCCCCCGCGAGTGCATTCTACTCGCCTCCGAACCATTCCCGACAGTCGGAGGTCAGACAGAGACTCACATGCCCTACATCGCCTCCGGCAACTGCAAATTCTTCCTCCATTCTCAGATCTCTCCCTTTCCAAATCATCCACCGTTCTCCACCATTTCTCCGCTGAATCAATTCAATCGTATCATTTTCTTTGCTTTTGTTCGATCCTCTCAGGATTCTAGCTTTGTTTGATCTGTTTCGCGCAACTGGTGGTTCATTTCAATGTCTCGGACGCTTCTGGTTTTGATTCTATGTCTGAGTGCTTTGCGGTTGGGAGCTTCGTCGGGATCGCGCTCGATTCTTAGAGTTGTTGCTGACAATGCCGGGGATGCTCAGGATTACGCCGTTGATTTGAACGCCACCAGTTTCGATGCGGTTCTCAAGGATACTCCTGCTACTTTCGCGGTTGTTGAATTCTTCGCGCACTGGTTAGTGCCTTCAGCTTGGAGGAATTCTGTTTCTTCTATCGCATGTTTGTTTATTAGAATTTTTTCGGCGGTTTACTTTGTAATGAAAATCGATGTTGAAACTTTATGCTTGTTGTGGCTCATACATGCAAGCTAGGGATATTCGAATATCGTTTTAGGATGTATATGTACTTGTCATTTGGGATACAAATTCTTGGTCCATGTATGATCGTTTAGCCGTGCAAAACTAGGATAATCAAATGACAATGGGCTGTGCAAGGTGGCTGGTTTTTTAGTTCGTGCTTAGTGAAATCTGTTGCTTTTTAAAGTAACGGAAGTTGCCAAGTACGAACTTTATTCGACGTGCGTTTCCGGGATTGTGGATTATCAGAGAAAGCCCGTTAACTTCTACAGGACCTGGCTTATCACTTGAGTCGAGTATCCATGATATGTTAGAAATAAGTAATCCAATGAACTATTTGACCCGTGTCATATGACTTGTGAGATATACCTTTTTTCTTCTTCTTCTTTTTTTTTTTCTCTCTCCAGAGAATCCAAATGACAATTTAGAATCTTCAATTACACATGTGATATATTCTTTAATATAATCTCAATGCTCCTGTTCAAATAGACTTGTGATATTATCTACATGTTGCTCTTACAGGTGCCCTGCTTGCAGAAACTATAAGGTATCATATGCTGAAATATATGTTAATCAGCCACAGCTACGAGTTCTCTAATTTTGCTTTTTGGTTGAACATCAATCTGTAGCCCCATTATGAGAAAGTTGCTAGGCTTTTCAATGGACCTAATGCTGTGCACCCAGGAAAAGTATTAATGACAAGAGTAGACTGCGCATTGAAGGTATAGTGATTCTGCACTATTGATTACATAACTCTCAGGGAGCTTTGAAGTCTTCTCCACTTGCCTCTTTGATTTTTAAAATTTTCATTTTTATCTAGCTTGTGATGCTTCACTTTTTCTGTGAGGTATTATGGGTTTGCACCTTTTACATGTTTCTTCTATCTATAATAATGTAATATATTTGTGATAAATAATATTAAAAATTGCTTATTTGAGTTGTATCTTTACCCTCTTTTTCATGGTATATGCATTCTCCCCCCTCTGTAACCAAATAATTCTTGTTGTATGAGATATTCGTCAATTATAATTCACGATAATTCATTTGTGTCTTCCATTAGATATTAATTCTTATTATCTTTTTCTATAATTTGTATATTCCTTATTATCTTATTACATGAAGCCCCGTTTTCTCTGAATTCTCTTTTTTGGATTAGGTTTTTGTTGACATTTGATTTGCTCTTTTTGAGAGTTCTTTTGATTGAAATATCAAACAAAGTGGTTCTTTCTTTCTCCATTAGATTATTTTTTCAACTTTTTTTTTTTTTTTTTTTACGGCTAAGAAACCACACCAGACCTTCCACTAACTTCCAAAAGGAGTACATAGGATTAACCAGGAAGTAAAATGGTGATAAAACATCTCCTCTATCAACCTGTAATCCAAGTTAATTGGTAAGATTGAGTGATGGCAAAAGAACTTGTGGAGAACCATTGTGCTAGAAGCTGTATACTGCAGAAAGTTACAAGAAACACAAATCCATGTACCTATAACAACGAATCCTATTGTTTCTTTCCTACCAGGCTACCAGGTAACCACTAAGGCCAAATAAGACATCTTGAGGCATTCTTCTAAATCACCTTAGTCTTAGCCTTCCCTTTCAACCACCAAGGAAAACAAGTTTCCTGAAGTAAAATGGTAGTATCTCTGGACTGCACCATGCCACATAAACTGGCCCAGCAACATTGAATTAGTAGATGAGTCAAACTTTCAGTTAGATTTTGATTCTCTTTTATATTTCATAGTAGTTTATTCTCTGTGAGGAATAGTATTGAAGCCTGGGAGTATCATGCATGTGATGGTATAATTCTATAACATGTGATTTGATGATTAGTATATTAAGATGGTTTATTGCAACTTCACCTTTTTCGATTGGTGTAGCTTGCAAAGGACACTTGAAGCTGTTAGGGGTTCACCATCACCCGTCTTCTTTGTATGCTTAATCAAATCACATTCATGACATGATTTTTTTAATTTCTTAATGAGTACATAAATTATAAATACCTGTTAAATTCTTAATTTAATCTTATCATATAAAGTAATCCAAAATTTTTTAATATTCTTTGAATATCAGGTGATATACAAAATGCAATCTCATTTTGTGTACAACCAATACCAATATGAGTCAGTGTACGATATCCATCTTGTGATCCTCAGAGTCAATGATCAATATTACTTCTTTCTTGATCATGCATGAATTTGAGATCTTTATAGATGGTATCAGATTATCCTTCATTCGAAGTTTTGGCTACACTTTCGTGAATCTTGTGTGAAGTTATCATTATTTTGGTTGATTTTCTTGTATCTAATTATTTTGACAATTTTAGCAGTCTGGGCAACTTACCCATGGCTAAATGAGGTCAAAGAAGATAGATAGTTCTGGCTTTAGCATACATATGTGCTGTGTCTCCTTGTTCACACTTTGAGTATGTAAACCTTATGGCATCTTGGTGAATAGTTCTTTTCATTTGCTTGTCTGCCAGCACAGATGAATACCAATCTCTGTGATAAATTTTCGGTGGGTCACTATCCTATGCTCTTTTGGGGTCCTCCTTCCAAATTTGTGTCCGGTGGTTGGAATCCTAAGCAAGAGAAGAGTGAAATACGCAACATTGATAATGGACGAACTGCTGAAAAGTTACTAAATTGGATGAACAAGCAAATGGGCAGGTAGGAGGTACTTCCAATCATTTCTTGATTTGCACTATCAAGTTTTACTTAGCTGAAACAAACAATAAGCAGTTAACTGATTTCCAGCTCATTCGGCTTGGATGACCAAAAATTTGAAAATGAGCATGTGTTATCCAATATCTCAGATCCTGGACAGGTTGGTTCAGATATCATGATTGCTTATATTACAAATGAAATAATTTTCCTTTACCCGTGATGTTGTTGACAATTGAAATGCATTTAATGATGAAAGATTGCTCGAGCGGTCTATGATGTTGAGGAGGCAACATCCACTGCCTTTGATATTATCTTGGAACACAAGGTAATTAGTTATTATATTATGTATATATTTCAAGTAATTATAGATCAATAACTGTTACATGCATGCTTTCAGATGATCAAGTCTGAAACTCGAGCATCCCTTATAAAATTTCTTCAACTTCTGGTAGTTCATCATCCATCTGTGAGGTGTAAAAGCACTCTTTACCTTGCCCTTATCTTCGCTTTAGAGATATTTTCCTCTATTATTACTGAACTGTTACTTCTCTTAGGTGTCGAAAAGGTAGTGCAGAGATACTTGTAAACTTCGATGACTTGAGCCCTTCAGATATGAAACAAGAGGTTGCTAGTGAAAAAGGTGCAGTGAAGAACTTTCAGATATGTGGAAAAGATGTACCTCGTGGATATTGGGTGGGTACACAAACGATATAGTTTAACCTAACTATTTCTGGAATTATGACTTTTGCTTGAGATATCTTTCAACCCACTGTTTGGTATTGTCTGTATATCTGTTTGGTATTGTCTGTATATCGATATGAACCGTTGTTTCATTTTCTATTGAACGCAAGAGACACGAATAATTATTTTTATTGATGATAGTGAAGCCTTAGAATCTATATTTATCTATTTATATTAGAGGCCTGGAGGCCAGAGGGCCAGATGACCTCCTATGAAATTGATCGAGATTATTTTTGTTCATGTAAAGTGGTTTTTCAATATATTACGATAAAATGACAGTCATTGAATGCCCTGTTTGCAGATTTTCTGCCGTGGTAGCAGGAATGATACTAGGGGATTTAGGTAAGTTCTATCTTTGTGTTTTTTGTGACACATGTACCCAATTGTTCTTTCCAAATGTGTGGAAAGGTTTTGTTGTCTTTAGAAGTTCGTTTGCACACTCGTTCATGTAACTAAATTTGGTTTGAAACACTAACATACTCTTCAGAACTCAACTGATAATGTCCTCTGGTGTAAGCTCAATGTTACATCTTCATAGCAACATATTTTTCGTAAAGGAGAATCCAATTGGAACTTCTAGCAAAATCTCATAATATTACTGTTGATATTATTTCTCCATTATGCTTCCTGAAAAAAAACAAAGTTAATGATAATATAATTTCAGCGATCCAAACACAGTATGATTGCTGAATCTATTAGTGTTCTAGTTAATTATTAGATAGTTGCCTCCCATTGTCTCTCAAGTCAAATATGAAATAAATTACATTTGTACATATGAAGAATATAATTGAGACATAAAGAATGAACAGACGCTTGCTGCAGGCAGGCCATGGCAATGATTGGTGAATTCTTTTTCATCAGTTCTCTAACTATTTGCATCTCTATATGCAGTTGTGGATTATGGGTTCTACTGCATTCTCTTTCTGTGAGAATCGAGGACGGAGAAAGCCAGTTTGCATTCACAACTATTTGCGATTTTGTCCACAACTTCTTTGTTTGCGAGGAATGTCGCCAGCACTTTTACGAATTGTGTTCGAGGTAAGTTTGGACTACATATTTGATTTCATTCTCTATATACCTTTATCATCTGACATTCTGACTGAAGGTATTGTTTTCAGCGTGTCTACTCCTTTCAACAAAGCTCGTGACTTTGCCCTATGGTTGTGGAGAGCACACAACAAAGTCAATGAAAGATTATTAAAAGAGGAAGAATCTGTAGGAACCGCAGATCCAAAGTTTCCGAAGATGACCTGGCCTCCAGTACAACTCTGTTCCTCCTGCTACCGCTCTCGCAGCAGCAAGCCGGTCGAATGGGATGAGAATGAAGTACATAAATTCTTAACCAACTATTATGGCAAAATGCTTGCATCTATGTACAAAACCAACAGCGAGAACGTTGGAGTCGACGGGGTTCCTGAAGAGTTAGCAGCTTCAACAAATGCGGTCGCGGTGCCAGTCGGGGCTGCATTGGCAATCGCTCTTGCAAGCTGTGCCTTCGGAGTGCTTGCTTGTTATTGGCGCTCACAGCAGAAGAGTCGGAAGTATTACCACCAACGACATTCTTTAAAGAAATATGATTATTAGGAGAGGGTAATGGGCTCTTTCAAAACGACTTAAAAAAGCAGGATTAGGCAAAAGAAACTAAAAATGAAAGGTATGTAAGAGAGAGGGATCCCATAATATGTTCTTCATCTTATAATCCATTTTCCATTGTTACATTTTCAGGCCAAGGAGAGGCTCGGAGCTGAGACTTGCCGAAGGATTCGACTAGACACAAGTCCAATAATGTCCACATTTTTCCAACAAAACGAAGAGAGATGAAGTTTCTACAGCGCACCCGGTGGCCGTACAGATACGTGTCATGAACTTATTTTTGAAGACAAGTCATCCTAAATTTGCCATTGATTTTTTTAAACTTGTTATTTTCATCACAGTGGTATCTATAGCTGAACTGTCGATAGGGAGAGAGAAAATGAGAAGCTTTTGTAACTTAGCTGAACTGAGGATTGAAATATATTTCTTTTTTTTTTTTTTAATGACTGATTTGGGTTTTGGACAACAACATGAGCTGCTAATTGTGTGTATGCACACTGCACAAGCACAGCGTCTTCATAGAAAAGTGCTGTTTTTTATTTAATTTTTTTTTTTAAGTAGATCTTTTGCCAAGGTTAACCTTTGACAATTAACCCTTGGTGGGATTCTATAAATTATATAGTTTTCTAAACCTTAGTGGAATTCTAGAAATTAAAGTTTTCTAAACTTTTTTTGGTTATTTTAAAATTTGACCTCAGATTCTTTTAATTAGTTAAAGCAATACGGGAATTTGAAGCTGTGACATTTTGGTCAAGATTATAGTGCCGTGACTCGTTGGAGTTTACATGTGATTGATAGACAAATAAACGTTATTAAACAAAAGGCTATTATATATATACAAACAGGATTTCAATACTAATTTGTTGTTCAATTTGCTAAAATTAATAATAATACTCTTTATTATTTGAACTCGGTTGTTGGGCCGATTAGGCTTGCCAGGATGGGCCAATGTTTTGGGCCGAAAACAAGGGTTTATGAAAGGCCAATCGAGGATCACAAAATCCAAAAAAGAGAAATATTTGATTTAAATCAAAATTCCGCCCAAATGTATCAGAGAGGTTCGACAGTGTGACCTGAGGCTCATGGGCCCACGAATGGGCCAATGTTTTGGGCCAGCAACGAAGGGTGATATAAGCCAAAGCCCAATCGAAGATGACAAAATCCAAAAAAGAAAAATAAAAAAACCAAAAAATAATATCAGAGACAGGTTTCGATCCTGTGACCTGTGGGTTATGGGCCCACCACGCTTCCGCTGCGCCACTCTGATTTGTTGATATATACTTCAAAATAATTGTTAATATTAACAACTAAGTATTTTGGGCCGGTAATGGGCTAATGTTTGGGCCGAAGATGAACCCTTGACGAAAGCCCAATGAAGGGTCCATGGGCATTTTCGTCACATCAGGGGATAAACTTTCTAACGACCGACGTCAACATCTCATCGACGTATACATACGTGCCACGTGTAAAACCTTTCGCGCCAAATAAAACCGTCTAAAATTCTCCGTTTCACTTTTTTGTTTAACCAATCCCAGACTTAGACGCGAAGAACTCTCACTTCATCTCTGCAGACTGCAACCAATTCCTCAGCCTCCATCAATGGCTTCCGCAGTCTCCATCTCTCTCATTCTTCTCTCTCTCTTCTCTCTCTCCTCCCCTTTACCCTCACAAACTGTTCTCGACGCCGCTGAAATCTTGTCCGACAATGGCTTCGTTTCCATGGCTCTGACGCTTGAGCTTATTGCCGAATCCTTGCTCTCCCACTCCAATTCCCTCACCATTTTCTCACCCTCAGACGCCGCTTTTGCTCAATCAGGTCAGCCTTCTCTCTCTCTCCTTCAGTTCCACTTCTTGCCGCTCTACTTATCTCCCGAAAGCCTCAAATCGCTCGCGTCTGGCACCAAGATTCCCACTATGTTGCCCGGTCGATCGCTCACTGTCACCTCTTCTTCCCGATCTGATTCCGAAATTTCCTTGAACAGAGTCAAGATTAATAGCTCGCCGTTCTACGATGACGGTTCGCTAATTGTTTTTGGGGTTGAGAAGTTTTTTGACCTGAAATTACAAGTTCCGCCGCTTACTCAGAGTCCGGGTGGTGCGGAGTTTCGGTGTGGTCCATCGACTGAGGAGAATCCGTTTGGTGAAGCGATAAAAACCCTAAAGTCCAATGGCTATTCTTCGATGGCATTGTTTCTTGAATCTCAGATTCCAGGGTTCAATAATGGTCAGTCCATGATGACCGTCTTTGCTCCATCGGATGAAGCATTGGCGACTCGCGTTGATAACTTCACTGAGTACCCGTCTCTGTACTTTCGTCAGATTTTGCCGTGTAGAATCTTGTGGAATGATCTTGTGAATATTGAGGATGGCACGGAGTTAGCTACATATTCGGAGGGATATACAATTTCTATCGTGAAATCAAGCGGCATGTTGACGATTAATGGAGTTGAAATCTTCTATCCTAACATGTATGTCAACGAGTGGCTAGCTGTTCATGGCCTTCTTTGATGTTTTTTCTGTGGCAGAGACTCTCAGCAGAGGAATCGGATTCAGAAATTAGAAACACCACTCGGGAGAAGATGGCACTGGATCATTGGTAAGTGCTGAAGCCATTAAAATCTTTTTCTTCCGCTGAACAACACATCGATTCACCACTTGTACATTTCAAGAACTTTTCTGGCGTTCATGTGTATCTGTGATAAAGAAAATTTAACATGGAAGTGGAAAAATTTTCCTACAACTTTCAGCTTGTTCGTATACACCCATCAAGAATTGGCTTCATTGTAAGTTTTGAGTGAACAAATGGAACATCATTTTGAGATGAGTGGTGAAGCGGTTTAAGCAACAAGAGGGTTAATTTCTTTGAGATTCAGAGCAAAACAGACCATTCTTGCCATCTCATACTAATGGTTGCAGCTTGAACACATAATTGCCTATAAATAGTAAAAATGATCAAGAAATGGACCCAAAATTTTGCTTTGATTATGTACTAGAAATGACATATATTCAAACACAAAATGGCGCTTTGCGCCATCTTGGTTTCATCCCTCGAAAGGGAGTGGTATACTTATATATGTATATAGCTACTTAACCGTAACATTTGAAAAGGAAACTTAAGCTTTTAACCAGGTTTCTTTATCTTTTTTTTTTTTCTTCTCTACTTCTTCTCTAAACTACACTTGTGATGCGCGATGTGGTGGATTCATCGGTTCCACCTGTTCTGTTAGTATTTTGGTTGGCATTTCTCCTGATGCTTGATGAGGTTGGTTCATCGTTTCCACCTGTTTCATTAGTATTTCGGTTGGCATTTCTCCTGCGGTTTATCGACAAGGATAGCTTGGCAGACACTTCCTCCCATTGGGGGTGGTTTGCATATAGTATCCATAGCAAGAGACAGAGTAATATTCCAACTGAAACCATTGCAAGTCCAATATTCACCATCTTGAGATGATGGTGAAGATGAGGACAGTAAGCTGTGGTGATGTTGTGAAATGTGTCCCTTACAAAATTGCAGTTCTGGAAGCTGAGCAAAGGGGGAGTGTAATGCTGAAGTGCATAACTCTCATTCACTGCAGCCACCAGCTCTGCATAGAAGTCCGGTGGCACCCTCCCGACCGTGGTGCACACTCCAGATTCCGATGCTTGACACACAAACTTCTGCCAAACCTGCATTTAAAAGCAAATTAACGGTTAATGTCAAAACGAACACAATCAAATACAAAGAAAGATGATTCAGAACCAGTCATAATGGTTGACATAATGTGGATATGTCTACAAACACCCATAAATATCACCCGTATAGACATATTCCCAAGTTAAACTGCAACGAGATAATCACTATATGAATCTTCTTACCGTTGCTGCATTCTCAATAGTCACGTCGTTATCACCACATCTACTTTCTTGCAGCTGAGAATTATACGGGTAACAGAGAGCTGGCATTTGAGGTCCGGACTGGTTGCGATAGTTGGGAGATCCTGGGGGTGGATTTGCATTGGCAAAGTTGTAGACAAATTGATCGACGACGCCCACAATGTCGTTGACAATCTTTTTACTCTGGATCAGTGTCTGGTTTGTGGTTCTGTGGTCAACACATGGAAGGATATTGCTAAGAGCTGTTTCCGCATGTGGATGATCCACCCATTCTTCCATTGCCATACATGTATCAGAAACAGCACTGAAGAAGAGAAAAACATGGGGATAAAATAGACATTAGTGAACTCGGTCTATGTTTTTCATATCAAAGAAACCAGGAAGTGATGACAGTAAATATCACAGTTTCATAAGCCAATACGAAGATTATTTTAGTTAATGTTGCAACGATATAGCCGAACGGTAAACCAACTTACTTGTCAAGGATTACAAACAGTCCACAAAGAACAAATGTAAATGCAACAAGTAGCCAACCACTGATTATTAATCTGAAAAGTATGATGATATATTGGTTAGTCTACAAATATATATAGATGCATCTGAAAAGTAAAATAAATCGACCACAAGAGAGATAACCTACATATAAATTGCATGTTGATACCCAAAGAAGGATAGAACTGCAAAAATGGCAGCCAGTGAGTTAAAAATATGCACCAAGTCCAATAATCAAGAAAACTAAACCAAGTATTAATAAGAAATACATACAAAGGCCAATCAAAGCCAGGAGAAGCATGAGCGCGGCAACAGTAATTAATGCTGAACGGCTGCACTAACACATTTTATGTTAGCATTTTGACATCACAAAAGATGTAAACTTCATTGAATGGAGCAAGTTGAAGATACGTACACAGCAATGAAAACTCTCTTTATTTTGTGAGAGTTTGTAGTTGTCTTCTCTGCCACTGTATCCGCAGCAGTATTTAAATTCACATTTAACTCGTCAATTTCATTCATTACATCGAATGGAAGGAACACCTGTGCCACATTAATGGTCTTTGCAAGTGAGAGATACTCTGTAACATTTTTAAGCGTGTCCACGGTGTAGTCTGACTGGTTTACAACATACTTCAAAGTATTCATAGCTTCATTGTAAAAATTATTCTGTCCAATAGATAGAAGGATACAGCCAATGCTGCAAAATGGAAATATGAGCTTGTGTCAAAAAGAAGTCGAGACTCGAGACGATTCGAACATTACTTAAATTAAAAGAATTTGATTAATAACACAGTTTTTTTTTTTTTGGTCGGGGTCCCTTAGATAAGAGTTTCAATATTTTAAAATTGTTATAAAAGTAAAATCATCAAGCCCTATGAGAAATAACATAATTAAGAAGTTGGGACGATTTTAAAATTACTTGAGATTAAAATAATATGATTAATAAGATAGAATTTTTAGTTTTTGTTGGGGGGAGGGGTGTCCTTTGATAAGAGTTTCAATATTCAAAATTGTTCTAAAAGTAAAATCATCAAGTTCTATGAGAATAACATAATTCAGCGAAAAAGAGTAAACAAGAGCTTGTCCTGAAAATTGTTTCCAAAATAGTTCTGTTTTTTTCTTTTCAATACAATTTTTCAAGGGTAGTGATTGAAGTTAAAATTCACAAATATGTGATTTTGAAAGTAGAATACATTCTAAAAATCAAGTCATACATGAAATCAAAACCCAAATGTCTGTGAATCTAAACTCTTGTAAAAGATAATAACATTTTCTTTATGCACTCTATGTAACAATTTGGATCTTTAATAGTTTATGCACCAAATCCCCATAAAAAAGTTTGGTTAAAAATGAACAAATACAAAATATATTTCTAAGAAGCTTTAAAATGAGAGAAAGCACACTTTCAAAATCTAAGATACTTTAAAGAGAGTGTAGAATATTACGTGGCAGCGCATGTGAAAACAACAAGTAATGCTAGGCAGACCCACTGTGAAGCCTTTGATTCTTCGCCTTTAAGGTTTATCTTCCATCCGCAGCAATGGTGAACAAGAAGAGCAATGCCAAAGGAAATGAACCAAAAGATGGAAAGAATGAAACCAGTTGCACCAGTAAATCCAACAGACTGCAGACATATACCAACACGACAGAAATGAGTACTAGTCAAATAGTTTGAATAAGAATAAATCATTGTAAAAGGATACCAAATTCCAAGTAATAGCCTATAAAAGCAAAGATCATATGCTAAAACATGAAACCATTACAGGTATAATGTGAAGATTTTCCAAGAGCTTCGCACAACAAAACATAGTATAGCCTTTTACCAAACATTCCAATCCTGAACCTACAGAGAAATCAGTGTTTATTTACTGTCTCCAATATCCTCAGGCCGAAAAGCACAAAACTCGAAGCTTACTCGTGTCACAAGCAATTTGGAAATTTCAAGAGCACTAAAAGAACTTCTTACTTCGATCAGTTAAATATGAAATCAATCCATTGATCGAATAATATCATTAGTTACTTTGAAGGAAAACGATTGCCATTAAACCCTTCTTCATTCCCTAAAGACGTGCTCTGCTATCTAGAAAATTTAGACAGTGTATGAATAAAATTCTGGAACAAGTCTTCAAAAATTTTCTAACCACTTGAAATGCTATATCTAACTTGCAAACATGTCAAACAAATTACAAGAAATTGTATAGAATAGTATGATAACGAGGTAAACAAACCAAACTCAATTAGTAGAAAATGAGCATCAGAGCTTACAGCCCAGTAATTCCGATTAGTAAAGTCCCAGCCCGCTTCATACACCCTAAACCCATGAAGAATATCTGGACGCTTTGTTCTATTTGCTGCCAACACAAGTGGGGGTTGAGAGTCGTTATTTGCAGATCCTGGGCCCTCAGCACTCTCCAGTATCTCATTCTTCCAAGGACCTAAGTTCTCTTCTCCTGCAAATTCCAGGCTCCTTTAGTAAATCAATGAACAGAAAAATACTTAGAGAACAAAGCTGTAACAGCTCCACAGAAAAAAAAGAGAGAGCCGTTTCGTTTACAATCAAGAAGAGGTTCAATCAATCTTATGCACAATGTGGACGCTTAGAATACAAAAGTACAGAAGAACATTTCATAACTTCCAGAATTTCCTCTCGTCGAGTCACAGAATTAAGAAATAAAGCGATAAAGTATGTCTCAAACAGATTTTAGCCTCCTTCTAAGCAAGACAAGAGCATCCACTCCTAAAATACAAATTATACTCCACAAAAAACTGCGATGATTTTCCCACTCTCATTTTCAACAGCGAAAAACAGAACCAACCCAGCACAAAGAAACAAGATCCATTGATCAAATTGACACGAAATCCACAATCAAACAAGAATAGAGAATCGAATTTAGAAGCGGTAGAGGAGGAAGCTCGGACCTAGGATGAATTTTCCAGAAGCTTCGTGTACCTCATGCTGAGGCAGAGCCAAAACCCAGCTGAAAGAGGCGAAAGCCAACAAGAACAGAAGCAAAAGCGAAGCAGGGAAACCCTTCATCGGCGAAAAAATTCACGGTACAGAGACCGCAATCGTACAGAGCTACCTCATTCGCCGATATCACGAGGCATTACGGCCTCCAAAATCCAACAAAGGAAAGAACAGAGAAAGCCGAGTCCACTCTGATCAGCGATTTCTGGGAGCGATTTTGGAGCGAAGATATGGAGATTTATAGGACTCTAAGAAAAAAAATAAAAAAAAAAAAGAAAAAGAAAAGGATGAGAGAGAGAGTCTCACATGGACTGGTGGTGGGGCAGTGAATGAGCGACCATGAGAAACGAAAAAGGCGCGGGTGTGATTAATTAAAATCAGCGGGGCCTAATTTTAATTAATTAAACTTTTGTGTCAAATACTGAATCTTCTGTATGGTAATCGAATTAAGCAAAAAAGTATGGCCAAATCTCTAAATATTTATTTCTTTACGATATTCCGTTTTGTCTCTTTGTACTTTTCTTTTTATTTTTTTCCATTATTTTACACGTGTCCCCACGCACGCGAAGTTACCAAACTGCCCTCGTAGTTGGTCAAAATTGCGGCGTGGGGAAGGGTAAATGCCGGAAAAAGCCGTCGGCAGGTGAGTCAGGGGGCGGGACAACGAAACGGAATAATCTTCCTCGATTCAGTTTTTAGTAATTAAAAGAGAAAAAAACTAAGACGTTATTTAATCCGGTAATTAATTAAACAGAGAAAACAGACTACGTGAGAAATGATCGTGTGCGGTCCGTTCCACGTACACCAGAAAACGCTCTTCGCGTCCCCGAGATTCCGCTAAATTAGAAAAATTAGTTTTCACCGCGTGGGGCCCGCTGAAACTCAATCATTCAGTTTGGATATGATCAGAAGGAGATGATGGAGTGTATTATTACATACGATGGATGGGGCCCACAAACGATGGATACTATATGATACGAGTAGCATTATTAAATATCGACATTTCAATTATAATATCAAAAAAAAAAAAAAGGAACAATCCAATAAATATCAACAAAATAAATGTATCCGTAATGTTAATATTAATTATTTTAAATTTTTTTAGAAATAGAAAACTATTTATTCGTTGATTTAAATATTTTTTAATTTCTCTAACTTTTACGGAAAAAACTCATCAATATTTTATTCGATATTTTTTAATTCAATATTTTCATTGACATCGACATTGGCTATTGGGATAAATTTTCTCTTCTTATTTTATCCTTTTAATTTCTATCATTTTTATTATTATTTGAGTGACAATTTTATCGTTTAAACACAATTTCTCTCTCCATGCCACTTCCCCCCATTTTTCTCATTTTTTTCCTCTTATTTCCTAATACTTTCCCTCAAACTTTACAATTTATACTTTTGTCTCTCTTAAAAACTATTTCCCTCTTAATCCTAATTCCATTATTTTTCTTTCTAATTCATTATTGACTATTCCCTTCTCCCCCATCCAATATCATTACTCAAATTATAGTTTATGTATTATTTACATCATTAACCTACTCAATTAACATATCCCACACTCCATATATAATTTATATATTTCGTATAAAATTTTGAATGGTTTAAAAACTCAATAAACCTCTTGACATACTATTGTCACCAAGTTTTATAGGATTGTGTCGATCTTTTAACTATTAATAATTGACATATTTTTAGTTTTTATAATAACAAATGATTATCAGATGTCACGTTGGTATAAAATCAATAAAAATATAAAAAAGTCTTGAAATTTGATATCATTGATTATTACTCAGAAAAAAAAAAGAAGAAGATAAGATATCATTGATTAAAAAAAACTAATAAGATTTATATCTTCTTTATTAAATGTCTTCTTTATTAAATTTGTCTAATTTGTTTTGATTTTCATCCTACCTAAGTAGACTATAAATTTTTTGTTTTGTGAAACCAAAAATATACTATAAAATAATTGATAACATTGAATCTATAAATACTATCACTAAAAATATAAATATTTATATTATATCTTTTAATTTAATCTTAAAATTTAAAGTACTCAAAAGCCATAAAATTGAATGACATTGAACTGAAACTTAAAATGAAAGATGTCAAATATTTGTTTAGGTTAAAATATTAGTTTCATCTGTATATTTTCAGTTTTGGTTCATTTTTTGCATGTACTTTCAATTTTTGTTCATTTAAATCCATGTAGTTTCAAAATATTTATTTTGGTCTATGTACGATTTAAAAGCAACAATTTTGGTCCCTTAATTTTATTCTTAATCTTATTTTTTCTATCACAATTTTAACACGACGCTACAATCAATATATTTCTTAAAATGTTATTGCTTTATACTAACGAGTTTAAGTTATATGTACAATTTGTGTTAAAATTTTGTAAAGAAAGATTTAAAATGACCAATTTTTAAAAGTACGTGGACTAAAATGTTAAAAGTTAAAAACTAAAATAAATAAAATTAAGAGTATTACCATCAAAATAAACCTCTTGGAAAAACTAAAATAAATGGAAGCTAGAAATCAAAATAATATTTTAACTTTTTTTTAACGATAAAAGGGAAATTTAATATGAAAAGAGGAAATGAAAAAGAGGCGGGTGCGGTTGGGAAACGTGATGCAGTACACTCCCGGGCCCACCCACGGAGTCGCATAAAAGCAGCAGCACATGCGTCGCACCTGATTTTCATCACCATCCCCCTATCTTACAAATAATAATTTAAATAATTTGTTAAACTTTTTCTTCTTTTTTTATGGGATCATGCAACCTACTTTTATTTTTGTTTTATTTTATCTTTTATATATATATATATATATATATATATATATTTTTTTTTTTTTTTCTGAGAGATTTACAGTGACAACATTAAACTTTTTTTTCGTAATTAATTATTTTTATTTCACTAGTTCTTTATTCTAAAAATCAAACCACCTAATTTGTTTCAAATCTTAAATGAAATAATTACTTTTAACCTAAATCAAATTATGATTATTTTTTTAAAATTTGACATGCGGAGTAGAATATAAATTTTCGGCATTTTAGTTTGTTAATCTGATAGAGTCAAAATATTAAAATTTTATTGTTTTCAATTAATTTCAGGAATGAGATTAAAAAATGTAATCTTTACATTGACCTAATTAATCTCAACCCCGATATTTTATCCATTGCAATGTTATTTCCATCCTAACGTTCTAAAGGTTGACAAAAACACGAGTCATGGACGGTACAAATCATCGCATACTCATAATAAATAATTGTTTTAAAAAATAGCTTTATAAGACAAATCATATGAGTAAATAAAGAGGGGAGTGTGGCTAGGTACAATCTTAGGGTTGATGTAATAATTCAAGGAGAAGGGCACGCCCGCATGCCAATTGTTGGAGCCTTTAGTGAGAGAAATGATGATTAAAAAGAAGAAAATGATAATTAAAAAAAAACTCAATCAATTTAATATTTTTGAGTAGAAAATTATATTTCAAATATAAATACAACAAATTCATTAATCTTATCAGCATAGGTCAACACAATTAAGGTAAATTGTGTATATATATTTAACCAAAAGATGATGAATTCGAATTATTAATCCTTTTTTATTCTTAAATTAACAAAACCGTTTTTTTTATATAAAAAAGGTACATACGAATATTATGTTATTATTATTGTTGTTATTATTATTAAATTAGTTTATATTAATTTTAAATGTTATTTGGTAGAACATATATGAATTTAATATTTTTTAAAATATTTAGTATTGACTATTAATTCTAAGAATATTATATAATTGTTGACATTTCTAATGGAGTGTATTTTTACATGGTTAAATTAGAAAAATTAATGGAAGGGAATACTATTATTTCTATGGATTTTTTTACCAGTATAATTAATATTAAATTTAAGAGAATTTACCCAAATAAATGAATATGCATGTTTCTCAAAAATAAAGGATAAATTAATAGGCATGTTATGCAATTTATTTTTTTTAAAGCAAATGTTATACCATTTAATTGAGGTTTATTTTATAGGTAAATGTAATAAATATAATTAATTGTACAGAGTTTTTTTTTTTTAAATAATTGCATGATGAATGAATACATTTATTAATTTTAACTATAAAATAAAATATAAAAAATCAAAATCAAATATTCCAAGATTTAAGCTCGTGTTACAAAAGGGTATAAAAAACTTGGACACCTTAAAATACTCGAATATCTTGAAATAATTGAATATCTTAAATTTCTATAAAACAAGCACAAAAATTGGCATGATAATATTAAATTCTCAATAAAGGGGCTGGCAATATTTTTTATTTTTTTATTTTTATTTTTTTTTTGACAAAATTCTCACTAAAGCCTTAAATCAGGTCAATGTTAAATATCAAAAAATGCAGAAAGAGGATTTTGTGCCTTAAAATTGAAGCAAATAAAAGGCTTTTTATTTTTAATTTTTAATTTGCCAGCCTGGCAGTGCTTTTTTTGGCATTAATATTTAGGGGATAGATTGTAGCTTAGGTTTGTTTAGTTGACATTAACATTGATGTCCACTTTAATTGACCTTGAAGGAAACATAAAGTTTGCATTAATTTGATTCATTATTTCTCACTTTATAAAAAGCTTAAATTTACTAATTACTGAACAATTATTTCACCTACCTGTTCTACTTTCTTAATTTCCTCGAAGTTAATTAGATTCTTCTCTAGAAGATAATGTTAATTGAAAATTTGATCTAGAGAAGCAAAAATAAAATTTATTTGATATCATAATTTAAAATGGAAAAACGAACAAAATTATAGTTATTAGTTAGTTGTGATTAAACTATTGTTTTATTAAATATGTTTGGACATGGAGGGGCAAAGATAAAAATAAATTTTCTTAGAAAAGAAAAAAAATTAACTTCTAACTTTCATATATACACACACTAGTATGCTATTACATGCACACGCATAATTTTTAATTTAATTTAATTTTATAATAATATAATTAAAAGATTAAAAAAAAGCAATACCACTCAGTGTAGAAATAAAATAATAATAATAAATAAATAAGAAAAATAAGAGTTGTTTTTGTGTATACAAACCTTTACAAAATATATTTATTTTTTAAAAGGAAAAGATGTTAACCACTCACTTGATAATTGATAGAGAAATACGCTACTTCAAATTGACTCATATATCTCACACTCACACTCACACTCACTTAATATGTCAGGCAACATCTGGAGTTGCTTTCCAGATTACGAAATTTAGAATTGGTAAAAAATAGAAGGTAAGATTTTAATAGATTCCATATTTATCAACTGACAAATTGCATTTCAATTTCTATTAACTCTGAAACTAAATTTTCACCAATTACAATTGATTTATTAAACATTAGAAAAGAAAATTGGCCTAAGGAAGCATCTAGCCCAACCAAAGACAACAAGCAATGGTTTCTTAGATGGTAAGGAAAAGAAGGTTTGAGTTGGGTTAAGTGCATAGCCTTTTATCTTATAATTTAAGCTTCTAATATTCATTTCACTTTAACTTTACCAATTAGGCAGCAATCCTTTTTATGAAATTATAATATCAATTATTTTCTCTTTCCAGAAAAAAAAAATATCATAAAAAATCGTTATATTTTATATCCAATTAAAACTACCCAAAGTCACCCTCATATTTTTTTGAAGCAAGGCCCAAAGACTGTTTAATGGAAAGGAGAATTGTGATTTTATTATTGTTTTATTCTTTTTCTTGTCGATCTTTGATCACAACTTTAAGAAGATATGTGTTATCGTATGTGTCATTTCATTCTTAAAAATTTATTTGGTTCAACAACACGTCGAGGAGGGGAAAATCTGGAGATTAAAATTCTTAATAGTCTTTTGATCGAAAATATATATGTTTTAATCAATTGAACTAACTTGAATTAATCGTTCACAACAATCTGAATATTGTTATAATTAATCAACGATCTTATGTCATTAGATTTACATCAAGTAAATGTGTCAAAAAAAGGATGTATATGATGTTGACAATACAAAAACATTAATCATATAGTATAATTAAGTTAGAGAATGAATGGTGAATTGAGGTTGGGTTATTATAACAATTCCTTATATTTGAGGGTTTCTAAGCAAGTGGGATTTTTGGGTATATGTGCAAATATAGCATTTTTACCAAACAAGAAATCTTTTCAATTGTCTAGTTTTAGGGGTATGATTTTATTTTGTTATAAAAAGTGGGGCCAATGTGAAAACATTTTCCAAGTGAGACTTTTAAGTAGCAATCAAAAATTTGGAAAGCATAAAAGGGAGGCAACTGTGAGAGTGTGTGGGTCCCAATCCAAACTTTTTGACAATAGAAACCAATTTATCATTAAAAGGGTAACCATCCAATCCAGAGGAAAAGGACAATAAAAAAAAAGGGGAAAAAACCTTTTTATTTATTTATTTTTTTATATATATAAAGAAATTCTATTTTATGGAGTTTGTTGCATAAAATAGTATTATTAAAGTACAAATCAATAAGCCATGTTTTATAATTATTTTGTTTTTGGTTTTTGAAAATTTGGTTTGAGGTGGTAATTAGATAACTACTTTCATCTCAGTTTTGTTATATATTAAAAACCATTTTTATCTAATAAAAAGAACGATTTTAAAACTCAAACCAAAACTTCGAAACTAAAAGAAGTTGTTTATACTTTTGTTATTAAAAAGTAAAAGTATACTTAAAAACATGGTGAGCAAATTAGCATAATTTTGAAAAACAGAAAACAAAAAATGAAATGGTAACCTAACAAATAAATAACGAGTTCAACCAATATAATATAAGAATATAAATTTAAATTTATTTACATATGGTATATGATCATTCTTTTTTACAAAAATATATAATCAATTCGATTATTGATTAATATATCTATTAAAATTTTAAAACGCAATAGAAAAATACCCATAAAAACTTCACTTTCGTCTGTACCCGTTTGGCCCCTTTTTATTAACTTTTTTTAAAAAATATATTTGATATGACGATAACCAGAAATTAGGGATGTTCATGATTTTTTTTTTCAGTGAAAGAATTATTATTATTATTATTTTTTAAGATCTTGTTAATTTTTCCATGAGTACAACATAAGATTTTTTTTGTTTTAACAGTTGAATTATGCTAAAGTCGGCTTTTTAAGAATCTATTAATATGCCTTCGTATACTGAACTAATAATAGTAGTTCGATATCATATTCATTTTAGGAACAATAATTTTGCAATAATACTTCAAGTATTTATTGCTATTTTGGGGGTTTGCTTTGCTGTGTGAAAAAAAAGGGAAAAATAAAATCCTAAAATTGATGGAAATGGGCCCAGGATGCAGTGTTGTCATTATGCCTCAGACAGAAGAAAATGGGCCCATAACTGAAGATTCTTGGTTCCCAAGCTTATCATTCAGGCCCAGTTGTCTCTTTAAAGGGATGCAGATTCCTCTGGCTTTTTATCTGAAAATCAGTAACGAGTGAGAATATATATATATATAGACACACACGACACAAATGATTTACGAGGTTTACATTAATCATAGAAACCAAATTGAAATCTTCAAAACCATAGAGACTGGATTAAAACTAAAATTGCAACTTCTAAAATCATAAGAACCAAATTCAAACTTTGCGCAAACCATACAAATCAAATTTGTAATTTAACGATATATACATATATATATTTTGTACGAATCAATAACTATTCAAATAAAATATGAAGGAAAAGAAAAAAAAAATCAGAACTCGTTCAGTACAGCAGACAGATTTAATGGATGAAGTGTTTTTTGTCAAGTAGGGTTTAGGGTTTATTGAATTCACAGAATAATCTTCATCTTTGATTTTAATGCCATAAATTTTCCTATTATTCTAATTTGAAACTAAAATAGAATCAAGATCAAAGTGAAGATTCGAAGTATAAACATCTGGAACGTGAACAACGGGTAGCCACAACTTGAAGAAAGAGACATCATTGAGTTAACGACAAATTAAAGTGGGGGAGAGTGTGACAACCAAAATCGAGACAAGTGTGTTCCTGTCCCGATGTGATTAAGGAGGATGGTGCATCGTGTAAGCATTTGCAACTTAATGTCATGTCATTGTCACCCTGCACAACTTTAGAAGAGAAATCAAATACATTGATTTTATGCAACTTTGAAGAGAGAACTTAGGTTCAGAGATTTTAAATCGCAAACTCGACGACATTTCATACAAATGTCGATGATGCTCCGAATGCAAGCTGCAGAGGACATGTGTTCTCCCCAAACACAGCTTGTTTCGTCTCCTGAAGATGTTATTAATTAACAAAATGCACAGCAAAACAGACTAAATTATGTCTCCCATTTTCTTTCAGACGCCTACAGAACAACTATTCCGGAAGAAAGTTCACATCAAAGCACTCGGTTTACGCATGTCCTGCATCGATTACAATCTCGGACTCCATAAGCATTGGGAGGAAAAGATTATCGGTTAAGAAACTTATCTGATTCAGAACCAATTCAGAGTATTCAGAGCTGGAAAGTGGAGAATGCTGATAGAAATTCTGAGTTTTTATCGGCAACAGCAAAAGATAAAATCAAGACACAGCAAAGAAACTAAGCACTTAACCCGATATGGCGAGTATCTAACCTCATATATAAAGATGCTCCATACAGAGTTGCTTCACTTAAGCGAACTAACTTTTGGAACCAATAAAGTTTACTCGAACCACAGTTCCACACGATTACACGAAGAAGATGACGAAGACCATATTCTTGAAAGGATATTGAAAACAAGAGAGGGTATGCAAGCATAAACCATTCAAAGCAAGAGTTAAATCACTCAACATGGCAGAAGATTCTTGCATTTCTAAAATGTATAACCAGCGGTTCAAAATCTTGGGATGGGTTCGAACGGAAGACGAATCTCCATTCGGTACCTGGCGGGGACTGGAAAATCTATGGCTGCTTTATAAACAAAGCATATTGTCAAGTAAAAATCATGTACAGTCATGAACATAATTCCTGCTTTATAAACAAAGCATATAATTCCTGTACTGTAGAAGTATGGAGCAATATTTTCAGCTGCAAGAACAAGAATCTTCTTAGAAGGGTTAATCCCTGAATACAAAACAAGGTTGCAACTCATAACTCCATAATCTTCCACACAAAACAAGGGTGTTAACAAGGCAATCCCTGATTCTTCATCAGAAGTTTTCTACTTTGTATTAGAAATTGAGTACATTGAAAAAGAAGAGTGGGATGGTAGAGAGTCAAATTCAAACCCAAGAAATTGGGTAAGAAAATAAAGTTACCTACTCTACAATGCATTGGCAAATGGTAACTCTTTAGTCCAGCTCTAAACTAACCATATTAACAAATGAAATTAGAGAGAAGAAAGAGAGAGCAAAAGAGTGTTGGATACAGCCAGAGCCAACCACAAACACAAGAACGATCCACAAATGAAAACTCCAAACAGCGATAACGATGACCAAACCAAAAATTTTCAAACTCAATCAACTCTCTTAAAGGAATTGTACACATGACAAGCAGAGATTTTATGTGTTCAAAGACAAAGTTCTAGATCCCACCATGAACTCCAAGCCAGCTATGGGGAAAGATGCAAAGAAATTCGGGAACATTCAAGAGATAAGAAAGCATATATTAGATTAGAAGGGAAACAACGACCAGAGCAAGTGAGACTGCTCATTAGAGAGAGAAAAAAAGGCTAATCTATAACTCTTCTTAGTAAGTTGTTCATCAGAGAGGCCAGTTCCTAAAAGTGTAGTAATTGGTTCTACTAAGGAACCAATAAATCTCCCCTATTACAGTAATGACCAATCAAGGTCCCCCAAGGATAAGATAGTTGAAGAAACCAAAAGAGAAAGGGGGGAAGAAAAGAAGTTCTAACAGAGTATACCCATTTGAGGAGCCATTAAAACAATCTCCACCTTGCTGATTCTCACTACTTATTCTTGATGGTGATCCCAAGTTCACCTGCAACAATCAAAGTGGTGGCCATACCAAGAAACATCCCGTGCTCAACAACACCAGCAAGCCGCAAAATCTCATCACTGGCAACGTTCAAATCCCCAATATCTTTCTTGAAATACAAGTCCACGATGTAATTTCCATTGTCAGTAACGAATGGTTCGCCAGTTTCGCCTGAGGTTCTGAGTTTTGCAACACAACCAGAAGCTTCAAACAGCTTCTGCAGGCGCATGGCGGTGAAGTTCCAGCAGAAGGGCACGATCTCTACAGGCATGGCGAGCCCGCTGCCTCCCACATACTTAACCAGTTTCGACTCGTCTACAATCACAACAAATTTCTTGCAAGCACCCTCCACCATTTTCTCCCTCAAGAGAGAGCCCCCTCGGCCCTTCACCAGATTGAGATGAGGATCGACTTCATCGGCGCCGTCGATTGCGAGATCGAGGATTGGGTGCGAATCAAGGTCGGAGAGCGGGATTCCTAAGGAGACGGCTTGTTCGTGAGTCATTTTGGAAGTGGGAATTCCTATAATGTTCTTCAATTTGCCTTGGCGTAACAGCTCTCCGATTCGATCGACGGCATGCCTGGCTGTGGAGCCGGTTCCAAGGCCAAGGACCATGCCGGATTCGACATATTCGACGGCCTTGTAAGCAGCAATCTTCTTCAATTCGTCTTGGGTCAGAATTCCCGGCGACATTGGCGGAGCCAGAAGCCCAGATGGTGCGGAAGAAGGTACCACAATGCCGGTTTCCATGGCGGATTTCTCCGACCCAATGAATCGGCGGTAGTAAGGAATAGCCATAACCGAGAACTTAAAAACCTTCAAAATCTAATTCGAAAAAGTGAGGACACCCCTAAATCAAAAGGGGGGCAACATGGGGCCTTGCGAATTCAAAAAACACAAATGAACAAATAAAGTCGAACGTAATCAATCACAGGAAGACACAGAGCAGAAGCAAAAAGGGAAAAAAAAGCTGAATCGAGCTACCGTCTGGGGAAGAGTGAGGCAGATCACGCGAACCCCAGTGGATTGAAAGTGTGAAGGAAGGAGGTTATTGATAATGATTTCTGTTTGGTTCTCGGGGAAAAAGTGGAACAATTGGCTCCATTTTATAGAAATGGAAGAATCGGATCAGGAATCAACGAGGAACTTCATAAAATAAAGCAAAAATTTCTTCGCATTTTAGAATTTGACGGATTTTTCTCTCTCTCTTTCAACAATTTGGAATTTTGACAGATTACAAGACGCGGCGCGGGAAATGAGCTTCCCTAGAAACTGTCCATTGACACCAGATTCCCCATCGACGGCTCATTCCCCGATGTTCTTCTTTATTAATTTTACCCTAATTTTTTTTATTTAAATTTATCGTAAATGTTGGAGTTTTTATTAATTTTTATCTTAATGATTTTTTTTGAGTACTTTATCTTAATGAATTTCCATTTACATAATCGTAGAAAAACAAAATTTGTATTCTCCTATGAGTTTAATAAATCATAAAATATATACCTAATACGGAATTATAGAATTAAAAAAAAATATATATATATACATATATTTATGGGTGAAATTACCCACCAAATTTTCAACAATTAAGGTGAAGAAAGCTTTTCTCAAAAAAAAAAAAAAGTGAAGAAAGCAATCGGGCCAAGCCATTTGAGTCGGACCACCCAACTAGACAAGATCTGAACTAATCCACTCGAACTCGAACCAATTCAAGAAGACTCCTCTATAAATAAGATGAGAGACAAGGTACACTCTCACAACTTCAGTCTACTACTCTCAACGTAACTCTTTGCGCTATTCTCAATAGATATGAATTTTTTTTAATTCGTAAATTTCGACATAATTATTCTATGGTCAATTTTCATAACGATCAAATTTAATTTTGTGTAAGTTTGATTTCATTGAAATTAGTACGTTTTTGGTTTTAGAGATTTCTATATTATTTTTCGTGAAAACCAGTAGACGGGTTAGAAATTTTTTTAAAAATTACGATAATGATAACATTTATCTAAATCTAAGGTCTATTTTAATAAAACTAGAGTTTTAACTCGTGATAAGTTTTAATTTTAACTTTCTTTTATAGTTATAAAACAAGAAGAAAAAATAAATTTAAAAGGATATACTTCATTCATGCCCCAGTTTTATTACTTATTTATATATAAAAATGTGGTTTCCAAAATTCCATCATTTTTGGGACGCAGACGAGGAAAATTTAGAAAGTCAAAAGTATAGAAATTATCTAAAATTTGGAGTATATTTTATCAAAGAGAAAAAGGAAGGAAATGAGATGGAGAAGTTTCGTTTCTCTTTGATAATTTTTCTTTTGACCCCGTGGTGGCGCCATCAAGTGCCAGACTTTATCCCTATCTTTTGTAGAGATAATTAATTTTTTAAATCGTATTTTCTAATGTCGTAGTCTATTTTTTATTTTTATTTTAACTTTTATACTTCTAAATGATTTATTTTGGTTATTTCATTTTTTTATCACAATTTCAATTCGACACCACATCCGATAAACTTCTTCAAATTTAATACATATACTATAATGAAACAGAGTTAAAATACATTATAAAATAATATTTAAATCTTATTATTAACTATTTAGTACAAATTTGATTGCATTTCAAGATGATGTGATTTTGAATACTTGTCCACTAAAATTTACGACTAAAATAATTTTTTTTTCTTTTTTTATTTATAGGATTGTCTCATCATAAGAATGAAGATACGTGGGCCAATCTTAAATTAAAATTGTACATTGGTCAAACAAATAAACAAGGCATGTAATTTGCCTTCATTACAATTCTCAACACATAGACATTGTTATTGTTATCAACTCCTTGGTATAATGCCTTTATGCCCTCAACCAACATCCCTATCTTTTGCTTTATTTTTCTCTCATCTCACATTATTACCATTCTTTTTTATTATTTTAAATATAATATCAAATAACCATTAAACATATCTACTTGTCTTCTCTTTAGGTTTAATTACAAATTTAACTCATAAATTTTGCGAGATAGATACTAAAACTTGATTGTATCTTATAAATATTTGAAGTTTTAATTTAGTGTCTAATAAATCCATACAAAATTGAAAGTTCATGAACTAACATTTTAAAAAACGACACATATAAAAAGAGTTTATGGACTAAATCAGTAACTTTTTTTTTCTAAAATAAAATATTGAAGAAAAGACTCCATATATATCAACAGTTTTCCAAATATGGACAAAATCAACTTAGTTCATCGGTAATTGATATACTTTTATGACAAAAAAGTAATGAATTCGAATCACTCGACCCCATTCAAAAATGCAATCTCTTTTAGAATGAATGGATTAGAATTTGGACCAAATCACATTAAAAAACAAATAAAAACAATTATAATTTAAAAAATGATGTTCACGTGTATAAATATCAACATAAAAATGGGAAGACATTGTAAAATTCAAAACAAACAGGCAGTTTTCATTCTTCAATGGACAATTTGGAGCTCATCTATGGAAATATATATATAAAAATTTTCTTCTTATCTCTAAAGCATGCCCCACAGAAAATCCTTCCTAGTATGTAACAATTATATTTACAATATTATAAACATTTTTTAGATATTTAGTCATGAATTAAAGTTGTTTTTTTATTCAAAGAACTAAAACTTGACTCAATCAATTTTAGATTAAGCATTTCAAATTGGATGGGTTATTTCAGTTTTTGTGGTTGTCTGAGTTATTTGAATGTCTAAAAATAAAGAATAATACTTAGATGCTTACCGATCCACACCCATTTTTGTGTTGACTATCAACAAAACTTTGAGAGCTTTGAAAAACAAATAAATATCATTGTTTATGCATTTCTCTGTTCTAATAGTAAAGAATTTGGAGGTAGAAAAAGATGAGAGCTGAAAAAACAGATCTTTCAATTCCAAAACAATATTCTATGATCTCAGGAAAGATCTAATTCTAAAATATCACAAAAAGATATTCAATGTTTCATCTTAATACCTCAAGCGGCAAAGGAGTTTGTAGAAATGTTGGGGGAGCTGGAAAAACTCACAAAGAGGAGTGACGTTTAAAAGTTGAGAGCTTCCTAGTCTTTACAGTGTAATCTTGGACTACAGCGACCTGCGCACAACCTAAGAAAGAAAAATAAGTCTGGGATACTATAAAACAAACTTGATAAATAATGGAAATGAGAATGAAAAATAATCACAACCTTCTTCTTTGTAGGCTCTGCCAACGGAACGATTATCAAAATTAGTTGACAGTTCTTACTGTGCAATCCATCAACTTACACGGGGACTCGAGTCTCAACGGAATCTTCTCTTTCTTTCGAGTCTCTATATAGAGTAAAACTCAAGGAGGTCGTTGTCCACCATTATGAATGAATTTGTTTTAAAAGTTAAATATTCAAATCTTCACTAAGCTAATACATACAACAAGGGAGGAAAAGGAAAAACAAACAAACAATGATGCTTTGTTTGAACAAAAGCACATGATAAGGAGTGGTGCAACCCAATATCATTAGGCTTTCAACAGCCATCAGCAGCAAGACATCAATCATTTAATCATCAAACATATACGACTATCTTGAAGTATATAATAATATATACAGAAAGGGAGAAGAGAGCAAATATATGTTGCCAGAAGAGAAGTGCAGAAGCTTCCCTAACTGCATATCCTCTCAAGCTGGCAATTGCTCCCAATAAAATAGCACTTGGGGTAGTGTATTGCAACAGAAGCACAAACCTGAACATTGGATCCCCAGAGACAAGAAAATTCAGCTTATCAGCCAAGGTGACTATCCCGATTCCGAACAGGGGAAGCACCAAGAGCCTTGCTATGATTATACTGATTGTAGTTTGATGGCTCAATTTTGATATGTTTGGGCCCTCCGCAAGCATACCCCCAAGAACAAGCATCACAGAAGGCACTGTTGCACGGGCTAAAATTTCTAGGCTGTCTTTAACAAATGATAATGGGGCATCATAGTCGAAGAAAAGTGATTTCAGTCGTGGAATCAGCCCAATAATGATGGTAACTAGAGAAGCAATTGTCGGGGGTTGAAAGATGTGTTGTATTGGAGTTTGCTCAGCAACAATCTTCATCCTCCTAACTACATCGGGCTGAGCCAAGCAGTTGATGGATTTGGGACTGTCAGTACTACAGCCTCCTGAGAGTTCGATATCAGTAGAAGTGCTCTGCGATGTACTTGAAATGCTATTGAAAATTCTAGCAATGGTAGGCGTCTTAGAATGTTCTGTTTCTTTATCCTCAATTCCTGGCCATTCAGCTTCTACAAGGAGAGGCCTGCTAAAATCGTTATCAGCTTGTTCTTCTTCCATCTCAATACGTTCATCTACAATCTCACAACAATCCAGTGGAGGTTCCATCATGTGATAAACGAAGGTATAGGCAAGAATCACAGAAACCCATTGGGCAAGTGATACATAGGCCACCCCACTGGAGTGACAATGTTGTCCAAAAGGGTTGTCTCCAGTGTGACAAACTGACCCCACAATTGCAAGAGGGAGATTTCCAGTATTACCAAATGCTGTCATGATGACAGTCAATCTATTTAACTGAGGGGGTGGATGACATATAATAACCACCAAATACCCAAGAACACAACCGATGCCCGTGCTGAGTAGGACATTTATTGGGATAAACCACCACTGAGACAGATTCTCGAGCGTGATACTTCGGCCAAGTTCAGTAAAAATCAAGCAGGGCAAGAACAGGGCAAAAACAAGCTTGCTAAGCAGCTTAAACGTCGCTCTTGGGATGACCTTTGTCTTTGGGTGGGCAAGAACTAATCCAATTACTGTTAGGCACAGAAGTTTCAATAATGGCACAATTGCAGCGAGTGCGTCTTCTTCACTAGACTTAACGCTTCTTTCATAAAGCAATCTGAAGTATCCAGACATCTTTTCTCCAAGTATTACAGGAAGGCTGGAAGTTTCTTTTTCAACAAAGAGTAACAACAAGAGGTCCACCAACTCAAAAACTCAATGAATAGATAATTTCTTCAAGAGCACTAGCAGAAGTAAAATTAAATCTCAAAAAAAAACAAAAAAAAGCATATAGAAAGGAACAACCAGAATTACGTTCCACTTGGCTCGAAATACTAAACCGCAATGAGAGAACAACATCTGCAAAAGTTGATGATTATTGATTATAACACGCAATGTATCAACTAAGCGTAATTTTTCAATTGAGGAGAACGCTATTTGCTAACGAAAATCAAGACAATTCGTAACAAATCAAAAAACAAAAAAAGCAACTCAGATCTAAGAGGTCATATCAACAATGACAATAACAAGACTCGACTATGTAATATTAATCACGCGAGGTCGAGAATCAACATAGAAAATGACTGCAATGCATTATGCATAAGCAAGAAACTTAAAAATCAAATCATTAATCAAACTGAGAATTGGAAGAGCGAAGAAGAACTTACGTGCGCGGAAGAAAACCGGGAGCGCTCGAGAGAATGCCACGGGATGGCGTTTGAATGAATGGCGAACCGAAGCCTGCTTAAAATTTTATTTCATATAACTAATTTCTCCGGAAATTGCAAAAAATAACAACCCAAAAAGTTTTTTTTTGTCTCATTCTAATTTCCCACGCCAGCTTTACTTTATACATTTGACATTAAATTCCAACGTTAAAATAAAATTAAAAAAAAAAAGAGCTTTAACGGTTTGATTTATTTTAACAAATTTTTATTTTTTTCCTAACCCCTCACCAAAACATCCTGGACAGATCGGGAATTATTCTTCGTTTATTTTTTTAAATCTCAATTAAATGTTGATTCTTTACGAGAATTTCCATATTTTAAATTCCCACAAGAATTTCTATTTTTAGGAAAATTTAGTAAATTTATTGAATGTTTCATAATTCGTATACAAATTTAAAATTTTAATTTCAAAATTCAAATTATCAATACACATAAATGCCAGCTATAGTGCTAATACCCGAAGTAGTGAATTAGATATTTACCACAGGCCGGACAACTAGGAAGAGAAACGTAAATATCA
This sequence comes from Momordica charantia, assembly GCF_013281855.1. NCBI lineage: Eukaryota > Viridiplantae > Streptophyta > Magnoliopsida > Cucurbitales > Cucurbitaceae > Momordica > Momordica charantia. The sequence goes on along the minus strand of NW_028275167.1, from coordinate 28,617,116 downwards.
CAATAATGTCTTGTAAATTTTATATACATGTATTTAGGTTTAAGATTTTTAAAAAATGTATTATAGTAATAATATAAAATGAGTTCGAATGAGTATCTATCTTTCTTCTCCACGCTACCTCTAATAATTTATACATTTGAGATGGAATTCGAAGGCTTAAAATAAATAAATTATATAGGTTTTTAATGGTTTAATTTATTTTAAAAATTTATTAATTATAGTATAAATTATGATTTTCTCAAAAAAAAAAAAAAGAAGAAAAAGCCCGGACGGGTGGTGATTTATTATCCTTAAATCTCAATTAAGAATCTCACTCTTTGAATTCTCACAAAACTCCCTATTATGAATGAAAAATTATTAATTTTTGTAAGAATGTTTCATAACTCATAAAACAACAAATTATAAAATTTAAATTTCACAATTCAAATTATCAATATAAAAAAGTGTCACAACATAAACATATTCAACGTCTCTATTTAAGTCACAGAAAAAATTTCCCTCGTCTCACTCCATAGGATGCTTAAATGATAATTTTTTACTCATCTAAAGGGTCGTTTATTTTGTGAGAATTCAAAATTCTCATTTGACAGACATTTGGATTCCTACTTTGTTTTGCAAAATTGTAGACATCTCTAAGATGTTCATCCGGGAGACATGTGTTTTGGATGTCCTTTTGAAACACGGGTTTCCAATATATTCTCATGTCGAAGAAATCATCTCTTAATAGTTATGCCCTTCATTTTTTCTTCATATATTTTATTTATTTTTATTTTTAACTTTATAATTTTAATAAATCAATCTACTCAATTGACGCTTATAAATAAATTTATGCTATATTTATACATTACATTTACATTAAAAAAACAAACTTCTTCAATTAAATTATATACGATAAAATACACTTTTTAGTCATTGAGTTGGAGGATATATTTCTATAATTTGGTCTCAAAGTTTAAAAAACTGACAGTTTGACTGATTTTTATAAAATAGTTTAAAATATCCCTACACTCGAACTTATGTTACTGTCCCTGACAGAATGCTAATGTAACATTGATTAGTTTATAAATTTGAGATAATATGATGTATATCATTGGATATATAACAATCAAAACAAAACAAAATTTATTGATACATCAATAATCAAACTATATAAAAATAAAAACAAAACAAAAAAGAATTTATTGGTGATAGGAAAATGAGTAGATGCACCGGATAATCCCAACTATGTTAACACAATCTTAGCATTCTCATCATCTAGCCCATTCCAATAAATGAATAACATTAAATAATAATAAGAGTTTGTACATTGTTGAAGCTCATTAATTATAGAAATAAAATAAGTTATAACTAATTCTTCAAATATAAATCACAGTAGTGCATGACATCGAGGAATCTACCATAAGAAGGTATTAGAAATCCACGAAGGCACTCCAAATCTTTATGATTATCTTCCACCTCCACACTTCGCTCCACCTCCTCTAAAGCTTCTTGCAACGCTTGTCTTTGTTCTTCAATCGTAGGTGGTGCAAAAAGTTGTCGCTGTGCTTTCAAGATTGTACCTGCAAATTAAACCTTCTCTTCAGCATTGTCACTTGAGTGACTGTCTTCGACGACGACGGGGGAGTTCTGATCATCTGTTGTTGTGCTGCTACCATTGTGGTTGCAGCTGCAGAACTTCTAGTTGTTCTGGTTGGTGCCAAATTTCATGGTCCTCAGACAATTTCTATTCTGAAAAAGATCACATTTAGTACATATGGATAAAATGAACCTAACAAGTTTTACAAGATAAATGAGTTATTTCTCTCATGGCCAATAAATTTTCAGATAGAACTCTATGAATATTGATATGGTATCTAAGAAGCTCAAATGAGCACCCAGTCAAGATTCACCTTCTTGACGTCATCATGGGCTACTCTATCTCGATTAATTAGTTTTGAAATGAAATCCAAACCAGAATATTTCACTAAAGAGAATGAACCATTTAGGTTACATTTGAAACTTGGCCACCATTCAATATGGATAAGAGCCAAGATGGGAAACAAGAGTCCCAAAGAGGAGAAAGGTGACAACAGAGAGTACTCCCTTTTGGCCAAATATTATTCCTCTCTAGAAATATGAGCAAAACCAACCTCGTGGAAATTTGGACACCAAATCATACCAAAATAAATGAATAAATAAATAATAATAGTAATTTTTTCTCCCTCACCCTGCAATATTTGGCACACCTACTGAAAGAGAGGAGGGATGATTTTCCTTTTAACTCCGAACTTTGAACCGTACCTGAATCACACTCGAGGTAAATTTTCTATAGTCCATCCCTTTGGATATTTGAAAAACTTGGACTGAGATTCACAAGTATCTCGAGCCAAAAGATTCATGAAGGCCGATGAATCTCGGTCTACGTTTCGTATGAATGTTGGGTCGGGATTTACAAGGAGCATTAGATTCATCAAGCCCGGTCCAACCTTGGATTGAAATTCAATGGAATTATACACGTTTGAGATTTTAGAACGCGCGATTTTGACAAAAGAAATTTAATGATAATTGATTTTATGAAAAATCTTTTTATATAATTATTTTAACATTTTGTTTCACACCTTTTTAAATGATTCTTGTATAATTAAAGGTGATTTTGAATGATTAATATTTGAAGTTTAAAGAGATAATGTGACAAAAGTTTAAAGAGAGAAAAGTTAGAGAGTGAACAAACATATTAGAGAAATAAATTTTAAAGGGTGTGAGACAAAATTTGTAGACAACTAAAAACTTAAAAGATATTAAAAAATTTTAGAGAAAAAAAAAGTTAAAAAACACATTTAGTTATTGAATTTTCGTTAAAGTAACGATTTCGTCTATCAACTTTTAAAAGTAACAATTTTATGATGTACTTTAAAATTAGCTTTACCTTTAAATATTGCGTCAGATCTAGGGATGTTCATGGGGTGGGGTAGGGTGGGACGGGGACGGGGAAGGCTTCCCCGTCCCATCCTCGCCCCCCATTTAACTCTCCATCCCCGCGAAATTCCCCACAAAATTTTGCGGGGATCGGGTTTCCCGTGGGGATTTTTTCCCCGTTTATCTTTTAATTTACGATAAAAACTTTATTTATATGGTTACGGAAGGAGTAATAAGATTTTTTTAGTATATATATATTTTAAAGAAAATGCGAGAAGGAACGGGGAAGGGGGAACTGGGATGGGGAATGGATTCCCCGTCCCCATCCCCATTTAGGTGATGGGGAAAAAACTTTTCCCTACCCGCTCTATGGATAATTTAAACGGGGATTTCCCATCCCATTTAGGCGGGTTCTCCCGAGCATGGAGTCCCATAGGAAAAATGAACATCCCTAGTTAGATCACAGAAATCGAGTTGGCTACCACCTAAAATCCACATATACAGTGCAAAATTAGGGTTTGGACTAATTGTGGCTTTAAAAAAGAAAGGTAGAAAAATTCTAAAGAAAAATTGCCTCCCAATTTCCACCGCGGCTCTCTCGCTCTAATGCGTAGATCTGAATTTCTATATCTTTTCCTTTCATTATACTTATAAAGTTTAAAACTAAACTTATGATTAATATATATATTTTTTTATATATCCGTGTGTTCGGACCAACTTGCGCGTACCTCGACTAATCACGGATCAACTGTCTGATCCTACTACATTTAGTTGACAAGGTAACTCGTAGGATATTAAATCTTACCATCATAGTTTGAACTCATTCCCTCTTTAACTCTTTGCTTATGATTATTACATGAAAGTATAGTTATCCCACAGTATCTAAAGTACGAATTTGTTGATTTTACACATTGCAAAAACTCGCACCTACCGAAACTTACATTCTTTTTAGTACACAATATGTGGGAGTGGAAGTTCAAGTTCAAACACGCGATTTTTTGGTTGGAGATACAGGTCTAGTTACGGAAAAATAAACTCCTCTCATTGTCCACTCACCCTCACCTCCTTTCCTTTTCCACTGAGCTTGCAACCGCTCGCTTTATCATCGCACCTCTCTCTTTTCCAAATCTGAAATTATTTCTCCCTCTCGTTGTTCACCTACTCGCCTACCCCTACCCTGCATGCTGCACCCTCTCTTTCGATCCATTAATAAGTTTGTTCCAAAATCAATGGAGAGGGTGGGGGCAGCATCAAGTAGGGGGCCGACGTGCATTAAAATATTAAATTGACTATAACTCATCAACTTAATCTCTGGGTCGATTGACGATTTAACATAGTATAAGAGTAGGAAGTTCTGTGTTACTGCTTGTTGGGTCTTGTGCAATTTTCAAGTCCACAAACGGAGGGTGATTTAATAACAATAGATGACTTCGACCTGCGGGAGTGGTTGGATTGCACGATTTTGAAATCTAAGGACGTAATCGACAATTTTTGTTTGTTTTTCTGAAAAGTAACGTGAGAAAACTACAAATGGAAACACCCATCAAACATAACTTGGTCCTAGAAGAGGCATTTGGCCTTAGACAACAAAAGGCAAAGGCAAAGGCAAAGAGGGTTGGTGTTTGTGGGTGAGAATGCATCTTCAAAGCTGGAAGAGGGAAAGGCTATGTATGGTTATAGAGAAGTATTTTCAAAGAAAAAAGAAAGAAAAAAAGCTGCGGCTGCGCAAAGTACACCAAAACTTTGAACCGAAATGACAACTCCAAAAATGCACATGATTTCCTTCTGATTCTGAGATTCGGATTCCTGGAAAACCCACCAAAATACCAAAGGTCACACCACACATCTACCCTCCAACACCCTCCTACGCCAAAGGGGAACAGAACATCGTACAATACTATTTTGGTCTATATACTTTCAACTTTAGTTCATTCTAGTTTATGTAATTTTAAAATACTCATTTAGACCCGGATATGGGAGATATCAAAATTTTTTTATATTAAGCTCATCAGAAAGTTCGAACTTGAGACTTCATTGGTATTATGGCCAAGAGACTCCAAGTTCTTACCAACTGAACTGTCATTCGGGGGCGATCAATGTATTTTTAAAAAGTGACCATTTTGATCCCTTAATTTATTTTTATTAAAGGGTTTTCGTTATGTGTAGGATTTGTTTTAAGCTTTTGCAAATAGGGATCGAAATGACCACTTTTGAAAAGTACATAAATCAAGACGAACATTTTAAAAGTCTAGGGACTAGATCAAAACGAACCAAAGCTCTGAAGGTACGACAAAATATGATAACTTCTGAAACTATTCTTCAACATTGACTCCCATGTAAGAGCATACAGTGAACTTCCTAACATTTACCAGTCACCTGCAAACTATACATTGCCAAATATATCCTGATCCACAGTTCTAATAATCTATGCAGAAGAAATTAGAAATGGGTTATAAAGATCAGAGTTTGTAGAATCTATATTTGGTCAGTAGTAAAGTTTCATAAGCTTGAGTTTAAATAACATAAGTTTATAACTTTATATAGCTGGCTTGGCTAACAAACTTATATACTAAATATAAGCTCGACTATTTTTAAATTCTAGATTACGTTGAGTCTATCCTGTGAACCAAACACCCCTTAGGAATTGAATTTGATTTATAATGAGAGGAAGAGAACTAGTTAGAATGGGAAGTGATGGTTAGAAATGGGGTTGGGAAAGAACCAAACCAAAATGGTTGTGTTTTTGAGTAATTGTCAGAGGTAAAGCTGATGAGCCTGAGAATAGATGGTGGTTTATGTACACGAAATGCCAAACAGTGTCTTATATGTCACTACAAACTGCAAACTAACACATCAAAGAGAGCCACTACAAGTTTGCTCCCTGTCCTTCCACCTTACTTTATGCTGTTTTTCTTTTATGAATGGTTAAATTTTTGCAGTTTGAGCTTTAATTTTAATTTGAGAGAAGATTTACCTAAACCATTGATAGATGACTTTGACACCTTATACCATAGAATAATCCACTAGCAAGGAGGAAAGAATCAAACCTACGATCAGCTCAAACTTGATTTATAAGGTTGGGTTGGGTCATGTCGAGTTAGCACTGAGCACCTGAAACATTACCGATCACACACACATAACCACAAGTTAATTTAAATGTTTAAAGACTAAAAAGGAAAATAAATGAACTTGATAAATAGAAGGCTAAATTGCAAGAAAATATTCTTGAACTTTGCCTTTTGTTTCAAAAACTTCTATTCCTTCAAAGTTTTAAAACTACTATTGACCATTCATAAACGTTTCAAAAATACTCTTTGGACAAATATCTGTTAGTATTTTTAACAGCACGACAATTAACGTGAAAGCTTCTTCTGCATTTCCTCTCTTTTCGGACTTAGTTTGACTTAAAAGTCTTACAATAGAGTTTATTTCTCCATTGTCTACTCAATTTTATCTTTACTTCCCTATTTAAAAATGATAATTTCTTTCACATTTCTTCTCTTTTCAGACCTAATCCTTCCTCGTTAATTAACTCATCGTTCCATATCACATTTTCTCTCTTTTTTGCTACGTCGACTTTCCATTCAAAAATTAAAGTGAGACAGGTCGAGCTAACGATGTGGTTGATGGAGACGAGTGGAGAGTGTAATAGTGGTTAGCGATGCACTGTTTGTAACAGTGAGAGTGTAGAGAGAGAAATGTGTGAGAATATTTTGGGCCACCCAGCTGTGTGATATGAAATCTAGGCACAGTACGAAGACACCAAAAGACTTGTCCACTCCACTTGAAATGAAACCCCTTTCACTCCCACACACACATCAGCTACCTTGTCTTTTGCGTTCCTTGTCTCTCATGCATTGCTCTTTTGCACCCATAAGCCCACCCTTCCCCTTCCCTTTATAAATACTCCAACTTCTAACTTCGCTCCCATGCAAACTAATCTTCTGTTTCTTTGCATGCCCATGGAGCTCATTCTTGCATACCCTGCAATTGAAATTCTTTCAAAATAATATTTCTGTTTGAATGTTTTGTTAGTTTAAGAAGGCTCTGAGAAGAAGGAGCTCTCTTCAGTCCAGTCCAAGGCAGCCCTTTCGGTTGCAACTTAGCTGCTGACTTGTTGGCTCAATAACTCATCAGATGAATCCAGACAGTGATATGTTTCTGAACCAACAATGCAGGAGCCGAGTTCAGCCATGGCTGTCACGTCTTGGACTGAAGGGAGCTCCCTCGCCTTCCACTACCCTTGTTACACTCTACGTTAGCTTTAACTGATTAGCTTAGAAATTTTCATTCTCTTCTCTTTCAGATGGTTACAGATCCACAGAACTAATCTTCCTTTCTTTTTGTTCCTTTTCTTAAATGTAGATTGAAAGTAAGGAACTGATCCTCGTCATTGGATTTGAGAAGAGCATGCAGATGCTAGATAATCTGAGGACTCTTTCCCAGGTTCATTCTCAAAGATTTCAGAATCACCAGAATCAAATGAAAGATATAATGAAGCTCATTGGGAATCTTCATGTGGGTCACAGAGCTTGCAGGAAAATAATCAGGAGCAAGTTGTTAAAGGGACTTTAGTTTTTCTGTTTGAGCAGTTGAGCTTTAATATGCATGAAAATATGAAATGATATCAGTAAACAACTAAGTGAATGGTTCTATGTAACTTCAATCTATGTTATAAGTAACAGCAACTGAATTGTTATGACTATTCAAATTTGGGTAAAATTTTGAACTACGTGAAAGTTTGCTCACATGAAATAGTAAATGAAAAGAGGAAGAAATGAGCAGATGGGAGTATTTTGATGTTTTATAAAAGGAATTGATTAAATTAAGATATTGACAAGAGCAAATTTGGATGTTTTAAAACGTATGAATGAAATTAAAGAAAATTATTGCATGCATAGAACAACCTGAAGATATAACCTATTTGCTACGACTACGAATAAAAATATTCTAATAATTATATGTTGTATTACAATATAATTTTTTTTTACTAAAATTTTTTAAGCATTTGGGAAGCATGGAGTGAAGAATTTCTTCCTGTGGGAGTTTTGATAAAAATATTTATCCTCTGAATTGAAATTTTATGTTTTAGTAAAATGAGTATCAAATTAGTGAAAACTTCTCTTCTAATTATAATTTGAAAAGTCAAATCGAACATAGTTCAAATGAATAAGATATCTATCTCTGATCAAAAGGTCATGAATTCGAATCCTTACGAACAAATTGTATTTGTGTTCGTCGAAACAGATAAATATATAATTATGAAAATACATCGCTTGGTACTATCAAAATATTTATCTTGGTTTTCGTACTTCAAAAAAATAATTATTTTAATCTCTTTATTTTCATTTTTATCCAATAATATCAATCAAAATTTTACGATGAAATTTCAATAACTAAATTTTTTGAAATATAATTATAATTTTGTATTAAAGAGTATTTTTTTTCATCTCAATAACTAAATTTTTTGAAATATAATTATAATTTTGTATTAAAGAGTATTTTTTAATACATATAAGAGAATTTTTCATTTTTATCCAATAATATCAATCAAAATTTTACAATGAAATTTCAATAACTAAATTTCTTGAAATATAATTATAATTTTGTATTAAAGAGTATTTTTTAGTACATATAAGAGAATTGGAACACACGACCTTTTGATAAGAAATATATATCTTTAACTAATTGAACTATGTCCAGATTGGTGTCAAAAGATTTTTATGTGTATAAAATTTGTGTTAAAATTTTAAAAATAGAGACCAAAATGAATCAAAATTGTTATTTTGAAAATATATGAATCAAAATGAACAAAAGCGGACCAATATAGTTTTTTTTTTGGTTGATAACCGAGAGACGAGCTTTGCTCCCCTGTACCTAAAGGTCAGAGCATCCGTACCCACCCAAGGCCAAAATCCAGGATACATCAAGGATTTTTTTTTGTATTGAACTCACCCAAAAATGGAGCTTGAGACCTCTCTCTCAATGTGATCAAAAGACCTCAAGCTCTGACCAACGAAGCCGCCATTTATCAGCATGAAATTAGTGTTTAAACCTATAAAAAAGGGTGGTATGTGAAAAAATATCGATATTGTACTTTAATATATGCTGCCTTTTTTCCCTCATAAAAGATGCCATACTTACCTAATATGTTCAAGAACTATTACCATTAAGAGAGAGAGATGGAGAGGCTTCAGCACGTAAAAAGAAAACCACTGTGATACTAACCTGCTATTCAATTTGAGGTTAAAAGGTGTTAGTTTGAACTTTGGAGTGCAGATTTCATAATGATGCACAGTTCATCCATGCTCTGTAACCACAAGTCATCCTTCATCCTCTCCAAAATGGAAACCTCATCAAAATTATTATTACACATTAAATTCATAACTCAATTTAAGCATTGAATGCAAAATAACTGCATTGTCACATTCTACACCTACAACAGCTTATTAGTTAACTTAAGTAAGCCTACAGCCTACAGGCCCTCCTTTTATTGCCATGACATCTCCTTACTTAGCACCTGTATGAGATGAACTAATGAATAGCAGCACATCTAAGAACAATTAACAGTTAATGCCTAAATAATTACAAACCTTCTAGGATAAATGGTCGGATTTGATCAATTGGAGGTGTTTCAAAACCGTCGTCCTTTGATTCAACTTGATCAAGAGACGGGAGTGCCTCAGGCTGCGTTTCTTCCATGTTGTCATTATCGACGGATTCGATTTGTAGGTCTTCCTCAGGCTGGGTTTTGTCTGTGTTGTCAATATCAAATGATTCGATTTGCAGATCCGACAGTATTTCGTTAAGAGGCGGTGGCTCAAGCTGCTGGTATTTGGGCTTGTTTTTTTCTAGGAGAAGGTAAGTGGTGTAATACCAGAAAATAAGTATTCTACTTTGAGCAATCAATGTATCCGTAATGCGGCTTCGACCAAAAGAGAGACGTTCAAGTGCCTGCAAATCAGAGAAAAATAAAGTAGTTAGGTTGGAAATGCGTTTTATTGTCTTAAATGCTGAGAAATAGACCAATTATGTAAAGTTATATATAGGAGTGGCTCAGTTTTTCCCCACAATACCAGTTATTAGTAATTAGATAAGAAATTGGTTAGTATGGATTTGTTATAAATATGGTGGGGAAAGAATGAAACGAGAATTTAGTATGGATTTGTTATAAATATGGTGGGGAAAGAATGAAACGAGAATTGATTTAGTTGGTTTATGATTGAATGATCTGAAAGAGAGTTCCAAGTACCTCGAATTGCTTGGAGATTATTGTAGTCCTCATATCATCTTTCAATATATTTCAGCTATTTGGTTCGTATTAGATTCCTAGGGACTTAAGTACCATGCAGAAGGTAATTAACTAAAACCACAGTTTTCAATGACTCAATTATTTCAATATCTTACACTATACTGAAGATTCCAAACTCAACTCAAGTTAAAACTTGAAACAATAAAGTTCATGCTCTCGCCTACCTGTTCTCCAGTTTGAATATCAAATGAATGCTGACAATCAAATTGAAGACCTTTAAACTCATTGATGCAAAGCCCTTGGAAGGCCCTGGAAGATGAAAGGTCACTAAAGTCGTAAGAAACAATGCAAAGATAATATTGAAATTTAACATGACATCCAAAACCTTTTACTGGATCTCACACTTACCATCTTATAAGAGAAACACTAGGAATCCAACGAAAGATAATGGGTGTGTTGTCTGCATTGACATAATAGCCACCAAATACAATAAAAACTGTCATGAGCGAGGGTCCTACTGCCATCGCTGCTTCTGTGCTAGGAACCATAGCCCCTACAGTGAGACCCATAGCAGACGCAGCAAAAGATTCAACAGTGACAATACTGCAGAACTTCCCAAATCTAGAAAATGCAAAAATTCCAAATCCGAACGATCAGAAAGAGTTCACAGTTCAGCTATTGGCCTTATTAAACACCCAAGTTCGAGGATGAAATTCACGAAGGCAAATTTTCTAAGATACAATTGAAAAATAAAAACCATTGACCTATGTCTACATAACCCCCCCCCCCCCCCCCCCCCCCCCCCCCCCCCATTCCATTTCATTGATACAGTAAAACCTTTCGAATACAATAATTGACATGCATCCTACTTAAGCCCAAACCTTCTACCAAAAAATGGCACCCAAAATAGCTTTAAACTACTTATAAGTACAAAAGATATAACCCCCACAAATTATTTATTTAAAAAAACCATTAATGCATGATATACAGTGAATCACTTAACGGTCAGATGCTGACCTTGATACAGTTGGATGAAGACGAGCCATGGGGTACAGAATAGCCCCAAATATCAGTGGAAAAGCAGCTCCAATTGGAATCTCGGCCAACAATTTAGAAAGCAAATATGGACCTAATGTATAAGATCCCTTCGCACGCTCCCTGTCAACAATTGCACGTTCCTTGGGAAAAACACCTACAGTCTTGGTGAGAGCAGCCATTGCAGTGTTGATTGCTGCAACCTGAGGTGGAAGACATCCATAGCCACAAATTGGATCAAGAAACTTGAACTTAAATTTGTACACATTCTATTTTTGTCTACGAATTCTTCTCAATTCTTGAAACTTGGGGCAGGGTGGAGGATCTCTTTTAATTATAATTGCAAGCATACAATATTGGTTCTTTACAGTGGAACAGAAAGCATCTTCAGAATATCACAATTAAACAATATAGCAACGTAACCAAAATGCTTGAATGATTCTAAGATATCAGTAGAACGATATATTATACCTGAAGCAAACCCATCCTATCCTGGATTGATGTCTGAGATCTTCCCATTCTCCAAAAGACTGAACCAAATATGATAGCTGATGCAACGGACATTCGTGCTCGAACTTTGTTTGTTGGTCCATCCCGAGAAGCCTGGTTGTTCATTAAAAACTTCAATCAAGTAAAAAAAAAAAAAAACTAACAGATTTACTGTTCACACAATAGCCTAAGCACGTTTGCCAAACAACTTCAATCAAGAATAACAGGATAAACACATGGAAAAATGAAGATTTTAACCAAATAAATTTCATAGATCAGTGTTATAATATAAACAGCAGCATTTTTAGGTTTGCTTTTCCTCTCTCTTATAAGTTATAACTTTTATCTATATTTTTGAACTGAATGAGATTGATATAGAACTTTAAAGGAACTTCATATATGGAAAGGAAAAACCTGCATCCATGCACGCTTGAGAAGCAAGCAGAATTGCCTCCACCAGCATCCTTTCTTCAGAGGCTTACTTTTCCTGAATTTCATACTAGCCGAGATTTGCCTTTTCTCAATTGGGGTTGCGTACAAAATTGTTGAAGAATATCGTGAGAATGACTCAACAAGACCATAGATCCTCTTCTGAGAGGAGTACACACTATCTGCAGAACTATAGTCTATTGATATAAGATCTGCCAGAAACTCAGCAGGATTCACATGGTCGGGGCAAATATACCTGTTTGATTAAACAGAGAACTAGTGAATCACAATATCTGGAGCCCAATTAAATTTACTGAAAATATTTTTTCTAAAAAAAATCAAAGAAAATGTAGTAAAGACAAAAGAACGTGCACGCATGGATTCAATTTCTTTAGTTTACAGAAGATATAAAACAGAAAGAGAAAAAATGAAGAGGAAGAGGAAGGAGGCAAAACGCAAAGAACGAAATAGGATATTTGATTAGTAAGTGCGAACAAAAAAATGTAGAAGCACTAAAATCCTTGATGTGAAAATTTGAGTCATAAAGAGTACAAAGCCTAATAACAAACAATGAACAAATGATTAGCCATGGTCAACATTCATCAAGAAGTATGTACCTAAAATGTGAAACAAAAAAAAACGCGTTGAAGGATAATGAGGTTTATGATGTATCCTGTAAACAAGGAAATGCTCAAATGAAAACATATTTGTTGAAGTTATGGATTGAGCTCACAACCCAAATTTAGAGAAGTATTCCAAAGGTTCCTCATGAGCAGGACCGGCATATACAAGAGCACCCTCTGTCAGCAATACAATATCATCAAATTTAGCATACACAGAACCTCTAGGTTGATGTATCGAGCAGATTACAGTATGTCCATCCTTAGCAAGTTGCTGAAGTGTCTCCACTACTTTTTCTGCCTGGAATGCATCAAGTCCTGGAAGCACCATGATTATAATTTTATTTATTAGAGACATTGTACATGTATGGAGGAGCTACAAAGTGGATGTGTGTGTGGGTGAGGGGTTGGACGAGATATCACCCCAACATCCCACCAGAAATGTAAAGTAAAAACACCATGTTTATAAAATCAAGCCAGGCAGATAACATAGATTTATACAAGTCATGGGTAAACCTTACTGTTCATGTTAAACAAATGATAGTATACAAAAAATGTTAAATGTAATAAGTTTCTACATGCCAGAAATTTAGTGATTACAAAGAATCAGATAGTACCATTAGAATCCCTTGTTAAACCAGACCAGCAATTATATTAAATTTGAAAAACAAGATTTACAGCACTTGGGTCTGTACGCCTTGGGGAAGTTGCATTTGATTTTATGGTTTCAACTGATAGTAATAATAATAACGGCTTCATATTATGAAGCTAGGACGTCCATAGGTAATATTGCCCAAAAAATAGAGAGAAACTGAATTGTCAACGAAACAAGTCTCAAAACAAGGTCATGCTTACCAGTTGTGGGTTCATCAGCAAATATAATAGATGGGCTCGCAATCAGTTCACATGCTAGAGACAAACGTTTCTTTTCACCCCCACTGACGCCACGAACTCTTGCATCACCCACACATGATTCCGCACAGTTGACCTTTTTAATGAAAAATATGAAATTAGTGCAACATGTTTAAGCTTAGACAGATGTATGTACATTGCAGTGACTCAGAGGAGGCTGAGAGCCTTATTACTCCACCAATTTATTAATTCTATCACGAGCAGAGAAACTATCAAGCATTTCAGCCAATAAATGTATTGGACAGTTTCTAGAACCAAAACATGAAAAACTTATATACTCCCATGTAATGAGCTCGGTAAGAACCAATGGAGACGGGGGAAAGAAAACCAGACCTAGGAGCCAGCTATGGACCTATATTGCACTGGTCGTAGTCCTTTAAGGTAGAATTAAACTGAAGCATATAATACACTCCCAACGTAAGAAAATATTATTTCAGTTTTCTAAGAAAAACACATTTTCAATTATCAATCTTACCAAACCTAGTTTCAAGAGCAGATTGTTCACATATTCTTCCCTCTCTTCTACGGAAGATATCTCAGTAAGCTGAAGTTCAGCAGCAAGATTCAATGTCTCTCGCACAGTAAGCTGTGAGAAAAAGAGGTCCTCCTGTCTCACATAAGCAAACCTACAATAATACTAATAATGATGAATGAAGCAATCTTCTCAGCATTTTATTGTAAAGTGTTTTTTTAAAAAGAAACAAACGTACCTGTAAGCTCTCTTATTTGAATCAGGCTTTCCATTGAAATCTATTGTGCCTGAGAGATGTAACCGTGACGAAGCCGCTAGCTGACCCGCCAGAATATTGAGCAACGTTGTTTTTCCTGAACCCGACGGTCCCATTATTGCCAATAATCTTCCGGGTTTCGCTTGTCCGCTGACATTCTTAAGCAGAAATCGCACCTAACAATAGGTTCTTTTATCAGTAATTGATCATGCTCTACTTTTGATAACATGAATTTGTTGATCCAGTAACCCAAAATTAAACTTAGATAGTAATTCAAGTCACACTCGAGAACTGAATAGCGGCAATGAAGCGCTTATACATTTGCATGAGACAAAAAGAGATAAACCAACAAACTTATGAGAGTCGAAAATCATAATATACGGCACTAATTTCTTTCCCTCAAGACTGAAACCGTAGTGGTGAAAACTAACAGAAACGCCACTGTTCAGTTCCGGTGCTGCATTTTCGAGAACCACAAGCGATTTTAGAAATGAAGAAAACAACAAGAAACTTACTGATTTGGCGGATTTATCAGAGAGAGAGCACGAGATGTTGCGCCACCGGATTGTCACCGGAGTGACTTTCCCGGATGCTGGAGCTTCTTCTTCATCTACCTGAACGTCTCCGTCTTCCTTCTCCCCGTCCTCGAGCTCGATTTCATGTTCCGGCGGAAGAGCAGGTTCTGGTCCGGAGATAAACCGGACGAGGAAAGCCGCCGCGACGGCGACCAAAACTTGGCCCACACCGTTCCCGCCAATGCCTACAACCATCTGGCTCACTCGTTTCCTGTCGAACCTCACCATCGTATGCACCGACTCGATCACCTCCGGTGAAGCCGAGCGACGCGCCGCCGCGTTTGAAGTTGGAACGGAAGGAAATTGGCCAGATTCCCGTATTAGACGCGCGAAACGTAGAAGATAAGATTGGTACGAAGCTCACTCTAGTCTCTCGCAGGATTAGAAGCTTACGGCCCTTCGGCTAAGTGGAAATTACGATCTTAACCCGTTCCGGAGTCGTAAAAAAAAAATGTAACCTTTTTTTTCTCTGAGTACAACTTCTGAGGTTGGGCGAGCGATCGAGTTTGCAATTTTTTGACCGGAGATATAGGTTAATTATCGCTATACAATATTCACTTTGGTATATATATTTTTTTATCTTATTTGTAATACTGTTGAATTTTGCCTTCTTAACAATTTTAAGCAATTTTTTCTTTTACCACACCCACAAAATTTGTATAATCCATTCCACTTATTTTCGCACTTGATCTATTAATTGATGATGAGACTCCTACTATTAGTCTTGTCTTAGTAATTTTGTTTGACCTCTATGACATAGTCATTCGGGATTTGAAAGACAATGATTTACTATTAGATGTCAGCAGTTTGAGTCTACTTATCTCCAACAATAATTATACTATATGACAAAGGTAAAAAAAATGCCAAAATGAAATAGTTCAATTTAACAGCATTTACTATTTGAGTTGAGGTTCGAATTCTCACACCATGTATTTATTTATTGTATAACTTATTTATTAAACTATGTTTGGATCAAAATGTAAAAAATAATTTAACTCTTTATTTTTAGGTTGAGGATCAAATTCTCACGCCATATATTTATTGTACGATTTATTCGTTGAACTATGTTCGGATTAACATGTAAAGAAATAATTAAAGTATAGAAAATAACTTAATAACATCATGTA
Organism: Momordica charantia; assembly: GCF_013281855.1. NCBI lineage: Eukaryota > Viridiplantae > Streptophyta > Magnoliopsida > Cucurbitales > Cucurbitaceae > Momordica > Momordica charantia. The sequence goes on along the minus strand of NW_028275167.1, from coordinate 28,601,054 downwards.
TCATCCTCCATCTTCTTCTTCTTCTTCTTTTTTTTTTTTGAGGGGGGAATAAAATTTGGATGTATTTTTTAAAACAACTTTTCCCCTCCAACCACATTATTGTTTCGATAGAAAATTTTATTTGGATACAAATATGAGTTTTGGTGATTGATTGAAACACCTTGTCCATTTGAGAGAAGAATCAACATGAGACAAAGTCGACTTTAAATCAAACAAAATGACAAATGAAGACTTATTACATTTCTTGTTTTTCTCAAGTTCAAACTGCACGTGGCCAACGATCATTTAAGGCCCTAACATTTTGGTAAAATAAAGACTTTAATTAGTTGAATATTTACATTTGTAACATAAAATAAAATAAATAATTTTTTTAGTAAAATACATGGAAATGGAGATCTGAACTCATGACTTTTTGGTTGAAAATAGCTGTCTTAATAAGTTGAAAGTTGATTTAATTAGCAATTTTTATTTTCTTCTCTAATTTTTTAAAATTCAACAAATATTTTAAAATTTTACCTTGAATAACGTTTGTTTTAAATAAAATATTAAATAACATTTTATTTTTTATTTTTTCCTTTTATATTTATCATACATTGTGCAAGTAAAAAAAAAAAAAAGATTTAAACAGTGCTTTTGTTTGTATATTTCAAGAGAAGAAACTGTAGAAACAAAAAAATAAATTATATTTTGTATCAAATGGTAGCTTTTCTAGAGTAAAAAACATGTTCTATCAAAATTTTTAGGTCTAGATCCCATTTTATTTTCAACTTTTAGATTTGTCCCGTTTTAATTTAATCTTTCAAAATAATGATTTTATTTTATTATTATTTACTGTTAGACACAGGACTCTGGATCTTTAAGCCTTTTGCCACTGCACCAACACCCACACCCGAGAGTAAGTACCAATATAATGATTTTATTCTCTTTAACTTTCAAATTGATTCAATTTTGATTACCAAAATTTCAAAATATCTATTAAAATATATTATTAGGTGGAAAGTTATGGTAAGTACCAATTAGTTTTTAAAAATTAAGTAATTAAAATAGACATTTGAAAATTTTAGACACTAAAATAAAATAAATTTGAAATTTCATGGGCAAAATAGAACAAATTTAAAAGTTTTGTGGAAATGAAACAAACTTAAAATTCAAGAACCAAGATGAAATTTAAACTCTTTAAAAACTAACATTGGTGTCTAAAGGCCGATTTGGTAACATTTCCTTTATAAATAGAACTACATTCGGTAACTATTTATTGTTATTTTTATTTTTTTTAGGGTAATAGTTTATAGTTTATTGTTATCCAAAATTTTAGATTTTTTTTTCTAATTTTTATATGAAATTTAATTTTTTGAATTAAATATTTAAATCTTTATGTTACATTTATTTGTTAATATGTATAATGCATTTTGTAAATTCATAATGCTTTTGTTCATGTATTGAGAAAAAAAATTGGAAACTAAAAAACAAGAGAAAAAATACGAAACTTGATTTCGTTGTGTCTAAAATTTTTACACAATCTTAGAAAAGGGAAAACGAGAAACAAAAATAGGTAGGACCCATTTGGTAACCTTCTCATTTCTTGTTTCTCGTTTTCACTTTTATTAATAAATCTAAGAATTTTGCAACTAATTATGTTTCTTGTTTCTCATCTTTTGGAAACATTCTCAAAATTGTATAGAATTTTTTTTGAAACAATAAAAACAAATTTCTTATTTTTTGTTCCTTGTTTTTAATTTGTTCCAAAACATTAATAAAAAAATATTATTTTATCATCTTTAAATCTTTGGGTATTCTAGGCCATACAAAATTGGGAACATTATCAAACAGGTCTTTAGTGTTTCTAAAAAACTAGAAACGAGAAAAAAAAAAACAAAAAACAAAAAACAGAAGCATTACTAAATTGGCTATAGAAATTTCGAAATCTTTATACTCACCCCGATGAAAGGAATCATAAACTAAGAGTATTGTCTGGTTCTAAAATATCCATGGTCTACAAAATTCATATAGGCAACCCCAAGAATACAGTAAGCACCAAAGATCAGAGATAAGTGCAGCAAAATTCAAGGTAATGGCAGCAGCCCCATAACAAGAAGCTTATGCTTACCCCAGCCATGGTTTCCTTTCCAAAGACTTCCAGCAAAAGCTTTTCCTTTCCTTGTTGGCTTCAAGATGAATCAATGGAAGCTCCAAATACCTTCTCTCTTTTCTGGAAGGACCTCCAAAACTTTGCTTAAATGAGTCAGATAAAAATTGTTAGGAGCAAAACATAAGCCAAATAACAGAAGAGCAACTTGAGTTATTATGGACTATGTTAGAAGATGGACGGCCAAGAAACAGCAGATTCATCATGATAGGAATATCAAACAATAACATCAAGTAATAAAGACAAGGTAACATTTTACAAGGCTTGTTGTCAAAAGGGGTATCCCGAGCCATTTCATTAATCAGGTTCATTGATATTCCATAGTTTAAATTTTACAAGGTAAACAAGTATCATAATTCATGAATTCATGGAAGCATAGATCAAGAAAGGTCCATAAACAATACTGGACTCTCCAAAATTCATGACTTTGGCTATAACACAAAGTATAGTACCTTGATTGGTCAACATTTTCCATTTTATAGGGAAAGAATCCAACAACAGAAAACAGTCATTTTACTGAGTTCTGACTTCTTCTTGCCACTCCCCCGGTGTGGCAAAAATCGAAGTTCTGTTGTTACCCATATGAGTCTCTCCACGGGGAGCTCATTCAAATAACAGCCAAATTCCTTTCCCTTCAAGATAAAATCAATGTCCCTTGATGACAATTTGTAGTACATTATGCTGAAAATAACAGCACAACAGAGAGCAAAGGCTACAAAGAGGAGTTGACACTGAGGAGCAAACCATATTAAATACAACATACAAACATTAAACGAGGAGAAGGAAAAAATGAAATTCAAAGCTGCCTCCAATCTGAAGTTAGAAAGGAGAAGATTAAAAAGAATATCCATTACTGACCCATGAGGTCCAACGACTCGCTGCCAATACATCGAAACAGAAAAAAGGAAGGGAAAAAATGAAACAGAATCTAGAAGGCATGAACAAATCATAATCTATAATTGAGACAATAATACAAATCTTAATAAAGTACTCCCTTGCATCAATGCAAATGATAAGATAACGAGAGTAGGAAATCCTTTTAAATATATAAATTAGCCTCAAATCCTCCAATTGTTACAAGAAACACTCTCTCTATGTATATAAATAAAATAGAAAGTGGAAACTAAGAGGACGAAAAAAAGGACGTGGTTACCTCAAGCCTAAGACGACGTAAACTTTGGAAACAAGTTGACTCATTTCCCTCATAATTTTCGTAACTAAAAATCCATACAGGAATTCAGGAACACAAATATCATGAAGAGGAAATCTGGTTACCCTCAAAATCTCTCCTTATAAGTTCAAGAACAAGCTCATTCCAGGTATCTACAGGACCTGGCATGCACCAGTGTAAACAGTCCTGTGGTGGTGGCCTTCCATCTGGGCCACGTTTGGTGAGTTTATTAGGGTCAGTACTTCTGTAAGGCCCTGGATGCCCATCATGACGATACTGAAAGATTTCTGTAATGTCCATTAGCCTTAGCCTTGATTTATTTGTCAACTTCTTAACTGCAGCATTGAAACCAGATACCTGATTATCGTGCATAATGTTTGTGAATTTATTTTCCACTAGTTCTCCAACACCAATAGGCCTTTCCTTTCCAGTACAGGATCCACCTGTATTCCAGGCCCCACCTTCATAGTGATCAGGAGAATAAGAACGCACAATCGTGAGTCCCCTGTATTTTGGATCTGTGGCAAGAGCAGTAAGAATTGTTTCGACAGATATTCGAAAAGCTTCGATGTTGTTAACCTTCATAGGACGAGACTTATCAGGCCACCACAGCTGTCCTCCAACAATCTCATTATTTAAAACGTAAACCGACTGCTTGGCAAACCAGTGACCAGACGAAATAACAATGACATCAAAATTTGGAATAAATTCCATGAGATTATCATCAGGAGCATCAAGGTGAAGTTTCACAACACCCTCTGGAGCAAAATCTACAGGTTCAGATCTTTGCTTCACAAGCCATGATGACCATATTCGAACAATCATCACAGAGTTTGACCTGAAAAAATATCTTTGCATTTTCCTATTGCCCCTGTTTTTAGGAACTTCAACCTGAAAATATTCGAGAATTTGTCAGATTAGCAAAGCATTTGGAAACTATATGAATGATCAAGTGAAATACATAATATCAAATAATATGCAATGTACATAACTAAATAATAAAGTTGAAAAGCATCCAACAATACAATCTCAGACATGTTACCTCATACGGCATACAACTTACAACAATTGGCTCAACACCACGTATTTTAGGGGGGGGAAAACCAACATTTAAGTTAGAGAGGAAAGCTCAAAACAGAGTTTTCTGCTATATGAGCTAAACATGCAAACCTACGCAAGCACAGCTCTTCCTTCCAGGAAAAGTTATGCAAAACCCCATGGAGCTTGATATCAAGTCTAGTGAATTACACGAAATAAATATCTACAAATTTAAACCATCTACAAACAAAACACCCAAATACAGAAGCAAAAGTTCATCAGCATCCTGCACCAGCACAATTGGTTCAAGGTGAGTAATTATTCAATTTAATTCAAATTATTGTTTGCTCAGCGTAACATATTGATAAGGAGCTAGACTAGATCATAACAGACCTTCATACAAAGCTTAAAAACAGACAAAAAGGACAACAGATTCAACATTCACTGCACTCATATCATAATGGAATCAGACCCCTGGTTAATTTGCAAATGCAGTCAAAAGAGGGGAAAAATTGAGTTCAATCAGCGCACAATTTTAAATTAATAATAACCTGCCACAAGGCGCACAATAATGACTCCATTTGGTTTCGAGCAACTGAGTCGCCAATAAAAGCAAGTGTCTTCCCACTCATCAAGTTCAAGAATTTCTTAGCATCAAATCTTGGGAGGCTACATTGAGAAGGCTTCCATCGCCAATTCTCGTATTCACTGTCTGGTCTCCCATTCCCCTGGCAGTTCTGCATCTGTGACAGGACAGGGCATGAATCATTTTTATACAATGGTCCTGTGGAATCATAAACCCAACTTCCATGGTACAAATCACAGCCTGCATGATAGGACAGTAAATAAAAACAATTAGAATCTTAAAGGAGGGAAAAAAGATAAAGAAGAGGAAAAGAGAACATGTTATCACATGGCAACATTTTCTTATTGATTCAATGGAAGACATCATGAGGATGAAGGATTTTAAAGGCAACCCACAGCAGGTAAAAACAGGAGGACAAAATGAACCGCCTGAGGAGATGAAATTAAGTACAACTGACCAATATGATATGCATTATACGAAAGATCCCATAAAACTAAAATTGTGTTTAAACATGGAGCGTAACTATAAGGTTTACCTAAATCTGATGTCTTGCTCCCATTAGTTGGCAGGGGATTTGGATCTGGTAAACCTCCTGATTTGACATCAATATCATTTTTAGAACCCATATCTGTATCATTTGAATTGCTGATAGAATTATTGGAAACAGATCCACCATTTACAGAATTTTCAACGTTAGATGTAATGGTGGCAGCCTCTGGCTCTGACCCATCTTGAGAAGATAATACTGAAGGAATCGCCCTTTCATCTTCCTTCTTCTTGGTTTCTGAAGCAGTTGACTGACTACTTGAATTTGTGGCATCTGGTGACTTGGACTGAGGCATCAAATTCTTGTCAATTGCAGCTGAATTTTTGTCAACCGGAGGTCTATCTGAACTACTTTGAGGAGGTGGATTTAACCCAGATTCAAATTTCCTGTCAACTATATCCTTATCTGAAGGGAGTTTTTTTGGAACTAGATCTAAATTGCTGTCATAGGCAGGAACAGTAGCACTTGAATTTCCTAGAGAAATTACAAAATCCAACTCTTTTGAACTATTAACACCGTAAAAGTACCCTCGCATTATGGACCCAATAGGGTAGGAGACTAAGAACCATGAGCCAAAGATTAGGAACATTGCCAATCCTCCAACTGAAACGGCAATCCAAGAAATTGTTCGCGGATATACAGCCATTTGTGAACCCTTTCGTATGGCCCAAGTCATAACTTCTCAAAATATCTACCACTACCATGAACAGGTAAAATCGGCTGTTTCAAAGAAATTGGAACCACTACAACCCTCCAAAAAAACCCGTCTGGTTAATATATATAGATGCACGCAGGTAATCAATGACCAACGTATTCCGTAATCAACATCTTTCTCACTAAGACCAACAATTCAATCCCAGTTTCGACTTTCTCTTTCTGCTCGAGATTTGATCGTTATCGTGTCATTGAATGTGGAAAGCGATCTTAGCGATTAACGCCCGAGTTGAATATCCTTTAATGAACCTGAACACCAATCAACCACAACCTTTCAAAAATTGATCAATCACGAACTAAATTCAAAACCAGTTAACAGAACGGAAAACAAATTCAAAGCAACAAAGTCCACACAAACGAAACAAGACACGCAAAGGCACATCGCCAAGCATTTATACCCAAATTCAACAGACGAAAAACGAAAGGCAGCATAAACTAACTCGTCGTCGAAATCTCAAATCTAAAAGGAACAAGTACCACCGGAAAACCAACATTAAAATTCAATTTGACCATCAATGGAGCGAGATGTACAATGAAAGAGCATAAAAAACAAGTTCCAGGGTTGATAAGAAAAAATCAAAAGAATTACAGAAACAATCGAGAGAGAAAACTTCGAAAAATTTGCTGGAATCTCGAAATCTTTCCGATCAATTACCAGGTGATTTGTTCGGGAGCCCAGTGGAAGGATTTTTTTTTTTCCCCTTTTCTTTTGATGAAACCAGTGGAAATTGAGGCTCCGATAAAGGAAATTCTTGTTGAAAGTTGAAATACGATTAATGTGTCGCTTCTACTTCGATGGAAATATGGCATATCTAGATTTGACCTCTTTAGGAAATTTTTAATTCATTAAATTAGGAATTTAATCAATTTTAATATTTTAATATTACTTAGTTCATCATTAGGATAAAGTTAAATTACAAATTTGACTCCTAAGATGCGCAAAGTATTAATTTAGTCTTTGTTGTGGTTTTAAACATTTTAATTTAGTGTTTAAGATTTGGGTTTAGTTTTAATTTGATGCACATGATTTGAATATGATTTAAATTTATTCCTTACGGTTTCAAATTTTTCAATTTGGTCAATATGGTTTAGTCAAATTTCACAAATCATCTATGCCATTGTGATATTGATATATTTTTTTTTTCACGTTAACAGTTTTTCTATTTGGATAACTATGTTGGTTGAATAGATAAATTAACCTAGTTCAACTAGTTATATAAGGTCGTGAGTTTGAATATCCACCCACACGTATTGTTATATTAAAAAAAAAACTATGTTGGTTGAATATATTTATGATTTAAGACATATAACAAAATAAAATAAAATACAATATGTGGATACTCACGTGGGTAAAGCATAAATTAAGGAGGAATTATTAGATTTAACATAACACAATATGGATTGAATTGAAACTAATCATCGATCACAATAATCAATTTTGAAAGTTTTAAAATCATAGACACCAAATTAAAGCTAGACTTGAATCACGATGACTAAAATGAAACTTTTAAAATTATAAGAATAGGGTTGAAACTTTTTAGGGAAAAAAAATGGCCTTAGAGACCAATTTTATAAATGAACATAAAAAAATATACTAATCTAAAATTTAGACATGATTTCTGAATCTCATTTTGAAAATTTTCAATCTTTAAACATCAAATGATGGGATGTCAAATTAATTAATTAATTATATATATATATATATATATATATATATATATAAAACTAACTCAAGCTACCCAATAAATTGAAACCTAATAATGTGTCTTTATTAACTGATTATACTTTTAATTATTTTTAAATTTCATATATGTAATACTTTTTTTCCCTTTTACAAAACTCCCAAATGTATTAGAATACAAGACCATTGACCTATTTGGCACAACAAACAATAAAAATTTTATGATGTCATTGGAAGTTTCTTTTCTTATATAATAATTATATTCAACTATTCCTTTTAGAAAAATCTAATTAAAAGAGGGGAGGAGGAAAGATATGAAACCACTATGGCTGCAAAAACTATGGATTATATCCTCGAGGATATGCATTAGATACAAATCTTCAATAAGTTGATTCTCTTTATAAAAAGAATAAATAAATTAGATTTATAATAATATGAATTATTATCCTTTTATTTATTTAGTTCACCACCATATAACGTTGAAGAATCGAATTATATATCTACTAATATTATTTTCTTAAATAAAAGCAACTTCATTAACTAATTTTGATACTTTGCTACAACACTGAGTCACAAGGGGATTCTGAAAAAAACCAAAACCCCAACGAGTGTCACTTTATTGATAATTATATTAAATCTTAATGATATTTTTCACCGGAAAGACTAAATTGTTAGCTAACTTGTACATAGGGTTAAATCATATATATCGAATCGAAAGATTTTCGAATCCCTATCTCCAAATGTTGTATTAACAAAAGACTAAATCGTTATAAACTTTGTACTACATTAACTAAATTACTACATATAAAAATTAAGAGACTAAATGATTACTAATTAAAAAATATAAAAACTAAATTGTGGTGTTAAAAAAACCGATCAATCCAATTCAATCCATACTGTTTAGATTGAGTTATAAACTTGTTTAAGTTGGAGTTGATATAAATAAAAATTTTATGAATTTGGTGGATTTAAATATTAACCTAAACTAACTCCAGATTAATAATTTTATTTTTATTTCATTCCATAATACTTTATGGATTATTTATTCTTTTAAAAATAATTAAAAACATATATTTATAGAGTGTACTATTCCACCATATAAATAAACATTAATTTACCGGTCTTGATTTAGATGGTGTATAAATAAATCTCTAAAATATTATCATATTATACAAATAATATAAAAAATATCTCAAAAACACTACCCAACGCCAAGAAGAAAAAGAAAACAACCATCACTTCAATTCTCCCACAATTTCCATAACGCAAAAATCAAAACACAGATCTCTATATTCACGAATCTGAAGTTCAGAGATCCAACAAATCCAAATCAACAAGACGATCAAATCCGCTATGCTTTAACTTTTCCGGCGACCATAAAACATTTATACACGACGGTTCTAACCAGATCTCCTCCTCCCCAAGCTTCCCTCAAATCCCTAACCATTTCTTCACACATTACATCCACGCCGTTCTCCTTCGCCACGATCACCGGCCCCATCGATTTCAGATACTTCAGCATCCCTTCGAACGAGAACTGCTGCGCCATCTCCAACGCCACCGGCTCCCCTTCCGATCCGATCCCCACGCTCTCGAACGGGAACGGAAGCGTTCTGTAGCCGTTCAGGACGTACTCCTTCACTTTCTGGTCCCAAAACGGCAGCGTCGCCTCCGTCAATCGGTTCATCGCGGCGTCGAAGGCGGCGTTCAACGATATGTAGTAGTATCCCCAAACCGCGATGATTCCGCCGGGCTTCCGGAGAAGACGAGTCGCGACGGCGTAGAATTTCGGCAGATCGAACCAGTGCACGGCCTCGGCGGAGACGATCAGATCCACGGCGTTCTCGGCGCCGATTGATTTCACCATCTCGTCCTCCGTCGTCGAGGCCGGCAAGTGAAGGTACCGGACTCGCTCGTGCTTCATCGCGCATTCGAGTTGCGATTTGCTCGCGTCGATTCCGATTACCTTCTCGTAATGCTCTGCAACCTGCCATTGAATCAAAATCAATCCGATTTTCGTACAGATCGTATCAGAAATAGCGAAAACCTAAATGAATTGAATGTAGAAGAAGAAGAAGAGACTAACGCCGAGAGCGGCCTGGCCGTTGCCGGTGCCGAAGTCGCAGGCGAGGGAGTGGGCGGCGGTGAGGGCGGCGAGTTTGGAGTACCACTCGGCGGGGTAAGATCTCGGCCTCCCTTCCAAGTATTTCTCAGCCAAGTTTTCCTTTTCGTACTTGTCCGCCATTGTTTCACTTTTCGCATCGGCGTTGTTTAGATCTGTGAAAATATATACAGAGCTTCGATTTGGATATTCGATAATTTTTTTTTTCTTTTTAACTCAATAGTTCACTAATTTTGAGTGGATAATTTAAAATTATACAGAAATGAAAAGGAGAAATTAAAGTTCAATGAATCTTGTGAAAGTTTGATGCTGGGTTTGTCATCGTGTGGAAATTTTTTTCTCCGGAGTGACAGTGGAGCCGTGTTTGACTTGAACCGCCCACACGGCATGACCCAATTGAATGATATTGGCGTAATTACGCTTTTAACCTCTTCGTTGTACTAATATTTTGATTGAATTACGAATTTACGAGGTCAGTCATGAATTTTCAATACTTTATTTAATAAGTTCCTAATGTCTGACCAATTTCTAAACTTTCAATTATATATTCGTAATTTTATTATTATTTTTTTTATAACCTGAGTTTATCACTTGTGGTCCTCAATCAATTGTAAGAAAAAAATCTATAATTTTAAAAAATATTTAATTGAAAGTTCAGAAAATTATTATATATTTTTAAAGTCAAAAAATTTATTGGATACCACCTTAAAAGTTTATAGGGTAAACTTATAATTTTATCTAATATTTTCCTTATTATTTTATTAATTTTATATTCGTTGCTTTTTTTTAAGCTAAACATATTGTTTTAGTCCTAAATATTTTGATGTTTTTTTTCTTATTTACTATTCAATTTAATCTTTTATGTTTTAGCTCTTTCCAATTGTATCCTTACTGCTAGTTTAATGATTGGCTTACACAATATGATATTTATGAGTTGACATAATTTTTTAAGATAAGTCGAAGCTTATAATTCTTCAAATTTTTAAGAAGTTAAAAATGAATTTCATCTTATACTTCAAGGTAAAATTATGTGAAATTACAAGTTTAATTTATTCAACTTTCATGGTGGTGCCCCATAAATCTAACTTTTAATTTTGCGTCTAGAAATAATTGAGTCATTAGACAATTTCTAAAATTTATAGACCTATTAAATAAAACAAAAAAATTGAAAAATCTTGATATCATACCGATAATTTAATATTTTGTTTAATAGATTTATGAATTAAAAAAGATATATGTCATATAGGTAAGAGATTTATTAGATACAAAATTGAAAATTCAAAAATCTATTACTCAAAAAAAAGTTATAGACTAATTACACATATCAAAATTTCATTTGTTCTTTGAAAGTTTAGAAATCTATTCGATAATTTTTTAAGTTCAAATATTTACTATAGACACAATAAAAAAATTTAGGCTAAAATTCTATATATTTTTTTAGTACAATGGGTGAGAATTCGACTTATAGTGTGAGATAGATGTCGATGGATATTTCTGTAAAGGTTAAAAAATTAAAAAAATCGTAAAAAATATTTAAATTAACAAAACAATCATATTTTCTTGATATTTTGTTGATATTTTTTATATTTTATCGATTTTCTTATACTATGATAAAAATGTCGATTTATCAATGTTAAATCAATGAATATTGACGTCCGAAGGATATTTAGAACCATAACATTAACGATTAATCTGCGTTCAAATGGAACATATACGCATTCTTAATTCAGCGATTACAAGATTAGAATATCGTGTAGATTCGTTTTGATACAGAAAATCAAAGCTCCATCAAGGCGACCAATATCCTCTCGATCATCGTGATTCGTCTACCGTACTAGCACGTTATTTCTCCAGTAATTTTACGCCACGTCATCTTCATCCCCACTACGTTATTCCCACGCGCCATTTTCCTTTTTACCATTTTTGTTACGTTACTTCCAGTTCCACCCATGAATGAATTTTCTAGATAATTATAATTCTTTTCTCTAGATAATTATAATTATAAACCAAATTTCTATAACTGGCCTATTTTATAAATTATATTTCATATTTTCAATTTTTGAGGAAGATGTCGACATGTCTACGCGTTGAGTAAATATATGGGAGAGAATGTCATTTTTTTCTCAATATCGACAACATGTCGAGTAAATATTTTTTTTTTCCTTATAATCTATAAATTGATTTTTTTATTAGATAAAATCATGTGCACGAGTCCACAGCTCTCACCGCCGCATCTATCAAGATTGAGCCGTGGTCGGCGGTGAGTTCAACGCGCCACCGTGGAGCGTGATGGAGTTCGTGGTGTTCTGACGCATTTTGGGAGTGGACGCAACAGAGAAAAAAGGAAGGACAGAGAATCTGAACGACAGTTTTATGCAGCTCGTTTTTCCTGTTTGTGCCCGGCCAAAAATCGAACTGGATTAGGAACCCTAGAATTGGGCATTCAGAATTTTGTTACGAAGATAGAAAGAGAGAGAGATTGATCGATGGTTATTTGGTAAAGATCGAAAGAAGTTGAATGCTCTGTAACGGACAGCGGAATTCGGAGAGAGGGATGGTTATTTGACAATTCAATTTCTTTTTTCCATCATAAAGCTTCGAACAGCGATTTGTTCATCGATTCATGTCTCTTTCCAATGAGGCAAGAACAATGAAGATCCTCACTGAATTCTAGACTCGAAAGCGTTGGTATCAGAGTCTCAGATTCGAAAAGGCGTGGGAAATTGGAATCCGTGTTTGGCGATCGCGATATCCCATTTCGAGTTCTTCAAACTTGAGTTATGGGGGCTGAGAAGAAGTGGCTTTTCACTTTCTTCTCAGCCGCATTACTTACCCTGATTTTGTTGCTGTTCTCTTCCATTTCCGCCTTCAGCTCGTCGAGGCTCTTCCCTTCCTCTGTTCATCGAGGACTTCACCATCCACCGGCTTTCGCTTACTATATTTTTGGTGGGAACGGCGACAAGGATAGGATCTTCCGGCTGTTGCTCGCCGTCTACCACCCGAGAAATCGGTACCTCTTGCATCTCAGTCGCGAGGCTTCCGATGGAGATAGGCAACAGCTAGCCGCGGCGGTGAAGTCTATCCCAGCGATTCGAACTTTTGGGAACGTGGACGTCGTTGGCAAGCCTGATCGTGTGACCTACAGTGGGTCCTCTTACATTGCCACGATTTTGCATGCTGCAGCGATTCTGCTCAAGATTGACAGTGGCTGGGATTGGTTTATCACTTTGAGTGCGATGGACTATCCGCTGATCACTCAGGACGGTATGCCAATTGGTTGAATCTCAATCGTTCTGCATACTTTTCTGGACAAATGGGCACTGTTTTAGATTTTTTTTTTTTTTTTCACTAGATCATCGTCATAGGCCTTACATTGATTTTCCTGTCGTTTGGGGTCTTCCAAATATCACCCAAAATAGAAATAACTTATCGAGAATGTTATTTTTTCCCCTTAGAATTTGTTGTTTCTGTGGTATACCGTCTGTGGTCAACTCAGATGCCTACTTCAATTCTGCAAAAATAGGTTATCCATCTTGATTTTTCCTGACGTTGGTTCTATATTAATGTGACGTGTGAATGAATAACATGCCCAATTGATTTTAGTAACTTATCCATATTACATATATCCAGTTGCAGCGAAGATTTAAGGTCTGGTGCTAAAGGTCATTGGGGCTAGTCTTCCAGATTTGAAATATGGCCCTGCGAGAAAGGAGGGACTTGGTTGGGTCTTGAAATGAATTTTTATAAGCTAACGTAAATGAGGAAGTTTATATTTCTCACTAGCTCACGTATTGTCTACAAGAGATGACCTGGTGAAGGTTTTGTGTTAATATCTTTGGCAGCAAAAGGAAGCTGCTGCAAGTTTATGGTTAGTTAAATGTGGCTAAATTTTGAATCCCATACACTTGCCTTGGACTCTTTTGGCATAATTCCATTAGCTCCACAGCACCCGTCAATCCCAAACCTTATTTCTTTGGATGAGCATATACAACCAACACTTAGCTAAAATCGTGATTAAAATCAGGTAATTTAGCACGATTCGAACTGATGGCCAAAGCAAACATTGTTAAAAAACGGTGATATTGTCTTTCAAATGGGTTTCAAATTGCTAGATACTCTTCTTGGATCTTCCATTACACGGTCATTTGGGACAAACTGTAATTATGGCTATTTGGTTGCATTTTCACTTGGCTAATTTTGGTTCATCCTGATTGATAGTAATTTAAGTTTTCAAACTTAGGGTTATAGTTAACATATCTTCATTTCTTTTTGAAGGACAAGAAACAAATATGAAAGAGAAAGTGCTCATTTGATAAAACCATGGTGTTCCGGTTTCTAGATAGATGGACAATTGAGCAGTAGCTATTGCATGGCAGGTCTAGCGACTGATATTGTAATTTGTGTGTATGAGTGCTTGGTTAGGAGTCTACTTTGAAGGGTTTTTAATTTACATTAATTCCCATTGGTTTTCCATGCATCCTTTAGCTCTTGATGAGATGAGAAATAACTGATTAGTTGTCACTGTATAATGCAACTGCACTACATATCTTGATTTTTATGTGTCAGGCATTCTTTTCCTGCCCTCTCACTTGTATATTTTGTGCATCAGATGCATACAAAAGATTAGGAATTTGAGTTAGATATGAAAATTAAACACAACTTGTTATTACTGGTGGTGATAGGATTAATGATGCGCTTATGAATATATTTCCATTAACTTGGCATTTTCTTGTTTGAGTGATTTAGCTGTGAATTGTATAACTAAACTTACTAGATTACTGTCAATCCGTCACAGGATTCAATATATAACAGTAGAGAGGATCTGCGTATATTATGATTAGCCCATGCTATATGGATAAAATATTTGATGGATGAATTGTTGGTTTGTTTTTAAGAATGGAAGCCACTTCATCGATAATTATTTAAAGAGTCATCGTCCCGATGTTAATTGTTGAAGATGTTGTCATAAATCTTGTAATGAGTTTGTTTAAAAGTCTGCACCAATTCTGGAGTTTGGGTTTGACCAGTGGATTTATCAATTTAATGTCTTGGACATTATTTTGATTTACAAGATCTAGCTTGACTATTATTATGAAAGGAGGGATAATTACTATTGTTAGTGTTTGAATTTTGAACATCTTCTTCTCCTTATATGATAAATTATGGTAGATTCTAAATGCAAATGTCTGTTATAGGGATGCTTTCTAATTCTTATATGCTCTTATTTTGCTTTTCTCACTTATTAATGATGCCTTCTATTGAATTTCAGACCTTGCACATGTGTTATCCTCTGTTAGAAGAGATCTCAATTTTATTGATCACACCAGTGACATTGGATGGAAAGAGTAGGCCAGCTCTTCACACTAGTTGACGTTTTTATCGTTCGATGATTGAACAATTGAATCATCTGCATTCATTTTTTGCTGTAGATCCAAGAGAGTCCATCCAATTGTAGTTGATCCCGCGGTGTACTTAGCAAGGAGAAGTCAAATTTTTCACGCTACCGAGCAACGACCAACACCTGATGCTTTCAAAATATTCACAGGCAAAACTAACTCTCTTTTAACCGTTCAAAAATGTTGTGGTATGCTAAAAACTGTAGCAGTTCTTTTCTGCATTTGCAGGTTCACCTTGGGTCGTCCTGAGTCGACCGTTCCTCGAATTCTGCGTGTTTGGTTGGGATAACCTGCCCAGAACAATGTTGATGTATTTCACAAATGTGGTATTGTCTCAAGAGGGATATTTTCATTCTGTCATTTGCAATTCACCAGACTTCAAGAATACCACAGTGAACAGTGATCTAAGATACATGATCTGGGACAATCCACCCAAGATGGACCCTCACTTCCTCCACACCTCCAATTTTGATCAAATGGCTCAAAGCGGGGCTGCTTTTGCAAGACAGTTTCAACGAGATGACCCTGTGCTGAACATGGTCGATGAGGTCATCCTCAACCGCAGACCGAATCGACCCACCCCCGGTGCCTGGTGTTCTGGCTGGAACAGTTGGTGGACTGATCCATGCTCTCGGTGGGGCGATGTCAATGGTCTGAAGCCTGGGACTCGTGCAAAGAAGTTTGAAGAGTCTATTACAAACCTTCTTGATGAGTTGAGTTCACAGTCTAATCAATGCAAGTGAAACCAGGTTCAGGTGATTATAGATTTTTCTTGAGTTACATTCTTTGGGTGCCACACAGCAAAAAATAACATTTCTTGTTCATTTTAGAAACATCCCAATTCCCAAGCATTCAATTTATAGTAAAATCTTCCTTCTCTGGTATTTAGCATTCTTCCAACAAGCATAAATAAACTTTAGTTTCTTCAACGGACGACAACTAATTATTGTTTGTAAAGGAAAGGCATTATGACCCCGTTGATTGATCGAGGGATATGGACAAAGGTTAGTTGGTACTTTGCCGTTGCCTCTCTTCACCACTAGAGGTAGACCTCTGCCATGCCTTTCGAGAACATACACACGCACCCTTTCTAAAACATAGTACTCAGTGTTGGTGCACAATTCTGGCTGAGGTGGCACATTAGCAACAATCTTATATGGGGTCTGACGTTGCTTTCTTGGCAACCCAGCAAAATCTTGCACTAGTTTGGTACTCGACCACGTAACCTCCAAAGCTTAAGTTAGTTAGGATTAAGATCAAGCTGGTATTGGGGTGAACTTATGTAGAATGCAAGAGATTGCGTATCTTTTGAAAAGTGGGACTTCGCCTTTTATATAAGAGGAGTATTGGGAACCGACCTTCTGCTACTATGACTACCTTAACTGTCATTTTGCAGGTTTTTCACTAGCAATTAGAAGATGCAGCAGAATCGACTTTTCGCTCAATATGGATTTCATAATCTTCTCTAAGTTAGAGTTGAGTTAAGCTCTACTTACTTTTTCATTGGTCTTTCTTCCTCATCTTTGTAGTGTCTGAGTCAGCCACATGTCCAAGCAAGAGAGGGCCGTGTGTTGCACTTGATCTTACCCCGTGATAATAAGGAATCTTTACAAATGTCATAAATGCTATAGAAGGTAGCTTAGAGGTGAGGTGAGAAAGAGAGCTTATCCAGAATGGTGAGATGAGATGGGATTGAATATTTTGCTATATGATATAAAAATAGAACCTAATATTGCATATAACTTGGGCAATTGTGTAAAGTGACAGAAATTGAAATGTTATATGGTGACATTTACCAGTATTCCAACCAATTCCTCCTCCTCCCTTGGCTCTCATCACACTTCATTCAATTATTTCTTTGCCTTCCAACAAAAATCACATACATAACTTGTCAGATAATGATTTCACTTAATCAATTCGTAATTACATCGACAATGAAATATGTTTAAAGTTCGAGGTCGAATTAATATAGATTCATACCCGATCACAAGCATGTAACTTGTATAACTTGTATTCAATTAGTTGTGAGATTATACATATGTATGAGAAAATTTAAATATATGGAAAAGCAAAGACATGTGGTGGCAAAGAATTATTGAGAGAATCCATGTGTGTTGCTTCAACATTAAGACTTAAATAGAAAATGATTGATGTTTTAATATAGTTCACATAATGAGAAAGAGAGACTTATGGGTCCAAATTTCACAAGTAAAAGAAAAAAAAAAAGCATCTCTTTGTATTTTTTTCACACAAATTATAATTTAAATTAATATAAATATATATATTTTTAACATCTCTTGAGCACACGAAAAAAGTGTGCAATATTAAATTACGCGCACAAAAAGTATGAAATGATCCATTACGTGAAGTACGAGGAGACGAGAAACTCTTGTCTTCATCTTTGTTTCTATTGTTTAATAACTTTATTAAAGGATGAAGAATGGTTCTCAATTTACTCTTCCATAGATCTAACTTCAATTAAATTTAGTTCCCAATCTAAGCAACCAGAATGCTCTCCATTCTAATTTCAATCCCAATCTTAAAATCACAATTTAAGGAGAACCTATTGCTATCCCACGATTTTTCTTTGGCAATCCTCTTCGGTTCACATTCTTGTCTAGTAAGGGATTGTTCGATTTTGCACCAAATGTGATAGAGTTATTATACGATTTTAACCCATTTGATAATGATTTCGTTTTGAGTTTTATGTTCGTAGTTTATTTTTTCATAATTTTTTCGGATGTGTTTTCACCTTTTTTAAGATGTTATTTGAATTAAATTTCGTTTTTAAAAAGTTGATAACATGACAAATAATATATAGATGAAATATAGAACAATGCTAGAAAAAAGTGGCTTTTTGGAATTGAATGAATTCATCAAACCTTTTCTAGTACAGATAAGCTCCAATTCACGTTCAATATTCTAAAGCTTCTTTTGTATAAGATAAACTATAGAGATAGAATAATGCATTTTCCACCCTCGTCCCTAAAGCGAATTCAACTCTATCATGTTTTATAATACAAGCGATAGAGTCATTGTACGAACTTATGACTCATTTATAGAAACATTCTCCTTTCTTATTTAGTTCATATCTTAAAGAAAGAAACATTAAAAACGTGTTTGGTAATTACTATTGTTTTTTGTCTTTTTCTTGAATACAACATACAAGTAGAAGAATTCGAACTCACGATGTTTTAGTCAAAGATAGTTACCTCAATCAGTTAAGCTAAGCTCGAGTTGGCTATTGTTTCTCGTTGAAGTCAAACTCCCTTCTTTTCGATTATTATATTAGATGGGTACGTTGGAATTTGCACCAAAAGTTTAAAGTAAAATATAGTGTATTTTAGATGATTTTTGAAAAAAAAAAAGGTACTTTTAAAGTTAAATGATTTTAGATGAAAAACTAATTGATTAGCGTTTCTTTTGAAAGCGTTTTTTCCCCTCTATTAAGTGCTTATTTTAAAAGCGTTCAGATGACTTTACTCAACTGACAACGACGGGTTGGTTTAAGACTTATCTCGAGTTCAAACTCCTCCCCTTTAATTCATTTTCTAAAAGGAGGAAAAAAACCATTTTGATTGTTTAAAGCATGGCATCAACTGTTCAACACCATAGTTTTTAAAGCTAAAGGAACACCTTTTTTTTTTCCTCCCAAAAGCATGGAATCAATTCAATTCAAACAACCTAGCTTTTATTTCTAAACAAAAGTTTCCAAGTTTTATAGCGTAATTATAAATTTCGATAATTTGATATTTCTACCGGTTTCCTCTCGTGTAAACAACAAACATTTTGTGAAACTTGATTAAACTCCAAGAACAAAATTGAAACTAAACTCAAAATCATACGAACTATACTAAAACTCCTACAAACATAAAAATCAAATTAAAACGCCAGTCTAGGCATATCTCTGCTGGTTAAGACTTCGACCAAAAGGTCGTGGATTTGAATCTCCACTCTACATGTTGTTATTTTTTTTAAAGACCAAATTAAAACGATGTCCAAATCACAGGGACCAAACTTGTAATTTGAGTTTATAATTTAATAATTGGATCATGTTGAAGAAGCAAGCAATTTTCTTAATCAGCCCTACTTTTGGCCTGAAAAAAGTGGAAGAGAGAGCCTTGAATTTAGCCTCTCAATCATGCAATGCAAGATTGGGCCCAATATAATTAATACCCAAAAATCCAGTTTCCATTGGAATTGTATGATTTTGAGAACACAATTCATTCTGTGCTGTCCATCTCAAAAACCCACATTATATTAATACTAAATTCCCACTTCCACTTATAAATACACCCTCTCCCTTGCCCTAAAATCTGCATTTTTAACCCCATTTCCCCAAAATACCCCTCCCTCCTCAAAAAATGGGAATTTTTGACTCTGTCTCAGACTTAATCTCTGAATATGTTGCCACCTCCAGACAGAGGAAGAAAAAACCAATGCAGGTTCCCTCCAACAATCCTTCAGCTTAAGTCATCGATGTTTAAGATAGTATTTGAATATAGTTTCTGTGTTCGAACTCTGTTTAACGTTGATTTTTCTAAATCTTACTTTTAATGGGTTTAGACAGTGGAGATCAAGGTGAAAATGGACTGTGACGGGTGCGAACGGCGAGTGAGAAACGCCGTTGCCAAAATGAAAGGTAAAAAAAGAGCAGAAAACCCATTTGAATTAGCCATTGAAGAAGCTGAAACGGAGATTTTGATTTTGATTATGATTTTGTTTTTGTTTTTGTTAGGTGTGAAAACGGTGGAGGTGAACAGAAAACAGAGCAAGGTGACGGTAACGGGGTTTGTGGAGGCGAACAGGGTTCTGAAGAAGGTGAGGAGAACGGGAAAAAGAGCGGAGTTGTGGCCGTACGTGCCGGTGAATGTGGTGGCGTATCCGTACGTGGCGCAGGCCTACGACAAGAGGGCGCCGGCGGGCTTCGTCAAAAACGCCGTTCAGGCTTTGCCCAGCCCCAACGCCGTCGACGAGAAGCTCACCACTATGTTCAGCGATGACAATCCCAACGGCTGTTCCGTTATGTAATAAATAACTTTTTTGCCCTTCTTTCGGTTTCTTTTTTACTTTTACTTCGGTGTAAAAGTACCTTCACTTGTCACTTTTCATTTTTTACCCTCTTATACTTTTTCC
This sequence comes from Momordica charantia, assembly GCF_013281855.1. Classification (NCBI taxonomy): domain Eukaryota; kingdom Viridiplantae; phylum Streptophyta; class Magnoliopsida; order Cucurbitales; family Cucurbitaceae; genus Momordica; species Momordica charantia. The sequence goes on along the minus strand of NW_028275167.1, from coordinate 28,580,517 downwards.
TTTTACTCGTATACTCGGATCATTCGAGTTAATTTTAACTTACATTTAAGTTCGGATTAAAATTTTGGAGTTAAATTTTCAAGGGTAAAAACTTCTTTTTTTTTTTTTTTAACTCCAAGAAATTATTGGAAGATGTAATAGGATGACGATTTTATGTGGTTAGATTTCGGAGAAAAACACTAGAAAAATACTTTGAATTTATATTTAGTAGTATTTATTTGGGGCAGTCACATTGTGGCGACCCATTCAATAATTTTTTATTTACTTATCTCCCAAAGTATTAATTTTGGTTGGGTTGATTCTAACTAGTTTAGTTTAGATTAAAAATTTAACAAGAGTAAAAATGATTTTTTATTGTTTTGGGATGTAAAAACGATGAAGACTATGTTTGAGAGTGCTTTTTAGCATAACTAAAAGTATTTTTACTCAAATTCATCATGTTCAAAGGTGATTTATAAATGTTTTTGGAAAAAGTTAAAAACACTTAAAAAGTGCCTCACGAAGAATTGTTTGGAGGGTGCTTTTGGTCAAAAGTGATGGTAAGTAATTTTAAGAGGGTAAAAACTAAACATCAAAATGATTTTTATATTAAGCATTGTTTACTAATGTACTAATGTACTAAAGTTTGCTCAGGTAAACTTTAGAATAATAATACTTTCTCGTTAACGAGACAAAGATTCATGCTGACTACTACTAAATTTCTTATCAATATATATATATTTTTTTAAGGAAAAAATCTCTTTCTCTTCCTCTATGCTACTCAACTTCAACCTCTAAAAATTGAGTTTAATTAATAGAAAAATAGAAGTATTGTATATTTTAGAAGCACTCTCAAACACATTCTAAGTTATATTAGATTAGAGGGAAATAATTATAGGTTGTCGTGTCACTTCATAATTGTCAAATTATTGGTTAAGATTTAGAAAATACTTTTGAATGGCTGAATATGGATATCGCTCCCCAATCTGAGCCTTGCTCGACGCGTAGTCGGGGCCTTCTTCCCCCCTCCAATTCAGGGACGAGTTCTGTAACGTCGTTTACAATGTTGGGTGGCCGTCAACACCTCTTGATTATAGAGATCTAACTGGCAAAGCCACATGACATCGATTCCAGATTAACAAAAAAATATATATAGTCACAGGATTGGTCGCTACCTCAAAAATATATTCCTAATCAATCTCGTATTTGTCAATCAATGTATAACTCAACAATTATGGCATTAGCAATTTTTCGAAAGCTTTAATTTCCAACCTCGTAATTGTAACTTTATATTATAAAATATTTTTTCCTTCTAATTTTAGTGTGGGAAATAAGTTTAAAAGTAAGATAGTTGTAAGGTTGTTTAAACCATAATAAGCAATGAAAATTATCTCTAGAATAAACTATTTTTTGAAAGAATATTGGAGGTAAGATGTTTGAATATCTAAAATCGTACCAGTTAAATAGTTTTCTAAAAATATTATATTAAATATTGAAATGTTTAAGTCATTTAAAAAATATATATTTTATCGACAAAGCGAACATAACTCAACGATAATTCTAATGCCATCGTTCTCGTCATTTTCTTCTTCTTCAAGGCACCTCTCTTCTTCTCAGCATAAATATATATTTTTTTTAATAAAAAGAATCCATTGTTTAAATTCATTTTGAACTCCTCCCCGACTTGGAATCCAAGCACATTTAATTTGCAAATTTGCAATTGAATATCAATATTTTATTTTAAAATAAGAATATTTACATAAAAATAAAAGAGAAAAAGAGAGAGAGAGAGATTGAAAAGGTGTTTATTGGGTGGAATGTTTGTAAAGAGAAAAGGAAAAAGGCCATAGATGCTTCCATCCATCTCATTAGAGTTAAAGTTGGACCATTATATTTACATTCCCCATAATCATCCTTCACAACTTTTTCTTCAACTTTATTTATTTATTTATTTATTTTTAATAGACAACGATATAAAGTTTGGATCCCTCCAACTCCAATCAGCTACAAAATTTTATAATTTTAGTGGTTAAAAGAATGGTCTATATATATATATATATATATATAATTTTAAAATTTAATGAAAGTTAGCACTCATATGACATATCAAATTTTTTAAAATAAAAATAAATTTAACGCAAACGTAAATTGATTATCTATCATTTGGTTGGCCGACAATTTTAATTTTAAAATTTTTGTTTGTTTTTTCACATATTTTTAGTATGTTTTTCAACTTTCTTGAAACCATTGCGACCAAATTTTATAAATTACAATTTTTTATATAGTTTTGGAGCGCGCCGTTATTCATTTATTTATTTATAATAATATGTGAGAATGTGTTTAAACTCATAGTCTTTTAATATACATAAATGCCTCGAAACTCATGTTCGCACAAAGAAGTTGAATAAGGAGAATAATTTAAAATACAAAATGTGGAAATAAAATCAATTAGTATAAAATGCAAAAGATTCCAAGCTAATTGATCAAAACTGTCTAAGTAGTGACTTTTCAACGCAACCATTGCTTAAATAAGTACCATTGTCTTGTCTTGCGTAAAAGACGATAAAGAATCATCTCAAATTCTGTATGTGCAAGATGTGACATGACCTCCTAAAATAAGGACCAAATAAATGGACGAAAAAAATCGAGTGCGATCTCAAATTAAGGTCGGTTTGACCCTATAAAATATCTTACTTCAATATTCTAATTATAATTAAAAACAAGTACACAACGGCGGAATGTGACATAAGCATTTTGTTGAAGGGTAAATTTAGAACTCCACGTGGAATCCCCTTGCAATCAAGTGGACCCCTCAAGATCCACGAAGATAGGGTGCCGAGCACACCGAATTGAGGCTGAGCACACCGTACCAAAGCACAAACATGGTTAGAGGTACTAGCACACTCCCCTGTGATGCGTTGGATATTGTGCCAAACCACTGTCTTGGACGTTGTCGCACGCTTCCGAAATGGCAAGAGAGGGACGCAAAATGTCAGAGATATCTCCACACCTCTATCACCTTCTCAATCTATCCATATAAAAGCAATACTCAACTTGTGAAGCGGTAGCAAGAATTCTTACGCAAATCCTTACACGAATTCTTTACACACACTCCTAGCAAAACTTTCACTTAAATTCTTACCATTACTCTACGTACTCCATACTCGTTTGTCCAATCTTAAGTACTAATTTAGACATCGAAGTGAAATTGACAGAGCATAACACCAATACTAGATTTTGTGTGCAAGTCGAACTTGAACTAGAGGACAAAAGGCGTGTGTGCTTCCTTGTGAAGATTTGAAAAGTTCAAAAAACGATCCAATATAATAATGGAATCTCAACAAGAAAACTTGTGGAGCAATGAAAGATTAGAAAGTTTCAAACCAAAAGCCAATCTTTGGAAAAGATTAGAGAAGCTAATGCATGAGAAAAAGAGATCATCACTTGAAGATGCCAACATTTGATGGTTAAGCCTTTTTTAAACTAAGTTTGATTTTTTCTATTAAACTCTCCTTTATTATTAGCAATCCTTCATCTCTTCCTTTTTCTTTTCAACTTTTTTTCCCTATTAAACCCATAAGAGATATACACCTTCATATGACAAAAAGAACCAAACTTTTACTTCACTTTAATCTAATATCCTAATTCCCTCTCCCATTCAAGTATCATCGCCTAGTTTTCTTTTTCGATCGAATATTATAGGTTTTGGAATTTATCTTAGAAAAAAACAAACAAAACTATTCTAAAACTTATTGAGAAGGTACAATACTTTCTTTAAAAAAAATATAGATATAGTAAGACCGTACAGTTCGATAATAATAGTCAAAATTCTTTAATTTTACCGACCTAAATATCTTATATTTTCAAAGAAGTTTTAAAACACATTTCTTTTGAAAATTAAGAAGAAGTAAATTGGAATTTGCATTTAATAGAAAAAAACCGACAAATATGCTTTTTTGATGGATTCTTTTTAAGTCAAAGTTCTAAAAACCCTACAATTTGAGATCTTTCTACACTGTCAAATAAAGCAAACTCTCTTTTTCTCTGTCTAAACTGCAACCCTTTCTCTCTCCCAAAAAAAAAAAAAACTTAATTTCAATTTTACAATAAGTTTGATTTACTCTTAAGAAGAGTGAAATTTTTTTTTGACTAATTAATAATCTGTCGGTGTTTGATTATAATGGTAAAAGTATATTTAAAATTTTAACCAAAAAAAAAGTTACCTTTTGAAAGAAACACACAATTTTTCTATAAATGCTTTTTTTTTTAAATTTATTTTTACAATACTATTTTCGGAAGTCATTCAAATAAGAACTTTTAATTTAAATGTTACATCGTTGATTATTCGGTGTAATTGTTGGAATATAAATCGAAATGTTAGTGCCATAAATCCTTTCCTTTTTGGAAGAATCCATCTAACACCCACCAACGTGATGCTTTTTTTTTTTAATTTACCAACAATAAGCACCCACGTAAAACCAAAAAGAAACAAAAAATAGTCCATTCGTCTTAATAAATACATTTTTTAATATATAAATTAATAATTAATTAAGATGGATGGTAACTTACCTAGTGTTAATTGACATGTATTCTTGAAGGTCCGAGGTTTGATTCTCATATTTTCAAATCGTTATACTAAAAAAATTATAATACTGACTAAAATAAATATAATTAGAAATATATGGATTAAAATAATATTTAAAATAAAATGAAAGGGGAAATGTGGGAAAGAAACAGGACTTTTTTTTTAACGAAAATCATTTTAAAGCATTTTCGAACTTAGAGGAGGAATATTATTTTATCCCAAACGTTCGAGGCCGAAAATTAAATTATTAGTACTTTTTCAAATGAAGAATGCGTCATTTGACGTAATTTTCTGAAAAAATAAAAATGAAAACCCGAAAATTGACAACGGGCTTTCTTAGAAGTCCATGTGGCTGGACGATAATGGGTTGGGCTTTCTCAAATCTAAGACAAAGCCCAGCCCATCACAAAACGGACTCGGAGACGTCCAATAAGGAACCGTGCTGTTTTGTAAAATTAATATATTTTGATTGTTTTGTTTTGTTTTTTTGTTTTTCCGTTCTCAAAATTTCATAATGTTAGATTATCGTATTCTCTTTCTTTTTCAAGAGGAAGGTTACTCGACTGGTTAATGGATTATGTTGTACTATAAAATATAATTAGTTAAAGCATAATTTATTTTTAAAAAAATTAGAAATTCAAATCTTCCTTGAACTAAAAAACCAACATTATTTCTTTAAAAGAATGATAATGAATATAATTTGATAAGTGTTATAGGTTGAATAAATGGGGCTCGACAAAACGACAAGAAGCCTAAACTGGGCCTAAAGCAAAGAAGACCCAATTATGTAGACCAAACGAGCAGAGGTCGTTGGGTCCAGATCGACATAGAGTCGACCCAGGTTCGTCGCCAACTCCTGCTCGATGTCAAGCAATTCTCGGTCAACGACCGGAACCCCCAACAAGACTTCTTCCACTATCCTATGAAGCTTAGCCCACGCGGGGCAACAGTTCCATAACCCGTACGACTACAAACCAGTAGGCCCAGCGTATGGTATTTCTTAAAGACATCATGATTCGACTTCTATAGATATGAGACTAAACCAAACTCTAAAGGTATGCCAAAATACCATACTCTCCTTACTCGACTACTTCGTCCGATTCTAATTTAAGTATTGGAGTCCGTATGGTAATAGTCACACCTATCTTTAGTGATACTTATTTTGCAGGTTTCGTCAATCCATTTATTCTAAACGATTTGAGCGAATTTGACGGGAATCCCAATAAGCCAAATTTTTGCCTCAATAATAAAAATGATAATTAAATATTTAAAAATACATCATCAAAACAAAAATATGTAATGTCAACATAAAAAAATATAAAATATAAACAAAAAAGCAAATTGATTATAAGTTAGTTTTTAAAAAGATATATACGGTCCCAAAATTTTCATTACAACAATGTAATTATTGTAATTTAAAAATTGTAATTATCTCCGTGAGAGATTACTTTAAATAGAAGTGTGCTCAAGATTGAGTCATTACCTACTAAAAAGTTATATAATTGAGTAATTACAAATGACACTTTTTAAAATACTAGAATTGATAAATCATTTTTCTCAACAAAAAAAAAAGAATTGATAAATCATTGCATATTAAATTTTATAATTATGAACTCTAAATAACATTACCTATTCAACTACACGAATAAAATCATTACCTTCTATATTTTAAACATACAAAAATAAAAATAAACAAAATAAAATATTAAAGGACAGATAATCAAACGAATTTTTTTTAGTATAACAAGTAAATGTGAAAATTCGAATTCATGGTCTAAACCAATATAACTTCACGCTAATTTATATATATATATATATATATATATACACGTGAAACTAAGAGGTCGTGAGTCGATTTCCAAGTATATTAAAAGAAAAAAATGATAGTATTTAAAAATTAAACCTGAATTTATAATAAAAGAAAAAATATGTTTAACATTCCGTCTGAAAAATACGTTTGATCTTTGTAGGACGAGAACGAAAGGCATAAAGCACGTGCCGTCTCAATGGTCTGCGTTTAACACGGTTCATTTTTCCGATCAACGTGGCGGTGGAATCAAGAAACTTGGCGGAAGCACAGCCGTCGCCGCCGTCGCATTTCTCTCTCTCGGCTGTTCTTCCGCATAAATTATTGCATCTTCTTCCTCTCTATTTTCTCTTTGCAATCAATCATATTCCGCGTTCGCAATCGTCGCTTTAACTCCTATATTTTACTCTTATGAATTCTTCATCGAAGCCTCACCACTGCGATTATTCTCGCCTACCTTATTTTTATGCATTCTGAAGTCTTCTCGATTCTCCATTTCCGATTCCTTTGCTCTTCTCTTCCCCTATTTGTGTTGGTTTCATTGTTATCTGATTGTTAATTAGCAATGGCGATGGCTGCCTTCAAATCGTCGTCTAGAAGAGGGGGTTCGACTTCGGCAGCACCTTCTTCGAGTAGCGGCGTGTCAACATCGGGTAAAGATAGCAAGCAGGGGAGTAATTCACCGAAGAAAGCTACTATGCGGAGATCACGAAGCGTCAGTGCCTTTTCCAGATCCAACACAGCGGATATTTCCGCCGATTTTTCGAATAGTAGAGATAATCCGCTGTTCTGGAGCAATGGTTCGCCCCCTTGCGACGAAGCTCGTGCTGTTAACCTTGAATTCGATGAAAGTTCCACCAGAATTAGCGCAGCAAGTTCAAAACGTGTGAGTTGTGGTGGTGTTGAGAGTACCAGGGGACGATCGGTGTCGAGAAATTCTGGTTCTGGAAGTAATGGTTTAGGAAGCAGGAAGGTCGGCGGTCGAAGCTTGTCACGGGTAGGCACTGAACGGCGGGACCGCTCTGCGTCTGTGTCTCGATATCCCGTCTCATCGCAATCCTTTGTGAACTCTGAGGTTCGTTTCTATATCCAATTTCTTCCCGCTCATCATCTGATTTAAATAATTTTAGCAGGACTAGAACATGAACATGTTTTATTCTTTCATTTCTTCTGATATTAAGAGTGAGGCTGAGCGAGATAGTCGTTATACTGCGAAATCCAACAATAGAAAGACTCCAGATTCGGTTCTTCACGGTCGAAGAGAGGTTGGTTTAGCTAGAAGTAATTCAGATTCTTCGAAGCAATTGAAAGGCCTGCGAACACGGTCCAGTCAACTTTCACCTTTTGATTTATCCGATAACTGCGATGCATCAGTGGTAAGAGCTCTGCAGGCCTGTAAGAGCTCTGCAGGCCTGTATTAGTTCTTTTTTAATAATTTCTACTACTTGTGCTACATTTTCACGAAGTTTTTGATCGCTGGTTTAGTCTTGTAGTTTTGAAGATAGGCTGTCCACTGCGAGTTCTCTATCAGAAGCCGAAGAGAAAACAATAAAAGCTGTTTGTGAGCAAATGAGAGTGAGTTGTGTCAATTTCTGGTGATTTCAGTTAGGATGTTAGTAGTGCAAATGAAGGGGGATTGTTCCAATCATTTTAGTCGTTTAACTACGATTCTGGTTCCTTCTACAGTCAATGAAGGGGGATTGTTTGCAAGGACAAACCAGTAGTAGTGACATATATGACATTATTCAATATGAAGTTAGACGTGCTGTCCAAGATATCCATAATGACCTTCTCAATGTAAGTTTTGGAACCGTGCCGATATTTCTGCTTTTTCTTCTCTTTGTTCTATTAGTTTCGAGACTGTATGAGGAAGTGTTTGGATATATTGTGGAAGAATATGAATAATATCATTTCTTTCTTTCTTTCTTATTTTTTCACTAGAAACTCTTTTCAACAACATAATGGAAAGGACACGTAGAAGTTACATAAGTGTTATAAATTGTGAAGGGAGTAATTACAAAAGGAGTTATGTATGGTATACCAAAAGAACGATGAATGTTGCCTGGCCAAAAGTTTCTTCACAATCTATCTTCTTCTTGAATGATATATTGTTTCTCTCCAACCATAACCCCCAAACAGGGCCTTCACCTCCAAAGCCATCAAATTTTTGGCTCCCTTTTCAAGAAGTTCCCACAAAGTAGCCGAGTAATATTGTTGTTTGCCAATCTATCCATCCCCCAGTTGTAGTTGAAAATCATAAGTGATTTTCCAGCATCTTGAGCCATAAGGGCCATGAAAAAAAGGCGGCCTAATGTCTTTCCTGGCACAAAACAAGAGGCTAGGGTAGAGTGACTAGTTTGGGCAGCGTTTCTATGAAGGTTGTCTGAACTTTTTTGTTTTGTTATGTACCTCTTGCTATCTGCTCGGTTATTTTCACTATTGCACCTCTTTTGTAGAGCAAGTCTTAGAAAGCTAACGGTATCCACAAGATATTTGGCATGGGGTCCACTTCTAATGTTCTTGGTATTCACAAGTGAGAGAATTTTTAATTTTTGGGTTATCTTACTGTATTTTTAAAAAAATTATTTTGAGTGTTTTCTTATATGACAATCCTTTTGCGGGGATAAAAATTCTTTTGGTTCTGCCACCCTTTTCTCAAGAAATTCTTATCTTAGCTGAACCTAAGAGTCTTGGATATGTTTAGTATATGGAACCTTACTGTTCGCTTGGCACATGAATAGTTGATTAGATTATTTACATCTGTTTAACCAATAATATTTGTTAATAAGTTGCTTGGCATATGTAGATAAGGGGTGATTCATATATATTTTTCTTGTACAACATGACCTATCACCTATCTATATTTAAAAAATGTCAATAAGGTTATTTACTTCAATTCTTTCATGGCTCATAATTTCAGGCTCCACAAAACAGTGCTGATGCTATAGGAAGTTCAAATATTGATATCCCTCCCGAATTGGTGAATCCAGCTGCTGTTGAATTGGTGATGGACTTGAGAAGCGAGTATAGCAAGAAGCTTGAGCAGGTAGTACTTGCTTATTCATTGTGCTGGATTGCTGATGATTTCGCTTAATTCATTCAACTTTGTTGCCCCTGTCGATGTTGATGTTTTTCATCTCCTTAGATTTTGGTTTCTATATTGTGTTTCTGCATTCTTTTGTTTTTATCATTCACTTGATTCAACTGTATCCTTGATAATAAGAAACTAATAGAATTTTATTCAACTGGTAGTCACAAGAGCGAGCTAGAAAACTTCGGGCAGACTTGGCAGTTGAGGATCATCGTGGATTAGAGCTCAGTAGAATTTTGCGGGAAGTAATACCAGCTCCTAAGACCTCTATGAGACGAAAAGTATGCTCCCGTAGTTTCCCTTTACATGTTACATTCAGTTTAATACCCTTTTTAGCATAATCTGTGTAGACTTCCCCTGATAAGTTCTGCTCTTCAACATGTTGAACATTTTCCCTGCGTTATTTTAGTTACAAATTCCATTATGCAGTATTGTCACTTTCATTTTTTAAAATAGGAATTTTTGTTTATAGTTTAATCAACCACTTCCAACATTTTAGACTTTTGGACACTTCTTGTTCAAGTAAGGTCATGGCATTTGGACACTTCACCTGCCCCAAAGACCATGGAATTATTCGGAAATAGTGTTCAAGAACAACTTTTTTATAACAAAAAAATGGCAGAAAATAGTAGTATTTAATATTTTCATGGTTCTCTTGGTGTTAAAAAGTCTCTCCAACCAGTGTAAATACCAAAGAGATAAATACCTCTGTATGTCTGTTTGTTAAATCACGATCTAGAGGCAAAAAGGTAGAATCTCCCTAACATCTACAAATTCCATGTAATTAATCACAAAAAGTCTTATTCTTTTTTGTCTATGTCCCCAATAAGGTAGCTAAAAAAGAGTCATCCTAATGTTATAGGAACAATTTATGCTCTGGTTTTTCTGATGCATATCCTGCACGCAGGAATGGCAGCTTGCCATTCTGATACAGAGGTACTGATCATTTGTTAAATTTCAAAACAGGCTAGCATTGAAAGAAGAAAGATGTCAAAACGTCTAACTGACGACGCCTTGGCATATTTTGACGAGTGTGTATCATTATCAACATTTGATGGTTCCGACTTCTCATCATTGGAAGAAGCACCCCCTATCCACCAAGTTTCTTCCACTACCCAGGTGGGAGATGGAACCCCTCAGGCAAGTCAAGTGTTTCAGTCATTACTTGAGCATTTGTTTCTTTGACAATTTAATTAGTCCCCTTGTGAATCACTTATCATGTTCCTTTTTCAATATAGATAACTAGAGATTATATTAGGCTGTTGAAGTACAAGTGAACAGGAATGAGTGAGGGAGAGAATAATTACAAAGGAAAACCAAGAGATTGCGTTCCAGGGAGAGACCCTATAAACGATACCTCCTTTTTATCGATAGAAAGCTATCTTCTTAACACTCAATAACTCCTTTCCAAGGGTGCTACGACCAAGTTTAAGCCACAAATTTTGGCTTTACCCTTTGTAAGGATGACCTCTAAGCATAAAGAAAGAAACCCTTCACATTCCTAGGTGAGTGAAGAGCTTGAAGATAATGTGCCTATGACACATAAAAACAGAATCACTTCTTAAATCGCTTAAATTACAAGTTTTATCCTCGAACTGGTCGGTCCATAGTTCTACCCAATCCAATCCAGTGTGGAATACTGATGTGTAGATGCTCTTCATGTTTAATCGTATAACTATTTTTCATGTAAATTGGATCGCTAATAACTTTCCATATCCAACACTTTCAGGAACCAACCATTGGAACTTCATCCGTGAGTGAGCAATATAATAGTAATCTCAGCGAACTTGGGGATGCCAAATCTCAGTTTTCCTTCACTAGAAAACCCCATGAAATTTGTGGAATTCAACAGGACATTGGGAAGTACATTCATAACTGTGAGAAAGATGGCAACGAATCAAGGGTTTTAACGACGAAGCAATATTGCAATACGAATGATGCAAATTTGCAGAAGCCAACAGAGAGCGTTTTGTTTGACCGACTTCTTTTGAGAAGCAGAATCGAGTCGGGCGGTCTACTACTGTGCGGTGTTAGCTCTGCAACTTGCTCCTCTTATTATGGTTCCTTCATCTGAATGTCTAAGACATGTTTTGGTTTAATTGTTATAAAAAACCATAGATTTCAGAAATATTGAATTGGCTTTCTTAGGATCATGAATTCCAACAGTTCCTAGTTTGATTTGTGGGTACGATCATGATCAAGATGGATTGCCAAGTGGAAAGTTGTCCACATGAAAATTTAGGGATGCGAAAAATTGAATCAACTCGAACCGGGTTGTTCTGATTCAATTTTTCATGTCGGTCTAGAACCGACTATCGTGATTTTGACATATCAGATGTAAAACTACTGCATTGTTGTCATGATATATATGTATTATATATATATATATATATATATATGCACATAAATGTCATAAATTTACTCCATTTGTTTTTAGGAAAATGTATATGTCATGTCATTAATTTTTATAAGTTTTATTAGCTCAGCAACGAGGAGCTATAAACTGTAGTGTTTTTTTATTAAAAAATAATTTTGTTCGCTTTATTTAGTTTTGAACTTTGGTTTGTAATGAATTTTTAAGTTAGAACAATTGAGTTTGAGTTCTTGAATTTTAATAGATAACAATTTAATCTATGTAGTTTAAAAACGGTAAGATTTAATTGAATTTCACATGTAGGTTGATAAATTGACAACACATTACATTCATTACAGAATAAACCTGGCCACTTAATTTAATGATATTCCTTACCTTAGAAATGAACACTTAATTTAATTATATTTCTTTCCTTAGATATTACTAAATTGTTATATTGGATAAACTACAAGAACTAAATTATTAGGTATTAAAATTCATGGACAGTGGAGTTTATGGGAGCGGAAATCAATTGTAAACACCACTAGTCTAGCCGAGTATATAGCAATATATAACGAAATTTGATTTACGCCATAGGAAAATGTTTGGTTTTTTTCCTTCTTTCAATGCTGTCCTGCTCATATATGAAATTGAACAGACAATTTGCTGCTTCAAGGAAAAATCAAACAGAACCATCTTACACCAACTGGAATATAGCCCCGTGGTCCAAATACAAATAGATTGGTTCAATTTCAATCGGATCAATTCAGTTCATCAAATTTTCCCTCGGATTGAATTTCAAGTTGCAAACCACCACTGAACTTCAGCAGCGTAAAGGAAATTTGAAACATTGACTTCAGTTCCTCAGTCTCTGACAGTGATTCGAGTTAATGAAAAAGTTCAATATTGAAGCAGTATATAACGATAATTTTAGTCAACCATACGTGGGGTAGAGAATTCGAACTTCCAACCTTTTAACCGGAAACATATATCTTGACCAGTTGAACTGATTAGCACGATTTTATATAATTTAGTCCATATGTTAGAGGTACGATATGCCATAATCTAGTACCTATATTAGAGGAGAGATAATTCCCATATAGGATATTTTGGTATAATAAAAGAGATAGGCCAATTACCGTTTGGAGCAAATGGCAGAGGTAAAAAAGGCTGGAAGGCTCCAACCACACTCTTGAAACAGTATCCTTGACCTTCTCCTAATCACTCTCCCTGCTTTATTTCCCAATCTAGAGTAGACACACAAAAATCGAGGCTAAAAATTAAGAATTCAGTTGATAAATCTCATCAAAGAAGGTGAAAGATCAAGCAAAACGCGCAGAAGAAAATTTTTCGAAACCGATTCTGTATATCTGTACAGGTATGTTCCTGTTATCAATTGAATTGCGAGCAAGATATCATCTTATATGTCACAAGATTACTCATCTTCAAGAGCTGCAATCTCATATCTCACTTCCTCCATGTGCTCGTTTATGGTGGTCACAGCATCTTGGACGCCTTTGATTGCTTCCTTGAGAGAATTGTCGTATTCGGCATCTGCTTCTGCTTCCTCAGTACCAGAAGCTTCGGTTATCTCATGGACATGCACGCACTCGTGCTCTCGAGGCGTCTTGAATCTGCAATTCTCGTGGCTCACCAAACGCTCTGATGGACGGCCAGCCTTCTTCAGTAACTGAATTTGAGCTGTCTTTAAAGGAATACTTGTTAGGGAAAGATAATGATAAGATCTCGACTATTGAACTTTATATAATGAGGTCTCGGACCGGGAAAAGTACATTCGTGTCCAAGAAAACCCACCCACAACACAAATACTGGGTAATGTGCCTTATCTCCTCGTCTGCTTATTCATATGCATTCTCAAGTTTCAACCTTCAAATAAATCAAAGATGACCAGAAGACTTCCAGTACTGAGTTTTTGCATTTAAAATTACAATTAGACTACTGTGCATGCATTGAAGGATAAGCTACATATCACTAATGAAGACCTTGTGTAGGTAACTGAAAACATAGGACATCGAGTTCAGTAGTTTAGAGGCAAAAAGGGGGAGAGAAAAAAAGGGGAAAATGTATGTGCTACCCCAGCTATGATATTCCTTCTCGTATTTTCTTATAAACTGAATAACCATCGGATGAGTAATAGACAACATTGTAGTTGAATCATTTTCCTTTCTTGGGCTAACTTTTAGAAGTGCAATTCATCAAAATAAAACGAAGTCAGTTGTATCATGTATGCAGTTCAGATTGTCAAAATTCACCATCATTGCCCTTTTTTTTTCTCTTTTTTTTCTCCTTCTTTTTTTTTTTTTTTTGAAAAATGTATCAAGCTTTCATAAAATACAAAAAGACTCCTACAACTTACATTATTTTGGCTTGAATTCTTCTTATGACAAACAGGATAATAGAAGATTGTTTTTGCTTATGCCCTAAACATGTTTGTCTAATAAGATAGAGTTAAAGGAAAACTGGTATGTAATTAAAAGATCTTAAATAATGACCTGTCAAATGACAAATCTAGTTCTTGTTAAGACAAAGTGGACCACAGCTAAAGGAATCAGCAGTATGAAAACAACTACGATGGTACATAAACATTTAAGAGAGTCCAAAACAAAATTTTTAAAAGAAATAAGAAACAGTAAAGGAGTCTAGATCAAATCTATAGGACTCTTATGATTTTACATGTAATAACCATGGAAGGCTCATCATCACTAAAAAACATACTTTATCACTGCAGGAGGAGGGGAAAAAAAACCCTTTTCTATCAGCCTACCAGAACCGAAATAATTCTTGGAACAAAATCTAAAATCCACTGGCTATAAAAAAGTAGCCAGCAACAGTCCTTGAATCATAATGTAAACCAAATGGTCATCTTACTTAAATTATCCGTACTAAATAAGGTTTCAAAACGATTTTCCAGAGCATATACGGACCAATGCTACCAAATTTTATAATCACAAGTTTAACTGACCAATTAGGATTCTGAGAAATCACGTCATTTGTTTATAGTTTAAAAGAATCTTACTCGTCAAGCTTATTCTTTGCAGAGGATAGGATGCTTAAAAACAAATTTCAAGACATTTTAAAGACTTTCTGGACGTAGCATACCAGGTGCAATTTCTGCTTCTCCTGTAATTGAACAGATCTAAGCAGGTCAGCTAACTCGAGCCTGCTGTGATCAGGATTCCGGAAATCTGACTCAATGTCAATGACCTACAACAAAAGAGAGTCCAGAAAGGGAAAAACTCATAAGGAAACAGGCTCAACGAAGACTAGGACCCAACGAAATGGTATGAAATTGTAAAACAAACTTGTTTAGAGCAATAATTGAACTCCGTCGTGATCTCACTGCAAAGTTGTTGGTAAGATACTTCCCTTCCTGAAGTCATATACTCATCGAAACCCCTGCGAATCAAAAAGAATGGTAAAGACTTCCAAGAATTCCATACCTAGAAGTTTTGCCGCTGAATTCATTTAGGTCTAACACAAATTCTCGAAACTTCATGGAATAACTATGAAAGAAAATGTATCTTAAACATGCTTTAGGACAAAATCTTGCGGTATGAAAGAACTACGACAGAAATACGCCATACTTATCACTCAAGCTATGGAATTCTTCATTGATTTTCGAGAACATTGAAAAAGAATTGAAACGAAAATCAAATGAATGTTACCTCTTAAGCTTGGCATAAGCTTCCGCTCTACGCTGCTGGATTTCAAGAAACTTGCGGAGCAAACCAAGAGTGTTGGAGGGATCGGTGGCCCCGAATTCTTGATCTTCCTCCATCTCCATGGGTTCAGCCAGAGAGAGCTTATTGTCAAAATCTTCCATTCTCGTAATGATTTTTTTTTTCGCTTCGACTTCAGTCTTCAACCTGAAGCTTCTAACTCTATGTCGAGGCGAAGCGAACACTACTAAGGAAGCTTTTAAATGTCGATTTTAATTCGTGGGATCTTAATTTTATAGTAATATAAATGAAAATATCGATAAAATATTATAAATATTTCTGTAAAAATTTAAAATAGTAAAAATATTTAAATTAATAAAATAGATATTATCATATTTTTAAATTAATTAAAAATAATTAATATTAATATTATGTATATATTAATTACAGTTTTCATATTTTGTGGATTTTGTAAATAGTTCTCTTCTTTTTTTATGTTTTGATTCATGACATTGACCATTTACTTTTATTCTTTAAAATATTTGTTTTGAATCTCTTGACATAGGAATTTTTACAAGAAAATTAATTTGATCTTCGGCATAATTTTTCGTATTATATTTATTATAAATCATAAACTATTTAACTAACAACTAATTAAATGCCAACATGATCGAATTGTCTAACATAGAGGTATATCATAACACTCTTTTTTATATCCATGAGTGTCCCGACCAGTTTACGCACACCTCGAATAATCTTATAGAAAACTCAAAGGAAAATAATTCTTAACTAAGCAAAAATCATAAGATTATTAATTTAATTTAGTTCATTTGGACCAATGAGTCACCTACGGTTTTTTTTTGGAGTACACCAATGATTGTTAAGTCACTAAATTTTCAATTATATATCTAGTATGTTTTTTAAAGTTAAAATATTTATTAGATATAAAATAAAATTTTTGAAAAAATATTAAATATTTTGTAAAATTTAAAAATATATGTTGCATTTTTCCATGGGAACCTACACTAAACAGGGTGGGAATCCCATTTAGACTCCTACAGGGCAGATTGGAGACATTTGGTACTGGTCAAGTAAACAAGGATGAAGAATATATTCTCCATTCCCACCCTATTTGATATATATTTTTACTTTACATTTTCTTTTGTTTTGTCTTTTTTTGGTCTGGAATCGGAATTTTGTTCCCTGTATTTTTACTTTCTAAATTTATTAATAAAATATTATGGACTCATTATGATATGTTTACCTTTTAATACTTCTGTGTATGGATAATTGGACCAAAGAGGAAGGTGGCTCAAGAATTTTTCCTTTACATGAGGATTCTGCCTATGGGTTTAACATGTAAATAAAGATTCATCATTAGAAATTAAACATTTAATTAAAAATTTCTTTTAAAATATTATTTAATTGAGAAATTATTTAAAATAATAATAATAATTAAGAAATAATTCCTCGCAAGAATAAACGAAGGCAAGGACAAAGAGGGCTTCTCCATTCCCATCCCGTGAACACCTACATTTATGTGACACCTAAAAATTCAGGAATATTTACAATTTACGTAGATCCATGTCATCTATTAAAATAAGGATAATGTATCAAAAATGGTTGGGATAGCTCAACCAAAGTTCAATCTCAAAAAGTCTCGAGTGGTTAGAAGATTGATACCAAGTGTATAGGATAGCCTTGTGAAAATAGGGAAGCAATTGTTAATCTTCTGGAGTAGTCCTAGTCTGAACAACGTAATAGTAAGTTTCACTGTCGTGAAAAGTGAAAAATGATGCTTTACAGGTGATTAGAATCCTCCGAGGTCAATTGAACAAGTTGTAGAACCAATAATTTAACATATTATGTAACTCTCCATTTTCATTTTAAGGAGTAAGAAATGAGTTCTTCTCTATGAGCTTATAAAACTTCAACTAATAAAAGAGTTAGCCAGCCAGTGATGATTACTACTGCTGCACCAGTCTTCCTGCAGACTCAATCAAATAAAGGCAGTAATCTACAGCAAGATTGTGAAGAGATGAGATGAAAAACCTGTAAATTAGAATTCTGAAAGAATCATTTTGAAGAACAGTGAAAAGTTACAACAAACAGAAGACTTCAATCTAATCTTGTTGGCAAGCTATATCCAGGAACTTTAGCAAGTTGCCTCTGTTTCATAACCTGCCTCACCTTCTGCACCTCTTTCCACAGGCCATTGCTGGCATAAATATTGGACAGAACCACATAAACACCATCATTCCAAGGCTCCAATTCTTGTAAATGTTCTGCTGCCCACTCCCCCATCTGCACATTCCCATGTTTCTCACAGGCCCCAATCAAGCACCCCCATATTACCGAATTCGCCTTCATTGGCATCTCTTCAACTATGTTTCTGGCCTCTTCGAGCAACCCCGCTTTACCGAGTAAATCGACCATGCATCCATAATGTGGCAGCTGTGGCTTGATTGCGTACACACTTTTCATCATGTCAAAGTAGTGTTTTCCCTCTTTGATCATCCCACCATGTACACATGCACTCAGTACCCCGATAAACGTAACGTGATTAGGAGGGGCTCCTGCTTCTCTCATGCACCGGAAGTTCTCGAGGGCTTGTTTCACCTGCCCGTGCATTGCATAACCTACAATCAGCGATGTCCAGGATGATACATTTCTATGATCCATGTTTGAAAATACTTTAAATGCTAAGTCCATCCTACCACATTTTCCATACATGTCTATGAGGGAATTTGACATCAAAATGTCTGATTTTCCGATGACTTTAACTTGGAACACAAATTTGTGCATTTGCAGAGACAATTCTAGGTCCCCTATACTGCCACAAGCTGATGTTACACTAACAATTGTAACATCATCTGGTTCAAGCCCACTTTGTCTTAACCTAATGAACATATCGACTGCCTCTTTAGCACGCCCACCTTGAGATAAACCGGCTATAATGGCATTCCAAGAACCCAACTTTCTGTGATGGTTTTGCTCAAACACCATACGTGCACACTCAAAATCTCCTACCTTGGAATACAGATTGATGAGGCCGCTTTCGCTATATTGGTCGAAGTCAAGACCGAGCCGTAGTGCTACTGAATGCAATTGTAATCCTAAACCAAAAGCATAAACTAATGATAGAGCCTTAAATACAATCGGGAGTGTGTAATAATCAGGCAAAATGCCTGCTCGCAACATGGCGATATATACAAAGAGGGCTTTTCCTGGGGCCTCCAGCCTAGTATATGATCTAATAATGTTGTTCCAGTAAAATGAGGAAGGGTGGTTTTCCAACATGTTGGTTCTTAAAACGTGGGCATGAATTTGATACAATTCTAATAAATTAGTACAATTCAACAATAAGGTTGTGACTGTATTTGCCTGGTCTGCATTGTTGTTGCCGTAAGAGGTGTGCACCAACCAGGTCGAGGACTCTATAGCGACATCTCTCTCTGCAAGCTGCTTGTCTATCTTAGGCTTATCCACAAATTGCACACCGTTAAATTCTATCAGTGGCCTAAACTCATTCGTCTCAAGGTTCTTGGTATTGTATATTGGAGGGGAGTGTCCTGTCCTCATTAACAAGCTTTGTTGTAGTAAGCTCTCCGGAGAGCTGCCAAAATTGGTGAATCTCTTCTTGCTGTTGTCACCGGATACCTGCTTCTTACTTTCCTGACTGAAAACGAGTCTCCCTTCACATTTATCACCTGACACTACATCCTTGTGAATATTGAGGCCTTGGTTTTGAAGCTGAAATGACACAAAACCACCAAACAACCTTAACCTTTCTAAAACTTGTTTAAAAAGTACCTTCTAAATGAAACAATAAACTAAGTAAAAATAAAGAAGTATGAATTAAGTAGATTTGTGAAATAGCTATATTTTGGCAAGTATAAGTTGAAGTTAAAATATTATAGTTGAGAAAATTTTTATTTTTACATGGTTAGCAAGGTCGCAGTTTACCCCAGTCATGGAAATTTGTCTATTAATTTTGAGATTGAAGATTAGCTCAATGAAACTAAGAATTTTGTTCAAAAGACTCCTACCTACCAGACCAAAAGAAAATTGGTATCACCAACAAATTGCAAATGAGCGTCTCTCCCCATCCTGTACCCCTCAACTAAGACACCAGAGTCTTCTCAACATCATTGACATGATGAAAAGGAAAAGGGAAATAGGATCCAAGCCCAGTGGCCTGTTTTAGTCAAGTCTATCCACTCAAAAGCAATTTTTCTGGCTGTTACAACTTCAAGCAGCAGCAGCACCTCTGAGGTAGACAAATTGAGATAAAAACCAATAAGTAAAGCCCTAAGTTTCTCACCGAACAACATTTGGTTGGAGGGGAACACCAATGCTGGCTCGAAAAGCTGCAAAGATATGCCTTTGAATAATACAATCTTGGTTAAGAAAACAAGGCTCTTTCCTTCATAAGTACCATCACTGCCATTTCACTTTCAGATACTTCCAATTAGTCTTCACTGCAACAACTTACAGAACATCCCTTCCTCCAATCGAGCAGACACTCCACGGATATATCGGTGAACCAATAGCTACTAAATTTTAAAGGGCGCGAGATGGGTTCTAGACGACCACCTATGATTCAATTACTTGCTTAAGGAGTATCACTGGAGTACAGGGAGTGGCATTGCAAGAGAATAGAAGACCGCATTTCTTTAAAATGAATGTCAGACAGAAATTCCTAGTACATGAAACTAACATACGCACAAACAAGAGGGAAATAAGAGCACACACCTTGTTCACAGTATCGCAATCGAATTGCCCCGCAGCATACTGGTAAAAACCTCGGCTGGCACGGGAAGCGGTATAAGAAGAAGGCGGCGGTAGAAGCAGTTTCTGTGGCCTCGCAGAGAGGCCGGAACTGTTGAGCAGGTTGCAATCGGTGTTGTTGGATGATAGTAGGAGAAAATTCCGAAGTGGCTTAGAATTACGCATTCTAACAGAGAAGATTCAGGCATGGCGGACGTTCTAGAGCTCCATCGCCGCCACCGCCGGTGTTTTCTGAACTACGCCTCCGCAGTCCGCCGCCGGAAGTGATTACCGCCTCCGCTCTTTGATAGGTGGCCTTCGTTCCGGTTAGCTCATCACCGACTTTTAAAGTTTGACCAATCCAAAATCCAATTGAAATACTAATGCTATTTTTCCATTTTCTTTTTTTTTTTCTTTTCGTCATTAAATATAGAGCCTCGAATCGAGCAAGATATTTTAATCGTTTCAATTATCTTAATTTTTAAAATTATTTAAAAAATATTTTTTTATCAAAATTTTGGAAAAATTGACAAAATAAGCGTTCTGTAGTGCCTCTTATGTTTTCTAATCGTCCTCTCCAAAACACAGTTTTCTAATCACTGCTGACATCACATACTTTGTCAAATAACATTTCATGCCCCTCCTTACTTTTTTTTTTTCTTTCTGACTCCATCTCTCTTCTCTCTCTCCTCCTATTTCCTCCATTTCTTAGATTTGCTTGATCTTCTCCATGATTTCTACACAACACACACCAGTTTCTGGCGTCTCCGCTAGGAATTCAACGAGTGGAGGTCCCGTTCGGTTGCCGTCCGCTGCTTCCATCCCGAGCTCTTGCGCCTCCCTGGTGGCCTCTCCGATAACACTGTTGAACGATGATAATATTGCCGGCGGCGAGAAAGAGGGAGAGAATGATAAAAATTTCCTTATTATTTTTCCCAACTCTATCACCCTCTATTCTAAAATCAAATTTTCAAGATTTCAAAAACTTTCCTTCTATATCTCTTGCACGTCCCTCTTATACGGAATATCTTCTTCTCCATGAAACCAAATGCATCGAGGAGGGAGGGGAGAGGAGAGAGGGGAGAGAGAGATCGAGAAGGAGAGAGCGAGATCGAGAAAGACGAGATCGAGAGAGCGAGATCGAGAGAGAAGTGAAGAAGTGGTGATAATAGTGAAAAAAAATGGGATGGTTAGGAAAAAAATGGATTGTTTTCTTTTTCTTTTTTTTTTTCTTTACTCCACCAAATTGAGTTAAATTAAATTTTAAATTTAGAATTAAAGGAGCAGATTTATGAGGGGGAGATTAAAGAAAAAACAGGACTTTTTTTTATACTTTCACCTAATTAGATAAAATTTTAAATTTACGATTAAAGGAGGACTACCTAATTAAATTATAAATTTGAATTCTAATCCTAATCAAAATTAGGGGAGATATTAAAGGAGGGATTTATGTTAATTTTTCAAATGATTCGAAACAATTAAGAAAACAAATCTAAATTAAATTTCAAATTTGAATATACTAAAATGAATGCGATTCACTAAATTTCAATTATAATTTTAAATTTTAGTTAAAAAAATCTTCAATGCTTAGTATTTTAAATTTGAGATTTCGTTTCTCTCCATTCCAATTTTTAAATTCGTTTCTCGCTCAATCATCTCTCGTTTTCTCTCTCTCGCTCAATTGTCTCTCTCTCTCAACTTTCTCTTATTCAACTCTCTCTCTCTCTGAGCTTCTTTCTTTGACGAACGACCTCCCTCGTCGGCAAAAATGGTGAGAGATTTAGTTTTTTTTTTTATGGTAGAGTAAACAAGAAAAAAATCATGCTGGTGGAAGACATGGAAAAGAGAAAGAGGGAAGAAAAAAATCTGGAAAAGGAGGAAGATGGAGGTAGAGAGAAGAAATAAAGAAAAAAAGAATTAAGGGAGGAAAACTAAAAACTTTTGGTAGTAGAGTAAGGAGGGACATGGGAGGTCATGCAATGACTAGAAAACTAAGAAGCTTATTTTGTCAATTTTCCCATCAATATTTTGACATAATTTTCTTTTAACCCATGAAATTTGAAACTTGTGACTATTTAATTTCTAAAGTTTTTAAATAAAGCAAAATTGAATTATTTTACAAACTTCAGCAACCAAATAAATATCTACTTTAAATTTCAAGAACCAAAAATATATTTAAACTAAGGAGAAGTCAAAATAATAATTCCACCAGGTGAAAATGTGATGAAATTACATGTTGATACAGAGGGCAGTTGAAGAATTTTATTCACATTCAAAATAGTGTCCAATTCTTCTTGTTGAAGTAATATTCATACAGAATTTTGAACAATTATGTCATTGCATAACCAAAAATTAAGAAAAACACAACCAAACAACAGAATTGGGATCAAATCTAACCTGTCCTGAATTCTCAAAATATCAATGAATGACTTAATATTGTCTGTACAAAGTTTTGATAGAGAAAACTATCTGCTGTTGAACAAATATGTGATACAAAATTGCAGTTTGAGAGGGGATAATATTAATCATACACAAAATGAGAAAAAAAAATCCCAAATAATTAACAGGTCTATCGCAGTAAACACATATAAACTAAAACTGATTTATTCTCCTAAATTTTGAGAGCTATAGATAGAAACACCTGCCCCATCAACGGTGTAAATAAGTTATCAGGACATCATGCCCAAAAATATACACTTCCCCCATGTAGACTCGTTCTCTTGTCGTCCGATGTGTCCAAACTTCGAGTACATCCATTTTCCCAGAGCCTTTTTTACGACCATCTTTTGTTTCCTACTCGGGAGCAGATTGAGTAGAAGTTGTGTGAATCGGTAAGCACACAAGACATGTATGCTCAGCAGCAACTTGTATAATCTTCGAATGAAGCAATCCTTCTGCTACTTTGAAGGAGAGTACAATATGCAACTGGAGAACCATTCAGTTCTATTTTATCACATCCTTAACCAGGGCGGCGTTTAGACCGCCTTCGTTTGCCAAGAAGTTTTAGCATGTTGTCAGTTACATCAATAGGAGAATCGTCGTCTGAATTCGCACTGTTGTCGGAGGTGTGTGTCAACCAGGCCAGAGCCTCTATAGCAGCATCCCTCTCTGCAAGCTGCTTGTTTTTCTTAGGCTTACCCACAAATTGCATACCCTTAAATTCAACCAGCGCCCTGAACTCATTTGTCTTGAGGTGCTTGGTTTTGTATTTTGGAGGGGAATGTCCTGCTCTCATTAGCAAGGTTTGTAGCAAGCTCTTTGGATTGGTGCCGTCCTTTGTGAATTTACTATCATCGCCCGACACTTGCTTCTTACTTTCCCGACCGAAGACGAATCTCCCTTCACATTGGTCACCTGACACCAACTCTTGAACAGAAAGAACAAGGTACTTGCCTTCCTTGAGAATATCAAGGCCCGGGTTCTGAAGCTGAAATGCATGAAACCACCAAATTAACTGACCTTTTCTAAAACTGGGGAGAACTTTGCCCAAAAGAGCGAGCCACAACTTTTTTACCATTTCCCATTAAACTTAATTGTTTCACCTCAAAATATTTTTTAAATGCAAAAGGTTAACACGTGAATACAAAATCTATAATAACAAAAATATAAAGTACTGATACAACGTCCAATCCATGTTCGAAACTTTGATTAAAAAGGAAAATGTACCAGCACGAATCATATTTTCTTCCCCCCCCCCCCCCCCCCCCCCCCCCCGGCTAAAATAAAAGGAAAAAATATAACCTTCCACAGCTGTAAGTTCTCTCCTCTCCTATAATCTTTATCCACATTCCACACCTCCCTACACCATACCAATTCAGCATAGCATGTGTCGCTCTCCATACTTTCTAGTAATTTTCTTGGTAGAAATTCACAGACGGGAGAATATGCGAGTGTTTCTTATCTGTAAAATTTTAACATGCATTTCTTTTCATAAACACGTGTGCCACTAGTGTGGTGACTTGTCAAGACTAAGGAGGGGTTGTAAGATTGGCTAATGAGAACAGATGTCATCATCTGAGGATTGCATGCATCGAGATTTGAATTCCATATTTGTCAAAATTTTCATAACTTAGAAACTAATATAGAAAATATCTCAAATGCAACTTACTTTGTTTTCAATAAGCTTATCGAGTTCTTCCTTGAGTTGCAAATAGCATTCCGCCAAATTAGAGTCCATAAAAAATTCAATGTAGCCATGTAACATTTTCAAATGACCAGCCTGAAAAAGAGATGTGAATGGTCTTAGACACTAGAACTAGAACAAAGTAAATCTTTCCAAATGAGTGCAGACTTAGGATAGTTTACCTGTATACCACGATTTACTGCACCTCCAAAAAGAATCAGCATAGAATCAGATATGCCAGTGGAATCTCGTAAGAAAACCGTATTGACCTTCACTTTCTCGCCAAAGACCAGCCACGGAAAAGGAATGGTATCATAACGTGCATTTACAGAATTCTGATGCAGAATCATTACAATATTAGATGGCTACAAAATAGCAGCATTCAGCAAGATAATGGATTTGAAATTCAAGGAACCTGCTACAAATTAAATTGATAATGAGAGAAGATGGGAGGGCTGAACATTGCTGTCAGCTATAAACTTACCGCATACAGCAAGACCTGGCCATCATCCATGGTTTTGAAAGACATGGATGTCTCTCGGTGCTGCATTACATGTAAAGAAGATACTCAGGAGAGAAAAGGAGGGAAACAATGGTCAAACAGATGCAACTGTATGGCAACTAGTTTCATTTACCACAACAGATGCTACGCCCGGAAAGAGACCAGAACAAATGATTGCACGAACAAGAGGCTGGTTATGGCTTAGCTTATTATTCGTGCTACCATCTAAATCTATTAATCCTGCCTCCTTTAAAATGAAGCTGAACTGTCTTCTAAGTGAATCAATTGCTTGAAGTGTTTGGACAGAAAGGAAGTTCCTCCAGCAGTACTCATAGGATGACCCTTCTCTTTCTGCATCTTTCCATCCCTCATAAGCACGGACAAGCGCCATATGATCACTGTAATCCTTTGCAGAAAATCTAGCCTTGGCTGTCCCTGCTAACTGAATCATGGAAACAACAATGTAAACCTTGCAAAGTCTACCTTTTTTTGCATGTCTGTGCGGGCATGTGTATATTGGGTGGGAGGGTAGAGTTCCAAATTAACTTTCCTAAAATAAGAATTAATTACAAACAGCCACCCAATACATATTAGTTACAAACAGCAGTAATCATGCATGCTTCAATGATACTTACATCTTTTTTGTCCTGAGGTAGAAGAAAAGGATCTCTGACACTAAGGCCCGAAACAATAGTAAGGATAGGATCAAAGCAATGAAAGATGGCACCCATAATCAGCATTTTTCCTAGCTTAGGGTCAACGGGAAGCATTGACAAAAAATTTCCTATTGAAAGCAAGGAGGAGGTTAAAGATGGAAAAGCCAGAGTTGAGATGATGAGAATAATATATTTATAATACCATGCAAGAAGACAAACTAACCGAGATTTGTCAAGTTTTCCTTCTCATCAAATGCCCCAATCATCTTTAGAAAATCAATGGCATTTTGTACCTGTCAAGTAACGAATAAGCCCCTCTTCTCATTTATTGATGGAATTTTCCGTTAAAAAGTATGAGGAACTGATCAACATAAGAAAAATAGATACACGAAGTAGCTTACAGCCAAGGGTTCTGGTGGTTGTAGAGCAGATGACAAGAATTCTCCTACACTCGTAACCTGCAAACTTTTTATTTGAAGGCAGAGAGAATTCAATGGAGTTCTCAAAAGTTCAGGAAGTTGATACTCAGAAAATGCTTCAAAAACACATTTTGGGTACAGATGATAACATTTTCCTGGTTGAACACGACCAGCCCTACCCCTTCTCTGCAACCAAAAACAATTAACAGAAGCACTTGCTATTATATGCGATAAAACAAATGTCATAAAAGAATATGGAATAGACTAGATAAAAGTGAGATGCAGATCTGATTTCCACAGAATAGAACCTAACCAAAAAGGTCAAACAATGGTAAGAGTGCCTAGGAAGGCCTATTGGGTTTTAGAAGTGCAAAAGCAGCCAAAAGGAAAAAAAGAAGTTCTATATATATATATGAACCCAGTTAAATTGTATAAACCCAGCGATATCAAATCAAGACATCTCTTCAAAGCATCTAAAGGAACAAAGAATTTCTTTCATCAAATTTCATTGTGATTCTCAAACACTTCATATTTTCTCAGTAATGATTTAAAAAAACCAAGAATGACATAAACAGAAAAATATAGGATAAAAAAATTGACTTACTTGCCGAGCAGAAGCCTGTGATATCCATGAAGGTAACAGACAAGGTGTATTGTTTAACGCATCGTACGTGGTTTCTTTTGCCTTTCCACAATCAATAACAAAAACAACATCATTTATTGTGATGCTTGCCTCTGCCATATTAGTCGCAAGAACTACTTTCCGAACATTCTGAGCTGGTTTCTCAAATATGAGTCTCTGTAGCAACGGCAAAGAAAATGGTGAGAATTTCAAGAAACAAGAGGCAATAAATTATCAATTGCTCCCGTGAACATTTTCAGCAGTAAAGTGAAGGAAATTTTGGTACAATGGAAGCTGGCAAGTAGTTCATAGATGTGTCAAGTTGCAGTGCTTCACTGTGGTGCTTCTCTATTAACATTCGTCATTACTTCTCTTTCTACACTATGACTTTGATACTTCAAATATGTTTTACAATACACTAAGAAAAATAAATAAACCAACCAACCTGTTCAGATGTTGCCATTGAACCATGGCATGTCAAAAGCAAAACCCTGTTAGGATCTCCTAAAAGTGGATGAGCTCTCAGTTGATCCCTCAAACTGCTTATATCCTCCCATCCAGTCAGGAATACTAGAACAGCACCAGTTCGTTCCTTTCGACATATGTGGCACAAAACAGCCTCGATGAGATTAAAACCTATGCAGTCAGGCATCCAAGATGAGAGGGAATCTCGTGTGTTGGAACTGTAATTTCCCAAGGTTGATTTATCAAGAGCATCCTAAGCAAGAGAAACAAAGTGAGACAGACTATACTGCTAGCAAGTCAAGATTAAAACTCCTAATAAATCCAGGATAAATTGGCAGATAAGCTATTGGCTACCGCTAGTCAAAGTACAAAACCATCTTAAATTTAAAAATTGGGACATTCTAATGTAACAAGCTTTTGTTTTATTTTGAACTGTGAGAAAATACAACTATCAACTGTAATCTTCCAAGCTTTACAGAAGAAAATGCAATAAAAGCAACTACCAAATAAATTTAGATTGTCACCACTATTAACAAATTGGAAACGAAGATTTTCACCACTATTAAAGTCATTCCTTCAACACAGGTCATGTATTCAAAAATATTAAGACTCCGAAAAAATCACCGAAGACCAACAACTGTGAGAAACGTGATGTACATGTACCTCAACAAGAGCAGTGATTTGGTTTTTCCTTTTTCGTGGAGCTAATTGTTTCTGTGTTTTCCACATCTTGTCTTGGCCATAATCATCAATTTGGTTGAAAGATGTCAACTTATAGCCAGTTAATTCTAACACATCTTCCAAAAAGTATGCTCTCACTGGAAATGTAAAACCCTGACAAGAATCAAGAATATGCATTTACATCAAAACTAAAAAGAGAGAAATTTGTAAGCCCATGGAACAAACCTTTAAATATGCAGTGGCCTCAAATAATGCAATACTAATCCCTAATAATATCCCAATTAGTGCAAGTTGTAAAATGGAGGATGCAAAATATAGCATTCTGAATGGATTATATATAATGCATATTACATGGGATGCATCAAGAAAATTGCCCAATAGTGTCCAAAGAAAGCTTCTGAAATTTATGAGAAGATGCAGTAATATCATACTTGAAGCAAGTAAATGTTTTGAAGGTACCCTACTTGAAAACACATGTTCCCGCGCAGTTACAACATGAGGCACTTGCACTTAAGTGCCCAATTACTAAGATCCTGTTTGGCCTATGTTTTAGGTTTCCTATTTTAAAAAATTAAGCTAATAAATCTTAACAACAAAAAAAAAACAAGCAAATAAATATTAGCTATGCCTATGTTTTCATTGTTTACTATTAAGTTTCTTTAAAATAAAAATTCAGTCGAATCTTTAAATTAAAAAATTAAAAATAACCCTTTTGGTTTAGTGTTCGAATTTTGTCTATGATTTCAAAACTTTTTCCTAAGAGAAAAAATGTTAGTATATAGTATATTTTTAAAAATAGAAAATCAAAATAAAAGGATTATCAAACGGACCCTTTTAACTTCCAAAACAACCAACCAACACTTTACCCTGAAAAGTCTATCGACTTCTTTCCAACCAAATCTTCCAACAAAGAGCCTTGATTGCACATATCCACTTTTGTGTTGTTTTGAAGGGAGTACCAAAAAAAATCTAATGTGCATTAGTACCATAGCATTTAGCATTATTATTCATCACCTATATTAGACTACCGGATATTCTGCTATATTTAAAGGTATGAGATGTAAAACCTAAACCTACAAGAAAATCTAAAGGTGTAAAACAAAGTCCTTAAAACATGGATGAATTGAACATTGTGAAATTTGATTGAGCCTCTCTACTCACTTTTTAACTCTTTCCACTTTACTTTGCATCTCTCCTTTCTATATTTGACATGAGTCAAGTTTTTTTTGTCTCTCGTTACAAATAAAAAGGACAAATCCCGAAAAGCATTATATGTTAATCACTAAATCTAAAACTTCTGGATAAATTGCTGCCACATCTAACATGCCAAACAACAGACAATTTTAACCATGAGAGTTATCAGCTTCAACTCACTGGGATGTGAATAGTTGGTGCTCCTCCAAAATAACTGGAAAAGAGTTCGGCATTTAAAGTGGCACTCATCAAGATTAATCTTAAATCCCGGCGGCGTGGGAGGAGATCCTTCAAGACAATCAACAGAAAATCTGAAACACAATGAAATTGATATGAAGATCAACAATACCCCAAAATAACCATCATATGCAAAAGAAGCCATATCTTTCATTCTTTTCAATAAAAATGAGTTATTTAAAAAAAACGTTAGGCAAAGTAAAAGAACCTATAACAAGATCTGTTAGAAACAAACCTTCATTCATGCCTCGCTCGTGAATTTCATCCACAAAGACATGAGTAATCCCATTTAGATTTCGATCACTTAGAAGCCTTCGAAGTAATATACCACTGGTGCAAAACAAGAGATGGGTGTTTTTTCCTTTCATACCTTCTAATCGAACTTTATAGCCAACCTACAAAAAATCTTTGATGTGGTATGGAAGTGAAAATTAAGAGAATAACAAATTTCAGAATGTACTTCAATTCATGAAGTAAATGCATTATTTGCATGCATACGCATGCACAATGAGGGAGAGAAGGCTCACTGTTTCACCAAGGGGCTCTCCCCGCTCTATGGACACTCTTTCTGAAACAGCCATAGCAGAGATTCTTCGAGGTTGAGTACATATTATGCTACAGAACGCTCCTCGACCAGTTTCAATTTCTGATTCTAGCAGATACTGAGGAAGTTGTGTAGTCTTACCGCATCCAGTTTCTCCAGATATAACTACTACCTATCATCATAACAACTTAGTGAATAATCAAGAAAACAATTATAGTAATGTACACAAGATTGGATGACTAAGTGTCCTTCCCAATCAAGAGCAAACTCTTCAATTGGTAGACAAAAAAACCAAGGTAGCCAAAAAATTTATGTGATAACTTAAAACATGATATGTTATGACCCACACCTCCCAATTCTCCTTTTACCTACATCAAAATTGTAGGATCATTTTCTTTTCCTATATCACTCAAACATAAGAGAACGAGTCCAAAGAACTTTTGCCTCCAATATGAAATGACGCTTAGACAAGTTGGAAAAAGCTTCCAAGAGGTCTTTAAGGCCACACCAAGTGTTGAATGCTAAAAAAATAATCTGTTCCACAAAATCCTGGTTGAGTGGAAACAAACTTTGGTACTCATAGTCATAACAGCTCATCAATTGTTGGTTGAAGAAAGTTCACAGAAGGCCTTTAGAAGCTTAGCAAGGGATGTTGAATTTTTAAAATAATCTGTTCCAGAAAATCCTAATGATAATGATGATGTTGAGAATGACCAAAAAACTTTTACTTAAGAAGGTGGCATTTGATGGATGTGATTTCTTTTCCAATATATATTGGCACATTTTCATGATTTTTTATTTAAATTTAGAACTACACTTCATTCTGCCTCAAGAGTCAAGGCATTAAAATTTAACCTCTTCAACAGGAATAAAACCTTCGGGTCACCTTTGGCCTTTTATAACGTTAAGAATAGAGCGGACTGGCTCACGTTTGATTGAGGGAGATATAATAAAATAGTTGAGAAATTCTCAGCAAACCTGATTTTGTGCAATAGCCTGAAGTAGCCTTTCCTTCTCCTTGAATGCTGGCAGAGATCTCCTGAAATCCAGTATCTTCCTCCCTTCAGGTGATTCCTGTCAATAATGAAATGTTATATTATAAAATTGTTAAGAAAGAGATGACTGCATATGGAGCATCCAGGAAGGGTTCAGATGTCTTGCTCATGGCCGTATGCATGCATAATGAATGGCCCCTTATGAAATACTACAACGGACAGACATTGTTTTTATATAGTAATTTAATCTCAAGTATCAAACCTACTGGTCTCTAAAGGTTTTGAACCAGTAAATGTGAACATAATAATAATCATCATCATCATTATTATAACGAACCTGGTCTAAAATCAATCGTCCATACTTGCAAGCAACCAAAAAAAAAGAGAGAGAAGAGGATGAAGCAGCATTCACTATAAATTGCAGATTACGATGAGGAAAAAACTTTCTTCCAGAAGAAGATTCTCCTCATGAATTCCTGCGTGGTCCAATAATATATAGATAAGTGGATTTTTTTATTTTGCATAATTCTTACGTGGTCCACTCTATATGTTACTGGACCACGCAAGAAATTAGGAGGAGCTCCCTCCTGAATCTTCAGGAGGGAAGTTTTATCCTTAGGATGAACCGAAAAGTAGAAACAGCTTGGAGGAAATATTTGTCAACCATAGTCTGGATGTTGGCATTATTGGTTAACTAATCCAAGAAAAATAAGACAGTAAACTATAACTGACACTGTGTAAACAACAAATTAGGAAATGGCTAACTTCTTTCTGCATTCACATTTTGAAATTATAAACTTTTTTCAATTATCAAAATAGTGAATATTTTGTTGGGTGGGGCATATGGATTTCTGTCGTTCAAATGTACAAGTACATGAAAAAGGGAATCTAGGACAGCTCATTGTGGTGCATTATTGAGATTACCTGCCATGCTCTTTGCATATTCCGCATTCGTAAACTTCTCCTCTGGAGTACCTTTTCCATAACAGACCCATCAAGATAAGAATCTTCGCTTTCATCCATATTCACATCTTTAACCTGGTCAATAGACTTGGCGCTGTTTGAAATCTCGCTAGCCTTTCCAGAACTTAGCTGAACGCGATCACAATGTTCCTGCAGTAAACCTTCCACCCTCCTTTGCAAACTTAAAGGAACAACTACCTGTACATATAATGAAACTAAGGTTTTGCTCGCAATCCCATGGAATAATCTTGAATCCAAGAGGTACATATATTCAAAAAATTTATAAGAAGTCAAATAAGTTGTTACCTCCCTTTGTGGTCGCTTATCATCCAAATCTGGTCGATAGTTAGGAAGGGGAACTTTACTTGCAACTACCACTTTTCCATACATTGAACTGTCAAGGAAACACATAATCTAGCTAAACCAAATTGTCTCAATTCAAAATAAAGACAGAATCATAGAATCATATAAATATATAAATAAGGTTCCCATCTACCAATAAAGCCCCATCTTTTTGGCAAGGTTTGAGATCTGCTCAAAGTCTCTCTTATCTCTCTTATCTCTGGACACAATCTCTTGATCCTTATCATTTCGAGATAGCAAGCTAAGTTTCCATTTCCACTCATCAATGTTTGCCACAGAAGACGAGGCCTACAATTTTTAATCATGACTTGTTTTAAAATGAAATGAATATATAAGATACAAACTCAATAGTGGAAATAGTAGAAGTAACAACAGTATTTGGTAATAAGCATCAAATAACTCTGTGCCAATATCTGCATTAAAGTTTCTCTATTAAGATGATAATGAAGATATCAAAAATGCTGATCCGTATGTTACATAGTCCATATTTTATGAGTTGGCGCATGAATAGAACAGCATTCTCCACCATTTCTGTTCGCTCATAACAAATTCAAGGTTCAAACATGTGTTGACATCCAATAAAAAGGCACGATAAAGAATCAAGTGTGTACGGCATCTGGTTATAATGCACAAAGTATCTATTTAGCAACATTATCGCAGCCATGCGGACATATACTAATTCTAAATAGAAAATATTTATTAGTAGGAAATTTAACAGATAATTTCCCAACTACAACGAGCTAGAGAGATGGTTTATATTTATCTACCAACGTTTGGTTATAATGCTTCGATTCACTCAATGGCATGGCTCAGCATTCATTCAGTAGGCTTTGCTGTCTAACATTGGGTCCAACTCACCTTCAAAGTCTGTTAGCACAAACATTTAAATAGACACTGAATGTGACAGCTCAATCACTCCAACATCGGGTTCAAGTCCAACGCTCTACTACTTAGCTCAAACAAACCTTGATCCAGCCGACCCAATTGTGTAATTGAATGATTCAAACTCCGAACGGGTAGTCATACGTGCCCAGTCCAAGTCCGAGCTCGAGCAATGCATAGTTTATGACTCAGACACAGAAAATACCTTACTAATTGCCCTCGACACCCCAATCAATACTCAAACCCACTTCAACAGATGTATCACGGCCAGACAATGCAGAAGACTGCATCAAGCGACCGCTCCTAGGCCACCCACCCATACAGACTAATGACAAAATATTAACTGCCCAGAATAGGGAATACACATTCGAGCCAACGGATTTTTTATTCATACGGAGCAAATTACATAAATAAATAAAAACAAGCCACAAAGCGCAATATAAAGAGAAACCTAATCTATCCCACACCTAACCTCGGTTCATCATGAAACTGGCAATTCAAAGAAATTTTAGAAACAATAACGAAGATATTTATCTGTCAAACATTCATGTTACAAAGTGGTGGAGAGAAATATCGACATATCAGACGAAAATTCTATTGCTATCCCATTAAACTAACATATCCACAGACAATATGGAAACAAATAACCCACCGTATTGTTCTCAACATCGCACTCGTACTCGTCGTCCGAGAATTGCTCCGCAGCATAATGATACGAACCTCGCCAGACTCGGGAAACAGCATAAGAAGGAGACAGAATAGGCAGTTTAAGCAGCCTCGCGCGATTGATAGATAGGTCACAGGTGATGTTCTTCGATAATACTAGGAGAAAATTTGGAAGCCGCTTGAAATTATGCATTATGACGGAGAAGACTCAGTCATGGCCGGCGGTCCGGTGTCCCTTCAATCGGCCATTTGCTTTCCGACGGGTTTGGAAGTACGACTCCGGTTCCGGTAGCGACACGATCGCCGACTAGAAATATCAAAGAGCTTGACACTGATACTGACACTGGTTCGCCTTCGATTGCCGCCTTCGAACTTTGCCTTCGCTCTTCTATACGCGGCTCCCAATTGAAAGCTCTTCGCTACCTTTTTTCTTTGTTTTTTATGCATTGCAAAAAGAAAAAATCCCCCTTTTTTTTTAAGAGTTTGTGTTAATTTGATCTCTCACATTTCAAAAGGAACAGTTTTACTGATGTTTAGAGTGTATTTACGAAGTTTCAAAATAGAGGTTCGAAATTTAAAGCGAAAGAAAGGCGTACATGCGATAGTTCTACTAAGCGTGGCACTCTCGCGTGTAAATGAAATACTATTAGTAGGAATACATAGCTCACTAAATGATGATTGCTTCATCCCTACCTCTTAAAGTGGACAACATGTTGTGTCCTCGATTGTTCCATAACTATGGCATTAGCAGCAACATCTCTTTACATGCGAAAGATAACTATGTCCATCGTTATTCTCGACTATGTTATGAAAAGAATTGGTTGACTCCCCAATGAGGGATTGATAGATGTTACGTCTGATCTCTCTCCCGTTGAGTTTGAAAACTTATTCTAAATGGTTATGAAGATCATTTGATTGGTAATTAATAAGCGACTGTATTTGATATTAATTTATACATAATGTTATTGTTTATCTTTCTCACTACTTTTTTTTCTTTCTTCCCTATCTATCATAATAATAATATGATTACATAATATATATATATTATTATTATTTTTATTATTATTATTTTAGTGCAACAAATAGTGTAGATCTCGTGGTTGGAGACAAGTGTCAACCATTAAGGTGATATTTACAACAATTATAAACTTTTAGTATGAATGTTGATGGTGTAAAAAAAAAGGGCAAATTGCAAAAACCACCCTTAAAATGTAATGATTGTTGCAATTTCACCGTTAAATTTTTAATTGTAAAAATTGGACCCTTAAACCTTCTCAAGTAGAAAAATTAAACCCTTAAACTTATGTAAGTGAAAAAAACTGTACCCATAAACTTTCAATGGTAAAAATTAAACCTTTAAACTTTCATAAATAAAAAAATTAGACCATGAAACTTTCAAATTTTTTTTTGTTGAGCACTTGGTTGATGGAAATTGATAATGAAACTATGGAGAAATGGTAGTCGGCCGTATCGACAATTTTCGTTCAAGGCTATTACCGTCAAGTGCAAGAGATTTATGAGAGGAATTTTTCCAATTAATCCATGCCAGAAAATCTATTCCCAAAAGGCTAATATGAGTTTTTCCATATCTCTAGACTCTGTCATCCGAGAAAATTTACACTCACGATAACCTCCTTCAACTTGAGAGAAAACCGGGTGTTCCAAAATTTGTGAATATCTAGAAATTCCAACCTCTCCAGATTTTGGAATGACCTCAACTCCTAACCAATGTTTGCGTTTCTTTCTCTCAATGTCTCCTTCAAGATATAGATCTTGAAGACATTGAAACGCATGGATGTCGTCCACCAATTTCGAGAGGTTTTGGAGACATCAGAGATTTCCCATTGGAGTAATGCATTCTTATCTTACATGGCCCCAAATCCTCCCAACTCACAACACCTGCCTACCCTTTCCATTGTTTTCTACATATGTCTTCTCGCAGGCCGACATACAAAGTAGGGAGAGAGAGAGCAATGAAAGAGAAAGGATAACAATGTGACCATAAAAAAAAAAAAATTGTTTTTAGTGTTTAATTCTTAAAATTATAAATTTTAGGGTTGTAATTTTTTCAATTAAGAAAGTTTGGAGGTTTAATTTTTACAATTAAAAGTTTTTGGGTATAAATTTTCACTCATAAAAGTTTAAGGGTTCAAATTTCCTATTAGTTAAAGTTTAAGGGTTTAATTTTTGCAAATTGTAAGTTTAAGGGTACCATTGCAACAATCATTATACTTTAAGGTAGTTTTTGCAATTTGGAAAAAAAAAAAAAGAAATTATAATGTTGAAGGCGATAAAGTTGTTATATTGTCGACTTGAGCTTTTGGTTAATCTTGAACCAAAATCCGCTCAATTCAACCTATGAATGCCTGTTAATCATCCATGAAGGTGACAAAACCCAATAGATTTAGGAATAATTGTCTTAGATAGAACTCCAATTCCTCGAGAGAAGGAAAAATCTTGCGAACGACGCCTGTTCCCGCCTTGCCCTCTCGAACCCAACCTCAGTTTACTTCAGCACAAGCGATTCGAGTTCTTGCTCCTTCACCTGCAAACGCCCATGAATGCGCCAATAATCGGTGAGTTTCTGCTTCTTATTCGTCTTCTTCTTTTCCTGAATCTCCCCCCTTTTCGCCCTAGTATCCTCCCCTCTCTTTCTGTTTCATTCTAAAATTCCCCATTGGAGAATGTTTCTGTTCTTATCTTCTTTTCTTTTCCGAAGACCCTCTGCAGGGAGATTTTCCGGAGGTTATAGAAGAGTTTCTGGAACATGGAGTGATGAAATGCATCGCCTTTAACCGTCGTGGTACTCTTCTAGCAGGTATCCATGGCGGACTTTGCTATTTTTGGTCCAAGTTTGCTTTCTATGTGTCATTGTTTGGCTCTTACATCCTAGTTTTTACATTTAGAGGCGTTTTGAAAAAAGAATTTTGCTGTTTTCTTTTTGGGTTTTCTCAGTGATCGATGATTATATAAAACTAAGCATACAATTCATGATTTACTTGTTAATAACCTAAGAAGTTGTTCCCAATGGTTTCATATCATGGAATGAGCTCTTATTTTCTTTTCTGAAAAAAAAAATATTTTTTTTAGCTCACAAACAAGAACGAGTTAGTGTGTGGTGTGGTCTGATACCTTGAATCGAAGCAACCTATAAAGGAATCCATTCTTTAATTTTTACACGTAATCTCCTTTCATTAAGATCATTAAGATAAATGAGAGAACAAAAACAAGGGTCGTACAAAAATAAGCGAGGTTGAGCGAAAATTACAACGATAAGGTTAAATATGCTTGATTTGTAGGGGATATACATATAAATATCATGGTTGTGACCTTTTAGATCCCTGAGTTTTTTTATTTCCGTTCTCATTTGACTGGAAACTGTTTTAATTTCAACGCATTTGCAAGTTTCTTCTTTTTCCCATCTCATAAAAAAACAACATTCTAATTTGTGTTGTTTCTTGATTAAGCTCAAATAAACATATGTGGCTTCACTTTGAGTTTTATCCCACACTGGTACTGATTACATAGTTTTCTTGCTTCCTGGAAGCCATTGTTCATATATGGTAAATATTGATGCTTTGACAATCCTGTTGGCAGCTGGATGCTCTGATGGAAACTGTGTTATCTGGGATTTCGAGACCAGAGGCATTGCTAAGGAGCTTAAAGACAAAGATTGTGTGTCTGCCATAACTAGTGTCTGTTGGTCGAAATATGGCCACCAAATTCTTGTATCTGCTGCTGATAGGTCCTTAACACTGTGGGATGTTCTCAAGGGGGAGAAAATAAACCGCATAACTCTGCAGCAGACCCCTTTACAAGCTCGTCTGCATCCGGGATCCTCTAGTCCATCTCTCTGCTTGGCATGCCCACTTTCATCTGCTCCTATGATTGTCGACTTAAAGACAGGAAGCACGAGTCTGCTTCCAGTTTGTATATCTGATGCAGATATGGCGTCTTCCCGCGGCAAAGTATCAGATGGAACTCCACCTTTCACTCCTACTGCGGCTTGCTTTAACAAGTATGGTGATCTAGTTTATGTAGGGAATTCGAAAGGTGAAATACTTATAATAGACTATGAAAGAATTCAGGTACGGGCCATGGTTCCGATATCTGGAGGTGCTGTTGTCAAGAACATAGTATTTAGTAGAAATGGTCAATATCTGCTCACTAATTCTAATGACAGAACAATTAGAATATACGAAAATCTCCTCCCCAACAAAGATGGACTGAAAGTCATGGATGAAATCATGAAAGAACTCGATAGGCTCGATGGTGCTGAGAAGCTGAAGGCTGTTGGAACTAAGTGTTTAACTCTTTTCAGGGAGTTTCAAGATTCAATCACTAGAATGCACTGGAAAGCACCTTGTTTTAGTGGTGATGGTGAGTGGGTTGTTGGTGGTTCTGCGAGCAAAGGCGAACACAAGATTTACGTTTGGGATAGGGCGGGTTATCTTGTAAAAATCCTCGAAGGTCCCAAGGAAGCATTGATTGATTTAGGCTGGCATCCTGTTCATCCCATTGTCGTCTCTGTTTCACTTACTGGCTTGATTTATATTTGGGCCAAAGACTATACCGAGAATTGGAGTGCTTTTGCTCCTGATTTCAAAGAGCTTGAGGAAAACGAAGAATACGTAGAAAGAGAAGATGAATTTGATCTGATTCCTGAAACTGAAAAGGTGAGAATATAATTGTTAATTTCCCTCTGAGATTTTGTTTCCTTGCCTAGTTATATGACATATCTGTGGTTTCAGGTCAAAGAACCTGAAATTAATGAAGATGAAGAAGTTGATATTGTAAATGTGGAGAAGGATTCAGCTTTCAGTGATTCAGATATGTCACAGGATGAACTATGCTTCTTGCCAGCAATCCCGTGTCCCGACGTTCTCGAGCAGCAGGATAAGTGTGTAGAAATTTCGTCCAAAATGATCGATAATAACAATTCTGGATCCCCACTTTCAGAGGAGGCTGGTGCAAATGGCCGTACAACCAATCATGCATCAAGTCCAATGGAAGGTAACATTTCACTTGCTTTTGTGTTTTCTTGTTGATGTTGGTTGGGTCCATTCCATTTACATATATTGTTTGCTTTGCTACCCTACAAAAAGAACCCTTGGCTCAGTTTCTTTAGGTTAATTGCTTAGTGATGAACCTATCACTTAGTTCAGTTACTCGAGCAAATGCACACGTGCGAAACATATCAGAGCGACATTGAATGCCTATTGTATGAAAGATATTGTATTGTTTGTGTTAATCAACGAAAATGGTGTATCGGATTCTAGAAGTGAACATAGATGTTGTGACATGGGTATATTAAGAGAGTTTCGTAGCAGAGTGCAAGACGGGGACTGGGATTAGTTTTATTAGAGATCCAGAGAGAAGGGAAAAATTGTTTGATCTGGCCTCCCCAAAAATGGTTGAGATACATGTTCAAAATCTATGAACTCCTAATAACCGTCTGATGTAGGTTTGAATATGGTTTTCTAATTCTCCGTCACTCATCCAATGATGTAGAATGATCAGCCACATTCTTCTAGCCTCGAATAATTTTTCCAAAGAAACGGGAACATATGAGCAAATTCTTCTTTTTCATTATGAATATTGTGTTTGAATCTTCCTGCCAAAAGTAATATAGCTTAACTTTGAATAAGATGAAAATCTTTTTGAAAGCTTCAGAGTATTCATCCTTTGTTGCTGTCTCGTGGTGCGAACTTCACGATCCATCCTGCAGCCATAGCTTAATTTCTGTTGTAACCCAATTGAAAGAATTCTTCTCTGCAAGCTTGCGAAGAACGCACGCCTACCGACTAATTTGAACTAACAGTTCAATTCCACAATGTTTTCTGTATCTCTGCTCGGTTTGCTTAAAATACTGCTTCATTATTATTCAACAAGTGGTTGGTTTCTTTTGCAGTTTTGGACAACGTGGATGATGCAGGAGGAACACGAATGAAACGAAAACGAAAACCATCAGAGAAAGGACTGGAGTTGCAGGCAGAGAAGGTGAAGAAACCCTCTAAACCTCCAAGTAGATTG
Source organism: Momordica charantia (assembly GCF_013281855.1). Taxonomy (NCBI): domain Eukaryota; kingdom Viridiplantae; phylum Streptophyta; class Magnoliopsida; order Cucurbitales; family Cucurbitaceae; genus Momordica; species Momordica charantia. Next base: position 28,540,907 of record NW_028275167.1, on the reverse strand, counting down.
TCAAAATTTAAAACTAAGTCCATGGTTCATCAGGATAATAGTAATGGTACGTATGGTGATGAAATTTCTGATGAATAGCAGTAGCAAAAATCTGAATTTTTTTCCTTTTTTTTAAAAAATTTAATTTCACTCAGTCTTGGTTAGATTATTTTTGCATATTTCCTGCATCATCAAGTCATATCATATGAGTAAAATTATCTTAATTCCAGCTGCCTCCATAATTTAAATCACTTGCCTTAGTTTATTTTTCTGGATAACAGTGTTCATATCACCCTCACCCCCAGCTCGACCCATGGAATCGATCGCTTTGTATTTTTCGGGTAGGACTGAACCGAACAGTTGGATATTTTTAAGATTTGTTTGTGGTACAACTAAAAATTAATTTGTTAATTTGAGCATGCATAGTGTATAAAATGTTGATTGTTTTCAAATCATCCTATTTTGACTAAATAAAGAGGAAAAATATTAAGTGGGTTCCAAATTTAAAAGCCAAACCAAACTTTTCTCTTCCAATGTATTATACATATAAAGAGCTTAATATATATTTTTTAATTATATAATATTATAAATATGAGAGTGAAGATTTCAACATTGAGCTTATAAATAAAGTAAAACATGTCTCAATTAAGCTAATCTTAATCTTAGAATAGTAATAGGAGGATAGCCTCTTGTGTAGTTTACGTTTCAATTTGCTACCCCAATAAGTCGTAATAGTTTTTCTATTATCTTTTATTTTCAATAAACATATATATATATAGTTCAACAATTGTGGAGGTAGGAAATTGAATCATTTATATTTAAGATAGTATTATCCACTTGAGTTATATTCAGATTGACAATTAATATTTTGATTCTAGCATAATTTTAGAGTATGTTCAATAACATTTTCGTTTTTTGTTTCTATTTTTCATTTTTAGTTAAGAAAAATAGAATTGCATGGTTTCAACACCTATCGATGTAATAATGATAAAATAATATTTTTATTTATGTTTTGGAACCAATTGAAAATAAAGAAATTTGTTGTTTTCAATTTTTTTTTAACAATTTTGTGCAATAAAAGCTTCAATCTTTTATTAAACTTGAAAACAAAAAATAACTAACGGTACCAAACAAATCTTTTAAGTATCTGGATTCTAGTGTGGGGATTTGAAGATCTTTCATCATATTAGAATAAAATATATGAACATATAGATTGATTAATAACAACTAATACACACCATTGTTTTGTTTTTTTTTTTTCTCGAAAAGTTCAATTCAAACCCATGTTAATGCTCGTTAGTCTTAATTATTTATTATTGCTTTATAGTACAATTTATTTATTATTGCTTTTAACTGATATTTCAGCATTAATTATTCACTAGTGACCATTTAAGGATGAAGTCTAATATGTCTAAAATTCTCCTAAGTCACCTATTGAATGAACTTAAGAAATGTTAGTCTTCTCAATTAATAATGTTAACTTTAATTGTTAGTTAATTGTTTAATATCAAATTTTAATTAATCAAACTGATTGACTATTGTCTACTAATAAGCTTTGATTATTAGTCACCAATTATTTAAAATATCAATCTCAGTTATTTTTATTTGAACGAACGAATCAATTCATCATTAAAAAAAAAAATCTAAATGAATCATTTTATCATCAAAAAATTAATATAAATAAATATATGTTTATTTATTTATTTAAATGAATAAATTTAAAGGTATGTTTATAAATTACTTAATATTATTTAGCACATTCTTGCGAACTGCAATACTAAATTTCGATGACCATGAATTTTTATAAACGACAATAACGTTTTTTTTTAATCTATGATAACGTTAAATTAAAGAAAAAAAAGCACTAGCATTTAATTCACATGCTTAACCAAACATAATTTGCATTTAATTCAACTATTCTACGGTTGACTTCCAAAGATTTTATAATTTAACACCCTTACTCATTTTAGAAAGTTAATAATTATTAATTAAAAAAACGCTAAATTTTTTTATAAGCCAAGCGAATAAATTCAAACCTACCAACCATAAATGAAATTGAAACGGTCAAATACACGATCTCACATTATTCTTAAATGATATTGATGCAACGAGTAATGGAAATATTTTTCATGAACTTACTTAGAAATAATGTATTTAAATCTTACCCATAGAGTATTAAGAGTAAAACCAATTTGTTATAGATGTAATGTTGTTAGATCTTAAATCATGGCTAGATTAAAATGTTTTGTCTTGGATAATGACGACATGTCGTTGTCTATCACCAATTGTTTCATTTCGAAATCCATAATGTGACACATGCTCGTCATGGTCAGACCCCACCGCCTATATGCCACTCGGTTACAAACTCTTTTTAACTCATATTCCATTAAAAAAATTTTATTTTATTTTTTTACTATTTTTTTAAATTTATAAGTAGGGTCGAAGCTTTCATGTCCGGTATGAGGTTCGAATTCGAGAGACATCAAGATTTTTTTTTTTTGTATTAAACTTATTCGAATGCTCAAATTTGAAATTTCTAAACCATTGTGATTGATTAGGGTGAAAATTCATCTTAAATACACGTGATCAACCGTTCAACCAAAAACTGTGTGTACGAAAATCTTACAAACTGCGCGAACCAATTCAATAACTGTCGAACTGGGTAATTTATGTCCGAACTCGAGTCCCAACGTTCAAATAAATACTGCAGAACTGCATTCTCCCCTACGCGTACAACTCGTCCAAAATCTCAGAAACAACTATAAATTTAAATTCTTTACACCAACCGGTTATCAACTAACATTATAAATACCCATAAGTTAAAGGCGAGGTATGCGTACCTGGTGATTTTAAGTGATACTAAATTATTGTTTATCCTATACTGACAAAGACTTCGAAGTGCTAACTCCTTTATGCGGGATTCTTTCTTCAAGTGATCTTGGGGACGCATCGTTCTTTATCGAAAAATTTTGATAAAAATAGTGATTGAGAGACTCCAAACTCTTACAGAGGTACCACATGTTTTTTTAATTAGACAAAATTCTTCTTGGGTTGACATGCAAATACATTTTCCGTCCACGCCGTCCACTAGCATCCACATCAAACCATTAAAGCCATTTGTGCAAGCACACGACACAATACTAAATGTTAGTCGAGATTCTCAAGCGCCTATTTATTTTCAAATTTTGCCACATGATCTACAATATATTTAGAGAAAAAAAAAAGATTTTCAACATTTATATGATGTTTATTTATTTTATTTATTTATTTTTTTAGTATAAAAGATGTGGGAGCCGAGGAGATTAAAGGTAATTAGTGCATTACCCACTTAGATTGACAATATCGTTTAATTACTTTTAAAAATATTTCTAGAATCGTAACAAAATTTGGAAAAAAAAAACAATTGTTATTTGAAAAGTAGTTAAACTAATGTAAAAATGTCATGCAAGGAAAGTTATTGAAGAAATAAAAGTTTTAGCATGAACTTGGTAATGTATACCAGTTTCATCAAATTGCATCTTAAACTTAGATAAGTGTTATAATTTTCACATTAAATTTTAAAAAATGTTGCTATTTTTATCCTAAAATTATTGAAAAATGTATTCTCATGCGTGTCAAATGACTTAATTATAAAATATACCATTAATATGAAATTGAAAATATTTAAATAAAAATAATAATTAATTTGTAAGTTTTGAGAGAGTTATATAACTATAATTTTGTTGAAACCATGATTTTTATTAAATTAATGAGGCTTTAGCTTTTTTTAATTAAATTAGTGAAAATTTAATATATGGTAAAAACTACTACTTTTATCTAAATTTAGTATTTAGTTTAATTAAATTAAAAATTTATAGCAAAAAGAGAACCTAATTTAGAGATAATTGACATATCATCGTCCCAACAAAAAGTTTAAAAAAATTTATAGTAAAAATTGATACAAACAAACCAATGTAGGAGTAAAAATAACTTGTTTCCCAAATAATTAACAAACAAGTTAGATTTTGAAATTAAATACAAACCAATTTATGAAACAAGATCCTCCACAATTATTTTATAACCATTTCATTTTTCTTTTAACCAAATCAAAATTGGAAAGGCAGCAAAGAGCAGGAATCTTATTGGTAGCATGGCTGCACCTACAGCCAAGTGTTGGGCAAATTTCATAACTCACCTTGGATTAACTAACCCTCTTCCCACTAACCCTGGTTACCTTCCTCCTCTCTCCTCTCTCTTTAAACCCCCCTTTCTCTCTCCTTGTTGGTAAACCACTTTAGGTTACCAAAGCCTTCTAAAAATGTCTCCCACTGTACAATCCAATCCAACTCCGACGCCATTTTATTCCGCCATTGCACCACCTCTAATCCTCGTCTCCGCCTTCTAATTTGCCGATTCTCAATTCCTCCTCCTCCGCCGGCGGCCGCCATGAGAAGGTCTCCCTCTGTTTCTACTTCCTCCTCCTCCTCCTCCTCCTGCGTCGGCGGCGGCGGCTTCGACAGCAATAATCTCAATCTCGCCGCCCCTCCGCGCCGGCCGCAATCGGAGAAGACCGGAGCGAAACGCCGGAAGCGGAATCAGGACGACGCCAAATGCGAGATTGAGAATCGTAACGGTAATAACAACAACAGCAGCAACAACAATGCCTCTTCCGGCCGCCGGAGCTCCATTTACAGAGGAGTCACTAGGTTTTTTTTTTCGATTTCGATTTCGATTTTCCGTTTCTTTTTTTGAGTTGCATGTTGAATAATTGAGACTCTGAATTCTGAAATTAATTCGGAATCGGATCAACCGTCGTCAGGCACCGATGGACCGGCCGGTTCGAAGCGCATCTCTGGGACAAGAGTTCGTGGAATAGCATTCAGAACAAAAAAGGAAGGCAAGGTGAGGAAGAAAAAAAAAAGCCCTGCTCTGTTACGAAAAGTTAATTAATTAATTAATCGAAGAAGAGATCTCAAATATTCTTTTTTTATTCGGTTAATTTTGTATTTTTTTAAATTATATATAAATTGGAGCCCTGATTTTGTTTGCTGACTGTGTCACGGCCAACGCTCATTTGCACTTTTGTCGCTGCTGCTCAGTTTATTTGGGTAAGCTCTTCTGTAATCTAATTTTTTTTTCCTCTATTTTTTAAAATAATATTTTGGGACACGTGGCGAGAGGAGGGGCTTCCGGTCAAATTTTGGCAATTAATATATTGGTATCGTATATGGCAGGAGCATACGATAACGAGGAAGCTGCCGCCCGAACTTATGACCTCGCTGCCCTCAAGTACTGGGGTCCCGGAACCACCCTCAATTTCCCGGTACTTTTACGTTTTAAGGGTGGAAACGACATTTCACATTTACGTTATGTTTAAAAATACTTTTTTTTTCTTCTCAAATTATTTCATTAAATGTTCAATAAAGTTCTTCCCTAATTCCTATACGCTAGCCGCTAAATTGACTATTTCGGCACTTATTTCCTCGAGAAATTACAAACGTTTTCTTTATAAACAATTTCGTTTCTTTTTCCGGGAAAAAATAACTCCTCGGTCGAAATATGGCCAGAAATTTTACGGAATTAGATATAGGAATTAAGAGATGGATTAAATATAGTTCTGAAAGTAGGAAGGGTAAATTTGTAATTTAACATTTGTTGTAATTTTAAATGGGAATCAGGTAGAGTCGTACAGGAATGAAATAGAAGAAATGCGGAAAGTTACGAAGGAGGAGTATTTGGCGTCGTTACGGCGGCGGAGCAGCGGATTTTCGAGAGGCGTATCGAAGTACCGCGGCGTGGCCCGCCACCACCACAACGGCCGGTGGGAGGCGCGGATCGGCCGTGTTTTCGGAAGCAAATATCTTTACCTGGGAACTTACAGTACGTTCTCTCTCTCTCTATCTACTCTTGACTCCACGTGGCATTCCCACGTGGAATTTTTAATGGCAGCAACGCCAACTTTTAACTACGTGGATCGCTCTGTCAGCTAACGTGGCACTACCTTTTCTTACTTACAGACAATTAATGTTGTCTTTTAATTCTCTTTTTTGTTTTTTTCCATTTTATGAAAAATATAATTGCTCTTAATAATAGCATATTAACAAATCTTTAAAATTGTCAAGGTGGTTTATAATTGGTTAACTACCACATCATAGAAAAATGAGGTACTTGGGTAGGTTTACCCTCCCTGAATTTTATTGGGTGAGTTATTATTTTAATAAGTATTTCAAAATCATTAATTAAATATATTTTTTTTTAAAATTTAAAGTAATATCTTTAATATTTTAACGTATCTCGTAACCATTTTATTTTTTGGTTTCTGATTTTGAAAATCAAGCTTAGAAATACCTCGCCTCTATGAGTTCTTATTTTATTTACTTTTAAAAAAAATTGTTTATGTTTTTTAAAATTTGATTGAGGATTTAAATATATTAAAAAAAGTGAAAACTCAAGCGTAATTTTTATAAACTAAAAAATTCAAAGGCCTAAATCTTGTAATAATAGTGCATTATTTTTATTTGTAATACTATTTGTGTTATGAATTTGATTATTGGAAAGAAATTTATTGCAAGTTTTGAAATTTGAACCTGTAGTTTTACAAGTACAAGGCAGAGTGAGGAGTGGTCCACGAGGGTAAATAATTTAGGGATAGGGGTACGGCACGTGATCCTTCGTCTGCTGCAGTTATAAAATAAATTAATAAATAAAACAGAAACTTTTCGATTCACAGCTTTCCAAAAGTGAACTATGTGGCCTCACGTGCCACTTCACTAGCTTCTGTCGGGAGTCCACCTGTATTTTCATTTTCCGGGACGCCAAATTTCTTTTAAATTTAATTCAAATTCATATATATTTTTTCAATTTATTCATTTTTCTGGGTCAAAATCATATTTATCTTCACAGTAGAATATATATATATATATATATATATATATATATATATATTTTCTTTTTAAATTCATTTTAGTCAAACCAAAAATCACGGGAAATTCCTATGGTCTTACAGACAGTAGGACCAGATGTTCTGCATTCCTGCTTTCCATGTTTGACATTTAAAAAAAATAAAATAAAATACCAAATTTCACTGTTCTTTACCGAGAAATGAAGATAATAATTAATATATGTAGATCTGTTTTTTTCTGATATGACTGCAATTAAATTAACTGATTTAGATTCAAAACCAGCATAACCAAATCACGTGATCAGTGAAAATCATGTTATTAATTAATGGGGTTGTTTAATTAATTATAATTTTGAATTAAGTTTTTGGTATATTTGTTATTATATTTGTTAGACACACAAGAGGAAGCAGCAGCAGCATATGACATGGCTGCAATTGAGTACAGAGGGGTCAATGCAGTGACCAATTTCGACATCAGCAATTACATTGGGCGGCTGGAGAATAAATCATCAGTTTTTCCAGCAGCAGAGCAGCCCCTACAGCCCAACTGCTCCCCTGCTTCCTCTTCTGAGGAAGGCGAAGTAGTACAGCAGCAACAGCAACAGACGACGATGGCGTTCTCAGGCTCGCCCCTCCAGTTCCCGTCGATGGAGAACAGCCCGACGACAATGGAGGAGGATCATGATCTGCATTGGTCATTCCTAGACACGGGGTTCGTGCAGGTCCCCGACCTCCCCCTCGAGAAGTCTGGCGAATTGCCTGACCTGTTCTTTGATGAGATCGGGTTCGAGGACGACATCGGGTTGATATTCGAGGCGAGCTTGGAAGACGAGAGGTGCGGGGAGGGGGGTGAGAAGTTAGAAGATGTGGGGAAAATGGAGATGATGAAGAGTGATCATGAGGAGAGGGGGTTGTTCTCGACTACTTCGCCATCTTCGTCGTCGATAACCACCTCGGTTTCGTGTGAATTTAGGGTTTGAAAAAAGGGTGGCTTTAGGAGATGAAGTTTGGTGAAGAGTGGATGAGAAAAAAGATCAATTCCAGAAGAATATGATCATGGTTTCTGGGTCTGTGGTTTAGTCTTTGGTTTTCAGTTTGGTTTAAGGAAAAAGAGAGAGAATTAGCTGAGGTGTTTTCTTTTTTCTTTCTTTTTTTGGGTTTTAAATTTGTTTTTAAATTATCCAGAAATAACCTTTTTATTTTCTCAATGGTTTTTGGTTCAAGGAAAAAGCCAACTAACGTACCTAAAAAACATATCTAACTTGTTCCCCTCCCTCGTTCTTTCTAGACCATGTGACACTATACATATATATATGAAAAAAAAAACATATCTATCAAATTTGTCCTCCTTTGACTATATATATCTATGTATAATACTTTGTATTGCGGTAGTCTGACATACTTTGATGTCTAAATTAGATAATTAGTTCGGTTAAGAGTAACAAAAAGTAGAGTTTGATTGAGAGTAGAAAAAAGTAGAGTTGTATAAAAAATGCACCTCACGCTCTAGGCCTCATCTTATTTATAGAGGGGGTGATCTTCTCGAGTTGGGCCGAGTTGATTTCCTTGATTGATTTGGATTTTGGCGGGTGTGTGACATGGTCAAGTCATCTTACTTTAGGTGAATCTAGTATGATAATGTCACTCATTACTACTTTGGTAATTATATGAACATTTATAAGGAATATCTTGGGTGTGTTTTTTTAAAGTGGTAAAACAGTATAATTGAGATTCAAACTTTTAATGTATAAGAAAGGCTATTGTTTGGGAATTTTGAATTAAAAATAAAATAATAGAGCTCAAGTGTACACCTCACAAGTAAAAAAAAATGGAATAAGTATTCAGTATCAATCTTCTAGGACGACTAACGTAATATTTTTGAAAAAATAATGATAATCGACAAGTTTGCCATTGGTTTTAAGGTAACAAATAGTATTATCGATGTTGGTTTTGGTATTTTAAAATGGAGTGAAATAAAACTAAGTCAAATTACTTTAAATTAGCTAAGAAAATATGAAATTAGACTAACTAGGCGCGGGTGCCTCCTCTGCTTAAAAATCGGTTCCTAATATGTCAATTAGAAAAAGGGAATTTAGCTTAATAAAAACCAACCGTAACCTTCGATCGAGGTTTTATGTCTAGGCTACCCGAACGAAACCTTTATATCTAAACCTTACTTTACAAAGTTAAATCAAATAAGTTGTAAAAATAACTAACCCTTATGACATTAAGGTTTTTTAAATCATTAATTGGCCAAATTAAATTCTTAACTTTGTAAAAACAATTAAGTGATGAAAGAGTGAGAAAACACATTTTGCCTTGCTGTATTTTTTAAAAACTTAGCTAATCATCCATAAGTGATGGAGATATATTTGTTAGAGAAAAAATAAATTAGAATGTGGAAGAGAAGTTATAAAATGCGAAAATTGAGAAGAAAAATATTGATAAAATATTAAATTTTTGGAGAGAAAAAATTAAGAGGGATATATTAGAAAAAGATAAAGAAATAAAAATATATATAGATAAAATTTTGGAGAGAGAGAAATAATAATAAATATTCTAAAATTGTTTCCTATCTTACGTAGGAAACAATTTTAGAATGAAAAATAATTTTTTTTCAACGAAATGAAAAAAAAATTGTTAGAAATAAATATGTGAAAGAAAAAAAAATTGAGAATATGAAGAATAAATATTTTTAAAAATTACTCTTTCTTGTTCAACTTTTATTTTTAAAAATATTTATTAAAGGTTTAAAGGAAAAAGTAATTAAAATGGGCCCTTATTATTTAACATTTGCTTTTGGGTGAATTTGGGCCGAAGAATGGGCTGAATGGGCTCTGAAAAACTGATATCCAGAGGTTTTGCCTTTTTTACCCCAAATCTTTAAAATATATTTTTCTATTCCGCCCTTCTTAAACTATTTCAACAAAAGATTGACTTTTCATTAGAAATATAGTTTTTTTTTTTTTTTGGTTCAAAAGATTTAAACCCTATTGGTCCTTTAATTTCAACTTTTATTTATTTTTCCTATTGTACTTTAAATATATATATTAGAGTTGTTTGCTTTCTTTTTTATTATTAGTTGTCACAATTTTAACACCACTAAAGAAAATTATTGAAATATTGTTATTGGTAAAAAATCGCCCGAACTTCGTCAATGCGACCCCTTTGTGAGGAGACACCCCTTTTCTCGAAATTATGGAACTATTTTGCTAAGTTCCTTAAAGAGAGTTGTCTCGCGTCCCTAGGTATTCTCTAACAATACACTTGTGTCAGTTTCGGGTACGGGTACTGGTACCCTTTTGTTGAAGGTCATTCGAACCTTTTCTTAGGAGTATGACATAGGTTACTTCAGCGTTGTAGCGTCTGGTACTTAACATTGGCTCGAGGTATTTTCTCTACCTATTCTTAACTTGAAAAAGTAGGGGTACCTTGCGTCGTTGAATCTACATCGAATAATATTCTTTATGTATAAAATTTATGACAAGATTTTGCAAATAAATATCAGAACATTCCCATTTAAATTAAGAGATTAATATAAATATTTTAAAAATATATAGACCAAAATTAATATTTTAAAAATACATTGATCGAAATAGACAATAACAGAAAGGTTTTAAACAAAACAAAAATATATCAAGAGTCAAAGAAGAATTAAAAATCATACTCTTAACTTTGTTTTTAACTTTAATAAGCTTTTTTATTATTATTATTTCACACTTTGTAACGTGGGTTTTAAAAAATCTTATCCAAAACAATATCTAACTTCTCAAATACATATTTTTCATTTTAAAAAAATTGATTGAGATTTCAAAAGTATTTTTAATAACAAGAAAGCAGAGGAAATATTTTGTAAAGAAACAAACTTGTTTTTTTAAATGCAAATATCTTATAAAATAAGTAATTGAACTAAAGATTTAATTTGAATAAGAAGGACACTATATTAACTAGAGACATTCATACAATATTATAAATAAAAATAGAAAAATAGATTATAGGGAGGTCCAAGAGCAATAGCCTACAAGTCAGCTTTTTTTTTTTAATTTAATTAAATTAATTTTTTTTTAGTTTAACCATTATTTAGTTTTACATTATTGTCTCTATAATTGAACTCAAACGTACTAAATAATAAAAGGCCTTTGGAGCCATTCATTTAATTTATGAGTTTATTTCTTCCATCGGCTGAGCTACAAATATTATTTATTAGTCCAATAAAACTAGGTTTCTATAAAAACATGAATAAAAATTAAAGCCATATATGCAGAATTCCATTTTATTTATATATAAAAAAAGACATATTATATTACCTTTTATTTTTAATGAACTTTTTTTAGACAAAAACTATTTTGTTGCTAATTTTTTAATTAAATTGTTGACTGAACAAAAAAAATAAATATTTTGGGCTTTAACCTCGATTTATTTATGAAAGTCAGACACTTATTTTCATTAATGTAATAATAGAATAAATAATACATCTACTTAATTTCTTTTAGGCTTAAATACTATTTTGGTCTCAATTCAATTTTATTTTTTTCATTTTAATTATTGTACTTTATGAAGTTCATTTTGGTTTATGTATTAATTTCAAAATTTACTTATTTTAATCATTGTACTTTCAAAACATCTTTTTTAGTCCCTTTTAAAAATGTGACTAATTTGATCTTTACAAAATTTTAATGAAAATTTTATATATAATAATTATTATTAATATAAATTTATGGTTGCATTTCAAGAAATTTAGGGAATGAAATGTTATGTTAAAACTATGATCGAACGGAATGAAATAGAATTGAAAATAAAAGAATCAAAATTGTCACTTTTTAAAAATACATATACCAAAATAGACGTTTCAAAATATATGAACTAAAATAAGCAAAAATTAAGAGTACATTGACAAAAATAAAAAAATGGATGTTTTAAAAGTATATGGATAAAAATAAACAAAAACCGGAAAAAAATAATATTCAAACCATTTTTTTCAAATTATAAATAAAATTATATGCAAGGTTTGATATAAAAAGGGACTGTTAAACAAATTTAAAAAATATATATAAATTATGAAAATTTGAGATAAAAAAAATGGACTATTAGAATAAATTCAAATCAAAACACACAGACACGCTTAATAGAGATCAATCAAGAAGTGAATTTATCAATTATGTAGTAATTGACACCTACTCTTTTCTTTGAAGTCGTAGAAGTTAATTAACTTGTCATCGTTCTAAAAATATTGAAACTATTTTCAAATTTCAAACCCTTGAGGCTTCGTTTTCGCTTTCTATTACTCGTTCCCAGTTTTTAACATGTCAATTTCTCAATGGTAATCAGAAGATAGGTGTTGATCGATAAACGTTAAGTATTGTCAATATAAACTCACTCTATCTAGTCTCGGTCTACCATGCAACCCACTTTATTGTTTGAGCTTAAAAAATATGGAAATGGTAGATTTAAGCACTGACCTAAAAAATGATGCCTATTTTGTTAAATTAAAAAAATAAAAGCGAAGAAAATAAATAGACTACTATTAGCATTTTTTTCCTTGTATTTATCACGGAAAATCTGAATCAATAATAAACAAATAAAATGGAAAAAAAATTATTTTATTAAAAAAATAAATGTAAATAATAAGTAGCTTGGAGGGTAGCGTCGGTGAGGGAGTGAATAATTCATGGTAAGTTTTGTTCCTTACTTAAACAATTTAAACATTTTTCTAAATACTTTTCTAAAAACAGATAAAGAAAATCATATTTAAATTAAAAAAAGAAAAAAAAATCTTCAATTTCCATTTTCTTCTGACACACACTTTATTTTTCCACTCCTTCCTTCTTCTCCCGCCTCTATATAAGTCCTCTCTCCTTCTTCACTCACCGAGTCACTCCCGAGTTGAAAATCACGTTATGAACTCACTTCCCTACATTTTTCTTCTCCTTCTCTCCCTCCGCCTCGCCGGAGCTTCCGATTCTCCTCCGCCTTCCGCCGCGCTCTGTAAAACCACTCTCTACCCTAAGCTCTGCCATTCGATTCTCTCCTCCATCCGATTCTCGCCCTCCGATCCCTACGGCTACGGAAAATTCTCCGTCAAACAGTGTCTGAAGCAGGCGATCAAAATGTCGAGCGTAATCGGCGGCTACCTTCGCCGTGGAGGCGGTTCGAGGCTGAATCAGCGGGAGGCCGGCGCGCTCGACGACTGCAGAGAGCTCGCCGATTTGAATGTGGAGTTTCTGCGGTCGATTGAGAGCGTATTGGAGGCGGCGGAGGGCGTGGATGAGCAAGTGGTGGAGCGCGTCGAGAGTATTTTGAGCGCGATCGTGACGAACGGCCAGACGTGTATCGACGGATTGGTGGAATCGAAGAGCAGTTTGGGGAGTGCGCTATCGGCGCCGCTGTCGACTGCCGGGGAACTGTACAGCGTGTCGTTGGGATTGGTTAAGAACTCGCTGTCGCGGCGGTGGAAGAAGCGGCGGCAGAGTTTTCCGGGCGGCGGAGGGAACAGAGAGCCACTGATCACGCTGATCAAGGTACGCGTACGATTGAATGTGCTGCTGCTGTTTCTGTTTGTCTGTTCGTTCGGTTACAAGAACCATCGCATTTGCTTTATTCAATGCATTATAAATAAATAAATAAAAATTAGGGGAAAAAGTTTTTGTTTGGATGCAGCCATTGGTTTAGACTTCTTTTCTTAATAAAAACGAACAAAAAAAAATATAATATTTAACAATAAACAATTATTAATATTTTTTAAAAAATGAAAAAATCTATATTCTTTTTAAATAATAATGAGTCGTCAAATATTTAGTTTTCAAGTGAGACAAATATTTTCCTATTTTTAAAATCGATATTTTCACTAATGACCATGAAGTAGAAATGTCACATCATTTACAAGTAAGTTGCATAAAAATGGTATTCTTATGCAGAATGAGGAGTTTGACATTTGATAAAGACCTTTTTTTCCCCGAAATGGCTACAAATTATTGACAGAAAATTGAAATTTTATTCCTAACAAATTACTTTTATTTTGAATTAACTCAAATCTTAAAAATAAAATTATTGTCACAACACTTTAATTGCTTTCATTTTAAGAGTTATTTGAGTTATGTTCCTATAACCTAAAGTTAAGAGTAGTATGTAAGCTTATTAAGAAATTGCTTATATTCACGGGTATTTGTTTGTTTGTTTTTTTTATTTATATGTATCTACGAGTTGGTTAATCCTATATATTATACAAATATAATTTTATGACATTCATCTTTTATAATATAAATTTTTTAGCATAATTTATAATACACATCAACTCTTACTGATTATAAACCCATGAATCAAAGAAAGGATACAAATTTTCATAATAACATGATTAAATATAGACTAAACGAATTTAAGTTTTATTGAAACTTTATTATTCCAATTTTATCTTAAAAAATTGAAGAAAAAAAAAGATACATCCACACATTTAAAAAAAGATGGGTAAAACTTCCTCTTCCTTGAAGCCAACATGGCCTTAATTAATGGTTGTCATGATGGGAAATTAGTCAGGGAAAAAACAGTTGAAACGTTCAAATATTAATGGAATTAAATATCCTCCAACCATCTTAAATCAAATGGAGGGTAGATATCATATTCATAGGACTTAGGAAGTGAGAATATAATTATGTGCTGTTAACTTTTTGCATAAATTTATTAATGGGCATTTAATTGATTGCTGATTTATTTTACATTGATTATGAAAACCACCCAAAACCAATTTCTCATTATTTACAGCTAAGTTATAAAATGATAGAGCAATTTTTAACAAATGGTAAAATTCAGGATTTTTTTTTTTTTGGGTAATTTAGCCTTCATTAATTAGTTGCATTATAATATAACATGATAAAGACTTATTTTATGTGAAAATGACTAATCAGACCTCGAAATAAAAGAACTCCTCAGACAAAAGGACATGAAAGGGGTCAAAGAAGCTATTTGACTAATTACTTACAGAAGTAAAAGGAAAAAAAAAAAGATTAATAACACACTAAAATAAATCACACAAATGTTTTAATTTTTAGTGTAACAAAATTAGATTATAAAAATTTCCAATCATTTTTCTACTGAATTAGTATCAAAATTTGTATAATCTAGAAATGAAGGGAGATTGAAACTTATAATTTTATTTTATTTTTTCACTTTACCATTTAGGCTTTATCCCTGTCTACACGAAACTGCATATTTATTTATCTCTTTTAATTATATTAGTTAACAAGCAAAGTTAGGAAAGAAACCAGTTAGATTTGTGCAAATATTAATGCAGTTAAATATCCTCCAACCATATTATTTAATGTACATGTGGAGGAGAATTATCATAATAGTGGTGGAATATAATTACAAGAATCATGTACAAATTAACTTAATCAGTAATTAATTAATTTCTGATTTCTCTTAATTGGAATATCATAATAAACAAACATGGGAAGAAGGTAGGCTGCAGGGGCATCTGCAACCCTATCCTTAATACTACAAAATCCCAATTTTAAGAAATATTTTTTAGTTTATTATTAAAAAATTATTTTTTGGGGGCTGAGTTAAATATGTTTGATAAGATTCTCGGTATCACGAGAGACAGATTAGAGGGGACGGCATCTGGGATTCCCAAATTCTGCCAGTTGCATGTTACAAATTGAAATGTGGATTCTCTTCACATTTTTAAATATACATACTCTAATTATTCAATTCCTATTATTGATTTGGGTGAACTACACTTTGTCCTGATTTCGAGGTTTTGTTTCTATTTGGTTTTTAAATTTCAAAACTTGACTTTTAAAAAATAGTTCTAGAAATTTGAGGTACTATATAGCATTTGTTGATGTATTTATTTTAAATGAGGTATGTTTAAACATCAAACCGACTCAATCTAAATAAGGTTAAAAATCAAATTATTTTGGTCCTTGTATTATTAACTTTTGTCTATTTTTCTCCATGCTTTCAATTTTGATCTATTTTGGTCTTTATATATTCAATATATATATATATATATATATATATTATCCCATTCTTTCAATCATAATTTAGGCACGGTACCAAATTTGTCATATCTTTTTATTTAACGATTTTTATTGTGTAGATTTTGTATTATACAGGGATCAAAATCTTCATTTTGAACTAATTAGACAAAAGCTGGAATTATAAGTATCATAATAGAATTGAAACTTATTATGCAGTGTTTCATATATCATTATTATTCTCTTGAGTATAAATCTGTACAGTTTAGTTGATTTTAGAGGTCAATTCTCTTAAGGGTTCAGTTGCATCAGGGACTGCGAAAAATGGGGTCCTGCAACCAATCCACAATCTGCTCAGGAAGGGAGCGTTTGTTAACTGATTTAGGCACCACTGGAATTTTCATCAACAACACTGTGGTTGTTAGCTCAACTGGTGCTGACAACTTCACATCAATTGGTGATGCAATTGCATTTTCTCCCAACAATTCTATGCCTGAAGATGGTTACTTTGTTATATATGTTAGAGAAGGATACTATGAAGAGTACGTCGTCGTCCCCAAATACAAAACCAACATAATGCTCATCGGAGATGGCATTAACCGAACAGTGATCACTGGAAACCACAGCGTCGTCGATGGTTGGACGACTTATAATTCTTCTACCTTTAGTAAGTAAACCGACAAACCATCTAAATTACAAGTTTGATCCGTGAACTTGCAAGACTGTGTAACATAGATGCTTAAACTTTCAGAGTACTTGTGTCTAATAATAGGTTTACGAACTTTAACCATCTAGAAGTTTCGAAACTAAACTTGTAATTTAACCTAGTTTCGAAATATACTGAGTATTTGGATTTGGCATGTTTATGCAGCTGTTTGTGGGGATGGATTTGTTGCAATAGACGTGACATTTAGGAACACAGCAGGGCCAGAGAAGCACCAAGCAGTGGCAGTGAGGAACAGTGCAGATCTCTCAACATTCTACCGCTGCAGCTTTGAAGGCTATCAAGACACTCTCTATGTGCATTCCTTCCGACAATTCTACAGAGAATGCGACATCTACGGCACCGTAGATTTCATATTCGGCAATGCCGCTGCGGTTTTCCAGCAATGCAACCTCTATGCCAGAAAGCCCCTACCGAACCAAAAGAATGCCTTCACAGCGCAGGGTCGAACCGATCCGAACCAAAGCACAGGCATCTCAATCCACAACTGCACGATCAGAGCTGCACCCGACTGGGCAATGGACTCGAACGCGACGATAGCGAACTACCTCGGGCGGCCATGGAAGCAGTACTCAAGGACAGTGTACATGCAGTCATACATTGGGGATTTGATCAGCCCTGTGGGATGGCTGGAGTGGAATGGAACAGCAGGGCTGGAGACATTGTATTATGGGGAGTTTGAGAATCATGGGCCAGGAGCAAACACAAGTATGAGGGTGAATTGGCCTGGCTATAGCTTGATGAATGCTACACAGGCCATGAATTTTACTGTCTATAACTTCACTATGGGAGATACTTGGCTGCCTTATACTGATATCCCCTTCAATGGAGGTCTGGTATGAAATTCTTTCACCTTAAATTATCATCTTTCTTTCAAGTTTTTGGTGAATTGTTGAGAGAGAGCTGAGTTTCTATGGATACACACTGTATACATTCTTGGGAGCTGGGGAATTTTTTTGGAGAGAACTCCAAATATTTTCAAAAGAGGAACCTATAGATAAGTTAAGTTTATGATGTTAATCCTGGTTCGGAGCGTTTAGGGGAGAGAAATCAATCGTTTTTGGTATTAAGCTCGAAATTGAGATTTCTTAGTCAGTAAGACAAGAGACCCTAGACCTTCGCTAACTAGGCTACCTCTTCAAGGCTAAAAAGAAAAGGCCCTTTTTATAGTTATTAAATATGTTTAAATTTTGCCCATACGAGTCTTAGTTAAAATGCTAGTGATTCAAATTATTTTAGTTTAAATTTTTCATACCTTCTCTAAAAAAAGAAAGAAAGACAATCTTGATACTTATTTTATTTTAGCATGTATTTTTAAAACTATCTATTGATATATATGTACTTTTAAAAAATTATTATTTTAGTCTATTTTTCTTTTAATCTCATTTATTTCATAGCCTGACACTTCACTCAATAAATTTATTGAAATATAATCATAATTTTATGTTAATACGTTGTGTTAAAATTGTACTAGTAGAGACTAAATTGGTCACATTCTAAAAATACAAAGACCAAAATGGACTTCAAATTCTTCGATGACTAAAATACATAAAATTTGAAAATGCAGGAACCAAAATTAAAGTGGTAGGACCAAACTATTATTTAAAACTTAAATTATTTTATATATAATGTCTCGTTATACTTGTTCTTCAAAGTTTAATATCAAGATATTGGTTTTGATTCCATAATCTATTAAAATTTATCCAAAGTATAAAGGGTGTATAAATGGTCAGTAAAATTTGACAATCCCACTAATAAAAAAAGAAGTATTCTTATTACTTTCTTAATATTTTATTTTAATATATTTATTAAGTATTGTACAAACAAACAAATAAAATTTGAACAAGTTAGAAAAAATTATCATTTATTTCTTAACAATATAAATCTTGTGGGGCCCGTTGCAAACTTCGGCTTCATTTCGTCGCGAGCAATCCGTAATAAACATATGCGAAGTACGCTGCCACTGCGATCACAGTCGCCGCCGCCAGACTCGCCATCGCCGGCGACGGCATCCTTCCGACCGTGACGCCGCGGGCAAACTTTGCCGCCGTGGTCCCTGTCGGAGATGGAGCTCCGGTTCCAACCTTGCGCTCTTCTTGATTCTTAACCACCTCCTCTGTTTTGGATTCCTTCCCCTGTTCTGGGTTTTGATTTTCGATTTCTCTCTTCTCCGTTGGCTTCTCATCTGGGCTACCGATTTTCTCATCCTGCGACGTCGTTTTCGGCTCGCCGGAATCTCCTTGTGCCGGACCCTTCTCAGCCGCGGCGGCGCCCTGCGGCGGAGCTTCTTCCTTGGCCCCCGCCGAGGCTTGCTTTTGGAGTTCTGCAGACTTTCCCTTACCGTCATCCGCTGGCTTCACTGAATTAGAATCGTCCTTTGGAAGAGCCTCCTCCGGCGCTTTAGTTTCAGTCTTTGTCTCCGGCGTGGCGGCTGTTTCCGGCGAGATTTCAGGGGTTGGTTGTTCTGGTTCTTTGGGAGGCGGGGCCGCCACCGCCGTTTCCGCCGCCGCCGCCGCCGCCGTCTCTGCTCCGGTAATTTGTTTGGGCATTGTAATGGTTAGAATTCCCCCTTCAAATTTATCATCAATTTTGTCGATTAAGCAATTTTCTGGAATTGGGTAAGTTTTATCCAATTTTAACCATTTGTTATTTCCCGCGTTCCGAGTTCCGGTCACCGCCACCGTCCGTGTCCCTTCATCAACCCTAAACTTAAATTGCTGCTTGTCGAAATCTGAGAAACGATTCGATCACAAGAGAAACAAATTCAGAATCGAACGAAAAAATAGATCTACCAAAACAATCAACACGACGGCGACATTTTGGAACACGTTAATGAAAGTTAAAGAAATTAGACGGCGAAATGTGGTCGAGCTCCGACCTGTCAGTTCGAGCTGCAGAATATGGGCTTCGGTTTCTTCTTTCTCTTCAACCTTCGGAGTGAACGGCTCGTAATAAGCGCGGAAGGATTGGCGGCGGAGGGCGTCAAGTCCGCCGGTTCTTGGCCTCAGCGTCGTCATTCTGAGTCGCCGGAAAAAATGGCGGTTTTTTTTCTTCTTGTTGTCGGGTCGGGTCTTTTGGTGGGTCGGATTTTCTTTTGGTGGGTAAAACTTAGGGTTTGTTTGGTGGTATTTATAGGGTTTGGAATTGGTTTGCTTGGGGTTGAGATTATACCTTTTTTGGTTTCTTTGATTAAGGGGACAATATATTTCCCCTTTTGTGTAGTAAAGTATAACTTTTCAATTCAATTTTGCTTCCAAATGTGATTCAGTTAATCTCTTTTTCATTGCAAAGTTTTTGGAAAAAGTTGAGATTGCATTCTCAATAAGATTACTCATTTCGGTAGTTGAGAGTTGAGAAGTTTGTTTAAATTGTATAGAGAAATTGTATTGAAAAATTACTCCTTGTATTTAGTTCAATTTTATTTGAACTCTAACACCAAGCTCAGCATTCCATCCATTATATTAGTCGAGTCAATCCAATTCGTTCTTATCTCTCAATAATATAAGGATAACTTATGGCTTCGCGAACGGGGAGAGATTTGAATCCTCTTAGCAGAATAATTTTTTTTGTAATTCAACCACTTATGAGCTAGGTAGAGTTTTGACAAATTGAGTAATGTTGAGATTGACAATAAAAGTAAAAACTAATATTAATTATTAAAAAATTTATGGTCAAAATGAGCGTAGTTCAATGATAATTGAAATATATCTACAAACAAGAGGTTGTGAATTCGATCATTCACCCCACATGTTGTATTATAAAAAATAAAAAAATAAAACTAAAAATTTTATGAAAATAACAATCGTAATGTTGTTTAAGGACTTTCTTTAAACATCCCCTAAATCAAATTCATTCAACCCTAAAATATTAGGATTCATTTTAAAAAACAATTACTCGTAAATTTGGCAGCGTATATGAATTTTTACGTAAAATTTTCAATTTTATTATATTGAACCTTAGACTTAAAATAAAATTTTCAAATTTTGATTTCTCATAGACTTTTGAAATCATATCCTCTTATAGGCTATAACTTAATTTAGACCTCCGACATTGAATTGATTGATAGTTCTAATTTATCGTGATGTGCATTATTGATTTCATAAGGAACTTTCTCCCATCATTTCAATTTTCCATGTCCTATTTTCAAGTTTATTATATATGCAATAAAAATCATTTTGAAAAGTAAGGGAATTATGAAGATTAAACTATATTATATATTTGAATTAAATTTATCAACACATAAACTTAAGATTTTAAATCGAGTGGTGATTTATTCATCCTTAACAAACGCCAATATGTAGAGAAAGAATAAGATGTCTTAACTACTTAATTATGTCTATTGCTAAGATTGGCATATATATATATATTATTTATTTATTAACGAAAAGAAACATTTTTCACCGATGTACTTTAATTTTTTTAGAAAATTTGCTAGTCAATAAAGGAAAAAGAGTAGTAGTGACGCTTTTATACAAAGTAAACCATTGACACTTACTTTGAGTAGAAAAGTAAATTTCGTTTTTAATTTTGTTGTTAAATTTTAAAATTAACTAATTAAGCATGCCAAAAAGTCAGAGTTAATAAGGAAAAT
The DNA here is from genome assembly GCF_013281855.1 of Momordica charantia. Lineage (NCBI taxonomy): Eukaryota > Viridiplantae > Streptophyta > Magnoliopsida > Cucurbitales > Cucurbitaceae > Momordica > Momordica charantia. Next base: position 28,519,761 of record NW_028275167.1, on the reverse strand, counting down.
GTTGGCATAGTTGGTCTATCCCTTTTATACTATGTAATTGCCTCTTAAAAAATTCCCTAATTCATTTATTGGATTATTACAATTGGGATGAAAACTGTAACATTTTTCCAAAAAATAGAAAGGTTACCAAATCCCTTAAATAAAAAAAAAAGGAATCAAATCAGATATTTTTTAAAAAATAATATTATAAATGTAAAGAATACAATTTGTATGAATTTGGCACGAAAGCGACCGACGATCAATAACTTGTCCGTCTGGCTCAAGATTTCTCTCGTCTTAGAGTTCCTACTTCCGCAGCCGTACGGCGATCGCAAAATTTCCTCCGCTCCAAATTTCAACGAGAAATTCTGGAAAATTGCAGGTACGTACGAATCGACCTAACTCTGTTCCCTGTTGAAATTGAATACCGATTGCTTGTGGTTCTGGCAAATTTGAAGACGACGATTTCTCTTCAAAGATTAGAACGATAACGTGGCTTCGATTCGATTTCGCTTACATCCGATAAATTTGATGTACGCACGTTCGCATTCCGAATCGATGAATTTTTCTCTCTTTTTTTTTCTGAGATATATATATAATACGGAACTCTGCTGTGTCTCCGATTCACTTCTCTGTTTCTTTTTTTGCCATCCGATCTGATCTGTGATTTGTATTTTCCCCTTCGCTTCTTGTTTGCGATCGATCTGAAGAACTGTTCGTCCGTACCAGAGTGCCACCGGAAGATCTTCGATTACAGGTAGCGATTAAGCAGGTTTCTGATTCTCTGCAACATTTAATTTGTTCGATTCTCAATTTTTCTGATTACCACATTTCCACTTCTCATGCCAAAAAATAATAATAATAATAATAAAAAAAAAAACGTTCTAAGAGCAACTGCAACCGGATAGACATATCCACATATATCATATACGTATGATGTTTTGGAGCGAGAATTTAAACTTTTGATTCATTTTTGCCCATTTTCAAGTTTGTTTTTTCCTTTTAATCTTTATACTTTACTTTCATTTTAGTCAGTCAATTTTTTTTTTAGTTTATTTGCATCCATTCAGTCACTAAATTTTTCCAAAAATTTTGTTCATTCACCCTCACTTTTATCTCATTTACTGTTTGATAATTCAGCTACTAAATTTCTAGTGTGTATAAAATTTTATAAGAAAGGATCAAAGTGGTCATTATTTAAAATACATAAATTAATATTAAAATAAATATTTTGAAAGTACGGTAATTAAAATTAACAAATAAAACTACAGGATAAAAAAGAATCCGAACTAAAAGTAAAAAAGACAAAATAATTTTTAAACTTTCTCTATACTCTGTCCTCTTTGTAGTAATATTTTTATACAAGTTCAGTTTTGAGATGTTTTAGTTGAAACTTGTACTTAATTTTTTTTAGCACAACACGTGGGAATTTAACCCGTAATTTTTTTATCAATGGTAATATGTTACAAAAATTTAGCAAGAATTAGTATTAATATTATTTTTTTTCTTGAATATAACCTGTAGAGTTAGAAATTCGAACTTGATATTTAATCGAAAATAAGTTTTTTAATCAATTAAGCTAGCTTAGGAATAATGATATTTTAAAGTAGGTCAGATAAAATATTTAAATTTTAATGGCTTATTTTATATCAAGTGCGCTTCATAAACAACTATATTACCTACGATTGAAGGTTCATAATTTAGTGGGACCATTTTGATATAGACACACATGTATTTTTAAAATATTATATTTCAGGCTACTTGATGATGGCGTTTTCTTTTCTATGACATAACACATATCATTGAAATTTTTTCCCTTTCCCTTTGCCAAAAAGAATAATAATAATAATAAATAAATAAATAAATATTTTTCATTCTGTCTCTATTTGTCTATTTCTTATCCAATCCACATTTGGGCTGACGAATGAAATCGTGCTTGACATGATGTTTGTTGTGTAATTTGTGTGTGAATTATTTAAATAAATCGAATATAAAAACTTAAAAATATATGCAACAATTATTTAATTTTATATAATATAAAGTTATTTATTTGAGAAGATTAACAAATCTATAAATAAATCTACACACATAATGAATTCTCAACTATGAATATATAAGTTTAATACGATCTGAATCTCATCAACCGTGTTAATGTAAAAGATAATAATAATAATTATTATTATTATTATAACATTCAAAGTAGACTCAATCTTTTAAGATCCAATTTAATCACGTTCTTATTTCGCTTTTCTATTTTATGTTATTTATTTCGTTTTCTCTTCTTTAATAAAAAGAAAAACATAACTATGTTTTATATGTTTTATTTATAGTTCTTTTCTTTTTCTTATTAAAAGAAAAGAAAAAAAAACATGTTTTGTAACATTTGGGGTTCTCTCAAATTTTAAACTAAAAAAAGTAAAAATTTTATATGGAAATCGAGTATTTAAAATGTTTATGTTATATTTATTTTTTAATAGTTGTTATGCATTTTATAAATAAAAAATTATAAATAATATTTTTATCTATATTTCGAAAAAATTTGAAAATAAGAAGAAGAAATAAGAAATTTAATATTAAAAACGTTAGAAAAACAAGAAACATGAATAAGTATCAAATGCATAAAATTGAAAATGGGAAGTGAGAAACAAAAAACATGAATATTACTAAACAAATCCTTAGAGTTCATTTCATGCTTTTTATTAAGAAATTTTTTTCAGTAATATTTTTTTAGTACAGGTTTTTATTATAATGTTTTTTTTTTTTGGTAAAATTTTAGAAATAAAAGAATGACACGTTTGATACCAATTTTTTTTATAAAATATATTATCTTAATGTCAACCTGGATTTAATTTAATTAGTTAAATTTCTAACTCTGCATGTTAGTCTTATTAGAAAAAAATATTATTTTAACCCGATAAGCCTTTTAACTACAAATTCCAACAACAATATGGAATTCAATTATGTTTGGTTTTGCATTGCCCATAATTTTATAAAAATATCGTGCACCAAATAGACAAAGGGCTAATTTTACAGAATATAAAAAGCAATGCTATTTATGAAAATGAAACAATTTATTTTATAAAAATTTGTTTTTAAATTAACTTTTTTTTTTCCTTATTGGTTCTCTTCTTTTGTGTAGGGTTGTCCATTCACGATGCTTAAATTAAAGCTATTATGGAAATGGAGGCAGGTCTGTTTTCTTTCGTTTTCTTCTCTCTCATCATTTATCAATAATATCTCTCCATGCTTATTTGATTTTTTTAAAAAAAAAAAACTCTCTAAATTGAATAAATATCTATATTATATGCATATTTCAAAATCTTCATTATGTGTGTGTTTCTTTTTCCATATACTACCAAACTCCAAATTACAAAAAGCAAAAAATAATTATATCTTATATATTAAAAACTGTCAGGTGGAAGTGGAACCCAACTAACCCAACTGGCAATTGCTCCCTTCTATAATTATCCACCATAAAGTTTTTTTTTTTAAACAAATAGTTTGTCACTATAATTTTATAAAAAATAATAGTCGATTTACTTAATCACTTGATTAAGATTAAGGTTTGCTTGGTTAGTAATATTTACTGGATTCATTATTTGAAAACAAGAATCTAAAATACTTTATCATTATGATTTTCTAAAAAATAATAGTCGATTTACTTAATCAATACACGGTTAGTTCAACCATTGGTACCTTTCTGATTTATGATGTTTTTACTACTCTTTTTATCAAAAAGAGGAAAAAAAAAGATATATAAATTGCTTCTAAATGTTTTGTTGTTTCATAAATATAAATAACGATGTCATTTTCAAAATTCTGACAATTGTCTCCTCCATTATTTTTCTTACAAGACAGAGTATTTTAATTTAATAATTTATTTTAGTTCAATAATAATGTTTGGAGATTTAAACCTCCAATTTCATGGTCTAAAACATATATCTCAACTAGTTGAACCATGTTCATATTAGTATATTCATCATCACGGGTGGGATAAAAATGATTAAAAAAATCAATAAATGTCCATTTGATAGCTTTTCGTGTTCTATTTCTCTTTCCAAAAAATAATATAAAAATTTGGTCACCGAATATATTCATGTTTATAGTTCTAAGAAAACTAGAAAGAATAAACAGAAAACGGAAAACAGGGAATAAAAAACAAGTACATTATAAACGAATTCTAAATGTGTATCAATATTAATTATAATTGGAGAAGAGAATGATATAAAAAGAGAGCCCGAAATATATCAGTGATAAGTGGTTCTATTGGTAATTATTTATTTATATTTCACTAAACAAAAGTTATCTTTTTTATGGTTTTGAATGAGTATTTCACTAATAAAAATAAGGGGGAAAAAGTGACGGTAGAACTTTTTCATTTGTTCCCATTATAGATATATATATTATTTTCTTTATGATGGATGATAAATGTGTTGAACATTAAAAAATAAAATGAAAAATGTCTAATCATTATAGATTAAAACATCAAACACAGGTTAAAAAAATTGTATGGTCTCTATAATTTTATTGAAATAATGTTAATAATTCAATCACTATCATTTCAAATGGATAACAATTTAGTCCGTCAGTTTTTGTAATAATTAGTTTAAAGTTTGTAACGATTTAACCTCTATCGTGAAATTTTTTATTTTAAGATTTAGTAAAATTTCTTATATAGATAAAGTAGCCGGAGACTAAATATATTTTTAAATTAAAAAGTCTAGTTTCATTAGATGATAAAAATCGAAAAATCATAAATTTTAAACTATAATAACTAAGTTTTAATGTTTCCAACATTCCAAATCGTTTGATGGAGTACAAATTCCAAATACGTTTTTTAACGTAACAGATAAATTATAATTAGCGTCTTGAATATATGAAATTGTAAAAAATATTTCTTTTCTTTTCTTTTTTTTTTTGGTTCGTTTTTGGGAAACTGAAGTAAAAAGTTGAAAATCGTTTTTTCTGAAAATGGCGGGGACCTTGGATTTGTGATTTGCCCCACAACTGTGACTGTAACTCAGAAGACACGTTGAGGTTCAGTAATGGCGTAAGAAAATCCCAAAGAATCTCTCTCTTTTGCGTTTTTTTGCATTAAAATCGCAGCCCACCACCCACGTTTTAGCTTTCTCTCCACTTTTACCGAATCACCATTCCCATTTTTCCCACACCTTTTTTTCTCTTTCTTTCTTTCTTTCACCACTTCAAAAGTTCTCTTCGCCTTATCCAAAGTTCCTCACTCTCTTTTAAACCACTATACCATTGGCTTCAATCCCTCTTACGGTTTTTTGCTTCCTCCTACTCTCATTCAAACTTTCAGGTAACATCTATCTCTCTCGATTTTTGTCGCCGTATTTGCTTTTTCTACTGGTTTGTATTTGATTGGGATTCTGAAAATGGGGTTGAGCGGGAACAGAAACTGAAATTAGTGTCTGTTCTTCGTTGATTCTAGTTTGGGTTTCTCTTTTTTCCTTCCATTGGGATGCGTGTTCTTCGGTTTGTCTCCAGAAATCGATTGCGGCCTCAAAATTTGAAAGAAAACAGAGGCAACGACGCTGGAATGTGAGGGGTTCAGAATAGAGAAAAGAACCCGAAAAAGAATGAAGGGATACTATTAATTAACTTACTCTCTTAGGTTACTTCTAGTTCTAAAGGACCCATAAATTAGAAACTTAAAGTTGGCTTAACTGAAGAACTCTCATAGCATTTGGAGCTTGCGATTTCGGGCAATTACCGATCGTAAGAGAGAGTCTTCTTTCTTCTTTCTTCTGTTTTCTGCATTTTCTTGGCAACCAAGTACAATGTGCAGCAAATGGGTTTAATTTTGTGGAGATTTTTGGTCTTTTTCAGTGTGGATTCACCTCTCAGAAAAGGAAGATGGCCCAGATTTTCGTTCAGGTGGTTGCGATTCTGTGCTTGGGTTGGTGGTGGTGGGCTACAACGGTGGACGCGGAGTATTTGAAATACAAAGATCCGAAACAACCAGTTGCTGTTCGAGTTATGGACCTTCTTGGCCGAATGACTCTGGAGGAGAAAATCGGTCAAATGGTCCAGATTGACAGGAGCGTTGCCAATGTTACAGTTATGAAAGATTATTCCATTGGTAAAGCAATAATTTCTCTCTCAGTTTTATGTAAATGCTCGAGTTTTTATCTGAAGTTCTGGTCTAGTATAGTTCAGAGTAGGGTTTGGCGTTTCTTTTCCTCCCCATTTTTACATTTGATTCTTGTGGCTAAAAGTTGGGATGGCAAATAAGTTTCTCTCGCCCCTTCGTCGCTAAATATAAATAGATGCTCTATATAATATCTTTGTAGTGAATATTACACTTCTCTGAAGATCAATTGAGATCATTTTCGTCATGTTAAAGTACCTTTTTGTGTATTGCTTTCTTCTTTTGCTCGAGGGATCTTTCACAAAGTTTCATTGTTACATGTTATTAGAATTATATTCGAAGTATTTTTAGCTTTATAATGTTGTGAGTTCTGTAGTTTTGAAATTTATTCAATAAATATGTATATGTGTTAATCTGTTGAAGCGATGTGAAATTCATGGTCAAGGACACATAATCTAGAGTTTGTATTCATGCAAAACCCAAACAATAGCTATGAAAAATTTGATTATCAGAGTAAAATGTAAAATGACAAACTTTTTCTGAAAGGGTAGCATGAACTGTGAAATTTGTACAGGAAGTGTGCTAAGTGGCGGGGGAAGTGTGCCGCTTCCTGATGCTCGTGCTGAAGATTGGGTGAACATGATAAATGAATTCCAGAAGGGCTCTCTTTCTAGTCGATTGGGCATCCCAATGATGTATGGCATTGATGCTGTTCATGGCCATAACAACGTTTACAATGCTACCGTATTTCCTCATAATGTTGGACTTGGAGCAACCAGGCAAGTGATTGTCCTTTCCTTATGCCCTGCACATAAGAACGTCATAACCTCTTTACATTTGTTCTTTGCCTCTCCCTTAACAGAAATCCTGACCTAGTTCGAAGGATTGGTGCTGCAACAGCACTTGAAGTTAGAGCTACGGGGATTTCTTTTGCCTTTGCTCCATGCATTGCGGTAAACACATTATTATCTAAGACTTCCAAAAACAGATGTTTTGTTGAATGTTGCACAATTTGTTTTAGTGCTGGATTTGATATATAACAGTTTCTTTCCCTTGAATCCATCTTTTAGGTATGTAGGGACCCGAGGTGGGGGCGATGTTATGAAAGCTACAGCGAGGATCCAAAAATTGTGCAAGAGATGACAGAGATTATTCCTGGTCTGCAAGGAGAACCTCCTGCTAATTATCGGAAGGGGATTCCATATGTTGGCGGAACGTATGGCCTTAGAAGATGTAGAATTTCATTTTTGTTTAAAATATTAAATTGTGAGTTCATGCATAATGTTTCCTAAAAGGCTCTCCACGCCAGTTAGGAAATTTTTTGCCATGAAAAAATATGCAGTGGAATCAATAGTCTCATGTTTCTGATGATCTTCTAATCAAGGGAAACCCCATATGGTAAATAAATGTGTAGGTCCATTTTAATATAACATTCTGAAAGTTGAACACTGAAATGTTGCAAATTTAGGAATGTAGCTTTGCATATGCTCATCTGTGAAACTGATGTTCTTCAACCAAATTGCAGAAACCATATCTGATTTGTTTGTTAACTTTCTCTGCAAAGTTAGTTTAATATAGTTTTGTAACTTTTTGTTGCAGAAAGAAGGTTATCGCCTGTGCAAAGCACTTTGTGGGAGATGGTGGGACAACTAATGGCATCAATGAGAACAATACAGTTATTGACTGGCATGGACTGCTCAGCATTCACATGCCTGCCTACTATGATTCGATCATCAAGGGCGTTTCATCGGTAATGATTTCCTATTCCAGTTGGAATGGGGTAAAGATGCATGCAAACCATGAGCTCATTACTGGCTTCCTCAAGGGCACCCTTAAATTTAAGGTAGGTCTGACCATTTAAATTTGTTTTTGAAAATCGTTTGCTGATGCGCCTCAAGGGCAGCCTAGTTGACAAGGGTTTGGGGTCTTTTGGTTATATCGATTTAGAGGCCTCAAGTTTGAACATTCCGATGAGCTAACACTAGAAATCCTTGATGTCTCCTGGATATAGGGGAGCAAAACTCCACCTCCCGATTATCAGAAAAAAAAAAAGGAACGTTTGCTGATGCACCTCTTCTGAAATTATGCCACTATCTGATGTTGGTTACTAATTTCACTTTGTGCATTTTCAGGGTTTTGTCATCTCAGATTGGGAGGGCCTGGACAGAATTACTTCTCCGCCACATTCTAACTACACCTACTCTGTCCAAGCTGCAATTTTAGCTGGCATTGACATGGTTGGTGGCCTCTCTTTAGGGAAAAATAACATCAAGTTTGGACTGTATATATGACTAATTGGATGCAAAATTTTATAATGGAAGTGGGAGTATTTAGGCTTTGGTTCTGTGTTCTGCAGGTCATGGTTCCTTACAAGTATACAGAATTCATTGATGATCTTACGCATCTAGTGCAGAGCAATGTCATCCCAATGGATCGCATTGATGATGCTGCTGGGAGAATTTTATCGGTCAAGTTTTCAATGGGTCTTTTTGAGAACCCCATGGGAGATTACAGCCTTGTCAATGAGCTCGGGAGCCAGGTCTGACTTCAAACTATAGCAGAATATATAGCTAGTGTTAATTTTAATTGGTTATTAGTTTGAAAATTAGATGGGGGTCATTTTTCTTAATGCCCTTCACTTCTCTAACCTTATCTTAAGGTCCGATATAACCTTCTTTCTCAATCTAGTACTACTAATTAATCCATTCATCCCCTGACAATGTGGTATAATAAATTTCATGACAAAAATCTGATTGTTTTCATGTCTAAGTAAACGAGCATTCATAGGAAGTAGGTAGTTATTCACAAACCTTCTCATACACCTCTGTGGAGTGATAAGTCTGATGGGCGTAATATTGCATCTATGATTTATAGGAACATAGGGACTTGGCAAGAGAAGCTGTGAGGCAGTCGCTGGTGCTGCTGAAGAATGGGAAAAACGATAGCCAACCGGTGCTACCCCTTCCAAAGAAGGCCCCTAAGATCCTGGTTGCTGGTACTCATGTTGATAATTTAGGATATCAATGTGGTGGATGGACAATCGCATGGCAAGGGTTCAGTGGCAACAATGGTACAAGAGGTACGTTCTTTTCTCTCATTCTAACATAACCATAAATCAAAGGTCGTGAAGATATCTTACTCCTTTCTTAGAAGTTGGAGATTCAGGACCCATCCTCACACTTGTTGTACATAAAAGAATCATAAGCGGTTAAATTATTGCTTTACGTGCTTTGATAATATCTCCCAGCAAAATCCAACCAGTTATCAAGAAATGGTATTTTTACCATTTACTCTATTTTAATTATCACTAAACTCATAAGCTTTTATTAATATTATTCTCTCCTTTATGTTCACTCACTCTTCAAGTTAATAAAAAAAAACCTTCCCTTTGATATTTCCTTTTCCCAATTTTCAGGAACCAGCATTCTTGCTGCCATCAAATCAACAGTCGACCCGAGCACAGAGGTCGTATTCAGTGAGGATCCCGACAGCAACTTTGTCAAGTCTAATGACTTCTCATATGCCATTGTTGTCGTTGGCGAAATGCCGTATGCCGAGAGTGTAGGAGATAGTACTACGCTCACCATGTTGGATCCTGGTCCAAACACCATAAAAAATGTTTGTGATTCTGTAAAGTGTGTGGTGGTAGTCGTTTCTGGAAGGCCAATTGTGATGGAACCATACATTTCATCTATTGATGCTCTTGTAGCAGCTTGGTTACCAGGCACCGAGGGCCTAGGAGTCACTGATTGCCTCTATGGAGACCATGGGTTCAGTGGGAAGCTTCCAAGAACATGGTTTAAATCCGTTGATCAACTACCAATGAATGTAGGAGATCCACACTATGATCCACTTTTTCCTTTCGGGTTCGGACTCGGAACTGACTCGGTCAAGGACCTCGTCGCAAGGTAACTACTAACTGCTCCACATCATCCTATGATTTCCATTACTCTTCATTCCCTTGTGTTCTGTTCTGTGAATTGCTGCATCTTGTGAATTCAGATTCTATTTTCATGCTTCTTCCTGCTCTCATTTCTCACCCCTTGGATCTGAATTCCGATTCTAACACTGTTTATCTAAATTCAAAGAAAGTTTTTCGATACCTTTAAGATGTTGATTTTGTTTCATCCATAGGTCTACATCGTCGGGAATTCGTGGAACTGCATCCGTTATTGCAACAATCATCGTTGCTGCACTCGCCATTTGTATATTGCAGGTACAGTTCTAAGTTCTAACCAGCAGTAGTCAGCCGTAGGCACTAGTTTGTTCTAAACATTAACAATTATTTTTAGGAAAATTTGAATGCTCGGCCATTTATTCAGGACCCCTGAGAATTTATGGATTGTAATTGCAAAGGCCTCTCTGTTCCATTCATCTTCATATCATCATATCCTCTCTGTGTAGAAAATTTCTTGGTTTTAAAATAGCATGAAGCTCATGTTATAACATTTCATCATTATATGATATCTATAGAATTTTAGGGAGAGACGTCCACAGTTTTTTTTAATCATCAGATTATGATCTCATTGTGTATAACTTTCAAAGTTTATTGATGTACTTACGATTATAAAATATTAGAAAGAGATTAAAAAAGTTACAATTTAGTGTAGATAATTTTTTGCAAGTAAAAAGAAACAAAATTTAAATGGCTTTTGTGATAATAGCATATTTAACATAAATAATTGCGGAACGCTTGTATTAGTAATATAAGTATATAATTGATACACTTAATCAATAATACAAAAAGGTATACAGTAATATACCTCATACTCACAAATTATTAGTATACGATGAAAGACTTTATTAATAATACAAAAATTGTATAATTAATAATAAACTTTATCACATTATATAATTCAATGTAGAAAAATGGTATATACAGAATTATCATGTTGGCAAATTATTGTAACGTATGAAGTTTTAAAGAGGGAAAAGAAAGTTTTAGAAGAACCATGTAGATGTAGATGTAGGTTGTGAAGGTGAAGCATCCTGATCCAACCATGTGTGATGCACGTGCATCCAATTCCATATCAAACCCTTTGATATTCAAGAAAATGCAGAAAATATCAAAAGAAAACCAAAAAACAAGTAAAAATAAAGGCCTGCTTGATAAGGTTCTTGTTTTTTTGTTTTTTCATTTTTAATAAAGAAAAATAGAATTCCAACACTTCTGATTTTACTGATTTTAAGGATAGGCAATATTTATATTTATGTTTTGTAACAAATTAGAAACGGAAACCGCTGTTTTTAAAATTTCTATACAATTTGAAGAATATTTTCAAAAAATAAAAAACAAGAAACATAATCAGTTGTAAAATGCTTACATTTCTTATAAAATTTAAAAATGTAAAACAAGAATCGGGGCCTCTGAATGATTGTGTTACCTGTGACTGTGAAGTCATTAGAACTGTAGTTAAGCTCCCCAAAAACGGATTCCCTGTTTGTGTAAAACAAAATCAACTACTGCTTAATAAGAACGTAATAAAAAAAATGAGAGAGAAATATGTTTTCTGTTACTGGGTGAGGACGACGAAGACGATTCCCATTTATGGAACCTGAGAAGCCAGGAGTCGGTCGCAATCTGTGTGGACGAGAGTCGGTCTATCCAGCTTCGGAATGGCATCTCCTTCCCCTTCTTGTTATCACCATATAACCCTCTCATTGCATCTATACATTCCTCCATACCTCTCTCCACCCCACATGGATCCACTACTATTCCTCCTGCATCCTGCAACCATCATTCAAACACACAACACAAATCATGAAACTGAAACAACAACCATTCTTATCTTAGGGATCAATTGAAGCTTACATTTGAATCTTAACTCCATATAACTGTAATGGTAACAACTATGTGAGACTTACAAAGATGGACTTCAGATACTCGAGATACAGCTCCGATTTCTCCACTTCACCGCGTCTCCATCTCTCATACAGCACATAAAACTTTACGACTTCAAAGCCTGGATCCACACTCTCCACTTTGCAGCATCCTCTGTAATCTATCATGTCTCTAGGAGACAAGTTTGGACCAAGTTGGAAGGTGCCAATTGCCTCTATGATCCCACCCGCACATCTCTTGGTCGAATGAATTATTTTCGGATTGCCCTTTGCATTTTCGATATACCACTGCAACAGCTCTTCCTGTGCGTTGCTTACCTGCACAATCGAGGGAAAGAATGATACCACAAATCGCACTGTTTACAAGGATATGTTGATGATGATGCATCATTGATTCATTGGTATGTACTTGGGTGATGAAGGCTTCTGAGGCAACTGACCATCACGCCGTAGACATCAGGAACAGTGAAAAGCTCGGTGTCGTTTCCAGAGTCGCCACAAACAAGAACATTGACTGGAACTTTCCCATCAGCTTTGAACTTCTTGAGAAGATACGCAAGTGCCCCGCCTTTGCCAGCACCTTTTGGCAATATGTCCAACGCAATGCCGCTGCTGTAGATTACTTTTACATCTAACTGACAAAGTATATTCAATGAGTTAAAAGGAACACTCAACCTTCCCTGCTCTCAACACAATACAAGGAAAACAAGAGCAGATGAGTTCACAAGATATACAAGCATACAATACACACAGTTTTTTTCTCTTTTTTTTTTTCAGTAACGGGGCGTCCGTGCTCGCTCCTTGACCCACTTCCTACTAATCCCGGGGAGGCTCCGCCCACCCCTATGCTATCTCCGGGAGAACAAGCAGAATATTTATGATAGATAGAAATTGAATTTAGTAAGTTCAGTTCAGACCAACAAAAATAGAATTACCCCTCGTTTCTCCAAACATTCAGACAGAGCATTGACCACTTTTGGGGCTTCATCCTTATCTATGTAAAAGCTAACTTTATGAGGCCGTTGCTCCGTTTCTGGCTACGATGTCCTCGATTTGTCGTGCAGGTTGAAGAAACATCCCAATCAAACCAATTAGATTTAGGGGTAAAATACGCATCCTCAAGAAGCGACGAGAATAAAGAACTAAGGAACAAAAACCTCAATCAGATTACATCAAATTGGCATCTCTACCTGCGGCTTGAGTTCCGGAAATTTTAGGACTTCTTCCAAGACTACATCTCGATTCCAGTTTTGATTCAGAAATTGTTCCCATTCTTCGTCTGGAATCATCGGATCACCATACGCAATCTCCGTTCCCACAGACGTTATGGTAATATCGGGGGTCAACAGAGGCTTTTTCCTCCTCAGTTCTCTGTACATCGCCGGCGATCTACCAGTTGAGAATACGAGCAGAGAATTCCGACGGTAGTAGGCTTCCCATAGGGCATTAAACTTGAGAAGCGAAGTGTTCTCCTTATCGTCGTGATCAACCTGTGAAATTATAATCCCCGTTTCACCAAAATTTTCCAAGGGAGATAAATCGTGATGTCGCTAGGTTGAAGAAATATACCATGGTGAGATCGAGATCGGAAACTATCATGAGCTTCGCTGAACCATCTAGTCGATCCATTGATGATCAGTTTCCTCCTACAGATTCAAAATAGGGCAACTCAAGTGATGAAAAATGACAAAATTCTTGTCTTCGGCGTCGAAACTGAATAAATTTTTTACCTTTCGATCAGTGTAGACTGAGTTTATTGTTGAATATGTGGCTTTTTCGATGTTCAAATGGCAGAGCGCGGAATTATCTACGGTATAGTGCCAATTTACAGACGAAGATGAACGAAATTTTGCGCTTTCGAAAGCTTAATCGCGTGAATCAAGTAATGAACAGAAAAGTCTATATATTTACAACGGATATATAATTAACCAGTAACTATTTGAAATTACAAATATTGCCACTGTAAAATTACAAAAATAGCCACGGTGAGTCTATAACTGTAACTAGCAAAATTTAAACTAAATATATATTTTAAAAATTTTAATGTCAACCTCTTCCCTACTTTGAATTGTTTTCTTTCTTTTTCTTTTTTTTAATAAACAAAAATTACCTTTGAATTGTTTTTTTTTTCTTCCAAGATTTGTGAATACTTTTGTATATAATGATTTTTGTGACTGTTTTATGTATTTATTATCCTAAAATTTAGGGTATAGTTAAATGGATCAAAAGATTGCTTACTTCTTAAATGTTTGAATTTCAAATACTTGTCCATTATTTATTTGATAGTTTTTGAACTAAAAAAAAGTTTAAATTTAAATGTTTGAACTTCAAATACTTGCCCATGATTTATTTTATAGTTTTTGAACTAAAAAAAAGTTAAAATTTTAACGAATCGATAACATATTTGAGCATTTTTATACTAATGACCTAGCATACCAGCTGCTTCGAGCATAAATCAGCGGATAAAACATATGTTAACTATTCCAAATGTCAATTTGAAAAAAGAAAAACAAATAAGTTAGAACACTTTACACTATTTTTATTTTTATTTCCTTAGTCATTCCTTTATTATTAATTAGTCATTCAGCTGAACTTGATTTCGATTGAAATATTTATATATGAATTAAATTTACTCAACCCATCAGTTTAAATTTTTGAATTGAGTGATGATTTAATCCTCCTTTAACAATTTCAAATTTCTCAAAAAGAAGAAAAAAAAACATAATTTCAAAGAGACAATAAATCTACCGAAGATAGGGTAGATACGTATACTATTCATTTAATTTTCATATAGATAAAATCTTAGTACATAGATCTAGCCTATCGAAAATTAGATCACAAGTCACATCATAACTTAAAAAGCACGTTTTTTTTAGTACGACACGTAAGGTTGATAATTTGAAGTCAACGACTGTATGAACCAATCGGAGCAGGTGAGTGATACAAAATTGGTACAAATATTGGCAATAAACAAACAGTTAGGTACCATAAAAGGGTTTGGTGCGTGGGATTTTGACTTATAGAATTGACTCTTAAAGTCAAACTAAACCATTGTAAACTTGTAGTTGAAATTGTTGATCTCATTCAATCATATTGACTTCAAAATCTTTACTTTTTAGGCAACAGCCCTACTTAACTTCTCAAATCAACATCGGAGAAATCTAATAATTTCATCGGAGACCTTCGAAAACAGAGAAGAAAAACTCTAAGCAACATTCAAATATTCAAATCTGTTATTTGTTACAGAGCATAGCAATTTCTAGAAAAGAAAAGGCACAATAGCTTTAAGATGGGGAGGGAAATCTTCAAATTTAGAGACGTACCAATTCCTGGTGGCATGGCTCCTCCCAATCAAGAACAGCGCCGATCCGAAGGTGAAGACGAACGAGAACAATGTCTGCGAAACGAAGGAGATTCCCAGAAATTCGATGATCTCAAACAGGTAGTGAGGGCACACCACCGCTTCGAACAATCCGCCCTTCGGAATCCTGTATTCTCTCTCCCCCTCTCTCCTCAGCTTCGACAGTAGAAAATGGTGGTAGAAATTACCGGCGATTCCGATCGAGTACAGCGCCAATCCGGCCGGCACGAGGTCCATCTCCGGCTCCGCAAGATCCTGCGAGACCATCTGAGCGTAGATCGTGGCGGCGGAGAAGAGTATGTAGCAAATCGAGGTCAGAATCGCGTCGTTCAGAGCCATCTTGTTGCTGTGCTTGTGAACGAAAACAACCTGAGAGAAATCGGTTAATCGTCAATCAATGGAGGAGAAAAATTCGATATCCGGAGAGAAACTAATCGTAATTTGTAATTAGAGTTTACCTCGAAGATCCGCTTGGAGAAATGGAGGAGGAGGAGCGATTTGATTAGAAAAATCCTCGGGTCAGGGTGAATGTGGCGCGGGAAGAAGAAGGAGATCATGAGCGTGAGGGCGAAGGCAGGGGCGTAACAGAGGAGCATGGCGGAGCGGCTATGGAGGTGGATTTTGTGGGCGGAGTTTTTAGGGCTCCAGAATTTGGAATACTGCAGATGCTTGCCGAGAAATTCAGCGGCTGCGAGAATCAGAATCGAAACGAAGGTAATGGAAGAAAGAGCGAGAAGAAAATGGTGGAAACAGGAAGGTTGTGAGAGTGGCCATGGCGGAGGGAGGAGGAGGCAATCTCTGGAAGAAATTTTATTTTGGTTCTTTAATTTAAAAATGTTCATTATCATCCATCTTTCAACTTTTTTTTTTAGTTTATTTTTATCAAAATTTATTCTTAATCAAAAATTGTCTACTGCTACCATTTTAATATGATTCTAGTCAAATTGGTATAGTTCAGTGCTAATGACATATATTTCCAATTAAAAGTTGTGAGTTGAGTTTAAGTTAGGTGTGAAATTTGTTTTAAAATTCTATAAGTGTGACCAATAAATCAAAGATGAGAGTTCAGATCAAAATGAACATTTTGAAAATACATTAATAAAAATGAAAAAAACAAAAAATATTTTGATTGTTTCTCTTTGTAATATGTTTTTTATTTTGAAAACTTTTAAAAAATAAAAATATATACACACAAAATTGAAAACAAAAAACAACAAATATTGCCAAAGAGATTTCTTCATTGTTGTTGAATTGTGTGCTGCAGAGAGGATTGAAACGAACGGTGATGGATGATTTTCGTCAGCTCCAAGTATTATCTTCATTCTATTTTATTATTTCGTGGGAAGATCATTGTCGGAAAATTGTATTAAAAAGATCTATTTTATTTTTCATATTATTGTTACTTCGTTTCTTTATGAATTCAATTGATTTCTTTACCACATGTTGCCATGAGTTTCTTCGAAATCGATTGAAGTTGATGCCGTGAGAAGGACGAAAACCGCCCAAGACAATGAACTATCCATGGATAAATCTCCCTCTGACTTCGACAAATTAACAAAACAACTCTTTAAATATATTAAACTATTTTAAATTATGAAACAACAATTTAGTCCTCGTAGTTTGAAATTTGTAACAATTTGATCCCTATCGTAAATAATTTTATTAAAATTAAGTGTCAAATTTTATCATATAACAATTTAATCTTTTTAGTTATAAATATATTTGGTCCCTCTATAGTTTATCTATCTATATATATAACAAACTTAACAAACAAAAAAAAAAATTTCACGATAAGGACTAAATCGTTATCAACTTTAAAATACAAGGACTAAATTGTTACATATTAAAGTTTAAAGACTAAATTGTTACCCATTTGAGAGTACATAGACTAAATCGTTACAAACTAAAGTATATGGACTAAATTGGTTAAAGCCTTTAACCAAATTACATTGACCAAAAGTGTTTGGAAGGGTTTTTTAACCTTTAAATTATGAACCTTTCAGACCCAGAAGATGGAAAATAATCAGTAGTTTGCAGATTTAAGATCGAAAAAGCTGGGTGTTGGTGCCTAATATTAGTAAAATAAACTAACAAATGAGGAACGTTTAGCAGCTATAGTTTACAGATTATAAGATATCTCACCACAGGATCCTCAGCTTTTGGGTGCTTGATTCACGAACCTTTCCAAAGTGGGGATGGTTTTCTGATGAATATCAAGTTGAAAAACTTCAGAGAATTCCTGTAGCAGAGCTTCAAAAGTGGTATCAATCAACTGGAAATCCTTGTCAAGATGTATGTTCTTCTGAAATCCAGTGTGTAAATCAACTTCTCTAAGCAACTCCTTGACGTTTCCGACCTGGCGGTTTCGTATTCCACATGGAACTATCCAGTTAAATGGAGTTAGATCAGTGGTGACATTAAGAGCTAATCCATGAAATGCTATCCATTTAGATACCCTAATTCCAATGGCTGCCAGTTTCTGGTTTCCTGCAAAGGGAAAAGAGAGGAAAATCATTCAAGAAGCTGGCAGTGTTCTTAGAAATAAAAAGAAAAATGTCCAACTAGGGACTACTGAAGCTATTAACATAAGACTGGTTCGTCGAGTTGGTACTGATAAAATTTCCAAGCGAACTAAAATTCTTATGACTTTGTAACAAAACCGCCTCCATTTCCAGTTAAACAACAAGTGAAACAATCTATAATGTTTGAAACTAAGCACTTAAAAGCCCTTTAGAAATTATCAGTACAGGGTAATAACTCTTACAATCAAAATCATGAGAAGAAATCAAAATCAGATCAGCAAGTGGACAAAAGATGTGCATTTGCAATACGCTACATAAAAATTTCATCCAAGACCCACAAGGAATACCTGCCCAGACACCCGTTAAACCATCGAGCCGATGAGCGTTGATGGAAAACGTCGAGGAAAGAACACGTATAACCACCTCCTCAAGTGCCCTGAGGTACCAATGAAGGTCCATCTTGTGATTTCGCAGATTGATAATAGGGTACATAACTAGCTACAGCACAGGACAAATCCTATCAATTTCATCAAGTAGAGACCACAGCAAACAGTAAATGACCCTCTAAAACAACCAAACCAGCAAATCAAAGATTCAACTCCTAAATTACCATAACATGGGGAAAAGAAGCATCAGATTACAATGTGAAGAGAACATAAAAAATTTGTAGTGCAAAATGATAGAAAAAGGCCAAAAAAAATCATAGCGAGTACCTGGCCAGGGCCATGATAGGTAACCTCCCCGCCACGCTCAGTGCGGTAAATGGAAAAGGGAGAATCCTTTGGATCAAAATTGAGGTATTCTTCTGAACTGTCCGTGCCCATGGTGTACACAGGATGATGCTGCAACACAATAAGCGTATCTGGGCATTCCTCGTTCGCGTCGATCAATGCCTTCTTTTCTCTGACAATGTCCTTTTGCCAAGTCCACGCATCGCCATACGGTATCAGATCATTATGCAAATCGAAGCACTCGCACCTGCAAAATCTCAAGCCAGACAGACACATAGGTTGATTCCACACAAAGTGCACAGAACCTGTTTGTGAAAATGCGTGAAGGAGAAACTCACGTTCTGCGTCGCGAATTGAGCGTTATGGGTGATTCGGAAGCTTTTGGGTGAAGAATTCGATCCAATTGAGAGCAGACCTTACGAGGACGAGACCGCTGAAATTCCGGCCGACATGGAAGCAAGCCGGCAGAGGGCGTTGACACGAGAATCATGGCGAACTGGCCCTCTTAATTCTAGAGAAAGATTGGTAAAATGAAGAACCATTCCATCGGAGATAAAACTCGAACCAGAGAAATGAACAAAAGAAAAAAGAAACAGAAACAGAAGAAGAAGAAGAAGGTTGAATTTGGATTTAGTTTTCTTGCAGAGGATTCAGTTTTTGGCAACTGGAGCGGAGACTGCGAGTCTGCGAGTGCGAGTTAGGTGAACGATATTATATAAGGGGTCTGACATCGGTTCGGTTTTCTCCAAACTGGGCCGAACCGTTTTAAATAAATGTGCCAATTATTTATTTTCAAATATAGCAAAAAGTCTAAAATTTTAAGTAAAAGTACTACTATTAAAATTAATAACAATTTGAGCCTCAAATCAATTCAATAGATATATATGTTTTAACTAAAACTATCACATTAATATAATTAAAATTAAGCGACATATTAAAAAAGTTAAACTGATATTATATTTTAAAAAATGAAAAGTTGACGTATTTTTTTAAAACATATATATTAATCTTGTGCTATACAATAAAATTTCTCTAAAATTTTTAATTGATTTTCAACTAAATTCATCCATTAAAATTTTATATAATTGTATACATCGGGTTGATTTTTAATTAGATGACAGAACCAAAACAGAAAAAAAAAATGTATTTTTTTTAATTCATACTCATATTGTCTTTTATTTTATTTTATCTTATATAACATAGTTTATTTATAGTTTCTTAAAAGTTATTTTCACAGTTCTAAGTTCTTGCCCAATTTTAAATACTAAAATATTATTCTTTTCGATAATTTTAATTTAAACAAAAATTCGAAAAGTGTTTTATTGTCCATATTTTTTAAAGGATTTTAGTTATACCTTTTATGCATTAAATTTCTAGACAAAGTAAGGTGTATATATATATACAGAAGCTTTTAACATCTTGGATGATACTAAAAGAGCTATTGAATAATGATACAAAGTGGTGATAGATTTTTAGTTCAATGTAGCTTCACTTAAAATTTAATAAAAATAATTTAAAAGTAACAATCTCAAAATTTATAAATTATTTAAATTATTAATTTAATACATCATAATTATTTTCTACAAATTTTCATATTATAAAATCGTTGCATAATACCTTAAATTAGTGGCGGCTCCAAAATTATACATAAGAGGGTATTGATATCTGTTTATGTAGTTTAATTATTAGTTTGCTCAATAACAAGTATAACTAATTTTTCCATATAAATATTAAAAAAACAGAGGAGAATGGAACTTAAAATAATGAATATAATTTATTGTTTTAAAACTAATTCATTAAAATTTTAAAAATATTTTAAATTATTTTTCATTTATATTATTAATTCTATATGAAAAATTAAAACAAAAATTATAATATTATATATTAATTATTATTTCATATTTGTATATAATACAATTCTTCAAGTGAAATATAATAAATTTACAAAATATTAAAGTTTAAATTATTTACTTTAAATAAAATATATATATATTTCTTAGTTATTAAAAATAATAATTTATATAATATTTACCAAATTCTATAAATAAATAAAAAACTAAAAAGTAATAGAATATAACAAAGTTGAAGTAAAGGAACGAATTTATTAATTTGAGGTAAACTATCAACTAATAATATAATATATTTCTGCCGTCCCTAGACAAAGAGAACAACCAAGAAAAGTCTAAACTGCAAGAAGGAGCAGCACAACTTGACTAGTTACATGACGAATGTGCTAACTACGGATATGATGTCGAAATTGTACCCAAACTTCACCCAAGAAGACCGCTATAAGTAACTTTGTAAGAAGTCAAAAAATTCGAATCTTGATCCCGCCCCTTTTCGAACTAAAAACAAAGCCTAAAAGAGAAAATGGAGCAGGGCTTTGACATAAGTAACTTTGTAAGAAGTCAAAAGATTCAAATCTCGATCCGCCCCTTTTCGAACTAAAAACAAAGCCTAAAAGAGAAAAGGTAGTAGGGCTTTGACATGGTTGGGGAAGTGTTCAAATTTGGAGACATACCATTTCCTAGTGGCATAGCTCCTCCCGGCCAAGTACAAAGCAGTGCCAGTGGCGAAGCACAGTGGGAAGATTGCCTGAGAGATGAAAGCAAACCCAAAATACACAATTATTTCAAACAGATAGTGAGGGCAGATGACAAGGCAGAAAAGACCTCCATTGGGAATCTTATACTCTTTCTCCCCCTTTCCTCTGGTTCTGGACAACAGATAGTGGTGGTAAAAGTTCCCAATAATGCCCATCACAAAGCAACCAATTCCAATGTTTTTCAGATCAATGGATGGCGCTGGAAACCCTTGTGAGAGGTGCTGAGTGTAGATCATGATTGCTGTGGAGAGGAAGTAGCTGAGAGAGATTTTGAATGCTGTATCCAATACCATTTTGCTGCTGTACTTGTGAACAAACAGTACCTGTGAGCATAGAATTTTCAAATAGGAGAAGAGTCTGTTAGGGACTGTTTGAGAATTTGTTTTGCTACATTCAAGAAAGATTTTTGTTGCTTACTCAAAATTTGATGGTTGTTTAATTTTCTGAGAAGGAAAAGTTAGCTCTTTCTGCATTCCTCTCTCCACTTATTAAAGATTTAATGGTGAACAGGTGAATAGTAATATTATTCAGTAAGAGATAGGTAATATTATTCTTAGAACTACCGCTCAAAATTTGACATGTCTTTGATTTTTGAAATATCTCTTTTCTGCACTTCTCTCTCTATTTATCAAGCTGATGACTTAAAGTATTAGAAAAATATTTGGTTCCTTGACTATGATGACCAAATCTTATCTTCATCTTGTCCTCACCAAGGCAACTCATTAATTTTCATAAAAAAATTCTGTTTTTGCATCCTGTCTCTTAGTTGTTAAACATTCAGTGGATGGTAAGGACAATATTTCTCCTAAAGAACCAAATATTTTCCTAAGTATTATTCTTTAGAGAATAACTAAATCTAAAGAAGTTTATATTCTCTAAATCTAAAGAAGTTTATTAAATAATACTTAGGTACTTACCTCTACCTCTCGGTGACCATTAAATTTTTACAAGGGAATATAAAAAGATAGATTTTTTTTTTCAAAAAATCAAAGAGCTGTGAAACTTTGAATAATTGACAACATGAAGATTGGGTTGCTACCAAGTATTGTTGTTCTCTAAATAGCTACTATAATTTGAGAAGAACCTTCAAAATGTTTGCAAAACAATATATGTGCCAGGAATGAATAGTACAAGTGCGAAGCATCACAAAATCAGTATTAAACAGAATCCTAGTAATTTGTTTCTTAAACATGACTTCATATAACAATAATATAGCAATTATCATTCTAAAATACGCCGTTCTCGAAGAGAGTATTAATGTCAATTCAATAGTCAAAAAGAAAAATTAATGAATCCAGACATTAATGAGCTGATCGTCTAATTAATTAGCCAAGTTCATACGACATATAAAATTTCTACACATTTTTGACATAATCTCCCTATTATCGTAAAAGGAAGAAAAACAAACAAACAAAAACGGTGGTCCCAAACTTGGAAATTCCAGAGGAACGATAAGATAAGATGTACAGAGCAATGGAAAGGGACAAGAGATGCGGATCTCTCCACCATTTTCAAGAACTCGACAAAATTTCGAAGAATTAGATTAACCGATTCTCAAGGAAGCCCCGATTCTTACTGGAGTCCAAAATGAATCGAACTAATTTCACGAGAATATGAATACCTAATCACGAATCGAGAAGGAAGTGCACTATACTAAAACAGAGGCGTAGAGCGGGAGAGAGAGTACCTCAAAGATCCTCTTGAAGAAATGGAAGGTGAGAGCAGATTTGAGGAGAAGAATCCTTCCATCGTCGCTCGGAAAGAACCAAAACGACGCCGCTCCGGCGAGAAACGCCGGAGTATAAGCCAAGAGCATTCCGTATTTCGACGAAACCTTAGATTCCTCCGATGAAGATTTCGAAGCACCATTCGCGTTCCAGAACTTGGAATACTGCAAATGCTTTCCGTTCATCTCGGAAAATCCGGACATCGCCATCGCCGTCGAACTCACCACTGTCATCACGTTCACAAACGTCGAAGGAGGCGGCGGGAAAAGAAACGCCGACGAAATGTCCATCGCCGCCGCGAATCAGATCGATAAACCCTCGGAAAATCTCTCCGTAGAAACTCTGAAACGCCAATGGCAGCGCCGAGGCTGAGGACTGTACAGGACTAGTGGCGTGGTTTATACCACGTACGTCCAGATTTGGGATGGGCAATTTCGTAAATTCATCTAATCCACAGTTGCGTTTCTCCGTTACGAGAATTTTAAATTTTGTTTCAAAAGAAAAATAATTCAATTTTAATAACCGTGTAATAATTGTAAGTGGGTACTATGTTCAACTTTGCTGTTACATGCTATAATCACAAAAATAATATATTTAATCTTTTGAGTGATAATGCTTGTGAACTTTATACTTTTCAAGGGCCACTAACTAAAAATATTTGATAAATTTTAAAATATTTTATAAAATCCCCAATTAGCTCATGTTTTTTTTATTATAATACTATAGTATATATAGAGGTAAGAATTTGACATTATTGGAAGGAGAGGTAATGAAGGTACTTCACAACCTCTTTGGATTCCATGTTAACAGTCGGGAGGGAAAAGATTTTTGTTTTTTTTTCCAAGTTATCACGGGATTAAGACAACTCTCTGTAAGAGACTTTATCTAGGCTCTTCGATCCCTTCGTTTATGTGCCATAATAAAGAGAGATTTGGTAGGTAGGTAGTGGATGAACTGCATTGTTGATATTGACCTAAAAAAAAAGGTTTTTTAATGCCATAAATTTTTGAAAAGGTGAAAAATCCATACTCAAGCGGGGAAAGGAACTGGGTCTTTCTTCTTCCTTACGTGATAGGGCTCTAAAGCCAAATGTTTGCTTCAGTTACAGTCCCTTCGTTTTGCCAATAAAGAAGTCATCTTTGATGATTTCCCTCACCAGCACTCACTACTGGAAGGAATTTCTTTTGTCTATATCGTCATTGATAAGTACTAATCCAAGTTGAAAAAAAAATGTTCAAAATCTCGTGGTGCTTTTGAAATACGTAAATTAGCCATCGGATAGAAAAATTATGATCTAATGGAGCTGTGAGTCGACATTTGACCCGATCCGGATGATACCATTGATTTGGATGTGCTCAAATCGGATGGTACATCTAAATGGAAAGAACTTTGCAAAATTGTAAAAGTACAAACGGCGCCGTTGTGTTTTGTTTCATATTGGAAATGGAAACCAACGAAGCCGCCAAATTTGTTAACGGCGAAATCAGATTCCCAGCACGTGCGCTGCGTGTGGACGGAGAGTGCAGGCGCCGTCAATTTGGGGCCATTAAATTTGTTCATTTCATATTGTAGTGAACCAACTAACAACTACCAAACTATTTCCTTCCCCATCCATCATAAATTATTTAACCTAATTACAGTATTGAGTATTTAAAATAATAATAGAGCCCTAATATAATATTTATATTTTTGTTTACCTTTTAGTGAATGACTATTTCAAAATTGTTATTTTTATTTTCATTTTTATCCTTTTGTTTTGATAAATTTTTTAAAAGATAACCCTAAATTTTATATCACAGAAACCAAAATAAACATTTCAAAAGTATAAAAAGTAAAATAAACCAAAATGGAAAAAACATAGACAAACAAGTATCTAAACTTTTTTTATTAAAGTATATATGCTTTAATTTATCTTCAATTTCAATTATTGTCCCTATCGAAAAAACATAGACAAACATGCCGTATCTCAACTTTTTTTTTTATTAAAGTATATATACTTTAATTTATCCTTAATTTCAATTATTCATCCATATTTTTTTCAAAAACTTCATTAATGTAATTAATGTTATCATGTCATTAAAGCTTAAACAACCTAACAAGTAATTAACAAAAATTCAACATACCTAACAAGTTATTTGTAAGAGGGTAGCAAGTGGGAAAAGTTTCTATTCTCCTAGTATGGAAGTTTTTGTTTTACCTCCATTTAAAGTAAGTGTGAAGAAACTTTATTATTATATAAATTTTTAGGCGCAGTTGCAAATATAGCAAAAATATCGAGTAAAATTGACAAAATAACCACATTTATTTTTTTCAAATATATCACTTTAAAAAAAATAGAGGTCCAAATTTAAAATGATAAATTTACCCAAATGATATACATTTGTAATATATCTGACTATTGATATATGAATGTGATATTATATCTGATATACTAGTGATATGAGTATCTAATATACTTGCAATATATATGGATATACTGTCTGTAAAATATACATGTGATAATATATATGTTATATATCAGTGAAAATTTATTCTATATTTAAAAATTTTAAAAAGCAGAAAAAATATTTTGTGCATAGAAAATTTTTGCTACTTTTTGCTATCGCACTTCAATTTTCCTAATATATATATATATATATATATATATATATT
This sequence comes from Momordica charantia, assembly GCF_013281855.1. NCBI lineage: Eukaryota > Viridiplantae > Streptophyta > Magnoliopsida > Cucurbitales > Cucurbitaceae > Momordica > Momordica charantia. The sequence goes on along the minus strand of NW_028275167.1, from coordinate 28,494,231 downwards.
TGTGTGTAGAGCCCACAATCCTATCTCACTGTCTCAGTTTAATGTACAATCTCTCTCTCCTATTACATGTTATTTTATTGTATGTAATTATTATTATTTTTTAATTTATTTCTCCCATACTTTTTTTTATTTACACTTCACCTACTTCTCTCATTTTCATTTCTTAAAATTTTCTTCCTTTGAATTAAATTTCTTCATTCTTTTCCTTCTTTCCCTTTTTTCTTTTGTCATTATTATTATTTTTACATCTTAACTTTCTTTGACATCACACCTTTTATTTTAACCATATATATGGGATCAAATAAGTCAAATTAGTCCAAAGTAAAACATAAAACAAGGTCAAGTTTTAAATATAGTTATCTTACTTAGACTAGTAATATTCATTAAATTTCAACAATATTCATCCAAAGCAACTAACAACCACACACGTCAACCTACACATAATTCTACACATAATTCGATTAGAACACAACAACAAATGTCAATCTCAGCATAACTCAATTGATTAAAATATTAAAATTCTTAGTGAAAACTTAAGCAACCACGAATAATTTATACATTAAACTATGTGTCAATAATCCTCATAGGGTAGCAGACAAATTTAAATATGATAATAAAATAAAGTGTTAAAAAACATATAGGACAATAAAAAATCATAACGACAAAAAAAAAATGATGTAACTCAACCTTATGTGAATAATTATAATTTTTTTTAATATCTTCATACATTTAAATACAAGTTCAAAAATAGCAGCCATATATCTGCCCATATTGTGACGTGGTTTACTGCAGAGTCCATACAACATGGAGCAATTATAGTGAAAGAACATTGTTTGTGGGTACACAATAAATTCCAAGTAGATAATGTACAGCCCACTATTATTTTGTTCCTTTTAAGTTTTGAGTTATTTTTCAATTTCTATTTATAAGTTCTTACTTTCAAAAGGTTAACACTTTTATTTTGGTCCTTTAAGTTTTGAGTTTTTTTTTTTTTTTCAATACAAAAATCTTAGTCAATAATTAAAAAGATAGCTCTAGTGGATCGACTAAGAGTTAAGTAGAAACTAAACTAAAAAATCAAGAGAAAAATTAAGAGTAAAAGTGTAACATCGAGACCAAATAAAAACTAAACTCAAAATTCAAGACCAAGAGTATTTTAAGGACAAAAGTGGAACCAAAACGAGTAAAAGTGTAACATCGAGGCCAAATAAAAACTAAATTTGAAATTCAAAGACCAAAAGACCAAAAGAGTATTTTAAGGACAAAAGTGACCAAATAGAAACTTAAAGAGTAAAAGTGCAACATGAGAAACAAATAAAAACTAAAGTCTGGGACCAAATAGAAACTAAACTCAAAGCTTGAGAGTAAGAGTGTCTAAATACAAAATTCAACTTTAACCTGGAAATTTTAACATCACAGCAAGAACAAACAGTGAAGAAGGGCCTAAAACAGAAACGGGATAAGGGCCTTGACATGATTAGGAAAGTTGTCAAATTTGGAGGCGTACCAACGCCTGGTGGCGTAGCTCCTGCCGCCCAAGTACACGGCGGTGGCGAGGGCGAAGCAGAGGGCGTAGATGGTCTGAGAGATGAAAGCAAACCCGAAATACACAATTATTTCAAACAGATAGTGAGGGCAGATGATGATACCGAAGAGGCCTCCTTTGGGGATTTTGTAGCCTGTTTCTCCCCCTTTTCTGGTGTTGGCCAAGATAAGATGGTGGTACAAGTTGCCAATAATGCCTGTTAGAAACAGAGCAATCCCTATGTTCTTGAGATCAATGGGCGGCTGTGGAAGCCCCTGTGATAGGTGCTGGGAGTATATCATGATTGCTGTGGAGGAGAAGTAGCTCAGGGAGATCAGGATTGCTGAATCCAATACCATTTTGCTGCTGTATTTGTGAACAAACAGTACCTGCATTGCATGTGTACAATTTTCACAACGATTATTAGGCAATTCACTCTCATATTTGTGCAAAATTAAACCTAACGGTGGTGAGTAAAAGATTGGTTCTACGCCTTATTAGACTTTATATTCAGTTACATAGCCTAGTATTGTTGTGACTAATCTTTATTATTAGTTGGTCTATATATATATATAGACTTATTTTGTTTATTATTGTGTACTTTGAAAGTTTTTTTTTTTAAATACAATATGTGGGGGTGGGATCGAACTCACCCGCTAAGCTATGCTCGCTTTGACTTGTACATAGCTTAACGCTTTGACTTGTACTTTTAAAAATTGGTATATATATACATACTCACCTTGTTTAATGAAAAGATACTAACAATACCAACATTATGTAACTAAATATAAAGTCTAATACACCAATTTTGTTCTCGCCACCAACAACTAGTAGAGAAATAAGGAAAAAAATAAACTTTTTTGACTAACTAAGCAGATTATGGAAAACCTAAACTTTTCTGACTAGCTAAGCGGATTATGGAACATGTATTTAATCATGAGGTTGAGAATTCGAACCCTTACCCCACACATGTTGTACTCCAAACAAAAAACAGAGATTTTTTTTTCAACGGTGAGGACGAGATAAATACAAAAAACAAGGACTTCTCTAAAAAAAATTAAAATTTTCCGAATCGGGAAGATGTAAAAATAGGAATGGTCCATTTTTCAATAGTCTATCCTCACGGGTAAGGAGTCAGTATTTTCAAGAGATAAAATTTAAAACAAAAGGAAACCCATAGAAAGCAACAATAAAACAAATATCAAATTTCCCATTCAGTCAGCGAAAGGTTAATAAGTAAAAAAGTTCAAAGCATAGGCATACGACATTAGAAAAAATAAAACCCAAAAAAAAAAAAATATATATATATATATATATATCATGCAAAAGGGGAAGAAAACAAACATCAAATATAGAAAACAAAAACAGAACATAATTCAAATCAAGACATTAATAATAAAAATTGACAAAAATACCCCTGCCTCAAGATGTACGGAGGAATGGTCAGATGTGGAAAGGGATAGAAGATGAAGATCTGAGACTTCCACCCGCGCGAGAATTTTTCATTTGGTTTTTTTAAAACTTGGGAAGACTTTAAAGAACAAGATTGACAGATTATCAAAGAAGCACCAATTATTGGTTCGAGTCTAAAAAACGGATCGTACTAGTTTGATTAATCAATTCTTTACGAGTAATTTAATCACGAACAGAGAAGAAAGCCCTGATTCATGTTCGAGCTCCCGAAAATAGATCAAACTTGTTTCGATAACTAATTATTTACGACAATTTGAATAGCTAATCACGAATAGAGAAGAGAATGCATTCTACTACATTTTTCCAGGATCAGATTGAAGTTCAGAGCAAAATCAACAGGTTCTCGTTTTCTCAACGAAGCCCCGATTATACTTGTTCGAGTTCCGAAATGAATCAAACTAGTCTGAGATTTCGAAAAACTAATTACTTACGGGAATACGAATAGTTAATCATTAATAGAGAAGAAATTTCTTTCCTATAATCTGTTTCCAGGATTAGATTGTCAAATTCAGAGCAAGAGTAAAAACTTACTCTCGACGAAGCACCGATTCTCGTTCGAGATTCAAAATCGGATCAAACAAGCTCGAACAACAATCACGAATAGAAAAACAAAAAGTTCATTCTACTCGCTGTTTCCAGGATCAGATTGAAGTTCAGAGCTCAATTATCTAGGGCACAGAGAAAGTACCTCAAGGTCCCTCTTGAAGAAATGCAAGGTGAGAGCAGATTTAATCAGAAGAATCCTCCGATCCTCGTTCGGAAAGAACCAGAGCGACACAGCGCCGGCGATAAACGCAGGAGTATAGAGGAAGAGCATCCCTAGCCTGGACGAAATCTTGAATTGCTCCGACGAAGATTTCGGAGCAGTATTCGTATTCCAGAACTTGGAATACTGCAAATGCTTTCCCTTAGCTTCGGAAATCCCTATGGCCGTCACCACCGCCGAGCTCACCACCGTCATCACGTTCACAAACAATGAAGGAGGCGCCGGAAAAAGGAACTCCGATAAAGCATTCATCGCCATCGTGAAATCTGCAACTCGTATGAAACTTTGAGGCGCCGAGAACAGAGGTTTTATAGAATTGGCCATTGGCCCGCCGACTGGGCATTTTCGTAAATTCCGCTCAAGTTAATACGTGTCGCAATGGGAATTCGGCGCGCCTTCAATTTTTATTTTGATTTCTGATGTTTTTCTAAATATTCGCTTTTACTTTCTTTTTTAAAACGTAAATCTTATATTGCTTTAAATCTTATTTGGTAACTGGTTGAAAATGTAGTCTCCACTCACAACTAAAAAAACATTTAATTTTAATATAAAGTTATAACAATATTTTAAAATAACTATGAATGGAATAATGTGATTGAGAAAACAAAGCTAAATTAGAAAAAGATCCTCATCAACTTTGTCCATTATTTCAAAATATTTTTATTATTTTAAAAATTTTAATATTAAACTTGATCTTTTTTAAAAATATTTATAAAATATCATTTAGACACTGTCATTTTAAAACGGTTAACGTAAAAATTTATCTATATTAAATTTATGAAAGAAATTATTAAGATTATGATAAAATTTATAAAATTAGTTGTCACCTTGCGACATTATAAATTCCGTCCAACTTTATATTCATACCATTAACACGAATGTTTATTCAAAATATATTTTCAAAACATCTACAAAATGTGAATGAGCGACCTGCAGTTTGGGGCTTCTATCATTTTCAGACAGAAATTATTGAAATTTGTTACTTTTAAAAAACAAATTGCCGACAGGACGCATCGAATCTTCGGTATTTATACGGATAATCATAAAAATTATTTTATAATATAAAACAACGTCATTTCTGCTGCCCTCCCGTACTCATTGTGCCCCATCTGTATATTTATAAAATATCAATAAAATAATTCGAAAAATAATATTTTTTAAATCTTCATTGATTTTGCATGATAAAGTAGATAGATGATAGAAAAAAAATTTAGCAACTGGACTATTACCACGTGTTGAACAACTGAATGATGTATACCAATCTGGTTATGTTAGTAGTTGTAAGAGACGGGCCAGGTTGACCTCGTCTTACCATTATTATTACGAACGTGTGAAAATGACATGTTTGATTGGTCATAAACAGTGCCAATCCACAGTCTAGCTACTAAGATTTGTGGAGGAATCTAAGTCTTTATAATTAATGAATTCGTCATCGTTTACCTATAAAAAGAATTGTCAATTCTTGGTAGGGAAAAATAAAAGAATTGTTACTTCTTGGTAGGGAAAAATATCCCTTTGGTCCTGAGGTTTGAGGTAGGTACTCATTTGGTGTCTCATGTTTCAAAAGAAACACTTTTAGTCCCTGAGATTTGAGAAAATGTTTGAAATGATCCCTCAACTTCTTCGACTGTTAATTGACTCACGGTAATATGACATGGAGGTTAAGGAGTCGAGGGATCATTTCAAACATTCTCTCAAACCTCAGAGATTAAAAGTATTTTTTTTTAAACTTCAGGGACCAAATGAATATTTTTCCCTTCTTGGTATGTTCAAATCACTTCCACAATACATTATATTTATTATTCTATCGATACCAACGTAGACACAATGTTTACCTTGTCTTGCCAGTTATTTGATGCACGAAAGAGAGAGATGTTAATAACTTTGGACGCACAGACAAATATTCAGCATAATTATTCATAAAAGTAATTTGACACTTATTATTATTGTCCTTGTCTGTTGCATTCGTTGAATTAATTGATATTTATCAAATTAATATCTTATGTCATTATTTAGTTAACAATATATTTATATTACAATAAAACAGTAGAATTTCTTTTTTTTTTTTAATGGTGAAGAGTTTAACCTCTATTTTTTTATAGAGATAAATGATATCTTGATGAGGTGAGGTAGGAGGTAAGTAGTATAAATTATATATTTTATAATTTAGGCCTCGTTTTGTTTTTTGGTTTTATATTTTTGAAGATTATGATTGTTTTTCCACAATTTCTTTATTATGTTTTTCATGTTTTTTTCACAATAAAATTGAATTTTAAGTTAAATTTTAAAAGTAAAAAAACAAATTTTTAGAAATTAATTATTTCAGTTTCAAAATTTTGTTTAAAATTTGAAAAGATTTTTAAAAAGTTGATAACAAAATAAATGAATACAAAAGCTAAAGTAGCAAGCTTGATTTTTGCAAGCAAAAAACAAAAAAAAAAAAAAACAAAATTGTTATCAAATTATCAAATTTTTGTGATTAAGTTTATAATTTTATTAACCATGTTATTAGTATAAATTATATATAGTCAGATGTCAAAATCATAGATGTAATTGAAATATTTTTTTTGTTTTGTTTTTGTCTTCAATTGAAATAAATTTAAAGTCTATGAAGTAAGTAGATATAATTTATCAAAATTTAGTGATTAAGTTTATAATTTAATACGTTACTTCGAATTTAAAAAGAAAACAAAAAAAGTTGCACACGTCCTTGGATAAAAAATAAAAAAAAATGGAAAACGACTTTAAATTTTAAAAAATCGCGTAAATGAGGTCTTTTTTTAAGAATAAAACTTTTTTTCTCTGGAAGAATGAATAAATCTTGTTGGATTTTTTCATTTTAAATATATAAAGACTCGGAAACTTTAATTTTTTAAGTATTATTCTTCAAAATAGTTTGAGGTTGATATATATTTAAAATAAGTTTGAATTAAAGTATTATTAAAAAAAATCTAAATCTTGTTGGCTAATGCATAAAAAGAAAATCAAAATATTTGTTCAGCGGATACTGACCAATAGTACACTTACAGTCTAAAATATAATTAAAAATTCCAAATGAATGAATGATTAGTGGTTGACTTACAAAAAATAAAAAATAAAATTGAGTTCAAATTATTGTACCAATTAAATATTATAACTTTTTTGTGGATTACGTGATTAAGTATAAGAGTACCACTCACCAGATAAGTATCGGAACACTTGTGATATTATTGGTGCTTTAAAAAAATTGTGAAATCATTTTTGAAATTGACATTTTAAAAAATACTTATATAAAACATGTCACACCATACTTTATCTTTAAATTATATGGAAATGTTGGTGTAAAATTTTATTAAACATAGCAAAATTGTCTTTCCCCACTGAAAAGCGGTGAGTTCGAATCCAAAAAAACATATATTTAACTAAATTGATTAGGTAATAGGTATATATAAAAAATGAATAGTAATAAATGTCAAGGATTTGAATAGGGGAATCCGTATTAAATTACTAAAATTGATAATATGTGGTTCTTTTTTTAGTACAACATTTACTTTAGTACTTTACACCATGTGTTAATTTTAGTCTTCATACTTTCGAAATGTTCGTTTTGATCATTATACTTTAATAAAGTGATTATTTTGATCCATTTATTATTATTATTATTATTTTCAATCATAATTCCTTCACGATTTTGCATTCAACCAGACTTTTTGAAATTAGCAATAATTTTGTAATAATAGTTTTTGCCTGTAAACTTTAAGTCAAAAGTTTGTATAAAGGGTCAAAGTGGTCACTTTTTAAAAGTACAACGTAAGATAGCATTTTGGTAAAAATCTTGGGATCAAAATAAATTACTAAAATTGAAATAACATGGAGCAAAATAGTATTTAAACTTAAATATTATTAAAAATAAACACATTAATGTTACTTGATCAACTTAAAAAATTAATATCTTGTACAAACTAATTTACTTATAAGAAAAAGCATTAATTCTAAACAATGTAGGAGTTAACTTAAATGATTAATAATTAATTTTAATTAGTAATAAATTAAATTGATGAGATTTTAATCTCGAGAAGAATGAGAGGATTTTAGATACCCATTCCCTATTGTCAATGGAAATTGGATGTGGTTAATTAATAATCCACATGGTTTTTCGCCTCAAATACTACATTTGGAAAATGTACAAATAGGCAGATATTAGATTATTATTATTATTATTTTGACATCTATGAGTGTCTAGACCCGTTTATGCGCACCTCTATTAATCTTACGGGACAATCGCCTGATTTTACAATATAAATTAAAATTGAAATATCAGTCCTATAGAATTTTAAGAGACTAACAAAAAAATATATATATATATATATATATTTTGTTGTTAAGAAAATTTTGAATAAGTGACCTAAATAAGTTACTTTGACATGTATATAAATAGCCGTAAAGTACAAGAGGTATTGTTTTTGCAAAATCAAATAAATATATAAAATAAAATATGTTTCGTTGGTTTAACACACTGTTAGATTTAGTTTAGTTTGATAGTGAAAGGAAAAGTAAAATTTATAATTAAAATGAACTAAAAGGAGAATAAGTTTGTAAATACTTTAATTTTAAAGGTTTATAATATTTACCGTACATGGGCCAGGGGTGAAAATTTCAGTAGTTAATTATAAACTCTTTTTTGGAATATTTTCTAAATTAAAAGGATAAATACAAATTATTATTAATTAAAGTTTAGTTGAAAAACAAAAATGGTATTATTTTTAAACAAAAAAATGGTATTAAAGTTTATAATTAAATAAAGGAAATTATTTTCAAAAAAACGTGAATTTCATAAATGAATAAAATATATATTTATAAAACTATAATTTCAGAAGTATCAAAATTCATAGAATAAATTTTCTTTTATCATCCCCATGAATATATAATGTGGCTGTAGTTTAGTGGTAAGAATCCCACGTTGTGGCCGTGGAGACTTGGGCTCGAATCCCAGCAGCCACAGTTAGTTATTTCTTTGGCTATTTTTTAAAGCTAATTTCCACAGTTAGTTATTTCTTTGGCTATTTTTTAAAGCTAATTTCCACAGTTAGTTATTTCTTTTGCTATTTTTTAAAGCTAATTTCCACAGTTAGTTATTTCTTTTGCTATTTTTTAAAGCTAATTTCCACAGTTAGTTATTTCTTTTGCTATTTTTTAAAGCTAATTTCCACAGTTAGTTATTTCTTTTGCTATTTTTTAAAGCTAATTTCCACAGTTAGTTATTTCTTTTGCTATTTTTTAAAGCTAATTATACAATGTTTTAATCCAACTAAAAACTCAAAAATTTGTAAATGTTATATATTATAGGCATTACAATTTGTATATATAAAAAAAAAAAAAACTACCTTGGTGTTTGTTAGGTCAAGGAGAGGGTGGGGATTATAATTTTCGATATTAGGGAGATAATTAATGTCCTCATTAGCTGAACTATGTTCGTGTTAGAAAAAATTTAGACCCCGTTTGATAATGATTTAATTTTTGTTTTATGTTTTTTAAAAAATTATACTTATTTTCTCGCGATCTATTTAGTATATTTTCACCTTTCTTCATCATATATTTGAATTCTTAACCAAACTTTAAAAAAAAAACAAGTTTTTGGAAATTGTATTTTTTTTTCAAAATTTACCTTAGATTTTGAAAACGCTTTTAAAAAGTTAATAACAAAACAAAGGAATACATAAGTTGAAGTAGTGGTTGTAAGCTTAATTTTAAAAACAACACACTAAAAATAAAATGATTATCAAACAAAGTATTAATTTTTATTGTTAATTTTTTTAATAAAAAAGTTTGCACAGAACATAAATATTGTTCATTTACCTAGTCAATAAGTGTCTATATGGAATGAATAATTATTTTAACTTTAGTGATGGTTAAATAATTGATAAAAACGAATAAAACAGGTCAAAATAGTTTTTAGTTTGAAACTAATAAAGAATATTTGAAAGTTTAGAGATAAAAATTAAATAAATTAAAATTTTTGATGTTATTTAATCGTTTATGAGTTGCATATAAAGCTTCCAAAATATTTGAATCCGCTTATGTTTTAATCATTAAATTTTGCATAAAAATTTATCTTATTTATTATTATTAATTTTTAATAAAATTTTAACACAAACACATACCTTATTATTTATCTAATTCAATAAATGTTTATGTGGATAAATCTTTTAATCAAAATGATTCATGAAAAGTGACCAACAGAAGAAGAAAAAACAAGTTTTTATACAAAGTTGATAGTTGAAATACTATAATGTAACGAAATATAATATTTTATAGGTTCTAATAAAAATAAAATAGACCTAAAATTTGTCTGTTTGTTTGTTTTTTTTTTATTTTCTTAAATGTTTAGTTGCCTAATCGCTCATGGATTTATGTGAAGCTCAAAATGTTCGAATCTAACTTGCATATTCATTCATTTTAATTCATACTTAAAAGTATTGTATTGATAACCATTTTTTTAATTTTTTTTTAGTTTTTAGTTTTGAAAAATAAAAATCATATATATTTGATAACTATTTTTTATTTTTTTAGTTTAAAAAAATAGAAAACAAAACATGTTTGCCTTTTTTTATTTTCTATTTTTAAAAAGTTAGAAATTGAAAATATATATTAAAGAGTGGACATATTTCATTTGGACCAGAAATTTGAGGTAAGTCCATCCGAAAAACCCCACTTTGGTCCCATTTATAAAAATTTAAACACAAATTTTATATGTAATAGAAGTCATTTAATTTAAAATTATGATCATACTTAAAATGATCCTTTTTTAAAAGTACGAGAAGCGAAATGGACATTTTAGAAATACAAAAATTAAAAATATAAAAATCAGTATTTCAACCAATAATTTTGTAAATAGATTTGGAGGGTTGGAAAAACTAAAATAAGGAAACTTAGAGATGAAAATAAAATGTTTAAAAGTAAAAAAAAAAAGAATGTTTCGAAAATTACGGGGATGGTATTTGAGTAAAACAAAAAAAAAAAGAATAAGAAATAATTTGTGTTTGAAATTTTCCTAAAAAAAAAAAAAATCGTGTTTGAAATTTGGTCCTAATTTTATAATAATCCTTTGGTTTGAAATTTTGAATAGGCGTCAAAATCAGCAATGGTCTGATCTGGGGACGGCCATGGCCAGCCGCGGCTGCGGAGATTGCGGAATTATTCAACCGGCCGGCAGCGGCTCTGTTTTTTTTTTTTTTTTTTTACTTTTAATTTTAGTTTAAATATTATTTTAACCGTTGCTATTTTGATATTTATTAGTAAAATTTAAACATAAATTTTATATACAATGAAAATCGATTTATTGAATGTATTATCGTTCGTAAACCGTGATAAAAAAAAATAAAATGAATAGATTAAAATTATGACACTCTAAAAGTACAGAAAACAATCCAACTAAAAATAGTATTTATTCTATTCACTTTTAACATTTTAGCTTCTAGTTTTATAAAAGTTCACATTCATTGATTTAATGTCAATTACTTGAGATTGGGTCCATGGCATAAAAACTTAATTCTAAATAGTTAAAAACCTGAGATAATACTTGGAAAATTATTTAAAAGTAGAATTTGGGACGTGTACAAATCTTATAAAATTATTTTATTTTTTAGTACAATATGTTGGGATGAAATACAAATTTACAACTTTTAGTTGAAAATACATATCAATTACTGTTGAACTATGCTCGCTTTTGATGACTTATAAAATTTTATAATCGAATAAGTACCATTTTGCTTTGTTATATTTTTAAGCATTAAAAACATTTTCTTCCATTACATCCAACGATGATTAAAAAATAAAACAAAAAGCAATGTTGTCGTTTGTACCTAAAAGCAAACATGGATTTGGAAGATCAAACTTTATTAATTAATTAACATTTCTTTGGTAAATAAAGGAAAGAATCCCATTATTGCACTACCAATCTTCATTTAAGTGTGTGGAAAATGAAATAAATGAGAAAAATCTTAAAGTCAAAAGGAGAAGCAACGTGTAATTATCCATTTAGGTTTAAATATATATATATATATATATATATATATATATATTTAACTCAAGTTCCAGATAATTTACTAGAAGATTCGAACTTGAGACTTCTGAGCTAGTATGACTAAGAAACTCTAAGCCCTTGTCAATTGGACGACCTTTTAGAGGCTGATTTAAATATTATTTTCATCTATGTATTTTCGAGTTTGATTATTTTGATCTATATACTTCCAAAACGTCTATTTTGATTCATGTATCATCGACTTTTGTTTATTTTAGTCTATGTACTTTCCAAACGTTCATTTTGATCATTGTACTGCTAAAACCACAAAAACCAAAATGGATATTTTGAAAGTAAAAGAATTAAAATGAACAAAAGTTGAAAGTATATAAAGCGAAATGAAACGTTTTGAAAAAACTGAGACTAAAATGAACCAAAATAGAACATACATGGATCAAAATAATATTTAAACCATCTCTGGGTGTCGAGAATCGATACAAAATGACCAAAAACTTGTTTATTTTGACAAAGATTTTTATTCACGAGAATAAGTAAAAGTAGGGAAATTTGGACCCTACCACCAAAAAAAAAAATTTATTTTCATGGTAAAGCTCTTTTTTTCTTTTCTTTTTCTTTTTCTTTTTTTTTTTGTACCCATTGGATAAGTCACTTTTAACCCTACAGTTTTTAATTTTATCAAATCAAATACTCGGTCAATACCATGCTCAAAGATTATTAATATATAATAATAATAATAATAATAATATATAATTCAAAATTGGAAAAAGAGGAAAATATCAAACTCAACTGGTAGAATCCAAAATTGTCGTAAATAGAGACAAACTCTATATTCTATTTCTTTTTTTTTTTTTGTGGTTATATAATTTACATTTCTAAAAACTCTACAATCTGAATTTTTGAATCTAAAACAAATTAGGGCGCAATTACTCCCTTCACTCAACTATAAAAATACAAGAAACAACTTAATCACAAAAGTAATTAGGAAAAAATTTCCAAACCCAACCAAAAAACAACACAACTAACAAAACAAACATTCAGACACAAAAAACACCAAAGAATTAATCTTTGGACACAAAATGGCAAAGAGAAAACAACTCATTGGGTAAAGTAAAATCAAAACTTTACTCAACCATAGAGAAGGAAAGAAGAAGGAAGATCAATTTTAGTTTCTCAAGTTAGTATGAAGTGGATGGAACTTGAGAGAAGAAGAGAGTTGCTTGCTTAATTATTCTTAATGAAGTTCTTAAGAAGACCAGCCGCAGAGGCCGGGGTTGAATTAATCTTAATCCAACTCCACGCGTTTTGGCGCAATTAAAATCCCAAACGAAAACCCATCACCCATGTTCCCGATTTGATTAAAATTTCTTTTAAATTTCTTCGACAAGTCTTCGTACTCACCAGACAAAATCCACCCAGAAGCCTCACCGTCTCTCTTTCATCATCTCAACAAGCGAAGCCGTCTCATCTTTTCTCAATATCATCGTTTTCGGTTCATCTTGCTTAAGATCTAAGACCCCTTTTGATTTTTCCCCAGATGGGTCGCTGAATTTCAATCGGCTTTCCTGATTTCTGGACTTGACTATTCGTTTTAGCTAGTTGTTGAAGAGCTCGAGGAGTTTGGTGATGTGGGTCTTGTAGTTCACCTTCAGATTTGATCGGATTCTAGAAGAGGCATTGACTTTTTCCCTTTACTTATTTGATTTTCTTCACTTTTATGTTCGATTGTTCTGCCATTTTTGTACCAATAAAGGGTTCTTCAAGTTCTGGGGATGATGCTGATTCCTGATTCTGTTTGATTCTGTTTGATTCAGCATATGCTTATTTGATTATAGTTCTATGGTTGCTTTTATGAGCTTAGAGCCAAGCGAGATTTGGGGTTGACTTGGAGATTTGTGTATTTAGCTTATGGAGATTGGATCTTAAGTTTGGTGTGAATCATATAGAATAGGAATGTATGTTTGTGCTTGAATTGAGGAAGTCTCTGGAAGCTTTTTGAGTTGTGGGAAGCGATGGGGAATACTTGTGTAGGACCAAGCATTTCAAAGAATGGATTCTTTCAGTCCGTGTCTGCTGCTATGTGGCGATCTCGATCTCCCGAGAACTCGGCTTCTCATCATAGTAATGGGGAGAATGTCAATGAGGCAGCAGCTAGCGAACCCGAATCGCCTTTGCCAGTTCAAAACCAACCCCCTGAAAAAGTGACGATGCCTGAATCAGAAGTCAAATCAGAACCGCCTGCGGAGCCTAAGGTACGGCCTGTTATGAAAAGGGTGGGTAGTGCCGGGCTTCGTGGTGGTTCAGTTTTGCAGACAAAGACTGGGAACTTTAAGGAATATTACAGCTTGGGTAAGAAACTAGGTCAAGGACAATTTGGAACGACATATATGTGTGTGGAGAAGGCAACTGGAAAAGAGTATGCTTGTAAGTCAATTGCAAAGAGGAAGTTAGTAACTGAGGAAGATGTTGAAGATGTGAGAAGGGAAATTCAGATAATGCACCACTTGGCCGGGCACCCGAACGTTATATCGATCAAGGGAGCTTATGAGGATGCAGTTGCAGTTCAGGTAGTTATGGAGTTATGTGCTGGTGGCGAGCTATTTGATAGGATCATTCAACGCGGACATTATACTGAAAGGAAGGCTGCCGAGCTTACAAGGACCATAGTTGGGGTCGTGGAAGCTTGTCACGCTCTAGGAGTGATGCACCGAGACCTTAAGCCAGAGAATTTTCTCTTCATCAGCAAGGAAGAGGATTCACTTCTCAAAACAATTGATTTTGGACTATCAATATTCTTCAAACCAGGTATATTACCGTGATTTTTGACATAGTCGCTATTAAAACTTTCAGTTTCATATCACTCTAATAACTGCCAAATGGGTCGAGATGATATTTGTTATCTCATGCTGTTTAATCTATGGAGTTACTGACCAGGGTGACGATAATGAATGTTTTATGAAGTGAGCTTTCTTGAAGCTACCTATTTATTGTCATTTTAAAAGATCTAGTTCAAAACTCTAGGACCCACCCGGTTTTCGTGTGCAGTTGATGTGCGTATAAATGTAACAATATATAAGACCCGAATTCGACATTTTGACTCTCATTTATGGCTTTTCATTCAGGTGAGAAGTTTAATGACGTGGTTGGGAGCCCATACTATGTTGCACCTGAAGTTTTGCGGAAGCGCTATGGTCCCGAATCGGATGTTTGGAGTGCTGGAGTAATTGTGTACATTCTGTTAAGTGGAGTGCCTCCTTTTTGGGCTGGTAGGTCTATTGTGATCCTTCACTTTTGGAAAGTTTAATCTCCCTATACTGAACGTGAATTTCATTATCTGTTTTCCATGTTTTGATGTGTAGAATCCGAGCAAGGGATATTCGAAGAGGTCCTGCACGGTGACCTCGACTTCTCTTCTGACCCTTGGCCCAGCATCTCGGACAGTGCGAAGGATTTAGTGAGAAGAATGCTTATTCGAGACCCACGAAAGAGGTTAACAGCATATGAAGTTTTGTGTAAGTTGGTCTATTGAATTACTACCGGTTTGTCACGTTGGTTTATATTATCAATGTTTTTCTTGCCATTATGCGCTTATCGTGTTAATTCGTTACAGGCCACCCTTGGGTCCAAGTCGACGGTGTGGCTCCTGACAGGCCACTTGACTCAGCGGTCTTGACTCGATTGAAGCAGTTTTCAGCCATGAACAAGCTCAAGAAAATGGCTATCAAGGTCAGTCTTTGAATTTCCCAGATATAGCTATAGAAAACTGCTTTTTCTTACATAACCACAACTATCATCACTTACCAAGTAACGCAGCTATTATGGAAGAGGTTAGTTTGATTTGAAATAACAATAAGTGACGAATCACCGACAGTGACGGTGATAAGAAATCAACCCGAGAGCGCGCTTGAGGATTATGATTCGTGAACATGGTTAAACCTTATGGAGGATTCTTAGCTGATATAATTAATTTTGAAATGAAATTTCCAGCCCCAAATGGAGAAGGGAGAGACTTATTATCATGAAACTGAATGCTTGTGGTGTTGAATTTTAGGTCATTGCAGAGAGCTTATCTGAAGAAGAAATTGCTGGCCTCAAAGAAATGTTCAAGATGATCGATACCGACAACAGCGGTCAAATCACCTTCGAAGAACTCAAAGCAGGATTGAAAAAATTTGGAGCTAACCTTAAGGAGTCGGAGATTTACGACCTAATGCAAGCAGTAAGTTCGCGTTTCGGAAGAAATGGTTGATGCAATAAGTACAGTATAGCTTAACCTATGCTCTGAAATTGCAGGCAGATATAGATAACAATGGAACCATTGACTATGGGGAGTTTGTAGCTGCCACATTGCATCTAAACAAAATCGAGAAGGAAGATCATCTTCTTGCAGCTTTTTCATATTTCGATAAGGATGGAAGCGGGTTCATTACGCACGACGAGCTTCAACAAGCATGTAAAGATTTCGGGATAGAGGATCTCCAGTTGGAAGAAATGATGCGTGAAGCTGATCAAAACAATGTAAGTAGTTTCTTCTTTACAACTATTTCTGCTTTCGATATTGAAGACAATGTTACTCGTTGAGAATCGTGATACTTAACGATAAAACCGACCATATCGTGATTCTCCTTACTTTCATAGGATGGAACGATCGACTATAACGAATTCGTGGCGATGATGCAAAAGGGAAACGTAACAAATGCTGGCAAGAAAGGTCTACAAAGTACTTTCAGCATTGGCTTTAGGGAGGCTCTAAAAATATAAATGCTTTTATGTAAAGGTAACACATTTAAGTTATTTTCTCATGTGTTCCTGCCTGCAAGTGATTGTGGCAAGGAGCATGGCCCTTTCGGAACCATGTCATTCATTTTTCGATTTTTTCCCGATGAGTATTATCGACCAGAATCAGTCGTAACACGTAGTAATGCTATGCGGAGAAAAAAGGCGTATATTTTTTCCTTTTGTTTTGTATCTTTAAAATACTCTAAATGAAAATTTTAATTTGGTATTGAAGCTTTTACGAGATGGATGATTGTCTAGTTTGTAGTTTTATTCGTTATCGTGCTCGAGCTACCATCTCATTTTCGAGAGAGTTTTGCAGACATAGATCATACTACCAAAAAGTGCATTTCGAATTGAGTGGAACAAATTGTGTGAGAAAATGTATTTAGGTTCATAATTTTTACTTTAGATTTAATTTAGTGTATTTGAAAAATATAATTTATTTAGCCTTGAACATTCAATCCAAGAAACTTGAGCTAATCACTACTGCTAGTGAAATAAAAATTTAATGGAAGTATAATTCAAAATTTAGTGATCTAACTTTTTTTTAAATTAAGTTACTAATTTAATACAATTTTAAAAAGTTTCGAAAGTAAAATTACTATTCCAGTCTTTTTCTGAATGGGCTTGGGCATTACTTTTTATTTATTTATTTGCAAATTCAACATGTTAACTGTTGTATTTACATTAACTGGGCTCGTTGCTATATATACAATCACCAATGTTCTAAATATCACTTGATACGTTGCCCGACGTGTCAAAGGGTCCAACATCGACACATAGAGGGAAATCGTTTTCTCTTCTATCGGCGATATATTAAAATATCGTCAAAATGTCGTGATATTATCGACTTATGAACGATATTTTAAAAGTTAAAAAAATTTAAAATAGTCGGATCTACCTTAGAGGCCCAGCCAGTTTGTGAAGGGAATCACGCTGTTTTTTTATTTATTTATTCTAAGTCTAATTCTTTTATAATTCTAAATTTCTAATATTAATAATAATATTATTCATTTATTTCAATTTTCACTATTAATCTATTTTTATTCGAATTGGATTTTTTTTCAATTTTTCTTTTCAAATTTAATTACAAATTTTTCAAATTCATAATTTCATTTCTAATAATTCAATTTAATCATCATAGGTACATGTGTGTATATATCAATATTTCATATCTTGTTTATGTAATTAAACACTAGATTTGGCTATAAATTATTAATTATTAATAAAACATAATTAGGCAACATTGAACTTCAATTTACTAATTCAAATTATTTTCATCAATCTTCATTATCTTATTCTGACATTTTTATCGACATCGACATTTTCATTACTCATATTTTTACATAGTTAGAAGTGATAATTATAACTTAATTAAGCTACCATTAAAGTTTTATTTACTAATTAAAATAATTTTTATTATTTTTCACAATTTCCATGATTTTTCTCCAAAATGTCCGTAAAATCGACTCGACATTTCCATCGACATTGATATTTTGAACACTCAT
Organism: Momordica charantia; assembly: GCF_013281855.1. NCBI lineage: Eukaryota > Viridiplantae > Streptophyta > Magnoliopsida > Cucurbitales > Cucurbitaceae > Momordica > Momordica charantia. Next base: position 28,476,163 of record NW_028275167.1, on the reverse strand, counting down.
AATTATTGACCATATAATATATTGCCAATAAATAAACATTTAATATAATTTTATAATGATCAACTAGAACATAACGTTATATAATGTAACGTTTTATATTGAATTAAATTATGAATGAAAAATATATATTTATTAAATATAATATAATTAAAAAATAAAAATTGAATTAAGAAAATATGTCTATATAATAAAGGTAGATAAAGATAATAAACAGGTATAAAAAATGTTTATTGTGCGTAAAGGTTTAAATATTATTTTGGTCATTATTTTTTATTTTTTGAATTTAGTTTATTTTGATCATTATATTTTCAAAATCTAATTTCATTTTTTGTGCATTTTAATTTTTATACTTTCAAAACGTTAATTTTTGTCATTGTACTTTTAACAAAAAATTTATACATAATAAAAATTCTTTAATACGTTAAAGTTCAGCGATAATTGAAAAAAATGATATAGTTTTTATACTATAAATGAAAAAAAAAATCTTTGAAAAGTAGAATGACTAACATGATCGAAAATTGAGAATAGTAAGATCAAATATTTAAAAAGAAAAACATAATATCATGTGAGAATAGAGGATGAAGTCACAATCTTTTTTGAGATATATGTTTGCGATATATAAACCTTGGAATCAAAATACTTACCTCCTCTCCCTCTCAATCACACATAATTAAATAAAATTAATTAAAAAAAAAACTGTCCACAGTTAAGTGCGCGCCATTAAAGAGCGAGAAAAACCTCCGAAGACGATTCCTGATCTCTCCCGCTGGATTGTTGCTTCTGTAATTAAACATCAGACAAAACAGTGAACATTTTCATTCCGGACGATGAAATTCGTACTTGGAACTTGATTCTTTCTTCTATCGGATTTGAGATTCCGTGTAGTTCCTCCTCGCATTTGTTCTCGTTCATGGCGACTGCGCGAGAACAGAAAGTCCAAGCAGGTTTCGGAAAGGTTGGAAAATTTAAGGATGAAAAACTCCTTAGAAAATCGCCGCCGACTGATATTGGAACGTCTGGAAGTAATTCGTGGATCTTGAAGCTCGTTGATCCGGCGCAAAGGCCCATTTCCTCTGGTTCTCAGATGCTTTTTTCCTCCGTCTTCTAACCTCCCTCACCGTCTAACGTCTCCTACTTCGTCTCGAGGTTTCAATTTCAAATTCTTTAGGTTTTGTATGGTTCTGTTGTGGATCACATAATTGGGAGTCTACAAGTGATTTTGTTTGATTGTTTGGTTCTTGCTGGAGTTTATTTTTGTCATTTGTCACCGTTTATTGCCTTTATTTTTATGGAGGATAGTTATTCTTATTACAGAAACTGTTTGAGATCAAGTTAGTCGATCTGGTTCGTAAATTTCTTCCATGTAATGATTATTTTGATATCTTGCAACTTCTTCGTCCAGCAAAGAAGTCTTGCCGATTAGAAATTTGCTGCCTAAAATTCATTTAGGATAGTTTTCTTTTGGGAACTATGTAGCTTATTTATTATTTCTTTTATGCATTTAATGGCATCAGAATCAAGCCAATCAAGAAAGGATGGCAAGAAGGTAGATCGAACGGTAAGTTTTATGATCTTGGTATCTGGTGGGTGCTTCTGCTTAGAGGATATGAATGTTCTTGCAACTTGGTGCTTCAACTTGGTGGTCACTTATTATTTTAGGTTGGCCTCTTTTGTTTTGTAGGTCCTTTTATATTCTTTCATTTTCCCAGTTATAGTTGGATTTCTTATGAAAAAAATTTATTGTAGGCTTATTTAAGAGAAATTGGTTACCTACATCATTCTGGTTGCTGGTTCTGAATGCCCTTGATTAATCTAATTGGAGTATCTTTAATTCTTTATGGTATGCAAATTTACTTGCAAAGGACAGCCAATGTAGGTGACAATCGGAATAGATATGATCACTTGGGACGATGGAGCTTGAAAAACTTTGAAGCAAAAGACCTTCACCAGGTTAACTTTTGGAGTATATTTTTCTTCGCCGCACGAGTACTATGTTTTTCAGTTCATAATTTTTTTTATATGTAATATGATTTCAGGAATTTGGTACTGTATCTTTTGGCTTGCATTTTCTCTATTTCCCACTTCGATTTTTTTGTTGTAGTGAAATGTAATATATTTGTCAAAGTTATCAATTTATCATAAAAATATCTCTTAGCTCTTGGGTTTATTTGCTATGACACCTTAAAATGAAAATCACTCGGCAGGTCTGAGATTGATCGCTTGACAATCCTACTGCATTCAAGCACTGTTGATTTACCTGCTGTGAATGAGGAGAAAAGGTTCGAGTTTACGTCTTCTATTCCAGAATTTAACAACAGGAAGGTGGAAGTTGCAGGCAATCGATCTCAACTCCCATCTTGAGCTCAAGTGGACGGGTCTTCCATTTCTCTGCCCCTGGTTTTTTATGCCTTATGATTTTTGTGCATGAGAGTTCTCAACTAAACTGTTTTCAGTATGTTTTTTATACTGTTATCACATTTAATGGTTAAGAAATGTCTTCAGGTCCTTGATGAAGATATTTCGTCACCTGCAGAGATGGCGAGGGCATACATGGGCAGAAGGCGGCCAAAAGTTGGTCCTTCAATGCGAGCTCAAGGACTTGGGGAAAATTCAGCTATTCCAAGTTGTACATCGTTCCCTTCAAAATCAATAGATATGTTGCTTGTGCCAACGTCTACCAGTCAGGTACACCTGAGAATGGTTTTGTAATCCCCAAATATCAAAGCCGACTTTCAATGTACAGCATGGCTCAGTTGCTCTATTCCAGAGTTCATGCAATATTCAATGGCAAGGTTTTATGAGCCCCCTACTAATTCGCCCCAGGTTTTGGGCTGGGACCACCGTTCATGGAGATTTTTATCTTGAAAGAGAGGGAAAACTTAGATTCTAATCATCCTGCATGTCTTATGATCCCCTGCTTTGTAGAGTTCCATGTTATATGATCTAACTGTACTTTGTTTCTTCCATATGCATGGTTTTAAACGTAGAAGCTCCTGTTTAGATAATGACTTTGGATCCGTTCCTCTAAGCAGATTTCAACAAAAACCTAATATTCTTCCTTCATAAGGATTAAGCTTACCTGTTTCTTCTGGACCTATTTCTGTTTCTGTAAATGGACTTTGTTTTCAGGCTTCTTGGAGTTCCAAATTTAGGGAAGTTCAGCACTTTCCATCTTCCATTAGGAATTCAATTGTCCCTTCAACCCAAGAAAATTTTTGCAAGAAAGTTTATTATGAACGTGGATGGTGATAACAATAACATTCTCGGTGTGTGTAGTAGCTCTATTTATACTCCTTCAAGGTCTTATGAGATGGCTTCTAAAATACTGGAGCACCTCAATGGTTCAATAGTTAACTTGGTGCTCTTTTTCTCATTTCCCACATCGCACACATAATGGATCTCGTGGTATAACCGCATTCCTAGCTTCTGATGTGGTGATTACAGACTCTGAGACATTTGTTTGTTTTTTGAAATTGACTAAACTATCAGTTTGGAGTTTTTTGCTCTGTTTCTTGACTGAGGCTGTTAGATTCTGTTACAATAATGCTGAAGTTATTTCGTTTACATATGTTCTGGTGAACTTCAGACGACCTAATTAGAATCATACATGGTTTTCATTTTTTATCCTTTGCAAATAGGATATCAAGGTATCAACGTGTCCTTTATTGCTTCACCATTTAATATTTGGTGGTGATGTGCAAACATTTTATAAGATTGTTACATTGTCGCAGCAGTTAAGTAATTATTCTGATGGCGATGAAGGATTCTAAGTAATTCACCTCTTTAGAACTCAAGGTACAGTTGTATCTGTTCAAGTAAGTTCATATACGGTACAATGTTTGTTTAAATCTTTGAAATATTTTACCTAGTCACTGCATCTTTCAATAATAGGATTCTTGACCATGATGAAATTTCTGCTGAAAGAGTTGCACCTGCTATGGCTGAGTTTAGAGAAGACGGTGATATTTCTTCAGCTGTGACACAGAAAACTGCAAATGAAGCCTTTGCACCTGCAAGACAACAAACTACATCTGAAGTGATAGTGGGTTCTCCCCTCAACAGAAGTTCTAATTTGAAAACTTCGGACGACACCACCTATGATGCAAAGGATTCCAGCTTTACTTTTCAAAATGCATCTTCACTTTGCACGACATCACAAGAGGAAACTATTGATGATTCTGCTCCCACCCATTCTTTTGAAGATAAGGATCTTCCAGAAAACAAGCAAAGTGATCCTTCAGTTTTTAGCTATGGAAATAATGTTTCTCCACGAAAGCAACCAAATGCTTGTTCTACCTTACTTTCTCCACGAAGGTTGCTTCTCTGACAGAATCACGTGCTGCTTCTGAAAATGGTAATAAGGCTCCATACACAGTGTACTGCAGCTTCTTCATATTCAGATGTTCAAATGCCCATACTTCTTCAAGCCATAGACCATGTCGCTCTTTCAGGTCAGTATATTCCTTTAGTTCTTCTATTCAGAAATGTAGTTTTGTAGACATATTCCATTATCTGCTATCAATTGGAGAAACTTTTCAAAATTCTCCTTTGGTTATGAGTGGGTTGGTAGCTTGTCTCTCCTTTCTCCTTTTCTACTCTTCATTCATTAATTAAAGATTCCTTTTAACTGGATATGAATATAATGGAAAGAGAATCATTTGTAAAACTTCTGACTTCCATACATTTTTGTTGTATTCATTCACTTTTTATACCGGGAAAAGTTTGTTTCCTTCGTGTCATTCATTGTTTTCAGTTCATGCAGTGAGTCCATTGAAGAGTCTGCATCATATAAAACCGATCATGATGATAATTCAAATTTTGTTCTCCAGGACTTGCAATGATGCATTCTCATCCTGAACTTCAAAACCAGCTGGACTTGCCTTCTCATTTAGCTCATCTTCCAATATCTACAACGGCAAATTCTCACCATAGTATGTTCAGCTGTAGTGCTGCAGCAACTTCAACTTCACCTCTTGGATTCGAGTCTTCTACTGCGGCACCTTTCAGTTCCATATGCCCTGCAACCTCAGCAGAAGCATTAGCAGATTCCTCATCAAAGCCCGTTTCAAGTAATTCTCATCCCACAGTTGCTTGTATATTTTCCTCTGTGAAGAACAGAGCATCTCCAAGGATAATGTTCCAGTTTTCAGTCACAAGCCCATCTCACCCCATTCATCAGGATTCTCTCTTGTTCTAGCCTCGTCAGAATTAAATCCCTTCCAATCTGGACAGCAGCAGACTTTGGCGGAACCCCAAAATTCTTCCCCATTTATTGCTTCCTCGTTGGGTGCTGGCCGTGGCGATAAAGCTAACCAGAGACTTTTGAAGGGCAAGCGGAAGAAATAAACATCTTCAGCAGTCATTTTTCTGGCTTTAGTTCCAGCCTGCCAAATTGGTGTAAATTTTTTAATCTGATTTACGACCATGGATAGATTCTTCTGTCATTCTCCCGAACTGCGGCGAAGGATCGAGTCTTTTAACGTAGAGAAGCGCCACCGATTTCAGGTATGCAATTTTTGTTATGCATAGCCATGTAATTGTAGTCTATCTTTTCCTTGTTTCTTCTATTTGTAGGAATAGATAAATGATATATCATTTTTTTTAAAAAAAAAAGCCTCTTATGATCGATTTTCTCAGTTTAGAAAGTACTGAACACACCTACTAGATTTTTGTGGTTTAAATTTAGGACAACCTATATAAATTCTGAGTATTTTTCTTTTCTTTTCTAGTCTATAATGCATCTTTTTTCCTTTTTCCTTTTTACTTTTAGATTCTTTGTTGGGTATAATACAAAGAACATAGCATGGTTTTTTTTTTCCCTTTCCATGACATGGAGGAACATACACATATGAACACACCCCACCAAACAACCACCCACAACAGCCCCAATGGGCTTATAATATCTTTTTGTCACCAATCATTGACAATTTGCAAACCAAACCAAGACAAAAAGGAAGTCGAAACATTGACAAGGAGTTAAGTTCATTGAATAAACTGCATTCATTGGTTCAAATCAAACAGACAAACACTACCATCTTTTGTGTAAGAAAGTGGGGGAAAGAAAAATGGTCCTTGGTCTTGTGTGAAATAATAAAGATCATGAAACTGACTACACCTCTACAATAGCCTCTTTCCTTTCTCTAAGTTTGTATATAATTGCTTTTTTTTGTTTTCTTTCTTGCGTTAATACCCCACCCCCACTGCTATTTTGGAACATACAGAGGAAGGGCTTACCTAGACCAATGGTTTGGAGACTCAAAAGTAGTTCTAGAGCCTATATCCAAAAGATGTAACAATCTTGGCACGGTTTTGTAGAGAGACTCGATGAAATAGACATGTCTTTGAAGATGCAATTTTAAATTCCTTTTTCTCCTATTTGAGGATGCTTAAATGGTCCAAGTTACGACAGGTGTGACAAATCGTGTTAAACGCAATTTTTGCAGTTCCATTGAGAAATAGAAGTCTCAGGTCTATGAATTTTTGCTTTTCAGTAGCGTGATGTAAAAATGAACCATCATCATCTTGTTTATAAAAATTTTGTAGCGGAATGACAACATAGGATTAGGTATACTTTGTTCACATAGTACAAAGTCCAAAAACAATAAAATTTTGATATTTAGAGAAGAAATAATTATTTTTTCACACCAATACTTTCGATACATGTTCTCAAACCAATGAATCCTTGGTCTTTATATTCATTTCAAATTAAATAAAGTATCGTAGATGGCATATTGATATTTGTAATTTACTTTATGAATGACAAAGAGCATCTCCCTATTGATTACTTTTTTTAACAAAAGTAAATTCAGTGACGAAGATTGAAAGTAACTGCACTTTTTTAGCAATTAATTGATTAATTGTTGTAAAGGTTGAGATTAATAAAATATAAAATTAAATTAACAAGTGACATGTTATATCACCATTATTAGCTAATACTATCTATAAAATGGATTTAAGAATCATTAGAATTGATCTACTCTTCTCTAGAAAAAAAAAAAATTGATCTTGGACTAGAAAATATTTTTAAAATACAACATAAGTTCCCTAATTAAATTAATATTGTGTTTGCTAAAATTATGATGCAATTAATGTGTGTGAAATATTCAAATGGCAGTGGTTGGTTGACTTTGTCAAACCAGCTGTTGGTTTTGCCGGAATGTTATTATTCCTTAATCCTAATCAATCAATTAATTTAATTCATTCATTAATAAAATATTCTCTCCCTTACTCTCTTTTCTCTTTTCTCTTTTCTTTTTACAACCAATTCCATTAGTCTATCATTAGAGGACGTAACCAGCAAAGCGAAATAAATAAATAAATAAATGTCGACTTTTAAGCATGACCACCGTATCTTGTTAATCACCATTAAAAATTTGATAATTATTTAATTTTTAAAAATTTGGAAAAAAATATATTCTCTTTTTAGATTCTCATATTTCCATAGCACCTAATTAAGTATTGTTTTCACTTTTGTTCATTTTTCGTTGCTGTATTATCAAAATGGTCGTTTTGGTTTTTGTATTTTCTAGAAATATTTTGAATCCTTTGAAGAAGTCGTAAGTATCTTCTCATCTCGAGAATAATATGATAGATCTTCATTCATGAAAAAGACACAATATCGACATATGAGTTAATTCAGACAAGATAAATATCATCTTTCCTAAGATTTAAGGTTTAACCCCACCCATACACGGATTGAACTAAAAAAAATGACATATTAAATAATTTTTAGTGTAATTTGTTTTTATTAAATATTTTTTCTTGAATGTATTAAATATCACAATATTAGTTAACTAAAAAACTAAATTATATTATATATTTGGATTTTAAAACACTACTCTTTTTTTTTAATAAAAGAAAAATAAATCTTGATTTTTTACTTTAATAGTTACTTAAACAAGAATGAAAATAAGGGGAACAAAAATCAGCCTTCCACATTTGCATTATTAGTATTTACCCTAAGTTGGAATTATTACTCTAAAAAAATTGGTAAATAATCGTTAATTCCTAAAAATTTGTGGACCCCACACACCTTCTTTACGACTTTATTCCAACTTTTGTGATTTGATCTATTTTGATTCCTATGTTAATTATTTAACAAAATCAATCATACTCCACCTTCTTTTCCCCTTTAAAATTCAGTTCCAAAATAATTTTTGTAAACATAAATATATAATTTTCTTTTTCTTTTTCTTTCTTTTTTTTTTCTATTCACCGTGAGAGTAACCATTAATGAATATTTTTGGGTTAAAGATTTCAATAATCTCTTATTCATGATATATTATTATTAAATAAAAATAAATAGTAAAATTTAACTGAGGAGTTATTTGGTTAAATTATAAATTTAGCCACTGAAAATTTAAGGTCATGTATGATTTGTTTATATATTTCGTGTTTAATATATAGGCTTTCAATTTTGTGTTTATATATTTCGTGTTTAATATATAGGCTTTCAATTTTGTAAAAAATTATATTCATGAGACACTATTTAATAATCATTTTTTTAATTATCTACTCTTCAAATTATTATCAAACAAGATAAGCTTTTGATTCAACTATCTATGTGGCATAATTGAAAGTTCAAATACTTATACGTTTTTAAACTATAGATAGACAGACATCCAATCTCGCCAATTAACCAGTTATGTTATGTGTTTTGTTTACGCCCTACTAAGCATATCGAGACTCTTTCGAGAGTGAGATCACCACTAGCCTTGCTCTTTTTTTTATTTAAACAATTTTATTATTTTAATGCTAAAATGAAAATAATAAAATATTAGGAGAGAGAGAAATCTTCAATTGCGGTACTTCCAAGGTGTAGAGACAGTTGTTTTCATGAAGTAAATCCCTCTCTCTCCTCTTCTGGAAAAGAAAAGAAAAAAGAAAAAAAAAACATTTTACAGTTTGTTTGTTTTTCCAAGCTATAAATATCCCACACTCTTCATCATCTTCATTCTTCTTCTTCTTCCGCTTTTCTGAACTTTTTCCCAAAATATTCTCTGCGTATCCCCAATCAGTTTCCATTCCTTATCCGTATCATAATCCTGATTCCCTTTTCTTTCCTCCTTCCGATTCCCACTTTCTCTCCGATTTCATCAAATTTTCATTTCCAATTATAAAAATCCAATCCCCTGCGATCTCCTCATCGCGCCAATTTTTTATCTCCTTTCCTGATCGATCGATCGATTGATTAATGGTGGTGAGGCTGGTGCGATGGCCGTCCTGGCCGCCGTTCTCGTCCAGAAAATACGAGGCGATCATCAATCTCCGCCGCCTGGAAGGACTGACGAAGAACAATCTGAAGGATGCGAGGGGTTTAGTGGTGGAGATCAAGTGGAAGGGGCAGAAAATCATGGGGCTCAGTTCGTGGAGACGCTCCGTGAAGAGGAATTACACGGAGAAGGGCAATGTCTGTGAGGGGGAGGAATTGGCATCATCGGTGGATTGGAATGAAGAGTTCAGAAGTTTGTGTTCCATTTTGCGGGGTTCGAAAGAGGATCTGATTCCTCCATGGAAGGTTTCATTGACACTTCTGCAAAAAGTAAGCCATCGAAATCCATCCTCTCTTTTCTCTGATTTTGATGCTTTGTTCTCATTTTAGGGCATTTATTTGTTCTCTTCTCTGATTGAATTGAATTCATGGTAATAAATTTCTGTCATATTAATTGCTTGTTTTTTCCCACCGGTTCTCCCATGGAGGTTTGACTTTTGTTTTGATGAGAAAGACAAGGCGTTATAATTGTTTTCATTTTCAATTTTGTAATTTCTCTGTTCTATCTTTCTTTCTTTTTGGGTTTTGGGGCCAGTGGATGACGTATGGTTGAACAATGAGGATGTTGATATATTTTTATTTTTTTTTTCAATTTTTATTTTCTGTGTTGACTTTTTCCATAGTTGAAAACAACAAAATAAACATTATCTTATTTCCCCTTTGATGATGTACAATTGTCACTTTATAAATTAATTACCAATACTTTATGCTTTTAGTTTTAACATAGAATAAAATCATACTATTCTACGAGATTTCCTCATCTCTCATAATTGTCATTAATGATGCTTCATGCAAAGGAAAAAACAGAACATTATTTGGGCTTTATATGTGAACAAATTTTCTAATAAAAAATCAGCAGAAAGTGGAGGAATAGTTGAGGAATATTTCATAGAAATAATTGAAGAATATAAAGTTGTTTGTTAGGGATGTGGCAAACAATCAATGGTCATGCTGAGTCAGATTTTGACATCATATCTTATACATATTGCACTAGCTAATGTAGGATGTACAAACAAACCATATAATAAAGATTTGGTAAATATAAATACAAATTATATTAATAGTAACACAACTCAACCATATTATATAAACTAAATGGTGTTGAATGCAAACTCTTGGTCTATGGTGGAGTTTTCTTGGAATGTGTAATGTAATTGTTAATTTGTCGACAGTCAACACAATATTTTGTTCTTTTTGTCCTCTGGGTTTTGATGCAAGTTTCATCCCCAAATGTTGAACATGGTACATATTTTGATCTTCAGCTTGTTTGTTTGTCTAACTTAGTCTGTGTTCAAAAAGTTTCTAATTATTGGGTGTGGCCGCGGGCCCGCTACGATGTGGTTGCCTCCTAAGATGTAGATTTAAAATCGATATGCCTTCTAATAATTGTTCTTCCTAACAATTGTTCGATATTGATTAAGGGAGAAAACCAAGTACTTCGAAATAGTTACTCCGTAATCGGAACAGCATCGCTAAACCTAGCAGAATATGCAGCTTCAGCTGATGGAAAGGAGATTCAGATAAGCCTTCCATTGAAGGTTCGTGGAAGCACTGCAGAGTTTAGCCCCTCGCTCCTTGTAAGTATCTCTTAAATTAACAACAAAAACTGGCTATTCTCAAAGTGCTTCTTCTTATTCCTTACTATTTTGCTTTCCTCTGGTGTAATATTGCAGTTATCTCTCAGACTATTGGAACTGAGAACTGATACAAAGCCCATGAGGATGGTCCAGAGGTCGATTATGCCCGTGACGCTCTCCCCGCCTTCGTCGTTGGCTTTGTCTACAGAGAAAGATGGGTTAGCTGCAATAAGAGCAGGTCTGGATAGAGTAAAAATATTTAGACATTGTGTGTCAGCTGGAAGACCTAATAAGGAAGTATTCCATGAAGAAGAGATTGCTACTGTTAATAGGTTTTATATTAAAGATAAGGATTCTTCTCAAAGTTCTTCGCCTGACTCGGATTCATATGATGATGCTGGAAGGGGGGATTCATGTGTTAGGCAGCCATTTGGTTATGAAAAACTAGCCCATGCCAACCATGTGGCGGGATTGCTCCTCCCGAACACGATGGCTGACGATGAAGATGAATGTTGGATCTACTGTGGAAATGGTGCAGAATGCTTGGACATTGTTGATAGTTCACAAACTCTTCAGCAGAACTCAATGCGCAAAATCTTGTCATGGAGGAAGAGAAAACTAAGCTTCAAGTCTACAAAAAATAGAGGAGAGCCTCTTCTGAAGAAACATTATGGTGAAGATGGTGGAGATGATATCGACTTCGACCGTAGGCAGCTCAGCACAAATTTGGTTTACTCTGGGGTATATTCTCAAGACCCAAACGCCATTTCGTTCTGCTTTAATGGATACTTGTTTTGTTGGTTTTACTCATAACATACTGATGATCGATGGCCCCTCGTCTTTTTTTTAATTTAATTTCTTGCAGTGGTATAATCTGGAACTATCAGCAGCTGCATTTGGAGATGACAACTTTGCTGTGGGTACTTGGGAGCAGAAGGAGGTAACGAGTCGTGATGGGCGCTTGAAAATTGAAACTGAAATCTTCTTTGCCTCTATCGATCAAAGGAGCGAGCGAGCTTCTGGGGAAAGTGCCTGCACGGCTCTAGTTGCTGTCATTGCTGATTGGTTGCTATCCAACCAAGATGAAATGCCCATCAAGTCTGAACTAGACAATTTGATCAGAGATGGATCCGCAGAATGGAGGAACCTTTGTGAAAACAAGGAATACATGGAGCAGTTCTCTGATAAACACTTTGATCTTGACACAGTAATTGATGCAAAAATCCGACCTCTATGTGTTGTTGCAGAGAAATCGTATGTTGGGTTCTTCCACCCAGAAGGGTTAGAGGAAGAGGAGGGAGTTTTCGAGTTCCTTAAAGGCGCCATGTCTTTCGACACCATATGGGATGAAATCAGCCGCCTAGCAGCAGACCTTCCAACTAACGCTGGCGAATCATTAGTCTACATTGTAAGCTGGAATGACCACTTCTTCATCTTGAAGGTTGACAGGGATGCTTATTACATCATAGACACTCTGGGTGAGCGGCTTTACGAGGGGTGCAATCAGGCATATGTTCTGAAATTCAACAAGGAGACGGTAATTCGTAGATTACCAAATAACACAACACAATCAGAGAAGAAAACTGAAACAAAGCAATCAAAGAGCTCGGAGTCATCAGAGGAGAAAACCTCCATTGAAACAAAGCAATCAAAGAGCTCGGAGTCATCAGAGGAGAAAACCTCCATTGAAATAAAGCCATCAGAGAGCTCGGAGTCACCAACAGAGGAAAAACCATCTACTGATGTGCCACAACTGAACAATACAGAGAGGCTTCAGGAAAAACCATCCATTGACGTCGTTCGACCAAGCAACTCTGAAGAAGCTTCAACAGCAGAACCACCTAGTAGCTCGAAAGAAGCTTCGGATGAGAAGAATCCGGTGGAGATTCCAGATGAGTCAAGAAATGGTGATGTAGAGGAAGAGGAGGTTGTTGTATGCACAGGGAAGGAATGCTGCCATGAATACATCAAGAGCTTTCTTGCTGCAATTCCGATCAGGGAATTGCAGGAAGATGTGAAGAAGAAAGGCTTGAGTTCATCAACGCCCCTTCATCAACGGCTGCAAATAGAATTCCACCGTGCCAAAGTGATTTTGGAGGCAGAGGATCAAATTTTCCCAAAAGCAACGACAGAGGATTAATTATATATAAAGTTGACTCAAAAGCACTGTTTTAGTTTTAATTAACTTCTGTATTAAGTTTTGAAGAATTTTCTTGTTTAGACTACTGTAAAATGAAAATAAATTAAATATTGAAGAGGGCATAAATTAAATGTTTATAATGCCCATTAATTCCTTGTTCAATTATGGCTTCACAGATTTATGAAACAATTTTATTTTTGTAAAACAATATAATCACCAACTTAGTACTAATCTCCAAAAAAATAAAAAGTAACTTATGTATGGGCATCGGTTAAGTTCCAATATCTTATTTTAATTTATCATAAATTATTCAAAAGTTAATAGGATCTAATGATTTTTTAACTCATGTACACAAATTATGAACTCATAACCAACACATTCATCTCATTAGTTAACTTCAAATCTCCACTCCCACATTAACCAATTTACAAAAATTAGATAACTAGCAATGATAAGCGACCACCAAAAAAGCAACCAATGCCAGCAGCGAAACTCCAAATCAATAACTTAATTCTTCAGTTCTACATCGAGATGATGGGCTCCTTATTCGACTACTCTACTAAAGAATTTTAAGTGAAAGCAGCGAGTATTACTATTATCACTCAGCTACTGAGAATGAGAATATTCTTGTTGAGTATTATAAGCGATCGCCTTCAAAAAAAAGCCTCATAAAAAAAAATATCACCTTCATTGAAAATATAAAAAGGGTCAGTCTCTCAGACACCTTCAGCTGAAAAGAGTTGCTGTACGAGTTTAACCACTCCCATCATGGATGCATCATTCTGCAGACAACATTCTAATTGGTTAAATCTTATGGTATGATGGTTGTAATGAGTACTTAATGTGGACAAGAAATGTATGCTATTAGAAATAATGGACATGAGAAGTAAAAAGTAAAGATTTTGTCCTTTCTCATTCCTTATTTATTTTTCTTCCCTTTTTTTTTACGAGTGTTTAACTCACCAGGTAAACAATATCAAAGGCATTGCGATAGCTCTCAAGAGATTTCTCGATGTTATCATTCCTGCAAAAGGAGCTTATGGTTGAGTACGAGAATGAATATTCATCATAACACAAATAGGACCTTAATTCTAATTTAGCACAAAAATATTTTTGTTTACAAAGAGTATGTGCATTGTGCACAAAGAATTCTTTCAATCTTAGTTTAAACTTAAAACAGAAATCATCAGTAATAGATAACATAAACGTAGCGAGGTTTTAAAAAAGTTCACATACAGAAATCCCACAGATATCCGAGTGTCATAGTTCAAACCATCTGACATCCCCAAATCCCCGATGTGGTCACCAAGAAGAAGTACATTTTTCCGCTTTCTTACTGAGGCAGTATCATCAATTGCTCCATCTACATCGCCCAATTGGTCATGAAGAGGAGCAGCCATATCAAGAGCATGCTCATTTTTATTTAGACTATGTATTGTCTTCCCTGCAAAGAGGAATATTTCCACAGAACAAACTCATTCAATTGTAACAATCATTACAACCGCTAATAAAATAACCATGGCAAAAGTAATAGACAGCAAGAGAAGGGAAGATACCCTTAAAAGATACAAGGCAACCATTATCATCAAACACCATTCTATTTGAAACGATCCTAATATTTTTAAAAGATCTATGAAGCTTCTGTCTCAAGACCTGATCCAGGGAGAAGAAAAGGCAGATATCAATAAAGGATGGAAGTGAGCTTTAGAAATTGAACCAGACTCGTACCATCTCAAATATATGCATTACAGATCAATGAACATTTGAACAGCCTACCTCCTCTATAATGTCTGCAAGCCCAGCTGAAAATATAAGAACAGGAACATCCTTTTCCTGGTCATCATTATTTTTGGTAGTTAAAAAAGATTAGATGGTGTTTGATATAAAAAATCATGCTATAACATGACAACCAAAAATTAGAAAATAAAACATCGATATTTACCCCGCAAAGGGCAGTAGCCAAGTAATGTTTTCATTTCAGGGAGAAAAGATTTTACCTCTAGAAGCTCAAACAGCTCAACTACTCCCTCCCTAAAAGCAATGGTGGCAGCAGAAACTGATTGCTTTATCGCATCGAATGTAAGACCTCCTTCAATAAGAAGTGAATGGGTTTTGCCCCACCTGCATTGCATAACATGGAACTACAGACTTTGGTACATCCACCAACCAGAACCAGCAAAACAATGTGGACAGAAATTCATCATCATGATCATTTATTGAAGAAACATCATGAAAATAACAAAACATTAACTAACAATTATGTCGTGTATGATTATATTCCCATTGAGAACGTCCAACTCTCATCCATGAGATATTTTTTAGAGAAAACCGAGATGAAAAATTAATAGCAAAGAACGCTAAAGAGGCACATACCAGTCTTCCATGAGCTTTGTTTTCTCTTCTACCGAAATTGTAGGAGAGTATTCAATGGGATGGTAATATTTATAAAGATCATCCCGCTTAGCATCATATTCGGGATTCCCCTGCTTTAGAAGACCATGACTGGCTACACATGTTAATCTTGTCAGTACAACTTAAATCAAGTTCATTAAAGTTTCAATAAGACATTTCCACAACCATCAATCTTACTTTGCCCTCGGCGGCCATCAATCCAGTACCTCGTTAGCGTAGCATCAAAATCAGCAATAACCTGAACAAGAGTTCCTACTATTATCTCCATAAATCATGGTCATCACGAAATGCGACTCGTATAAACATTTGTTCAGAGAAACCATCAGCCAAACCTGGAGCTTATGCGGGCCGGAACCGCGCATAGCATCGAGTTTCTTCTTCAGCAGATCGGAGTCGGCCACAACTGCCTCAGAATCCTTTAAGAACCCCTTTTCCTCCATTCCAATCGCGTTACGGCTTCCGCAAAACCAAAGCCTGCAAAAGAAAAACGCATGGAACAGTAGGTGATGATGAAAACGATTGGTGAAGTGAGAATGCTGCATAATCGTGCAAGAGAATGCGTGAGATTGGAGATGAAGCGACGATGCGGCGAATTCAATCGGGCAAAAGAGAAAAGGAAATTGAATGGTGACCTAGAATTGAGAGATGGAGAAGAACGAAGGTTGGAGATGGAATTGAAGCGAAGAGGAACCGTTGATAAGCATTGGACTCGACCACTCATCTGGGAATTGGCCTGGAAATCCAATGAAGCATTTCTTTCTTTTTTTCGTACGGAAGGATTCTCGTCTTTTTTCTTTTTTTTTTTTTTCCTTCGGGATTTTTTGTCTACAATTTTTTCGCTAAATTACAGCAACTTCGGATATTCGTGAGTGATTTTTAAATAAGTGTTTTTTCAGTTAAGTGATTTTTTTAAATAACTTTTTTTGTAAAAGTGTTGACAATAATAATTAGAGGCACTCCCCTAAATAGTAGAATAAATATGTAATTTGCCCTTAAGAATATCTTAATTTAATTGATATAGTTATATTTCTGATCACAAAATCCTGAAATATTCCATGTGTTGTTGTACTATAAAATCACAAATATCTCTAATTAGAAGATGGTAGATTTTAAATCTTTCCATTTTAAAAGAAAATATATATATATATATATATATATATATATATATAATAAAATTATTGAAGTTTTGCTGAAGAATAACACTCATGTTTTAACCCGAGACAACTATTTATTTATTTTTTTAATAATTTACAAAAGGGAAAAAAAATCTCTCTCTCCCTTTCTACATGACAAAAATATAAAGGTGGTTAAAATTGAACATATTGATGGTAAAAATTTCGAGGTAAGTATTATTATTTTAAAAAATAGTACTCAATCAATTATTTTTTTTAAGTACAATATATAGGATCGAACTCACAACTTCTTGGGTAAGGTAAAACGTTATGAAAAGTCACATTTATGCTATATATTTTTTAAAAAAATAAGTTGACATTTTTTCAGGATGTTTTTTTAAATAATGTTTTTATTTAAACTTATTTTTAAAATAATGCTGCATTAAATGAAATTAAAGTTAAAATGTTTATTTTGAAACGTATTCCAAAAATAATACTTTTGAAATTAATCCCCCACCTGATCGTCTCGAAGAGACGACCATGTCATTTTTAGTAGTTGGTCGTCTCTCAAGAGACGATCATGTGTTGGCACACACTTCACCATTGTTTCTTCAACGGACGACCAAACGACTTCGGTATTTTTTATGCAGTAATTTTCTTTCTTCTCCTCAACGGTTCGAACCTCAAAAAAAACCAAGTTTTTTTTCCTTTTATATTTATCAACTTTTAATAAAGCGCACTAAGCGGGGGACTTATTTCAAAAACATTATTTTTGGAATAAGTTTCAAAATAAGCATTTTTTCTTTAATTTTATTTAATGCAACATTATTTTAAAAATAAGTTTTAAAAAATCCCATTTTTTCAAATATAAGTTTTAAGTTCATACTATAAAATATGTAGTGGATTTGTCCCCTTATTGACTCCTATTAATAGAGCTATAGATTAATTGTTGAGTATGCTCAATTAAACTTCTAATTTATTTTAAAAGAGCTCTTCGTTGGCAAATTTTTTTAAAAAATATATAATTGATCATTTAAATATGTTACCTGTAAATTTCAAGCTCAGGTTGTAATATGAAATTGGACTTTTGTAGAGCGCTCAAGAATTTGTTAGAGAAAAATAATCATAATCTTGTCATAGTCCTTTCATATATATATGATCACGAAGAACAAACTGATATTTGATCTGTAAATGTAGGACTAAACGAAAAACTTTGGCAGTATCATTGCTTTGCCCAATCTCCTAAGGCATAAAAAAAATTAGCAAGAGAAGAAGAAACAAGAAAAAATGTTGGCAGGTTCGCAGAAAAGAAGCAGAGATCTTTCTGTTTCCCAATCCTATTTTATCTGGCAACTCCAATACATAAATCTTTGAATTCTTGGTAAGCTTAGCTAGCAGCAAACACATAGAACAGCAAAAACATTTTTAAAAATAATAATCCGGAAAACTTACTTCGTAACCCTACCGACTGAATTAACATAATAAAATTCATCTATTTATTTTGAGAAAATTTGGACGACTGGCTTGGCTTGGTGGGTGCTGATCTGATCTCCATATGGGGTCTTCTCTCTGAAAATTCTCATGTCCAAACCATTGCACTGCTGTGGAGCCCCATTCAAGATCATTGTTGAGCACACTGCACTCTCTGGGCTCCGCCGTGCATGTCATCGTCTTCATCATATGCCTCTTGTACTTGCTTCCTGCGCATCTCCTCTTCGATGTTCACGTCGTGGATAGTGGTTTCCTCGCATTCATCCAACTCCATATCCGACAGCTGCACCGAAGTCCTCGGGGGCAGCACACCCTCCAGCGCCTTGCACTGATCGGGGTTCAAGGAGTCTGGGAAGTCCACACTGAAATGGATGTAAAGTTTGCCCTTCATGAATGGCCTCTGGTACATTGGCATGCCCTCATCATTTATGGCCTTGAATTGGTCTGTCAGCAAATGCCACAACATAGATCAGGGAAACAAACTCAATATCATAAAATCCCAAAAAACCAGCAAACCAGACATGATGAGTAGTGTTTTATAAGATGTAATGAAGCGTAAACAGTTGCGTACCAGGCTTTACTACTTCACCGGGAAGGGATTTGATGAGTAGCTGACGGCTATCCAAATGAGTCAGAATGAATTGGAAACCACAAAGCGACTCCACGAGAGACAAGGTATGCTCCACAAAGAGGTCATCACCCTTTCTCTTAAATTTGGCGTTCTCTTTTTGTTGTAGGACGAAAACGATATCCCCAGTAAGAGTGTCGGGCTGAAGAAATGAATATAATGATATTGTTTCAAAGTGCAAATATAACAAATACATCAAAAAAGCAAAATTCGCAGCAATCTTACCGCTTCGTCTGCTTCCCCAGGAAATGTAATTTTTTGTCCATTTTGCATACCCTTCTCCACAATTACTTCCAAAACTTTCTTCTCCTGAACAACCTTTTCACCCTTGCACTGTGAGCAACGATCTTTATCATTGATGGTCTCGCCAGTCCCCTTGCAGTCATTGCAAGGATGCTGCATTTGTTGGATCATAGACGGGCCAAGGTGTCTAATGGAGACTTTCATACCAGATCCTTGACAGCCAGGACATTTCATTGAAGCACCAGATTTAGAGCCCTTACTGTGATTGTTGTAGCAAAGTCCACATCAGTTAACCAAATACAGACAATTAACGCCGCAAAAAAAGGAGTTGTAATCATAACACCACCACAGTTACTGACCCCTTGCACTTCGAGCAAATTACATTGCGGGAAAGAGAGAGCTTCTTTGAAGTTCCATTGTAAAGATCTTCCAACGAGACCTTGAGGGGATGGATGACATCCTCTCCCCTTCTTTGCCTTCGGCCTCTGCTGCTTCCACCACCTAAACACAATCTCAAAATGGATTTCAATTGTTCACAGTAATCCCACATCTCATAGTTGAACATTCAAGAAGATAATTATTACCGCCAAATGGGCTTCCACCAAAGAAAGACTGGAATATGTCGAATGGATCGTGACCACCGCCACCACCCATTCCTTCCTTGAGGGCATCCTCGCCATATTGGTCATATATCTCACGTTTCTCTGGATCACTCAGCACTTCATATGCTTGGGCCAACTCCTTGAACTGTATAACAAATGGAAATTTTTCAAAAGGTTCAGAATTTGTTATTTGGTTGATTAACACGGCTGTCCAAGCTAGCTCTTACATGCCACAGAGCTTAGATTAAACTTGCCATGGAAAAATAAATCGAAAAACGATCTACTTCGCAGTTAAGTAACCCAGCAGACAGAATAATCAGTCTACAATAATCTAGCTTTCCATTGAAGTGGTGCGATCACAAAATCCTTGCAATTAAACAAGGGGAAAGTTATTTCCGTGTGACACAACACATCAAACTATGTAAATTATCAGACTAATCACTAAACGAGTACACACGCACGTCCATCGACGTTCAAATTTCACACCCGACGAAAGAAAACCAGCAATTCCTCTAAACACTGCTGCAACCCTAGGAAATAACTCCCCGACTTAAAAACAAGCGTGTTGAAACAACTTTCTTGATTAAAACCCAAGACCAGAACTTAGTGGTAGATCTGAACATCGTGATCGGCCACCGTCCCTCGTCAGGAAAACGCGTTATAAAAACAAAAAAAAAATATCAACCAATCAGAGGAATAGAGCTCACTTTTTCGGGGTCGCCACCCTTATCAGGATGATTCTTGATAGCGGCCTTTCTATAAGCCTTCTTTAGATCGTCTTGCGACGCGTTCTTCGAGACTCCGAGAATCTCATAGTACTTGGTGTTATCGCTCTTCTTGGGCCTTCCAAACATGTTTCCCTCACCGATCGGATCTGAGAAACCCTAAAAAAACGAAGCAATCAAATCAAGAACTATAAAAGTAAAAAGTGGAGTCAAAATCAAGATCTCGAAAGTAAAATCGAGGAGAAAACAACTGGAATCGATGAATTAAAGAGAGAATAATGAACCTGGGAAGAACGAAAAGGGAGATCTTGAAGATTGAAAGGATCCGGTAGAGATCGGTGACCTGAGAGCAGAGAACCAAAAGGGTACGCTCGAGACGGCGAGGTAGAGAGAGGGGTTCCAGAGTTGCAGATCTGAGATTATAAGGAAGCAATTCAACGGTCAGGATTGTTTCTTTGAAAGGTGTGGTTAGCTGAGGCTTGGGGATAATATTGACATTTTAGTATTAAGGCGGCCATGCCCACGTATGCCTTAGGAAGGATCTAGAATTTTCTTCTTTTTTTACATTTTTGCCTCTTTCTTTCAAAGTTTTTATGTCGAATTATAATTTTTTTTTCCTTAAATCCTTTTATTTTCTTATGATAAATTTATACTTATATTCATGGTATTAAATATCCGTTGATATGGCGACAATATCCATTGATATGTCGACAATATCCGTTGATATGTCGACTTTACCATCGACATTTTCATGTATCCATAGATTCGTCATTGATAAGGTAAATAGACATTATCATCATGTTGCAAAACAAAAATATGAAAAATATTAACAACATATCACTAATGTATACATCATATTAATATTAATTTTTTAACTTATTTATAAATTGAAAGATGTTTATTTGTTAATTTAAATATTTTTTATGATTTTTAACTTCTCTAACTTTTATAGAGATATATATGACATTGATATTTTATCAATATTTTAATGAGATTAAGACATCAACATTTTAATTGACATTCACATTTTAAATCTTTGTTATATTTAACCTACTTGGGGATGTTCATTTTTTCCCCCAGTCGCCGCCCTAAACCTAAATCAAGTAGGGAATCCTCGATTAGATTTTTATGTGAGACAATGATGGTAAATACATTTTCGTTTTTGTCTCGCTCTGTCTCGTCTTTTTGAAAAATACATACATATATACACCCTAAAAATCATATTATTCTCTATATACACACTGAAAATAGAGAGATGAACAAATCATGTATGAAAATTAAGCAATTAATTATATTTTATTTCATAAATAATTTTAGAAAATAGTAAATAAACAATAAAAATTCCGCCACGAAAATGGAATTCCCACAAAATTTTAAAAATATGTTAAAAAGACTGTTAACAACCCCATCCATCATAATATGACTGAAAATATAAACACAAACAATAGTAAAAATGAAGACTTACAAGTCTTTTTACTATTTGAAAATAATGATTATAATTATCACGTGCATATTTATTTAATGTTGTTTTACTGTTCAATCCCTTGCATGGTAGCAGGGCACTCCGGTTTAAAATGTCCAAATACGACAAATACTATTTTGAAATTTAATTGTGTTTTTATATTATTATTTAATTTAAAAAATATATATAGCAACATGTATAAGTCGAGCTAAATGGAGGTAGCATTTCCCCGTCATGCATCATTGTGTACTCACTGATTATTTGTATGTTTTATTTTAAAAATAAAATAAAAATAGTTTTTTATCTCTTTATTTGTCTTCTTTTTAAAAGATATTGATTTGCCTATATCTCTCTAATTTATCCAACATTTAGCCGTAACAATAAAATAGTGTAATTTAATTTAGATTTTCACTACTCTATCGCCATTGAGCTACATTCATGTTAGTATTTATTTAGTATGTTTAATTAAGAAGAGTGTTAATAGCCAAAGCGAACAAATTAAGAAGAGTGTTAATAGCCAAAGCGAACATAGTTCAACGATAATTGACATATATCTTCAACTCGGAAATTGTGAGTTCAAATCTCCTTTCCAACATATTGTACTAGAAAAAAACTTCTTAAATATTTTTATCGTTCATTATTTCCAAAATCTAGTATTAAAAATGAAAAACATGAAACATAAACTATTACTAACAGACGAGCTGACCGGCAGAAAGATTTTTTAAACATTATTTTTAGAATAAATTCGAAGTCGTAATATTAAAAAAAATTTTAATTAGTAATATTTGAAAAAAAAAATGTCGTTAAGCATAAGTACCAAATGAAAAATAAAATAAATAAAGGAAAAAAAAGGCATATTTTAAGCAACATGAATCTTTCCATGTCCGTACACCCGCATCCTTGATGCGCCCAGTAAAGTAGGAGTGGCCGCAAAAGCGGCTGTGGTCTGAGGAAAGCACTGAACTTCTTCTTCTTCTTCTTCTTCTTCTTCCTCGAACCGACGACCGAATTTTCACCACAATGGCAACGGCAATGGCAATGGCAATGGCGTCCTCTTCTTCCCTCTGAACTCTTCTCTTAGCAGAACAAAATTACAGCACCAAAAAAGGCAAGGTAAGGCGACAGACCCAGATGCAAGAAAATGCCAAAACTCAAATTACAACTTCATGCCTCTTCTCTTCCAAATTCTTCGCACAATTTCAAATCCTCTCGGTTTTCTCCTCGTTCCCCACTTGAACAATGCTTTTCGGAAACTTTTTGGGTTGTGTTGTATGTATTTGTTTTATTTCTCTTTGGGTTTCTGTCCTTTTCGCTGTTATTTTCGATTTCACTTTCTTTCCTTTTTTCTATAGAGTGACTAATTTTAGTGCGGCGTCACTGTTGGGTTGTAATTTCTCTTTGGGCTTTAAAATGCATTATGCAGCTTGTTCTTGGCTTTTCAACTTTTGGGGCACTAAATTTAGGGTGAATTTTGTGGGAACTGCTGTTTGGTGGCTGAGAAAGGGCGAGAAAGAGAGAGAAATCACTGCCATGAGATTATTTCGGGGTTTAGATTGGTGGTAGAAATGGATAAAAGTAACAACAAGACGGAAAAATTGAGGGGGTTTGACATATTTTACATTCTTCACTGTTTCTCTCGCTGCAAATCTTAGGAACCTCGTGATATTTTTGAATCTTTTATTGGGTCTGTATAATTTCGGTGAGAAGTTTCAGTAGTCTTTCAGAATGAAACAAAAGAATTCTTTGGTGTTTTAGCTCTTGAGAAGTGTGAATGAAGTTATCCATTGAAAATGTGTTCTGCTTCTTTTTTTCCATGGACATACATCTCTTCTGGAGATTTTGGGTCATTTTCCTCTTGTCGTCAATTTTATTTTTATAAATGCTTTTTGTCCTACGCTAAAATTTAATTGTTGTTTGTTTTCCCCCGTGATTTCAGCTGTTATAAGCTGGTGAAAATTTTAATAAGAAGATGTTTACTTTTCATATTGTCTTTTTCGTTTCCAACCAAAACCTTAACACTTTTAAAAGCTAAGAAAGAGGCTGTTGCTGATGGGAAACTTGTGATCTAGTCCAGTACCTCACCATGTCAACAAGGCAAACTCACCTTCCTCCTCGTCCTCGCTGCCCGATTCAAAAGAAAACAACTGCTGGTTCAATTAATGGTCCTATTGTACCGACCCCACCTGTTAATGAATTCTTTCTGCATCATGATAATTCTTCTTCTCTGAGTTCTGGGTTGGAGGAAGAGCCTACATGGCTTAATGAACTATTAAGCGACCGTGAATCGAATTCCAGAGGCCAACCGCTGCGACGCTCAGCTAGTGACTCTGTCACCATTCTGGATGGTCTTGCAGACTCACTGGGGAGTCTGTGTATTGTCAAAGATGTGGAGAATTCAGTTGGAAATGAAACTTGTGAACAATGGGATCCGTCTTGCATTTATGGCCCCAACTCACCTAGGAGAAAATGCAGTTCAGACTTTTCGAACTACAGTATGGTTTCTGCATTATCAGAATTTGTCCATCTTCACCATGGGGCTCCAGTGCACAGAGATATTTGTTCTGTTGCTGAGAACTCTTCTACAAATTTAAAAGGTGACGTTAACGAATCAGTTAGGGAGATTAACTCAGATGAAAATGCAGCAAAACGGTCAGATTCTAACATTTTTTTGTGTTTTCAATTCTTCTTGCATAATTGTTAAAACTGCTGATCATATAACCAGATTGTTATCTTAGGCGTATCCCTTTCCAGATATATTGCTGACTGATGAAAATTGTGTTAATTTTTGTGACATGTTGCATCTGTTACAATGTGATAATGTAATCGACAAGTGGTACATTCCTAATAGCACTGCGTGATTTCTTTCATGGAAAACACTAGTAGGATCAAGTGTTCCTGCTTTCTTGCCTGTCATGCATGGCAAGAATCTGAGTTCTCTCACTTCTTTCTCTGAAATAGCTTGTTTGTCAAAATTAAATCTTTTTGGCGATACTTCCTGTTCCAATTTAAAACGGGGAAATGATGCCCCTTTTCATTTTAACCCTTTCTTTTTTGTAAAGTCTTTAGACTCCATTCTGTTTTCAATGATATATCAAGGAAGCTTTTCCGTTGCAATGATCTGGCCCTGTATCCATTTATTTTGTTTAGATTTAATTGTTATTCATTTATCTTTTATACTCGTCACACAGAAACCATTCTCTATAATTTTTATGCTTTGTGCAATATTTTTAATTCATATGTGCTGTTCTATAGTGCTCACTTCTCATTATTCCAATAATGGGGGTCTAAATCCACCTTTGAACATTAGTTTTGAGAGATCATTATGGGAAATATGATGTTATTTCTCATTAATGTTTTTGTTTTAGTACAACATGTGGGTGGGAATTCGAACTCATGACCTTTTGGTCGGAGATAGGTGTCTTAGCCAGTTGAACTATGTTTAGGTTGACTTATTTTTCATTAATGTTCGTATGGATGAGGACACAAGTTTAGTTCTTGATGTCCACTACTTTGATGTATAGATTTTGATATTTACTTGTATAAACTTGATTATTGCCTATTCTTATTTGTATTTGTCCCTCCTGATTCTATTTCCAAAAAGTAACATGACAGATACACGAGTCTAACGATTTCTTTTCAGGCACTCTGGGCAGCGCTCAAGGGTTCGTAAGCTTCAGTACATTGCTGAATTGGAGAGGAAGGTTAATGTTCTTCAGGTAATCCCATTGGAAGATTTTAGCTAGTCTATCATTTTCAGATTTCTAATAACATATCCATTGAGTTTACTATGACTGACAATTCATAGACTCGATAAGAAAGCTTGTATCATATATACTTCTAAACTACCGATGTCCACGTCTTTCATCTTCATAGCTGCAGTATTATTATTATTTCTCAGGAACAGTGGAGTCTCAATAAAGAATTATTGTTGCTCTTTCCATTACAGTGTTGCCTTATAAATCCTTCTCATAAATACTGCCGCTGTTTTCCTTTTTCGTCAAACATTTCTTGAGAAAAATAATGACCCTCGGGGCCTCAACTGAAAGCTTTCGTCTCATTCTGCAGACAGTAGAATCGCAGCTGGCAATACGGGTTGCATCACTGCTTCAAGAACGGGTGGCTTTATCAATTGAGAATAGCAAATTAAAGCAGCAGGTCACAAGAGTTCGACGAGAAAAACTGACTGCAGAGGGTAAGCTTACCCTTGCCTTTTCCTTGATTATTTACTTGCAAGTTGCAGGCAGTAAATAGTTGAGAAGCAGTGTTTCTGTGTGCATATAACTTGTTTGATACTGTTTAACACTGTGTTGATTACATGCTAAACCACAATAATAGTGATTTTGACTAATCTGACAGAAAAATTTGAAGGTTTTAGTTTTACAAAGACAGCATTAAACAAGGTTCTAATACTTCTTGGCTTAAACCATAGAAGAAGTCTCTCCTTTGATGAGAAGGTCTCCTTCGATAAATTTTTCACAGCGAGCCCGAAAAAGGCTTTGCAGTTGAGGAAGATCAATGTAAGCTCTCTTTTGATGGAAGATCAATGTAAATCTGGTAGTAGTTTAAAAGCTCTCTCCACTCACTAGTTATTATCTAGTAGATACCTTCCCAAAGAGGAGAGTTATATTCATGCTAAAGAAATCCCTCTTCCTAAAACTGATATTTAGATCCTCAATACCATACAAAATTTTGAAGGTGTAGATTCTGCAATTGCGGCCTCTATCGTTTTTATTATAACTTGAATATACTTATTTCCGAGTGTTGCGGGTAATCGAAGCACAGGCAAAGGTAATTCTAGTCATGTGTATGACAAAGAGATAGGGATCTAAAATTATAAGCACAAGCAGGGAAGAGATCTCAGGACCTCACCTGTTATTGAGATTTGCACTCTGTGATTAAAGTTTCCCCAAAATGGGAAATCTGATTCTTCTGCCCATATTTTCCTATGACGGTTTCACTGATTATTTAGTTAATGGAATAACTTTATCTTTATGAAACATCAGTTCTCAGTGCATAGAAATATCATATATATCTTTTCTTTTCACCTTGTTACAGGCACACACCAGGCTCTTAAGAAGGAGGTGGAGAAATTGAAGCTTGTATTAGCAAAACTTCCAGACAGAGACAGACAGCAAGTCAACAAGTCATTTTGGACCAACCATCTTCTTCCAGCCGAGTAGGTAGGAAAATCGAACCACGTATCGAAAGATCAGCAGTAGAATCCATGGGAGAAAACTTGGGAGTTTTGAGGACATGTCACTGAAATGCTTGCCTCCTGCCACTGTTCTGCCATTGGCAATTATTTTCTGCCAATGAAATGGAAACTGAAATTTTTTTTTACTGATCTGATTTGAGGAAAAGAAAAAAAGAAAAAAGGAAAAAAAACTCTGAAAATGAACCCTTTGGATTGGAGTAGCTTTACCTGAAAGAAGGGGTTTGAAGTTGAATTTTGCAGGAAATTGGAGGCTGTTTCTACAGCCACAGGGAAAATTTTAAAGAAAGATTGAAATAGAAAGACACCGTATGGTATGGACCTACAATAATCTGCCATGATTGTTGCATGAATTTTTATCCACTCTTTTTTTCTTTTTGGAATCTGAAAGATGAGATGTATGGTGACACATTAATTTAATATTCTTTTTAAATTTTAATAATAATACCCAGATTTTTAATTTTTAGGTCAAACTATAAAATGAAAGGTTACCCACAAAATCAAAGGGTGATAAAAAAGAAAAACTTTTTCGTTTTACAACAAATGTAGACATGTGAAATTGAATTAAACTATAAGCATCTAATCTCACAATAGAATCCATAATGAAATATAACTGAGAATTTTAGCAAAGTGAATATTTTTTTCATTTATTTAAGTCAAAATTTTAATGTTATATTTTTTAAAATGTAACCATAAATTTATATTAGAAAATTTTTATTAGATACAAAATTTGTGTTAAAATTTGACGAGATAAAATGATCCCCTTTAAAATGTTGAGACAAAATTATCCGAAGTCGAGATTAGAAAGGACAAAATAGTATTAAAATTTTATTTTTTATAAAGAAAAATTGAGCAAGAATGTGCCTATAGAGTATAGTTTGATCTTGTTTGCATAGCCAAAGATTTCAGACTGCCTGGAGGAACAATTCCAAATGCAGGTTTCACATACATGGTGGAAGTGAATAATAATCTATTTATATGAATCAAATGTAGAATCTGCACAACATGTATACAAAGGTTCGCTCCACCGGCTCCAAGATAAAGATGGTATGAATCACAAAGAGAGGAGTATGGCAATTTTTAGCCTCGAAGCGATGCGCGAGGAACAGCTGGTAAACCCAATTCGTCCTCAGCCTGTATGTATCAAAATTAGAACAAAACTCCATGCATGTAAAGGAAGACAAATGTGCAGAAGGTTGAATAAAGTAATGCTAAAACAGAAAGGATCATTTTAAGATAAAGTTAAAATAACAGAGCAGCCAGCAAGTAAAAATGGAGGGACTCATTAGCACGTGCCTTGAAAATCGAAGCAATATTTCATCCTAGGTATAAAAATGAGGTTGAAAGTATATAAACCAAAATCAACGTTTTGAAAATACAGGGCCACCAGAGCTAAAAGGACCAAAAGAATATTTAAACCTTTATTCTATAACCATTAACCGTTATTTTATATGTCTGAAGTTTCAACAAGCATTACCTGTGCATTGGTTCTGCCCGGGGGAACTGCTGCATGACCTGTAGGAGCTGAAGGCAAGTTGAGCTCTCCATCTAAATCAGGTTCCTTGTCAGGCTGGAGATAAGATGGGACCCCATCAGCTTCAGTTTCGAATCCCATGTCTGCTTCCAGCGCATCAAGCTCTGCATCCAAAATAAATAGTAAAGGTATAAGATTCCTAACGTACAATATTTCGTCAAAATTGAGCATTTAATGGCAGTAACCTTACCACCCAAAAGTTCATCCTCGTCAATGTCGTCAGGTACATTGTAGCTCCTACCAAGAGTCTCTTGAATCTCATTGCTCACGTCCATCAGATCCATCATTTCATCTTGTAAGTTCTGCAGGCAACAACACAAAACCTCTCAACACATGCTGGAAAAAAAATATATATATCCAAGGATGCTAAAAGGAGCTGAGTGTTACTGACGTCTATGTCCTGTATTCTCACTGTTTTCATCATTCCTTTCAACTCCTTGTTGGCAGATTTCAAGGCCGACATCTGAAAAAAACAAAACAATGTTAGTTTAGTACAGCAGAAAAAGGTTACTCTCCTATTTGATGTGATAAATGCATCCAGGATATTAGTTCACATTACGAGCTAAACTGATATTAGGAAGAATCACAAGAACCTAGATGAAATTTCATTAAACTTCAAGAAATGTCGTCCTAATGACAGATGTTTGTCCCCTACCTCGTCCTCTCACGAGGTAGGCAGCAGGATCCAACTAGACAGACAAAGCTCCACCTGAACTGCCCTGAACTCTGTACTTGATACCAAGAAAACAAATTTTTGGCAAGAATTAACTGGTGCATTGATAGGAATCACTCATCCCAGGTTGCTTGGTCATCTGACTCACGTTATAAACACATAAACTAAAATGCAGGACTTCTAGTTAAACAATTAAGCATGCAAGTAAGCCAATGAATCTTCCCTTCCGGTTTCCATAATCTAAGTCTAATATTAAATCTTTTAAAGTCAAAATCTGCCATGGAAGGTACAAAATTATTATTTGCTTTCTTATTCCCTTATTCATTTTTCTCATTTTTCTCATTCTTTTTTTTTTCTTTGTTTTTTTTTCTGAGTAGGGGTGACCACAAAATGAGCACACTCATGAATGCAAAAAGGTTTGATAGATGTACCGTTTGTTGAGCATCTTTAATGCCCTCTGAAGCAAATGCAACTTGATCTAGGTTAAATGTCTGATTGTACAACATGTCACGTTGTCCTTCATACCTGTTTAAAGCATAAGAAATACCTTAATATGTAGAAGTATTGATATGTAGCACAGTAAAAATTGGATGTTTAGAACAAAATATTCCAAATTCATTTGTAGTCAGACCAGAATCTTCAATCTTCCAGCATCCTAATCAGTTCGATAGGGAACACTTAAATCTACAAGCTTTGGTGAATAAAAGTTTCAGCAAGAAAGAGTTTGAAAGAGAACACATAGGATTTCTGGAATCTGAGAACAAAAAAACTCAACTCTTCTTATGATAGACCAGAATTGCAAACAGTAGAAGAAGTAAAACCAGAAGGAAAATGTGAAGGGTGGCATCGGAGTTACAGCAACAAGTTTACGACCAAGGCTATAGGTTTTTAGGTGGCCATAAATTACAGTAAGGTAAGACACATATGAACACAAGAATATGAAAAAAGAAGCTTGTTTGACAACAAAACGCTCAATGAAAATCGGTTAAGTAAATATATGTCCTGTACTTGGTGCCGTGAAACACAAACACCCTAACATTCTAACTTAGCCAGATCTCTAAATCCAAAGTGCCTAATCAAATCACCGAAACCAACAGTCCAAAGTATCCACAGCCAACCTACTTTATGTCAAAGGATAAAATGTGCAGGTAAATAAATTGATGCAAATGGCGCAAGGAAGAATTTTAACAAAAAGTTGCGAAGACAGACGGAGGCACGAGGGGGCATACATTCGTTTTTGCTTAAGAACCCTCATCGCCCGAGCTTTAACAGCTTCTTGAGCTGGACCCGGCCTCGTTTTCTTGATCTGCTCCTTATATCTACTGAGTTCAGCATCAAGCTTCTTTATCTTTTCATCTACTGAATCACCCCTTTTATTGATCTGGAAAATAAATAATACAGAACAACCAACAATTAAACAAATCAAAACGAACGAATCCGACGAGAAAGAGAGAGATTATTAGACGAGTCAAGCCAAGCCATAAATTCTTGAAAAAACCAATGCCAATCAAAAATCAAAACCCTAGATGTCACGAATTATGCGAAAAACACAACAATTACCCTTTCGGATGCATCTTGAATAGAAGGAGGCGGTTCTTTGTCTTTCTTGACGCCGAAAACCCTCTTCATCTTTCTCTTCCTCCTCTTCCTTCCTCGCCGGAAAAAAATCGAGTAATCCGACGCGATGAACTTTCAGAGACGGGAAGAGCGCCGGAATGTGGCGGAAAAGGCGCAGCAAAGAGAGAAAAAAAACCTCAAAGAAAGAATTTGCTTTCACTGGAGCGATCGCTAAAGAGAATCTCTATGCCAATGCCATGGATTTTTCTTGGATCGTTCATAAGGAAAGAAAGGAGAAGACCGAAGCAAATATATTCCCCTGCATCCGATTCTATCTTAGTCGGAACCTAACGCCAATCCCATTGGATGATTTTTATAACAGATTGATTATTTTTTTGACACGCCACCATTTAGTAATAGCTTTTTACATTTTTGGCCCTCGGAAACGTTTGATTTTACGGTATTGCCCCCGACTACTCGGATTTTATTGTTTTCTTTGGTTCCCTAGATCACCGCGTTAAGAATTCGTCAAATTATATTTTTAATTTTTTTTAGTGAATATATAATACTTTAATTTTTTTGGATGTATATATATATTTTTTAATCTAAGACCTATTCGTTAATTTAGATTAAATAAAATTAGATGTTAAGAGAAAGATCGATGAATGAATTTGAAAATGATATTTTTATAAAGTTGACAATGGTTAACACAATAATATTTTCAATAAATATCCATTTCAAGTTGAATAAACTTTTATTTAGACGATATAGAATGAAAATTGAATATATATAAATTTTTTTAGATGATGCTAGATAGGAATCGGATATCTAACCAATTGAGTTATATGAATTTAATGGATTAAGTCACATTAAGTAAGTAAGGATTCGTTTAATAAACTGAAATGTGGAAAATTTCCATCTTGATTAATAAAGTGCATTTTTGACATCCTCTTAAACGAATTTTCAACCTGTCGTGAGGTTAAAAACTGATGGAAAATAATGATATAATTAAAAAATTGTAAAAGAATTAATACGAAAATTAAATATTCAGCTTCACAAATACAATGCTTCTTTCAAAATTATGACACGATTACGAGACATACAACTTAAAATTTATTTCGCCCAGAATTTAATTCAACTGGTTAAAATATTTATATTCAATTTTATAAAAAAAGTTTGTAGGTTCGAATCCTCATCCCACATATTGCTGTAAAAAAGAAAAAGAAAACTTAAAATTCATTTTAAAAACAAAAGAGGACTTAAAAGTAATGACAATTTTAGTCACTTCAATTTCATTTTTATCTCATTTATTTCGATCACAATTTTAACATGACATTTCACTCGTTAACTTTCTTAAAATATAGTCATAAATCATAATTTTGTATTTAAGAATTTTCATTAGGCATAAAATTTATTTTAAAATTTTCCAAATATAAATTAAAATTGTCACTTTTTAATATTACAGCAGCCAAAACAGATATTTTAAAAGTATAAGAACTAAAGTGAAAGTTCAAGTATTAAAATAGACGTTTTAAAAGTACACGAACTAAAATGAACAAAAATCGAGATTACATAATGCAAAATAATATTTAAACTAATAGAATTCTAACTTGCAGGTCTTTTAAGATATCTCACATCACACATCAGATAGTATCTTCCAAGTCTTCTTTATGGAGTTTCCCTCTTGCCTAAATAATGTAGTGAAAAGGAAACAATACAATGGAGATGAACTATGCCCAATCCCTATGAAAAAAGAATCAGAGTGTGCATATTATACAGCAATTTTGGTGACCATATACAGCAGGTGGTTTTGTAGAGCCAGGCCAGGGAAGAGAGTGAGATAAAAATGACAGCCAAATACATACAAATGCAAGCAAGACCAAGCAAGGACCGGATGGTTCAGCTCGAGCGCATGCTCGACGCAACGTCAAGGCACCAATCCAAGTTGTTTTCTTGTCTTTCCCACAAACAAGTCTCCAGATTTGACCAATCCAGGTATGCGTCCGCTAAGTGTAACGAAAGGAAGTTGTGCAACTCCCTCTTTCCTTCCAAGCGAAACAATTGCGATTTTAGAACCGGGTTTGTATGAAGCCATCCCGCTCTCTTTTCCACCCATTAACAGCAGTTTCACGTTCTTTGAAGTTACTTGAGCATGTCTTTCTGCTAAATAACCTTGTTTCATTTCCTGTTCAACAAATTTAAATTCACAAAGTTAGGCAGAGACAATGTCGAGTATCCGTACAGATATATGTATGCATGCTAACAAATCGATACAAGTCGAAGCAAAGCTGGGTGCCTATGTTTGACGCTTCTGCAATTTACTTCTTCACTTTTTGACCATTTCTCAGTGTTCTTTATGTTTCTTCACACCCTGTACTCTAAAGAAATGATCCACTCTTAGTTTAACTAATCCGCACCTACTCATTTCTCATTACGACACTGAACCATAAGTTGATCAACAAAGAACAGTAAATGATGGATTATCCTGTCATTGGCCAAAAAGGACAATTTGGATTCTCTTTGAATCAACTTCGTGCTAAAAACCAGAAGCAATACAAATGTGTCACATACAAACTATCGCGAACGCGATAACTTGCGGTCGGATGTGCACATATCTATGAGTGCCATGAAGGACTAGCATTCACCTATAAGGTTACCAACACATCTACTCATTTATCAATCCAAACATATGAAATTTGATTCAAATAGTACGATAAATGTTATCTATTTCTTAGATATTAACGATATTAAATTTTGGATGATCAAGAATCTAATATTTTTACGTAAAGAACTTGCCTGAACATCTGTGATATCTCCCACTGCAAAGACATTCTTAAAACCCCTGACCCGCATGTGCTCGTCGACCATCAGTCTTCCATGGATGTCCAAGCTATTCTTCAAGATAGTTTGTTTCAGCCATGACGATCCTATTGGTTTTCCAGTACACACAAAATGGCAATCGGCTGCAATAGTCTCGCCACTCGATGTTTGGTACACCCCATCTGATAAAGATTGCATTGAAATAGATTGTTGTAGGATCACTTCAACTTTCTTTGATGTTAACCAATCAAGTGCCTTTTGGGAAGCCTTAAACCCAATGAATTCCATTAATCTTGACCCCCGGTGTATTAGTTTCAAATTTTTCCCTGGAAAGTCCACGGCAATTTCAGCAGCGAGTTCTACACCAGTAGGACCTCCTCCGACGATCAAAATTGAATTGGCAGATTTTATCTTCTCAAATACTGTAGCCAAAAATTGTAAGTCAGCTTGATGTGCAAAACATCTATGTTGCTTTGAGAGCAATAAAACAAAGATTGAAACTTACGACCATTTTCTACTATTGCAGATTTTCACTACATCGAAAAAGTATACACAAAGAAACCATACAATACAAGCTGTTGCACTCTTTACAATTTATACTCTTCCTAATCTTGCTAAAAATGGCCAAACAAATAAATGAAAAATGGACATCTGTCTAGCTTATGTTCCAATTCCTTGGGAGGGAACCATTTTTTCTCAATCAAGAATGTCTCAATCTGCTACTTTAAGATATTGCCTACGGATGTCTCTTGGTTTTTTTCCTCCTCCTTTTATAGGCTTCGGCTCCTCTCTTTATATTTCCATTCCTCCATACTAAATCTTATCATCGTATTCAAAATAATTAAAAAAGAAAGAAATATTTATGCCCTTGTCAATCGAGATCGAGATCCAACCCGACATCAACCTCATTTCAAAGGTTGATCCACATGCTAACTAAGATCATTTAAACTAGGAAATTATTCAGTTTCGCATGAGTTAACATTTTCAACTATTCATCACTAGGTGCATCATACTTTGAATAAGAATGTGAAATTAATTTATACATTTCAGATTCAACATCTGCTGTCATATCAGCAGGAGCGGAGTGAGGAAGGAAGGAGGGCCCCCCTCTTAACTCATCAAGGTTAAAAATCATATAAAGAGTCAAGTTGTTCTCCCTAAATTTTCAAACTTAAAAGATTATTTTGCTCCTCCCTAATGAAAATTTTTGGCTCCACTCTTGCATATCAAGTTTGCAAATAGAGCTCCAGAAAGGAAAAAAAATAAAAAATAAAGGTGTAAGTCGGTGCACATGCTACAACCCAAATATTAACATGGCCAGTTCTACTTCTTGACACAATAACAATGTGGACAATTTCATTTAATTAGCTTTATTCACCTTCTTGGTATTGACTGAGCCTTTCAGTTCTACTTCTTGGAACGGATTCCTTGTGACCAGTGGCAATGACAAGATAATCATAGGGAACTGAAGAGCCATCTGACACAATTACTTCCTTGTCTGTGATATTTGTGGCTGAAGATGCAATAATTCTTGCATTGCTAAGGTAATCAGTATGATTAATCACGGATCTTTCAGCAAATGAAGGCTCCACCATTGACCTCAAGCCTGCCCATGAAACCTCAAAATACTCCTTCCTGGATCCAAATAAATCAAGATGACCTTTGTGAAAAATACTTTCTTCAGGAACAGAAAAGAGACACTACTCGAGTTGATGTTTAGCTAAGAATGGGATGGGATTAAATTAAATATTAGGAAATGAGGGATAGGAACACCTGGCATATTGTTGACTATAAATGAAGGATAAGTATTTTGCCCTTTAATTTTATCCAAAGATGTAAAAGCCCATAAGGGAAATTCACCTTTCCCATTATATCTCTTTTGTTTTAAAAATCCTATAATACAATTTTGATGCATAGACCATGAAGACACATAGTTAAATTCTAATTTGCATCTAACATATCTACTTGCAATAATTGGTGCATATGATCCTATTCAAAAATAAAAATGACAATCTCTCTTTGTTTTCCATTTTTTAAGAGTTATATGATATTCTAATAGTCTTTTATGAGAGTCTTTTCAGGGCTAGTATTGAAAATTCAAAGAAAATTAACAAAATCTAGCTGAAAAATGAAAATATGCTCATCAATTTAAAATAAATTGTGTCGATCATACTATACGAAAATATATCCATGAGAACAATAATTGTAAGCTCTTCTAGCCTTGGAGCAACTACTTTTTATTGCCTATAAATAGTGTCCTAAACATTCACCCCAAACCATCCAAACATCCTCTTATTCATCGTTGGCTAACCCTCAAATGGGCTTGCCTCTAACCTAGAGCAGCGGCAGGGTTCACTGGCTCTCATAGCTTGCTACTCAAGTTACAAGTTTGATACCTCTAATTTTTCTTCCACTGCCCTGTTTAACATAAGTATCAATTTCAAAATTACTTTCAGCAACCAAAATCAAAAGTTATGATTTCTCGAGTTCAAATTCCCTCCAACAAAATGGGGAACAGTTCTTAAACTTTCCTATAACAACAACTCCTACGATCCAATAACCGAACAAGAACAGGAAAAAAAAAAGGCACAAATTAAACGAAATGATAAAGATGAAACATCTTACTGATCGATGAGCACGACATCGGCGACGAACCGAAGCGAGTAGGCAACGAAGGCGCCGCCGACTCCTCCGCCGACTACCACCACCCTCTTCTTCTCCTCCTGCGCCAGCATCTCCCGGCCTTTCCCCAAATTCAACAGACACATCGAAGGAGACCTCGAAACGACTCTTTATAGCTGGAATTTGAATATAAAATTCGGAAATAATTGAGGAATTGCGTCGGGATTAAGAAATGGAAGGTGGTTCCGGTGGGAAAGCTGAAGATTCCGGCGAGAGAATTTACAATTGGAGGGAAAAAGAAAAACGAATTCTCACCAATTGGTCCCAATTATCAATTCTGAGCACTGGGCTTTTGTTGGCGCGAATAGTCATAAAAACAGTTCGCCAGCTGACCCAGGACCATTACAAGCGCTTTTTACTCGTAGAGATATTTTTGTTTTTTTCTAACGCTATTTTTGTTTTTTGTTTCCTATGAATTTATTGTTCCTTCACTATCACTGTGAGTGGATGAATCAATTTTATCCTCTCACTTTTAATTTCATCGGTTTAAATCTTCTTCCATGCCTATGTACTTTTAAAAGGTTTTGTTTTAATATTTCTATTTTTAACATTGATTTATTTTAGTTTATGTATTTTAAAATATTGATATTGATTTCTGTACTTTTAAAAAGTGATCATTTTAGTCTCAATTTGCAAAATTTTAATACAAAATTTACACACAACGAAAATTATAAAGTAATTACATTTTAAGAAATATATTTAGTGTAGTGTCATGTTGAAAATTGTGATATAAAAAATGTAATTAAAAATAAAATTAAATGATCAAATTGATAACTTTTTAAACGTATGGGACCAAAATGAACATTTTGAAAATAAATAATTAAAATGAATAAAAGTTTAAAGTATAGATACTAAAACGAACATTTTAAAATATTAAAATTAAAATGAACCAAAACTAAAAGTACATGGACCATAGTAGCATTTTAACGTACCTTTAGGATGGATCTTAAAATTTAATAGGGAACACATCAGTAAGTTAAAAAAACTCAACTAACAAAAATACTTCAAATTCATGTCAAATAAACGTCAAAATTTAATAAGAAAATACCGTTAAACTTAGCAATAAATGGTATATTTGGCAACTTTTTCAAAAAAAAAAAAAAGAATGGCATATTTGGCAACCTTTTCTCATCTCTTGTTTATTATTTCATTTTTTTAATTCTTCTTCCTCTCTCATAAAAAAAAACACGACAAATAAATAAAACAAAAAATAAAAACATGTTTGATAATAATATATTATTTCTCGTTTATAAGTCAATAATGGTAAAATAATATTTTTTGGAAAAAAATTATTACTAAAATTTCTACACAATTTAACAACATTTCTTAAAAATGTGAAATAAAATACTGAAATAATTACCGAACACCATAAAAATTAGAAATGATAAACAATTAACATAGACTACCAAATGGATATATCTAATTAATTATCTCCTTATAAAAGTGGCATTGTCAAGAAAAACCTTTGATATATTTCGTCCATTGAAAAAATTAAAATGAATAAACTAATAGATTTTATATGTTGTACTGAAAAAACTAATAGATTTTATTAAAAGATTTATATATTTTAACAGAGACCGTATATAAAATAGGTAACTGATTAAACTCATAATATTTTACTTTGTTTTATTTAAATCATCGGTATGTTTTAGCTTGTTTTTATGCACAATTGGTGTTATATTCATGCCTTATACTTAACCATGGTCTATTTATGCATAAACTAAGTTTTAACATCATTTAAAGTGAAAATTAACAAAATCGAACTTTTAACTACACCTAAACGCCACGTGTCATCCATACAAGGGAGGAATATTTAATATTTGGTTGTAAAATATTAGTCAAACAAGTTTTTTTTAGTCAATTGCAGAGCACGTCCCTCAAACGTCAACCAACTTGGAGTTTCCTATAAATTCTAACTTTAATTCGACTCCTTCAATTAAATTATATTTGCCTTAGCTTAATTTCTCAATCGTTGTCTGGGTGGTAAGCAAATTTTTAGCTAAGCTTTTATTCCTTGTACTCTTTGAAATCCAAATTTATGAAATTCCAACATTATTATTCTTCTTATTTTCGTTCTTGCACTAAGATCTTTGTAATCCATGTAGAATGGAATGAGTTCTTACTCCCCAGATAAAAGATAAAGTTCATTTGGATTGCAAACTTCTCTTTTACAACTTTGCTTTTAACAAATTGATTTTTAATCATATTTTCCTTTTGCCAAACCTATACATTTTGTTTTTCCTTTAAAAGTATGAGCTAAATTCGTTTTTCCTAGTCCGGTTATGGAGAATTAGCTAAATCTTTAAAACATGACAGCAAGAGTAAAAATGATGTTTTCTCACTTTTTCATCACCTTCTATCAAGTTTAAATTTTATTTCGACCGGTTAAGATTTGAATCTAGTCAATATTGAGAAGGTTGACAAGTTTTTACAACTTAAGGGATTAAACAGAGAAGAGAAAATATTACATTAATCCCTGAGGATCGATACTCGGAATACTCATGTGATGAGTGTACACTTGCACTCTTATCCTTTATTTTTTCGAATTAAAAATCTCAAACAATAATGTAACATGATGGGATGCTAGCTTGTAAAATTGGGTTTAACAAACTCATAACTTAGGGTTTTATTCATCTAAACTATAAAATTTATTAATTCTCTAAACTACATGTATTTTAAAAAAACAAACACATATTTAACATGTACATGTAAATGAGGGGTTTTTTTTAATTAAACAATATGTGAGGGTTGGGATTCAAAAATTCGACCTCGATGGCACATGCTTTAACTAATTGATTACGTTGAAGATAGCATGAAGAATAGTCAATGATTTTCTGGTTTTAATTTACGGATGTATTAAAAAAAAACTAAATAAACATCTAGATGTATTCTTTTAGCATAGTATAAACATATATTGTACATATTCAAATGGAATTCGTACATTGATAGGCTATTTAGAGACTATAATTACATAAAATGATTGAATTGTATAAAATTTACACTTTTGCCTTGAAACAACCATGTTACCCATCACCCAATTAACTAATATATCTTTTGTATCTCACCTCAATATTGATTAATTTTTAAAATCCAAAATTTGTTACTTTTGAGGTTACATTTTAAACCCCTTAAATTTTATCTAATTAGACTTTCTGAAAGTAAAAAATATCAAATCCCCAAAATCCTCTTCAACAAATTCGAAAACCTCCTTCCTCCGACTTTTCTTCTTCCTTTGTCGTTATGTTTCCGTTCATTCCTCCGTCTCTGACCACCGTTTGTGTTCCTTCGTCTCCGACCACCATTTGCGTTCCTTCGTCTCCAGCTGCCATCTTTGTTCTTCTACGTCGTCAGAACAGTACTTCTAGCTTCTCCTTCGTCTCCGGTCGCCCATCCATTGTAACCGTCCGTTTATGCTGATGTTTCTTTTTTGTTGTCGGCCGTCCGTCGACCATTCGAACCCTCCGTTTATCTCGACCATTGTATAGTCGCCGATCGGAAGGTTTGTAGGTTATTTGCTTTGTTTGTTAATTGTAGATGGATATAATCGTATATATTTTATAGCCATATATAAGTTATATCTCCATATAAGTGTATGTTATAATGACTATAGTTTATATCAGCATTGTTAAGTGTGTATCTTGCTTAAGTTTATAACTGGATATAGTTTATATTTCCATATAAATAAAAAGGTCGCCAGATATATATCTCCATATAAATATATATATACATATAAATAAGTGTATGTTATAATGATTATATTATTGAAATTTGGCCAAAAATTGTAATGAAATGAAAAAATATTTTGTAATAAATTTCATTATTTAGTAGAATATATTTAGGTGTAAATTTGGAAATTATCAAAATAATTGAATATTTTGTAATAAATTTTCTTTAGTATAATATGTTAAGGAGTATAATTTCCAAATTAGGGAATTATAAGAATGATTGATTTAAATCCCACAATAATTTAATGTTTACAAAATATAATTTGAAATATTAATCTTTTGCATTTAAATAAATGACTAATTATAATAAATATAAATGCAATAAATAAGGGTAAAATTGAAATTAAAATAAAATCTTACATACAGAAATATAAAAGTGTTAAAATTAAAAAAATTTAGCATTTATGTAAATAAGTTTCTAAATAGTCCGGTATTATCTATTCAAATTTATTACACGGAGTTGAAATGATCCACTCATTAATTAACTGATTCCCACACCTTTCATAAATATTTTAAAAGTATTCTTGGAACAAAACCTTCATCAGCCTTTCATAAATGCCTTAGAAAATATCTTTAGAAAAATATCTATTAATATTTTAAACAGAAAAATCAATTCCTTCCCACAGTATTACATAAAACCAGCAGCGCAGCGCCAATTATTATTATTGTGTTATTTTCATTTTATTAAAAATGGAACCATCTTTATCTCTCTGTTATTTTTTATTCAAAACATAAGCATCTCCCAAGGCCTTGTAAAAAACAAAAAACAAAAAAAAAGAAAGAAAGAAAAAGAAGAAAAAAAAAGTGTAGTCTTTTGTTTAGTGTCGAAGAAACGTGTAGAATTTAGGAACATTTTGAATTTTCTTTTTGTTCCAAAAAAAGAAAAATCGATAAAATTTAGGACTTTTTTGTTTCTCACTTTCCTAAAAGCCATTCCTCGTTTATGAATTTTAAGGAACGTGTTTTTTCTCGATTTTTAAGGTACCTATTTTAGAAGCAACAAAATTAAATTTTGGATTTTAAATTTTTTCTAAAATATAAATAAAAAATATTATTTTATCATTTTGTATGAAAATAAAATGTTATTTTATCAGTACCAATTTATAGAAGGCATAAAAAATATTAACAGATAAGTATAACATTATTTTTTTAATATTTAATTTTAAAAATTATTTTTCATACATAAATTTTACTTTTCTTAATTTAAAATTTTCAAAAAATAAAAATAAAAACCATTACTAAATATATCTATCTCTCTTTTTCAATAAGAAAATAGAGATAAAAAAATAAAATAAAATAAAACATTATTAAACGTAATTCTCTTTTTATTTATTAAAAAAATGAAAAATAAGAAATAAGAAACCCACCACAATAACGTTTTTATTAAACATCATAAAATTATTAAAAAATTTAAAAACATGTGATTAATTAGACATTGTAATCTACACTTTTTTTTTTAATAAATACTCATTATCCACGTTGATATTTCATTATTTCTATTGCCATCTCTCTAAAATTATGACTTTGAATTTTGAACTTTTTTTTTGTTGACATAAATTTTTTATTGGGACTATCATAATAATGTAATCATCATAGTTTATCAAAATAATAATAATAACAATAACAACAATGTAATCATCATAGTTATCTTCCAGGACTATTATATACTTTTCTTGTCTAACTGTCACATCCAATTGAGATCATATGTTATCAAATTTGTCCTTTTAATTCAAAATTGTTAATGCCGTGCATGTTCAGTCTTTCTTTTCTTTGAAAGAATATTAATCATCTGTCCATATTATTAGTCTAGTCTAACTGTACAATCAAATTATATATACAAAAATTTAGGTCGAAAAAATTTGAAATAGTAAATTATTAAAAAATATAGAGACAAAAACAATATTTAAATTTAATATATTTCTCTTTTATATAGTAATAGAGAATAATAAATTAAGGGAAGCAACAAAGACAATCAAAAGCAAAAACTCGAGTGATGGTAGGGAGAACTTCCTCAAGCCACACCTTATTAATATGTTGCACTAGAGTAGCTCTAACCAACTGTAGTACCATTATCCAAAATAATATTAAAAGTAAAAGTAAAGTAAAAGTTAATAAAACCTGACAGATTGCAGCGACGCCGAACATTAGAAAAAAAACATCTCCACTCCCAAAATATCCGCAATATCATCTACCGAAAGTCGAAAGCAACACAACGAATCAGTTTCAACGTGGAGCAGATGAGAAGATGAATAAATCACAATTCAACCCAAAAACTTGATGGGTGAGATAAATTTAATTCATATATATGGATTTTCAATACTCTCCCTCACTCGTAGAGAAAATTACCCAACAAGTAGAAATCATAATAAATGAAGAGGAA
The DNA here is from genome assembly GCF_013281855.1 of Momordica charantia. Classification (NCBI taxonomy): domain Eukaryota; kingdom Viridiplantae; phylum Streptophyta; class Magnoliopsida; order Cucurbitales; family Cucurbitaceae; genus Momordica; species Momordica charantia. Next base: position 28,433,917 of record NW_028275167.1, on the reverse strand, counting down.
ATAACAATGGAGGAGTTCGAACACAGGACTAGTTTGATATCATCTTTTATGGTTACCAAAATCATTAAATTAATAAACAAATTTAAAATGCGAACTTAGCCCGAGATGGTAAAGTCCGTGAGTTCCAATATACTAAAATAAATTAGGAATTTAAAATTTCAATTAAAAAAATAAAAAAATGGGAAATGCGCTGTAAAAGTTGAAGTATGACACATCGAAAACGGACAGGCAAATGCACAATTCAAGTCGTTCAACCATATCGGGTTGGAGAATGTACTGTACATTTTCCATTACTGCAAAACTACCAGAAAAAAGAATAAAAAACTTTCTTCTGCTGAAATCAAATTTCTCTGCAGCACAAACCTGATCTCCGACTACATTCATGGCGGCCGACGACGCAGTGGTGGCAGTGAACGGCTTCAACTTCCAGCAGAGGCACGGCAAGGAGCGAGTGAGAGTGGCGCGGGTTTGGCGGAACAGAGACGGCCGCCATTTCATCGTTGAGTGGAGCGTTGGCATCAGTATCCTCTCCGATTGCGTCTCCGCCTACGTTCGCGATGATAATTCCGATATCGTCGCCACCGATACTATGAAGAACACTGTAATTGTTTCTGTCTACTCATCGCTGTGATGATGTTTTATGATTCTGTCTCTTCTGATTCTGATTGCGTTGGGTGCATGAAGGGAAAAGGAGAGTCGAGAGTCGAGATTTGGATTGTTTTTTTTATTTTTTATGCGTTTCTTTTTTGAACTCGGATTGTGTTGTTTATGTTGATTAATTAGTAACCAGTTGCGTAACTGTTAAGTTAGTAGTAGAGCGTATTCGTTGCGGGTTTGTTATGTCGATGTTTGATTTTCGATCGTTCAATTTAGACGAGTCGCTTGGAGTCTGGAGATCGGCTGCTCTGTTCTTACTTCTTAGTATTTACTTTATTGGATCGTTATTTATGGTTTGATGCTATGAGTGAGATTGTGAGATCGAGCAACTTTTGATCCATAAAGTGCATGTGAATTAGTAAAGTTGGTAATCGATGGAAAAATCCTGAAGGCTAGGATTTGGATCTTGCGTTGGGAAAACAGAGCAAATCGCGAAAATTTTAATACTGTTAATTGCTCGCACATTTTTTTTTTAATTTAAATTCTGATTCTGTTATTCGATTTACTGTTAAAAGTTCATGGATTTACTTTTATTTAATTTAGGTATATGCAAAAGCGAAGGAATGTTCGGAGCAAATTTCAGTGGAAGATTTTGCAATTCTTCTTGCCAAGCACTTCACATCATACTACAAGCAGGTCCGCCCCATGTTTCAACTTGTATTCTTAATTATATTGACGCATCTATCCAGGTTGGCACTTGTATTCAAGAGAAACCAGAAGTTGCGATGTGGTAGGAGTTTTAATCGGTGTAAATTATGCATAGTTCAGCAGTGATAATGTGCTTGTCTCTTATCTACCCAGCATATTCGCATTACATCAAGCAAAATTAACTTCTCGCCCGCTCCATCTTGAGGTAAACCCACTACATGGAGCGGGTAAGAATTGAAAGTAATAGTTATCTCGATTTCAAAACTATTGCATGATCGTGTCCAACCAGTTCTGAAACTGCACTAAAGATCTCACATATTTTTGTTGAAAGCTGCAATCCATCACTTTGATCCGTATCCTTCAACATCAAAGTTATTATACTTTGCTCATTGTATCTAATGCAACTTGTGCCTTCGCCATAGCAGATCCACTCTCGAGCAACAATTTAAGGAAAAAAAATTCTACTGTTTTATCCTACTGCACCACATCACTTAATAATCCCTTCGGTAACTCGTTGTCCTCGGTCTTATTTGATGCGCCTTAGGTTTCATAAAGATTAAATGACTTTTGCCGTACAAGTGGAACTTTTGTTTTTTCATTTCTAACTAGTTAATTCTTAATCCGGAAGAAAAATTGGCGCACTCCAAAATTCTTGAAAGGTCATATGTATCGTTAAGCTCCCAAATTAGTAATGGATTTACTGCATAATTTTATGTTTTTATTGGTAGATTACATACCTACTATCTGAATTTTCTTAAATAGTAGAAGCATGCTCACTCTGCTTCTAGATCTCTTTTAGAGTACTTTCTTAAATATTGCTAACATGCATCAAATATGACCGTAGTATTTTTTTTTCCTTCCACCCCTACATGTCGACCACGATCCCATTGAGACGTTCTCCAGATGCATGCACAACTGATTAATAATCTGTTCACTAAATTGGTTGTACATTGGCAGGATAACTTGGACATCTATTTACTACCAACTTCCAGAAAATATGTTTCCTGCTTCTTGAATTCCTTCCATTTTCATCTTCTCTTCTTCTGCTCATATCCCCCTTTTCCTCCTCACTGTACATGGTGCACATCATCGGGATCTTCTCCGATCAGTAGGGGCTAAAAGTTAAAAAATCCAAAGACGTTCTCAATAATTGTAATTCATTTTGCAGGTTACTACCGCAATAGTGAAGATTGTAGAAAAGTCATGGGAGCGTGTATCTGTCAATGGTCAACCACACAACCATGGTTAGTTGTTCATATTTGTGGACTGACCAGTGAATAATTCTTAGCTCTTATAGACGAACTTTAGTAACGACTTTGCTGAGCACTACCTTTTATCATCCAACCTTTGAAAATGTATTGAAGATGATGAAATTCTTAGTTTAAAGAACTTACAGTTTTAAAGCTTCCATTGTTCCATCTTCCTTGTCTGCAAATTGGAGTCTCTGAGTGAGTTTAAATGTTGATGATTGATGAACTTAGTGAACTTTAGTGGTTGATATCCTTTTCAAATGAGTTCTCTTGCCCTTTCTCATGATGATAAAAATGGTTTTGGATCCTTAATGAAAGTCTTCTGGTGGTAAATCCAACAAGAAAAGATAAATTATGTTAAAGTTTGTATGTTCAGCATAACTATAAACTATAGATAATTTGGTTAGAGGGATATCAAACAAATTTTATGCATACAACCATGTATTTTTAGTTTTACATGGGAGAAGGCAAAATTCTTAACATCCTTTCCTCTTTGGTCTTTCAATCCTAAACTTTTCTTCATTATGTACCTTTGTAAAAATAACTTAACATTGGAATTTTGTATCTTATTTTTTTGTACTTGGGACAGATGGCTTATTCCAGTGAACATTTTTGTATATCTTTGCTTAAATGCACTTATAATCATAAACCATGTATTTAGTTTATCGTAATAGAATTGAGCATACTGGTATCTTTTTGTATCTAAGTAGTAACCACTTGTTTTCTGAGTTCTTATTTTCATATATATTTTTTTTATTGAAGGCTTCAAACTTGGATCTGAAAAGCACACTACAGAGGTGATAGTTAAGAAGTCAGGTGCATTACAAGTGACCTCTGGTATTGAGGGATTGTCTTTGCTGAAGACAACTCAAGTAAGTCTAACATTTTAAATGCATATTCAAAATTCAATAGATATTGTTCTAGATACAAGTGACCTGTCACATTGTTCTTTGTTTATGTTTTTGTTGATGCTAAATGCAACAGGTCTCCACACTTTTTTTCCAGGAAGCTTAAGTTATGACTATTTACGACTCTCACTTTAGTAAATAATTCCAATTCTTACATATTCTTTGTATTATGATAGAAAAAAGTGTTGCATGGTGTAGGTGTTCTTCCATCTTTTATTCCTTCCCATATTTGTTTTATTTTCCTCTTTTGGTGTGTATGATGGGGCTTAACGTTAGCTCACATTGAACTCATGTGCACTCGATTACCTAGTAGAATGCAAAGCAGAAAATATATTCAGGAAACTTGCTTCTTGTAGATGCAGTTTCGATATCTGATGTTTCTGCTAATTCACCTTCTAAACTTCATCATGTGAGCAGTCAGGTTTTGAGCGATTTATTAGGGATAACTACACGGTTCTTCCTGAGACACGAGAGAGGATATTGGCTACCGAGGTCTCTGCTTCGTGGAGGTATAGTTTTTATTGTGACTGAGAACTAAAGCTTTTGATATGCCTTCTATTTTTCAGTTTTGTTTTTGTGTACAGGTAGAAGGACAATAAATTCCTAGTATGTCCTTTGATGCAGGTATTCATTTGAAGCTCTCTATAGTATCCCCAAAAAGCAGTTTTACTTCACGGAAACATACCTAGATGTGAAAAAAGTGTTAGTTGACACTTTCTTTGGTCCTCCGAAAGAGGGAGTTTATAGTCCATCTGTTCAATACACTCTTTATGACATGGCAAAGAGTGTCCTCAGCAGGTCTCTCTCTCATTCACACAAATACGCACACACTTGAATGCACAATCGTACTAACTTCCACAAAAGTTTCTACTGTCAGTGGTAGGGTTTAAACTTTCTGAAAATAAATTTTGGATCTCCACTATTTTAGGTTCCCTGTTATATCATTGGTGAAGCTGAAAATGCCAAATCTCCACTTCTTACCTGTCAATATATCAACAAAAGACAATCGGAGTATCGTAAAGGTAGGATGCTTATGAAGGTTAGCTTTTTCGTTTTCCATATTCATTGAAGAGGTTTCAGGCTGCTGTTGGTAATAGCTTTGCAACCCTGGTTGAACTCTAAAATTTATGTTTGGTTCATGCAGAGTTCTTGATATCTTTATTGCCAATATCCTGTCCAATTCAGTTTCTTTCACCATGTGTTACTTTATTTCCTTAGAGAAGCCTATCATCGCAATTTTTCTCTTTTTTTTTTTCATCTTTCTAGATATAGTAAAATTGTCCTGTTATTTCTCTGGTTAATCTTGTCCTGAGAATTTCTTATATTGCTTATTGTGGACCTTCAACTTCTTCCTGCTTTCGTTATTCTCCCATCATAAATAAGATTAGAATTATAGAATTTCATCATCAATCAGAACCCTTTTAATTTGGTGAGGATGACATGATTTTTTTTTCCTTAAGAAACAAACTTTCCATCATGGATGAAAAGGAAGAAAAATGTTCAAGGATCCAAAAGATCCAAACTTCCAGGGAGGCAAAAAAAAAAAGAAAAAAAAACTAAACAGTCAAATAATGAACAAATTTCTAAATATTACAAGATAATAGAGCATTAAAAAACAAAATGTTAATATCTTGACAAAACGAAAAACCACTCCCTTCAAGCTGCAAAACCTACACCAATATACAGATCAGGAGAAAACATCCAAAGCCTTTGATGAGAGCTAAAATTGGAGAATGCCCAAACAACATAATTGTCCCATGAGCAAAACCATGCCGCCATAAAGATTTCAGCAAAAGGGGGTGCTATCACTCCCTTTTGACATAGTAATAACAAAAATCTGCCAGAACAATGGTTTGGACTTCTGCCAAAAGAAACAGAAGTGAACATAATCCCGTCCCCAATGCCACTAGCAGACCCCACGAGTTGCTACCATTTGAAGAACCCAAACCCAATGGCATGAATTTTGTAACAACATCGACCGAAATCAGCAGCCCTTGGCAAGAATATACCCGAGAATTTGATATCTGAAACATAATTTCATATCTACCATGCATCATGTTACCATGATAATTTATAATGGCAATCTGTACCTGTATAATTATAAACATCAGATTTTATCTACTGCTGGCTGACATGGAACTCTTAAATAGATAGGAACTTCATCACAAAATTAAGATAGAAACATGTTACATTGAGCAGAGATTTTAACAACAGACATTGAAATTGCTTTATATTTTTAAAGAAATGGCTGGTGGTGGTGTTGTTTTGCAGTTTGAGGATGATGTGTATCTGCCAACAGATGAACCCCATGGATCAATTGAAGCTTGCTTGAGCCGCTTCTCTTCAAAGCTATGAAGAAATTTAGCATTTTTCTGCTTTCTCAATATCAACAATATCACGAGTCAGGTTCTTCCTTTCCCTTTGTAGAAAAGTGTGCGTATACATCTGCAGAAACTCTCAGTTTTAGTTTAAAACTGTGATGAAAAAAGCAGATGAAAAAATTTACTATGATTTTCACTTTCCTCTCAATTCCATAATGATATATAAGCTGGATTTAAAATGTGCTCTATCAAAATTATAATTTTGTACACATTTCCACCGCGCATTAATTTATAAACCAGAATATCAAAATCTAATACAAGTTCAACTCATTAAAGCACTTTATCTTGATAAAAAAAAGTCGTGTTCAAATTTTCAGCTCATATTAGAAATGTAATACAAAAGATTTTCTAACTATTAGTTCGTGCAAAAAATGTGTTTTTTTTTTTTTTATAAAATAAACCATCATACCAGCAAGATATCGAAATTTGTAATAATTTTCTAACAATCAAATGCAGTGAGCAGCATCGTAGAAATTTTCTAACAATCGGACATAAACGTAATTTAATTTACCAAAACATACTTTTCTCTAATGCATAAATATTATGATAAGTAATTTAATTTATCAAAACATTTTTTTTATAGGATTTATCAAAACATTACTTCTCAAAAACATTGTGAGAAGTAATAGTTAAAAGACATTTGTAATTTTATCATTACATTAAAAAAAATTAGAAAACACTTTTTATACAGTAGAAATTTGAGGTGGAATTCGAACCAACATGCTTCTAGTCGAACATAAATATTTTAACCATAGCTCAATTGAGGCAGTTTTGTAATTTAATATAAACACCATCTCCTAAGAAATTGACAGAGAATCATTGGACAAAGCTATTTTAAAATGAAAATGAAAGTGATATGACAATTTTTAGAAATTCGATGGCTCTTGTTCGAATTCCAATTTCCAAGCTTCCTCTTCCGCCGTCGAACAGAACACCTTCAAAATCCTTTTCGTTTGTTTTCAGTATTTTTGCTTAATCTCAAAACAAATGTTTCCCTGAATCCGCCGCCATGGATCTCCACCACCGCAATCCACAACCTCCGAATCCTCACTCTCTCAAATTCCGATCTTCTGCAATCTCCATTCTCATTCTCCTCATCGCAATTTCCTTCTTCACTTTCACCAAAACAGATCATCACAAAACCCAATCCCTAAAACTTCTCCAAAAATTCATCAAATTCCTCAATCCACCTCCAAATTCCATTCCAATCCCACCTCCCACTCCATGCGTCCTCTGGATGGCTCCATTTCTCTCCGGCGGTGGGTACAGTTCAGAAGCTTGGTCCTACATTTTAGCCCTTCACCACCATATCAAAGCCCCACACGAGTTCCGGTTGGCGATTGAGCAACATGGCGATCTAGAATCCATCGATTTTTGGGAGGGATTGCCAGATTCTGTCAGGAGTTTGGCCATTCAACTTCACGGAACAGATTGTAGAATGAATGAAACTGTTGTGATCTGCCACAGCGAGCCCGGTGCCTGGAATCCTCCATTGTTTGAAACCCTGCCTTGCCCACCAGGTGTTTACCAAAAGTTCAAGGCAGTGATTGGCAGAACAATGTTTGAAACAGATAGGGTGAATCCAGAACATGTGAATCGCTGTAAGTTAATGGATTATATTTGGGTTCCTTCTGAATTTCATGTCTCTACATTCGTGAAAAGTGGGGTTGATCCTTCCAAGATTGTGAAAATTGTTCAACCCATTGATGTGAACTTCTTTGATCCTCTGAAATATAGGCCGTTTAGTCTTGCATCTTTAGGAACTCTGGTTTTAGGTTCCAAAGACATGGAAATGGGCTTAGACAATGGATTTGTGTTTCTGAGTATCTTCAAGTGGGAGTTTAGGAAAGGCTGGGATCTGTTGTTGGAAGCTTATTTGAAAGAATTCTCTAAGAAGGATCAAGTGGGGTTGTTCTTGTTGACAAATCCTTACCATAGCGATAGAGATTTTGGGAACAAGATTTTGGATTTTGTAGAGAACTCAGACATCCAAAAGCCAGCTTCTGGTTGGGCTCCTGTTTATGTAATTGATACTCATATAGCTCAAACTGATTTGCCTAGAATTTACAAGGCTGCAGATGCGTTTGTTCTGCCATCGAGAGGCGAAGGGTGGGGGAGGCCGCTCGTTGAAGCGATGGCCATGTCGTTGCCAGTGATTGCGACCAACTGGTCGGGGCAAACGGAGTTTTTGACGGACGAGAATAGCTATCCACTGGCAGTTGAGAGAATGAGTGAGGTAAAGGAAGGTCCATTCAAAGGGCATCTGTGGGCCGAACCATCCATAGGGAAGCTTCAAGATTTGATGAGGGAAGTAACGACGAATGTTGACGAAGCCAAGGCCAAAGGACGATGGGCGAGGGACGACATGGTCAGGCAATTCTCTCCCGACATCGTAGCAGATATTGTTTATCATCATATACAAAATGTATTTCATGACAAGAGATGAAATGTCACATGTTTATAACCAAGATTCCATTCTCCTATCTGTTGAATGAGATGAGTTAGGACTATGCTGCAGCTCTGTGATGAGCAATTAAGGATCAATGCCCATGAAATATACTCCACTCGAGAAAAAAAAAGAATAAAATTTAGAGTTAATGGTTAAACTTATCAGAAGGTTTGAACTTGAGACCTTTAAATCATACAGATCCAAGCTCTTGCCAGTTGGACAATCCGAGGACAGAATTGGAGGTTTTAGTGGTATTTAGGCCTTCAAACTTTGCTAGTTTTCTTACTTCAATAGTTGTACTAGTAGATACTAGAGTAGTAGTAGATACTAGAGAAAGTATTGGATTGAAGCCTCATTTGTTGTTGTCTACATAGTACAATATTATAGATACTTGAACTACAAACAGTTGAAAAATGTAACATTATAAATTATTTTTTTAAATTTCTTAATGAAATTCTATAAAAGTATTGAAAATAAAAGCATCTTGAAATATTTATCCATTGTAATAAAATTATTAGTACCATTACTTTGTTGGGATTCCAACTCGTTGACAGTAATTTCGTATTTCTTCTTTTAAATATTATTTGAATTGTTGTAATGTTTCAATTAAATTTATATTACTTCAAGATTTCTTTTATTTAAAAAACAATTTAAAATGTTTAAATCTATTTATTAATATTAAACTTAGTTTACTGAAGTAAAAACTCGTTATTTTCTTAGAATTAGTCTAGTCAGATTCTGTACATCTCCTAGAAATAGAATAAAATTAAAAGTTCGCCTATCATCTTTGATATTTTTTTTTTCCTATTTACGAATTCTTTGAACCAAATTCAGAAGATGTTCATAATGAAATACCAGACTGTTATTAAAACAAAAAAGTTTTTTTTTTCTTTTCTTATAAATAAGACTGTCCTGGTAATTGCCTTTCGTCAGAATATTGTTTCAACATCACCAACAATATGCTCCTAAATTCCTGCCAACATGAACTAATTTCTTCGCAGTTGATTGTTAACAAATCAGATTTTACTTGGTACAACTAAAAATGTTTACAATTCTAGTTTAAACCTATATAAAATAAAATCTCATTACTATATGTAATAGCATTCTAGTGTAAAATGAAAAATAAACCTCTTATTTCAATGATCATATTCCAATAAAACAGTCCTATAATCAAACCTCGTGGAAGAAGAATACTTACCCAATCAAGCTGGGTCCTTATACAACCAAAGCTTGGAGACTGGACAAGATTTCCTTCTGTAACGTCAAACCGAGCATAACTAAGGTACTTATCTCTGATCAAGAGGTCATGAGTTCGAACCCCACCTCCACATGTTGTATAAAAGAAAAAAAAAGATTTTCTTCTGTAACTTGGTTCAATTGACAAAAGAAAAAAATAACCCAACATTTTCTTTTTTGGATAAATAAGTGTCGGAACTTTGCTCCCCTATACCCAGGGGCACTCGCGCCCACTCTAAAGTTTGGACTCAAGAGACATCAAAGGTTTTTGGTATTAGGCTCACCAGGGGCACTCGAGTCCTTGCCAACTGGGCTACCCCTTGGGAGCTAAATCCAACATTATTGAGAGTGTCAAGAATAAATTTTTTATGGCTCGGAACAATATTACTCGAGATAGGGTTTGAATACCATTAGAACGTCCTTGTAAACAGGTTTCTTGAAATCTACAGCCTGCATGATAGCAATTAAATTAAATGTAAGTTGAATGAATAACAATACCAGATTACCAATTTATCAGATTCATTCTGCTAGGTAATGGCAAGTTAATGATGGTCTACTCACACGTTCTAGTACTTGCTCGGGCGACATCCATGACCATTCGCCGAACTCGGCTTTCTCAGTGCCATCACCTAAAAGATTGATCTCTTCTTCAGTTCCTGTCAACTTCAGCAGAAACCTAAAATTTTACAAACATTTGAACATGGTATAAGCATCACAGATAGGGAGAAATATCTTTGAAATTAAATTAATAAGTCAAATGATATTGCACCTTGGCAGGACGAGAAGAAAATGAAAGTGATAAGAACTAGGTTTAAATACTATTTTGGTCTCAATATTTTTAATTTGATTTTGGTTCATTTTGGTCACGGTACTTTCAAAACATTCATTTTGGTCCTTGTACCATTTTAGTTCAATTTTTGTTTTTTTAGTACTATTGTACTTGTACTCTATCAAAGCATTCATGTTGGGTCAGAACTTTGGACTAATTTTTGCAATTGGGATGGAGGTTCACTTCAAACCCATGACTTTTTGGACGAGTATATGTCCCTTAACTAGTTAAGTTAGACCAGGTTGACAATTTCTACAAGGAGAAGTTTTAACTTCTTTAGTTCGCAGATGTCTTATCATCCCTCCCTTTTGTAATTTCACTCATCAATAAAAGGGAGAATTTACACCCAGACGTAGCAAGAAAAATGACGTTGTCAAAGATTCTAGCAAAGGGAAGTTCCTTGGCGATTTAGCGAGGGAAGTATCATGTTAGAATTATAATAGAAAAAATTAGATAAAAATAAAAAATAAAGTACAAAGACCAAAATAGACATTTTCAAAGTAGAAAAACTAAAATAAATAAAAGTTGAAAGTACAATAATCAAAATAGGTGTTTGAAAGTACAGAGACCAGAATGAAAAAAAAAAAAAAAACAAAAAACAAAACTAAAAGTATAAGTACTGAAATAGTATTTCAACCTAAGAACTATATGATAGAAAGTAGAACTCACCACTTCTGTGCTTGACCCTTCCAGTCAGAACCCCACTGATGTCGAAGTTTTTCTCGGACATGGGGTGGGAAGTCATAAGTCAGCCAATAAGGTACCTAATTTAAGAAACCAATGTTCAAGACATTTCACTGATGTGTCCAATTTAGGTAAACACAGGTTTTTACTCGGAGAAAACTCTCAAATGAAAGAATAAAAATTTCTGGCCAATTTACAACTTCGGCATCCACAGTATGCACATTAAAACTACTAATAGTAATACAAAAGAACCTATAGTCCAACTATCGTTCTACACGATCCTTCAACAAACAAGCCATATTGGAAGAAAAATATTAAGTACCAAGTGATTGGGTTAGGATATCACTAATGACAGTTCAGAATATTCTTTCTCATCTCCAGAGAAAAAAAATATAATTATGACCACAATGGGTTGGCACAGTAATCACAAAGGCATGCTCTAAAATCATCTCCTTCAAATCTAGATTCAAATCACGGTGGCCATCTACCAATCATATTTCAATATTCAATGAGCTGTTTATGATATGGCCACCAATAATATTTCAATATTCGATGAGCTGTTTATGATATCTGCCAAACAGATGTCTAATGACCTAAACATTAGTTGAAGTGTATGAAAGCCAGCACAAATAGGTTAGCCATGAAGAAAAAGTAAAATATGATTAAATTACAATAAACCAATTTCCATAATCAGAAAATTGATGGTAAGAAATTTGACAGTGAAATCGAGAACAGTAAAAACATCAAGAACATCCTAAACCAACTCAAATAATCACTCTAAGACTTTGGTTGATACAATAGTGATCAATTATGAATTTTCTTTCACACCATAGTAAATAAACCGATGCTAAAAAAGAAATAAATAAAGAGGAAACTAGGTATGCTTGTTTAAGACACATTTAACCCTTTGTGAAAACAGAAACGTGATTTAGTGCAACTTTTTAGAAACTGGATGATGTTGAGATCTAACTGGCAAGATCTACTCATCTCTCCTAAAATATACTTTCTTCAATTTCAACAATTAGGAGAAGATCTCAGTTCATGAAAAATTAAGAACAAATATGTATAGCAAAGCAAAAACAAACAAATAGATAAATGAAATAGTACTTCAGCAATGATCTCTGCAGATCTAACTCCTGTTTCTTCTCTTAGTTCTCTGATGGCTGCATTTCTTGGATCTTCACCCTCATCCACACCGCCCTAATTAACACGACAGAATGAATAAATCATGGATAAAACATATCAAACACTCAAGGCTATGCTAGATGCTTATATATTGTAACTGTACTATTTAATTATGCTTCAATGCTAAAATTTCAGACTTATTTCTCGTTGAACTACTATGTCACCAATTCATGACAATCTCACAACAACAAAAGGAAGTACGCCGCTTCGATACAATCCAATAAAAATAACAGCTAATTCCCATTCTCCTAATTACATTGAATTACAGCAAAATAAAAGACGGCAACCCCGAACCTAAGACAAGCTAAAGAATCTTAAGTGACCTCGAATTTCGTAGATGATCCCTATACAACATTTAAAAAGCAAGTTATGGATGTCTCAACTGCAAACCGGATGCCAAAATGCGGTCAACCCATTGAAACAACCGCGAAATATTCTAGCAAATATATACGAACAACCATACCGACAATTAATCAATGAACACATCCAATTGAAGAAACATTTCATGTAATCTATACGCGATGTAGCGGTAAAATAGTACCAATTCATTATTCAGAACTCGTAAACGCGCTGCTAAAACAAAAATAAAGCAATTAACCATACTATAACCTAGAAGAATCAAACAAATCATCAGATACCTGTGGCATTTGCCAAGCTTCGGGTATATCCAACCTCGAGGCAGCAAAAATCTGCACGCATCGATTATCGGAAGCACGTCACATACGATTACTGGAACAGATGTACGGCAATAGAGAAACAGATAGAAAAGTTTGTAAAATGACCTTTTTAGAAGAATTGATGAGGCAAATGCCGACGTTTCTGCGGTAACCTTCGGGAGGAGCTTCCATGGAAGACGACGCCGGACGCGCGGCGGAAGAGAAGAGTGCAGCGGGAGAAGTTGGAAGGCGGAGGCGGAGACGGAGAGGACGACGACAGTGAAGGAGCACTGAATGAGTAAAAACGACGGGTCGATTTAAGGCCATTTCCTTTCGCTCCCAAGTGGCGTTCATCCAACGCTTCGCGCTTCATTTATTATTCTCTGGCGCCAGATTTATCTTTTCCTTTTTCCTCTCGTTGTAATCAACGTATTAAATTTGGTATGGCCACATTTTCACCACATTTTCATACGTTTCCATATCGATACCATAAAAATATTCGAGATGAATAATGTATTAAATATCCGTCCATACACCACATGAGAGGGCTAAATTGATATTTCTATCTTACTATTAGAAAAATTCAACAAAATATGAAAAATATCAACAAAATATCACTAGTATACATATAATATTAATATTAATCATTTTTAATTTATTTAAAAATATAATAATGTCTATCACTAGTATATCTATAATATTAATATTAATCATTTTTAACTTATTTAAAAATACAACAATGTTTAGTTGATTGTAGAAATAATCGTTAAAAATCTAAAAAGCATCAATAAAACATCATTAATATTGACCTAATATTTGTATTAATAATTATTAACTTATTTAGTAATTGACAGTTGTAAAAAAATGGTGAAATGTTAATTTAAATATTATTTTACAATTTTTTTATTTTTATAATTTTTTCTAAAAATATCTGGGATATATCGGTATGCAACTGATATGTGACATATGGTTAAAAAACAGAAAATTAGAAAATCATTAACATTGGTGAAGGAATTTTTTTACCAATTAGAAAATCATTATCAACGAGGGAATTTCTTTTCGGACAAATGAAAATTAAAAAAGAACAAAACGACGCCGTTGCCGGGGATCGAACCCGGGTCACCCGCGTGACAGGCGGGAATACTTACCACTATACTACAACGACTTGATGATGAAATGGGCAACAAATTAAATAATTATGTAAAATAAAATTCAGGTTGGGTGAATAGTAATTAAGCAAACCAGTGACGTTATAAATATGTTTTCAGAAAAAGGCAATTGGCTCCATGTTTCTTGCTCCCCTGGCTCTCATTGTCGTTGCTTTAATATCTAAAAACTTTAAATTTTTCTTTTAATTGGAAGGCTTTCAAATTTGGATCTTAAACTGAAATCGTAGAATTTAAGTTTAAATATTGTTTTAGTTGGGTATGTTTATATATTTTTAATTTTGGTTCATTTTAATTTTTATACTTTCAAAACTTCATTTTACATTGGATTTGACTTTCGAAACTATTGGTAGCGAAGGGATATTGTGCAGCGAGGATGCTAGTGATTTTGGGATTTATAAATGGATAATTTGAGGTGGTTAGAGGAGGAGGAGTCCCTCATTTCATATTTGAGGTGGTTATTATCTTAAAAATTTATACAAAATTTTATAAATATTAATAAACATGTTAATGGTTGCCCACTTTTAAATACCAGTAGAATTCACAACCTACTGGTTGGAGGTATATTCCAATTATGGTTGAGTTATGCTCGTTTTGACAAATCAACAGTGATTTAATATTGCTTAAACCAACAATATTAAATTTAAAGAACGTTTAATTCGGTGGATTAAGTATTAATTAATAAAGTTAAAATCAAATGATTAAGAGTATAATCTAAGATATTTACTAAAAAAATGAAGAGAGAGTAGAAACTAAGATATAAAGTTAAGCCACAAAAGACAAAACCACGTCAATTTTATTTATAAGTACATATAAATATAATTAAAATTTCAACAAACACTTTAATCAAATCTAAAACAAATCACCTAGTATGCTCAACAACCAACATTAAATTTTTATTCAATGGATTAGATGTGGTATGCTAGATTCAAATTTGAAGCTAATCCTAAATCATGGAAATCATAATTGTAACTTAACCCCTCTTTTATCGTATCGTCAAGTAAAAATATGTTTCAAACCCTAAATATTAAATTATATGGTTGGATTTTACATTTTTTATTTTTCTTTAAAGTTACATTTTTAATGTTGGTTTTGTTTGTATTATATAAATACATATTGTTATCGATGAGTGATATTGAGTTACAAATCTTCAACGAAAAGTTGGAGGTTCAAATTATCATCCCGACATATTGTTGAACTAAAAAAAATTAAAATGATATTAATCTAATTAAACGGATCCAAGTTAACAGTTTTCTACCTCAATAGAGGTTGAGATTAGTAAATTGAAATATAAAAATATAATAATGATTTTAAAAAATACAAATTATTCAGTCCAGCAAATGAAATTTTGTGTTTTATTAAGAAATTTATTAGATATAAAATTGAAAGATTAGTGACGATATAAAATTAAAATTTATAGACCTGTCAAATATAATATTGAAACAAAATAATTATTTAAATGTAGGCATTTCTAACTGTTAGTTTTTTAAAACATATTTGAACAGATTTAAAACCAAACACCATCTTTCGAAAAATATATATATTTTTAATTTTCCAAAATTTGACTAAATGTTAAAAAATGTTTTAAAAAAATAATATACATAACAAATGAAAATGTTTATGAGCTTTAACTGAAAAAACATAAAACAACATACCAAATACAAAATACTTATTAAAGAGAATCTTAAGGATCATATCAGTATTAAAAGTTTAAGAATCTATGAATATTTTTTTTCAAGTTTGCAAATTTATTAGACATCATTCTAAAACTTAAAACACAAATTTTAATTTAACTTAATAAAAAATTATAACATTGTTTCAACAGAAATATGTATATTGGATGAATTATCGTGAATACAAATAATGGTGGACTTGCAAAACATAAACGAGCACTCCAATGCTCAAATCATAAAAAGTTCAAACTACGTCTCTCTCTAACGTGTTTACAAATTCGCACGTAACTAATGACAAGTTTATCTTAAGTATTTAATATTATTGACGAGTGGAGAGTTAGGCAATTTCCTTCACTCCGATCATCCGACCCTCCGACCTTCGATAGGCCGGTTAGCAAAACTAGTTTAAAGGCATATCCGTTTAGATACCGCACAAGACTTTTAATAACACATGGCCAGCCATAATTCATCCTCTAACAAACATTGTATTTAAAATTAAAATTAAGAAAAACAAAATTTATTTTGTATTTGAAAAAAACAACTTCGAAATATCATTGGATATTGACATATTGTACAAATTTTTGGTAATAATAAAGGTTGGAAGAAAAGAAAGGAAAAAAGCAATAGAAAAGGGTCCAAGGCAAGGAACGCCCCATGGTTACAACCTGTCAAAAATGGCTACGTTTTCTTCCATTTTTAAGGCCATCAAAATTGAATCCTCTCTCTCTCTCTACAGTTTTCTCTCTCTTCAGTGATCTCGGAGAACCAGCGGAGCTGAGGAAGACGAAGAAGTAGACGATGGGAGTGCCTGCTGCTTCGGGCGATGATTTTCTGAGGGAAAGAGCGGCGAAGATGAGAGAATCGATGCTGAAGAGCCAAACCATTACCGATAACGTCGTTTCGATCCTTGGTTCGTTTGACCATCGCCTTTCTGCTCTTGAGACCGCCATGCGTCCTACTCAGGTTCTGCTTTGACTCGCTCCGCTTTCTGTTTGATTCACTAGAAAGAAGTTTCGTGAATAAGGGGCGATGAAAAGTTTTCTTGATTCCACGGGTCTTTGTTGGTTCCGAGTTCCGACCAACTGAATATCGGTTTACTTCCTTTTTACTATGCGAGAATCGTTGTTGAATTTTGTTTTGGCATTTCGTTTCCTCGAGAATCAAAATTCAGATCCGTGTTTTGGCCCTTTTGCCCATTTTGTTTGATTAATCTGTCTGCTCGCTCATGGGGTTGCTTATTTCCTGTAATTGTTTTTCGTTGTATTGTGGTTCTGACATTGGTTCTTACTGTTTAGGTTTTTGATTATTGTGTGGCTTTTGCAGATCAGAACCCATTCTATTCGCAAAGCTCATGAGAACATTGACAAGACTTTGAAGGCCGCGGAGGTTATTTTAGCTCAGTTTGATCTCTCTCGTCAGGTTGGTCTTATTGATACTTCGAGCCTGTTAGATCACGAGCTTAGTTTTTCTACATCCACTTAGTTGTGTATGAGCTTAAAAATCTTTAACCCGAAACCATCAGCCTGATGAAACTCACAACAAATGCACTAATTTTGGTTGGTTGTGTGGATGAGGGAGATAATGCCGAGTGTACCTGGACATCAAGCCTTGAAAACTGATGTCCAAAGTGTTACGATCCAGCGCTAAGCTGCACATCTTTCTTTTCATCAAACCCAAAACTCTTTTATATCTTTCAATTCAGATTCTCCATAATAAGCATGATAGCACGAAATGACATTTCAGCTCTTTGATACGTTAAATCACAGGACCTAAAACTTAAGCTAAATTTAATTAGAGATAAGAGTAATGTGATTAATGATTAACGAAGGTCTGGTTAAAAAATCTACTAGTTCAAAAGAATTATTACTGATGTATATGAAGGAAAATCTTAAAATATAATAAGATCTTCATTATTAAATTAAATTTGCAGGTCAAGATTAATATAAATGACATCTTTTTATTTTTTTGCATTCATAATATTATGTGGAACAATATATATGAAAAGAATAACCATCGAAGGGCCAGATAAAATCGTTAGTCTTAGGTCTTTATATTGAAGACCCGGACATGCCTCTGAATGTGGCTATTGGTATGACCTGTATTGCATCTTGCTTGTTAAACTATTGTTCTGGTGTGCAGGCAGAAACGAAAATACTTAAAGGGCCTCATGAGGATTTGGAGAGTTATCTTGGGGCAATTGATCAATTAAGAAACATTATTAAATTCTTTAGCAGTCATAAAGGTTTCAAGAGTAGTGAGGTAGTACTTAACCAGGCAAATAATCTGCTTGCAAAAGCCATCTCAAAGCTGGAAGATGAGTTCAGACAGCTATTATCGTCTTACAGGTTTCTACATATTATTTTTTCTTTTGAAGAATTCTATACATATACACGTTAAAAATGCCTTTTGATTGACACATGATTTTTCTTGGAAGTACAAAGCATTTCTCCTATTCAAATACGAAGTTATTTGTAAAACCACCACAAAAGCTCTTTCATTTTTCTCTATGATAGCTGGCTTTTTCATTAAAAAGAACCACCACAAAATCTTACTCATAAATTTTTATCTTTAGTTTTCATTGGTTGCAAAAGGAAAAAAAAACGAGTATGTCATCTCCAAGTGCCAGAAAAGAAGCGAAAATACTGAAATGGGCCACATGAGGGTTTGGAGAGTTATCTTAGGGCAATTGATCAATACGAGATAATGTTAAATTCTTTAGCAGACCGAGTTTCTATGCATACACATGAGAATAGGGAACATGGACGGTTGTAAAAAACTTTTTCATTATTTATTTTTTGGTATTCTCTATAAGGATAATGTGTATTACTGAGCTTAAGTTTAATATTTGTTTGGGACAATTCAGCAAACCTGTGGAGCCTGAGCGCCTTTTTGATTGCCTGCCAAAATCGTTGCAACCATCTTCAGAATCTCCTGGTCATCAAGATGATTCAGGTGGGAAGAATCCCTCCTCAAATCATCATTCTGCACATCATGATAATAACTTGGAGAATGCTGTCTACACACCTCCCACTCTCATACCACCACGTGTTCTACCACTGCTGCATGATTTGTCACAGCAGATGGTTCAAGCTGGTCATCAACAGCAAATTCTAAAAATCTACAGGTAACTGTAAATGTCACTTGATTTATTGTGTGTGTTACTTCGTGTCTTCATTCTGACATTGGTGTGTGAAAATCCGAACCATACCTCAAGGAGCTTATAAAAAGGCACCTCAATTAGAATTGAAGTAAACTCATCTATTTCTACATCATTGGAATTTCTTCTGGTTGGCAAAATAGTATGGTTAAAGAGACAATGAGAGCATCAATATCTGGGCTCGGAAGATAAATTCCCAACCCAAACATCTTCCCTAAAATGAATTTGTCAGCCATCTCTAAGAATAATTTTTTTACAGGAGAGAAACAAGGCTTATCCATATATCTTCTTTTGGTCAGGGATACACGTTCAGTTGTTCTGGAAGAAAGCCTACGGAAACTGGGAGTTGAAAAACTTAGCAAAGATGATGTCCAGAAGATGGCATGGGAGGTTTTAGAGGCAAAAATTGGGAACTGGATTCATTTTATGCGTATTGCAGTAAGCATAGAAAATTTGATGCTTAATTTTTTCCTGGTGGCTTCAAAATGCATAACTTTGCTTAATTACAGGTCAAACTACTGTTTGCTGGAGAAAGAAAAGTGTGTGATCAAATATTTGAAGGCTTTGAATCGCTTAGAGATCAATCCTTTGCAGAGGTTACGTCTAGTAGTGTGTCTGTGCTATTCAGTTTTGGGGAGGCGATTGCTAAAAGCAAGAGGTCACCAGAAAAGTTATTTGTACTTCTGGACATGTATGAAATAATGCGAGAGCTTCACTCTGAGGTATGGCTAATGTTTTGTTTTCACCTGCATATTGTATGTACAAGGTGTTAACCACTATTTAGCTGGATTATCTTTGGTTATTGCAAAATCACATAAATTTTTGTAAGTACGCGAGGACCACAATCTTAATAATCAATGTAATTTGGTGGGAATGAAAATGGTAGACCCAAGCCCTTTCAAGCAACACCTTGAAATGATAATTTAATGGTATTAAGTTGTGTAGATAAATTATTTTGATTCTTTTTGTATCTATGCTTAGATTACGGCCCCTACATGTTGTCTAACTCACAAGGGCTTTTTTTGTAATTACAGTCTTACGATGTTAATACGTGATTGGAAAGCTGTATGCATTTGCATCTCGATGATATCGAATCATATTAAAATATCATGAATAGCAATATATGAGCTATCAAATCGATTCATCGTCGAGAATTGAATAGTATAATATATGAAGATCTTTTATCCATACCGAATTTAAACAAAATGGGATTCTTGATGCAATCAAGAATCTCTTTACTTTTTCTTTTTTAATTTCTAATTTTTTGCATTCTTTCTTTTCTATAATCTACTGACCTTAATTCACTAGTTTTTGTTTGGTGGGGGCTTTTTCATCCCCCAGCCTCTAGGCTGTTCCTTTTTCTCTTGTTCAACAAAGATCTATTTTTTCCTATAAAAAAATCATTGATATGTTTCTGAATTGGCAATATTAGGAACCAGAGGCAAATTAAGTCAAACTAAGGTTGCTATTGATCAAATTAATTATTTTTCGTGTTGTGGGACTCCAAAAGTCGAGTTTCCTATGAAAGTCTCATTTTTAATTAAACGCTAGTGTTTAAGAATTTTCCTTCCTTTATAATGCCTTCTTTGAAGCTTGTGAATATTTGCTTCTTCTCGGGCCTTTAGTTTTGGACTATAAAAATCCCATCTCATGAACAACCACCCCCCCCCCCCCCCCCACAAAACCAGAAGACAAGACTTGCTAGACAATTAGTCTTTTTTCCCCTCTCAACTTTAAATGGTCAACTGTAAATGTAAACCATCTACTCATTGAAATTTTACACCTGTCCAGATTGAGACAATTTTTAAGGGTAAAGCATGCAACGAGATCAGAGAATCTGCATCGGGTTTGACCAAACGGCTTGCACAGACAGCTAAGGATACATTTGGTGATTTTGAGGAAGCTGTTGAAAAAGATGCAACCAAAACTGCGGTGTTGGATGGAACTGTTCATCCTCTAACAAGCTATGTGATTAATTATGTCAAATTTCTTTTTGAGTAAGTTAATCTTATGACTTATGCATATTTGCTGCTTGGTTTTGGAATTATTTTGTTGCTTGCTAGAATGAGATGAACTTTTCCTTTTTTTTTTGGGGGGGGGGGGGGGTTGGATCTGACATCTGACGCTGTCATGGAGTATGGTCTGATCTTATTCCTAATGAAAAAGTCAGTCTTATTAGCCATTTTCCCATAAAAAAAAGTGACTTGGTCATTTATTCTTTCTGCATTCTTAGTGTGTCTTCAGATGCTTTACTTCACTGCCTCTGCTATTTTTCAGTTTCAGCAAAGGTTTTTTCTCACATCTGTGTTAGTTGATATACAAATTTCCATTTAAAAATTTTCAGCTATCAAGCAACCTTGAAACAGCTTTTCCAAGAATTTGCAGATAGTGGTCAAACGAGTTCGGAATTGGCTACTGTCACAATGCAAATAATGCAGGCTCTTCAATCTAATTTGGATGGAAAATCTAAGAATTACAGAGATCCTGCTTTGACTCACTTATTCCTCATGAACAACATTCATTATATAGTTAGATCTGTCCGCAGGTATGCTTTATAGATGCTATTTTTAGAACTTTTTTACCTGTGCAAACTTGTCACTTATTTAATTATTGTCTTTTTAGATCTGAAGCCAAAGACTTGCTAGGGGATGATTGGGTTCAGAGGCATAGGAGAGTTGTACAACAACATGCAAATCAGTATAAAAGGAACGCTTGGGGAAAGGTGATCTAACATATATTGACAACAAACACGAACTTTTTATTGATATTTAGAAGTTGCAAGCAAAAGACTTCCTATAGAAACAAATCAACAAAACCCACCAAAACCGTACTGAACTAAACTACGGGACTTTTGGATGTGTGACGAGCAAAACTGAACATTTTCTGCAAAGCTTAGTTTACTAGTATGCTGTTATCCTGTGTTACATACTGAAGATAAGTAACTGCAACTTGCAGATTCTGCAATGCCTCTCTGTTCAAGGGTTAACTTCATCTGGGGGCGGCAGCGTACCTGGAATAGATGGAGGAAACAGTAGCGGAGTTTCTAGGGCACTTATTAAAGACAGGTTACAGTCATGACGACTTTATGGAACTAAATCTGTTTGTCAATTTGCTCATCTTTTATAACAGTTTTATTGAAATTGGAGTTGTATTGTATTACCAGGTTCAAAACTTTCAACATGCAATTTGAGGAACTGCATCAAAGACAATCTCAATGGGCAGTTCCCGATACCGAGTTGCGGGAGTCTCTAAGACTTTCAGTTGCTGAAGTCTTACTTCCTGCATACAGATCGTTCCTAAAACGTTTCGGGTGTGTATTCCTGATCACTTGGAATTCCATAGATGTTATTGAAACATCTGAAATGGATATTAGTTGTAGTCTAATAGATATTATTTACTCGCGAGGTGGAATATACAAGTTCTCATAACAAAATTTCTCACATTTGCTTCAAACCCGCCTTTGCCGTTGCAGGCCAATAGTTGATGGTGGAAAGAATCCCCAAAAGTATGTCAGATACCAGCCAGAGGATCTCGAACGGATGCTCGGAGAATTTTTCGAGGGGAAGAACTTGAGTGAACCCAAGCGGTAGATTTGCAGTTCCTCGGTCTCAAGATCGGCATGGCGACTACAGTCATTGCTCCAAGTCGCTTCCTTTTTTGGAGGTCGAAAGCTTGTGAGGTTCCTTCTTTCGTCTAGTTTTAGCATCGTTGCATAAATGACACTGTAATCAGCATCTTGGCTTTGCATAGTTTCCTTGATTCTTTGCCTTTTTTCCCTTCATGGGGTTGGATGGTTTTGCCTCTAATATTATTTTGTACAATGTGTATATAGGAACTATGTGGTGATAGAGTTATTTTTTATTTTTATTTTTGGTGAATTCCTTGTGAAGAGGTCATTCATGTATCAATTAATATCAAGCTCTGAAAGCCATTGTTATTGTATTAAATAGAAAGCTTCCATCTTTTGTTTTTAATTTTGGAGAAATATAAGTATTTGGTAACTATTATTGTCGTTTTTCATTTTTAACCAATATTTTTAAGATGGTGTAAAAATTTTTTTGTTTTTTTTTCTTTCTAAAACATAAAACATAGATAAAATAATTATTTTATCACCTTTTTTACTTGCACAACAAATATCTAAAAATATATATAACATACCAGTTTTGAATATTTAATTTAAAATGTTAATTTTCATATAAAATTATTACTTTTTTAATTTAAAATTTTAGAGAAGAGGATGAGGCTACATCAAACATGTTTTTTGTTTTTATTTTTTATTTTCAACCAGAAAAGAAAGGGATAAAATATACGAAAAGGTCACTTTTAGTCTCAAGATTAAAAAAGAAAAGGTTATGGTCCTTTCATTCACATCTTGGTACCCACGAAGATTGCTTCATTCACTTTACTTCCATGATCTGATCGGAAATTTGTTTTTTCTCTTCACTTAAATTAGAAGAAAAGGGGGGATTTTTCTATTTCTAAAAAACTAAATAGTGGTCAAATTTTGATTGATAATTAGGATGAAGATAAGACATGTGTTGACTAGTTAGCATCTAAATGTTGTTAAATTATAATTCGGTAATGAAATACAAATTATGAACAATTTATTTGCACTTCTAAGCCTTTCTTCTTCATGCAATGAACTGAAACCAATAAGAAATGGGACCACAACGTACAAATCAAATAGTCATTCATGAACAACTTAGCTTGGACTCACTTCATTCCATTACTATTGTTGATAAATTTTTTTTATTTAATTGATTTCTGCCACTAAAAATTATTCACAGAGTGATTTGAATCTCTTCCTTCAATTGCCTTTGTAAAAAGTTGGTCCAAGGACAACGATACACAATCATTGTGTATATTTTATAGAGATGCCAATTCTTTTCACAAGGTTTTGTCCTTGATAGGAATGGAGAGGTGGGGGTGTATAGCGGTCGATCGGTTACCATGAACCTATACAAAATCGACCGATGGACTCCTATAAGAAAGAAGTTATATATATGGTGTGTATATATATAATATATATATATAGATACATACATACAATCCCCTTTCGTTTTTTCATCGATCCTAACCCCTCCAACCGAAAATGACACCTCCCAATGACTAAACTTACCAATAAGTAATGCCCTCTTTCCATTTCTTTCAAAAACACGAAAACGGTATTAAAAAAATGCCGATTTCCATCTCAGGAAACGACATGGTTGGTTTTAGCGCCAAACTGATGCTAACTGACACTAACTGACCAATGAGAAGGCCTAAGGATGAGGACGAGGACGAGGACGAGGACGAGAGATTTTGTTTTTTAATTTTTAATAATTAATTTTACTCGAATATTTACTAAAGTTTATTAATCCATAAGCATAAAAGTAGTAATTCTAAAAAAAAAAAGGCATAAAAGTAGTAAATATATGTATGTAATTAAAAAATAAAAAATAATCTAATGAACTAATTTTCTCTATTTTTAATTTTAAACTATGCATTTTCACGTATTATTTATATCTAACTAAAATAAGAAAAGGCTAAGAGAAAATTTGTAGATCACATGAAAAATTATTTTATTGTGAAGGAAATGTCTGAGCCCGGGTTCAAACCGGAGACTACTAGTGTGTGAGACTACGTGATAACCATCTACACCACCTAGACATATTTATTTATTTTAAATTTAAACTTTTATATTTTTAAAAATAAAATCTTTTTTGCATAAAGAAGAAAATTAGGGGTTTGAATTCGAAGGGCCAAAAAAGTGGCCACGTTGCGCGCCATTGAAGTCCGAACTCAAAATCCAGTTGTGGAGCTCTCTGTTTGGCTGCCAAGAAAATTGGATCATTCTCGAAGAATCTCACTCGCTACACGCTCCGTAATCATCAACTTCTTCCACATCTCGTCTGTATATTAATTTCATTATTGTGTTCTTGAAAACCGAGGATGATCCGTTACTGTTCATAAAAAATGCCGGGAGATTCAGAAATCGAAGCGGATGAATCGATGGAAGCCTGCTGCAAGGGGGCCTGCGATTTCAAAACGACGAAGCGTCTCGCGGATGATATCATGCCGTACATCCTCAATCTGTGAGGACCTTCTCTCCCTCTCTTTTTTTGATTTTTTCGGTTTCTGTTGCGAAGTTCTTTGAACGACGAGATTCTCATTTTTTTAGGTATAGATCTTCCGCTACGCCTCGGGATTTCGAAATCTACGCTCCTAATGCTTCTTTTGAGGATCCACTCACGAGTGCTCACGGGTATGTACTATTGGATTCAATTTTAGACGATGAACTTGTTGATTTAGGATTCATAATTGTTTATTTAATAAGAGCTGCTCTGTCTTTGGATTAAACAGAGTGAAGGAAATCAAATCGGCGTTTTATTCTCTGTCCAAGGTTTATCACTTTTCACTTTCTGCAATTGGTTCCTTTAATTTAACATATAAGTATAAATGACGCGTTTCAGCTTAAAAAGTTCACTCAACTTTGTCTGAACTACTTTCCCTTTTACAATGCTGATATGAATGTGATGATGAAATTGGATCAGATGAACCCTTCATCCAAAATGTTGTCTCATTTACAAGGAGGTTAATAGATGCTGATAAAATACTTTTACAGTTTTCTTCATTATACCATTCAGAAAAGTTAGTTTTAACCTCAAGAAATATAGGCACATATATTGGAAACCAAATTCTAATTATGAAGAAAGCCTTGAATTTCATCTGTCACTATTTAAATGAGTTCAAAGGCCCACCTTCAAGCTTTTAAAATTATGAAATGATTCCTATCATGTCTTTTCCTGGTTCTCGCTATGTCTAATCTTAAAAATAAATCAATAAAAGTTTAGATTCTCATTTGGATGTATCCTATGCCCAACATAAACCTGTTGGATTCCAATAAGTGTTGTTAGTACTTCCTATATTCAACCTTTTATTAATCACCCAAGATGAATATATCAGAGGATGTTATCAAAAGGATGAATGTTTTGGGGGTAGAAAATGAGAAATGAAATCTTCTCTAAATAGTGTATTTAGCCTTTTGTCTTTGTGGTTACTACCATATTATTTACATGCTGGATGTCACTGTAATCCATCAAACAATATTCCTCCATTTCTTGCAGTCCTGCTGAATTATGTTAATACTCTTCAGGTCTTTAGTGAATCAAGAATTGTGGAATACAATGTCAAAGAAAAACTCATTTCACCTGGAAAGCACGAGGTGCATGAACCAGCACAATCACTATTGTTTTCTATCTATATCCAATTTATTTACATTTGCAGTTGACTAGAACTCAAAAGTTGAACAGATTATAGTTGACAATAAGCAATACTACAAGTTCTTGGGGAGAGACATAGATTTGGAATCACTTATCAAGTTATATGTTGTTGAAGGAAAAGTTGTGCGTCATGAGGACTGGTATATTAGCTAACACTTCTCAGCTTTTTATATTTCTTATATTAAATTTTTCGCTTGCAGATTGCTGCAATCTTGAAAATTTGAACGACTCATGCGAAATTACACCAATGATCTTCTGTTGTTGACTTTGTAGTGTTGATATTATCTGATAATTGAATGTATGAGATTCTACAGGTGGAACAAGAAGCCACTTTTGAATAGGGAAACTGTCAAGTTTCCAATGGTTGGTCGAGTTTTGGAAATGACTCGCAGATGTGCGATGTTAGCAACTCATGCAATGATGGGATTTGGAAAAGATTAAACCTTGCCAAACCATCCAGCAGACTGAACAAAAAGTAATCTCTCTTTTCCTATATCTAGTTATATTGTGTATCACCTGGATGAAAATAAGATATAAAGGTAGTACAACTTAACTACAACAGACTCTAGATCGTTTGCTTAGGTATTGTGAATTTGTAATGCAATCATATCACATATGAATTGGGTGCATATAATTTTAGACTTTTAAGGTTTTGTTTGTATATACAACATAACGAGTGCTTTAAGGCATCCTCAAGATATGATTTCGGAGGTGCTATACAATTACCACCTATCTTTATTCAATGTATACAAAATAGAAAATACTCCTTCTTTGCGAACATTCTCACTTTTTGAGATGCCTTATTGAGTCGTTTTTTCTTTTATACAATAAATGTGGAATAAAAATTTGAACCTTAACTTTAAAGAAGTAGAAGTTCGGGTTAGATCATGGTGGTGTGTGTGTGTATATATATTTTTTTGCATTTAGTTTAGGTTTGAAATTTTGGAGTTTCTAATGGGCCTCAATAAATAGAAGCCCAACATAAGTGGATCCATAAGTCATAATAATACTATTATTCTTTTTAATCATTTTTAGTTTTAGTTAACATTAATTCATTTTAAAGTTAATATAAGGTAAATTATTTTCAATGGTAAACCAAAATGATCTATTATCAAACCTTGTATTTCCTCTTGTTCTTGTGATGGTGGGGCGTGAATGAAAATTGTAAAAGTTGAAATTAATTTGGTTTTAATATTTTAGCTAACACCTACACTAATTGATATCTTTTTTTTATTGTTCTCAAAGTTACATTTTAAGGTCATAAATCTAACAAATTTGGAACATAATTATCGGATTGTCAACATAGTTGTTTTTGACAACTCATTCCTTTAAGATCGGAGATTCAAATTCTTACACGAAGTACCAAGGATGATAGAATTATTAATGAAGTACCAAATTATTATTATTATTATTATTATTAATTTCAATTACAATTATAAATAAAATAGAGAGTTTTAAAATGTTAGAAGTCCTTGAACCATTAAATTAGGTCATAAGAGTTTGTTTGTTTAGTTTCAAAATTGAGTTGTCATAGCTTATACTAGAACCACGGGACCGTACCACAACCTAGTGAATCGGGCTGACATTTGACAAAAGGAGAACAACATTTGACAAAAGCAGAACAATCAATTTCGTGTCTAATTGATCACTGCGTTGAAAGGTCTCTATTTTCAAAATCTTATTTGGCTTCAATTTTCAACCAAACGTTTCAAGTTTTAAGCTGCCACCTATTTCACGATCACCTTGACCATCAGCAACTAATATTTACAATACAAAAAAATTAAAATAAAACCCCCAAAAAAGAAAAAAAAAAAGTAAGAAATCTGAAATTCTACATGATTTCTGTCATATTATCATCATCATCGTCATCTTCCTCATCAATCTCCTGCCGAAGCGATGGATCGAGCGACGAAGAAGAAGATTCAGTGCAGGTGTAATAATTTGAATCTGAAGAACACGAGGAAGAAGCCAGAAGAATTTGTACCAGTAAATCCACAAAAGCCCCAATTATGAACCCATGATTCTTCTTCCAATTCGCCCTCAAATACCATCCAAGAAGCTCCTCCAATCCTTCCCAATCCCTGACGCCATGGCTCTCCACCATTTCCCCCATCGATTTTCTGAAGTCCTCGTATGGATTCTCCGACTCCATGGACACAATCAAGCTCTCTTTATACCCTAACCCTAACCCTAACCCTAACCCTCGCGCTTCCGGATTCGAATTCGAATTCGGCTTCGATTTCTCCAGGATCGAGCTCGTGTCGTCCGGCTCGAAGAACAGCCTCTCCGATCTGGCGCCGCGGACCACCGTCTCCAGCGACTGGCCGTCGATCTCGTGGCGGCCGGACTCCGTCGCCGTCGAGTTGCTCGCGGAGGCCGACTCTGACGAGTTCGTGAACAGCGAGTCGGACGTCTCGAGGCCGTCGAACGGGTCGAAGAAGATGGAGTTGACGGTCTTGAAAACGACGTCGCCGGCGGCGGCTCGGAAGGAGAGCGTCTTGGGGTGCTTGCAGGAGGGCCATTCCCATGGCTTCTCGGAATCTCTGGATTTGAATATGGAAGGAAACTTCATGATCGTCTTCTTCTTCCCCATCGGATCTGGGCCTGAGAATCGGGAGAAGCTCGCTTCAATGGCGGATTTGGAGTGCGATTCAGGGGTTGGGGAAAGGGAAGGAGGGATTTGGAATTTGTAGTGGAAGCCATTGGAGAGAAATTTAAAGGAGATCAGAGGAGAAGAAGGTGGGGGATGAAGATGGGATTGGTGAGGGATTTCGTGTGTGTATTAAATTTGTAGGTTTGTGGAATTAAATGCAAAATTTAATGATTTCTCTCTCTCTCCTCTTACTAAACTGAATTTAACAGTCCTTTCGCTTTTTTCAAATCTCAAAACCTCCACTTTCTCTCTCTAAAAACATCTTCTTCTCTCTTTCTCTCTCTAATGTGAGATAATGATTTGAATCTCGAACGGAAAAATATGAGATGTTTCAAGTGGTTAAGCTATGTTTGGGTCAGACTCTCTCTTTTCCTTAGTAAATTTTTTTTTGTTGTGAGTACCACATTTGAGTGGAAATTCGAAGTCACAATCTTTTGGTGTAGATATGTGTTTTAATCTGTTGCGTTAAGTTTAGGTTGTCAAGTTTAGTAAACTTTAATTGGTTCTAATAAACTTTTGAAGTTTTAATCTTGTATCTAATAATTTCTTAAGCTTAAAAACTGTGATCATTAATTTTTTTTATTTTGTGTCTATTATACATTTTTTAAATTCATAGATTTATTAGATACACAATTGAAAGGTCATGGTTCTATTAGACCCATAAAACTCAAAATTCTTTTTTCTAATAAGTTCATAAATTTTAAGTAATGTTGAATAAACTATGACATATTTGATATAAAATTGAAAGATTATAGATCTATTAGACTCAAAATGGAAATTTTAGATTTTAAAAGTTTATAATTAACTTATTAGACACAAAATTGAAAATTTCAGAAATCAAGTACTTTCATAGTTTTACCTATTTTTTAATTATAATATATTTATATATAGCTCAACAATAGGTAAAATGAGAATTTAAACCTCCAACTTTTTTTATCGATGATATACATCTTCTTTTTTTTTTCTTTGTAACGAATGATATATGTCTTAATTAGCTATTATAGTTTTATATATGATATAACTAAAATTGTTAAATGACCTAATTTAATCTCCATACTTTATACCAATATCGAGTATCAAACACATCATTCAACTGGTCAAAACATTAGTAACTTTTTACTCTAATATTTTTAAAACTTATATTATTAAATTTCAACATGATGAATATAATTAATTGGGGGAAGTGACTAGAGAATGTAGATCTTAATTAGGGAGCTGTGGTGTGTCAACAAATTGCCTCTTAGAGAAAGGCAAGTGAACAGGAGTATAAGGGTGGGGCAACATGTTTTGATCTTTTTTCTTTTTTTTTAGAAACAAAATTTTCTTTTTCTAAAAGTCGCAAAGGAATTGTGTTAGGATATTATTATATAGTACTAATTTTAAAGCCGTTTTATAGATCTATTATTTGAATCATGATGCTACTATACTATATATGTTTAGATCAGTATTAACTCTTTTTTTAAAAGAACAGTTTCAATCTTAAAAAAAAAAAACACAGCAAAGCTACTCGAACATAATTTATTCCTATTATCTTTGATATATATATGTTTGTATTTAAATCAAACTCTCAAATAATTCGATAACAATTTAACTTGATTAGAATAGAAAGGGAAAATAAAAAGGAGAAAGAGAGAAAAGGGAAAATGAAAAGCACAGGTAGGGTATGACCAAAAGGAAGGGCAAAGTTCATGTGAATTGTTTAATGAGGGATGGTGGAATCATGCACAAAATACTCAAACAAAACTTCTTTTTTTTTTTTTTTTTTTGAGAAAAAAACTTTTGTTGTCTTGTCTAAATAATATTTAATGAGGAGAGGGTTTGATTGGGCCCTCAAAGATGGGCTTCTCATTTATTATTTATTACTGTTACTTGGCTTCTTCTTAAAAACTAATTTGCTGTTTTTCAAACTTAGCAAGACCTAATAACTGCCATCTTCTATTGGTTAAAGAACATATCATATAAATGTGTTATATATAAATATATTTTGTTGGTCCATATTAGTCTGTTTCTTTTGAAAATATTTACTTTGGTACTGTACTTTCAACTTAATTTTGTATTTCTAAAATGTTCGTTTTATCTGTAATTAAAAAAAAAGAACAATCATTACGATCCTTAGTTTCAATTTTATTTTTAATCTCTTTTTCTATTACAATTTTAACATGACACTACGTTTAATATATTTATTGAAATATAACCATGACTTTATAATAAAGGATTTTTTATTTTTGTAGAATTTGTGTTAAAAGGTTGAAAATAGAGACCATCACTTTTTAAACTATAGGAACTAAAATAAATATTTTGGAAATATACGAACTAAAATGAACAAAAGTCGAAACTACAAAAACAAAAATGAACATTTTGAAAGTATAGGAATCAAAATGAACAAAAGTATGGAGACCAAAAGAATATTTTAACCACGAATTAAGTTAACATGGGAGTTATGATTTGAAATTCCAATATTTTAATCGAGAATATGTTTTTAATCGAGAATATGTCTTGACAGCTCAAATTCTACACATTTTACATTTATTTGTGGATTTTGGTCTAATACTATTTTTTTTAAGTAAAAATAATAGGGATTAATATATTTTTTTTCGAAACAAACATTCTGGCTGAGCTATGTTCGCTTTGGCAAAAAATATGTATAGGAACGGAAAAGGTTTTTTTTTTCTTTTTTACAATAAAGAATGGAAAAGCTTTTATACGAAGCTTTCATTTAGTTTAGGTTCAAAAGACCTGTGAATATGAGTTATAAGATTATTCATTACAAAATTGTGAATTAAAATTGTTTCACTGAGTGGTAGGTTGGAAAAATATATAATAAATCCACCAACGTTCATTTCTTGCCTTTGTTAACTTTATTTTAAGTGGGGGCAGTTGACCAATTACATTAAGGATTATATATATTTTTGGCCAATGATTTGAGTCAAACTTTGACCTTGAGCGAGAAAAAACTTAAATGACCGTCTAAAAATTTGACAACTCTTTAATGTTTTGAAAAACGAAAGAAAAAAATTATCAAAAATTTAATAATAATAAATAAATATTATTTATTGATGAGTAAGTATCTCAGTATTATTCCTTAAAAACCCTCGCCAAAAAGACAAAAGCACCGAAATATTTTGGTTTATAAATCAACTTTATCATTCCCTTAAAAGCTTTTGATTTAAAAGGTCAAGAAGCCAAATAACCTTATTTTTTTTTTTTTTGTATTAAAGATATGTTGTAGAGTACTTGGAAAATGTCACAATAATATATATATATATATATATATATATATATATATATAAATATATATTCCTTCCTTGTATCTATATATCACATGTGGATGGGTCCCTTTGGTGTCTTGTTTATGTGTGTTGTACCTAAAAAGAAAAACTATTTGTAGCCATGAGGATCACATTTATTGGGAAATTTTCTAATGGGGTATTCTCATAGATTGATAGCTATATTAGCAATATTTAAGAATAATGTAGCGTTCTTGCAATAACATAGCGTATCAATTAATCGGGTATCTAAATGTAAATTGATGAAATAAGTACAATTGAAGTATTATAAATTTTTTCCATTTATTAAGACTATCGATACGTAATGTTCATAGAGAAATCTCTGATCAACTTTCGAACAAGATCTATTTTGCATCATATGAAGACTATATATGTATAGATGTATGTATGTGTGTGTCTATATATATAATATATTGTACATTGGAAGTGGGGGATTCAAACTCACGACGTTCTTATTGGACATAGGTACTTTAACCTGCTATGCTATACTCAGGTTAGCTGATATATATATATATATATATATATATATATATATTAATTATATTGAGAGTGGAGGATTCGAACTCACGATCTTCTGATCAGATATAAGTACTTTAATTCGTCATTCTATGCTTGGATCAGCTGATATTTTTATATATTAGATTGAGAAACAGTGAGAATTAATTAAAATACAACATTGCGGAGCCCCCATGCAAGAAAAAAATGTGGAGGAAATTTTAGGTTTAGGAACAAAGACAAAAGAGATGTGATAGTAATGTTGGTGAAACTCATGTTTTCATGGCTGTGATTGACATGCTATGTTTTCTACTTGTTGGAAAACTTCATGTGCATTTATTGTCATTTTGTTTCAAATTATTAAATTCTCTCTCTCTCTCTCTGTTTTTACTTCGTAATAAAAAGGTAACTCCAGTTTTATTTTTACTGTTACTAATGAAAATTTTAAACCGAATCAACTTACAAGTTGTCAAATGAAATTAATGGTTGTTTGGAACTTAGCTAGAAAAGCTGGAAATTTGAGTTAAATGTTTCAAGAACATAACCACTTAAAGTAATAAAGGATCATATGGCATAGTTGTTAGTAATGATTCTACTTTTTGCCATCTTTACGATTCCGATATTTTAAAATTTTCAATTTAGTCCCTGTGATTTGCGATTTGTTTCAATTTGGTTCTTGTGGTTTTAAAAGTTTTAATTTGATTCCTATGGTTTGGTTAAACCTCACAAATCATCACTAAATTATCATTTATTCACCTGAAAACCTCCACCTATTTCCTTCTATTTTATACTCCGCCTTAAACGCCACATAAAATAATGTGCTAATATGACGATGACAGGGATTCTTTATGTGATTTGAATGAACCTAGAAACTTCTAAAATCACACATCAAATTGAAACAAAGCCCAAATTACAGGCACTCAATTGAAAATTTAAAACCGCATGAATCTAATTGAAACCGAAACCATGCTCGAAAGGTAAGGTCCGACTTTGTAATTTAACCCGTAATAAAATATTGGGTGGTTAGGTTTTTCTTCATATATACAAATAAATTAAAGGGTGCATGTCTCTGTAAAGGGAATTTCAAGGTGTAGAAAGCAAGAAATTAGGGCAATTACTAGGCTATTGTGTTTGTCAATTAGATGGTAGGTGAAGAAATGAGCTGGTTTGTCTCCCTTGAATATGATACTTATCCACATAATTCATCAAAATTATTTAGAAAAATAAAAAATTCATCCATGGCTGCACATGTTCTCCATTGACCCTCCATAGCCATGCAGCTTCATTCAACTAATCCAACAAGATTATGATACTTAAACCACCATTTTTTATGTCAATTTCTAGACTCTATCAATTCAAGAATAAACTTTATACAATCATTCAAAACTTGTTGCAAAGTTTTTTTTCTTTTTAATGATTCAATCCCATCACATTTGAGGCAGTGGTGGGAAGAACATGGAACCACAAGAATCCTTCCTTGTCACCAAATCTAGCCATCTGTTTATTTGTTTGGAATTATTCTTAAAATTGAAAGCGTCATATCAAGCATTTCAAGGCTTGTCGGAAAATTATCATGATGGTCTTTGGGTTTATTATAGACTTATTAGATATCTTTTAAGATTTAATACCTCTTAAGATTTAAAAATTTACTAGACATTAGATTGAAAGTTTATAAATCTATTGGATCCGGTCAAGATCTTATTATACACCACGACAATTTAACCAAAGAAAATTTGTCTGAACACATTTTCACTTTTTTCCCTAAACAAACTTTGTTTGAACACAGTTCCAAACAAGTCCCTAGGGACAGTGTGGACGATGCTTTCCATATAGAAATCAGCTGAATATACAGAATGTACCTCAAACTAAATGGTTCAAAACCATGATCTTCCAACTACATCATCATCGTTTTCATCATCTTCGTCGGCGTTCGATACACCCCCATGACATATGTCGTCGTCGTCACTTACATCGGATTCGTCCTCAGCATCTACGCTAGAACTCGTGAGGGCATTGTCGTATGAGTTCCAATTGGGAGGGAAGGTCTTCTGCAAGGCTTCAGTAATCTCTCCACCAGTTCTCTCAATCTTGCGTAAACATTTGGACCAGTGAACTGCTGTCCCCATATCCACTGTTAGTCCAGAATCAACCATCTCTCTGCAAACAGAGAGAATGCCGGGATAAATGGAACCTTCTGCAGCAACGGTAGCCCTCGAAAGTAACGACGTCATCAGACAATGGTAAACAGCTTTGTCTGGTTTGAGCCCAGATAGCTTCATCTCTTCAAAGCATGATAATGCATTCTCTGGTAATGAAGCACGGGCCCACCCGTGAATCAGTGTAGTATACGTTTTAACATTAGGCTTCACTCCTACAGATCTCATTTCTTCAATTGTTTTCGTTGCTCTCTGGAAAATGGTTGACGGGTTAGAATTTGGAATATACCCCAAGAATATCAGTTAAATCAAGGTTTAATGATGATGTACCAAAAAAAAACACAAGTCAAAGAAAGTTAAACAATCTTTAGAAACCGACACCCAAAGACATGAAATCGAGTCATAAACCACCACACTTTCTCCCATAGACTTTCAAAGCCTTCTAAAAGTAGTTCTATTTCTCTCTCTCAAGCCAGGTTCTATAAGATAGCAAAAACTAGAGCCCTTTTTTAATTTCAAGACTGTTTCCCTCATACAGGCTATTTTTTTTAGTGAACTTCTCTTCTTTTTTGTATAGCCCATTAGTATTTTTTCTCACTTGTCATAAGGAAAGCTTGGTTTTCTTCCATAGGAGTAGGACCATTCAAGTAAGTAGTCCAAATATATTGAGGTGAAACCAATCTAAATGCTTTTTTTTCTAATACTTTCAGAAATTAATTCAGGCAAAAACGAGAAATGATATAATTCCTGATAAGACAAGTTCGGTAACTTAAATACAGATGAAAAGTGTTCTAAGCAAATAAAATCGCCTCTTTAGGCTACCATTATACCGCGTCATCATTGTATCAACTATTGGATGTAGGGAAAAAAAAAGGATTTGCTATTTGATCAGAGATACCTGCATATCTCCAGCCTTGGAGCAAGCATTTATGAAGGATGTGTACGTATGGATGTCAGGTTGAACCCCCTCTCTTTTCATTTGTTGCATTAGATCAGCTGCCTCCCAAACATCGCCTCGTCGAGCCCATCTATATGGAAAAGTGTATATAAATAATTAGTAGGCATGTGACAGAGAATTCAATCCAAAGAGAATTACAAGAGAGGATCATCAGAATAATTGAAAAAAAAAAAACATGTAACAAGTGCAATATAAGATGACATACCCATCAATCAAAATGTTATAAATGAAGGTGTTTCTCGGTATTTTTTGAGCACTCATTTCCTTGGTGACTGCCAATGCACTCTGCATCCTGCCTGATTTGCAACATGCTTTTAGCAACGCTTCATATGTATAAACATCAAGCTCCAGGCCCTCACTCCTCAGTTTCGTGAAGTACGCGAATGCTTTTCCTGTATCACCTAAAGAAGCATAACCATGCATGATGGTTGTGTATGTGTGTTCATTTGGACTTACACCGGAAAGGGTCATCTCATCCAGTATTTCAACAGCCTTCTCCATCTGGAAGAAGATGATTCCCCAATAAGTGAACTACTACTTCTGAAATTATGGATCAGTAATAATACAATAAAATGAAGGAAAAAAGAAACTCCAAAGGGAGCGTTTGAAAAAACTACAGCAATTTGCGTGCAGATGGAGTCAGAATCCCACAGAGGTGTGGCAGATTTCATGTATTTTTTTTCTAAGTTTTGGGGCCACCATTTTAAGAATATATTTGTGATCTTATGGCTTAATACTACTACTGGAGAAATTTGGTAGGAGCTATGGTTAGAAAGAATTTCCAAGGCATTGAATGTTTCATAAGAAAAAGTTGGGAGACCTACCTTACGCTTCTCAACAAGACCGAGAATCAGAGCATTATAAGTGTGCACAGTCGGAATGCATCCAGACATCCGCATCATATCGAATACATCTAGGGCTTTCCTCATCTCCCCTTTCCTAGCAAAACCATGAATGATGGGCATAAATGTTCGAGTTGTAGGTCGGTGCCTCTGCTTCTGCATTTCCTTGACAGTACAAATGGCACGATCCATCTTCCCCATCCCACAGAATGCCGTGATAATATTATTATAGAGTACTACGTCAGGCTTGATACCATCTCTTATCAAATCCTCAAAAATGGCGAAAGCATTTGCCCAATCTTTCAACTTCAAGAACCCATTGATCAACATGGAGTAGGTCTTCATATTGTGTTTTATGCCAGCATGCTCCATTTCTTTGCTAACTTCCAAAGCTTTAGCAACTTTTCCGAGCTGGGAAAATT
Organism: Momordica charantia; assembly: GCF_013281855.1. Lineage (NCBI taxonomy): Eukaryota > Viridiplantae > Streptophyta > Magnoliopsida > Cucurbitales > Cucurbitaceae > Momordica > Momordica charantia. Next base: position 28,396,963 of record NW_028275167.1, on the reverse strand, counting down.
ATTAAAGAAGGGTAAAAGATAATCAAAGAGAATATGCAATCTTATGCATGCAAGAATTTGTGTAACATTGGCATTTGTAATGACAGGCGTCATTATCTTCAAAATCAGGATCTTGAAAGAGACATGGGGAAATGAGACCAACCAAACTCACTCACTCAGCTTTGAGTGTCCTAATGAAGTACTAAAAGTCCAAATCTATCAACGGGTCAAGAAACATTTCCAAGAAAAATGAAACCAGACAAAATTGCAGTAGTTAGTTATCTTCATTCGTCCCTTCTTATTCCTCCAAATAAATATCAGTAGTAAACATGTCCATCTTTAGAGTACAGAGTACTCTATGTCATATAATAAAAAGAAAAGTGATGAGAGACCCAAAAGAGGAAGAGAGAAGACAGAGAAAACAGAGAGCAGGTAGAAACTAATGCTACACTTCATTCCCTTCTAGAGAATCAGAAAAATTATCATATAAAGAAAACAAGAATATGATAGATAATATACGTAATTTAAAAAAAAAAAATTTACCTTTGTATAAAGATTAATGAGACATCCATAAGTAATGACTGAAGGGTTCAGACCACATTCCTGCATCATAGTTAATGGATGTATGAGAATTTCAAATGAAATGGAACGTTTGGGTAGAAAGGAACTCACGCTCTTTTGAAGACAAAGCTAAGTCTTGGGATTATTTTTGTAATAGTATGCAGGTTTTAGCTTCTCGGTGGTGCATAAGAAACAAGAAATTCTTTTGTAATCATAGTCTCTCTTTATTTTACAAAATTGGAGAGCTTTTATGTGATTAATTTGTTTTTTTGGAGGGGGCTGCCTTGGCCCATGTCCGTAGACTGTTCTGCTCTTTTGTTCTTTCTAATGAAATATTTCTTATCCAAAAAAAAAAAAGAATTTCAAATGAAATGCAATTAAAACTGAAAACAAAATAATTTCACGGACATTTGATTCACTGTATAAATGCACTTAGACCACCCCAAAGGCTATGTACCAACCAAGATACAGAATGCTCGGCATGGACTCAAATAAACAACTGCAACCCTATCAAAACTTGGTTTGATAGCACTCTTCGTTGAATTTTTTCTTCCTTTTTCAGATTTCAGTTCAAATCATTATTACGAACTCGTCCCACAAAATTTCTTGTTGTCACCTATTTTCCAACTCACAAGGATTCAAGTCAGAAATGATAATATTAACACCCATTATGTACCTTAAATCTCTCGAACACAAGCAGACATTTGTCCTCATCACCAATCATTGTATAACCATCCATCATGGTGTGATATATGTCAATTGGAGCATCTATGCCTTCTTCTTCCATTTGCCTCACCAAAGCTTCAGCTCTTTCCATATTGCATGTTTGACTGTAGTCAAAACAAACTAATAAATGAAATGGTATTTCCCTTGTGTAATACTAGCAAATATTCCAAAAACAAACAAACACTCAACTTACCAGTAGGCATATATAATATTCCCATAAATGATTGCATTCAATGAGGAGTGTTTCTCTTTGGCCTCCTGAAACCAGTGATCTGCAGATCTTCCACGATAAATGCAAATGTAATACAATTTAGATCAAAAGATGCAAATGGCTCGTAGATATGAAGACAGAGAAAAGAAACTGAGAGAACAAACTCTAAAAGACTAGATAATACAGAAATATTTCATCTACTTCCTACATAAACTTAAATAGACAATAATCAAGGATTGAATGTTCATGAGGTCTGGCAAGACATGTAACCCTCTTTTTTGGAACAAGAGACAGGTTAACTGGTGCAATTGGCCATTTCATACTTGTAGGTTTCACTAATCATCAATGGAAACAAATGGCAAGCAAATCAATCAATGGTAAGGAAGTAACACTACCCAGTTTGTTTTTCGAAAAAATAAAGGGCCAAATTTAAGTTTTTTCTTTGTACCATGAAATGTAGCAATGATAATTACTTACTCTGCATTTCTCATTTTAGCAAATCCGCCCACAAGAATGCTGTAAGTTACCAAACTCATTTCTATTCCTTCTTCTTTCATTTTCCTAACACAAGATAATGCTTCTTCCATGTCTCTACCAACTGCATAAGCATGAATAAGGCTGCACATCATTTAAAGCTTACTGTTATTGTAAGATGATGAAACACTCAACACAAAATTAAACTTAAAAATGTACTGTATATATATTTTTGGCAATGAAATTCAGAAATCTACCATAGGTAAAGATATTTGAAGCATAAGCATACTTAATTGACATTCTATACAAATCAATCGAACTGTAACCATTCACAACTGAATTGTGGCATTTGTGTTAATAAATCAAGCAAAAATATTTTGTTAATATTGAGATCAAATTAAAATAGAAGGAAAGAAACTATTTAGGAATAGTTATTACTTTGTGTAGACATGAGACGTGGGTTCTATTCCCCTAGCTCGCATCTTTTCAAAGGTCTCACGTGCACGGTGCATATCACCTCTTCTTGCGTAGTAGTTCACCATCAAACCATACTCTTTCCTAGAAGGCTTAATTATAGTAGAATTCACCCCCAAAGCAACAAAAAAAAGATAAAAACAATTAATATGAAAATGCCCAAATTCAGTCTTTTTATGAATAAAATTCAGCATATGGTAAATATGACATATGTTTGAAATTGCATGCATTTAGTGCACATGAATGTGTCACTGTGTGTGCACACACACACATTCGAACAAATGAACACAAGTAGGCATGGTGATACTTTTTTATATCAACATTTACATACTCAGCTTGTTTATAATGCTCAAAACAAATTGCAAAGTTAACGAGAAATTCATAATTATGTCAGTTACAAGGTAAAACAATGCATACCTGGAAAATCCATTCTAAAAGCATTCATACATTTGTTGTGAAGTAACAGATTAAAGTGCCTATACCATTGAAGTTTACATCTGTTTCTGCCAACCACACTAACTAATATACCTTTTTTTAATGAAAAACCAAGCTTTCATTAGCATAAATGAAAATAATACAAATGTGGAATAAAAACAGTATCCGTACTCGTAATGAGTGAACGTTTCAATCACAATATTATATTACTACCACGGAGCTATCTAACCGAACATAGATTAAATAACTACGAAAGAATGCAACTCGGGGATGGAAACATGGTACAACAGAAGCCCACAGCCTATCACCCAAAGCTTAGTTGGCAATATTGGCTATAACTATGGTAATTGAAGTTATTTGATTTAAAGTAGTATACAATGAATAGAGTTGAGGTTCTGATTAAGAGTATAAATATAACGTGAGAAACAATCCTAGGGAATATTTGACTTGCAATATCATCAAGCATCATATTGTAACAATTTAATCTATTCTCATCTATATTACGAGAATTCGCATAACTCAGAACCCGCTAAGGAATTCAAGAATGTACCTTCTTGATCCTCTCGAACGCCCAGACAACCGCCTGCCAGTTCTCTGGCTCTGTCTCAATAACCTTGCGAAAGCCATTCCGTGCTTTATCTCTCTCTTCATGCCATTGGGAACGATACTCGACGCTGTCGTCTCCCTCCATCCATCTCGCCCTCTCCTCCGTCTTCTCCTTCAACCTCCTCCCATCGTCCAATTTCACAGTCAGAACCCTTCCGTGAAACTCCACCCCGTCAAACTCAACGGCTTTCATGGCCGATTTGGCTGCAGTTAACCCGTCGTATATCACGAATCCGTACCCCGCATTTCTTTCCGTGGCATCGTGACCCTTAATCAATATTACATTCTTCACAGGACCGAACTGTCGGAAGAACTCTTGGAGCTCGTGCTTCTTGATCCAACTCGGTAAGTTCCCGACAAAAATCTTACCCTCTTGACGGAGTTCAATTTCTCCCCGCCCCTTACTCGACGAATTCTCGGTTACAATCTCTTCAACTTCATTTTCATCTTCGTCCGATGCCTCGGAAGTCGGGGGAGGCGGTGGAGAGAGCTTGCTGGAGAGCCAGAGCTTGTTGGAGAGCGAGTAGGAAACATGGGGCGGCGGCGGTGGCGGTGGCGGTGGCGGCGGAGGAAGAACGGGAACATAGGCGGAGCCGACCAGATTCTTGAGAGGGTTAGAGGGGACTTTGGAGGTGGTGCGTTTAGGGGAGGAAGTGGTTTTTAGGGTTTGGGGGCGACGGATGCGGCCGGAGAGCGAGGGGGTTGAGCTGGAGGAATCGTCGGAATCGGAACGAGGAGAAGGCGAATGATGGGGCGGCGGCAGCGGCGGCTTCAGTGAGAAAATAATGACGGCGGAAGAAGGATGAGAATGGTGGCGGCGGCGATGTGGGAGGACGGCGGAGAAACAGGCGGAGGAAGTGGTGGTGGTGGTGTTTGAGAGTGAGCGAGCATCCATTATCTTTATCTTCTTTAGCCTCTGCTTCGTTTCATGGTCCTGACGAGTTCAGAGTGTCAAACGAACCAACCGTGTAAATTGGATATTTTCCCAGAAAAAGAAAATTACCATTAAATTACACCCAAACAATTATTTCCCCAAAAAGAAATCACTTTTTTATATCTATATATTTACTTGTTACAATTTATATATTTCAAAGTGTTTTAAAAACCTAACCCACTTCCAAACAAAATTATCAACTTCTAGAAATATATAAATGTCTTCATTGTTGATGTTGCCAACAAAAAATATTTTCTCATTTTCAATTAATAAAATATTGATTTTTTTACAATAAGATTCGAATTCACACTTTTTTTTATCAATTATATTTAATTAATTCAAATTTGTACTTAGAAGAACATGCAAATCTCAAAGTTCAAGCTCAGGAGACATCAAAGATTTTCTATATTAAAAAATGTTCGAACTTAAGATCTCTAAGTTAGTGTGATTAAAACATCTTAAATATTTACCAACGAGGCAACCTTATAGGCGCCGTTAATACTTAAATTTTATCATTTAAAAATTAGAGAAATATTCATGTGTTGGATAACGCATAAATTAGCAATTCATTATTTAAAAAAATAAATCATCTATCAAAGGGGAAATTAACAACAATAACCTTCAAAAGTTTTTGGGAGGCTCAAATCACACCTCTTTTACCCAAATGACCCACTTTAATATTTAATTGAATTAAAATGGAAAGGAAATTACACTCTTACCCCTATGTTCAAAAACCAAACCGTTCATCCATTTGTCTTCTCCTTCAAATTTCTTCTTCGTTTCCCTTTGAGATAAGTTTGATTTCTGTTAATTTTTGTTATTTTCCATTGATTTGAATGTTAGGGTTTTGATTTTCATTGTTGTTGAGTAGTTGAACGTTAGGTTTTTTCATCGATTCCGTTTTCCGGTGTTTTTTGAATGAACGAAAACATGAATAAAATTACATCGATTTAGGTTTCTTTCTCGTGTATTTCATTTTTTCAAAAAATAGGAAGATTGTTTACTCTTTGTTTCGTTCATTGTTTTTGGTTCTTTAGTGTATTTTCTATGAAATTGAGTTATGTGGTCTCTGTGTGTGAGGATTGTTTGAGAAATATTTGTGGTGGAGGTTGAAGAAGAAGGGTGAACTCAGGCGAAGTGGGATAGATCTCGTGCGAGGTTGAAGAAATTCCAAACCTAGCTCGAGGTTTCTAAGCCTCTGTCCAATTTCTCGGGAACTACCTCGAGCGAGGTTGGTCCAAGGGAATTCAAATACACACAACCTCACGTGACATTTGTGCTCTCTGTTATTTTTCTCGGGTTCGACCTCGGGTGAGGTCAAGCCCGAGATATTCGAAAGAGGCTGAACCTCGAGGTTGAGCCCGAGGTTGAACATATTTTGAATACCTCGGGCTCAAACTCGATCAAGGTTGTCCCGGGAAATTTTCCAGAGCGTCCAAAACCTTCCTAAATCCTAAACCACACTCAAGGTTACTCCCCACTTCGTCTGAGTTCAGTCTTATTCAACCTCCCATCACCTCATCCTCCGACATTTCAACAAACATGACATCACCACCACAACACAGAAGAACCACAAAGAGCAAAAAATAAAGAACAAACAAATAAAGTAGATTTCCTTTCCCAAAAATGAAATCCAAGCCGATGGAAAACTAAATTGATGGTTTATCATTCACGTATTTCTTCATCCAAGCACTCGAAAACAGAATCGACGGAAAAAAAGATCATTAACTCCTCAGACGCAATCAAAAACCAAGTTATAATCTTCAAAATCGATCGCCCACTATATGAAATCGAACTTAATTCGAAGTTTTAATCTTAAGATTAATTTTCTTTGCCGGAGGAATTAGCAATGGGAGAACAAGCAGAGAAGAAATCTCGAAGAGTTTCTTTTTTGAATGGAGGGATATTGCTATAATATCCTTTCAATTTAAATTTAATTAAATATTAAAATGGATCATTTGACAGAATTAAAGAGGGTATTTGACATTTCAAAAACTCTTAAGATTGTTTGTATCAATGTCCCGAAAATTTGCAGCGGTGGTAGTCAGCGGCAAAATAGACACTCAGTTTCACTAATGAATATTAGCATCAAACACCGTTATAGGACTCCTCACTTTGCGTTCGCCATCGTCCCACACCAACGAGGCCGAAACAACGCTCCCACCGCCGATTCTCCCTTCAACCCTAAGCTTAAAGCTCCGTTCCTCTCCCAAAGCCTCGAATCGAAGAACGGAAGGCTTCACCGTAATCTTAAGCTTCTTCGAAGGGTTAAAAATGGAGGCTCTGTACGTCGAATACGCCGACCCGACATTGGTGACCCTTCTTCTGTAAGTTTCCCTGATGGGTTTCGAGATGGCCGTGGAGAGAGCAAACGAAGGATAGTTCAGGTCGAAAACCGTACTGCTACTGCCGGAATTGTTGGGAGAACAAGTTGTATTGTCGACGGAGACTCGCCGGAGCAACTCGGTGCTGTAGCCTTGGCCGCACAGGAACTTTACGTAGTCGGACTCGGAAGCGTTGTAGATTGGCCCGGGATTGGCTGCGCCCACTGGGTTTATGGGGCCCGAGCCATATGCCAGCTCTCCGCCTGGGCTCAGTCTAGGGCTCATTGGAAATGCTGCATATGGAGTTAAGATAGGTTAATTTTCTTTTTGGAAAAGAAAAATAATTTCAACGTATATCTTCTACGGATCACCTTAAATTTCTTACGGAGAGAGAAATGTATAAAATACCAAATATTATCTTCGCGGCCATTCAATAAATAAAAATTGATAATTTATTATTAGAAAATACTTGACTTTCTGGTAGTGGGAAATAATCTTTATCTTACCACCTATCATGTTTGACAACAAAGAGAAATAAAAAATATATATTTTGGTCCTTAACGATAAGAATCAAATATTATCCTTCTCCACCGATAAAAATTTGATAATTCATTATTTTCTTAAAAAAAATTCATATTTTTATATTTCTCCCACTTAGTTATCAAATATTTAGTGGTTGCAAAGGCAAGACTGCCTTTTATTTATTAAGGAGCCAAATATTTTTCAAAAATAAATGTAAAAATAGAGATTATTTGTCAATTTTTCAATGGTGGTGAAGACGAAATCGTCAAGTATTTTCCTTAGCTCCCAAGTATTTTACTTTAAAATATTGTTTTTCTAGAAACATCTACCTTAGTACCATCTAGAAATTAAAAATACTTAGATATTTACTATTACATTATGTGTCTTTATTTGAGAAATAAGAAATAAAAGTTTTATTTTTTCAAATTTTTATAAGTATCTTTGTATCGATCAAAAATTTAACATTTCTTCATTCATTTGAAAAAGACAAAAAATACTTTCATTGCACCTAGTTAATAAAAAAATATTTAAAAACTTTAATCAAGCAATATTTTTTGTTGATATATATATAATATATGAAATGAGAAAACATTCAAAATAATACGTAACTTTGTGTACTATGTCAAAGTGAGCATAGCTCACTATAATCGACATATACCTCTAATCAATAGGTTGTGAGTTCGAATCATTTTTCCAACATGTTGTACTAAAAGAAAATCTTTGAAATATTATCATTAATCTTGTGGATCTATAACTAGTTAAGTTAAGACTGTATACTTTCGACCAAAAAGATCGTTGATCACCGGTTGTCATGAGAGCGGATCTAATTGCAGCAGGAGACCAAGAAGGGTGAAATGACTTGAAATATGCGGCTGCAGCGGTGGCGTGTCCCCGACATTATATTATAAAGAACCTTTTTAGTGTCTTCTTCAGCTACGGAGGGTGAAGCTGTCAGTGGAAACGCCGCCAGGATTTGAACTCCGGCTGTGCAATGCAAGTTCACACCCCAAACAAATAATTTAAGGTAAAAAAAATGTTATTTTATTTCGTGTAGTTTCGAAATATTTGTTTTAATCTCTTAATTGTATCTGTACACTCATTTTTTGTTATCACAATTTCGACACAACATAATACTCGATGCATTTTTTGAAATGTAACTAAAATTTTCGTAATGCATAGAATTTGTATTAAAATGTTGCAAATGGATATCAAAATTGTTAAAGTACATATACCAAAACGAACTTTGTAAAAGTATGTGGACTAAAATGAACGCAAGTTGAGAGTGCATTTATTAAAATGAATATTTTAAAATTATATGAACTAAAATTAACCAAAATTAAAAAAAGGGTTAAAATAATATTTTAATCTTAACACAGTTACCTTGAGAATGTTGGGGATTGAGAATGTAATTATATAAATTAATTTATTAAAATGAATATTTTAAATGTATGTGGATTTATTTTTTAAGGAATTGAAAGTTTCAAACTTTATGTCTTTAAGTTTGACGAAACAAATTCAATATCACAGATTATCTTTCAACCGTGTACTTTTTTACCCCACTCGAAATTCACCTATTTTCTCTCTTTTTAACTCCACCAACACAGCCAAATAAAAAACATCAGCTCATAACCATGTAAATAAAATAAAAATTATATTCGGGTGACAATTTACTGCAAATATACCAATAGATTTAGGATTTGCCTATTGCAAAAAAAAAAAAAAAACAATTTTTACTTAAGGTTTTTTTTTTTTTACTCTTATATATCAATAATAAATGTTTCGAGTTTAATTTAGTCTTTTTGGTGAGTCAGTTTGAGTTGGACTTTTTTTATCTTATACAATTAATTAGATCTGTGTCTTACCTCTAAATAAAAACACGCAGTAGTAACAGTAATAACAATGTGTGAAGTTTGACATGCTCACTATAAAAAAGAAAAAAAAATTGAAATCTAACTCAAATCATATAAACCAAATTAAAACGTTATCGTAAAATAGAATTCAACGAGTTATCTAGTCGAGTTGATATGAGAGCACCATGTTTCGAGGCAAAGTGCGAAACAGGCAAAGGATAACAGTAAGTATCGTCTAGTGGAGATTGGTCTTGCATTATAATACCCGCGACGCCTTCTACGGCCACAACTTCCGTTGGTATATCGAACAAATCGCATGCCACAATTTTACCCTTCACCAATTCTTTATCCACCGTGTTCTCAAAATACAACCTATTTTGAAAGTAAATTACAGCAATTATATTTTCTCTTACTCCAAGAACTGTTTAATTTTTTTTTTTTTTGCGCAACAAATTGATCAATTTGTTTCTCAAAGCATGGAGGGCATAGAATTCGAAGCTCTCACTTTAAAAAAAATTTGAATAAATGTGAATTGAGTTATGCTCACGTTGGTAAAACTATTTAAATCTATTGGGTTAAAATTAGATGATAAAGTATATATTTTGAAAATTAGAGAGTCAAGTGAGCTATTAGTGTAAATTCAGGATAGAAAGGTAACTTTTTCCTATAATATTTTTTAAAACTATATGTAGGGAGGGTAATTAATTGATAAATTCGATTTGAGTTTTTATTTTATTGTCAAAATTAATATTTCTAGATATAATACGAACTTAGTCGATGAGACATCTATACTTTTCTTTGAGGTAGAATGTTTTTAAGAAAATAACAATATTTAGATGCTTAGCAGTCAAACATCTATTTCTATGTTGACCGCCAATAAAAAAAATATATGATGATGGTCAACAAAATATGGATGCATGCCGATAAATACCTTAGTATTTTGCTTAAAACAATGTATTGATTTTCCAAAAATGAAATTAGCCAAATCGTCCCATTTTTTTGTTATTATTATTTATAAAAAGAAAAAAAAAATCAGATTTGCATCTCCATTATAAAAACTAAAAATATAAAATATTTGACCCTTATTGCTAAGGACAAAAAGGAGCTGGTGACGAATTTATGACGAATTTCCGAGCTCAACTCTGGTGACGAATTTCCGGTCGGTGGAGCTGGCGGCCACCGACAGAGACCACGGCGAGAAGTTGACAATCGTGGTAAAGTTGGGGCCGTTGTTTCCGACGGCTAAGGAGGAGAGAATTCCGCGGTTGATGGCGTGGAAAGATCCGTTGGCTAAGTAGTCGTTGAAGTAATAATCTCCGACCAGATTTCCGCCGAGAGAGCGCGGCGATGCGCGCGGAAGGGACCCCTCGATCCCCTGGCCGTCCCCAGGCCGAGCCCCACCATGCTGGCTCCCCTCACCAACCCTCCGGCCACCGTCGACGCCGTGTGCGTCCCGTGCCCGTCGGAATCTCCCGGACCTTTGATATCACCTTCCGGAAGTTGGCCGTCGCTGCGGTATGATCGAGCGCCGATGATTTTGCTGCAAAACAACACACACAATGTCGTGTACTTAATGTTCTGAACTGATGTATTTTATTGTCAAATATTTCAGTCAATCAAAGTATGATGTGTCCAGTCACGAGAGTAGAATCCGTGATTTTAAGAAAATATATTAATATAATAAAATTTTTAAAATAAAGTGATATTTCAGTACAATAAAATCCAACTTACAATATGAGATACGTCAGTTATCACTAATTTATAACTGGTGGGTCAATTTAAGATAGTTTTAGACTTTTTTAAAATCAATTTTTTAACTTATCAAACATGATTAATGGACGGAAAAATGATTTTGAAAATGAAAAATATAAAAATTACTCCCAAACGCACCCTAAATTGTATAAATAAAAAAAGAAAATATTTAAATCTTAAACGATGATGTTAAAGATGATTAAACCACCACTAAATTCGGTAAAAAAAAGACAACAAGATCTCTTGTTCTATATACTATATTAATGATGAATAAATTATCACTCAACCTAAAAATTTAATCGAATGAATTTGATAAATTTAATTCATATATGAATATCTCAACCTAACCACCTTGAATGTTTGACAACTAGAAGAAAATATAAAAACATAACTTTTTAAAAAAATTAATGTCAAATTTTTAGTTGTAATAGCATAGAAATATGTGCTAACGAGTCATGAACTAGATACTTTCTTAAAGTAAATTATTGTTTTTAAATAAAAAAATGTACGAAATCGCATAATTCAAACCAAACTTTCAAACGCAATGTAAAAAACCATACCTATCACAACTAAAGGACACTGTGGGTATATGAAAAAATGGGAAATTGACTCAACTGACCTGAAAAAGTTTCTATTTTGTTCAAATGACCTAAATTATAAAAATTGACTCAACTAACACAATTTTAACTTTGTTGACATTTCAGAGAGTCTGTAATTACGAATATACCCCCAAATGAATTGAACTACAACAAATCTAGCATAGAATCACCTAGGTTGGTGTAATTAAAACCATGGGCGAGTTCCACTTGATTTATGGTCATGAATTTATTAAAGTACCACCAACTTAATAATTCCCCACCAAATTTTTGTACTATCATTTATTATATACCCACATATTCTCTACCGAGTGTAGAGAATAAAAGTATGTTTCCATCCGTATTGTCCAGAAGCACATCTTTCACGTGGTTTTGAAGAACTTCCATACCTTTTCCAACATTTTTCAGATCTTGAATCCATTAAAGGAAGTCAATTTTTCATCTCTGACACCTTGAACGAGGTTAGTTTTTTATTGGTTCATAATATTGTTTTCGATTCGTCTAGAATATGATGTATTTAGTTGGAGTAAATGGAATTTCTGAATTTTTATCAGTATTTTTGTGGGTAAAAGAAGTTACGTAGGTCAATGATTCATGGCCGTGTTTATTCATTTAATGGCCATGGTCAATGGTTTTATGATTAACGGTCGTGGTTTTAGGTCGATTGCATACAGATAACCTTGATCGGCTCACGACCATGGTCCATTTTGTCGATTCGTGACCGGGGTGTTTAGGACCACGGCCGTGGTTGTGTGATTAATGGCCGTGGTAACATGTTACCTCGGCCGTGGTTCTTAATTGTTTGATTCATGGTCGTGGTTGCAAATTCCCTCAGCCGTGGTTGTGTGATTAATGGCTGTGGTAGCATGTTCCTTTGTCGTGGTCCTTTATTGTTTGATTCATGGTTGTGGTTGTAAATTCCGTTGGCCGTGGTGCTTATCGTCTGTTTCATGGCCGTTGTGACATGTTCCCGGGGTCGTGGTCCTCTAATGTTAGATTAATGGCCATGGTTGTATGTTCCCTCGGCTGTGGTCCTCTAATGTTCGATTATGTGCCCCCACTCGTGTTTGTGCTTTATATTATGGTCGTGTCTGAAACTAACACGGTCGTGGTGGCTTTGATTACCGCAAATACTAAATAAGCGGCCATTGAAGGAATGAAAGATGAAAAAAATCGCAAATATGAGTACAAAAAAAACTCTTTTCTTGCCATAAACGGGACGCAAATACCAAAAAAAAATGTGCTAACCTCGACGTTTCAGATATAGGAAGCGATTCGGAGCACGAAATTGCAAAAACCAGTATAGAGTGCAGCAGAGTAAACCAGATGGGCGAACACGAACATGAAAACAAAAACGGAAGAAAAGAAACGAAGATGAAATGAGAGGATACCAACGGTTACAATTTCAATTGAGGGGTATAATTGTCATTTAATTCACGTACCTTTCAAGGCCATGGTAAAGCAACCAATTTAACCACGGTCAAACCGCGCCCATTGGTTGTCTTCATGAACACCACGGCCGTGGTTCTATCTTTCACGGCCATGGTCAGCTAACAAGAACTACGGTAAACCCCAGCTCATTGGTTGTATTCATGAACACCACGATCGTGGTTCTATTTTTCACGGCCAGGGTCAGCTAACAAGAACCACGGTCAACCCCACCTCATTGGTTGTCTTCATGAACACCACGACCGTGGTTATACTTTTCACGGCCATGGTCAGCTAAACAAGAACCACGATCAACCTAGCTCATTGCTTGTCTTCATGAACACCACGGCCGTGGTTCTACTTTTCACGGCCATGGTCAGCTAACAAGAACCACGGTCAAACCCAGCTCATTGCTTGTCTCCATGAACACCACGGCCGTGGTCCTATTTTCCACGGCCATGGTCAGCTAACAATCGTGGTTTATGGTTCACGACCATGGTCAGGCTAACAATCATCGAACCATCGTCGTGTTAATTCCATCATGAACGTTCAGATTGAGGTCGTGGTACTATAATTTAAAAGGTGGAAATGAATATACGATTCTTAGCCTCAACTAGACTAATATACGAATGAAAATATTAAAAAAGGTTTGCGTTCCAGATTGAGGCTAAAATAGTAATTTATCCCTTCAATATTATATTCCAGATAATACATTGGGTCAGTCAATTTTTGTAATTGAGGTCATTTGAGCAAACTATAAACTTTTTCAGGTTATCTATACCATTTTCCCGGAAAAAATCATACCTATCATATATTTAATAAAAAGAATTGTGATATTTTGTGAGGTGCATACTAAATTGAATAATATTTAAGTATTTATAGGTCACTATCTATTTTTTACTAAAATTAATAATTTTTAAAATTTTTGAAAAATAAAAAAGAAAAATATCATTTTTACTGTATTCCTCCCTTATATATTAAAAAAAAAAAAAACTAAAGTTGTACTATAAAAAATTTAATATCATACTTATTGCAAGAGAAATTGGCGGAGACTTCACAACGGCCTTTCCACTTGGCCGGCGGCGGACCATATCCGTCGGAGAAACTAGGAGATTCCGGCCAAATACCGCTGTCAATTACTCCGACGATGATGTCATTCTCCACCGACTGTGCTCGATCAACTTTTTGGGAGAAGCCCATGAAATCCCAAGATCTTGTTGTGTGTAATTGTTTTTTTCCATTTGGAAATACTGAGATTACACCTTCCATTTCTGAAAATTCGAGTTTATGCAACAAAAAATAATAATTTAAAATATATAATAAGAACTCAAGTTCATAATTAATTTTGGAAGAAAATTAAATTAAAAGAGTTTAATTTATTTTAAATATACCAGAAACTTTCTTTGCTTCCGCTTCCGTTAGCTTCACCACGAACCCATTGAAGCTTCTCTTGTAGCTATGAAGTAGAGAGTCTGGAGAGAGTACTGAAAAAGGAGAACAAATTTTTTTTAGGTTTTTTTTTTTCCCCTTTTTTGGTTATTGTCAAAAATAATTATCTTGTAGAATTTCTACACATTTAGATGACAATGATATAATATTAACGAAAAAAAATATAATTTTGGTAGGATAATTTTTTTTTTCTTTACAGTTCTCTTTCTTTTTCAATAGTTACTGTATTCGATCTCGGGGACGATGCCATCGAAATGCCGAAGTAGAGAGAGGAAGAGAGATTTGGTAGACTGGCGTAGTGAATGGAAATCAGCAGCAATGTTTTAGGTTTTGCATTTTCTAATTCGACTTTTCGAATCGCATCTCATTCCGTTCCGATTATCATATTCTGGGCCATGAATTTGAGAACCTCTTTTTCAATATTTACTTTATTCGATATCATGGCCAATGGTGTATGGAAGCTCGTACTACGGTCGTTTCTACTTGAAAGCACTTTCGTCTTTGAATTTCGTAGGTCCAGATCGTCCGCGAAATTTGTGATCCTTCTAATTCCCTCCCAATTGTTTCTCATGTCACATCATTGCTTGTTTCGTTTCATTTTCATAACTAACCTTTGATGTTTTGCTTGCAGACTCAAAAACATTTAAAGAAGAGGACGGAGGAATTGTTTGAAATTTTGAAGGCTAATGAATCAACTGGATGGTATATCTATTCCACGGGAGCTCTCATCCAAAATGCTAAATTATTCCGTACTAGTAGTTTAGAAATTCTTTCGTTTTGCCCACATACACTTCCGTTTTACCTATTGAACTTGACTGTGTAGAAGATGGATCTTAGGACAAATCTTGGCCTTTCTTGAAGAATATTGGTATTGGATATCACTCTGAGTTTAAGCTTAGAAATTACAGGAAATTTAGTTTTTCTTAATACATTCTTAACACTTGTTACCTCGTGTAGTTACATAAAAGAGAGGAAGCAATATTGTAGGAATTTAAGTTCAAGAACTCCTGTTATAGCCCATTACTGTTGATCCAAAAGTATAAGCTTATACGTTAGGATGGTAATGCCGTTCCCTTTTTTCTGGTTAAATTCGATGGACATCAAAGGGTGACTTTGTGGTTTGAGGGACTATTATTTTCTTGTTTTTGCTGCTGCACGCTTGGAACAAGGCCCATCTCCTCCCGCAGCCGGCAACTTCCCTTCACAGTTTGTAAAATAAAACAACCTCGCGGGATAAAACCATCTCCCCTCCCAAGAGCTATAAAACAGACCTCCTCATCCCAACTATCTCCCAAAATAATGTCTTCCTCTACCTACCACCACACAATTCCACAATTTTCTGATGAGGGGCAATGTCATACGCTTTGATCCACCCTCAACTATGTATTCCATGGCAACAACTTAACCGCACAATTCAAGATAACCCCTCTGCTGAATAGCCTGAATTTCACTAGCTTGGCCTTTGTTTGGAATGCGGTCAAAGCCCAACGTTAGCTAAGAAAGGGGAAGATCTTGGATACATAAGTTAGGGACATCATCTTCATAATAATGAGAGTTTTTGGGTGATAAACAAAGCCACGAGTGCTATGCTCAAAGTGGATAATATCATATCATTGGAGATATGAATGGTGGTCCCTTGCCCCTTAACAAGTAGTAACATAGCTATAGTTTTGACTTAGCATGTGAGTAGAATCCTCTAGTTCTGAACCATGTGGCGAGCCTCTGGAAATCCGTGGTTGAGCTATCTGTCAAGCAGTATGAGAGGGTGACCAGCTAGAAGACAATCGAGGAAGGTAGATGGATAGTTGTGTAGGGCTGTTTGCCACTCAAAAGCAGTTAGGAGGCGATAATAATGAGGCTTTTTTGAATGATAAGCAAATCCATGAGGACTTATGCCCAAATTGGACATTGGAGATGTGAAGGGTGGCCCTCTGTCCCTAACAAGCCTCAACTGTTCGTCATCGCAAGAATGGTGGCCATATTACAACGAAACCTTTTCAACTTAAGACCTTTCCTGAACAGTCTTCGAACTCCCTGTTCAATCTTCAACCACGAATCACTTGCTCTCTCTTTCATAACCAGCACACATTCTGTTACCTGGAATGCAAACTCAACATCCTCCTCTAGTTTCATTTGATCTCTCTTCTACCCCCTTACTTCCAACCACAACTGTCTGCGTAAAGGATTCCACTAATTGGGGAGGTTTGTCAATTGCACCTGCACTCTTAGTTTTAGAACCACCAGTTTCCCCTGGGGTTGGAGACCGCTTGAAACCAAATTAATGATTCGGGACATCTTATACTCCTAAAGAGCGGCTCTGCTTTCAAGCATGCTCCAACCATCTCAAAACAGTCTCTTGCCCAAGCAATTAACCCCAGATGAAACTTGAGCTTCGACTTCTATCCTCTATAGCTCTCTTCAATCTCTACCTTTTTCATGAGTGAGAGAACTCGCTCAAAGTTCCTAACGTTACATGGATTCAGTCAATCAAGGAATGTTCCATGGGGTAGGACTGCACCGGCCTTAAGCACTTGCACTACTGTTACAGACATTATTTATATGATTATTAGGTTGAGATATGCTTTATGTTCTTTCATGGTTCAACCTTTAAATTGTGTTAGTCTATTAAACCAATAGATTAATTAGGATTCCATCGTATCAACATGCTTATCACTTTCTCACTGTCTCTTTCAACTGGGCTTCAGACCATCACCCTATCTGGGGTAAGTCCTTCGCTGCTAGCTTCAGATCCATACCATAACGATAACTCTATATTATTTGAAAACTTAGAGATGCTTGACTGGTAAAAGGTTCTTGTCAATAGTCTTGGTGGTTAGAAGAAAAGAAGATTCTCGAAAAGCTTAACAAATGAAAATTCTTAATGTCTAGTATTGAAGCATATGACATCTCTCCATAGATTTATGAGTTCAGCCTCGATACAGTAGCTATTCACATAAAAAAAAAAGAAAAAGAAAAATACAACACTTTATGAGGTTCTTTCTATGTACAATCGTTTGTAAGTCAATTATTATGCACTTTTCTTGACCGTCACAGGAAATCAAGATTCAAAAAGAAAGGCAGAACCACACAAATCAGACAGAACAGTTCTCTCCCGGATGACTCCTGTGGAAGCAATCTTGACATCAGAAACGTCTATGCAGATGTGCAATGGCGGCCAAAACTGCAGCTACCAGAAGCCCCATGTTGTTCTCACAACGATTTCCTGCATTGTGCGGCCGACCCTGGCGGCGACGTGCTTCAGCCGAACCAGCTGCATAAACAGGGATTACGGCGGAACCTCCTCCTGAATGAGGTCTACTGCCACCGCCATTATCGCCGCCGGCTGCGCTTCCACGACCAACACCATGAGATACGGTGCTTAAACTGTATCTCGTGCCAATCTGGTTAGTAGCCCAATCCTTGCCATATTTTTCTTTGTAACTTTTCTGATGGTAATTAGACTCTGCATCATTCATATAGAAGCTTATTTAGGAATGGGGATATGACAAATTTTGATCTTTTTTCCTTCATTTTGTAAATCTTTAAAAAAAAATTAATAGATAAAGAAGAACAACAGAAGAATACACACTGACGGTAGGAATTTCACGTAAGTGTCTTTAAACTACTGTTGATTTTGGTGACCTTTTTTTTTTTTTGTTTTTTTGGGAGTGGGCAGGAATATACTATGCATAGCACGCACTTGTGAGATGCCAAATTTTCCATTTAATCAGTTTCCTGAAGAAGACATTTTCCCCCAAATTCATCTTTTATGCTTTTTGACGAGTCAGAAAGTCGTCTATGATTTTTGGCGGCTGAAAGGAAGTGAATATAGCGTAACAAAATTAATGTGTGTGTGTATTTTTATTTTTATTTTTATTTTTTTGCTATAATTTCCAAGACTTTACAAATGAATGGTAAATTCTTTTTGAATATAGGGATTTTTTATTCTTTTTGCAAAAAAATTAGTCGCTGAGAAGGTCACGGTTTTTTTTTTCCTTCTAATATGCCTGTGTATTTATATTGCCATTTTATTACATTTTAAACTTTTAAAACCTTCATAACATGTCTTAAAAAGTTGTACTGGAGATTATTTTTATGATTTTTCAAGAAAAGAGAAAAAGCCTTATGAGTAAAAATCGAACAACCCTTACTGACTAGGGCAGTGTAATTAAATTTCTTACTACCCACTATTAAATCTTTTTAAGAAAAAATGTTTCGTTTCTCTATGTTTCTCTCTCCTATCTATCAAAAATTGAATGATGAATTTTTTTTACCACTTAGTCAATAGAAAGTATTATGCATAAAAAGTTTCATTTAATGAAATGATTTTTGAGATGGGTGTAGAAAAAAAAATTGATTCAATGCGTTTCTCTTTTCAAACCCTTTTTTTTTATCCTTTCCTATACAAAAAGTTCAAAAATATGCTTTTAATATTAATGGATATATTCTCTAATTAAACATAGAGTATTAAATGAATAAGCAAAAGCAAATAAGATTTTTTTTCCCTTATATAACATGTAAGATTGTGGACTAGAACCTACAAATTTTGATGGGAGATATAAACTTGAGCTGTGTTGAACAAGATTTTGAACTATGTTGAACTATAGAAGTAGGAAACAAAAGAAAATAATATTTCTGGCCACCAAACCTATAAATATGCATTATTTATCTTAAAATAAATGAAAACTTGATGATTTGATCACCTTAATTTTGTCAGTTATTTGATCTCACTTCAGTTAGTGGCAGCATCTAGATTTTGATTTGAGTGGAAATATTATCTACCAAAAGCTAAAGTTAGTGGGAAAGGCATACACTGTTTGGGCCCCCCATTCGCTAAACTTTATTTGATTTATTTATTTTCAGTTAGCAATAAAAGCATGTTAACAACTTAACATGCACTCTTCAAACACGTATATTTATATTTTTCTTCTTTTCTCTTTTACATTACTATTTTTTTCTCCTTTTTGGACATACATACTATTTTATTCACATCATCAATCATACAAATTTGTCGTTTACATGCACAGCCTTTTCACAACACATGTTTATCTGTAGTGCACACTTTATTTCACTACTTTGTCGGTCTCATTATTCAACTTTGTCGTATATACTTTATTAGTTGTTGCCTATATATCTCCTATTCATACATTTTACTCTACTAATTGTTATGATAACTTCCTTCTATATCTTTCAATAAGATTTGCAGAGAAAAACAAACTGGTAGCAAAAACGAAACACCAAACAAATTGTGATCTCTTAAGTTCTTTAAAGGTATAGTTTGTTTTTTTTATCAAGAGTAGAGACTAGACTTTCGTTTGGAACTAGATATCAAGTAACTATTCCTCGTCTTTCAGAATCTTTTTTGATTCAATTTGGAAACTTTGTAGCCCAAAAATATGAATACGTAATATCTATGAGAAGGGAGGAAGATTAGGTGGGAATTATGATAAGAAACCATGGGGTTGTTGAAGAAAACATAGAGAAAAATTGGCTGAGAATTTTTCTGAGAGAAAGATAGGATACTGACCTGTTTCCAAGATTTCTCGCAGAGCAGATGTAGCCACCATGGTAGAATAAAACAGCATGAAAATCAATCCCATCTCTCTTCTTCCCATCTTTCATACAAACAGCTTCTCTCTCTAGATCTCTCTCTGATTATAGCAATGGTGATTTATTTACACAAAACGGTGGAGGGTGGGGAAGAAGAAGTTGGACTTTTGTTTTCCTACTAAAGTGATCTTATCTTCTCTTAAGGACGAAACAGAGGGGATTAGAATATATAAGAGACATCCTTTTGAAAAGGAACACGAACTCGAATCTCTTTTTAAACTGTTTAAGTCTTCCATACACGGTTTCCACTCTATTGATCTACTGTTGTTTGATTATGTTCAAAATAGCTGTCACATCAATCAGCCTACCCCAGCAATAAGAGAACTTCTTTTCACTTATCTTTCTTCGATGATATTATGGTTTTAGATTCTAACTTCCCCATATCTAATTCTCTACTCCCTCTAGTCGTCCCTCTGACATCTGGATACGTGTGTTGCTTAAAACGAGGAGTCAAGAGCCTATAGAAAAATTATTCAATGTAGTTATCACGATAGGACTGTGTTTAATATCAGTTGGTAGTAGGTTTAAAATTTGTTTACTTCTCAATAACAATTTGATCTTTGTATTTTTAGATAGAATTGTCAGCTACATAATTTCAGTCTTTTGGCATCTTGACTGGGATGCTTTTTTTGATCTCCCCTTTGTTTGATCTTGTATCAGTAGGGAATGAGTTCAAATCCAATGATGGCCACGTACTTTAGGAAGTAATAATTTCTATGTGTTTCCTTACACCAAATGTCGTAGGGTTAGGCGGTTGCGGCGTGAGATTAGTCGAGATGTGTACAAGCTGACCCAGATACTCACGGATAAAAGGGAAAAAAAACCGAAACTAGATACTTTCAAAATTTTATTATTTTTTATTTGTTCCGTCAACTTGTTCTATCCACTCATCCTAATAAAGAAAGGTAGCAGCTTACACAACTTTTTCCCACAAACATTTTTCTGTAAATTATTCTTCTATTGTAGTTCTCTTGTTCTTGAGTATTTTATTTTGAGCATACAATCAACCAAGGATTCGTAAGAGAATTTAGCTACACACCATGTTTTTTTGAGTTGAGTCTCAGTGCAGTAAACATCTTTTGGGTAAACAGAGTTTATAAACATGTGCCTCAACCCAAAATTTACAGATTATTCTTAACTCTTTCTTTACTATTGGTTTATTGCGTTATTATTTGTGTTAATTATTTGAGATATTCAATTTTTTACATTTTCAGCCAAATGTATCCATATACTTTATCCTTTTTTTTCCCTTTGAAAAAGCAGATAGACAAAATGACGTCAATTGCAAACAGGCGGCTTGATGGATTCATGTGATTCTCCATCTTTCGCAGTTAAAAGTGGGTCCATAAGAGAGGTATGGGCATCAAACGACATATATTATATATCCTTTATTTTTAATTTTATTCTCAATATGGGCCTTAATATCTGAACATCTGAATTATGTTGAAGTTTGCTATATAGTTTAACCTCAAAATATTTCCTCTTACCAACATGAAAGCAGTTGGTTAGCTGTATTTAGAAGTCTAGACTTACAATCACTCTTTTCTTTTGGAAACTAAGAAATTAGTTGGGTTTTGTTGGTTGTGGCCCAAAAGGCATGGCTTATGGTCATGATCCAATTTATTTGGCTGAATATATCAGATAATCCCTCACCATTGAGATAATTCTCGATTCAATCGTTAATGTATCATAAATTCTCAATTAAGCCCTTAAAAAGATTAGTTAACATTTGTTGATAGAAGTTGATTAGTTAAAAAGATTTGTTAGGGACCTGGCTTGAGTTTTATAGAATTTTTTTTTTTTATGTACTAGTATCACTCTCTTTGTTTATACTATGATTTTACTTTTATGAATAATTCTTTAATGTTGATATATCCAACATTAGTATGATGTTGACGGACAAATAATAAATAGAAGTATTTGTATTCATGTAGTATGAAAAAATTTTCCAATTTTATGTATGAGTAGCATTGAAGTAACACATCTAAATATATGTGTAACTAAGACAATAATTTAATACATCAAATTTTTCTTTACAAGTTAAAGTGAGCATAACTCATTAATTGACATATATCTTCAACTAAGAGGTTGTGAGTTCGATCTCCTGACCCCACGGTGACGTATTAAAAAAATTTCTTAACAAATTTTAACTTTTTATTTTATTTTTTACATGGTGGACCTATTTAAAAAATTAAGGATCAAATTGAGAATTGTTATGGACTATTTGATATATTTAACCTTGGTATCTTTGCGTGTTTGATATTTCTTTTTTTTTTTTCCTTTTTCCTAATAACATGGTCAATGCTTTGAGTGGAATAGTATGATAGACTTTTCATAAAATGAAATGAAAGGTGCTATGTTTTACTCAGTAAATTAAACATGGGGTGGGAATTTAATCTTTTGACCTCGGAAAAATAGTAAGGCATTAAGTGACGAGGAATGCTTATGTTAGCTATTATTTATTTTCCTTTTAGTACATCATGTTGGAATTCAAACTCATTACCTTTGGTTAGAGATAGGTGTTTCAGTTGAGCTATTCTGAAGTTGGCTACTTTTATCCTATGTTTTTTTTTAATATGATTTGTTAATAAATGTTATTATCTAAACCCCATGACAACTGTCTTTTAACGACTAATATAATTCATCGTCATTGGTAAAGGTGGTAGAAGGAAGGAGGCAATTACTCCCCTACTTCATCTTAGATCAAAAAATTATACAAAAAAGTTAACGTTTTTAAAATTTTATTTCTAATTTGATCTCTTAAAATTTTAGAATTAAAAGATCGTATGCCTAGCATTTTACCTCTATCAACAACGGTAGTTTAAAAAAATAGTTGCTTTCCTCACTATTTTTTAGGGTAAAATATATTTTTTTAGTCGCTGAGTTTGAAAATAGGTTTCTATTTGGTAAATTTCAAAAAGGGACAGTTTAGTCCACAATTTTTAGAAAATAGTTTTAAATAGACCCTGAATAAAATTTAGCGTTAGTTGACTAACGGAAAAGTGACATGAATTGAAAGAAAAGTGCCACATAAGTTTAAAATAATATAAAATAATGAATATTGACCCATCATTTAAAAATTGCCAACTTAGCAATACATAACACTGTTCCGTTAGTTGACTAACGGTAAATTTTGCTCAAGAATCATTTAGAGCTATTTTCTAAAGGTCAGAGATCAAGCTATCACATTTTTTAACTTAGGGATCAAATAGAAATTTATCCTCAAACTAAATGACAATGTATTTTACCCTGTTTTTTATTCGTTGTGTTTCATATTGTAAGGGCAATGATCCAATACCAATAGTTCCAAAACGTAATGTAAATTTTAAATAATAATGTGGATGAATAAAATCGACAATTAGTATTTTTTTAATATTTGCTTTTTAATTTCTTTTTTCATTTAAATTTGTAATAAATAATAATAGTTAAGTAAAAGAAATAGAATAATTACCTTGGGTAAAAGTGAAAAAAATAAAATCAATATCACTTTGAATTTTAATAAGATATTAACTTCTAAAAAAATTTATTCCAAATCAAAACAAGACAAGCTTTTAGCTTCGCGAGAAAAGATTCAACAACCTAACTAATACCCATCAAGTACTATTCAATTGGTCGAGATTAAATTATTTGTCAATCTGAGCATGCTCAACTGTCGAAACTTTAGCTACTATAAACCTAATGTAGTTCTCATGGTGGTTTCCTCCATTGTGATTACGTCTACGACGTGTAGAAGAACCAGCTACATAAATTGGGATCATACTCATACCACTCAAGTGTCGCTCACGGGACACTATAGTTATATTATATCTTGTACCGATGTGGTGACGAGCATCGCCTACCAAATCTCCTCTCAAATTAGAGGTTAAGTTTGGACCTCAACGAGGTCAAGAGACGACGTGCTATTGAAGTGGACTATGTCTTTTTTTGAGGAGACGATGCAGTGGTAGACAAATTTTCCAATGAGCTTTTAAATAAGTTTTGAATTAGTATAAAAAATCAGCAGTACTAAAAAAATCCCTTAGATTTCATTTCAACGATTAGAGAGTGGCTCTAAAAAAAATTAATAATCAGAGAGTGGAAAATCGTAATAGATGCCTCATTTACTCTGCTATATTAAAATTTACTAGTTCAAAAAATAAAAATAAACTTTTGCCATTTGAAAAATAATAATCTCAAATTCGAAAAAAAGAAAAAGTAAAAGAAAAAGAAAAGGAAAAAGAAGCAGTGGCAGAAATTGTCCCGATAAAATCCGTTGGCTTCGTCTTTCCAACGCAGAACGAGAAGCATTCCTTCGCCATTGTTGCCAAGTATCTTACTGCAACGATTGAATCCGAAATCTACACTGATAAAGTTTTGAAAAGTGGACCGAAATTATTGCCTGTAAATTTCTCCACTAGTTTAACTTTAATCCCCTCTCGGTAGAGTTTCAGATGGCAATGATTCTCAAAGGAGGAGGCGGAATTGGAGTTCCAACTGCTACGTGTTTTTCTCAGATTTCCAAACCTTCCCCAATTTTCTCCATTCACACGGTATTATTCTTCTTATTTGTTCTGATTCCGATTCCGATTCAAGTTTCTGTTCTTATTCGTGTTAATTTGTTCTTGTTCTGGTTCTGGAGTATTCACACGAACTATTTGTTCCCGACTCACGTGCACTTTAATATTATACTTTTTCAAGCTTCGGGTTCTCTTTTAGGACAGATTCTTCAGGAACTCGTGGTTGAGTATGACTGTGACTTTGAGGTGCTTTAGACAAATAAGGAAAGGAAATGAGGAAAACGGAACTTCAAAATCCTTCCAAATCGCCATGTTCATTAGTTTCGGTTTGAAAAAGCACAATATGCTCCGATTGAAAAAAGAGCAACATAATTTGGAATTGTAATTCCAAAATAAACCAATTCCCAGAGAAGATAAAATTACCATTAGAACTTTGAAATATTTTAGACTTGACCATTTTTGAGTTTGAGTTCAGCTGTTGTGTTGTTGTTGTTCTTTTATTGTCCTGTCACCTATTTCAATTGGTGGCTTACTCGGCTGAGTCATGAACATTGATCGAGAAAGAGAGAGTGGGGAAGGGGGGTTAGTAGAGAAAAAATTACTGAGAGTTCATGGAGAATCAACTCACTCCATTAATATTTCTCCAAGATCGGTAGTTGTGGTCGAGGACATCAACATGGTCAAGCCATTATTTCTGTCTTAGGTCTCTTATTCCTTTACTGTTCCTAGAAACAAAGTTATTATTCCTCTCAATTCAGCATGACCATGTTGTATCTATGCATCATTTGTTCGGCATTCTTCTAGCTTTATTAAAAAAAACTGATTGATATAGAAAATCAGAATAAACTAAAGATGGTTAAAAAATACTTTTGGTACCTGTACTTTAATCTAAGTAATGATGTGAACTTTAGTTTATAACGATTTGGTCCTTGTACTTCAAATTGGTAACAATTTAGTCCCTAAACTTTAGTAGGTAACAATTTAGTCTATCTAGTTTAAAGTTTGTAATGATTTAGTCTTTGCTGTGACAATTGTTGTTAAGATTTAATAAAATTTCTTATACGTGTAGATTGATAAATTGATGAGGAATCAAATTTTTTTATAAATTACAAATATTGAATCGTTATATTATAAAAATCACACTTAATTGTTACAAATTTTAAATTATAAGGACAATACATACTAAAGTGGCTAAATTGTTACCAAAAGTACAAAGATTAGATCATTAAGAACTAAAATTTAGGAGCACAATTGTTACTTCAGTAAAATTACAGGGACTAAATGTATTTTTTTAACCAATAAAAATTTGTTATGTCTATAGAATATAAGAAAAATAGGAAACGATATATATCCTTTTGATATCTATGAGTGTTTGAGCCGGATTGAGTGCATCTTGACTAATATCATGGAACAACCATTTGACCCTACTATATTTAGTTTCCAAAGATTTTAACATCTTAGGCAGGTGACTACCATAGGGTATGAAGAAAACTATCCTTGAACATAGCTGTATGAGATTACATTATCCGTAGCATTTTAAATAAAACTATCTTTCAGATGTAGCGGTAGAGAAGAAGAAAACGAAGGTGTAGCCCTTGCTTTTGTTCATAAAAAAATGGTCTTAACTCTTAAGTAGTGGTTTCAAAGATCACCTAGCTTTATGGTTATGGTTGGAATATATTATCTCTGTTTTGTCTTCACACACAGCATCTCACTCTTCATATTATAATTTTAGTAAACAAGAGTAGATATAACTTCTTTCAAATAAAAT
The DNA here is from genome assembly GCF_013281855.1 of Momordica charantia. Taxonomy (NCBI): domain Eukaryota; kingdom Viridiplantae; phylum Streptophyta; class Magnoliopsida; order Cucurbitales; family Cucurbitaceae; genus Momordica; species Momordica charantia. Next base: position 28,370,765 of record NW_028275167.1, on the reverse strand, counting down.
GGATTTGTGCAGATATATAAGCTTGCAGCTGAACGCAAAGTCATATGCTGCTCTACTTTGCAGGAATCATCTACTCCAACAGGTTAGTTGCTGGCAAGTTTTTCAAACTACATCCACTGAGAGATAACAGAATGATATTTTGTGAATCTTTTTTCTCTTTAAAATGAAATGGGTTATGCTACGGTACATTTGTTTCTTTCTGTTGTATTTTAATGTCATTTTATGTATGGCATCTGCTAAAATAGAAGCTTGTTGTATCAGTTGCTGCTGAGCCGAAGGAGATGAAAGTGGTCGAGAAGGAAGCTCCAGCAAAGACCAAACCGCCAGCAAAAGCGCCAGTCAAGGCACTGCCAGAGTTAATGGAGGAGGATGTCATACCTTCACTGAAAGCGATACTCGAAGCACAGGCTGATGTCTCCGATATCGAGCTATCGTTCCAAGACGACAGAGTAAGCTTCTCCGATCTGAATTCTTGTTCACTAATAAACTCTTGGAGCTTGAGCTCATTGAACTTGGACTCAAAATGGCAGTTGGATGGCTCGTTCTTGAAAAATGGAGTTCCCTACTCATTTTGGGCTTTCTTCCCCAATGGCCTCACAGGTACTCAAATTCTTAGACAATGTATTTCCTTTGTCATTGTCATTTCTTCCCAACTGCAATGTTGGTTGAGTTCGATTAAATACAAGAAGAATGTATGAATACAAGAACAAAATATCTTCAATTGTTGAGTATCTTGATGCCAATTCGGCAATGTTTTAAAAGGCTTTTGAGGCTTACGCCTTGAGGCCCGCCTCGAGGCAAGGCTCTAACTTTTAGCCTCAAGTCTTACTCCTTCTTTGGACTATAAGAGGCTTACGCCTCGCATAGAAGAGGCTTACGCCTCGCATAGAAGAGGCTTACGCCTCTTTGAAAACGCACTGAGGCTTAACGTATACGCCTCGTGTAATGATTACAAGAATACTATTAATTTTTCCAATTTTTAAAAAATATCAAGGTTTTTTTTCTATGGAATCCTAAGCAAGAGTTGTAAGTGTAACAATTCAATCTATTACTACTTTTACTACCTAGACTTTAAAAATATTGAAGACAACAATTTATAGAATAAGTAAGTTCTATTGGTGATAATAGTAGTGATGTTATGATGTTTTTTTAGAATTTTTTTTGAGTGACAAGTAACAGGCGGATATTTTGATAATTTTATATAACTATTATGTTTGGTAATACTTGACCACACAAATTTAGGATTTGTTTAATTTTTTTAATTAAAATTGAGGCTTACGCCTCATACCGCCTTGAGGCTTACGCCTCGCCTTTTCAAGAGAAAAAGCCTCGAGGCCGCCTTTAGCCTTTTAAAACATTGCAAGTCGGTACTCGTCTGTCTGTCGCTGAAAAGGAAAAGAAAATAAAATCGTAACTCGATGAGTAATCTATTTCAATGGTTTAATCATGAACAGGTCCAAAAGGGTTTTCACTATCTTCATATGGCTATGGAGGAAGCTCTGTTGAGCCATTTCTGGTTGATGAGAAGAAAATTACAGCAAAACATGTAGTCTTTTGGATTGAGAAGCGTTTGGCTGCTCAAGGAATTATTCCAGTCTGGAAAGACTGATCAACACAATGATTTTTTTTTTCTTTTTTTTTTTTTGTCAAATGATGTATAGCATAATTTTCTATTTTATTTCACTGCTCCTTCAACAACATGTCTACTGATTCTATGAAATGTATCAACTTTTATAGTCCAATAATTTAATATTTTCACCCTTCTTAGTGAAATCCTTAAATGGTAGAATGTGAATTCCAAAGCTTTTTTTATTACAATTACCTAAACCATTTTTATTACAATCATGGATAGTTCATTAGTCTAAAAAAGTTAGAATTAATTGAGAGGAAATTAGTTCAAACTAAAAAGTGGCAGATAAAAAAGATAAAAAAGGAAAATACGATTAGAGGCATGACTGGTTAGTACACATTTGACCAATTTTATATCATTAAAAGAAAATATAAATTGGGTGAACTTTTAAATCAAGAGATTGAATTGTCATTTGCATGTACATTAGATTATGAAGATAAAGTTAATAGAAAAAAAAAAGCATATTCTCTTTTATCAATTGTTAAAAAGTTTTTTTTAATTCAACAATTATGAGGTGATATCGATCCAAAAATGCTAATAAGAGTCTTTATTTTAATTTTGCAAAGTGTATGAGCTTAATCTACTTTGAAATTATTGTTGAATTAAATATTTGTTAAAAGTTTTTATGTTTATTTTCAACTGAATAGGCAGAAAAAAAAAGAAAGAAAACAAAAAGCATAATAATTCCTACGGGCCGTTCGCCTTTTATGGGTCTTTGAGTGACGCGCTATTGTCCAGGCCCAATATAGCGGACCGGGGTTTCCTTCACTCGGCCCACGATATAAGCTTGGTAGTTGGTACGGACTTCGAATTTCACAATTGGGCCGATATACTACCAAGCCCATTTAGTGCAATTCCCAAACCCTAGCTCCACAAATATAGTGAAGGGTTTTATTTGCTTACCCATCCACCGTTCGTGCTGTGTTGCAATTTCTTCTGCATTCTCTTCAACAGATCCAACTCAGAACCTACGGCGGTGGAACTTTGATTCAATGGTACGTAATCGAGTAAACTTCGTGTTATTGTTTCTGAATTCTTTCTGTAGGCGACACAATATTAAAAATCGGCGGGAAGTCGGAAGCTATCTGTCTTGATAGCATGTTCCATTGAGCTTTTGTTGTTCTTTGGTTCTCAATCTTTACTCAGAATCCTAATGGGAAAGCGTCTGGTTTATTTTTATGTTTTTGTGATCGGTACTTGCGTTATTGTCTCTTATTGTGGTGGATTTGATGTATTTTAGGCCCCGAAGAAGGATAAGGCTCCTCCACCGGCCTCGAAACCTGCTAAATCTGGCGGAGGGAAGCAGAAGAAGAAGGTGAGATTCTTGGAACTATATTTTCGACATTATTTCAATTCCTAGCCATATCATTTTAGTTGAGTTTGCATTTCTTTTTTTAGGTTTTATATAGTCTTATGGTTACAGTGTTTTCCTGAACTTTCTGCCGTGGATTGTTGTTTATGTTCATCTATGATACTGTGATGCGTTGTGGGAAAAGGATTCTAACACTTATACTAAATAATGGTCTCGTTTCGAACTTCATGAGAACAATGAGGATGCATGGAAATAACTATACAGGAAAATTAGTGTTATGGGCACCATTCACTTATGATTTTGGATGTGATTCCACCCCTTCTTTTAAGAAATAGTAATTGTGATATCAGGAGAGCATCTCCTGTTTCTATTTCTATCCTGCAACTGTAAAATTTTGATTCTAATTGCTAAGATTATGCAGTTTTCTCATTTATAATTCTGTTTGTCAATATTTATACAACAGAAATGGAGCAAGGGAAAGCAAAAGGAGAAGGTCAACAACATGGTTTTATTCGACCAAGGAACTTATGACAAGCTTCTCGTAGAAGTTCCCAAGTACAAGCTTGTCACTCCTTCAATCTTGTCCGATAGGTTGAGGGTAAGTTTCTCAACCTCTTCTCAACCATAATGTTGGACATATATTTTGTTTGGCTTGCATTCGCAATGATGTTATTCTAGTTTATTTACGTAGCATACTCCTGATACGAACAATAACCATGCCTTTTCCATGTCTTCAAATTTCTGTTTAAATTGTTTATTCAATCTATCCGACTGTTTGTGTTCCCCAGGGTAGGAAAGTGGTCCATATAATTGATCGAAAAATCTCCCTTTCCTTCCCCTTCCCTCTATTACCTTCAATTTGTGGATTCTTGTTTTGCTGAAAATTGTGTCTTTGGATACCTGATCGTCTTTATGTTTTCAGAAAATCAATTGGTAATCAGGCTGGGACATTTTTCATGTACAGTATGCATCTTTCTGGTTAAATTCCTAACTCAAAAAATATACACTATATTGGTCAAAAAGACATGGATTCTGTCGAGAAACCACAGGCCCAAATTCCTTTTGAGAACCTATGTAGCTGTGTTAGGATATCAAATATCTAACGATTTATGAGACTAATGGGGTTCTGTTACTTTATATAGGAACTCTCAACATCAATTCTATAAAACATAATGGCCTAAGATTTCTTTGTATGAGGAAAAATAAAACAAAATAGAAATATTACATTCCAGGTCCTCTGTTTTTATTGTTTTGGAACATGTTTGTTGCATCGCACCATGTCTTTTCAGTATTGAGTTCAGCTAACTTGTGTTTGATAAATGATTATCTGCCATTCCGATTTTCAGATCAATGGATCTCTAGCACGAAGAGCCATCAAGGATTTGATGGCCAGAGGTCTCATCAGAATGGTGTCTGCTCATGCCAGCCAGGAGATCTACACAAGGGCCACCAATACCTAAACCCCTTTATTATCTTGTCATGATTTAGCTGTTACTCCAGTTTTTGCTTGTTGGTTCTAATGTCTCCTTCATATGGATGCTAGAATTTTGCAATTTTTTAGTTTTTTCCCATTTTGGAGAGGAATTATCTGAATTTTATCGTGTTCATTACTATTTTTATATTTATCAAGTTCCCAAACATTCGAAAGTTTATCAGTACTTATGTTTTAGGTGCACGTTGGTCGGTCGGGTTTTGGCTCAAACCTATCATTAGTATTTGAATCCATCGGTTAAAAGAATCGACTAATCATGTGTACTTGGTTTGTTCGGTATAATTGAAATTCCATTTGAGTATGTGGTTTACAGGTTTGGTTAGTTTAATGTGTGAGGTGTCTTGATTTGAGCGAAGTGGGGGCTAGTCTCAGTTCGGGAACTTGGCTGAGACAGTGCCCGTGCCACCGCGGGCAATTGTGGTGGTGAGGTGAGGGTGCCACCGCTGGCAATTGTGGTGAGGTGAGGGTAAGAGACTCGGCTCAAAAGACATGTAGTGTAGCTTTTTCATTTATCATAATGATGTTTGCATGGTTTTGAATTAGAAGTTTGTTTTTGGGAAAGATTAAATTTTGCCACCAAGTTGGAAAGTTTCATCAAACTGTACGTTATTGAAAATCTGGTGAAAAAGTATTTTGATGTGCATCTAATGAATTATAAAACATACAAATAAATAAACATATATTTTGTATGAAATTTATATGATTCGGATAAAAATGCTCGCTGATATATTTTTTTTAGTTTATATTTATATATTTTGGTAGACTTCTTTTAATGTAATAAAAGAGGTGGCTTTTTACAATTTCACCAAGTCTTTTAACTTTGATTTGTGTATCAACGTCTCACATTTCATATGTATTACATAAAAATTGATCAAATATAAAAATAATCAATAATAAACTAAAAATTGACAAAATAGGAAAAATATCAAATAAACTTATTAATTTATATATATATTTTTGTATGAACTTCTTTAGTTTTATTCATTTTCCATAAATATTCCTAACATTCTTATGTTGTTTCATCATCTCGTTCCCGCCAAACTATGGTCTGTGCCCTGCGGTTGCCCATAAGTTCCCATCTTTTCATAGTTCGTCGCTTGAAGTCCTCAACTGCACCGCCGACTCTCTCTCTCGCGCGCGCAGTAGAACCATAGTCTCACAGGTATGCGTTAGCAATCTTTCTGAAGCAGTCTATTACATGTTATAGAGGCTTTCTGTTCCTCGGTTAATTAATCCGGCTCTTTTCAAGAATTACTTCTTCCATTGTATGTTAGGTATTTGTTCAATGCGTTACTCCATACGCATGGGGTGTTGTGATTTTTTAAGTTTTATAGCGAAATGTTTCATTCTGCAGTTCTATGAATCGGAATGTACTTTTACTTGTTTGATCGTAATCTTCTTCGCATAGAGCATTATCTGTAATTGATTTCTGATTCCGTTGTGGTGATATGTTTGTGGTCGTCTTAAATCCAGTCTTCGTGGTTTGTTTCTTTTGCTGTATTACTATATTCGCTTTTGAGATCGGATTCAGTTTTTTCTCGTCGTCTTTCTTTATCAAGAACTTCTGCTGCCGATTCCATTCCGATTCAGCAGTTCGATGAATCGGAATGTGTTTTTGAGAACGGATTCAGTTTTGCAATTATACGCTATTCTTTAACTTCAAGATCTGGTTTAGCTGAATGGAATTCCTAAGAGAGCGTGAATCGCTATCTCAATTTCCTTGCGCGTGTCAAGTTAAATATTGTTATGCTGATTGTTTTAGTTGCATTGGGCTGTTTGTTTCTGATGTTTAACCGTTGAGAGAGGATGATATTTGTTTGGTGAAAGGCATTTTTTGCACGCAGAATGTACTTCTTAATTTGGTTCCAACGTTTTTGTATTTTTCCATTCCATGTAGAAGAAGTGCTATCATCTTAGATTTATTCAATTTGTAAGTGTAGACATACATTTTAGTCGATTTGGATTGTTTTGAACATTACACTGCCATGATCTGATCATAATATCTGTTAAATCCTCCATGGTTGATTTTTCAGGATATGGATACCTCAAACCCTGCAGTTTTTGTCAACGCTGAATTATTGAAATTGCACATCGGAAGAAAGATTCGAGCAGTTTTTCAAGTTACCAAAAGTGATGGTGGAGTTGTCACAGGAAAATCTACGGATGAACAAGAGTTAACTGTACATGGCTTGCCCAAAGTCCCTCTCATGAATTTTGTCGAGGTGATTGGTATCGCTGAGAGCAACAAGATCATCAATGTTGAACATTCGACGGACTTTGGAAACACATTTGGTATTATACAATAATCAATTCATTCTGTTATTACTAATGCCATTGATAATATCTTACTGTTACACTCACTTTGAGAGGAACAATAGGATAATTAATAGGAAGGAGAGGTATTAATACCTCCCTTTGTTGTCGATGAATTGTTTGAAAATTTCTGCTTTAAAAGTTAAAACCAAAACTCTTTGAGTTGAAATTTACCTCTTTTGCAGATGCACAATCTTACAATCAGCTGTGCCAACTTGCAAATGGGGAATTCAAAAGTATATTTCTGTAAGGAGTTGTATCTACGCAATGAGAAGAGGTACAATCTGTTCTGTGATTTTGAATCAGCAGTGCCTTTTACAGCTATTTCGCCATGTTCTTAATCCTAACAAGTTTTCCTGTACGTCAGTGAAAACTATAGCTTCTATGCTTGTATTGTAACCCATCTGACGTGTTTAACTTATTAAACTGCGGTAAACCTATTCCAACCATGATGTTTATTTTGGCTATTGTGTGAGCCACAAGGTGCACAGAAGTTTTATTTTGATGTTCTAAATTGGGAATGAAGTTCATATTTTCATGGACCTTGGGGGTTCCATTTCTCATCTTACCTCCTGGCCGTGACGTAGTGCCTTTTACTTGAAAACGTTTAAGTCCTTGTCTTTTCAACGTGAGATCTTTAACATGTCCCTTCAAGATAAAGTCTCTTTTGAGTTCATCAAGTTGAATCTCATTTTTGAACCGGATGCTAGTTCAAATACCATCAATATTCATGGAGTTCCATTTCAAAACCAACTAACAGTGAGAGTAGTCTATTTATATTATAAACTTTTATTAGGTTTCTCTATCTTTTCGATGTTGAAGCCTTGACAGGTAACCAGGTAAGTATTATTCTTTTTCATTTCCCGTCCGTTTGAACTTAATTTCTTGTTTCTTTTGGGATTTAGCTGTACAGTCACCCTCTTTTCTCAAATCTCCTTAGCCTTGAATTATAGTTTCTAGCAGAGGCATAAGTAGGTTGGTTTGGGTCCATTTTTGGCTGACGGCGATAAAATCAGTTTTTTTACCCAAAAAAAACCAACCATATGACAAAAAATCAACTGGACCAACCGACCATTTTTCAATTTTATTAACTTACTGATATTTGTTGTTCAAATTTTAAACCAACCAAACCGTTATATGTAGTCCAAAATTTGAACTAAATTAAATCTGTTAGTTTCATCCATTTTATCAAAATTTGCACCCTGTAAGAATGCATTCATGTGAAACTTCCATTTCAACAATTGTAGGGTTGGGTTTAAAGTATTATAGATCTTTGAAATGGTAATAGATGTCTTATATATTATCGGTCAAAAAAGAAGAAAAACGAAATAAAAGTCTTGAGCTATGCTTAGATTAACACTAAACAATGTGGATTTTTTTTTTGAACTACGTCTATTCTTGTTATTGATCTCTGAATAGTAATATATGTCTTACCTATTGAGCTATACTTAGATTAATAGTAAAAGAGGTAGATTATTCATTTGAATTTTATTAATGATGTACGCTAAAACAAGGTTATCTAATATTTGAAATGTAAATTTAGATAGATTTCTATTGAGAAGATTGTTGTTAATAGGGCAAATTGTTTAGGCTGTATGCTTCGAAATGAGAGAAGTTATCACAAACCTTAGATTCTATTTTCTAGAAAATTATATTCCAACTTGGAATTAAAAAAAAAGGGTAAATGATATTTGTTTAATTAAATAAATTTAGACTGGGTTAATTTTTCTTGATTTATTCTTATTATTGTTATTTTATAATTTTACATCACCAATAAGTGTGAATAAATATAGACATATTTAACCGTTGAGTTTTGTTTTTACTCTTTTTTTTATAAGAATTAAAAGAGCAAAAAAGTTAAACTTATGCTCAATTTGACCAATAGTCTTCATTTATAATAATTCAAGACTTCGAACTAATATAAATGAGCTCGTAATCTAATTTGATTTAGATTTAATAAGTTCTTTTTTATTGTATTGGTTTCTAAACACACTGGAAAATAGTGAGGCAAGGCAAGCAATTAGCAGTGGAAATGAATGGAAAAGTAGTTATTTAAGTAAATTTATTTATCTTTTCTTTTTAGAAATCAAATAAAGGTATATATTAAATATAATAAAATTTATTTTTTAGTACAACATAATTCAATTGATTAAATTATCAATTTCAATGTGTCAGGGCAAGTATCTCGAATTAAGGTAAAAAAAATTGTAATTGAAGTTAAATTCTATAAGCTATATATGGAAAACCAATGTGGAAAAAAGCGTGAAAGTTTCGGGTAAACGAACGCTGAACCTTCGCGAGTGTATTTGCAGAGGAGAAACTCGAAGGATCGATAAAAATGGCAGCTTCTTCGTCTTCCTTTTTCGCCGCAGCTTCCAAGAAGGTTGGGCCAGCCGCACGCCGCCAAGTTCTTACTCTTACGGAGGCCGCTGCCGAAAGAATTCGACAACTTCTGCAACAGCGCCAACGTCCTTTCCTTCGCCTCGGCGTCAAGGCGCGCGGCTGCAATGGCTTATCCTATACTCTCAACTATGCAGGTTCGTAATACCTATTGGATTTCACCCTTTTCTTGATTCTATGCGTTTCTTTTTTACTCATTTTAGGTATGAATTTAAGGATATGACGAAATTTGTCAAGCAGCTATTCATCGTCTTTTCTCAGAATCAGATGTGGCTGCTTAGAGTTAATTCGAGACAATTAGGTATTTGATGTATTCGGCCGATGTAACCTAAATATTTTAATTAGAGAAACTGGTTCATCTGTTTACATCTCCAATTAATACCGAGAATAAATATTGCAAGACCAAGGATTTCTTAAAGATGATTAGATTAGATGTAGAAAAATTGGAAGAATAAATGATTATGTGATTATGATTTACTGGAATTTGGCCTGGGCATGGTATGATGTTCGAAGATGTGCTGTCGAATTCTTGCTAACCTTAACAAACACAAATCTAAAAGCTAAAACTGACATGCCTTAATGCGAAAGTCGGTAGATTGGACCTATATATGAGAGGAGTATTAACTAATAGTTCAGTCAGTAAATCATTCTGGATCTTAGAGTCAGTTATAATTAATGGCGTTATTTGATAGGAAGTTTTAAATTAACGATTTATTTGGAAAACTGGTGAGATGGGGATTATTGGAACACAAAGTGCTGTTTTTGTTCAATTAGAAGATAATTGGGTTAGCAAGCCTCCGTGGGTCAACTTGGAGAGAATTGTTATCAATATGTCAGATGGTCAGAAGTTAGAGATTTTAAACTTGTGGATACGGACCTTTTCTTGTTTATGTGTTGATTTAATGCAGGCGATGTTCCCAGTTAACTGTGATTGGAGGCCTTTCCTAACTCAGCATTACCTCAGTTTTTTATTCACATTATCATTAATTTCTAGCCTTCTCCATGGTGCAAAAAGATGATGCAGCCTTTATCTCTTTTTTGGCATAAAGGGACTGTAGTCATGATCTCTATCTTTTGAACTACTTCAAAATTGCACTTTTTCTCATATTGAAGTTTTCTTATGTCAAATATTGCAGATGAGAAAGGGAAGTTTGATGAACTGGTTGAGGATCAAGACGTGAAGATATTGATCGAGCCAAAGGCTCTGATGCATGTAATAGGAACAAAGATGGACTTTGTAGATGACAAACTGAGGTATTTCTCTTCCACAATTTTATATCTTCAGCTGCATGTCCCTCCATGTTGAGGAAATACCCTGCTTGTTAGTTGAGATATTAGAAAGATATATCAAAGCATATGTAATTGCATTTAAACATCAATAAGTAGGCATCGGTATGTAAACCTATTATTCCGCATCTATCATGGCTCCTTGGAAACACTGCTTTGATATTCCTGATTTTCAGACATGATTTAAGATGTTTTATTCGGCTCTGAGCAATTCCATTCTGAGTTTGCTTGTCAATCAATTTGCAATAGTGGCAGTGGAATTTGCAACTTGCAAGGATCATATTAGTCATTTGCATCTATATAAATGGGAGTATCTGTGCTTGAGAATGGATTCAGATCATCTTTAGCATCCTCGAGCTGGGGAATATATTTAATACTACTTAAGAGAGAACTATTAAGTTTATTAGAGTTAGGTTATCTCGAGTCTTGTTGCTCAAATCAAATTCATCTTTTTAATCTCTGTACTGCTACGTCCGGTGGGCAATGCACTCATTTCTTTTGTTCCTCCCTTGTTAGATCCGAGTTTATCTTTATCAATCCAAATTCCAAAGGACAATGTGGCTGTGGGGAGTCCTTTATGACAACAGGCAGTGCAGAAGCCAACAAAAAGTAAAAGGATGCAGTTGAGCTGTTTGAATAACTCAAACTTGCAGTTGCTGATTTGTTGTGTATTTTTCTGGGAACAAGGACAATGACCAAAAGAGTTATCTGACAAGAATTTAAAACAATTGTAAGAATATTATATATCTATAGGGTTAATTATATATTCTTAGAAAGCCAAGCGTTGTACTATGCTAATAATTTTCTTTCTTTTGTATGTATTATTGTAGACTGCACTGGCTAATGAGTTCCGAGGTAATAAAATTCTCCCACGACTTTCTTTTGTTCAAGGACTTCGTAATGAGAACTATCCTTCTTGCGGCAGAATAATTTAGAATTTAATTGGAAGAGACTAAAACTTTAAAGTTGATTTTTAAGTATGAAACACAAGCTGGAAAAGCTCATGAGAGACTTCTTGTGGAAAGGAAAGGAGATGGGGCGAGGTACGAACCTTGTTAATTGGAAAACATCTTTGCGCTGCGGGCTAGGTGTGGAGAATTTGGAAATCAAAAACTCTAGCTTTCTGGCAAAATGAAGCTGGAGATTTTACGAAGGAACAGCATACCACTTTTGGAGAAGAAATCTAACTGATAGGGAAATCGAAGAGTGGGTTAGTCTCCATCATCAAATTGCCTCGCGAAGACCGAATGGAGGTGAAGATAGAAGGCTGTGGAGTTTTCGGTAAGCTCCTTGACCTCGAACTCTTATTGATCAAAGCAATAGCTTCACTATTGATTTTCTCATCAGCTTGTGGAAAGCTGAAAGTTTTTCTCTGGATTTGTTGCAAGAAAAAGTATGAATACTAGCGACATAGTTCAAAAAGGTGGCCTAATATGTTGATCTCTCTTCTCATTCTCATTTGTTTCTTCGCTGTGACTTTGCTCAAAAGGGTGAGGTCTACGATTCTAGAGTTGTTTGGCCTAAGCACGCGTTACTCTAGCTTCTTAATGATCGTATTTTGTGGGGAATTTGGATCGAGAGAAATTAAAGACTATTTAACGAAAAAAAGTTCTCTTGAGAGCTTGGGATCTCGTGGATTTCTATGCTTTGTGGTGTATTCTCTCTAAAGATTTCTGTACTGTAATTATAACGTTGTGAATATCACTGCCAATTGGAGCGTTTTTTTCTTAAGCCATTTGCTGTTAGGGCCTCTTTTGTATTGGCCTCCTTGACAATGATTCTCAGCTTCTTAAAAAAATGATTTTTTTTTCGATGTTGTAGGATGGAAAATTTTCATACTACTTCCCTTCCCTCTTCGAAATTATAGCAGCATTTAAAAATAGTTGGCCTATATTAAATAATATAATATATTATTTAATAATATGTGAATGAAATGGTCGATATGAGCTTAGTATAATGGTTAAGACACCTAACTTCTTCTCTCAACATACAAAAAGAAGAGTAGATTTTTTTAATTCATAACCTCTCAATCAGAAAAATAAATGTCAAATATCATTTAATTTTTTTTAGTATAACATGTTGGAGAAAAGATTTAAAACAAACGGCAGTAATAGAAATTTTTAGAAAATGGTATATTAATAATAATTATAAACATTGTCACTTTTTATTGGTTTTCGTTGCGATTCCTCCAACGTGATGAACTCGCGGCGGTTTCACTTTCTCAATTCTCCTAAAAATTTATTAAAAATAAAATAAGACGCCATGGCGGACCGGAGAAACCTCGAAGCTTTTGAGAGTGGGTAGCCATGGAGAGGGGCGTCCAGAGATGGGCTGTGGACGTTTCTAAGTGGAAACCCTCTCCTCATGAGTTCTCCTCTGCCCTCGCTCTTCTCCCTCAACATGAACGTTCCTCCATCCTCAGGTTACCTACTGCTGCTTCTTATCTCTGCCTCATTTTCTTCTGAAAATTGATAGAAATCACTGATCGAAATCATAAATTGACTTCCGGAAACATGAACTCTTTCAATATGACTCGGTTACTTCTTACATTTCTGCTTGTTTCTCCAGAAAATATAGATAGAAACTGATATGGATCGTAGGTTGGTAACTCTTCTTGGGAACAGTAGTGGTTGTATAATTCTTAAGTAATATTAGTGGATAACCTCTGCTTATTTCCTTGTTCATAGATTTTTTAAGATGGAAGACAGGAAACGTGCGCTTGTGAGCCGATTGCTTCAGTATGCTCTTGTGCATAACATATTGGAAATCCCATACGATGAGATCATTATAAAGCGCACATTGGAAGGCAAGCCATATCTGGTAAGGTTGGAATTTAGAAATAATAAGTTGCAGTTTAGAAGTATTGTTAGAATTTAGTATGATCTATGTGTTACTGAACAATTAATAAGCTGCCAATGATTAACGGAATGTGATTTTGTTTTCAAACTAAAATTGTGCAGGCACTATTTGATAATCATTTCATTTTTTTTTGTTTTCTATTTTGAAAATTATGCTCGTTTTTTACAATTTCATTGGTAAGTTTTTCACCCCCTTGAAAACATATTTGAATTTTTAACCAAATTCCAAAAATAAAAACTACTTTTCGAAAACTACCTTATTTTTTTAGTTTTCAAAAGTTAGGATAGACGTTGAGAACGTTTTTAAAAAGTAGATAGCAAAACAAAAAAATTCACAAGTGAAAGTAGTGTTTACCAGCTTAATTTTTTAAACATAAAACAAAAAAGGCCTTAGTTTCGTACTTTCTATCTTTATGTATTATCGGGATGGTAGAAAGAAAAAAGTAAACCTTCTGAGGAACAAGGGCGCTTCTTACTTCTTGTGTTTAAAGTTGAAGTATGTTGATTACTTGCTAGTCCTAGATATGGGTTTTGATAGCTCCATGTGTTCATGGTTTGCACTGTTTGTTAGTTTATGTGGTTACTGAAAGTTTTAATTCAATTCTGATGGTCTGCAATTGCTTTTTCCTTCTATATTTGTGGTAAGAATATTCTTAGAATTTAGGATGAATATTAGAAATATTATTAGGATACTAGGAGCGTACTAGTCAACAGTCGTTGGACAAATGGTTGGTTAATGAACGATGGTTATAATTAGCATGGGGGAAGGAGATTTCTAGAGATAGCTTGTGGGAGAGTTCAGGCTTTTATAAGTGCTTGGAATGTTGTAATTTTCTTTCTTAATATCATAACTACTATCTGTTAACTTCCATTTCAATTTCTAGTTCCTTTCAATTTTATTTATTCCTCTCGCTTAATCAGCATGATAAATGTCATCATGTATCCTTCTCAACAGTAAGTTTTAATGGATGCTTGCTTGTTCTACAACATTAAAGTCATGTTCACTAATATCACACGAACTCTATGCATATTTTTTCTTTTCAGGAATGTGATAAACTTACTTCGGACATCCCCAATTTTAATTTTAATGTATCGCATCATGGTGATTATGTGGTTATAGCATCAGAACCTCTGTGTCTTGTGGGGTTGGATGTTGTCTCCTACACTGCTCCCCAAAATGAGGATACCATTGAATATGTTGAAAGCTTCTCCTCTTACTTTTCAAGTTTAGAATGGAAGAATATCATGAATCCTAGCTCTAGCACCAGTGTTTTGGTTGAGTTCTACAGGTTTGATTGAACTCCCACTTTGCTGTTTAGCTTTTGATGAATGCATTTTGATTCAGTTTTCTTCACTTAGGACCTAATATTTCCTCGAATTTTTATGGATTTGCCCTTGTGACCCAAAAAGCTGGATAATTACATTACTACCCTCCTCCCCCACCCTCAAAAAGGAAGAAAGAAAAGGAAAATTTTCATTACATAACTTAAATTTAATAAAAAAATGTCAAAATTTTTCATATTTTTCAAATATAGCCTGAGTATGACTTTTCTGAGATGTGTTTTATGTTGCATTTTGAGTTTGGTTTCAATTAGGCTGTTTTTTTTTTTATTTCAAACTTTATGTTATATTTGAACATATGAACAGGCCCCAATCAAGAACTTATATTCTAGAAAGAGAGGTAGGAAGCGGGGAGGGAGGAATATTTCTATTATATTGTGGGCCCGAGTTAGTTACAGGGCATTAAGGTAATTAGCACGTTCGTTTATAGGCTGCACTTCTGAGAGGGGAGGGGGGTACATTTTGAGTCCTTTTTTGCGTAAGGCTTAGCCAGGAGAGTGACAAGAGCTGTGGAATCTTTCTCAACTCTATCTTTAAATATAAATAATAGACATTGGTCCTATCACATACATATTTATTTTATGCTTTTTATGGGAATGCCTAAGAAAAAATACAAATATATAAATAAATGGTGTTTCCTACTATTTCTGTCACGATGCAGATACTGGTCTCTCAAAGAAGCATATGTGAAAGCTATTGGAAGTGGAATGGCATATGGGTTGGAGCAAGTGGAGTTTCATCACATTGGGTGGAATGAGATACAGGTGAAAGTTGGAGGGGAAATTCTGAAAGAATGGAGATTTTGGATTTCCGAGTTGGGAAATGGACATTGTGTAAGTTTTACATTATACGTCTTTTTGGTCAAGCCTTTTGATGTTTAGATTAGATATTTCACTTCCTTTAAATAAAAGTTACTCTTCGAACTCTATCGTTCGACCGAGAAAGAGATTATGCAAGTGAGAAATCGAACTTAAGACTGGGAGTCTGTCAATGATATCTAAATTTTAATCTTGTCCATATAGCATGGACTAACCATGGAAAAAATAAGTTGGACCTGTTGAGTTTTAATAGAGTGACTGAAAGTTGTTGATCTTCACATTTGTTTATGTTTTCCCATGATCTTAGGTGGCAGTTGCCAAGGGGCATCCGAGACTCGCTACCAAGAGCTACCGGAGCACTCTAATGAGGTCGGAGTTTGAACCCGAGGAGTATCATGCTGGTCTTCTTCTTCCCAATGTCAGCTTTGTGTCAAAAACTGTAGAACAACTTATTTCCATGTCCATGGAGTGAGACTTGCATTGTTTTTGTTAGTGGGTAACGTAGAGGAGATTTTGTAGACAAAGTGGAATTTGGATTAGGGTACAGACGAGAAGGGGGAAGTTTGGAGGGTGGGGATAAATTATTTGGAATGGCTTGACTAATGTAGTTTACGATTATATTGTTGGGAGTATGAGAGAGAAATTAAAACTTATTTTTTGTACCAATATCGAATATTAATAAGAGCATTTTTTTTATTTTTTGAAATCGATGTTGTGTGGCTTACGCTAGTAGATCTGTATAGTGAAGACTCGTTTAGACTGGTCAACAAGTGCAAAGCTTCAACACAAAATCTTATGGTAGGTGATACTACAAAATTTCATACTTTTGCCACTCTCATCCGAGGGGATTGGAGCGAAGAGATAGATTTTGAAACTACAACCATTATTTGAAAATACAATTTTAATTTTTTGTGAGAGAGAAGAGAGGGAGAGATTAAAAATATGAAATACATGAAAATGGTGGGTTGTGAACTTGAGTATAATTCAACTTCTCAATTGATTAGCAAAGATTGTAAGATCAAATATTGACTGCACGTGTTAAATCAGAGATCGGATTTGAGAATACATTCCTAAGTTTGGGTGATAATTCAGTAAAAGTTGCACTGGTTCAATTATTTTTATACTTGGCAATTTTCTTTTTTAAAAAATTGAATAAACAAAAATATCCCATTTTCATAAAAATTGTAACTTTATATTATGCTTGTTTCTAATTTTCGTTGCTTTCCTACCTTTCAAACTATGATGAAAGTCATGAACATAAGTTAGCCGCAAAAGCAAACAAAACGGTAATTTAAACCAAACCACAAATCATTTTGGCTTACCTAATCCGCTCTCTTTATTCTCAAGCAAAGTTTTCGGAAGAAAAAGACAGAAAATAGCAATTAAAAAACTTAGCCAACTTGGTCCCCTTTGGCTGCATTTTACACTTTCTAATATCTCAAAGTAAACTCTCAAGTCTCTGCAAAACCATGATTCCAAAAATGGTGATTCTGCTTTTCATCATCTTCTTCCATGGTTCTATGACCATGGCGTCGGATCCTGATCCGATATTCGACTTCTGCTTGCCGAGCGGGACGCCGTCGTGCAAGAACTCTTCTCAAGCTAATGTAGAAGACTTTGTTTTCTATGGTATAAAGTTTCCTGGAAAGTTTAACAGATCTGGTTTCTCATCCACACCGGTTAATGCAGACGTCTTTCCGGGTCTAAACACGCTCGGAATCTCTATGGTTCGGGCGGATTTCGACGTTGGAGGTGTCAATGTTCCACATTTTCATCCTAGAGCAACTGAAGTTGCTGTTGTTCTTGAAGGGAAGATATATTCTGGATTTGTTGATACCAATAGCCAGATTTTTGCTAAGGTGATTGAGAAAGGTGAGGTCATGGTGTTTCCAAGAGGCTTAGTTCACTTCCAAATGAATGTTGGAGAAACTCCAGCAACAATTTTGGGGAGTTTTGACAGCCAAAATCCTGGACTGATGAAAATTCCAGCTGCTGTTTTTGGATCTGGGATCAAAGAAGAGCTATTGGAGAAGGCGTTCGGGTTGAGTCCCGAGGAGCTCGCTAAGCTGAAAAAGAGGCATGCTCCCCGTAGACCGAACTAGACCTTTCGGGCATATTTGGGTAGCGATTTTATATCATTGTAAAAGATCAGAGTATGCACTAAAATTATTTCTATTTAAAAAAATAATACAATGATATACAAGTGATTTTAGAATATGACAAACGTGATTTTGACGATACCAAAATCATTCTCAAACATACTATTTAAGATTGTTATTTGCTTTGCACGAGTATGATACAAATATAAGTGTAAATTGATGTATTGTCAGGTCGAAAAAGCTCGAACATGTCTTCTTTGTGTCGATGTCACTATTTATATTGAAACGTTTGGAATTCTGTTATTTATGGCAATGATCATCTTGTACTACAAGTTTGTGTTCATTTTTTTATTCACTTGAAATGCAGATATCACCATAGACATATCTGAAGAAACTCATAACAATAACATTTTTTCCTTTTGATAGTTACTACTAGTATTTGAACACGAATTTTCAGTCTGTTCTTAGGCCGAGATCGATTTAGAAATATTCAGGTATTTAAGTCGTTCGACGCCTCCTCATTTTCGATCGAATTCAACTTCTTTAGGAACGCCTAAAAATGAATGTCATCCAATGTCAAACTTCTCCGTCACTCTCTCTTTCAAGGTATCCTATCCAGAATCCAAAGTTTATACAAATGCTATTTCACAGTTAGATGGAAACATATATCGTCTGTCTCGAGACACGATTTTGCAGCACAACACACAAGCAGTAGCTAATACTCATCGAAACCCGCGAAGCGAGATCGAGAGATAAACAAACCTATACTAGCAGAAGAGTGACTCTAATCACTTCACTTTAAGCTATTACCAACAACTTTTGTACTTAGAGCAAGGCACTTAACATCTCATTCCAAATATCAGGCACACCAGGGAGGCACCAGTGGCTGCAATCAGAAGATAGACCTTCCTGGTGCTGCTTCTCTTCTCGACCCAAATCATTTCGATACACGGACGGGTGGCCATCTCTTCGAAGAGCGGACATTGCCGTGATGTCTTGAAGGTATACTGGGAATCTCATCCTTCTCAATACTCCTTGAAGCACAAGCAACTGTCCCGGGACATGTTCGTGGCTGAAGTAAGCTAAAGGCTGCCTTTGGTTATAGCATTTCCAACCATTGTCTCTGGAATAAGAATGGAAAAACAGATGAATATGAACTTCAAAACTTGCACTAACTTCACTTTGGATGTGATTTTTACCTGTTATGCCTGGGAGACATACTTCGAAAAATGACTCGGGTTTTTTCGGGGTTCAAGTTCAAGTCTACCCATTTGGCCCATGTGGTAAGTCCCTTCTCATATGCAACCATTGGATTCAAATATTTATAGATGGTCTGGCCCTCCATGTAGTAATCCCATCTGAAACCAGTTATGGAAGCTCAAAAGATCAGAACAAAACAGAACAATAGGTCCCAAATCATAACACCATTTGAACTATGTTGATACATAACAACTTTCCTCAGCAGACAAATGAAGACCAAAGAGAGAATGATTTGCAGAAATACCTGAAAATGAAATCCTAGCTCCATTTGATAACCATTTCGCTTTTTGTTTTCTGTTTTTTAAAATTATGCTCGTTTTCTCACGATTTGTTTGGTATGTAGTACAATTTAAAAAACAGAAACAATTTGTTAGGGACTACTTTATTTAGTTTTTAAAATTTGGCTTAGATTTTGAAACGTTTCTAAAAGGTAGATAACAAAGGAAACACACAAGTGAAAGTAGTTTTTATATTCTCTTACGAGCTCCATTGTTCAGAGTGAGTCCACCAGTGAGCTGAATCAAACACAAGAATATCAACTCCCATCCAATGCTTAGCATTCTCTTCAATCTTATCCAAATGCAAAACTCTCTTGTTTTCAGCTCCTTTGCTCAGTTCAACCAAAAGTGGAGCCCATGAAAACTCAATTGAAGCCTCGAAATCCTGTTCAAGAAAAATCAGAGTATTTGGATTTCTCACACCCAAAAGACAGACAGATTGCAGAATTTCAAGCGTTTTAGAAAGAGAAAGAGAAACTAACTGCAAGAGCCAATTAAAATATCATTTACCATAGCATGGAAAGCCATGGAAGGACCATTGTAAGTCACCATTTTTCTACCAGTTGGCACGACTCCTTGCACTAAGCAAACAAGAGATTCCCATTGATTTCTCATTATAGAATCCCCCACTAACATTATCCTTTTCCTTCTCATTTTCCCGAGAAAATTCAAGGCATCAAACCTGTGATATCAGAGTGAAGAGATAGAAAAACCTTAAAATCATATTATAATCTTCAAACTATACATTTAAACATGTCACACTACTGGCTAAAAGCATTTACCATTAAAAATAAAATTACAAGTTTGGTCTTTAGAACTTTCCCGATCATCTGTATTTAGTCTCTGTACATTAAAAAATTTTAAATAGATCCTAAACTTTTAAGATTGTGAATATATGTCATAAACTTTAACAAGTTCAAAATTGAATCCTAAACTTTCAATTGTGTCCAGAAATAAGTCCAATGCTATCAAATGTCTGAACATACACATAAGCAACCTGTCTATAGTCGTTAAATTATATAATTAGCATGCCATATATTAAACTAACAGAGTAACAACATGGACATATTCAACAACAAAAAAATTAAAAGTTCATGGTTTATATTAGAAACTTTTTATGGAATTTGTTAGAAACTTCTTGAATGACACAATTTTAACTTTAAAAATATCGAACAATTTAATACTTTATAATCATAAAACTGTTGTAGCGATTTTTTTTTTCTCTTTAACAGAGGCACTTCAAAAAACATTTTCTAATAGTGTGTAAGACCAAAGTAATCAGCTGTTAAGTGCTTTCTACTTAATTGCCAAACATGCCTCTGTGAAACGCTAACTATTTTCAGTTAAAAACGTGAAGAACCTGCGAATAGAGCAACCGCGTGGCTTCCATTTCCACTTCTCGTAGTCAGAATCCGGCCGTCCATTCCTTTGGCAGGTCACGGCGGAGCTGAGATAAGGGCAAGAGGAATCGTACAATGGATAAGACTGATCGAAAATCCATTTTCCGTCGGAAAAATCGCATCGTCTCTGTGAATCGCCGCCGCTCTGAACGATATGAACTTCGTCGTCTTCTTCGCTAAGCCAGGACTCGCCGTCCTCCGAAGAAAACGGCGATGAGCTTCCATGGCTAAAGCACAGCAATGTGAAGAAGATGAAGAGGAGAAATTGAAGATTTGATTTCGCCATTGAAGGAAGTGTGAAGTGAATGTCTGAGACTGAGAGAGTATTTGCATTTTTGTTGATGATCAGAGCTCTCCTTTAATGCATGATTGGCGGAAGGTGGGGCAATTTTAAGCTTCTTTTTCTACTTTATCGTCCCTTCATTCTACCAAATCATCCATTTTTATTTTCCTTTTTCTTTCTTTTTATTTTCTTTTTATTTTTTATTTTTGACCTTTTTCAAATGTGAGACGATGGATTAAACCTCCGAGCTCTAAGGATTAAACCTCCAATCATGTTGTGTGTTGCCCTTTTTTTATATCTTTATCCAAAAAGTTTGAGAGTTACCGAAAAATAATTAAAAGTTTAAAACTTACCTTTTAAACTTGCTCGTGAAGATTAAATTATTTCAAACACTCGAGTAAAATGACTGTTTGGTGGAAAAAAATAACCACGACAATTTACTAAATTTGTCCCAAATAATGTGTTTCACTTCCCATTTTACTTTGTGGAAAGAACAATGTCGTGAGTTGATCATTGCTTTGATTTTGTGTTGGTGGGCATGAAATGCGGGGCATTATGAAGATGGACAATGCTATAGCAATCGACCAAGCATGTTGACTTCTTTTCAATTTTCATTATGAAGTTCACAGCTTTAATTATTCCGTGTTGGTCAAAAGATTTTTCTCTCGTCCACATATATACTTGGTTAATTGATGCGAAAATCTGTCTAATTACCTAGATGCGACCAGGTCGATGCGAGAGGTTAGGAGCAAGTTCCTTTGGTGGTACCTACAAGAATAGGTAGGCTATTCTGACGTCCAAATTAGTTAAGAATTCAGACATATTTTTCGTACCTGGGTTGATGTGTGGGTGGTATATTTATAGTGGCTAGTGGGGTAGCTACTTGTCCCATCAGAGTATTTCTCTGCTCGCGCTAGGTTCCTCGCAAGATCCGTCGGTCCATGCATATCATCGGATCTTGCCTGCCTCTAGAAGAGACTCCCGAACATCCCCATCCTTATCGAACTTCTCGACCCCGAACTATCAGGTCGGGCTTATCGACCTTACTCAAACAGGTCGGCCTCTTGGATTTTGCCTCCCAACAATGGTTAAATCGACCTGTTCAAGTACTATATTGGTGTGTATGTACCTTCAATTTTAATTTATTTTAGTTGATTCGTATTTACTTATTATATTTTAAACTCTGGTTCAATTTAGTATTTGTCGTTTCAAAATATTCGTTTTAGTCTCTATAATTTTAAAAAGTGACCATTATTGTAAAATTATAACATAAATTATATAACAATGGAAAAATCATCTAACGCAAGGTCATTGCTATATTTTAAGAAATATATTTGAGTGTAATATTAGGTTGAAATTATGATCGAAAAAATGAGAAAAAAATAAAATGAAGGGACCAAAATGATTACTTTCTAAAAGTACAGTGACCAAAACCAACGTTTTAAGAGCACATAGACCAAAATGAATCAAAGTTTAAAATACAGGGACAAAAATGGTATTTTAACCTACAAATTTTTTTATTTAATTTTGAAAATAAGAAACAGTAAATATTATTTTTCTCTTCTATTTGTTGCAAACACAGCTGCGGTTAGCAGAGATTCGTGCTCTCGAGCCAATAGCTAAGTTTTATCCTCAGAGGATGGAGCGAAAAAAATGTCATTGAATTCTTTATATCTTTTTTTCACAATATTTAGATATTGACTCATCAACACTCATCTTCATCGGTTATTTTTGTAAATAGGAAAAATAAATATATAATATGTATAATTTTTTTTTTCAAACAAAATAAAGAGCTTCAAAATTGTAGTGGTCGTGGATATGAGTACTAACGGATCACTACCTAAATATTTTATAAATATATCCGATGTATAACACATACATGCCCTTTGTTTGAAAGGGATAAGATCTTTTTTAGATCAGCAACGAATGTCTTGTTCATAGAGGTTAGAAACAATAAAAAAAAAAAAGAACAATTAGCTTGATGTCTCTATAATGCTTTGTTTATTATTATTATTTTGTTCGTATATATTTCGACTACATTTACCCAATTGTCAGGACAATTAACCTCTCTCTCCATATGTATTTGTACAATGAGTGGAGGTGGAAAATTCAAACTCATGTTGGCAATTAACTCATATTATTAATGAGGTTAAATTAAAAAAAATTACCGTCAATTTTGCCATTTATTTGAAATACATCTATCATTTCAAAAGTTTAAATACTACCCTTCATTTTTCATAAGCATTTCAAAAAATATCATTTAAGTAAATATCTGTTAATATTCCAAACGAAAAATTGACGTGAAATAATCTAAACTTACGCGTCAATTAATATGAAAACTTACCTAGGTTAAGTCGAAAGAGACGAAATATTGAATAAACCGTCCCTTTTAAAGAAACAATTAGGTAGGTAATAAAGAAGCAAACTATATTGGCATTGGAAGAAAATAACTTTTAAGGCAAAATTGAGACGCTAATTACCTCGTTATTATAGATTACCATGTCAACTTTCCGTTCAAAATATTAATAGATGTTTGCTCAAAAAATATTTTTGGAACCACTATACAAAGTTAAGGGTAGTATTGAAAATCGTAGAAGTAGATTTGAATTGTGGGCTCACCTAAGATTTGTAATCTCATTCATCCCTCGTAACCTCAACAATTTCATTTTAATTTTAATTACTTGATTGGAAATATACATCAATTACCACTTCGTTTGTCATTATTATTATTTTAATAAAAAATATTAACATAGCAATACATTTATTATTGGTTAGATATAAAAAAAAGAGTATAATAATAGTTGTAATATATGTGATTCATATTCCGATTAGATGAGTAATCCACATTAAAAGATCTATGATTTCGATTTTAGAAAATTTATATAAACGAGAATAAATTAATTTAATCTCATCTGTACTAATTTTCATTCGATTCATTATCGATTCCGGATAAGTAAAGGGGTGGCGGTATTTCTGAAACAAAAAACAAAGCTTATATATAAACAATAGTGTAACTGTGTGAGTTGTTCAACAAACCTGCGCCGTTCTCCCTCCCTCCCTCTCTCTGCGGCGGCGACTCTCTCTCTCTTCGGCGGCGATCAGCAGACGTCCGTCTCTCTCTCCCGGCAACAGGCTAAAGCTTATATTTCGAGGTTAGTTCCTGTTTATATTTTGCTTGGCCCATGGTGTTTGATTACCGCTGCTGCTGTGCTTGTTGAAGTATGGATTTTCAATTTTTTGATAAATCATGGCAGTTGATTCTGCCTTCGAGAGAATATTGAGAAACTCTCGATTTCATGGCATTAGGGTTTTTTTTTTTTGGTTTTCCTGTTTAAAGGTGACAGTCACGATTACATTAGTGTATTTTAATACATTTGTCTCATGTTTTTGATAGTTATTAGACGGGAAGTAAGGCACTCGATTTCTGCAATCTTCTCATTGAACCATAATGGCGGCCTTCAATCTTGTTGCGAATATGTATGACCCAGCTTTGAAGCCACGCTTGCTACACAAGCTTCTCAGAGAGCATGTGCCGGATGATAAGCGGACGTTTCATGATCACTCGGAACTCTCAAATGCGGTTTCTATGATCAAAATCCACAATCTCCTCTCCGAATCTTCGTCTTCCAAGGACCAAAAGCTGATAGATAGCTGGAAATCCGCCGTTGATTCCTGGGTCGACCGCTTGTTTCTTCTTCTCTCTAATGACATGGTATAAATTTATATTTCATCGAATTCTATATGAAGTACAAATTCTATGAAAACTTTTAGGATGTCTTGATCCAACAAAAGAAAGTGTGTGTGTGTGTGTGTGTGTGTGTGTTGGGGGGGGGGGTGTCATTGTGTTTACTATCGGAATTCCTAACACGACCATGGAGAGATTTAACAATAAGAAAGCAATGTTGTTTCACAAGATTACCTGAGAAACTTCAAGACTCGAACCTTGCTTGAATATTTAGCATTTCACTGGCATTCAGGAAGATAAGAAATAATCCTTTATTCTTTGAGAAATTGCTCAATTTCCTTTAACGGGTACTAATTCTAACATCCATTATGTGTAAAGCCTGATAAATGTTGGGCGGGAATCATTTTACTGGGAGTGACTTGTCAACAATGCAGCTCTAGTCGTTTCTTGGCATCATATACAGAATGGCTTCAGAAACTTCTACCTCACATTCAGGTAATAATAATTATTTTTTTTCCTTGGATTGATTCTTTAGTATTTAGCTACATGTATCGAGTGGCAAAAATATTAATGATAAAGTATATGTAAGGAAGGAATGTAAATATGGTGGTTCTGAAATCTGGTTATCATTTCATAAAATGTGATTGATTATTTCTTGATGGAAATAATGTAAAACAATATGTTGGAGGCATGTGGTAACAATAAGATAGAATTTGGCAGCACACTAATGCTTACGGAGGCATGCTTATAGTCGATGCGAGTTTTATGAGCCAAGGGTTGAGCTAATAATTTTCACATGGTTCATTTTACCAAGAGTAATTCAAAATGAAATGTAATGACCGAAAATTGTCTAGTTTATTCTTTTGTTGTTCCATCTATTTATACAGTTTTCGTCTTTTAAGTTTTCATCTCATAATTCATTAATTCTTACTTATATTTGAATGCTGCTAAAAATATTAAACTACTTTGTTTTTTTTTCTTTCTCCTTTTTTTTGGTGTTTTCCCTTGTTCAATAGACAGATTCTCAGTTTCTCAAGGTGGCTGCTTGTGCTTCAGTCTCAGATTTATTCTCAAGGTACATCTTCATTTGACCTTGACAGAAATCTATCATACAAAGTAATCGCTCGGACACAAATTGATTAGTCAAATATGCCCTTTCCAAAAGTGGAATATCAATGTTTACTGTTAAGCCCTTTGAAAATGGAAAACAATTTTTACCAAGCATACCCCAAACAGCCTCTTAGAATTTGTACTTGTCGTTTATATATTTACTTTGAAGATATTGCAGATTCTACTTTTGAATGCTGACTTAAGAGTACAACTGGGTGACTTAAATTTAATTGGAAGGCAATGGCCTAGAGAAATGGTCTTTCCATCAAATAATGCTAGTTATTGGTTCATTTTGTCTATATATTCAAAGTAATGTGCTTTACCATGATATGGCTGGTTTCATGACTTTGACTTGTAAAGATCTCTAATTTACTAATTAGGTTGAGTAGATTTCAAAATGTAAAGAAGGATGGGACTTCTTGTGCTGGGAAGATCATCCAACCAGTTCTTAAGCTGTTGCATGATGATAATTCAGAAGCTGTTTGGGTAAGTAGCACAGGTGAATTCACATTTTTCATTGACTATTTTCATGTGTTAATGAGCTAAAGAGTTTTGTACCATTCATTAAAGAAAAAATAGTTTTGTAACTATGGTATTTTGATGATGTATTCCAACTGAGATCCTTTTTTATTAATCCCTTGGGCTCTTGTGAGACTGCTCATATCTACTTTTTGTACTCTTTTCCCGGTTACTACTGTTTTTTTTTTCGCATCAATAATATAATTACCTGCATGTTGGTCGATGCAGGAGGCTGCAGTTAATCTATTACACACTCTGATAGCTTTCTTTCCCTTTACAGTCCATCGTCATTACGACTCTGTAAGTGCTTTATCGAATAATGAGATATTCATTATGATATAAATTATAATTACAAGACTGTTGGTAGGTCTCTGACTTGTCAAATATCTATAAACCATACGGTGTTATCTGAGGTGCAGAAAAATTTTGCAACTGAGCTGCAAACGAAAAAATTGCATTCTTCTTCACAAAGAGCTGCAGTGAAAAACTGGAAAGAGTATACCAATAGTACCTAAAACAATTAAATTTACTCTCACGACTCCACCCAATCAATAGAAATTTCTTCTTTTTCATACCAATGGAGCTTACAACAAAAAACTACACCAGTCGGTATTAATCATCAAAGAATTATAATAATGAAAACTAGGAGAGTACACCAATAGGAGCTAAAAAGAATCAAAGCTCTTGACGGTCTTTAACCTAGATACTGTTGCTCAAAGTACAGTAGAAGAAAAGATAGCCTGCTAGTTTCCTCATTTTGGTTGTGTAGTCTCTAACTTTAGTAGATTTCACCTTTGGGTTAGGTGGACAAAATTTCCCTCAGACAAGCACTGATTGTCTCTTCTCAAAAACTCCTGAACACCCCAAAAAGCTCAACTTTGGTGTTCCGGATTTTTCATAAAACTTGATATTAAAGACATTTGGTCCAGAGGTTTAGGGGCTGTTGTTTATACTTTCTAGAATTTGGTTGTCCCTTCTCAAGATCTTGGCATACATGACTTCAAGTTGTCAGCATGTTATTCATCTAGAAAATTTTCATCTGTGTAATTGAAAAGGCTGGGAATGTGTAAATCCCATGCGAAGTTTGTTTTAGTGTTGAAATAACTAGTGCCTGTTTATCCCTGATGCATTGAGTATTGATATCTTCTGCAGGCTGAAGCTGCAATTGTTTCAAAAATCTTTTCAGGGAAGTGTAGTTTCAATATGCTGAAGGTACTGTGTTTCTTTTTACTTTAATGTATTTTCAATCATAGATATTGCTATGCATCACATTTCCTCTATAATTTTCTGTCTTTGTTTCGTATCCAACATTTAGAAGCTTGCCCATTGCCTTGCATCTCTTCCAAAATCAAAAGGAGATGAAGATAGCTGGTCTTTACTGATGCAGAAGATTTTGTTATCAATTGATAATCACTTGAATGAGGCCTTCCAAGGCATTGGTGAAGGTGAATACGAACCGTATATCATATCAAGCTAAGCTAACTTTAATATGTGAAGACGATGCAAATGATCCATTTGATTGTATGTAGACTCAAGGGGGAGTGAAGTTGTAAGGTTACTCATTCCACCAGGGAAAGATCCTCCACCACCTTTAGGCTGTAATTCACTGCCAGGAGGTTCCTTTGACAAAATAACAAAGAGCTCAGAGAGATTGTTGACATCTAGCATATCAACCTTGATGTTTTGCTGTTCTACAATGATAACAAGTTCATACCCCCATCAGGTACCATCATATCATTTCATTTTTTATTGCAGCGCTTGTCTTGAAAGAGGAATAGTTGGTCTCAATATTATGTACTGTGAGACCTCAATTTATTCATGAATATAAAGAAATAAAGAAAAAAAATCGATGTTAAAAGGATATTTTACAGGTGGCAGTTCCAATTCGCCCTCTATTAGCTCTTGTTGAGAGAGTGCTGATGGTGGATGGCTCTTTGCCACCCACGTCAGTGCCATTTATGACTTCTCTGCAGCAAGAGTCAATCTGTTCAGAACTTCCAACATTACATTCAAACTGTTTGGATCTTCTCATTGCCATCATTAAGAGTCTTCGCAGGTAAGGCATCTACAACTCAACTGCAGATGCTATATGTTGTGGAATTTCTCATCCATAAGGATGATCATTCATGTTTAAATGAATACAAAAATTATCCAATAGGAACATGAGCCTAGCTCAGCGGTAATTGGCACCAGTCTCTGACCAAAAGGTCATGAGTTTGGATCTCCCTACTCGTACTAAAAAATAATCCAATAGGAACATAAAGTCTCCAATTTGTTTTACTTATACGAGGAGGAAAGTGTGAAGCCTATCAAGTCATTTGTTACCGCAAATTCGTATGCTATATTTTTGTTGATATACTTATTATTAAATTCCGTTTGCAGTCAATTGTTACCATATGCTGCATCTATTGTGCGTCTCATTGTAAAGTACTTCAAGAAGTGTGTCTCTGCAGAATTGAGAGTAAAGGTTTATGCAGTTGCCAAGTTATTGATGATGTCTTTGGGCGTTGGTAAGTAGTAGCCAGTAGTATTTCAATTATTATGCATCTATGTATTGGTCAATTGTGTGTGTGTGTGTGTGTTTTTTTTTTTTTTGAGAAATCAATTAGATGTTATGAATTTGTATAATGTGATTGTAGCATATGAATCCAAATAATGTGATTTATTTATAGCATGCCCTTTATTTTAAGACTTTACCCTCTTGTACTTTCTTTTTTTATCTATAACTTCTTGATGGTCAATTAAAAAAATATTCACTAGGGGTAAAGGGTGCTCAGAATGCAAGTCGAGTCTAAGAGCTAATTGGAATTAGATATTTTTTTAAGGGAGTTTGAGAAATATAGGATTTTGCCACTTTACTATTAGAGAAATCAGCATAATTTTAACCAGGCTATCAAAATAAATGTGTTTGCCAATCCAACTTGCTTATTGCTGAACATGCATGGAATGCATGGATCTTCCTGTGTTGCACTTTATCAATTCATTGAAAGATACATTCTTTGTATTTCATTTGGCATGGATTATATATTTTATACATATATGTGTAAATAATGTTTTGGGACCTAAACTCGTTCGACGCTGCGTCTGGTTCAGGAATGGCTGCATCTCTTGCACGAGATGTGATGGAGAATGCACTTATCGATTTGAATCCTGTTGATAATGAGAATTTTGCCCCATCTAGTGTGAATTCAAAGGACACTCAAAGGGAATTCATGCAACACCACAAGAAGAGAAAACGTCCTTCAGTTCCCACTTCCCTGCAACAGCAGCAGGAGAGGCATGGGTCAGGGGACGTTGACAACATCATTATGTCGACTCCAGTCCCTTTGAGGATAGCTGCGCTTGAGGCTTTGGAGACCCTTCTTACCCTGGTAGGTATTATTTATGTTATATGCATTTATCTTTATTATTTCCTCTGCTAGATGAGTAGGTTTATTTATCTGCATATGAGTTTTTTTGTAAGGTTGTGTACGAATTGGTCTCGGATGCTTTTTCATTTTGTGTTGAAATGAGTATAATAACAGATGGGGGTGGAGATATTGAGGGAGCATATTTTGGAGATTATTTAATTCTTTCTCGTGGGGTCAGTTTCCAAGTTCTTTTTTGTAATTATCAGTGCAGTGTTATCTCGTTGGATTGGAGCTCCTTTCTTTGAGCTGTTTTTTGTATGCCCGGTTTATTGTCTTTTTCTATTTTTCTCAATGAAAAGTTCGGTTTTTCATTTTAAAATAAAAATGTTGAAATGATACCTAAATGCTAGTAGTAATTGCTCTAGCTTTTTTTGCTTTTCCCATTTGTTTATTTGGATAGGCTGGTGCTTTGAGATCTGAAGAAGGGTGGCGTGGAAAAATTGAACAACTTTTAGCAACGGCTGCAACATCTTCTTTTGATTGGCCACGGGCTTCAGACAACGGTTCTTTCCAAACTGATGAATCTATTGAGGTTTGGACAGATTATCAGCTGGCAGCATTTCGCACGCTGCTAGCTTCATTTTTGTCCGCCGTCCATGTACGCCCGCTGGCTTTGGCTCAAGGTCTCGAGCTTTTCCGTCGAGGTAGATCTCTTTAAAGGACTTTCATAATATCACTGTGTCGTAATATTTACTTTTAACGTCAATAAATTTATCTACTGAAGCGTCCCTTAGGAAGAGCTCAACCGACAAAGACGAGTTGGAGTAAAAAGGATTTTGAATCCTCCTCCTAATTGTTCTATCAGTGAATTTCCCCCGGAAAATATTTCTATAAGCTACATTATCGTCTCTGTTGGCTATATTTTGATAGATATTTTCTTCCTCAGGTAAACAAGAATCCGGAACTAAACTAGCTGAATTCTGCGCTCATGCTCTTTTAGCCATGGAGGTCCTAATACATCCGAGGGTACTTCCCCTGTCGGATTTCTTGCCGGTGCATTTGAGCTCTTCTGAACGACAATCTACCTATAAATTCGAGGAGAATATGTTCTTTGATGGTCTGAATTCTAGCAAAGTGTTGAAGATTGACACAATGCAGGGCGTGGAGCAGAGTGCCCCTGATTTAGATGACGATTTCTTGTTCAATAACGAGGTTGCAGATGATATCGAAGAGGCTCCAATTAGAGAGGCTGGTAATGAGATAAATGATGGTGAAACGACGTACAACACCTCTAATGACTCCAGCAAAGAGGCCTCTGTCCTTGGTCCGTCGAGCACAGAGACACCTAAGAGGAGCGAGCAGGAGACTGCAGCAGCCATAACAGATGTAGGGGTTGTAGAGAAAGATGATGCCTTTGGTAATGCAAGTATAAATGATTCTCCCATGTCTCCAAAGTCTGATAAAACTGATGATTTCGAAAGGGATCGGGGCTCGAATTTATTGCTAGAAGACGATTTCCCCGATATCATCGATGCAGATCCAGATACAGACTATGAAGAGTGAAAAAGGTACTGGCATTCTTAAATCAATTTTGTAGAGATGAGAATGTTTCAGTTCAAGATAAATTATTTTTGTTCTAATACATGTCACCATAGTTTAAGCTTATTTAGGATGACTATGTATATTAAGGTTGAAGTTCAAAAAATTACAAAACCTTAGGATCTGTCAGTGTCAATTTTTGGTTACAGAATGAAATTCAGTTACCAAGTCTAACAAATTGCTAAAGCTTAGGATCTGCCAGTGTCATTTTTGGCCATGTAATGAAATTTAGTTACCAAATTTATTTAATTGTTTTAACGAAAATCTTACTAATTTTTGTGTTGCAGCCCGTTTTCTTACTCGTGTACTTTGAATCACACTATTGGATAGGGGTGTAAGGACCCAAACCGATCTGATTCAGGTTGGTCGGGTTTGGTTATAGCATAAGTCGGTTTGGTTCGACTGGTTCTTAAAAACCGATTTAAAATTTTGCCCTACCTTGCAATCTTGCACGGACTCCCGTGCCCCTCTCTTCCTCAACAAACCAATTAACCCGCGACTTCTCATTGCCTTCTCTCGACAAACCTATTCTCTTTCAAAGTGGCTAACATTCCGATCGAATATTTTGATGGTATCCAAACAAATCCACTGGCCCTCTCTCAATACAAGCCTTCAAATTCTCTCTCAACAAACTCTCAACGGCCAACCTTTCAATTGAACTTTTCGACGAAATTCAAACAAACCCACCGATCCTCTCTCGACAAACGCACCAACTCAAGGTGTGTTCGTTCCATCTTCCATTAATTGGGGAAAAAAAATCTGCATCTTCAAAGCTCACATTTAGTTCATCCTTGAAAATACGATGAATGTATCATTGAATCGAGAGTTGCAATTTCTTAGTTAGCATGACCTAAATATTGAGAATATTAACATTTATTTCTGGTAGCGTTTTCGTTTTTTTTTATCATTTTTAATTTTATTAAGAAATTGAAGCATTTGATAATATTTGTAATAAAATTAAGTTTTTTTGTTTCTTTCTCTTTCTCTTTTTCTTTTTTCTTGTTTCTCTTTCAATTTTCTTTACTTATAACTTTTCTTTCTCTTCTTATTTATATTTTCTCTAACAAATATATCTCAAACTTTTTTCCTGTCTAATTTTTTTCTGCCTAATACAATGTTCAACAAACCTATTTCTCTAAAATTTTAATCCTTTTGTCTTTAAATTATCCCTAAATTTTTCTCAAACTTTTCTTTATCTAAATCTTTTTCTTTACATCTCTAAACTAGTTTCTAAAAATTCTCTTTAAAAAAAATCTTTTTATCTCTCATTTTCATGTATCTGCATTGGAGGGAGGACAAGGATGCCTCCGAGATTGGGTCCTTGCTTGCATTTATTCCCACCATGCCCCAACCTCGTCTTTGATTTCATTTTTAATTAATATATAATTTATTAACTATTATACTAAATTATGAATAAAATATTAAATATTGTTTAAAACTAATTACTTATACTAATAAATAATAATTTTTAGTAAAATATATATAATTTATATGTATTTATTATTCTTTTTATTTTATAAATTCTAAACAAATTAAAATTAAGTACTCAACTCACTTGGACCTCAATTCCCATAATCCATGAATGGTGCGGAGATGGAAATTAAATATTTATGCAAAGATGGGAAGAGAATCATGCTTTATACCATACCCTATTATCATCTCTCAAACTATAAATTGTTATCGAACCCTATAAAATAAATAGTGGTGGTATCAGACATCGAAAATAAGAACAAAATGAGAATAAAGAAAAAAAAAAAAAAAAAAAAAGAATAAAGGGTGATGTTGTTGAACTTTTGGAAACCATTCTCATTCTTTGAATCATAACAATTAAATGCACACTATTAAAATAATATTTAACCATAGGCGAATAGTGGGGAAGAACCCCGTGAATCACGAGGAAGAGAATTAATTTAAATTTATGGCCACGTGAAAAATGAGTTCATTTTCTTTCAATTTTGTTCCCCGTGACATGGCCAACCATTTTCTTTTCTTTTCTTTTCTTTTGAGATACATGACAAGACAACCATCTCATTATAATTGTAGAATATGTTTTATATTATTATTATTATTATTATTATTATTATTATTATTATTATTATTATTCAAGGTTTAAAAAAGGAAAGGAACTTAATCATTATTTCATAACGTGTTTCATGTTTTTACTAAAATTAATTGAAAAACCCAACAACAACATGTAAATAAAGAGGAACAAAATTTCAGACTTGTCATATATGTGTTCGATTCAATAAAATAAATAGTACACGGTTTTAAAACCCATGACCCTAAAATCTTAAATGTAACCCTCTTTAATTATTTAGACACGATTCAGATCATTATAAATAATAATTCATATTATTTCCCTTCATTTTCAATAGACTAAATGAGTCTTTTGTTAGTGGTGAAATTACTCTATCAAATATCTATGAATTAAAATTAGGAAAGCGACTTGAGTCAAGTCGGTCCATCCAAACCAACCTAAAGAGACTTTCTTTATAAATAAGACGAGAATACGCTCTCATAACTACGAAATCTTTTGCTAATAAACTTCGGCATCAACAAAATTTTTAAAATTTAGTAGTTTTTCTCAGTACAACCACACATGGTGGGAATTTGAGTCAACGACTTTTTGGCATTAACTAATCGATCCATGTTAAGTTGCTAAATTCATTGGATTTTGTTTATGCAAGGATATGCACAACAGTGTATTTCAGATTGCAGCTCGAACTCGGCCTCCGGACCGATCTGAATACTTAGGCGGACCTGCACAAAAAGGTGAGCACTCCGACGATCAAGTCAGTATAGGTCGGATTCCCAGTTTAGTTCGAGGTCAGAAAATCATCGTACCTGATCGTGGAGTGAGGTCCTCTACTTATGGGTGGTAGTCCCGCTAATCTCGCGACGGTTACACCCGGTAATCTTGGGACCGTCGGTTACACCCGGTAATCACGCCGCTGACAGTAGCTCACCTCGGCCCCCACCGAGCTTCCCGGTAGATCGGACCTCGGTCAGGTTCACCTCGGCCCTCATCTTAGCATCTGTCAACGCTGGTGGTGGTGATCTCGGCGGCCCGAGCTGGGCATGACTCATGAGTCATCTTGGAGCACCAATAGGGGTCCTCCACGTGTCTAGGGTATTCTCTTCCCCAAACATTGGCCCCCTCTCTGTCTGGTCCGATCTCGACCTGGCAGAGAAGTTCATTCGACTTGCTTTGGACGCGTGGCGACTTCCTATTCGTGGGAAGATATAACCGCTGCGGTGGATTTATCGTCGGAATATTCAAATATTCCGACGCTTCGGATCTTCGGGAGGATCCTAGCCGCTCGTTGATTACACGTGTACGGTGGGGAAATTTTTCCGACGAGCTATAAATACCCCCAATCCTTCAGGTCATACCTTACGTTTCCTGAATTCTTGGAGTTCGATCTGAAGACAGCTCGAACCCTTGGTAGGTCGGTCTCTTCCCTCACTTTCTCTTTCGAACGTAGTTGCCATGTCGTCCTCTTTTAGCAGCAACTTAGGATCCGATGAGGATTTAGCTCGTAGGTTAGAGTCCGAGCTCGAGGAGATAGAAAACTTTAGGTTCTCCGATTACGGGGAGGATAGTGATGCCTCCACCTCGGGTCAGGGTTTGGAATACCCTTCTAGGATACCTGAGCACTACCTCGGATCCCTTAGTAGGGGGTTCGCTATCCCTGAGAACATCCTCCTTAGGATTCCGGAGGAGGGGGAGAGAGCTGACAATCCTCCAGAGGGATGGGTTACTCTCTACTTCAAAATGTTTGAGTACGGCCTCAGACTTCCCCTTCACCCTTTCGTCCAAGAGTTTCTTTTCCGAACTAGGCTGGCTCCGGCTTAAGTGGCCCCCAATAGGTGGGGTGTCATTTTCGCTTTGGCCATCCTTTTTTGGCTACGAGCTCGGGATAGTGAAGAGGCCGAGCTGCTGGAAGTAGACCAGCTCCTCGCGTGCTTCGAAGCGAAAAGGATAGCTAAGAAGCCTGGTCGGTTCTATATGTGCGCAAGGAAAGGCGCAGGCGGGATAGTTAAGGGGCCGACCTCCATCAAGGGATGGGTGAGGAAGTGGTTCTACGCTTCTGGGGAATGGCTCGCAAAGGACGAGTCAGGTCGTTCCTTCTTTGACGTTCCCACTAGGTTTGAGAACCTAGGTACGGAGTAGTTCTTACTTTTTGTGATTTTCTTTCCTGTCATTCAGGTCTAACTCGGATTTTGTCTTCGTGCAGTTTCAATCTGACCAGTCCCCGAGCTTACGCAAGCCTTCTTCGACACGTTGAAATATTACAAGGAGCATTTTCCGAGGGGTAGGAAGGTCGGAACCTTGGTGACCGACGAGCTGCTGCTTGAGTCCGGGCTGCTAGATTACAACCCTGCAGTTCGTCCCATTGAATCCTCAAGGCCGAACTCCGAACTTGGTATGCCGAGCTTGCTCCCCCCCTTTTTCCTCTAACTTTGTGTTGACTCCTGTTTTTGTTTTGCAGCCATGGTTTGCAGATTTGCAAGCAACGTGAAGCGCAAGTCCAAGGGCCGAGCCCATGCTCTTGAGGCCGCCCAGAGTTCGAAACCTGCCACTCCTGCTGTGGTAGGGCCAGCCTCGGAAGATCCAGCCCCAGTGATCGAGCTGGAGTCTTCTGGGGGTCCTTCGAGGGAGAAGCGCCCCAGGGATCAGACCGAGGCGGTGGACGTCTCGCCTTTGGGCGAGGAGGTGAGGGAGGAGGCCCTCCTGAAGCGAAGGAGGAAGAAGAAGAAGACCACCTCCCCCTTGGAGGTCGGAGCTCGTGGGGCCCTGCCTGCGAGCTTCGCAGATCGGGTGGACGATCCTGAGGCCAGGATGGGCGGGACGTCCGACGTGACAGTACGGTTCAGAGTCGAGCCGTCAAGTTCTGGGGTGAGGGACCAAGTGTCCCGCATCTCGGCTGCAAGTTTGGACTGCTGCCTAATGAGGGCGTCCAAATTTGTAAGTGACCCAGGGTCCGTTCTGCAGAGGACCATCGACTACGCCGCTGAGGTAAGATTGGTGTCTCCATTTTTGCTCAATTTACCTAACAGGTAGCTCGGTCTAATTTTCTTCTTGGTGTTTTTTCTCAGACGTTTGTTGCTTCCATTCAATCGGCTCTGGCCGTGAAGGCCGAGCTGGATGGGAGGGAAGCTCTGGCAGCGAGGGAGAAAGAGGAGTTCTCTGCTGCCTTGGAGGCTGCTTCTTCCACCATGAAGGATGAGCTGCTGAAAGCTCACTCTGAGGTGGAAGTTTTGAAGGCCGAGGTGGAGGCCAAGGCCGAGCTGCTGAAGAAAGAAGAGGACAGACGCAAGGCCCAGCTCCGAGCTGCCCATGCTATCACCAAGGGCTTGGAGAAGGAGAAGTTCCAACTCCTCAAGGAGAAGGACGACATGCTCCAAGCGCTTGAAGCGAAGGAGGAGGAGCTGAAGCATGTGACTGCCGAGCTGGAGACGGTGAAGGAGCGTCTCAGCAATGGAGTCCTATTGGAGGAATCGTTTAGGCAACATCCTGACTTCGATGGATTTGCCAAAGACTTCTCTGACGCGGGCTTCAAGTTTCTCATGAAGGGCATTACTTCCGACATGCCTGACCTTCAGATCGATCTCAGTGGTCTGAAGAAGAGGTATGCTGAGCAGTGGACGTCTGGGTCTGGCGGCACCCCTGGCCCCCAAGCGTTGGTGGATAAGTATGTCAGATATCTGGACTCTGACTACTCCGATCTCGAAGAGGACCAGGTCGACACCACTCAGGAGGGCGCTCCTCAGGCAGGCTCTTAGGCGATCATCCTTCATGAGGCCTTTCTCTGTCTTTCTTCTCTTCTCCTTTGTTTGTAAGTGTCAGGGCAGAGCTGCAAGGTCTATAAGCCTTGGCTCTGCTTTTCATTCAATAAAGAGGCTTCTCGTTTGTTTTTACTTTGTTGCCTTCCTTTCTTTGCTTTTTCTTTAAGCTAAAGCCAATGTCACCTCGCACCTCGTACTTTTGAGGTCGCGCCTTAAAAAATACTTGAAATTTTGAATTCGAATCTCCGTCTAGTATTCAATGCGTTGCACCAACTCTGGATTTTTTAATATCGCACCCTTAACTTAAAAAACGTTAAAAGGCTAAAATCCTAAGTCCGTAGCTGTTCTTCATATCGCACCTCGTACCCTCAAGTTCGGAGGCTTGATCATTTTGAACTTTTCACATCGCCTCTTTACCTTGAAGGTTTGAATTTTAAGTTCGTCAGTGGTTTTGGCATCGCACCTCGTACCCTTAGGTTTTGGAGGATTGGATTTTAACCGACTGCTGGAATGTGATCGTGTGGGAGTCTGTGGCCCCCATTTAATTTCTGGTCGAACTCGGAATCATGAAATTAAATCATCACATTCATTCCGATCATAATTCTTTTGAAACAGTTTTTACAGATCCATTGAAAACCCTTTTGGCATTTCAAGGATAATAACGCTTCAGGTGCTCCGCGTTCCACGGGTGCGCGAGGACGTCTCCTTTCAGATCGGCCAATATGTACGTCCTAGGTCAGACTATTCCCTTGACCTCAAACGGCCCCTCCCAGGTCGGGTCAAGGGCACCCACATGGGTTTGGACCCTCTTTAAGACCAGATGTCCGACCTGGAAGGTCCGAGGTCGAACGCGGGCGTTGTAATGTCTGGCCATTCTGCCCTGATATTCCGCCAGGCGTAGCTGGGCCATTGCTCTTCTTTCGTCCAACAAGTCGAGGTTGAGGAGCAGCTCTTCCTCATTTGCTGTAGGCTCGTAATGTTCTACTCTGTCAGATGGCATGCCGATCTCAACCGGGACTACAGCTTCGGAGCCGAAGGCCAGGGAGAACGGGGTCTCACCTGTCGATTCTCTTTGGGTGGTCCGGTACGACCATAGAACCTCTGGTAGCTCCTCGGCCCACCTGCCTTTCTTGGAGTCCAGTCTAAGCTTGATGCCTCGCTTGATGATCTTGTTGACCGCCTCCACCTGCCCATTTGCTTGCGGATGTGCGGGGGACGAGCTAAGATGACTTATGCCAAGCTTGCTGCAAAAGTCTTTGAACTTGGCGTTGTCAAACTGCTTCCCATTGTTTGTCACAATGGCCTGTGGTATGCCAAAGCGACATATGATATTTGTCCATACGAAGGACGTGACTCTGAATTCCGTTATGTGGGAGAGCGCCTCGGCCTCGGCCCACTTTGTGAAGTAATCCACAGCCACCACAGCGAACCTTGTCTGGCCTTTGCCCAGAGGGAAAAGACCAATGATATCTACCCCCCACTGCGCGAATGGCCACGGGGCCGAGATGGGGGTGAGCAGCTCGGGAGGTTGGTGGATTATGTTTCCGTAGCGTTGGCAATTGTCGCAAGTTCTAACGAACTTCTTGGCGTCCTGGCTGAGGGTCGGCCAATAGTATCCTTGTCCGATCACCTTGGCTGACAGCGACCGGACGCCTGAGTGATTGCCGCACACTCCTTCGTGGATTTCTCTGAGGACGTATAGGCCCTCTTCAGGGGTTAGGCATTTCAATAGAGGCAGGGAAAAGCCGCGTCGGTACAATGCTCCACCTCGGACCACGAACCGAGCTGCTTGCCTTGCCAACTTTCTGCGCTCCTTGGGGTTTTGTTGGAGCCGGGGCTAGACCCCGGGCGCCCTTCTTAGAGGTCCCACCTCGGCCACGGGTGGACTTGGATGGCCTTGGGTGCGCAGGTGGTAGGACAAGCGCGGTGATTCGTGCCGACCTGCGGAGGGGTTCTGTTGCTAGGCCGTCGTGACCTTGTCCCTCTACCAATGCTGCTCCGACCTCCCTCTGGTGGGCATCGCTGGCAGCTAGAGTCCTTCGATCTGTCGTATTGGTCGAGTTTGCGGGTTGAACCATTTTCGCTCGCGTGTTGGTTTAAAAGAATTAGGATGACTTAGATTGTCGATTTTTTCCCACAGACGGCGCCAAATGTTTATGCAAGGATATGCACAACAGTGTATTTCAGATTGTAGCTCGAACTCGGCCTCCGGACCGATCTGAATACTTGAGCAGACCTGCACAAAAAGGTGAGCACTCCGACGATCAAGTCAGTATAGGTCGGATTCCCAGTTTAGTTCGAGGTCAGAAAATCATCGTACCTGATCGTGGAGTGAGGTCCTCTACTTATGGGTGGTAGTCCCGCTAATCTCGCGACGGTTACACCCGGTAATCTCGGGACCGTCGGTTACACCCGGTAATTACGCCGTTGACACTAGCTCACCTCGGCCCCCACCGAGCTTCCCGGTAGATCGGACCTCGGCCAGGTTCACCTCGGCCCTCATACTTAGCATCTGTCAACGCTGGTGGTGGTGATCTCGGCGGCCCGAGCTGGGCATGACTCATGAGTCATCTTGGAGCACCAATAGAGGTCCTCCACGTGTCTAGGGTATTCTCTCCCCCAAACAGATTTAATAAATAGTCATAAGATCTAAATTTTAATTTAATTGGTGGTATTTGACTGTGATTATCATATGTAAAAAATTCCTTGTCCACACCTTTATGATTGTGAGTATTTTTTCTTTTTCATTTTGAGGATACCATCATTTAATCTGTTAATTAAACTAATGTGGAATTTACATAATTTTTAAAACCATAACTAAAATTTTTAAAACAATTTCCAAATTTTTTAATATGATCCCATTTTCAATAATCCATAGGCATCTATATTAAATTTTTGTGCACGTCTTAAGATAGATCTCCTCAATCTCAACCACACATTTTCTATTCTTGCAATTTAAACGCCATTTGAGAAAAAGCTTTTAGTCGTTAATTTAATTGTATTATTTAGTCATTAATTAATTGTACTTGAGAATGACCAAATTGTGTAGACAAATCAAATCTCATATATAAAATCCCCACTTGGTTGAAGATTTTGACATAACAATCGTTTTTAATATGAAATTACCATTTTACCCCACGAGGAAATTAGGTTAATGTAGTAAATCCCCTACAAAATGGTCAATTCACTCCTTTAAATATATGATATTTTTGGGGTTAAAACATGGAGACTTTTCTATTACTAATTTTGTATCTTCAAAGAAAGTTTTGAATCCAATTGAGATTCTATTCATACATGATTAAACAGTATTTAGTTTATTAAATGAATATCATATGCAATTTTAAATTTCATTTTTTTGTATTCTTGTAAGTACAAACGTATAATTAATATGTATTAAAAAATATATAATTAATTAAAAAATAGTTCAAATATAACATAATTTTACATTTTTCATTATAATATGTAATTAATTAAAAAATGTCAACTTGTAATATATTAGTCTTTTAAATTGTGCAAATAAACAAATTTTTTTTTGTTAACAAAATATTAAGTGGGTACTGGCCAGAAAAAAGAGGTTCACTTCAAATATATGAAGGGAAGGTTGAGATTCACAAATACACAATTAAAATATAATATATTTGAATAGTATTGCCCATGGCCTCTAGAGATCCTACCACCAATATAGCTATTTTTCAAAATGTATAAATTTATTTATTTGCAAGTTTAAATACTATTTCCGTATTTGTACATCACTTAATTCATTGTGGTAGTTGTATTTTCAAAGCGTCAATTATGATTATGGTACTTTCAGTGTGTATGCTGTCGAAGCATCTGCTTTTGTTCTTTGTTTTCCTTTTTTATCTATTTTTTCTAATGAAGGGAAGAAAAGTTAGAACTAGAACCATATTAATATTTAAATATTTACTAAAATACTATTATGATCCTTCTATTTTCTAAATGTTCATTTTGGTACCTATACTATTAAAAAGTGGTCATTTTTATTTCCTCATTTTATTTTTAATCTCATTTTTTCTATTACAATTTCAACACAACACTCCACTAATGTATATTTTTTGAAATTCAACAATAATTTTATACTAAATGATTTCAACTATAGGTAGAATTTATACTAAAATCTTATAAATAGGAACGAAAACGATTATGATTATTTTTTAAAGTACAGTGACAGAACAAACTTTTTAAAATTACAAACACTAAGATGAATTAATAGTTATATTTTAACCTTAAATATATACACACACATATTATTACATACACTTTTTTGTAGGGTTGTGGAAATGAAGCGTATTCAGTATTTTGACTATTGAACTAACTTTTTTGTTCCCATTGCAGAAACTTGATCACGTGGTGTACCATCCGGTGCACGTGACAAACATAGTTCATAAAAACAATGTGGGATACCAATTTCCGAGCCAGAAGGCGGAGGCCCCACAAAAGCAATTTTCAATTTCTGAAACTCCGGCGACCCGCCTTCGTCTCCTCCGACCTATAAGACCCAACTTCACTCCCATTTCGCCCCACAGATCTCGCTTCTCTTCTCACTCTAGATTCCTTTCCGGCATTTTCTTCATTCCTGTTCTTCTTTTTTCTCTCTCGTTTTCCCGGAAAATTTTTTCACTGGTTC
This sequence comes from Momordica charantia, assembly GCF_013281855.1. Lineage (NCBI taxonomy): Eukaryota > Viridiplantae > Streptophyta > Magnoliopsida > Cucurbitales > Cucurbitaceae > Momordica > Momordica charantia. Next base: position 28,329,296 of record NW_028275167.1, on the reverse strand, counting down.
TTCTTGATCGGCGACGTCGCTACCTCGAAGAAATGGCGGGTGAGAAATGGGTGCTGATGGTGACTGCGCAGACGCCGACGAACATCGCGGTGATTAAGTATTGGGGGAAGAGGGACGAGGCCTTAATTTTGCCTGTTAATGATAGCATCAGTGTTACCCTTGATCCGAGCCACCTCTGCACCATCACCACCGTCGCCGTTAGTCCTAGCTTCGAGCAGGATCGGATGTGGCTCAATCGCAAGGTAACATTTCTTTCAGTCTCTCTCTCTCTCTCGCTCATTCGGTGGAATTCATGTCATTTTGGTTGGTTTATGGTTGTTATGAAATTTGGTGTATTCTTTGTTGTTGGGAACTTTGGTCAACTGTAATTTGTGAGTTACGGAATTTACGCGATTTGCACCGTTAGAAATGCTTTTGATGAAATTTATGCGAAGTCTTCTCTATTTTGGGAACCTGTGCGAATGCGGCGAAAATTTGAAAGTAAGTTTAGGTCTATTTTGGTTCCCGATCGACGAAGGCTTCGTTATGTGGAAGGACAAGGTTCTTGAACGTTGGTACGCGTTTGGTACCACTAAATCCAATAATGGTTGTAGAAGTTTTCTTTCGAAAAGGATTCATCGTTGACTTAAGCCCACGGGGTTGGTGCTTCGTGGAACGTGGTGATTCCAGTGACAAAAGCACTTGGAAGTTCGTTTTTGGCCGTAAAACTTTGCTGGAGGAGAGATCTTCTTTTGTGTTTGGTAATAGAGCTACCTTTTTTTGGAAGCACCTGTGGTGTGACTTTAGACCTCTTTCCTATACTTTTCCTCGCGTGAATAATACTGTAGTGGAGGTTTCAGAATGGTGTCTTGAATATATGGGGTCTCTATGCCAGAAGAAACCTCAGTGACGATAAGACTTTTCGATGGGATCTTCTTATGCAGAAAGTAGAAGTTTGGAGGTCAATGGTGTTTTGAATTTATGGGATCTATCTATATGCCAGAAGAAACCTTAGTGACGAGAAAGCTTTGCAGAAAGTAGAATTTTGGAGGTCAAAGGTGCCACAGACTCTAGGAGATGACTTTTTGGCGGATCTAGTAACTTATCTACAAAATTCCTTTACAGACATTTAATTGAAGGGGGGACAGCTTGAATCCAGCTTGGTTTGTGTTGGTGCATTTTGGGAGGTCTCTTCCGCAGAAGATGAACATTTTCCATTGGGTATCCTGTTGTTGGCTGTACGGTGTACCAACCCCTCTTGATAGGGTCCAAACCAGAGCACTAACTATCTACCCCAATTGGTGCTAGGAGGAGGAGGAGACATGAGATAACTTGTTTGTGAATTTCTCTTTTGCTTGGAACCATGACATAATCTCTCTCTCTTGTTTATTTTGGATGTTCTTCCTAACTCTATCAGTAGCTTTCTTTGACCACCAATTAAAGAAGAAAGCTAAATTCTTATTATGTCAGTGTGAAGGGCTACCGCATGGGAGCGACTCGATAGAAATAGAATAATTTATGAGAGAAAAAACTGTTGAGGTTGTCCAATAGGTCTTTTTCTGTTCCTTCCACTTGGAACTCCTTGTAGACGTGTGTGCATTTTTATTAACATAAAAATGTAATTATAGCCTCTCTTTGATATTTGCTCATTCAATCCCTCATTTTTAACCCCTTGGCTTAAGCGGGATTTTCCTTTTGTAAAAAGCTTTAAATATTTAAATATCTAAAAGTTTTTGGGAAACCAAATACTTTTTTAAGTATACTTAGTTTTTGGAAAACCAAATACTTTTAAGTATACTTTCTTATCTTTGCTTTTAATACTTCAGGGAATTTTTGTGGGATCATGAATTAGGTGGGTGAGTTTTTGTGTGTCTTGTAAAGTGGGAATGTATTTTATAATTGAATATTTTATGTTACCACATGCATACATGCATACATACGTATTGGCATTTCTCTATCAAATTGTAGAAAATGTGATGAAATAAACTTTTAACAGTCTCTTTGTTTTGTTATTTGGTTTTTTGGTTTCATGCTGGTGCTGGTCCATGATGGTTCTGTTTTTCTGGTTAGTGTAGGAGATATCCCTTTCTGGAGCCAGGTATCAAAATTGTTTAAGGGAAATACGCAGTAGAGCTAATGATGTTGAGGATAAAGAAAAGGGAATTGAGATAGCCAAAAAGGACTGGGAGAAATTGCATGTATATATTGATTCATACAATAATTTCCCAACTGCTGCTGGCTTGGCTTCCTCTGCTGCTGGTTTTGCTTGTCTCGGTAAAACCTGACTTCACTCTTAATTTAGGAATTTTCATTTGTTGATTGGTTTTGGGGTTTAAGGTGTACTAGTTCAGGTTTGTTTATTATTTATTAGTACTAAGTTATAATTAAAAAAAAGGAAAAAAATACTACTTTTCATTGACATGTGAAAAGTACAAAGGAATAGGAGACCAAACGGAGAGGGAAGGGAGATTAAAGGAACATGGAGACATATTATTTCTCAAAAAACTAAAATAAAATAAGGACATGGACAAGTGGTAAAATGACCGTTTTCATTAAATATGTGTGAAGAGTGGGGACATTTTGAAGATGTTTGTGAAAAGGTCCCATGATTTATCTCCATGTCTGGCTGTGAGAATGACTCCTATTTTTTTTTTTTTTTTTTTTTTCTTAGTTGTTCTTATGGTTTTGGCTCCTTAATTTATATACCCATCTGCACAATGACACATCTTACAAAATAGTGATCACTATATATAAATTATAATTGGTTTTATGTCTGTATCTGCAGTCTTTGCTCTGGCAAATTTAATGAATGTCAAGGAAGATCACAGCCAGTTATCTGCTATTGCAAGGTATCCTTTTATTTTTTGTCTTCTTTATTTAATCAAAACTCAGTCACTTGTGCTTGATCTCTTTTTTCCGATACAATATTATGGATTCTTCTAGGGTGCCTTCTTTTCTTTTTTGGGTAGAGAGCTTCTAGGGGTAGAAAATCCGTACTTCTTTTCTGTTTCTTCTTTTTGGCCTGTCCTTAGCTTGTAGGTTTCATTATTGTTGTTTTTTTGTACCCAAATTTTAACTGATAAAATGAAAATTCTCCTCATTAAAATTGAACGTGCTGTACCTAATAATTTCCATTTTACATTTTGACCTTTCATTCTCATGTTTGCTTCTGCTTTCGTACGTTCCAGATGGTATTATTACGCTAAATTTAGTATCAATTTGTGTCCACTATTTGAACTCTAGCATTTTGCTACATATATATCCTATAAATATTTACATAGATTTTTGCTAGATGTCATGATTATTTATTCATGGAATAGAGTTGATCCCATAAACTCTCTTGAGACAACTTGATCTTTTTGAGGAAACAACCGTTCATTAAAGGAAAGGAGGTGATAGGGCATCCACCCCACAACCGAAGGGATTACCAAAAGGCTCTCCAAATAGTTGAATGTAAAGAAGGGGATTAATTACTAAAGTTTTTTTTTTTTTTTTTTTTTTTTGGATAAGGGGCTCCAACTAGATATATGCCGAGAAAACTAAAAATTCTTCTCCCTGTTCTTTTGTTTTTCTCCATTCAAAATAGCAAAACGAGAATTTGTCCATATAACTTTTCCCTTGCCCTTGAAAGGATTGGCCACAAGAGTGATGAGCAAAGAGGCCTTTTGTTGATGAAAAAGCACGTGGGAGTGCAACACGCTGAAAATCATAACCCATAAACTGCTAATAAAAAAGTGTAGGATAAAAATAGGCAATTTTATTTTTTCTTTCTTGCCGAGAATGTACCATGAAGGGGAAAAATCAGATCTAGGATCCTTTGCTATGGGATGCCGGGACGGCGGGACCTTATTAATTAAGATATTGTCACTGCCCAAGAAAAGAGTCAAGTGACTTTTATCTTCTTTGGGCATTTTATTTGCCTTCCATACAACTTTACATAAATCTTTTTGAATAATCATGAGAAGCTGTTAGGTTTGACGTTTGAGAAAGATTTCACTAATGTGGTATCTTTGGTTGGAAAGGAATTCTCGTGTTTTTGAAGATAAGTCCTCTACTTTTGACATTTTTTTAGGAGTGTACAGTACACTGTCTCCTAGTGGTGCATCAATTATAGGAAATTCTTTTGTAACTACGACCTTTCCATGGTCATAAACAATTGGAAAGAGATTGTTTAGTTTCTTGGGTGGGGTTCTCTCTACCCAGCCCTTAGGCTGTTACCTTTTGTTTTTATGAAATGAAGAATGTTTCTTATCTAGAAAAAAAAAGAGAGAAAGATTTCACTAATCTCCTCTCTCTCTCTCTCTGTTTTTTTAATAATCTCAATTTGGGCATACCTAGAACGTGTACAGAGATGGATGGCTTGATGTTTAAATTTAGATTTCCAATGTCATAATTTTCATTTTATTTGGATTTCTTATCTGTTCATCCAATGAACTTTCTTCTGTGACATCGATCCATATAAAATAAAGTAATCACGACTATTTAAATCATGTAGGCAAGGTTCAGGAAGTGCTTGCCGTAGCTTATATGGTGGATTCGTGAAGTGGAACATGGGAAAAGTAAGTGCATTCAAATTTGTAAACTTTGCAACCGTGTCAGGAAATCAAGTTTTCCTTTTAAGCATGTAATTATGATTTCTGGTATCTATGAATAATATTAGTTCTTACGTTTTCTTTTTCTCTTGTACTGTTGTTAAGGAAAAGGATGGAAGTGATAGTCTTGCAACTCAACTTGCTGACGAAAAGCACTGGGATGATCTTGTAATTATCATTGCTGTGGTGTGTAGCTTTCCTCTCACTTTTTTATTTTTACTTTTTGCTGATAAGAAATAAATGTCATTTGATTTTTAAAAAAGGGGAAAAAACATTCTCCTCTACAGGGGAAGTGGCTCTTGGCTTGGATAACGAAATGGAACGATTATTCCAAGGCCAAGGAAACCAACCTCGAAACCAAAAATATTATTATTTTTCATTGTAATTTCTCTTGGAGTTGTGGTTCCAATCCAGAGTTTACAATTTAAGTTGCCTTAGAGCCTGTAGAAATATTATGTCTTGCAATGGTGTATACTTTAGAGCTGACAAAAGAGAGAAGTAAGTACTGAAACTTTAAAATAGGGATAGAGGGATGTTATAACTATGGTAAATAATATACTATTCTAGAATTTTAGTGATTATGTGAACGGAGAATTTTCAGTGGATGAATCTCATAGCATACTCAGGTTGGAGGGAACTGTCAAATTTAGATGTTAAGACGAAAACCGATGCTGATTCCAATGGAAATAAGAGCTTTGCTACAGTGATATTTGAGCAACCCAAACAATACCAGCAATCTGAACAGCCCTAAAGTAATGACAGATGCTCAAATAAAAGCTTCTAAGATAATAAGACATCAATTAAATACAATTCTTTTAGCCAAAAGTTGGCATAGTTTTCTCTCATCTTCTAGTTGTCCTTTGACTACGTACTGATTATGGTTCTCTGGAACCTAATATGTATTTTTCTATCTTATTTTTCAAGGTAAGTTCACGACAAAAGGAAACAAGTAGCACTACCGGTATGCGAGACACCGTAGAAACAAGTTTGCTTTTACAACATAGAGCAAAGGTATTCTCAATCGTTTTGATTCCTATTGGATTTCGTATTTTTATGGCATTAACATACCTCGAAATTTCATAGTTTCTTTTCATTCTAGGTATTTTCTTTTAATATTTGCTATAACTGAGTTTTCTGATTTGTTTTCTCTTGTTGTTTTCAATGTCATTTTAGTAAAAAAATCCTTGCCCATAGTCTAGGTACATTTCTATTAATGTCTTTCTCTGTTGTCTCGTAATAGGAAATTGTACCAAAGCGCGTGTTAGCTATGGAAGAAGCTATTAAAAATCGCGATTTTGTATCCTTTGCACAACTGACATGCAACGACAGCAACCAATTTCATGCAGTCTGTCTTGATACTTCTCCCCCAATATTTTATATGAATGATACATCCCACAGGCAAGCTTAAGTTCTTTCCTTCTTTCTTTCTTTTTAAAGTTATCTGATTTACCTATGATATTCCATGACTTTCTCCTACCATTTTGACGAAAATCTTTGTTCCATTCTGACAAGAAACCATGTTTCAGGATAATCAGTCTCGTTGAGAAATGGAACAGTTCCGAAGGAGAACCTCAGGTTTGATTTTTCCCTATTCTTGACGCATGTTGGGAGAGACCTTAACTATTGTTTTGTTTTATGTTCTCCATTTAATTTTGAGATGGTAAGTTCTTGATAATTTTCATTAGTTTCCAGTTCAGAAAAATAAACCAAACTTTCCTTAAGATGAATGAAAGGCAAAAGGGAGAAGAAGCCCATAACAAATGATAGCATCTCAAAAAACAATAAACAAAAAGAAGATTTCCTTGCAACTTACCTACACGAATTGGTAAACAGTTTTGCTGATTTCTATCAAACTTCCAGGTCGCATATACTTTCGATGCGGGGCCAAATTCGGTTCTAATCGCACGTAATAGAAAAACTGCTTTATCATTGCTTCAGAGGTTACTTTTCTACTTCCCCCCACATCCAGAAACGGAGTTAAACAGGTAACTGGATTTCGAGAATCAATCTAGAACTGCGTTAATTTCAATCTTGTGCATTCAACTATCACGAGCATTAACTTTTTTTCTATCATCTGGTCTTAAAATTTATCTCGTTTTTTATCAGTTATGTTCTTGGTGACAAGTCAATCCTTCAAGATGCTGGTATAAAGGGTGCTGAGGATATTGAATCCCTGCCACAACCTCCAGAAATTAACAGTTCATCCCAGAAATACCAAGGGGATGTCAGTTATTTCATCTGTACCAGGCCGGGCAAAGGGCCAGTCGTGCTCCCTGACAGTGAAGCTTTACTCAACCCCAAAACTGGGCTGCCGAAGAACCTCTAGAGGATTTTATTAGTTGTCTGCTACATTTCTACTGAAGGTGTGACTCTGAAAGTTCAGGATAGATGATCAATCAACTGTTGGAGCCATTTTTGGAAATATGCAGTTTCGAAGGTAGACGTTTGTTCGTTCGCTTGAATGTAGTCGGAATAATTTCACTGTTCCTTGTTGTTGGCTTTTAAGAACGGGAACCTGTAAGTTTGTATGAACATTTGTTAGTTACTCATCGTCCTGCAAGTTTAGTGTCTTTATTCTTTGATGCTTCTTTTTTATGTAGGTTAAGCTTCCATTGTCAAACAGAGTAGAATCATAATAAATTAAATGAGTTGATAATGATTTAGGTGCTCTTTGATTTAATTTGATGTTCGAGATTCGAACCTTCGACCTTCAATAAATAAGTGATGTCTTGATTATTTAAGTTAGGCAGATAAATCTCGCATTGCTTGATGACCATTTTTCATCATCAAATTAGGACTATTTTATTATTTTAGCTTCAGGATGAATTTTGTAATCTACCATTCAATAATTATAAAATTTTAATTACATGGATGACATCAAAATAATTTTCAGCGTTCAATATATATTCAATCAAATTTTAAAATTCAAAAATCATATAGGGAAAATACTTGCAGAGAACATATATATGTTTAGATTAAAGGTCAAACTCCTCTACTAAAAGTTGGAAAAAAAAATCATATTACAAATCTCTATTAAAAAGGACAATTACATACAGTGGTTTTCTGTATAGAAACGACAACATTAGAAGGATCGAAAAAATGCTTTGTTGTGTCATGTCGGTTTTCGATACACATATGATATAGTATTTTTTGAGATTGATATTTCTTTTGCTATTGGTACAATCACCTCTCAGGAAGTTGAAACAGAGCCAAATTTTGTCTCACTGACCTGACCAATCTCTCAAGTGAAATGTCTATGATGACACTTTCCTCTCGACCTATCTTTTTAAATGTAAAATACTCGAAATTATATGACTGTAAACAGTGGAAAGGGGGAATTTATAAATATCTAAAGTAAAGGGGCCGAATGGCAATTTAACAAATTCAAAAATCTCTTTATAACAATCTATCGTGTACCGGTGAAGAACCGGACGAAGAAATGGCGGCAATATCTCGCCTGCAAGTGCATCTCCTCCACTTCACTCCTCCCGCTCTCAAATCGTCTGCGCTCTTATCAAGATTCCCTCGCTCCTCTCGCGCTTCTCTGCGAAGATTCGTCGCTCTTCGCCCTCTCTGCTCCGTCTCCGATTCGACTCCTCAGGTTTTTCTCCGTTTTCTTTCTCATTTTGAATGTACAATCATGTAATGTGTTCATATGTTTCACTATATTGTTTTCTACGTCTTATTGTATGCTTTATAGAGTTCGTCTTCGGAATCTGGATCAAGTTCGAGCATTGTAGGAGATCTTATCGACTATCTCAATGAGTCCTGGACTCAGTTTCATGCTACAGGTATTTCGTATTCAATTGTATACGTATCGTCTTATATCGCTATGCTTTTTGGTGTTTCGATTCTGTTGAAAGTTCCCTGCGTATTGGCTGGCTACTAAACCCTAATTACTTCCGCTAGTTTTTGATTTCGTTGATGTGAACTTTTATTATTAAATTGTTACGAGTCGATGTGTTTGTTTATTGTTATAATTGTGCATTTTGATCTGTCCTTGACTTCTCACCTTGGAGGCTGAGTTTTAGACTTCTTGATGGCGGAATCTTAGATACTTTTTATCGCAGCTGAAGCGAAGCGGCAATTAGTTGCTGCTGGTTTTCGTTTGCTAAACGAGGATGAAGAATGGGACTTAAAGCCTGGTGGATGTTATTTCTTTACACGAAATATGTCTTGTTTGGTTGCCTTTTCGATAGGAGAAAAGTGAGTTCTGGGGAATTTTCTTCTGATTTTCATTTCTCCACCTTCAAAGATTATCAAATAGACTGATCTAATTTTCAGATCTGCTAATCACAGCATATATGTAATTCAAATTACGTGGTTTATGAAACTACAAAAGAAAGATTGGCTAGTCGACTACTTGATTTGTGAGATTTTGCTCGTCTACTCATCATTTCGTAGCCTTCTTTGTAATTTTGTTTTAATATTGTTCAATAATATTTTATAATATTAATGCACAGTTACAAAGAAGGCTATGAACTTATGAGTAGACAAGAGTGCACGGATATTGATATCTATCTATCTATACATACTCCCTATTCACCCTTAATTTATGAATTATGTCCCGAGTCATAATTTATAACAATGTTATATAAATATGTTAACTAAACGTTTCTATAGTTATCACCTTTTATCTTTATGTTTGAATTTTCTACTTATTTCTACGATTTCCTACTCTTTTGGTTCCATCTTGATTAGTTTGGTTGATTAAACCTTATCTCTCTGTTTTACAGGTATGTTGCTGGTAATGGATTTCATATTATTGCTGCTCATACAGATAGCCCATGCCTTAAATTAAAACCCAGGTCTTCATCAAGCAAGTGTAATTGTCTAATGGTCAATGTGCAGACATATGGGAGTGGTTTGTGGCATACTTGGTTTGATAGAGATTTGAGTGTCGCTGGAAGGGTTATAGTGAGAGGCAATGATGGTTCATATTTGCACAAACTTGTCAAAGTAAGAAGACCTCTATTGCGAATTCCAACCTTGGCAATTCATCTTGACCGGTTTGTGCCTCATTGTTACTTTTTCATTTCATTCATGGTTGATTTGCTTCTCAAGTTACGTCTCCCTCTCTGCAACAACACGCACCACACAGTTATTAACTTATTATTATTCTTTTTTTTATGAGAAACAAGTTCTTTGGTAATAAGAAATTACAAAGGATGGTGGGGAAACTCCAACCCAAAAAGAAATTGCGAGATTACCAGCTCGTACAAAGCTTATTCAAAAGGTCCAAAGTGCCAAAGCTTGCACCATCTGAGGGAGAAGTTTGGACTTCTTTCTGAGTTTCCAAAGAATATTTCTAGTTTTTCTAATCACTATTAATTATTAGGATTATTTATTATCCTTGTTTCTGCCCTCGTGCTGGCTTAGACCCTTCCTTTGTTTGGTCCTGTTTTGTTCTGTTGTTTTTTTACTTATTCTTTTTATTGGAAGGTTAGTTCCTTTTTTATTTTTCATTAGTTAACTACTTTTTATCAATATTTTTATAAATTAAAAATTCAGATCTGGAAATTTAATATTGATTGATTATCAAAAGTCATTGATTATGTCCCCATCGGCACTGTATGGATGAGGTTTCGTGTATTTCAGTCAGTTTGTTTGATCTTTTCACTGGATAATTGACAGAATTCTCAATCTCACCTGTATGGTACTCAGACTTATTTTACTTTTAGATTTCCAAAGTTTGGGTTTGTTTACTTTTGGCACTAAAATATTTAATATCGCCATTATAAATGAGTATTAGAATAAGAGCGAGTATTCTTTTGACATATTGTTGGGGTTTTGGAATTATTTACATTTCCCTTTTCTTCTGGTCATGGCGCTCGTGGCTTCTTCAGAAAAGTGAACCAGGATGGGTTTAAGCCAAATTTAGAAACTCATCTTATTCCGTTGCTGGCAACAAAACTAGAAGACAGTTCTCTGGACTCAAAAGATAAAAGCACTGATGCATTTTTGAAGGATGCTCTACATCCACTTCTGAAACAGGTACCATTTGTGTTTCTATAACAACTATTAGGGTTTTTTTTTGTCCCCAAGGGACAGTCCAATTGGCAAGGACTTGGGGTCTCTTTTTTTTTTTTGTTTAATTGAAGAGGTTTTATGGGACTGAGGATGGCAGGGAACTTGTAATATCCAAACTAATTCTTTTGGAATACTTGGAAGGAAAGGAATTTAAGCCTTTTCATGGATAAGGAACAAACCTTTTATTGGTTTTTTTTTCTTTTTTTACACTATAACCTTTTTTGGCTATCTCTTGGTGTAAATTGTCTAAGCTTTTACATTTTATAGCTTTATATCTTTTTTTTTTTGTTTAATTGAAGAGGTTTTATGTAACTCCATTGGATTGGAGTCGTTTTCCTCCTCTTTTGTAATTTCATACCATCAATCTTATAAAAAAACTACCAATATATCATTATCAAGAATCCAAAGAAAGAAGAAAAACTATGCATGCTGCCCTTTGTGATCCGAGTGAAGTTCATGTTCTATGGACAATGGACATAAGCACTAAAATTTTATTTAGTATGAAATAAAATAGTAAAAACTTTTTTGTGAAAAAAAAATAATAGCAAACATCTATTGGAAGGTATCATAGAAAATTTTCATAAAATCTTATGTCTTGGTAGTTTAAATAATCTTTTTTTTTATTCTTTTTATATACACGATTCTTCATATGATTCAAATTTCAAATTGTTTGAATAGATTTGCATAAACATTCTGCTATTATTGACCTCAAATTTTTTTGAGTTGTAAATTACCTGTTGGTTGGAAATTGGAATGCCTTTGTTAATTAAGGTGCAATACTGTGAAGTTGTAGCTAAATCTAAAAACCATTTATGAGTCAGTACCTTAACTTGATCGCCAGGTCTTATCAGAAGAGCTCTGTTGTGCAGCTGATGACATAGTGAGCTTTGAGTTGAATGTGTGTGACACCCAACCTAGCTGTCTTGGAGGTGGGAATGAGGAATTCATTTTCTCAGGAAGATTAGATAACCTTGCATCAAGCTATTGTGCATTAAGAGCTCTTATTGATTCGTGTGAATCTCCTAGTGACTTAAAGAGTGAGCAGACAGTTCGAATGGTGGCTTTATTTGATAATGAAGAGGTAATATTTTTATCGTGTACTTTGTGAACTATATATAGATTGGAAGTTATGCATATCCTGGGTGCTTCTAATATAGTATAACTGTTGACTATAGTAGAAGCACGCTCATGGGCCCAATTTTCTGTCTGTCTGTCTCTTATTTATTTATTTATTTTGAGTTCAATAAAATGAGCATCTCTCTTTTGTTCATGTTAATACTTGCTTTTTTTTTAACTAGTCTTAGTATGATCATTTAGTGACACCTGTTTCCATTTAGGTGGGTTCAGGTTCAATTCAGGGAGCTGGTGCACCCACCATGTTTCAGGCCATGAGGCGCATTCCCAGCTCCTTAGCTCAAGGATATGTTGGTGAAGGTGCATTTGAGCGTGCTTTTAGGCAATCGTTTCTTGGTACGTTCCAATTCAAAGTAGAAAAATACATCTTTTTTTCCTTTTGGAAGGAACAACTACTATATATATTTAACGTGTGATCAAATTAAACCGATACTAGGAAAACTAAAAGATAACTCAGAGCTAGGCCCTAGACATGGTAATTTTGCGTTGAGATATCAGGCAGTAATCCTAAATTAGTTGTGAATATATGAACTTAAAAGGTTGGATTTTGCCTGATTTAGTTTTTCAATTTTGAATGTTTTACATGTAAATGACAATTATTCTTGATTGTATGATTTACAGAAAGGTTATTGTGAACAAAGCATCGGTAAAGATACTGTGTGTGTGTGTTTTTTTTTTTTCTTTTTGCGATAAGATGTGTGTTTACTTTTTGTTACATATATGATCATCTAATTTCTTCGCTATATAATATTATTTTGTAAATAGTTTCCGCGGACATGGCCCATGGAGTTCATCCAAATTTTATGGATAAGCATGAAGAACACCATAGGCCAGAAATGCAAAAAGGACTTGTCATTAAGCACAATGCAAACCAGCGCTATGCTACAAGCGGAGTCACAGCTTTTCTTTTCAAAGAATTAGGCAGAATTCATAACCTTCCAACGCAGGTATGTGACTAGCACTGGCTTCAGAAATTCTTTTTCAGCTTCAATTGTTACCCACCCTTCAAATCAAATCAAATCATGATAGGTACCATTATTCTAGCTTTTACACTAAATAAGTCCATTTCGTAGAATGGTGTTTACAGAATTATTACAATGACCTAAAGTATGCTGATTTTTTTTTTATCGAAATAGGTGAAATAGATTGAAAGATAAAAAGATAGAAGGGCTACGATTATCCCTAATAATTTGAAGTACTTCGAACCTCCCCTCTTGAGGTCACTCGAACCTAAATCACTCTAACAAATTCCTTAGCTAATTACTAATCCTTTCTATCTCATTAATAATCCTAATTATTCCAAGGCATTTCTATCATTTACATTCTACTCTTTCTGATTTCTATGTTTGGAAAGAAAGAAACAGCCGAATCTTTGAGGATAAAGTTATTCCTTTAGGATCTTTTTTTGTGAATATTAAGTATACAGCTTCTTGGTGGGCTTCCATCTACAAGAAGGTTTTTTTTATAACCATGGCCTTTTTCTGATTTCGGACGGTTTTCTCATCCCTCCTTCATTAGGTTGTTTTTCCTCTTTTGGGCTTTGGTTTATTAATTCCATACGAGTTTCTTATCCCAAAAAAAAAAAAAAAATTACATTCTAGTGTTGTAGGTAGAATTAAAATAGATAGCGTTCCTTTTTGAGTTACCTAGGTTGATTTATTCCATCTAAATATAACATGGGTTATTTTTGAGATTTTTTTTGGGCTATCTTATTTTGTCAAATTTTATTGCTATATACTCAAATGGTGCACATGCTTTGTGGTAGGAATTTGTGGTGAGAAATGATATGGGTTGTGGATCTACCATTGGTCCAATACTTGCTTCTGGAGTTGGCATCCGGACTGTGGATTGTGGCATCCCTCAACTTTCCATGCACAGGTATACACTTAGACTCCCATACCACTCCATTCATCAAATCGAGAATGTGAACAATGCAACGGATAGATTTAATTATTGCCTAGAACAAAATAATAATGATAATAATAAAATAATAAATAAAATAGGAGAGAGAGAGAGAGAAGAATAAAAAGCAATGAAAAAAAATCGTATTACTTGCCTTGAAAGAGGAACCGGTCTTGTCTTCCTTGTTGAATACCCATTACTATATACTAAGGTATGATAATGATGCTCATCGAATTTTATATTGTGGCAAGTCTATCTTTTGAAAAACATAATATGTATTTGACATTTTTTGTTGTTTTCTAATTTATAAAATTATAACCAACTAAAAAAGGTAGTTTACAAAAAAAAATAAAAATAATAATAAAAATAACAATCGTATTATTTCTTGAAATTTTACCTATGAAGTCATCGCAACCATGGGATTCTTTTTTCTTTTTTCCTTTTTTTATGTTGTCGATGAAAATGGTTTTTTTTTAATGAAAAAATGGAATAAAATGTTATTATGAACTTAAATTCTAAAAATAGAAAATGGTAACGAAAGTGTCTCAAATTCTTTTGTCAACTTTTGGAGTAATTTTTAAACATGTGCTCATTTAGAAACCTGAGAATGTAAACATATGGAACCATTAATTCAGATTTCTGTTCGTGTAGCAATTCTGGTACTAATATACGACATGCTCATCTTTTGCTCAAGTTCATGTGGGTAAATTTGTGTTATTGCAAATCCAAGCATAGTTTAAACTAATTAAGGCATATGTACTTTTGAACGTTTGAGTTGAACTCAAAAAGATATATATACATATGTATATTTTGGTGGTATTTAGTATGAAATTGCAATCATAAACATAATAAACCTTGGTTTGTGAATATTTGCAGCATCAGAGAGGTTTGCGGGAAAGAGGATGTGGACACAGCTTACAAGTATTTTAAGGCGTTCTATCAAACGTTTTCAAACATAGACAAAAAACTAAAGGTGGATGCTTGAAGTTTCACGACTTACCTTCAACGTTGTTAACATTTTTTTGTTTTTTGTTTTCAATAATTTAAAAACAATAATCCAACTACTTTAATAACTATTTCGTTCTCTATTATCAGTTTTTTCCTTTCTTAGAAGTTGTTTAAAACTGATTTGATAACTATTTTATTTTTAATTCTGCTTCTAAAAATTGTCTCCTCACATTTATTAGAACTACAACCGACTTCTTGGTGAAATTCGAAGAAAAAATAGTTCTAGAATTCTTATTTTGATTTTTAAAATTGTAAGATTTTTAAGAATAGATTTCTGCTTTTTTCCTACAATCTCTTACCCTTGTTATTAGAAAAATAAAAATTATACAAACTTGAAAATGTGTTGAGAGAGAGAGAGGAGTTCGGAAGTCAAATAGGAAAATCATAAAGAGAGGTGTTATTTGAGAAATTTCAAAAGATAAAAAATAAAGATATCGGAATATATTAAAGGAAATATATTGAATAGAGAAAGTTAGAAGGAAGTGTGTGAAATTTTGAAGAACATAAACGTGTTAAAAGCGTAGCTTGATAACACCCTTTTTGTTGCTAAAAAAAACAAAAATTATACATATTTGACCATAGTTTCAGATTTTCTGTTTTTGACTAAGAAAAAGTAAAACATGCTGGAGAGGAAAATTAGAAAAGACAAAAATTAATTACGAGACTAATTTTCAAAAACAGGAAAGCAAAAAAAAATATAACGGATCTCTTTGTATGTAGGATTTTAAAATATATTTTTCAAATTGTAGGTAAGATTTTTAAAAATAGGCTTCAACACGTGTTTAAGTTTTTCAAAACTTCACACTTCTTGGCATTCTAACTTGTATTTTTAGAAAATAAACGTATTGACTCGGGAACTTTGCAATCTCATTAAATATTTGTTAAGATCCGTAAAGGAAAGGAAAATATGTAAAGGTATTTTTTTTTTTTTTAACAAAATAGGATAGGGAAGAACTGCGCATCTTACCATGCCAATGCTGAAAAAGATCCGTAGCACGGCCTTACATGCTTCGCCATCCATTGAGCGACTGTAGACCTAACAATTTCATACCAAATTCATGTGTTATAAGGGTGCTTAAAACTATACAATTAGAAACGAGAGCAACAAGATATTAGACGAGACAGCAAGGACTAAACTTGTACTTTAACCTGTCTCCGGAGGATGAGATCCAGAAGACGGGACAGATCCAAGTTGTGGTAATTCCTGTGTTATAGTTCACAACAGGAGCAGAGGAAGTAAAATTGGATGGATACCTCAGCCAAATTACAACTTCTAATATAATTCACCATGTCTATCAAATGAGTACATTTGAGCTGCACCATTTTTTTGATAGTAAATAAACATAGCAGTTTCTATAAATGATGTCTCTTACTAGTTACTATAAAGTACTACTGTCCTTCCTGGTATATGATGAGTTACAGACAACAAAATTCCATAGAAAGAAATTAAGAATCCTGATATAACCACCACACAGCAGTTACTAGGTTGTGACCATATAACAACATAATATTGAATTTGATGGCTTTCTGGCATGAAGAGACAACACAATTAAATTAAATGGCAAGGAGAGAAGATACAGAAAGCTTCAAATATTTTCAAAAGCCAGCTAAAGGGAAATTAACAATCTAGCGAAAAGAGAATGATAAAGACTAAGAGCATGCCATACCTTACACAGCTCATGCCATAATCAAGATCTTTGCAATCAACCTCACGATCCGTAAGAATAGCTACCCTACTATTTGGTTTGTGTCTACCAAGCAGTTCCTTTTCATTCCCGCTCTACTACTAGTTGAATATTCAATCAAACCCCTGCTAGAATTTATATCAGAAACTCCAGAAATCATCTTCTCTTCAACCCTTTGAAATGCCTAAAGCACTACAATCATTATCCCATGGCCTTTAACCAGCATCTATTTTCCCACTAGCATTAGTATCCGAGTTACTGGCCAATTTAAATATCCGATCATGGACCTTATTGAATTCTTCTTTCCTATCTTCCACTCTCTTGAAACTATTTGATTTTTGTTGAGTGTGCACTTGCATCGCCAGTTACTTCTGAGTTCTGATACTCTCTGTGATCTCTGTTTGATAGCAACCTTTGTGATTCTGTTTTGTTCTGATGATAAACTTACAGGAATATCTACAAGACGAACAGCTTGATGTCATCACTGAGAAGTTTAACATAAACATACAATAGTTTTAGAACGGGACCAATCAGAAAAACCATATAATAAAACCATTAACTGCAGGAGTAATGCGGTACTGCGTGATGGGCTGCTAACTGTAAATATGAGGTAGGGAGATGCTGAAACTCAAATTTCTGTTGGGCTTGGATCACGAATAAATTTGTCAATATGTTGTCCATCCAAAGAACTAAACAACAATGTGGTATGACTCATACAAAGAGCATTAAGTTTTGTGGAATGAGAAGGCAAAGGACATCATCAACCACCAATTCTCAACAGAATATATAATTTAAAAGAGATTAAATTGTATTCTGAAAATAATCCAGTTGAATATGATGTCGAATTCAAAACTTGGTCTATACATTGAAGAGGAACCATAACGAAGAAAACTCTTTAAATTAATATCCATACACAATAGTAGACAACAATACTATAATGCACGAAAGACAGAAGAAAATCATCAGTTACTAGTTTCAACACATAACATAACTTTTGAAAAAAGAAATGTAATTCTATTTGAAACTAATCCACTTAACTATGATGCACTGCACATGTAGTGGCCGTCCAAATTGTCTAAATAAGAGGAACCATATTCACAAACGGAACTCAAAGTTAAGAATCATAATTCATAACATAGATCACCAAATTCAAGAACTATACAATTGAAATACCGTATTTTCCATCAACCAGTCTCCAATCTACCTTCTATCCCAAATTCGTATGCAGGATATAACAGATAATGTAAGAACTGAATAGTGACTACCTATCAGGATTGGATTCAATAGCATCAAACATTCAAATACCAATCACATGGAAAAACTACTCAGAACACTGCCTCTGAGACCACAACATAGACATGTATGCAAATGAAAAAGGAAACGAAACCTAACGCGACCTACGATATAGTCAGCAATTTTATTCTATCTGCCGAAAATCACCACCAATAGCAACGAATACAACGCTGATTTACACAATGCATGTCAAGTGCAATGGTTCAGACGTACAAATAGTAGAAACGGCTACGAGTTGGTCGACATCAGTAATAATCAATCACTTACTCGAGAATCGCTCGCGATGACTCTGAAAAGCCTGGTAGAATCCTCGGATTCATTGTCAAGAGAAAATGAAGATGAAGAATAAGCAGGGAGCGCAACGCCATTCGTCTCATGGCCTCAACCATGTCAGCGACCTCCCATGACTCAGGACCTTCGAGATCCTCTGCTGCAGAGGCCTCCATGGTAAGAAGAAAGACTAGAACTCCAAGCTCCATGCAGCAAAAGCGAGGCATTAGAGAAAAAATGCATGCAAAATCTCTAGGAGCTAGGGTTTCCGATAAATGTTATTTGGCGCGATTGGCCGCGACGCGACGATGGACTTTCTCGAGCAATTTCGATCGCAGCAAGATAAACATTGGAAATGAAATGCAACGAAGAGGAAGATCGCAAGAAAACTGTGGAATTCAAATTGCATACTGAATCTCTTGAGATTAGGAATCCCCGATCGAGGTCATGAACTTTGGCGGGAAAAAAGTAGAACACGAAAAGAAAACGGAAGGAGATGAAGTTTGATGGGTTCGCCGTGGTATTTATATTTTAGGTTTAAATATTATTTAATTTTAATATAATATTATTTAGTCTCTTATTTTATTTTCCCAATTTTCGAATAAGGATCCGACTCTCACAAGTCGAGAAGAATTCCATTCATCTGTTCCGCGGTTCACTTTGCCACCTTGCCTTCGTAGGGCTGAACATGTGCTGATAATATCTTATTTATCTTGTAAATTATAGTCTTTTATTTTATCTAATTACTTTACTTTTTCAAAAATAAATTTTCTTATGTTGCAATTTAGCAAGATCTTTGAGTTTTAGCTCAAATAGTTAAAAGATATATCAAGAACTTCAATGTAATTACAATATGTTGGAGAGAAAATTCGAACTTCAATTACCTTGTGCTATGTTTGCTATGTTCGTTTTGACAGGTCTAGTTAAATGTTTATTGAAAAGTCAGAAGAACAAAATAATTATAATACATGGAAATTTAGACATTAAAATAAAACATGTCAATCAATGAACGAATTGTTTTAGAGAGAGAGAGAGATAGAGAAAGGAGAAGAAGAAGAAAAAAAAACTCAATCCGTTGGAAGTGGAATGTGAACCTCCAATAAAATACAATAAAAACAATACTTCAGAAAGACTTATATTTCTATTATAAATAGATTGAATACTTTTGTTTTGAAGCTTTTTTATCCTTTTTAATATGATATAACCTTATAAAATTAAACATTTTTCTTTTCTTTTTTAAATTTTCAATATTTAGGTATTGTATCAATATATATTTTTTCCTTTATAATAATATAGTATCAACATGTGAAAGTATGAGTTCGAATATTTACCCTATAAAATAATAAATGATGACTTGAAATCTGTAGCAATAACCAAAAATTTTATTGCTTAGCTATTGAACAATCATACTGACTGGTTAACATTCAAATACAGTTGAAAAGCACAACAAATTCACCATGGTGTGTTTAAAAATATTTTGAAACTAACCACTTCTAAGTTCTAACAAAAAATAATAATAAATAAAATAATTGTAAGCTCTTTGCAAATGATAAATGAATTTTACCTCTATTTTTCAAGGAGATTAGGGGTAATTTTAGAAGTGATAATAGAATGAGTGATCTAAAAAAAAAGTATAATTGATTTTTCAAAATGACTATCCAATAATACCTTAAAAATCAATTTAAAGTAATTTTTAACTTTCCTAAAATCAATTTTTAATTTACCAAACATGATCAATAAAAATAGAAATAGAAGTAATTTTATAACTCCAAACCACACCCTACAGGCACTTTAATAGAGTTTAATTAAATATCTAATAAACTATTTGACTTGTAAATGAATTAACAGACGAGGTGTTACGAGTCAATTGAATTCAAGATACATCATGCATATGTAAAAGTTCATCTTTACCTGTCGCCCCTCTAGAATCATTTCTATAAAGTTTTAATTTGAAAATTAATTACAATTACAAAAGAAATCAGCTCAAATAGCCTCCTCTTAAAAACGTAAAACTTAGAAACTATTTGACAGCTTTTCAAAAAAATATCAAATAAAGATGTGAATAAATCGTTCGTAATATTACAACTACTGAACTAATTGATTCTCATAAAAGAACTTTATCTAATATATATGAAAACTTTGAAAAGAATAAAAGCTTACAAAGAATAATTAACCAACGTATTTTCAAAAACATCTTCCTGGAAATAAGAAAAATATTCTAAAACAACCTCCAAACAGTCTCGACTTGCTGACGTTGACAACGATAACAAACCTACAATTAACATTCACCATATAATGATGCTAAAATTATATTAAAACAAAATATAGAAAGGTGTGGAAGTAGTACCGAGATTCTTCAACATATGAGAAGTTGAAGTAATGATGTATAGTGGTTGAGGCATCCCTCAATTTACATTCCAAGTATGAAGTTTGATACTCTTGACAAAGAGCACCCTCTTTCATCAAAAAGCATGGACTTTCTAAAAATTTCATACCTGCCCATCAGAAGGGTGAAATTGCCACTCGATCCCACAAGTAGATGATTCCCACATTGGGCGTTTGGGATTGTTTTGCTCAGACTGCTAAAGCTGAGAAGGAAATGGAAAGCAATGCCTATTTCCTGCGCCATCCATCTTTGTCCTTGGAACAAGAAAGAAAGAGAGATACCAGGCACGATGTAAGTGATAAGAGTTAAGGAACTGAAATTGAAACAAATCTGTGAACTTACAGGATTTAGTAGAGTTAAGAGCAAAAATGTGAAACCCACGATCGACAAAATCATGGGGTTTCAAGCTGGTACTCAAACTGCAGCTACGGATCTCTCTTGATCCGAGTATATTTTTCCAAGCTTCATTCTCCTGGTTGTGTAATTGAGGTCTCTTCCTTACATTTCAATTTGTGAAATTTTTGGCATCTAACGAGTACAGTTCTGAGGTTTGCTTTGACAAAAACCAAATCCTCCCATACGCTGAAAATGTAAACAATGAAACGGAAGAATTGGAGTTAAACACATGGACCTCATGGTAAACGAGAAGCCAAACTAAAGAATTCTCCAGAAGACATTAAACCAATTTTCCATGCCCAGAAAATCACATGGGAAAAATGATTTCCGGGTTCAGAAACTGCACTACCGATATATCAATGGCACGAATGACAGAGATGTCCGGATGGCTAAAGTCACATATGACAACGCGAAGTGTTAGAAGTGTCGGAAATGTCTAACGTTAGGTTTAAAAACATTAGGCCCAAGATGAAATGTGGAAATCCCCTAGTTTCAAAATTAACAGGCTCTAATATCCTCTCAACAATAATCTCTCCGTCCATTGACTGTAACCTTAGTTAAAACTACAGAACCAAAGAAAAGGATAATATTATGTTTATGCTTAAAACTATACCAACAAACATTATAAAGTGACAACTTTATCTTTGTCCACGTTCTCAATTTTTTCAATTTCTTTCAAGTATAACTAATGGGAAGTGATCAGGTAAAGTGGGTAGGGAAGAGGTCCATATATCATTAAAAAAAAGCATGTACCTTCCTCCAAGATCTGCAAGTACATTCCCAGCGGGTTGCTGATTCTTCTATTCAACTTTTCGTCAATATCAGTGGCAAGAGCAACCTGAGGAGCTCAGCCTACTATTGCAAATTCCAAAGCAATGAGCTGCTTCATCAACCATAAGAGATGCAAGAAGCTCCAATGGAACTGACGGTGGGAAGAAGCATATTAAGTCACAGAAAATATGGATCCTTCTAAGCCCACCTCAGTCTTTATGCCTGCCCCTTGCCATTTCAAGTAAAAAATGTACATTGAAAGCCCATGATATATCATAACTACCAGATGGCGGGGAGCAGGCATGGCCCATGCCCCTCACCGGGGCCGTGCTAATCCAAAACTTGCATCTGGTTGCTGTTGGTATTGCTGCAAAACCATAAGATCAGGATCAACAGAGCGTGAATGAAAATAAAACACGCTCAGGTACATTGTGTTTAAATAGGAAGAAGAAAGGTAGCAATCCCAAACGAAAAATGACAACCACAAATTAAATCCACAAATCATTTGCACAAAAGGAAACTTTGCTCGATCATTCATTTTCTTTCCTTCAGCTGCCCTTTCCTGATTTGTAATCTATGATCACGTGCAAAAAAAATGGAAGTGGTATACGTCCAGTGACTCCAGTTCAATGAAAAGAATACATACTTTTCAGTCAGTGGGATAAAGTCAAAGGTACTCGATAAAATATCACCACCACAAGTGTCAAGACACAGAAGAAGGGCTGCACCCAAGCCTAGCTTAAAAAGGTTGATTGCATCAAACTGAATAAAACAGTTAGTAAGTCCAAACCTGTGAAAAGGGTTGATGAGTTTGTTCATGAGGATGGATAAAATGCATTCCAGACTGCTGACCAGGATACTGGGAGGAATGCAGGTACACGCCAGAAGATGAATGGGCATCAACATTTGGATTCAAAGGTCTAATCATTGCTTCCCGATGACCGTATCCCAAACCTGCAGGGGATGATTGGGCATTCCATGGCCCAGGTACATGTGGAGGGAGGGGTCTAGGTTGACATTCTGAAACGGCCTGTCTATGAGCAGAGCCAAGTTGTGGAAACTCAGTGTTATAGCTCACTGCAGGAGCGTACATGGGCTGCACAGTGTATGGCCCTCCACTGAAGCCAAACCCCGGATCAAATCTCTGCATATACCTGAAGAAGAATTTAGAACCAGAAATTTGGCTAACTTACTATCCCAGCAATAAACTTCTGGATGCATCTCAGATGGTAAAATTTCTAGCAGTGGCTTATCATCCAGCAGTGGCTTATGGCTCAAAAATACCATGTTTCTTGAATTATAAAAAGTTGTGCTATTTGACAAAAGTTTGCATGATTAGTCCTCGAAAAAATAAGAGAACCCTTAATTTTCACCAAAAAATAAGAAGACGTAATAAATTAAAATATTTTATCTCAAAAGAAACAAAGTAGAAAGAGAATAAATGGAAAGCTTGGAAGCTTCTCAAATACCTGCTCAACCATCTCGTGACAAAAGAAGCAGTCAATTAAAAAAATTGAGATAAAGCCAAGAGGATAATGGATGGCATTTGATACCTGTCGTAGCTCCTGTCATAGTCAGGATCCTTGCTGTCAATCTCACGATCTCTAAAAATGGCTACCCTACTATTTGGTTTGTGCCTACTAGGCATCTCCTTGTCAGTCCTACTTCTACTCATTCTACTGCTACTAGTAGAACAGTCAATCAAACCTCTACTAAAATTTGTATCAGAAACTCCAGAAATAATCTTCTCCTCAGCCTTTGAAGCACCCAAGGCACCACGATAATTATCCTGTGGCCTAGGATCAGCATCCACTCTCCCACCTGCATGACTACCTGAGATACTGCTGGAGTTAAATATTCGTGCACGAGCCTTATTATACTCTTCCTTCCTTTCTTCCACACTTTTCGAACCACTTGTTTTTGATGAATTTGCATTAGCATCTCTGGATATTTGGGACCGTTTCTGTGGCCTCTGTTTGATAGCAACCTTCATGGAACTATTTTCTTCTGATGGTAGACTCACGGGAATATCTGCAAGGCGAACAGCTGGCAGACGGCATTCAGATGTCTTGCGAACAATAATTTTGGAACCAGACCCATCAGGTAAACTATTGTCCAATAGAACCATGGACTGCAGTGAATAATGTTGGGCCACCCGATGTGCAGCTAACCGTAAATATGAAGTAGGCAACTGCTGAAATTCTAGTTGTTGTCGAGTAGGATCACGAATAAATTTCTCAACATCTTGCTCCATGCGCAAAACTAAAGCAATGATATTATAAATATCAAATATTATCAATTGAGGAGGATATAATCCAAAGAAAATCAATTGAGGAGAATAGATCACGAACACTATGTTTTCAACAATGAAAATAGTACATATTGATTATCAAGCACTGCAAATAGAGTTACTAATTAGAATCTTCTAAAATGAGGAAATGAGTTTGTAAGCATCATTGTGAAAAAGAAGGAAAAGGTGCTTCCTAGAAACTGATGAACTTCTAGATACAAGAATTTTAAATTTCTGATTTATGCTTTCTGGTGGTGATGATTTTCTATTAGATGCACAATCTTCCTTGATTATGTGAAAAGTTACAACCCTATTCCATCTATTCCTTACCAGATAGGACTAATATTTCAAAAGGCTAAAAGCAGCTTTGAGGCTTTTCAGAGACAAGGCATAAGCCTCAATTTTAATTTAAAAAAATTATGCAAATCTTAATCTTGTGGGATCAAGTATTATTGCAAAACACAATAGTTAGGTAAAAGTATTTAAAATAAAATCATCCCTGTCAATTGCCACTTAAATAAAAATTCTTTTTTTTGGAAAGGAGCTTAAATAAAAATTCTAAAAGGACATATTTATCATCACTACTATTATCACTAATAAGACCAACTTATACTAAAAAATTTTGCCTCTAATGTTATCAAAGCGTATGCAGTAAAAATAGTAATTGATTGAATTGTCACAACTCATGTATTAGCATTCCATACGAGTGCGTGCACACGCACAAAAAAAAAAGAAAGAAAGAAAGACCCTTATATTTGTTAAGACTTGAGCAAATTAAGAGGCGTGAAAACTAAGCTTTTTCAATGCATTTTAAGGGAGATGTAAGCCTCTTATAGTCCAAAGAAGGCACAAGTCTTGAGGCCAAAATTTAAAGTCTTGCCTCAAGTCGTAAGCCTAAAACCCTATTAAAACATAATATAAGTTTTAAAAAAATGCCTGCTCCAATTTGATCTGACAAAGAGTAGAATTACAAAATAAATTGGAAAGTGCACACAAGCTAGAGGCATGGAATTTAGCTAAATCTAGAACATCTCCCCAACTCATACACTTTTCTTTAATAGCCTCCTAATTCTATTCATCCATATTCCCCGAATGGAAAAGGTTTCTAGTGCATTCAGCCTAAGCGACAAAACCTATGCCTTTCCTCCAGAAACCGTGTCCACAAAACAATTCCTCAATAAGAACAGTTTCACTTGTTTTGGATACCATCCTTTCCTAAGAACTTTACATGCTTCCAACTTCCTTCTCCATCTTTTAAATCTCTTCCTGTACTAACGTTCGAACCCAGCATTTAAGTCCTACAACTCCTTTATCAATTTATTCTTAAAGTCCACCACCCCATGTAAACTAGGAAAACAATCAACTAAGGAACTGCTACCAATCCACACATCTTCCCAAAATTCTCTTACCACCATCGCCAACCTTTATCTTGGAATGCTTAAACTCATATAGTCATATTACTTAGTTTTTAAGATATTACTCCAAACAGACTATATCATGCGGCTTCTTGAAAACGCACCACATAGTTTTTTAGTAATAACACTTCTAATGCAATTAATACAAACTATGGTGCTTTCTTTTAGTATTATAAAGTTTTGGTTTTGAATTTTCGGTTTATCAATAAAATGTATCTCTCCTTTTCAAAAATAGTACGCAGACAGCGACGCTCTCTTACTATCGATTGGCAGCAAGAAAGGAGGCATTTGAAAGACTAGACCATACTAAAGACCGGTCACTTCTGGCCCAGCTTCAAGAAGGCCGAGGCTATCTCCCTCGTACCAAATGTGACATTAGAGAATTCATGAAACTGATCATACCATCCATAACACAGAAAAGGTAAACGACTTACTTGATAGGCGCTCCCGAGGGTTATGCAAAGCTTCGCGAAGGAACTGATCAACCTGATTGATAACATCTTCGGAAACGCTATCGAAAGTAGAAGAAACCGAGGCGGGAGGGGAGGGAAACGAAGCGGGAGCAGCATCGGCAACGGAGTGGTCCAAGGATTCGGAATTCTTTTTAGGAGACGAAGAGGAGGGGAGCATCAATCGGCTCATGGCCTCGTCCAAATCGGCGACCTCCCATGAATCCGGTGCTCCGAGATCCTCCACCGCAGAGCCCTCCATGGCCAAACGAAGGACGAGGAACCCTAAAGTCCTGGCACCAAGCGAGACATTAAAGATCAGAGAATAAACGCCCCCAAACAGGAGATCGAGGCAGCAGGTGAATTTGGGGATCGGAATTGCATTTAAGGATTAGGGTTTCGGCTTTCGACCACCGTGACGGAGGCGGAAGAAGAAAAACAGAAGAGTCTAGACGAGAGAATTTGGCGACCGCGATGATTGATGATGAAAGTTGAATGGTTTGAGACCGCGTCAAAGGTTGCGTGCTTTCGACGCGCACGATATCCTCTCGCGTTTCCTTTTTTTTTTTTCTTATTTTTTCTTCCTGTGCGCAGTGTTGGGCCTTATTGGATCAATGACCCGTTCCGAGACGGGTGGTTTTTGGAGGCTTCTTCTCATATATACACGTATACCCCTAATTATCAAAATTATTCCAATATGTTAAACATTAATTCCGAATGTTTTAGTATTTTTTTTCAATTTAGTTATCATGATTTAAATATTTTTAATTTAGTGAAATCAAACATTTTTTTTAATTTAGTACTTAAAGAACGTATATTTTAATTTATTACCAACTATTAAATTTTATCTTTTATATTTTTTAAGAAGAGTAATGATCCTTTAGAATCCTCCAACTCCCATATGTTATATTCAAAAGACTAGTGTTTTAATATTTTTCAATTCGTTTATTTTTGTTTGTAAGCATTAAAATTGACTAACGAAAGCTTGCATGACACAATAAAAAAAATAAAACTCTGAAATTTCTAAATTCTACCAAATTCTCAAAATTTTAGAAGATGAATTAGAAATTTCCGTCTATTATTTATCTCAAGTTTGTTTAACCTATAGAATATTGTGTCATGTAAGTTTTATCAGTAAATAATTTTAATAATGGAAATGGTATGGTTGAAAAATGTTAAAACTGAGGACTACATTGAAATTGAAATAGTTGGTTTGTTATTAATATTATATTTACACTATAAATAGTTGGTTTTGATTTTGATTTTTTTTATATTTTGTTGATTTTTTTAACGGTATGATGAAAATGTTGATGTTAATGTTGAATTTATGAACATGTAAAAATGTCGACATGTCGACGAGAATTCAATATCCTAATTTTAAAGGGCAAAATATGAGAGTGAAAAAAAAATCAAATTAAAATTGAAATGTAAGTTTTTTAGTACAACAATATGTGGGAGCGGGAGTTCGAACATACAATTTTTGACCAACGATACATATTTTAATAAGTTAGAACTAACCCATGTTAAGATTGAAAATGTAGGTTCAAAAGGAGGACAACACATAAAATTAAAATAACAATGTTAGTGGATAAAAATAAAAATTGCTACAATTAATTACTAACATGTATCCACCATTCGAGTTAACTTTTCACTATTTATCATTCTATGATAAAACCAAGGTCTAACCACTTTTTTCATT
The DNA here is from genome assembly GCF_013281855.1 of Momordica charantia. Taxonomy (NCBI): domain Eukaryota; kingdom Viridiplantae; phylum Streptophyta; class Magnoliopsida; order Cucurbitales; family Cucurbitaceae; genus Momordica; species Momordica charantia. Next base: position 28,301,997 of record NW_028275167.1, on the reverse strand, counting down.
TTTAATGTGCATGAAGTAAAGTATTTATCTAGTTCAATCATTTTGTCGCTGAGATATCAAGATTTTGCAAATTAAGTTTGAGAACAAACAAGTTTGTAACCCATTTTTAGTACAACAAGGGAGTCGGGAGATTCAAACTAATGATTTATTGGTCAGATAGATGTCAGTTACTACTAAGCTAAATTAATCTTTACTTGTAACCTCTTATATATTAATATCAAGCCATATAAATAGGCTACGATCGGATGAATAATTATAAAATATTAATTATCTGAACTACAACTCTAATCGACCAATAAACTAATAAAAAGCTCAATATAATCATCTATCCACTACAATCTAGATATTTTGCATGTTGGGTGGTCATCTAACTTTAAAAGAGCTCCACACTATACAATCTGAATGATAAATCAACATCTCATAATCGTAGCATGCCACTATTTAAAGTTGAGAATTGGAGGCGAAATTTTTTATGTTACACAACTTTTCTTCCCAAATGTTCATCATTCACCTGTGTATAGCAAGTTGCAACACAAACGTCACCATCAATCAGATTGATTTGCTAGGTCATCTAACATGCACTGAAATCTAATTGCCACCGAAATGTTTATCTAAAAAAATCAAACCTGTTTTTTAGAAATTTCATACATTTAAAAAACATATTATGAGTTTTTTTCTTTAAAAAATTTTTAAATACAACATGATTGCGATGGTTCAAGTTGTATTTACCTTACCTTTAGTTTGATTTGAATTATGTTATTTTTATAAAATTTCAAACTGAAAAAACATATTTATTTTTTCTATTATTTATATAAATGTCTAAAAAAAATTGGAGGTGTCTTCAAAAGCTAATTTAAAATGTCATGCTCAACTTTTTGATATAACTTTTTAAGATACAATGAATACAATATGTTGCTGTACTAAAAATGAAGGGGAAAAAAATCTAGAATACAATGAATCCAAAAAGGAAAAGAAAAAAGAAAAAATTGAGTTAGTAACGATAATGTAAAGGATCTCATGAAGAAAGCTTCAACTTGTTCGGTTTTGGAGAGTAATCGGCCTTTTCAATCTTTTACAGTAATGGTCATTGTTAATGGGCTTTTTTTTTAGTTAGAGGTGGAAAGTAGCCAAATCAGTTTGTAAAATTTCTCATAAACAACCGTACACAGGTTTCAAATACAGGATCTCCTACCTGATATCATATCTATGGGGTTCTATATTCTCAAAATCAATTGATAATGAAAAAGGTAATACGGGTCTATTATAGACCATTGTTAGGTCATTTTTCTTTTCAATGTGGGATTTTCAACAAATAGAACCACTCTCGATCAAGTAACCATGATTTCTCCGTGGGCATTACGAATAATAGACCCTATACTCATCCGATTTTCTGAAGCTCTGATTTGTTAATGATCCCATATTGAAAAGAAAATGAATTTTACAATAGTTTATAATAGACATTAGTTACTTTTTTTATTGTCAATTGGTTTTGAAATTAAACTCATGAATATTAATATGGTATCAGAACCCAAAATGTTCAAACAAACAACTGGTCTAGGATCCGGTCGGGTTCGGAATTTTCCAACCCAATCCAAATTGAGGTTTAATTGAACCCAATCTGGGTTGGGTTCGTTGGGTTGTCGGGTTTTTTGAACACCTCTACGTCCCATATTGAAAAAAAAACATAGACATAGGCTACTCCTATTCGTCAGCTCGGTGGCCCAACTTCAATGAATAGTCTCGCGATTCCTATATATGTTAAGAATTTCGACCTTTATATATTTCAAATTTGCTGAAATTGAAATAAGTATGGATCGTTGTAGATTAGTTTGGTGGAAAATGATAGCCTTTTTCTAATAAACATTTTCATAAATTGACTCCCTCCAAAACAAAAATACTTATGATAATGAACACGCACACTCGCGTATGCCTATGTGTTGATATTTGCTCTAGTAATTGAACGCACCACTCTAATTAGTATGGATTTGCGTCTATGCTCATTTAAAAGATGTCGCCATCAAATAATTACAATACAATATAAACTTGGGACTTTCAAAAAATAAATTTGTGTAAGGATGTAAGAGTCAACGTAATATTAAATCGATAAATACGAGGATTATAAATCAAAATACAATAATTAATAAACGTGTCAATATCTAAATCTAGACAAAACAATCTTATATTATATAAAGAGGTGAATAGTAATTGGTTAAAAGTAATCAATTAATTTTTCGTTTAATGCAATATAGTTATGATTAAAATATTCAGTATCCAGTAATTAATAGATATTACATGAAAGCATTCCGGTGAAAATAAATTAAAAAAAACTATAAAGTCATTATCTTAATTATATTACAAACAATTGTTAGAACATAAATAATTTAACATCTAGATTAATATTAGAACCTTTTAAATCAACCTATACAGTTATAATTAAATTAAGTTAAATAATATAATATACCTATCGCAAGCCAAAAATTTATATATAAAAAATTAAAATTAAAATTTTTTGAATCCAAACAATAAAGGTGAGTAATTGAACTTTCAGTATATATCAAGTAAGACAATTAATTTTTTATCCATTAAATTATGATCGGACTGGAATTTTTATATTAAAGTCTAGACTTTTTATTATTATGTTATTATATTAGTTTCAGTACAATGTATGACTTGGTCATGAAGTTAGATATTAGTTGAAATTTGAAAATAAAGTAGGAGCAACATTTTCCTATGGAGCAATTAGTAGGAATGACAACTATTTATTTTTATAATAAAAAATAAAAAAGTATCCATTTTCTCTCTTTCCTTTTGTGTATATATATTTTTTTTCCGGGAGATTCTTGCTGACTTATTTTCGATAAAATATTACAAGTAAACTGAGTAATGAAAAACAACAATTTCGTTATATCGAATAGGAAAATAAATGATTATTAAAAAAAAGAATAGGTAAAAAAAATTAAAATAAGTAAGTTGGAAATTGGAATGCCAAACGACATGTCGTTGGGTCCGCGTCAACTGACAAATTCCAGTGAACGCGCGTGGACCGTACGTTGTGGTTGACTTCAATGATTTCTATCAGCCCTCTCCTTTATTGGGTGCGCGTCTCCGTTATCGTGGCGTGACCGCGTGGGCAATGTCATCTTCTTGGGCGATCATTATTACTCATTATTTTACAAATAGATTTGGAAGTAATTAATTAAATTGTTTTTTAGATCAGGAATCCGTAATTATATATATCTCTGATCAATAGGTAATGAATTCAAAATTTTTATCTACCACTTTAGTATATATATTTTCAATTAAGTTCTTATTATAACAGAATGTTAAATTAATTAATATATTGATGATGGTATGACGTAGAGCGTAAAATAAGATTTGAAGAGGTAAATACTTACCCTAAAAAAGAATTTATATTATATTTTCTATAAGATATAGGATATAAAATTCTCCTCCAAAGCATGTGCAAAGTTTTTTCAGAAATCTCAAAGAAATTATTTTGAAGAGTCTTAAAGTTGAATCGTATATATCTCAATTTGATGCATTTTTTCCCTACCCCTCCCAATCCTATGTCAACTAGGTGACTTAAATAGATGCCCATATTGTCACATTAATACACTAATTAAGGCACACATATGTTTGGACTCGTGTTATTCATTTTGTTATACAATTGAATATATAGCAAAATAAGTTATGACAAAAGATCAAAATAGTTATCTTTTCAAATTCAAAGAGTTTAAGAAGCAAATTAGACACTTCAAAAAGTTGAAGAAGTAAAAGAGACTAAATCTAAAAGTTAAAATACCAAAATGAGATTTAAACTTTTTGGTAAAATAAATTCGAATATGTAGATACCGACCCTAAAGAAGACCTAAAAATTCCATTTCCTACGAAAAACATGCAATATAAGATTCTCTCGTAAAGCATATACAAAGTAATCCGAGAAATCTCGAAGTTAAAATTCTATCTCAGTTTGATGTGTTTTTGCACATTCCTCTCAATACACATATCAACTAGTGACTTTAATACATGCTCATATTATCATATTAAAACACACACATATGAAGTCATGATCTATTAAACAATCAACAAAATAAATAACAACAATCATTAAAGTAGTTATTTCTTCAAATGCTAAGAAGTCAAACTAGACATAATTTTAATAGTTTAGAGACTAAAATAGAACATACCTAACTTCAAATATCAAAACGAAATTTTAACTTTTTCGTTAAATAAATTCGAGGATATGTAGATACAAAGTCTTTAAAGAATACCTACGAGACAATACCATATAAGATTTCTTGCAAAGCATTAGTTTGAAAATTTTCAAAGTTCAATCAAATGCATTTTTGAATGCTCCTTCCAATACCCACGTCAACTAGTGACTCTCATTACATGTCCATATCATAACATTAAAACGCACACACATATGAAGTCGCTAAATAATCTGACAACAAAAATAAATAATAATATTAATGATCATAAAGTAGTTACCTTTTCAAATGCTAAAAAGCCACTGACCATTTTTTAAAAGTTAGACTAAATTCTAAAAGTCCAAATATAAAAATGAGAGTTAAACTTTTTCTTAAAATAAATTCGAAGATGTAGATACTCGCCCTAAAGAAGACCTAATATTCTATTTCCTACGAAACATACGATATAAGATTCTCTAGCAAAGCATAGGAATTCCACCTCAGTTTGATGCGTTTTTGCACGTTCCTCCCAATACCCACATCATCCAATGACTTTAATACATGTCCACCATATCCTCACATTAAAACATACACATATATGAATATGAAGTCATATCATTCATCTACATTAAACAATATTCAAAGGAAATTATTTTTTCAAACCAACCAAACTAGTCATTTCAAAAATTTAGTGACTAAGATATAATAAACTTAAAGATTTCAAATACCAAATTAAGATTTAAATTTTCAAAAAATAAGTTTAAATATAGGAATGTAGGATACCCTACCTTAAAAGAAGTAATATTATTCCATTTCTTGAAAAAAAGAAAAAAGAAAAACTAAAATAGTTTGAGAAATGTGAAAGTTAGAATTGTACCACAAGGATTTGGTACTACCAATATGTGTTTTGCAGTACAAGTTCATATACGAGGAGTACAACTGGAGCCGATGCCCATAACAAAAAAAGAGAGCCAAAAAAAAAAAAAAGAAAGGCACTCCAGATTCCACTACCAAACGTGATTTCTACTTCTGTTTTGGCAGGCCAGCAACCAGATCCAATCCAACCGTTTTTTATTTATTTATTCCTTTTCATAAAAAGTTTGAAGGATTTTCATTGTCAAAACATCTTTATTTTATCAATTCACGATTACTTGTGAAAGAGATAAAAAAAAATATGATTTATTTATATGGTAGAATTTGAACTCATATTGGTTACCCGAATATGGCTTAGTAAATAGGACAATTGTTATGGTACAAATAAAATTGAATCTAATAGGTAAGTCACGAAGCAACAAATAAATCTCAGATGAGTCGAAATTAAAAAAAAAAAGAAACAAAAGGAAAAGAAATAAAAAAGAGGAAGGAAACTCAGATTCAGAAGTCTGACGAGAATCAAATGTAGCACAGAACCCAACCAACCAAAATTCGACGCCAGGCTAGCTAATGATCCAACAAATCTTAACCTTCGATTCCAACCTAAACATTATTGGACAATGTTTGACTAGCACCACACCGGTGTTCAGTCTTCTATATTTTGCACGTTAATGATGAGTCCCTTTTGGTATGACATTTGGTTAAACAATCCAACTAAATTTACACATCAACCACGGTTATTACCATTTCAAAAGTTGATCATTCGGTATCTTATTCCTGCCAGTGTAGAACTCAAAAAAGAAAACAATATATGTTAAAATGGTTGGATTTTATAATATCTTCCTACTTCGGAATTATTTTATATTTTGTTACCTATGTTGATATCGATAAGGTGGAATCTTGATTAAAATGACATGTCTAATCAAATGATAAATTAATCTATTAAATAGGAGGAAGCGATTCAGCACCCAAAATGGATCAATGAAATTAGAAATTAGGGTAGGTATGACATGTTCATGTTCTTAATTGATTGTATATAGACATTCAAATTATTCACTACCGAACATTGTCCTCTTTTTTAAAAAAAGGCGTGGAACAGCTTTTCTTTCCGCAAAATTTCATTTATTATTTTATTATTTAAATTAGTTGTTATATAATGTAAAATGATGCACTTGCCTTTGAATCATAAAACTATTTGAAATACCGATTATTGATGCAATTTGTAGGGATAAAATTTAATATCCATATATATCTTTTATTTTATATTTTTAAGAAAATTGAATTTGTAGCTTAAATAGTGTAACTTAGAAGGGAGGGACAACTTTTATTTCCATGACTATATTTTGTGTATTATAATAAATTGGAGATATGAGAGTTCAAATTTCCACCGAGAGAAATGATAGATATCCATTATCGTTGAACTATGCATCTGGATCGTGTATATTTAGTTGATATTAAAACTCTAATTTTATCTTTGTCAATAAACAAAACAATGTTATCCATGAAATTTATATATAGTTTTTTCAAGTTGGGGTTGGAAAAGTAAATTAATTTATTACTTTAAATTCATATTTTAATTTGATAAACCGAAAAAGACAAAATTCAACATTAAATAAAAAGCTAAATATATAGGGGTGGAAAATGAGTTTTATTAACACATCCCTATTTCCTTTACTAAAAAAACGTGTAAATAAATAAATAAATATATATATAGAGATACATAGAGAGAGAATATGGACCAAAAGATTATTAAAATATTATTGAAGAGGGTGCAATGACTAAAAGGTCCTTGATGGTAGTTGAAATTGGAAAGTTATCCTGTTGGGAATCGGGCGTGATTTTTTAATTATCGGGTTGACCCGACCCACCAAGTAGGGTATATTAAAGCCGCGTGAACATCCTGGCAAGACCCATCTGCGCAGAGATCGGCGAGGGCGATTTTTCCGAGACTTTTCTTCGTCATTTTCTCCTCCGAATTTCTGTAACCTGTAATCATGTCTCAGGTATACTACGAATTTCTCGGTTATTTGCTCTTGTATGCAATTGTCGGAGATCTTTTTTCGGTTTTTCTGCCTTACCTTTTTGATTTCTCTCTCTCCCTCTTTATCTAATCGATCTTGTGATTACGAGATCGGAAGTTACGTTATTTCATTCGCTTTTCAAACTTCTTACCAGCAGCTCGGTGCATGGATTGTTGATTTAAATTGAAGTACAATAATCTGTTCTAAAACATTATGCAATCCATGGCTTAAAGGCTTCAATGATGAAAGAACTGCTCACCTGAGTGTTGATATCTTGCATAAATTTTACTTATCTTTTGCGATTCGGACTTACGGATGTTCGGTTCTTTTAGCATTTTATCTCTTCTTCTTTTTCTGATTTTTCGTTTCTCCCTGACGTTTTACGAATTAGTTTTTCATTTAACGTGAATGCGATACGAGTGATAAACGCGACAGTAACCATGCCAATGAGATCGAAGTCTGAGAGAGCTCCATATAAGCATTTTGTTAGTATCATATACTGATCAATATATTGGTCAATGAATTACAAAGGAAGCTTTGTCTTGGTCATATGTCGAGATTGCGAGGTAATTGATTGCATGTTTTCCCAAGTTAAAATGTTCTTGATCGCTCATGATCATATCAGTTCTGCTCTTTTATGCGTTTTCTAAAACCTAATTTAAGTTTTCCTTGGGGATTTGAGTTGTCGAAAAATCAGTGAGAATGTTTATGGATACTGCGGACGGTACACAAGTCCCGACATACAGATAGGATTGGATGAATGAGTAAATTTCTCTTGAAGAACTTGGTAAAGAACCAGAGATATTTAATTCTCTTGTCAATTTAAATGCATGTGGGAGCGGAGCTAACTTTTATTTATTGGTATCAATTAGCAGTCCATATCCCTCCCTCCAAATCTAGCGGAGTTCTTTGATTCCAGCTAAACAATACGGTTTGGAATTTGTTTTGGTGCAGACTACCGTTCTCAAGGTTGCTATGTCATGTCAAGGCTGTGTTGGGGCCGTTAAAAGGGTACTGGGAAAACTGGAAGGTTTGTTCTTCCTCTGCTAAAGTTTGGTCGTTTTATGCTGTGCTCTTATTTGTGCAATCTTTCTACCAGAGTTTGAGGTTCAAATCTGAAAGTTTCATATTGCATTTTTGTGGTCCATATGTTTCGACATTTTTATATTCTGTTGAACGATATGAAAATATTTTTGGACTGATGTGTGAATTCTTGAAAGTGTGAACCGTTTCGGGTCAATTTCAACAAACCATATATATGCACGCCTGGCTAATTTTATTGCCAATTTAGTTCTCTTTTATGTCTAAGTTTGTCAATCGTTCTTTAGTTATCTGGAAGATCTGGTGCACCCTTTACTGATTTCTTGAATGAAGATAATTAGATATTAAATCTATCGATATTGCAACATCGAGTGTCCTTTAGTCTAATCTCTTAGACTTCTGCTATTAGCAATCGACTATCAATTCTTATATTTATAAGTTCTTGGCTACCATGTCCAGGAGTCGAGTCTTTTGATGTCGACATAGATGCGCAAAAGGTGACTGTGAAAGGAACCGTGGGGCCTGACGTAGTTTTTCAAACTGTTTCAAAAACTGGGAAGAAGACTTCCTTCTGGGAAGCAGAAGCCCCGGGAACAGCGGCGCCAGAGGCGCCACCTGCACCAGCTGAAGCAGAAGCTAAACCTGCTGAGCCTGTGGCTGCTGCTTAAGGTTTATTCCATTTGCTTAATGGGAATGGTCTGTTCAACGCATAAGCTCTTTGCTTCGTGAAGTTAGTAATGTTGTAATAGTACGTGATCTTGGACTTTTAGTCTGTAATAATTGATTGGAGTGCTTCTTGTATGACCTTTCTACTCTAAAACTTAAATATAGATATATTTCTGTTTTTGCCTCGATTCTCTCTCTCTCTCTCTCTCTCTCTCTCTCTCTCTCTCTCTCTCTCTCTCTCTCTCTCTCTTTTTCCCCTTCATTTTGACCTTCTGCTTCCTTCAGTGGCTTCTTGATATTCTTTGGAATGGTTCAGTTCCTTGAAGGACCTTCAATGGCTGGTGCCTAACTTCCTGTACTAATTTGATTCTGATGATTTGCATTGAAAAGTTGGTTAAATCTGTATTTTGATCGTTGAGTTTGTTTTACGGTTTGTTGGAGAAAAGCGTAAAGATGACAGAGTATTATTATAGGAAACTTTCGTTATACTTATACCCCACTTCATAAGATGGATATCAATTTTAATACTCGCATATAAGCACTTTCGAAAAGTTAAATGTATATTTTGATCGGTTAAAGTTTGCACCATTTCTTTAGAAATTTATCAGAAATTTGAAGGAATAAATAATTGATTATGGTTAAAATACTTTTAGTATTGGTTCATCTTAATCGCTACACTTTTAAAATGTTCATTTTAGTCCTTATAATTTCAAAATGTTAATTTTGATCCTTGTACTTTGTAGTCCTTATTTTAAAATTTTTTTCACAAAATCTACACATAACGAAAATCATTTAATATAGAGTCTATTTTAAAAATTTTTACACGGAATCTACACATAATGAAAATCATTTAATATAGAGTCATGATTATGTTTCAATAAATATGTTAAACGTAATGTCATATTGAAATTGTGATTAAAAAAATAAGACTATAAATAAAATTAAGAGTCCAAAATGGTCACTTATAGAGACCAAAATAAATATTTTAGAAGTATATAGACTTAAGTGAACCGGAACCAAAATAAATATTTTGAAAATAGAGAAAGCAGAATGAACCAAAGCTAATAATTGAGAACTAAAACAACATTAGTTTCTATTGCATTTTTAAATGTTAAATTTCATTTTTTTTTTTTGAAACAGAATGTTAAATTTCATCTCATCATAGTTTTCTTATAAAATATAGTTGACCTTGCATGGATTACAAAATTCAACCCCGCTCAATCGGATGTATTAACTAAATAGAATGATGTATGTATCTATGAGAGTATAATATCTATGAATTTATTTATTTATTTTCAAACACATTATTGAGTATAGACTTTGATGGAATTGTTTTTTAAATCGATATTTTGAGAATGTAATTGAAAATTTGAAAACGACGTAATTGGAAAATGTTACAAATTTTAGAGAGGAAATCGAGTATCACATTTTTCTTTTATCCAAATTCTTTCGCTACTAAAGGTGAGATTTTATGGACCAATTTGTTAAGATCCTCCAACATCTTCATTGATATGTACTTGGGCATAACTCAATTTGTCGATATCATTTATAATCATTCCCAGCTCATATTCATAAATTTGCTTGTGGGTAGGTACAAAAATAAGGATTGCCACTCGGAGATACGCAGTGAGATAAAATAGTTTTGATTCCAATTCCATAAAATTTATGGTAAACATTTCATTCTATTTGATTTCATTCCCATTCCAAGCATTGTGAGTAGATGGGGCATGTATTAAATCTCAATAACAACCATTTACTTGCCGATTCTACGAGGGAATATAGTCAAACTCCATGTCCCATGATGCCCACATACCTTAAGAATTAATTCATGTGTTTTCCGACACCATTATTGTTATGTTAGGTGTGAATTTGAGAAGAGTTCTTAGTGTAAGGATTTGAAGTGAAACAAATATTGTAAGATTTGAAAATAAAATGATAGCATTCGAAAAAATAGAAAGGAAACAACAATGTAAGTGTTTGAATACATGATTGCTTTGATACCATCTTAAAACGTTAATAAATCACTAATTAACTTTTTTTTTTATAGATTTTTTTTTTACTTAAACAAATGAATTCAAAAGTTTAGGCTAATGAGTTAGGGTAAATTTATTTCATTTATGGATACGATATCAGAGTAGGAGATCATATCTTCGAACCCTCCATTGTCATTTCCTCTACATTTAATATTGATTTCTGCTCGTTTAGCCTTGAATGATTAAATTTACTCTAACCCATGAGCTTACCTTACAATTTAACGTTTCTAACTTTTTATAAACATAAGCTTTTGGAAACAGTTCCTAAGAAATGTTTCTAAAATTATATAAAAAATGCAGAAAGAACATAATCGTGTTTTGTTTATATTTCAAGTTCTTTCTAATTTCTAATAGATAAAAGCATTATTTTATCAATAGTTAGTTATAAAATGTACATTTAATATAAAACAAAAAAACATACCAATTTTGAATATTGAATTTGAAAAATTAACTTTTCATATAAAAATTTTAGAGAACAAAAAACAATAAATTGTTACATTTAATTTTTTTTGTTGGGTAAGAAAAGTACTAAAAACAAGACGGTTCCTAAATGTAATTTTATTTTTACGAATTAAAAGAAGAAAAACAAGAAACAATACGAAACCGGCCATAAAAAGCAATCCAGGTTCCAAACCGGCTATATCATGACATTGACATGACTCCAGGAAGGAAAAGGCAAATTTTGAAGATGGTGAGGACACGAACGGTGGAAAGTAAAGCGGGTTGGGCTCGATGGGTCCAATTAACGGGCCGATAACATCAGGCCCAGTCCAAATCCCATCGGCCCAAAACTTGGATAGCTGCGCAATCTGCGGTCTGCCAGGCGCTTGAAATAACCAGAAACCCTACCTCTCTCCTCTACATACTATAAATACGAAGCCATCAACAGCATTTACAGAACCCTAGCTGAACTCTCTCTCTCTCCTGTTTGCGATTTGTTCTGTGAAGGATGAAGGTCGTAGCTGCATATTTGCTGGCCGTTTTGGGAGGCAACCCCAGCCCTTCCGCCGGAGATGTGAAGGATATTCTTGGATCTGGTACATCCGCTTTTCGCTCTCGTTTTTTCCATTAGTTTTCATCGATGTTTTGATTGTGGTGGAGTGATCGGGAGTATCTCTGTTGATGTATAATTATCCTTGTTCTTTTGATTAATATGTCTTGCTAGTTTGATCAGTATGTTTTATTTGTTTGATAGGATCGTTTGGTTCTTTACTTTCTTCTGATTTCCTTCGATTTGTTTCGATTTTGAGCGTTGTCGAGATTCGGAGTTTTGTTGTTGAACTATTAGATTAGTGTTGGTTGATTGATTTCGCACATTTCGGGCTGTTCGACTTCAAATTATGGCAAATTATTGACGGTTTTTTAGAAGATATATGCATCGTTATTGTTTGTCTTCTTCATATGTGGATCCTGTCATTTGGCTAGGCTAGCGTTTGAGTTTTTTCAGGTTATATTCGTTCGTTAACGCAGTTTTTGACTATCAGCTCGTGCTTGAGAAACAATATGATGAATGATTCTGTTATCTGTGGCTGGATATGAATGGAATTTTCAAGGAGGAAGTATCGATACTACATTTATCGTTGATTTAGGAGAGTTGTGCAGTACAAATTATTTAACTTACTTTAGACGCTTCTTTTGGCTGGAATAGTGTTCTTCTAGTCGTTATTATTTGACATGGATGATTCTAAAAGCTCTTATATTTTGTTTCTACTCTTCATATTTAATGATTTGTTATACGTCTGAATTCAATTTCTCACGTATGATTTGGATATTGAAATACTTGAATGTAAAATATTGCCAATGGGGTCATAATTTTCTTGTTGGAACTATTTTGCAGTTGGAGCTGAAATTGATGAGGACAGAATTGAGCTTCTCTTGTCTAATGTGAAGGGTAAGGATATTGCAGAGCTCATTGCATCCGGAAGAGAAAAACTAGCATCTGTTCCTTCTGGTGGTGGTGGCATTGTGGCGGTGTCTGCTGGAGGAGGCGGAGGTGGTGGTGCGGCTGCTCCTGCTGCAGAAGAGTCAAAGAAAGAGGAGAAGGTCGAAGAGAAGGAGGAATCAGACGATGTAAGTTTCATAAATGTTTATGAAGATGTTGCTTGGACATGCATGTTAACAGTAGAAAATCTCACATTCTTAATTATCGAAACTCTTTCATGAATAATATGTTCCTAAGCTCAATTGAAATGCCATAGGATCTTTACCTTATGACAGTTTCTTCACATAAATCTACTTGAACTATGAGATCTCTCCACAATTTTCTCTTATAATTCCTTGTTTCATGTTTTGCAGGACATGGGCTTCAGTCTCTTCGATTAAGTATAATTACAATGTCGAATGTTGTTCAGAGATTCTTCAAGAGTTTAGATTGGAATTTTTGTTTTCACATGTAATCTTTTTAACCTTATCCTGCTGTTATGATGAGCCAAATGTTATTTTATTTTCAGTTAATGAATTTCGTCGTAATTTTTGGATGTCCCTAAACACCTGGTATAATATTATATGAAAAAAGGAATTGGCGTTATTGCATGAATTTCAATCGCAGACTATTGCTGCTGCGCTTCCTTTTGCAACATCTAAACTAAAAGGAGACATGGGGAATGGCTTCTTTGACTTAGTTTATCAAAGGAAAAAGAACAGCAACTGCAAGAGCTGAGGGTAAATTTTCTACCCATATTTTTGGCTAATAACTTTTATTTTTATTTTTTTATTAATTTTATCTAATTGAAAATTTGCATACTCAATTTCTCAAGCTCATCAACCCCCTTGTTTGAAATGGCTAAACAGTATCGTGCTTTTTCCACGGGTGGAAACATATAAGTACCCTCGTCTTGGGTGTGCAAGACTTCAAATGTGTGATTATTGCAGTTTCTAATTAATAGAAGTGAACTAAATTTACATGAAAACAAAAAATATATTAATGGTTGATTACATGGGTTATTCCTAGATGGAGTCAATGATTAATTAAGAAGTTGGAATGTTGTTAGTACGCATTTTCTATAATAGATGTCTGATTTGGATGGTGTGGCATTTTGTTTGAAGAATAACGTTCGATAATATAGAGTACATATTTGAACAAGTTATTTAAAAAAAGAAAAAAATGAAAGTGGAAAGCTGCCCAATATTTATTTATTTTTATGTGTATATATATATATTGTAATTTGATTTACGTATAAAATATACAAAAAATTAAGATCAACCTCAAGTAAAGAATTATAATAGACGAGAAAATTTTTTTTCTAGTTACATTCAATTTGTTTATATATAGTAAAAAGGTCGTACAATGACTGGTCTATAAGCCATTTGAAAAGAAAATTTTGTTTTGCAGTTTTTAGATAGGTTCAAAAAATAATTGAGATTTACGGTATTGTTCTACAGATTCCATAGCGTCTGAACCCTCATGAGCTACACATTACAATACATCAAACGGGCAAGATACATGTAACACAGTATATTATATATGTATAAATAAGTGAATAAGCCTGTATAAACTCAACTTAGCCATACAACAAATGGTAAGATGACAAATACACTCATTGACACGAGTTCGTATTCTCCACTTGTATTAAAAAAGAACATGACAAAATATGCTACAACCGGCTATAGGAAGTATTGAGCTTGGATATACCTTAGACCATAAATTTGGGAAAGTAGCAGCCAGCCCCTTGGCTGCACCCAGTTGAAATAGCGTAGCACCAACCAAGCTTTGTTCTGGACAACTTAAACTATGAAAGTCGGATTTGAGTTCTTCTGGCCACGCTTTCTTCTCGGGCTCGAACTGATCATGCAGGAGAAGGCATTGACAAGATCCGAGTCCTCTTCGGTTATTAAAATTTTGGCCTTACTCGGTTCTGCGAGCAGGAGCTTGCCCACGAGGTATCCTGCAATTGACCAGGTTTGGAATAGGTGTGCTTGTTTTCCAATAAACCTTCCTTTTCTCGTGTCGTAGTATTCGGGCCACTTGTCTCTCGCCAGACGTCGCTCGGCGATCTCAATGGCTCTTGCTGCGGTTTCTGGTCTATCCATCTTTATACAAGCGACTGTGAGCTGAGAAGGGTATCAAATACTTCAGCATCAGTGTTTCACATTTTGAAGTCAATGACAATAGGCATAAATATAGGCATAGTATGCTCTTTTGTTGTCGAGGAGAGTTCGAAAGTAGAGGCACAATTGTTATCGAGAACAAACTATTTCAGTATCAAAACTGATATGGATTATGTTCCCATTTATTGTTTTCTTGTTTATTGTTTCCAATGTTAGAGAAACATCCGTGTTTGAAAATTATTCAAATTCCTTGTTTATGATTTGTAAGAAATTTTGGAAATAACACAATTAAATTTCTTGAATCTTGCTCTCGTTTTTTCCAAATCATAAATAAAAATATTAGTTTATCATTCTCGACTTATAAAATAGATAATAAATATAAGATAAAAATAATAGTTTTCTTATTAAAAAGTTTAATTTTTTTAACTTAAAATGTTAGAGAACGAGAAACAAGAAATAGATGTTAGCAGATTTCTGTTTGTTTTTTTATGATAAAAAAAGAAAGAACAAATAACAAGAAGTAATTACCAAATGTACTTCTGATTCTATTTATTAAGAAAAAGAAACAAGAAATTGAAACGAAGAGGTCTAATAAATAATTTCTCAAAACTTCAATATAAAGCATGTTAGTGAGATCAGGACTTTGAGAGCAACAAACCTGCCACAGTAATGTTGGCCAAGAACCTGCATTGTGGTACGACCAAGGCCTGCATCAACAGAAATCAATTTTTTGTTACCAAGAAAACAGGGAGATTTTACTTATGAATCTTACAAGTACCAAGTCGAGTAAATTACGTGTTCTTCGGATCGCTGCCGGTGATAATCTGCCATTCCTGACCTTCAAGAGCCGGATAACAAATCTTGAGAGGCATGTCTGCTACTAAATCCCCCCATTTGGATTCAATGAGATCCAAAATGGCATGTGACTGATCTATTGTAGTAAGACTACTCACTACAGACCACAAATTTCCTAGAGAAAAGAATCGGAAATCCATGTGAGCTGGTTGCAAGTTTCCAATTAGATAACCTCCTTTATTAGGCATCCATTCCACCAACCAAGAAGGAATTTGATCAGGGTAGATGTTGAATTTGTTTACTGCATCATATGAGTACTCTTCAGTCGTGTAGCGATAAATTTCATTTAGCTTTCTCAAATCGACCCAATAATATTCTCTGATATGAAATGATAGAGCAACCAGACGATTGTTGAGCGCACGGATAAGATCAGCCGATCCATCCTCGGGAGTAAGCATCTCGCGTGCACAGAGTAATGCTGAATAAAAAAGTGCCTACAGAACTCAGAAGAATGTAATAAGGATATATCTTTACAATTTTACCATGTAATCTGTAGAAGACAGACCATGCCACAACATTTTATGTGCAGGTGAAATCTAAGGTGAAAAAAATAAAAACATTAATTTGATTTACTAATTTCCAGAATGCAACTGCAAAATATAACTGCATACTGTTAATTCTTTAATATTTTCACTTAAAAAATGTAAATAGGAAATAAAAACTTCTTACATGCATGCTTGCTCATAGTATTAAATGGCTCAAACAACTTAGGCGCACTTTTTAGTTTTATGTTTTTTGAACCTACGCTTGTTTTCTCACTATTTCTTTAATATGTTTTTCACTTTTCTTGAAAACATATTTAAATTATTAGCCAAATTTTGAAAACAAAAACAACATTTTGGAAACTACTTTTAATTTGACTTATATTTTGAAAATGTTTTTTAAAAGTTGATAATAAGACAAAGGAATACATAAGTGAAAGTAGTGGTGGTAAGCTTAATTTTCAAAAACAGAAAACAAAAAATAAAATGGTTATCAAACGGGACCTTAAGAATGGACATATGTAGATTTCCTTTCCTCTTCATTTGATCTATAGAGCCCATGGAAAAGTTAAGTTCCTGACTCCCCTTTTCACTTCTAACATTTCCAATGCCATGACTTCCTTTGAATACATTAAAGGAAGGCAAAGGAAGGCAAAACTAAAAAAACAAAAGCAATTAAAGTTGAGACTACTGAAATTGAAAGACTAGGTTGTTGCTTACTTGGATTTCCAGAGGGTGACCGTGAATTCCCATACGACGATCTATCATACAAGAACCATCAGTTACCAGTAAAGTAGGGAACATATCAAAGCCATCAGCAAGACAAAGCCTCAATATCATTTTGATCCCAGTTTGGACATCAACTCTCTCCTGAACCGAGAGATCGCCAGAGCATTTTCCATACGCACGCAATAGAATTATCCACCACAATCCTATGATAGAGAGGCAGGCGAGTTACTTTATCAGATTTAGATATACAAGGGACAAACTTTTCTTCTAAAAAAAGACTTGATGTTCTGTGTACCTGAGTCGACAGGTGCAACACGACCAATTGCTGCCTCCCCAAAGTCAGGATCCAAAACCTCTTCTGTTGCCGAGTCGTCACCATCTAAAGGAACTGTGCGTATCTTGAAACTAGCAGGCATTAATCCTTGACCGGGACTGTGACAGTCCATAGTTTTCTCCCAGCTCTATGAAATAACGGATCAAGAGCATTAATCAAAGAGGTAAAAACAATAGAAGGTAATTAAACATCACCTCCATGAATTGACTGATAGATACAAAGTTCTGATTACCTGCAACTGAAGCGTGTGGAGGATAAAATTGCGAACAATATCATACTCTCCCTTCAATAAGAAAGCTATTCCAGAAGGTATGAAATCGCGTATAAAGACCTGATCATAGTTCAGTAAATTAGAACTAGTACGGTCTGTTGCAGCAATTGTTCCGACCGGGCTGCCACAATAATAAACAATGGATTCCCGAAGCAAGTCCCATGCCTCATCCTCAATGGACTCGATACTAATCTTACTAGAGGAGTCTATAACAGCTCCATTTGTGCCACTAGAAATCGGGCTCCTGATTTCCTGTTTTGCATATTGAACATCTTGAAGTTCCAAAGCATTTGATCCATTTGGTTTGTTGTTGATTGGATGTGGTGTCTTTGAACTATCCAAGAACCATGTTCCATTTCCACTTTCTGGTCCACTTTCTGCTTGTTGGCATTTGCAACTGTATAACAGGCGACGATTACTTCTCCTTTTCCCACAAAAGCCTGTCTGTAACCCTTGTAATAGCCTACTCGAGCATTTTGAAAAATGGCTATGTTTCTTCACTAACTTCACTTGTGATTTAAACGAAAATGTGGAGTCCAAATTGTTCGAATACGAGTTTGAAAATAAAGCACGAGGTATGACCCCAGAAAAGATTCGCAGAGCTGCTTCAGACGTGCCCATCTACGAATAAATTACCGAACCAAACGATTGTGATCTAAATTAAAAGCTCCCCAGTGCCAATGCCAGGCAATTGGAGAACCCGAATGATATCTGCACGCACAGAGAGAAAGCATTCATGATCCAATAGAAACATTGCATTCGCAACCTTTAAATTACAGGACGAATATAATTTCATACAAGAGAATCCATTTCATCGTAATATAGAGAATCCATTTCATCGTAATATTGAATGTTTTTCCCCAATTTCCTGCTCTAAGAAGAAGGAAAATAGCAGAGATAAAACGTAAGCTTAGGGTAAGAAAATCAAAATCTACACATCAAACAATTTTTTAACATGGCCGAATCATTGAAACCAGGTTACAAGAGAAAATGGCGTCAGGAAGCCTAAACATTCCTGCTTTCTTTGATCAGGTTATCTAATATTTACCAAATGATTCACAATCCATAGCAGAAACATTGAATCAATAATCTCTATACTAAAAACCACAGCATCTTCAGCAAGTAATAGAGATTAGATTCGAGCAGCGAGCGAAAGAAATAGGACACACTACGAACAAGGAAAAGAAATCAAAGAATCAAATACAATAACCTCCTAAATTCTAGTTATAATCGCCTCAAAATTCCAACTAAACGGGAATCATATCATCAATTAAATGTAAATCCAATTCTGAAAAAATAGCTAGAAAAAAAAAAAAAAAAGAGAAAAGAAAACTATGATACTTCGGCGCCAGATTCCGCGAAAACGAAAACGCAGAAATTGAAAACAAATAGTCGAAGACAGAAGCAACAACTCACCGGATTTTATGATGTAATGAATTTTTTCTCGGAGCAGATAGAAAACTCGGGGAAATGATCGCAGAGCTATGAGCAATTTTCCGGAGATTTCCTGAAAAATGAAGAACCAAAAAAAAAAAAATAAATAAAAATCACTATCCTCAGCCCCACGAAATATAAAAAACGTGTGTTTTCACAAATTTGTGCAGTGGATGGAAGAGGCAAAAAAAATCTACCTGTATTCTTACATGAAGTCGTGAACTTTTCCTCTACACTTGTTGTCCACATCTCCAGGATTTTTCTTTTTAAGTGCTCTGATTTTTTCCTAAAAATGTTAAATAAAATATAGATTTCTACCCTAAAATTTAAAAACCATATTTTAGTCTCCCCAATTTCAATAAATTTCAGATTCGGTCGTTGGGAACCAAAGGTTAAAATCTTTAACTAAAAAATTGAGATGAATTTTTTGAAGATTCAAACTCTAAATATTCTTTTCTGACTGTTGAAAAACTTCATTTTACTCCATGGTTAAGAAGGTGATGTGTAATATATATATATTTTTACTATATCTTTTATTAAAAAATACTTACTACAATCAAGATTTTAATGACTTGAACATAACTCAATAATAAAATATTAATAGTCAAAACGATTGACATATATCTCAAATCAACGGGTTGTGAATTCGAATCCTGTTCCAATATGTTGTACAAAAAAAAATAAGATATTAATAATTTTGGTTATTTGTCGAATATTTGAATTACTACCTATAATGATATTTGTCGAACATTTTACTCTCAATAATTTCGGTTATTTGTCTAACATAACTCAATAATTAATAAATTTAAAACATGTGAAAGAGGGATTAATATAAAATTTTACGGACCAAATAAAAAAAAGAAAATTATAAAAATAGTACAAAAAGGAATATGAGATTAGGTTTAAAATTTTACATAAAAAAAGACATAAATTGTAAATTTAAACAACTACGTTAGACCACCCAAAAATCACTTTTTCTGATATTTTTGAAAAAACAACAAAAAAAAAATTGATATATTTATGGATACGTATTTATATTATGATATTTAGTGTATTTTTTTTTTAAAATGGATGGGTTAATTACAACCTTTAGGTTCCACACTATAATTAAAAAATATTTTTAGTGATGTCTGCACAAGGATAGTTGAATCATTGATTATCTCTAAAAGTTCAAAATTTGATGTAATTTTTTTTTAAATATAAATGATATATATATAAAAATATATTTATTATTATTGTTATTATTATTTTATAGAAGCATGCATGAATGTTGTCAATTTAGTGACTTATTGAGAAGGTATAAGTTTCTATAGATCATCTAACAAATAAAAGATATTTAGTTCATATATTAAATTTGTATTACCTAGAATTGATATACTGTATCTATATTTTATATAAACCTAAGACTTATGAAATCTAGGATGATATCTTTATAAATTATAAATCTAAAAATGAGTCAACTTAAACATAGCTTATCGTGTTAAGACATCAATGTTACTCACACGCAAATGAAATAGACTATTCAATTTATTTCCACAACTCAATTACACATTCACACAATTTCGAGCTTATTATAACCGTGGACCAAATATCCCCTTATATCAAGGTGGTGATCTTTGACTTTTGTAAAGAAAATGAAAAAGTTCTATCATTCTTGACCTTTTTGTATAAACCTCTCTCCCATTTGAATTTTACAAATAAAATCAACACCCTCCCCATAACAATATGAATATAAATACTAAAGAGGATAAAAAGAGATTGAAATTCTTGATTGACAAACCAATCAAAAATAAAATAAAAGGAAATAAAAATAATTGTCCAGACATATTTTTACAGAATTACCCTCAATTAACACACCTAACATTTTGAAATCTTAGCTTAATCATAATTGGACAATAATTATGGTTCGACCAAAAATTCTAGAATAATAGGAGTGTTTTATAATTTATACATAGCAAAATTATGGACTCTGCATTTGTTTCAAAGGATAGTAATTTTTGAGTTTATACAATTATGATTGTTTTTGTCTGAATATTTGAAGCATAATTTAATGTTGTGCGTACCAAAGAGAAACACATGGCCGAAGCCTTACCACTCATTGCCAGCAAAAACAGAAGCCAGAGTTTGACCGCAAGCATCTGTCTGTGCCTTATCCAACTGCCACACCCTTTTACACACCAAGCCTCTCACTTTCACGTGAGAAAACTTACTTTTTAAATTTTCTTTTAATGAAAAGTTAAGATAATAACATCCAAGAAAAAAAGAAAAATATATATATGTGTGTGTGTGGAGGAAAAAATGCATTTGATAACTTTTTCGTTTTTTTGATCGCCAGGTTAAAAAAAAACACTTTAATAAATTCCCCAAAAATCATTGAAACGTTTGTCATTATTAATTTTTTAAAAATGAAATGATAAAATTACAATTTTGTTCACATTCAGAGGAAAAAGAAGAGGAAAATTCTTGGCTAGTGAGGAAGAATTTTGTCCTCACAATCATTTAAGTTAAGGGAGAGAAATGGAAAAACATAAAAAAAAAATAAAAATTTGTAATTTTTCCATGTGGGATTTTGTCCTCATCGTCAAAGAGCCAAGCCAAGTACTATCTTAAAAAAGAAGCAATGAAAAATTTCACTCATTATCCTAAAAATTGAAGACAATGCACAATAAAACACATGCTTCTCGAAGACGAGAAATGGAGTAAAAACATAATCAATGGCTCTAAACATCTCTTCCACAAACATTAATCCCAGAATCAAATGAATTTTATGTGAATAATACATAAAGGATTAGAATCAGATAGAAAATACTTGCCTACACTCATCAGTAAGAGTTCCTACTAACTTTCTAATATGACGGTAAAAATATATGATTTTCCAATCGAGAGGGCAAAAAATTGGGTAAATGATAGCCAGGAAGATTAGAAGCAGAATCAAGAATTCTCACATATATGCGTGTATTTATATATATATTGGCGCCAAGACAAGAAAGAGAGCAAGTATGGTTGGAAAGCCAATATTCTGTTGAAAGCCACATTAACAAAACCTGATCTAAGTTTCAAGAATCAGAGGGGAAAGAAAAATAATAAAACCACTAATAAGAAGCAGACGACAGCACACTCATATATATATTTATATATATATATATTTTTTTTTCCTTTTTAATCACGCAATTAAGACCCATAAATTGCTACACAATAGAGGGAGCTATATAGACACTCTCCTTAGGAGGATTGGTAGAAGAATTAGGGAACAAACCCAACATCTTTGAAGTATTCGTGCTCAAGAGCACTCCTGGCCGTGACTCTTTTGGTGGGATCCAAGCACAGCATTTTCTGGAACACAATGATCAACCATTACACCACACAACAGATATATTGCATATAGTTTAACTTCTACTACATCCAATTTGAATATCGATTTGGTAGAAAACAAGACGTTTCAGTTTTTGTTGAAGTAATGTGAAAACAGGAATGAACCGTTCTGGCATGGTTAAGAAATTAAGGGCTCATTTGGTAATATTCATGTTTCTTGTTTCCGTTTCTTCATTTATGATAAAGAAAAATGAATTGCATGACCCTAACATCATGAATGTAAAACGAGAATGCTACAGAACACGGTGAATTACTAACTACAGAACTAGTTGTAAATATTTAGATTTCTTAAGAAAATTGGAAACGAGAAACAAGAAACGGGAACGTTACCAAACGGGACCTAAGTTTTTTTTTTCCCTCCCTACCAAGGAATTGATTTGAAAAAGAAAATTAGACAGGGTCTGGGGGAGTCAGATACATACTGTTAGCATGTTACAAAAGATAACCAACAGTTATTGATCCGGATAATGTGATATCATGAATGAAATTTTAAATGAGAAGGAAACAAAAAAAGTTTTGGTATTACTATCACTTCTCATGAGCCCGATGAAAAATGATGTACTTACAGAGAGAAGATCAATGCCAGCGGATTCAAGATTTGGAACTACAGAAGCCAGATCCTGTGCAGGTAGAGACTGCGTGAATTCAAGCTTTTAACCATGGAGTAGAGCAAACCAGAGAGTGAAATTTTGGCAAGATAAGAGAATAAATGGAATTTAATTCAATCACCTTAGGAGGCCACTTGGGGAAAGCAGACTTAAAATCAGGCAAAGATGTAACACCAGGCCACGTATCTTCATTTGGAGTTCCCAGAACTCTTTGTATTCCCATACAAGGAGGTTAATGAAAGCATGAATATGTTAGCATAGACAGACACATAATTAGAAGAGAAATATTGCTTTAGATGCTAGCCTAACCATACTAATATTGAATAACACGAACCTGCTCTCGTTGCCTTTATTTTTCAAATTCCCAAATCCCTCTCCTTAGAGGAAAAAAGAAAGAAGAATAAAAGAAAATAAAGGAAAATCCACCCACCAGGGAAAACACCTCTTCTCTAGATGAAATAGAGGAGAGAAATTTCATTGGAATCCTCCCAACTGTATCAAATATTATATTACGACACCGACAAAATATCAGGCTAGTGTATAGTCAACTTAATTCGGCATTATCATGATTATAAATGATCTAATTTGGTAAGTTATGGACTAAATCTTCGCAGAGAGTGAAGGACAGACACACTGTAAAGCTACTTACCTAAATATCTTAAACAATTCATCAATCTCAGAGTCCCCAGGGAATAATGGCCGCTGGTTAACCATCTCAGCAAATATACAACCCACTGACCACACATCCACAGGGGTGGAATAATGTCGGGAACCAAGTAATATTTCTGGTGCTCTGTACCAAAGTGTTACCACCTATATAGAACCTCCATTAGTTATTAACTTCAGAATATAACAATATAATAGATTAACACATCAAAGAAAACGTAAATTAGATTCTTGGAGTATTTTTTTTATAAATAAAATAATCAAAATTTGAACCTAAACTAACCAAAAAAACCATATAGATTGATTCCATACAATCGAGACTAACACGTTTTCTAAATCTTACAATAGTTTGGTATCATAAAAAATGTTAATGGCCTAATTAGGAACATTCTACTATCATCAACTGCAAAGAAACCCATTGGGTTTTTCCTTTTGAATCTTTTTGGGGGTAAGAAAATCAACAACTTAATTTTCTCATTGAATTATTTTTACGAGGAAATCTGAATGTTCTCATTAATAAGATGATGAAAATATCTAAAACCATCAAAATACATGAATGTGACATTGACAGACGTCAGAAATCTAAACCTCTCCCGGAGATCATGTTCTAAAGCACACTTCTGGCAAGTCCTCTTTCAAACACGGAAATATAGCCGATCCCCAATTAGGTATTTTAGCTTCTTTACATGGTAAACGACCCAAAGGCTTACTGAACATTTTTCAAAAACTTTAGATTAAGGTATGATGTTGTCATTCTTCTGGTTAGTACATAGGCTCAGAAAGTTGCTCCATGGTTCAAGGGTTTCAATAGTTCGGGGAATCCAAAGCTAAGCATTCCTGCCAATGTTTGTCATTAGATGAAAAACATGACCCTAAACTTACCTAGCCAGTTTCCAAATGGCTCCCGCCTACACCCATTTAATGAAATTCTCCTCATTAGTTATGATTATCTGAAAGAACAACCAACTACACATCATACTAGTGCTTCAAATTATGTTTCCAATATATATATATATATATATTTTTTCTTCTGAGAAACAGTTTGTACCACTATGTTTACATTTGAGTGAAGGTAAAAGAAAACCTAAGGATACAAATTCAATATATCATTATACAATCATGCAACGATATAAAAATTCACAATATGGAAAGGATGAGATAATCATCCAGTGTATATCCATACCTCATGCGTGAATGTTCTAACAGGAATACCAAATGCTCTTGCCAGTCCGAAGTCAGCAAGCTTCAGGGCATTGGTACGACGATCTATCAGTAAATTTTGTGGTTTTAGATCTCGATGGAGAACTCTATGAGAATGACAATATGCAATGCCACGAAGAATTTGGTAAAGAAACATCTGCATAACATCAGTGGAACAAAATTTTCCATTAGAGAATCTCGCTGCATCATATTTGTTAACCCAATAGCTAGAACAAGATCAAAGGAAAATATCAGGAAATGAGAGAGGGAAACAAAAATAAAGCTGAAGAAATAAGCATCATGCTGAATTGATAAGGAAAATATTGTATAAAAACTAATTCTTAAGATCAATTAGGAAGAAGAGGGTATTGCACATACTAAAAAGGAATTCCATGACCAAAATTGATATAGCCATTAAGTTGCTTGAAAACCATGAAAATACAATGATTAAGAAATCCACGAGTCTATGAAGTCAAATAAGATTTGAACCTCATGGAAAATTAAAATATGATTTTCTACGGCTAACAGGATATTATATTGATTAACCAATCCGCGCTCTAATGTTAAAATATAAAGAAAGAACAAGATGTATTTAATAACATAGAGGGCAGATAACTACAAACGGAAAATGCAATGCAATCACTCACTTTTATTTGACGTGGATCCTTTGAAAATTCAGGAGAGGAATCCATGTGCTTCTTCAAATCCAAATCCAGATACTCAAAAACAAGATACAGGCGCTTCTCGCTGTGCACTACATCTTGTAACCTATTGACAACGAACCAATAGAAGACTATCTTGTCATACATACGTAGAACTAAGAAGCATCACAGATAGCAATGATTTAGTTTGCAGGTCAAATTCATCATACACAGAGAAAAGGTACATCATCCCCATATTTACTTGTCCAATTGCAAACTATTGAAGAAAAGATAATGAATTGAACGCTCTGTTTTTATTGGAAACTACATGTAAGACATCTCGGTCTTAACTACATGATAGCAATAACGGAAAGTGAGGCTGCCTTTGAGATGTTAAACACAGACACCTCATAATAAACAAGTCACAGATAGTCCAGCCAATATCCGTGAATAGAATATGTACTTTCTATGTAGGGAACCCGGAGATATTGAAACTGACATTTGCAGCTGCTTTTTTGTTGCAACATTGTCTCCTGACACTACACTTTTCAAAATAAAGGCTCCTTAAAAACTCAAACTAAATTAAAAAAAAAAAAAAAACACTCATACATTGAGCAGATTGAAGAATCATGTTGTTTGCCCTTAAAAATGGAGTTATATCGAAGATTAGACGACCGGAATTGGTTGAACGAGGGTAGATAATTAATAGTGATACGTACCTCACAATGTTGCCATGCTGCATTTCCTTCAACAGTGAAATTTCACGAATGGCTGTGCTTGGCACTCCCTCATCTTCCTGCTCCAAGCGGATCTTCTTCAAAGCAATAGTCTCATTTGTGACACGATCGCGTGCCTTGTAAACCACACCATAAGTTCCTTCTCCAATCTTCTCAACTTTCTCATACTATGAAGCCACAATTATCGGAAATAAGAACATGAATATTGCACAAAAACGAAACAGAAGAACACATTTCAGCATCCAAAATCATCGCTAACCTGCTCCATCGAGTCGAAGAAAAGTGCCGAAGTTCTCAAAGCTTAAATCCTACAAAGAACAGCATAAACGACGATGTAGATTTAGTGCAACACAGACCATATAATATATAAACAACAAAATGATGATAAGAAAGCGGGGAATGTCAGAAACGCCAATGAACACCACTGAAAAGGCGAAGAAAACAGATTCGCACAAGTCAAGGATCGGATCCGCGTTGAAATGGAGTCAACTCAGTCAGAGTAGACTCGATTATACTCATTTGGACCACATTGGAAGCAAGCATTTCGGAAACGAAGTTTAACATCGAAATCTCTCCAATCAATCGCTCATTCTCTCTTCTTTCCTTTAACCATTTTTCCTTTCTTGGAAGTACCAAATTACTATTAGACCAAAAAGCAAAGTGCAGCAAAAGTATCTGCTAACTAAATTAAAGAGAGAATAACAAGAACAGATAAACTAGAGAAGCAAGTATAAACCTGCGAGAATCAAAGCCGAACCCGTCGGAATCGGGGACGGTCTCGAGACGGAGAGAGGCGCAGTAAAAATGGCGCCGCAGAAGAAAGAAGAAGAAGAGGAGGAGGAGGAGGAGGAGGGGATGGAAGGCCAGTGGGTATCTAAGTAATTTCACGTAGCTTAACTTTTTTTATTGGCTGCTATTAATTTTAGTCTTTTTTTATTATTATTATATTTTGCAATTCCAAATATTATAAATTAGTTTTTTTTGAACATTCAGCCAAAAAAAATCCATTTCATTTGTTTTTAACCCGCGTGAAATTTTAAACTTCCAATCTTGAAAAAGAGTATGAATTATGGTCAGATTAATTTTAAATTTTGTCTAAAAAATTCCAAGTATCACACAAATTTGTACTAATATCAATCCCCTAAAGATTGGAATATAAATCTATCATCTCATATCTAACTAAAAGAGAATATCCAACTTAGACCAATAAATACACTTTGATTAAAACATATATTTATAGGTTCGAATTCCTACCTTGTTGTTATACTAAAAGAAAAAACAAAAATAATTATAATAATAATATGGTTATTTATTTATTTCTACTTTTTGTGAAAAGAGCTGCCACAGCTGCTGCCTCGGCCAACCAGGTAAGCGGCTATCGCATATGATCTGAACGATGCTCGAGAGTCGAGGCAGTGGGCTGGACCAGAAATGATAGAGCCAGATGAGCCCAGATATAAGGCTTTTAGGCCCACTCTCTCATCTTTTTTTTTTTTTTTTTTGTCGCTTTAATGCTAAAGGAATTTTCCATTATTGAGTTTCCCATTTCCTTGTGATATATGGGTTATTTATTTCCCTCACTCTCTTTTTCTGATCCAATTTCTTTACCACTTTTTGTAAAATTAATAATAGGATAGAAGAAGGAAATAAAGTTTTAGTGATGTGAACAATTCATATGGTCTGGATGGAAATTATATTCTGTAAATATTTGAGTATTAAAGTATATATTTTGTTCATCTATTTTCACACAAGAAGCAATCAAATGAAAATGAAGCTTGGAAGAATGTTGCTATAGAAGAGGATGGTGAAATAAAACGCACCTTATCTATTTTCAAGTCTGAATCGTTTATGGGTTCGTTTCATACACTCGATGTGTAAGAATGTGCAAAATCCTATGGGTGCTGGAATAAGAACTGTTGGGGATATTGGGAATATTGGGAATATGTAATGGGGGAGGGAGATAAAAACTAAAGAGTTGCAAAGAAAAGAGAGTTAAGGAAATTGGAATTTGATTTAATTACCCCTCCTTTTTTGGCTACATAAACAATAAAAAGTTTTAAATTAAATTATAGAGTTCATTTAAGTTTGTAAAATTTAAACCCCATAATAGCCACTTACGAATTAATAATTTCTATGTGTTTTCCGACACCAAATGTTGTAGGGTCAAACAATTGTCCCGTGAGATTAGTTAAGGTTGCACTAGTCTAGCACTCACGGATGTAAAAAAAAAATATTAAGTTTGTAAAATTTGGATTATGTTTTCAATTAATTATTGTCATTAATAGTAAGGATGTGACATGTTTATTAAATTAATTTAGATTTAATTAGTGAAATGTGAGCGATAATTGAATAGACTAATGTATAATTCACAAGCGATACTTTTTCATGCTTGAAGCAATGTTTTTGGCCTCAGTCATCAATCAGATGGATGCGTATTTAATTTCTTGGCCAAGTGGGGAAGGAATTTTGCCGCAAATTTGGCAAGCTAACTACTTGCATCAGGGGAACAACAAAGACATATACCATATAAAACTTAAAAAGCACACCCTCGAAACCCTTTACATAAATGAGGGTTTTTTTCCTCACAAGTTTAGAAAAGAGAGAAGAAAACTATTCCCTTTTCTAATAATGATAATTTCAACTCTCGCGGTCTTTAACCAACCTAAATATCGCTAAATTGAGGTTCGAATTTCTTATCCTTCCATTCATTTGTAATATAATATTTTTTTTCTCCAAGTTTTGACTGTCCCTTACTTCATTAATTGTGTGACCATTTCTATCAATCCAAACATATCTCAACTAATTAATGCAAAAAAAGAATAACTTTTTACGGGATCAAATGTTTGATTGCCCTTTCTTCATCGGCTGTATGACCATTTCTGTTAATCTAAGCATAACTCAACGAAAAAGAATAACTTTATGTGAGGCCAGATGTTCAACTTCTTACCTACACATTGTTGATGAGCTATATATATATATGACAATTTCCACTCAAATTCTGCATTTCGCAAGTATATTCCCCATCAGATATTTCCCACGAAAACCAACTTGTAGTTACAGAGAAGGAAATGGAAAGCGAGTTTTAAAGCAAAAGCAAAAGCGAAAAACTTCAGCAATCTGAAAGCACTCAACCCGACAGATCAATATCACCAAAGCATACATGTACATTCGTATAAAGAAGTGGTCTTGATTTCTGAGGAGCTGCAGAGAAGAAAGGTCACTGATTAGGAGTCGAAGTTTATACAAAACGCAGAGAAGATGACAAGTAACGATGGTGGCAGCAGAAATGGCGAGAGAACTTCAATAGAAGGGAGTGACGATCAAGAGGAAGACGAGATGGTGTCGAAACTGACCGTATCTACATTACAAGCTAGAGAAGAAGAGATCGATAGGAAGAAGATGGAAGTAAGAGAGAAGGTTGAACTTCAATTAAGCCGTGCCGAGGAAGAAGCGAAGCGCTTAGCACAGATTTGGGAAGTAAGTTATGCAATTTCACTTGCACACGAAGAAGGCACAAATTTCACCCTTCCTACAGTAGATTTTATTGTAAATTCTCATATTGTAATTTCAGTTGAATTTATTAATTAACTTATTAAGAAGTTAGTTATATGTATGAGTATGCGATAACAAGGTTGAATTGGCTTTTCATCCTCCTCTCATGAAAATGTATTATGGGATTTCAGCGAGACAAAAGTATATAATTACCTTGAATTTAGGCCAAAGCTTCATGTCATAGTTACTCTCATGAAAATAACCTTGTCCCAATTTGATATCAATGAAAATTCACCAAACTTAAGCCTAAGAGATCAAAATTGCCCATCCCATTTTCCTCGATAAGAGAAAGAGCATACCTTAAGGGATAAGTGTAGTAATAGAGGGGAGACAAGCTTTTATAATAAGAGGAAAAAAACCGAGAAACTCAAAGTACCATCCATGGAATATGTAGCTAAACTTATTAATTACCATATAATTGGGATCTAAAGGACAATCTGGTTGACAAGAATTTGGAGTCTCTTGTTCATACTAGTACGTGTCAAGTTCGAACCTTCCAGTGAGTTTAATACCAAAAGTGTTCGATGTCACTTAACTGGTTAATACATATATCATCGAACAAAAAATCAAAATTTTGAATTCCCATATAATATATAGAGGAACAAAACTCTAACTTCCGATTAAAAAAAATCTAAGTTATCTACCATTCAATAAAATCTAAGAGTAAATTAAAGTATAAAGTGATATGCATATTATTATTATTAAAAAAAGATCACTATAATGAGGTTGTGGATGATTAGGAGCTGAAGGTAATGGTAGACCCAATGAGGAAGGAAGTTGGCAACGTGCGAAAAAGAATAGACACAGTCAAGAGAGAACTGAAATCACTGGGACAGATATGCCAAAAGAAGGTGCTTCAATTTTAAATTTTGCCTTTAATTCTGTTTTCTAAATTTCATCTTCGCATATAATTTTTCAGTTTTGTTTCGGTACGGCGAAATTTTCAGTTAAATTATTATCAGTGAAAGATGCAAATTGAAAGCCATTTCTTCTAAATTGGAACAGGAAAAAGAATATAAAGAAACCCTGGAAATATTCAATGAGAAAAGCAACGAGAAAGCTCAGCTACTCGCTGCACTAATGGAGGTATAATAATTCTCAACCCCATTTTGTAAATTGAAAATTTTCCTCCTCCATTTTCTTGGCAACCAAACAGTCTACAAAAGCACTACCTAATACTCTCTTATCAGCTGCTGGGTCAGAGTGAGAGATGGAGGATGGAAAAGCTCGAGGAATTGAGTAAGAACATAGAGTCAACGCACTGATCAATGCCTAATAATAAAACCAAAAATATGAATGACTATTGTCGTCCACTGGTAGCAACTTTACCATTCTTTTTCCCTTCTTAAATTTGTATTCTTAAAGAGTTTGCATACTTCACAAAGTGTTTAAAAATAAGCAGGCATGCCGTCATCCCCATGCAGAAAATTGATCATTCTTTGATCAATGTCATAAATTAGTATTAACAATATACTAACCCGCTCATAAAGGAATACTTCTACCTTGCACCCAATTGGCTTGAAAAAGGAATACTTCTACACTCTTTCTCAAAGTCTCATGAATGAGGCGAGGGGTAATCACGCATGGGCTAAATCTTAGCGATATTGTTTCGGTTTGCCCCTTGCGTATTAAACATATGATCCATAACAAATGAACATGTAATTGATGGAAAAAGAAAGTATCATTTTCCCTTCTTTTTTTCACAGTTTTTTATTTGAAGTTGAGATCATGCATTTCGTGAGTAACTGATGCCTATAATAATGGATGGTAAAATGGCATGCATGATATGGCACAGTACCATTGGTCCATTGCGACTGCAAAAACTGTGCTCTTAATTCACAAGAATGCGCATGAAGGTATTGGATGACTTACAAAATACGTCGCGAAACCATTAATCAAGTAGAAGCTGTTTGTACTCTGCCAACAGCTTAGGGATATCATCCATACGCAACTGTGAATTGAAAAAAATATATCTCAAAATATGATGAGTAAAAATTCAACTAAAAAAAAACTAAGACCTAAACATAAATATTTGATAACGGTTCATGTTTCTCATTTTAATTTTAGAAACAATAAAATCAAGTTCTTTGTTTCTTATTCCAGTTTCTAATTTTCTTCGAAATATAAATAAAAAAAAGAAATGGTTACCAAATACGATTTTTTTATTATTTTTCAATAAAAAAAATAATAACAAGAAACAAAAATAGTTGTCAAACGCAATTCTACTTTTCTATATTAAAAAAAAAAAAAGAAGAAACAAGAAACAAAAAATAAAAAATGAGAAACAAGAACCATAAACGTTACCAGACATGCCATAAGGAGTAAGATGTTCGCATGATAGATACCGGATCCAGTATTTGAAGAACGATTATTTGGATCGATTGGTAAAATCTAACGTCTAACTTCAAAGTCAATTAATCTTGATTGTCTAGCAATTTGGCAACTTTATTAATGTTCAAGAGGTAAGGTTTCAGTTTCAGTCATTTGATCTCTGAACAGGACCTGTTATTTCAGTCATTCAACTTCATAATGTTCATATTTTAATGTACTACTAACTGAGAGGATAAGAGAATGAAGAGGTAGACCTAATTCATAAGTTCCTCAGATACCTATCTTGAAAATAAAACAGTGAATTTGAACCATATGTAAATTTCCAATTTACCCTACTGTAAAAGTGATATACCAGAAAAGGAGACACCACAAACAAGCATTAAGCAATAAGATAAAATAAACAGCCACCTATTATAATGGAGACTTAATCCATTATAATTAAAAAAATTGATTTTATGAAAATTTAAAATCACTTTAAATTAATTTTTAAAGTATCACTTGGATGGTAATTCATACCTGACGGAAGTTGTTAATATGGTAAAATTGATAAATGTCTTTTCCAGGAAAACTGGTACTAATGAACTCTGATTGAGGCCCATCATTTGCACTGTCATTTTCAACATAAATTAAACAGTGACGAACAAGCGATATTAACATTGCAGAATTCATGCTTTTCACACCAAGGATCAAATAAATTTTCAAACAATAACCAAATATTCATGCAAATGCAGTTGAGATACCAAGTAAACTAAGCCATATTTTGTCTATAAACTCGGTAACACCATCTAGAGTTAAAAGTAGATAATTACTTTACGGGAAACGAACATGGTTATTTAAGAAATCAGATATGATAAAGGTAGAACGTCATGGTATATTTTTATGTTTTCTCGTCTTTTTCGGGAATAAGTTGGTGCATGTTCATGTTGATCATCCTAAATTAGTTCATATTGGTACCAACACCACCAAAATAAGTATCGCTAAAATACATAGGGGTAAAAAAAAAAAAAACAGGGAAGATCAATTAAAATTCTCCTATCTGTTATCATTAATATCAAGACTTTCTAACTAGTAACCTCGCATCTTATTCTACACATCAACAGTATTATATGAGATGGCCATCCTTAGAAATCGAATTAATCAATTCCAATGCACCTAAATGAGATTCAGAACACACAAAACAGAAATCCATATTTAAAGAGATGGAAAGCCATGAAACTCCGATGTGATTTAATATATCCCATATGGTAAATACTTCATTCTTACAAGTAACTATTCGTGATCAAGCGATGGTAGTCACGAAGTAAGGGCCCAAGATCTTTCAGTGGAATTAACCTAGGATTAGAATTCCTCCAGTGATTCCGAAGTGCCTGGATGGCCTACCACAACAAGAAAACTGTCAGATAAACTACTTAGATTAGATGGTCTTGCTTTCAAACATTCCCAACTCACCTCAATATGTGTGACCTGCCCGGTGATAGAAGGTTTGACTTCACTTAAACTATACGCTAGATTAAGGAATTCTTTGTCCTCCATCTCACTTAGAACTGGAATTCCAGGATTAGAGGATGAGATAGTAATCCCCAAACTTTTTCCTAACTCTACGACTGCATTCTGCCTCCCATGAAAATCCTATTTAGAATTGTAGGAAATATATTATAAGAAAATCAACAGGAAACAGTTCTGGGTATAGGTAAGGACTAAGGATAAACATGATAGTGGCAACCGGAGTTGATTTGAGATTCTTCAAGATCATTAGTTCATACATTCAAACATTTCTACTGTTAAGTTGTTTCATAAGAGAAGAACTATTTGAAGACAGAGGAGGTACATAAAACAGCAAGGAGATAAGGCATCTTCTACCTAACAAAAAAGAGGGGGCCGGGGTGGGGTGGGGGTGGGGAATTCATATCAGTAAAAACAATAGAGTAATTCATCAAGGCTACAAACAATAAGCAAAACCAATCACATATCCCTTGAACTTTACATGTTTTGATGTAGTTTAAAACATTTTTCATTTGTAATAGTGACCAGACCATCATCACTGAGTTTTCTCAATTCTGATTTTTCAAGAAGTTTGGGGTATAGGCTTCCTCGTGAGTTCAGTGCATTGAGGAGGTTCATTCTAACTAGGTCTTTACTATGCAGGAGAACTTTTGGGAGAGCACCCAGAAAGAGGAAGATATTATCGAAGTTGCAACTTTAAATATTTTAAGGTTTTTGAGGACAAAATATACTACAGATGATTTTGAGTAGAATATGAACATATTGATAATGGTTGGACAGGATGATGGTTAAGATTATCAGAGAAAAAAACAAGAATTTTGGCTTATTCTCTTTGCTATCCGTTTTCATAAATGGTGTCCTTTTCGTAATTCTCTATCTTAGCAAAGAGGAAGAATCCTCTTGTTATCTCTGTAAGTTTTCTCTTTAATAATTGAAGTGTTATGTTTCCACCTAACCGATCTTGCAAACGAACCTACTAGAACTAAATGCAAAAAGGCTATGTTTTCACTATTCATAAGTTGAGAGGCTTTGTACCAATACCTCCCGTGCCGACTTGGAACCTTCATTCAACGATGTCTCATCTGTATTTTGAGGGAGATTGTCAGTTGATGAGGAAAACAACCTCTTCACAATGGGGTCCTCTGTAAGGCGTAAAATACTTCATAAGGACTATTAAACTAATAAGTCAACAAAAAAATTACAGAATCATCAATTATGCACTATTTCACAAGTACCTCTCCAATTCAAAGGAACACTTAAACCATTTTTTCTCTCGATAAGCAGAGGGGGCAAGATTACAAATTAAAAGACCATGTAAGTTTTGTTTTTTCTTT
Source organism: Momordica charantia (assembly GCF_013281855.1). Classification (NCBI taxonomy): domain Eukaryota; kingdom Viridiplantae; phylum Streptophyta; class Magnoliopsida; order Cucurbitales; family Cucurbitaceae; genus Momordica; species Momordica charantia. Next base: position 28,267,077 of record NW_028275167.1, on the reverse strand, counting down.
TTATAAGAAACAAAGACGTATATTTATAAGAGGGGCATAAAAGCAAAAAGATCAGCTTAGGGTCTAGGGGTAGAGGGAACCCCACCCAAAGAACTACAAAAGAAGAGTCATCCATAAGCTGATAATTATCAAAAGGCTACAATAACCAACTAAGGTATAATTATAAGGCAAAACTTAAGAGCAGAAAAACAATACTCGAAAAAAGAAGAAGAAAGAACGAACAGCAAAACACTATATATATTAAAAAAAAATTGTAATGGCTGACTCTCACTATTTACAGGTCAAGTTGGAGAGAGCTCTGATAGGTTCACTATCAAAATATAGTAATGGAAAATACACGTGCATAAAAGTGATAAAACTTCAAACGTTTCAATAAAGGAACATTGCAGACAAGATCCATTTAACTACCTTTCCAAAAATAAATTAAATACCTTCAGTAACTAACCACCAGAGATCGCCAAAGGTCGATTTCCCATCAAAGCCGCCAAACAACAAATAACGTGATCCAATACAGTTCATTGAATGGTATGCCCGTGCTGAAGGAGCTTCATTTCCAGTAGGCAACCGTTTCCACTGAGCAGTTACTGCATTTCATAGAGAATTTCAAAGAGAAGAAGGCAATATCACGACAGAACTGTAAGCCATTAAATAGATGAAGCAAAGATAGTCATCAACCATATCAAGAAAGTTTAACCAGTTTAAGGTTTTACTATAGTGTACGACCTGTTCTCCATTAGAATTTTCTCATACATATTAAGTAGGGATAGCAAGTCCCAAACTCTAAAAGATCGTTGAGTATACAATTCACCTCTTTCTTCATAACCTTATCCACCCCCATAGAAACCCCCTAAAGAAGAAATGTTCATCTTTATGTGTGAACATTTGCAAAAGAAATTGTTTTTTAGCAGCATAAGGAGGTCTTAATGCACTCACCCCTGTCCAATACAATGCAATCATTGTGATAAACGTCATAGCGACTGAGCCAACCACCAGTCCCGTGCCCTCCAAATAACAGTAGCTGTTAAGACAAGAAGGGGGTTATAATCAAGTAGAAGTAAAACTGTGGGGAAATAATTATATGCAGCCCGAGTAATATTCAGGATTTCCTACACTAACGTTTATTCAATCATAAATTCAGGAGCAAGAGGGAAGATTCATGGATCAACTCTCTATATCTTGGTCTGGAAGTTTCTTTGAAATTAACTGGAGAATTTTTAAGGATATTCTCAGGCGTAAAGGATGATGTGATCTTTCTAACTTTTAGAAGTATTCTCGTTTAATGGACTTCTGTAATTATTCTCTTATACCAATAAGAGACTTTTTTTTTTAATCTCTGGAACAGTAGGGAGGATACAACTTATCTTTACCTTGCTCTTTTGTGTCTATTACATTTTGAATAAACTGTCTTTCTTGAAAACGAATCTATTAGCTAAAAGAGAAACTCCAACGTTCCATACTTCAATTAAAATTATTTCTTCAATCCAGTTTGAACAAGATGGAATCCTGGCCACCAATAGGACTTTACAACTTGAGCGTCCCTTACCTATTTTCATTTCTGATGAATCTGATAATGGGAAGTCACTTAAAGGACTAAAAACTTGAGCTATCACAACACCCTTTTCAAATTGAAGTACAAACATGAAAAAGGTGAAAAAGAAAAAAAATTCTCGAAAATGTAATTACATAATGTCCGCCAGATGTAACAGAATGGCCACAACGGGGAGAAGGACCTTGACCCGGAAGCTTCAACTGGGTCCATCCAGGGCTTTCATTCTCTACCACAAAACAGCGAGACATTTCATTAGCTGGTTAAAAAACTCGAACATACAGGGGCTCAAATAATTTTTTTCTCACTCGTATGAAACCATAGAGCCGAACTTCTTCATCTCATGCATAATATTTACAAACAAACAAACCAAGCAGGCAAACACCACAACATTACTCTAATAGTACTTCATCCTTCCATGTATTTAAAATGGTCAGAGAATGCATGTTCTTCAATAACTTCTATTAAATATACTATAATCTACTGGATAACGTTGGACCAGAGAAACAAAGAAATAACATATACTCATTTATATTTGGATTAAGAAAACAAAAAATTTATTAAACAAACAAGTTACAGAGAAGTAGGATATCTAAAATGAAGATCAATGACCCACAACTTGAAATCAGACCTTGAAACCATGAAAATGAAGGTCCTCGTAATGGAAGCAAGAAAATCAAATCTTAGCACATAAATCTTAATGATCAATCACTCATCCATGGTTCTTTTGGGTGCAGAATCTGAGCCAAGCGTAAAGCACAGAGGATAAATGTCATTACCTTTCAAACAATAATGACACAGAAAATCTAAAAGATCTCAAAGTCGACTTAATTTCTCATAAGATCTAAATGGCCATACAAACAATAGTAGAACTTGAAAAACTATAAAAACAGAAAAAAGCAACCAACTACTGACCTTCTTCAATGAGTCCTTTTAAAGCCCATAAATCACCCAATATTGGGCCACCACCTCCTATCAATTCAAAAGGGCTGATTAGTTTGGCAGCAAATCGCAAATTTACAGAACCACAATTATAATGATGAAACAAGGATGGAAATGTTAATTAGTATGATTACTGATTAGTTCTATTAGCTACACAAGATTTCTCAACTATAAATAAGGTGTCGTACAAAAAAAAATTTCAATTTAACAAAATTTGAAGCATAAAATAATGAATTCCCAGTTTAAACACACATCATTTTACAGTCTGGAACCAAAAAGCAAGCCATATTTCTCTCAACCAACTGTAGTGATTTCTACAATGTGGAAGGTAGTAAGTTCATTGAAAATGTACCGGCACCGTTCTTAATAGACATCCTGGTGCACATGGAAAAGAAAGATTCTTGATTTGATCTTGAAAGGCCAAAATCTTATAAATGAATATTTTGTAGCTTCTTTATTAGCCGACAAAATAATAATGGTTAAAACTAAACCAAAGGACTTAAAATGCATGTTACCAAGTTTAGACACATTCCCAAGGACAGAAAAGTTCCAACATTTACGATTACTCTTAATTATCCTTAATTTATAGTGGAAAAGAAACCTAGCCTACCTCTGGATATAGGTATTCAACCACTAAGAAGCAAATTTGGATAGAAGAGATGGTGGAACCATATATTCTCATATTTAAAAGGCAAATGACCCTGTTTCGATCACCTGTTTCAAGCTTAATGAAAAAATGGTCTAAGAGAATTCTCGACTTTCAAGAAATATGGAGCATATAAAATTGTTCCGCCAACCATAAGCGACAAACAATCTATTTAGAAGGGAGAGGACAGGTTGATCTTGCTTATTGGACCAGGTGCAGTTACCCTTCAAGAGAAAGATCTCAACCAACAAAGGTCTTCTATGGTCCTATTTAATCTCCGCATGCTGTAGGTAACTCTACCACTGGAGGAGCTCTTGCTGCTTTGTATGATGGCATTAAAGTTTTCGCCCTAACAACAACAGGAGCTTTATTCTCTACCTAAAACTAGCTTCTTTCATGATACAAATGCCTTGGAAATCCACCAAGAAAACCATTAGCCGGTTGGAAGTTAAAGAACCTTTTCTGAAGAATGTTGCTCAAAGCCCCTAGGAATTCCACAAAAGAACAACCAATGATCCAAGAACTCCATAGAGATTTTTCTTTCTTCCCTTTTTTTTTTCTTTCCTTTTGATAAGAAACCAAAAACAAATATATATTCAAAAAGGGCACAACAAACATCCTAAGGAACCCCCGCCCAGAAGAACTAGTACAAAGAGATTGTAATCTATCAACCTTCCCAACTTTGACTCCTGGAAAATGACAATGCAGGCCAAAAATCAATCTTCACTTCCTCCTAGCATTCCAGCCTAGAACTGAGTAAAGCCTTCTAACACTTTGAGCATGAATTACACTCAGTTCATCATGGGGACTAGATTCCTCAGTTTCCTGTTGCTTCTTCCTTTCTTCCTCTCTGAGATTTTTTCTTCAACCCTCTTCTAGATAGGGAGGTCATCTTGATCCATTTGAGGTCTAAGGAGAAAGGAGCACCATACTGAGGTGGATAAACGTTGGGTTTTAGGCAACCTGATGTCCTAATGCTTGGGGATGGCTCAGGGGCTGAATCGTTCTCCAGTCCTGGGAGATCATCCAAAGGGATAGTGCCCCTGTTCTCATTGGAGATCATTTACAGATCACCTAAAAAATGACACACACTTGGTCACATTTGTAGGCTCGACCATGTTCACGTTGGAGAAGAAGGCATGCTACCGAGGGCACACCAACTGTAAACAGTAAATAATTACATATGCTCCTGGTAAACCACCTAGAAAAACAGTAAACAAATTCCACCAAGTCCTCACCACAACACGCACCACAAATAGAAAAAATATAACACGACTTAGGATCGTGGTAGAATCTGAGCAGCAGAATAAGAAGAGATGGTCATAATATGTCCAACAATTGCAACTAGAAGATCAAAGAAAAGCATATCATCAAAGCATGGATTAAGCAAATAATGCCAAAGCCCCAATATATAAGCTTTGTCTCAATTATAACCACAACCAAACCAACAGCATCAATCAATTGAAAAGTTCTAGATTTTTTTTTTAATCCTTCACTTCCCAAGTTTAGTCTCCATTGTATTTCACAAAACATAAGAGTTACTAATGTGGAAGATCCAAGACAAGCCGGTTAAACAGCCAAATATGAGAAAATAAAAATAGATCAATTGCTTCAGACGCTTATTATATCAAATCTCCCTCTCCAAAATCACTAGCTATACTGAACATCATATTGAATCTTTGTCCATCTCTTTGTATCTGTGTACAAAATTCACTTTTCAACAAATTTATCATTTCTATGAACATAGGAAAAAATTATATATCACAAGACCACAGTACTTATATGCCACCACTCCTGCATAAACATATTCAACAAGTGATGGTAATTAACAGAGAAAAATATCATTTAGAAAACCCAATTGTAGGGAGAGTATTATACGTGATTGTACCTCTTCCACCATAGACGAGCAACCTTTTCTCAAGCATAGTTGCCGTATGGCCACATCTTGGTGGAGGCAGTGATCCAGAAACTGAAAGTTCAGTCCATTCAAGCGAGACTGTTTACCAAAAAAACAAAAAAGACAAACTTACAGAACAATCATGCAATAAAACTTAAAAGAAGAATAATAGCAAAAGGAGGAAGAACTTTGAAATAACAGACAGGAAAAAGGAAAAGAAACTAAAGATGCAGCAGTCGTGGAAGTTACTTGTGTCCAGGACATATACATCTGACAACCACTTTTTACCATCCCAGCCCCCATACCTGCACTCAATTTAAGCATTTGAATTTGGCATATAAAAAGAAATGATTGACACTAACGAAGAATGCAAATATTTACACTCACATGACAATTTTCCGGTTCCCAAAAGAAGAAGCAGCAGAAAAGTCCCTTGGTGAAGGCAAGTCACCAAAACTAGTTAGCTCTGACCACTGCCAGATATCTTGAAGACACAAGTTTAAATAGTGAGTCGAAGGATAGAAAACATAGTCAAGCTTCAAACGTAAGCAATTACAAATCTCACAGCACGGTGGAGAACCTTACCAGTGTCTAGAACCCAGAAATCACCCATCCTAAAAATACAATGCCGGTATCAGTACAAGTATTGTGGAAATTACTAGATGAATAGTGAGTAGTTTAGAGTCTAGATCGGGAGGACTATAAGATAGCTATTCCATATGATAAAATAATCCATGTCTAGTTCAATTCTCTTTTACTGATAAGAAATCAAAAGTCCTCGTCATAGAGGAATAAACTAGATGACGCAGTGGGTTTCTGAACCATGTAAATGAATCAATACAAAATAAATCCTAAATCACTAATTCACTTTTTCAAAAGTAATTCATTCCAATTAAAAATTGAACTAAACTAATTAACTAAATAAAATAAATTAATAGACTAGCTATTTACTTCCTACATCATCTTAGTTATGATCTGCTGAAGTGTCAGCTCTCTCTTCACGTATACTTCCAAACCTAGATTATTCCAACTCACTTTCATTTTAGGAGTTCGACCTGCTCTCAACATGCACCCTTAGAGTTAGAAGAATTGGTCTGGTGGCATTATCATCCCAAGGTAGATGCTTATGGAAGTCATTTCAGTTACTCAACAACAATCTCTTGATTTCACCTTGAGGGCAAGGTAAAAATTTGAGCAGAAAGAATTGATAGAAAAAATCACTAATAAAGTTAAACATGTATAGAGAATGAATAACCGTTAGCAAATACCAGGGCCAGAGTTGTTAAGAGAAGGTGGTTAGTTTGGTGGAATTGGGGGCTGTTATTGACTGTTATAGTTGACCAATATAGTTGTTAATCAGAAAATGGCAATAGCTTCAATATGAAAAGGGAGAAGGAAGTACAAGACTGGATAGGAAAGACCTAGAGAACAGGCAAGTCCCAAACCCCTCAAATGACTGGGAAACCATTTTAACAGTAATTAAACAGTTCAGTAATTCCCGAGTTCAGGAAATTCGGCTGGAATTGGTTAGAAGTATTTTCAGGGTTGATAGGAATATCATTCAGTTTTAGAGCAAGCTTGTTTTTGGTCTCTTACCAACAATAGAGTATTTTTGTCTCCATCTACTTTTGGCTGTGGAAGATGTCTCGTTTTCCCATACCCTTGAAGTTGTTTCTCTCTTTAAAAGAAAGTTATTTTTTCTTACAAAGAGTAATTCAAACATTAATAAGATAATTAAATATTTAGAAAATTATAAATATCAAAATGTAGACAATATGTCAGTATAACAGTACAATTTTTAGATATAGATTGAATGTCCTCGTTCTATATTACACGGTCCACCCAAACTAAGGCGCACAAGTATACCAGCATTCTACGCTTTTTTCCTTCTTGGAGAGAATACCTTTTGTTACCTGAACGTCCACCAAAAACAAACATGTGGCAATCAATTGCAACAGCAATGTGAAAAGCTCGTGGGCTGGGACCAACTTGTTCATCTGAGCCATTGCCGGTGCATTCTGGCTGAAACCATACTTTATTTTCTGCAATAAATATCAGAGTAAGATTATAGTCGAACTAATAAAACCATAATAATTTTTGCTCTCTCTATGGGATCTGACTAGCATGAATGCAAAACGACCGTGATTGCATAGGTAAGAGTCTACCATAATTAACTCATTCGAATGCTCTAATATTAGGCTGTAAACAAACAAAACAAAGACTTCATGAACTGAAACTATGTGGCTTCATCTCAATCCAGCAACCTAGATTTAATTTCACAACAAATTACGTTCACCATTTTTTAAATTTATTTCCTCTAATAAATTCCCTGCCAACATCTAGGTCTTTTCAAGAGATGTATTCTTGATCAATCCATGGTCGAAGCCAATACCTATTCATTTCTACTAATAAAAATATCTGATCAAAGAGTAATCGGGGTATTTGCATAGTATAGGTTAACAAAGTCAAATGTGAGTCTCATGCTATCCCTTCACCTGTGAATTACAGTTAGTTTTTGAACTTCGTGCATCTTCCTAAACAACTCCGTTGTAAAATGAAGACATTCACTACATAACAAGTAGGAACAACCTTCATTGGCCATCCTCTTCTCTTGTCAAGGCAACAAAATAATCGCACACTTGCTTAGAAATTTTTCTTCGGTATGGAAATCATTAGACCAATTCATCGTTATCCTAGTTGCTACATTAACGAATAGATTCTCTTTCTTTCATTATCGCTTACATCGTGACTTCAACTAAACTGATCTCTACAGCTACCGCAGTAAAAAAATCCGTTCAATAATATTCTAACTTCGAACTCCGTAAAATCGAATTACCGCATCGACAAATCGCAAGATCATAACCACCGAATAAAGAGTCGCGTTTATTACGCAAAATAAAACTCCATACCATACCATGCCGAAAAATAAAAAAAATAAAAGGTCGATCAGACAATGAAAGTAACAGTATAAAGAACAATCTGGACAAATTCAAGAAAACCGCGAGGAAGAACGTAACAGAACAGTACAATTCCGAGGACAATAAGTAAATGAGAGAGTAAGGAGCATCGGAAATTAAAGGAACAGTACCGATGTCAAAGACAGCAATATCGCTCAGAAATTTCTTGTCGACGAGGCCACCAAAGACGACGACCTTCGAATTCCCGATGCTGACCGCAGAGTGGCCACTGGAACTCCAAAGAAGTAGTAATCCATGAAAATTACTGTAAGAACAAATCGTAGAGAATTGGCAGAGGAAGAAAGAGAGAAATGCCTGCGAGGTCTGGGAAGAGTTCCACTGAAATCGGAGGGAGAAGCTTTCACCCAGAAATGCATACTTTCTTCCTCCACTTTCTCACTTCCACCGGAGACGGCCGACGAGAGGACTCGGTCAAGACTCAACATAAGTGAATTGCCCGCCCGGAAAGTTTTCGTTTTATTTATATGCATAGTTGATTGTTGAACTTGAAAGTGATTTTTTACGCATTATCTAGTTTAGTTTTAGAGAAAATAAACGACTTTATTCATCGATAAATGTAGAGGTTTGCTCCCTATATCCGAGGTACCGAGCCTGCCCCAAAGAATGTAATACAACAATTTTTTTTGTACAAACATGTGCGGAGATTAAATTTCGAAGGTAAATATCAATGACTACTGAGTATGTTCGTTTTAATAATTTTTTAAACCATTACAAATTTAATCTATATTTTTTTTAATTTGAAATATGTAGGTAGGAATCATAGCTTTAATAAATATAACAATTATGCACCTTAAGATGTTGGTGTATTGACAAGAGACTCGGATATATAGATGGCAAAAAAAAACCTCGCATGACCCGATTCCCATAGGTACGGATCAGGAAATCCCCAGTTTGACTGAAGATGGGGTCAAATTGAGGTCCCAACACCCCAAAATTTAAAAAAACACACACGCACAAATATATTTATTTAAAAAAACACACACAGACAAATATATTTATCGGCGACGGGTTCCCCTACAGATTTTTTCTTTAATTTTATACTATAAATTTTAAGTTATCATAAATATAATGGGTAGTATAAAAATATCCCCTCAAGAAACTTTTTTTGGATTCGCCACGGTTTATTAGCATGATTTTTCCATTATTATTTTTAATCAAATAAAATATATTTAAGTAATAAGGTGGGATCTATACAACAAAATAATATTTCAACTCTATAATAAGAAAGGCCATAAAAAATCGTCATAGGTTGGCTCAAATCAATCAGAAATTCGAAGACAAAAAAAATGTTGGCTCACCTATTGTATTATTCTCAAGATTTGTAAACTTTGTACACGAGCCATCGATTATATTTGCCCAAGCATCCAGTACCCAATACAATTGGACAAATTACAATTTAGGCCGTTTAAATCTTATATTAGCAACCTGCCCGCCTGCTAAAATGAGCATAATTCAGTAATAATTGACAAATATCAATCAAGAGGGTATGAGTTTGATCCTCCACCCACATGTTGTACTCGAAAGAAAAAAAAACTAGCAACTTGCCTAAAATCATATTATTTATAAAGAATGGTCAATTATGTACCCAAAAAATAATTATAAAGGTCAAAATTTATGAATGTAGGTAGAGATTAGATGATTCGTAAATACTGCTGACGTGATTTACCAGTATGGAAAATTATCCCTATTATAGGAGTATAAAGTTTTTTTTTATAGTAGGATCATTCACTCTATCCTTTGAGTTAATAATTAAGGTATTTAAAACACGGACATCTATGCAATATATATTTTAAAATATAATAGAAAGTTTAAAATTGTGTATAAATACTATGATTAAAATTAAATTCAAACTAGAATTTAATGTAAACTAATAAAAAGAATGTCACTCATATCTGTTATTATTATTTTTTTTTTATAAAGAACTCATATGTTATAGGTAAATATATGTAAATGAAAAGTTTGACATTTTGAAAAATACACCTTAAATTTAGATGAGGGAGACTTAGATACATCTTTAACAAAATCTTTACACTTTTTTTTTAATACAACGTGTTGGGGGATTCGAACTCACAATCTCTATATATATGTCAATTAACGCTGAGTTATGCTCGTTTTGACATATTCCTTTTAACATTTATTAATTCACAAAAATAAAATAAAATAATAGCATTTACATAAACAACGTAAATTAAATAACATTACCATCAAACATATATAATACACCAATTTAAGTCACACATGCACTGTATTTGAAAAAATAAAAAGTCGAGATATTTAAATAAATATATATTGAATTCATATATTATACACCTATTTTGAGTTATGGACACACAAGATCAAAATATGTGTGCCGGACATGCCAGCCTGTAAGCTTGATTCGAGACGTTGGCAAAACACTTCCGTCTGTTATCTATATCTATAGTATATATAAAAGGTGGGATGAGGAGAAACTTCTATATACCATTTTTGCCCTTTCATTATAACTCTCTTCACTTTTCTTTTGATGACAATTGTGTCATTTAAATACAAACTTTCTCTCTTTCAATTTATCTCTTCTCTCCATCAGGATCCCCCTCTAAATTCCCCTATTTTCTCTTAGTAATCTTCTCTCTCTTAATTATTCTTTCATTAACTTTTTCTTGCTCATTGATTTTTTTTAACTCCTTTCATCTACCACGTACCATCTCCCAATCCTTTCAATATGTGTCATCTCTTTCTCATGCCAACCAAAAATCAAAAGGTGGTAGATGGAATAAAGTGGAAAATTTTCCAAGTGGTGTGAAGGTATGAAAATTACTCTCTTGCTTTAGCAACGATGACAACAATGCACATATGGGTGATCGAGAGGAGAATTGATAGTGAAAATAAACCAAATTAAAGCTGAGTTGATGGCATCGTTCACTTTCCCCAAATTTATCATTGTTCAGGTTGAAAGAAATTATAGAGTACGATGTGTCAAGATGGTGGTCGATGGAATCGAGATAAAGTAAAATTCGATTATTCTCATAATTTGGATAATAAGAATGCTTATGAGTTTGATTTTTATTTATTTATTTTTTAAACCGATGCTTTTGATTTATATATGTGAAATGTTGTAATTATTTTTACAAAGTTAGGGTAAATAAACAATTTTTATCCTTCTCAATATCATCAGGTTGGACCTTTTAGGATTTATTCTTTCTCTCACTCTTACCTTTATTTTTCATTCTAGAATGAACAAACTCAATGACTTAACGTCACACAATTTAACAAAGATATAATGTAATATAATAATTTATAATCAAGAAAACTAGAGGTAAATTAAGAACGTTCATTAAAAAATAAAAAAAAACTTGCACGTTAGTGCTTTTCCATCTTTCTTACACTTCAAATTTGTACTTACTTTTCATGCTAATATTTCATCCCCTTCTTTTATTACAAGAATATTATACATTAAATTTATATTATATATAATTAATTTCTTTCTTTAAAATGATGATATTATAAACTTAAAAAATACTATTTATTTTACTTTAATTTAGAACTACAAAATTGTACGCACGTGTACACGGGTTTCTTACTGGTAAAAACAAAAACCACTTAGCACTCTGGGACGAGAGTGGGGGACGCCCAGCGCAGACAACAGCAGCGCCGGCTCTACAAGTCAGAATCGAATCGCGTAACGTTAGGCCCGCCCCTTGTTGACGTGGCACAATCTCGCTAATTCCATTGCCAAGGCGTCGATCTCTTCTTCATCTGTCACTTTCAAAACGCCGCTAATTTCTTCTGCTCTCTTTCTGAAAGCTTCCCCTGTTTCTTCCACCACCACCTTCTTGATTCCGGCGGCGACTTCCCCCCTTCTGATTTTTCCGGCCTCATCTCTTTGAATCTCCAAACCAACGCCGATCTCCTCCACCAGCCTCGCCACGACCGGCCCGTCCAGTTGCATCGGCGCGCCGATCACCGGCACTCCCAACATCAAGCACTCTGTAATCGAGCTCCACCCGCAATGGCTCACGAGCCCGCCGGTGCTCCGGTGCGCTAATATTTTCGCCTGAGGAGCCCAGCCCTCCACCAACTTACCTCTCTCACCGGCCCTTTCCATGAACCCTTCCGGCACCGCCGCCTCCGCCGCCGTCTCCTGTCCCATCGGAAACCTAACAATCCATATGAAATTCGCCCCGCTCATCTCCAGTCCGTGTGCGATTTCTTCAATTTCTTCCTCAGATAGATAATACTCGCTCCCGAACGAGACCAGCACCGTCGAATTAGGCTCCTTATTGTCCAGCCATTCGATGATTTCGGAATTTTCGCCGGAGGAAGGCTGATGAAGCAGAGTACCGGTGGTCACGAGCTTCTTCGTGAACGAAGAAGTGAGAAATTCTAAATACGTACCCTCGATCCCTCTGGAAGATTTAATTAAAATTATAGCTGAGGACAGATCCAAGTATTTCAAGAACGATTGACCTTCGGCGTGGTCCTTGTACAGATAGGGGCATTTTGATTTCCAGCATTCGTGAAGTTCAAGTTCAGGAAATCGAAGCTCGTCGGAGGCTGTTCGATTGCACATGAAAGAGATGGCCGTGGCGCCGAAAATGCTGAAAAAAATCATCGGAATGTTGAGCGATGCAGAGAGGGGAAGAATCCATGGGAGGAGAATGTCGGCGACGAGGAGATCTGGATTTAGGGTTTTGAGGACGGATTCGAGATTGGGGGAAGCCATTTTAAAGGCATCTTCGAGTTTGGGCATTAAATGCGGCAGAAGGCCTTTGGTTGTGTGATGATGAGGAGGAAGCTCCGGCGTCGAATCGAGATGAATTTCCAGTAGATGAATCGAAGCAGAGTAGGTTTGGGGAAGATTTGGTTTAATGGCTTCCAGATTTACAGGCGTGGAGCAGAAATAAACAAGGAATTTTCTCTCGACAAGCCTCTTGGCGAGCTCTATGAAGGGCGATATGTGGCCGTGGGCCAGCCATGGAAGCATGAAGATTTTGAAGCTTTCTTCTCTTGCATCCATGGCGGTGTGGCTCTGCTCCCTCTCTGTTCCTGCAACTTCTTTGGCAGAGCTGTGTTGTTAATTTCTTTCTTCTGCAAAGGAGCTCTGTTATTTCATCCCCACCGCTCACGTGTAAATTTATAGGAGGAAAATACTTAGTATGTACTCGACGAAATCTAATCTTCACCCCCATTAAAAAATAGATAAAAATCGACAACTTATTAACTTTTATAAAAATAATGTCTATTTTTATATTTCTCTTTTAATTGTCGAAATTTCTAAAAAATTAATAGTAGTATTATCAGAATCGTTCTTTTACGGCTAAATATTTTTATTTAGTTGAATGGAAGGATATAAAAATTTAAAAAATTAATTAAATATTTATTTTTCAAAAACTATTAAAAATGAATTTAGATTATAATTTGTATTCAAAATAAATTAGCTTAAATTATGGATATAAATAAAATTTCAAAATCTCACACCCTATATAAACCAAACAAATTCATTTTTTTAGGAAAATACTTGACTCATTTAACATTAACGGAGATAAATGTAAAAATAGAGATTTTTTATAAAAATTAATGAATTGTCAATTTTTCAATGGTAGTGAGTATAATATTTGGTCATCACTCCCAACGAGACAAAGTATTTTCATTTTTTAAAGGAAAATACGTATATCGATAAATGTTATCCTGACCACCATTTTTAAAAATATTTTTTGTTTTTGCATTTCTCTCTGAATTGGTCATAAGTTTGTGATACCGTGAAAGGTAAAAATCATGTTAACATAATCAATTAAATTTTATACAATTAATTTAACTATTATGGCACACCTAGTAACAAATTCATTAACCTCGTTAAGAATGGTAAAATTTTACATTTTTGCTTTATATTTTCTCATGTATAATTTCTAAATCTTGAAAATCTATAATATGCAAAATGTGGATAAAATTTTAAAATATATTCTCTCTCGTTCAATATTTATTACATCATCAATAAACATAAAAGTTTAAATAGACTTTGAATTACACAAGACAATATTCAATGAAAGACAAATGAAAATACATGTATTTAAATATTAAATCACTCATTACTCTAAAGTACTGAGATGATAGGATATAGGTGATAGGATATAGGTTATGATAATTTTTCAAATATCTTTACATTATTTGCCAAATCAACCATATGAATCCATGAAAAAAACTAATACATTATTTAACAAAGTGTCCTTTCTTATAAATTAAGAAGGCAATAAACTGCAAACAAACATAAAACACGTGAAACTACTCACCAAGTCGATACAAACGGCACGTTTTCCACGTTTTTGCACCGTATTCTTATCCTATGAATCAACAACTATAAACCCCCAACAATCCGACGGAGATATAGAGAGACACATCGCCGCCGCAAACCGCCATGGCCGCCGCCGCCGAGAAAGTAGCCGCCACAAAAATCCTGATGCTCCCATGGCTAGCCCACGGCCACATAACGCCCTTCTTCGAACTAGCCAAAAGACTCGCCAAAAAAGAGTTCCAAATTTACATATGCTCTTCCCCCATAAATCTCCAAAGCATAAAGCCAAAGCTCTCAAAAACTGATAGCAAAATCCAACTCGTCGACCTTCATATTCCGGCTTCGCCGGAGCTCCCCGCCCACATGCACACCACCAAAGGCATCCCTCTCCACCTCGAGTCGGGCCTCATCAGAGCCTGCGACGCGGCGGCTCCCGATTTCGAGGACCTGCTCGACAAGCTCGAGCCGGACCTGGTCGTGTCCGACCTGTTCCAGCCGTGGGCGGTTCGGGCGGCCGTGGCGCGGAATATTCCCGTCGTTAACTTTGTCGTTACTGGCGTCGCGGTTCTCACTCGCTTGGCTCACGCGTTTTTTAGCGCTGGCGAGGAGTTTCCTTTCCCGGAACTTGATCTTTCCGACCACTGGATCTCATCGAGCCGCCGGAAGACTTCCGATGAACTGGGTCGGGACTGTGCGATGCGGCTTCTTAACTGTGTGAAACAGTCTTCTAGCGTTATTCTGGCTAATACTTTCGTGGAGTTTGAAGGGAAATATATCGATTATTTCGCTTCCTCATTGAAGAAGAAGGTTGGGTTTCAATTACCTCATAATCCATAACTTAAATTCAAGAGTATTTATCAAATTCAATTTTGGCTTAAATCTTTTTTTTTTTTTAACTACAACGTCCGGAGGAGATTTCAACTCAGAGCTTTTCTGCCCATTTTTAATGTTTTGTCTTTTTAAATCTTAGTGTTTAGGTTTATTATATTTTTGTTGTTGTTTTTTTAATATAACAAATTGTATAATAGTTAAAATCTCGGACTTTAAAACAAGAAGTAGATGTCAACTATTATTAAGATATACACATGTTGTGACTGTGTATTATAGTGATTGAACTTTAAAAACGAAATTTAATTAATGAAAAATATATGATTCCTTAACCGTAAGAAGTAATCTAATCGTTTATTAAATGTTTGACAATTTAAAGAGATAAATATAGAAATAGATATTTTTCTATAGAAATTGATGAGTTAATTTTTTAATGGTGGCGAAAGACCACAATATTAATTATCTTTAATTTTTTTAAATAAAATACTATTATATAATAGGTAAGGCTAGAAGGGTAATACAAACAAAAAATATTATATATTTGATAATTAAGATAAATAAATATAAAAATTAATAAAAAAATTTAAGAAACAATTAGTTGCGAAATTTTCAATAGCCGTAGCCTAAATATTTTGCATAATATAAGAATAATAAAATATTTTAATATTATTTATTAATTTTAAAAAGGTTCTCCCGGTGGCTCCTCTGGTTCAACGAGTCAACGCAGACAACGAGAAACCAGAAATCGTGTCATGGCTGGACAAGAAGAACCCAAAATCAACCGTCTACGTGTCGTTCGGGAGCGAGTATTATCTAACGAAATCCGACCGGGAAGAGTTGGCCCACGGCCTGGAACAGAGCGGCGCGAATTTCATATGGGTCATCCGGTTCCCGAAGGGCGAGACCACCACAATCGAAGAGGCGCTGCCGGAAGGGTTTCTTGAAAGGGTAGGAGACAGAGGAGTGGTCATCGACGGGTGGGCGCCGCAGTTGGAGATACTGAGCCACCGGAGCGTGGGCGGGTTCGTGTGCCACTGCGGGTGGAACTCGGTGGTGGAGAGCGTGGTGCTCGGGGTGCCGATCGTGGCGCTGCCGATGCAGCTCGACCAGCCGTGGCACGCTGGGGTGGCGGTGGCGGCGGGCGTGGGGGCGGAGGCGGAGGGGGATGGGGAGGGGAACGTGAAGAGGGAGGGGGTGGCGCGTGCGGTGAAGGAAGTGGTGTTTGGGAACAAGGGGGAGTTGCTGAGGGGGAGAGCGAGAGAGATTGGTGAAGCGTTGACGTTGAGAGAGAGGGAAATTATCGATGGAGTGGCGGATGAGTTTCGGAAGCTTTGTGAGGACAAAAAGGGAAACTTTTGATCGCTACCCTTGTTGTCGTGTGGTGTGGGTCGTTTTGGTATTCTTTTTATGTACTATTTTGTTCTTTTTTAATGTACTATTTTGATCGCTACCCTTGTTGTATGTGGGTCGTTTTGGTATTTTTCATGTACGATTTTGTTCTTTTTCTTTTTGCTTTTGTCTTTTTTCCATTTATTGGCGATTGAATAAGTAATATTTCTGCCGTTTTTACTTTTTATAGTAATACTGACTTTGAGTATTTGCTAGCCAAAAATACCTGTACTTTTCACGAGGGAAGACCATGTTTTTCTTTTTTTTTCTCTAATTAAAAAATGGAAAATGTTTTGCTCACCGGGACGAAGTTACCACCATTAAATACTTTCACCAAATTATCTAATTAAATTTATTTTTCAAATAATTTTTTTTGTTGTATCTCCCTCTCTAAAAAGGGAAAAATTGGCTAGTATTTTCCAGGATTATTATGCACATTCTCATTTTCTTTGTCTATATTTTTCGATTGTCTTTTTCTTCTCCTATTTTTCGGTTTAGATTTTCGTCACTTTCTTTTGATTTGAAAAGGAACTGGGACACAACTTTAATATTCATATGTTTTTTTTATTTAGATTCGTTGAAATTAAAATTGGCATAAATCTAGTTCTCGGACCCCTATATTTTTTTAATTTGGGTTAATTTAAATTAAATAGTTAAATATCAAGTTTGAATCTAGCCAGAGATTCATGCAAACTCACCGAGATTCATGCAACACTCCCAAAATTTGGACAAGTTGAAAGAACAATTGCTCGGGATTCAAGCAATACGGGAGAGCTAAAAAATTTTTTGGGCATATTGAATGATTCATAAAAATCTCCGGACCAAAAGTAAAATGGGTAAAGCACACTCTCCAAAGGTGGTGAAAAAATACCCCTAATTATAAAACATTTTTAAATTAATAAATATTAAACTCATTAATATCATATTAATATTATGTCAGCTTTAGTAATACAGTTTAATTTCATGCATCTTTTAAAACTATCATCTAAAGATTAGTGACTAAACTATTACTTTGTTTTAAACAAAATAAAAATAAAATTTAAAGACAAAAAATGTATTTTTAAAAATCGCAAGAATAAAATACTTAGGTCATCATATCTCTATCTTGACAACTCTTAAAAAATTGATAGATGTTTATATTTTTAAAATATTATATACTTCCACATTTCTCTATTTTGTCAGGATAGATCCTCACAAAGATCTAAGTATTCTTTATTTTAAATAATTAAGTATTATTGGTTAAATCTTTAACCTTCCAATGTTTAATTATATCTGCCAATTTCTTGTATAATATTGCAAAGGTTGGTTAATTTGGTAACCTTGCAATATTTAATTTGTTAAGATTGATCGATCATAATAAATTACTTATTTAATCTTGCAATTAATTCATAAATTTAGATTAAAAACTTAACTCAATAATTTTTTTCTCTAGTTTTTTTTCCAAATGATCCGAGTTTTTTTTTGTTTTTTTTATCTATTTCTAACTTTTTGTTTTCATTTAATATAATTGTTAATTTTGTTTCTACCGTTTTTATTTACTTTTTGTTATCACTATTACATTTATAAAAGACGTTATAATTTTGTACAATTATTTATTTTAATTTTGTATTTTCTTTTTAACTTATGAAGTTAATAGGTTTAAATAAGTATTATTTAAAAGATTTTCACTTTGTAATAAAATGTAATTTTTAAATAAAAATGAGTGAAATTTAATAGTAATGTTGATGATAATTAAGTAATCAAATTTACCTAAGATAGTAAATAGGGATTAGTACATAGTCCTAATTACGTAAAATGATGGAAAAATATAGAATTTACACTTTTGTTTAAAATAATTCCCAAATTAAATGGTACCAATAACAAAAATTACTAATCTACCTATCTCAATATAAATCATTATTAAAATATGAAATTGGTAAATCATTATTAAAATATATCAATTTTCTTTCACTGCTCCGACTGTCGGGCTTCTTCTTCCTCTGAAGCATCTGATCATTCTCCGACATCGTCGCTGTCTCTGGCGGCTCCGATTTCTTTGTTTGCAGAACATTTCACCGCCGGCCTCCGTCGCATCTCATTCCATTGGTTACCATTATACGGTAACATCGTCGTTGTCTCCCTTCGCCTTTGGCGGCTCCATTATACAATAACATCTAATTTCATCTCTGACCTCCGTCACATGAGCATTTCAGTCCGTCGATTCCCATTATACCGTGGTTTATGCTAGGTTTCAATTTTGGGCAGAATCGAGGTTCATCTCTTGCTCTATGATTCTATTGTTTTATGTATCATTTAACTAGAAATATAATATATATTCTACAAAAATAGAACAATATCGAGAAATTGAAAGAAATCGGAAGAAATAGAACAATACATAAAACTAGAGATATAATATATGTCCTACGAAAATAGACCCAGAGAACTAGAAAAATCAGAACTATATACTCGTATATTATATCTCTAATTCCATTGTTTTATGTATCATTTATATCTCTAGTATTATGTAGCAATAATGGTAAGAAATGAGGATCCTGATATTTGAATATTTTTAATTAATAATATTGGTAAATAAATTGAAGGAGTGAATTAAAAGGATTTGAGATTTGGATATTTTTAATTAATAATATTGGAAAATAAAGAAAATGAATGAATTTGAAGGAGTGAATTAAAGGACTTGAATTGAAAATTAACATGGGCCCACATTAATTAAAGGAGTGTGATATTAATTTATGGAAATAACTATTTTATATTTCAAAAATGCAAAAAACTATAATAAATGAAAATGCACGGAATTAAATTAAAATCCTACTTGCAGAAAACTAAAAGGGTAAAATTATAAAAATTTAGACATTTAGGTAAATAAGTTTCTAAAACAGCAATTTGAAAATATTATCTCTAGTAAATAGAGAAAAATTAGATAAATTGTTGATGACATATTTTCTACATCAAAATTGATGTCTAATGAGTTTATATATTCTTATTTAAACTTCGACAAATACTTCAAAAATATTGTCATGGATAATTGATTATTTATTTTAAAACTGAATCATGGTAAAACAATTGAAACGACAAATATATTAAAAGTATTTTTATATATTCTTAAAATAGTATTTCTTAATTTTCATAAAGAAAATCGAATTATTTAAAATAAAGTCAAATAATTTATATATAACTTAAAAGTTTATAAATTATATTTAAAAAAAATAAAACTCAGTACACAAATTTAATAAAACTAATTTAGAAAAATACAAAATACAGACTTCACTAACCAAAAATACCTAACAAAACATGACTTAATAAACTTATTTCCTGCGACAATCAAATTCGGGAAGTGACAAATCTAAACTTAATAAAGAAGAATAAAACAGCCAACCAAACACAAGTACATGAAAATGCAAAATATGAAGCACCCGACCCGGGGACACGTGGCGAGCCTCGCTTTCCTCGTTAGCAAATACTCGATTATCGTGACCACGAAAAAGAAACATTTACTATTCTACCTTAGTTCAATTTCCAAGAAATGGAAAAAAGAAAAAAGACTAAATTGAATAAAACATAGAAGTACGAAAAGGACCCAATGGCTATTTGACATCAAATTCCCCTTTTGTCCCCACATAACTTCCGAAACTCCTCTGCCACTCTATCAATGTTCTCCATTTCCCTTTCCCTCAACGCCCCACCGATCTGTCCTGCTCTCTCCCTCAGCAACTCCCCCTTGTTCCCAAACACCACTTCCTTCACCGCACGCGCCACCTCCTCCCCCTTCACGTTCCCCTCGCCGTCCCTCTCCGCCTCCGTCGCCACGCCCGCCGCCACCGCCACCGCCGCGTTCCACGGCTGGTCGAACTGCATCGGCAGCGCCACCATCGGCATCCCATGCAGCACGCTCTCCACCACCGAGTTCCACCCGCAGTGGCACACGAACCCGCCCACGCTCCGGTGGCTCAGTATCCCCAACTGCGGGGCCCACCCGTCCACGACCACTCCTCTGTCTCCCACTCTTTCTAGAAACCCTTCCGGCAGCGCCTCTTCGATTGTGGTGCTCTCGTCCTTGGGGAACCGGATGACCCAAATGAAATTCGCGCCGCTCTGTTCCAGGCCGTGGGCCAGCTCTTCCCGGTCGGATTTCGTTAGGTAATACTCGCTCCCGAAAGACACGTAGACGGTTGATTTTGGGTTCTTCTTGTCCAGCCATGACAAGATTTCGTTGTCATCTTTCTCGCCGTCCGCGTCGATTTGTCGAACTAGAGGAGCGATCGGAAGAATCTGTTCCAATCAAGAAATGTGAATCAAAATCAATTGAAGTTATGAATTAAGTGGTAATTTAATTAGCCTAACCTTCTTGTTAAACGAGGAATTGAGATAATCGATATATTTCCCTTCAATCTCCACGAAAGTATTAGCGAGAAAAAGTGGAGACGACTGTTTCAAACAATTAAAAGACCGCATCGCAATGTCGCGACCGCCTTCGTCGGAAGTCTTCCGGCGGCTCGTGGAGATCCAGTGATCGGAAAGATCAAGTTCCGGGAAAGGGAACTCCTCACCGGCGGGCTTGAAACACGCGTGAGCCAAGCGAGTGAGAAGCGCGAAGCCAGTAGCGACAAAGTTAACGACGGGAATATTCCGCGCCACGGCCGACCGAACCGCCCATGGCTGGAACAGGTCGGTCACGACAAGGTCCGGCTGGAGGTCGTCGAGCAGGCCCTCGAAAGCGGGAGCCGCCGTGTCGAAGGCTCCGACGAGGGCGCGCACGAGGTGGAGAGGGATGCCTTTTGTGGTGTGCATGTGGGCGGGGAGCTCCGGCGAAGGCGGGATATGAAGGTCGATGAGTTGGATTTTGGTATCAGTTTGGGACAGCTTTGGCTTTATGCTTTGGAGATTTACGGGGGAAGAGCATATGTAAATTTGGAAGTCTTTTTTTGCGAGTCTTTTGGCTAGTTCGAAGAGGGGTGTTATGTGACCGTGGGCTAGCCATGGGAGCATTACGATTTTGATGGGGCCTCGTTTCTCGGCGGTGCCCATGGCGGTTGGCGGTAGCGAAGTGTCACTCTTTTTCCCTTTGATTGTTGGGGTTTTATAGGAAGGAAAATCCTTTGGCTTCCCCAATCTCGTCTTTCCTGTCACTAAATATTGGATAGTTAAGAAATAAATGCAAGAAATTTATTTTTAAAAAATAAGAAGTGGTCAAATATTAAGGGTAGATGAACAACGACAAGTTGATGATCCTCACTTATGAGTCATGAGGAACAGATCATTCTCTACAATGCAACTTTGAATGCATGAGCTGATCATTCTCTCCCATGAAAATGAATGTTTTTTGGTTTTCTGAATTGATAGGATTGGGAGATTTGTTTTTTAAAATTCTTTTCAGATTCTCTCATGTAAATATTTTGATAATGACTTTTTTATGTTTTTGGTGTTTTCAAATTCAAAATATGAAAGTTTTATGGTGCGCAAAATTACATTAAAAATGATAAAATTTTTGATAAATATATTACCTGATATTATAAATGTTTGTTAAAATTAAAATAGGTAAAATATAACGCCTCGTAAAATAATTATACAAAATTAAGAAAAAATGTTAATAAATTAATTAATATAAGTTTAAATTGAACTAAATATTTAGTTTGTATATACTCTAGTCTACAAATATATTATTAAATATATATTGAACAATTTTTTAAAAATTGATATCCAATTTCCAAATTTGTTACCGAACACATATTTGAAAACATTAAAAACAAAGAATATAATTTTAGTTTTCATTGAAAACCTTGTTTTTAAATTTTTGTTTTCTTGATATTTTTTTATTTTCAATTTTTTAGAAAGTAAGGGTTTGTCATGTAATTTATATTCGTTTTCAAATTATTCAAATAGACGAAATTCTGAATGTACTAAGAAAAAAGATGAAATTACGAAAACAACCTATTTTTCGAGTTTTAATTTGAAATTTTAAAACGAAGAATCACAAACTTTTGATAAATGGACTGTCATGTTATAAACTCATTTAATTTTTGTTAAAATTGAAAAATGTAAAATATATTATAAAATAATAATTATACAAATGTTAATAAATTAATTAATATTATTTTAGATTTAACCAAATATTAAATATACTTCTAGACACCTTAAATAAATAATTTACATTTGTGTGTGTTGGTATTCAAAATATTTGATATTTTCCCTTTTTTTTTTTTTCCTGAATGCATTAAATCACGATTCTAGAGACGTGAATGTGATTCACGTGGTCTCCCGTCCCCAATAACGTGTGTGTATCTCAACTTTGGAGTAAAGCAAGATAAGCAAGAGGAAGCTGCAATGGAATGGGAGATGCCAGGATTATTAATGCGCCACGTTCCCCTCTCTTCGTGAAGCACGTCCTAATAGTTATATAAGAAAACTAATATTTGTTGCTTCATCGCATGATCCCATGTCTCCGAACTTTTCCCTTTTTAATATTTTTTCTTCTTCTTCTTCACCTTCTATTTTATTTATTTATTTTAAATTAGTGTTTTCCGCTTTCTTTGACTTTATATGTATATTTTTTTTTTATATCCGTGAGTATTCGGGTCACCTTATGCATACATCGACTAATTTCACCGTATAACTGATCCTATAACATTTGGTGTTGAAAAACATATAAGAATTACTAATTTTTAATCTAAGTACCCATCACGAGATTTGAACTCATCACGAAGTTCTCCACCCTCTATGACGTGATATTTTATAAGTTACTATTTTCAAGGACATAAGATTTATTTCTCTATAGAATATTTCTAATTTTATGTCTTTAACTTAGTTGAAAAAATAAAAAAGGATACTGCTAAATTCAAAACTTGAAGATAACATGGATGTATAATTTTTTACTCTACTTCTTTATCAACTAAACTAAGTTTCTAAATTTTAAAATCTTATTTTTGCCACGATTTAATGTTCTCAAGACACAAGCATGGTTATTGACCATTAGTATCAAAATTTACAAAAAATCAACCAAAATTTAATGAGAACCCTGAATTTTTTTAACTATATCCTGATTTCACTAGTTACTCTTCAGTTCAAAGGTACACTTAACCATTTTCTCTCTCTCTCCCGATAAGCAGAGGCGCAAAACTACCGATTAAAAGACCATGTAAATTTTTTTCTTTTTACGAGAAACAAAGACCTATATTTATAGTTCCCAAGGGATAGTTTGAGTGGCTTGTGATATTGAAAGCCTTGAATTCAAGTTACCTGGGACGCAATTTTCATCAAACAATGACTTTTTACCTACTATATATATTAATAAAAATAATTGTAAATGGAAAATACACATGCAAGAGTATCCCTATCAACTATATCAACAAGGTTATGTGAATCAATTTTTTCATTCTCATGATGGTATTTACGTAGGAATGTCAATCAAATGGTGGGACCCACCCAATTTTTTTTATTCTCGTGTATTAACGAGACTCATTTAATTGTTTTATATATTTTTCATTTATACTACTAATAATTTTTCTTCCAATAAAAATTTATATATATTTTATTAGTTTATGTGGTTTTATTATAAAATATTATAAATTTATATTTAATTTTCAATTTTTTAATTTAGTTTTGTTATTGTTAATTAATACCCATAGATTTTAAAATACAATTAATTATTAGAATAATAAAATTTAATAACATTATTGTTAAATATTATAATAATAAAATTTAATAATATTTTATATTAAAAGAGGATGGTTATAATAGAAAATTAATATTCCAGTAGATATAATTTATTTTAATTATTAATTATTAATTAATATTAATATTAAATAAATTGTTGTGATTAAAAAATATTTGTGTATTTTGCACTCAATATATGGGCAAGAAGTAGTCCCAGAACAAATCGAACAAAACTAAAAAAAGATCGATCTAAGTGTATTTTGCACGATTAAGAAAAAGTTCGAGAACAAACAAACAAAAATAAAAAGACATAGATGAAATCGCTTGACGTATGGGAACCACCTCTCTACGGCGAGCCGTCGGCGACGGAATACCGAAGTGATGGACGACGACAGAAGATAGCAGTGACGACGTTTCTATTTATAAAAGGATTTTTCAAATGGAAACCTCCCAAATTTGAGTGGAATTTGATTTTTTCAGTTGAATGCTTAGGGAGATGGAGATCGAATCCACGAAGGTAATGGACGGCCACAGAAGCGACAGATGGAGGATGGAAGATGTCTTCTTCTACTGACCACGATGAACTAGAGAAGAGAAGAAAAGTATTTGTAATTAAAATATATTATTATTGTATTTATAATTAGTTATATAGAACAAAAGTGTATACTAATAATTGTCATACGAGAGTTTGACTAACCATCAATACACAAAATATCCTTTACCTACCAAAGATGGAATCAGACAAGCAAAGGGAGGTCTCACCAGCAAAGAATGACACAAATAAACCCAAACGAAAGAAGAACGAACTGAATCAAACACGAACTGACGAAGAAAAGAACACCACCTTCTAATTAACTCTTGCTCTCTTTTGCTGATCTTCCCTATTTCTTCTCACTCGTCTGCACTTCCTCCTTTTTTTTCTTTGTTCTTCGGCTGAGACCCATGCATGGCAAGATTTAGTTATTTTGGCCATATAATAATACAAATGTGCTAAAACAATTGGCCCTTATACAATCGGACCCAATAAGGAGGAAGCTATGATAGAGATGGAAAATTGAACTCCACCTATTCGATGGATGATTGAGCTTCGACAGATACATCATTGGTATTTAACTTTAGTATCCATTAGTGTACATGTTTGTTTATTCTTGGTTTATCATTGACGTACCGAGAATAAGAAATTGTATATGAATGATATTTGACTATATTCTGTATTGGTGATTGTTTATATGCTCATCTTCTATTAGGTCAATTACTAATATACGTTATCAATAAAATAAAAATGATATATCAACGGTATTTAACTTTCTATCAACTATTATGCATACGTGCTCATTTGTAATTATGTCTATTAGTGATATACTTTATCAATAAAATAAAAATGGTACATCATCATTATACATATAATATAACAAAAAAAAAATAAAAATAAAAAAGAGGTATACCAACCATATTTGATTTCGTTTTATATACTATTAGAACTAACACTGATATTATACCATATAATTTTAATAGATATAAAAATGTTATATTAGTGATAGACGTAAAATAGTATATTAATAATAGACGTAAAAATGGTATCTCAGTGTTATAAAGAAAATTATATAAAAGTGTCCAAGTAGAATCTAGGAGCCGAAAAATCGAAAATCTTTTTGGCCATCGTTGTAAATAAAACAACTTTGTCAGCCTATATTTTGAATAGCTAAGGTTTTAGCACTTTGCCCTCAAACTTGCTCTCGTAGCTCAGTTGGTTAGAGCACCCGTTTAGTAAGCGGGAGGTCTTGAGTTCGACTCTCAACGAGAGCAGATTTAATTAACCAACTTTCTCTTCTTTGCTCGCTCGACAAAAATGCCGCGAAATGCGAAAAATCACGTGCAAGTTTATGAAATTCCCATCCCACCCCTGTTGTAAAACCCTAGCTGATTTATTTTTTATTTTTTTTCAGTACAAACACTACCAGAATTTAAAATATCACAACGTGCCAGAGTGAGTTTTTTCCCCTTCCTTTTTTTTAAAAGAAGACTACAAAGTGCCAGAGTTAATGTGGGTCTAAACCGACCGATCCACGTAGGTTTGGTCAGTTTTTTTTTTCATTAAATTTTTCTAATTTGTTTATTCACCTCTAAGTTTTTATGATATTTCCATAATACATATAAAGAAACTCCATTTTTATGATGAAGAAATAACAAACTTCAAATCCTCCGCTGTTTTTCCAAACACCACTTCTTTAATGCTATTACCCGCACGCCTCCACCACAGAGTTCCAGCCGCAGTGGCACACAAAATCCCAATCCTGAAATGCTTCAATAATATTTTGGGCTGCGGGGCTAAGGATGTTCATGGGGACTCCCCGCCGCCATTTTTTAAAAAAATATTTTTTTCTGAAAGAAAATTTATTTGATTACTTCAATTTAGTAAAATTCTTCAAAGTATTTATGTTAGGTGGGTGGATCGAGAAAAATATATGATTTTTTTTAGTATAGATACATATAAGTAAGGAGATTCATTGCTCAGTCCTTATGGGGACCAACCTAAATTGGTTGGGAAATCCCCGTTCAAATTCCACCGCGGGCGGCCACCTAAACGGGGACCTCTTTTTTTTTAACATTGTCTTGGCGAGCTCTAGAAATGGCAGGAGTGCCAACCATGGGAACATCACAACTTTTTTGCTCTGCTTTTCGGCTTCATCTTCCATGGCGAGAAGTTGAGAAACTAAACTCTCGCCCTCTCACCCTCGACTAAATCTAGCGGCTTCAAAGTTTCATGTTTTTTTTTTCAATTTCTTCATAAATTATTTCATATGGTTGATGACTCAAAACTTAATATCCCATATTTGTTTTGATTTGCTTACTTAAAATTACAAAAAAAAAAAAAAGAATCTAAATATAAAAAGCTAAAAGAAAATAATGGTAGAAAAAATTAAACCTCAAAAAGGTGCTCTCGATGAATTTGTAATAAAAATGATGAAATAATAAATGATAGGTATAGACAAATCAAGAGATAATCAAATTCGGAATTTTCCTTGGGAGGTATCGGGAAGGAATTGGAATGTAATAAAATCGATTCATACAGATACGGTTGTCTATTGATTGAAACACTGTACATGCGAGATAGGGATAGAGAAAGAGGAAACAAACGAAGATTTCACATGGTACTTTTGATCGAAAAATCAATCTGATTTATTTCGTACCTTTCGCTCAATGAAAAAACGGCTCGGATTCTACAGGATCAAACCTATGGGACTTAATGAATGATGGAAGGGAATAAAAAAAAAGAAAAAAAAAAGAGGGAAAAATAAGTTAATAAAAATGACGTAGAAAAAGAGTCCAGATTCCAAATGAATGAAAACGTGACTGAATTGGTCCCAATGACTCTTCGGGATGGAATGAAAGAAGGGAGAAGATTCTCGAACGAGAAAGAACTTTTCAAAATTAAAATTAATCGAATTTAAAGTGAGCTATGCTATAAGAAGATTTAAATAGATGGGTCATATTGTCCGTTGAAAATGATATATGAATGAACTTATATTTTTAAAATTTAATACATAATTTTACATTCCAAAAAGAAAGAAAAATAAAATTTAGATGGTATTTTTGATATTAAGTCATCTCAATCAAAATTTTGTCGACCTCGTATAATCTTGAGTTGTCCTTGGAAGGATGATTTATTTAAACTTAAAAGAGAGGGTGGAAAATAGTTACGAGACTTTTAGTAGTATTTTTTTACGGATCGATATATCAGAGGTAAGTCTTATTCTTTTATAAATGGGACGGTGACATGTCGCATGAAAAGAATTAATAAAATATACGTCACCAATATGTTTTAGCCAAATTTCTAGATATATATATATATTTTTTTTAAAAAAAAAAATTTCTTATACCATTTACGTTAACCATCGGAACATCAGAACATTGGGGAGTTTTTTGGTTGAAACGTTGAGGAGAGACATCCTGGTTTCTTTATAGACCATGGGTGGCGATGCTTTTTGTTTATTTATATTGTATTTTTTTTCTTTGCTTTTTTGTTTATCTGTTATTTTCCCATTTTAAATAGTTCGGATTTGAAATTAAAAGATGTTACAAATTTGCCCTATTTTTGAGAGAAAAAATAGATTTTCCAATTTTTTTTAATTTATTCATATCACTCCACTAAACCCATATACTTATTTTCCGAATATTTCTCTATGCAAATTTTCAAGCATGCTACAAATTTTTTTTTTTCTCTTTTGTCTTTCTACCTAGGATCACCATTCCATCAAAATCCAAATGGATTAGTTTTATTTTCTTTTTATTTCAATGTTATAACACTAATTAGGGATTAAAAGAATTTCAATTCCAAATAAAATGGATTTGCAAAGAGATAGATAGTTTGGTACATTTAAAATTTCTCTTTCATTTTTTTTATACTATCTTCATGTGTATATATATATTGGTTGAAGTGTTGTTTTGTAATTCTTTGGGCATGTTATTGTATTTTAGTATGACATTTGTTATGTTAGTTTTTTTTAAATAAAGAAGTATGAGCACAATAATTCAAAAGAAAAATAAATTAAAAGTACGAGGGAAAGTAGGTTAATGGTTTAAGTTTTTATTTTATTTTGAATAAACATATTGATTATTTCCGTTTAGATTAAAAAATATATATTTCAACATAGATCTCTTTTAGTTGACTGTTTGATTTACACGTGTTGAGTTCTGACCAGTCCAAGCCCAGGCCCATATTGGTCTTCTTGTTACTTGGGCCGTAACAATTCATTGATTTGCCCGTTATTGTGGGCTTTAGACGTTTACAAGCCCAGTTCTTTACTGCGCCAACGCACAGTAGCGACTTTCGTAACCTCTTGAGGAAGAATAATCACGTTTACGAGTTGTGCTTAAATTGATGTTGATTTTACGTTGTTAAATCTAGGAGATAATTAAATACAACATCTCATTTCAAAGAACCCAATTTTGCGATAGCATT
Source organism: Momordica charantia (assembly GCF_013281855.1). Lineage (NCBI taxonomy): Eukaryota > Viridiplantae > Streptophyta > Magnoliopsida > Cucurbitales > Cucurbitaceae > Momordica > Momordica charantia. Next base: position 28,237,973 of record NW_028275167.1, on the reverse strand, counting down.
CTTCCCTACCCACCGCTACTTTGTAATTTTTTTTTATTTGCCACGTCAGCTTGTCTTTTGGGTGGATTTCAATTTCAAAGTACTCTATTGGAAAAAAATAAATAATTAAATAGAACTTTTTCTTTTTAGATAATTTTTATTTCGTGATATTTCATGTACGACTACATCTTTAATTACAGCACAATTTGGTATCACAAAATTATACTTTTATGGGAGATATTTAAATCTTTAAAGGGGTAAATAATATGTTGACTTATTAAAGATAAGCCTAGGTAAAACATTCAACTCATATTAGAGAGTTTTTGTCTAATGTAACTAGTTACACACTAAGAGTCCATGTCTGTAGGTCAACGTCGATTTTGAGCTGAAAGCGACATTTCGATTTATGCGTCAATTGGAGTTTGACGTTTTTGAAAAACTCTACAACACCAACCACTTGACTACACTTATGGTCAATCAATTTTAACCGAAACCAATCTCTTAAGATATGCCTTAGATCACCATTACAATATGCTATATGAACTATAATTAATCAAATCGGAAAAAACTTATAAAAATAGTTTAAGATAATTGAATGATAAATGTTACGGAAAAGTTGAGATTAGTCAAGTATGGATTGTTACTTTTTTTTTCCCTTTTTGATAAAAGATGGAGTTTTCTTTTTAAGAAAATGAAAACAAGGAGAGATGGAGGGATTCGAACTTGTGAGTTATTAATCAAATATAGATGTCAATTATCATTGAGTTAAGCTCATATGGACGATAAAAGATGAATTGGTACTTGATAGACTATTAAAAACCATATACAAACGAGGTGTATTCATCATTCATGCTTGTGACAAATAAAAACATAGTCTAAAAGTATATAAACTCAACATCTTTCAGTGAGAACTCTTTATTTCCCGAAAAACAATTTTGTCCATAAGGAAAGATTTTTCATGACCCAATTTTATACATAGATACAGGCAATTCATGCCAAAAAAAAAAAACTACTTTTCATCCATTTGAAGGAACTATATCCATGGGAAAGTTTACGTTGTGAGTACTAAAAGAAAGAAAAAAAATTATTGTTAATGGAAATTAGTATATGCTTAATGCTGCTGATCAATTGTGTTTTTTTGCTGTCCAACATTTTATTTTCCACGAAACTAAGCGCAAAGATAAAAATAAAGTTTTCCTTTGCACAAAAAAAAAGAAAAAAAAAAGAACTGTGTGAAAACAAATATACTTTGGTACTACTTTTATGGAAAGAATTATTGTGAACGCCCATTTCTCGGTTGGCCATTATTAAAAAGAATTTCTATTTTATATTTTTCAAAATTTTAATGTTAGTCTTAGCTTAAAAGGAGTGATAATCAAGACGTTTAGTTTGAGATATATGTCTTAACCAATTAAATAATGTTAAGACTAACACTAATAAGCACCTAAATATACCTTTACCTAACGCGTATACATTTATTAAGGATTTTTCATTTGTTTTCTTTTTCGGTTAGCTTTGGTTGGGTCATTTAATTAAAATCTTGCATTAAATCATTATTTTAAAAAATAAAAATCATACAATATTTTCGAAAAGTTTACAATATTGAAATAATTTTTTTTTTTAAGTAGAGATTGAACCTTTAACTAAGTTAAAGTAATAAATATACATCATTCATTTTAAGTTATATTAACCTTTAAAGTGTCAATTTAAATCATACCAACACGAGCATAGTTCAATTTTGAGTTAGTAGTTTTAGAGCCATATGTTGTATAATTAATTCTTATATTAAAGTCCAAACAAATCATACCAACAAGAGCATAAACTTTATTTTCGAACAAAACATTACTCTCGTAAATAGTATAAACTTTGGCGAACTCCCAACCTCATAGTTGGAGATATATGCCAATTACCACTGAGCTATGTTCACTTTTGCGACGAAACCCGACCATTAAACCTTTACCTTAGTATCAGTTATGACATATTTTTTTAAAATGAAAATATTACTTGTTATACAAATGGAAATTTTATTTTAGAAAACTATATTAGTTTTTTAGAAAGAAAAATTAGCACAGACTTAAGATAGAATCCTAAACCCTAGATTTGATCATAGCTATGAAAGAATTCTTCATGAAGAGGGTGAACTGTATCGTCGTGAATCGTGAATATGATTTTTTCTGGCAACCCATTAGTTTCCCGATACCTACTTCAGTTTTTCGACTAAAATTAGTTTTTCGACCGCTGAAAATTCCAATATAATATATTCCTCATTTTACGATATGGTAAACATAGACTCATCTGGAATGTTATATAATATTTATTTTTTTAAAATTTTTCTATAAAGAATATAGCAGTAATACATCCTAAACTATTAGAGTATATAATATAATATCTTTTAATGTAACAACCTATGGCAGTAATATACCCCTCAATCTTTTATATAATATATACTTTTTATTATATAATATATACGTTAGAATATATGTTCATCGTACTTAATATATATTTCATATTAACTCCATACCCAACAAATATATCCAACAAATACCATACTCAATCTAAACTATATCAAATATATATTCTATAAGATTTTTAGTTTGTTCATGGTTTACTGTACTAAACTAAGAAATTAGATTTATTGTTTCTATCTCAACCTAGTAAATTTCACAAAAAAAAAAAAAGTGAGTAATTTATATATAATCTTATTATTAGAAAAAATAGCAAATCAAGATTAGGCAACTATGTTTTTCTAAAATGGACACTTATATAGGAGAAAAAAATTTAACAAATCAAGATCATAAAGATCACTCAACTTTTTCTAAAAATGGTTACTTCCAAGAACCAAATCAAACATGCCCAACAAGAAATTTGAAAAAAGAAAACCAAAACCAAAAAGATTCCATATGAAAAATAGATACATTATAATCAGAATCAAGATCATGAAAATCATCACTCAAATTCCTTTAAATTGAATCCTTCGTGCATGAACATTTTGAAGAGAAATAGAACTCCAAATCAAACATGCACCAAAAAGGGAGGAAAAAAAAAGAAAAAAGAAAGAGAATCGAAACAAATTAAAAACTCTTGGTGCTTGAATTAATTAGCACAGCTCTGATACCAAGTGTTGAATGAATTAGCACAATAGAAAAGAGACAATCGCTCGTAGAAATATGGACACTCCTAATGGAAGACTCTCTCACACTCTCTAACTTTCCTCTCTTTCTTCACTCACTTCACTCACTCTCTTCACACTTTCCCAAAGGGGACATCTATCCTATATATATTAGAAAGATCTTTGGAGCCCCAACAGTTCCTCTCAAATCTTACGTATTCTAGATCTTTTTTTTTTTATCTATTCTTATCCAAAATATTTCTCTACAATCTAAGGGGAAGTCTAAATATTTCTAGATCCTTTTCTTTATATATTTATTAATTACAATCTTCAAGAACAATCTAGAAATACTAATTATTACCCATAAGAGAAATGTATAGAAACTTCCAAAAAGCTTCTAGATAGTTAGTGTTGTATTTCAACAGTTGGATCAGCCTTATCATGCGAGAGTGGCGGTGGCGGCGGGCGTCGGAGGCGCTGAGGGAAGCGTTGAGAGAGAAGGGGTGGCGAAGGCAATTAAAGAGGTGGTGTTTGGGAAAACAGGGGAGAATTTGAATGGAAAAGCAAGAGAAATTTGTGAGGTTCTGAAAGCCAAAAAAAGTGAGACTATAAAAGAATGTGTGAACCAACTTAGCCAACTTTGTGGATCAGTTGCCCCGTGAATAAAATCTCTCTTTTGTGTTTCATTTTTTGTTTGCAAATTGAAGTTTATGCCTTGATAGTAAAAGTGCCTCAACGAATAATTGTAAAATTCATACCTAAATGACTACTACATAATTTAAATAAGGCATAGGTGAGCAATATGGAAGACTATATGAGGAGGAATTAAATGTAGAGGAAGGCCATTGGTGGTGTGCATATGAGGAGGAAGCTCCCGCAGAGATGGAAGATTGAGCTCCACCAATTCCATGGAAGCCCAGAAATTTTCCGGCAGGCGGTGGCAGATGGATTGGAGATTGATAGGGGAAGAACATTAAGTACACATGGACAGGAGCGGGTCCATGAAGGGACCGGTGGGATGTGCCCTTAGATTTTTCATTAAATACAATTTAGTACCAAATGTTCTCAATTCGAACTTAAATATTAAAACATGATTGGGAATAACTTAACGGCAACCATGAAAACATGGTTGGGAATAACTTATGTTCTGAATTCGAACTCAACGGCAACCATGAAAGCATGATTGGGAATAACAAATATTAAAATCTCTTTGTTGTCCCTCGTCGAAAGAACCTTTGACAGGTTGATCCAACCTAATTTTTTTTAGACCAATAAATACATATGTGGATTAAAAATGGTAAATATTATACAAAATTTAGTTACGGTTTTATTAAAATATATTTGTAAAAGTTTGAGTTATTTTGGAATGGTTTTCAAGTATGTGAAAGTTTGATAGGCGTTAAAAAATGAAACTCCTATTAAATATTGATAGTATACACATCATTTATAGAAATAAAAATCAAATATGGGTTGTTAAAATTTTCGGGTGGGGCCATCCACTATTGAATAAACCGACCAATAGTTTTTTTTTTAGAAATAACCGACCAATAGTTAGATTGTATTGTATTTTCTTGATTGGATTATGACTTAATTTGCTGATTAATTAATCTTTATTTGTAATTAGTAACAGTTTTACTGTTTGCATGTTTCTTTTGATATTAAACATCTATTCTTGATATACTTTATCAAAGAAATAAAAATGACACATCACTGGTATTTAACTTTAGCTCTCCATGTGTGATAGTTGACATTTTATTTACTCTTATTATACCAAATCAATACAATAAAAATAGTATATTAATTATATTTGTATACGACTTCTATTAGTGATTATTTGTATGTTCATCTTCTATAGATGATCTATTACTAATAGATGTAATCAATAGAATAAAGATGATATATCAACAGTATTTAATTTTTTTTATCAATAACTATGTATATATGTGCTCATTTGCAATTATGTCTATTAGTGATATACCTTATCAATAAAATAAAAATAGTACATCAACTATATTTAATTTTATTTTTCAATTTGTGATTATTATTTGCATATGTATGTACTGATAGAGCTATATCATTATTATACAAATATAATAGAATTTCATGTTCACTTGCTTCTATTAGAACTATACCATATAATTTTGATAGATGTAAAAATGTTATGTTAGTGATAGACGGAAAAATAGTATATCAGTGTTGTATTGGGTAAAGGAAAATTATATAGAAGTGTTTAAATAAGAGCCGAAAAATAAAAAAATAAAAAAATTGGCATCTTTGTAAATAAAACAACTAATTTTGTCAGTTTTGTTAAATATAATAATCTAACAAGTTCTCTACAAGCTTGCTCTCGTAGCTCAGTTGGTTAGAGCACCCGTTTAGTAAGCGGGAGGTCTTGAGTTCGACTCTCAACGAGAGCAGAATTGAAACTAAAATTTCTCCTTTTCTTTCTCTCGCTCGATAAAAATACCGTGGAATGCGAAAAATCACGTGCAAGGGTCCGTGAAACTCCCATCCCACCCCTGTTGTAAAAATTGATTGAATTTAAAATGGAAATTTACACGCGATTTGCAACAAAGCGTTCAATTCCTCGCCTCAGAGAGGCTGTGAAGTTCCGCCACCAAACACTGTACGGTTTCAGTTTCTTTATTCTTCAGGATTTCGCTAATTTCTCTCGCTTTTCTTCTCAGTTCCTCCCCTCTCCCCTCTACCACCACTTCTTTAATGGCCACCGCCACCGATTCTCTCCGGATATTTCCTCCGCCGTCTCTCTCCGCCGGCACGCAGACGCCGACGTGCTCCGCCACCATGGCGTTCCACGGCTGATCAAGGTGCATTGGCAGGGATATGATCGGCACGCCGAGCAGCAGACTCGCTTGAACAGAGTTTCATCCGCAGTGAGACAGAAACGCGCCGACGCTCGAATGCCCTAATATTTTCATCTGCGGCGCCCATTCGTCAATTACGATGCCTCTATCTCCGATTCTTTCGAGAAATCCATCCGGTAGCGCTTCTTCAATGGCGATTCTCTCTCCTTTAGGAAATCGAACGATCCAGATGTAATTGACGCCGCTGAGTTCCAGGCCGTGCGCAATCTCCACGATGTCTTCTTTCTCCAAGTAATACTCGCTCCCGAACGCAACGTAGACCGTCGATTTCGGGTTCTTCCTGTCAAGCCACCGGAGAATTTCCGATTCGTCGTCTTCCTTGGAGCAAGATTTCTGAACCAGAGGACCGATCGGAAGGACCTTCTTCTTCGATAAGACCGATACATACTCCATATAATCGCCCTCGATTTCTGTAAAACTGTTCACCAAAATAGTTTCTGAAGAATGTTCCAGATCCAGCAGGCATTTCAATATCCGTCCTCCTTTGCGAGGTATGTTGACTCTCTTCTTCAGATTGAACGGTTTGGTGAGCTCGGGAAAGGGGAATTTCGTATCGGAGCTCTGGACAGAATGAAGCGCTAAAGCGGTTGTACAATAACCAAAAGTAAACAACAAAATAGCAGGAATGTGGAAGGAGGAAGCAATTTCCGCCGCCCAGGGTTGGAAGATGTCGAAGATGAGCAAATCGGGGTTCAGTTTCTGTAGAATGGCGGAGAAATCGGGAGCGGCCATGTTCAAGGCGTTGGCGAGGGTGGGGATTAAGCGTAGAGGGAGGCCATTGGTGGTGTGCATTTGAGGAGGAAGCTCTGGCGAAGAAGGAATGTTGAGCTCCACAAGTTCAATGGAAGCAGAGTAATGATCGGGGAGTTCTGGCTTCACATTTTGAAGAATTACAGGAGAAGAACATAGAAAAATTGTGAAGTTATTGTCAGCGAGTTTCTTGGCAAGCTCTAGAAATGGTGAGATATGACCATGCGCCAGCCATGGGAACATCACAACTTTTTTGCTCGTGTTCTTGGATTCTTCCATGGCGATAAGGTGAGAGAGTGAAATATTGGCCGGATCTCAATACGAGTTTCTATTCATAAGAAGAGGTTTTGAAACACTTTATTATATAATGATTTAATTTTTTTTTTCTAAAAAAAATTAAAATTTATAAACACGTTTCTTCTTCTGAGGTTATGGGGTGCATAAATGAAGTTGAGAAATACATAACACAAATTTGAATATATGACCCAACCATGATTGAAATTGGAGTTATTACCCCTTTTAAAAAAATTTAATTTGTGAATCCAACCATCCTTATTTATGACCCCTTTTAAAATTTGTAGAAGTGAAATTACTCTATTACCCTCATATTTCAAATTCCACATCTTCCGATTCTCATTCTCGAACCCTTCCTCTCCCTACATTCCCAAAAGTAAAACCCTAAACCTATATACTCGAACCATTTGTCTCCCTCCGTTCCCTCCCCATTCTCGGACTCTTTGTCTCATCCATCCACAGTGAACATTCTATTTCATCTGTTCCAACGTTTTGCATCCACCATCACCAACCAACATCATCGTTGTCTTGGATCTCTGAGGGAGTGAGGTTATTGGCTCGAATCTTCAAAAATTTTCGTTACTTAGTGTTAGGTTTCCATTTTCGGCGCTATCTGAAGCAACCAATTTGTTTTACAGTAGATTGTAGGACTCCAGATATCGAAAATAGAATAATCGTTTTCCAGATTCGATCCCAGACTCAATCCCAGATTCAATCCCGTACTCAATCTCGTATTCAACACAGACTCAATCTCGTATTCAATCACAGACTCAATCCAGCAAATCGAAAAAAACTACGTGAGATAAGAAAAGAGTTAACAAAAAAAAACAAAATAAAATAAAAATTTTGCTTCATCCCGGACTGTCCCGGACCAATCTTGGTCCGAGATTAGTCCGGGAAGTGTCTTGGACCAATCTTGGTTCGAGATCAATCCAGGATGTGTCTCGGATCATGTCCCGAACCAAATTGCACCGAGATTGAATGCAAGATAAAATTATTCAATCTCAGTGCAATATAACTTCAATCCCGAATCGAGTATTGATCCGAGACAACGATCTGAACCACGTTTTTTTTTCCAATAACTTCATTCCAGTAAAATATATTGATGGATAAATATTTCAAATAATTTCAACAAATTTAAAGTAAAAATTTTGAAAATGTAACGTACCTAACTTTTCAAAAGTGAAAATGTGGAGATAATGATTTTAGATAGTGTGTAGATAATATGATCAAATACGTGGACAACAATATTTGTTTGAGATGATTTAAAAAATAAAAATTTGTTTGTTTTAGAGTTCAAACCATATGAAACACGAGTTTAGAATTTGGTGGATAGATAGGTGGAAATTTAATGCATCATAAATGTAAATTTATTAACCTAAGAGGGTAAATTCGTCTTTTTTCAAAAATAAAAATTTGAAGAAGTCAAATATAAGGGGAGATGAGATCACAAATTATGTTTTTTCAAAAAATGGTCATAAATCCAAAATCAATTATGGGAGTGGTCATATATTCAAATTTCCCAATAGATAAGACCGACGGGGATGAACTCACAAACGATTTGTATATTAAATGTTATATATTTATTTATATATATATCTGGCGCTTTAACCTTTCATTCTTTTTTTTTTTTTTTTACTTTTTGTTACTCTTATATAATTATTAATATTTATTTATATATATATCTGGCGCTTTAACCTTTCTTCTTTTTCTTTTTTTTTACTTTTTGTTACTCTTATATAATTATGCAAATTATGTTTTTTATAAAATTTTAATCTTAGTACTATATATAAATATCTAATTTTCAATTTTGTACTAAAAAAAATAGTCAGGACACTCACGCATCCACGTGAATCACGTGAAATGCCTTGATTCTCTCTCTTTTTTAGTTTACTTAATGCATCTCTCCTCCATTATTGATATTAGTTGTGCTTAAATAAATTTGTTGTATTCTTTCTTATTTCTTTCTTCTTTTTGAAAAGTAGAGTTAGGTTGATTAGTTAGTTAAATCTTGTTAATAAGTGTTCTCAGTACTATTTAATCTTATAATCGAGATTTTAAATGTTTATATCGATAGAAATATTAATGTTTGAAAATAGAAAATATCGATGTCTATGTCCATTGATATTTCTGAAAATGTTATAAAAACGAAAGATTCATAAAAAGATATATTTAAATTAAGGAATAAGTATTTCAACGTTTTTAAATAAGTTAAAAATAATTAGTATCGATATTACGTTTATATTAGTGATGTCTTATTGATATTTTTCATATTTTGTCGATTTTTTTATTTCAAATACTATGAAAATGTTGATTTATGTCTCATGTTGATGTCAAATTCGTAGATACATACAAATATCAACGAATATTTAATAGCATGGTTAGGGTAGGAGCATTTATTATTTTAATGGAGAAAAATATACTTCTATCTCTCACCGAAAATCCTCTCTAGTCCCAAATCTACACCTCCCTCTGCCCATGTTTTCTCGCACCCCCTCTCTTCCTTCAACTCTCTCTGTCTTGTTTTACGCTCTCTTTAAAAAAAAATAATAATAATAATAATTTCTCTTATTTGATCAGCAAAGAAAAATAAAGAATTTAAAATTATAACAGTACTTCAAATCACGTTTGATTAAAAATCTTTCCGTTCCAAATACGTTAAAATTTAATCACTCCACCTAGGCAAATTATTGTATACGGCAAAAATCGTTCTCTCTTTTGCCTACCTAAATACATCTTTTTTTTATCACTTTTCAATCAAAATGCTGGTTGATTTTATGTTTTGCTTGGTATCGTTTCGATAGTTTTATTACTTATTTCAATTTTTATAACATAAATTTGTGTAGAAAAAATCAGTTCCAAATAAATTTGTAAAGAGATGTTTGATACATTTAAAATATTTAAAATCTCTCTTTGAATTTGTTTTTTAAACTATTTTTGGCTTTTCTTTTAGCATTTTTATTAGTTCTAAGTATTATTTTGAAAAAAGAAAATAGAAGCAAGAGCATGAAAATAAAAAGTAAAATAAATGAAAAAGAGGGAAAGTAAGATTATGGTTTAAGTTTATTTAACTATGTTAGATTATTTTGGTTTAGATTTAAAATAATTTGCAATTAAGTTTTCTTAAAATATATAATTATCCAGTTGTTTTTTTAATTTCATTTGTCAATTTTAATTTATTAAGTTAATTTGATTAAATAATTTTATTTTTATATGTAGTGACATTACTATTTCATATTACATTATACTATTATTATTTATTTATATAATATCATGCAAAATTATACGGACATAACAGTATAATATTATACTTTCTTTTCTTTTTTCGTGGACATCCAAAAATAATTTTAAATTAATTTGGTTCCAACCGTAATTAAAAATTTGAAATTATTTCAAACTCTTCAAATCCTGAATCGATCAAATTCCAAATGCGTAAAGCAATATTAACTTTTTTTTTCTTTAATTTTTCTTTCATTGTGACTCTCGTACTCTTATTTCTTTTCTTCCTACGTCTCTCCCCTCTTCGTCTCTTCCTTATTTTTTTTTCTCTCTCTCTTTTATAGCAACTTTATCTCTTTGATATCGAGAATCCATTTGCATGCTTAACCTCTCACATCCTTAAAATATTGACCAACCAAACTATTAGAAATTTGACCAATTTGTATAGATCTACAAGAAAATATGATTATGATAGATCATAACTTGATTGTCAGAGTTTTGTGCTAATACCAACGCCAACCGACTGATATGCACCCCTACTCTATATTATGGGTGTTCAAAAAACCCGACATAATCCGACGAACCCAACCCATGAGATCAGTTGAAAAATTTCCAATCAGATCGATTCGGGTCGGTTTTCGGGTTGGAAAAAGAAACTTTCGGTTCAACCCAAATCATATTGATTTTTGTTAATATATATATATATATATATATTTTAGGTTTAGCCGTTTAGATCTGTGCACCGCCTCCTCAACAATTTCTTCTCCCTTTCTCAACACTCCCCTGCAGCCCCCTCATCCCTCCCTCATTCAAAATATGTTCTCTTAAATCTGTTCTCTGATTTCTCTCTTGTTCACACACTGTAATCCGAGCACTCAACCCGAACCGAACCGAAGTAATAAGGGTTGGGTTGGATTGAGTGATTCATTCAGTTTAGTCGGGTAAGTGCACCAATCAACCTGAAATTTCGGGTTGGTCCAAAAAACATCTCCAAACCGACTCAACCCAACCCGTGAACACCTCTACACTAGATATATAAGAAATCCTATTAAATCTTATAACATTTTTTACTAAGAATTAAATCGTGGCAAGCTTTAAACTACTTGAATTAAATGGTTACATATGAAAATTTAGAAAAAGTAGAATGCCTCGCTACTTTAATAAAAAAAAAACAAAAATAAAAAGTATTTTCAGACCAAAAAAATATTACATGGGCACTTCAATGAATCCCTCAATTCCTTTTAATTTTTTCCCTAATTTGACTTGATCTCTCTCCCTCTCATTCAATTTTTTTTCAACTCCCTCATTCTCTCTCCCTTTTTTTTCTCATCTTTCTTTTTTGTTCTCCATTCTAGTTCTCTCTTCTATAATTGACTTTTTCTTTTATAAAGTTTTCATCCTTCCACTCTCCCACTATTATTTCTTCTTATCTCTCTCCCTTTTTCCTCATTGTTTCTTCATGTTTTTCTTTCTCATTCTTTGGCTGCACCTCGATCTTTTTTATCAACGGTATCAATTCACACGTCGAACTTTTAACTTCCATAAAAAACCGACTAAAACATGTCGATTGAACTAGAAACGATAGATCGATTTGTACAGAGCTAAAAAAAGAAAAAAAAAACTTGACTGAACAACTTGCACTCCTAGTTTATGTATGTAGATAATGCAAGGGGTGTTGTTTGTTTGTTGCTTATTTTTTTGTTCAGTTAAAAAACTGTGTTTTGCCTCGTCATTTTACGACTGAGAAGAGGAATGCGTAGCATGAGAGAGAGATTTTTTAAATTAAAAAAATAGTTATCAATTTTTTAATAGTAATTAGTAAGTCAAAGGTATTTACCAATCAAAAAGTATATGTACCAACCGCTGTTTGATAAAAATTTTGACCAACTTCCATGAAGCTCGGACTCGGTGACCAACGAACAAAGGAACCTGCAAAAAGAGTTCGGTAAACAGTTTCAACACTCAAGTCAAGCTTCGCGATTCTATCTAAACTCAATGTGGAAATAATTTTGCATATGTGAAAAATGTGGCAAAACTCTCTATTCATAAAAATTGAGCTCCCAATAGCAATTGAGGAAATGGTTACGACGATCTAAAAAATATGGTGTCTTGTGTTGGAGAAACGTTTGTTGGTTTACAACAATCAACATACTAAACGTCGACTCGTCCCTTACGAGAACGAGCTATCGAGATCTTCATTAATCAGCTCAGCCTTTAGAAAATTTCGTCCGAGCTATTCGTTTCACCTCCAGGGATTTGGCCTTCTAACTACGTCATTAAGATAACTTGAAGTCTTCCAGCCTTTAAAATGTTGACCCATGGACAATATACAATCACTATCAACCACCATTACATTTTTTTACCACCAGAAGAAATCAACGCATGAATGAAAAGAGAGGAGAGATTTTTATTTTTCAAAAAAAAAAAAAGTTGCCAACTTTTGAACGATAGTCAGGTTAAAATTATATCAATACCTAAGTACTATTTAGCTAAAAATGTATAGGAAGAAAAATATCAATAAAATTTCCAATATTTCAACAAAATCAAACTTGAAATAATTTCATTTAATAAGGTAGGTTTAGGCAAAACGCAATCATTTAGATGCATATCGAAATTATTAGCTCTCCTCTAATATTACTCAATGGTGGATTGAATTGATGTGACGGAAAAGAAAAATGAAAATCGGCTAATAATATATTACCCAACGGCGATTATTTAAACTCAAAAGAAATGGTGATAAATAATTTCAAACTTTTAGTAGTATATTTATACTAATCCATACATTAAAGGCAAGTATTATTCTTCTATAAATGGAATGGTGACATCTCACATGAAAATAATTAATAAATTTAGGTCAACAATATGTTTTAGCAAATATAGGTCACGTTAACCATCGGAACATCAGAACTTTGGCGAGTTTTTTGGTTGAAAAGTTGAAGAGGGAGATCCTGGTTTTTTTAGATCATGGTGTTCTTTTTTTGTGTTTTTTCTTTTGTTTGTTTGTTATTTTATTAGCATCTCTAGTACTGGAAAAAATAAAAAATAAAAATAAATAAACTTCATCTTCTTTTAGCTGACTGTTTGATTTACACGTGTTGAGTTCTGTGTCCAGCCCAGGCCCAGGCCCATATTGGTCTTCCGTTATTGTGGGCTTTTCGATGTCAACAAGCCCAGTTCCTTACTATCCCAACTCACAGTTGCAACGGTCGTAATTTTGAGGGTATAAGGGTGCTTACGGGTTGGGTTGGATCGGAGTTTAAGATATTTTTTGGACCAATCTGAATTTTTGGATTGGTCATATTTGAAAATCGATGGACCCAAATTAATGGTCAACCCAATCCAACCCAAAATTTTTTAGTTGTGTCGGATTGGGTTCACAGGTCGAAAAAAAAAATATATATATATATATTTTTTACCTGACTAAAGAAAAAATATCCAAAGGATTTGAAATAGTACTTCAACAGATCTGCAGCTATACTCAAGGCAAGGATCTGCTAAGGCTTTGTGGATCGACTCATAGTGGACGAACCTTCTTTACCAATTACAGTGACGGATCGGCACACCCGCTTCACTACTTTACCGGTTACTACGGCTGCAATTGAGGAGGGAGAGTCGATTTGAGAGAGAAGAAAATGGAGGAGAAAAGAAGAGGCTTGACTTGCTTGAGATTAGAATGGGGAAGAAAGAGATGATAAAAAGTTAAGTTGGAAACCCTAAAATGGAATCAACAGTTAGGATTAAAATAGAATGAAGGGTTGAATCCCTAGCTTTTATATATATATATATATTTCGGTGGGGTCGCTCGTGACCCGAACTGATCCGATCAGGTTGGAATTTTTCCAATCAAACCCAAATAGAGTTTTCATCTAATCCAACCCAACCCTGTTGTCGGTTTTTTGAATACTCTTATTATTTAGTCACTTTTTTGGATTTGTCCACCGCTCTATTTCAAAGCACTCTATTGAAAGAAAAAAAAACGGGTCTTTTATTTATTATTATTATTTTTTGAGATAGTAAAACTTTTTTAATTTAAAATTTACCACGATTACATTTTCATTTACAACATAATTTGGTATCACAAATTTATACCGGAAAGATTTGAATCTCTAATCTTTAAAGAGGTAAATAATGCATTGACCTATTAAAATAATCCTAGATCAAACTACAATTAATATTAGAAAGTTCATGTCTAATGTAACTAGTTAAATTATGGGTGCACGTTGGTCGATTGACGTCGATTTGGACTCAAACCAAAATGTTGATTTTAATCCTTTGAAGTTTTGGCAGTTTGAAAAGCTCTACAATATTGACCAATCGACTACACTGATGGTCCAACAATATTTTCATTTATACTACTAATAATTTTTTTGTAATAATATTTTTTTAAATATAATTTATTATTATTAAATATTAGAATAATAAATTTTAATAATATTTTATATATTAAATAATATTTATTCTAATAAAAAATATTTTAGTTGATGTAATTTTATTTTAATTTATTCGTTATTCATTAATATTAAATAAATTGTTATAATAAAAAAATATTTACTATCAATTATATAATAATAAATAAATATTTATTTTAACTTAAAAGGATTAGCACAATAATAATGTATTTGTAATTAACAGAAAAAAAATACAATATACTAATAATTGTTATATATTTTATTTCAATTTTAATTCGAGACACTAAACATGATCAAAGAAATTGTAATTTTGATTCTACATCATTTCTAGTAAACAATATCAAAGGAATCATATTCTCATCTTCCAAATTATTTTTATTTTGATTGATTTTCATTTTGGTTCATTTCCATTCCATATCTTCGCAAATAAACATGACCGTACTAATGAATTATTCTCAGGCTAAGAGCCAATAAGCATTAATTATTTCTTACAAAAAAAAAACATGAAGTATCATTCTTTATAAAACGTACCTAACATGTACACATTTATTAAGGGTCATTAATTAGTTTTCTTTTTCAGTTAGGTCCTTTAATTAAAAGCTTGTATTAAATCACCTCCTATTGTAGTTAGTAGAATATTCTAGGATTATTTTCAAAAATAAAAATCATACAATGTTTTCAAAAAAGTTACAAATAGTACAACAAATATGAGATGCGAGATTGAACTTATAATTTAATAAAGTAATGAATACATTTTAATCATTGAGTTATGTTCGAATTGTATTACTATTAATATCTTAACCTATAATGAATTAGCTTCGCTTTTTTTTTTACTTTAATTTATTCCATATTTATAAGGGTAATTATCAGTCCCATTGGACTTTCTGCCTCTTAGTGCTGAGCTTATATTTTTAGAGGTATATTTTGGTAATTAATTACTTTTAACAAATTATTTTTTCTCTCAAGTTTTTGTAAGAGTAATATTTATGTGTTAAAATTCCAACCAATTAAATCATACCAACATGAGTATAATTCATACTCCTTTCTCAGAATCCTCCAAACAAATCAGGACTCGTACTTAAATAGTAATTTAAAATTAACCATAATGCTAAAAATAATTTTCAACATGTATATATACACACACACAAACTTTTACTTTCATTTTCATCTCCAAATAAACGACAATAATGAATAATTAAATAGTACACAAATATGATTACACAGAAATTAAAGAAACCCATTAAACCCTTACCTTACTCTAGTATCACTTATTACTTTCTTTTTAATGAAAATATTAGCTTGTTATACAAATGGAAATTTAATTTAAAAATATTTTTAAAAAATTATATAATTTTTTTTGTAGAGAGAGAAATTAGACCCTAAACCCTAGATTTGATGATAGCTCTCAGAGGATTCTTCATGACGACGGTGAACTCCATGTTCCAGGAGAAGTCAACGGAGCTTGACGGCGGATACGGCGTCCATTCAAATTCCTGCACCATTCTGGCAAGCATTAGATGGACGTGGACGGTGGCCATTCCCATTCCTGGGCAAATCCGCCGCCCTACGCCGAACGGCATCATTCTCACTCCGGTGACGCCGGTTATGTCGGCTTCTTCCTCGCCGGAGAAAAATCTCTCCGGTTCGAAATTCTCTGGATTCTTCCACAGCTTCGGATCCGCTCCGATGGCCGGTAAGAAGATCTCCACGTTCGCGTCTTTCGGGATATCGTAACCTGAAAATAAAACATTAAATTTTTACTATATCTTGCGTACTTATTTGAGATATATTTAAATTTTTAGCCATTTTTATGAAATAAAATACTTCTTTTTATTGTTCAAAATATTGAAGTATTTTTAAAAGGCAAAGATTAAAATAGAAAAATTGCTTGAAAATAGCTTAATTATATTATAAAAAAAAACTGTAGAAAAATATAGTTACTTAAAGAAAAATAAGTTTTAAAATTAAATGCTAGTTTAATTAACCTATCCAGAATTATGTTTCAACCTGAGGGCAAAAGCTAAAAGACAAAAGTTAACATTTTAACTTTTTAAATATAAAATATTTTAGTAAGGAGGAATTTCTTTACCACTTTTAAATATTTTATAACTCATTAATTTTTTAAAATATCTTTTGTTTTTATTAATTGTTAGATATTTAATGGTGATAAGAACAAGATTCCTCGAAGAGTTCAAGTATTTTAGTGGTCTAAAGAGCCTATATCAATAAAAGTTTGGTAAATGTTAGTAAATTCAAAATCCACTCCCAACATGCTGTATTCAAAACAAAAATAATAATAAAAATTTGATAGAGAGAAAAAAAAACAAATTCTCTCACAGAAATTTAACAGTGGTTATTAAATTTGTTTAACGACCTGCGAGTATGGCCGGCTCCGTCACGGAGTGCGATAAAGCGAAGAAGGTGGGAGGATGTTTCCGCAGCACCTCTTTCACCACCGCCTTTAAATACGGCATTTTCTCCACGTCAGCTTCTTCCACTTTTCTCTCACCCACCGTCCTTTTAATTTCTTCTACAATCTTCCCCTGAACTTCCGGATTCGCGATCAATTGCGCGATTCCCCACTCGATCGCCGTCGCCGTCGTGTCCGTTCCGCCGTTCAGAAACTCCGAGCACAGAGTCACTAATTCCTCGTCCGTCGGCGGCGAGCACCTCCCCCCGCCGTCGAATTTCAGATCGAACAGCGTGTCCAGGTACGAAAACGACGTCGCGGCGCCGTCCGATGCCGGATTCGCCAGCGCCCTCCGCCGCCGCTCGATCAGCCGAACCACGAATTCGACTTGTCGTTTCCTAACTTCCACGGCCCGGTTCCTCGCGTTGGAATAAAACGGGGCAAGAATCGGGAGATAATCGTCGATTCTCGGCTCGAGCGTGAGTAAAACAGTTTTGAGAATCTCGTCCATTTTCTCCACCGTCTCTTCCTCCATCTCGATTCCGAAACACATCGTTAACAGAATCCAAAACACCGCAAAACGCGCGTTTTTCAGCACCCAAACGACGCCGTCTTGGGCCTCTGCCTCGGCTCTTATGCGTTCCACGAATTTCTCCATTGCATTTCGTCTCACGCCGCGAAACTCCTTCAACTTACCGGAGCTGAGCATGTTCTCCACCATGTTGCGGCGGAGGGACCGCCACACCGGGCCGTAAGCCGCCGCATTGACGGAAAATTTGTTGCTGCTAAAAATAGACCTCGTGGGATTTTCTCTGGGCCGATTGGCAAAAATTGGGCCCTTCTTAATCAGAGCTTCGTGAATCAGATCCGAATCGCTCAGAACAATCATCGTCGTGGTGCCCATTTTGAGGGTGAAAATTGGACCGTAAATTCGGCGTTGATCTTCGATGAATTGGAAGAAGGGTTTCTTAGAACAAGCGACTTGAAAGAGGTTGCCGACGAGGGGCCAACCGGGCGGTCCGGGTGGGAGTTTCGGGCCGAGTTTTTTTGGGTTTTTGATGAGGAAGAAGATCAAGGCGGAGAGGAAGAAAGCGATGAGGGAGAAATAAGCCATTGAGTTAAGAGAAATGAAATGGAGATGGAAAAGAAAAAAAGTGGCATAAAAAGCATCGAAAGCATGAAATTTCTGGTGGGGTTCAATAAAAGCTTTGTACAGAGGCAGGCTCTTTCTTGTGAACTTATTGGTGGTGGTGGGAAATTATCCGACGTTTTTCGCATTTAAAATATATGTTACTCCGAATCTAGTTCAACGAAAGTTAGTTCGACATTGACATTGGGGAGAAAAGTCGTTTTTCCCAATGTTGTCGACATGTCGATTCAATGACTTTTTTTTTAATTTAGGTTATTTTATTTTCATCATCTGTTATCAATAGATCATTACGAATTTAAGATTCGGAATTTGCTTTCCATTCTATTAGAAGTAGTAGACTACTCATTTTTCTTTTTTTTCTTTTTTTGCAAATGGTAGTTGACTAGTTATTTAGTGTATTTCATAATATAAATTTACTTCGAGACTTTGTGTTTTTGGTAAACAGTCGCCTGGGCCTGGTTACGGGACTATTGTCTTGCGTCTCTAAGTATTCTGTACCTACCCACCTGTGTCGGTTTCGAGTAGATAATTACTCACTTAGTTTCCAAACAAATTTCTAAATTATAATTAACTCATACCTACTATTCTTTTCAAATTTGAATTTACACATTTTCAAACACATTTAAAATTTCTACAATTATTTCAATCTTTAAATATATCAATATTTCACATATACTATTTAATTGCGTAACTAAAGACTATATTGTATTATAAATTATCAATAAAACATAATCGAGTAACCATGAACTTTAATTTAATAATTCAAATAATTTCCATGTATGTATAATGGATTTTGTTCCAACATTTTCATCGCAACGACATTTCCATAAGTAATATTACTTATGAAACTTATAGGCAAATAATTAGATACGATGGTCAATTTGGATATTTCCATCGATGTCGACATCTTCATAAATAAAATAATCATATTATTATATTTAATGGTTAAAGCTGATCCATTAAATGCTAATTAAGCTACCATTCAAGTTTTATTTACTAATTCAAAAAATTTCAATAATTTTCATGATTTTTTCAAAAATATCTATCGACAACGACATTTCGAACCCTGCTTATATCTGAAATCTTAATCATAATTTAATCTTTCACTCAATTTTTCACTTTATAAGATAATAATAAAAAAATAATTTCTAAGAGGTATGTAGATTATGTAAAAGTTATTATAAAATTATATAGACAGCTGAGTGGAGGTCGAGAGTTTACTTTCTTTTTTTTCTTTCACATAGATAAGGTGTAAGGTATTTTCGCTTGGGTTGTTCAAATGCACCTCACAATTGTGATATGATATTCATAAATATACTAATTAAAATGATATACTTAGTTGCTAACGCACGTACAAGAGATCTTCATTGACTTTCATTTTTTTTTGTTTTTTCTAGTTGGTTGAGCTTGTTAAGCATCTACCTTGAAAATGAAAATGACCTTACAAATGTTTATAATAAATACTGACTACTCTGACTGTTAATTGATTTTTAAGATGGAACCCTATAAATATTAATATATTATGAGAAGTAAAGCTCAAATGAGTATCATGTTTAAAAATAGAATCCGATCGAGATCAATTAACCAAAAATAGCTACTAACCTAACTTGTTTTTTATGTGGTTTTTTTTAACATGGAACAATGAATATAGTGAGATCCACTTAATAACGGAAATGAAAACCATAAATCATATACTAAATTCTAGTTATTTTTTTAGTAAAAAATATGGGGTTGGGAGATAAATCCTAATTGTGTGAGTAGGTAGACAAATTTTGTTTAGAGGGAGGTGGGCATTCATTCGTGGCATGTCTCTCCCTCTCAAAAATTGATACCATAATTTAAAATAAGGTTTTAAAATATAGTCTCGGTCGCGGTGACCCATATTTGACTCATTTAATAAAATTATCGTTGTATTTTCTTTTTCCTTTCCTTTCCTTTCAAATATATATTTAGCGGTATCCAGGTACTAAGGTTCATTTGATAATATTTTTAATTTTTACTTTGTTTTTCATTTTTTATTTTTGATAGATATAAACATTTGATAATTGTTCATGTTTTTGTTTCTCATTTTTAAGAAATTATTTTTAATAGTGTGGAAACAACAAAATTAAGCGACTGTTTTGTAACGTTTTTTTTATTTTTTGTTTCTTATTTCTCCTTTTTATTAAATGCAAATATAATTGTATTTGGTAACTATTTATTAAGCTTACAAGTCAACAATTATAAGACAATATCTTTATTATGTTCTGACGAAAAAAAATATAACAAAAACAAAAAATTTGATTTTGTTGTAATTCCTAAAATTTTTATACAATTTCGAAAACATTTCTAAAAAATAGAAACAACGCCCTTAAGTTTTTCAATAAAATTAGAAACAAAAAATTAAGAAATTGTCATGTTACCAAATAACATTCAATCAATCTTTGTCTAACAAATATTCCATAAATTTTAAAAAAATTATCTGACACTTTTTAAAATTCAAACACCTACTAAATACAACCACGAAGGACTAAACTTGGTAATTTAACTAAATTATATATTACTTCATATTTTTTTTATCAATTACATTTTTTAGTACAACGACTTGAAAAAGTGGAAATTTGAATCTACCGAAGAGTCGTGTTCAAGTTTATATTTTTTTTATTAGTTTATTAATGAATTGATTAATAATACGAGTGTGTACATAGCGTCAAGTTCCTCATAAACATCGTAATAAAGGGCGTGTTGTTGTAGAACTCTTACACCAAGACGCGTGTGAATTGTGATATAATTTTTTTTCTTCAAAATTTTGGAGTTGAGTGTGAGAGGATACATAGAACTTAATAGTTTCAATTTTTTTGGTCCACTGAATTTAATACATAATCTAAAAATTGAAACATGAAAACGGAACACATTAATTCAAATTTTTAATAAAAGTAGAGTTTATGTCAAGCTTGTATTTATATATTATAGAAAAAAAGAGTTTCATTGGGTTTGTGTATCTGTGTAGTGAATTCATAATTTATAGTAAAGAGAGGTGCTAGTGAAAATTTTATATTTATTTAACAAGAAAATTGTATGAATGACTTGAATTTTAAATTTGTGACCATTTTTCATTAATTTTAAGAGTGATGGATTTTAGTTGATACATGATAAATTAGATTAATTAAATCCCTTTTTAATTGCATAGTTAATTATGTTATTTTTAATTTAACTCTTGAACAACGTCATTAAAAGTTTATGTTGATGCGTTAAGATAAATTTAATTATTTATTAGATGTCTTTAAAACATTTTTTATTTTTTAATTAGAATTTGCATATGGTTTATTCATATTAAATATTTATTCATTTGTTATTATCTAAAATATACATACATATATATTAATTTATTATTTTTTAGCAACTCATTTATATAATTTTATTCTCAATTTTGCTAACATAAAAGACGGTCAGAAGCTCAAATTGACATGCTCTAATTTGGTTGTACTAAAAAATTTAATTTTCAGTTTTAATGGAAGCCCAAAAAAGCCCAATGGTAGGTTTTAATGGGCTCTTTTGGATATTCAGAGTGAAGGTCTCGCCCTTTGCAAGGAGCTTCAATTTCGTTCCTTCCTTGTAATCTAAAATTGGAAGTCTTTCTCACGTCGGCTAACTGGGGATTTAAATCTTATGCAAATTATTTTTAAAAAATAAATACCTAATTTTTATTATTATTTATTTTGGGATGAGATTGAAATAATTCTTTTAAACGCTTCCAAGTAAAAGCATTTCTTTGGAGGAGCATTAGTTAAAGAACGTTTTTAGAAATTATTTTAGAATTAGTAATTTTAGCAAATATATATGTGTATATATTTAATGATAAATGATTTTGTGAAAGTAATTTTTATATCATTGTTTTAATGTTTGGTTATATCTTTTCGAGTGATTTCCATATAATTAAAAGTGATCGGAAATGATTAATATTTGAAATATAAAGAGAGAATTTGACCAAAATTTTAGAGAGGAACAAAAATATTAGAGAACAAAATTTTAGAGAGTGAAAGACGCCAATTTTAGGGGAGAAATAAACTTAAAAATAGATGGGACTAAAATTTAAAGAGAGATCATAAAAATTCTAAAGAAAAATAAAAATCTAAAAAACAATTTCATTGATTTTTTTAATTAAAAAATATTGTGGTGTGAGATTCAAACTCAACACCATATGGTCGAGGTTATAATATTTATCCATTAAACTATCTTGAGGTTAAATTATTTAGTATCATTTGTGTAAAAAGGTGAATGAATCGAGTAAAATTGAATGTCTAATATTTGAAAGATGGTTGATTCACGAGAGAACTTGCATGTATAACATATTGACAATAAAAAGTTTAATATTGTAACAATAATGCATAAAACAATTATTTATAATCGAGTTACGTAATTAATCGATTATAGATTCCATAAAAACTATATTGGTTATTATAATATTTTCCCTAATTTTATTAACACTTTTTATTTCCACATGATATAGAATGCTGTTTTAAAATTTTTTTTTTTTTTGAAAAAGTTGGTTATGTTTTGATTGTAGGCGGGCCAATCAATGATATACGTTGGAGGAAATATGAAAAAGTATATATATTTACGTCTTGAATTTGATTAATAACTATTTAGGTTGTGTTCACTACTATTAAATATTTGACAATTAAAAAGATAAATACAAAAATAAAATTATATTTAAAAAATAATTAGCTATCAATTTTTTTTTAATGGTGAACAACTTAAAGATAGATTCTCACAAGTCATGATCTAAATATTTTTCATATAAAAATTAATGGTAAGGATTTAAAGATAAAAGCGAACATAATTCAATGATAACTAGTATATATATATATATATATATATATATATATATATCCAACAAAAAATTTGTGAGTTCATCATACGCACATGTTGTACTAAATATAAAAAAAAAATCAAATTAAACCATATATGTTTGTTATAATTTTTTTTTTTGGAAAACAACAGTATAAATAATTGATTAATTGTCAAATTGAGCATAGTTCAAGTAGTAATTAAGGTACCTATTACTGATCAAAAAGTCATGAGTTCGAACCTCACCTCCACATATTGTACTAAAAAAAGAATTAATTAATAAATATAAATTTTACATAATTTTTAATTAATTTTATTCATTAATTCATCTTTTAATTATCATCCACTAATCCTAGGTGAACGTAGCTCAATTCATTAATATGCACTATTTTTTTCAGTACACATTAATATGCACTATTCAATTCTGAGAGATGGAACAGAACATAATACCAAATCTCTAATTGAACTCAAATAAAGAAGAATCATGTTTGCTTCCTTTTTGTAAATTAATTATTAAATGATTTTATTAAAATATGCTATTTGTAGCATTTCCAAAAATTTAATTACAATGCAAGAAATCCCTTCAAGCCCTATTTCTATCTAGTTGGTGAAAACGATCATAAAAAAAGCCAAGTACATTAATATGGGTACCAATAATGAGAGTTTTTACTCACATTTCTGGTGTGGGTGACTTCTCCGTCACTAAAAATATAGTAAAAAATCTCGATTGTCCATCGTTAAATTTTTTATTAATACGAGGGAAATACAAAGAAGGACGGTAGCAAATAAAGATTATTTCCTTTTTCGAAGAAAAAATTTTAGTGATAAGAAACAAAAAAGATATTTATTTAGTTGTAGGTGGTAGTAAATTCTTCTTTTAACATATAGAAATCAGTAAAATATTATTCCTAAAAAATGTCACATGAAAAGCTCTATATGCTACTACCAACGTTCTAAATGTTATGTATTTTTTAGTTACTAAAAGTACATCATATAGAAAGGTCGGTGTGAGATTCTATTGATGTGATGTATTGCGATTTTATGATGTTGTGTACTTATATATAATCGCCTAAAGTACTTTAATAGACCGATAGTTTGAGAACCATTAATTATTGAATGTGGCCAACCTAATGTAGCCACTATCTAATAATTGATTTCATACGTACAAATTCGAAATCTATATACTCCTAATGATGACCCATTAGATACATATTCGAAATAAAGTTTTTGAAATTTTTCTCTCATACATTCCTAATTAGTCATGTTGTGGTGACCTCTCCCAATAATCTTCGGACTCCTTACTCACGAACATATATTTTTCAAATGCTTATCATTTCCCTCCAAATTTCTTCATAATCTCCATTAAAGTAGCTTCTCTAGCTTCAAGCCAAGCTCTCTCCCTTGCACAAAACTCATGCATTTCATGATCAAACCTAGCCACCTCTTGTTTCCTCCATTCTTCCTCTCTCATGATCCTCTCCCTCTCTCCATCTTCAACGCTCGCCATAATCTTCTCCATCCAATTCTCCTGCGTTTCCATTAATATACTCAGCTTCGAATCCACCATTTTCTCCACCTCCTCTCTCCAGCCCTGCCCTTTCTTCTGCCTCTCCTTCTCCCTCGGAGCATCGTTCTCCACCTTCCTCTGATTCATCATAAACGCTATCGCCGACAGATCGTCGTCGTGGTAGTTCGCCGACGACGACGTTTCGAAGTCGGACGAGATCGAGAAGCTCAGGCTCACCCCAGCCGACGCCATGTGGTGGTCACTGCTGGCCTCTTTGTGGATGTTTCCGCCCGTCGTCGACGCCGGGGAAAGATTGGCTCCGGCGACGTCGGAGTTTCGGTAGAAGATGGATTCTGAACCGGGGGATGGTAATTGGTCGCTGCATTCTCCATAAATGGCTTCGAGTTGCCGGAAGAATCTGTAATGCTTCCCGTCGTGCCTCCCACTTTTGCCTTCCTTCGTTTTCTTGTAGTATTTGTACAGATTATCGAACTTCTCTTTGCATTTTTTCCCACTTCTTTTATATCCGTATTCCTCAGCCATCATTCTGTAAATAATAATAACAACAATTATAATATATCTAAATTAAATAGATTAAAACAAAATAAGAACAATGAAGAAAAAATTATGATTATTCAAAAGTTACCAGGTCAATACTTAACTTTTAAATTGGGTCTAATGGACTGTATTCAATTTAGAAGCTTTCTAATAAAATTCTAAACTTTTTATATTATGTTAAAGTGTTTTTAATATATTTTCAAATTTCAATTTTGTTTAAAGGAGTCATTATAATTTTTCTTAATTCAACTACCTATTAGACATTTTGAGATCTATTAGACAACCATTCAATTTTATCTAATAGTTTATATCTAAATTTTAGAAAATATCTAATAGGTGAAGAATCTGTTAGAAATAAAATAAATTAAAAGTATGGAATTTTAAAAGCTATGAACCTATTGGACACTATCCTTAGAGACAAAATAAACTTTAAAAAATTATTTTACAATTTACGGTATTTTATAAATGATTAGATGTAGGGTGATAAGTGTTTTAAAATATCTTGCTTGTACATCACCAAAAATATCTTTTATAGAGGAAAAAAAAGAGTACATAACAATGCAAATAATTGAAGTAATTTTATCAATATTTGAAATAACCAATAAAATTTGTACGAAAATGGAGAGAAAAAAAATAAACTATCAGGTTTCGTTAATGATTTGAGACAAACAAGCCCTAGGTTTAGGAGTCGGAAGAGCTTGATAAGAGACAATAAACGGATCGTTTAAGGTTGTCTTCTTCCAGGTCTAACTATTTTTTTTCTTTGGATTAATTCATTTTGTACTTCGTTTTAATTTAATTCTAAACTAATAATGGAAACATTCCTCAATAATTGTCCTAAAAATCGGTCGCAAAATACTAGATCTTTTCCTTTAAAATAATTAAATATATATTTCCACAACCAAAAGCCAAAGCTTGCTAATTAAAATATCTATATGTGTGCAAATCATATTATATAATCTTTCAGTAACCGTTACACACGCGATATTATGTTTATATTATTAAATAAATCATCTAATTTTTGGCACGAATATATAATTTGGGAAAGAAGAAGGCGAGAGAAGCCATACACAGACGATTAAATCAAGAAAAAAAAAAGAAAGCAAAAAAGAATGGAAATAGAACATATGGGTCTCTGACTCTCATTTAATTAATACTTCAATATGGCTGTCATTTTCAAGCAATTAAATCATGTTCTTTTTAATACATAAAAAAACGTAATAAATTTATCCCAAAGCTTAAAAATTCAAGCCACTGGATTTTAGAAATATTCTAGTTGAATTTTTATTTTGTTTGGCAATTGAAAATCAAGAAGAAATTGAAGGGGTAAATTTAAAAATATATATTATATATTATATAATTACCTAGAAACTTGATCCCAAAGAGGACCTTTCTGATTGCTCTCTTTAAACCTGGAATCAAGACGAGATCTGATCTCAAGAAGAGTGAGAGTTTCCTGTCTGGGCCATCTACTGTTAGCTCCACCAACGACGTCGTTTCCATAGGGGCATGACCATTCGCTATCCAACGCCTTATTCCGCCTGAAAAATGGAGCGGACGACGCTGCGGCGGAAGCGGAAGAGCCACCCCCGACGATGGCGTTAGTATCGGGGCAGCCGAAGTGAAGCAGCCCGTCGGGGAGAACGAGGTGGAACGGCTCGTACTTGGGCGGGGGCGGGGGGGGCGGGGGGAGGTGGAAGAGCGAGTCTAGGGTTTGTGGGGTGGCCGGAAAGTTTGTTTTGCCGGCGACGAGTTGCCGGAGATCTGGATGTGGGTATTTGTCGGACATGATTTGTGTGTGTGTGGCGATGGATGGAAGAGTAATGGGATTTCGATTTATGACGAGAAAAATAGAGAGAGGGAGTGGAAATCAGGTGAAGAGAAAAAGGGGTCCATAGTGGAAGCTCGTTGGAGAAAATATGAGGCGTTTAGGCTAGGGAGACAGGATCCGAGTCTTCCGCAACTTAATTTCATTAGAGAGAAAAGGGCTTTCGAATGTACTCACCCAATCATGATCCACCACGTGTACAAGTATTACACCAACAAGATAATCTCACCTCATGCCCTTACTGTACCTTTTCACCCAAATATCATCAAACACCAGTGAAATCTAGGTCAGTGTCACAGTTGCTGCCTCAAATAATTTGAATAATACTTTTTATTTTTTAAGTGTTTATTGTTTAGGAAGTTGCACTGTGGCTGGACAAAGTTTCCTAATGATTAAGAAAAAAAAATGATCCACGGTATACAAGAGATGACAATTATCTCAGTTGATATGAGGTCTTTTGAATGGAATTACAAGAAAAGTCGTGAAGGTTATATCCGAAGCGGACAATATTATACCATTGTTGAGATACTTGAAATACAAGAGTATCGTTATCCTTAACACCTACGACCAATAATATAAATAGAAATTTGAATGTTTTTTTACCACTAACGGGTGGTAGTGTAGTGGGTTTGTGGTCAAATAGGGATATCCTTTTTCAATTCGAATCACACAACGTCGGTTACAGTATTGGATGGTCGTCGACGCCTTTCAATTATAGGAATCTAACTCACAAAGTCATACGACATCGATTTGAATTATAAAGAAAGATATTATTGAAAAGAAAAAGAAATACATATCTCTATTTTTGCATCTCTCTTTTCTATTGGTAAGATATTTAATGTAGTTGATAGCAAATAGGTTATAACGGATAAGCATTGAAATATTTTTTTAAATAATTTCTCAAATGGGTAATCTCCTTTCGTCCTACCTTTTGTTATAATGAAAATTGTATATATATTGTTGGAGAAAAATACAGTTTTACTTGTAAACCGTCCCATACAAAATGGATGGAATTAGAAAAATTATATGATACTCAAATTTTTTTCTACAACTTGTGAGTTAAATGGGGGATTTATTTCATTGTCAACCTTATATATGTTAAAAGAGTGTGTATTCGAGAAATTTGGAAAAAGAGAATTAAGTATAATTTATTTTTCATAATTACCGTCCAACTAATATGTTAAAAGTCAATTTAAAGTTATTTTAATCTTTTCTAAAATCGATTTTTTAATTTGTCAAACATGATCAATGAAAAGATGAGTGATTTTGACAATGACAAAATGTGATTTGGCCATACCAAAATCACTCCTTAAATACAATTAGTTTTATACAAGGCTTGAAATTTAATGAGTTTTAACTAAGGTATTTTACCATACTTTGCATCAAAATTAGTGGATGGATTAAGTGGCAGTTAAAAGGTAATGGTAAAACTTGTATAATTTTAAGTTCCATCCCCATCGCCGTATGTGTGCAGAACTAAAATTTTAATGAGATGTTTATATAGATAGCATGAATTGAAGGTGTGTTTTTAAATATATCATAAAGCAAAAATAGCATAGTCCAAATCAAAGTTAAACTCAAATTAAATATAATATAAAACACACTAAAATACATATTAAATTTATGCTATTTGTATTGTAATTGGGTAAATTTAATTATGAAATTATGGTATCTATATGTTTTAAGCATTGTCATCATTACCAACCTAAGTATATATAACTTAACTGGTTAAAGCATACACGATCAAAAGGTCGTGGGTTCGAATTCTCTACCGCATATTTATTAAAGAAAAATTGCGCTCATCAAATTTTTTATATTTTAAAAATGTCAAATTATACCTTTATTTATCAACTTGAGCTTAATTCAACGAGTTATGGCACCTATCTCCAAACCTCCCATGTTGTTTTAAAAAATATATATACTTTTATATAATAATCATATTGTTAAGGTTACTAATTACATACCATTAAATAAAATTCTGTAGTGTTATGTAGAACATATCTTCAATCAAAAGATTGAGTTCGAATCTACACTCTAATATCTAAAAATTGAAACATGAAAAAGAAACACATTAATTAAAAGAAAATTATATGTATATAAATAATGCATTGAAAATGGTAAGTTTGGCTTCTAATAAAAGATCAACAACTCATTTGACTTTAAACTGTTGTGGTAAGTGGTACCGTGCTAACCAAGACCATGTCCCCCAGTACACCACTAAAGCCTGTAATTTGCAAAACTTCTTACCCAGAGGATAATTCAGAAGTTGTCTGGGAGCTGGCTTTTACCTCCCAACAACATATTTAATACATCATTTTTTTATGATAAATTTAGTAACAGTATATTTCTTTTTCTTCTCTTTTTTCCCTATTTAATCGAATTTAAGTCCAAAATTTAATAGGTTGTAAACTTAATTCAAGCAATCTCTTAGAAAATGATGATTTCAAATATAAATTTATTGATGATCCAATATTCCAATTATAAGCAAAATTTTATTTTTAAAATATTCGGAAAAATCCTAAAAAGTAAGTCTATGCTTTAATGCTGGTTGAGTTGATATGAGTACTCTTCCATCTACGTTTTTTTATGGCTCTACTTTTCGAGTATGAATGGTATAATTTTAGATAATGTTATTTGAAGTATAATTAGATTTGAGCTAGGATATAATTTAGAATTAGATTTCTTATTTGATTTACAATTAGGGGTTGGATTAGTGTAAATATGTTATTAAGTTTATATTTAGAGCTAGCATCAATGACATTCTATTGGTTGTTTTCTCTATATTTTCAAAATATTTATTTTGGTCTCTATACTTTAATAAAATGATCATTTTAGTCCATATTTTAAAATTTTTAACACAAATTATACCCATAATGAAAACTCTTTAATATAAAGTCATGACTACGTTTAATAAATATTATTGATAGTGTTGTATTGAAATTGTAATAGAAAAATAACATTAAAAATTAAATTAAATGACTAAGAATGTAACTTTTTTAAAATATAGGAACTAGAACCAACATTTTAAGTACGATGATCAAAATAAAAATGAATCAAAAGTAAATTCAAATTAAATACTAACTTTTCGTTGCTCTCACCCTTGTTTGGAAGTCGCATCAAAATTGATTGATAAAATTAAAAATGATTAAGACGTGTTTTGATTATTATGATATATTAACTAGTAGACTAATTGTTGTTGATAAGTCAAAATATTTTATTTTGTTGGTCTAAAATTAAATACTTCTTTTTTTCTCTCTTTTTAACAACTCTTTTTTTTTCTTTAGATGGCAAAGGGGGGGTTGGATTCAATTAATAATCACTCTTCTTTTTTATGTCAATGTCACCGTTACCTCATTGAGGCCAATACGGAAAAGTGTGGCTTATCAAATATGGAACTGTTTTTTATTAAAAGACGAATTAAAACAAATCTTTTCTATTGGATGATTATTAATACATCAATATGACGACATGAAACAAAATAATATGTTTCAGTAATTTTGTTAGTTAGTTAAATAAAATGCAGGGATTCGAACCTATGACATTCTACTCTAATACCATGTTAAGAATGAATAAACAATCACTCAATCCAAAAGCTTAAATTGATGCATTAGGTAAATTTAATTCATATATTGGATATCTAATAAGTTTGTTGAGCTGGCGACTTGCAAATAGAATATTACACTAATATGATGCTCGATCACATACATTTTTCAAAACTTAAGTTATTACTTAGTTTGAGATGACATTGAGTCAAGTTTAATTGAATCATACCTTTGAGAAAGTGGAATTTTGCCAT
This sequence comes from Momordica charantia, assembly GCF_013281855.1. NCBI lineage: Eukaryota > Viridiplantae > Streptophyta > Magnoliopsida > Cucurbitales > Cucurbitaceae > Momordica > Momordica charantia. The sequence goes on along the minus strand of NW_028275167.1, from coordinate 28,207,249 downwards.
TTATAGCGGAAACATAATTGGAAAACATCGCTCTATTATTACAATATTTGTATGTATGACTTGGTAAATCTTTTATCGGTTGCTAGTGGATCCAACACCTATACAAGTGACATAGTCGACTGAAGTCTGAGTCAAATTGTTTTTTTTTTTTTTTTGGCATATTGACTAGTTCTTTATCGTCGTTGTCATGAACTAGTTGAGATCCAGAAACATATCTATGGTTTGATTTTCACCTCTAACCCAAGTGATTAAATTTTAAAATGTATAATTAAACAAAATAAAACAATAATTAAACTTCGTTTTACCTATTAAATTCTTTTTCCTTCGCAGAACATTTTACATATTAAACTTATACATAATAAATATAGTTTTTTATTTTTGAAAGAAGCTAAATATAGTTTTTTTTTTTTGACATATTGACTAGTTCCTTATCGTCGTTGTCATGAACCAGTTGAGATCCAGAAACATATGTATGGTTTGATTTTCACCTCTAACCCAAGTGATTAAATTTTAAAATGTATAATTAAACAAAAAAAAAACAATAACTAAACTTCGTTTTACATATTAAATTATTTTTCCTTCGCAGAACATTTTACATATTAAACTTATACGTACTAAATATAGTAATCTTTCTTATTTATAGATACATTTTTTGGTACCGTATGCCAGACGCCTCGGCTAAAGAAGAAGAGCGAGGATGCACATTACGAGAAAAAAGCGAGCACAGTGGATAATTTCTGTCGCCATCGGCAACTGGCGTTACCGGGATCCGTTTCTTTCCTCGTCACGTAAAAACAATTCAGTTGCTAGTCTTCCTGTCAGTTCTGATGACTTACCCCAGACGTTGCCCGTGACTGACCATATGCCACGTCATCCACTCGTTTATTTCACTTGCCCATTAAAAAAGAAAAGAAAAAAACAAAATTATTTTAATCTCGCGACAGTTTTTAAATGATTATACAGCACATGACAGTAAATAAAAGAGGTGTCGATTGTCGAATGTCGATAAACCATATCCATGAACATTGTCATTGTGCAGGTGATGTGGTACGGACTACCAACATTTGCAAATGACTTCTTAGTAAAAATAATTATACGTAAAATGTATTTTGTAAATATATATGAGAAATTTTAAGTCTTCATTGTTGATATTCTTTATAATCTATACACTTCAACTCTGTTGAAATAATTCTAAGAAAAAAATTGATAACCCCGTCCTATCGACTCATATTAAAAAACATTAGAATGATTGGTAAGTGGTATAACTTAATAGTATTAGGACAACGAGTCTTTTTGTAATAGTAAAATATTGTTTTCTTTTGTTATACAAAGGAAAACCACAAACCAACCAAGGGAACAAAAGAGAATTGACGAGATAGTCGGCCAAATCGAGTCGAGCCGAGTTCGGCATCCTCCATCTTCTATTGCCCACGATGCCTTGGACCTTACGACGGTTATCTATGACTCACCTAGAAGGCTCTAGAACTTTCCAAATGACTATAAATAGGTTATGCAACCTAACCCTAAGGTAAGTCGAATTCGACTATTTAATTCTATTACTCTACTGTCGCCCTTGCTAATTTAGACATCAGAGACCGTGTGACAAGTGTCACACCGATCTAGCCTTGTTCGGTTTTGCAGGTCTTCGAGTCCCTGATAATCAAGCTTGGTGCGAACCTCGGGAGGAACTGGGAAAACATAATCCACGCGTCAACAACTTTGAAATTAAATAGACTAATTTTTTGTCAATTTAAGTATAACTTAATTAGTTACGATATATCTTTTCAACTATAAGAGGTTCGAATATGCGTTCACCACCTCGCGTGGTCATTGAACCATATGAAAAATATTGATTTAATAAATATGTATTTTTTAAAAGGTATTTTATCAAGCTATCAAATTAAAATAATGTCCATATACAATCTCCTCCATCCGACTGGAAACCAAAATGGTGTTTAGCAACGACATGATTGTTCAAGCTATCTCTAACAGAAAAGAAACTGAATAAAAATCAAATCCCTAACCATAGTCTTACGTGGTCACCAAGCCTAGAGATGGAATATTAGTGAGAGCGAAATATTCTTCGAGCCAATTTGTCTCTCTTGGTAATTAAGAGACATTGTTTGATAATATTTTTTTTAAATACTATATTTGCTTTGTTGCAATTTATCTATGTGTTTTCCAAATAATAAAAAGTTTTTAGAGACCATTTTTAGATCTTAGACTTATATTTTAAAAATTCAATAACAAAATTAAGAAACACAGAAGTGAAAGCTGTGTTTAAGCACATGTATCACTGTTCTAGTCTAAAATAATTGATGCAGTATCATTTACTGTAATATGCATTAGTTTTTATCTAATAAATAAATAAGTATCTTTTTCTAAATTGATTTTTCGATGTATTATTTTAATGATAGTTTTTTACAATAATTTTTATTTTTATTGAATATATTTAGTAAATTAGAAAATTGATTTTGAAAAAGCTTAAAATCATCCTAAAATTGATTTTATTATTTGGATGATAATTTTGAAAAAAAGTAATTATATTTAAATATACTAAATCACTCCTAAACTTGCATTAAACAAGACATTAAGAATAAAGTTACAACCTCTAATTATACAAATTATATTTAGGATATTTAATGTAAAAGTGAGGACTATAGCAGCAAACGCAACATACCGAAAAGCAAGATTTTGGGGAGTTTTGAGTTGATTTAGTAATATTTCTGTTTTTCAAGGAAGAAAATGAAAGGATTTTGTCGGGGTGGTGGGTTTTGTCTTTGCCTAAAAAAGGAATGTGGAGCCCTCTCTTCTCACAGCTGTAGCCACAGGAAGGCGTGTACGGACGGACCAGCGCGCGTGGGGCCCACGCCTGAAACACAGTGGAAATGGAGAGATATCGGCAGCCGCAGGCGGAACTGAAGGATGGAAGGAGAGTGGAGACTGAGAAAGAGAAAGACTGCAAATAAAGCAACTGCTGCGCTCCTTTTTATGCCATCATTTGATAATCTCTCTCCCCTCCTTCAAAAAAGACTCCAACTTTTTTATTTTGCTTTTCATTTGCTTTTATTTATTATTATTTTTTTTTTTAGCATTTTCTCTTTGATCCATTGGCATCCACCTTAAACTACAATTTTGGTACGTAGTTTGAGCCTAATTTTAATTTAGTTTATATAATTTTAAAATTTTTAATTTAACCTTTATATTATGGACTTAGTTTGTTTTCTCGCCATTTTTATAGATCAAAATAAATAAATCATAAAAATAAATAAAAAGACAACAAGACTACACTTTCGAGCCCTCTATTGAAATTAAGGACAAGGGACCTAAATCTTGGTTTCAAAGCACCTTGTATGGGAGACGGGGCATCCTCTATCCAAACTCCGGTAGATCCTCTTCCATGACGAGTCTTGTCTTGGTGTTGCATGGACTAGATACGTGGTTTCCCTCTCTTTGACACTGGGTAAATTAAGAAAAGATCCTTAAACTTTCGATGTTTTAATAATTTCTTGCACAGACGTCCCAGTTATTGAGTAATTCTCCTTCTTTGATTGGAGAGGAGAGTAGATTCTCATAGAGTCGGTTTCAATTATCATGTTTGTGAAGCCTGGTGCAATAGTTGCGACTAAACCTTTTTTTTATGGCCAATGCTTCTACTTCTTCTACTTCTAGCAACCTCCAGATGCATTGTATAAAAGTCAAGCAAACAATGCCTTGATTGTCTCTAATTATCTCCCCTATATCCACTCTCCTTTCCAAATTATTATGGTTGTGTGCGTTTAATTCAAACTGGTTGTGTGGTAGAAGTTGCAAGTGCCACTAACTCTCGTGCTCTGAAACACGTTAAATATTTTGAATTTGCTTCATCAAATTCACTGATATAATTTTTAACCGATCCCAAACACTCTTCCCATTTTCATCACTCCCCTAGAAAAATCCTCCAAACAAATATTTTTTTTGTCTCATTGGTTTAATGAAAACTCATCAATCACCCTTAACTCTGATTTTACCCATTTGAACTCGTTTCCTTGTATTTTTTACTCATACATTAATACAATTAGCTAACACATTCAACTAAATCCAAATTAAAAGTTTATTATTGTTAACCCAAAAGAAGTATCACTATTCAGCATGACTACAAGAGGATTTATGAGATTTGACCCCAAGTTAAGGTCCAAATTGAAATTTCTAAACCAATATGTACTAAAATGAATTTAAATCCGAATTATAAAAATTAAATTTAAAATTTTGAATGTATAAGAACTAAATTAAAAATCAGACCAAAGAATGATAGACCTTCTAGTATTCATGGTTAAAATTAGTGTTGAGTTATTTATTCACACATTTAGTACATATGACTTTAATATTAGCCACGTATGAGGTCATAATTTTTAAATGTATTTTAGAAATCAAATGCCGTGGTCCGATATTAATTTTCCATCACATTTATGGATCAAAATATAATATAAGACAAGAAATAAAAATACCAAAATAATAAAGTTTTGAAATTTGATATTGTCAAAGTTGGCTCATTCACGGTAAATTCTATAAAATATTAAGATGAAATTACATAGATGGCAAAATAAAAATATATTCTTAAATATACGATTTGGCTTAAAATTTTACATAAATCATGTAATATGATTTGGATTCAAAATTAAAAAAAAAAAAAAAAAACTCTATCACCAGAAGGGAAAAAAAATAGTATTTTTACAAAATTTCCTCAAATATATACACACACCTATATATTAGCAAAATTTGCTCAAATATTAATATACTGTAAATATTTTTTAGTCTTATTATAAAGAATTAGATTCTTCTGTTTTCAAAACAAGAGTTCTGAAGTCGGGGTGTATAACAATTCTCTTTATCTGTTCTTGCGTCCCTCTTGAACTGTCATTGGAGTGGGCCAGTCGAAGCCCATTCAAACTTCTCACTTTATAGAGTTTGTCAATGGCCCATCTTTGAAATGGAAAAAAATAATAATAATAAAAATAAAAATTAGTAAATAAATGGAAAATTTTGTATGTAGGATTTATTTATTTTTTTTAAATGAGTTGTATGTAGGAATGATTGTGACATTTAGGCTCATAATTATAAAAATAATTAAAATTTTGGATAAATATCATTGTTTTGTAACTAGGAAGATCGACTAATATACATCTCCAATCTATAAAAAAAATTAATATATATTCTCGACCAAAAGATTAGAGATACGAATTTTCATCCTTACCTATCGTTGAACTAAAAAAATATTTATTTTGTACCAACATAGAGAATATTTGCAAGAAAATTTACTCAGACCGGTTTAGGGAAAAAAAAAGTAAGTACACATATAAATAGGAACCCGCTTAAAACACGTTTTAATAACAGAAAAAAGAAAAATATTAGAGGTTTACAAGAAGACACTACAATTTCTCTGCTTATATACTATAGGGAAAAAGGTACCACCAAAAGAAAAAACAAATAACATAGAGGTTGACATAGAAACATAATTTGATTGGTAAAAACATGAGGTTGGAATCTTCCTGCTCTCTCTTTGAACTACATTTAAATATGATATTTCTTTTTTAATTTGACAACATGCGTGTGAGAGTTGAGAAGAATCTTTCGGAGATGATACATGTATTTTATTATTTTTTTAAGAAACAAAATATATGTCTTTTATTTGTTCCAATAATCTTGTAATAAGATTTAACTATTTTATTAGTTTTTCTAATGAGAACTGTCTTAGTTAGATTAATAGATTAATATATTTCCGTAATTTTATTTTCAATATTTTATTGGTAAACTAAATGTGATTTATTGACTTATTCCCCTTAATTCTTCAATGCACTTTTTCTAGAGGCATCAATTTTACTAATTAGTATTTATAATTTAATTTGATAAAATAAAAATTTCAGTGTTAGAATTTAGTTATTTTTTTGGGTAAAATAAAACACCTAAAAAAGTTATCACAATTTAAAAAACACACACACACACATATAAAATTAAACCCACACCCGATCCGACCCGAACCCGGAATTTTATAATGGTTTCTAGTTCCCACCGTTTTCAATATTTCACAGCCTCGTCTCCCTCAGCCGAAAGACATGGATGCCGCGAGCGGCTGCAAATTCCGGGAAAAGTTCCGCCCACGGCACACCGGAGAAAACTGAAGCGAGAAAATTATGTTAGGGTTTCGTACTCTCCCATGCCAATGGAGCTCCGCATCTGTCCGCCTTCTTTCTTCAACTCCTACACCTTCTTCCTCCTCAAAAATATCTCTCCGCACCGTTCCACGCTTCAAATTCACTCTCCATTACGCGTTGCTCATGACGCGATCTCAAATTCCTCGAAACCGCGCAAGATTTACGGCGTTCTCTGGCAATGGCGATAATGGTCTGGGAGGAAACATCAAAGAGAGAGAAGGAGAAAGAACTGGGGCGAAGGGCTCCAACGGAGGAGACGATTTGAAGAAAGAACGAGGGCCAGTTTTCAATATCAAATGGGCGGAACTTCTGATTGATCCGGATCCTGACAACATCTTGGCGGTTGCGTTGACTGGTTTGCTTGCTTGGGCAAGCGTTCAGGTTTTGTGGCAGCTATTCTTCATCTCTTTGGCTATTTTAGTGGCAGCTCTCAAGTACTCTTTTATTGCAGCACTTCTTATTTTCATTCTAATTACACTGCTCTAGAAGAAGAACAGTATTCTTGCATATTCCTCTTGTGCTTGATTTATTGGGTTTCACTGTAATTTCATGGCCTCGGTATGTTTGGATTTGGAATAGTCCTGAGAGTTTTCTTCCCCTTAATGTGACGTGTTTTTACTGTTAACACTTCTGAAAAACAGAACACATACAATTAAGTTTTGAGTGTTCTGAAAATATTTACAGAACACTTTGTAAATTGCAAAATTTAGTGGGTTATTATCATGTTCTGAACTCTGAATTGTTATTTGAAGTACTCTATGCCGTAACGCTGCTAGCTAAATGATGGCACTGATTTGAACAAACATGGATTGTTTTAGTCCCATTCAAATTCTTCCAACTTTTGCGCTTGGTAATGGTTGCAACTGAGAACTTGCTTAGGATGAAAAATACTTAGGTGCGTGCTGGTGAGCACTCATCTCCCTCCTAACCACCAATAGAAGAAAAAGTCACTTTTTCTGCATTCCTCTATTACTTGTAAAAGAAAATTTAATGGTGGTCGGCAAAAGTTGGGGTCAACCGATAACACCCAAGTATTGTTCTTTTAGGATTGCTCGAAAACGTTATAGACAAAGAGCTCAAAAAAGAGAAGCCCCGAAACAATATTATCATACCCCAAATAACCACCAAATACTTTTACTCATGGATTAAGTTTTTCCCGTTTGTCCCTGTCCAAACTTGTCAAAAGATACCTAAAACACCTGGGATTATTTTTAAACCAAAAACCACCAGCCAAGATGAGAAGTCGATTGTTAACTGAACTAAGAAGGGCCTCTTGAACTCCAAAGGTCCTGACAGCTCCCCCTACAACTAAGAGGAGAAAGAGCAGTGAAGTAATGAACAATTTGCAATTTCCTCATTTTCTTTTGCACGAGCAGAAACAATTTGGTTGAAGCATTATGTCCGAAAAGATAGATTGAATCTTCTCATTTGTATAACGGCCTCCCATATTAGTTTTTGTTTATATTTTTTAGATTGACCTGTAGTATTCCTTGGAGAAAAAATGTTCCTAAAACCTCGGTATGATGATTCATGTGGAAAAAAAAAACCATGCCTGTCTTGCATTCAAATTCTCAGAGCTTATTAGGCTGAGCCAATGTTCCACCTCAATATCTTTTAAGATTTTCTTCTAAAGACGAGATCAGAGCTTCCAGCATTTTCACCTACTGTCTTAGCAACCCAAAGATCTTGATATGAACAATGCTTTTTTGCATGGTATTCTACAATTTGCAGGTTTTAAATTTCTTAGTTTGTCAATGGAATCAATCCATTCACGATCCAAAGCTACCTCTAGGAGCTTGGTTTGAGCAATTTGCTGATATCTTGCAATAACTTGGTTTTCTAGGTTTGGGGCTCTGTCATTCTCTCAGATTTGGGTAATTTTTTGTGTGCTACGTGTGTGGATGATGGGAAAATACAAACGGAAGTTCTCAATCTTAAATTTTATCCCTTATTTCTTGCTGCATTGAGTGGTACCTCCGCCAGTCTGCCTTCAAAGATTTGGATGTTCTAAACTACTTTCTTGTTATTCAAGTATCGTTATCTTTGTTTGTTTCTTCCATAGTAGAAATATATATTCCTTAGCTTCTTGTGGAAGACAAAAATGTTCGATGCTAATCCTACTTCACTCCTATGGTAAGTGTAGCTCTAATTTTTGGAAGAGATGAGGATTCGGAATATGATTACTGTTATCGGTGTGGTGTGTCATTATACATTCTCATCTGTTCATCTGAAAGTCGTTAAACAGATTCTTCATGACTTAGAAGGTACTCTTTATTGTGGTTTGTTATATCCAAACTAATATATCTTTGGGTTCTGCTGATTCCAGTTGGGCACTAGGCCCTTAATGACAGGAAACCAACATTTGGTTTTTGTGTCGTTGTGGTCATCTAGTGCGTCGGGCCTCTAAGAAGAAGCAACATTGTATCTCATGTTCGAGGCCACATATAATCATAGTAGTTTTGCAAATGCTAGTGCCAAGATTGATAGGTTAACTTCTTTATCAGGAGAGTCGGGAGTAGATCATCGACTATGTGGTGCGATCATCACAGGCGTTGCCTGCCTTAGTGCAAACCTCACTCTTCATTCTCGAAAAAGTCCGTGGTACTTTGTAACCTTATATCCTCTGTGTTAAAACACATGAAGTTGGTTGTTTTCAATCTCCTGCTTCTGTTCATATGTTTGGAGGCAAGCTTAATGTGTGCTGAACTCTCTAAATATGCTACATTTTCTCTAGCCAAGATTATGGAGGAAATTTTCAGTTTCTTCCCCACTGGCAGTTATTTATTCGGTCTCTGAACTAGTTCGCCTTCCTTCTCCAAGTTCTCTTCTCTCGAGTTTCCTTCGACTTGTGAAAATCGTGTTGAAGCTTAAAGATTTATGCATTAAATTTGATCAAACTTTTGCATTGGTCTGTCAAAATACTTCAAATCATGTGTTTTTCGACACCAAATGTTATAGGGTCAAGCGGTTATCTCGTGAGATTAGTCGATGTGCGCCTAAGCTGACTCAGACGCTCACGGATATCCAAAAAAAAAAAATTACTTCAAGTCGTTGAACACACACCCTAATGAAGTAAATTGTCCGAAGATGTGACACATTAAGATATATAGGGTTAAGAAGGCTTATCTGATGATGATTTCCTAGTGATAAAAATTAATTTAAGGATATCACAATATATCGCTCATTGCACTTGCCTAAGTATGCCCACCAAGTTCTAAGTTTTTGACATAATTTAATGTTAGTTATGAAATTTGTTCTTTAAGGTGGTTTTGGACATTAGCTAGTAAATTATGGGTTTTTATTCTTATTTTATTGTTACTTAGTTTGTAGTTGGATAAATGATTCGATTAACTTTTTAGTTTGACAAGAGGAAGGGGGTGGAATCTATGACTTGGGAGGAAATATATCATTAATATTTGTCTACATGAGCTATACTTAGGTAAGCAGTTTAATGAATACTTAAATCTTCTTTTTTATTACGAATATTAAGATAGGAAAATCTCAATCAGTTACATTTTTCTAATGATTTATCGAGTCTAATATATTTTTAAGGGAAAGTATTTATTTCGTTGCAATGGTTGACTTAGTAAACGGTGTTTAGTGACTTAATGTTAGTCGAACCATGTGAACAAAATTTCAAACAAATTAATTATAATAATAAAACTAATCAATAAAATTCTTAAAAAATAAAAAACAACGAATACATTAAATAGGGTAGATAAATCGCAGGGATAGGCTGCGATTTCATCGTGAATCGCAGTTATTGCCTGCAACTATTGTCGAAATCACTAAAGTCGCAGCTATTGCCTACAATTTCTCTCGACATGGAACAAATGGAGCCACATCTCTACTGACGGATCCTTTATTTTTTTTATTTTAAATTTGGAAGGCCGCAGCCATTCTTTGTTTTCTTTTTTAAATTTGGGCAGCCACCCCCCCCCCCCCCCCCCCGATTTAGAAGTTGTAGACCTGCACTTCCCACTAATATCCTTTTGCTTTTTTTTTATTTTATTTAAAAAATCATAATTTAAGAAAAAGACTATCATCTCAATTTTCTCCGTATTTGAAAAATAGCTAATGAATTACCTACAACATGATGAACATATTCTTATAAGCAATAATTTAAAACAAAATAATTATAAAACAAACAAAATCCTAATTATACCTATCCCAAAATTTGGGTTTTTAAAGCCATATATTTCGCCATGCAAATGACAAAACATATGGGTTTCATGTAATTTATACCTTGACTTTTAGGTTTTTATTAATTTAATAATTTTTTATCGATTTAATTTATATTAAATTTAAATGTTATTTTATAGAATATACGAAGATGAAACACGATAAGTTAAATGACATTTTAATCGGTTTTAATATAATTTTAAACTTTTAGACTTTAAATGACTTTTAATCCAAATTTAAAATAAAAAAACAAAAAGATTAATCACATCTTAATTAAATTTTGCAATATTAATAAAATAACAATATATAAATTAAAATATTAATAAAATAATAAAATATAAATTAAATTAAATTTAAAAAATAAAGAGGTGGACTTCCAAAAATAAAAAGGTAAAAGTCGCGGACAATGTACGCGATTTCCACCTAATCACTTGACACGTTAGATATACACGTTTGCACGGAAATCGCAGCCATTGTACGCGAGTTTTGACTTTTATTTTGACCTAACCTATTTTTGTCAATAGTTTTGAAAACCTAACTTACATTTAAATTTAATTATTTAAATTACATTTATTTTGTAGTTATTAGACTAACATTATTTTTGTAATTTTTTTTTAAATTAGATTATTTTAAAACTTTGTCCTACATTAAACATAGAGGGCCATGCAAGTAAAAGGATTTCTAAAGATCAAAATTTGAACAATTTCTCGTACGGGCATAAAGAGGGAATTAAGCGCCGTTTGGTAACATTCCTGTTTATTTTTTTATTTTTAATAAAAAAAATTATTGCATGGTTCCAACCTCAAATAATTCAAATATGATAAAAAAAATATTTTTATCTATGTTTGAGAATAAATTAGAAATAGAAACAATAAATGAGAAACTTGTTTTATTTGTTTCCAAAATTTCTATACAAGAATGTTTTCAATAAAGTATAAACAAGAAATAAAGTTAGTTGTAAAACACTTAGATTTTTAAGAGAATTGAAAACGAAAAACAAGAAATGATAATGTTATCAAACCAATTCTAAATTATTAAAAAAGAGCCATAATTGTCAAATCTGATATTATCACAGGAACGTTGCACTATAAAATAATTCTTTTGTTTCATTTCCACATCGAGGGTCAGAATTAATCCACGTTAATTTATTCTCTTTTCTTTTAATTTACATCAGCAGTTTCAAAATCTTATTATAAAACATTACAAAATTTTATTTAATTTATCAATTATTTAATCAATATCGATTTAAAATATAATTGGTTATTGTTGAATATTATAATAATTAAATTTAAAAATATTTTATATTAGTGATGATTTTTTAACAAAAATTATATATCAGTGATGATTTTATTAATAAAAATTATATTAATTGCTTTTATTTGATGACATTTTATTTAATTTTTATTAATATTGACTAACTTTTTATAAGAACAAATATTTATGATCAATAAATTAAAATTAATATAATTATTATTTGAATTAAAAACATTATTGGCGCACGCTTTAGTTAATAAGTTCATAATTAGTTATAAATAATAAATGGTACGATACTAATTCTCATATATATGATCCAAACTTCATTTTCAATAGGTAAAGTGAGTCCAAAATAGCCAAATCCACTTGCTTACGTGTCATGCATCTTAAAGTTGAATTGACATTTTGACTTATTTACCATGCGATGTACCTTCGAATCAAAATTGAATTTGTATTGTCAAGAAACTAGTATTAAAGTTGCTAACATAGCTTAGCTCAACTATATTAACTTATGTATTAAGAGATCATTAATTCAAATTTTTCCGACTCCAACTTCTGGAAAAAAAAAACACTAATACTAAAGTTTGCACTTTATTATAAAAATAATACTTTCCTTGTCATTGGTTATAAATTTCTTGACCACCACTTAAAAAAAATCTCTCTACTCTATCTTTTCTACAAATTCAGCTTGACATGCCAATTAGTTAAATTCATCCGTTAAACAAAAGAAAAGAAAGATTGAATATCCATCATACATATTATTGTGCAAAATCCGTGTACCCGACGACTGTCCTCATAAATAGTAAGTTGGAATAACCACTACTGCAGAAATTGACATGGACGACAATTTGGAAAGAAAGAAAAAAGAAAATTCGTTCTTCAAATACAAATCCAGCTACGATCCAAACCATCTGTTTTTAGAACTGTGATTTCGATGAATTCTAATTTACAAATGATAAAATTATTACTAATAAATACACTAAAAGAAAAAAGTAATTATTCACGTGGAAACAAATTAAACAGTTTTTCAAAATGGTTAATCGACCTTTTATTTAAATAAAAATAACTTAAATTGCAGAAAATACCTTTATCATCTAAAAAACTTCAATACTGCTACTAATACTACATTTGTTAATATTTTAAATAAAAGGTTGGTCTGACAGAATATGGAACGATGCCGAGCTTGCATATAATAATTAATTGACACCGTAGCAAATTTGACATCTAATGATAGCAAAATTTTTATTTTTTACGTGTGGAAACAACAATGAATCCACAATTGACAATGCTAAAGATCAATATTTTTTTTTGTAGTGTCAATTAATTGTTCGAGGCAAGTTTTATTAATTAATGTCAAAGTGAGTATGGTTCATACATCTTCAGTTGAGAGGTTGTGAGTTCGATCTCCCATTTCACATGTTATACTAAAAAAAATACCACGTCATCCAAAATTTTACCATGTCAACCAACTATTCAAACCATTAACAAACGTTTGCTAAAAAAGTATTTTTGAAATGTTTACGAAATATTAAGAATAATATTTAAAAGTATAAAATTGGTTTATTTTAGTCTATACTTTTAAAATGTTGTCTTGTTTCGATACGTTTACAATATTAATATTTTTATTTTTATTTGTAAAATTTGAACAGAAATCATAGATACGATAAGGACTAGAACTGAAACGAACTAAAATTAAATTTAAAAGGATCAAAATGATTTTTGGAATCATAATAAAGATACAAAGATCAAAATAATATTTTAAATTAAATAAGCTGTTAAATTTGGAGTTGAGTTTTTTCGAGTCGAGACTGCAGAAGTATGGAGTGGCTGGAATGGCCTACCCCTCTCTCATCCCCGATTTCAAGCAAGAAAATGGGGCTGTCCTTGATTTCCCCCACGTTTTCACCGAAACGCATGCAACGCGCTCAAATATACTTCGGAGGGAACTTGGAAGACAAAGAGGCGCGAAACTCGTCCCTCGAAAAAAAAGCTCTCCAAATTTAGAAACTTCTCGGCTCTCGCGATCGCTGTTTCCTTCCTTCCGCTCAGCCTCCATCACTCTCCATCTTCCGGATTCGCCATCGCCGAACGCTTCCTTCCACCTCCTCTGTAGACGTCTCCTTCAGATTGCGACGATTCAAGCTAATCAATCACAGGTGCGCTTTACTTTTTCGGATTTTCTAATCGGAAACTCGTGCTCGCCTCCTCCGAAACCCTAGGTTTTCGTGACTATTGCTCCTCCATCTGTTCGCTTATCTCTGTTTCTTCGTCTTTCCGATGTCTTATCGTTTTTCGCCGGAGAAAAATCGTGGAAGCAGGAGTTGTATGTCAGTGGCCGTACGATTTGTCTCGAACGGTGAAAAATAGGAGAGCGCGAAACGTTGTGGTCTGTTTTCTGGCGTATCTTTCTTCATTTTCTTTACGTCTGTTCTGCCTGGATTGTTTGTTTTTAGTCACTCCTGGATGTGTGGATTTATTAATCCGATCGTTTTGGATGATCAAGACCATGCGTGAGTTCCTTTGATATTGTGAAAGGTATTGGCGAGTGGACTGTTTTCTGTTTGGTAACGAATGTTTGATGCTGTGCGCGAAAATTTGACGGATGCTGTTAAATGCTAATGGAAGAAAATACGGATTTACGAATTGAAAGAACAGAGCTATTTTCCTATAAAATAGTTGTTTAATGTTTAGAGTACGAAGTAGTAGAGATCAAGCATGGATTTATTCTTTTTTTTTTTTCCTCTGGTGGTTTGATGATTGTGAAAGACCTGAATCAATTGGCAAACTCAGTTCCGAGCTTAAACTCGTGGTCTCCATGGTACAATTTCTCATATTTATCTCGATTCCTTTTCTCGTATCCATCAGGACCATTACAGTACTCATTCACATTTTATGTGTCGATGAAGTTGGTTGTAATCGCAATATTTGGCTATAAAATAGTTACTAATAGGATTAAACACGAATTAGTAAAAGATCTACAAATTTACTAATATTTGGCTAATTTCTGTCTTGATCATGGTATTTTTTTATCTGACTTTGGAGTTAGCACGCAGGTATCTCCTTTGAAACTTGAAATTTACCTGGATAATTTGTCAGCATGTTTTACTGTCTTGTTAAATCTTAAAGTTCTATCTGCACAATTATTTGACAGACTCTGAGAATTCCGAGTCATTTAGAATAATAGGCTGCTTATTGTTAGATCTATATCGTTAAGGAATTATCATAAGAGCAACTTTAGTTAAGTAACTAGTTGGTTATAGAACTAAAACTATATGGAACGTCACCTTCTTAAGGCATGTTGTTACTATGCAGTTGCACTTGCATGCAAGTACTAAGGGCAGCACATGTGATTCATTTGTACAAACCTTTGATCTTCTTTCCTGTATCAATAACATCAATCTCTCTCGGATATCTATCCGAATGATTTCTACATATATATTTTTGATGCTGAAATACCTTTTTCTCTTTAATTCAGACAGTTAAGTCACCTGTACCTGAGCCGGTTCTTCATCTTTACCTCTCTTATCTCCTTTACACGTTCAACCATAGATAGTATTGTCATTTTTTATTCAATGATTATAGCCAAGTTGTGAGCCTTTTTGCAACTTGGTTTTAGGCCTTGGACTTCTTTTGTACGTTGCATTTATCAATAAAATTTGTTTCCTATAAGAAAGTATATGTAATCAAACAATGGTCAGTATTATCACTTCTTGTTTTCTCTTATTTGTTTGTGTAGGAAACTTTGAACATATTAAAAAAATGTACGGTTTGCTATATCCATATACTTAAGAGTTCTTCTCATGGATCTATCTTTGGAGTTCTTATTTTTTAATGTACACTACGTGTCCCATCTTATGGTTAGGCTCCAAGGAGCTTGTGTACATACCTTATGCCTTAAGTTTGCATGCAATGCATTTATTTTTTTGAGATTTTTTACAGTTCATGATATTTGAGCGAACATTAAGAATATGTATGGGGTGAGAATAAGAAGCATTATGCTCAATTTTCCTTGTGATAATGTTCTTGATCTATTGGATGTCTTCACATCGGATAATTTTTTTTTACTGTTTTACCTATATAAAAGAACATGAATTGTGACACTTCATCATATTGTTGAAAAGTATATTAGTGATATGAGTTCCTCAGGTGGTACAGTTCCTGATTTGTTTTGTGAGATTTTTGGTAACTCTAGGTCGGAAAGTGGCTTGGTTAATGATTTATAGCATATTCGCATGTATTCTGTGTGTATATTAGGTTATTTTGTGTAGTAACCATGAATCCGATGGTAGCTGCTACCTTGTGTGACTGGAAATTTTATATAAACTCCTCTCCTGGCTTGAAAGAGACCAAACTCTGACTTTACACTTGAAATCCTCCATGACTCTTCTAACTTCATAATCAATGCAATTAAGGTTCCAAAATTTTCATTGTGTTTAGGTTTCCTTTGAAACATTATTTTGACTTATTCGAACTTATGAAATATCTTTTAAAAATAAGAGAACTAAAAATATTGTGGTTCATAATATGAATGCTAGGTGATTATCCAAAGAAATTGACATCCTGGTTTCTAATATTAGAAACCCATGTTGAGTAGTTGACTGAAGCAATTAGGCTCATCATTTTGAAGCTAATAGGCCTATAATTTTTGTGAGTATGCAGATCAGAATTGTAATGAAAAGAACTGTGGAATGTCTTGTCAAGAGTGGAGCTTAAAAATAAAATTTTGTTTCTTAAAAGTAAAACAATATATTTTCTGTTTATTTGTTTGTCAAGATATTTAATAATGTTTTCCAAAACCTGTTTTCCTTTTATTCAAGATGAGCTGTTTTTCAGAACAACTAAAGTGGTTCTTCCTTCGGAAATATAGGTTTGTAAACAGTGATTTCAGGAGCATAGTATCGTCTTGACTCATGTTTGAAAAAGAATAAAACCAGCTATGTTATATGGAAATACTCAAACTACTCTTTATTGTTATCTATTGGATACAAAATATTGATATGAGTTGAAACTGTTTCTATCGTTTGTTAAGGTTAAGAATGCTGTTACTTAATGTGCCAAATACTCATGTCTTAAATGTTTTTACTTCGATTCACCAACTTGCTGTCATTGAACTTTAAAAATACCTCCATTTGTTTTGGTTTGATTATTTGTAATATATGACTTTATAACCTTACATATCAGGATTATTTGGGTCCACTTATTTTCTCTCATTCAAGTTTAGCATATTAATTTATATGTATAACTAAGGAAAAAAATGTTTAGTATATGAAATTTGGGTCTTATACATATGGTTATCTGGATTTTAAATGTCTTGGTATGGAATTAGGAGATGTGTATTCATGCATTTATGGTCACATACCGGTTTTTAGTTGGATGCTTTTAATTTGTCTAGTTTACTGTGTAATGGTATGATTACAGGATTGCCATCTCGGATGTAAGCTTGAAGGATGTCTAGATTTGAAGCTAAACTGGCAGTCAGGTAGAAATATCAAGCCTCTGTTTCTTCTTGTTTTTCCTTCCTCTCTATTCATTTTTAGTTTTGAACGGGCAAGGTTTATATTTTTGTGATATTCAGCCGAGTTTCTCTTGGCCTAAATGCATCTAGACCTCACATGTTGTCTTTGGTTGTATATGCTTTTATTTTTCCAATGAACACGGGTCCAGTAATCTATACTTGGGAGTCAGAATCATTCAAGCTTTGTTTTTTCATCTTTACTGTTGAATATGAAGATTCTAATTCGTTATTGATCATTGGACACCTAGGTTACTTTTTGTTGTCAATTTGTTTTATGTAACTATTCCAATAGGAATAATTTGATGCAGCATTTTTTAGCTCCTCCTATCGAGTGAGTGCAACTTTGCTAAAGTTCTTCAACTCCTCTCATTTTGCATTTTCCCTTGGAGTATATTTCTTCAATGTGCCGGGGATCTTTTATTATTATAATAATATATACACACACGCGCGTCTTTTTTATGTTTCTTGCTTCGAGGTTCACTTCTTGCATTACTTGAGATCTTTCCACATTTTGGTCATGGATTCATGATTTTCAACTATTTGAAGCTTCATAACTTGTAAAGTAGAGAGTAGCTGTAGTAATTGGACATGATTTTGGACAGATTTCTGTTGGGTGCTATACATTTATTTGTTTGCATTTTACCCGGATATAATTTGTAGTCCTTTTCCTTTTGCCCATCGCGTGAGTTAGTCTGCACATTAGCTATCCTTACATTGTCTTTTCAGTTTCAAATTCTAGAAAGTTCTCTAGTAACCTAGTTGTGTAGTTGACCTTTTTTGTTTTGCTTATTTTACTTGTAGGTGTTGGCGGTGCACTTGACGCCATTTCATTTGTGAGGTACGGACGAATAATTGACAAGTTTGTACCATTGCTTTTGCTTTTAAAATTTGATCAATTCTAGATTCATGCCTTCTGATGTTCAATCTTTTCATGCAAACTATGCTGGGTTCCTTTTCTCATTGACATTGATTTTGCATTCATTTTTATTTCGATGATTGGTGCAACTTTCAATTTGATCATTAATATACCAACTTTACCGAGTGAGCTAGCATAAAAAAGTTAGAAATTACTAGAAAAGAAAAATAGACGCAGGCAAGATTTGAAGAATGGCTCTGTTTCGAGCATGAATTGAGAATAATCATAAGAATATCAATAGAGGGTAGAGACTACATCTCACTTATGGATTCTAAAATTCAATTTGGTAATTTTTTCCTCTGCCGCTTGGCTAACATGCAGTGATTGCATTTCACGTTAGACCAAGAATAATTAAGAATCTAGAACAATAGGTTAGTTGGAGATCTTCTTTAGCAGTCAGTAATCCTCTGTTGCTCTTGCTTTTACCTTTCCGCCTTTTACATAGAAAGTTGGCTATTCTGTATGTCCATTTTTCATCTTGGCCAGCTTGCTTGCTGGAAAGTGCAATCTAGCAATAAGAGGCCGGGGTGCCCGAGATTTCTGATCAAATCCTCTGACACAAACAAATCCTGCAACATCACTCAAAATTTAGCATGTGTACACACACTAAAATGGAAATATAGTTCGAGGCTCAATCATTGTTGATAGTGCGACGCGACCACATCATAAGAAGATGAGATCCTATTTAAATGCATAATAAGATAGTTAATTTTAAATGGAAACTAGAATATATATTATTTTCCATTGGGAATTTTGTTTATCTATAGAGGATGAAAAATATTTTTATTTAGAAGACTTTATTAACAGAGTTTTCTCATGTGTTTCTGCTCTATTTCAAAATTTTCTCCCTCAGATACTGATGATCGGAATCTTGGTACATCAGGGAATGCATATCAATTATCAAGGTGATATCACTTTAGGTATGAAATCTTGTCAATTTCTTCGAAATAAGGAGACAAACCCCATTAGTTTGTAGACGAGATCATGTTACAGGGCTAGAAAAACCTCTCACTGATTGGTGTGCAGAAGTCCATCGCTTCTTTGAAGTCCTAAATCTTATTGGATTTCTTAGGTACTATAAATTCCTAAATAGCAATTCCTTTATATTAAGAAACACTCAGATTGATAAAATGAAAAGCGAAGAGCGCAGGAGGATCTTCCCAAAACAGTAGAGTTACAAGTACTAGAGACATCTGCAGATAAATGGAGGTAACTAATATGGCGATTCCAAAAGTTTTTATGGAGAGGACTCCATCAGGAAGACACAGAAGTTACAATGTTCCGAGTTAATCTTAAAGATCCTTCAATCCCTTGAAAAATCCTCTTATATCTCTTATAATATCTCCCGAAAGATTGCATTCTAACAACATTCAGCTAAAAAATCTCAGGTTTCTTCTAGATGAGATGCTCATAGAGAGGGGGGGAGAAACTTCATGATAGGTACCAGAAATTGAAAGGAAATTTAGTGGGGTGTGTGAAAAATACGAATGGTTGCTAAGAAACTTAGTTCTCTGAAAAGAATATACCCAGTAAAATATGGGCAAACTCCAAGCCCCATCTCACTGTATATACCATCCAACTCTAACTAACTCTTCTAGCCAATTCATTGATTTTTACTAATATACTCCAAATAATAATCTCACATAACCACGCCCTTTGGAATTGTGAGCAGGAAACTCAGATCTCTGAAAATCTGTCTATCTTTATGAATCCGAATGAAGTGGTCCAAGATTTTTGCATCCACTAGGCACAATTTGGCAAGATGAGCCTTTGAGTTCCCAATTCCCTCAACCTCTTTTTAAGATCATTCATCGAGATGCAACATATGTCAAGTTGGTGATCTTAAAAATGAATGCATCAATCCTTTCTAAGAACACTTCTAGGAACTTTGGTGGTCTTTCTCCAAGGTTCCTCAACAAGTTCAAAACAATTGCATCATAGAAAGAGCAAGATTAAGGTGGCTATGATTTTCTGTTAAAGGTTTCAATGTTAGAGGCTTCGTTTGCATCATAGTTAGTCGCTTCGTTTCTCCCAAAACTAATACTGAAAAGTATGCGAAATCTCAATCCCCTTCACTGGCACTTCTCTTTCAAACCTATACTGAAAATATATGTAAATCCTAAGCCCTTAACTCCATTTACAACCCATTGGTTCGCCAGACTCCTCTACTTCATTCACTGTTCATTACTGATATATCCCTAACATCCCTAGCAAATCTTCTCCCAAAGGATTGCTCTTACACATGGAGCCACAAAGTTATGATTTGCAAATGGGGACATTCCAAGAGCATTAACCATTTCTCATATTTGCTGAAAGTTATTTTGGCCCATAAAGCTTCCTTCTCAATGCGTTACACCGCCTCTTAAACAGAGCTCCTTGATGATCGTAGGTTTATATCTAACGACGAGACATCATCAGTCAACTTATTGATTTTTCCATTTTGGAAGAGAAAAAAATGGTCAAACCACTTCCTCTATGACAGAGTAAGAGCCATACCCCCAAGGGATCATAAAAAACATTGATATTACCTCTCAAAATCTGGCGAGCAGTCTCACCTCTAAGGTTTTCTAATTCCAACGTACATTCATCTCAGATACATAGAAGCCATCCAGCAAAGGGTTTTAGCAAGATTAAAAAAAAAACGCATTATAACAAAGACAGCAATTTTCAACGAATAAGAATGCCGTAGAGGGACCATTTGAATCTACCTAGTCCAAACGAGATGTCTAGAACCCTAAAGGTGACTAAGAGAGTAAAGGGTATTGAAATACTTATGTTACTAACTTATAGGAATACATTCACACAAGAAAGAGACGAAAAAAAACTTATAGGAACACATTGCTGCATGTAATTGTTATAACAAAGGATATAATGATTTTTGTTTTTATTTTTTTCAAATTTAAATGCTTTATTTTTAATAGAATAAGGATTCATTCTCTTTCCTTTTTTCTTTTTGAAAATAATAGAATAATGACTCATACTCTTAACAATATTCTCCAAAAAAAATGAACAATTTTTCAAGCAAAATAGATAATAGTTTAATTTATTTTGGAATATGAAACTATTTCATAGAAGGAAAATTATGACTAATGTTCGGCTGTCGTACTGTGGCGGCTTCTCCAAAATTTCTTATTTTGTGTATGATTAAAATCGTGTTCCAAAATAAATTAATACTTAGTGGTATTTGAAAAGACAACAGAGGATGAAAATTAATACTTCCAGATGAGTGAAGTTATTAGGTGTCTTTTGTAGATTTTAATTCTAAAAACTATTATGTGTTGATTTTGAAAATTTGTATTGTATTGATTTAAATCGTAATTTTCTTTTGATAAGAATCGTGTTTAATTTAATTTAATTATAACTTTTTAACTGAAAATATTTGATACGTTTAAGTCATTTTTTTTAAAAAAATAAGATGATTATGAATGCATAGTTAAATTAGAAAACTTAACAAATATAGTATGAAATTAAGGAAATATAATTTTGTTTTAAAAGTTATTTTTTTTAACAAATTTATTATATGCTTTAAACATATTTTTGAAACAGCTATAAAGTCTTGTATGGTTAAGGTTTTGTGTCTTGTTTGTCATTCAGTTTTATTTTTTAAAATTAGGAAAAAGCTTATTTAATGAGTTTTCTTGTTTTCCCAGATCTAAATTTAAAATATTAATTTTTAGTCGATGCTAGAATAATTAAAAAAAATTCGGAATTTATTTGTATTTTATCAGTAAAAGAAATGATACTTTTTTTTTTGGAAATAGGACCGTTGGATAGCATTTTTTATTTTTTGTTTTTAAAATCTATCCTCGTATATTATATTTTTGTTTATTTATATTCTACTCAAATTTTTAAACACAAAAATATATTATCCATAAAGAGATGTTTTTTCTTTTTTTAATAAATAACATTGGCTAATAAAATAGTTAAAAAGTAATTTCTAAAAATAAAACTTTGTGATATGTATATTTTGAAACATCCCTTAAAACATTAAAAACGACCAGTATTTGAAAAAAAAAGTGAAAGAAAATGAAACAAAAAGTGAGATGGGCAAGTCCCACAAAAAGTTGACTTTGTTGAGTAACCAAATCTTGGCAATTGGTAAATTTTTTTGAAAAGGATCGAATAAGAAAAATAGGTTATAAGATAGAATATAATATCATTTACAAATTTATGTTTTAACATTTTTTTAAAAACTTTAATTAACCCTAGCCCTAGTCCATCATCAGTGAAGGTTACAATTAGTTGATTGATGATAAACATACATTTTTTTTTTGAAATCTCAACTAAAAAAATGGAAAATGATAAACATTCATAATATAATACTTACTAAATTTAAATAATTTTAAATACGAAAATTTCTAATTCCTTACCATTTTTTTTTTTGAGAAATTGGTTGAACTATGATTTTCTTTTCTAAATTTTACCAATTCAGTAAGTATTATATTAGGATAGATAATTATCAATTGATTTTTAACATATACTAAAGGTGAAGGACTAAATTAAAGAATATTAAAATATAAGAGATTAAATATATAGATTTTAAATAATAGAAACTAAATTGAAAAAGTTAATCCAGAATTAACTATATACGAAAATGATAATGCCCTACCAAAGATTCTAATATACATATACATGCATAAAACACATATTCAATCTATAACGGTTATATCAGTGTGTATGTTTCAATAATAGATTGAAATCGCAAACTCATTATAATCTATTAATCAATTAATAACCAATTAGTTATTTTCTTAAAAACAAAAATCAATTAGTTATTTTTAAAAAAGTAAATAGTAGTAATTTTTCAGTTTTGCTGTTAGTCACACACTAATATTTTATAAAATAAAATTATATATAAAAGATGAGAGTGGTATACTTTGATTGTCAAATCGAAAACGCATTCTGCTTAAAAGGGTACTGACCTTTTTGGAAAAAGTTTTTTCGATTGTCTACCCTTTTTTTTAGTGGCTTACGATAATTTTATTATACTAATTTAAGTCAAATGTAAGAAAATAGATGAATATATTGCTTTTTTTACGTTAAAAATTTTGAATAGAAGACCTGGTGAATTCATATCAAGAAAACTCATTTTCTTTTACAGTTGGATTAAATTTGTCATCTAATCAAAATAGTATTTGATCCATACAAACTAATAATTCAAACTTTAAATTAGATCTTAAAAGTCCCTCTATTCAAGCCAACTCACGAAGTGATAAGGCTATTGGGTTGTGATTAAGTCGTTTGTTCTTACAGTCAGAACGGGAGAAAACATTTTTTTAGGGTTTTAATTAAAAAAAAATATATTGAGCATTTTTGGCGGTTTATTTTGGAGGATTCTGGCATCAAGCTATTACGTTAAGTCTAAGGGTCCAGTAATTTCAGTGGATTTTATATTCAATATCTCACTGGGTTTAAAATTTTGGCAATTACCATTCATATTCAAACATCGATGCAATAATTTTTGATAAATGAAGGATTCTATACGTACCTCTCCAAAAGCATTGCTGAATCTCCTCTGTCACCAGGCCTAATGGCATAAAAAATCATATATTTAGTACCTTTTCATGTTGAACTGTGGTATTCAACATTATCTTGAATTTGGCAAAATCTTACCCTTAAATATCGTCGATACCGATGTTCCGAAGTAGACTGTTCGTCTAGGTAAGTTCCATAGCCAATTTCTTGGTACATCAATAGGCTTCAGACTTGATGCGTGATCTGCAAACATCTGTGAGTTTGAAGAAATTGTTAGAAGAGAACATACGCAGCATCATGCTATCTCTAAGGTAGTCATCACTGACTATATTTTCTTTAGAAGAAATTGTTTAATCTTTTTTGTTTTGTTCGGAATATTTGAACTGAATGGAATTAGGTTTTATATATTTAGATATTTGTTTAAAATGAAAAGAAAATAAGAATTTTACTAATATAGCATTTTTATGATGATTCGTGAATGAAAAATTAAAAATTTTCTAAGACTTTTACCTATAAAAAAAGGTCATTCAATTCTAAAATCTTGTAAAATTCAAACTATTTTAGTTTAGGAATTCTTTTAGGCAAAGACTACATATGGAATCACGGATGAAAAACAAAGAATTTCAGTTAAATTTCCATGGAAAGAAATAGAGCAAGATCAAATTTCCAAGTTGAAGATATATAATTTTTTTTCCTCGCCACTATCTATTTTTCTATCATTGATAAATTTCGAAATGACTTACCTCGTTGACTTGAAAATATGTTCCATTGAGTGGAAAGCTCCCTCGCATTGCGGTTCTGCAAGGAATCTTCAATTTTGCAAAGAAATGTAAAAAGTTTTAGAGACTAAAGTCCTCATTAAATTGAATTCAAGTTAATGTTTCAGTACTGTACCAGGAGCGTTCCTCTGACGGTTTGAGAATTAGCTTCTCTTCTACTATTGCATGTAAAGCATGTATTCTCATTGCAGAGTCTGTTTGGATCTTGGGATCCGCAACTTTGTTCTGGTGGTTGAATCGAATTTGCCGTTTCACCTGGAGATATTTGGAAAAGTTTAAATGGATGATAATGATAATATTTTATTTTCTCCTCAGAAAAGGGGCAGAAAATCATTGCTTTATTATAGAGCTGATTTCCGCTGACCTGGCGTCCAAATCGCAAGAAGATATGGGCTTGGATCATCGGGCTCCCGTCTATCCATCTGTATGTTTAAATGAATTATTATAAATTTAATTCTAGTGAGTTTTGTGTACTGATATATCAAACTAAAAGAGGCAAAATTTACCTCTTTTAAGAGAGGATGTGAATCTGGGAGTTCATACCTGCATTTAGATAAAGACAGGTGTTTAGATTTTATTTAGGCTCTGATAACAATTTTCATTTTAATTTTCTATTTGTATAAGTTATTGTTTGTTTCCTCACAATTTTTTTGATATATTCTTCCCATTTCTTGAAAATGTAGGTACATCCTTAACCAAATTTCAAAAATAAAAACAAGTTTTTGAAAACTATTGTGGTGTTGATAACTATTTTGTTTTTAGTTTTATGTTTTTAAAAATTATGCTTATTTTTGTACAATTTCATTATTAAAATTTTCACCTCTCTTAAAAATATATTTGAATAATTAGGCAAGTTTCTTTAAAAAAACAAGTTTTTCAAAACTACCAAGATTGTTAAAATATTTATAAAATTTGTATAATGAAACAAAGAAGGTACAGGTGAAAGTAATACTTTTAAGCTTAATTAATAAAAATAGAAAATACAAAATTAAATAATTATCAGAACTTATGTTTTCTTTTTTTTTTTTTTTCAAAATTTTGATTAGATTTTGAAAATGTTTTCAATAGGCAGGAAATCAAACAAACACATGGTCTTTTTTAAATCATAAAACCAGTAGTTTTCAAAAGGGACCTTAAAACTTTTATTTAATTCACTGCCTACTTGCTTTCTATTAAAAAAGAAATGGACAAACAGGAAGGATAACTTACACTTGATGCTCTGTCCGTAGCCTGCTCACATTCTTCAATTTTGGCGTTGGGATAGAGGCAGCTTCGGGGTTCAAGGCAACTAAAGCTTTCGACATGTCACCTTCCGGGATGTAATTTTGTAAAGTTGTTCTGAACTCTTCTAAGCTGAGTTTGATGGTAGGAATTTCATCAGGATCCTCGTAAAACGAATCTTCAATGTCACTTTCAGTTATCTCGTTGGGCTCTGGTTCAGGTGTCGCTGGTACTTCAACTATCGGCTCACAGTTGCTGGTGCCCAAGGCGTTTTCAGTACATGTGCTTGCTGCAGGAGGAAGCATTGGCAAAGTACTTGTGACTGCACCTGGCTGCTTCTCCATGGCGATGGGATTGGTTGAAGTCACGATTCGCTTTTCATCCGGCGCTGGCAGAGCAAGTCGGGCA
Source organism: Momordica charantia (assembly GCF_013281855.1). Taxonomy (NCBI): domain Eukaryota; kingdom Viridiplantae; phylum Streptophyta; class Magnoliopsida; order Cucurbitales; family Cucurbitaceae; genus Momordica; species Momordica charantia. The sequence goes on along the minus strand of NW_028275167.1, from coordinate 28,181,308 downwards.
CTGCACTAAATACAGTTCATGGTTTAGTTAAGTGTTGGAAAGGCAAGTCTATAGACAAATTGTCAAGGATTCTACACTGAAAAGATAAGATACCTCAAATTTATAATATAAGTGGGTTATTCCTTTCATAGTTAATTAGTTTTGAGATAGCTTAAAAATCTCACACGAGTATCCAAAGCAAAAATAGGATCTAGCTAAGATTGATGAACCTAAAAGAAACATTATTTTGAAGAGGGAGGTTAAGGATCTCATATTAAAAAAATAAGGACTTAACAAGAATTTATAATATAAATGAGTTGCTTTTCTCATTGTTAATTAGTTTTAAGATGAAATCCTTGAATATTTGTTAATTAGTTTTGAGATGGATTCTTAAATATTAATACAAACGAGTAACTCATATTTGTGAACAGGTGATTTATTTTTTATTTTTTATTTTTTTTCCTCACATTGGTTCTTTCATGCTATAAAACAAGTTCCTCTGCCCTTCATCCTCTTCCCTTTAATATATTTGATATTAGTTTGCAGTTTTATATGAATAGTCAAAGCGACACCAAATTGTTTGAAAGGTGGCAGATTCTGATGGTGTACCAAATGCAATTTGAAAGAAATTGACAAACCTTGCAAAAGCACTAGCGAAGTGTTTACACTCTCCTCTCACTGGACATGCATTGCAATTTGGCTTGCTCTTTGTGCAGAACACCTGATTTCAAAATAACAAATCAATACTTCCATCAGGCATATACGTTTTGTACTTTTGGGAGACAAGTAGCATCTATACACATGATGACAATAATATATTAAAGGATGTAAAGAATTGAGTGCTATAACTCACCTTTCCAAATGTAATTAACTGGTAGTGTAGCTCATACCTGTGCAAAATAGGCACCTGGTCAGTTACAATCTTAATTGAGTGCTAGAGAAATTGGTTTCAATTTGTTGCTTATTTTCGAGTCATCAAACATGAATAACGATTGTATTGAGGGGTTACAGTGTTCGTTGATCAAGTTTGCATAATCTTGGCCATAAATATTTTTGAATCGACTCCAGCACTGGATATCTACAGAGAAAGGAGCATGGAGATTAGAAATTTCGGATTACAGAAAATTGACCATTTATCAGTTCATTAATGCTTACAGTTCTAGAAGGTGCAGCTGAAGTGACTCGGGTAGCGGTTGGAGCGGGACCCACCCAAGCCGAACGGCTATCCTTCCAACATTTGTGTCAACCTATGTAGAAAGAAAGCAATTTAGGATGATATTTGAAGCCCCTCTATTAAGCTTTTAAATAAAATGATTGATTGTCTGAAAAATCATACTGGGAAAGCAAGATGATGAAGTGTTAATAGACGGACACACTCCACACTTTTCAAACCCAATCCTCGAACACTTAGTAGATAATCCCTGCATCAGATTTTTTAAAATGTTATATAATTTATTATAAGTCAAATATAAATCCGCAAAAGCAGCGTATTCTGGTTTTTCTTGAATTGATATAATTTCTGAAGTCATACTTTGCTTTGTCTGGGGGAACGTCTCTCAACCATTCAAGATCAATGCTCCCATGATCTGTTACCAGACGATTCAAAAACTCCTGCAACATTATTTTATGATGGTAAGTAGTTGTTAGCTGTTACTGCTTAGTATAATAGCTGGCCTAAGTAAAAGTAGGACTTTAAATTGCTTGCATGTACCTTAATTCGTTCAGCTAGCATGTTGTTCATTCCTCGTTCCTTGATAGCGTTAGAAATCTCATGAACGTTGGTTAGTCTGATTGCTTCATAGTCTATTGAATCCATTGCATCCTTACTTCTTTCTTTTCTTTGTCCATTGGTTTCCACCTGCTTTCTCAAACTATCCCAATCCATTGCACTCTTTTTCTCGCTATTGACCTTTCTTCTTTTTGCTTTTGAAGGGCTAATATCTCCCTCATTACCTCCATGAGATAAGGAATGGACCTCATTATTTGAAAAGTTTATTTGGTTGCCCTTTCCAGGCATTCTGTCCTCAACATCAAGCAACTTTTCTGTGTGCACAGGGACGTGTACCACATTGGAGAGGGTGCTTTTCTGCATTTTGGCTGGTGTATCTATTTCTTGGGGAGGATTGGTAACTGATGCACTTTCGATTGGGGAAGTCTTGTTCCTCTCACATTGATCATAATTGTCATGAAGACCATATTCACAATGAGATCCTGATTGGATACAGTTATTCTGCAGGTGTACTGAGTGCTCACCAACGGATTCGCTATGCTCCATCCTGGTTGTTTCTAGAGATCTTGCATGTCCATTCTCTTCAGCACTGGTTTTATCCAAAGTTCCCACAAGATCCGCGACGTTTAAGCTATGGCAGCTCATATTCTTTTCTGTAGAGCATCCAGATGCAATTGAGGGACCAGAAGATATGCTCTCTTCACTGAATGCTTCACGGCCTTCAACCTCCAATGCCCCACAATCAGGCGTCATATGCAACTGATTGTTTGAAGGAGCACCTAGTACTTGCTTCTGTTGGGTTTCAATATTTACAAGGAAATTAAATAAAGAATGGCCGTTGAGATCGTCGATCTCATTCCACTCTGATGTTAGTGAATCTTGTTTTCCGTTTGGTAATTGCCAATGTTTATGTTCTGAGACTTCATCAAAAACCGAATTGCTATTCAAGTTACTGAAGGATTTCTGTAACATGGTGGTTGTCTCCGTTTGTTTGACATTTGTGAAATTTGAATAATGAATGTTGCTGGAATTGTAACTTACAAGGGGTTCTTCCGCCTCTGAGTTGGATCCAGAGCATGATCTGGCCCCTCCAGTACCTTGTGTGATCGTGGAGTCAAAAGAATCTTGTGAGGATATAACTTCTTCCTCCACAATTTGACTACGTACCTCTGTGAAAATTTTTTCAGACCCCAAGTTTTCTCTGTGACTTTGATGGTTTATTGAAGTCTGGGGCATCGGAAACCTTGGTACAGACACTACCTGACCATCCCATCTTATAGAATCCACTGGATATAGTAGACAAGCGGCTGATTCGTTTGTCACTATGCTTGTTCCAACTTCATCCTGGGTTCTATTGTTGCTGAAAGATTTTACAGGAAATCGTGCTGCTAGAGACATGAAGGCAGAGCTGTAAACAAGCAGGTTAAAAATGTGATCCACTTGTATACAATGTTGCTTCAAAGATAATCTTGAGCTAGAGTTCTAAACGAAATAATAAGCCAACCTAGAAAGATGATCCGAAACATTCTGGGTAAGGAAAACCCCTATAACTGAGTCAACAACTGATCCTTTCCATTGTGAGAATCTTCTATCACCTGCCAAAAGTACAATTCAATTTCGTTATAAATACCATACATATACAAGTGACTAGCTTTCTTTAACTGCTGTGATGTGATGCAGAACATTCATTTGGGAAAAAAAAAGGAAAAGAAACGTGTTAACATGAAAATGCAATAGAGCTGTTTATGTTTCAATTATATACAAGGTCATTCGGATCTAGAAAATACAACTAAACTGAATTGATTGGTTTAATTCTTTGCATATTCTACAATTTTTTTTTTCAATTTCTTTTGTCATATTTAATTAAACGAGTAAATTTAAAGTTTGATAAAAAAATATAATACAAATGAACTCTAATAAATCAATATGAAAATGAACTTTTTTTTAATTAAATAAATATTAAATAAGTTACGGAGAAAATTGCAAATAATTAAATATATATTTCTCTTATTCCGCTTTGGTGGGTCCAATTCTTAAAATGAAGGGAGAAAAAAAAATTGAAAGACAAAAATTGAACCAAACTGATTAAAAATTCAGAAAAGAACTAATTGGTCGAGTCCTGTTTAATATGGACTATGAATTTGATAATTGTTACTATTATTATTATTGTGTAAACCCTCTTTTGCAATGTTCGTTTTGGTTTTCTTCAAAATCTGACATTTTATCAAATAGAAAGTTCTAAGTCAAGAAATTAGTGCTGTTCTATCAAGTATCAAAGCAATTTGATAGAAAGATATAAGAAATGAACCTTGCACGAGATGCATTCTCGCAATAAATGAATCAGCTCGACCACGAAAAACCTTTCGTTCCTCTTCCCACCATTTCTCTTTATCTTTCTCATGATTTTCAATGCCCTCACTTCCTTCCTTGCCCATCAATAAATTCCATATTCTCTCTGTCTCTGGGTCAAGGTCAACTCTGGGTCGTGCCTTACGTTTCCTTACATAGTCAGACTCCACATATGGAACTACCGCACCATTTCCCTTATATGGAACAATAGCATTTTGCTCCGGCCTGCTGGTTCTTCCATCGTCATTAAGATTGAGACCCTCCAATTTGCGTATGATCCCATTTTCCAGTAGACCTGCATCAACATCAAGAGGTTACAATTAGTACTTCACGGCAAGATGAGTACCTCATTTGAAGAATTAATTTTATTTACCTTTTGTTTTATCGGGGAACTGCTGAAAGCCAAACGAGTTGCCTTGATTGGAATATCTGCATGCATACCCTTGTTCTGGGGCTTTTGGATGAGGAAATGGTTGGAGCTCGTTGCATCTGTCACCAGTAATCAGTGAGCGATAGCTAGTAACCTTATTCAACCCAGTGGTCTCACACGTTCCATCTATTTGTGGATGCAGTTTGTGTGAGATTTGTTGCCTTTGAAATTTGTTTCCATGGACGACTGAGTTAACATACCTGTCACCACTAACTTCTTTTGTCCAATTATTTTGTCTGTCAGTGGTTTGGCTACTTCTAATATGACCATTTAGCATAGCCTGCTTCATTTCTGCAGTAAATCCAACAGAATTGGTCGAATTGTAACTTCTTTTAATGAGGTGGCTTGAGCAACCTTCATTTGCATCGAGAGTAGAATATCTTTTATAAAGGGTTGCATAGAGTCCAGACTCAAATTTCTTCCCAGGAATTTCTAAGGGTCCTGCGTTTAAGCTGCTGCCTTGTCTATGGCACTCACCCGTTCGAAGTACCTCTTGACACAACAGTGAGGAGTCCAGGGTATTTATCGGAAACGAGTGTGTTGGCTGAGTTGTATGCGGGCGTCCTCTCTTTGAGCCCCTTGCTTCATTGATATTGGATGGATGATTTGGAACTGTTTGAGAATATTCAGAGTTCAGCTCTATCAGACCCTTATAATAAGTATTTCTTTCAGCTTGATTTACAAATTGCTCCTTACCTTCTGCACGGACGTGTTGCTGAACAGGCGTGTATCCCTTGCTTAATCCATTTTGATACTGATCTGCCTTTCCCTGATCTAAAATTCTTCCAACATTGGGCAGATCTACTGCTTTGTTGTATGCTGATTTGTTTAATGAGTCTTTAGCTGCCTCCCTTTCAGATTGTGATATGAAAGAGGTCATCATGTGGTTCATATGAGCAAGGTTACTTTGTATTGTTGGTTGAATATTTTCAGCCACCACTGTTCCATGCCAATGACTGCTATGAACCTCTGAACTTATTTCACAAAAACCATTACTTTGGGTGCAGAAGTCTGAAACGTTTGGTCTCGTAATGAAACAAAAGTTTCCCGGGTCATCTTGCGTGTCCTTCTCATTCTGTTTCTTTTCCTGGTCCTCATCTCCAGTTTTTTCCATCTCAAAGTGAATTACCCTCCGGCAGGATTTCGTTTTAGTCGCAGCATGCTTATCTTTAATCTCTACAATGTCCGGAGGTGGAGTAGCTGCCTCTTTGATGTTCTTCTTTCGTACATACTTCCTCTTTCCTGATGGGGTTTCCTTAGTGATCTTCGGTGTCACAGGCTTAGGAGACTTTTTGGGTTTCCCTTCCTTTATAACCTTGGGCCTATGTTTTCTTCGCCTAGGTGTCTTCTGCTCTGGTGTCATGTTCAGATCAATTACTTGATCGCTGCCCTTCTCCACTTCCTTCATTTCTCCACATGGTGCAGAAATGGCTGCAGATAATGTATCCGTGAAATCTTTCAAGAGTTCATCATGTCGTTTCTGAGTTGCTTCATCTAGTAGAATTGGGACAAAATTCTCCTGTGTTTCTTCGTAAAGGCTTAAACTTTCATCCAATGGAAGATTAAGTAAATCAGTAAACTTTTCTCCTGAGAATGCCATTGGTGTATGTTGTCTTCTTTTTTGTGGTCTCTGCTCTGGAGTCTTGTTGAGATCAATTTCTAGATCCCTCTGCTTCCCAGAGTCCTTCATTCCCTTGAATGGAGTAGAATTGCCAGCACATGATGAGTCCACAATGCTTTGTAGAAGTTCGTCACAGTGTTGATGAGGTGCTTCATCTTGAAACATTCTGATGAAGTCATCCTCGCCATCCTTTCTGAAACTTGAACTTTCATCTCTTACAAGAAAAGACGATGCCGAGATATGATCATATCCAAGATTTTCCAGATGAGATGAGACCAGTGACGAATGGACCGAGTTGGTAAAAACTGACATTTGGTTGGATTGTGTCGTTGCTGGGTTCAGGTTATAATTGGGTTGATATATGGGGAGTCCATCTGTAACCGTTTCACAGAACACAATTTCAGTACTCGTCAATAGGACGTTAAATGTAAAACAACAGGAAAGAAAATCTACGTATGACAATAGTTATATTACCCAATGCAATGATTCTGTACAGGAGAACTTTAATTTGGTTACGGAAAAGGATGAGAGTACGTCTTTCTAGAGTAACGAACAAGATAAAACTATTTACTGTGAGAACATATTATGTGACTGACACTATCTCTAGTAGTTCTTTATATTGCAACAATAACAACCAAGATTTCTTAAGGATGTGCCATTCAAGTACACCATTTCAGAAAATGTGCGTGTATGAATCTGTATAGGAGATGGGAGAACGTTATTAGCTGAAGTCATCAATATGTAATTAGATGGTCTCGTATAAAACAATGCTAAATGATTAGTGGACTTACATTGGCGTACATGTTGGGGGTAGCTACTGTTACTAGATGGTCTGGAACCGGAATAAAGATGTTGGTTTCTGAGCAATAAATTGGCCGCATAAAAATCCCCACCGCTGTTAACTCGAGAATTCATGTTCAACGATTTCAACGCATGCAACGCACATTAAAGCAATTCTTCAAATTTCTTGGACCCAAGCTGCTAAAACAACGCACAGTTTCTTCTTGTTAAAGGCATAACATCACTAAAGGTAAATTATAAATCTTACTTGGATAAATAGGAGAGCCAATGAAACACATTCTAAAGAAACCTTAACTCAAACGTAAGTATAGTTTAAGAGCCGACTGTTGAATTCAAACTTGCGGTGGTAGATCACGTCTCCTCCATTTTCATGAAGAAATATATTGTCATATGGCAGATAAAAAGACGGAAGTGGAAGGTTCTTCCTTATAGTAACTCATTTTTATACTTAAATCAGTTTTATAATTTATGATGACTCAAAAAAATAATAATAAATAAATAAGCAAACTCAATAATGCTAATCTTCTAGGCCAGTTTTCTACTGCAGTTATTCTTACCAGAGAGAAAATATAATTTATTCGTACAGGTTTATATCAATCCAAGTGCCTTGGCACGTCAAAGCTGCTCTTAAAAAGTGAAATTGTGAACGAAATTGTTTAAAGTTGGAAGAGAAGGACAAATCATACGGTTAATTTTGACTGAATCGAGCTAGCATTTAATAACAGTCAGCATTAATATTTTTAACCGCACTTAGAATAAAGTCATAGATGATAACTTAAAAGAATTTAGAAATCAAATAATAGTATGGCTATATGAGGATATCCCGAAGCAACAATCCTAGAAAACGATAACAATGACAAGCAATTTCACGACCATTGAAGCCGAGTACAAAATTATAACTCCATGAACAATTCATTTAAATTTCATTAAGTTAGAAAGCACGAGCACCGAATTACCAACACTATACTCTGTGGCAAGAGAGCAATTCAATTAGGGATATGCACCGGAAAATTCGTCTAGTTATCAATTTACGCTTCAATTCCTTCCAATCGTACGATTGTTTTATATACATAAGCAAATTTGGAGGATTAACCTCCTGAGAAACGTCAAAGTAAGCTCTGGATCAATCTCCTCCAAAGCATCTACTTCGATTGTTTCAAAAGGAATCGAAATTGTAAATGACATGACAAATCCAGTTCAATAAAATAGCAAGTTATTTAGCAGGCAGCGGTCAAAGTAGAGACTAATGCCTCAAATGCTCCAATCAGAGAAAGAACATTAAAATTAGAAGAATACCGGAGAATTACAGAAATTAGCTGAGCTTCGACTGAATCATCCAAGCAGATAACAGAAACGTACAGGATAAAATAATGAGGCCTCAATTTGAGCCCTAATTCTGATATTCTTGCGTCCATTAGCACAGGAGATGAGAGAGATTCAGTCAAAGATGAATTCGAGTTACCTCTTTCGCCGGTAGCCTCACCGATCCAATGCTTGTTCTTCTGTGATTAGCTCCCATCAGCTACTCCGTACTCTGACCGAGTTTCTTCATCGATCAAATGCCGAATGCTGATGGAAAGAGAAAGGGAAGAGAGAGTTACGTTGTTAGCTTGAGTTTCCAGGAGAGAGAGAGAGAGAGAAAGAGATGGACCAGGGACGTTTAATTAAAAGTAAGAAAAAGAAATACTTCTGATTCGGTCATTGGAGTCAGCGTTAGCGGCTTTTTCTTGGTTCTGATGATGGACCGGTCATTATCCGGTTCAGTCCGGTCTACGGAAACTATTTAAAAATAATATTGTAATAACCGTCTGCGTAAGGGGTTTTTCTGAGTGTTAAGGTACTGAACCGGCCATTTATTCGGTTCGATCTCGTCGAATCAAATTAAATAATCTAATAAAATACCTTGTTCCGGCAATTTAAACGGGTGGATCGAAAAATTCATTTCTATTCAATTTGGAATAATAATTATTACCCTGCCTTATATTTCAATTACAAAAATACATTATTTAAATTCATTTAAGTATAAATATACATAGTAACAAAATTACGACTCGACGACGAGAATACATCCCTTAAAAGGAAGACAAACAATAAATAAATATACTTTATATAAAAAATAAACAAATAATATACTTATAAAAATAAATAACGATGATTATCGTAGTTTAGATTTAAAAAAATATATTTTATGACTTCAAGAGACCTGAAATTGAAAAAATGGACAAAATCGAACCAACATGAATCTAATTCAACTTATTAAAACATATATTGACACGAAAAAGTCGTGTATTTAAACCTTCATCTTACATGTTGTTTACTAAATGAAGAATAATATTCGATCTTTATTGTTTTGGTGTTCAATTGTGTCTATTTGCTCAACGATTTTTGTTGAGCGTTTGGTACAATTTAAAAAAATCAATTTCGATATTGATTTTGTTCTTTTATGAATGGTACATGGGTCCAATGGCCAAAAACCTAGTTGAGTCAATTCGTTCAATATGTGTAAAAGTCAAACAATATAGAAGGTATCTAACTTTTATGACAAATGTACGTATTTTGATCGATTGAATTATCCTCAAGTTGTCAATACTTTAATTATTTTAGTGTTCAGATCTAACTATCCTAATTGACTCGAATATTTTTCGTTAAATTGTTGGTACTGTATTAAATAATTGATTTCGACATCAAATTTTACTTCACACAAATCTACACTAATTAAGTAGGTGTATCTTTCCATTATTAGTTACATTGTATGTTCAAATCTCCGATCCCCTTATCAGCGTGTAATGTATTTAAAAGTCAAATATTTTTTTAAAGAATATAAGAAAAACTTTGAAAAATTTTAGAAAATACTAAATAATAAAACGGAGCGGGAAAATGCCAAAGGGTTATAAAGGAAGCAGAGGAGGGACCATCTGGGAGCGGGGGAAAAAAGAAAAAAAAAATGGAAGGCAATAAAAACTCGGGTGGGTGAAAAAAGAGAGAAAAAAAAAAGAAAAAGAAAAAAACTTTATCTTCATTTACGCGTACAGCGTACCAAGGAAGGAGTTTAACATGATTTCCACATGCTCTGGTCCCAATACGCTGAACGTATTGGGTGGGGGTTCGGTGCGGACAAAACTACAGTTACCACCTCGCTTAAAGCCGTCCATCATGTGATGGTTCCTTTTATCACTTGCGTGGTCTGATTGATCCATCCTTATTAATACGTCACATCATCCTCACAAATGGAATGATTTCTCCTCACATTACAAAGATACGTAGTATTAAATATCTATTGATATACGATATAGGTTATACATTGACATTTTCATAATAATATAAAAAAATTGACAAAATGTGAAACTCATTAATATAGCATAATATTAATATTAATCATTTTTAATTTATTTGAAAATTGTGAAATGTGTATTTGTTAATTTAAATATTTTTTAAGATTTTTTATTTTTATAATTCAAAAAAAAAATTCGACATCGATATCTTATCGATACTCCCATTGACATTTTCGTAAGATTGAGACCTCGACATTTCCACCGACATCAATATTAAAAACCTTGAAAATATGTATTCTTTTTAGTTTTAAGTGTCTTAATATCTTCATTCATATTGTAAAAATTTACGATTTTTTAAGATGCTACCAATAAATTGATTAATTATATTTGGTTGAATCGGTAGAACATTAATTTTTAAGTTGAAATTTTATTTTTGTACTATATTTTTATACTAGTTATGTTCTCTCTTTCATGAAAATTAAAATAATTTAACAAAAAGCTACGTGGGCTACATGCACTTATCTCCCATTTTCCGCTAACTTTTTATGTCACGACGAAAATAAATTTCTCCATACTCGCAATCTGTCTAAAAAGGTAACTTAACTGCTAAAAAGTGAGCTATCTTGTTGTAACGTCGACTTGATTACAACGAGTTTGTTCTTCTTACCACTTTTGGAGCCTCAGCTTTGATATTATTAATCCATGGTCCCGCTTACTTGAAAGTCTCATGATCGATTTTAGTAGTGTTGATGACTTGAGGAGAATCAGATTCAATAATCACTTGATGGAGTCCTACCTCAATTGCTAAATAAATGCTCGTATGAATGGCTATGATTTCATTTTCAGCTATGAAAATTTAATTTGTCTTTATTACTTTTTAAAATTTTTTGAAATTTAACAATTGATCTGCTATACATAGTACTAAATACTTGTAATTATATAAAAAAAACTAAAAAATATGTCATGTTGGGTTTTTATTAGGTAATTGAAATAAGTAATGGAAATGACCAAAATTATTTCTGTTTTTTCAAACCTAGAGATTGAAATAAAATATTTAAAATTTTATGAATCAAAATAAAATGAGAATAAATATTTTAGAGATCAAAATATTATTTAAACAAATATTTTCTTTTTTTAAGCAGAATGTATATTATTAAATCATATATATTTCAGTTTTACTCGTGTTCCTTGAAGCAAAAGTTTTCTATATAAGGATCAGATTTGAGAGGAGGTTTCTCACTTGCCATAGAACAAAAGATTATTGTTCAATTAATCTGGATATTCAAAAGTACAAATATTTGGGATAATAATAAAATAAAATTCAATTTAATTATAATTTTTCAAAAATAGTTAAATGTTCTCAAATGTTAATAATTAGAGATGATAATAAGACGAGGTGGGGTCATCGAAGATCTTTATTGTTCGCACATTTTCTGTCAAAAGTGAGTTTTTCTAATTAATTGATATTATTTTATTTTGAAGGATATAAAACTTTTTGAACATTTTGACTTGAATAAAAATTTTGATATTGACATTTGATTGTATTAGATTAAACTTAATATATTAAATCAATTTATACATCTTTTACCAATATAGTAAAAAATTGATGGAAGTTTAGAAGAAAATCTTAAAATAGCCCTGGTCAAACTTTCAATTTCAATAGCTAGTTGATAACGAATCAACTAATTGTTAAATATAATTAATTTAAGATTTTAATTGGTTGAACTGTTTTTACTATGTTACTTGTCTTTATTTTATAAAAAAAAAAACAACCAAAAAAAAGATATCCACATCCCCTTAACTTGTATCACAGATATGAGAACAGACCACACCAATTAACAAATGATATCTCAATATATACACAAAGGGGAACATCTAACTAATCTTGGTAAAATGAACTAAACTCAAGTAGTTAACAAACTAACTATCGTTAAATACGATCGATAACTTGTAAGAAGAGAATGAATTCAAAAGAATCGTGTTGCTACAATATGCACGAGATTATAAATAAGATCCCCTCACTTAACTTTTATAAAAAGATTACAATATTATTTTGATCCTACAATTTATGATTTGGTTCATTTTAGTTCTTGTATTTTGAAAATGTTCATTTTTTTATTCTATGGAATTGATGTTTAGCTTACATTACAGATCCTTATAACCGAAGCTTGTTTCATGGCTGAGCAACAAAATGACTAATTTGAACCCAATACCTCATAGTAGGTGATACCATCGAGCCTAAAAGCCCTTACAACCACACCATACTCTAAGAATTTTTGAAAATGTTCATTTTGGTATCTATACCGTTATTTTAAAAATGTTTATTTTGATCCTGTGCTTTTAAAAAATGACCATTTTAGTCTATTTTTACAAAATTTTGACATAAATTTTACACACAACGAGAAATTTTTAATATAATTTTATGACATTTTGCCATTAATTACCAATAAGTTAAAAGCTTAAAGTATTAGTCGTCACTTTTATTTATCTTAAATTCAGGTACCCGTCTCCCATGCTTGAACAATCATACTAAAATAATTTGGTACATGACTTCCATTACCATTAACTAATAATTAAAACTTGATAAATTTAAATTTTTAAAAGAAAACCAACAATAATAAATTCTTTACAAGAGACTAAATTAATTGAAACAACATTGATATAGGGAATAAAAATACAATTTTTATTTGGCATATTTCTAAATTTTCCGTAAACCCAGTGTGAGGTGGAAAAACAAATATATGTTTAGAATGAAATTGACACGTTTCCTTGTGGATACACCTACAAATCAATAGCTTCCTAATTATACAGCAGAAATTAAATTTTGAGAACTGAAGCAATAAACCGACATAAATTATCACATCTTTTGGCTTCAAAATTCAAATGCCGAGCACGGGTTTCTTAAAGACCATAAAGCTGTGCGTTTCATATCTGACGAAATTTTTTTTTCTCTATGGGGTAATTTAAATGTGCAATTAAAAAATATTACCAAATCAGAATATCACGTTCATAAAGCAGAAAGCAGGGACGGGGATTGGCAAAATCTGCTTTTTAACTTGGATGGCTTACAAGCTTTGAATGTACATTAAAGGGGGGCGCGGGCCGCGGGTCGAAATTATTCTTACTACTTTTTTTTTTCCTTTTTTAAAATTTGCTTTTCTTTTTAATTGGAATATGGCTGTCTTTATTTATTTTTATATATATGTTTGATAAAGATGGCTGTCATTAATATTTAAATTATTCTCTTAATCACCTTTTTATCATGTTTCCAATTCACCCAATGTAATTCTTTTTTTTTTCTTTGTACCAAATAGTTTTTTTTTAGTTTTTTTTCTTTTTAATTAACTATTCGTTTTGTTACTCGATTTGACTGACGCTGAATTTGCTTTATCATTTATTTAATTGTTAAAAATAATTTTCTTCGGCATGTAATCCATGTGGTGGTTTGATGTCTAGCGGTTTGAGGTCTTTAATGAAGTTGGTTATATATATTTTTTTAAGTACTTCGTTTGACTCTCAATTAGACTTTTTTTGGTCGTTTGGGACATTAATTTTTTTTTTGTTTGCAAACGTTAAAAGAAGTTCTTCGGCATATAAGCCGGGTGGCGGTTTGATGTCTTTATTGAAAGTTGAAACTAGAAAAAAGAATCATATTTCTTTCGTGTTACTCTGAGTGTATAAAAAGATTAATAAATGTTTCTATTAGATTGCAATACTGATTTTTCATTTATATTTTCAATGGTTTTACTTTAGTATTTCCCTTCTCGAATTTAGTCTTATCGACCTGAGTAACCCAATTAAATCATAATTGAAATCAAGGTTGAGTATCACGTCGCTTCGACATGTGATATCTTTTGCCTTAATGAATCACATAACTATATGTATTATTACATCTATTTTTTTTAATCCGAATAGAACAATTGTTTAGCATTTTCCACTATACCTAGGAGTACTCACATCCATCCCAAGACTTGGACCTGAGAGACATCAAAAATGGTTGTATCAAGACCACTCGAAGGTTTCAAACTTGAGACATCTAAGTCGGTATGACCAAGAAACCTCAAGTTCTTACTACGGGATCGTGCCTTGAGGACAATATTACATCGATTTTAATTTTTCCTTTTTTCCTCTTTTCGACGAAAGTATTACATCAACTTTCACTTACCATTTGATTCAACAATTATAGTTATAAATTAAATTAATATATTTATAAAAGAATAAAATAAAAAAATAAAATACAAAAATTAATCATAAGACTAGAGTTATAATTTAAGACTTTTACATACCAAATATTTCAACATTTTTCGGTAGTCTAAGCAAGGAATCATTCTAGTGTAGTCTCGTTGATGCTTTTAAAGGAAGGTGGTTTGTTCTTGTTTCTTCTTTTCTTTTTATTTTCTAAAGAAAAATCAATATAAGAAGTGATTTGTTTTTCTAAAATAAAGTGGAGTTTAAGAGGGAGAAACCTCTCACAACCTCTCGATCGAAGATATGTGTCAATTATCACTAAACTATGTCCATGGTAGGAAATCCTAAATATTTTTTAAAATACTATTTGGGAGCTAATTTATTTATTTATTTAGCAAAGTGGATTAATTAATTACTGGTTACTTGATTCTGATGAGAATGTTGTTGTTGTTTTATTATTATTATTATTATTTTTTGGAAGCGGTAAGTTTGTTAGTTTTCTTTTTTTTTCTTTTTTTAATTGGTCATATATATATTTTTTTAATTGTAGTAGGTAGCAAAAATCTTTTATATATTTTAGAATATGTCACATGTTTTTTAAAATTTTCAAATATAGCACAAATTTTTAATTATATCAATAATATATAAGACACTCATATCAGTAGTATATCACAAACATATTGCACTACACTCATATCAGTAGTATATCAGATATATATCAAATACATATTGTAAATATATCATACAATCATATCAATAGTATATCATATGTATACTACATACATATTACAAGCATATCATACTCTTATATCAGTAGTATATCAGATGTCTACCACATACATATATTAGTAGTAAGATATATTTTATATATATTACATTTGGGTAAAGTTGTCATTTTAAAATTAGACTTTTTTTTAATGCTGTATTGAAAAAAAAATTATATTTAATTGCTATTTTGTTAATTTTACTCAAGTTTTTACCATATTTGCAACTGTGTTTGTGTTTTTTTTAAGAGGTGTATATAATACTTTTTTACTTGGAGAATAAATATAAAACATTTTCTCTCCAAATTAATTTTATTATGCTATCAAAGCTTTGTTAATGTCCAAGCTTCAAAATTTCATGAAATCGATGGATATTTATTGGTTAAAAAATTATTTGAAGAGGATATGTTAATTATCTCTTTAATCAAAATTTATATCCAAGATAAAGGTTTTTTTTTATTCACATTAAAAAAAACCAACCAAATATAATGAATTGCATATTTATTCCATTTTTTCAATTATTTGATATTTTGTCCTGACAATGCCAAATCACCTAACAAAGAAGAAGTCATTGGGACCACTGGGACAATTTACTGTTAAATTTATTTAACAAAAATCTTCGATACGTTTTTCCTTTTTTTTTTTCTTTCTTAATACACGAGATCTCGCTAAATTGATAAAATTTATTGTTATTTTTTGTTAAAATTTAAAGGTACATATTTTGGTAACTTGAGTATAGTTGGATAATTATAATATTATTGTAAGATGTACTTACTTCCGCCATCTACGCATAGCTTAATGAGTTAAGGAGTCAAAGATCGTGGATTCAAATTTCTATCTTATATGTTGTTGTATAATAAAATAATAATAATAAATAAGTACTAATTCCAACTAAAATAAATGAAATCGCACCTCTCATATAATTAATTAATATATTTATTAATTACGTGGTTATAAATATTAATGCAACAAGTACCTATTACTATTGAATATTTTTATGCATAGTTCAAGTAATCTAATACAAATGGTAGATTCAAATCATCTCTTTATTATTATTTATAATGTAGTGTTTTTTAAAAAATAAATACAAGGTTGAATATTTTTGGTAATATTTCTTTAAAAATAAATGCAATGTTGAATATTTTATAGTAGTTTATTCTCTTATGAACCATAGGACATCTCAGAGCAATGTTTTTTTAGGTATTATATTCTAAGTCAAAAATAAAGTTATTAACGTAGTAGTTTTAGATTTTATTTTGGACATTGTAATACTTTATATTTATTTCATTTTGATCTCTAAACTTTTAAAATATTTTGTTTTATTCTTCAAATAGTCTTTTACATTTTTTTCTAAATCATATTCAATAGAAATTTTACTCTGTGAGTTATTTGAAACAATACATATAACTAGTCACGTATTAAATTTGAAAATGTATTAGATTAATATTAAAAAAATAATTAAAAAGATTATCCACATTGACCAAAACAATTAAATGTTTATTAACTAAAATATAGTATTTAAAAATTTAGGAACATAACTATAATAGAATAAACATGAAAATCGTCTAAAGTAGAACTTTTGGAAAGTATTAGAAAAAGAAAAAAGAAAAGAAAGTTGAGGACCAAAATAAATGTTAAACTAAAAAAATATAATTATATGAAATCAACACCTCTTTTTCAAACAACTTTTGTTTGCTTTAATTCGATGAAGACTAACTTAGATAGTTAGACGTGTAGTTAATGATTAGTGAGGGACCAAACTTAAAAATAATTGACTAAAATGAAAACGAAAACTCTATAAAAGTTCAAATATATAATATCTCTTATCAAATATTACAAAGCTTTAAGATTAAAGCGATAAAAACAGAAACAACAAATTTTTACTTTGTAATTCTCGGGAGCTCACTAGAGATTATGTCAATCAAATTTTCTTCTTCATCTTTATGGATTGTTTGTTGCGACTATTATATAAGATACATGATCAATCAAATTTTCACTTTAGAATTTTTTTTTTCCCTCAAAGGTTAATAATATTTTATCCTTACAAAAAATTATCCATAAAAGATGTTAATTTCTAACTTTGGAAGAGAGCTATTCCATGAAATAAATTCATTATCTATATGTGTTACATCACAGTTACGTTGAAATTTATAATATTTTTTTCTTGAAACAAATAGTCTCTCTTTTCTTTTTTTTTTTTTGCAAAATATAATGTGAATAGTCATCGTATTGTTATTATTATTTAAAATTATATGAATAATAGGGGGAAAACGCCAACCAGGAAATATAGGAAACGAGAAAAATGTATTATTGAAAAGTTGAGCTGTCTAAATTGAAACCTAAACCCTAGCTCTGTTCCACGGTACTAACTCTAACATTAAATTACGTAAATAACAAAAATAATTACGTAGTGAACACCTTTAGATTTTTTTTCCTTAATTAAAAACATGTTCGAGACGTAACTTTATAGTATTTTAAAAAATTAAACCAATTAAAACCATTGTTCCATTTGACTAGGATGTTTGTTGGTAGGACCATAAGTGTTTTAAAATTTAAGAATTTTTAAAAGCATTTTGGAAACATATTTAGATAAAAAATAAAGTATTTGTAGAAAAAATGTTTCATTTTGAAGTATTAAAAGACGTCTCAACTTAAAATGACTTTTTACAACATGAGTACATAACTTAGCAGTTTAAGGCATAATCTTTTTCTAGAAATCGGGAGTTTAATCCCTCACTCCACATTCGTTATAAAAAAAATTCATGACATTTTAAAAAAATTATACTACTTTCCCATTAATTAAAAATATGATTTATCAAAAAAAATGAAAAGAACTCGGTCACAGTAGAAAGAGAGCATACCCGAGGAAGTTTGAAATTTTCATTTAAAACATAAATAAATTTGATTTTAGAAACCTTGACTGTATAATAGCTCACATCTGAAAATAGGTATAGGCTATTTTATGGGGAAGCACCAACAAAAATAACTTTCAAGAAATCACTTATTCAAGTATGTATAGTTGACGATAATTTACATATATCTCTAATTAGAACTTCAATCTTTAACACCGAAATGATGTAAAAAAGAAAACACTCATTCAAATATGATTCTAATGTAACTACTAAAAACATTTAACATCCTTTTAGCAACAAAAGAAAAAAGCAAAAAAATAAAAATAAAGAACTTAATCCTTTTTTTAATTTATTTTAATTCTAAATAGAGAGGGGATTGGGTGGGGCCCACAATCACGAAACTGGGCGTGACTTAGACCGAAGCTTGGGGTTTTTCAGTACTATGTAAAAAATTATTGGTGGCCTAATCTATGAGGCTCGGCAATCGTGTACCGTAGTGTGGTCGTTTTTTTCTCTTTTTTATTTTTATGTTTTTTATTTTCTTATTCATTCATTTTTCCTCGTGATGTCATTGTCACGTCATGCATATATCCGTTTTCTCTTTTAATTTTTTAAAAAAATGCAAAATCTACTTCGAGTCTATTCACATTGTACCTCAACCTTAGAGGAGTGTTGCAATATTTACCTCCAATTTTGAAACAACGTGATAATATTGTAATTTTTATATTACAAAATCTCGTTTGAAAAAATGGTGAGAATTCAAACCTCTGTCATTTTAGTAGATGATATATGATTTCAAATAGTTGAATTATATTTAGGTTGACATTCATTTAATAAATTTATAAAACGTATTCTTTTGGTACAACATCGATAGATTTAAGAGAAAAATGATATTAGAGTTAGACTTTTTTTTTTAACTTTTGAGTTTTAGAATTATTCGAGGATCAATTTCATATATTAATCCAACTTGATTTTATTAATAAATTGTATTTTTTTTGTTAATATATATATACCCAACTATCCCATTCTCACACGTCCTAACAAAAATTGCATTTTTCATTATTTTACAAGCGGTGAAAAAGTACAAGAATCTATTAACCATGTTTCGAAAATAATAATAACTATGTAACAAAAAAATTAATAATAATAATAACACAACTAAAGTGTAGTTAGAAATGACTAGATATTTTCTGCAATTTTTCTTTAAAAAATAAATTCTCCTATAAATACGTCATATATGAAAATCTTTATAAAATAAAAATATACCTTAACTGTTAGATAAACAAATATATCATATGTGTAAATGGAAAACAGGTCATTTAGACACTTTTATTCCCTTCCATAGCCTCAAACGGGCCCTATTCAAAACGCAATGAGCCTAAAGTGTTATCAGCCCATTGTACCAAACAACAGGTGATGGATTGAATTATAAGGCCCATGTGATAAAATGGGCTTCAAATGGGCCTTCCTTTAGAACGTAACTTTTCTCTATGGAAAAAAACTTCGTCGTTTAAGAAAAATAACAAGGGATTAGTACATAGTCTATTTAGGAGACCTAATTACATAAAAGGATTGAAAGTACTAGAATTTACACTTTTGTCTAACATAATTTACAAAATAGATGATACCCATAATAGAAATTACTAATATATCCATCCCAATATTAAATCAGTAATAAAATATGAAATTGGTAAATATTTATTAAGATATATGAAATCCCTAAAATCAAGCAAATTCAAAATTCAAAAATTGGGATTTTTAGAAACCCAAGATTTCGTAACCTCTTCATCTCCGTTGTTTTCTCCTTCTTCACCGCTGCGACAAAACATTTTCTCCATCATCAAGCTTCCGGTCGCGTTTCTGAAGAGATATCTCCGGCGGGTGCTTCTCCGTTCTCTGCAGAAAATATCTCCGGTAGGCTCCGTCGCATTTCAGAGGGCAACATCGTCACGCTTCCTTCATCTCTGGCGGCTACGTCGACCCATTACACTGTAAGTTCTAATTTCATCTTCTTCCTCCGTCACATGATCAATCCAGCTCGTTATGTCCACTTATACCGTATTTTATGTTATATTTAGGTTTCAATTTTGTACAGAACATTGGAGATATAGTTCTTATTGTATATTCTAAAATTAGGTTTCATTTTTTGACAGAATATGTTGCTCTCTGGCTTCTGGTATCTCAATGTATCTGCTATTATCGTTTATAATAGTGTATATTTGAGTTTATATAATATAGTGATACAGATTATGATATATAATATATATCTACATAAAAGTATCTCCATATATACCGGTGAAACAATTTCCATGGAAAATATAATAGGATATATAATATATCTCTAGTTTACAGAGGACTTTCAGTATTAAATTGGTATATACGAGTATATTTTTCTTTACTCGTTTGTTCTGAGTAACGTATGTATGGTGATATATAATGTTTAGATAAGGATATATATTATATCTCAAGATTTATGTATCTCGATATATACGGATGGTGATTTAAAGTTAAAAATATATTGGATATATACCGTTAATGATTTACATCAATACATATGGATAAATTTTATATCGCATAAGGTTTAGTCTATGTTATATCAGATATATTATATACTCAATATGTTATACTTTATACCATGTCTTTTAGAACTTCATATTGGCTTTCAGCTTGGATTGTTTGCCTTGTAATGAGCATTTACTATTTTACATGTTTTAGGTGGATATATATTAGTTGAATTACATTAACATGGTCAAGTGCAAAGGGCTACCAAAACAAAAGGAAAGAATAAGAAGTAAGAAGTGCTACCTACATGACATTTATAAAAGTACATTATATGGGTATAAATTATATACTACTTAATAGGCGTTTATACGTAATTGATAATATATTTCAATAGTACAAGTATATTATATACCCATGTATGTACTAATCCCTATCTTATAATAACAAAACAGCACGAACATCATTTATACCCATAAATATGAATAGCTAAAATGTAATTTAAAAGAAGATAGTAATAGAAAGTGCAGAAATAATGTGACAGTGGAAAAAACTGTGATATTAACCTGTAATCATAAGAAATAATAAAAACATGTAATTGCTGGAGGCGTGAATGACGGTGGAAAAACCAGAATTCATGTTTTGAATGATGAGTGACGTGTAGCATACTGTGTTTTTCTTTAACAAGTGCGAATGTGAGAGGAGTGCAGAAAATTTAGATTACCATTTTGAAATATTGTAGCACCGTGCAACATATCAGAAATCGAAGGAAAAGTGTTCGTAGCACCGTAGCAGACGACAAAGATGTTTTGTTGGGTAGTGAACGAAGAAGAAAACGGAAACAATGGAGGAGAGATGAAAAACAGAAGAAAAAACGGAAGGAAAAAACGAAGAAGAAGAAAATCGAGGGATTTGGAGAAGAGAGCGGAAACAATGGAGGAGAGATGAAAAAAATCATTTTTGAGGGATTTGGGGGAGAGAATTAAGGAATTTGAATTGAGATAATATCTATGGGGTCCACATTTATTAAATGATTGTGATATTAATTTATGGAAATAATAATTTTATATTTTAAAAAATCCAAATCCATTAATAAATGAAAATGCAATCAATAGGGTAAATTCGGAATTAAATGAAAATCCTACCCGCAGAAATCTAAAAGTGTAAATTTATAGAAATTTAAATATTTATGTAAACAAGTTTCTAAAACAGCCCTCCAAAGATATTATCTCAAATAACAAATAAGTCAAACAACTAAATGAAACCTTTATTTATTTCGAAGAAATACTTCTTTTTCGTGTTATACAAAAATTAATGTTCAATTTAAATTAATTAAAACAGAATAGTTTGTCAAAAAGAAAATCATATTAATCACTTTGTAACATCTTTAAACAATCCAATCCAACTCAATTTCGTTTCTTTACATTTTAAAATTCCTTAAAAGAAAACAAAACAATCTCAGTCGAATTCCCATTCAGTCGTGTAGAACAAAGCCTACGAATTCCAATCCCATTTTGATTTATTGACTATTACAATTGCAACCAAAAAAGTCACATCCAATTACGAAACGACGTTTTCCTACGATATTTATTTGCACACGAAAGCAGATTCTTATTTTTCCTTTTTTTTCTGCGAAGGAAAAAATGGAAATAATAAAAATATACTCTCTGTTTTTTTTTTTTTCCATTTTCTTAATAACCAAAATATGCTTTGATTTTGAGCAGGGGGTCCACTTGACCAACTTTATAGCGTCCTTTGGGCCGTTAGAGTTTTCATTGCCTGCCGACTGAACCAAAACGATGTCGTATAGGAATGAATGACCGGCGACATGCACGGGCTTGGGTTGGCCGCGACAAAGCGAAATACAAGTGACAGGTCATTGGGATTTCAGTTTTATATATTAATTTTGCATTTAGGGCCTTTGGTTTTATGGTATTCTCATAGAATCTCCTTTTTTTTTCTTAGTACAGCATTGAAATTAGGTGTAGCCTCCCACTAAATTACGGCTAAGTATGTTCAAAAAATCTACTTTTGATATCAAATATTTGTGTTTATTTTATGGATTTTAATATTTTAAACTATAAAATAATTAGTCAAGTAAAATATATTTTAAAAGTTTTAAAATAAATTAGGGTACAAAGAAAATTCTTATTGTATCTACTCAATCTTCCTCGTTTGATAATTATTTTATTTTTATTTTTTAAATTAGGATTGTTTTCTTCTTTAAATATATTTTTACTAAAATACATTTCAATCTCAGTCAAACTTTAAAAACAAAACTATAATTTTTAAAACTATTTTTTAATTCTTTAAACATTTTAACAAATAGTTAATATAACAAAATATATATATATATATATTTATATTTAGGCGTAAAATAGTGTTCATAAACTTAATTTTCAAAAATAGAAAATCAACACTAAAATATTCTAAACAAAGTCTTAATTTTTAGATTTTTATATTTTGATTTATAAAATTTCAAATTTCATATTTTAGTCTTGAACTAAGAAGAAAAAACAATAATTGGTCATTATTTTTTTAAAATTATTTTAATCTTAATTTATATAAAAATAAACCATTTGTTGTCATTATTATTGTGCTCATATCAAATGTCTAACCCTTTAGTGGCTCAATCAACTTGCAACTTCAATATATGCTGAATCAGTATGTTAGTACACATTCCAAGTCAAGTAGTCTATGTGTTAAGTAATTAAAAACATGATAGCAACAAATCAACCAAAATGATTTGTTTATTTAAAATTTTAGATGCTAAAATGTAATAAACTTGAAAGGTTAGAAACTAATATGAAAATGGTTTTATTTTATATGTATATTAAGATAAATTTAAATAAAATAAAAATTATACTTTGTTTGTTGTTTCATCAAAAATGCCTCATACCAATGGAAATAATTGTCCTCTCTTATATATCCATGATCATTCTCTTATCTAGCCAACGTGGGACTTTATTTGAAATCACCTTACAAACCCAACAATCTTCCCCTCAAACAGAGTACTACTGAGTCTTTCCTCAAGTAGTCAATCATCCGTCTATTTTCGGACTTGAATGAGAGCTTGTTCCTATCCAAGGCTTTTGGGCACAACCTGTTAGAGCACACCCATGGACTACACCATGACCACACCTTCCGAGGCTCATCACTTATTTGCTCAGCACTTGAGGATTCACCGACACAGCAAGGCTTAGACTATGATTCTGATACCATAAAGCAACCTGATAAGACCGTATACCCAAGATTAACATCATATAACCCAATTGAGACATTGTAGTATAGTCAATGTGAGACTTTGTTTGTAATCATCTTACAAATCCAACAATCGAACACCGATGATTGGCATTGATCGACAGTGGCAAGCTATTGCCGGAGAAGAAGAAAAGATGAAGAGGGAAGGAAAAGAGAGAGTGAAAAGAGAGAAAAATGAGAAAAATACAAAAAAGTAGAAAAGTCACATAAATTATAATAATTTAAAATTCATAAGAAAATGACACTTCATTCAAAATTTGTCACGTCAGCTATGTCATATCATCATTTCGTTAGTCAACTAACAATCTATTTAATTTAATGATTATTTACAACCATTTTCTAAACCTCAAGAAGTAAAAGAGTGCGCATTTTGAAATTTAAGAGACTAAATAGACATCTAACTCAAATTTCAATGATCAAAATATATTTTGTCCTAAAATATTTTAGTCCCTTTTAAGAATTCCAAACATTTTGTTTAATATATCATTTAATAATAATAAAAATATCAATCTTTTTAACAATTATTAAACCCAAGCCAACTTCTAATTCAACACCACCTATTCAATTCGAATTACGGTTAAAAATATTAATTTCGAATTATGGTTAAAAATATTAATTTGGTCTATTTTGACTTATTTTAGTTCATATATTTTCAACCTTGATTCATTTTAGTAATATAAAAATGTTCTTTTTAATTCATGTATTTTTTAAAAGTAACTATTTTGATCCCACCATCTTATTTTTAATATCATTTTTTCTATCACAATTTTAATATGACATTACAATCAATATATTTCTTAAAATTTAATCATTACTTTGTACTAAAAAATTTCCATTATATATAAAATTTATGTTAAAATTTTGAAAAAAAATTAAATGATCACTTCTTAGAAGTACGGACATTTTTCAAAGTACATCAACTAAAATAAATTAAATTTAAAAGTAACTAAAATGAATCAAACTGAAATTTCAAGGCTCAAAATAATATTTTAACATTAAATTAAATTAATCCTTTTTTTTCTAATAATCAAATTCTCTTAACCAACTTACCCTTCGTAAAGCCAGTGTAAGTTGTACGATGCAAATTAATTACAGACCGATCGTAGTGGATATTCCCTTAAAAGAAGAGGCAGAGAGCGATGGATATTCCCCTCACGTGCTGTATTTTCCCCAACTGACTGTAAAGTACAAAATGCTCATGGGGGTAATTCTGGAAGAAAACACAACTATCTTTCATTTCTATAAATAACTCCTCGACATTTTTAGATACAGTCACAATCAGCTACAACAACTCAAAAAAAACAAAAAAAAGAGTTTATTAGATCAATAAACTATCTAATAAATTCATAAAATTCCAATTTGTGTCTAATTGTCTTTAATGAATTGGATTTTAAAAGAATTTCAATAGATTTCTGTGAAGTCTTTTAACTACACAAATTTTAAAGTTTTAGAAACTTATTAAACATCCTTTTAAAATTTTAAATATTAAATCTGTAATTTAATTTTGTTGGAGGAGAAAATACGACATACCACATGGTCAGACAGGAAATATTATCTCATGTGATCTTTCATTGATAAACTCGAATAAACAGTGGTCGACTTATTAAGCTCGACTAGAGCAGTATCAAATAGCTTAGGTAAACCACATACGACCTTTATAAGACTAGATGTCAAGAGTACTGCCCAACTATATTTGTAACAAGCTTACTCCTATAAATAGGAATTCATTTTTGTACCCATGTGTGCTTATTTGATTCCTAGTCTTGAAAGTATAGGTAAGATTACTACTAATTTAGGCGTCGCAGTATTTATTACTTTTTGTGTAGTTTTTTACTCATATACCTCTCTTTGTAAAAGCTTGCTTCATATTTCAGTTTTTTCTTTTTCTTTTTTGAAATAAGCTATTCAGTATTTGGTATAAACAGATCCTATTAATTTTTCTTAATGAAAATGTAAAACCGAGTCATAATAGAGTTTTGAACATTTTAGTTATAAAAATTTTTGTATTCAGAAAAAGCTATAAATTTTTTTAATATGTCAACATTCAAAATATAAACCATTAGTAAAAATATAAAATTTTTAATTATATTGAAAAAATGACGATTCAAATATCTCTAAAAATCGTGACTCATTAAAATCTCGCAGACGAGCTAAATATTTTTAAAGGTCGTATATTAAGCTCCAACTTTCCAAAAAAAGAAAACATTCCAACTTTTCATATTAGTTTGAATGGTAATACTAAAATCCTCGTCAAGATATTATATAGATATTATATATATATATTACCAAATATAGTTAAAATATCAATACATTCCTAATATCTAACCGATTAAACATTGTAAAAAAAAAAGATTAAAAAGTTATATTTATGCTATATTTAAATAAAATAATTGTAACGTTTTTTTCTTTTTTTGAAATCTATGTTAAATTTATGCTATGTTGAGGAATTTCTCTAAAAAAATATATATAGTTCTTTTTGGAAAAAGTTTAATGTCAGTTAAATCAATTGTCTTTAATTTAAAATATTATTACATCATTAATGGAGCATATCAGGCCAGAATTCGATGGCCATTATGAAATTCGGTATTTTTTGTAAGGTAGAACACGTGACTTATTGCTTTATAAGGGAGCTGTTAGGCAATCAGCATACACGTGGGATTCCACAAACATTATTCTTCACGTGACCAACGACAAATGGAAATTGAAAATCAACCCCAACTATTATCTTTATTACTATTTGGCCACGCTAGCTAACAGCCTAGCCTACCGGTACCGAGTAGGTCAAAAAATGGAAAAAAGAAAAAGAAAAAGAAAAAAAAAATGTCCTACCAAGTAGAAACAATGTTTTGTACCTTTTGCCCAAAGCATGTGGTTATTCGAGTTTAATTTACAGCATACAAGCAATGTAATGTTTGACCCTAATTTGTATGAAATATTTTATTAAGATTAAACATTCAAAATAATTATTAAACAACCTTAACTATGATTATATCTAAAAAGAAAAAAATATATTATATATTGGTTTAATTCCTATCTTGAAGTCAATATTAACTTAGTTTAACGGTAATTGACATAATTCTCATTTATGAGTTAAGAATCCCCAAATTCAAATACTAAATCATTAGTTTAGTAAAATACAAAGATTAAAGATATATTTTAACTTAAAAATAATAAATAAAAACGATGTGTAAAGAGTTAATATTAACTAAATATGAATAGGATGATATATAAAAGTTTTTTTTTTGAAAAATATATAAAAGAAATAATATTTACTTGTAAAAAATAAATATTGATTTTCTTTGGATAAGTTACGAAGTTTTAAGATGTTCACAACTTTATGGTTCATGTTCGAAAATCAGTGCTATGTATCTCAGTTCAAAACTTGGTTGTAGATAAGATTGAGAGAATGTTTGAGGTCAAAACATAACTGATCGGTAATTGATATGTATCTCTAATTAAGAGATTGTGAATTTATCCCACCCCAAATTTTGTGCTAACAAAATAAATAGAATGTTTGGAAATTATTTATATTTTATTTTGTTAATTTTACCGTTACCAATTTAATATTTATTTTATGATTTAAAAATTATGGTTGATATGTACTTTAAATTATTTTTCACAATAATATAAATTTAAAAGAGGGGTTTTTTTTTTTTTTTAAGGAAAACAACCTATCAAAAAAACAAAGTACAATGGGTCGAGGAATGTCCTTTGGAGATATCGAATTTACTAGCCTCAGAGTGATATTTTGTCTTTAAGTTTTATCCTTTTTCAGGGAAAAAAAAAGCAACAAAACCAAACAAACTAAACTAAAATAAATAGACTTTATAATAGAAAATATATAATGACCCAAAACCTAATAAGTGCAAAATTTTATAATAACATGTCTAAGCTGACTAATTTTAATTTTAGTTTTATATATGTCAGTATATATTTTCCTCCTCCTATATGAAAAAGCCTCGCCTGATCGATCTAAAATTTGCAACCTCTAAGAATATATGGATGTGAGATTAACATGTTAATTAATCAACTTAACAAGTTTAATGGTATAAAGTTTTGATAATTACCATAAGTCAATAAAATATATAATTTTGGAACTGCTTACCACTATTCTAGAAATACTTTTGAAATTGTCCAAACATATATTAAAGGAAGTATACCTTAAGAAATATATCAATTTTTTACATCATTAATAAAAGTTAAATATTATCAATTTGAGTATAGCTCAACTTGATTAAGGCATATATTGAAAATTAAAAGTACCGTGTTCAAACTACCCGTTTGTACTTAAAAAATAATAATAATAATAATAATAAAAAAAGTAAATATCAATATCAATATCAATATCGATTATAAAAAAACCCCAAATATTCTAGTATATCCACCATGGAAATGAATTTTTGTCCTGTTTAAATTGTGGCTGGATGATTTTTATGCCAACTTTTAGTTTATAGGAATATTTGAGTTGTTTGCTCTTATATCATCACATCGGTGTGATTTCTAGCCAATGAACTTTACTATTGGGAAAGTCTATTAAATTATTTTTGAAGTACTTTTTCTTTATATTAGTTGGCAGATAATCTTTGTTAAAGTAATTGTCAATATTTTCAATGCTAAAATTGCGTTTTTCATCTCTTTCTATACTTTTCCCACTTACAATAATTTTTCCTTTGTTTCTATCTTAAAAAGTCTGTAAAAGGATTTTCAGGCGGACCACCACGGGCCAAATACCTCAGATCGACCAATCGAAGTTGACCAATTCTTTTAATTATATCAAAATCAATTTTAAGTGAAACTAAACATTACAACTACTATATAAGAAATCAATGGTAATTAAATATGTTTTTCTAAAATCACTCATTTTACTATTGCTTCAAAAAAATCCCTTAATAATGTTAAAATAAGTAGAGCCAAGTTTAATATAAATCCATCATAAAACATAATTTATTTTAATAATGTACAAGTCTCATTAACTATAATGATTAATTTAAGTAAACAAGAACTTATCTTAACAATAATTGATATTTATTTATGACCAAAAAATCGTGGTTAAAAAAAAAGACTTGTTTAATTATCAAGGTGTTTGGTAGATGAATCCATACAATATCATAATTCTTAGATTCGCATTCTTATGTATTATTTTTATTAATTTAGGTGCAAATAGTAATATAAAAAATGGGCATTTTTGAAAATTGTATTTCTATAAGAAGAATTTTGATCTGCAATTTGAGTGGCTTTAGATTTTGCCACGTAATTTGATCTTCCAAAACAAAAAATATCAAACTAATTTGACATTTCACCTCTGAAATCATGTGGTTGTACGTTGTACCTAAATGCTATGCGTTGAGAAAACTTTTCGTGAAAATTGGAATATGGGCCATCTGGCAACCGGACACCGGCCAGTACCACTTTTTCCTTTTTAAAAAATCAAAAGGCACTTTGTTAGGTTAAGGAATTTTGTTTTTCTTTTAATATTTTTTATTTACCGAGCCTAATTTAGTGAGTATTATTTATTTTCAATAGAGAGATTATAAGTTTGATTTCTAACCTATGTTGTACTAAAATATATATATATATTTATTGTATTTTTAAAATATTGAAAAATATTTGTAGATAGTTGTTTAATATTTGGTCAAGTCATGAGCTTATACGTTTGGTTTGAAATTAGTTAACTATCTGGTTGTAATTTGGTCTATATAATTATAAAAATTTCAATTTACTTCGTATAGTTTGATTAAACTTCAAAAATTATTTGTTGTTACAAGTTACATATTCTATACGTGACATATAGATATATATTTTATTTATGTAGCATTGAAGTAATGTATACTAGTTACATGAGACTCCGTTAAAATTCACCATTGAAGGGAAATGAGATGAGTTTTCAAGGGGGTAAAAAGTAGTTTAGAGACTAATTTGTGATTTTTGACCAAATTAATGATTAAATTAGAACTAAACACAAAATCATAAAGTTTAAATTGAAAATTTTATGTTAAAAAAACATTTTGATCCACCTAACAAGATTTTATGTTATAAGTTATAACTATTTTTTCTTGATCCTACCACATTTTGTTGTCAATAAAACACATTGTAACTTAATTATTAAGTAGTTAGTCATCATGTGAAACTATTTTAGACTAATGAACCAACCCAATAATTTAAAAATAATAAATCAGTTATGTCATGTAGAGATGAAGTATCGAACTCATAATCTCATGGTTGAAGCTATATATGTCAATTACCTATCTCATAGTTGAAGGTATATATGTCAATTACCGCTGAACTATAACCATTAGAATCCAACTCATAACTTAAATGAAAATGCATAGATAAAAAATAACTTCTAACCAAAAATTTAAAATCACAAAACCACTCCCATTTATTTCAAGAGAAGTTCTTACAATATACTCTCTTGAAAACGAATTTATTATTATTACTTTTAACTTACAGAGTTGCGTGTACTGTACAGTACTGATTTAAAAATATGCATTATATGATTACAATACAACCTCAATTCTTTAAACAAACCATTTATTTACAATTTTCAATTCTGAAAACAACGATAAAAAACGTTTTTCAAGAAAAATTTTCTCCAAAGTGCTAATAAATTTATTGTTTTTTTATTAGCTATTTTTCCATGGTGGGCCCCAATGTGGGCACTATTTCAATCTCTCTCTCTTCCCTAAAATGCTTCGCCGTCGCAGATCATCGAAGAAAAGCTGCTCTGATTTCTGTGAGAGAGAGAGAGAGAGAAAATCTGGCGCCGGAGCTCTGAGTATGGCGGCGTAGGCGAAGCAAGGGGCACGCCCTGGCAGCGCAGGATAGCCTCGACTACTGCAAGTGACTGATGCTTGGAGTACTTTGTGCTCGTCCTAAGCCTTGGATCCTCGTCTCGCTATCGAACTTTGTTCACGGCTCGGCCGCTCACCATCACCACCACCATCAAAGCCGGCTACTCGTTCAGAGTCCAATCCAATTCGATCGGCGACAGCGCCACCATTCCAGCGCCTGCAAGCTCGCGGGCGGCGGTGCTGCTTCGATATGGCACGCTATATTGCCCTCCGGTGCCGGGAGCAGTAGCGATCTCCGGCGTCCGGCGATTCACTGCCATGAGCGCAAGGGGGAGGGCTCTTGGAACGTGGCGTGGGACGCGCGCCCGGCCCGCTGGCTTCACCGTCCTGATTCAGCCTGGCTGCTGTTTGGCGTCTGCGCCTGTATTGCGCCGCTCGATTGGGTGGACGCAAATCATGAGGCTATCTCGGTAGATCAGAAGAAGGAAGGGTGTGAATCGAGCGACCCTGGCTTCAATCAAGACGACGAAGGCTCCGCGGATTACAGGGTCACAGGTAATGTGGGAAATCTGTCAATTCGTTCCATCGAACTTTTCGCTGCTCGCTTATAATTATTCTTTTTGATTTGTTGACAATTACCGAAGGAAGTTATTGGCCAGATTAATTTCCAATATTCTGCCTAATTTAGTGTTACCATGTGATGGAAATGGAATAGTCTCAGTTATCTATGTTTTATGTTTCATTGCTTCGATGAGGTGGATAGAAATGACAGTAATAAACTCTATCAATTCCATGCTTGATTGGCTATTGCTATCGATTAATCCGTTGGTCGTTGACATGAACTGCTACTGCCACAGGCGTGCTAGCGGATGGTCGTTGCCTGTTTAGGGCAATCGCTCATGGAGCTTGCTTGAGAAGTGGGGAAGAAGCTCCCGATGATGATCGTCAGAGAGAACTCGCTGATGAATTAAGGGCTAAGGTAAGGCTCGAATTCATGTATCATCGTTCCTGTGTTGTTTGTATTTGAGTTTCCATGTCGAAAAAACATGCGTAATATTCAAAATTGTCGAGTGTTCTTCATTAGGTTGATTAATTCTTGACAGGTCGTGGATGAGCTATTAAAGAGGCGGAAGGAAACAGAGTGGTAAGCTCTTCTGATGTTTATGACACGAATTGGGCATATTTGGTTGGGTTCAAAATGGCTGGTTGTAATGATTAGAAATGCATGTAGGTATATTGAAGGAGACTTTGATGCGTATGTAAAGAGAATTCAGCAACCTTTCGTGTGGGGTGGAGAACCTGAATTGCTCATGGCATCTCATGTCCTGAAGTGAGTTTTTATTTGTGTCTGGTTGCTGCCACAATTTTGGCTCTTCTAACTCTACATTGATAAATTTTCTTCTATACATTGCATTTGCAGATTGAGTTATGACATTTTTATATGGTTGGTTCATGTTTGAAAATTTTGCTATGCATTCAAAATTTGCTACTTTCCAAACTGGTAACTCAAACACTTTGTTCTGCTGATAACCTGATATAAATACTTTGCACTACTTTGATGTATTTTGTGTGTTTTTATGTGGAGTAAACAGCTTTTTTCGCTTTTTTATTTTATTTTTCTTTTAGCTTTCATGTGTGAATAGATAAAGTATGTAAGAGTATGTAGTATAGAAAGTGAGTTTTATGAAAATCAGGTTTATATGTAACTTGAATTTGTATAGCACGAATTGGAATTAGGGTAACGATAATGTAGGATAAACAAACCACTATCAAACATAGGCTTTACGTCTTAACCTTGGGTTACACAAATTTGACTTGTGAGTCAAATCCTCCTAAGGGTGAGATTGATACAGCTTTGAGAGAACTTCTAAAAGTACTTAAAGGTTGGCTTGACATTACTTTTAGAATAGTGGAGGATGCTTTTAGCTAATTATCTAAAATGCTTTTAAAGTTTTAAGAAACAGACAGAGCACGAGCACCTAATTAGTGCTTTGGAAAGTATTGTTATAAAAAACACTTGATAATTAGTGGTTTCCAAAAAGTAGTTTCAGAAAAATAGTTTCACTTAAAAGCACTACTCTCAAAAGTCAGCCCGAACTCACTCATATTATTGTTATTCTTAGCTATGTAACCATACCTCACTTAACTGCCATTTTTTTTAATATTTCCAAGAACACTTTTAGCTATATGACCAAACATTATAAAAGATATGAAAGTGCTTTTATTCATGTAAAATGACTTTATGTTGTTCCAAGCGTCATACTAAACTCACCTCAAGACATCTCTCCGCCCCAGTAGATGGTCCTAAACTCTCAGATCCCAACATCTATATTACGTTCATGGGAGCTTATTGTCAACAAAGCTGTATTTCATGCATTAACCAGGCATTCTCTGTCTTATGTGTGACACAACACAAATGAAAATAATTGTAATTGGACCTTGTATTTGAGTTCCATGTTCAAGATTGTTTAATTACTGAACTTTCTTCACCTTTTTGCACGCTTTGCATCTCCCAGGACTCCAATATCAGTATTCATGAGAGAGAGAGGCTCAGATGGTCTGATAAACATAGCCAAGTACGGTCAAGAGTATCAGAAGGGTGAGGAAAGCCCCATCAACGTGTTATTTCATGGGTATGGTCACTATGACATTCTGGAGACTCCGTCCGACAAAAGTTCACCCAAACTAAGCATGTAGAAATTGAAAACTGCTTGCAATCTGGGATTAGACAGACAATTCATTCACATTAGGAGTAGACTGCTTTCTCCAAAATTTGAATAAACTGCCTTACTTTCAATAATTGGCACCAGAAACCTCAGTTCAAGCAATTGGCTGGTAAAGTTTTGTAGGTAATCGTTTTCTTGTTACGCTTATTATATTCTAAATTTGGTGTAGACATCATCTTTGTAATCCCATTCTGGGTGTTCTGGTGCATTATTTTTCCTGAGTTCCATTGATGATTTTCTTGAAAATATAATGGAAAGGTGGATTTCTGCCATTTTGGGAGGACTAGTTGCAATGTATTATGTTTTATCATTGTTCATACTGATGAAAATGTGTCCATCACAGCGTTATAGCAAATCTTGGAGATCCACAATGATATTTGATCACTGATCAGTGAACACAAAAAATGCTCGTCGGGAACAAGTCGATTTTGAATAGATCAGGTTAGCCAATATCTCTTTCGAAACTGAGTTTGATATCTAGGAAATCACGGAATTACTGTTGGGTATTCGAGAACCACGAACAAAGTTAGCTTTGGTTTGCTGTGTCAAACCATCAACAAACCAAACCCAATTTGCTCCTTTCATTGATAAAGCAATAAGCACTATTTCTGTGGTGTATTATATTTCACCCCTGTTAATGGCTGTGTAGATGATTCTATATGCATGACACTGGCAGTGTAATTTAAATCTGTTTTCAAGCCAACAGAGAATGGAACATAATGTTCACTTCAGGGTTTGCTTGGGAATTCTTTTTAAAATCAGTTTTTTGTTCTCTTATAACAAAGATTTAGTGAAATAATGTCAGGTTTTTTTTATTTTTTAAATATTATTTTGGTTCTTATACTTTCAACTTTGGTGCGTGTTGGTTTCTATACTTACAAAATGCTTTTTTTTTTTAAACTACAGAAGGTTTATTTTGATCCTTAGACTTCAACTTTGGTTCATTTTTAGTTCATCTACTTCTAACATGTTCGTTTTGGTTCCAGTACCTCTAAAAAGTGATCATTTAGATCTTTTGATCACAACTTTTACATGACGCTTTTCTTATAAAATTTTTGAAATGTAGCCATAAAGTTATATTAAAGAGTTTCTATTGGGTATAAAATTCATGCTAAATTTTTGTAAATATGGATCGAAATGATCACTTTTCACAGTATATGGATTTGATTTAATTAATTTGAAAGTACAAGGTTCAAAGTTTTCCAAAATAATACTTAATCCTGGTTAGTTTTGAAGTTCTCCAATCAACTGTTTCTTAGCATTTTTCATGG
The DNA here is from genome assembly GCF_013281855.1 of Momordica charantia. Taxonomy (NCBI): domain Eukaryota; kingdom Viridiplantae; phylum Streptophyta; class Magnoliopsida; order Cucurbitales; family Cucurbitaceae; genus Momordica; species Momordica charantia. Next base: position 28,146,775 of record NW_028275167.1, on the reverse strand, counting down.
ATGACTAATCTCTAAAAACACATGGAGTTCCACTTTTCTTTTCCATCGAAAATCACAAGAAAAAAAAAAGAAAGAGGCGATTTTGATGTCTACGATGGAAGTGGAATTTCTAAAAATTTTGGACTTCGGATTTAAATCTTAATTTTTCCTTTTCAATTTAGACATCATTTATGTGTTCATTTAGATTAAATTTGCTTCTCTTCCTTACTTTACGTCTTAAAACTTCTTTGTAAATAGAAACTGAAACGACACGAAAAAAAGTGAAGATGCCTCCAAAAGCGACCCATTAGTGAATGGACTAATAATTAAAATTAAAAGCCTATCATATGATAGGATACCTATTTCTTTGTTATTTTAGCATCTCTACCTAAAATTTTAAAATCTAATTCTTGAAGCAAGAAAGTTATATATATATATAGATAATTTACAATTTAGAGAGGTTACTAATATTTTAACAAATTTAGTTTTTCTTCAGATTAGAAACATTAGACTTAAGATGAGTTTGACATTTTTTTTTTCTTAAATCACTCTCTGTAAAATAGTTTAAACTTAAATATTTATATTTGGTTATATTTGGGATGTTTGTTTGGTTTCACTACATCTAAAAGTGATTATACTATTGTCAAAATACTATAAAATAATTTTAATGAGATTTCTAATCTATTATTTTAGAATACAAACATCTAATTTATTATTTTAGTATCAACAAATTTTTCTTCTCTTCAAATTTCAACTAATTCACCTTTAGATTTCCAAACTAAGTAAACATGAACATAATTCAATTTATTGAGACATTTATTATCCATCAAAATATTTAAGTTTGCTAATATTGTACTCAACAAAAGAAAAGAAAAATTGGCAAACCAAATACGACACAAACCGTAAGTTTTTCTCCTCTTCAAGTTTCAACAAATTGACCTTTGAAAGTGCAGTTATTGCGCTTAGTCCAAAATTGCCTTCAATTGCCCTCCAACTTGCGCTCTACCCCGGGCCCACTAACTTTGATAATATGTGTAAAGAAGAAGTACTTTTTAATCTTTCCTAATCAGCCATAACCTTTTCACACATCTTTCATGGAATCTGCCAAAAATCTCCCCTCTTATTTTAACTAAAATTCACCTATTTATCTCCACAGTTTTAAATTTTCATTTCATTTTATGTTGATGTGTCGCGTGAAGATTAAAACCTCTCCGAACCAAACTAATTAAATCAAATTCAAATTATTTTTTTCGTGTAATATATATATTCACCATGAAGAGTATATCAACAAAATTATAAAATTATATTAATAAAATATTAATATTTTGATGTTTTAATAATTCAAAAGTAAGGGTGTATTTGTAACTTTGCAGTGATAATGCTGTAATAATATAATACTATTTAATTACATCGTGGCCTTGTCGAAGATGATGGGCGTCGTCTCGTTCGGTTGGGCTACTGTCTTATCCTAGTTGTCTTCAGAGAGAGAGATGGGAACTGAGGCGCCAACCTCCGGCGGCGACGTAGCTGCGAGAGAGAAAGAGAACGGCGGCGGCGCTCACGTTCTGTCGCCGGCGGAGCTCGACGCCGGAGCTCTGTTTGTGCTTAAATCCAGAGGTTAGTGATGACGTGTGTTTGTTTCTTCGGTTATACAGTACGGGTGCAGATCATATGAATTGTATTATTTACGATTCAAATCTCTCTTTTTTCTCCGTTCGCCGGTTCATTAATCATTATATTTTATTTTCAATGAGGCGGCGGGAAATTGTTTACGGCGGCTTTTCGTTCATTTTACTTCGCCATCTTTTTTTCTGGTGATCGGAAAATCGGCCTGTAATATATAATTTTTTTTTTCTGAATTGAGTGGATATTTCAAATAACAACCTTGAATTAAATAAATCTCAACTTTTACAAAATATTTTAAAACAAAAGGGAATAATTGGTTCTAAGAATCATTAGCAAACATCCATTAATTTTTACGCTGGCCTTTTTCTTTGTCTTCACAAAGTCGGTGTTGGCCTTGATGATTTCGGGATCCTACTTCTGGTTCTAACGTGGAGAGTTCTCTGCCTTTAAAAGAAAATAATTATTTTATTGATAAAAGAACAATTAAATATCAATAAAATAGATGTTTAACGATAATTATTAGTGTATAAATAAAAGTTGATAAATATATTGAATTAATTAGAGTCTTCTAGTTTGTGTGAAGAACGCAGTTTCAAATTTCAATCCTCATCCCCAAACTTAATAAGAAGAATTTTTTTTTTTGTTATTATTATTATTTTTTTAATATCTTTTAAGTGTTTGAACCTAGCACATGAACACTTAGACTAATCTTATCAAAGCATTTGATTGTTTAAAAACTGTGAGACAAATGTCATCTTAGCATAGCAATATGTCGAGAAACTTAAGAAAAAAATAGGAAAATAAATAATTCGAAGCGCTTCAAGATAATTTTATTTTCTTGTTCAAGGTTTCACGAACAATCCAAGTAGTACAAATTATTAACTTGTGAGTGTAACACTCTAATCACAGAACTGAACACCAATACTTGAATAATTGTACAAAAGGAGAATTTTGAGAGGATTTTTTTTTTCTGTGTCTATATATATATATAGATTATTTGTGACTAGTTATATATAAAGTTATGATATTAAAGATAATTCTAACGTTGATTAGTTAAGACATATATTATAGATGAAAAAGACTGTTCCTTACGAATTAAAAAAAATAATCTCAAAGGCACTAAAAAATTTGTTGTTCGATTTATTATTCATTTTGTTGTTGATTGTGTCTTGGTGATGCATGTGATATATAGGATCATGGGTACATTGTGGGTATCACTTGACAACATCGATAGTGGCTCCGGCGCTGCTGAGCCTTCCGTTTGCGCTGAGGGCGTTGGGTTGGGTGGGCGGAATTATAAGTCTTATTTTTGGCGCTTTCGTAACTTTCTATTCCTACAATCTTCTGTCTCTCGTTTTGGAGCACCACGCCATGCTTGGTCGCCGTCTACTTAGGTTTCGAGACATGGCTACTCATATTCTTGGTAGCCTATTTCTTCTACTCCTATTTTATTAATTATTAATAAATAAATAAATAAATAAATAAATATATATATATATATATTGTTGTGTGATGGCAGGTCCCAGATGGGGAAAATACTTTGTTGGCCCAATTCAATTTGGAGTATGCTATGGTGCTGTTGTTTCTGGAATTCTTCTCGGTGGCCAAAACCTCAAAGTGAGTTTCTTTCTTCGATATTCTTTTTAGTGCAACTAGTGCAGTGGAAATTTGAACTTACGATATTTTAATTAAAAATAAATACTCAATCAGTTTAAGCTAGGTTCAAATTAGCTTATTTCTTTAGTATTATTAAATACTACTCCAATGGCAAAAAATCTTCAGATGCTTAGGGTTCATGTTTTAGGGTGTGTTGTGAGTGGTTTTGAAAAATGAGATTTAAGAATAATTGATTTTTCAAAATCATCATCGATACCTTTGATATTTTTTAATTTGTCAAACATGATTGATTTTGCCACCAAACACACCCTTGATCAATTTTAATCTCTTTACTTTTTGGCTATGGTCATCTACTTTCAATTTTTCTTCCTCCTTCTAGTCATTGTACTCTCAAAATATCTATTTTGATCCCGTAGTTTTGAAAATGGATCAAATTGGTTTTTAAAATTTTATACATACTAAACTCTTTAACATAAATTTATGGTTACATTTCAACAAATTAAAAATAAAAATAAATGGACCATAGTTTTTTTAAAAAATATATGAATCAAAATAGATATTTTTATATCGTTAAGAAACTCCGCCAGTCAGTTTTCTGTTCTTTTCCCTGTTTTGGCAGTACATGTATTTGCTCTCAAATTCAAATGGGACAATGAAACTCCACCAATTCATCATCATATTTGGGGTCTTAATCCTGATTTTGGCTCAAGTTCCATCTTTCCACTCTCTAAGGCACATCAACCTTCTATCTCTCGTTCTCGCTCTCGCTTATAGCGCCTGTGTCACAGCTGCTTCTTTACACGTTGGTAAGAACAAAATAATAATAATAATAATAATAAAACTATGAACTTTTGCTCTCTTTTTCTTCTTCTTTGATCGTGTTGTGAAAATTACGTTTATAGACTTCAAATCACAGGTTATTCCAAGAATGCACCTCCAAGAAACTACTCTCTTAAAGGGTCGGATATAAGCCAGTTATTTAGTGCCTTCAATGGCATTTCAATTATTGCGACTACCTACGCTTGTGGAATTGTTCCTGAAATACAGGTACAAAAATGTAAATTCACTTGTCAATATGTTGCATTCCTTGGATTTTAACCATTTATTTGGAAAAATTTTAAGCAAATGACCCAAATAACTAAACTCAACCCAAATATTGGTATAAATTTTATTCCCTGACTCTAAACTTTCAAAATATTCATTTGTGTGTTGAAATTTTAAGTTTGTTACATATTCGGAGCATTGACCCTTAACTTTTAAAAAGAAAATAACCATTCTGATCCTTGTTATATCATTTTGTTACCTAATATGATATATGTTTGTCCAGAGTTTGTTCCAACCCTTTTTTAGTATGCATGTGGGAATGAATATTCAACTTCATGACTTTTGAATGGAATTAAAAAAAAAAACTATGCTCAACATATCTCCACATATGTGGCTTGAACACATGCTGTGAAGCTACGTCATGATCTGTTGAAAACAAAACATAAAAGATATTGATCAAAATACAGTTATTAGAACTCCACAAATTTAGAATCCGAAAAATTGTGTTTGTTGAGGGATGTTGAAGAGAGAGGTTTTGAACTTTGCAGGCAACAATCGCAGCTCCAGTGAAAGGTAAGATGTTCAAAGGGCTGTGCCTGTGTTACACAGTGATAGCCGTCACTTTTTTCAGTGTAGCAATCTCTGGATATTGGGCCTTTGGAAATGAGGCCATGGGAACTGTTCTTTCAAACTTCATGGGATTGGGCGCCAATAAGCCTCTGCTTCCCTCTTGGTTTCTCACCATCACCAATGCCTTCTGCCTCTTGCAAGTCTCCGCTGTCACCGGCGTAAGATCCGCTATCTCCCAAGTGTACCAATTTTAAGACGTATTTATACGTGTTTTTATCTTAGACGGTTTACGTTCATAGAAACTCTAAGTTAAGTGTGATCTCAAGAAATAAGAAAGCATGTAAGCATGTTAAGGTGTTTTGTACTGTGAATTTAGACAAACAAAATTGACGACGAGGACTTTAGAAATTCTTTATTTATTTATTTTGAAGCATGGACTAAAGAGGTGTGTTATTTATTTTTGTGTAGGTTTACTTGCAACCAACGAACGAAGCATTCGAGAAGAAATTTGCCGATCCAAACAAAAGCCAATTTTCAATCCGCAACGTCGTGCCGAGGTTGATAACGCGGTCGCTGTCGGTGGTGATTGCGACGATTTTTGCAGCGATGGTACCTTTCTTTGGGGATCTAATGGCACTAATTGGAGCATTTGGTTTCATTCCTCTCGACTTCATCATGCCTATGATTTTCTACAATGTGACTTTCAAGCCTTCAAAGGGTGGCCTTGTGTTCTGGCTAAACACTTTGATTGTTGCAGTTTCTTCGGTGCTGGCAGCAATGGGAGGTATCGCTTCCATCCGACAAATCATTTTGGATGCCAAAACTTATCGTTTATTTGCTAATATGTGAACTAAATATTGATAGTGGCTGCTTTTTTTTTTACCCGAAGATAGCTATTGTCAGACAGAGGATCTGAATCAGAATGAATCTGGATCATTGGAATGGTAATAGATATTTTATTCACTTAGTTATGTCAGTTGATTATTAGAGAAAATGAGATATTGGAAATGGTTTTCAAAAGTTAATCAAAATGGAAATCGATAGGAAATTGGAATTAGTATGGAAAGAGAACCCTATTTTTTAAGCAAATATTTGTAAAAGGTGGTAGGTGGGATCATGGTATTAAATATTCGTCAACACATCAACATTTCTATATAACATTTCTATATATTCATGAGTTCAACATGACAGGAGGGATAAATCAATATTTCCATCATATTACAATAAAGATTAACAAATTATAAAAAATATCAACAAAAAGTTACTAATATATACTGTCATAATTAAATGAGATCTAACTAAGCGACAATATGTCCAAATTGGGTCGAGGGAGAAGAGGACTTAGGTATACAAACCAAGCAGTGAGGTCAAAGTCCGTACGTAGAGGTCGAGCAGCTCAGGCTAAGGCCGCCTTGGGGTCGGCGTCGGTCAGTAGGCCCAGAACTTCGACAAGGCCTCTCCAACTATTATGCTTGGCTCGATATGACTAAACCTATCTTGTCTTGGTGAGACCCTAAAACAAGCAAACAACTCCTCGACCTTGGGCCCACAACAAGGTGCACAGTCCCATAAGAGCACCCGGATTCAACTTCTATTAGACTAAACCATAATCCTAGTTTTCATACTCAGCTATATCCGATACTAACTTAGGTATCAGAGCCTGTGTAGCTAGCAGGATCCACATCAGTGTTCAGTGCGCTATTGGTTTTTGCAGGATTCATGCTCGTTTCTGTTTCATCATTTGGTGCGAATTTGGCGGGATTTGAAGGAGCTTAAATTTGACATCAAATGTATACATATACATATTAATCATTTTTAATTTGTTTAGAAATAAGAAATGTTAATTTGGTAATTTAAATACTTTTCACGATTTTTTAATTTCTAGTTGATAAAATATCTATCAACATCGACATTTCATAGATATTTCAATGAAATTGAGATCTCGATCATGTTTTCATCGACATCAACATTTAAAATGATAACTGCTACTGTATTTTGTTATATAGAATATTCTTTGTAAAGTTAGTTAACAATTATCTAATAATTTTATATAGGTTGGTAATTGAATCTAAATTTGAAAAATTATTCAATGATTATTTAGCAATATAGTTGTAAATTAGCCATAATTACCAATTAAATATTTAGTTTAATGTTAACAAACAAACATTAATTAATATTTTTATTATAAATTTTGTATAATTATTATTTTACAACGTTATATAATTTATAATATATTGTATCTTACCTGTTCTAATTTTAACAAAAATAAAATTAATTTAAAACATAAAATAATATAATTATCAAAGTTTTATATTTTTGAAATTGCAAATTCTTAATCTAAAAATACGGAAAACTTGTTTTCATAATTTCCGAATTACAGAATCTGAAATTTAAAAAACAAATCTAACACATATTCACCGAATCAGATTGATTCAATAAATTTGAAAAGATGAAATAGAATCTGAAGGCCCCTAAAAAGTAATTTGTGAAAACCCTGGTTAAAAAACGACCGACCTGTAAAATCCCTCGCAGAAGACTTGCGCGCAATTCAAATCTTGGAGACGGAGAGTGAAAAGGGCGCGAATCGTTGCTCCGGCGACCGGAAACTGGCTCCCTACAACTCAAATGAGTCAACTCGCTGGTCCGAGAACGGAATCGATTCACCACCGCCTTTGCGACTTCGCTAAGACCGCCCTTATCAAGATCTTCGCGCACCCCTACGTCACGGTCAGTCGTTAAACTCGATCGTCAATTCCCCCGCCGCCGCTCGCCACCGGCCGGCGTTTGTGCATATGATTTAGGTGTAAAGGAGTGTATGCAAGATGTAATCAGGTTTTTTATTTATTTATGAAGGTATGTGATTTATATTGCGCGCGAGGAGCGGATGCGGAGAAGTGGGACGAAGCTCAAATCAGTCACTACATTGGACTTGGTATCTAGGTTTTCTGAGACCTTAGTTTTTTCCGTTTGTTTCGCTGAAAGAAGTTGCGTCGAGTTGTTTTACTGTATATTTTGTTTTGTGTTTTCCTTTTGATGGAATTGTTGATGCTCTTTAGATGGATCCACTTCTGGAATCAGCCAAATGCGAGAGGCATGGGAGAGCCAGAGGAAGGCTTACGCTGCTGAATTCTTTGAGGTTGATCCTTGCGTGGTGGGTTTTTCCCTGCTAATTCTTCAGTTTTTCGTTTCAATTATTGTTTTATTCACAGAATCACCAAAATACATTATCAAATCTAAGAAACATCAATATAGTGAGAAAATTATAACTGAGCTCAGTTTTCATGAAACTACATAGTTATACGTAGCTTGGAAGTACTGTTATACGTAACCATGAAATTAAAGTGAGGATGAATGGATGGATCGATCACTGCTTCCTTACTCTACTAGTTCTGGATTCAAATGATGTTTCTGACTTTTTAAACTAAACATGGTGAAATCAATATGTGGACTACAGTTATGTTTAATTTCTCATCTTATGGTGATTATTCTATACAAAATTTAGATCATGTGAAATAAACGAACTGTCCATTAAGTTTTTTGGTCACAAATTGACTTAATAGTTGGGAGGAAATCTGTCTTGTGACCAAGTGAAATATTGTTATTTTAAAAGACTTTATTTTATTTTATTTATGGCTACTTCTTGAAAAAGAGGTTCCTCAGGCGCTCCATCATAGTGACCATGATTGACAGTACAATGAGTAGATTTTTTAAGATAGATACTGGAGACATTTGAAATTCATCCCATGTAGTCTAGTTTTTATTTCTAATATTTCCTTATACTTGGAAAATAAGAAAAGGGAGGAAAATTAAGTCGGTGGAAGATTGGAGATGGGATGCTCCTTTTGATATATCTTCACTTCTTTGTTCTGCTTAACCACCCCTAGTTATGCATTTACCTCGAACATTTCTTATAGCCATGGCAGTCTAGGATCTGCCTTTGTTTCTACTCATTCCTCTTGCAGCATTTTATGCAACTCCATTATAGTGATATGGAATGTTATTTTTGCTCACTATGAACCAAATTGGGCTGCTTTTATTTGATTAATTGTTATCATGAACTGTTCTCCAAAATCTCTTCATATATTTGATAAATTGAAAAAGAACACTTCCGTAATCAGCATGTTGGTTTGTTAAAATGGGCGAAAAGAGGAGTTTGACTATTCTATAAATGCGGCTTCAAAATTTGAGCATCATTAGCTCTACTTTCATTATTGCTCTTGCTTATAGGAATAAACAGGGCAAAAAACAATCAGATAATACTTCATTGGCTCGAGGGCACTCGTTGCACTATGTATCTGAGTATTTTCTGAATTGAGGTTTTCTTGTGTTGCTTGGATGGGGTAGGCCTACTAGTGAAAAGCATATTCGTTTTGAGAGAGAGAGATTTTGCAAAGAAAAAATTAGATCCTTCTTTCAAAAATGATATATATATATATATATACATGCAAATCTTTCTTTTTGCTTGTCTATTATCACTTCTTACCAAACTTCGGAAACAAAGAATTTGAGTAGAATGCACTTCATACGCATGCATAGCAATCTGGAACTTCTTTATAGCTAACTAGTCAGGCCTTTAAACCAATGTCATCCTGATCAAATGCTAATTCATTTTTTACTTCTATTTCACAGATTTGATTTCTAATGCAAATGTTAAACTTATTATATTGAACCCAGTTGAAATGCAACTATATTCTGTTTTGACAGGAAAATATTGAAACCCAGTTGAAAGACAAAACTGAGACAGCTGATCTAGTCTGCTGCTTGCAGCATCTGCAGGTACTTCATGTGGAATTTTTTTCCCTTGTCTTTTCTTGTTTTGTATATTGATTGTAGGGGAGAGACCAGAGAGTTGATATTGTCTTCCATATTTTAGATGATGTATGCTTCTTAATATGAAATAACTTCTTGCAGATGTGTTTTGAAACTGAGGAGAGAGCAAGTAGACTTTTACATAATGTATCAGCATTGCTGAAACCTGGGGGTTATTTTTTTGGTATTACTCCTGACTCGTCTACAATATGGTATGAATTAATAATATTGAATCCAATTGTTTTTGAAGTTTGTTGTTATTTTTATATTTTAATCTACAATTTTTGATCTGATGTTTTATTCATATTCAATAACATCTCTTCTTTCGGCCACCATTCCTTTTCTACCGTTGCAAATTTCAGATGTACAGTATGAACCTTTTATATTGTTAGTAGATATCATATAAATTACCAGCCTTTCAAAATTTAAGAAGTATCGTGAAGTTGTTAAAATAGAAGTACATAATTCTTTGCTATAATCTAAAGTAATACTTGTAGATCTTCAATTCTTCATGGCACCTCCTCCACCAAAGTTCAGTTGGGAGTAGCTCCGAAAAAGCAAGGCCTACCTAAAAATTTACACACTATGAAATGTGATTGTGACCAATGTGCTATATCCTTCGGCTTCTAAGCCTGTGCTCTGTCTAAATGTTCATCATTTTATAAGATATTGTTTAGATCTTGGCTCTTCTGTTCTTGAATTTAGGTTTTCTTTTTTGTCAATACTATTGGTGTAATATTCTACACCGCATTATTGCTATGAGAAAGAAAGGAAAAATAAGTTCTAAAATATTTAGATTGTTTTACTCTTGAAGGGCAAAGTATCAGAAGAATGTTGAAGCATACCACAATAGGAGTACTAGCATGAAGCCTAATATTGTACCCAATTGCATTAGATCGGAAAGCTACATGATTACCTTTGAAGTCGAGGAAGAAAAGTATGCATGATTTGATAACTTGAGAATATTTCTTAATCTTTGGATTGTTTTGATGAATTTTCTTTTCCTTTCAATCTATGGTAACTGATGATATCGAGTGTTTCAGGTTCCCATTGTTTGGGAAGAAATATCAGCTGAAATTTGCATATGATCCCTCTGCTGAGACTCATTGTTTAGTCCATTTTCCGAGCTTCATCAGGTCTAATTCTTTTTACCCATCACAAACCACATCATTGTTTCAGTTCTTAGACATATCCTTCTTATATCCATGTTCTTAGACATATCCTTCTTATATCCATAAACTAACTGCATTTGTGTTACAAAACCAGAATTCCTTCACATACATGAACATATATTCTTTTTCTTTATGTTTCTACTATCTTATAAATATTGATTGATAATTTACTAAATGGTAGCGATGTCTCACTCAGGTTGGCTAGAGAAGCGGGTCTTGAGTATGTCGAGATTCAGAACTTAACTGAATTCTATGACGACAACAGGTTTTTGCAGTCTCTAATTGATGAAATGCTCATCAATGTTTAAAACTATCAACTTGTGTTCTTTTGCGAGTCTGATTGTTTGCCCTCCTTATTTTGACTGCCGCAAACAGAGCACAATTTGCAGGAATGCTCATGAGTTGTGGTCCAAACCTTGTGGATCCCAGGGGGAGACTTCTTCCTCGATCATATGATGTACTAGGTGATGAATTCATTTTTTCTTTTTCTTTTTTTCTTCCCAACTTCATTATCATTTTAGCAATAGCACATTACCAATATGTTTTTATGGCACTTTTTTTCTTTTTTTTTTCAAAATAGGTCTGTACACAACATTCATATTTCAGAAGCCAGATCCAGACATTACTCCACCAATCATGTCCCCCTTATTGCCAGAAACTAGTTATGATCTCGAAGAGGCAAGCTTCTATTTTTGGAATGGTTTTTAGTTTCTTTTAAGCCATTTTAAAAGCAAACAACTGTGATATATACATTTGGAACTTGAGAGTTTTTACTTGATGGTTCATTCATTAAATTTACTGTTTTCCCAGTAAGCCTTTAATTTATCTGGTTTTGCTGTTTGGCTTTGTAGAGAGAGTGGCAGGGGAGTGGGTGGCGAGATGAAGAAAGAAGTGTACAGGCAGAGCATGTTTCCGGTCCGATTCCTGTTGCGATTCCGGTTCACGTTCCGGTTCCAGTCCCTGTCTCCGTTCCCGTTCCTGTTCCTGTTGTTCCCGGCCCCGGGTTGGGTAAGATTAGTGAACAGAAGGGGATTTTGGGACCTGGCCCTGCAGACTTACGTTTCCCGGAGGCTCTTTAGCTGCCCTGATGGACCTACTTAGACCAAATGGATCGTAGTTGATAATTAATTTATATTTATTAGGCTTAGTTTGATCATGTGCGAAGTAGGAAAGGTTTACATTGGAGAAGAGAGAATTTATGTATTTCACTTTTCCTACTTAATTTTTCAGCTAAGATGGTAACTGATTTATGTTAAGAAATAAATTGTTGGGCTTAATTTCGTCATTTGCGAATTACGATTTATATATATATATATATATTTTTTGTTTTCTTCGAGCACCGAGTTCGAAAGATTTACATTTAAAGAAAAGTTAAAAAACTGGAAGGGGAGAGTGCATTTATTATAATTTTATCTTATATGGCAGATTATTAAATCGTAAGGTTACTCCATTATTAATTTATTGTATCTATCATAATTAATTTGTATATAGACCTCTGATTTCTGCCAAAGAAAAATTAAAAAAAATAGAAAATGGAAAATCTCTTTTAAAAAAAAAGATGGTGGTTATTTATTCCACGATTAACTTTGTATCGACAATAATTAATTTTGCATGTAGACTTCTGATTTCTAATTTTCTACCAAAAAGGAAGAAAAAAAAAAAGAAAAGAAAAGAAAAAATCTCCTTTTAAAAACCAATCTCACGCCCAGTGGGACTCGAACCCACAATCGCCTGATTAGAAGTCAGACGCCTTATCCATTAGGCCATGGGCGCTTGTTTGTTTAAATTTTATAAACTTATTTATTTATATAATTAATTAACTTCTAGATATCATAAATTTTGAGCATTAAGCCAAGGCGCAACGAAAATCTTCTACGATCAGAAATTCAATAATTCACAACAATTTGGAATCATGTCCTGCGTTTTTTGTTTGCAAGGATATCCATCGGAATAAAAGTTTCCTTCTAAATTGGAAAGGAATAATTCCATCCTTTCTAAGAAAATTTCTTCTCAATCTTCTTATTATGCCTAAAGCCTAAAGCGGACAATTCGTGGAAATACTTGTGAGTCTGAGAGTATGTCTTTCACAGTATTTGAACCGTACGTTAATTTTGGTTAGCGAATTGAAGCATCGTATTGGCGGGAAAAAGAAGCAATGAGATCGATAAAGAGAAGAGGCGAAAAGGAAGAAGAGAGTGGCAGTGAAATGTTGTGCACAAATTTCAGAATTAAGCCAAGGCGCAACGAAAATCTTCTCCGATCAGCGGCATTGGCCGGAGTTTGAGCAGAAGAGAAACAGAACAATGTACGGGCCTGATAGAAACCCTAATAATTTGGCGCCGGAGAATAAAACGGCGGCGAAATTAGGCGATCAGGTGGAAGGAATTAGTGGAAGTGAGAAACCTAACGTGGTCAGAGTTCCGAGAGTAAAAGTGGTTGCTCCTCCGCCGTTGACGGCTGAGCCCAAGGTGCCTTCCAAGTTTTCGCATCCGGCAATCCGGTGGCCGGTAACGTTCTTTCCCCCCATTTCTCTCATGCTCTGTTTCCTTCTCTTGAAATTCAAATTTTGTGTGTTGTGCACTGAATGAAAATTAACTCTCAGTTTTACGTCTCCCCATTTTTTATTTCGTTTTTCTAATTGTTAAATAACAAATTTTCATCTTCTGAGTTGGGCAAAGTCTTGATTTGGTTCCTATATTTTGAATTTTTTAATTTACTCCTGTTCCTTTATTTGCTTGGTTCATCTGGCACTCTCAAATTGCAGTACAAATATTATGAATAAATTTGTTAAAATATTCTCGTACATACTATTAATCAAGACGTCAATTTAAACATAATTCAACTGGTTAAAACATAAATAACCATATGCGATGTTAGAAATTCAAATCACTACCCCTACCCATCATTAATGAACTCATGAAAAAAGAAAAATACAAGGACCAAATATGCAAAAAGGATTTTTTTAAAGGTATATAGACCAAAGTTTATAAAAGTTAAAAGTATAGAAACTAAAATCAGATTTGAACGTATCTCATATCATATGTTTAAATTATATTTTTGTTCTTAAACTTCAAATAGATACATTTTGATTCATGAATTTGAATGTTATTCTATTTTGTTTGTTAAACTTTTGGCTCCTCGTAATTTTTTAAAGTTTATTCCGTTTCCAATTTTTTTAGTTATTAAACTTTTAAAATATGTATAGGAGTTCTAAAAAGAAAATTATTTTGATTACTTCTTTTATGTAAAATTAACTTGGTTATTAAATAGTTATTTCTGTTAATTATTATTATTATTATTATTTTGAGGAATTTTACTTTGATTTCTCTAGTTTCTGCATGTGCTTCCACCATCATAATTCATGGCTCTTGTTCTGCCAAACTAAAACAAATAAATATTTAGGTGTGCACTAATCAACATTCATCTCTGATTGACCACCATTAAATTTTTGACAAATAGATAAAATGAATTAAAAAAAATGAAATATATTTTTCTATTTTAAAAGAAAAAAGATGTCAAATTTTTAGTGACGGTCAACAAGAATATGAATGGATCCGTATGCCCTTAAATTTTATTAAAAAGAAAAAGATTGAAGTAAACTTTGGAACTATTTTCATGTGTTGATTTCATCTACTTTTCAGTTATATTCTTTAGGAGGATATCTCATCTTGAGGTGGGCTTGGACAAGATGGAAAGAGAGCCAATCTGATGGAGACGACAAAGGCAAAAAGAAAAAAGGATCTTAGAAAACATAATTTTAATTTAGGTGATCAATAATAAAATAAGCTCAAATTGACTCTCTATTATTTAGAATGCTTTATTTTGCTACGATTTGAGCCCAAGGCTTTCTTTCCCTTCTACATCAACTTTCATCTTTGCCACAAATAAGGCTTCCAATGGTATTTTTTACCATTATTATTGTAATACGAAGTAAATGAAAGTTACTATATTTACTGAAAAGTGAAAAATATTTTGATTATATTAATATAATATGCAACCATAAATGTAAATATAAATTAGTGGTAAATTTTAAAGATTACAACTCTCAAAATATCTATTTTAGTCTTTGAATTTTTAGACTTTTTCTATTTTAGTTAATATTGGACTTTCCAGATGTTTAGTTTAATTCTAATAACTTAAAACACCACCCAAATTTTAGTTCTCACTTTGGCTTGGTTAATCAAAACATAGTTTTAAATGTGTATTAACATGTTTTTTTTTTTTTTTTTTTTTGAAGAGTTGGAACATATGTGAGCATATTATGGAGCACAAATGGCACAAATGTTGGTTTAAGTGATTATTGGGTGAATAGGTATTGGGTAGCAAAATAATAATGATAAAAATAAATTTCTTTTTAAGTTCAAAAATTAAAATAAACATTTTAAAATTAAGAGAATCAAATTGATTGTTTTGGAAAATTAAAGAACAAATAGGCATTTTAAAAGTTTGAATACCAGCATGAAAAAATCAAGTTCAGGTGAATAAAATACAAAACTGCAATTGTAGTCGATGACAGCAAACTTCAAAAACAATGCTTCAGCCAAAAAAAATGATCGTGTAGAAAGAACAAGAATGGCTTCTCTCGCCAATCGAAACATAGCTAGTTAAGACACTTGTATGATCAGTTCGATCAAATCTCCTCTCATGCTGTAATAAATAATAATAATAATTATTATTATTATTATTAAAAAAAAAAAAAAAAAAGCTTCTCCCTGTCTTGCCATTACTCTCTTTGGTACTCATTCTAAGGATTCCGTGCAAATAATTCATCCTTTCAACAAATGATCAATAATCATATAGTAACCTCCAACCATAAAAAACGATCCGAAACCACAGCGAGCCATTTGCAATCCTATACCGCGGAACAGAAGACTCCGATCTGCAGGATGGATTCCCGTAGTTCTCTCAAATTTATTGCCTGGTCTTCTCCATTTGAGAAACCTCCTCTCCATGGCAACATACTGCAACAAAATAACCATGATCAAACACAACCCCCCGAAACTAGCTTGTTCACAAAGAACTCAAAAATGATTTTTCCCATCATGGCAATATATCTCGCTCACATCATCTTGAATGTTTTAAGATCATTGACGTGGCTGTATACTAGAAAATTTTGCACTAAAAAAGAAAAGAATAAAGATTGCCATACTTTTACGAGGCCAAATTGCATGTAGGAAAATATTATGATGCCTGATGGTAAAATATAAATAGACTAGACTATCAGAAAGAGTGTACTATAAGAAACTATACTGCCAAACTCTTCCATAAATGAATTTCATACCTTGGGCAGCACGGTGCATTGTGATCGACTCTTGGCAGTGTCAAAACCGTGAGATGCAGCAGCAGCAACTGCACCCGAAAATCCAGCTGCAAGACTAACTGATAAAGGAGACAGCGGCCCTACTTCCTCATCTGACCTGGAAAAGAAAATTCAGAACAAAAATTGTTTATCTCAACCAAGTGAATGGAGGAGACAAGAAAAGGTACAATCATATTAAATATAAAAGATGGCAGATTATCATATGAACTTGTTAGTTCTAGATTTTGAGTACTCGAACTTCACTAGTAATTCAAAAAACTATGGATAGTGATCAAGTCCATGATTGTGTTCTAGATATCAAAAGGAAGTTCTATGGTTCAAAGTGAAAAATTAAAATGGAAGCTTAGGTCACAGTTTCAAGAGTCATATAGTATCAAAATGTGTAACCTGGGTGGTGGGTCCATCTCGATGCTCTTCCAAATAAGCATAGATCGGTGCATAAATTGCCAGGTTGAGAAGAATACACCACTAAAGACAGAATCCCTTGCAATCCCAGATCGTAGATCTCTCCAAAGTGCCCCCCATCCTTCTAGTGACACAATGTCTGACGGCCTATGGACATTGCTGACTGCGGGTGGCCTCCCCGACCCCGTCATCATCCACGGATACTCTTGTAAGGCACATTTTATATTTGGGTGCTTAGTTGTTAGGGTGGATAACAGACCAACTGAATGGTTTAAGGCTTTCTGATCTGGTGTATACCCATGGAGAAATCTTGACATAGAAGGCACAAGAGCTCCTTCTTGTCCAACAAGAGAGACTGAGCTCGGTACACGAACAGCAGAAGCCACCTGAGCACGAAGTTTAACAATCTCAAATGGAGAGCTTATCAATGATTCCACTGCACCAGCCATAAGTCCTGCCAGAAGAGCCTCGGACACGTGCACATGATCATCTTCACGACCATCTGCCACGTATTTACTAACAACCATCACAATAACAAAATTTATTGATAATAACAAATTTGAAATCTCTGGTTGAAATGTTCATGTCAATACCAGGGCATATGCATATCATACTTTCCCCCTTTTTTCTTAGGCTTCCCCATTTTGCATATATTTTTTTATCAATGAAATTAATTTCTTGTTAAATAAAATAATTGGGTTATTGGATTAAATACTCAATGTGTTAAGATTACAATGTTGGACACATTCGTAGACAAGACAGAAAATTTTACTGTAAGGTAGTATATGTGATTACCTTTATAAAATGCTGTCACAATTTCATATATTCCAAATCGAGCTCCTATACCAAATAGTCTCCCGAAGGCCAACCATCCAAATCCACTATACAAACCTGCAATCTTCAGTCAATGTGAAATTAAACTCTAAATAAGAAGAAGTATGATACGTTTCCAAGCAGCAGGCAATCACCGTGTTAACAAAGAAATATACTGAAATACAGATTGAGGATCAAGTATCTGATAAACGGACCCGGCTCTTATACATTTATATCTACTTAATTCATTCACTTTACTATTTAACTTTATATTCTCACCAACTAATTAAAACAAAAGTGCCTCCATGCAGTATGTGTAAGTTCCAACTAATTGATCCTTGATCTTTTGGATTGATAGTTGTTATTCTTTTAGATTGGGCCCTTCACATATGCCAGTTTCCTTCTGTTGGACTCGGTTTTTTCTTTTTTTGTATACTTTCATTTTATCTCAATGAAAGCTCGGTTGTTTATTATAAAATATATATATATATATATATATATATATATTCCAACTAGATTCACAGAGTGAAAAGATTGACATATTGTTGAACTATGCCAAGCAAATACTCAGTTATTTTAAAACTATATACGGTAATAACCACCTACAACCATGATTAAGTTCTCTCTCTCCTTTTTTTCCTTTCTTTTCGATAACCCAGAACCATGATTAGGTTTGATTTAGCTTATTATGTAGTAACTAACTACCGGCCAGTCAATCATAGTTTTCAGGCCAAACTAAGTCATCATTTTCACCCTAAGCATCATGTTCATTCATTCAAGTGGAAGCGTGGAAATTAAATTGAACGCCTATTTCCAAACGAATATCAATTATTTTCATCCCAAACTTCTCATCTCAGTCCAAACACTAACAGAAAAAATAAGTGACTGCCTACGGAAGCCAAAGAACTCCCTCCCAACATTCAGGGCTTACTCAAAACGTCTGCTACAAATTATCATTGTAACTGTTGATTTTCAGATAATCAAACAGCACATACAATCTCAAATAGACTTTCAAGAAAAATTAAAGAATCACCTGAATTACCCGAGAAAGATTGAATTCTCTGTAAAACTTGAGTCGTCGTCAACTGTTTACCAGATCCTAGAGGATCAGAACCGACCTATTACAAAGCAGATAATTACATCAATCTATATTAATATACTACCATAACAGCTAATATCCACAAGGGCAAGGTATTCAACCTGGATAAGAGTTTTAATAGTGTCAAGAGGGTAAGTAAGAACTGTGCTTAGAGTCACTGAGCCTGCAGCAGCAACTGCATGGGTTGAGAAGATTTGATTCTTCAAAAATTCATCCATCTTAAGCATTGTAGCAGATAAATGGCCTCCAGTCAGCTCATGTATTATCGCTACAAAGAAATAGAATCAAAATTACATATCAATTATGTGAGAATGAAATAACGATCGAAATCCAAGACTGAAACAAATAATTTGTTCAAAATAAGAGAAACTCAAAATCCAAACAGATTATTGCGAGAAACCATGCGATATACTGAAATTTCCAGTCACAAGATTATCGAACATTGTACGTGCATTTAGGAAGTAGGAAACTGCAACCGATTGGGAGTATTTCGGATTTTTTACGATAGATTTCTAATATTGTCAGAACACTTAAGGAAGTGTGCAATTAAAGAAATTTATCCTCTTCTTTCGTTGTACTGCAAATATTTCTTCTACTTCCCCGGTTCATCTCTCACGCTCAAGTATCTGAATATACTGCTCAAGAAATTAAATATTTCTAGGAACAAAAACCCCGATTGGTTTGCAGAGATTTAAGAATTCAAAAGCCAATATGAAAAGGAAAGAGAAAAGAAAGTATATTGTGTTTAATTTAAGCACATTGCACTAGAGAACAATGTCCACCATATGAGTGAAGGAACCTATTTTTCTTAACAAGAAAGTTGCAGAAGAAAAACATAGAGAACCAAAACGCCATGAATATAGCATATATAACTCGAAATCAAAAATACCTTTTGTACGGGAAGCTTGGGCAGAGATTTCAATGGATAGATGGCTACAATTCCTAGTTCAGTGAAAGTGTTGAAGAAGGGCGGCTCCGGCGAAGTGGGAAGCAGAGAACAGAAGGGAGAAGCCGTCTTCGATAGAGAGAGAGAGAAGGGAGAGAGAAACAGAGGTTTTTTGAGAGAGAGGTTGCATTAATCGGTTCAATTCGGTTTTCTAACTAATCATCCGAACCGACCCATTTGGTCCAGGGTATTTTGGGTTCGAACCGAATGGATGCGGTCGGCTCCCTAATTTTCAGCACTCGGATAAAGGGTGAGCGTCCTGTGACCTCTGAGCAATGTTTTAAATTTCATGTCAATCAAAATTTCAAAATCTTAATTTCATGTCAATCAAAATTTCAAAATCTTAATTTCATAGAAATATCGTGGTTTTCGATTGGTATTTCTGTAACAGGTAAATAAATTAAAATATCATAAAAAGTACTTAAATTAAAAAATAAACATGTTTCTATTTCTAAATTAGCTTAAAATAATTAATATTAAGTATAAGTTGGTGTTCAAATTTTTTTTTCCTAATACTAACACTTTGGGATATGAAATATCAAACCTCCGACCTTAAGGAAAGGAGTGCATGTCAATTATTACTGAATTATACTCACATTAGCACTTGAGTTATACTTTATAATCAATACATTTAGTTACGAGAGATCAAACCTTCAACTTTAAGGGAAGAAATACGTGTCAATTATTGTTGAATTATACTCATGTTAACACTTGAGTTATACTTTATAATAATACCTTTGGTGAGTTAAAAAAATTATTTTCTTTCTGAGTTCAAATAATTAGGGAGGTGGAATATAGAGATATGAGGAGCCAACTATTTTCCAACTTTTAAAAATTTCAATTACATTTTTAAACTTTGAATTTTACTTCTATTTAATCACTGCCCTACAACATGCCTATTATTTATCAGAGTTGTTCGTCATATCCCGTCAGCTCAAATTGAGCTAATCAACATATCACATCAACATTTCATAATCCAAAGTTTATAAATATAATTTTAAAAAATTTATTTTCAATGATTAAATAAACACAACGAAGTAGTTTTGAAAACAAAACAAAAAATGAAACATCTGACATCCAAATAAGAGAAAACAAGGATTCATAATCATATAATAGAAAATAATTTGATGAGAATAAATTTCATTAATGACTGGCAGGTATCCTTCAATACAAGTATTAATCCCACAGGCTTAAGTAGAACTGCACATACAATTCCAAGCAATGATTCAATGATATAATAATATCACTCTTTCTTCCTCTTCTCTTCTTCCTTCCAGCTTTCTTCTTTTGGGGTTGGGGGATTAGCTGATCTTTTCTTCCAACTATAATAACTTCCATTGAATAAAATTTCCTAGAAAGTTTCAAGTTATTAATGAACTCACTTTTTTTTCCTCTTTAAAATGTAAACTCTTCCAAAGAATGTGTCGTCGAAGCCACGAATGATTCACCGATTCTGAAGCCCCTCGATCGCCTTCTTCCACTGCCATGCTCGCTGTTTCGCATCCTCGAAAGAGGCAATCTTTTTTGGCTGAAGAATGAACTTTGGATCAGAACAATTTTGTCCATTTCATACTTTATTATAAATCAATTTAGAAGTTCTAGCCAAGGAAAAAAAAAAGTTAGACTTTGAAATGCACATATTTTTGGTTTTTGAAATTGGGATAAGATTTTAAAGAAAAAGGGGCTTAGAGTTGATATGGCATACTGTGCAAATCTTGAAATTTGAGGGACTAGTCACTTGAATGTTGAGATCATTAGGATTGTCAGACCAAATGATATTCCCCTTCACAATGAGCTTTGAAGGATCAACATAAATCAACTTTGGTTTGTTGGTGAGAATAAGCTGAACCTTTTTGCTTGTTAGCTTCTGAATTTTTTTCACCATTGAGATCATAAGAACAGATTCTCCAGGTTCAAGGAATTGCTGCCTGTTAAGATGAAAATCAACATTTAGATGTTTCTTCTAATGGCTAGGCTAGCCGATAAATGTCTACTTTTACGATTACTCGGGCGAAAAAGGGCTAACTAAATCAACAGGATGCAATTTAGAATGGTTTTGTGCATCGAATCACCCTTCACAAGAAGTCTACCCGGCGATTCACGCAAGCAAGTTACAATAAAGTGGATGAAATCGAATCTAGGACATCTTCCTGAGCAATGTAATATATTCAATATCGCGAAGAAAACAGATACCATTTTGAATCAAAGGAGTCTATCGACGCGAGCCGAGTAATGTGGTTTGATCCTTCAGAAGTTGATGCAGAACCAGTGTTCCCATCATTTGCTCTTGGTACACCGTCTCCGATATGTGAAGGGTTCCAAGAGGACTCCTGGCCATCTTCGTTCTCGTTCGAATGAGACTGCAGATACAAGTGCAAGATAACGTATTTAACAATAACATATGGATCAAATAAATAACAGAGGGAAGTTTTAATAGCAAATAATACCACTGCTTCCAAAGCAAGCTTGGGAGGGGTTTGTGTTCTTATGTTCTTCCAATCAACCCCCTCAAAGAAGGAATGATTCTTGAGACAAGCATAACCCTCAGGTCCGGCACCCGGTCTCTTGCCAGGATCTAAATCCTGTAACAGATAAAAGACGAGTTAAGGCCGAGCTCGCACAGAACATATGATAAACATTATATTACAGAATGAAAGGATTTTTAATACAAAAGCAGAAGATTTCTCATGAAGCTGGATTAACAGCTATCAAAGTGCATCCTGTTACAATTCATTTAGTTATTGAAGTCTGAAAAGTAGTAAAAGAAACTGGAATACAAAAAAAAATAATAATAATACAAGAAACTCCATTAGGCAT
Source organism: Momordica charantia (assembly GCF_013281855.1). Taxonomy (NCBI): domain Eukaryota; kingdom Viridiplantae; phylum Streptophyta; class Magnoliopsida; order Cucurbitales; family Cucurbitaceae; genus Momordica; species Momordica charantia. The sequence continues at coordinate 28,124,558 of NW_028275167.1, read as the reverse complement.
TCTGAGGAAAACTTGATGTTCCGGTAGCATACATACCAATAGGTGGTCGATGACATCCCTGGCTTGCTCCGAGAAATAGCTGGGGAATTTTATATCCCGTGCTACGATCTTCTGGAAAATAAGCCATTCACTTGCATCCTTAAATGGAGAAGTCCCTGAAAGCATCTGGTACAAGGTGCAACCCAGCGCCCAGAGGTCATTTCTGTTTTCAAGTCCAAAAACCAGGTTATGTTATATGGAGAGTACGCGAAAACGGAACAAAAAGTAAAAGATAAAAACATTAATACCAGCATAATCTCTTGATTTCCAAGACCCCAACAAAAAGGATAACATAAAGTACTATCATTATGAACAGGCAAGTAAGACGAACTCGTTACCCGAAAGTGGCAGGGGAGGAATTTAGGACTTCTGGAGGAACATATGCAGCAGTGCCAACAAACGTGCAAGCTTTATCATCTACATGTAAAAATTGGTGCAAAACGTGTCAAAATGCGCTTGAACTAGATTCCTATATTCTTCTGCAGTCGGTGACATAAACCGAAACAAACCTGATGCTGCGTTTGGAAGTACGGTAATTCGACTATCCACCATAGGCTTCACACTCCCGAAATCTGCTATTTTGATATGTCCATCACTAGTGAGGAGCAAGTTCTCAGGCTGCCAAAAAAATGTTATTATGTTTTTTATGTGCCACAGTTCAACAATAATAGAGCAGATGGATATAGATAAGAAACCTTGACAAGAAGAGAAGTGAAGAGAAGAGGGAAAAAAAAAAAGATAAGAAACCTTGATGTCACGGTGTATCAATCCCATGTTGTGTATGTATTCAAGAGCATCAACGACTTCTGCAGCATAAAACCGAGCTTCTTCCTCCGGCAGACGACCTTTCTGTTGATAAATTACTTGAGGTTTAGAATGAAAAAGAGAAAATGCCAAGAAGCACATGCATCTGCAATATACTGACAATATCACAGCCATCCAAAGCTTCAAGAGTAATCAAGTTAGAGAAAAGCAAAACGAAACCATATGACAGAAAGAACGATTTTATACTTCAAACTCAGTAACAGGATAAGTTAAAAAGCAGAAATAAGATGAAACATATACCATATAAATGACTTGTAAGAATTCAAACAACACAGTTAAACATGCTAACAAACTTTTACTAGAGGCTTCTCTCCAGTCCAAAACTCTTCCAAGAAAATAAAAACTAACGCCCCTGATCACGAAAACTTTGCAATTTATACACACAACCATATATCTAGTTAACTCAATTTCAATATTTAAGTACACAAGATGATAAAATAGCATACTTTAGAAACGTATTCTATCGGGATTTATACATTTTACGAGAGATCACGATGCAAGTGAGGGAAGAATGCACGTTCTCAAGTTCCTTCAAATCAACTTACCCTGGTTATTTGGTCAAAAAGTTCTCCACCTTCACAGGACTCCAGTGCCATGTCTTAACATCAAAACCAAGAAAAGAGTATCAGTAAGAAAACAACATGAATAACAAAAAATAACGTATGAATAAATAAGAGCGGAGCGAATTTTGACTAAGCAGATAAAAAGACATGAAATATAGGGAGATTCACATATTAAAAAAGAAAAAAAGGTGAAATTAAGAAATACATACACAGAGAAAAAGTGTCCTGAAAGGTAAAAAATAGTCTCACAACACCAGGATGGTCCAACTGATCAAGGACAATTCTTTCCAACTTCACGTAAGCAGTTTTATTCTCTTTGGTAATGAATTTTTTGTCCATTATCTTCAATGCATATACAGTTCCTGTGTCCTTCTTCTTCGCCCTCACAACCTGGTGACAAAATTTAAAACGCCATCTATAAAGCAATAGATAATACAGTCGATATCATGACACTCACCCCCGTAAAGATAAATAGGATAATTATAATGAATGCAAAACTACAAAATGGCTAAACATACCGAATGATCCCTGATCTTTTAGGAAATTTTCAATGTCATCCTTAATCTATTAAAATTCTCAGTATTACCAGTTATAATTTGTTAACATATAACCGATGCATCATAAAATGAATTTTATTAATTGGCAGGTCGAATGTTGCTAATAGATAAGTTGAGTTTCATGCGTCAAGTAGCACCCGAGAGGGATCTTCCCCATCCGACATGAATGATCCAGCAACCGTTGTCAAGCAAAGATGGAAAGAGAGAAAGGAAGAGGAGAGACAAATAAATGTTCTAGCTTATATGAATTCTAGGAACCCTAGTTCATTTTCAACCCCATTTGTCTGATATGCCAAACCAGTTCAATTCTTGAGCCAAAACATAGTTCTTCGATTATATTAACACGACCTCGAGTGCACAGAATGAATGATGAGTCTGGATAAAAGAAAATTGATCCTTGTCCATAAGATTTAAAAAGAAAAAGAAGAAGAAATTTAATTACATTCTATGATATCTATAGATTCTCACTCCGATACCCAAATTACCATACAAGAACCAACAAAGTGCCACTACACGAATTAAACATCTCTCCATCTGGAAAAAAACCATCACAATTTCCCTCGATATGTTAAATTGCAACAGAATCGATCCAGAACAGAACAGAACGAAACGAAAATCAAATTTAAAGAACTCCATAGAAAAACAAATGAATGATAAACGTAGCAATAAAATTCGAATAATCATAATAATGATAAATAAATAAACCAGCATATTGAGGATGGATACCTTCGAATATGAACCAACGCCATATATCTTTCCCAATTCAAAATCCTGGATTGTAAAATTCTCCTGAGGAGCGCGAAAGGCAAAGCTCTTGGATCTCGGAACATTGCCACCATTAGAAGAGTTGCCTTGAACATTCAACTTGGCATCAAAATCCTTCTCCATTGCCAACATCTCTATCTTCAAAACCCCTTTTCCCTACATTAATCGCCCTCCTTCCCTCTCTAGACCTCCAATTTTTTTCTCTCTCTCTACGAAGCCAGCCCCTGTTCTTGGGCACAGAGCCGGGACAGTCAACAGCAACAACAAGAAACAAATGGGAAAGCACAAATTTGATCAGAGTTTTCTTTTTTCTTTAACAGTTTCTCGTTTAAAAAGGGGCGGAAAAAAAGGTGGGAATTTGGGAGGAACCTCTCAGCAGAGGTAATAACATGGATATCTGTGAATGTTAACCAGCTTTTTTTAGCTTTGCAACAAAATTTCACAACCCTAGAAAGCTAACAGGAATTTGGGAATTTGGATATGGGGAAATTGGAGAGATAGAGAGAGAGAATGAGGAGAAATTTTGATGGAAGAGAGAAGATCAGAGAGATTTGTGGATTGGAGAGAAGACAGGAGAGAGGTTGAAGCACATGGGATTGGATGATGGGAATCGACCATCTATTTTCGTTCAATTCATTTTCTCTCTCTAAAATTTGCTTCGCTCTCTCTCTCCTCTCCGTAGGGCTGCCCTAAACTTGGGGGGCTGCAGTGCTTTTCTCTCTCTAGGGACCTCTACAGTGGAACAATGTAGGGTGGGTGGCAAGGGGAAGGGCAGAGCATATGAGAATTGGGCACTTGGCAGGCAGCACAATGAAATTCCAAAGGAAATTTTGAAAGTTAATGGGATCTTTGTTTGGCAGACTATATGATGTTTTGTTTTTATTTTTTTCTTTTATAAGGTTGGTTGTTCATTGCTTAATTAAATTCAAAAGGTGTCATTTCAAGGCTTGTTACATATTTTAATAGATTTTTTAGGCTAAAATGCAAGAAAGAAAGATGAAAAAAAAAAAGAGCACCCCTTGAACTTTGTGGTTTGTTTCACGATTATTTCTATCATTTTGAAAGTTTCGAAGCAAGTTTTGACCTTTTGTAAATGTTTCAAAAATACATTTAGTGAATGTTTGTTAATATTTTGAATAGAAAGTGATACGCAGAATCTAGAATGATGTGAGGAAATTTGTATAGATTAAATATAGAAAAGCTGTAGCTTTTAAAAGGGGGATTATGACAAAATTGGATAGATTACAAAGAAGCATGTAAATTCTTTTGACAATGGGAAAAGAAGATTTTTAGGTAAAATTGAGACGTTAATTGCCACATTGTTACAAATTCTACTACGTAAATTTTTAGTTTAAAATATTAATGCATGTTTGCTCAAAATGGTATTTTGAAACGTTTATGAAATGTTGAAAATATTGACAAAGTCTGCAGGTTAATATATGTTTACGGCTCAAAGAACAAACAAAAAAACCAACATAAATGCAGTTAAAGTAACCCTACTTAATACATGTGATCTATAATATATATATATATATTATATATATTATATATATAAAGAACTTTTAGTTCAATAACTATGGAGTGTGAGGGTCGAATTTAGGGAAACTGTATCGTTTTTGTTGTTTTTTAAAACGAAAATAAAAGTTTAAAAAATTGCTAAAAAGAAAAGGATGGAAATTGGTTTATGAAATGAAGTCAAAGGGCTTTTGACAAGATTGAAAAGCAAGATTGCAGAGTTGAAAACAAAGGTGATTTGCCCTCCGCCTTCAGCAACTCTTTCCAGAAGAGAACTATGAATTTTTTCAAGCCAACGAGAAGGATTTGACCATTAAAAGAATGAGAAGCATTATCACAAATCAAACCCCACCTTGATTATGATTTATGATTTAGATTCAAAAATCAAATAAAATTTATAAAAAATATGTATACATGGTTTAACACACTGAGCTAAGAAGAACGTTTCACACTCGTAAGCTTAGGGAGATGATCAAACTATCAACTTACATATTAAAATATTAAAAAAACTAAATTATATTTTAGTAGTGTTGATGCAGTAGTTTAGTTATGATGTCGGTAGTAGCGTGATGCTAAACCCAACACAATCTAATGTGTGCAATTGTGAGATAGTACGTCGGGTCTCAATTTTCTCCTATCATTAAGGGAGTCTCCTTAGATAGGTTCAGATTGATTGGCTCAAGTATGGTCTGATTGGGTGGTTTGACCCAAGTGACTCGATCCGCTTGCCTAACTTTAATTCAGGCGAGTTTCAAAAGACAATTTCACCATATTCCATATTTATAGTTTGCAAAGATAAAAAGGAAAATAAGTTTCTATACTTCTTTCGAAGCAATGTAATATTCGCTTGCCTATCAATATTTTCATTAGTTTTTTCCCAATTGATGATAACTCAATATTCATACAAGAGATTCTGTCAAAAAATATATATATATATATATATATATATTCATACAAGAGATAAACCAATATTTCCACTATATATACTATAGAAATGCTTACAATTATTCCTAAGCATGATCTAACCATGGTAATACAATAAATTTTAAAAGCATAAAAAAATGTTTACAACTTATTTAAGAGGTATGAAATACTAATTTATTAATTTAAATAGCTTTACGAGTTATTCAAATCTTTCTATTCATACAATCGAGATTTCGAATATTTTCGAGATTTCGAATATTTTCATCAACACCAACATTAAGGTTCCGAGCAGGAGATATATGATATGAAATTGGGGGCCCACAAGCACCCATGAAACCTGGCCCATCTGGATTGTGTTCTTCCCAGTCCCATTCCATCCCCACGTCGAGGGGATGTGTCTGTTTATTTTTCTGTTAAATTAAAAAAAACGCACTATTTTGATTGTTTTTTATTTCCATCACTGAAATAAATAAAAATGAGAAGGAAAAAAACAATCATTTAATTTTGTTATATTATATTTTATATATTATATGTATCAATATTCATGGGTTCCATCTCAAAACCAATTGACAATGAGATGAATAGTTCATATTATATTTTATATATTATATATATCACCAATTGACAATGAGATGAATAGTTCATATTATATTTTATATATTATATATATCAATATTCATGGGTTCCATCTCAAAACCAATTGACAATGAGATGAATAGTTCATGTCTATTATAAATCATTATTATGTTCCTTTTCTTTTCAACGTGGGATCCTTAACATTCATGATCATGATTCTTTTGATTCATCGATCTGCTCATTTTTTTGATCGGATGTTCATTTGAACGTTTTGGGCTCTAATACCATATCAATATTCATGGAATTCCATCTCAAAACCAATTAACAATGAGAGGAGTAACTTATGTCTATTATAAACCATTGTTATGTCATTTTTCTTTTCTGACATCCTTAACAATATATTAATACTTTGATGAAAAATTGAACCTCCAACGTTTGTAAGAAACAAGATATCTTATCTGTTGACAGATAAAAGTAATAACTAAAATAGCAAAAGCTAAAAACTAAAATAGAATAATCTTGAAATAAAAGTAATAACTAAAATAGCAAAAGCTAAAAACTGAATAATCTTGAAAGTTCACCGAAAACAATATTACTATAAAAAAAAAAAAAAAAAAAAAAAAAAAACCGAGGTGGGCTGAGCTGCTCACTGTGGCCCCCACAAGCAAACTGCACAAGGCTGGCCCATGTGGGATTTTTCCCTTCTTACAATGTAAAAAGTTGTTTAGGGGTCTGTCTGTGGGCTCTCCTCAAAAGCAATGGGAATCATCAATCTCCCTGCATTTGCCCTTCCCACCCTAACTTTTACTTTACAGTCAAAACATATCAAATATCAATCAAAAAGCACCAATCATATTACACACAAAATAAACATATTAATCAGTAGACATGCCAAGAAAATAGGAAAATAGTTTATTGACATTGTTGACGATATAGACTAAATAGAAGCATAATCCCGAGACGTGGAACGAGATAACAAGATCAAGAGCTGAATGATGAATCAAACAATAAATTCATTAAGTGGACATCATCTAGACACTAGTTTTCAGTATGCCTAACCAGAAAGTAGAATTGATATTTCTAGCAAAAAAAGAAAGGGGAATATATAAAATTTAAAAATAAAAGAAAAAGGCAGTGTTTTTTCTTCCATTGAAAATTCAGAGCTTTCTTTTGGTTACCCTTTACCTTTTTGTTAAAGTACAGTTCTACAGTCCTTCAGATGAGGGCAAATGGTACAATGAAGCTACAACAAGAAGTAACAGAATACCCGAGAACCAGAACTCGCTGATCTGCGAGCATCGGGGTGGCGAGTTGGTGACCATCTCGAAGCCAATCAGGAACAGCCATCTAGGGAACCCCAAGCGGGATCGGTCTCTCGGGAAGGGCGAATCAAAACGTGACAAGCAATGTACATCTCACTGACTGAAACTATAGATATTCAAACTCCCCAAGTAAATTCACAAAGGGGGGAAGAGATCAACATTGGAAGTTTTCACTTGAAAGCACTCGGAAGAGAAGGACCAGCAATGTTGAACATAAGTTACAGAGACCTTTGTTTGGGAGAAACTCTTTTCATCGGTTACAAATCCCATCCGTCTTTGCGCCTGTCAAATCCCCATTTCCGATCAGCCAAATTTCCGTACAACTTCGAAAACTTATTGAGACAGTCGCTTCTTAACTGATAGTGAACTTGGGTGTTTTTGCTGATAGCGGCACCGGAGAACTTTGACGTGTCGATTGCCCAAGCTGGCCTCACATATTCTACTGTTTGAGATGAGCTTGCATTGGCATACAGAAAGTTCAATAAAACATCTTCACAATTAAAAATCTTATCAACCAAATCCCTGCCTGGCCTTGCATTTGCACTCCAGTACCTTTTAAAAGCAAATTCACTATCAATGAAAGCTGCCCCAGTAAGTATCATATTGTACCCTTTATGAGTTCGAGCATATTTCTCGCCTCGGTATGTCAAAGGACTTCCATTAACAAGTCGGGGATAAAAGCCCACAATGCGATCAGGGTGTTGTCGCCATACCCTAAAACCTCGCTCAACATCATCACAAGTCATCATGATGTCATCGTCAAGCTCCAAAACAGCTCGAGTTTTAATCAAAGCGTCCAACTTGAACCGGTTGTTAAGCGAGTTCTTCTCTTCTATTCTGATTCTAACAGGCACAACTGAATCCAAATCACTCATTTCTGGAGGTGCTCCCTTGTTCCACACCACAACGATTTCTCGAACAGATGAGCATCTCGAATAATGCTTCACATACATTTTCAAATTCCAAAGTCTAGCATCATAGGTCATCGTTAGTAACGTGAACTGAGAGTAGTGGTCTTTAAATGGGTACGCTTCTTGGGCACCGTTGCCCCCATATATGTATTTCACTGCAGTGCACATCAGTGCAACTCCAAATACAAATAAAATAGCAAGAACAAGTCTGCCAGTGCAAGTATTAGATTTTACCCAACCTCGAAGGATTGAAGGCGCTCTATTCACTCGGCTACAGAACCGCCTCACTTTTGAAGAAAATAAATTTGGCTTTTCCCAGGTTAAGATTGTGTCACTTCTCTTCCCCGTAGTATAAACGCACCAGGTAAGGGGAACAATGCAATTCACTGCTCCAAGTAGCAGACCCAGAAAAATAACAAGAACAGCAACCACGGCAAATGAAGCACAACCAAGTAAAAAACGACGAACTGAATCACCCGAGGGTACCCGATCTCCATCCATCACCCCAATCCATTTACCAGAACTAAGCTGCTGGGCATCAACATGGTGGTAGCGAACACCATTCCAAGCATTGCGACCCTTAACCGGTTCGACTAAGCCCAAAGGAACTTCTACCTCCTTGTATCTATCTTTTGTAAGAACTTCGATCTTGAAAACACGAACTTTCTTACCATATGTTTCGCCACAATCTTGACCAATGCGATAAAGGCTACCCTCATGAATAAACGGTCTGCCCCCGTTACGAGCACCGAAGCTTTTGTCTACATTATAGATAGGGTTCCTCTTGTGAGGCCTCCAAGGACCAAGAGGTGAGCTACTATACCATATCTCCAAATGCCCATTTCTTTTGGTACCAAACCCACTATGATCCGACCCAAAAAGCCAATACATACCATTGTGATTGATGATGACTGAATCAACAAGCGGCTTCTTGAGAATAATTTTATCCAATTCCCACTTCAAAGGAAAATTAACCGCTCGATAAAGACGAACTTCCCCTTTCTTACTGCTTTCAGGCATCATATATATCTGCAAGAAATAATAGGAGATAATTAGACAAAATATCGAACGCACAACCAATCCAGTTCTCCAAAGTGATTCAATCAAGTAGACACTGAAGATCCCAAGCCCATAAACAATCAAAACCAGCTAAATCACTATTTTTTAAAATATAATCAGGGCATTGAGGCCCTCCTTCCCTTATGCTCATAGCCTACCCTCATTAATTTATATCAAGTTCTGAAAGACAACAAGGATTTTAAGTTATTAAGTTATAAACCGGGGGGTTTGAACCGAGAATCTAGGCTAGTGAGATACCATTTTGAAATCCGCTTGGTTTAGAGATCTAAAACCAACTTTACATCTGTCCAAAACATTCTTGGATATATGGTGAAGTTAGACAGTCTTCAGCAATGATTTTAGTTTCTACCCAATTCATTTGGAGAAGAAAAAACCAAAAAAATAAAAAGAAAACAAAAAATCAAAGTCTCTTACCTCACCAAGGTGATCAAAGACAAATGGGAAAGAGAGATGCCATTTCTCATTCAAAGCAACGCCTAATTGTTGCCATGTTGCTCCATTATCGACACTCTTTGCAACGCCTATATCTCCTTGCAAAGATACCGAATTCTTGGTTTCATAAAATAAGTAAATAGTATCTCCCTGCCAGTATAATTAAGCACAATGATTATGTTAATTGTTGCACATGTATCGGAACTGAATGGCAAGATTGATTTGTTCGTGAAAAGAGTAAACATGCTCACAAGAAGGAAAATAAGAGCAGAAAGTGATTCGTCAAAGAAAAAGTTTTAACTATTTATTGGTCGTAGAAGGAGAAAAGTGTGAAGAAAATAATTTAGGCAACCATTATAATATAATGTATCCATTAAACAAAAATTTGAATACACAATGAAATACAAATAAGAATGTTCCTATGAGAGTGGCATAAAATTCTTCAATAGGAAGATACTCCTGGAAGTCTGTAATAGAGAGCAATAACTCAATGACTTCTAAACCGGTTTAAATACTATTTTGAATTCGAACTTTGATCCTTGTTTCATTTTGGTTTTATACTTTCGAATATATTATTTGAACTTTGCATAAAAACATATTTTGGTCCATGCAACTAAACTTTCATATTGCATTTATAACAAGAACTCAATGACTTCTAAACTGGTTTTATACTCTTTAGGTTTACTAGATTGGAATCGTTCAGTTCCTTTTTGTCGGGCTGTTTTTTTTTATGTTTTTTTTTTGTATGTATTTTGTTATTCTTTCATTTTTATCAATAAAAGCTCGGCTTTTCATCAAAATAGAAGGGAAAAAAGAGAGAAGAAAAAAAAAAGTTCAGAGACCAATATTGAATTTAAACCTTTAAACTATAAAATGAAATCTCGAATATGAGTGAATAAAGCTTCAGTCTACGATGGCATAAGTTTAACTAGGAACCTTATTCACCAGAATATTACCAGACACAAAATGCATAACTCACTAGAGGTAACTAGTTAATTCAATAGCTATCAAGAACCTCCATCTTGTACGTTCTGTAGTGTTAATTCAGGCAACACCAGACTACCACAACAAAAAATTGTGTATCGAGCTAAAGTTAGAGCCAAATTTCCAAACTATTTGTGATAAAAATTAGGCCAAACTGGCTACATTCAAAGTCACCCAACCTAATAAATGTATCACATGGTCATTTTCTAGTACATTTATGACTTTAATTTTAGATATTTCCTTTCTTCCTATCCTCTTTTAATTTGACATAATGGAAGTTCATTTATCATAATTGAAGACTTATTATCCCACAGCTACTTAATGATTGCATCATCATTTCATTTAATTATAATAATTAAAATTTCTTAATTGAAGATTAAATAAGAATTCCCACCACAATAAATAAAAATGACAAAATTCTGCAACTTTTTACACCAACTGTTAAGCGAATAAAAAAGCAGAGTTCTGAAGCTTCCATAACATAGCCTGGTCTACAAAAAAGCCAAGCAGACTGTGGAAAGACCCATTTGCAGGGGCGGAGCGGGGCAGTGGCCCATGTTAGTCTAGATTTAAAAAATTATATAAAAAAGAAGATTTTAAAATTCTCCCAAATTTTCCCAAGTATATATTTAGAAGTTAGAAGGACAATTTTAGCCCCTCCCTACGAAAAAATTGCTCTGCCCCTGCCCATTTAAATGGATTAAGGAAGCCCGCTTTGTTAATACAAGTATATATCAATTCTTGTGTAGCAGCAACAACTAAAGTTGGGTCATTGTTAGTGTCTTATAAAAATTATCAGAATAGAACCATACTTTAAGTATTTGACCAATTGTGCTATGCACAAGTGACTCGTAAATATAGGGTGAAAATTAGCATCCAATTTGGTCTTTCAAACTACCCAGTCAAAGACACTGAGCACTTCCTGCTCAAAAGAACCTCTTAGATGCAATTTTATCAAATAGCTACAGACTGACACGGGATCAAAACTAAAAGGTGGATTATGAAGTTTCACATGTGGTTTCTGTTCATATGCTCATTATACCCATCTGTTTATATTTTTCTTGCCCTCAAATTACACCATGTTATCACAACAGTTTAAATGCCCACTCTGGTTTTAAATTTAATATTGAAAACTTTACAACAAAAAAGAAGGTAAGCAATATATTATTCTTCTTTGGTAGGTTTTTTACCACTTTTCTAGTACTTCAAGTTACATTGCAACAAAAATTAGACTATAATTGCACAGAACTTAGAAGGTTTCGTGAACGGCTGCCAAACTATTCTACCATGTATATGGAAGCTTCTAACATAGGTGATAGGAGCAAAAGAATGAAGAAAAGATATATAGATCATTTTGGAACAAAACAAAATGTATTAATCTTTAATGATTATAGGAGAAGAAAATAATTGAGAAATAACAAAGAAATGCATGTTCCCTTTTTTATATCAAGAACAAGGATTCCTCATATTTGCTGTCCAAAGTTGTTTATGCAAACTGATTACTTTTTTCAAAAACAACAATCAAAAAATCAGTATTGTGAGCTTCATTCCATTAAATAAGAAGTGATAAACTTAAAGCAGAGCAAAGATATGATAAACATGAAAAGTTGGACTTCAACGAGCACCAGAACTATCAAAGGACCATAGAATTGCAGGTTCATGAACCACACAATTGCGTGAATCACAACACAAAGTTGCAGCATAAAGAAAAAGTTAGAATATTTCAGCAGCCAAAACTGAAAAAAAAAAGTTACCTGAACAAAAAGAAAAGGGTCGGCAACAAAATTGCTAGGAAAACCAGCATTAGAAACCGAAGCACAAGTGATAACAGGATTAGCAACTGGCCAAGCAGCACTCTCATCTCTCCATACATTCGCCTGCACCCAATTAAAACCCCCCACTTAGCTAAATCCAAAAGCATAATCAAGAATCCATCTCATATGCAGAAATTCCAAAGTTGTAAACCCCACAAAAGCTGAACTAAGGAATGAGTTAATTACATGCACAGAAACTGCTGAAAAACAGATGAAATAGACTATATAACAAAAAAAAGAAACTTGGGGGAAAAGAAAACCAAAAAAGAGTTTGATGTTTAGAAATTGAGATAAACTCACAGTTTCGATGGGTTTAAGGGAAAAGGGAGAGTCTCCATAAAAGACCCCAATAGACCAAGAACCCTCATTGTCTTCTTGACATCCAAGCGATGAGATGCCGCCGACCGTACGGACATACTGAGGGGTAAAAGCTAACCAAGCGTAGAGTGTAGCAATCGATCCAAACAAAACGAAGCATCCGAAGAAGAAGACGAACCCAGAAGAGACCAGCCTGAGATGTCTCTGTTGCCACTTCCATCCACACAAGCAGCTGCTGCTGGAACCGTCGCCGCCGCCTCCGCCGCCGCCGCCAATACTCGCCGCTCCACTCCCTCCCGCCCCAATTGGACTCGAACCCATCTCGGAAATGAACCCCGAGACGAGTCAAAGGGGCCTCTCCGCCGACGGAAAGATCTCACACTGCCGCTACATAGCCGGAGAAACGACGCCCTACTCTCAACAACATTTCGAGAACCAAATCCCTCGGTTTTGATCTTCCCCTCGGCTTTATTCGCTCGAACTGCACCTTGGGTTCGGCGAGGTCAACGAAAAATCGCCGGGGGGGTTCCGTATTGCTCTGTGAATCGGAGAATGGCGAGTTTGGAAATCGGGGAATGAATAAATTATTTGTACAAATTGTATTTGAGTTTCTTTTTTTTTTCCCCTTTTTTTTCCAATAAATCAAACGGGGGGGCGAAGCGAGAAGAATGAATAATATTTTAATTTTCCAAAGTGGAAGTCCAAATCCGAGAGGTTGAATTCTCCGCGTTTAGGCATTGATTGGTACTCGCCGTCTCCGCGTCGCACGAGGACAAGGACGTGGCACGTGTAGGATGACGTCAGCACCTACACATCAACGCGCATGATTGAATTTTCCTGTGGAACTTTTTTTTGCAATAAAGCCCCTACGGCTAGGAAGAAGTTGCGGATCCACCCTAACAGAAGTTTCTATTTATTATATGGCGGTAAATTAATGCGTGCATCAAGTAAATTAGTTTATAAATGGTTAATGATTTTGCTCTGGTCAAGAAGTTATAAATATTCATAAACTGATGGGAATTTAAAATTCCATTCAAATCATGGAAACAGAATTTTAGTGTTGTTTATTGAATACGCCCTGTCTAAATAGAATTTGAAATAATAACATGATAAATAAGATATTAAACCCACCAAGATAGATCTACTCATAGAGGAGTTATTGATGCTCGTCTTGCAGTCAAATCATTCAAATTAGAGGTGATTACTCGCAAGTCACATGTCGACATATGGTATGCTCAACAATAATGAGTCACTATAATGATTCATATGTAAAATAAACACTGGTTTTGACCTTCGTAAAGATCAAATCGAACTACTAAAGATGATTGCAACTCATGTTCTATGTCAAATCGACTAGAGTCTCACATCTTGATTGTCTAAGATATCAGCCTAGCTGACTCAAACTCATACTGCAGTCAATTGATTTATCAATCAAAGCCGACCTATACTTTATTTATGCAGGTAGGAACCCCCGACATCTCATCCACAACAAAACACCGTGATTATCGGATTGTCAGAGAGTTGTAGGAGAGCTTGTCGGAAGCTCCACCTTAAATAGAGACTATCCACCTCATTTTCAGATACTATATTATCTCTCGAGTATAGATCGATCAGTCACTAACTTGAGTGTCAGAGTGCTTATTTTTTTTATTTTTTTTTGCAGGTCCTCTACTTTGCTTTCACCTCAGGTCATCCATCGAACAAAAACGAAACTATTTTGACTGCAGTATATCAGACATCAAATTCTAACCATGAACTTTCTATTTGATTGGGAAGCTGATTTTGTCCAGCGGAGCATAACTAGTTTTTTTGTTTTCTTCTAAAAATAATGAGATTATAAAAATCATGATGAATACAAATTAGAAAGAATATCATCAAATGGTTAATAATTCATATGGTCTAAATAAATTATAAATTCAATTTTTTTTCAATCTCATCTATAATTTAATGGAACTAAGAAAAGAAGTGAACTTTTCAGACCACTTTAGACAAATTCAAATAAATTACAGATTTATTTTTGTTGAAGAAAGTAACTGTTCAAATATGTTGTTACTTTTATCTTTTCCAAAAACAATATATTTTGTGGTTTTTTAATCTATGATGTCATGGTTAGTTTGTACTTTTCTTTTTTTTTTTTTTATCTTTTTTTAAGTTGAAAATGACCTGTAAATTATTAATTTATAATATCATATTTTTTGTTTTACTGTTTTTGTATTATCCTCTAAAAGAATTAATAAAAGAACAAAGGAAGGGAAATACGTTGTGAGAATTATGGATGTCCGTTGAATTATGTCAGATAAATAGATAATTTTTTTCCTAATACGAATAAATATATAAATAAAGTTAGGTGAAGTTTAACGTGTTGATTTTATGGAAAGAGTTTCCTCGTTTGAATTTAAACGATTCTTTGAAATTTTAATTTTAATTCCCTCTAACAAAAGAAAGCCGTCCTATGGATGCTTCCTTAAATTGACTAGAAAATTAAAATAAAAACTGCAAACCCATTCCATTTCTTTTATATCAATTTTTTTATGTACTAATTTTTACTTAGAGGTATTTATATTATAAAATAAATATGTATTTTTAAACGTAATACAAATTTTTATTTTATTAAAAAATTAACATAACTTCAAATCAAAATCAAATTTATGTTCTATTAAAAAAATAATAAAAAGTGTGACTTTCAGCAAGATAATTTTTTTTCTTGTCTGTTGTCTTTTTCTCATTTATGTACTTCCATTCTTTTTCTCTTGACAAAATTATATATATATATATATATATATTATTTATTTATTATACAACTCTAAATGACATAGTTGAAGTGTACTAAACAAAATGACGTAGTTGAAGTAAAATATAAATTTTAAAAACACAATGCATTGTTTATTAAAATAATAATAATAAATAATTATTGATTTAGTAATTATAGTTTAAAATCTATAACGATTTAGTCTATAAATTCTAGCATGCAGCAATTTAAAACTTATAGTTTAAGATTTATAGAGGTAAAGAAACTACCATGAATCATTCTTATCTAAAAGTAGTAACTTTCTACTAGAGGCGTGATATTTCAAATGAAGAAAAAAAAAATATATTGATCCATGAAGTTTGAGGTTACTGTCTTTAGTCACGAAATTTGAAAAATGATTATAAATGGTCCCCGAGAATGAAGTGTCATGGCTAAATTGGCAATATTAAAAAAATTATATTAACTTTATTTACGATTTTTTTCTTCCTCTTTCTCTTGCATTTTTTATTCGTTTCTCTTTTCCTCCCTCATTTTTTCGTATCAAGTACCTATTTAAAACCGCCCCCACACTTATTCTATCGATCAATTAAAAATAAAATAAGGTCGCGTTTACTTAATCGCAATCGTAATGGAAAGCAATCGTAATGTTATTCCATTGACGTTGTTTACTATAAATTTTCTGAAATCGTAATGAGAACTCATTTGATGTTGTTTACTAAAACTGTTTGGAATCGGAATCGGAATAAGATATATGGTAATTACTAATATACCCCTATCTCCTTTTTAGCCAATTACAAATATATTATTGTGCTAATCTTTTTAAATTATAATAATAATAAATTTTAATTTAATTTATTACTATATTGATAGTAAATATTTCTTATTATAACAATTTATCTAATATTAATACATAATGAATAATTAAAATAAAATTACATCAAATAAAATATTTTTTATTCTAATATTTAAAGTGATAATATCTATTTAAAAAATTTATTGATGTTAATTAATATTAATATTATATATATAATCACATTAACTAATAAAACTTCGAGTATAAATGGAGAAGAAATTATAAAAATATAAAAAAAACTAATTAAAAAATTATATGGATCTAATCCATAGATGAGAGAGAAATAGTAAAAGTGGTACATTAATTATAATATATATGTAAAATTGACGGGATAAGGAATGAGAATGAAATTGATGAAGTTGTAGGGATATAATAAGATTATAAATTTGAGGTGGATCCCACCATTTGATTACACGAAACGGGACCTAAGTTCGAGACTATCTGGAACATAAATGGATCTATTTTGAAATTTTAAAGCATTAAGTAAACACAACTTCAAACTTGTATTTTACCTCATTTCAAAACATAAAAGTCGAAACTAATAAATGCGGAAATAAATAAAATAATTATAATTATAGGCTAAATGAATTCGGAGTTGGGTGGGATTATTATTATTATTATTATTTTATCTCTCCCACGTCTTTGTGTTATCATCATTATCACGACAATTGGAAGTGGTTTTTTGGAAAGTGCAACTTGAGGATGGATGTAATTTATATTATCTAATGAATTACACACACAATCAGGAATGGCCGGATTTTTTTTCTCCCTTTTTTACAATTTAATCATTATACTTTTAGAAAGGTAAAAATTAAGATTTTGGTTTAAATTTTGATTTAAAAATATGTGACTATAAAAAAGTTATAAAATGAATAAATGATACAAAAAATTCAAGTACATAAACCAAAAATGTATTTGGAAAAAAAAACAGAGTTTCCAAAACTCAATCAATTAATTAGATGTCTATCAAAATCATTATTTCTTATCTAAATTGTCTTTGAAATTTTATTTTCACAGGGGTGTAATTTTGATCGATTAAATTTAAGTGATGCAAAATGGAGATGATATAGAATATTACTCTTGAGTATTTAAACTAAAAAATGACATAACGGAACTAAACAATAAAAATCAACATAAATTTAGTTCAACAGTAAAAGACATCTACTATTTCGTTTAAGGTCAAAAGTTTAAATTCTCACATCTTCACATTTATTTGTAAAAAAATTATAAAAAAAAAACTTAAATATTTAAAACTTATTCATAATTTTATTTTATTGTTCAAATTAAAATTTTACTTTCCTTTCAAAGAATATACTGTTGCTTTTGTGTGACCAATCAGAAAAGAATATACTATTACAAATTTTAGTGATGGCAGGGACAGGATCACAAGGAACAATAATTTGAGTTGCTGGTCAATTATCACCCCCTCATGTAGGCCATATGACATTTGCAAGTATTAAATTAATCTCTTTTTTTTTTAGTACAGTATTAAACTAATCTCATTATCGTTATTTCTCAAAAAAAAAAAATCTCATTATCGTTATAAAAAAATAAAAATAGTAACAATCTCATATTCTATTTTAATTAAGGACTGATGGTGTTAATAAATTTATGTGGTCAACAAAACTACGATGGAATTAAGATCAAATAATTAATTCGAATTAAGTCTTAATGTTGAAAACTAATATGATTGTTTCATAATCTCATTATCATGACATACAAATTCTTTTAGAGTCAATTCTACCGACAAAAATTTAATTGATTTAAATGACCTATATTAAAATTTTCAATTTTTAAATTTTCTCTTTTCTATTTTGATCACAATCTCACGTAACTTTAAATTTTATTTCTTATTTCGATCACAATCTCACGCAACTTTAAATTTAATTCTCATGGTAAATATGTTAAAGACAAGTCTAATTCAACGATAATTGATATATATATCCAACTAAGAAGTTGTAAGTTAGATCCTCACCTCAGAGTTGTACTAAAAACAATTCTCTTGATAAACATCGATAAATATATGTTTATAAAAAAAACGTAACAATAACATATGAATGATTTAATTACATATAATAATATAACACAACATGCCTGTAATTTTATTTATTTATTTATTTGTTTTTATCATTATTTAGCATCATGCCTCTGATTATTTATAATATATATTTGTTCTAAAATAATATTCATTAAATATTTCGATTGAAC
This sequence comes from Momordica charantia, assembly GCF_013281855.1. Lineage (NCBI taxonomy): Eukaryota > Viridiplantae > Streptophyta > Magnoliopsida > Cucurbitales > Cucurbitaceae > Momordica > Momordica charantia. Next base: position 28,106,123 of record NW_028275167.1, on the reverse strand, counting down.
CTAAAAAATACTTTTAATGTAGAATTTTATATGAATGGGTAAGATAACTGATCAATGAAGAATCCTCGAGCACTCCCAGACTAACGAATAAGGCCGTCGAGTTCGACTCAGCGTCAACTTGGACCCAAGAGAAGCTATACGGTCAAATTTGACCTTCTTGAATTTATTTGGTAGGACGAAAGTTTTAAATGTCGATGTCGACGGAAATATCGAGATCTCAATTTCATGGAAATGTCGATAAAATATCGATGTCAATGGATATTTCTATATAAAATTAAAAAATCATAAAAAATATTTAAATTAACAAATACACATTTTCCTATTTCTAAATTAATTAAAAATAATTAATATTAAAATTATGTATATATTAGCGACATTTTGTTGATATTTTTCATATTTTATCGATTTTATTGTACTATGATAGAAATATCGATTTACCCCTCATATCGAGTCAAATCCATAAAAATATGATTATGTCGGTAGAAATGTCGATATGTCGAAAAATATTTAGAATCTGATCATTGAGGAAAGGAACTATCGTTCTCCATATGGTTTAATAGCTAAATATATGTCGCTTTAGATTTGAATTTGTTTAAAAAGTTTAATTTATATTTTCTAATCTGCTTGTTTCCGTTAAATCTAATTGAGGGTAAATTACTTTATATGATATTTAGTTTGTTAACCACAATTTAGAGGAATAATCAAAGACTTTTTTCCCTTCTCAAATAGAGGAATTAAAGTTTTAAAATATGAAACGTAGGAATTTATGATGGCTTAAAATTTTGAAGGAGGAATTGACAATGTTTCTCTTGTTAGAGGTGTAATTTGAGTTATAAATTTAGATCAACTCACTAGATATAATGCGATGTAAATTTACCATCGGCCGATTTCAAAATTTACAAACTAAGAATGTGATTACAAAAATATTAAAATATAAGAGACTAAAATTATTCTTAAAAATAGAGACTAAAATTAAAATTTGTAATTAATAGGGACTAAATTTGAAAAAAAAAATAACACATAAAAATTTAAATACTAAAACATATATTTAGCATACTACAAATATATATGTGTCACTCTCCAATGATGATTTCGTTTGTGTGAGAGAAGTCGTGATTGTACATTCGAGAAATAATTATATGATATATGATAACTTATAAATAGATATAATTTAAAACAAAATAAGATAATATAAAAAGGGATACAACTATTATGTGAAAAAAAAGAAGTTAGATCTAATTAATTAATGCAAAATTAATATTTTGTCATAGATTATTGTATTAAATACAACCAATGTCTCTGTTGAATATGCATAATATTTCTCAACATGCTTTTTGATGAAAAATTATTATTCAAACTTCAATATAACAAGGAAGAAGTTTATAATTACATCATAATCACATCTTAGATAAAAAAAAGTCAACACGATGTAATAGACTTTAATATGACAGAATATATATTTTTTTTCAAATAATAGTCTACCGCCATGTGCAATCCTACAAGTTTAACTAGACTATAGATTTGATTATTGATTATAATCGAGGAAGTTAAATCATAAGAACCCAACTAAAAAGAACTCTGAAATATTTTTTGGATTTTATGGGAACATGAAATCAAACAGATTGATTCATACTTTATGAATTGATTAAATTAAATTGAAAAAAGAAAAGTATAAAATGATGTAGCAATTGGTTGTCAATGGTGGAGGCCATGTTGATAGATCCACTAGACAGTTTTGATATTAAGTTTGTTTTTATCAATAATTCCATAGAAACATAATCTTTGCACACACCTCTCAAATTGCCTCTTTCATTTGAAATTTGAGTATTTTTTTTTCCAGTTTCTCCGATTACCAAATAAATTAATTTTGATTTAAATACTATTTAGTTTCGGATTCTGTTCATTTTAGTTATGTAATTTCACAATGTCTATTTTCAATTTTTGTTCATTTTAGTCCACATGCTTTAGAAACGTCGACTTTGACCTTGTACTTTTAAAAAGTATTGTTATAGGGAAATAAGCTAGATCCAGTTAGGCGACAGGAGATCGGAAGAAAGCCAAGAAGTGGGCACAAACTAGGAAAGGGGGCGGCACCTAGCGACACGGTTGGCCCTTGGCCGACCAGTGGTCGGCATCGAGACCTCCTCGACGTTGAGCAGTCGGCCGAGAACCATAACGATTCATCCCAAACCATCCCGCCTCGATTCTCGATTCAACTGAACCCTAAGTCCACAATGAAATGAACGGGTCCAGCATGAGGCCCACTCCGTCTAGATCTCATGAGTGCATTGGGATTCAACTTAGGTAAATCTTAAAGCATTAGGATTCGACCTCTATAAATAGGGGAGTAAATTAAACCCTAAAGGTATGCTCACAACACTCTACATTTTATACTCAACTACTCCGATTATGACTTAAGCATTGGAGCTTGTGTGACAAGAGCCACACCTATCTCTAATGCTATTTCGATCCCTTTTATTTTTTAACATTAATGCGAATTTGGCGGAATCTCAGGAGGCTAAATTTCTGCGTCAGATCCCTTCATTTTTAATTTTATCTCATTTATTCATTCACTGAATTCCTTGAGATGTAGTCATAAATTTGTATATGGAAAAATTTTCATTCTGAAAAAAATTGTATTCAAATTTTGTAAATAGAGACTAAATTAGTCACTTTTTAAAAGTGTAGAGATTAAATTTGACGTTTTAAAAATATAATGACTAAAATGAATAAAGGTTAACATTTTTAAAAGTACATAGATCAAAATGAACAAAAGTAAAAAATATAGGATCGAGATACTACTTTAATCATTAATTTATTACGTCAAAGTAAATATAACTCAACGGTAATTGACATATATCTCTAACCAAGAGGCTGTGGAAAAAAAAAACTACGACGAAAACTCGGAAAATATTATGAAAATGTCCAACGTCTCCCGCGTATCTTCACATGGACACCTAATCAGTCTTATTTTTAAATTTAAGTAAAATAAAAAAAATAATGCATGTACTTTTCTGTAATTATAATACGTTTGTTTAGTTTCTAAATGATTGGGTAGCAATAAATTTTGCGGCATCGTACTTTTTTAATATAAAAGTTATGAATTTACCGTCAATTATCAACTATTAACATGTTATTCTTAAAAATATATATTAAATTGTTTTTTTTTTCACAAATAATTTAAATCCCATATGCAACTAGGTCATAATTTCAATTTTGTCCATCGTCTCATTTACTTAAAAATTAATTTGAGGTGGCAGCTACACATTATCAACTTGAAATATAGTATTTGACAAAATGCACTTCAAAAACTAAGTTAGTATTGAGATTGCGGTTGAGCAAATTGATGATCAAGAAGTCGGAATCAAGATATTTGAGTAACTGTAGGAATGGTTTGACTCTCCTTTATATAGAGAAATGATTCGAAGAGGCAAGCCCTAAAGATCAGAATCGTGTTTGTCAGAACAAAGATTCAACGCTGGTTTTAATAATATTCTAACACATAAATTCGTACTCCCACCAAATGTTAGTAATATGTCTTGCCGCCGCTCGAGAAAGATGGGGCAAGCCGAACTGCTCATCTTCTAACACACATTTTTTCCTCCTTAACTCGACGAACACAGGTTGAAGTCCCAATACCAAGAGATGTCGTGGTAGTGGCCCACTTGTTGTGGTCACATATCATCCATAACATTTATATTTACAAAAATAAAAAAATAGTAAGAGAATAGATCTTAGGTAGATTTATAATATACATGAATTAATCATTTCATTGTCAATTATTTTGAGGTGAAATTCAATAAATATTAATAATCTGAATTTACAGGAAATTGAAAGTAATTATATTGAAGTAGAAAATTCAGCAGGACACGTGGAAGGTGATGGGAGTTGTGCCCTTGTGAGAGGGAAAGGTGCTGTTTGGCTGTGACACTGACCAGGACGGACTACAGTTGACCTAGTCTGGACTCTTAGCACACTTTTTTTTCTTTTTAATTTCATAAATAATTATCAATTCCAATAAGCTGAGTTGGATTTTTTTAATTAGACAAATTACTGTCATATTTATTAGTATGTTGGGATATTTTTCTGATTTGACCGGCTGTATTCTTTTTTTTTTTTTTTGAAGAAATACTCAAAGGAAAAATCCAACTTTGAAATAAAAAAGTAAAAAAAAAAAAAGAAAAACGCCTGGTATGATGTAGTTTTATACGCAATAACTCATTGTTAAAACTGGAGATTATTATTATTTAGTACAAGCTGAAAACCAGAAAATAAATAAATGATAAAGAACATCTTTGGTTATGATACCATTAATTTACAGTGGATGATGTTTTGGAGCTAGATTTATGATATCTATTTCTTCGAGCGTAGAGTTATAGGAGAATAGGAGAATGGAGTGAAGAGAAAGTCTCCTACATGACCTTTCCTCGGGTGGTCTTTGAGGTAATTGATAAAAAATTGGAGTTCATTTATCATATATTCATTATTAACGAGAAACTTCCAAACGATCGATGAAACATAAAGTTGTATTTAATTTTTTCAATATTTTCGACTATGTGTATGATAGTAAATTTGGAAATTGTATCTCAATTTAAAAAATTCTTCCGTGTTTAATAGTATATTATAAAAATTAATGATAATTACCAATTAAATATTTCGTTATTTAAAATAATATTAATTGAATTATTAACCCATATGTTATAAATTTTGTATAATAATTATTTTATATTATTATATAATTTATAATATATCATGTTTTAATTTAAAAAAATATGAAATGAGGTTATAATGTAAATAATATATTTATAAAAAACTTTACATTTTGTCAGTGTAATGATGCATTTTGAAGTTTCAATTTAAAATATGAAAAAATTGAAACATAAAAATGTTGTTCGATAATTTTCACCAATTACATAATAAAAAGCAAACATATTCAATAGTATTCACTAAATATGAAAACAAAAAACATTATTAGATTGCCGCCATAAATAACTTTAAAAATTAAAACTAGCATTTTACAATGTTTTCAAAAACTACCCTACTCTTTAATAAATCCCTGACCTTATAACTTTAAAAATTAAAATTAATATTTTACAATGTTTTCAAAAAGTACCCCCACCTTATTATAAAAGAATAATAAATTGTAAATAGGATATTAAATTTTTATCGACATGTCAACATTTTCACGACATCTTAATGTATCCACAACTTCGACATCGACAAGAAAGTAAATCGATATTTCTATAATATTATAAAAAATATCGATAAAATCTAAAAAAATATCAACAAAATATCGGACCTAATATTAATATTAATAAATTTTAATTCATTTAAAAATAATAAAATACTTATTTGTTATAGAGAAATATCCGTTCCCAATATTTTCATTGTGAGATTTAAAACTTTAATTACAAAGAACGGAATTTTGTCACTTCATATTTGTAAAAAAAAAAAAAAAAAAGTGGTCACTTTCAAGGTTCAAATGGCCGGAGCGTGTCTGTAATATCACATTGGGCGGCCGGAAATTGATTTGGTTTAGTTTGTCCCGTTTCTTTGTCAGCGGAGGCAGATTCAAAGAAAAAGCTCATCACGTCACGTGACATTTGACAACGGAAGATTCAAACATTAAAACTTAAAAATTAAAAACGAAGATGATAAAGGCTGCAGCCTGCAACTTGTGGGCCCCATAAAAAATAAAATAATTTTCCACGCAAATATAAAATTAATTAATTTCTTATCATTTACAAAACCCCACCATTTTTTGTCTGGATTTTTCCAAAAAACAAAAATATATAAAAGTAATTTTAAGAATGTGATTGTATGGTCCAGCAGACCCACCAGATTGGAAACAACGGTTCATTATCAAACCAATTCATTAAAACATTACATCACTACGATTTTATCATATGATATTCAAGCAATAACATTGTGGTTCGATATAATTGAAAAATGGTCAAATCGAATCTAACTCAAGTGGTTAAGACATCTATCTCTGACCAAAAGGTCATGAGTTTGAATCCCCACATCACATGTTGTACTAAAAAAAGATATAATTGAAGAAGGAAAAAAAAAAAAAACTTTGTCCAATTAAAATGCACATCTTTACCTGATAAATGGATGACTCATTAATATTTATTAGCTACGATGAAACTAATCATAACATATATTTAATTTTATGTTAATTACTTCTATTTCGGATGTGATTATTAGCTACTACATCATGTAACATTGCATCTGATTGTCTCGACTTAAATAAAGGAGTCATTTCCTTTTAGACTCTGCTTCGACTTAATGATATATAGCTCTATAATTTGATATGGAATTCAACTCTTCAATTTAAAGCACGTTTTTCTTTTATGGTGGGAGGAAGACTCAAAATACTAATAATAGTGAGTTGATATTAAGTGCACGAGCTTTCAAATCCTACCACATTTTAATTACTTCCCAAATTGCGGGAAAACTGATGGTAAATTTTAAGCATCCACACTTTTTTCTCTTTTGGCTATATATATGGTCTTTTATTGATTAAAATGTTTAGTTAGTTACATTGGTTTTGATTACTTTCAATTGTATTGTATATTTAAATATTAGTGAATTTAAAATTATAAATTATTAAGGGTGCATTTATTTGGTAACCTATCAATAAAAATATCAAAACAAGAAATCTCAATATATTTATAAAATAGTGGGAGTTACCAACTAAATATTTAGTTCGTTCTAAAATAATATTAATTTTGTTGAACAATTATTTTACAATATCATATAATTTAATTTATAATATATTATACTTACAATTTTTTAAGTTTAACAAGAATAAAATTAGTTTATAACATGTATATATATCTATTTTTTTAATGTAAAGGCATATATTTATTTTAATGTAGTTTTGCATTTTAAAGTTTCAAATTCAAATTGGAAATTTGTTTTCAGAATTTATACTATTTCAAAATTTAGAAAAAAATTTTAAAAACAAATATGTGAAATAGATATTCCAACTCCCAAGAAATGCTTATTTAAAATAAATTTAAACAAATTATAAGTTATTTGTAAATGGAGATGGAGATTGAAAATGCTTGTTACCTAACCAAACCCTACCTTGGTCTTGACTATAGTTGAAGAGGTTAGCAATTACTTAAAGAAAAATACTTGACTTAGAGAGTTTTTTTTTTTCTCCTTTCTTTTCAATGACTTTTAGAGTAGATAGAGTTGAGGTGTATGCAAAATAATCTAAAATAAACTAAGTAAAATAATAATAATAATAAATAAATAGACAAATTTACTTTGTTTAGTTAAAAAAAAATAGCAAAATAGGTCAACCTCAGTATAGCTTGGTTCAGACATATATTTCCATACAATTAGTACCTTCTTTAAAGGAGGAAGAAATCACAAAATCTTATAATTTACGATCAAGTCATTCAATATTTCATTTTTTAGAGAATAAATTCTCACATTTAAATTATGTGTCAGATGTATTATTAATACCCTATCCCCCATCTGGAAATTTTAGTTCAAATCTTTTTCATTTATTACGGTTCTTTTTTCACGAGTATTGTAATTGGAATAGCCTTAGTATATCATTGATCAAAAGATTGATGGAGATTATGTTTTAAGAATTAAAAAAAAATCTTCACAAAACAAAGAAAAATACTTAAAAATAAACATAACTTTTAATAAGACTAAAAGAAAGAAAAATATTATTAGAGTCCAATTTTATTTTTGATTTCTAGAATAATTCTTTTCACATTCTAATCAATTTGGTCCACCAAGTTGAATGTGAAAGGAACCTTAATTAATGGATTATGATACTCAATTAAATCTAGACAAAATATAAAGCAACATAATTCGACTATTCTATTTGCTCCTCAAAAGAAGAGGAAACATTATCTCAAAAGAAAAAAAAAAAGAAAAAGAAAACCCTAATGGTCCATTTGGGAATTTTCTACAAAGCTTGAAGGCGAATGGACATACCAAAATGGAACCCACAATGCTGTTGAACGGTGTTTTGAACGAGGGGGGTTTTTTTTTAATTAATTATTATTTAATTTGACAATATGCTCAATGGCTATCATCAAAACAGAGCTTCCACTTTAGGGCACTGCTTACCTGCTTTCCTTGGTGGGAGATGTTTTTTCTTCAGTCAATAATCAACGGAAAACGGGTATTCTGACGAAACATAGACTTTTTTTTTGGTAGGGAAAGGGCAAAACCCCAAACAAACTAAAAGAAGAAACGGTTAGGAGAGCGCATTGATTTTGTGTAAATATCTAAAAATGGTTGGGCTGTTTAAATATTTGTTTCTGTTACCTTATTGTTATGAGGTCGTGATATATTGTATAAATCTCTGTCTTTGATCTTTTGTTGAATGAGAATGAGGACATATCATTTGTGATCAGTTTCTTTTATCTCTAGACTATTTCTAAGCATACTTAGAAATTTAAGAGAAACAACGAGTTTGGCATGACTGAAACATAGTCAACAAAAGACAATAACAAAGATCTCTGGGGTCAAAGCGAGTATAGCTCAACGTAATTGACATATATCTTCAATCGAGGTTGTGAGTTCGATTCTCCACCCTCCATGTTGTACTAAAAAAAAGAAAGACCTCTAAGAATCTCATCACAAATATAGACACTTAGAGGAAAAGAAGCTGCAAATTTGGCAAGCCAATTCGATAGTGACTATTAAATCTTTCTTAACTATGCTTCCGTGATCTCAATATCCCTCTTATTTGAATGTGGTAATGGTTCATTTATGTACTCCTACTTTCTATTCTGACATTATAGAAACAATCCAATCGAATGAGCTGATGAATACTAGAGGACAGAAAGAAAATCCAAAATACCTTAATGCTTCACGAGAATATTATAAACCACTTGAAAGGCCTCAACCAAAACTTCTCTTTTTTTATCTTCCAAATGTAGTATAATTAATTCAAAAATTAAACAAAAGTATATATATATATATATATATATAGACACACACACACACACACACTAGGACGGCCATTTAATTATTTTCTAAAGTTCAATTCACTTTTTGAAAGAAAGTATGAAAGTAATTTCATTTCCGTTTTTTTTTTACCAATTTAATTAGAGCGAAAAAAAACAACGTTGCATTTGATAATTTTATATTTTTTTATTCTGTATTTTTTCCTTTTAAGTTTCATTTTAAAACTTAAATTTAGGTCAAATTATTCTCTTTCCTTCCCATTTCTTCATGTTTATGTTTAATTTTCGAAATAGTATTGTTATAGAGAACAAAAACGACCCGAAACGAGACAAGAAATGGAAGCCGAAGATCATTGACTGGGAAGACCGGCCCGCGATGTAACGAGCCGACCTAAAGGACGACCTAGCATCGAGGCTGTCATAGCGCCTCGGTGCCGACCCCACCTTGACATCGAGGCGCCTACTTCTCAACAGTCGCCTCCGGGTCAAGATACCATGTGGGCCTCCTCCGCTTGGATCTACATCAGGAGGTTAAACACACTTATTCGAGGTCGAGATCGATCATTGGGCCTCACAACTTCGAATTAGGGCTCAACTACAGAAGGTTCTGGAACCACCCTCACAACTATAAACAGCAGTGCAGCCTAATCTTATAGGGGCAAGTGACTTATCTCTAGCTCACTAACTCTCCCTCGCTAACTTAGGCATCCGTATCAGCAAGGGTTCTTATATTTAATATTTTATCCTTTAAGGGTTCTTATATTTAATATGCAATTTATGGACTTTTTTTTTTTTTTGACAATTGTAATATAGTTGTTAGACATGAAAAAATGGCAATTTGAAATAAGGGCTGTGTCATTTCGAGACTCGAGAGTACATTTGGTTTGGTAACAGAACTTTTCATGGGGCCGCTGTTTCTGTGGGCTTTCTCTCTCAGTTTTTCAGTAGGCCCATTAGGCTTTCGGATATAATGTAATGTAAGTCGTATATTTATACTTTAGTGAATTACATCTACAGTACTTAGAAATTTGAATTCTAATTGTTCCTAAATTTTGAGTTATGATAATTTAGTCCCACAGCTTTTGAGAGCAGATGTTTGAACTCACGATCTTTTAATTTGAGATATATGTGATTTAATCTAGTTGATATGATAAATTTATATGTATATAATATATACTGTTTAATTTTAGATTATTTTATTCATTATGGACATGAAAATATTATTAAAATTAAAATATAAAAAATTTCATCTTCTCACCTTCTCTCATATCACGTTTGAATTCTCTCGTCTTCCCTCATCATTCACTCCTTGCTTCCCAACCCCCCCTTCCCACGAACCACGTTTTCGTCGCCTCGCTCTCATTCTATGATGGACCATGTTGCTGCCACCGTTACCCCAATTGTCGTCGTCTGGAATAAAGGTGAAGGCGTCTTCGTTCTAGATATGTTTGGAAAAAGAGTTCATTTATTTTAGATCTAGAACAAGACATTCGTTCTATATTTGAAACTAAGGTGGAGGTGTTTTCGTTCCTCGTGTACACATAAAATTACCCCGACATATTGCTGTTTAAAAAATTAATAACAATCTAGAACCATTTAAAATCATTTTCAAAATTGGTATGTTTTGTTGACTCGTCTATTTACGAGTGGAGCTTAAAAAAAACCAAAAAAAAAAAAAAAGGGAAGGACGAGGACGAGCTAAAAATAGAAAAACAAGGGAAAAGGAAGAACACTACACGGAGAGCAATAAGCGGAGCTAAAAGTTAAATAAATAAATAAATAATTCATTAAAAAAAATCGATGCCTATAAAAAGACCGTTTTAATTTCGATAGCATAAAAATATCAACTTAAAATATCAAGTTAGAGAAAAAATATCAATCACGAGAAGAGCAGATTCTCTGTAATTCACAGGAACGTGAGCAGTAAGCGAGAGTATGCTGCGTGAGTACGTAAAGTAAACCAAAGCCCAAGGTTAAAGGTTTCGATCGAAGTCAATTGTTCGAACTCCAAGGTTTCAGTCACTGCAAGAGAGCTCTGAGGATCTGCTTCATCGCGCAGCACAGAACAATCGGAATTCGGCCATGAACTGTCTTCAAAACCTTTCACTGTCCGTCCGAAGTGAAGTCATCATTTACTTTCCGATTCCATCAGCTTCCAACAATTTCATCATTTACTTTCCTCTTCAAATTTCAGATCATCTACTTTGCCTCTGCGAAGCTTCAAATGCCGGAAGATAAAGCCTGAATTCCAGCTCTGCAAACTGGTACGCTCGTTCGCGCCACATTCTATATGTGAAGCTTATCTATTCCGCTTCTGTGTTATTTGTATTGAATGTTGTTTTGTTTGATGCAGGTAATGAGGAATTTTACCGATCTACATCGCCGTTCTCTTGTGAAGGTAGCTATAAAGAACCTGTGATTACGAGATTTTCTTGAACATTTTCTTTTATTACGATCGTTCTGTTAGTTTCGTGTAAGTGCTTATTTTCTTTGATCAGTTTGCCGATTGAATTTATAGCTCTCTCTAAGGCTTGGCCTAGTTGTGAACTATATATTGTTATCATCTTTCGGAAATGTAGCAAGTCTTACGGCAAATTAGTCAGTTTAGTCATCCGTAGTTTTGGTAGCTTTAGATTACTGGTTCTTACAAATAATAGATATTTGAATAATGACTCGTTGTCTACAGGCAGTACCTGGCTCTACATCAAATGCCGAAATGAGTGGCGCTGAGGTGAATGATGCTGAGGAAAAGGAGGAAAAATCTGAGATATATAGTCATAACATGACAGAAGCCATGGGTGCTGGTGAGAGCCGTTATCATGCGATTCCACTTTGAACTGGAAAATGCCTGTGCAGATGCGAATATTTGTAATTAAATTATTTGGATGTCAGAATTGGTTGAATGACTAAGAAATTAGAAATTTATTGCCATTTAGAGAAGAAAATTGATTTTCTGTTATGCGCTGAAATCGCAATTTGCTTAAAATTTTGAATTCAAGGGTGCAAGATTGCAGGTTGATTGATCTAATCTGCTAGTTTTCTTCATCGTATAGCTAGAGCTTAGAGAGATGCTTGCTGAGTTTTTACTCTTTAGTTGACTAATCTGATTCCTTTTTGACCTCTATGATATAGTATTGACATATAGACATGAGCTGGGAATGAACTACAACTTCATTCGTCCAGATTTAATTGTAGGATCATGCCTACAGGTGATCATTGTTTTTGACATTTTTCAACATGTACATTTTTTTATGCATTAACCATCTTATAATTTAATTCTAATCCAATTACGTCATGTTAGACTCCAGAAGATGTTGACAAGCTTCGCAGCATTGGAGTAAGAACAATTTTCTGCCTGCAGCAAGATCCAGATTTGGAGTATCCAAATTTCAATTCAGTGGCAATACTTTCCTTAATGTTTCACTTAAGAAAATTTCATCATACCTATGTACGTTTTACTAAATGGTTGATATTTGAGAAATTCTAACAAAAGTAGAGAGTTCCATAGATGAAGTGAAAAATGCTAAATTTCCTTCACCGTATTGGAAAGATATTTTGGAGTTGACATTGGTGCCATAATAGCATATTCAAAGACGTATGATGATATTGAACATTTGCGTGCTCAAATAAGGTCAGAAGAGGTTTGTTATCTTTGCTGTGCTTTCATGTAAACCCGTAAACCTGTAAAGCATATGATTCTTTGAACTTTTGGGAGATATTAAATACTAGAGTATGATGCAGCATGATGTCAATGCAGCGTTTCAAAAAGTTAAAATATAGCAACAGGCAATACATTTGAATATTTGGAGCTGTTACCTATATATTTTCTGATCGTATGATCTATAGAGTAGTTATTTGCACATCTTTTTGACTTTACATGTTAGTGGAAACGAGATTTCCCATATGATTTTCATGCCCCCATTTACAGCCATAGAACATATACTCCCTGAGGTATTTCTTGTTTGCTCTAGTATCTCCTTGGTTAAGCCAGTCCTACTGTGGGTTTCCAAGCTACCTATCTCAAAGTTTGAATCGTTTTCTTATCTTGCCTGAAAGATTCTATAAAATCATCATTGAACTCTTTGGACTTGATGTTCTCTTAATTAATCGAAAGAAATATTGAAACCTAATCTACCTAAGTACACCTATCTCAGATCCATATCTTTAGACTCACCTTTTGGCCTGTTTTTAGCTTATTATACTAAACATATTTATTAACACACTCAATCTCATGCAAGCACGAGCATGCATATGCATGATCATATTTTTAAGCATGTTGGCATTTTGCTCTCTATGACGGCCGGCTAAGGTCTGATGCAACAGGGATTTTGATGCACACGATCTACGGCTAAGATTACCAGCTGTTGTAAGCAAATTACATAAAGCCATTAACCGAAATGGTGGAGTGACTTATATACATTGCACTGCTGGACTTGGAAGAGCTCCTGCTGTTGCGGTATGCAGATTGGCTTGCTTCTAGAAATAAATAGCTATACTGTACAAATTACTTGTTTGGTAGAATATGATGAATTTCAACCAAGTACAATAATGCGTGAAAGATTAAAATCTCTCCTGAGAAAGGTTGTCTTCTTGGTTTTTGTGTGCTGTTTCCTAATTCGCTCCACTTAAGTTTTGTGAATAGATAAATGTATCTGTGCAGTTCTTTTTGTCGTTGTTTCTTGTTGATTATTTCAGCCTCTATTTAATCAGTCCCACTCTTCTTTGCCTTGTCGATGTTTTGGCTATTTGCTGACATTTCAATACTTTTGCATGCAACTCCTAAGGATGTATTGTGCTGGATAACTGGATGCGAGATTTGAAGCATCACATAAATGTCTGTGCTTTTTTTGGATCTGTTTGAGATAGTTTAGGTCCAATAAGAGTGTTAGTTTTTGGTTGGCAGTTCTTACTCAACATCATGTGTACCTTTTGCCTTTTCCTTTATTTTAATAAAAAAAACTGTAGGGTTTATGTAGATTACCAACTACGGTGATTGTATTTGATTCCAACTTCTTTAGCTTTATGGATTAAATCCCTTTGTTTTCTTGGCTGCCAACTATTGTTTCTGTTATGATGTTGAAAAATTGAGGTTAATTAATATCCTAACTTTTACAAGCAAACATTTTCAAGGTTGTTGTAATAAGAAATTTTATTATGACCATTTTAATTGGAGCGAATGTTAAGGTAGGATTTTGAACCTGTTCGTGTAAAATAGCTTTGGTTATTAGTTCTTTTGTATTTGGAATACTAGCTATATCATTTGGGTCTGCTGGAGAAAGATGAAAATTCATCATGAATCTTGGTCTGCAAGTCGAGTAATTGTATTTCTTTCCAATTCTTAGAGAGATTATTATGCTGCCTAATAAAAGATGTCAAACAATTATAACCTCTGAAATATATATGTGCGAACGTGTATGTTTGTATTTATGTTTTACAGAAATCATGTTTGACTATATAAATGAAAGTACAATGGCATTACAGATAAATATTTGACCCCTTTTGTTCCTTATTCTAAATTGAGGAAATTGAGATCCTAGGGGTACTTGAGAAGTTCTATTTTATATGGGAATTCTGTGGAAATTTTGAATCTTATATTAGTTTATCTCCAGCACAATTTTAATCATTGATAAATATGCTGATTAACTTCTTACCAACTTTTGAAATATTTTACGGACTACAGATGGCATATATGTTCTGGGTTCAAGGCTACGGACTCCATGAGGCTATAGAACTACTGCTGGTAAATTTCCCTTTTATACATTTAGTGCAACGAGTTAGAAACCTTCTATTGATTAGATTTACTCTGTGTATTTCTACTCTTATCTGTTTGGATTGGAAAAATAGGAGTTCTGAAACATTCTATACTTCAGTAGAAAATGCTGTGTTAACTCATCAACCAGTTCATATTTTATCATCACTAGATGGAAGTTGATCAATCCTTTTGTTTAATAACGGACACTGTATTAACCAATGAGTCATCGAGTTTCTTGACTTGTAATCCCTGTTACAAGTTACAACGTAGGATATTATATTCAAAGAAAGAGTTCTATTTTTTAAGTTCTAAAATTTTAAGATTGAAACTATTGTGAGAATTGAAACTTCGGTGAGGTATCAATTGTTTCCGTAGCATTTCTCAGATATTTGGACAAGTTTAGTCCTCTTACCTTGATCCACAGCAATCTTTATATCGTGAAGTGACAACATTCTCCCATTATTGACACACTCATTCATTACAGGAGCAGTGAATGTTTTCATTAAATCTGTCATGACTCGTGACTTAAAATGTTAGGAGTAAAAGTACTGATCTCAAACTATAGGCTTCTCTATGTTAATATGCTTGGATTTGCTTTCTTGCAGAGCAAACGCTCATGCTTCCCCAAAATAGATGCTATTAAAAGTGCAACTGCTGATATTGTAAGTATTTATATTTTCTTAGTTATTTGAATGATAGTTTACGTCTCTTGGGTTATTTTTTCACCTCTAAAGCTGCAGATGCATTGTTTCATAATTGTTCTCCGTGGGTGAGTTCTTTAGTGAAAACAACAAAACCATGGCAGTTGTTTGTTAGTAGAAGTACTGGGAATTCTAATCTGGAATGAGCTCGGCTTAGGGAGAGGGACCGGGCCTCTAAGTACCTCGGGGTCCTGTAATTGAATGAAGCCACGGGAGCTCGTTAATTGGGTAAACTGAAAATGCATACAGGAGCCAGGAGAGGAGCTATCAATTTCTGTTTATTTTACTGCATCCTAAGAGGTGCTAGGAGGTTGGTTACTGTGAGGCAGTAATGATAGGAAGAGGCTACTTCTTGACTCAAGTTTTATTCCTTATTGAGTTATAACTTCTAGGGAGCAATCATCTCTTGGCTTACAGTTATAATGTGGTACGAAAGTGATTCACCAATGTATTTTACTTAAAGCTTTCAGGATTTCGAAAGAAGCTTGTCACTTTATCGTGGAAAAATGACCAATGCTCAACTGTAGAAGTATCTGGACTTGACATTGGATGGGGCCAGGTAACAATGTTTCTTTCTTTCTTCCTCCTTCACCATCCTCTTGATGTTCAGTACTTCCTTGAATGTTTGATTTAGTTTTGGAAAACAGTATACGCATAACATAATTCCATCAGAGACCTCTGTATTCCTTGAAACGATCTGATATAAACCAAAGATTTGATTAGAATACAGCCTATCAGACGCTGGAGAGATCTGATACATTAAATTCCTTCTTGGCCCTAAACTAATTTCCCAAACCTCCCCTACTTTCCCTATATAGTCCATTAAAGAATTGCAAAATAAGGGTCCCACACTTACACCAAAAACACCCTTACCTCATCGTCCTGGTGCACGCATACCCGACGTTCCCTTAGTTAGATCTAAATTATCAATTACTTAAGGCAGCATTCAGCTCCCTTCCCCACAGGGTTAAGTAAACGGATGATTACCGATCTCCATTACATCAATCTTATAATCGTCTTCAGTATCTCCCTTAGTCAACTACTAGGAACCAACATGACTGTCAGTAACTAGGATTTGAATCATCTTGACACTTTTACTTGTGGATGGTTTAAAGTTATGGTATTAGCCTATTTGGCTTTGAGACGTCTCAAGTTGTGGCTTAGACCACTGTTGGATACTAAACAAAATATAGAAGGAAGGCTTGTTAGTTCTTGGAAAATAACAACAAATTTTTAGAAAATTATTTCGAATAACATTGCATCATCGAAGCGATGCATGCAACATTTTCAGAAGAGATATTCATTTGATAGTGATTACAATTTGTGAGCGATGCCATAAAAGTTGAAATTAACTTGTCTCTGTGACTTATTACACAGATTGCTCTTTTTCCCTCGGATTATCATTGAAGTATGGTTCATATTTGTTCTAGTATACTATGGACTATCATATTAGTAGCATCACTGATCAATTAAGTAGGCTTGTCAACTCAGTTCTTTCATGGCCAACTCACCTTTTCTTTTTTTTTTTATTTATGAGAAACACAAGAAAATATATACAAAGACACCCCCAAAAGAAGGGTGGGAAGTACAGCCTAAGGGCGGAGGGTAGAGGTAACCCTCCCCCAAGAAGAACTATACAATTACGGACTTCCAATCTTGTATAATCAAAAGGAGACTGTAGTTACAAAAAACCTTCTCGTGGATTGTTGCCCACCAAGAAGTCGTATGCTTAATATTGACACAAAAAGAATCTACGGAGGCCATTTTTCCAATTCTTCACCTAATTGTACCGGAACCAGACATATGACGTATATCTCTGTATCATGGACCAGTCTTGAAGATCTCTGTTGGCTCTACTCTAGGTTGTATTTGAGTGATACGACCAAAATTAGCTAATGTCAAAATCACTTCCATTTTCATTGATCATGTTTGGTAAATTAAAAAATTGATTTTAGGAAAGTTTATTTAAGGTATCATTTGGACGATGATTTTGAAAAATCAATTATACTTAAATCTTTTTTTTCAAAGTCACTCATTCTACCATCACTTCCGAACACCCTTACTTGGCTCAACTTTTGAACTTGTCCTCGACTGTACTGTGTGTCTTTGCATAGTTCATTACGTTACAATTTGGCTTTACTTCATAACTCACAATAGCAAGCGAGAGAACTACTCAGGCCAATTTTCTGTGCAAGCTCAATTTAAACTCGCAACTATACCTAGTGTTCGAAAAATGTTGAAAATTCTGACAATCAAGACTATCCTGCTTGGTAGTAGGATGCGAACCACAGTTGATGTGATCGTGTATTAATGATGTGAAATAGAAAGTGTTAAGAGTTATTGTTAGAATTAAGCTCAACGCTTCATTATTCCATAACTGTTGCTAAATTCCACGGTCAAATTAGAAACGAATGATTAGCCTATTTTTGATGGATTTAAGAATTTTCAACAACTTTTACTGGTAGGAAATTGTATTTATTGTTTAATCTGTGGAACCTTTTTTTTTTTCAGAGGATTCCATTAAAATTCAACGAGGAACGAGGTGCATGGATTCTCAACAGAGAACTGCCGGTATGACAATATTCGTGAGTTGATTTGAATTTCGATATGAATTTAATAATTAGGATGGAGTTGTTTGTTTTCTATTTAACAGGAAGGGCGATATGAATACAAGTACATCATTGATGGTGTATGGACATGCAATGAAGCTGAGCTCGTCACTCCTCCCAACCAAGATGGCCACGTCAACAATTTCATTCAAGTACGTTCTAGATAATTTCAATCTTATAAATGAAATAATTCCAGCTTTTTTTTTCTTCTAACGTTATTTTACTCGTACTTAGTTTCCTTCGCATGGGCCAATTCTAGTTCCAGAACTTATGGATTTGTGTCCAATAGATTTTTGAACTTTAAAAAAGCTTTTAATTGATCTCTAAATTTTAATAGGCTGAAAGTCTTTCGGCTACTAGACACAAAATTTTAATTTGAGGTACTTTACAAAAGCTTTTAATTGATCTCTAAACTTTAATAGGCTGAAAGTCTTTCGGCTACTAGACATAAAATTTTAATTTGAGGTACTTGATATCTTTCAAGTTTAGGAATTTATGGGACATAAAATTAAAAATTTTAGAGATTTGTAAGACACTTTGGACTTATTATGTATAAACCTTGAAACTTTAGAGACTAAACTCGTAATTTAACAATTTTCTTTTATTCCTATTCTAATAATGAAAACTTGATTTCTTATTTAAAAACATTTTTTTTTTGTTGTTTTTTCCCTCCTTTTTCCTTTTTAATTTTCCAGGTTGTTGATGATGATCCAAGCAGTGAAAGAGCAATTCTTCGGGGGAGGTTAAATGGAGATGAACCAGAGCTCACGGCCGAAGAAAGAAGCAAAATAAGACAATTTCTTGAAGCTTATCCAGATGAAAATTGAATCAAGGTATGTTGCTTTGCAAGTGTCATCTATATTATATAATATATATATATATATTTTGTCAACAAAAAAGAATATATATATATATATATATATATTCACACATTATTCTGAAAAAAGTGTTAAAGAGGACATTATCTGTAATACAGTATAAATAAATACTAAGAAATAAAATAGATCGGATACTGTTGCACGATCACTGTGATTCACATTCACCAAAATAATATTTAATGTTTAGAGTTGATTACTAACCTCATTTTTTTAAGGTTTACCAGGCCTTGAACTATATATATTTTATTGTCCCTCGATAATTGAACATTCTATGAATTTTGCATAAAAATCATTGGCATCTTTTGTGAAGGGATTAGTGAATGATGAGAGAAAAAAATCTTTCTGATTTTTCATTTTCGAAAAGTAGGATTGCTTGAAATCTTGTTAGTCTTCGGTGTTAATAAATTTTGAAAAATGAATTTGAAATTGCAAAAATAAAAAAACAAAACAAAATGTAAATTAAGTTTCTATTTTTCAAAATCTCACTACCATTCTTTTTACTCATTAAATATATGATTTAGTCACTAATGTTTAAACTTATAGGAGTGAATTAAGATAAGTTTTATTTTCTTGATGATATTATTTCTCTAAATTTCTATATTGTGCCATGAAATTTATCATCAACCAATGTTAAATTTTTCTAATTTTTTCTCTTCAACTTTTTGTCTCGATTATTTTTTCCCTCTGCTTTTCTCTCTCTAATTCTTATTTTGTTTTTCCAAAGGTGTAGTTCTGTATAAAATTTTATAAGATGTATAATTGACTTTTACAATTTAAAAATGAGATCATAATTTGATAGTTATTGTATACATGGTTGAAAAAATGATTTTGGAACATAGAAAGTAGAAGATGTCAAATACGTTTAACTTTTTGACAGTTAAATGCTCTTCCCATCTTGAAGGTTTATATTCTCTCCTACCAATACACCAAAACGTGATTTAAATCTTTTTCCCACCTCGAGCGAGTTCTGTTGCTACTCTTTATGTTTTTAATTAGCATATGCAAAACTTTATCCCCAAAAAAAAAAAAAAAAAGAAAGAAAGAAAAAGTATATGCAAAACGAGAAACCATCCAAATTCATAATCCACTAGAAAGAGAAATCTGGACATATCCATCACTTTCAACTTCGTTTTAGTTCTAAATTGGATGAAAAATGTTTGATTACGAATTATTGTATTATATACATCTAATTGCTAGACTCGAATTAAGGAAAAGAGCTTCAAAGAAAGTGGCGTACTTGAATTGATCGTCGTCTTCTGTAGTTGAATTTTACTCATCAGCATCTGTCGCAGCAGCTTAGAAGCAAGAACTCTCCAGTTTCCACCAAAAATATGCACAGATTCTATCTACAAACTGCGGCAAACCATTAGAAAGAAGAGAGCTAAATATATCGTCAATCAAAATCTCCCAATTCCGACAAGTAAAAATATGAAAAAAAAAAAAAGGAAAAATGAAGAAATGCGTTCAACTTATATATATCCACGTGAACAAAAACTGACCATTTACGAGGCAAAGAGATTTATGATGTGTTTTCTATCCTCCAACTCCAAGTGGGCTTTGCTTGTATCCGTGCTTAAGCCTGTCTAACTTTTTCTCTCTGGATCTTCTCTTCTTTTCCATTTTCCGCCTGTACATTTCTTCTCTTTCAATTTCATAGATCCCTTCCCAAAATACCTCTCCAGTCAATGGCCATAACCATGTCCGTGTCGGGTTCGGGTGATCGTCGTCATCGGCAGCTTCGGCCAAATCTTCATCCATGGCTTTCAACAATGTGGTGTTGAAAAATTCTGGCCACATGAATTCCTTACGTTCTTCAACTGGATGCTGCTCCTCCAGTGAACCTGAACGTGGATCTAAGTAAACCATTCTTCGCCCACTATGGTAAGCCCACACGTTTATCAGGATTTCCGATACCCGGCAATAACAGTGTCTTCTCTGTCCGTCCACCACGAAAACAAAACAACCTTTAAGTTGATCTTTCCATGGGTATAAGTGCTTATTACAAATATTTCTCAAAATTTTCAATTTTCATCGTGTTTGGCTAAATATTTAAAAATGGTAATAAAAGATTCTAAAATAAAAATAACTTAAAAGAAGCTTTTAGGAAAAGCATTAAAAAGCTTCTTCTTAAATAATTCCTTTTTTTTTTTTCCTACAAAAGCTAATTTAGAGTGTAATGAATGATTTTAAGAGGACCAAAAGTATTTTCTTAAAATCGGCAGTCTATTAAAAAGTAATTTAAAAAACAGAGTAGTTTAAAAACATTTTTCAAAAAACACTTGAAAAATGGTTATTAAAAAAATGATTATAAAGTAATGTCTAAAACATATATTTAGCTAAAAGTAATATAGTTGTAGTTTAAGCATATAAAAGAAAAGATGCCAACCCCACTGTACTAAAAAAAAAAAAAGATGCTTAAAACTAAAACTTGTGTCAAACTCATCTTTAATGGTGCTTCTTACAAATGATTATTTAAAACATTTTTTTCCCTCATAAAGAACATTCTAAACTTGGTAAAAGTAAAATTGCACCATAAAAGAAATCTCCTCACGGATAGGTATAGGATATTTACCTCCAGCCCTGAGGAAGCCAGCAAACATTCGTTGACATTGCCAGACTTCCTGTTCATGGCATCAACCGAATCTACAAACATTCTGTAGCTCAACTAGGAAATTTCAGTCACTATCCAACCCAAAAAGTTGCACTTCATATTGTAATACAAGGGAAAAAAAATTAAGCAGAATAATTTAGCAAATTACGTGAGAGATCTATAAGGATTCTGATATGTAATGTGCTTACCGGGAAAACATGATGAACTCTACGAAGGTAGGGGTTGGCATCACCCAGCTATGCAGAGAAGACCAACGACCTCCATCATCAGGCATTGGAGGAAGAGCTTCCGCATGTGATGGTGGTAGTCCATACATCTCCCTAAATGCATCTTTAAATGTGGTTCTGGATGGATGTGAATTAAAAGTGAGAAAATATTTCAACATAGTTTAGTTGTTAAGATATTTGTACTTCGGAAGTTGAAGATTCAAATCCTTACCTTAAAATTTGTTTTACACATAGAAATAAGGACTAAAACATTAAAACAAGAAATATGAGATGTTAATAAGGGATGATAAAAAGCTAACATGCAGAGATGGAAGTTGACTATTACTTGTCAGTTTAACTCTATATACATAGTGCTAATTCAAATCTATTATCTACAGACTATAATTAATGTCATAGACTAAATTGATACATCGATATTTATAAAAATATTAGATCAAAATGAGAAAAAAAATAAAAATTTAAAGAACAAAATATTAAAAAGTAACTTTGTATGCATGGTGTATGAGCTTCAACCATGTTTAGAGCAAAAAGAAAAGAAATGTTATACCAAGCCTTACTGTTTTGTTTTTGTCTTTTGAAATTCTAGTAGCCTTATTGTTATTCCTTCTTTTTCATTTATGCCAATTGGATTGCGTTTTTGGTCATCTCCTCGTTTTTCTTTTTGTAACTTTTCATTTTGGAAAAAACAATGGAAGCATTGACCAAAGAACATGAAGCAGTTATGATTACCATATTAGAAAATGTTGAATAACGGACATACCTGCAAAGTCCCCGATTGAAGATGTCACATACGGACCAAAATGGGTAACCATCGTCACTGTTTAGAACTCTATGATCCACGTCCAAGTGCGCCCAGAAGTAAATAACTTCTCCTCTAGTATTCTCCTGAATTGCTTCTTCCAAAACCTTTTCAGCTGTTTTAGATAACGAGACCTGCTTTTTAAGAGACGAGGCTCATCGTGATTTAGGGTAAAGAAGTAAACAAAAAAAAAAAAAAAACAGACTACTTAGCAGCATAGATGTATTGGCATAGTGCTTAAAAACCCTTCAATTTCACCTGTAGGTTATTGATCTTGAAAGTCCTAAGATTGCCTACATAAGAATAAGATGATATGTATCTGGAAAATCTGACTGTCAGATGTCAGATGGTTAGGATTATTATTTTATTTTATTTTATTTTTAATTTCATTTTCAGACCTCGTAACATGGGAAGCTGAAAGGATGTCCAGGTTAAGAAAAGGTAGAAATATTCCTTATCTGAGACTCAACCTCTAAAAGTTTATTTACATCTCTCTTAAAGCCTAGCAGCTATCTAACTCGGAAGAATATTCGCAAGATCTTATCTAACAAGTAAAGTCCCGGGAATGGATTACCTTCCTACCATCAGCTCGCCACGATTGGAAACCAATCCAAGGTCTTCTGTGAATTGTATCAATCTTATTTGCAATGGCAAACATTCCTCCAATCTCACAGAGAATGTGTTGATAGAATCTGTCTTTCAAAAGGGGAAGCTGCTGGGCGGCATTAATATCATCTGATTCCGACCTCAGTGCTCTCGTAGACTGGAAATTACAAACAACAAAGAATGCAAAATGAGTATCCTGACAGCAAGGAATACCTTAGTTAAGAATAAAGAGTAAGCGATGACTGGATATGTGACAGTAAAAGTCTTGTCGTTCCTTTTATTTGCTCCTAGTTTTGATGACACGATCTAAATTATAATAACTTCAAATGATATATGTTTAACATCCAAGACTGAGGATCTAGCAAGAGAGCACGATTGAAGGGATTAAAATCAATCTTAAATTTTCAAATGAATGACACTGAAGAGATTATAGCTAAGAAAACAGATTCAGATTAAAACAAACAGAAAAATATCAGCAGAAAACTTTGGATGGGAGAAGCTCACCAGACTAAGTCCACGATACCGAGCACCATGATGCAAAAATGGCCAAGCTGCAGGTCCGCTGTATATCTCGTAGATGCATACTGGCTGCCCTACCCTTTCAAGCTCTCCCTCCTCCTTCTCCTTTTCAAGCTTCATTCTATCGCACTTCCGTGCTTTACGATGTACTTCTTCCCAAGAACCTAATCTTCTATCTGATTTTTCTTGTAGCTTCATAAGAAATCATATATGGCCTCGCTTTTAGGAAAGTGACTAACATAAAAATTGCAGACAAAGACAAGGGTAGTGAAGAACCAAACAAGTCATAATGGAGAAAGAGTAACATACCTCCTCCATTTCAACTCTATCATGTTCTTCAATGCTTTCTATTTCCGCAATAATATCCCAATCTTGTTGGGTTGGGATATCAGGCACCAAATTCTCCTTTTCAGAACTGGAGATGTTTAAGGAACTAACAAGGTCAGAGAACTCCCCTTCAAGTCTAATCACTACACTAGATTTCCTTTTAACATCCTCATCGCGTTGCTCATTAAAAGATCCTTGTTCTATATCTTTCCTAAGGAGATCCCATTCCCACACCGCTTTTGGAAGCTGGGTAATGGAACCTGGCAGTATAACCTCTGATGGGAAATTGAGGAACTCCTCCATAAGACTTGCATATCCAGTAATGCACTCTGAAGCAAGCATATTTTTAGCAAGCAATCTTCCAGACGAAGCAATATTGTTAGCGATTCTAGAGAGCCTTCCATCAGAAATAAGAACCGAGAGAGCTCTCATCAAAGCATCCGGACTGAATTTCGTAAAAAGTATCCCATGGAATCCCTCAACAACCTGCACGTTTCAAGACACTATTATTATATTTTTCCTTTCCAATGGAGGAAGGGGAAGAGAAGTAAAACGGAGACAAAGGAAAATGAGAAATTGTTCACTAGTTAAACGACCATAGGAGAACTTGAATGAACTTACATATTCTTTAATAATGGGCAAATCAGGTGCCACTATTGGGATTCCAAAGGTCATGGCCCTAATGAGTAGGGGAGGGAAATCTTGTACATCTTGTGAAGATCCATAAAGAACAACGTCGGCCAGGGATAAAATATCATTTACGTCATTATCAAAGCCATAATGGCTTAAATAACCACGAGGAAGTCCTAAACGTGAAGCAGTTTCCTACACAAAAATG
Source organism: Momordica charantia (assembly GCF_013281855.1). Lineage (NCBI taxonomy): Eukaryota > Viridiplantae > Streptophyta > Magnoliopsida > Cucurbitales > Cucurbitaceae > Momordica > Momordica charantia. The sequence goes on along the minus strand of NW_028275167.1, from coordinate 28,081,308 downwards.
ATTGATCATTACTCCGAAGAAATACTTGGATTTATAATATACAATCACAAAAATTCACAAGAAAAATGCACATGCAAACATTGGCGATGAATATAACACAGGACGGGGCCAGGATCCAACTGTTCCCATGAATTGCAAAGCCTTTGTTCTGTCAAGTTGTACAATCTAATTATATTCCATTCTTTTCAAATATAAACCACTGAAACGCATTTTGAATAATCAAAATTCAATACTGGGCTTCCATGTCATTGTGAATCATCCTGATCCAGAGTCATACGTATGAATTCTGGTTCTACAACATTAATACGATACAATACAACTATCGTACCCGTTAAAAATAATAAAAGAATTAAACCAAGAAAAAGAACCTGGGTGGTGAATCCACTGATTGTGCCAGCTCATACACATTAGAGTAGTTTTCTCCCGAACCCTCTAAAGGCATCCTGGTATTCATTTAATAACAAGATAACGCCATTCCTTTGTACCCAGCCTCAGTCTCAGTTGTTTCAGGAAAGTATCAACTTCTAATTACAAAAAACCTTCTTCTATATAGAAGCTCACCAAGAAGCCATATGCTTTATATTCACAAAAAAAGAATCTTTCAACACTACTTTGTCTTAAACGAATCCTAATGTTTCTTTCTCGCCAAAGAAGCCAAAGGAGAAAGAAGTTACTCAATCCTCATCATGAATATAAATTGGAAGTTGGTTTCCCCAAATGCCCGTCCTATATGCTGGCTATAACTACAAGTCCATTGTTTCTAAACGTAATCTAATTCTGCCTCTAGAATTTACATTTACATTGTGAATTTTCCTTTTAATAAAGTAATCGAATATCCTATCTGTTCAAAGAAATATTGCAACAACTAACAGAAACTTTGTAAATCTCCAATTCTTCAAGGAATTTCTCTAAATCTTAGTACAAAAATTTTAAATTGAGGAATTTAGATATAAAAATTCCCAATAGATTTTACACACCGCAGAAGAAGAGAATGAGCCAACAGAATCGTATAAGTTTTAGTGCTAGTTATACTAAAATTTTGAGAAGATAAGACATGCTATAATTCAATCCATATTTTCCCAATCTAACATATCCAATAATTACACACCTATTCATTTGAAAGAAAGAAATAGCAGTCACAGGCAAATTGGAAGGTAAAGAAATCTGACAAGCATAACAAAAGACTACCTGCAGAGTATCATTGCATCCGGCAGTGGAATTACCACACAAGAAAACAAATTTAAACGACTCTCCGGCATTTTTCTTCCTTGCATATTTAGTCAGTAGAGGTCCCATGCGATACAGTGCTGCAGAATATTCCGGTGATAGCTCATTATAGAAGGAATTTCCAACTACAAGAACTACGAAATCTTCAACACCGAATCCAAATTTCTCTCCAACTTGATACTTGAAGTGAGACTTCCTATAACTTTCAGCAGCCCAAACATCCACAGGTGATCCGCGGATCACATGAAAATTTCCAGTGTCGAGCGCACTATACAACATCTGATGGCAAATAGAACAAAAATAAGCAGTTGCTAAGAGAAACGGCAATTATGGGTGTCTAAAAGCTACATAATAGAAAGTTATAAATAGGTAACTTCACAAACTTACTGGAAGAGCAAAATTAGGAAACACAATAACACTGGCTCTGCTAAAAGTACTTCTCCAATGAGAAACAAGATTCTTCCAGCCCATTTCCTTGTACATTTTAAGACGCTTGGCCAGGACATCATCCTGAATGATCCATATCAGTGGTATTGAACAAAAAGGATCCAGCATAATGCTGCATATGTATAAAGACATTAGTTGTGCCATCTCGAGGGGAAAAAAGTTCACATATCTCTTCACACATCAGCACTACTAACTAAAGAAAAGGTCCCTCCAAACATTCAGATATTCGTACTTCCACATCCAAGTTCTCCAAACAACTTTGCTATCAAATTTCAACGAAAAATAAAATTCTCATTACATCAGTTTCTCGTTTTAAAATACTGGTACTAATCAAACAGAGGAAAAAAAATCTATAGATAGTAAATTATAAAAAATATTCACGAGATAAGTCCGTGTTTACTAACATTAATGTCAAGAAGTTCATAACGTGCAAGGTTAAATTATATTTCCATAGCAACTACCCTACCAAATGATATCAAATACGAAACCAACATGCAAGATTTAGTTTACAAATGGCAAGTAACAGTATAGATGTAGTAAGCGAGCCCAAGACATTATTTCCTACCCAAACATCATCCCGAGCCTACTATTTTAGCTTATTAATTTATATTTGAAAGTAAACGTAGTCATAAATACTTCTTTTAATAAACGTAGTCATAAATACTTCTTTTAATGGTCGATGCTGAGTTCAAAGGATAGAATGGATGCAGAGTATACATTTAGTTGTGGATACATCATAGCAAGAAGTTCTTCCTAATTACAAACATATTTGTTATACATGCAAGCAACAAACAAGTTAGGATTCTCTTTTCATTCTTTTGACAATAAACTATACTTGTAGAGCACAATAGTCGTAAACAATAAATACTGAATGTTCAGATGTTAAACCATTAAAAAAGCCCATAAAAAAGGACGTTGATGCCTCGGATGCAATAATCAATAATGTAATGCCTACAACTGCACCTTCCCATTAGAAATAGTGGCGTTTTCTACTGCCAGAATATAGACACCATATATTTAAATAATACATTAAATGAAGATTCCTCAGACTTGTTTGCATATAAAAAAACTTCTTCACCATAATAAATGGAAGGTTAAAAGTATTGTTAAGCATTGGCTCCCTTCAAGTTTGTAGTTGCTTAGATTGCTTGTACTCAACTCCCTCAATGACACGTAAAGTCTAAGACATAGTAGATTATCTAATCGATTGTTGTTTGTATCATGGTAAGAGGAAGGGCAAAAGTATGGATGATCATTCGGTCACCATGAAAGTCTGTTTGTTATTATGTTGTATTCCTTCTTGCAAATCACGAGTCAGTTAGCTATTCTTTCCTTGCTTGTGAAATTGCAAATAAGTTATGGTGTAAACTTCTTATTCTGTTCAATGTATGTTGGACTTTCTCAAGGGATGCGTATTCTCTTATTTTGTTAGGATGTGTTTAATGACAAGCCTGTAAGAAAAAGATATTTTGAAAATATGCATATTCCAGTTTATATTAATATTATTTTTGCTGGAAAGCACAAGAGAACTCTTGAAACAAATGCTAGAATACTTAAAACAAAAGATATTTGAATAGAATTAAATTTTGTAATAATTGGTTAAAAATTTTGTACTGATTGGTTAGAACTTTTGGTATCTCTTTTACTTCATCGTATTTTAAATTCGAAAATTGGAGGATTCCTTATCCTCCTATTTTGTAATTATCTTTTAATTATTAATATTATGGTTTGTTAAAAACATAGTAAAATACAATAAATAATATTATTCCACATTTTAAGAAGCTTTCCTGAATTAGATGAGCAGTGACTAATTCCATCTATGAGCACAACAAGTATATGATTTACCAAGGCCTCATATATGCGAGAAAACTCCAACCGTTATACACCTCATTTGAAAGATATAGTGTCAAATAAACCAACCTTGCAATAGCCTCCTTCCCTTCAAGAGAATCAACGATGATGCCTTCAAAACTGCAAGGATAAAAGTTAACCATTCATGCAGTGCTGAGTACTAACAGAGATCATCTTGTGCTGGTACAAATAGGAAAAGAAACAGTATAAGTCTATATTTATCATTTATGTACGTATTCATAACACATGTATGTGTGTGTATAAATATGCAGATAAAACATGCACTCACAGTGACCAATCGATATGGCCATAATTCTCTGGCTTTAAAAGGACAAGTCGACCAAGTTGCTGCCACATTTGACATGCTTTTCCAATGCCAACTGCAAAAATCTGAGACGTTTTCATAAGAATTATAATCATTTAAAAACTAACTGTTAACAGACATGAAGGTTTCAACGACACATCCATATCCTATTCCTGTCTGACAGAATATGCCTAGAGAACCATCCACCATGTGATTTCTTACACTAAGCTATTTCAGCAAATAAAAGGCAATAATGAAACACGAGGAATAAAAGCAATGTCAAAAAACTCACCTCAAACACATATCCGAGCTCCTTCATATTCTTCATTACAGTGATTAACAGCAAAGATTGTGGATCTTTCTCAGTGTTTCTCAATATCTGATATTTTCAGCAAAATAAAGAAAAGGAATAAATGAATAATTCATTTATGAAACCATAAATGGTTAGAATGCATAACGCATTTAAAACAGGTAGCCTTATTAGACATGCATTTTAGGACTCTGGTGAATGATCGAAGTCTACACATGATGATATAACATCATAAACATGTACTGTTATACGCACACCGGCAAATATAAACATGTAAAAGAACATTGATGGCAAAAGGACTGAGTAATAAGAGTTGTTAAGTAAAAATTCAATAAATTTCTCAAAATTAACCACTGCATCCAAAAGAATGGAGTTCAAGATTAAAACTCCGAATGGCAAGAAAATGGATAGTTGCTACTAAGCTAGATACAAGTCAAGAAGATTCAGTCACTCAGATAAAATTTTACAGGTTGTGAAGACTAAATAATGATCTACCTATCAATTAATCATCAGCGTGGGGACGAAAGTGAAAAATTAAATACGCTGTGATATCCTGTCAGCTTATAATGTTTATAGACGCCAAAAGGTTGCTGATTCCATATTGATGGTATCTTCAGCTTATATTACAGTAGTAGGTTTGCACTAATATCCACTGTTTATTTCCATTAACTGATCTTATCTTGCTATTCGAAGTTTTCCCCTGCAGTTCATTCTTCCATGCCTAAAAGGTTTAAAGTCACGTATATGCTAAAAACAGGATTTCAATTTAAATGCAGCTTTACTGCAAAAAACATAGTGTTTAAAAGATTTATATCAGCCAAAATCCAGAGCATTCTTGTGTGTACTTTTAACCAGCACGTAGAACAGAGAAGATAAAAGCAGTTCCAAAAAAGCTTATGATGTTTTGTTGTGGAAATCAACATCAATAGACAATAGTATTCTATCAGACTTCAGATTGCAGTTCTGGAGTGTAAGTTAGCCTGTATCAATGATATAGTGTAAATAGAAGAATTGCATTATGGACGCACAGACAACTACCTCGAAAAGATAACATTCTTTTCCAGAGTTCTCGTGCTCGTAACTTCCGACTCAGTCACTTAAACGATCAATTCCATCGCTAATGCCATAGAGCTCAATCTACGAGTTATTTAGGAGACTTAAGACAGAGTGAATTGATCATATGAATTTCCAAATTCTTGTCGCTGGACTTCAGAGGACAAGATGTTGCACTAGAGGTATGCATATCACTCTAATCAAAATATCGTACAAATATTTTCTATTAGAAAGCAAAAACTAATCAACGCATTCTATTATTCCACAACTAGCGGTGATATATAGTAGCATGAATTCGTCTTCCAAGGCAGAAGACATTGAAATGAAAAATGGAGCACGTAACTTAACTCATTGTCACATAAGTTCTTGAGAATGCAAGAAAGAATCAAAACTCGATCACTCACCAGAGCAAGCCTCGGTTTCCGAACACCTCTATGATCCTCGGAGCGCATTCGATCAAGCTCATTACCTTCTATAAACCTCCGAGGAATCCTCTGCGGCACGAACTTAAGCGTCATCCCAAGCTCCAACTCTGCGTCGCGCGACCAAGCTTTCTCTCTCTTTTTCATGAACACCGAAGTCATCCGACTCTCAAGAAACAAAGAAACCATGCATAGCAGAAACAAAGCGAAGCCAGCAAAAACGAAGAACGATCTCCTCCTGAACGCAAACCAGCCGTGCCGATCGGACCTGCCGTGGTTTGATCGAGAACGCGAGGCAGGGCGATCAGAGAACACATTGCCTTGCTCCTGATACTGCTTAAGATTTCGCCTAGAGAGAGAGCGGTCTCTGAACGATTGGAAGCCGAGACCACCAGCGTCATCGTCATCGACCTGTGGAGATGAGTCCGGCGCCATAGCTTGTACGCGATCTTCTTCTGGAGAAAAAATGGCGGGAAACTGTACTGGTTAGAGATGGCGAGAGGTGAAGAGTGGTTGTTAGGGGGAATGCTATGGAGAGTAGCGCGAAGTGGAGTGATTCCGTTTTTTTGTTTTTCGATTATTCTTTTCTGGTTCGTTTTCAGCGTTTTGTTTCGCTTTTATACCCGTCTCCACTGGGGAAAGTTTCTGATCAAGTACAAAATTACCCTTTTGTCAAAAATTAAAAATAATAAATAAATAAATTCCATCGTTTTCTCTAATTCAGTTAATGGGATATTTGACGGTTATCTAAAATATATTTACGTCAAAAGAAAAAATTGTTTGACAAAAAACTGTTAAGGAAAGAGAAAATAATACAGAATTTGTAGTTTGGTGCATAGATATCTAATTCAGTTACTTATATACATATATTTTTTTCGTTTCTAAAAATTGAGATTCTTTACAGTAACCTTTTGTTTTAAGAAGACTTTAAAAATCTTAACTAATTGAAAAAATTAAAAAAATAATTGAATATTGTATCTTAAAAAATAAAAATTGGTGTCAAAACGATACTTCATCAGTAATTGGCATATACCTCCAATCATGAAGTTGTAAGTTCGATCCTTCACCTCTTGTTATTTTATCAAATATTTAGAAAATAATTTTGGATTAGAATACTACGCTTCCAACAGTTTTCTTTTTGACAAATTTTATCTGGTTATATTTTTATGTGGCAAAGACAGATCCCAACCCAACCTGGCGAGTATATCTCAATAGTACTTAGCATATATTTCCCACCAAGAGGGTATAAGTTTGATCCCTTACCCCACATGTTGTACTAAAAAACTAAGCATAATTTAACATTAGTAATCTCTTATAAGTTGGGTTCATATATCTACTCATTATTTTATTTAATATTTTTTTTAAGGAAAAAGGTAGTTGCATTAAAAATTCAAAGCTACTTGGACTACCTTTGAAGGGATATTTCCCCATGCAATTTCCAAAAGCTAGAAAGGAAAGTAGGAAAACCAAAAAAACGTGTCTAAATGGGTATGCCGCTGCTCTGTTAACGAATGAACTGGTCAGTTGCTTTCACAAGGAAGGTAAGAAAGAAAAAGATATGAAAGTATAAATTAGGACAATCTTTTACACACCAAACAATCAGAGCTGAAAATCACTGTGAAAGAATCGAATTCTACCTGAAAATTGAGGCAATGCATAGATGGAGCCAGCTTAATACTAATTATATATAATATTATTAAAAAATATATCTTATTTTTAAAATCGGTTATTATTGGCTTAAAAAGTTTTAATTCTGTATCTCAAATTTTAAAAAAATTTCCAAATCTAATAAAGTTATTCGATGGCTCTCTGTTTTTCTCTTAATTGCACAAATCACAGTAACAATTTGGTGTTTTTTAAACGTGGAGAGAAAACCCTTTAACAGTAATATATACTTTTATCTCCTGCACTAGCCACTATCTATGGATTGGTCTCGAACTATACATTTTCTTTCACAATGCAAATTCTAACAATAAATTAAATAGAGATATCTTCCTACTTACGACGAATTATAAAACTGAGGTTATTTATTATATTTTTTTATGCATTAATTTATCTTAATTGTTAAATTTTTAATTGGGGTAACTAGACGATACCTAATACTAGTAAGTATCGAAATTTTATCCATATAATTATATTTCGCATGGATATGTTTCTGTGATAAAAGTGGAGAATCGGTACCATCGTAAACTTTAGCTCAGTGGTTAAAGTACTTTTTTCTTTTCTTAGAAGCCGGAAATTCAATCCATTTTCTCCACGTTCATCATATGCAGAAGAAAAAAAAATGGAGAAATGGTGCTTCAGTAATCAGGGAAGGCCTCGTGGGCTTTCCAGAGGTTCCCGACTCTAAATGGGCTTATGCAAAAGTAAGCCCAAAACGAGGAAAAAAATGGACCCAGGTAGTTGGTTACATTATTATGGGCAGTTCCGTAATTTGGTTTTATTTATTAGACATATTTACAAGATTTTTTTAAATAAAATATTTGCAATTAAAAAAAAAAAAACTAAATTAGAGTGGAGCTGAATCTGTGGGTTCGCCGTGACTGCGCGGATAGCAGTTTTAATTGACTTTATTTTTCATTATTAGGTTTCTTAATGCGCGTTTTAGTTGTAGCTTAGCGTCGAAAGCCATCATTAAATACTCTCCTTATCTTATCTTATCTCAAGGCTAGGTCCTATTTCACCCATTTTTGTTTAGCCATTTATTATTTAAAATTTAAATACTGTTTTGATTCTTCTAATTTTGGTTTTAATTCGTTTTAAACTTTATATTATTAAAATATTCATTTTAATTTCTATATATACTTTTTATTCAGTTTAGTCTATATATTTTTAAAATATATATTTTTGAAATGTACTTTTAACTAGCTACTATGTTTTTCTTTTATTGACAAAATTTTAGCACAAACTGTATATACAATAGAAATGATTTAATACAAATTCATGACTATATTTCAATAATTTATGGAGTAAAAATATCATGCTAGAATGATGATTAAAAAATGAGGAAAATAGATTGATTAAAATTATCACTTTTTAAAAGTACATGAATTAAAATGACTAAAATAGACAAAAATAAAAAATACATAACTAAAATAAGCGTTTTGAAAGTAACTACAATAAACCCAAACTAAAATTACATAGACTAAAATAGTATTTAAATCTTATTTAAATTAAGAATGGAGTAATCATTTTTCCTAAAGATGGGTTTGATTCAGTTTTTAAAACAATATTTTTAAGCTTATTTCAAATAAAATAATATAATATTTTGAAAGCTAGTTTTGCCCTAAATACTATATATACCATCATTTCAAACGTTCATCTCTTACTAGCTAAAGCAATATTTTTAAGTAAACATGATTTTTAATGGATATTTTGATGAGAGAAGTTGACAATAATTTTGAAACAGTGAATTATTTTTAAGTAATTAAAAGTTATTTTCAGATCTTTTATGTTGTTTAATTAAACAGCCAAATTAACTTTTAACGGTTTATTTATAAGTGTTTTTGGCTTAAATATTCATGTTTTAAGCTCTTACAACGTTTACCAAGTTTCATTAATTCATCTGCCCACACTTTTTAATGTATTTTTATTCTTCTTACCAATTTTACATTCATGCACTTTCCTCCCACTCGTATTTCTTTTAACACAAACTTTCTCTTGTCAAGTATTTTGGATAATTTCTTTGGCATTTATATTTTTTCTCACTAATATCTCTCGTCTTCATAAGCATAATTGTTTTTATTTTAAAAAAATATTTCTCTAGTATTTTATTTAATTTTAAAAATACATTTTTGGTACTACTGTGAATTTTTTTTTTTATATCAGTGAGTGTCCAGACTAGCTTACGCGCACCTCGACGCAAAGGAATTACTAATTCCTAAGGTAGGTGGTCATCATGAGATTTGAACCAATTCCATCTTAATTAACTCTAGCTCTTGTGGTGATGAAAAGAAAGGAGAAATGTTAATTTTTTTAAATAAAAAAAAAGAAAAATTGGGAGATTAAACCTCATGAAATTTTTTTATTAGTTCTCAAAAGGCTTTACTCAACAATTAATTAAAAATTTATTAGAACTCCAATATTCATTCAATCTTGGTCATCAATTAGGATTGTGAAAGCATCATTAAACTATTATTTTTAGTACAACAAAACGTATAACTAAATTAAATAATTTGATGTATTTGGATAAGTTCCATAAAAAAAATAATTCAAACACATGTTGAATGTATTTACAGATGGTCAATTTGTTTCACTTGATTAAATTCATTTATTACATGATGATTTTAATAATTGATAAAAATTTTGTCCATCAGATGACATTCATGTATTTACTCGATATAAGTCCTTAGCTAGATTTTTATGTACACAGAATCTTGTAAATATTTCATGTAGCCAAACATATGGGTCCGTCGTATTTAATACAACTTAATGCAAATTATTATTATTCTGAAATAAATATTAAAAATTCGAATTGATAACACATATATATAATATTCTTCTTTACAATTTTGGGGAACATGTATATTTAACCATGACAATGACATGTTTATTTCTTGCCCTCTTTATCTTGTTCATGTTCTCAAACTTTTCACAGTTCTAATAAAATATAGATTTTTTGAAATTATTATTTATTGTCTATTATGTTTACAAAGTATAAGTTTTTACTTCAATATTGCGAATGTTTTTAAATAAAATAAAAGGGTAAATGGCATAAATCACCCTTAAAGTATGGTAGATGTTGCAATTACACCCTTCAATTGTAAAAATTAAAATCTCAAAATTTCATAAAGGAAAAAATTGGACCCCTCAATATTTAATATTAAAAATTACACCCTTAAACTTGCCTAAATAAGAAAATTTTACCTTAGTTTTTCAATTATAAAAATAAAATCCTTAAAACTTTAAAAGTGAGATGTATTTTACACTATTTTTCCCCAAATTTCTATTTTTACCGTTGAAACATGGAAAACGGAGCGGGGTCTCCATCCACCAAACTCATTCTCGAGATTTCCACCCCTGCTCGCGTTTCATCGAACACCTTTGCTTCTCTGGAACCACCATCCAAATGACGGGGATGACGATCATAAATACCATCGCTCTTGCACCTTCCTCTCTAATCAACTTTCTTTTAAGGGTTTGATTTGGTTAATGACATAGTCTGCATTTTTTGATTGGAGGGGTTGGGGGTGTGGTCGCCGCTTAAGAAAAGGAGGAAGAGGCTTTTCATGGAGAAACACGAACGTAGACGTGTGGCTGAGGACAGGCGATCGGAGGAGAATGAGGTTTGTCAGATGAGTGTCCAATTTCGATGTTTCAATTGTAAAAAGAAGAAAATTTGGGAGAGAAATAGAGTAGAATACATGTAATTTTTAAAGTTTAAGGGTATTATTTTTCTACTATTGAAAATTTTATGGGTAAAATTTTATAACTTATACAAGTTTGAGGGTTTATGTTTTATTATTAAATGTTTAGGTGTCCAATCTTTTCACTTATGAAACTTTGAGAGGTTAATTTTTTCTAATTGGAAGTTGAGGGGTGTAATTGCAACATCTACCATACTTTAGGGATGGTTTGTGCAATTTATCCAAAATAAAATTTGAACACGAAGTTGAGGTGGATTTCTACCCCTAAACATTATTGTCTCCCATTTCTCATTTTCTATTAATAAAGTATTAAGAAAATACATTATTATTTTACATTTTTGTGTTAGATTTTAATTATGTTACGTTTTATTGAAAACGGTTAACTAAGACCATTGGTAAAGATTTATCAATTTTGTTTTTAGTTAATTGTTTTAAATAATGACTTTTTAATTACTTATTTATTTCATTTTCACATTTTTAGAAAATTATACTTAAATTCTTACCCCTAATTTATCTATAAAACGTTAACTAAGATCTTAAAGTTTCTTTAACAAATAGATTACAAACTATAAAAAAAAAAAGGCGAGAAAGTAAATAATATATCTTTTAAAAATAAAATAGTTATCGAATAAAGTTATGTCCGTAAATGAATGAAGCAGACAACATACCGAATATATTAAACTCAACCAAAATAAAATTACTTATCAAAACAAGGATATAAAGCCAGAAAAAGAAAAAAAAAAAAGAATTCTTCAGCTCAGCAGCTTCATGCACTAGTCGGAGAAGGACAATAAAACAAAATCCAGTAAATAAATAAATAAAAGGTTATAGGGGCATGGTATGAGTGTCCACGAGGTTTGTCCAAGTTTTGAAATTTGAAAATAATTCACCGATTATAGTAATTATTTAAATATCAAAAAATAAATTAAAACGAGTACGGTGAAATACATATTTAATCTTTGAGATTGAGAAGGGATTTATAGTTGATTTTTAAACCGTTTAATCTCAACCTTAAAAAAAAAGATTTTAAAATGTCTCTAAAGTCGAATTGTCATTAGTGTTACAAGTAACGCTAACACTAGAATTTGAGGGACCAAGTGACATTTGCTTCGGTGCTGATTTTAAATGATGTGACGTTTAAGGAAAAAAATTAGGATGACCATTACAACCTGATCTAAGAAAAATCTACAATCTCGTGACCATCATCCTCAGAAAGACAAACGACAATTTGACTCTAAATTCATTTAACAACGATTTAGTAAAAGTCAACAAAACTAGGGTTTTTTTTTATTGTTTCCAATTTTATTAAGAAATCTAGATATTTAACAACTGCTTATATTTCTTATTTCTCGTTTTTTTTAGAAACATTCTCAAAATCGTGTAGAAATTTTGAAAACAACACAAACAAATTTCTTATTTCCATTTCTAATTCCAATTTATTCCAACATGAATAAAAATATTGTTTTATTATTACTACATCTATAGGTGTTTCGGTGATGTAATTCTATTCTTCTTTATAAGTCAAGTAATATCTTACACTCGGGTACCAAAAATATATTTTACCCATGATCATGGGTGGTATTTGTGAGAGGGGGAAAATATTGGGCATAAGATAATAATAAGCGGATGATTAATGCTGAAATCCAAGCAGTTGGTACGCTACCAGACACCTCACGTGGAAAGATTCACTTTTGGCAATGAGTTGGTATTTGGTAAACCCGATCCCATCCAAAATCCTAATCCAATTTTCACCCTCCCTATTTTATTTTATCTATATTTATTATTATTAATTAAAATAATAAAAATAAAAAGAAATTCAACCTTTGAGAGATCTGGTACAGGTAGCTGGATAGCCTTATTGAGGACTCTTCTATGGTATCCGATGCGCCAAATACGCACCGTTTTGACGGCGCTTCATTTCTCCACGCGCTTGTTGTGGCAAAATTTACTGACTTCTTCGAACGTGTCTCTCTATAAATTATTGTCTTATTTCCCTTCTTAGTTTATGAATAAATATTTTGAAAAGAGTGTTATTTCCCTCAATTGTCTAAATTTATTTATTTAACAAATGATTAGAGAACAATTTTCAACTTTTTTTTTAATTATTCGACAAGTCAAATTCAAGCTTAAAATTTTAATTTCGTCAAATTAAATTCTTAACTCTACTAACTAGTAAGTATTTGTTCATGGATATTTCTGATTGATGTGAAATTCTCTCCTAGTGTAATTAATTAGTTGGACGGCAACAATTTTTTAAAAATATTTAATTATTTTTGTGGTTGTATTGGTTGATTTATTTTATTATGGTTTTGGGTGTTATGTGCTTGTTCTAATTCAATTATGTAGTTGATTTTGAGTGTATTTGGTAGTCGGTAGATTTAATTAGGATCTTTATAATTGGATTTGTATGGGTTTGTTGACTATATTTTAAACAATAATTTGTTTTTTTAAAAAAATTATTTTTTGTTTTGAAGATCAGTATATTAATTTCACCAATTAATATTCAAGGACTACACGACCAATTATTAAAAACTTTTTAGCAAATTTGATTAAAAATTAAGTAAAGTTATTGTTGGAGGGAAGAATACAACATTACACGTGGACCGAACAATTCAACTCGATATCACATGAAACAGTCAACACAGCCAATGGAGAAGACCAATCTGCACATAGAACCGAGCTGGAGACCATAACTTGAGGAATTAGCCTAAGTTTTACAAAGCCGATTTGAGGACTCTGACCTCAGGTCCGACAACCGACCTGAAGATCCGATAACCATAACAAGTGGCCAAAACTGTTCCAACGACCTTGTCCCCCTCCCCAATACTTGTAAGAGGGACACTCCACCTCTTCGCTCAGGTACGTAATTAATTCTGCTCTGAATACGGCTTATCATAGCTCGCACCTCTTCTAACTTGAGTGTCATAATATAATTGTTCTTCTTCGCAGGTCTCTCTTGCTCGTGCTTATTGCCACGTGGCCAACCTTCGATAGTTCGACAGAATCCTCCATCAACGATTAGAGATTTGCAAGCAAGTAATTAAAAAAAAAGTAGTAATGATAATCTCATCCTCTTTAATAAATTTAAAACTCGAAATTGTACAACCAAAATGATCGAAATTCAAACCATATGATTATTAATATTCGAGAGAATATTATAATTCTACGAGACTTTTAATACAAAAGTTTGTCTGGATCGATGTTGTTCTTTTGCTTCTCATGCATCCAATCTCAGGAACACAAATTCAAATAATAAAATAATATCACGATTCGGCATTTGCCACGTCAGATAGATATATTCATGCCATGTTTAAGCAACATTATGCTTGGTTTGAAGTTTGAACAGCTAGCTTCCTTCTTTTGCATGTGCAATCATATGAGTATGTCACGAGAGACATACGAAAACATTTAGGCAGAGGAATAGGGGGTCGTATATGGGATTGCTTTTGCAGGGTACCCAAAGTAATTGTGCGAAAATTTGAGCTAAAATTGATTATTTAATAATTTTATAAATCATACTTTCTAAATTAGCCTTTTTAGAAATCTATGGTCTCCTCTCACAAAATTAAAAAAATTACAGTTGTACCATTTTCAATATCTTTCTTTTTACGTCTGTTTGTCTCATATATCTTTTTTCATTTATATTTTAATTGCAATGAAATTTTGATGGGTTTTATTATTGTATCATTCTTAATATCTTTCTTTTCAATTGTATTTGTCTCGTTTTTTTTTTGTTTATATTTAAATTGTAATGAAATTTTGATGGAATTCCATTTTTGTAACGGTGGTTTATGTTTTTTCTTAATTGATTGTCAAATAATTTAGAGTAAATAGAATAATTGGGAATTTAAATCATATAAAACTTTAAATAATTATCTTGAAACAAATTTAGATATTAAATATCAATATAAAAAAACAATTGAAATAATATATCTACTTTGATCTTTATATACTTAGTTTGGCAAGAATTGAAATTTACCAATGCCCCATTCGTTTTTTAAAATTATATATGTTTATTTGTTTACCTTTCTTGAAAATACATTTAAAACCTTAACCAAATTTCAAAAATAAAAAACAAGAATTTGAAAATATTTAAATAAAAAAAGTGTATGCAAATCAAAATACATGAGTGACCAAGGGTAGTATTTACAAGTTTAATTTTAAAAAAGAAAAACGAGATAGTCACTAGATAGGGATTGATGTTGATTTTTCTAAAACCGTACTTAGTAGCAATTATTTCGATTATAGTAAAACAAACGAAATTTCATTATTCACCATAAATATAACTCAATATCAATAGTTAAACACTTTACTCTTTCTTTTGAGGTCGGAACTTCGATCTCTCTCCCTACCTTTGATGTGATAAAAAAGATTCCATTGAAGAATGAGAGAATGGACTACACGCGCCGTTGAGAGCGTGGGGGAAGAGAGTGGCTAGTGGTTGGCCTAACGAACTTCTGCAGCAGTGTCCACATGTCTATGTCCAAAAAGCAAGAGAGGCCACGACGCCGAGATCGGGGCAACGCCATTAATTAACCAGATTGCCCCAATCTTTAACATGATACCTCCAACAAGTACTTTTACCTCTCTTAGAATCTTGACACGTGTCTTACCGTTTACTTTCCCCTCTCTCAACCCGTTGTAAATCCAAACCAAATCATTACACGGCAAATTTTTTGTCTTCATTCTGATGTATTTGTAATATTGTTTGGTTTAAATTCTACCACTGTCTTAAAAAAATGTATGAAGGAAATGTGTGATTAATTGTAAATCATGCTATTTCCTCAAAAAAAAAAAAAAATGTAAAACACGCTATTTTTAAAAAATAATTACAAATATAGTAATCTTTAAAAATTTATAAATTAAAAATTAATAGAGATATTGATTAACGGTCACCTAAACGTAGTTTATCTAGCTAAGACATAAAGTAACATTTCGTGAGATCACATCTTAAAATTCAAATCGCATTTAGGGTCGTTATATATATATATATCGCAATAATTACTTTAAAATAATATTTTAGGTAAATTATGCCAAAATGTCAATTATCCTTTATAAAAGTATGTTAGGTTTTAATTTATAAACTTTACCTAAAAATTAATTTAATTATTATCACAAATTATTTTTTAAATGAATTTAAATTTTTGTTAAGTTATCCAAACAAAATTAACAGTACTAATGGTCGAGAATAAGTTTTTTTTTTTTAAATTTATAAAAGGTTAAAAGATTAAATTAAAATTTTGGAAATTTGAGAACGGAAACAGAATTTAAGACAATATATTTTTATATAAATCGGAAATTCTTTTAATAAATAGTAGTTACACTTATTTATATAAATTAATATTAAAGGAAGAAATTGTACTTTTAGGTGAATAGATAAAGTATTTATTTTTAATATAATTAAAAACATATAGTAATGTTAAACAGCAAGACTGCAATGATACATCAAATCATCACGACAAGCCTAACTTGTTTGATATAAAAATGCCTTCAATAACCTTCTCGTATAGAAATATATTTATTTTTCATGCTACGATTGTATATGAATTTAGTACACAAAATAATGCAACATATTATATATTTTGGCAATATAACAAATATTTATAAAATGAGAAGACTTAAATCAACCTAAGACAATATTCTTGATTTCTCAAGTTACACTGGCTTTTTTTTTTTTAGTTTTTTTCTTTTAGAATAAAATATTGTAGTAGTAAGGATAGACTATATTGATCGAGTTGGCTTATTGTAAAGGAAATATGTTTAAAACATGATGATCACCTACCTAAAATTTAATATCATATAGATTTCTTTGACAATAAAATGTAGTAGAGTAAGTTGATGTGGACATTAACAGATATTGAAAAGAAAAAATGTTGTAGGGCCAAAAATTTGAACTTTTGACCTATTGAAAAGGCTTTTAATGCATTAACATCGAGCTATTGTTTAGATTGACAAGTTATATCTCGAACTTTTTAAAACCTACAAAATTAGCGAACTAATATATAACATAATTAATTATATGTTGTTAAGAAAGTTATTACTATTTTGAACTTGATTTAGATTAATTTACGTGTAACTCACCTGATCCTCTCCATATTTCTACATTGATATAAAATTGCTTCTTGTAAAAATGTGTGGTTACAGATGTTACCATTTTCGATGAGGTAACTCAATTTTTTTTAATATTACACTAGAAATGGAAAGAAGATGAGATCTAAAATATAGAGGTATAAAATGTTTAAGTGATTGATTTAGGTTGGCAATTCAAACATAGCTGCCAACTTTAGCATAACTCTACTAATTAAGACATATGTCTCTTTATATTACTTTTTCTAAGATTAAATGTTCGATCTTCCACCTCTTGCTGGTTGAACTAAAAATGGGATTAATTTAACGGTAATCTTAATGTTATAGGCGATTTAAGAGGAATTAATGCGGGAGACAAAAGGCAAGATTCAATTACTCATCTAAAAAGTGGTTGCAAGTAGTTAAATTGAATGATATGCATGAGAATAGAAAGTTTGTAAATATTGCAGTAAAGCCACTGTACTTAATCTTGTTTACACTTCTATCCCCATCATCAGATTCCTTTCCCCCTCAGCTCGGAGGAATAAAGGGCTCCTCTTTCGCTCCCTTAATTATCTTCTAATGCACGCCTTCTTATAAACTCAATTTTTTTTCTCTTAAAAAAAATAATAAATAATAATAAACTCAATTTTTCTACCCACATAAATACCCTCTCCAAGCCTACACAAACAAACATTATTCATTTTTCAACCAAATTTCTCTCTCTCTCTCTCTCTCTCTCGTTTTCTTTGGCAGCTTCTTCTTCTCGTCTGTAACTATATTTAATCGTATAGCTCTCGGACATGTCCACGGACCTTGATCTCCGGCGGACTCTGTTAGGAATTGTGCGCCGTCCGGCGAGCAAGCTTCAAATTAGTAATCCGCGGCCGTCGACGTCGATGGCGGACGGCGGCGGTGTAGTTGATCAGAAAGAGAGAAGCAGCAGCGATGACGGTGCCGAAGATCAATGCTGCCGCACGCCGACCTCCGTGGAGAACAAGATTCCGGCGCTGCTTCAATGTCCGCCGGCGCCGCGGAAGCGGAAGAGACCTCCGACTTGTAGAAGAAGACTAATGGAGCTTGAATTCGTCGAGATCGTGAGTAGAGAAGAGATCGAACCGTATTTAGCCTCGAGTTTCGAGCACGAAGACAGAGTTAAATCGGCGAAGAGAAGTTTCTGTGAGTGTAAATGATCGATTACACACGAAATCGCCATTGTTACGTTTAACGAGTACTTTTAATTAATTCTTTCTGATCATCTTCTCACTTCAATCCTGAGAGAAATTTGTTGTAATGTACAATTCTCTCCGGATTACAACGACTTATTCCATAGGCAGATGTAAAACGAATCACACGTTTTCAATGTATGTAAGATTTTCCGATAAAACTTGCCTCAAATCTCAGAAAATTCAGATCCGAATCCGATCAAACTATAATTATATCAACACAGAAAACAATTTCCGAATATATTCACGAAATTTTATTTATCTTCAATCGTCGCGTTGTTTCGATTTTGGCTTTAATTTTTTGGATCTCTTGACTTTTGATTTTAGGTTCGATTGAGATGGCGAAGGCGAATTCCGGTTGTTACGTAAAATTTCGATAAGATATTGGCTGATCTGTTTGGTTGTTTTGACATTTTTCGTGTTGAGTGATTGACACGACTTCGGGATCGATAAACTTCCATTTTTTATTTTTGTAATTTTTTTGTTCTCACGATGAGAGAGAAAGAGAAAGAGAGAGAGTGTACTGAATCTGATGGACTAAGAATGAAGAAACGAAGCATTTTTAGAGTATTTAATTAATTAAAAATTGCGAAATATTTACTACAAGTTACTACTTCAAAAAAGAATTTATTTCATTTTACTTTATTTTTTATAAATTTATTTTTTTTGTTTCTCTCTCCTATCTCTTGGATAGAGAGATCCCATCTAGAAAATCTCCTCAAAGGGAAGGTTTGGACTGAAGGATGTTAAAAAGAGCCTTCTCTACAACCAACGACGATGTCTTCTCGTAATTAATTGAAGTGAAATATTTAATAACTAATTATTTACTGAAAATAAGACCGTATTTGAAATAGTATATTTCTTTTTTTAATCGCAATAATTTTTGCTTAAGTGAAAGATTTTTGACGTCTTATTCGTTGATTTTGTTCAAATTGGCTCCTTTATACTAGTTTAACTTATGGTTTTATTTTAAAAGTGTTTATAGTTCGATTAAATTAATTTATCTTGAAATGTTAAATAGTTTCTTATCTACCATGTTCAATTATATTATTCAAGTAAAATTTAAATATTGATAACCGTTTAGAGATATAGGGAGAATTTAACTAAACAATAAGAATCTAATCAAAATTTGAAACTATTAACATTTAGTCAATGAAATTAAGCTTAGGGACTGAAATGATAATTTATATTATAAATAAAAAACAAAAGAGAATATTTATAGTAGGTTGTAAAATCTCTCCCCTCTATATGACTTTGAAATTTTCCTTTTTTTATTTATTAAAATTGGTAAAAACCAGTCAAAATTACAGTGGGGGAGGAAAGGGAAAAATATAATCCTGAAAAAATATATATATATTTTCTAATATCTAGAATAATGGATTTTTGAGAGAGCTGAATAAAAAGAAAAAGAAAATAGGACGTATTCGTGTATTCTTTTTCAACCAAAGGAATTTATTTTTTTGGAAGAAAAAAGAAAAAGAAAACAAAAGACAGGACTCTCGTTGTCCTGCTCCGCTCCGGACGATCGAACTCTGACATCCACCTAAGCGGTCGTCGTTTTGTGAGTATTTCATTTTAACAAGCTAGTAGAAAAGGAAAATAGTAACAAAATTCACGTAAGTATATTTTTCAAAAAAAAAAAAATATATATATATATATGTATATGTGTATGTAAAGTTAAATAGGAGTGGAGAGTGAATGTATAATACTTTAATTTGACATTTTTTAAATATTTTTTTGATATATTATTATTATTATTATTTAGTACAATATGTGGAGTTAGAGATTCGAAATCAAAATTTCTTAGTTGAAAATATGTGTTTTATAATTATATTTCAAGTTAGTGATATATTATTATTTTATTAAGATTAAAAATTAAAGAAATAGTGTTGTAATTGCCATATGTGGAATGTGAATGCGACACTTGCTTCTTCAGTATTTTAGAGAGAGAATGGGAATAACAATATCATTCGATTTATAATCATAATTAATTTTTAGATGATTTTCCATTTCATAATTACAATAATCCATTCAATGGGGTAAATCACCACTATAAACTTAGTTTAATGATAATTGACATTTGTTTCTAATCCAGATGTCATGAATTCGAATTTCCCACTTGTTGTATTAAAAAAAAGTAATCTCGTAAAATCAATGGCTTTCCAAATCCTCTCCAAGATTAAAAACTCCCCATTCCATCTTTGAGATAAAAAAGTGTTCCCAAATAAATTTTGAATTTACTAGAACTGTTTCTTATATCAAATTATTTCTTGTATTTAAGAAAATTTTTAAGTAACATTAATCATCAATGACGGCATTGAATTGAATAAGTTAAATAAACAAATTTAGAAAAATTAAGTACAATTATTAATTATGTGAATCATTACAATAATTTCTTTAGTTCAATAATTAATTAGGGTGGGATGGGACCATTCATCTTAAAAATAATCTTAAAAATAATATATATAGATATTTTATCCTATTATTCTTATTATTTTTAGTACAGCATGTGGGGTGGAAGATTGAACTAACAACTTCATGTTGGAAGTATGTGTTAATTATCGCTGAATTATTTTTATCTTATTGAAGTATGTTCGAATTGACAGAATCGTGCATGACACAACTAAATCTTACTCTCAAATTATGTGAATATTTTTTTATCCATGAGTTTCAACCAAAAGGAAAAAAAAAATCACTATTTTTTGTTGCTCTTTTTAAAAATAAATATATACTAATAATTTAGACCCAATTTAAAAATTATTTTGTTTTTTAAATAAACTTATAAATACTACCATCACATTTATGTTTGTTTAATTTATTATATATACCTTTTAAAAACTTTTTAAAAATCTAAACTAAGTTTTAAAAACTTGTATATATTCTTTATGCTTAGTTAAGCATTCAAATGTATTCTTAAGCAAAGTAAAAAATATATTAAAAAAATTGACTAGCAAATATAATTTTAAAAATAAAAAACTAAGAGCAAAATTGTTATAAAAACGAAAGTCTAATTTTTTTCAAAATTTTCAAAATTCTATCCTCCATTTTTTCGTCTCTAAAAAAATCAAGAGAAACTTTATTTCCAACCTTATTCGAAAGGTAAGTTTAATTCTCACCTTGTAAGAACACAAGAAAATCTCGAATTCGTGGAAATTTTTGCCTACCAAGTATATTTAAAAAAATTTGTGAAATCATTCCTCCAATGAAAAAACATACAAATTGAAGATAGAACAACAATGACTATTTTTTTTTTCCATTCAAATAAAATGATATTTTGGGTCTAAACAATAATAAATTTGGGTAAAGAAAATAGAAAGAAATAATTATTTCGTAGGTAGGTACGATATGTAACATACAAGCTTGGGGCAATGGGCATAATAATTAAAATTGGAATAATTAAAAAAAATGGAAAAGTTTGGGCAGTCAATAGCTTGATTTTGACGTGTGAGAACTGAGAGAGGATAATGAGTTAGCGTAAATGAAGAGGAATTAGACTGAAATAGTAAACAAAATCGTAGAGAAGATTAAAAAGGTTAATTAATTATTATATATATATATATATTTGTCTTTTTGGGTGTGTACTGTTTCGTTGAAAGTAAGTAATAATAACAAACTGAAACTGTTATATTGGAGAAAGAAACATAAGAAAAGGATTTGTTTGGTGTAAAGAGTTACGCTCCATGCAAAATAGTGAGCTTGAAGTGATTCTCAAGTCGGCCTCGCCAATGAGAATTTTTTTTTTCTTTTCTTTTTTATAAAGTCACAACTCAAAAAAGACAGATTTGGATGATTAATTCCCCATTAAATTCTTTTGTTGTGTCCTTGAACTTTCAACTTAAAAAAATTAGTTGGTACTTAAATTTGATGAGAACGTAGGAACATAAAATATTAATGTGAACAAATCTTTCTAGTAATTAAGAAACTAAAGGAAACTCTTAAATTAATGAATAAACATTTTAGAAAAGAAATTCCTATTGGTACATGTTTTGTAAACGATTTTTTAATTTTTCATCAATTAATTTTTGTTGTTATATATTGTACATTTTCGACATCTAAGTCTTTAGTAGATATTTTATTCCCATAAGATCGAGGTGAATTAAACCATTCGAGCAAAGTAGTCGGCTTGGACCACCCGAACAGAGGTGATCAAGAGCCAACTTGAGCCAGTTCGACGTGTGATAACCCCACGATTCACTCAGTGTGCCAAAATAAAGAGAGGAGACTTCTCCCATAAATAGGAAGAGGGTCTTGCCACACAAGGTATGTACATTTTAATATCCTATGCTTTGCTACCTAACTTAACTCATTGTATGACTTAAGCATTTAGAGCGTGTTCTAATTATTAGCATCACACTATCGTGCAGATCTTATTCCGTGTGCAGGTGTTCGTTCGGAACTTATGTCATTGCAATCTAGATGATATATGTCTAAATCTCACTTCCCATTCCAACAACTAAATTAACACATAAATAGTTAGAATTGATGACCTTTTGAGTTCAAGTCTCCTATTTCAGTTCAAGATCATTACCATGATCTTCCGATTAATGGACGAGAAAAGAAATTCACTTCTATAATTATAGTTTTTTTTTTTTTTGAAATGGACTGTTATATATATATATATATATATATATATATATATATATATATATATATATAATTATAATAAATTTGGAGGGCATCCCACTTTGGAGAGTAGTAAGCAAAATGGTTGGAAAGTAACAAGTAGTTGAATGAAGATCTCAAGGAAGAGAAGAGCAAAGAAACAACAAAAAAAAAGGAAAAAAGTGGTCTAAAACGTGATGTTAAAGCCTTGCTAATAATGTTAGCAAACTCCCTCATCTTTTTGGCTGGTTTAGGATCCGATCAATTAGGCCATTATATTACCTTCTTATTATTATTATTATTATTATTATTCCCCTTCATCTTCCCCATCACATTTTGCTTTCTTTTTAATCACTCTTGCCGAAAGAAAAGAGAGGCACAGAGACAGTAACTCAGGAAGTAAAAAGAAAAGACAAAAAAAAAAAAAAAAGTGGCGTCGTCATATGTTATGAACTGAAAACCAAGCTGGAAAAAGAATTAAAAATCATGGGAAAGTGAAACAAAAGCAAATGTTTTTGTTTTGGGGAATCCAACCAATCTGTGTGTACTGAAAAACAACTCTGAAATCTGCAACTTCTGCTCTGGTTCTTGTCTTTCGTTTGGTTTTTGTTTTCTTTTGTTTTTAGCCTTAGCTTCTTCACATTTGGATCCCTCTCTTTACCCTTTTTGGATACCGTCAATCTTAGTTTTTAACTTCTACTCGTCATCCACTCGACTCAAATATTTTCATAATGATATGATATTGTCTAGTTTAGACATAGACTAATCTTATAACTTTACTTTTGATTTTACTTAAAGTAAAATCAATCTTGTACGGTGAGATTTTGTTTGTACTTCTTGAAAATTAGTAACGTAGTCTTGATCTATAAACTTCTTTTTTTTTTTTTTTTTTTGATTTAATGATGAATTTGTCGTTGTAACTTTTAAGAATTTTGCTGATGTCATCTTTTTACTTAAAAAAAGTTTCTAAATAGATATTTAAACTTTTGAGATTGTTTTATTTTGGTCTCCAGAGTTTAAAAAGTTTTTATTAGACCAAACAGCTTAGTTCGGTTCAATTGGTTAATACACTTTATATCAATTAAAAGATTGTGAGTTTGAATCTTCACACTACATGTTTAAGGTCGGCTCGTTTTTTGTATTCAATTTTATTTAAAACCCTATACATTTTACAACTATTTTTATTTTTTGTTTATCATTTTTAGAAATTTTTTCTATATAGAAATTCTAGAAATAACAAAATCAAGTTTTTTTATTTCTTCTTCACATTTCCAATCTTTTCCAAAATATAAATAAAAGTATTATCTTATCGTTCCTGACTTATAAACTTATAAAGATTTTTTTTTTTTGTTGAGAAACATGAATATTACCAAAAAAATCCTTCCTAACTCTAATATGAAATTTAAAGATGATTTATAATAATATTATTGTCATTTATGAAATTTAAACGTAATTAAAAAGTCATATTTCAATTGAAATTTAAGGATGACGCGGGTTGTTGTATTGTAGCCTTAGCCCACTTGGAGAAGAGCTCAAACCCGTGTATCATGGGCCTCGTTACTACCATTATTCAAGGCCCATTTTAAATTATAGTTTGTCCTCTCTCTCTCTTCTTTTACTCGCGCTATTCAAAACATATATACTTATTTTTCGTTAAAATACTATTTTGTCACTTGCTTCTGGTTCATTTTGATTCGCTGCGTTCAAAACTTTTTTTTTAGCTGTACTTTCAAAAAGTCTATTATAAAGGTGCATCGATCTTTGTCGAATCTCCTTTTCAGATTAGATGTCTTGTTTGATTTTCTTGAGATCTTATACCATATCAAGATTTATAGGGTTCATCTAAAAATCAATGGGCTACCCATGTCTATTATAAACCTGGTTTATCTTTTTGATGTAGATCCTTAACACTGTGGATGGAAGAAAATCCTTAAGAACAAATAATAGTGTGCATCTCTCGATACTAACCTAAAATGTGGGGATTCAACAAAACCAACCTGGTCCACTTATTCCTCGTCACAAAGTCTATTAATGATAAATTAACAGTACGGAAATGAACTCTTTTTAAAACTACAGGGACTAAAAAAGACGTTTCAACGTACATGGACCAAAACGAATCAAAGACCAAAATAGTATTTTAATTTTTTTTAATTTTTCCGTAAAATATAACAAAATCATGTTTACAAACAAATCAATTTTATTTTATGAAACTCTGAAATGTTTGCTAGCATTATCCAACTGTTGTTTTTTTACTTATCCAAATGTAAATGATATATGTTAATTACCGCTTTCGCTTTAAAAACATTATTCAATTGGTTAAAGACATATATCATTGATTAGAAGATCAAAAGTTCAAATCGGTATCCTACGTATTTTTTAACTTAAAAAAAAACTGCAAAATGTAAGTCATTTTGGTTGATACATTGTTAATTAGTCACCCATTAATAAATAAAGAAGTGTCATATTTGTAAATTAGTATAAAAGGGCACCATTAGCTTAAAGGGCGAGGGCAAGACTGTCTTCATCAACTGATTTATTTTTTTCCCGTCTTATTGTCTTTCATTTTCTCCATTCTACAGGTTTCAATTTTTGTAGCTTACCTTTCAAATGGATATGAAAATTGAGGAAAAAATATTCTCCACTTGGGTTAGCACAAATAGATCCAGACGGCATAAGTAGATCATATCTTCTAATATATATATAAAAAAAATATTATAAAATGCAAAAGCTATATTATTTAGAAGGAGATCCGATCTGAAATTTGTTACGACAAAAGTCAAATCTATCCAGCTCGACCTAAATCAGGTAGTTCTCAAATCTGACTCTCTTATGACCATCAAGATGATTTATGGAGAAGTTGAAAACATGGTAGTTGAATCAAGGATACTCTGGTACTTAGGAAGTTTCTTTTGCAATATTTTAAGAAGAGCCAATTTCACAGCACATAGTTTAGCCTGTGAAGCTATTTCTTAAAAAATGAACCTGAGCTAGTTCTCTCATTTTTACCCTTCATTTCTGGAAGAGGCAAAAAAGACTTTTTTTACATGCAGCTCATGTGACATCTTTTTTTCTCTTTTCTTTTTCTTTTTTTTAAATGAAGTTCTTCTATTTCAAAAAAAAAAATAATGCCACTTGGGATAAGGTTAATTAAGAGCGATTGGGTTCAAACCCCGTGATGGCCACCTATCTTAGGAATTAGTCTAATTCCTATGTGTTTTCTGGCATCAAATGTTGTAGGGTTAGACTGATGGCACGTGAAATTAGTCGAGATGCTAAGCTGGCCCGGACACTCAGGGATATAAAAAAATTAATAATAATAATAGTATCGATACCACTTGCAAAGAGGTAGATGTGTGTTGTCCAATGTTTTAAATGTCGATCTTGATGTAAATGTCAAGGTTTCAATTTTATGAAAATGTCGATGAAAATATAAATGTCAATAGATATTTCTGAAAAATTTACAAAAATAAAAATTCACAAAAACTATCTAAGTTAACAATGATGTATTTTATCATTTCTAAATAAGTTAAAAATGAGAGATATTAATATTATGTTTATATTACTTAGATTTTGTTGATATTGTCATATTTTGTTGATTCTTTTTCATCATGTAAATGTCAATTTATCATCCGAGTCGATATCGAATTCACTGATATATGAAAATGTGAGACACGTTGACCGAATATTAAATGGATGTTGCCGCGTTTGTATAAAAATAACTCGCAAAATATCTAGTTGAATTGAACAACTACGTGCTTTAAATACTCTGCTCATCCGATGCACGACTTCAAGATTTGATACGATGCCGTATCAAACAGATGGGATATTCCCATACAGAGCATGTGTTGATTATTGAACATACTTTTATTTTATATATTTTTGCTCTGGCTGTTTTTTTTTTCCCTTTTTGAATGAGAAAATTTGGCACGCATCGGGACTGAGGGATGAATATAATGGAGGACAAAAATGGAAATTAAAAGTGTGCTCGATGCCGATCACCAAAATATTACTGGACTGATTTGATCGTTTATTTTCGATTAAAAAGTCGTGGTTCAAATCATAAGGATCTAACGTTGAAAAGAGGGTAAACCTAACTAGAATATAGATATTTATTGTATTAAATTTATGAATATATAGAAATGTCAATTTGTGAACGAAAAATTCATAATTTTTTTTAAAAATATAACATCATTTTGATTTTTTTAATACAACAAACAAAATAACTCCCAGCATCCATGGGATTTGTTCAGTTAATCTTGCTTTTGACACGTGAACTAGTTCTTTATTTTTTTTTCTCTTTTCATTTATTCCTTATAATAAATAAATAAATAAATTATAAAATCAGATTAATTTGATGAGAAATTGGAAGTTGTGGAGAGGTCCAGCCCAGTGCAACCTTATCTTTTTCTCTGGAACAGAGAAAACCGAAACAAAGAGAACTCGAAACTGTTAGAGAGAGAAATAAAGAGGAGAGAGAGAGAGAGAGATGGATTTTACAGAGAAGGAAGAATTATTGGTTAAAGAATCGTGGGAAGTTTTGAAGAAGGATTTGCCTCTCTACAGCCTTCGTTTCTTCACTCAGTAAGTTTTTAGCTTTTTTTTTTTGTTGGTTGAAATAATATAATAAATGGTGTTAATTTAATTTTGTTGTTACTGAAATGGAATAATGAAATTAATTAAGGATACTGGAGATAGCTCCAGCAGCGAAGGGGATGTTTTCTTTCTTAAGGGATTCAGAAGAGATTCCTCACAACAACCCTAAGCTCAAGGCTCATGCTCTCAAGGTTTTCAAGATGGTCAGTTTTTCTTTTCTATTTTTTTTTTTCCAAAATCAATTTTTTTTTTCATTTTTAATACAACTGTGTCCGGACAAGAATTTAAACTCACGACTTTTTAGCGTGAGATTGATATATTCACTGATTGAACTATGCTCGGTTTGGTTTGATTAAAAAAAAATAGTATGAAAGTTATGGTTCTTTTCATACTAAAATTGAATCTGCTTTCTTTTAACATCACTTTAAAAAAAATGCACAAATTAACATCTCTTTTGGCCTGCTTATTTATAATGACAATGAAGTTCAATATTCAAAATGTCAAAACAGTGTTAAATATAGATAGCTCTAAATATGAAACATGTGATACATTTTACTTATTTAATTTTGTTTTAGAATACAACATTGCATGGTAGGTTTGAAGATTTCATTTTTTTTTGACATATAAAGATTTAACTGTTGAGTTAAGTTTAGATTAGGAGGATATTTTGAGTCTTATTATATTTGAGTTATGGCCTGCTAGATTTTAGCTATTAAATGTTCATGCCTTTTCTACTATACTTTAGGATAGTTGTAAGTTACTATACAAGAGGTTGAATTTCGTAATTTAATTCATATGAATTGATCGTAGATTCAATTTGGGTCCTATGATTTCAAAAGTTTCAATCTAACGGGTTTTATAGTCTAATATTAGTTTCAATTTGGCACTTATAATTTTAAAAGTTTCAATTTTGGTCTCTATAGTTTAGTGAATTTGAATCGGAAAGTTGTATACATGAACTCAATCCATTAATAACATGTTATGATAATTAAAATCATAGTTATGCACATGAAATATTCCAAGTTTCCTCTATAAAAATCTCAAAATTTTCGTAGGAGATTATATTGTTAATGTGGAACTAATACAAGAAAATGAACACTGTGATTGTGAAGACATGTGAATCAGCCATTCAACTGCGAGAGAAGGGGGAGGTGGTGGTCTCTGAGACTACCCTCAACTATTTGGGCTCTGTCCATCTTCAGAATGGAGTCATTGCTCCCCATTTCGAGGTAACTTAGTCCTTGATTTTTTAAAATTTTCAATTAAACCTTGCTAATAAAATGTATTATTAAATTATTGTTTTAATTACATACTCAGAATCTTTATATAGACATGTAGGATTTGTGGATCAGATTTTGCTGGTAGAAGAATTGAGTTTTATGGATTAGATAGCATTTAAGTGATATTCTCACATCTCTAAATATGCTAATAAATAATGATCTAATGATACATCACATTTTTCGTAAACTAATATCTTGAGAAACTTTGTATAGAAGAACCTAATTGAGAATTTTTAATTTTGAATACATAAAAGGTAAGGTTGAGAATTTTAAAAGATTAAAGATCGAATAGAGAATTAAGTAAAAGATTAGTGCGTAAACGAATGATTTAAAGTGGTGATTGGATTTGATGCCAACTCAGGTGGTGAAAGAAGCATTGCTACGAACAGTGAAAGAAGCAGTGGGAGAGAAATGGAGCGACGAAGTGGACAGTGCCTGGGGAAAGGCCTACGACCAATTGGCTTCAGCAATCAAAGCTGAAATGAAATAAAAAGATTAAAAATTCCATTTAATTGGTGATCAAATTCATTCAAAATTTGGCTGATTTGTTATTTATGGTCCAGAAATTGAAGAAAACAACAGTGCATAAGATTTATGATGGTAATAAATTGTTATTACAAATGAAGTTGCTTCTCTTCCAACTTCAAATGCTCAGATTTTGCAGTTTTAAAAGTCATTACAAACCTAGCCTCATCTCATGAATTATACTTGAATCAAGCCTATGATGAAAACTAATGTCAGAGATTAGAAACGAAAAGAATCTTCAGAATTACATTTTTTTTCCTTTTTATTTACGTAAAAAATGATGAATCGACCATGCAATTTGTCATTCCAATTATACAACGCAAGATAATGTTCCAGATAATCAGAACAACACAGCGGCGCCTACTGAACACTACAACTCACAGCTCCCCATCTGTGTTATGAAAATAAAAGGACTTACCCTCCCATCGGATTCAAGGAGTTGCACGCTACTGAAATTACTCGTTCCGCATTTTCCCTCCTTTCTTCTACAGTATCGAGTATGCGCGGATCACTTCGACAATCGGTGCTCGACACAGTGGGCACTTGCCACCACCACGGACCAACTCGTTTGCGCATTTTGAACAAGTGCACATATGTCCGCATCTGCAGTAAGATTTTCATTTTACAGTTGGTGTCTTACTCTATTCCGATTTTCAAAGAGATTACAGTTAGGAGATATACCTGTATAGGAGAGAGTCGATATGGCTGTCGCAACAAACGCAACACGTTCCCTTCCTCACATGACACCATTTGGAACCATCCTCTGACGTCTCGGCGCCTAAACCTATATCGAGAGGCAATTCGTGATGGACATAACAGAATAGCTCTAAGGGAATTCTCCTCAACATATGGGAGTAGCAACACCATTGCATTAAAATGTAAAACTGACCTTTTTCACCGGCAGATCTGTTCAATGCTGCAGAAACTTCTTGTCTGACAGAACGCTGCAACTCCAGTTGCATGTCCATACAAGCCTCCAACATCCTCTGCATGTGATTCATGCCTTGTTGAAGTCTTGCCATGTCTGCTCTCAGATCGTTAACGATCTCCCATTCCTGCTAAAATCAGCAACGGCTCTAAGCAAAAACCCTCTCTAGCCAGACAAACTATAATCCGAAATAAACAGCTCCAAGGCAGGAATGATGAACAAACAAATATCAAATTATTCCACATATTGGTAGAACGCTACTTCCCGGATAAAGATAAAATGCAGTCCAAGCATAACTCAAATAGATAAAGACAACACCTATTGCCATCCTAAAAGTTGATGGTTTGATCTCCACCAACTTAAAATATGAGATTTGATTGGTGGTTTGGTTTTAAATATTCTCTTGTGCATGTTCTGCTTAGCTCACTTGAAGCACCAGTCAAATAAAGTCTGAACTATTTCTTCATATAGCAAGAATGTGAAGGTAGTTTTTTCTACAGGTTTCCAGAGTTATTGAATAAAAGAATTCCCTCCCCCATAACAAACGGAGTCATGTTAAGCCTTCTTTATAGGCATTTTAAATCCAGAATAAAAATTAAAAAAGGAAAAAAAAAAGAAGAAGAAGAAGATTTGAAGCTTACCATTTCTGAACGATGCATGGTATGACGAGACCAGCTGGTATGATGCAGGTCATGGTGCCAAAGTGGCTGAGGTGGAGGAACTGGTGGAGATGGAAGCACCAGAGAGGGTCTATTGACTGCATCATTTTGTTCATCTCTCTGTTGGTCCTGATCCTGAGGTGGAGAAGCAGTAGTTGGTGAAGGCAAAGTTCTATGCAAATCCCAATCTATGGGAGCACGACCTTGCCTCTCCACATATGATTGTATTAATTGGTCCAGACTTTCACGGAAACCGCTACGAAGAAGGTTAGAAACACTTCTCCTGCAAAACGGATACAAAACAGTCTGTAAATAAACCTATGCCAGCCAATGTGAATAATACCAATACTAATAGAATGATAATTACCTGCTTAAGAGTTCTCTAACTTCCATGCTATAGACATTTTCGTCGTCAGGTGGGTGAAACCTATTGAACCGTCTAACTGGAACCGACCGACGACTTCTAAAAGGAGCAGAGGGCCCCTCCGACCAATTCCCAGCAGGTTCTCGAGTGCCTCTCTCATGCCAAACTCTGGCAGGTTCTGCTGGATGCACTTCTCTTCTTTCCGCGTTTCCCTGAGTACTGGGTGGCGACCAATCATTAGCTGAATTTGCCTGCCAATTTCCAGTCACATCCTCGGCATTATCGTCTCTCCACTCACTGAGTGGGCCAAAGGTTGTCTGTTGCCAGTTTCTTCTACCATCTTCAGTAATTTGTTCGCGCCAGCCCCCTTCTTGATTTGTAGTTTCTTGCCAATTCATATTCTCTACCTCTGAGTTGCTTTCCATGTTTTCAATTTGATCGGGCAACCGATTGGTTTCAGCTACCTGACTCTCAGGCTGTGACTGCACGTATTCTTGCTGGATGTTCTGTGAACCATTTGTTTGAACCCTATCATTTCTAGATTCATTCATGTCACTGCTAGTTGCAGTATCAGATTGGCTTCCTGCTTGACCACGGACAATATTTTCCAATCTAAAGCGGAATCCCTCCCTGGGAAGTAAAATGTACATATAAACTAAACCATTATCAAATAATAATACTTCTTTACAGACTCTGTACAAATCAGAAATCAGAAAACACAAATCTAGGAAGTTCCTTTTGAGATGATTCAAGGCTCACTGGACTTCCAGCAAAACACCCGAGATTAAAAATATATTACTAGACACAGAAATATGAAGATGCTTAGAATGCCCAAAAATACCTTTATTCGTAAAACATACACGTCACAAAAAGAAAAGATTGAACCATCTTCACGAGACAACATACCTTAAACCAGAAACAGTGTGTCGCTGCTGTAACTGAACCAATTCACTTGCTGCCATAGAAGGTGGCCTCTCCTCTTCAACAGTCCTTTCATTTCTCAAAAATCTACCTCTAAGTAATGACTGGGGAAATATACAGGATTAGTGGTCATATAATAGCTATGAGTGCAAATAACATCTAACGGACCAATAACATGTGGAAGAGATAATATAAGGTAAACATTACTAAAAATTGTCATTAAGACTGAGACATAATTATAAATAATCCTATAGAAAAATGTTTCAAAAATCACTTTCTGCCATTTGGGGTCGCTCTTAACTCTTAAAGAGCATCACCTGTAAAAGAAGCAGGATGCAGAATATATTTTAACAGGCGAACTCTAGAAGGAAAAACTCATAAATGCAAAGTTTTCAAATAAAGTCCGACCTAGTCCTTAGCCTTTGCCAGAATCCAATCAGTTTTAATTTGAACCAAAAGTGAACTCAGACATAGAAAGGATATATAAAACAACATTCACACTTGGCAGCTGACCTGGATGCGGTTGCGATGAGCAAAATCAGAAACAGCACGATACTCCAAAAGGCCTTGAAGTTCCCTCTGTCGTTCCCTCTCTATCCTTACAAGTAAATCAAGAACTGCTTGTCTTCCTCGCAACCTTAACAAGTCTCTGCGGATGTGTTCATTTTGGCCTTCATCCTGGTCAGCAACCAATTCATCACGGCCTCTGTCAACTTGAGCACCAAGTCCGGTCCCTCGATCTTCTCTCCTGTCACCACCACGACTTCCTCTTTGTTGGCTGGTCATTTGTACCCATTCTCTAACAATCCTAACTCTCTCTCGTTCTGTTTCCCCAAGCCATTCAGCTCTGGATCTTGTGGTTCTCTCAGAAACGTTAGGTGAAGGATCAGTAATTCCAGTCTCCATCCATCCCCGTACAATTTGCCTCACTCTCTCCCTCTCAACTTCGCCAAGATCAGGAGATTGCTCTCTGCTAGAACCATTATTTTCATCCCTCACACGCTGTGATGCAATTTGATCGTGATTCCACGCCCCATAATCATTCTCACTCTCACTTGCATCCACCAAACTTCCCTGATTCTCACTCCCTCGACTATCAGACATATTTGTACTTGACATATTGGTAGAAGAATCAACACTTGTTTGCTGCCTCAATCTTTCCCTCACCCTCTCACGAGCCCGATTTAACATATGGTCATCCTCCAGCTCCCTCCACATCTGTAATATTGCAGAAGCTTGTGTACTCGGAGTCTCAGCGGCAGTCTGCTGCCTTGAAGTTGGAGAATGGGACTCCCCCCTTAAGAAAGACGAATCAAGCATTGAAACGGTGTGCAATCTTGCAAGTGCCATCAACTCAGATTCACGATTTCTCCTCTCAATTGTTGTTATCATTTCCTGTGCCTGCCGAGCAGCCCAGCGGCTCAAAATCCGAGAGTGGCGTCGGCGTGCAGCTGAAGACTCTGCCAAATCATCACCCTCAAGATCAGACCGCCGTCTCCTCCGTAGAAGCTGATCACCTTCCTCATCCTCGACTTCTTGATTGGCAGCAGAACTACATGAAGCAAATGGAATACATTCATCCAGGTGCCCACGCATTAACTCCTCAAGTCCACGCTCTAATTCCGCTCGGGCATCACTAGAATCAGGCTTCTGTTGTAGCGGTTGATAATCCGTCATCCTCTGCAATCTCTTACCCTACTGCCGGAAACGACACCCCAAACGAAACCCTCGACATTCTATCAATAATAATAATACCATTAATCCTTATCCCTTCCCCCGAGAACAAATAAAATCACGCCGTTGAATTACTCCATAACACAAACCAGACCCTAACAATATCTCCGAACCCAATAGAGGTATAACAACTACACAATCGGATTGAGACCCAACGGGCTCCACAACATACCACCTGACAAAAACAGAATCCGAATAATCAAATCGTCAAAACTGACAATGGAAAAGAAGATCCGACGAGAACATTGGACACCCAATGGCTAAATTAGATTAGTTTGAAATCGTGAACTGTCGGATGCAAAGAAACCAATGGAGGACGAAGACGGCGGGATCAAAACAAGAAATCAAGGCTAAAAAAGAGTATGAAGGATGGGATTCACGGGTAATTACGTACCTCTGAAGCTCTTTGCGCGTTTATTCCTGACCAAGTATGAGAAACAAAACCCTAAATTTCCCCCCTCAAAGAACGAGAAACTGAAAATGGCGAGAGAATTATACAGAGAAGTTGAACAAGGAGAGGCAGAGAGAAAAAGAGAGATCAAATGAGAGAATGATGTCAAAATTTATAAATTCCCCTGTAAGAGAGAGAGTTTTTAGAGAGAGAATGTTCGTAGCGAGCGAGCGAGGGGGAGAGAGAGAGAGAGAGAGATGTTCGTTCTGATTTTCTCACTATTTTTCTTTTTATTTATTTATTTTCTTTTTCTGTTTTGTATTTTTATGAGACAGAGGAGGAGACTCCGGAGAGGGAAGCGGAAAGCGCCGACCTACCAAGAATTGACACGTCATTTTTTAATCTTCTCTTTCTCCCTAATTTTTATTTCGTCGACAACTAAAGATAATTCTACATTTTAATAAAGAAATTAATTAATTGTTTAAATATGCCTTATCCAAACTATATAATATTTCCTCCCGATGCTTCTTTAATATAATATCTGCGTAGGAAAGTTCATTTTTTATTCACGAACTTTGCTGAAGTAGTCGAATTTAACCTCAAAATTAAAATTTCAGTAAATGGTTGTATTTCTGTTAATTGGATTATTATTTTCTTTGCAATTTGTATTTACTGAATTTGCTCTTGGTAGCTTTGTTTGGTTTTTTTTTATTATTATTCAGATTTTTAGTAGTGTTGAGTAGTTTTCTTGGGTCAAACATGAGCTTAGTTCAGCGGCTAAAATACTTAATTTTTTTTTATGTGGAGTGGAGGATCGAACTCATAATTTCATGTTAGAGGTATATGTCAATTACACTTACTTCGACATTTTTTTTTCTAAGATGAATTCGAATATTTATGTGGTAAATAAATTATCTTTTTTTAGTGCATGGTTTATTGTTTAGGATAAAATCTTAAAATTTTAAGTGGTTTCATCAATTTTTTTTTCTATTTTCTATTTTTATTTTAAGAAATGTATCAATTTCACCGTTTATTCTTACTCTAAGATCTTAATTTATTTTCTAATATTAAAATTGACTAATTAACTAAAGTTTTGGTAATAACGTCTAGTTTTTTGTTTATGGTTTTCAATTTTATTAATAAATTTAAGCATTTGACAACATTTATGTTTCTTGTTTCACTCATTTTAGAAACATTATCAAAATTGTATAAAAATTTTGGATAAAGGAAGGCTCGAACCTAACACCCAAACCTCTTGCCACTGCACCAACACTCAAGGGTGTTAATGGTCATTTTAGTTATATACGGATAATCCATAATATGAGCTTATGGTTTTTCTTAATTAAAGTAAACTGCATTGAACTCATAATTATCTATTAATTTTAATTCAATATTTGTTTTTCTTGTAATTTTTTTTAATCTACACATCAACAAACTAATTGGCCAGTTGAGTAGTGTGGACCGTTCTACTTTACAATGTATATAGTATATATTTTAAAATTAGTGCCTTTGTAATTAAGCAATGAAAATGGAACTTTTCAAAGTTTATTACAAAAATCAATAAATTATAAAGAGCATTTTTTCTTTTGAGGTGATAAATCAAAAACTAAATATATTAGTTTTAATGATTTGAGAAATTTTCATCATTGTAAAGTGTTTTCTATATTGTTCGCAACAATTTTGTTTTAAATTTTAAAATTTTTTAAAGTCAATACTTTTTTACACACGATTTAACACCTTTAAATATTTTTGTCAAAATTTGGAAAAAATATTATTTTTAGTTTCTAAAATTTGCTAAGATTCTAAAAACATTTATTTTAAATAGATTACCGGACAAATAAAGATAATTACTATACAAGTATGCTTTTAATCATGGAAAATTAATATTTATATTGTGAGTAGGATTTTGAAAATAAAATTGTCATTTAACAAACTTAATTTCAGAAGAAATTTAGAAAATCTATAACTATTTTGTTTTGTCAACCTATAACTATTTTTTTTTCAATATATAACTAAATTATTGGGGGTACATAAAAAGTTATTCTATTAAAATGTTTATTTAATTGGATATGGAGCCTTTTTTTGTACACATTTAGTTGGGTTTCATTCAATGAAGGAATCAAAGTAAATCCTTTAGTGATATTTGTCCCACTTTTTGTTTGGACTAAAAAACAAAGAAATATCATATAAAGTTCTCAAGCAAAGGGTACAATATAAGATTAGCCAAAAGCAACTAGAACATGGGTGTGATGCATGTACTTTTAGGAAAATTCCAAAAATAAAAAAAAAAACATTTTGAATCAATAATAGTTAGAGAAAATTAGACCCCCGACGCATTTAATTTCAAAATATATAATGGCTGGTTTGAGTTCAATAATTGAGAGGTGTGTCTTGAGCCATAAATCCTACTTGAACTATGTTCGAATCGACTGTTGTTAAGGAGAAGAAATCAAATCATACATGTGGCTCATTCACTTTGTAATAGGTATTCGGGCTTCAGCTCGATCATGTCGAGGACGAGGAGGGACCAACCAATGTGTTGAAATGCAAAACTCAGCTCTGACCTCGATTTGGTGAGATTCTGACTTACCAAAAAATTTGCTGATAGTTGATGGAACGTCAATTTTGTTAGTAGAAGATCTTCTGACCATCAGTGGAATGATAGGTATGAGCTCCATAATAGCAAAATACATCTCTCAATGCTCTCCCTTATAAAAGGTAGAATCTCACCTTCTTAAAAGTATGTCATCGATATCTCTTGAATGTACTTAAACTCAAACTAACCCACTAACTTAAACTTTATAGTGTACCTCAAACTTCACACTGATAATGCAAGCTGGTTCTGTCGATAGGTTTTCAGCTAAGTCCATGTCAGAGTCCACCTTAGATCACCTCATGACATGTCACGCCAACTATGATTATGCATCAACTTTTGTTTAATAAGTTTATAATTATAGTTAAGATGTTTTTTTTTCTTTTTTAAATATCCATACATATACATATACATTCACATTGTATTGTAGTTAAATATATGTGGATCATAATTAAAACTCGCTTAAATGAATATTAATTTTATTAGTTGAGGGTTGTTCCATTTTGAGATAAGAATAAAATAATAATAACAATGATATTTATGTTATGGAAAACAAATTAAAAGAAAAATATGTCATGATCAAAGCTAATTAAACAACCTAATTTAGGTGAGAGATGTACATTTCCAAACTTACTAAATTAATTCTTTGGGAATTCTCTAAAAAAAATTTGGTATAAGAGATGTTGCAGCCCAAATTAAGGAAATTTGTTTGTAAATTAATTGTTGCAGCAAATTTATACGACTCTTTTCCATTTGTATGGTTCAACTGAATTTATTTTACTAACCATCCATAAAATTAGTAACAAATTTCCATTTATTGTCAGAAAATAAAAATAAACAAATTTCCAAATTATTGTGAATTGTTTAATATATGTATTTAAAGTTTTGAAACTACTTGCCTTAATTTTAAAGTCTTAATAACTATTTTCAATATATCAATTAATAAATTTTTGTACCAAAAAAAATTACTAAATTTTAAGAAAAATATAATTATGATACTAAATCTAATTATAGAGAACAAGATTTTAGAAAAGGAATTAAAAACATTAATTAAAATGTTTTAAATTTAAATGTAGAACCAACTTTGACCCCACTCTTTTTAACGAACTCAAAAAAAAAAAAAATCGCCATGCCCTTTTAACATAAATTAGCAATATTAATCCTACCAAAGTTTTTCTTTTATTTTTATTTAAGTATATCGTAAGGATTTGAACTCATGACTTTTTAGTCGATAATATATACTTTAATTAGTGGAGTATGCTTAAGTAGACCACCACCAAAATTTCTCAAATTAAGTTTCGTATCCTGAAAAGAAAAAGTTCTAAATTCCATAATAAATAAATAAGATGGAAAAACTAAAAATAATAAACCCCCCTCTTGCAAAGTTTGATATAAGAACTATTTTATATTTCTTTATTTTTAACCCGAGCTGAAAAAATTATTAAAGGATTTTTATAGCAAAATAAATAAAAATCATCACTTTATTTGATAGATGGTATTACAAAGGTTAAATAACACTTTTGGTCCCTATACTTTATTATTTGAGTAACGATTTAGTCTCTTAACTTTCAAAAGTAATGATTTATTCTCAATACTTTCAAATTGATAATAATTTAATTCTGAAATTTAGAATGTAATAACTTAGTCATTGAAATTTAAAGTTTGTAACTATTTAGTTCCCGTTGTGATTTTTTTTTTGTTAAATTTCTTATATATGTAGATCGATAAATGGATGAACGATCAAATTTATTTATAAATTACAAAAATTAAATTGTTATACGATAAAAATTGACACTTAATTTTGATGAGAATTTTCGTGGTAAGGACTAAATTGTTACAAATTCTAAACTATATGGACTAAATTGTTATATATTAAAATTCAGGGACTAAATTGTTACTACTATGAAAGTACAGGGACTAAATTGTTACGATTAAAAGTTGACTAAATTGTTATGAAAGTACAGAAACCAAATGTATTTTGTAACATATTATGAAAAACCCTACTGGTACCAATAATAGTGGATATATATCCTTCATGAGAGAGAAAAATGGTACTAGAAGAAGATTTTAAGCAGGGTATTAAATTTTCATCAATATTTTTATAGGAGGTGTGAATTAATATCTCCATAGTATTGTAAAACAAAATTGACAAAATCATAACAACAAAATATTAATAATATAGACATAATATCACTAATAAATAAATTTTAACATGCTTTAAATAATTGTTATGATTTTTATTCCATAAATTTTTCATAAAATATCCATTCATATCGATATTCTATTGATATTTCTCTTATTTCCCATATTGCATTTACGTACAAGTTTTTTACTTCACACTCCAAAAAGTGTTTTCCTTTATGCTATTCCAAATTTTTTCTTCTTTGTGTAAAGGGTCCCCTCTTGGACGCCACTCTCTTCCCAACTTTTCCAATTTCTATTACTTTTTCCTTTTTATTCTCCCCACCTCCCTTATGAGACAAAAATATTGGTCTCAAATTCAAGAGATTGCTTTCAAGATTTTTTAAGGTTAAATTATATAAGATTTCATTAAAAAAAAAGTCCAAGTAAATTTCCTAAACTTTAAAATTCTATATCTTATCTAGTTTGTTCCGACCTATTAGACATTTTAAAAAATCAATATATCTATTGATTAAAATATTGAAAGTTTAGAAACTTATTAGAAGTTTTAAATTTCAAGGAACTATTAAACACAAAATTGAAAATTCAATGACTTATGAGAAAGTTTTTAAAGTTTAGGGACCGGTTAATACGATAGGAAACTTTATGAACTAAAAACGTAATTTAATCAATTATTTATTAACTTTTTAAGATAAAATTTAGTAAAATTATTGTTAATTAGGTTTATTTTGTATTCAAATTGTGATTCTACACAAAGGGAAGTTAACAATAATATACAAGATTAATGTGGGAAGCACTGACTTGGAACTAAAAGCCCACTCATCAAACCTTTTTTTTGTTCTTTTTCAAATTTCTTAATTATTTTATTTATTTATGAGGTAGAATTTATACATTAATTAATAAAATATCCCATGTTCGTCACTCTAAATTTAAAAATAGATTGTTTTTGGAAAGGTACTGTCCATGTTTGAGATTAAAAGATAATAATAATAAATACAAAAAAGAAGTTATTTTTTTAGTTCAAATAATAGGTGAAAGTAAAAATTTGAATCTCAAGATTATTAGTATTTATGTTTTAACCCACGATGAAAAAAGTTAATATTAACATACTTCAACTATTAAGGCATATAATTCAGACCAAAAAATTATAAATTTATATCTTCATCATCATATATTGTATTAAAATAATTTATTAGAAAAAAAAGAAATAAAATTAAATATAATATTTTATAGTATCGTATTCTAAAGGGGAACATTCAAGCTTGTCAGGTGCTTGATCCAGCATGTTGACAAAAAGTAGAGTGTTCCCCGTGGACGGCACGTGCCATGCCGCTCCACCTTTTTCCCTCTCACAATGACATTCCTTGGTAAAAAACATACCTTTAATTTTTCACCTCCTCAAAACTAATTTTAAATTATTACTATTATTATTATTCCTTAAAAAAAATATTATAATTACTAAATTTCAATTTCAATTTCAATTTTATAGTAATAGAACAATTTAATATTAAAAAAATTAATAAAAGAATTTAACAGTTGATTCTAACCCATCCATGCCTAGACTAGGTTGAATTATGTATCTTCTTTCATATATTGCTACTTTTTTTTTATCAATTTTTTCCATGTACTTTTATTTAACTTTCTTTTATATTCCTTAATTTTTTTCATTAGGTTACTGAAAAAAATTGTGATCCCATATTATATTGTTTCAAAGATTAATTATAAATAATTGAGATAGGTTTGCTGGGGTAATATATATACATGTATACTATATTTGGGCTCTTTTGGACTCACCAATTTTGGTCGGATCCTATTTTTAGATCGAATACTCGCTTGAGTTTATTGGACTATAATATTATATCAATATTCATGGTTATATCTAAGGTTTTAAATATCGATGTCGATGAATATTTCTGTAAAAGTTAGAAAAATTAAAAAAATCGTAAAAAATATTTAAATACAAATAAACAATTTCCTATTTCTAAATTAGTTACAAATAATAATATTAATATTATGTATATATTAGTGACATTTTATTAATATTTTTCATATTTTGTCGATTTTCTTGTACTATAATGGAAATATCGATTTACCCCTCATGTCGATATCGAACCCATGAAAACATGGATATGTCAATGAAAATATCGACGTGTCGATGGATATTTAAAACCATAGTTATATCTCAAAATTAATTATCAATCGGGCTGAAACTCGCCTTTATATTTTGAGATCCTTAGCAAGCTGGTTTGCTACCCGAAAAAAGGGCAGTGGACCATAGTAAGAAAAAGTATGAGTATGTAATGACAACAAAAAGATCCGACATTTATTTCTTGAGATGCAATTTTTAATCTCTTTCTAAGAGTTATAAAAATAGCAATCATATTAAATAATTTTTCATAATTCTCTCTCGCAAGTCACGCATTTATAGCATACAAGAAAACCCACTAATATTATAACAGATTGGGTAGATGCTAAATCATATATCACGAAAGCCGTAACGCTCAAGGATCATACATTATAATTATATGAAAAACAAAACATTTTTACACATAATCAATATAGTGTCCATTAAAAAGCAGACAAGTTCATTGGCCTAGACAGCGAGAAGGTTAAAATGGTAAATAACATGGGAGTAGTAGACTAGACAGTGAAATTCTACTTGTCGCGGTATTGGGTAAAAAGTAAATTAGTAGGGGTCAAACGACATGTCGGAAAAGCCGGAAGAACCGAGAGACTCGGGGAATCCTATGTTGTTGATAAGATTTGGTTTTGGAGATTTGGAAGATCTAGTCTAGCAAGTCTCTATATTTATGCAATGTTAGTGATGTTATTGCTGTATAATTAAGCCCTCACTCACGTAGTTAGAAGTGAAGTTTGTCCCATGTCGGAAAAGTATAACGAGGGAATGTGCTCCAATTCCAATTACTATAAAAAGACCTGATTTTTGTTCATCCCAATTGAAATACTTTAAACCTGGTATATTAACTATAATTAATTGAACCATATTTGCTTTGAGAGGGAGTGTTTTGTATAATTGAGATAAAAAAGATGGCGTCTCTGATCGCATTTCCAACCATTTTTCCTTCAAATAAAGTACCACAAACCTCTCCTAATCAATTATATACCATGACTAAATCTTTTAGGCTCACCACTAATTTTGTTGACACCCCGAAGACTTTACCAATACAACTAAGTTAGGAGCATAATTCTGATATCAATCGTTAAAAGTATGTTACCACGTTATCTCTGCATAGACTCTGACCTTCGTATTCTCTTCTTAGTTTGTCATAATTAAAACAGTAAATATAAAAAAGTTAAGACTTGGTAGAACCTAAAATTTCAAAATTGGATGACTATATAAAAAAAAAATTAGCATATAAATTTTGTTTCCTCACTGAAAGTATATTCTTTATATTATAAGTGGACCATATTTGGGTGTCCAATCTATAAGGGGAGGCCTCTCGCCGCTGTCTAGTTGTGGAGGGAAAGAATCATATGCCGAGTCTTTGTTTTTATATGAACACACTCCTGCCCAAACTCTAAATTTTCTTAAATGGGTCAGAAATCATTTCAATTCTAAAGATTTTAATTGATGTAAATGATTTAAAAATTTTAATCATATTTAGAATCAAATGAATTTCAAATCACTGAAATTAAGGGAAAAGAAAGTAACATTTTACTATCATGCTCGGTGATTTTGTAAGATAAATAATAATGTCAACTACATACAATCATACTACCAAATATATATATATATATATATATATATATATATATATGAAATAAATTAAGAAAATTCTTTAATCAAATCAAATCAACTTAATCAATTAAAACTTGCAAATGCCAATCTCATTTAAAAAAGAAAACTTACAAACGTTTCAATTCAAATAAAAAATAATAATTTAAAAATCAAATTATTTCAAATCTAAATCAAAAGAATTAATTATTATATTTTAAAAACTATTTGTTTTCATATATTTATTTTAGATTAAAAATAAATTAAACCCTCTTTTTTCATATATTTATTACTGCCCCCATATTAAAAGATGACCTAAATCCTATTTTTCCAATATAACCTAAATCCTAAACAAAATTCTATTGAC
Source organism: Momordica charantia (assembly GCF_013281855.1). Classification (NCBI taxonomy): domain Eukaryota; kingdom Viridiplantae; phylum Streptophyta; class Magnoliopsida; order Cucurbitales; family Cucurbitaceae; genus Momordica; species Momordica charantia. Next base: position 28,038,201 of record NW_028275167.1, on the reverse strand, counting down.
ACAAATATATTATATAAACTTGAGCATAGTTGAATATCTCCGATCAAAAGATGGTGAATTTGAATCATCGCTGCAGTGGATACATTGGTTACAGCACATGACAGAAAAGAGAGTAATGGGAAAAGCTATAGACTCAGGAGAGAATATTCTATGCAGCAAAAACAGAAGGATCAAATTCCTCAAATTGTTTATCCTCTCTCTCAGACATCCAAAAGGAAATTTCCCATCACGAGCTCACTATTCAACAAATGATTGATAACCATAATGCAGTTGAAAGTACTTCCAGATGCTGCAATTCGAAAATCTTTGATCAGAGATTCAGAAGTCAGATCAGAGCACGTTACAAAAAGCTGGCTTCAGCCATACCCTGAACGTGATGCTTGATCCTCCACACTCAGCTGCACAGTACATAAACAGTGTCTCTCTCTTTCACAAATGAGAAACATTTTGGCAAAAGATATACATAAACAGAATCTTTCTATTGACAAAAGTCAAATAGATTAGAAAAGAAGCACCCAACTTGCCATTAATAAAACTGGAGGAATGGCTAGTTAAAGTACTCTTCCATCTAGAGGCTAAGCAGAAAATTTGTCCAGTTCCTTTCAGGGTTTTCTTGATTCTAGCCTAAGAACAACAAAATGGTGTGAGACTAGAAGTTAGGATAAGAAAATGGTATTGGACTAAAAGTTGCATCGACTTAAATTTCAACTTCAACTGGTCAAGACATTACTTACGACCCTAAAAATTGAAGGTTTGAATGTCTACACACGACAGGCTCAATCGGATCTTGGAGGAGAACTCAGAAGTGAAGATTAAGGACATGGCTTTCATAATCTTTATGAATTATGACAGAGGTACATTACATCACCAGGGAGTAGGAGACAGAGAGATATCATCTGCTATTTTTTCTCAACTCAGTCTAAGTTTACCATGAGTAGGAGACCGCAAGAATTTTTTATTTTTTGAGGAGTTTTAGCCTTCCAAATAGCAGCAGATAAAACAAAAGAGCTGCCTCCTCATCATGAGCTGGTCTCCAACATTTTAACAATTGTTTCAGAACTGGTAGTTGAGAGAAATTTTGTAAATTATAAGAAGTGACAGACATGAGGAGAAGTCTTTTTTTTATCTAGCAAGTCAAGATAGGAATTAAGCTCAAGAACATCAAATGAAAAAGACAGTCAACATGATGAATAATTTTTTCCTTTTCTTTTTTTAATTTACATGCACGTCACAATCAATTAATAATTGACAGAGTAAGAATCTCTGATTGGCTATTGCTTGGGCTTATTAACAATAATGAAGATGAGACAGATAAATGTCTGGACCAAGTATTAGTTTAGGAAATGGAGAGACAGAGAGAGCTTGCATAAACTTTTAAAGACTAAAGGTACAGTTTGCCTAAAATTGGGAAACTTGTTTGTTAAACCGGCTGCATCTCCCCTTTGAACTAACCATTTAAACTATTAGAGAATTAACTGTAAGTAGTTTAATCAAGCCATTAGGGCAAGGCACAATAGGGTAAATCTCACAGATGAAAGAGAGAGAGATAAGAAAATATTAGCAAATAAAAATTCTCGGCACCTCCACAAAAACAAGTAGAGCCTCCTATTAGGTCATTACTTTTAGAGATGACAAAAGAATTTTCTAGAAGAGTGTGAGGTTATAAAATATTGGAGATTAAAAAAAAACCCTCCTATTGATGAACCAAAAATCAAGGGTACATTTACAAAGATCCCTTCAGATTGAGGATAGTATGAGCCAGGAAAAGATAATTTCTACCTATTCTATTACACTCTATATCACTAGATTTTCCTTCAGAACTTCTTCTGCTTCTTACTTTTTAAATCTTCACAATCACAAGGTTGTCAATACAAAATTAATTTTGTTTTGTTTTTTCTTTTGATCAATATGTCAGCAAAAGCCAAAGGGCGACCTAAGGCTCCCCGGTCCATTATAAATCATAAAATTGACCTTTTCAGAGATTTTGGAGATTGCGATCATGTATGCAAAAGACTATTACAGTTGCTACAAGTTCCCAAAGAAAAGTTTTAAACAGAGCCCTATTATGCTGTACTCCCAAGTTCCAAATACCTATCCGTTTGATCCTCAAACAAATATTGGAATAATTCTTTCAAAATCAAAGAAAAAATTATGTATCCGATCGACTATGTTTCATGATAAAGAAAGATGAAGAGAAAATCACAATTTACCGAGAATCATCAATCAATTCGATCATTCCTCGTGTCTACAAATGGCAATATTTGAGCTGTCACCGCAGAATAGAAAACAATAGATCGAACATCAGAATAAATAAGAAAACGACGGGAAACTGAATTCAATGTCATTATGCTCTTCACATAAGTAGATGGAAAAATCACGGATGAGAAATTAACATCAAATAAACAAATCTTACAACATTGCTGGAGAATATCTCAAACCGATTAGTCGCGAATTTCTACTGAACTCCGCCCACTAATTGTAAATTCGATCTATCAAAAGCACATAGGGAAAGAAGAAAATGTGTGAATCCAAACTCCGAATCGCCCCTTCAAAATCAATTACTGAATCTCTCAGTCGTCGATCGTATCCCTAGCCCAGGCAACAAACCAGAATTTGTGGGTCAAAACTCAAAACTCCGCGCCATTTCTTTGCCGATTTGATGTATCTATGAATATGATCTGCGACAGCCGGGCATGGCTACCCCTGTTCACACTTCATTTTTTATTTTTTAAAATTTATTTTGGGTAATAAAATATCGTAAGAGAAGAAAATAATTAGTAATTTAGACTTGTGTGATTTGAAAACATAGATCTGAGAAACTAGGGATCGAATAAAAAAACATAGTTATATGGTTTGTTTTCAGCATAGAAGAAAATAATTAGTAATTTAGACTTTTGTGATTTGAAAACATAGATCTGAAAAACTAGGGATCGAATAAAAAAACATAGTTATATGGTTTGTTTTCAGTGTAGAAGAAAATAATTAGTAATTTAGACTTTTGTGATTTGAAAACATAGATCTGAAAAACTAGGGATCGAATAAAAAAACATAGTTATATGGTTTGTTTTCAGTGTTTTGTCTGATTGTAAATTTGAAAACTAATGTCAAATTTTTTATTGTAAATTTGAAAACTAATGTCAAATTTAAAAAATGGTTCAATATCATAGTAATATATTTATAAATTAGTGGTATTACTGTATATTTAGTCGAATCTAAAATAATATTGATTAATTTATTAATTTTTTTAAAATTTTGTATAATTACTCTTTTATAATATCATATAATTTATAATTTATTACATTTTACATATTTTACCATAGAGTAATATATTTATAAAAAATTTTGTCTTTTTTAAATATAATTTTATATTTTAAAGTTTCAAATTCAAAAATTAAAAATAATGAAAATATAAAAATGTTGTTTTTAGAATTTCTACTCTTTTGATTCTATAATCCGGTTTTAAAAAATATGGCCAAAATGCATATTCGCGGACCAATTGATTCAATGAATCTGAATATAAGAAATATAATTGGATGGTAAACCAAACAAGCTCTTAGTTTTTAAATATTGAACTTTTGGTCTCTAATTTTCATATTTATTTTTAGTTTTGTTCCTGGACTCTCAAACAATTTTTTTTGGGCACAACAAAGGTGGGATGGGATCAACATTAATTTAGCGGTAAATCATCTACAACTTTTAGGTTGAAAGTTCAAATCTTTCGTTTAGTACCACAAATATGGAACGAATATTGAACCTTGGACCTTAAAGAATGAGCAAAATCCTTTAACAACTAACTATTTTGGCTAAAAGTTCAAATTTCTATTATCTCACATTTGTTGTATTAAAAAAATAAATATAAATGGAGGATCCAACCTTCAACCAAAAAAAAGAGTAATTTGCTTTACTTAATAATTCATATTGGTCGTTGTGAATTCGATCCCCATTCGCACATGTTGTACTAAAAAGCAGACTGTCTTACTTTTTTTTCTTTGTCAATAAATGTCTAAATTGATAAGTGAGTGAAACTACACATGACAATTACTTATTGGATTATTGATGAAAAATATAGAGCCGGTAACAAATTTGTTTTTTATTTTCTATCGTTTGAAAATTAAACTCATAAATAATACTTTCCCATATATATATTTTTAGAAACGTTTTTATTTTGGTTAAAAAAAACCCGTTTTTATTTAAAAATTTTGAAAACTGAAAAAAAGAAAGAATAACCTAAAAAAGACATTTTTGTTTTTAAAATTTGGCTAAATATTTTCGAATATAAAATATTATGAGTAAATAAGCATAATTCCATTAAATTTATGATTTAGAAACTTAAAAAGAGAACATCTAAATGTCTAGAAAATAAAATAAAATATTTGAAATCGTATGGATGAAAATGGAATAGACATAAACTATTGGTGCTCCAGATAAGCTTTCAACTAGTTTTTATTAAAAGGAAGCTGATTTTAGTTTTAGTCAATTTATCAAATCTCTTGAATTAGTATCAATTAAACTACCCATTATTAATTATTAGATTGTACTGTTGAGAATTCGTTTTTATTTAGTTACACTGTTTCTGTGTTTGTTCTTTTCTTTTTTCCTTTCGAGCGTTCTGTTACTGGTGTCATTAAAAAAATGATTTTTTTTATTTAAAATTTAAATTTTCATAATATTATATGTTTCGATTAGTTGAATTATGCAAGTTGACATAAACACAATGTTTAATATTTAATAAGAAAAATAAAAATATTGATATTAACGTAACCAAAGTGTGTCCATTTACTACTTCTAATTAATTGGACCTACTAAAATCAACTAAGATTAAATATTATATTTATTACCCTAAAAACTTCATTTACTACTAAATTTATAAACTTGAATGGTTATTAATATGTTACTTGATACTTTGTGTGAGATTAGGAGCTATCACAAATATTGAAGTTGATAAGATATTTCTCAAAAAGAAAAAAAAGGTTGATAAGATATCTTATATGTCAAAAACTAACATAGCTAAGTGGTAATTGATATATATCTCCAACCAAGAGGGTGTGAGTTCCATTCTTACTCTAAACGAGTTCACATGATACTAATTAGATCATAGCCCAATTAGGTGGAAACTTAAGACACTCAACTGAAAGAAAGAATGTGAGCTATTAGGTGGATCGTGAACTTGACCAAGTAGGATGAAGAGAAGACGTTACATATAGCCCAATTAAGTGAACATTATTGCCCATGGATACATTAATTTTGATGATCAACCTTAATATAGGACTTGATGAACATAAAAAAGTCATAGATGTCACTCTAACTTTTTAAATTTGAAAAACTAAACCAACCAATGTTAATAAAATAAAATTATAGTTAATTTAAACTACAAAGACAAAAATTAACATTTTGAAAGTGTGTGGATTAAAATGAACCAAAGTTGAAAATACTATTGGAATCAAAATGAACCAAAGTCGAAAGTATATAGATTAAAATAGTATTTATATACAAAGAGTTTATAATAAGTCCCTAAACTTTCGTTCTTATTTCTAATAAATCCCGACCGATAACATTATCAATTTAACGTTTATGCCACCAAATATCTAAAACCTTACTTGGAAACAAAATGGTATCCAAACCAAATCTCAACTATTAAACTTCTAAGGGTTCCTAGAACCTTCTTTTTTTCGTTTATGTTTCATTTTTTCTTAAAAATAGAATTGTATAGCCGTGACGCCTATGATTATTTTATTTTATTTTATAGCATAACACCTATGGATTAAAAAAATGATAAAATAATATTTTTATTTAAATTTTTGGAAGAAACGAGAACTAAAAATTACAATAAACTTAGGGCTCGTTTGGTAACGAAAAATGTGTTGCATGGTTCCAAATCTCTAAAAATTCAAGTATGACAAAATAAATTTTTTTTGGGAATAAATTGGAAATAGAAAAAGAAGAAAAAACTAGTTTTAGTTGTTTCTAAAATTTCTATACTATTGTGAGAATGTTTCAAAAAAAAAAAAGAACAAAAAACAAACTTAGTTGAAAAATGCTGAGAAAAGAAACGAGAATGTTACCAAATTACCAAACGAATCCTCTTTTTTGTTTTCAAGATTTCTATACCATTTTGAGAACAGTTATAAGAAATTAGAAACATAAATAGTTGTCAAATACTTAAATTTCTTAATAAAATTAAAAACAAAATGTTACTAAAAAGGAATGCAAATTAACCCTAATTAAATCATATTGTAGCGTAGAAACGAAGATGGGAGAGCGGTTTTCGCGGCTAAAGATTCACGTTCTCACAGATAAGGGTAGTTGTAGTTGGGGCTGACTTTCCCTACTCACAGCTCACCACTCTCTTCCAACTCCAGCCCCATACGCCTCCAATTTCCCCCTTTTTTTTTCTTTTTAATTTTCCTTTTTTTAATAATATTAACAATAATAATAATTCGAAGATCCGATTAAATAAATAAATAGGTAAAGAAAAAAAAATATAAATTAAATTAATAAACAGAAAAACTGCATCTTCAACTCGAGCTTCCATTTTGGCTTTGGTGGTGTACGAGTCGAGTTTCTGCGAGCGCTCTGCCACACCCTCTCCGTCTTCTCTCAACTGCTCTTCTGCTACCTTCGCCCTGAAGGAAGAGGAACGACAATGGAGTCCACCGAGTCTTCATACGTCTCGTCTCCTGAGGCTCCCGCGAAGCGATCTCCACCGCCGCCAAAATCTCCCAACTCAGGTATCTGATCTGATTTCAATCCTCTCCCCTACTTTTCCTCCTCACAATTTAATCCCTCCCCTCACTGTTTCGTTTTGATGCTTGCAATCTGTTCTTCTGTGCATTCTTGTAGTCAGTGGTTTCGTTGTTTCAGATCGGTTTGTTTGTGGAGTGATGCAATTGTGTGTTTGTTTATTTTGTTCTCCTTTTCTCCTTTGGTTGGAATAGAAACCCTAGCTTTTGGAGTCTTGGTTGATTTGTTTGTGACGGCGGAGGGAATGAGAAATCCAGAAATTTCCGCCTCCACTTCTGCTTTGGAATGCTTAGAAAACGAGACTGTGTGCTACTGGTAGTGGTAGGGCTTTTTTGTTTCTGGTCGGCGGGGTAGGGTTACTCTATTGAGGTGATTTTTGAGATTTAACACAGTTGACCAAATTAATTGGGGAGCAGTTGTCATTTCGTCTCTGCCACCGACTCATCCGTCTAACGCACTGCGTGTCCCGGTGTGTGTAATAATAGTCAAAGACTTGCTGCTATCTTTGGTGATTGGACAGCGAGTACTGAGTGGAAAATTGAGTAGTTTCAAGTATATTTAAGCAGAATATTGGAACTCACTTTTGACCGATGGTTCTTCTTTAATTTCATAAAGGCATGTGAATGTGGAATGCTATTTGGTTATAATGGACTTTCGCATTTGAAATCTCGAAATTGACCACAATAAGTATCGTATTTGCCGTTGATTTCCACTAATAGGGACTGAAATGTTGATAATACATTTTCTCAATTCTTCTTCACGGTTTATGTTAATCATTTTTTCCTTTTTTTTTGTGTGTTGAAATGTAATAAAGAATCTTATCTATAATTTAATGAGAAAAGTGAGGGTTCATACGTGACATTTTATTTTTACCATCTACTATGGTAACGTGTTTGTTTGTTTGTATGTTGCATGATTGTGATTTATATCAAAGGTTTTAGTTCTGCCACATTTTAAACCTTCTAGGTTAGTTTAAGAATGAGATCTATCTACGTTTCTAATTGATAATGCATGTATGCCTGTTCAATTTTGTAGTTAAATTTCCAGATTCTTATATTTCTGCTTATAAATATTTTCTCGCTCTCATCATAATTGCTATTGTCAGACAATATGGACAAGGCCACATACATTAGGTTTCTTGTATCAAATGCTGCTGCTGGTTCTGTGATTGGGAAAGGTGGCTCAACAATTAATGATTTCCAGTCACAGTCTGGTGCACGAATCCAATTGTCAAGGAATCATGAATTCTTTCCTGGAACCACTGATAGGATCATTATGGTATCTGGATCAATAAATGAAATATTGAAGGCCATGGAACTTGTTCTTGCTAAGTTGTTGAGTGAGGTAATCTCTATGCAGTTCAAGTTCACTCTAATTTTTAAATGTTGTATTATGTTTGATTGATTGACAATTTTGTTTCTGGTAGCTTCATGCTGAAGAAGGAGATGATGTTGAACCGAGAACAAAAGTGAGACTGATTGTACCCCATAGTTCTTGTGGAGCTATAATTGGGAAAGGAGGGTCCACTATAAAGTATGATGATTATTCCTCATTTCTTCTAGTACCATTTTCTTGGTTACGAATTGCTTTATAATTTACTAGCTTAAACAGTTCATTATTGTATTTAATTTTGAAGTTTTAAATTCATTTATTTATTTATGTTAGACAAGAAAAATAATAGCTAAGTGAACATTTTTTAGTGATTCCTGCAGGGTATTTTCTATCTAAATTTGTATTAAGGTGCAGTTTCGTTGCATGGGTTGTTAACAACTGCTGGCTTGTTTCTCTACGATTTTTTTCCTTCAACTATATGTGTTTATAGGGAATTGTGTAGTGTAGTTTTTTTATGGTTACAATTGCAAGTTCAGATCTAAATCCTGTTATGCTAGTTCCAGTGTACAAGTGTTTTTCTTTTTGACGGATTGTGTACAAGTTTTATTGAAAGGAAGTACTGACTCTTTTCGTAACCCATAAGTTTGACCTTCATGTCCAGGAAGAAAGTACCACTTGATATATTAGTTCTGTTTTCTATTTGAAAAGCACATAATGAATTTGTGGTTGTGATAGAATTATAATATGTTTTGTTTATTGACTACTAAATGGTGTATGTTAGAAGTCGATCATTCCTAACAGGAAGCAAGTAATGGTGTTCTAATGAAGTTGTTTAAGGATTTGGGAAATCTTGTATGTGAGTTGCATAATAAAATGGATTAGGATTACCTTGGGTAATATTGTGGTTAGGGGGTGAATGTTTAAGTAGTAGAGTCAGTATTGTGCTAGTGAGGTTTCACAATTGTATTATTAGCTAAGATTTCCCACCAAAAATGGGCAAAAAAAAAAAAAGAGGAAGAAAACCTTCAAGAGTGTACACAGAAATAGATGAACTCAACTTGGATGAGATTTGAGAATGGAAAAGAACTTTAGAGGATAGAAATGATTGTTGTTTCTAAGATGGTTATGAAGTGGTCTTGTCTAAGTATATATATTGATTATTGAGTGGCATTCTTTCCTTTCATAGACACATTGATTTGAAGAGTATCCATCTCCTACAAATTAAATGTGCTACAATGTTTTTCCTGCGTCACCTTCATGTCCCACAATGGTTATGGCCCTTAGCTGTGTAAAAGTCACTTTACTTCATTTTCTAGCTACAATTTAAATGACATCTTGATCAATTGGAGGGATTTTTTGTAACTCATCTTCATGGGTTCCTTCCCCATTTTGTATATATTTCATACTACCAATGAAATATGTGTTTCTCATAAAAAAGAAAGAAAAGTCCTATGTCTGTATTTGTGTTGCTGAGGTGTTCTAGTTAGCTCTCTGGACATCATTAATATTGGTAGAGGTATGCCATGGTTAGTGCTTTAAGAGAATTTACAAAGTTTCTAAGAAAGAGTGCCATTATTTATCTAGAATACCTTCATTAATTTGGCAGTTGCTTTCGGTCCTTCCAGTGTTCTTATCAGTCTTGGACTGTTCATCTAGTCAATATCTTTTAATTTGGTATGTCTCATCAAGGCCTCTTTTCTACATTCTAGGGTAGAATTTATATTGGCGTTACCTGCTTTTCTCCATCACCTAGAGGATATGCATAAAACAATTGTAGTTCACCTCAGTCGGGAAAATGAATATGGCAGAATTGTTTGAAGAAAACTTGTCGCATCAGGTAATTGACTAAGTAGCTGAATGGGGAAAGGGGAAAGGAAGAGAAGTAAAGGACAGAGTTACCTCAGTCAGGGGGAACTATCTGAAAGTTGCATAAATCATGCTTTACTCTGTAAGCTTTGTTCTTCGGCTGGAAGATGACCTGACCCTGCAGTTTTTTTAGAGCATGGAGTGATCATTCCTTTGGGTTCAGTTTCAGTTTAAAACTGTCTGAAGTTTTGGCAACTTCATAATAGTTGGTTTGCATCTTTGTCAAGTCTAGTGACGTTTTCTTTATCATTTTGCACTCATACATAATTATGTATTTGAAATTTGAATTCCAAATTTCATCATGTTTGAGGGTTTTTTTTTTCGGCTGTTATTGGTTTGGCCAAATTCCAGTGTTTTTTTTGGTGTTCACTCTCAATTCATTTAGTAACTTTACCTCATTTGTAATTAATGCAAGTTCAATTAGTTTTTTAGAAACTCCTAATGGAGGTGTACCTGGTTGGGTTATATCTTGAGGTAAACTTTTCATGAAATCAATGATATCAATCTCATTATACCATAAAAGCTTTTTGCCTCTACCATTATCAGGTCATTCATTGAGGACTCTCAAGCTGGCATTAAGATATCCCCCCAGGATAATAACTATATGGGATCCACTGATAGGCTGGTGACACTGTCTGGAACTATAGAGGAACAGATGCGAGCTACTGACTTGATTGTCTCGAAGCTATCTGAAGATCCACATTACACCCAGTCAATGAATTATCCATTTTCGTACCCGAGTATGTCTTTGTTTAACTTTTCTATTTCATTATGGTATTATATTATTCCTAACAAAAGCTATTAAACACCCACTTGCATTTTGTGTTTTGGCACATGTACTTCATCTCATTTGGGGTACTTTTTTTATCTGCTATATTCGATGCTGCTGGATTATCTTGGTGATGACATGAATAATTTATGTTTTATACAAATCAAACAAGTAGTTGTAGTTGTAGGTCTAAATTGTAACAGATGGTATGTTGAAAAAATGTATTAATCCGCCTGAAGATAACTGACTTATCACTATTATGCAGTGGTCAGAAAACAAGAATGGTCAAATTAGATACTCCTAAATGTTAGCATTATTTTATTTTCTGCCTTCCATCTTTTCTTTTCAGACTTTTCCATTTTTCCATTTAGAAGTGTTGAGAATCTAAATTGGATTTTTCTCTAATTAAAAATGTATTACTCTTCAAGTAGTTAATTTTGGCCTTATACTTTTGAGGAACTCCGAACTTCTGAGATATGGGTCAAAAAAGAGCTGGGATGGTAGTTGAGGAAGTTTTGGATTTATTCTAGGAATCTCTAAAGTTTCTGACCTACCACATAATGTAAAGTAGTGCCAATAGTAGAGTCTAGTTTCTAGTATGTTGAGAGCCAATATAGAGAGCTTATAGTTACAAAAAGGTGAATCTAACGAAACCCAAGAGGGGGAAACAAAAGCACAATAATCCCAAACAATCAGCACATCATGCCTTTCAGGTGATATAATTGCCGAAGTTGGTGTATCAGCGCAGCTATTTTGTTAATTATTGCCATTAGCATTATTTTAGGGATCTACTTGGAGTATAAATGTTAGGAAATGGTTTTTGAACTAGGAAGGGAGCTGATTGCAGAATATTTTGCTGTTTCTGCTATTTTCCTTGCCCATTTAATCTATTGTTTTTTATACAGCATCATACAATACTATGAACTACGGATCCAATGGGGGAGCTGGAGGGAGGTTCCAGAACAATAAGGTTTGTTCTTGAACGGCAGCTTTGCTATCATTATTCTTGTCTGATTGAGAGATCTCTGGAAAATAAGTTACCGACTTTGGTGCTTTAATGCACTCTAATTGGTCTTTCACCATTAAACTGGTATATGCTTGTGATACCATAGCCATTAGTATTTAATATAGGCTTTTCCAGATAGAAAATTTGGGAAATAATCTCAATGGTTTTACGTGGATGTTAGATTATACATTATATCGTCTGAAACAACACTGCCATGCATAGGGTTAACTAATATAGTTGATATCGATGGTCAGAAAGCTTAAAACCCATAAATGTGATGCTTCTCTCATTATATGAATTTCTTGCATTTAAGAATTTCCTGATGCCAATGTCAGGCAGGAAAGGTGTTCCTTTGATACTGGATGTTCTTTATCGATAACAAGCATTCACATAGACAAGAAAGGGTAAATTGCAGGAGAATGTGGAATAGCTGTTCAACTTTTCACCCAGAAGAGAAGTTAAAAAGAAATGAGTAGAGAATAAGATAGCGAGTAAAGAAGCCAGTTATTATGGAGTAGAACGCAATCAAATTTTACTAGAGAGCAATCAATAGCCTTCCTGTTTTATAGCCTAAAAGAGAAATTTATGCACTTGCATTTTTTGTTTCCCGTTCAATCTGTCTGTGGAGCGTGGACTTAAAAAGAATCTAGAGAGTGGTTTCCTCTTTTAATGATTCCTCTTCTCCCAGGCCCCATCCTCCTAACTGCTTGAAGAAATAAAAAATGCATGCAATTGCATAAAACCGGGACTTAATGCGATTGCATAAGTTATTTGTCAATACTTTTTTTATCCTTCCCTGTGACTTTATGACATTGTTGACAGAAGATCTTCTGAAATTGTCCAGGAGGAACGGAGTAACTCCTTGACTATTGGCGTTTCGGATGGCCACATCGGGTTGGTTGTTGGTCGTGGTGGAAGAAACATACTGGAAATTAGTCAGGTTCTAACCCCTCCACCCCAACACTTTCTATTTCCTTTCTGTGCATGAGGCGTTGATATCATTCAAGTTCACGAACGTTACTGTATCATTCTTTTGCAATAAAAAGCTTTTCTTATTACAGGCTAGTGGAGCCAGAATTAAGATATCAGATAGAGGAGATTTCATGTCCGGAACCACTGACAGGTACAGAGGTTCTTTTGGTAAATCCCTTCTTACTTTGGGTACGCAAGTTCTTCATGGTAACAGTAGCATACTTGATTGGTCCATAACTTGCAGGAAAGTAACAATTACGGGGTCACAAAGGGCAATCCGCACCGCTGAATCGATGATTATGCAGAAAGTAGCATATGCTTCTGAGAGGGTAATGCCTTTCAAATTCCTTAAAGACATTCTTACCGAAAATTCTCAGTACATTTCTCTTACGCTCTGTAGAATCTTTTTCTTTTTCCGGGTCGGTTCAGGTTCTAGCACAGTGATAGAATGATTGGAAGTTCAGAATGTTTGTAGTAGAAGCAAGGCCGGGAGATTTTCATTTTTACCATTGAGGGAGAGCTTGTGAATGGCGATGGTCAGAGAAATAGAGTTTAAATTTGTCGAAGCGTTGGGAGAAGCCAGCATTTGATTGAGTCGAATAGAATGATTAGCAGTTTCAAATTGTTTATACAATTGTAGCCCCTTGAATTTATTTTTATATTTTTATGTTTGAGATTTTTATCTCTATTAAATTGTTTGAACGTGCCTTCTCTTCAGAACAGATTTTAGCTTCTTTAGGATGTTCTATTTTCATTTATGGGTGAATTCTTTAGTCTTGAGTTAATTTAATATTGGGCTTGCTGAGAATTTTGGTTATTGTATGTGCTGTTTTTAGCGGAGCGGTAATTGACATCTGTTCTTTCTCTGAAGGTCGGAGATTCAAACTCTTATACATAATCTATGTTTGTACAGCCCATAGGGCCTAAGCCTTTTTTTCTAGTGTCTCTAACACATTCTTGAACTTATAAAAGTGTCTAATAAGTCTCTAATATCTAATAAGTAGACTTATTATCTAATAAGTTTTTAAATTTTATAACATGTTTAACCAATCTATGAACCTTTTTATTTTGTATTTAATAGGTATTATGGCTTATGAGATATAAAATTTAGATTTATAGATCAATGTAAAAGTTTAGAAAGAAAAATATTTATGTGGTTTTGTCAAAATCTATTTTTCTACTAACCACGCCTACCAATAAAACTTGGTAGCTATTTCATTTTACGATAAATTGAAAAATTATTTATTTTCTACATTTCTATTACTAAAAATTTAATAGTGGTTAGTAAAAGATGAGTGTTAACTTATCTAAGTATTCTTTAGATATTATTTAAAATTCAAGGACTTAGGGACCACAGTCTTAAATTCAAGAACCACGTTTTAAAGTTGTCTATGAATGTGACCAATGAGAGAGATATAAAAAGGGTTGACATATTGGATAGTGAAATGAAGTTTATTAAACTCAATTTTGAAGGAATATGTCCACACTTTTTTACTAAATCAAATTCGTCAATTGTTTCTTTTTATTTTTAAAGAAACATTAATATATTCCCACTTCTGTAATTTACATGGCACGAGAAAAAAATGACATAAGAGAATAAAATTAGAAGTTAGAACGACAAGAAGATCGATGACACTTTATTCATTTATTTATGATATGGAGAATTTGGTGATAACCGAAAGATAAGATATACTTTAGTTTAGACCATCATACAAAATACTAAATTTTTATTCCGATATTCTCTCCCGCTGCATTACACTTTATTTCAAAATACTTCTAGAGATAAATTCTAGCTATTATATTATGAATATTATTTATGTGCTTATCAATAAGTAGATATCTCATACTTACCGCTATGAAACAATTGACAACTATTTATTCTATCTTCTATCTTCTTTCTTTGATGCATTCATTTTTTAGCTATCAATTTTTTAGCAGTCAATTTTTTAACGGTGATAAATAGGAGATACTACTCATTAACCATCACCTAAATATTATTCATATATTATATTATGTTCATGGTGATTCTTCATTCGTGCCTCCTCCATATCCCGACCCATAACCTGACCCATATCCAGATCCATATCCAGATCCTCCACCCATTCCTCCTCCGCCGCCTCCTCCTCCTCCGCCACCGCCACCGCCACCGCCACCACCGCCCCTACCCCTTCCGTTTCCATAACCTCCCCCACTTCCGTACCCTGAGCCATATCCCGATCCACTTCCAGTTCCCGAGCCTCCACCTCCTCCTCCACCTCTGCCACCTCCACCACCACCTCCTCCCCCACGTCCTATCCCACCACCAGACCCGTACCCAGACCCAAACCCACGACCGTACCCAGCCCCGGTTGCACCTCCACCTCCGCCGCCGCCTCCTCCGCCACCCCCACCACCACCACTTCCATATGGGCCATACGGACCGTAGGGCTCATATGGCTCATAGGCTTCATCTCCAAATCCTGAACCATAGCCCGATCCATAACCGGAACCATACCCGGAACCTGAGGGTCCGAAGCCTTCACCACCCCCTCCTCCGCCGCCAGTACCGCCTCCATAGCCCCTAAGAGATCTAGCGGCAAGAGTTAAGTCCACCATTAACAAAACCAAGACCACCAAACCAATCGCCCTGGTGCTACTGCTGCCCATTGATGCCTGTAATTGTACCAAAAAGCAGCGCTGGGCGTAGGCTTTTTATGTAAGAATACAGGAGAAAAGGGAAAGTATTATAGTTGTAGTTGTAGTGCATTGGAAATGGTGGGATTTTGAGTGCCTTATTTATAGGCATTGGGGAATTGGGGTTACGTTTTGAAACTGAATTTTCCAATTTCTAGTTGCTTCTTTGTCACAAGTTTGATTTAGTGGAGTTGGTGAATGTGATCAAGCACACATATTCACATTGCTCTTTCTCTTTCTACTTCTCTCCCTTCATCCCATTTTATCTTTCCCGTCGTATAAACAATATAATCCAATTTTTCCCTTACTTCAATTTTTGTTAGTGCAATACGTGGGATGAGAGATCAAACTCACAATTTCAATTTGAAATATATATCAATTATCATTGAGTTATGTTCGCTTTGATTTTAACTTTTAATACAAAGAAAAACTCATACAAGTTATTTTATAATATTTTTTTTGTTTAGATCGCAAAATATATCAATAAAGTTTCACGTTGGTTAAGATTATTATCTCTACGAGATATTTTGAGTGAAATCAAAAGTAAAATCGCCAGATCAGTTATAGTTAAAACGGACAATATTATATTACTATAGAGATACTTAAGAATACGAAGGGACCATTCGTCTTAGAATTTTCTATTGAAAATGGGGCACCAAAGAGACGAAGGCTAAACCATTTATCATGACATTCAGACAATCTAAATTTGTTGTCATTTACTTGATAAATTTAGTTACCAGAACCAGAAGGCAGAAGGCAGAAGGCAGAAGGCAGAAGGCAGAAGGCAGAAGGCAGAAGTCAGAATTTATTTAAGATTTTTAGAACTATGAGCCACGTGTCCTCTTCCTTTTCTCTGTTCATAGTATAGAAGTGGTGCTTCTTTAATTAATCATTATATTACTCCTGTAAATCCTTCGGATTGCTAATTTAGAACCAATATTTTATTTATGATCAATGGACAACTGACACAACATATGAACCTTCTGGAGAGCATTTTATTTCTTCTTTCTTTTGAGATTTAATTTATTGCTAAATTTCCTTCTATCACAGATTTGAGATTCGACATATACATACGTTGTGAATCGACATTTCTATAGTATTGAAAAGAAAACACAACAAAATATAGAAATTTTCAATATAAAATATCACTAAGGTAGACATAATATTAATATTAATCGTTTTTAGTTTATTTAAAAAGAGCTAAATGCTTATTTGTTAATTTAAATATTTTTTATGTTTTTTATTTTTATTTTTACATCATTTTCAAAAATATCCATCTACATCAATATTTTACCGATATCCGACATTTCTATGAAATTGAGACCTTGACATTTTCATCCACATGGACATTTAAAACTTCGGTGACACCATCTTTTAGATTCAAAATTTTTTGCTTTCAGTGATTAATATAGGTTTTTCTCCTAGTTCAGTTGAGGAGCTTTTTATTACTAGATTTTTGGTGCTTTCGTTGGGTGATTTATTGATAAATTTTAGAAAATTTCTTTTCACTTGATATTATTTGAGAATATTTTACCTTCAATTTTATATCATTTATTTCACATTTAGAATTCAATTCCATAAAATTAAAACTTTTTAAAGTTGAAATTAGAGAGAAGGGATGAAACTTCTAAAGGGATAATTATTAATGGATTATTAAATTAATTGTCGACTTGAGCATAATTCAACTGATTAAAATATCTTTAATTAAAAAGTCGTGAGTTTGAATTTTCAATCCCATATATTATATTAAAAATAAATAAACAAATAATGGACCATAAACCCACCAAGTGCAATTCACCTACCCTACCATGCCTTAGTGGAAAATTATATGTTTCTTCCTTTTTTTCTTCAAATGTAAGCTTAGAATGACAAATGGCAGTAGCCCTTTGTTTTTGCCCACTTCCTTTGTTTTGTGGAGTCTATGATATAATGAGCCCTTCAATCATACCAACATTACCCCTCCTATATGGTCCAACCTTAGAAACCAAAATTAAAAAAATAAAAATAAAAAATACCCAAAAAGTTACTTCCAATCACCTGATTATTTACAGTTTTGAGTGAAAATCAGATCAATTTACAACCATACACTTGGGATACTCTTGATGAATTGTTGTTATTAATTAATTATTATATGAGCATTTATGAGTGCATTTTTCTCCATTAGAGGGAGATATGGTCGACCATTATTTCATAGATATACCTCTGTAATTTATCGGTTAAATTACAAGTTTAGTCTACAAATTTTTGAAGGTCGTGCTATTAGATCTCTACACTTTAAAAGGTCTAACTAAATCTTGAACTTTTAATATTGTGACTAATAAATCATTAACCTATTTAACATTTTAAAAATTCATGGAATTTTTGGCTTTCAATTTTATTTCTAATAGATTCGTGTAGTTTGAAAAATGTTTAATATGTCGTCGTACAAAATTAAAAGTTATTGAACAGAAACCTATTAGGCATTTTTTAAAATTTAGAGATATATTAGACATAATCTTTGAAGTCTATGGACTAAACTTGTAATTTAACCTCGTTTATTTTAGAGCACTCTAGAGTTTTGAGAAAAGCTGTTGCTGTTTGAATTGTGAGACAAGATCCTTCCTCAAAATTTTGCCTGCAAGGGACCTTGGAATGGCATTGATAAATTTCACTCCTCTTACCTTCTTGTAAGGTGCCACCTGAAAATTTTTTATACTTAATTTATTTTCTCACACATACATAAAAAAAATTAAAAAAATAATAAATAATAAAAAGCAATTATTGTATTATTCGCCATTTTTTATATTATATTTATATATATGAATATGTATTCGTTGTATCTTATAAATTGATAGACTTATTTTTACGAGTAGTACTATCCTCATAATTTCAAGCAATATTTTAAATTTGAAATTAAATCCAGAATAATGAATAATAATTTAGAGTTTAATAGTTTCAAAAAAAAATAAAATTAGAGTTTAATAGTAAGGGTAAGAATGTAAATTATCTGACAAAGTCCCTCATTTATTGGCCTAGTTGAGTAAAATCGAGATCAAGTCTTGAAGCCTATATAGCTCATTCTCGCTACCACTGTCGTAATTTTGGATAGAAAATTTTATACACGTGCGCACATATATATTTATGTAATTTTTGGTGGGTTACCAAATATCACAATATAAAAAAAAAGTGTTCATTAGCTAATTAGAAGAACTTTTAAGGACCATTTGTGTGTGTGTATATATATAAACTTAATTAGCCCTTAAATTATTTGGTCTGTTTTGAAAAATCATTAAAATTAAAACTAATACTCTATATCTTAGCAAGACCTATATTTATTGAAAATTTTGATAGAAAGTATAGAAATGTCAAATTTCTTCATGGATATAGGCTTCGATTTCTGTAATCTAGAACTATAAAATTTGACCTTGTGTTTAGTTTATGATTTGATTTTACATAGAATTAAGTTATAAAATTCCGTATTTGATGGGTAGATTTGTGATTTGTAAAAGCATGTAGCTTGAGTTGCGGTTTTAGAAGCCCAAGTTTATGTAGTTTTTATAGTTCATGAGATAATTAAACTCTAGCTTTCAATTCCCTCATATAAAAATTGGAGATATATGCACTTTCAAAAGTACGATACATTTGATAATTTTTTAATTTTCTTTTTTTTAAGTTCAACACGTAGGCAAAAATTAAAACCTCCTATTTTTTGATAAAAAATATATGTCTCAGGTTGAAGTATAATTTTCAATTGATTAGCCTTCCTTTCTATCATAATTATAATTACTTTTGAAACTATTATTCCTACCATATTTAATTCATATTATGCTATATTCACAGTCCCTAATTAAAGCATTAGAAGATGCCCAGACATATTTGGAAGGTTGCGTGGGCTAAAGGCAGGCCCACTAAAATGCAGGTTAAGCCTATTTAATTAAAACCATAAATAAAATTAAATGAAAAATTAAGAGGTGGGTGCAAAGAGAAAATACCTGGGAAGCGACAAATTGGATGACTTGGTCTTCTGTAAGCTGACTAGTGGATGCTTTAACCACACAAGCCACCGGAATCTGCCCGGCGGCTTCATCCTCCATTCTGCAACACAATACAATACAACACAATCTCAGTGCTCACTCTTCACTGTTCTATAGATTTAGAGAGAGATTTAAGAGATTAAATTAAACCCACGGTATAACGGCAGCATCCAGAATTTCTGTATGGCACACAAGAATCGTTTCCAGTTCTGCTGGAGCAACCTGCATCCAGATTTCAGAGTATTAAACATCCAAAAGATCAAGTTTCTAACAAGATTTATAAGATATATGGACTACCATGATTCAGTTCAAAAATGAAATGCAGCTAAATTTAGTGAGAGCAGAAGAACCATAAGAATCAAACCATGAATATTGATGCAGAGTTCTTGGCATTAATCAGATTGCTATATGATAATTTTAAGGACCAGGTAGGTGTTTTGTTTGTACCTGGTATCCATTGTGCTTGATCAGCTCCTTGATTCGATCAACGATGTAAAGGAAGCCATCTTCGTCTATGTACCCGAGATCCCCTGTTTTCAACCATCCTTCTTCATCCATGGTGGCTTCTGTTGCTTCCTGATTTCCGAGATATCCTTTCATTATTGTTGGACTCTTCAGCCACAATTCGCCTTCCTTCATCGGCGGCAGTCCCTCCCCTGTTTCAATGTCTACGATCTTCGCAGAAAATCTCGGCATCAACATTCCGCACGAACCTTATTGAAAGAATATGAACAATTGATTAAAATCTAAGTCTATTGTACTGATTTCTACCCCCGCAGATGAAGGAATTTCTGGATACCTGGATGAGTTTTGGCGTCTGTGTCTGTAATAATGCAAGTCGCTGCTCCAGTACTCTCTGTTAAGCCATATCCAGGCCGAAGCTCCACCCATGGAAATTTCTCTCGGAATGCGTCTTCTATGTCTTTTCCCAGCGGTGCAGCGCCGGATCCGATGCGTCTCAGCGATGATAAGTCCGAACCACCGCCCGATTTCACTAGCCCTAGAATCACCGGAGGTACCGCTGGTATGTTGTTAACTTTGTATTTTTCAATTGCGTCGATCATGGCTTGGAAATTGAATCTCTGCATCAAAATGATGGTGATTCCTCTGCAGAAGAGTCCGAGGCCGAAGAAGACGAGGCCGTAGATGTGAAACATCGGAATGAAGCACAAAAACACGTCGTTTTCAGAGGAACTCGCGTCCACATACAAGGTTAGAAGTTCGATAACGGAGATGAGATTTGAATGCGTTAGAACTACTCCTTTACTCGTCCCGGTCGTTCCCGACGAGTACAAGATCGCCGCCGTATCGGACTGAGTCACTTCCGTGTTCGGCAATGACTCAGACGAGTCGGCGCAGGATTCGATCAACTCTTCCACCGATAAAACATCATCGCCAGAGGAAGGCCGAGTAGTCAGAATCGTCGGAATTCCAGTCGGATTAAGTTTGTGAATCTCCTCCGGCGCCGATACGGCGAGTTTCGCTCCTGAATCACGCACTTGCTTCGCGATTTCCGACGCAGTATTCACTGGATTGGCCGTTGTTATCACTGCACCAACCGACAACACAGCCAAACAGATAACTGGATACAGAATCGAATTCGCCGATAAAACGAACACGACATCGCCTTTTCTGACTCCGAGCGCGTGGTGAAGTCCGCAAGCGAGGGAGCGAATCGAGGCACTGAGTTGTCCATAAGTAACTCGCGAGCTCGTGACCGAGTCAATGAGAGCAACTCGCGATTCGGCCTTCGGAAACTGCGATAAGACGAAAGTGGCCGTGTCGAGATCTGGCCTGCTGGAGATCTTACGAGCTTCATCGAACTTGACAAGTGAATGATAAACCGCAATATTCACATCGTAACCGCCCTTTGAAAGCGGCGGCGGAGGAGCATTCTGCCGTGGATATTCCCCGGCGGCCGGAGCAGTGTACGATTCTTCGCCGGACATGTTAGATTTGGGCGGGCGATCGTGATTCTAAAACAATTCAATTTACGTGATAATATATAGGGCTTTCTGTTTGGCATTTAGGCGACAAAATCGAGGTATTTTCTTCCGTCGTGACTCATGAATCAATCGCTGCGCTCCAAAATATTTATAATCGAGCCGGCCGGTGAAATTACTCAACACCAAAAATACAACGCAATATCGTAACAATCCAATTTGAGACTATAATAAATATTTCATAAGACATGTTCTCGGATTTGTATTTTACAAACATGTTCTCTTCATAATTTGGTATTTGAAATAAACTATGTTTCCGCGGTGTTTAAGCAAAATAATGGCAACTTGAAGAGTATTTTTTGTCTTTCTTACTAAGTATATCCGCCATAGATTCTTGTTGTTGAAGCGGATTCGTCCTATGCTTCATTGCGCTCGTTCTTCCTTTCTGTACTTTAAACCTACCTCGCTCTATCCCTATACTATATAAGAAATGAGTTTCAAAATCAGTTGAAAAGAACTTTGAAGGATTTTTTTTAACAGCACAACGTCATGATCTTTTCGAGCCTTTTGTGGTTTCGTCGGACCTTAGGTAACGTTCTTTCTTATCTTCGATCGAACTTCATGGTACTTGCATCACAATGACGTCTAGAACATTCACCCAAACTATTCTCATGCATGAGCATCTTCTTGCCCATTGTTGGCTTAGTCTCAAGTGAAAGTTCGCAACTACGCGCGTAACTTGGCTTGCTCTCAACAATGCATGCCGCTCGTACGTGCATTTCAACTCTTTCATGACTCTAGCTAACTTTTAACAGAGTGCTGATCTTTGAGGAGGGACCTTATCAGGATGAGTGCTAACTTTTAAAGGAGTCAGAACTAGCTTAAAACGCCTATTGGTTACTACTGTGTGATTCATGCCACTGAATTATGTCATAACTAGCTTTTCGTGGGCATCAAACACTTCTAAGACCATTCCTGCCACATAGCTAGTTCGTAACAAGCTTTACGAGCTTACTGAATACTACTTGGATGATTCCTGTTGAGATGCGGACAATGAATAGCTTAACATGACAACTGAGATGATAGTCTTGCCACTTACTGGGCCAATATTAGCTTTTTTTCTCTTACCATGTGTCCACCAGTACTTTAGGATGCCACCGAGAATTAGGGTGTCATCGAACTTCGTTGCTTGTTCGGACACACTTATAGAGAATTGACCCATGGATTCATACTTTTGATCGAGACCTTCTGAACTCCATCCATCCAAATACTATCGAGACATGATGACTCTCACGCCCATATCGTCTCGCTTGAGCATACTATCCTAGACAACAGCTCTATAGTGCAACCTCGAACAGAGGCACAATGCTGGCACATTCATGCCACTCGACACTGTCCTTGCAATGCTCACGCACGCCATGACACACGTATGTGGCATGAGGTAGCTTGCTTAGACCATAGAGCCTAAGTATGATAGAGAGTTAAACCATGCCTCCCCAAAGGTACTTTCTAAGGCATTATTGTTCTGACAAGCACGTGGAAAGTGGCAAGAAGTCACTCACAACATAGAGCGCATGTCTGAACTCCGATTGACACGAAATTTAGCATGTCTGATCACTAATACTCATCTAACTTTAAAACCCCTCGTCCAAAACTCTCGACGAAACCTTGACTTTTGGGATCATGGCCCAAAGTCCTAACTTGCTCCCATTGAGTATGTCAATGACACCACTGACATTTCCTTTGCTTCCCGTCCTGCTGGCATTTTATCAAAGCTTTCTTGTGCACATCCTCTTGATGTGTTAAGTGATGAACCATCTTCCTTACTCGTATCACGACACTTATCTCTCGATACTAGACATGGCTTGATGGTTGACACATGCATATCGCCGCCATTTGGGCCACTTCGTGGCATCACAACATACTAGTTGACACTTACCGTTTGATAGGTCCCGATGACTAAACAATTACTTTTAATAGAAAATAAAATATTTACCCACTCACACTTTTTGGAGAGTTGCTTCTATTGACCTGTGTACCTGTGTAGTATTATTCTCAAAACAATTTTTAGTCGGTATATAAGAAATTTTTTCATAATACAATAATATTTATTAAACATAAATTTAAATATATTAAGCTAGTGAGGGAGTAGAGACTAAGGGAGCACTACAAATCTTCCCATGTGGCGCTTTTTTATTTTTTATTTTTTTACTTTTTGATGTAGGAGAGAAAAATTAAAATTGTGACTTGATCGTAGATCTAATAAATTATGAGGGAGGTGGCCACGATTGAATTATTTTCGTCTAAGCTAGGAACATGGAGTCATCAATTAGAAGCTCCCATTTAGTTTCTTTTCCATAATTTTAGTGGTACAAAAATATTTATGAGACTTATTTACGATTAAATGTAATAAAAAATATATTAATACAAATAAACCACTTTTAGTGTACTTTTTAATTCTAATTTTTATATTTAGTTCATTTTTAACATAGAAAAATGTACTTAAAATTTTTATATTATATTTAATTGAAATTTTGCATGATAAAACACATAGTATTTATTTTGATCTCACACTCAATAACAATTGACTTAATATTGTTGTTAAATACAATATATATAAGAATTTAACCAAAAAACTAAAATGAGTATTTATTGAAATTTGGGGATCAAATAAAAAAATGTCTTAAAAATTAAATTTAAAGCAGAAAAAAAAACATGGTTAAGCTGAAATTTAAATTTACGATAGGAAGAAATATTTCTTTACAGTAATATCTTCTTTACAAGGAGTGTGTCTTAATGAGATTCTATAAACTTTTTCATAACTTGGAAAAGTTTGGTTATTTTCCAAGCCCATTTGCCCCTAGGGTTTGAATTTCTTCCAAATCAATAACTTTTTATATATCTCATAATGTCTTCCAATAAAATAAATAAAAGAAAAGGAAAAAAAATGCAACCAAAAAAAAAAAGTTTCAAATTTCAAATACTAGTTAGCAATATATGTTGCAAAAAGATATACAGATTTTGCATGAATAATCTTAAATATATAGACATAGAAGAAGAATTTCAATACAGCTAAAAATATATATATAGAGCGTAACACATATAGACAAAAAAATCTAACCTAAAATATCAATATCTACTTTACAAATATATACCTCACTTTTAAATTTATAGGTAACTTTTGAGTTGAATAAAGGATAATAACTATTAATATTCATGGAGTTGCATCTCAAAACCAATTGGCAATGAGAGGAGATCCCATTTTGGACCGAATGCTTGTTTGAACTTGTGAGCTCTGATACCATATTAATATTCATGGGGTGATACCATATTAATATTCATGGGGTTCCATCTCAAAACCAATTGGCAATGAGAGGAGTGCCCATGTGTATTATAAACCATTGTTAAGTCTCTTATCAATGTGGGATCCTTAACAATAACACTGCATAATCAAGTCCTTACATAGATGAATTGTGATCTCAACGTTAAATAGTGAAACTCAAAAATAATTTAAAAAATTGAATAAAAAAAACTTTTATATAATTTGATTATGTATAATTTTAGAGAGAATGAAGGGGAAAAAGAGAGACTTGAATTGAGAGAGTAGAACAATTGAAATTTGAATGTGATTGTGACACCTATATTTTATCTTGTAAATGGTATTATTTGGATATTCATTTGCAGATGAAATTCAACCAAAAGTCATTTTTGAGAACTAAATGATGAATTATTCAAAAAAGAAAAGAAAAAGAGAGAGAAATAAATGACGAATGATAGAGACTCTCCATTGGAAGAGAGCTTTTGTTTTTGCATATGTAATTGTATATTCTTTGCACTTTTTTAGAAACAAGGATAAAAACAAGAATGAGAGCACTATATATGTAATTATCTTTTTTATATTATGCCAATATATTATTTAAATAACATGACACAATTTATCCTAACTTTTAAAAATTCATGCTTTAATATTTTGACCAAAAAAGTGTTTTTAGTATTACAAACACTTAAAATTGTTAACCTAAACAAATATTTTCTACTCGGTATTCTAAGTTTCAAAACATAAAATTTGGTTCCCTATCTTTAATAAATAGTTTTAAATATTTTTTAATATTTTTTAGTTGAACTTTATAGTGTCACTTACGGAATGTTGACATGAAAGTTTGAAGAATTAAATAAAATAAAATAAGAAATAACAATGGGATAAGAGACAAACAAAAATGTGTATATAGGATTCTAATGACGTTGTTGAGAATAGATTAGAAGAAAAAATTTGTCACGAAAGACGATTATCACATTGTTTTCTTTTTCATTTTTTTTTTTTATTCAGATGTCATATAATTTAAAATAAACACATAAGCAAAAGATACATGATCCTTAAAAGTTTGGAACAATAACAAAAGTTGGAATCTACAAATTTTTCTTGTTTCTGTTTTTTTTTTCCACTACCTAAAGTAGAATTAA
This sequence comes from Momordica charantia, assembly GCF_013281855.1. Classification (NCBI taxonomy): domain Eukaryota; kingdom Viridiplantae; phylum Streptophyta; class Magnoliopsida; order Cucurbitales; family Cucurbitaceae; genus Momordica; species Momordica charantia. Next base: position 28,012,425 of record NW_028275167.1, on the reverse strand, counting down.
CTACCATCAACACTCATACAAGGATAAAACATAATTTTTATTTATATAATGATAAATTGAAAATGAGAACAAGAAATAAAAAATTTGTTTGCGTTGTTTCAATTATTTTTATACAATTTTGAGAATGTTTTTTTTAATAAATAAATATAAATAATGGTTAAATAATTAGATTTTTTAATAAAATTGAAAATGATTACAAAAATGAAGATGTTACGGAAGGGGCGCGACGAAATTAAAATCTATCCAAAGTCGAATTTGTTCGTCAAGACAGCAACATTTGGGAAGGAAACAGCGGTTAAAGGCCCAAATTCCCAATCTCAGGTTCTACATCTTCTAGTTCGACACGTGTCACCAACGACGCCTTACAATTTTTTATTTCAAATAATCCTTTTGCTTTCTACCTCCATTTTTCTCCATCTCTATCCTTCTCTCCCGCTCCCAACTCCATAGCCAGAAACTCACAAACCTTGCTTCTCTTTCTACGCCTAATCCCTCTTTCTCTCTCTTTCTCGTCGTAGGAACCTCCTTTTTCCCCTCTTGAGATCACCAATCTCTCCAATTCTGTCTCTCGCCGAGTTCCAATCTCTCTCTGCTGCAATGGGGGTAGCAGAGCTATCGTCTTCTTTGAAAACTGACCTGAGTTTATCATCCAAGGCTATTTTTCAGTCGAATCGTTTCTGTGATCGCCGTCGCTGCTCTTTTCTGCAGCTCTCTCGAACTAGAAGTGCTCGAGTCACTTGCTCTATTGCGCCGAAGTGAGCTTCGTTTCTGTACAGTTTTATATGTAGATGTAAATCTTTGCTTGTTTGTTTGTGTTTCTGAGTTCGATTTGAAGATTTTTCAGTTAGAAATGAGTTACGGATTGTTTGCCGTGTTTAATTTTTCAGTGAGGTTGAAGCAGCTCCGGTTGCGGCTAAAACAGAGGAGCCAAAAAGTAAAAGCGAATGCTATGGTGTTTTCTGCCTCACTTATGATCTAAAAGCTGTAAGCTCTTCGAGTTCTTTTGCGGAATTTCTTTGGTTTATTGAAAAAATATAATTCGACTGTCTTAGTGGTGGATTGTAGCTCAGGCTCATAAGATCAATTTCGCCATATCCTGCGAGTTTACCTATTCTTTAGGCTCATTACTTGCCATCTTTTGCTTGTTTTATGCCTGCTCTATTCTTTCATCTGTCCATTCTGAGTTATCCAGCCGTCAATTCCAGGCGCATCCATAAGCTCATGCTCATTATAAAGTACAAACGTGTAAAAATGTTTCGTAATTGTTGGAGTATATGAGGGGGGTTTCTCAAAAGCAACTTGCTCTTTCTTTCATCCCATTTCTTTTTCAAAGGGTGTGTCGTGTGTGCGTATTTTTACAGCAGAGCTTCTATGGTCGTCGGAATTTAATATGCTTTTTTCACTTTTCTGGTTGTCTGTCATTTCCTCTATATAAAATTTCAACCAATATTCATTAATTTAAATTTTAATGTATTTATTTGGGTCATGTGAGATTTCGAAGTGCATAAGTTCCACCCTTTTTTTTTCCCTAAAATTAGCTCCATACTACCCTTCTCTGGATCTGAAAACTTCAATTTCAGAAAATAGCTAATTGGCTGAAGTATAGAGTACAACCCTTATTTCAAAAAATAATTCTTAGTCCTGGAATTTTTTATCTCTCTACTCTATTGGACATCTGAAATATTCTTCTGTACAATTTAACGAATGTTTAGAATTTGAATTGATGATAATATACATATCCCTTATTTTTAGGGGTGAATAGAGACCTTTCTGTTGATTGCCTATTGATATCTTCTGATTAGAGAGAACTGCCCTTATTTCCGGGGTTGTTTTTTAGACGCAATGAAATTTAGTGCGAATGAGTTAATATGTCAGCTTTTGTAGAAATATGCAGCTAGTTCTGTCAGATTGAACAAATCTTTCCTTTTACCTTGACATGTTTTATATTGACCACAGGAAGAAGAGACAACGTCATGGAAGAAATTGATTAATGTTGCAGTGTCTGGTGCTGCTGGGATGATATCCAATCATCTTCTCTTCAAAGTAAGAATTCATTTAAGTCAATCTCTAAAATCTCATGCTGTTTCTTGGGAGGCCTTCATGGTTCTTCCCCAATCCCCATGAGTTCTTGAAGATGTATTATTACACTGCTATACACTTCTCCTGAACATATACCCCAAAAATTGAACCAAATTTACACCCACACGATCAATTTTTGTTGTTGTTGTTGGCTTTTAACACTTTTCCTCCTTCAATATGGAACCTAACGTTTCCCCTCTTTGGACATGCTTCCTCAATCTCATCATACGGCACTTAATTACTTCAACTTTGTGGGATATTTGCTCTAAATTTAGTTCTGGCTTTAGATTATAGTAGTGATACAACTCGTAGTTATTCATATAATATAGTAAATGTTAAGTTCATTAATCTCTTTTACAAATGAAAAACTGGTATTAATTTTTTTGTGCATATCAAGTAGGTGAGTTTATGTGTACTTATCTGATACTAATTGAAGATACTATCCAGTAAGTCATTAGATGATATCATTCAAGCAAGTAAAATCTTGAGACTGAAGAGGTAGCTTGTGGTGTTTTTAAAATGGAAAGCCTGACTAGAGTTTCCGAGTTGTTCTCTGTGCTAGGGAGAAGTAAACTGAACGTCTAGAATGCATAGTAATATTTATGTTCTGATGTTTCATTCTTTCTCTGAAGAAGGAAGGACAATGGTGGTGGGATGCCTTTTTAGGAGAAAACTTGTATTTCTCTCGTTATGTTCTGATGGTCTGGATGAAATCTTACTTTACTTGTTCCCTTAGCTTGCCTCCGGTGAAGTTTTTGGTCCTGATCAACCGATTGCATTGAAATTATTGGGATCTGAAAGGTCATTCCAAGCACTTGAAGGCAAGTTTGGCATTTTTTAAATAACCTTTAGCTTTTAGGATCATTTGATTGCATGCTATTTCTTTAGTCACTCTCGTCATTAATAATTTCTGCACTATATGAAGATACAATAAATGAAAAAAAAAAAGTTTCTTTTGATTCCTCTCTGAAGTTTAGCCTGAACCAATTTTTTTACCTTTGATGTCTTGAGAATAATTAAAATAATAAGAACTTGCAAGTCTGTTCTGTTTGGGACCATCTAACTTTGAGCTTGAACTCCAATCTTCCAACTATATGAATGTTACCGAGGTATATCAAAGCTATGCAATGATATCTCCACATATGCAGGTGTTGCTATGGAATTGGAGGACTCCCTTTTCCCTTTGTTGAGGGAGGTGGTAATAAGCATTGATCCTTACGAAGTATTCCAAGATGCAGAATGGGCTCTTTTGATAGGAGCAAAGCCTCGAGGGCCGGGAATGGAACGAGCCGGTTTATTAGATATAAATGGGCAGATATTTGCCGAGCAGGTACATTAATTGATTGTTTTGTGAGATTCATTTTTACTGTCCCCTCCAAAATAAATATGGAAATTATTACGTTTATCTTTTGATGTTTTCTTTTAACAATTAACATAGGGGAAAGCTCTAAATGCTGTTGCATCCCCAAATGTCAAAGTCATAGTTGTGGGCAATCCCTGTAATACCAAGTGAGTTCATGCTTTGTTCAGCAGGAGTCTATGTAAGTGTGTGCTAGATATAAACTTTTTCCCCTTTTCTTTTCTTGCAGTGCATTAATTTGTTTGAAAAACGCTCCAAAGATTTCTGCAAAGAATTTCCATGCTTTAACTCGATTAGATGAGAATCGAGCAAAATGTCAGGTACCATACCGGATCATACTAGTTTTCTTCACACGTAATATGTTCTGGAAAAGATAAAGCTTCCTTACATGCTAAATATAACTTGTTCAGCTGGCCCTGAAGGCGGGTGTCTTCTATGATAAAGTCTCAAATATGACCATTTGGGGCAACCACTCGACAACTCAGGTCAACTGTTTATGCTCGAGAAGCTTAGCTGGTTTTTTAAGGTTCCCTCTATTATATGCTCTTGAAACTCCGTGTCTTCACTCCAGGTTCCGGACTTCTTGAATGCAAGAATTAATGGCTTGCCCGTTAAAGAGGTTATCAAGGACCACAGGTGGTTGGAGGAGGAATTCACTGAAAAAGTACAGAAGGTAATATTGTGCAGAGTAATTATAGAACATGTACTATTTACAGCTCAATGAATCAAATAGTTTCTTGATTGGGATATCTTGACCAGCACGTTTACTCATGGGGCATACTCTCGATTTGCAGAGGGGTGGTGTGCTGATTGAGAAATGGGGAAGGTCTTCAGCTGCTTCAACTTCAGTATCAATTGTTGATGCCATAAGGTCGTTAATTACTCCCACTCCTGAAGGCGATTGGTTTTCATCTGGGGTAAGTATATTTCTCATATGGCGTCACTTGATTCTATGCATTAATGGTGTTCTATACTATAACGTTGTATTGTAAGCTGATAGACCTCTACTTGGTTCTACTAAGATTCCTAACATAAACTTTTCAAGGACAACAATACCCTTGTACCCAAAGTATGATATTGTTCTCTTTGGGCATAAGTCTCACAGCTTTGCTTTTGGTTTTATCCAAAAAGACCTCATACTAATGAAGATAATTATCCTCACTTATATACCATGGATCAATCTCTTTCCTAACTAATGTGAGACTTTGTTTTCAATCCTTATAAACCAAACACAAATGCATGCTAATAACAAACCTTGAACTCATCGGTCGATTTGCAGGTATATTCCAATGGGAACCCTTACGGCATAGCAGAGGATATTGTTTTCAGCATGCCATGTAGATCAAAGGTAACTTTGTTTCTCAACTTTCTGTTCTTTCTTTCATATCATATTTTCCTTAATGAGTAAATTGCTTCTCTCACAGGGAGATGGTGACTATGAACTCGTGAAAGATGTGATATTTGATGACTATCTCCGCAAGCGAATTGAGAAGGTCTGTTGTTTTCTAGTTCTGTAAAAGTTGGTTTGGAACACATCCCAGTATTCAACATGGAAGAACAAACATCAACTTCTCCATATAAAAGATGAATTTAAGGTTCTACACATATGAAACAAAAATTTTGATCTTTCTTCGGCTCTTCTCATCACATGAATTCACACGACATAACGAAAAACAAAACACTTCGATTTCGAAGCATTCCCTAACCGATTTCGGCTATTGTCGAACCGAGTATTTCATTTTTATTTTGCACTCTCTTGTTTTACAGACTGAAGCTGAGTTGCTAGCTGAGAAGAGATGTGTGGCTCACCTCACAGGAGAGGTCAGATTTAACCCATTTTTTTTCTTTTTTCTTTTTCTTTTTTGGGTAAATTAATATATCTTTGTTATTAACAAAGGATTATCTGTTGAAATTGCTAACAGGGTATTGCTGTCTGTGATCTACCTGAAGACACAATGCTTCCGGGAGAAATGTAAGGCTCATCAGTCCCATCTCTCTGAGCATAAATTTTTTTATCTTTGAGCTGCTTTATCCTACTTTCATATTTGGACTAATCCACATATTTTATATGTGATTATTGCTTGTAAGTTGCTGGCATGATAAAAATATTAAGGTCATCTCTAAGTTGGTCGGAAGTTCACGGAAGTTCAGGTTAAATTACAAGTTTAGTTATTCAACTTTTAGGGTTGTGTTTTAATAAATCCCTTAATTTTAATAAATTAGCTGTCTCATAGGTACTTTTTAACTTTTATGTTGATGTCTAATATGTTCTTAATTTTCATCTATGCCCCGATAAATTTTTAACATATCGGACATTTTTTTTAATTTATGTATACTAGACATAAGATTGAATTTTGTGTCTAATTAGATTCTTTTAATTCTCTATTTATGAATTTTAAAAACCGTCAAAGTAAACTAACACCAAATTTGAACTTCAAGAATCTATCACACAAAATCATTTAAATTGTGATTAACCTTGTAATTTAACTTGATATTAATTATAATATATTGTTGTGTGGATTTTCCGAATAAAAAGTCTAACATGTTGGTCAAGTTGTTTGGTTGATTACCAATTTTCATTCTGTCTGATCTATAAATTTTAGTGACCATACAGATTATATGTATACTTTTTAAAGATTTCAGTTTTTAACTGGAGTATGGAGCTAATTTGAGCATAATTTAAAAGGCATATATCTTTCAAATTTTTACTCGTGAACTAAAAAAACATCTATATTATCATGCATAATTTAGTTTATACCATAGGGAGTGATTATTGATTATAAAGTATTAAAATCTCAACCACAATATCCAATTTGATATTTTATCACAATATTAATGAGATTGGAGATATACGTCAATTATTGTCGAGCTATAGTCGCTTTAGCTCATGTGAACTCGATTATATTCTTGGAATCATAAAATTATTATATTAAACTAGTTGAAACATGATTAACTAATTACTGATTAAATTAATACATTAAATCAACTCAAAAAGAAAAGTAAATGCATGAAACATACCCAACACGATCATAGCACATCTATTTAAATTTAAAAAGTTCCAAATAGATCGACACAAGAAATGCATGAAACTCATACGAAATGCATCTAACAAGTGTTTTAAAAAATAAATTTAACTATCATGAATTAAACATCTAAAACGGCAAATGATTGAAGATATTGAATATCAACCTCAAGATCTCAAATTTGTGTTTGGAATTAAAATTATAAAAATTTGAAGTTAAAATTATAAATCTTATCCGTATAGTTTAGACCAAGGTTTTAAATGTTGATGTCGATAGAAATGTCGAAGTCTCAATTTGATGAAAATAAATATTTCTATAAAAGTTATTGAAATTAAAAAATGGTAAAAAATATTTAAATTAACAAATAAATATTTTCATATTTCTAAATAAGTTAAAAAAATAACAAATATTGATATTAGGTATATATTAGTGATATTTTGTTGATATTTTTTATATTTTGTCAATTTTTTTGTACTACGATGGAAATGTCAACTTATCCCTCATGTCGATGTCGAATCCATGAAAATGTAGACATATTGATGGAAATTTCGACGTATCAATGAATATTTAGAACCATGGTTTAAACAAACTTTTAATTAAGTTGCGGTTCTTAAACCTTTTAATTTTAATTTTTAATTTCATCCTTATAATTTTACGATTTCATCACACTTCACAAATCATTAATAACTTATCCCGAAAAACCAACCTATTTTCTTTACCTTAATACAATTAGCCAAATAACATCATTTCATTACAACATATAAGAAAAGAAGAAAAAAAATACAATGTAGTAACAATACCGATAAGAATCATTCATGAAATTTAACTAAATTAAAACTTTTTAAATTATAAGAATTAACTTAAAATCTAATTTGAACCATAACAACTAAAATGAATCTTTAAAACTATAGAGACAAAATTAAAACTATGTCCAGATCATAATTTAACTATTTTCTTTATTCTGACGTATTACATAAACTCAAACCTTATAATATGATGGAATGAGAATTAGAATGAGAAGTTCCAACCTTTACTCTCATAATGTTGGCGGTAAGTACAAGAAGGCCCTGCAGCTATTAACTATAAAAAGTTCTGAAATGAAATTACAAAAGAAGAGAGAGATAACACGTTAGCCACCAATTAGGCAGTTAGTCTATAATCTCTGGTGGATATTTGAATTGAGAGTGCAATTGCAGAGAGATAGATCCGCAACAACGTGTTGTATTTGGTAGCCTAGCAAGTTTCTAAACCACCACAGCTACTACAAATCATCAATGTTTCTCGAGATTGGATTTCGAAACTCGATTGAGTCACCTGGAATGGATGCAGCTTACAACTTTGAAACTCACCGAAAGGATTAGAACCCAGAACAAGATGAAGAAGTGCAAGAAGTAGCGCGACATCAGGGGTTCCGACTTGCTCGAATGTACACCAGGAGTTGGCAACAATGGGGAGGTCTCGGTGTCGCATTCGGTGATCCCGAACAAATAGATGAAGTTGAGATCTGTGTTCTTGCCGTACAAGTTGTTCACTTCGTCTCCACTTAATGTCGTGTTTCTTATGACAATCATGCCAGCAGTGACGCGAACAGAACTCGAAGCTTGTGGAGCTGAGTTGAGCCGGATAGCGGCATCTTTTGAAGTAAACTGTGAAGCAAATGGAGTAGGAATGCTTCCCAGCATATGACTTGTATGTTTGATGAATGGGTACTTAATATCTGGTACCAAAAGAGAAATATGTTTAAAAAGAGTGAACCAAGAACCTTGCAAATATCTGAATGGAAAGTTTAGCATACCTGGCTCTGCTTTCTGGTCCTCGGGTCTTTGCACTGAAGAGGAGGAGGAGGCCTCGTTGTCATAACGTAAATCGGCAGTATGTTTGCTGGCAGATACATGTTCAGTAGCACCAACCGCAACCTAATGAAATATGATGCATCCATCAGTTAAAAATTCGAAATCACAAGACAATAAAATAAGTTGTGAGATGGAGAAATCTTGACCTCTGAAAGAACTGCTTGATCAGGAACAGGACTCTCAGTTCCGAGAATTTCAGAAGGATCAAAAGACATATCTGTGTTATCACCATCTGCGTCGAAGAATGTAAGATATTCTTCAAGCACATCAAAAGCAGCAGGATCACTTTCAGTAGGGTTTGAGAGTTCATTGGATTCCAAAAGTAGTTCATCACTAAAAGAAAGATTATCAGAAGTACTAAAGAATTCGTCGTTCAGCAAGTAATGAACATCCACATCACCAGCATCAACGACATCATCTGCAACGTTAGCATCGGCATCATTACTTGGCTCAGCACGATACTCATGTTTGACCAATCTCTCATGTAACCCACACTCATCTGGTAAAACAAAGAGCTTCTGTCCATCAGGAAGCTCTGATGTCTCACATATGCCTACTACAGGCTTCTGATCATCTTCAATGATATTGTCAGATTGCTCATTAGAGTTGCTAGTCTCACCATAATAGAAGTTAAATGGAGGTGGTGGAGCACTTTCAGATGGAATCCCTTCATCAATATTCTGGAGAAAGAATTTAACAAGATCTTGATATTGCTCACGAACTGATTAAAAAGTCAACAAAATTTATCAAACAGGAAACAACCAACAACCCACTCCAATAAACATAAGGGTGGACAAATACTCGAGGAACATTGAGTAATGGGGTCCGCATCGTACAATATTTCTCTTTATTTACCAGTTTTGATGATGAAGTAAACTTGTATTGTATAGCATAATTTGGCAACAACAAAGTCAAATACTAAATTGAAATACTTATCATTCTTCTTAAATAAGAAAAAAAAAAATATATATATATATATATATATATTTTTATATCCGTGTGTCCGAACCAGCTTGTGCGCACCTCGACTATTTACAGGCCAACCGCCTGACCCTACTACATTTGGTTGACAAGGAAACTCATAGGATATTAAATCCTAGGTAGGTGGCCACCATGGTTTGAACTCATTCCCTCTAAGTCCTTTGCTATTTACATGGGCTCTCATTGACCACTTGAGTCATTCCATGATGGTTAATAAGAAAATATATTTCTTAAGATATGCTTTTATTAGAAAGTTCCAAACCAGGTAAATTCCAAAAGAACAGCTGCCACGTTTAATACATTCATGGTCCATCTCAATTTTATCATGCTTCTATAGAATTGTTTAAATATACCAGTTCATTCTCGATTCTATTTGAGAACTTTTATGAAAGCCTTTAACTTGGAATCTAACTCTTTCACCCACTGGCCCACTATCTTTACTTTGTCCCATCTATATGCCCTATAATTAGACCCTCCACTTATCAATCCCCACAAATCCGTCTAGTTTCTGACTACTTTCTTCCTTCTAATAGCTTTTACTATACTAAGACATCAAATGCACCTATTTTGTGCAAAACTGCAATCACATAACGGGCTAGACTATGCAAACTCAACTTGTGAGCCAAATGCTCGCCAATTTCAATCCTAAATCAACGTGCAACTGGTTTCAACTTTCAACTCTGGGTTTAGGTAGTGTCTTCCTTGGTCAGAAAAATGGTGTTTTGCTTTGACCTGTAGAGATTGTAGAAGTTTATCCTCTATTCTTCTCTGGTTTTGGGGTATTTTCTAGTCTTAATGAATTGTTCAATGATCGTGTTTCATAATTCATCCTTGACCATACTCTATTCACTCAACACTTAGCATATATTTAACTGCCTCAACCAATTGCTTAAATATCATATTTTATGAAAAAACCAACTTTTAGAAGAAAGGAAAGAATACACTAAGGACAACACAGAAATTGCTTGACTATCATAATATTCAAGTTTCTTTCGAATCTTAGGCAGCTCTCAGACAGATCTGCCCATACTCCCCTTGCTTCAACACCTTTTATATCATATTTCAGAAACACCACACCAGACACTTCTGATTTACTGTAAAAGCATTTCACCTGAAGAGGCAATTTACTTACAAGTTACAACATGGTAAAGTACATACCTCACTGAAGTCATCGCCATCAACATAAACGCCTCCACCAACAATCAACTCATCAGCCACTTGATCATCACCATCAGGCATCAGAGCCCCAGGTACCAGAGCCAGCTCTTCATTTTCTTCCCATTCCTCCTCAATAAAAGGGGCACCATACTGTTCTCCATTTTTTGGTCCGGAACCACTCTTCTGGAATATCCTACATAGCACAAATGCATCCTTCCAACCCAACAAAGCAACCAACAGATCCCAAAACAATTACAACGACATTTTCCAAATAATAAGTAAGATCATAAATCAGAGACAGAGAGAGGGAGAGGTAAAACTTTCGCCCTAATCCAACCTGCATAATTGCAATTTTTCCCATTTCCTCGTCAGTGAGTTTGTACTCGTGCATCACCCAATTGGTGCGAGCACCACGCGGTGCCCGCCCAATATGATACACGAGAGTCTTCTTCATTCCAACAGTCCTCATGTTATGGCGGACCGGCCGGTCCTTCCCCGTCGTCTTCCAGTACCCTTTCTCCGTAGCCCTATTGGTCCTCGAACTATTGCCATATTTCTTATCCAAAGCACTGAAGAAGTACCACTCCAAATCTCTGCTCTTCAGCTTCGACTTCCCTGACAAATCCCACAACACAAGTTCAATTCTACGCGTAGGGAAGCAGGAGAAGTAAAATTAAGAACAAAATCAAACACAAATCACAAGAATAGAAGTGGGGTTTGACCAGGGAGATCCCAGGGTTCGGCTTTGTAGATGTCTATGACGGAAATTGGGTCAAAACGAAAGGGTTTTCCACAAACTTTGCGCTTAAGATAGTAACTGACGAGCTCTTCATCTGTCGGGTGGAATCGGAACCCCGGTGCCAGCGAGGTAGCAGAATCTCGTCCCATGAAGCCGAATAGATTTAGGGTTTTGATTTTGGAATGAAACTGAAATTCAGATTTGGGATTAGAATCGAATACGGGGGAGAGAAATTGAAGTTCAGAAATTTAGGGTTACGATTTGTTCGGAAAATGAAATAAAATATTCTCGTAACGAGCTGGAAAGGGAAGAGATACACAGAGAAATGTCCGGGAAAAGTTCGGGGGAATGCTAGAGTCACATGTATCGACAAATAAGAGTGTCACAGCGCCTACGTGTCCACACGAGATTTTTTCGATAGTTGGATCGACGTGCGCTACAATGCCGGTGATGGTGACGGATTGTCAAATCAACTATTAATAAAATTCTTGCTGATGTGGCTTGGATCAACTTTAGTTACTTTTCCTAACATCTGCTAAATAAAAAAGTGTTCTTAAAAAAAAAAAAAGAAAAAAAAAGGTATCTAATAAGAATCAACTTTAAATCCTTTCACTTTATTTTATGGCTTTTCTAATTCTGTGAACTGCTTTTTTAACATTCATGGAACTTACAAGATATTTATTAGAAATTTCCAAACATGTACAAAATTTTTAAAAATTATAATGTTTTATTTTCGCCTTTTAAATTAAAGTAAAAGTTTAAATATTATTTTGGTTTATATATCTTCGATTTTTGTTCATTTATTTCTATGTACTTTTAAAAATTCATTTACTCTTGAAACGTCTATTATCTTTAAAAAGTAATTATTTTAATTAGTTATTTTAATTTTTATTTCATTTCTTTTCATCATAATTTTAGCATGACAAACCACTCACTAAATTTGTGTTAAAATGCTTTCATTGTTTATAAAATGTATGTTGAAATTTTAAAAATAAAAATCAAATTGATCACTTTTTTAGAGTACAAAGATTAAAACAAACCTTTTAAAAGTATAAGACTAAAATGAATAAAAGTTGAAAATACAAAAATATAATAAAAATAAACCAAAATAAAAAATATATTACCAAAATAATCACATGGTCATGTGATGACCACATTTTTTGTGTTTTGCAATACTAAATGTTGTAGGGTCAGTCTCAACACCAAATGTTGTAGGGTCAGATGGTTATTCCATCAGATTAATCGAAGTGCGTGTTAAGCTGGTCTGGATATTCACGGTTATAAAATATATATATATATATATATATATACATATATATATATATATACATACATAAAATAAACTAATTTTTTTATTACTATAAAAGTACAAATGTCGAGTCAGCTACCTCCCCGTGCTAACCTTAACTGGACCACCTAACTTTACCCATTTATGGATTAAAGCGTTTTATATTGATGTGAAGTGAAAAAATTTGAGTGTGATATTAAAAAAAACACTTGACATGTTAGACAAAATATTAATGATATTAATATAATTACTTATCATGATAACTTTTAGAAAACATCCACTCATCATGATCTTTCAGAATCTTTGAAAAACTTCCTTAAAGTAGACTCTGATCCAATCTTTGAACTAAAGCAAATGAAAACTGAAAATCTATGTTGCTTCCTGCTTAAGAATATGTAACAATCAACCCCAAAAACCCAATAAATATGCATGAAATTACAGGTAAATTTGAAGGAATAAATAACCAAAAAAGAGAAAAAAAAATGAATGTACTGTAAGTGGGGATGAGATTAATAGTTATGAGCTGACAACATTATTTCATGAAATGCCACCAGCTGAGAAATTGAAGTTATCACATCAGTGGTCTTTAGCCATAGCACAACATGAAGTTCAACATGGGTTTCATAACAGAGGTTGAAGTTCTGACAAAATTTAAAAGACGACACTAATTTGATACTCTTACAATGGATAGCTTAGTTGCTTAGACAACTGAACTAGTTACATTAGCTAGTAGAACGGCCTGGGTTCATATGCCGATAGAGTACAAGAGACCAAAATGGCAGCAACAATTTACAGGGCATGGCCATTTGCTGTCGACGTTTTTCTTCATATCGTTATGGTCTTCTTATTCAGCATGATGATAATCCAGGATTGAAGGGTACTACTAATCATGATTTGACTTCAAATCGTTGATCTCCTTATTGAGCACGACGATCCGGGATTGAAGGATACTAATCATGGCCCGAGCACTCAACAGCTCGAACTTCAATGTCTCCCTCTCCATGGAAGTCTTATGGATCTCATTTTGCAAATCTTGGATGAACTTCAGGATGCTTGGATGCACAGATGAACTAAGATCTGAAGTTTCTAATGCAGGTGGGGGAGCGGGAGCATCCTTTGGTTCTGTAGATTCTAATAGTGAATATTCCACCAAGGCTGAAAGAAAGTTTTTCGTAGTTGGGGTCGACACACTTGTCGTTGTTCCATCCGTTTGTGATCCAATGGCAGTTTCGGATAAACTGGGCTCTTCATTTGACATGGTTGAATTCTCTGAAGCCTTTGAAAGTTCGGATACTAGGTCACTCTGCCTTCTTCGTTTATACTTCATTAGCGGGAATGGTTTAGGATTAGCAATAATAGACGGTGGAGTATAATCCTCCAACTTCTCACTCTTGCACATAAACAAGAAATTGTGAGAGTTTCTTGGGGGATCATTTGAAATAACAGGTTCTTTATTGATGAACTTGGTTTTTTCCTGGGCAATAAAAAAAACCAAAGGTAACTTCTTATGGATAAGAAACCAAAAATGAAGGCAACTGTCAGTAATGTCAAGATAGACTTCGAGGAATTTTTCATCATGAAGTCGATGATAAAAATCACATGAATAAACACCCAGACTTAACACAGTCATAAGCATCTGGAAAAAAACCCAGAAAACAAGCCAAATTGCACCTTAAAAGGATAAGCAAACAATATTGATGCATCCCATTGCACAATAGTTCTATAAGTGAGAGTTAAATTTCCCAAAGCATGTCTGTCATTGAGGATTTTCCTTCCAGAACTTATATTTGTTGGATAATGAGTCAATGATCAACCTCCAAAAATTTTATCCAACAGTTCGTCGCCGTAAAAAATTTCATCACAGTTTGCAACTAAAATGATTAATCACTTCTGAATTCCAAACAGTGTCTGTATAAGTATCATGACATTAAGTCAAGAAGAAAATTTTAGTTAAATATAGGCTCATTTTCTCCCTTTGATTGCATTTTTTTTTTTTCCAAATGATTGCTTTAGAGATTTTTATACTCTTCATGAGCAGGAATAGTCATGGCACCTTCCTATGAGATATAGATGAAATGGAGTCGAACCCCATAGGGTACCAACCTTTTCAATGGAACTAAGGAAATATATGAAGCTTTAAAGCTTGAAAACAGAAGCAAATCTTCTTCATAAATACATACATTATGAAGTTTTTTACTGGAATTTGTGGAAATAACTTCAACTTAACTCTCTGCCATTCAATTATTCAGCAAGTATGGCTTGAAACTCTTGACTGGAATTCGGTGGAAGGATTAGGGTAGTGTGTATTCTCCCTGGAGTGTAAATTCTCAAAGTCCTGCCTCTTTCAAAGACCCTTAGACCCCTACTCCTTTAAACTTGGCAGAAGTAACAGAATAAGGTGATCTCCATTTAGCCCCTAGATTGTACACCATTTCCCACTCACGACATTTAGCCATATGGTCTCAACAGTCAAGTCTCAGGTTCTTTTTTCCTTTTTTTTCCCCTGAAAACGTACCAAGCTTTCATTGAGATAAAAAGTGGAAGAAGAGAATATAACTGTGGTACTGTGGTCATGTGGAAACTCAGGAGAGGGGTTCTGTACTCCTAGGCTGATGTCAAGTGCTCATGAGGTTAAAAGGATAGTAGATGGTCGCCTCTTGATGCTTTCGACTCCTTTTTTTTTTCTTTCTTTCCTTTTTAAAAGATAAGAAACCAACCAAATTCATAGATGATATGAAATTACAAAAGTAGACAAGGAAAGCCAAACCCAAAGCCAAAGGAGATTAAAGAAAAACTCTTCCACTTAGAACAACTATAGTTGTTGAAAGGTGAACATAGTTTACACCAAGAGAGAGCCAAAACAGAGATGATATCCAACTGTTAATCCTCTCAAGTCAAAAGTTCCAAAAAAATGCTCTAATCAATTTAAGCCAAAGGATCTTTTTTTTCTGGTTGAACAGATGAACAATCATGACGTAATAATGAAAACTATTCATGTTAATATGGAGGACCACATACCAGTTAAAGGAGGAGAATATGAAGGTCCAGAATCTATTTGCAAAGGAGTAACCAAGGAAAATGTGGCCTTGCAATCTGCCTCTACCCTGCACAAGATACACCAACTCGAGGAAAGCACAAGAGATGGGTGCCTCCTTTGTACCGATGTTCCAACTTCCCATAGAAAAGTTTTACTCTTTTAATGCTTCTATATACAGGGGAGTATGGAAATTCATCCCTGCTTGCTAAAACTTTGGGCTTCGTTCTTGTGCACCTTTTTTCGGGCAGGTTGTATCAGAGGCTGTAAGCCATGACCTACCTAATCTCTTACCTTGTTTGGAATTCCCAAATCATGGAGAAGATTGGGCTTCTGCCCTTGGCAAATTAAACACCAAAAAAGATCCAGATAAGGCATCAAGTCATGTATCTTACAGTGCTTTTGTTCCTTACTCTACTGGTATGAGGAACTTTTTGGGGAGGCTATAGGTCACTTCTAAGTAATCTTGGGAACTCCTTACCTGGGTGAGACGTTGTTCTCTGGCCAAAGCTTAAGAAAAATGTCAAAATAATCTGGTGAATTTAGTTTTCTACTTTTCTTATATGATTTTAAATTTGAGAAGTAAACAAAATATCTAGAAGATAAGAGTTAGAGGGGGTGCGGGACAACCTAAGTCTTAAGGTTTCTTTAATGCCATCAAATATCAAGGAATTCTTGTAAATATCTCACGCTTCTGTTTTTGACTAGATATCAAGCATTTTCACAATCTCCCTAAGTTACTTGATCGGGCTTGAACTGTCCTTTTCCCCTCTAGCTACCTTTCGTTGAAAGTTAATAGTTTCTAATCCCCCTCCCGGCTCCCCTACACATTCAGTGCAGTGAAATTAAGTGTTTACTATGGCAATAACAATTAACATTTTATAATTGACCTTTATTAGTGAACATTGATAATGCACCTATATAAACTGAATCCACATAGCAAATAAAGAATCCTTATATTTAAGCATGTTAGAAACATCCTTGACTTTTAAATATTTAATTTTTAAGAACAAGTTAACTTGCTGCATCATAGGAAACAAATCTAGATTTTAAGAAATGTGATAGATATTTTATATCAAGGAAACGACTACCAGATTTATTATTTAAAAAAAAAAAAGAACAACAGTACTGCTTATTCTTTTTGTGGGATTTTTTTATTTTAAAAAGAAAAAACACTGCCAATCGGGCTATATGATTTTCTGGCTACCAATCTATTTATGTTTACAAGCATGTTATATGATGTGTCTGAACTCTGAACAACTCATTTATTCATATCATATTCAGAAAGAAAGTTCAGTAGTTCATTCCGAAGGTAGTTTCTAACTACATAAAGAGGAACACAAACCTGCATGCTATCCTTTCCTTCGCGGCATGCTCCATTATTATTACCCTCAGCAGTGCACACACTATTGCTGTTTCTTTCGGATTGTGCATCATGACTAGCTACTACACCGTCTGCAATCTCTTCTCCAGGAATCAAAACTGATCCAGCATCATCCCATTCCTCCTCAATAAAAGGTGCATATCGGTGCCCATTTGGAGGCCCTATATTACTTTTGTGGAATACTCTGCACAAAACATATGCATCCTTCTCCAAAGGAGAGGACAGAGGAGACAGAGAACATTTGTAAGAAGCTAAACTCCACATAAAATTTGAAACACTACGGTTGCTGAAACAAGTGCATAAAAAAGGAATACCAAAGCTTAAAATTGTCACTCAAACTCTAAACTTCACCTAAACATATTTCACAAACATCAGAATCCGTACATTCGTTTGCTTTTCTAAACCACAGCACAGCCGCCAAAAGAACACAAAATGCACTGCCGTGGCAGATTTTCATGATGAGCTCACCTGCGAGCTTCCTGTTCCCGCTCCAGCTTTCTCCAGTTCTTCATCTACAAGTCTATATTCATGCATGACCCAATTGGTCCGCTTTCCATCTGGTGCTCTACCACTATGGAAAACTAGTGTTTTCTTTAAGCCCACAGTCCTAGAGTCATGGCGGACTGGTCGATCATTGCCAGTGGCTTTCCAGTACCCTTGGCTTGTAGCCCTATTCATCCTAGCCCCATTTCCATATTTCTTGTCCAACACACTAAAAAAATAGTACTCTTGGTCCCTGCTCTTCAACCTTGACTTTCCTAAATATAAGCAAAAAAAAAAAAAAACAAATCTAGAAATTAAATACATGATCCAGAAACTCATTAAAGAAACCTGCAGCCACAGATTGACCATCAGAGCTTTAAAAAATTAAAACCGAAGAGCAAGAAGGCTATTTAAAAAATGGGGCTGTTTGGGGGAAAAGAACTCTAATTAGTTAAAAAATCACAGTTGAAGGGGAAATATATGCGCCCATAGAAACCAAGTGACCATCAATCTACCAAATAACACGCCAATAGCCTATAAACAGAGAAAAATTTTAAGAATCAAACAAGACGAGGAAAAAGTTCCGAAGCATCTGAGTTACCCGCGAGGTCCCACGGCTCGCTCTTGTAGATGTCGACCTCCGAAATAGCATTGAAACGGAACGATTTGCCGCAGACCTTGCGCTTAAGGTAGTAAATAACGAGCTCTTCGTCGGTCGGATGGAACCTAAACCCTGGAGCCAGTGCTGTAGGTGCGGCGGCTGCGGCTGCGGCTGCTGCTGCAACGGGCTTCGTCGGAGCTGGAGGTGATGACAGAGTCAAGGTTTCGGAACCCATTGGCGAAAATCCCAACTGGGTTTGCGAATTCGAAGGACGAGCTCTGGAAATGGAGGTTAGGGTTTCCAAAGGTTGAAGATAAGACTTTGATTGGTGCTGAAGAAACTACGTAAAGATACCTTCAATTACAAGGTATTCTTTTTCGGGGAAAGAGAAAACCAAGGCCCGTTTTGAATTAATTTATTTATTTACTTTTCTTTCCCCAATTTTTTTTTTATATATTTTTGGTAATTTAGTGTCTATTGATATACATATCTTCTTTGATCAAAAAAAAAAAAAGATATATATATCTTCATAACATCAATTGGTTATTTGATCCAATGGTTTATGGACCTCTCCACATTAATTTCTAGTGGATCATAAAGTTTTCCACCTTTTAAAAGTCGTTTGACATTGATTTTTAAGTTTTTTTTTTTTTTTGAAAGAAAGAAGAAATTTAATTAAAGGAAGA
The DNA here is from genome assembly GCF_013281855.1 of Momordica charantia. Lineage (NCBI taxonomy): Eukaryota > Viridiplantae > Streptophyta > Magnoliopsida > Cucurbitales > Cucurbitaceae > Momordica > Momordica charantia. The sequence continues at coordinate 27,993,756 of NW_028275167.1, read as the reverse complement.
ATATGTTATATAAGTTACAGATTAAAGAGTGTCACCTTTTACAAAATTCAACGGTTAAGATGGATAAACAAACTACCAAAAAACATAGCTGTTTGATGGATATTATATTGTATCAAAACATTTGCTGACTTGTTGCAATCTCGAGGGAGATGAAGAAAAAAATGGTGAAAACATTTAGGACTGTCCACTCAATATCAAATAACTAATTTTATTTACCTCAAAGATTGTTGTAGTTTATAATTTGAGTGAGACAAAGACCTTCAAGAATTGTGCATAATTCAGTCAATAAAGGCGAATTTTTTTTAATTAATTTAGATAAAAGTCTTAATAATCTAAAATGGAATATTTTCATTGTCGTAAAGAAAATAATGGCTATGATTTTAAAGTGAAATTAATAATTCTGTCCGAGAGTGATTTTGAAACAAACGCACATGGTATTTGCTTATTTTATTTTCTATTTATCCACATTTTGAAAAGATAATTATACTATTAATGCCATATTAAACAATATTTTGAATTTTAAAAATTAAGCTTAAAAATACTACTACACTTTTTAAAATCTAAGCTAAATTTTAAAAATTAAGGAAAGTAGTATTTAAAATCCTTTAAAACCTTGTTTATTGTTTTTCAAATTTGATTAAAAATTCAAATATGTTTTTAAATAATGTAAAAAAAAACATACCAATAAAATATATAAATTAATTTAATTTAAAAAATAAAATAGTTATTAGTTTTGTTTCTTCTTCTTTATCTCCTGGTAATGTGTCTCTAATTTTGTAATAATTTAGATGATATTTTGTGACAAACCTTCTTTGAACATGGAGTTATGCAGATAATTGATATGTTTTAACATTTTTTTTTTTGTTTTTTGTTTTACTCTCCTTAATATTTTGAAATGACAACTGCACATACGCATGCCCTCTCACAAATAATTAAATAGTAAGAAAATTTTGCATTTTATTATTTCAGGCGAAGAGTTATATTTAAATATCATTTATGTAATTTTTTTTTTAAGTTTCAAAATATCATTTATGGTTGATAAATCGTCAAGGATTATAATATTACGTAATTTGAAAGTTCACCGATATAATCATTTATTTGATTTTTAAACGAAGCTGACTACTGTCTAATAAATAACTTAAAGAAGAAAAAAAATATATATATTACAATTATAAACTTCCAATAAATTAATAAAAATATATAATAAATTATGTGAGCGCTTAAAAATATGGAAATAATAAAAACCTTTGGATTTATTATTTTAAAAGTTTGAGATAAAAAATAATATTTAGTTTATCCAGTGAATGCCCGAATGATGCCTCTAAAATAAACTACCCATTATGAAAATTTATTCAATCATTTAACTTAGCAATAAAAAATTCAAACCAACACAATTTGAATAAATGATTGGAAAATGACAAATCAATTGTGGAGTTTTTCTTACAAAATCTCTTTTTCTTATGGTGTGAAAATGATTACATCGTAAAGTCAAGTGCAATGATTTTTTTTTTTTATGTAAACAGTTTATATATTAAAAAAATCGTTGGATAACAATTATTGTTTTTTATATTATTTATTTGATTGTATTGTTTTGATTAATGTCTGTTTTTAATGTGCTTAGCTCATAAGAAAAAATTACTCAAGTTGAAGTAAAACAAAATTCAAGAAATAGGATAAGGTTTGATGATTTTTAAATTTTTAAAAATGCAGAATAGAATATAATGAAGAATGAATAGTTAGAAATTATCAAGGAGGAGAATATAGTTTGTTTTTTTTAGTTTAGAATAATATGAGTTGTGATTTATCTTTTAATTCTTTAACGCAAAGGAAAAATTTAGTACTATTGTGAGGAATGAAATAAAGCAAGATCGAGAGAACAAACCAAAACCAACAAGCAACAAGTTGGAGGGTCGGTCCACGACAGAAAGTCAATAAGTCCATGTACCAGTTTGGTCAGTTCTTGGCGAACCTACTCACGAACTAGTCCGATCAACTTGGACCGTGGCCCACAGTAAGTTGACCAAGTCGAGGCTCAGATAAAAGTGATGTAAAGATGCCTAGAATTTAAAGATTTTCTTGATAATCGACAAAGAAGCTATCAAATTCGTGACCTAAGAGTTAAGGAGTTCAAAAAAGAATAAGAGATATCCTGATAAGAGGAGGTTTTCTACTCTATAAATAAATGGTGAAACTTACAACTAAGGTATGTTAAAAAACTGGTTAAGACACTTATCTCTAAGGTCATGAGTTTGAATCTTCATCCTCATGTTGTATTAAAAAAAAGGCACGCTAAAAAATCCTACATGAACCTGTTACATCGACAACCTAAGTACTCTCAATTTTGTGTCTAAAAGGTCACTATCATATTTTAAAAATTTTAAAATTCACAATCTTAATGAGACATAAAATTGAAAGGTCATTACCAACATGATCATATAGCTCAGCGACAATTGACATGTACTCTTTCCCTTAAGGTTGGAGATCGATTCCTCGTAACTCCAATATTGTCTACCAGCGACATGAATTTAGATTTTTATACATAAGTTAAGGTTTAAATACTATTTTGGTCCTTATACTTTCATTTAGGTTCATTTTGTCTCTATATTTTCAATTTTTATTAATTTTAGTTTACATACTTTTCGTCCTTGTACTTTTAAAAAGTGATCATTTTGGTCCCTTCATTTTCATTTTTATCTCATTTAGTTCGATTAAAATTTTAACATGATATTTCACTTATTAAATGTTTTGAAATGTAACGATAAATTTGTATTACATGTTTCGATTGTGTATTCATTTTGTGTTAAACATTTTAAACAAACACTGAAATTGTCACTTTTTAAAAGTACACAAACTAAAATAAACCAAAGTTTAAAATACAGTGACCAAAATAAATATTTAGAATGTATAGAGATCAATGTTTGATCATGAAAATGATCAAGCTCGGATCCGCGAAGCTCGAATTGCGAGCAACGAAGTACAATGGACCTGCAAAATAGAGTCAACACTCCAACGCTCTAGTCAATACACAATCTTACCAATATTTGAGAGAGAATATATTTCGCGTACCTTTTATGAGAGGTAGGGTACTTTATCTATAGAAGCAAGCTCCCGAGAATCTTAGACAAGTTGTCTTGTAAGAGAACATGTCTACCACCTATACCCCTTCGTTTACTCTTTAATCTTGACTTGTACCTGTCATAGGTCGGCTGGAAATGTAGAATACAACATAGCTCGTCTTTGAATGCCGAGTCGAAGAATCTTAACTTCGTTGAGTTCACTTTAAGGAACTGTCTTGATCATCTTGATAGCCGTTGACTCTAGATGTTGATACGTGCTAGTCGATTAATTGCCTCCAACTATCAAAATTAACTAAAGTTAAAATTACAAATTCTAAAATAATATTTAAACCTAAAACTAATGAGAATATTAAAAACGAACACTTAAATTTTAGGAAAAAAAAGAAAGAGAAAAAGAAAGGATAGGAGAAGTGATGTTTGAGTATGGCGTACGTTATTAGTTACCGTTGGCACTTAACCTTTAAGGCAAGTCATCGTTCCCTTTAACCCCACCACCATTATTTAATCCACACTACTTTTTATTATTTATTTATTTATTTTATTAGTTTAAATCTTATTTTCATTCGAAAATTCGTATTCATGACTTTTTAATTAAAAATAGTTGTCTTTATCGACGAAGTTTGTTCTTAAAATTTGTTAACACAATATTTAAAGGTAGAAATGGAGGACGTCTGTGTCCATATTGGTGTCTTATTATCGATTTATTAATTTTAAAATACAAATTAAAATTAAAATAATTTTTTAGTTAGGATATATAAAATAGATATTTTGAAAGTTTAATATCCTAACAGAATAAACTTAGAAGTTGATTAACCAAAATAGAGATTTTGAAATTTTATAACCAAAATGGAATAATCTTGAGTTGTCAAATTTGCACCTATTTTATTTTATTTATCAGTTAAGCTTTAAGAAATCACTATACCTATATTTTTTCTAACCATTAAATATATATTCGTGGCATTGGTAAATATGACAAAAATATTTCGTAAAATTAACAAAATAGCAACTACATTTAATTTTTTTCCAAATATAACACTTAAAAAAATAATGGCGGTCCAATTTTAAAATGATAACTTTACCCAAATGAATGATATATATTGTAATATATTTGACTACTGATATATTTATGTGATATACATCTGATATACTACTAATACGAGTGTTTAATATAATTGCAATATGTATGTGATATACTACTGATACGAGTGTCTGTGTAATATGTATTTGATATACTACTAATATGAATGTTTGATATACTACTGATATGAGTACAAATTTGTGCTATATTTGAAAATTTTAAAAAATAGGTGACATATTTTGAAATATATAAAAGATTTTTGTTATCGTTGCAATTTTCTTGTATATTTTAGTTTGTAATGTCATCTTTTTTTTCTTTCAATTTTGATTCTTAATCTTTTAAGAATTTCAATTTTCGTTTCTTTTATCAAATTTTTAATTTAATTTTTATTCTCACAATAACATTAAAAAAATTTATGTTGTTGTGTCAAAATACAAATTGTTAGTTGAGTTTAAATAACTCATATTTTAAAAACTACTTATAATAATCAAAAATATGTCAATCTTAACATAATTTAGGACAGAACGTAATAATAAATTAGAATATCTGTGGGACGAAAATAAAAAATCTACTAATTTTAGTGAGAATAAAAATAGACATAAAATATTATTATAAATTATAATATCTCGATACTCTTTTTTCTTTTTCTTTTTTTAAAGAACGGTCAATTCATATTAAGTGAATAATATTAAGAACTTCTAAAAATCCTGAAATGTCAAAGAGCATTATTTTTCGCCTAAACAAATCACATATTGAAGAAAAATATTAACAAAAATTGGACTGATTTAATATTTCCCCTGGGATGCGTTCATATTAATTTTACGATATTAAATTATTAATTTCTTATAAAAGTGTTAAATGCGCTACACTAATTCTATAAAGTTGTACTAAAAAAATCTATAAAGTTAAAAAAAAAATCTATTTTTTTAATTTTTCTATATATTTGAAAGTTAAATTGCTTTCATTGGTCTTCCCCCTAACTTTTAGAAGTTGAGAAATTCCCTTTTTTAAAAAATAAATAAATAAGAAGCTGAATAATCGTTGATATGTGTTTGACTTTTTCCACCTATCCTGAATTTTCTTTAACATCACATTTAAAACATTTATTCTTTTGTTTATTTATTTATTTGACTTATATAATAATTACAAATTTGAAGAAAATTGAACTCTTCCAAATCAGAATATACAAAAAGTTAGTATAGATACCGTCTTTTTTAAGAAATTAAATTTATACTTATAGCGATCACAATTATACTAGATATTTCACCACACACAAAATTTGCAACAAAATATTTGGATTTACACATTTTAGCTAGAAGTATTAGTTAGCATTTCAGAGCAATATTTAGGTGTTTATATAATTTATCGGTTAACACCCACATTCGTGCTAACCACCAATAAAAAATTTGATAGTTATTTTATAACTTTTTTAAAAAATAAAAAAATATATATTTTGCTACATTTCTTCTTTTTATTTGTAAGGAAAAAAAATTTAATGGTGGTCAACAATTAAGCACCTTGGTATTTTTCAAGATTTTATAAACGTGTTTTTCTGGAGAGCCCCCACTATAAGTGGTCCTTAATAATATTTTGTATTTTATTTAACATTTATTTTTTCCATGAAAAGTTGGAGATATGACCTAGAAAAACACAACTCTAAATATAATTTATATAAAATGTATATGTTTAAGCGTGTGTATGTATAAATAATAAAGTTATAAAAACATTATCAACCTACACATAGTTGAACTGCTTAAATAATTTATTTTCGATAAAAAAGTCGTGGGTTCGAATTCCCATCTTTAAATGTTAATCTAAAAAAAAAGTCATACCTAACTTAACTAGTCACGATGCAATCTCGCAGTTTAATTTTCCTTTTCAAAAAATACTTGTAGCATGGACAAATCTTGTCATCTTGTCCTTGCTACTCTTATAACTTGGTAAGGACAAGATTTCTCGTTAGACATTTTACTTTCCTCAAATTGTTTCAAGTAAAAAGAATACTTACAAATACACACAAAATGACTCATATTTTAACAGCAGTGTTACTGTTGACTGAGTGATACCATCATAGTTCATGAAAGATTTATGTACCAAAAAAATAAGAGGTTTTCCTTGAAAACTCAGGTCATGATGCCATATGTCAAAATATGAGAGCTGATCATTTGGCAGACCAGCTTGCTTCAGCAAAGCTTTCCACTAAGAAAACTTTGTCCCTTTTCTTCCCCTCTTCCTCATTGCTCCACCACTGCCGCTGCCGGCTCTGTTAAATATTCAATCCTCTTCATTGTATTCCTCAATCTTTTTTGAAATTTCTCGATACCCATTCAACTTCCTTCTCCCCTTTTGTTGTTTTCTCCTCAAACTCTCTTGGAAAGCTCCTCCCATTTATTGACCCACATCGCAATTTCATCTATGCATTTTCCCTGTTTCCTCTCCATCTTCTGCTGGAAGAGGACAAAAAGAAGAAGCTTCTTCTTTTGCTCTTTCTTTTGCCACTGCCATGGCTTCTACTGGTTTCCACAGGCACCCTCTGGCTTATGCCCTTCTGATTGGGGTTTTTGCTTCCAGTGTCAGCGCCATCGACATCTTTCTTGAATGGAATGTGACATTGGACTTCACAATCAAACCTGTATCTCAGGAGCAGCCTGTAAGAATGTTCATTCATTCTCCTATATGGTTGATTTGATTGAGCTCTTCAACTTTTCTGTTCTTTGTTTCTGTTCTGATAATGTGGTGGATTTGATTTGTAGGTTATTGCCATTAATGGGTTGTTCCCTGGACCTCTGATTAATGCCACAACAAATGATTTTGTTCATGTGAATGTCTTCAACAACTTGGATGAGCCCCTGCTTTTTACCTGGTAGGGATGATAATTCATAAATTACCACTGAACCTGAAAGCTTAAATTGATGGATTACGTTAGATTTAATCTTTTATTCATATAATTAATACTTTCCTTTACTTCTGGGTTTGGAATTAGCACAAGATTGACAAGTGACTATTAGTATTAATTAAGAAGGAAGTTACATTACTGAAGTTTGAATGCAGAATCTTACTTTAAACTATCACTAGACTCAAAAGTCTAAGTTCACAAGTTACACTAGGTTTAATAAATAATCTATTGGTTTGCACAGGTAAACAAATTGCGAATGTGGTCCAAGTAATAAATGGCCAAGTTTCATTTGGGCCCAATTCCAATATGATCCACATGTCTCATTAGTCCATTAGTCCATGTTTGAAAGAAGACCTATACCTTTTATTCATATTCTTAACACTCTCCCTAATTTGTGAGTTTGGAAATTAGTACAAGACCCCATAATATTAATTGGGAAGGAAATGACATTATAGAGATTCAAACACAAGATCTCGTATTCCCTGATGCTATGTTAAATTACGAATAGACCCAAAAGCTTAATTTGATAGATTATATTAGATTTTCATTTGATCTTTTGTTCATATTCTTATGTTAGAGTAACTTTTGCTTGAAACTTTGAATTTTGGTATGTTTGCTTATGCTTTTTGGGGGGTTTGGTTGAGGCAGGAATGGGATACAACAAAGGCTAGACTCATGGCAAGATGGGGTCTCTGGAACAAACTGTCCAATTCTACCAGGTACAAACTGGACTTATGTGTTTCAGACCAAGGACCAAATTGGCAGCTTCTTCTACTTCCCATCAATCAACTTTCAGAAGATGGCTGGAGGATTTGGACCGATTCGTGTCAACAACCGTAATGTGATCGCCGTTCCCTTCCCAAAACCAGAAGCTGAGTTTGACCTCCTCATTGGTGATTGGTCTTTTGACAACTACAAGGTAACTGTAACGTTGGACTTGTTTCTTGAAGCATGTCTGGAATTATATTTCTTTTTGTTTTTTAACTCTGGATTTCTTGAGCTTAATGCATTGGGCTCTGCACGTAATTTGGATAGATAATCAGATCCCTGATGACCGATCCAATAATCGCATTCAACAGCATCCCGAACATAATGTTGATGAATGGAAAGCCACCATTTGGCCACCCTGATGGAAAAGCCTTTGAATCATTCACTGTCACACAAGGTAACCATTGTGTCACCAACATGAAACTTTTTAAAATTCCAAAATGCCAAAGTTCCTTGAACTTGAATGACATGCCTTGCAGGGAAGGTTTACAGGTTCAGGATATCGAACGTCGGGACAACTTTGAGTTTCAACTTCGGGATTCAGAACCATCAAATGTTGTTGGTTGAGACAGAAGGATCTTACACCAATCAGACCACGTTAGATTCACTTGATGTTCATGTGGGGCAATCCTATTCCGTTCTTGTCACTGCAAACCAGATCGATGCGGATTATTTCATCGTAGCATCTCCAAAATTGCTGAATGTCACAGAATTTGGCAGCCTCATCGGTGTGGGAGTGCTACACTATTCCAATTCTGCTGCGCAACCCATTAGCCCTTTACCAACTGGCCCCGACCCATTTGATCTCGACTTTTCAGTAAATCAAGCAAAATCCATCAGGTAAGTAAGGTCCTTAAGTTCTCATATACTTCATGAAAATAACATCTGGATCTGATTCTCCAAACCTTCTTGCACAGATGGAACATGACCACAGGAGCTGCAAGGCCAAATCCTCAAGGAACTTTCAATGTGACAAATGTGACATTATCACAAACTTTCATCCTTCAAAACTCAGTGGACGTAATTAAGGCATCGCCCCACGCTCTTGTCAACAACGTGTCCTACCTCACAATCGATACCCCGTTGAAGCTTGCCGATCACTTAGTCAACGGTTCTGGAGTGTACCAACTTGATGCATTTCCTGTTCAACCTGTCAATCTTAATGCTTCTTTTGGAACCTCTGTTGTCACTGGAAACCACAAAGGTTGGATAGAAATTGTCCTAAAAAACAACTTGGGCTTCATAGACTCTTGGCATCTAGATGGTTTTGGATTCTATGTCGTTGGGTAAGTATCACAGAAAGTCAGCAACCATCTTCAGATGGTTGCTTTTTGAAAACTGAAGTACTTGGAATTCTCATCCTTTCAACAAAACAATGCTGCATGAATTACAGGTTCGGAAATGGAGACTGGACACCGGAATTGCGCAACACGTACAACCTATTCGATCCAGTTGTGAGATCAACGGTGCAGGTGTATCCAGGAGGATGGAGTGCAGTTTTTGCTTTCCTAGACAACCCAGGGATGTGGAATTTGAGGTCACAACTCCTGAAAAACTGGTTTTTAGGCCAAGAACTTTACCTAAGAGTTCATGACAGTAATCCTAACCCGGCTAAGGAGCGGCCACCGCCTGCAAACCTCCTCCTTTGCGGTTTGTGCAACTTCCCACGCAGCCCATACTTTATGTTTCTGTTTATAACATATCATGTCTTGTTGTTGCCTAATGCCACAATCCTAGGAACATCATTCTCTGATTCAAAGATTCACACACATCTAACAATAAGTTGGCCTAACTTGAATCATGACATCCATCTAAAGTTTTTACAAGTGATCAACCTGGTATGTTTTGTTTGTTTACAGGGATTTTTAATCAATCATTTGTCCCGGTTAGTGTGCCACCTCCGCTCCGCCCGTGATTGTGTGATAGCGATTATGAAGACTTGATAAAGCTATTACTTTTGGTTTGATACTGTCTGATAAGACCTATAAGACCTGCAACAGGGGGAAAATCTTTATCTTTATGACTTTACTCACTTTGTCTGTGACATATATGCTGTAGAAGATGTGGCTTGTTTTGGTAATATTTTATTCTCACTGTGCCACTGGCAAAGTCACAATATTGATTCATTAATTTTCCTTTGCAAGCCTTTCATCTTTTAACACCTCCCATTTTTTTTCAATCTCAATAGTTAAAAATGGGCTAATATATGTTTTAGTCCCTATTGTTCGGGTGTTTTTTCAATTTAGCTATTTATGTTTTAACATTTTTCAATTACCTTTCTTTGTTGAATGTTAAAATTAGCTGGTGATAAGCTTACCTAACATATTACTTAGTAAGTTAGGTAGAAATTAGACGAGGAATTAGGCAAACTAAGAAGGAAAAAGTCAAAGTTTAGAAATTTGGGAGAGGATTTACAAACTTTTCTCTCTTAGCTGGCTCAATTCATTCTACAAATTTTATCAACTCATTGAATATCATGTTATGCAAGCTTACCATCAACCAATTTTATTTTAACATTCACTGTCAGAATGTAAGATTGAAAAATGTTAAAACGTAGGAGACTAAATTGAATCCTTTTAAAAAATAAAAACTAAACTGGAAAAACAACGGAAGACAATGAATTAATACATACATTTAGCCTTAAAAATGCATCAAGTAAGAAAATTATAAAAAAAAGTAGAAAAAGAAAAAGAACATGATTGAGGAAACTTATGACTAATTTTAGCCCTAATCAGGTAGTTGAGTTCAACAAAAACAAACCCATATGATCAAAATCATGATTAGAAAAAAGGGAAAACCCAACAACAACCTCATGGTTTTGACCACACACTTTGAAAACCTCCAAACTACCCTATAGCCTTAGAAGCTGGGGTTTGTGATTTAGGCCATAAGATTTGACTTGTCTCCTCAACTTAGTAAACAAATCACAAATCCTCCAATAGCCAACCTTTCAACTTCCCCGGGGCACGCCTGCCTGTGACGTCGACATAAGCCTTATCTTACTCGAGAAGAGAGATGGTCGGTTGTGTTTTAGGCACAATGGAGGGAAAAGAGGAGATTAAAACGAGAGAATTAGTTAAGGCAACTGATTGAATAAAGAAAGAGTTGTAAGAAGCAAGATGATTGGATATTGGATGAGGTTATCAGAATGGTGATGGTTTGAGAAGGCAAGCCACTGGACCATATTAAATGTGTTTTGGCTGTAAAGTACAAAAATAAATAATCAACATCTTTCTTAGGTGTGTGTTGAGTGGGGTAGTAAGTAACTAACAGAAGAGTGGACCAAAGGAAAGAAAAGAACAAAACTTGGGTAATGGGTCAGCATTATTTTTAAATGTATTTTGCTGGTTTGGAGAGGAAAAAGAAAAAAAGAAAAGAAAAGACAGAAGGTGGATTCATGTGCAAATTGCAGTTGGCTTTCTGTACTTGCTGTTCTATTCTTGTCACCAATCTAATAGAGAGAGAGAGAGAGAGGGATGGTATTTCTTGTCAATGAAAGAAGGCAACCAAAAACATGAGTTTTGGTGATAGGGATGACAAGGCCAAGCCAAACATCCATCTCTCTCTGTCTCTCTCTGTCTCTCTCTCTCTCTCTCTCTCTCTCTCTCTCTCTCTCTCTCTCTCTCTCTCTCTCTTTCTATAAGTGATTATCCCATTTACTCCAACTGAAAGAAGAGCAAAACAGAGAAAAGGGGGAGGAAAAAAGATGCTCATCATGCAAGTTTCATGAACAAAAAGCTTAAGAGACAATGCTAACAAAGTGTTTCAGAAAAAGAATTTCATTAATTCCATTATAACATTTTTGTTTATAATCAAAGGTTGGAGAAAAGAAAGGAAAAATAAAAAATTGAAAGAATTTGATGACATTGAATGGTAAATTTTCCAAAGAAAAGGGGAAAATAAAGGGAAAAAAAAGAAAAAGAAAAAGAGAAGATGGCTTCACATAATCACATCAAGTTGATCAATAAGAATGGTGGGAAAATAAAATCTTTTAGGGGGAAAAATTTTCAGAATTTCTTATCCATCCTTAGTAATGACAGTCAACCAAAGGCCTGGTGGAAAAAACAAGTGGCTGCTGCTGCTGTTGTTGCTGTTTATTATTATTATGCTGTTGCTGGTGCTGTTGTTGCTGTTGTTGCTGGTGGTGGTTTGACTTTATCATGAACTTGGATTCCCTATGATCATGTTCTTGAGGAGCAGGAAGATTGAGATCCAAATCCAAAGAAAGCACACTTCTTTGCCTCTTTGGTTGTCTTTGATCCTCAGGTTCGATGGGCATTGGAGTCAGAGACAGAGCGGTGTTTGTCCCGACGGGCATGGCGCGGTGGCGCCTCATGTGGCCTCCCAAGGCCTGCCCAGATGTGAATTCAGCCCCACAGATTGCACACTCATGAACCTTAGCCTTCCCACTGCTGTACAAATTACCCCTCTGGCTCAATTGCAGAGAGAGCGGATGTGTGATGTTATTGCTGTTCTTGAATTGCATCTCCTCATCATCAGAAGACAAAAACAGCTTCTTTTCAGCTTCCATGGCCTTAGGCTTCTTGTGGCTCGCCCTGTGCCCTCCCAGCGCTTGAAACGACGGGAACGTCCTATAACACGTCTTGCACTCGTAACCATAGCACCCTCCCGCGGCAGCCGCAGCGCCCTTGTCGGTCCCAACCACGCCTGCATTCTCCGCAAACCTCCGGTTGCTAACAAACGATCCGGCGACACGCTTCGGGGAGCAAAGGGATCTCCCTTGAGCAAGGAGAATGAGGCAATTGGCCATGTCCTCCTCTTCTTCCTCAGTAGAGTTGTATTGGAATTGATCAGCAGCAGCAACAGCAGCAGCAGAGGAGGAGGCAGTTGCAGGGGAAGAATTGGGATTCTGAGCCACACCCACATAATTATTTTCTGCCACAAAGTTGTTGGAGTCCTCAGAATTGGCTGAAACAGCAAAAGGGATTGGAGAATGAAGCCTCTGGCGCTTAGTTCTCTTGCCTTTGGCTATCCCTTGCTGCTCTTTTGCATCTTGATTAACAACTTCCATTCTTCTCCTTCTCCCCTCTTCCTCTTCCACCCCCAAAAAACCCCTTTTGCAGAGAGAGAGAGATTGATGGGTGGGAAGGAAGAAATGGGCCAACACAGTATATATGTATATATAGATACAAATTTAGACAGAAACAGAAACAGAGAGAGAGAGAGAGATGATGATGTAATGTTTGTTAAGGAGTCATCAATGGAACAGTAAAGTGCTGAATGATTCTGGTTTATGGAAGGGTGAGATGAGAAGTTAGATATATTTATACATATATTTATAGATATGGTAAAAGGGGGAGGAGTAAAATAGAGGGGACAGAAGGAAAGACACAGAGAGCCATAAAGTAAAACTAAAAACAAACAATTGGTGTAACAGAAAGAGGGCAAATTTAGGGAGGGTGAAGGGGGCAGTGTTGCAGAATATTGATTGATGGAGGAACACACCAAAGTTTGTTACTTTTTTTTTTGGGACTCACACTTTGCCAACCCACTTTAACAGAGAGATGGAGGCATTGAGAGAGGAGAAGAGGAAGAGAGACAAAAACTAATGGTAATTTCAGGGCCTGTCTAAAAAAAGGCAATGATTTTCAACTTCAGTAGCTTGTTTTGTTTGGCAAAATTGAAAGCTAAATTCATGGTTAAGAAAGAATCGCCTCAAATGGTGGATTAAGAGAGAGAGAGAGAGAGAAAGAGAGATTTTGAAGTCCAAAAACGATGGAGTTTTTGCTCTACTCCACCACGTCTTGTTCAAGAAAATACCACTCTGCCAAAAAAATATGTGAAGACAATTTTCGGACAGATCACCAACCATTTAAATTCTATTTTGGTTTATGGATTTTGGAAACAATCATATTTTGGTGCTTATCGTAATTAAAAAAAAAATTGATAATTAAGAGAGAGGAACGGTTCGAAAAAAGGAAGAAGATAGAATAAATGGTAAGTAGGAAGGTACTTATTTGTTACGGATAAATACCTAAATATTATTCTTTTTAAAATGTCTATTTTAGTATTGAATTTTTAGAAAATAGGTATCTTTTATTCCAACATCAATGTCTATTTTAATTTTGAAGTTAGTCTTTACTATTATAATATATCACGTAATATTCATTTACTGGATATTGGCCCTTACCTATATATGTGGCACTAATTGATGCTCACTTTGTAAAAATTTCTTGTATTTCTCACCTTGTGAATTTCCCTTCTTAAATAATTTTGAGTCCGTTTGACCTTTAATCTTCCTAGAAAATACTGGTGTGACTGACCGTGAATAGGAGTAGTATTAATTTTTTAGTTCAATAATTAGAGGAATGATAGGTTAAACTTTTAAACTCTATATTATCCACTAATATATATACCTGAATTGATCGGAGTATTCATGGTACAAAAAAATTTCACCCAAATATTTGCTTGTTAACACATACTTAAAACTACTTTTATATTCATGTGAACTTTAAAAGTAAAATTAAGGTCGGCACCAAAAATAGTTATTTATTTTAGTATTTGAACACGGACTTGATTTTGGTTCATTTGGGTCCATCTACTTTTAAAAAGTAACCAATTTAGTATATATCTGCAAAATTTCAACACAAAATTTATACCAAACAAAAATTTTTAATTATATTTCAAGAAATTTAATGAGTAGAGCGTGGTCCTATAAATTATGATAGAAAGAAATAAGAGCAAAATAGTCAATTTTAAAAATACAAAGACCAAAACGAATAACGTTTTGAAAGTTGGAAGTACATTAATTGAAATAGACGTTTTGAAAGCGTTTGTATCGAAACGAACCGAAACCGAAAACCCGAGACGAAAATAATATTTAAAGGTTGAATAAGAGAGAGGAGAGGAGAGGAGAGGAGAGAAGAGGAGGGAGGAAGCAAAAGGGCATTACTTTTGCTCAACGATTGTGCATGAGATGATTGGAGTGCAAGCCTGGAACCACGGAATCTGCGGTGCACCCACCACTACTTCTTCTACTCTCTCTTAAATATTTATTTTCCCCTTTTCTTCAATTTCTCTTCATACAAACTTCTTCAAATCTTTTTTCGTTCACAAAAAAAAAAAAGAGAAAAAATAAATAAAGAAGAAGAAAACTTTGCCCACAATAAAACAACTGTTTCTCACATGCCATATCCCATAACTTGGGAGTTGCCAAATGCCAGTGTGTTCATCTTTCATCGAAGTTTCAATTTTTTTCTCTTTTTTTTTTTGGCTCTATGATTGAGAGCTGAGATGGGTATTGAAAAATATTAATTATGTGTCTTTGTTAAAAGGAAAATGTACCAAATTGATATATATTACGGTACGTATTGTGTTATTTCTTTACTCTTAAGTGTCAACTTATTCATTCTTAGTTGTGTGTTATTGTAAATCTAAATTTGTAAATGGATCTATGTTTAAAGGAAGCTAAATTTAGAGGGAGGGAGCAAAAATTGTACTAAATGACATAAAATTAATATGTATTTATAAAATATTATTACTTTTTTTAAATGTCACAATGTGGCTTTTGGTTGATTTTATGTCGGTGTATAAATTTGCAATTTATGCCTTTTTTTTAAATTTAAACTTAATGATATACATATAAATACATATTCCTCGTGCTATTTTTGTAATTACCTTTTTTAATAGGAAAAACTAAAAAAACAAAAACTAAATTTAACAAAAATGAAAAATTAACAATTTTTTTTACTTTAGTCAGAAACTTGAGTTTAGCTCAACCATGTTACAATTACATAACCAAACAAGGGGAGAAATTCCCGTACTCTATAGCTCTTCTTGCCCGATTATAGGCTAGGACATTTCTATTTCGTTCAATGTGCTCGAACGCCAACACGTGAAGTCGATTCCTTTATAGCAAAGGTTTCATTTCATTGTAAATAATTGTTTATATATTGAAAAGTATAATAAATCAAACTACAAATTTTGAAGACTATATACCACATGTTTAAGGTTTGTTGTAGCATTGGACATATATATAAAAAAAATTCACACAAATAATCTTGTTAACAAGAAAAAAAACAAGAATAAAAATCTTCCTGCCAATTTGAGCATAGTTAAGTGGATATGACACCTATTACCATTCTAAAAGTTGATGGTATAATTCCATATTCCTGCAGTGTTAAACTAAAATAAATAAATATTTTTCCTTTCACTAATAATCTCGTGTGCATAAATCAACAATCAACCCAAAAAACAAATAACTATCTACGATGAAATAATAAGACGAATCAAATTAACTACCCCATTAATTCAACCTATAGATAATAATATCATAAAGAGAAATGAATCAAAATGTTACCTCAAAAGAACATATATAAGGTCTCCCTTGGGCAAATATAAAATTGAAGCAAATCAAGATGTGGATAAGTGAGTATCTTTGGGCAATTACTGATTATGCTCATAATTAATTTGCACAACTGTGCTTTGTTTCCAACAAAAGACACACATCATGAGGGCCTTTATATATATATATATATATATATATAATATTGACTCAGCCATCCAAACACACTAATAAACCTTGTTTAATTAAATTAATATATGTGAATTTTCCATAGGTCATTACCAAAAACACAAGCATGCTTTCATTATTCTTCATTAATTATTCAATGGATGATCTCTCAGTCTATTGATATTAAATTTTGCTTTCTTTTTTCCAAATTGTAAATTCAGCTGTTTTAAACTGATTAGAAGTAAGAAAAATAAAATGTATTTTATATATGTGAATAATTATTGAAATTAAAAGCTGATATGAAAATAGTTTATTTGGTTAAAGTATACATCATCAACTTAAAGTTGGAGTTTTGAATCCCGTGATGTAAAAAATAAAAAATTAAAATTAGGATTCAAGCAAAATATAGTCCAAGGTTAGAACAATAATTTAGTTTGAAAAGACTTGCTAAGATCTGAAATGTGAATTTAGGCTATTATAGGAATGACCCAAAAAAAAAAAAAAAGAGAGAGAGAGAGAGAGTGGTGGGCTGGTTACTTCAATGATGTGAAAGTTAGATTGATAAAATTAAGAACCTAGATGATTAAGAAATATTTATTATATCTACCCAAAGTGAAAGTGACCCATAATTCAGATAATCGTGACAAAGTTTGTGGTATTTTAAATTTTTCTTAAAGTTGACTTGATATGCATCAAGGTGATTGTAAACAAATATTCTTTTAAAAACATAGATTTGAATAGGGTGGAATGCTTGGAGAGAAATTTGCTTTCTACAAATTTTTTAAACAAATACTTAGTTCATATGGCAAAAGTTATAGGTTTAACTCCAAATACAAAAAATATGATCATCTAGTTCTATAACCAATATATGAGAATATTATTTGAGTTGATGATCTCTTCATTAATCTTTATAATACCCACGAATCTTATCAAATCCAAATGCGTAATAGTGTGCAACATACGCAACACATTTAAAGAGTAAAGATAACCTATTACTTTAGACATCTAAGCCACTGGAAGGTTCGAACTCGAGACACCTAAACTAGTATGACAAAGAGACCCCAAGCCCTAACCACTGACCTGCCCTCGGGGTTCTATACGAAAAGATTACTCTTTAAGCTTTTTTAGACCGACAAGAATATAGTTAAAAGAATCAGGTAATCAGGTTAGGTGTCTTGATTTTATTGGTTGACATATGATGCATGCATAATTGATGGGTATAAGGTGGAATTCTTAGTTTATTAGTACATATTAGTCTCAATTAGTGTGGGGAAAGTCAATGGTTTTACAAGATTTTGGTGCAAGTGAAGAATCATTTGGTTTGTCAAAATGTATTGGTTGTGTGTGGCACGTTAAAGGGAATGCCCAAAAAACAAACTTACAAATAAGCAAATCATTTGCAAGCCATAAATCAATGGTTGGGATGAAGCCACATGTCATCCTATTTTTCAATTAAAAATACATGAAAGATTTGAAGTGAAGCGTGGGAACATTAATTAGAGCTAGCTTGGAAGCAAGTAATGAACAACTAGGTGTGCAAGTGATCACTATAACCAACTTTTCCCATTATTTTAATCTTTTTTTTTTTTAATTTCCCTCAAAAGTCTCTCTTTTTCTTTTCCTTCTATCCATAGTTTCAATAAATTTGATTAAAATGATATATCCATTATTTGAAAAAAAAAATTAGCCTATTTGTTATTTTTATTTATGAAAATTTAATAGTTGTCAATGTGATAGATGGTTGTTTTTATGTCTCTTTAAAATCCATCATTATTGGCTCTTAGAAGGTAAAGCAATTCCAATCATCTCTTACTTAAGGCATCCAAACTTTTCCTTTTCCTCTCTCTTTTCCTTTTTCCAATTCTTTATAAAGTTTTCCTTCTTTTTACCATGATTTTTTTAAGTACTACTACTCAACCTTTTCTTCAAATCCAAGAAAGGAGATAGAAGAATAATGGTCGTACTCTTATCAATTCCAAGAATTAACACTATTTCAGACCTAATCATGTCAAAGCCAGCATAATTAATTAAGAATAATATCTACTGATCAACATCCATCATCTGTTGACTACCATTAAAGTTTTGACAAGTAAGATGAGAAATTTTTTCATTTTTAATAAAACGTTGTCAAATTTTTAGTAGTGGTCAACAACAAGATAAGTACCGACCAATAAACATCTAAGTATTATAAATGTATAAAAAAAAGACTTTTTTCCCTTGACCAAATATGTGAGGATATAAAATAGAATTTACAAAAGTTATAACAGTAGAGCTGCATACCTTGGACGAAACGCACAGCATGGCCCCACGAAGGTAGAGATTTTT
This sequence comes from Momordica charantia, assembly GCF_013281855.1. Classification (NCBI taxonomy): domain Eukaryota; kingdom Viridiplantae; phylum Streptophyta; class Magnoliopsida; order Cucurbitales; family Cucurbitaceae; genus Momordica; species Momordica charantia. The sequence goes on along the minus strand of NW_028275167.1, from coordinate 27,975,139 downwards.
ATCCTTATAAAAGCACTGAGAAAGTCAGTATATATTTAGAGTGTGTTTGGGAGTGATTTTGACATGTCCAAAATCACCTTTGTTATTGTGAAAATCACTTCCCTTTCCATTAACCATGTTGGAAAATTAAAAAATTGATTTTAAGTAAGTTTAAAGTCATTTTTAAGGTATCACTTAGATAGTGATCTTGGAAAATCAATTATACTTGAATCTCTTTTTTCAAAATTACTATTCTATCATCCATCTCAAACACACCTTTATTATCGAAATTGAAATAGAATAATGAAAATTCTAATATAAATCATAAAGCCCTTCATCTCCAAAAGCCTCTACCTTCAGCTCCACTATCCACCTAGGAGTTAGGACCCACTTCAAAATAAATAAAATGGTACGTGTTGTTCCCATTAGAATGATATAATTGAAAGCCAACACGAGCATAGCTCGTGATTGATGTAATTAGCATGTACTTCTTCCCTCAAAATTAGAGGTTCGATCCCCTCTATCTCCAAATTGTTGTATTAAAATAAAATGATATAATTGAAAGCGCAAATTTGCACCAAGTATGGTAGTTGTAACAATTGCACCCCTAAACTTTTAATGGTAAAAATTAAACCCTCAAACTTTCATAAACGAACAAAATTAGATTCCAAAATTTCAATCGTAAAAATTAAACTCTTAAACTTTCATAAGTGAGAAAATTACACGCCTAAATTTTCAATTGGTAAAAATTAAACCCTCACTTTGAAAGAGATAGAGTAAATAGATCTTTTTTTTTTTTTTAAGTTCGACGGTTTCATTTTTACTATTGAAAGTTTAGAGATCTATTATAAAAGTTAGAGGGTTTTATTTGTATAGGTGAAAGTTTAGGAATGTAATTGTAACTACCATACTTCAAGTGGTTTAATTTGTCGGGTTGAAATAACAACAATAGAAGAGTATGAGCCAACATGAGCATAGCTCATTTTTAAGGCATCTTACTCCTTAGAGGTTAGAGATTAATCATCATCCTCATATTTGTTGTATTAGAAAAAATAATAGTAATAATAAAATAATAAAAAAGCATGAAGGATTAATCATGCCCTTTTCCCCTTTGGGGGGTGGATGTGAGCAGAAGAAGGATGGCAAAAAGAAATAGCCGTCAGAACATCACTGATGTTGAAAGCTAGATCAAGTCCAAGAAATTTTTTATTGGGAGTATTGACCAAAGATATGAGTCGGTCTTGAGGAGAAATAAAAGATAAACACGCTAAACCACCATATATATAATATATGGTAAATAGCAAATTGCATTGAATCCAAAGAGTAAATAATACATTAAAAAGACAAATATACTTTAAACTATCAGGTTAAGCTTTTACATTTGAAGATGGGTATTAGAGTAAAACAGCTTGTGTTCATATTATTTTCCTTAAAATGATATTGAAAATATAATTATTGAATCTCTTGCAAATTAGTTGGGGGATGAAATAAGCGTATAAGGGAGTACCATTTCAGAGAATGAGAGGCTACTCATGCATCCGAGGCTCCACAAATACTGATGTCGTCCTTGAGGGCACCATGAAGCATCCCGTGGATGGCTCGTACGTTGAATTTTTTACAATTGGATCGGTTGACATCACCTGCCCATGTTAACGTATAAAAACAATTAATATTTTCAAACAATGATTGAAAATGCCTTTTTTTTTTTTCAAATGGGAGATGAGAAAGAAGAGTGCATAATCAGTGAGATATAAAAAGTAGGTACAAATTCAATTTTGGTATCCAAACATATTCTATTTTGGTCCTATTTCATTTTGTGTCTCAGACTTCTAAAATACCTACTTTAGTCCAAAACTTTTTAAAAATAATCATTTCGGTCCTTGTTATAATTTTTTTCATCTAATAATCTGCCTCCAACCTATGAGAATTGGATAAATGCTTACACTAACACACTAGTATGCCATTCTATATACTTGAAGTTACAAAATCAATTTGTTAAAAGTAAAATAAAGGTAAGGATCAAAATGATTATTTTTTAAAAGTTCGAAAACTAAAATTTATTTTGAAAGTTTAGGGCCTAAAATGGATTTAAATCTAAAAAGTGGTATAGATATTGCTGATAGTTAATAATCGTTCCCTTTGGGAGCAAAGCACTTTTGGATCTCAAGAGAGTATTTACCTGAATGGGATGTAATTGAAGAGTTCTTGCCCGCAAAGCAGGGCAAGGAAATGAAATCTCAGTTGGACGTGCATTAACCACGACAACAATGTACGAGTAACTGCAGATAATATGAGATAACGGTATTATTATGTGTAAACTTCTTGATAGATAGAAGAAAAGAAAGCAGTTCTACCCACATGGGATCCAGCTGACTTAATCCTGGAATGCCTTTGTGCCCGTCTTCAATACTCATCACTATGACTCCAGGTATAAGCGACGCACCTGTGTTGTGGAAACGGACCCGTTCCTGCACACAAAAAATGAAATGCGCTTCACATCGTAAGCACCAGAAAAGTAAATTCTTTTCCAGTCCAAACCAGACATATGTGTCCCGTTTTAACAATTCAACAGAAACTAAATGAAGGTAGAAGATTAGTAGAATGACACTTCAATGAAAATAAGACCCCTGTATCCAGTTTTGTTCGAAGAGTTGAAAACATAATTGAAACTATTATATTTATTCGGACTAAACAAGAAGCTTTTGAGATTAATGATAATTTTAATCCCTCATGAGTACAAATGGTTCTCGATTAAAATCTATTTACCATTTATTTCTTGCCCAATTCTAAAGCCAGTAGTCCAACAAGTTCTTAGATAAAAGAAAGTGCCAGTACAATTTTGATTATATAGTTAACCTTTTTAGTTTTGGGCAGTTTAATAAGATAAAATTCAGATGGGGAGCAACTGATGAAGCAATGAAATTGAGGTAGACATGACATAGAGCAGAAGGGGAAGCCACAAGAAGTCATAGTGCAAAATCATTCGGGTAAGGAATACTAGATAAACCTATAAACACAGGCAGGCAGAACCATAACCCCATTGTCATAAAAGTATCAGAAGAGATGAATTCAACGATTTCCGAATTGGATGCAAGAGGAATCTAAGACAAGGAAATTGAAGAATGACATTTACCGATGAAAACCTTCTACATTTTCTTCTGGTAAAAATTTCCTTTGTTCTACAATGAGCACTATTATTAATATTTTCTCCATCCAAGTTTCCGCTAAACTCTTAGCATAATGGTGTATATCGAAGCATCTAAACAAACAGGCTAACTTATCTCTGTTTGAATAGAGGATACTCCAGGAAACAAAAGCGCTGTGTCTTGCACCAAAACAATTCAATTTTGCACGTCAAGAAGTAGAATTAATATAAATCAGTGCAAATCGTAGACCAGCGTGAAACACAGAAATGATGCTTTGAGCCACCTTGGCAGTATTCTGCCATAGTATGTAATATGTTGCTCTTGTACAAAATAAAAGTAATTTCATTAAATATAGATCTCAAGTCTCTGAGAATAACCAGCTGATTAAAAATTTAAATTGTGTTTTATCTAACAATTTGTATTAAATAACCATTCTCACCTGGATAGCATTAGCTGTCTTCAAACGGAAAAGGGGTGAAGAGTATCTGATTTGTAACAGATTTGTGAAATTTTCCACAGCAGTAAGAATGTGACTTTTGCTTGGCTTGAAGGAGGGATTGGCCAGTCTTGGTTTTATTCTGAGAATGAAAGACATCATTAGCAAAGGTTTACAGTAAACATTCGACGTTTTAAAATAACAGGAATACAATGGCTAGCATGATCCAATAGATCTTCAGGTAAATAATTAATTGGATTACTGGGTACTGGGATAACAAGTTCCATCTATTCCAGAAGGCGAAGGAAAACTTGTAGAACAAATGCTACTCATATTTAAAAAGCAAACACGCATGCAAGAAATGGCCACGTAAAACTTACAGGGGCCAATTATTTTCATTCTTCTCTTTTGGAGGAAGACCAACTCCCCAATTATTTGTCATGTATGTGAAGTCGAGCCTGATTTTGTGAAAGATAACATCAATTCATGGTAAACAAAAAATTAACTATAACGGGCAGTAAAAACATATTCAGTTAGAGAAATGGGATTTGGAAACCCACTGTGCAATATATCATATGTTCCCAACTATGTATTGTATAGGATTTGCGGAAAAGACATAGTTTAGTGTTGATCCATGATTGATGTCCTCAACGTCTAAATACTTTTGAAAGGTTATTAAACGACTGAAAGAAATAAAATTAGAACAGGACCTGTTGAACCAATCACCAGAGTTGTATGAATCACGATCCATTGATTTCGAGCGTAGTAATTCATCACCACAGTGGAACAATGGTATTCCCTTTTAGAAGAGAGTAATTCAGCGACCAGAATAACAAAACTACAAATGATAAATAATAAATTCGGTGCTTAACTTGATGGTGACATAATTATCCCAATGCCCATAACATTAATCAAACAATAAAAAGAAAACATGGTTTTTGATACTCAAGGCTAGATGTCATAGTGAACAAAATTTATGCCGGTAATGACAGGTCGTTTACTGGTATGTCAAACGTTCAGAATAATAGAATTTCTGTAGCCATCTCTGAATAACTTTACTTTCCAGAATTGTTGGTAATTTAGTGAGGCACATGAACATGGTCTTTTGTGAAATAAGTTTATTCGATCTGCATGCAATGACTTTGTAATAGAAGAATCAACATTCAATGTCGCAAACATAAGACTACTTCCATGATTAACTAAAATTAAAAACCTGCGATAGTGCTATTATACTGGTTGCCAAATGATTAATCCTGCATCTGTCATTCACTGTAATGTTCCTTGGAGTCTACAATAAAAGGACTATAATCAGAAGACAACTCTTCAAGAAAGCAGTATGATTCATAAAACCATGTTCGCATTACCTTTAAACTGACAATGTCAAATAGGGTTTCGTTATCATGAGCAGAAACATAATTCACCTGGAAACCAATCAAGAACGTCAAATGCATGACTATGCATACCAGAAACTAATTTAATATTTCAATATCCATGATGATGTGAACATTGATAATGCTGGTTTTCGATAATTATTTTAGAAAAACTTGAAATTGACATAAAACCCCTCAAGAGGTTAAAATTTCGAGTACTGGATACATTTAATTCTTGTGGTAAATGGAACTAATGCTAATAGTTCTATTTATGCTAGTTTCTCCCTCTACAGCTTTTTGTCCAAGGGGTAACGAGTCCTCCTAAAACAGTTCTGCAATAAACTTTGGGCCTCTTTGCTTCCCAAAAAAAGATGCAAATTCTTCCTTTCACGGGAGGGCTAAACACAAGCGGTAAGTTACATATCAGAAATCCCAACATTCGGCTCAATCCAAGCTGGTGCATTCTTAGTAAAGCAAATTCAGCGTTGGCGAATCGTCTGTTTCTTTCTTCCCATTCTCTCTCGGCCTACGGGTAAAGATCTTGGGCATAAATAGGCACCGTGCACATCCCACTGAGTCTACCACATTCAAGTTGATGCCAATGGATCGATCATAAGCCCAGAGGTCTTTTCAAAAATCAATGAAGTTTTAAAAAATGCCTTATTTTGATAGTCTCAGCTATTTTCTTCTCGGACTTGAATGTATTTGACAAAGCAAAACTCTTTCTCTCTCTCTGTGTCTCTGTCTCTCTCTCTCTAGAAAAATCTGCAGGGGTTCCAAATGGGGGTGGGGTTGGGGACGGCAACGGAATGGGGAGGGAGGAAAGGACAGGAGAGATCACAGAAAGCGGCAACGGAATCTCGAGAGTTCTTTCTTTTCCTTTTTTCCTTTTTTTTTTTTTTTTTGCCACCTCAACGAAGTACACATTTTATTTTACGCTAATATACGTTTTTTCAATCGTAAGATTTCGAAACTTAAGGACTTCCGACGAAACTATTTGTAAAATCTGGGTCCTCAGAATAAAATAAAAGAAAGAAGAAAAATCTCTGTTTTTCTGTTATCATGCTTACATAACACTAACATGTCACCTAGATGAGTCAAGTTCACTTCTACCCACCCTAAACTCACCCAAAGCAAAGGACTGTTGCCGGAGATGTTCCTCTATACCTCTTGTTTCGGTGTCGAATCAATAATATGTCTTCCTCGAACAAGGCTGTTTCATTACTAGAAACCATAGAATGAGTTACCAGCTTTGTCGATGCTAGTAATCAAACTTATCAACCTGAAATCTTTCATTTGTCGAGTCTTCTCAATTTCTAGGATCAATTTCTCTTTTACGCAATTGTTGATGTATCCTTCATAAGAGGTATCTAAGTTAATATTAAAGCTACGTTTATATTCGGAAGTGGATGGAAATTCTGGGGAGACAAGGAAGGTTTTGGATATTCTACCTAACGGTAGTTTTTTTTCATTGTTTCACGTATATTATACTAATCAATGTTGCATGGAGAGTATTTTATTGACTCCTCTAATGTACCCTAATCTTTCTTGGTAAATATTTTTGCTGGTTTCTTGTTGAAAAAAAATAGTACATTCCAACTAATGATGACTTCCATGAATTCTCAAAAATCAAAAATTGATAAAGCATCTTACAGTTTCGGTGGGGCAAGAAGCATATGCCACTGGGGATCCATCATGAGTTAGTACTTCTGATCCCTTCACCTGCAGGAGGATATAATATTATCTAAAATTCTTCATATCAAAAAATGATAGGCAATTCTTGTTAACCAGCTCCATTTGTATTAAGACCGAGTAATAAGAGATACACGCGAAAGAGGAGGATGCATTTATCCTTGCATACAAAATTAGTTAATATTAAGACCGAGTAAAAAGAGATGCAAGGAAACTTCAGGAGAAAGTGGAGGCATGACCACAACATCATGTGAATCAGAATGCAGGAGCAACTCATCTGTGTATAACATTATAATTTATTACAGAACCAATGCCAATGTTCATGAAAACAATCGATTTATTTAACAAAAGAAACTTTAAACATTTATCATAATGCTACATGATACTCTGATCGTTGAAAATACTCAGCGATAGTGCTCTGCATATGGGAAAGCTAGCGATTAGTGATGGTGATGGATAGGTGAAGCCCTTTTTTCATGGGATTAACCCCGACCCCTAAAAAGAAAGTATATGTTTATATAATTAAGAAAAAATTGTTATAATTAAAAGATAATTTTTTGACGTAAAAAGGAAAAGAACTTGTTTTAATTGATAAAGGATGGTAGACAAACATTCATAGAGACATTACCATAGATGTGAAAAACCGATAACTATGTCTTTTTCCCATGTTTTACCCTAAATATCCATTTTGACGTTAGGTCAGTACGATGAAACAAATACTTGCATACTTACACACGTATATACATTTATACGGACGAACACTCATAAGTACATACATATGTTGGAAAACATCAGTACCATCTTTAAGAGTTCGTAATGAGAAATTATTCTTCCCTTCGAATAAAATACCTCATTTCCTTCAAAATTGGTCAGAACATAGTCCCTCAAATTGGCAGCCATCCCAACCTGAAATTTATTTAAACCAGTGAGGAAGAACTGGTGTACTGGAAGAAGATCCATCTATTTTCAATTAGTATAACTTAGTAATTGCATTTCTGGATATGAGTTTCCAATGGAAGTACTTAAAACTGAGATATATATAAGCAATCAGAGCAATCCGAATATGCATGTGTTCAAGTGCTAAATTGTAAAATGTTCCTACAACAACACGTGGACTACTAACAGAACAGATCATATACAGACTGATTCCAAGACTGGGCCATTTCCACTCACATAGAGGATGAACCAAGTTGAGATGACTAACCTGAATATGATCCCTTGACACAGCAAGCATGAATTCCGCAACTTCGTCCGTACCATGGTCATGATCGTTCGGCTGCAAAGTAAGACAAATTGAATATATTGGATTCAAGGAAAAGAGACTCTAATTAAACGAAGTACAAATATAATCAACACAAGAGATAAATAAATAAAACATGTATTTAATTCAATAAATAAATTATTTACTAAACATATATCTCAGCCATAAGTAAGAAATAAAAAATGTCATTAATAAGGAAAGTAGACTTAATATTTCATCAACCCGAAGGACAAACACTCCTTGGCATCGCTCTTAGTCTGCAAGCATGGAATTGGCCCTGGGATGGACTTCTGTAAATATACTCTCAAGCTTTAAGAGTTCGTGGACCTTTTCAGCATCTCATTGACTATTTATCCCTTTTCAACATTAGAAATTAAAAGGTTGTTCAGTTCTTGGAAGATCCTTAGATTGAGAGGATTCCCTTGATTTCTTCCTTTCCTGGTTTTTATGGCGTTGCTCAGACTAAAAACATTTTGATTGCATATTGGAAAGAACGAATGCACACTGGTTTGATGAGAGACAATTAAAGTATAAATATAAACCAGCTTCTTCTCCTTCAACAATAAGGCCAACCTATTCCAGGAAAGAAAAAAGGGGCAAACCAAGAGGGTTAGGTAAGTAGGAGTTTATTAATGCTATCTAGCTTATCCTAAATTCAATGGGAGAATCCACTGCAAAAAAAGAAAAGGGAAGAACAAGAAGAAGAAAGAAAAGAAACAAATCTGTGAAATCTTTTTCCCCCTAAATAATGCTCCGGACAGGTAATTTTGTCTTTCAGATGGGAGCATTTTCCAAGTAAATCCCACTAGATCTCTGGAGTCTAGCTCAGAGTTCACTGTTGCAAAATCAATCTTATTGAGAGGGTCAATGAGGTTAACAATCTTAAATTCACTCCTCATGTATTGAGTGAGTACCAAACACATCAAATGCTACAAAGACTTCCATTATTAACTCAATGTAGAATTATGAAACATCATTCATTTGAGATCGCGTATTGACACTAGAAGAAGGAAAAAAAGCAGGAGAGTGCTCCAGGTGGAAGCAGGCTGTTGTAAGTTAGCTATGGGAAGTTTGGCACTTTGCTTTGTGGATGGATCTTACGTGCACAGTAAATTCTAACTGTGAGTCATAGTAGTTAGGGGGCTGAGAGTAATCTCAGATAAGAAAAGGGGAGAAAGTAGAGAGGAAAGTAACTTGATTAGTGAGTTCTTGAGAGAGTACAGAATCTTCTATCATATTGTCATTATTCATGAGCATTTGTTAGTAATCTACTTAAGCCTATATACGAGAGTTATCAATGGATATAGAGTCTAGATCGACATGGCAGTGTAAAAGATTGATGTTCCGTACTATTCAAGTATAGGTGCATCGTGAGATAGAACCCTCGTTGCAGCAGCAAGGGTATTGAGGAAAGGAATAGAGATCTTAAGGAAATTGAAAGGAAATATTACAGGTGGAAAGTTCCCCTGGAAGAACAGAGGCAGAATGTACATCACATCCAAATGCCTCTAATTTCAGAAAAATAGTTAACACATTATTTGTGGAAAGAAATGAATGCCTCTAATGGCAGGAATATCGTTAACTTATAGTTGATCTCAAATTGATGTTGTGAAAAACTGAAACCTACGGGGAGTCTTAAGAGCTAAGGCACTCCAATTGGAGGTGTTGCAACATATGATCTCAAGGACTTTCAACAGCTTTCTGTCTTCGTCTTCAAAAATGTCTTTTGTTTCTCTTAATCCATACAAATTCCATAAATTTTATTTGTAAGAAACTACCAACTTTTCAGTGAATATATTCCATACACTAAACATTAAATTATGAAGTCCAGTAAAGAAAACATGAAGCGCTCTACCAAGTATATAGAAATCGTGCATATTTACCTAATATTATGATAATACTCACAAATAGAGATGAAAAAGTTCCACGAAACTTTTGAATTGATGACAAAAGTGCAAGTGAAAATGCAAAAAATTTTGCATACCAGGGCAAACAATTAACCAAGATAGGCAAGCGGCCTTTTTCAGTTTTTGATCGAGAATTGAAATATCACAAGAGGCCAATCAAATATATACACTTACCAAGAGACTTCCACTTTGTCTTGTCATCGTCAACACCAGCAAATTGGAAGGTTGGCAGTAGATGAACATGACTAATACCAGCACTTGATAGCTTTTTTAAATGAGTGATACCAGCAGAATCCTTCAAGTGGCATATGCTTATTGTTAAACACTATTTTATTTGATCCTACAACATGAGATTCTGGTTCTGATATCTAGATATCCAACGCATGTGTGGTGTATAAGGAAGACAACAAAGAGAGAACCTACAACTTTCAGCTTCCTAGCCTAATGTCCAATACATGCATGATGAGTAAGGTAAAAGAGAAAACATGCATGGAATATAAGGGAGGCTGGGGGGGTGGTGGTGGGGGGAACCCTTTTTGTTAGAGTAAAGGAATGACGGAAAAGAAGTTGTTAAGTTGACAAACGCAACTCAGCAAATAACTGATTCACACTATTGGATGAAAAGTAAGACTACCTGCAAAGTGAAGGCCATATAACCACCACGTAGATCAGGATGCACACTTTGATCATTTATACTGCATCAATACAGAAAATTAAAAGGATTTAACTGCAAAGAGTTCAGCACAATGCTGTAGAGATGACTAAATCAAAAAAAAATAAAAATAAAAATAAAATGCGCACGCCAGTATTATTGCACAGTAAAATCATAGGTTTTCTACTTATTTTGCATGGAATTAACTTTTTCTGAATAATATTGGCAGAAAATTATAGTTATGAATGCCACATGTAACAAAAGAGTCACATCAGCTTGTTCGGTCCTTTGACCTTTTTCATCCCTTTTCTACCCCTCTTTAAGATGGAGCAAAAGAACAGGAGAAGGTAAAACTTGTCAGATTTTTGCTTCATTTGTGATGGAGATAATGAAATAATAGGTCGAGCATATCCCATTATCCCACAAAATGAATGCAGTAATATAGTATGAACGTTAAAGGTCAGTTTTCTCCTACATTCAAACTCATTTACCAACATTCAAGAATAGGAAAAATATCAACATATAATTTTCAACACTTCCTACGACGTTTTAACAGAAAAATTGGAGTTGTATCGTAAAGAAAACTCTGAATACGGTAAGAATCAAGTACTTACCTAAAATCCCTTATATGCAACTCATAAATACTAATGTCAGAAAAAGAATGCAGGGGGGGTTTCTCGTCCGCCAATTTATCCCATCCCTCAGGTTTTAGATCATCAGAGCCAAGATCAACAAACAATGTCCGCCTTGCATCTGATGAGATCCTGCTCTAGCAATAAGAAGTATGGACTATATGTAAAGGTTGGACTTTCTTGCAAATCTTTGTATGTCTAAAACAATGCTCCATAACTTTTTGGGTAAAAGGTCTATACCCTCTGGCATAAGGATCACTAGTAAAGCACTTTTCAACTCGTAAGGTGCTAGGATGGTAGACTGTTACTTCATATTCATAATAACAGCCTTCCCAACTTTTTGGCCCTTTAGTTCTCCAAACGCCATCAAACTCCTCAAGCTGGATAACTTCAAATGGCATTCCACCCACCGGGTCCCTGTAAATTTGAGCCTGTACAGCCTGATCGATGCAGAAAGATAGTAACATGAACAGGTTAAAACTCAAAAGATGCACATCTGATTGTGATATTAGGCTACAGTGGTATGGCATTGGCTAGATAATAGGAAATTGGTATACTTGGGCAGTTGGAGCCCAAAGGTAAAGTGATACAGCCTCCTTCAAGTAAACTGCACCTAGCGGACCTTCATATGAGAACAAGTCATCAAGAACACCAGGTAGCTGCAAGCAAGTAATATTGTTGCATTGACCATAGGCTGTACAGTAAGAAGAAAGGTGCGATGGATCAGTGGTCAGAATAAGAAACTGCACAACGTATAAGAACATAAATTGAAAGACCATGTTCTTTAGTATTATTGTGGGGGGTGGGGGGTAGACCTTCAACAACGTTACTGCACAAATAGCATTTGACAGAATACATCAATTTTACAAGAGCATCAAACATTTGATAGAGAATATTAACTAACTGCCTACTACCAAAATCGCTCCGTAATCTTTTACCTTCTTTCTTGTTTCTCTCTCTCTCTCTCTCTCTCTCTCTTCCTTTAGGCTCTATAGATCAAGGAGAGAGAAGAGAGAGGGTGTAGCTTAGGACTAGTTATGGTAACATGCTATTAGATATCAGATAGAGAAACAAGCCCAAGAATATCATTACAGTTGAAATTGGCTACTGCCAGTTGACATTTGAGAAGTGTTTCAACATCCGATGCATGAGGGACTGTGAAAGGGCTGTAGTTTTGAATATGAGGGAACTTTTTGACCACCTTACAGCATAAAGCGAAAGCTGTCAGTTTTTTTATAACGTCTAAGAAGATTTCATATCCATGGCAACAAAATGAAGGTTATGATTCCTCAGAGACTTGATACATTACATTTTCTGGAAGTGGGCCATGGTCTTTTTCCAGCTTAATTTTCACATCGTAGCCTGCCGATCAGAAAAAAATAATAATAATAATTAATCAGCATATTCTCTTTATAATCTCGACATGGTCGGTCTAGCTAGTACGATCATACCTTCGCTACACCATCTTCAACACGCAGAGTTGCCATTTTACTGGCGAATAGATAACACGAACCGCTTCCAACTTCCACATTCCACGCTATACTATATTTGCTAATCCAAAAAGCTCTCGAGTACAACAAGCTATCTTCCAACTGTTCATAGTTTACGGCAAAAGGAAATGCACATTAAACAGCATATAGTCAATCGCGACGAAGTAGTAATTTCTATTTTCTCATTAAACGAAGTAATCCAAACTAGTTTGCTCATAATCCAACTGTAGTAACCTTAACCAATTGAGCTGATGCCTATCGAAATTTCCTCTTCCCTTCGTCGCTATCGGAACTGAATCAGTCCTACATTGTACAGAAAGTAACACAGACTACAAATTAAGACAAGTGGAATCGGAAATAGAACCTGGTGAGCTGAAGTAGATTCCTCGAGCGACATAGATGAGGAGGAGGAGCAGTAAAGAGGTCCACGGAGAATGTGGTCGTCCGGGAAAGGAGACTGAGAAGTTCCGGAAACGGAGAAGAGACCGCCGGCCGGCGGAGACGATGAGAAGGCGGCGGTGCGGGGAGGAATAAGACGGTAACGGATGGAAGTTGCAGCCGGAGTTGACGAAGGTGAGAGATGGAGGGAAGAGGAAAACAGAAGAGACATTTTTTTTTTCACTCGCGCGTCTCATCACGGTAAAATAACTGTTTATTTGATATTTTCTGCGGCAAATGTGTACGTCATAATTATTTTAGTTTTCTGTTTTGAGAAAAATAAAATTTATAAAGGGAAAATTTTAATTTTTACCTGAAATTTTTGGATTTTATCAAATTATATCTGAAAGTTATATAAATATTGCAATTTTTGCTAAAAACATGAAAATTTTTGCTATTTCGTCTTTTATCCTTTTAGTATATACTTTTTTTTCTTTACAATAATGAAGCAAAGAGAATGAATATGAAATAATTAGTCTTGGTCCATTCATATACTTTAAATAGTTTATAAAATATAATGAATTTTTCATTCTATTTTTTATGTTTAATAAATTTTTATAAACTCCATTAGTGATAAATCGATTTTCAACTAGGTTGGAATAATTTTGTAATAATGTCGTGAACCTATTAGTAGATACAAAATTTAAAGTTGTGAAATCTATTATAACTGTGTTGGTCTCTCATGTTAGTGTTTTTTTTTAATTCAGTATTCATTGTTTAAAGAACTTCAGTTCAAACATTATGTTTCGACGTTTTTTAATTTATTCTCTCACTATTGGTAAATATTAAAATTGTCTCTAGATAATTTACTTGAGGCAATATTTAGTAAATTGGTAAAAATTGACCAGAGGAAAACTGCAACTTTAGAGATAAAAGTTTATAAATCCTCCCCCAATTTTCAATGAATTACGTATAAATTTTAAATTTTCTTCATTTTTTCCTCTAAAGTTCTACCAATTCACTAAACGTACGTCAAGAAAGTTTATTATAAGTCAATCTTAACTTTCACCTAAGGTAAATTACTAAATTAAATTTTTTTAATATTAATAAATAAATTAAAAATATACCAAAACAGTGGAGCTTAAGAACACATATATAGCCTGTGTGGTGTACACATAATGTAATACACCAAACAATTTAACCATTTATGGATAACAAGTTTACTAAACGATTTATATATTCCATAATAAATATATATATATATACCGAGCACATTTTTGTCCTCGTCTATTTAAAACACAAAAAGAGTCCATAAAAAAACAATAACAATAAATGGGATATAATCAAACAACCCAATAATATCTTACTTTTTCACTTTGTATATCTATAGGTTGTCGCGAAAGAAAGAAAAAACATTTATTGATATAGCATTATAGACAATATAACACTAAGTCTCGTATTCAAAATAGATGCTCGATTTGTAAAGTTGAATACACATGCACACAAAATCTTCGATATGGTGCTCGACTTTATATATTTTGAAACATATTTTTATTAGAACTTAATGCAATATGGTATCAAGTCAAATTTGATTAGGTTGCATAAATAAACGCCTAAGTCAGTGTTGAGCTAGACTTCCATTAAACTGGTCATACATCGTCTAGTCTATCAAAACTAAAGTTCAGAGTGTTTCACGTGGCAGGCTCTCGCCTCACAATATACATATAAAAATACAGCACTTCAATTAGAAATCGTTTAAAAGTCACATCACTCAATTATTATACAATAACTCAATTATGTTAAGAAGAAACAAAAAAAAGAAGATAAACGAAGGCAAAGCCCATTGATGGCCCAATGATAGCTATGAAGTGGGCCATTCAAATAATCCACCCATTTCCTTGACTGTTGGTACCAGTAGATCAAATATCACAGCATTTGATTCTTAAGATGGGCCCCCTCTTTAATATCCACATTCCAATCTTAGATGTCTTCCCCAAATTTTCTTTCAAAAAAAAAAAAAAAAAAAAAACCCCATGTTATACGTTTTGTTTGTAGAAAAATACAGTGTAAATATCTGTTTAGCTATTGGAAGACTCCTCGTTTCATGCATGACGATATAGAAAACCAAAATCAAAATCGTTACTACAAATTTTTAAGGACAATTGTTCCAATTTTTTCTCGCAATTTTATAAAACTCTTATTTTGAAGAACAAATCACTTTATTTTGACACCTTCTTTTAAATTATTATTTTTTAAACTCATGAAAATGATATTTATTTTGAATTTGGATTCATAAAGGAACATGTCTTTTATCAACTTTCAATAAATGCACTCTATTAATTGGGTCTAGCAAGGCGACAAGATGTTGTAAATGTTTTTTTTTTTTCAAAAATTTTTGTGGGTTATATTAAATTTTGTGGGATAGGTTTAGTTGTTATTATGAAAAATTGAACCTTCTAACACAACCATCCAAAAAAAGTGCACAATTTTTTCTTTTCTTTTTTTAGGTTATATAAAAAAATTTCCTCTCTTTTTCTCTCTATAATGAGTCTTGAAGAGGGGATTGGAATTTGAAACAAAAGAAAAAAAGAGTAGTTTAGAAGCAAACATTTAAGTGCAAATCATGGATATCATGTGGTTGGTGAAATTAAAGTTGAAGGAGCCCAAAATGAGTAATATCACTTTGACTTGGAAAAGCTCTAGAAAACCATAATATAAAAATAAATATTAGAGAGAGCCAACAAATAACAGGAACCATCGATCGTACTCGATCTAATCACGACTTTGATATGTTTATAACGATTTTAAATAGTATTTTTAACCCAATGTTTTTCTCTTGGTATTAAAAAAAAAACTAATTAAATACCTATTCTAAAACAATTTTAAGTATTTATCTTAAATTAAAATAAAAAAAAGTGGAAATATTTGTTTTAGTCCCTAAAATTTTAGGTGGGTTTAAAAAGTTGTCATTAATGTTTTACATTTTCTTATTTAGCCTATCTTTATTGGTAAATGTTAAAATGACTAATAATAAATTAATATGAGATAATACTAAATGAATTTCAGGAAAATTTTGAAATCTTTTTAATTAATTAGAAATAATTTCTATCAATCCACAGTGTTAACTTATAACCTATTTATTTTATATATATATATATATATATATATATATATATATAAATAAATTAACGTTGAACTAGGATCGCTTTGCCAAATCAAACATTACTTTACTTCTATGTTCACCGCTTACATAAATTATATTTTCGTAGTATATTTAGATAAAATTCTAACTTAGAACATAAAATTTATGGCAAACACACGTCAAAATACAGACATTATATGTCATAATATGCTTGTCGATTTTGATACCTATGAAAAATGTAAGTCATAACAAAAAAGTTAAAATACTATTTTGATCTTGTACATTTGATTTTGATTCATTTTGGCTGTACTTTTGACTTCGGTTCATTCTAATTCTTATGCTTTCTTTTTGTTACTTTATTTCCAAAAAGTGACCAATTTATAGTTTCTCTTAATAAAATTTTAACGCATATTTTATACATGGTATAAACACTTTAATACAACTTTATAGCTACAATTCAAGAAAGTTAGTGAATTAATTGTATTGTTAAAATTATGATAGAAATGAATGAGATAAAAATGAAAATGAAAAGATCAAGATAGTCAAATTTTAAATTATGAGAACTAAAATAACATTTTTAAAGTTAAAAACTAAAATGAACAAAATTAAAAACACATCAATCAAAATGAACTAAAGTTGAAGTACGTAAACTAAAATAATATTTAATATGAAAAAAAACATGAATATAAGGTAACAAAACATTACTTCTTATAATGTTTTTGTTTGTTGTAACAACCATTAGAAGTAATTGATTAAACCACATTATAAACATTACTTTGCTTATCAAAAACTGCATCAAATTTATGTCTCCTAACCCACGAAAAGTACTAATACTTTGACAACCAAAGTTGATTTTGGTTTCCCATTAATTTAAATTTTTTGCTAATGTGGAAAAAAAATTAAAAAAGATGATTGCAAATTGATGGCTCAGTTCGTGTTAAGAACCAATGTATTGGATTAAATATTATTAAATACTACTCTTTCTTTTGCTTTTGTGTGTATTTTGACAAATATTTGACGAGCGCCGACGTAGGCGGCGGCTGCGCAGCCGCTTCCAGTCCCGCTGGCGGGTCCGGCCCACAAGCCTATGGATTTTTTGGAAAGTAAATAATGGTGATATAATTAATCAAAATTAATCCAAATATGTGCTATAAAAATCAATTACTTGATGTTTAGTAACTATTTTGTGTTGGTCTATCTGTTTTTAAAAACTAAACTTATAAATTTTGTTTTACACACGTGTTTCTTTATTTTGTTGTTTACTTTATAAAACTATTTTTAGGATTGGAGTAATTTCGAAAACTAAAAAAGAAAGTAGTTTTAAAAAATATTTTTATTTTTTATGTTTTAAAAAAGACGAAAAATATAATAATGAATTATGGGTACCAGAGAAAATTAAAAACAAAATCGTTATTAAATAGAGACTACGTATTTAGCATAGACTCTTAAGTTGAGAGTGCCGTTGTGTTTAGAAATAAGTCTTCAAAGGCTTATATATCTCGAAGTATTCGAGAGTGGATAAATAGATGATTATTTGAGAGGAAACTTGACATATAGTTCGTTTCACGAGTGGATGATTGTTGAGATGCAAATAGAGATGGATTTAAAAAATGATAAAATGACAACATTTTTTTTTTTTGGGAAATGGATTTGACAATTGATTTAGATTGGTTTTCCCTCCTATGTCATGGGGCATAATGTTATATGCTTGTAATAATTAAAATAAAAAGGTCTTTTTGCAAATCATTGCTCAATGCCACTCAAGTTACGGATTGGTCATGAATGCAATTTACTATTAAATTCATAATGGGGTGATTTTAATTTGATTTAATTGGTTAGGTGGTGAGATGCTTTTATGATGTTTGTTATCATATTTGCTATGGATTTCAAATTTCAAATTAAAGATAAAAGGAACCAATTAGTTTCTCTCATATGATCATATATAGCTCAACCCCACCATTAATTATGCAATATGATCTCTATATATTATCCTCTTCTTTAGGTTTGTTGTCAATGAAAATATTAAGTTAATTAAATAAAGATAATAAACAATAAACAACAACAAGGTGGGTAATGAATGACAAAATTGATCTAGTAATGCATGGAAATGAATGATGTTTGAATTAAATAAATATCTCAACCATTTTGGTGTAATTATTATAATAGCGAAAGGAATAAAACCAAAGCTAATTTTCTCGTATAATAGCTAGATAGGTCCCATCATATATTACCTAAAAAAAAAATCACCTTAACTATACACGAATCTTCAAATTTTTGATCGATGATATATGTCTTAATCATTATTAGGTTTGCAACTAATCAAACTTCTACCTACTATTTTGAAATGAATGAAATTGTGATTTAAATTTGAAAGTTAGCTCAATGGACTAGTAGATGAATGCTACCAATTTATGAGATTTTTTTTTCTTCCTTATTTTTTAGTATAAATGATATAACTCAATTCATTATCGTACGAAAGTAACTTTTTTCGAGGTCAAATATTCAAATCATTACTCCCCTTATTTAAACTTTAATAAAAGAAATGATATCATATTGCAGATGATTGAAGTATCGATATTTAGAATGGTGATATATATCTAATATAGGGTTCGAATTAACTAATCAGTTGTTATTTTTCCCTAAACAAATAGATAGAGAAGAACCCATGTTGATAAGGAGAAAACTTTGAGAAGAAAAATGGGCAAATGTAGAAAGCCTTGTTTGAATGAAGTTTGGATTGGAGAATCTTTAACATGCAAACTTTTGGAGAGATGGTGAAAAAGGATGGGAAGAAGAATATGCATTCTTTCAGCCACCCTCCAAAGAATCTAAATCCAACAGACAAAGCAATTCACTTTCTTTTTTTTTTTTTTCTTCATTTTATCTCACAGGTTCTTCAACTTTTTGGATAAGCCCCCACCTCCTTTCTCTACCACCTTTTTGGGTTTTTTTTTTCTTTTTTTTCTTATTACTTAGAATAATTAACAAACAAGTTAAGAATGGAAATTCAAGTGATGAGGGGGCAAAAAAAACAGAGGAATTAAGGAAGGAGCTGCTGTGTTATCTAATCAGCTTTAATGGAAGTCCCTACAAAACCCCACCAAGAAAGTAACCCTTTTTAAACCCCCTTTTCATTAGTTTCTAATAATCATTATTTTAGTTGTTGGTTTTATTATTATATAAAGTATAAACACACCCACCATTTTGTTCTGTGTCTCTGTTCTGGATTTAGCAGCCATGTTTTTGTTGAGTTTTCAGAAACCAGAGTCGTTTGAAAACGGTCTCTTTTTCTTCGATTAATACAGCAGAACAGAAGGCAGAAACAAGCTCCAGCTTCTCGCCCCACCAACATCAATTGTCATTGTACCTTCCAGAATGTTTCCTGTTCTTAGCATTCTCTTGATATGGATGTCTGGTTCGGTCTTTAATGTCGCCTCTGCTTCTTTCAATCTTACATTGCCCCATCAGCATCCTGACCCTGATTCTGTTGCTGATGAACTTCAGAGGTAAAAATTGGGATTTTCTTTAACTTCTTTTTCTGGGTTTTTTTTTAATTCCATTTTTGGGAATGGTTTGGTTTGGTTTCTTCATCACTCTGTTTTTGTTGACGAACATTGAATTGGCTGGAGGAGAGAAAAGGGGTTGTTTCTGTTTTGTTTTTCATCTGGGTTTCTCTGGAATTGTTTGTTTGGAAAAACCCATTTGGGAGTTTCTCGCTTTTTCCTTCCTTTTCTGGCATTTTCTCACCATCCAAACAGATTCTGCAACATCAGATCCTCTGCTTTCATTTCCTTTGCTTGTAGGAGAGTCAATGTGTCTCTGCTGTTTCTTTTTTATGTTTTTTCCATCTGGGTTTCTCTGGAATTCTTTGTTTCCAAAGCAACAGACGAACCCATCTAGGATTTTCTCGCATTTTCCTTTATTTTCCTGCATTTTCTCACCATCCAAACATCACTCTGTTTCTGCAACAACAGAGACCTGAAGATTTTCCCCCGTTTTCCTTTCTTTTCCATCCAAACAGAAACAAAATCCTCTGTTTACGCGCAATCTGACATCAATTCCTTTCTTTTCCCCTTCTCAGGAGAGTCAATGCGTCCATATCGAGAAGACAAATGCTATCCCTGGAATCCAAGGATGAAGCTTTCTCCTGCCTCTCCGGCAACCCGATCGACGACTGCTGGCGGTGCGACCCGAATTGGGCAGCTAACCGGCAGAGACTCGCCGACTGCGGCATCGGGTTCGGCCGCGACGCCGTCGGCGGCAAAGGCGGCAAGATCTACATCGTCAGCGACTCGTCCGATTCCGATCCGGCGAACCCAACTCCGGGCACCCTCCGCCACGCCGTCATCCAATTCGAACCCCTGTGGATAATCTTCTCCGCCGACATGACCATAAGGCTCAAATACGAACTCATCGTGAATAGCTTCAAAACCATCGACGGCCGCGGCGCCAACGTCCACATCACCGGCGGCGGCTGCATCACCATCCAATACGTCTCCAATATCATCATCCACAACATCCACGTCCACCACTGCAAACCCTCCGGCAATGCCAACATAAGGTCCGTTCAATCGTCATCCTTAATATTTCTTTTTCTTTTCCAAAAAATTACCAAACATTTGATCATTTTTTCATTTTTTTTTTCATTTTTCTTAACCCTCCCTTAAACCTTTAGACTTTGAAATTAACACGATTTTAATCCCTAACCTTGCTTACTGATTTGGCATATCTCCTGCTAACCACTATTATATAGAAAAATATATATATTTGTATTTACAAAAAATATCATTACGTTTTTGTCTTCTTAAAAAAAATGATATAAGTTTGAAATTTTTATCACTTTTCTAACTATTTAAACCTAATGATATATTTATAAACACGTATTTGTTTTGTTTTTACTTTTTAAAAGATTAAGAGTTCAAAGGGAAAGTAGATTTTTTTTCTTTTTCTTTTTTAATATATAATTGTCAATTTTCTTAGATACAGTAAATGGATTTATAGGTATGCGTGAGCATTTTGTCAAATTACTTTTATTATATTCTAAAATGACTTTTATATCATAGTCAAATATTAGAGCTTGTTTTAAGATGATATAGTCAAGAAACGTGAGAACACCCGAACATGTTATAAATCAAATCATCGGTTCATTTATACTCCATCATCTGAAGTCTTAATAGGCTCAAAAGCTTAAACTGATGAGTTAAGGCTTGATGCAGGTCGACTCCAACCCACGTGGGACATCGGGGGTTGTCAGACGGGGATGGGATCTCGATCTTCAGCTCTCGAAAGATCTGGATCGACCACTGCTCGCTATCGTATTGCACAGATGGGTTGATCGACGCGATAATGGGATCGACGGGGATAACGATATCGAACAGCTACTTCTCGCACCACGACGAGGTGATGTTACTAGGGCACGACGACCGGTATGTCCAGGACTCCGGGATGCAGGTCACCATAGCGTTTAACCATTTCGGCGAGGCATTGGTGCAGCGGATGCCACGCTGCAGGCATGGCTACATCCACGTCGTCAACAACGACTTCACGGCTTGGGAAATGTACGCCATCGGCGGCAGCGCCCGCCCCACCATTAACAGCCAGGGAAACCGCTACACTGCTCCTCTCGACCCCAATGCCAAGGAGGTACCTCCCTCTCTAAAATTAATTCAAGCATTTTTTTTCCCTTTAATTATTCATGAATTTTAATTTTGGGTTAAATTTCAAATTTGATTGGTGGGGTTTGAGCAAATGATTTGTATCCACATTGTAATATTTTCTCTCATTCTAATTTCGTCACTTGTTTTTTTCATCTTTTAAAATCTATATAGTTTTGCTTTTTTCATTAAAAATATTGATTAAGTAATGAATTTGAGCCTATTTTATTATAGTTCTTATTCGATTATAATGCGTGACACATTTTCTATTTACTATACCTTTTAAATTTATCTAATTATGTTAGTATTGAATGTATTAGGGTTTAAAAAATGTGAGAAATTTTAGTAGGTCTTAAATTAAAGGAGGATCGAGATTTGGTGAAATAATAAAGAGCAAGTAGAAACTTTTAAAATTGTAAAAGCTAACAATTAAACAAGACTAAATTAAAATTTTTATAATAATAAAAAACTAATTGAAACTAGGCCAAAATTTCAAATATCAAATTTATAATTTCATCGTGATAAGCAGATTCAAACCCATAAGTGCATATGTCATATTTTTGTTGAAAAACATAACTAGATTTGATACCAAAAAATAAAAAATATATAATATTAAAAATTGGGAAAGAAATGGCAATTGGAATCAATGGTGGAGCGGCGCCGCTCATGAGCCGATCTTTTGACTTGTATGCCAAGTGGGGCATAAATTGAAACCAGATTAGATTCCTTATCCCACTTGTGGAGGCGGCGCATGACGTTGACGCGCTGCCAGTAAATTCCCATTTCTTTCTATTTTTCTTTTTCTTTTTTTCTTCTTTTTGTGCTTTTGGCCGGACTTACAGGGAGCGGAATTTGAGGACGGAAAAGAGAAAAAGAGGACAAAAATCATAATTGGAATTTTGTTTCGTTATATTTATTTTTTTTCACCGGGAAGCGCGTTAACGTTGATTTGATAATTAATTTGTAATAGGTGACGAGACGTTTGGACGCCGCGGAGACGGATTGGTCGGCGTGGAATTGGCGGACGGACGGCGATATTTTGGTGAACGGCGCGTTTTTCGTGCCGTCCGGCGCCGGAGTCAGCACCCAGTACGGCAAAGCTTCCAGCGTGGAGCCCAAATCCGTCGCTCTTATCAATCAGCTCACCATGAACGCCGGCGTTCTCGCCGCCCCCAGGTCATTTTCTTTCCTTCTTTTTCTTAATATTTCAACTTTTTTTTTCATCCCTAAAAAATATATAAATTTTTATTGTCCCATCTAACAGATCTCTACACTTTAAAAAATATATTTTAAGGGTCGGGACTCAAAAATTTAATTCGTTAACTTTAAATTTTTGGTAAGTTAACTTTCAATGTTGTGTCTCATAGAATAAATATTTGAATATTGTGTCGAATGATCCATAGTTTATTCAACGTATTTTAAAACCCGACCATTCAATAAATATAAAATTAAAAAAAAATTGAGAGTTAGGATCGAGTTACCCATAGGACAAAGTTGAAAACTACGAAGTTATTAAATACTTTTTAAAATTTATCGGACTAATTTATTTAACCTCTTTTTTTTTTATTAACTACTTTAGTTCATAAAATCGGTGTCTTTTCACAGATCCACAATTAGGGTAAAATTGGCCACATCACATGATGTGAAATGTTTTAAGGTTTGGTTAAATATTTATTTATGATTAGTATAGTAACATGATTAGATGATGACGTGTTTCTTTTTCATTGCATGTGGATGATATAGACATTTATTAAAAAAGAAAATCAATAATGGAGTAGCATATTTTTTCTTGCATCATTATTATGGACTTCATTTTGATTATAATTTAAGGAATTTTAATCCAACGTGATTATATTATTCCATACAATTAACATTTAAAGCAAAAGTTACGAGTCATAATTTTCTTCATGGACTAGGACTATAGGAATATTGATTTGACCACAACAAGAATAATAATTCCTACCACTCTACTCTCAATTCTTAAATAATTCTACAAGTCAAAAGAATGATAAAATTTATATTTTGAAAAAAAAAACAGAAACAATAAACACGAAAATTGATTTGTTATTTTTAAGAATAGTTATCAAACACTTACACCAAGTGTAAGCAGAAGATGAAAAATGAAAACTTTATCGAACCCACCTTGATCTTTGAAAGTTTAATACTAGCCCCACTATAGAATATCGTGTATGAAGCAAGTGGGACATAAATTACAACCAATTTCTAGGCTTTAACACGTCATTTTAAGTATAAAATTGCTTTTTTTTTTGCCTCCTAGGGTTAGGGTTTTGTGAAACCAACGTGGAAAAGCCTTTTTTTTTTCCTTTTTTTGTGCTTTTTTTTATCCATATCTTAAAAGTTGGCCTTAAATTTCGTGTAAAAAGGAACAAAAAAAAGTGGGGCTTGATTCAATTAGAAGCCAAATTGAGCAACATATGCATGTGTTTGAGCATAGAAAAAGAAAGGCCTAACTTTTCCAAGTGGGGCTACTTTTTTTTCTCACTTTAATTTTCTTCTTCTTTCATATTCTCTTCCCTTAATTTTGCACACATGGATCTGACCCATTTCGTTGTCCTTAGCGACTATTTACCCATGTCTATAACAAGATAGAATTAACTAAAAAAGTTCGTATTATTAGAGATCGTAATTAAACATAATGGGGAATTGTCTTGTCACGTATATCCAAGCTTTTGTATTTTAAATTTTAATAAAATTGATCTTCGTATTATTTATTAATGTACAGGTATAATAGCGGTCAAGGCATTGTATATCCAGGATTTAGTGGTAACAATGATGGCAGTGGCATTGGTGAATATGGTGGGAACACCGTCATAAATAACAGTCCAATAGGTGGAAATGGTGGAGGTGGTGAAGATGACTTCTACGGAATGATATTTAAAGCTGGTGGTTACAGAGTATCGTCCTTGCCACCATTGTCAATAAACTTATGGATACAAATTGTAATAATTTTGTATATAGTTATGAATTATTGTGGTCTATTCACTTTATAGAAAGACAGAAAGAGCTCTAAAAAGCTCATATAATTAAATTAAGTTAAATTATATATATGCAAAATGAAAGGGGAATTTGAGATTATTTCAAATTCTTTGGGGTTTTTTTATTTTTCTTGCCTGAGAGTATGAATGTAAATGAGATAGATTGAGATAATTAATGCACATCTCTGAAAATTTCATTTCACCCTTATACTAAGTTCAATTTATCTATTTTAATGTTAAATTTCATCTAATTGAAAAATAAGTGCATTCTACCTATTTGTTGTTAATTAATTAATTAATTAATGTGACATGTCTTTTTTTTCTTTTTTTTTTCTTTATGTCATGAGAAAATATCTAGCCAATATAATATCTTCCCACATGGAAAAAGGCATTTTAAATGGAAAGGAAGAGGAGAAATATACCTTTATTCTTCCCAGGCACTAATGACTTGATGTATTTTAACAGCGTATTTTTATTTCTTTAAATTAATAAAGAAATAATATTTTCAATAAAGGTTTTGAAAAAAGGGTGAAGCAAAACGAATCGAATATTGATTTTTATGAATTTATATTAATTTATTGGTTTTTTAATTTCTCCTTTTTGTTATACAATAATAGTAATCAGAATTATAATTATACGGAAAAAAAATACATAGCAGAAATTGAAAAAAAAAATGCACGGAAAAAGGAAGGCAAAAATATAATTATAAATAGAAGTATAAAAGCGCCGTCTGTGGGAATCGAACCCACGACCACATGGTTAAAAGCCATGCGCTCTACCAGCTGAGCTAAGACGGCCAGTTGACAAGTAATCAAAAGCTTTAGATTCCAATTTAATTTAATTTCTGTCAAATGAATGTCGGATTGGGCCTTTGTGGGCTTTTGTTGATTCACAGAGCCTGAAAGAAACATTTGGGCTTTTTGTTTTGTGGGCGTCTCGTAAGATTCTGTCTCATAACGTATGTTTGATTCAAATAGTTCCGAGTTTTATTTTCATTTTTATCTTTATTTCATATATATTTTTTGTTTCTAAAGAATATTAGATCGAGATGGGAATTTGAACCAACTATCTTTAAGAGCGTTGGAGATGTTTTAATCACCCGCTATGCTCCAATGGCGTGTGTCTTAATTATTTATTATTATTTTTTACCTTTTCTCGTAGAGAAATTTTGTTGCATATGACTCGGTAATTAAATCAGCAAATAACCTTGGAAAATAAATGCATGTTTATAGTTTGATCTATTTTCTACTCTCAAATTCGTTTAAATTTAAAAAAAAAACAAAATTAAATAAGATGTGTGAAATATAAAATATAGAATCACTAACTTTTTCTTAGCCAATAACTAAGTTTTCCCTATCCAATAACTCAAGGAAGACATTATTGCTTTCAAATATAAAGTCGGGTTCTAACTCTTATTTTTGTCCACTTGAATTTCGACCTTATACTTTCAAATACCTTTTTTTATTTTAAGATTTCAAATACTCTATTTTAAACTTTAAAAGTTGGTTTCTATATTTTGATCCGGTTATTTACATAATGCATTAAACAAATATCTCCGTCGTATGAATTTGGTAATTTATAATAGATATGTTAAGTTTAGTAACTATTTCTAACTTATCTGTTAAAAAATAATAAAAATAGTAAAAATACATAGAGATTAAAATTTTTTAAAGACAAATAATAATAAATATACGAAAATTAAAAAAAAAAGATTTTTGAAATTTAAAAAGGAAATTTTTTAGAGTGAGAAAGAAAACAAAAGTTGAGTATTAGGAGAAAATTCATATTTGGAATCTATTTTTGAAATTTTTTAATTTTCATAGAATTTTAAAATGGTTTTTGAAAAATAAAAAACAGAAAATTAAATTGATTATGAAACAAGCCTGTTTTTTTAAAAACTACAAACCAAAAACTAAAAACGAAATGGTTATCAAATGAACCCTTATTTTTTAATAAAAAATCAAGAAATTGAAAGAAAAAACAACGAAATCACTTTTTGTAGTTTCTACGAGTCTGTTTGGTAAAGTTTTTGTCTCCTATTTTCTATTTCTGATTTTCTTTTCTTGTTTGTAAAATTAGAAACATGAATACATTTGATAACCATTTCTGTTTCTTATTTTTTGGAAAGAAAAATAGAAACAAAAATATGTTTATACTATTTCTTGTTTTTTTTTTAATTTCTATTTTTAATTAGCATTTTGCGAGTGATATATGGTTGGAAGATTGAAAGTGGAAGAGGTAATAAGATATAGGTCTACCACTTGGCCAAAGAACAAATCTATCCAATTAAGCACAAAAATAGTGTATATAAGGAAAACGACTCTGGACACAAAAGAAAATAATAGAAATAGAGAAAACGAAACTACTTTTTGTAGTTTCTAAAATTTGGCTCATTTTTTTGAAACGTTTATCAAAATTTAGAAACGAGAAGCGGAATTAGTTATCAAACATGTTTGTTTTAAAATAAAAAGAGAGAGAGAGAGAAACTAAAATAAAAAACAAGAAACAAGAAACTATGGACCCGTTTGGTAACGTTCCTGTTTCTTGTTTCTCGTTTCCAATTTTCTTAAGAAATCTAAGTATTTTACAACTAACTTTGTTTTTTGTTTCTCCTTTTTTTTTGGGAACATTCTCACAATTATATAGAAATTTGGGAACAATCAAAACAAGTTTATCTTTTCTGGTTCTCATTTTCAATTTGAGCCAAAACATAAATAAAAATATTGTTTTATCACAGTTGAATTAAGGGAGGTTGAAACTATGCAACACATTTTTCTTCATTAAAAATAAAGAAACAGTACCAAACGAATTCTATAACATTACCAAACAGGCTCTAAAATTTAGCCATTAGCCATTTTCTTGAAAACGTCAATTAAAATTTAGAAACGAGAAATATGATGAGTTACTAAACATGTATGTTTCCCAAAAAGTGAAAAAAGAAAATAAAAAATAAGAAACGAAAACATTACCAAATACCTCTCGATATCTAGGGACCGAAATCGGTTTCATAAGAGTTGGGATACTTAAAAAGAAAGCATTTAATTTCGATTGGTTGGTTGACTTGAAGTTAGTAAACGTGGCAAAAGACTTATCCTACCAACGTGGGAAAGAAGAGATTGCAGAGGCAATGGGGAATCTCCAAAAGAAAAATATAAAAAATGAAAGTGGGAAAATTAAAAATGAGAAACATTAAATAAAATATATTTAATGTCATAAAAGTCTCCATCACCAATCACCATTGGCGTTACAACTCTTAATTTTCTCATAAAAAACATAAAAATATTCACTAAAGTCAACACTTTGATTTCAAACAATATCCTTTCTTATTTTTCATGTCTATTTCAATATTTCCCGCTAACAATCTCATCAACTTTTAATTTTGAGTTTAATGAATCTTTTACTTATTATACATTTTAAAAAAATAAAAATATATTATACACAAAATTAAAAATTTTGAGATCTATTAAAGACAAAAATTTAATTTTATATTTAATAAATTTTTAAATTAAAAAAAAAGTCTAATAAGTCATAAATTTATTAAAATCTAAACTTTAGAGTTAAAAAATAAGACACTTCTAAAATTTTAGGAATCACCTAGTAAATGCAAAATAAAAATGTGAAGAATCTATTAAGCACGACTCTAGCCTAAATTGAAATTTAATTTATAAAATGATAAGAAAAAATTTAGAAGTTTAAAAATTAAATTAGAAACTAAAAATGGAAATTAAGGGAAAAAATTCGGGTATTAGTTAGTCAAAATTTGCGAGAGTTTTGCTTTGGTAATGGGTTTGTTTTATAGTAGAAGTCAGCCAAGTCCTTGTATGATTACGCAATTACAGACCAACAACTTTGCCTAAAAAATTAAAATAAATAAATAAATAAATAAGAAGCAGAAAAAAGCCAAAAACTCTTCAAATTTTGAATAATTTCTTTAAGTTTTTTTAAGAAAAATAAATGTTGAGAAAACAGAAATGGGCGACCAGCCTCCTTATATAATATTCTAAAAAGAATGAGTTAAAAATATTTCTTCAATTTCTTGAAGATTTTTCCTATTTATTTATCTTCATGAATCCAATTTTTTTAATGGAGCTATAACTCATAATCATAATCAAAATGATTGATATTTTTAACTAATTGAATTATGTTCAACATCATTTTAATATGCTTTCGCATCACTCTTCAAATTAATAAATACGTAAGGTTTTCAATTATGTCAAATGGTCAAAATAATAGATGAATGGTTACAATCAACGTCTACGCATGTGCTACGCGAATAGATGGTCAAATACTATGCTATATTTATTTTTATGATCATATAGATTCTATCATAAATATCATATTTTAATTGTAGTTATTATTATTAATTGTGGTAGTAGTAGTTAGAACATCTGGATAAATTCAATAAAGAAAATCACTATTGATTCAACTTAATACCAAAATTCTTGTTTGTCTAAAGAGAATTGAGTCAAAGAGGGTGACGAAAAATTAGAAAAATAATATATAATTTTATGAGTAAAAATGAAATGCTATATATATATATATATATATATATCAATTATCTTGAATCAAAGTCATCATCTCTTCTAACCTTATTGAATATGATTTTGTACTTTGATCTTGTCTCACAAAAAATATTAATTAAAAGGAGGAATTACATATACTATGTTATATTATATAATATTAAAAATTCAACTATATATTTATTTCATCGTCATATATTTTTAATCAAAACTTTGTTTGTGTAAATAATTTTATTTAAAGAAAGTAGCAAAAATCTTTTATAAAATTTAAAATATGTCACCTGTTTTTTTAATTTTAAAATATAGCACAAATTTTCAATTATATCAATAATATATCAGACACTCATATTATTAGTATATCAGATATATATCTCAGTAGTAAGATATATTACAAATATATATCATTTGAATAAAATTATAATTTTAAAATTAGACCTCTATCTTTTTAAAATATTGTATTTATAAAAACAAAACTAAATATAATTACTATTTTATTAATTTTACTAAATATTTTTGTCATATTTACGGCTGTCCGAAAGTAAATGCATATAAAATATTTAATTCGATATCGACCATCCCCATATAAAACAATCGAGTCTTTTTGACTTGTATAGTATTATACTAAATATTAATTAGGCGCCTTTTTAAGCATTATGAAAAATTGGAATGGAAATAATCAACGAAATCGTCACTTTTGGCAACTACTTCACTTTTGAATAAACAAATTATCATCATTTATTTGTTTTGTATCCACCTCTTTAAAATATGTAAATTTTCAATTGTCTTTAATATTTTAAGAGTAGAAATTCAAATTCACTTAACCCCATGAACTAAACTCAACAATAATTTAAAAAAAAAAAAAAATAGGTCAAGACTTTGAAATTTCTTTTGTTCATGAAATTTGCTACTCTCTAATCTCAACACTTTATTGTAATTTTTCTTTGTTGCGATTAATAACTTCAAACGTTACAATTACAATTTCAATCTTACAAATTCAAGCTAGAAACGTCACGAAACTTGCCTACGGTCTGTACATCGAGACATCCATTTATCTATCAAATAAAATAGAAATAGACCGATAAAAATACGCCACCGAATGTGCAGACAAGTATGGTTGATTAGGGAAACCAAATCCTCCCTAAACACGTCGACTTCATTGCTTAAGCTCTTTCCTAGAATTCGACTCCCTCAAAACGGCGCCGTTTCCCTTTCCCACCGTGGCATCATCTTCTTCCTCCTCTTCATCCGCCGCGGCGGCGTCGGCCTCTCTGAACTTCCGATAAATATCGCTCTTATAAAACTTCCTAGTCCTCAAAACGAGAACCAAAGAAACCAAAAGGCCAAACAAAGTGACCGCTGTAATAATCACAAACGAGAGCTTAAAACAAGCCACCCCATCACAATTCAGCTCCTCCCCTGTTTTCCGGACCCTCCCCGCCGCCGCCAGCTGCTTCTTCGCCTCCCTGTCGTACAAATACCCGGCCACATTCACGTTCATGACATAGAGCCCCACCGGGCTGGCGACGGAGCCGAAATTGTAAAGCGTGGCGTAATACTTGAGGCCGAAGATCTCGGAGACGATGGCGAAAAGCAGTGGCCACTGCGCGCCGTAGCAGAAGCCGATGATTATGGAGGCGACGTAGAGGGCGCCGGCGGGGGCGAGGGCGATGAGGAGGTGGCCGAGGCAGGAGAGGAGGAGGACGGCGGAGAGGAGGAGGGGACGGGGGAATTTGTAGTGGACGAGAAGGTGCTCGGAGATGAAGCCGGCGAGAGCGCGGCCGAGGTAATTCCAGATGCTGACGAGGGAGACGAAGGTGCTGATGGATTTTTTGGGGTAGTTTAGGGAGGCGCCGATCTGGCCGAGGTTGTCGATGGCGGTGAGGGTGCCGCCGACGCCGCACGCGGTGGCGATGAACAGGAGCAACATGTCGACGCTGAACAGGGCTTGCAGGATTGTCCAGTCATCGCCTCGTTCTGGGGGATTGAATACGTTCTTCCACCATTCCACTTTCGGGGCTTCTTCCGAGGATTTCGATTTCTTCTTCTTCTTTGGGAGGAGTGACAGTGGAGTTGTGTTCTTCAATGGCGGAGAGCTCTGTTGAGAACGAAGGGAAAATATGATTAAATTTACTCCCAAATTTGTTTTCCTATTTACACCCAAGTATTATAGCTACTAATGTTTGACAAGTGAGAGTGATTAATGTAAAAATGGACTTTTCGAAAATTAATTATGCCAATTTTCAAAGCTACCGACAACAATATTTGATCACTACGGAATTTTGAAAAATACTTGGTTTGTCACATGTTAGATGAGATCATTAAAAATTTGACAAAAAAAACTTGGATTCTCATGTAAGCGTTGTTACAATTGAAAAATTGACATTTTATTATCTAAAAAAAGGTCTAGTAAGAATTCAGTATTTTCCTTTAATGGTGACGAGGACGATCATTAGTAAGAGTCAAATATTTTTGGTACGAAAATATTTATTACATTGCTGTTCATCCCCATTAAAAATTTGAGAATTTTTTGTTTTTAGAAAAAATATTAATATTTAAAAGAAAATACTTTAGCAAGAAGCAACAAACTCCTTGTAACCATTAAGCAAAAGAGAAATACAAAAATAAAAAATTCTTTTAGAAAATAATTAATTGTCAAATTTCTCTTAGAATCATCAAATATTGAAGGGTAAGTAGGTAACCAAAAAAAAAAAAAGTTCTTTACCACGGGTAAGAATGCAAATATTTTCCATATTTAAAATATCTCTTCCTGGATTTTCTTCTCGTACTTATCAAAAACTTGAACCGTGGCTAGAGATTGGGTGGGAAGTACCAATTTGGTTGTTAAAATTTTCAAATCTGACAACTTTTTATCTTAAAAAAAAAACAAAAATGGCAAGAAAAATCTCTTTCTAACATGTTGTTCTACATGTCAAAATAGAAAGAAAATTTCCTCCGAAAAAAAAAAAAAAGAAGAGAAAGATAATGTTAAACAGCCAGCAGAATTCGGAAGTTCTTGGTTTTTCTCAACAGAAAAAAAAAAAAGAAAAAACCCCAAAACAGATGGTTCTTGACCCGAATTTTTTGTTGTTACCAAAAGAAAGATCCAACCCATGAATTCAGCGACCAATCAACATCTAGTTACGATTCGAGAGCAACGGAAATCAAATAAAGTAATTAATTCCAAACAAACCCACTCACCGCCGACGAAACCCCGGTCTCCACGGCGGCCGTCGCAGTCTCCCGCCGCCACATCTTAAACTCCTCGGCAATGACAACCGCCAGCGGCAACAAGAGCAAGAACGTAACCGCCGCCGCACTCCCGCCGTACTCTCCTCGAGTAAACGAGAATTTCTGCTGCAGCACAATCATGGCCATAAGAAACGCCGCCAGCCCCAACGAAATATACAAGAAATTATAAAAAACCGCCAGCTCATTCTCCTGGTGCTCCACCGTAATCCGGCGCACCGTCGGCAGAAACACGAACGAGATCACCGCCGGCAGCCACCCGAGCAGCAGAATCAACGACAGCGGATCGTTGGCGTAAATCGCGTGGTAGAGCTGCGTCACGATGGCCCCACTCAAGCCCATATAGCCCTTCAGAATCCCAATCACGACGCCGCGGCGCTGGGGGTAGTTCTTCACGCACGTGACCAACGCGCCGGTGTTGGCGAACGTCGTTGCGTTGGCGCCCACGCAGATGTAGAGGCACATGAGCCACACGTGCGTCGGGATTTTCTCCGTGACGGAGAGCCAGATCATGAAGTAGCCGAAGAAATTGAGAAGCGCCCCCATGGCGAGGATGGACCACGGCGGCGTCACCTCATTGATTAGGCCGGCGGGGATTCCGACGGTGGTCCCCACGTCCTTGAAGAAGCTTACGAAGTTGAGCGTGGTTTGGTCGTAGCCGAGGACCGACTTGAGGGTGCCGGAGTAGAGGCCGAACATGTACGGGATTCCGGCCATGGACATGATGAGGAACGAGGCGAACATCATGAACCATGGACCGGAGATCAACCGGACCGTGAACGCCTTCGGGTTGAACCGGGCCGGCGTCGAGGCGCTGGGGAAATGCCCATTGGGCGCTTTAGAGACCTCCATGAGTATTGAGCAGTGGTGTGTGGGAGAGAGGAGGGAAGATGGAGGGGTGTTATATAGGATATGGTGTTGATTTGACTTTTGAGGAGGAAATGGGTGTTCAACTGTTGATCCTAATCTTTTTATTACTTTTATCTTGAAAAATTGACAGCTGTTCATTTTTCAAAAATAACATAACAATGGTAGTTTACTTGGTTATTAGTTTGTAAAAAAGAGTTATTATTTTGGTTCCTTTGTTCTCGGAGTCATATTGACACAAGACATTATATTGAAGAGTTTTTGTTTTTGTTCTTGTGTGAATTCGAGCATAATAATGGATAAAACACATGTTACCATCTGAAAGGTTGATGATTAATTCAATAGTTGGTGTCCAAAACTAATTGAGCTAAATTAGCAAAACTTTGATGTGACAATGATCCATCTCAGTCTAAAGAGTTACCAAACTCAACACTGGTGTAGTATTTATCTTAACACCCTCGAATACGTAAATCAATACTTAAATTAGAATAAAGTGGATATGAGGACAGAAATGTTGTGTGCTAGTACTTTGAGAATATTTTTCATTCTCCTTTAATTTAATGGGAGAATGATATTGGAATACGTATCCCCTAATATCCACATTGGTCGAAAAAGAATTCTCTATTGGAGTTCTAATTGGATATAATTTTTTTTCTTTTTAATTTTTAAGTTTTATCAATATTTATATGATTTCATCTCAAAATCAATTGTAAACGAGAGAGTAGGTCATATCTAATATACATCCTAGATCTCATATCCCTGCGGTATCTTTAACAAATTTTAGAGGATATTAAGTTTTAAAAAAAAACCTAAAAAAAACTTAGAAAATTAAAAATATCAATATAATTTTTAAAAAATAGAAGAAAACTTTTGCCAAATAGGTCACAGTACGTATAAATGAATCTACGAAGTCAACGTAGTGCATTTATTTGAAATGAAAAAAAAAAAAAGAAAAATCAAAATGGATATCAATTGATCCATTAGTTATAAAGATTTGCTGCGTTGTATTGTATGCCAAATTCTGCGTTCACGTTACCCTTCCATGAAAATAGCATGACTTTGCTCCAAAGAACGGGAGAAATATAATAATTCTTTTTCTCAAATATTATATTATAAATATAGAGGTAGAAATTTGAATTTTTCAAACTTATAGAAAAAATAATGATATAATTATTTGAACCACGTACAAATCTAATTTAATCGGTCAATTTTACTAAAGTTCTAATATTATAATTTTAAGGTAATTAGCTAATATTTTTATATTTAGTTAAACGACCTAAATAAAAGAAAACTTATAACTAGTAATTATATACTCTAGAAATATGTATAAAAACAATTTGACCCCAATTTTTATTTAAACATAAATTCTAATAGATATATAAGACGAAGGATTAAATTAGATAATTGAATCGACCCAACAAATTTTATTCACGTTATTTCATATGAAAAGTAATCAATAATTAAGTAACTATAAGTGAACAATACCACAAAATTAGTATATAATATGTATTGAGGTGTATATTACTCCTCTAGACTCTAAACACTTCTCAAAAAATAAATTATTATTTTTATTAACAATATAAAAATAATAGTAATTATATTGAAATTGTATTGTATTAATATGAGACGTTAGAATAGGGAGAGCCGAGAGGTTGATAGAATCTAAGGTAGAGTTATTAAAATTTTTAGGTTTTAATTACTTTCGAAAAATATATATAAGAAGATTTTAATTTGCGGACTAATATTGTATTAATTATATTTATTAAACGGTGCCGTAATGCAAGAAACGCAATAGAGATATTTTATTAATTAATTATAGACTAATACAAAGATGGAAACTTACTCAATCAGACACTCCAAATGACAGCGAAATAAACTATTTATTACTTTGTGGCATTGAAAGCTTGGATCATCTAATTTTAAGCTCTTCCATCCAATAAATATTTCAAATAATTGAATTATTAAAAGAATGTCACGTCAACTACGTGTGAAAAGTTGTATTTATTAAATGGGTGAGAAATCGAGAGTTTTGTTTTTGTTTTCTAATCTTTTTATATTAGACTTTGCTTAAAGATATATAATACAAATCATATGTTTATGAGGTTAAATGGTGGAATCAGAATTTGCCACCTGGCTCCTCTCATTAAAAAACATGTGTCCACACCTTAGTTTTTGATAAACCTACCTCGACACCGACTTGAAAACACAGATGCCAGCAATCCACCGAACA
Source organism: Momordica charantia (assembly GCF_013281855.1). NCBI lineage: Eukaryota > Viridiplantae > Streptophyta > Magnoliopsida > Cucurbitales > Cucurbitaceae > Momordica > Momordica charantia. The sequence goes on along the minus strand of NW_028275167.1, from coordinate 27,939,541 downwards.
TTAGGTATGAAGTGCATTGGTAGAGTAACATTTTCCAAAGCTTTTCTACAAAGGGCTAGGTTCATTCCTTTCAATTGTACGTAATATTTTAGTTTGGATTAAGTACCAACTTAAGTCTTGGAGTGTACGTGGCCTAATACCACTTCAGTACAAGGTTTTGTGTGCAGGCCATCACCTTAATGATTAGACATCCACATCATATTTGTACCTCACTCTTCACTTCGTACAAAATCCTATATCATCATTATCAAATTATATTTTAAAAGTAATGATTTTTTTTAGTACAACATGTGGGGTGGGGGATCGAACTCACAACCTCTTAGTTGGAGATGTATATCAATTACAGTTGAGTTATGTTCGTTTTGACAAAATAATAAAAATTTTGATAAACCATACCACTCAATAGATTATACTTGAAGTAATAGAACAACTATTATATTACGATGCAGAAATAATTATAACGTTACCTTCTAGAACTATGCTGTGAGAGAGGGATGGATTTGTTATTATTTCATATTTTTTTAAACATTAAAATAGGTTAATTGAACACATGATTTAGAGTGAAGTTTATCATAAACTATATGTCATCTTATTATTTAATTACAATTTCTCTAACTTAGCATAGTTTAACTTTTTCCATAAACGAGGAATTGGCAGATACATCATTCCGAGTTTATCCTTTGTCCTCGAAATCTCTTTTTTTCTCCTTTTAATATTTGCCATGAGCCACACACATTGATTATATACACTTTGTTGTGCAACATAATAATATAGCATATTTTTTATTGTCAAATCACCCCTTCTTCGTTGATCATGTTGACAAATTAGAAAAAAAATTGATTTTAAAAAATTTTAAAATCACTTTAAATTGACTTTCAAGGAATTAGCGATTCTGAAAAATCAATTTTACTTAAATTTTTTTTTTCTCAAAATCACTCATTCTATCGCTACTTTCAAATATACCCAATATACTTGATTACTTCAATTTTCAATTTGATTATTAATTTTTTAAAAATTATCGGTTAAATGTTTAATTTTCAACCTCCGACTATGTTTGGATTGGGAAATGAGTTACGTATTATAAATATTGACGGCCCATAAAAATTTACTTTAGCCACAAATTGAAAATTTAAATAATTAATTAAAAAAAGGACTTCCTCTTGCTATATTTGAAAGGGAAATCCCACATTATTAATTAATACAAGAGGGCCACGTGGGTGTAATATATTTAGAAAGCACCCAAAGAAATTGGGTCTTCTGTCTCATCAAATTAGAGGTCATTTTCCTCTATTTTTCATATTAAACTACATTTTTTTTGTCTTTCTGCTTTAAATTTAGTCAGTTAAAATATTATTAACCTTCTTTGGCAGTATATAAGAAATAATAGAAATTCAATATTATAAATTTGATTGTAAATTTGAAAGGTTGGAAAGAAGTCTTTGTAGTTAGTTTAGAAATATTATTAATTAATTAAAAAAATTATCATGATATTTTCACACATAAGAAAATCCCATTCCTTTGGAGGAAAAAAAAATCTCATTTTGATTGGATGAAATTGAGGGTGGACAAAGGAGGCCAAATGAAAACGAAGTTGGGGATATCCTGTTTCCAAATTTTCAGATTCATTTCATACTTTGAAAATCGAAATTAATTAATTTTGAAATAAAAAATTGGTACTTTGACTTTGACTACAGCTAACTTCCACATTTAGCTTAGCCCTACCAAATTGGAGGGAATAATCTTACAGCTAATGGACAGATTCATTTTTTTAAAATAATGTTAATTTATATCTTTAATTCAACTTTTTTTTCTGGAGTTTTTATTAGTAATTCTTATTTCTTTTTTTTTTTCCGTTTTTAGTTCCGGATAAACATAAGTGTTGGGTAACTATTTATATTTCTCATTTCTCGTTGTTAAGAGACATTTTTAAAATTATATAGAAATCTCGAAAACAACAAAATTAAGAGCTCGTTTGGTAACGTTCATGTTTCTTGTTTCTGTTTCTTCATTTTTAAGGAAGAAAAATGAATTCTATGTCCCAACATCTATGAATTCAAATGTGATAAAATAATTTTTTTTATTTATGTTTTGGTATTTATATTGTGGAACAAATTGGAAATAAGAACAAGAAAGAAAAAACTTGTTTTTGGTTGTTTCCAAAATTTCTATACAATTTTCAAAATGTTTTCCAACGAGGAGAAACAAGAAATATGGTTAGTTGCAAAATGTTTAGATTTCTTAAGAAATTCGAAAACACGAAACGGGAACGTTACCAAATGGACTCTAAGTTTTCTTGTTTCTCGTTCTTGTGTTCAATTTTTCAAATATAAATAAATGCATTACTTTATCATTATTGACTTATAAAATGCATAATAAATATTAAAAATAAATATAATAGAATATTTTGAATGTTTAATATAAATATGGTACCTTTTTTCTAATTTATAGAACAAGAAGAAAATATTATCATACATGTTTCAATTTCCTTTTTCTTTTTAATAAAAAAAGAAACAACAATTACCCATCACAGTGGTGTAATATAGAAAAATTTTGTAATTTTACTTTAGTTAGTCCATAAATTCAATTTTTAAGGTCACATTTATTTAACATTCGATTTGGATTCATGACCTCTGAATCAAAAGTGCCAATTATTATCCAGTTCACGAGTGTTAATTGTATTATTTAAACAGAAAATAACATAAATCTACTCGCACCAAACAGTATAAACTTGTTGCTTTTAATTTACAATCTTTTTTTTTTTTTAAGTTCCGAGGTTACTAAAAATATACCATATTAAAAGTTTATTGGCAAACTTGTAATAAAGCAACCTTTTTGCTACTACAACTAATCACGACAAAGGACAAACGTTGTACCTTCGGAAGAAGCCATGGAGATCAAAAAAATCTGTCTGTTCTTCTTCTTCCAACGTTTGGATTTCACACAACAACTTGTCTCTCGTCTGATTCCAAATCCCAATTTTCTTCCTACCGGTTTCTCCTTTCCAATTCCGCCTCTCCGGTGGCCCCATTTCCGGCGACCTCTGCTTCAGCCTCCTCTCGAAACCTCTTATAAATGTCACTCTTGTAAAAACTCCTCGTTCTAATAACCAAAATCAACGAAACAAATACACCCAACAAAGTCACCGCCGTAATCACAACAAACGACAGCTTAAAGCACTCCCCGCCGAAGCACTTCAGCTCCTCCCCTGCTTTTCTGATCAACCCTTTTGCTCTCAGCTGCTTCTCCGCCTCTCTGTCGTACAAATTTCCGGCCACTTTCACGTTCAGCACGTACAGTCCAATTGGGCTCGCCACCGACCCGAAATTGTAGAGCGTGGAGTAATACTTGAGCCCAAATAGCTCCGAAATTATGGCGAAAATCAACGGCCACTGCGCGCCGAAGCAGAATCCGATGACGATTGAGGCTACGTAGAGCCCATTTGGGACATCGAATGCGATCATCAAATGGCCGGCGCAGGAGAGGAGGAGCGTGAGCGAGAGCATCAGAGGGCGAGGGAATTTGTATTTGGTCAGAACAATTTCAGAGACGAAACCAGAGGACACTCTGCCGAGGTAGTTCCAGATGCTAACGAGCGTCACGAATGTGCTAATGCTTTTTTTGGGGTACCCCAGAGAGATTCCGATCTGACCCAGATTGTCGATCGCCGTTAAAGTTCCGCCGACGCCGCAGATTGCAGAGAGGAACAGAATCAGCATGTCGGCGCTGAACAGAGCTTGCAGAATGGTGAAGTCTTCGCCTCTCGCCGGATGGTTGAACACCGTTCTCCAGCACGACGGCGGTGTGGGTTCGTCGGATTTTGGGGGATTTGGGTTCTGGGTTACGATTTGAACGGCGGGGGGATTTGGGGTTTTGACGGCGGCGGATTTGAGTTTCCAGAGGTTGTACTCTTCGACGGCGACGACGGCGAGGGGGAGGAAGAGGAGGAGGAGGACGACGGCGGCGCTGCCGCCGTATTCGGATTGGTTGAAGGTTAATTTGCTCTCGACGATGATCATTAGCATTAGGAATCCGGCGAGGGCGAGGGAGATGTAGAGGAAGTTGTAGAAGACTTTGAGCTCGTTTGGCTGCCGGATTACTTTCATGATCCGAATTGTTCTTAGGAATGCGAAGGATATCGCCGCCGGCAGCCATCCGATGAGGAGGATTAAGGATTTCGTGTCGTTGCCGTAGAAGGCGTGGAAGAGCTGCGTGATTATCGCGCCGCTCAACCCGACGTAGCCTTTTAAAATGCCTGCACAAGATAAGTTCTCACCGATCAAGACTCGAAAACTTTTATTTTAATAAACACATCTAATTAGGTACCAATAAGAAACTGTCTAACAGATTTCAAGTTTAACAAATTCGGTAAGTAAACAATGCGTTTCGCATCACTTGAGGTGAGAGTTTGAGTTTGGTGGGTTTAACTTAAAACGTAAAACTCATGTATGGTCAATTTCTTCTCCATTAATATTGATAATCACTTACCAAGAACGACGCCCCGACTCTCGGGGAAGTTCTTGACGCAGGTAACAAGAGAGCCAGTATTAGCAAAGGATTGAGAATTGGCTCCAACACAAATGTAGAGGCACATTTGCCAAACTTCCGGCGTGGAGATTCTCTTGGTGACGGCGAGCCAGATCATGAAGTAGCCGAAGAAATTCAAGACGGCACCGATGGAGAGCACCACCCACGGCGGTGTGACCTCATTTATAAGGCCGGACAAAACGCCGACGTTTGCTCCCAAATCCTTGAAAAAGCTCAACAAATTGAGCGTCGTTTGGTCGTAGCCAAGAACCGACTTTATGTCGTTGGAGTAGAGGCTGAACATATAAGTGGCACCGGCGGCGGCCATGATCAGAAGGGAAGCGAACACCACGAACCATCGTCCGGTGATGACGTGTACGGCCACGCTCCTCGTGTCCGACCACCCGGAAATACCGCCGCCTCCTCCTACGGCGGTGACCATTTTTAATTTTTTTTTTCCTATTGGGAATATTATGGATTTGTGAAATTGGAGAGAATTGAAGAAGCTGTGGGAAAGTTTATAGACGTTTGAAATTGATGATAAGACTGAGACTCTTTCGTTGACTTGTAGTCTAAACGGAATTCAATAAATAAATAAATTAATTAATTAATTAATTAATGCCACTGTTTTAGCTTCAGAGGCGACGAGGCGGTACCCTTTTTAAATAATATTATTTTGGTTTTTGTTTTTATGTTTAAATATTATTTTATTATTTATTTTAGAACGGAGTCGAGATTCAAACTTACAACTATTTGGTCGGATGTAGTGTCTAGCTATGCACAGGTTGGAACTATTTTAATCTTAATTTTTAATATGTCTATATTTTCAATTTTTATTATTTTAGTTCATATACTTTTGGAATATTTATTTTGATCTCTGTACTTTAAAGAAATCAATCTTGATCTATTCATTTTCATTTTTATCACATTTATATTGATCATAATTTTAACATGACACCTTGCTCACTAACTTTCATAAAATTTAATAATAAATTCATATTAAAAGAATTTTCATTGTGTATAAATTTTGTTTTAAAATTTTGTAAATAGATATCAAAATAGTCACTATTTAAAAGAATATACAATTATAAAAAAACAAATGTTTAAAATTTATAATACTTCAAATAAAAATATTAAAAGTACAATGATTAAAATAAACTGAAAATACAGGTACAAAATAATATTTTAAAATTTTGTTTTTAATATTTACAGTTGAGCGTTCTTTGTAAAAGTAATATTAAAATTTTGAATTCTATAAATGATAACGGTGTTCTAAATATCCCCACTTGTGGAGTGTCGTGTTTTTATTAGGTTTATTATTATTATTATTATTTTTTGGAAGAAAATAAACCTAATATTTATTTATTAGTATATGTTCTAAAACTTATATTGTATATGCACGGAGACCTATATAAATGTTTTAAAAATAATATTATAGTCTACCTTTTTCTATTTAGTATTTAGTACATAAAAATGGAGGATTGAACTCACACTCAATTGATTTGACTAATTATATTTGTTTTGATGTCTACACGATAGATTTGTTTGTTAATTCTACTCCATTTTAATATTTTTCGAATCTATCTAATAAATTTAAAATTTATTAAATACACGGTTGAAAATTAAAAATAAATACAAAATCGGGAAAAAAATTATAAATTTAGGAATTTATAAATTTTTTTAATGTTTATAATCTATTAAATACAAATTTAAAGGTGGTACCAAACTTATAATTTGGTCGAAATAGAAAACTTATCCATTTGAAAAATTGTAAGAGACGACAGAATCTAAGAACAATAAGTGGTTTGGAAAATTTTCGGTTTTTTCTTTCTATTATTATTAATTTTTTTGCTCTTTTTCTTTCTCTCCTACTACTTATGACTGTTGACATTAAACCCAAAGTTTTGAGCCACCGTTTTGGACGCAGAAAAAATCTCTTTCATACCCATATTTCTTATTCTCATTTTCTAACTCCCACTATCCCAAATTAAGAAGTTTATTTTATGACTTTTAAAATAATCAAAACTACTTTAATTTTACTTTATAATTAAAGAAATTTAATATTTTCTATAGTTCTCTCTGCAAAATACGTTTGGGCATTGGTTCGTTTCAAGAGTTGTCAACTTATATTATGTTTTTTCAAATACTATATATCTCCAAAGGAAAAATACTGTTTTTTTTCTTTCAATATCATAAATCATGGAATGACGGGGAATTTTTCATTTTTTGAGAAAAAAAATTCAATGTCGATGTCGAAGAAAATGTCGAGGTCTCAATTTTATGTAAATATCGATAAAATGTCAATGTCGATGTCGATGGATATTTCTGTAAAAGTTAGAAAAATTAAAAAATCGTAAAAAATATTTAAATTAACAAATAAACATTTTCTTATTTCTAAATTAGTTAAAAATAATTAATATTAATATTATATATATATATATATATATATATATTAGTGACATTTTATTGATATTTTTCATATTTTGTCGATTTTCTTGTACTATGATGGAAATGTCGATTCATCCCTTGTCGAACCTATGGAAACATGGATATGTCGATGGATATTTAGAACCATAGACTAAAGTTTTGTTCGTTTTTAAAATATGTCTTGAGATTATAATCAAATTAAGTTTTTGTAGACTTTAAATCTCGATTTCAAATTGTGTTCATAGACTTAGACAAATTCTCATTAGTCAAAGTTTAGTGATAAAACGAAATGACATTTAAACTACTAAAATGACAATTTATAGCATAGCTTAATTTTTCAAGCTACGTGACATCAAAGCAACATACATTATTTAGAGTTTCTTCATTTTTTTTTTACTTTAATGTGGAGAGGGTAATAAGAACATTCCTTTTTTTTTGTTCTTGAACTAATCTTTTTTATTAACCTAACCAATTGAAATTAGAATAGTATGAATTATCCTATTTTAACTTTGCATTTTTTAATATTTGGAGGTCTATATACTCTCTATTTAATTGATCAATTTTTTTTTGTTTATTTATGTTGTTTTATTGATTTAATTATTTTTGTGATTTTAATACAAATAAAATACAAATCAACATTAAAAAATCAAGTAATACAGAGATATGAGCAGATATATATATCGATAACTTGTAGAATATCTAGTTTAATATTAATCGTAAAGTTCAAAATTAAATTGTACTTATATTTTAAATGAATAAAATTTGAAAATTAAAAATTATTAGTATATGCATAACTTTTTAATTTGGTTTTATTCATTTTCACCACTGATATTATCAAAATAATAGTCAATTGTGACGTAGGAAATGTGATTTTCAAATAAAAAGTTCAAAATGAAATAATCATTGAGTTGAAGTTCTTGAAAAGGAAAAATTAAAATATTTTGCTAATTAATTTTCAGTGAAATATATATAAAAGCAAAAAACAAATTGTAAACCATTTTTACATGGTGTATGAATCTAATTAAGAATCAAATCTTCCAAAAATGCTCTGTTTGAACAATTTCAAAAATGGTGAAATGACAAGTCATCTTAATAAAGAACATGATTCCATTGTTTTTCTAGCTATTTCCAAAGAATATAATTTTGCCAAACTCCCAAATTCCCAAAGAATATAATTTTTCTAGCTATCTCATAGAAAATAAAATATTTTGAAAATTTGTAGTGTTGCCTTATTTATTAATAGAGAGTTTGTTGAAAATTTTTGGTACTTCAAAATAAAACTGAATTTCTAAAAATGTCACATGGAGATATAAACTTCAAAAAATAAATTTATTAAAAAACTTTTGTGTTTTAGCTATTTTAAATAAAGTCCATATAACATGGGAAGTTATGAATATTTGAATTAAAAAAATTCCATTTTGGTATCAAATCAACCCAGGTTGGACAATTTTATGTCATTTTTGGAAATAATAAATAAATAACACCATAACAAATTTTCAGGCAAAAGCACAGTGAATTTACAAAGGGTAAGACATTTCAAAAAGAATAGTCATACATCAATTTTTCCATTTAGTCAATTGTTCCAATTCTAAATTTGCCTGATTTAAACATGTTCTAATCTAACTATGAAATATTTTTGTTGAGTTAATTTACTTCAGATGAATTAATTTTTGGAGAACTCGTTAACGAATTCAACGTTTTTTTAATCAAATATTTGGAACATGTTTTTTTTGTTAGTATGACAAATTGGAGATATGAAAGTTTGAACCTCAAAGGACTCTGATCTATACTCATGTTGACAAATATTTTGAATATTTTTAAGTTTTCCAAATACGTTAGAAACTAAAAATAAGAACCCGAGTATAGAAATAAAAAAGATAAGAGATATCTTTATTCGTTTAAAAGTTTTTAAATGAGTTGAAAAGTAAAATGGTATAAACTTAGATTCAAAGTAAATGATAAAAATTTTAATAGTCAATAGTTTGGTATGAATGCATAAACAAAGAGCACTATTTTACCAAAGTCTATAAGCCAATTAAAATAGTGTTCCAAAATACAATGAATCTTATAAATATTTATACTTTCTCTAACAATTTTGGTTTTTTTCACTTGGTTGTCTTTTCAATAATCTACTTTGCTATGAATCAAGTTTTTAAATACAATATATAATTATCCAATCTAATTCAACGGTAATTAGTAGGAGGCAAATGAGTTCGAATCTCCCACCGGAGTTCAAATACAAAACCTCCTGAAGTTGATAGGTTAGAGTAAATTTAATCATTTATATTGACTATCTAACATCGAATTATACACACTAATTTTGCATATTTAACGTGAGATGAAAAAATTATTAACATCAATTCTACATCTTCAAGATGCAGAATCAGACTGAACAGTCAATAGAGCAGAAAAGTACCACATATTTTGGAGTAATATTCAACGTGTCAATTTCACTGATGCAACAATCTCACCTAAAATCAATACGGCACATTACATCATAATACAAATGAAAGTTGATTTTGTGAATTATTTCAACAAAAATATGCAGAAGTGTGACCCACTAATATGCTTGTGGTCAATATGTCACGTCATTAAGAAATTCCATCAATATCACTTATTAAATTCTAATGAAAATTAGATGCTACTTATTATTCTACTTTATTTTTCCAAAAAACGTGGAGGTTGATTTATGATGCCAGAAGATTGATAGCCTGAGAGTACAGAATTCAATTAATTCGGTTCAAACAATGAATTGAAGATATCTTTCAAAAATAAATAAAATTAATTAATTAATTAAAGCAAAAGATAAAGATGATAATACTGTAACAATGTTTTTAATTTTATTTTAGAGTGAATTAGGGGACCACAGCACTATACAACTTGAGTTTGAAATTAAATTTGACAAATTTTCATTGAATTTGGAAAATGTTATAATATGCACATACACTAAAAGACATTATTCATAGGCACGATTCAAACTTTGGGACCTTAATGAAATTCAAACTCTTGAGCCAAAAATATTAAATTTTGAATGACCCATCACCGAATCAATCATTTTTTTTTATTGATTTAACTTCATTGCAGGTTTTGTTTTCCAAATATTCTAGGCTTTTCTCCATTTTAAGTAAAAAAATCTGTACACTTTTTGCATTCTCATTTTTCCAAAAGCATGGCTTTAAAAGAGAGAATCATGAAATAGGAGTAGTAGAAGGCAGAGATGCTGCAAATCGTGTGGAGGAAATAATAGAAAACTAAGTAAAAAATCCCAATTGAGAAGAATCTCAAGTGAATAATTGTGGGCCAAGCCGACCCATTTTTCTGCCATTAAAGCCGCTCTCTCTTTCACGCTAACTGATAGGCCGACAGTTGAGTGAAGCTTCTCTTCAAATTCCACCATTGATGCCCATTTGAGAGGTCAATTTCCAGTCATTTTTACTCCCCCTCTGTGATAGCTCTTTGCTTGCAGAGAAGAGGGGGCAGCTAATTATTTGTATATGCTGCCTCTCCCTTCTACACCTGTCTTAACTAATTTCTTTATTGATTATGAATCAAGAGAGCCTCAAGCCGTCGACCAACCTTCTAATGCCCGCTCGCTCCAAGATTCAGCTCAACATTTGAGTCACAAAATGGTCAACTTAAACATCTGTTCACTCTCCATTCATTGTTCTTTGGAGCATTTGTCTGAAACCCTGAAGAAAAACTTGATACATGAAAGCTAAACGAAACTGCAATAATCTGTCAGGCCATGGTTCTGCAACTAGATCCTAGATATAACTAACAGCACAACACTGAGCATTGAGTACTAGATAAATCCGACGATGTGCTAACGATATACATTCAATAACGGTCAAATGATGATGGCCGCCCAGCTCGGCTAGGGCGATCATAAGGAGCTGGTCTGTTTCTGTAGCTTCTTCCCTCGTCACGTGCTGGACCTCCACTTCCATACTTATCGATGCCACGAGGCCCGCCATCTCTATAATAGACCCTATCTTTGCCATACCCATTTACAGGAAATCCATCTCTATAATAGCCCCTATCTTTGCCATACCCATTTACAGGAAATCGATCAGAGTCGTTATTATACCCACTGCTTCCAAAGCGATCTCCACTGGGTGGGTACCTGCATGTTTGCAGTGTATATAAATAATTAGGAGTGAAGGATTGACTGACTAAGATGCTGCAACGAAATAATAGAGATGTCACGGCATTAATCATTGTAAGAAACGATATTGGATCCCTTCTTCTGCCAATTTGCAATTTCTAGTGATAATTACTTCAAAAACATAAAAAAATTTTAAATTTGAAGACTATGAAAGATAACCACTTTCATCACCAAAGACATTTTTATAGACCGCAATGAATGTCTCAAATCCTTGCAAAATATCTGAGTCAGAGTCAGGTACCTGTCACTAACGTAGCGATCACGACTCGCATACTTGTTATCCCTGCTGCTATCAAAACGATCTCTATCTCCAAAACGCCCACCTTCATAACGATCATCCACATATCGATTATTATCTCCAGCGAAGCGATCCCCACGATCACTATCCCCCAGCCGGGAACGTGCAAGAAATGAATCTCCTCTTCCTCGACCACCACCCACTGAATGACAATCTCTGGCCCAGTGTCCAAGACGCCCGCATTTGAAGCATTCATCTTGCCTCGCAGATTTATCTCCTCCCCCACCCCCATAGCTACCCCCTCTGCCACCAGTTGAGTAGCCTGCCCCCCTGTAACCATGGTCAATATCTTCTCCCATTTTAGGTTCAGCCTTGTTCACTGAAATGATTCGTTCTCCCAATTCCTGTCCATGCATCTCTCTGATTGCATCATCCATTCCCCGGCGATCTGAAAACGTAATAAACCCAAAACCACGACGGCGTCCTGTATTTTTTTCCAACATGATCTACAAGAATGCCAAAGAGGAAGTTTACGCCAAGCAATTGGACAACTAGTAAAACTTAAATCAATCAACTGATTAAATAAGAGCTAGCAAAGTACATCTCATGCTAATAATTTATAAATGTAATAACTTTAAACCTACCTGCCATCAGCATATTTTAACCTAGACTGCGAAGTAATTTGTCTAACATAACAAAAAAAAAAAACTGACATCAAAGTAATGGTGATGAAAACCACCATAATTAAAATAAATAAATAAGGTGGGTCGCAGATTTTCCAACTCCTCAATGTTCACAGATGACAAAATTCAGATGATCTCTACAACCTAACCACCAATTTAAGTTGGCCCAAAACTCATCGGTATTTAAAATCCGAGATGACAGCCATCACAAGTTTTGAGTTTAAAAACATGAGATTAATCTAAGGGCAGTCAAAAATTGAAAGTATTCTCCCACAAAAACAATTGGGACGTCATCAAGAGGTAAAAAAAATCAATACAAATAATTGTCATAATCCACAAGTTGGAGGTATCAAACTCCAAAAAACTAAGAATAGAGGCTAAAACTCCACCTCCATCAAATTATGATTCAGCAAACTAATAGTAATAAATAGAGCATTCATTCGAGGTTTAAACTAATAGTAACTGATAATAACAGCATCAAAATATTTTTAAAATACAACAAAAGTCTGATAACTTACTTTTTTCTTCCATTTATGGAGAACTCATTGCAACATGTTACATAATTCCTTAACAAAACAATAGAACCTGCAGGTCTTTAGCTCTATCTTCTGAAGTGGGAGTGTTTTAGACCTCTACTCCCTTCTATTCAAAAGGAACAATTCCAACAAAAAAATGGATACATGGGCTTCTGTGCAGTCATGCATCCAAAATGGAACTCAAAAGTCAACGTTAACTTGAAAAACCCAGTACAAACACTTCACTGGATATATGTATTTCTCCAACTAAGGGGTTTGTTAATCTCAACAAATAATACATTCAAGGAACTCAAGAAATTTATGGTCATCTTGCTGTCACATGATCAATACCAAAATGTGATGTGATGTGATATAGATGGAATAAGTCCAAAGAAAGATGAATCCTTAAGTAACAGATCTTCCATCATGTTGCTCTAGGAGATGTAAGCAAGGCTCACCACCAGGACACAGTAAAATTTCAAGCAATGGATGCCAACTTATTCTGTGATTGAGCTCCCATCAGTTCGTGGAAAAAGAGGCTGTACTAGAAAACTTGATGATGACGATATCTTGCACGGCGACCATACATAACTAGGTACATATTTAACCCCCTTCTTAGCATTCAATATAATCAATAATTGAGGAGTTCAAACTCTGCTAACACAAATAACTGTCAACAAGTATAAAATGAGGGGAACTAGCACACCATAAAAAAGAAAACAAAATAGCAGGATTCTTGGCTGATCTTGAGGAATAACTTCAAGCGATGGGCAAAGGATGAAAATAAATGAACGTAAAACTACATCAAGGCAGCTCCATAATCTCTCAGGTCGCTCTCAGGTTGCGACAACCTAAATCCCTTGCTCTAGATCACTCATTGAATAAAGTCCCATCCTGCAACACTGTACCTATAGGAACACAAATTTAGCTTCAGATCCAATTGCTCTGCTGCAGTACTATACCCAGCAAATAGAAATTCATAATGTTCGGCGTCATAAAAGAAAACAGAGTCCAGCATCAGAGGCTTTTAAAGCTCTGGCAGGTACAAATGACAAAAATTTCCACAAGGTCCACTGCATGGTGTCGTAACAAACTCAACAGAGAAGAAAACAACTGATCAGAAAGGGCCTCCAAACTGAAATTTACAATTCAGCTCCTCTTAAATTGACATCATACAATGGGGAAAACATGTCAAACTAAAGACTGCAGATGCAGTTTGGCCAATTCATCGGAAAATGTCTGAACTGCTAAGCCTGCCATCGCTAGTCCAATTTCTAGCCACATTAACTGCTAAACAGAAACCAGCACGGACAACTTTCCAATCATGCCTGAAAAAGTAGGGAACTCTGACTTCATCCCAGCAAAATGAAAATCAAGAATGCGATGTCCACTCAAAAGCATGAAATGGTTATTGATCTCCAAATCTGTATTTTGCACACTATCATAAATCTTGGCCAAAGGATTGCACCACTTTAATGTTTTCATCATCATAGAATCAAGCTGACAATTCTCAAACACCAGTGTGAAACTAGCAAATGAGAAAACCAGCTATCTCTCACTTTGATAATAATTACAGTAAGGGATATGAGACCAAGAAAACAAAACATCAAAGCAGCCAGTACTAAGAAACCACCTTCAGACGACAAATCTTTCCATACCAATAACAGATGGCTTCTGAAAATTTTCTGAGATTAGATGACTAAGCAAACCAATTATCTGATTCGATAGAGTAAATTTAGCCCAGACCTTCTGCCCCATATATCATCTCAATTCTCATATAACCACATAACCTTCATCATTAGATTTTAGTCACACCATTGGATAGGGTCAGCCAAGGATAAGATATAGTTTTTTATTTCATCCAGAGAAAGATAAAATCGTCCAAGAAAATACTAAAACATTTATTGGTCAGATCCTGAAACATTTTAGTCACTTCAGTTTCCTCTTCAAAAGCATCAAGGAACCGAAAAACAAGAAAGGTCTGCTCAAGCAGGTTATCAGCACACGACTTGTTAATAGTTCCTCTGATTTTAAGTCATTTATCTGTTGCAAAACAATGACAAATTCTTTTATCCCACAGAACCAACTAGTAGCTGGATTCGCATATTAAAATCCTACCAAACACCAATCAGCTAGAGCACAAATTGAGTCGGTGGCCAACCATATCCAAATTTCCAGATGGTAGCACTTTTCTTAACCAGCAGATCTAAATCAGCTAATACTTAAGAACATACAACACTATGACCTTCAGCATCTTGATGTATTCAACTTTACATGAATAGTGAAACCGCTTCCCAAAAAGTTCATAAACAGCATCCTCATTCGCATGGGGAAACAAAAAAAACATCAGAAAGAGAAGAGGTCGGAGAGAAATTAAAGGTGCCATGAACAATGCTGGAAAAAAAAAAGAATTAGAAAAAGTAAATCAAGCGACTAATTTCTGGTGTTTTGACATGTAACCATCAGAGGGAAGGGATAGAAATTCAGAAATTACGTTCTCCATATGAGCAATGACACAGCAGGATAATACCCAGTTTACAGTTTACAGTCTCTTCTATTTCCTTCGCGTACAATAAATAAAATGAATTATTAATTCCGACATGTTCAGTTAAGGCGGAGTTCAATCCCGTTTCAGACATACAGATCAGAGCAGAAATCAACAAAAATATTTTTTTAAAAAAAATGTAACCTGAGAATCGATAATTTTGCCGAAGCGACTGAAGGCATTCTCGAGCTGACGCTCCGTGATGTCCCACGATAACCCTCCCACAAATATTCGGTACTCTTCTCTCCCAGCCATATCAATCTCCGCCTTTTAGAAAACTCCTCCTGCACAAAAAAAAAAACCAGAATAATTGGGAAATCGAAGAAAAATATTAGACAAAAATCGACGAAAACATACGAACATCCAGCGTTTCGAAACTCAAAGAATAATCAACACTGACAATTTGAAGAAAACGGTGAAAGCACATAAAGGTATTGGAGAAATACCTGGTTCCTGCGGTGTAAAGTGCGAAAATTCTGATAGAACAGAAGCAATCCTCGCTCGTTTCTAGAGGTACCAGAAGAACCCTAGAAAAGAAGGGAATTTGGAAGATGGACGCGATATTTATTTTTCTTTGAAAGTACAATTAAAATCCTTGAAAAAATAATAGGTATATAAATATATTTACTACGAATTTTTATATATTTCTTTTCTGTTTAAATTTAGACATATTTAAAACCGATTTTATTTTTTTATTTTTTTATTAGAAGTTTAATTCATTTACTCTCTTTTTTAGTTTTTTAGTTAATAAATTTTAAACTTATTTTGAGAGAGAATTACAGGTAAAGTTTCATGTATTCCTAATTCCTACGTGTAAAAAAAAAAAAAGTCGAATATTCCGAAAGTTCAAAAACACCACATATACCAATTTATTATTTGATGAATAAAAATTCATATTATATTTTAAATATTGAGATTCGAAATTTTATAGTTTATATATTTTTTGAAGTCTAAATTCTTCATTATCATAACCAATCCAAGCACAGTCCAATAAATAAGATACCAATTACTTTTTTTTTTTAAGAAAATTCAATATTCTACCGAGTTGAATGTAAAAAATTTTAAATATATTTTGATACTCTCATCTTAAAAAAATAATTGAATATCATAATATTTGAAGATATTAAATCTACGAGATCATGGTTGGTTAAAACATATTAGGCCATCATCAACTACACCTTTGGTCAGGTGAGATGATAACATTACAACGACCAAAAATATAGAGGTTCAAATTCTTATCCCACGTATCGTTGAACTAAGAAAAAGTGAGATGATAACACTACAATTTCAACTAAGGATGTGTGCGGTTCGGTGGACAAAATTGAAAACCGAACCACGATATATTCAACTTGTCACACAGACAAACGAAAAAGGGATCAAAACCAAACTGAACCAGTTACAGTAGCTCAGAGATGGGCAAAGCAAAGAGAAGCTAAGAGAAATGAAATGGAGAAGATTTGATAATAAAAAGAAAAAGGAATTGAAATTTGTGAATAAACCTATTGATTAGAACTTGAACTGCCAATCTTAAATGTTACTAATAATATCAACAAAGTTGTATCCTTTTCCATGATGGAGCTCTCATTTACACCCTCTGCCTTAGTTTCCTTTTCTATTCTACCAGACTGTACAGTTTCAAACACACCTATTTCTGTAAAATCAACCTATGTATCAAACTCTTTCGTTAAGTTTTACCATCCCATCAGTATATTTCTGACGCCCTTTTCAATCTCGTTCTCTTGCACCGAACCGATGTCGCCTTCGTCTAGCAAGATTCTATAAACTTCCCATTCCCGCCCGCGGATCATGTGCCTCCCTATCTCCACCTAAGAACATAAAATTTTTTTCAGTTAGCACAGTAAGAACGGTGTCGAGCTTTGGGTACCAGCAAGAATGTAAAACGCGACCAGAGTTGGATGATGAAAAGGTACCGAAAATATGTTCGTGTTGAGTTGTTTGAGTGCCAGAGTAATGTCGTGGAAGACGAGGGGACGGCCACGGCCAGATAACTCTACAGGGTTGGCTACGAGAAGCTCGGTGTCGGGACCCCTGCTTACCACGGCGACTCGAAGAGGGCGGGTGAGCTCCATTCTTAGACGGGAACATAAAGCGTTTTGCTTGTTTGGGTCGACTATCTTACTGCCATCTGATTGCAATGTGAATAATTCAACATCACATTTCCCTTTTGAATTGGTATAGAACCGTCCATAAGAAACCTGACCATTAAACAGTCAAAACTATAAGTGAAGTTTGTGATCGATTGCTCGGACACAAAGGGGAATGAATATTTAAAGTAATGAAACTTTCGCGTCTTGTAGTTTACCTGAACGTTGTAGTCCTTCAAAGTTCTCATGATATCATAGACAAGACCTTTGTGGTCCAAACAAAGAAGTTGAACAATCGTGTGAGAACGACTGATCGTGTTGTCCATTTCAACAACGACTGAGTTTGAGGGAAGAGATCTGTTGGGCGGTTCATGTGGCAGCTCCAAACTGAACAATTCTTCGGCAATGGAGGAAGGTAGATACGGTGAACCTTGCAAACATGCAGTAAATTCCACGCCAGCCAACTCGATCTCGCAACTCATTAGGACATCTGCCAAGATGGTTTTCAAATGGTGGACAGTCTCCTCCTGTCTCTTTCTCGTGTGAAGAAGTTCTCTGATTACAAGAATTTTTACAAACGGTAAGAGTTGTTCAAACAAGGGCTCTAATAGGATATAAAAAGTTTAGCTCAAGAAATGTGCTAGATATTGAGAAATTCATATAGCTACTGAGAAAAGAATCGAGTGCGCTGAGGGGTTTAAGAATCAAGACATAAGCCACACTGTGCCATGTGCCATGAAGCCTAACACATGCCTCGGTGCACCTTTCAGAAACGGGATCACACAATAACATTCAAGCAATCTATTTGCAACAACTACCACTTGTAATGTTAATGTTAACACTGCATCAGAAAGTTAAATCATGTGCTAGCTTCAGTAAACCCAATACGTCGACCAACAAGAGAAATTTCAAATATAAACACTACAAATTCCAGATTCTCAATTCATGATTCTTTACATATTCAAATGATATTTTATAGCTTGTGCACAGAGTACCACGATATCTTGAATGACGAACCTTGTATCGGTAATAAAGAAGAGGTCCATCATTTTTCCATCCGGAGCAGTGGAAACCTTGACCCTTTTTATCGTTAGTTCTAGCTCACAAAGGACCTCGGTCACGTCTACATGGGAGAACATAATGAAGCATATCAATTGGCATGTAAAATAATATGCTTAACATTTCAAGCAAATGCCACAGACAAGATAGGCAATAATTTTTTTTTTTCTTTTTTTCGAGAAGAAACTGAGTTTTATTGAGAGAAAATGAAAGAATATAAGTAGGGCATGCAAAAGAGCACAGACCAGCCTATAAGAGGGACCCCAATTGAAAAGGACAACACCTAATTGATAGTTACATAAATCCTTCAAAACATACTTGCTAGGGGGAGTTAACCTAACAATTTCCCACACTACCTCCCAAGACCTCTCGATTCCCTAAAAATTCCAATCTTCCTCTCAAGCCAAACACTCCACCAAATAGCCAAAAAAACACCGCCACAACAGCCTTCCTCTACCCATCTACCCCAAAAGGGGGAAAGAGAAACACATCCTCTATCACTGCCCTAAGTTAGACATTATTCTTTTGGCTAGTGAAGATCTTTGACTAGGTAATAAGTTCTTTGACTAATAAATTGACAACATATAGGCAATAATAGGTAATAGATTATTGAAGATCGGTAATCAATTCATTATCAAAGAACTTAACCACAAGGAAACAACATCAAATATATGAAGATTCAGAAAAAATTATCATCCAGATCAATTATCCAAATTTTCAACAGCGGAACCAATACGAGAATTAATCTTGTAAAGACATTTGGCAGATTAATCAGGAAATTTTAGCCAGAGATGAACAATTAAGAGCATATATTGCAGGCACTTGTGGAACAAAAACCATGTTTAAGGTCTAATAATCCTTCAATCAACATACATGCAGCATCCACCCAATATAATTCAAAACTTCTTCCAAGAAAATGGAACTGTTATAGAAATAACAATACCATGTAATAGGCCTTTAGGATGAGAAGAACACCAAAATTTTAACAGGAAAACATCTGGAATTTTCTGTATCTCCTTTTCTTGCTGGTAAAAACGTATTCCCGTAGTGGAAAAATGGGAAGGGCAGACTTCCAACAGCCTCTTCTTCAACAGAGGCCATCTAGTAGTTGGCTTCCCCACCACCCAGAAAACTAAATAGCACCACTTCCCATCCGTCGATACATCTGCTCCAGAAAATACGTTTAAAGATCAACAAATCAAAGGGAAAACCATATCTCTACAGTTGTATTCTGAGAAAAATCAACCGATTCGCATCCAAATGGGAAAACCCATGTTGAGATATACCAAAATCAGTATAAATCTCAGAACCCACCAGGGTTTTGGAGAAATCTCGAAAAAAAACGATCTACTTATACAAGAATTCAAGTATGGAAGGAGTAGGCCTTACCTCCTCTTGAAATGCTTAACCCAAAAAGCAAAATGATCCTGCACAAATCGCATCCCAAACCAGTCTTATCGGGGCAATTTACAGTGATAACATGAGGATCCCCTGGCTTTTCTCCGGGAGTAATAACCACAGAATCCTCATACAGAATGCCCATTTTCTGCCCTTCTACTTCCCTACACTCTGGTTTCACCCCTTTGCTTCTTCTTCTTCTCCATAAGTGAGAAAATCAAATTGGGTATTCTGATTCTTCGATCCGCTGATCTCTTCGAATGTCTACTCAGCCAAATGGATTGGAGATGCCGTCGAGAAAAAGTAAGATCAGGGTCGGTAGAAGAAGATACCATTCGTTCGCTTTTGCTGTGCGTGTGCGCTTTTTCCCACTGGATTTTTCCTGGTGGGGGGTGATTTTGTCCGCCCTAATTTCTCTTTTTCGTCTCTCAAAATCAAAAATTTCCCTTTTCTGCGGAAGTTCTAAATCTTCTCGTACATTTTCGTATTCGCAGGGAGAGATTTTCGGGATTTTCTCTTTCTTTCTTCATGCTTACTCTCGCGGTAGTCGTGTGAATTGAATTTGAGATTTGAAATATTGCCTTAATCGCTTGAAAGTTGAAGACAAAATTGTGAACGTGGCTTCCAATCCTATTTACCTTACCAACCAAGTTTGAATTTTTATTGCTGGTTACGAAGAATCATGATTCCTCGGATTCTGCTTTCCTGATTTTATCATTTATCACCTTTTTTTTTAAATAATAACATTCTCTATAAAAAAAAAAAAAAAAAAAGACGACTATTAAAGAAAGCGATTTAATAGTCTTTTTTTTTTCAAATTTATGTTTCAAAAGTATGTGTGTCAACATATTATTCTTAAAAATATAGTGTTGATTTAAAGTAGGTATGTTTATGTTAGGAAATATTTTAAAATGTGTGTTTCTTTGTTCTAGCTAAACAACATGTAGAGGTGCTCGAATATCAGATTTTTTGGTTGAGCACTTTTCGATCTTTTGGTCGAAGATATATGTCTTAACCAATTAATTTAGGCTCGAATTAGTATTTAAATGCAAGTTTGTAATGAGAATGAAATTCTCAAACCCGTATGATGGAAAATGTTTTACAATATTGAGGTTTAAGATGCTATCGTATACATATAGTTTAATCAATCTTCCTTCTAGCAAGATTAAAGCACTCGACTCATGTGGTGTGGTTGGCTTTTTTTTAGTGCATTTTATTAGTGATAGGTAAATGATATCTACGACATGTTTAAAATATATGCTTATTCTATTTTTTAAAATTATTGCAAAGTTTAAAAATTAGAAATAGTAACTTAAAAGACATGTATTTTCATTTGTTAAAAAAATAAATCAGTAAACATTTTAAATAAACTTAAATTTTAAAACACAAATAATAAAAAACAAAGGCCATTATCATGACGTTATATTATATGCTGATGTTTGGGTAATTTTATAAATAATTATTTAAAGTTAGAAATCCTTTCAATCTGACTAAGCAAACAGATATTTAAGGAAATAAAAGAACAGAGATATTTCCATACCGGGCCACCCATATTCCGGGTCGGGTTCTTAAAATGGATCATCATTTTATCGTATCGTCTCCGCCTCCGGATATATTGGAAAGAGATATATCGTTGTTTTACAATCGTTTGGCGATATTTAGACGGTACGTTCGGTATGTTTGCAACTACCGGACCGCCTTTCGTCGGCCACTCACGTTAAGCCACGTCGCATAATGTTTTATCCACCTACAAAATGGAAAATTATAAGGGCGGGGCCCACTACAAATTCCACTAAAAGAAAGTGCCTTAAATATCAGAGATATTAAATGTAGTAATTTTAATGCATGTATTTTTTTTTTGACGGAATTTTTAATGCATGTATTCCGTTCCCTACTGAAGCTATTTATACTTATAGACATAGTTTAATTTATTAAAGTATATATTTTCGATCGAGGTTTAAATTTTCATGTTATTACACTAAACAAATATTTTAAAAAAAAATTATAGGTTTAAATTGTTGATATTATGGTATTAAAAAAATTTGTAATACTAAGAAACAATCTTTAGAAATTTTGTTGGATAGTGTGAGCTTAATTTGTATTAAAAAAATTATATATCACAAGTTTTTATGTGACTTTTTCGGTGTATTTTACATTAAAATTGAATTTGAATTTGATTTGAATTATATTTTTTTCCAATTTTAAACTTTCTACTCTATTTAAAATACATATTTATTTTATATTATTGACGTGGTGACTCAAAAATTTTAATCATGATTCTTATTTGAATGTATTACAACAAATATGGTGTGATGCCATAGTCCGCATACAAATATGATATTCGAGAGCATATAAAACAAGTATATAATTCTTTACTTTTAAAACACGGGACTAGTATTGAGTCTTGAGAGAACTTCAAATTTTGCATCTATAGAGAGTTCTCTTTGTGAATAACTTGAAAGTAGTATTGCGAATACAAAGAAGTTTAATTTTAGTTCTATATCAGCTAAAAGATTTTCAAGAGTTGAGCCCTAGAACTAGAAATCGATAAAAGGGCATCAATTTTGAATCAGGTGATCGCCAAGTTGCTCGAGAAGCGAATCAGCTATGAACTTGTAGGTCGTTTCAGTTGGATGAATGCTATCCCAAAACAAGAATTTTGATGGGTTTTCACACGTTGCGGTTTTTGGATTACACAGAGGCCCTGCTTCTACCAATCCCGTTCCACAGCAACCTATGTTCGTCTGCTCAAAACCTGTTCGATGAAATGCACAAAACAATGTTAGGTGGAAATTGTTACCAAAACTCGAACATATACTGCATTAGCTTCAATGCCCAAACATATTTTATGTTAAAACATTTTCCATAACTTGACTTCCTTCAAATATTTACTGCATTAGATTATCACTAATACATGATGTTTCTAATGTTGTGTAGGTATTAACTTACCATAATTGCGAGGACTATTGATCATGTTGATGAGTGGGGTGTAAATATCTGCATAGAGAATTGTGCTTCCAGCGAGTTGTGGCTGTAAATTGCCTAGCAGCTTTGAAAGTTTCTGATTGTAGGCTTGAGAATCCAAGTTTTGACCATCCAAACATTTTCGATCTAGAGGATTCTCAAATGCTATGGTCTCTTGAATGGGAAGACAACCAATTGGAGGAAGCCCAGCGACCACCATATTACGACATCCAAGTTGGTAAATTTCCTGTCCATTTTCAAATCATAATTCTGTCAAACACTGAGAGTTTTAACTAGTTTTAATTACAAGTTTTGTTCTTCAACTTTTTAGGTTGATTGATTTTGTATGTTCAAGTATCTGGTGACACAAACCTAAACAAACGATGTTAACAACAACAATAACTTACCAGACACAAGAAACTTTTAAAAATACAAATACTAAACAAACATATCCTAGTTTAGACTAAACTTAAAATTTGAACATTTTCATTTAATGGTTTATTGTATAACTTACCTTGATCAAGTTTTGCAGTCTATTTTGTAGAAAATCTTGGTATCCACCAATATCGAACTGCAGCCTCCTGGTGGGAAGGTCGTAGAAATTGAAGTTGAAGTCGTTTGTTCCTGCACTGATAACAACCAAAGCACGGCCAATAATCCTCTTACTTTCTTCCACACCCACAATCCCTTGAAGTCTTTGAATGTAATTCTTGAACAGATCAATCTGCTTCATCACAGGAATGACTTTGGGTACAATGGCCGTCAGATCATCAAAACCAGTGCCAGCTGATGCAAAACTAACCCCTGTTTTCACTTCATCATCTGACAGCTTTGGATCCAAAAATGGAGGAACAAGGTCCTTTATCCCCAGCTTAGAAGCCACCATGTCAGGGATCAGTTTTCCATTACTGAACCTTCCTGTAGCAACATGGTCAGGAAAATCTTTACCATATGGAAAGTAATTAGCCTTGAAAACGGTGGGAATGAAGTTGTTGTTCCCTGTATCGACGGTAGAATCGCCGAATATGAGGATGGCAGGAAAAGACGGAGATGTTGTAGGCGCTAAGGCACTAGATGGTTTACTAAGAAATAGCTGCAAAATCATGTGGAGTGATAGAGCAACGATGAGGTAATTAGCTCGTGCCATTGTTGCTATTTCTCAAGTGCTTGTGTTTGATCTTAATTTTTGCAAATCTTGTCCATATATTTATAGGAGTTGAAAGATATAACTGAAAGCTTGGTGTGGTTTTTGCATGCTTTGCAAAAGAAACCATTGATATATGAATTAGAAGAGAGCAATGGTAACAAATAATAACTGCCTACTGTTTTTCCCTTTATTGATTAAAAGGTATTTAAACCCATTTACAGTCTTTTAACGTAGGAAGTAATTATTTTTTTTTTTTTTTAAGGTAGGAAGTAATTGTCTAAGGTAATTTTGGTTGATTAAATTCTATTAGTTAATTTGTCAATTAATTTGGGTGTTTTATATATTTTGTTAGATTGAACGGTTACAAATTGTAAATGCTTCATCTTATGTACACAAAATCTGAGCTTTTTTTTTAATGATAAATAATATTACCATTCAAGAGTTTTTAGCTTTCTTAATACTAAGATGGCAGCTGTGGATTATTTATTTATTTATTTATTATTATTATTATTTTGGTGTGTGTGGAAATGGTAAAACCATAGAGTAAATGAAGACAAAATGATGTTTCTCAGTAATAGAAAATAGGAGGTTCAAAAATCTCAATTTATTTGTTAAACTAAAAAAATATAATCTAATAACCCCATCATAACTAACCAATCTAACCTGTGACCAATTCATTATATAATATGACATTACTAAATCAATAAAATTTAAAATAGGTAATCAATAAATGAAAAACAAACTAAGATAAAGATAAATTGTCGTAGGGAGGA
Source organism: Momordica charantia (assembly GCF_013281855.1). NCBI lineage: Eukaryota > Viridiplantae > Streptophyta > Magnoliopsida > Cucurbitales > Cucurbitaceae > Momordica > Momordica charantia. The sequence goes on along the minus strand of NW_028275167.1, from coordinate 27,914,998 downwards.
AATCAATATATATTTTAACAATTTTTGAATTCCATTATTAATTCCAATTAAAGTAAAATAACAAATTGTTGAAATAAATAAACACAAAGCTCTTCATATTCATAATTTTCGTCCTTTTCGTTAATTAAAGTTATTATTAAAAATAAAATTTGGCATGCTTGGTAAATTTAAAAATTAATAAAGGGATATAATAGTCCAAAAATATTTGGTTTCGTTTTTGAAAAACAAACATTTTTTATAACATTCAGGACCTGTTTATATGTTTTTAGATTTTGGTTCCTGTTTTTTTTTTTCTGTTTTCTATTTAAAAAAACAAAAATCATATATGTTTTACAGCTATTTTTGTTTTTCGTTTTTAAAAACATAAAATCAAACCTATATTGATAACCATTTTTGTTATCAATGTTTTTTAGAGAGTTAGAGAGTTAGAAAGAAAAATATATATATAAAATAGAGACGATAAGGGATGGAGCGAGAGTCGAGATGCCCTCCACATCCTCGTCCTTGCAAAAATTGTAATCCTCGTCTACACCTCATTCTCCGATTCCGTAAATCGAGAGTCCTAATTTGGGGACGAGACTTTCCGCAAGAAAAATTATTGATTTAGTAACTCATTTTAATTATTTTCATAATTAAAAAAGAATAATAAATATATAAAAATTATTTTGAAAATTATTATTACTAGTATAAATAATTAGTTTAAAAAAATATTTAATATTTTACCCATAATTTAGCAAAATATTCAATAAAAAAACATATTAATTATTTAAAAAATAAAATTGGGGTTGGGTCCATGGAGGCAATACATTTCCGTTGTTAGGGAGGGTTAATCTAACCCTACAGATATTTTTGTCATCCCTAATTGTAGATAGATGCAAATAAAAGTTTAGAGAGATAAATGAAATTTTTTAAAGAGAAATTTTAGAGAGTAAATACAAAATATTTATAGGAAAGAAAATTTTAGCAAGATAAAAGTTTAAAAAAGACAAAAAATTTTAGAGTAAGAGAGTGAAGTCAGGGGAAAAGAAAAACAAAGAAAAATGATAGTGAGAGAAAATTTAGACCAAAAAATTAATTAAAAAAATTATAGTAAAGGAAATTGAAACAAAAAATTAAATAGAGAAAAGTTTGATATATATCTAACAAAGAATAATTGAACAGTTTTAATGTCACTCTTCTTGTTAGCCCAAAATAAAACTTTAAAATAATTAGTCAAAGCACTTGAACGTCTTTTGAGTTATGCGATAAAAATACTATTAATTATTTCATAAATTTATATTAACTCTTTTTAGTCGGAAAGAGATTCAAACTTATAACTTCTTGATCACAAATACATATCAATTATCGTTAGCTAAATTCATGGTAATCAATTCATAATTATTACATGATTTCATCCTTTTATTTAATCACAATTCTCGTAGTCTAGTCACTTAAAAAATTGGGTTTAAATTTATCTTTATCTTTTTTTCCTTTTTTTTTTTTTTGACTAACAAAGACAAGAAACACTGAAGAAGTTCCTTTTGAACTAAGTCAGTTAACCACACAGGTGCACTGTGAATCCACTGTCCAGCCAAATTTTCCACCATGGGCAACGTGGTTTCTGTGAGGCTCTGTGTGCATCCTTGAAGCTGGACTGCCTCCAAAGAATCTGTTTCCAAGTAAATTGGTCGGTGCAACTGCCCTAAGTTCAAGGTAAGTAATTTTTGTCGGGATTGCAAGAAGTGCAAACAAAATCGCACATTAATTAAAGAAGGGATTGATTCATGGTATATAAGTGAGACACTTATCTTTATTGGTACGAGTCATTTTGAGTGAAACCAAAAGCAAAATCATGATGTTTATGCCCAAAGCAGACAATATCATATTTCTTACATTTGATTCCTTTGAGCTCCCAAAAGTCCTTGTTTGACCAATTGGATCTGTCCATAGAACCAAAAATAACATCAGACTCCATACTCCTTTCTTAATAAGATTAGATTTTGGTGGTAATAAACAAATTAGTTAAGTAGAAACTCATTTTATAATAAGATTATATTTTGTTGGTAGGCTGTCATCATAGATCTTCCCATAGCTTTCTTGGCTTTAGGTTGCATTAGTTTGCCAGGGGATTAAATATTGTCAAAGTACATAATAAATTATAAATTGCAAATTTAATTATATTTAAAAGAGAAGACGAACACATGAATGTCTACAATCATAATACTCAAACCCTTGTTCAATCAAAGGGGTCATCAGGAATCATAATCCCCTGATTGGAACTGAAAAAATAACAAAAAATAAAAATAGCCTATTGATGCAGAAATGCAAACAGAATTTCTCAGCTCATCAAATTCTGGATGATTTTTGTCAAGGAAGAATATGTTCCAAAGCCTGCTGCTATCAGCCCTACTGTGATTATTATGCCACATGCTACTCCCTGCCAAAAAAAAATGGACAAAAACTTTTATGAATTTACAATATCATCCTTAGTTGCTTTGGGGCGGCCTTGATTTTAAAAGTTTCAATTTGATATCTATAATTTCGTCCGAACTTATTGAAAAGTAAGCTAATGTTTTCTATTTGGTTGATTGTGGAGAAAAAAATAAACACTCAAAATGGTATTTTCAGGTTTAGATCATAATCACACAAAGTATATTAGCATTTAGCAGTAGCACAACAAAAGAATAATGTTACCTGAAAACGTGTTACTTTCCCTTTTAGGATGCTCAAGAAACAAGCACAAGGAAGCACTAAAGTCTGACAATGCACAGTTTTAAACGATGTTATAAATTAACAAAACTTGATCAACAAACTCACATACTGCAGAAAAACTCACAATAAGCATGCTCAACAGTGATCCGATCAGCGACGAAACCAGGCCTGCGTCGGATAACAATCTTTAAGATGACTCTTCAACATAACAAAGATATCATGGGTCAAAAAGATTAAAAAAAAAAAAAGAGTTTTGTGAATCTCAGAACTTATTCAACTGTTTTGTCAGAATCGAAAATTTCATATTCATTTTATAGCAAATAGTGATGTACTTACCAAAGAAAGGGATGCAGAGACCCACAATCAAGGTGGAGATGACAAGAGCTGTTCTAATAAGGATTGAGAATGTGAAAAACTGGGAATGATTTGATGGTATCAGCTCCTCCAGACTCATTGCAATTGGAGTCAGCGATAACGCATATGTAGATTTCATTAAGAAAAATCATCGTTGTTCATGTAAGATGTTGTATGCATTCTTCTTGTTGTTTCTACTCTTATCTGATTGTACCATATAATATATAACTTTGAACTGTATTGAAATTGGAAGAGTTCATTGCATTATCTAGAAAGATAAAAGGATATTTGGTTAATGGGTTAACCACCTGAAAATAAACAAATCAGAGACGAAGTATTAGCCACTGACTGCTACAGATTATGCATTAACAGACAATAAACCTCAGCCACTGAGAGCTAAAAACAGGGAGGGAAAAAGTTTTGAGATAAAATTGGTGGGAACGACATGTTACTGCTCAGAATCAGCAACATGCCTCCCACTGATTTACAAAGCTATGGATATTGAAGTAAAAGATTATATTATTTTTCATCTATAAGATGACCAAAAGCCTCCCAAAATTGAACAGCATTAGAAAAGTTGAAGAGGTATATCTGACAGTAGAATATAAATATAAATACAAGGAGGGTCATTGATCACCATTGGAAAGGGAAATTATAGTGACTATACCGTAGTCCAGATGGCAATCTTCGATGCAACCAAGTTATTGGGCAAGTTAAGAGTGAACTGTGACATTGTCGATTCTCCAAACATTGAATATCCCATAAAAGCAACTCCAGCATACATCAAAGTACAAGCAACGAAACTGCATGAGACTTGAAACTTTTAGTGTAAAACGATTATGTTCACGGGAGGACATTAAACTTCTTATTCATTCACTTGACTTGGTGAATGATAAAATAGGTAGATGAGTAATAAATTGAACACTTTCTGATCATAGTTCGGCATTTTACATTACCATGTTAAGAGGACTGCAGAGAATTGACTTGGTTTTGCCATTGAACCATAAATATTGGGGAAAACAGCATGTCCAGAATAGCAGAAGCCATACAGACCAATAGCAATAGGAAGTGTTGTAGGATTCAGTAATGTCGTCGTCTCCTTGCCTTCGAAACCGATACCGTCCACCAAACCAATCCAGAACAAGCATAGGACCACCAATATTGATGCAATGACTCCACCAGCTGAAGCAGCAAAATTGATGTTGCAACTATGTTTATAACCATCTCTCTGTAAATTCTTGAATATCATAGTGCAATATCACCATAAAGCAAACAAGACAAAGACATGACAAAACATATACACACACATGGAGCAGTGAAGCGGATAACTACTTCAATATATGTAATACTGCTATCAGTAGAGTAGCTTTGTTAGTTGTTAGCATTTACCAGAGATGTAGCTAAGAATGGTTAAGTCCCGGAGCCAAACAGTAGGAAGAACAGCAAGAGTAGTCATCAGAGCAAATAAGAGGTGTGGATTTAACTCATATCCACCCAAATTTAAGCAGGCATTTGGAAATAGAGAAGACAAGCTATCACTCTCCAAGATTATGAACTCAATACAATTAGCCTGAAACAAGAGAAAATTATAATAATTGAGATTCATGATAAATTATTTTGCCTGTTATACTAATAAATGAATAAAATACTTTCAAAGTTAATGAAATCAACATCATATTAAACTAATTCCATTCAATCCAATTGATGAGAAAAAAACATTATGTTTTTCCTGAAATATTGGAAGGATAGCGGAAGCCCATGGGGGAAAAAGGAAAGGCAAAGCTAGCATGTTTCAGAACTTTTTAGGACGATTTAAGACACATGTATCCAACCATGAGGTTGATAGTTCAAATCCCCAACCCCACCCCACGTGTTGTACTAAAAAAAATTCAACTTCAAGTAAGATACCAATTTGAATTGTGGTTATGCTTTTTCAAATATGTGGGTCCCATCTAAATTTATTTATTTATATAACAATAGACCTACTTTACACATGACATGCTTTAAAAAGAAGACATATGAAAATTTTTAGATATCATAAAGGTACAGTACAGTCAACATTTAAAAATCGCCCAACACAACAACCCCTTTAGCGTTTACATTCATTAGTTAGAATGAGACTGCACAAAACAAACAAACAACAACACATACTCACTCAATGAGGCCAGCTGTACTTACGTATAATTCCAGGTACAATATTATCTGCATCCACAGCCACAACCAAAGCCCACAAAAAAATAATATCGCTTTAGTAAATTAATTAATTAATTAGTAAATAGCATATATATCTCTCAGGAGTTTATGAGTTTGATATTAAATGGGAAAAAAAAAAGAAGCATACCGAGATGGCGACTCGACCGGTGGTACCGAAGGCTGCTTGGCCAATGTCCGGGTAAGTTTCGAGCTCCGGCTTAGTTTCCAAGCAGTCCCGCAGGAGGAGTCCGGTGTAGTAACACAGCACAGCGAATACGAGCAGAATGGACAGTCCAAGCCATCCACCCTCTTTGGCTGCATACGGCGTTGCTAGTATTCCAACACCACACAGCACATTCACACCTGCGTCAACAAAACATCAACCCAATTACAAAATATTCTACAATGTGTTTGATTAGAAGTACTTACCATTAAGCATAGCTTGACTGAATGTGCTACGGCGAGAAGTGGGGAACTCGTGTGAAGCTTTGGAAGGTTTGTCATCGGATGGCCTTCTTGAAATGAAAGGGAGAATCAGAGAGTGAGAGCTAAGCCATTGATGTGGCTGCTGCTGCTGCTGCTGCTGCTGCTGCTGCTCTTGCTTCTCGTCGGGCAGCAGCGGTTTAGTCGCAGAAGTTATCGACTCGGCAGTGTGCCTCCTCGTTAAAGAAGAAGACAGGAATGAGCTGCCCCATCTCGTTAAGGATGAATTCCCCAAAATCCCAATGTTAGGCGATGGCACACTTCCCAGCATATCCATGGACTGTCTGAAATTTTAGTATTACCAGTACCAAAACCATCAATTTTAGACCATACTAATCTAAACACTGCCCCGCGGGAGCCCTACATGGCTTTTCATTTGGATTTTTTCTCGTTCAAACGTGGGGTGTCTTAATCTGATTGAGACACAATGTAGTTCATTTTCAATGAATTAGTTGAATTTACTTATCTATTAAAAATAATAGAAGGCAATAGAAATTCACTCGTACCAAAGTAATACTTCAACTTGACATATATCCAATCAAAAGATTGTGAGTTCAAACACTTACTCTTATATTAAAAAAAATATATAAATTCATCTATAAAAATAATCTCATTACATAAAATCTATACACACGACATTTTTACTACAAAATTTAGCCGCATGAGGGACGAAAATAGAAATTTATTTAAATTTTAAACATTAGTATATATATATATATATATTTCAAACATAGCACAAATTTTCACTTATAGCAATAGGATATTAAATACTCATCGTAGTAATATATCGGTAGTATATCATATAAATATTGCACAGATACTCATATTAGTAGTATATTAAATATATATCACATACATATTTAGTAGTTAGATATATTACACATCTATATCATTTTGATAAAATTTTCATTTTAAAATTGGACTTTTTTTTTCTTTTCACAACCATGCTTATTCTTTAATTATTTATTCGTTATTACTAAATAGCTACATTATACTTAAAAAAAATTATTTATTATGTTATTTCCTCCTATTCTCCATTTTGTACAAAGGTGAGTAGTGCTCACCCTTTTCAATGGATCAATTAAATGCGTACGATTCTTGTCTGATTATATCATACGATCTCCATTTCTTTTTTAATTGTCGCCATAAACTTCTTGTCACAAACACAACTCAAAATATGTGTACGAAGCGTAAGCGATTCTTCAGCTGAAGAACAGCGTGCGAATGACTGACTATATTTTCTTAAAAAACAAACGGATTAAAATGAACATAAAGCACACTAATTCATTGAGATGGAAATACCTGTAACTTTGAGGCCAAGTGGTGGTGTAGGAATTAGGTTTGATCCGTCTCCGATTTTCAGTGGAATAATCGGATGAATCTGAATCGTTTCCAGCGCCTTCTTCAGCTTTGTTCACTGCATTTTCCTGATCCTCATCTTCTTCACTCTCGAACAAGAAACTCTGTTCCGAAACAGAACTCTTCATCTTCTCCTTCCTCCAATCCAATCAATCCGGACTCCTTATCGTATACTCCACAGAGCTCGAAGATTCTACAGAATGCAGCAGCAGAAAATGATCGGATGAAGATTATAAAACAAGCACAGTCGGAGATTTTAGTATCCGTGGAAATTGCTATGAAGAATGTGCAACAATGCCAAAACGAGGAGTGAGTTTAATTGACGATGAAGAGGGATGAGAAGATGGAAGCAGTACAGAATCCAAAGAAAATGGATCTAATTGTGACTCAAAAGAGTGGAGACATACAAAATTGTCGAGAATGGAGAAAGTTATTGAAAGCGAACCTTGTGTTGGAGCTGCAGATTTCCGTCTTCCTCTGCTTCTGCTTCTCTGCTCTGCAACTGCCAATGCCGATTAATATAGGAGTGCAAATCCCTCTCTCGCCCCAAGCAAGATGTTTCAAATCACGTGTCTGTTTGGTTATTGAGTTTCAAAAAGTGTCAGTTTGATTTGTGAACTTTAAAAAATAGTTCTAAATATCACTGAATTTATTTGAGTTCGAGCCTAAACAAAAAATGTGGGTCCGAAAGCATAGATGTATAAGAAACTTCATCTCTTACCATTAATTTCCACTTATTTAATTAACACATCGAATTGATTTTACTAATTGGGTTCTTCGTTTTTTATAATTCTCAGTAGTTGCTTCTGACCTAAAGAAGGGGGAGGTTCAATTGCTCTCAGCTGGATTCTTCAACTTGAAATTGGAGGAGTAGAAGGAAGAAGAGAAAGGAAGAGAGCAAGAGTTGAAGAAGTAGAAGAATGGAAGAGAGAAAAAAGTTATGCATGAGAAAAAAATAATATAAAATCATTTAATCCTGCCCAATCATTTAAAATTTTGTTAACTAACTGTCAAATAAGTTCGGAGATGTTTAGAAGGTGTGAGAGACTAAATTGTTACTTTTTGAAATTCAAGACCAAATAAATATTATATCCTCACAGAAACTAAAATGTATTTTACACTTAAAATTTTGTAAAGGATTCCAATTTTGGATGTTGTTGGTAGCTAAAATGATTCTTACAAAAACAAAAGGCAACCCTTTTATTCCTAGTATGGTATAGTAGTCCCTTTTTAGTTTAAAAATAATAATAAAAATAGGAGCAATTAAGCCTTTCTTATTCAATAAAAACTATTGTAAGGTTTAGTAAGTGTTTGTGCAACAAAATTCGGTAAGGTCAAACCTAATCAAAGTATGACAGAGGGAATAGTTTGAGCAATTTGGTAAGGAAAGACTTGTATAAGAGAGGCAAATACTCCGATGTTCAAGTCAATTTAAACTTGAACTTAATAGGAAGTTTGAGATAGAATGTGATACATTATGCACAAATGAAACCCTCTATTTATTGGTTGGAGATCTGACAACGGTTATTTATGTCATTTTGAAGGTTGGACATGTCGGGTGCGTAATGTAAAACCTAGACGATAACTACACTACTAGGAGGTGTCTCTGCAGTGCTTTACAACTAAGTACGGCAAGTGGAACCTGTCCAAGACAGTTCCAGGTAAGACCTGGTCTTTCTCGACCTTCCTCCTTCCTTCATGTGGCAAGGCTATTTTCTGCCCCCAACACTAAGAACGGCTCATGATCCCAAACTTTGTCTTTGAATTTTTATTCCATATCAGATAAAATTGAGGTGTTTATGTGTAAGTATTTTCTACCTGACAATTAAGATGTTGGGATTATGGAGCCAAATCGATGTTGGAACGATTCAAGATAAGTCGGGACGAGGCAAGAAGAGAAAAGGAATGAAGTGGGCTGCTGCAAGGCCTTTTGGCCGAGGGTGCAACACAACGGCGGTGCTGTCACGAAAAAGCAGAAAAAATATATATATATGTAAAATCCATCATCTATAAGACTGGTATAGCCCATAATTAGGTGAACTAATATAAATTGCTTGGATTATTTTGCTTCTCTGTATTCTCTTAGTTTTCAAGGGCAAATGCATAAAAAATAGAGAGTAAGTCACAGGTCATATATTTGTACTTTTTCATTATAGGTTGTACCTTCAAATTCTAGCATTTTATTTTTATTGTGGTTTTAGAAAAATAAATAAATAAAATATATTATAAGTAAAATAAAATTTTATATATCACGTGCAACTATTTATAAGAAAAATAAATAAATATAAATATATTATATCTAAAATTAAAATGTATATATAATGTGAAAATATTTATAAGAGTATAATGTTTCAATTTAAAATATTATTTTGGTCCTGCACATTTTTTATCCTATAATTTGACACTTATCCTAATTTTAGTTCATATACTATATATTATATGGGTACTAATATCTAGTTTTGGATTTTCGAAAATAGGACTAAAATAAAATAAGCTCCAAGGTGCAAGGGCAAAAAATGATATTATTATGCTATTCATTGAACTTTTTTTGTTTTTTCAATTATATTTTTATATGATTTAGAAGAGAGGGAGAGAGAATATTGAGAACAAAGGCAAAGTCATTTAAAACAACCAGCATTATGGAGAAAAGCATAATATTAGTGGCCCTAGTTTGTTTCGAAAAACGATCCAATGCTGCAAAGTTTGGACTAAGTGTAGTTGACGAAGGAGGGAACCTGCAAAAGAGAAAAACAGTTCTGATGCTCAAATCAGTACTCATCTGATCTATGCTCGAGAGAGTATAATTTCGTGTATCTAAAAAGTAAAGCAGACATCTCTATTTATAGAGGCGAGCTCCCAATAAGACCTCTAATAGTACTACCACGGATGAATCTAAAACTTTAGGTGAGTGAACTTAAATTTGTATAAAAATAAGTTTGAATACATTGATACGTATATATACATATACATATATAATTTGTCCTTAAAATTTCAAATTTGTGTATGATAATTATTAAAAAAAAAGTAGCAAATAAGTCTCTATTAGATCTAGAATTGAAAATTAGAACACTTGTAAGATATTTTTTAAAGTCTCGAAACCTAATTAATAAAAACTTAAGATAATTATTTTTCATACTTGTAAATATTTTGGGGATGAATTTAAATTAATTAAAAAATATATAATTAGAAATTAAATATATAAGATATAAAAGTCTAAATTATTTATTCATGTGAGATACTAAAACAATATTCTTTAAATGAAATTTTCTTTTATGCTTTTAAATAACATAGATAAAAAAATAATAAAAATACGCATAGGAATGTATATAAAATTGGGGTTTTGAACACCAGCATGCCAAAAATCGCCTGCAAAAAACGTAGGTCCCAGTGGGGCTAACAGGACAATTTGTATATAGTATCAATATAAATTTTAAAATTGCGGGGGACTCGAGCTCCTACACCGATCTGTGCTAAATGCTACAATGGCTCCACGACAGTCTCGAAAATCATGGCATGTTGTATGAGATTCAGTGGAGATTTATGCCTGCAAATGCTCTAGAAAGTCGACTCGTCTTATAAGAAGACTTGATATTTGAGCTCGGCCTTTAAGAAGAATTACAACTCGTCATAAATAGTTTGGCTCGATTATTACGTTGATTCGTTTCTAATGATGAGATGATTCTTAGTAAATATATTTATTTTTCAGGTGTTTGAATTAATATGCTAATCATGTAGAGCTAGTGCATGTTGAATTTTTGTTGACTCTGTTTATTTTATTTTTAAAAATAATTGCAAAGGTTTAAACATTAAAAACAGTAACTTAAATAATATGTATTTTTATTTGTTTAAAAAAAATAAATCAGAAAACTTTTTGAATAAACTTAAATTTTAAGAAGCAAATAATTGAAACCAAAGACTATTATCACGAGGTTAAGATTATATGTTGACGTTGTTGGGAAAAGTGGAGACAAAAAAAAATAAAGGAAAAATCATTGAATGTTGTTGGGCCAATCAAACAATAAGGCACTGTGCTTCACATGTTATATGAATGTGGGAATACGTATGAGTACGGAGAAGAAGATAGGTCTCATGACTCAAAAAATATATATAAATTATACAATATTTTTTAGTTTTAAAGTTTAGTAATAATTATTAAAATAAATAGACCATCATTTGTATAAATAGGTTGTAATTTTTTTATCTACCTCATCTTGCTTGTAATTTTTTTATTAATCTAAAGTTAAATACTTGTACTTAATTTTATAATAAAAATTACATAAATATCAAAATTTTAAAAATGTTTTCAAATATAGCAGTCGTTCTATAATTTTACACAGAATCACGTTTTATTTATAAATCATTTTTGATGTAATAAGTAATTTTTATACCATTTGGTTATTATTATTTTTAAAGTTTATTCATAGTAATTAAACTTAAACTCAAACTTGATGTAAACTAAAAAAAATCACAATATTTGGAAAGTAAAAAAAAAAAAAACAACTTTATGATGTTTTTTTAAATAGTATGAAGTAAATTTATTTATTTAATTTGTTAAATATATATTTAAATATATAAAATATAAAATGGTAATGTATTTAGTTTGTTTATTATTATTATTATTTAGTTGGCTTTTTTTCACATAAGTAAAAAATCGTGAGGTTTAGTGGCGGTCATTTTTCTTCGGTAAAGAGAGGAGTGGATCTCGGACTATAGAGCATTGGTGGCAGTTCGTTATCGTGATTCTTGTGAAGTTTTTGTTATGTATCCATAAGTAGCTATTATTGTAGTGCTTAGAAGCTATGTGACTATTGTTGTAGCATCTAAAGAGCATTATATATCGAGGTAAGGCCCATTACAATATTCTCATCACAGTGGAACCTGTCTATTGCAGGAGACTGAACGTGACCTCAAACTTGGGGTGAACCCATCTCTATCCCATATTTCTTTTATTATTGATTAAACTGTGATCTGCCCTATTCTCTAGAAGGGGAAAAAACTAATTGGATCCTGTTAGTTGGTTCTTTATTGAGAACTAAGGTATTTTATTATACTGTTTTTTTTCAAGGGATGTTTGGGTAATTTTATAATAATTATTTAAAGGTAGAAATCCTTTCAATCTGACTAAGCAAACAGATATTTAAAGCCAAATAAAGAACATAGATATTTCCATACCGGGCCAACCCAAATACTAGTGGGTCGGGTTCTCAAAAAAACGTTTCTTCGTTTTATTGTGTCGTCGCCGCCTCCGGATATTGGAAAGAGAGTTTACAATCGTTTCGCGATATTTAGACGGTACGTTCGGTATGTCTGCAACTACCGGACCGCCTTACATCGGCCACTAACGTTATGCCACGTCGCATAATTTTTTATCCACCTACAAATTGGAAATTATAGGGCGGGGCCGACTACAAATTAGGAAATAAAATAGCGTACAAAAACTAGTAATTAAAAGAAAATGCCTTAAATAATAGAGATATTAAAAGAAGTAATTTTAATTAAAGCAAGCATTAAAAAAGAGATGTGCATGTATTTCCTAGAGAAGCTATTTAAAACTTCAAGGTATATATTTCGAGGCTTAAATCTTTATTTCTACGTATTATTTTTCTGAAAAAATATTTTTAAAAGGAATTTGTAGGTTTAAATTGTTATCCTTCGGTACTAAAAAAATTTTGAAGGATAATACTCAAAAACAAACTTTAAAAATTTTCATTTCATAGTGTGAATTTAATATGTATTTCTTAAAAAATAACACAATTTTTTATTTTTTAATATATCATAAATGTGACTTTTTTTATGTGTTTTACATTATATTATAACTGAGTTTAAGTTTGATTTGAATTATGTTACTTTTATAAAATTTTAAATCTTATATAATATTTGAAAATACATGTTTATTTGATGTTATTCTTAAAAAAAATTAATCATAAGTCTTATTTGAATGTATTATGTTATTTTTATAAAATTTTAAATCTTATATTATATTTGAAAATACATGTTTATGTGATGTTATTCTTAAAAAAAAATTAATCATAAGTCTTATTTGAATGTATTGATCAAACACAATCACAAAATTAATAAATTAAAAGGTAGCCCAATCAAATCAATTGATTTTTTTTAAAATATTACATCACATACTATAATTCAACAGCGGTGATATTAACAACTTCTCTTATATGTAAGTTGAAATTTTGGATCCTCGTGTCAATGTGAGCAATAGTCAGTGATAAATGAAATTTACTTTTTTTTTCTTTCTGACAAGTTTGAGGTTCAAATATTTATATTTTATATTTGTTGTGCTAAAAAATTTTGAATCAATCACTCCACAATGATTTAAAAAACAAAGTCCCTGCTAGCTAGATAAAAAAAATCCACCTTATTCATCTATTTAACTAAATCTCAAAAAAATAAAAATAAATAATATTTACCATTTTATAACTCTAATTGACTATACTCAGGTTGAAGTGTTTATTTTATGATTAATTTAAACTTATTTTAGTTTAAGAAAAACAATATAAATATGGATGAACCTATCGATATAAATATAGTTCAATTGATCGATACGAAGTTTTAGAATTTCTTATTTATTATTATTACTATATGTATATATATATTTTTTTGGTATGACACTCCCTCCTCTTATTATACGAAAATAGAAATTAAAAAATATATATATACACACACATATGGATCACTCTCCAACTAAATGTAGGTTTTAATTAATTGATTTGTGGAGGTGGGCAAAGGCCACAATTAACAAAGAGTTGGGGTTTTGCGTCACCGTTTTGATGACTTTTTGTTGCATTGAGAAGCAACTTGAACTATTAATCATAAATTAAGAAATTACCAATGTGCTATTTTTTATAATTTATTTAAATAGACCACAAATAGTCAACATCGTCGACTTGAATTATTTCATATAAAATTCATTAATGTACCTATAGTGGAGGTCCTTTATTTGATTTGTTTCCTTGTCCCCTAAGTCTATGTCACGTTTACAATAATTAATTATTGTCTGGAAAATAAATTGCTTATTACAGAATTTTAGACCTTAGTTTAAAACTTTATATTTAGTCACATGGGACAGAGGAATTGGACCAAGTGCATTGTTTGAAATTACATATATATGCTTAGATTCCTTCAAATATTCCATGCCAATCCCCATCATCTTGCAACAATGTTTCTAAGAAGCAGTTATTCTTTGTAAAAAAAAACAAAAAATTTAATGAACTAATAAATATATATTAATTTTAAAATTTATTTTTTAGTACAGGTGAAAGCTCAAACTAAATGAGATTTTATTTGAGAAATATTATCTTAATAAGTTGAACTATAGTCAAGTTAATTTTTTTCAATTTTATTTTGTTGAAAACTATATTCTTTTATTTTTGATAAAAATATAATCACTCGCTACGTTCACTTTATGAAATAATAAATGTTAAGACGTGTTTTGACGAGATTTGTTGAATCAGATGGTCCTAACCAAACCATGAGAAAGGGGAAGTAAATTCTTGATTTGAATGGTTGGATCAAAGATGATGTGCACATAAAAAAAGGTAAGTTAATGTCGACGTGGTGCCTGCCATTATAAGGCACTCAGAAACAATTAGAGAATTGCAAAATTACAAAATTATGGAAAAAAAAAACAACGTTTAATCGCAAAATGCCATTCCGAAAGTATTTGGAAAATAACTCTTATAGTAGGTAGTAGGATAATTATATGAAAATGAAAGTCGCCAAACTATTTTAAAATTAAAAAAAAAAAAGAAGAAGTTAATTTTCTTATTGGAAGGAATTTGGTACTCAGTCATATTGTGTGTTGAATGATTTTAGTTTCTAAATTATGGATTTACTTTAATAATAAATTAATGATTGATCTTTTTTTTCTTTTTAGCAAATTAATGACTCATCTTGTATTATATATTCTTTGCAAAGGATCTTATATTATGTGCAGATAGGATTAGTGATATTTGAAGGGATCGAAATAAAAGAAAAAGTAATATTTAGGTGTGAATATCTCTCTCTAGAGTACTCTTGAAAATCTAATAGTCTACTATTTAAAATAAAATAAAATAATTAGGTGGTTTTTTTATTTCTATGTTATATTTATCTACAATTTAATGAGTAGCGTGGACCTTAAAAAATTTATAGGAATTTCAAAATCATAAAATTATTTATGTTGTTTGAATGAAAATCAAATGTAAAATTTAAAATTACATGAAATCACGTTTTTCTTTTAAATATTTTCCATCTCAAATAGCTTAAATTTTAGTTTTAATTTTTTTTTTTTACCAAATATAACTTTGTGTAGAGAAAACAAGAAATATCCCGACGACTTATAGCACCCGTTATCACCCTATTACATCACCACTCAACCATTTTAAATGGTTGAAATGCATAATTCTAAAATTTCATTAAAGGTTTTTTTTTTGTTTTTTTTGAAACTTGAATATAAAGACAGTTACGTATGCAGTTTTGTTTTTTGAGGCTGTTCATTTTATTTGGATGAAGATATTTGTAAGGATTTTTTCTTTTATAATAAATATGAAATTGTCCAATTTGAATTTATTACTTATTTAATTTGATTGAAATATTTCCTTCTTTCGTGGTTACATGTAATTGATACTAATAAATAAATATATTGTAAAACTATAAGATATGATAGTAAAATATTATATTTCTTTTGCATTTTTCGTAAACATCCAAACAAAAAATATTAATTTCAATTATTTGAAATCAATTTAGTTCAAAATTCAATTAAGAAGTTCAAATAATTTATATATTTTAAAATATTGAAATTCTTTTCTCAAAAAAAAAAATTGAAATTTGAAATTACATGGGACTAATTTCAGAGGCCAAAACGGAGATTAAACATGACGGAAGTATTTTGAAAAAAAAAAAAAAGAAAAATTGGAAGTACGTAGATTTAGACTTCAATACGACATCGTATGGACGTAGTATTTTTGACGTACGAACAGATTTTTGACTTGGTCTCTGACACTTAGGCGAAGAGGCGTATGCCACGACTGCATACATGGCCTCAACGTGTCGCTTCCGTAAGCATACATCGATATAGGATTTGCCACCTATCTTTCACTCCCATTTACAATTATACCCTTTGTCGGTTTAAGAAACCCGGATTTTCAAAAAGGAAAAATAAATTGTAAATTATATGTATATATTTTATTTTTCTAAATAAAAATACTCAATTCCAGAACTCCAAACCATTAGAAATGAGTACTAAAAAAAGGCTTATAGAACTTTTAAAATTTGGAGATTCGTTAAATACGATACTAAACATTCAAGAAGTCATTAATTAGACTTTTTTTTAATTTAAAATAACCTATCAAATACAACTTAAAAATTTAACCAACAAATTTACAATTATTTAACTTACTCGAATTGATAACTTTTTATTAAATATTTTATATTTTTAAAAGTTAAAACCTATAAATACCACTCCTGCTTATATATTTCCATGTTTTGAATTAAAAAAAAAAAGATTCCAAAATCTAAGTATAATTTAAAAAACAAAAAAGTAAAGTAAAAAAATATTTTTTATTTTAAAATTTAACTAAAAATTCAAATGTAGGATAAAGAAAGATACAAAAAACAAAAAAATTTAAAACAAAAAATTAAAATAATAACTCAACTTGTGAAGGTTGGTTGAAGAAAAAAACCTTGCAATTTAACTTAATATATTTTCTTTAGCGCAAAATAATTTAGGACAAATACACAAAAACATGGTAATTTTACCTCAAACTTCCAAAATTAAGCAATCCGTATAATTAACTGAGTTTTATTGGACAGAATGGTAATTCCGCAGCTTGAAGATTTCTCCAACGTCACGAAGACGAAGATTAGAAAGAGCTCGCCAAACGGCACACCCGAAGCAACGAGAAAAGAAGAAACAAAGCAAAAAATGGGAAGCCGATCACTGTTCCTGATTCTAACGTGTGCATTTGTCCTCGCACTACCCTCCGCCGCCGCGCTCCGCCGAGCCCCGGAATTGCTCCGCCAAGTCACCGACAATAATATTACCGACGACGACGGGGAGCAGTACGAAATTAATAATGCCCTCGTGGGGACGGGGAGCGAGAGGAAGTTCACAATGTTCATGGAGAAGTACGGTAAGAGTTATCCGACGAGGAGGGAGTATCTGCGGCGGCTGGGGATTTTCGCGAAGAATCTGGTGAGGGCGGCGGAGCACCAGGTTCTGGACCCGACGGCGGTGCACGGGGTGACGCCGTTTTCCGACCTGTCGGAGGAGGAGTTCGAGGAGATGTTTTTGGGGGTCAGATCGGCCGGCGGATCCGAGTTTGAGAGAAGTAATGAGGCGGCGGAGGAGGTGGTGGAGGGTTTGCCCGAGAGCTTTGATTGGCGTGAAAAGGGAGCTGTTACTGATGTTAAGATGCAGGTAAGAAAATGGTAAATAGTAATTTTTTTTTTCTGGTTTTATGACTATTGGTAGGTAGTTATTTTATTTTACGTTTTATGAATTAATATTTTTTAGCTCAAGGCGTCTCTGGCACTGGGGTTCATTTTGACAATTTTATTCATAAAAATCTGCTGAGTACGTATAATTTTATCTATAATATGCATGTCCCGTTTATAATTTTATCATAAGAAGTTGAGATATATTTAAAATTTGTAGAGTTTCTTTTATTACAACATATATGGAATAGAGGATTGAATTCAAGAGGTTGGAATTGAGCTATATCTAGCTTTGGCTTAAAAATTTGTAGAATTAAATTTGCTATTATATTATTTTGGGTATATGGCCTTTAAAATTAAGTTTAGATGAGTACATTATCAATTTATCCACTAGTATTTAGTTTTACTTGAAAATTTAAGTTCAACTTATTTAAAGAAAAAGAAAACTTTGAATTCTGAAATTTGAAAAAAGCACACTTTTGAAAAGAATTAGGAAATTTTCACTGGAAATAAGAGAGAAAAAAGAGAGAAAAAAAGATATTTATTGGGTATAGCGGCGGTTGCAGGGACAATGCGGGTCATGCTGGGCGTTCAGTACGTGTGGAGTAGTGGAAGGAGCCAACTTCATCTCCACCGGAAAACTCCTCAGCCTCAGCGAACAACAGCTCATCGATTGCGACCACACGGTCGGTAAATTCCAAATCCCTAATTTCAAATCCCGATTTCCAAAACCCTAAAACCCTAAATCTTGCAGTGCGATGGGATGGAGGAGGGCGTGTGCGACAGCGGCTGCAATGGCGGCCTAATGACCAACGCCTACAAGTACATAATGGCGGCCGGAGGCCTGGAGGAGGAGAGCTCCTACCCCTACACCGGGAAGCCCGCCGAGTGCCGGTTTGAATCCGACAAAATCGCCGTTAGGGTTTCCAATTTCACGACGATCCCCTTGGACGAGAACCAGATCGCGGCGCACCTGGTCCGGCGCGGCCCGCTCGCGGTGGGCCTCAACGCCGTCTTCATGCAGACCTACATCGGCGGCGTCTCCTGCCCGCTCATCTGCTGGAAGAGATTCGTCAACCACGGGGTGCTGCTCGTCGGCTACGGCGCCGACGGCTACTCGATTCTGCGGCTTCGGAAGGTGCCGTACTGGATAATCAAGAACTCGTGGGGGAAGCGGTGGGGGGAGCAGGGGTATTATCGTCTCTGCCGCGGCCACGGGATGTGTGGGATGAATACTATGGTTTCCGCCGTCGTCACTCAGCCCCAGCCCTAGCGTTTCCACAAATCCGCCATTGAAATTGGCTTAGGGTTTCGGTTTAATTTACAGATTAGGAACTAAGTGTTGGCGTAGCGTTGCATTTTGTCCTTTGCTTTAAAAAACATAAACACTACCAAAAAAAAAAAATATTTTGTCACAATAATATTTTAGGGTTTAGGATGGTAATTCAGTATATCCACTATAAAACTATTAACTAAAATATATCTGTGATTAACTAAACTAATTGGTGGGCGGTCATGCTCTAAGCGGACTCACATAAACACATAACATAAATGTTATAATAAAAACAATATAGTCAAATATGAATCACTCTCTCATCTCATTAGAGTTCCCACTAAACGACTAATATGGAAAATAAATAATTAGTTACAAATCAAACAACTAACTAGTCAAAGTAGTTGGATCAAAATACATCTAATACGCCCCCTCAAGATGGAGGATATAACCAAAACGCCCATCTTGAATAATAAGGGAAACAAAGCAGAAGTAGGAAGGGTTTTAGTGAACATATCAGCCAGCTGCATAGAAAATCGGATGGGAGGATCGGATCATTTGAGGAGATTCTGACAACCATCGAATTAACAGATGAACTCACATCGGATCAATGGCGGTCATTGGAGGTGTGGAATTTTGCGATGCGACTCCTTGTCCATAAGGAATTGATGAGTTAGAAGTTAAATTTCGAGAAATAGCTTTCTGTCTGTATCCAGCCAGATAGCCATGGAGTTTGTAACATTGATCGAAGGTGTGGCTTTGAAGACCACAATGAGTGCAAATAGGTCGCTCTTTACGTCCGCGAGAGGAATTAGAAGTAGATGCATTCAATTGACGAATACTCTATTGAACAGCAATGCTGAGAGCAGGAGATGGGAAAATAATGGGAAAATAATGGGAAAATAGGGATGAAGCGTTGTTGCTCTTCTTGAGAAATTAATGAAAATGCCTTGTTGATGGAAGGTGGTGGATCCATGAGCAAAATTTGCACACGAGTTGATGCAAAAGACTCGTTCAAACCCATTAGAAAACTCATGAGGTATTCGAATTGAAAAAAATCTTCAATTAGCTTATTACTTGACCAGTACATTTACCACAACTACAAGCTACATAGTGACAAGCACTGATATTGAGTTAAATTGGCCAAATTACACTTGAGTGGGAAGATTCTTAGACCATTCTTCTTCTGAAATCGCTCTTTGAGATCAAGCCAAATTGTCTTTGTCGAATAAGAGAAAATCAAACTTGCAGAGATTGGCTTGAAAACGAAATTAAAAATCCAAATAGAGAGAAGATCGCATGTAGACTTCTTAATTGTACCGTAAATTTGTTTTTGATGGAAAGAGCAATGATCATTGACCTGTTCCATGACATGGTGAGTTGCTGTGTGATAAGAACAAGACTAGATGTATAGCTATGATGGAGATGGTGATGACCAGAGGATTTTCACGAAGTGTGGGAGGAGGATCCATAGGCGCCATGTGAGAAAGGAAAAGAAAATTAAAAATACCCTGATATCATAATAAAAATAATATGGTATTTCTCATCTCATTAGAGTTCTCCAATGCATAGACTAATATGAGAAATAACATAATCGAATGATTAGTTACAAATTAAACAACTAACTAGTCAAAGTAGTTAGACCAAAATGCATCTAATATGTTACATGACTTTAGTTGTTCCTAATTTATCTAAATACAAAAAATTATATTGAATATTGGAATTGCTCTATCATATATAATTAGTATAAATATAAAATTTTGATCTATGTATAAATAATTAATGTATTGATTTCAATCGGCCAACGTGTGTTGTCGTAAAAATGGTCAAGAGCAAAGCCTTTATTTCTTTTTATTTTATTTTATATTTTTTTTAAGAGCAAATTGCCTTTATTCGTCTAACGATACTTTACGCAGCAGCGGTTATGGTAAGAGACGTACAGCTTAGCTGACGACGTTGGGGATAACACAGAAAGCAGAGAGCTCCCATGGCTTCGCCTCTTTCCTTCTCTCCGCGTCGCCTTCTCAACTCTCGCGCGCTTGCAATTGCAAGCACTCACTTCCACGCCATTAATGTCGCGCCTTCCCAAATTTCAGCACCATCCGTTTCTTCTGTTAGTAATCCCCTCAAGTTTAAGCTCAAACAACCTCTCAGAGCGTCTTCTGAAGGTATGTTTCTCTCCCTTCTCACACTCTTCCACTTCGCAATCATGGGAATTTTACTTTAGATATACGTTTCGAGTTGTTTGAGACGCTACCCATTAGAAAGCGTTTTACGATTTTGAATCGGGATTTCTGAGAAATCTTCAGCTATTTCATTCGCGTTTTTCCTGATTACAAAAGGCTTAGAATCTCTAAAAATCTGGAAATAATTTGCAAGGGCGGTGGCTTGTATATAGCACAGTATCACTGTTTCTTTTCATACGGCATAACTTGTTTCACTCCTACAGGAGCCCCTAATGAGTTAGTCGAAGATTCTAAGTTTGTTCCCTTGAATGCTGATGATCCCAGATATGGTCCACCTGTAAGTTCTGGTTAGTTTCAGCGCAATTGTTGACGTGGTTTATCTCTCGTTGCTTCTTTTCGGTGGATTTTCATTTTGATTGTTGTATATGTTTTCACTTTACTTATTGTCTGAGAATTGGGTTTTAATTTAAATTGAGCTCCTGTATTTTATGTTTATTGTACTATTAAGTTGAATGCTCTTGGATGTGTACGTACCATATGTATTAGTTGTCGTCATCACCTTCATAATTTTCATTTTGGATTCTGTTTGTCTCATAGGATAAGTGTTATTTTATGATTTCCCTTGGGTTTTTCATCCTGTAATGTATGAAATTATGTCTTTAAATGCTTCCTTTGCGTTTCTTTATGGAATTAGAATAGGGGAAAGCAGGTTGATATTTAGACTGTTCATTATTGCAGGCATTGCTGTTACTGGGCTTTGAATTGGAGGAGGCCATGAAGGTACGGTGTTGATTTTTTTCCTTCTTTCTGCGCTTCAACATCTGAAAACTAAAATAAAGTAAAAATCATACTGCTAAGTGAAAGTAGAAACCAAACTCCTGGTGGAGTATAGTTCTTTTACTGTTTAGTGGATAATCTGCCGGTTAGTTAAGGAGGTGATTCTGCAAACTGTTTGGTTTTGCTTTCTAGTTCTTCAAGTATTTTCGGAAGGAAGAGAGCAAAGGAATGCACTTCCTTTCTGATATTTATTAGTGGACCACGCTTCGAATGTCTACTGTGCTACAATTTACAAATGCTTGCAAATGCTATTGTCAAAATTTATTGAGGAATGCTTTCATTATTAGCTAACTACGCTTGCAGTATGGTCTTTCAGTCCTCTAATGCACTTATTTCTCACGAATTTTTTTGGTACTTGGAGATTTTTTCTAGATTTTGTGTTGTTTATCCTACAGATCGTGACAACACCTTCTGGTTAGTTCTTTTAGAGGTCAAATTTAATTGTATGGAGGGTTGAGGTTTATTATTTATAGTCACTGCTTTTTTCTTTGCCTGAACCTTCATAATATATTCTTATAAAGAAACGCTAAGCAACTTCATTCAAAGTTCTGCTATTCAGTCACTACGACACTATATAACCAAAACAGCCAAGCGGGCACCTACAAACTCCTTGTCTCCTCACTTATCCTTTAGCTTTGAAATGCTAGTTTCGAAAACTACTACCCCGTTTGATTTTTTGCTTTACATTTGATTACAGATTCAAGAGCTTTTGAAAGATTTGGGCGGTGAATTCATGCAGGTAGTTCATTTCCCCTCGTGTCCAATTACTTTTAGGTAAGATGAAAGGCGGTTGTTATTAAGAATAGTAGAATAAAATATGAAAATGTTGTTCAATGCATTGAAGCACTAATTGTGGAAAATTAACCCTCTAATCATCAATCCAAATCTCGTGTGAAAAGTTAAAACTCGCTTGATATTATGCTAAATGTAACCAAGTGCATTACTGATAAGTGATTATTCCAAGAGATTTTTCTAGTGCAAACTCATGGTTTAATCTATTTTTCACAATCTTTCGGTTCAAATTACTATTTATGTATATTTAACATTTTTCCCCATATCATGCATTATCTTCTGATCCTATAGGTTGGGAAACTTTTCTTTGGCAACCTCCTTTCTGAACTTCAAACCAAAAAAATTGGTCGATCTCATCTAGTTCCCTGATATTTTTTTGTCTAATCGAATACATGTAAATAAAAGAATTCCCATCACGGTAGCAAGTCTCTGTGAAGTAGTTCTGGCATGCTACGTGTGTTGTCTTACACATTGCATAAATTTCTTAATCATCTCTAACAACAGATTGCACAAAACTACCAACATAAATAATCTGTCGAACAGTTTTTTTAGTGTAGGTTATTCTTTGTACTGAAGACATGATTGCCAGATCCCTGTGGGACGCAGTGCATACAAGCCAGCCAGTTTTGGCAAACGTGAAGGTCAAGTTCTGGACTTCCTGAATTTTTACATTTTTAGTTTAGTATGTGCTTGCTATATTGTTCTCATAAAGAATCTAACTTTTGAAGCATGAAAACAGATCAAATCAATGAGTTGCAGATCTTGATTATTCTCACATAACATTCTTTGTTAATGTGATACTGTAATGTCACTAACACCATGTATATTGTTTCTACAGATAGCAAGATCATTGCCACGAATCTGCTTCTTATCCGGTCTTAGCGGAGAGGAAATGATGATGTTCATCGACACTTTTCCAGAAACTGGTATTGAAAAGATTACCCTCTTCTTTTTCATTTTAAGGAGAAGTTGGGACTTGGGATCTTTTAAAATCCAAAAGTACATTTGATCATTTGCATATTCCTTTACTCTCTTTCTCCATATTGTCATTCTGAAAACAGCACGGGTCTGTTATAGTATGATCACCACTAGCACCATGACCAGAGAAGCAGAGCAAAACTCTCTCTCTCTCTCTCTCAGTCTTGATTTTCTTATGGTGCAGGACTTGAACCAGCTGTATATGCTGCTCTTGTTCCCAACGGTGCCAATAAACCAGTAGGGGAGTTAATAGCAGAGATTATGGGGGACCATGAAATGATGGTAAGGGAGAATTCCTTGGTTTATTTATCTGAATTTCTGAAGTCATCGACCGCCTAGGACCCATGGTTGAATTTTTATGAACACTGATACCAATGAAACCAATCTTCTATGTTTGAAACTCTGAACTAATCCAGAGCAACCAATTTGATTGCTTTGGCCTCATGAGAATCTTTCTTCCTGCATAGCTATCTCACTCGGTCCTACATGTCAAAACTTTAACGATGGTCAGCAAAAGATGGGTGCTAACCCGAGAGCATCCAAATATTTTATTTCGAAACATATAAAATAAGATTGGATATGTTTAAACAGCTCATATGTTTTTCCACCATTTTATGAAACTGATTTAATGCTAATTCTAAATCCTGCCAAATGTGTTTTGAGTTTGATTGAAATAATTGATTATTTCATTTTGATCGAATATAATTATATTTTGAATGTTGCCCCCATCATTAAGACAGACACCTTACATTTTCATGCAGACTGGTGCAACATCAGACAGTCCATAGGGGAGTAGAAAGCTGGAGATTTGGTGAAAAATGAAAATCCACATTCATAATATGAAATCTCAAACACCTGTGGCTCCCTCGAATCACCTAGATTCACACGCGTAATTTTTATAGCTGCTTTTATCTGTCTAAAGTCGTTCATGGTAATGAAATACCATATTCTATATTCACGACTTGCTCAAACTTTTGTTCTTTTGTTCTTTTTTTCCACTTTTTGTTTTGGATATTTGTTCATCATGACTCCTTAATCCAACCTGGATTTGTCTCACATTTTATTCAACTCTGTATGATGTTATGTCACGTCATATGTGGTGAAATTAAATCTAAAGATATTTTTTCCCTTTTAAATTCATCTGTCTATTTTAAAAGTTAAGGATTTGTTTGATGATGGTTTTGATTTTAGTAATTTATTATTAAAAATTATGTTTGTTTCCTGTATTTTTTATGTTTTTTTTTTCTTTTTTTCAATGGGAGATTAGTTTTGTAAGTGCTTGTTTGGTAACAATTCCTTTTATTGTTTGTTTATAATTACATGTTTCTCGTTTTTCGTTTTAAAGAAGTTTGTACCAATTTTGGAATTACCAAATTCAAATTTTTTTCTCTTGACTCAATTTTTCTTTTTCAAAACATCACTAAAAGTATTATCTTGCCATTATAAATGCATGATAAATATTAAAAGAGTAAATATAAGATTGACAAATTTGAATATTTAATTTAACAAAATTAATTTTCATATAAAAAATTTTCTTTTTTCTTTAATTTATAATTCAAAAAAAACATATTGATTACTACATGTTTTTGTTTATTGTCTCCATTAAAGGCAAATAAAGAATCATAAACAATTATCGAACACAATTTCTTTTGTTTCTATTTATTAGAAAAGAGAAAACACTTATAAACATCTTGCTCCTTCTCCATTCCCGCATTCGTTGTACTAAAAAATATTTTAAATTTACATTATGATTCTAAAATATGTTTTTAATATTTTGAAACTACAAAAATAATATAATAAAGGGTATATTATTAATCAATATATATTATTTATTAAAAAAATTATATATATCTCATTATTTGATACTCGTAGCACCAATTGATCGTAAACGTAAAATTGTAACGTGGTCAATTTTTCATTAAAATTCTACGAATGATTTTTTTTTTTTTTTTTTTTGGATAAAACGAGTTTTCAGATCAAATTATATTTTTTTAATTCCAACCAAACGCTGGAAATGATGATTTCAAAATCCTCACAAATCCGAGCGTCCAAATAGAGAGGTAAATTACTACTAAGATAGTAAGATTTGGGCTTCGTTCTTACTTTCAAAAGTTTGGATTTTTTTTGTTTTTTTTTTGACATATATAATTTAACGAAAAAGTAATTTCAGAAAATTAGAATAACAAAATCAAGTCGACGGCGCCGATGGAAAAACGATAGATGCAACGGAAGTCGACGGCCATCTTCTTCCAGCGAGGGAAAAGAAATTTTCTGTTAAAAGGACTCGAATTCAATAAAGAGAGAAGGAAATTTCTTCCGCTTCGATGGCGCAGATTCCGAACTTGGATAATGCTCCTCTGAATCTCCGAGCGCTCAGGTTCTTCTTCTGATCAATGCTTCTAATTCACTTTCAATTTCTCTCAAGCCGTCTCGTCAAGATCTCATGCTCAATTTTTCAGGGAACAATCTCAGAAGGAGCTGATAAACATCCTGAAAAATGTGAGTTTCTTTCCTTTCGCTCGATCAAAGTATATTGGCGAGTTTGGGTTTCACCACTTAGCTTTCCTTGTTCTGCTACCGAGAACGAGAATAATTCCAGAAATAAAAAATTGAATTATATTGGAGTTTATAAACAATCTAAGAGAACCTGCTCGTTTAGTAACATTGGAGCTTAAATTCCGAGGTGTTAATTTGCAAAAAATTGTTTTAAATTTGAACGTTGCTGTGTAGATTCGAGGAAAGAAGTGTCTGGTCGTTGATCCTAAGCTTGGAGGTTCTCTTTCATTAATCATCCAAACGTCACTGCTTAAGGTACTCTCCTCTGTTCACTTAATTATTTTTCTGGTGGGAGTTTAATTATTCCTCTCAATTGTCAATTTGAATCTTTTGAGGAACTGCTGCTGTGTAACAGGAACATGGAGCTGAGTTACGACATCTTTCACCTGATCCAATTCAAACTGACTGCAATAAAGTGGTTTATCTTGTTCGCTCTCAGATGGATTTGATGAGATTCATATGTTCACATATTCAAAATGACATTTCGAAAGGACTTCAAAGGGAATACTTTGTTTATTTTGTCCCTCGCCGTACAGTAGTCTGTGAGAAGGTAAGAGTTGGCAGCAGGGACTCGTGGTCTAATTTTATAATTTTCAAGGTTAAAAAATCTGTACAATCAAGGTTAAATTTAAATTATGCAGGTTCTGGAGGAGGAAAAGGTTCACCACCTGTTGACCATTGGGGAGTACCCTTTATACGTAATACCATTGGACGAGGATATTTTGTCATTTGAGCTTGATCGTCCTAACAAAGTATAGAAAGAAGTTCATTCAATTGTTTCATGTGATACTGTCAATGTCGTTTCTTTGTGCCTATGCATGCCTTGACATTGATCTTTTCTTCCTCTTTCTGGTAGGAATACCTAGTTGATGGTGATACTAGTTCACTTTGGCATATTGCAAAAGCAATTCACAAGCTTGAGGTTGTACAGTATTTCCTGCTTTTTTTTTTTTTGATTATATTAAAGGATAAAACCTAGAACCTATGGAATATCTAATCTGTTCATGGATTTATTTAATGCTTGTCTGTCTAATAAGTACATTTCTAGTAGCATAAATTATGGTGGGTTTATTTCCATATTCACTCATTCATATTCCTGAGTTACTGTTTAATCATGGGATATATTTGGTTATGTACGATAGTTTTCTTTTGGAGTGATACCCAATGTGAGGGCTAAAGGCAAAGCATCTGTCCGTGTTTCTGACATTCTAAATCACTTGCAAACGGAGGAACCTGTTAACTCAAACGATGTAAAGCTGCCTTTTTTTCTTTTTCTTTTTCAATTTCATTAAAAAAATTTATGCAAGAATTGATTTATTCTTTTTATTTCAGATGGTTATGCCAGAGATAAATACGCTTATTCTTTTAGATAGGGAGGTAATGTTTCGTTATACTCCATCATCTTTCCTCTGTGAGTGGTACTATGACAAACTATGTAACGTGGGTTGAATTTTGTAGGCTATACTTTGTTTGCATATTGGCTTTGGTAATGATTGGGATATAAAAGTTATATTTCTTTCAAGAGATGCATAACTGTATTTGAATCTTTTGTTTCAAACTTCCTTGGTTCCGGATCAGTAGTGCTAGTTTGTATATCATATTTGTCTAGTCTATTCAATTGGCTTGGTTGTTTAGAATTTTCTATTTCTGCTCTGCAGGTGGACATGGTCACTCCCATGTGTTCTCAGTTGACATACGAAGGGTTGGTTGATGAGGTGAGCTAATGCACGCGTGGAACTTTTTTGCGACCCATTGTATGACCGCTTAATATTGTTTGACATGAAGATTCTCTCAAAGGAAGATAGTTATTTTTCCTTTAAGTGGGTAGCAACAAAAACCTCCTGGGCATCCACCATGGTAGTGCCATATAGTGCTCACTGTGCGATAATAAAATTCTCCGATCAGCCGATCGTTGTTTGTAACTCTTCACATTTTGGTTTCAAGGCCACACCAGTTCTGTTGGATGCTCACATTTCTGTCTTGTTTAAAGCAGAAAATGGCTGAAGGTGCAATTAAGAAAATTGGGGCGTCTAACTGTAGGAACTTCTGCTCACCTGTGTTATTTCCAACATGTTATAATGTTAAGCCAAAGGAACAAGAAAAGAAAAAATGAGAAAACCCGAGTAGCAATTTTGATAGCTTGAGAGTGTAATACATAGCCCTCCCTTTTTCTTTCCTCTTTTTTTTCTTTTTATCACAGCTACACTTTCAGATTTCTTCTCTCTTTTAACTGTTATTGTTATGATGCTCATGGAATATACAAGATAAAAATGAAAAGAAAAAAAAAGAAGGTTATTTGAATGGAACGACTGCCAAAGATACTCAATTTGAAAGACACATGGAAGCTTCAAGAAAGTTGGTTGGTTTCATGGATGTAGCCAATTAGTGGATAGGTACGAGTAGCAAAGCTGCCCTTTATAAGAAAATGGATGCAGGAGTTTTGACTGATCTCATGATCTTATTGTCTTCGTAGTACTTGTTATGGTTCAATCACCTTAATTCAAATAGGCTGGTTATGTATAATTTGGTTTTGTTTTGAAGTATGACTGATACGTCCTTTGCAGTTTTTACATGTGAATAATGGTTCTGTGGAGCTTGATTCATCAATCATGGGTGTTCAACAAGATGGAAAAAGGATGAAGGTTCCACTTAATTCAAGGTTTCTACTATCTTTGCTTGATATGTTTAGCCATCCTTTTCAGCAAGCATTATATGCATGCTTCTCATCCAGTTCTATATGTTTTGGCATTCTTCCCATTCTGCCAAATGAATACATTATGTCTTTTTTATGCTATCTTTTAGCTTTATAAATCCCACTACTATTGTAATTTCTCTGATGAACTAGATTTGATAGTTTGTTGTACCAGATTGTAAAAATGAATACTTTATGCAAACTGGAGGCTTATGGTTATTTGATTGCCTCTTTGGAAGCCATTTCAAGGAAAAACTTTTTAAATGATTTTTGTACTTCATTTCAATTAGAATTTATTTCTTTCTCAAAGTTGAGTATTTTCTATTGGAAGACTTTATCCATCATTGTACGTGGATAGTTATTTTAGATAATATTGCAATAAAATAAAATAAAAGCAAATTTTTAATTCTGATTTCTATTGTATTTTGGTTTTTACTCTCAGATAAATTTTTTGGAGATACTGTTTTCAAGAAAGAGTTTTCTGTTTTAAATTGGGATTTTTTCCTAAATCTGTTTCCAAACGGATCCATAAGGTTCTAAAGAGCTGGTTTGGGTCATGACAGTGGCTTGAGACGTTTGAGAATCCCAAAATCTAGAATATATATATATATTTTTTATCATAGGCCATGCCTCATGGTGTATCCTATTCCTTCCTTCCTTTCTTTCTTTTTGTTTTAATAGAAAATTTTAGTTTATGTCTAGACAAGACAGTTCATTAAACAATCAGACACAAAGGAGAAGATAAAAATTAGACTCTGCCAAAAGAGGTTAAAAAATCGTCCAATTAGATTGTATTCATAAAGGAGAAGAATTACAAATCACCATATCATGATAGTGTCAATCTGACCAAGTGACTATATTATTTCAAGTCGGAGGATTGGATAACTAAATCCAGATCGCACTATAGTTTAATAGCAGCTGTTTATTTTTCTTTATTCTCCCTATCTCATTTCTATTTTCTAATTTATGTTAATTTCTTCACTTGTAATTTTAGTGACAAGCTGTATAAGGAGATAAGGGATCTCAACTTCGAAGTGGTTGTCCAGGTTGATCTAGTTTTATCAACTTTATTTAGTGGATTGTAATTAACATCCTTTTTCCCAACATCCTTCTTTTAAAGTTTTCATGAAAAATTGTTATTACTCCGTTTCTTGAAGTTACCATCTTTTTTTTTTTTTGAAGTTCCCATCTTAATTGTTTTCTTCAGCATAATTGCAGATTCTACGTCAAAAAGCTATGACCATGAAGCAGGACTATGCAGAGATGTCAACTACTGTAAGCAGTTTATTCCTTTACGATATGATTCTCATTTTCTGTATGCTTTTTCTCTACCCCGCATTATGTTGTCATGTCTACATTATGTTGTGTCTGTCTCTTCTTCGCAAAAGCCTGATTCTTTTTTTCTCCTGTTGTATGATGAATTTTCAACCTGCCATCTATTTCTATTGACTCATATATTTTAGGAGAAGTTTTTGTAACAAACTCTAATTGGTAGTTAATGTTGAACACAGACGCAATCAGTTTCTGAATTGAAGGACTTTGTTAAAAAGCTTAATTCGTTGCCAGAAATGACAGTAAGTATATTCTGCCTTTTTTTTCTTCCTTAAAGAATTAACCAAGGGCATTATACATGATAATAAATTATTATTTGCCACAATTTCTTTCTAGAGGCACATAAACCTTGCTCAACACTTGTCGACGTTTACATCAAAGCCATCCTTTCTTGGGCAGCTCGACATGGAACACACAATTATTGAAGCTGAAAGCTATGACATGTAAACTAATTTATTACCTGCATGAGTTTTTTAGACATAAAATGTGCTTGATCGACTTGTGCTTTTTGTTATGTATAATTATTGATAGAGAGGCTCTATTTTCATACGTGATGATGTTTAGGCAGGAAAAGGAGGCTTTTATTTATGGTCTTGTGCTCACATGGTAAAAAATCTAGTTTTTGAAGTCTAAATGACAAAGCTACGTATCTTTTATGTTGTGCAATGTCTTGTATTTCTTGTTTGTTTTTCTTTATAAATAGTTACTTTGGAAAACAACATATTACTTTGCTTTCTGCTTCCTCTGAAATTTTTGTTACAAGTACCATGTCAAACACGTCTTTCAAGTCAGAAAACCACTTTTTGCTTAAAATAAATGTTTTTTAAGTACAAAATTTTAAGCATTCCTATAGTTGTCTTGAAAACGCACTTATCTAGTGCCTATTACATCACAAAATTTATGGGCTTTCACAGCTCATCCAGATTATGTGTTGTGTGCTGGTGAAAATGTTATAGTTTCTAACTGCAGATGTTTTGAGTACATTGAAGAACTGATCCATAAGCAGGAGCCTCTTGTTAAAGTCCTCCGTCTGCTCATCTTGCTTTCTATTACTAATTCTGGTTTACCTAAAAGGCATTTTGACTACTTGAGGTAAGAATTAGTCCAGTCAGATTTTTTTTCCTTTTATTGATTAGAATACTCTTGGTGACTTACCCGGCCTTTGCTTTTTTAGGAGAGAACTACTACACAGCTATGGGTTTGAACACATGGGTACATTAAACAACTTAGAGAAATCTGGATTAATTAAAAAACAGGTTAAGCCCTCATCATCTAGATTGAGGAAATTTTTGGTTTACTTTCAAGTGCTCAAGTCAAGATCTTACGTCAATCAAATTTGTAACACTTGCAGGAGTCAAAAAGCAACTGGTTAACTATCAAACGTGGTCTGCAACTTGTTGTAGACGACACAAACACAGTCAAGTATTATTCTTCATCTTGTAACCAATTGTTTCATAGTTGGATGCTGAAATAATGTCATGGCATGTGCAGATCATGTAGTAACATTTTACTTTTTGTCCTTTTCATTAAAGTTCTATATGTTAGCAATGTATGATATCTTTTTAACAATCCTGGAATATTTTAAGCAATTTAATTAATGAGTCATATGCTCAGGAGGAGAGTTATATTTCAGACTAATGCCAGCCCCCTCCACTTACTTTGAAGTAGCTAATTTTCGTTATAGAGAAAAATGATTGCTTTTGGTAATTCAACCAATGTTGAATTTTAAAAGCATCTAAAGCTATTGTTTATAATTTAATGTTCCTTCCCTGCATCCTGTTCAAGCCATTTTATAATCTCTCTTCATTTATGGCTTCCAGCGGTGATGAGCTGAAATCACTTGAATCTTGAGTTCATGTTATAATTGCTTTTAAATAAGTAAGACTCAAGAGCCAAACCTTTGATATGGAACTCTACCACAATAGATTTAGCCTGTTAAATTTGTGCTCCAATTTAAGGGGTGATCTTCGTTTTTTTTTAAATAGAATTATTTACATTTAGTACCATCTAATGCTTTTTTTTTCTCATCTTGCTAATTTAACTAAAAACTTCTTATGGCACAATGTAAAAATGTGGCAATGTAGTGTCTACTCTATATTTGTAATGATGTGATGTGTTTGAGAAAAACTGTACAATGATGTTGCATTAATGAACGTCTATTTTTTTGGAACGTAGAATGAGCAGATAGATTGTATGTAATAGGAAAGAAAAAGGGATTGTTGTA
Source organism: Momordica charantia (assembly GCF_013281855.1). NCBI lineage: Eukaryota > Viridiplantae > Streptophyta > Magnoliopsida > Cucurbitales > Cucurbitaceae > Momordica > Momordica charantia. The sequence goes on along the minus strand of NW_028275167.1, from coordinate 27,882,617 downwards.
TTTTTACTCATTTGCTTGCGGGGATCCTATCTTAAATGGATTTTTCATTCAGGGGCTGTCTAGCTTTTTTTGGTATGTTTATAACTGGCATCTTTGATACATACCCTGTTTAAAATTTTATGTGATGTTTGTTTCAACCATCTACACAATCATGCACCATCTAATGCAAAACGTTCTGCCCTACATGGTGGAATTGAGTGCTAGATTTTTGTATGAAGTAGTTGTACCTGGATTTGATGTACCAGTCTGCTACTTTTGACTTCTACTTATTATGTTGCAGCCCGACTGATATCGCCTATGTCTTTTCTGGATATGCACCTCTTAGCATTCGTCTTGTCCAACAAGCTGTTAGATCTGGATGGTGAGCCTTTTTTTGTTTGCAATCCATGCATTGTTGCCTTGGCTTATTTAGCTCCACCTTAAAAATTAGTATTGTGAAAAAATGATACAATTGTTCAAATTGGTCTTTTCTTTCTAATTATTTTGTAATTATACTCCTTTTGAAATTAACTCTAACTGGATTTGGTTTTCTCTAAGCTCTGAGGGCAGGGTTGTCATAAATGTCAGAAGCTGTTATTTTACTTTGCTATTTATGTTTTTCCCATCAATTATTTCTGTTTTCATTCTCTACTGTTCTCAGAATCTACTGTATCTCAATTTGTATGTGCCTAAATTTTTGTACTTCAGATATGATTTACCTCCATTTGCCAAATTCATCTTATAAATGTGGCTGTATCAGGCGTCCTATTGAAGAAATTTTGAAGCTGTTACCTGGGCCTCATTCAGAAACAAAGAGAGTCAGTAAATTTGTGGCTTTACGATTTTTATGTTGTTTCCAATTTTCTACCCCTTTTCTCAGGCTTTATTTTGGGTAATTCCTGTATCCTTACATTTCTCTCTCTCCCCATTTTGGTTTTGAAATCCAGGGTGGATTCTTTAGCAGTTCATCCTATGATTCCTTGCAAGGGGCTTCAGCCAGTACTGACAAGTAAGTCTCAACTCATTCAATACGTTTAATGTAGTATATTATATGAGGATGGTGTCCCTGTTTTGCATGTCCAACTTGTTTGCTCGTGATTAAACCGGTATGCAGAAAAGTGGAGTTTAATTGTTTAAGGAATGAACTTCAATATCTTTGCTACATTTGTTGTGAATTTCTTTTGGGTTGATCAATATGTGATACTTATTGTGCTAAAGGAATACTGAGGATGGCGACTTTCATTCATGGTAGTTTCCTCTAAATGCAAAACTGATGATTTCATTGATTTGGTTTTGACAATTAAATGTCTCAACTGTCAGAGTGACAGATGGAAGGCGCACACTTGTACTCGTCGTTTTTATTGGAGGAGTAACGTTTGCTGAGATTTCTGCTCTTCGATTTCTCAGTGGTCAGGTATGGTATTAAGTTGTCTATTAAACTTCGGTATCTTCTATGGTTTTAAGGAATTTGATCTTAATCCTATACTTGTAATTATGCTATTGATTCAAATACTGGACAGTTCAACATGAGTTGTAAATATCGGGAAGTTAAGTTCCCAGAAATAAAAAGTACTAGGAAAGATTCTTCTTTCAAGTACAAGTTAAATTTCAATATCTATCACGTCTCTATAAATCAGTGCTGTTTCATGACAGTCACTAAGAGTTATAACTGTGTAATAGATTAGTAACAGTTGATCATATAACCGTATGAGAACAGTTAAATATTTATTGGGATACCAAAATCTTATATGTAGAAGTGGGAAGAGGGAAAAGAAAGAAATGAAGTGAAACTTAGGGAAGTAAGAGACTGAATGGGCAGACTGGTTCACTGAAAAATCTAATTTAGTCATTTTTGGCTAAGAATAAAGGACATCGACCATAGCTTGTCCTGTCTCATTGAATACGCGGGCTTTGCGCTGAATTGAATAAAGTGGATATGGTATCAATTACAGTATTTTTCCTCTTTGCAGAATAAATCATCAAGAAAAATGGCATGTAAATGTTTCCAGTACATGTTTATTTTAGGGCTCTTAACCCCTGAATTTATCATTCAATTTTCATCTTGCAGGAGGGAATGGCGTATGAGTTGATAGTTGGTGCCACAAAGATTGTTAGTGGCAATACCTTGACTGAAACATTCGTGGAGAAGCTAGGCTAATTTGATTTTTCTTTTTATTTATTTCATACACATCACCAAAGCTATTTATCGAATTAGATCTGCAAGAACTGAAAATCAGCTGTTGGTTTGTTCAGTAATAGTCCAGATTGAAGCTTTTTGGTCCATTTAAAAGCTTGGTCTGTTCGTTTTGCTCCCTTAAAATTATCTCTTCTTTTATTTTTATTGAGATCGGTTGATGATCGTGACAATAGAGTGTTGGTTCTAAACAAAAAACTATGACCCCCGAGAGTGTAAAGAATATTGTATTGTATTGTATTTTACATGATTTTATATTCTATTTCAGATTGCTTCAAAATACTGATAACTGGGCATGTAATATCCTATTCTGCAGGAACTCGTCGCACTTTCTTTGCAAAATTTTGAAACAAGAGAAATGGTAAGTCCACATGAAAATTTCTTGATCGTAAATACAATATATTATGATATGAAAAATGAAGACGGTAACTTTCACTTTTAATGCCTTATAATTACAAGGGTGAAGATTGCATTGGCATTGGCATTGGCATCATTTCTTTCACCCCTCTAATAATCAAATCAAAGCAAGATAGCCCTCTGATTCTGCATCATCTGCAGAACCCATGAACGAGGTCGTGGAAAATGGTCGATTAAACGCTAATCATGAATCAGGCCTAATTAACCATAACGCGAGAAGTGAGAACCAGATTACCTTCTGGAATGAAATGATTCCAGGAGAATTTATAGATTAGAAGATGGTTCATCAAATCGTTGGAAGAGCTCTAGAATGCTTCCTGCTTTTCTCTTGGCTCTATCTGTGCCATTCTCTGATACTTCCTTCAATGCCTCTTCTGCACCATGTTCCCTAGCTAGCTTCAACTGCTCCATATCGGTACTGCAAAGCGACCACAGCACGGCAGCAGCGTTTTCCCGGTTGCGTGGAGAACCAGTTCTTATGAACTCTAATAGAACCGTCATCGGCTCGGCTTGCCTAATTCCCATCTTTCCTTCATGGTGAGTTGCAAGAATGGCCAGAATGGCTAGAGCTTCATCCACCATGCCACCTCCAGCATCTTTCAGAAATCTCATAAGTGGTGCCACAATGCCTGCTCTTACTGCCCTTGCTTTGTTTCCTTGGTAAATTGAAAGATTGAAAATAGCAGTGGCTGCATCCTTCTTTCCTCTGGGAGTTCCCTCACAAAGTAAACTTATAAGAGCAGGGATTGCCCCGGCTGCCCCAATCGCGACCTTGTTCTCATCTATAACGGATAAGCTGAAAAGGGTTGCAGCTGCATTCTCCCTTGCCTCCATGCTGCCATTTTTCAACACTTCTACTATAGCGGGTATAGCTCGTAAATCAACGATCGTTCTTTTATTGCTGTCATTGATTGAAAGATTCAATAATGCTGTAACTGCATGCTCCTGAGTTCTAGTATCGTCCGAGGACAATAGCTCGACAAGGAACGGAATGGCTCCTGCCTCGGCAATACAGATTCTGTTATCAGAATTCCTCTTCGCTAGTAACCGGAGCTCACCAGCAGCCGATCTTTTCTGCTCTGGAGATCCACTTACCAGTTTCACCAGTAAGGCGTCGATGGCTGACCGATCACAATCTGAGATACTACTTCCAGATTTCCTGTTTCTACAGCTACCTTGCTTCCTCGGTAGTTCAACACCATTGTTCTCGCACCACAAAGCGATCAGGCTCTTCAAAACGTAATTCGGTGTTAAGGCTGTATGTAGTAAAGACTGCTGAGTTTTTGGACAGGTTTTGTGGCCTGCATCCAACCATTTCTGAATGCAAGATCTCTCGTAAGTCTGCAAAGGTCGAAAGACGGGTTATGAACAAGCATAACAATGAAAAAGCACTTACAGTGCAGCATTCAGTTTGTGTGTTCACCTGCCCGGTAGAGACGATGACAGGATCCCTCATCAATTCAAGAGATATGGGGCACCTAAAGTCGTCCGGGATAACAGGAGATCTGTGCTTAATGGTTGTACTTCTTTCACCTTGAGAAGTTTCAACTTCTGGGTTTTCTGATTGTACAAAATCCTTCAGCTTCTTTAAAATAGACGACATTTTTCCAAAAACATCCCCCGGGTCGCCATCGCTTGAGATAACCAGCTCATGGATTGCGAGCGACTCTTTTTTCAAATCGTTGATTGTTCTTAGATGCAGCTTTTCAGAAAGTCTTTTCAATATTGCAGGGTCAGGATCTTTCTCTTCCTCTGATATGGCTAAATCCTTGTCCAACTCTGCATCAGCTGAATTTACTCTCTCTTTCGCTCGTTTGAATTGGGTGTGAACAAGTTCAGTCTGAAACGGATGAATTCAGCAGTTAACCATCGATACATCGACCGACATTTGTATACTCATCCAACTCAACTCATCAAAATTTGTTACTAAAATCCCAGTTGCAACTCTCTCTCAGTGAGACAACCCAAACAAAGAGAACATATCAACGACAACATACATCAAACATTCATGGAGGTAACAACCGTACCTGTTCCCGAACCTCATCGGAGATCCCGAACTTGTCAATGGGAAGCTTGCTGAGTGCTGCTTCAATATCTTCTGTCATATGATGAAACTCAAGTACTATCTTCTCCAATTGCGAAGCCTGGGACGAAAAACATAGGTCGAAAACTCACTAAACATTTGATGAACCAAGATACATAACATTCAGTAAATTACTCAGTCCCAAGTGAATATCCAGCCAATCAAGCACAGAATCAAAAACACAATACAATGCACAACCAACATCCCCATTAAAGAAACCATAGAAATTCCTCAAATTTGGAGATTACATCAAAGAAACCATAGAAATTCCTCAAATTTGGAGATTACATCAAAGAAACCAACTCAACATGACCATTTTTCCAGACAATGGAACAACCATGAATAGAAATGAAAACTTCTCGGGTGCGATCAACCAAGTAATTTCGAAACGACCCAGAAATTGGGATTTCGAATTCTGGTTTGATAATCTCAGATTCTCAGCAACCAAACAAAACAGAAAACTCAAGAACAAGAAAAATCAATACCTGATATAGCTTGCTTCCTCGGCTGACCGACCTGAGAAGCTCTACAGCAGAATCCAAAGCAATTCTAAGCAATTCCAAGCCCTGAAGAACATCTATTTCAAGTTCTTCTTCTTCTTCTTCTTCTTCTCTCAACTCCTCAAACAGAGGGCTCAACAGCCTCACCCTTCGAATCAGGTCTCCGTACATCTTCTTGCAGATGCTATTGCACTCGGGGAGCCCCGAAATCTGCCTCACAGACTCGGCGAGTTGACCCACCACCACTCGTTTCAGGTCCTTCTCCGACGGACCCATTTCGAGAACCTGCAAAAATGGGGAAGAAATCCCCTCGAATTCGGGGTATTGGAGGAGACCCAGATGAGAGAATAGCCCCAATTTCGATTGAACCGTTCAGACTATAATGGGAATTGTGGAAAAAACGATTATGAATGTTGAATTTGCACGAGAAAGTGAAAACCCATGAGCGGAAATATTTATACTTTGAAGAAATTTGGAGGAAACACAAATAATTGATGTTTACCGACTATGAATGTGGGTTTAATTGTAATGGGTAAGTTATAATGTAAATGTTATTCAAAGGATGAGCCGTCGAGGGAGATGATTTCATGTGGCGATAAGATGACCAAATTAATAAATTTTTTTTTTTTTTTCTGATTTGTATTTCTGAGACATTGCGATTGGATCATAGAAGACTTTATGATGGGTTTGGGTTTCGAGAACACCACAAGGAAAAAAAATTGAGAAGTTGGAAGAGGTCAAAAGTCAATCGGTTGGCGCTGTAATATTGAAATGGGATTCATAGATTTCAACGTGTGATTACCAAATACCTTCTCACCAAATAAAATCTGAAGTTGGGGTTGCAAATAAGAGATATTAGAGTCATCAACTACTATAATCGCGACATTCATATTTGAGTATCAGTGAGTAAAGATATATGTCGAGATGATTTATGAATATAAGTGACTAAGGTATTTTATATTTATTGTATTAAAAAAAAACTAACAAGGACATATATGATGGACCAAAAAAATTAGAAATTTGAATCCATGGCCTTGAACTAACGAAAAAAGAAAAATAAATTGATTGGGTGGCCATTCACATTACCATATTTGTAAATATTAAACATAATTAAAATTTTGTCAATATAGTAATTACAAGAAAAATTTGACTGCCTAACATTTTTATGTAATTCTCTTTTCATTTGTTTTCTTTTATTGGTCGATCTGTGATCGACTAGATCATGTATATGTCTATTAGGGATAGACAAATTAGATGTTACTACTAAAAGATATTTTAAGACTATTTTAATGATTCAATCAGATTTTATTTTATTTATCATTATTTTTTTGGCAAATTCAGAATGTTGTTGCTATATTTACAAATAATTGGACTTTCTTTTCTAGAAAAACAAAAAGTTAGGATAAAACATTTTTACATCATATTTTATTTTGCTTAATTATTTACTTTGCCATTTCTTTTCCCTATATATATATATATATATATATATATTATATTTTTGCAAATCCTTGTTATGTTAAAGTTAGTTAATATTTATATAATACTTCTAAAAAGAATTTATACGACAATCAACCATGTTTTATTATGATATTACTATGTAAAATTATATCATTTGTCAATTTGAACATAACTAAGTAGAAAAAATACCTATAATATATATTTTTTAAAGTTCGGGCTTGATCCTTCCTCTATATCTATTGAACTCATAACTTAAAATTTGGAGGAGTATTTGAAAATTTAAAATTTATGGAAGAGAATTGAGATAGATAATTAAATAATAAAATGGTGAGGGCTGAGGCTGACCGGGTCTAAGGGATTGCCGACGGGCAGGGGCAGCGGGAAGGACGGGCAGCGGACAAAGCACGTCTAGCGCCACCGTGAGTCAACTGCGCGTTACAAAATTACGCGCCGGCGAGTGACACTCGGTGGGCCCTGCTTCTAGATCCTCTAATTACACACATCACCTTTTAATTTAAATAATCTAAAATATGTTCTTTCAATTTTTCCTAAATATGATTCTCCTTATCACAATATTAAATTTTAGTCTGTCCATATTTTCGTATATTTATAAGTTCGATATGGGTATATAGGATGAATCGACATTTTAATAATATCACAAAAAATTGATAAAATATAAAAAAAAACCACAAATTATCACTAATATGTCATAAAATTAATACTAATAAATTTTCACACGATTCCCGATAAGTCTTTCTTCATTTTTCGAGCAACAAGCACAACTACAGGAATGAAATGAAAAGTGTTTCTTACGATTACGCCAACAGCCCGACGATGCTGCCTTGTTCGAGGGCTTCGATATCAAATCTCGATGATTGCGGGTCGTGAGAGGGGCTATTAGATTCTTCATCATGATCATTGGAAAGAAGAGACTTTGAGGTATTTAAAAAGGGTGAAATGATTATTGGTTAATTTAATATTTATTATGATTTTTTTCTTTCTCCAATTTTTTAAATAAAATATCTCATGATATTGATATTTTATTGATATTTCCATATATTGAAATGTAGACATTTCCATCAACATTTAAAATCAAGTCCTTTATCTTTTAGGTAGTTTTTTCAATTAGGTTATTTATCTTTTAATATTTTCAAATCATTTTTAATGTACTAAACATTTTCAATTAAAGTCATTTCATAAAAATTATTAAAATTTGTTAACTAAAAGTTGATCGGTTGTTAAAATTGTTATTTTATTGACATATTCAAATATGTGAACATGTCTTTCAATTGTTACTTTAACCTATAAAATACAATTCACACCCCAACAAAATTCGACTCATCCATCAACAAAATCTATTACTTGAAAGTAGTGTATGTGCACGTATCCAAACATGTTAATGAAACAATAATTTTCAATATTCTACAAATTTTATATTAAAAGAAATTAACAATTTTTTTTTTAACAAAAGAGCTTAATTGAAAATTTTTGATACATTGACAATAAAATTGAAAACTTTAAAAAGAAGGAAAATTTTAATGTGGAAATTATAGATCAATATAGAAATTTTATTAGAGGCTAAAATGAACATATATAGCTCGATTTTACATTTAGTTTTTTTAAAGTTGGAGGCTCAAATCCTCGTACTCATATTTATTGCGCTAATTAATAGAAAAATTATGTTAGAATATTTAATTAAAAATTCTTAAAATTTAAGTGTATGGACAAAATCAATATATATTTTTTACAACATGTAAGAGCGAAGATTCGAACTCACAATCTATTTGTTGGATATATATATATATATATATATATTTAAACCTACAACATATATAAAGCTCACGTGGCAGTTGCGCTTAAAATCTAAACCTAAATATTGTGAATAAAATTTTAAATTTAGTCTCAATCAAAGTTTAAATGTCAATGTTGATAGAAATACAAGGTCTCAGTTACATGGAAATATCAATAAAATATCAATGTCGATGGATATTTCAGAGAAATTAAAAATCGTAAAAAAATTAAATTAACAAATAAATATTTTTATATTTCTAAATAAGTTTAAAACGATTAATATTAGTACTATGTATATATATATATTAGTGACATCATTATCAATTCATTTGTACTATAAGGTAAACATCAATTTCAAACTCATGGATACATGAACATGTCAATAGAAATGTCGACGTGTCAATGGATATTTAATAACATGATCTAAATTATAGATAAAAATATTGATAAAATATCGATATCGATAGATATGTTTGAAAATTATAAAAAAAAGTAAAAATAATTTATAACAAATATTTAAAGTAAAAAAAAGTCTTTCACAAAATTTATTAATATTAATATTATGTGAATATTTTGTTGATAGTTTTATATTTTGTTAATTTTTTTACTGTGAAAATCCAACTCCCTCTTTATGTCAATATCGATATTAAACTCGTAGATATATAGAAATGTTACGAAAATTTAATATTTTGGAATTGATGATATGTATATATATATTAACAATAAAATTGAATTTATGGTATGGGCTAAAATGGGGACAAGGTTAGGTGAGAAATATTTGAAAATTTGCACCACTAAGGTCATTAGTGGTTAATGGAAGCTTCTTATGAAATACAAAATCAACACCAAATGTTTTTCCAAGTACGATGCATTTAGGTCATTATGATTATTTTTTCTTATGAGTATCATATTGAATAATATAATTTAATGAGCTAAAGATTTGAGATTTGATGACGTTAGATTAATAAGATAGATGAATCCATAATTATGCTCTTGGTTTAGTTCTCTATCCATGAAAAAAATTTTAAAAAAAAGAAAAAATGGACCAGATTCTATTGGCTCTCACTTGTGGTAATCATTTATCACCGAATGACTCTCGTTATGTTTAGCACATTCATTGATCTCGTGTGTGGTTAATAGTTTTTATTTCTCAATCTCATGAAAAAGCACACCCATTAATCGTTGAAATAATGTGACTAACACGGTTGGATGTATGAAACAAAATTACAAAAGGTATGCTATTGAATGGTTATTAAAAGGCATGCCGAATTTTTGGATCTTGTTTAAATTGCAAATGTCCAATGAATTTTATTCTTTATTTTTATAGTTAATATACTTGAAATAAGTTTTTTATTTTTATTTTTTTGTGGGCATTTTGGAAATATAAAAAATATTGGAATGAATTTTATTGTTTATTTTTATAGTTAATATACATAATGTCTGTCCATGTAGTATATTATTTTTTAAGGGCTTGAGTTTATGTATTATTGCCATTGGGTTGAGATGGCCCTTTGGACAATTTTTCTAAGCCCAATTTTAAAATAACAAGTTTAATATTACTTTATTTATTTATATCCATATTAATTCTTGGGCAAATTACACTTTTCTTTGATCTAAGATTTAGTGTCGTAACATATTAGAATATTCCATCAGTATTGAAATTTTGACATCATCGACTAGAGTTAGAAAAATCACTAAAATAAAAAATCTACTAAAGAATTCCATCTCCTAACTCATGAAGATCAAGAAGAAAAGAAATTAAAGAAAGAAAAAAGAATTCCATCAGAATTCAGAAGCAAATGCAGCAAGAATAAGATACTACTTGTTTTTGGGATCCAGAGTCCAAGCATTCCGCTTCCGGAGCTCCGCCTCCTCTTCCGGCGTGAAATCATTCTCAATGTTAAAGATCTTCCGAATTTCCTCCGGCTGCTTTCCGGCGATGATGTCGGCAACTTTCTTGCAAAGGCGATGGACCAAATCCACCACTTCTAGGTAATTCGCCGCCATCAGTACCTCGTAAAGAAAATCAAGATCGTCCATCGCCACGAACTTGCTCTCCCAATCTTGGAGTTCCTTCTCCTCCAATTCCTCCCCGGCGTGCATCGCGCACCACTCCATTACCACCTTCAGCATTCGTTCGTTCACTTTCAGCAGCGGAATCTCGACGCAATCGCCATCGAAATCTTCCAGAAAGTTACGAATCACTCCGGATTGCTTCGCGATCGCCTCCTCCACTTCGTAAATCTGGTTATCACAAGTCTTCAGCAGAATCCTCCTCATCGCGCAACTTAATCGATTCAACAACAAGAGAAAACGCGATCGATCGGCGAAAGGAAATTGAAGAAGCGAGAGAGAGTAATGTAGATTCTACAGAGAGAATTTAGGTATTCTTTGGAGACGATCAGAGATTAAAGGAAGGTATTTAATGGCAGCGGGTTTAGGTCTGGGGATTTCTTTCCTAATTCTTCTCCGAATTTCAATTCCCTTTTTTATGCGAAATCGTTTTCCGTCTCCTAACTAGTTTAAATATATGGAAAATATCAGATTAGTGAAGATATAATTATATCTTTTATTCAAATTTAACTTTATTTTTGTGATATGAAAAATCTATGAAGTATATTATCGATTTTGTTAAAATTAAACAAGGAAAGAGTATAATTTACGCCTACGGATTAATTGGAAAATTATATAGTGCAATTATTTCTTAAATTAAAGCTGCGGGAGATGGATAAATTTACTTTGTAAATAATTCAAAATTTTGGTATGATTCCTTTATTTAATTATAGCATCGTTAAATCCTTTTAATACAACAAATTGGAGGTATGAATTCAAACTTTTGATCTAGATAGATGTCAATCACCTCTGAACTATACTCATCTTGGCTGATTAATTATCTCTTCAATTAACTAACTATATATTCACTATTTATTAATATGATCATGTAAGTTGTATGTTATGTATGACTTGAAAATATCATTATTTTTATATGTATGTTGTCATAATTCGAACGTTCAACTGAAAAGAAAAGTTATTGATACCTTAACTGTTGAACTGTACTTAGATTATCATATTTAACAAGTTTGGTAACTTTGATATTTGTAATATTATTTATCTAATTCTAGTTTATATAATTAGCTTTAATCTATAACCCCGCAAATAATTCAATAAAAATAAGTTTGGGGTAGGGGTGCACATCAAAACTTATCAAAATCAATCAACAATCAATGTCATTTCAGTTTTGTTTTTAAAAAGATGACCAAATCGATTCATTCAATTTAGAATTTGTTAAACCAAAAACTAAATAGACTAATTATATATATTCATTTAAGCTAATCCGCTCTTAGTTAGCCAGAGTAATTATTTGTGTAGTGTAACTGAACTTTTGATGATACATAGAAACTTTAAGAGAATTGGTACAAGTATAAGAGAGAAGATAATAATTAATAAGAAACTAATTAATAATGTGTAAGGTTGATTATGTTTTTGAGTTTGGTTTTGTGTATGACATGTCATACAAGAATCAACTACTAATTTCTGCGATCACTGGGAGCAGAATACCTAAATTTTCCTTTGGGCTTGCAGCTTCGAATAGCCCAATCAGTCATTGGTGGCCTTGCGCCCATTCCATTTGGAACCTCAAAATTGACGAAGTCATCAGAACGTGGAGACAATGAAATCAACGGGCTACGTCCTACCGTGAAAGTGACCTTGGATGTAGATGGAGTAGGTACTACTACACCAACTGTGCCTTTAGAAGTTGTCAAAGTAAGCGCTTCATTATTGGATATGGCTAGAGGAGTAGGAACGGTGGATGGTGCAAGTGCTTCAAAAAACATGGTTGAAGAAGACACTTCGACGCTAGAACTTGGTACCGTAGCTTCTAAAGTTGTTATAGTAGGTTTTATAGCAAGCATACCTCTAGACGTTGCCATGATTGTAGAAGGAGAAGATACAGTAAAGACAAAAAAGAACAAGAAAGTAAAAAGACCATATCGTAAAGCCATCGAAGAAGAAACAAAACTCTAGAAGAGATGAATAATAGAGTTATTTGATATCTCGAGATGAATTTTGGAATTGTGAGGATGGTTTAAATAGAGTGGTAGAGAGAGGGGAGAGATACTCATGATCATGAATAGACATTAAAAAAAGTAGCTTTGGTGGGGGTTTGAGGTTTTTGTGCTTGTGCATTCCATAACTACATTTGTTAGTCAAAAAGTCAACTTCCTTAGAGTCTCATGTCTTGTATTGTTATTATCAAGTGTCCATTTGAGATTTTTTTAAATAGTGAGAAAATTACAAAAAAACCATCTATTCGTTATTACAATAAGAGTTATCAATCACCTGTCTAAATTTATAAATTATTATAAATAAACTCGTAAATATTACAAAATACAAAAACTAACCTTGAACTATAAAGATTGTTACGATCAAACTTTCAAAATAACCATTAAAAACTTTGATTTTCATATATCGATGTTAAACTTACATCTGAGTTTAAGAAAATAAAAAATAGGTTTAAAAAAGATTGGGGTTGAATGTCACAATATTGTAACCATATTTATAATTTAAGAATTAGTGATGTATTTTGCAATATTTAAAGGTTGAATTTACTATAAATTCATAATTTCAGGAGGGGTGATTGATAAAATTGTAACACCTCCTAGAATTCAGTGGTGGTTTTTGAAATTTTCTAAAAAATAGTATGGACTTTTGAAGAGAATACTAAAATTTAGTTCTCTTGAGTGTACGTGGAGTAGTATGATTGGTCCACGTGGAATAAGTAGTAGCTTACCTGTTTAGCCGGTCAGACACGGACTAATATGTTAATCTTGCGCCACGTGTAATGATGGTGGACGATCTTGTCCACGCGGAAGATCTCAACCACCAATCCTCGTCATCTCATCTGTGACAAAAAGGATAAGATCGTCAACCCGTGTTCTCCCCTCTCCACATTTCTCGTCTGATATGCCAGCCTGGCTTTTCCTTCTTTTTTTTTTTTAAGGAAAACAAAAGTAAAAAATTATTAAAGTCGTACGCTTAAGCTTTATTATCCCTCAAATTTAACTTGATTATAGCTAAACGAGGTTCAAATTTGTTCCCGTAATTATGTGCTATATTCTAAAAAAAACAAAAAAAGAGCAAAAGAAAAAGGGTCCATAGAAGATTGTCCTAATTCATGAACTAAATATAATGTTTTATTTATATTTGAGTTGGTATAATCTCTAATATATATACTTCGATTTTTTTCCGGATGAGCTTGTTTAAATCGAGAAAGTTAGAGTCTTCAACTTGTCTTGAGAATGAGCATTTTTTTTATGCAATAACATGTGGTAGGGATTCGAGTTCTCTACCTTTTGTTCAAAGATATATGATTTAACCAATTGAAATCTATACTCAGGTTGATAAGTCAGTTTTTTATTTTGTTGAAAGTCTTTGAAATTGTCGTAGCATGTTGATCTTCTCAAAAGATTAACGTTTTGTTTGTGGATCTTCTTGGAGGAGCGATATTTGATATTTAATACTTTTTGGAGGATTAACTTTTGACTTATTGATTTTTTTTTCCTTTTTTTAGAGAATCGATATTTGGATTTTGATCTCATTAGTTGAAAAATATGAAACTACCCTCGTCATATTTTATCAACATGGATTGCTTTCCTCTTTAAATTTAAATTATTTAATATATTATGATGATGTACTTGTAAGTCGTAATAATCTGTTTAAAATTCATCTAGTTTTCGTGCAATTGTATGCAAGAGTAGAAATGTTAAAATAAGATTGTCTCAAAATTAGGGCTTAATGGGCTTCCAATTAATCTACTGTTCAATGGGTTATATAGAGCCCAATGGGCCTTGTGAAACAACCCCTAACGTGGTAAAAAAACGAGGCAACGGTAAAGTTGTAGATAGTACGATTAGTACAGAATCTATTGTTACGAAGGAGAGAGTTTGGGAGGATGTGGCATACTCTGTAATCAAGAGAACTTGGAAGAATGAGAGATAGCCCACTTGAACAATATTATCAATCAAATTAAGGGGTCGTCCACAACCTTGAAAAATATTAGCAATCAAATCAAATGAGTTAAAAAAAACATTAACATTAATTAAAAATAAAATAATAGATGTTATGAAATAATTCAAATTCAAATATAATTGAAAACTAAAATTCAATGGGTGGAAATATAAAATCAAATCTAGTAAATACGGGAAGCGAGTGGTGTTGGTCGGAGGTCGTCGAAGAGGATGGTGGATCATAATTAGGTGGGAGGAAGAGTAACTAGAAGTTCGGGGAGGGAAGAGAGAAAGAGAGAGAAGAGGGGAAGAGATAGAAAGAAAAAAAAATATACAAATATACAAATATGTCAAAAGTAATATAAAATTAAATAAATATACAACTGATCAAGTCACGTCAGTATTTTGTTAGTAAACTCCAACGACCTTTTAGAATTATTTTTTAAAAGTCATACAATAAACTGTCACTTTTTAAAACTTAAGAATCAAATAGAAACTTATTTTAAAACTTAGGGATTAAATGTGTATTTTTTAAATTTAATTTTAAAATTAAGTTAAAAAAATTGAGTTTTAAAATTTAAAAGACCTAAAAGCTATCAAATTCAATAAGATAAATAAGACGCGTATGCTTTAAATCGAAACTTATATCAATTTTTTCATGCAAATTAAAACTTCTAACATTTCAATTTTATAATAATAAAAGTATACCTAAAATTTCAATTTCTAAAAGATTTGTTTGTTTTTATCCTTATTTACTAGCATTTTCAACATATAAATATTTTACTTGGTTTCATATATTTCGTAGTATTTTGGATTCATAGTGAAAGTAATGTCTTTTTATAGAAAAAAAAAGAGTATAACTTTATTATTAAAGATAATGTCTCGAAACTGAACCAAAGTGAAGATAATGTCTTGGTATAATAAAGATCAAAACTATTAAAAAGAGTATGATCTATATATGTTGAAAAGGCTCGCAAATGATAAAAACACACGATCATGTTAGAAATTGAAACTTTAGGTATCCCTTTATTATTATAAATTTAGAAGGTTAGAAATTTTAATTTACATGAAAAAATCATATAAGTTTCAATCTTATTAAATTTTATGGCTTTTGGTATTTTAAATTTTAAAATTAAATTTATCATTGTTTGGACATTGGAAAACCCTAAGACTTAGAAGACAAAGGATGTAAAAAGAAAAAGAAAAAGAAAAAGAGCCTAAGTCTCAAAGAAGAGGGGATTGGAGAGGTGTCGCGACGCCGTCTGCTGGAGGAGAGACCGCGCCGGAGAGCCGCCATCTGCTGCCGCCGGAGAGTCCCGCACCGCCGTCGCTGCTGGGAGATAAATCGTTGCCGTCGATCGCGGTCCGCCATTCGGACGTTGCAGGGAGTTGACGCCGTCGACGACGTTTGCCGGAAGCCGCCGCACGCTAATCTGTATCGCCGCAGCCGGAGTGGGTCGTGCAATAGGGAGGTTCTTTGGCGATTCCGTTCAGATCCAGATTTGGATTCGACACAAATCTAAGCGTTGAGGTCGTATTTCTGTATCTTTACCTCTTTAAGTGTTCTTGAACAGATTGGTTATATTCAAATTTGCTCCTCTAATTCTTCCATTCTTGAATCAAAGTATTAGCTATCTGATTATAGTGATTTCGTTTCTCATTTTGTTTATGATTCGTGTGCCTATTATATTGTTCCGTATGTACCAACATTAATAATACAGACTCGAAGGAATATTAATCTTTGCATTGCAAGTTGAGCGTGGAGCTGGTCTTTTAGATCGAGCCACTATAAATTCTCATCTCAATTCTCTATATTTCATTACTGTTCATTGCTGGAATTTATCGTTAAATTGTTGAAACAATTTCTGTGCATAGTTTATATAAAATCCGTTTAAGCTGTAAAGAAGACTTTTAAAGAGCGAAAACGTTCCTGTAATTCATACAAATATATTGCAATTTGTTTGTTTCAGTTCAATGGGGGCTCTAAGGTGAAGAAAGAAATTGAATAAGACTACTTCTCTATTTGCAGGTGCAAAGGTTTTAACCATCGCTACAAGCCTTTAAATTTGGAGGATCTTGAAATTGCTCTTGCTCTGGATCTCTAATCAGATCAAATCAATGGCGTTTGATGTGCATATGTTTGAATCTTTGGAACCTTCTCGTTTCGTATCCTTCTCTTTCCCGAACCCCTGTGACTCTCAATCTTACCTCCGAGTCGCTGTTCTCGATTCACCGATTGAATCCACTGGTTCGCTTTCGGTGGCCGCGATGTTCGTTCCGCCGGGCCGAGAAACCGACTGGATTTTTTCCACCGAGTCCGGCCACTATCAGCTTCTGTTCAACTCGCCTGGAATTTTGCGTCTGATTCTAGTCGGAGATCAACAATCCCCGGTCGACGATGATGCGTTGATGATCTACAATCGTTCGTCGGACGAGGATTTGGCTTCGATCTGGATTAGACTGGAGGTAAGCTTGCGCCCTATTTTTCTTGCTTTATCTCCCAAATCTTGTTTCAGAACTGGAATTCCTGAAGTACCGATCCTAAGTTACGTCGATAACGTGATGTGTAGTGTAGTTTTAGAGCGATGCATCGGTTCTTACGTCGGTGAATTCCTAATCGAGGATGTGGAAATCGAGAGAGAATCGAGGACGGAAATGTTCGAAACTAGGGAATTCAGGAGGCGTTTAAGATTCAGGACAATGCCGAACTTTATCCAAACAGAAATTCGTATAATCCCCGAGACTAATCTAAATCAAGAAGGCGTTGAAATCCAAAATATCGAGTTCAAACCAGATACTAGGGTTCTTGTTCATCCTTACTTACCTCCAATGGCGGCGAGCCTCTCATTGATCGATTCCTCCATTGACGGAAAGATTCAAATTGGCCATAAACCTAAAGCCTTATGTGTTGGAGTTGGGGGCGGGGCTCTTCTTTCCTTCCTTGTAACGCATTTGGATTTTGAGGTGGTCGGTGTGGAGATCGACATGGAGGTTCTCAGAGTCGCCCGCCAGTATTTCGGATTAGCAGAGAACGAATTTCTTCACATTTCCATTGGAGACGCCATTGAATTCCTTGAAAACACTTCAAAATCAGTCAAGAAACAGAAGCCTGGATATGATGTGATCATGGTTGATTTGGATTCGAGCGATGCTCGAAACAGCGGCATTGTCGCTCCGCCGTTGGAGTTTGTAGGGAGAGATGTTCTCTTGAGTGTTAGATCAGTTCTTTCTGAACATGGAATTGTTGTAATGAATGTGATTCCTCCTGACAAGTTGTTCTTTGAGAACTTGATTGAAAAATTCAGATCAGTTTTTGATGATTTGTTCCAGATTGATGTTGATAATGGTGAAAACTTTGTTGTTATTGGTTCTGTTTGTCCAATAAGGTCTCTTCCTCGTGTTATTAGAGAGAACAAGAACAGCTTTTTGTGTAGACTGAGATTTCTCCTCTCAGGAGCATACATGGACTCCATAAAAAGGATTTGAGTTTTCTTGAGAATTCAATCAGATTTAAGAAGAATGGACAACAAGGTTTATGGGAAGATTTTACAGAGACCCCATTCATCGTTTTCTGTGTAGAGTTTACATTGACAGCAACTCGAACCCGAACCCACTTGGCCCGGTTCGGAGTTGTCAGGAGAGATCTTTGGAGGTGTTTGGAACTGTATATTTGGTCAGAGAGTTTCTACTATTACAAAGGGTTGAGTCTCGAGATGAAGAAGTTCTTATATTTTCGAAAGGTTTATTTTGGTTGGTATACTTTTTAAAGTGATAATTTGTTTCCTTATATTTTATTTTCTATTTCGTTATTTTCGACTACAATATCAATACTTTAAGAAAATAAAGGGATAATGTTTAGAAAATATAAAGATCAAAATGGATAAGAATTAAAAGTAAAAAACCACCGATTCAAATTGGATAAAATTTGAATGAAAATAGTATTTAAGCTTTTGGTTTAAATTAAAAAAAAAAAAAAAACTATCCTGATGGCTAGAATTCCGTTATTAGGGTGACCAAAAACCGGTAGAATCAAAGAGCCGAACGAGCCGACCAATTAGAAACCAAAAAAACGAATCGATTTCTAAATTGATCTCCAGCCTTTGGGCCATACCACAGGCCATGGCCCAGTCCACTTAATAAAAGGAATATTTATTTAAAGAAAAAAAAACAATTAAACAAATATCCCAACAAGTCACTATAAAATTCTGTGTGATTTACGCAGCCTCCTACTCCACCAATTTTCTCCAACATCTCTTATAGCTCAGTTATCTCTAAACCCTAATTGTTCATTTTTCTTTCCCGTTCTGTGCATCATTGTTTTCTCAAATACAGGTTGGAAATTGAAGGATGAATTAGATGAAAATGATTGTTGTCACGTGGAAAAACCACTGTCTTGAAAGCAATTTCGGCACGAACTCAGATATGTACTTATTAGAGTAGATTGAAATCGAAGTAGCTCAGAATTTTGTAAAGAATTGAAATAGTGAAATTGTTTAAACAAAACGTGGAAAATTCTTTTGTAATTCTCTATCTCCTTCCTTCCAAATCAGGAGGCTGCTAGGCCCATATATGGGTGAGAAGCAAACCGTCATAAAATAATTTTTTTTTAGTAAACCGTTATAAAATATAGTTATAAATTAATGTTACGGAAACAAAAAGTTTAATCATAAAACAGTTATTAAATCCCAATAAAACAGTTATAACATCGTGAGTTTGGCGGAAGAGCGCTTGGAATGGTGAGGGGAGGGCAGAGCGAAAAATGTGTAACGGCTAAGATTTAACCGACATCGTAACTCCTTATTGCTTCTTTTTTTTTTTAAATTTCAGCGCGTTTTATTTTATTGTCTGTCACTGTTTCTGTTCATGAGCTTTTTTATCGTCATCGAAAGCCATATTTGTTGTAGTGTGAACCAGGAAACAAGTTTTCTTACTCGTGAGAAAATTTGCTAAAGTTTGTACTCTTTTTTAGATCGACAATTGTATAGGTAGAAAATCGAACCATTACTCTTTGGGACCATACGTTGAGAATGACAAAAATAAAAAAATAATTTTGTAAAATATCTTGTTCCATGCGTAGATAGTTTTTGAATGGAGGAAAAACTTTAAATGGTAGGGCCTCGGCCTAGAGTAGGCTTGAAAAAGGATGTTTGAGGGCAAGCCTAAGGCATTTCACACGCGTGTGTCACCGTCATCTGTCTGGTTGGATGGATTTGAATGTTATAATGCACTAACTAATTTAAATTATATAATTTTTGTTTTAATTAAACGTTTTTTTGGGTCTTATAAAATCTCGTGCTGCTTGCTTTTCAAGAACACAAACATTTCGCTTTGTTTTCGTAACAAACTCTTTGAGCACCGATTAAAAAGAAACTCCAGATATTTGATATCTTTCTCTTTGAATGAGATCTCAATTCCAGCAACGGTTTCATTAGATATTTTACAATTGGAATCTCTCTTTTTTCCGATCCAGTTCCTTCACCACCGCGAACCCCAATTAGATTCAGGCATGATACACTTTTTAGTTATTGGGAAAACCCAACTACTCTCTTTCGGATCCAGGAAACAGCTCTCAGAGATCTTTTTTCCTTTTAGAAGATACAAGAGCGAAATCAACCTATTGATATTGGAAGAGCCAAAAGATTCTTCCAATGTATCATTTCTGGGTCCAATGAAATTCATAGGTATAGGAAGAAACCATGTCAAATAGAAATTTTTTCTTTCGACCATCTTTCGATTGTTAATACAATATATAAGGACCGCTCCTACAAATAGTACTACACAATTGATCGTGAAATATCGATTGCTTGTTGAACCCTGTGAATTGCCTGAAAGTAGGATACTCCAAATTCAGGAGTCTAAGAGTTTTATAAAACGTTCTTGATGGAAAAAAATGTGAATGAAAGATCCCACTGAATTGAATTGGGTCCATGAATCTAAGAAATAGTGAGAATTCTTGATCTCCCTCAATTCGAAAATCCAAGATTTGAATTGATGTCCTTTCATTGAGTCCTTCAAAATTGTCGAGCGAGCGCACGTATGAGGTAGATGTTGTGTCAACATTGAGAAACGATCGGTAGAGCACGATTTAGCACTGAAGTCTTGTCGAATTTACTTTCAAGACGGTGGGTTCCACAACACCACCCTGTTCATTTTTTGTTTTGTATTCTTCTTCTTTCTAACACTTTATCCACTTAACTATGCTCAGATTAACAAATATTCTCTCTTTCTAACTTTTCATTAAATACACCACATTACTTAACTATGCTCAAATCAGCGAAATTTACTCTCTTTCTAGCTTTTCATTAAATATACCACATTACAAATATGGTAAATATGTTTTTCCTTATTGGTCTCTCAATACACGTTAATGTTTTTTCTTCCCACCTTTTTCTATTTTGTTTTTGTTTTTTTTTTTTTGGTCAAAATCTTTGTCGCTTCTGTCCACTTGATTTTAATTTTTTTTAATTTAATTTAATTTTTTAGAACCACTTGATAACTTTTTGGTTCCTAACTTTAAATAATTGTCCGAAAAAGATCGAGAAAAGTGGAGGTCAAAAATGTAATTTTACTTAAACATTATTGGTAACTACTGTTTAGTATAAATGTGATCACAATGATATTATTGATTTAGATTTCTAGCATATTCCAAAAGTAACTCTTGAGGCCAAATCATGGTGGATCCAAATATTTTATCATCATCTTCAAGTGAAACTTCTAGTGATTTTTGAAAGACTCCGGTTCAATTTGTAAAATTCTTTGTATATTCTAACGTTATTATTGAATCTGAATCTCTACTCGTGATTCTCCTCGAGAGTAAAATACACTCTAAATGATGAAAGCAATTGAGCTGCTGATATTTTATACAGTATAGCAACTCTGTTGAGCATATTTATTCATTCTTGCTTGTTCGACGTTTGTTGAATGTAGTTGTATATTCTTTTGCAAAGAGAGTCGTTTGCTCAAGGACTTCTAAAACTTGGTCTTCTGCTAATATTCTTCTTTGATTTCTTCATTTAGTGGAGGACGATGCTACTTTTTCTAAAATTTCTAAAATAACTCAAGTGACAAGTACTATCTAATAATTTTTTTTTAACCTTAAAGAAAACTACTCATTCTAAGTTTTTGTTCATTTTCATAATTGTACATTTAAAATTTGATTAGTTTGATCTTGATCAAAATTTTGTAAACAAGGATTAAGGTGGTCACTTTTAAAAATAAAAAGACAAAAAAAAAAAAAAATATAGACATCTTCAAAGTATTGGGGCTAACAATAGACAAAAAATGAAAAAAAAAATACGAGAACCAAATAAACGTTTTAAATGTTTAAAATAAATAAACATTTAAAATACCAAGATTAAAGGTATAATTTAAAACCTTAACCTAAATTTAGTAAAATAAGATTATATAACTTTTTTGAAGACTCTAGAAAATATATAATTATTGAGATATGATGCAAAAAATTGACTATATAATAATGACATTAATTGGAATAAAAACCATATGCTTCAAAGCATCTAAAAATTAAAAATTGGTGATTTATTTTTACTATCATCATCCAATGCCACCATTTGGAAATTTTGTACCAAAAATATTTCCTCCAAATAATTTAACTCACTATGAACCAAGACGGATTATGGTGTTTAAGGGATCTTTTCTTTCTAAAAAAAAATTTGTTTTGTGCTTCTTTTATTAATAATCTATAATGTTAGTTATTTTAACAAAATAATACAAACACGTGCATCATCGAATCTCGAATTCTACAACTATAATTGGACGAGAGTGTAGTAATAAATTAAGGTGACTCATTGACAAGTCTACGTGTTGCACTCCTTTCTATTTATTTATTTTTAGATTAAAGAAAATAATTAATATTAAAAAGAATGTTACATGTAAACTCAAGTATTAGCCTAATCGTTGAGATTAGATTCAAATTTCAACCTCAATAATTATGATATTGTATTTAAAAAAGTACCAAGACTAAAATAGCTAGATTCAATTGATGCGGAAAAAGAAGTAAATAATTATAAAGATAATGGACAAAATGATAGCATACAAGACCATTCAGGAAATTATTGTCCTCAAGCATGTGACAGATCATGGAATAAACTGACATAATTCTAAATGATAAAAATAATTTGAATTTTTAAAATAAACATTTGGATTTTATATGTTCCTACGCTATATCCAATCCATAACACATGCTAAATAATTACATTGTTTTTTTTTTTCTTTGGTTTCAAAATTAGACAACAAGTATACCAAAGAGCATTGTACTAAAAAATAATAATAAAAAATAAATAACCAAAGAGTATCATAGATCCAAAAAAGTAAAATAAGAAAATTTTCTAAAATAATATGTACAAGACTATCTTTATATATATGAATTAGAAAATTAACTCATTTTAAAATAGCTGTATACCTTTTTTTTTCTCTCTCTTCTAACCAGATCGTTGGTTGAGTAATTAGTTGAGAATTTTTGTTAAAAAAAAAGTTCATATGAGTTCCAAAAATTCATAATTTGATTGTGGAATGAGTGTGAATTGTTGATGCGTGAATTATGCTCCCTCAGTTCTTTTCCAAATTCGCACCAAACTTGATAATCAGGAAATAGAGAATCTGCAAAACCAATCAAACCTATCGGTGTGATTCCAGTCACACGAGCTCCGATGCCTAAGTTAGCAAGGAAAGTAGATGGATAATGAAGTTAGAGTGTAGGGAATAGGGTGTTTTTGCTTATCTCCAGGGTTTGGCTCCCCTTCCATTTATACAAGTCGAGTTCTCATCCCTTGGGTTTACCCCAGTCGAATCCTCGTACATCTCAATATTCGGGCCCGCTCGTTCGTTGTGGGCTTTAGGTCAAATCGAGAATCAAGGCGGGATATTTCGAGTTGGACTGCGAAATAGTCGGGATGAACCGCTACAGTTCTCGTCCCGACAGAGAACTGCTTGGTGCCGACCATCGGTCGGCCAGGGGGCGGCCCAAGTCGTTGGTGCCGGCCCCCCTTTCCTAGTTCGTGCTTTTTTTCTCAGGTTTCCTTCGGTCCCCGTCGCTTGGTCTATTCTTCTTTTATCTCCCATAACATGAATTATTATTGTTGATGCAAGATTTAGCCGATGTACGGGAGACGACTTCCGAGGTCGGCCGATTGCACTTAGACGATTTTTCGAGGTATCTACAAGGAAGTAATCACTCCGACGCCCAAGTTAGTATTCAAGCCGAGCTCAATGGGTAAACATCAGACATATTTTTCATACTTGGACCTCCGGAGGAGTGGCGTATTTATAGTGGTAGATGTACATCCGATGTATTTCACTATTCGGATGGGATCCGTCGAGCGATCGTTGGTCCTCGACAGTGACCAATCCATCCCTGTTCTGGCGGACTCCCAATTTGTTTAAGTTGTCGCCGCCGTCCTGACAAGTCGGCTCCTCTGATCCCACTACACTCAGGTCGGCCGTTCGTGGTCATCCCCAACAATTATCTTTGAAAGAATCATAGAAGATGTTTTAATTAAAAAAAAAAAGAAAAAGAATATTTCGTTGTTGATTCTCTGAATTATTAATTCATTTTTCTACTTTTGAAAAGAGTGCTATGGTTTTCTTGTGATGATTGAAATTTAAAATATTTAATTACCTTTCGAATCCACAATGTGAACCAAGATTTTAATGGTAAAAAATGTAATCAAATTGCTTCACTTTGACAGAAAAATCCAATGGAGCATCTATTTCAATTTAGTTTAATAATAAAGGACTAAAGTTACATCACAATAACTCCTAAAATTTTACTTTTATCAACAGTTATTTTACCTTTTTTTTTCTTTAATTTCTAAACTAATCTTAATTACTCCCCTGTATGGTAGATTATGTCTATCCAACGTTGATGGACAAATTCCAGAGTATTAAATTTTCGTTGCTCGAACTATATTTTCATTTGTCAATAAATTCTTCATTGACATAAACATAAATCGACTTTTGCAACCAAGTATTAGAAACTATCAACAAAACATAACTAATATTTATTTAAAAAGGGTAAAATATTTATGTGTTAAATTTTAAAGTGATATCGATTTTTTTATGTATATTTCTATAAAATTGAGACATCT
The DNA here is from genome assembly GCF_013281855.1 of Momordica charantia. NCBI lineage: Eukaryota > Viridiplantae > Streptophyta > Magnoliopsida > Cucurbitales > Cucurbitaceae > Momordica > Momordica charantia. The sequence goes on along the minus strand of NW_028275167.1, from coordinate 27,858,084 downwards.
ACCTCGCAATCTTTTCTTCTGTTGCTGAGAAAGTCTTCTTCGGAATGTAAGTCAAAGCCTTGAAGGAGTTGTCTCCCCAATCTGACTCTGGAATAAAAACCTTGATTATTACATGCATCTCGATATTTTCTAAAGAGTGAGTGCTGGCCTTTTCATATTAAATCACAGTCATTTCCCTCTTTCTTGGGGATCAAACTCCAGGGAACAAGCTTAAGCTCAAACACTGATGTAAGCTGTCAATCATTAGATTGTTCTTTTGGTTTAACATTCCAATCATCTACGTCAGTATTTAAAGTCTTTGTTCTGATAAAAATTTGGATGAAATAGTTATACATGAATTAATGGTTGGATTGGAATATCACAATCACAATCACATCAGCCTGCACTAATAACGACTAAAGCTAAAAATTAACCTAATTCAAAGTATGCATGAATGAGTTTTGAAATCCCATTTTGGGGTTTGAATTTATAAATTAATTAATTTCTAAATTTTCAAAATATCTATTTTAGACTTATTCAAAATCTTTTACCTTTCTTTCTACTTCAACAAATTAACGATGTAGTTTCGAGTAATGTGTTCAAGATGCGAGTATTAAAACAATTAGATATTAGATTGGTTAAATAGTACAGCAAAGATGAAAGTAGGTACTTTTTTTTTAAAAAAGATATAAGAAATGAGAATTTAAACCTACGACTCAAGATGGAGAAGTACAAATTATCAAATCGCTTTAATGAAGTAAATGTATTTCTGTGATTGAGTTAAATTATCTACCTATTTATTATTGTTTTAGCATTATTGAAGGGTAAAATTTTGAAGGAAAGTTTACTTATGTAATAATTTAATTATGTTCAAACAAATGCTTTTATCTTATAGGTCAAACTATAAGTTTGACACATTTGAACTTTAAAGATTGTGATTTTATATCCAATACATTTTTTAAATTTGAAAAGTATTTCTAAATATAGAAGGATAAATCGATAGGACAGACATATTCTTACTTACCACCATTTAACGGCTATTTATTACATGGAAAATTTCGGGCGAGGGATTACTATTAAAAAAAAAAAAAAAAAAGCTGCTTTTTGTTTTGTAATTTTAGCTACAAACAAAATCCAAAATTGGAAAAGCAGCCTATATTAATCGGCAATGGCAATTTGCAGAGCAGAGAAGCAGAAGCAGAAGCAGAGGAAGACGGAAATCTGCAGTCTCCAACACAAGGTTCGCTTTCAATAACTTTCTCTAACAATTACAGTTTCTCCAACGCAACAATTTTGTATGTCTCCACTCTTTTGAGTCGCAATTCTTTGGATTCTGTAGAGTCAGTTTCTTCACTCTCAACAATTAAAACTGATTCTCGTTTTGGCTTCAAGCTAGCAGGACCGTAGCATTTCTCTGAAAAAAAAAAAACAATCGCAATCGCCCCTAAATTTTGTATTATCCATAATCCGCTTACTTCTGTCTTCAACTCTGTAGAATCTTCGAGCTCTGTGGAGTATACAATAAGGAGTTCGGATTGATTGGATTGGAGGAAGGAGAAGATGAAGAATTCCGTTTCGGAACAGAGTTTCTTGTATGAGAGTGAAGAAGAGGAGGATCAGGAAAATGTAGTGAATAAAGGTGAAGAAGGCGCTGGAAACGATTCGGATTCTTCCGATTTTTCGACTGAAAATCGGAGACGGAGCAAACCTAATTCCTACACCACCACTTGGCCTCAAAGTTACAGGTATTTCCATCTCTTTTCATCTCAATAGATTAGGCTTTTTGTTCCTCTATCAATCTCTTTTCTATCTGCTCCAGACTGAGACTCCTTAATCCGTTTGCTTTCTGAGAAATTATAGCCACTCGTTTACTGATGTATGTTTCCATTCGAATGCTGTTCTTCAACTGAATTTCTATTGTTTTTAATGGATAAGTAAATTCAACTTATTCAAATTAAAAACGAACTTAGAACATATCTCAATTGAGTTAGAACATATATCCCGGAAAACTCCACATTTTGTCTGAACTAAAAAAAATCCAAATGAAAAAACATGTAGAGACTCTCACGGGCCGGCGTTTGGATTAGTATGGTCTAAAATTTGATGGTTTTGGTAATGGTAATACTCAAATTTAGGGGTTATCTTATTATGTTTCAGACAGTCGATGGATATGCTGGGAAGTGTGCCATCGCCTAACATTGGGATTTTGGGGAATTCATCCTTAACGAGATGGGGAAGCTCGTTCCTATCCTCTTCTTTAACGAGGAGGCACACTCCTGAGTCGTTAACTTCGGCAACTAAACCGCTGCTGCCCACGGTGGACGACGAGAAGCAAGAAGAGCAGCAGCAGCAGCCACCGCCACACCAACGACTTAGCTCTCACTCTCTGATTCTACCCTTCACTTCAAGGAGGCCATCCATAAGGAAAGATGACAAACCTTCCAAAGTTTCACATGAGTTCCCCACTTCTCGCCGAAGCACATTCAGTCAAGCTATGCTTAATGGTAAGTACTTCTAATCAAACACATTATAGAATATTATGTCCATAGATTATTCCTTGCATCTCTCTCGCATTCCAAAAGCATATAGTATGGTAGGTGAACATGTTGCATTTGTTAAGTACCATTTAAAGATGAATAAACTTGATGGGTTGGATAAATTTAATTCATATGTGGATATTTTAACACTCTCCTCACTCGTGGGTTTAGATAATTGCACAAGGACCAACAAGTAAAAATCATATAAATGGTAAACAAACAACAATACAAGATTCGAACACGAGGCTTCCCGCTCTGATACTAGATGAACAAACTACCACTTAACCCAAAAGTTTGGTTTGAGTGATTATTTATTCATCCTTAACAGTATTTTGGCAGTATTTTGGTGGAGGTCTGGGGCCTATGAACCCGGCATGTGGCGTTTTACATGCAGACTACTTTTTCTCCCTATTATAATTTAGTACTCTGTCTCATAGGCATGACAGTTGTTTGTTTCTGGTGGCTAGTGTTGCCTTGGAGGGTTGGTCGGTGTGGATTTATGGATGTTTTTGAAAAGATTTAGGGATTTTGATCTAGTTTATTAATCCTCTGCTATTACTCTGTTTTTTCATTTTTGTATATTTGTTTCTGCTATCAATAGTTTAAAATTTTGGCTATGTACCTGCAATTATTTGTGCAGCACATGATTTCAAGTCCCTTATTGTACTCATCTTATTTAGAGAATTTTTGCCAAACAACATATCATCCTTATCAACGTCCCCATGTCAGCAAAATATCTCTTTTTTATTATTATTATTATTTAAAAAAGTGTATATTTGTTATTCAAAAAAGACTGCTATCTTGGGCATTAGCGACAGCCACATGGAATTTCATATTTGATTGATCGGCTTTGTCAGAAATCTGAAAGGACCAGCACCAGAGGCAGAGGGGCCTAACCACGTGACAGTTTTGCATGCCTAATTCAACAGCTGGTTTTACACAATTGGGAGAGACCTTCCTTTTCTTTCTTCTCAGACCCAAACTCCTTTCTTTTCTCTTTCTCCCAAAAACGGCTTGAAATCAAATAATGGACCTTCTGCATCTGCCCAAAGTTGCACAATTTTTCATAGACGCGGCGATTCTTTAAAGTTTGTCGGATTGCAAAACGCTCACACACATGAACACTGTGAATGTGATTACTTTTTATCACTATTTTCACTCATTACAGACAACAACCCAACCCCGACATGCCTAAAATCTCACATGAAATAAACTTCACCCGTTTGGCGTCATTTGGACGCTACAGCGTATAGCGCACATGAACTGCAATCAGGCGGCAGAAGCCACGGCTTTTAGCCTTATTATTCTGTTATATTAAGAGGATTTTAACAATTTTTTGACTAGGAAACAGATTGTTTTTATGTGTGGATAATATGAAGTGAAGATTAATTATAATTATAATGATAATGACGCAGGTGGGAATGTGCTGTGTGGTGTTGGAATACTAACGACGCCGTATGCAGCGAAAGAGGGCGGATGGCTTGGACTGTCCATTCTGCTCATATTCGCTGTGCTGTGTTACTACACCGGACTCCTCCTGCGGGACTGCTTAGAAAGTAAGCCGGAGCTCGAAACTTACCCAGACATTGGCCAAGCAGCCTTCGGCACCACCGGTCGAGTCGCCATCTCGGTATGCCTCATTTCTTTTTATTTTTATTTAATGTGGTATAAATAATTAATTAATTAATTTACTAAAGGGATATTATAAACTAACCAAAATGATGTGTTGTAATGCAGATAATATTGTACCTGGAATTATACGTAAGTACACAGCTGGCCTCATTGAGTGAGTATGTGTTGTTGTTGTTTGTTTTGTGTAGTCTGATTCTAACCAATGAATGTAAATTGTGTGATTTTGAAATGTTGACTGTTCTGTACCTATCTGAATCCAGGGGCTCCACGTGGGTCCACTTTTCGTTTGGCCGTTGTCGCCGTCGGTGCCCTGCCTGCTGCAACTCCTTTTTTTTTTTTTATTTGTTTTATTAAACTTTTACATTTAGTTACTGTCATTATTCAACACGTGTGACTTAGTATATATACTGCTTGTTATCTCCATTCATATCTAGATATGAGGTAAAATTATTTATTATCTGAAATAATAATTAGCAAAATACAAGTCCAGACTCCAAAGATGTAGATGTAGGTAGAATGAAGTGAATTGTTTCCTAAAATTATCCCTTACTTTCAACCTTAGATTGCTCTCTAACTGGAAGTTGAAGTTCAAAATAATTGACAATAATTTTCATTTTATTGAATCATCCTAAAAACTTCTGAAATATACTAGCTCCACCTTTCCTTTTTCCCCTACCGGCTTCCACTATCCTTCCAATATTTCTCGAAAAATATAATATCTTTCTCATCAGTTTAATATGTATGTTCATTTCATTAACTTTGAAAAATATTTTATTCATTTCTTGATATAACCGGGCAATATAATTTATCATGAATCTAATTATTATAATGTTACTATGGAGACACTTATTGGAAATTTCTCTTGCTTCAGGCTTCTTGTATTGAGTACATAATCTTGGAGAGTGATAACTTGTCTTCTCTATTTCCAAATGCCTACTTAAATTTGGGTGGATATGAGTTAAATCCACACCTCTTATTTGCTCTGATGACTACAATTGCTGTTCTTCCTACTGTTTGGCTCCGGGACCTAACCATTCTTAGCTACATCTCTGGTAAGTGGTAACAACTAGCCAAGCTACTCTAGTAATAGCAGTATTACATTTATTGAATTATCATCTGCATCCCTTGTGGTTTCTTTCATTGTTCATGCAGCAGAATTTAATCTCCAGCAGTTATCTGCTTCACTTTCTTGAATTTTTCGACACTTTAACCTGAAATATTCGAGACCTGTGAGCAGGTTAATTGTGTCTGAAAAACTGCTCCATGTGTGTGTATATATATATAATTTGTCATGTCTTGTTTGCTTTATGGTGATATTGCACAATGATATTCAAGCATTTACAGAGAGATGGTTATAAACATACTTGCACCATCAATTTTGCTGCTTCAGCTGGTGGAGTTATCGCATCAATATTGGTGGTCCTATGCTTGTTCTGGATTGGTTTGGTGGATGGTATCGGTTTCCAAGGCAAGGAGACAACGACGTTACTGAATCCTACAACACTTCCTATTGCTATTGGTCTGTATGGCTTCTGCTATTCTGGACACGCTGTTTTCCCCAACATTTATAGTTCAATGGCGAAACCAAGTCAATTCCCTGCAGTGCTCTTAACATGGTAATGTAAAATGCAGAACTATGATAAGAAAGTGTTCAATTTATTACTCATCTACCTATTTTATCATTCACCAAGTCAAATGAATGAATAAGAAGTTTAATGTCCTCCCGCGAACAAAATCGTTTTACACTAAAAGTTTCAAGTCTTAATGCAGTTTTGTTACTTGTACTTTGATGTACGCTGGAGTTGCTTTTATGGGATATTCAATGTTTGGAGAATCGACACTGTCACAGTTCACTCTTAACTTGCCAAATAACTTGGTTGCATCAAAGATTGCCGTCTGGACTACGGTATAGTCACTATAACTTCCCTTTCCACTGGTGATGACCCTCCTATTTATATTCTACCGTCAGATATACCTCTTCAATTTTTCTACTGCTGTTCAATTTTGGGATGCTTTTGGTCATCTTATAGATGAAAATAATATGATTTTTTACTTCAATATCCACAGCTTTGTAAATCAGTGGGAGGCATGTTGCTGGTTATGAGCAGTAACATGTCGTGCCGACCAGTTTTATCTCAAAACTTTTTCCCTCCCTGTTTTTAGCTCTCAGTGGCTGAGGTTTATTGTCTGTTAATGCCTAATCTGTAGCAGTTAGTGGCTAATACTTCGCCTCTGATTTGTTTATTTGCAGGTGGTTAACCCATTTACCAAATATCCTTTTATCTTTCTAGATAATGCAATGAACTCTTCCAATTTCAATACAGTTCGAAGTTATATATATTATATGATACAATCAAAGAAGATTTAGGAAATGATTTGGACTGATGTAGACCAATTTCTTGTGATTGATTTTGAAAAATGAGTAGAAACAACAAGAAGAATGCATACATGATACAACATCTTACATGAACAACGATGATTTTTCTTAATGAAATCTACATATGCGTTAACGTTGACTCCAATTGCAATGAGCCTGGAGGAGCTGATACCATCAAATCATTCCCAGTTCTTTATATTCTCAATCCTTATTAGAACAGCTCTTGTCATCTCTACCTTGGTTGTGGGTCTCTGCATTCCTTTCTTTGGTAAGTACATCACTATTTGCTATAAAATGAATATGAAATTTTCGATGCTGACAAAACAGTTGCTGAATAAGTTCTGAGATGCACAAAACTCTTTTCTTTTCTTTTTTTTTTTTATCTTTTTGACCCATGATTTCTATGTTATGTTGAAGAGTCATCTTAAAGATTGTTATCCGTCGCAGGCCTGATTTTGTCGTTGATCGGATCACTATTGACCATGCTTATTGTAAGTTTTTGTGCAGTATGTGAGTTTGTTAATCAAGTTTTCTTAATTTATAACATTATTTAAAACTGTGCATTGGCAGAGTTTGGTGCTTCCTTGTGCTTGTTTCTTGAGCATCCTAAAAGGGAAAGTAACACGTTTTCAGGTAATCTTATTCTTTTGTTGTGCTACTGCTAATATACTTTGTGTAATTATGTATGCATTATGATCTAACCTGAAAATACCATTTTGAGTGTTTATTTTTGTAGAAAGTTGAAAAATCTAAAAGAACAATAGATTTCATGTTGACTTATTGCAACTTGCAAGAATAATGTGTAGGGAAGAATTCCCCATTATAAAATATAGTTAAATTACAAGATTTGGTCCTGGACTTAGTTCCATATAATTTTACAAGTTTCAATTGGATACTCTAGCTTGGGCATAGTTTCAATTTGGTTGTATAGTTTGGTTAGATCTCACAAAGCATCTAGACGATTGTTTTATCTACTCGGAAATTCACTCATTTTTCTTATTGTTTTGTCTTTAACCACAATACACAATATATCAACCAAATAAAAATTATTAGCTTATTTGTTGATAAAGTCAGATCAAATTATAGATACTGTAAATTCATACAAGTTTTTTGTCCATTTTTGTGCAGGGAGTAACGTGTGGCATAATAATCACAGTAGGGCTCATAGCGGCAGGCTTTGGAACATATTCTTCCTTAACAAAAATCATTCAGAACTTGATGAGCTGAGAAATTCTGCTTGCATTTATTTTTATTTTTTTGTTATTTTTTCAGTTCCAATTTTTACTTTATTTTTCTTGGGTTTGTTTTGCAATTTCTTTTTCTTTGATGAATATTATGATTCCTGAGGACCCGTTTGGTTGAAAAAGGGTTTCAATAGAATGATTATAGATATTTACGTGTTCGTCTTCTCTTTGGAAAATTGGAAGAAATAGGTATTCTGTAGGATCTTTTAAGTTTTCTAATCGTCCTTTTAAAACTTTCGTATCATCTCTTTCCATCAATTTCTTTCCTTTTCCATCAATTTCATTTTTCTAATTACTTCGCGAGAGAGAGTTGAGCGAGAACAAATCCATATGCCATTATTTAAAATTTTTTATTTGATAGTATCTAAAATTATAATTTTGAATGTGATTGTTTTTTTTATAGTATTTAAAAATTAATTTTGAATATAATGTTTATCAATTCAATATCATTATACAGGTGAATAATTTCAAATGTTTTGAAATAAAATGTTGTTTATATATAAAAAAAAACAGTAGTAATAATAAAATTTAGTTAATTTAAATGAAATGATAAATAAGATTAAATTGATTGGATCTAAATAAATTTTGAAATAGTTCGGTCAAATTCAAAATCAATTTAATTAACAAATAATCATTAAATATTTTTCTTAATTAAAAATTTGAAAATTGGAATCGAAACAAAATTTCAATTTTTTAAGTTTCGTAAGGAACGGTAAGTATTCAAATTTGAAATTTAATTCAAATTTGTTTCCGAAAATCTCTCCTCAATCCTATGTAGTTTTGTCTTAATTATGATTGAATTTCAAATATAACCCTCCAATTTTGCTTTCCCCTCTTTCCTTCTTAATTTAAATTTTAATCAAAGTATCAATTTAAATTATAATTAAAAAAAACGTGGAGAGGGAGACCAAACATAATATGAGATTGAGAGAGAGAGATTGAGGGCGAGAGAGATCGAGAGCGATAGAGAGAGGGAGAGAGAGAGAGATCGAGACCGAGAGAGGAAATGAGAGAGATGGATCGAGAGCGAGAATGCCTATTCTCTCAAACTTGCCCTTCTCTTTTTAATATATTATTTCTATTATTAAATTTGCAATTTATATTTTATTATGAACTTTGACAACATTTAATCCCCTGACTATTTGTAAAGACTTGTTTCAGTAGAATACGTTATGTCCTTTTGCAAATGAAAAAAAGCAAAAAGAAAAAAAAAAGAAAAAAAAAATTACCTGTAAAAAATATAATAATCAGTAAAAATAACCCTTTTCAAATAAAATTTGACGCTTTTTTTAAAGGTGGCTAGGCTACGAGAATTATGATTAAATAAAAGTAACAACTGGTACAGTTTTAAGTCTAACACACCCCCACATGCTTAAGTTAGTAAAAGATATTGTTGAAGAATGTAAGAGTATATTTCGTATTCAAGGTCTCTCTTCTTATTTATAGATGAAGTCTTCTTGAATTGGTTCAAATAGATTGACTCAAATGAATTTGGGTCAGTTCGAAGTTGGTCTGGTTGAGTGGTTTTACTCGAACGACTCCACTCAAATTGCTTTCTTAACTTCAATCTACGAAAATTTGATAAGGTAATTTTACCTCATATGAGAATTAAGGATTCAACCTCGTGAACGAAACTCATGTTAATCAGCTTGCATTGGAATTGAATCTAAAATTTTGAAGTGCTCAAGATTTGAAAAATTAAGATTACAAATTTTTCAAAAAAATTAATAAAGAAACGGGTGGTCGGATGAAAATGATCAATTCATAGCTGAATTTTCTTCTTCAAGTGACTCGATACTATTTTAGACTCGTTAAAAAATACATGTATAGTCAATTTTCGTTAGAATAATGATGAAGACTGATACGGTTACCAAGATCAATGCGTATAAATTAAAGTATCATCTAACGGGTTGGTTCAACAACTTACCTCAATTAATTCAATCTCAATTTTAAAATGATTTAGGGCTAAAAAAAAAAGGAAAATGAAACTTTTCCTCCTCACGACTCCATCTCTCTCACCAACGATTCATCTCTTATACTTCTGCATAGAATTTTCAAATTCAAAATTGAGATATTCTCTTCCAAAAGTCTTCACTTCTAAATTCCACTGTTCTGATATTGAAGGAAAAAAAACATTGTTGAGTGAATGTAGTGATTTTTTAATAACAACATTAATTCAAATTAATTTTGAGTATATCAATTTGAGTTGGGAAATTCTACATAGAAGGATGAGAGATGAATCCTGAGTGAGAGATAAGGGTCGTGTCTTAAATCATTTTAAATTTGAATCGAATTGAATCGATATTGAACTGACTCGTCATATGGTACTTTAATTTGTACACATGGATCCTTGTTGGCAACTACGTTAGCCTTCTGTTAAATCTTAACTTAATTTTTGATATAGACTAGATCATGACCAATTTCAAAGTTCAAGGACCAAGAGACTAAATCGTTAGGACCAAATACGTTTTTTAATTTTAGATTTTGTAATTTCAATTTTGGTTCATTTTAATCCGTGTATTTTTTAGAGTAGCTCTATACATTTTCACTTTTACCTCATTTCTAAAAAAAAATTTATGCAGATTGAAATTTCTAATAATATTTAAATAGTCTTAACATATATTACTAAAATCTCTATTTAAAAAATGAACCACAAATTCCACGCCATCCAATATTAAAACTTACACAGTTTTTATACTAACAAACTTCTTTTATAAGAATCAGCTACCACTTTTTTTTTCCTTCTTCCGGTACAATATAAAGGTGGAAGATTTCAAACTCATAATCTCTTAGTCAAAACACGTACTTTTAAATATTATCAATTAAACAATACCAACCTATATAAATTACTGCTCTACATAGTTAACATAAATTTAAAATTGAAAGATAGAAATATATTTATAACTTTTTAAATTACATGAACAATATGAAGCACAATACTAAAGCATATATTAAAAATCTATTAGCTTGAGTATAATTTAATTGGTTAAAGTATATATTTTCAATTAAAAAGCGAGGTGTCCAAACTCCTAACGTGTTATTTAACTAAAGTAAAATAAAATAAAATGTAGTAAAATACATTTTGATAATTGAGTTTGAATATAAATATCTATTTGGTCACTGAGTTTTAAAAACCAACAGTTTGGTCATTGTTTCGAAAATAGTTCTAAATAGTTGTCAGAGTCAAATTAGTGACACTAATGAATGAAATGCTGAGGTGTCATTGTGAGGTATATATTTATTCTTTTATATTATTTTAGGTATCATATTAATTTTATGCTGAGGTGTGAAGAAGAGTGGCTGGTGAAATGGACATTGCCATTCATAAGGTAGACGAGATTCAATAAGCTTGAAAAGACAATGGCATGGAGGAGGGGGAAGAGAGAGAAAAAGATAAAAAAAAAAAATATATATATATATATATATATGTATATATTACACTTAAAATAATATAAAATTAATAAATATACATCTCACAATATCACGTCACCATTTCATTAATTAAAGAACCAAATTGTAATTTTTTAAAATTTAGAGATAAAATAAAAACCTATTCCAATACTACGAACTAAAAATATATTTTATTCCATGAAATAAAATATTTTAATGACATGAAATTTTGATTTTTTAATGGAAAAAAAAGAATGGGTTTTCGTAGTTAAGTTGACTTGAAAGATTTTTTATATTATTTTTTCCATAAGCGATGGATCCGTCACCTGCACTGAATATATATAATATATTTAATTCCGACAACTTTTCCAAATAATTCAGAAAATGAGGAAAAAAATCCATAAACTCAAGGTTAAAATACATATTTGGTCTCTGAACTTTCATCAAAGTAACGATTTAGTCCTTGAACTTTTAAAAGTAACGATTTAGTCTCTATACTTTAAAACTAGTTACGATTTAGTCCTTACCGTTAAAAGTTAATTAGTCTTAACATAAATGTGACGTGGCAAATCCATGTGTTCAAATATAATAGACAGCTGTACGAATTGGTTCAATATCGGGTTGGTTCAAACTTAAACCGGTTTAGAATTAAAAAGGAGACCTCCGCCACCTGGGACCCTCTCAAGTCTCCCACTATAGCTATCATTTGAGTCATCCAAGCCCACTCCACCGCCTCCATCTCTGCCACACCCATTTACCAACGACAACTACAGCTCTGGTTTCCCGCCGTTGTCGGATGAGGTACCTCTCCCTCTTCCAAAATTCAATCAAAACCCAGTTTTATCGTCCTTATGGATTCCCAATTTTCCATCCTAGGATTATAATTTCTTCCAAAGCAACTCATTCCCTATAATTTCTTCCCTCAATCGATCCCCCAATTTCATTTTTCTTCCGCTGAACTATTATATTAATTCAACATCACACGCCCATCTGGGGTTTTTTCCCCTTTTTTAGGCTAATTCGAGATTTTCTTTAATGGAAAGTTGGATCATTCTTCTTTTTCCCTGACTGGCCTGCTTCTTCTTCTTTTCTTCCATTTTTACTACCCAATTCGGTAGCATTTCGTTTTCTTTGATTTCTTATTTCTCATCTTTTCTATTTGGTGGGACATTAGATTAGATACTGGGAGGAGCTTCATTTGGTTTTGATACCTATTTTTCTCTTTTTTAATAATATTGACCGACGAAGCAGGGGCTCTTCGACGGCGATGGGGAAACGAAAGTTGCACTGGTCGTCGGTGCATGGGGTGGCGCCGCCGGAGATGGAGGCGGTGCCGAAGACCACAGCGTCGGTGGTGGAGTGTGCTTGCACGACCCAGACGGCAGCTTCGTTGGTGCCTTGAGAGGGTCTGGGTGGGGGAGGTATAATTCTAAACCGGTTTAGGTTTAAAACAACCCAATGTTGAACCAACTCGTACATCTGTCCAATATATTTGTACACATGGATTTGCAAGGCAAATCACACTTCTGTTAAAACTAACCTAATTTTTAACGGTAGGGACTAAATTGTAACTAGTTTTAAAGTAGAGTTACTAAATCGTTACTTTTGAAATTTCAAGGACTAAATTGTTACTTTGATGAAAGTTCAGGACCAAATATGTATTTTAACCTAAACTTAACTTGAAGAAAGTATAGTAATTTTTACATTCTGATAAAATGTATGTTCCAACAATTGTTAAAAAGAAATATTCTCACATAAGTTAGAATGAATTGATAAGATTTTAGAGAAAAAAACGAGGTTAAAATTTAAAATTATTTTTATTTTACGTGAAAATTTCATGAGTTTTATTTCGTTGATCTATTCGATTTAATCCGGTGGAAATTTTGATTTTATTAAAATTCATGAATTTTCAAAGATTTTTACCTTTCCAAAATTAGTGGATGAATTAATAGAAATTTAATAGAAGAAAAAATTACAAACATTTTTTTAGTATAGGGTGGAAATTCGAACTTATGACCTCATATGTCAATTACTAAATTAATAACAAAATTTATAACATTTGTCTAAATCTAGAGTTTAATAAAATAATTAAATGATCAAATCGAACACAGTTCAAGTGGTTAAGGTACCTATCTCTCGTCAAAAGGTACCTATCTCTCGTCAAAAGATCATGACTTCGAATTCCTATCTACGTGTTGTACTAAGAAAATAATAATAATTAAATGAAATTACAAGTCTAAAAGAAAAAAAACGATAGAGGTCATTAATGGCTGCATGAGGCAGCCACAACTTACTTTTCAATTTATTTATTCATTTTTATTTATCATTTTATTGTTTATTGAATTCTGTTTGCTTTTGTTTTTTCATTAACAACGAAATGGCGTTTCGTTAAAAGGTTTGCACTTTTGAAAATCGAGCGTTGAAGTTGAAGCTCTGACCCTACGCCGGTGGAACCCAACCGGAACCCTCCTTAGTCTGCCGCCGGCCCGATCAAACCTACCGCCGCCACCACACGCGCCTCTGATCTCTTCTTCATCTCTTCTCTCTCGCTGTTTCCCGATTCTTCTCCCTTCCGAAATGGTGAAAGCTTTGCCCCTTCACCTCGGAACCGCGAAATCTTTTGCCAAATTCCACGCCCCCTTTGATCTTTCCACGCCTCCCCATCTTCCGGCCGGGAGGCTCGCCGGCTCCGGTTTCAACAGGCTTCCTTTGCCCACAAGGTTTCCTCCGCTTTCCCAGAAAGTTTCTGCCACTGGGGAGAAGACTTCGCTCCTCGGGGCTTGGACCCAGGAGAGTCCCTTGCAGTTTCGAGATGAATCCCCTGTGTCCATCGAGCTCAAGTCCATTTCTAGCGAACATGAATTTGACCAGGCAATTTTAGATGCAGCGGAACGCGACGAGCTCGTGATTCTTGTATGGTATGTACGCGTTTTCTGGGAATTTTTTTTGTGTTGATCGTGGAAATTTCTTCCCCAGCGTTTAAATTGGTATTTCTTTTTGGAAGATTTAGAGGATGTGAATGTATTTGTTTTTGGCTGGATCTTATTTGATCAGAAGTTTACTTGGCTAGATTTTCCCTGGGGTTTCATTGAAACAGAATAACTTCCGTTGCACATTGATTGTGATAATTTTGAAGTGAATGATGCTTTATTTTCTCCAGTTTTCCTTACCAGTATTTTAAAGTACAATTCTCTTTATCTTCTTTTGTTGAAAAATGAGTCTGTGTGGATCTGTAGGATGGCTGACTGGTGCAGAAATTATATTTATTTAAAACCCCAATTGGAAAGATTGGCTGCAGATTATTACCCCAGGTTAGCTCTTTAGCCCATTCCTTCTGACCAAGTAAATGGTTAAAATTTGTACCATATTATCATTCTCCAACTGCTGGTGGATAATTCTAAAAAGACCAGTGTGCCAGTACTTACTGAAGTTGTGTACGTGCTTGATAAATTGTAGATTGCAATTCTACTGCATTGATGTCAATACGGTGCCACACAAGCTAGTTGTTCGTGCCGGGTTAGCTGTAAGTCCCTTTCCAAGCTTTTGATACTTATAATGATCTTCATAGGAAAATTGTTCTTCTGTAAGGAAATGATTTTCTTTGGATATTGTAACTATGAACTATCCCTTTGTATTGTACTTCTCTGAAATGTTGGGGTCTGGGAATTATAACAACCTGGTAGTTTCAGGCTTGGCTAAGTCCACCTTTAGATTTTGGCAATTAAATTTTCTGTTGTCATGGGGACTCCAGATTTCTGTTGACAGTAGAAGTTGGACTTCGGTTTCATTACCATTAGGAACATTTCCAATATGCATTTTGAACATCCTGGACAGAGGGCATGTTGAGCTTGTATTAGTTTTATGGATGAGTTGATTGAATAAGCTGCATAATCTGTTTTCTCTCTCATTTTAATGTGTGCAAACTTAAAATCTTTCCATCCTGGGTTAACTGCTACAAGTCCTCATAGTGTTATTTTTGTACATTTTCTCATGTATCTCAACCTTTTGTCGTTTCAATCTACCAGAAGATGCCAGCTATACAGGTGAGTTCCTTCACGATTACCTCTTACAATTGGAAATCTTCCTCTCTACTACTAATCACTAATGTTCTGAAGATCTTGATGACATTTGTTACAGCTATGGAAGGATGGTAAGAAGCAAGATGAGGTGATTGGTCTCTACAAAGCATATTTAGTCGCCAACGATGTTCAGAAAATGATCGAATGTGAGCTAACAGGCGAGTAACTTTCAACTGGTACCCCCGTTCCACTTAGTGGTATAAAAATTAATTTGACAGCATCTCATCGAAATTCCTTATTGCTTGTATTCATCAACATAAAGAACAAGACCTGCCTAGACCTCTTACCGAGTCTTTTTCCTTGGAAAGAGATCGTTTCTTTGTTGTCATGGGGTGGATAATCTAACACGTACGTCCAATTCTTGTCACATTCTGAGAAGTCTTGTTTGTAACGTACCAGCGTTTTATATACCATTCCTTTTCATTATATCTGATATGCAGAATCCCCTGTTTTTTGTTGTTACGTTAATTTAATTGATCAAGGATTCTATTGAAGAGTGTGTCTTTTTGAGGCTTCTGGATCTCTGAACTTTGTTATGGTTGAAAGGTGTTATTGGATGGATAGTGATACATGGTGGTGCCTTGAATAGTGAAAGGCACTTGGGGAATGAATTAGGTGGACCCATGTACATTGAAAAAAGTTACAAATGGTGGTCCTGTCTCCTGTGCAACTCATAAAAGCTTCTCTCTTTCTTATTGCAATATCAGTATTTTTCATTTTCTAGTTTTATTGAAAGGGGTCCCATTTTCTTTTTTCAAGAACAGTTTCAGTTTTAAGGCCATAAGTAGACCTTAAAAGCTTGTTTCTTTTTTGCCCATCTCTCTCTTTCTCTGTGACCTACTTGAATGGTCAATAGAAAAACAGAACTGAATAAACATCAAGAGGTCATCTTCTACTTCTTTTTGGTTTGAAGTTCATAAATTTGGGAGACATTGTACAAACTGTGTCGTGGGGGAGTTGGGAAAGCAAGTTGTTGAAAAAGTAATTAACATTACCCTCTCTCGGTTCCTTCTCCATCTCTCGTCTCCCTCCCCTCCCCTGCCGTCTCTCGTCTGCCTCCGATCATCTCCCTCCCTAACTGTAGATAAAAAACTCCCTACCTTTAATCCCTCGAAATTTCGGGTTGGACTGGGTTGTGTTGTCTTGTAAACTTCATTCAGGTCTCTCGGATAGCATAATCGAAAATTTTGGATTGATCCAAAAAATCCCTCTAACTGATGTGACCCAGCCTGTCTACACCCATATGTCCCACTCATCATCGGTCGAGAACCATGTTTCCTTGCCCTACCATTCCAATATCATATTTCCCAGAAACTGCCATTCTACCCCCCACCACCCCCACTTTTTCCTTTCCATCTCAATCTTTTGTTTTTTTGAATGGGTTTGATGAAGATGTTGATTAGGGTTTTTGGTCTCGGTATGGTTTTAGGCAAATTCATAACAGAATCGATTAGTTTGAATGGGCTTTGTAAGTTTAGGAATACAAAGAGAGGAGGTTGATCCTCTGTTTTTGTTTTGAAAACAAGATATATTAATAAGATTAGAAGCAACTCTGTTTTTGTTTCCAAATTCCAAGGTTAATGTTCAGTCCAACAACTGCAAAAACCAACCTTACAGTTACCTTTCTTCTAATATCACAACACAAAGACCAATTCAATAATTTTTTGATAAAATTTTAATATCACGGATAAGGAGCCCGCTACATCTTTCAATTGGGTTCGACCTACAGAGTTATAAAGTATAAGTCAAATTACATGTGTAGTCCTTAAACTTTCAAGATTGTGTCCAACGTGTCAATGATTATTGTTTATCATTTTTAGGTTAAAGGTTAGTGAATGATGGATAATGTTAATAAAGTATGATTTACATGATTCAGGTAGATCACTTGACACATGATTAACATGAATCTAGGTCATTTACTTGATAAAATTAATGCATATCAATTATAAAAAAAAAAGAAAAAAAGAAAGTGTCTTCCTTGATTTATTGTTGAAAAATCTAATACATATATATAATGTATATCAATGTAAATAAGTTATTTTTTATTATTATTATTATTATCATCATCATCATCTTAGCACAACATGTGGGGGATCAAACTCACAACCTCTTTGTTTGAGATATGTGTTTGAGATATGTGTCAATTACTACTGAACTATACTCGGTTTGATAAGTTATTTGACAAGGAAAGGAGATTCAAATCTCCGACCATAATAAAATAATATAATGCCAACTTGAATTTAACTTAACTAGTTAAGATATAAACTAATGTTTTGGAACAATATATATTACAAAATTTAAATTATCGGGTCAATATCAAATAAAAATGAGAAAATTTTGCAATTATTTTTAAAATAATTCAATCCAAACCGTTCAGATCCGTTGGATTTGGGCATAAGCATGTATTTCCCTGGTCGGGCCCAACCCGATGCTAGAGAGGAAATTGTGGATTGGTCTATTCAGACTTTGGTGTTCTAAATATCCATAATTTCAAAAAAGTGTTTAGGTGGATAAATTTCGGTGACAAATTTGACCTAAATTTTGAAAATGTATTTTTTTAAAAAAACAGAAAATAAAGAACAAAATATTATAAAACGAACTTAAATTATATATATATATATATATATATATATATATATATTTATTATTATTTTTTTTTTATTTTTTTAAAACAAGCTTTTTTGTTTCTAAACTTCTCTCATAAAATTTTAAGAAGTGATAAATTGTTTTTATATTGGTTCATGGTTTCTCAAACATAATCCTCTCTAGTTATTTTGCATAATAATAATAATAAAATGGCAAAATACACTCTCAATTACCGAGATTTAGAATAGATGTCTATTTAATCACTGAAGTTTCAAAAGCCACCTTAGTTACAATATAATTTTAAATAACTTGCCAGTATAGTTATTTGTTAGGTATATTATTTGTTGGGTGATTGTAGAGTGATATGGAATCTTTGGACGAACATCTTCTTCCTTTCTCCCTCATTTTTTCATCTCCTTCTTTTCTTCCTTTTGTCCCTCATTCTTTGACGAACGTCGCCTCCGCTGTTTCTCTTCCTCACCCAGTTACGTTCACTGGAACAAAGGTGGAGACACCTCCATTATCAAAACAAGTTCGTTAGCTTCTATAATTGTAGATTATCACAAAAAGAAATATAACATGAATCACAAATCTTTTGGAAACAGAATAAATCATCAACTTTCGTCTCAAGACATCTAACAAATTCGTCGTGTAAATAACTTGCATGTACACATTAATTTATTGATATTGCTATCCTAACATTTATATTTTAGTATAGAAAAAAACAGAAGAGATTCGAATCTCCAACTTTAAAAAAGTAAATAATAAAGTTGACTGATATATATATTCATTTCTTATTCTAATAATATATTTACCTCTAGTCAATCATTTATCTCTCTTGCATTTTTATCTCATTCTATCTCTCTAATGTATACGTATTCATTTTATCTTTCTCCACCCTATATTTCTAGATCATTTGTTTTTTCAAATAAGACATAATTAATTTTTAGGCACATAAAATTTCGTAAATAACCATTGTGTTTTTCTCGTCGCACTCTATTTCTAAAAATTCCATATTTGTTAGAAAATTTATTACAAATACACCCTAAACTTAATTCATTAAGACACCCTTTATTAAAATTTAGTGCATTAGGTTTAACCATTTATTCTTTTACCTACATGAGCTTTAAGCTTTAAGCTTTAAACTTCATTCAATAATTCAAACATTATATTTATTGTATTTTTATCTTTATATTTTCAATTCTTTTTTCTTCGATAAAAAAAATACCAATATTTTCTATCAAATTACAAGTTTGACCTCTAAACTTTTGACGTCGTAATCATGTTTCTAAAATTTAAAAACTGCTAAACAACTTTGAAAATAATTCAACTTTTTCTTTTTAATACAAGAATTTCAACGTAAAGCATAAACTAGCTTAAAATTAAAGTAATTAATATTTGTTAAATGTAAATACAATTGTTTTAGACAGCAGTTCTGTGAAAGAGAGGGCAAAATGATGTTCATGCAATGCACGTAGGCTCCGCCATGACCGTGGATTGATGATCGGACGGCGGTGGTTGCGTCTCTGTGACTGCGTTTTCTGTCTTCGTCAAAAACATTGTTGAAATGAAGAAGGAATAATAACAGAACAGCCATTCCGAAGGATCATAGGCCCACGCGAATTTCC
Source organism: Momordica charantia (assembly GCF_013281855.1). Lineage (NCBI taxonomy): Eukaryota > Viridiplantae > Streptophyta > Magnoliopsida > Cucurbitales > Cucurbitaceae > Momordica > Momordica charantia. Next base: position 27,838,632 of record NW_028275167.1, on the reverse strand, counting down.
CCCCTTGCGAATTGTTCTGATTACTTCCTAATTTTTCGATTTCAAACCGGAAAATTGCTGAATAATTGCCAAATTAATTTCCCATTCCTTCTTTCGGTTCCAGATTCCGTAATGCCACGGTAAAATCTGATTTCTTCCTCTTCTATCCTCTATTCAATTCACTACTTTGCTGCATTTCTCTCTTTCTCTCCTAATTTTTAATTTCTCGGCTATGGAACAATTCGTTGGGTCTTGATCGTATTCGTATCCTCCTGGAGGATCTTATTCCAGGTCTGAAATTTCTCTCTTCTTCTCCTTTCTATCTACAATTTTGGGAGTTGGGATTTGGGATTTGGGATTCTGTCTTCCAGTTTATTGGGGGAATTCTGCGTTTTCTTTTCTTCCTCATAATTGTTTGGGAGCTTGAGGGAATTTTCAGAATTCCTGTTACTTACGTTTCTTCGGAGGTTGGCCTTGGCGAATCTGTGGGTTTATATATATAAATTTTATATGCGAGTGGTTCTGTCTGTATTCTTTTGATTGATTTGCTCTTTTAATACTTATTGAGTATGAAAATAGTGGGTCTGGGTTACGAATTTAAAATTCGCTTCGTTTTGATATTATGTTATGTTTTTTTCTTGTGTTTGCGTGTGGGGAATGTTGGGATTTTAGAGCTGAAAATCCCTGAAGATGGCTTCTGGGAGTAACACGGACATGCTGTCAATACCGAATGAAGGTCACCAAGTGCCCATTGGAAATTTTGAAGATAATTTGCGGACTGAGCTTGAACTACTTCTGAGAGAGAATTCCAATCATTCAGCAACAGGGAGAGATGGAGATCTGAATATTTACCGGAGTGGCAGTGCTCCTCCAACAGTTGAGGGATCGTTAAGTGCTGTGGGCAGTCTATTTACCAGCTCTTATTTTAACGAGTTCAATGCCAAGGGTAGTAATAATGATAGGGTTTTATCAGAAGATGAGATTCGCTCACACCCAGATTATCTTTCTTACTATTATTCGAATGATTATATCAATCCAAGACTCCCTCCGCCATTAGTATCAAAAGAGGACTGGCGTGTTGCACAGCGGTTTCAGGGCAGCGGGTCTTCATCGGGGCGCCATGGGGATTGGAACTGGAAGAAGCTAGGAGATGGTAATACTAGTCCATCATTGTTCTCTATGCAGCCAGGACCTTCTGTACAGCGAGCAGAGAAAATTAATAGTAATGTCACAGAGTTTGGGGATGCTAATGGAAAGAATCTCTCCCGGAAGGCTCTATCTGAGTGGCACGACAGGGGGAGGGATGGTTTAGTTGGATCATATAGCAATGGGCTTGGTGCGAGAAGGAAGAGTTTTGCCAATATTGTTCAGGTAACTGATCTAACTATTTTACACTCTATCCATCTAGCTTGCCCTGTGGTGATATTTTTTCTGCAAAATTTTAAATGCGCTTGTTTGCAGTTATCTTAAATACATAATATTTGTATGTGTTACTGAATGTAATAGAAAGTTCGGTCTTAATAGTTATGTTGTATGGATCAGTGATTGCTTAAAACACGGCAACTGATATGAGTTTACTACTTTTCGACTTAAAAGGTTGGAGCATACATACATTACATGTGACATGTAGATACTGATTTTCGACTTCAAAAGATTTCTGGCCTGCTGTGCTATTTATAGGAAGATGAGCCTTAACTTTTCCTATCTTTGTAATTGGCTGATTAAGCTTCCTTGTTTTAAGGTGATAATTGAAGAGAGAAACCTCTTATGTGAAAGTCTAAGATTCTATCTGTGAATCCCATCCGTGTTTGAATCCCTTCTTTGCTCATAATAAGTGAACTATAATATAAGCATTCCAGCTGTAGCATGTCACGACCATGGCGAGATAAAGAAATAATCGATTCTCTTCTGAATTCAGTCAGAAGAATATAAATCCCTCAATGAAATAAGGACCGTAAGGAAAATTTAACCTTCTTAAGGTATTTCCTTTGAATAAGAAGATAATTTTATGATTTTAAGGTGATATTTCATCTCTTAGGTGAGTGGTATATGAAATATAGTTAGCAGCGGTTTGTGGATACTTCCATGGTGACTGATGAGTGAGGACAAAATGCATTGCAACTTTTTGCTTCTTTGTACTTTTGTTGACATTGCTTCTGGACCGCAATGTTTATTTTTGGCCTTTGAAATCTTCAAACTATGCAGTCAAGTGATGCTCATGCGTGTGAGTTGTATCTTAGGTGTGCTGTTGAAAGGTAGTATATATTCTTTTCTTATGATTATCTGTACTTTTTGGATTGTAGTTGTAAACTATTTTTTTGCCTTGCTTATGATCTCTAGTCAAATAGAAGCTCTGATTTTATCTTTCTGTTTGTTTGATGTGATGGGATCGTATTTTCTTCTGCATAATCTTAGCTCCTGTGTTGCTTGATAATACAAAACATAGGGTAGGTATATTTTCCCGGAGAACCCTATACAGCAAATCGGCAACAGAGTTACAGAGTAGCTTTTAATGGTTCAGAATTATGACCATCATTTGCTTTAGTAAGTGTCATCTAGCAGACAAGACTTTTTCTTCTTTCTGTAGGGATCCAACATGGCATTTATTATTTAACTTCCTTCCTCTAAGTTTGCATTTATTCTTTAATAATAATTTCTCTCCTAAATTCTGATGGACTGATCCAATTTTATTTTATTTTTTATTATAGTACTTTTCTTCATCATCTCGAAGTCACTTTTGTTAGGCTAGTGATCCCTCCAAATTAAACTGTATTCTCATTTTTGTTAAATATGGTGCCCCGCATTATTTCTTTGTAGCTTTGACATTCTATTTATTTTGATGATTCATAGCTCATGATGCTTTTAGTTTCCCCTTTTTTCAGTTTATGTTAAAACTAGTTTTATAGGTAGGGATACATGTTTTCAAAATCATCTTACACATACAAATATAACGATGCCTTTTGGTCTTATAATAAAGTAGTTTTCTCATCGTTGGTTAGGTAAATAAAATTATTTTTTTATCTAATGCATTAAATATTAATATATTATATCCTGCAGGAGGGACTTGGTGAATCTGCTTCCTTGTCTGGCCAATTGTCACGCCCTGCAAGTCATAATTCTTTTGGGGATGTTGACACTATGGGAATTGCTGATATAAAGCCACCAGGATTGTGTAATGGAGTGGGTCCTATTGAGGACTTGCATAACTCAGGCCCCCCTGGCTTTGTTGGAGTTCAGAGTCATAACAAAGCAATGTCCCATTCCTTTCTGAATCCTAATTGTTCACCTCTCTCAAGAAGCACGACTCCTGAACCACAGCTAGTTGGAAGGTCTTCAAGTTCTGGTCTACCTCCTGTTGGCAGTAGAGTTTTTCCTGTGGAGAAAAAGAACATAACTTTGTCCAAGGTCCAAAATGGTCATTCTGCTGGGTTTACTGAACTGCCTGACATATCTGGCTTGCACCTGTCAGCAATTAGACCTGAAGATGGAGTCAATGGGGTCCAATCTCAGCTTCAACTGGATCTTGGTGAACAGTCTAATTTCCTGATCAACATGTCCAATGGTATTCACACACGTGCTCGACCTGAGTTTAGTGACAAAAAGCTCTCAAAACCAAGTGATTATATTGACCTAGCAAGGACAAGTGGGATTGTAATGAACCCTAGAGCGCCTACAATGAGTTCCCACGATCATGTTAACTTTCCCAAACGAACGTCTTCTTCTACCAGTCTATACTCCAAAGCAAATTCATCAGGCTTCGGAAGTAAGGAAGGGCCAACCAGACACCTTCTAAATGCAAATGTTCAGAGTGTAGATTTGGCTGGATATACTTCTGGTGATCTTGCAATGAATATGAATCACAGTTCTGCTGTTAATGGCTATGCAGCTTCTGATCATATTAAGCTGTCATCTGGAAGTTCTGATCGTGCAATCCATGCTGGATCTTGTTTGCAGCCTCATAACTACTTTGATATTTCTCGAGGAGACTTGCATGGCCTTAGAAATGCCTATCTTGAAGCCTTGCTTGCTCAACAAAAGCAGCACTACGAGTTGTCACTTTCAGGTAAATCAAGTGCTTATAATCACAGATTGTATGCAAATCCTCCATATGGTACTGGCATCCCATATCTGGCAGACCAAGTGTTGGATTCTGGTCTTTCTTCCGTTGGACATGGAGGTGCAATGCTGCATAATGAACGACTCTTACGCTTTAACTCGACGATGAGAAATTCAATAGGGGCCCATGGGTCTTGGCAGCCGGATATTGGCAATAATGCAGATAGAAGTTTTCCGTCTACTTTATTGGATGAGTTCAAAAGCAACAAGACTAGATCTTTTGAGCTTTCAGACATTGTTGATCATGTCATTGAATTCAGGTGCATGTGGTCTTTTGGTGTCTATTTTACGTGTGTTATTCTCAGGGCATTATTAAATTATATTATTTTATCTTCTTTCCTAACTCTTGGTCTTCCTGTATTATGTAGTATGGATCAGTATGGAAGTCGTTTTATTCAGCAAAAGCTGGAAACAGCCAATGTGGAAGAGAAAACAAAGATATTTCCTGAGATAATTCCACATGCTCGTACCTTGATGACTGATGTCTTTGGAAATTATGTCATTCAGAAAGTAAACGTTTTTGTAATGGGATGTATCCTTCAATGGCTCGTTATATTAAAATCTTGAGTTTATTTATTATTCATTGATGCAGTTTTTCGAACATGGTACTGAAATTCAACGGAAGGAGTTAGCTGACCAACTTTCAGAACATGTTTTGCCCCTCAGTCTTCAAATGTATGGATGCAGAGTGATTCAAAAGGTTCTTTCTTGACTGTCTCCTGCTTATGAATGTTCATTCAATCTGTAATTAGCATTAGCATTGGCCTGTTGGGTGGAACTTTCATTTGATTTTCATCCTTCAGTTATGAATACTTCCGTTCTATTAGAAAAATTAGATGCACATGAAGTTCATCTGATTACAAATAGTGGCTTGTATTTTTCCTCTTCTAGTTTAACCTTTAGAATTTTTGTTGGGTGAACCAAATGAAACGGTGATAATTTATCAAGAAACGATCCAAATGCAGGCCTTGGAGGTAGTTGATTTGGATCAACAGACTCAAATGGTTGCCGAGCTTGATGGTTCGGTAATGAAATGTGTCCGTGATCAGAACGGAAACCATGTTATTCAGAAATGTATCGAGTGCGTCCCTCAAGATAGAATTCAGTTTATTATATCAGCATTTTATGGGCAAGTCCTGGCACTATCCACCCATCCTTATGGCTGCCGTGTTATTCAGGTTACTAGTTTGTTTCTCCTGTACATTATTCTTATTTGTTGGGAACATTTAGTATAATATATGATTGATTTTCTGCTCTTGATGCTGTAGAGGGTATTAGAACACTGTGATGATGTGAATACACAACAAATTATCATGGATGAAATCATGCAATCCGTTTGCCTGCTGTCACAAGATCAATACGGAAATTATGTTATTCAGGTAACACAACTTGTGTGATTCGCCTGACTGTTTGTCGTTCAGATGTGACTTATTCAACTTGGGAATCAATGGTCATTATATGATTAGTTGGTGCATTTTTTTGGTTGCAATTACTTTATATAATGTGATAAGTCTTTAACTGATAGTTCTGTTCATCATATTTGAAGACTTTATGGTCAAAGATTAACAATTCTATTGCCTTTCTTTTGTAGCATGTCCTTGAATTTGGTAAACCACATGAACGATCTGCTATTATAAATAAGCTGGCAGGGCAGATTGTAAAGATGAGTCAGCAGAAGTTTGCTTCTAATGTTGTAGAGAAGTGCTTAACATTTGGCAGTCCTGAGGAACGTCAACTACTAATTAACGAGATTCTTGGTTCCACTGATGAGAACGAACCATTGCAGGTCTGTTAGGATTCTTACTTGACTTTATATGCATGTCTATTACACCTGCTTTTGAACATCAAAGAGTAAGAATCATATATATAAATGCAGTTGGAAAGATGTTAGGATTCAATAAATTTGATTAGAGTCTGATAAGATAGTACATATGTCACAGGCAATGATGAAGGATCCATTTGGGAACTATGTCGTCCAGAAGGTTCTGGAGTCGTGCGATGACCAGAGTCTTGAGTTGATTCTCTCCCGTATCAGGGTTCACTTGAATTCCCTCAAGAGGTATACTTATGGTAAACATATCGTCTCTCGTGTTGAAAAGCTCATCACGACCGGAGGTGAGAGGCATTACTTCTTCATTTTCATGCCAGTTTTGGATTGCTTTGTTAGTGTAGTAGCAACTCATCATGATAAACTGGTTCATGATTTGCAGAAAGGAGAATTGGACAGTCGTCGTCTTCATTCTCCTCGTCCTAGAGCAGTTTGCCCGTTGTCAACAAGTCATCAGAAAGAATTCCTTTTCTTTTTCTTCTTGTTGCAGATAAGAGAATGGAAATGTAGGGGAGTCATCTTTCAGCTGACAGGATATAGTTATTTTGTAAATAAACAAGAAAACGATGAAAGCCCACGTTACAGAACACGACAGGGGCGGGCAAGAAGAGTCCATGTAAATGAGAATAACAAAATTGGAGAAAGAATTTGTATATTTTGCGTTCCTCACTTTCTTGGAACTTCGCTGCAGGTAGAGAGAAGTTCAATATTTAATGTAAAGCCTAAACCCAAATGTAAACGACTGAAGAAGTAAAGCTAATATAGATATATATATCATATATCATATATCATATATATGTAATGTAAGGAAGGAAGCTATAAGAGCTTGTAAGTGGAGTGTTGTAAACCAAACCATCTATTTTGAATTTTCCACTGCATAAATTATGATGTAAATACTGACTACTGAATAATTTTCATAAATTAGTGATTGCATTTGATACTGATTCCTTCTTCCCCATCTGCTTCTATTTTTCTTCAATGCTTTGCTTTTAGTCAGTCTACTTCTACTCTTTTTTTTTTTGCTTTTTTGCCTCTACTGCTCTTTATGATTTTTCATGGATATTTACTTTGTGCTCCCTATTCCTCTACTATTTTTCTTTAATGAAAAATGAACAAGTAAGATCACGCCTAAAGAGTAATTTGAAACTGAGCAAAGAGACTAAAAAAGGGGAACGGAGACTGGAGAGCCATATTAGGACAAGGACATAATTACAACAAAGCTGCTTCCATTGGCTAAGACCAAGGAACACTCTATATCTACACAGTAAACCTCAAAACATCAAAGGGGCTCGGCTCTATTACTAGTTCCCAAAAAAGGAAAACAAAATCTCCAATTCCTATCAAGACGAATATTCCAAAAAGTACCCAACACGACATTAGACCAGAGGACGAACTGAAGCCACTACAGGCATTCCTAAGACAATTAAATCAGTGAAGTCAAGTTGGAGAGCTTGGAGACACATAGTCCAATCTTGCTAAAAGTTTTGGGTGTAGTGCTAGGAACAGATTTCTAAAGAAAAGTCCACTGAACCTGAATCATCCAACTATACCAGAAAAACAGAACCACAACCATTTCTCTTATATAACTAAACATTGGAGAGTGGAGACCGCTCCTTTTGGAGACTGCTCTTGTGGGTCATCCTTTTAAAAAGGAAAAGAAGCTTCTCTGATTGAACTTTATCCACCAATGCTTATTCAAAGGAAAGGACCAATCCTTTGACCCTTTTTTTTTTTTAACTATTGTTTTTCTAGCTATTTCTTGGTGTAAATGTTATCCCTCTTTTCATCACTATAGCTTTTCTACCATGATGTCCAGTTGGAATAGTTTTATGTAATCCCTTGTATTGGGACCACTTTTTTGTAATTTCGTATCATCGATGGTTTCTTTCAACTAAAAAAACATTGGAATGGAGGCCAAGAAACCAATGGGTGAATCCAGAAAAGGATGTTGTGACTGTTTACTCGCTCTGATATCTAGTCTTTGAGGTGGTTTTTACATATCATTCTATCAAATTTAGTATACATTTAGTTTATATTCTATCAATAATATCACCTTGAATCACACTGTACTAACACCATGGCCTGGGAAGCTCTAGCATAGTTATCACTTAAAAAACAGCTAAATCCTCTCCCATTCCACAAAATAGAGCAACTGCATTTTAAAGTGAACTAACCTCAATGAAGTTTCAAGCAACCAATGATTTGTAAACTGCTCGGCCATCTTTATCTTTGGCTGTTGTACTCGGTTTAACAATAACTCGATCACAGTCGGCTCTGCTTCTGTAACATTGTAAATTAACTAGCCTCTGATTCTCCTACAGCACTACAGCTCAATCAAAACTAGTCAAGGAAGTGAATCATTAAAGAGAAGGAATCCCCATAAACACTCAAGCATTAACACTTGGGAATTTCTCTTCCATATTCATCTGCAGAATCCAAATCTAAGTCCAACGCCAAATTTTTCGGATGAACAAGACGATTATCAAACCTCCTATTCTTCAAAATCACTTCAGATTCCTTCATCAGATTGACGTACTTCCGCCTGATCCTCAACAATGGGTGCCTCTCAATAGAAGATTTATCGCAGTAAGGCTCCTTAAGAATAGCAGTACAAGTTTTGTTCTTTAGAGACAGGTAAAACATGTGAGGATGTCGCTCAAATGCCTTATGAACCTTCTGAGGCAAACCCATATACTTTTTAAGGCATAGAAGCTTCTTCCTCTCTGCTGAATGCTCAACAAAAAGACAGAGCAACTCATGGAGAAGCCCCACCACTCGTTTCTCTGCTATATCACTATTTGGATCCAAATGGGAAGAATCTTCATAAGGAGACACATAAGGAAGCTTCTGAAACTCCTTTAACCAATCCTCAATCTTCCTCCTCAGTCTTAAACCCTTCGATGGGAAGAGTGGGAATTCAAGTGCCTCCATTGGCACCCCTCTTTTGATGGCGTTTTTCTGCATCACAGACATAACAACAACATCTTCATCACTCTCCACAGCTAATCCCTCCAACCCATCTTCCATCTTCACCAACTTGAAAAACCCACCAAGATTAACATCAAATTGCTGCAAAAAATCATCAGGAAGCCCTAAATACCATTGCATACCTTGAATTATCTTCAAAGGCAAGACGTGCCCCTTACTCATCGTTATGAACTTCTTTAACCTACACATCAAATCCTCCCTGCAATTCTCGTAAACCCTATTTTCTTCCGCATCAATGTCAACGGCTTTTGGGGTCAACCTGAACCAAGGATGGTTGTACTTGGGACCTGTAAACTCTTCAAAAATTGATGGGTAGAGCCTTAGAAAGCTCGCGACCTTCATCGGCACACCCATTTCGAGTCCTCGCTTTGAAACGGCAGAAATTGGGACGCACCCATTTGGGTCTTGGGCTATACAATTCTTGAGAGAAATAATGGATTTGAGTTCAATGGAGTTGAGTATGTGCTCAATCGAATCGTAATACGAATCCTTCTTCCATTTCATGTAGACATCGACATAGCCGGACTTCTGAGAGTAGATAAAAGGAGGATTATCGAAGTGGCATAAGAGGGAAAGAAGTGGCTTTTGGCGGCTTTTCTGAAGGAATTTGGAGGCGGGTTTGTTCAGGAACATCTCTCGGCGAGGGCGAACCAGATGATACGCCGTCTTTGAATTTTGAAATTTTCATAAGCGATTTGTGTGGTGAATGTGAATCAGAACTCGGAATCAGCTTCAGTTTCTTTTTTTTTTTTTTTTCTTTTTCCCTTTGTGAGAGTTTTCGATTTTCAAATGTAGATTGTAGAAAGAAAGTTAAAGTAGTCACTTTTTTTTTCTTTTGTAAATGTTACGTCCTATATTTTCAGATTTAATTTATTTTAATCATAATATTAAAAATATTTATTTTATTTCCCTTATTTTAGTAACACATATTCTATAAAAAAAAAAAAAAAAAATTAGTGCAGCTAAAAAAACACAAGATTAAAAAATACATTTAGTACATCTACTTTTGTTAAATTAACGATTAGTCTATGAACTCTAGTTTATAATGATCGTCCTTGTACTCCTAAATTAGTAACAATTTAGTCTCTATAATTTAAAGTTTGTAATATGAAAATTTTTATTAAATTTTTTATATATATTGATCGATGAATCAACGAGTCCCCAAACATGTTATTGGATAAAAATCGACACATAATTTTTTAGGAGATTCTTCACAATTTATTGTTTTCATTTTCAAGTTTAAAAAAACATAAATATTTAGTAACTTTAACTCCTTCTCGTTTATTTTTAGTAAATGTTTCTAAAATTGTATAGAAATTTTTAAAAACCAAAATCAAAATTTTTGTTCTCATTTCTAATTTTTTTTCAAAATAGAAATAAAAACATTATTTTATCATTCTCCATGTATGAAATACATAATAAAATACATAGTAAATATTAAAAAAAGCTAAGTAAAATGTAAAAATTTTGAATATTTAATTTTCAAAAACTAATATTCATATAAAACCATTAAGAATAAACATGTTTCTACTCCATTTTTTAGTAAAAAGAAAAGAAGAAGAAACAGCTACCAAAAAACAAACAAAAAACGAAAACATTACCGAACGGATCCGTATTAAAATGAATGACATTAGCATTGTCATCACATAATTTAGTGAAAGAATCTTGTGACTCCATCGAAATCTTATCTTGAAGATTCCAAGATATCCACAGGAAGAAAAGGAATATCTAATCCTCTTCAACAACAGACTCCTCGAGCATATATTAAAAAGCAAACTAAGATATGATATAACAGATCAGATCAGCAGGTAGAATAAAAGAATATGCTATATATATTATAATAATAATAAAATAATAATAATTAATGTGCATATTATTTATATATATTTTTATATTTACAGAAGCAATGAGGTAGTGAGGCATCCATCAGTGTGGTTCCTCTCAACTTTCCTATGACCAAAATCTAATTTCAAAAGTTCCACCATTTCTTCTTCTTCTTCGTGCACCAAGTTGGGATTTCTGAATATCATCATTAAGTAATGTGAGAAAAAAGAGTGTTACTAAGACCATAAATTTAAGTGCAGATGCTTAGTTCCATGGGAGTAAAAGGGAATACCTCCTTCTGGATAAATTGAATTATAGTGCACCTCAGCCCAAAAGCTCAAGAAAATAACTGCAACAAATATCATGCATGTTTCAAATATCAATACAAGTTCTACATGCCAACAGGAGCATAGCTCAGCCTTCCCGAGATCAGAGATTTATCTTCCATATTCCCAAATTGTTGTACTCAAAAGGAAGGAAAAAAAGAACACAAGTTCCAGATTAATTTTTGACAAGAACTCAGTCTAGGAAGAATCTTACTTCGTTTGGACTTTTGAACTTGTGGAAGTATTTCAATTGAACATGTATCCTTGAATGATGTAATTACAAATATCTTAACTCCAAACTGCAACAAATGCAAAAACCAATTATATGCCAAGTTATTACAAATGTTCAGTGCAATAAGAAGAAGCTATATCAATACCCAGTCTGCAGCAGCTTGTAGTGTAACATGATCACCCCATTCTCCTTTCCTGCTTCATTCAAATAATGGGAGATGAGCGTCCAAGTTGACTGAATGAAGTGAAAAAGGAAAAAGATAAATATTTTTTCTTCAAGGAAAAGGATCGCGTTACTTGCTCATCTTCTTCAGATAGTCGTCATATGCCATTGGAACATATCCCCCATATATATCTCGACGAGCCTTTAGCTGATGCCATCAACAAAGTGAAAAAGGTTTCACCTCATTAGTATGTGCGCAACTCTGGTGTCAAGCCCACATTTATATCATACATTAAACAAAGCAAAGTCATCATACCTGCGCTATAATTTGTTCTCTCACAAAATCATGGTGCTCGGGAGATCGGTAAAGTTGATCTGATAAAGCACGAAACTGAAGTGCAGATAAATCAATTCAGCAGGCCAACCAACAACAATTTAATATGAAAAATAAAAATTAAAGCTGAGACCATCGATCGAAATAATTGCATAGATAAACAACCTGGCAGTTACCATCTCCTTGAACCTTATTCTCAACCAGCTCGTACAACTGCAATCTAGAAAAAACCAGAATGTTCAAATATCAGATGCTTGCATCATTTTAATAACAGAAACTCAAGAACTTAAATACTACAACCTAAATGTTTAATTTAACTCAACAAAATGAAGAACAACGGACACACTAGACAAGTTTACAGCATTGACGATGTGCACTGAGAAACTGTACATAGTAAATACAGCCTGCCCAAAGTATGGCAGATCTGAAACTCTCAAATCTTCCTCTACATCCTTTCAAATGGTGAAACAAAGGGGAAGGGAAATTTATTTAAATGGCAAAAAGGGAAACTACATGAATCAATTGCCAACTTCTAACAATGCACTGATGAGAAGGGAGAACATACCTACAGCAACCATGAAGTAATTTAAGCAAAACAATTTATCTACGTATCAAATTTTTGTAGGCAGTTGAGTTACCTAATCTGAGCAACCACTAATTCTTATAATATATTCCCTGAATAGTTCAAACTTGAGCTTCTTTTCTTGGTATGAAATCATTTAAGTAAATTTTGATAAGAAAAAAACATGTGGTGCCCATCTTAGAGACTTAGACATGACTAAAGCAGCATCCACTATATGATTCATGGTTCAAATACATTAGATATAAAATTGACAAAGCAATATGTACACGACCTATCAAGGAGCCGTTGATGATCCGACATCTCTTCATCAGCTGAGGGTATCTTCTCAATGGTCTTGGGTACATGCTGCAATAGAACAGAACAGAACGACCGGATTTTAAATACAAGAAATCCAGAATTCATTAAATGCAATCTATGGATGAATATATACTTTCTAGAAATAGCTCCCAATAAGCCTTAAGCTTAGAAAGGCAGACATCTGGTCTTCTTCATTTTGGCAGGAAAATCATTGTTCAAAATTGCAAATGACCATGTTAGTTGGAGCTTCTTAGTGTTTAAAATTGCAATAAGTTCTAACCATTTAGGGTCTGGAAGGAGGAGGTGGAAGAGTTGCATTTGTTTTTCATTCTATCTAGTATCTACTTACGCCAATGGTAAACCCTAGAGGTACTATTAAGCCTTCTAAGGGCCCTGGGCAATGTAACCCTCTCACTCCTATTATTTATTCGTATTGATGATGTTCTTGGAAACTATAATTCATACAGCATCCAATTTTAATATTTTGACGATGGCTTTGTTCTTGCGAGAAAATGTCCATAGTTTGCACCAACAATATGCAGACCATACAATTCCTCGTTGAAATTAACAAGACGGGTTTTTTTTTTTTTTTATTAGTTTGATTACTTTTTAGGGGTAAAATTAACTTTTAAAGAGTCTAATTGGAGGCAATGATTTGAGCAAGGAATATATGGGTAGGAATGACTCTTTTGAGTTTGATGTCTCCTTATGAAAATAGAATAATAAAGTATCTATTTTGTACTTCTGGTAAATCAAATTTTAAAATTTATCCCCCAACTTTACTGCCACCAACATTAACAAAAAAATAAAACAAGCCTAAGCTGCAAGAAACTTGAACATGGATTAAGATAGTTAAAAAACTCTGAAACTCTGAAACGCTTCATGTAATCTAGCAGCCAAACTCAAGATAAATGTATAATGAAAAGAAAGATAAAACGATATAATATTGGATAACACAATCAACCAATGAATTTGAAATGAAAACTATGTATATACTTACAGGAACAGGAACAATCTGATTCAACCTTTTGCCCACTTCACCATCAAGTGTAGACTCATCCATTATTTCCAACGAATATAAAGAGCAATCCTCTGAAAAAGAATTTTCTAGTGAGTTAGGATATGAAGAGGAGTTTCCCATTTTGTCCACTCCGTTACTGCTCAGATCATCGACCTCCTCAACTTTTATGTCAGTAACACAAGTTGATTTCTGATCACCGTCAAGCCCTACGTATATTGTTGAAAATTTATTAGGAACAACTAAATTGTGTCGACACACTGGAAACAGAAACTATCAAATAACTGACTTCTCACTACCATAAGGGCTATGCACAGGCGAAGGACCAAGCCAATCCTGTGCAAGAACAGATGCTTGCAGATGGTCTTCCCCAGTATTAGATACCCCAGAAGCTTCTATAGAATCGATTCTAGATATCTCTTCTTGAAAAGCGTGTGCTATAGCCTCATCATTCTCCAAATTCACATTACACGGCTCACAATAACCTTCATTAACATATCCCACTTGACTATAACTTGGATCATAACTGTATTCAGTAACAGTACTGCGAGAACTGTCATTTGTAAAGGTGCAAACATCCAAAAGATGAAGGCCCCATCTCCTTACGTCAGGATCAATATTATACGTTTCCATAACCCTGTAAAACGTACGATAAGCCTTGAACACTCCTACATCTGATTGAGCTTGCGCAAACGCCCTATGTAACTGAAATAAAGAGAGAAAAGAAGATGACTGGCAATCATTTTTACCCACAAAAAAGGGCTATAGTATAGAAAAAAGAACTCCACGAAAACCATAAGTTGCAGTATAAAACAATTTAACAGTCCAGTACTTCCTGGAAAACACCATCACCGGGCAAAATTTCACAGTTTAAAATTCAACCCTGAAATACCATTTGTACCGGGAAAAACAGAGAGTTTATTGGGGGAATATTAACCAAGTAAGTGAATAACTCTAAATTTTGAAAATCCTTCTTTCCCGCAGCACAACAAAGGGGGAAAAATGAAGAATCGCTCCGCAGTCTCAAACTTCCCAGATTCCGACGCTTACATGAAAAGACGACAAAGAACCCTAATTTGACAACCGAATCTCGAAGGCCAACCACTCCTCAAAATCCAAAAAAACCCACAAAGTTACGCAAGGAATATGACAATTCACACAGACAATCAAAATGAAACGAAATTCGGCGGAGAAATCAAAATCAAAATCATCGAAAGAACACAATCACCAACCTGGGGGTCCAAGGAATGACTTGCGGGAAGAGAAAGATGAATCAAAGCGATAAGAAGAAACAAAAGAAGTGAAAAAGAAAGAGGTTTCTGTTTCTGTACATGCAAACAAAGGACCAGTGGGCAGTATAGATAATTGTGTGGCGAACAGGTCCCAATACAGAAGGAAGGAAGGAATCAAATCAAGAATCCTAATTTCAAGAGATCAAAGTTAATCCGATTGAATTGAGATTGAGAAGTTATGTGTTCTTGAGTTGAAAGCGTATTTTCTTGAAAAATGGGGAGCCTCCGTCATCAGGGCCGCTGTTTTGGAAACTGGAAATCGCCGCTGGCGCTGGCCACCGTTCTGCACGGGCCACCGGCTGAACCGGTAAAACGGCCACGCGTTGTTTCGGTAATCTCGTCCGGATTAAAGGTTTGATTAAACTTAAGCAGCTGTTATTTAAATTATGGGTTTTTTTAATCGGATATGTGTTTATAATTTGTTATTATTATTTTTTTTTTTTTGCGTACGAGGTTTTGCCAAACGTCAAAATATCTGTTTAATTATATTCCATTCCAACTGAAATGGTTACTTTGAATAGTTGAACCTTTTATATTTGTAAATATTAAAACATAATACATATTTCAAAATATTGTGAAAACTGAAAAGTATCAGATTCTTTAAAATATTCTTCAAATATGAAAAAGTATTTTTTTAAGTTGCTTTTTTATTTTTTAAGGTGAGCAAATCTCGAATTTTTAAGGCGTCATAATAAATTTATAATTGAGAAGAGAAATATATTTTTAAAATTAAATTAAATATTTCTTAATTAATTATTGATAACGTTTTAGATTTAGATTCACTTAAAATAATTTCTGTTTATTTTAAATAAAATATTTCTATACAAATTAAAAGATTCATTTTTAGCTAATTTTTCAATTAAAATATTATTTTGATCATTACTTTGAGCTTTGATTCATTTTGGTCATGTAATTGGTTCCTATACTTTTAAAAAGTTACTATTTTCGTCTGCAAACACATTCTACACATGACAAAAACATTTTAATATAAATTCATAGTTACATTTCAATAAACATATTGAGTGTATTGTCGTGTTGGAATTATAGTAAAAAAAACCAGATTAATAATAAAAATTAAAGGACCAAAATGGTCACCTTTTAAAAATACAGAAAATGAAATGAATTAAAATGAACTAAAGTTGAAAGTAGATGACCATTTTAAAGTAGAGGGACCACAAAATGAACTAAAGCTCAAAGAAACAAAAATAGTATTTTGACCTAACTTTTATTTATTACTTACTTTGTGTAATCTTCATTAAAAATAATAAAAAATAATAATAGCATTATTTATTAATGTTACAAAGTAGATAAAATTGATAAATTCAAAAATTAGTAATTAATAAATTTCACAATTATAACCATGCATGAACTTTTACAATAAAAACAATAACAATACTAATGGTAAAATAATTTATAAACATTTATAGGAAGGATTGATACCTATGCTTTAAAAAAAATTTCTCAATGATTGTTCACCTTTGATTGGTATTTTAGGTCCAATCGCTTTGTAGTTTGTAAGATTCAGGCACGTTTATTTACAAACAACACTATTTTTCAACTTCTATAAATTGAGATACTCAATATGTTAGGTCATCGTGCGATATGACATTACTAATTATGTAAAATTTAAGAAGAATAAATAAAGAGATGAATGGAAGCAAGCTAAAATAGAAAACTAAATCGTCGTAGAAATAAATATAAGAGAAACTTCATACTTATACACGTAAAGGATGAATAAGTTTGAAAATAGTATATTGTTAAAAATAAATAAGCAAAAGTATTAAAAAAGTAAAACCATATCCAAGATTTTCATATTCATAACTCTTCACATTTGCGTTCTAAAAAACAGTAAAAAAAATTACCAATTAAAAATGAAGAAGACATGCTTAGTAATTAAAGAAAATAATAAAAGAGACATTGCTATCAAAAATAACTTTTCAAAGTTGTAACTTTTTAAGATATCATAGATTATATTATAGATCAGATATTTACATTTTTGTTTAATTAGACGTGCAAATAAAATAGCATATTAATCCTAGCTTTTATTGATAATTTATGAAATCATTGGGCGTGTCGTGGATGATTAATTTTTTTTTAAGACAATATTTTATATTATGTGTTTTTTTAGTACTCTTGGATTTTATTAAGTGTTATTGAATGCGTGTATATATATTAATATAATGTATCGAATGTATATATTGATACAAAATGTAATTGCAATTACATCCACTTATTAAATTGATAATAATGAAAGATAATTATGTTGTTACTCATTTGCAATATAAAATGTTTGCTCTAGTTTATATAATCGTTATTTTTCATATTCTAATTTTCCTCCCCACATAAATTTCTTTTAATTCTCAATTATATAATAAAACACACATATATCTCGATCAAAAAATCGTAAGTTTGAATACTAAAAGAATGCAAATAAAAGTAATACTTGAATATGGATTAAATAACAAAATTTTGGTAAAATAAACTTTCATGGATGCATTGAGTTTATTAATGGGACACCACACCACACCACTATAGTCAAATCCCACAAATTTCAACATCATATATTCTCGTATTAATTGGGAAAAGCAATAGTAAGGAATAATAATAATTTAAAAGAAAAGTAAATAATTTAATAATACATTGAGGAAGTTATTGGTTGCATCCACATCCCTGTCACCTTTCAATTTCATTAGGAATATTGTCACTAATTTCAACAAAAACTGTGATTCAAACATCTATGTGATGCAGTGAAAGCACTAATACAAACAGTTGACCCCATAATTTATTTGTTTTTCTTTGTTATGCACCTATTGAATGAATAGTTCAGAACATCAATCCCTCAACTCCAAGGTTTCAATGGTGAGAAAATGAAATCAACTTGTGTTCACTAATCCAAACAAGCGATGTGCGATGTGCAGTTCTCGGCCCTTGCATCGAAATTTTAATAACCTAAGCGTCCTTGTTGTCTTCCAAAGTTAGTTTTGAGGTGACGACGAGATTCCTTCCTAAAAATTAGTAGATGGTGAACCATAAACATAACACAAGATGTGGCCTCGATGCCGAAAAAATACATCTTATTTTACTTCTAAACAAACATTGTCCCAAAAGAATATACAACATTCATATTTCCCATTCCGTAAAACTTCAATTTTTTTTTTTTTTGTTACTAAATCTCATGAATTCTAAATTTGGGAAACCTGTGTTTTATGCATCTCTCTCTCTCTCTCACATATGTTTGGAAGGAAGGGTTTTTCTCTACATATCCAAAAGTTTCTAAGAGGAAAAGACCATTGAAGAGGGTAACAAAAAAGTTACCTGCAAATTTCTTTGTGTTTTCTTGTACAGCATAATCATTTCCAAATGATGTCTCCAAGAAATTTAAGAGCTGGAACACCTCTAATCTCCACATCAACTAGTGGTGCCTCGATCAGTATCAAGCTCGAGAGTTCTGGATCGTTTCGGATGAGATCCAAAGCACGCAATTGATCCTGAAACATTATCAATGTAACTAAACATTATGCTCCACCCTCAACAATGACTTAGCTGAATAAAGAAAGATCAGCTTAAGCTAAGCTTCAAGCTGTTTTGGATGATGCAGCTTGCATTTGGGACTCTTCCTAAGCGAGATTTATATGATGATCATCAATGGTAAAAAGTTATGTCAAAAAATTGAACAGAACTGAACATTTACCATTGAGTCGTTGAGGATAATACCTTTCTTTTCATTGCACAAAACTTGCAATCTGATGCGGACGGAGGAAGAATCTGATTCACAATAAGCCTCTTGACTGGAACTGATTCCTTTTTCAGAGAAGCATGCAGCCTTGATGATTCACTCACAGCCATAACCTTGACAAAATGCATAATTTCAGCGATTCTCATATATGATGAGCTCAGGTAGTACTAAAAGCTGATAAGATCAATATTCACTTTCCGTATAGTTTGTTCTAGAATAAGACAGTTACTTATTCCACGATTTGGCAACTACCAATAAATGAATATATTCATTTTCATGACACTTGGGTGACAACAATGACATAAACGGATTTTTGCAGAGAGATACACATAATCTTGTGTCATGTTGAGCAAGTGGAATTCAACGGAACAGACATCTTATGATTAAAGCATAAAGGTTTCATGAAGGAAAAAAAAAGGAGTCCTAGTTCATGCCTATCTTTAGCCAGGTACATATAACTATAATCAGATTGTTTAGTACCGTGGGGATTGTAACTATGACAAATTCTGTAGAATCTTTGTCACGAAAAAGCTCACGAACTTTTATCATTCTCTCTCTCAATCGCTCTAATTTGTCAGCCTGCACAAAACGAATGTAATTAATTAAATAGCAGAATGAGTTTACTATTAGCTCTATGACAGTAGGCTTACTTACTGCATCCTGCCGCTTATCTTCTTGTCCAAATACAGATTTAATGGCTGAGGTTGCTGAAGCTATTTTTTGTCTAAGCTGAAACAGAATGTGTGAATTGAAAAATAAATGTCTAAATAATAGGTATAAATAAGAGATGCACTACTATAAGGGAACAGGAAAAACCCAACATATTAGTTTAAAGATTGTTAAAGTTCCTTCTATTGTTAGTTCAAGTTAAGTTGTCATATTTGCGATCTATTTAGGTCAAAGATGCATTTGCAAGGAAAACAGCAATATAGTTTGTATAACCAGTTGATGCAGAACAAGCAGGAAGGAGAACGGGAAAAATAGGGAGAGAGGAGACAGAAAACAGCAGAATAAGAGCGGCTTAATATTGGATTTGAAATAGAATTCAATTGTTCAATCAATATCGAAAGACCAGATCATAAGAGGAAACAAATCAAGTAAGAATGTAAGATCATACAAAATCAACCATAAACATGCTAGAAAAAAAGCCCAAAGAAAGCAATATTCCAAAGTTTCTATAACCATGATTCCAAAGTATTGATAATCCTTCCTATTCTGTCATGAACATTATGCCACAATGGATAATTAAGGATGTTTCCGTAGCAAGATTTCATAATGCAGTATGATTTCAGATTCAAGGGAAAAGTTATGAATGAAATAAGATTCCTTCAAAGCTGAGGCAAAATCCTAATTAAGCAAATCATTCACGGTGACACAAGGTTTTGAAAAAGTGATGAATAAAAAGGCTAAGACAACAATGCAAACAACAATATTTGTAGTGAGCATTGAGCAATGCGTTGAATTCAGAGATCTAATTTGGAGATCCAGTAGGCATTCCTAGTTAATACATAATTCATAGAAGTAACAACAGTCAATTACCGTTTAGATTGGAATCTAGAATCAATTTGACGTTCTTAATTAACCATACCTTTAATATTTTGCCAATGGAAGCATCTAAGAAGTCTGGCAGGGATAAAAGCCGTAAAGTATGCCCCTGAATACCCAGAGAACAGAACGTTAAATGAATGGTCTAAGTAATTAATTTGAATTAGGACACGTTGGATAGCTCACCGTGGGTGCTGTGTCAAAAACTATTCGAGTAAACATGCTATACTCTGGAGACTCGAGAAATTGAATGACCTGGAAATAACTAGTATTAAAACCATGAGAATCCCAAAGACATGTCAAGCACAAACGTAAAGCAGATTAAGCAATGGTTTAATACATACCTTTGCAATTGCAATAGCTTCATCCAAACCAGGAGGCGGTGTGTCCAGCAATTCTCCAAGTTTTAACTCTCCTAACTAAGCAGCCCGTCAAATATTTACATCCATGCAAAAGAGTTATGCATAATCATATTCCTTCCATCACATTCAGTATTAAAAAGCAAATTGAGAGAAAACCAAAGTGACAGAGATTCATTCTTTCAGGCTTCCATAATGCTCAGCCTCAATCCATATGCATCTAAATATAGCGTAGTCATCCTAGTACCAGTAACTTAGGAACTTCAAATGTTTCCAGTTTGGTCAAGAAAGTTCCATAACAGTGCAAGCATGAATTTTTTTAGTCAAAATGTTTAACATCAGAGCACAATCATGTCATGCAGTAAATAGTGTGATTAAGGGGTGGATACACATAGTGTGTTAAGTCACTTCACTTGACACATCGCTGTACTAAAAACAGTTTTGTAAATAATATATTTTTACCTGCTCTACAAGCATTCCAAGGCCCATGCCATCCATGAAATCTTTGATGCCGGTTCCACCATTATTTTGAGCTGTACTACGGAATTCCTCCCTAGCCTTCTCAGGGTTTATCTGTTGTCATGATACAGAATTTTACCCGCTGGGATCATAAAAGTAGCACCACATCAAGAAGAAAGTAAATTGCTCCTAGTATTTACTCCCATATCCTCACTTCTATAAGGACCATATGTAAGTGGGATCTCAAAGGATAATTTTTTTTGGATAAGGGATCTCAAAGGATAATAGACATGAAAACAGGAATTACTTCTGAATTACCTCAAGAGCAAATAATGGAGAGTCAGGACCTTCAACTGGAACGAGTGTACCGCCAGTCAAATCCTAAAATCAACCAGTCACATATCACCTTTTTGAGTTCCAGTTGAAGCTGATAGCACAACAGAAAAAAGACACATCATACCTGAGCAAATGAATCACTTAACGAATGTGCTGGATCAGTAGAAACAACAAGCGTGGGGTGGCCACTGTTCGCGAACTTCACAGCTAAAGCAGCAGCAGAACTTGTCTTTCCAACACCTCCTTTTCCGCCTAGCATGTAATACTTTCGCTCTGTTCCAGAGATCATGCTCTCAAACCCAGCAATACCTTCTGCAGGGGTAGCCACTGATCTCACTGCTTTAAAAATAAAATAAGAAGTTATTCACTTACAAAAATCCACATTGAACTCCACGACTTAATTACATAATCAATTCCCTATTTCCCCAGAAAAGAAAATTATCCCGATTATCCACAATGAGAATGATTGCAATCAAATTAACTTTCCGATCGAGAACGAGTGGATACGAGAGAGAATAAGCTCACGCCACGAGTAGAAGTTATCCTCAGAGGAACTACTGGGAACTCTGTTCAATTTCTACCTTCGTAAAAACAATTATTGCCAACATTAGAAAAGTAACATTAGATTTTCATAGCGAATTTTTATTCTTCCTTTCTCACCTTCTCACTGAATCAGCTGGTTGACATGAAAACCCGCCCATTATATATTTCTTAGTCGCATTAGGTTACCCAATAATCGAAATTACGTGCGCAAGTAATTAAGAAGTTTCTAATCGACCTCAAAGGAGCTAAGAAAAGATAATCAGAACAAACAAATTTGAATATGCAATCAGACAGAGGAAGAAAAAGACGTCGAATGGAACAGAATTGATGCAAAATAACCTTGGAAAAGTTTTCTGGGCGGTTTTGTTTCAGTTGAAAGTGAAATGAAGCGGAAGGTTTTGGTGAGGAAGGGCGGAGGCAAGGTGTTGGGCGGATAAGAGAGCAAACCCACCATTGCCATGGAATTTCTTGCAGTCAAATTGCGAATACGAGGAGAGAAAGCAGAAGGAAGACACAAGCTGCCCATGGCTCTGCTCTGGCTTCTCCAGTAAATTAGAGTAGTTTTCAGACTCTGGCCTCGTGGATTTCCCCATTAAAGTATGGAATTTCAGCTTCAGAAGCTTTGAATTCAACTGCTTCATCCGGATCCTGACCCGAACCTCGTGCCCGACCCACGGGTCTGACCCGAGTTTCATTTCGGTATAGGTAAGTTTCAATAATATCCCTGTGCTTTCAAAAGTTCCTATTTTTATTCTTAAACTGCTTGTTTCGAAATTACTATTTCATCCATTTTTCCTTGATGAAAAAGTGACTGGCTATTACTAGTAAAATAATGGTACACGTGTTTTATTTATCCCTTCGAACTTTATGACATATTTCAATTGTGCATTATCATATTAAATTTTTTATTATAACCATTAACCATCCAAATTATTTCAAAACAACTTTATTAAATTTTCAACTTAAAATGAAGATGTAAATATGACTGTCACGGAGACAAAATTTGTTGAGAGGGAGAGGGTGAGACCATGACGGACAAACAAATTTTGGAGCCTCTATCTAACCATCCATTGATGAAAATTAATATTAGGGTATTTAGGGAGGATGAAACAAACAAAGAAATCCAACACAATTAAATCTAAATATCATTGTTTCTTCATAGATTTCTTACCTTTGAGGATGAAGATTGTCTTCCTTCGTTCGTTAGTCTTTTTCTTTGTTGTGTTAGTTTTTAGAGACTCACTTTCGATGCATCAACTCTTTGCACAATTTTTCCTATAAACAATAATTATATTCATCTCATGAGTTGTGAATTAAAGTGGTTGTAATTTTTACCGATGCAACTTCCACAATATATGACTTCTCTCATCATTTCAACTAAAACTCTATCTCCAAAACTAATGAGGATGTTTCTTCCAAAATGTAAAGAGAATAAAACTTTTGAAATGAAGACATAATTGAAACCTACCTTAAAATACAAATGATAAAGACATAATTGAAACCTAACTTAGATTACAAGGTCATAATTGGAACTTATCACCTATGCGATGCAATGTGTACCACTGCTTTTATAAGTCACTGCTACATCACGAGGAAAGAGTAATTTTAAAACAAATTTAAAATTTTAAGGTAGAGATGAAACTATTGAAAGTCTAGAGGCATTTTGTATACTTTAAAACTTATATTAATATATGCATGCTTTCTATTACGTTTGCAACATATTTCATGCACAAATTGCTGATAGAATAATGGATATTCAAGGTAGTCTGCGGTCATCTGTAGCTCATTCATGGCCGCCGGAGTTGTTTAATTGAAAACCGTAACCTATAAAATAGAATCCATCAAGTTGAGATGTTAATAATTAATACGATAATCAGAATTTATGATACGTATGCCAAATCTTATTTGACAATTTCATTTTAGGCAGATATATCATTAACAGAATTAAAATCTTCTCATGATAATGATGAATATGAATGAGGGGAGTAAATAAAGAAAGACACAAAATAAAAGAAGACAATAAGTTGATTGATGATTCTTCCTATTTCTTGTCAAATCTCATGATCAAGATAACAAGACAATAAGGGAAATTAAAGATTTGAGTATTGGTTTTAGTAATTGACAGCACACCTTAAGAGAAAGCATCTGCTTCAGGCAGCAGCACATTCCCAAACTCAAACTTTGCCCAGTGGAATCACAGCCCCTTGAAACCTCTTTATCTGACCCCATCACATACAGCTAAAAAGTAGTTTCTAACTTTCTAGTTTCAAACTAAAACTAGTCCACGTCCACGTACACGTACACAAGACTCGCTCCATTCTAGCTCAAATGCTATGAGATTGTAGTGAAGTTCCAAAATATCAGGATTTCTTTCCAGCCAAATCATCAAGTGTAAGACTCAGTGAATCAACAGAACCTTTTCGGACTTCCTCACCACGAGCAGCCAGGAAGTCTTCGATGCTGCCTGGCTCGCCAAACCACCCCAGATGGTCTGCAATCAGGTGTAGGTTGTTGCATCCACCGCAACGGGCCACTACCACGCCCTTCTCGTATGATGAGCGGCAAACTGTCTTGATTGATCTAGTCTCACACACTTTGCAAGTGAATATCATGGCAAGGTCATGCCTAGGGGACATTTTTAAGTTGGAGATAACAGAATACTTCACAGCAGCACTATCATCGTTCTTTTCCTGATCAAGGGGATCGATCGAGTCAGAAACGGGCTGCAGCTTATTATCTTCATTGTCTTTAGAATCCTCAGCAACTGCTGGATTTGCGATGGTCTGATTTCCTCTTCTCAAAAATCTGTGTCCGGTCAAGAAGCGTGAATTTGCAAAAGGGTGGATTTGGCAAGTGCACTCTGCCATTAAAAGTTGTTCTTGTCAGCAATTGGAACACAGGAAATCATTCAAGATGCTGAAATTTCTCAATGGTCAAATAGAGAGTGGCATGGGGATGGGGACACTATGGCAATGACTATAAATGAAAAATGAATCTTATGCAAAAATAATAAACAAAAAGAAAAGAAATAAGATGGGAATTTCTACCCAGTTTAAATATATTCAAACTGAAGAAACATCAAGATTGGGACACCGGATAATGAAATGATTCCAACAGTATTTATTCTTTTAAAGCTACGAGAAAATTTCCTTAAACTCTTTAATGGAAGGACATGATAGTCACAATCACTTTTGTCATTTTCTAAAATCACATTTACATCATTGTCAAACATTGTCGACCCATCAACAAAGATCTTAAGAGCCTGAAAGGAGATTCCATTATAACATATAATAAATGCATGAATGGGAGAATATGATACCATCAGAAAGAATTCTTCGCTCTTTCATGACTACCTGAAGGAGGAGGTATATGGAAATAGCCAAGTTTATGATAAAATAATACGACAAAGGTCCATATTCAAGTTAAAGAGCACTTGAAGCTTCACAAGTTACTTAGAAACCATGATACCGCCTTTGGTCGATCCCATTTCACTGCTGCTGAAATCAAATTAGTCGGATCCCAAATTGTCTACTTCAAAGATTAGAAGTCAATAACTATGGATCAAATTAGTAATTTTAGAACTTCAGACTTCACAATTTGAAGCATTAGTACGAAATACAGGGAGGCACAAATCTTCTCTTCCAACCCCTCTCCCCTTCCCCACCCCCCCGCAGAACAATTCTTCCCAAATTTCATTTCAACTAAAGAACTGGACTTATTTATACATCAGAATTCATAGAAATCACTTATAAAAGAATGTCATCGACGCAACTTGCTCTAATTTAAAGAGAGTACAAAGAATTCTTCCTTGAACCTCTTTGAGCAGTCGGGAAATAAATAGCCAATACACTCATTTTACTGGGCTCGTGCTTCAAGACGAGATTCTCCCATTAATGTAGAGGAGACCAAATCAAGTAAAGCAGCAGAGCATATCAGAGAAAAAGAGATTGATAGGACTAAGAAATATAGTGTGAAAATAGGGTTTGCGTGAGAGGAGAAAATGGAAGCTCACCATGGGGGAGAGAGGTCTGGGACCGATAACGCGAAACGAGAGAGAAAATTCGCCTCGCCATGGAAGGGATCTTTCACAAGTTCCAGCGCTTTTCTTTTATGTTTTCGCACAAAATCAAATTTTACCCGATCGAGATTATCAATTTCCCCCATGAATCTTTGATTTTTCAAATTAAGCTCTCGACTTAAATGAATGTTACATTTTTACCCTCAAATTAACTTTCACGAATTTGACCCGAAAAAAATACGAGCAAGGGTGAAAAGAAAATGTAGACGGTTAAAGTCAGAACTCTTAGACAAATACAAATATCAATTATCATTCAACTCAGTTCAGTGGACATCTAAAAGAAAATTTTCAAATTTGCTAATTTTACCAAAATAAAATATGGTACAAATTTAAGCTCTATTCATGCAAAATATCAATATTAATAAATCATTCAAAATTTATAAATTTCAACAAAAATTAAGTTGTAGGACATATATTTTCAACTAAAAAATTGTGAGTTGGATCCCCAACCCCACATATTATACTAAAAAAAATTAAGTCGTATTATTGTTTTTCTTTCTCCTAAAGTCTCATCAATTTGGTATCATAATAGGTGTGGATGTAGAGTTTCAGAGAGGTCCACGTGTCTTTCGGATTAGATGGGTCAACAACAATGATTCTCGACAACGATGCAGTACCCTACCTAATATTCTCCAACAATGTCGAAGAAGAAGATAATAAAGAGCACCTTAAGAATGTAGTTACAGATTTTTCACTTACCATGTGGTCGTTGTGACGGGCTCTTTTTATAGACGCTCATGGCCAACAAAGAAGGGAGGTTTAGCACGCAGCACAGTGAAGCTCGTACGAGATTCGACGGATGGTTAAGGGACACTTTTGGTATGTACTAGGTTGCAGGTGCCTACGCCTCGTTCTTCCTTAACCATGCGCCTTGTGTAGACCCTGATCCCTACCATTGGCTGTCATCCTTCGAGTCAAACCCTTTGCGTGCTCGACTTTCACTCTCAACGATATGTTTTACTAATTTAGAATTTTAATTATTTTTTAATATATATTTGCGTGGTTCTTTGTTCTTGCGTGGATGGCAAAGACATGTGCCACCTCATTGCCCTTCCGAGGGGTAAAAGATTGGGCATCGAATTTTCCTCCTTCGCCATTAATTTTTAATTTCTTCTATTATCGGTTGTCTTTTCTTTTTATATACACAAATACTAAATATTAAACAATATTTATTAGTAAGTTTACAAATTTTAAATGTGAGAGAAAATATCAGCAATATGTATTTGATGATTTTTAATTGTTAGTCTTAGTCGATAATAATGCATATATATAAGTCAACATGTTACTTTTCCCTTTTCTAAATCTATTATAATACTTTATAAAAATATAGGTCTCCCAACATATTATAATAAATATAAGTTTATTATGTTACTGAATAAAATTGGTATAACTATTATTTTGATCGTTTTAATTTATTTTATTTATGTACTTTTGAAATGTCTATTTTAATATTATACTTTTAATGTTGGTTCATTTTATTCATTGTATTTTTAGAAAGGACTATTTTGGTCTTTCCATTTTCACTTTTTATCTTGTTTATTTGAATCATAGTTTTAGCATGACAATTTTTATAAAATTGTCTACAAAACCTACCTTTTAACATGAACATTTTATAATGTAACAAAAATACGTATGTGGTGATCATCATGGAGTTTGAATCTATTCCCCCTTAATTAACCATAGTCCTTTTGGACAAATTACCCATTAAAATTTCACTCACTCAATTTTATTCGCCAAATTCCATTTTATCTTGTTCAATTTTCATATTTGTCATAAAATTTCAAATCACAAACTTTTTTTTTTATCAAAGAAACATTTCATTAAAAAGAAACATGACCACTAAGGGTTACATCAAAAAAGATGTCACAAATAGAAGCCACAAATGATAACAACTATCCCAAAAGAGAGATAAATGATCACTACACTTTGGCTAGTAAAACAGATTGCATGTTCAGGAAACTAGGAATATAAACAAATTTTAGCCCACTAAACTCTTTCTCCAAAAGTCACAACATTTTTTATCACATTTAATGATTTTGGGGGAGATTCATCGATTAACGGAGGGATCTTGTCAATTATGACAACCCTATTAGGATTTGAAGGGAAATAATTGCCTTCAAAGTTGTTTTATTCTTCACCATGACATGTAAGGAAAGATTAGAGAAATTCTCCAAATCATGTACAATTAACATGATAGCCTCCACATATTCTAAAATGGTGTTTGAGCGCTCACCTTCTGCTCCGTCATCTTTGCCTCTGAACTATAGAAGTTCTCTGAACCATAATGCAATGAAAATGAAGAGTCATCCCAAAAGATCGCAGGCGGAAGCCATCTCTAATTTTGTGCTTGATAACTCTTCAAAATGCCCTAGTGACGAACCGATGACCATACATAACAATTTTGACTTTGATTTTGTCAGCCGCAATAGCATTATCAGCATCCAACAAGGAGATCCTCAACACCCGGCCACCGCCCACCATCATAGAAACTAGCGGGAAAGAAGGATCCTCTTCGAAAGTCTCCTCTACATAACCGCAAGTGAGATCTCTATAGTATCTCGATCTATACTTGAAAAAACCATGGAAAAACTGTAGCAAATCAGAGAGGAACACCCTTTGAAAAAAACGCAGCAGGACTGTGAGAAAACGGAGAAGGAAAATAGGGGAGTTGGCCACTAGCCACCTCCCTCCCCACTTTTTTCGCTCTCCTTTGAAAAAACACAATCTTTGGAGATGAGAGAAAACCTAACTCAAAAGGCCGGACTGATTCTTCGAAATCACAAACTATTGAATTGGATAATGAACCTAGTTTAAAATACAAATTCATGTAATTTAATATAAAATTTTGGGGCTATATTTGATGAAGGGTTTCTTTCTAGTATTGCCTGATGACAACAGATACACGAACCTTAATTAAAAATTAGGACCTCTAACAAAGTTTCATATAATATTGTACATCAATTAAATTAAGCATTTCATTATTGTAATCAGTTATTACTGGTCAAATTTAACATACATTATCCACTAGTTTAGTTAAAGTTTACTAAACAATAACACTTCTTTTAACAACAAATTGTTCTAAATTCCACTTTCTTTATGCCTTTTGCATCAATCATGATCACCAAATTGATATGAAATTATGAATTTACTAATTTCTCGTTACATTGAAATAGTAAATGTAGAGATTCTGTAGTACGTACTAATAAAACACAACAAATATAATTCACCCCATTATGTTTGTATTATTCACATTTCATAATTACTTGTGGGCAAAATGGAAAGTCACATTTATTTCTCTGCAAAAGAAAAAAGAATGCCACTCCCGAAATACATTGATTTCTCTGCAACTATTTTTTTTTTTTTAAATCCATCTCCCTGAAATATGTACAAAAAATGTTCATACATTTCATAATCACCCCATTAAAAAAAATTAAAATCCTACGCCAAGATAAAAGCAGAAACCAAAATTACCAGAATTATGTGCAACTGAAATCGATTAATAATCACAAAATTGGCAAGACCGTGGTTGGGTTGTGACGACTGTCGTTTCACCGAGGGGCAAGCGAGACCGACATGTCGATGGGTTTCCCCATGCTCTCGGCCCACCGGGTCGATTCCAGGAACAGCTTGGAAATCTTGCCGGCGACCCGACCCATATCCGGCCGCTTTTCCGGGTCCTCCTCCACACATTCCAGCCCCACAACCACCATCTTCTCCGCCACCTCCATCGGAAAAGAATCCTTCAATCTCCGATCCACCCATGTCCGAATCCCTCCGATTCCATTTTCCATCGCTCTTCTCGCCGTTTCTATCACGCTCACTCTCACATATCCGCCGCGATTCCCCTCCTCGAAGATGTATTTCAGCGCCTCGTTGCCGGAGATCAGTTCCAGAACCACCACTCCGAAGGCGTAAACGTCGATTTTCTGGCTCATGGATCCGTTCGACATCATCTCCGGCGCGATGTACCCTCTCGTCCCCTCCAGCTTCATCTTCTTACTGTTTGAACGCTTCGGCTGTTTGTACGTCGTAATCTCTAATTCCTCTCCTCCTTCTTCTTCTTCTTCCGCCGCCATTGCCACCTCGCCGCAGAGCTCCGCGGTGCCGAAGTGGCAGATTTTCGGAGTTAGGGATTCCTCCGCGATTACAATGCTGGAGCTCTTAATGTGGTTGTGGATGAATCTGGAGTTGAGACCAGAACAATGGTGGATGTAATCGAGGCCGTGCGCGAGGTCGGTGGCGATCTGCATCCGAGAAATCCAGGTGGAGAGGACGGTAAAATTGGGGTTTCTCGGATTCCGGAGACATTCCGCGAGGCTTGCTCCGGCGATGAATTCGTAAACCAGATAAATGTAATTCCCCGAAATTGAAGCACCGAGGAGCTTGACCAGGCTGTTATGGTGGCTCCGGCAGACAACGGACAACTGGCGCTTCAACTCCGGCAGCTCAATCGCGCGAAGCAATTTCCGCTGGAAGACGACGACGTCTTTTCCCCTAATCGAGCAGCGCCACGAAGACGACGAAGACGACGAAGAGAAGGGCTTAGAGAGGAAATTGTTGGCAGCAGCACGAATTTCAGAGAACTCGTAAATCAGAGGATTATCCGGGAGAGAATCCTTCAAACTGGTGAGCGAAGCCCGGCTAGAAACCGAGGATTTCGAGGAGCTCTTAGTGCTGGATTTGGTATTATCAGTGTTGGTGATATTGTAGCTCGTGAAATTCAAAGAACTGGAAGGATCGACATAGGAAGAGGAAGCGAAGGATTTGGAGGCTCGTTGATTGCGACTGCGAGAGGATCTAGGGCTCCGGGGATCAATCACGTCGGTGCTTTTCTTAGACCTGCACATCGGAGTGGGGAAACCCTAAAATCGAAATCAGAAAACATAAGGAACTCGAGAAGATATCAAAGAGGATAGAAAAATGGGGCGAAGAATCATGGAATCGGAGTGAGATCGGGGCAGAGAAACGGCGTCATGGCCGCGCCGCCGCCGCCGCCGATGAAATCTAGGGGTTTGAAATTGGGGAAATGTGGGTGTTGGAGTAATCAAATTCTAGGGTTCCGTCGAGAACAGAGATTGAAGATTTGCAGTGAAGTCACTGTCAATCGGAGAAGACGAAATCGGAAGACGACGAGATCAGAACGCGTAATTTTAGAAACGGTTCTAGAGAGAGAGAGAGAAATTCGTACGAGAATTTTCTACAACGCATTTCCACACGGGCCTTGTGGGTTTTGTTTGCCAACGGCGGTTCGTTTAGGAACTTTTTTTTTTAATAATTTCTTTTTATGAATTATTGATATTATTTTTAATTAATATATTGTCGTAAGAAGACATAAGAGGATTAATTTTGTACTGTGTTTTTTGTTTGCATAATGTATTGACTTAAAACATCCCACTCTTTGGGATACTTTAAATTTTAAAATATGAAGAAATAAAATAAATCGAGAAGAAATAGGGACAATAATTTCAAATAATTATTATTATTATTTTTAATACAACAATACGTGGAAACTTATTGCCTTTTAAATGTTATAATCCGTTTGGATTATTTTTGTGCAAATAATGATGATTAGAGGATTCTAACTCATGAGTATTAAAATTTTGTCGACTATTTTAATAAAGAAAAAATTGTTGAATAGGACTAATATTTTTATAATTTTTATAATATATGTTAATAAAGGATTAATATTACGTTAGATTAAACTTAACTATCACTGGCTAACAAATAATACCTTTGTACAAATTTTAAAATGTAGATTCATTTTCAAATTTGCTACCAAACACATATTTGAAAATACTTAAATGAAATACAACTTTGTTTTTCGTTGAATCCTTGTTTTCATATTTTTGTTTTCAAATCACTGACTAAACACACCTTAAACTTTCAAGTGGTGTCTCATAAATTCTCTAAATTTCAATTTTGTTGTTAATAGTTCCTTGAATTTTAAAAAGTGTCTAATAGACCTCTAAACTTTCAACGTTATGTCTAATAAACTTTTGAACCACCAATTTTGTATCTAATAGATCCTTAACTGGTCAATATTTTTTTAATTTCGAAAATTTATTAGACGCAAAATTAAAAGTTTATGACTCTATTTTATGTTTATTTTAAAATGTCAAAAATATCCCGAATTTGTTAGATACAAAATTGACCATTCATTAACCTACTAGATATTTTATAATCTATTTGACACCAACATAAAAGTTGAACTAACTATTTAATCTAACTTAATAATATATATTTACACAAATTAAATTTATTAGTTTGCCATTGCGCTTTTGGTTTTCTTTTCTAAAAAGTATGCTGCTTTCTTTACCTTTTTTTTTTTTGTACAGACAATTGTTTCGTTTGCGAAATTAAAAAAAAAATTAAACTACTTTTGTTAAGTTTTCAAATTTCTACTTAAATTTTGAAAACTTTAATTAAAAAATAAATGCAAAACAAAATAATAAAGAGTAGAAGTATTGTTTCAAAGCTTAATTTTAAAAAACAAATAATTAAAAACAAACTTATTATCAAACCGATTTTAAATTATTTCAACCAAAATTTATGTAACCAATATGTCGCACCAGTGTTATAGCAATAATGTTTATGACAAATGAATCAAAGCCAATATGTCGCACCAATGTTCTAGTTGAAATTTTTTAAAGTTTAAGAACTAAATAGGCATCGTGTTCAAAATGAATCAAAGTTAAAATGTATGGTGACCGAAACAGTATTTCGATCCATGTATTTTCAGCCTTATTCATTTTAGTCGATATATTTTAAAAATGTTCATTTTGATACCTATACCTTTAACTTTATTTATTTTAGTTCACAGACTTTCAAAATGTTCATATTTGTCCCTTTACTTTTAAAAAGTGATCATTTTAATTTCTATTTGCAAAATTCTATCACAAATTCTACTAATAATCGAAAACCCTTTAGTACCAAGTAATGAAACATTTTAATAAATATATTAAGTATAGTATCATATTCAAATTTTTATAGAAAAATAAGATTAAAAATGAAATTAAATAACCAAAATAATTCCTTTCTAAAAATATACATACCAAAATTAATATTTTGAAAGTACATATATATTAAAATAGTATTTTAATCTATTTAATAGTTATATGAGCTTTTCTGAGAAGAACATTCTGCAGGAATAAAATGTTGAAATATAACGAAATTTATGAGCCTCTTCCAGAAGCTCTATTACACGTAATTCATGATGTATGCCAAAGTTTGTTATTTCGTAACTAAATACTAAATTACATTACTTAATAATAATTAAAATAATAAATCGAACCTCTCCCACTAGGCCAACGTGGATGCTGATCATTGGCTGAATATGGGTGGGAAAAAGCTCGCTATAATGATTATTGCACGAGTCTACGCAAAAGTCACGAAATTTTGTGGAAAATATTAGAGGCCGTTTGATACTTGAGATATATCCAAGAATAAGATGTCTCGGAACGAAGATATCTATATTTGATTGTATATACGTAGGAAATTAAGATTTCTGAAAATAAATTATATACATATTTATTTTTTTTATGTGATTACTCTTAAAATATTAATTTTATGTGGTTGTAAACATTGATTAATAACAAATCAAATTTAAATCAAAAAAATAAATAATATAAATTAAATTATTTTATATCAACGATTAACAATGTAACTATATTGACATTGATTTATAACAAATCAAATTTAAATAAAAAAATAAATAATATAAATTAAATTATTTTATATCAACGATTAACAATGTAACTATATTGACAATTTAGCATAATAATCAATTGAATAACTAATATTAAATGTTATTGGGTACATGTTTAGCAAAATGATATATTTGTATAAAGCTTTAAAATCAATCAAAATTAACTCCTAATAATTAATTTATCTTTATTAAGTTAACATAATTATTATTTTAAACAATTATGTTTTAATTTAAGTTTCACTCGTTAATAAATATATTATAAATAATACATCTAAATTTACGTTGTTGATTTTATTTAGCAATCAATTTTAATAATTATCATTTTATATGTTTAACAAAATTAATCATTTTCATATTATTAATTGCATCGATTAATTAAATTTTTTTATTAAAAAAATTAAGTATACACTTTAATAAATTAATTTATTAGAATAGAATAATTGATGCAGTACATTATTGGTAAAAATTTAATGTTGTTTTATTAATTATAAATTTAATTTAAATATTTTAACTCATTTTAATTAATTAATTTGAATAAAATAAAGTAAATAATTTCATTAAAAAAATAATTTATTTAAAAGAATAGATATAAGAGTCTGGTACAAAATCCATGGACAAACCACAGTGGGAGGGAAAAAAAAGTTATTGTCCATGGAATAAGGGAAAATGTTTTTTAAATCTATATAATAAAAAAGGGCTTTACTTGCTCATGTCCCTTCCCATTTAGAAAATCTCCCAACAAATGATCCCTAAAGTAATTAAAGAGATTTCACAAAAGAATTAATATTAATTAAAGACTTAAGCTTAATATTTTGGAAATTAATCTGTTAAATATAAAGAAAAAAAAAATATATATATATACATACGTGTTTGATATGGAAAATGATCTAGAGCGTGAAGTTCGGACGAATGAGCTGATGAGCAAGCGAGGTACCTCCAAAACAGAGTAAGTGCTTCGATGTTCAAGTCAGTGTTTATCTAATATATGCTCGAAAAAGTGTACTTTCGCGTACTTGAGAATGAGGCGGGGATCTTTGTAGGGTGAGCTTTTGACAGAGCTCAACAACTCTCTAACAGCCTTGAGAATCGCGGCTTGTTGTCTGAGATTTTGTTAGAAATTTACGTTTGCAGACACTCTTGAAGGCCAGACTATTGACTTAGGCAGTTGAAGTAAGATGGTGTAGGTCAACTCGACATGCAGTAAGATCTACGACCTAATATGGATAGTTCAACTCGGCTTTCAAAGAGGTCCAAAACTTTTGTCTTTCTCCTCAGTGATTCATTATGTTGATTTACTGTTGTTGAGTTATGAGATTATGACACTTGGTGGGTGAGAAATTGACTCCAATAATATGGATGGAAGTCTTCTAAGAATTAAGACTAAAAATATTTAGAACAAAAAAAAAAGAAATTTCATAAAACTTTCAATGTTTTTTTTTTATACAACATGTGGGGATCAGAGTTTCAAACTCATGACCTCTTGATCAGATGCCTTAACCATTTGAGCTATACTCAGTTTGACATAAAACCTTCAATGTTATAATAGCTAAACATACCTAATCTTGATATTTGAAATATCTCAACAATATTTAAATAAGATAATTGAAAATGGATTCAGTGGGTGTAAAATTATTAATATTTGAATAAGATAAATATTTATAACAGACGAAATCCATAAAAATTTGTTTGATTTTCAAAATACAATTACGTTGAAGGAGGATATAGGTTCTCACATTTTTATGAATAATATTACATTTATAAATGTGTAAGATATTCATAAATATTATAAATAAATATGTTAGAAAACGAAACTACTAAATAACTTTTTTGAAAAAAATTCTCAAAATTTGTTTAGTGGAAGTGAAAATTTCAAAAAAATGGGTGGGGGTGGTCAATATTTCTTTTAAAAGGCTGCTAAATTTTTCCACCATGAAATGTCTGAGAAAATTGTGACATATTTTATTGATTAATAATTACCCAAAAATATTACTGCCTACAATGCCAAAAAAGTCAAAGCAAATTAAAAGGTAATTCATTCCAAAAAAAAAAAAAAATCAAAATCAAAATCAAAAGTAATCGAAATTATAACTTAATTGCCTTCCTTTCAATGTATATTATATTTTATATGGTAATTAACATTTTTTTCATATTAACAAATTTATTACATATTTTTTGTCATTTAAGATCTATTATTATTCTTATCGACTTAAATTGACAATAATAAATTTCTCACAATTAGTTTATAATTCAGTTTATCATTTGAGGACTTAATCTATCACTTTTATAACTATTAAATTAAATGAAAAGTTATCCTATTCTTTTACTTTTAAATTTATGTTAATCATCTCGATAGATCAAGGGTGCTAATGATTTGGTCAAATTCTTAAACATTTGACTCATGATTATTGTTATTATTATTCGTTTTTTACTACATCATTAAGAGGACTTCCCACCCAAAAGAGAGAATAAGATCTATGGAAAAAAAAAAGAAAAAGAAAAAAGAAGAAGCTTGGGAGTTGGTAAAATGTTAGGTTTTTTTCTTTCTTTCTTTTTGTTTTAAATGTGATTTTGATTATTTTTTTTTTCAAATTTATATTTCGATATCTAAATATTTTAAAAGTCAAAATCCTAGTATGTCGTCTTTTTAAGAGACAACATATCAAAATTGTATAAATTTTTTACTATGGTGTAGTGGATGTACTCTTACCCTTTAATATAAAATTGGGTTCAAGTCTTCATAATATATATATTTTTATTCAATGGAATGTTATATTATCTTTTAAGTAACTTTAAATAAATGTTACCTATTAAAATTTATCTCATCTTCTAAAATAAAATAATTACTAATTCTAATAAAATAAAATAATTATTATTAAAAAAATATATTATTTTAAAAAAATTATTTTAGAAGAAAAGATGGAATTTTTTTTTGGCCAACGGGAACTATGCTCACCGGTAATTGGCATCTACTTCTTCTTTGATGTCGAAGGTTCAAACTCTCGTACTACTAATTTGTTGTACTAAAAAAAATTATATTACAATTTATTTATGTTTTAAACAAATCTAAATAAATATTAGATATTGAAATTTATAGTCTATAAAATAAAATAATTACTATTAAAAATTAGATTATTAAAACAACCAATAATTCTAATAAAATAAAGTAAAATAATTACTATTAAACATACTATTTAAAAAAAACTATTTTAAAGAAAAGATAGATTTTATTTAACCATTCAAGTAAATGAAATGAATTATATTAATATAGTAATTATAGTATTTACAAATATTTGAGGGAAAAAAAATACCCAATTACAATTTTTTAAAATAATATATATTTTTAATAATAATAAATTTATTTTGATTTTTTAGAATTAGTAGTAGTTTTATTTTAGAAGAGAAGATAAAATTTAATAGGTAATAAACTTATTTTAAAAATTGCAATATAAAGAAAATGTCCTCATGGGTACTAAAATCGTGGAGTGGATAAGTCATCTCATAGACCAACCAGCATTATTCTTGTACCAAACTACGTCATTTTTCTATAAAAAATGTTGTCCACTTTTTATTTGGGTCCTTTATATATTTAAAATTCTCAATTTTAGTCCCAAACTTCCATTAAATCCTGTATTCTACTCTATCCCCAAAACATATATGTTACGTCTAATGTATAAAAATATAATTATATCTCATCCATTAATTATTTACACGGGCGGATCGATGTATCGCACGCTTTTGTTTGTTAATCGTATGTGTATATATTTTTCTATGAAAAAATCATTTTTTTAATAATTTAAATTAATCTTTAAAATATTTACAAATATGGAAAAATAATTATCTTTCTAAATCTTGATTAATCCTACAAAACAAAAATTATAAGTTTGATAGATAAACTTATTTTATTTTATTTTATTTGAGTACGATAGATAAACTTAGTCGTGTCTAATAAATTCCAAAACTTTAAGAAACATCTTCATCTTCAAACATTTCCATTTAGAATCTAAACGTGTCTGAATTTTTCAAAATTTTTATCTAATACATCCCTCATCTATTAGGCTATTTTAAAGTCCAAAGAAAATTAAAAGTTTAGAAACCTATACAATACTGTTTAAAATTTGACAGAGCCAAGTGTATGCAAATTTAAAAGTCGTTCGAAAGGATCTTTATACAAAATTTGAACCACATAAAATTCTAGATCGGCCGCTCTTAAGCTATACAAATCAAGTCAACTTCATCACTTTCAGAAATCCTCTTAAAAGATGAAAAAGACTAGATAAAACTTCATAGTTCATTAAACCAAAACTATAATTAAACCCAAATAGTCATCAAGAACAAGAACCATTCATGACTATTAGAATCTTTATGAGAACGAAAGAGAGAAACACTTGGAAAAATATGGTTTATGAAGTTGATACCTTCAAATACACTTCACCACACACAGAAACACTTTGAAAAAGATATAGTTCATGAAGTTGATCTCTTATCATTCAATGTCCCCACAAGAATAAAGAGTCTGAAAAGAAGATACCACCATTAGAAGAAAGAAAACCCCAACCCCCACGTCTCTTATCTTCTCTAATCTCTTCTACAACTTTAATCAAATCATACGCCTCCCTTTTTTGGTGTGAAAGAAGAAATAAATCTACTTCAAAATCAGATTCACAGTAATGAAGGGATTAAGTTTCAGTATTCACTGTCAAATCATCCATGGCGTCTTCACGCAGAAAATTGGAAAAATATTATGTTCAGAGATTAGAACCTTTTCATTGCTCATTTAGGAGTAAAATCAGAGATTATGAGAGAAACCCACATCAGAATTCAGTGCCAACGCAGATGATATACAGAACATGATCATAAGCAGCATAAAGCAGAAACGTTTCAGAGATTACTTCAACTAAAACCATACTCTGTTTCTACAAGTGTAAGAAGCCAGAAAAGGGAAAAGTAAAATAACTCCATCAGTTTTAAGTAATTATTCAGTTAGCGTTTCCATAAACCTGGAGGGCGTCGCCGGTGAGTCTACAGATTCTCCACTCCGGCAAGATCTGAGCACCCATTTCCTTGTAAAATTGAATCGCATTCACATTCCAATCAAGAACCACCCACTCCACTCTGCCGTAATCCATTTTCACCGCCTGATTCGCCACCGCCGACAGCAGCATTTTCCCCAATCCCTTCCTCCGGTAACACTCTCTCACGAAGATATCCTCCACGTAGAAACCGGGCTTCGCCAAAAAGGAGGAGAAATTGGGGAAAAACAGAACAAATCCAGCAACGACAACATCCTCACATTCCGATTTGAAAGTCTCCCTTTCCGGATCGTCCAAAGGGAGGTCGGAATTGAGGACGCGAACGACGGGGCTGTAATTAGGGTTGCAGTTATGAGGGGAGTTTTCGGGGAAGGGTTTGGAGGAAACTTCGAGGATGAAAATGGTGAAGGATCGGAAGGGGGGAGAGGAGAAGAGATTGGCGGAGAGGGCGGATTCGGTGGCGGAGAAGAGATGGGTGAGGCGTTCGAAGACGGCCATCTGGTGGATGAGCTTGTGAATGTGGGGGACGTCGGAGGGGGCGGCGAGACGGACGCGGGAGAAGAGAGGGTGGCCGATGGGGGTGGAATCGGCCGGAACTGTGGAGGCAGGCGTCGGTGCAGGGGTCGGAGGAGGTGGCGGAGCGGCGGCGGCCATTTCCGGTGGAGGAGAAACTGAAAACCGATCGGTGAGATGGAGGGTACTGAAAATGGAAGCGGTTTTACCTGAGTAACTAGGGCCTGGCTTTGCAGGAGACTGGACAGCGAATGTGGTTTTAAGCGCTTCTAGAGGGTAAATCTGTCTTTTCATAATTGTCCATAAGGAAATTTCTGGAAATCCGCCGAGTCACTCACTTCTAAAGTTCAGTCCAACTTTAGATTTAAATCTCAAACCTCGTAAAAATTACTCTCTCTTTTAACTAATCTCAGGGTCAAAAAAATAAGTCTAACTTAACTGACGTATATCTTTGAAGGTTGTAAATTTGATCTTTCACCTTCTATATGTTGTACTAGAAAGAAAAACTTAATCAGATATGATTGTCAATTACAGTTGAGCTGAAGTCATATTGACAATATCTTCAACGAAGAGACGTGAGTTTGAATTTCCTCCCCAAAATATAGTTTTTAACTTTTTCTTTCTAAAAGTTATGCTTATTTTTAGATAATTTCATTAGTAATCTTTTCAAAACCTATTTGAATTCTTAACCAAATTTCAAATAACAAAAATAAATTTATAGAAACTTTATTATTATTTTGAAAATTTTGGTTTAAATTTTGAAAATGTTTATAAAAATGATGTAACAAAATAAACCAACACATAAGTGCCAGAAATGGCTCTAAACTTAGCTTTAAAAAATATTGAAAAAGAAAATTTAAATGGTTATCAAATATGACTGAACTATTAATTTTGCGTCCAAATACATCTTGTGTTTTCCAATTTGTGGCAATAAAACTCACCGTTTGGATTTTGTTCGGGCCTTTCTTTATATTGTCCTATTTGGGCCAGCCCAAGAAGGAGGAGAAATTCTGGAAAAACAGCACGTGCCCAGTTCAACCTCTTCAACTTCCGATTTCCGACGCGGACACCGCCGCATGAAAAAGTTTCTGCGAGGCGTCCGAACACCGGCGCCGCCTGGAGGGCGTCGGAAGGGGAGGCGGTCGCCCGAGCAGAGGCGGTGGGCGCTTGGGATGGAATCCGACGGACGACGGTATTTGCCGGTGGGAGTCGGAGGGACGGTTAGAGGTGGCGGGGAAACGAAGGCGGTCGCTTTCGCTCGTCGGAAAATGTAGGGTTCCGGCGAGAGATATGTGATTCGGAGACAATGAAACTGAAAACCGATCGGCGATCGGGCCATGCGGGAGATCAATCGACGGCGAACATGGATTTTCTGCGTTTTACAAGGGTAAATCTGTCTTTTCACAGAACGAAGAGGGAAATTGCTATCTGTTCTGAGTTTTATACTATAATTTTTTTTTTTTGACGTGATAATTTGTTCCATTTTATGAACTGTACTTCAATAAATTAATTACTTTGTAATCTACTTTAAATTTGGAATTGACATGAAGTACTAAATAATGAAATTATAAAAAATTAATGATAATAACAACGCTAATTGTATTAAAAAAAAACAACGATAATATTAATTAGATACTAGAACAATATTTCATAGCTTTACACTTGTGTTGTATGAAGCTTAAGATAAGATGAAGAAAAAGTAAACCTAAAAAAGAGTAAATTTGGATGTTTCTGTATATGTATAAGACCAAACTTTCGAGACATGAAAACAAGCCAAAAAGAGAGAAACAAATAAACCTTTTATCATCAAATAAAACCTCCTTAGTTAATAGGGAGGGGAGCACCGTTCCATCCTTTCAAGCATTCTAACATTGGATCAATCAACTTTCCAGCACAAATGGCTGAGAAAACCTTATCGAATTCTTCACCGGGGGATTTGACTCTCTCACCTGTTAATAAACTGGTCCCCAATGTTTCCCTAACAAATTTGTATAATGGGTAGGACCTGCATTGTTTGATTTGGTTTGGAATCGTTGAATTTTCACTCTCAAATTCAATTCTTGAATTTTCTACTTCTTTTGGTAGGAGGGTCTTCAATTCTTCCTCAAATGTCCCTATCTTGTGGAAAATTGAACTCCCGGGGTTTTCCTCTCTCTCACCATTGTTTAAAGCATGCTCTACTAGGACTTGTCTTAGCTTTTGCATCAATGGATAGGTAGCACTGCAAGGGTCATCAATGTAGGTGAAAACATGCTCTCTATCGACCACTTGAAGCAAATCTTTTTCACTGAATCGAATTGGGTGAAGCTCTCCATTATAGTCCATGAGTAGTACTTTCTTGGCCACTTGACTAATTGTGTTCTTCACTGTACTCTTCAAATTCTCCTCTAAGTGCCTCAAATCAATAGCTTGACAGAGGGCTACCAAGAAAGTAGTAGACATCAACTTTAATATCTCAACTGCCTCTTCTGTTTTTCTTGAGGAAATCAACCCTAAAGAGTTCACATCTTGATTGTGTTGCTCTGCACTCTGGACATGGTTGGTGACTGGATTGGCTAAGAATTGCAGTTCTGAGCAGTACGATGCCATAGCAATTTCAGCTCCTTTGAAACCATAATCCAAACTGGGATTGCGGCTTGCAGAAAGATTGGAAGGCAACCCATTGTTATAAAAATCGTTGACAAGCTCTGAAAATTGAGCAAACATAAGCTTGCCAATGGAAGCAATGGCTAGTCTAGTGTTATCCATAGAGACACCAATTGGTGTGCCTTGAAAATTTCCTCCGTGTAAAGCCTTGTTTCTCGAAACATCAATCAAGGGGTTGTCATTCACCGAGTTTATTTCCCTCTCAATCGTCTTCGTTGCGGCCCGAATGACTTCAATTTGTGGCCCAAGCCACTGTGGAGATGTTCTAAGAGCATACCTATCTTGTTTAGGCTTTTGCAAAGGATCAATCTCATGCAATTTTTTAGCCGATTTTACATAAGAGCTTCCATCCAATATATGCTCCATTATAGCTGCTGCTTCAATCTGGCCAGGATGATGCTTTAATTTATGTGTCAAGTGATCGGTAAATTCAGGTTTTCCTTGCATAACTTCAGCAAAGATTGCCGACAAGATTTCAGAAAAAACTGCTAAAATGTTGGCTTCAAAAAGCACCATAGAAGCCAAACCAGATCCAACAGCAGTGCCATTCACTAGAGCAAGACCCTCTTTGGGTTGCAACTCAAAAAACCCACTATCAATCTCAGCTAATTGAAACGCCTCAGATGAGTTAATAAACTCTCCATTTGGCCCAACAACCTTGGAATTGGGTCTACCGATCAAAAGCCCAGCAATATATGAAAGAGGAACCAAATCACCAGAAGCAGTTATGGTGCCCCGCAGAGGCAAGCATGGAGTAATATTATGGTTTAGAAACTTGGCTATGGCTTCCAAGATCTCGAACCTAATACCAGAATAACCTTGTAAAAGGGTGTTGATCCTCACCAACATGGCAGCTCTCGTCGCTGACGATGACAATTTATGGGAACATTCTGTGTCATTGCCAAAGATTCCAACATTCAAGAACCTAAGAAATTAAAACAAAACTTAGTTAGGCCAAACAACTAACTAAATCCAAGTTGAATAATGAATTCACCAACGAAAATTTCAAGCTCTTGCTCTGGGCCACCAGCTAAGAAATTGAAAGATATCTCGAAAAGTATTCATGATTCTAATCTTGTGAATCTCTTCTTAATGGCATCCATGAAGAATAAGGGATGTCAACCAAAATTTAAACCATTCATAAAATATAAAAAAAATAATAAAAAATTTACTAATATGCCCCTAAATTCCACGCTCATCAACCTATGTCGTCATATTAATTGGAAATATTATAAAAAAAAAAAGAGTTGATTATCATTACTTTGATTATACTTAACATTTTTTAATTAATCATAACATCGACAGGTAAACAACTATAATATTAACTCATATATATTTT
The DNA here is from genome assembly GCF_013281855.1 of Momordica charantia. NCBI lineage: Eukaryota > Viridiplantae > Streptophyta > Magnoliopsida > Cucurbitales > Cucurbitaceae > Momordica > Momordica charantia. The sequence continues at coordinate 27,795,364 of NW_028275167.1, read as the reverse complement.
AATGTCTTGTCCTTTCCAGCCATATAATTTAATATGTAAATTGATAAAAGATTGAAGAATTCCAAAAAAGAAAATACGAGTTTTTAACAGGTTGTCACAATTTAATTGGTCAAATAATTAGAGTCATTTTCAATCAAAAACAAAATGTGTGAATGATAATATTATATTATAATCAATTTAATACTTTATATCATAAATTTAAATTAAAACTTTTGAGATTTTAATGTACCACGATTTCCATTATCCGAAGTTTTGTTAAGAAAATGGCCTATTTTCATATTTTTGTTATTATTGTTCACGTGGATTTGTTTTTAAATTCTTCGTAAAAGACTTCATATTAACGGAAAAAATTTCTCTATTTATACACTAATTATATTTCTTACGCATATAATTATATCTGCCGTTTACTTTATGTAAAGAATCGTTTTGAAAAATTCAAAATGAAAAGAAAAAATATATATTATTCAATTAATCTTTTATTCCCAAATTTTAGTTATTTAAGAAGGTCAAACCCATGGTGGCCTGCACTAATCATAAATTTCATATTAATTTATTAAAATTTCTACTTCTTTTCATCATTTCTTCGGTTCTGATTTAGAATATTCGGTAAACATAAAATTATTTTTGTTTTTATTCATAAAAATAATAGCCAAATTTTGGAAACACAATAACCACTTTTTCAATATGATCATTTTCACTCAAGTTTCGGAAAACATTAAAAAATATATATATAGATGATTGTTAAGCTTATACGGAAAACAATGATTTACGTGAACTATAAAATTATACACCTGTTTCGTAACATTTTTCTTCTCATTTTCTGATAATATTCTATGTTTAGTAATATTTCTTATTTATTATTTTTCGATTAAATTACATGAAAATATATTTTAAAAAATTAAAACCTTAATACATGTATTAAAATAAAAAAAGAAAGAAGAAAGAAAAGACATTTCACGTTTCACCAAACCAAACATGGCAAGAGATGGATAACCAATAATCTACTTACCTCATATAGACACATAAAAACATACCGAAGTTATTGGAATTAAAACTATTAATTAAAACCAACATAGATAAAATTAATGAAATTCATCTAATTAATTACTCACCTAATAAGTTCTCTTTGAAGGGCTCCACCTTGTTTTGTTCTTCTATGCGACGTTGCACCAAAACCAGTTGTGACACCGTAACTATCCGTACCCTTATTCATACTCTCCATCACCCAATCGCTGCTGGCCTTGACTTGAGCCCGACTCTCCTCTGCCAACTCCACCGTGACATTACTGCTGGTGCCACTAGCAATGGCAGCGACTTGTGCTATCGTTAGACTCTCACCACCAAGCCGAACGAGTGGCTTCCGATACTCCTCCACCATCCGCTTTACCTCATCCAAATGGCTGCCCTTCATCGCCTCCGCCGCGGCCCCCCAGTTAAGTGGGTCCCATTGGACGTGGCCGTTGCCGTTGCCACCGCAAACGTCCAAGGCCGCGGCGGCGCCGTTTTGGTGATCGAAGGCCATGAGAGTGGCTGTTTGGGAAAGGGAGAGAAAATTTGAGGAGTTTTGTTTTGAGAGAACGTTTATTTTTTGCCCTTCTTCTTCCCTGAGATTTGGTAACCAAAATTCGGTTGCTTTTTATAGAGAGTGCCGAACGACATCTCATTGACTGTCGGGTGGGGCTCGCCGATGGGTTAGTTGAGAATTTCACGTGGCCGTTCGATCTTCCTTATGGATCAGATGACGACACGTGGCGTTGCGGTGTTTGGTGAAAAGACGCGCTATAAGAGGGTTGGTGAAGTAGTCATATCTGACATACCGCCTGCTTTTCTTAAATAATTATATATTCCACATTTTACTTAATTATTTATTATTTCTTTTAAAATATTATTTTAGTTATTATAATTTTCATCAACATATTAGACATATCAACGCTTTCACGTATCAATGAGTTCAACATTAATTTATCAACATTTCTATAATATTACTACAGAATCTACAAAATAGGTAAATATTAACAAAATTACATTAATATTTACATAATATTAATATCAATCATTTTTAATTTATTTAGAAATGGTGAAATGATTATTTGACATTTTATCAATAATTCCATCGACATTTTTATGAAATTAGGACTTCGACATTTCCATTAATATCTACAATTAAAACTTAGCTTTCGGTTATATTCATTTTGCTCATTGTACCCTCTACTTTAATAAGTAACCAATTTGTCCCTATTTACAAAATTTTAATACAAATTTTATACCTAATGAAAATCCTCTAATACAAATTTACGGTTACATTTCATGAAATTTAATGAGTGGAATGTCATGTTAACATTTTGATTAAAATAAATGAGACGAAAATAAGAATAAAGGTAGAAATGGTCACTTTCCTAAAATAAGATGAAAACGAACGTTTCAAAAATATATGAATTAAAATGAATAAAAGTTGAAAGTATAGGAATTAAAATGAATGTTTTGAAAGTACAAACACCAAAATAAACAAAACTCAAAATGGAGGAACCAAATGGTATGTAGACATTAAAAGAAATCTATCTAATTTATTTTAGGTTAAATTATGAATGTGGTTCCTAGGTTTGGACAAAGTTTAAATTTGGTCCCATGGTTTAAAAATTTTCATTTTAATTCTCATAATTTAAGTTTATCTTTCAATTTGATTTCTATGATTTTAGAAGTTTTAATTTGGCATCCGTAATTCAGTTAAATTCGGGAGCAATGAATATTGTATATTGTAGTAAATAATTTGAGGTGTGATGTGGGGTATGCAATCTTACTTCATCAAAGTCATACCAAACCCCCAATTCCAATGGGCTAATTAGAATGTTACATAATAATTATAAATTTAATGCATATTATTTTTTTAGAAAAAGAAAAAAATATACATTAAAAGTAATAAAATCATAATTCCTCTTGCTAGGTGAAGGGTTGCAATCTCCCATTTCAACAACCCTCATTAAATTTAACCAACTCCCCTATTGGCATATTAATTTTACCTATCATTTTTAAGTTTCCTGTTTGATTACTTATCTTATCCCTAAGTTTAATTTTATTTATTTTGAATCTTTTTATATATCCCATATGTGATAGCTAATAATTTGATAAAAAAATAATTAAGGAGGGTTAAAAACCCACTTTATGAGTCAGTTGTTATAGCATTTATTTCATCTTATATTATATGATTCGGAGGGTCTGATTGAAGCCTCCCTAAGTTTAGTTTTATTTATGTTGAATACGTTTATATATCCAATATGAGATAGCCAATAAATTGGATAAATGATAATCCATGAGTAGTTGGTATATTATTTGGCAGAAACTTTTAAATTGATGCGTATAATCAATAAATTTAATTTAATTTTGGTCAAAAGAAAATTTAATTTTATTATTTTGAATTTTTTTTATATATATCCAATACGAGATAGTCAATAAATTTGACAAAAAGATAATTAAAGAGCAGTTAATAATTCATTTTTAACATATTTATATATTTTTTTCTCTCTACAAGGATCACCCACCAAACACATTAGAAAAGTTCTCACCAAACCCACTCTAGTCAATTGCTTCAATTTTATTAGGATGATCTCTCTCTCTCTCTCTTTGTGACCTACTTCACATTTCCAAGTCATCCCCACATTTGTGTGTGGAAAGAACACTTTGAAAATGGGGAATAGACTTAATGGTGCAAAGTGTGAAGTTTGGACAACAGCTTATAGACCATTTTGTAAGATTCAAGCCTCAAATAATTAATGCCAATATCAGTAATTAATTTAGTATATTATGCTTTGTTCATGATTTTTGTTGATGTGTGTCCACACATCAATTGGAATTCTATATAGTTTTAATGTAGGTTTGTCGGATCTTGTCAGACAAGAAAATTTGCATTGGTCTGGTGTTTGACCATCTATACACTTTGATGTTAAGTTAGTATTAATAGTAGCAGCTGGTGTCGAGTCTAGTTAAAATGGTGTGCCTTTGAGAAGAGTGGAATGACTCCGCCTTTTATACTAGTTGGGGAGTGTCGAAAATCGAAACTCTTATGTCGTACGTGTCGTTTAACGGATTTTTCGTACGCAATTGGAAGATCTTTTAATAGCAAAATCGTCACCCCGTAGAATGTCTCAACGAATTTCCTCGATCAGCAATCTTCTCTAGGTCGGAGTCAAGTTGAGCTTTGCTTGCTTTGCCATGGGCCCTTCATTCCTATCTGGGGATACCCGAGTTGTAGCTTAGACACACGTGTTTCAACGGGAAGAGGCAGCTTAGTTTTACCTTGTAACAATTTTAATTAAATTAATTAATTTATAAATTTAGAGTAGGAGAGAACTTAAAGGAGGAGAAGAGGGATGACAAATAGAAAGGAACTGAAGTCTAGGATATTTTGTATCCTCGTTTCTGACTCACTCTCCATTTTAGAGAATTGAGGTGAAGGCTGATAATTCTCTACCCGATTGTGGTGAAGAAAAAAACAAAGCACCAAAGAAAAAATAAATAAAAGGAAAAAAAAAAGAAGAAAAATAAAGCACAAAGAGAGGGATCAATCTTAGAGGAGAGAGAGGGGTTATAAAATAAACCCGGTTTTTTGACAGGATAAAAAACCGGTCCACGTAAGGTGTTAATGATGCATGTAAAATTCTTTTTGCGTGCAAATAATTTCAAACCTCCAACTTAAGATAGACTTTATATGGCTAGGTTCATTCCTTCCCCTTGAACCGTTCAACCAGTCAAAACAAGCATAGTTCATCGATAATTGGTATATATCTCCAATCAAGATGTTGTAAGTTCAATCCTCCACCTTCAATCAAACACACGGGAGTTTCTTTGGAATTAAGTAAAAGATTTTATCCATAAATGTAGGTTTGACCGCACATAAAATTACAATTTAATAATGTAATGCCTAAAAAACTTTAAATTTACTAGTATTTGTCATTGTTGGAATAATCTAAAAAGAACTTTTAAAATGGCATCAAGAATTGAAGAGAGAGAGAATGATTCATTTTTGCGATTTTAAGATGGCATTTTGTGATTTTTAAAATTTTTTCAGTGTTGTAATTTAAAAAAATATATATTTTGGCAAAATTTTTCTTTTAATGTCATCTTTGTAATTTTTAAAAATTTCTCTTCTAAAAAATTGAGTGTAGGAAAATGGTAAGTTTTCAGATTGGTAAAAAAAATTATGGATAATTTGTGTGATTTAATAATAAATTGAAGTTTTTAAAATTATGTTATATCAAATTAAAGTTAAGCTAAATATTAAATTTTAAATTTTAGAACTATTTTAAAAATGGATGATTCATCTCCTACCATTTCAATGGTTGAATTAAAGAAAGAAAAAATTAACGTTAATAATCAAATTGAAAATATTTCCAATTCGAAGGCATAAAAAGCATATTCATAATTTATCTAAAAAAGGTAGATTTAATAATTTATTTTAAAGTAGTTTTTTAGTGGGCTGCTTTATGGTGGGTGTGGCCCTGGCCCATATTCGAACTCGAAACTTTTCTTTTCTTTTAACAGTCTCGGAACTTCCGAACTTGTACAAATATTTTTTAATTACTGTACAAATTCAATTACAATTACAAGTCAGAACTTGAATTTAAATCGAAATATATTTAATTTGGATTTTAAATATTAAACTGCGTTAGTAAGAATAGGACCAGTCTCCAAAAATAAACATAAACACAGCGCCAAAAAAGTACTATGTATAGTGGTGTCTCTTGTCGAGAGTGTACTAGGTTGTCTCTTAAAGATGATCTAGTGACTAGAGAAATTTAAGATGCATTATATTTGAAATAAATTTGAGATATGTGTTATTTTAAAAATAAAATTGAAAATTTGTAATATTTAAAAAAGAATCCTGCATCCTTAAATAGACATTTGATAATAATTTTGATATAATGATTATAGGATAGAAAATGATACTTATCTTATTTGTAAATATCACTCATATTAATAAAATCAATTTTGTCACGGATGCGTCCATAATTCAAAAGAGGTGACCTAACCTGTCATATTTTCCAATAATGACGGATCAAAATCAATCAAAATAGATATTCACACTCAAATGCTCCATTAGCCTTCTCTTTTTTTGGTTCGGATTTTTCGTGCGGTTTTAGAATTATTATATGATTACAAAAAATCAAAAAGTTGTTAGAAACGTACCTTTAGTCGTTGTACAATTAATGAGTCTGTCTCTAATAAGGTGATTGTTGTACTTTTTAATTAATTACGATTTAACTCATAAACTTTAATATTTAACAATTTAATTCATATAGTCTAAAATTTGTAATGAGTACTTCTTATCTCTTATAAAAATTAAGTGTCTATTTTTATCATATAACAATTTAGTCTTTGGGTTCGTTCGAGTGGCTCGACTCGATTTGGTAGTTTGACGCTCGTCGAATCGAGTCTGATTTGCTCGATCCACTTTGCTTCCTTGCCCTTACTTGGTAAACCAGTAAGATAATTTAACCTATTATTATAGAATTCGAAAGTATTTTTAAAATCACCATTGAACTATATATCTATGTAGAATTTTATTGAAAACTCGAGCTTTTTTTTCTTCTTTAATTATTTTATAAGTTAGGATGTCTTGAATATGCCTACCTTGTAAATTACCACGAATCCAAAAGTCTAAGAACTAAACCAATTCAATCGGATTAAAAAAAATGACCCAAATTCACTTTAAACCCCATTCAATTCTAAATAAGATGGATTCTCATTCGTGTTGAGGTTATTCACTTGAATCACCAATTATTATGTTGCTAATAGAACTGTAATCTAATGAAATATTTTTGTATAAGGCTTTTAAATTTCTAAAATATGAGATGGGAATTTTCCCCTCAGATATTCTCTCAGGTAAATAGAATTAAAATAAACTAATTGAAATTCTTTTAAAATGGAAAACCATATTAAACTTAAACTTAAAATCCTTATAAAATAATAGCTTCCGTAATCAACAAGCACCAGTGGTCTAGTGGTAGAATAGTACCCTGCCACGGTACAGACCCGGGTTCGATTCCCGGCTGGTGCATTCCTCGTCTTGCGATGATGAAAAATTGTGTCCTCTGTGATCTTGGTCGATCACAACCGTCTGATCATTTGGATGGAAATATCTTGGGCACGTCGGAGCTTGACTTTTTTTTCCCTCCTATGTAGTTACAATTTGTTCTCTAGAATCTAACCTATTTTATTTGAGTTTTTTTTTTTAATACCTGAGTTTAGTTGCACAATTTCATTTCTCTAAATAGAAAAGTACAAAAAAAAACAATCAAAACGGATATTTTATTTCTTAAATATTAAATAAACTACCCAGAAATCTGAGTTAGGATCAATTTAATTCGATTATAGATATCTGACTATGCTAACCATCGTCAAACACTTGAAATGGTAAGAAATTTCTAATTACACGTACTATATAATTTAGGAATTCTAATTTAAGTAGAAATTCTCAAATAATATAATCTAATTAGGACTCCGAAATAATATAGTCAACGTATGACGTGAAAATCTCAATCTTAACCATACATGTTAATCTTGCAAGGTTAAAAATACAACAAAATACTTACTTACCTCATGTCGTAGCAAAAATTTTGAAGATCAAATTTAGAAGAAAAAAGAAGAAAACATAATCTTTTAATCACTATCTCAATAGAAAAACATGTGCTTCTGTTACGTTAGAGGCCCTAATTTTTGTAGCAAAAAATCCCCATAAATAAGAATCAAATGGAATTAAAAGGATTTAAAACCACCCATAATATGAGATACTACCGATAGTGGGGCCACTAAGGTTCAATTGATGCAGGTACAACCAGAGAGACAAATTCAAAAATAAAATAATAAAATAACTTTAAATAATAAATATAAATATTAAGGTTGAACACTTACAAGATATGAAATAAATTTTCTATTAAATTTTGTTTAAAGTGACAAGAAATATATTTTTTTAATATAAACTCGATAAATACAAAAGATTTGGAACTGTCATCACCAAGACCCCGTGTCAAAGATTTGACGACAGTAATGGCAGAACAGGTACCTGTGTAGCCGGTAGCCGGTAGCCGGCAGCTCTAATGCCATAATTCCTTCCCTGCTAAGAAATCAAACCTATCTATTAGAATTTAGAAGTCGCAATTTTCTCGGCATTATCTTTTGAAAATAATTTCATTTATTATAAGACCAACCTTTTAAACTTAAACTTAAACGTTGATGTCTCGATTTCACGTAAATGTCGATTAAAATATAGATGTAAAGAACTGAAGGATCTACTTTTAATCTGCATTTATTATGTAAAGAAAAACCAAGAGATTATATACAATCTTTTAAATATACTTTTAACATTTGGTAATACAATTTCTTTTAAAAACATAAATAAAAATATTTTATTATCATTATTTATTTATAAAATACATTAAAAATATTAAAATTATATATAACGTTGAAAATTGTTTCTCAATAGCTTAGAGAGTTGAGATGTCAACAGCTTAGCCAATAATACTTGATCATTATCTCTCTACTCTCCAATTCAACCCATCTAATTTTGATTATAACGTTTGAATAGACCATTCTAAATTTTAATTTATTAATTTATATAATAAGTTTCATATTTGTTTCAATTATCCCTACTTCTAGACTTAGTCTTATATTCAGAGAACACATTCTTCTTTTATCAGTAAAAATCCTTCCATTTTGATTCCATATACTAACAACCAGATAATACCAGTAAAAAATCTACTTATTACTTACACGAAATTTGTACATTATCGCTATAGAGCGTCAAAATGCCTGAGCAAATACTTTTCAATGCTTTCAAGGCAAGTACATTTCAAATATATGTAATTTATACGTAATCCAACTAAGCACACGTCGATACCAATTCAGACTAAATTCTAAATTAAGATTTGGAGTCTCAACCGTTGAGCATCACACGGATGCAAGATTCTGTGTATGTGCAAGTATTGGGCTCGAATTCACATCCACCTCAATTTCAAAATTGACGCGTTACCTTGAACCTTGCGTCTTAAAAATCTAATTTGTTCATCAATTTCTAACTTGTGCTACTACATCACATTATTTTATCAAAATAATTGAAAAAATTGATTGTCACATCTATAGTGTTCAATTATAAAAATATATATATAACATTACAGACATATGATGTTATCCATTAATTACCATAGATAGAGATTCAAATGTCCAACATATTAAAAATGTTATTAATTGTCTTTTATTGTTAAACTGTACTTAAATTGACTTGACAAAATTTTTAACGTAAGTTATGTTTAAGTTAGTAACTTCCATCAGAGACATGTCTAACTTGTATTAAATATGGAAGTTAAAAACATATATAATTAAAAAAAAAATCAATAGACAAAACTAAATTAACTAAAATAAGATTCAATTCAGTGTTCGAGTACAAGTTTTGTCCATTTAGTTTCTATATTTTAACAAGGTCAACTTAGCTTCTATACTTTTAAAAAAATGGATCTCTTGTACCTTCGTTCTCTTTTCAATCTCACTTTTTCCGATCGCGATTTCAACACGATATCACATGCGATAATTTTTTTTAATTGTAGCTATAACTTTGTATTAAAATAATTTTGTTGTGTTAAAAATTTGAATTAAAAAAATTTTGAAATAGAAAATGAAATGAAGTGGAATTGAAATTTAAAACCATTTTGAAGAAAGTTTAGCGGGCATTTCACGTTTCTGAGTTGCGTGGCAATGCTCGTAACTCGTCTAGAGGGCTATATTAGGTAGAGCAGGTATTTCGTTCTCAAGAGTCTGCAAATTTTGGCGTTTTCTTCATTACGAGTTTACGAATTCAGTCATCACTTCTTCAAATTCAATTTCAATTTCAATTTCAATTTCCTCCCCAAGTTTATTTACTTTTCAACACAAGCTTTTGATTTCAACTTCATCTTCTTTGATGATTCTGATTCCGATTCGAATTCAAGTCTCTTTTCTCATCTGCATGTCTCTGTTACATCCGATTCAGCTAAAATTCTGCTAAGTTTTGATCGGAATGGGATTCTTTAGCACCGTCTTCGGAGTTCTTGGTTTCGGAATCGGACTTCCTCTCGGACTCTTGGTTGGATTCTTCCTCTTCATCTACTCGGAGCCTAAAGATGTTGAGGTAATAATATCCATTGCCGTTTACAGTTCTTGATTGATTGATTGATTGATTGATTGATTGATTTCTGCATCTGGTTTCAAATCGTGATGATTTCTTCTCCGTCTCTTGCTCCTCTTTTATTCCTCTCTTTCCATTTCGAAATCGTATAATCAGAATCAGAATCGAGAAATGATTTGAATCTATTTTTCTCCCTCGAACAGAATGCATTGAACTTCAAAAAAGTTCAAAAACACTATTCGATTGTTTTAATATTCATTTGAGTTCCGATTCAATCGAATCGAATCCCTGTGTTCTTCCCGAGATAAGACAATGGCGTTTTTAAATGCAGGAACCAGTAACGAGGCCTGTCTGTGAGTTGGACGCAACTTCTTTGCAAGATCTAATGCCTGAAATTCCATTTTGGGTGAAAAGCCCCGATTACGATCGAGTTCGTAACGTTTCTTTGGTTGATTTTAATCAAATTTCTGGTCCAATTGATTTTTTGAACTCTGGATTATACTGATCAGTATTGCAAAATTTGGTTACAGGTGGATTGGTTAAACAAGTTTTTATCGGCCATGTGGCCTTACCTTGATCAGGTGACATAACTTTTTGCAGTTTTGTTTTTTGTCTGTGGGTGGAGCTTGGATATAAAATTTATTTAGTTTACAGGCAATTTGTGGTATTATAAGAGCCATTGCCAAACCTATATTTTCAGAGTACATTGGGAAGTTTCAGATTGAAGCTATTGAGCTTGAGCAGCTAAGCCTTGGAACTCTTCCTCCAAAACTTCATGGTTAGTCTCCCCCATATGAAGCTAGTATCAATTGTGTATTAATTCACATCTTCCAACCTTCAAAATTGTTTTTAACTGGAACAATTAGACGTGACGATAATAGAATGAGTTTTTTGTAATTGATTTGGAGCATGTTTGAAAATGATTTTACTGTCAAAATTAATTCTATTTTAAAATAGAATTTTTGGTTCGGATAGGTTACTTTATCAATCACCTTGAAGAATGATCCTCTTGGTGATTTTGGACCAAAAAATTAATAGAAAATTAATTTTTAAAATGGTTATTAGTCATTAATTTTCAAAATTCTTTTTTATTCACCTTACATTTTGAGATTCTTTTTTTTCTTTTTTCTAAAATTTTTTGTCGTTGTTGAACTTTATTTATCTTAAATTTTATTTATTCTCTCTCTTTTTTTTCTGAAAATTTTTAATATCTCTCTAAAGTTTTAGTCTCTTTTCTTTTGCGAGTTTATTTCTCAATCTAAAATTTTTGTCTCTCACCCTTTAAAATTTCTCTAGATTTTTTTTTCTCTCTAACTTTTCTCTCTTGAAAAATTTGTCAAATTCTCTCTTTAAACTTTAAATACTAATCATTCAAAATTATTTTTAATTATAAAAAAAATCACTTGAAAAAGTGTGTAACCAAAAATTTAAATAATTATATAAAAATCACCTTCACAAAATCAATTATTATTAAATGATTTTCAAATTTCAAGCTCAACGAAAATCACCTACCAACTAATACTTCAAAAATCACTTTAAAATGATTTTAGATTTTCTCAAAATCAATTTTATCCTTTTACCAAACATCATCATTTAAAAATAAAAGGGTTTTATTAATGCCAAAATCACTCCCACACATACTCTTGGTTGACCATTTTATGATATCCTCACACCTCCAAATATATACTCTCAAATTTACTTCTTCCAATGCATTTTTTCAATGAAAAGTGATACTTTTTATTAGTCACAACAAATACTCTCTTATGTAATTAGAGAAGCGAATGTGTGAAAAAATTGAAGTTACCATGAGACACTGTTATTAAATTTTGTTCACACTACTTTTCAGGTCTAAAAGTGTATGAAACAAATGAGAAAGAACTGGTGATGGAACCAGCAATCAGATGGGCAGGCAATCCTAACATAGTAATGGTGGTGAATATCTTGTCTCTGCGCATCACAGTTCAGGTCACAACAGCCTAATGACAATCTTAATCAGCAGAAAGTCTGTATAAATATCTTATAAGAAGTGAATTTTTTCATCTAATATTCACTATTCTTCTTTCTCAGATGGTAGATCTGCAGATATTTGCAACGCCACGGTTGGCTCTGAAGCCTCTTGTGCCTACTTTTCCTTGTTTTGCCAATATCGTAGCATCTTTAATGGAGAAAGTAAGTGCAAACGTACTGAAATTATACGCACTTTTATCCATGATATTATCTGTAGTTCCGTTGCTTTGCGAATAATTCTACCTTTATTTATGCAGCCACAAATAGACTTTGGATTGAAGGTGATGGGAGGAGACATCATGTCTATACCCGGTCTTTATCGGTTCACTCAGGTGCTTCACTGGTAATTATTCATCTTGTGGTATGTTGAAATTGAAATTTGATCTTTGATTTAACAATGAACAAACCAATTCTTTGCTTTGTGTAGGAGACAATTAAGAAACAAGTTGCAAGCCTCTACCTCTGGCCTCGGAATCTTGAAGTTCCTATCCTCGATCCTTCGATGTAAGACGACAAACGGAATACTTCATCTACATGAAATTTTTTTTTGCGCTCGGTTAATTGTCTCGTCTCTCTTTGTATAGATTGGCCACGAGAAAGCCTGTGGGGATATTGCATGTGAAGGTTGTACGAGCTTCAAAACTCTTGAAGATGGATATTTTGGGAACCTCTGATCCATATGTCAAACTAAGCCTGAGTGGTGAGGGGCTACCAGCAAAGAAAACAAGTATTAAAATGAGGAACTTGAATCCTGAGTGGAATGAGAAGTTCAAGCTTATTGTTAATGATCCCAAATCTCAAGTTCTTCAGCTACAAGTCTATGACTGGGACAAGGTACTTCTTGCCACTTTTCAAGCATGAAATGCCAACAGTATCATCCCTTAACTTCTTCAAATTTCATGTTATAGAAGCGACAATTAGAAGTTGACTTCTTCCATGGCAGGTTGGTGGACATGATAGATTGGGAATGCAGTTAGTTCCTCTAAACTTGCTTCCACCCTTTGAGACCAAGGAACTTGTGCTCGATTTGCTTAAGAATACAGACGTCAACAATTCCCAGAACAAGAAGCCTAGAGGGAAACTTGTTGTGGAGCTCATGTTTGCTCCGTTCAGAGAAGAAAGCATGAAACTTCTCGAAAATTCAAACAGTGACGTGAAGAATGAAGGCAGAAGCAATGGCGAGTTGGAGATTGAGAACCAGACATCAGGCGGAGCGGGTGTATTATCTGTGACAATTCAGGGAGCTCAGGATGTCGAAGGGGAGAAGCACAATAACCCTTATGCTGTTATACACTTCAGAGGAGAGAAGAAGAAAACAAAGGTGAACCCAACTTTTTATCTACTCTTGATCGTGATTGTCTTTGATTTTCATCCATTTATTTGTTTCTGTAGATGATTAAGAAAACCCGTGATCCTTTGTGGAATGAAGAATTCCCATTTATGCTAGAGGAGCCTCCTATTCAAGAAAAGATCCATATTGAAGTTCTGAGCAAGCGGACTGTTTTCAGTTTTCTGCGAAAGGTATTTTCCCAGTAACTAATCAGATAGATGATAATTTTCTAATAAAAGAATTGAAAATATAAGTTTTCTTGATATTTATAATTATTTTTTCTAAACTGACCTGGATTTTAAACATTGAAACTGTACATTATATTTTTGGTAGGAATCGTTGGGACATGTGGAAATCAATCTTGCCGATGTTGTAAACAATGGAAGGATAAACGAGAAGTACAGTCTGATCAATTCAAAGAATGGAAGGATTCATGTAGAAATGCTATGGACAATGGCTTAAGAACGGGGAGTATAGAAATTTAGTAAACTTTTGTTTCTTGTTCAAAAAATAGAAATTTTGTAAACTCTCAATAGCCTGATGGAGTCTGGTCTCCAATTGAAGCTAAAAGAACTTGGGTTGGTTCAAGCCATCTGCTCTCAGTTTGTGATCGGGGTCAATGGAAAGTCGAGGGTAGCCACGACATTGCTTCAGGGATGTTGGGTAACTTTTCCAAGCCCTCCATGGAATCCTTCTGGTCAGAATATTGTCAACTTGCTATTGTGAACACCGAGTCAGACTCATAAGAAAAGGCATCCCCAGTGAATAATGGAAAGATAGAAGAAATGGTAGATCGAACCGTTGCGTGAATTTGTCGCCTTTCCTTTTTTTCCTCCATTTTGCAATAAAAGTTCAACATTACTTGAAAAGGATGTTTATTTGCATAATATCTTGAAAATGAATTAGTTGCTCGATCACTCAGCGCAAAAAAAATCTCTTTGGAAATTGAATCCAAGTAACTTGCATTGCACATACACAGTACATAAATCACAGGTAGGGAAACAAAACCTGAGTAGATATTGCCTGCAACGGGATGGAAAGAATTTACGATGTTCGACCGCTAGGCTTTGGAATTCTCTTGTACTCATAATCGTTGATGTTTACCTTTTCTTGTAAAGCCTGAAAATCAATAACAATTAGGCTGTATATAGTGAAACTGCAGATGACAACAAGAGAGTATAGAGTTATACCCTTAACTCCTCTTCCAAAGATATATTTTTCGGCTTATATGCATCAACAGGTCCTGTTCTTGATAGAGCTTTTCTCATCTCAGTGATCTCCCATTCTTGGTCATCTTTTACCTTTGCAATATCTTTACTGAACTACAAAGGCGCCCACGAGTCTTTTAAAAAGGATATCAAATTGAAACTAAGAAAATAATAATCTAACATAACAAGAACATTACAACTCTCGTGATCTTGACAAATTATTTTCCAAAATCTGTAAACTTCTATAACTCTAAAAACTTTATATAGTACATCATTGTAGAGAACATTACAACTGGGAAAGATACGTCGTGAAAGGCAAACCAGACACAGACAGTCTGATAATATCAGGTTTAATGGACAGCACAAGAAATTCCCATTCGTGTAACATTTTATCCGTCGACTTAATTCATCACTCAAAATCCTGAGGGGACGTATTTCTCCACTTGTAAAATAAGATACTGTAAATTAAATCGATCTCCAAAAGAGCACAACACGAATCTTAAATTTCAAATCATAACAGCAACCACTAACCTTCCTTGCAAGAGATGGCCTAGACCAACTGCCCCAAGAACAGTGAGAGAGATCATTGGGAGTCCATATCTGATAAATGGGTGTCTTCTGCCCCATCTTCTAAACATGGATGGGGACGCTCGAGCTGTATTGGTGGCCGATGAAATCTTGTTCGGCTCCATAGATTGAACCATTCCTACTTCGGGGCTGGTCATTGTGCAAACCGTGGAAAAACCTAAATTGATAAACATCGACAAAAAGGTTAAGCTTGCAAAATTCAAGTGGTAGAGAATAAAATGTAGTTCTCCTTCTAGTGTGCCATAAATTATGTCTGCTATACTGTATTATATTACATAAATATATCTATTATGTAAGAGAATGTAACGTTCAGAATGAAAGTAAAAACTCATAATGACATGGAGGAAAATCTAACATTTTAGAACTGAAAGACAGTTGTACAATCTATAGAGTATAGAACACATCCTGTTCATCAAAATGTAACTCCAAATTAATTCCTCACTTTGCCCAATCTTTTCCTTTCAAAACAAATTCTCTACCTTGTCTCCTACCTCAAATCAAGATGTCAACAGGGCAGAGACAGAGGCAAGGGTTTTGCTACCAACTCTTTCTAACCCCAAACAAGGATGTCAACCACGCAGAAACCGCCCCCTAATGCGAAGAAATGCGACGGTGGAAGACTTCGAGCAACAAACGAAATCCAATGGATTTCTATAATTTTTTGGCTAGGCACAAGATTTATGTTCAACGATAATTTTGAAATGTACTTATATGCTAATATTACTTATTTTATTTTACTTAGCATCTACCCTAACTGGAGCGCCCATGAGAAGGGACCTAACTCATGGGATCAAGTTTATTCTTGTTGAAAATTTGAAATCCCTACCCTCAAAAGTATATTCATCAGCTTCCACAACAAAGAAAAGTACAAACCCAAACAATCTCAAGAAGAAAAATTACCCAAGCCCTAAGCTTGTTATGGCTCAAATAATTTTTCCCTTCCTCTCCAGCCTTCCATGTCTCGAAGGAAGTTCACTTAAACCATCGAAGGTCGTTGCAGAACAGTAGCCATAAACAACCAGACTAACCTAACTCCATCGTTTGTTAGTTGCCAGGAAAACAAGAAAAATAGACATGGAAATCTACCCAAATAACAAGATCAGAACACAATTTCAAACACCAAGCGAAAATATCATCGCGTTTAGAACAAAAAACAGAAAGAGCAAATGAAGCAGAGAATCATAAGAGCAAAATTATTTACCATTCTCCGCCACACCAATCCCCTTGACGAACAACAGAAAAGAGAAATCGCACGATCGATAGATTGCAATCAAAGACGCGGGAGAGAGAGTAGAGAGTATTCCAACCCAAAATCGCTTCGCGAGATGCTGCCTCTGTATTTTTCATTCATTTTTCGATTTTAAGATCTTTATAAAAATAAAAATAATAAATATATATTTTTTATTTGGATTTTAAATTTTGGATTTGCGTTTTTTTAACGTGATTTTATGTTTTTCTTTAATTTTAGAATTTGTTCTTTCTATTTAGTAGGTACCAAACGTAACTTTTTGTGTTAGTTGATTTGGTGACTAATTTTATTTCTTTCAATACAGTAATTTATTTTACTATTTTTTAGTTTATATTTATTAGAACATTTTACAATATACATGTAATTAATCCATCGTCCATCCTATTTTATTTATTTATTTATAATTTTTCTTAGTAGCGCTTGCCTATTTGGATTAGACAGTAGGTCGTGTTTCATCTAAATATTATTAAATTTATATTTTCAAATGATTATTTTGACTTTTGTTCTTTATTAATTGGAATATATTACTTTTATTTTTATTTTTTTTCTTAACTATAGTCCTTCAAAATATATGTATTTTTTTATTTTTTTATTTCAATATATGATAAAATATAATGATGAGATATATTTGATCATATACATTTTAACCAACAATCATATATATCACTTAAATTATTAACTATAAATATTATAATATTTCTTGAATGGAATTTAGGATGAGTAATTCAACTTCAACTTGCTTGTAGATGAATTTGATATTATCAACAAAAAAAAAATGTTTGTTACTCCAAAAATTAACATGTTATTTTCAAGAACCAACACTCATCTATTTATTAACCACCATTAAATTATTAACCACCATTAAATTTTGTACGAATAGGAGAAAGAAATACATAAAATAAAATATTTGTTTAATATTTAAAAATAAAAATAAAAAATTGTCAAATTTTTAATTACGGTCAATGAAAAGGTAAGCAAAGAGAGTGTTGAATATGTTAAACACTCGTTAAAAAATGAAAGGTTAGTAAATTTAGAGTTTAGATTTTGATATCAAATACAACATTACAGCTATAAAACACAATATAAAGGCTATATCTACTTAGTTTCCAGATTCACTAATGTGACGATGTTCTTTGCCATTGATGAGCGGGGATGTCATGTCGACGAAGATACTTCGGGTTCGGGTTCGGGTTTGGGTTTAGAATTTAGAAGGAGCTTGGATGGTGCTTTGTGTTCAGAATGCTTGAACTTGATTCTTAAACCCAACTTCTTGAAGATCATGTTCCACCCACCCTTTGTCTTCACCAGTTTGTCCAGCTCTTCCTTCATGCTCAAGCACTCTTTCTCCAGCTCCAAGACCCGCTCTTTCATGTTGTCGACAGCCAAAGCGCAGTTTTCGGTCGCACAGGCAGCAGCATATGGTGCAGCTGCATTGTTTTTACCAAGTGCAGCCAAGTTCCCACTGATGTTATGTGAATTCTCAATGTTGTCTGTGACAAATAACCAACTAGCGACTGAGGTTCGAAGTCGAAGTTGCTCGAAAAATAGAACTTGGACGACGACTCGGAGCGGTAACCTCTCGTTTTGGGCAGCATGAGTGCTGCCTTCCAATGACAGCTTCTGGCAGTTCATAACCCTGCAGATTTGTTCCCTTTCAGAGTCTGTTAGCCAGGGATGAGCCTGACAATGTACAAGCAACAAAAATAAGTCTTTCACAACAGTCTAACATTACAGATACTAGACAAGTAGAAACTAAAATTATGAATAATAGGACTGATGTGGAAGATATATACCTTGAGGTAAATATCGATAGCGCGGTAAATTCCATCGTCTAACGCTCGGGCGAACTCAGGAATAGCTGCAGCTAGTGATTGAAACTTTGCTAACTTCAGATTAACATCAGGTGCAACTTCAGCAAGGTATCCATCAATGAGATTAGCCACCATTGTCAATGGAGTATGTGAATTGGATCCTATCAACTGCCGATCCTCAACCTCAACCTCAACCGTAGTCGAAATGCAGTCGGTTCCATTACGATCGAGTAGCATAAAGTGATCAAGAATCCGTTGAATACAGTCGATATCATACAAAGTCTCGACCGAGTACCCCATGTTTGGTATCAGAAGATCTTCAAGAGCTGCTTGTTCTAATTGCGCCCCAATGCGTTTCTCGAGATTCTCTCTACATGAAAAGCTGGCATGTAAAATCATGGCGGTTCTCAGCAGCCTAATTAGGAACTTTGTTGGTGTCACACACTTTTGATCAGGAAGTAATTCAACTATCTCTTCAAGAAGTCTCCTTTGATCTACTTCCGATGAGGTCGAAATGTTCGATACCGGTGCGCTAAAGGTTCCGTCCTCCATGCTGCCTTGCCTTCCCAACAAGGGAAGATGCCTTCTGGCATAATGAATGAGAGAGCCAGCGATTATCTCAGCTTTCATGCCTCTTGATCCAACTTCCAAAATCAGTCTTTTGTACAAGTCCAATCTCAGCAAGGACACATCTTCAAACCACCAATCTTCCCTTACCTTTCGCGCTTTCGACGATACGTGTATTCCATTCCAGAACTCAGCACCTTCCGAGCTCACAGGCCAGCTGAACAAACTTGGATCTGCACAAGCTTTCATTGCCAGTGAATTTATACATCTTGACACAACATGAAGCTCCTCAGCATATGATAAACTCTCCTCACAGGTTTCAAGAGCTTTGATCGAATCCATCCAATTCCCGAAGACTTCGTTCAAGAAACTCTCGGATTGTGCTATAAGATTTCCATTTCCATAATCCTCATTCATTTGAAGAAACTCCGCAGCACACCTAAGCTGGACTACATTGAGTGGAGTGAGCTCCATTTTAACCCCATAACAAAATTTGGCTACAAGTAAGAAGGCTCTGGCTCCACCAGGAATGTCATGAAGTTGCAACACACATTTTCTCTCATCCTCTCCAGAAAACTCCCCAATAAGTTGTTCTAATACCCCACTTCTAGATAGCAGAGGAAACTGAAGATACAAAAGTAGAAAGTTTGATTTCAGGTAAATTAGCAAGTGAATTCAAATATTCACACTTTGATAAGCCTAAAAAATTTCCTCTACCTTGTGTAGATGAAATGAGGTGTTCCCAACTTCAACAATCACATCACTTGCAAGCCCAGATGAACAAAGCCTATAGAATGAGAGAGAGTTCATTTTGATAAGCCTCCATTTTAACAAACACTGATGGACGATTAGTAGGTCGAGTTCAAATATCGATAGACAATGCGACTACGAGAATCACAATGGCTAAAAAGAGAATTCCAGAGATTATCAACAGAAACAACTCTATTGCCTTTGAACATGATTTTAGTTGGATGTTGCTTCTCCCTCCCTCCTCATCTCCAAATTGAAGTTTTCTCCAACATTTTACAGAGAAAAGGAAGACAATCCCATCAATAATCAACCAAATACTCAAAATGCTGTAAAGTTTGTAGAAATCTGCAGGCTCCTAAAACATATTATAATGGGAATGTACTGAGAATTTAAGAGACGCACTATCGATTCGAAATTCCCTCACATTGGAAAATCAAACAAAAACTGAAGAAAAGTAACCTTCTAAGCTTCTCAATAACGATTGACCATTAACAAACAACTTGCTAAAATGGGGTTCGTTTTATCAAAACTTTCAAATGAAATCATCCACAGTCATTTCCATCCAAACATAAAGAAAAATACGACGAACTAAAATATACCGAGACGCTATCAAAACTGTAATCACAATAGATTTAGATTAGAACTAAAAAACGAATTGGAAAAAGGAATACGAGCGGACCAAGTATCGCCATCGAGGTGAAACACTTCGGATTTAGATCCCAGCTTCATAGACGCCATGGCAGAGTATCTCAAGCTCCACTCTCCAATGTCATAGAGAGATAATTTGGGAAATGGAATTGGAAACGATGAAAATGGAAGAAACCGATTGTGGGTTCAATTTTTTTTTTTTTTGTTTTTGCTTTTTGGGTCTGTGATTCAAACGTTTCTCAACTTCTGGGTGAGGAATAGAGATGGTCCCGAGTCCAAAGGAGGTATCGGGGAGAAAATTCAGTTCCTGCAGTTACACGAAAAAGGCAGTGTTTGGCAATTTGCAGTTATTTTTCATTTTACGTTGGGATTTGGGAAGAATTTTAACACAACAATATAATAATAATTACATGGAGAAAATTTTTTATAAAGCCCGTTTCCATAAGAGGTGAACAAATTATTGTTTTGTTTATTTAATTTCCATTGATATGGAAGAAATGGAGCAGTTATATGCTAAGGAATCGAATCGCCATCTTCTTGCTGCCATTAATGTGGAGCTTAAATTCGATTCCTTTTTCTATGCTACAATTTGGCTACGCGCCCTTAAACACTTTCAAAATGGAAATTTTTTGTTGGGAAAATTCTTATATTGATGAAAAAAAAGTGGCGGGGAAGGACCACTCAATGCGTCTACATGTATGATATATTGTGACCACAATATCATTTTATTTATTCAAAATCAACATTACTGTCTTTTGAGAAATTACGGTGGATAGCAAAAATCTTTTATATATTTTAAAATATGTCATATGTTTTTAAAATTTTAAAATATATCAAAAAATTTCACTTATATAAGTAGCATATCAGATACTCATATTATTAGCATATTAGACACTCATATCAGTAATATATTAAATGTATATCACATATATATATATATATATATTTTTTTTTTTTGCAAAAATAGTAGTATATCAAATGTATATCACATACATATTGTATATATATATATATATATATATATATATATATATATTTTGCAAAAATACTAGTATATCAGATATATATCACATACATATTGTAAGTATATCAAACATTCATATCAAGAATGTATTAGATGTACGTCACATACATATATCAATAGTCATATATATTACATATATAATAGATGTATATCATTTGGGTAAAAAAGTGCTATATTTAAAAGAACCAAATGTGATTGCTATTTTGTCAATTTTACTAAATTTTGTTGTCATATCTGCAACTACTCCTTTTGTTTTTGTTTTAGTATTTTTAAAATGTGCAAATTTAGTTCTATTATTTTCAAAAATTATAATTTGGATAAATCGAATGCACCAACTAACACCTATTCACACAAGAGATTAAATCATGACTAATCTCAATTCACTTAAGAGTTATGAGTATAACAAAATAGTAAGACTCGTTGGATTAGTTGTAAATTTCTTCAACCCAAACAACCTTTATTAAATAATAGACCTAACCCAACCCAACAATGAAATATTTTGGTTGGGTTACTGTATAACCAAAAAGAAAAAAATAATAAAATGGTAATATTTTAAGTATATTTCTATATTGTTTAACATCGCATCAAAATTCGCAAGTGAGTTTTATTTATGGGAAAAAGAACCCTCCACAAACTTTGAAAAATTATTCAATGAAATAAAATAAATATAAATATAACGTTTATGGTGAGTAAAAGAAATTATTTTAAAATTAATAACAAATTCATGTTGGTTCGGGTTCAACCCAAACATATTTTATGTGAACCCTAGACCAAACTAATTCATATAATTTTTATTTATTTGAACTCAATTCAATCTAAAAAAAAAAGTTTATAACCCAATAGGTTAATTGATTTTTTTGGATCTATCGGATTTTTTTAACACCCCTACTAAATAGGTTGGTTGAAAATCGAAGGAATTTTCTCGAGTTGGCTCAAGTGCAACGGCTTGATCGGATCGAGTGGTCCGACTCAATCGACTTGACCCGAGCAATTTGACTCACCTTGCTTCTTTCACCTTACTTTAGGTGAGCTTAGTACATTTCACCGATAACCAATCTAAAAAAATAATATCCATTATAGTATTAGTTTTGGATTGGAAAAATAATAATAATAAAGTTATGCCACATGGATGAATTTTATTGCTGAATCAGCAACCCCCAAAGTGGTTTCTCACAAATCCACAAACCCATATTGCTGACTGTGCCCAAAATTCATCTTAGCTGGCTCATCTAGTAATTATTTTTCCTAATTCAGATAAAAGTTGGAGTTATTTTTTAGTTGAAAGAAAAATACTAAAATTGAACCTTTTTGTTTTTTTAAGTGTATGGACTAAACTAATATTTTAATTTTTAACCTACTTTTTTATTTTTCCTATTTGCAGGGGAAAATGCACAAGTTTGTAGAAAATGTTGGATTCCATGGGTGCAGCCTGCAAGCTTTGGGCTGTTATATTTTTGGGTCGGCCATTTCTCATATATTGGGCCAAAAGCCCAAACATGTCCCTTACCCCTAGGACTCACAGTAGTCATAAATATATGGAAAATGTATTTTTTCTTCTTCTTCGTTTCTTTTTAGTACACTGGAAAATGTCATTTGAATTTTGGTATTAGGGTCAGATTTAGAATTTACATTTAAATACAAAATTTTCTTATATGCGTCTATGACAACTATTTTCTATGATTATTTATGAAATTTTCACTCACTGTTATGAATAGTAAATATTGTCTGACATAATTCAACTAATTAAGCTACATATTTTAACTCAATATATATATATATATATATATTTTTTTTTTATAGTTTCAACCCGTAGATGTGGTTTTTTTATGGGAATTTGAGGCTTTAAATTTTTTATCGATCATATATGTCTTAACTAGTTGAGTTATACACTATGTTTAGGCCTTGTTTACCTACTAGGAATGAATGGACATGAATCAGAATCAAATCAATGGAAATGGGAATGTTATTGTTGTTTACCATAAATTTGTTGGAATCGGAATTAGAATTCCGTTTATTTTATTTACTAAAACTTGAATTTTGATGAAATATATAACAATTACTAATATATCATTTTTTACTTTCTAATAATTAGAAATATATTTTTCTGCTAATATTTTTAATTTACAATAATAATTTATTTTATTACTATATTATTGGTAGTAAATATTTTTTTATTATAACATTTATTTAATATTAATAAATAATGAATAATTAAAATAAAATCGCATCAACTAAAATACTTTTTTTATTAGAAACATAATTATTTAATATAAAATATTATTAAATTTTATTATTATAATATTTAATAATAATGAATTCTTTTTTTTAAATCTACTGATATTAATTAATAATAAGAAAGTACAATTTAAAAAAAATTTACATTAAATATAAACTTAGAATATTTTATATAAAAATGATTAAATAAAAAAGTTATAGGTCTCAAAAAAAGATAAAAAAGGAAAAGTAATTGCAATAAATGTATTGGACCCACAAAATAAAGAATGAGAATAAGATTGACGAGGACATATGAGATAATGAGATTATCGTTTTAGAGAATGGGAATGAAAAAATTGTGCGGATCCCATATTTGATTCTCATTCTTGCATGTTGGTAAAAACGGGAATGAAAAAAATTGATTCTCATTCCCTTGAAATAAACATGATCTTAGGTTGACAACTCAAAATGATATCTTACTACGTTTTATAAATAAAACATCATCCATGTCAAATCATTAAACGTTGACACATATACTAAAGAAATAAGATCACATTGGATAGTAAAAAGATACTGTAGGTATTTTTTAATGTAGTATTTATTTCCAAAAAATCACAAATTCAACCATGATTTTTGGTATGAATCCAAATCAATGTAAAATTATAAATTTGCTGATTTATGTACTTGTCCCTTTCTCTGAATGCTAAATATATGTTTTATTTTTTAATGTTGTAGTATTTTGGAAATTTTTGTAATTGTCACTTTCTCTAAATTGCTAAATATATGTTTTATTTTTTAATGTTTTAGTGTTTTTATTAAGGAGTTTCAAATATCTCTATATGTTTTAATAATTTTTAATTTAGTCCTTCATCGCTGGTTAATGTTAAGATTGATTTATATTAAACTTACTTGACTTGAAACTTAGCGAGTTGAGAAATATTAAATGAAGGAAAGAATTCAATGTTTAAAGAAATTAATAGAAATTTCAAGTTAATTTCTTCTCTTGAATGACTTATTTCCTTCCAAATTTACATCAATTCATCATCAATTTTAACATTTCTCAATGTCAATTAAAAAATATGAACTAAATTGAAAACAAAAATACTACGAGATTAAGGGCTAAAACAAATCTTTAGCCAATTACATTTTAAAAGTCAAATTAAGGTCGGCTCATATAGTCAATCCCGACATAGCTGAGTTAATAAGACACCTATTACCACCTCAAATATGCATGGTTCCACGTGCAATATGCTAGATTTTCTTTTTTTTTTCTCCTTCATTTTCTCTTCTTATTGCAGGTATTGTCGCCGTATGAACGGTTGGCAGAAGATGGCCCGTGGGCCGACATTCTAGCCCAAATATGGCTTTCACAATCCACGGACGTCGGTACAATCTCTCTTACATTTTATGCCAGGAAAATAAGAAGAAAAAAAAACAAATAATAATAATAAATAAATAAAGGAAAGTTAATTTTAAAAAGAAAATGAGAAAAAAAAAACGTAAAGTGATGAATGAAACGACCAAATTTATGCCAACGCTGAAACATAGTAGTCGTTAGAGATCTAATGTGGAGATTGGGACCATTGGTCCACCAAATATCTTTATCTTTTCCAATTCATTAATACTTTATTTTCCCTTTTTCTTTCTCAAAAATTACATTTATTATAATTTCAAAACTCGTAACTTTTATTTAGAATTACGTAAACGTCTTTCAAATTTTAATAAAGATTCAAACTGGTTGAAATTCAAGCACCTCGTAGATAAGAAACTCGTTTGAATAAAACAAGATTAATAAAATGGTTGTCTATTGTTATGGTTGGATTAAGTTATGACACGATTGTAAATCTCAATTTAACACAAACGATTTTTAATAAATATAATAGATTGAACAACGTTAAATAATAACACTCTTAATGACTAAAAGAAACCATAATTAAAGCACCAAACACACCGACAAAGACTTTAATGTGAGTAAAACCTTATTTAGTTCAATAAATACACATCTTATTGAGAAATATTATGCCTTAATTACTTCTTCTAGTTTGGTTCTGTCTTTTACTTCTTCCTACTCCCTCTCAATTAAACCCAAAAATTTATGTAATTGGGTGTAAGATTTGGTATTCTCAACTTATTAATTAATTCTCCACCTTAGATGTTGGTTTGGATATTAATTTTGATTCCACGTAGGGAAATGGATAATAAATGCAATTAATTGATTAGAACTTGGACTCTCTAGATTGAGTCACAAGATTCTTTTTTTAGTTTAACAATGGCAATGTAGGAATTAAATCATCAGCTTTTATGATAAATGTTGAAAGAAAATTTTTGGTTAATTATCAAGCGTAACATTATTATTTTAAAATGATAAAATTATATTTAAGACCAATCACAAATTTACATGTGTCCTCAAATTAATTTTTAAATCAACAATCAAAATTATGACATGTGCTTTTCTTATAATCTTCTGATGACATCGATTAATTTTATCAGCCTATAAATAGATTGAGCGCAAATAAGTCCATAGAAGGCCCATATAAGACTCACCAAAACTCTATAAATATAGAAGGTTACCTGTCAAATAATTCAGAATCAATCAGAGTCATCCAAAGCCATCATAGTAATCAGAATATTCTAAGACTTCATGAAGGCTCGAGGAATTGAAGACTTAAAAATTTGAAGAATCGAAGATTACAAGACGACTTCAAGGATTTGATATTCTCTTCGTCAAGCTACAAGCCGCGCACAAAACTTTGTTATAAAGCTATAAACCTAAGTACTTAATCAAGTTGCATAACCAAATACTTCATCAACCTACGTAACAAAATACTATAACAAATACAAAGTCAAAGACTCCAAAGATCCTTCAACAAGCTAGAAGTCGAAGGCGCCAACCTCTTTGTTTCGAGAACAAGTAACTGAAATTTGCATTCGAGAGAAAACATTAGAAGATTATACATTAGAGATTGTAACACACAATCACAAATACAAATATAAGATCATTAAATCCAAGTTTCTCTTCTAAAAAATTCTTTTAGCAAACAATGATAATAGATGTCTTGTATATTGAATTATATATTGAATTTACGAGTCACAACTAGACTTAAAATCCAAATCTTTTGTAATAATTAGTATCTGTGTGTGGTCTAATCAACAACCGGTGAGTTTGAAAAATCAATATAATCATATCGTTTCAATTCATAAAAATAACCATACCTCTAATATTATGTACCAAAAAAAAACTCATACGGAATATTTGAAAAAAAAAAAAGAAAAAAAAAAAAACTCCATACGAAATATTTAGGCTTGATTTACAACTTCATGACTATACAAAAATCACAAAACCCGTGATTTGAACCAAACACGTCCCAAACAATTATAATTTTATCTACACTTCTACTAGAAATAATATTATTAATAACAAGTTTAGCTTCCGCTCCCCTCCATTCTCCATATTTAAATATCCACCAACCATACTAAATTGTACTTATTGGTCAACACTTATCTTTGAAGTGACTAATCAATAAAACTATAACAATATTTTAGTTTTCTAAAAAACATAAATATATATATATATATTTTTTTTTCTACCTAATAAAAAATTTAACAGTAGTCAGGATGGGTACACAACGAAATTTTTTCTTTTTTTTTTTTTTAAATTGCTTCACATCGTGGGAAAGTGACAATAAGAACTTTGGTTTCTTCTGACCTTATGGTATAAATAATTATTATGAAAAATAACAATAATCAGTTTAGACTCTCTTACTTCATGGCCTAGTTATCGGCAGATATTAAGGTAGGCTCCCTCAGGCCTCAATTTCACAAATTTCTTATATTATTTAATTCTCCTCCACGTCACAATCACAACTCCCTTTTCCAATCCAGCTCACCCACGTGGCAAAATCGTGTCACCTCCCTTCTCCTATCCCCCTAATATGACAACTTCCAAATTCGTTGACTTTTGACTCTTTGGAAATACCAATTACCACCCTCTTCTTCTAAATTTCATATGCCCAAGTGGGACTACGACAAAGAAAGAAAAATTCACAAAAATTTAGGTCTCATTTTTGTATACCCATTTTTCAAGACCTTTCAACATCAATGTTTCGATTATTTTTCTTTTCCCAATTTTAAGAGATTGCATTACTAATTAGTTAATGGTGTTTCAAAAATTCACACCTTTTTTTATATTTGAATCCTTCGAAATTTATAAGTGACACTTTTAATTCATGAGATATAAATTTCGTTTCTATTTAGTTTACGAGGTTTTAAAAGCGATTGCTTTGATTTCCACTATTAAAAGTTTGTTTCTATTTGGTCCTTAAATTTAGTTGACTGTTAATTGATATAATAAAAAATAAATAAACGAATGTGACAGTTAACATATTTTAGTGAATAAGAGTTTCTTCATCGGTGAAAAGGTCATCGATCTCTTCAGGAACATTCTCAACTGGGTTACGAGCAAAATGACAATAACATATGGTCAATAACCCATGTAAATATATTAACCTACCACATAATATTTTCCTTAACTAAATTGAAAGACCAAGTAGAAATCAAATTCAAACTTTCAGGACCAAAATCTCGCTTTGAAATTTGATAGACCAAATTAAGAACAAAATGGGTTCTTAATCTAAACTTTAAGAACTAAATGTGTTGTTTTTAAAACTCCGGGATTAAAGAAATTATGGCCAAAATTGATAGACTAATTTTTATGATAATTCATTGCAAATAAAAAGAGAAGATTCAAACCAGGCTTTAAAGGGAAAAAAAAGTTTAAATATTTTCTTTCTACTTTAGTTCATTTTGGTTCATGTACTTCTAAACGTTCATTTTTTATTCATGTAATTCAAAAAAGTGATTATTTTGGCTCCTTCATTTTCATTTTATCTCATTTTTTTTAATCACAATTTTGATATGACACTTCAGTCATTAAATTTTTTGAAATGTAGTTATTAATTTATATTAAAATGTTTCCATTGTATGTAAAATTTATGTTAATATTTTGAAAATATAAATCAATTAAATATAGTAATCAAAATAAAAGTATAATAACTAAAATGAACAAAAATAAAAAATATATAAAATAAAAATTATCTCTAAACTACACGTTTGCAGAGTATTTTGGATTTACTATTAATATTAGGTGACAAAAATGTCACTCCCCACCCATTGCATTTTACATATAGAATTTAGGAAAATTTTGAATTAATTAAGAAAATGAAAGATTCACACGACATAAAACTGTTGCAATTAGCGAATACGCCAGCAACCCCATTTTCCCAAATTGTAAATTCCTACAATTTGCGTATTCGAATTTTCTATTGGACCAAAAAAGTATATGTGAAAATTGACATATTTTCTATTTTAGAAAAATATGTTTTTTTCAAAATAAAGAAAATGAAAAATGGGAAGGAAAAAAAAAGATTTCGATAATGGAAGGTGACGGTGACGGCAACGCAGTTGTGGAGTCCCATGTTGGATCCACCGACGGCGTTTGTGACTGTCACGCATGAACTTTTTGTCCGACGACTATGACCGGCTTTAACCGGTGCCCTAACCGCACATTTCTTGTGTTACCTGCTATAGCCGGTAAATTCGTCGGTGGCTACGCTAATCTCTCGTGTTGTGTCGCCTGTCGGTACCGACACCTTCGATTTGTTCTCTTCTCCACCTGTTTCCCGTCAATGTCCATGTGCCCGTTTTTTTGCATTATAAATTTAGTAAGTTGTTAAATTTATGGGGAAAACGCTTGTAGAACGAATAAATTGAGCAAAATATTAATTGAGTTCTTCTAAAAAATAATTTAACTTTTATCCATAAAGTTACCCGATTAGAAGGTTATGAGTTTGAACCCACCCTACGATGTTATATTAAAAAAATAAAACTTTTAGCTATAATTGTTATGAACATTGGAAACATGGATGCTTATATTTATGGTATATGGTGTTGGATTTTGATGAAATATTTATAGTGCAACTTCTACCTATTTGACTCACTCGAAAGTTTTTCAATCATCGACATAATTTACATCGCACACTTTGTGTAACCGTCAAGTCAATACCCGTGTATATGGAACCGTTAACATCACATCTTCTATCTTGATAAAGTGAACATATCATGATGATGAATTCTATTTCTCTTTAGAAGAACTGATCATCATATTCCTTAGTGTGAGAGAAATGTTGGGATGCAGACAGTAGGTAGAAGTTGCACCATAAATTTCAGCAGAATTTATTGACACGTGACAAGAAAGAAAAATATTAGAAATTACATGATCAACTTTTATGGTGAAATAGATTACAGTTCTTTGAATTGAGAATTATAATTGTCGACGAACAATGAGAACAGTGAAAGTTGTGAATTCTTCAATATCTTGTCCAAGTATAATTTTTTGGATTTTAACAAAATATTAGAAGCGCAATTGTCCCAATTAAAACATTTAAACTTGATATACTAGTTCACTTATTTGCTATGAGGGCGTCTTTTCGTGTAAATATTAAATATTAAATTTTATATAATTTACTTAGACCATAGTCCAAACATAAATTTGGTCCATATATATCTCTGGTTGTTATATTACACTACATATTACGTCATCTTTAATTATTTTAAATTTATACGTATCTTAGTATTATTAAATATAGAAATAATAATGAACTATAGGCTTCATATACCACACTTTTATTTAGTACAACAATATAGGGATATGGGGATCGAACTTCTGACTTCGTAGGAAGGAATATATACCCAATTATCGTTGAACTATGCTCATGTTTACGCTTCGTGTACCACATTTTCGAAAAGGAAAAGAAAAAATAACATAATTTGATGATTGCCAATAATCCTCCAAAGTCCAAACTATACATTCAAAAGTGTTGACAAACATGTTGGTCGGTGATTATGTGCCTCATTTGGGGTTTAATTGTAAGTTGGACTAGTTGTATGGTACCTTCATTTATCCTCATGTTAATTTTTGTCCATTCCAAATAGAAGTGTATATTTATATTATTGTTTGAAAAATCAATTATACATATATAATATTGTTTGAAAAATCAATTATATATATATATATATATATATATATATACCTTTTTTAATTGTTTGAAAAACCAATTATAGTTTTTGTAGTATGGGAAAGAAATACACCCAACTATATCTTTGATTGATCGGCGAAATTCAAATATTGAAAATTAGAAAACAATGTAATCTCATATATATATTTGTATATACAAGATTCCTTGTTTAAGAAAGAAATTTCCTTTACAGAAAAAAGTACATATATTTTAAATATTTGTTGCTCCCTATTTAAGAATCGTATTTTAAGGAGAATTGAAATGGGATTAAAAAAAAGGTCACTTTTCTTTTTCGGGAGCAACCTTTATTTCTACATTTATTTTTTATAATATTAATTATTCAAATTAATTTCACACCTTTAAATGGAAGGTCATTTGAAATTCTTTTTAATTTTCTAAAAATCTAAATTTGAAATAATGTACTTGCACTTATTCTTAGAACAGAATTCGTACGGGCATCGCATCGGCCATAACTGATTTGGCCCTTCTGATTCTGGGCCCACCACCACACCACACCACATGATGTAGCCAGCACATTACACGTGGAAACCACTGATTGGTCCAAGTTCTTTCTTAATTATCTGATCATAGCCTATCTAACACAGGGATTAGTATAGAATTAAAATGGATCTGAATCTTGAAACCAAGGCTCAGATTGGAAATTGGGAGATATAATCACGTGATTATTGGACTTATACTTTACTAATACGGCTGCGACGCAGAGGATAAAAATTTCAGCGTCTGGAAGCTGAAGGTGGTGATTCTCTGCATGGGCTCCACGGTAAGCTCGGTCAAACGGCCAATCGAGCCGATCAAACTGCAGATCAGAAGGAAGGGAACGTGGGAGGTGGGTCCCAGGTGGAATAGACGTGGCTTCTTACGTGCCTGCACGCTCTTGCCACGTGAACTCTCCCGCATATTTCGCCGAGAATTGCCACGTAAGCGGCATCCTGCTATCTATTTCTTTTTATTTTCTCTTTCGGGAATTTTCCTGTTAAGTTACGTTAATGCCCCCACGGGAATTGGAACGGATAAAAGAGAAATTTCGTCGTTCAGAGTTACGTTACGTTACGTAGTCATTTCCCTGGCTCATGTGCGTGACCATCACGGCGCCATCGGAGGAGTTCGAGCCGACAATCGGCGCGTGTTTACACGTTCTTAATTACCCAAAACCACAAAAATAAAAAAATAAAAAAATTCAAGGACACGTCAGCCACATGTGCTTCCTCTATTTAAAAATCTTTTTCTTTTTCTTTTTGGAAATCAAACTAAAATCTCTCTCTAGGTTTGTAATTTGAAATTTGGAAGGTGCGCTGGCCTGATTTTAAATTCTATGAAATTTTGAATTTCAAAATTTTAAAAGATGGGATTGACTAAATATATATTTTCCTCATATTTTTTTTTTCAAATAATAAATGTTAAATGATTTAAAGAGTTATTTTATGAAAAATAATTCAAAGTTATTTGATTGATGATATATGTCAATTACCGCTAAGCTATATTCGCTTTTGGCAAGTCTATCCTTTTTAAGATTACATTTACTCAAAATATATTATATATAAATAAATAATTTAGCTTATTCTTCTACTCCAAATTAAGAATAAAAGGAGACAATGAAAATATTTTTCGATTCTCCTATTTATTTAAACACGACAAAAGATCTCGTCATTCTTATTAAGAAATAGCGACAAATCACGGAAATGAAACATCCTCCAATGTTTTTTTTTTCTCATTAAAGATTTAAAACAAAGTACAATTAGAAGAAATAATAATGAGGAATTGATCAAGGGGATTTGCCCTAAATCAAGGCTACATAGGGCTAATAAATATGTAAAATTAGAAAATAAATTAGAAGAGAGCTACTAATAAATGTGATAAAAATAAATATAAAGCGTAGGGGGCACAAAGCCATGTGATATTTGTATGTGCAACCATGTGCATGAGGCTGTATTTTTGCTACCGACACTAAGAAAAATATATGGAGCAAATTGATTGTTGTTACATTTATCAACATATTGTAGTCCGATTGGTTGACAATGAGAGGAAAATCAAAGTGATTGGACTCACTATTGTTTTTAGATTAAAGAAAATTTATAAAAAAAAAATCTTAATTTTGTTTTTTATATTATGAATCGAGTATAAATAAATAGTAACATGTGTAACGATGAATAGGCTCACATGATCCTTTTTTTTTAAATACATATTTTACCTACATATATTTTTAAGTTTATGTCAACTTTGTATATCTATGCTCTCATTGTTGTAATTTATTGGTTTCAAATAATTAGTGGGGTTGAATGTAACAAATAATTAATGGTAAAACTCGTTAAAATAAGAGGTGAATGAGATTAAATTAAAATATGGGAATGAGCCGTGAAAGTTGTAAATAGAATGATAAATTCAAGTTCATCTAACCATGATGTCGATATGAACATAATTCAGTGGTAATTGACACTGACTCTTTTCTTTGAAGTCAGAGATTCTAACTCTCGTATTCTCAATTTGTTGTACTAAAAAAAATAACGGATGAAATTGACAAATATGAAAGTACAAGGTGTAGTTTTATTTTATATTTCGAACCCCTTTTTTAATTTGGTGCCAAATAAGTACTTAAAAGACAAGTTTCTAGTTTATTTAGTTCAACAATATGTGGGTGATAATTCAAATCTCTACGTTATATACATTAACTAACTGAATTATGTTCAGATTGACATTTTTTAATGACTACTCGTTAATTTGACTAAAATTTTGAAACTATCTAAAAATATAATAACAAAGAAAATACCTAGAAAAGCAACGTATATAATTATTTTAAAAAAAGAAAAATTTGTTTTCAAATAGAGCTTTTTATTTTTTTGCTTTTTGACATACCCTCAATTTGTAGTTACTTTCAATTTTTATCCTATAAAATTTTGCCATAATTGAAAGTGAAAACAAAATTACAATTACTTTTAAACTTTAAAATGAAAGTGGAAGTCTTTTTTATTACAAAAACATATGGGGTGGGTATATGTCAATTATTATTGAATTATGCTCGCTTTGACTTTAGTCAAAATTGAAATGTATAGATTTATCCATATTTTTGTTACAAACATTAAAATAGGACTTAATCTAAATCAAACAAAAAAAACCATGTGCATTTAATAATTAAAATATTAGCAATACATCAACAAACATTTAAAATTGTAAAGATAAATATCTTAACTTCCAAGAGTTTTGATTAGTTACCCATTACAAGGGGATGCTTTTATGACAACAAAAAAATAAGAGAAAAAAAATTCATATTTGAGTTTTTTTTTTAATAAATTTTTTTAAGTATATTATATAATTCCTCTATCAACACTTTTACTTGTTACAAGCAGGAAAAAAAAATATAATTCCTCTATCAACACTTTTACTTGTTACAAGCAGGAAAAAAAAATGAAATGAGTTATTATAATTTAACTGGTCAAGATATATATTTCACAGCAAAAAGACATGAAATTTAAATCTTCATCCCACATCTTATTGTATTAAGAAAAAAGACAAAAGAGACTCAAAAGTTTGACGTTCAAATCTCCACTTTCTCATATTTTAAAACTTTTTTATTTAAGAGGAACAGGAAACTACACATTTCAATTTTCACAGATTAACAAAAAAGATTGAACTAAAAGTCGGGAGAAAAAAACCTTAAAAATAATAAAGTGGACAACTTTTTGTATGTATCTTATCTTTAAAGTCGATGATTTAGACTTGACTATATATAATATATAGAAAAAAAAATTGTCAAAGAAAAATAATTCACTTTTACAATATTTACAGTACATAGTGGTATGCACTGTATAAGACCATAACTCAATAACCATTCCCTTAAAGATTTTTTTTTTTTTTAATGAAGAACCCTAAACTAAAAAATTACTCATATTTTTTAAAAGAAAGAACAATTGTTTTAATAAAGAATAGATTCAAAGAGTGCATCCCAAGTCGGGAATGAGAGAGAAAGTGAAGAAATTAAAATAAAGGTTCCTTAGAGGTTACAAAATTGATGGGTAAGAGAGAGAGTGATGTGGAAGGAAGAATTATTGATGGTTGATGAAAAATAAAAAGTATTTATCAAGTTATGAGAGGAGAGAGAGAGAGGCCCATCATATCAACTAGGCCCAAAAACTTTTTTTTTTTTTTTTAATTTTTGGTTGTGCTGTCACCTTTATTAACCTTCCTCAATTATATTAAACCATAGGCCAATTATTAACAAGGTAATAAAAGTCTCATTTAACTCATTCTCTTATTTTTTTTTCCTCAAAAAAAAAAAAAAAAAACTCATTTTATTATTTGTCCAATAACCTCTTTTCTATTTCTGAACAAACAAAGGCCTTTTCCTTTATTTTGAAAATCAACCAAAAGGCAAATGATGAATTGAGTAGGAATAAGAAAACATACCAACCTTAATTACCATTTTGTTTTCATGGGTTAAATTGTCGATTCAATGTAGTCTAACCAACAAATAAATTAATAACACAATAATGTACCAACTTAAGTATACTCGATAATATTCCTAGTCTAAAGGTCGTAGAACCA
The DNA here is from genome assembly GCF_013281855.1 of Momordica charantia. Lineage (NCBI taxonomy): Eukaryota > Viridiplantae > Streptophyta > Magnoliopsida > Cucurbitales > Cucurbitaceae > Momordica > Momordica charantia. Next base: position 27,760,188 of record NW_028275167.1, on the reverse strand, counting down.
CCTTTTCTTTTAATTATATATGTTAGGGGTGAAATGGAGAGCGACGCGTGTACCATCATGACGAAGTCATATAGCTTAGGTTGGAGCTCTAGTTCTGTCAAACTGAGGAGGAAATGTCATGAAACGTACAAGAGCAAGTCGGCTTGGACCCTACCTCGAGCAGAGTTTGCTCGACACGTATCCACTGATATTCTGCGGAAGGGCGATTTTGCTATCAGGATACCTATTGTTGGCAAAATGTCCTAGTGCTGACGAGTATGGTCTTTGATCTCGAGGCTCATCTCTCCAAATCTTATTCCTATATAAAGATCAAATCCTTATTAAAGGTGGGTAATTTCCATCATTAGATTTCTAGCTCGCTACTAATGTCCTCCTATCTGAGTTCTAACTTAAGATTCACATTGCATTTGGCCGAGCACCACTTTGGATACTAGGTTTTAATTCGTAGGTACCACTTTAGATGAGCGAGGTTCCTCAGCCAAACTTTTGATCTAGAATCCAGCAACAACGTATAACCATTAGCATTTTTTTAGAAAGGTCATTAGCATGTAATTGTTAAAAGGGTGAGTTAATAGTTACTTTATTATTCTTTTTCTATTTTTTATAGAAATAAATTGGTTTACTTGGGGCTTATCTTTCAACTCATTGTTTTAAATATATATTTTAAATCGTAATTACTTTTAAAAAAATTGTATGATTTCCACAAATGGCTAAATTTTAAAAAATATTTGTGAAAAGTATAGTATAGGACAAAGAATATACTAATAAGACAATGTCGTTTATCCATTCTAGAACTGTAATTAAGTATAAAAATATTAATATTTACTCATAAACTAAAATATCGGAGGGTCGAATGCTCACCCGAGATAGTGTTGAATTAAAAAGAAAAAAGATCATTAACATTTTTTAAGAGTTATAAATTTTTTAGTTAAAAATAATATGTACCTTATCCTATTGAACTATGCTTTTAGTTGGGCATGTATTAATGCACCTCTAATATTTTTAATTATATATTAAAAATTTACGAAAGTATATATTTTTAATTTTTTTTATTATTAATTTAATTATTTATGATTATTTTTGATTCAAGATTGTGAGGTGGGGAGGTATTAAGGTTCCTTATCCACCTAGATTTGCATTTGTGAATTAATTTTAAGAACTCAATTATTAATTACTTACCACATCTAAAAGTAAGAAAGGTACGACATATCAAAACTTTTTATTTTTCACATTTAAATATATACATTAAAAATACCATCGGTTTTAGAGAAATAGTGTCAAAGGTACGCTTGAATATCCAGCACCATCCTTGTATGAATATGAATATTCTGACGGAGAAAATATATATACCCATTGGTCTTTTATTTGAGGCAGTCCGATATAAAATTTATAAAATCGCGAACGATGTTGAATTAGCTAGATTTAGACCCTATTCCTATAGTTGGGGCCTCGTCGTCAATAACTTCAATCCATTTCCTTTACTTTTTGGTAGGGATACTTTTAAATAATACACATTGAATTTTGATCCTTTTAAATGATACTCCATACTAATTCAGTGATTAGTCATCTTTCATAATCGTAATTTTCATATGCACATAAAGTAATTGTAAAGTTATACCATTAATAATATGCTAACATAATGATTGAAAAGTAGTCCTAATTAAATTATTGAAAAAAATTAGAAAAATAAAAGAAATCTTAACTTAAAGAGTACTATTGGTAATGTGATGTACGACCCATTAAAAACATGTCACATGATTATAAATTTAAACAAAGAAAAAGAGAGAATATATTAAAATAATCTTGCACCGACATATATCTCATTTTAACTGATTTACTGAAAAAACGTGTGATCTGCAATTACTTTTCACGCTTTATAAGAAAAGGTATTAAAGAAAATTTATGTTGTTTCGACGGTGGCAAAAATATCATTCACACACTAATGAAGATTTTATTTATTGAACCATACTTAAGTATTTATTTTTATTTTTTTAACATAATATGTAGGAAGGAGAAGATTCAATCTCATGATGAGGGCCAGATGTCAATTATCGCTAGACGTAGATGTTGAAAGTAAAAAATTTGACCAATTTTTATCTTTTTCTTTTAATACGATTTCTCATGTGTCAAAAATTTAATAAGGGAAAGAGTGCTAATAAACAAACGCTTTGTTTTTATTATTTTTTTTTTTTAGGTTTAATCCTTCCACCTCTCACTCTAAAAATCAATCCATTTCCTAATATTCACTTAACATATGTAAAAACTACAATTTTAAGAGCCATTCTTTAAGAATTTTTATAATCTTAAAATTTAATCTTATTTCATCACAATTTTTTCACCTTTTTAAAAATATATTTAAATCTTTAACCAATTTTTAAAAATAGTGCTTTTTAATTTTCAAAATTTCACATAGATAGGAAATAGGTAGATAGGAAAATAACAATAATATGTTTCTTAACCTAATTTTGAAAAATAAAAATAGAAAACAAAATAACTCTCAAAGATATTGGAGGATCTTCAATCGCAGACAATAATATATTTTTAAGTTTTGTTTTAACTAAAAATTGACCACAAAGCAGTTCAATCTAAACACAAACAGTATGTTATTGAATTCTTATGAAACAGAGAATTAGCACTCCAATGTCTAAATTAGCTCTCAATCGTAGTTATCAAATCCGAATTAATAATCGAATTTGCACGTACCTCCTGTTACCATTACCTTTGGTATCTATAAGGACGAAAGAGGCAGCAGTTGCTACCGTTCGGAGATCACACACACGTTGCCATCATTGTCGGATCCTAGTCCTAGAATCTGCTTATTGAATATTAGTGGTGCAGTTGAACGTTTTTCATCTAAGACATTGAGTGTTGTTCGGCTAACCAGACTTTAGTTCGACCATTTAACTTGCAGTTTAGAAGCACATAATTATGCTTCTTTGAGTGACGACACGTGTCAAGTTCGAAATTCAGTTTAATTTTAAAAGGAAGAATACGCCTCTCTCTAGTACTGACAACCCATTCAGTGCTCACAATTTGACAAATAAGAAAGAAAAATGCAAAAACAAAACCAAAAGTTGAATAATAATAATACGTCAATATAGAGATAAACAAAACGACTCTAGAGTAAAATTTAGAATAATCAGTCACATTGTTTGTTTTAGTTGAGATGGAGGACGAGAGCGGTGGGGAAGAAATGGGGTGGGGCCCATGAGTAAGCAGAGGAGAGAGAGAGATTGAAGACTTCAACATCAAGCCAGAGAGAGAAGAGAGTGAGGTAAAGGGTAAAAATGGGAAAAGACAGCTAGCAATGAAGGACTACCCTCACCTACCATTGCCATTACATCTCTCTCTCTCTTCCATCCATACATAATTCTCTCCTCCATCCCTTCTCTCTTCTCTGCAACTTTTCCCTCTCTAATGGAGCTTCTCTCAACAACAACAATCTCTTAATTCCCTTGTTATATTCCATTTGCCAGGTGGGTTTTCCTTCAATTTTACTGGGTCTTCTTCATCCTTGCATTTCAACTTCCTTTTTGAGGCTTTATGGGGGAATTTAATGAAAATATGGGCGTTTTTCAGTTTCATGGAAAAGTATATATCACAACAACAATGCAATGGCAGTTTTTAGAATTGCAAAATTTAGGGTTTTCTTTTTGCTTTTGGGTGTATTGTATTGGAAGCAACTTCAAATTCCCAACTTCAACCGACAAAATTAATTGCATTTACAGTAACCCCAATTCCTTTTTTCCTACTGCATTTTCTCCAGAAACTGAAAAACCTCTCATTTTTGGCTTATTAACGCATTACAAATTGAAACATAGCTCACTTCTCCACCCCCTTTTTTGCAGGTTCTCAAGCTCTGATTTCCCAAGAAAATTTTCAACTTAGATTAAAAGGTTTGTTCTCACTTCTCAATCTCAACTTAGATTCAAAAGAAAAAGGAAAAAAAAAACCCCCCATTTTCTTAATTTTATCTCTGGGCTGGAAAATTTTGTATTTTACACGTATTTGGGGTAGCCAAAGTTGGGAAAGGTTCGATTTTTTTTCTAATTTTGGAGTACGGAATGCGAAAAAGGAAATGGAATTATAACGTATATAATTTTGCTAAAATACGCCACGCGCTTTTTATTTAACATTTTGCACACTTGCCAAACCAGGCCTTGACCTTTAACCTTAAGCCTCATCTTCTTTACTTTTATTTTTGTCGTCTTCAATTTCAATTTCATTTCATTTCATTTTTCCTGCTCCTCTTTCTCAGGATTTTATTTTATTTTTTCCCACAATATGATCGGAAATAGCTTCGCCGACGAGATAGACTGCGGCAGCTTCTTCGACCACATCGACGACCTCCTCGATTTTCCGGTCGAGGATGTCGACGCCGGCTTGCCGCCGGCGAAGGGCGGCGACTCGGCCAACTCGTTCCCCACCATTTGGCCGACTCACTCCGAGTCACTCCCCGTTTCCGACTCGGTCTTCTCCGCCAATAGCAACTCCGACTTGTCGGCTGAGCTCTCTGTGCCGGTTAGTATTCGCTCTCGCTTTCTTCTCACACGTGTGAAGGTTTCGTGTCTGCAGAGTATCGTTTTTCGCTCACCCTCGGGGCACGTTACCAAACCCCTCCTTGGCCCGGCGTCGACTCGACCCGACCCGGTCCAAACATATTTGTTTAATAATTAATTGAATGTAAATATATTCAATTTTTAGGGAATTTTTTTAAAATTTTTTAGCTTTTTAAATAATTTTAGATTATGAATGTCGCTCAAATTATGAAATAAAATTTACGCGGGCCATTGATTTTGGAGGCATTGGATTTATTTTCGGTGGATTTTGCCACTTTTTTTTAATGAATGAAATGAATTTAGCCGATGACGTCATTAGAATGGAATTAGTGTAAGAAATCGACAAGATTATGTTGACATGATTTGGTTGTCCACCTGGCAGTCCACGTGGGGCCAGTTTTCTGGTGCTGCTTTGTCATTTTACCCTTGATTGTAGGCGCAACTACACACATGGAAATTCATTAATTTTTTTTAAAATAAGATTTTTCTATTCGTTTAAATTTCAAATCCCCTGTCTGTAAGGGCATTTTAGTCATTCCGTAGAGTCTTCTCGGGATCTGTTCATTAAAATATGAATATTGATAAGGTAAATCTCTGGAAAATATTTTATTCTTAAATTATCACTATTTCTACCCATTGACATAATAACATAATATATTTTTAAAATATTATCATGCACATGACATTTGAGAAGTGGCCTTGTTTCTCAAATTGCATTTTGTTGGGTTTTTTTTACGTTTTAATTTAATTGATAAAGTTGAGTTGATATGAACATTTAAATCTGTCTACTTCACTTGTAAAACTTTGTTATTTTTTGTTTCCCCTAAAAAATTAAAATTTATGAGTAAAATTTTTGGTTTTTTTTTTTTTTTTTTTTTTTTTTGTGTGTGTGCAGTATGAAGACATTGTTCATTTGGAGTGGCTTTCAAACTTTGTTGAGGATTCCTTCTGTGGAGGAAGCCTTACAATGAACAAAGAGGAGCAGCCTAAGGATTTGAGTCATAACCAATTCCAAACTTCTAGCCCTGTTTCTGTTCTTGAAAGCAGCAGCTCTTGCTCTAGTGACAAGAGCCGGCCCCGTAGCCCCGAACCGACTGTCGCCACTCCGGGGCAGCAGCGTGGCCGTGCTCGCAGCAAGCGCCCTCGCCCTGCAACCTTCAGCCCTCGCCCCCCAATTCAGCTCATTTCCCCTGCTTCTTCGGTCACCGAAACAACCCATGATCAGGCATTGCCCCTTCCTCCAAAGGCCTCCTCGGACTCCGACAACTTTGCCGAGTCCCGGCCCTTGATCAAAATGCCAAAGCACAGCCCCCCCGCCTCGGCGTTGCAGAAGAAGAACAAGAAAGTCAAGTTGTCGTTTTCGCTCGCACCTTTGGATCAGGCGAATCAAAACTCGCCATCGCCACCACAATCAGTCAGGAAATGTATGCATTGTGAGATAACCAAGACTCCACAATGGAGGGCAGGACCAATGGGGCCGAAAACTCTCTGCAACGCCTGCGGCGTTCGGTACAAATCCGGGAGACTCTTCCCCGAGTACCGGCCTGCAGCCAGCCCGACTTTCATCCCATCATTGCACTCAAACTCCCACAAGAAGGTGCTCGAAATGAGAAGCAAGACCGACGACAATACTGCAATTATCACCATAAGCGTCCAGCCCGAGCTCATTCCAAACACAAACAGTGCGATTTCGATGGACTACATGTGACGAGGAGGAGGAAAAGAAGGACGACGAGGTCGAGAATCGAATTCCGTGCTCCAAGCTGTGTGGTTGTTGTGTTTACTATAATACTTGTTCTGTTTATTAGGTGGTTGTCTTTCTGTACAGGGGATGTGGGGCAACTGGGGAAATCAAGTTTTCAAAGTTTAGGAACTCAGTAGATGACAAAAGTAGAGGAGGAGGAGGAGAAAGGAAACTGATATAATGGGGAATTAGATCACAGAGAGAGATGCAAAATTTTAAGAGTAGATTTCAGATTTCAGATTTCAGTTTTAGTGAAGGGTAGGGTGTCCTTATTCCTTAAGCTTCTCTCCTTCTCTTTTGCATTCTTTTTCCCTTTTTCAATTTCTTGGTAATTCTTTTTGCAGTTCATTTGTAGTCAAAATTCTGAGCTTTTAAGTAATGAAATTTCAGGTTATTCTGCCTCTTTTAATATAAATGTCTTAGAAAGAGATGTGATGGTAATTAAACCCACGCTACAAAGTATACGAAAAGTTACAAGTTTCGTCCATCAACTTTAGAAAAAATATTGTGTTTCATATGTTTTCGAACTCGTACTAGAAAAAGTTCACACATTTTTTAGACTCAGAAACTTAATTTGTAACGTAACGAGTCCACACATCGGAGTATGCAGATTTTTGAACTTTTTTGGCAAACAAAAGTATTTTTTTAATTCAATTTGGATTTTTTTTTTTGTTTGGTAGCGTGCCTAACCAAACAAATTTAAAAAAGTTATTGAAAAAAAAAAGAATAGGCACAAATTTAAAAAAGTTATTGAAAAAAAAAGAAAAGAAAAAAAAGGTTTCCTTCAATCTCTCCATAATTGATGGTAAGAGATTGGTGATTTAAATTTGATAGGCTTTGCGTCAGGTTTGAGTTAAGTAATTGTAATGATACCAACGGGGCTGCTTTTTATTAAGCAATTTGGAAGCTTGTCCCAATCCGACCAACTCTACCAAATTCAACACACATAATTACAATTACTTTTAAAATCTGCCACTTATAAATTCATGCAAAACTTTGGCCTCATTTGCAATATTGGTCTCTAGATGTATATTTCTCCGTTAGCAAAATTTTAACATAAATCTTATACAGGATGGAAATTCTTTAGTAAATATTTATTGTTACAGTTAAAAAGGCTTAGTGAGTGGAGTGTCATGCTAATATTATGAGAGAAAGAAATGAGATAAAAATAAAAATGAAAAGAATAAAATTGTCACTTTTTAAAATTATAAAATTAAAATAAATAAAATTGAAAGTACATCGATTAAAAATAAACCAATGGATAAGCCTACCAATTTAATGAATAAAATTGTTTGAGCCAAATGTGTTTTTCTTATTTTATTTTAATTTGTTTTCACATATGGACAAAATAAATCAAGTTATTTAATCCTGAATATTTTTTTGTATACTCGGCCGTTATGAGCATGGAGGAACTCCATGATAAAGTTTTAACTTTTAACTTCAAATAATATTATGAATATATACGCCAATCTTAACCTAATTCAACTAGTTAAACATATATCTTTGATTAAAAAATCGTGTGTTCGAGTTTTCATTCTCATGTGTTATTGTATTAAAAACATATCAACCGTCTTTTATTAGCAAGAAGTTAATCGGAGGTGCAAATCCTCACTCTACGTATTATTCAACCCAAAAGAAAGGAAGCAATCTTTTCGTGGTTTTCTTTTTTTTTTTTCAAATTTGAAATTGACTATGCACATTCTTTTTCGCAACTTGCAAATATTCAAATTTGCATATAAAATTGAAATTCAAATTTTAGGGACAACAAAATTTGAATGTGAATTTTCATTCAAAATTTAAAAGAAGGTAGAAAGAATAATATGATTATTGATGTTACTTTAAATGAAAGGATGGTGAGAACTTTTTATCACATGAAAAGATGTTTCCTCAAACACAAAAGACAAAACTCTAAGATTTGTTGGATTATTACAATTAGAAAGAGACATTAAGGATTGTTTAAAAATGATTAGTTAGGTGCCATTAACCCAAAAGTCCAACCCACAACCAACCTCACCTTATTTTCAAGCTTTACCTTAGCCACTTGAGTGAAAAACATTGCCCCAAGGTGTGGCATCACTTTATTTCATGACTCTTTTAATTGTTAAAAAAAAAAATCCTACGTTAAAATTCAATTTTCGTTCTTGTACTTTCAGTCTTGGTTTGTTTTAGTCCTGTACTTTGAAAATATTTATTTTGGTCCCTGTACTTTTAATTTTAGTTTATTTTAGTCTCCGTACCTTGAAAATATTCAGTTTGGTACTTCTACTTTTAGGAGAGGATCATTTTAGTCAATCTTTACAAAATTTTAACATAAATTTTACACGTAACGAAAACTTTTTTAATATAAAGTAATGTTTATATTTTAATAAATACATCGACTGTAATGTCGTGTTGAAATTGTGATAGAAAAAATGAAACTAAAAATAAAATGAATTGACCAAAATGGTCACTTTCTAAAAGTACACGTATCAAAATAGACATTTTGAGAGTACATTGATTGAAATGAACCAAAGATGAAACTATAGGGACCAAAACGAACATTTTGAAGTATAAAGACCAAAATACACCAAAACTGAAAATACAAGTTCCAAACTAGTATTTTAACAAAAAAAAAAAAAGAAAACTACTATTTTGTTTAGTGAAATAAAGTAAAATAACATAATTAGAAAACATACTTTGCTTATTTTACAAATCACACCTTAAAAATAATTTCTAAAACTCGGGCTTAATATGATTTTACGAAAATACTCTAAGATAAAGACAGAGCAAAGAATGAAAGAGAACAATAATTCAAAACATACACAAAAACTTCATCTCCAACTTTTACAGTTGAAATATTATATATACAAAAATTTAACACAGTAAAATTTTGCACCTTCCTAAAATAATTTTCAGCTCTGCTCCTACTCTAAGACGATCAAAACTATGTTTTTTTCTTTTTTTTTTTTTTTAATTCTCATAGTATCAAACTATATAATAAAAATTGATAAGCCCTACTCTTAAAAGTTATTTCAAATTCAAAGTATTCGAGGTCAAAATTAGTTTCTAGAGAAGTACATTAGAGATGAGCTTTTAATTATTTCAACAATAATAGACAGATGCAGATGCATTTCTTGTGATAATAGGAACTGTTAAGTTTCAAATTTAAAAGCAATTTATATATGAAATTCTCCATTAAATTTTGGGAGTGGTCAAATAGCAAGGACATGGTGGTCTCAGGTCTAGTCGTGTATAGGGCTAGAGCCTGAAGTCACACGCAACAGTTGCTGCACTGCACATGCTTCTAAATAATGGGCATCCACTACCTAAATTTCATTATTTGTACGCCCACCAACAGGGGTTATTTTAGTAAATTAACATGGTTTAAATATTAGTTCTATTTTGAAATATTTGTTGTCCAATTTATTTTTGTCTCATCAAAATTTTAGTATCACTTATGAAATTTCTTAAAATGTGACATAAATTTGTATTGAATCATTTTTATTTTATAACAAATTTGTAAATAAGAACGAAAATATCACTTTTTCAAAGTACAACTGCCAAAATAAACAATTCCAAAATTATATAACTAAAATGAACCAGCGTCAAATATATATATATATATATATATATATATATATATATATATATATATTAATCTAGATTTTGAACATAAATGGTGGTGTTTTGAAATTCATGAAAATAAAATAATCAACCTACTCAACAATCGTGGGATGGCTCAAGTGGTCAATGAAGGCCAATATAAATAACAAAGGACTTTGAGAGAATGAGTGGTAGGGACAGGTGGTTGACCATAAACCATATGCTACTTGAACATTGGCTCAAAATAATAAGACACAAAGCATATAATCAATAAATTCAATACATAGTTTTTCATGTCATTTTGAGCCAAACAATGATGATAAAAAAACCAACTAATTCTTTCATGTCAGTATAAATCTACTGGCCACTCTAAACATAGTTCAACTTATTAAAACATTGATAACTTTCTCGAATCAGAAATTCCCCACAGTTATAATATTACTGAATCGGAAAAAGTAAAAGTAAAGGAAAAAATGTATGAACGTACTATGTACCATAAAAAAAATATGAAACAACAAACTATTTCTTTTGCAAACATGCTTTCTAGCATCTAGATATCAACAGGAAGAGCAGCTAAGAAAGCCAAGGTGAAAGGAGAAGTAGACTTGCCAAATAGGGAGCACCATGAAGGAAGCTTTGAAATTATCCTCTCTGCTTTTGGAGTTAATCTGTTGAAATCAGTTCGCAGCTTTAGAAGTGGAGGCTGAACTCTGCTACTCTGTACCAACCTCGTGGAGTTCTTTTTCCAAAACAGAGTTAGAACAAAACTTTTGGGTGCGTCCCTCCCTCCTGAAAATTGAATAGTATACCACCCATTCACACTGCTCTTATCGCCAACTGGAACCAGTTCCTCTTCGCCTGCACGAAAGAGAATAAAGGCATGTTCGAGAGTGTTTTTAGGTAAGGCGAAAATACTTTTAAACAGTTAAAAGTACAAGTAACTTGAATATTATATTTGACTACAAATTCAAAAGTGTTTTTCAGACGAGTCATTAACGTATTATTAATAGAGTGTTTTTAGCCCCCAATGGGCTAGGCAGCTCAGTTGGCAAAAGCTTGAGGTCTCTTGATCCTAGTAGCTTAGAGGTCTCAAATTTGAACCTTTTAATGAGTTTAATACAAAAAATCCTTGATGTATCCCGAGTTCGAACCTTGAGTCTGGTGCGGGTACCCCTGGGAATAGGGGAGCAAAGCTCAAACTCCTAGTAATTAAAAAAAAAAAATAGTGTTTTTAGCTTAGCTCCTCTGTCTTTAACCCTTCATCACACATTTCCCCTAATTACTGTGTGTGCACTTTCTTGCACTATTTTCTCTCTCTACTCACTTTCTCTCACTAACTTCTCCCTCACACCTCTTACAGATCTCTCTTCATACCCATTTTCTCTTACTAACTTTCAATTACTGATCGAACTGCCGAATTGGAAAAATTGAGTGCTACCCGACCAAGGATGGACGTAAACTTGTAGGCTACGAAGGGTAGGGATAATCGTCCAGGTCTCTTATTGTGAAACAAAAAAGCCACCCGCCACAACAGGTGGGTTGGTTCCTCTGTCGTTGTCAGGGAGCCCATAGCATAGGAAGTTGTAGCTCAGTCTATCTTTCTGCTCAGAATTTCTCTACCCGCACTTAGCCTCCCTCCATGCTTATACTTTCTCACCTAATATCTCATCTCTCTTCACACAATCTCTTACTAGTCTTCTCTATGCATACAAATTCTCTCTCTAATCTCTCTCTGCACACAATTTCTCTCACTTATGTCATTTTTTAAAAAAATTTAATTGTTTTCATTTTTGTAATTTCTCTTTTATAATAAAAGCAATTTTGATAAAAATATTTCTGGTAAAAGCACTCCAAACAGGCCTGACAATCCTTCCATTTTCAGCATTTTGATCTACAAGATAATAAGCCTTTAATCTCTTTAGAACTCGAAGACACACAGATCCTCCTGTTAAAGTAAGGTTTGTGTTCCTGTTCATGTTAAGCTTAGACCTATAACATAGTCAGCATTAAAAACTGATATAAGTATAAATGACATAGAAGTATGGAACAGAACTAAGGAAATAATAAACATTTATCAATTGTTCATTACCTTTAAACTTGAAATCTTCGATTTCATCAGTGTTGATACCAAGAGACCAACGTGTAGAACCCTTTGTATCAATTAAAATATTTGTAATTCTTCCATTGCTGCTAACATCACTTTCAACAAGAAGCGAGGGAATATCGGACTCGTCCCACCCATCTTCACCATCATCATGCGTCCAACAACCATATTTGACAGAGAAGGTAACAAAATCAATAGTTTTATCTGTCCCGCATGTAAATCCCTCTTTGATATGTTCAATCTCCTTCTTCAACTTTCCGGGAGTGGTAGAGAATAGAGATACATATGAAATAGGATCTTGCTTTCCACCATATTTTTCTGTTGTGTCTACGACATGGACAACCTGCGACAATAATTCTTTTAGAATTATAACAGCAAACTCTCTTATGCTACATTATTCCAACTATATAAGCAGAGCAAGTATTGCAAAATGCCCATCAACTAATCTATTGACTGGGTCATCTCAAACCATTTAGTTACAGCTAGAGCTAGTCAATTCCACCCACATGCGAAATTTCATCATAGCTAGCAAATTGAAGCATCGAGATCCCTTCTTTTTTCCTATTTTCGTGCTGCTAACCTTTCCTCTCTATTTCTCTAATTCAACGTCCCTGTGTCCTAAATCACTATGGGTAAACATAATCTCAAGTTAAGAAACTAATACTTTCCCATAATATAAGAATGAGTTGTCTTGAAGCCAATTTTTGTTATCTTTTCTTGGTCTGCAGTTTGTTTCTTAAGCGTTCCAAAAAGTGTTCATCAGTACAGAAGCATAGCCTTAAGTTCCCTCAAATGATATAACAATGTGATAATGTTTGATCAATGAAATAATAATTGAGTTGTATAATGCAGGGAACTCCTTTTACAAAATGATGTGAAGCTTAGTATGTTCGGGCAATTCAATCGCCCGAAAAAGAATAATAAGTGAACAGAAGTTACAATTTGATCAAGGGAAAGACAGAATAGAAGAGGTGCCAAAAAACTTACATTTACAGCTCTGGCAGTGTCATCAGTAAATGGTGGGACGATGCCAGACATCACAGCGGCAAGTGAAAGGCCAAACAGAAGGCAAGTTGCAAATACTATTGATCTTTTTGCTCCTACACCACAATTATACAACTGATACTAAGTAGATTGAAACTGCCTAATGATAACAGTCCAAAAATCTGATGACGAGCTGAAGAAAATATTAATACAAGAATCAAGAGCAATTGAAGGACATGCTCAAATCATCTTGGTTTCTACTACTATCTGTAAAGGAAAGTTGATGAAATCTCCAGGTCAAGGCAATTCTTTTGAGAAGAGGGATGGAAGAGGAAGGGTCACACTGCGGATTAATTGGACCCACTGTCTGTTGCCTAGATTGCATGGTTGATTGGAGGTCAAGAAAACACTGCTGAATTTGGCAAATAGTTGTAGATTCCCAAGCCTTTTAGTTTATGGCACCATGTAATTGACAGCAAACGGGTGATGGTCGTGGCAGTTGCTAGGGGCCCATTTGGTAACGTTTCTATTTCTTCATTTTTAATAAAGTTGCATGACCCCAACATCCATTGAATTCAAGTATGATAAAACAATCTTTTTATTTATGTTTTGGAACAAATTGGAAATGGAAACAATAAAGAAAGAAACTTGTTTTGGTTGTTTCCAAAATTTCTATACAATTTTGAAAGTGTTCTAAAAAAAGAAGAAACAAGAAACATTAGTTGCAAAATACTTAGATTTCTTAAGAAAATTGGAAACGTAAAACAAGAAACAAGAACGTTACTAAACGAGCTCTAGAGGTCCTACATTTATTTTCACTTCCAGCCTCAGTACTGGTTTAATGAGATTGTTTTCAGGTTTGGTTTTGGTGACAGGATTAGTTTTGGGGGAAACAATTGATTGGGTGTTGCATTTTGGTGGCAGGGTTCCTTTGCCCGGTTGTTGACAGCCATCATTTAAAAATATTTTATGCCCTTGTTAACGAGATATCTCTTGTTTTGGCATTCACACCAAGCCTCTCTATAATCTCCTAGGTTGTGTGTAGGATCCTTTATCAATTTTTGTTACTGTAACTTTGTTCCATTAATAAAATTATTTCTTACCAAATATTGAAAATGTAAGAGACAGTTGAAAAACAGAGAGACCACTGTTTGTAGAGACCACTGTTTGTATAATAGTGTCCCCAGCACAAAAAGTTCTCCTGTCATAGTTTACTTAGGATCAACCTTGATTAGAAGGCTCTTCCCTAACCAACACCCCCCGCCCGTGCAAAAAAAAACAAAAACAAAGAAAAAGAAGAAGAAAATTATGCCAACAAAAGACTCAACAACGTTAAAATGTTTGTTTCTAATAGTCTGTTAAAAAGATATCTAGATGGTGGACTCACTTTAGAAGTGGTATCAACAATGCCTACACGTCATGCACTACAAAAAGATAAATATATCAACTAGAGAAAAGACCTGAGAGATGAAGATAGGACAATAGATAGACAGATTTCAGACACAAGATGACAGCAACAAAAACAGCAAGTATCAAACTTCCCAGCCACTCAGGAGTGCTACCTGGATTCCTGCAAACAATGAAAAATGTATTCTGGATATATCTTCACAGAATCTTACAAATCAAAGAAAAGAAAACCACTAAAAGAATGGGGGGGGGGGGGGGGGGGGGGGGGGGGGGGGGGCAGAGAGGAAGCCCTGAGACATGGATGATCCGGGTATGAACCAAGGAAATTTTTCTAATATTTTCTCAGATGGACTATACAGTAACATGCCACAGTGTAGTATAAAAGCAGCCAACCAATCGAGTGACACAACTATTCTTGGCTCTGCAAAGAAGGGTATTCTAGTTATTAGTTATCCTCACTATGGAGCTCATAACTTCCTTCTCGCTTATCGACTCAGTAATCTTCACCAGCCTCTACCTTTCCACAATTTTAACTTTTTAAGTCAGAGGAAACGTTTACATGGAATTTGGTATTTGGTAATATTCAAGGCCAGCTTACAGTCTTTTCATGACCAGAAAAAAATGTCTTTGTTCCTTCCTCCATGCAGTGAGATTTGAGGTTACTTTCCATATAGAGATAGGTTCAAGGATATTGGAGCTCCAATGTTACATTAAGTTTCTACGTTTACATAATACCTTATATAAACGGCAAACCGTTTCCATTTGAGAAGATTAGTTAGATGATATAAAAGATATAGAATAAGTCAAGAATTAATTCCATGGGATAGCTCGCAAGAATAAATTGAGAGTCTGATTATATATTATTTAGTTGGATTAGTTTTTCAACACCTTCTGGTGGTTCATCGAGAGGCAGACCTTGGATAGACATCCAAGGAATGGGAACGGCGTTCTCCAACCACATTTTTTACAAAGTCTCATCGGGAGACAGTGTGAGATTTTTGGAAGACATATGGATCTATTCATCTCCTCTTTCAACTTCCTTTCCTGAGTTCTACGGTCTTTCAAGCAAAAAAGGTTTGGCCATAGGGGACTCCTGGATCACAGAGACAGGGACATGGGATCTAGGCATGAGGAGAAACCTCTTTGAAAGAGAAGTAGAAAGGTGGGCAGCCTTAACAACTAAGTTGGATGGAGTGTACCTTGGTCATGGCAGAGACAGAATATGGTAGAAAGCAGATTCCAAAGATATCTTCTCAGCTAAATCAGCTTTCTTGGCTCTCACAACCCCTTCCTCAAAGCTGAACGCTGCCACGGCAGCCATCATTTGGAACTTCAAAGTCCCGAAAAAGGTGAAGGTGTTCCTGTGGAGGTGTTCCTGTGGATGCTTTTTTACAGAGGTACGAATACAGCAGATAAAATCCAGAAGAAGCTCCCTCACTTGGCGCTTTCCCCGACAGCTTGCAGCTTATATTTGAGGAACTCAGAGAATGTAGACCATTTCTTCATCCACTGCCCTTTTGCTTCCACAGGTTGGAACTATATGGCATCTCTTTTAGACTTTTCCTTTTGTTTCCCTCGGCATATTGTAGACTTTATTACAGAAGGTTTCGATGGAAATGCTCTCAAAGAAAAGCTTTTATTCTTTGGAATTGTGCAGCGAGGGCGGTCCTTTGGCGGCGGGAAAGAAATAGTAGAATTTTTTAAAATAAAGTCGTCTTGATAGATTCTTTTTTTGTGAATATCAAGCATACGGCTTCTTGGTGGGCTTCTAAACACAAGAAGGATTTTTGTAATTACAGTCTTTTTTTTATTATGCAAGATTGGAAAGCTGTGATTGTATAGTCCTTTGGGAAGGATTATCTCCACCCTCCGCCTTTAGGTTGTTTTGTCCCTTCTTTGAGTCTCCTTTCTAATATACCATCCTTGTCTCTTATCAAAAAAAAAAAGTTGGATTAGTTTGTACATGCACCTTTATTTTATTCAATTTAAGAAATTTTCTCTCCCCTTACTTTCTTAACACAATTAGTTGAGCTGGAGGAGGTTAACAAGTGGGGTTGAGGCATCTATAGGAAGGGTGTCAGATTGGCTCCTATACTAAATCCTTCTTTAACTTTCAAACTAGGAAAGATAAACTTCTTTCCAGCTGGTAACGAAAGCTATTTAGAATATAATATATATAAGAAGATTAAATCCTTCATTTAGTCATTGCCCATAGAAGGAATTAATACTACAATAAGTTCTAAAAAGACTCCCCACGAATTGACTTAATCAGAGCTGGTGTATTATGCATAGGAGTTCAGAAGATCAGAACCATATCTTCTTTAAATGTGAATCCGCAAATGGATACTGGAAAAGGCTCTTTACAAATTTTGGCCTTGGTGCTTCCATAACAGCTTTAAGAAAAACATTTCCCAGCTTCTTTGCTGTCATCCCTTTAAGGACAAGGCAAAGATCATTTGGGTGATGGGTTCAGATTTCAGAGTTACTCTATGGTTGATTCAGATAGAAACGGTTGATAGAACTTTTTTTTTCCTGATAAGAAACAATTTCAAGCGAAATTACAAAAGATGGGGGAATGGGTCCCAAGAACCAATGGAGTTACATGAAACTTCTCCAATTGATCAAAAGAGAGTCAAAACTATACGGAAAAAAATAGGGATGAAGATTTACACCAAGTAATAGCATGGAAGATAATTATAGCAAAGAGCCTATCAAAAGAGATCTTCTTGTCTTTGAAAAGCCTATGATTTCTGTGAATCCATGTGTTCCAAAAAGAGGCCCTGATGATCGATTGATCGATTGATAGAACTTTTTGTGATTAGAAATTGAGGATTCAGGTGACTATAACGCTTTTGAGTGGGTTAATATATTACATTTTAAAAAGTATTCATATAAAACTTTTTTTTCTACGTTTTCGACATTCAGAAACTCATCTCCAATTTTTTGTTTTATTAACACGGACACACCTTCAGACCTTCAAAGTCTCTTCTTGCCCTTCTCCTTCCAACTAGTCTTCTATCCTGCATGGTTGCACTAGACTACTTAAAAGAATCATGCCCCTACCTTATCATTGACATAGCAAATCAGTATACAATTAAACCAAGTATGAAGTAACTACCAAGGTACAAACACATTCATGCACATTACTGAACCAGCCCCTTCCATGAAATCACTTGCAATCTCCCAATATCAAGTTAACAAGTTTTCTCTTCTCTTGTTCATACCTTCCATGAGAAAATTACACTAACTTCCAGCTTAATGACATAAAAAGCGTACCTATCAAATCGAACTGAATTTCCAATGATAACGCTAACCAAATGAATAATAGTTCCAGCCGAAACTAAAATTGGTACCATTAAGCCCATCAGCAATGTAGCGAGTTTGAGAGGCTTTGGAAATCTTGCAGGGGTTAAAGTTGCTTCAAGCAAGCCATCTGGCAGTGAGAACAGTGACTAGTTTAAAAGAAATGCTTTGAATTGAATTTATTACTCAACACAAACAATCTACAGCAAGTATTGTCAGAAAAGATGGGGCTAAATTCTAAACTTACATGCAAATGCTGGAGAAACTAACCAAACAAGAGCTAAATAGGATGATCCAATTTTATAGTAGTTGCCTATAATCAAAACAATGAGCCACTGAAAAGATCCCGCTTTAAAGAACCATCTCTCAGCCTCTAACCTGATCAGATCTGCACGGGTAGCGGGCAACAGCTGCTCTCTTGTGGAATACACATTTGATAAATATGTTTGAAGGATAAGAAAACCAACATGTTGACCAGCCAGTGCTCCAAGAAAGGCTGGGGCAGCAAATAACCCAACTACCAAAAATGGGCTAGCAACATAGGGAGCAGGTGATGACGATATTACAGGTAGAATGAAGGCGACAGAAGCAGAAAAGCTCAGTGAAAATATCCACATCAAAATCAAGCTCAAACATGACAATGCCAGCGAAACTGTAGCTGGGAAACCACCCATGACTAAAGATGTAGTCCATATAAGAAGTGACTGGATGATCACTGAATTGTGAAGCAAGGTTGCAAATTTTTGACGGTACACAATCATGTATGACCCCTGTCCAGTAAGGCACAATGAACAAATAGCAAACTGAAGAAGGAAAAAAACCAGAAAAATGCATATGGTGCAAATGAAGACCAACTTGAAGGTTCTGAAGAAGAAATAAATGAAAACCAAAATACATATATATATTCCAAATATTTTCTTTAATTAAAAAAAAAAAGCAAAAAACAAATTTGAAAAAATACACCCAAGTAACCCCCGTAATATCTCCGGTATGTAGCTCCAAACAATTTCTTGTGGTTATATCACATGCTTTTGTCACATTTAGTTGCCATGCTGTTGCTTGAATCATGTGTAATTTTTATAATGGTCACTTCTTACATCTTCGCCAATTTTTGGCATGTACTGCAATCCGTTCGGGGATGGCCAAATTGCATGTCCCAAGTGTTATTTCACTTCAAGAAATGCACCATCAGTAGAAGCACTAATAGGGCTCTTAAAAAAGTTTAGTTCTCAGTTAGAAGCTGAATCAAGTAACTTTTATATCTTTTTTTCAATTTTAAATTCTACAAAATCTACTTTTTACCTTTTTTTAGGAAACAGATCTGTTATACAGAAGTAAACAAACGAATACATCTGGAAGTAGGACAGATGTCCCTACTTAAGAAGCTATAAGGGTCTAGTTCAAAAGTGAAAGAAAATAAACTCCACCCTCACAAGATGTCTTTCTTTCAAGCTATCTTCAAAGATATTTCATGCACCTTTTCAAAGATATTTCATGGTGTGAAGTGGCTTCACAGTGATCCATAAACCATAAGAATCTTATCTTATATGCTCAATGTGTTGCTTATCTTCTCTTAATAATTATATTCCCTTATACTTTCATGAGGAAATTCCAATCCATTACGTTCCCACACCCCCCATTGAAACATTGGCAGTCATAGTTCTCAAGCAGGTGTCTATTAGAGAGAAAATATTTGAGTGGAAAGGAAACAAAGAGTTAGAAATCTATGACAGAAATGAAGTCTTACCAAGATGTCAAAATATACAGCTTTGTCTTGGTCAGAACTCTGCCCTTCTTCCATTACACTGTCCTTTGGAAGTTTAGAGGATGCAGCAGCATGCAACAGAAAAGCAAGCATATTTTCTCCAAGATGTTGAAGAGATCCTGGTTTTAGAAGCTCAAACTTGTCATTCTGCAGAATGAACATACATAGTAATGGAAGTTAACATTGATATTGCACTAATATTTTCATGTAGATTCATTTGCTCGCTAATTTTTCAGATCATTTTAGATTTGAGCATAAGCTTATTTAAGTATCAGGTGGCCACGAACCTAGATAATTTACTCAGCCTGCTCTACAAGCATTACGTTAATTGCTTTTGCAAATTCATAATCCCTACAAAGAGATGATTAAATATCTCAACTCTTCAGCTCCAATCACCGATTTTTTCATTTTTGCATTTACATAAAGAATAAATGAACAATGGTTTGGTGCTCTACAAATAGTATTAGACCAGATTCTGACTACTTACTAAATGCATCAAAAAAATTATAAAAAAAAAATACCACAACCATATTTGAGTGGCTGCAGAATCAGAGAGAGACTCAATTGTCTCATGACAACAAACAATTTAGCTGTAGATGTAGAGCATGCAAGCCATCATATAGAACTACACAACTAATTATGGCGCAAACCATAATAGCTGCATCTTTATATCTCCAGCTTATTTCATGCAGAGTTGACTGGACTATAAGATAATGTAACGAGTTTGATAGGTATAGTGGACCATTAAAGGATGATCAAGTTTTGATGACGGTTGTTTATTCTAAATCAATTAAATGAAAAATTGCCTGAACTTCATCAATACGCAAAACACATCTCTAAGAGTTCTTACAAGAGATTAAGAACCCAATCCTCTGGTCGTCATTGAATATAAAACCTCACGTGAAAATCCAATAAGAAACTTCTAGATAAAGTCTCCAAAGAAAAGAAGTTAACAATATATAACCTTTGTATGATAAACTGCAGAGTTGTCCATATATGCAAAGTCGAGCCCCGACAGACCAGCAAGTTCTCTGTAAACTTGGAAATCCGTACCAGACTTAATGGCTCCAGAAGTAAAAATTTCCTACAAGATCGAATTCACTCTTTGCTCATATCTATGGCAATTTTTAAGTTAAATATATATTTTTTTAAGTTGATTCAGAAGGGAAATTACAAACCTGGGGTACTATTTGAGCAGACGGGTATTTTGCAACTGATGCAAAAGTCTCGACAGCCCATGGATGAGAACCAGTCTGTCAGAGGAAGAATCACGAGAGAATTATAACTTCATAACTGGAAGAAAACAGTTAATACATAAACTATGTCACCTGGGTGACATGGTATTAACGTAATGATTCACAGCCAAGACCTGAAATATTACAGACTTCCCTCCAATACCAATAGCCTCCAAATCAACAGCCAGGCGAATGGTTGTATTCCAGGGATGCTGCATTATTAGATTCTACATCAGTTCTACCACATTAATCACATTATCCGACCGTTACCATGTTGTGCACCTCATTTTAATATACAACAGGAGTAATGTTGAAAGTACATCAGTTCTCTCATTTTTCACGTGCACAAATATAAAGATGGACAAAGCAATCAACATAAAGCTTTCAGAAAAAATCAAGTAGGCCAATTGTGTTTTTTTTTTTTTTGATATCCGTGAGTATCCGGGTCTGCTTACGTGCACCTCGACTAATCTCACGGGACAACCACCTGACCCTACAACATTTGATGCCAGAAAACACATAAGAATTACTAATTCGTAAGGTAGGTAGTCATCGGGGTTTGAACCCATTCCCTCTTAATTAACCCCAGTCTTTTAGACCAATGAGCCACCCATGATAGTTAAGTAAGCCAATTATCGAAACACATTATTATGCGTTCGGGTTTTTCAGATAACATACGAAAGAATTTTGACTTCCTTATTATGCCATAAAATATTAGAGTAAACTTTACTACACAAATAATAATTGCACAATGAAGAAGCACTAGAAATGCAATCCAACTGAAGCTTGACCTTGAAAATTGGCAGAAGAAAATCCTGCATTTAAAGTAATTCCAACCTGAGTCATAAAGCTATGAGCACCATTGAGACCCTCCTCCTCGCCGGTGTTAAATAAAAATATCACACCATTTTTGAATCCATGAGCCCACTGAGAAACCCCCCGGGCAAGCTCTAACATAACAGCAACACAAGAGCTACAATCCCCTGCTCCTTCACTAAAACAATCATATGATATTATTTTCAAGGACTTCGTAGACAAAATATAATAACAGTAAGAACTGATTGATGAGAATAAATTCATACGTCGAGAAAACAGTGTCGATGTGAGAAGAAACTAGAATTGTATTTTCTCCAGCTTCATCAGCATACTTTGGCAAGATCCTTAATATTACATGATATAGATCTGAATAAATAAGTGTTTTCCCCCTAAACAGACCACGAGTTAGACGATTTGCTCCAGATTTTGCATGAAATGTTTCCACTTGAACGTCAACTTCCCAGTGAGCTGTTTTCTTTATTTTTTCTGCTGCTCTCAATACATACTGGGGAAAAAAGCACAATGTTAAATATCTAAAAGTGCTAGTGCAAAAGAAGAACAAGTAGATTGATGTTGATGTCGTCCATTTAGCTCGATCCCAATGAGATGGTTTCTTCGTCTTCGTCTTATTCTTTTTCTTCTTTTTTACATCATGAGCACAAGGTTAAACTAGGCATTTCCCAGAGAAATCGATAATTCTCTAAAACTTGAAATCCTTAGAAACGGGAACAATAAAAGGCTCGGCATGCATATAATTCAAATATATATTTTGAACTATTGGCATCTTTACTCAAGGGATACTAATTTAAACATGATGTGACATGTTTTCCCAATGATGCTTCAGATTGACCATAAAAAAAAATGATAATTGGGGTTGGTCTGAACTTGACGAGCAAAACAATATAGTTCTAAAATATTAAACTGCAAAACCATCATTCCAATAATAAAATTCAGATTAATTCAGGTTAGACTAGCTATTGGTTCTATAACTCCATGCTCAACTATACAAAACCAAACTTAGACTATACATCTTTTCTCTTTTCCTCGCTTAAATCTGATTGGATAAAACGTTAACTTACTAATAAATAGACAAAATATATATCAACCTAGAAAAGGGATTAACCTCCAATGCGATTTCAAGTGCATCAGAGCCAACAGGATGAGGACCTAGTGTAGTTAATGCCTTGACATGCTTCAAAGCCTCAGCCTCCGAGAAACCTCTTTTTCCAGCTTGTTCGGCACTAAGGGGGATAGGCAATTTCTGATACTGTTGTTTATAAACGGCCTGGAAGCTAAATAAAGTCAACAGAAGCAAGGACAGCCATACATATGGTGACCTCTTCGTCCTTCTTGCTTGTGATGTGGTCTGATAAGCCCTGTCATCAGTTTTGGGAACATTTTCTTCTCGCTTGTTGAGTGGTTTACGTGACGCTGATGAACTTCCAGTCCGTCCCATTATTCCTTGATAAATAAGAATCTAAAACATCGCAGACGTCTGCTTGAGGCAGAGAAAAAGGGAAGGGGAGTCAGTACAATAGCTCAAATTTGACTTGTTAAGAACAATCTATTTCACCGTACATTAAACTACAGTAAGCACAAACGTCATCTAAAAATCTCATTTGTTCAGAAACTGAAAATTCATTCAGAAAATAGCATAAAAAATGTACATAAATCTGTCCATTCGATGCATGATTAACGAGAGATTGATTGATCGGAGTTACATATCAATTAAACGCAGTCAGAAGCTGAATTCCAATCCAAGCCACGATCGTCTTCAGCAGACAAGTAAGCGCAGCCAAAAACATATATTATCAAACACAACCAGTAATCCAGATCAAGACGGATCAACAAATTGCAAGAATCAGAGAGAAGTAAAAAGCTTCTTTACATGACAAGTAATCAGTGCCAGAACATATTCTCAGCTCAACCGATTTGTATGGCGACAAATTGTTCATCAAGTAAGACAAATATCTGAGACTCGAGCAAGTGACAACAGGAAAACAAGCGTGCATCGGAAGAAAAAGATAACGAGTACGGTAAACTGGAACTGGAACAGATTCATCAAGTGGTGAGCAATTCATAGAACGAGTAAAGAAGAAGCATGGAGAATCAAAATACCATATTCGCGCAGAAATTGGAGACTGGGGAGGAAAAATTCGAGTGCTAAACCGATTGTCTTTGCCTCGGGTGGAGATTGATCCGCTCCGTGCAGGTCGTTCGGAGTCCACTGTCACTATGGCTTACGTCACGCCGGTATAATGTGACGAAAGTGGCATATGGGACGGATCAGAATTTCACCGTTACTGTGAATTAACGGTGTTCCCCCCCCCCCCCCCCCCCCCCCCCCCCCCCCCCCCCCCCCCACGTCATACCCTTCTAGGTTGGGGCTTGGTTTTTATTTTATCTCATCATTTAAACAACCGTGAGGTTACTTTGGGCAAACTTAAGTCCGTTGATTTTAGCAAGTCCCGACTAAGATAGTTATGGTTGGATTGTACCAAGGAAAACCATTCATTTTTGTTCTTCAGGTTTAAATTTAACTTTTATTTGGTTATGTTTGTTTGATTAGTTTTTAATTGGTATACGAGGTTGTAGATCCGTTTAACGTATGTTGTATTAGACAATTGGAGTTTCTCAAATTACATAATATGAACATTGAAAAATATGGTTGAATATTGATTGAATATCGAGAAATTTACTGATTTGCATTTTAAATTAGAATCTAGTTACTTTTATTAACAATAAGTAGATGGAACGATGATGAAGGGACATTGTACTATTGGAACTGGGTAAAATGAGATGGATGGATGAATATAAAGAGACAAAAATAATAAAAAGTAATAAATCTACCAATTTAAAAAATATATATAGTATAGTTGTCAAAACGAGCATAGCTCAACGATTATTTGTATATATCTCAAATCAATAGGTTGTGAGTTCGATCTTCAATCCCAAAATGTTGTACTAAATAATGTATGTTTGGCAACCACTACATCAATTATGGTAAGTCAGTCAATTCAACTCAATGACCGATTAAACATAGATTAAAATTTCATTGACCAATTAAAGATTAAATTAAAACTTCACGAGCCAATTAAAATTAAATTCAAACTTCACGAGCCAATTAAAAGTTAAATTCAAATTCCAGCGACTAAATATGCCACTTTTGAAACTCCAACGTTCGTTGAAACTGAATTTAAATCTCATAGACAATAAAATAATAAATTTTTAAATTAAGAGACAAAATAGAACCCAAGTTCATCAATGTTTTTTTTAGTAGCATAAAAATATTTATGGTCGACCAATATTAGACATCTGTAGTTTTATTAGTAATTTTTTTTAAAATTCAACTGCATATAAGATGTGGTTTCTTGTTACATTTTGATCGATAATATATATCTTAATCAAGTGAACCAAAACAATAAACAATATACCAACAAATACTTAAATTAATAAATTACTTAAATGTTTTAAAATTTTAGGCCATTTATATTTCAAAAAATTGCTTGATTTCATTTTCATTGAAAATAAGCTCTCACATGTTTATAGACAATCGATAATCTGTGCAAATCATCCACACTTCAAATTTATCATATTTCTTTAAATGCAACAGTGAAAATAAGAAAGTATTGAATTTCCCATATTAATCAGAATCATATATAAATTTAATTTTAAAAAATCAGATCCTTCACAAGTGACTCCATTAACCATCTTAAATAAATAAAAAGAAAAAGTCGAATAATAAATATAGAGAAGAGAAATTTAAGGAGGGCAATATAGGAACAATAAAAATCAACTTTGAACGGAAAACAAACATTCCGCCCGGCCCGCTGGCATAAATTGGGCCAACTATTATTCGATCCGATTCATCGGCCACTACAGAGATCTCACAGTCCAAAGGCGACACGACGTGACGCAGAGACGTAACGACATGTCGGCTTAGTACTCGACATATCTTTCGACTTGGCGAGACGAACTGAAACAGTTCTCCAGGTAAAACACGAGCAGAGTAAACACAAACAGTAGGTTCTTTTGGGCGATCTCCGTCATATTAGGAAGCCATGGCCGGCCTCCATCAGCCCTCAATTGCTCCGGTGAAGAACGGTCTCCCTCCCCAAGAACTCCTCGACGATCTTTGCAGGTCTTCTCCGCACTCTCTCTCTATTCGATTTACTGGTTTTGCTACGAGTTCTGTGTTCGTTAGGTGTGGAGATCTTAGGGTTTTTAAGTGGAAATTGCTATGAGCTTGTTTATTTTCATTCTCTTTCACATTTTTTTTTCATTTATTGCTTCCGCCGACTGAATGTCGTATTTTGCTTTTTGCAAAACGAAGCACGATGGTAAACATAGCGCCATGAACGGGCCATAAGAATTATTCTAAAAGTCGCTTGGTTTTGTCGTTGAACGTACTTTGCCGACATATCTTCATTAAAATGAGTGAATTGTCAGTTTAGTTAGTTGGCAACTGTTCTTATTGATTATGAAAAATATATTGTAGTAAATGGGGATTCAGTTAGATATTTTTATTGGTTTAAGATGCTATATTAGTTTAGTTTGTCAGTTCTGATGGCCTTAATATGAGGGTGAGCATTTATTTTCTTTTGCAAAAACAAACGAGATACTAAATCACAAACCACTTAGAGAGACAATTAGGAAGATGGATATCTGACATAAACTTAATAATTTCCTTTTTACTAGTGTTTGTATTATTGAAATATGATATATAAGATATTGGTCGAAATGGATAGATAGAATGCAAAAAGAATTTCCTCCATGCAACCGAAACAGCATCAGCCATTTTGGAGGAAAGAATTGTTTCGAGTATTTTCTTAAGATTTATGAGCATTTTTCTTTTGGATTATTTTGCCTATTGCAATGTTATAGCTCCAACGTTCTCATCAATCTATCACTTTTTCTCGATATGCAGCCGATTTGTGTTAAATGTGCCAAAGGAAGATCTACAATCATTCGAGAGGATTCTGTTTCTAGTTGAATATGCACATTGGTTCTATGAAGACAACTCAGTAGAAAATAATCCTTCACTGAAGTCATTTAATTTGAAGGAGTTCACTTCGTTATGTATCCTTGGCAATGGCATTATATGATCCGTTGTCCTTATAATGTGTTTGGATGTTTTAAAATTTCCATTCTATGTTTAATAAATGAAAATTCCTTCTTCCTTTTGAATAAGTATATTATGTTTCTATTGTAAAATAAAACAACAAAGTCGTGAGTTTGCAATTTAGTATGAGGTTTACTCACTAGCAATTAAAAAAAGCCTAGTATCATAAGTTGTTAAGTTTACATATGATAAAGGGTAAATTACACACGAAAAGTGACTCTCATTCAATATTTTACGAAGATATATATACATTACGGTCATTCTTCATTATCAACTACCAAACTGAACAACTTGATATTACTAATGTCAGTCATTGTTGATACATCTTGAGATGCCAACTCATGGATGATACAGTCCGAGTCAGGTCGAATCACCCAATTTTTTGGTTTTCTTTGTGACATATCTCATACTCATCTTTTGAGACGGTTATGGCTTGGTTGAGTCTGAGTTCTAAATCCATGACTTCCACAGCCCTGGGGACCTTTGTCACGTTATTATTTTCTTTTATACATACATGATATAGTTTTGTAAATTTTTTAAATTAATTAAGCTTCTTGTGGTGAAGTTTAAATATTTTTACTACATGCAAAGGCGGATGTCTTAATTTAAAAATTAAGATGATGCCAAGGTATAACCATAATCTAATTCTATACTGTTTTTTCTGGATATACTTGTATTCCTTAATTTTCTGCAGTATTTAACAGCTGTGATGTTTTGAAACCATATGTGCCCCACATAGATGACATATTTAAGGACTTCACTTCCTATAAGCTTCGAGTTCCTGTCACCGGGGCCATTATTTTAGATGAAACCTTTGAGAGGGTGAGTGTTGATTTGCAAATTTCTTTTATTAATACTGTTATTGATTTATTTGTATTAATTGATTGAATTATTTTGTTTTGTACACTTCCCATGTTCGTGCTTCCTTTTCTGCAACCAAACAGTGCTTACTAGTAAAGGGATGGAAAGGGTCAAGCTGGAGTTTTCCTCGTGGCAAAAAGAGCAAGGATGAAGAAGACCATGCTTGTGCCATTAGAGAAGTAATATTTCTCTTTCTTTTTGGGACTCTCATGACGCTACTTAAAAATTCTTTTCAGTGTCCCTTTTTTTTATTATTATTAATGAAAATGCCTGCTTTATTTGAGAAAAATGATATAATACAAAAAGAAAAAAAGAAAAGGAAAGTCCAAGACAACAAAAGCTTGAAAAAAAAGGCTAGCTAATACAAAATTATTACAGCAAAGGGCTCTAGTTGATAAAGAGTGAGAGAAAAAGGAAAAATATTAAAAGATTTAGTTAAAGAAACTCAAAGGGAAGCATTGAACCTAGCCCCTTCACCCATGATTCTTTGCACCTCTAAAAATTCTCCTATTTCTCTTGAGCCAAATGTTCCAAGAACGCAATGAAAACAGCCCACCAACAAGCTGCTTTGCTATCATGGAAAGAAGGATGAAATAACGCCTCGATACCTCCTAGGCCCTTAGTGGTAATGGAACCTACAATGACATAAAGCTTCCGTTGATTAAAGTTTTGTGGACGTGAACCAGTTATTTGCCATCTGGTATGATTTGTGCTAAGCAAAAAGGAGTATTGAAGAGGTTTAATTGCTTCGGGGTTTTAGCTTAAATTACTGAATTGCTTATATTTGTACCAAAACAATTCTTTACTTCGCCACTTGTCCATGGGATTTATTTTTCATTGAGAATGCAGGTTTTGGAGGAAACTGGTTTTGACGTGTCAGCATTCCTTATCAAAGAGGATTTTATTGAATTGATGTTTGGACAACAAAGAGTGCGGCTCTACATTATCGCTGGGGTGAAAAACGATTCTTCCTTTGCGCCACTTACTAAGAAAGAGATCAGTGTATGTTTGCCTTCTCAATTTTTGTCTTCTTCAACTTAGAAATTCTTGAACAGAGATTTTGGATTTTCCTTTTCAATAATGGACAGATGGAAGTCTTTAGGTTGATCCTTTTTATATTTAACATGCTATTGGGTTCAAAGCTATTTTGGTTCTGTTTTCTAGCTTTCGATCTTTATTTACAACTTTTATACTGAGCGTTGACAATTTGGTAATTGGTATACCTTTCAACATCTGAGTTCAAGTTATCAGTACTTCCTATCTTCTAAGTGCCTCTATTGATTGTTTCATTCATGTTTGTTCCTCTTAAGGCCGAATTCTTAGAAAAATATATCATTCTATAATGCAAAGTAATGACCCAAATGACATATGGTTATGTTTTTTGGAAGCAGGAAATTGCATGGCACCGACTTGACGACCTTCTACCTGCCAGTGATGATGTGATATCTCATGGAATCACTGGTCTCAAGCTTTATATGGTGGCTCCTTTCTTAACGTGAGCAAGCATCGTTTTGTAGTTTTCTTGATTTTCCTAAGCTCGCAGTTTAGTTTATGTTTAGTGGAATCAACATTTTGATGCAGGTCACTGAGATCTTGGATTCTGACACATCAGCGTCCTGTGGTTCCTAATTTTGACATGCCTCTTAAAGGTAATCAGTTTGTGACTTGCAAATCAGGACCTTTAGTTTTGATTGTCAAATATAATTTCGATTGTTTGTTAGCTCTTCTTAAATAAAGAACTGGAAGGAACAAAAATGGTATCAAATATTTGGAGCTTTTTCTTTATTAAATCTAAATACAATTCAGGGAACATTTCTGAAAAGTAGTGTTGTCAAGCAAAAATAACCTTCAAAATTAAAATAGAAACCGAAAAACGGGTAAATGCAGATGTCATGACCAGTGATCAAGGATATTTTAGGTGAAAATAGGGACCTGATATCATTCTTTTCGATGGAATTTCATGTGCAAACAGCCAAGATATTAGTGGGAGAACTGAACAAATTGGTGTGACAATATGATCATTCAGCTACCATCCATGTGAAAATTAGATGCAACGTTTCTCTGTCATATCTCTGTCTGGTCTCGAACGCATTTTCCATAATTTGCAATACACTTGGCTTATTAACTTTCTCGTGTTCTTTGCGAAAAAAAAAATTATAATAATAAAAATTGATATACACTTGGCTTATCAGACTTTCTCGTGTTCTTTGCCAATGAGCTCTGTTGACACCATTATAAACTTTTGCTATTCTCTCAGGAGTCACCATGTGGAAGGTGAAGAATAGCTCGATGAGTAGTAGCTCGATGGTATTAGACAACCAATCCAGTAAATCTGATTCTGATCCAGGAAAGAGCTTCAGAAACTTCAAATTCGATACTGCCTCAATCTTGCAGGCCATGGAAGGTGCTTTTGCTGCTTGAATTTCAATAAAAGCCTCAAGCGCTTGTTGTAGAACGATCGGTAGCTCGGGTCTCACATCGATTTTTCTGCTTACTGTTAGGTTTTAGATGTATATTTGTCTGATTTTGTTCTTGATTTTACATGTATATCATGTACAGACTCATTTTGCCAATCACTGAATAAGCTGGTTTTTAGTTTGTATAGAGAAACTAACATTTGTGGAGATATGGAATTTTTCTTGTACAAGGTTTAGAGGCCCAGCTGTGATTCTATGCCACTGATGAATCTCACCAAATTGTTGAAATTTTTAAATGTGTTGGAAATGAAGCAAAAGTATGTTTTTTATGAGTTCAACAAACACATGGGTAGGGATTCGAATCTCGACTTTTTTTTATCAAGGATATATGTATTTAATTGTTTGAGTTATGTTAAGATTGGTGCAAAAATATGTTATTTAAATTGGAAATTAAATATGTAATTAATGTTGGTATACAGAAGAATTAGTACTCTCTTTTCAATAGGGTAGGTCTCAATTCCGAAATAAATTTGTTTTTTTTTGTTAAAACGATTAATTAATTGCTCATGTAAAATTTAAGAAATAAAATAAAATATTTAAGAATGGGAGGGCTACAAAATTATACTTAGAGGCTTAATATTTAAAAGGAAATATATAAAAAGGAACACATGGAAAAATATTTAAATCAATAACTTTTTTGGAGTATATAATTCAAACAATTACTTATAAATTATTAAAATATATTTAAAAACCAAGAGAATTGCCAATAAATTATTATATATCATAATAACTCATTTTATGTTTTTTTTTTAAGGAAAAAGATGTTAAATTAAATAGAAGAGGAAAAGAATATGCCAAAAAATCGAAGAAATATGAGGGAGTGCAATATGAACCTGAGATATATTCATATCGACTATCATAATAAAATTACTAAAGATAATTAAAATTATGTTTATTATATTTATAAATTAGACTTAAATGAAAAGGTTTGAGGTGAACTATAATTCAATTTGATTTTTCAACCAATAGATATAAACATGAAATGAGAAATAAAATTATCTCCAAAAAAGAAAAAAT
The DNA here is from genome assembly GCF_013281855.1 of Momordica charantia. Taxonomy (NCBI): domain Eukaryota; kingdom Viridiplantae; phylum Streptophyta; class Magnoliopsida; order Cucurbitales; family Cucurbitaceae; genus Momordica; species Momordica charantia. Next base: position 27,729,212 of record NW_028275167.1, on the reverse strand, counting down.
TGAAAAATAAAATGTATCGATCTATGTTCAATATGTTAAAGTAAATATCTTCGTCCTCTAAAAAAAATTATAAATTCGAATCTACACTTTCGCATATTTTTGTACTTGTCCCGTACGTTGCCACTAATGTTAGTTGGTGATAAATAACCATTTCCTTTTAGCAAATAAAAAACGAGCATTTGAGACTATTTTATTCGCTATTTCAATATTCATCAACAAAAATAAAAAACGTGCCAAATATAATAATAGTCCACTACTATTATTATTTTGTGCCAATTAGTGCTTACAAACTTATTTTAATTTTAGGTCCTGACAGCCATTTAACGACAGACTTTTTTCCAATAATTTCATCGATTATTTTCTTCAGTAATTTCATAACTAAAGTTTGAAAAACATAGGGAAGATGCCTCTTTCGATGTCATTTTACATTTAAAAGTCCGACATGGTGATATTGCATAATTGAATATGTATTTTTTTTATAAATTAAATATATGTATTAATCATTATATCGATTCAGGTGTTTTATGTTCGTTTATTAAATAACAAATTATGGGTGGATAAAAAACTATCATGAAATTAGTCAATTTTATAATAGAATTTAGGTTAAACTACATCTTTAGAAATGTAAGCATATACATGCCATTGGTAAAAATTCTAATGTAACAAAATGAGTGGCAACAAAAAAATCTAATATAATTGTTGGTTGTGTTTTAGAACAATATAGTTCTAGTCAACTTACTACTTTTCAATGAAAGTAATGCTTAGGGTTTGATTCGAAGTGTTTTCAACTATGCGTGATTTGTTGGATTGTCATGTTGTTAAAATAAAATGTGACATTGACGAATTTATGTACCATATTCACATGATAATTTGGTCATGTTGGAATTTTGTTGTTTCTCAACCATGACAGAGACATTTCATGAGCTATAATCAAAGTACGACCATCAAAATCTTTAGTATGTTAGGCGTGTAATTATCAATTTGGTTATTAATTTTTAAAAATTCTCATTTTACCACTAACATATTAGAAATGAGCAATTAAGTTTTTCGTACAAAATTAAGTTAATATAAATGTGATGTATCCTTGATCTATTATTTTATTAACGTATTTGAACATGTAGACATGTCACTTGAAACAATGAACTTTGTTGATAAGCACGCTAAATGATAGATGGGTTGGACTTTACATGTTAGCTTTTTTCTAGTACAACAAGTGGAGGTGGAGATTCGAACTCAGAGATAAGTGTCTTAGTACATATAAAATAAAATTTAGAAAATACTTGGTTCCTTCTTCCTCTTTCCACCCTAGGGAGTCAAGTTTTTTACACAAAATTTTAAATGGAAAAAATAAATAATGACACTTAAAAATGAGAATGTACCGTCTGAATTACCAAGACTCACCAAATTTCTTTACTTGTCTAATTTCAATTTCACATAAATTAATATGATCCTTGGTTTTTTTTTTCGCGCAATTCGAAAAACATTTTGTTAAATTTAATTTTTGTTGAGTCAATTTTTTCTTGCTTAACAAAATTTGCTAGTCCAATTTTTTGAAAAAGTTAATTCCAACCAATTTCCACCCTTGATCAATACAACATCCAAAAATAGCTGTCTAGTTTATATTTGAAGACAAGATGCATATGGTCACAACATTTTGGTTTCTGCTCTGTTTTCTTGCCTTTCAATTCTTGGTTGGCACACCATAATAGAGATGCCCAAATATTTCTCAACTCTAATAATTTTGATTTCCTCCTCTTCACCATCACCACAAAATCAAATAATAAAATATATTTAAAAAAATGTGGATTGGAAAACACTTCATAAATTTTATTTGTTGGGTGCATATCCAAACAATAAAAAATAAAAATAAAAAAAGTTGAAAATTGTCATAACCGTTTTCTTTTTCTATTGTTTGTTGCGGTACATGCTTGTTATATCATATCTAAAATAATGCATGTTCTCCCACAATTCAGAATTAATAACTCAGAGTTGAGTTTTTTTTCTTTAATATTTAAATTAAACAAAAGGATGGCGAAAAAGTTATTATTTTAATACGACAGGGGAACCGCTTTATTTCATTTTAGTCACAGTATTTTTTAAAACGTTTCTATACTTTCAACTTCTATTCATTTTAGTTCTTGTACTTTCGAAACGTTTGGTTTGGTTTGTGTACTTAAAAAAATTACTATTTCTCTCCATTTTAATTTTTATCTCATTTTATGTCAGCAAAAAATTTAGCACAACATTTCATTCACTATATTTCTTGAGATGTATATACTGATATTTATCCAAGGGTTTTTATCATGTTAAAATGTCAACATGAACATAACTCAACTGATTAAGACATATATCACGATCAAGAGACCGTGAGTTCAAATTCTCCATTCCCACCCCACATATTGTTATGCCGTGTCAAAGTTTTTGCAACTAAAACTAAAATAGTTATTACTCTTTAGAGACACTTGAATTAAAACGGACAATTGAAAAGTACATAGGTAAAATAAACGAAAATAATAAACCAGGATCAAAAGTTATATTCTCTGAGTAGAGAGGAGGAAAAAATAAGGAGAGGAAGATTTTTTGCTTGGCAAGCGACTACCGCGCCACTTTCTTAACAAACACATGAAAAGATATTCCATTTTTATTATATATTTTTTTCTCAAATTCCAAATTTTGAAAAATATATATATATAAAATGGTCAAAGAAAATAATATTATTGAGAATAATAAGATTGGGGCGATTAAGAACACCTAATATAATACCAATTTTGATATTGCTTATAAACTCAAAAACCTTTTTTTCTGTAAGATGCATTATTAATTACCCACGTGAGAATGATTTCTTCTGGAAAAAAAAAAATACTTGACTATGATTTGTCGAGTTGTAATTTGTAAATAATATATTTCGAATATTGTTATTGTTATCTGATTCTCGTATTTAATCTTTGAAAAAATAATTGAGATATTACTGTCCAAACGGGAAGATATTGCTGTTGTCCGATTTGTACGTGATAATCTCTGCACTTAACCGGAAATAATCCAGTACGGGCAACTTCACAGGATTTGTCCCTATCAATAACCCGGAAATTTTGTAATATTTTATAGTTTTGATTTAAATTTTATTTTAGCATTAAACCTTTACATTTGTTTTTTTTAGTCCATAAAATTTTTAAAGGTCTATTTGTGAATTTTATAAAGATCACTATTTAATACTTGACATTAATCTTGCTACCTACCTCTCTCACTTCCTTTACTTTCCATCCTTGCTGGAGTAAGATGACACGATATCACACATATTTAAAATTAAATTAGTTATTTTTAATAGTTAAATCATAAATTCTAGTCTTCGTATTTCAAGTTTGTTTGGTCGGTAGAATGTTTAGTCTTCGAGATTCAAAAGTTTGTGTCTATCTAATATTAGTTCACAATATATATTTATATTTTAATTTTTGTGTCTAATTCGTATCTCTAGTTAAATTTATAGTGGAACATTTATGCAAACACACCGACTATATTATCAAAGATTTACACGACTAGTTAGTTTTAGATAGATTAAGTGATTTGTAACTAAATTTTTTCCTTAAACTTTAATATATGCGCTCCTCAATTTATTTAGGTTAAATTACAAGTTTTATTTTAACCTTTATGGTTATATCTAATAGATCACATAATAGATCACATAATTCTAAAATATGTCTAATAGATATTTTAAACTTTGAATGTCATGTCTTAACAGGTGCTTCAACTTAATAAAATGTGTAGTATGTCCTCTCAATAACCTATCAGTTTCAAAGTTGAAAGTTAAAAGATCTATTCAACCCTTCTTAAAAATTAAAAATATATTAAATAGTATAAGTTTGAAAACTTTTTTAGCCATAATCGTAAAAGTTAATGAATTAAGGTCATGTTTACCTACTAGGAATCAGAATGGAAATTAATTGGAATGAAAATCAATCGGAATCAAATCAATCAATTAAAAATTTTCTAGAATCGGAATCAGAATTCCTTTGACGCTATTTATTAAAATTGTCTGGAATCGAAATCGAAATCATATATATGACAATTACTAGTATACCCTTATCTTCTTTCTAACTAATCACAAATACATTGTGGTGCTAATTTTTTTAATAATAATAATTTATTTTAATTTATTTTATTACTATATTATTGATAGTAAATATTTTTTTATCAAAACAATTTATTTAATATTAATATTAATAAATGATAAATAATTAAAATAAAATTACATCAACTAAAATACTATTTTATTAGAACCATCGTCATTTAATATAAAATATTATTATAATAATATTTAACAATAATATCATTAAATTTTTATTATTATAATAATTAATAATAACAAAATTAAATTAAAATAATTAAATATTAAATATTTTATAAAATATCTCATTTACTGATATAAATTTTTTACTAAAAAGAAAAATTATTAGTATAAATGCAAAAGAAATAAAAAAGTATAAAACAATTAAATAAAAAATTATGGGTCTAGTTAATCATGAGAGAAAAAGGGTTAAAGTAGAAAAATGAATGCATTAAATATGTGGGACCCACATAATAAGGAATGACAATAAGATTGATGAGGATGTAAGAGAGGAATAGAATTGCCGAAATGAAAAAGTAGGTGGGTCCCACCATTTGATTCTCATCCCAACACTCCATGAAACACCATAAAGGGAATAAAAAAGTTGATTCTCATTCATTAATTTCCATTCTCTTGAAGTAAACATGACTTAAAGGTATATTTTATACATTAATTCATCAATAAGAGAGAGAGATTCAATAATTTAGGTTGTGGTATGTTTAATAACGCTACTTAATACTTGATGTTCATGACCATATTACAGTTAAGAAGATATATTTTTCTCGAAACAAAATAAATATATATTTTTTATCATTTTATCTTATTCGTAAAATATTTAAGAAAAATACTTAGCTCCGTAAGGATTAAAGAGCAATCTTATATTCATCACCATTAAATATTTGACAATAAAATGCAAAATCAAATTTATATTTTTGTAAGTAATGAGTTTTCAATTCTTTAATGGTGGTAAAGATAAAATTTGATCTCTAACGTCAAAGAGTCAAGTATTTTTCAAAATTTAACGGGCGGTCGGTTGGAAAGTAGGGGTTGTCCAAGGGAAGGGTTTGGAGGTGCCACGTGTAAGTGGATTAGGGGAGATATAATTGAGGAAATCAAAGCCGTCCACGTTAACAACGTGTAATTGGATTTTGACAATGACTGGAGATGGGGGCAACCAAAGCAAAAGCATGAACCATTGGAGGGGGCAAAGTTGTCCTTTTCTCTGGAACCCTCTGAAGTCTGAACCCCTCGCCAGCTCCCCACGCTCTTCCTCCTGGCCCCTACTCAATCTTCTTCCTCCTCCCCCTCTTTTTTCTTTGGTACTTTTTTTCAGTCAACATACTATTTTAATATTTGTATTTCGGATTTAGTTATTTTTAGTTTGTATATATATTTTTGATTTATTTTAGACTATTTTTTGAAAATGTGTTTTGATTTACGTGGTTTTAAAATGTGGTCCTTTTAATTACTCAATTTTATTTATTAAAATATAACATTAACTTTATGTTAAATGGTTTTCGTTAATTGTAGAATTTGTGTTAAAATTTAATAAATAGGGACCACAAACATAAATTTTTTAAAATATATGGGCCAAAACGAACATTTCAAGAATACATGAATAAAATAAACTAAATTTCAAAGTATAAGGTAAAGGAAGGTTTTGAGAGTAACTAAAATAAATCAAAATTAAAAGTATAGAGATCAAAATATTATTTTTACATTTTTTCCCTCTCAATTTTAAATAGCTTTGTTGTTTTTTTATTTACAGATTTAGTCTTGTTTCGATTAAAAGAGTATCAATTTAGTAGATTTTTTAAAACTATTTTTAAATCATGTGAACCAATAGCAGAAATGGTGAAAAATACAAATTTTATGTTTTCTGTGTTTTTATATTTTAAATTTGAAACTTTAAATTTTATAATACTTAAAAGAAACAAAATTTTGATAAATATACAATTTCTCATCATAAACTTAATTTTATTTTTTATAATTATTATAATAAACTAAATTATACAAAATTTGTGATATATATGTTAAAAAGTTAATTAATAATATTTTAGATTTAACTAAATATTTGTTGAGTAACTACACTAATATATTACTAAACAAATAATTTTCAAATTGAGATTCAGATTAACCAGCTATTAAACACACATTAGAAAAGACTAAAAATATGACAATTATGTTTCTTTTTTATTGAATCACCTTTTTCAAATTTTTTTTAAGTACCAACCAAATGCATTTTAAGTGATTGTGTCTATTTAATTTTAAATTTTTAAAAGTTTATAATAAATCTTTAAACTTTTAAATTTGTGCTTAAATTAATTCCCCGTATTTTTTCCAATAAATTTTTTAAATTTTATTAATTTTTGTGTATAATAGGTTTTACAACTCGGACGAGTTCGTTGTCTTCACTTGCCTGAGTTTTACTTGAATATTGGACGAGTTAGCATGAATCTGGAGTGAGATTTATGAATTTTGGAGAGGGTGATTTATTTGAAGGGTGGGTTAAATTAATTATGATTCTTAATCAAACTAAAAGTCATGGGACAATATATGTATATATTTTTTAGTATAATAAGTGGGGATATGTGATTACAACTTATAACTTCTAGTAATGGATCGTTGAATTAAATTCACGTTGGCAGACAAGATACTATTTAAACGTAAAATGTTTGTGTTTTAATATTTATTTATTTTATTACAATTAAAGTGGTAAGATTGGTCGTAAGGAGTCAAGAATTAAAAAATAAAAATAAAAATACTTCAAGGACTGTGCGCCCATCCCCAATATAAAATCCCCCACCCTCCACTCTTCTCCTCGCCAAACCCGAGTCTCTTTCATCTCTCTGTTGTTCGTTTTAATTCGTCTTTCAAGTTACTTTTTTTTTTCCGTTCAAAAGGTTATGGCGAAAGACGACGTGTCGGCTGGGCGAGGGTCGTACTCCGGCAAGGACTACCACGACCCGCCGCCGGCTCCGCTGTTCGACGGAGCGGAGCTGGGCAAGTGGTCCTTTTACAGGGCCATCATTGCCGAGTTCATCGCCACTCTCCTTTTTCTCTACATCACCGTCTTGACCGTCATTGGCTACAGAAGCCAGACCGACCCAGACAAGCCCGGCGCCGACGCTTGCGGCGGCGTTGGGATCCTCGGCATCGCTTGGGCCTTCGGCGGCATGATCTTCGTTCTCGTCTACTGCACCGCCGGCATTTCAGGTGCCTTTCCATTCCCCCTTCTCTTCCTTCAAAATAACACTCTTCCCGTTTTACCTCCGGTAAATAACGGTAAAAAATAATCTTATCTTTTATTACTCAGGAATATTTGACAATCAAGAAAAAAATAAGTAGAAATAGAACTTTTTAAAAAAATTAATAAATTTTCAACTTGAGTATTCACGACTCTAAATGTTGTACCGTAAAAAATAATAAGTTATCGATTTACCTTGAAGGCTGTAACTACTCAGTATTTTTCATTTTGGTTTGGTTTCCACTTTCGCATTTGTGGAATTAAAAAAGTTATTTTCTCATTATTTTTGCAAAGGACAAAAACATTAAAACTTCTTTATTAACAATTTTTTTTTTGGGCAATATTACATCACCAACCTGAGCCTTTCAATTTACAATCTTTTCAGCTGGGCACTCGTTGATAATATTTTTGTTATTAGTCTTCTCAAATCTCAGTAAAGCATGTACACTTCATTGGAAGTCTGATCTTCTATATACCTAGAATAAAATAAGTTTTATATAGAAATAAAATTAAAAAACCCGTATTTATAATTGTCATATTATATAGAATAAAATATATTATTTTATCATTTTCATTTATAATATATAAGAAAAAGGAAACTGAGAAATAACGCGTTTCTCACCGGGGGATTTGTTTTTATTGTTTCCGGCAGGTGGGCATATAAACCCGGCGGTGACGTTCGGGCTGTTGTTGGCTCGGAAGGTGTCGCTGGTCCGGGCGGTGGCGTACATGGTGGCTCAGTGCTTGGGAGCCATAAGCGGCGTGGGGCTCGTGAAAGCCTTTCAGACGGCTTACTTCCACAAGTACGGCGGCGGCGCGAACCAGCTCGCCGACGGCTACAGCAAAGGCGTCGGCTTGGCGGCGGAGATCGTCGGCACCTTCGTCTTGGTCTACACCGTCTTCTCCGCCACCGATCCCAAGAGAAATGCCAGAGACTCCCATGTTCCTGTACGTTCTCTTCTTCTCCCCCAATTAATTAATTAATTATTTTTTTCTGTTTCTTTTTCCGTCGTTTTTTTTAAAATGATATAATTTATTTTCTAAAGTTCTAAGAAATTGTAGTTATGCAGTAGTAGACCAGTAACTCTGCTGAATCCCAAAGTTATGTACTTGTTTGTTCTCTGAATTGGTCATTGTTTTCTAACAGCGAATAGAGCCAACTAAATTAAGTATAAATAATGTTGGAATTGTTTTTCAAAATAAATATATGTTTGTTTTTACTTTAGTGCTTATTTGTAAAAGTCTCTTAAAACTAAAATAACCATAAATTTTTTAAGAATTTTCTTTATAAGTATTTGGTTTAAATTTTATTTTAGTCTGTCCTTTTAATTTGTTTTGTTTTTCAACCTTAAAATACTATATTTTAATTTGTAAACTCTTCCATAATTTTTTTTCTTTTTTATCTTTGTCCTTATATTTTATAATTTTGTTTATTTTACGTGCGTGTTTGGTAGTAATTTTGGCGGCATTACATTGTCAAAACCACTTTCATTTTTATAAATGGATTATAGGGAGTTAAAAATAACTTTAAATTGATTTTTAATGTAGGGTAATTTAGAAAAAATCAATTATCTTAAATCTCTTTTTTCAAAATTATTCATTCTACTGTCACCACCAAACACACTATTAGTTTATATCTTTTCCGCGCACCTGTTTTGGTTTCTGGTCATTTTGAACCCTTCATTGTGATTTTTGATAAATATTTTTCTTTCAGAGATATTTGTTCATCAAAATAATCAAGTAAAACATACAAGGTTGTCAATTTTTCTATTAAATAATAAGAAAAACAATTGTCAAAGTAATTTACAAACCAAAACGGAAGAAACATCAAATATCAGGAATCATAATAGAATTAATTTAAAGAATATATTATTGTTGATTTTATGATACTATCCAAATATACAATAAAAATAGAAAATTGGTCTGGATCAGATCTTAGGATTGGCACAACTTTTGTTTGTTTCCCAAGAAAATTAGGGCCTTTTTTTCCATGAATTGTGCCCCAATGCTTCTCTCTCATGTAAGGGATGGGGAGGTGGTGGTTTTTTTTTTCCTTTCCCCATGTATGTAACACCGGTTTTGAGGGCATTCAATGTGGAGCAGAAGCTGCAGGTGAAAGAAACCCCTTTGATTTGCATCCAAGAAAAAGCTGAACTCAATCTTGGGCGCCAGCGTGACCATTAAGGCCGTTGGCTGTTTTTTTCTTACATTTTGGGTCAGATTGGTGACCCTTTTTGCATCTCCCAAACACGTCAAAATATTCTTTTCCCATATAAAAAGGCTTTTTTTTTAATAATTTTTAAATAGAATAATTTCGAAATTGAGATTCGAAACTCAATATCTCGATTAGACATGGATGTTTTAACTAGTTGAGTTAAATTCAGATTAAGTAAAAGCAAATTTATTTTTTCATAGTGTTTTTTATTCTGGTTGGTATTCCAAGACTTCTTAGTCGGATATTAGTGCCTTAACCAATTGAGTTAAGTTTAGATTGGTTAAAAGATGTTTTTTATTTTTGTTTTCTATTTTGGTTGCAAAATATATATATTATATTATATTTTATGAGTTACTTCAAAATGTTTGATCATTTTAGTTTTTTAACTTTAAAAATGTTTTTTTTTGTCTCCTTATTTTTAAAAAATGACCATTTTGATTTACATTCACACAATAATAACAAAAAATTAATACTTATATCATTTAATATAAATTTATGGATATATTACATGAAATTTAGTAAGTGAAATGTGTTCAAGTAAATTTAGGACTTAAAGGAAATGAGATTTAAATAAAAATAAGGATACCAAAGCATTCACTTCTCCAAAATATCGAAATTAAAATACATTTTAAAAGCATTTAAAATGAACAAAAATTAAAATATATAGATCTAAGTATACTTTTTGAAAGTAATTTAATTTTTTTTTGTTTGTTTTTTCCCTCCATTTAGGGTTTTTTTTTAAATATTTACTGCGTTGGGGTTTGTGTAAGAATCTCTCACCACCCACCAAACAAAATCTTATTACTCCCACATGGCGGCCACGTCATAGCCTCCAATGGTTTTATTATATTATGGGGATTGGGTTTCACGAGACCAACTTAATCCACCCATCTTCTGCCTGTCCATCACCTTTTTGGCCTTTTCTATGGTCGTTAGTTACATCTAACTCTTTAATGTCACATTTTTTTTTTGTCAAGTTGGGTAAAAAAATATTCACTTTTTTTACTGCCATTGTTAAATAAGGCATATTTAACTTTTATTTAATTCAATTTTATATTTTAAAGAATGAGTTGTTTCTTTTCGAGACTTGTGACTAGATTCCATCACTTTTGTAACCAAGTGATTTCTCTTTTGGTCATTTTATTGTAAGTTTTCATTTTAGAATTGGATTGAGTGCTTGTAACAGCTGGGTTTGGACTTTTTTATTTTATTTTTAAATGTTTTTTGACTATATAAACTATCCTTAGACAATTTTCTAACTCGATTTTGAGTTATCATAGTATTTCTTTGTCAATTGATCTTTTTAAAATATTATATAACAGAATGAGGAGAGAGTATTAAAATCTAAACTCATTAACATAAATATTAATAATATGTATATAATGGTGTGTTTGCGAGTGATTTTAGAATGATAAATATTTTTGTCGTTGTCAAACTCACTATGTTATTATCGTTAAATTTTAAACTCACATATTCATTTTGTGCTATTTTTAAAAAAAGGTACTGGCTCCGCTCCCGATCGGGTTTGCGGTGTTCATGGTTCACCTAGCCACCATCCCCATCACTGGCACGGGCATCAACCCTGCCAGAAGCCTCGGCGCTGCTGTTATCTTGAACAAGGAAAAGCCCTGGAACGACCACGTAAGTATCTCTCTCCTCTCTCCCTCTCTCTCTGGATTCATTCAAATTCTAACATATATTATTGGGCCGGGCCGGACTGGGCTGGACCTTTGCAGTGGATATTCTGGGTTGGGCCTCTCGTCGGAGCCGCCATCGCAGCCTTCTACCACCAGTTCATTCTGAGGGCTGGCGCGGCCAAGGCTCTCGGCTCTTTCAGGAGTAGCCACTCCGTTTAATCATCGCCAGCCTAAAGCCAGCTGCAGCACTTGAACCTCTCTTTTTAGCTTTTTAAGTTTTAGGTTTATTTTTTTATCTGTACTCTAAAGCTGGTTTTATTTTATCCAACTTGGCCTCATTAATGTTAATTTTTTAGGCCCTTTCTATTGTCTGCACTTTGTTGGTCAAGAATCATCTATATATATGTTAGTGTTCAAAATGTGCGGTCCAATCTTTGCTTTCTTTCTCTTAAACAGTCATATATGATCACTAATGCGAAGAATATATATGATTTTGAAGAATATATATGATTACTTTTAACGTGAATCTAAACATAATTCAATTAGTTAAAATATCTATCTTTGATTAAAAATCGTGAGTTTGAATTTCTACCTCTGAATTGACTATGTTTAAGAGTAAAAATAGACGAGATTTGACCTGATCAAGGTCAAACACGTGGGATGACTAACTCGCTCCATCAAGGGATGATATGTACAAGAGAGGCAAATACTCTGACTCTTAAGTTAATAACAGTTCGGACTCAACATTAAGTTTGAGATAGAATTTGATACTAATGACACTTCGGAAGGGTTCGAGGTGGCTTGGATTTTCGGATTTATTTGAATGGATTTTCTTTGTCTTCCGCATGGCGTGCGGTTTTACCTCAAATAGACTACTTTTGATCCGATGTTCAATTGAGACTTACAAAATCAAAATCAATCGAATTGATCGACTAGTTTTTATGATGAAAAATTTAATTCAAATGGTTGGTAATTTGAAGTAGATAGTTGCTCAAGTGAGAATAAATATCATATTTGGGTGTGACAAGAAAGGTGTGAGAAATTTTTTACCCACATTTGTTCAATAAAGTAGAATGTTTAATATTCCATTACAAATTGACAAGTCCAACAAAGAAACAGTGAAATGAATATTCCCCTCTTGGATTCTCATCCTTGTCCCTTTAAATAAAGCAGAATCTAAGTCTCATTTTTTTTAATGCAAATTACAAATTCATAAACCAGCAGCGTTGAGCTGTTGTGCCTACAACTTCAAGTAGAGTTAAAAAGTAAAACCGATCATACATATATTGCCTACGTTGTAGATGTTGAGATTTTCGTTGAAAAGTTCAAATAATTCCAAATAACTTCACATGGGAGGGTTTTGTTTCAAAGATCTTTTATTAACTTGGGGATTGTCTAAATTTATTATGTCTTCCACTAAAATTTATGAAATATGAATCGTATGTTGTTGTACTAAAAAAAAGATATTACTTTTACGCCAAATTACGAAATTTTAATTTGATAGATTGAAATTGTTTTTTTATGGCAATACCAAAGTTGTTTTAGAGTTGGAGGGTGAGTGGTTTTTGATGTGGTTAATTGTGGGTTTAAGATGACTTTTGAAGCCAACTTTGAGCTTAGCTTTAACTGTAATTAACATTTATCTCTCTCTGATTAAGAGGTGATGCGTTTGAATCTCTTTCTATATTTATTGTACCAAAAAATGACATTTGAAATAAATGATTTTAAATTAAAATATTTTATCTATGAATACTTTTGAAAGATTTATTAATTCAAAGAGTATTTAATATAATTTCGTAAGTGATTTTAAATGGCCAAAAATATTGTACTGAAATTATCATTTATAAATTTATTAGGGAAAGAATTATATATAAATATAATTTCATAAAACTTGTATTTAAAAAAAAATAATATGTGTTCACATTTACTAAACAGCCCCTAATACTCTTCACAAGGAGGGTGGGTCTCCACATCTAATTTTGACCTTTTATTTTTTTCCAGTTAAAAATCCAAAATAGAAGTTCAATTATTGCGAAATTCTCCCATAGAAACTTCTTTCTTCGTTCATTCTTCATTCTTCATTCCAATCAAGAGGGAAAAATGCATCTATGGCCATCGACAAGGATCAGAGACTCTTTCAAGCATGCTTACATCAAAAAGCTGGAATGGAACCTCCACAGAATGAAAATTCAAAAGCAACAGCAGCAGCAATCTTCGAGCAAGCAGAACTTGCTGGATAAAGAACAAGCTTCTGATGCTGATGGCGAAACAGCAGAAAACACGAATCTGGTTTCTTTTGGTGGTCGAGTACTCGATTTCTGCTCAGAAGCCCTGCTTCTTCTCTCCTGTTGTTACTGCTGCTATTGCTGCGGAGGTGATTCTTCTTTCCCCTTTTCTAATAAGATTTTACTGGAATTTGAGTTCGTAAATTTGTGCGATCATGTTTTGAATGTCGTCGTTGCATATCAATTTTGCGGATTAGGTCTAATTTTAACTGCAGAAGGGCGTTTAACTTGAGTTTTGGGTGTTGAAATGACTATAATAGCTTAAATAGTTGGGGCTGAGGGGTTTTTTTCTCTCTCTCTCTCGATCTTGGATGAAGCTTGAAAGTGATACAGTAGGTTTTAGTTTCTGGAATCTTCGTGAGGTGTTTTCAGTTTTGTGCCAACCGAAACAAACTGAGAGGAAAGATTCCAGAGCTTTTTAGTTGTTTCTTACAGCTTTCTGAATTGAAATGGAAGAAGTCTTAGGTAATGGAAGCTTTGAATGCTTGAATGGAACCAATGTTAAAATGTAAAACCTACTTAAAGTATTTCTGCGTTGTAGTTGTCTTCTTGTTCTAAAATTAAAGCAGAACAATTCTCTGGGCCTAAAACTGGCTTATACTTGTAGAATAGAGCAATTTGTTCCTTTTATGGACGTTGACTGAGTACCGTTTGATCCGTTGCTTGTTCATAGAGTGACTTTGCTGTTGGTTCAAGAGATTATAATCTGCAAAAGATGAGAGTAAACTGACTGGAGTGAGATATTATGAATTGTTCTGAAATGATCTTTGAAGATGTCCACGTAAGATTTAATTTTCAACGAGTTTTCTTGACAATCATAGTAGGGTTAGAACATTTGTCTTAATTAGTTGAAATATGTGCCAAAAAGAAGAAAAAAAAGGACGTTTTTAGTTTTTGAACTTTTCAGTTACTTCCAAAGTTGTTAGGCTTATATGGGGTATATTACGATTCCGAAATTTCATTACTCATACCGGTGAAAACTACGTGTTACCCTTATATTATTTCTCGAATCTACGTCTTGCTTCAAGCACCCATTTCTTGCAAGAAACAGCCTGTTAGCCATCCACGACCAACCTACCTGCTGTTCTGGCCTCCCTACGTCTATTTTTCTTGCGCAAAAATCCGATCCCTGAAATAGAATCATAGTGAAAGCTTGCAGAGAGACAGTTTGGGTCTCATAAACATCTAATATGAGTAACTTTCTTGCAGCTTGCCTCTCCGAAGATGAAGAACATTGATGCTGATGTAGAGGATAGATGCTTAGAATTGATCAAGGAAACTGATTGATGCTGCATCCAAAATGATATTTACAGTATCTGTTCTGTAGCGTCTCATGTACAGGTAATCCTAGCATCATTGATCGTTGGTATATATTGATCTATTTTTCCGTTTATTATGTTGATTTCATTAGACAGATAACTCTTGGAAAAACATGTGCAGTCAAAAGAAAATTGTGAATCTAGTAAAACTAATGTCTTCTCGAGACATGTTTTATTGCCTATTTGAAGAGTAATTGTTTCTCAGGATAAATCAGACCTAACCTTCTAACTCTTCTTTCCACCTGACTTATGGATCTTGTAGATCAATCATCAATGAGAAATACTTAGACTCCTTAATGGTATGGAGAAACCTTGTCCTTACCACCGATAAATAGTTGACAACTCATTTTTTTTTCAAAATTTTATTTTGTTTTTGTATTTTTCTATCTTAATTGTCAAATATTTAAGGGTGGCAAGGACAAAGTTCTTTCTTACTAGTGAGGAGGCTAGTATTTTCCATCATCAATAACCTATTACTTTAACGAGCCGAGACATAGATTTACTCAAATTCATCATTTTTCAATCCTAGACTCGTAAACATCCCTAAGATTTTTGTTGTGATTGATTAGATATTATTTTTTTGTGATTTATTCTTACAGTGACTTTTACTCCACGAAAATTGAAATTAATACATCTAATTTAAGACTTCTCTAAAAAATATATTTGGCATTTGGATAGGATTTTGAAACATCCCTAAAAACATAACACCCATCAACTCAAGTACTCTAGCGGATGGGTTATGAAAAATTTAATCTTTTATAGAACCTAACACTCCCCGTTACTTATAGACTTGGAAATTTGCAGAAGGCTTTAACAAGTGGTAATCAATGTTAAATGGGGAGGAAATGACATTATAGCGGTTCGAATCAAATACATAATCTCATATTGTGATATCATGTTAAATTACCAGTCAACCTAAAAGCTTAAACTAATAAGTTACGATAAATTTAATATTTTATAGATCCTTTAACGGTTATCAAATTGACCATTGAGGTTACAAGGCCAATTACAAAAATCTCATAGTAATTTACTTGTCAAAATTTATCATAAAATTATTCTTATATTAGTTTTGTTGTGGTGGGATGACAGTTGAGTGATAATTCCAAGCGGTCTCTTAAAACTAGCTATATATGAGGATCCAAAGATGATGGGTAGTTATTATGAACCTTACCCAACTAGTTAAGGTATACATTTAAACAAGATGTCTGAATCTTCACCGCACACTATTAGTTTAAAATAAAAGAAAACTATAGATAATGAAAACTTACCCGAACATAATTTTATTTTTTTTGAGGTCGAAGCTCAATCTCCCTCCATTGCCATAGTAAAAGAAAAGTGGTGGACGTTCACCCTAAACGTGAGGGGAGAGTTGGTTAGAATATGGCCAACTACCAGCTGCTCAGCTACCTCATTAATAGCATTTATATGGAAACAAGGTTATTTTTAGGATTCTTTTATTGGTATGCACTGCCCAACTTTTCTTGAAAGAAGAGAGATATTTGATCAATGCAATTAAATGAACTTTATTAGTTAGGTAGAGGGAAGGCACATTACAATGTATGGCTATGTTTAGGATATGAAAAAATATGGTTAATATTATTTTAATATCATTTTTATTATTTAACCAAACAATATGAGAGCTTAGAAAAACACGTTTGAGAGGCCGAAAGCACTTACGATACAATGTGTTTGTATAAAAAGTGTCTTTAGCAAAAATACTTAACAATAAACACTTAAGTAAAAAAAATGTTCGATACAAATTAATTTTGATGTTTGATTCTACACTTTTAAAAATTGTTTCAAACAACGCCTTAAGGTGTTTACTAACAAAGTGCTATTAAAAAAATACTTTTTACTTGACTACCTACGGGTGTGTCATGCCAAAAGTACTTTCTCATATAGCTCAAATTTGTTAGAAAGAGCAGCATGAGAAAAACCAATAACGAGTGAAATGGTGGTAATAGAAAGAGGGAGAGCACCAAATGACAATCCTTAGACAAACAATTCAAGAAGCCCAACCACTTTCAATGTCCTCAATAACTACCAAATCACATCTCTTTTACTCCCCATCCAAAAGGCCAATAATTAGTACTCTCCCCAATTTTCTCTGCAATTCTCCGGCAACTTCTCACCGGAAATGGTTCACCCTGTGGAGGACGCCGACGAGCGGAGCCCCTTCGGCTCTCTCACCGCCGACGAATTCTACGCCCGCCATTCTGTGAGCCATGGCTCCGAATTCATCACCAATTCCAGAGGCCTTAAGTTGTTTACGCAGTGGTGGAGCCCTCTAGCTCCGATCAAGCCCATTGGAATCATCGCCGTCGTCCATGGCTACACCGGCGAGTCCAGCTGGCTCGTTCAGCTCACCGCCGTGCACTTCACTAAGGCCGGCTTCATCACTTGCGCCATCGATCATCAGGGCCACGGATTCTCCGACGGCCTCCTGTACCACATACCGGACATCAACCCCGTCGTCGACGACTGTATCGCGTTCTTCGACGCGTTTCGTAAGCGTCACGCGCCGTCGCTGCCTTCTTTTCTCTACGCCGAGTCGCTCGGCGGCGCGATTGCGCTTCTCATCACGCTCCGCCAGAAAGGGAGCGGCGGCTCGCGTCCGTGGAACGGCGTCGTTCTCAACGGCGCGATGTGCGGAATCAGCGCCAAGTTCAAACCGCCGTGGCCTCTGGAGCACTTCCTCTCCCTGGCCGCCGCTCTGCTTCCGACGTGGCGCGTGGTTCCCACGCGCGGATCTATACCGGAGGTGTCCTTCAAGGTCGACTGGAAGCGGAAGCTCGCGGTTGCGAGCCCGCAGCGTGTGGTGATGCGGCCTCGGGCGGCGACGGCGCAGGAGCTGATGAGAGTGTGCAAGGAGTTGCAAGAGAAGTTCGGCGAGGTGGAGATTCCGCTTCTGATCGTGCACGGCGGCGACGACGTGGTCTGCGATCCGGCGTGCGTGGAGGAGCTGTACAGACGCGCCGCCAGCAAAGATAAGACGCTGAAGATATATCCAGGTATGTGGCACCAATTGATTGGAGAAGCTAAAGAGGATGTTGAGCAAGTTTTTGGTGATATGGTTGAGTGGCTCAGAAGCAGGGCCGCCGGAGATGGCCCTACGACGGCGGCCGGAGGGGAGTGACCCGCCGGAGAGGCCAAATCTTCCCTCTAATTAAATCGGATCTTGGAATTGAAGAGCAATAATACAAAATTAATGTCGATTTAATAAATGAAAGTTTGGAGGGTTTTTACTCAATGGGCAAAGTGTTTGTTCGGCTTTAGGGTTTGTTTGGGAGTTATATCTCAAGAATAGTTTTCTACTAGTTGTGGGAATTTTTTCCTTTTTTGGACAAAGAAAGTTTTAAGAAATTATTCTAAATTTTTGTTGGGATGTTTGCATGAAAGAAGAAGAAAACAAGAAGTTAATGTAATATTTGAATCTTGATTTAATAATAAAAAGTAAAAATAAAGAAACACTAATTTTATCCAATGTTTGGCCACTATAGGATTTAAACTTTTGCTCCCAAAGTTTTGAGGTCTCTTTTCCATGTTATTCAAAAAAAAAAAAGAAGTATATTTTCCATGTCAATCTATGATATTAAGGTAGTTCATAGTTGATGATTTAATTATTTTTTGTTTTTTATCTTTTGAAAATTAATACCATATTTTTTTTAAACACATTTCATGTACATTTTTTAAAATTTTTACTCAAAATCTTAATAACAAAAAACACTATTTTTAACAAAAGAAAAACAACAATTTCAATAGCATAATGTGTACTAAATGTTATTAATACATCGCATGGGTAAGGACTATTTGGGCCGGGCCTAGGTAGTATGCCATTTGAGTTCAGCTTCCGTGAGTAAAATTTAACTGGGCTTCTTTAAGCCCATTAAGTTTCTAATGTTATGATCCACCCTACTCTCTGGCATGTAAAACGCCCCCTTTCTAGCACTTGAGTAAAACAGGCGAAGACCCATTTACCATTTTATCTTCCGTAAAAAATATTCTAAATATTGCGTCCCACCCAGTCTATTGACTGTGACGCAAAACGCCACCGTTGCATTACCTGGGTAAAACATACGCAGACAGATTTTTGACTGTCAAACGCCGTCGTTCCGGTATCGGCGTAAAACTGAGTCAGATCGATTTACCATTTTGTCCTCCGTCAAAAAAACGCAACCGTTCCGGTAGCCGTAAGACTCTATATAAAGGCAAGAGCGGGGAACAATTCGGAAGCAAGCTGAACGTGACAAAACTTGCGCGCGAAGAATTCAAAGTTCATGAAATTGCTCTGGCGAGAAGCACGATGGTTGTGGTTACTGTGGTTCGAACTTCTAAGTGGTGGCTTACGATAACGTAATTCGCAAGCAAAGGCAAAGAGGTATTTCGAATCAGATGAAAGATCTTTTCGGATAACATTGCACGAGTCAGTGATTTACCTTTCAGAAAATCAAATTGTTTCTTCTTTAATCGATAATTGTAGTTGCTAGGTCTCATAATCCATAATTGCTGTACGATTTTGATCAATGGCCGTGATTGCACAGTGTGTTACAGTTTCTTAAATTAATGATCGTGTTTGTTCAGTTTCAAATGGTTTCTTAAAAGTTTTTTATTCGTAGATCAGGTTAGCCTTGATTCATTCGACTTGTTTCTAGTTTTAAAGTACCTCGATTCGATTAATCTCTGGATAATCTTTTTAATCTGTAGTAATTGTAATTTTGAAAACGATTCTGTGTCAGGGGTGGTTTTATTGATGTGTGAATTGAATAGTTAGCTGAACAGAAAATGTGAATCGGTATTCTTCAGCGGCGGTTTCTATCTATCTAACGAACTTCTTGTTCTTCGCTGAATTTCGTCCTTCCTAGTTTCTTTCAATTTTATGAAATATAATTTTGAAATTTTGGATTTATATATTTTTTGTCTTGTTAATTTTTATTATTATACTTTCAAGAATCGAGTTGCTTCCGCTTAACAACATTGTCATCTGAATTTCAGTTCTGTTCATTTACAGATTGTTACATGCAGTTAGAAGCACTCTAGCTGTAATGTTCTCTAAAATATCTTAAATAAAACTATTTCCCTACTTTTTCCTTTAATGCATGCTGTAATCTTTCTTATTAATTTTCTAAAAATTTTAAGAGTCGCTATTTTCAACTTTTCGGTATCTTACTGTTTATTTTTTCAGTCTTAATTCCGTGTAGGTTTAAGTTATTCTTTAATATTTTTCCAGCATTTGTATAATTCTCAATTGGTCTCCAATTTGATGTAGTCTGTATACATGTTGATATTTATGGAATTATAGGTTTTGTTGAAGATACCGTTCTGACTAATCAAGATAACAAAAATGAGCAAAAAGTAGTTATAGGCATTCTTTTGATTATATTTTTTTTATAAGAAACAAAGTACTTGTATTCAAAGAGAAGAGCCCAAAAAAAGGCAGCCTAAAGGTGGAGGGTAGAGGAAACCCTCCCCTGAACTCTATACAATCACTTGCTTTCCAATCTTGAATAAGCAAAAGAAGATTTTTGGATGGAGAGGAATTCTAGGATTTTTTAAGATAAGTCCTCTTTTGTCGATATGTTTTGTAATAGTCTACAGTTACACTCTTCTTGGTGGTGCTATAGGCACAAACTTTTGTAATTACAGCCTTTCTATGATTTTGCAAGATTGGATCAAAGGTTTCTTATAAAACAAAAGAATAAGCAAAAGAATGATTGTAATTACAAAAAACCTTCCTATGGGATAAAGCTCACCAAGAAGCAATATGCTATATATTCAAACAAAAAGAATAAATAAAGGTCGACTTATCTTCAAAAAGACGGCTGTTTCTTTCTTTCCAAATATGCCAGAGAAGCGCCCGAGCCACAAAGTTCCAAAGAACCGAGGCCTTACCCTTAAGTTTTACTCCACCAAAGCCTTCAGAAATAAAGTCCTCTATTTTGCTAGGAATACACAGAAAGATCCAAAAATGAAGCGATAACCCCGCAAGCTTTCGCTGCGAAAGAGCAATGCAAAAAGATATGATCCACCGATGCTTCATTTTTCATACACATACTGCACACAGGGGGAAAGAGCCCATAGAGGGAATTTCCTTTGGAGTTTGTCAGCAGTGTTCAGCCTTCTATAGAAGAGAGTCCAAAGGAAAATCCGAATTCAAGTGAGGGCAAAAATGCTGAGCTAGTTGAAACCCCCCAAGCATTCTTTTGATTATTATACTGCTTTATGTGCTTCTTCACTGTAAGGAAACCTTCCAAATAGTTTGTGCTGGTTCACATGCTTAGTTAAAAAAAAAATACACACATGACACAGACATACATGTATTAAGGAAACAAAGGAAATTTTCATTAGTTGAAGCAAAATACAGAGGAATGTTCAGTTGCTCTAGAGCGAAGGGGATTACAGATAAAGTTCTTCCAAGTTGGTTTAAGAAAAAACGAATTGAAGTTAGAAAAAAGTTATGCAAAGATTTCCCAAGGAGGCCTTAAAAACTTTGATATCCTATCGTTAACTTATTTTTTTGCCTCCAGAGAAGCACGTACTTGAAATTTTGGTGTACCTATATCACCAAATCTTTTTAGTTAGTAATTTTTGCCGTTGCTGAAACATCATCTACTTCTAAATAGATTTCATGCTACAGTTTCTTGGTTTTGAAACATACAAAAGGTTGGGTCAAACATCATAGCTTGTATCTAATTTTTCAGTTGGTGTATAAACAGTAGCTGCTACCTCCTTCTTGATCAACCTAAGAATTTCTGAGACCTGCAGAGACATTGAGAAAGATAACAGTTAAACATAAGGCAAGTTAATTTCGACGACCTAGAATAAAGAAAATAGACGTGGGGAACTATTACATCAAAATACTGCTGCAAAACTGGTGAATGATGATTCAGAATCAAGTATATCTTCTCAATCAAGCTAAGAAATATATCCACTTGATCCCCTAGAAGATCCACCTATAACCGAGATCAGATAGGAAATATGGGAAGACAATTAAAAGACAAAAATAAATTTGAACTTGGATGTTTTTTGAAGGTGTGGGAATATGCAATTAGGGAGAAACATCTATATTAGAAATTGAGAGTAGAACCTTCTTAAAGGATGAACAAACCACCACTCAACCCAAAAGCTTAAGCTGATGGGTTGGGTAAATTTAATTCATTTATATGGATTCTAACACCCCCCCTCACTTGTGGGCTTGGAAAACAACATCAAGACCCAACAAGTGGAAATCAAAATAAATGGGGAGGAAACGCAATGCAGGGGTTCGAACATAGGACCTCCCGCTCTGATACCATCTTAAGGATGAACAAACCACCACTCAACCCAAAAGCTTAAGCTGATGGGTTGGGTAAATTTAATTCATTTATATGGATTCTAACAAACCTCATTTTCAGCTTTTCTGAGATTTTGGCATCTACTGATGAAAGCCTTCTTATATAATGATTTCTTCTTTTGCAGAGAAGCCATGACTTGAGCAAGTGGATCCAAAGTATGCTTCATCTCTTCCAATCTGTCAGTGGTAAACATGGATTACATTTATTTCCTTTAAACAAAAAAATTTTCTCCAATTATTTGTTTGTGGAGTTGTGCTTGAGGAAGTAAATTTTCTTTAAGCTATTTGGTCTGAAAACAGGTGCAAGTGCAGTATGCTTCAGTTTTGTTTCTTTTTTTTTTGGCTCCGGAAGATCAAATGAAACTTTACCATAAAAAGGGGCTATGAGGTCAGTACCTCAGTACT
This sequence comes from Momordica charantia, assembly GCF_013281855.1. Classification (NCBI taxonomy): domain Eukaryota; kingdom Viridiplantae; phylum Streptophyta; class Magnoliopsida; order Cucurbitales; family Cucurbitaceae; genus Momordica; species Momordica charantia. The sequence continues at coordinate 27,706,672 of NW_028275167.1, read as the reverse complement.
ATTGCTCCCAATTTCTTATTTGCCATCAGCTCGAAATTATAAAAAATATGTTGAAGCTCCAGAAGTTTTAGGCACTCAGAATCTGACTTGTTTAGCTGCACACCATGAACTTCTGATAACCAGAGCTTTCTATCTGGTACATTTTCTTGAACAGGAGAAATTAGACAATCTTTTTCTGGTTGACTAACTATAGTTTCTAAGCTAGATTTCAACTTTCGCAGAATTAACTTATTGTTATTAATCTGCTCCATAGTTTTCTCCAGCTTATTACTCAAAGAAGCGAGAATGCACTCAATGACTTTTGACTCTACAAAAGTAGTTTTACTTTCATCAAACCCACATTCAAAGACCACAAGTTTCAGATTACTATTATAATCCTTTATCTCAAAACTTGCACTGAGCACCAAATTTTCATCTACATCAATGCCTTCTGAAAGTAAATCTAGTTTTTGAACCAAACTTTCCAAGCTAGAAAATCCTTTATCTCGTCTTTTCCTAGATGGTGGCTTTTCTGCAGCATCACTGTCCTGAATTGGGACATCAGCTCTTTTATATCTGTTACGGACTTCTCTTTCTGCCTGAATAAGAACAGCATAACAAATTTCTTCCCTAATTGAATTTTCCAAGTTACATGCCTCTATTTTCTCCTCCCATTCCCTAACCATTTCCCTATAGAAAACTGAGCAGACATCTTCTTCAATTGTAATTCGGGAATCTGGACACTGATTGGCTTTGTAAGTGATACTTTTGATCGTCTCACCAAAGACGAACCAAGATACCTCTTCTTTAAGAAGGCTTTCGGTTGTATGTTCTCCTATGCTTTTCTGCCATTCGTTTAGCATTACTGCAAAAGGGATTCCATAAATTTCCGACCTTATTTCGCATTCTGAACATTGAGAAAGGTCATTGTCAGATGTCAAACCTTCCAAATATAGGTCTTCATCCTTCACATTCTCAGTTTTTCTTGCTACTCTCAAGTCATATGTCGAGCAATAACCTTTCATTGCCTCGTTTAAGACAACATAATATATATCATCTTTTACATGGGCTTCAATCTTGTAACTTTCCATGGTCTCATTATGTTGATCGAACACATCCTTAATGAAATTTGTGCATATACCATAATATATATTATCTTTTATGTGGGTATCAATCTTGTAACTTTCCATGGTCTCATTCTGCTGATCGAACACATTCTTAATGAAATCTCTGCATATACCATAATACATATCATCTTTTATGTGGGCTTCGATCTTGTAACTTTCCATGGTCTCATTCTGCTGATCGAACACATTTTTAATGAAATCTCTGCATATACCATAATAAATATCATCTTTTATGTGAGCATCGATCTTGTAATTTTCCATGGTCTCATTTTGGTGATCGAACACATTCTTAATGAAATCTCTGCATATATCATAATAGATATCATCTTTTATGTGAGCTTCAACCTTGTAACTTTCTATGGTCTCATTTTGTTGATCGAACACATCCCTAATGAAATCTCTGCATATACCATAATACATATCATCTTTTATGTGGGCTTCAATCTTGTAACTTTCCACGGTCTCATTCTGCTGATCAAATATATCCCTAATGAAATCGCTACATATACCATAATACATATCATCTTTTATGTGGGCTTCAATTTTGTAACTTTCTATGACCTCATTCTGCTGCTCGAACATATTCCTAAATAAATCTTTGTAGATATCATAATATATATCATCTTTTATGTGAGCTTCAATCTTGTAGCTTTCCACGGTCTCATTCTGCTGATCGAACACATCTCTAATGAAATCTCTGCATATACCGTAATACATATCATCTTTTATGTGGGCTTCAATCTTGTAACTTTCCATGGTCTCATTCTGCTGATCGAACATATTCCTAATGAAATCTCTGCATATACCATAATATATATAATCTTTTACGTGGGCTTCAATCTTGTAACTTTCCATTGTCTCATCTTGTTGATCGAACACATTCCTAATGAAATCTTTGCACGTACCATAATATAAATCATCTTTTATGTGTGCTTCAATCTTGTAACTTTCCATGATCTCATTTTGCTGATCGAACATATTCCTAATGAAATCTCGGCATATACCATAATATATATCATCTTTTATGTGGGCTTCAATCTTGTAACTTTCCATGGCCTCATTCTGCTGATCGAACACATCCCTAATGAAATCTCGGCAGATACCATAATATATATCATCTTTTATGTGGGCTTCAATCTTGTAACTTTCCATGGTCTCATTCTGCTGATCGAACACATCCCTGATGAAATCTCTGCATATACCATAATATATGTCATCTTTTATGTGGACTTCAATCTTGTAACTTTCCATGGCCTCATTCTGCTGATTGAACATATTCCTAATGAAATCTCTGCATATACCATCTGAAATCTGGATCTCCAATTCCCAACTCCTCAAATTATTGCCAAACCTTTCTATCAAACCTTTGAATATAGTGATATAAATCTCCTCCATCATTATGTTTTGAAATTCTTTCTCCTCTCTCTCTTGCATTAACATGCTTATTTGGTTTCGTATTTGTCCTGTGATTTCTTCATCCTGCAGTTTATGCATCTTGCCCCATACATCTGTCAAAGTATCAACATCTGATTTCTGCCTATCAGTTTCTGTAAATATTTGCTCCTTTCTCTCTAGAGGAATGTCTTCTTCATTAACATCTCCATGCTGGCCAAAAATTTTGTTAACCTTAGCATTCAAAATAATTATATTCTCTTGTTTTTCTAGTACTCTTTGTATCCTACTTTCCAGGCTTACAGGATTTCCCCCTCTCCTTGATGACAGGCCTAAAATTTCTTGCCTCAATCGAATCTGTTCTTCTGCTTCTGCACTCTTTTCCGAAATTACCGACTCGTGGTTCTCTATCATCTTAGCAACATCATGGCTTCCCTCATCTTCTAGCTCCTTTTCATTTATATTTATCCCATATTCTGCAGAATTCTTCTCTCTTTTTGGTGATCTTGACCCAAAATCCGAAATGTCGCATTCTTCTCCATCTTGGGGCTGCGTTTCATTTTGCCTAATGATGAGAGGCTTGAGATCCTCACACAAGCCTGTAACTTCATTCATTAAATCTGTCCAATGTTCATTCAACGAAACGGAAATTTGCTGCTTCTCTTTCCTTCTCACTTCTGCTTCTAAATCCTCTTGGGAATCTCTCACAAATCCCCTGAGATTTATAGATATTATGTCATTCTCAATACTAGATTTTATTTGCTGCTCTATTGGTCCCATCTCCGAATAGAAAATGGCACTCTGCATCTTTCCAAAAGCCATGTCCAGCGTTTCCTTCAACATATCAATGTCAGATCCCACCTCTTCAACTTTTACATCGTTCATACAGTGATTCCGTTTGTTCTCCTCAGGCTCATAATCATCAACCTCGAGTTTCTCTCTGATCTTCCAAACCTGTCGATCCACCGAATCTTTCAGCTCACAGAACTCTCCATCTCTATTGTCATCTTCGCCTGACTGATGGCTGAGATTGGAACTCCCTGCACTCCTTGTTCTTTCAATCTCAAGATCTTCTTGCGAAGAAACCAATTCTCTCTCCGTAATTTCCAAAGCCTGCCTTAACTTCGACTCGCTCTCAAATCGATCTCTCAACTCCCTATCCTTCTGTAGGATGGCGAGCTCTGATTCATAGAGGCGGCGTTGGAGGCGGTTTCTGATTTCGGCCAGCCCAGCAAGCACTTCTTCGTGGCCGCTCTCTGGATTGTGACTGTCGGTTTCTTCTTGAACGAACATGATACAGCCATCCAACTGCATTACTGACAACTCGTAAAACTTTGATATCTCATGTAGTCTCTCTAGTACCCCTTCTCTAGACTTGACTCTTCCGTGGGCTTTATCCATTGCGCGATGCACAATTGACATCATGGTTGAATCTACTATCGACACTCTAAATCTGCCATCAATCACCCCAAAAATTTCCTCCATGTTTCTTCTGAAAATTAAACCTCCGAAGAGAAAAGGGTAGTTTTTTACGTAGATTTGGATATCATTTTAGTGCAAGGAAAATTATCGTCATTTTTACGGTGTCAAATTCTAATAGCATTGAGTATGGATCTTAAGTCTTTTCTGTTGCCTTCCATGCAAGTATGGATTTCCATGGTCTCTTTGCTTAATACATTAAAAATAGGCGAATTTGAAGGATCATGATCCTTGAACTTGGGTTTAAAGGACCTAAAACACGTGCCTCACCCCTTTGTGAAATTGAGCAACCCGTATGCTATTTATAGTTTAGTTTCTACCCGGGCTATCTTCGATTGAGATCGATGGGAGAAATTTCGTGGTGTAGGCTTTTAGTTTATATTTTTCTTAATGCTATTTATCTTTTAATATTTTTTAAAAACAATTAAATATGTTTTCGTTTTTATTTGTTGTTTTTAAGAATGAAACAATGTTTTTGTTTTTTTTCTGGTTGTTTTTTAATCTTTGAGAATAGAAACAAAATGCATGTGTTGCTATTTGAAATGTTAACATTTAACAAAAATGAAAATTTGAGTTAGAAAATAAGTTTGTAGAGTTTAAAATATTTATTTACTTTGATTTCCATATTGACACTCTATTTATGTAGAAGTAATACGGCATTTTTGTTGACATTTTTGTTGAAAATAAGAGTCAATAACAAAAGTTAAAAACCTTTCAAAATATATATAATGTTGGCCAACTAGAACATAGTCATCTGAAGATTAGTGTTGTTGAACAAATATCATTGGTCCATTCAATAGCTCTATAATTCATTTGCTACATATTTTTCACATAATATCAGTGTTGAATTTTCTTTATTTTTGCCATTTAAACAATTTGGACTAACATATCAAATTGGGTGTTGGCTGAACATTAATGACATTTGTTCGTCAATGTTTCTTATCCTCCTCTTCCGGATGAGCTTGAAATAAATCTGTTACTTCCCTAGAGCTTCTAGTAGTCAATGTTAATATGGTCAACGGAGGTTCAAACTTTAAGAGGAGATTATGAAGAGTAAGAAATTGAGCTCCATAGTAATTGTAGTTGACAGCACCTGCCAATAAAAATATAGCAATTGTTATTCGCATGAATTGAAAAGCTTTAAAATATTGAATAAATCATGAATGATAGATTTTGAGAGAAAAAAGTCCAAGAGAGAAGTTATAGGGATGAAGTTTTAGAGATGGGAAATTATAGAGAGAGATAAGTTGGGAGGAAAGAAAAGTTTTATAGAGAAAAATATTAAAGGTTACAGAAATTTTAGAGAGGAAGGAAAAAAAGAAATTTTAATTAGCGAGAAGAAAATAGAGAAGCAGGGGATAGATAAATTATTTTATGTCTTAATCAATCGATTTATATTCAGATTAGTCGAAAAATTTAGGTGTTACCCAACTATTTAGTTTATTATTACTTTTTGGTTTTAGTTTAGTGAAATAATTGTTTGTTAATTCATCAAAAAGTTTATTTTTTTTATTTTTTGAATTGTATGCATGGTATTGAATAAATCTATCTAATACATCAATATGTTCATTGACTGGAGGAGAAAATCTTTAGTTTCGTTTTGTGTTATTTTCTTCTACTTGTCAAAAATTTAATACAAGAAGATTTCTAACATACTTTAATCAATTAGAGCTTCAATGGCTAATAAACCGTTTAATAACGTTTTTTCCGAACTATTTTGTTTTCTATTTTTTATTTTTTATTTTTAGTTTTTAAAAAAAGAATTTAGTTGATAATCAATTCAACCTCAAAATTTCTTTTTTTCCTAATGTTCAATATTTTATTTTTCCTTTCGACATATTTCTCTCTAATAACTTTTTTCACTAAAACTTTTTCCTACCAAAATTTCTCTCTAAAAAATTTACCTCTCTAAAATTCCATCTTTTACACTCTCATTTTTCTCTCTTTTAAGTATTTATTATTGCCTCAAAACATTTTAAAACATTTTTCTTTCTCAAATTTCGCTATAACTTTTATTTTTCTTTCTAACCTATTTTCTTCCAACGTATCTCCAATTTTTTTCTATCTAATTTTTTAAAAACAAAGAGACAAAAAAATGGTTAACACATATTTGGATTTTTTTCTTTTATAAAAAAAATTGCTATCAAACGGCCTTAAAATATTAGCATAGCACCTAATCATTTCTCGGATTATTACTCTTTTTTGTTGGCCTCTTCTGTTCATTTATTATCTTAAATATTTTAATTTGACTTCGTAGATGCGCAAGGCAAATAAAAGACTTGAATAGAGGGAAGAGAAGATAAGAGAGGAACAAACCACTGGTGCAACATGCTGCAGCAGTACCTCATTTCCAAAGCTTGCGTAACAGTTGACGAGAAGAACTCATTCCTAGAAACATTCTTCCTAAAAAAAAAAAAAAAAATCCCCATTCCTAGAGACCAGTGTAGGAGACTTAACTATGAGTAGAAAATGAAATAGCGAGAACGAGAGATGGAGGCTACAAAAGTCGAATTCAAAAGCCCAAAAAAGAAGGAATTTTTTTAAAGAGACGCGTTTCGAAGCGGATAATAAATGTGGATATTGTTTCTCTTGATCAGAGAGGTTTCGTCTACAAGTAAAAATTTTCACCATCAAAGGAATGAAGAGCTTTGTACAGGGCATTTGGCCAAATCCATATTTGCAAGTGTTTCAGAAGTAAAATACTTCCAGCTTGCAGACCCTTAATTCATTCCTTAATTCTCTTTATTTTTATGGCTTATAAATAACTTCTGTACACAATGATACCAGTCTATATATATTTCTAAAAAGTTGCGAAGACATTTGTTTCTGTTTTCATTAGCAATAAGAGTTGTGTTTGCCCTATGGCCAATACATTGATGTGAGCTTGAGCAAGTAAACCAAAAATATGAAAAGATCAAATTTACACTGAAGTCCCTTCTTATTGAACTTACGATAATATTGTAAGGCTAACTTTTTACTCCGTGACCTAATGTTTGTTCCCCATAGGGTTGTATTAATACCTTTCATATCCTATGAGCTTGTAATAGTTAATTCTTTTAATCTTGTAATTGTAATGTTCAATATTTGAATAAAAGTAAAACGTCCTTTTTGTTTTTGTCCATGCATTTTATCCATGTCTTACCATAGCATTTTTATTACTTAAGATTACTACTACTGTGTTAGAGAACTTTTTTCTTCATTTTTTTGATAACTAGGAGTTGGACTTTGCTCTCCTATGCCCAGAGACACACGGACCTGCCCAATGAACTTGAGACCTTTAAGCAAATATGATTTTTTAAGAAATTATTTTATCAGAATTACTTTGATAAAGAGTTATTCATGGTAAAACATTGAGTTTTTTTTGTACTATTTTTTAAAACCTAATTAGTGTTTTTGAATAATTAATATAAACTTAATAAACATTTCTAGAATTGAAAAATCACTAGAAATAAAATAATAGAACTTACCCACATAAAAACCAATAAAATCACAAAAAATGAAATAAGTGAGATGAAACACTTGTAGAAACAGATTAGTGAGAAAAAATTTTGTTGGAGAGAAACTAGCAAGAGAAAGTACATATGTAGAAAGAAGGTACGTAGTGAAAGAAAGTGCGTCATGAAAAATAAGTAAGAAAGATGTGTATAAAGAGAGATTAGTTAGAAAATGTGGGGTGGAGAGAAGTTAGGGAGAAAAAATGTATGACAGGAGGGAGATTAACGAAAAAGTGTAAAGAGATGTTAGCGAGCAAAGTGTAATTAAACAAAGTGTGTAATAAGAGATTAAGATTTAAGGGTGGAGAAAAAGCATCAACTTAATTGCTTATTTCAAAGATACTTTTCAAGTGTTTTAACATTAAGATAGGAAATATTTTGATCATTCGAAAACATTTTTGTCACAATCAGACATACTCTAAACATATCCAATATATACTCACAAGTTTTGTGTATTAGATTGCATACAAAAATTTAATTAAGAATTAACTTAAATAGTTTTACATTACACGAATATGATTTGATATTTATCTTATTTGATGACACAGTTAAATAGTTAATACAACCAACTTTGTCAGAGTTAGATGAATTTCATTTTTTTCCCTCTTTTGAGTTCAATGAATATGGGATAGGAGATAGAAGAGTGGGATGTTTCCAATTATCAAATTATATGGAACAAGACCTTGGATATATTCCAAAATACAAATATATCAATTAAAATTATCATTCTTTAAACTACTTTCAAGTTCTATTGAGTGTTTGGAAGATAGAGATAGGAATGGAAATGTTACACTGCTGTTTTTTGACACTTCCCCTAAAGAACACTTCATGATAAATCCAGAAAGATGGAGGAAATTTAAGATATGACAGTTTTATAACTTCCCTACAACTTTCATCGTTCACACGACAACAGGCTCTTTGCATAAACTTCCTTTTTCTTTTCTCAACTTTGATTCTTATTCATTAAAGCTATTTGGATGTTTTTTCCTTCTTCCAGTCCTCTTAGCTTTGAGTTGATTTCTTATTATATTAGCCTTCTGTATTTTGCTTCATCTAATGAACATTTCCTTTTTTTCCTTACAGAAAAAGCTAAGCAATTCCATCAGCACAAACTATTCATGGAAGGCTTGTAGTGAAAGAAAAAAAATTAAATCTAAAGAAGCACGGGGAGTAAGAGAGTAATAATAAAATCAGTGAGAAAATATCAAGCATAAAGAAACTTATTTTAGGAAAGTTATTCTGAGTAATATAGTTTAGAAAATTTTACAATCTACAGGAAATTAAGACAATTAAGACACAGTAAGATATCAAACCATTAAAGATAATGACTCTTAAACATTGACAAAATAAATACGAAAAATAGCATGCAGAAAACATAAAAACAAAAAACTATTTTAAGAAAATTATTTTGTATAAGATATTTTAGAGAATATTACAACCAGAGCTCTGCTAATGGCATGTAACAATCACTAAATGAACAAAACCAAAACTCAGATCACAATATGGATAGGCAGAAGCAATTCAATAATTTAATGAAATATGAGTCACAGTAGCATCTTTAACAAGACATTAGATTTTAGAAATCAAGAAATATCACAATTTATAATACATAAAAATAAAAGAAATTTGGAATAATGGAATTCAGAGTAGAATAAGTTCGTCAAACAGTTAATTTTAAAAAAATGATTCACAAGCTTAACTTCATAAAAAGTTACAAAAGCAAAATGGTGCAAAATCATTAAAGTACATACCGATTAAATATTGTTCAGTAGGCCATTCATTTCACGCATCAACATAACCACCGCTGACGCCAAATCGTCTTCAAAATTCTGAAAACAAAGAAAAAGGACCTGAAAGCACGTCGTGGAGTGACCTTAAATTTGAATTCATAATAACAAGACTGTGGAAACTCGTCCAAAATCTAAGAAAAAACGCATCGAGAGAAATTCTGTTAATCACCGAACCGTGCATAAAATAACAAATAAATCAATATATGAATCAAATCGATCAACTAAAACCTAATCTAATCAGATCGACGAATAAAAAAAAATTAATAATTAAGATTATGAGATTGAGCAATCACGATCTAGCTTAATAAACGATTTAGTTTCTTCTTCAACCAATCAAAATCGTAAAGAAATTAAGATTTATAGAACCTAAGAATCACGCTATTGATTGAAGAAACAATATCGTCGTGAAGGAGTTTAACTTGAACTCAGAATAACAAGGACTGCAGCAACTCGTCCGAAATGCAAATCTAAGATAAAATAGGATCGAGACATAGAACTGCAGATACAATACGAGATAAATCGATATATGAATAAAATCGATCAACTAACTCCTACTTTAATCCGATCGACAGACCAAAATACTTTTGATAATTAGGATTATGAGACTGAGAATCGCGATCATTAGTTCAGTAAACGATCTAGTTTCCTCTCCGACTAAACAGAATCGTAAGGATTGCGAGACCGAGCAATCGCGGGGATTGATTAAAGAGAAACAATACAATATCGTTTTCTTAAAGGAAAATCACCGAAACATACTTGCGTTTGCTTAGAACATCGCAAGCAACCAAAAACTTCGAACGAAAATATCATCGAACCTCTCGTCGGAGCGATTACGAGAACGCTCAACTTTCGCGCGCAATTTTCGTCAAGTAAAAATCCAGCTCTCTTCCAAATTCCAGCTTCCCACCTCTTTGCCTTTATATAGGGTACAGGGAGACCCTTACGGCTTGCATTTTATTTAGGGATGAGGAGAAAACCGTAAAATGAGTTTTGGTACTGCGTCTATTTCACGCGGATAAGTACAACGGCGGCGTTTACGGTCAATAGACTTAGGCCAGATGTTAAGAAATTAATGGGCTGATAGAAGCCCAATTATATTTTACATACAGAAGCTGAGCCCAAAGGCCATGTTATGTAGGCCCGGCCCAAATGTTTTTCCTGGTGTTCACACACATTCAATTCAGCCATTTCTTTTTTATAATTTATTTTTTAAAAATTGTATTGGCTGGCAAAATTATTCGTCATTTTTAAACGAATGTAACCCTCTTTTTTAATTCCCAAATATAGCAAAATATCATAATTATTATATTCGAATTCCAATTTTACATAGATCTCATTGTAATTTCCTTATTCGCATTTAGGTCATTCTTTATAGTCTTTCTTCTTCACGCTCTTTCTTATTTCCGTTCCTAATATCAACTTTCAAGTTCTTCTTTATTCACAATCGATTCTTCTTCATTTAATTTCTTCTTCTTTCGGGTCTTCAGTAGATCTCGCACAATTTTCCTTCGTTTAATTGATTCTTCTTCAACAAATATTCTTCTTTCTCGTTCGCGTTTGGCCTATTTCTTTCTAGTTTGCCATCTTTAGCAGATTCATGAAAGTTGAGATTCTTCTTCTGTGTTGGAATTCTGATTCACAATCTAAGGTTCAATTTTTCAAAATTTTAGAGTTTTAAAATATAGTTTATCACATCTATTTGTTGATCAATATAAACTTTAAATAAGTTGCACATTTTTTGTTGTGTTGGCCATAATCAAATGCAATAAAATATCCACCGGCTTCAATTTTTCATAAAATTTTGACCACAACTCTATGTTTTTTTGTTGGCTCCTTCTCCTCATCTTCCACTCTCTCTCTTCATTTTTTTTTTCTCTTCACCTTTGTACATACATACTGTGCCTATCTAAATCGATCTATTTGAAAAGGTCTCAAATCAAAACAATGATACTCAAATTAATGAACACATGATAAGTGAAGAAGGCGAAGAATTGAAACGCTAAAAATCATACAACCAAATTCTAATATATACTTGATATACCTATAATTCTGATTATTCTATCTTTGCCAAATATTTTTACATGTCCAAATTTAGTGTTTGGGAGAGTAACCACGTATGATCCATAAAGTGTATTTATATCATTAGTATATTATTAACTTAGTTAACCTTCAAAATAGTATATAGTATTTTAAATATTAAATGTTGAATGAACTCAAATGTTCTACTTTTTTTTAGGAGTTTTTTCAATTTAGTCCTTTTGTTTTAAAATTTTTCGAATTAGTCCTTTATTGTTGGCAAATGTTAAAATTGGTTGATGATAAATTACATGACATAAAGAAGACAATTTGAAATTTCTACCAATCCCTAAAAATTTGAAACATAAATTAGAAACTTTCTTCATGTTTCTTACTATAATTTTCATCATTAGTATCATCAACCAATTTTTACCTACTGTGAAAAATTTGAAAATCCTTTTTAGTACAACAAGTGGGTTGAGAATTTTAACTGATCACTTCAGGTTGACCCCTAAACTGAAAACTAATTAGACAAAATTTTAAAAAAAAATGATGTAATAAAACATATATTTTAGACTAAAAACACCTATTTAAGGGTTGTTTGGACACAAGGACCAAAAGACAGCCGGCTAAGCCCGGCAAATTTTGATTCCCCAGTGAAGTTCTCAAGACTAAGTTGTATCCAATGGGATTGAGAATTATGTTATTGCACAAATAAAAGAAACCAAACAAGACCAACCAATTAAAATAAGGCCATGCAAAAACTTTGTCGTTAACATTCAAACTTACATTAATTTCTTCACGCGATAATATCAAATATAGACATACAAAACGAGACGAGCATAAAACAAAGCCTTTTTTTTACAGCTACGTCTAAGAGTATTGTATATATATTGTGCACTCTCTGACTTTTCATTGTACATTGGCTCATGGCAAAAAGGGTTGGAATTTATCTTTGCATTCTTATTTTTGTGTTTCTTGATGTTACAAATTTGACCATCTCCCAATTTGTATCTCCTCCTCCATCACCCCTATCAAATGTAACCGGTAGTCCACCACCGCGGCCACCGTCGAACGGGACTGATAGTCCTCCTCCGCCACCGCCGTCGAATGGCACCGATAGTCCACCTCTATCGCCCGATGTTATTCCACCTCCGCCACCGCCGTTGAACGGGACCGATGCTCCACCTCCACCACCCCTGTTGAATGGGACCGATGCTCCACCTCCGCCACCCCCCTTGAACGGAACCGATGCTCCGCCTCCGCCACCGCCATCCAACGGAACCGATAGTCCTCCTCCGCCACCCCCATCGAACGGAACTAATGCTCCACCTCCGCCACCCCCGTCCAACGGGACCGACACTCCACCTCCGCCACCGTCGTCCAACGGGACTGACACTCCACCTCCGCCACCGCCATCCAACGGGACCGATGCTCCACCTCCGCCACCCCCATCCAACGGAACCGATAGTCCTCCTCCGCCACCTCCATCGAACGGAACCAATGCTCCACCTCCGCCACCCCCGTCCAACGGGACCGACACTCCACCTCCGCCACCCCCGTCCAACGGCACCGATGCTCCGCCTCCGCCACCCCCATCCAATGGAACCGATGCTCCACCTCCGCCACCACCGTCGTCGAACGGGACGGACTCCTCTCCACCGCCACCACCGAATGTCAACATCTCACCACCTGCGCCAGATGTTGGTTCATCTCCGCCGCCGGCGCCAAGCACACAGCTACCGTTGAATGAAAAGGGTGGCGCAGATTCAAAAGGGCTGAGTGGTGGACAAAAGGCAGGTATCGCCTTAGGAGTGATTGCAGGAGCAGGTTTGTTGGGATTTGTAGGATTGATTTGCATGAAACGACGTAGTAATAGCATGAGAAGCCATTATGGATATGGTGCAAGAGACGCGATGCTTTAACAATGGATTTTTTCCCTCCATGTTTTCAAACTTTTGGTTCCATATTTTGTTCTTCCACAAAAGCGAGGCAGAGATTATGAAATTAATGTTTTTTTTTTTTTTTTGTCAAAAGTAATTCAATGTGATCCTTATTTTTCAAAAAGCGAGGCAGGCATTTTCTTCTTTCTAAAATTGGCCCAATTCATAAGCCCATGAAAGCCACAGTACTTTTATATTTTTATTTTTCAGGCTAAATATATTTAGTCTTTAATGCTTTTGTAATTTTTTAAATTTAGTATAAGTACCTGATAGGTAGGGATATTAATTCTGACCTCTTGATTAGAGATTAGTGCATTAACTAGTTGAGTTGTGGTCCGATGGTTTATTCTTCAAATAAAGTTTCAATTTAATTCCGTACACATATATGTCAACATTTTTTCTTTTAGTCTCTCATCGTTGGTTAATGATAATAGCTAATGCTAAACTTACCCAAATTAATACTTAGTAAATCGATAGAAATTTAGAGAATAAAAAAGTTATGTAATAGATAAAAATTCTTAATTCATTCTCCAAATTTATAAGAAATTGAAAGAAATTTCGAGTTTGTTTCTCTTACATTATCTTTTTTTTCTTCTCTTCTAATTTTTTGTCAAACCACATATCATGTCATGTATGTATATTATCTACAAATTTAAATAATAAATAGTATGGGAATACATTGAAATTTTTTTAAATATAAAAGACTAAAAAATGAAACTTTTTAAAACCATTAAAACAACATTGAAAAATACTAAAAAGAACACACACACAATCCATATACTTTTTTCCTTTTAAGTTTTTAGAATATCATATTAAAAATGTTTGAGGTTGGATTTTAACCTATGACATCCTTAGGGAGATATTTGAGGCACAAATTTGACATCTCAAAGATTTAATAAGCTTGAGGTTTAAGAAGAGGGTTTAGTAAGTATGAGTGATATAAGAAAACTATGTTTGAGATGTTAGGTTTAGAAAGTGTAGGTTAGAAAAATTGTGGGAAACTTGAATAGTAACCTATTGTTTAAATTAATATATAGTTTTTTTTATTAGATTCATTTCACAAAGAGTAAGAGTGTTTATCATTTAGCATTCGATTTTTGTTGACTACCACTAAAATTTTGACATATAGGATCGATAAGCTTAGAAAAATATTTTTTTTTCTTTTTAAAAATAAATGATTATCAAATTTCTAAAATGGATAACAGTTAAATAAATAATTTCTTCTATGAATCCTTCCACATTTGTGGGTGAACTTGCTCATATATAATTAGTTCATATTATTCTTTCAATGCACAATGATTAGAAGGTTGGGGCATGTTGTCCAAAAAAAATAAATTATTATTGACAAATCATTACATTTTCTTTAATTAAATTTTAATTTTTAACCATTCAAATTTTAAAATAATAAATGTCTTCTAACAAACCTCCATTAAAGGCACAAGACAAAAATGGTAGGATTTCTTTGCCAAAAAGTCATTGTAGCATATAGAGAAACATATTCTAATTCAACCCCTTTAATTTAAGATTGTAAACATTTATTAACTTCATTCACATTCTCATATATTTATCTATTTATTATTTTCTCGGTCAAATTTATTGAATATTGTTAACTCAATAACTTAATCATTACACTTCTAAAAGTAAAAGAACCAAATCATTTTAAATACAATTACAAAAATCAAAAGATCATAAGAGCAAAAAATCAGAAGCAACCGTGAGATTGACTTTAAGTTGATCAGGAGGTTATGCTGTATGTTTTTCTTTTTTAATTTTCGAGAGTGAATGTTGAAGTTTAGACTACGATCAGGTGTGAAAATTACTCAACTAAAGATGTATGGAGGATCGACAACCATTGTGGCTATTACAGTTCAAATCCACAATGGTTGGTGCACAATCCACAGGCTTCTTAGCCAAAAGAAAAAAAAATGGCATGCCTTTAATCTAAAGTTTTAGTCTAATCTTAAAACAAATGGCAAGGAGGATACGAAGCTGATAAAAAGAGTTTCGAAGAAGAAGATGTGGGCAAATTCAAAAAAAAAAATTTGATAGAATTACTTTTTTTAATAATAACAACATGCTTGACGATAAAAAAATATTTTTTACAAGAAGGTTGATTAGATATATTTTTTTCATTTGCTATTCAATATTTTTTGATTTCTTATATTATTTTCATCTCATTATTATGTGCATCACCAGCAACCTGGAGTATATTATTAAAAATCGAGCTTGAAACTATTATCCCATCTATGACACGATAATCGATGAAGGTTGGAGTTGATG
This sequence comes from Momordica charantia, assembly GCF_013281855.1. Lineage (NCBI taxonomy): Eukaryota > Viridiplantae > Streptophyta > Magnoliopsida > Cucurbitales > Cucurbitaceae > Momordica > Momordica charantia. The sequence goes on along the minus strand of NW_028275167.1, from coordinate 27,691,172 downwards.
CAATTTTTGGGAACTCGGGTAGGGTCGAGCAAACCAAGTAATTCGGGGAATCGACCGTCGAGCTTTTGGATAAGGATTTGATTCGAAAGTTTGGAGGGGCTTGGATCTGCAATAAGAGAGAAAATAAGAAAACACCGGTGTGGTGTCGGCCGACCACACTCCGATGCTTAAGTCAGTTGATGAGCTTTAAGCGTGGAAGAGAGGAAATGAGCAAGTCTCGAGTGAGTTGCTTGAAAGAGAATGACATACCTCCCTTCTATTTATAGGTTTTGATGACAGTGTGAAAAGGTGTTGAAAAGTCAAAGAGGTTTTTGTCAAAGTCAACCGCCGCTCTATAATTGGCTCTATAATGAGACCAATAATTGCGCAAAGAAAGTCGGTGGGCATCTTACGTCAAATATCTGCGCTATGGTGGCAGCTTCGTTGGCGGTGGTCAAAGAAAATGGTTGAAAAAGAGGGTGCGACCTAATAGGCTGCACAAAAACGAGGCCTACAGCCACAAGGCGACGGCTCCGCTCACCTGTCCCCCTTTTAGTGTTTTATTGTGCGGCTGGAAGGGGGTGCCGCACAATGCATGGTTATGTCATGCATTTGCGTCATGTATTGTGCATCCCATTGTGCATCTCATTGTGTTTTGGACTGATTTTTTCTTTAACGGATTGGGTTCTCTTGGGCCCAATTCCTTTCTCACTTTATGGCTGCCAAATCTCTTTTAATTCCTCTAACAGTTGGTCACAACTAGTCCGAAAGAGATCTAATTAAGATGAACAAAGGACATATTTTAACCTACAAATTCATCCAAATGTTGGTTCTTTTTTTCCTTTTTTCATACATATATATATATAGGAAGGTTATTTTGAGATGTGGACGTAGGTGTATGAGCTGAGGAGAGGATACAAATGTTCGATTTTTATGGCTTAGTTCCACTTCCAAATCCACTCTGTCTTTCTCCTTAAATAATGGCACCCTCTCCATTCCCTGCACACAAAATGCCAAATCCTCATTAAAACTCCCCCATATCGTTTTCCCATCCATTCGGATTTTTTGTCATTTTTTACCTAAAAAAAACTTTTAAAATAAAAGAGTACATAAAATAAAATCTTCGTGAAATTGGATATTTTTATTCAAAATGGAAGATAATCCATTTAGATTAATTTTAATATAATTCAATTAATTAAAGTATTATAGCAAATTCGTTGCCGTGTTCATATTCATCAAAATTTGGAATTTTTTTTTTAAATATCTAGTAGAAAATTTGTAATTTTATATCATTAGCGTATTAGGTTACGGCCTTCCATATCTAATATCGTGGATTTTCTGTTGGTGATCCGTAAATATCTTGTAGATGATATCCCTCCAGGTTAGGGCGACGACTTGAACTCCCACTTTGGGACATAAGAGTTCAGACTGAGATTCATCTTTGTCTTTAATGTACCCGAGCTTAGGCTCATGACGTGCCTTGATCTAACTCTAACATATATTGTTATAACTAAACATTCACTTTAAGGAATTAAAATAGGAAGCTTTCTAACAAAAATATGGCTAGTGCCCCGTCCTTATCAACCTGAACTATTGTGTAAGGACCAAAGGAATACAATCTTTGTTTTATTATTTCAGAAGAAATATGTATCTCATAATGTTTTGTGGTCATGTAGTTTTCTTCATATGTATTATTTACTCTTTGTTTATCATTCCTTTGATCTTTGAAACGTGTACTTTTATCACTTTTTAGAATTTTATATTTAATTATTCAACTTTTTTAATATCTCGTTAAACATTATATATGTAGTAATAATAATATATATTGGTAAATAGTTTTTTATATCTAAAGTTAGGATCTAGAAGATTGATCATTTCTAAATAGTTTAGAGATGGAACGTATTTAATGATCTACAAATTTAAATAACTTTGTAATTTAAAAAAGTAACAAAATCATGGGAATCTGCCCAATTAAAATTTGAGAGCATTTGATTAACAAAATTGAATGGTTAGGATTTACGAGGTTGGAATTTAAAATTTTATAAATGAATTTTTTAAGTCTAAAATTGTGTAGTACATATTTGATCTATAAATAAAGAGATTTACGCCTAGGACAATAAGATAAATAATAAATCAAATGAATATTTGTAATAACCCATTTAATATTAAAAACCTCATATTTGTATGAAAATTTATTTAATGACGTATATGTAATAACTACTTTTAATGTTTTTTAATACTGTGAATATGAATATGGAAATTGAACTTTCGACCTCTAAGAGAATAATCAAGATATTTTAACCGCTAAATTATAAATGTCATACAAATATTGAGGTATTAATTTTATGGAACTGTAGATTAATATTTTTGAAAAATTATAAAAATAAAAGAAATTTATAACAAATATTTAAATTAACAAATGAACAATATAAATGAATTAATAAATTAATTTTTTAAATTAAAAATATTAATATTAAGATATTGGTAGTGATATTTTATTGATATTTTTATATTGTATTAATTTTTAAGTAAAACTATAAAAATATCAATTCATCTTTGTCCAGTTAAAGAATACAAGCAAATTTCGATAGGAATATGGATGCTTAATTCGTAAAATATTTACATATTTAAAAAAAAAAATCCGATTGGCAACACAAAGAGAAAACTTTATTTGTTTTTAATTAGAAACATAAGAAATTTGATTCCCTGTGAGTACGGAACCAACCAAAGGGATATAGTATCATTCTATAGACGCTTGCCCTACCTGCGCTGTGGCAAGGTTACTCGCCAGCACGTAAGCAACAAGTGGACCCCACTGAAATCCAATCCAAGGGTATTTTCGTCTTAGAGGGAGAATTTTTAGAAAGACGTATTGTTTTTTTACGAAAAAAGATAAAAATAAATAAAAAGAAAACCAAAGCGTGTTGAGTGCGTCTCCATCCCCTCTTGCCGACGGGTTTGACGGTGGGCCCCACACTAACGACAAGAGCGCGGGAGAGATAAAAATTAAAATTTCTTAATTCTTAATTGTTATTTATTTTTTATTTTTTTCCAGGAAACTTGACCGTTCCTCGTGGTTAAAATAAACGAACATGGACCGTCCGATGAACCCACCGTCTACCGACGTGGACTCCTCGCCGATCGTTGAAAAGATCGAGCCGAACCCATGGTTATGTGCGGCTCTTAACCTCGTCCCGGGTTTTAACAGCTAAACGTAACAACAAATTTCCTGGCTGTAACGGTGTCGTATGCGACCCTAGAGAAAACAAAACGGTGTCGCATAGTGTATACTTTTTTACTGTCTGTTTTAGATAATGGCAGCTTGGAGGTACCGACTATAAATAAATAAACATGTAAAATTTAAGCCTCCAACTAAAAAGAAAAAACCTTAATGCAAACCTAACTTAACATTTATTATCAATTGAAAAATTGATGGTTGAATAAAAAAATTCGACATTAACAAATTTATTAAAATTAATGGTAAATTTTGTTTTAGAAAATGTTAAAATTTCTTTGAAAAGGTAAATTATTTTTGGAAAGATATTCAATATAGTAGAAAGATAAATAAAAAAAATAATAATTAAATTTTGATGGTCAACTTGAACATAGTTTAAATTTTTTTCCTTTTTTTTTTGCAAATGTAAATAACATATTTTAAATTAGTTAAAGGTTAGAATTACTACTACACATTATATAACTGAAATAAAAAATAGAAATAAAAATATTGGTTAAATTATAGTTCCAAGTTCTTAACTTTCTTGTTTCCACTTTTGTCCTTGTTTTTTCTAAAAAAAAAATATTTTAGTTTTCAATATATTTTTTAATTGATTTGAAATAACATCTTTTTCAATAACCACTAAAAAAAACTGAATATTAAATTATTAATAGCATGAAGCTGGTAGTATAAACACCAAATTGTGTTGTCTACTTGTCTGCAATCAATGTAATGCTGAGCCACAACTTCGTTTCTTCACAGTTTATGGGTTTCGAAATTTACTCGTGGAGTACAATATTCATTTTAAATATTTTTTAATAAAGAACTCCACTTTACTTTGAGAAAAACAAAAAGTGTTTTGTTCAAAGTTTTACTTGGGCGAATACAAAACTAAATGTGTCAACAAAGTTAGAATATAAAAAATCTTCTCCATTTTTCTATAAGATTCATTTTTTAATTTGAAGGACTTGACTTTAATTGGAAGTGGTTATGAGATTTCAGAGGCTTTTATAAAAGCTTCGAGTATCCTTCATCCCCAGAGCCAACGTTTGAATTTGATATTTTGTCTTTACTTTCTCCCTACTTCGAGCTCTTTAAAGCTATTGAATTTAATGTGATAGAGTATCAATATTGACATATTAAACATTATTATTTTGGAGTAACATATATATAAAATATTTAATAGTATTCATGTGGCTGATGGAGTTGTAGCCTTCAACAATCGTCAAAATAGAGGAATAAATTTGAATGGAAGACGTTTCAAAGGCGTTATAAAGTTTACAGAGAAAAAATATGTCTTATATCTCTAATTGTTGGCTTGTACCTCAAAAAAAAATTTGTTGGCTCGTAGATGTATCCTTCTCAAAATAAATAAATAAATAAATAAATAAATAAATATATATAACAAAAATAGAAGGCAAAAGAATAGATAACTAAACTATATATGTTTTATTTTATCTATTTCTTTCTACTATGCGTTTGGTAATTATCATTTGTCTAATAAATACGCATCATTGTCATTTAGTTGACATTGTTTACAACATTAATTAAAATCGTAATCCAAAGTTTATTATATCATCTATATGTCACAGTGCGTCAAATCAACTAATATTTAGGTGTGTTTGGGAGTGATCACAGTGTGCCAAGTCAACTAATATTTATGTGTGTTTGGGAACGATTGTAGAATAAGTGATTTTGAAAAAAGAAAATTTGAGTATAATTGATTTCAAAAAACACTATCAAAGTAATACCTTAAAAATCAATTCAAAGTGATTTTAAGTTTTCTTAAAATTAATTTTCTAATTTACCAAACATGATCAATGGAAAATAAAGTGATTTTGACAATAACAAAAATCACTCTCAAACACACCTTTTGTTTGATTGGCAATGTCACGTTATCATTTAATCGAATATCTTAACAAAAAAATTGTCCACACAATTGACATCTACTTCTTTATTTAATGTCAAATATTTAAATGTTCATATCTCCACGTCTTTTATAACAAAAATTACATAAAATTCCAAAGTTCATAAACCTAATTGAAATCAAATTGATATTTATTTTATCCTGGTTTAATTTGGCAACCTTACAAAGTTGTAATTTTTATATTATATATCATTATTATATTAAATAAATGGCATTGTTTTTATTGTTAAGAAGCATAAAAACTACTTCACTTATGCATATATTTTGCCTGCTGGTCGCATTTCTCTTTTATCAAGAAATCAAATAGACTATACAAAAATTTTGCGAATCAAAGTTCGAGAAAAGAAAGTTTTTCAATCATCGACTCAAATTTATTGTCGAACTCCACCTCGCAAAATACAGAGATATTTATGGCAAAACGAAATCCTCCCTTCTTTGATCCATACGAGCCGTGCAATTCCTTTATAAATAAATACACCTTGATCACTTATTGATGCACAAAAAAAAAATCAAATACATTTCCTTTAAGAAAATGAGAAAAAGAGCATAGTTTGTTAAAACAGAGAACTAAAAATAAATTCGTGTCTTAAAATGGGGCCTAGATATTTGGATTGAAAAAAAAAACACTGGGGATTTTATATTATTTGACCAAAAAAAAAAAGAAAAATCCCTCAACTTCATCCCTCTCGAACTGGATAACCACTATTTATTTTATATGAAGAGAGAGAGAGAGAGAAGGGGGTGCGCGCGAGAGAATGTAGGTGCGGCTTCTTTTAGAATAACAAATTGGGTTGTATAATAAAGACAGACATGCCCTGCAACGACTGAAAATTTGGCTCTTCCTCTCCCCTCTCCCCTCTGCCGCTGTTTTCTTTGGCTTTTTCTTGTTTTTGTTCCTCTTCCCAATTCTTTCCTTGTTCCTCGCCCATTCTCATCTTCCCAAATCAAAAGATTTCCAACCAGAAAAAGAGATGCAAGAACACAGAAAAGAGGAAGTGGAAGTGAAAGTGGGTGGAGGAAGAGGGGCGGAAGACATTTTTTCGCTTCTCTGATTCTTCTCTCTTCTTTTGGAGCTTTGACCCTGCGGGAAAAGGGAGAATCGCTGTGTGGGATTGAAGCGGAATCCGTTTCCTGAAACGAAGCAGCTTTTTTTTTTTTATAGCTTTACCCACCTCTTTATTTCTCTAACGAAGGGGAATGTGGGGCCATGGATTTCAGCGGCTCGATGATTAATCGGGGATTTTCTCGACGCATTTTGGGGGCCTGGTTTGGTTTCTAACTTTGAAGCAAAATCGTAAGGCCGATGTTTGTTTATCTGATGCGTGGGGAAAATCAAGTGCGGGCGTGATCTTCGAGGCGCTAATTGTTGGTTGTACGATCGGGCTGTGGATTTAAGGTGTTTACTCTTCGGAGTTGTTCTTTGGTTGAGGCTGCTGCAGAATCGGAAGAAGGCGAGTTCGTTTCGATTTCTTTTGGAAAATGGCGACCAATCTGATGGAAATGGAAATGGAAATGCAAGAACCGAGTATTGATACGGATAAGCTGAGCTACGAAATTTTCTCGATTCTGGAGAGCAAATTCTTGTTTGGCTACGACGATCAGAAGCTCTGGATACCTAAGCAGATCTCTCCGGTTATCGAATCGCCGCGGCCGGAAGCTCAAGCGGAGGCCATTGATGACGTCTCGGCGATAAAGAATCAGAGGGGGAAAATCTGCATTCTGAGCATCGATAGCGGCGGCATGCGGGGGATTCTCTCCGGCAAGGCTCTGTCCTATCTCGAACAAGCTCTCAAGATGAAGTCCGGCAATCCGGATGCCAGAATCGCCGATTACTTCGACGTCGCCGCCGGAGCCGGCATTGGAGGCATTTTCACGGCAATGCTTTTCGCGACGAAAGACCAGAGCCGTCCAATCTACAATGCGGAGGAGACGTGGCGATTCCTGGCCGAGAAAGGCAAACGGTTGTACCGTTCAACTTCAGGCTCCGGCAACGGCTTTTTACGGCGGCTCCGCAAACCGCGGGGCTCATCCTCCGCCGCCTCCGCCACCGCCGGTTTAGAGAAGGCAATGAAAGAGGCATTCGAAGAGAACGACAGAAGCTTAACGCTGAAAGACACTCTGAAACCGGTTCTAATACCTTGCTACGACCTCTCCAGTACGGCGCCGTTTCTGTTCTCCCGAGCCGACGCTCTCGAGACGGAGAGCTTCAACTTCCGGCTATGGGAGGTCTGCCGAGCCACCTCCGCCGAACCGGGCGTGTTCGAACCGGTCTCGATGGAGTCCATCGACCGGCAAACGCATTGCCTCGCCGTCGACGGCGGATTGGCCATGAGCAACCCGACGGCGGCGGCGATCACGCACGTGCTGCACAACAAGCAAGAGTTCCCGTTCGTGCGAGGGGTCGAGGATCTTCTGGTCCTCTCGCTGGGGACCGGTCAGCTGTTCGAGGTGAATTACGATTACAACCAGGTGAAGAACTGGAAGGCGAAGGAGTGGGCTCGGCCCGTCGCTCGAATCTCCGGCGAGGGCTCCGCCGACATGGTGGACCAGGCGGTGGCTATGGCTTTCGGTCAGTCCAAGAGCAGTAATTACGTGCGAATTCAGGTACGGCAATATTCTGTGCTGGCCTGCCCTCCCACATTAAACACTTCGATCAATTCGTAAATTTTTATTTTGGCTTTATTTTTCCTTTTGGTAAATTCTTTTTTGTGTGAAATTATTTTTTTGGGGTGTCGCTGTTGGACATGGATTGATATTGCGGAATAGGGTGCAATTGGTGCTGTGGACAGGCTGTGGGATGGTCAAGAGATTATCCTTCATGAACATGTAGCTCGATTTGTTTGTTTCCCTTTTAGATTTTATTTCTCACCCCCTTCTTCTACCATAGGTTTTCTTTTACATTCTTTTTTTTTTAATCAAATAGTGATGGAGATTCGAATTCATCACGAGTAAAAAGATGGGTATAGATATATGATGATTGAGTACTTAAACGATGCTCAAGTTGACTTGCATATATCTTTTAGGTTGTGTTTGATTATTATTTTGCTTTTAATTTCTTGATTTTGAAAATTATGCTTGTTTGCTTACAGTTTTGATATGTTTCCGCTTTCGTTTTCTTTAAAAAACACTTGATTTCTTAGCCAAGTTTCAAAAACAAAAATTAGTAGGTTTTAGTAATGTTTTAAAAAACTAGATGCAAAACAATCAAAGTAGTGTTTACCGGCTTAATTTTTCATGAAATGGGACCTTTATATTAGTTTTTTTTTTCTCTTTCTACGTTTGCTTAAATTCTGTCCTTTTCATTCAACGATCATTTCTGTAAGCAAGGGTGGATTAAAATTTCAACTCTTTGAGCATTATTCATCTTGCTCTTTGAAAGGAACCGTTCTTCATTTCTGACTTGCCAACTCTGTTGTGAGTTTGAGAAAAGAAAAGGAGACACAACTTTGAAAACAAGGTCTCTATAGATAATCATATTCCTTGTAAGATCTATAATTTCACATTTATTTGGATTGACAAATGAAATTGATTCAAGGGTGTGTGTTATTTCCTCTACTCTAAGGGAACTTAACCGTATTCTATTTGCCCAACTCTTTGCACCAAAATATGGTAAGTTTTGGCACTTTACTTCCTGCAATTTGCAATCTTGGCTCTTAAGATTTGCCCTTCTTTTTAGTATTGATGGAAAAGGTACCCATCGCTGCTATGTCTTCTTACGGAATGCCAATTGTCTTTGTTTAATGCAATTAATTTGCACATCTAAAATTGTCACTTGTCATTGTACCATTACTCTTGCTATATTTTTGGCTTGCATTACCCCAATTTGGGACCCACCATCTCACTAAATTCTTGCTCCATAGGTACTCTTATCATTAACTTTTTAAATTAACTTCTAGCTATCTTTTCAACTATTGTCTTCCCTGCACATAAAATCTTTATTTTCTTTCTTTTGGGACACAACAAAATCAATCATGTAGGGTCTTCACAGAGTTTGTCTTTATTAGAACAGTTGGGAACTGGGGTTTTACCGTGGCTACTATTCCCTACTCCCGTATTGATCAAAGGATATTGAATCATCGACGTCGGTGAATATTTAATTCTCTAATTTTGATTAAAATTTCAATTATTTGTGGGATTGCCAGGCAAATGGATCCAGCATAGTCCAATGTGGCCCAAATGTGGAGACAGATCCAAGTTCCAGCAATGTAAATATGCTGATTGCATTAGCAGAAGAGATGCTGCAACAGAAGAATGTCGAATCCGTTCTCTTTGGAGGCAAGAGGATCGCCGAGCAGACTAATTTTGAGAAACTTGATTGGATTGCTGCAGAACTGGTTCTTGAGCATCAGAGAAGAAGTTGCAGAATAGCTCCTACTGTTGCTTTCAAGCAAGTGTCACCCCAAAACCCTTAGAAACACTCAAGATATAGATCAAGAAGGTAAGCCCTCCCTTTACTCAAAATTCTGTCATTTATATATCTCGTAGCCTTGTGTTATGCTTACGACCCACCTCACTAGTTCTTCGAGAGATATCAAAGGTCTTTTAACTTTGGGAACTTACCTTAAACTTTAGGACTCTGAAATATATCTCCAAACATTCCCACCCCACCAAGGACACCCATTGGGTTAAAAAAATTGCTCTATTTGATTTATCATTTCCTATTTCATGCAGTAGCTTGTAAGGAAGACAATTAGATTAATTTTAATAAAGTAAAAGAAAGAAAAAGCAAAATTCTAAGGGGATCCTATGAACTTTGAGCATATGACAAACCTTGGGTTTGATTTTGTTGTAAGAAAAATGGACAATGAATTATGGAGGGAAGTCACAAGCATGTATATAAGATTTGTCCATTTGTGGGTTTGTTCAGAAAAAGGGTCAAAAGCTAATGAATGAGTTTTTGTTGTTTGGTTTAGCGATTAGAAGATAGATGATGACTTGAGGGAGGCCACCGACACTTGGTAAAGGGGTAGGAGAATGAAGGATATTCTGGTCAATGTCTTTCAAATTGAATAGGGCAAGAGGCAAAACTGCCGGAAGTGAAATCAATTCCTGTACTTCTTTCTGAAATCTGATTATATATATAGCCGTTTTATTAGGTTTGACCAGTGGGAATTACGTTTTTACCCATTTTACCACTGCTTCGGTTGAGGGAAAATTCTGTTTTTCTCATAAAAGTTGCTGTTTTACTGGTACTCTTTTGAGGTTAAGTTACCATTTTAGCCCTTTGATCATAATACTTACCACAAGATTCAAGAACCCTGTTGTTTAGTTAAAATTTTCTTTGGAGTTGGGAAGAGAAGAGTCACTGTAAAAGTCAAAGTTGGGTGAGTCCAACCAAATATTTGCGAGTGGTTGAGAAGATAAAGATTGAACATGTTTAACTTTTTGACAGACAGTAAAGGCAGTAAAACAGGGGAGGGAGTCAGAAGGAAAACCCTCCAAAGGAACATTTTCAAAAGCATAGCTGATAGCACCAACGAAGCTACCAAGTTTGGTCAGATTTTGGGGAGAAGTAAAAGCCTAGCCAATCCTTGCCCCTTCAAGCACGCCTAGCCCCTATATTTCTCATTTTGACCCTCAATTTCTAGCTTCTCTTTTTGAAAACCTTTATTATTTTTTTTTCTTTACAAAAATCAAATCTTGTTTCTTTCCATATAAATAATTGCTCGACCCGATTAAATTTTTAAATGATTCTGACGTAGCTAACGTCGAATGATAGTAGTACCTAGGTTGGCATGATAGTACACAAATTTCCCTATTCTTTTGGCTTCTCGTTCTTTCCTAACCTTTTCTTTCACATGTCACTAAACTCAAAAGTTTAAGTTGATAGGTGATGGTATATTAAATATTTTATGTATATACTTCTAACATTCACCATCATCCCTTTCAGCCCAACAACATGTGGGGTTGATGATGATTTAAACCTCTAACCTTTTAGTCGAAGATCTATGTTTCAACCTTACCCTCAAACTGGCACATTCATCCCCAAGTATCTATCTATCAGTATCAAATTTATTGTAACTCATCAACTTAATCTTTTGGATTGATTGGTGACTTAACATAGTAACGGAACAAAAAGTATCGAACTTTTATACTCCCACACAAACGTGAAGGGGAGTGTTAAGGAATTTACGAAAGATTGAATTTACCGTAGTCTATTAGCTTAAGCTTTAATACTTACCACTAAACTAAAAAACTCAAAGTGGCCAAGTGGATAGATTAGGTTAGATATATTCATTGTTTTTACACACATTCTTAACAGTACTATTAATATCACTTCTCTAGTTTGTAACAACAGTGATGATTTTTGTGTGCAGGGAAAATTACCACCTGTTAAAGGAGAGAGAGAGGAAAAAGAAGCAACTTTTTATTTAATTTGTTTTCTTTGTATTGTGCATGTGGAAATAGGAAGAAGTTGAAGGAAAAGGACAAGAGAAGAAGTGGAAAATCTTAGTGGGATATTTTGCCTGCCTAAGGCAAGGCAAGGCAAGGCAAAGGCAAAGGCAAAGGCACTGTGGTGTCCACTCCACTCTTTGTTTTACAAAACTGAAAAACACCATTCATTCAGTTCAGACTTAAAGATCTCAAAGCTTTTGGATTTGGCAACTCAAACAAAATATATTTCAGGTCTGAAAATTAGAATCCCCTTCTTTTCTTCTTCACAAAATCTCATTTCCAGGCCTCTGTTTCTGTCCTCTCCTTTTTTCCTTTTCAATCCCTTTCATTATTATTTATTTCACAATATATATATATATTTTTTCGGCAATTTTAATTTCTTTCTTTTTTCAGCGACCGACAGTTTCCATTATATCAAACCAAAATGGCAACTTTATATATATATATATATGTATGTATATGACATGTGGGCCCCATTCTTTGATGAGACAGAAAATTAGATTTCTCATTTCTTTTTCTTTTTCTTTTTCCCTTTTTTTCCTTATTTTACTATCCAGTCCTTTTGAAGTGCCTGCTCTGAAGCAACATAATCCCCAATGCACCTCTCTCTGTCCTCTGTTTCGTTTCATTTCCCTTTTTAAACTTGTATATGTTTGTAATTAGCAAATGGTTCCCAGAGAAATTGGTGTCAGATTTTTATTGAAGACCATTTATGTCCTCAGCTGTTTATTTAAGACCGTTGATATTTTTCTGTCTCTCTGAACTTATGAGCTTATGATGATTGGATGGTGCTTGATTGATAGAGTGGAATTTACTATTACTTTCATTCATTGGAATGTTAATATATTATTTGTGGTTCGTCTAATAATCATTTTGTTTTTAATTTTCAGTTTCTAGAAACTAAATTTGTCAACACTATCTTTACCTATGTATTTTTTTTGTTATCTATTCTTTAAAAATATTCTTAAAATCTACGTTAAAATTCAAATTTATTTTTAAAAGAAGGGCATATCATACAAAAAAAAAGTAAAAACAAAATGTTTATCAAATATCGCCTAAGGAAAAAGAAGTTGTCAAAAGTACAACATGTGGGGGTGGTGGATTGAACTAACAATCTTTTGGTTATAGGTATATGTCAATTATGGGTTAAGTTATATTCGCTCTAACATCAAAAATCACTTTTTAATCCATACTTTCGTTGAAATAACAATTTAACTTCTGAACTTTAGTTTGTAATGAATTAGTTCTTCTACTCTTAAATTTGTAATAATTTAGTTCATAAACTTTAGCATGTAACAATTTATTTCCAATAGTTTGAAATTTGTAATATTTTTTCTTTGAGATAAAATTTGTAATAATTTAATCCATATCGTAAAAAATGTTGGCAATATTTAATGAAGTTTTTTATATATGTTTATCCCTAAAATGGTAATGGACTGTGTTTGTGAATTACAAAAGCTTAAATTGTTAAAAAATAAATTGTTATGTAAAGTTTAAAAGTTAAATTGTCCCAAAATTGGAAAGTAGCGGAAGTTGGTGGATTTGGTTGGTAGATTTTTGGTACCATGCGCATGGCCTTGGTTTTGGCATGCCTTTTGAAAAAGATGACATTTTATTGGTTTTCTGATTCCTTTTATCTCTTTTTATTTTTTCCCCATTCATTATTGCGAAATATGAAGGTGGGAAGTTTTTAAAAAGTCAAAAGCTTTTGTTCTTGCAGGCCTTTCTTTCGACCTCAATTTTTTATGCGCATGAAAGCTTTGTATAAAAAGAAACCCAACAAATGTATTCTTCTTGCTCAAGAAAACCATGGGATATGTTAAATAATTATGTAAAAGTGTATTGATGATCATAGTGTTCCTGTTGGGTGTAGAGAACTAAGTAAAAATTGGACCCATAGCATGAAATTTCGAATATAGAATTTTCGAGTACTTTATTTTGTAAAGTTTAGAATTTAAAATAAAATATTCAATGCTGTGAACTAAAATAGAATTATGTATGTTTGTGGACTAATTTGAAATGTCCAATGTGGTTTAACTAGTTAAAGGGATAAGATACTTATTACTTTTCTTTCATAAGGTTGAAGGTTCGAATTTCCGTATTCACATCGTTTAATTAAAAAGAATGAAAAAAAAAGAGAAAAGATTCAACTTTCCATCCGTTGTTAAACTATTAAAAAACATATATATATATAATTTATTCATGGTTGTGGAGATTTTTTACCTTATTTTAAGATGATTAATGCAAATTAACTACTGAGTTAGGTCGAAATTAATTGTTTTCCATTACTATTAAAAGGAGAGATTTTTGAAATTGTAACATCTCTAAACTTAGATCAATATTCACGATTCTAAATTTCAATTAAGAAATTCAAAATTTTTAATTAGTTTAACAATGTGGATGTGGAAGATAAAATATTTATCTATAGAAATAGTAATAGATGTCTTATCTACTCGGCCATGCTTAAACTTGCTAGCACATTTAAGTTAGTTTAACATTTTCTTTGTAGGTTCGTGTTGATGTTGGATTCTAAATGAAGTGATATCCACGGTGAGTTCTTTTGACTCAGCTAAACGGAGCGAACTATACAAAAGAAACATGTACGCAATGAACAAACACTCTAACACTCAAGTTAGTTTAAGGCTTGATTTATACAACGGTGAGTTCTTTTGACTGAGCTAAACGGAGCGAACTATACAAAAGAAACATGCACGCAATGAACAAACACTGACACCCAAGTCAGTTTAAGGCGTGATTTATACAAGTTCGTTCAAAATAGAATTGCATTACCGGTAGACTAAGTGCGAGAGTGTGGGTGTTATAGGAGTTGAGGGAAAATATTGTTACAAAGACAAGTGGTTTCATCTCATAGTTCGATGTCCACATGTCGAAGGACATTTTGCAAAAGTGCAAGCTATATAGACCGATAGGTCTTCATTGATAGACTATTAGTCAGGTATCAAGCTATTCAAAGGCAAACTATTTTAGTCAATTTTATATTATTCTAAAAATAGAAATTATGGAATTTTCTAAATTTGCATCAATCAAATTAGAATGCAATGAGTATAATGTAATTAGCCCCAAATTAAGCGAACATTACTCCGCATAATCTGGCTTTTTAAAAAGGTAAAATCACGGACCTAACCTAGTAACCAAAGAACAATTTACTGTTGTAATTACTGCCCGTGTTGCTCCTTTTCACTGTTCTGAGTTAATTATATTTCTACTTTGGGGACCGAATAGTCCAATCTCTTTCAATCTATATCACCAAAAGTTATTGAAAAAGAAAGTTAAAGAAACTGCTTTCCCCCTCCAATTTGACACTTGTTTTGCTTTTGATGCACAGCACCTGCAATGATTTAAATATTATAAATTAACAAAACAAAAAAAAAGTATATATATATAATTTTTTTTTAAGATTCTGCTGCTTTCATCAAATTAAACCTTAAAAGTTAAAACAAAGGGGTGAAAATAATCTCTCTTTCCGATCTAAATTAAAAAATTACTCAAAACCAATGGCACAGAATCAAAACATCTGAATTTAGTCACAAAATCTAGGTAAAAAAGTTCAGACTCAACATTAAAATGTTTAATGGCTGCTATTCATAGTGTATTTTATCAAGAAGTTACCACAAGCATTTCAACTAGCCACAAATCAATAAAAAAGAAAACTCAATTATTAAGGCGTATTAATTTCATCACGGGAAGAGTTTCCCAATTTAGTATCTGAATGAGTAGAAAATATTTTCATTTTAATAAAAAATTGAAGTCATGAGTAATTTTTTAGAGTCAAATAGATTAATCACTAAGGTTAAGGATCCTATATTCATAAGATAAGTGTGTCAAAAAATATATATACCAATAAGATAAGGGACTTAACACGAGTTTATAATAGACATGAACTACTTCTCAGATTGTCAGTTGATTTTGAAATAGAACCCTTGAATATTAATATGGTATCAAAAACCCAAAACGATTCTATTAAAAAAAAATCATTTGCTAATATGACGGGGTTTATTCGTACCCCACTTGTATCTTTATCAAAAACAAATTAATGGTTGATCAATATTTTATATAGGATGCAAAATGATGTGACATAAATTTATTAATTCATCAAATAGAGACAATATTATCAAATAATTGAACCTCAAACCAATATTATTGTGTCACACATTATTTTATCAAATAAATTACGTAAGCTTCTAAAACAATGTTCAAAGTTTTGTCGATCATCGATCGCAATCAAATCTTATTCTCTACCTGAAACAATCCTTGATCTTTGTCTCTTTTTTTTAGCTTTATAAACGAGACATAAACCTCAATCACTCAATTATATATGTAATTTAGTGTAGTTTTTGCTTTTGGCGGACAAATAATTGATTAAAAAAATAAAATTATTGTTTTGGTCAATAAATAATTGGTTATGACTAAACCTTGTGTAATTGAATTGGCATCAACTTTTTTGGTATTTTATAATGATTAAAGAAGCTTATCCCTTCTGCACATCAATGAATCCAATTTATCACCTTCCACATCCTGTCCCCCTCCAACTGATCAAACATAACATCATTTCTTTGACAAATTAATAACAGTAATTTAATTTGATTAACAGATATTTCTTTTAGGTTGAAATTCGAATTCATAATATTTTGGTGGGAAAAATAAACGCTATAAAACAGTTGAATTATAAGAATTTGGCCAAAGAAAAGGAAAAAATGGCTATAGAGAACCTTTTGAGTTCAAATTCAACCATAAATGTGCTTTGGCTTAATTTTTCTCTTCTTGAGCGTGCTTAGTTAAATTATAAGTTTAGTTCCTTGTTTGTGTTTAATAAATTTTTTAATTTTGAAGATTGTTTAATAGGTCTCTCCACTTTTAATTTTGGGTCGATTAGGTTTCTAAATTTTAAAATATTGTCAATTAATAGGTCTCTAAATTTTAAAAAATATCTAATAATACATCTCTAAATTTTCAATTTTGTATTTAATAGATCACTAATCTAACCATCATTTTTTAAAATCCACAAACTTATTAAACACAAATTAAAAGTTTAAGATTATATTTTATGAAAAAAAATCAATTTTAGATCCAATAGATTAATGAATTTTTAAAATGACAAATTTCTAAAAAATTTATTAGACACAAAAATTGAAAATTAAAAAATCTGTTAGATATTTTTTTAAGTCAAGAGACCTATCAGAAATAAATATGAAAGTTCAAAAACTAAACTAATAATCTAACCTAATATTTTATATTACAATCATTGTAGGGTAAAAATTAAGTTCAAGATAACCATTTAGCTATCTGCTTTGTTTATATAAAAGAATTTCAATATCGTCATTTATGTTTAATTTTTGTGAATCAAGTCTTTTCCTTTCTTTAGTTTATTTAGTTATTTCATCAACCACTCGACAATTTAACTAAGTTATAATTACTTTATGTTTTAATTTTATGAGTTCGATACGTTGAATATTTATAAAGTCGCAAATCTAGTACATGCTTTATATATCAATGCAAGCTGACTTATTTGACCCGAAACAAGTTCAAAATACTATTATGCTAACAACTAACCAGCACGAGAACGATAGAGGAAAGAAAAACAAAAAAGATAATTCTTTTTAGTCTCAAACCAAATGGCTTAATGCTTCAAACCAAGGCTGGAAATTGTATGGGCTCTTGCAAGTCTTGATTGATGGGAAACAAATTGCACTGTCCATGCTGCGCCATCAATTGGTCCACAAGCACAAGCGACACCATTGCTTCTACTATAGGCACGGCTGCACCAGATTTCCAATTTATAAACTCATAAATTAATTTAATTGTGAATCGACGAAAATGACCCTATGCATGTATTGCATTGTTTTGATGACTACCTCGTGGGACGACGCATGGATCATGGCAATCGAGAGCCTTCAATTCGACCTCTCTTTTGTCTCTTGTTACTGTTTGTTGCTTCCTCTATCAAAATGTAAAAAGACGTTAATCTACATCATACTATAAAAATTTAATCATTTTTAATATATTTTCATTGAAAAAATTTAGAAAAGAGAGGGATCGAGATTTGGAGTCGGTCCAAGTGCGACGATATGTGCATAGACTTACTCCGATTGTGGCTATTGGCTTGAAAGCTACTCTCATGACTATAACTTCTCCATTAGATATTCCTCCCTACAATCGTTCACCCAAATCCATTAAAAAAAAGGTGAGTAAAACATATGCGAATTACCCTTATTAATAAAGGAAATATATATAAATTGTAAAAATAAAAAACTGCGAAACAAAAATTATTATCAAACGGATTTTAAATATGTGTTCGAGAATACTTGTATTCCACCAGATTGATTGGTTCTCGTTCTGATTCTTCCATCTTTATCAACAAAGAAAGGATCGTTATGTTGACTCCCTGTCAAGAAAGTGCCTGCAAATCAGAGACTTTTGTATTAGTTTTGCAAAAAAGGAAAAAATTAATTTTTTCTCAAAATTACAAAAATACAAATGAAGTAATTTAGTTGGCGCTGAGAGATATGACCAGCAAAGCCACTGCCAATATGAAAGCCTTTAGAGGCAGGAATTGACATGAGAGCTTTAGCAAGCTCAGCCTCAAGTTTGTCAAACACTGGCGAACCCAGCCCCTGTAAACAACAAACGTTACCGTTTGCGTTTTAGAGTAAGTTTAGAATGACTTTTAAAATGTTGACGAGTATTTTTTTGTCTAATTAGAAGTATTTTTAATTTTTTTTTGTAGTAATTGGTTATGTAATTCTAAGTTTTTAAGAAAACACTAGGAGAGAGACAGATTACAAACACGTGGACAATTCTTGATAATACATGTAACAACACCACCAATGGAGTCTCCTACTGCATGGACCGTATCAATAGCAGCCATCATCTTCTCTTCATATTCAGGGACTGGACATCTCACCACACTTCTATCTACCTGCATTTACAATTTTGTGTCTAATAGATCATCGTCCTACATGATATGTTGGACTATATTATTTTTTACTATTACATGACGGTTGATTTAAATAGGTTTATTAAGATCTAAGAATACAAAAATTGAAATGACACGACGCTATTCTTATCAAATACTTTTTAAAAAAGAAAAATTGAATAGATATTTAGAGACCAAGTTATAACTTAACCCTTTTTTTTCACTACTCATCAACCTTTACAAATCATAAATTCTAGTGACAAATTATGTTGTGTTTCTTCACAGTTTCTTTAGTTTATTTTATGCTTTCTCGAAAATACACTTAAATTATTAGTCAAATTTAAAAAAGTAAAAACAAAATTTTAGAAATCTTCCTTTCTTTTTTAAATTCTGTTTTTAAAACTAGGTTTTGAAAAGGTTTTCTAAATGTAAACAACACGCCACAGAAATATATGGATGAAAATAGTATTTACAAGTTAAGCTTCTAAAAATAAATAAACATCAAAATATCAAAAAGAGGTTCAAGGTTGTTATGGGATTGGATCTGGCTAAGGAAATGGGCCTCTCCAGACCAGAGAGGCCCAAACCTAGCGACAGACTGAGCAAGTCGAGGCTCGGACCCGACCCCGACTCGGCTTGATTGACCGAGCCCACTTTCACTCCTCTCCCGTTGGGTGAGGTGCCCCGGTCCATGAATCCCTGTAATCCAGTAACGATCGATAGATGGACTCAATGAGAAGGTTTCATAAGACAAAACTACTGTAAATGGAACCACTCGCTCCACCCTGAAGGTAAGCAAATAAACCCTAAGTACTTCATAGTAATTCTCCCATCGCCGATTTAAACATCGGAGCCAGTGTGTGACTGAAGTCACATCGGGTTAAAGTTGTTTGGTCTTGCAAGCATCTGATCCCTTATTATCGAGCTTGGTACACATTTGACGAGGACCAAAGATGCCAAATTTCCCGTATCAACAAAGGTATAAAAATTCAAATATTTTCTAATACAACATTAAGATGTAGGAATTTAGACCTTAATCTCAAATAAATGAGTTAATTATATATCTGTACTGCTGAGCTATATCTGTAACTCAATAATTCCTTTGAACAATTCAAACATAGTTTAATAAACTAGAATTTATTAAAACAGTAACCATACCTCATCTTGTGTTAGACAATTGTAATCAACCATACCCTCTGGAATAACAACATCGTGGACTTGAGAGGCAAACCCAATAATCTAATGAAAAATTAAAAAAATTAAAATTAAAATTAAAAATCGATTTAAATTAGGAAGAAAAAAAGAATGATGTTAAATTAAAGGTAGCTTAATTTAGCTGGCTAATTAAGAAGAAATACCTCGGTTCCAGAAAGTTCCTTGAGAATTTTCTTAGCAACAGCTCCCGCTGCCACTCTTCCAACGGTTTCTCTAGCTGAAGCTCTCCCACCACCCTTCGAAATAAAACCTTTTTAAATATAACAAAGGATAAATCATACTCATTCCACTCAAAATGAATTGTCTAATTTTCATTTATACCCTTCAAATTTTGCAGCATTTCAAAAATCACCCTCAATATTAACTCCACTGACCCTATAATACCATATTAAATGATCAATATTCATGAGATTCATCTAATCTCATAATCAATTGACAATAGAAGGAGAAGGCCTTGCATCTTATAAATTTGGCTAAATCTCTTTAACATACCCTTCAAGATGGTGGCTGTTTTCAACTCACTAATCTTAAGTGAATTACTCGTTTGAGGTTGGTAGAATCTGATATAAACTACCAATCAGTCTAAAAAATTAGGCAAATAGATTACGATAAATTTAAGATATCTTTTAACATCTCCCAAAGTCAAAGGAGTAATTGGCATATATCTCAACCATAATTAGCACATATTCTTACATTTTTTAGACTTAACCATAATTGACATATATCTCCAAAAAAAATCTCCCAAAAGAAAAATGCAAAATAATTTTGAAAACAATTAAAAAGGGTGAGAATGATGAAATATCATTAATGTCAATATTAATTGGTAGAGTTAATTAATTAATTAATTACCTCAACGGCTCGAACTCCATACTTCATATCATAAGTTGCGTCGGCATGAGATGGCCTATAAACCATTGACATTTCATTGTAATCCTGTATGTATAATCCAGTCAGTTAAAATAAATTACTGCTCGTGGTAATTAATTAAATTTATATTACGCCAATTTAAAAATTTTTATTTTATAAAAAGGAGATTTCAAGCTATGATTAAAGAGGAAATATTAATTCTTAGAAGATGTAAATAATTTCCTATATTACTTACATGCCTACTTTTTTCTGTATTGGGTACAAAGATGAGAATAGGTGTTCCCGTGGTCACGCCTGAATGCATCATATGTTCATGACGTTTAGTATATGAGTGAAACTTATATATATACGAGGAAAATATGATATTTTGAATAAATTAAAATCAATATTTTAATTGTCAGAGTGAACATAGCTCGATGATAATTAGTATATATCTCCAACTGTGAGTTTAATCACTCGCTCCTATATATTGTACTAAAGCCTATTTCAATTAATGGTGTCAAAAACTAACACAAAGTTTTTTTTATTTATAAGAGCTTTTTTTTGTTGACATTTTTATAAGAGCTATTCATGGATGACATATATAAAGTTTAAAATTATAAATTTAATCTATGAACTTTTAAATTTGTGTATAATAAGTTAAGTTAAAAAATTGTTGTTTCTAGACTTTCAATTTTGTGTCTAACAAGTCTTTGACATATTCAACATATTTTTTAAAGTTCCATATGTATCTATTAGACATAGAATTTAATTTTGTGTCTAATAAGACCATTAAATTTAATTTTGTGTCAAATAAATCTACGAATTCTAAGAAATTTCGACTAAGTCAATGACCTATTAGACACAAAATTAAAAATTTATAGATCTATTGGATACAAAATTGAAAGTCTTAAAATTTATTAGACACTCTTGAAATTCATAGATCTAGTAAATACATAATTAAAAATTCAGAGACATATTAAATATTTTTAAAGTTGAGTGGACTAAACTTGTAATTTAACCTCCGTACAATTTAAAACAAGCATAATGTAAGACCCGTTAAATCTCTCTTTTTTTTTTTTGACATAAGTTAAATCTATTTTAAATTATATATGATTTGAATGGAGATTTTAACGCTATATCTGAAAAAAAAACACAAAAATCAAAAGAAAACAAAAGAAAAAGAGAAAATATATATATCAAACCATCGGTAACTCCTGAAAGTATACGGCAGGTATCAGTCTCATTTCTGTTGGTTGTAGTTCGACCCTCCTGACCTGTTCTCCTGATAATGCCATTAGATCGTTTATTTATATAAATACATCTTTTTTTTTTCTTTTGTATATTTTCAAATATTTTATATAAATTTTAAATGTCAACATATGTGATAATAACTGCGAAGAAATTGACATTCAAATTAGGGGCGTCATTTTTTCCCCAGGAACATGCCATAAACGGGGCGAAGAAAAATAATAATAATGGAGATTTTTCCTCTTCCCCTCGTTACTTAGTCCCTTTCTTTTTATGTTTTATCGTTTTCTCTGGAAAAATAAATAAATAAAAAATAATAATAAAATTAAAAGTCAATAAGAAAATTAAAGACCCATTGAGTACTTTTCATGTAATTAATACGTTATTTTGATTTTTGTTTATTATTAGGGAGAGGAGCAACAATTATTTCAATAATCATAATTAGGTATACAATTGAGAGAATATACGACCATATTTGTTGTACTAAAAGAAAAGAAAACGAAAAATATATGTCGAATCGAGCATATTTCAAAGAGTTAAAACATCTATCTTGGATAAAAAAGTAAACGTAAAAAATATTGCATAATTAATTTTATTTTACAGATCATACCTTTTAATAATTATTTTTTTTTATTAAAAAGATCAACCTTTCAACCGAATCAAATGAATGTTCACATGGGAACGATGGGACGGGGAAGCCTTCCCATTCCTGCTCCATTTCAATTCTCATCCCTATGAAATTTTCTATTATATTTTACGGGAATTATTCTCCGTTTATTATATTTCTTGTTATTTCAAATGATTTCTCCATTAAATAATTTTTTTTTAAAATTTCTAATTAAATGCTTAGAATAATATAACAAATTTTTACTTTAAAAAATCTGAGAAAGGAAATAAACTGGAAATTATGGTTTGTATAACTGACATTTGTAGATCCAACAATGTAAACTTGGGGGAACAAAAAAGGAAAACTGTTCGAAAATCCAATCAAAAGAGTAGAGGCAGAGCAGTACCTTCTGTTGAGCTCCGCCTGCAAATCCGGTTCGGAGAGGCGGCGGCGGGGAGGACAGCCGTCGATGACGCAGCCGACGCCGCCGCCGTGCGACTCCCCGAACGTCGTGACGCGAAAGTAAGTGCCGAACGAGTTGCCGGCGGCTCGTATTCCGGTGACATTACGGGATGAAGGGATGGGAAACGAGAGGGAAAATGGCCGAGAAGAAAACTTGGAAATCCTCAGAGCGGAGAAGCCGCCGCCGGAGCCGAGGACCGGTGAGGAAGCGGCCATTTTTCAGCGTCGGAGAAACTAGAAAGGACGAGGGCTTTGAAAATATCACTAGAGCGACCAATAGGCAATAGCAGAACATTGCATACGGGATGTCTCCAATTATTTCAAACCATATTTCGTTTCTCTTTTTTTTTTTTTTATCGTGATATATTATTGGGTTTGCGAGAGAGTGTAGAAAAAGTCTTGGAAACAATAATTATTTTTATCGGTATTAATCATTATTTTGGATGAAACAACGACATTAATATTGTGGAGCTACCAGAGATATCGTTGTCTCTAATAAATCTCG
The DNA here is from genome assembly GCF_013281855.1 of Momordica charantia. Lineage (NCBI taxonomy): Eukaryota > Viridiplantae > Streptophyta > Magnoliopsida > Cucurbitales > Cucurbitaceae > Momordica > Momordica charantia. Next base: position 27,667,836 of record NW_028275167.1, on the reverse strand, counting down.
GATGGTATAGTCAATATGTGATTCGTGGTTGTGTTCTATTCTGTACATTAGTTTGGTGGTACTGGTTTGATATGATATATAAGAGAGGACAATTATTTCCATCGGTACGAGACCGAGGGATACTGTTTCAACATAATTTCAATTTGATCTATAAATGGTTCTATAGTAGCATCAAAATCCAACTTTACAAGTTATTTATAGTTACATATATTATGTCAAGAAGTACAATTGAGGTTTTTCTTTTTCTTTTAAAACTATGGTAGGTAGAATACGAAAATTTAAAACTTTCATCTCTTCAGAGAAAAAAAAAAGTAGATTTCATTGTTCGTTTGCAACGCAATTTCTATGATTCTTCGGTTCATTATCAAGAGTACGCTATACTACTGAGTACTGAGCTAATAGTCTTTGGTGTTTCATCAATATTAAAAGCGAGAGAAACTTCATCCCTTTCTTTTTTTCGACCCTACCTTATCTTTTGGGGACATAGAAAAGAGGATCCTATCAACTTATTTTGACTTAAGAATAATAAATTTATGAGTTTTGTTGAAAAAATTTCCAAATTTAACTCACAGATAGTTCACTTTTTTTTTTTCCTTTTTTGTCTAAAATAATGTCAAACCAAAATATTCAACCAGAAGCAGCCCTGAATCCTCTCTCTGGAGAGAGGAGGTGATATTATCCGAAATAAATTTAGAGCCGTAGAAATTTAATAAACAATAAATTTAAACGCAATGTTCCGGAAATGAACCATCAATCAATAATTCGGGGCTTATTTTTTTATTTTTTTAAAAATTAGTTTTCTTTATTTATCCTCTTATTATTATTAGGGTCCACCAAGCACGTTGATCAGGTGCTACAGTGACTGACATCCTCTGACCATAATTATTTCACGTATCTCGACGAAGAAAATTCACTTTTTATCTTTTAAATTTAGATGTGTGAGTCAATTTTAGTCCTTAGTTTCTTAAAAGATGGTTATACTTTTCTAAAATATCTCGTTGGGTGAAGATTTGAATTCATGATCTTTTCATTAAGAAATATGTAATTAAATTTGTTCTAATTAATACAAGATCAAAATTAAATTAAAAAATTACCTTTCAACATACTAAAAAGCTATATTAATTTTAACTAACAAAACACTCCTATCATATTAAAAGAAATGCTCAAATACAATCATAAAATGATATAGTCTAAGCCAATACAAACTTAGCTCAACCAATTAAAATAAATATCCTCGGTAAGATGTCAACATAAACGGATAAAATTATCAACGTATATATATACCATGGTTTTAAATATCCAAAGACAATTTATATTGACAAATCTATGTTACCATGGATTCGACATCGACATGAAAGGTAAATCGACATTTTCATCATAGTACAAACAAATTGACAAAATATAAAAAATATCAACAAAATGTCATTAATATATACATAATATTAATATTAATTATTTTTAACTCATTTAGAAATAGAAAAATGTTTATTTGTTAATTTAAATATTTTTACGATTTTTAAAATTTTCTAACTTCTACATAAATATCCATCAACATCGATATTTTATCGATATTTTCACTGGTATTTTTAGGGATGGTATTACCTGCAGGACCCGATCGGGTCGGGATTCTCCGGTTTGATTGGGAACGGGGCCAGATCGGAGATCCCAATCGGGTTCCCCAGCGACGACGGGGCGGGGACGGGGATCGGTCCCCCCGTCACATCCCCATCCCCGACCCCGACCCCGACCCTGCCTCATTTAATTTTTTATTATTTTTTATATTTTTTATATAATAATATTAATATATTTATTTTATAAATACTTTTTAATTTAAAAAAAAACTCAAGCTAACACCTCATCTAGCCACTTTTTGTTCACTCTTTATACTAATAATAACAAAAATTAATTAAAAAATTTTAAAATATATTTATAATGGGGATGGATTCTCCCACCGGTCCCGCCCCAAAAATTTCGGGGACGGGGGAGGGGGATAGGAAAAAAATCTCCAACAGGACGAGGATGGGGATAGCCCCAATCCTGCCCCACTCGTTGTCATCTTTAAGTATTTTGATGAACTTGAGACCTCGACATTTCCATTGTGTAGTTTTTGTTGACGCGAGTGGCGAGCGGTAGAGAGGCAGAGGGATTGTGACCAGGCGAAGTATTTACAGTCTTTACAGGGAAGATATCTCAAAATTTACAACTACGGCCACCATTTTCGTTTGGGCTATTTCCTTTATTCAATCAATTTTTTTCCCTTCTTTACTTTAATAAAATACTGGTTGTCGCGTTGATTGGAGAAAGTTAGAAAATGATAGAACAGTGAAAATTGGAGAAGAAGGGAAGGGAGAGAAGGCGAAAAAACCATGAATTTAAAATTACATAAAAATATATAAAATTATTTAATATTGTCACGTCATTTAAAATTTTATCATTCAATTATAACACATCATATGTCGGTTAATCAACTAACCATCAAATAAATTGAAGGACCATTTAGAACAACTTTCAAAATGTCAGAGAGTAAAAAGTCACTTTTTAAAATTTATGGGCCAAATAAACACTTATCAAATTCAGGGATCAAAACTATATTTTACTCTAAAATATTTTTTACATTTAAAAAAAAAGTTTTAGATTGAAATTTTTACCCCCATAATTGTGATATTCTATCTTGAAAAGGTAGCTGTTGCCATGATTTTTCAGTTGTTTTTAACCGAAAAATAATAAATAAATAAAAGTTGTCAGGTTATCAATAAATGAGAGCCATAACTCCATTTACTGTGTACAAACATAACTGCAACCTGCACATCGGGTACAGAACTCAGTTTTTAGTTACTACAAAGTTAAATTAGGAATTTGATCTCAACCATTTAAGTTATAAACACATTTAATTTATGTAATTTCATTGAAAGAGTGATTTAATCTTTAAATTCTAACATGTTACAGTTTAGTTCCTGTATTTTCAACCATTATCCTATTTTAACTTTTAAAATTTAAACTACGTTATTTTTAAATTTAGGTTAGAAACCATATTTCTAACATATGTTTTTATTTAGATTATATTGTTAATTAAAAATGCTCATTTTAAATTACCTCGTGGTAGTCTAACATTGGTAGAATAAGTTTTTAACCAATATAAGTTTAGTTCAATGACAATTGACGTGTCTTAAGTTTGAATCCCTTCACTCCCACCTTTTATTGTACTCAAGAAATTAAAAAGAAAACAAACCAACTTACTTGTGATTAAAATCATTTTTAAGAAAAACTTTTTAAAAATGTGCTTAAATTAAAATTACTTTTCAAAAATAAGTATTTAACGAGTTTGTTTAGGAGTGAACTTTTGCATTATCAAAAATCACTTCCTTTTTCATTTATCATATTTGACAAATTAAAAAAATTAATTTTAGAAAAACTTAAAATCACTTTAAATTATGATGATTTTGAAAAATTAATTATACTTAAATCTGTCTTTTCAAAATTACCAGTTCTAGCTTCACTTCCAAACATACTCTATCAAGAAAACTCATTTAAGATGAAACAAAATGAAATTTTATGCAACTGAGTTCGTTCCGTTGTTCCATTATAATACAAGACACCATTGACATATATTAAAAAAAAAAAGGATTTTTTAAGGCTAGAATACAATGGAAAAAGTTCTAAGAAAATTCCATAACCACCCTGGAGGGAGCATGAGTTTTCAATATCATTTCTTCATATTCATCAATAGGATCTGAGAGAGCAATAATAGCTCCTCCAGCTCCTATGGAAGCTTCACCTTGATGCAAAACAACTGTTCTTATCACAATATTAAGATCAAATGTCTGGTTGTATGAGATATATCCAATGCAACCCGAATAGATACCTCGAGGACAATTCTCGATGGAGTCGAGGAGCTCCATTGACCTCAACTTCGGCGCTCCAGTCATCGAACCACCTGGAAATGCTGCTTTTATACAGTCAATGGCACTTGCATTTGACTCTTTCTTGCCTTGAACCGTGCTCACCATAGTATGAACTGTTGCATATGATTCTACGTCCATGAGCAGTGGAACATGGACAGAGCCCGGTTCGCACACACGACCGAGGTCGTTCCTTAGAAGATCAACGATCATTAAGTTTTCAGCTTGGTTCTTTTCACTGTGCCAAGAGAAGTAAATGTTAGTTGATAACATATCTGTGTTAAAATCAAATATTTATACAATGTAGAAACTAAGGTTCCAGAGAACTCGATTATTCTTATTCTCATTACTAAAGTCTATATATATAGACAAATATGCAAGGTTGACCTAATCCTATAAGAAGAAGGTAAAGGACAAAGGACAAATTAATATTAATACAAGAATATAAAATATACTAATATCTATACCTAACATACAATTTCAAAAGAGTAAAGGCAAATCCGATAGGGTGAAAATGAGGTTAAACTACAACCAAGGTAGACAAAAAAGTATTTGTTATTAGAACATTACGTTTTTTGAGGGAAATAAACTGAGATCGCTCAAAATTCATCTCAAAATAGACAATTTTTTAAAAGACCCACCACAGAATATGAAACATTGGTACATAGCTCCTGTTTTATTAATGCATAACTTACTATCAGAACTATCAGGGTTTTGCAGCACTAAAAATTTGAATAACGTACCTATACTGCAGCTGCATTTTGAGTTGTTCATCTTCCTCTGTTGTCGCTCCACGCTTTGTAGTACCTTTGATGGGTTTCGCTTCCAAAACGCCATCCCTGTTCAACTGTAGGAACCGTTCTGGCGATGAACAGCAGACGCATATATCTTCGCTTGAAAAATTTAGCCAAGCAGCATAAGGTGCTGGATTTTTTTCTCTAAGCCTAAGGTAAAGTCTCAGAGCATCGATTTCCTCAATTCTTTTTCTAATTTGGGTTGTGTAACACAACTCGTAACTTTCGCCATCTTTGATGTATTGCTTACACTTTTCGACATCACTTATATATCCCTCCTTTGATCTCTTGGCAACAAAATCTACTTTACATCGGGTAAATGACTCATTTAGTGAAATTTCTTCAGTTAACTTCTCTGGAACGGAAGTTTTCAATTTCATAAGCTCAAGCTCTGCATTGTCCAACCATGATGTCGAAGTATAACATTCTTCATGTATTGATAACAAGTATACATCATCGGAGTAGTGATCGATGACCAAAAGATTGTCAGCGAAAAAGAAACACGCATCTGGAGTCCTGGACTTGTGTTGGTTGTATGCTGCACCACATTCTACTTTGAGTTCATATCTGCACAATATAGAGGGTTATGTTAGCATACACGAAAACGCGTTATCTTTTTATTAGCATTCCAGTATTCCGGAAGATTAATGCAACTATTTCCTAATTTTATTCAAAATATTCAGATTTCTTGATTTTCAACTCAAACATACTCCAACATCTAAAATGACAAGCAGCAAACGAAAGAGATATCTGAAAGCACATCCAAATACATAAACCCATACATAAAGGTACCTAGAACCCCTAAAACCCATATTCTAACTCTTATGGCTTGTCTGAAAGACAGTTTTCGAAACTACTTAAATGACTATGATTAGTTGGTTTGGAAATGTCAAAACTATAGTCTAATTGGCCTATAAAGGACCAAACTATTTTATCATCTTCGTTGCTTGGATGTAACTTGTTTGGATTACCCAGGAGAGCTAACCAATTAGTCAACACTCTCTCTTAATGCCCAAATTCCAAGTCTGATGGTTTGAATCCCAGCAATCAACAATGAAGGCTCCCTTTTTACATGAAATAATGTAGATGTCGGTATAAATGGGCTAAAGAAATTTGTCCCAGCCATGAATCCTCCCAAAATCTGATTCTTCTACCGCACCCGGCCACCTTTTTTCTTTTTATGAGGGATTGTCAGCCATCCCTTCTGATTCACCCATACATGCTAGCAATCGTTCTTCTCCACAATGAATCCTCCTCATGAATAAACCTCCAAAGCCATTTAGTCAGAAGGGCACCATTTCTTTGCTCTAAAGAGCCTACTCTGAGGCCACCAGACGACGGGGAGGGAGGTAATCTTCAAGTTTACCAGGTGAGTACATGGATTGAAGTTTCCACCATTCCAAATAAAATCTCTCATCAAATTTTCCATAGCTCTAATTGTTCCTCCAGGGGCTCTTAGAAGGGTAAAAAAGATATATTAAAAGACTATTTGGCACTGATTGAGCATGCGAGCCTCCCTGCCTTTGAGAGGAAGATATTTGTCCATTTATCAAACTTTGCCTTCATTCTATCCACCAAGGGACCCCAGACATTGCTTTTTCGGTGTTTGCCTCCCAAAGGAAAACCTTAAGGTAGGTGAAAGGCATGTTTTTTATGGTGCATCCCAAAACAACCGCCTGCTGCTCCACCTCTTCTTCAGTGGAATTTATCCCAATCAAAGCCCTTTTTTGCCATGTTAAGACTTAGCCCAGACTCTGAGAGGGAGATATTCAAAACCGACCACCATTTCTCTACATTTCCATCTTTATTTGAGAGAAAAAAAAGAGGGTATTGTCTGCATATAAGCATATTGAAGATGGGTAATTTCAATCGGGGGATCACCTAATGTGAATCCCTTTATCACTCTTTTTTCAGCGCAAAAATGAATAAAACGACTAAGAGCATCTTTGATAATAGTACAAAGAAAAGGCAACAGGTCTCCTCGTCTCAACTCCTATTGAGCCATAAACTTACCCTTAGATGTTCCTTTTATGATGATTGAAAAGTTTACTATAGAATGCAGCCCCATAACCAATCGACTTTGTGGTAACCTTTTTCAAGTCTAGCTTCAACAAAAGACTTTTTTCTCCTTTTTCCCTACAGTTTTCCACCGTTCTGAAGCTCTTGAAATGGCATCTAGAATCTGATGGCCTTCCACAAAAGAAGCTTGAGCATCATCAATTATAATAGGCAGCATTTCTTTAGGTCTTTCAGCCAAGTCTCTGGATATAATTTTGTACAAGGGAGTGACTAAGCTTATTGGCTTGAAGTCTTTCACCTTTGAAGTTCTCTTCTTTTTCGAAATGAAGCAAATATAAGTCTCATTAGTCTTCTTGTTAACAATTTCATTTCCAAAAGGATCTTGGAACACCCATACAAGATCGGGCTTCAAGATGTTCCAAGATTTTTCATAAAACTCACTAATCATTCCATCTAGGCCAAGTGATTTAAGGTTGCCAAGATACCTCGCTGCATTGTAGATTTCCTCCTCCTCGAAAGGAGCTTCCAAACTTTCGGACCAGTGAGCATTCAATAGGGCCCAATTTAAGCCTTCAAAGTTGAACCTTCTGCACTCTTCCTTCAAATACAAAGTCTCAAAAATCTTTACCACCTCTTTCACAATATCATCTTCTGATAAAATGACGCCATTGTCTTCCTTTTCCAACATAGAAATGTAATTCTGACATTTCCTCATGGAAGCCCACTTATGAAAGAAAAATATTAGTTTCATCCCCTTCCTGCTATTTAACTTTACACTTTTGCGCCCAAGACCTCTGCTCTTTAATGATTAAGTTCAGTTTGGCTGTTTTTAGCTCTATTATTTTAAGTCTCTTTTCCGAAGTCAAGAAACCCTACTCTTCTTCATCATCAATTTCCCCTGTCTGATCAATTATCTCTTTCTTCTCTCTGCCAATGTGCCCAAAGTGATCTCTGTTCCCCTAGTTAAGCTTTCTCTTCAGCTATCTCAGTTTATTCATAAATGCATGTCCTGGCCACCCATCAGAAATCAGATTATTGCACCAACCTTCCATATTCTCTAAGAAGTTGGGAGTCTCCATCCAAAAATTTTTTAAAAGAAAAGGGGGGCCCCCATTCATACGTACCTGATTTAAGCAGCATCAGAAAGTGGTCAGAGGTAATATGAGGCAGCCAATCTAACCTTACCTCTTTAAAAGTGTCTTCCCACATCTTGGAAATTAAGAACCTATCAATACGAGAAGTTGCCCGCTGCTCTCTTATATCTGAGCGGGGAAATCTCCCATTTCTCGTATGGATGTCAACCAACTCAAGGTCCAATCTCATTCAAGGTCCCAATACTTTTGGTGGTTCCTCTCCCCAACAATTTTTCAGAGCTCCATCTAGATACATTAAAGTCCCCTCCTAATGAACTCTTCCAAAGCTTTGAAGCTCAATGGTTCAATGTTAGAATTCTATGTGTGTAGATGCACATACTCGTATATTCATTTTTCTTTGTCACAACATTCTCAAATCTCGAATTAACAAAAATTTCATTTGGCATAAAAGCTTAGCTACTATCATGTAGAAAATTGTACACGAAGTCCTTAAACAGAATTAAAACTGTCCTCTCCATAACCATTTCTAGCAACCAAATGGCCTTTTGTGGAAAAGAAGCAGATCGTTGACTCTATTATATAGTTAATGGAAGGAACTGTTGATGAATGGCGAATTCCTTAGTTTCCAAGATTGGTTTATAGAAGAAGAGGGTTTATGACTTTACAGCTCGGTAGTTTCTTGTGGTCATCCGGGAGAAGAAGAGGTGATTGAAAATTAGGTGGTGGAGTGGATTTGTGGCTCTGCATCTCAAACACATAATTCTTCTTTTTAAACAGGGAGCTAAGAGCCACTTTGTACTAGAAGCCTAAGACAAGGTGAACTATTCTCTCTCTTTCTTTGTTGCAGTCGTCAACATTATAATTGTCTAATCAAGAAAAAAGTTTATAACTGCTCTCATCCATGTCCTTGTCATACGTTTGAATACCAGATCTTTTATTTGATAACCCTCACTTCTGTCGACAAAGAGGAGAGGGAGTGGAAAATCATTGTAAGACAGATATCAAGAATTTGAGAGGATTATTCTTTTGTAATTGATCTAAAATTTTCAACCAGTATTTAAGAAGACTCGAGATGGTTGTTGGGGAATAGGTGTTCTTTTCCTATAAATATTTGTTCCATCATCATATGAATACACATATTGTCTTAAAGAAAGCATAGGTATGGTCATTGGAGGCAGAAACGCCCAAGAAAAACACTTCTTATGGACAGCAGTTTTGGGGGGTTGAAAGTAGTAAAGAGGATTCAGAAAAGATATCCTTCCTTGGCCGCCTAAATTGGTGCATTCTCCAAAAAAAATGCATTGGAAGAACAAGCGTATATTTTGCATTACTCTAAAATACTTTCAATGTGTAAAAGAAGCTCTCTAAGTTTTTGGGATTAGGTGGTGCTTCCCTCAGTCCTAAGGAGGTCCGGAGAAATTGTTGTGAGACTTTAGCTTTAGAAAAAGGGGGAAATTAGTGGTTTTTCCATATAAAGCTATGAAGCCACCTTCTATGGGAGATATCATCAGAGAGGAACTAGATAATTATTAACAGAGTCTGCAATTTATCAGATAGTGATTGAGAAGAGAGTTAAGATTTGGTACCTAGTTTCTGCAATTTATCTAAATATTTTTGTAATCATAGTTGATCTTTTATTATTAATGATAAGAGCACCTTTTCTTTTGTAAAGTCCTCTCAGCTAATGAGTTTCTCATTTTGCACTATTAATATTTTGATAAGACAAAGTTTCCTTATTTATTTAAAAGGAAGAAAGGAAAATAATAATAACAAAATAATTAAAAAAAAAAAAGAGTTCATATCCTCTTTCACTATTACCCTAATACTACACCCAAAAATCAGAAGACAACCCAAGCATGAAACAATTAAATCATGAGCTAACATGTGGGTGAATCTCTATTAAATAGCCAAAGGACCAAAAAGACAACCTCACAGTATGACTTTATCAGCTGTAAAGAAGCTGAAACCTCCATAATTTTGACATGACTCATGAATGCAAAATAACTCAATATTATTATAATCTTAACACTAGTCACATACCCGATATAGCCAACATATCCACCATGAAAGTCAAATGGGAGCCCTTCATAGTCTTTTCTCTCATATCGAAAAGATGAAAGCTCCTACAAAAATTAAACGTCAAGATATATGTTTCATAAACTGAATTGATTGGTAGTTTATATCGCTATTAAGACGGGTTAAAGGATATAACAAAAAAATCCACAATACTTCAAGTTATGATCAAGATGATCATCAACGTTCATTTACAAGAAAGCAATTGAACCAAGTCATGTCAGTAAAGGTCCTCATAAACGAACTCAAACCTATCTTCAAATAAAGATAAACTGCCCCTTGAATAACACACCTATAATGTAAAGGCAATCAAACTTTCCTCCATGAGAACTCAAACAATCAGACATCTTATGGTTACTCGAAGATCTTAAAAAGAAGCAGAACTGGCATCTCAGAAGTGCAACAAGAAGCTTGACCTCTAGATCCCAACCTAGCTCCTCTACTACTGACTGCTACCAAAGAACAGCTTGTGTTGGATAATAGTAATCTTGCAACTAAGAACTGCAGATTATTATGCAGGTTATAGACAATGAAACAAAATCCTTCAATACCACACGACATAAGTCTCAATACCCAGATAAACACTCTAGTTTGATTTGTAGTAAGGTTAAAAAAAATTTACACCTAAATGTCATTTTTAATGATAAAATTTTAACAACCTTACTTAAACGAGTTTGGTCAAGGAAAATTTTCAGAGCAACAAGTCTATCAAACTTCAGAAAGACAAAAAAGGCAATATATTGTTCACATCTTGTATTTATCATTCAAGAAAGTACAACTGGCAAATCTTTTCAACAGGTTGACTCTAAGGCAGCGTTCTACAGCTTTAGGTAAGAGAACTATAAATCATACCAAATCATGCAAAGAAATACACATCACAATTTAATTAACAAATATTTCTAATACGATAAGGCTATCTAGTATAATTGCATCTTGTATGTAAGTCGTAAGCAATGTCTTGTCAAGAAATATTCTTCACGCACCTTGTTTATATAGTCAAAGAAACCATCTTTTAAAAATGTGTTGGTTGTTGAGCTTTGAGCATCCTCAATTGAAAGATTACCTCCTCCTTCAAAAGGACTTCCACTGAAAAAAGAATGTGATTAACTTTGTAACTAGCAATTATATATAAGTTGGGTCATGTTTTCTTCTGTCGCATCATGTAAACTAGGTATAACCTAGTAAACTAAAATAATTAGAAAGAAAAATAAAGAAATCAAAGCGCAATCCCATAAACTAGAGGAAATTTGTGCAGGAATATAATTCCAACCTTTCATCTGATAACTTAAAAACCATCTGCTTCCATAGTGATCCACCTTTTCCTCCCATAAATGAAAATCGTGCTCTTCCCTATATAAATTCAGTGTCGAAACAGACATTGATGGAATTTTCTTTGCAAGGTAAAAAATTAATAATGTGAGCTATCAGACCGATGTTGATGCGTGGCCTTTGAACTACAATCAAATAAGGAACTCGGGATGATGACACAAATATAAAGAATTTCAATAGCATACTAAGCATAAATATAGAAAGAAGAGAACATGTTGAAGTCTTACAGTAATACAGATTGTTTTTTCCTCAGATGATATGAGGCCAATTGTAAAAGAAAGATGCCGTTCTAAGAACAAAAAGAGAGACATTGACAGATCAAACGATTAAAAAAAATGAAAAATGAAAATATACTAAGTTATAATGAACCTATTGTTTCTCTTCTTCCCAGATTTATCAGCTTCAATTATTAGAAAAATCTGTAAGAGCAGATTATAATGATTCCCTAACATATACATGTACCTCATACCCATAACTAGTAGTCCAAGTAATTACTTTTGACATTATATCAAAACATAATTACTATTATTCTTTTCGTTAATAGACAACGGTAAAATGTAGAACTTGCTGACATGAACCTCATATTGGCATCAGAGATCAATCATATTAGACCCTGATGCAACATTTTGAAGGATTGTCACTTTTAAAAATTAAAGAATATTAGTTTGAACCCTAACATTGTGAATCAAGCATGTCAAGGTCACATATAAATCTATAATGCTAAACATGACTAAGCTAGAATTAGATAAATTAATTCAAGACATAGCCAAACCTTTTCTATCGAGGAACTGTCCAGCCAAAATGTGTTTTCAGCTTTCTGATGTCCAAACAATTGATAAAATATATTTCTTGCACCACCAACTTCACAAGCCAAATGGTCATATTTCTTCCATCTCAACTTCAGAAATCTGACTCCATTGCTGGGACATGAAAGATTTACAAGATCATTCATGCCGACACATTTTCTACTGGTTCCGTTAAGCCCAGTACTTCTATTGCAAAAAGCTCCATCACTTGATTGATCAACGGGTTGCCTCAGTATTATTTTATTTCCTGGGAAACCACAAACATTTTATTAGCTTAATAAACCACTCATGCAAGCTTGAAAAGCACTCAATGCCTCACTAACAGAAATGAAATGGTGAACACTAGACTAAAAACATCCCCATTCTTAGAGTCATCCAGTTCAACTAGGAATTCTCAAGGGTAGAGTGGAGGACATAAAGGATCCATTCAACACATGCAGCAATTTAGATCTAGCCATCAACTCAAAAAACGTAGACCTTCAGAGTCATGGACAAACTCTTCATCATAAATCATTTTTCACACATGCTAACTTACAAAGTAATTGAGAACTTTGGACTCGATGCAAAAAATAATTTAGCCCATGCTGCAAATCAATAAAAGGGCGTAAAATGCACACACGAGTAGAGGCTTAAATGCGTATGAAAACGTTTCTCAACCACTGAATATTTACCAGAATAATCTACATTTTCTTTGCCGATGACCAATGGTCCATTATTAAGCCAATGATCTTCTGTGATCTCTCTAAAATTCTTAAATATCTCTCTGCCAAAACAGGTCCCAATGCTCTCTGGATGAAACTGGGGGTCATGTAAAAACATAGGCACTGTAAGCATGATAATTCAAAGCTTAATAATCACAAGCAAAATAACCATACACTCCACCTGTACTCCATAATGAGGCCTGGTGGAGTGCATGATTGCCATGAGAACTTTTCCATTTCGCATATTTTGATGGCCCTTGACTGGCCAAACACGTGGAGATTTTTGTACTCCTGATCTAGAATCACTAGAAACTATGGCATGAGCATCTGAAGTTGAGAAAGCATTGCTAATCTCAAGAAATGCTTGGGTGTCTGCAGAACATGTCCATGATATAGGAATTAGTTCCTTGGGAAGTGATTCGGGATCTATTACAAGTGAATGATATCTTACAACCTGCAATAAGTCGAGCAGAAGTGTTACATGATATTGTTTAATGCAAAACAATGTATCCTTTCGATGGTAGTCACTGACAGTGAGTACTGGTCATTATAAAAGTATCATTAAAATATTAAGCAAGGAATGATACACACCATATAACTAAGTAAAATTAATTTTAAAAAAAAAACAACAACAAACATGACGGCATGACATATAGAACTGAACATGAAAATAGCCATGGAAAATATTTTATTGCTATGTCTATTCATGTACAGAAAACTGACCTTGGATCCTGAATTTCTTCCTGACGGTATACCATTGAAAAGACTACAGCCATTGTGCTCAATTTCGCTGAAAAGAGTTGGTGAAAGGGGAAATAAGTGCATGGATAAACACATAATATAGCCTATGTTAAAAGAGCCAGTACTGACAATTTAAAAATCAATACCGGTTCATATCATTAAAGAGAAACCTGCGTTCATATTATTTTATTTTCTAATTCATACTCCAAACCTATGAATATGTTCAGATTTACCAAGTGAACATACACAAGAAGCTTTCTCCAATAACACCAAGCCTACCTTAGGCGTCCATGAACTGGCTCATTTGCACGAACAACTTTAGCCCCATGCACATATCCTAAAGCCTGAAAAATGAAAAGTCATCGCATGTATAAAAAGACGTCATCTGAAAAGAACTGGAAACTGCCTTTAGAAGGGGAGGAAATACCTGATGCCCAAGACAAACACCCAAAATGGGGATATCCTCACACTCATGGAGTAGACGTAGACATATTCCTGTGAGATTAAATGCTCCACAATTAATCTCTCCCATGTAAAGTTATCTAAGCAGGACGAGTGTAGAGACAAACAGCCGAAATCCTTCTTTTAAACTAAATCAGAGGAACAACGTTCCGACTAAAACAAAAACTAGATTTTGTTTTTGGTAAATAAGTCAAAGCTCAGAGCAAAAAAATAATTGATATTCTGAATGACACTGGGATGTTGATGCAAATATCGTGGTAGAGAACGAATCTGTAAGAGAGTGTTTACCATATTATATTCCAGTCAACATTTTAGAATTATATTCAACAGAAACAGACAACAGAAGAAGGGTAAGGCAAAGTCACCTATGTCATTGGCACATGTTGGAGAACCAGGCCCAGGTGATATAACAATATTATCAAATGCCTTCTCTTCATACAAGTAATGCCATGCATCTTCCCATGTCCAATCGTCATTTTGTATGACCACAGGAGGCACTGGCACAAAAACAAAGAGGTATAAGAGAGGCACAAAAGCAGTTTCTTTCTTCAACCACATCCACTTCAGTAGCAGCAAAGTCCACTGTCCACCATCAACTAGAGCCTTTAATGAAGAATACTTGCGGTGTTCAGTTGTTTTAATTGGGATATCGGTTATAATCCCTTTTACTTCCATAAAGCAAAAACTTGTGTTCTCTATTATTGTTCAATCAATTGATATACACGTTCATATTCTAGATAGGTAACTTCATTGTGGAGTAAAGGTTTCCCATCAACACGAACAGACAAATTGATGAACAATGTAAATGCTGAAATAGATCATCATTGACTATGCTACAACCTGCCTTTTATACCATCCGGATGAATTAAAAAAGAGGAAAACAATAAAAACTCTGGTAATTAGTATGAAACATAAATGGCTAATTCAATCATTATCAGGAAAAGATCTGTCTTAATTCAGTCATCCCCGAACAGAAGTAAAACGTTGTCCATAAAAGTATCAAAACATAATAACAGAAATAAAAACTCTTAACTGTGAGCCTCAACGGTACTTCAATAGGTGCAGGGATGATCTGCCAAAACCTGGACAGCCAGAGAGCTATAAATGGTACTCCTGCTTGGAGAAACTTTCTGAGTTATTTAATTTTTCAAATGGTCCATGGCCTTGGGGTTTATTGAAATTTTTATGTTTGTTTTCTAGATTGAAAAAACATTGTACTTGAAACATGTTCTTGGTTCAACATGATGCTTGGAAGACCACTTTCATTTAAAATAGGTTGAAAGGTATACTAACAGGCATTAGCAAGTATACGAACACAGAAAATTAACATAGGTCAGTAAGCAGATAATGGTACACAAATACAAGAACGACAGAATAGCTCATTTAATAAGAAGTGTGAAAAGTTTAAACTTTTATAAAGGAGAGACTGTAAAGCAAAATGGACACGCATGAAAAACAAACAGCTACCATGAGAAATCATAAATGCATATGATCTCTATGCGAAACATAAACATAAGCAGATACAGAGATAGAAAGACCTACATCCATTGATGACTGACAGATCTTGGTAAATATTGTATGTGTAACTATCATAGTTGTCAATCAACAATGTCCTCACAACCTCGAGCTTCAAACGAGGATTGTGGAGTTGTTTCTTCCTCCTGAATGATCCTTCCATGAGCTTCGAAGTGGTCGGACTAGACATGGACAACTTTCCAGCATTTTCCTTTAATGCTTTACGATTTCTTTTTTGTTCGAGGTAATAAATTCTTACAAAACCATTTGACGTGCGTGAATTCAGGCTTCTACACGACATACCACCATCCCAAAAATTCAGCTCAGAAGACAACGAATGCAAACCCGTATTCATTTTTTTCTGATGGAGGTTTTAACGGTTAGGTATAGTTACGTCCATGGTTTCCACTTCCCATCCAATTCTGCATTAAAAACAACAAATACACGATCAAATGCAAAATAAAAAAAGAAAAAAAATGAAACTAATCGAGTCGATACTCGATCTTGCAACTAGCCAAACAATGGGATAATTCTTGAAAAATTAGACAAGATCCAAACACAAAATCGACTCTTCTAATTCATGCTGAATTTCCAGCTCCAACCCAATGCAGTCATTACCAAACTTCAGTTTAGCCAGACGAATCTCCTAAATCTGATACTCACTCGTTGTAGCAACTAAATTCAAAAGCCTTCTCAGCCAACCGGAAGCTACATGTTCGAGATTTCACATAAACAGAACTTGACATGTACACAACCATTAACGACTGAAAAAAAAGCATCAGAATAGGCGGAAATACAGGGGACGTAGAGCTACAGAGATGCAAAAACGACAAAGATTCCGCATCAGATTCGGTAATGAACAAAAAAAGAAAACAAGGAATCAAGGCAATAACAAGAGAGGAAAAAACTGTACGAACCTGGAGCCATGAATCCGGGAAATGCGAGAACGGCACGAGAATCGGAGTATAAAGACGGTGGTATTTCTATTTATTGTGCTATAGAAAAGGGCGGGACGTGCTCTCTGATAGGACCAACTGAATCTTATACGGACATTTCCCGGCTCAGGCCGTGTGGTGTAATGGTACCCATACAATGCAAATTGCAAAGTATTGATTGGGGCTATCTTTTTCTTTCTTTCTTTTTCTTTTTCTTTTTTTTCTTTTAGGTATTAAATGGGGCTATCTATTATTTGATCCAAAATGAAACTCTTTCTTTTTTATTATTATTATTAATATTACGTCACTTTTTCCACTCAGAACAAAACATTTAATATTACGTGACTTCACTCCCTTGGAAACTCATTTTTGGGAGAAAAAACCAACTTTTAGTTGATACATTTTCTATCTTAAATTTGAAAATTTTGTTATAATTTTAACTTGTAATAACCTTTCTGTGGAGATAGATGATTCAGTCGTAAAAATGAGCAAACTGTTTAATTATTGAACTCTTTTTTTTAGCATAATTGGAAAATATGGGAGATGGAACATTCAACTCGAGGAAATGAGTACATGTCAATTACTGAATTATGTCCATATTATACATGTTTTGTATGAAATTAGTAGATTAGATTTTGGAGAGATTTTTTTTTCATAGTTGGTTTTTATTTAAATTGTAAATTTTAGCGAATTATTCAACCATCAATTTTATGCCCTGGGGGAATCAAATTTTGTGTCAAGGTTGATTTCATCAAAATCAACGAACTTTTGGAGATTAGAATTAATAGATAAAATAGTAAAAATACTTTGATGGTGAAATTTTTAACATTTAACTAAGTTGATGGTCAATTGTCATATTTATCCAAATTATGGTGTAATTTTGTGAAATTACAAGTTTATGGTGAAAATGGTTGAAACTTGTGAAGTTTATAATTAATTTTCGTTTTCCTTTTTCTTATACTATGTCTTAACTCAATTCCAAATAGAATTTTGCGAATGTTTAGGTTATTTTGTTGATTTTGTTGTTATTCTTTTAAAAATAATTAAAATTTATTGATAAAATAATTATGCAGTATTACTTGAACTATAAAATATTTAATGTTTAATTTGATGAAATAAATATGCTCAAAATATAGGGGTAGCAAACAACTAACCCCACTAAACTATATGAAGTAACTTATAAGTTACATAAGCAGGTCAATAAAGTGACTTATTTAACCTAAAATCAATTGTTGTTATATAAAAATAACTCATTAAATAATCCTTCATAAAATAGGTTAGATTACCTATTTGAAGTTCGCTGAATGTCTCTATTTAGACTTTAAACTTTATAATTTTTCAATCACGTTCATATAAATTTAATTTTATTTTAATAAGTTACTGTCGTTTGTCGACATGGAACGATTCATTGTACAAACATTCGACCAATAAAAAATTATTAATATTTTAATTATTGAACTATCGTTATGTTTTGGTAACTAAGTATATAGCCTAGTTCTTAATATTTGTGGTATTTTTCAAGTCATCTAATCTTTTGAAATTTTAATTTTCATAAGTAATATATTATCTTATTTCTTTGTTTTTTAATAATCCCTTAAAATACCTTCCAATAATAAGAATTTAGAAATAACATTTTCATGAGCTGGTCGGTTATTATGTATAATAACATTTTTAATACGAAGTCTTTACGAAATTTGATAAAATACTACAAATAAAATAATTCCAAGTATGTAGGCTTTCAAAATATGGGATATTAAAACACGACGTACTTTATTTTCAACTAAAATAATAAAATGTACTTTGATGTTACATTATTAACGTTGAAGGACAAACTCAAGCAAGACACGCGTCGGATTTCGAGAACGACAACAAGGTGCGAGACCACAGACAATTAACACCGTATTCTTTGCAGGCATACAAATGTATCGCCACCACAGTTGTACAGGAGAGACGTCGAGGACTGCAACTTGAATCCTGTTGTTTGCCGGGGAACAAACTTGCAGGTAATTGCACCACCAACTAACCATCGGGAGCATTCGTTTATCCGTCAGGACCTCGCACAGCTTGACGTGCCCCGACACCCCAAAATCGTTGTCCTTTTTAGTTGACCACTTGCGCCTATAAAATGGAAGGACTCTGATGGCGTAAGTGAAAAATCTGCCACTTAAACTTTAAAGTGTTTACTTATTTTCATGCTCTGATTATGACTTGAAGGTCTGAGTATATTAGGTGGTACACCGCATCGATATTGAGTTTTCCAAAATTCGCCGTGAACCATTAATTTGTCTTTTATTTATTTATTTACAATAATGACTTGTTTGAGAAAAACATATACATGAATAAAATTGAAAAAAAAATGTCTAAATGCGTAGGCTAATTATATTTTACCTTTAAAATATGGATGGCATTTGGAAATCTTGTTTCCTAAATCTTTCAAAATAGATTATTCAGTATGTAGTGGTGTAGCCTAAGCATTGGTCAAAATCATCAAAATAAATAGTTACTCATGATTGAAACTAATTATTACAATGTATGTATACATGAGCCTAGAGCCACTATTTAAAGAAAATTTATAAATTAAAATAATTGAACCAAAAACTATTTAACAAATTCCCAATATTAATAGTAATATGTTATTTAAAAAAAGAAAAAAAAAGAGATCCCTACACCATACATCGTGATAATACATAATTGGTTAATTGATTTTAATCTGAAATTGAATATTATTTTTGAACTCGGAATTCCAGTGCTATTTCCAAATAGTGTGGAGAAAAAAAAAAAAAAAGTAAAATACACTTTTTGTTCTCTGACATTTAGAATTTATTTTTATTTGGTTTTCCTTTTCAAAAAAAAATTATCGTTTTTGTCCTTCAGATTCTCTTTACATTTCAAAAATGACATTTGATCCCTAAATTTAATTTTTAATTGGTTCGTGAGGTTTTATATTGGTTTCAAATTGATCCCTAAAGTTTGAATTTGAATTTTGATTGGTCTTTTAAGTTGAGTCATCATTAATTAACCTAACAAAACGATGATATCACAATTAACCATATTTTGACTAAACTTTATTATTTAGGCCAAAGAGATTGGAAAATCTCCAGACCAATATCAAATTCAAACTTAAAGGACCAATTAAAAACTAAATTCAAACTTAAAGGACTAAACACCTCACTTTAGAAACTTCAATAACCAAAATAAAACTAAATTTAAATATCAAGGACAAAAAATGATTATTTTTTTAATTCAGACACCAAATACAAAGTAAATCTAAATCTCAATGACCAAAAATATATTCTATCTAAAAAAATATAATAATAATAAAAGTTTTAGCAAATTTCAAGTAAATTTTTATGATATATATATTATATATGATTTAGTAAAATATGTGGGGTGAAGGATCGAACTCACAACCTCTTGATTATGCCGATTAATATTGAGTCAGACTCACTTTGGTTATGATTTTGAATATTGATTGATAGCGAATTAATTTTTCTAATTTTATTTACTTCAATAAATACTGGATTTATAGAAATCAAATTATGGATAGGAATTAGTATTTTATCTAGTTAACTATATAAGACTTGAGTTTTAAATATTTATTCATCTTGGCGCCAAACTACACCGATTTCTTCGCACTTAAGTTTCTATTTTCCTTTTATCGAGTGTACCGTGCGCGCGCCTCTCTTCTCTTTTCCCCTCTCTTATATTCCGGTTTGCCTCTGCTTTCCAATCAGAATCGAATATTGTTTCTCTCTCTAAATTAAGGCGGGGCTCCTGAACCCTAGCTCTATGAAATTGGAATATCACGCGCAGAGTAGAATCAACCGATTCAAAAGTAGCAAGAACGCTTCAGAGATTGAAGGTTTATGAAGGAATCTTACATTCAATTGTAGATTTGCGTTTCGATTCTGTAACGATTCCGAATTTTTGGCGACGATTGCTTCGCGATCTTCTTTAATTTGATGGATCGGAGTATCGATCAGGAGGTTTGGGATTTCATATGCAGATTTATTGCCTTTGTCGCGGTTTGGTGAGTTTCTTTATAGATTCATGCCCTCTCTTCTTTATTTATTGTGTTAATGCGATCTTCTGTTTCTGCTCCTTCTGATATATTATATATTGCTCTGGAAATGCGGTGGAATTACTCGGCGCGCGGAATAGACATTTGTTTGTTACTTCTTCAGCTAGGCGGTGGCCGGTGGGATTGAAGCGATGGAGATGGAAACGTTTGAATCTGCTGCTCTTCATAGATTGATGAGGTTAGGCTTTTATCATCCTTTGTTTTCGGCTTCTTAAATTTAGACTCGGAGCTATCAATTTTCAGTTGAAAAAAAACCTGGTCAAGTAGGTGTTAGTTTTGATGGGAACAAAAATGTTAATGGAAAATAGTAGTTAAATATATAATACACGTAAATTCGTGAGAAAATAAATTTAAATTAGATATCTCACTTTAAATATGAATTATACAGTTACGAACTTATATATATTTATATATTTGTAGATATTATATGGAGGGTTGAATTCGAACCCAGGACATAGGGAGTAGAAATTAGCTATGGTTAGTAAGGAAGTTTTTTTTTTAGTATTTTTTGTTGAAAGGTTTATGCTTTAATCTTTTTATGTCTATGCTTTAAAATATTAGTATATTAATAAAAATGAATAAATGTTGATGAAATTATTATATGATATTCTACCATTAATCATGAGAACTTAATTATGACCATCACTCCAAGTTCAAGTATAGAGAAATATAGTCGTAGTTCATAGAAAGCTGATGACGAGCTTAAGATTACTATAGTCGTAGTTCATAGAAAGCTGATGACGAGCTTAAGATTACGTATGAGTGGTGTGATTGTTCTTATTTTAATTTTAATCTTTCATATTTGTAGTAAAATTTATTAAATTGGTATAAGATAGATGATATAAATTCTGTTTACTTCAAAGATGATTATGAAATTTTTTATTTCTTTTGTTTACTAAAATGCAAGAATCATAAATCAATTAGTCAAACTCATTAATCACGGTTAGTAATATACTTTTTGGATATAGCTCAAACTCATTAATCACGGTTAGTAATATACTTTAACTAATATTTTTCCTTTAAATAATTTACCTGAAAGGAGTAAGGTATTTTGCTGATTAATTAAGCTCATATGGGCGATTGTCACATAAAATTTAAATATTATTTTGTTGACTCAATTTTTAGTTTTATTATATTTTGATATCTAAACTTTTAAAATGTCTAAATCAAATTTAAGATTACAAAATAATAATGGTTTAAAGTATTCGATTAATTAAACATTACAGATTAATTGAATCGTCAAAAGAGGCCCATTCCAATCCCCAAACCGGCGATTGGCCTTCTCTCTCTACATGTGCCTCGTTCTCCATCTGAATTTTGAGCTTTTCTAATTGAGCCTAGTAACTTCTTCTTCCTCTGCTCTGCTTATGCATTTCATGTGCATGTGTTTCTTACTGGTATTTGAAAATTTGTATTCATATTGTATATATTGTAAATATTTTCCTCATCGAAGATTACTGTATTTTATCCGTAGGCTTTATTATCATTGGGCCGGATGGATCATAGCCCAATAGAATTCTGGGTCATGTGGAGTCCACTAGCTTTTATGACAGGAGAATACAGAAAATTAAGCCGAAGTCACTTTGGAGTTTAAAATTGGAAAATAGCCGCTATCTTAGGTTGTTAACCCACGTATAACAACATTCGTGTATAAGTATCAATATGAATATAATTTAGTAGTAATTGATATATACTTATTCTCTTAAGATTGGGGTTCAATCCCCATATCTCCAAATTATTGTACATTCGGCGTATAAGTTAAATTTATTTATTTATTTTTTTTTTTGAGAAAAACATCAACATAAGAGTTAGATGCACATTTAAGAGCTACTAAGTGCACGTGATACATATTTATTTATTTTAAAGTTTTCGGTAATTATATATTTCTATTTATTATTTTTACTATTTTTTTTGCATAGGTTATTTATTATTATTATTATTTGACAGAATGTGAATTACATATTTGCAGGTAATATGATCCTATCTCTACGTATTTCAGGTACTTTCTCTGTTTTCTTCATGGTAATTTTTGTTAGATATAATGGCTATCTAATTTTTTTCTATTATATACATTATATATTCGACCTGCATATCTTATCCCAAAAAAAAACTCTTTTTGTATATTTTCTCAATCAATAGTCTAAACAATACACCAAGTAAAAGGCAAATGTCGCCGTTGAAAACGTAGAAAGAAAACTAGAGCATCTTTATTAACATAAAGGGAAAAAACCGATAATAATAAGTGTTTTTTTTTTTGGGATTAAACCAATAATCCTAAGCTACTAACACTATATGATGTTTATATAAAGCTAAACTCTATATAATAAAAAAGACTAATCAACCCTAAAGACTAATAACAAGACCAATAATAATAATTTAAAGCTTAACACCTATATTCATCTAGGATACAATATGTTTCGCTTTTCAGTTTTCGTATTTGTGAAACGAAAGTAACAACCTCTAAAACAACTTATGAAATGAGCCGAAGTAACCCATGAGATTAGAAGGCCTAATTAACCATTGTTTTTTTTCTAACTCAAAAGAGTAACCGTGGTTGAGTTAATCCAAATTTGTTCTGCTTTGTTGCAGTTTCAGTCACGTTTTTAAAAATAAACGGACACAAAGCCATTAATAAATCACGAAACAAAGAAAAGGAAAAAAATGCAGTGGTCCTTATAAGAAGGACAATATTGGATTATGGAAGTACAGTTTGATTTATGGTCCCTCAATCTCCAGTAAACTGGCGTTAGCCTGTATAGTGTATCATGTGTAGGTCTGGCAAGGGGTTAGCTTAAAATCACTTTTTAAAATTTTGAAAAAAATTTGGAAGAGAGTAGTTATATAATTAAAAATGATTTTCTGAATTTAAAAGACTTAATTAGTGCTAACAGAAAAAAAAAATGTGCCACTAAAAATCATTATTAATTATCAAAACTCGTTTTAAACTCACTCTTAAATATTCATCAAACTGATGTATAGTGGATTGGAGACTACACATCAGCACATGAAGCACACTGGTGACTAGCTAATTTGTGTTGCCTCTGTTGTATATTTTCTTGGAACCTTTATAGAGATCTAGGGATAGCTCTTGTAGCTGAGATAATTGATATTTGATATCGTTAGACATTTAATATAAATGATTAAATTTAATTTAACTCGTTAACTTAAATTTAAGGCTTTAAGTTTATTGGTGGCCGGTGTAATCAGATATGATGTGGTATCATATTAGTTAAAAAACTCAAACAAACATCCAGTAAAAAATATCTAACATTAATTTATAAGTTTGAAGTGTACCGTAGGACTAAATCGTTTTAAATTATATTTAATAATCTCATCTCTTACTACTAGTTCCACGTAAAAAAAATTTCTAACACTACATGAGTACATATTTCTTCCACAAAAATATTAGAAAATTTTACATCTATACACTGGTCAGTAGTAGTTCCGATCCTATTAATTTTTTTCAATGTGACAATCTTTTGAGCCAATAAAGATATAAAAGGTCAACAGGAGTCATTGTTAGCAAATGTGTAGGCGAGTATTTTTCATCCACCTCTTCGGTTATGCTCACTTAATTTTACAAATCACCAATGCACCACCTAAACAAACAAAACAGAAAAGAAAAGAAAAAACCACCCAACTAAACTAGAAAACAGACTTGCAAAAATTTTAATTTTCCAACTCAAACTTTGAACTAAACTACACACCAGCTAGCCTAGCTAGGGTTATAAAAACCATAAAACCCTAACATTCTTTGTTTTTTTTTTGGGTCTAATGTTTCTTTAGGGTGTGTAAGTATAAAAGAGTATGTCTAGTAGCTGTTGCTTGTGGGGCTAGAGAGAGAAAGAGGGGAGAGGAAGAGAGAGATTGTAGAGCAGCACATGATGGTCTGAGGCAAACTATATATAAACTTGCCATGATGAAGATATTGCCAACAGGTGGGTGCATGAATGGGTTTGTTTTTCTGTGAAGATCGAGGCGTGTAGAACCACAGAAGATTACAAAACAAAACCACACCCCATGTACCTTACACACACCCACACCCACACACACACTCCTCTCTCTCACACCTCTTAATTCAAATTTCTTTATTTCACCCTTGAAAATTCTTAGCTGAGCCATTCTAAAAGAAAAGAAATAAGTGTATTTTGTCGATGATTAGAATTGGATTTTGTCGATTAACTATTAATATTCATGGGTTTTATCTCTGACAATGAGAGAAGTAGTATGACTATTATAAATCCTTATTAGATCTTTTATATTTTCAACGTGAGATTCTTAATATGCCCTTCAAGATCATGGTTCTTTTGACTCATCGATTTTGATCGAATCTCATTTTTTTTACCAGATGCTCACTTGAGCTAGTTTTTGGACTGTGATAAGTTCTATTTCAAAATAACTAGAGTAGGTCATGCATATTTGTAACCCCCTTGTTAGGTCTCTTATCTTTTGATCCTTAAAAATGAACAGAGTTGGATTTCATGTATCATGTAGCTACTTCATGTATAGAAAGTTGAAATTGTGAATTAGGGTAATATAGATTAGGGAGATATCAAGTATTAGGGTGAAAGGGGTAGAGTAATGCAAAAGATAACAAAATTCTGATATATATATTCTGACAGGGCAGGGATTCCCACACTTGTTACTTCCAAAGCTCTAAACGATACAGCTTTTGTAGTTGTGCTGCCATTTTGCAAATATGGGTTTGGTTTGCTTTCCTTTTGATCGTTTACCATTTTCTACATTCATGGAAAGGTAAGCCCACAGCCACAGCCACACAGCCACAGCCCACAGTGGGAAACCAATTTCTTTCCCCTCTGCACTATTACTGCAGCCTTTTTGCTTTGTATTGCATTGCATTGCAAATCTCTCTCCTCTCTCCTCCCCCTCTCTCTCTCTACATTATTCGCAAATCTTTTGTTTCATTCCAAAGTGGGCAAATGGGTGTTCTTCGACTGCAGAAAAAAGTATGTCTTTGAATATTCGCTCTCCCATTTCTTGCTTTTTATCTTTTCCCTAATCCCCCCTCTCTCTCTCATGATATTTTGACTGGTCATGGTCATGATCATGATTTTCATTATGAGTTTTATTCTATGTTTATGTTATTATTGCTCTCTGAGTTTGTGTAATTCATATTTGATTTATATATGCTTTTTTGTGATTTGTAATAAGTTTCATAAATTTAAATTTATGGTCGATAATAGCTTAATAGTAATTGACATATATGTCCGATCAAGAGGTTGTGTTTTTAGATTTACATAATGTTGAGTTGAGATGTATCCATTTATGGCCTGAGATATGCAAATCTAATAACACAGAAGTTTGACTTAAAATTAATTGTTACTTCCATTTTGTAAGTTTTTTTTTAAAAAACTAATATGCATTTATAGAAAAGTGAATTTTTTACGCACTTAAAAAACAACATATATATTTTTCTAAAATTGAAAATATTGGCGCATTGATTTTCATGTCTTTAATTGCATCCCTCTCATTTTATCTCATCGTATCGAATTCTATTTCATGAATATGTAGGTGCATGTCCAAAGATGATTTAATATCTTGTGTATTAATGATGTAAATGATGTAAAATTGGAGCTAAGAAAACATATTCAACGACGAGACAAACAATTTTAACTATTTTTTAGATTAGCATTTTAAACCATTCTAATTATAGTAATAATAATACTTGTAATCATGTATTATAAGATTTTCAATGTTTAAAACTAACTAGATGTAATTTCTAAAATAGAATAAATAAATGTACAATTTAACTTATTGTTTACTAATAGTCCATCAGTCTAGTTACATTTCATTGGAAATTGGAATCATTAGAATAAATAAATAAAAACACAAGGACAGAAATAGGATATTGATTTTCTGAGAGTACGATTTCAACATAACGAAAGGTATTAAAAATTTATTTTAAATTAATTGAATGAGGAACCATCCCTAAGTAGCTGTCTAGGCTACATGAACTGCTTGAAATTTGCCTTTCGGCGCATGTACTCAGTATATATAAAAAGAAAAAATGTCTGCTAAATCATAAAATAATACTTTTTTTAGTTAATTATATAATCAATTTCTATATAACAGATTCTGGAACCTTAACTAAATTTTAACTTTTCTAAAATTTAATAAAACTAAATAAATATTTCTCAAAACCCCATCTCTCTTTAAAATTTACCCCAAAAAAAAACAACTATCTTTAGCAATTCTATTGAATAATATTCAAGTAAATGAATAATCTTTGGATCAAAATCATTTGGATGAAAAATTATTAGTAAACACTGGACGACCTTCAATAATCAGATTAACTATATTACACATTTTTTTTACATTACACATTTCTATTTGACTATAATTAAAATATTTAATAAAAGTTTTCAATATATTTCTTTTAATTAAATATTTTGGATCTGACACTGTCCATTTTTCCCCCTTATGCCTGCCCTAAAAAACCTCTCGTTGGAAGAGCATTGTTTTGACAGCTAAAGATTCTTGTGCAGACATTGACTATTCATTGAAACAATACACAGTGATTTCAATTACAAAACATATGATTTTTCTGACCAAAAAACTCAAACAAAACCTTCACCATATATATTCATACAAATTACCCTAGACATCATATGGGGAATTCTACAGTTTCAAATTCTTCAAATAAATCAGAAAAAAAAACCAATAAAAAGTTTCAATTAAGTTATTTGGACTTTGGATTATGCTTCTATTTAATTACTATCACTATAGCACGACACGATCATTAGATTAATTTTGGTGGAGTTGATAATAATTAACTTTAATTTGTGTCTTTCTACCTCTAATCTTGACTAGTTTTGATGGTTGATGTGGCAGATGACTTAAAAAGTAGCAAATTCGACCAATCAAGGGTTTTCATGTTTTAAATTATATGAACCAAACCAATTATTTTATTTGATCAAACTGGGTTATTTTCTTCCTTAGGATGTGACAACTTTGTAAAGAAAACAAGAAAGACATATAATCTATTTTGACCTAATTATGGATAATTACTGATCATCAATCACTCCCTTAGCTAATTATTCTAAAATTTGGTTATCCAAATTAAACACATGACCAAAAAATAATTATATATATATATATATCAAAATGGGTATGTGAGAATGGACAAAAAAGTGTATTTTAAAAGTTGATGAGCCAGTGAATTAGGTTTTCTAATGGGGTAGGAGAAACCATTTAGATTTGTAAATAAGGGGGGAAGAGAATAAAGCAAGTGGAAATCTCTGTCTTTCATTAATTTTTTAATAAAATAAAGAAATGTGATGGAAATAAAAAAAATAAAAGTGATGTGGAGAAAAATAAAAGAGGGTGTGATGGATTGATACTTTATGGTATTTTCCATATCTTCCCCATTTTTTAATGGTTTAATCGAAGTTAGAAAGGCATAAAAGAAATGCAAATTAGGGAAGTGGGAGATAGAGGAATCATATGTGTTTCCAAACACTCCAAGACAAAATGAGATTCAGAATACAAAAGCAATTTTTGCTTTTATGATACACCAAAGAAAAGGAGAGAGATCTCAATCCCTTTTGCTTAGGAACTTGCGTGGTTCCTAATACATCCTCTCTCGAGTCGAGATTATCAGATATGGCTGAAACAGTGCTACCCACGAATTTTACACAGTTAGATCTCATCAATTATAGATCAAAGATCGTAAAACACTGTTTTCTAACCATTCATCGAGTGGATTAACGAAAGACAGACATATTTAATACGTTTCATTTCTCGTTGTTTATCTCTCTAAATGATTATGATGATGTTTTCTCTCTCTAGAATGAGTAAGGAATTTTTGTGTGGGAGAGATGTGCCTATATTTAGAAGCAAAAGATGAGGATGCAATTACAACCCCACAAAAAGAGAGAAGAAATTAAAGAAATTAGCTCCTTTCTAGCCCTCATTTTGATTTGATTTCATTATAATTTTCCCTTTCCCCCCATGAAAAACTACACACAAACCCCACCATACATTAAGCTTCCTTAATTCCCTAAGTTTAGCCCACTTGTTTGCTTGCATGTTTTATGCCAATTCTATAGGGTTTTTGTGGGCCTAAATTTCTCATTTCTCTCTTTTCATTTCCTTTGATCTCATGACCAAGCAATCTCTCTCTCTCTCTCTCCTCTCTCTCTCTCTCTCTCTCTCTCTCTAATCCCCCTTCCCCTTCTGAATATATACCTCCCCATCTTCCTCTCTTCACCCCCTTCTCAATTCTTCCCATCTATCTCCCTCTCCTCTCCCTCTTTCTCTCTCTCTAGGATCATGTTGAAGGCTAGCTAGCTAGCTTTTGGCCAAGAACACACCAAACCCATCTTCTTCTATTGAATGGAGTCCAGACCCCCTGAAGTTACGACGTTTCTGAAAAAATTAGAGATATTTTAACTGCTGAACTATTTCTGGAATTTGGTTACAGAGAGTGCCATGCAAGGTTAATGGTGGGATTAGAGGAATATTTGTTGTGTATGTGCCTGGCTCCCTGTATGCCATTTGTGGAGCTTATCGACTCTCCGATGGCCTCTGCACATGGCGTATGAGGAGCCATGCATATTTTACCATCTCTTTCTCCTTTCTCTCTCTCAATTTTTGTTATTAGGGTTCCTCCCGAGCGAAGAAGATCATAAAATCATTCGAGGGACTGGAACGATATAATTGGATGTGTTATTTGTTCGATGCAGGTTCAAAATACAAAAATCCCCCCTCTAGGGTTTCTATTAATCTCCCATCTTCTGGAAAAAGGAAGAAATTAGGGTTTTGGGAGAATTTTGCAGATGATGAGGAGGAAGAAAGAAGAAGAGGGTGGAAAAGTTAAAAAGTAAAATTTTGTTCCGAGAGGTTTAATTTGTTAATAACGCAATTTTCGCAGGAAAACGAGGAGTCTGCGTGCAGAGAGAAAAAAGCAAATCTAACCGTGGATCTATTGGTTCAAATTGACGGTAAAAACTTTAAACCCCCCTTTTTTTTTTAATTTTTTACATTTTCAATTATATGTGGAGAGAGAGATGAAGGACTGACACGCCATGGAAGTTATAAACCCCTGCGAGTTTTTGTGTTTCTTCTCATCGGCGGCCGTCCATTTCATCGCACGCTTTGTCTCCTCCTTCATTCCCTCTATTTAAAAAGAGTCTACATTTTAATAATACTTTATATTAAATGATATGCACGGATCGAGATTCGAACATTGGATCTTTTAGAATCGAGATTCAAACGTTTGATGTTTAGAAAAAGTTATTGATATATCTTATTAAATACTTGAGTATGTTTTATTGTTATCAATGTGGAGTGGTCGAGGTTCGATTAGTGCTTTCGAACTTTTTTTCTTCTATATCCAGGGTCATCCTCATCTGCTTCAAGACATGGGCTTCAAATTTGAGACTTCTAAATTAGTAGGACCGAGAAAACTAAGCCAATCGAAGTGCTCCTTGGAGGCTAATTGAGTTATTGTTTTGGTTGGTGTGTTTATTTTATCTCTTGATTTGTTCCTTTTGAATAATTTTTTTTCATTTCTAATTTTGTATGAGGTACATTTGGTGCAAATTAATAGACTTAGTCCGACCGTGAATTTTATGAATATATATGAACAAAAAATGTTGATGTGACATGTTCATTATCTATCCAACCATCTATCGCATTTGTACAATCCCACCTTACCAAAGATTATGTAATGTGCATATCATGTCAGTATTTTGATAATGACGTTAATAGCATAGATTATATATAAGCCTAACTCAAAATGCAGGGTTTAATTGGAATTTTTTAGACTTAAAAAGTTTTTAAGACTAAATTTATAATTTAACGAAAAAAAATATTTTTTGGTAATTAAACTTAGATTTTTATATCCCCATTGAAGTCTGAGGGACTTTATTTTCAGTCATATTTATATCAATTTTTTTTAGTCAACTTAAGATTTCCTATAACGGTAATAAGAAAATTTTGCAATAAATAAGAAAATAAGTTTTTATGAAAGGTTGAGGACGTAAACACAATATTTAAAATATTATAATCAACTTATAGAATATATAAAATAATCAAAGACCAAAATAAATATATAGATTTTCAAAGCCGACATGTCATGAAAAATTGTATTTTTTGTAACACCTATTTATTGGTTAAATAAATAAGAATTACAGTTGACGTAATTTGTACTTTATATTAAAGTTAAATATATTTGAGCGACTTGTCTTTTATTATCGATTTCAACAGGGATAGGGACTTAGTACATTATATACAATAAAATTAGTAGTTAAAAGAAGAAAAAATGCATAATAACATTATTGTTTATTGTTTTATTAATAAATGAAAATAAAAGTGTGTTTGATAATTATTTTCTTTTCAATTTTGTATGTTATATTTATTTTTCAAATTAGTATTTATATGCAGTAAAGAATGCTAGTATAAATATTTTTTAATGTTTTGGAAAAAAATTGGAAAGGAAAATAAAAAACAAGAAACTATGTTATTTCTAAAAATTTTATACAATTTTAGAAATCTATATATATAAAAAAGTGTGGAAGAAATTTTTTCTAGAGGATATTTGACCTTTATTTTTTTTCTAATAATATCCAAGTTATCTTTAGAATTTATGTTTTTCTCTCTCCCACTCCATCTCTCTCATTAGTATTTTTAAACACTAAAAAAAAACTTGAAGTATAAGATATAAGATTTTGAATTTTATTATTAATAGTCTATAATAAACAAAATAGACAATAATATTCCAAAGACTAGACTTAAGCTTCCAAGGTTTAATGGTTAAAAAAAAGTTTATAAATAAATAAAATTTTAGGCCTCTAAACCCATAATCTAACCATTTAAATAATTATGGAATGCTTAAATTTGAGCCTTTACTAAAGTATAGATTTATAAATTTTGGGATCGGAAAATCTATTCAATGCATTGATAACCTCTTATAGAGAAGGTTGATAAATCTTCATCTTTTACTTAGACTAAAAAAACTTCATGTAATTTATAATAGATAAGGTTAAATTACAAGCGTTGAACTTTTAATTTTTATCAAAAATATCCTAAACTTTAAAAGTATATAATAAGATTTTTTTTTCTAATATGTATTTGTGACTTGTTAGATTAAACATTTTATAAATTTCATATATCTACTGGACATAAAATTAAAGATTAAACGCGTTCTATCAGACACAAAACCTATTAGACTTGTCAAGTTTTTGGATGATTACTTGTAACTTAACCAATAAACAAATAGATTCTATCTAACCTGTCTTAAACTTTTCAATTTTAAAAACAAAAATTAAAAGATCAAGATCCTATTAGACACGTTTTAAGGTTGAGGACTTGATTGACACGACATTAAAAATTATTTAGGGACTAAATTTATAATTTCACCCGCCAACGAATTTACCTATAAAATATAATCTGATTCCTTGCCAACAAGTTTTATATTTGTCATGTGTAACGTTTTTTAAGGACAAAAGAGATTAAAATGAAAAGACGAATGTTTCAGAATTTGGACAAATTTGTGGTGCGGTAACAATTGAAAGAGAGAGATTAAATTATTTAGAGAGAGAAAATTTTCATTTTTATTTTTTGTCTCATTAACAAGCTGTTTCTTTGTCATTTTATTAACTTATTCTTTGGTCTGCCTAATGTTTTCAAGTATATATGATGGAATTTTCCAATGCTCCACCTTTCATGTTTTTTACTTTTAAATTAAATTAAAAACTTTGCTTAAATTTTCCCAATATTAAAACACGTATTTTGTTGGTTTATTAACCATGTTACTAGTTAAAACGAGCATAGTTCAGCAATAATGGACATATATCTCAAATTAAGAGGTTGTGAGTTCGATCCTCCGCCCCCACATGTTTTATTAAAAAAACTCACATTAATACACACACAAGTTGCAATATGAACATAGTTCAATGATAATTGATATGTATTCTTTCATTCGAGGTTGGAGATTTGATCCCCATATCCCCAAATTATTATACTGAAAAAATACGCACACAAGTTTTTGAAATTCAATTGAAGTTTCAAAAATACGTAAAAATATATTTGTTTCCGTCGGGATTTGATTGCACATAAGGTCTTTAAAGAATAATCAAGTTCATTACATGCAAAACAGGAGTGAGCACTCTGAAACTTAAGTTAGTATAGAGTTGAACTGTTCCATATATAATTTGCTATCAAATTCATGTAGAGTTACCTCTAGTATTTATGTGAACGACAATTGTAACTGTTGTTTGACCACGTAGCAGTACATTACCATAAACTCCAATGTTAAATTTACTGGTGTAGTTAGTGGAGCGACTGAACGGTTATCTCAACTTGTGTGGAGGAACTTTGGAGTACACCCATATACTTCGAATATAACTACCAAAGTATTATCGTTTCCCTTTGGTTTAGTAAACTTTCCAACCATTGTCTTTTGACACGTGACATACAAGGATATGTCATCTAACAATATCATTGAATAATATCTAATATGAGTATAATTTAATTGAATATGTGATATATGTCACATTCAACCATTTGTATATATAATTTTTCAATTATAAAAGTTCAGGAGATATAATTATGAATTAAAGCAAAGTTTCCACTTTATTTTTGCGAGTGGAATATTGGAAGAGGGAAAATTAGGAAAAAAAAAAAAAAGGTAAGTGGATATCAAATGATATGAGGCTGAGGTAGGGTGAAACACACACGTCTGGCCAGGGCTGAGCCCTGACCCAAAAAAGCAATGCCAAACCCAAAGCAAATGATTCTGGTAAAAAGTAAAGGCCACACAAAATATTATATATATATATATATATATTTTATTTATAATTTATATTTAAATCTGCATATATGATCTGCATTCTGCACCACCAACCCAGAGAGAGCTATGAAAGTGAGAGGTTATGATTATTACTATGCCCTCTTCTTACTTGCTTACTGCCTCTCTGCCCTGATCTGCTGAAGACATAAACAGGGTAAAAAGGGAATCTTCTTCCTCTCTCTCTACACACACGAGCTGATGAGATGAGGGTAATCTCTCTCTCAAAATCAAGAGTCAGGATAGAACGAAGAACAAAGGAAGGAGGGACTACGACCAGTCTAATTAGAGAATGTTAAAAGAAAAGATTTTATATAAGTTTTTATTAGATACGGACTACTTCTTTTATTTTAAATTAATCTTGAAATGAACCTATGAGTATTGATATAGTATCAAAGTCCAAAAAACTCAAACAAGTATCCGGTCCAAAATGAGATCCGGTCAAAGACCAATGAGCTACTCTCCCATTGACAATAGAAAATTGTTGATGTTCAATCCTACCAATGAGCTACTCTCCCATTGACAATTGATTTTAGAAAATTGTTGATGCTCAATCCTCCTCGCTTAATTTCTAGACTAAAAAATAAATACATAAAAAATTTATACACATTTAATTATTTATCATAAAAAGTCTCATCAAATTTAAGTCGTACATTCTTGTTATATAATAATTTAGTTTTTGTAGTGTATAAATACATTTCACTCATTTTATTGATCTACACCATATGAGTACATATCATAAATTTTATCCAATATTAACAATATTTTTCTAACAAAGATTAAATTGTTGTAAATTTTAAATTATATCAACTAAATTATTAAATATATATTAAATTACAAGAACTAACGATATTTTTTTAATAACCCAAAAAAAAAAGCAAAATCTCTCCCATGTCGAATCTCTCTCAAGTCTCAACAGAGAGAGAGAGGTAAAGGGTTTGATATTGGACCACCGTTGAAGGGGCTGTGAGTTTTGAAATGGTGGTGGCACGTGGCAGTGTCAGCTCAGAAAATAGACTATATATTTATATTTATATATTGGATAATAGATAAATAAATAAATAATTTATAGGGTCAAAGGCGAGTCAAAAATATATGTTAGGCATAAAGGACACTGCCCCTTTATTCTGCCCTAACCCTATCTCCTCTCCCTCTCCCGTCTCTTTCTCTCTCTCTCTCTCATTATTTTCCCAAAACATTCTCCTGCCCTCCTCGTTTTTTCTAATAACTTAAAATCTTAAATTAAATTACTAATTTAGTACTACAAAGTTTTAAGTGGTATCTCACCGCTATTTATAAGTTTTTTTTTTGTCAATTTTTAATGTTGTGTTTAATAGACAGGTTTTAAATTTTATGTTTAAACAATTTTTAATTCAATGAATTATTTAGATATCAAATAGATATAAAATTAAAGATTATTCTATTTTCTGAATATTTTTTTAAAAGTGAGAGACATGTTAGACATTTTTTTAAAGCTAAGGAACGTGTATTAAACACGACATTGATCAAATTTCTAAGTTAATTAACCTAAAACTTAGTCTTTGATTGTGATTTGGGTTTATTATCAATTTGGTTTTTATAGTTTTAATAATTTCAACTTGATCTCTATAATTTTACTACACGTGCCTTACCAATTGTCCTTTAAACATGTTTTACTCGCTCATTTTCCCAGTTTAATTTTTCACTCCACCCCTAACCCTAAGAGAGTGTGTTTAATGTGATGGTTTGAATTTGAGTGGTTTAAATTAAAATGTCAAACTTTGTTCGCTTCATGGGTTTGCAAGCTAAGAAAAGGTCGTCAAACAAACCAATAGGTTTCAATAGAACTCGGACCCACTTGTTTATGTAGCTTTTCTAAACTTGGATTTCTTAAACTCGTGAACCCAAACATAGGTCTCTCCTGTATCTAAACTTCTTAAACCTTCCACTTGAACCCATAGCCCGACGTGGTTGCCATATTAAAATATTAGCTCATTTTACTCCAAAATAGAAATTGTGTCGTGTATTAATATTGGTTATAATGATGATCGGTAAGATTAGACCAAATTTTAAGAAACAAAGCAAAACTTAAAGAATTATTGGATCTAAATTGAAAAGAAATTGAAACTCTAGGATTTGTCATTTTGATTTAGCTTTATTTTTATATACTATATACAGTTTTAGGATTCTTTTTTTTTTTAACTCTTTAGCTTCAGCTTTATATATATAATCTTTATAAGTTAACCATGAGACTCTTGTCAAAGTGAGTATAGCTTAGCGGTAATTGACATATACCTCCAACCAAGAGGGTGAGAGTTCGATCCCCCATTCCAACTCCTAATAGTAAAAATATATAAAAAGTTCAAATTTTTAATATTTTATTATCAAAACCACTGCTTATATGTATGTAAACATTTTCAATAGTTCTCCTTTTGAACTTGGATTGAACTATTAAATAAAAAAAAAGACCTAAGGCTAGTGCTAAATTACAAAATTACTAATTTACATTCTCATCCTTTGATGACCAACCTTCAAGATAAAACAACCTATGGTATATAATATTGAAACGATCAATAATTAAACGGTGCGTTTGATAAATTTTATCATCTAGGCAGTTAAAATTTTTGTTTTCTTTCTAAATCAATTTTTTTTTCTTCTTTTGTCACCATATGGAATAAATGGAATTCTGAGCCATTGGGCCTCCGTGAGATATGGCCCAACGTAGATGGGATGGTCGTGGTCCTAGTTGAGGGCCGGGGCTGCTGGCCCGTTATGAACATGACGTCAATTATCTATATAGTTTTTATTCTAAAAATATAATTAAAAACTGATTTAGAAGTAAACTTTTATGAGACTCGCGATATTAATGAAGTTATTTATGTTTATTGAATATTTATTATAAAATAATGAGTTAATGCTTTTGATACATGCAGCTTGTTTTTGCAGTTGGAATGAGAGATCAAAACATCTATCAATTATTGTTGTTGTCTTAATTTTTATTTCATTCACATTTAAATACGTCGTTAATTAATATTTTATTATATCTCTAAAGCTTATATTATTATTAAATGATACTGAGAAATTTTATTATGAGAAATTTTCTACAATGAGAGCGTAATCAAGTAGAATTGGGCCACGACTGAGTTCTACGCTAGTGCTGGACCAGACGATTGTGGCTCCTCAGCACTCCCATAGCCACAGAAGATGATCACGAAGTGCGAGTGCACACTATGCTTTACTGTTTCAACTTTCCAACTGCCATTCTTCGTTTCAATTCACTTCTGGAATCTCCTCAGAATTCGTTTCTGATTCCAATTCCAAGATTCTAGCTACCGTCGTCAATGGCGGCAATGGCGGCGATGGCGCCATCTTCGTCGTTTTGCCAACCTCTGCCTGCAGCGGCCTCCGGGCGGGCCAGAAAGTCGGCGTTGCTGATTAGGAGGAGGCAACGAGTTGTGGCAAATTGGGGGCACTTCGCGGATGTGGTTCGCAAGGATGCGGAGTTCATAAAGGTCGGGTTGAACAGAGGGATTCGGTGGGCGAATGATGCTCTTCGAATTCCGCAGGTTTCGAAGACCTTCGACGATCTTCTGTGGCTTCGGAACCTTGAAGATCCTCGTGCTCTTGCTCTTCCTACTCCTTCTTGCCCGCGACCTTCATATCCAGGTTAAGCTTTCTGTAGTCCTGTTCTTTACTTGGAATACATGCTCGTGTTCACGAACACAGTCATTACAGTCAGATTGTGTGTGGGAATGTGAAATGATGTTTAGCTCAATTGGATATCAGCTAATTAATCGATTAACTTATAGTTGAAAATGTTGCATTTGTCTAATTTCATCCGTAATGGCACTCGTAAGTAGAGACGCAGCTATCCTGATTGCTGAAACGGACTGCTTGCCTAGGCGGATGTGGATTTCTTTTTCTAAGTTCAATCTCTTATGGCTGTGTCTGAGTCTTTGAATTTTAAAAGTGTCTAATAAGTTAACTTTTAATGCTGTGTTTAAAGGTGCTGAACTTTAAAAAGTGTCTAGTAGTTGTCATACACTATCAATTCTGTATCTAACGGATCTATCATCTATGAACTTTTAATTTTGTGTCTAATAGATCCTAATTTATGAGACAACTTTAAACTTTAAAGACCTATTAGATACATAATCGAGAGTTTAAGGACATATTACACACTTTTTAAAGTTTAGTAACCTATTAGATACATCATTGAAAATTTCAGACATATTAGACACTTTTTAAAATTTAGGGACCTAATCCTTTTGTTACTGCATGCATACATGCTCTTAGCAACTATCCCATTGATGTTGTAAATAACGTTCATTGTTGCTAATACTTATATTCAAACATTTTATTCTGCGTGCAGAACTCTCTGGTTTAGATTTGCTCATGGCTGATCTTAAAGCCTTAGAAGCATATGTCGTTTATTATTATTCTCTATCCAAAATTTGGTCAAAACCACTTCCTGAGGTCTATGATCCACAAAGTGTTGCTGACTATTTCAGTTGCAGGCCTCATATAGTGTCCCTTCGATTGTTAGAGGTATTACTTTAATTTTATATATCATGTTAACACCGTGTTGGTTTATTTTCTTTGTTATTTGTCCGTGTGGATTACATAAGAGCTGTTTGAGAGTTGAGTTTAAGTTCTTACTATGGTTGGTTTTTTCTTTCAAATTTTTTGTAGTTAAAACATTTTGAATGACTGTATTCTAAGGAACAAAAGATCCTTTAGTTATCATGGAGGGCATGTTTCTTGAGCACAACCGAAATTGTTTGTCCTTAGAAAATAATGAGCTAATGGATGAATGACTGTATAACACACACTACCCGGAGGGTTTTAATTCCATCCTGAATTAGCCATTACCCATGCAAATGGATGATCCAGATGCTTATTGCATTTACCATGTTGGCTATTGGAAGGTATTTTCCTCGTTTGCTTCTGCAGCAATAAGGATTCGAATGTCTAGAGTGCAAAAGTTTCTGAGACCAAGCTTAGATGGAGACAGCGATGGATCAAAATCCAAATTTGGGTTGGTGCTAAAAGAAACCCTCTTAAACTTGGGCCCCACTTTTATCAAAGGTCTGAAACTCCAGATTAGTTTCCTTCTAAGTTCCATTTTTTCTGCTTGGTCACCTTTCTTCTTTTCACATTGTGGCATTTGTTCCTGCAGACCACGTTTGTATCTTATCCAGACTGAAAATTACTGGCATGCTAATTTTGTCTCTCTATCGCAGTTGGTCAGTCCCTTTCCACAAGGCCAGATATAATTGGTAGTGAAATTTCAAAGGTTAGATGAAAGCGACTTGCTTATTTTCTTTGAATTACTTTAAGTGGCAAAATAAAAGTGTACCCTGTTTCTTTCTTTTCGCATCTGCCCATTGCTCTTTTCCTCGATATCATAGAACCTAGATTTGTCTCTCATCCTCTTAGTATTTTTTGAATGGGATTTGTGAGATTCTGATATTCATTATTGTTCTCGTGCATGAGGTTCGGTTGACTAACTCTCTTGCTGGTAGGCTATATCAATGGGACAGATAAACTCTTAAAAGATATAGATCATGGTTTCTGGAAATATGTTTTGTGCATAACATTATGCTGCTACCTGTGAGTTTCTTTGCATGTTTACGGTCTATAGAAATATGGTTAAAGATACATCTTTAAATAATGAACCCTCTTGTACTTTTCTAATGATTTGCGTTCATTCAAAGTAAACTGTAATGACTAGTTTGTTCTTTGTTTCTTTCTCTTGTATTTTATATTCTAATTGCAGGCTTTGTCTGAGCTACATGATCAAATTCCTCCTTTTCCCAGGACCATTGCTATGAAAATTATTCAGGAAGAACTAGGTTCTCCCATAGAATCATTTTTCAGCTACATCTCTGAGGAACCTGTGGCTGCAGCATCTTTTGGTCAGGTGTCTTTGTATTTGAAAGAAAATTGTGCTTGTAAATGCATGTTCGGATTTCAATATGGAGGTTGCTTAAACATTGAGCTTTTCAAACATTATAGGTCTATCGTGGGAGAACACTTGATGGCATTAATGTGGCTGTGAAGGTTCAACGCCCCAACATGCTTCATGTGGTAGTACGTGATGTATATATACTTCGACTTGGGGTATGTATTACCTTTCAGTGATGTATAATTTTCTTCATATGCATTTATACATCTCATTTTTTAATTTAAATGATTATTTCAGCTTGGATTCTTGCAAAAGATAGCAAAGAGAAAAAGTGACCTTCCTCTGTATGCTGATGAACTAGGGAAAGGTTTGCTTGGGGAATTAGATTATACTTTAGAGGCCAAAAATGCAACAGAGTTTCTGGTAGGCACTCCATATTACCTTTAATATTACTTTTCTTTCACCATTATGTCTGAAAAGAGCTTCCAGAAATTTTTTCAGAGTTCTCACTGTTTGGTTAAATGCTTAACTATAATTTTTTTGGTTAAATGCTTAACTATAATTTTTTTGGTTAAATGCTTAACTATAATTTTTTTGGTTAAATGCTTAACTATGTTTAATTTTATCAATGTGACATTTTATGTATGTCATACTGTTGAATGGTTGCCTAGTTATTTGTGTTTTTTTATTCTTTGGGTGGAAGTAGAGAACAGTATAAACAATTTGCCACGTATAAGGTAGAGCTTGGGGATTTGGGTGGAAGAGTTGCCTCTGAGCTCTAAGCTTTGTGCCAGGTGGCATGATTCTGATATCATGTGTGTTGACTAGGGTTCAGGGAGATCACCATTTGCATCATTCAGTCTTATAGAAATTTCAAATTAGTCAGAAGTACAACCTCCTATGGTCTAAAATCTAGATAATTCAGAAAACATGCATAAGCTGCCTTGGGATAGAGATGAGATCAAATTGGATGCTGCCTGCTATCTCTCTATACTTGTTCTGCACTTGAAGAGCTTGATGAAGTAATGAATGATTGACGTGGGAGGAGTCTCTTTCAATCAAGGGAGAACTGCCGTTCTCCGGGTTTGTGAAGTTGTAAAGGGAATTGAACCGATGCCACTTTTTTTCTTTCCTTTCTTTTCTTCTTTTATTTTCTTTTTTTCTCGCTGTAGCATACATTTCTTTCACTTTGTGAGGGAAGGAAAAATATTTGTGTTAGACACATCAAGATCTGCTTGTACACAATGATATAAATTAATATTTTAACTTGGTACGTAAGTATGTGAAATATTGCTCACAGAAAACCACATTCCTGGAAAATCCATCTCACTACATTCTACTTTTTGTCTTTCTTGGTGTATGACGTGGTGGCAACTGTTCCTCCCCTGCAGTTCATCTCTCTAACATGCTACTAAGATTATATCAAATGATCTTGCTGCTTGTGCAGGAAACTCATTCCCGCTTTCCATTTATGCATGTGCCCAAAGTATTCAGACATTTAAGCCAAAAGAAAGTCTTGACTATGGAGTGGATTTCTGGTGATAGTCCAACTGATTTACTCTCTGTATCTACTGGGAAACCCAACTCACCATATTCAGAGAGGCAAAAAGTTGATGCCAAAAGGCGTCTTCTTGATTTGGTGTGTTCAATTTGCACAGCACTAAGTTGTTGCCACATGCTATTTTGTGTTCCCAAGTCCCCCAGTACTGGTATAAAATTAATTAACTTGTTATGCTTTCTTTCTTCTAGGTTAACAAAGGAGTTGAGGCATCATTAGTTCAGCTACTTGATACTGGACTACTGCATGCTGATCCACACCCTGGAAACTTGCGTTATATATCTTCAGGACAAATGGGGTAATTTTCTCTGTCTGACGTATGTATAGGATGTTATCTATTGAAAGATCCATCAACATTTCATATCCTGCCAGGTTTCTAGACTTTGGTTTACTTTGTCGGATGGAGAAGAAGCATCAATTAGCAATGCTTGCATCCATTGTACACATTGTAAATGGGGATTGGGCTTCCCTTGTCCACGCTCTTGCTGAAATGGATGTCGTGAGGCCAGGGACTAATATACGACGCGTTACTTTGGTATCACATCTCCTCCTACATTCATTAAGAACACTACAGTTTGGTTAATATAAAGCCCAAGTTCTTTTCCCACTGCTAGGAATCTCTGCAAGTTCCCTGCATGCAATTGACAAGTGACCAATCATGTTTCAGGATTTGGAATATGCCTTAGGAGAAGTAGAATTTAAATCTGGAATTCCTGATGTAAAGTTCAGTAAGGTGAGATTGAGATCTTGCTATTTATTTTTTTGAACATATGACAGGACCTTAACTTTTTATTCGATGCTAATAGTTTCTTTTGATTTATATTTTGATAATTACGGATTGCAAAATCTTCTTATGATTACAACTTTATTGGCTTATAATGATCAGTTGTCAGTGAAATATTGCAGTAGCTATTGCTTATTAGTTTTATAGGTTGCCAGCATCTAGTGGTACTGATCTCTCTCCAAATATATCGTGCTTGGTTAATACATGCACTTGTATTACATTCTTGGATACCTTATAAAAAACTTTCCACAAGTTAAGAGCCCTTGATAAGGACTAAGCCCCTTAAAGAAAGTGTACTAGTCTCCTTTCTCTTCCTTTTCCTTTTTGGAAATTGGCCGAGAAATAAATGAAAACACATCCCCAGTTCCATTGGCTAGTATTTAAATTCTGGATAAACATTTCTTGTGTTACTCTTATTCATCTTATAACTACAATGTTTAGATCATGTTACTTATTCTTGATACACTGTCGCGGTTGTTAAACATGCCTTCTTTTTCCTGCATTCTAGCTATTGCTAATCGTCTTTCTGATTCATATTTATTACTGCTGAATCCTGATGATTACTTTCATTTAGGTTATCGGTAAAATCTGGTCTATAGCCCTCAAGTACCAATTCCGCATGCCTCCATACTATACACTAATGCTACGGTCTCTTGCCTCCTTGGAAGGTGAGCTATTACATGGCACTATTAGAACTGATTTTACTTTGTTTTAACCCAGCAAACTTATGAGTAATTTTTACGCGGCATTTACTAGATAATAGCCGACATATTAATGGTTATGTTTATGAATGAGTTCACTTAAGACTAGAACAAGGGTTTCGTTTCACCCTTATTTATTGAATGGGACTAATAAAAAATAAAGCATCTGAATGTTTAAAAGTACAAAGTACTAGGAATCTTTCTCTCCTTCCCTCTCTAAAGCATCGGGGGATTGGTATTAATGCGCTTTATCGAAAATTCTTTTAATAAAGCTGGTTTATATTAGGTAAGTAACTACTTTAATTACCAATGAAATTTGACTTTTCTACTCTTTGAAATTCAAAATGATTGACAAACTTAGATATTCTAAAATCTTGGATATAACTTTTGCTTCCATATGAGACACTTACGAAATACCGAAACGGTAGTAGAGCAAAAATGTCATCGTTTTCATTATAAAAACTTCAAAATAAATCATTAACAAATATCATAACTTGATTGAAGATTGTTGTAAGGTCTCTAATGGGGAGCCTTGAGTTTTCTGAATTATCATATCTCAAAAAGAAAAAAATATGAAAAAAAAAAGGTTTGATGGCCATGAGAATTATTGATGACTATAAGAAGAAAGCCAAAAAAAATGAAAAAGTTTTATCTTCATACATTTTACTATTGTTTATGATGTTCAGATATGATGACCACCACCGGACTTCTCTATTTTTAACGTTCAAATTTTATATTTTTGTCATGTGCTCAGGTCTGGCATTAGCTGCAGATCAAGATTTCAAGACCTTTGAAGCTGCATTTCCTTATGTTGTACAGAAACTCCTTACTGAAAATTCAGTTGCAACCCGGAAAATATTACATTCGGTATTTTATAATAACTTCCTTATGACTTTTACACGGTTGATATTTGTTGTTGCATCTGGTGATGATATTGATATTTTGAAGTTATAGATGGTGATTGCATTGCATTAGCCATAGAGTTGGACTGTCTAACACTTTGTTGGTTCCCACTTTCTTAATTCTTATATTATCGTATTCATTACATTTCTATTTTATGACGACACTTCATTTTACTGATGGAATATGCTTGTTGATGTGCTAATTTTACGAACATTCCTATTTTTTCACTGTTGAATCAGTTACATTGGCTTCTCAATATTCACTGTGCTATTTGTCAAAACAGCATAGCCTATCAAAGTTGTTAGTAGTTCTTTATAGAGATGTCAGAAGATGGACGCAGTCTCAACTTTCACCATTCATTTTTCCTTTTGCAGGTGGTCCTAAACAAAAAGAAAGAATTTCAATGGCAGAGAGTTGTTCTTTTTCTAAGAGTAGGTGCAATGAGGTATGTAAGGTTCTGTTTCATTACGTCGATTGTTGAATTCGTAACAGAATTTTCATAGCTGTAGCATCCTATTGAAGGGTTGCATCAAAGTTCTTGTCAAATTGTAAGCTTTTGGTCCCTCGAATATTAAGAACTATAGTCTTCCGGTTTACAGAAATACTCGAGCTCTTCCACACTTTCTCATGAGTCAGTCATCTAATGGGAGAGGTGCTATATTTTTCCAATGTATATATGTATATACACATGGTTTCAGCTAGGAGCGGGCCCCCAAGCTTGTGTTAAGGTGGACGAAGCCTCTCCACAATTATTAGGGATAGTTGATTAGCATAATACAAGGAGTGAGACCCTTTTAACACCCCCTGTTAGAAAAAGGGGCAATAAAAGATATAGTCGTTTTGGAGTTGTAGAAATTTGGGGAAGATGGGAGTTTCATGGTTGCAGCTGATGGCGGAGTACTTACTAGGGCCTTGTTAAGATCGGGTCGATGATCCCATAATGATTATATGAATTTAGAACCCTTTTTATGTCTTGATTTGCAGGAAAGGTTTGCAACGAATGATAGCTCCACATAATGAAGCAGCTAATGAATATTCAACCGTTAAGGGCAACAGTGACCTTGATGTTGTAAATTTAATTACAAGGCTATTAGTTTCCAAAGAAGGTGCAGCGCTTAGAAGGCTTGTAATGACCGTGGTAAGTGTAACTAACAATCTTTTCTCTGTTATTAGTGCCCATCATTGCTCCTTTTCTATCTTGGTTGAATAATTATGTTCTTGACCAACCGTCTGATAATGTGTTATATGCTGAAGTAATCTTAAAGACTCATCATCGAAGCGAAGTCATAGCTAATGATTCTAAATGGTAATTTATCTTGGCATCTTGATGAACAGAATGGAGCTTCACTGATCCAAGCAATGGTTTCTAAAGAGGCAAAGTTATTCCGTCAACAACTTTGCAGGATCGTGGCTGATATAATTTGCCAATGGGCATTTAAAACGCTAGGACAAGGCACCCGTGCTACCGAGCTCGGTACAGTTAGAATGGAAATTGCATCAGACAGGAGAGGGCGAAGTAGTTCACAGTTCATGACGGGTCAAATAGATTACAGTTCCATCTTGAATGATCGGCGGGTCAAATTGCTTTTCTCCAAGGTGCTCAAATCCGCTAGCAAAAAACCAATTTTGATGCTCAAGTTCTATTGGACATCCTTCATAATATTTGCAACAGCTTCAGCAATGGCTTTTCACCGGATAGTTGTGTCCTTGTCTGAAGCCTATTTGGGTCCCATATCACTTGCTCCCAAGCAATACGCAGTCACCTCATGATGATGTATATAAGAACTCTGCTTACACTCCCTCCTCGGAACTAATTCTGCAGCAACAGATTACTCACAA
The DNA here is from genome assembly GCF_013281855.1 of Momordica charantia. Lineage (NCBI taxonomy): Eukaryota > Viridiplantae > Streptophyta > Magnoliopsida > Cucurbitales > Cucurbitaceae > Momordica > Momordica charantia. The sequence goes on along the minus strand of NW_028275167.1, from coordinate 27,622,904 downwards.
CACCCAATCCATAGCAGCCGAGTTCTGAGCAACGGCCCCCCTACCGAAAAAGAACAGAGAGATTGCACCAAATTTTCTGGATATTTAGAACTTCTAGTGCTCCAAGACTAATATATATTAGAGACGCAGATGGTATAGAGAACATATAATATGTATAGAATTTATAGTTGCTGTAAAAACTCGGGCATTTGTGAATTTCTATTCTTAAATTTCAGAGGGTTGAAGTCCAAGAAAACGGCAGCCTTCAAAGAATCCTGTTGTGCAATATACCCGAGCTATCTTTTAACTTCTTAGTAGCAACAAATAGCACAAGAAGATGCTTCATATTCTGTAAAATATCATCCAACAATTACGTACAGGTGAGTGGAACTCATTCTCCCAATATAGCAATCATGGCCAGATAAAATGGTACAGATATCCAGTAAACAATTCAATGTAAATCTTTCTTTTTCTCTCTATTTCTCTCTCTCTTTCTATGTTATGAAGTCTGAGACCTTTTATCTTGGAGCTTTACAGTAACTTGTGTTGCAACTGATGACATGATGTCAATCTTTGTTCTCTACTTGGCTTTTCAAAATCACCCATCTAAGACAGCGCCAGAAAAATACTGCTTGTGGACCATCTTTCTGTAATCTGGAGAACAAGAAAATAAACAATCAGCTTAGATATATGCCTTCATTACTCCGTGTTTATCATGAGAAGAGCAGCAATAAGAATTTTTCAGTCAATGGGGGCAGAGGGTGATCGACAGAGAGGGAGTCGAGTCCGACCTTCCGTGTTATTCCACAGAGCAGCAGCATAGCTGTTGAGAGGACTCTCTGGGTTGGGCTCTGCAAGTAAACACAGCTTCATAAGAGTAAAGGGTTGAGATTAGAAGATTGCCAAATATGCAGAAGGCAGAAATGAGCAAACCTCCTAATAGGCTTTGAATGGACAGAAGGATGGTTCTACAATCATATGCCGAAGACCACTTGTCCTATTGAAAAGGAAGTTACATCAAACATCAGGAGATTCGAAAAACCAACTAAACGAGCGACGAGGTGCTTTATATGCACTAACAAACTTCAATAGTAAACAACAAAGAAAAACATCAAAAGGATTTTTTGAAATAAACATACAAGCAAAAACACACCCCTGCATAATTAACCGATACCTGGAGAATGTCGAGACAAATGTTGCCATACTGATCGACATTTGGATGGAAGCACAGCGTCTCAAACTTGACAAGGGGTGGCTTGAAAGGGTAGTCCATAGGAAAATTTAAAGAGAGTTTGTAAGACAAACCCTCATATGCAGTTCCTTTCCCACCCTCAATTGTGCCTATCCACGTGAAAATGCTCTCACCTTCTGGAAAAGCTGATACACCAAGATCACCTCCACTCATCTATAGTAGAGACCACCATCAAACAAATATGGTTAATGAGCTACCCATAAGGTAGATAATTTCAAACCGTCTCGTGGCTGCAAAACCTTGTTCGACAACAAGAAATGAACTGTTTAGGAGACAATAAACCTAGTTTGTAACTCTTTCCAACCATTTCTTTGTTATGGCATGCGTAATAGTTTTCAAATAAAAAATTTAAGCTGATGGGTTGGATAAATTTAATTCATTTATGGATATCTAAACTCTTCTTCACTTGTGGACTTAGATAATTGTACGAGGCTCAAAAAATGGAAATCATTATAAATGGAGAGGAAACAACAAGGCAGAGTTCGAACATTGATACTATTTTAAGAATGAATAAACCACCACTCAACTCAAAAGGTTAAGCTGATGGATTGGGTAAATTTAATTCATTTATGAATATCCGACCATAGTGAAGCCACTAATAGCTTAATAGTTGTGAATACATGATATTAGGAAAAGTAGAGGCTGCAAAACAAAATTTCAAGAGGTTCGAAGAACCAGCATGGGGACATACTGAACTTGTTCTAAAAGAGGACCAAGGAGTGGATGGGACCATGATTCTGTATCAAAAGGGAAGAGCAGTAGATTACATATTTTCCAAATGAAGATCGATCACCAAACCCGTCCCCACAAGAATTGTCTATTCTCATTGTTTTGACCAACTATATGTCATCGAGATCGACTCAACAGAACTAAGTAATACAAAAATTTAAGGCTCCAAGAAACACCATGAGAAATGTAAAACTAAAATGAAACTGGGAAACATACCATCAGTGACATCAATTCCTTTTGCAGCCTGCAGCGAAATTAAGCAAAATGTCAAAATCACAAAGCTATAGTTGCAATTGACAAGAATTCAATCCGAAGTCCTGCTATGAAAAAATCAATCAGTAATCACTACAGCAGATTGATCAAAAGACTAGAACGTAACATCAAATTGGACATTCCTTAATTCTTGCCATCGTTTTCTTTTCTCTCTCGTCTATTCTTCACACTTCCCGCAATCTCGGGAGCGAAACAATCGGTAAACCAAAAGAATGGATCGGCAAGAAGTTTCACCTCTGCGCAACAGCGTTGGAGTCGATAGGATTAGAAGAAGCGGCAGGCTGCTTCAATGGAGAAGTGGTGAGATGATGCTGCGGGATCGACGAGTTGTCGGCCGTCGGATTGGGTCGTACCTCCATGTCCGCAACGATCAATAACAAAAAACGAAAAAGAAAAACCTCTCCAATTAGATCCAACGACGATCTTTATGCAAACAAACAGACAACAAAATGCACAAACCACCGCCGTAGACTCAAAATCCACGAGAAACAGCGAGAAAAATTTCAGTTCAATTCAGAAACGGAGGGAAAATCGCCAATATTTCACTTCGTTTCTCTGATTTTCCCGAGAAAATCCGCCGGATAGTGGAGAAGGTGGCTTTCACAAATTCTAATGCGAAAGGAAGTTAAAAGGATAATGAGAAATGAGATGCCATTTCTCCCAACAACTATCAATATTAAAATCCCTATTAATTAATTATAATATAAACGACAATAATTCAACTTTATAACTGAAAGATTATAATCTTGAAATCCCTTTCTTTTTTCTATACAAAAAATCCATCGGATCTTATTATTTAATTTTGTAAAAACTTGTCTTAATAAGAATAATTTATTGAGAGAAAATTCCTCCATTACATTAATTGAGCATTACCACAACAAATATAGTACAAATATACCAACTAAAGCATAACTGACTAATTAAGACATTTATTTATAAGTTCCGATTAAAGATCGTAATTTCGAATATTCACGTCATTGTTGTACTAAAAAAATAATAATATAGTACCAATATAATTGAAATTTTTAGGCATATGCAGCTCTTTTTATAGGTCTAAAATACAAAACTTACCTTTTAAATTTGTTAGTGAGATCAATGAATTTATTGGCAATTTACCATTTTTTTTAAATAAATGACTATTGTTTTAATAGTATCAAATATACCTATAATGTTTTAAAGAGATTTAGAGAAAATGAGTTAAATTTCGTGACGCCCACTACGATATTAAAGTCGTGTGAGTTTCTTGACAATCATATATCGTAAGTTAGATAATTGTCCCATAAAATAAGTTCAAATGCACCTAAGTTTCCCAAACACACACTTGCACTGCTAGGAAATGCATGTTAAGCTAATCCAAGCATAATTTAGTAAATGAGGTAAGCGGTCGGCCTGTGATTAGTCGAGGTGTACACAAGCTGGCCCGGACACACGGATTTAAAAAAAAATTTAGTAAATGAGATACATATTACCATTTCAAGAGTTGATGGTTCAATTCCCTATCTCGTGATCATTGGACTAAAGAAACTGTATTTTAAAATTAGGGAGAGAAAAAATAGTATACAGTCAAAAGTTGAAGTCCCTAACTAATATTTCATTCTCAATAGACAAGGGAGTGCAAGGCATTGGGCTTTTATTATGTTATGTTAGCAATGGATTGATAATCCTCACAGATATTGAATTTTATTTTAGTTTCATTTCTTTTAGGGGATGAGGATTTCAAAAGGAAATCTTAGTCTTATCTTATCAACTAAGATATGAAAAGGAGATACTCTTAAATATAAACCACCCACTCAAAAATATTAAACATCAAAATCAAGCATCTAACTAGTTGGTGCTCAATTTTCCAATAAAGATAATGAACCTTTTCGTTTAATTTTGTCTTAATCGTTATCCCAGCATTCATTAAATTAACCCTATCTTGACAAACCTTGTTTAATATATGAAATAAATATCCATCATAGAGTTTGAACTCATTCTTTCAAAGTTCCTTTATCTTTTTCCATATGCCCTCACAAATGAGCGACGTTTTGACTAATTTCGTAACTTTCATGCCACAACTGCTTAGATGGTATAATATTAGACATCAAAGAATTCCAACATATTTAAAAGCCCATAAAAGTGAGAGCTCATGGATTGGAATTTGAACCTATGACCTCAAACACATCAAATAACAGAACACCAAGTAAAAAGCTGTAAGAGGGAAAAGAATTAACTTTCTTGAGAATTAATACCCAGAAAATTTGGGAAAAGTAGTTGGTTCATTTCTCCCTATATGAAGCACAATAAAAGAAGCTAGTTGAAATTGCAAAGGCTATACTATTGTCCTCAAGTGTATAAAGATTATACAGATGTAGTATCTGCTGCCCTGTACACGAAGAACGTTCAAGAATACCATTTGGTGTGGCTGATTCCATCTCCCATGGCTAAATCATTTGGCAAATGAGAAGTCGGAGGGACTCCTACTGATTTCATGTTGAGAGCGAGCAGGACGTGTTGCGGTGCCAGGATCTGCTGAACTTGGTCGTTGAGCTGTCATCTCCTGTTCTCTATTTGTATTGGAATGTTCATGTTCTTGAAGATCATGGGCTCTACTACTATGGTGTGAAGAAGGAGGTAGCTCTTCGATGTCCCAGCGATCATGTTCAGCGTCGGATAGCCTGGGAGATGTGCTGCTGTGCTGCTGTTTGTGCAGAAGGTGAACGGGAGACATGCCATGAGTTGGAGTAGTTGGCCTGCTTGAGAATGGTGAGCTACCATCTGGGTTTCGGTTGTGCTTCATGTTCTTTTTGGCAGAGTGGTGCCAGTTCTTCAATGCCGTTGCCACCCGATCGTTGAAAATGGTCGGTTTCATGTTGGACCCCATCTGGAATCAAGTGAATACAAGTGATGAATGGCCTATTCTCCCTTGTAACTATTGTGAGTTCTAGATTTACTCAAGCTCAAGATAGCAGTTCTTATTATAATGATCTTGAAAAGATTAAAAGTATACAGAAGGGATGTCTGCTTAATATTTACCTGAGTCACAAGAGCATAGAGTGGGAGTGTCACATAACTGCATAGAACTTGTATAATGACCCTGAAAAAATTGTCGATTTTGGTTTCAGTTAGTGGTTTTCAGGCATGATAAAACACGGGTTGTTTTCTTAGAAAGTTGGTAGTTTCAGAAAGATTATGGCAGATCATCTTGTTAACTTACCCCATCGAGAGTCTGATGGCAATATCCTCAATTTTCTGATGGAAGCAAGATCTCAAGTTAAATGCATACTGAAAGAGAATTAAACACAGTATTAAAGGACGTTTGCTGCATATGATTCTCAGTGTTGTTAATTTCTAAAGTTAACAAAGAGAAAATAAAAACAAATACTATCAGATGAAAATGGAAGAGGGTTGGTCTCAATGGAATTGCTTACTGTGGTCCAAGCAAAGAAGGCAAGCTGAAATGCATTCTGCAATCACATAGTGGACGTCATTTTTTCGGGGAGGAAAGCAAATAAATTGTAGAGACATAAGTAACACTTCTAAAAAGACATTAAGTTGGCTTTTGAGAAGGAAGTACCTGAAAGAGAACAAAGTGAATCAGAAAAAGAATGAGACGAGGACGTCCGAACCAAAAGAGGTCGTCCCGGGGTTGAACAACGGGAACACCCTTAACGACATGGCCCCTTTCTTGAATTGTCAATCCCATCTGGGTTATGATAACATGGAGCTTCGTTCCCACCAATAGAATTATCTGTGCATTATATTCAATTGGTAAAAAGTTGAATGAGCCATGAAACAAGACTATTGCTTAAAGTAAAAGTTGAAATATGGAAATGTGCTTACAATTAAGGAGATGAAAGGCAGCCATAGGTATGAATACCACCCTGACAAGGAATCAAAAAAAATACAAAAAAAAGAAAGAAAAGCATTTCTTCCCAATTATGAGAGATTAAAGGAACTAAACAAATGACAAGTACAATGGTCCATAATGCAGCGTTTGTAAGTTTACCATGTGTATTGGTCAGAATGAACAGAACAGCAAATAGCCACATCACTGGACTGCAGATTAGAAGATTGGTCAATTTTAAAATGGATATCAATAAGTGAAATCAACTTCATTTATATAATTAAAAAACAAACCTAATCCCCACAACCACTTTGAAGTCCTCTTCAAGAGATCTGCTAATGTATTTGTGGAAATCGAATTTTACTTCACTTCCGGGGGCCAAATGTGCCTGAAAAATGTCTCAAGTTAAGAAGTATGAACTTTCAGAATCATTTTAAACAACCTATATGAAAAGTGGAGTCTATGCAATTTCACAGATTCTGCTTACAACGATGAATCCATGTCTCAGTGTCATGTAATCAACCTTGGTAACTGATCCAAAGAATTGTCTGAAGAAACAAACCTGCGTGACAGATTATGGACTGATGAACATCACGTATAATTTCACTGTCGTTCCAGATTTCATTTTATTTAAACCATAAAATACATACAGAAATACAGTGGGAAGTTCAAACTATATGATTTAAAATCAGATGCAAAAATCAGGAGACTAGATTTCAATGAAAACATTGTGAAAGTTATATATATGTACTCATCTGTATCTCTTTGATTATTTTCAATCAAAACATTGATATAGGATTTAAAAGACCTATCACCCTTTATAATGATTTCCTAAGAGTTTCCAGGAAGAGTGAATAATTTTAATTCTACACAGGTAGCCAAAATCAAACTCATGAGAAAAATTCTTGATTTAATTTTATAACAAACACTCACTATCCAGAGGGAAATTGGTCTACGACTCCAAAGGCTCAAGTGCCGGCGTCCAAACGTCGTATCTCTTGCAAATCTAAACCTTGCTGGATCTGCAAGACACAAATTTATCCTTTTGTAAGTAATGAATTGCCAAAGATTTCTAATGAATGCATCTGCAGTGAAAGATGATAAGCATTTGACAGCATGACAATAATTGGGGGCCTAAGCAAAATCCATGCTTCTCAAAATGATATCATGGCTCCAAACTAGATGAAGCAAAATATACAAAAACTATATAAAAAAAAGGACTTCATCCGAGGTTGTTGAAAAATCATCTCCAACTTGTATGAGATTCTATCAAATATTCATAATAAGAAGCACTGTTAATAGCTGGTCCTGTTAATTGATATTTGAAAGCTTGTGAGTAAAGCACTGTAAAATCTAGTCATTTAAATGGAATTTGAAGGAAATCAAACCATTATAGTACTGGTATTCAATTGTCTTTGTCTCATCCTCCCAGGTCTTCCATTTGTTCATCTACAATAAAGGAATTCATAAGAGAGAGAGAGAGAGAGAGAGAGAGAGAGAGAGAGAGAGAGCTGCGAGGAAAAAGTTAGACTACCTTTGTTCTACCAAAAGCCAAAGTGAGGATGCAGTATAGGACGTGGAAGACGGCCAATACAAAGATGAAAATATGGAGCTGGTGGATTCCATATGCTGACACAAAGGCGAGTTGGCCCTGCAAAAATGTTCAGCCGAGAAAGCTTTAAATCACTTGGGATATATAAGCGCACTCAATTTCTATTTTAATGTCAATTACATTTTTGCAAATCTATTATTAAATTAGAAAATGAAATACTGCAACAACTAGTAGAGAGAGTTAAACTTCCAACAAGAACCATTTTTTGTTTAAGCTTTAAGATGTTGTTCTTACCCTATCAGTGCAGTAATCTTTTCCTTTTGAGGCTAAAATACGCCTTGAACCATAGTCAGGATCTAAAAATTCAAGAAGTTTTAGACGGCTATTCTTGGAAACTGGTTCTATTTTTTTTGCACATGGAAGCCAAGTTGCCGCAAGGTCCTTGGAAACGCAAATTTGAGTAACAGCATCTTGGCCTATTGTTAGAAGTAGGGATATGAATCCCAACAGCATAAGCTCTTCGCGAGACCATCAACAAGAGAGAAGGGAAAGAGAGAAGGGAAAGAAGAGAGAAATAGTTAGCCTTTGACATAAGAAAAAAAACATTTCCCCAAAAGTTGCAGTTACTCGATGGGCCAGTACCTGCTTTAATCTTTTCAAGAGCTTCAACAAGAGCTGGCTTGTGTCTTTTTTCCAGCCACTGCGAGAAAATGAAGGTTTAATCAACATAACATAAAAGATTCAAGCAGCCATAGAGAAGCACAACTTCAGCAAAAGATAACTTCTGCAGTGCCAAATATTGAAAAACACATTATAAAGTTCTATCATCAAGCCAAAACCAGCATTCTACTGAAATTCTGTACTTGGAAAAGGCATGATGCCGCTTAAGCTTGGATTTAACAGTTTGAGGCATTTCCAATTGTGGAACACTTGGAAGAACGCCTACCTTTCCAGTGAGGTGAATGATATGTTCAATGAAGATTGAAATAACAACCAACACAAAACAAATAACCGCAACAGCCCAAGTTGAAGTATCTTCCAAAGTACGCTGTTCTACAGATTTATCCATTGATAATGGAAGTTCTCTCCTTATTAACAGAAACAAAACTCTCAAGCTTACAGCAAGGAAATGAAAGACTGGAAGGAGAAGGATGAGGCAAGAAAATGCAGATGCAAAGTACCACTGTCTTCGTACTGTATTTATATTTTCTTATGCCAAATGCCAATGGAGGTGGTTAGTTAAAGACTTAAAATTAAGCTTGGGAAAGTCTTCTACCAATAAAAGAGGAAATGAATGATGACTCACATCCCTTTGACCCTTTCCTAGAAGGGTTTGTCAAAGGATGAGAGAGAAAATGGACCATGTTAGATTGCGCTAGACTAGAGGTTTCACTTTAAGAAATTTAAATCATATATTATATATTACTTTTTTCAAAGCATGAGTTGATTTTCATATCTATAATGTATTTTTTATTTGTTTCACAGTCAAACTAAGGGTTTCTGGAGGTATTTTGAAAGAGAAGAAAAGAAAAATAAAAACTTTCTGTTTTTCTAAAAGTTAAGGTTAACGTGGGTGTGAAATCATTGTTTATATGCCCATAAATTTGGAAGATAAATAAACATCATTCATTTTAAGAAACTATAACTTATAAGGAAACAAAAGGAGTAAAAAATAATTATTCAAACTTTTGCCTTAAAACGTATACTGTTGCTTTTCGAAACAGCTCCCAAGCAACTTCAATTATTACAGTTAAGCAGATTCTTTCAATCATTAGATAAACAAACTACATTTTCATCACGTGACATGTAGTTAGGATAAACAAACTACATCAATTATTAAATTAGGATTAAATCGATACCTGGTAACAAAATATTCTCACCAAGCTGAGGTAAAAGGATTGAACTAGAATAAATCAAAACAATGATCCACCCAAATCAGGTAATTACACATATTAATTCAATCAATCAATCAATCATCAAGGAATTAATTACTGCATTGACTATCATTACGTATAGACTTTGGAGTTCTGTATAATTCTCCTGCAAACAGCTATTTTGAACTTATCATATATTCGAACAGTCCAAGAAAATTTATTGACCTTACCAAGCATAGCAGCAACGTTTGACGCGCCAAAATTGACAAGTCTTCTCCACTCAACATCCGAAGGGCCCTCCAATAATTCAATGCACGTTAAACCCTCATCCCAGTGGCTGAAAACGAGCGCAAAACAGGACAATTCCAAACGCGACAGATTCGTTCCCACATAGACTTGTTCTGAATCTGAAAATCTCAAACAAATTAGGGCAAGTTAACTAATTAGCCAGAATTATTGGAGTCTTGATTAGCCGTAGATTTCCGGCAACTCGTTGCTGTTGGACTTGGATTCAGAAACTTGAGGGCCAGGGAGCTCCCCAAATTTGACCGTAGATAGCAAGACAAAATGCTCGAATAATTTTCCATCTTACTAGAAAATTTCTGGAGTACTTCGTTTAAGCGAATCATCCTCGATTCCAGAAATTAAACGAGATCTGTTAGGATGTAAATTTAGCCATGAATGAAATTCTCTTCGGATCGTTCCTTGGGGTACAAGAAAATTTGTGCACAATCTTGAACTTGAATGGAATATTCACCGGAGAGAAAAAAAAAACTTTCCAGGGTTTTATTTCTAAATTATTAGAGAAAGAACAGTAATTTACAAATAAGGTTGTCTTAAGAAATTTTTTTCTTTTTTTTTTTCTGAAATTAGGTTGTCTTAAGAATTATTTTGACTTTTAGCTCAAATTAGTGGATGAAATGTGAATTCTACGTTATGGTATATGATATTGGACCAGACATGTTTTTAAATTAAATGACAAGTAAATTAGTGTTGTTTTGATAGGTATCGTTAACGTCGTTTTCTTCTTGTTAAATTATTTTTCTTATATTAATCTTATTGGCCTATATAGTGAAATCAAGTGTTTTAGCTTATTTTTTATTGGTTTGTCGATTAATAACAAGTTAAAAAATGTTGATTTTTTTTCAAATTAAAAATGAGTAGGTCTAAGTCGATGTCAAGTTTCATATCTATTATGACTAACTCGTTTAATTTTGCCAAACCGAGCATAGCTCAAATGGTTAAGGCATCTATCTCTGACCAAAAGATAATGAGTTCGAACTCCCACCCATACATGTTGTACTAAAAAAAACTTATCATCTCTCGTGGGTCAAAACATTGGATAAATTATAAAAACAAAAATCCCAAAAATATAGATATAAAAATGGACCAAAATCATAATTAATAGTGAAAGACTTTAATTTTAAAAAATGGTCATATAACTATATTTATTTCCTTTTCTATCTCCTTCGTGTAATTCATAAGGTTTGAAAATGGGGAATTTTTTAATTTTGGAATTTTAAATATAAGAAATTAATAGTACTCCTATTTATCCTATCAAACATTTCTCATTTAAATTGTATTTAAATTTTTTTAAAAGTAAATTCTTACTCTTTAAATTTTCTTATTCAAGTTTTTCAAAAAGTTACAAAAGATGTTATAAAAATAGTATATATAGCATTAGGATTACAAGTTTTAAAAAAATACGAAAACTTATATAATCGCATGAGATAAACCAAATGTCATTTTTGTGTTTTTTTTTAAGAGATAAAAAGTCATGATATTTTTTAAAATACATATTTTATCATTCTTGTGACGTTTCTTAAAGAGATAAAAAGTAATAATATTTTTGTAAATAGCATATTTATTTTATGTTATTCAGTACAATTTCTACTTTTTAATTTAGAATGGAGAGAAGAAACAATAGACTGTTATTCAATATTTTTGTTCCTTTTTTAATAAAAACAATTTTTTGTAAAATCATAAATAAGAAATGAAACATTATCCTAGCTAGCCATAGAAATGGTCCTACCCATTTTTATGGGATATGCCTTCCAAGCATTTGTTGACAGACAAAAGTCACATCCCCTAATAAATTATGCCTTTGCAACTTGCAAAACCAACACAAACAAATATCATTCAAAAATTACCCAATTTAATTTAATAAATATTTTGATTTTATATGTTGGAAAGGAAAATACAAGACACATGTACCAGTCAACTCAGCTCGGTATCATCGCATCCATTCAACCAAGCTAACGGAGGAGACCAATCACCTACACTCAGGATCGAGTTAAGGACCAAAACTGACACGGAAACTCGTAAAAGTTATCTTCAACTGACCCAAGGGCTATGACCTCAGGTCGACAACCGACCTGGGACCCGATAGCTGCAACCGTCGGTCGGAGTGGTTCCAATAGCCTTATCCTCTCTTATCACCTATAAAAGGGACACTTCATCTCTTCGTTCAAGTACGCAAGTTTGCTCCAAAAAAAATTTACTGTAGCTCACAGCTCTACTAACTTAAGTGTCATAGTGTTTGTTCCTTTTGAAAGTCCTTTTTGCTTAAGATCGTACCTCGCTAGCTTGTCCCCACACGTGGTCGATATTTGATAGCTCGACATTATATATCTTCATGTTTTTTTTCCTTTTTCCTATTTTTTTCGTTTTCCATTTAGTATGACATCAATATGATGTCATAATAACACGCCAAGTTAATTATTCTTCTCCAAAGAAACTCATTCAATTTCATCAAAAGAAACTTTTGCAACCAAATTTTAGAATTTCAATAAATCACGCTTATTTTAAATTAGAGACCAACCAACACATCACTAACTCAATTCAATACAAAATTTTCAATAAAATGCAATCTCATAAGGAAAGTTATTGGTTTGATTCGACGTCGTAGAAATATCTAATTTAAAATATCGGACGAACTTGACTAAGGTATACATTTTCAACCAAAAGACCAAACTAGATGTGAGATGTGGTCCCAAATTTGACGTCCTTTCCCCATGTCTTAAATGAAGGTTTGTGTAGCTATAGGATATTTTCATTGTTTTCAACCCCCTCTTTGTAATGCCCACTTGCAATTTTGCAAAGGGCAATTGGATGGTAGGGCCATAGCATTTTATGACTGAAATTTAATGAATTTGCCCATGAGGATAATGGTAATAATTTGATGGGTCATCTATTGCCTCAAAGTTAAGTTCATAAGAATTTGGACCTAAAAAAGGTGCATCATAATTCATAAGTATTGATATTTTTTTGTTGTGTGATTTATTTTTTTTAATGATTGAAGTGAATGTAAATTTGGATCAAAGTATTCGGTAGAGAAAATAAACTTCGAATATTAGATATTGAATGTGATCCTCGAGTGACCTTTATTTTTTTTTTTAATGAGTTTGATGGTTTGAAAATCAATCTTTTGAAGAGAGGTGCATTATGGGTTATTATTGAATAGAGGAAATTTATTCATATTTGAAAGTATTTCATTAAATTTTGTACACATTTTGAAAATTTTAACCAAATTGTAAAAATTGAAAGAGATATATTTTTTAATCTTGGTTTAAATTTTAAAAATATATCACAAAACAGATAAATTTTCAGTAATAACTAATAAGCTTTTTTTTTCTGGAAAAAGTTTTAGAAAACAGAAAAATAAAAAATTTATAATGCCCCTTAAAAATCATGTTTTGAAAGAAATATATATATAAAGTGGGCCCTTGAAAAGGGTCCTTGAATGGGTTCTTCTTGGGTGAAGGACTTGGGTTTGCACTAAGCCCATTTTCCACTGGATCATGGGCCTTGATCATTATGTTCCTCCCTCAAATCCCAGGCCCAATAATTCACTGAATGAAAGAGGACATATGTTTGAGATAAAGTGATACAATTAAAATTGAAATTACAATTCTTTTCTAAAGAACAATCAATTATCTCAACAACATTAAAAATATCAAAGGCATGTTTTTAAAAAAATTTAAGCTAAATTACAACTTTGTTACCTCAACTTTGGTTTCAAAAGATACGCCACTTTTGATGTTATGTCTAATAAATTCTAAATTTTTAAAAATATCTTATAGATACATAAACTTAAAAAAAATGTCTAATAAATTATTGATTTTTTAATTTATGTATTGAGATACTTCTTAAGTTAGGACCTATTATGAGATATAGTTTCGAAAGTCAAAGGACTGAATTTGTAATCTAACTTGAAAATATATATATATATATATATATATATATATATATATATATATACTTGGTTCATTAATCAAATCAATAGAATTGAAAGAACTAAATGTACCATAAAAACAAACCAAACGACTCACTTCAATTTGGTTCATTTTTTCAATTTTATGTACATTGTTCTTGCGTGGAAATTAAATATCCTGATATGTACTAAAAGAGTTTTTGAAGTTCGCACGATTGATAATTCATCTTGAAATAACTTCGAAAATTATTGACTTAAGCATCAGAGTGTGGTTTTTCTTTCTTGCAGCTTACTCAATCACCTCGAAACATCATTTCAGTACATCTCAAGACATTTCATTTTCAGGAAATATGCTTGAGATAAAAAGTGGAAATCCATCTTTATATGGAGAAAAAAAAAACTAGGCAAGAAGTCTATACAAAAAAAGTGGGGGGGGGGGAGAATAAGAAAGGCCAAGAAAAAGAGAGGTTTGAGACCAGTCTCTCATGCTGTCTAAACTGAAAAAGTGAAGAAACAACTGGAAATGGAGGATGGAATAATATTTCTTCTCCCTCTTAATAAAGTTGTTCTTTCTTGTCATGCAACCATCTCCACCTGCCAAAGATTATAAAAATAAAAATAAAAAATTACATATAAAAATCTCATCTAAAATTCTAAATTAACTTAGCTTTGAAATAAAGAATCTAATTCTTTTGAATAAAACTTTGTGTTAAAATAAGGGGATAGAATTAAAGAACCTAGTTCCTTTTCCATGATATCTATTTGTTTTAATAAAGTTATTGGATTTTTCTTATCTAAAGTAATTTTAATTTATCAAAAGCTTCGGTTGCATTTTTCTTCGTATTCCGCCGTATGTCAAGGCCAAGGCCAAGGGCATCTTGGAAAGTTTAAAAAATATACCCTAATTATTCCACCCTGGCACTCGTGTTATAAATAAATATAAAAATTATAAAAGAAAGAAAAAGGTGGAAAAAAAAAAAGAAAAAAGAAAAGTAGTAGTGTTAAGTTAAGTTTACCAATAATAGTCCCATCTGGGTCGGACTTTGGTCATGCGGTTGTGGCCGTAGGGGTAGTCGGATTCGGCCCTCTTGGTGTTGCGGAAGGCGCAGCAGCCGACGGAGTAGACGCCGATCAGGAGAACCACCACCACCACGTTCAGCACCGACAGCTTGTGCCAGTCCCTCCGCACGCTCTCCAGCACCCCCGCCTTGCACGACTCGCACTCGTAGCACAGCACGTTCCCCGCGTTGTTCCACCGGTAGCAGTCCGGGTCCTGCGCCGCCATCGCCGCCGTCTCGTAGTTGCACGCCGTCGGCGGCTTGCAACAACCCGACTGTCCACACAACTTTACATTATAACATTTTGTTTTTCAATTTTCTAAGCAACAAAATTCAAATCTAAATGCAGTAATATTAAGAGATAACAAAATTGCTATCAATAAACCTATTAAGCACTTTTGTTTAGTTCATCAATCATAGAAGTTACGAATCGAACGTCGTGAATAGTAATAGTTACGTCCTCATCTATTGAACTATACTAAATTTGTAATTTAACGAAAAGAAAGCATGCAATTCACCTGAATTGGGGTCATATCCCTCTCAAGATAATCAAGAGGAGTCCAAGAGGCAAGTTTAGCACAAGTCCTGGATCCCAAAAGGCAGCTCCTAATGGTAAGCCAATACCTCGGATCCTTAATCCTATTCCTCAGCCACGCCGAGTACTCCTCCAAGTGGTACTCTCTATAAACCCGGCCCCCGGGCGCCTCGACGCCTCCCCCGGGCCCCGTGACGACGAATCCAAAGATGGTGAGCCCCATGAGCGTGGCTATGAGAAACAACATGACCACTAGGTAAACCCAGAGCGCCCAAACGACGTTAAAGCACGCGCCGATGAAGCCAGCGAGCGAGACGACGAGGACGACGAAACCAACCACAAGCAGCGGCGTCTGGAGGAAGCTCTCGCACGTCGTGCTGCTCCTCGCCATCCATAGCCCGCCGCCGATTATGGGGATTGAGGCTATGAGGGTGAAGAGGTTTAGGAATCCGATCACTGTGTTGCTGAATCTGTACATGTCTTTTGTTTATGTTTGGTTTCTCTCTTTTGGTTTTCTTTGCTCCTTATTCTTCTTCTTTTTTTCTCTCTTTAAATGGGTGGTAAGTGAAGATAAGAGTGCAATGAAAGAGATTTTCTTTTGAGCTATTTGGTTCACTATTAAATATTAGCAGAAACAAAAATACTTGTCTACACGTGGCGCGTTTTCTTTAACGATGGGCTGGTCATTCAAAATTTGACAAGTTTTTAGATTTTTTTAGAAAATAGAAAAATTAAAATTTTTTTTTCTACCTTTCTCTTTTCTACTCGTCACAAATTATATGTGCTAACGTGTAAGTGTCTAAATATTTTTTAAAAATAGACTAATAAAATTATGTCACATGCGTCAAAAAGTCAATATTAGATTCAAGTGATTGGTGCGTGGGCAAGTAAATTATTCACATCGAGAAAAAATAGGACCTTACATAAGTTTATATTAGATATGGAACTACTTCTCTCATTGCCAATTAATTTTGAGATGGAACTCCATAAATATTAATAACCAACACCTCCTAAATTTATTTTTATAGAAAAGTTAAATCAACTTCACCAACATGGCACTACTCAATACTTATAGCATTACAACCAAGAATGCTCGTATTTTAGAAGCGGAAAAAAAAGGTACTATTAATACGTAGATAATCAAATCTCTTCTTGGAGATTTGAATCCTCACCATATTGCTTTTGAATTTTTTTCATAAAAAAATAAGTATAATAATTTACTTGACACGAAAGTACTTGTTGTTATAAAAAAAATTGACTCACTAAAATGTTGGTGTACTTATAACTAAACATCTCATAAAAATTATTATTTATAAAACTCATATATTGTCATTCTTTTAACTTTGGTGATTCTAAGGACCTTATTGAAAAAAAAAACCATAAAATTCAAAAGAAAAAAAGGACCCAATTGAAAAAATATCGAATATTAGGGACTAAACTATATATTTAACTTATTACTGTTTAAAGTGGTGTGAGAACTTTATATCTTGCATGTGATAGGGACAGACCTCTGCTTCTTACACATTAAGGAAGTCTTTTTAATTGTTTAAAATTGGGACAGGAAATAAAGGGCTTTTTAGTAAAGTTAGAGGTTGTTTAAGAAATTGCCTTTTCCTTTGCAATGAGAAAAAAAGCTCTTTTTTTATATAGTTTCTCCATCTTTTTAATTATTTTTTTGTTCTCAATATTGTTTTGAAGGAGATGAAAGTTTCTCCTTTTAAAAAAAAAAAAAAAAACAAAACAAAACAAAAAGGAAGCATAAAAGGGAGAAAATTGTGAAATTTTTGCCAGAATTATTTATTTTAAAGTCATATTAAATATTAAATGAGTCAACTAAAAACAAATCATTCCAATATATATAAGAATAAGGAACGGGCCTGTGATGAAATGAAATCGTGTTTTCAGTATACGACTTTTTTGTTGGGTTGATCAAACTTTAGTTTACTCGTCACTCCTTTCAAAATTGTCGTATTTCTTTTTTTAAATCTTTTAAAAATTTAATTTTGATCATACAATATTAATTTTATTTTATAAAAAGGGAAAATCCAAAGACGATAAGTCATGTTAAAGAATACAAAGTGCTTTTTGAGAAGTTTTGTTCCCATTGCATTTTGGTTACCTTTTAAGGCAATTGGGCGCCGTTTGGCTTCTTCAAGAAGCATAATCCGAATCAGAATTAGTTTATCCGTGAGTGGGATAGAATATTAATTATATGGATGATTTTGGCCTTCTCGTCTTTCTTTTTCCACCATTAGATTTTATTATTATTATTTTGCAAAGGTAATTCCACCATTATTATAATTTAATGTCTTGGTGTGATTCCCTTTTCCACTCCACCATCCATTGATTTAATTTCTTTGATAATGCCAATAATTAGGCAACATAATGATGGCTTAATTTTTGGATGCTTCCATTCTTGATTATCTTATGATTTGGAGATACATTTTCTTTTCATAATTGATTATGATCATAATTTTAAAGAGAGATTTCACTATCTCGTAGATTTTATTATTTAAGGTTATCGTTAATTAATCTCACCTCGAGCTATGATTTCTCTAACATTGGTGGACCATAGAATTATGGTTAGCTCCAAATTTTGATTTGAACCACTAAAGTAGTATTGAGATTATATATTTAAAAGAGAAAAATTAACCTCTGCCCACCCACCTATATATTGTTTTGGATTTAAATTTTATTCGGATACTTTGAACTTTTAAACGTCTATTATAATCTCTAAACTTTCAAAAAATAGTCGTGTTTAAACCTTGCAAGGACCAATATGGGAGTTCATGGACTAAAATATACATTTTGAGAGTCCGGAGACCAAAATGAGATTTAAATTTTCTCTCTACTAAACTGTCCCACTAGACCAACACAAAATTTCTAGTACTACGAGAGTACCATACTCCCTCCCATTTACACAATAAGTAAAAGAAATTGACCTCTCATTTTTACTATACTTCTGATATAGCAGTAGTAAATGGAAGGAAGTATGGTACTTGCGTAGTACCAAAAATTTTCCTCGTAAAGTCTAGGGTTTTGAAAGTTTAATCAATAATTAAATTCAAACATGACAATATTTTAGCTAATCCTACTTCAATTCCTTTTAACTTTTGCATTATTCCACTCATGATCTTTGTTGCTCAAAACTTTTGCTTCTAGGTTTTGCTGTGCAGCTATTATATGTTAATCAATGGGATAATTATTTTGGCAGTGGAATTGTAAATGAGAGATATCCTTTGCCATTGAACCCACCAACAGCCTCTTTATAAATTTCCCACAACTTTGCAAAGTGAAGGGCAGTGGGGTCTAACTTGGGGTTGGCCATACCTCTCAACAACCCAACAGGATTAGAACAAGACCTGCAAAATGAGCAAGAACAGAAACATATCCATCATTTTCAGAAGGTTCGGGTCCTTAACGTGGAGCCTTTGTAAAGCCAAAAACCGAAACCGAAACCTCGGGTCTCTTCTCTTTAACTGTTATTAATGAATGCAATCAGCAAAAGTTGTTCAATCCTGTCAAGGAATAAGATCATGAAGAAAGTGCTCTAGAAGTGAGATTTTGGTACTCCACAAACAATTAGATGATGTTACCTTATTGATACAATTGTCTGCTGAATGACAATACATTTGCTGAAAGAATGGAGAGACAATAAGATAAGAATGATGATATTCGATGCAAGAATAATGGCACTCAAGACGAATGCTTCTCACACTCTGGTCTTTTTCCCGAGATCTTCTGTACAGAAAACCGTTCTATTCTTCTTTTGCTATAAATTTAACTATGCTTATCTTCAACGTGGCATCGGCTTATTCTCCAAAAATGATCTAAAAAGAATGAATGCTTGACGAGGACGGTGGAGCGGGACCTCATGACCCGCTCCAGCCACAGTAACGAATGTCAGCCCTTTGTATATTTGGCTCCATCCACCTACCTATATCCCCATAGAATTAGAGCTTGTAAGAACATATGCAGAAACAACCATTATACTAACAAATCAGAGCAAAGAGTCTTTTTCATTGCTCCAAGAGACAGGAACTAAGTAAAATGGATAAAGAATAAAGTACATGATAATAATTGTTGTTTATGATAATTGGGTTAGGTTGTATTCAGCATCACATCCTATAATAATATCTTCTTTTGACTAAAGCAAAAGAAAGATTTAAAAAATTGGGGGGGGGGGGGGCTTCTGGTCTTCGGTCCCAGTAATATCGTTAAAGTAACAATTTAGTCTAGTCCTTGAACTTTAATATGTAACAATTTAGACGTTGAAGTCCAAAGTTTGTAACAATTTAATCTCTATCATAAAATGCTGTTAAGATTTAATAGAATTTCTTATATATGTAGAATGATAAACTAACGAAGAACTAGATGTATTTATAAATTACAAAGACTACATCGTTACAAATTATAAACTATAGAGACTAAATTACTACATACTAAAGTTCAAGAAGTACATTGTTACCAATTTGAAAGTACAGTGACAAAATCGTTACTCCAATGAAATTAGACCAAAAGTATTTTTTAACCTACTAAGTGAAATAAACAAAATAAATGTGTACTTTGCAATCTACCTTCACAGTGACAAGCAATACTTAACTTTAGTCTATAAATCAAGAGAGTTTCTTGTTCTAAAAAAACTAACCTTTCCATGGTCATACCAGGGATACCAGTTGCTTACAGTTGGGAGTTTTAAAGCATCGATGGAATATCGTGTTGCTGTCACGGGAACCACTGAATCAGTGTCACCGCTGAAGAGAGAAAATTCATCAGAAGCCATAATCAGCAGAAAGGAAGAGTAAAAACAGAACTCCTGACTATTATATTTTGAAAAGAAGAATGAAAATTAAAGGATTTTACAGGTTCAGATTGGACACTGCTCTTTTATAATCAAGTTTGGGCTCAATGGAGGTGACCCATTAAACAAGAACTTCTTTAACCTCATGACTCAATTTCAGAACTCATATGTTCATTCTGTTTCCTCACTTATTTCTTTAGTGTTCCAGTTTCCTGCCCTCAAAACATTTTCACTTTTAGTCTAATATTTGATCATTTCATTTCTGACACTTGCATCTGCCAGGGCCTTTGGCCTTAAATGCTTGAGATATCTAATTCTTTTTTTATATTCGATGTCCAGGCCAACTTGTGCACACCTCGATTAATCACATGGGACAACTGTCTAACCCTACTAAATCCTAAGCAAATGGCCACCATGGTTTCAACTCATTCCCTTTAAAGCTTTTACTATTTCCATAGCCCTGAGAATTTATGAAGAGTAATTTTACTTTAAAACTGTACTATTTGTACCATCAA
This sequence comes from Momordica charantia, assembly GCF_013281855.1. Taxonomy (NCBI): domain Eukaryota; kingdom Viridiplantae; phylum Streptophyta; class Magnoliopsida; order Cucurbitales; family Cucurbitaceae; genus Momordica; species Momordica charantia. The sequence goes on along the minus strand of NW_028275167.1, from coordinate 27,602,297 downwards.
AATTTATCACAACAGTCATTCTATTTCTTTTGCAGAAAGTTTAAGGTTTTTCTTTTGATATAGAACGTGAACTTTGAGGAATTCGAATTTAAAAGAGTATGTTCACATCTTCATAGCCTCAGACCGAGTGTCGAATAATACAAAGAGTAGATCATAAGCCAAACAAGACTTGGAGAGCTAAATAGTAAACTTAAGAATATAAGGATTCTGAAGCCCGCTAAAGTTTAACAAAGCCCAGCAGCAGAGAGCTCTTATGAGTACACAAAATCAGGCTTCGTTGGATTGGAGAAATATCTAACTATATCAGGCAGTGGGGGAAAGAAAACGTGAACTACCTGTATACCCAAATTCTGAGACCAGCATTAATCAGTTCTTGATATATAGGAAGCATAGAGAGCGGAGAATCGGCCCAGTAGGTCCCAACAAGATTACTGTAAAAGAAAGAATTCAGAAGACCGTGCAAGCACACAAATAAAAGAGCTACCTCAAGTATGCCATAAGAAAACTAACCTGCATGTACTCCATGGGTAAATAATCCCAGTTACATTAGCATGGAACGCCTTCTGAACATCGGGGTGATTGAAGTACGTGACAGAGTACCTCTCAGTGCATGGATCATATGCTCTGGACATCCATGGCTGAATTTGAAGTAAAAGCTCAATATCAACTAAAACTCTCTCCACAGTTTAAAAGGACAAATCATATCTAGATTTTGGCAAAAATCCGGCAGACACATTATGCACACACTTGAAAATCTCATAGGTAGAGTAAAGTTGATTGGTACTTCGGTTAGTAATGAGATAGTGATCAATATAAATATTGAAAGAACCCCTTCCTTTATATAATATAATTGTAGGGTATGGGAGATTAACTGAGCCACTTACTTTTTACAAACGTAACGTAACGCCTTAGGCTAGATATCTAATTCCTGTTAACAATTTCTTTGACGGAAATGAGAAGTATTCTAACATCTATTGTGTTTATATAGAAGATCGACTGTGCTTACATAATGGCCCCTCAGGTTATGCCTCAAAGATCCAGTACCATTGCACGGCTTAGTGTAAATGCTATATGGATCGATATTTCCTTGTTCGAGCTCTGCAACTAAAAGAGCTTTCTTGCATTCTACTGATGGGTGCTGAGAGGATCCAAAATCACACGCACGTCGTAGCAGTCGATAGGTCAAATCAGATATCAGACCATGAGTCCACCAGTACTCGAATGTGCCAACAAAGTCATGGTAGTCATCAGTGACAGCATTCCCCACCTAACAAAGAGAATCAAGGCACTTGAGCAATAGTTACCTTAAAATAAACATCTGCCAGTTCAATACTATCAACCACAATGTGATAGACTCTAATTCATTACCATAAATCCCTTGAAATTTATAACTGGATTCTGAATTCCCTTATTTCTTTCATAAATTAACTGTGATAGCTGAGGAACATAGTGACCTGAAAAGGCAGAAGATGAATTTACGCCATTATATCGAGTTTCAAATATGCACTAGTTCTAACAATTGAGGAATGCAAAGAAACTCAGACCTGCATAACTCTCTCCAGCAATATAAAAATCTCGGTGCTTGTACTGAGGAAACCTTTCAAACCAATTGACTAAAAAATTGTATGCATCTTCAGCTAAAAATGTACAAGACCAAGAACCCATATCATCTGAGCATGTCATTTTAAACCAGAGAATCAGTAGACGCGTCATGCTAAGAACTTGAAGATGAAGAAATACCTGTTTTCTGGTCTCCTACAATGTACAAATCTGATGTAGTATTGGAGTAGGAAAAGCCAACACCAGCTGGGGATTCTAGGAACAGCAAATTTGCTACTGCAATGGATCAGGAGAGATAACATAAGTTTTTTGCCCACAATTAGATAAAGAAAACTAAACAACTAAGAGACACATACAATTGTTCCAAGCATATTGATTCAAGTAAAGGGTCCTCCCATCAGACTTAATGTGGAAAGGTCCAATTTCTTCAGCTGCTCCATAGGCAACAGAAGAGCAACCAGGGCCACCATTCAACCACAATACAAGAGGCCTTGAATTCGGTACACGGCTAGTTGGCGCCTCGGTCAGCCAATAAAACAATGCCCTCCCAGCTTGCTTATCCACAGTAACATAGCCAGAATACTGGGCAAAATCCACATTCTTTGGCTGCCCTGGCAATTGGGTGATCCTATCTCTCTCTTGCTCAGTGTAGTAAGATCCGTGGGAGATTCCCACGAGAGAGAGGAAGCAAATCAGATAAAATAACAAATGGCTCATCATTACAAGTGAAAACTGCAAGTTTTTAGCTTACGAAATTGGGATCTTGAGATTGACAAGGAAAAAAAAAGGGAACCCAAAAAACTCAGATCCCAGAATATCTCCTTCCTCTGGGTTCCCGAAGAATTGATCCTACAGAAGACACAGACGTAGAGACAGTACAGTCGCCATGGTTGAAATTCGTGCAGATTTTTCATTAACTCCTGGCCAGAATTGGTCTGAAAGTGATTTGTTGTACGTAAGGTCCTGAACAGTGTAAAACAAGCATTTGCCGCGCGTTTTTTAGTGGGTTGTTCATGAAACGCCCGCTTATTGGATTAAATTTTGTTTTCTTCAGTCAGGCTAATTGCTAGAGCAGAGTCGGCACATGGGGTTGGCTCTAAACTTTCAAGCTTCTACACCGACGAGATTTATTCTCGAATATTCAAATCCAACAAACACCCATAAAAGTAAAAAAGGGTAGATGCATACGGTGTGATCTCCGAGTACATGGTAAACAGTAACTGGTTCGATTACTATGGAGAATTATGGATTGAAAAGAAAGGGAAAAACGACAAGATTGTTACAATTAGAGAAATGGGGAGAGAGGGGACATGAAAAAAAGGGGAAAAATACAAAAGTACTCAACAGATGTTTCCGCCAGTGAATTCTGCAATGTACTGGTGCTGGCTGCGGCAATGGTGAGTGGGTGGTCCGTTTAAAGTTGCTCCAAAGATGGAGGACTCGGTGGAGAGGGCAGAATTTTACTGTAAATCCACTGCTTCCCATTCACTTGACTTTTTTTCCCTCTCTTTCTTCGACTTTACAATGGCAAAATTTATGGTACCAAAAGTTTACAGAAGTAAACAGCCATAGCAAACCTTCTTTTTTTTTTTGGGAACGAGTTTTGCTCCCCTATATATTCAATGACACAGATCCGTCTTAAGGTCCAAACTCAAAAAATATCCACACAAAAAAAAAAAAAAAAAAAAAAAAAGAGAGATTGTATTAAACTCACTAAATTTTCGAAGTTAAAGTAGACTCCAAGTCTTTGCCCTTCCTTGGGAGGGCTAGCCATACAAAACAATTATTGATGATTTTTAAAAACAAAAAAAGTCTTTAAAATTTGATGACTATTTGTTTTTCTTTCACTCATTTATTTTTTTTTCCTACTAAAAGATAAGTAGGATAGAGATTTAATGAGTCGAAAATAATAACATGAATCCGTTGAACTAAGTTCAAATTGACTTTTTGCCTCTATTCTTCTTCCTGTTTATCAAAAAAATGATATTAATTGCTGTTCAAATTTTTGCTGTTATTTACGTTTTGAAAAATATATATATCTATCTTCAAGTTCTCTATTTTTATATTTTTAAAGATATAATATGTTCAACTGATGTACTAAACAAATAGTGTTTAATGGGAGCTGGTTATATGATAATTCTATTAAAATAAAAGGTGGTGGGTTCAACGGGTTAAGACTATTATGTTCAACCAAAAAAAAATAAAATTCTTCCACCAACATATTGTTCAATAAAAATTGAAAAAAAAAAGAGAGAATACATGGTTTTTTTTTTTATAAATGAATTTCCGAGTATGAAATTGTTTTGAAGTGTAAAATTACCTTTTTAGTTTCGAAATTAGAGTTTGGTTTTAATTCCGTCACTGTAGTTTTAAAATTTTCACTCGAATTAAACCTCGTAGAATGTTAGTCCCATTTCATATATTGCGTATTTTTTTCTTTTTTTGGAATAAATGTTAAAGTAGTATTTTTATCACGTTAAGTTTGCTTTACATATAAGACAATTCATTTACTAAAATGTTTGAATAAAATCAACTGGTGAGGCTTTATTTTTTTATTTTTTTTTTGAGAAATTGGATTTAATAGAAAACTAAGAGCCATGAGTAGCTCGTGGTTACAAAGGTCCCTCCTGGCTTCCATTACAATCCAGTTGGGGAAATCAAGACACCCATAATCCCAAAGCTTCAGAATGAAAAAGCAGCCGAAGCAATATTGTGGGCAGGTTTGTTGAACTCTCTTCGAACATGAAGAAAGGAGACTTGGTTGAAATCTTCCTTTAAATTGCCAATACCCCTCACCCAAATGCCCGGTTCGAGAAGAATGTCATTTTTAGAGTTGATGGATTCGACGGCCATGAGGCAATCGGACTCCACCAAGATATCCTTGAAGCCTAGATGACTCGCCAACCGCATGCACTCCCGGATGCCCAGTAGTTCTGCAATTAACGGATCGTAGTACACCTCAAAGACCTTCGATAGTGTTATCAAGACATCTCCATCACTATTTCGCCCAATAATTCCAATGCCAAACTGCATCAACATTGAATTTTATCACCCCAACCGGAGGGAGGTTCCAATTGGCTTCTGCTTTTCTGACACTGGTGCTGGTAATAGCCCTTTATCTGTTGCCATCCTCCCAGATGCTCCATCTTCAATTTCTTTAATATATGAACGAATCCATTCACACTTGCTGTTGATATCAGGGACATCTCCATGAGGCCTAATCGTGTTTCTGTCATTCCATAGAGCCCAGCGACTGGTGAGGCTGTTTTAAACTTGAAAACCATACTTTTTTAAATAATTAGTTTCTAACGGTTCTCTCCTCTATTAATACTAATTACTTGTTTTATTAATTGTTCTACAATTTTACAATTTATTTTTTGTTTATGCTACCAATAATTTTTATTCTGATAAGAATAAATTTATTATATTTTTTGTTTAGTAGTTAGTACACGTGGTTTTTTGTTATGAAATTGTGAATTTCCATTTCATTAGTTACCTGTTTAACTTTTTTTTTTCCTTTTGACAACAACTATTTAACTTTTTTTAATTAAATAGTTAGTAATTATTTAATTCGAAAAAGAAATTATTGTGTATTATTTAATTTGTTCAAGTGAAATATTGTTATTAGAGAGCAGAGCACATACAATTAAAGTTAATCTACATTTCCAACTAATAATGTTTCTCCTAGTTCTTCAAAACAACAACAATAATAATGTTACTAGTAATTGATGTGATTTTATTATAAAATATTATAAATATTTATTTAATTTATCAATCTTACTTAATTATTAATAATCAATATCAATAATTTTTGTAGGATTTAATTCAATATTATTAAGTAGCATAACAACAAAATTTAACAATATTTTATATTAACTATAACTGTTCTAATAAAATAGTTGATCTAATTTTCTTTTAAGTAATATTATTATTAAATACAAATTTAAAATAACAAATATCAATAAAATAAATTAAAATTTATTATTGTTTTAGTTAAAAATAATATCATACGCTGTTTAGTTAACATATTTGTAATTGTTATATGTTTAACTCTTATAAGGCTGTAATTTTATTCCATTTGATTTAATTTTCGTTCTTGATAAGTAAATGAGACCTTAGTATTTACTCAATTTACGCTTTAATATAATAGATTTCGTTTTTTCTTAATATGAGATGTGAAAGTGTAGATTCGAACGTACGATTTTTTGTCAAATATAAGTATCTTAATCATTTTTATTTTTTAAATATGTACTTTAACCAATTAAACTAAGTTGATGATCTAACTATATATATAATCACCCTGTAAAATCTAACTAAAACATACTTTACTATTGATAATATCCCAAAAAAAAAAAACATGTTGCTAACAAATTTTAAAAAATGGAGTGATTCAAAATCCATCTCATATTGTAAAAATTTTATTCTACCCTCTTATTTAATTTAATCTTTTACATTCTTTATTAAAATTAAAACAAATTGCTGTTCAATAAAATTCTGACAAAAAATATCCCATAATTTACAATAAATAATATATATTTATAATGCAACGTGAGTATAGTTAAATGGTAATTGATATATACTTTTTTCTATTAAGATTGAAATTCGAACTTGTAGGATTTTGTAGTTTTTTCTTCTCATGTATATATATATATGTTACATTGAGTAATGATTTATTTCATACTACAATTTATTATTTCTAGAAAATCACAATAAACAACTATAGGTATCTCAAGCCGAAACGAAAACTATATACATACTTTAAGACAAATTAACAATTTGATATAATAAGACGAGCCAACAAGTAGTTTGTGCGTGGAACGCTCTCATATTCATATATATTAACGAATGTTTGACCGTGTTGATGTAAATATGATTAATTTATAATTCATTTTATTTAGTTTATTATTTTTGTTAGTACGATAAGTAAGGGAGAGATCGAACTCATGATTTATTAGTTATAAATAAATGTCAACTATGATTGAATTAAGTTCTGGTTGACGGTTCTATTTAGTTTATCAATAAATTGATTTTAACAATGCAAATTAAAACCAAGGCATTGTATCTTTATTTTGTAATATATATTAAGGTAAATTTATGTTTGTTATCGCTTCACATAATAAATATGTTGAATAAATAAATAAATAATTGTTATGAGTTAGGATATTAGTGTTAAATTTTAAAAGTAAACAAAATCAACTTTTAAATCCTAAACATAATTAAAGATATATTGATCCTAAACTTTTAACTTCATCAAATAGTATAACTTTTACATTATATTAGTTTTGCTAATTCATACACAATTTTAAAAAGAAGCAGTGTAACATTATTTAAAGCTATAATAATTTGAATTAAAAAATAAATTTTGTATGAAATTAAGTTTCATAAATACAAGAAATCAACATTGAATAGATTTGCATAAATTCACAATGTTACAGTTTTCTCTTTAAAATCCTATTAATATCATTATAGAATTACGTTTTTCTAATTTATCGAACACGTAAAAAAAAAATTTTTTTTTAACGATTATTCAAATCAAAACCTATTATATCAACGGTTTTAAATATCCATCGATACGTCGATATTTCCATCAATATATCCATGTTTTAATAGATTCGACATCGACATAAGGGGTAAATCGACATTTTCATCATAGTACATGAAAGTTGACAAAATATAAAAAAATATCAACAATAATATGAGTTATTTTTAACAAATTTATAAATAGAAAAATATTTATTTGTTAATTGAAATAATTTTTACGATTTTTAAAATTTTCTAACTTTTTCATCAATATCAATCAACATTTTATCGATACTTACATGAATCTGAGACATCAACGGTCGACATTTAAAACTTTAGTTAACGGTAAAAATGGTAAATTTTATGGTGCAAATTATACACCTCACCAAATTTCGGTAAATTTTGATTTTGTTTTTTTTTTCCTTCAAATATAAAAATTGAATGAAAAAAAAAAAGAAGCGAAAATGGAGACGACAAAGTGGCGAGTCGCGAGTGGTGGCGATTCAATGTGGAGGTTGTGCAAGTTGTATAAACCTTGACCGACAGCTGTCTGCCACCCGTGAAACGCCCACGCGCTCTCGTCCACGCGCCTAGACATGGCAAATGGGCTCCACCATGTTCCAGTTCCATACAGGCGATTGCCGGATTAAAAGAGTCCATAAAAGGGATGGCCTTCAACTTCAACCCAATCGTTATATCATTTTCTGGAGACTCCAATTATCTTTCAATTTTGTTATTTCAAAATTTAAAATTTCAACACAATGTTCTTACTTTATTTCTATTTTGAAATTAAATACACCAATCATGACACGATACACGTGTCAGAAATATTGTATGGAATATTTTGTTTTGTAATGTGATTTGTAGTTGACTGGTAATTGTAAATTTGACGAGTAAGTAGTGATAAAGTAGGACGATTATGCTAATTGGAGTGTAAGAACTTGCACGACAGGACAAATGCAACTACTTGTATTGAAACTAGTTCGTGAAAGTTATTAGATATAAATGATCACTGCGCTGCATTTAATATATGTATGATATACATGCAAATTCACTGATATGTAGTCATCTCGTCACCTATAAATCGATCCTCCATAATCAAATGACGTACTTGAAAAGTATATAGAATTAATAGTTGATAATTTAACTACAAATTGATCGATTTTCAACATTCGAAATAACATATTAGATCATGCTCTTGTTCATTTGACCAAGTTAGCTTTATGTTAAATTTGAGAATGTTTTATGTTGATGCATAATTATGGCTCATAAGACTTACCCAATTTGCACCAAATATATTTGACCTAACTTAAAAAATATACAAACACAACACATCAGTGTGGTATTAGCTGCACATTACGATGCTTAAGTCAAATCAAGTTTTTGTGAAGCGTTGCAATAAATAGAGTTTTGTACTTACCTTGATTATGAATCTCACTTATTTATTTATATAGTTCAAGACATAAAGTCATCAAGATATCTTATTATTTTGAACTCTTTAGATTAGGAGATTTCATATCTCACAGCTTGGTTAATCGATGGTCGAGGGAATCTTCCCAATCGGATGCGTCTTTGAGCCGCTCTTATCCATATACCTTGGCTTGATCAATTTTTAGGGGTCCATAGCCCATGGGCTAGTCGACTTTAGTTGGTCAATCGCATATTTTTGTTCTTAGTTGGTCTCATTTGGACAGTGTAGTTCTTTAGGATTCGATCCATTCATTTCATTCTTGTTTTTGATTCGTATGACTTAATTTTACCCTTATGAACAGTCGCAATTTATGCTCCAACAAATATTGAAAATAATGAAAATGATTTAGAATATAAATTAATATTATAATAAATCAGTAAATTGTTTGGTGTACTAATTTAAAAGGTTATATATTGTTTCAAATTAGAAGTCATTTATAATTTTCTCTCTTTTTTTTTCCTCATGTATTTGATTCATTTAAAACTGTAATTATATTATGAGAAAAAAAAATCAATTAAATAGTTTATCCTCTCAACATATGTGTTTTCCAAGTCAGGAAAATTTGTATTATTATAATATATTTTTTCTGTTGAAAAATTGAACATTTTGTGCTAATACGTTACTAACTTACAAGTTAAAAAAAGAAGATTATATATATACATGATCGGGCCAATTAACAAAAGAAAAAAAAAAACAAAGAAATAAAATAAATATCGAAATTTATGGAAAAAGACATTGGATTCAAATTCAATATCAAAGTGGAGGCCCGAATGCAACCAATTGAAGTGGAGTAGACAACACGTTTGCGTTTATTTTGGGCCTCATGTCATCGGGCTCCTTTTTGTCGGCATGGGCCAAAAGTACGGGCCTAAGCCCATTTTATTTTTAGAGTTTTATTTTCTTTTATTAAAATACCTTAAATTTAGTAAATATCTGCAATAATAGAAGAATGATACTTCTTAAAAAATATATATATATTTGAACTGTAAACAAAAAGAACATCCTAATCCTAACTTGAGTATAAAACAAATGTTATTGTCCGAATCTACGCTTCTAGACTAAGAAAAAAAAAGTATAAGTGAGGTTTATATTAAAATTTTGTTTCATGTTTTAGTATCAAGAAAAAAATATTTAACTTTTTTTGAAATTAAGAAAATATTTAAACCCATTTCGTAATTTACTTTTACTGCTGACTATTTTAACCAGCGCCAAGTATTTTAAAACAATATAAAAAATAGAAAGTAGTTCTAAAACTTGACTAATTGAATTTGAGAATTAAATATTGAAAATGCAGTAATGTACTACAATATTAAATACAGGTGTACCTATCACCCAATTATTGATTATTTTTCTAAAAAAGGGTGACGTGTAAGCATGTTACGGGTAAAACTAATTTTTAAATTTCCATAGATTGGGTAAAAATAATAAAATTTATTCTACCAATGTTTAAACAAAGAATAATTTATTTGACTTTTTTTGCAGTTGGATTGATAGAGAAGATTCGAGATGGTGAAAATGAGGAAGCTTGGGGCAGTAATGTAATATCGAAATAATCGAGGGGCAAATCTGCGAAAAGAAAGTCAAAAGGAAATTGCCAATGTAAATGTTTTATTCATAAAGACGGGCCGCACGTTACGGTGGAGGTGGCGGGCGAGAGAATCTGTACGTCAGCGGTGGACGGATGGGCTCACGCGACCGTCGGCGCGTGACGCGACGCGGACCATTTTGCTTGGTGGAATAGTTCGAAACTTGGGAGTGGGTGCAGAGAGCACGTGCTCCGGTTTCGTCCCTTCAAACTGTTCACGTGACTCCGCACGAGTCGTGGATGACGTGGACAATTTTGTCGTCTTGTGATTTGACTCCGTCTCTTGACGGGCCAAACGGAATCAAATGCCACTTGTTTAAGGCGGGAAAGGCTGAATTTAACGAAAATTGTCGATTTCGGGTCGTAATTACGTAATGGTCCCTTTGTTTGAGTTTGGACATCTGTGTGAAAAAATATGCCAACTAGTGATCTGAAATTAATAAATTGATTGCAATGAAAACACATTTATTTTTTTTTTAATTTTCAGGGATTGGGTATAATTTTCATCTAGAAGCTTCATCTTAGCAAATTCAATTAGAAGTTACGAGGGTGTACTAGAAATTTCAAATATGGTAATTGAAAATATTTTAAATATTAATTTAAACATACGTATTAATGAAATGATCTGAAAATATTCATCTATATTATCAATCAAAATATTTGAAGTTCAAATCTATTCTTACATGTTATTGTAATAAACAAAAATATAAATTAAATAAATAAAATGTTACTGTAATGAATAGTATAATCTATAAAAATATATTAGGATAAAAAAAAACCAAAACTTAGTAGATATAGAATAGTATAATACATTTATTTTGTATAAGTAGTAAATTAACGTTCCATATCTTATTTAGTAAATTAATGTTCTATGTTTATGAGAGATATCTTGTAATTAATTAAACATTTCGTAATTTTTGCTTTATTGATAGAAAGGAGAAATGAAAGTTGGAAGTCTTTAGCAATCCAAATAAAAAAAAATCCTTGAATATATATCAATAAATATTGTAATATAATATAATATACATGCATCTGGATCAAATTTGTCATCAAAGTAGAAATTCCAAAAATATTTTAAAAAACGAACTAAAAAATATTAAAATAAATGATCAAATCGAAATTTATGATTGAATTTAATTGGTTGCAGTCGGTGGGTCCAAGCAGTGAATACGGTAACGGGGAAGGGGCATTTTAGAAACACAGGAAACAAGAGAAAAAGAAAAAGAATAATAAAAGACAGATATGGCGAGGGAGAGAAATATAGAAGGAAAATAACTCCTTAAAAAAATAATATATTTTTTTCCGGACTCGTAGAGGGATTCAAATAGAGTTAAACAATCACGTTGAGATCCGGATGCCCATCTCTCTCTCTTTTTGCTCAAGGATCTATTTTGTTCCTTATCGTCTTGCTTTGCCCTTCCATTACTTTCTCGCTTAGGAAGCAGATTTTCCACCAGCCAAGAAAGAGAGATAAAGGAGTCGCCAGAAGATTGCAAACCCTAGCAAGAAGTTGAAGAACAACTCTCCCATCATCGTCTCTCTGATTCAAGCCCTATAATTCATTTGCTGCGCCCAGGGACTGTATATTTTCGCTCTAAAGGGATTGGAGTGTTAGTTCGTGGGGTTCTTATACTCGGTGTTCAATCTTTGAGCTTTGTTTGTATGGTTTTAGGCCTTGCAAACCTCTGTTCAGGTCTGTGAGGTGAACTTTGGTGTTCGAATTTGCCTGCCCAGTGATCTGGTTTTGAAGGTAGTTGGAATCGGAGTTGGCTGCGGTGGTGGGCGCGAGGTTCGAGGGTCTATCCTGGTTTTGTGTGTGTGGGGCACCCTCTGTTCGTGGTTGCTCATGCAATTTTCTTGCTTTTCATGCCGCCAGAACCTTTGCCGTGGGACAGGAAAGACCTCTTCAAGGAGAGGAAACATGAGAAGTCGGAGGCCCTAGGGTCTGCGGCTAGATGGAGGGACTCTTATCATGGATCTCGCGAGTTCAACCGATGGGGTTCTTCTGACTTTCGAAGACCTACTAGTGAGTTTTGATTTCTCTACCGATTCTCTTGTTGAACTTCTTAGATCTTAGAGTGCTCGAGGAGGCATATTATCGCATTTATTTTTCTCTCTCGATTTCTTCTGTCTGTTTTTTGAAGGTTTGGATGATAAAGCATATCTTGAAGGTTCCTGTTTAGATTTCCCCCCTTTCCCAATCTGCTTGCATATATTTCAACGATGATATTGATTGTTTTTGTTTTTTTTTTTTTTGAAGGTCATGGTAAGCAGGGTGGTTGGCACCAGTTCTCCGAAGATTCTAGTCACGGGTATGGGCCTTCTCGGTCATTCAGTGACAAGATGCTGGAAGACGAGAGCTTCCGGCCGTCAGTTCCTCGTGGAGAGGGAAAATATATTAGAATCGGTAGAGAAAGTAGAGGTTCTTTTAGTCATAGAGACTGGAGAAGTCATTCCAGGGAGACCAACAATGAATTCACAAACCCGTCTCGAAGGCCATCGCAGGATGTGAGTTCTGATCAGAGGTCGGTAGATGATACGGTGACATATTCCTCTCCTCAATCTGATATTATGAATGCGTCTGATCAAATTCATTCTAAGGACCGTAACGAAAAGGTTGGTGGTGTTTGTGGGTTAGAAAATGGCCCAAGGTCTGATGTGGAGATTTCCCTAAGCTCCACTGAATGGAAGCCTCTTAAGTGGTCTAGATCTGGGAGTTTGTCTTCACGGGGATCTGCTTACAGCAGTTCAACAAACGCAAAGAATGAAAAGGCTGATTTACCTCTTAGAATTGCATCTCCAATAGAAAGCCCTTCTGCTGAAGCTACGGCCTGTGTGACATCTTCTCTGCCTTTTGAGGAGACCGTTTCTAGGAAGAAGCCAAGGCTTGGATGGGGCGATGGATTAGCAAAGTATGAGAAAGAAAAAGTTGAGGTTCCTGATAATAGTATGAGAAAAGAAGGGGCTCTTCTTTCAAGTAGTAGTGCCGAATTAACTCATTCTCTTGGTTCAAGCTTTACTGAGAAAAGCCCCAAAACTTTGGCCTTTTCAGATTGTGCTTCTCCTGCAACTCCATCCTCTTTTGCTTGTAGTTCATCATCTGGTAAGCTTTTTCTTTATAAATTATGAGATGTATTTTAGCATCTTAAAGTGTTTTATACTGGTAATTAGCTTAATGTGTGTGTATAAATTGTGACTAGATTCTCTGTTTAACCTACGTGTAGATATATTAAGTTTTTGAAATCTCCAAGTTTATATTCTCAGCTTGGTCTTTTACTTCATTGGGAGTGGAAGAGTTCGACCCAATGCTTTATTTATGTTTAAACACACTGAACAAGGTTAATTCATGCGACTGGAAGGATTAGAATCTCTTGCCTCTATTTAGTTTTTTTTTTCCCTTCTCATTGTCCTTGAGAATATAGCAATACATATGTGGGGTGGAGATTTGAACTTTTCGCCTATAAAGTAGGTTACTAATGCCGTTTAACGGTTTGGTTAGACTCAGGTTGGTGCATTTTTTTTAAGATTTATGAATGGGGAAATGTGATAACAGTCTAATATTGGATTTTTTTGCATGGCTTGTGTGATGTAAGGCTGTACTGCTGTTCTGATATGGCACGAGATATTATGTGGTGAACTTTTTGCATGTACAATTGAAGGTTTTGAGGGTTGGAAAGAGTAAATTTTGGTTGGAACTGGGCAGAGAAAATTGTTGGGAGTAAAAAGAAAGGGTAGAAATTTTAAGTAAAGGATAAGAAGTTTGAAGTAGTTGATGGAGGTTGGGTTCTGTACACCTATAACGTGATGAAATTGTTTTCTCTTTTGTTGAGACTGCTTATTTCTATTCTGTTGACCTGCAAAGTTCATCATTATATAAAGTATAAACTGTGGAAAATTGGTTTTCATTTTAACTGTTTAATTGGAGCTTAAGGTTTTAGGTAGCTTCTGATTTACTTGTAGGCCTTCTTTTAATTGTGTGTTTTTTTTTGTTATTTGTAAATTATTTCTTAACATTGGTTCTATAAACTTTTTTTATTACATGCCATGCAGAACTCTCTGATTATAGTTTTCCTTATCAGTTGTGGTCCTCTATTCTGATTCAGGCTTGTTTTGTAATTTTATTTTGTAGCCTGTTGGTTTGGCTGTGGTTTTTTGAGGTTGCTTTTTATTTAGATCTTTCTTAGTTAAAATTGCCTTTATGCATACTGAACAAATTTTTTTTTAATTGATTGCCATAGGCTTGGAGGAAAAACCATTTAATAAGACAGCAAGTGTTGATAACAGCACTGGCATTATATGTAGTTCACCTGGGCCTGGTTCACAAAATCAGCTTCAGAAATTCTTGTTTAGTTTAGAGAAGGTGGAGATTAGTTCCGTTGCTAATTTAGGATCATCGCTTGTTGAACTATTTCATTCTGACGATCCAAGTTCAGTAGAATCATGTTTTGGGAGGTCTACATTGAATAAGCTGCTAGCATATAAAAGTGAAATTTCAAAGACATTGGAGATGACTGAATCTGAAATTGATTTACTTGAAAATGAACTTAAGTCTTTGAAATCCGAAAATGGAGGAAATGTTTCTCATCCAAAATCTTGCAGTGGCATGCATTTGGTGGAGAGTGCTATATATTCCAAAGAACGAGATGGTGTCTCTAGTATCCCCCCTCGTCCTGCTCCGTTGGAAATAGTTTCTTCTTCTGATGCAACAGTTGAGAAGATGCCAGTCTGCAAGGGTGACATGGCAGTTGAAGACGTTGATGGGAAGGATGCAGAAATTGATAGTCCCGGAACTGTGACATCAAAATTCAATGAACCACACCGTGTTGTAAAGGATGTCGGTTCTAATCTTTTGGAAACTGATCATTGCCGTGAAGTTACAGATGCAGTTCTACCTGACAAGATGGAACGACAGCTTCCTGTATATGGGCCTTTTGTGGTGGATGAACATAAAACAGTTGGCTTTGGTAACAAACGCTCTCTTGAAAAGAGTTGTACTGGTGAATTCATTTATGGTGATTTGACGGCACGAGCTGATAATGGATCTTCTATTTCTGATCTAATTTTTGCATGTAATAAAAAACATGCAAGTAAGGCTGCAGAAGCAATCTTTAAGGAATTGCCAACAGAGAAGTGCAAGATTAGTTCTCAAAGCACTAAAATTGTCTCCTGCTCAGAGTCCGAGAAGCTACTCAAAGAGAAATTTGCAATGAGGAGGCAGTTTTTAAAATTTGAGGAGAGTGTATTAACCCTTAAATTTAAAGCCTTGCAACACTCATGGAAAGAAAAGTTGCTGCATTCTGTGAAGAAATGTCGTTCAAGGCCTCAAAAAAAGGAATTGAGTTTAAGGGTGACACTTTCTGGCTATCAGAAGTACAGGTCTTCAGTTCGCTCCCGTTTTGTTCTGCCAGGTAAGATGAGTTTTATTTTTTCTTCTTCAGACTTTATAGTCGAGCAAATTCCATGCTTTCTATTCTCTGCAATGAAACTATTGGCTCTATTTGTGTAGATGACAACTATGGTAGTAATTGGAATATTTTAAAAAAGGAATTTGATTGTTAATGATGTGAGGGAATGTGCTCGTGCAATGATTTATTAAGTATGATTGTCTTGTTGAAAAATCAGTTTCCAATTAAAGAAAGCAAGGCCACCTGTACACTTGTGGCTAACGATTGATGGGAGCTGTTCTCTATATCTTGCACTTTATACTTCCTTCTTTTTACTGCTGTCGGTTGATTAAATTAAGAGGTGGATGTGTGACTGGGCTTGTTATGTTTCCTTGATAGTTGAGTTCATTGTGAACCATGGTAAAGCAGACTTTTTTTGGTAACATAGAATGTTTGAGTGTCCATGGTCCATATTATATCACTGACTGTGAAAGCTTCAAAAGATTTTGTGACTGTGTTCGGTATTTCCCTCTTGTGGCCAGAGATCTGAATTCAACTCAGATTTGATTGTTCTGGTAGTGGTTTACTATTTTAACCTCCCTCTCTCTCTTTGCTGCTTTTGATTTTTGGTTGATTGTCGTTTAGTGTTGTTATATTAGTAAATTCGAATCATTATCTTATTCTTCCTATTTTTGGGACATCTATTAATTATAATTTGGTTAAATCAATTACATCAATGCATAGGCAGAAAATGATGATATTTTATATATGTATGTACTTTTATCATTTTATTTCGTTAGCGGTCCACTTTTACTTTTGATTTCAATAAATTTGTTTTTGTGAGTAAATAGATTCAAACTTTTGTCGAAGTTTCTGATCATGATTTTTCTGTTCCTCTTTTAGAGTGCTTGGAAGCCACTATTAATCTCACTTCAAAACTGTCGTGATTGTGATCTGTTGTATATTTAAACACACATTACAATAATAAGTTGATTCTGAACATTATGACATATTGAATATTTAAAATTTTATTTTTCAGGAGCGTGTCAAAAACCAGCCCCTACCAAAGATACTCTTAGTTATTATAGCAAGCTGCTGTTGAATCCACGAGTTAGGCTTTACAGGAATATTTTGAAGATGCCTGCTCTGATTTTGGACAAGAAGGAAAAGCTGGCATTAAGGTTCATCTCTCATAATGGGTTAGTTGAAGATCCCCTTGCTGTTGAGAAGGAAAGGAACATGATAAACCCTTGGACTCCAGCCGAGAGAGACATATTCTGGGAAAAATTGTCTTTGTTTGGGAAGGATTTTAAGAAAATTTCTTCATTTCTTGACCTCAAGACTACAGCAGACTGTGTTGAGTTCTATTACAAAAACCACAAATCCGACAGCTTTAAGAAAAGTAAGAATTTGGAGTTGGGCAAGCAAGGGAAATCATCCACCACTACATACTTGGTAACATCAGGGAAAAAATGGAACCCAGACATGAATGCTACTTCCCTGGACATGTTGGGTGTTGCTTCAGTAATGGCAGCACAAGCAGACAACATTGAAAATCAACAGAAATGTTCTCGCCGTTCGGCCATGGGAGGGAGCGTTGAGTCTAAAGTGTCATGGAGTGCTGACTGCATTCCTGCAAATAAAAACAATTTTGATGCTCTTCAAACCGAAAAGGAAACAGTTGCTGCCGATGTGCTTGCTGGTATATGTGGTTCACTTTCTTCAGAGGCCATCAGTTCTTGCATTACGAGTGCTATTGATCCCAATGAAGACTACAGGCAGCGGAAGTGCCATAAAATGGAGTCTGCAGTGAAACTGCCTTCAACATCCGATATCATGCAGAAAACTGATAATGAACCTTGTTCAGATGATAGTTCTGGAGATGTAGATTCTACAAATTGGACCGATGAGGAGAAGTCTATCTTCATGAAGGCAGTGTCATCCCATGGTAAGGATTTTGATATAATCTCAAGATGTGTCAGATCAAAGTCTAGGGACCAGTGCAAGGTTTTCTTTAGCAAAGCTCGGAAATGCCTTGGACTGGATTTGATGCATTCTTCTGGAGATGTAGGAACACCTGGGAGTGATAACGATGCAAGCGGGACTGACACAGAAGACCACTGTGTTGTGGAAACATGTGGAGCCCGTAGTAGTGATGAAGTTGGCTCCAAGTCAGCAGATGGCTTATCAACATCTGATAACATAAATCGTGAAGAATCTGTTTCTGCTGTGATTGCCAACATACAGACTAGTAGTGAAGTGGTGGAAAGCACAGCATTGCATCAGTCAAATGGTGAAGGTGTCGAGGCTGTCGGAAATTCAGTTTGTGATGCCTTTGAGGAAGAGGATGTGCCAAATCTAGATTCTGATCCTGTCTGTAGTCTCATAAATGCCGTTGCTTCTTCGAGCCATCCAGTGCATGACTATAAGATCGAAGATTTTGCTGACAATACCGAAGCTGGAAGTAATCACAGTAATGAACCTGATGTTCTGAAATCTGAATCTGCTGTGTCCATAGGAGATGAAAGTTCAGCTGCTGTGAGTGAAAACAGAGCTACAGCAAAGCTTGCATTTGGAGGGGAAGAAAAAGCAACCAACACCAATTCTCGTGGTCAAAGTATATTACAGTGCTCGGTTCAGGATTCAACTGGACTTGTTTCCAATATTGCTTTAGATGGAAGGTCTTTGGGACTTGATCCACAAATTTCACGTCCAAACATTTTAAAAGTGGATTCTTTAGAGAAGTCTTGTACCAAGTCTGGGGAGAGTTCTCCTGTTGGCAGAAATTCTGATCATGGTGTCATTAAAGTGGAACCAACGCCTGATCAAGATTTATTGTCATCAAATCTTGTTTTACAGGAGGTTCGAGATGCGCCCCAGAAACCTATGAAAAGTGATGAATATGCTGAACCCCAAAACAGTTTGTTGCACCATGCTGAATCATCAGAGTTTCCTTGCAGCTACCCTTTCAATAAACCAATCATTGAGGACATAAATAGAAATATCAATCACACATATTTTCCTGGTGTTCAAGGGCTGTCAAAGCCAGACATCAGTTGTAACAGTACATATGCTCCCGAGGACTTCTATCTTCAAAACTGTAGCAGTTCCAAGCTGCGTCACCCAGTGGCTGAGCTTCCTTTTTTGCGTCAGAATGTTGAACCGGGTCATGATCATCAGAAAAATGGTTCACACAGTGGCAGTGCTTCAGATTCTGACGTTCCACGGAGGAAAGGTGATGTGAAACTGTTCGGTCAGATACTAAGCCATGCGCCTTCCCAGTCAAATTCAACTCCTTGTTCTAGCGAGCATGGAGAGAAAAAGGGACCTCACAAGTCGAGCAGTAAATCATACGATATGGAAGAGAATATACTGTTACGAAGTTACGGGTTTTGGGACGGAAACAGAATACAGACTGGGCTATCGGCTTTGCCTGATTCTGCTATTTTACAGGCCAAGTATCCTGCTGCATTTAGTGGCTACTATTCTGCAGCTTCTGCTAAAACTGAACAGCAGCCATTGCAGGCACTTTCAAATAGTGGTGACCGAAGCCTTAATGGAGTGGTGTCAGCTTTTCCAACAAAGGATGGAGTGGTTGATTATCAGTCGTATAGAAGTCGAGATGCTGCGAAGATGCGGCCTTTTCCAGTTGATATATTTTCCGAGATGCACAGAAGAAATGGGTTGGATGCTCTGTCGTTGGCGAGTTTACAGCAGCAGGGAAGGATGCTTGTAGGAATGAATGTTGTTGGGAGGGGAGGGATTCTCATGGGCAGTTCTTGTACTGGTGTTTCGGATCCTGTGGCAGCCATTAAAATGCACTACGCCAAGGCCGAGCAGTACGTCGGGCAACCTGGTAGCACTCTCACCAGAGAGGACGGGAGTTGGAGAGGAGGTAATAATGGAGATTTAGGCAGCAGATAGTAGATGTGCACCGAGGGCCCCTGCCATCGTCGGAAAGATGCCCTCGAGAGGCAGATCCGTTGATTTGCCGTGCCTGTATGATAAATTAGTCTTGGTTCAAGATAAAAAAGAAAAAGAAAGAAAAAAGTGGTAGGGTAGGAGTAATTTGAACCAATGGGTTCTGAAAAAGAAAATCCATCTTTTTGGTTGAAAAAAAGAAGAGATTTTAGGGGATTGTAATATTGTAGCAGCTTTTGTATTTGATTGCAACACAGAAATAATCTTCTGAAAATGGGAGCAGCCATAGTTACAGCTCCTCTTACAGGTGGATTCTTCAACTCTCAACTCTTTGATAACCTAACCTACCTGACTTCTTGACATTATCCAGTGGAGGTTAGTAGTTTTGGTCAGCTTCCTTTTTTGACATTTTTCTTATACCTTGTTGTATGATTATTACGGTTTAGGGGTTATTTTGGTAAATTTTGCTTATAATATATAATAGTCAGCAAGATTTGTATTGTACCATATTTTCTTATCTGTATTATTGAGATTATGACTAATGTGAAGAGAATAGTCTTGCCAAATGGGTTAAGTTATTTTGACTGTGGCTGTCACTTTCACAACCAATCAATGTTGGAGAAAAAAACAATTTCTTTTAATCATATATTTAATTGTTGATTGAGATGCATGCTTCTAGTAATTCCTTCTAAACCTATGGGGTTTTAAGCATTTTTAAAAGAATTTATACTAAATGACATAAAATAAATATGTATTTATAAAAATGTCATTGTTTTAAAAAATGTCATGAAATGGTATTTGGTTGGTCAAGTTTAAGATTTATGCTATTTGGTTGGTCAAGTTTAAGATTTATGCTATTTTTGTAAAATCGTCATATGAAATACTTTCAAGTTTACGATAAATTAGGCAGTTTTAGGTAAATTGTGATTTTAAAAAATAATTTATTCTTAAATCACCATTTTAGAGAGACGATGTTAATATTCTAGAACAATGTAATTAAATTGTATAATGTCTTTGTTGTTTATTTTGCTATTTTAGATCTATATTTTACAATATTTTTTTAAGTAAAAAAATAGATTAAAGGTGAGATTTCGACTATTTTTGTGAATTAATCATAATTGTTCTAGTGAATAACAAAATTAAAAAAAATTTTACATAAATTGTGAATTAACAATTTGAAAAAAGTCAACAGATATTTAATTTATAAATTCGAATTTGTGAGTGGGCTAGCAAATTGACAACTGAACATGACATATAATTTCATTAAATTATGTTCCAATATAATATTTTATCTAAAAGCCTTTAGCAATTGGATCAAAATCATTCCAATAAAGTATGCCTGCCAATCAAGTCACCACTATTATAATGATTATGATTATTTAATTATTAAAAATTATGCTTATGCTAATAAAGACATAACTCAATTGTGACATATTCTCACATTGTGATATACTTTTAAAGATACTTTTAGAATTTTAACTATAAGTTTTGAGAAACCTGCTCTTTATTTTTGATACTTGACTAAAATTCTAATATTAAAAAATAAAAAGGAAAACGTGAAAACAGCTACCAAATTAGTTTAGTCTGTCTGTTTAGATTTCAGAAAGGAAAATTGAAATAAACTCGTTGACAAAAAGGACATTAAATTGATATATTTTGGCTAAATTATAAGTTTGGCTTTTTAATTTTTAAGTGGTATTTAATTTGTCTTTATAATTTAAAAGTTTTTATTATGTCTTTTAATATTTACAGTAATATTTATTTAGTCTCTACATGTCTAATAGGACGGGTCGTTATCATTAATTTGTTTAATACTAAAAAGACATACTAAATATGCATTATGTAGCGGATTGATGATTTCGAAGTATTAGATAAATATTGAACTGACAAACACAGTTCAACCATTAGAGGTTTAAATCTCTACCCACCTATTGTTGATGAACTAAAAAAACCAAAATTATAATTTATAGCTAAACTAATGAATATTTAAATCCATTTTCTTTCTACCAAAAAAAGAAAAAAAAATCCTAAAACTAAAACTAATAAAAAATAATAGCAGGTAAGCCATTCTCCAAATTGGAATATTTTAAGCCATTAAGAAGAAAAAAGAGTTGTAATTTTGTAACGACCAACGAGATGAAAACCAACAAATAGTATACAGTTATGGCGTTGTATCAACGGCGGAGCAAAAAATTTCAATATATGAACGTCACGAAGGCTTTCATATGATCCCGCCGGTCTAATTTGCTTTCTGGTACGTACGAATCGTTGCTATGTTGCAATCATTCCAAAGTTCTTCTTCATTTTTGGTGAAATGGAATCTGTTGTTGCTGTTCGTGATGAAGATTGAAGAAGAAGATGATGATGTTATCTGATTTGATGTTCTGTAAATAATATTCGATCAGAATTCGTAGGCCCCATGTTTCCCCTGCGACCACCAAAATCCGGAGACTCGATAATTTTCTAACCCTACAGTTGAATTTTTTTGGTTTCTCTCTCAAGATTTGGTCCACCTTCTTCCTCCCTATCCCTCCGTTCTCCCTCTAGACGTATTCTAATTGTTTTTTTAAAGGATATCGTGATCCATTAGAGAAAGTTCCTCATAGGTGTTGAAACGATTGCTAGTTTCTTGTGGATCTTCTTTATTTCTGCCCTCGAGTCTTTCCCATGGCGGGAATGCTATAAATTTTGAACTTCGTTCGATACGGCGATCGTGTTTTTGGTTAAGATTTTGCGGTTTTGAGATGCGTGTGTTTCATCGTTTATTGATTTTTTAAAACCAAAAATTCCCCTAAAATTTTGGTTTCTACGGGTGAATCGCAAGGTCTCTTGATTGTTTTGGTACGTAATTCGATGAATATGAATAAGTTAATGGAAAGTCAATTGACACGCCATAGTATATTGTGTTTTTTATTTTTGTTTTATCAGTAGATGTCAGATATCTGTTATTTTAATCGCATTTGCGTTTGGGCATTCACCTTTTCTTCTCTCCCTGCGACCAGATAGAGAGAAAGGAGACATATGAAAGGCTAGGAAATGGGGAAGAAAGGGTGGTTTTCTACAGCGAGGAGGGTTCTCAGTCTCAGTTCTGAGAAGAAAGATAAGGTTTGAATGGAGCTGCTTCTGTTAAATTATACTTTCTACCGTTTTGTGATCATTTGGAAATCTGCCCTTTAACTTTATATATATTATTCTAACAGAAACAAGACAAATCCAAGAAAAAATGGTTTCAAGAGGAAGAGCAAGAGAGTACGGATGTGATATCCTTTTTGGAACAATCCCCATCGGATGTTCCTGTACAACCTCCTCTTATAGAAGATGATGTCAAACAAACCCAACCAAAGAATGAACGAAGCGTGTTCGAACGCTCCGAGGATGTGGAGCCTGCTGTCAGTGCAGCTCAGCCGGATGGGGAGGTTGAACGTTCACCTAGTATTATCTCCTGTCACCCAGAAATGTCGGAGGAAGATGCAGCTATTATGATTCAAACTGCTTTTCGTGGATATACGGTACCTTTATACTCCAGTTTACACTTTACATTGAAGTAGAAGCTTTTTAAGCGATGGGAAACATCAGTCACTGTTGTTAATAATACATGAACATCATTTCAAGATTCTTTGTTGTTTAAAAAATGTTTTCGCCTATTGTTACTTTAGAAATTTATAGAATTCAGAACTTATGGATCGGTACTGAACATGGGCTGATCCCATTTATTTTCTGTACTACGCTTTTAATTTGATAGCGAGTTTGTTTTCAATTATTTTTTTTAAACTATGCTTGACCTCACAATTTCATTGGGATGGTTTTCAATTTCTTTAAAAAGACACCTTTCAATTCTGAGCAAAATTTAAAAAGAACAAATTTAAGCTACTTTTTTTAGTTTTTGGCCTAGATTTTTGAAAACGTTTGTGAAAAGTGGACAACAAATCAACAAGTAGTGTTTATATACTTAATTTTTGGTAACAAAGTGATTATCAAATGGGTCTTAGCTTTTAACTTTTAAGTAGTTAATTGTTTCTTCAAAATAAATTCTTTTGGAACGTATTAGCTTTTAACTTTGATTAAGTACCGGCTGAAAATATAATTTGTACATAAGCCAAGGGGCTTATTTATATTGTTGATGTGGTTTTCAATTGGCAGAAGAGAATTTTAAATGTGGAATTTCTTATTGCATATATGTTTCTGTTCCTATCCAAAAACTTCATGAAAGCACTCCTCGGTCTTGTTCAACTCTGTCCTGGATTTTAGAAGGATTTCTTCTGCTGTATATAGGAAGCATTAGTAATGATTTCAATTTGCATCATCAGAAATGAGATGTATGAATGATTTTTTCAATCGTCAATACAGGCAAGGAGAGCATTGAGGGCTCTGAAAGCGTTGATGAGACTGAAGTCATTGGTACAAGGGCAGTCTGTCAAACGGCAAGTGGCTTCTTCTTTAAAATCCATGCAGACCCTTTCCCATGTACAGTCAGAGATTCGTGCTAGGAGAATTAGAATGTCAGAAGAAAATCAGGCTCTTCAGCGGCAACTTCGTCTTAGACGCGAAAAAGAGCTTGAGAAGTTAAAACCTACAGCTGTAAGTTCTCTTTGTCCAAACTTTTTCGACAGTGTGTAACCATGGTGTCTACCGGGCTTGTACAAACAAGTTTGTCGGTATGAACTTGTTGACTGTATTATATGTGTATGTATGAGTACATCCATACATATAATGCACACATGAATACATCCATACATATAATGCACATACATTTGAAGGTCCAACTATCATCATGGAGAGAACTTTTTCTTTTTCTTCTTAGCTTCTTTTTGTTTAAGAAGAAAGTATCCAAATATTGATCCTTGCATTTACTATATGTTTAAGATATCTGTTACTTCGCCCCTCCTTTCCGACTTCTGCATTTATCTTAGAAAAATGACAAAAATGTGGGATTGAACTTGGAGTAATGTAGATGATGATCTGTTTTTGTTGAAAATAATGGTCTCTTCTTTTGATCTTTGATGTCTTCTTTTCCTGTATTCTTACCATTATAACTTATGCTACAGATGGACGAGGACTGGAACCATAGCACCCAATCTAAAGCACAAGTTGAAGCTAAACTATTGAACAAGCAAGAAGCTGCACTAAGAAGAGAAAGGGCTCTGGCTTATTCTTACTCTCATCAGGTACTGCAATTTCATCTTTTCTTTAGCCCGTGATTCTCAACTCTAGATCACGTCTTTTCTTTAGCCCATGATTCTCAACTCTAGATCACAATGTGTATATTGACCCAAACTTTCTAGAAGACACTTTACCTGGTGAATTAAAGGGTACTTCAATAAGTACATGTAATCCATGAGATGTTGCTTTGCTTGTTCTTCTTGCTTGACAGTATTACTCGCACACCATTACGTAATCGCTGTCCTTCTACGACTATGTAGTGGCATTATCCATCATTATGATTTCTCTTGAATGTGTTTGTTTGGGGGATAGTTTCTAAAGGAGTTAGTGGGATCAATAGCACTAGTTTTATTTTATAGATACAAGGTGGCTTTTAGGAAGATTGTTGTGGGTACCAATAGCTACTCCTTACCGTTTGTTATTTTGTTTTTTATCCAAATGCGTAATGCTCATAATAGGTTTGTTTCTCTGAGTTCTGTAAGTAATAATTTCATCGTAAGTAACAATCCATTTTAGAATGTTACATGTATCTCTTATTACAGCAAACATGGAAAAATTCTTCTAAAACTGCAACCGACCCAAACAATCCCCACTGGGGTTGGAGTTGGTTGGAGAGGTGGATGGCAGCTCGTCCGTGGGAAACTCGAAGCATCACTGATCACCAAGATAACGTCTCTGTCACGAGTATGGCAACTCGTGCATCTGTGGTCGACATAATCGAAGTTTATGGTCGTCGTGATCAGAACCTTGCAGCCCAGTCTTCCCCAAGGACTCCTACTAGCCATAAGTCAAGCCAACTGCTTAGGCAACGGCCACCTTCAACTCTGAAGGCATCATCTTCATCTGGCAGACAGAAAACAAATTCGGCCAACCTGGGATTAGGTAGCTGGGGCGGTGATGATGACTTGAGAAGCATAGCGAGTGACAAGGCAAAGCTCTCCCGGAGGCATACTATTGCAGGGTCATCGTTCAGGGACGACAAGATCCTTGTCAGTTTACCTTCAGTTACAAGTTACACGAATATATCGAAGGCTGTGAAGACTCGGTCCCGGTTGGCAAGTTCATCTGGAGCAGAGAAGAAAGGCAGTACATTTGAAAAAGGGTCTGCAAGTGCAAATTCTGTAAAGAAGCGGCTCTCATTTACCACTTCCCCCGCTAAACCAAGAAGGCTATCAAGTCCTCCAATTGTGAATGCTTAGCCAAGAACATTAAAAGATGTGAAAGTTAGCAGCAGAGAGAGTGGTAATATCAAAAGGAAAGGAGGAAACAAATTGATTGATCATCGAGTTCGTCAAGTTCATCGATTCGACTAACAATCCATACTTTCACCATCTGGTTTCTGGAACAGCTTCTACTTCCCCATGTGAGTGAGCAAATATATATGCTTTTTTGCGAGCACCGAGCATCGGTTTTTCGAGTGTCTTTCTTTAACTCTATACCATTGCTCTTCATGAAATTCTTGTTTGTATATAATACTAATAAGATGTGATTCTGGTGGCATTTATCTATTGAAACCATTTGTAAATCTGTTTATGATATTGTGAGTGAGGATTCTTCTGGGTTTTGTTTTAAGAATAGTTATTTTGACTGTTCATGTTGAATCCTTCACATTTCATTTGTTTAAAGTGAGGTAACTTTTGAAGTTGAAGCTTCTTCTTTCTCTATGGATTCTTCAACACCTCTACCTTCTGGTCTTTTGAGCAAGGAATTTTCCTGTGAAAGGGTACTCTGCTTTAATTTTAGTTCCTATTTTGCCCCTGTGGTTTATTTAATTAAAATTGTGATTTTTTTAATTATTTCATTATTTTTACATTTTTTTGTTAATTAAAAGAATAGGTTACGTCAAAAAAATTATAAATTATAATAACCACGCTCATTATTGGATTGGGAGGGGAGAGGGAAAAAATAGAAAGTTACATTCGTTTTGTCATTAAATGGTGTCAAGATAAACTAAATAAATTATTGGTCATTATTGTAACAAAATAAAATAAATAAATTATTGGTCATTGGTGTAATAGAATAAAATAAAATTTATTATTTAATTAAAAATAATATTAGCATAACTTGTAATTAACTAGACATAATAAAAGGATATTCTAATAATTATGATATGAAATAACATTTCATTCCGATTTTTAATAACTAAACGAGGTCTATCAAATTTATTCTGAAAATTATATTAAATTATATTTTTGCCGTTTTTGAAATTTTACCCTTCATTTGAAGTGATTATTCCAACCTACCATTTTTAAGCAAAATTATTATTAACTTCTAATTATCTTTTGTAGTATCGAGGTTAATATATTAATAAACTAAATTAAAACTCGTAATTAGACAAAGCCGTAGTTGGCATAAAATTGTACAAACAAAAAGAAAAAGACATAAAATTATATAATTCGCATGAGATAAGGATAAAATTGTAAATTTCGGACGAACACACTTTTAACAGAAACGAGAAAAGCCAACCAATTTCATCGACCTCGCCTGAAAACCTTGCTTCGCCATTGCAATTCGAGAGCTGAATCGGGTTCGCTTCTGAACAAAGGGATCCGGATTTCTGAATGAAAATCCACATTCTCTCGTCAATCACTGGAAGTTCACTCAAATGGTGAGCAAAATTTCTCTCTCTTTCTATGTATCAGTAGGTTTCATTCGGCACTGAGCTTCAGTCTGAAAGCTTTTGATCGCCTGTCTCCTTCGTTTCCATGTTTTTATGCTCTGTATATGTCTTTAGTTTGTAAATTTTTGGATGGTGATTTTGATCCTTGCGGAATTGGAGTGACTTATTGAATTTTCGTATAAATCATTTCAGTTTTGCTCTTGAAATTTTCTAGTGAAGATAGTTGATTAAAGTTTCGTGTCGCGGATATTTCCTTAAGAGCTGATTTCGGCCAGTTTTTGGTTTTGGAGCCCTAGCCAAAACATTTTCATTGACGATTTTTCAAGGTTAAGCATCCCAAACTGTTAATACTGATGATAGACTGATAGTAGACTGTTTTACAGCATTTCTCTGTTTTTGGTAACCTAGACTTGGAAAATGCTCCATTGTTCGGCATTTTGCTAATAGGCAGTACTGCAAAATTATCACAATATTGACCAGGATCGCGGAGAAAATTGATAGAACTTGATATTATTCATCAACAAAGAGGGTACAAAGTCGGGAAGGATTAAAGAGCTCCTCCTCCCCCAGACTTATACTATCTCAATACCTTCTTTCTTATTTGCATCCCTAAATAAAACCCCATTGCTCAATACTCTCTTACATCACAAAAGTGTGCCTCTCCTCACTAACTCATAATCTAAGCCCTGTTTTCTTTACTAGACATTTATTATTAGTGGCCCATTATTAAAAAAAAGGTTGAGGGGTACCAAGAACTTTTACGTAGTCATTTGGATTTGTAAACGACATTTGTGTTGATCTGCGAGTTCCAATTGCATGTCCTGATGTTGTTATAAGACTAACAAACTTCTAGGTGTGCATTAGGCCACACCATTCATCGCAGTAGCTGCTGCAGCACTTGCTGGTAGATACGGAATTCGAGCTTGGCAAGCATTCAAGACTCGACCAACACAACCCAGATTACGCAAATTCTATGAAGGCGGTTTCTACCCTACGATGACAAAGAGGGAAGCAGCTCTTATTCTTGGTCTGAGGTAGTATTCCAACATACTTTACTTTCTTCTTCGTAAATAACCAAGGGAGGTTTTTCTAGCTGCTGATCTTCCGTTCATTAGTAATATTGAGGTATTTGATTTTGGCATTGCATCTCATGATCTGATTTTTTTAGTTCATAATGTGGTGCTGTTTACTCGAGTGGTAGGATGAATCTTAACGAAATGACATGCACTATTCGTCATTACCTTATGACTAGACCATTCATGTTTACAGTACAGAACTCAATGAGTCAATTATTGCCCAAACACGGTCATTTAGGAGCAATTTTCATCCTTTCTAATCCTTCTATTTAGGTTCAGCCTTTGATTAACGTTTCACTCTAAGAAGTATGAGAACATTTGCTTCTTTATCTCTTGTTTCCCTTCTATCTCACTATTGTCTTGAGGAATCCTGGAAAACATTAAATCTAGAAATTTTGTTTTAATTACTAGAAAAAACTTGACATCTTTAGCAATGTCAGCTTCCTCGTATTGTCCTTATTGTCGGGAAGGGAAAAAAAAAGACCACTAGTGGCTCTAACTAACTTTTCCAACATGAACATCTGGCTGAATGAAATCACACTGTGGAGACATATCTGTCGCATTCCATTAAGAGGATTATTCCGCAGGAATTGAACGAAGTTATCCTTGATTGTTAACAGAGAGAATGCGACTCCAGATAAGATTAAGGAGGCACATAGAAGGGTCATGATCGCGAACCATCCCGATGCCGGTGGCAGTCATTATCTTGCTTCTAAGATCAATGAAGCCAAGGATGTGATGCTGGGCAAATCCAAAGGCAGTGGATCGGCATTTTAATGAGGTGCGCTGCTTGAATATTAAGATCCCTGCAAAAGAAAGTAGAAAAAGATTTTATTTTCCAAATGAACTTTAAAGTTTAAACAATATGCCAAAAGCTTCGCTCACCAATCTATTTTGTTTCCTTTAGTCTGAAAAACAAGATTACAATAGTTAGACTTGAAGTTAGAAAAATAAGTACAGTATTTTCTTTTCCTTATCATAGATGGATTGATATTGTATTCTAATCATTGGATTCTCAGAAATCCATTTGGAGAATACTATGTCACATTCGTAATGTGTCAGAAATAGTCAATCACAAGGATTGTTTTTTACTATATTAATTCGAATTAAACATCTTTGTTGCTTTGATCGGACATCTTTATATTATTATGACACTGTATTGCTTATCTTTTTTTAGTTCGTTGAAGGTTCATTTTGGTCGAAAATATATGTCTTGAATCTCTTCTCTAAGATATCTTTTTAATGGGCTAATCATCTTTCTAAGCAACAATTTACGAGAGTTTGTCCTCCATCTCTATCTTACTGTCGAATTTGAAACCAAACTCTTTTGTTTTAGAAGTTCTTCCAAAATCATCTTATATGAGGAAAAGAAAAACAAAAAAGAGCTGTAGACCTTTTTTGCTTTGGTGCTTTTAAGATGGGGTTGAGGTAACTTTGGGGTAAATTGTAAAATAATCATCAAGCGAATAATCTCTCTTTTTTACATTTAAAAAACCAATTATGATAAAATAAAATTAATAGTCATCTTCTATACATTTTAACATATCCATTTAGACCCGATTTACTTAAAGTAAAGGAGATTAATTCTATCAAAAGTGACGAATTATGTAATCACAACAAAATTTATTAAACAATTTTAGAATTGAAATAAAAGTGCATTAATTTTGTTTATCAAAATTCGTAAAATGGGTCCATTTAAATTAAATGTGAGACCCATCAGAAAATAGAGAAAAAAATAAAAATAAGACTTTATTGAATTTAATAATTTAGATTCTTTTCTTTTCTTTCTTTTTCTTCTTCTGAACACCTTATTTTCCCAAATAAAAATGAATGAAAAAGTTTTTTTTTTTAATTTAACAATATGTGGGGTGAGAATTCAAACTTCTAGTATTTTGGTCGAGATACATTTGTGCAGGCTTTCCTCCCCCAGTGCATTCATTTCTTTACTAAATTACGGTTTAATTCTCATGCTTTAATCTATTTTGACTTGGTCCTCGTTTATTATTGAAATATTTTATTACCGTTCTTACCCTTTGATTCAAGTGTACCACACTTTTTTTGTTTTAACTCTAGAAAATATGTGTGTATCACGTCTTTTTTTATTTTCATTTTAATTTCTTTTAATTCAAACAAATGTGGGATGAGGATGAAATCTTCAATATTGAAGAATATAATACTTGTCTTTTCTACTCAAATTTGTTTAAATTAACCACACATCGCTACTAGTAATAAGGAATAATAAGAGTTTGATGTAACGATATAGTCGTTGATATATTTGAAATGAAGACACGTAATGCACATTTTATCAATATTACACAAAATATTTATCCTAGCTTTATTCTATATTTCAATTGAATTAATATTTTTAAATTTAATGAAAATTATTATTTTCAACAAATATGACTTAGACTCCCGTATTATGTAATATAAAAATAACAAACAAAAAAAATTTGCTAAAAGATATCATAGCAAATAAATAATATAAAACTAACCAATTTTTGTTTGGTTCAAAAAAATATAAATTGAATAAAAAAATTAATGCATGGCCGAGACACATACACCACTACACTAAAACATAATATTTATTACGAATTCCTTCGTAATATATAATAAACTTAAAATTGAAGGGCCCAACTGAGCATAGTTCAACCGTGGCCACTGAACAAATTGAAACGAAATAAAAAACTTAAAATGATGGGATTAAGTTTGTTAATTTAGCATTTTTTATTTATTTTTATGCTATGTTTATAAATTAATCTATTTGTACCTCTCTGTATATAATATATTTGTTTTCTTGTGAAGAATAAATCACTTTTTTTTTTACTTTTTGATATAAACACACACACATATATTCCGAAACGTTTCTACGACCGCACATAATCAATAATTAGCTCAAATAATTTAATTAAAAACCTTTTTAAATAATCGCAATCAATATATATATATGGACAAAGAAAATGAAAATTGTTATTTATTTGTCCTCCTTTGCACACCGCTCGACTATTTATAATCCGAAGTTTTCTTCAAATTTTGCCAAAGCTGCAATTTCCCGAACTTTATGGGAACATATTAAAAATGAAGAAATGTAGGGACCAAATGCAAATTATAAAAGTATTTAAAAAAAGCATTAATGAAGATTTGGATAAGTATTGGAAATCCTCCGATTTAAAAAATTAAAATATTATTTTGAGCGAAAATTCGGACTGAGAGCCCAAAGTTCAAAGGTCTCTTCCGACCAATCCTACAAAGCCCTTACGTCAGCTTTTATCCCCTTCCCCCTTCTCGGTTCTTTACCAATTTAAGAATTTCCGAAAATATCAAATAAAATCAATATTCTTCACCATTTCCATAAATAAGAAGTTATATATATAAAATAAATGTTGAAAGTGAGAATAGCAAAGCAACATATGTTTTGATTGAAGAGATGTTTATATATATATATATATATATATATATATAAATATTAAATATATTTTCAATTAAGAGGTTGTGAATTCAATCACTTCATCTTTACACGTTGTATTAAAAAAAGAGAAAATAAATATATATATATATATATATTTTGTTACTAAATATTTTATTAAAATGAATTTCAAATAATTTATTAACTTTGTTACTGTTTTTACTAATTAAACTATTGTTTTTGTGAGGAAAAAAAAGTAATTTTTTTTAGTACAATATTAAACTTATGATCTTTTTAATAACTTGTGTGGCTTGTGGCCTCAAGGATATTCCTTGAAGTTTTGTGTTCAAGCCGACTAAAGAGTCGACTCATGGAAAATAAAAAATATTTTTTTTTATAAATGATTTAGTTTTATATTTTAAAAATTTGGTAAGAATTCAAAATTTACAAAAAGAAATTTTATTAAAAGAAAAACTAGGAATACAAAAAGTCGATTATATAGCAATTCGTACGGCTTTATTACTATACAAATTTTAAAGACCTAATAATAATTATTATTATTATTTATTTTATTATTATTATTATTATTTTATTACAGGACCTAATTATTATTTGCTAGAAGAAAATATAAAAATTAAAATAGGATAAAGTCCAAGAATCTGAAATAATAATATTTACAATTTACAACATAAAATGTTTATTTATTAACAAAAAAAAATAATGTAACAGTGTTATATTAAAAATAATATAATAGTTTTGATAAATAAAATTGAAAAAAAAAATGATAGGCTTTGGCCTTCCAGTCTTCAACTGCTGGTTCCTCCTCCTTCTGCTTCGTCTGCCACTCGTCTCTCTCGGTTTCGAACAAAGCAAAAAACAAAGCCATTCCCCAAATTCCACTCGCCTCCTTCTCGAGTTTCTCCGAACTCGGCTTCATTGGCGAGCTAGAACTCTCTCCATCTCTGTTTCTTTCTGCACAAATGGATTGTTCTTGAGCCCCCCTGCCGAAATGTGTGATACGCATCGATTTCAACTCCGTTTGTTTGGGTTTTATCGGTTCCGGATTCAGCAATCGCGCTCCTACTTTTGTCTAATCTCTTTTCTCGCTTCCACACACCGCCTGGTAATGCTTTTTTCTGCTTTCTTGATTGAGAATTTCCATCTATTTTGTGCTTTTTTTCCCTTTTTGGTAATGCTTCTTATGCGTGTTGGTGGTGTTTGGATGACTGGTCTCTGTGTAGCAGTCCGGCGATTTCGTTGAAAGTTTGTGTGGTTTATGAGTTGTTAGTAATGGTGTCTGCTAATGACCCAATCGAATCGTTTTTCAACTCGATTCAAGTTGTTAAAGAAGCGCTTTCCCCTGTCGAATTGGGCTTCCGGAAAGTTGCGAAAGATCTTGAGTATTGTCTGCCGGGACATAAGAATGAGGAGAATTTCATTAGATTGATTTTGCGACCTAAGGATGAGGATAAGCAGAGCAAAGCTGAGATCTATGGTGCGAAGAAGCGGGGTTCCTGTGGCGCTGGGGATAAGCGGAAGCAAGGGTTATCGATTAAGGTTCCAGTAAAGGCTCTCTTCGGAAACTTTGCACGGAATCCGGGGAATTCGGAGGTTTCTGAGAGCGCATTGAAAGAGGAAGATTTCGCTAAGGAGGAGGCCTCTTGTGCAAACTGTTTGCAGTTTGCACTCTCGTGGTCTTTGTTGGTTAACAATGTCGTTCAGGCACTTCCCCGTCCTTTTAAAACAATTAAGAAGCGATTACAGAAAACGGATGAGGAAGAAAAAGTAGGTTTGTGCAGGAAGCAAAAAATTTCACGTGAGTCAAAACAAAGGGAAATGGAGAGACAACATACTAAACCATTTCAGGGAAGTTTGACGCATGATGATGGAAAACATGTATCATTTGAATGCTTAATAGGTTTTGTTTTTGATCGGTTGACACAGAATCTTCATAAGTTCGATCAAGATGGGGCAGGAAATCTTGATAAGAGCTATGATCCTCCTCCACAGTCGCCAGTGGCCCCTCAGGTTGATCATTTCAAGGTTGTAGCAAACATTTGGGAAGGTCGAAAGGCAGAAGTAAATGGGTTTTTCGGGAACTTGCGTTTTGCAAGAGTTGGAGGTGCTCCATCAGGCATAGTTGGAGTCACTTCTTCTGTGAACGAGGGGGATGATGGGGTTTCTGCTCAGAATAGGGAAGAAACTAGTGGCATTTCACCCCAGAAAGTGGCGAGTGGTATTCTTAGCATTCCTCTTTCTAATGTTGAACGCTTGAGATCCACATTATCTACAGTGTCATTGACGGAGCTTATCGAGCTTTTACCACAAATAGGGCGGTCATCTAAAGACTATCCAGACAAGAAGAAGCTAATCTCAGTCCAGGATTTCTTCAGATACACAGAGGCTGAAGGTATGTTCAATCAGTTTGCTCATTCTTATGCGTTAAACATTGTGTTTTCACGTTTAAAGCTATTTGAAGTAATTTTCTGGCCATCGTATCATTATGTTTTGATTGAATGATATATATGCTTTGAGCCTGCTAGCTCTTACATTTCTCAATCACATTTTTCATTTTACTTTCATCCTAGAGTGAGGAGATAGACTTGTATCAAGGAAATACATGATCTAAATGATTGATCAAGAACCTGTCAACTTTTACGTTTCTCTTCTATTAAATTAAGCTCGTGTACAATATTTTACTGAGGTTCTGTTTTGTCACATCAAGGAAGGCAATTACAGACCATCTGCGATGACAAGTGATGAGCTCCAATAGTCATAACTGAAAAAATTGATGTAGTCTGTCTTTTGATATCCTCAGTACCTTTGTGTGGAAATTGGATATTGTCGGGGAAATTTCGACTTCTCCCTCTCCCTCTCCCCTTCCAGTTTCGTTTTCTTCTTTCTTCCATGTCTGGTGCATTGCTGTTACCATTCTCCTATCATCACTTAATTTTCCTCGTACTTAATTTGAGGAAAAAATGTTACCAATTTAATGCACTTATGCAGGAAGGAGGTTCTTTGAGGAGCTGGATAGAGATGGTGATGGCCAAGTGACTATGGAGGATCTTGAGATTGCAATTAGAAAGAGAAAATTGCCCAAACGATATGCTCGGGAGTTCATGAATCGCACAAGAAGTCACATATTCTCGAAGTCATTTGGTTGGAAGCAATTTTTATCCTTCATGGAACAGAAGGAACCAACCATTCTACGTGCGTATACTTCTCTCTGTCTGAGCAAGTCTGGGACTTTGCAAAAAAGTGAAATATTGGCGTCACTTAAAAATGCTGGACTTCCTGCCAATGAAGACAATGCCGTTGCTATGATGCGGTTTTTGAATGCAGACACCGAAGAATCCATCTCATATGGACATTTCCGGAATTTTATGCTTCTTCTTCCTTCAGATAGACTGCAGGAAGATCCTCGGTAAGTTGGATTTTCTTATTTAAAATGCTGAGGTACATCTCATGGTCAGACTTTTTTGCCGTGTTAGTGGAGTAATTGAAGCTTAATAACTGAAAATAGTCAACATAGTCTACTAGGATAATATATTTTTTCTTGAGATAACCTCATAGAGTGCACAGTTAAAATGGTACCTGGCGTGGGATTTCTATTTTATGTACTAGACCGCTGGAAAGAAGCATCTTGTGTAAGTCGACATCTATGTATTTGGAAACAGTAAATATTGAAGTGTTGGCTGCTTTTGTGGTTTTTGATATTATATTCCAAGTGCCTTTATGCTGTGTGGAAACTCAAAATTTATGATTAACTTCTGTTTTTACGAACCCTTCATGCAACTACTGATTGCATTCTTACCGTTGATGTTATGTAAGGATACTCCTTACTACTTCTTGGAATTCAAAATACAAACACAAATACAGAAATACAAACAACTTCCAGCCAGTTCGAGAGGGCTGGTAACCTCTCCACCAAGTGCAACTGCTTACATAAAACACCAAAGATACCAACTTCCTACTAACTTCCCCTATTTATCCTCCATCCTCCTTTCTCTCTCTTCTAACCACTTAACTAACTGATAAAGTGGATTTACCCCTCCTTACCCTTCCTAACATACACATTTAAAATAGGAGGTCTAACATGTTATTTCTCCAATTTGAGTTTAAAAGAATAATAATAATAAATTTAATGGAAAGACCAACTTTCATTTAGTAGATGAATGTACAAATGGTAAAAGGTAATATACGAAACAGGCCTAGAGCTGAAAACTTACAAACAAAAAGGGACTCCGATTGTTAAGAAAAATATTGAAGAGTAATTACAATAACTGTATACGTGATTTTGTGCTTTGTCACATTTATAGGATGCCTGGACTCAAAGGTATACAGTTTTATCTTGTGTAGCTATTTTTCACTTTTCTCTTATGGTGGTCATAAAATTGGTTACATTACAGTATTTGCAGGTACCCAATGCTTTGAACTTGCTAATATTTATATTGAGCATGAGTTTAGGATTTATTTATCATTTAACAAGATATTTTACTTTTTTTAATGATGGATACAGGAGTATCTGGTTTGAAGCTGCTACTGTTGTTGCTGTTCCACCACCGGTGGAAATACCTGCTGGCAGCGTTCTAAGATCTGCATTGGCTGGAGGCCTTTCTTGTGCACTGTCTACTTCTTTAATGTTCCCAATTGATACAATTAAGGCAAATTCTTGGAACTAATTTTAACAAGTCTTGCTTAAAACTTTTACACTTGTCTTATCATGGTGTACTTTTTAAGGAAAACAATACTTTTTTAATTCTTTAGAGTTCAGACTTGCATGTTGATGGTTTGATCTGTCCCCAACAATATGCTCATTTTGACTTCATTTTTTTTTCATGGCCTTCAGACTCGCGTACAGGCATCAACGTTGACTTTCCCTGAAATCATATCCAAGCTTCCACAGGTTGGTGTGCGAGGTCTGTACCGGGGTTCAATTCCTGCCATTCTAGGACAATTTTCAAGGTTATTTTCTTTTCACAAAAGCAACATAAATTGAATAGAGTTTTTTTATGTACCATATCCATATCAAACTCTTGATCCTTTCTTTTTAATATTGTAGTCATGGTTTGCGAACTGGAATATTTGAAGCAACTAAACTTGTTTTGATAAATGTAGCTCCAACACTCCCAGACATACAGGTGATTTTTAGATTTCACTGCTTGGTTATTACTTATTTAGAAGAACCATTTGTCTTATTGAACATAATTAATAATTTTCCGAATCAAAAGGTGGACAACAAAGTGTTTACAGAAAGAAGAGAGTAAAACTAAACACTTGGGAGAGATACAACCAACCAACTATAGGCGCATTAAGTTGAGTCCAATTCCAAACTTCAGTTTTACTCCATAACTTTTCCAAAAAGATGAAAGTAGGCCAAATATCTCATTTTAGGATTCAAACCCGGACTAAAGATAGAAGGATGATAGTAGGAGACCAGGGATGGCTACTGCATCTTTTGACCGCCAGCTCAAATAGACCAAAAAATATTGACATATGACAAAAGGATCACCCTCACATGGTTATATGAGAACGAATCAAATCAGATGGTTCTCTTTTTAAAAGATTTCAGGTTCACAAGGAATCTCCCCAATCACTTTCCCTCAAGGGTCACATTGCTTCTCATATGTATACATCCCATGGCATACCTCCATAGCATCTTGATAATGAAACAGAAGATCAAATCATAAGGTAAGACCCTTTTTCCTCCATATCCCCCCAAGGAAATCCCTCACTCCCTCAGTTTCACAATGCGTTTAGCTGTCTTCAGAGGCATTTTGAACAAATGTGAATTAATAGGTAGGAGTCCCAGTTCAAGAATAATAGTTTCCCTCCTTGTCCTCTCCAGATACTTCTCTAGTCCTGATCTTTTCCATAGTTGGTTGCTTTTGATTTTTCTCATGCCCTTCGCTTACATATTTTACTTGGATCTTCACTATAAGTTGTTCAAATTTTAAAAATGGTGGGAATGACTTGCATCTTCATGTATCTGTTTGCCATGCACAACTTGCGTCCATAACATTTGATGCCTCAGTGGAGAAATTCATTTCCAATATTCACGTCTTTCTTGCTGATACAAGTTATTAACATTTACCTATCTGACGGTTGGAAAACTATGCAGTTATTTAGGTTCCTATATTTTGATTTAAATAAATCCACTATCTTGTTAGTTTATCTGGCTTGATGAACTGGCGAATTCTGTGCAAGTTATATGATATAATGCAAAGTGAGGTACCCTGCTTATACATGCTAATCCTTGGGGAATCTTACATATTTTAATGGTCCTCACGTATTGTTATGCACGGTAAAGAAATGAAGTAAACAGAGAGGTGGTTCTGGAAAATGGCATGGTTATAAGAGCTACTTCAGCATAAGCTCAAAGCTTCTCCTCAAAGATGTTTGAAAATATTAAGAACTATGATTCAATTGTTATGAAAGTTACCATGCATGCTCTTCTGCCTGAGATACACACACGTACACAGACTCATGGCCTCCAAATTTTTTCATTCAATTTAGGATGTGATCTGCAGACTGCAACCTATTACGAGATACCATGGGATCTTATACTTTATGACTTGGCATTTATTGTAGGTCCAATCCCTTGCATCGTTCTGCAGTACATTTTTGGGGACTGCGGTTCGGATTCCGTGTGAGGTTCTAAAGCAGAGGTTGCAGGCAGGACTC
Source organism: Momordica charantia (assembly GCF_013281855.1). Taxonomy (NCBI): domain Eukaryota; kingdom Viridiplantae; phylum Streptophyta; class Magnoliopsida; order Cucurbitales; family Cucurbitaceae; genus Momordica; species Momordica charantia. The sequence continues at coordinate 27,563,913 of NW_028275167.1, read as the reverse complement.
TTTGACAATGTAGGTCAGGCAATTCTGGGGACTTGGAACCAAGATGGCCTAAAGGGATTCTTCCGTGGGACTGGTGCCACTCTTTGTAGGGAAGTTCCATTCTATGTTGCCGGCATGGGACTTTATGCTGAATCCAAAAAGGTATGTATTTGTATCCCATCTATCAACCTCTTCTCAAAATTAAATCTTCGAATACGTTTTTCATATAGCAATCCTTTGTTGTCGTCTATTTACTGATTATTTTTCAAATCCATGGTCGAACCATATGAGATTCTTAAAAAAATGGCTTGAAAATATATCTCCACCACCACCGAATCCATCTTTCTGGGAAAATGGGACACCAACTTGGCCGATGACTCATATTAAGTCACCTTTTCTGAACTTTGTCTGCATCATTAAGCCTCCATGACACATAGGTAGTTTATACAAAGAATTTAACCTTTTTTAGGCACCTTATGCGCAAAATTGCCAAAGCCATATTTTGCACAAGGCTGCTTGTCGCATTTATTTAGTGGGAGATCAATTACAACTAAAAGTATTACACTGCATGTAAGCACAACCATCTTATATCTTCCCTAGAATTAACACAAACCCCCATTAGTTAGTTGTAACAGTTATTGAAACTCTTCTTCATTTTGTTAATTCTCTCTTGTATCAAAACAAATATTCTAGAAAAGAATGCATAGGAAGTATGCTGACAATTAGAATTTTGGAAAAGAAAAGAAAAGAATCGTTCATCAAAGAGGGGTCTAAGTTTTGGAACAGTCTTCCAAGGGCTGATATAGTTCCCTTTAGTGACGAAATAATCAGAATTTTTCTTATCGGGTTTCTTATCCCAAAAAACAAAAAAAATAAAAAAAATAAGCAATGAATCAGAATTTTCTTTCCATATATGCTGACAATTATATCATTTAAAAGTAACCACTTCTCCACTGGAAACCTCTGACAAACAAGGCTGATTCATTTTTTTAAGTTATCAACACCTAGGCCACCTTTTTCGAGAGGTAGAATCAAAATTCCCCCACTAACTAAAATTTTAATATTCTTCTCTATACCCCACCTAAATAAAATCCCTCAACTCCCGTTTTAATCCTAACACTACCCTTTGGATAGGAAAGATGAACATAAAAAGTTGGAAGGTTAGAAATTACAGCATTAGTCAATGTCAAACGTCCTCCTGAGAAAGGTTGAAGTTTTCCCATTTTTCCAAATTCCACAGCTCATCTTCAATTGGTTTCTAAAATTCCATCCTCTCTTCAGTATACCCTCCAAGCGCATACATATGTAAAACACTTGAGGAACAGCCGAAACTTGCAGGTAGAAGAAACCACTCTTTCCATATTGATATTAATTTCACAAGCAACATACTTTCCAAATTCACTTTTAAACCTAGGGCCGTTTCAAAAACCCCTACCACTTTGAAAAGGTAATCATTCTTTAATCATCCCTACAAAAGAGAATTGTATCATCGGTAAATTGATATGATTATTATTTATTTTCAAACCCCTCCAATTACATCACGCTTTCACCTTGAGTTTAGAAATGCCTTAAAACAATCACACCTATCAAAATAAAAGGGAAAGGAGAAATTAAAAGTAGATTTCCTTTCCTTAGCCCTTAAAAGCCTCCACCCTTCCTCGGCCACTGTGTTTTTCTGTATGACATGTGGGGGGAAAGTAAAAGTCACTATTAGTTAGATGGTTCTTGGGATTGACCCTGGGAACAATGAATAATCTTTTTTTTTTTTTTTAAATCCAGCTTTCATCAAGAGAAAATGAAGGAGATAAAAAAGAAAGAATTATTACATGGACGTTGTGTAGTTTATCCCTCTGTACCAAAAAAGAACTATTGGCGGTGGAGTGCGATAAAATATTCCACTAAACTTAAAGGTAAAAAATACTGGCTATTACAACAACTCTTAACAAAATCTGACATAATTAACTGAAGGAGGAAAATCTACTAAATGATTAATGGCCACCAACCAAAGGGAAGCTGGAAAAAGTAAATATGGACCATGGTTGAGGTTTCAATCTTCTATTTTAACATCTGTATAAGTTGTGCTTTGTTTTCGCATCCAATCTTCTATGTTATTTTATTTATTTATTATTATTATTTTTTGGAAAAGATCCAATCTTCTATTTTAACATCTGTAGTTTTCCTTTTAATTCATTTGGATGACATGTATTTGGAGAGAGTATTTATGGGTATTATTTGGCCATGAAAAAACAAATCACTATCTCCGGAGGGCAGTTTCATGTACTGTTGGCCAAACTTGGGTGTCTCTTTGTCCCTTCATCTGTATATTTCATTTTGCTATGAAAAATTTATGCTTTCTATCAAATGAAAAAGGAAAAAGAAAAAAAAAGTTTAAAGAACTGACAAAATGGCCAAATAATGTAAGCTGACAGCTACATTTAAATTTGAAAACATAATGCCTCTATAATTTACCCATTCGTTTAGGGAATGATGCGACTGTGTGTTTGCTCTAAATGGTGTATTGACAATTACTTTCTGTTTGTTCAAAAGGCTGTCCAGAAGCTTCTTTCGCGCGAGCTCGAGCCCTGGGAAACAATTGCGGTAGGGGCATTGTCGGGCGGGCTAGCTGCCGTTGTTACTACACCCTTCGACGTGATGAAGACAAGAATGATGACAGCTCAGGGTCGATCTGTTTCAATGTCATTTGTTTTCATTTCGATTCTTCGCCACGAGGGCCCCATCGGCCTATTCAAAGGAGCACTGCCCAGGTTCTTCTGGATTGCCCCCTTGGGTGCCATGAACTTTGCAGGCTATGAACTCGCAAGGAAAGCAATGGACAAAAACGACGAGCTTGCAGCAGCTGACCAATTGTCCCAAAAGAAAGCAGCCGCAGCTGGTTCTGCTTAAAACTCTCAACCCCTTTTTTGGATCATAAAGGCCGTGGTTTTGAGGCAAATCTTGTCCACGTAAAACCCGCACTCTCCCTCTGGGTTTTATTTTTCCTGGCTATACTGTTAAAAGGAATCACTTGGATTTTTCATCTGTCGACATCACTGCCATTTTATGTTTCTTTCAATCGAACTTTTTAGCTTTGTCATTTTTCTGGAAACATTTGAGCTTCCCTTACTCTGCCAATTTAGATTCAAATACATGTCTAATGTATTTTCCTTGAACAAGTTCAAAGTGCACATTTTTGTACATTTATGCCACCCTCCAAGCTTTTCAACTTTTACTTTGATATCAATACTGTGTACATGTAAGGTTGAAGTTCTGCTTGATTTCTCATGAATGTAACCTAAAGTAGATGATAAAGATGATTATTTTCACAATGAGGAGAAGTTTCTGTTACAGAGTGCCGTCACGACCCACCTTCCCCGTCGGTGGGGCTCGAAACTATCTTTGTCTATTTGGATCAATTCTATGATGAAATTTTTCCTGGTTTCACTTTGCTTAATCATGCAGACAGCGACAACCAAACAGGTAAATTCCCTGAATTCACTCTCTATGAATCACAGAATGATAAGAATGTTTGCTGAAATATCAATAATAACCTCATTAAAAAAATGCATTTTCCATGATAATGTACCTCGAGTTATTTGGAACTCTCGCAAAGTCATTTCAAGGAAAACCTCAGTTTCTCTAATCAATTTCGTCACCATGATTTTGATAGCAAATGCAACCAAATTGCAGAGGAACTATCTGGTTTGTTTTATTACTGACCAAACATCTGCAGCAAAACAAGTCCCGGAAGGTTTACGAAATTAAATTGTGAAACTTTTGGGTGCTTCAACCAATAATTTGCAGTCAATAGCCCCAGTAGTCGTTTCGGATTTCATCGTCGAATTTCTTCCTCAGCTCAGGGTGCTTCTCGAAGTACTCATCAGCAGTCATGGTGCTTATCTTTTTCTGGTCAGAGTTACAGGCAGTGAGAATTCATTTCTGCGAAATTGAAAATCAAATAAGCCTTTTCTTTTCTATTACCTTCATTTCCTGAACTTCAACAACCTCCTTCTCCAACCGCTCCGATTCCTTTAGGGATTTCGCTTCAGCTTCCTTCAATTCTACCAACTGCCACATCAACAATAAATGAAGCACCTAGCAGAAAGCAACACAGACGTCTACTACTAAAATATCAAAATGGTGCATACCAACGCATCAAATTTAGGTTTGTACTGCGGAGTCACTGTGTCTACAAATTTGGGGACCTCAATGCCTACAAAAGGAAGCAGGTCAACAAAAAACATAATGAATAAGAAAAGCAAGAAATGACAAGGGCATTGCTATATACTTTAACGACAACTGGGAAACATGGTTAATCTGTCGCAGACTCTTGCTGACAATGTCTGGGTCTCAATCTATGTGGGAGAGGAGGAGCTAGTTCATAGCCAACCTTATTATTTATCAAGCAAATTACATTATGAATTATGATGACAAGGTTTTGGGCCTATTAGAACAGTTCCACAAGACTTAAAAGGTTATACCCAATAAACGGCCAAATGTGTCCTGATAACAATGAAATGTTGTAAATACTTCAGTCACTGGATTTCAGTAATAGGAGAATGTGACATCCACCAAGCTAGAAGGACAATTTAAAAAAAAATTAGGGACGGTTTGATAACCATTTCGTTTTTTATTTTCTGTTTTGAAAAATTATGTTTGCTTTTTCTCGTTGGTAAGTTTTTCACATCTTTAGCCAAATCTCAAAAACAAAGCTTGTTTCAAAAGCTTATTTTTTGGTTTTCAAAATTTAACCTGAATTTTAAAATATTTAGGAGAATGCGACATCCACCCAGCTAAAAGGGCAACTTAAAAATTTAGGGGCTATTTGATAACTATCTTGTTTTTTGTTTTCTGTTTTTAAAATTATGCTTATTTTTTTTCATTAGTAAGTTTTTCACATCTTTAGCCAAATTTCAAAAACAAAACTTGTTTTGAAAGCTTATTTTTTTGGTTTTCAAAATTTAGCCTAAATTTTTAAAATATTTATAAAAACTATATAACAAAACAAAGGAACACATAGGTGTAATAAGAATATAAGTAATATTTTCTAAGCTTAATATTTAAAAACAGAAAACCAAAAATAAAATTGTTATCAAAGCCCCTTTAGTGACAAATTTACCAATGTGATCCAGCCATCTAATCCAAAAGAAACTAAAATTATACAATGTACGTGCATGATCATGGTTCCCAAAGATTTATCAGCCATGAAAAGTGGTCTTCGAAAAATCAAATTAGAGAAGCATTACAGGTAACCGTGTGCTAAAATGATAAATATCATATCACAATATTGCCTCAAAATTTTGCAGACATATCAAAGTATTAACTCTCAAATGACAAGTGAATCAGAGAGCATACTGTCATAAGCCTCTTTGTACATGTCCACCAAGCGGGACCCAATTCCCTTTCTATAATATTCCCAGTCAATGGGCTCTGGTTCCTGCAGTAGAGATAAATAATAATGTATGTCATTGAAAGTTTCAAGCACAGTCAATAAGGCAACACTTCTCACAAATGGAGTACTTTCTTTAACAAAATCCTTCCTCGTGAAAAGGAACTTCAAATATTATACCTACAGCCTCGCCGTTGAAAACACTCGTTAATGTGAACAACTTAGTGAATGATAACAGAAAAGAAAAGCACGAGATTAACGGAACGTCTTCATGAACCATCAGTTTGACTTCCAGTTGCACTTTCTTTCTTCTTCTTAATCTTACTTGACAAATAATGGGATTGATTTGAACATATAACTCCTTATAGAAGTTCTAATATCTTACTACATCTATGCTCTAGCACTCCCAGTTGCACGTTGAACTGTGTGCAACAAGTAATTCATATTTGATACAAATAGTTATGAATTGCAATTTTCATACAAAATAGACATTGCTCAACCAAGTTAACCGGTAGTATTAGGATTGGTGCAAGCCTGCAACATTGAATCATATATCTTGTTCCTATCACCTAGTGCGTGTGACAGTTTTTGGATTAAAAAAAAGTAGGAAATGTATTCTTCAAAATGAGAAACATTCTCGTTTTCTAAATACCGTTCTACTCTGAACGATCTTCCTCAAACAGCCCACCATCAAATCAACACTTGCCACTTTACGACCCACAAAAAACGAAATATTGCGATTCTCAGTCAGTAATATACCGATTAAGAATACACTAATGCCGGATTTGCATGAGATGAATACAAAATTAAACATAACCACGACTAATTTCCAAAATACGCAATTCAAATCAGAAAAATCGCGAAACATCCATCAGAGACAAAATCAAACGCACATCAACGATAATCGATTCACGAAAGCAGAGATCTAGCAACCATGAATAACATATTAATTAAAAATTGAGGATTCCCAATTTTCCGGACCTGGCTAAACTTGGTCTGGAGGGTCGAGTTAACCTCATCGAAGGCTCGGCGAAGGGTTGCGAACTCCTTGCGGGCCTCATCGGAGACCAAAAGCTTGGCCATGCCATCCCAATCGATGTTCTTGGATGCTTTGAAGGCAACATCGGCCACTTTCTTGACGGTGCCGCTCATATTTTCTCACTTTTTCTCTCGAATTCGCGGAGCAAAGCAAAATCAATGGGAACTAAGAGGGAAATGCGTAGAGAGCTCAGAAACCCAGTCTTCTACTGTTTGTCTGAGAGATGGCTGGTTCCGAATCTTAGACAACTTCTCTTGGTTTGGGCCACGGCCCATTACCTAATTTTGTGGGCTTTCTGTGAAGATCCAAATGGCTGGCCCAATATAAAAAAGGAGCCCATTAATCACCGAGGCAAATTTCATTATATAAATAATTCAAGTTTGTTTTTCATCCCACCTTAACTTAGTTTGACTAATTAAGTCATCTATCTCTAAATCAGATCACAAGTTGGCAATCTCAACATGTTGTATTAAAAAATAAATAAATAACTCATGTTTTCCCTCTTTTATCAAATGTCTAACTGAGGGAGTTTTTAAATTGCATTTGTATCTTCCGTGTCCATAATTTGTTGTCACATAACTTCAATCAATATTTTAATTGTTTCTCTTTTTTCTAGTTCAAACATCGTAGGGTGTTAGACATCAATAATTAGTAGTTCAAATATTACAAAGAGAAATACAAGTAAAGAGAAAAGAAAAAACAAACAAATAGATCATATGAACTCTTTCCGATAATATAGTTGTATAGGACAAAGTTAAAACTTTACTTGTTATCTCTATCAATCGAAACAACACAAATCTTATTAATAGGTTAGATGGAAATCATAACTATAACAAATAGTTTACTTTTTACCTCATAGACAATAATTAAACCACCTAAATCAATGACTCTTAGTTGCATTAAAATATTCTCATATTTTAAATAATCTTTATATAATTTAATGTTCGATGTCAGAACATAAAGTCGATATGTCCGAGTGGTTAAGGAGACAGACTCGAAATCTGTTGGGCTTTGCCTGCGCAGGTTCGAATCCTGCTGTCGACGATTTTTATATTATTTTCCTTGAGTTTTATTTTTATTATTATAATATATAATTTAATTACGTCATTTTTAAGTAATCCTTAGGTCGCTGGTTCGAATCCGGCAGGTCGGATATTGTTAGTTCTTTTATTTTTCTCATTATTTTTATAACCATTTAAGTATTTATATTTTAAAACTTTTTTTTCTCGTTTTGATTTATTCTGAAAGTACATTTTACTATATATTTTCAACTCTTATTTAGGTTATTTATATACTTTGAAAGGTTTATTTGTTCTTTTATTTATCACTATTATTTTTATAATTTAACCATTTGAGTATCTATATCATTTTAAACTTTTATTTATGCTAGAAAGGTTTATTTTTTCACTTTTCTTAAAAGTGGTAATTTTAATCGAGTTTTTTTTTTCACTGTATAATTTTAGAATAACATTTCACTTGATTTTAGATTAACATTTCACTAATTAATTAATTTTTAATGTATCACTTAATTTGTATTAAGGAGATTCTGTATAAAATATTTGCTAAAAGTTTGCAGATAAATACTAAATTGGTAAAAATATACTGAGGTTAAAATTAATGGTTCATATCTTTCCACAACATTCCACTTATAAAACTATGCTACATCATCATTTTATCTATAATATATAATAATTTTTATTTACTATATAGATGTGGATACATGATTTCCTATTTTTTTAATGAGTTTACATGAGTTATAAGAAAAAACTATAATAAAAATAGATGTAAGGAAAATGAAAGTTGTATCAATGATAAAGATATCTAAAGGAATCGCTAAAAAAATATTGAACATGTGGGAGGATCTAAATGTGGAGGGATACTGGGCACATACCAAAAAAGGACATCGGGGTTCATTTCGTGATCGTGTCGAATGGTATAAATGACAAGATGGTTTTGAAGTATGTTTGATGGTAGCATCAACTTACATTTCAGTACTTCTCACAAAAAATCGTCTAGAATCTATGCCCTTACCCTCCAAACAGTATGACAGCCTTTCAACTATGCTCACACTCTTAGATCTTCACGGTACCTCTTCCACCATAATATGAGATGGGAGCTGCTCCAAAAAGACTGATAGTGATGATTTGCAGACAGGTTACCTACGTCTTTGTTTATTTGTCTACCGATGCATCATTATTTCATTATTATTTTAGACGATCATATCTAATCCATTGGTAGGGACATGAGAAAACAAAATCCGAAATGATGTATTTTATTTGCTAAAATTTCGAAATGGATCAAGCATGCCATCTGAAAACATGCGAGTCTACAAAACGATGTTTTAGAATGACATAAAACAAAATCAACTAAATAAAAAGTAATTTATCCGTACTGAAAAGAAAAGGTGATTTATCTCATAAGAAAATCACACTCATCGACAGCCCGAATTCAAAATGACGAAGCCTCGCGCGGAAATTTGCCCTCCTTTCCCTCCTTCAGTATCTCGTATCTTCAGAATTCCCCAACAAGCTTCCGTTTTGCTCTCCTAAACCTCGAATCCATCGAAATGGAGCGGCAGAGGTTGCCGGTCGTCTGTCCGGAGAACGAAGACCTTGCCGGGTTCATGTGGCAGAAGCGGCTGGAAATGGCGGCGACACCCAAAGGAATTTCGGAGAGAGTCGAGATGACTCTGTACAAAGCTTATTTCAATGTCTGCAACTCCAAGGCATCCATCAAATCCATGAAGGATCTCTCCCAGATTAAGTAATTTTTGCTTCGCCTCACTGTTTCCGTATGTGGGTGTTCTTTAATTTGTGAGGTGGGGTTGTTTTTAGAAAATAAAACCATTACTGAAGTTTGCCAGTGTCGAATTGAAGATGATTTATGAGACTTTTCGATGTTATTTTTCAAAATCTTAAAGGGTTATCCCGAATAATGATTTATTTAGTTGGGGGAGCGACGTAGGTGAAAGAGTTGTACTTTTCTTCTTCTTCTTCTTTGTCTTAATTTTTAGTATGTTAGTATGCTAGAGAAGTTACAGATTGTTTTTCGTTCTTTGAATGCACTGTTACACTAGCGTGTGACTTCTGCTCTCTCTTTTGAAGAATTGATGTTCTTCTGTCACAGAGGTGTTGGAAAATGGATTCTTAAGCAAGTACAAGATTTCTTTAAGAGTGGTTCTGAAGACTCTGAACCTGCAGACTTGGCGGGGAAAGGTACTCCATACAAACTCGGAGTTCTAAGCTTTTATTGCTTGTGATAGAAAGAAGTGTTTATTTACATTTATTTTTATTGTCTTTTCATTGTTCATGTTTGTTCATTTAGGTAAGAAAAAAAAGGGAACCAAACGCTATGTTCCACAGAAGAACTCAGTTGCTTACACTTTATTGATTACTCTTTATAGGTATAGTGCACAAATTGTGATATTTTTTATTGAATTCTTATTTAAATTTATGCATAATGTACGTTTCATTATTAGGGGTACAACAAATGGGAATGAATATATGCGTAAACAGGAGCTTATTGATGCAGCCGAAGCAAGTGGTCTTTCTAGGGTGCCAATTGCGTAAGTTAACTCCTCTATTCTTCCTTATGTTTTACATTTCATCATTTGATCGGTGGAGTGTTATGCGTCCTCAGGCCAGAAAAAGGTAAAGGGAAACCAGCGCAATTTGGAAGCTCTCCAAGGGATTGGTACAGTGGATGGAGCTGCATGAAGACATTGATATCTAGGGGATTAGTGGTGAAATCTAGTTGCCCAGCTAAGTATGGTGGCTTGGTCTGATCATATATATATATATATATATATATATATATATTTGCATTGCCACTTTTCCCGCTCTAATTCTTCTAGAATGATTTTCTCTTCATGTCATCATGATCTCATTGTTTGTGTTGATTGAAACTGACGGTTGTAGGCTGCTCTATTGTTTACTTAGGAGTAAGTAATGTGCAAGGTTCATCTGACCTAAGTGAAACGTTAAAATGTGTGATGGCACATATTTTGTATTCTTTTCTTTTAGTGGAAGTTATTTTATTCTTGAACATTTTTATATACAGTCTGTTTCTGCAAGAACAGAAGTCTTACTTTATGCCTTTGTGTTTAATTATTAATGAATGCAAATGTATATTTGGCTATACATGTAGTTTCTCTTGCATTGACCAAAGCATGTGATAGCTTCAGCTTGCTTCATGGGCTGCGTTAGCCTGTTCTGATCAATAAAGAATTCTTTACCTTCAGAAATTGGAACATGGAATATGGGCTCAGGATATAGATAAATATTCTGCAAGTATGCAGTTGCACAATTCTAAGTTATTTGGGAAAAACTATTAGCAGCCTTAAAGATTAATCCTGCAGAGCTTTGAGGGAAATATATGATGAGAATTATCTTGCACTAGAATATCACATCTATTGTGCTAAAATTTACAACTTAAGATTTCATGAATGCTATTAGGAGTTCTGTTCAACGCTGAGAACAATGTTATATGTGGATTATTTCTTATAGAATTAAAACAAGAAATCAACATTTGGTCCTTTTTGTAATTTAAATTTTGTTTTCTTGTCATAGCCATTTTGAAGAATATTAAAGATTATGGCCATTCTTCCATGTTCTATCATTTGTGAGTACATGGTAATATTTTTGTTTTCACAGATACATGCCAACAGAAGAGGGGAAACAAGTTGCACGTGAATGTCTTGAGAGATCTGGATTGTCAAATTCTACTATGAATTTTGATAATGACAAGGGATCCTCTATTCTTAAATCATGTGATATATCCGATCATAGTGTTGATTGTCTTGATTCAGAAGTAGAAGTGACTTCACCATGTGCTGGTGTGAGTAGACAAAATAAATCAATCAACGTTCCTCCTGAATCACTTCAGAGGGTAATGCAAAGCTTTAAACGTCACTTTTTTCATTAGTGAAAATTCACTTTGACATAATTTATTACTTATGCAATATGAAATTTGAGTATCCGCAATTATGTTCATGTATTACCTATGGCACTAGGGCTGCATAATTGGTACACCTCTTTAACTATTGTAGTTTGATCTCCATTTTGTTCTACACCCAAGGCCTCAAGTCCTAGCCAACAGGCCACCCCTTGTGGGCAATTCACCATCTCATTTTTGTATTTTTAATCTATTCCTGCAACTTTTTTTTTTTGTTTTTTGTTTTTTCAGTTTATGCGAATGGGCTACTCCAAGAATCAAGTTCTTGATGCCTTTAAAGAAGTTTCAGAGGATAACCCAAACAAGGATATCTCATCACTTTGGCCAGCAGTATTATGTCGTCTTCGTGAAGATCATGTTTATGGTTTGGTTTTTATAACTCTTTGTAGGGAGGATATTGGAAGACATTAGATAACCTTTTTTTTTTGTTAATTTTTATATGAAACAGATACTTAGAAACACAAAAAAGGGGTAACAGCCTAAGGGTTGGAGTAATCATTTTCCTTTTTATTGTAACATACTGATCACTAGATTGATAAGTTGTATATATATTCAGGTCAAGTAGAAGCAGTTGGAAGAGAAAATAGATTCTTGGGCTCTTCTTCTTATGAGGGGCATATGCGAAAGACTGCTGTTATTGATAATGTAGAGAGATCTTTTACCTTGAGATCTTGTTCATCATCTGTAAGTGGATATTCTAGCAAGTGATCCCCCCGTTCCTTGTTTCTTATTTTTGCAATGAGTTTATTATTATATTATGAAGGATCAGTGAAGCCTTATAGTATTTTGTATTTTTAGGATCATGCTATCACTGAATCCTCTAGAGATTGTGTCAAAGCAAATATGAACATCTTGAGCATGCCACCTTTGAGCTTTGGTGAGAAATTTGAAGATGCATATAAAGTAGTATTGATATTGGATGATCGAGAACAGTTTGTGAACCAGAGGTAAGTCATTTTGATATATAAAATAACATACCAATTTGGTGGATTTTATTTTATAATTTAAAGTTTAAAACACATTTCTTGAAATTTGGGGTTTGCACTTTTTTTTTTTTACACTTCTTGACTAAACTATAGCTGTGTTGCACCTTAGTGCATTTCTGGTTTTAACAATCAATTCTCATGTCTTAGCTTGGACTTTGTCCTTTTTGTTCGTATTTATTGCACTTCTAAACTATGTACATCTTTGTGGTTTTCTAGTTCTCGGTCGAGGAGAATGATTGAGAATATCTGTAGCCAATTTAAGATCCAAATTGAGGTAACTTTGTTCTGTTCTTCTGTAAAAGTTTCTTCTTCATAATGCATTGCCATGTATTAGGTTCTCAAATAATAATTTTATACTTATTAAGAGTTTGCCTTCAACAAGTGCGTGTTCAGCACTTTTGATTAACTTCCTTTCTGAATAATGCTATATTTTCTATAATGAACTTGGATAAAATGATTTTATTTGACATATAACAGTGATGATCCACTATTCGACACAGAACATGTTGTCCACAATCAGACATGACTTTTTAAAATACGTGTTTTAGCATTTGCATGCATTTAAATTACAGGGATATTATCAGTGCCCCTCTGTTTATTCTTATCAGCAGTTCTTCTAGTTCCATGATTAACAATTTACTTGGTTATGACTGAATTACACGATGTCTTCAGATTAGGAGGCTACCTGTTGGTGACGGAATCTGGATAGCTCGCCATAAACATCTTGATAATGAATATGTTCTTGATTTTATTGTTGAGAGGAAAAATATTGATGATTTGCGGTGCTCAATTAGGGACAATCGCTATAAAGACCAAAAATTGAAACTCTTGGTAACTTTTTAACTTAGTTCATATTCTTTTGTTTCTCTCTTGTGGCAGTTGCATTCTATCAATTAATGAAATGTGTTTTTATCTTTTATATTAATTGATAAATCTTCAATATTGATATGCTATGGACTTACTAAAAAATATGCTTGTAGAACCTCACTACTTCCGTTCCAAATGGGTTTTTGTTATTAATATGTTTGTTCCGGTTCCTATAGGTTTAGCTACCAGCTCTTGGTCCCCCTCCCCAATGTATCCTCGCATTTATACCTGCATTCTTCTCAATGGAGTTTGGTTCTTATTTATTTAAAAATGAAAAAGAAAAGCAAAAACTGTAGCAGCACTTCTACTGTTGTTTTTATGTTGCCGCCAATTGATTTTCTGCTAGATAGATTATGTTTCAAAGTCAAAATTTTCTGGGCATTACAAGGGTATATCATGCATGCTCGTGTGATCCTCAAAACTGACAAGGCGTGGTTGAAAATTGGTAGTAAATGTTGAGCTAATCGAGCTTAAATGCTAAACTCCATTTGTTAGTATTATCATTTATCAGAATATTAAGGGCAGGTTACTGTAAGGTTGCAGATCTTTGCAAATTAATTTATGCTTTGTTGTTAGTTTCTAACTAATTAAGGCTTCTTGCTGTATCTCATCAGAGATGCGGGCTTAAGAAGATGATATATCTGGTGGAAGGTGATCCCAATTCATCTGAAGCGGCAGAAAGCATCAAAACAGCGTAAGTGTAGCTCTGTTTTATTATTACGAGTCTATGACAATTGACAAGCATTAAAAAATTTTAGGTGCTTTGTTCCCTATGATTTTTGAGTAAGTTGACTCAATTGCAATGAACACTGAACTCCATGTTATATTTGTGATCTCTAGATTACGTATAAGTAGGGGTTAATGTTACTAGTAATTTTTTTTTTTAAATGGAAAATCAAACTTTCATTGAGGCAAATAGAATACAGGTGGACGATACAAGAAAGAAAAATGCATACCTGTACAATCATGCGGTTGGTTCACAACTTCACATTGTGTGTCTTTTTTTTTAGATAAGAAACATTTTATAGATAGAAGGCACAGAGCCACAAAAAAACAGCCTAAGGGCAGGGGGAAGAGGGCTCCTCCTCCCACGAACTAATGAAGAAAAGCTCTCCAATCTTGCAAAATCGATGAGAGGCTGTAATTACAAAATAGTTTTCTATGCCTATAACACCACCAAGAAGTGTGTAACTGAATTGTATTACAAAAGTTTTCAAAAGAAGAAGAATTTTCCTAAAAAATTCTATTGTTTCTTTCCATCCAAAGATTCCAAAAGAGGGCTCTAGCTGCACAATTCCACAAAATTTTGGCTTTTCCTTTGAACTGCCAACCCCGCAGAGCTTCATTCATCCACCCTTCAACATTCTGAGGCATGCAACTGGAGTATCCAAAGATTTGAAGAAGAAAAGACCACCCTCGGAGAGCAAACTGACAGTGAAGGAATGTGTGATCTATGGATTCCTCGTTCTGTTTGCAAAGAACACAAACAGAAGGGGAAATAGCCCAATTTGGACATCTTCTCTGGAGTCTGTCTGCTGTGTTAACCGTCTGGTTTGCTAGATTCCAAAGGAGGACTTTTACTTTCTTAGGGACAAAGTATTTCCAAAGAAGAGAGGTAACAGGCGGACTCAAATGTAGAGGGTCTTCAAACAGAATTTTTAAGCCTGATTTCACTGTGTAAGCACCAGAGGGGTCTAGAAACCAGCCCACTTTATCAGCACCTTCTCCTATCCGAGTAGTATCTAATCTACTCATAATATCTGCCCATCCTCCTACCTCTTTGTCAAAAAGACCCCTCCTTAGGCCAAGATCCCAGGCGAGTTGCTCATCATTCCAACAATCTGCAACCGTGGCCTCTTTCTTCAAAGATAAGGCAAAAATTTCTGGAAAGTCATGAGCAAGGGTGGAATTTCCATTCCATCTATCCAACCAAAAGCGAACTCTATCACCATGCTTAACTTTGAAGGACAAGAATTTGAGGAAGAGGATGCTGTTCTTCGCTATTTCAAACCAAGGTTTACCAGTTGCTTTTCCTTTAGGCTTTTTTGTCATCCACCCATGAGGCTCGATCCCATAAATACTTTCTATAACTCTTCTCCAAAGAGCATCTTCCTCTTGAGTGAATCTCCATAACCACTTCAACAAGAGCGCATTATTTCGGAGGTGAAAAGCCCCTATGCCAAGGCCTTCCTTCTTCAGGGTCAGAGAAGTCGTTCCCAGTTTACCAAATTTCTGTGTGGGTGTAATCTGTCTGATTTCCAAAAAAAATCTCTCACAAGCTTATCAAGACTTTTTGCAATTCCCATAGGAGCTTTTAGAAGAGACAGATAATAAATGGGCATACTGTTCAGGATCGATTGAGCTAGAGTCAATCTACCTCCTTTTGAGAGGACTAGGTTGTGTCATTTGTTAAGCTTTTGCTTCATTTTCTCTACCAAAGGCTACCATAGGGCAGCAGCTTTGTAGTTTCCTCCTAAAGGAAGCCCAAGATAGGATAAAGGAAAAGATTCCACTCTGCAGCCCAATCTTAAAGCTTTATCCTCCAGTCTTTCTTCACTGATATTTAAACCCACAAGGGAAGTCTTGTCTAGATTTAAGGAGAGCCCTGAAGCCCTTAAGAACCAGTTTACCACAATCCACCATTTAAACAGAAAGCCATATCGGAAAGTTCGTTGTGTGTCAATGTTTAGAAATCCGTATCGGACTGGTAGTCAGTGTCTTAGTTTTATCAGTCCTACTAGTTTACAAGTTGAATCCAGATATACAATTCTTATACTTTATACTGAACTTTTATATTGAATGCACTTTTTTTTTTTTTAACTCTCTTTGATTTATGACCGCTTGGATAGAGATTCCACGTTTGTTATATTTTATTTCATCAATAAAATATGTTTACTTACAAATATACGTTTCCAACAAAGAAAAATATATTGTACTTTTAATTTTTCATCTTTTTTTTTTTTGGATAGCTTTGCATCTGATTCCCGGTCGCATATTTTTGTTCTCAGCCTAACATCTAGTAATTCATATAAAGAAATTCCAAGAGTACTTTTCTTCCTTAAACTGTGGTATATTTTATGCTACGCAGTTGCTTTACGACAGAGATTTTAGAGGGATTTGATGTGCAACGAACCAGTGGCTTGTCTGATACACTAAAGAAGTACGGTTATCTTACTCATGCAATTACACATTACTACATTTCACAGGCGTCGAGCGAGCGTCTTAGTCGTTCTGATGTCTGTCCCCCTCTCAATGAATTTATCAAAAAGTGCCAAGAATTGGATAAGATGACGGTTAGTGATGTATTTGCCCTCCAGCTCATGCAGGTATAAACATTTTTATAAAGGATTGCTGAGTTGTTTCTCAAAAGCCTATGATCATTTGAAAGTTTATGACATGTATGTATACAGGTCCCACAGGTTACGGAAGAGGTTGCTGTTGCTGTTGTGGATTTGTACCCGACTCTTCTATTGCTTGCCCGAGCATACTCTCTTCTAGTAAGTTCAACTTTTATTTTCTTTCAGTTTCATAAGGTTGCTCATTATCCATTTGATTATGTGCTTACTGGGAATTGGATAGATTTAAGAGATATTTGTTATAGGCTTGTAGGTGCAGTAAATAAACTAGATCCCATCTTCGTACACTGGATAATTTCAAGAACGGTTAGTCTACTCAAATATTAGACTAAAGTACTTTTCAACAGCTAGACTATAGCCTATAGGTTAGGTGGCATTTTGCTCCTCACTACATAACCCATGTTAGATAAACTTGAATTTATGAAACTCATCTTTTTATATACGTAATACGGAGATAGCCCCAAGGAGTGATCCCGTTGACAAGGACTTGGGGTCTTTTGGTTATATTAGTTCAGTGGCTTAGAGGTCTCAAGCTCAAACCTTCGAGTGAGTTTAATACAAAGAAGCCTTTAATGCCTCCTAGGTCAGCCTTTAGGAATAGGGAACCAAACCTCTAAATCTCAATTATAAAAAAAGAAAAAGAAGATTTATAGTCATAAATCCAAACGAGTACAAACAGGTTACACAAACACGTATTGCTATAACTTATTCTCTGTACAATCAAAACACGTCCTATAAAATTCAGGCTTTCCAAATAGTCGATTTGTGTGTATCTTTTGAGTATTTATTTGATTTGATTTATTTATTCTTTTGTGAATGAAAAACTAGGATGGTAACGTTAGCGAACAAGAAGAGATGCTAAGGAGACAGAGCAAGAATTTGATCAATGCAGGTGCTAGCCGGAATATTTTTCATTTAGTATGGGGTAGTGGGAAGTAGTTATAGTTAGCATCTATCTGCAACGGATGCTTTTTGACCTTGATGGCAATGAGTTTCATAGTTAACTGCTGTAAATATTCATTTTAAATGCCATATTCATATGCTAAAGTTGTTCTCAGCCCTAAGGGTTGACTGTGATTGTCCACAGGCTGTATAAAAAATACGGTAACCCGAGGAACGCAACCCAGGGTTCGATTTGCATGTTAGAAGAAATTTTAAATATCCCGCCATTGCTTTTCGGGGATTTTTTTTTTCTTTCTTTCTTTTCTGAGTACAAGTAGTGATGGAAGATTCGAACTCATGAAATCTTGGTTGGAGACAAGTGCTAATTACCGCCAAGCTAAGCTTATGTTGACTCACTTTTTCGTTTTTAATTATATTATAAATACTATTGCACAAATTGTGCAAAATTTGGATATGATTTATTGTCGCATTGCTTGTAACGTCTACCATAAAAGAAGCTGAATATGTGTGAGATTTTAGAACTTTAGCAGCAAAACTTGTGTTTCTTTCTGCTTTATTTAGAAAAAAGCAGATAAAATATAGGTGCTAAAAGGATTTTGAGTTTTGATTGTGCTCATCCATCTAAAATATTAAAATCTTAATAACTTTTAAGTAAATTCTTAAAATTAATTATTGTTGAGTATGTCATAATAATTGGTAGTTAGTTTGTGAGATTAGTATAATTATGCATAATACATTCGAGAGATCAGAAACAGAGATGGTCAAAATATATAAAAAACATTGTGATCTGAACGATTATGGTACAATTCTTCAATAGGGGATTTGTCCGATTGAAGTATCTCAAGTGTACTTAAACTCCATTTGTTTTATAAGATTAGTTTGAGTACGTATAACTACAAATGTCTAGTAACATTAATCGAGATGTTGAATTGTATGATGAAATTAGTGAGAGACATTCAATTATCTTGTGAGACTGTTGAAAGTTGAGTTGTCTCTAGTACTAAATTTCTCATTAAAGTAGTGAAATTTGAATTTCCAATAAAAGGGTCCTCAATTTGAGGGAAATTTTTAATTGAAATTTTTGTTGTTTAGCCCACACAATCCAATGCAATCTCCAAAACTTAGCTTAATTTAATGGGCATTATCTAATTAACAACAAAAAAATTGAAGCATGACTTTGGAAAAATCCCCACTAAGGCAATTGTTTGGATGCATTTATTGGTAAAGACAAGAAGGTAGCTTTCATTGCAAAATGCCAAATTGATTCCATTAAATGTTTCTCTCCAAAATTTCACTACCAAACAAACCCCTTCTCATAAGTCTTCCTCTTTCAAAGCTTATTGGCAGAAGCTTTGAAAATCCACCTACCAACTCCAACTTTGTGTATTTTGTATTTAGTGCCAAACTGCCAATTTCTAAGTATATGTCGCACAAACATAAAATAAAATGGAACAACTTAGGACATAATAATAATAATAATAATAATAATAACAATAATTATTATTATTATTTTAGTTTGATGTTTCAATTTTTTTATTTGGGAAAGTGGAATTGACATAAACAAAATTTCTGATTAACAATTTTGAATTTTGGAAATATGGTAAAATATATATATATATTTTATAACTAACCGTTGGAACTTTGCTCTTCTATATCTAGGGGCACCCGTGCTCGTTCCAAGGCTCAAACGCGGGAGACATGAAAGATTTTTGGTATTAAGCTCTATAGAAGGTTCGAACTTGAGACTTCTAAACCAGTATGACCAAAAGACTTTAAGCTCTGGTCAATTTTGAAAATATGGTAAAATATTTTAAATATGAATTATTATTATTTTTTAGTTATTATGATTTTATATTTGTAAACTTTTAGAAATATCAATGAGAAAAATCAAGTATATGTATTAAGGTAATATCAGTTATATTGCCGATGTATCAATGTTCAGATAATTTGGTATATGTATTAGGTATATCATTATTTGGGTTTCGTGTTCATTAAGAGTATATTGAACTTTTGCTTTTTCCGTATGGGTTGAGTTTTCATATTTTGATATTTTTACTAAATGGAAACTAGGTTGCTACTTTTACAAATTACTATTACTTTTTTACTACTTTTACCTAATCGCCCATATTTTTACAATGAAAAATAAATATTTTCTTTACTATTACTTTTTTTTTATTGTGGAAATAAATTAGTAAAAAAAAATTCTATATAATGAGATGTCAAAAAGACAATTCAAAACAGCCTGCCAGCTGCTTGATTGTTTTTTTAAACAGCATCTTTAGGCTTTAGCATAAAATTTTATTTATTTTCCTTATTTTTTTTATTTATTGACTAATGAATATGACAAATTCTTCTATCAACCAAATCAGTCCTAGAAACTGTTGCAACTGAAACCTAGGAAATGCTTGGAACACTTTCTTATTATGTTGGGATCTTTATTTTTATTTAATTTTTTTTTGTCTATATAAAAAATCTCAAGAAACTGTCTAAATTATCATAGGAAACAAGGTTGATATGTTAAACGTAAGTAATTTATATAAAAAAAAAATAATAACTATAATAATGAAGGATTAAAACAGGTAGTGTTTAAAATCCTACGTTTAAAACAAAAAATAATTATCAAATGGACCCTAAATTTTACTCGAAAATAAATTACTATTTGAAATGATGCGATTGACAAATTTACATTAATCATAAAATTTCAATTAAGATTGTCAAGGGCGGTGTGGGAGGGGATAGCTCTCCCGTCCCTATACTCGCCATCCATTCCATTTCTCGTCCCTACTAAATTTAAATATTCAATAAGTTACTTTTGAAAAACAATAAATTATCAGATAATAATGAGAAACTAAAATATATACTTTTAACTTTTGTGACAATTTATTAATAGCTGGTTATAAATTCGTCGTGGTTTTACAACAAAAACAAAACCAATATAGTACAAGAAATTTATGAAGACACAGTCTGTATAAATTTTTTTGGGTAAAAATTGTAAACTACTTTGTCCACAAATTTATGGAAGCAAAAAACCATTACTACCACCAAAGCCATCTTTTTCAACATCAAGTTGAGGAAAATAATAGTGGATATGAAGGAAAAAAAGAGTAAACAAAAAAAAACAAAAAAAAAATCAATTAAAGTCATTTCAAGTACTCAACCTAACATTGGGGCCATTATGGTAAATTCCAGTAACCCATTATTTTTCTAAGGCTTTGCCTTTTAACAAAATTTAGAGGATTGGGGTTAGAGAGGAATAGTTTTGATATTGCTAAAAAAATGTTTTAGAAAAGTTTGTTTTAAAATTTATTGGGAAATTTTATGTGTATTTAATATTTTTGATATATTTTGATACCCTCCTCTTCTTTATATGTGGACTCAAATATTAATTGGGATCGTGAATGTTAATTAAGGGCCCCACGTCGAAAAGATGAAGGAAAATTTAATATATAAACTAATAATATTAGTTGAAAAGTAAAACCGATGTCATTGTTCAAACTCAATATTTTTTACCCTTAAATAATATGAAATCACCACTTCAACTATATAAATTATAATGTATTTAGTGCTTTTAATATATTTCTAACACGATACCAATAGTATGAAATCTGACATTGAAAGTTGAATCCATAATCTACAGAAAAAAAAAGATAGGAACACCGGGTAAAAAACGAATATTTAAGAAACATGTAGGGTGAAAGTGTGTGAGCCTGACTTAAAATTTCGAACCTATATTTAGTATTCGCCTGTTGGATATGGCTGATTTACGAGTTTCAATAGTATTTCAAACCTACTCCTCTCGAACTCATTCTCTCATGCACTTTTTACCAAACCCATGTTTTCTAAACTCAAGACTTGGCTTAAGATGTCGAATCCAAACTCGAAACCGACCCGAACCGTAGAAGAGGTGGCTAAAGTTGAATGTTCTATTTAGTTTTGGGGTTTTGCACAAGTCAGTTGTCTCTTTGTCCTTATGTGCTAAGAAAGTGGTGAGGTGAATGGGTTTTTGGATTCATTTGAAAAGAAAGCCTTTCTTTTTTTCCTTGCTTTCTTTGCAATTCCCACTATCACCCACTAAGCAACAATGGAGGGTGGTTGTTTTGTTTTGTTAGGGCATGTTTGGATCGGTGGTAAATTCTGGAATGCTTCCAAATTCTGGCCAGCTCTTATTCGCATCCACTCCACATCCTGCCAAAACCCATCAATTTAGAGAGAGAAGCAACACGAATGTGGAGAGGGAAACTTTCTGCAGTTGTGAAATTGAAATTCCTTATTCTTCTGATCCTACAAAACAAGGACAAATCAATGGCGACAAAAACAATCCCCTGTATTGTATTGTCTCTAACGCAGCCATGGAAAAGTCGCTCCAGACAAAGCCCTTTGATTCCAGGGTGCTCATCAAAACCCCACGCCATGAACCCTACACGCCTCTATCTTTGAAACAGAGTTCGTCTATCGTTTTACCGAGCTAGAGGATTTCTTATATAATTCTGTTTTTCTTATTTCTGTGGGTGGTTTCGATCGGGGAATTCGACTTTTCTGTAGCTACGCTACCCATCGTTTCGTTTTGATCTCTTCTGGTAATTAACTCTCTATTTCTTCTTCGTTTTGTTCTGACGAATTTTTTTTTTTATGGTTTGGATTAATGGGTGCTGTTTGTTGGGAAAACTAGTTTGGATGAAATTGAAGTGAAGATTTCAATTAATGGGTTGCTTTCTGCTATGCTGTCTCTGCTGTTCTTTTACTAGATGATGATTTTTCTGTTGGATTAATCTCTTCAACTGGGTGGGTTTGCTGTCTGCTTGAACTTTTTGAAGCTTTTTGAGGCTTGAAAATGCTTTGTTTGGCTTATTAGAAAATGTCAAAATTAAGTAAGTGAGAGAAGAGTTTGGTGTTTTTGAGCTGCTGTGGTTGGTTTAGACTGTTTTTTTTTTCTACATAAATCATGGACTCTGTATTCTTTTGCGGATTTGTCATCTCTGTCTTTGTTGAAACAGTTCTGAGATGTGTGATTTCTCTTTATACAGAGTACTTTAATGGCAGGAATGTTTAATGGGGAGGGATCCTCGTCGGTAACTTCATCGCCTCTTCAGCTCTTTCCATGGTCGTTATCTCCCGGTCTAGGATCGCCTTATCCGTTTTTAAGGGAGCTTAAATCTGAGGAGAGAGGCTTGTGTCTGATTCACCTTCTTCTTGCCTGTGCCAACCAAGTTGCTATTGGTAACATTGAGAATGCTAATGTTGGCCTTGAGCAAATTTCCCACCTTGCTTCGCCGGACGGAGACACAATGCAGCGGATTGCTGCTTACTTCACCGAGGCACTCGCTGATCGGATACTTAAATCCTGGCCTGGTTTACACAAAGCCCTGAACTCTACCAAAATATTGTCGGTCCCGGAAGAGATTCTTGCGCAGAGATTGTTCTTTGAGTTATGTCCTTTCTTGAAGCTGGCTTATGTGATAACGAATCAGGCTATTATTGAAGCCATGGATGGAGAAAGGATGATTCATATCATTGATTTCAAATCATGTGAGCCTGCACAGTGGATAAACCTTCTTCAGACGTTGAAAGATAGGCCAGACGGTCCGCCCCACTTGCGAATAACCGGGATTCACGAACAGAAGGAGGTGTTGGAACAGATGGCTCTCAGGCTGACTGAAGAGGCCGAAAAATGGGACATACCTTTTCAGTTCACTCCAGTAGTTAGCAAGTTAGAAAACCTTGACCTGGAAAGTTTAAGAGTGAAGACAGGGGAAGCACTTGCAGTCAGCTCCATCCTCGAACTTCACTCAATTTTGGCTACGGACGACGATAAGAAAACCTCGCCATCTGCATCGAATAACTTGCAAAAACTCTTACGTATGAAGCAGCGAACACTCGGGGAGTGGCTCGAGACAGATTCGTTGCAATTCACAAGCCCTGATTCAACCTCTGTATCTTCTCCATCCGGATTGAACCCTTCCCAAAAGATGAATACTTTTTTGACTTCACTCTGGGGACTGTCTCCAAAAGTGGTGGTAATAACCGAGCAAGAATCGAACCTGAATGGATCTGCTTTCATGGAGAGAGTACTAGAAGCACTAAACTTCTATGCTGCATTGTTCGATTGCTTGGAGTCCACCGTAACGAGATCATCCATCGAGCGACAAAGGGTCGAGAAGATGCTTTTGGGAGAGGAAATCAAAAACATCATTGCTTGCGAGGGGGCAGAGAGAAAGGAGAGGCACGAAAAGCTCGAGAAATGGATACTGAGGCTCGAATCCGTGGGGTTCGGGAGGGTTCAGATGAGCTATCATAGTATGTTACTGGGAAGTAGATTGTTGCAGAGCTATGGCTATGATGGGTACAAAGTTAAAGAAGATAATGGATTTTTGTTCATCTGTTGGCAAGATAGGCCTCTTTTTTCTGTCTCAGCCTGGGGATTTCAAAGGCAAAGCTGATGACAGATACAATTTTACTGCAAAAGGAGGAATTTAATGCCCTTTTTGACTTTCTTCTTCTTTTTGTAACCAATTTTTGTTGGTATAAATGTGTTCCAAGACTTCACTTCCTCTCAGCAAATGCATATTGTAACAAGGGTTCTTCAGGGTTTTTTTTTTTTTGGGTATTTGGTTTTATTTAATTTTTCTTCAGGTTTCCTTTTCCAGTTTTTAAGCTCACCCATTGTACATACAGCACTAATAGTTATGGAGTTCAGGTTTTTGGTATCTAAAGTGTTGTTTTAGTGTTGGAGTGAAATTACATATATGTCCTCATTTTACATTTTTGAAACGTGCGTGAGAGATTGAGGGTTGAAAGATGGCCCTTTATTTTGCTTGGCCCACTAGGCCGGCACGGCCCAACCAATCTCACCTCTCTTTTTGTTTGGCCCACCAGCCCAGCGACCCAGCCCATTCTTTACGCAGAGACAGTTTTTATCTTTTGAAAAGGAAAATGTTGAAATATATAGTTATGATACATTTTAGTCTTGAAACAACTTTGGGTTTTAGAAAAATTAAATAGTAAAATAGGAACAATATATATATACCCACACAAGTGTTTACATTGAAATATAATGAAATAAAAATATATATAGTACAAAAATATATATAAATATAAATTAAACTAGGTAAAATATATTAAGAAAGCCAAACTTATGTTATATTTCAAAGAACCAAAAAAAGTGTGTTATCACTTATCGGGATTACCTCAAAGTGATTTATTTGGTAAAAAGGGGAGATCAAGATGTGGTGGAAGATGCAAGTTGAGTATTTGACATTTACGATTGGTGAAAGATGTTTCGAGATTGAAGTCAATTTATATTAATCGCAATATGAACAAACTAGTAGATATCTTGACTAAACAAATTATTTTTTTTCGTATATCTATCATGTGACACAGTTATATTTTCGGGTGACTCTAAAATGAAGGTAGTGAAAGTCATATTTGCAATCTAACCCATTGTGGTTTTGTTTGTTCTTTGCCCAAAAAACGAAAAAAGTTAAGTTTATCTACCATAATAAATAGCACAATAAAGACAAACCATTTGCCCTCTATAACATAGGTTATTCTTAACAATATTAATCAAAATAGGCCAACAAAAGTAAAAGTCTTCCTTCGCGAAAACGATTTCTCCCTCTGCTGCGGTGCTCTTCCCAGTCTTAAATCGCTGATATATTCTACTTGCCGGCCACCCCAGTGATCAGCATCGTCACGCACGCCACGGCCTGGTGTTCGCTCAGCAGGTTCAGTCCTCACGCCCCCTCTCGAGAATCAGTTGTTTCTTTCGGTTATTCTCTCTCTGTGGACATTGGATTGAGTTCACAGAGTATCGAGTGGATTCTGAATGAAACGATTGAGTTATTTTAATTTTTTAAATTCGTGGGTTCTATGTATTAATTGACCATTTATATTTATTAAATTTCTTATATTAAAAAAGAGGACTCATGTATTTGAGGAAATTCTACTGAAAATTTCACAATTTCGCGTTCCGAACGCCTGGGGTTGCAATTAGAAGATATAAGACGATCACCGGCTCTGGTAGGGGATGGGCATTTACGCCGCCGCCGGCGCCTCCTTTCTAATCACTAAATTCCGATTGCCACGGTGAAGATATTTGCCATTCACCGACTCCGGCCAGGGACAAGGCCGTTTACACCGACTCTGCTGCTTCTTCAAAACCCAGCTCTCGAGGTTTATCCTTCAGTAAATCCATCCCTCTAGCTAAAACCCTGCAGCATTTTGTGAACTTCGGAACCCTAGAACTCTCTCCATCTACCGTAGAAGTTAAGGTTTCCAACCGCACAGAATGCCGAAGGTCTATGGAACTGGTGTGTATGATTTCAAGCGTCACAGAGTGGCGGAGTACCCCGTCGAATCCAATCAGGTCGACGACAATCCCGTTGAGTCTAAGCCCGGCGCGGCACTGCCAAACACGATAACACTATCGGAGATTCAACGAGACCGGCTAACGAAGATTGCGGCGGCGAACTGGTCGAAAGTAAGGGACCCCTCGAAGCCTAAGAAGCCCTTTGATCCAGAGTTGGTAAAGAAGATTTACGAGACGGAGCTGTTGGTTAAAGAGGGCCGGAAAACCGTTCCGCTGCAGAGGGTGATGATTTTGGAGGTCAGTCAGTATTTGGAAAACTATCTGTGGCCCAATTTTGACCCGGAGACTGCGACGTTCGAGCATGTAATGTCGATGATACTCATGGTTAATGAAAAGGTAATTGTTATGTGAAAAGCTTTCTTGTATTCATGAACTGTTCTTCTGAGTATTTCTCCCTCTAAACGTACCGTTTGTTATGTTGTAATGGAAATCTATTAAGAATATAACGGGAAATGTAAAGTTGTTTCATGCTATGTCGAAATTACTTAAGGTTTCGATAAGCTCTGTTCTGGAAGAATGTTATATTGGAGGAAATGTTTGTTTATTGGTGGCTGGGAAGCTACGAAAAGGAGTGAAATGAACCTCGATTTCCCCCCTTTTATACTGATGTGAGTTCAACCCAATTAACTAATTTCATGGGACAATTAGCAAACTAGAAAGCTCACCGGGTAGGTGTTCACCGAAATAAATTTCATAAGAGCTCATCTAGAAAGAGGCTCACCATTCTTTTATTGTTTTTTTAGTTTTAATTTGTTGAAAACTTGTATTTTTTTTCTTTTAAATTTAAAAATGGCACTTCAGTGAATGCTCATCATTTGAAACTGCTGTGTCACTTAATAATTGAAATTTGATCTTGTAGTTTAGAGAGAATGTTGCAGCTTGGGTATGTTTTTATGATCGGAAGGACGTCTTTAAGGGGTTTCTTGAGAGGGTTCTTCGACTGAAGGAGGTTAGTTTTCTTTTTTCTTATTACACATAGTATGTCACCTTGTGAAAATTGCTCTAATGATACTTGAAAGATTATATTTTTTTTTTGGTGTAAGAAACAACTTTATTGATGTATGAAATTACAAAAGTCCTAGAAGGGATTACATGAAGCACTTTCAATTGGATAAGAGGGAAGTGTAGCTATAGTGATGGAACGGAGGAGAATATTTACACCAAGTAATAACTAGGAAGACTATAGTTGAAAGATTATCGTCCTTTATTTATATTTTAATATTGATTTACAATATTGGGTGATTAATTTAATAAATGTAAGTACAAAGAGCTATACAAAAATAGAGGTCGACTTAAGGAATGAAGCTACCAAAAAATGATAATGATAGGAAAAGGGTTCTAGTCAATAAAGATCAGAAATAGAGAAAATTAGGGAAAAAAAATGTAGTTACATAGATAAAAAAAAATTTGGAGTCTTCTTTCTCATCTTTGTAGAGGTTAAAAATCTCAAAGAAAGTTAGGTTATTTGCTTCGCTCATGGTCCTAGGAAGGACTAGCTCCACTAATGTTTTGTAGAGAGAGAGTCTCCATTATTGTTTTTGGCCTGAATTGTTGGTATCTTGTCTAGCATCGAAATATAATATTTGATACGTATTTTGCAGTTGTGCCTTTTACTTCCAAAATATGGGGTTGCATATGGCAGAGCTTTAATATATGTTGTAATGGTTGAAGAGCAAGATCACAACTTACTAGCTTTCTCAGTTGTACTCATGTTTTGCTAGTTTGTGTTGTTGATGGAGTCCTCTATTGCAACTGTTGGTTGTTTTTTAGTTTAAGAATGTACATTATCCTCTTTTTTGTGTTTTTTTTTCTATTAATAGAATTATCCCGTTTCTGATAAAAATCATTATAAGTAGCAACATAGCATGCATATGTTATCAATTTACTTTATGTCGATGACTGGGTATTTGAGCTTGATGGTATTGTAGAGTTTCTGCTTAAATTATTCCTCCCATTGTAAGTTTGTAAAGTTTTACTTTCCACGTCATTATACGACTGTCTTTTTTCTTATGTTGTAGGCCACAAAGTACTTCATTCTTTTTGTTATTTTTGACCCTAATTTATCAGATTTTCCTGAAAATATTATCACTTCTATTTATGATGCAGGGAAGAGATATAAGCATTGCAGAGAAGACAAATTATCTTGTTTTTATGATTAATGCCTTTCAGGTATGTGACACTTAGATTGTCGTTTAATCATACGTTGGTTGTTGAACAACTACCTATTGGATTATGAGTATAGTTAAGTTATCACTTATCAACTCATGCATTTCCAAGGGAGGCCCCAAGAAATTAGCCCAATGGTCATTGATAAAACAAAAAAAAAGCATAATTACAAAATTAAATTGGAAGAGCAACTCATAAACAATCCAAGAAACTGATCAGCTCCCAGGCTCTATGGAAGCAGAAATTGACTTTTAATGGAATTGGATATGGTAATAGTAAATAATATTTCTAGGACTGGTGACTGTTTCTGCTAATATCCCCTGGTATTGTTCTTCTTTTATTGCTTAATACGCTAACAGTAAATAAATTTTTTAGGACTGGTGACTGTTTCTGCTAATATCCCTTGTATTGTTCTTCTTTTATTGCTTATAGATCTTTAAAAACTAACTTCTGCAGAGCTTGGAGGATGAGATTGTCAGTGAGACTGTATTGAGAATAGCAGGTCTGCAGTCTTGGCACAGTTTATCTTATGGTCGTTTTCAGGTATGATGTGCTCTGCTGCTAATCTTCTTTAACTATTGGAATGTGTAACAGCATTTTTATTTTTCATTCATCTGCAGATGGAACTTTGTCTTAATACTGATGTAATAAAGAAATGGAAAAGGATGATAAAGAGAGAGGCTAAAGAGTTTATTAAACGAGGGGAGGTTTTTGATCCATTGTCAACTACTGAAGCGAAGTTCTTGAGAAACCTAATCGAGGAGTTCCTGGAGGTTGCCCGTGTTTCTGATTATGATTATGTTTGTAGTTTTGGGGAAAGGAGTTGATTAAATCTTTTGTTCTTCGTCTTACTTTTGGAGACCAGGTTCTGGATGGCGAAGTCTTCCCTCAGAGTAATTCAGGTGATGGAAATGATCAGTTTGTTGGTGTCAATGGCTTGACAGAGGGAGACAATGCTTGCATTTTGTATTGTGAGAGGTTCATGGAGTTTCTGATTGACCTTTTAAGCCAGCTCCCTACAAGTAGGTATACTTAAATGCTACGACCACTATATGCATCCTTTGTTCAAATTTAAATCTTGATGGATGGAACTTTTATAGCTCTATTTGTGATGGATTGATGTGCAGTAGTCTTAATATTACTTTACTAGTTATGAAATGATAATTTCTCCTCTCTCTCTCTCTCTCTCTCTTTCTCTCTCTCTCTAATATCCGTTGACTTTTTGCTGTTGTGGTTGGATTTGTTATTAAATCTCTATTGTAATTTGCCTTCAATAACTTTCTTTTTGCCCAAAAATTTTTATTTTTATTTTATTTTTATCAAGGTTCTCAACTATATTACATTTTTATCCCAATATGTTGCTGCATAGACTACATAAATGGACTTTATGCGGCATTGTGGCTGTTATATGCAAATACTTGCATAGTGATTTTTTCTATTTGATTTATTTTATTGACCTTCATAAATTGATTGGGGGGGGGGGGGGGGGGGGGGGGGGGGGGCACTTGCTGTAGATATATTTGCACGATTACTTTTTCAATGTTTTATTCTTTTAGTCATGTTTGTCTCTTTTTGACTGTTGTTGATTCAGATACCTTCGACCTCTTGTTGCTGATGTAGCTGTTGTTGCGAAATGTCAGTTAAGCGCTCTTTACAAACATGAAAAAGGTAAACTTTTTGCACAGCTGGTCGATTTGCTGCAGTTCTATGAAGGATTTGAGATCAATGATCATGTTGGGACCCAATTGACGGATGATGAGGTTCTCCAATCCCATTATGACCGTGTCCAATCTTTTCAGCTTCTTGCATTTAAGAAGATTCCCAAGGTTTGTTGTTTATTTTATTTTATTTTTTTTGAGTTTGACAAAGGTTAGTTTTTAAGCTGATTTAGAAGTAGAAAGGATGTTTAACAGTCCAAATGGACTAATATTATTTCATTTATTTTTTTCATTGAAAACAAAGGCACAAGATATGAAATCCTCTTATTAAATAATTAGAACATTTGCACATGTAGGATGCGATGAAGAAAAAGGCATATTTAAAGGCGTATTTTGACTGTTCCCAGTTTTATTACTTTTAATTTAATTTGTATGGATGACTAATGTATTTATCACTCTCCTCCTTTTTTAGCTGCGGGAACTTGCATTGGCCAATGTTGGTTCAATTCATAGACGTGCTGACCTTGCCAAGAAATTATCTGTGCTCTCTCTTTCGGACCTGAAAGATTTGGTTTGCTCTAAGGTCTGTGAAAGACTCATTTATTAAACCGCTGTTATTCTGGGATGCTGAAAAAATAAACTGGAATGATGAGTTGATCAGTTTGTTTGTATTTTCAATTTACGAGAAAGCAGTAAATTATCAACTTCAAGAATTGTGGTTCTTGGACTCATTTCATCACGTTTTACTTAATCTTTAGGTAGGGACACCCAATCTATGGCAGTTTTCAATTAAAGATGCCATATGATTGGGGAACTGTTGTTTCTCACGTGCACTCACGCAATGTCAAGTAAATATGGTAGATTGTCTCTGTTCACCTTTTCATTTTTTTTGTCATCTATATCCTCCTCCCTCATTGAGTACTACAATTACCAAGGCATGGGACTAAGTTTTCAACCCTGCTGGAACCAAGAGTTTTCCAATTTTCTATGATAATAATAGTTCAAAATTACAAAAAATCTTTGCATATTGTTTCTTGTTTCAAGGCTATAAAGTGCACAATCCATCATTAGCAACTAGGACCATGTAGTTTGAAGCTCTGTTCTAGGTACAGTATTGTGTTAGGAATACTGTTAGGGTAGTGGTAAGAGATATTATTAAGAAAATAGAGGTATATTAGTCTTTAGCTAAGGAAGTTAGCAGGAGGTGGCTATGGATAGAGTGAATGGGAAGGGATGAAAGCAAGAGATGGTACTTTAGGCTTGAGAACTCAAGGGGAGGTTCCAAGTTCCTCTAACTACTTGGTGCAGCTTTTTGTATTTCCTTTTTCTAGAAATAATCAATATATTCCTTTGGTTCCTATCATATTAATGTCAAATATTTTTTCTTTGGTAAGAGATATTAATATCAAATATCTATCCTACAAGACAGTTGTTGGCTGACTTTAAAATGATGTTAGTGAAAACCATACTTTTCATGCAGCCTATTGTGCTTTTGTTCGTTAATTAAAGTGTATTATTTGCTAAAAAAGATGAAAAAAAATTAAGTTTATCTACCATAATAAATAGCACAATAAAGACAAACCATTTGCCCTCTATAACTTAGGTTATTCTTAATAATATTTAATCAAAATAAGCCAACAAAAATAAAAAGTCTTCTCTCCTCTGTTGAGGTGCTCTTCCCAGTCTTAAATCGCTGATATATTCTACTCGCCGGCCATCCCAGTGATCAGCATCGTCACGCACGGCACGGCCTGGTGTTCGCTCAGCAGGTTCAGTCCTCACACCCCCTCTCGAGAATCGGTTGTTTCTTTCTACTATTCTCTCTCTGTGGACATTGGATTGAGTTCACAGAGTATTGAGTGGATTCTGAATGAAACGATTGATAATGCATGAATATTTGATCCTAAGATACTCTGTGGACATGAATTGTTGATGTTTGATGTTCGGATACGATATGACATGATTATTTTGATTTCTAGTCGATAATGTATTTAGTCTTAATCACGTGATTTTATTAGGTGGTTCACTGAATTGGTTGAAGAACTTGTTTGAGTTATCTCCCTTAGAAATTAGAGGTAGTGAATTGAAGGAGTTTTGCATACCGAGTACTCATCATAAGCCGTAAAGTATATGAATGGGGACCAAGTTCTTAGTGTTCTGACTGCGTTTCAAATTCGTCGACTTCACTGCTGCTGGCTGATCTGTTCTTCATGCAAAAAGAATTTGGGGTCTGGATGTTAAAAATTGACACATAATTAGTGATATAGATGGGGCTATGATCAGCTCGGGTTTTGGTACACGGACTTAGCCAGAAAAGTGAATCCAGCGAAGTTCATAATTTTGTTTTGGGTCTACCACCTCTCTTCCTCTACTTCTATTGGTATAATTTTGTTTTAGGTTCGGTTCAATTCGAGTTATGTTATTTTTGTAAATTCGTCGGTTCTATGTATTAATTGACCCATTTATATTTATTAAATTTCTTATCTATATCTATATCTATACTATATTAAAAAGGTAGGATGTAGGAAAAATATTTTTGGACACTTTTGCCCTTTACTAAATTTACAAATTACAAATTATACCATTAATATATTATTACAAATATTAAATTAATTATTAATTATTAATTATTAATTATCCATACTATAAATGCATTAAATATAAAAGGTTGGAATGCAAAAAGTTTTCCAACAACATAAAATTAATTTTTTCTTTAATTAAAATTCATACTAGAATTTCAAGAGTTTTAGAATTTGAAAAGCTTTTGTAACGTTTTAACCTCTACTACTATAAAAATAGGTTTCTTCTACATATTTTTCACAAGTTTCAATACTTTTTTATTCTTAGTTCCTTCAAACATCTCTCAAAAATGATTCAATCATGAAAACATCTCGAGATATTTGTGACATATTCATCAAGTTGCAAGGGAGGCATATGTTGAATCTACATATCTCGAATACTATGTTTGTGACATTACCATTCCACAATTTTACAAAGTTGGATAATAGTATATGTCAAGCAATTTTCAAGAATGAACATATTTACTCTGAAAGATGAGTGTATAGTAAGTATTTGGATTTTTTTTTGTTACTATGGTTATTTTTCTAATTAGTGTGTTTTTTATTTGGAATGTTTCTTTTTTTTTAGCAATTGTATTTAGTTTAGGATTAGGATTTTTCTTTTTGTTACTAATGTTTTTTTATTGTTTAGTGTACTTTTTTTATTTGGAATGTTTCTTTTTTGAGCAATTTTATTTAGAATATTTGTTTAAAATATAGATAATTACAAGCTCATGTTCTTATTGTTGAAAAAAAAACAATCATAGAAGTCAATACATAAAAAAATGTTTAATTAATAAATTAATTATAAACAATAATTTGTATAGAATCTTAAAAGGTGGAATATAAAACTTTTGGTCATTTTATTTTCTAATAATATAATTTGAAGAATTCTTCTTTAATAATTTTAATTATAATATAAAATTAAATCAATAAAATAATTTATATTTAATTAAAAAATTCAACATATATAACGAAATGTCAGCTCTAAACAAATAAAATATGAAAAAAATAAAATAAAGGACCTATATTAGGTTGAAATAATTTAAAAATAAAAATATTAAAATACCTATTTACTTTTTTATTAATATATAATTTTTTCCTTTATTTTTAATTTATTTATTTACAAAATATATCATTAACGATGAGTTATAAATAGTATATTTAAAAAATAATTATAAATAGTACATTTTATTATTAATAATTAGCTGTCAATAATAATAAATGTATATAAAAATTAATCTTAATTATTTTTAAAAATAATTATACTTAAAATATTTTACGTGAAATTATATAAAATTTAAATTATCTTATAATTAAAAAAAAATTGTACGTGCAATGCACGTGGTAATACATAGTATTAAAAAAGAGGACTCGTGTATTTGAGGAAATTCTACTGAAAATTTCACAATTTCGCGTTCCAAACGCCTGGGGTTGCAATTAGAAGATATAAGACGATCACCGGCTCTGGTAGGGGGACGGGCATTTACGCCGCCGCCGCGCCTCCTTTCCAATCACTAAATTCCGACTGCCACGGTGAAGATATTTGCCGTTCACCGACTCCGGCCAGGGACAAGGCCGTTTACACCGACTCTGCTGCTTCTTCAAAACCCAGCTCTCGAGGTTTATCCTTCAGTAAATCCATCCCTCTAGCTAAAACCCTGCTGCTGGCTGATCCGTTCTTCACGCAAAAAGAATTTCGGGTCTGGATGTTAAAAAATTGACACAGAATTAGTGATATAGATGGGCTATGATCTGCTCGGGTTTTGGTACACGGACTTAGCCAGAAAAGTGAATCCAGCGAAGTTCATAATTTTGTTTTGGGTCTACCACCTCTCTTCCTCTACTTCTATTGGTATAATTGATTCCTTCCGTGCTTTGGTTCCCACGTGTTTGTGCTTTCTTTTTGTGAAGTTGGGGCTTTAATTTGTTGTTCTAGTTCCAGTTTTAGGAAAAGATAATGATATAAGAAATTGTTAATGGGCAAAGATGCTTTTGTGGCACAAACGTTGTAATAGACTCTCGCATTTATCCTCTTGTGAAATTTGGTTGTGGAATCGAGCATGTAGAATTTGCAAGTATGTAGTTCTCATACTGCTACGGTTGGAAATGCTTAGGTTTGTGGATTTGAGCATATAAGCCCAATGCTTATGATAATCTGTTTTCTTGAGAATAATTTGTGTTTTTGAGATAATTTAAGTTCTTGTGTTAAATTGAGTTCACTATAGTTTTTATTTTATTCATTTGGACTCTATCGGCCCTAATTCTATTAGATGGAGGGTACTCTTGCTGAAGAACTTTATTCCGAGAGTCTGCAGTCAACAAATTCAAAATTGGGTGCTACATTGTCTTCTGATTGGGGACAAAATCGGTCATCAGGTATTCATGATTTTTTTTAATGACGCATTCAAACATATTTTTAAACTTTTGACATGCTGGGAGCTTGGGAGTGGAACATACATGTTACATTGACGATAGTTAGTTACATGTTTGAGAAGTTTAATTATAGGAGAATGACTGATCATCTATTGGATATTTTAAACACACCTTATCTGAAGCTCTACGAATTTTTCCTATTTTAGCATGGTGTAATTGGAATCTGCAGCTCTAGAATCCATCATGAAGAAATATCTCCGTTTGTGCCAAATCATTTATTTTTGTATTTCATTTGACTGAAATATTCTCTTCTTTGGTGCATTATTGTCACCAAAACAGAATATTTATGCTTAATTATGCATTTAATGTTACATTGTTATGCATTCTATTTTCTGTCAAAGATGCACATTGCATATGATCTTGGTTCTAGAAAAATACGCCTTGCTTTACTTGAGTGCCCTTTTCTTGTTTCTCAAGTACACCTTTGTAGCTTGTGCCTAATAAACGGGGCTATAACTAGAACCAAAATTTGTAGGATTATATGACTTACTGTCTGGTTTTAGGTTCTGGTGTGGATGACTTGTGCCAAGATGATGGATCTTTATGGGGTGGTTCTGATGAAGGCTTGGAGGAAATATCTGATTTGGACAGGGAGTGGCAGAGGAGACATGACCAATTCCATACGGTAACAGCCTTATGTTGACTATTTTATTTTATCTTTTTCTTTAATAATTGATTTCATATATGTAGGATTGAAATGGTTTTCGTGCTCCTTTTACCCTTTAACAACATTTAGATTGGATACCGTGATGGTTTAATCTCTGGTAAAGAAGCTGCAGCTCAAGAGGGATTTAATGTTGGCTTCAAGCAGTCAGTCTTTATTGGGTATAAGTTGGGTCTTGTCAGAGGTGTTAGCAGGTAATGAGAGAATGAATTCCCTAACCATTTTACGAATGCATTAATACATATATTTCTCTTTCAAAGTCTGTGTCGGCAAGAATTTCCTTACAAAAAGAACTCTTGGTTCTTGGAATTTAACAGTTATACTATAATGTTCTTATGCTCTAAAAAATTTAGTCCCGACAACACAATGGTGTGACATTCTGAATTGTTAAGAGAGCTGGTCAGGTGTAGCGTGCAAAGAGGTCTAGGATAGTATTTTTAAGACCACATGCTGTCTCTCTCTTCTTGCGCATCTTGCAAAGGTCTCTGGACCCGACTGAAATCAGCCTCATAGGTTGTGCAATTGTGTCGAGTTGAGAAGCTACATTGCCTTCTTCATCTCTTTCTTAATTCTCTCTCCCTCCCTCTCTCTCTCTTTTAATAAGAAATAAAACTATGTTCAGAAGAAAAAACCAACTACAAAACAACCTAGAACCGGGGTGGCCCAAAGAACTGCAAAAGAAGAGCCTTCCTATCACTATTAATCATTAGAAGACTATAGTTAGTTTGAACAATACCAAGAGAGGACGAATACTGCACACTATTACAAAAAGAATCAAAAGAAGATATTTTAACTTCCAAAGATGCCGTGGAAGACCCTTAGCCACAGCTCCACAGGACCTTAGACTTGCTCTTAAATCACCAACTCTGCTTCCATAAATCAATCATCTACTCGTCTAGGGCAACATAAAGAAAAACCAAGCTCTTTCAAAATAAAAGACCATCCCCTGGAGG
Organism: Momordica charantia; assembly: GCF_013281855.1. NCBI lineage: Eukaryota > Viridiplantae > Streptophyta > Magnoliopsida > Cucurbitales > Cucurbitaceae > Momordica > Momordica charantia. The sequence goes on along the minus strand of NW_028275167.1, from coordinate 27,527,644 downwards.
CCAAATGGCAATGAAGGAAAAGGTAGTCCAAAGATTCACCGTCCTTGAGGCATAGACAGTAAACTGTAGGGGATAAGCCCAATTCGGGAATTTTCTTGCAGCATCTCTCGAGTATTTATAGGCTTTCTATAGGCTAAAGACCACTGAAACATGTTTAACATTTTTTGAATTCTTAAGTTTGAACCCAAACAAGCTCCACGGAAACATCTTGATTCTCTCTTTTCAGCTTTCCAGTCTAAGCCCACATGGATCTCTTCAGTGAGGATAGATATGTTGCACTGAAATTATACAATATAACTAGAAGTTGAAGCATAATTTAGGCGCGATTTCAAATGCGAATATTAAATAAAATAGTTTGTTAAAGCCTGGAGAAATAAATTTGCACATCACCCCATTGGCCATTCGTCTATTGTTAAAGCCTGGAGGATAGATATGGGGTTTCCTCTACCCAGCCCTTAGGTTGTTCCTTTTGTCTTTCTTTTGGAATATACAAGTTTCTTATCTAAAATAAAAAATCGTCTATTGTTCTTGTTACTGCGTTGTACTTAATATTTTTGTTTTCTTCTTCTGTAGTGTGCTTGCTTGCCTTCCTGATGACTTGAAAGAGAAGCTAATGGGAAATGAAGAGAACAGTAGTAAATTCCAAAGCTTGTATGAATGTACGAACTCTATTTCGACAGCAGATGCGCTTAGACTATTCAATGACGAGATTTTGGCACAAGACACGACAGAAGAGTGTGTCGACGCAGATACTAATTCCCGAACGATAGGTTTGCTGAAGCAAAATCCAGATGATGGACGTCTAGGGAAGTTCTATGGAGAGCTTCAAGCACTTTTACCAAAATCACCTGCTCTGAAAGTTCATCTACATGAAGACCAGCAGATTTTGCCATAACTCATCATTGATACTTCTGCTGAGGAGAAATATTTTGTTTGTAAAATTTTCAATGCAACTTTTGTAGATTTAGCATTTGTTACGTTGAAATTTTGGATATTGACCTTGCCTGTATTTGTTTCAATTATGTAAATATTTACTAATAGGAATTGGATGATATCAATCTCTCTTTATTGTTGTTACTAATGTGTACTGCAGGGCAAAGATTATGCTGCTACTGGGAAATTGACATCTGAGGTTGATTTTTTAGGATATTGTTTTTGAAATAATGATTCGAAGCTGCGACCTTTTCATTTTTTTTTTAGTTACTAATATTTTGGTTAATTAAATTATGATAAGGTTAATCACAAATTTGATATTTCATAAACTTTTTGTCAGAAGGCTTTTTATTTTTGCATACACTATTTTGAATGATCTCGATTTTTATACTTTTAGCTCCATCAGTTCTACCATTCTTAATTTGATGGTGTAATAATTATATAAATATATTGAACATGTTAGTTATATTTAATTTTAACAATTATAGAGGGTATAAGATGAATACAGATTAAAATTTAATTCAAATTAAAATTGGTTGGAGGTAATATAATCAACTTACGCATAATCCAACAAATTAAGGTATCTGTGAGTGATTAGATCATAAGTTCAACTTTATCTGATTAGGTCATAAGTTTCATGTTTGGACTAGAAAAAACAAGAGGTAATATAAAAGTACATGATCTTTATGTGATGATCATTTACTCAATAAAATTAAATTCAAATTTTCCAATCCCAACATTGTTGGGTGGATAAAACACTTTTTATATATCATCCCTAAGTTTGATAGTTCAAGCCTATTTCTTGTACCAGAAAAATAAAAAAATCGACAGTCATTCCTCACTCTTGTAATTGTTGAACTTGAAACTAAACAAAAAAGATCCTATAAATTTTAGCTTAAGGTAATTTAAATTTAAAGATAAAGGTATTTCAGGGTGCAAGTGTATTGGTACATAAGAGGTGAAAAGCTAAAACCATCTTAACTTAACCGTAATTGTCATATATCTCAAATAAAAAAGTTGTGAGTTAAATCACCACTCTTACATGTTGTACTAAAAAAAGGTAAATAAAGGGTGAAAAAAACCGATCAAATCGACTGAATCTATAAAACTGATCGAAATAAGTCGACGGTTCGATTTTGGAGCGGTTCAACTTTACTAACATTAAGCAAATACTAAAAGTCGGAAAAAAAACCGTTCGATGCTACAGACTAACATTCATATGCAATGTTAGGTTTGGCAGTACGGTACCGTTCGATTTTGGTATGTAGCGGTTCGGTTCGGTTCGAGTTATTTTATTTTTTTAAATTCGTTGGTTCTATGTATTAATTGACCCATTTATATTTATTAAATTTCTTATATTAAAAAAGAGGACTCATGTATTTGAGGAAATTCTACTGAAAATTTCACAATTTCGCGTTCCGAACGCCTGGGGTTGCAATTAGAAGATATAAGACGATCACCGGCTCTGGTAGGGGGACGGGCATTTACGCCGCCGCCGGCGCCTCCTTTCTAATCACTAAATTCCGATTGCCACGGTGAAGATATTTGCCGTTCACCGACTCCGGCCAGGGACAAGGCCGTTTACACCGACTCTGCTGCTTCTTCAAAACCCAGCTCTCGAGGTTTATCCTTCAGTAAATCCATCCCTCTAGCTAAAACCCTGCAGCATTTTGTGAACTTCGGAACCCTAGAACTCTCTCCATCTACCGTAGAAGTTAAGGTTTCCGACCGCACAGAATGCCGAAGGTCTATGGAACTGGTGTGTATGATTTCAAGCGTCACAGAGTGGCGGAGTACCCCGTCGAATCCAATCAGGTCGACGACAAGCCCGTTGAGTCTAAGCCCGGCGCGGCACTGCCAAACACGATAACACTATCGGAGATTCAACGAGACCGGCTGACGAAGATTGCGGCGGCGAACTGGTCGAAAGTAAGGGACCCCTCGAAGCCTAAGAAGCCCTTTGATCCAGAGTTGGTAAAGAAGATTTACGAGACGGAGCTGTTGGTTAAAGAGGGCCGGAAAACCGTTCCGCTGCAGAGGGTGATGATTTTGGAGGTCAGTCAGTATTTGGAAAACTATCTGTGGCCCAATTTTGACCCGGAGACTGCGACGTTCGAGCATGTAATGTCGATGATACTCATGGTTAATGAAAAGGTAATTGTTATGTGAAAAGTTTTCTAGTATTCATGAACTGTTATTCTGAGTATTTCTCCCTCTAAACGTACCTTTTGTTATGTTGTAATGGAAATCTATTAAGAATATAACGGGAAATGTAAAGTTGTTTCATGCTATGTCGAAATTACTTAAGGTTTCGATAAGCTCTGTTCTGGAAGAATGTTATATTGGAGGAAATGTTTGTTTATTGGTGGCTGGGAAGCTACGAAAAGGAGTGAAATGAACCTCGATTTCCCCCCTTTTATACTGATGTGAGTTCAGCCCAATTAACTAATTTCATGGGACAATTAGCAAACTAGAAAGCTCACCGGGTAGGTGTTCACCGAAATGAATTTCATAAGAGCTCATCTAGAAAGTGGCTCACCATTCTTTTATTGTTTTTTTAGTTTTAATTTGTTGAAAACTTGTATTTTTTTCTTTTAAATTTAAAAATGGCATTTCAGGGAATGCTCATCATTTGAAACTGCTGTGTCACTTAATAATTGAAATTTGATCTTGTAGTTTAGAGAGAATGTTGCAGCTTGGGTATGTTTTTATGATCGGAAGGATGTCTTTAAGGGGTTTCTTGAGAGGGTTCTTCGACTGAAGGAGGTTAGTTTTCTTTTTTCTTATTACACATAGTATGTCACCTTGTGAAAATTGCTCTAATGATACTTGAAAGATTATATTTTTTTTGTGTGTAAGAAACAACTTTATTGATGTATGAAATTACAAAAGTCCTAGAAGGGATTACATGAAACACTTTCAATTGGATAAGAAGGAACACTTTCAATTGGATAAGAAGGAAGTGTAGCTATAGTGATGGAACGGAGGAGAATATTTACACCAAGTAATAACTAGGAAGACTATAGTTGAAAGATTATCGTCCTTTATTTATATTTTAATATTGATTAACAATATTGGGTGATTAATTTAATAAATGTAAGTACAAAGAGCTATAAAAAAAATAGGTGTCGACTTAAGGAATGAAGCTACCAAAAAATGATAATGATAGGAAAAGGGTTCTAGTCCATAAAGATCAGAAATAGAGAAAATTAGGAAAAAAAAATGTAGTTACATAGATAAAAAAAAATTTGGAGTCTTCTTTCTCATCTTTGTAGAGGTTAAAAATCTCAAAGAAAGTTAGGTTATTTGCTTCGCTCATGGTCCTAGGAAGGACTAACTCCACTAATGTTTTGTAGAGAGAGAGTCTCCATTATTGTTTTTGGCCTGAATTGTTGGTGTCTTGTCTAGCATCAAAATATAATATTTGATACGTTTTTTGCAGTTGTGCCTTTTACTTCCAAAATATGGGGTTGCATATGGCAGAGCTTTAATATATGTTGTAATGGTTGAAGAGCAAGATCACAACTTACTAGCTTTCTCAGTTGTACTCATGTTTTGCTAGTTTGTGTTGTTGATGGAGTCCTCTATTGCAACTGTTGGTTGTTTTTTAGTTTAAGAATGTACATTATCCTCTTTTTTGTGTTTTTTTTTTCTATTAATAGAATTATCCCGTTTCTGATAAAAATCATTATAAGTAGCAACATAGCATGCATATGTTATCAATTTACTTTATGTCGATGACTGGGTATTTGAGCTTGATGGTATTGTAGAGTTTCTGCTTAAATTATTCCTCCTATTGTAAGTTTGTAAAGTTTTACTTTTCACGTCATTATACGACTGTATTTTTTCTTATGTTGTAGGCCAGAAAGTACTTCATTCTTTTTGTTATTTTTGACCCTAATTTATCAGATTTTCCTGAAAATATTATCACTTCTATTTATGATGCAGGGAAGAGATATAAGCATTGCAGAGAAGACAAATTATCTTGTTTTTATGATTAATGCCTTTCAGGTATGTGACACTTAGATTGTCGTTTAATCATACTTTGGTTGTTGAACAACTACCTATTGGATTATGAGTATAGTTAAGTTATCACTTATCAACTCATGCATTTCCAAGGGAGGCCCCAAGAAATTAGCCCAATGGTCATTGATAAAAAAAAAAAAGCATAATTACAAAATTAAATTGGAAGAGCAACTCATAAACAATCCAAGAAACTGATCAGCTCCCAGGCTCTATGGAAGCAGAAATTGACTTTTAATGGAATTGGATATGCTAACAGTAAATAATATTTCTAGGACTGGTGACTGTTTCTGCTAATATCCCCTGGTATTGTTCTTCTTTTATTGCTTAATACGCTAACAGTAAATAAATTTTTTAGGACTGGTGACTGTTTCTGCTAATATCCCTTGTATTGTTCTTCTTTTATTGCTTATAGATCTTTAAAAACTAACTTCTGCAGAGCTTGGAGGATGAGATTGTCAGTGAGACTGTATTGAGAATAGCAGGTCTGCAGTCTTGGCACAGTTTATCTTATGGTCGTTTTCAGGTATGATGTGCTCTGCTGCTAATCTTCTTTAACTATTTGAATGTGTAACAGCATTTTTATTTTTCATTCATCTGCAGATGGAACTTTGTCTTAATACTGATGTAATAAAGAAATGGAAAAGGATGATAAAGAGAGAGGCTAAAGAGTTTATTAAACGAGGGGAGGTTTTTGATCCATTGTCAAATACTGAAGCGAAGTTCTTGAGAAACCTAATCGAGGAGTTCCTGGAGGTTGCCCGTGTTTCTGATTATGATTATGTTTGTAGTTTTGGGGAAAGAAGTTGATTTAAACTTTTGTTCTTCGTCTTACTTTTGGAGACCAGGTTCTGGATGGCGAAGTCTTCTCTCAGAGTAATTCAGGTGATGGAAATGATCAGTTTGTTGGTGTCAATGGCTTGACAGAGGGAGACAATGCTTGCATTTTGTATTGTGAGAGGTTCATGGAGTTTCTGATTGACCTTTTAAGCCAGCTCCCTACAAGGAGGTATACTTAAATGCTACGACCACTATATGCATCCTTTGTTCAAATTTAAATCTTGATGGATGGAACTTTTATAGCTCTATTTGTGATGGATTGATGTGCAGTAGTCTTAATATTACTTTACTGGTTATTAAATGATAATTTCTCCTCTCTCTCTCTCTCTAATATCCGTTGACTTTTTGCTGTTGTGGTTGGATTTGTTTTTAAATCTCTATTGTAATTTGCCTTCAATAACTTTCTTTTTGCCCAAAAATTTTTATTTTTATTTTATTTTTATCAAGGTTCTCAACTATATTACATTTTTATCCCAATTTGTTGCTGCATAGACTACATAAATGGACTTTATGCGGCATTGTGGCAGTTATATGCAAATACTTGCATAGTGATTTTTTCTATTTGATTTATTTTATTGACCTTCATAAATTGATTGGGGGGGGGGGGGGGTGGGGGCACTTGCTGTAGATATATTTGCACGATTACTTTTTCAATGTTTTATTCTTTTAGTCATGTTTGTCTCTTTTTGGCCGTTGTTGATTCAGATACCTTCGACCTCTTGTTGCTGATGTAGCTGTTGTTGCGAAATGTCATTTAAGTGCTCTTTACAAACATGAAAAAGGTAAACTTTTTGCACAGCTGGTCGATTTGCTGCAGTTCTATGAAGGATTTGAGATCAATGATCATGTTGGGACCCAATTGACGGATGATGAGGTTCTCCAATCCCATTATGACCGTGTCCAATCTTTTCAGCTTCTTGCATTTAAGAAGATTCCCAAGGTTTGTTGTTTATTTTATTTTATTTTTTTTGAGTTTGACAAAGGTTAGTTTTTAAGCTGATTTAGAAGTAGAAAGGATGTTTAACAGTCCAAATGGACTAATATTATTTCATTTATTTTTTTCATTGAAAACAAAGGCACAAGATATGAAATCCTCTTATTAAATAATTAGAACATTTGCACATGTAGGATGCGATGAAGAAAAAGGCATATTTAAAGGCGTATTTTGACTGTTCCCAGTTTTATTACTTTTAATTTAATTTGTATGGATGACTAATGTATTTATCACTCTCCTCCTTTTTTAGCTGCGGGAACTTGCATTGGCCAATGTTGGTTCAATTCATAGACGTGCTGACCTTGCCAAGAAATTATCTGTGCTCTCTCTTTCGGACCTGAAAGATTTGGTTTGCTCTAAGGTCTGTGAAAGACTCATTTATTAAACCGCTGTTATTCTGGGATGCTAAAAAAATAAACTGGAATGATGAGTTGATCATTTTGTTTGTATTTTCAATTTACAGAAAGCAGTAAATTATCAACTTCAAGAATTGTGGTTCTTGGACTCATTTCATCACGTTTTACTTAATCTTTAGGTAGGGACACCCAATCTATGGCAGTTTTCAATTAAAGATGCCATATGATTGGGGAACTGTTGTTTCTCACGTGCACTCACGCAATTTCAAGTAAATATGGTAGATTGTCTCTGTTCACCTTTTCATTTTTTTTGTCATCTATATCCTCCTCCCTCATTGAGTACTACAATTACCAAGGCATGGGACTAAGTTTTCAACCCTGCTGGAACCAACAGTTTTTCCAATTTTCTATGATAATAATAGTTCAAAATTACAAAAAATCTTTGCATATTGTTTCTTGTTTCAAGGCTATAAAGTGCGCAATCCATCATTAGCAACTAGGACCATGTAGTTTGAAGCTCTGTTCTAGGTACAGTATTGTGTTAGGAATACTGTTAGGGTAGTGGCAAGAGATATTTTTTTTTGAACAAGAAACGAACTTTTCATTGATAAATGAAAAGGAACAAAAATTGTTCAAAGATACAAACCCCCAAAGGGGTAAAATGAAGGGGATGAAGAAGGAAAAAAAATAAAAATAAAAATAAAAAAAGATACAAACCAACCAACCAAACTTAATAAATGAAGCTTAAACATTACACAAAAAAGCCTCCCAATTAGAACAAATCATGCTAGGAGAGTAATTTGCAAAGAGATTGGAGAGAGCACACCATTGTGAGGCTTTAAACTTAGCTATACTGTAGCATTCGAAAGCTGAGCGGCTTTTCCCTTCGAAAGTCCTTTGATTCCGCTCAAACCATAACTCAGATATAAGTGCTTTAAGGCCGTTTACCCAAAGAAGACTTGCTTTAGGCGAAAAGAAAGGACCAAATAGCAACTGAAAAATTGATGAAGATATTGACTTGTCCTTTACCAAAGCTAAATTGAACATATGAAAGAAAAGATCCCAACAAACTGATGCATAAGGACAAAAGAGAAACAAATGCGCTTGGTCTTCGCAAGTGGCAGCACACAAAACACATATAGAAGGTTGGAGGAGCATGTTAGGCAGCTTCTTTTGGAGAGTTTCAGAAGTATTTACTTTCCCATTAAGGAGAATCCATGTTAGAACATTCACCCTTTTTGGGCTGCACGAATTCCACAATCTTGAAACAAAATCCTTAGGCAGAGATGAAGGACCAACGCTAGGCTTACAGAGGGAGCTAACCGAAAAGGATTCAGAAGAGTTTAAACTCCATTTCAACTGATCTTCATCATCACAAAGCTGAATCGGATTTAAACATGATAGCAAAGATAAATATTCTTCCAATTCTTCATCCTTTAGCATTCTCCTAACTTCAATTCTCCAAGAAGAAGAATGTGAGTCCCAAGCATCATGGACTGGTATAGAAGGAGAAGAAGAGATCCGAAATAAGGATGGAAATCTATCCTTTAAGATAGAATCCCCCAGCCATAAATGGTGCCAAAATAGAACTCGTTTGCCATTCTTAACCCTGAAAAAGGTGAAGTTTGCCACCAACGACCACTCTTTTTTAATGCAAAACCATGGACTACGACGACTACCAATTTTTTTCCCAGAAACATTCCAGTTAAAACGGTCAATACCATAAATGCTTGCCACAACTTGCCTCCAAAGAGCTGAAGTTTCTATACTAAACCGCTGGCCCCATTTGGCTAGCAAAGCATGATTTCTATGCAACAATCTCCCAATACCCAAACCACCTTCTTCCTTGCAATGAGAGACAATATCCCACCTAACCAAGTGTTTCAATGTACTCTTCTGACTATCTCCCCAAAAGAATGATCTCAAACTTTGCTCAAGCTGTTTGCTAATAAGAACTGGCATTTGAAATATTGATAAAAAGTACAATGGAATGCTGCCGAGAACCGAGAGGCAAAGAGTCAACCTCCCTCCACGAGAAAGCTGGTACTTTTTCCATCTATCGAGCTTCTTCATGATTTTTTCTTTAATGGGATTCCAAAAATCAATATTTTTAGGATTTCCACCCAAAGGTAGACCTAAGTAAACAATAGGCAGTGTTTCAAACTTACAATCAAACTTCTTTGCAATCCTAACCTCCCTTTGAAGGTCAATATTAATTCCGCACAGTGAAGATTTTTTCCAATTTACTTTAAGGCCCGAAAGCCATTCAAATGTCTTTTATAGTATCGAAAAGGACATCCAGCATCTCTTCATTATCCTTACAAAATAGCAATGTATCGTCAACGAATTGTAAATGAGAAATATGCACCGAATTGCTCCCCACAATGAAACCTTCAAACAAACCTCTATCGTGGATGTTTTCCATTAAGCTGCTTAGAACATCACTGAGTAATAAAAACAAAAATGGTGAAAGGGGATCACCTTGACGTAAGCCACGCGAAGCAAGAATTCTTCCACGAGGCCTATCGTTTATGAAGACTGAAAAGTTAGTTCCTCGAATGCACCCATTAATCCACTGAATCCATTTATTTCCAAATCTTTTCTTCCTAAGGACAGCTATCAGAAAATCCCAATCCACCTTATCGAAAGCTTTCTCAATGTCTAGCTTTAAAAGCCAACCTCTCTTTTTCTGTAATCTGTAAAAATCCACCGCCTCATTTGCTATCAATATCGGGTCTAGAATTTGTCTACCCTCAATGAAAGCGCTCTGATTAATGGAGATTGTGCTGGATATAACTAATAGATTGTCTCTGTTCACCTTTTCATTTTTTTTGTCATCTATATCCTCCTCCCTCGTTGAGTACTACAATTACCAAGGCATGGGACTAAGTTTTCAACCCTGCTGGAACCAAGAGTTTTCCAATTTTCTATGATAATAATAGTTCAAAATTACAAAAAATCTTTGCATATTGTTTCTTGTTTCAAGGCTATAAAGTGCGCAATCCATCATTAGCAACTAGGACCATGTAGTTTGAAGCTCTGTTCTAGGTACAGTATCGTGTTAGGAATACTGTTAGGGTAGTGGTAAGAGAGATTATTAAGAAAATAGAGGTATATTAGTCTTTAGCTAAGGAAGTTAGCAGGAGGTGGCTATGGATAGAGTGAATGGGAAGGGGATGAAAGCAAGAGATGGTACTTTAGGCTTGAGAACTCAAGGGGAGGTTCCAAGTTCCTCTAACTACTTGGGGCAGCTTTTTGTATTTCCTTTTTCTAGAAATAATCAATATATTTCTTTGGTTCCTATCATATTAATGTCAAATATATATATATTTTTTTTTGATAAGAAATGTCAAATATATATATATTTTTTTTGATAAGAAATGTCAAATATTTTTTCTTTGGGAGAAAAACAGTTTTTCCATTGTCAAAGCAGTATAAATACAAAATAGGGGATAGGACATCCATCCAATGGACCAAAGGGGTCTTACACAAAGCTACTTAAGTTGGCAAAATCCAAAAATGCTGTATAAACTACAGAAGTTCTTAAAGGAGGATATGATAAGAAGCTACGGATCTTCCTAAGTGGAAAGACTATAAAAAAATCTGTTGCCATTTCCTTTTCCCTGAAAAGATATAAAATTTTCACGAAAATAATGGAAAAGTATCAAAGAGAAGTCAACCCTATGCTATTGGAAAGTTGTTCACGATTAGTTGTTGAGTGGCAGGGGGCTTTCTTATCCCCCGGCCCTTATGATTCTGTTTTCTAAATTAAAAAAAAAAAAAAAAAAAAGTCAACCCAAAGGATTAAAAAACGACCACTTCTTTTAGTTGCAATCATAAAAGTATTATAATTACAAAAATGAGGGGGAAAGCTAGCTCAAACACAAAATGTAGGAAGGTAAATTGTTTTGTCAGATTAGTTGAGGTGCACGTAAATTGGTTCAAATACTTTGTTACGGGAGAGTACACTGTACACCAATAGGATCCTAAATGTTATCACAACTCTTGCTACAATCTTAAAAAATGTGTTGGTTCCTCTCCAACAAAATTTCCAAGAACCATTTTTTATGCAGAAAGTTATCCTTGGTCTTGCAACGTCATGCTGAGTATTTTTCTACTGTAACTATTCCATTTTACTAGCACTTCATTGTCATTCTCTTTTGGGATGTAGTTATTGTCCTTATCTAGCGGCCTCAAGTAAATTATTTTGATTGTTCAATATTGCATGAAGGATGTATCTTTCTATTCTCCACAATTACTCTCTCTGTTTTTTATTATCCATCTTTTTTCAGATGTTTTTATTTTTGTTTTCCAACTCTTTTATTTTCTTCTCACCCTCATTTTTGTTACTGATCTCTGGTTTGGTTTCTGTGAAAATTAGCTTCCAGCTTCTAATAACAAATAATTTTAAGCTCCCCTTTGACTAACATTCATGTTGCTATGCAGCTCAAGTTAGTGTCAAAAGAAGATCCTTGGTCAGACAGAGTTGATTTTTTGATTGAGGTCGTGGTTTCCTTTTTCGAGAAGCAGCAGTCTCAAAAGGAAGCTATCAATGCACTTCCACTTTACCCAAATGAAGAGATAATGTGGGATGAGAGCGTTGTGCCAAGCATTAATTACTCGGGTGAAGGCTGCTTGGCTCTTCCAAAGTTAAATTTACAGTTTTTAACACTCCATGATTATCTACTGAGAAATTTCAATCTCTTCCGCCTGGAATCAACTTATGAGATCCGTGAAGATATTCAGGAAGCTGTACCCCATCTCCTTGCCTACATTAATAATGAAGGACAAACTGCTTTTCGTGGCTGGTCGAGAATGGCTGTTCCTATTAAAGAATTCAAGATTACTGAGGTAAAGCAGCCAAATATTGGGGAAGTTAAGCCTTCATCTGTGACTGCAGATGTCACTTTTAGCATTTCCAGCTACAGAGCCCAAATAAGATCTGAATGGAATGCTCTTAAGGAGCACGATGTTTTATTTTTACTTTCTATTAGTCCTTCATTTGAGCCTTTAAGTTCAGAGGAAGCTGACAAGGCTAGTGTTCTTCAACGTCTCGGCCTTCAGTGTGTACGTGGATGTGAAATTATTGAAATTCGTGATGAAGAGGGAACTCTCATGAATGACTTTACTGGGAGAATTAAACCGGATGAGTGGAAGCCTCCTAAAGGGGAGTTGAGAACTGTAACTATTGCTTTAGATACAGCTCAGTATCATATGGATGTCAGTGCTATTGCAGAGAAGGGTTCAGAAGATGTTTATGGGACATTTAATGTCTTGATGAGGAGGAAACCCAAGGAAAATAATTTCAAAGCAATACTAGAATCTATCAGGGATCTTATGAATGAATATTGTATAGTTCCGGATTGGTTGCATAATATTCTTCTTGGTTACGGGAATCCTTCTGCTGCTCAATGGACTAACATGCCAGATCTTTTGGAAACAGTAGATTTCAAAGATACATTTATTGATGCCGATCATTTGAAAGAATGTTTTCCGGATTATCAGGTTATTTGTCTGTTTTTATGATTTCTTAAATTAGTGAATTAACACCCCTGCATCTGGTATATAGTAGAAAGCATCCGTGTCTAAATGTGTTATGTTCATGTGTTCAGGTCTGTTTTACTGATCCAGATGGTGAGGAGATTTTGCACCCAAGTCCCCCTTTCCGGATTAGACTTCCTAGAGTCCTTAAAGGTGGCAGTCATGCCCTTCCAGAGAGCAAGAAGTCTTCAAGTGTTCCAAAGAATGATGTCAACATGATGGATGCATGTGGTGAGAAGGAGAAGCTTATAGTTGAGGCGTATACACCTCCTGACCCTGGTCCTTATCCTCAAGATCAGCCTAAGCAGAACTCTGTCAGATTTACTCCAACACAGGTTACTTTTTAACTTTTTGCCTATCTTTTTTTTTTTTCTTCTTATTCATGCAAAACGTTTTTTAACTGGTATAAAGTATTAGAGTGTTGAGCAAAACTATTTTCTTGAATAAGAGCAGCCGATCTATTATATGGCTTTCAATATTGATGCTATTGCTACCTGGAAAAGGAAGAAACAAAATTAACGAGTTCCAAGATTCTCAAAATTTTTCTTGAAATTTTGAATATTATTGAAGAATGAAGATTCTTCCATTTCTAAGATAAGATTTCTCTTAAGGATGACATGAAAATCATCAACCTATGGAGTTTTTGATTTGTTCTTTAATCTGCAGCCACGTAAGCTTTGAAGGAACTCCTTTGATCTTTTAGGGGCTGCAAACTGATAGTTAAATAGCATAAAACTTCACGAAAATTAAGAAAAGGGGCAAATGCAGAAATGATAATCGGACTACGCACTTCTTCTGCAAAAAATACACCAGCTAGGGCTCGGGTAATTTGTTTTGATGCCACCTACTGTGAGTTTACAAGAAAACTTTGCATTTTTGTAGGGATTTGAGCTTTCCTTATTTTCTTGCAAAAGCAAAGCTCTATAAGTTAGCACCTTTAGAAGTCAAGTCGTCATCAATATTTACATTTTACATGCAACAATTTTAATTTGCTAATAATGAGGAGATTAACCTTGCTTCTTTTTAAACGTAGGTAGGAGCAATCATCTCTGGTGTTCAACCTGGGTTAACCATGGTTGTTGGTCCACCTGGTACTGGAAAGACTGACACGGCCGTTCAAGTCCTAAATGTTCTTTATCACAATTGCCCTTCACAGAGAACATTGATAATCACTCACTCAAATCAAGCTTTGAATGACTTATTTGAGAAGATAATGGAGGTAAATGAATAAAATTAAGCAGTTACAATTAAGTCACTTCTCCTGTTCATAGCGTGAATGTTTGTGGGCACTCCAGTGTTCATTTTTATATATAGTCCATAATTTAAGCTATCACGGTGCACATTATTTTGAATTATCTAACCTTTTTCTGACTTCTCTAATGGTCTCAGAGGGATGTTCCTGCCCGTTATCTCCTTCGTCTTGGTCAAGGTGAACAAGAGTTGGCAACTGATCTTGATTTCAGCCGGCAAGGGCGTGTCAATGCGATGCTTGTGCGAAGGTTGGAATTGCTAAGTGAAGTGGAGAGGCTGGCAAGATCTCTCCAACTTCCTGAAGATGTTGGTTATACTTGTGAAACTGCCGGATACTTTTGGTTACTGCATGTGTATTCGCGCTGGGAGCAATTCATAGCTGCCTGTGCCGGAAATGAGGATAAACCAAATTTTGTTCAAGAGAGATTTCCCTTCAAGGAATTCTTCTCAAATGCACCAAATCCAGTTTTCACAGGTGAATCTTTTGACAAAGATATGTGGGCAGCTAAGGGATGTTTTCGTCATCTAAAGACAATGTTTCAGGAGCTTGAAGAGTGTAGAGCTTTTGAATTACTCAAGTCCACAGCTGATCGTGCAAACTACTTGATGACTAAGCAGGCAAAGATCGTTGCAATGACTTGCACTCATGCTGCCCTAAAGAGGAAGGATTTTCTTCGTTTAGGTTTCAAGTATGATAATTTGCTGATGGAAGAAAGTGCACAAATATTGGAAATTGAAACTTTTATTCCAATGTTGCTTCAGAGGCAGGAAGATGGTTATGCACGTCTCAAACGCTGCATTTTAATTGGTGATCACCATCAGTTGCCACCAGTCGTGAAGAATATGGCTTTCCAAAAGTACAGCCATATGGATCAAAGTTTATTTACAAGGTTTGTTAGATTGGGTATTCCTTATATCGAACTCAATGCTCAAGGTCGAGCCAGGCCAAGTATAGCCAAGCTTTACAACTGGAGATATAGAGAATTGGGAGATCTTCCCTATGTAAAGGAGGCAGCCATGTTTCATAGAGCAAATGCTGGATTTTCTTATGATTATCAGCTAGTGGACGTGCCAGACTACCAAGGGAGGGGTGAGACTGCTCCTTCTCCGTGGTTTTATCAGAACGAGGGGGAAGCTGAATATGTTGTTAGTGTGTATATTTATATGCGTTTACTAGGGTACCCTGCAAATAAGATCTCCATCTTGACAACTTACAATGGCCAGAAACTTCTAATCCGAGATGTTATTAATCGTAGATGTGTACCATACAACTTCATTGGTGCCCCTAGCAAGGTATCCCCAAAATGGTTCACTTTACGTGAGCAATTACATTATTTGTTTGTTACCACATACGATATTTGTTATTGGGATTTTGGTTTTATGGTTTAACCTAAACAGTCTTGGACATGGATAAACTATCCTTTCTTCTCCCGTAGCTTAGGGTTCTATCAACTATATGTAACTGTGTCCATTGGGCTGTGGAATGCCTCGTGTTCCTTATCATGCATCTAATCTTAAAGTCCCATTTTGCATATCACGCAATCACTTATTAACAGATCTCGTTTAATATTTGAATCCAGGTGACCACAGTTGATAAGTTTCAAGGTCAGCAGAATGATTTTATAATACTGTCTCTTGTTCGAACCCGCTTTGTGGGGCACCTTCGAGATGTTAGAAGATTGATTGTGGCCATGTCTCGTGCTCGGCTTGGTTTGTATGTATTCTGCCGCCGGTCTCTGTTTGAACAATGTTATGAACTGCAGCCAACATTTCAACTTCTGCTTCAGAGGCCTGATCGCCTTGGTCTCAATTTGAATGAGATAACATCTTATACTGAACGCAATGTTGCAGACACCGGTCCTATTTACCATGTTAGCGGTAGTGAGGAGATGGCCACCATTCTGGAACAGCTTTATCAGGTATTAGATACACTTAGTTAAGCCTGCTTTACCAGAATGATTACCTGGTAGTTGAAGTTGGACTAGGCTCCAAACCATATAAGTTCTGGTGTTCTTGTCTATTTTAGAGGGGCATTTAGATGGAACGGAAGATAAGGATACAGTTTTGGAGGGTCATAATATTTGAATTTTCTGCTGCTATTTTCTTTCTTTTTTAAAGAACAAAACTTTTATAAAGTGAAAAATACCATAGGAGATCACCAAAAAAACTCTCCAATTGGGGTTAATAACAAAAGAATCATGATTACAAAAGAGAGAAGAATATGCTCCAGTAAGAGGTATTAAAGTGTGATAACATTTTCTTCTTTCTCGTCGAAGATTCTGGAATTTCTCTCTCCACGTCGATCAAATTGAACTTTTGTTCCTGATTCCCAAATGGCCTGGGCTTTTGGATTTTTTGAGAAACCATCAAGTTCAAGGATTTTTATAAAGCTTTATTTTTCCTTTTTTCTTCTTGTGGTCGAGAATAGATTTGTGGGGGTGTCCTTATGTGATTAATGTGGTAGTCATACTGATTGCTGAACTTTCTCCATGCAGATCCGGATCAGCAGCCAGCAATTTGATGGGTATGCCGCTCATCCGGGGCAGCTCGCTATTAACGATGACATACAGCAAAATGCTATGGATACAGAACAAGCTGATGGTGTTGCAGGCACCACCATGGAAGCTACAAAGACCAATGGTCGTGTGAATGGCACAGATGGAGAATCTACACTTGAAAATGGTTCAATTGGGAATGAGGCTAACGAAGACGGAAAGGAAGAACCTATGCTCGAGGATAGTTCAACCCGAAATGAGGATAATGAGGCTAACAAAGATGATGGAAAGAATGAGGAGCCTATGTTCGAGAATAGTTCAACCCAGAATGAGGATAATGAGGCTGATCAAAATGATGGTAATATCGCACCACAGGATAGTAATTCTGATGTAACAACCACAATGGAAGAATGATATTGCTTGAAGTACTTTTGCTGATGGAATTGCTTTTCTAAAATTTGAAAAATACGATTCACGTCTAATGTCGACATAAAGATGCTGTCTCACCGTTGGATGACATTGGCAATTTGGGAAGTTGGACTAACAGAGATGACTTAACTTCACAGACGATCAATGATTCAAAACAAGTGAGAATTTTGAGCTGATCAATCACTCTCCATCTTGCTGTCCAAAAGACATATCTTCAGTAGAGGCACGATATCGATACAGACCATCCTCAGGATGAAAGATGCCAAGCTGATTGTGGTTTAATCCCATTTCTGGCTATGCTCAGTATTGGGTGTTGTGTACAATTGACTTGTAAAAATTTACATTTAAGCTTTAATTCTGTAGCATCAAAGTTTTGATTTTGAAATAGAGTAGCATGAGTTTAGAAAAATGTCGATTTGGTAGTCATCTTATCTTTGTGCATTTGATTGAAATTCTACATTCACAGCAATTTCTCTCTGGTTTCACTCCGATTTTGACTGAACCATGCAGTTATTTATTTTGTATGATTTTTCATTTGTAATTTAATTATTTCTTTGGATTATTTATTTAATTCATTTTTAGCTACAGTAACTTGGTTTTTATAAGAGGTTTGGTCAAAATCTTTCCTGTCACTTTTGCCCCACTAACTTTTTTCTCTTCCACTAAACAGGCAAAATCATCCTTAAGTTTTTAGGTTATTTTTAATTTGGTTATTGAATTTTAAAATTTTTTAATTTTGCTTAAAACTTAATAGTTTTTTAATCAGGTGAATTCTCAACTAAGTTTATTAACAAAAGTTGGATACATTATCAACATATTTGAATATATTTTCAACCAATTGCGAGTTAGATCCACCACCCGGACATGTTGTACTAAAAAAACATATTTGAATATGTGATATTCTACTTTTGAAATAAATAATTTAATGAATTTAATTGTGAGAAAAGACTTAATTAAGAGTATTTAATGGTAAAATTGAGAATTTCAAAATATTATTTTGATCTCAATCCTTTAAGTTTTGGTTATTCTAGTTCACGTACTTTCAAAATTTTTATTTTGTTTCCTATACTTTTAATTTGGTTCATTTTAGTCGACTATACTTTTTAAAATGTTTTTCAAAAAGTAACAATTTTAGTCTATATTTTCAAACATTTAACATAAATTATGCACATAATAAAAATAATTTAATATAAAATCACAGGTCAGTGTTATGTTGAAATTGATGATAGAAAAATGAGAATAAAAATAAAATTAAGAAACTAAAATAGTACATTTTGAATACAGTAACTGAAAAAAATTAAAAGTAAAATAGACCCAAATAAACTAGAGGTGAAAGTACACCTGGAAAAAGAAATTTTAATAGGGTTTACTTCAAAAATCAGGACCGAACCTTGAAGGACGGTTGAAATCGGACTGAACCGAGTTCAGCTGAAATCGAAAGAAAAAATCGATTTGTTTAATATCCGGTTCGGTCGGTTCTTAATTTGGACCAAAACCACATCAATTTTCTCTATCAGTATTCACAAGATGATTCTGGAGAGAGAGAGAGTCGTAGGGAAGGGACTAGGGTTTATGCTCTGTTATCGAACATTTCAGTCTTTCGTTTGCGTAGGCCTGGCTCTGATGACTCTCATCCTTTGAAGCATTTTTGGTATGGAGGAGGAGGGGATACGAACGTCTACTAATTCGTCTTCTTCTGTGAATCTTTTGCGGACCGTCTGTCACGTGTATGGTTTCCTCTTTCGGAGTTACTTCCATGGTTACTACTTCAAATTTAATGCTTCTGTGATTAATAATGCAGGTGCCACAAGCAATTTTCACAATATACATGTCCCCGTTGCAATTCCCGTTACTGCTCCCTTCAATGTTACAAGGTTCATATAACTGCACTCGGTTTCATTTTTAGGATATCCTTTAAGCAAATATGGGTGAAGTTCTATGTTATTAGTGCCAGACTTGAATGATTTGTTTGTGTTAATTGGTTTTGGGTTTGCAGTCTCATAGTAACCGTTGTACCGAATCCTTCATGCGAGAAAATGTTGTCGAGGAGCTGCGGCAATTGCGGACGGACGATAGTACTAAACGTAAAACGCTTGAAATTTTGAAAAGGTTTCATTCGGAAGAGGAAATGGAAGACTTGGATGAGGAGGATGGTATGTAGTTAGAAACTTTGGTTTGTTTTAGTTAGTACTGAAAGTAGATTTTTGGGTTTGTATCTTACAGCAAGTGATTTAAAAAATTGATTCTGGGAGCAGTTGGAGTTGTTTGTTAGTAGATTCTAGCACTTAGTTGAGTGGTGCTTTGCTTGCCTCTCTAATTGAGCTAAATAGTGGGTCTTTATAGTGGCGATCAGAAATGATCCGTATCCATTTTTCCTTCTATCGAGTTGTTTTTCTGATAAATTAGAAACGAAAATTTTCTTTTTTCTGGCTATAACATGATTAATGCCTTCTTGTGCCTTCTTGCAGATTCGACTTTATCCGAGGAAACTATTGAGAAAGTTCTTGCAGGTATGTTTCTCCGAAGTCATCACTCTGTCTTGCTCAACCTTCTTTCAATGCTTTTGAATGGATTTTTCAACTCTTCTGTTTTTATGACGTTTACTTATCTGTATGATTTCTATAAGTTCAATTTTTTTTAGTTTCAACATCATCTGATTGGCATTGATGAAAACAGATTTTTCTTCCTAATTTCTGCAGGTGGCCAACTCAGTTTTGATGATCTGTCTGCAGAGGAGAAGAAACGGTTCTTAAGAGCTATGGCATCAGGTGAGTTGAGCAAGATGATTGAACCTTGGGAAGCTTGGTGGATGAAACCTTCTGCTAGAACAATATCTCTAAGCGAAAAAGGAACACCACTTGTTCAACTCCATTCTGAGCAGGAACCAACAACTTCATTCTCAAGTGGAATTCCTGGAGGACCCTTTGCTCAATTACCTCCAGTTAGCAAGCTTAGTTCTGCAGAGCCATCGCCGTTGTTGGCTGTTCACCTGGTCGACATAATTTATAGTTACTGTTTCACACTTCGCCTGTACAATGGAGACTGGCAATCAGATGCCATAGGATCAGTTCTGGTGGTTTTGAGCGTCTCCTCTGTCTTGGGTCAAAGTGGGCAACCAGAAACAGTTTTAGAAGCCCTGTCATCCTGCTTGGAACAAACATGCTCTCCAGCTTATAGACATGTGGGGGGCTTGCAGCTTGGATTGAGTCTTATCGACGATGTCGAAATCCTGCTTTCTCTGGGTGGTCCCGCTCTAGTGTGCTTGCTGTGCGATTTGCAGAGGCTTGTTCAAGCTGGGGAAAGAGATTTGAAATCAGGAAAGAGGGGAAGAAAATCTAGATGGTCAGAAATTAGTTCTAAGCTTAAACTTGCTGACAGGAAGATCTTTTTCATCATGTGCTGGGTTTACGAGCAGCCAAGCGAAGCTTGGTCGACCCTGGCGAATATTGTAAAGATGGAGAAAAGCTCAATAATGGAGTTTGAGCATCATAAAATGTCTACAAAAATTGACAGTAAGGCCAAAAGCAGGGACAACAAAGTCTTGATACAGGAGATAAAATGAGAACTATGTGGATACTTCTTTTAATTATTTATCATGTATTTATTCTTAGCCTGGTGTATATTAAGGATCCATTTTTCCTTGGATCCTATTTGAAGAGTTCTTGGTTTATAGGGATTATAGCTTGTGTGCTCAATCCTTTAGAACAAATACAGAAAGAGAATTTGCTACAACTCTGATACAAGTTTTTTTTTCTTCCTCCCTTTAATCAATCAACTGTTATACAAGTGGCTGTGGTAACTTCTCAGGTGCTTACAAATTTGTGAACATCCATTTTCAACATTCCCAAGTGCAAATTTGTTGACATTCTCTTTTTGTTTTACTCTACATTTATGGATTTGCACTGCTAAAAGTTACATATAGCTTCGAGTTAATGTAATATATAGTAGAGAGACCAAAATTGTTTTTTAATCTTCAATGACCAAATTGTTACGATGTGTAAGAATAAGGTTTAAATTATTACATAAATGCACTTACCACAATAACTAACTACCTTGAAATTTTGCTGTTAAGTCATGAGTCATGACTGAATTATGTAGTTTATGTGATCTATTATCTTCTACTAATCAGTCCTCGTATTTTTCGTTAGATGTCGTCAGGGGCTAAATATTTGTCAAATAATTTTCCTTTTTATATTGTCTGGTTATTTCAGGTCTCAAACAGTTTGTTCATATTTTCTAATGACTTTCATCCTTATAATGTTCAAGTGTCAATATAATGAGAAGTGAAAACATGTGAAATGGAGAGATGTTTTCTCATCCACAGATGGATTACAGTTACCCTAGCCTCACCAAGAAGAAAATGCTACTGATTATCCACAGTATGTAAAAAACCAATCTAAAACAGATACTAATTTTTCTTCTCAACTTGCAACGGTAAGCGAGTAATCGACTTAGTGAACACCAACCAAATGATATTAGGATCCTACAAATTTCTTGATAATCAAAGGTTGCATAGTCAAGTAACTGTCTCGTGATATCGAAAAAGGTAACCGGCCCATCTTGGGATCATCAAGATGGGTAGTTTGAGCAAGGCGCAAATCTTGCAGTTTAGGAAATCCAGAACAAAACTGATGGAACATGAAGGTAGTTTACAAATCTGATAATATGCAAATACAAAGCTCGTGTATTCAGACATTTAAATGATTGTGCAAAGCTCCTTGTTTTACTTCCAAATTGTGAAATCATGTTGTTCATCAAGAAGCAATAAAGTTACCTGCAGCAACTTGTTTCAAACTGCACATAAATTGAAACGCCAGCTTTTCCTTATGCCTGAGGTCCTCTCCGAAGGAACGTTTTTAACTACGTTTCAAGATAAATTATAAGATCTCAATACAGAAGTTCCAAAAAAGGGCTCTTTTTCAACTATTTCGGAAGTATGGAAATTGTAACTTGTTAGTAGGAATTCACATTTGTATTTGAAGGGAAACTGAGAAACTGAATAAGTAAAATTTATTGCATCCTTAAGTACAATGATTTTATCACTGTGGTTATTCTGAAAGTGGGTTGAACATCAATTACAGGTTTATACTGAGTAAACTGAACATGAATGTTTATGCACAAAAATCTTGGTATAGTATATGCTATGCTGTTTAAGTGGCTCACCAGTACCTAAACTATTGAAACTGAAACAGCTCCAGCCGAACCAATAACTTCGCGATGGTTGATTTCAAACTAGAATCGCCTTTCTCAGCTAGATCAACGAGCACGAACGAAGTGGGTTCTCCATATTGGACTCTGTGCTCCTCAATTCTGAATATTCTCTCCAGTATCCATAATGCCTTCTGTTGAGCATCAATGTGGTCTGAGCCTAAAACTTTTAAGATGGCTTGAACACCAGACATCTTAACTATGTAGTTGCTTCCATTGTCACAAATTTCATCTTCCAAAAGGGTGGTGAGGGCACTGAGGACAGCTTCATCTACTTCTCTTTCTTTTCCTTCCAAAATTTGGATCATGGGAGGGACTGCATTGGCCTTGACCAAACAAAATGTGCTCTTTATGATGCATTGCCTTCCATGAACTTCACAAATTGAATCTTTTGAAGGAGGAACACATAACCACCTTGAGGTCCGGGATTTGCTGAGAGAGAGTGAGTTCTGTGACAACTGAGCTAGTGAAGTTGCTGCTTTGCTCTGAGCAACGGGCGAATCGCTTGACAGCAACTTCACCAGTAAAGGAATCACCCCTTGTTCTGCTGAATGAAGCTGTAATTTCCTATCAAATGGATTTGTAAAACGTACTAATAAACCCGCTACGCTTTCTGATAACAAAGATGTAGAAATATTTGAATTTGTCAAGCTGGAATTCATGATGGAAACCAAGGTGGGCACGAGATTTGCTTTTCTCAGCATATCTGTTATTTTCTTTTGAGTTACAGGAACATTGCTTAGTATACCAACTGCAAAGACTCTTTCAGACTCGGAATTTGTCGAGGTGATTATTTCCAGAATTACACTGATGTGGCTCTCTCCTAGCTCTTCTGGTGCATCTTTGGAAAGATTATAAAGCAAATTCAAGGCACCAGTCTTGATCTTAGGATTAGTTTCCATCAAAAAGGGAAAGAGAAGCTGGATTGCACCACTCTCCACCATTTTTTTCCTAACTTCAGCTGCACTAGGATGAGCAGCAATCCTATTGAGTGCTTGTAAGAGGTGATTCTGAATCACTGGACTTGATAAGTTCAGAAGTGAAAGCATTTGCAGTGCCATATCATGGTTAACCAGGATTGATTCTGATTCGGCAATCTTTGCGAGAATTGCGGCTGCAGGTTCTCGAAGAGTCATAAGCACGGAGGTTACAGAGAAAAGGAGTTGAAGCAGAGACATGACGATCCCCGAACCAATCAATCGCTGAACATTTTCCTTTAAGCTCGAGAGGCTTTGCAATGCGCTTAATGCTGATAACTTAGCTTCAAGCTTCTCGGCCCAGAACATTTGAACAAGGGGTTCAATTGCCCCTTCTTCTCCCAGTGAGGCTCTACTTTGTTCAGTGAGCTCCATCCTTGAAATTGCTGTTGCCATAAGAATCTTGTTCATGTCAGAACCTACAGACATGGAAAGAGTTATTCATGGTTAAGGATTCATGAATTGCTTGATCTCAGAAGGCCACAAATATCTCACTACTTTTATGAGCTAGGATGTTAACTCCTGAAACTTTATCTTATTATGCAACTAGCTCAAGACTGACAAATGCAAAACTTGTTTTGAAAAAATAAACAAAATGTAGACTAGTTAGAGTTTTTATTTTAGTTTTCTCACTTTACCTTCTTTCAAATGCTGCACCATTGGCCTAAAATAACCAGCTTCTGCCATATAAAGCACATTCTGGGTGTTCCCTGACAATACATTCAACAATTTCCTTGCATCATATGAAGCAATCTGGTCATCCCCATTCAGAATGGCAACCAACATAACAACACAACCTTGAACTCTGCCAAGCCGTCGCCGTACATTTACAAGTTCACAGAGGTCCAACAACAGCCCCACGGCTTCTCTCCTCTCCACCTCATCCCCAGCCAAAGACTTGGCTAATTTTGACAAAGGCCCCACATCTGCCATCATTTCCTGCAAATTATTGTGTATCAATGAAAGATTGAAGATAACAGTTTCGAAAAGGTTCAAAAGTCAGTTCCACCTATTGGTCTACCTTGATTGCAGGATAGTTCAAAACAATATATTGAAGTACTTGAATGATTATTGAACGATCCACTGATTTGCTTGAACCCAAACGATTCAGCAAGATGGAAACGATTCCCTCTTCCTTGAGCCATTCCTCATCAATATTTTTACTTTGCATCAATTCTTTCAACCCCATCGCGGCAAGCTTGAATTCATCATCATTTCCATACTTGAGCTGCACTGCAATGTCACAAACGTTAGTGCTAATTCGTTCTTCTTCAATCTCCTCGACTCTCAAATCGCAACCGAACTCAGTGGCTTGACTTGAAGTTGAAGTTGGACTGCAGTTCTCATTGAACTTCATGCTCATCAGTTCCTTATACAACTCTCCAATCTTTGCTTTGAATTTTGTTGAGACTTCAACAGTGGCAAACAGGACAAGGCCCAAAGACCGGCCAAGATCATGGGCAATAGTCTCAACATGTTTCATTTTCTGGTTATGGACTTCTATCAAACACTTGGCGCGCTTTATCTCCTTCTCAAGGGATTCAACTGCTTTTCTGATTGATGGGGTGTCCATAATCTTGTCATAGTCCCTCAAATCATTGAAAATTGGTGGGATTTTCTCCACAACCAGAGCTAACTCAGAGAACATCTCTTTCTCTGTTTCTGAACTCTTGGATATTGAAGCTAACTCATCTGTAGATGCTATTATTTCAGACACAACCTCTGAAAAGGTTCTGTTTTCAATCTTATTCACCTCTTTCATCTCCAAATTCAGCTTCATCCACAAAAAGAGACGAATAAATTTAACCCACAAAGAACAAAAGTAAGGAAATGGTTCAAAGGGTCTAAGGAATTCAATGAATTTAACGTAGAACAGTGTCTATATGGAAACTGAAAAATGGGTGGCAAGTTTTTAACAGGTGTGAGAGAATAAAGAGAGAAGAAGAAGAAGAAGATTAGATTAAAGCCCAGAGAAAAAAGACAGAGACTTGGAGTAGTTCTTGTAAGACTTTAAAACTTTGA
Source organism: Momordica charantia (assembly GCF_013281855.1). Lineage (NCBI taxonomy): Eukaryota > Viridiplantae > Streptophyta > Magnoliopsida > Cucurbitales > Cucurbitaceae > Momordica > Momordica charantia. The sequence continues at coordinate 27,502,575 of NW_028275167.1, read as the reverse complement.
ATTTGGAAAATGTAATAAAACATTAAAACCCAAATCTCACGCACTGCACTTTTAGAATTTAAATTATTTTATTAATTAAGTTTAATATAAGATCGTCCGAAATATTTAGCTCCTTCTGTTTGCCCTTTTTTTAATAATTTAGTACTGAGGAATAATTCAACGGTAATTGAATTAGAGTATCTGAAAAAGTTTTTTAAATATTTATTTAAAGGAAATTAACAAATTAATTGTTACATTTATAAACAAAGGGAAACTAAATCATTTTAGGAAAAAGAAACTGAATGTCACCTCTAGCTTTTAATGATAAATTATTTAGCTAGAAAAGAAGTGATAAATTATGTTAAATTATTTAATTCCTGACTTTAAACATTAAAAATTTGTAATTATCATCATTAAATTTTTTAAATATATTTTTAGCCTTTTTATCTTCCAACTATTAATTTAACACATACCAATTGTGAAAATAATCCAATTTGTTTGTAGGCATATATCGTCCACTAAAATATCAGAATTTAAGTTCATATTCACATGTCAGAATTCAAGTTTATATTCAATATATTGTTGAAGTAATATATATATATTTACCTGATATATCTATTAAATAAGTTGTGGTTGAATTAGTGACATTTAAGATTATATATGGACTAATAAATTATTATTAGATAATTAAAATCTTAAAAAAGCTCAAATATTGAAAAAAGAAAGATCATTTTATATTTCTTTAGTAGAATAAAAAAAATATACTTTATTTTATGAGAAGACCGTAAATATGTTGAAATTTCTATGATAACTAATTAAAAAATATACGTCGTGAAGTATATATCCTCGAATAAAAATTTACAGATTCAAATCTCTAATCCAATATTAAAAAAAAAAAAAATAGGGGAGTTTGAACTTCCAACCTCAATAAAGAGAGTAGGTGCTAATTACCGTTCATATTGTCAGTACTTTTTTTAGAGACAAATAGCAAAGCAAACTAAGAACAGCAAGACAAACAATCCTCACAAACAATTCAAGTAAGTTCCATTGGACCATCTTCTACCCAAACTCGATGCAATCTTTGGTGAAGCGTCAAATGAGCCAACCAATGAGCCGCACCATTACCTTCGCGAAGAGAAAAATGAAAACTAACTAGTCACAGCATCGTCGGACGTTATAAAGAAGACAGTCCACCTCGAAAAGGTCATCATCCTCATTTTGCCAAGATCTGAATATACCATAATCGCATTCAATCTAGACGTTGTTAGTATCGTTGAACTTAAAAAAAAAAAAAAGAATGAAAAGAATATATGATTTTATTTTATTTTTTCTCTTCCATATGGTATTCATGAGTGGTTCGTGGGACTGAGAAAACTTCTAATCTTTGGAGTATTGGGAGGGAATAATCAGATACGAGTGGCGGACGGCTATTCCATATGCTGAATTGATTACCCAATTCTAAATATTTACTAATTTCTTTATTTTTCCGTCCCTTGTACGATGGAATGATAGTGATTCATCTTTGACCCAGTCTTTTTTTTTTCTTTTTCTAGATAATAATAATAATAATTGTGGCCTTGTTTCTAGAGGGACAGATCTTTTTTTTTTTCTCCCTAAGTTTAATGCGACAAGCTTTGGGGATCTTCCTGAACAACTAAGTTATGTAAAATACTTTAATAAATTTTAAATTTTACTCTTAAACTTTTAGTGTTGGTGTTGTAGCCAGCCTGTTAAAACTCTCATTTCCAGTGTGACCAACCACCTTCTTTTCAAGCTTTTGAAATAGTATATGTTACAATTTCGTCCTAAATGGAGATTTTATTTTGATGCTGCAAAAATTATTTGCATACCCTTTGAATTAAAAAGGATTAGAAAAAATAAAGTTTTTGCGACTACTACTTTCTTACGTAGTAGCTAAGCTTTAGGGTATTTTTTTCTTTCTTTTTAGAACAACATAGTTAGCTGCGAAGCTATTGCGTTGATAGGTGGGGCTTATCAATACCTAGAGCCATATGAAGGGAGGTATAGGTCTCGGTTACGTGGTCAAGATATCAACCTGGAACTATTGGAAATGTTTCTTTTATCAATTTCAGAGGTGGAAGATAGAACGGGGTCCCGCTTCAAATAGTTACCATGTAACTTAGTCTAAAGTTTTTAAAATTATCAACTGGCTTTAAACATTTGATTTTTAATTTTAACAAGCATTTATAGTTAACATTGTTGTTTTTTTTGGGACAAATACGTGTTTAATGCATTTTTTTCTTACATCAAGTAATATATATTTTCTAATAAAGTACAAGAAAATGTTATATGCTTAAAATCTATATAAGTAGATACTTTGGCTTACCATTTTAATAAGTTTTGATTTGCAAAATCTAAACTTGTAACTTTACAATAATATAAAAAATAAGTTTCATAAATTTGAGTTTATATACCACGCGAGGGATTAGAAAATTTGTCAGGTAAAATAGACGAAACTTAGGTACGATATACCGAATATAAGTTTGACTTTTTAATATAGTTTATACATTTAATTTTTTTAGCCAAAAAAAATTGTAAAAATTACTCTAAAATTTTGATGGATTTAAGATGTCAATACCCAACCGTAACACGAGGTAGAAGATATAGTCCTACAATATGTTTATTCAATTAATTTAACTCGCAACAATTTGAGATTTATTGAAAAATAAATTTATAATTAAAAAGTGCCACCACGAATTATAACATAATTATTACGAAAAGTCAAAAATAAAAATTCGAATTTATAAGCCATGAGAAAATGAAAGATTGTCCCTACCATGACACTATTGACCCACGACATCACATTAATCTGACCATATAAAGTTATAGAGCCAACAAAAAAAGGGAAAAATCCTTAAATTTCCCTTTCATTTTAATATTAATTTGATTTATATGTTTAACACTTTGTGTATTTATTGAACAAGTGGCCAATATACATGTCATTCTTGATATTATTGTTTTAGACCAGGATCATATAAATAGACTTAAATATATTGATATTTGCAGCTAATTTTTAAAATTCTTACGTGTTGAATGGCATAGGATGGTTGAGTTTGATATCATTTTATATGAGTAACTATATAATAGGAGAAGTTTGAGTTCACACATTGTTGACCTCAAATTAAAGTTTTTTCTTTTTCCTGTGTTCCTTCTTAAATTTTCAGAATTTCGTATAAAAATTCAAATCGCGACTTTTTTTTCCTACCATAAAATATTGAAAAAGTTTAAAAGTAGGGAGGAAAAAAAAAGAGAAAAGCAGAAAACAAAATTGTAGTGAACAAACTATCCAAACAAATATTTATTGGTCCGTAAAGTTATATTTAGAAATGCATTGTTTTATTATTTTTTTATTTTATACAACGTGTGGGATGGGAGATCGAACTCCAACCCTTTGGTTTGAGATATATGTCAATTACAGCTATACTCACTTTGACATGTATTGTTTTATTTTAGTTGAACTAAAAATAAAGAAACACATCATTATTATGGTTTTTTATTACGAGTTTCATTATTTTGTTACAAAAAAGAAAAAAAACTGTTAAAACCAAATAATAAATGAAAGAGTTAATTCAGGTATAGCTTAATGTTAAAACATTTCACCCATTGTTTAAGGGTAAGAAGTTCAATCTTTAATTTTAACATTTATTCTACTAAATAAATGAAATAGGGATAGAGAAAGAGAGGAGAGAATTTATTATGACTCCATTGGCCTGGATAAAATTTAAATTTAATTTATAATTAACTTTATAAATTGAGTTGAGTGATTGTTAGTTGACTCATCAAAATGATAATGTAACAATTAACATATGAAGGTGTTAAATATTATTTTCAATAATTTTTATTGTCCAATGGCATTTATCTTTCATCATCTTCTCCATTTCTTGTTTTTCTTATTCCTCTCTTCTAATGATATCGTGGCCTTTGCTTTGTTCATCTTCGAACTAAACATGTGTCTAAAGTTGAAGTGATTATCTAGGACAAAAAAATTGATCTCTCTCCGAGGTAAACGTAAAAGTTGAGTTTAAGTATAATATAAAACTTATTTTTAAACATTCAATTAAAAACAACACTCATGAACCCCAAAAATTATATAAAGTCTTATAAAACTTAGAGACCTGTTACGATGTTATATTAATTTAATTATTACTAGACCATTATTTTTTTAATAGTGAGGTCATGCTTCAAACTTCAAAACAAAACTTAGTTAGGGAAAGAAAAAGAAATAGTTAAAATTGAAAAAAGTAAGCCTTTATTAGTTCTGAATTTCCATTCAACTAAGAAAATTTCTGAATTTCCATTCAACTAAGAAAATTATGAAAATAATGATATAGTTGGAAATTAGAAATAAAAAGGAAAACGTAAATGACAAAAATTACTCAAAAATTTAGAATGATTTCAAAATAATAAACATATCACCCAAAAAAAAAAGAGTACTAGAGTTCTCGGACGCAGCACTAATATAAGAATATAATAGAAAACTGGGCCACCAAGGACAGTACTTACTGCCACGAAGCCCACTGAACAAGGCCGAAAAGCAGAAATTTAAACTGAAAAGTTGGAGGGGTGCGCCAGGCCTGGGCTGTAGTGTAAGGCCCAAGCGACGCTAGAGGGCCCCAGCAGCAAGCTGCTGTGGTGGGCCCTCCCCCTTAAAAAATTAATTTAATATCATGTGGGCCGATGGCCCACGTATCAGATATTAAACTGATAAGAACAGATACTACACTTGATCTTAGCCAAAAGGCCGAGAAAGGTATGATTTGGCGACGTCTAGCCCCTCCCCTTTTATAGTCTCGTTTTTGCTGCTTCATCCGGAAACTGGTCGATGTGGGACAAATTGGAAGTTTAGCTCTCCACCTCAACCTATAAAATGTGTCCTTTTCTAATTACATGAAATCGTATTTATTTTGTATTATTTGTATAAATTATCTTTTAAAAATTTGTAGATTTATAATTTGCTCCTCAAAATAAATTCTACTTTATTGATTTTGTTGATATTTTTAATTTTCAATTTATTTTCGACTAAACACACGATTGAAACTTTTAGACGTAGGATTGTCAAAACATAAATGAAATTGGAAATTCAAGATTGCACACCTACGTCTATATAAGCGGCAATAAAGTAGTTCATTTTCTTACTGTGCATGTTTAGTGTAAAGTTTTACGAATATTTAGATATAGGATTGGCCGACTAATCTATGAATAAAGGGAAAGTTCCCCTACCTTTAATGTTGTTTCTTTTGTTTGTTTTTTTCTTCCATTTCTTTATATAGTAACAACTACAAAAAAAATTTAAACACGTTTTAATAATAAATTTGGTTTTCAAAATATATGAAATTACCAGATAGTATTAAAATCAATAAGGGGGTTTGGTTCCTTATTTTCAAAACGGGGAGTATAACTTGCTAAGTCAAATCAATTTTTGTTTCATAGTTTTATAAACTCATATTTGCTACACTAAACAGTATTCCGCTTTCTACCTCCAAGTTGCTACAGTACTTTATCACCACTATCCAAATTACTACAGTATTTTATCCTTACCATTTTGAATTGCTACATTGCATATTTTATCTTTCACATCTCTTTTAAAATGCACTAACTTTTTAATAAAGTATAGTAGCCAAATAAGAAAATTAATAAATTATAATTTTAATAATAAATAAGTAAATTAATTTTGTTAAATTATGAATTCATATTTCGAAAATAAAATTAACCGTAAATTTTATGAGTGAAAAGTTAAACTTGAAAAATGAAGAAATTAGCCAAATTGAGTCAATTCGATCGATTGGAACCAAACACAGGTTTAACAAATACATACTTAACAACTCATACCTTCTAAATACAAGTTTAACGAACCTGCTCAAACCTGCAAACTAAACATCTCTAAGATACTTCAACCGTTGAGGTATAGAATACAAAAGAAAGTTTAAAGTTCTTGTCTCAAATTTGTATGATTTATTTTTTATATAAATATTGTTATTTTTAACTTGCTTTTAAAATGTTCTCACAATCAAGTTTATTAAAAAAAAAAAAAACAATGCTCCGTAAATTCATCCATCATCTTTTGAAGGGATTGTCTAGTCCACCTCACTAGTAGATAGTCGCTTGATAATATTGATGTCCTATGTTTAACCTCCAATTATCTAATGGTTTTTTCTTACAGTTTTTGTATACAATGCTACTTATATAATGATACATGCTGAAGTTGATTAGGTACTCTCTTGAAAGAACAAAAAATGCATGAAATGTTATTTTCTTAATAAGTATGTATGCGATAATATTTATAGAAAAAAGTTTAAAAAATAGTTATATTGAAAAATAAATATATGGAAATGTAAGGCTGGGTTAAAATAATAATAGTGAAATTAAAAGAAAAATGTCAAAACCTTAATATATATATATATATATATATATATATATATATTTCAAAAGAATGTTTATTCTTCTTTTTTTTTTAAATAGTAATGCCATTTAATAGAACTAATAAAATATGATCGTACTAGCACATTTATCTGGTAAAAAATATGGACTTTTTTAGTACAATATTGGGGATAGTACATCTATTGCCACTAAACTATGTCAATTAAATGAGCTAACAAACGATTGAATATTAAATTAAATAAAAGATAAATGACTGGAGGAGGTCACAAACCCTTTATTAATTGATTTTTCAAATATATATTTGGTAGCAAGTTAAAAATTGAATATTAATTTAGAATTGTTTGTTTAGCAATATATTTGAAAATTAATGGTATTAAACAACCAAATATGCGGTTCAATATAAAATATTATTAATTAATTTATTAACATATATATTATAAATTTTATATTTATTATTATTTATAATAAAGCTTTACATATTCTAATCCAACAAAAAAATAAATAAATTTATACAATGAAATAATATATTTTTTAAACGTTTAATAAAATTCTGTATTTTAAAAAGTTTTAAACAGTAAATATGCTAAGCGGATATTCATTTAATCCCAATAAATATATGTAAACAACCAATTGAATACTAAATACATCTTTACCACCAAGTATACAAATATGGTTTAAATTTGATTTTACTATTATCAATGAATTATTTATGAGTTCTTTCCTATTAATAATATTTCGTACTTTTATTGTTGTTTTTTAATTTATTTTATTTTATTAGTTGGTTTATAAACTTCACAAATCTACGGGACAATTCGAGACTTTGATATAAAACATATAAAGAATTTTAACAACAACAAATAATTATAGTTAATTATAGGTTATCAAATATTTATTTATTAAAATTAACATGTAAGTAGGTCTTTGTAGAAAATATTCGTTGTTAAAAAAAATTGTGCAATTAGTACTCGGAAAAAAAGAATAAATCGTGCACCTTGGGAATCCCGGATTTTACGGAAATCTCAACGGAAATTACCGTTAGCATTTTATTTATAATAATTTAAAAATAAGAGAGTTATAACTTAAAAGTAGTACGTTGCGTGGATTTGAATTTTGAATTAAAAAAAAAAAAGATTTTGGTTGCGTGGGGTTGAAGCTGGGTAGTTATTATATTTTTTATTTTTATACATATAAAAGGAAAACGCGCCAATTTTGGTTCCCACTTCCCACTCCCGTTTGCGTTCCAAGGTGATCCCTTCTTCTCTTCCCTTTTCCATCGTCATGGTGATCGCTCGATGCATGCCACCACTTCCAACGCTTCAATCATCTCTTCCTTCTTCTTCATCCCCTCGACGGCAGCCGTTGTTTCTCCGTCCTCTGTCTACGGCCTCCGATTCAAATTGTGGTGGTCGGAGGGATGTTAGGGTTTCGATTTGCTCCATCTAAAATTCCGTTGGTTTTGTCTATCATACACATGTCCGATCCGTGATGTGAATCATGAATTTAGGCGCACTGAAAGATCCCATTCGAGAGAGTATCAGTTTCTCATGCTGCAGTGTGTTTTACTGGTAAGTATCTACTCACTAACCGCCATTTTCTATCAAATTTTTATAAGCAAATCTTCGCCCATATTCCTGAATGTTCTGTTCCAGGTTATGCTCATATCAAATTCCAGGAAAATTGTCATGACCGGTGTTAGAATTGTCTTCTTTCTCTTGTTATTCCTTGATTTTATCGATCTAAAATTCCGTTGGTTTCGTCTATCGTACACATGTCCCTCGTATTTGACAAAGCATTTACACTCTCATCCATATACTTCTCAACCTTGTGTTTTTAATCTGTTCATGTTTTTTCCTGCATGCATCTAGTGTATATGTATACCACAATACTCATCATCCAGGTTCGTTTGTTTTTTTCTGATCTCAGTTATCGGTTTTCAGTTAGGGTTTTCTCTACCCTCTCACTCAATCTCGCTCATTATCAGTCTATTACCGGTTTGAAAGTACAGAAAATCGTACTGTAACTTTTTTCTTGGTTTCGTAGGTTCTAGGGTTTGTAATCTCTTGGCTTCCGATTCGGCGGTTTCTCAATCCCTAGGTTCTCAAGTTTGCAGGTATGTTCAATTTTAAGTAATTTAAATCATGTTCAGTAGTGCTAATCTTAACCCACTGCCCGAACCTTTTCTACTTCATGGGGTTTGAGGCCAATCTCCTTTTATTGTCGGGGCTTTGGAATGTTGCATCTTCCCTAAGGTTTTCCGTATTTTTTTTTTCTGTTTGGACAAACTAGTACTGAATATAATCGATAGTGGTTTTGCATAATCCTTGAATTTTAACTGATTCGGTCGTGAATCCAGACCATAACTGTAGATGAAGTGTTTTTCTTTTTTTAAACTCACATTTGAGAGAAACCCTAACCCTCTTGAGTTTGTGTACTTCTCTGTTGTGTTTCCCCGACTCCTTCTTCAACTCTGTCTCCTAGTTTCTTTTTCCTTATTTTTCTTTTATTTTTTGAAAAAAATTCTGGTTTGAAGCTTTACGGCATGCTTTATTGTACACTGTTTTTGTTATTTACTTCCACTGTAAAGATCTTTTCTCCTTTTAACTTCGTTGGTTGTTGTGTAGGATGATTAGTTTTCCTCCAACAAGGTGCAAGTTTATTTTCTTTCCATATACTCATTGAAGTTTCTTACCAAAGAAATTGGGAACAGAGTTGGCGTATGTTTTGGCACAACATGGGTTTTTTTGTTGCTGACATTATCATTATTTGGAAGTGCCGGTAAAGGTAAGTTTTCAACTTTGCTTGAAATTAGAAAAACACACAATAGCATGAACAAGTAAACCGATTGAGCACAACTAAAAGAAAGAAAGAAAAAGAAGAAGAAAACTGATTGAACACATGTACATAAGATTAATTATTATTTGAAGTACTAATTTGTAGAAGTGTATCCAAGATTTGTATTTTTCAAAAAGGAAAAATATGGATTTAATTTTAATATTTGTAGATGGCACATGGCAGTGAGATATTTTTTACTTTGGTATGTTTTTTTTTTTAAAATGATTTTCTTCTGTATGTCTATCCTTCAGGCAGTGTGGAAGGTCTCAGAAGTGCTCTAAAATGGACATTAAGAAGAAAAGTAAGATTTCCGCTAAATTTCCATTTCTCTACCTTTTGACCTTCTACTGAGTATCTAATGATATAATCTTCCCGAGTTATTTCTTCAGTTATTGAAAGTCTTTTTTTTAATAAATATATCTTGAGTTTAATATGATAATTTTCCAGAAGAGAAAAATATGGATCTTCATTATTTTTTAAACGAATTTTAATCTATCTATCTTTTTGGGCCTTGAAATATTTGTTGTCTCAAAATATTTGTTGGCTCAGTGTAATCGTTGCTTCTAAATATTGGTTGGACTCGACATCAATGTTGGTTCCAAATATTGGTTCGCTCGATATAATTGTTGCTTCCAAATATTGGTTGTCTCGATATAATCGTTGCTTCCAAATGTTGGTCGGATCGATATATTAGATGCTTCCAAATGTTGGTTGGCTCGATATATTCGTTGCTTCCAAATGTTGGTTGGCTAGATATATCTGTTGCTTCCCAATGTTGGTTGGCTCGATGTAATCGTTGCTTCCAGATCTTGGTTGGCTCGATGTAATCGTTGCTTCCAGATGTTGGTTGGCTCGATACAATCGTTGCTTCCAGATGTTGGTTGGCTCGATACAATCGTTGCTTCCAGATGTTGGTTGGCTCGATACAATCGTTGCTTCCAGATGTTGGTTGGCTCGATATAATCGTTGCTTCCACATGTTGGTTGGCTCGATATATTCGTTGCTTCCACATGTTGGTTGGCTCGATATTCGCTGCTTCCACATGTTGGTTGGCTCGATATATTCGCTGCTTCCACATGTTGGTTGGCTAGATATATTCGCTGCTTCCAGATCTTGGTTGGCTCGACATAATCGTTGCCTCCAAATGTTGGCTCGCTCGACATAATCGTTGCCTCCGAATGTTGGCTGGCTCGACATAATCGTTGCCTGCAAATGTTGGCTGGCTCGACATCTGGCTGGCTCGATATAATCGTTGCTTCCAAATGTTGTTTGGCTCGATTGTTGGGTAACTTTTCATTGTGAGGGCTTCTTTTTTGTTTTTCAATGTGTCAAAATTTCAAAGCTTAGGAAATTGATGAACTACCATATATTGATCCATCTGACTAGTGGTTGGAATGACATGTAATTTGAGTCAATGAGAGAGTCGTAGCCAAGGATGATTGTTTTGTGTAAGTTCGTATTGACTTTTTTTATGTTTTATTTATTTATTTATTTAGATTTCGTGGGAAAAGGTAGCATGGGATTTCTAATGCACGTCCTATATTATTTCATCAGGCCCTTCTCATAAAAGTTTGCAATCACATGAAATAACTTTGTTAGAAATTTGTTTATGAAATGATTCATTGAAGTTTGTTTTTATTTTTTTAATGGATGATTTATGGTTAGAATAACTAAATTTATCCTTTTCAACATTAGCTTGCCATAAGTCAATGGTTTTCGCTTACCCCCCTTGCTTATCTGGTAAATAGTTTTGAAAATTTTAAGTTCGAGATTTCATATTGAGTTTTAGAAACTTGGTGCTATTTTGCTCCAACATTTTGCTCGTGTAGTTTTCTTCTTCTCACCATATTATCTGCAAGTATAAGACAGTTTTGGTAAAGTTCCTTCATCTTTTTCATAACTGATAGTTGCTAAAATTTTGAAGGATCAAATTGGGTTTCTTGGTTATACGAAATTTTAAAATGAACTTTGAATTATTTTCGTTTTTGTTATTCACATGTTTTCTACCTAGGAGAATCACGGACATGCTAAGAATGGCAGCGTGTCGGTGCTCGGACACGGCTATGACACACCTTTATATTCTAATGCAAGTATCTTAAAGCTTGAATGATAGGTTTCTTCATTAACACATCCATATCATTTAAACCAATAATATTCTTTTGGACTGTCTTCTGTGCTACATCACTATTATGTGTATCTGGCACATCCTAAAAGTCATCTTGCAGGCATCTTGCAAGTGGAGTATGCCTATTCTCTTCGAAAGATTTTTTATTGCCTTAACTTCATTTGTTGTTGTGTAGGCCGTTCCTACCAAAGAAATTGGGAATGGAATGGGTGTATGGTTTGGCATAGCGTGGATCTTTTTGTTGCTGCCGTTATTTGGAAGTGCTAGGGAAGGTAAGTTTTCTCGTTCTAAACCTTTGTTTTTATATGATGGGTCACTTGGCCTTTATGTGTTGTCTCTCTCCCCTACCTCACTTCCTCTCCCCTCTCTCTCTCCTTCTCCCTCTGTCTCTCTATCTTTCCTTCCCCTCTCTCTTTCTCCATCCCATCTTTCCTTTCTTGTCTCTCTCCTCCCCTATTTCCTTTTTTCCGTCTCGTTCTCCCTCTCTCCTTTCCTATCTCCTCTCTCCCTCCCCTTGCCCTTCACTATATCTCTTTTCCCCCCCTTCTCTCACTCCCCCTTCCCCTCTTCGTCTCCATCTCCCTCATCTATCTCCTCATTTTCCTCTCTCCCTCTCTCGTTCATTCACTCATTGTGTTTCAATGTTATTTGTTTGGAGGATATGTTTTGGTTAGGACTATCTTATAGTTGGTTAGGATTAAAATTATAATTTTCTTAAGGTTTGTATTTGTGGTTGTAGATGAAAAATCCATGGATCTTTTTCCATTTGTTATTCTTGTATCTATCTTCCCTCTCTTTCTCCATATGGTTGGTTTGATTGACAGCTTATATATCAGGTTCTCTAGGTCAAGGTGGCTTGTCATGTTTTCTCCTTGTCTATATATTTTCTCTCCTATTATATGTTATGTGGATGGTCATTCCTTCAAGATGGTCATTCTCATAGTCCATCTGGAAGGGGGAGCATTGGAATGTTTTCTCCATGATAATATAACATTGCATTTGTTTGTTTATACCTTTTATGTAAGGTATTGGTGATTTGGGATTCTTTACATTCCGTTCTTTATTATGTAAGTAGTAAATTTTTTGATGTACTACCTCTAAATATCACAATTCCTTTTTTAATTCAATTGATATAGAAGAGAGTTACTTTGTGTAGATATCGGTTCCTTTTGGTTCTGACTTTGATATCGGTTCCATCACATTATGAGTTATATCATGACATTTTTTATTTTTAGTTTGTATTGACTGGTAAACAATTGTCATTATTTGGAGAGAGCACTTGGCCGTCATTGTGGTCTCCTTTCCCCTCCCTCCTTCCTCTCTCTCCTTTCCCCTCCATCGTTTCTCTCTCGCTCCCTCTCCTGTTTCCTCTTTTTCTCCATTCCTTCTTCCCTATATCTACTCTCTCTCTTTGCCCTTCCCTCTCTATCTCTCCCTCCTCCATATCGGTTTCTCTTTCCCTTCCGTTTTCCCCTCTCTCTCCCTCCCTACTATTGTAGTATTGTGTTTCAATGTTATTTTAATTCTGTTGTTGAATTACATACATTTGTTTTGCTTTGGATTATTGTGTAGTCTATTGGATTATTTTTTACCATTTGCTTATTTATACAAAGCTTTTATATTTTGTTGTAGATGAGAATTACATTAATAGTTTTCTCCATTTACTGTACCAATATGTTTCTCTCGAGTACTTGTGCTTTTTCTTTCCATTTTTGTTGCTCTCCGTCTTTGTAACTTTTTCCGCACGGAAATTTGGATCTCTATTGAACCTTTGATTTAGAGAACCTTTTTCTTTCACCTGCCTTTTTTGGAATTTTAACATGTGTATTTGCATTTTCAAAAACTCGTCAAAGAGATTGTAGTTATTGATCTTTAAAATTTATATATTAACATTTGCCTTGAGACGTTTCTTTCCCCTTGTTTGTTGTTTTGGTCGTTGTTGTTTCTAAACCTTTGGTGGTTGATGTTTTCTCCCTAACGTAACATTATATTTGTCTATATGTATTGTATATGATATTAGATAATTTCTGATTCCTTACCTTCAGTTTTCTGCTTTAGGAATGAATAATTGTATTCGTTGTAGAATAGTGTGTTTTATTGTATTACATTTGAGTTTGGTGGTTATTTGGTAATTAGTTCTAAACACGTGCCCCCGGATTTTAGTTAAATACGATTTAGAATGCTTTTCAAGAAGGAAAATAATGTGTGCTCCGTTGGCTTATATCCCGTGCCCCCACCAGCGTGCCCCAAGTCGAGTTTTTTGTTTTTATTTCTTGACAAAATATATCTTAACTTTACCTTCGTTTTTTTTACTTTTGCTTCCAGCCAGTGTTTTTTTTTTGGTTTTTTTCTTTTGTTTCCTGAAAGTTCCATTCAGCGCTGCTGTTTTTTTTATTTCTTGACAAAATATATCTTAACTTTGCCTTCTTTCAAAATATATATTAACTTTGCCTTCCTTTTTTTTTTCTTTTGTTTCCTGATGGTTCCGGTCAGCGCTTTATTAACTTTGCCTGGTGTCTGTGATCGAATCCATTTGCATTTTTTTTGTTATTACTTTTTTAATTTTCTTAACCCCAAATTAGACAATATCATACCAATGTAGTGATGTGGAGGGTGGTTCTTTGCCCCTAACACTTTCAATTGGTTCCATGTTTTTATTCTCTATATTTGGTTTTTTCTATTGTTCATTACCATAATAACATATTTTTATATGGATTTTATTATTATTTATTTTTTTTTCTCTTCCCCAAAAATTTCTTTTTAAATTTTATTGAAATATAAGTTAGGGAGAACATCTCCATTAGTATGAGGCTTTTTGGGTGATTCCAAAAACAAAGCTATGAGGGTTATGTCAAAATTAGACAATATCATACCCATGCAGGGATGTGGAGGGTGGTTCCTTGCCCCTAACATTGTCGAAATGGTTAAGCTGCGAGGGTTATGTCAAAATTAGACAATATCATACCCATGTAGGGATGTGGAGGGTGGTTCCTTGCCCCTAACATTGTCGAAATGGTTCCTTGTTTTTATTCCCTATATTGGGTTTTCTACGGTCCATTATCCATTATTTTTGTATGTTTTGAATTATTATTTATTTTCTCTTCCTTAAAAAATTTCTTTTTAAGTTTTATTGACATATAAGTTAGGGACAACATCTCCATTAGTATGAGGCTTTTTGGGTGATACCAAAAGCAAAGGTATGGAGATTATGCCCAAATTAGACAATATCAAACTAATGGAGTGATGTGAGAGTGATTCCATGCCCCTAACACCGTCAATTGGTTCCTTGTTTTTATTCTCTATATTTGGTTTTTTCTATTGTTCGTTACCATAATGACATATTTTTATATGGATTAAATTATGATTTATTTATTTGTCTCTTCCTAAAAAAAATTCTTTTTAAATTTTATTGACATATAAGTTAGGGAGAACATCTCCATTAGTATGAGGCTTTTTGGGTGATTCCAAAAGCAAAGCTACGAGGGTTATGCCCAAATTAGACAATTTCATACCGATGTAGGGATGTGGAGGGTGGTTCCTTGCCCCTAATATTGTCGAATGGTTCCTTGTTTTTATTCCCTATATTTGGGTTTTCTACGGTCCATTATCCATAATAATATGTTTTTATTTGTTTTAAATTATTATTTATTTTTTTCTCTTCCCTAAAAAGTTTCTTTTTAAGTTTTGTTGACATATAAGTTAGGGACAACATCTACATTAGTATGAGGCTTTTTGGGTGATTCCAAAAGCGAAGCTATGACGGTTATGCCAAAATTAGACAATATCATACCAATGTAGTGATGTGGAGGGTGGTTCCTTGCCCCTAACACTTTTAATTGGTTCATTGTTTTTATTCTCTATATTTGGTTTTTATTACTGTTCATTACCATAATGACATTTTTTTATACTTCAATTATTATTTATTTATTTTTCTCTTCCCTAAAAAAATTTCTTTTTAAATTTTATTGACATATAAGTTAGGGAGAACATCTCCATTAGTATGAGGCTTTTTGGGTGATTCCAAAAGCAAAGCTATGAGTGTTATGCCCAAATTAGACAATATCATACCAATGTAGGGATGTGGAGGGTGGTTCCTTGCCCCTAACATTTTCAAATGGTTTCTTTTTATTCCTTATATTTGGTCTTTTCTACTGTTCATTACCGTAATGACATATTTTTATATGGATTCAATTATTATTTATTTATTTTTCTCTTCCCTAAAAAAAATTCTTTTTAAATTTTATTGACATATAAGTTAGGGAGAACATCTCCATTAGTATGAGGCTTTTTGGGTGATTCCAAAAGCAAAGCTACGAGGGTTATGTCCAAATTAGACAATATCATATCACTGTAGGGATGTGGAAGGTGGTTCCTTGTCCCTAACATTGCTGAATGGTTCCTTGTTTTTTAAGTTTTATTGATATATAAGTTAGGACAACATTTCCATTAGTACGAGGCTTTTTGGGTGATACCAAAAGCAAATGTATGAAGATTATGCCCAAATTAGACAATATCATACTGATGTGGGATTGGTTCCTTGCCCCTACCACTGTCAATTGGTTCCTGTTTTTATTTTTTATATTTGGTTTTTTCGGTTGTTCATTACTGTAATGATATATTTTTATTTGGTTTCAATTATTATTTATTTATTTTTATCTTCCCCAAAAATTTTCTTTATAAATTTTATTGACATATATGTTAGGACAACATCTCCATTAGTATGAGACTTTTTGGATGATTCCAAAAGCAAAGCGATAGGGTTATGCCCATTTAGATAATATCATACCAATATAGGGATGTGGAGGGTGGTTCCTTGCCCCTAATATTGCCGAATGGTTCATTGTTTTTATTGTTTTAAATTATTATTTATTTTTTCCTCTTCCGCAAAAAAATTTCTTTTTTAATTTTATTGACATAAAAGTTAGGGAGAACATCTCCATTAGCATGAGGCTTTTTGGGTGATTCCAAAAGCTAAGCTAAGAGGGTTGTGCAAATTAGATAATATATGTTAGGACAACATCTCCATTAGTATGAGACTTTTTGGATGATTCCAAAAGCAAAGCGATAGGGTTATGCCCATTTAGATAATATCATACCAATATAGGGATGTGGAGGGTGGTTCCTTGCCCCTAATATTGCCGAATGGTTCATTGTTTTTATTGTTTTAAATTATTATTTATTTTTTCCTCTTCCGCAAAAAAATTTCTTTTTTAATTTTATTGGCATAAAAGTTAGGGAGAACATCTCCATTAGCATGAGGCTTTTTGGGTGATTCCAAAAGCTAAGCTATGAGGGTTGTGCAAATTAGACAATATCATACCATGATGTGTAGGGTGGTTCCTTACCCCTAACATTTTTAATTGGTTCACTGTTTTGTTCCCTTTATCTGGGCTTTCTACGATCCATTATCCATAATAATATAGTTTTATATGTTTTAAATTATTATTTATGTTTTTCTATTTTTAAATCACTCCTCCATCTTTTGGGTGGTTCCTTGCCCCAATATGGTGATGCTATGGGCTTGTAGGGTGCGAAACTTTGAGCTATATATTATCTTCTCTCTTTTGACGTTGGTGTTAGAACTCATCATGTGGAGTATAGATGGTAGAACCTTTCATATTGAGAAAATAAACATTTAAGTATGCTTTCTATGTTTCCTTCGTTGAGTTTGTTAAACTACTCAACTGCCTACTGTCAAAGAATATTACAAGAAGCATGTGGTTAGTTGTTTGATATGTTTTTCGTAATGTAGTTTTTGGTATTTTACTTGTTATCTCTAAAACAGGTGCTTGACTATTTTTGATTTATGCATCAACTTATTTTCTGACACTAGTATTTCTATTTATTTATGATTGGAGAAAAATAATGTACTTACTATTTTACAACTAGCAAAGATCTCGAATATTTTCAATTCTTAAGCAACTCATAAGTATAGTTTCATCTTCTTATTAGTTTACATTGTTGGTTCCATCTTATGCAGATGAGACTTTTGACTAGTTTTGTTTACAGTTTTGACTTTTGAGGACTTATTACTATCTTAACCCATTTTATGTCTCCCTATCCTTTATTGGGCCATCTCCCTCATTTCTCCACCAACAATCAATTAGTGCTCCCCATCTGATGCCTCCATAACCTTTATTGGGTTTACTTTCTCATTTTTTTCCCTTCTATTAAATTTTATATTGCTTAATGTACTTCTATTCTTAGTGGGAAGAGAATCAAGACTAGATCGTAGATTCAATAGCTAATGGCACTTACCAAAGATATTGCAGTAGAGATCACAACTGCACACATACTAAAACAACTGAGAAAGAAATTGCATTGATGGGAGACTTGAAGAATAAGAAAACACACATAAATATCGGTGGTAATTCACTTTACCTTGACTCACCTTATTTATAAATACTTCTATTCTTAGTGGAAACCTTATTTTATAAATATTTCTATTCTTAGTGGAAACCTTATTTATAAATACTTCTATATTCTTAGTGGAAAGAGAATGAGGACCAGATCATAGATTCAAGAACACTTACTAAAGATATTGCAATCACAGCAGCACGAATACTAAAACAATTGAGAAAGAAATATTCTAAGACAGGCGTCTTCCTAGCACTAATGTGTATAGAAATGTTCAATAGTATTCTGGGGCTTACAATGGAATTATGATTGTTCTGATTGATGCACCAATTTATTTTGCAAACACGAGTTTCATGAAAGGCAGGTGCTTCCTTCTACTTGTAGTCTTAGTAGTTTTGACTTTGGCGTTCTTGTCCTCTCCATATTACGTTGAGAACAACTTGCTTTTTATTCTGTGAGTTTTCCCAAGTAAACGAATACAATAAAGGATTTTTGTTTTTCTTTTCACAGGTTACATGGAGATATGAAGTTGAAGTCAACAGTTGGTCGTGGCTCAAATTTTGGAAGAGTTTATTTCGTGATTATAGAAATGACGCGTAAGTTTATTCATCCTTCCACCCCTCCTAGTATAGATATTAACAATGGGGGGCCTCACATGGCCCCCCATTTCATTAAGCACCTTGTCCTCAAGGTGAGTGTCAGCAAAATGGTCCTGATGAAAGTCAGGGAACTGGCGTTGCAGGTCCTCAATCGCTTACCATGTAGCTTGTTCCTCAGCTAAGTTCTTCCACCCCACTAAGGCGGCCTCTCCCTTACCAGTGCTTGTGTTTACTCGAGTAGCATAGACATCCTCGGATCTTCTATCAGCGAGTGGGTGATCGTTTGACCAATCCTCTAGTTGGTTGCGTAGGGTCCAAAGTACTTGTGTGCAAGCTTTTCATTT
The DNA here is from genome assembly GCF_013281855.1 of Momordica charantia. Classification (NCBI taxonomy): domain Eukaryota; kingdom Viridiplantae; phylum Streptophyta; class Magnoliopsida; order Cucurbitales; family Cucurbitaceae; genus Momordica; species Momordica charantia. Next base: position 27,483,940 of record NW_028275167.1, on the reverse strand, counting down.
CGACACTTGGCTGCTGTTTTCTGGTAAGGTCTGATGTTCAAATACACCCAGTTGTCATCCTCAAATTCTAGATCTTGCCTTCACCGGTTTGCATACTTCTTAGTTCTCTCTTATGCTTGCCTGAGGTGATCTTTTAAGTGATCTATTGCCACATCCCTTTCTGCCAATTGCTGATCCAATGTTGCGTTGGTAGCTTTCTTGCTTCCATACCCAATCAGAGGGAGTGGGCCTCCCATAGGCCAAATGAAAGGTGTTGTCCCCACAAATACTTGGTATGTTGTATCGTCTCCGGGCATTTATTGACTATCTTCGACTGTCCATCTCATTGTGGGTGGTAGGTTGTGCTTCAACGTAAATGGGTCCCTTGCAACTGGAATAATTCAGACCAGAAGTGACTCGAAGTGACTCACAAATATCTTGTCATATACAATGGTCTGAGGTAACCCGTGTAGTTGAACAATTTATTTGTCAAAAACATCCACAATCTCTGAAAATGAAAATGGGTGATTTAAAGGGATAAAGTGTGCATACTTACTTAGCTTGTCCACACCTACTAAGATAGTGTCGTTGCCCCCATACTTTGGTAACCCACGACAAAGCCCATGGTAACATCTTCCCATATACGTTCTGGATTAGGTAGAGGTTGTAGGCATGCTGGAGAGTTTGCAACGATCTTATTTCTTTGGCAAACTTGGCATGGCCCCACATAGTCCTTGACATCCTCCTTCATCCGTTGCCAATAATTCTCTCGGGTTAATCTTTAGTAGGTCCTAAGAAACCTAGAGTGTCTCCCCCATTATTGAGTCTAATGTTTTAAAAAGCGCTTCTTGGCGCTATGCGGCAGTGTATGCGCCTTGCCTTGAAAAGGCGAGGCAAATCGGAGGAGGCCTCAAAGAACAAGGAATTTGTGCTTTGTGGGCGTTTGTTACAAAATTAAAAAAAAAAAAAAACCCTAATGACCCTAAGCACAGAATACCTTGCATTTAGGGTCTTTTTTCTTTAAGTCCACATACTGCTGGTTGAAAATGGGCCAAATCCCATAATTTTTAAAACAACCTCCACGATTTCCTCCAACTTTTTCCCTCTCTTTCTTCTCCAACTTCAAACAACTCCCAACAAGGTTCTTTGTTTTGTAATTTCTCAACCTACATGACGGTAAGGTAAGGCCCGCTCTCACTTTTTCTAATTTTCTATCTCTCTCTAAAACAATAAGCTCTCCCTCCATTTCTCTAAAACAGCAAGCTCTCTCTCTTTTTTCTCTCTCTAAAACAAAATGTTAGAATTTCTTTATTTTGAACTATCGTACTAGTTCAGGATTGTTTTCATGTTTTTGTGGACCATTGACTCTTTATGCTAAAAAACTTATAATGTTTTTTAATCTTATTTTGCTTTTACATGTTTTATATGTGGATATATATTTTTATTTATTTTTATACATAAAACGCTTCGTGAAAAAAAGCCCGCACTTTTTTGTGCCTTGCGTTTAAGCTTTTACATGCTTTAGAGGTCTATTGGACTTTAGTACGCCTTGAGCTTTTAAGAACATAGATCCAGTTGTGGTGTAACTTTAGAACGGTAGGAATTAGAGTAGACTTCTTGGACAGTATCAGGCAGTTCTTATACCTCAACACGCCTTGTTGCATACTAAACTTGGGGCTCCCCTTGGTATCTTTGGCTAAATCCGCTATTACCATGAACAAGTATGGGTCATTATTTAGGTGTCTAATAGCGTCGGTGCTGAAAAGGCTGCTGTGTGGGCTACTGGTGTGCTTTAGGATAATGCATATGCTGCCTAATTCTCCAACCCTGACTTGTACTAAATTTCAAAATCGTACCCTAGCAACTTTGAAATCCACTTCGGATATTCGAGTTAAATTACTCTCTGTTCCATCAATTTTAGAGTATGTTGGTCCATCCTTACTATCTTTGGCTAAATCCGTTATTACCATGAACAACTTTGATAGTACCACTGCCATTAGCTCTCGTTCATAAATTGGTTGGTTTCAGGCAGGCCTGTTGGGGTAAGGTATGGCGAAAGAAAGCATTAGGCTGCTGATTATGGGACAAAATTGCGCCCAATCCATACCTGAGGCATCCATTTTTATCACAAAGACTGCGGTGGCTTGCTCATCCCAGCAAAAGGCATTCTTCTTATGAAGCTGAGCTACTGGGGCTGCTAGGGACAAGTAATGCTCTATGAAATGGTGGTAATACTCTGTCAAGCTTACGTGGTTGAGGCCATTGCAGCATTGCTCTTACTTTTTATGGATCAACGTCCACCGCCTGCAGAGACCCAGTGTCCCAGATATTCAATCTTTTCCCTCATAAATTGACACTTCTCCAAATTGGTGTTCAACTTATTGTTCTGCAAGATGTTAGACGCCATGGTGAGATGTGTTATGTGAGAATCTTCGTTTGGGTTGTATATCACAATATCGTTAAAGAAAACAGGTATGAATTTTCGTAGGGAAGGACGAAAAAGCTGGTTCATTAGCTCCTAAAATGTATCACCTAAAATATTAGAAAGAGCGAACGACATGACCACAAATTCATGGTCCCTCATGAGTTCAAAACGTAGTTTTGGGCACATCCTTCCTTTATCTCAAGGAGGGCTGTTATTTGTCAAGGTTAGAGGTTGTTATTTGCTGAGATAAAGTTTGCATATGTACTTAGCTTATCCACAACCACTTGGATAGTGTCGTTGCCCCCAGAAAGCAATAGGTCGTTGATTCTGGGATAAATCTTTCGTGCGTTGCATCCATACATTATATATTTATTTTGTTCTTCGAGTGTTGATCCTATTATTTTGACTTATTTATCAATTGCTTTGATATGGTAGTTTCTCTGTTTTCCTTGCAATATTGATGCATAAACATAATTAGCTCTTTTGGTCACAAAATATTGACGGGATCTAAATATTGATTGCTTTGATATAATAGTAGTAGTTTTGATAAATAATGTGTCGATATGATGTTATTTTGACTTGTTTATCAATTGCTTTGATATGATAGTAGTTGTTTTGATAAATCATGTGTCCATGTCATGGTTGTTTTAAACTATGGGTCGCAGGAAAATATTGATTGCCTCAATATAGTAGTTGTCTTTAAGCTTCAAGTACATCAATATAATGATGTTTGAATATACCATATACATTCTTGCCTCGAAATATGAAATATTGATTGCCTCGATATAGTAGTTGTCTTGAAGCTTCAAGTACATCAATCTGTCTTGATATAATAGTTGTCGTCTTATTTATCAATTGCTTTAATACAGTAGTTGCTTTGTTTTCCTTTATTTCAAGTATTAGTCTTGAAATATTGATGGGCTCGAAATATTGATTGCTTTGATATTAGTATTTGTCTTGATGTAATTTATATGAAGTTTGTTTCGGTAACTTTTTTGGTTTATAAAATATTTATTTTTGTGTGTTAGTCCCAAGGTTAGAAATGTCGATGTCGATGTCGATGCAAATGTTGAGGTCCCGATTTTATGGACATAAGACTTTAGTTGTAACTTAATTAGGCTATGATTAACCATAATCGTTGTGTCGGGCCTTTGTCAAACATTGAGCCTTTTGTCTTAAAAGTAAATATTTTTTAATGTTAGTAATGACATATTTTCGAAATGTTGTGGATATCGCAACATTTGCTATTTTGGCGATATGTTGACGACATGGGGAAAAAAAGACTCTCTCCTCCCCTTTCGATAGGGAGGTTGTCGACATGTCGATGTGTCGACCAATATTTAAATTATTGGTTAGTCCTATTATTTTGTCTTATTTTATCAATTGTTATGTAGTATTTTTATTTTATTTTTTGTAGTTCATATGGGGTGGAGATTCCAACTTACAACCTCTTGGTGCATTGAAGTATTGGTCTCGAAGTATTGATTGTTTTGATATAATAGTTTTATTGATAAATATGTCTCGATATGATTTTTTTGAAAAATTGGTCACTTCTAAGTATTTGTCTTGATGTAATTTATATGAAGTTTGTTTCGGTAATTTTGTTGGTTTATAAAATATTTATTTGTGTGTTAGTCCCAATGTTAGAAATGTCAATGTTGATGCAAATGTTGAGATCGATGTCCCGATTTTACGGACAGGTCGATGGACATGTAAATTGCAAATATTGGTACAAATTTTTTGAATTAGTAAATAAGACTTTAGTTGTAACTTAATTAGGTTATAATTAATCGTTGGGTTGGGCCTTTGTCAAAAATTGGGCCTTTTGATGTTAGTAAAAGACATTTTCGAAATGTTGTGGATATCGCAACATTTGTATATTGGCGATATGTTGACGACACGGGGAAAAAGGACTTTCTCCTCCCCTGTCGAAGTGGAGGTTGTCGACACGTCGACATGTCAATATGTTGATCGATATTTAAATTATTGGTTAGTCCTTTTATTTTGTCTTATTTATCAATTGTTTTGTTATAGTAGCTTTGTTTTCCTTGAAATATCGTTGCATTGACATAATTGGGAAGTATTTTTTTGAGTATAACATGTGGGGGTGGGGATTCCAACTCATAACTTCTTGGTGCATTGAAGTATTCGTCTTGAAATATTGATTGTTTTGATATAATAGATGTCTCGAAATATTGATTGTTTTGATATAATAGATGTCTCGATAAATGTCTATTTTGTCTTATTTGTCATTTGCTTTGATGTATTGTTGCTTTCTTTTCCTTGAAATATTGGTATTGATGGGCTTGAAATATTGACTACTGTAATAGAATGATTGCTTTAAATATTTGTTGCCTTGAAATATTGATTATATCAATCTTTTGAACATTCAATACTTTGTCATAATGGTTGCTTTAAAATGTTTTTTTTTTTCATTGTTTCATAATGATTATCTTGAATTATTGATTGCTTTTAAAAATATGTTCCGTTGGTGCTATTTATAGCTTCCTTGAAATATTAGTTTCCTTGACTCATGATATAACAAGATTAGAAAGTTGTTTGATTATTTCGATATAATAATTATCATGAAGTATTGATTGTTTCAATATAACAAGATTATCAAGTATTGTTTCAATATAACTAAATTCTAAATGTGTGTATTTTTTTATGGCACTAAATTCGAAATATTTATTCTCGATGTCTTAAAATATTGGGTGTTTTGATATTGATGGTATATAAATTTGATGAATTTACTTCATTTTCAATATGCAGTGAAATAAAAGAAATAATGTAATATAAAAACAAAAAAGAAAAGTAGGGAAAAGAATGTGGAAATTGGATGTCCCACTCCCACATCGACTGCAGACACTGAAGAATGAACATTAGGGAATGGTTATAAATAAGGAACTGGCGGGCTTCACAATTTTATCTTCGTGTAGCGATAGGCGGGTTCCGAATTATTTGGAATGTCTCTTCTTCTCCCCGATGCAAGGAACGATGAAGATCGAGATGCAAGGAACGATGAAACCCTAACCCTTCCAATCCCGATTTCTTCATAATTTCTGCACAATTTTTGAAACCCTAATTCTACCCATTCCGATTTCTTTAAATATTAACAACTTCATAACCTAAGAAACCCCTAATCCTACTAATTCCGATTCTGTAAAATATTATCAATGTCTTGCGGTTTCACCGAAATTTCGGCCGAACCTTAGAATCCTAATCCTACCAATTTCGATTTCATATTTTTATTAATTTCTCGCAGTATCATCCAAATTTCGATGTTCGGATCATCCGTTGTGACGCTCGATCGATTCATCAGAAACCCTAACGTTTAAACTTTAATCTGATATCCTCCTTTTCAATGGATTAATGTTGGGTACTGCAAATCACGAAGATCAAATTCATCCGAAAACCCTAATCTGGTAATTGATCGTGAATGTCTTGAGGAATTAATATAATTTCGCGCCTATTTCTCTCTCTTTTCCATAATCAATCTTTTCTTTCGCGCCAAATATGGAACTTGAATCACGGAACTCCTCAATCCGATTTTTTTTTTTTTTTGTATCGAATCAAACTTTAGAGGATCTTACGATCTCCACATTTCTGAGTCGCAACAGCATTGTTACTTCATAATGGTGTCAGTCATCCTTGCTGTACTTCAGATCATGAAGCATTTGGTATGGGATCTTATCTATTTATTGATAATTTTAACTTCTCATCAGATTCTTTTTATTATTTTAGCATTCGTGATTAGGGAAAAACAAGGAAGCACTCACGTTTTCTCAGAGTATGGGAACTTTGGCGAAAGTATTGAATGTACCTTCCATTTCTTTGGTAAGCATTGATAATAAAAATTTAGGATCCTTTCTCTATATCTTTTAATTACTTTATACAGATTGAATTCAGTTTCATGCTGATGATGTTTAGAATAATATGCTTTAAACCAAAATCATATTTAATTTCTTTTTGGTGCTCCATAAACTAAATTTAGCAACGATGTGTGCTTATTATGAACAAGGCATTAATGAAGACCTTGGTAAGTTAAGTGAAATACTACATACTTTTTTATTTCATACAAACGATATTGAATTCTGGTTGTAACCGACTTATAGTCATGACAATCTGCTCTTTATCTTGCCATTAGAGCATATAACTGTTAATCGCCAACATATTTGTTAGTCTTTTAGTAGTTTTTTTTTTTAATTTATTAAAAAAATTAGAAACATAATATGAATATGTTTATTGTGAGCCATAATGCTTTTTAACAAGTGGTAATGGTTTAGGTTGGAGACATTCCCCAAGGCCTTCCAAAGTTTTCTGTTCCTAAAAGATTCGAGCATGTGAAGTCTTTGATTCCAACTGCATTTCTGATCACAGGAGTTGCTATATTGGTAGGAGAAGTCATTCATATCCCTCTAAGTTTGTTGCTTACACGACAATCATGCTTAACGCTTAGTGGTCTCTTTTGAACATTCCTTGCTCTTGGGAATCTGTTGGGATTGCCAAAGCATTAGCAGCAAAGAACGGGTACGAGTTAGATTCAAATCAGGAGGTATGTATTTGCCCTTGGGAAATGGTTTTCAATTTCTACACCTCTTGAAACTGGCTAATTCACATTGCGAAAAGTGAGTTATAGTTCATATCTTATTGAACAGTTATTTGGTCTTGGAGTATCCAATGTCGTTGGCTCATTTTTTTCAGCATATCCCACAACATGTCAACTATCTTTTACAACTTATCTCATATGGTTGCTAATAATTGATTCACTATCGCACGAAATCTAGAAGAATTTGAGATTTCTCTGTTAAATGAAAATATATATATATATATTCTTTTTTTTTCTGTTGGTTTTGTAGGTTCTTTCTCAAGATCAGCCGTGAGCCACGAAAGTGGAGTAAAAACTGGCTTATCTCAGATTGTTACAGGAATGGTCATGGGTGGGGCCCTTCTTTTCTTGACTCCATTGTTTAAGTACATACCTCAGGTTTATCTCCATTCTCCGTATTATAAAAGACATTGAACATAACCAGGGTGGTAATATGTACTTTTACCATATAATTGTTGTACCTTTGTGTTCATTTTTCCTCTTAGAAAAAGGTCATAATACTAATGCTGCAATCATTATAGGTGCTAAGACAACTTAAATGTGATTTTTTTTATATTGAACTTTTTTTAGTCTTCAAAGCTTAAACTTTGAGGTTCAAATTGACTTTAACATTTAAATTATATCTTATTACTCTCTTCCATATCTCGTTTTGGACTTTGACTTCATTTAACTGAACTTGATTTAATGCATGGATTATTGTTTTGAAAAAGCAGAGGGAATAATGTAGTAAATTTGAGATTCCAATGCTATTTGTACCATAAACTTGGAAAAGCTAGAGATGTTAGGTTAGATTAAAATCAAGCATTTAAACTGTACTCTAACCACTTATCTATTCGTGTCTTTAAAGCCACCATCACATTATTTATTTGAAGATGCTAACTCTGCTTCTTTGTTCTTTGTCGTCTTAGTGTGCATTGGCTGCCATTGTGATCTCTGCTGTAATAACTTTGGTAAGCACCGCCGAATTTAATGCAGTAATTTTCTTATTTTTTTTTTCATTTAGTTAAATCTTCTGATGATATTAACAAATATGACTAAATGTACATTTTATCTAATAAGTGAGTTAATTAGCTACCACCCTGAGAAAAAAAAAAGAGTTAATTAGCAAATGGAGCATGATCATGGTTGTGTTTGTTACTACAAATATACTGTTCAGATTTTTGTTCTGACTTTCTTTATGAGGCGATTAAGCGTAAGTTGATTGGACTGTGAGGATTGGCAAGTGAATACCAACGCTTCTTCCTTTTCTCATTCTACCGGACTTGGCCCTTAGTGTATCTAGAAATCTTCATTTGGGGTATCCTCGTTCCTTGCAGTTGAAAGAATCTTTGGCAGATTGTCTAAATGGAGAATCTAGGGTTGGTTGCCTTTTGCTTACACTATCCATTCTCTCTCTACTTTGGTGGGAGAATGTCTTCTCTTCCCATTTGTTATCCTTTGAAATTAACGATATCGTCTCTTATGTGGGGATAAAAATCTTAAGTTGTTTGGACTCTCTGCCGTTCGTACAACTCTAAACTAAAATTATATACTTTCATCTTATTTGAAACTATAGCCTAATTCTAAATTTCTTCTTGTGTAATGAATAAAATATTGATTTCTTCTTGTGATGCTTCCATCTTTTTGACTAACTGGTCACCTTATTCGTGAGGTTTTTTGTTTGCTTATAAGTTGATAGATTTTGCTCAAGAAAAAGGAAGTAGGAAAACTCAAGAAGTTAGAAGTATCTCTTGATGTCACAGTGAAAATTGTCATGATGATACGGTGATTGTGGGAACATATTTCCCTGCTCGTTTCAATGAGATTATCTATTATGGGGGCATTTTTTTCTATGTTTTCATGATTGTAGATGGACGTGCATTTACTATTGTCATGAAACAACTATTTTCCCTTTCTTTGGATGCTTATCGTTTCAGGTGGATTACGACGAGGCTATTTTTCTATGGCGCATTGACAAGAAAGATTTTCTTCTATGGGTGATTACTGCAATTTCTACGTTGTTTCTTGGCATTGAGATTGGTGTCTTAATTGGGGTACGTATTTAAAATTGTTCTGATACGGTAGTTTTATTTAGATAATTATTTACTGTCACTTTTAGTTTGTTCAAACTTATAATGGATATGTTTTATCATAGCTTTCAACTTGAAGAAATTAATGGCTGTAAAACTATTTGTAAGTAAAAGTAAAGGATAATTACACAAAAAATCTACAAGTATATGTTGGATTTATCAATATTTGTGTCAATATTAGTTGTCAATATTAGTTGTCAATATTTAGTCTTTATTGTTGATATTCAGTCTTTATGGTGTTTATTACTTTCCTTGTTTGTAGTAGGTCATTCTCCTATGTAAGAAGACCTAAGTTACATGTTTGAATCATGGAATATATTTTTTACTCTCTCAAATTAACATGGTATCAGAGCTTAGGAAGTAAACCCTAACTCTCAAAACCCTAGCCATCATCTAAAATATCAAACCCTAATTTTAAAACCCTAGCCGTCAATCAAAATCCTAGTCGGCATCCATTCCTCCTTCCGGTAAGTCTACCTCTGACGAACTCCCCACGGCAACGCAGCTGTTGCCGTCGATCCGTCGTCCTCACCGTTGATCTGCACCGGTGACATCCGCACAGATCCGCCGCTGCTCCCATCCGCGATGCAACCTGTCGTTCGCTGGTCTCCGTCATCCGCACAGATCCACCGCGTCGTGACCCCTCATCAGTCGACCTCCGCGTCCCTTCGTCTGGTATTCGCGATCGCCCATCTCTGCCTGGCGCACATCCTCGCCGTCTTCGATCTGCCAGCACTCTTGTCGGTCGCCATCTTCTGCTCACAGTCGACCTCTTCTGCTTGCAGATCTCACCGCCGCTTCTGTAATTACCGTCAATCCTGTCCATCGGAGATTTTCTAAGTATTGCATTGTTCAGGGCTTTGGTTCAAATCGGCTCGGGTTGGTTCATCTGCCATAACTTATTCTGACTTGGTTCGACTCTCCTGGTTATGGTTATCTCCTTTCTAATATCAATTTGTGGCCTGATTTGATTTGGTTAATTACTATCTGGTGGTGTGATTCTGTTGTCAGTTTTTGTTCAGGCAAAGTTGTTCAGGATAAGTTGTTTATTTAAAATGGTCCAAATCTCAACTGACAATGGTAGAGAAATGTTTGGTGATAGTCGTGGTGACTCAAGTATAGAGTAAATTCATCAAATCCTAAAATTGCTATCCTCCAATTTACCTTCTAATAACTCATGTGTATCCTTGACACAAACAGGTATTTATTCTAAGGCTTTCTCGTGTAGTAACTCATCTCCATGGATTATAGATTCTGGAGCTTCTGATCATATGACAAGTTCTTCTAATCTCTTTGAATCATACCTTCCTTCATATTCCAATGAAAAGGTTAAAATTGCAGATGGTAGTTTTTCTTCTGTTGCAGGCAAAGGAACCATTAAATTGACTGAGACAATTTCGTTACAGTCTGTTCTTCATGTTCCAAAATTAGCATGTAATCTTTTATCTGTTAACCAACTTTCTAAAGATTCTAACTGTCGTGTTACTTTCTTTGAATCCCATTGTATTTTTCAGGATCAGAACTCGGAGATGATAATTGGCCGCGGTAGGATGATTGATGGTCTCTACTACTTTGATGAAGGTACCTTTAGTAATAAAATAACTCAGGGTCTTAGTAGTATTAGTTCTCTTTCTGTTAGGGAACAAATTATGCTTTGGCATCGTAGACTAGGACATCCCAATTTTTTCTATTTAAAATATCTGTTTCCAAAGTTATTTAAGGGAATTGATTGTTCATCTTTTAATTGTGAAAGTTGTTTTTTAGCAAAAAATCATCGCTCCACATATCTTCCAAAACCTTATAAAGCTTCCAAACCATTTTACTTAATTCACAGTGATGTTTGGGGTCCTTCTAAAATCAGTACTCATAGTGGAAGAAGATGGTTTATTACTTTCATTGACGATCATACTCGCCTGTCTTGGGTTTATTTAACCTCAAAAAAATCTGAGGTGAAAGACATTTTCAAAAACTTTTATGAGATGATTGAAACTCAATTTCAAACAAAAATTTGTATTTTACATTCTGATAATGGAACTGAGTATTTTAATGAGTTTTTGGGAAATTTTTTGAAAGAAAAAGGTATGGTTCATCAGTCTACTTGTCAGGATACTCCTCAACAAAATGGGATTGCTAAAAGAAAAAATAGGCATTTACTTGAAGTAGCACGTGCTATAATGTTTTCTATGCATGTTCCAAAATATTTATGGGGGGAAGCGATTCTCACAGCGACCTACCTAATAAATAGGATGCCTACTAAAGTTTTAAATTTCAAAACTCCCATTGAGTCATTTAAAAATATTTTTCCAACATCCCGCATATATTCTGATCTACCTCTCAAAGTTTTTGGGTGTACTACTTACGTTCACACACCTAGTCATTTCAGGTCGAAACTTAACCCTTGCGCTATTAAATGTGTTTTCTTAGGCTATGCTTCAGGTCAAAAAGGTTACAAATGTTTTGATCCTCAGACAAAAAATTTTTTTTGTGAGTATGGATGTGTCTTTCTTAAGGGTTTGATAGTGGTTGATAAGGGTTTGATAGTGGTTCAAAATCCAAAGGGTTTGATAGTGGTTCAAAATCCAAGTTGGAACCAACTGAAACTACTGAAGATGGAGGGCGATTAACAAAAACCCTAATCTCAAAAGATCCATATTTCTCATAAGCAATGGTCACAGTGGCTGGCATTAAACCACAGATATTAGGTTTAACTTTGATGAATGCATCTGAAGCCTCCAACATGTTAAGAGTCTTTGAAGAAATCTTCAGTAATCCCCCGAAATGCCTACCAATAGCTTCAAAAGTAGAACGAGTCCAATAATACAAATAGGTCTTTGATTGTTATCCAACCACCGTAACCCTGAATGAACTCTTTTCTATTATGCAGGACTCCACTTTTCTAATTTAATATGATATTTTCCTATCTTTCTCCACTTTCCAGATAGCTCACAAGGCTTAAGCATCCTATCCCCTGAAAATCTCAAGAGACCCTTATCAACCATGATAGGATTTATCACACAGTCAAGAGAGAATTTTTATTTTAAAGCCTTGGAAATCGCATTCCAATTGTCATGTGCACACCCCTTAGAAACCACCATAAGGCGATTCCAATCTAACTCCAGCACCTCTTCTTCTTTTTGAACCCAATAAACTTGAAGTTTGTCGACTTTAGACACCTTAGATTCCTCAAGCATCCTATGGATGATGCCGGAGGCCCTTGCAGGCTTTAACTCACATTTTCCAGCAACCACTTCAGCATAAGACCTTCCATCTTTTGGAGTCGACTTGGGGACAAAACTACCTTTCCTTTCCGAAAACTCCTGGTGAAGCTGTTTCCCTACTACATTAGCATTTTGCGTAGTAGAGAGTCGACATTCCTTACCATCTTCGAAGCTTGAGCTTCTGTAAACCTGACAGAGAAAGTTTTCAACATCTTCCAAAATACTTGCCAACCATCTCTCTTCGATCCAGCAGGGACAAGTACGCTCTTCCTACCACCCGTAGAAGGCCATACCACCCATTCTAAAAACCAAATGTTCTTAGTTCTGTATTTTTGTATACGACATTGCCCAAGATCATCGCGTAGCTGAAAGAATAAGGAGTTCGGAATCGATTGCTGATTAACTTCCAACATGTGATTTTCGAACAATAAAAATTGAGAAGAGTGTAGGGACATCACCGTTTTCCTTGCCACATCCTCAACCCTGAACATATCATTCTCACCCCAAATACAGAAGAAGGAGCCATCAATACAACAACTACTGATTTCCTTAATGAAAATTCGGAATGAACCACGAACAATAAGATTAAAATCAAGCTAGAGACAGGCTAATTCAGAAACTAACAGCAAAAGAGAGACCGAAAGGAAAGGAAGGGAAGGAAGAGAGAGGAGAGAGAACAGAGCATTTTTTATCAAGCTCTTAAAATTTATTTCTATCTATTTATGATTGGAGAAAAATAATGTACTTCCAATTTTTCAGAGCTGGTTCCCCAACAGTTAGATGTTACCAAGTCGAGATAATTATTTATTGGTCTTAATTGCTATTTTACAACTAGCAAAGATTTCGACTATTTTCAATTCTTAAGCAACTCATAAGTATCCACATATTTAGTTCCATCTTCTTATTAGTTTACATTATTGGATCCATCTTATGCTGATGACATAACTAGAAGTATGAGGTTCGACGACATCAAATAATAGTTTATTGACTAATTTTGTTTACAGTTTTGACTTTTGAGGACTTATTACTATCCTGGATAGATTTCTTCGAAGTCGTGGCATTGAAGAAATAGGTAGGAAATATAACCCTTTTGATGCCTCCCTATCCTTTATTGGGTCATCTCCCTCATTTCGCCACCAACAATCAATTAGTGCTCCCCATCTTTGGGTTTATTTTCTCAATTTTTTTTCTTCTATTAAATTTTATGTTGCTTAACGTACTTCTATTCTTAGTGGGAATAGAATCAAGACCAGAATAGATTCAATAGCACTTACCTAAGATATTAATAAAAATAAGAAAACACGGTAAAATACAGTAAAATATGAGTAGTAATTGCATAACTTACTTTACCTGGATTTACCTTATTTATAACCACCTTCTTCCAACGAACTTGCTTGCTGATGACTAATATACTTCTAATATCTTGCTATCATATCCTCGTATTTTAGTATTAATTCTTTGATTTGTTCCTATTATAGCTCTGTTGGGACGTCTTCCTAGCACTACAGTGTATAGAAATGTTCAATAGTATTCTGAGGCCTACAATGGAATTATGATTGTTTGGATTGATGCACCAATTTATTTTGCAAACAAGTGTTTCATGGAAGGCAGGTGCTTCCTTCTACTTATAGTCTTAGTAGTTTTGACTTTGGCGTTCTTGTCCTCTCCATATTACGTTGAGAACAACTTACTTTTTATTCTGTGAGTTTTCCCAAGTAAACGAATACAATAATAAAGGATTTTTTTTTTCTTTTAACGGGTTACATGGAGATACGAAGTTGAAGTCAACCAATCTGCTGGTCGTGGCTCAAATTTTGGAAGAGTTTATTTCGTGATTATAGAAATGGCACGTAAGTTTTATTCATCCTTCTACTTTTTTAGAATTCATAAAATACATATATATGAAATGCCTCACTTGTTTTTTCTCTTTTTGTTGGTGTGCTCCTCCCACTATTTATTTTCAGCCAGTCATGAGTTCTATTCTATTCTTCCATTCGTTATCTGTTTAATCTAAGTGGCCATTAAATAATATGGTTTGCATAATCTTCATTAGTATCTAATAACAATTTCATGTGCTAAAAGATTTCATCTCTAACTCATAGATAACTTTTGTGTAGAATATGAAAGCCTACGTTTTAGAGTGCTTTTAGCCAAAAGAACCTTCACCATTACCAAAAAGAGTCCTAACTGAAGATTCGGCCCAATTGACTTTTAATTCCAAAGACACTTCAAAAACTCTAACATTATAAAGCATTAGATCATCCACCTCACAAGGGAAAATTTTTTTAATAACACTCGCAAACTGAAGATGAGAAACCATTATTGTTTACCCACAGAAAATCCTCCGGCGGAACTTTCTGAAAGTTCAGAAAGTTGCTGAAGAAACAACTATCTGCAATTTACTAAAGAACTAGATAATAATAAAAAGAAACTTTGTGGGCTTCTGGGTTGCATTGTATCTGTTTTTGAACTGGCAAGCGTATGATAGAAATGATTGCTTTTTGCTTAAATTCTAATTCTTGATTGGTTGCTTCTACATCTGCATTCGACCACATGCCATAGCTCTTCAGCAGTATTCTATTGAGCCATTTACTTACAATTGGAATGTGATATTGCTGATATTATTTCTAAAACAGGTGCTTATTTCAATTTATTTATGATTGGAGAAGAATAATGCACTTACAGATTTTCAGAGTTGCTAGTTCCCTAACAGATTGTATTAAATATTGAGTCTAAAATTGAGTTGTCAGATAATTTATCAAGTTAAATGTCACCAAGTCAAGATAATTATTTTTAATTCTTAAGCAACTCTTAAGTGACCACATATTAGTTATGTTGTTGGTTCCATCTTAATAGGATTGATTTATGCATATGACATGATTAGAAGTATGAAGTTCAATGACATCAGTCATCAGATAATAGTTTATTAACTAATTTTTGTTTATAGCTAGAAGATTATTTATTTATCTTTATTATTGATAGATTTCTTCTAGGTCATGGTATAGAAGAAATAGGCAGGAAATAACCCATTTGATGCCTCCATCTCCCTTGAATTGTTGATTTAATGATTGCATTGATATATTTATTGTCTAGATATTTGTTGCATTTGTGAAAGGGTTTCTTTGAATGAATATATATATAAAAAGCTAAGAATTCTTTAAAAATAAAAAATTGATGAAAGTAATTGCATAATAATTGGACTGTTATTTTAATGCAATTATTTTAGATTAAATAATTATTTAATAAATTATTAATTTTCATCATAGTTGAAAAGTATAATTTATTTTTTATAATACAAAAATGTATGCAGGTCAAAATTTATTAAGAGTGAAAAATGCATAGACAACTCAAAATATGTTGATATTATACAATAAAATTTGTTCTTCTTCCATAAAGAAATAGTTTTTCATCATCAAATCATGTGAATAATAGAGTAGTTATTAAAAGTAATGACAATTGAATTAGATAATTTTGTTTGTTTTTTTGTCTTTTATTCTATAGATTTTTTGCAATCTTGATGTAAAATCTTTAGATTAAACTATGTCTAATTCTTTAAAGAAAAATGTTTTTGTTTAACAAATTAACGTTTAATTCTTTTAAATAAGTGATTTTTTTCCACAAAATACATCCAATCCTTATTTTAAAAAGTAATTTTAAATTTTTCTTTGACCAAATAGTTAAATTTACATCTGATTGTATAAATTTAAGTTATAATCTTAAAAAATGTTATAATTTTCATCTCTATTAAATTTATGTTAGTTCATCTTATTCAGTTTAAAAATCTACAAAAATATTCTAATTTAACAAAAATCAAGTTTCTCAAATAATTTATGTTAGTTCATCTATTCAGTTTAAAAATCTATAAAAATAGTCTAATTTAACAAAAATTAAGTTTCTCAAATTAAGTTTGATTAATGTACAAAATTTAATGTCAAATAACTCAATCAAAACTTTCAAACTTGGAACAATTCTAATATCGATGACGTCGTTGCCTCATCCTTGTCTAAATTATATCAATTATTTTTATACTAAAATATGTGTTTTTTAATTCATTTGACACATGAGTGATAATTTATTGGTAAATTTTGTGATATATTGACGAAAATTATAATATTATCCAATTATAAGATGCAAATTGATACACATTACAAAGTTCTTGTATAAAATTGATATTTTTTCAATCTTTATATGCATTTGTGTTCGGATCTGCCACTGAGTGCTTCTAAATATTGGTTTAATATATTAATATTTTTCACGTGTTGAAATGTACAATCGAGTTTGATTTTATTTTATATGAACGTTGTGACATCATTTTACATGATTGTAACGAGTTTTATACGTATATATTCTTTTTGAGGGGACACGGCCGCCATGAGTTATTCCAAGTTTCTGGTAAAATCACGGACTCCCATTTATCAGCATAAGTTTGTTCTATCCATCTTTTTAAGGCTTCTGGGTGTCTCGAAACCCTAATTTTTTGGGAGTATTCTGGTGGATAAAGAAACCCAAGAATTCTTCATGTTCTTGGAAAATGACCTGAATTGCCCTTGAAGCCAGGGAAGATTTAGATGAACTTACCAATTCTTTTTTTCCATCAATAAACTGTAATTTTCTTCTTGGTTTCGCGGGTTCAAATTGTTACCTCGGTCTCGATTTGGAGGGTGGGTAATCTCTTAGCTCTCGATTTGGCGGGTTCGTTATCCCTATATTCTTAATTTGGCAGGTACGTGCCTTTTGTAATCTTTACATAATATAAGCTTTTAAAAAAATTAATAATAAGATTTAGGAAAAGATGATATATTATTATTTGTCATTAGAAAAGATTAGTTTAAAAGATTATATTATAGGTAGGTGAGAGATATAGTTTTTAAATAAATTATATTAAAATTTAAAATTATTTTATTTTAAACTATTCTAGTATATATTACAATTTCTGATACAAATATGAAATGTCATGAAATTATAATTTAAAATTCAAACTAGTTTGAAGTCAACAATTTTTTTAATTGAAAAAAAAAATCTTATAATTCATATACAGTAATAAAATTTTATGTAATATAATTTATATTACAATTTCAACTTAAACATTAATACGAAGAAAAATTAGAGGAGAGATGGGAGTTAAAGAAGTTTAAAAAAAAAAAGTTTTTTATTAAATATAATTTTGTATGATTTTTTATTTCACGAGACTAGATAATTGTATTAATAATTTTACTTTAGAGAAGTTCTAAATGTTAATATAAAAAAGTTTTCTTTTCAGAAAAAAAGTTAATATAAAAAAGTTTAATTAATTTATATATATAATTTTATTTTGAGTTAGCTTCTTCCTTACGCTGGCTCCAACGGCTATAAGAACGGAGTCGCTTCTTCTTCTCTCCTCGTCGCCGCCATCTTCAGTTCCCGTAGTCAGTCAACCATCCAGGTTCGCTTTTCTTTCCCGATCTCATTTATGGGTTCAAGTTAGGGTTTTCTTTTCTCCACTGATCTCTCTGTCAATCTCGCTCATTATCAGTCCATTATCGATCTTGGAAGTTCATAAACTAATATTGCAACCTTCTTCTTGGTTTTGCAGGTTCTCTGTTCGCGTTCCAGTTCCATCATTATGAGCAATCTGGTTCAAGAATCGTGTGAAGCCCAAAAGGGCGAAGACGAGGTGTTGGATCCCCGTTTCTCGATGCTGTGCCTCAACTCCTCCGGCGGCGGAGGCCAACATCACTGTGCTTCCTGCGGCTTCCCTCAACCTCGCTCCGCCGCCAGTGCCACACCCATGAAACGCCGCTCTCCCACGCCGTTTCAAGACCCCAACTCCACCTCCAAGAGGCTCTTTCTTGATCCACAACACAATCACAGTCAAGATCTCCCCCACGCTTTCTCCAGGATCGATCTCCCCATCCCTTTTGGGCCTTCAGCCCAAATCCAGGTCCACTCCCCCCTCCGCCGCTCCCTTTCCGACCCTGACCCGGCCCAACACCTTAACGGACCCACTCTGCCTCCTCCGCCGCTGCCTCTCCGGCGTACTGTTTCTGACCCGAATCCATCTCCCGGCCCCGACAACATTTCCGGATCCCCAAATAAGGTTGCCCCCACTAGAGACAGCCCTGATTCCAAGGTTTGTGTTTTCTTTAATATGTACTGAAGTATTCGTCAAACGGATCCAATCAAAATCAAAATACAATTATATTTTTATGTTTCTTTTGTTTACAGAGGCTGACAGGGATCAAGGAGCGATTGAGGGAGATGAATGAGTTGTGGAATGAACTCATGAAAGAACACGAAGAACGGGACACAAAAAAGGTATGATTAATTAATTTCTGGAATTTCCCCACAACATTAATTAAATTAGCATTAAAAATGGTGGTGCAGAGTGGTGGTTGTAAAGATGAAGGGGAAGAAAGTGTGGGAGTGGAGAGGGTGGGAGATTCATTGGAGATTCATTTGAAGTGCCCATGTGGGAAAGGCTTCGAGATCCTTCTCAATGGAACTAGCTGTTTCTATAAGCTCCTCTAAATATTTCCCTCTAAATAATGTTTCTATAAGCTGTTCTTTCATTTTTTCATTCCATTTCTTTCTTTGTTTTTGTACAATGCTTCAAATTACCACACAGCTGTTGTTCAACAAATAATCAATGGGTTCAATTTTGCTAGTGGATAAAGCTTTTGTTCTTCTCACTTTTGCGTAAATATTATCAGTATTTTGTGATACGAAATTGATTGGATTTTTTTTTTCTTTTTGAAATTTGTGTGTTTTGTTTAATTATTGGTCTTGAGAATTCTCTTAATTGGACTTTATTTCTTGTACATATTTGTTAGAGATTAAAATTAGTAAGATTTGGATCAGAATGTGTGGAAGAAAATGAAATTGAACAGAGAAGAAAAGTATATATAAAAGGGAAGTTGCTGTAGACGTGCATTGCATGCATGCAAATTGATTTGTCCAGAATAAGAGAAAAACGATTACTGATATAATTGCCCAATCTTTTGTATGTATATTTCCTTATGAGTAGTATAGGGAAAGAAGGATAAATGGTCATATATATATTCTTAAAGTTTCTTATTAGGATGTTACAATGGTGAGAAAGTGTTTATCAAGGGGCATATCCACTGTGGCCACTGCCCTCCCCACCAAACTGCATCGGAAAAAGTCATTCCCAACGTTTTCTTGAAAAATCGTTGGAAGAAATCATTCCCGATGTTTAGAAAAAGTCGGGAGAAGTGCCATATGCCCCATGCTCCTCAGGGAAAAATTCAAATACTATAGAAGTACCAAATTCCACTTGTTTCTACTATAAATGAAAGTAATAGACTCCATTTGTCATTGAAGAAGCTCTCCATGCGGTGTTGGCTACCACCTTGAGAAGAGCCAAAAAGTTCCTCCAAATGGTCTGTGCCTAAATCTTACGAAACCACCAGATTTTGGATCTTCACGTGGCAATAATGAGAAGTCATGGAAAGATAACAAGATAAAGGGGAAGAGAAGGGAAAGAAGAGAGAGAAAGAGACGATGAAAATTAATAAATGATTACATATGATTAAGAATTATTGCCATGTCAGCATTACGTTGGTAACACCAACAATAGTATGACTCTAGAATCTGAACTATTTTTTAAAGGTCGGGATCAAACTGTCACTCTTTAAAATTTATGGATTAAATAGAAATCTATCTTCAAATCAGGGACCAAGTGTATTTTACCCTAAAAATATTGTATCTATAGAGATTGAGTAACTGAAACGATTAATAGTAAAGTTCAGTTCGAACGGTTGACTAACCACGACGTTGCGGGAATCCAACGTGAACAATGAGTCCTCTCAGTTTGATTGGTCAGTCTTTCCTCTTTGCCAACAGGTCGATCACGAGAACAACCAGTCCTTTGGTCGGCATTGGTATTCCAAGGTCTATATATCTTTTCAGAAAACTTCATGAAGCTTATTATGCACGATGAAAATTTTCGTTTTCTTGTAGCAAAAAATTTAAAATGGAGGTAGGAGGTTGTTTGAATCTAGCTCATTTGTTTATTCTTATATTATTAATTTACTTTACTTTTTCTAATAACATTTTCAAATTTATCGTCTTCTATTTATTGAAATTGCTGATTCCAAACGAAGAATAGCAGTCAACTCACAGACAATAAAATTCAAGTTACTACTTTAATCTAAAAAAAAAAAAGAAAAAAATCAAGTTAATACTTCAAATTGACTGGAAATTAAATTAAAGCATCAGGTTATCAATTAAAATGAAATTCAAATTTTAGAGACTAAATATATTATTTTTCAAATTTTAATCTGGGTCTGCAAAGAAAATAAGTCAACATTTAGAGGCAAGTTTTACACAGCTAAAATTGACTCATAAATAAAAACGAACCTCGAGATATTGTTTCAGGCATATTCTTGGATTATAAGTTGTGTTAAACACGTTTTTTCTTGAACGATGTATTAAATATCATGATTAAAAGTTTAATAACCTATTAATATGGAAAGTTCAACAACTTATATTTTGTTGGATACTTTTAAAATTCAAACATTGATTCATTAGAAATACCATTAAGTATATATTTTTTGAAATTTATAACTTATTCGCATACCTATTATATAATGTAATTTATGTATTTTTATCAATTACAATAATATTTGAAGAGAAAAAAATATAAAAATAATGTTAAAATACTACCGTTTTGATTTATTTTGGTCAATTTACTTTTAACTTTGATTTATTTTCGCCTTCGTATTTGAAAATGTTTATTTTGATTTATGTAGTTTTAAAAAGTGACCTTCATTCTATTTTAAATCTTTCACAATTTCAATATCACATCATAGTCAATATATTTCTTAAAATGTAAACATTACTTTATACTAAATAGTTTCCGTTAGGTGTAAAATTTGTGTTAAAATATTATGAAGAGTGACTAAAATTATCACCTTTTAAAAGTGCGGTACTAAAATAAAAATTTTCAAAGTACAGATATTAAAATAAATTAAAGTTAAGACCTATTTACTTACCGAATGAAAATCAAACGAAAGCAAATAAATCGGAATAAGAATGTTATTCATTTGCCGTTTACCATAAATTTTTTAGAATGGGAATAAGAATTATTGTTTACAAAAACTGTCTAAATCAGAATCAAAATAAGATCTATAACGATTATTAGTATACATTTTTATTATTTCGAGCTAATTATTGTTAACTTTTTAATTATAAAATAATAAATTTTAATTTATTTTATTACTATAGTAAATATTTTTTATTATAATATTAAAGATTACACTAATTAAAATATTTTTTTATTAGTCAACATCAACTTAGCTCAATAGCAATTGAATGGAAAAATTGATTCCTATCTCTTTATTCCGAATCAAATAAAGCGACCAAAACTAACATTTTTAAATTATACCGACTAAAATTAACTCAGCCTAAAAGCAAAGGAAACAAAATAGTATTTTAACTTCAAAATAATAAGGTAAATGAAAATTGGAAGAAAATAGTCCGACCGCCAATCTTCTAATTCCGCTAAAAAAATTTGCCGCCAACTTCGGTTATGTTTTGCCACGAAGCGTTGGTTCCAAGCCGCCACGTACCATCGATGACGGCGGCGACGGCGGCGGCGGTTGCGTCTCTCTCCCCCTCGCTCCAGATCCTGGAGCGGGACGTTTTAGGGTTTGTGTTGTGCTCGGCGAGCTCCTGCAACAAAAAATGAATCCGGAAAGTTTGTTGGCTTCAGCAGCCATTAACATAGGCTTGGCCTTCATAATCCTCTCCATCTTCTCCATCCTCAAGAAGCAGCCATCAAATGCCGCCATATATTACGCTCGCCGCCTCTCGCTCGGCCAACGTATTTCCTTCGAACCTTTCACTTTCCGTCGACTTATCCCTTCGGTCGCTTGGATTCCTCGGGCTTTTCGTGTCTCCGAAGATGAAATACTCTCAATCAGTGGCCTTGATGCCCTCGTTACCTTCAGACTCTTCAAGCTCGGGTGCAATTTCGCTTCTCATTTTGGTTGCTTTTATTTCCTTGCATGTTTTTACTGAAATTATTATGCATCATTGATGTGTTAAATGGCGGGGGAAATTACCCCATTTCGAAAATTTGCTAGTGTATTGATCCTCACGTCGTTTGAAATTGCTATCTACAATTGATTGGTTTCGACAGAGTGGAATTGTGAGAACTCCAATCATCATGATATGAGAGAGTATTAATTTTCAAGAATTATATGCGATGGGTGTTCGCTAATGTGAATTTGGTTTGCTTCTGGACGCAGCATTAATTTCTCTGTCGTGTGCTCTCTTATTGGGTTGTTGGTACTTCTCCCCATAAATTACTTTGGCCAGGATAAATCGTCCAGGAGTTACCATTCTTTGGATTCTTTCTCAATATCCAATGTCAGGGAAGGATCTGACTGGTTAGTACCAATTCTCCTATCTTCTTCTGCTTCATTATTCCTCTCCAAGACAGTGGCAGATTTAGGATTTTGTTATAGAAAGGGCACCGTTGGTTGAATTCTGAAACTACAAATTCATTTACTTGTTTCAATAGGTTATAGGTCACTCTCTACTTTGACTATTAAATTATTGTTTATATTGTTTTATTGAAATTATTTCAATGTCAATGTAAAATATTGATGTTAGAATTGTATGAAATATTGAAGACCACCTATGGTTCACACAATCTGTTGGTTAGCTTATAGTCTTGGATGTTGAGGGCAACTCACTGCCTCATTCTTATAAATAATCCATCCCATTATTTGGCATACTAGATGAAATAACGTATTTGGTACTTCCAGATAATACGGTTCTTTGAATCTATTGCAATTGTAACAAGACTGCAAATGTTTAAAATTGAAGAATCGGAGAAACAATTGCTGCATTCAAAGAAGACAAACAAGAGTGACGATGAGTGGACTGTTGAAGAAGAATAAGCTGAAGACACATTGATGCATGTCAATCTCCTCTGTTAACATGAAAAACACTTTTGCGTTTAGCATAGCTAGATAGAGAGAATGAGTAAAATAATATATTATTCGACCGACCACATTCACACTTGATCCACAAGTCTAATTGCTGCACATCATTTAAAATTAAATGCATTAGTTACAGTCTAACTAAACAAAGCAGATACAAGTATAATAACTGAACGGCTAAGACTTGACCGTAGCAGTTGGGTCAGCTTAACTAACATTGTGTCATTTTACAATTCTTCTTCGGTCCTAAATGATATATAGTTTCTTTGACTCTATTTAAGTAGTACCTGATTTACTGCATGTCCTATATTGAATTATT
Source organism: Momordica charantia (assembly GCF_013281855.1). Classification (NCBI taxonomy): domain Eukaryota; kingdom Viridiplantae; phylum Streptophyta; class Magnoliopsida; order Cucurbitales; family Cucurbitaceae; genus Momordica; species Momordica charantia. The sequence goes on along the minus strand of NW_028275167.1, from coordinate 27,460,372 downwards.
CCTTTTCCGCAGGCTTTGGGTACATTTTTCATGCTTATGCTTCATATCATTTTTTGGAATATACCTCTTGCATAAGGTGAATACTGACCCTGAAGAAGTATTTATGTATATTGAACGTAGAAAATGATAGTTACTGTATCCATGCTTTTGTTTCAGGAATATAATGGGATATTAGTTAAAAGAATTCAACAACTTAAAAGCATGAGAAAACGACCTGATCAGTTTACTCTTCTAGTTCGTGAAGTTCCTTTATGCAGTGAACACAAGGCTCGTGGGTGTAATGTTGATCATTTTTTCTCAAAATATCATCCATGGACTTATCATTCTTATCAAATATTATCTGATGTGAAAGAGCTTGACCGGTTGTTGGTAATGTTTAAAACTTGTTGAGGACTTGAGAAACAGTTCTTATCTTACTATCTAATATTTTTTATTAAACAATTCTGATGTAGACAATTATTTGCAGAAGCAGGCCAAGTCTATCGTGGAAAAGATTGAGGAAAGAAGAAAAAAGTTCAGTTCTATGAATGATAAGAGAGAACCCTTGCTCTCAGATACGTCTCGACAAGACGCATTAAAAATAGCTCTCCTTGAGGAAAAGCTTCGGAAGTATCATGGTATAATTCATAACTTGCAGATTCAAAGTGCATCTAAGCATAAGGTAATTTTACCAGATTCAATAATTACATTTCAGTGGTAACCTGTGATCTAGATTATAGTATTATAGATTACTTGACTAAGATTATTCTTTTCACCTTCAAAATTAGAAATATTCTAGACATTTTGTTATTCAGATGCTTTCTACTAACCAAGTTCTTTGTATTTGATATTCCTGGGGCATGATAGTCCATCACATCTCTTTATGTTGAATGATAGTATTAGATGAGAGTGTGATATGCCTGCTAATACCCTGACCCTTCTGGTGCCCTAAAATATGGGGATTCTTCAGGTGTATAATACACTTCTATATCATTTGATGATTCTTTCATATTCTGCAGGAGCTTCCTGTAGCCTTTGTTACATTCAAGTCTCGTTTGGGTGCTGCATTGGCTTCTCAGTCACAACACTCCCTAAATCCTCTTCTTTGGATCACTGAGGTTGCTCCAGAACCTAGTGATGTATCATGGAAGAATTTGGCAATCCCTATTAGACTGTTACCTCTTCATGAATTTGGAGTTATTGTTGGGGCATCCCTTCTTACAATTTTTTTTGCGATTCCAGTTACTGCCGTTCAAGGAATAGCTAAATTTGAGAAATTAAAGAAGTGGTTTCCACCAGCCATGGCAATAAACTTGATGTAATTTTATTTTTGTGGCGTTTCTTGTCTTACGAATATTAACCCTATACATTTATATTGCTTTCTTATTTCAATTGACTCCTATTGTCCATTTTTCATAGTTTTTTCTTTTCGTTTGGTAAAAATGTCATGTAATATGTTTATTTTTCCGTATAACCATGGTTTCATTTTATTTGGCGATGTGTTATGATGGTTAGAGGCTCATGTCATATCACTCCATTAGTCAACATTCCACTCACAGCCACACTAAGTAGTGAATATTGATTCTTATAGCAAAAGAAATCATGTTTTTGGTGTTGATGGATTACTTTTGCTCGGATTTTTTATATATGGACCACACCTTGAAATCTTGAAAATCTATTGTAAGTATCTGAAAACTTGAATGAGATCTTTTTTCCTTAACAACATACACGTGCATTAAACCAAAAAGTTATCTTTTGGAGCGTGTCTTCTATGTAATCTATGTACATCAGTGTCTCTTTCTGCTATCCTATTCATTAGACTGCACTCACGGGGATCTAACATGTCAATTTTTCCTTCAGACCAGGATTAAGCTCTGTTGTGACAGGGTATCTTCCCAGTGCAATCCTGAATGGATTTATATATGTAGTCCCGTTTGCAATGCTTGCAATGGTCAAACTAGCAGGTTGTGTTTCAAGGAGTAAAGAGGAGATAAAAGCTTGTAACATGGTTTTCTATTTTCTGGTGGGAAATGTGTTCTTTCTGAGTTTGATATCAGGATCTTTACTTGATGAAATTGAAGAGTATCTTGCACATCCTAGAAACATCCCCAATCATCTTGCAAGTGCTGCATCTGCTCAAGTATGCCTATTCTCTCTTGTTCAGATTTTCTGACTGCTACCTTGCTTTCCCTTTGGTCATATTGTCAAACATTAGCGAAGCTATTCTAAAAATGGCCATGTACCCTTTCCCGGGTTTATTTGATTTTTGAATTCATTGCATGCTTGCTTGGACAGAATTCTTTCAATATTTAGATGCTATTCGTTTATAAAATTTATTCATATGGATTATGTAAGAACTATTTTATTGGTTGAAGTTGTTGGTTTCTTTGTGTCCCAGGCTGATTTCTTTGTGACATATATACTGACGACTGGCTTATCAGGATTTTCTTTAGAAATTCTTCAACCTGGTTTATTAATTTGGGATCTTTTGAGGTCATGTATATGTTGCAGTGGAAAGGAGAAAGATGCATATTTGTACTCTCTGCCACATTTTAGAATTATCCCTTTTGTCTCTCTCTTGCTACTCATTGGCATGGTATATGCAGTAGTTGCACCGTTGCTGCTTCCATTTCTCATCGGCTACTTCTGTTTGGGCTATGTTATATATGTCATTCAGGTTGATGCTCTTACTAATCTTTTACCCCAGATAGTTTTTCTTTTCTTCCATGTGCTTGTGTATTATCTATATCGTGTGATGCATCTTCACATCAACATGGTTTTAGTAATTGCATGGTTATTATATCCCACGGGAACTGGGAAAAATTGGTTTCTCTTCGAACACTGAAGGTATGCCAATAGGACATACAAAAAAACAAGATAGGAAGGGAAGGAAAGAATTGAAGATCTCCTCCTTTCTTAGTCAATTTCTCTATCTCAAGCTGGTGAAGCCTGTCTTAAAATTCCTTGCCATGTTGATCCCTCAATGTTGTAGAGTCAGGCAGTTATCCCGTGAGATTAGTCGAGGTGCGCGTAAGTTGGCTTTGGAGACTCACGGATATAAAAAAAAAGTAAAAAAAGAAGTATGCAGTGGATTTCTACCTTCCTTTCTGCCCCCACTTTTTTTTTCTTCTTTTCACTGATAGTACTCCTGGCGTTCTCTGGTCACATTTTCAAGAGGACAACAATTTTGATGCCTATTTTGACCGTGAATTTATTTGAAGTATTTAATTAATTTATACAATAACAATCAGGAATAGTTAATTTAGTGGTACTTCAATTAATTTTTATACAATAACAATTAGGAACAGTAAATTTAGTGGAAGTCATGAATGTAAGTTCAAGTTCAAAGCCTTGCTTTGTTAGCAGGGATTATCTTCTAACCTTTTTAAAGAAAGTTTCGACCGAAGAACGGAAAATGGTTCTTTATCCAAATTATAGGCTGTTATTTAGCAATTTTAATTATCATTTGTGAGCCTGACTAAGCGGTTAATGTTCCTTTCCTGGTTCAAACTTCTTGTCTCAGTAAAAATCTAGAGAAAATCCTGAAAGATTTCTTATGGAAAGGAGTTGATGAAGGGGGAGGTTCCTCGCCAGGTGGGACATTGTCTCCCAGCCTTGGGCGGTTCATGGTCAAGTGGGACATTGTCCCCTAGCCTTTGGAGCTGGGGTTAGGCATTGGTAACTTGAGACTGCATAAGAAGGTTTTGTTGGCCAAGTGGTTGTGACATTTCTTTACAGCCAGACGCTTTATGGCATAGGATAAACGTGAGTAAATATGGTTCCCACCCTTTTGAGTGGGCTTTAGTCTACAAGTTTATGGCCTTCTCTAAGAATGTTTGAAATGCTACATCTTCAAGTTTTCCTTTATTCTCTCAATTTGTGAAATGTTATATCCGGGGAAGATTCAGATATTTACTTTTTGGAAGATTGTTGGGCGGGGGATAAGCCTCTCTGTGCTTTGTTTCCCTGGTTGTATCAACTTTCAGAGAAGAGGTCACATTTAGTAGCCTCTATCATGCCTTATTCGGGTTCTTCTCCTTCCCTTTCATTGGGCTTCAGTTGTCCTTTGTTGGATAGGATTGTGAGAGTGGTAGCTCTTCTTTTTCACTTGGGTAACTCTCAGATGTGTTCGAGGAGGGATATCTATTTATGGACCCCTAATCCTTCGGGGGTTTCTCATGTAGCTCTTTGTTTCAGATCTTATGTGTCCCTTCCTCACCTTCTTGATGTTCATTATTTCTTCCATCTTTGGAAGGTTAAGATCCTCGAGAAGGTCAAACTCTTAGCGTGGGAGGTCTTGCATGGGAGAATTAACACCTTAGATCGTGTTCAGAGACAAGTCCTCTTTTGTTTTGTGCCAGCAGCGACGTTGTTTGTGCAAACATGCATCGGAGGACCTCAACCATATCTTTGGAGCTGTCCATATTCTCAGGCTTTATGGAATCGCTTTGTGACGGTTTTTGGGATTTTTTGGGCACATAATAGTGATTGCTGTGCTATGATGGAGAAGGCTCCTCCTTCTGAATCCTCCCTTTCGAGATAAGGGCATAATCATTTGGCATGCGTGTTTTTTTCTATTTTTATAGGTATTTCTAGAGAGAAATGGTAGAAGTTTTAGAGGGGTGGAATTTGGCTAGGTTCAATTATTCCCTTTGGGCGTCTGTCTCTAAGCCGTTTTATAATTATCAGTTAGGCCTTATTTTTTTGGATTGGAGTCCTTTTTGTGCAGTTATATTTAGGACCCCCTTTTGTGGGACCAGTATTTTGTATGCCATTGTATTTTCTTTCATGTTTCATAATGAAAGTTTGATTTTTCATTTAGAAAAAAAAAAAACAGTTGTCAACTTCTTCAACCTTCCCCATACATAAAACAATTTCAAGCTTATATAAAGCAATGGTACTCTAGCTTCTACATGGCTTATTTTAAGTTTATTTCTTGCAGATCGAAGACGTCTATGCAACTACTTATGACACATTTGGGCTATACTGGCCTTACATTCATCACCATATAATAATAGGGATCATTATGATGCAAGTGACTATGATTGGCCTTTTTGGACTGAAGGCCAAGCCAGCAGCTTCCATTTCCACAATTCCACTACTTTTGATAACTTTATTCTTTAATGAGCACTGTAAGAGTCGATTTCTTCCTACATTTCGCTGCTACCCAATACAGGTAACTTTTAGCATGTGCATTTTAAATTTTTATTCAAGTCAGTGCTATAGAATAATGTGCATTTTGATGGTTGTTTGTTGTTACTGTTGGTGATGCAAAACATGTTTTTATGTGGATGCCTTTCAGTTACTTATTGTTGTTTCATCTTTGCTCTAAAAACGAGAGGCAAACCCTAATGGTTTTTCCTTATTCCATTTTTATTTTTCTGATGAAAAGAGATTTTTAAAGTCACCACTTTGAATCACATACCTGCTATTGAATATTTCACTAGTTTCCCAAGTAAGGAATTTTATATGAAAGTTTCTAATTTTGACACCCGAGATTCCGAGAAGAATAGTTGAGAGGTTCCTAATACAATCAACCAAAGGAAAACTAAAAAAGTTTAGACATTAGACGGGAAATTGAACCTAGGTTGTTCACGGTAAGGTTAGGTTAAAAAATGTATTGGACCTAACTAGTTGTTTGGAATGCTAAAGTGTCCAACTCAGATAATTAATCTAACTCAATCTAACCAAGTAACATATTGGTGTTAATGGTACTTAACCATCTATTTACCTACTTTTAACATTCGAATTAAAAATAATTCTTCAATATCAATTCGAAGAATTAGAACCAATTATTTTAATGATTTTTTTGAGATTTAAAGTAATAATAAAAGTCATTCAATGGAGTGAATTTGAAAGAAACATACTCACAAGTGACTTTATCATGAATATAAGAAATATATAATTAATAAATTCAACTTGGTATGATTCAACAAAAATAGATTTAAGGACAACTATGAATCAACTCAATTTATATGGTTCAACTTATCTCAATCCAAATTCCAAACTAATTTAAACATGTTTATATCTCATCGCTCTTTGTATGTTCTTTCATTTTACCTCAAGGAAAGCTTGGTTTATGATGTTCTTTCCTATGCTGTAATACCTGCTAGAATTTTCATAAAACCATCTAATGTTTCTACTATATTTATTATCCACCCCCACGTGGGTGTCAAAATGTGGAGAGATTTTTTCTCTTTATTGGATGTATGAAATATTTATGCTCAGATAATTGAAGTTTATAGCAAGGGAGCAATATGTAGATAGATATGAATAGTAGCTGTGATATAATCGCTAACAAATATCAACTAAAGTTGGGTGAATTGATTTGATCAGGAGGCTATGGAAAATGATGAACTTGATGAGAAGATTGGTGAGTTGGAAGTTAACTATGAAAAGGCAGCCGATGCTTATTGCCTGCCTAGCCTGCAACCTCCAGACTTCTTGCTGGCACCAGAGTTAACCACTCGTCCTTAGTAATTCCAACTTGATTTCGACTTATCAACTCTGGTAGACTTCTTTGTACAATGTAGTTTAGAATAAGTTTTGTGGAAAAGGACATCTGAATTTGGTCCCGACCACCTTCTATGAACATGAACACTTGATGCCAGGATTCAATAAAGTTGGACCTCGTTGCCTGGTATTAAGATTTGCTTGTTTTCCTCCTACGCTTTTTTCATCTGGGTGCAAAATTTTCCAATATACTACTTCATGTTGAGCTTCAAACTATGAATTGAGTAATGACCAAAGCAGTATGTTTGTTAGGCAGCTATGTTTCGTTTCACTAAGTGTGAATGTACCACTTCCATACGTTTGGACAGTGGTATCATGCGCGCACATATACATAAAGTAGTTGAGGTTTTCCCAATCGATTTCCTGGATTTAAAATAATGGAAATATAAAAAGGTGCTTGAATTTCCACTTAAGTGGTAATTTAACCGCCGCCTTACAATATGAAGAACCATGTAGAAACTTCTATAGTCAAAGTAATATTAACATGTATATTTAACTTAATAGCTGCATTGCATCACCAACACGATATTTTTTAGGCACAAATAATAAATGCTCTCTCATGATTTTCTTTTCTCAATGACTTCCGGCCTGTAAAGGCTCATGATAATTTCTACACTGAAGGTTGATTATCATAATACATATTTTTAGCATATCAAACTGAGTGCATTTTCAAGGGTAGTTGGGGATGACTGGTGGAAGTTCTGGTTTGGACAACGGCTCCTTGGCTGGGAATTTTGGTGGAATTGGCGTCAGAAAGGGCATCTTGAAGAATGATTTATGGCCAGGAACCTGGATATCTCTACTTAGTCGTCTTCTCCACTTTTGGTTACATCAGCACCTGCATAAGGAAAGGTTGGATTTCAAATATTGATGTTACAGATATTTCCATCTTCTAAGGATAATGCTAAACTAAAATTATATTTTGGAAGTTGTAGAAAAATAAAAGTGAGTGAAATACCTTGGCTAGGCTGAAATTGAGCATCTTTTCCTCTGCTGCATTGCAGATATCGACAAGCAAAATCATGGACGGACAGCAAGATGCCCAGTAAACAGGATACGGTCTTAATAACTTAAGAAAGGTATATGTGCTTTGAATATGCTTTTTCGATTTAGTAGGCTTTCTGATGAATAGCATAAATCTGGTGGCCAATTAATTTGTTGGACAGGTGGGTCTTAGATGAGAAAAAATAGGTAGGATTTCTTATTTACTTCATCAAAATACTATAAAAGATGGCTTGTAGATAAACTAACAACGAAAGTAGAAGACGGAGATAAATACTAAGTATTAAAGTTAACAAAGTATGCAAAATACTGTTTTAAAAATCTTATACTTGGTTTTGAGCTCAATTAATGCTAACTGATTAGCCTCCATTTCACTCTCTGTTTCTTGACCTCTTCAAGGGACAGTTCTGAAGTAATGACAACTATTGCACAATTTCCATCTTCTCTGCTAAATATACTTTGCAGAGCCCCCCATAGTAGTAATGCTGATGGATATGGCCACGAGGAAATCAACTTCAATCCTACAGAACACACTCATAGAATTTATAATGAAAAATTTCTTCAATATATATATATATATAAGAAATTACATAACAGAATAACTATTGAAAAGTAAGGATTTAAGTGTAGAGAAATGAGAAATGAATATCTTACTATGAAATAATAAAAGGATTTGGCACCCAAATACCTTTCATTTTCTTACATTAAGCATAGAAGTATCTATTCTTTAGAATGAGGAGATGTTTGTTGGCTTCTTATAGCTGACATGTTGAAAAAAATTTGGAGAGAAGTTAAACATTCTACTAACATAATAATTTGAACCGTAGTTTTCAGGTTTGCTTTATTGAATTCGAAACTAAATGTGTATTTAGAAACAGTCTGCTAGAGAATGAACACAGTCCGAGCAGATGGGACACTCAGCAAGATAATTGAGGTAATTATTAAGATGAATCCTGACAAAATGATAGTCAAAAGGAAGTCATATCCATCAGAAAATAGAAAACCAGATCATAAACTAATTTTAACTCCTCTTTACTTCATGTTTCAAGGAATTAGAACTGGAAATTCTGATTGGAACACCGATAAAGATTATTTCTTTACAACAAAAGATGGATGTTAAAACTTACAACTTTTTTTGACAGCTAGCAGAATCCTCTCCTAGCCATTAACTGACTGGCTCATTAATGGTTGAAAATGTCTCGAAGTGTTTCATGAACACTTGAAGGTTGGCTTCATTCAAGGTTGTGTTCCTTCCTGAAATCCTATCATTGGATATTTTCTAACTTCTTGCAGCATAATGTTTGGACTTTAATCTCTCTCTTTTTAGAATATAGCATTATAATGAGGTGGGGATTTGAACCCTACAACTTATGAAAATGTCTTAACCGGTAAGTTGTGCTCAAATGACATTAATCTTCTGTATCATATGATGATGATAATACGTTTGATCAACTCATTATCGATTTATTTAAATGTCTTATCTAGTTAGGCCTCATTCTTTTGGATTGGAGTCCTTTTCTGTATGGGGCTCGCTCTTTCTGGGCAGTCTTTTTGTATGCCCGTGTTGTTCTTTTGTATCTATTTTCATTTTTCTCAATGAAAGTGTTGTTTCTCATCCAAAAAAAAAATTTAATTTCCTATCTATCATTTTGTTAAAAAAAAAAAAAAGAGAGAGAGAAATTGAGCTTTCATCAAGAGAAATGAAAGAATACACAAGATACACAAGGGTATACAAAAAACATCCCCACAAAAGGAGTCCAAACACGAGCTAGCTAAATGGAGAAAAACTTTAATCCAAAGAACTTAACCTGATAATTACAGAAAAGTCCAAGAGACTGGTAATTACAGAAAGTCCACGAGATTAAGGATTAGAGCCTGAAGCCCACAAAGAGGTGTTCAATCTAACAATATCCCAAAATTTTTCCTAGGACCTTCCAACCTCTCTAAAAATTTTACTATTCCTCTCTAGTCAAATATCGAATAAGACGGTAAAAGAACAAACATGCCAAAAGACTCTGCCCTAATCTTTCATGATCTTCCAATCTGGCTCAAACTTGCCTAGAAGACTTCCCAATGCTCTCTTCATATTTTCCATTCTTCTCCTTGGAGGAGTATTATCCCTTTCATAACTGAATTTCATTAACATTCATATTTTGTGAACACTTTTCCATATGTTAGCAGAAGAAGGAAATTCTCATGTTCCACCAGAATCTTGCTGTCACGCATTCCTCCTTTTCCCAACCAGCTTTGTGTGTCTCATCTCTTGCATGGGAGTGATCCATATCTTCTCCGTCTTCTTCTTCCCTTTATCTTTATCTTTATTTTATTATTATTTTTTTTATTTAAGGTTCTATTCTATAATTTGCCATGTCGGGGTTTGTGATTTATATAATAATTCATTTGACGACTGAAATAAAGAAAGCCAACTTCTCATTATTCTTTGATTTATCTTCTGATTTTGAAAATGCATGGCTGTTATCTAATTGCTGATAGATATCCTTTCCTGTTAATTGGTTGGGTTCGGGGACAGATGAAAAAGCTTTTAGTTATTGGTGCCAAATATTCTTTATGATTATAATTAAGATTAACCTCATCAGAATTGATCTTGTATTCCAAAGGAAAATAAATGAAGTAATATGTTAATTGTGCGAGGATATTAGGTTCATATTCTCCCATAGCAGTATACCAAGTTCATCCTAATTTGAGTGCAGAATTATGAGAATTATAATGTCTGTACTTGTATCAAAGTTTTCATTTCACATTGATTTTTATAGACTCATTAAGGACTATTTTGGAACTATTATTAAAAATTGAAACATGTTTGATAACTATTTTTTAGAAGTTACTTACATTTTTCTAGTTTGTTCTCATTGATAACTTGTCTTGCTTTAGTTTTCCTTTAATTTTCTAGAACAACTAGATTTGTTCGAATTCTTCGGAAATAAGTTCATGATAACCGTAACATTCAGAAGCCATCCACCATTGGTTTAAATGATTGTAAGACGTTTCTAAAAATTGGCTTCCAAACAGTTAAATTGGAGATGCATGAAACTTTATAGTGAAGGTGATATGAATACATCACGGATCAAGATACACACAAAACACAACAATGTTTATTTTATTGCTATATTGCATCATTAACCTCATCACTTTTAACCTACATAAGTGATTAGTAGTAACAGAAGCTCACTCCCTCTTTATTTTTCCCCTTAGAAAACAAATTCTAGTTTCCCTAGCCATGAAGGCTTCTTTCATAAGCTTACTTCTAAAATGACACTATGCTAAAGCTTGAGGGTAATAGATGTGTTCTTATTCCAAAGCATGTAAGAGTGAGGATAGTTTCAAGGATGGGTGGGGAAGAATGGTGGAAAATGTGGTTTTGGAAGTGGCTTCTTGAGGATTGGGTGATGAGGGATTGGCTTCTTCACAATGGGGTGTGGAATTTGCTGGAAGAAGGGCTTCTTGTAGTGTGGTTTGTTGTGGTGAGAAAGAAACCTGAATTTCTCTCCTTGGACTGCTTCTCCATTTTTAGTTATATCATCAGCATCTGCATGAAGAAAAATGTTATTTAGTCACTGACTTACTGTTTCCTCGGCTCTTGTACTAGGGAACAGAACAGTGATTTCCTTCAAAAGGGGCTGTGCAAAACAAGCATTTATGACTGAAAATGACCCCAAAAGAGAGTGAAAAGTACCTTGGCCAGGCTGAAATTCAGCTACATTTTTCTCTGCTGCATTGCAGACGTTCACAAGCAAAAGCAAGGACAGTAGGATGCCCAGAGAGATGAAAAAAGTCTTCATTGAAAAAGAGAGCAAAATTTGCTTCAGAAGTGCTTTGGCTGAGAAGGCTTTTGTGATGGGTTTGCTCAGCACTTCCCATACTGCTCCCATTTTATAGTGTGGTCTGTGTGTGCTTTGACAGCTACTTTGAAGGCTGTGTGTGACCTGCTAAAATTCATGGGTTTTTAACTTTTCAAATGACTTAAAATTAATGGGTGTCTGTTTAAGAGTTGGTAATCTCACCAGCTTTAACCTAAACTTTAACACCATTTACTAACCTCTTTTTTCATAGTTATAGGCCAATTCAATTCTATGCTGATGGAATAGTGGTAGAATATGGGCATTTCTTTATTTATTTTTATATTAATTTTTCAGATTCTTTTGATAATTTTTCAAGTTTTGAAGGAATATTATATAGTTTTTATGTTGTGCCATAGTGTGGATTTCAAGCATTTTATGTGGAAAATGATGCTTTTTTTTTCGCCTAATCGGGGGCGTTTGAGGTGAGAGTTTGAATTTCGGATGGCGTATGACTTACAAGGTTAAATTGGTTAAATCTATGTTTGTTTCATGAGTTTGTTGGACAAATTCACATGTCTATAGTACCTCAAACCTACTCTCAAATTTGCTCGCTCACAATTTTTCTAAATTGGGACTCCAAACATAGGTTTTTTTAAATCAAAGTTTCTTAAATCCTCAACTTTACGTTCTTCTATTTAAAATAATCAATCTAAGCTTCTTAGGTTCTCGACGTAACATTCTTCTGCTTAAAATATTGAATCGATGCCCGACATCTCTTGTAAACTATATATATAAGAGCATACGCCATGGAATTGAAACTCTATATATATCAGGAACAATTACCGAACGTTGATGTTTATCAAAAACTGAAAACGAAAAATAAGAAACAAGAAATAGAAACGGAAACTAAATCCTTCATAATTGAAATTAACACTGATATTAAATATCAACCACATCCAAGTACTCCACCATTGACATAAAAACAACATTCATATAACTGACCCTTCTTTTTGAAATATATAAAATTCTCTTCTTGTCTTCATTTTTTCATTCTTTAGTAAGTGAGGGTATTTTCTTCTCAAGGATGGGTGGGGAAGACTGAAGGCTTTGGAATTGGCTTCTTGAGGAATGGGTGATGGGGAATTGGCTTCTTCAAAAATGGATGCTTGAATGGAAATGGCTTATAGAATGGTTTCTTCAAGTATGGCTTGTGGTGATGGAGAAACTTGAATTTCTCTTCTTGCCCTTCTTCTCCATTTTTGGCTCTTACACCACCACCTACAAAATATACAGTGTCACTTGCTTTAGTCTCGTAAATCGAAGTCGCTAAATCACTGCCAAACCCAAAAACTACATGTTTTAGTGCTATAGTGAAGAAAAACGTAGGATTCTCGGACACTCCTTTTTGCATGTGGGCTTAAATATTAAGTGTCGTGGCCAGCGTTCAAACAATTTTCATTATTAAAAGGGGTGGTATAAAACTATCAGTTCTATTTCAAAACCAATTAACAATGAAAGAACTAGTCCATATTTATTATAAACCAATGTGAGATCCTTAGCATGCCCTCAAAATAAAAATCGTTTGAGCTTTTGGACTATAATACCATTTCAATATTCATAGAGTTGCATCTCAAAACCAATGGAACAAACAATTCACTTCTATTATAAAGCAAATAAGCCTAAAAATGCGAAAGAAAAAGAAATAGAAAAGTAAAATACACCTTGGCCTGGCTGGAATTCAGCAACATTTTGCTCTGCTGCACAGCAGAAATTGAGAAGCAAAAGCAAGGACAGGAGAATGCCCAGAAAAATGTAAGCAGTCTTCATTCCAAAAGAGAGAGACAGTGAAAAGCACAACCAAATTTGCTTATTTCCAAAAGTGCTTTTGAGATATGAGTTTGCTTTACATATCCACATGTATTATATAAGCTTCATGTTAGAAGGCATTTTGAGGGGCAACTACTTTGGGAGCTGTGTTAAATGCTGCTATAAATTTATTAAACTTTTTGAAGGCCTTCAAATAATTGTTTGGTTTAGCCTCCTTTTTGGTTTAAGATTCATTATGATTTTATTTCCAACTACCCCCTTTTTTCAATAAAATTTTTGTTAAATATCATACATTGAGAAGAAAACGGACTTTGTAAAAGTTTTAATATCTTCTAGCCTTCCAAAATATTGGGTTCGGATAAAAATCTTTAAATTATGTTTGGCCAATTTGTAAGTCATTTGATCGGAAATAAATAAATTCTTATTTATATGTATGTAAATAGTTAGAAAGACGATTTTTTCTTAGTAGAACAACATGTGTGATGGAGATTCGAATTCACAACCTTTTAGTCATTGATATATATCTTGATGAATTGATGTTCAAGTTGTGGTTAGAAAAGGACTCAATTTGCACAATAAGTGATTCAAAATGACCCGAAAAGTTTAAGAGTATTCGTCTCTTTCTTTTGATAGATAGATGGTGGCCCTCTTTCAACACTAGGACGGAGAGTTTATTTGGGGAGGCCGCTGCATTAATAATTTTTCCTATTGGCACAAAAGAAATTAATAGCTAGACCAGCATCTAATAACTTTCTCTACTTAAAAGGGCAATCAAATATGTTTAACAAGAAAAAAAGGTGAAACAGTCCCAAGCTCCTATAATTAAATTTATTCCATAAACATCCTCTAAGCAAATACCCAAAGGCCAAAATCGAAACATGCAATTTCAATTTGCAGTGAGAAAGACAGAGGCAAGAAGCAAAGAGACGTTAGGGCAAGATTCAGCACTTAAAATTGCCTTTTTTTCCAACTTCAAAGAAGGAAGTGATGGATGAAAATGAGCAAAATCGAGAGCAACCGGTAGAAACAGGATTGCTCCCGATTTTGCTCATCTTCAAATTTTCATTTTGGTTTATTTTAGTTAATGTAATTTGAAAATATTTCATTTGGGTCTTATATTTTTAAAAGGGAAAAAATTTTAACATAAATTCTATATGTATTGAAAGCTCCTTAATATAAAATACATTGAGTGTAGAATCCATTGAAATTGTGTTTTTAAAAAGTGAGATAAAAATAAAATGAAGAACTTAAATGATCACTCTTAAAATGTGCCACGACCAAAACAAAAATAAATAAATATAAATTGGAAGTACATTAATCAAAATTTACAAAAATTAATAGTAGAGAGATCAAAATAGTATTCTAACCTAAATAAAAATTACTTTTGAAATAATCCAACCAAACAAATTTGTGACTAAAATTACTTCTAAAAAATTGTAACCAAACAGACAAATATTTTAATTAAAACTATTTTTATAAGAAAGTTCTTAAGAAATTTCTTTTGTAAAAAGTGCTTTAAATGAGAAGCTACGTTAAATCACCTAAATTCTTATATATATATATATATATATATAATAATAATAATGTAGAAAGCTTTAAATGATTCCAAATAATGCATCTTTCTTTTCTTCTCACTATTTCAACCCTGCAAGCCTGATTCAAAATCACACATCTTTGTGAAAAAAGAAAGAGAAAAAAAAGCCACAAGCTACAAATTGTCATCTATGGTCTTTTTATTGTTATTTCTTCCTTTTTTTTTGGTAAATTTTTTTATTATTTTTTATTTCTTGATCAATAGGGGTAAAAAAGTCAATCTTTCAAACATATATACAATACAATAATGAACAAGTTATTCATTCAAAGGCCTACAATCAACACCCGACAGCCAAATAACCCAAAACCAAACATGGAATTTGCAGTGAGGAAGACAAATGCAAGAAGCAAAGAGAGATTGGCAAGAATCAAACTTTAGCTCCAAGCAAGATCATCAACATGTCCTTGTAGTCCCCAGACGTGTCGCCGATAACATCCTTGTCGAGGTTGCTTTTGAACATGTTCGAATACTCCTCCCTAACTTTCATGGCGTCTATCTCAGCTCGACCTATTATCGCTCTGGTTAGGGAATCTTCGTCGGTTCCGAGCCCGACGATGGCCTTGTTGATTACCTGGAAATTTTACAAAGGAATATCAGTTTCTATTTCCATGCAAGGTGATGGAACTTGGAAGTATTGTACAAAAAACAGATAGTTAGTTCATCTATTTCTTTTCTTCATTTTTCTCCATGAAAGGAATTTCTAAGAATGAATTGTAATAAAAAGAATACAAAATAGAGAACATCTCACCTTTGCAAAGTGTTTCTCAGGAGTTTCAATGCACCAGATCGCCACTTTGAAGAGAGATTCTAAATCACTGCTTCCACATTTCATAATGTCCTGAAAATGAAATAATGTATAACTGAGCTTGCAAGAGGGTAAATGAAAACAAATATATATAAGAAAGATTCACATATCAATTGTTGTTAAAGGCTGAACCTGGTCAATAGGATTTCCATACTTTTGCTTATAGCATGCAAAGGTTGCTCTAAGCTGAAAGAAATTCCTTGTGCTGAGTATCCAAACAACGCCACTTCGGTTTAATTGCTTCGCTTTGATAGCATTGTGTAATAAATCCGCTTCTGAATCGGCAACAACATTGTCCACCACTTCTTTATCATGCCTGAAGGAACTCACCAGGCCAACTAGAAGCTACACAATATCCAAAACAAAAGGTTTTTCAAGGTTGCAAATGAATAATCTCTTCAAGTTTTTCAAAGAAAGAAAACTTTTTTGAAAATGCCGAGCAAACTGATACAAGGAGGACTCTCGGTGCGGTTGCCATGGTTCAAACTCGACCGAGCAAAATGGTGAGCCTCTCAGAAAATTATTTCAGCATTGTAACTCTATCCATGTAATGATTTTTTGCATCTTGTCAAATTACAATGTCTCCATGAACCACTCACTTCCATGCAACTTATCTACATCAGTCTTACAGCACCAAGCATCATTGGCAAAAAGCTACCAAACTAGTGTTTTTTTTCTAGTTTTTAAAATTTGGCTAGGATTTGAAAAATGTTTGTAAAAAGTAAATAATAAAACCAAAAGATGGGAGCAGATATGCTTCTTGGTTCGAAACAGAATACCAAAAACTAAATATTTATCAAACAGACTTTAATCTACACGACTCAATCAACAAGTCAAGCCCATATCTAAAGTAATTTGAGCCTACGAGATACGTTTTTGGCACTTTACCTTTCTAAGGGGCATGGAGATGGTGGAGAAAATGTCTTCTTCAAGTGAGCAATCAAAGAGAGAACAGTAGGCCTGCCTTACTGCGATCAGATGGTTAGGAGATGTGGCACAGGCTATCTCAACAATTACTTGAAGCTCATGGATGCCTTTCCTATGTGACCTCAAAGCTTCATTTGCCAATCTCGCATCCCTCTCTGTAGGATCATACGCCCACAAAATCGCCGCTTTCTATTCGTAAAAACCTTGAAATTAGAGATTCCCAAGGAAAAAAAGTACTTCTAGACATGATTGAATCTCTCAATTTAAGCTTTAACTTTCATTTTCATTTTTGTACTTCAATGACCAACTCTTTGAACATCAAAATTTCCACATCCAAAAGCGTGAGGGAACCAAAAAAGGCCACAGTAGATATACTTATCATGAACCTTAGAAACAAACAGCAGAAAATAAACAACACACAAATTATTTGACTACATATGTGGAACTAATAGTCCATTACGAAACAACAAGCATCAAAACAATGAAAGAAATTTGCTTCTTCTAAATGCCAATGAAACTTAAGACTCTGGTAACTAAGAATTATAATTAGTTATGATTGTGAAGTGTGATTGATAAATGGGAAAATATTTATTTGCTGCAAATGTAGAGACTTAAGAGCAATCAGCATACTCTAAAATCACCAGAGAGTTCTGAGTTGATGCGATCGATGAGCGACTCCTTGTATAGTTCATGATAAGTCTCCCTAATGCTCTTCCTTTGGGCTGCATTTCTCTGTCCTAATATCCTTATCAATACCTTCTCGTCCGTTCCCCATCCTAAGTCATTACAAGGAAATAGTGTTAGAATTAGACAACATAAACAATAATCACGCATCAACAAAATAAGAAGAATGAAAATTAGAAGTCTTTGATGTTGGTGATGGTGACCTCCATGATGTCGGGGATCATCGAAATGATGGGAAAAAGTGCATCAGAATCCCAGACAGCAAATCAATTTTAGAAGAAAAACTAAGGGCCGACGTTTTTGTTTTTGTCTGCTAACCTCCTGCATCTTTTTATCTACTTTCAAAATAGCTTTTGGAATTATAGTCAAACTAGGAAGCAAACTATACAGAAACTTGATTGTTGATAACTCTAACAACAGCAGCCCAACTCGAATATTAGAAAAACTGAAGAAGAGAGTATCTGATCTAGAGCAATAAACGGACTAGGACAAGAAGAACAACTCAATGAGAGAAAGAGAGTAAAATTTTTCCATTTATAAAGTTTGGTTAAGGTACAAAGTCACACACAATGAAAATTACACAAGTGAGCTCAACTAATTATTATAGAAGAATATACAGAATTAATGCCATAGTACTGCGGTAAAATAATAAGTAAAGAGATGAATGTCACGAAGAAAACCATGTTGAAGCTCCAATTACAGATGATCCTTGAGGACAGAAAATCGAATATTCTTAAATTTATAATAACTTTTTTTTAAAAAATAATAATAATAAGTTCCAGCTCAAAGAAGACTATTGTAGTATCTTGATTCTGAGCAATGGATGCACCAAGAAGAATGAATGAATGAATGGAAATTTTGACATTGTCTAATTTCGATTACACAAACAATCACAATGAAAAGTATACATCAGAGACCTCAATATGCCTAGAAGAACAAACTGAAAGTAAATAAATAAGAGTGTTAATTTTGTATTTTTAAAATAAGCTTATTTACTGATAATTTCTTTACTGTCTGATCACATTTTAAAAAGTTTCTAAACAATTTAGTTAAATTAAAAATAAATAAATAAATAAATAATTTTTTTTAACTGTTTTATTCTTTCTTAAAGTTGATCTAAAATTTCATAATATTATAACACAGAGAAATGGATATTAAAAAAGTATAAAACTAAAAACAAAAACATGACGTCCCTGGATTTAAATAAATAAACAATTATTACGAAAAAAAAAAGACTAAAAAAGAAAAGTTCAACATTGCCGTGTAGCCAAGAGCAGAGGAACTCCACGAGAAGTCCAGTGAAGATAGAGCTTAATTAGAAAAATAAAGACGGCTCCAGCTCAAACAAAATCAACGCATTACATCGAATTTCAAGCATAAAAATCAATCAGAAAAAGAAAAAACATGCAGAAGCAGAATCCAGAGTTAAATTAATGGAATATCGAGAAGAACTTAAAGATTCAAACAAAAAAATTAGCGAGAAAAACAGAATCGAAATGTTGAAGAGTTGAGAGAGAGCAACCATCGAAAGCTTTCTTCAGCCTATCACAGTCCTCGGCGGGAGAAGGAACGATCTCCGGCACTCTCAGAGTTCCCATATTCTCCGTCAGAAACCTCTCCTCCGGCGATAAGGAATGGCCGGAATCCGATTTCGACGATTTCGATTTCCTCCACGAGAAACTCTTGAACGAGAAACTGCTCATTTTTAGAGCTCTGTATAACGTAATTTTGTTTCTTCTCTCTCTTTTCCGTTTCGTTTGCCTCCCTCGAACTTCGCTGAAAACGCAATATAGCAGATTTTGCCATTCTGTAAATTTTTTGCGCTTTGACGAAAATACCCTTCTGTCGGATAATTTCAGAAAACTCCCGCGCTTGATGTTTGCATAGAAGGCCCCGCGTAAATTATTTTTTATTGTTTTAGCCCCTGATATCTAGGAAATTACACGAAGGTACCGTGTTTTGTAGAATATTGCGGTGGGTGGAAAATTAGTTTCGGCTAAGTTGTGTACTGAATTGCAAAGAAAGTAACAGATGGGACGGCCACGTTTTCCTTGAGGCGTTAATTTGAGCCCCCAATCTCCCAACAAGAAAAATCAAGGACGGAGACGTTTATGATTAGACGTTATCATTAACGTTGAGCGTTGGAGCCAGCTGTAATGAGTTGATGCAATAACTACTATTGTTTGAAATAATTCAAAAGAATTTTCTTTTAATACAGTGAGCATTTAAATTTTCAACAAGAATAAATATATATATTTTAATAACTCTAAAAGAATGGTTGGTTTCTTTATACTAATTTTAAATGTGGATGTCTCAATTTTATGGAAATATCGACAAAATGTCGATGTCAATTGATATTTCTGTAAAAGTTAGAAAAAATAAAAAATCGTAAAAAATACTTAAATTAACAAATAAATATTTTTCTATTCTAAATTAGTTTAAAATAATTAATATTAATATTATGTATATATTTTTTATATTTTTCATATTTTGTCAATTTTCTTTTACTATGATAAAAATGTCGATTTACTCCTTATGTTGATGTCGAACCCATGTAAATATTGATATGTCGATGGAAATGTCAACATATCGATGATATTTAGAACCATAACTACAAGAACACTTAATAGGAATTTATTAACTTCAGCTATGTTTATGTGGGTGTCTTTATCGTTGGTTGTTGTTTTATACTCATATTGACAGCTTAATATTTTTATTTATTATATATATATTTATTTATTTGATTAGTTAATTTTTTAAATTCTATTTGACGAGTTAAATTTTGTATTTGTTCTATTTGTAATTCTTAAAAGTTCAACTTTTGAATCAAAGTTATTTTACTTCTTTAATTCCCATTGAGTTTTTATAAAGGATCTGACGGGATTTTATTTATCTACACAATTAATACATAATTTTTATTTTTATAGCAAATAGAAAAATAATTTTTTATTGGGTACAACAAACAAATAAGAGAGATTCCAACTCATGAGGTAATTGTTAGACACATTTGTCAATTACCATTGAATTATTTGTATAAGTGAAATTTGAGTTAATTAATACCTAGTTAACTCTCCATCTCTCTTTCATTTTTTACTTTCTTTTCTAACCCGACTAGATTCTCACGCTTCCTCTCTTTTAAATCATCTACGACTCTTCCTATATTTTTTCCAATTATAATAACAATTTATCCATAATCTATTTTACTTTTTTTCGCTATTAGTTTGGTGGCAATTATGTTCTTGAAATGCAAAATATTTTATCATTTTAATGATAAATCAACTTTCTTATTCTAGGATAGCTTGAATAAAAATATATAAATTTATTACACAAAATAAATATAAATTCATCTCTCCCTTGTCAAAACGAGCATAGTTCGATAGTAATTCACATGTATTTTCAAAAGGTTGTGAGTTGTATCCCCTACGCCCGCCAAGTTGTATTAAAGAAAAAAAAAGTATCATCCCTCCCCTCTTTCTCTCTCTCATAGAGATTTGGATGTTTATCTGCCTGTCATTATTCCTGTGGTTGTTAGGAATGATATTTATTATTATTATTAATTATTATTTTCTTTTTGCATATTTGTCTTCAGCATTAATTGAACATATTTTCAAGTTTGGCTGTCTGGGAAGCAAAGTTATGTTTTGTGTATTTTATTATCCAATTAAAAAAACAAATAAATAAAATTTTAAATTAGTTAAAAGTTTTTAAAGCATTCTTAAAGAATGCAAAATCAAATAAATAAATTGCTGTTAAACAAACTGAACTTTTGAAATACTTTAAAAATAAACGATTATTTATCAAGTTAAGTATTTTGTAGTCCGAGAGATGATTTTGATGAAAAGATAGAAAGACAGATTAAACTTCTAATCTACCAAACGAACTTTTTTTTTTTTTTTGAGTTCACACTAAACAAGCTTTTGTTAGCTGAGATAATGGACAATATTTAAAATAATATTTTGACACATTGCTAAAAATTAATTAGACCTTTTAAATTAATTTATAATTTTAAACATATTGGTACCAAATTAAATTTTATAAATTTCTATTACTACTTTTACTCTGTCATAGATCTTTAATTCATATATAAATATCTCAACGCGTACTCCTCTCACTTGTGGGTTAGATAATTATACAATACCCATCAAATGAAAATCATTATAAATGGGGAAGAAATTACAACAATACAGAGATTTGAACACGTGACATTTCGCTCTAATACCGAATTAAAGATGAATAAATTATTCTTCAACCCAAAATGACCCTTAAATCTCATCCTAAATAGTCATTCACCAATTCACTTTATGTTATATAGAAAGTTTTGCTCTGTCAATTATTATTTTATCTAGAGGACGTCATTTTTAGTTTGATATAGAACTCAACCACTTATTATATATTCTTACTTTATAAATGAAAAAAGGTCTTATTGCTGTGAGTCACGCCTCACCTATCTAATTGTATCGATGAATCTCACATGTGGAAAAGTGTATATAAATCAAAATAAACAGTTATGTTATGAGTATTAATCATCTCATCAATACAGTCGATGCCATAGAAAAGTTTTTAAATTAGGCTCAATAGATATCTCCTTTCTCTCTATTATTATTTTACTTTCTTCTTCTATCACATGAGTTTAGCTTTTTGACACTAAGCTATAAAAGATTAATGGTTCGATAATCTATTACAAGAGTAAATATTGCGTTAAAATTCGAGAAAAAAATGGTTGAACAAATCTGACTCGAGCATGAAATATTTCCTTTCAAGGGAAAAATGGCCAAAAACATGGAAGCCAAATATTATTATATCCCATGTGAAAAACTACAAATCGGGAACGGACAAAATTGAAGCGATGACTCTCCGACATGTCGTGACATGCACTGAAGAGCCGGAGCCCATCAATAATTATTATCTGAGGAAATTAAAGAAAAACCACTTTTTTATTTTAATTTTTCTTTTCTAAAGAAGAACAATGAACAAGACGACTTTAACTTGAAAACGAATGACAGTCTCAAAATGACAAAACTCCGATCACTAGCTTTGCCTTTTGGAAAAAGCAGACCAAACAGAACCCACGTGAAGCTCAAGCCTCTTGTTTGAACTTATTGAAAATTTTTAATATTAAAGAGATTCATTTTCTAAAAATTAAAAACATAAAAAAAATAAAAAGTCTAACTATAGTGTGATTGTTATCATAGCTAGCGTCTTTTAATAAATTTTTACATCATATGAAAATTTTTAATTTTTAATTTGGAAGTGCAGTTGTATGATTTATATAATCTGCCAAATTTAAAATTTTAAAATAGAAATATTTATGGGGTGGTATAGGTGGAAATATGAGTTTTTTTTAAAAGAAACTTTGAGATGTTTCAAACTATGGAGTTATTTCCATTGTTGATGTAGAATTTGGATATCGACTCCCACATCAAATGCTCCGATGAACACCTGCATAAAAGAGATCTTTATATTGGTGTGGTATTAAGATCGACGATGCGTAAATTAGACAAATGATTCCGTTGATAGTAGTAGCTAGTAGGGATTGTGTCAATGCAGTTCACGTTCCAGACATATTCTCTTATTTATAGGGAGAATCTCCTCGAGTTGATTCAGGTAGATCATGCTCGACCGAGTTTGATTCCATCGACTTGATCGAACCGGTCAGGTAGTTTGGCTCGGTTGGTTTGACCCTAATAAATTAGCTAGGTTTAAAAAAGAAAAGTGGGTAAAAAAAATGAGGAGGTAATTTGACATTCTTCGATGAATTATGTGTTCTACAATATCATACCTATGTTATCACAAGAGAGAGGGATTCACATTCGACATGATATGCCAACCAACTTTATTAATGATCTACAAGAAATTAAAAGGATCAAATAAATGAATATTTAAAACTTAAAAATATATTCAAAAAATAATATATTTTTTTCAATTATAGAGTTCACATATAGATGTTTGCAAAGATCTTCGGATAAAAATATTGTTAGTACAAAAGAATAGCATATGATACATCAACGGTGAAAAATTCTGCCATACCTATCTTTTCCCTCTAATATCTATGGTAAAGCCACATTAATTATAGTATAGTTTAACTTATTAAAATATACGATAAAAAATCAAAAATTTAAAGTTCCATTTTCATATAGTTGAAATATATATATATATATATATATATATATATATATAAAAGGAGGTCACGTTATTCTTATTTATTATAATTTAAACAATAGGTGAGAATGACACGTAGATAAACTTAATACAATTATAGTTTGCGTGTGAAGAATTTGATTTGAGCTAATGAAATACAAAATTCTTCCGGAGCTTCCCACGATGTTTTAATTTATGATATGTTAGTTAACATTTTAAATAATAAATGGAATAAAAAAATGTTAAATTATATTTTTAGTTGCTACAGTCCGTCCACTTCTAGAAGCTTTGCTATTTGTTTTTATTAAAGTTTATCCTACATCGTAGTACTTTTTTTTTAATACAACAACATGTGGGGATAGAGTTCGAATGCACGATCTTTTGGTCGATGATACATGACTTAACCAGTTGAATTAGATTCGAATTGGCTCAAACATCGTACTATTATAATTAAGACATGTTTGATAGTGATTTTAACATGTCTTGTCAAAATCATTATCATTTTAAAAATGATGTGACAATAATTCTCGAATGATTTTGAAAAAAAAAAGTGATTCCTTGGGAGAGGATTTTCAAGTGAATTTTGGTAAATAAAAATTAATAATAAATAGAAAAGTAAATTTTAAGATGGTTATTGTTTTAAATTTCAAATTAGTCTTTCTATTTCACCTCATTTTTATCCTAAAATTTGAGAACATTTTTTTTTATTTCTAAATTTTTGCCATTCCTTAACTTTATTTATCTTTAATTTTGTTTATTCTCTCTACTTTTTTATTTCTCTAAAATTTTTTTAATCTCTCCCTAAATTTTTAGTTCCATCTCAATTTATTTATCTGTCTAGAACTTTGGTTTCCATTCTCTAAGATTTTTTTCCTCTTCAACTTTTCTCCCTCCCGATCCCACATGTTCAAATAAAAAAACAAAGTTACCACATATAATTATATATTTATTTATTTAAAAATATAAAATAAAAGACAAGAAATGATAACGTTACTAAATAGGCTTAATAAACATGTTTCTGTTTTTTATTTTCAGAAATAATTAGAGGAACTATTACTAAACCTCCTTTAATTTTTATTTATTAGAAAATAAAACTAAAAGCCACAAAATAAAACAAGAACCAAGCAAAAACATTACCAAATAGCCCTTAACTTATCAAAATGGCCAGCCGGATTAATATTTCATATAAAAATTTAATTTGGCCTTTAAATAAAAAATCAATACTATAATCAGTTCACATCTGCAAAGAAACAAAAACCATGGAATACAATTGTGCTAAGCATATAATATATAATCAACAACAAATTATTAGAAAGTCAAAGTCTACTTTTATAATATTATAATGCTTTCAATAATTGCTAGACATTAAAATAAAAAAAAAACCATTATAAAAATGTGAGAGTGAGATTTTTGGATATTTTATTTTATGAGGTTGGAATTGAGATATTCAAAGATTATGTGTGCATGTGTGTCACGACGCTATTCTGATGGTTGGATAAGTTTGTGGGTCCCTTTGCAGGAAAAGGAAAATTGGTGGGTCAAAATGAAATTTGAAGTAAATTATGGTCGTTCTGTCATTTCCATCAAATTCAAGGGAGGAAAGCAATCAAGCAAACGGACTTTTTGGCACTAAAAGTAAAATGCCCAAATCTAAGGACTGAATTGCAAGAGAGGGAAGCAAACGACAAAAGTTCATTTATGAATTTGAAAGGAATTTTTAGAAAAAGCCTTTTATTGGGCACGTCGTTTTTATTTATTTTTAAAATACACGCAATTTATTTATTTATTAATATATAAAAGCGTTTTTTTAACGGGTTTTTAAACTTTTTAAACTTATATATCATTCAATACTTACATTTATAACCGAATCCTCTCTCTCTCGCTCTGTCATTTATATATTTTTTCTAATTAGTAATTAGAAATAAATTACAAAATAAGCTGTCGTGGTTTTGTCAAATTTTTATATAAATAAATAAATAGACCACTATTTTAATTCATATATCCATAATTTGTCGATATAAATAATAATAATTTTCCTTCTGTCTTGAAAAATAAAATGTATTTCTATAAATAATATAAATTAGTAAAGGGACCATTTCGAGCTAAAAATAAAAAGAGAGAAGAAGAAGTGAAGGGAGCATTTAACTTTCTTAAGTGATTTTATATTACTTTTAAAGTATGTTTTTGTGTTATATTTTATCAATAGATAATTCTAACACATTTTTTGGTTATGATAAATTTTGAAAAGTGGTTCAGTTTTGGGTACTAATTAAGTACCAGTAGCTCAATTTTTGTTTTTTTAAAATTAAAATAAAAACTGATATCAAAATTAACCATTTTAAAAAACAAATCTAATCAAACAGCTTTTAATTCCTATCCAAGGGCTACGGTTTGATTGGATTTTTGGTTTTAGGTTGCATTCTTGTTTTTTATTTTTAATTTTTGTTTGAAAAAAGAAATAATTAAAGTTGTTAGGGAAAAGGGAAATGAAGTGGAAATTACGGAAATGGGCACATGGAGATTGTTTTATAACGCGGGAGGAATCAGATGAGGGTATTGTGTGGGGCGGGTGAGTGATTTTCTTCTGCTTCGGAATTCTTCTTCTTCTTCTTCTTTTTCTGCGATCGAAACAGCGATTTAGGAATGGCGGATTCTGCGATTGAAGTTCTCACTCGAGCTCTCTCAGGTTAATTATGCATTACTCTGCCATTAATCTCTCAAGCTCTCTTCCATAGTTGTTTGTGTTTCCTTTTCTTTTTCCTCTTAACTTCTAAATTCATCGGATTCTGTTTGTCGATCTTTCTTTTATTGATCTAGAATATGGAGTAAATATGTGTTTGAGTTTTCGATTAGAAAATTAGATGAACTCTTCGATTTTCGCCGGTTATGTAAGATCTCCGTTCGAGAAGTCAGTGTCTCTCTGATCTTCTTAATCTTCATCGCGAAAACTGCATAAACTCTTCGGTCTTCGCCGGAGAATTTAATCTGCGGCCGGATGTCAGTGTCTCTCTGGTTTTCTTACTCGTCGCGAAAACTTCATAGGCTTTTCGGTCATTGCCGGAGAAATATAATCTCCGGCCGGATGTCAGTGTCTCTGTTTTCCTTACTCGTCGCGAAAACTCTATAAGCTCTTCGGTCTTCGCCGGGAAATACGATCTCCGGCCGCGACGTCGGCGTTTCTCTGTTTTCCCTACTCATCGTGATTCGGAAATATAGAATCTCCGGCCGCGGCGGGACGTCAGTGCCCCTCTGTTTCCGTACTAGTCGTTTCGACATGCTTATCCTTCTAGCTGTGCAATGACAAAATAATATCGCGATTGAAGATTATGCAGTGACCGTAACACCAGAAATTTACTATATTACACAAAGTCATGTTTGGATTCTACCGGAGGCTTAATTGGAAATTTACTTTTCACTTCTATAGTTCTATTTACTTTTATGCTGAGATTTTATTTCTGTTCTGCTGGTCCAGAATCTGTTTCCAGCCTTTATTTTTTCAAAGACAATTACTATTCTGCCCATGCGCATTAATTTCACTTCATTTAGCAATATTTTGTAGCTCTTTTTAAATAGTGTTATTTAGAATGAGAGTTTTTTTCCTTCTCTTTTAAGTCTGACCATCTATTTAATGGTTTTCTTTTTTAGTTAATGGTTAATGGCAAATACAATGCATCTAGGGGCCGGCGAAAATTGAACTCTATTTGAAAATTTGAACAATCATTGAAAAATTAACTAAAAGAGAAATGTGAAAATATATAAAAATTTAAAAAGAATGAGTGGTGAATTTTTCAAGAATAGTTAGGACCATAAAGTCTTTATTGAAGAGTCAAATATTTTCTAATGTATTTTATCTATGATTGGAGTGGCTGTGGAAAAAAGCAGGCATAAGGGAAGTCTCTCGACTAATCAGATATTTATTCTCTCATCCCGAGATGATGAGTAGACGGATGTTGTGAAAATTAATATCTTTGAATTTAATTGAAGTTAGTAATTTAATTTTGAACATAGAGTGAATCATAATTTTAACCCATGTTAAAATAAAAATAGGGCATGGAATAAATGAGAAGGTGATGATAGAGACATTGGGGAAGTGGGATCACGAGGAAAAGAAACTATTTAGAAAGAGGAGTAGCCATTATTTCAGTGAAGATGAACGCTCGTTTGAACGATGGGAGGAACATGGCATGCGGCTTCTCAAACATGAATTCATGCGCTTTAAGGTATCATTCTTTTTTTTTTCCTATTATCTTTCAAAAAAATTTGTGTCATCATTTTGTATTTTTATTGATTTCATTTTTCTCTATGTATTTTCCTTTAAAGAAACTAATCACATGATATTCAAAAATCTTGAAAAAAAAATTAAAATACAATACTTTGTGAGTGTTTATATTTTGATTATTATAACCATTTGTTTCACCTTAGTATTTGCATTTGTTATAAACTTATCCAATATGGTCATATTAGTTATATATAATTAAAAGGTATAAAACAGTTTATGTAATATTATGTTCGACATAATGTCACTTTAATTCTTGTAACAATATGCAATCATATATAATACACATCAAGATGCCTTCTTAACTTTTACTTTGTGCTTTTTTCCTAATATTTT
This sequence comes from Momordica charantia, assembly GCF_013281855.1. NCBI lineage: Eukaryota > Viridiplantae > Streptophyta > Magnoliopsida > Cucurbitales > Cucurbitaceae > Momordica > Momordica charantia. Next base: position 27,432,491 of record NW_028275167.1, on the reverse strand, counting down.
TACTACATAGCTACCTGAGGTATAGGATCACCTAAAGCTCTCAATTTTTTTGTAGGCCTCGGTTTTTTTTCTTCATGTGATATATTTTCATAATACTATCGGCTTATTTTAATTTTGAATTATAAAGGTAATTTTAGAATATAAGATAAATAATTCTTGATTTTTTTTTCTAGTGACATAAATTTATTTTTTATTAATTTAATTCTAGACATATATCTTTCTTGATCATATTAAAAAGATTAACGTTTACCATGGGTTTTTTGCTTTGAAATGTTCTTGAAAAAAGCCTCATTATTTAATTGAATAGTTAATTCAATGAAACAAAAAATATATATATAGGTAGAGACCAAAACATTAGTAAATGTTTGCACTTTCTTTTTAAGCTATAAAGTAGATGGTTCAAAATTTTGAGTGTGGGTTTGAAAACGAGAAATATAGGAGATGATCAGAGGATATCAATGAATGATATATTAATTATGTGTGTGGAATGATAGAATGCTGTAGTACTATGGACGACACATCCATGGGAAAGAGATGCTCGTCTGGTAAAGGAAGCACTGAGCAAAGGACACCATCATCAAAATATAAACATCCTGATAGAAGTGGCCTGCACCAGAACATCAGATGAGCTCTTGGGAGCAAGAAAGGCCTACCACTCCCTCTTTGATCATTCTATTGAAGAAGATGTTGCCAGCCACATCCACGGCCCTGAACGCAAGGTTTGTCCTCACGAATGAAAAAGAATTCCTTCCTATTTAATTACCTTTTCTTTTTTGGGTTTAATTTCAAGTTTGATCTTAAACTCTAACTTTCATAATAACTTAGGGAACTTTAAATAGTGTCATGTAACTTAGACGTTAGACCTAACCTTTTTTTTTAGTACAACAATTTGGGGATAGAGGGGATCGAACTTCCCGAGTACATACCAATTACCGTTGAGCTATGGTCATGTTGATATATAACGTTAGACCTAACTTAATTTAGGATCACTTGTCTTTTTCCATATTTGATGGTTAAGTGGGTCCTTTTTTTTAGTACAATAATTTGGGAATGGGAGATCGAACTTCCGACCTCAAGGAAAAGAGTACATACCAATTACCGTTGAGTTATGCTCATGTTGGTAACATTTTAATTAAGGATCACTTGTCTTTTTCCATATTTGATGGTTAAGTGGGTCCTTTTTTTTGTAAACGAATTTTCAGAAAATTTTATGTAGTAATTGAGTGGTTATGGTTGTTTTGGAATGCAGCTTTTGGTTGCATTAATGAGTGCATATAGATACGAAGGGCCAAAGTTCAAGGATGAGACAGCAAAATCAGAAGCAAAGAAAGTTGCTCAGGCAATTAAGGAAGCAGCCAGCAGGAAGAGCAGCCTCATAGAAGAAGACGACATTGTGAGAATACTCTCAACAAGAAGCAAACACCATTTCCATGCCCTCTACAAACACTACAAGGAAATCACAGCAGGCAAACTCATCGATGAGGTACTTTCCACCTGCTACCCTAATGGCCCCCCTACAAAAAGTATCTCTGATTTAATTGAGGTGTTGTTAATAATAATATTTATCATAATGACAATTTTATAGAAATAAGTTTTATTTATAAAGGAATCAAATTTTGAGAAAGAGAAGGGAAGATTTCAAGATTTTCTTGAACTCGTCCAGATTTCAAGATTAAGATTTTTTTAAATTTTGATAATCAAAGTAATTTGAGAAATTCTAAAAACAAAAGGAACACTTAAAATGGTTTCAGTGAGTTTTATTTTTCTTCTTGGTAGGATCTTCGTGAGGATTTGAGGCTTCAAGAGACGGTGTTGTGCTTAGCTGATCCTGTAAAATATTTCACTCAGGTATTTAAATTTCAAACCCTCTGCAATATGATCAAATTTTTCATAGCTTTAATTTGCTTGCCTAGTTTTTTTGCTAATTAATGTCATTTCATCATATTATTTTGTGCTTAGATTCTGGATGTGTCACTGAAAGTTGACGCAGACAAAAAGATAAAAAAGGTATTGACTAGAATCGTCGTGACAAGGGCCGATAAAGACATGAAGGAAATAAAAGTTGAGTACAAAAATCGGTTCGGAATTTCATTGGCTGAAAAAATTGGGGCTGTTTGCCATGGCAGCTACAAGGATTTCTTGCTCACTTTGCTGGCAAGATCGGATTGATTATAACAGAGCATTTTGGAAATAGCAGTTTCTTCACTTGGAAGATCGAAATTTGTTGTGTTTAATTTATGTATGAGTTTGGCTGTTTCTTTTGTTTCTTGGTTCTCTATGATTATGGGGCTGTGTTCTTCTCTTATGCCATAATAAAGCCAAATATTGTGAAAATTATTTGCCATGTTTGTTTGTTCGATTATTTTATATGTGCTATTTCTCCTACCTCGTAGTAGTCTTCAATAAGCGATAATTGATGAAGACATGAAGAATAGGAAAGAATTAAGCCAACATGAGTTTAACTGAACCATTAATTGGTACTGATGTCTCTGTCTAATCTAGAGACGAGTTCGAATCCCCAACTGAAACAATATGCACAACTTGGCTCCTCATCAAGAATAAATTTGTCTTCAGTATTTAAAAAAAATAAAATAGTGAATTGTAAATTTTTAAACGAAAACCAGGAGCCAGGTATTTTTCTTTTAAATATTTCATAGCTTTTAAGGAATCATAAAATTTGTTAGGATTGGGTCCTCACACGGCTTGCCCTAATGGGAGAACCCATGTTTAGAACTGGAACGGAGAAAGAATTCTCCCAACTTTCTTCCAACTTTGTTTCTAATCCCCCAACCACACCATCTCTTTCCAATTTCTATTTTCATCCCTCGTCTCATCCCATTAGACTCCAATAGAAAATGTTCGAAAAATTCAGGTGAAAACATGCTATGTCGGGATGCCAATCCCGCTTATAGAGTTAAATCAATATGTTCAAAGAATAGATTCCTATGATGAGGAATATGGAGAGGACAAAGAGTTACCATATCCTACATGTTTTTTCACTTTTTAAAACTCAGGATATTATTATCCATGGAACTTAAATATCCATCAACCATGAATTTTCTATTATCTCAATATAGGTGGAAAAAAGTAATTTTAACCAATTAAAAATACCCTTCAAATTTTTTTATGTTAGTTTTGTTAGCTAATCAAGTATTTTCCACGAGGAATGGCAAGAAGGATCCCCTCCTCTTCCATGGCTGAATCCAAGTCTAATGAAGCATACAAATGAGAAGATAACACAATGCACTTTTTTTTTCCAATGCATTTTAGAACTTTTTAATAACAAATACTTAATTAAAAGAGAACATTATGGAAGAGTTTAAATGCAGAGTTCAGAGAAGTATACACAACACAACACAACACGAGGGCTCAATTAATGAAGTCTACATATTCATACAAAACCAAACCAAGTACTTGAAACAGAGAGAGAAGGCTCTAGGGTACAACACTCATCATAAAGCATATAGCATAGAACTTAAAGCCGATTATTAAGATACTCATAATGGGATGATCATAAGGTAGAACATATTATTATTAATGGTAACAAGCAGAGATTTTAATAAGCTTAGTTACCGAGAAGAGCGAGGATGAAGCGCTTGTAGTCGCCAGAGGTTTCCTTGGACACAGCATCATCAAGGCTCACACTGTTCCTCTTGTGATAAGCCTCCTTTATCTGCCTCAAGTCTCTCTCTGCCCTCGACACCACCACTCGGGTCAATGCATCCTCATCGCTCTTCCCGACCCTCTTGATCGCATTTCGCACCACCTGTAATCACCATTTTTTCTTTTATGGAACTTCTTTGTTTTTGTTGTTGATAGGAATCCCATTTTGCAATGGAGATTGATGTGAAACTGAAGATAGTATTGGAGCGATAAAGGAAAACCTCATAATAATATATCCCTAATATTTCCCTTCTGATACTCTTTAACAGTCTTCAATTCAAGATGATATTAGTGGCTACTTTGTACTTTTTGGAAAAAATTAGATAGGAATATCAAATTAATTTGTTGCATTCAAATTGAACAGCTTCAACTAAAAACCAGTGAAGATCTAAAATTCATGCATAACTTCTGTGTATAGAAACGCATTTAGACGTATGCATATAAATCTAATTCGATAGAGTTTCTTCACCTTCTCATAGTACTTGATAGGGTTATCGAAGCATCGGATTACAGTTCGCAGTGCTTCTGTGAATTCTTTGCCTGAACCATCACTGGCCAATTTCTACAAGAAAGTGACACTTGTTTAGACTACAATATCAAATGATTCAAATTTCTGAGAAGAAAGACCCAAAAAAATTTTCTCCAGCATAGCTCAAATCCAGAGTTGTTTGTCTTAAATTTCATGATCTATCAACACTATCAGAATATGGTTTCTCTTACAATGCATTTAGTTAAATGGCATATTGAATATATAATCCTGATGTCAACCTTACAAAACTCAACTCATCCTCCACGTACATTTCTCTCTTGTGGAACTGCCATTTGGAAAACCGTCAGTTTTTGGAATTTTAGGAATCATAACAATTTGTTGGGAGAGGAGAGGACAGTAGAAGAAAGAGCAAGAACAGAGTAGGACCAAAATTTATATCAATGTGTTACTTAGTTAGCAAGTTCTGTACCTTAGAAATGGAAATACCATAGGAATCTTTGTAGTGATTGAAAGTTGCAACCAGCTGTGCTCTGCTCCTTGTGGTTAAGATCCTTATAACATCTTCGTGATAGAAGGTCTTGTCTCTGATTGCACGCTCAAGTCTCTCTGCTTCTGATTTCGCTAGGCTTAGATCTACATCCTCTCCATTGTAACGATATGCACTCACTAATCCCACCAACAGCTGCAACAATTTTATTTCATCAATAATTGACAACTTCTTAACCATCCTAACCTAATCCTATTCAATGTACGTACATTAAACATCACGATCTTGAAGAAGAAGACAGTCAAGATGGAAGGATATGAATTCCTTATACCAACAAGTTTTTACCAATTAAGTAATCACGTGTACATTTAATTACTCCTAATATTGCATTAACTTATGTATCATTAATGCTTAGCATTTAAGTGTTAACTAAATTCTTTCATACCATAATACATCGAGTAGGTGCCTATGTGGGGGTAAATAAGTTACTCTGTCACTACTATGTTTGAATTTTCATAAACAAAAAATCATAACTATGAAACATCAATTATATACTTTTACTTATTAAATATAGTTAATTTTAACTCATGAATTTCGATATGAAATGTGAAATTATTCATTTAACCATCACATAAATTTTTTATATATTTATTTTCTGACTATATTAAATTCATAAACTTCAAGAATATTTATGTATAACATATATTTTTCTTTTAATGTTTTTGGTCGTGTTAAAACATCATATGATATTTCAAATTAAAAAATGTACACAATTGATTTAAGCTAGATAACAATATATCTTATTGTTTTTTAATTAAAACAATTACTTATTCAGTCTCAAATAAATAAAAAAAATCTAAACTCAATTAAGATTTAAGATTATAATTCTCTTATATTTATTTTACTTTTGAACATTTTCAAGAATTAAAAATAATAATAATCCATTTCTACTTCTCAAGTACCATTGCTTAATTTTATTACATAATTTAAAAGATGTAGATAAATATTTAATTTAATCTTATCGAATATTAATATACCAACCCAAAGTTAATTGAGAGATTAACAAAAGGGGTGCGGATTGAATTACAGACCGTGCGCAGATCGTCGTGGGTGTTGGCGGCAACATCTTCCTCCAAAGAACGCTTGTAGCGGTGCTGGTAAGCCCTCCTGACCCCCAAGAGCTCTTCAGGAGAGTAGATGCAAGAAAGTTCAACAAGCACCGCGAAATCTTCCTTGGGCTTCCTTAGGGCTATGTTGGCCAACACAGCATCTCTGTCCTCGGGATCCAGCATCCATCGGTACACCGCTCTCTGTTTCAGCCACAAACAATTTAACTCTACTTCAGCCACCAGAACAATAACAATCGGACCAGATGGATCATCGTTATGAAATTTTTAACACACAAACACCTATAGTAGATCCTATTTTGTACTTCGGCGAAAAAATTCGTGGCGGAAGACCAAATAGGAGCCATAATCATCGATGTGGCACTATCTGACATCGACGATCACGATGATCGACAATGAGAGCACATGACTGGTGAAGCTAGTAATGATGATCGACGAGCGCAGGATTACAACAGTTTTCGCAGTAACAGACTGAGCAGATGAACACAAGGAGAATGAATATAATGACGAAAGATCGATTTTCGAAAAAGACAAAAACAGTGAGCAGGACTGCAATAGCTGGCAGTGGTAACGGATGAAATCGATGAAAACGAGTATGATCATGATGATTCGAAAAAAGAAACAAAGCGAAAAATAACCTCGAAATGGCCAGAAATCTCCGATTCAAGTCGCTTGATAAGATCTTCTTGAAAAAGCTGTTCATAAGCTATCCTGATTTGCCTCCTCTGAATCCAATTTCTATGTCCAAGGATCGAGATTATGCCCTTCTCATCGGCTCCCCAACCTACGAATGAAGATAAAACTTACAGATTCAGAACCACAACAGAGACACTGGAACAAATCGAATCGAACGCGTTGCGATCAACGAAACCGAACGACACTTTCAAATTCAACAGAGGAATAAATGGAATCGATCACCTTTGAAAGCGGTTCTGAGAGCTTCAGCATCGACATTGGCGGAAGGAACATCGCGAGGAACAATTAGGGTAGCCATAGCCTCAAATTCTTAGAGCTAAATTTCTCAGTCTTCACTTCACAGCACACAAAATAATACAGCGCCTATTTATACAAAGCAAATATCGGGACGTCGTAAGGAGTTCAACGCCGCCTACCCCCACCGAAAATTTTCTTTTTTTTTCTAAAAGAAAAATCAATAATAAATATTGGAATAAAAATAATAAATTGTATACACGAGGAAATTTGTGATTGGTTGACGTAAGACTTCACCAGCCCTTGGACCACTCCGGTCCGTGAAGTGAAAAAAAGAGGAAAAAAGCAGATATTACGTGGCTGCCATGCCGACTGCTACGTTTACTTCATATTTTCTTAAATAGTTTTTGGTAATTTCAAATTTTCAAAACAAATTATAGGTTAAGTTAAATTTGTTCCCAACATTTTGAGGTTAAATTTGGTCTACACTGAAGAACTCTTTATTCTTTAAAATACAAAAGTGAGATAGTTATAAAATTACCAACTTAGCTCAGCGATAATGGATATATACTCCAATCAGAAGGTTGTGAGTTCGATCTCTCACTCTTGTACTAAGAAAATCAATAACTAAAATTATAATTTAATCTTATATCCATTTTAAAATGAATTCCATTGCTGGTACTTTTTCAATGATTTAAAATTCCAAAACATGTTTTTATGTATATTTAACTTTTGTCATGTTTTAATTTTTAATTAATAAATTTAGATTAAAATCTACGCCAGTAAAATTTTCATTCCTGTTTGGTGAGTGAGAAAATGTGATGGAAAATTGAGTGCATGCATCGTATTGATCATTAATATCGATATCAACGCCAACCGCACATGGTTTCTCTCTCCGTTGTTTTATTTGCTAATTTTAATTTTTAATTTATATTCCTCTCTTTCTCTTTTCCCACAGTTTGATCATCCACTGCAATTTCTGTGGATTTTTTGTCTGGGCATCATTTTTTTTATTAATAAAAAATAATTGTTCCTCATGTTATTCTACGTCATCTAAAATACTTGAAATACAATTTTTTTTAAAGGAGTAGTTACAACTAAGCTACCTATATACTGAGACTAATTAAAGATTTTATGATTTTTGAAATAGTATATAGTATTTTGAGCTAATTAAAAATATTTGGCAGAATTTTTATGTTATTACGATGTTTGGTTTAAGGAAAAACATTCCAAATTATTTTACTTGAACCACAATTTCAAAATTCATTGAAAATTATTTTAAAGTTTAACTACCATGAATTGATCTCTCCGGTTGATGTGAATATGTCGAGCTTTGAAAATCGACTTTTGATGAATATGAGCAAACTATAATGAAGCAAGCTGTGTAAAGTTCAGTAAGTCAACCAAAAATAGAATTATATATCTGAGTCGTAAGAGTAGTATCGTTTTTATATCTAGTGTGAGATAATAAGTCCGTTATTACCATTATGACGGGAGGTTGGACGATTATAGATTATCGGATTTGAGGTCCGGAATTTAAATTTTAAATTTTGAAAAAGAAAGGCCACCTTTGAGAAGACAGCTTCATTACTTATTATCATGCCGAAGGTCTAAATTGTGACATCAATTTCTATCGACTTTTGTCCACAACTATGACATTTGGAGTTGCTTTTGGTATGAATTATTTAGTGGCAGTCTTTAAAAATTATTTATATAATTAAAATGGGTTAGGTGTTGTGTTAGCAGCTTTTTTTAAATACCTAATTTTTATTTTTTATGCTTTGTTTTCTTTCTTTATTATTATCCATCTATGTATAATGGCTCAAATTTCCGAATCAATCTGTCCTAAAAAAATATATATAATTTATCTAGAAGAACTCATAATTTTCTTATTAATTACTAACAACTTTACTATTTTTATTTAAATTACTAATTATTTTAGTTGATGTGATTTTATTATAAAATGTTATAGGTTAGTACTTAATTTATTGATTATTTGATTTTACTTCATTATTATTAATTAAAATTATTAAGATAAAGTTTATTAAGGATTAAATGTTATAACCAATAAAATTTTTTATCCATGATGGTGTTTGGATACAAATTATATTAATATTCTTAATTGATATAATTTTATTTTAATTATTTATTGATATTAAATAAATTGTTAAAATAAAAATTAATACCATCAATAAATTAAGTTAACTTTTACTATTTTAATTAAAAAATAATATTAGAATACTATTAAATTAATATATTTGTAATTAACTAGAAATTAAAAAAAATGAGTATTTCTAATAATTTTTTTAATTTTTTATACAAGTATTTATAATAATTGTTATATGCCTGATTCCTATTTAAATTCTACATAGTTTTATAGTAAATAAAAACATTAAAAAATCATTTTCATTCTGACTCCAAATATATTAATTCAGCCAAGACATTATATTAAGAAAATAAATAGAAAAATAAGTTTAATATATTAATTATTTAATTAAAGGGCACCACTTTCCTTTTTTGAATTTTCCGTATCTCCTCTTCCTTATTTCAAGCCTCACCAAATGAAAGAAAGGCTCCAAAGACAAAAGAAAATCAAGGGGCTAAAACTTTTCCTCTTTTGATACTTAGTCAAATTATTAACTATATTATTATTTACTTTTAATAGATGTTAAAATTTACTAGTGCTTATGTGATAACCTTACCAATTCAAATTTACTAATTTGTCATTGTTGATTATAAAAGGAGGGAAATTGAGTACAATCACAAGCCATAAATGTGAAATTAGGTAGCTGTCTAAATCGTCTGGCGTTCATATTGATAAGAAATGTTCTCGAGAGTTATTTGATAAAAAAAAAAGATTTAAATTTCATTTCAATCCTTAAACTTTTAGATTGATTCAGTCCTTAAAAAATCCTTGAAGTTGACAATAATAATAATAATAATATATATATTTTTTTACTATTGGTTTAGCATATAGATACAGAGTGTCTTGAATATACAGAGTATAAACATGACCGTAGTGACGAGAAAAAAAAATTTAAACATGCATATATTAAAAATTCACAGGCTAAATTGAGTAAATCTAAAATTTTATCGCAAAATAAAAATTCTATGAAAGAGTTTGTAATAAGTTGAGACTATTTGAGATAGAGACATGAATTAAGAGGAGTCATCCAAACAAAATACCTTATTTTCAGACTTGATTGATAGGATAATTTGGACTAAATCGAAAGGTCAAGATATAGAGGCAAGGACACATGCCATTATGGATGTCATCGGAGGCGTTGATCTCGTGGTCCATGCCACATCATTAAATATCTCTGACTTAAAAGGTAAACTAATTTATTACTTCTTAGGTCCTTCTCCTTCCTCTGTATAATGAAGAAGGAAAATATTTAAATGTATATCTATCAACGTCTATTTTGAGTTCGATTAAAACAAAAATTCATTTTTTATTTGTCAAAAATTTAACGAGCACTACTAAATTTAGGAAGCTTCTATGGAGTGAGAATTACAAAATAAGATTTCATATTCAATTTCTCGATACAAATATATGGTTGTATTTGTAATAAGATAATTTCTAATCATAAATAAAACATCTGAATCAAAATAATATCTAAAATTAAATATAATTTCAATTAAACCTAAAAAAAATTATTCCCTTCGCTGATGAGGTGGAAAGGTGCAATTATATCAATAGTGATCGCTTTGTGAGTGCAAAATTTGTCGGGTAATGACTCATGAGACCTGCAAGGAAAACGACAAAAAAGGACATTGCCCTCCATGAGAATCAAGTTAGGTAAGACGACAAATAAGACTTTGTGGGGCCTAGTTTCTGAACGAGGATTTCCTGAATCGAGAAATACAAATCAAAGATCAAATAAAATAAAGTTTAATATACCTAATAATCCTTAATCTTTCTTATTTTTCAATTTAGTCCTTGATCCTTTTAGATCCTAAACCTTATTTTTAATATACCTAATGTATTAAATTATAAGTTAATATTTATCTAATAATATATAGCTATTGTGTTATTAAGTTTGTTTTGTTAATATGTTTAGATACGTGAGCATGTTAGCATCACGAACATACTATATGGTTGATGTAGGATTCTGTCAAGCTATCGAAATCAGTCATGCAGTAATGGAGTGAGCTGACAAGGTGCGAGCTTAAGCAAGTTGGTAGGGCACGAGCTTAGTAGATCGTTCTCAGAGCAAAATAGTGTACTTGAATGGACAGGTGAAGTGTCCATTTTATAGGCAGTGGGGGGGACAAGGTCGTTGGAACCACTTCGACTAGCGGTTACGAGGAGTTGGGCCCAGGTCGGTTGTTTGGCCTAAGGTGAGAGTCCTCAATTGAAGAGAACTTGGTTCATTCTCCAATTGGTTCATGGTCTTCAGCTCGACCCCTAAGGGTAGGTTGGTCTTCTCCGTTTGGTTAGTTGGAAGGATCTGACAATATCGAGCTAACTTTATTGGTCCACGTGTTATGTTGTATTTTTCTATCCAAGAAAATTTTTAATTTTGTTAATTAGTGGGTCGAATTTTACTAACGGGTAAGTTGAGTTTCACATGTCAGATAATATATGATGTAGCTAATTATGTTAATAAAACAGTAATTTAATGATTGATGAACAAACTGGACGTAGAATGACCTAATAATGTTGAGAGATGACCTCAACAACTCCAGTGTGTTTGGGAGTGATTTTGATATGATCAAACTCATTTTTGCCATCGAAATCATTTTCTTTTTTATTGATCATGTTTGGCAAATTAAAAAAATTGACTTTAGAAAAATTTAAAATCAATTTGAATTGATTTTCAAGGAATCGTTTGGGAAATTGTACGATAATTCAATTCAAACCCCAACTCTAATGTGATATTAAAAAAAACATTTGTTATACCTTGAAAAAAAATATTGTACAAAAAAACCTAAAATTATAAATTTTAAAAAGTTGTAATATTTTTTATAATATATATTAAATGCATGTATAAAGTTGTGATTTTTCAACAATTGAGTTCTTATCATTTAACAGATATTGAGCAGGCCAACATTAGATAATAGAAAGATCAGAAGTTAAAATAACTAAAAAAATAAAAAAAATAAAGAAAGATGAAGACTAAAATGGTTAATTTTTAAAGTTTAGGCTATTGATTTCTCACCTTCCCCACTAATATATCTAAATTAAATTTTTTACCAAAATTATGCCTCAGTAGCAATTACATAGTAATTAACATACATCTCTGTAGTAATTAACATAGTAATTAACATACATCTCTAACCGAACATATCCCACATTTTGTACCAAATTATTTTTTTTTAATTTGTACTTTTCTTGGTTTTCATAAACTAAGACTATAAACATCAACCAACACTTGCCAAATAATTTTAAACGTTGGGTCAAAATGGAAAATTCATTCCAACCATAAATTTCTCAAATTCACTCCATAAACTCCCTTTGTTCCTACGATTTGATACCCAACATCACATTATTTTCTAAAGAAATTAGAAACAGAGAGAGATGATCAAAACCAGACACAACAAAGAAACTTAAGAACACCACAACTTAATTAACAACACCATCATGTCCTCTCATTACAAAAAACCAAGCATTTCTTCAACAAAACACAATCCTCACAACACAAGCAGCTTATTATATATCATATAACAACAACACTACTTACAAGCCGATTCAAACACACTCATAGGGTAAAATATCATTTTATTGATAAGAGGCAGAGTTCTTATTCAGCTTGGTTACCCAGAAGAGCAAGGATGAAGTGCTTGTAATCGCCAGAGGTTTCCTTGGCCACAGCATCTTCAAGGCTAACGCTGTTCCTCTTCTGATAAGCCTCCTTTATCAGACCCAAGTCCTTCTCCGCCCTTGTCACCACCACTCGGGTCAATGCATCCTCATCACTCTTCCCAATCTTCTTTATTGCATTGCGCACCACCTGAAAACTCAAGAGTGTTCAGTTCAGGATGATGTTGATTGATAATCAGCTCGAGATAATGAAGAACATGCAAGGATTGGTATAGAAATGGAAGCTTTTTTCAGTTCTCTATTCAGTGAAGATCTCCAAGGCCAGGATTGGTATAGGAAAACTTATTAAAACATGTACATAAGTGTAATCTACTTTGAGAGAGAGAGAGTTCCTCACCTTCTCGTAGTATTTCGTAGGGTCATTGATGCATCGGATCACGGTTCGTAGAGCTTCGGTGAATGCATTGGATGCGGGATCTTCAGCCAATTTCTGCAAAAAATGACACTGACTTAAAACTCCAACATGGTAAGTTAAGCACAATTACAATGTGATGAACTATCCAATGGGTTTGGTTAATATGATTCATATATAAACTTTTATATCATTTATCTTGATATCAATGTAAATTAGTATCTCTACTCTTGGTTTTATACCTTAGAGATTGAAATGCCATTGTCATCTTTGTAGTGATTGAAAGTTGCAACCAGCTGTGCCTTACTCCTTGTGGTTAGGATCCTTATAACATCTTCATGATGGAAGGTCTTCTCTTTGATTGCACGCTCAAGTATCTCAGCTTCTGATTTGGCTAGCCTTGCATCTACCTCTTCTCCATTGTAACGGTATGCACCCACTAATCCCACCAACAGCTGCAATGATTTGTCACAAGTCAGCAATCAACAATCCAAAAACACTTGAAACTTTCCATGCCATTCCATTCTAGTTAAATCTTCTCCATCGTATTAACATTAGAGTAAAATTTGTAGTGTTAATACAATCTTTATGTTAAAATTGCATCATTTTAGCCTCTTTTAACTATATCAAATTCTCCCGAACCAGAGCACACGACTCAAATGATTAAGCATACATGTGCCTATTTATAAGTTCTCGCTAACCTGATCACAACTCAAACGATTAGGCATTCATGTGTCCATTTATAGGTTGTAATATAATGTTCTTAAAGAAAACTATCAAATTCTCCCAATATGTTAGATCCCTAATCCTTTTATTCTGTTTTCGATTCTGGGTTTTCCCCTAATTTAGAATTTATATTCTTATTCCGATTCCAGAGTAGCCTTCTATGAATAAGTTGTATGCTAATTCACGTGGTCCTTTTCATTAGTATTTCAGTTCAGAACGTGGGATAGAATCTCTATATTAAATGGAAGGCATATCTTCCCTCTTAGAGCACTGTTTCAACTGAGACTATGGAGACTTCCTTGATGCGTTACACTTTTTTTCCCTCTTAATTGAAAGCATCGGAATCAGACATTACTAATAAAATAAATCAATAAGATGAGAAGTTTGTCATTCTCGAAACAACTATAACGATTTGAATTCCCAAAGCAAAACTGAAAAGTTGATCTGTGAAACGGCGATGGTGGATTTTTACCCAAATTCAGAGATCCGAACACAGACCGTCGAGAGAGCCAAAGAAAATCAGTATCAATGGATAATCGAGTCAATACAATGGATGAGGAACAAGTTACGGACCTTGCGAAAATCGTCGTGAGTGTTGGCGGCAACATCTTCCTCCAAGGAATGCTTGTATCGGTGCTGGTACGCCCTTCTGACCCCCAAGAACTCCTCAGGCGAGTAAATGCAAGAAAATTCGACAATCACTGCAAAATCTTCCTCGGGCTTCCTTAGGGCAACGTGGGCCAATACAGCGTCTCTGTCTTCTGGATCCAGTATCCATCGGTACACAGCTCTCTGTTTCCGCAACAAACAATTAAGCTCCGATTCAGCTTGTATAACAATAATATTAAGCAAAAATCGTATTAACACAAGAATCGGTCGATCTTAAAAAAGTGAGCAGAAATTCCAATGGTTTTGACGATTATAATCACTATTGAGGATCGCGATGATCTCGTTGACAAAGAGAGAAGTATCAGATACCGATGATGAGAAGAATATAAGACGATCGATTAAGATAAGAAGAGTGACGAGCAAGAATGCGATGAACAAGATCAGTGACGACCGATGAAAAAGAAAAAGTACCTCGAGGTGGCCAGAGAGCTCAGATTCAAAGCGCTTAACAAGATCCTCTTCAAAAAGCTGTTCGTAAGCAATCCTGATCTGCCTCCTCTGACTTGCATTTCTGTAGCCGAGGACCGCGACTATGGCCTTCTCATCAGTCCCCCACCCTACAATCACAACACATATCTCTTACGATTTCAAAATCAAGCCACAATCCGATCATCATAAAACGAACCGATCAACCCAAGTAAAAAGAAAGCAAAACAAAACAAAACGCCGATGCACAAAGATCGATCACCTCTGAAAGCTTCTTTAATGGCTTCTGCATCGGCATTAGGGGGAGGAACATCATGAGGAACACGAAGGGTCGCCATAGCTTGAAGCTTGAAATCGATTTCTTCACTTTCTGGATGTGCTGATTATGGTGCGGAATGCTCTCCCTCTGCCTCTACATTCTCCTTTATATACTGAAAATTGGAGTTGTGTGTGAAATGTGAATGTAGCAGCTCCCGTCTTGAAATCGACGCCCCCACGAGATTGTTCAACGTGGCCTACAACAATGGCTGCCACTGTTTTAGGATCAAAAACTATTTCTCGTATTTTTTTTCTTTCTTAATCTCTTAATTTTTTGTGCTAAAACTAAAATCTTTTTTTTTTTTTTGTCTCGTAAACAACCTTACGTTGTGAAGAAAAGGAGACATTTGCGATTAATTTTTCATAAACTATTTAACAGAAACTCGGATATAATTTGTATAAATATCTACTTAAAAAAACACTCTCAAATAATAATACGCTATTTAATTAAATGACTTTATGTTAATATTTAATCCTTATAATGACTTTATGTTCATCTTTGCACTTTATTACGTACATATTAAATTTTATATTAATTACTTTTTCATTAAATAAATTCGTATCATATTTTTACCTTTTATGCTTTGATTTTTTTTCATCTTAAAAGAAATATGCGTTGAAATTTGAAATAGCAAAATGAAAGAATTAAGATTACTAAATTAAAAGTTTTCTTCTTTCCAGAAAAAGAAATAAAATATAAAGCAAAGAAAGTGGGAAAATTTTGTCTTCCCTTCCCGCTCTTTTCAAGATAGATCAGTACACCTTGAAAACGACGTCGTATTCAAATCAATTTTTTAATGATCAAATAAAGCATTCGTGTCGTTTCCACGTCTCAGTTCTCACTTTGCCGGATTGAAACTTCAAAATTTTAAATCAATAACTTATTTTATGTTATTTTATTTTTCTAACCAATATTAAGAGTACAGAGAGACTAAAATTATATTTTAATCTAGTTATAATAATAAAAAAAAGACATTTATTAATTATAATTTTGCATTTGCCCCTGTTTTAGTAATCATTAAAATTTTAGATATCTAATAAATATTTTGCCCTATTTTAATATTTTATTCTAAATTTAATAAATATCTATGTCCTCGCTTTAGAATTCTGCATTAAAGGAATTAATAATTTGGCTGTAAATTACACAAGAATAAGATTGCTTGCTCTTTCTTGGTAATAGAAAGCTGGCTATGATTCATTACTTACTATTTGGGCGTAACTGTAACTGCAAGCCATAATACTGGCAGTTTTATTATCTAATTATTCATGTTTAATTTTCAATCCAACATGATTATCTCTCCATCTTTTTAATGGCAAAAATTAAAAAATATATATTTTCCTTCCAGAAAAATATTTGCATGTTAAGAAAATATATTATTAAATTGTTTAAATATAAGAGATAGAAATGCAAAAATAAATGAAGAGTCAATTATTTAATATTTTCCATCTTGTCACAGGTAATTTTGAAAAAAATAATAAGTATATAGACAGATATCATAACCAAGCATTTAAAATTCTATTTTGAAAAATATATATTAAAGTATTAACTGAAATTCAGATATAAATAAATAAACAAAAAAGTCATAATTCTAAAGTTGTTAAAAAGAAATTGATTGAAGTCACCGTCTAACAAGCTATATTTATTAATGCGTATGGCTTAAGCCAAAGATTTAAGCAATAAAAGAATTATGATTTGTAGACATAAACCCCACGTCCATCGGTATAAGGTTTCAATTTTACGAAATATAGGCTTTTTATTGCCTCCATAGACTCCTAACAAAAAATAATAATAAAATACACAAATTTAAATATTATTTTGGTCTCAATAATTTTTCCGTTTTAATTTATTAGGGTTACTGTTTATTTTAATTACTGTTCTTAAAAAAAGCTACTATTTTGGTCTTTGAATTTTTTCATCTCTTTATTTGTTTTCTGTCACAAATTTAACATAACATTTCAATTACTATTATTTTTCAAATATAATCATAAAATTGTATTAAAGGTTTATGTCGTATATAAATGTTATAAATAATGATAAAAATAGTCGATTTTTAAAATACATAGACCAAATCATATATTTTTAAATTATAGGTATTAAAATGAAAAATAATTAAAATTACATTGACTAAAATAACAATTTTAAAAGTACAATAACCAAATAACCAAAATGAAACGAGTGAAAATATAATTTACCAAACGAAATGAAAACAATTACAAAATGTTAAAAAAGCTTCTCTAGTTTACCCCTTTTGAGACTGGCTTTTGTTAAATCATAAATTTAATTTTAAATTTTGTACGTGGTATTTATTTAGTTCACAGAGACTTTAAATTTTAGGCTATGATTAAATTTAGTCTCCACTATTATGAAGTGTTATATTAGTTTGTTAGCTTTTTTTTTTTTAATTTTTTTTTCTTCTGGGTTTGTTTTATTTTTGATAGTGTTTTGGGTCACACAATTGACTTCGCACCAAACTAAAATACATTTATGATTAAAACATGTTTCTGTCTCCCTCTCTCTCTCAACCTCACGTCTCTTCCTCGTACTCGTTCTCAACTAATTCTTGGTCTCACTCACGTCTCTTTCTTGCTCTCGCTCATTCTCTCTCTCACTATGTTCAATCTCACTCTCGTTAGTTCTCCCCCTTTTTATCACTCTTGCGTAATCTCTTTGATCCCTTATCTAACGCTTAGTATTGCTTGTTATCACGACCCTCCAACACCAATTGGAAGCCAAGGCAATTTTAGAGGAGAAGGTAGTTTGTGGAGAGAGGGAATAACAATGATGATAGGTAGAATCCAAATATCTATTAGTTCAAAAATTTGTGTAATCGTGATAGTAACTCACTTAAAAGCGAAATCTGACAAAAAAAAAAAAATTCTCGTTATTCTCTCTCAATCGAAGCCTATCAATGATTATTGTCATGATCTCGACGTCTTCTCCTACTCCTCTTATTTTGAGTCACTATTTTTTTCCATCGATCAAGTTTGCTTGAAGGAAAGCAAGAGAGACATATTTTTAACGTGGTCAATAACGTAATTTGTGGTTGTTATTTAGAAAAGAAACAATTTAAATTTCATTTGGACACAAACATTTAGATCAGCTCACGAAAAGAACTCCCTTCCATGCTACTTAATACACACAATTTTATTTGTCCATAGGAATAAAATCTATTTCTTCAAGCAGCATGACTGTGTCCTATATAATATCATGTGTCAAATTAGGTGAGCAAAATAATAATTTTATAACACGTGAATTTCTATATTAACAAATCTCGACATATTTTTTCCTTAATAAATTTAGATTAAGAAAAATTTAACTCCACAAGAGTAAACATTTTGAAGACGAAAAACAAAATTGAAAATTGGTGCCGATAAATCATTGTGAGTTGATTCATTGGTCTAAAAAGATTAAGGTAAATTAAAATAATTTTAAAAAATGTAGTAGATTTAACTGATTGTTCGGTAAGATTAATTGAGATTCGTGTAAATTAGATCGAACATTGACGATTATAAAAAATAATAATAATAATTATTGTTATTATTGTTGTTGTGTTAATAGATCCAAGAAGTGAATAAGCTAAACTCCGGTGGAAAACAAAAAATATAAAGCATCCACAGTGCCGATTTGTCGTCATGATGACTAGACTTTATCATATTTCTCGGTCGGAGTGTCCGAATTGTTGCCCGTGAACGGAGGAGCGTCGTTTTTATACCCACAAATTTCGTGATAATTACGGGGTGCGGCAGCCTGCGGAGACTGGAGACTGTTTCTCAATCAAGATGTTTTGTCTTTTGCACACAGAAATTTATTTAACCAATTTTAAAATTCGAAATTTGGAATAAAATTATATATTTAACCAAATTAAAAATTGGAATAAAATTATATATTTAACAAATTTTTATCGGTTCTCACCCAACTTAAGTTCAATAACGCGTGGGAGTAGAGATTCTTAAACATTTAACTTTTTATTGAGTATATATATTTAGTCGGGTTATGTTTAAATTGGTACTTTAAAAAAAAGTTATATGGCTATAGTTTTGTAATGTTAGATGTACGAGAGATTAATTACCCCAATATATTTGATTTAAACACTATTTTGATTCTTTGATTTATTTTGGTCTCAATTTTTGAGCGTCCAGCATCATTCGTTTTGATCACTATACTTTTTAAAATAAATTATCTTGGTGTATCAATTTTATTATTAATCTCATTTTTTCTATCACAGTGTTAATATGATACATCGCTCAATAAATTTACTAAAATGTAGTTATAAAATAAACAAAAGTTAAATGTAAGGTGCAATTACAAAATATATATATATTTATTTATTTATTTATTTGCACATTCCCTTTATCTAAATAAAATTTGGTGAGATTCCATTTCTTCATGAATGATAACTGGATACTTACCGATTAAAACTCATCTATGTACAAAGTCCTGTGATAAATAATACATATATTATGTCATTCCTCCAATTTTTTTACAACAATATCAATACGTAGTATTTTAATAAAAAAATATATGTTTTAACTAGTTTAATTGTTTGGTTAGAAAAAAAAAATAAAAAACTAGTTTAATTGTTAGTCTGGTCTCTTCCCACTAATCAATAATGGACTAACCTAAAATTAAAACAAAAAATGACAAAATTTACAACAAACACATTTAACGTTTGATAGGTTATATAGTTCATTATTATTTTGGTTTTATTAAATTGTTAATTGTCATTTCATATTGAATTCTTTTTTTTTTTTTTTAGATTATTTTCCGCAATGATGAAATGCAAAAAACGCATGTAGGTAGGTAAGGAAAAAAAAAAAAAAAGTAAACCAAACGGAGGTTTTAACTTTTAAGAAAATGGGGGTTTACTAAGTCTTGATGTTTTAATATTGAAGAATCAATAAACTTACTTTTTCACGAAATATTCTATACAACCCATTAAAAAAATATTTAAATACTATTTTAGTAGGAAATTTTGATTTTTTTCATTTTAATAATTGGAGTTTCACCTTTTTGTTAATCTTTGTACTTTACTTTTTTTAACAGGTTAATCTTTTGTACTTTCAAATATTCATTTTGATCGTATATTATAAAAAGTTACCATTTTAGTCTCTTCAATTATATTTTTATCTCATTTATTTCTATCATAATTTTAACATGACACTTCAATTACTAAATTTTCTGAAAATATATAGTCATAAATTTGTATTAAAAAATTTTCGTTGGGTATATAATTCGTGTTAATTAATTTTTGTAAATAGAGATTAAATTGGTCATATATATGTATCACTTTCGAAAGGACCTTACTAATTTCAACTCCCCAAATGTCTCAATGTGACATATTTTTTCTATCAAATTTTCTCCGAACAAAATGACAATTGGCGGTGTTTTAGGTATGATTTTGTTGGCATTTTGATTTACTTTTCAAGTGGGGTTAGGTTTTGGCAGCTTCCAACATGGTATAATTTCTTCATTATGCTTTTTCCTAACACTACTTTGAAATAGTCTCAACCCTAATCTCAAATAAATGTAATAAACTCTTTTTTTTTATTTTTTATCATAGTTAAAATTAAACAAAATTTTAATGGTTCAAATATTATTTTGGTTCATGTATTTTTAGAACCTACATCTTGATACATATAATTTTAATCAAGTTTCTACTTTCAAAATATTTAATTTGATTCTTGCCGTTTTTAAAAAGTGACAATTTTGGTCTCAAGTGTGACATTTGACTAACTAAATTTCTTAAAATGTAGCTTTCTATATAGTTTGTATAAAAATTTGTGTTAAAACTTTGTAAATATTGATTAAAATAATCACTTTTTAAAGACAAAAAGTCTAAAACATACGTTTTGAAAATAATTAAATGAATAGAAGTTGAAAATATATCGACAAAAATATTATTTAAATCGGTGTAAAATGACAGGTTGTTTTTGAGTTTTGGCTAGGAATACTAATAAATGTTTTCAGAACGGAAGAAAGATTTGCATTACAAGAAAGTGAAGTTAATTTTAACCAGAAAAAAATGGAATTGTTTTTTTTTTCCAAAACATTTATTAAAATTGTAGAACCAAAAAATTTGGGCCAATCATAAACGGCCACATCATTATCTATTTTATTTAGGGATTAATTATATATTAACCATATATTAAAATTAAAGATAATTTGACAATTAAAATATGTAATTGGATCATATAAGTATTGGACTTGGCCCAAAACCCAATTTACCATAAAGTGGATTAATATTTAAATTTAAATAAATCCATTTAAAAGAATTGGGTTTGGCCCAAAATTACCCAAGCCCAATGGCCCACCAAAACCCATAGAAACCTCTATAAATAGAAGGGACCTCATTCATTTTGGTGGTTGAGAATTTCAAAATTGAGAGAATTCACGTCAATCTTCACATCAAGTTCGAGAGAAAGAATCAGAGGATAAAGATTAGAGATTGAATCCACTATACAACATATACTACAAATATAAAAGTTCAACTCCACGAAATATAATTTCTCCGAAAATTTCGTGTGAACGAAAATATTTACATTTATATATTACTACTGTCCTGTTTCTCATGATGAACAAGTGAATTTACAAAATTTAATATATACCATGCTACTTTAACTGCTTTTTAACATTGGTTTCATTTTTTTTTTTTTCGTTTTTCATTTTACCCTTTAGATATAATTTTTCATTGTTTCCACAATGATATTTGTCAACATATTAAACATTTTAAACTTTATTAGTATGGAAGATATGGAAGATAGAGGTGTGAATTAACAATTTAGTCTATTTTATATTTGTTTAAATGGGGCTAAATATGTTTATACATACCATAAATAAGTTTGATGATTTATGTTGATTTTTATTTAAATGATTTTATGTGACGTTGATATAAATATGGATGAAATGTCAACGTTAATGTATATTTCTAGAAATATTATAAAAATTCATGAAAAATATTTAAATTAACAAATAAGTATTTTGATATTTATTATAAGTAAAAAGATATTAATATTAATATTATGTCTATATCAATGATGTTTTGTTGATTATTTTTATATTTTATCAATTTTTTACGATTCTGTAGAAATTTCGATGTTAAAAGATGTTGATGGAAATGTGACGTGTTGACGAAAATTTAAGGAATTAGTACATTAATAGGCTATTTAGACACTATAATTAAATGATATAAAATTTACACTTTTGTGGTGAAACAATTTCATTTAAGATGGTACCCATCACTCAATTTACTGATATATCATTTTGTATCTCACCTCAGCATTAATTAATTTTTAAAATCCAAAAATTGGTTACTTGGATGTTACATTTTAAATCCTTTAAATTTTGTCTAATTAGACTTCTTAAAACTAAAAAAAATACCAAATCTCCAAAATCCTTCACTATTGAAAAAATTCGAAAACCTCCTTCATTCGACTTTTCTTCTTCCTCTGTTGTTCTGTTTCCGTTCATTCCTTCGTCTCCGGCCACCGTTCTTCTTCGTTGCCGGAATAGTCTGTCTAGCTTCTCTTTCGTCTCCGGTCGCTCGTCCTTTGTTTCCGTCAGTTTATCTCGAGGTTTCTTTTTTGTCACTGGCCGCCCGTCGACCATTCGAGTCTTCCGTTTATCTGACCGGAAGGTTTGTAGGTTATTTGTTTTTTTTGTTAATTGTAGAGGGATATAGTTCTATATACTTTATAGCCAGATATAAGTTATATCTCCATATAAGTGTGTGTTATAATGACTATAATTTATATCACCATTGTTAAGTGTACATTGCTTAAATTTATAGTCGGATATAGTTTATATTTCCATATAAATGAAAAGGAGCCGGATATATATATATATATATATATATATAATGTATGTTATAATGACTATATTATTGAAATTTGGTAAAAAATTGTAATATGAAATGAAAAAATATTTTGTAATAAATTTCATTATTCAGTAAAATATATTAAGGAGTAAATTTGAGAATTATGAAAATAATTGAATATTTTGTAATAAATTTCATTATTTAGTAGAATATATTAAGGAGTAAATTTGAGAATTATGAAAATAATTGAATATTTTGTAATAAATTTTATTATTTAGTAGAATATATATTCTTTAGTAGAATATGTTAAGAACGTAAATTGGACTTAGGTCTCACAATAATATAATAATTTAAAATATTAATCTTCTGCATTTAAATAAAATATTAATTATAATAAATATAAATGTGATAAGTAAGGACAAATTTGATATTTAAAAAAATTTTAAATCCAAAAATCTAACATGATAAAATTTATAAACATTATACATATGCGAAAATAAATTTTCGAAATAGTTCTTGAAAACATTGTCCCAAAATTTAATGCACTCACCGAAATCTGGAGAAGAAAAAGCTGCCAAGCCCATTAAGCCAACAACGTGGATAATTGTCGGCAGAAGCTCATGGTGGGCGCCAGATATGGGCCTTCTGCCAAAACAGCTTCATCCAAAATATAGACTATTTAATATTTATTAATTAAAAGAAAAGGACAAAAATGACATAAATGACCTATTAAAGTGTAAATTTACAAAGTTGAATCACAACCCTACATTGTTAAATTTGTGGACAGATGATTGATTGGTATTCAAATTATTTTAAAAAATAGTTATAATAATAGTTATAGTTAGATAATAATATACTAAAGTAATCTAATATAAAATCATGTTAATTTATTGTCATTTTAACTGTAATTTCATTCATTTCTCAGTAGATTGACAGGTTTATGTCATGGAAGTTACTCTGGTCCTATGAAAATGTATTTTGGTTATTATCCATATTTTGTGTTTGATAGATGGACAACGTAATTGAGAATATGGTACATGAGTATAGCTCAATTGGATAAAACATTACTTACTTCATTAAATGTCAAGTGTTCAAATCTCTATGCCCTTTGTTGAACGTAGAAAAAAAACACACAGGTGTGTATATTAATAAGTTGATATATTTTTATTTTTTTTAATACAACAATATGTGAGAGTGAGAATTCAAATTTACGACATTTGGGTCAATAATAGGTGCCTTAACCAACTAATCTATCTTAACTCATTAACTTACACTTTTTGATTAAGTGGTACTTTAATACGATGTAGTTAAGAGTAAGAAGATAAATTTTTATGAAGTTGCCTAGCTGAAAAAACTAGTAATGAGTCAACGATATTAGGGTATAAAAGAACAGGTAGAGCAAAAATAATAATTTTTTTGAAACAAATTTTACCAATGAAAATGAATATTTAGAAAATTTGAAACAAATAGAATGAACCAAAAAAGAGTTCATGAAACAATATTTAAACATCTTATCACAAATTTAATTAATTTATTTCGGATGTCACATTGCATAGGTGGATAAAGTAGAAAATAACATTAATTAAATAAAAAGGTTAAAAATGGAATTTAGATGGTGGGATTTGAGGCCGGTCTGGCCGAACAACAGCGACATCTCAGCAAAGCTCCGCCACAAACTAAAGTCCTCACGGCGGGGCCTACAACACAAATGCGAAATGAAATGAAACCCAAATGAAATTCAAATTCGGGTCCAACCAATCACGTCCCAGTATTTGATCACAGTGTTCCCAGCCACAACTTCAGATACGTTTTCTCACACGTGTCGCCTCGCTCGCTCGCTCCCGCCCCATTCACAGAACGCACGTGACGTCACGTGCCCCGCTGCTTCAAGTTTCAACCAGACCAAATCCCTCCTCCTCCTTCGCTCTCTCTTCTCTTCAAACCCAACTCCGTCGTCTCTCCAAAGCTCTTTTTTTTCGTCTTTGGTTTCTGGTTTTGTGAATTTCTCGTTTGTGGCTCTGTTTTTTGTTTTTTATTTGTTTGTTTTTCTGGATTCGTGAATTTTGGATGCTATCTGTTGCGGATTTGGGGATTTTCTTTCCGTAACAACTTCTTTCTCGGAAAATTCGGCGATGTGCGGATCAATCTTCAATCAGTTGTTGGATTTGGGTTCTGGATTTGAGATTTTGTCAGGGTTTTTCAGCTATGTTTGATTGGAACGACGAAGAGGTAACCCTCCTTGCTCTTTTTTCTAAGTTTTTTCTTGCATTATCTTCTCGTGCTGGAGCTTCAGTTTTGCTTCAGGAGTGTGAAATGGGGTTGTTTCTGTGGTGTTTTCATGGCGGGGGAATGGAAAAGATTACTGGGTATAGCTTAGAATGTCTGGTGTTTAGTACTACCTTGGCCACGTTTTTGCATTAAGCTACCGAGTCGGTGGCATTTTGGGTACAAGTTATTTCAAGAATGGGACATGAATCTGATGTATCCGGTAGCATTTACTTCCATGAGCTGTTCGATTTCGTGGAAAGCGAAGACTCGGAATTAGTAACTCGTGGAATGAGGAGAGCATTTTGGGAGGAGTTAGGAAGTCTTTTCGGGCTTTGTGGTTGCCGTTGGTGTCTGGAGGGGGAATTTCCCATAGAGAAGTCCATTGGGGTGGTATTGCTAGATTTATGAGGAGTTTTAATAGGTTTATACCCAGTTTCATAAATCCTCCCATGGTGAATGGCAGATTTACTTGGTCCAACCTATCAGAGAAAGTGCTGTGTTGTAGACGGGATACATTCTTGTTCTATACTTAATTTTGCATACGTATCAAGCTCCATAGTTTTCTTGTAGATTGGTAAGTTTCAATTTTATTCGTTTTGAAGGTAATTTTCTGAGTTATAACTTTCCTATGAGACAATGTCTCACAGCTTCTCGAAGGTTGTAGGGACAATGGAATATTTTGGTTGTAAAGGCTTGAAATTACGCTCTTATAAATATTCTATCTGATGGGTTTTTGTGTGTGAGCTTTAACTCCTTTTCTAATTGCTAATGGAAGGTCTAAAGTAATAACGCAGGTTTTAGTTGCAGTTATTATCTTTATGGTGAATACTTTGCCAGTGAGGACAGTTGCTTTGGATTGGTAGCTAATTAAGTTCATTGTTGCACATTTATCTGGTTGGCTGGTAGACCATATAAGCAATCTATGATTTCTTTATTTCTTCTTTCTTCTTTTGAATATAAAAAAATTGTGTTTGATTAGAAGATGCTTGCTGAAATTATCATCGTAATATTTAAGTGCAAAAAAAATCCTTTTAAATTGTGATCTTGAATTTCTATGGTAACATCAGCTAGCAAACATAATATGGGGTGAGGCTGCTGATGGTGATGATCATATTGTGCCTTATCCGGAGGCTAGTGAAAATTATTATGACAAGAAGGAATGGAATCAAGAAACAGTATATACAAAGCTTGTGGAGCCTAAGTCTCTCGGGACTAATGTTGATGATACCCGAGGAAGAAAGCTGGAAAGCAGTCCCCACAACGAAGAAGGAACCTCTGCCTCGAACCTCATCAATGACCCCCCGGGTGACTCATCCTTGTCTACACCTTGCAGAATTGAGCAGGAGTGTAAGGCCACTGAAGTGTCTCATGAATTAACTGAAAATGGCAAATATAATTCACCAAGACATGGTAAATATATTATGTTTTTGATTCTCAGTAAGTTCTACAGATGTGTATGTGTGTGCATGTAAGGTTGACAAGAAATAGTATAAAAATTCATTTGTGTACTTATTTTTTGAATGACATGTATATTGACAGCTGTGACGACCAAAGATGCACAAAATTTTCAAAGTACCGAAGAAGGTAAAGAACAGGCTGATTTTGTTGACTATGGATGGGCTAATATTGGAAGTTTTGATGATCTAGATAGAATTTTCAGGTACATTGGTATTTTATTCTCGTAACTCCTTGATTGAAGATTGTTTAACATCATTGTAAAACCCTTGTTTCGACCGAAGTCAAATGATAAGCATGATGAAGAGGAAACAGAAATGTCTTGTCAACATAAACCTAAAACAACATAGTCATGGAGTGAGCTGCAATGTTTTAAAAGGCTTTTGAGGCTTACGCCTTGAGGCCCGCCTTGAGGCAAGGCTCTAACTTTTAGCTTCAAGTCTTACGCCTTATTTGGACTATAAGAGGCTTACGCCTCGCATAGAAGAGGCTTACGCCTCTTTGAAAATGCACTGAGGCTTAAAGTATACGCCTCGTGTAATGTTACAAGAATACTATTAATTTTTCCAATTCTTAAAACATATCAAGGTTTTTTCTGTATGGAATCCTAAGCAGGAGTTGTAACAATTCAATCTATTACTACTTTTACTACCTATACTTTAAAAATATTGAAGACAACAATTTATAGAATAAGTAAGTTCTATTGGTGATAATAGTAGTGATGTTATGATGTTTTTTTAGAATTTTTTTTGAGTGACAAGTAGCAGGTGGATATTTTGATAATTTTATATAACTATTATGGTTTGGTAATACTTGACCACACAAATTTAGGATTTGTTTAATTCTTTTAATTAAAATTGAGGCTTACGCCTCGCCTTTTCAAGAGAAAAAGCCTCGAGGCCGCCTTTAGCCTTTTAAAACATTGGTGAGCTGATATTTCTTTATATCCTCTTTGGGAGACTGTTGTCATCTTTTCTAGATGAAGGAAAACAGGTTTTCTTAGATTCCCTCCCTATTCTTCATGTCAAGTTGATCCATTCACTCTTAAAAAAGAAAAATGATCTCAATGCATTTTTTTTACAATTGGAAGTCACGTGTGTATTCTACTATTGTTTTAGTGCAATTCAAGTTATTGTAGTAGGTCTTAATCTTTTTAATCCTTTTTAGCTCCTTATATTTTATTCTTTAGTTTCAACCCAGTCATATTTACTGATGGATAACCATTAGATGGTAGTGCATCTTTTTGTTTTTATTTTTTATTTTTTGTTATGTAGAAAGGCAATTTTATTCTTTGGAATGTTCTTGTACCTATTATAATTTTTTCTTTCTAACCAATGATATCCATTGGACTGCATATCCTCACAAGTGGCAATTTTGTAGCAACGATGACCCAATATTTGGCCAAGCAAGTCTCAGTGATGCTGATGAGCTATGGTCTTCTTCTTCAAAAGAAATGCCCAACAGTCCTATAAAACTATTCCCAACATTGGACTCGCAAAATTTGGAGTCAGGAGTTGACACTCAACAAAACAAGACTCCCGAGAATTTGAAACAAAATGAACTATTATCTACTCTTGCCAGTGGAAGGGTCGTTGATGCTGGATCCCTTGGGTTGCAGACTGGAGCTGCAATCTTGACGAATGTAGATGGAGATACAAGTGGAGCTATTGCAAAGGATCGGGTATTACTCATGTTGAACTAGTGATTAATGTAGTCTCCTGTTTCTAGTTTTTGAGAAAACTGAAATTTCTATGTAATTTATTTGGCTTATCCAGACAGATTTGGAGAAAATGGTAAGGCCAGCTGCAGTCACCCTTCACCAAAGAACTGATAATATTGCAACCGCCAATGAGTTTTCAAATAAGGTTCATTTCACATTTGTTTATTAAAGTAACTAGCTGTTTATCCTTTATTTTGGTGTGTCTATATTTAAGCTTTTTACCTGCTGATGAAAATCTAATGCTTCTGATAGAGAGAAATTCTAGATTAGTACATAGGAGAATTGGGCATCCTTCAAAGAGTGACTAAGTTCAAATACTTCAATGGTAATTAATCGTAAAGAACGGTCAGCATTGGTAGGTAGGAAGTCTTCCAAGTTAAGGTTCAATTCCAAATATTTATACAAATTTTAACACCTTTTTTTTTTAATAATTACGATCCATCAAATCTGAAATTGTTCCTCAATGAAAAAATATGTTCCACTTAAAACTCCAGGTAAGTAGCAATTACATTTGGTAGGAAGGTTATTATAACTACAAGTCTACAACTAGTATAGCATTAACTTCAAATTAACTTGATAATACTAAGAGTCTCGTATATCAATGAAAAGTTCGTTTCTTAAAAAAAAAAAATACCAACGGTTGCCAACAGCTAACAGTGTAGGAATAACCAATAGTGGGAACTGACATCTGAGAATACATCACATTCTAATAAGTTGAAAGAGCAATAGGCACTGATTTATGACTGTTAGTTATTTTATGTCCACGCACTTTTTTATATTTACCCAACCGGGACTTGCCACCTCACTCAGTGTGTTGGAGAAAACATTTTGGTTAATGTGTGCTTTCTTATTCATGATGCTATTGTCTGCAGATTACATTTTTGTATCTGGAATGATGGTTTTCACCTGAACTGCACTATTTAAACTTCTGTTTCTCAACCCTGAGAGAAGTAGCCACGTTCTTCCATATGTTCATTCTAATTTATATTATTTTTCCTTGCTTCAGATTGGTAGGCAGAAAAAACTGTTAAAACCTCGTAGAAGGGCTGAGGGGAAAAGTGAGGAGAAGATTTTTCAAGATTTTCGTGGTAACTGGCCTTCATCAACGAACCCAGCTGGTCAGTTCGATAACAATTTAGCTCTACAACTGGGAACATCTTCAGCTTCAATTAACACTGAAAATCGGCAGCTTCAA
Source organism: Momordica charantia (assembly GCF_013281855.1). Taxonomy (NCBI): domain Eukaryota; kingdom Viridiplantae; phylum Streptophyta; class Magnoliopsida; order Cucurbitales; family Cucurbitaceae; genus Momordica; species Momordica charantia. The sequence goes on along the minus strand of NW_028275167.1, from coordinate 27,403,027 downwards.
GGAGTTGAGTCTTTACAATACCAGCGGACTTCCAATCCCTTGATCCACCAGCCGTTTTATGCAATTGCTGCAAATTCATATCCTGCTGTACCTTTGCTATCCCAAATTCAGCCCGGGGATCTCCAGCATCAGCCTCTTCATGGTCCTGATATTTCCCGGGGTGGCGCAAATTGTGTGGACAAGTCAGCTGATGGTTTTGTGAAGTCTCTGACCATGACACCTCAAGAAAAGATTGAAAAACTGAGGAGAAGGCAACAAATGCAGGCAATGCTTGCCATTCAGAAACAGCAACAACAGTTCAATAATCAAGTCTCTACAACTAGTCAATCCATTTCCCGAAAATGTCCCCAAGAAATTCAGTCTCAGCACATTGAGAAGGCTGATCTTGATTCTGAAGAAATATACACTCTTCCCACTCTAGATCCAAAATCGCCTTTAGAGCAAGATGATTCTAATACAGTCTCCACTGCTGTTGATCACCATTCTATGGAAGATGCAATTCTTTGCAGGCTTCAAGAAATTATTTCAAAGGTACACCTGACTTGTGAGTGGATTATTTTCCTCCTATAGTAACCTGACTTTAGTTACAATGCCATAGAAATGTTTTACTACAGCTGGATTTCAAAATCAGACTTTGTATCCGGGACAGCTTGTTTCGGTTGGCTCAAAGTGCGGTGCAAAGAAATTATGCTAATGATACAAGTAGCTCCAACAAAATTACCAGAGATGAGCATGACATTGCTGCAAAGGGAGAAATCAATAGTCATTGTAGGTTAGTGAACACACTTCAACACTCATTCTCTCGCATTAAGTTGTTCAATGATTCTTCCCTTGTCAACAATATTTTTGAGATCCTGCCTCTCATTCTTGTTTGCTCATACGAGTCATGAGTGATGGCATGAACTAGTTTATCAACTATAGATATTTTTGGACCATATTCAAATATCGATTTATCATTTATCATTTTTTTTAAGAAACGGAAACCATATGTTCAAATAGCCAAAGTTGACAAAAGAGGACAACCTAAAGGCAAAGGGTAGAGAAAACCGTCCCCTTAGAGCTATACAATCATAGTTTTCCCATCATTTGCTATCATATGTAAACTGTAATTACAAAAGAATTTCTTGTGATTTGTAGCCCACCAAGAAACCATATGCTGTAAATTCACACAAAAGGAATCCACCAAGGATAATTTATCCTCAAAAGTCTACTATTTCCTTCTTTCCAAAGGATATATAGTTTCCTATTTTAATCTTATTACTAGGTTTTTACCTAATTTTAGACTTTCAAATTTGTCTATTTAATGCATGCTTCTTGTTTTTCCTTGAAAATATAATCCAGTACTTCCCTCACCTTGTCTCCGCAATCCTTCAAATTTATATTGATCTTCTGTTTTCTTGCATCAAATAGCTGCCAAAAACATAGATTGATCCATAATCTCATTTTTATGAGCATTTTCCCCTTAGCCTATTAAGCTTTGAACCACTTTGAACCACGGAAACACTCCATCTAATCAGACACGTCATGGCCCTGTTATTGAGATGTTTGATTTTTTTTATCTTTTTTTATTTAGGCCATGTTGAGGCCATGAGAGGGACATTTTAAGGACACATTAGGACGTGGGGAGACATGGTTTGCTAAGAAAATGAAAGACGATGGCTGATGGGCACCTAGACATGTTTTCATTGGCTAATATTGTTTTCTAATATCAGAAAAAGGAGAGTTTTAAATTACAACGTTTGTACAACACGGTTTTCTTTGGAATAAAGAGTACTGGTTCTGCATAGACCCTACTTAGTCACTTAAGATACACAGCATTGGAGCTCGTGAAGACAAAATAAGAGTCGGGCCGATGTAAGGCAAGAAGATTCATCTGGCATTTTGAAAGAAACTTCACATCATTAGAACTAGTTGAATATGGCCCTGTGGTTGCACCCTAAGAACTGATTTTGTTAGTTTTTCAACAAATGGTATAAACTGAATACAACATATTTCATACAAGTGTTACAATTGATTTTCAGAGTGGTTTTGAAGAATTCTCTTGGAATCTCTAAACTTCTGTGATGTCACATTCTTTTGTATGGTCTTCCAGAGTTGCTGGAGTGCCGGATGCTGAAACAGAGACCAACCCCATTGATAGAACTGTGGCTCGTCTGCTCTTCCATAGGCCCTTTGAGTTGTCACAAAACTATCCCGACGCACCCGAATCCCCTGTTGCCACCAAGCTTTCTTATGAGCAGAATGCAGGTTTGAAGACCTTGCCAATGGAACTTTTACCTGACAGTGCGTTGTTGGGCAAACGTCGTATTTCCCAGGACGGGTCTAAAAACTCTTGGATGTCGGCAGAGATGCAGCAGATTAAAACTAGTCCTTGCATGGACACTTCAGATAACACGTCAAATACGGGACTGGTAGATGATGCAGTTCTGGAGTATGAAGCCGCCTCCCAGTGAGGAAATATGCACGTCGGTAATATCATACGGTAATTCATTCATTTATCTCTTCCATGCTCAGTTGTTCGCTTCTCATGCTTGACTATATGGATTTATAAATACTACAAGATCTTTCTTTTCGTTGATCTGCCTACTAGATCATACAAACCGATGTCGTGGGGAGCTTCAAAACATCGACCAAGTCATGGATCTTGAAGTATCAAAGCCTCAGAATGTATGTGTCGAAGTATTGAAATCTCGGAACATACATGTGTATGTGTATTCAGAAAAAATAAACTCGGAACAACGATTTGGAGACCGATTTGTCTGTACCATAACATACACCAGCAAGGACTGGATTGTGTTATTAATGTGATGCTATGTTTGTAGTGCTGTGAGCGTTTGGATGTGTTACTTCAGTCAGTCATGGAAGATTGAAACTTGACATTAGATCCTATTATTCATCACTGCAAACCACTGCAAACCACTGGAGTTTCCACAAAGAGGATGGTTCGAGTCTGGTAAAAAGTGGCTCAAATTGTTAGTACATTATTTTATTTCAGTAAAGGGGAATCGTGGGAGTTCGAATTCATAACCTTTAATTATCACTGAGCTAAGCTGATCTTGGTCATTGTTAATTAAATTTATGTTCAGAACTAAAAAAATAATCAAAACAGGAACTTTGTTGTCAGGATTTTTCTCTTTTTCAGTTCCTATCCATCTACGTAGGTTTTATGAATCCATACGACTTTTGTTCTTCCATGAGTCTATTCGTAGGAAAGCCGTGAAATGTCATTCACGAAGTTAGAAAGAAAGGAATAAAAAAGACTATGCGTTCTTTCACGAATAAAAAAGACTTTATGGCCTCATTTTGAGACATTATTTTTTTGTGATTGATCCCAGTAACAAAGAAGGAATCCGTAAAAACTTGGAATCCAGAATTAATTTTCTAACCAGACACTCACAAATATAAAAACAACAAGGTGCTCAAACTAATAACCCTAGCTATTTCTACATTTTAAAATTCATATATCTGCAAATACCAGTACCAATGGGCTACAATTTTGGGCCTTTACAACAGAACTGGGCCGGCCCAAAGTGATAAATTGGGCAGATTATTCATTCGGAAAGTTTGAGGCCCAGAGGAATTCCGAAGCAAACGACCACGACGGGGAGCTATGATGTCGTCATCTGTTGAGTGAGTTCCGAGCTTCGTGTTGTGTTTGGGTATGGCCGTCAAAATCTGAAGGCCGATATGAGCCGAGTGGTGAAGAACCAGAACCAGAACCAGAGCCCGAGGCCCTAATTTCTACCGTTGGGTCGCCGGAGATGGAGACGCCGCCTGAACAAGTTTCAGTGCAAGAAATTAAGCAGAGAAAGTGGAAGAGAAAAGGCACTTCATGTTCATCCTCCTCGGCTCGTATAAACAATTTGGACGATGGCTGTCTAATGCATATATTCAGCTTCCTTTCCCCCATACCAGGTACCTTTCAATTTGCTATCTGAAATTCTGTTCCTTCAATTTTTGGTCCTATTCCGTTTTGAGGTTTTTGGTTTCCTGTTCAAGTTGATTCATTTCGCTGAAATTGAAGGACTTATCCGTTCAATTTGCAAAACCGGGAGGTTATCTGGAAGAAATTTTGAAACCTTGGGTGAAAAACCATTCGATTATAGGAGAAATAGATAGAGTGGACTTTTGAAATCTTTTGGATACTGCTGGAATTAGATTACCGGAAGAAGAAGAATTGTAATTTCGTGTTTGACATGAGTCGGGGATTATTGTTTACTTGTTCCTGTTAGAAAACCTATTGGATAAAAAGATGGGATGCTTGGTTTCTTTATGTTGGACCCATTGGAGTCTATAATTGGGCCTTTTTGGTTTTCGTTAGGTGTGGTTTAGGAGAATTTTTGGACTTTGGATATGAAGAGGTTGGATACTTTGTTATACGATGGCTGAATGCTGATGCAGTTGTTGTTGCTGTATTGCCCTACCTTCCATCAGCTGGTGTATTGTGCCTTTGTGGTCGAGTTGCGAACCAATTGGGGGCGAGGGATAAGAAAAATTTGGAAACAAAAGTGAAGATGTTGATGAAGTTTAAGATGAAGCTAAATATAATTCTTACTGAAACTGATGCTCTAGAATGCCATTTTCTTCTCTCTAGTTATTTTGCTTAGTCTAGTGAGAAAATTTTGTATCGTTAGTTTCATCGAGTTGTAGTTAAGTGGATGCGGTCCGCTTATTTCTTTCTAATTTTAATTGGTAGTAAGTTTTGTTGCGCATGTTTTTAGAAAAAGGATTCTCCATGGAGTTTCTGCCTTTCCTGTCACTTTTGCCATTGAGTTTGCAGATCGGTATAACACCGCCCTCGTTTGCCACAGATGGCGTTACTTGGCATGTCATCCTCGGCTGTGGCTGCGGGTAGAACGATCTATTAAAGATTTATCTGAGTCTGGAGTTTTCCCAACTATTGAGGCAGCTGTTGCTGCTGCAAGGTAAGTTTTTTAATGTCCATGTTTTTACTTTTCAAGAGAGGAAATAATAAAAGTAGGTTGCTAATAGAGTCTGAAATTGAATGATTTTGTTCTCCATAGGCCTGGTGACACCATACTAATTGCAACAGGTGGAGTTCATTCTGCCTCTAACATTCAAATAACAAAACCACTTTGCCTGGTATGTTCTTTTTTGTTCCCTTTTTTTTCTGCTTGGTAGTGACATTTTACTCCTCATATATTGTTTAAATGTCATCCATTTTTTTTGTAATGAACCAAACTTTCATTGAGAAAACAAAATATGAAAGAGAACGAAGACAATGGGACATATAAAAGACAACCTAAAGACGGGAATATAAGAGGGGACTCCAATTCAAATTAATATGACCTAAAGAATAAGAACAAAACTCCTTAGTAACCGACGCCCAATCTAGCAAGAAACTACACCATCTCTGGAGATTTCTCCCAATCCCTAAATGTTCTATTGTTCCTTTGCAACCAAAGACTCCAAATCACTGCAAAAAGTTTAAATGTCGTCAAATTGTCAGAAATATCTGTTTGTTTGTGCATAATTTAGGTCTCCTTTCAAAGAATAAGTGCCTTGTTATGTTATAATGTGCTAGGATTGTTTACTGATACCAAACAGTCTCTTTAAAGGTCACTATATAGAGCTAGAAGCTAGTTAGCTGTTTGGGTTCTGGCTATTCAGCTTTAAAGAAACCTTAGCAGAATTTTTTTCTCTTTTCGATTAGAAACCGAATAACTATTTTGTTTTAAATATTGGTGAGACGGTGGCTTCCTTGTCAAGACGTGCCCAGTTTTTGGACTATAAGATCTTTTAACTTCAAAATTTTTAGTACCCTGTATACTTCTTTTGTTCCATTATGTTCCATCATATTAAAGATTTTCACCTGACATTTTTTGCTGAACTTATGAGTTATGACACACGATAACACCTTCATATAGAACCTAAGTCTCACTATTTTCCATCATTTTCTTAACTCAAAGATTGGTGGAGGTGAGCTTCCTGAGGAGACAACGCTTTTCTGCACTCGTGGTTCGGAAAGGTACACGTTCATAACATATAGTGTAATTTGGAATTGTGATCCTAGAGGTGTTGTCTCCATTCTAACATCTTCAAGAGATCATTTATCATCATCCATTTGGACTTGCTATTGTTATTGATGGCTCTCTAATCTAATTCACCATTTACTTCAAGCTGACTTTGCTCGACGAATATATCATGTTATCATTAAAATATAATAATTTAATCTGGTATTTGAACTTTCGAAAGATCTAATTTAGTGTTAAACTTTCAGAAAGTAACCACTTTGATCTTTGTGATTATTTTGCCACCTAATGTACCTATGTGGCTCCTATACATGTTCACATAGCACATTAGTACATATTCTCGAAGCCATTTTCTGCATTCATAAAAAGCAAAAGACTAAAATGATCGACTACGATAGCCGTTTTGAAAGGATAAAAATGGATATTTTGAAAATTCAAAAACCAAATCTTTGAAGTTTGGGAATTAGAAAGGGGCTTAAACTATTTTATTTTAGAATTTGTAGAGGCAACTCATTATGTAATTTCTATTTCTTCTTAACAGTGCTTTGGAGTTCCTGTGTACCAGTAAACTTTCAAATTTAACAGTGAAGGCAGAACTTGGTTGCTGCTTGCTTCACAGGAAGGGAAGATTAATTATAGATGGATGTGTCCTTCAATGTGAGTCAAACCCTTTGGATTACCTATCATGCCCCATTGTTTGTTCAGCGAATCCCGATAAGTTATTGCCTTCCTCGGTGAAGGGTGGCTATACAGATGGCGTTTCTGTTTCGCAAACCCGCATTGAGGGTGGTGCTAAAGCTGTCCTAACAAGCGAGGACCTGGCATTACAGCACGTTCGAGTTATTTATGCTCGAACGGCTCTGTTCTTTTGGTTTGATGTCGAATACAACTTGTAATAGTGCCCTCCTGTAATCTATTAACAATGTGCATCTGTTTCAACTTGTTAATCCTTTAGATCTGTTGTTATATTGGTGATTATTTAACTTGAATGATGCCTCTGTTTAGGCCTTTGTCATAATCTCTTTCGCTTTCTAGAACTTTCGTGATCTCTTTATTTTTAACTGGTAACGATCGGAACTCTATTTTATGTAACCATTTTGAGGCTCTTTCGATGTGTTAACTCTACAAATGTCTTTCCCTTTAACACAAAGAAGAACTACATATAATTTCATGTAACAAGTTTTAAAATCACTTAGAATTTCGTCGATGTCTCGAATATTTCATTTAACGTTTCAGAGATATTTAATTGTGAGATGAAGAATAATAAGATTTTATTTTCAATTATTGACAAGTTTAATCCTTGTCAACTATCACAGTTGAAGAATCATTTTGAGAAGATTACAATGCTTTCCATCTTTTGGGGATTTTTCTTCTCTCTAATGAAATCAATAATTTGAACATTCCAGCATGAATTTGGGAATTAGTTTTACCATTTTGGGTAGGCCTATATAGTACATTATAATTGAATAATGTAACGTGAATTTATTAAAAAAAGATTGTCACTAAAATAAATATATTCATATCAAAATAAACATTGCTTTTAATCAAATATTTTGGACATTAAATATTGTATTAATTGCTCGGACTCTAAATACTTCTAAAGTTAGATATTCGTAATTAGTAAGTTGTGCAAATTTTTATTCATTTTAGTCCTTATACTTTTAAAACGCTTATTTTGATTCTTGTGATTGTAAGAAGGGATTATTTTAGTCTATTTATTTTCATTTTTATTTTATTTCTTTCCGTCAAATCTTAGTATGATATATCACTGATAAATTTTCTTAAAATGTAGCCTTAAAATTATATTAAATGGTCTTTAAAAAAAAATTAAATGGTCTATTATGTTAAAATTTTGTAAAAAAAAAAAAAAAAACCTAAAAATTGTCACTAAAGTATAGGGAATAACCATATATTTTGAAATGATATGAACTAAAATTAACAAAAATTTAAAAATATAGCGACCAAAATAAACGTTTTCAAACTACACAAATTAAAATAAACCAAACTAAAAATATAGTGATGAAAATACTATTTACACCCCACTAAAAGAATAATATAAAAGTTAGAGCTTTGCTTCTTTTTTTTTTTTTTTTAATCATGAAAGTTAGAGCTTAGTATTAAATAGCTTTGATCCATAGAGTCAATTTTTAGTCAAAAATAAATAAATTGCACATGACCAAGCATTTAATGTTTTCAGTCTTTGGTCTTCTCCTGTGATATTTAATAATTTCAACGACTCTTTTTCTTGATGTTCACACTTCACCTTGAAATTAAAACCATGTAATATACAAAGTGAGCTTGGAGATTTTTTCTCCCAAGTAAAATTATAAATTGATATGGGGAGATTTGTAATTATTATTATATTTTTAATTGATATGGGAAGTTATAATTCACATAAGTAATTGTATTGATGCAGATATATGCCAATTATCGATGAGCTATGCTCATTTTTGGCGTATTGATGCAATGTATTTGTAATTTGATTTGGTTTTAATTATTTTAATGTTTTGGATAATGATTTAAATCCACGAATTTAAATACTAATATTAATATTATTTGTTTATTAAAGTAACCCTTTTTTTCTGAAACAAACTATGAAAATTACAAAAAGGAAATTTTTTTTTTATTAATTTTATCTGCAAAGAGGGAAATATTCTTTAAAGTGTTGTGTAATCCAATTTTTTTTTAATACAATAGGGTGAGATCAAACTAATTCACAATCTCACGGCTAAATTATGCCGCTTTAGCGTTTTTATAAACTAATTAAATTTATGAAATTTGGTTGCATTGTAATATTAATGATTGTTATTTCTCTCTCCACTTCTTGGGTGGAATTTTTATATTGATTTTGATTAGGAATATTGGTGAATAATATTTATATTTATATTAATCATATGCCGATTTGATTTAAAACGAAAAATAATAAATAAAAAATAACATTTCGTTTAAGTTGAATTAAGTAATTTCCCAAATGAATTGTTCAAACTAATTTCAACAGTCTGTTTTTATTTTTTATTAAAGAAACCGTCAGTATTATATATATATATATATATATATTAAAAAGAAGTTGTAGAAAGCTCAACCTAATTATAGAAAGGTTAAACTACATGTTTTTATTTCTTACGGTCAAATAGCACTTGCTTTTTGCAATATATACCATTTCTATATGAAATTTTAATTTTATAATATTAGTATTTTATGCTATATATATATATATACACATATATATACATACTTGTAAGAATATTTTATTTTGATCCATAACTTTTAAAATATTAATTTTAGCTATTGAATTTTTTTAAAAAATAATCATTTTATTATCATTCGTGATCTAATATTCACTCACCTAATACTCGATCAACTAACCAATGTGGTTTTATTATATTTTTATATCAACGAATTAATACGTGTATATTTAAAGTATTTGCCGTCTATTTGTTAAAAACAAAATATAGGTAAAAGACTAAGGATCCATTTGATAACCATTTTAGTTTTTGTTTTTTTGGCTTTCTATTTTGAAAAAACAAAAACATTTGATAACCATTTTTTGTTTTTTGTTTTTATAAAACAGAAAACCAAAATATGTTTGATAACCATTTTTAATTTTTTGTTTTTAAAAAGTTAGAAAATTGAAAATACATATTAGAGAGAGAAAATTTTATGTAGAGTAGAGACGACAATCGTGTGGGTGCAATTGAGGATGCTCTCCCCCATTTCGTGAAAATTTTCAGTCTCCATCTCCAACTCGTTCTTGCGTCCGAGAGATGTTTTCGAGAAAAATTATCGGTTTTATAATTGTTTTTAATTATTTTAGAATTTAAGTATAAAAAAAGTGTAATAAATATATATTAATTATTTAAAAAATGGAATCGGGGACTGGGTCAGGACATGCATTTCCTTTGGGACCTGACCCTACGGAAGATTTTGTCATCCCTTAGAGATGAAAATACAAGTTTAGAGAGATGTAAATAAATTTTTGGAAGATAAATTTTAGAGAGATAAATAAAAAGATTCAGAAAAAAATAGTGGAAGAAAGTTCAAGACAAAAAGAGAAATTTTAGAAAAAATAGTAAAGTCGAAAGGAAAAGAGATGTTAAAGAAAAAAATAAATTATAAAGAAAGAGAAAAATGACAGTGGAAACAAATTTAGAGATAAAAACAAGATTAAAAATATAATTTTAGAGAAAATAAATAAATACAAAGATAAATAAAAATTACCGTGAAAGAAAATTAAACAAGAAAATAAAATATAATTTTCATAGGAAAAAATAGATTACAAAGAGAAAGAAAAATTATATAAAATGAAATTTAGAGAGAAAAAAGTTTTGAAAAATATTAAATGTTTAGAGAGAAAAATGAAACTGGTCTGTTAGAAAAAAAAAACAGAAATTTGGAGAGAAATTTGGAAAGAGACAAATAATAATAAATATTCAAAATATGAAAATTTTAGAGAGAGAAAAATAAAGTTTGTAGAGAGAAATTTAGAAATAAAAAAAATTAGAGTGAGAAATAAATTTTTTAGATATAAATATGAAAAAGAAAAAAAAATTAAGTATTAGGAGAAAAAATCAGATTTTGAAAAAAAAAAAACGTTTTTGAAAACTATTTTTTTGTTTTTGAAATTTACATAAAATTTCAAAATGGTTTTTAAAAAACAAAAAACACAAATTTGAATCGGTTATGGTTATTAAACGGATTCCTGAAAGACGGAATATTTTGTATTTTTTAAATTAAGAAAAAATAGAGAAAAAAATCTTACGTATTTTATATATAATTATTGAATTTGTGAAAAATTAAGAGGGGACAATTACGGCTCCTTTTTGGCTCTACCCTTGCAAGTAAAATATAAAATAGAATATAAGTTTAAATTCTAACTCGATCCAATGCGGAGCAGTTATTATTCCAAACATTCATTTTAGTATTTTTATTTTCTATCATAATTTTAATCTGACATTTCACACTCTATATTTATGAAAATGTAACGAGAAATTTTTTTATAAAAAATTTTATTGTGCATAAAATTTTGCAAGTGGATACTAATTAATCACTATTTAATATAACAATGACCAAAACAGACGTTTTGAAAAAATAAAAATTAAAACGAACCAAAATTAATAGCACAACCAAGATTTTAAAAATGTCGACGTCCATGTAAATGTTAAGGTCTCAAATTAATGGAAATATCGATAAAATTTCGATGTCAATTAATATTTATGTAAAAGTTATAGAAATTGAAAATTTGTTATATTAACGAATAAACATTTTTATGTTTCTAAATAAGTTAAAAAAATAATTGATATTAATATTACGTATATATTAGTGACATTTTATTTATATTTTATCAATTTTTTTATACTAAGATGAAAATGTCGATTTACCCTTTATGTCGATGTCAATATTTAGATGAATATTTAGAACTATCAACGCAATTACAGCAAATGAGCTTTAAAGTGCGGTCCAAAATCAATCAAATAAAAAAAATACATAAATAAAATAATATTTAAACCTATAATTTAAATTGCATTTCAAAATAAATGGCGTGTAGATCACGCGCGTAGCTTCACGTGAAGGGACCGGCGGCCTGCAGGTCAACCATAGATAATTCAAGAGGAGCGGAGCCACAGTGTTATATGAGCGCTGCCGCTTTCCCTCTCTTTCGAACATTTATTTATTGAAAATTTTTCCATTTCTTTTCTTTTTCTTTTTTCTGGGTATTTTGATTGGCGAGTGAGAAAAGCAAAATCGCTGAGATTTTTCCTTTTCATTACAAAAAAAGTTTCATTTTTTCGAAATTTCGAGGAGAGCGAAGCCGGCCTGCGCTGAGGGCGAGGGGAGAAGGGTCCGCACGTCTTAATTTTCTCTCTTTTTCCTTTTTGTTCTTTCTCGAGAAAAATCTCTCTCTCTCCGGCTTTAATTTGAATTTTCTCGGCTCCCATACGCGTACTTCTTGACATCTCGCCGTGTTCTATCTCTTTTTTTTGTATGCTGTTTATTTTATTTATTGCCGTATCTCGACCCAAGTCGCCGTCTACCCAGATTTCTTTGGTGGGGTTCTGATTATATTTCGAGGTATTTCATATTTTGTTTGTTCTTCTTTGATTTCTTGTTCTAATGGTGTTCATCAAGGTGTTGTAATTTGGGGTTCTTGTTATTTGGTGTGTTTTTCTTTATGGGTGATTTTTTGTTGTTGTTGAAGCCTTCTTTATCTGGATGTCCCAATCTGCATTCCGTTTGTTGCTAATCTCAATGTGGCTCTGGGTATTTTTTGGTTCTTGGATTAGCTTACTGCATTTATTATTCTATGGGGCCTTGAATTTTCTAGTGAAGTTGCTCGCTAGAGTTCTGGATTTAGAAAGTTTGTGTTGGTATTGGAAACACAAAGTTAGATATGAGTTTCTGCACGGTTTGGTTGTTTGCGTAATGGTATTTAATTAGTTTCCTTTGGGTTTTAGTGCCAATGTATTTGCTATTTTGTCTTCTTCTTACGTTTATACCATCAAAATAAAATGTTCTATTCTCATGATTCTGAACTGTAGGTATTATTTCATGAAATGAAGAATCATCCTTGTCTTAATCTCTTTCCCTTTTGGGTGTTCTGGTCTTGTGTCTAGAAATCTTTTGGATTAGTGGACAAAATATTGAAGAATGACTTGAGATAGCTTTTCTTTTCTTTTCTTTTAGTGAAGCATCTTTGTGACTGACAGTTGAATATATCTTTATTTACTAATTCATTATTGGAGGAAACAAGCTGGTTTAAAACAAAAAAAGATTTAGTGGAGTTTCTTAAAGGCTTTTGGTTTGCCTTTTGCCACCCCTTTTGATTATTTCATTTTGAAATCTTTTAACGAAAGTCATTCTAATTCTTAGCCCCCTTTCTTGATGGAGTGTGCTTCCTGTCATAAACCAGTTTTTGGCTTGTATTAATTGCACATTTGGCTTGAAAAACATAGGAGGATCTTAGAAAAGGCTTTCATTCTTCTTAAACAAAGCGATTCTTTTAGCTATATATGGAAAAAGTACCTGAAGTTTTATAACAAGTTGTTCAAATCTGACGTATCCCTCGATAGAAGTGTATATCTGTGTGTGTGTGTGTGTGTATATATATAAGGGTCTAAGTACTGAAGTTCCCTGGAGCTTTTTAACAAGCTGTCCTACATAATGTGGTGAAAAACACCCTTCTCTGGAAAGATTTGTGGGTTTTGAAAATGTCCCTTGAAAGAAGTGTATATGTTGGGGTCTTAGTACTGAAAGCCCCTTGAGCTTTATCAGAAGCTATCTGAATCTGGTGAAAACACCCTTCTCGAGAATCTGGTTTTTTGTTTTTGACATGTCCCTCGAGAGATGTGTATTTATATGTCAGGGTCTTAGTACTTAATGCACCTGCAGCTTATAACAAGCTGTTCGGATCTGGAGGACTTTTTGATAGCCAATGTTGGTTCTTGTGAAAACACCCTTTTCTAGAAAGATCTTTAGGTTGGCTTGCTCTCTTGAATATCCCAAGAAACTTAGAAATTCTGGCAGGGACGTCCACCATAAGAATCCATGACAGAAAATCAGGGATTTGGAGCATTTGTTCATTCCTCCTCCTTAAGGAAGCTATCCTAAAACGTTCTGCAATTACCTCTTGATCATGTCAAATTATGTTTTCAATACTTTCTGCAAGTTCTTGTTCAGACTGATATGTTGTATAAGTTTGTAGTGTCAGTTATACCGATGGATTCACAGATACTTTTTCCTAACTTGTGTTTATGGATGTAGGTGTCGTATAGATAAAAATGTCATCTGCAAATCCTTATTTTGATGACATTCGGAGCAAACCTGAGGTTATCGATCCTCCCCCAAACGACGACATGATGGATGTAAGTGAAAGTGTGAGTGATCCGTCTCGAAATGGAGGGAAACCTAATGTAGCTGTCTCTAGCAGTGTCCGTGACCTGTTGGAGTGCCCTGTTTGCTTAAATGCTATGTACCCTCCCATTCATCAGGTCTGTTGTCATCTTTTTAAGACTTTTTTTCCTTGATGAAATAGTTTAGGAGAGGCCTTGGGGAAGAACGAGGTGTGCTTATGCAGGGTGGTGGCGTTGAGGGCAGAGTCGTTGATGGTGAAGGTTTTTGTTGTAGCTTTGGCGGTGGGGGCCGGGGCTGACTTTGATGGAGGACGAATTGCACACTCCTTGATTTTTAGTGTGTTTGAGATGACTTTTGCAAATTTTTTTTTTCTTCTTCTTTCTATAAGCACTCTAGAAAGAATCGCTGATTTAGAGCGTAGTATAGTTTTCTAAGTAATTTTATATGACTAAGTGTCGTGTAATAAGTAAAAAGACATTTAAAAAAAATGGATGGGTTGAGAAACCCTTTTCCAAAATAATACTTCGAGAGATGATTATTTAATAAGTAACTTTGAAGTGATCGACACTTTTGTAGCTTAAGCTCTTGAGAGATAAATAGTGCTTAAACTAAAAGGTATGCCAAACTCAACCTTTGTGTTAGCCTAGAAAATCTTATTATTACTGCCTAAAACTATTCTCATCGAAAAGTTTACTTAAATATTTGTCAACAAACAAAGAGAGTGTAATATGAGAAATCAACCACTTTAATGCTCAAATTAACCCAAACTAAAATAATTGTAAATTTACAAGATAATTTTGATACTGATACCGATACCGAATTAGTAATACAAAATCCTAAATCTCCTCAAAACTCCCAAAGTTTCTTCAAAGATCCTATGATTTATTTCCTTTCATTTCAAAGGACACATTGGATTGCTCTAATCTAATTTTTGTCTACACAATATTGGGCTTACTTTCTGCTGCTTGGCATGGAGTTAGAGAGCTGTTCTCTATTTTTTAACATCAACTGATTGTTCTTCTTGGATTTATGATATTGGGAATACCATTTCTTTCTGCTATATATGACAAATTATTTGGTATCTTATATGCTAATGTCAATGAACTTTCTGCTGTTGCAGTGTTCTAACGGTCACACGTTGTGTTCTGGTTGCAAGCCAAGGGTGCACAACCGGTGTCCGACCTGCAGGCATGAACTCGGGAATATCAGATGTCTTGCATTAGAGAAGGTGGCTGCATCTCTGGAACTTCCATGTAAATATCAATCGTTCGGATGCGTGGGCATATACCCGTACTATAGCAAGCTGAAACACGAATCACAATGTGTGTATCGACCCTATAACTGTCCATATGCGGGGTCGGAATGCACAGTTGTTGGCGACATTCCTTTTCTGGTAACCCACCTCAAGGATGATCACAAAGTTGATATGCACAATGGGAGCACTTTCAATCATCGCTATGTCAAGTCCAATCCACAAGAGGTCGAAAACGCTACCTGGATGCTAACGGTACTATTCTGAACTGATTGGCGGCCTGCCTTATTTTCTCAACGATAGGATAGAAGAGAAGAGGGCTAACAGCAGTTCCATGTAATGTATTTGTTTGTAGGTCTTCAGCTGTTTTGGTCAGTACTTTTGCTTACATTTCGAAGCCTTCCAGCTCGGCATGGCGCCCGTGTACATAGCATTCTTGCGGTTTATGGGTGACGACAATGAGGCGAAGAACTACAGTTACAGTCTCGAGGTTGGAGGAAATGGGAGGAAGATGGTTTGGCAAGGAGTGCCACGGAGTATACGGGACGGTCACCGGAAGGTCCGAGACAGCTTCGACGGTCTTATCATCCAACGGAATATGGCGCTTTTCTTCTCCGGAGGCGATCGGAAGGAGTTGAAACTCAGGGTAACTGGTAGGATTTGGAAGGAGCAGTAGCCATTTTAGCTCCCTTAGAAAGTAAAGTAGCCATTTTAGAGATGATAATACTTATCCAACTCCAATCATGTAATCTAGTTTTTTGGTTCTTTTAGTTTAACATTGAAAGGCAATGTCTCTTTGCTTGTGGGAATCAATCAACCACATGAACTGCAAAACCTGTGCTCTTCTGTTCCAAGAGAAAGCAGTTCTGTTACTATATCTCTTTAGTCATTTTTACTTTTTGCCCCCCAAAAATAGTTGAAATTACGCCATTAGGTCCACCAGTTATGCACTACTTTCAGTGCCATGAAAAATAAAAATTATATATATATATTTTTTAAATTTTAACTGATGGGATTGAAGATTCGAACTTCCAACTAAATTTTGGTAGCAATACCATTTTTCTCTATGATATATAGAATTACATCGATAGTTCTCTTGTACTTTTCAAAAGGGTATTGTGCGTGGAAGTTTGAACTTATAACTTTCGATTGAAAATTAATGTTTTAGTCCGTTGAGTTAAGCTCAATTTACGATTGGTTCTTTTAACTTATTACAAAATTAACAATATCTTTAGAGGAAAAAAGTAACTTAAAATGAAAAACAATTATTTTATTGAAATAAAAAAAAACCTTCAAAAAGTTGTGGCAGACACATGCCTTAGTTGGGTCCTGAAAATCATAAAAATGATAAATGACTTATATTTGTTTATTTTAATAAATCTGTACTATTATCGTTAGGTAAGAGTTTTCTCGGGAATTTTTTGACTTATTCAGTTTGGATTTTTATATTTCCTAAATGTTCTATTTTTGTTCTTAAATTTATTAATAAAATTTTATTTTCATCCATATTAAATTTATATAATGAATTCAATAGAAATTTTATAGGATACAATGTGAACTTGCATTTTAAATCATTCATAGATAATCTTATAATATGAGAAATGATGAAGGATTAATTTAAATAAGAAGTAGTCTTTTTAATTTATTTTATGAGAATCGTTGATGCACAATTTTGGCTGCCATCAAAGGTGGACTACGAGACTACCTAAAAATAGAACATTGCATTGCTCGACCACATACATTCTCAAGTTAAGTTAGAACTTAATTTGAGTTGGTTTGAGTTAAACTTATGTAAGATGCAAGAGATTGCGTACCTATTAGAATGTGAGACTCATTTTCTTCTATACAAGGGGAGTATTTGGGAATCGTGGCCCTGCTACCACGACAAATATTTGTCATTCTATGAATGTTTTGTTGACGATACATCTCCTGGTAGAAAAATTGTTCTTATGTCAAATGTTAATGGATTATTTTTACTAGTTAGAATCTTTCTCGATCAGAGTCAAGCTGGTCAGTCCTGCCTCAGGTACATGGTGTTATCGACATGTTTGAGGCGAGGGATACACATATGTTAACAAGGGAGGGTCATGTGTTTGTATTGGTTTTACCCTAACAAAATAAAATTAGCATTATTTTATCCAGAGGAAAAGAAAAAAAAGAGGGCTTTTTATTTAGTGTAGACTAAAATTGGAGATTATCTTGACTCTAAAAATCCTTTGGAGAGTGGAGGAAGAGGCAGAAAACACGCGATGTGGGTGCGCGTGGTATTGTAGTAATCAGTCAATAAAAAGAAACCGATAAACTAACTTACCAGAAATTGTGTGATCCCCTAAAATTCGAATTTCCCTCCGGACGCCAATCCATTTCCCACTATTCACCGATGGAAAATTGAGCAATTTTTGTGCCCAAATGCTGTTTTTTGTTTGCGATTAATCGACCCATTTCCTCCTTTTCTTCAAATCTTCTGTTTGTTATTCAGTTCTAATTCCCCAATGCAGATTTCTCTTCGTTTGTTTCGTAATCTATGATTTTCCCTTCGTTTTCTGTTCTATTTTTCCCCAATCGAGGCGTATTCGATCCTCCCCTGTTTGTGTTCTCTATATTTTCAAGGACCCATTTTACCTCCATCGCTATTTAGCTTTTTCGTTTTGCCTGATGGGAACAAGACTCGTTGTATTGAGCGCTAACGCGGTTTGTACGTATTTCGCTCCCTTGTTTGTTAATATGCAATGCAGAGAAGAATCTCGGAGATAAATTGTACTTCTCTTGGTAACTTGCTTTTATTCTTTTGCCTTTTCTATTTGAAAATGTTATGGACTCCATATGATCTATTGTTTCGTGGTCTTTTCTGATTAGGGATTAATCTGTCGGGAAATTATTTGGAGAGTAAAGCTTGAGGGTTTGCAGTTTGCTTCTAAATATGAGTTCGAATCCATTTTGGCGCGAGATGTCAATCAAGTTGCACTATGCTGATACAAAGGGTGGTTCAGGTATTCTTTTTTATTCATTATTTTTTGTGTGAATCTGGTTAATTATTTAATTTTGTTGAAATTGAAGTTTTGGCTGCGCAATTGGAACCAAAAAGGCCATTACGTTTAAGGAGTGGATAGTTATGGAAAGTGATATGTCATGATTCTAAAGTTGTAACAATTTTCATAGACACAAAATTTTGTTATTGTTAAATTAACATTGATTTTGAATACTCAAAATTCTGTGTCAAAGTTAATCTAATCATTTAGATTATTTATTTCGTGAAGGCTTGGATTTTATCTTTATTCATGAGATCTACCATGTGGGATATTAATTAAATGCGTGGAAATAAAAAGGAGTCATGCTTAATCTTATCATTCATTCACGAGGCATGTAAATCTAAGTGGTAATATGATACCTAAGTGCTTCGCTCATATAAGAATTGGAATTAGAAGTTTCTGTTTGATATTTGTTAGTAGGAAATTTTGTCGTAAACAGGAGAACTGCTCATTGATTGGAATTTAATTGTCCACAACAACTGTGAAAAGAATATGGTAAGAGGAGATCAAGCATACAATCATTCGGTCATATTGGGGGAAAAAGAAAAAGAACAACTTAATTCCTATCAATGGATGCCATTCTTTATGGCCTTGATGATTGTGTGGGTTTTGAAATCCAAGTTTCAAAAATGTAGTGAATGGTTGATTCATCTTCCCTTTTCAAGGATGGAAGATTGGAACCATCTCTTATACATCCTCCAAACTGTTGTTATTCTTTATAAATTTTCTAGAACATGTACTTGGAAAAAATCCTCTTTTGACCTCCATGTTCTGTTACTCATCATTGATCAGGTACCCAGAAAAGGCTGAAGGATCTCACATCTCAGTCTGCCAATAAGTTCTGCGCAGATTGTGGATCTCCAGATCCGAAATGGGTGTAAGTAATATGTATTTTGTTGGATGGCTTACTCTTTCATTCTGTCCTTCAATTGGTATGTGGTTAATAGAAATGTTCCTGAGCTTATATAATTAAGCTGAAAGTGTAAAATTTGATTTTCTAGTAATTTGACCTGTGATTTTGAGAGGTACCATCCTTCATCAGAAGTTTGAATTCTTAATTTTAAATTATTGAAATATATGCAATGAAGTAATGAAATTCGGTTTTTTCTTTACTCATTCTTTTAGATGCAGAACCAGTCCATTTTTTCCCATGTATTGTTTTCTGATGATTTCTATCTGCTTGTAGGGTAGTGTTTATAAGGCCGACAACATATATCGGCTAGCCAGCTCCTTTTTACTCCTAACTTGCCATATTTCATGCTTTGAAACTTCTTTTTTCTTTTTTCTTTTTTATATTTTATGGGTCTAGGACACTAGGACATCAGAAGAATGAATGGTGTAAGAAGGTTATCTTAGAATCTTTTGTAATCTTCTTTATAGACAACTAGACAGAAACCTAATTGTAGTTGAATTAGTTATCCCAACAGTTTAGGTATAACCGTATAAGTAGCATTTCCTGTAGGTTGAGAGTTCATATACTCACCTCACAATTTTAATGCTATTACTAAAAAAAGAAAAAAAAATCATACATTTTTTTTTTTTAATTATTGGTATTGGTGACTTCATTTTGTTGAAACTACTTGAGTCGTGAGTCTCGATAATTTTTTTTCTTTCTTGGTAGGACGACATCGTCCTCTCTATATCTATAACTTTTCTGTTGCAATCTGACTCGATCATATTTTTATGTCTGCTATTTCTAAATATAAAGGAGTCCTTGATTGTGGGAACAGAAACTGAGATGAAACTAACCTCATTGTTTGTGAAGTTATGAAAGCACCACTGGGGATGTATGTTTTTTATGCAATCATTTGACTAGAATTAAGCGTTAGCTTTTACACAAAATTTCTTGAGATAGTAGTAGAGCTGTTCTGGCTGCAGTGTCAACTAAAAACTTCTTTTAATTTTTCCATCTTCTTAGGCTTTGGATTTCAACCATGTTCACTTGTTGGATGCAGATCTTTGAGTTTTGGGGCATTTATATGCATCAAGTGTTCTGGAGTACACCGAAGCCTTGGAGTGCACATATCTAAGGTGTTTCCAATAGCTTTTAACTTGCTGATACTTAATTTGCATTTGCCATTATCCATGCCAAGACTGTTATTTTGGTCATATGAGATGAACTTGACTTGCAATGGATAAAGTTATTATGATTCTAAAGCCTGCAAGGTTAAGGGTTGTTTATGAACATTGACTTAATAAACCATATGGAGAACTTTTTACACATCCAAAGCACAGAAGCCACAACGTTTTAGAAAATGGATTCCTATCTGTAGTAAAAATCAGGTTGTAGAAGTTAATCATTCTATTCAGTAAATGTGAAGGGTTACCAATATCATTTTGCTTGAAATGAGAACGTTGTGTGATGGTCAGAGACATTAAAGGCATACTTCATGCATGATGTGTATTTTTTTTACCGATTTACCTTCCTTGTGATTTTTGCTCCAGAAGTCATTGGTGAATCAGAATATCATTTTCAGTGTTTATTTTTTTCTTGCCTGATTTTTTAAATTATAAATTTACAATGGATTCTAAAAATATGCCAGGTTCTTTCAGTGAAGTTAGATGATTGGACAGATGAGCAAGTTGATGCTTTGTCGAGTATAGGTGGAAATACTGCCGTAAACAGAAAGTTAGAAGTTTGCATCCCAGATGGTAATAAAAAACCACAACCAGACTCTTCTATAGAGGAGCGCTTTGACTTTATAAGGTAAATATTTTGTGATATTATTGTTGCTTTATAGCAGAAGTGAATATCATCTAACTGATATAATGACATGTCGGATGCACAGGAAAAAATATGAGCTGCTACAGTTCTCAAATCTTGATGACCAGTTTTTCTGTCCTTTTCCACCAGTGCAGAAGAGATCTACATCATTATCGCTTACCTGTTCTACTGATAATGGAAACCAAGAAAAGAGGAATTTTGAGAAACAACCAACAAAAACTCGAATTGGAAATGCAATCCGGAACACCTGGGTAAGAAAGGATTCTGAACATAGGACCTGCAAGAAGGCTCCATTGGTGTTAAGCAGCTCAATGGTAATGATCAGTGAAGTGTTTAATTTGCTGCAGTCTGATATGCTAATAGAATATTCGCCTCTACTCATTTTGTTGTAGCTGTATCGATAGTTTAATTTTCCATATCCTTTCCTTTCCTTTCCCTGTCAAAATTTGATGAAACCAGCCGCAAGTTTATGGAATTTCAAGTTCTGGTATAGCAGAATTCTTCCAAGTTGCGTTTTTCTCACAGAATATATATAAATTTTCTTACTAGAACAGTTCTCTCTTTATTGTGCTCATAATAAAACTTCAGCAAAAGAGGTGGCCCAAGTATATTCCTGATAGTACACAGTGATAGTCTTGCAGTTTGCATGGCCAGACTAATTAGACATCAAATCATCCATTTGAGACAGATATACGTTTTAAAATAGGGCTAATTTATAAGTGAAACAGTCATTTTGATGATACTTCACTCTCATTGCTGTTAACTATGAGGATTTTGTATATTGTCTTGCTTGCGTTCTGTTCACTTGAAGTCTATGTTGTGGAACAGGGAGATTCTTGGAGCATTTTGACACGTGTCTAGTTTAGAATATATACAATTCCTGCCAGTAAAGTAGGGCCAGGGGAAAGAATTCTCACTTGGCTAATCTGGACATTTAAACTTATTTTGCTTCAACTGTACTGTTTGCAGGCAGGTATGATTGAATTTGTTGGTTTAATTAAGGTCAACGTGGTTAGAGGAACCAATTTAGCTATCAGGGATGTCGTGACGAGCGATCCGTATGTAATTCTATCATTGGGTCAACAAGTGAGACTCTCTAGTGGACTTCTTTGATATCGTCATTGCTTATATGGTGGGAAATTACCTGAATTCACCTGTTCTTATATGCTTTGCAGTCAGTTAAGACACGTGTCATAAAGAGCAGTTTAAATCCAGTGTGGAATGAGAGCCTAATGTTGTCAATTCCAGAACACATTCCTCCACTAAAAGTGGTAAGTTGGATGACTGAATTTGTCCAAATTCATATGGAAACTACTGACTAAACCATTTCCATGTTCTGACTGTAAATTTATTTATCGTTAGGGGAGATATGTGCTCCTCCTCTTGTGCAATTATGGTCCAACAAGAAGTTTTTATTCTTCCATTAGTTAGCTTTGGTTCTACTGTTAGTTAGACTTGACTATAAATTAGATTATGTGAGAGGTACAAATTCTCTCTTTCTTTTATTTGATTGATAAGTCTTTACAAAATCAGGACATGGACTTGCTGTTAAACATACTGAGGTTCTGATTCTGGATTTTCATTCTCTGATATGATAAACCATGGACAGACTAGGCTCATTCAGTAGTTTTTATGCATGCTCATATGCTTCACTTCTTGAAAGCAAAAAGGGACTTAAGATCATGAATATGAGTTAAATATCTTGTTTATTATGAGGTTCGACAATTATGTTCCTTTGCTTGTTTCTCGGATCCTAAAAAAAAGTTCTTTCTGTTGGATAACATTTAGTAGGAGCTGAAAAAAATTTATCTGCAGCTTGTGTACGACAAAGATACGTTTTCAACCGATGACTTCATGGGTGAAGCGGAAATTGATATCAATCCACTGCTCACCGCCGCCCGAGCATGTGAGAGGTCCGTAGTCAAAGAACCAATGCAGCTAGGCAAATGGGTTGCAAGCAAGGATAACACCCTTGCAAAGGATGGCATCATCAGCCTCGTAGATGGGAAGATTCGTCAAGACATCTCATTGAAGCTGGAGAACGTCGAGAGGGGTGTGCTCGAGATGGAACTTGAATGTGTTCCTCTTAGTCAGTAGCTGAACCGTCCCCCCCATTCCAATACCAAATCAACTGAGCCTTTCAAATCACGTATTAGGAAGGAAACCATAGATAGAGTTTCTTTTTAGAGATTACTGCAAATCATTCTCTGGAAATGGAGACAGATTACTCTTAGGAATATCATATCAATGGAAGAAATAGCTGTGTTTGAAGGATCCTGAGGATTCTTGTGTTCACAGTTGCAAGTTTGGCAGAGTTGAAGCATTTTTGAAACAATATCTTTAGCATAAGTAACATTATTGACCCCTTTAATGTTTCTGTAAACTATATGGAGTTGAGGAACATTCTGCAGTTTGTTTATATGATGATGGAGAGGAGAAAGAACTTGGCCTGTATTGTACTTTGGAAAAAAGTGAAATCAATTTGTGAATTCTGAAATGTTTCTGTTTTTCCTTTTTGAAAATCTGATCATTGAAGCTGTGGTGGGATCAGAGTGAAAGAAAGTCATAAGCTAAACTACAATTTGAGTTGATGTTGTTTGGCATTTTGCTGATGGAGCAGACAATTCTTTACCATCAAATTTAAAAATGGTTCGCAAGAAATCTTGTCCGATAATCAGAAAAGGATTATTCTCATTACTGAAGTCTATTCTGATTATCCTCATTACTGAAGTCTATATATAGATAAATATACAAGATATATACTCTAACAAATCTCATTCTTTAGAATGGCTAAAATGGTCTACCTAAACATAAATGGGTAGAATTTAGGTGATCATTGAAAATAAGTCTTAATCACTCAAATTCATTAAGTGTTTGAATCAGTATTTTTTTTAACTGTTTTTTTTATAAAAACATTGATGACAAACACTGAACAAATAAATTTTTTACTACATATTATATGTAAAATGGAGATGTACCGAATGATTTTTTATGAGTCAAATATTAAGATAAGGAAAAAAGGTACAAGATAACCTTTTGTACACTTTTTAAAATAGTTAAAGTATATATCATCAATTAAAAAGTTGAAAATTTGAATCTCCACTTTCAAAACTTAGAAAAACATGGTTAGATTAAAAAAAAAACTACAAATGTTTTTAATTAATTAAAAATTCATAGCCAACCAGAAGAATATAGTTGAACGAGTTAAGACATATATATCCATATAAGATTAAAAGTACTAAAAAAAATTTAATTAGAAATTCATGAGTAATCTTAAAAGCTATAGTGCTTTTTTAATGATGGCTATCTCTTTAATTTGCAAATTTACATAGTAATTTCTTTTTTACCGAATCGACTTATTACTAATAACATAATATAATAATCATAATTGAATAGTTCATTGAGTCAGTAATCTTCTGACAGCTTCAACTTTATCTTTTATGAAATTAATAAATTTATTTTCTACAGCATCCACCTAGAAATAGTTGGTTAGTCATTACAAGAGACATGTCAAGCTCATTCAAATAAACACATTAAATATTTACAATTTTACAATATCAACTCCATCCAGCAAATTAAAAAAATGACAAATTTCTAAAATCTCTTTTTTATTATTATTCTTTTGCTGTTTTAGTATTTATAGGCTTAGCTTTCAAAAACCAAATAGTTATTAAGCTTTCAAATTTCAACTTAAATTTTGAAAACACTTTTAAAACGTAAATAACAAACCAAAGGAACATATTTACAAGTTATCAACGCAACAAAGTGAGGCTTCGTCAACGACTTTCTCTTCACTCTACGCACTTCTAACTCTATAGTTCATGAGCTTGCAATTCACGCTCGAAGAAGCAGGTGTTCATAAATTTGGTTAGAGGACCGCCCATCGTAGGTCAATGATGTTGTCAGTCACCAAGATGCACCTAATTCTTCTGGTATTTCTATTTGTACAAAAAAATTTTTTTTTATCAAACTGGACCGTTTCTTAGTCAAAACCTGAGAGCTTGACAAATTCCTCCCTGATAGAAAGATTCAAAATCCTCATCTCATAAGTCATTAATATAATACTAATCACTGAACCGTTTTTCTTTCGCCAACCTAAACATAACTCAACGATAATTGATATGTACTCCTCCTCTCAAGGTCGGAGGTAAAACAAAAAGTCTTTCTTTCAAACACAACAAAAGTTGATGTTTCATTCAAAAACATCCTAATCCAACAGTGATACCTACAGACTTCATCCACAAGAATTTGGTGCATTTTCTTCATTTCATCAGAAACCTATAGAGTACTTCTCTCTTTCATTTGCTGTTGCATGAAAAGCCAAAACCAAAACCATCAGGCTGCCTACATATTGAACCCATTAGGAAGAAATCCATCCACAGATCCAGTGTTTCACCATTAGCTCTACCTCTGATGCAGAGAATACTGATAATATCATATAACCAACCTGTTTCCGATATCAGGAACTCGGTTTCTGCATTCATGGCAAGCTTCAAACCTTGCTGTTAGTTTCCATCTTCTGAAAACAAAAGTTTCAGATTTCCGTGCTTTAATAGATTAGATTTACATAGCAAGCAACTACAGATTACTTTGATAAAGGACAGGTCGGGCTTCATTTTCTCTGGTTCACAAAAGTAAAGTTTGGGTGAGGGGAAGCCTCTTTCCAACAGTAGATGAGAGAGTATTATAACTAATAGGTCTCTATCTAAATTAAATTAATCATATGGTTTCAACATCTCAGCCAACAACATACTCTTTGCCAATCAGATGTCAACTTTTTCCAGATGACAAGCATGTACAATGGCGTTTTCGTTTCGCCATCTGACATAGCAACTAGTCACCTTTCAAAAAATTAAAATGGGTTTTCTCCTTCATACACAAGGAATCCAGAAAAGAAAAGAAAAAAAAAACTGATCTATTAGAAAGGTCAAGACAGATGAAAATCATAAGAAATGAGACTATATGCATTTGGTCTTGAAAACACGAGTCCGAGTTACCTTGCAAACAAATGAGGGAAGTAAATCTTAGGTTGTGTGAGCAATACTCCAACAAAAAGGAAAGCCATGTGTAAAATATGTAATAAGAGATATGAACTCAGAATAAAATTTAAAGACAGAAATATATATGGGTATGAAACAAACCCTTTTTTTAATAAGAATGCATCAATTGCAACCTCTGCAAATTGGTGTTGGTAAATAGCACTAGATATTTACATTCCCATAGAGGGGGAATCAGCCTCCCCTGTAATAGGTGAAATAAAAAAGGAAACCCCAAAGGAAAAAGGAAAAAACATGACTCGACTTTGCAAGTTGATAACATTCACTATTACCAAAATGCTGTTCATAAAGTACATGAACACCAGTACCCAACTGATGAACACTTGGCTAAACAATAAACCATTAACCAAAGAGTCCAAACTCCAAACTTATGTAGGCACATCCACAAATCAATAATGTGAGGGTTTAGTGATTATTTATCAACAAGAAAGCATCTGAAATACACACCGAAGAACAACGATTCGTTCCTTCCGAGAGACGATTCAGGAGGCGCATTCGGGACATCGAATTAATCCATTCTCATTGCATTCTAAGCACCTCTTCAAGACGTCCTCATCTTCATCATACACCTTCCTGCTCCCGCTGCAATTCATACAAGGAACGAACCTTACATCCCCACAACCCTCACAGACGAACCCGGGTTCGCGAACCGGGAACCCCTCGAGAACCTTGACCAATTCTCCAGCTTCGAAGAGTTGCTTGATCACCTCGGCTCCTCCTACATACTTGCCCCTAATGAACACTTGAGGCAAACTCACCTTCTTCTCGCCCAAAACACTCTGCAACTCTTTCTTGTACGCGGAATCCATTGATATGTCGCGCTCGTCTACCCAAACCCTAAAACCTCGGAATATTATCCTCACGGCATAGCAATCCTCATATGTCCTTCGAATTCCTCGTAAACTGGTTAAATAGACCACAATCCTATCTTCAGTACCCGGCAATCGAATCGAAGGGACCCGGAAATCAGAACCGAACGATTTTGCGGATTTTATCTTGCTTTGAATTTGATGTTGCGATCCCTCGGCAGCATGAGGAGAAGAATTACCGCCCTCAAACAAATTACACAATTGCTTGACCTTCCCTTTAATCGAATTGCTGGCAGATTTCATAGATTCGAGAGGGCTGTAGTACTTCTTCACAGAATCCGTCCGATTGAGGGAGGTCCGAAGGTAGGGTTTCTTGGGCGAATCCATGGAGGAGGGGTGCAAAGTAAGCGAGCGATTGAAGAACGACGACTTGGGCTTGTCGGAAAATTGCATACTTCGATCAAATTCCGCCATCGACGTCGACCCAGATGAAAGAATCGCAATCAAGGGGAAACCCAATAGAAATCAGGGGGAATCAATTCTGAAATCTGAATTCCAATGGAGTGAGAAAGGCAGGAGAGAGAACCAGGCGGCGGGCGGGTGAGGGTGAGGGTTGTTGTTTTGGGCGTTTCAGGTTGGTTTTTTGCGAAAACTGATTCTCCCTGTTTTCTGATTTGGGGGAAAACGGGCGAGTATATGCGAAGCGTAGCTACTAAGCTAAGAATTGAATGTTGTTGGAAAAGCCTTTTCTAGAGAGAGAGAGAGAGAGAGAAATGGGGGGAAAATGGAAATGGAAATGGAAATGGAAATTGAAGAAAAATGAAGGCTTTTTCCTGAACCTTTCGGTGAAATGAAGAGAGAGAGAAGGATGAGGAGGATGACTCGTGTAGCTTTTTGAAAGGGATACGCTGCTGGCGGCATCCTCTGTTTGAATTCTTCTACTTGGCCATGGCTTCTCTCTCTCTCTACCTGGAAATGCCCTGGCTTTTGCCCTAAATTACAAAATTCTATCTCCTCCACCGCCAAATTGTTGACTCTTCTTCCCTTAGCTTTTCATTATTATTTGCCTTAAATACATCCATTTTATTATTCTCTCATCTTTTACATTTTTCTCCCCTTCAATTTTGTTAATGCCAAGGACAATGGTACCTATCTCGCCCCTGTGATATTGTCTATTTTAGATATAATTTTTACGGTTTTATTTCTGATTTCATTCAAAATGTCATATATTAATGCAGGTAATTGTCCAAATCATTATCTTCCCTAACTAATATGCAACTTTGTTCGCATTCTTAATAAGCTATTTTTTTAACTCAACAATATATGAATATGTTATATGTGGGGTGTGGATTTGAATTTATGATGTTGTGGTAGAGGACATATATCTTAATAATAATATTTATTTTTGTTTATTGAATAGTATTCTTCTTGATAGCAGCGTTAAATAGGGGATATTTTTTTTAGAGGGAAATACAAAATAACACCAAAAGGAATATGTAATATATATATATATATATATATATATATATATATAGCATTAGGTTCAACATTTTGCCAACGTTACATAAATTACAAATGGTGTGTTTGAGAATGATGGTAGAATGGTTGATTTTGAAAGAAATGATTTAAGTGTAATTGATTTTTCAAAATCACCATCCAAGTGATACCTTCAAAATCAATTTAAAGTGATTTGAAACTTTCTTAAAATACTTTAAACTTTCTTAAACATGATCAATGGAAATGGAAGAGTTTTTAACAATGACACAAGTCTAGTGACTTTTTTTTTTTTTTGAAAAAGAAACAAAAAATAATTTCTATTTTTTTATCCTTTTAGAAAAATAAAGAACCGTCAAAATTTTATTGGCCATCGACAGAAAGTATTATATTATATGTCTTAATCAATTAAGTTATGTTCAAGTGGCGAAATTGACGTGTTATTTGAATTATTACTTCGTTGACATATTTGGACACATAATATGACATATGGAAGAAATTAATTTTGTTGATGAGTAAGTTGAGTTGCATGTGTCGAATAGCAACTAAATGAGTGTCTAAATATATTATTCAAATAATAATTTAATTATATATTAGTTTTTGTTAACAAAATTTTAACATTTTTTTTTAATGGAATGCATAATTGAGAATTTTGATACATGAGAGGTGAATTTAAACATTTTGAAATATTAAGGATTAAAGTAGAAAAGTACCGAAAATATTAAACAGCATTTAGTATATTGAGTCTATTATTTTATAATGTGAATTGTACGCGTTATTATTATTATAATGGTTTTAAAAATATAACTAGCTTTTATATTTTAAAATAATTTTAGTAGTTTGTTTAGTACAATAATTTTTTTATTATTGTTGTTGTGTTTTTTCAAGTACTTATTGTTGTTGTTAACCATGGTTTTATTTTCAAATAATTATACCATATTATTTATTTCTTGCTGTTGTTTTTTTTTTCAATTATTCTACTATTTAACTTTAGACTACATTATTCCCGTATTATTGTGCGTAATTATGGCCAGTTATATAATTGAATATGTTGGATTATAACCTCGATCAAGTAAGTTTGTGTAAGTGGATAAAATACTAATTACTTTTATTTATATATATATATATATTGAAGATTTGATTATTCATCCCAATAGTTAAATTAAAAAAAAGAAATATTATGTTCAACTATAATTTGTTTTTAAAGAGGAGTATAAATATGATTGTTAATTTGAACTTAGCTTAACTGGTCAAGACACTTATTTTTAACAAAAAAAAATCGTAAATATGAAATCTTGTCCCTACATATTGTACTAAAAAAACATTTATATTCAATTGATAATTTAAATACATTTAATCTACCATTTCTACCGATTGACTCCATTTAAAAAGAAAAAAAATTGATTGAGTTTCTAATCTTATTTTTATGAATATAATTCTTTCCTCTACATAACGCTGACCAATAATGTTAAACATGAGGAAAATTTAACATAGATAGAAAATAATATTGATGTTGTTAATAATCTTTAAATTTGATTAATGGAAGAGACTATTTAAATTATGAATAAATTCAATGACAGGAAAAATCCAAAATATTTAAAGTATAAGATAAAAATCGAGGCCAACTTAGTATAATAATATAATTGTTTTATTGACTATATTGGTACTCTTCATTTCCTTATTTCCTTTTTTGAGTTCAATAAAAGGTAAGGATTCGAGAATATGTGCTTTAAATAATTAAATTATATTGATTTTTTATTTTCATTTTTTCATTTTCTTCTAAAGGTGCAGGAGAATTCCGAGACTTATTTCTTTTAAATTTAAATTTCTTGAAAGTTGAATGGTTTTATTCGTTGAAAACAATAATTTATTGTTCAAATGGAAATACTTAATTTAAGATTTAAATGAATAAAAGCAGCTCATGTGCATCACATGTGTTTGTTACTTTTTAATAAAAGTAAGTAAAATAATTGCAATTATAAAAGAAAATTATAGGGCAGTAGGGCACCTTTGAAAATGATGCTGCTTTTATTTTTCATTTTTTTTTAATTTAAAGTCGTATTTTTTTAATATTAAATTGCAAAAAGGAGAGACAAGTCCAAGCTATGCTCAATTAACACTTTCATTGTTTTTATTAATTTTTTGCAAACAATTTTTGAAATCTTACTTAAAAGCAAAAACATATTTGGTAAATTAACTTTTTCTAGTTTTCAAAATTGAACTAAAATTATAAGCCCATCTTTACAAATGTATTACAAAACAATAAAAAAACTAAAAACTAAAAGAAAAGAAAAGAAAAAATATATATGGAGTATGATCTGTAACAATTAAAAGAATTTTATATTTGATGGTAAGAGAATGAATGGTACATACACACAAAAAAGGAACAACAAATTGAAACTTTTCTTTCAAATACACAACAAGAAGCATATGGGAAGATTATCAATGAAAGTGGTAAAAGGAAGGAAAAAAAAAAAACCAGTTAAGTCTGTTAAGTCAGGTGCCTACACTAATTGATTTCTATTGCATTTAATAGATACGTGGACTCCACTAAAATTTTTTAGCCAATAAAAATACGTCACATCAGAAAGTCAGTAGAATTTTATACTGACCGTGGATAGACAAGAATTTTCTAGGTTCGAATCCAATGCCCAACACCAACACGAGCATCTTTCTATAAGGCAAACATAGGGAAAATGTGCCTTCCTTCTTTTAGCATATGAATTGTGTAATGGTAAAAAGAACTTCAACACTGAACAGCCATGGTAAAGCCACCATTGTCAAAATCTCAAAAAATTAGAGAACACAACAACTCAACACACACCCTCCTCCCCCCCAAAGGAAGAATATTAACTCAGGACAACATATTTGGCTACTGGCTACATGAAGCAGAATATTGAAAGACTCTTCAGGGGAACACAAATCGAAAGCCGAAAATTATTGAATATATGCAGAAGGGCAAGATTTTACAGGTCATTGCTGATGATAACCTTCCAGGCATTCAAACTTCTTCGCAAAGAATTGCTCCAGGACTTGGCCAAAGCATCCATCTCATTCAATAACCTTTATTCCCCCGAATCCGAGCCCTCATGTCAACCTGCAATTTTGAGATGCATTGAGCTTTTTTTAAAAAAATAATTATCAATCAGATAACTTTTTTTAGAAAACCGGGATTCTGTTATCCCCTAATGGAGTTGAGAAAAGAAGAAAACTCCATCAAGTATCAATTACACCGAGACAAAAGTGCAGTTATTAGAGGCACAACTAATAGGATCATAGAAAGAATAGCAAAACTTAGCTAGCTCAAAAAGATTTATCCACTCTTAACCCTATTGTTTTTTTCCAACCAGAGACTCTACCTAGAGTTTCTTTGCTTTGCCCCTTGAGGCTTAAGCCATATCCACAAAGAAGATGAAACATATAACCTTCCAAAGAAAATTTTGAGATATCCAAGAAAAACTGAAAATCTGCAACCTACACTAAAGGAACAAAGGAAGAAAAGACGGTCCGTTCCTTTCACTTTCGAACTTTCTTCCAAACATAAAGAGCACCATGAGGGGTACAAAACCATTGAAGGAGATCAGGCCTTTCATCTTTCACCATTGCCAATTCAACGAAAACAAGCTGTGCAGGCAAAAACTTTTACTCATTGGATATTTTCCTTTCCACCCTTTGTTATAGAGCTCCTTTTCTAGAACTGTGTTGCATCATTAGATTAAAACACAATTGTTTGACCTAAGAAGTGCCCAGAAGGGTGTTAAGTCCACACTCTCTCATATGTTCCTGCTCCAATCCGCTAGTTTTCCAGAAAATTCAGCAGGTCATTAAGCTCACTAAATTCAATTTTTCCAAGTTTCTTCTAGTCAGCACATTCCAGCTTCCTGAATTCTCATCTTATAATTCGTTTACATCATCTCACAGCAAATGGATGTAGTCCCACCCAGAATCTTCCCATCTTCTAATTAGATAGCAGAATTATTTATGATGTATCCCCCTTCAACATTTTTATGTTCCACAGAGCTCATGCGCTTCCTCCCTTATGTCAAGAGTGAGTCACTCCCCCTTATTTTCCATAAATGCTTCTCATTACCTTGTGCCAAATCTGATTGGATTCATAAAAAATATCCATATCCATTTTGCTATTGGTGCTTAATTTATTTTTCTCCAATTCCCAATCCCCCTATGCCCCCATTTCTAATAGGTAAGCGACCACCTTCAAATTTACAAAGTGGCCAAGCTTCCCTTCGGAAGAGCCATCCTTAAGAAAGTTTTTCATCTTCTTTTCATAAATGCTGCCAGATTTTTCCATAGGCATGGGAGCAATAGACATCAAGTAGAATAGCAGATTTGCTACCACCACGTTGCAAGAGATTAACCTTCCATCTTCAAAGAGACATAAATTATGTCATTTACGTCTTACAAAACCTTAACCTTCTTGGGTTGTCACCAAAGGCTTACTCAAATAAGATAAAGGCAAATCACTTCCTTTGCACCCAAACTTGCCAACCACCTCCTCCTCAACCCAAGATCATGGTGTAATACTAACACATAGTCCATACTATTTGAACTTCAAGAAAAAACTTCATTTGCATTGGGCCATTGTTTACACTCACTCCCCCTCTAGGACTATTGGAAAACCAGAATTTCAAAGGCTGATTATTTGTGTTAACTGGCCTATAGTCAAGTAAACACTCCATTCAGAGAAACTATACATTTACTTGCCTTCCCCTTTCTGTAAGTCTTTCCATATCTCCAAAAAGTCCAGCATTTATTTCCAAGAAAAATTTTCAACATTTTCCTTAAGCATTTCTTTGGATGTCCCTTTGGGATAGTTCCACCCACAGGCGCTCTCTATTTCCTATTGAGAACTAAAAAAAGGAACAATACTAGAAAATAAAGAAGTGAAAAATCATCTGTTCACAGTCCCTTTCAGGAGATCAATTTTTACATCTTTATAATACCACATAAAAGTTCAAATTACAAGGTGACATGTTGTTGGATCACGAGATGTATATTTCTAGAACACTTTCACGCACTTCTCACGTGATTGAGATCTATTTTAACCGAGAAGTGACCGCAGGAGATTGAAATGAGAGTTGATGGAAACTTGCCTGGCCTCTTTTACAGTTGAAGTACGTTTCCCTTAATCCCACACATTCGCTAGGTATGCATGGACTCTTCTCTCCAGCACATTCCCTGTAAGTTCGGTTCTGAACCTGAAATTGCAACAACAAAAGACAGACCAACCATATTCAGTTCAAGCAACAACTCTACACATCCTTGTTTAAATTTGTAAAACTTCACGATAAAATGCTCTTATATATTTATGAAGACCGTATGTTCTGTTTCAAATGATTTCCAACAAATGAAAAAGCATTGCAGAAAAATAGATGCCAATTCTATAACAAAATTATCCAAGCACTAATAAACAAGATACATGTCTCCACATCCTCACACATAAAGTCACAAACATATACAGCGAGAACATGATAATACAAATAAGACCTTTACACAATCGGATTCGCTAAGACATTTGACCAGCTCCATTGCTAACCCTTTGCAAGACTTAGACATCCTTCCCCTTACTTTTATCCTCCACGGCGTTTTCAATTTCTGTTATTTCTTGAATCCTCGCTCGAACAGTCACAAATTATCTTTGCTCACAGTATTCAGCTTCTAGTGGACTTTCATCTCCACCCCCCAGTAGTCGTCTTGTCATTGAATATCCCCTAAGTTGATTTTATACTCTCAGGAATGAACTGGAAACCAAATAGTATGCTCAATTCATCAGCGTCAGTGAGGAACAACCCGAGAAACAGTGAAAACAAAACCTATTACGTGGAGCAAGGCAGCAAATTACACAACAGATAATAATTATAGATATAAATAACGCATTGTTCCATCAAGATAGCCAACATGAATGAGGTAAATCAACCAGTATCATTGAAAGAAACAATAGAACGATTAAGTCTTGTGATGTCGTAGAGACATGAGAGGCGGAAATGGGAGCTGGGTTTCAACTGGAAGTCATGATAGAGGTGAATAACGAATAGAAGATGAAGAAAAAATGAACCCAGAAGGATGAGAGAGAGAGAAAGCAATTTAGAACATAAGCGAGAAGTAAAACGCAGTGAAATGGAGACGAAGGATACAGAAGAAAATGAACACACAGCACAGAAAGAAGGAGATTCAGAAGCAGCAACGGGAAATAAGAGGAAGAAGTGAACGGAGCCATGGCAGAGTAGCTTACCTGGTGAGAGGAAATGGCGACGACCGATCGCTGTGAACGCCCGAGGAGGAAGGAGAAGGAGAAAGAATTCGACAATGGGCCATTGTGGGCTTAACTAAATGGGCTGAAGTTGGAGAAAAATATCCCAATATACATTATTTAGATTTAAAAACTGAAAAGTAAACAAAAGGTTTAAATACTTTTGTTGTGTATTTTGAACTTTTGTCCAAATACTTTTATTTTTTTAGCATTTTTTAGTACAACATATGAGGGTAGGGATCGAACTCAGTTAGAGGTATATGTCAATTACTGCTTGTTCTTTGGCTAATTTTTTAGCTCTTAACTGTGGTTGATTCTATGTAGTTTTTGAAAGAGATCAATTTAGTTATTATTGGCAAAATGGTTAACACAATAAAAATATTTAATACAGATTTGTGACTAATAGATTGAAATGAATGAGATAAAAATGAAAATGAATTGACCAAACTGATTTGGTTTTTTTAGTAAGTGTCTAAAATGAATGGTTCGAAAGTCCATGGATAAAATAAACAAATGTTGAAAGTACATGAACCAAAATAGATGTTTTTGAAAGTAAATGAATCAAATCTAAGAGTACACGAAGCAAAAGAGTATTTAGAGAAAAAAAAAAGCCAACATGAACGCTAAATAAATAAGATACTTGTTGCCTCTTAAAAAATTGAAGGTTGAATATCCACTCTTATTTGTTGAACTAAAAATGCAATTGAATATATTTAATTACTTAATAAAAACAAACTATTTTAAAGACTATATCGTGAAGTTCACAAACTTTTTATTTAGTACAACAACCATGGAAAGATGGTTCAATCAAAATACATGTGATTTAACTAGTTGAACTGACAACTAGTTAAATTACTTATTCTCGAACAACTAACAAATTATGAATTTAAATATTCACCTCAACTTATAGTTAGCAAATCCCAAAATATTATTACAGTAAATGATGGTAAATAAAATTGAGAGCTCTAATTCATAATCATCTTAATCTAGACAGAAACTAAGTTTCCGCTCTCAATCTATATACCATGCCAAAGTAAATTTGATAGATCCATTGGTTCGAGAAATAAAAAAGGGAGATTGAACCATTTATTCAAACTATTTTTTAAATTTGATAAATGTTAGTTGATGGTTTATTTAATTACAGGGTATGATTCAAAGTAAAAATTCATAATTTAACTATGCCGGAATTTTAAATTAGGAATTAAATCGTTATTTATAGAGAAAAACAAGGTGTTTTCTTAACCTAACGGGCCCACGCTTCGTACAAAGTGAAAGAAAGGGAGAAAGCCAACAGAAGCTTGGAAAACCGCCATTTTCTTTCCTCTGACCAATCTCCGCTGTTATTCCATGGCGGTCTTCGTTTCCAACAATGTACGGCCTCCACTCTACTCCACCAATCAACTTCCGTAAGATTTCAATTTCTCATCCTCTCGATCTCCTACAGTGCAATTACTTCAATTCCGAGCTCCTCTAATGGCCGACGACTCCATCCCCTTCTCCGATTACAAGCTCTGCGGCTTCTTGTGCGTGGTTCTCGCTGTTCCTTCACCGCAGCCCGACCTGTCGAACATTCTGCGCCCTGGAACGCGCTGCTATGTCTCCGCTGAGGGTTCTGAGGTTTGTTTCACTTCGGGAAACGGCGTCGTGCTTTCTCCTATTGAAGAAAACTCCAAACCGCTCTCGAAGGCCGGCGTTTCGCATCAAGATTCCGAGCAATGCAGGGGTCCGGTAGGGGAAGGGGAGACCGGGTCCACGGAGGTTGTTGATTTGACTCCGAAGGCCGAGGTTTCTGCCAGGGGAAGTAGGAGCTCGAGGAAGAGGATGAATAGGATGGGGCTGGTGCATGGCAGCATGAGCGTTGTGCATCAAATTCACGCTCTGGTAGTGCACAAGTGCTTGAAGATCGATGCGCGGGTGGTTTTTGTTGACGTTGGTGTTGACGGGGAGGCCAGAGCCGTGTTGTTGGTTGATGTTCATCTCCCCGTTGAATTATGGTCCGGTTGGCAGTTTCCCAGATCAAAGATGGTAGCTGGTGCGCTATTTAGGCACTTGAGGTGATAGACTGTTTTAATTTGGGTCTCGTTACCAAAACTTTTTTTTGCCTTATTCGATTTTTTGGGTTGGGTTGGCTGGAGGGGGGTGGGTTTTCGGGTTAGTACTTTTCAGTGAATTTCATCAACACGATTTATTAGTAACGGTTAGCTAGGACTTCGAGTGGCTACTGGTTTTGTTTCTTTTTTCGAATAATCAGGTTAACGCTTAATAAATCTATAATTCTCCTATCAAAGAACTAGAATACGTTTTTCTTTTTTCGAGTTCAACTATTGCAGGGGTGGAGGATCAAACCATCCATGTTTAGGATGATAATATAATAGGTGTTTTATCTACATAGCTCAGATTAGCAAGAACTAGAATATGTTAAAACTACATTGGACTAACAGCATAGTGAAATATATCTATCGGAACACAAAATATATGCTAGTTTTGATCTATCAATAAAGAATCTCTATACATTATGTAGCTGCTTGAAAATGTATTGAGAGTTCATATCAGTCGTAACTTCCTTCATAAAGCGATTTAATCTCTTGCATAAAATGTAGAGCACATATAGGTGAAAAAAATGTAAAGTTTTTATTTAAACCCTCTAATCCTGTTTTTTTGCATCGTTATTGGTAATCTCCAGCTTTCATCTCCACCAACTCCAGCTTCCTAATTCTTATTTGCTCAAAAAGAATAATTTTCTTCTTCCAATTTGTCTACATATTAATGTTTTTCATCAATGGCTAGATCGGGTTTAAATTGTGATCTGTAACTTGTATAGTCGTTCTTATTTGTTTATTTTTCCCTCTGTTAAGTAGGATCCTACTGCTCCTACTTCTTATGGATTTTTTTGTTTTACATGAAATGTTGCAAGTTTATTATGGTCTACAATTTCAATTGTGAATGGAAAGAGAGGAGCTCTATACTTCTTTAGTAGTCTTTTTTAGTGAACTTTCATCTTATATGAAATGTGGTAAGTTTATCACGTTATGTATTCTCAGTTGTGAATGGCAAGAGAGAAGCTCTATACTTGGTGGAAAAGACTATTCTAGAGACGCACCTATGGTTAGGAAAAGCATGTGGAATCTTGCAGAATGCCATGTCCATGCTTGTAAATTGCACGATAGTTCTGGAGGTTCTCCCAACAGAAGGCTCTTTGAACTTCACGAAATATTTAGAAGCTTACCTAGTGTTGTTAAGTCCAGCAAACCTGATTATACAAGAATGCAACCAGAGGATGATTCTTCTCAATTGGGCATTTGGGACATATCGGATGACACTCTAATTAATATATTGAAAGCTCTTCGCCCTTTGGATCTTATTAGGGTTGCTTCAACTTGCCGACATCTGAAATCCTTGGCGGTATCAATCATGCCATGCATGAAACTCAAACTGTATCCTCATCAACAGGCAGCTGTTGAATGGATGTTACACCGTGAGCGGAATGCTGAAGTATTCTATCATCCTTTATACGTGGCTTTTACAACAGAAGATGGTTTTTCTTTCCACATAAATACCGTTACTGGTGAAATAGTCTCTGGGGGGGCACCAGCTATCACTGATTTTCGTGGGGGGCTTTTTTGTGATGAACCTGGCTTAGGCAAGACAATAACTGCACTTTCCCTTATCTTAAAGACTCAGGGAACATTAGCAGAGCCACCAGCTGGAGTACAGATTATTTGGTGTGCACATAATGGAAATCGTAAATGTGGTTACTATGAGCTTAGTGGTAATAATAATACTAGCAGCAACCATTTTTTGGTGAATGGAGCTGTGGGTTGTAGTTCTCTTAAAGCATTAGAGGACTTAAAATATCACACACCTAAAAGGGCAAGGCTGACAGCTCTTGACGACAGACATACAGTAATTAATGATTCATGTGCTGGCAATGAGATGAGGTCTCCATCATCTGCAGACTATGAAAAAGCAGTTGATATGGTTCGTTGCACTAGGAGCTTGAGTAGTGTCAAGAAAAATCTTCTTTTCACATATGAAGGGGCACCTAGCCTTTCTAAAGAATTGAATGCTGGTAGAAAGTCAACTAGAACATGGACAAGGAAGGTTGCTGCTGGGGCAAAGAGAGCTGGCGTGTCAAATGGATTCACAGACAACTATGAGGTGCCTGGGATGGCCACTGCAGATAAATTTGAATATAAGGACACATGGGTTCAGTGTGATGCTTGTCACAAGTGGCGGAAGCTTGCAGAAACTTGTGTTGCTGATGCTAGTGCAGCGTGGTTTTGTAGTATGAACATTGATCCTTTTTACCAAAGTTGCAGTGTTCCAGAAGAATCTTATGACAAGTGCCGTCCAATTACTAATATTCCAGGATTCTACAGCAAGGGAACTTCTGGAGGAGAGGAGAAAAATATTTCGTTCTTCACCAGTGTGCTCAAGGAAAACAGTGCACTGATAAATTCTGGAACGAAGAGAGCCTTGGCTTGGCTGTCTAGCCTTACTCCTGAAAAAGTTTCAGAAATGGAAAGAACTGGTTTAAGATGTCCTATATTAACATCTTATGTAGTTTCTGGTGGTGATGCCCGTGGTTTTCATAAAATGTTTGAAGCATTTGGTTTAGTAAGAAAAATGGAAAAGGGCATTATCAGATGGTACTACCCGCATAATCTTCACAACTTGGCATTTGATGTTGCTGCTTTGAGAACTGCATTGTGTGAGCCACTAGTAAATTCAGTCAGGTTATATTTATCAAGGGCAACTCTGATTGTTGTCCCATCAAATCTAGTTGATCACTGGAAGACTCAAATTCAAAAACATGTTAGACCTGGTCAGTTACTGGTTTATGTATGGACTGATCATAAAAAACCTTCTGCACATTGTCTAGCATGGGATTATGATGTTATCATCACCACATTTAGTCGGTTAAGTGCAGAATGGGGGCCGCGGAAGAGAAGTATATTAATGCAAGTGCATTGGCTTAGGGTCATTTTAGATGAAGGGCACACCCTTGGCTCTAGTCTTAACTTGACAAACAAGTTGCAAATGGCCATTTCATTGGTATCTTCAAATCGCTGGATACTAACAGGAACTCCAACTCCTAACACACCTAATAGTCAACTTTCACATCTTCAACCATTACTTAGGTTTCTTCATGAAGAAGCCTATGGTCAGAATCATAAGTCATGGGAGGCTGGTATTCTCAGACCTTTTGAGGCAGAGATGGAGGAAGGAAGGTTGCTTTTGTTGAACTTACTTCGTAGGTGTATGGTTAGTGCAAGAAAGACAGATTTGCTATCTATCCCACCTTGCATCAAGAAAGTAAAATACCTAAATTTTACAGAAGAACATGCTCGAAGTTACAATGAACTTGTAGTTACAGTGCGGCGTAATATATTGATGGCTGACTGGAATGATCCTTCCCATGTTGAAAGTTTACTGAATCCGAAGCAATGGAAATTTCGAAGTACAACAATAAAAAACATCAGACTATCTTGCTGTGTGGCAGGACATATTAAAGTTACAGAAGCTGGTGAAGATATTCAGGAAACCATGGATATTCTTGTTGATGATGGCCTGGATCCTATGTCACAGGAATATTCTTTTATAAAATACAATCTCCTTTATGGTGGGAACTGTGCTAGGTATTATTTTACTTTGATTTATACGACTCTTTCACAATGTTATATTTTACTAATCAAATAATGCGTTAACATATATAGGTGTGGGGAATGGTGTCGTTTACCTGTGATTGCACCATGTAGGCATCTTCTATGCCTTGGTTGTGTTGCTTTGGATAGTGAAGGGTGCACTTTTCCTGGCTGTGGTAAATTATATGTGATGCAGACTCCTGAGACCTTAGCTCGGCCTGAAAATCCCAATCCAAAGTGGCCTGTTCCCAAAGACCTCATTGAGTTGCAACCATCATATAAGCAAGTAGGCTGACTATGAGAGATAGTTACTTGTAAATATTTGGTTCCTAACTTTATGAAAATAGGGTCAACTGATAATAGTGTGTGATATTTACAGGATGACTGGGATCCTGATTGGCAATCGACATCTAGCAGTAAAGTTGCATATCTTATTCAGAGATTAAAAGCTTTAAGTGAAGTAAATGATGAGGCTACTGTGGTTCCTCCCCCTTCATTGAACAAATCTGGTGGACTACTACAGGAAGTTGACCATTCAAGGACTACCACTTCAGATCATGAAATAGTCAGAGAGAAAGTTCTTATTTTCTCTCAATTTCTTGAGCATATACATGTCATCGAACAACAGGTAACTATCATTTTTTTTAATTCCAGGAATTTTCTACAAATTATACGTCCTTAGCACCATTTCTCCTTGGCCAGTTAACCATTGCTGGCATCAGATTTGCTGGGATGTATAGTCCAATGCATGCTTGTAATAAGGTATGTCATTTAATTCTATCGTTTTTCATAATTTGTATTGATATCTAGGTGTGATGCTGGTGTGCATTGATTGTGTTTCACCCGTGCAGATGAAGTCATTGACCATGTTTCA
The DNA here is from genome assembly GCF_013281855.1 of Momordica charantia. Taxonomy (NCBI): domain Eukaryota; kingdom Viridiplantae; phylum Streptophyta; class Magnoliopsida; order Cucurbitales; family Cucurbitaceae; genus Momordica; species Momordica charantia. The sequence goes on along the minus strand of NW_028275167.1, from coordinate 27,362,033 downwards.
GCATGATTCAAGCTGCATGGTGCTTTTGATGGATGGAAGTGCTGCATTGGGTCTTGATTTGAGCTTTGTAACTCATGTATTTCTAATGGAGCCAATCTGGGACAGAAGGTAACACAAAAACATTTTAGATTCAAGTCGTTTGATGGATGATATGTCCTTAAACCTTCCTTCAGGACTATACAATAAAAAACAACTAGTTCTGCACTATCTCGGATACTCTTTAAGCAGCTTTGAATTCTGGTTGAGAGAGAAGCCTGGCCATCCTTCCATCTAAAGGGAGTTCTATTCTCCAAGTCTACAACCCACATATAGGAAAGCCTAGAGTCTCAAACTTAAGAGAAAAGGCACCTGTTTCAAGCAATAGACAGAAATGAATGGATGTGTCACGTGTGTCTCTCCTTGTACTTTGACAGTGGATGAATCTCTTTTGATAAATGAAAAAGTGGTCAACAAGAGAATAGTTGGTTGAGTCCATGCATTGGACTGTGAAACAACCATTAGAACTGGAATTTCATTAAAAGACAAGTCTTAAATTAGTTGGTTGAATTTCTTCATGCTCTTAGTTCTGCTGCCCCCTGAGGATTTGCAGCAACCCATTTTGACAGTCAGTTTGTACCTCGAAGAATCAGATTAATTAGGCATGTGGCTCTTGCCTTACTGTACCGATATAATATGAATCACCATTCACCGTTTTTTCTTCCATAGGAAAGCTGTTAACTACGTAAGTTGTAACATCTTTTCTCTGAATCCAGACCTTCCTGAAAGAAATCTTTCCTAGCAATCTGGATTTGCTTTGCAGAATGAAAAGAAGTTTAAAGACAGGCATATAATAGTTAGGATGTTGTCCTCGATAGGTATGATGTTGCATGAGATTGTTCCTTTATTGGCCAATTATGTCTTAAACATAAGAGTCAATCTTCCCCTAGTTAATTTTGTGAATTTTGGTTTATACACTCTTTCCTTCCTCTTTTCAATTGGTCCTGTATTAAGTTAGTTTTTTGTTTCAAGCCAATTAGACTAATTTCATAGAGCTAGGGGCGTTCAGGCAATGGAATTGCGAGTGAAGGATTTAAAAACTTTATATTTCAACGGTAAATCTACTATTCAACTCTCCTAATTTACTATTCAATTCCCACAATTTCCTATTCAACTCCTCACTTTATTTTATTTTATCTATTTATCTTTCTTCAAGTGTGTCCCCACATCAAGTGGGCACATCATTTCAAATTTGGTAGGTCCTACAAAATTTTTTCTTTTTAATTTTGGTGTGTTCTACCATTTCTCTCTCATATATATATTTTTTTACTATCCTTGCTCTCATATCTTTTTTTTTTTTTTTTCAGATTTCCAATTATTCAACTTTTTTTTATACAATTTAATTGTTTTGGTTTTACCTACATCCATACTCACAATTATAAATATTGAAGTTTTCTAAATTGTAATGCAAATGTATTCTTTTTAATTCATAGATATATATAATTTTCAATTTTTAATAGATTGTATGAATTATAATTCAATTTTATATTGATGTAGGTTTTTTTTAAAAAAAATATGTATATGTAGTTATGTCTTGTTATAAAAAAAATAGAATGCCAAGCTTAAATAATTAAATTTAAACCATTTATAATATCAAATTAATTAAGTAATTAGCTTACTTTTTTAGTGACAATTATTATTATTATTTTAATTATTGTCTCTCTTATACATGTTTAAATAAGTATAGTTTGTAAAAATATGTAATTTTAAATGAGTGACCTTTAAATAAAAATAATAGTTTATTTTGAATTTATACAAATAAAGATACTTAATTTCAAGCGAACAAATATTAAAACAAAATAATATACTTATTTTTTAATTAGTCATATTTAGTAACAAAATAAATTGTATTGTATTTTGAACTTACTAAAATAAAATCTATATTAAAAATTGTTTAATTTTTAAACTAAACACAATCAAAATGACAAATATAGATGTATGATATTCATTTTGAATTTAGTTAATTGAAATAATCTAAATATGTATTGTTTTTTTTTAATACAGGGAGTTTAGGAGAGTTAGAGAATGTATTTTATTTTCAAGGTAATCAAATTAAAATAACAAAATGTATTAAAAAAATTAAGTAATTTTATCATTACTTAAATAAAATTCTAAGATTATGCAATAGAAATAAAGGAAATAAACAATATATCATTGTAATTATAACACATTTAAGTTTAAAAAAATTATAAAATAATATAACTTAACATTTAAATTTTAGAAATGACAAAAAATTTTAATGGAAAAATTATTAGATTCTAACTCTAAGGGTAACTTAAAAAAAGAAAAAAACTACACAATTCCAGACTTAATAACTCTGCAGGTTGAACGTAGCACAAACTTCACAACTCCAAGCTAAGAAACTCTGCAGCTTGAGCACATAATTTTTTTTTATAAGAAACAAACTGAAAAAAAAAATATGTGCTCAAGCTGCAGAGTTTCTTAGCTTGAGCACATATTAATTAACTCCCCAGATTTAACAACTCCACCCTGCGGTTTGAAGTTGAACGCACCCTAGAGTGAATTTATGTCTTATTTCCCACTCTTCTTTTCATACCCTTTTGACTTTAATTAAATTCTTGTTTCCTATCAAAAGGAAAAAGAAATAATTTAGTATATGTCATATATGTATAAAGCCAAAAGCTAAAACACATTGAGTGTGCTAAAAATCTGTCAGTTGTACAAGAGCGGAATTTTGTCAACTCTTTGGCATGAGCAGCTGTAACAAAGCATGCACATGAAACCTTCAGATTAGTGCTTTTGCAGTCTTTAAAAATAGTATAATTGATTCTAGCTTTCATATTATACAAGAGAATGCAAATTGAATTTGAACGAGTAAGATGTACGCTCCAGGTTTCTGAAGAGTGAGGAGAGCTTACACCTGCTATTCTGTTGTTAAAAAACATCTCTAGATACTTGAGGCGCAGGCTAACTCATGATTGATTTTCATCTTTCCTTTCACACTATCTTGGCTTCCTTCCCATACCTTTCTAGTTCATCATGCATTTTGAACTTTTAATCCGAGTAATAGATCAATATTTCTATGCATTTGGTTCTGACTTCTCAGAAGATAAAGCATTAACAAATAATAACCAATCCATTTCGGCCGTCCTGTACTTTTTTCTTTTCTAACTGCTCAGCACATGATTGTTTTCATTTATAGTAACTCGTTCAATCATTTTATGATTTTTTAGCATGGAGGAACAAGTTATTAGTCGTGCTCATCGGATGGGTGCTATTCGTCCTATTCATGTCGAAACCTTAGTAATGCGTGAAACAATTGAAGAGCAAATGGTACAGTTTCTACAGGTATGCATATGCTCTTGAAATACTAGTATCGGTAGTGATCTTGGCATGGATATTAACAGTCTTGTTGTTGTGTGCTGTAGTTTTTGTAATTTTGCTTTCTGTTATTGTGAGCTTGGGCCGTTCTTTCTTGTAGCCCCTCTTTTGTACTTCCATTTATCTCAATAAAAGCTGGTTTCTAAAAAAAAGTAACGAACCTGCTGACTTGTGTAATTATATTACAGTAATTTCTTCCAAAGAATTTAAATTTACTAAACTCATCTTTAGAACTTAAAGACATGGATGTACCATGAGAACAGATCATGTTCAAGTAAGGTCGTTCATTGAAGACATTTCGATTTATAAAGTTTAGCGAATCAAGATCCGAGGACCGTGGTTCCTTATCCTTGGCAAAACGTGCCTTTCATATCTGTTTTTTTTTAATTTTTATTTATATCTTTTATCTCCGTCTCTCCCTCTTGCAAGAAACCTTTTGTTAAAGTGGGAAATATTTACAAGAGAAAGACTAAAGATAAGATGTCTTCAAAGCCTCTCTAATTTGATGAGTCATAAAAAGCTCTATCCAGAGAATATCTAGAAGTGAACATTTTAAATTCAATAAATTCTTGAAAACCTTTTATAAAGTCTCCTTTTTCCATTCTATTTTTTTTTTTGCCTTTTTTTTTTGAACAAGAAACACTCTTTCCATTCTACTTATAAGTTCTAAAATAAATCACAATGAGTATTTATATGAAAAAGATCCTTTGAGTTTTTTTCATAGGAAGGTTGGTGCTAAAATGCATCTGGATGAAGATGATAGAACCCGAACAACTTGAAATATATTGAAATATAAAAGATAGAAGAACTACCATAACTCTTAAGTAATTCGAGACACTCGGATCCTTCCCTCTCAGAGTACTCTTACTCAAGCCTAAAGCATACTAACACACTAACAGTTGCCTGCCCTCTACCCTTTTCCCCTCACTCTATTTATAACAACTCTCCCTAGCAACTTTCCTATCTAATTACTAACATACCCTTACTATTCTATTAATAATCCTAATTACCCCCAAAGGCCATTCCTATTAGAAGAAAGCCCAAAAATTGTATGCGTCACCCTAATAACCCCAATAATTTTCTTCCACATATCATGGAGTGGTCCGGGAAAAAAAAGGACGCTCCTGGTTTTCACAATTTTGGCATGAACAGCACTAGTTCTGAAGGAGCCTGATTTGGGAATTTTATATCGAATATGTTCAAGGTATTAACCTTGCCAGTGGGGTTCAATGGAAAAAAATTCACTTTTTAAGGATTTTAATCTTCCATATCTCCAAAAGGAAAAAGAAGTGTCTCCATGTGAAAAAAAGACGTCCACGGACATGTAAGACAAAGTGCCAGGAATAGGATATGTCTGGAACCCTCTATCTGAATTCAGATGAGGGCTGGGAGCAAAATTATCCTCATCCCGTCAATTCATACTCGTTTATACTAAGCTCTGTAGCTAATAATAGAAAGCCTGGGAAATTTGTAGAGAATCTTCCTGAAGACACTCATCCTCCGAATATCTCACTTTATCACCTAGCTCCACCTTGAATCTGTATGTTTTACCAAACATATTATTAGCTGCTCTTGATTATCCTTCCAAGCAACCCCCATATCTCTCTCTCATATTTTCTCACAATCTCCGTGTCATAAAGCATCCTCAGTTCACCTTTCTGTAATATCTGTCAATCAAGTTCATCTCTTGGTGGTGCTAAGTCTTCATGAGTGGGTCCTCATAGTCATATCATTAAGATGCTGATGTAGGCTGTGGTTGTCAAGAAGCTTGAAGTTCAAACATTTTCCTATATCGTAGTTAAAGTGACTTTCTTTTAAGTTAGGTGCTCCTCTTGTTCATTTTTCAAATTGTAGTGCACTGGTTTTTATCGGTGACATTCTGTGATTGCAATAGTCCAGCCCTCCAGTATATATAACATGCCAATTCCATTATCTAATCTTCTCTAATTCTCGGTACATTAGTAGGCTAAACTCTCTCTTTGCACATTCTATAATTGATGTTTTATTTTCTTTTTCTTAAAATGGTTAATTTTTTTGAAACATTTTACGATAAATGATTAAATTTACTCTAATCCATTGTCTTAAGCTCTTGGGTTGACTGGTGATTTATTATGATATCATAGCAAGGTCCTACATTCAAGCTCATGTATCGTTATTTCCTTTTTCAAGCCTACAAGTAAGGGGGAGTGTTAGATATCCATAAATGATTAAATTTACCCTAAGGTCCCTAACCGGTCTTTTGGGTTAATCGGTGATATAACACGAGTTTTTATGGTTCTTCTAGTGCTTTAAGCTTCGTAATTTACTTTTTTCTCTCTCTGTTTTTCCCCTTGTTAATGAAGGATACTGATGAGTGCAAAAGATTGCTGAAGGAAGAATTTATCAAGCCGGATTATGAAGGGCCACGAGCTCATCGTTCATTGCATGATTTTGCTGGGAGCAATTATCTTTCTCAGCTCAAGTTTGTGAGGACGAATGCTAAGGTGGAAAAGGTTGTGGAGAATTAGTGCAGTTCTCTCTTCTCTGTCATATCCCATTGTTGTTACTATAGACATTATGACAACATTGGTATTAGAACTTGGAAGGAAAGATGGAAGCAAATGAACTGCAGTAACTCAAGTGGTATCGATAAACTCAAGAAATAGAAGTAGCAATAGCAGTAGGTGTATGGTCATTTTGTTTTCAGTTCCAAGTTATTGCTGAAGGCTGAAGAATTCAAACAGCATCCCGTTATTACTTAGGTTTAGAAAAACTTGGATCTGCAAAATGTGTATAATTCAGTGGATTAGTTTCGTTGGGCATTCATTCTGGCTAGAAAGATTGATTGCGCTCCTATTGGAATCGAACTCGTGGGTTCTCCTAATAGCACAGGAAAACAGCAAGGCTCTTTTGGTCGTTATAGTGGCCAGGTCCCATGAACTCTACATCAGCTGTAGGATCAGAGCTGCAGGGCACAGTGGCGCCCTTGCGCGGCGCCAGTCCTGGTACTCTACAGCAGACGGTAGGTCAGGCTTGCATTCAGATTAGACTCCTGCTGCGCACGATTTTTTTGAGGGGAAACATATCCCAATTGTGTTCTTGTTATGTTCTGCTCTTATGAATTGGTTTTTATGCCAATGAAATATTGATGCAGGTTGTAATACTGCTGTTGTAAGAATTAAAGGTGTCATGTATGAAATTAGGGCATCAAAGAAAGGTTGATTGAAGGTTTTCCAATTTTTATTCCCTTTATTTTTATTTATTTATTTTTTTTTGCCAAGGAAAAAGGGGAATTCCAATTTTTATTCCACAAGAAAGCTTTAAGATCTCTGTACTTTTACTTTATATCCTTGAGAAGAAAACATGGATTATCTTTACATAAAGGAAAAGGATAGAAATGGATAACCTAAGTGCTTTTCTACTTCCTTATTAACAATAGAAAAAGTGAAAGGCAACTTTTACTCTTACCTCAAGTTCTCAAGTTTTAAATGTTGTGTTGAATAAAATGTCGATGTCTCAATTTTATGAAAATATTGATGGAAATATCGTAGGGCGAGTTACGCTTTTTTTTAAAAAAAAAAGTTTGGAACCCTTCTCCCAATTCTGCATTTCATTCCTTATTCGGCCGACCTCAAACAAAATGAAAAAAATGGAGAGGCCAGAAGTCAAAAGGGTCAGTCAATAGCATCTCTTTCTTTCCCGGGTCTTCTTTCGTAATTTGGGGGGGGGGGGGGGGGTGACCTTGTTTGCCCTAGCTTGATGAATCTCATCCCCGCACAATGACATTGTTTGTGTGCCCCTTACCGGATGTCAATGAATATTTTGGAAAAGTTGTACAAATAAAACATTCCTAACAAACTAAGTGAGTATCAATGTTATGATATTTTGTTGATATTTTTATGTCATTTTTTTTTGTACGGACACTATAAAAATGTCGATTTATCCTCACTGACCTAGACAAAAATGTTGATAGAAATTTAATACTACAATCTTACCTATTTTTTATTGACCTTTTTGTCATTCTCACATCACATTTTAAACTTTAGAAGTTTGACTATTTTCCATGCCTTTCCTTTTCCTTCTCTTGTGGATAAGAATCAATGTATTACTTTCACTAGAATTAAATATTGATGAGTGTGATAATCAACTTCATATTAATTAAAATATTATTTCAGTTTTGATACTTTTGGAGTCGTTGGATCTAGTTCCCGCCATTTCTAATATCTTCAAACTAAAAGTACATAAATCAAATTTAGACATTTAAAAGTATATAGATTAAAATGATGAGTACAAAAACAAAAATGTAGTATTTTTTTTCCATATAATAAGGTTGAATATTTTCCATATTATTTGTATTTTGTAACAAAGAAACATTAGCTTTCATCCTCATTTGATCCAAGTTTCAATAGTTAACTTATTATTATTATTATTTTATTTATTTCTAAAATCTTATTCCATTTCAGAGGCTCAATAACAGCCAATGGTGAAAACACCTTTTTCTAAAATCTTTTTGGAGATATCAAATTGAGAAAGGAAGATATTTTCTCCAAAATCTTAGAGATGCTCTCCAATCAATCAAAAGATATTGTGAGCAATTATAAAAGTTTTCAAAATGAGAAGTCCAATTCAAAATATGTTCAATTTCTATAAATATTATAAATAAATTGAACATGCATTATTAAGATCAGAATTGTCAATATAATAAAAGTAAATAAAGCATACCAAAGAAGATCAAATACTTTTTTCTGTCAATTAAAATATAATATCACACCATGTTTTGAAAATTTTTATTTTTCCTTTTTACTATTCAAACATGGAATCTCAAATTTTACATCATAATCCTTTTTTTTTTTTTTCATTTTTATAGAATCATTATAACTCCTTTGTAATCCTTCCAAGATTGACAACCAATTTTCGTGGAGGAATTGGAAACAAGCAAATCTTGACCAATTATGTCATTATAAATAAACCATTCAAAAATCTTATTGATGGGTCAAAGCCAAAATTGGAAAATATAAAAAAAAAAAAATTGTATTACTTTATTTTGTTGGTTTGGTAGAGATCCAAATCATGAGTTGCCAATATCTGCTACAAAATAATGAGATTTCTAAGCCTAAAAATCTGAAATTCATCAATTTTGTACATTTTGACAAATTCAAATTCAAAGTGACTGTCTGATACAAAAAAATTTGGTACTGTAAATCAAAATGATTTTGTTCTTGTTCTCTCGTATGATTGTTGGCTTTGTTCCATTTCCTTGGCTTTTCCTCTGCAAATGAAGGGTTTAAGCTTGTTGACATCTGACAATTTCACTGGTTTTAGCAGAAACTCTTCTGCTCCTTCTTCCAAACATCTGATTCAAGAACACAAAAATTAAAAAAAATAAACCAAAACCCACAAACCCATTTCAAATTACACATTAATTTCTTAGTGGGTCATCTCAGATTTTGATATGGTTGAGAAAAAATGGTTCCTTTTTCTTGCAGTTTCCCCCCTCACCTGTTGATTCTTGATGGAACATTCTCAGAGGACATGATCACAACAGGAATGTCTTTGAGTGACTCAGATTCCTGCAAAACCAGACACAAATTTTCCCTTCAGATTTTCTGTTTGGCAGGAGAGAAAATGTTGCTGGGAAAGTGGAGATTCAGCCAGAGAATTAAAAAAAAAAAAAGAAGAAGAAACTTGCCTTGATCTTTCTGAGAAGATCATAGCCAGTCATTTCTGGCATGCAGTAATCTGTAATGATCATATTAACTTCAATCTCCTGCATCAAACAATGAAAAAACAAATTTTGCCTCAAAAATTTTACAAGTCTAATGTTTTAAATAAAGACCCTTCACTGATTTTTCAAATTTGTTTCATAAAAACCCTTCGTTTGTGATGAATTTACAGTCTTTCCCTACCTGATGAAGAGGGGAAACAGAGGAATGGATGCTGCTTCCTCCACCATTTCTATCTCTAACCAAACCCAGAAGCTCCAAAGCTTTGCTTCCAGAATCCACAGCAGTAACTTCAAAAAACCCACAAATTTTAGACACAAAATATGAACTCCATTGAAACAGAGAGAGAGAGAGAAACAGAGGATGAGAAGCAGAAACAGAGCAGTACCATTGAAGGAAGAGGTTTTGAGGAGCCTTTCAATGAGCTTCCTGTCAATAAGGCTGTCATCCACAGCCAACACATGAAACTGAGCTTCTGCAGAAACAACAGCCGCCATGGAAATGGACAGAAGAAGAAGAAGAAGAAGAAGAAGAAGAACAGAGAAGAAGAATTTGTGGAGTGGGCAGAGGAAGAAGATGGGGTTTATAAATGGGGAAGTTTGGAAAGAGAGATCCAACAGATTTTGTTACAGAATCTTGCGGATCTCTTAGGCTTTCATTTTTGAATTCAGCAACAAGCAAAGAAGAAGGAACCTTCTTTTCTTTCTTCTTCTCTTCTCAGATTATATTCTTCTTCTTCTTCCTTTTTTTATATGCTTCGACTATTTGGGCTTTTTCTAACAATTTTTCGGTGTCCAAGAATTTGGTTAAGTGATGGTGTAATACATGTCATTCTTAGGATGATTTTAGTATTAATTAGTTGCTTTTTGGGGTATTTAATGATTGAGTTGGATATTAATGAGGTCATTTGTGTGATGATTGATTGATGTGTTCTATTTTTCTACCATATTTGTAATTGTTTTTTTAGGTCAAGTTCAAATTTTAGATCTGATTTCAATTTGGTCGCTATTGTTTTGAAAGTTTCAATTTACTACGATTCAGTTTGATTTTACCTTCATTTTTGGTGATGCGGTATTAAAGTAGTGTTTTTTTTTATTATTATTATGGTAGCCTGTGAGTTTTTTTGATTGAAAAAGAATGGAGTTCTATTGATGGACATGTCAAGGTGTCTAGAAATATCGATGAAAAGTCGAGAGGGATGTGCATAATTTTTCGGACTCCTTCAATCGAGTGAGAGGATGGAAGATCGTTCCCGCTTTTTTTTTTAAATTTAATTTTAAATATGCACTGAAAATAATCTTAGATCCTCTTTACTTACAAAGAATCATGATGAGAATCAATTTCATTGATGTTAGACGTAGAGACTCGTCCCTTGGCATATCGGTGTCAATTGATATTTTTAGAAAATTATAAAAATAAATTTATTATAAAACATGAACCAAATACATATTTTATTAATCAATGCGACTTTATCTTCATAACAATAATCAAACAATAAAAATTTTGTGATATCACCCGTCATGAGGTCTGGAATTCAAGGTGTAAGCTAGACGACATGTATTTCAGAAAATATATATATATATATTAAAGAATGGTAGGACTCTGATCCTTAATCTTTAAGCACGTGCCGTGGCCAGCAGTTTTTCAGGCTCAAATTTGAGTGAGATCTTTTTATTTTGTCAAAATTATTGAGATCCTGTTGTCACCAAATTTTAGATTTTTTTTTAATTATTTTTTCTCCAAATAAAGTTCTCGATCAAATATCTAGATTTTCTATTTATTCTTTTTCCTTTTATTTTAACCAAATGTAAAGAATAAAATCGTCTGCCAACTCACATTAACTTCGATTTTGCTTTTATTTGATCGATTCTTTATAACAAATTTAGAAATAAGAAAATTAAAATGGGCTCTGACCGTTGAACTTGAATTTGCTTCAAAACTTTTTCTTTTTCTTTCTTCCATTTTTTGTAATTTTTCACATAAAACGTCGGCCAAATGTTAATGAAAAATTCAATGAGACCCTCAAATTAATAATAAAAAAAATGATGCAATTAATAAAATATATTTTGACGTCAAATAATCATTCTATCGATGAATTTCTTAGAAATATATGACTAACAAAATTATGTTAAAATATTATTTTAATATATGTATTTTTTAACCTTGATTCATTTTGATCAACGTACTTCAAAAATGTTATTTTAGTCTCTGTATTTTTTTAGAAGTGACTATTTTGGTTTCTATTTTTAAGTTTTTTATACAAATTCTACACATAATGGAAACAATTTAATATAAAGTCATGGTTACATTTCAATAAATATTGATTATTGTATTGTCATATCGAAATTGTGATAGAAAAAATGAGATTAAAAATAAAATTAAGGTACCAAAATAGTGGCTTTTAAAAGTATAAGGACCCAAACAAATCTTTTGAGAATGCATAGACTAAAATGAACGAAAGTTGAAAATACAAGTGACCAAAATAGTATTTTAACCATAATAGGATGCATATTTCATATCTCGAACTTGTCAGTCTTAATATTATTCAAAAGTCGATGGTTTGATCTGACAACTTGTCAACTATTAAAAAAAAACCCGTTTCACTCCAGAGAAAAAGAAAAAAAAAAAGGAAAAACACTTATTCTACAATCCTTATCCGAATCATAAAATGAGAGGGAGAGTCCTAATTGAATAGGGAAGTAAGAGAGATGTGTTTGGATTTCAAACTATTGAGATGGAAAATCAACAATATTGTCAATGATATTTTCTTAATGTATAAAAAAAACCTACAAATTCAAAATAAAAGTAGTGGATTGAAAATAAAAGTTTTTCTTAATATTCAACTATGTCTTTTTCTTTTTTGCATGAGAAAATTATTTTTTTAATGTTTTAATTTTTGTGTAATGAGAAGTCTAAAATTAAAGTTCAAAATGAACACGACAATATACTCATTTTATTCTTTCCCCCTCTGTCTTTTCAACTTTACATTTTATAATATGGATTTCTATTTCTGTATATATATATATGAAAAAATAAATATTAAAAAAAATTTTAACAGAGGATAAGAAAAAGATTTACATCTTATTTTTCTCACTATACTTCCATGTTTATTCTATTCCGGTTCTTTAACTTTTAAATATTTTATTTTAGTTCTTGAACTTGATAGAAAAATCGTTTCCAACATATAAGCACCATATTTTACTCATTTAGATCACCGCATGCGGTAGATCAAAGTATTCGGTTCTAAAACAACTTCAATAAATTTTTTTATTAAATTAATTGAAAATAAACACAATGACTAAAATAATTTTTACACAAAGTTTATAAACTAAATTAAAAGAAAATTATTTACAGATCAAAATAGAATTCAAAACCTAAAGTAAAACAAAAATATGTAGTTTTTTTTTAGATTAATATATATAAATTAGGTGAAGGGAGGTTTTTGACAATGACTCAATCCTAACCTTTTGGCCAAAAAAAAAAAGAAAGTGGTGATTGTTTTTATGTGTTTTTTAACATGTGAAATTTTTTTATGTTATTTTAACTAATTCATTAAACCATTTAGTCAGAGAAGAAGATTTTATTTAACTTTATCCATTCTTTTTTTTTTCTCTTGACCAATATATAAAATAAATGAAAGAAAAATAAATTAGTAGATATGTATGAATTAATTATGTTCTTACATTATCTTCCAATGCCCTTTTTGGAAGATTTGTTGTATCACATGTAATCCAAAAATTATAGTGTTGAAAACATATCAATGTCAAAGGTGGGGTGAGATAATATTTTGTTTAGTTTGAATTCTCATTTTCCTTGTGTGTTCATGTCTTTTTTTATATCAGTTAATAATTCAATTATTTTCTTTTAGTAGTTTATCAAATAATAATAATAATAATGTTTTCTGTTTTGAAGTTATTAATTGAATTTTAACATATTATTTTAGATTTCAATCTAGATTGTACAGAATTATTGTAGGTTAGAAAAACTTTATCTGAAGTCTTCCTTTCAGACCAAATAAAAAAATAAAAAAACAAAATAATTAAATTATAAACATGTATTTTGAGCTGAACAGCAGTAATTGACACTTATTTCTGATCATCAGTTCAATTCCACACCCTCGTTATACTCTATATATATATATATTTATTTATTGGAGTATTCCATTTATTTAGCATATAAAATGTTAGCATGGCACATTTTATAAGATTGATTTTGATTTAGTTGAGCTTTTAAAATATTTGTAATTACCTGCGACGTTATGCCAGCTGAGAGTGTTATTGGGGCGGGGTTGGGGTGGGGATGGCTTCCTTGTCCCATTCCCACCTCTCTTCTCATTTTCTATCTTCACGAAATTTTCCATGAAATTTTGGGATGATTGAGGTGAGATTTTTCGTGGAAAATTATTCTCCATATTTTTTTCAAATAAATTTCAAATTAAAAGTTAATTCTTTATGGTAAATCTTCACTTGAATGGTTAAATCTACGAAGAATCTCCATTTGAAAAGGAAAATTGTTAAATTTCTTACCAAGTCAGAATTTGAGAGTGAAAATATTAGAGTGTTATAGAGTAAAAGTCGGGAGGGAAGGAAAAATATGAGAGTAAGGGAACTATGAAGGAATAGACAGCTGGACATAGAGGTGTACATCGGTCGGTCGGTGTTATTTTTTCCTTGTATAAATCCGCTTTTTGTTGAACGAGGCTGATCTATCTCCCTCTCCTGGCCTCTGCTGGAAAGAGTTAAGAACTGAGGATGAGAGAAGGGGAGGAGAAAAGAACTTATCTAATAAACCTATCTCCTCAACATTTGAATGACAAACTCATTTTTTCTTTTTTCAGAAAAAGAAAAATAAAAAAAAAAACAATGAAGAAAGCAATCAAATAAATTGTTGAAAGGGCAATGAAGAATGGCCCAATCCAATGCCCAAAAGCCCTTTGTGGCCCAAAAAAGGTGGGGGTGAGTTCTTTAATGATTAATAACAATAGACTCATCCGAACATTTCGAACATAACTCAATTGGTTTAAGTTCAGATACGTATCTCCGACCAAAAGATTAGGAATTTGAATTCTTTAATCAGATCCGTATTAAAAAATTTATTAATGATTTGAATATATTTGAAATATATAGCACATGAGAATCCTGAAATGGTTTTAGTACCTAAACCATTTTGTGAAGATAAGATGATGTTAATTTACTTTTCCAGCCACGTCTTCCATTGCTTTACTTAATGGATGATCTTTTTTTTTTTTTTAATTTTAATAACTTCTAAAAATTAAGTTAATCTATATTTTTTTGGATTGAGTAACATATTAGGTCCTACTTATGACTCTTATTTTATAATAATTTAGTCTAGAACATTTAAAAAATAATTTACCGAATCTTTGTTGCAAACAAACTACTAATTAAATTTTTTTTTGGACTATACGAGGTTTATCGACTTCATGTTTCATGGGCATATAGATATTTCAATCAAATTTGTATTGAAAATTTAACTCATTGACTTGATTGTTATGATATATTTTTTGAAATAAAATATAAGAACGATAATTAATATTTTCAATTAGTTTAATTTTACTTTTTTCTTTAATAAAATTGTGACTTGTTATGAGCGTTCTTATGATCCTAAGACAAGACTATATTTTTGTTGATATTAGTTAAAAGTTAAAAGTTAAAATAATGAAAAAGCTTTTAATTTAGAAATTTCACCTACAAACATTACTCTGAAATTTTCAATTAACCATTATTATTATATAATATATCACATCCCATCAGCCAAAAAAACACCATTAAAACATTAGAGACACCCCTAAATTTAACTTCACTACAAATTAGAAAAATAAAAAACACATATTTAATAATTAATCATCATTTTTAGCTCCTCTCTCGTATGATCATATCATATCATCTCCATGGCAGCCATTATTGCTGTTCTTGAAGCTCACCTCCTTCTCCACACCATTGATATTATTACCTAATTCTTGATCAACTCTTTTATACACAAACCCATTTGCCATCCAAACATAGCCACACAGATTTAGAGCACTCAAAGCCGCCAAAATCCAATAGAAGTAATGCAGATTTGAACGGTTGAGATTGTCCTCCAGCCACTTCCGGCCACCCCGCGCCACGGTGGCGGCCTGGACGACGGATATCACCGCGCTGCTGAGGAAGTTTCCGACGCCAATAATGCTGATGTTGGCGGCCGCCCCCAAGCTCCGCATGGATTCCGGCATTTGGTCGTAGAAAAGTTCTTGGAGACCGACGATGGCGAAGGCGTCGGAGATGCTGCACAGCATGTACTGTGGAATTAGCCACCATATCGTCATCGGAACCACCGCTTTCGGGATGTCGGTGAGACCGTGATTGGCCGCCACCGCAACCCTTTTCGTCTCTACTAAGGCGGAGACTGCCATGTTGAGGATGGATATGAAGAGCCCTATTCCTATCCTTTGTAGCACCGTTATGCCTACATATATCATATTAAATTAAGATCGATGTATTAGTTTTATTTATGATATTAAATTTCTGCATACATATTTTTATATATCTATAAGTTATTTCAATGATGTAGCAAAAAAATAGATAAATAAAAGAAATATATTAATAAAATATCGTTTGATAGGCGTGATGCTAATAAGTACCATTCTTAACTAATTTAAAGGAAAATATTTATTTATTAATTCAAATATTTTTATATTATTTTTTCTAGAAATATCAATTGGGATCAAAATTTTCTAATATTTCGATTCTATAAAATTTAGATATTGACACTCCATTAATATCGACATTTGAAATCTTAATTTTATTTTTATCTATAAATCTTCAAATAATTTATATTAGTTTATATTAATAGGTACATATATAATATAAGAGTTTTTTTTTCATTCATTTACCTCATGTTTAAATGCCAATTGGTTAATATTTGACTAAATGTTAAGTGGAGTGTGTTAGGATTTAGAGCTAAATTAGGACTAAATAGGCGAAAATTGATTAATCTTACCATATGAAATTAACGTTGTAGAGACAATTTACGAGACTTAATAAACCGGTAGAAACTAAATTCGAACTTTTCAAAAGGAGGCCAAATTCGTAATTTAACCCAGCATTAAAACTAATTAGGTGAGCAATGCAAATTAAAAAGTAAAAATATTTAGAAAAGGGCACGTGTAAGCACCTGAGTGGTGGGCGGTGAAGTTTCTGGCGGCGGGGACAAAAACGCGGTCGTAGAAGAGAACGGTGAGGAGGATGGTGAGGCCGACGACGCCTTGGAGAGAGGCCGGGGGGAGTTGGAAGTGGGGCCCAATGGAGCGGAGCATGGTGCTGCCTTGCTTTGTGAAGAAGGTGTGGAGCTGTGCCTGCACCACTCCGAACATCAGGCAGCTCACCCACACCGGAACCAGCCGCACCACCAGCTTCACCTCCTCCACCTCCCCCACCGTGCTCACCCGCCACCGGTCCCGCACCTTCCTCTTCTCATCCGCTTCCTCCATCAACGTCGCCTTGTTCAAAATCCTACCCCATATCAACACCATCGGTCACGTTGGAAAGAACAAAATTTCTAGTACTGCCGTAGTATTAACTTTGACATAGTGCTTTTTTGTGTGATGATTATGAGCTTATTCCATATATATATTATGAACTCTTGTTAATTGTATTTAGTTGGTAATATGAATATATGAGATTCAATTAAAAAAATATAGTTATATTCTTTGGTAGCATATTTGAAAATTGAATTTCAAAGTAAAAATAACGGTAGAGCGTGTATTTAGGAATATATATTTATTTAAATCTAAAATAATATCAATTAATTTATTAACATTTTTGTTATAAACTTTTACTATAGTTATAATATATTACATTTTATATGTTTTAATTTTAACAAAAATAAAATGAGTTTATAACATGCAATAATATATTTATAAAATTTTTTACTTTTTTTAATATAATTTTGTATTTTAAAGTTTTAAATTTGAAATCTAAAAAATATTGAAAATATAAAAATGTTGTTTTCAGAATTTTTATTATTTGGATAATTTGAAAATAATTTTAAAAAACAAATATGTCAGCCAAACAAATATTCACTGAATCTATTTAATTAAATAAATTTGAAAACAATGATTACCAATCAAACAGATCCTCATCTTTTCCATGTAAGATTGCAACTTTAAAGTAATAATCAATATCTATTCCCCTAAGTTAAATATAAATTTTAGATAAATGATGAACTAAAAATTCAACATAATTTTGATTAATTACTTATTTCTAAAGGGAGTTGACCAAAGTAGAAAATAGGATTAATACCTAAATTGATTTGTTTGACCCAAAGTCGTAAGCACGTGTCGACCCTCGTGATGGGCATCGTTATCTTCGTAGCACACTCGCCATCCATGACGCGTCTCGTCCACGCGCCACTTCCTCGCCGCCGCCACCACCACCTGAGCTATTGTCGTCAGTGGGCTTCCGAGGGGACCTTGCTGTCGGTACTTCTTCACTCCGGCCAGAAACAGAACTATCGCCGCCGCCAAAACTCCGGCCAGAACTCCAAAACTCAGGCCCCACCCGGTGGCCATATTATCCTATTTGTTCCATAAAAAAAAAAACAACTGATTTATAAATATATATTTAATGTAATAAATTATATGCTTAAATTTATATATAATTGAAGAAATTAGAAGTGGAAGATACTATTATATCAAAAAGTATTGAACTTTATGCTAACGACCTAATTAAATATATTTTTAAATGTCTCAGCACTTTTAAATTAACAAAAAAACATAGTCTCTTTTTAAATATTAAACATGACACGTGATATGTTTTTTTTTCTCATTTTGTTAAGTGGGTTATTCTATACATATTAATTTTCTTACTCTCTATTGTAATTTTGTGATAAAGTATTGTAATTCTAAGCTTGTGTTTCTCCTCTTTATTGGTACCATCATTAAAAAAAAAAGGTAAAATGTCCTTAAATTTTATTTATTTATTTGGTTTTTCGGAAATAACTTTATGATAGAACTTTTTATCTACTTTTCGTTCAAACTTTAGTCATTCAAAACTTTCATCAAACTCCCTTCTTAGTTCCCATCTTTAAGAATTATATATTTCATAAAGTTATATATTGACAACTTGGTACTTTTATTTTTGGCTCAACAACTTTAATACGAAACCGATCACATCAGAAACCTAAAATTGTATTAGATGTCTTATTCACTAATAAAGTAAGATTGAATTAACTTTATAATCCACATATTATAATTATAATGTATAGAGAACATAGTAAAAAGAGTAAAATTTTAAAATTTAAAATCATAACTATAACTCAAATCAACCCTTATTCTACTTTTTTTTTCCTTTTTTTTTTGACAATCCTTGTATGTAAAAGCACAACACACTATTCATCTGTACGAAAAATAATGTATTCCAAAATTATGAAAAAGAAAAAAAAAAGAATAAAAACAACCACTAAAATATGTCATCCAAGCGCTCAATTTACATGAATGAGAAAAAAAAGAGCTTTTCCCTGTTCAATAATTTTAATTTATAAAAAATAATACATAACTACTGAAGTTCCAATTTTTTAAAAAACATAGATTGACGAGTTGAGTTATGTTTAAATTGATTTTTTTCTATAAATTCGATAACAAATAAAAGAGATTCAAACTTATGAATTGAGAATTTTTTTAGAAAATATATCTTGACGAGTTGAATTATGTTTAAATTGATTTTATTTTTCTATAAGTTCGATAACAAATAAAAGAGATTCAAACTTCTGAATTGAGAATATATGACTTAAACATATGAATTGCGAGGAAGATTAGGGTGATTAAAGATTAATTAAATTAAAGCAATAATAATTAATAGTGTACCTGAACGTAAATAACCAGAAAGACGGCGAGAGTGGAGCCCACAACGAGGCCCACGAACCACCAATTGAAAAACGAACTCTTCTTCCTCCTCTCCTCCGGCGACCCCTCGTCGAACTGATCGGCGGCGAACGTCTGCACGCACGGCCGGTGCCCGCCCTCTCCCACCGACATAATGTACAGCGCCACCAGAACCACCGCCTTCCGGTGACCCGACCCGACCCAACTCACCGATACACTCAACAACACCATTCCCTGAATTCAAAACCCAACCAATCAAATTAAAAATTTCGAATTTAGATCATTTAGGAAAAAAAAACATAGACTTGCTCTTAGATTAAAAAATTAATAAAAATTATAAATTTCGGACTAGCTCTGTACCAGGAAATATATGAGGGTGGAAATGATAATTGTTTTGAAACGGCCGAGGAATGAGTCGGCAACGAAGGCACCGAGTATTGGGAAGACGGCGGAGACGCCGGCCCAGTTGTTGACTTGTTTGGCGGCGGCGGCGGTGGGCTCGCCGAGGACGGTGGTGAAGTACATGATCAAATTACTCGACAAGCCGATGAAAGCGAATTGCTCGGCGATTTCCACGCCTGCAGTGCCATTAATTAATTATTATATAAATGAATAAAAAAAAGGGAAAAAGAAAAGAAAAGAAAAGTTGGGAGTTCTAATTTACAGATGACGAAGATGGCGGCTTTCCAGCCACCTCCGGGAGCGGGAGGCGGGCGGTTGTGGCGGTCGGAGAGATTATTCCGATCACCGGAAAATTTGTTTTTCTCCATGTGGGTGTTATTGAAGAGGGGCCGGGGTTGAAGGATTTTGGAGTTGGGAAGAGGTATATATATACCCTTTTTTCAAAGTTCAAACTTTTTTTTAATTTTAGAAATTGAAGATCTTTTTTTGAAGCCCACCAATGGGGGGAATCAGGATAATTATTGTTTATTGTTATTAGAGTAAAAATTGGATCTTGAGATAGGATAAAAAAGTGAAAGTTGGGTAAACAAAGTGAGGAGGAGGAGACAAGGACCCATCTCCATATTTTCTTTTTGGAGCTACCTTCACTTTCAGTCGTCAGCTGAAAAGAAGCTGAGAGACGGCTTTTTCTATTTTTTCTTAAAAGAATAACTGGATGGTAATTGACAACTACTCGTTACTTTGAGATCAGAAGTTCAAATTTCATGCTCACATAATTCTTGTACAAAGAAAAATGAAAATCCAGTGGTGAACGTGTCATGCTGGTAAGAACAAAGATGAAAGTTTTAAGGTAATTGACAGCTACTCATTTCTCCAAAGTTGAAAGTTCAAATTTCATACCCACAATTTTTTGTTCTGAAAATAAAAATATAGCGGTTTAGGTCGGTAAGAAATTTTAGAAACGAAGGTTTTAAGGAGGAAAAAGGGAAAGAAATGAAGGAAAAACCATTTGAAGAGAGAGATTGGCTTTGGCACCAATATCTATCATTGCCTTTTGGAACCCAAAAGGTGGATGTTGCCCTACATATGTGTTAAAATGTTAATTTGACAAAATTTAGTGTTTAAATTTTTTTTATTTATATTAAAAAAACTAAAAAAAAAAGCTTAAATGTGAAAGAATTTATGTTACTGTAATTTTTATTTTTACTTTTATGAAAGCGTTTAATGTAAAAATGTAATTGATAAAAGAAAGAAATTTTGTGTGGTTGTTTCGTGGGGTGGGGGATTGTATGAATAATATTATTTTGGAAAAAAAAAAGAGAATTTATCCTTTTAACTTCATCCACTATATTAATTTTTGTCATAAACTTTTAATACTTCATCAAATTAAACCTTAGACACCGTGACAAAAGTTACTATCTTTTTTACCTTAGATTCAACTTACACAATCGTTAATTTTAACATAAAAATCTAAAAAGCTCGTAATTTCAAAAAAAAAAAACCTCATTCAATCTTTAAGATCTCACAAATTTCAAGAAATAATGTAATTTTTTTTTTGAAAGGGAAATAATCCAATCTTGTGTGTTAGTCTCTATTTTTTTTCCTTTTCTTTTTTAAGTTTCATAAATTTTGTACCATAAATATGTTTTATAATTTATTAGACACATGGTGATATTTTGTTAACAAATTCTTCAAACAAAAGTCTGTTTTTAACAGTAAAAATTGCAACATCGACTTTTTAAGATTTAAAGTAAAGATTGTAACACTTATTCAAGTCTAAAGGTCTAGCTTATCAAATTAAAAGTTTAGGATAAGAATTGATATATATTTCGCTAAGATTAAGGGCGGAACTAGTTATTTCCTCCCTTTATTATTTTTAATACAAAATTTTGAAAATAAAGTTATTTGAAAAATTTATTGTTGAAGTATGGTGGTTTCTCTACATTATTAATAGAAATTGTCTTAATTCTAAGAGACAATTGCAGTTGGAATGAATTAATAGGTCAGAAATTCTGTTCAATACACCATTTTTTGCTTTGACCTAAGTTAATTGATATGGCCAACCTAATTTAGAATTCAATGTTTTGTTTCTTTCCCAATTAAACTTCAATAATATATGGTAATAGAGCAATGATATTCAAATTAAGGCACAAAATTTAATGTAACACTTATTTTGCATCTCTTTCCTTTTATAATATAATCGAGTAGCTCAACAAAAATAAATATAATTTTTTTTTATCAAAGGTAATTTGATATGTGTAAACATATCCCATCGTTGAAGAGAGATTTCATAGGGAACACTTGTCAAAAGAATTGACTCGTGGAGATGATATTCATATCATAACATATGGATAATATAAGAACTATCATTTTCTTTAGACTCGAATTCATAGGTCAAAAAATTTATGAAAGGAATCAAATATGTAGTATTTACAAATAAAAGTGTTCGGTTATTGTGAAAAAAACGTTATACTTATAATGTTGAATCATGATCAATTAGGATAAAAATAAAACATTGGTCGTACTCTTCTTTTGTGTTAAGGAAATAACTATGAGTAGTTATTGTTAAGGATCCTAGACTTAACAAAAATTTATAATATATATAGGTTATTTCTCTCATTGTCGATTTTAAGATGAAACACATAAATGTTGATAGTTATCGACTCTCAGTATCATACATGATTCAATTAGCTAGTTTTTTTTCACCTCTTAAATTTTTTTTTTCTTTGAGAATAACATTATTTTAACAATAATAATAATAATATATTTTTTTGGTGTTGGGTTAGTGGGAAAAAAAGGGGTCAAATGTTGGAGACACAAGATTAATTTCAGCAAAATTCATAAAGTGACCTCAAATCCAATATAAATAGATCCCAACTTTACAAGATATATACTATTGATTAGATTAATTTTTGTGGGGAATTGCCGACTTTCTTCAATGGAGTGTAATAATTATGATAATTAGGGCTTTGAGTTTTTTGTTTTAAATAACAATAAGGATCTCATTAGTGGAAGAATGTCATTTTTAGGGGTGAATTATATTGTAAATAATATTCTTAAATTTTAATTACTTTTTGAACCAAAAATGGCCATGTTTGACTTTTGATATCCCTCACTAATAAAAGATAAAAGATGATAATAACACTTTGAAAAGATGAAGTTGAAATTAAGGAGTCTAGTTAAATATGTAACTATTATAGTTTTCCTATTAATATTAATAAGACGATGTAAAAATAATAATACCTTAAATAGAGTCGGGAAAATTTTCTAATGTTACGAGAATACATATTCTCTCATTGTTCAAATCGTGATTTTTTCTTTAGAAACGATTTATCAATATTGTTGGACCCTACATCGTTCTAAATGATACTGACGTTATTAACTTTAAATGAAGTCAGCGAACACTTTTTTAATTCCCAATGCATAGCTTAGTAGATAAAATTTTTATGATGTAGAATGTCTGCATTAAATCAAAAGGCGGTTGAAACGGTGATAATTTAATCTTGTAATAAAAAAAATGTAAAAAGGAAGTAAAAAGAAAAGAAAAGAAAGTGATTACTTTGGGGAATTGCCGACTTCAGAATCAATTTTAGTGCTATAAAATTTTGATTATTTGGTTAAAAAGTTAATTATTTTTATTTATCAATTAAAGTAATTTTTCTATATAAGATATTTATTTAAACTAATGCATTATTTTCTCTTGCTTTTGCTTGAAATATAGACTTGTATATATTTGTTAATATTTTAATCAAACTTTGATCTATAAAATATATAAATGGAAAAAAATCATTTCTAGAAGTAAATTCCCATTTGAGGAATCTTTCCAACCGAATACCAAGCTTTAAATGTTGGTGGGTGCGAATAGTCAAAATGAGCATAACTCAGCGGTAATTGACGTATATCTCCAACCAAAAAGTCTTGAGTTTGATTCCCAATCCCAATAGATCTTAATTTCGAGACAAATCATAGAAGGAAAAAAATCATAAAATATATTTATAGTTAAATTTAAGTTAACTAATAAGTTTTTTTCCCTCTTTAAATAAGTCAAAATTTGTTTATTATGTCTACATAAGTTATTTTCTTTAACATTTCTTACATTTTGTCAATTTTTCTTTTTGATACTATAGAAATGTCAATTCATCCGTTACATAAATGTCGAATCTATATCCATATAAAAACGTCGATAAAAATATCGATATGTGGAAAATACTCTAAATTTGAGGTATGGAGAGGTAGCTCGGAAATAAATACTTGACGTATTTTTCGTGCCCTACCAAATGTCATCCCTAAAGGAAGCATCTATGTATTGGCTATAAAGAAAATATTGTCATGATATTAACATTGACGTGATACAGCTTACAACCAACATACAATAGGTTATATATATCCTAGAGAGAGAATATTACGGGCATTAATTAGATGTATACAACTATTTATATTATTATCGTGTAGCTTAATTCGACAGTACGTCATGCCGAAATACAAAAATATATTTAACTTTTCATTAACTAATTTGAACAATGTCAACAATATTAGTTTAGCGGTAATTGACATCTGTCTCTGACCAAGAAGTTATAAGTTCGATTCCCACCCCCCAATTTGTTGTACTTAAAAAAATAATAGAAAAAGGGGAAAAAATCTAATTAAGTATAATGAGCGAGATGGACAAATATAGAATGTTTACTAAATAATAGTGTTCGAACCAGCTTACGCGCATCACGACTAATCTCACAAGACAATCGCTTGACTCTAGACATTTGGTCTCAAGAAACACATAGAAATTACTAATTCATTTTAACACAATGAAAATCATTTAATACAAATTTATGACTACATTTTAAGAAATTTAGTGAGTAAAGTATCGTCGTCATGTTAAAATTGTGATTGAAAGAAATGAGATAAAAATGAAATTGAAGGAACAAAAATGGTCAAAAAACAAACGTTTCAAAAGTAGATGAACTAAAATGAACAAATGTTGAAAGTATAATAACCAAAAAAGACGATTTGGAAGCCAAGAATCAGTTCAATAGAAATAGACATATTGGCTTACGTAAAAGTAGGCGTATAATACCAAACGACGTTATTAGCAAGTTTCAAGATATCAAGATATAGTATTTAAACCACAATTTTAATTAACTTTTCTCAATGCCCTTTTTTGAAAAGCTCTCCACCATGTGGCCAGAAATTTAGGTGATTGCATTTAGCTTAATTTCCAATTTATGCTGCTGATTCACAAAAAACACTTTGTGTTAATTTGACGTAATTTGATTATAAAGTTTGGTTAATAAAGCAAAATAAGGAAATTAATTACTTCTTAATCCAATAGTTTAAGGATTACAAATCTCTTTCTTATAACACTAGGATGGAAATGTGTTACCATAGCCTATAATAGAGATATATCTAATTTTAATATCTACGTCGTCAACATCTACAAATGAAGATTTACCATTCTATGCAAAATGACATGAAACTTTTTCACTTTTATGTCTTATTAATTAGAGGTCGAAGTCAAATTACTAAAGATTAAATATTAGTTGGGAACTTGAGGTTGACTATTAACCTAAAAGAAATATTTTTCTAACATAATTATGATTATATTTCTCAAAATTAAACTTGGTATCTCGTATGCGTACGCCAAAGGATTGAATAATCAAGATGTGTGTTGCAAGTAAGTTCATCGACTCGATCACAGAATAGGGTGTGAGAGATTTTAAAAGAGTCGACTGATGACTAGATGATCGAGATATTTGTAAATCTGTAGTACCAAATAGAAATATAGATTTATCTTTTCACCAAAAGAAAAAATGATAAGAATCATGCAGTGGAAATAAGGTTTATTATATCTACTAAACATTGTTCATAGATTTGGATGACCAAAATCATGTGGTGCTGACAAAGTTGCCCCTTTCTTGTCAAGATGGACTATACCATTAAAATTAAAGAGAGGGTACTAAAGGAAAATTGTACTAACAAGATAGTGCTACAAAAGCTATGTTTCTTTATAAACTTATAACTAATAATTTAACCATATGGTTATAATTTCATTAAGAAAATAATAATAATCTTACCTCAAAAAATGAAAAAATAAAAATCATAATTAAGACCTAATCATTGGGTAGTTCGTAATCATTTTTAAGTATGATTCTCCATTTTGAGAAGTTTATTGGGATGGACCTCGTTTTTTAAAAGAATATATATCAATGTTCTAGTCATTTTTAAATGTCGATGATCAATGGAAATTTCGAGGTCCCAATTTGATGAAAATATCAATTGAATATTTATGATGAAAAAAGTTATAAAAATAAAAAATTCATAACAAATATTTAAATTAACCAATAAGTGTTTCACAATTTTTAGATAATTTTAAAATTATTAATATTAACATATGTATATTATGTTGATATTTTTTTTTTATAATTTGTCGATTTTTGAATGATATTATGGAAATGACAATTTCTCCCCTACGTTGATTTCAAACTTATGGACAATGAAAATGTTCTAGTAACGATCTTTTTTCAAAAAAATCAAATTGATTATTTCAAAAAAAAATTAAAAATTTAAAGATATGTTTCTTTAAAAAAGATAATTTGGCAAAAATTTTTAAAAGGGTTTTTAAAATTAAAAGTAGAAACATCAAAATAAGGTATTTTTGTAATTCGTAAGCAATTTTCTTTTTATTTTTCAAAATAGGAAAATAAAAAGATATTATCTTTCTTTTCAAAAGTTAAATATATGGTAAGGAAAAATGAAAGATCTTATAACCTGAGAAATCAAGACACACAGGATTGGAAGACCAATGAAAGAAGGTCAAAAAGTCCACAACACAATTACATAGCAAAAGAAACATCCCATGCTTCATAAACAAGAAAACATAAGGACTTAATTAAATAAATCCCAAGCAAAAAGATTTCCATAGTCGTGAGCTAGAACAAACGCGCTATTCCCCATCTAAGTAGAATCACGAATAAAAACATCACTCTAAAACAAGATGTAAAATAAGTGGGGTCAAACGAGCAACATCCTCATGAATTCTGAAATCACGTTCTCTCTAAATATGAGAAATACAGGTTAGCCAATAAATCCTTCCTACTCTTCGTCTAGCCTCTCTAGGTAAACGACCTCTATTAGCATAGTGTAAAGAGATTGATTTGAACTTTTATCTAAAATCCATTAGTTTAAGTTTTTCTCCTCTTCTTTTTTTAGCTAAAATATTGACCAAAGCAATAAAATCTTATATTAAAACTAAACCAACATAAATGAAATAGGGTATCATCAAAGGCAAACTTCACCATAGATAGTGCCAACGAGACAAGTCACTCTCAAATTATATTCTTCCCTGTATTGCTAAATTATATCCAAGACCAAACTCTTAAGATAAGTGATTATGTACATTTATATGCCTATTGGATGGATGTGACCTTATTGGAAATGATGTGGCTGTGCTAACTTTGTTAATCAAATACATAGAATATAAATCATTTTATTGGGTTGGTAACCCACATATTAGCTAGGGACAAACAAAATCCAAGGGATACATATAATTTAAATTAGTTTGGTTGATTAAATTCTTGTGTTTAGCACTCACACTTTCTTATCCTTTAATTAAATTATTCATATTTATCTAATATGAAACTCTTGTCTAATCTATTTTTAAATTTTGCCTCTAATTGATCCCTAAAAAAACATCATTAACATGAAAAGAAATGATTTTTTTCTTTTAGATCAGGTGTCAGGGTATCATCGATCAGTTTCCAAAATAGAAACAAACTTTTTTTAAAACATTGATCAGTGCACCAACCAACTAGTCGATTTCTGACTAACTCAAGTTCTGTCGATTTTTGGCATTCAACTCGGCTTTTCTCCGGTGCTTGCTCGCTCCTAGGTGTCAGTGTAACAATATTTTAAGTTGGTATATTTTCTACCCCTATCTTGATCGAGTGGGGTATATGTAAAGTTTGGTAAACGTTTAGATGCAATTGATACATACATACATATATACGTAGGCAGGAGGCTCGTAATAGTTCATCCATCAAATGAAAAAGGGATGCATGAATTTTTGAAAGTAGGCTTTTTGAAGACTATTTGGGAAGTATCAGAGGGTTCTGATATTGCCTATGCATCAGCTAGCAGCAAAGAGATTTCAATATATGAATACAATAATGCATTATTTTGATTTTGTATGTACAAAGAAGGAGGGGAAAAGCACCCAATTATTGAACCCAAATCTGTGTTAAAGATTTGTCCACATTAAGAGGTTCATATGAAATTCAACTTCCCCAATATAATATATTTGAATGACACCCTTTCACATCTTGCTTCTATTTTTATAGCTAGGTTTTCACTTCATTTTTTCCTTTCCCTGTCTGCCAAACACACCTCCCACACTAGACTAATTGCCCTTTTGTGTCTTTTTTGTGTACCACTCTCCCATTTCCATATAAACCCCATGTGTTATGTATGATGAAAAAAGAAAAAAAAAACCCTAATGTATGGTCTCGATAGTTTCTCACAGAGCAGCTATTTCTGACCTTACAACATTTGGTTATGAGATTTGAACTCATTCACTCCCAACTTATGCTGACCGCTTTGGATTAATGAGTCACCCATGATGGTTCACTTATGCATAGTATTTTCCAGTCATTTTGACAATACTTGATATTCTGTTTACTTGAAAGACATGTTTAACTGCTTGCCCGTTTGACCAATATTAATTTTTTGACAAATAGGAGAGAGAAATTTAGAATAGAGACATTTTAATTTTTTGTTCTTGGACCGGTAAGCTAGCACCTAAGTATTCGTTTACTAATTGTATATTTAAGAGAGAGCGACTCATTTAATTATAATTTAATAGGGTATATTACTAATGACGTTTTGGAAATAAAGAGAATATCATAGTCATTGATCTCAACCAGACTTTATAAGTAGAGATAGTTCGTGCAGGTCTAAAACTAAGAGGTAACAACGTCATTTTTAACTCGGGAAATACTAATAAATGAACAGATAAAAAAATTTGGAAGTTGGAGTTTGATGTGATAGAAAAGAAAGAAAGGAGAAATAATATTATACAACTTTTGAAGAGCATAAATAATATAACTTTAGAGGAAAGGAAAGGAAAGATTAGGGTTTTAGATGCCACCACTGCCATTGTGTTAAGAGCATAAAAATAGGGAGAGGCTTTGGGGAGGGCCACAGCTTGCAGAAGAAAAAACTGAACTGCAACTCAACACCTGGGGTATTAATAGTGCGATTTGAACTGACTGCATTCACCCCAAAAAAAATAAATATTAAAAAAATTAATTGGTGTTGATTTCCGACACATAAATGTCACGTACGTCTTCATCTCCTTGCTCATAATTCACTTGCACACAAAAATTCAGTACTAGGTGTTCATGTACTCTGCCGAATGCACTCTAATTGAAGCTAGTTAGATGCGTGTATTGCATTGTCTGAGTGTCGTCCACAGGGCTCGATTAGAGCCTAGACGCATGTTCATCAGAGTGCATTCGAGAGAGTACTAGTACCATACTAACCATGATGTTAGATTTTTGTGGACGAACTAGGAGACGAATTAGACGTACTGGCACTTCCGTGACACTAGTCTAAAAAAATCAGCATCAACAAGTACTAGTTCAACTTGATAAAAAAAAAAAAAGAGAGATATATATTTGTCTCTAAAAACACTTTAAAGAAAGAAAAAGAACACTATATAGTATTTGCCAGAAGCATCTCTACTCTGGCCAGTGGTATGTGACTCCTCTTTACTGTTCCTTCCTCCAATTTTATATATTTTTAAATATAAATCATTCGCCAACATAAATATAGTTCGGTCATCTCTTATTTTTGTCGGAGGTTTTAATCTCATCCTCCACATTGGTTATGTATTAAAATTAAAGAAACATATACTTTTTATTTTATTTATTATTGATTTTATTTAGATTATGTTATATTTGATTAATCGAAAATACCTTGGGGAGGTGTCAACTAAAAGGTTTTGTGCAGATGATATTTTCAGTTTTTGTTTTTATTTTTTAAAATTAAGGTGTGTCAACTACTTATGATTATAACCGTATTTAACATTTTTCAAAATATTTTTAAACCGTACTCATAACTTCAAAAATAAAATTTTTAGGAATCGTTTTAATATTCATTTTATTTTAAAGTTTTTTCTTAATTTTTTTTTTTTTGCTTATTTATGCTCACGGTCTTTTTGGTATGTTTCTACCTTTCTTAAAAATACATTTGAATTTTTAGCAAAATTTAAAAACATAAACAAGGTTTTGAAAAATATTATATAGCCAAAAAAAAAGAAAGGTAAAAGTAGTATTTATGGGTTTAATTTTCGAAAAATTAAAAATAAAAAACAAAATAGTTATCAAATATAGTCTCAATTTTAAGTTTTTAAACCCTACTTCGGTATCAAAAATCTTTCTTTTTTCATAGGTAGGTTACAAGATGGAGAAAAACGTTACCGAATAAGGATGGTAATTTCAAAATAACAATAATAATAATATCGAAAATAAAATCGTTATTAAACAGGCTGGCGAATGAATAAAAGTCGTGTCGGAATATATATATGATTGGGGAGGGGGAATGAATTTCTTTCACATCTAAGAAAGGCATGCTCAATTATATGAATCCAAGAATGAGGCAAATATTCTCTTTCATTTTTTTAGATTCTATAAAAGATTTAGACTTGGATTTTGGATAGGAAAAAATCTATATGCATATAATATGCATTTTCCTATCTACTTTTGTATGAAGTAAATAATTGTACTTTTTTTTTTTTTTGTCTTTTTTTCTACCATCTAAATAATTTGGACATATTTTGTCAATAATATATGTGATTAAATAGTAACATGAAAAAGGCTAGATCAGCTACTTGTAATAGTGAGATTCTCTCCCATTTCACAACTTCTTGTCAAATTTTTTTAAATAAAACTTATATATTTAAGTAAAATTTAAAAATACCAACGATTCTATTTGTCGTAACCATAGAAAATTTAACCATACACAATTTTCGAGTTAGAAAAGAGATCAATTACATTGTACAGCCTCACACAAGAACAATTTAATTCAAATAATTTGAAAGAATGGTTCGTTGTGTGACAATTTATTTAATAAACTAAAATTATATATATATAGCATATTGGGATGATTTATTTTATGTCTCAATAACTTTATCAAAATAATGTTTGTTCTCCTTTATCATTCCAACTTCTTTTGCTGGTTTTTTGGGGTCAAGATGCTCTTTTCGTTGGTTGTTATAGATGCCAAACAACACTTCTTTTATATATTAAAAAAAAAGGAAAATAAAAAAATAACAATAAAAAAGATAAAATAATGAAAAAAATCCCTATATTTCATAGCAGACAGACACCTACAAAAAGAATATGGGTTAAATTACAAATTTGGTCCCTATAATTTAGGCAAAGTTTCAATTTAGTCCTCATGATTTGAACTTAACTTCAATTTGATCTCTATCATTTTAAGGGTTTCAATTAATTAAGTTCGTATGGTCTAGTTTAGGCTTCATTTCAACTCGGTCCCAATGTTTTAGTTACATTTGATAACTCATCCTTAAATTGTGTTTTACCCACTTTTTTTTTCTTATTACGCCCCAACCTTAACACAATAGTTAAAAAAAAAAAAAATTACAATGTGATAACATTGTACGATTTGTGAAGTTTGACTAAGTCATATAAATCAAATTGAAACTATATCCAAATCATATAGACCAGAATTGAAACTAGATCAAACTATACAGACTAAATCCAAACATCGTGGAAATCGTGTACACCAAATTTACAATTTAACCAAGAATAATAATGAAATACATGCATAATGTATACAAATATGTAAGTGGTGATGGGTAGAAGAAGCACATGATCACTATGACAAAAGCTTGTTCATCCACAGTAGCATCCAAATTGATTTGACCTTCACTTTAACCAAAGTTGCATCACTGTCTTGTTTAAGTACTTTATCTTTCCAACCAACATCATCCCATTTTAAATCTTTTTCTTTTTCTCTCTTATTTTTTAAAGAACCTTGTTCCTTCTCAACTACCATGTAGACTTGGACTTACGTACCCTTTTCAAAATACCCCTCTTTTTCATTTATTGAGAAAACAAAAATTTTGTATGCTTACTAGATCTTATTAAACTTTTAGTTTCATTAATTGAATCCAAAGTTAGATCGAAACAAAGTGGTTAGCTTTAATGTATCTTTCAAATCAAGTTGTTGGTGCAAACCTCGTATAATTGAACTTTAGAACCAAAAAAAATAATAAAAAATTTAAAACTGTAATAGAAGTGTGCATAGTTTCACTCTTAGTTTAGGTTTGGATTTAATTTGATGGAAGAAAAATCTTTTATAGAAATTTATTTTTTTTCCCTCTTTTTGTTTTATTTCTAAATTTTTTGGCCAGTAAAAATCTTACTAATTTTAAGTGTTCTTCTATAGTAGGTTTAAATGGTGATTTTAAAATAATTAAAAAGAACATTATTGAAACTTTTAAAAGGTGTTAAATGTAAAGTTGAAAATTTATATATAATTAAGGTTTAATATTCTCATTTCTAACCTTTTTTTTTTCTTTTTAATTCCACGGTATAACATAAATTTAATATATTCTTTTTTAAATATTACAGTTTCTCATTTTGTTTAATTCTATATTATATTACATTTAAATCTGAGTTTCATTTGAATCATGTTAGTTTGGTATGATTTTAAATATTTTCTTAATTTGAAAATACATATTTATTCTATGTTATTTATTTTAATGTCTCGGTTTTTTAAGTCTAAAGTATTTGTCTTACCAAATTATGTAAGCCACTATTGATCATGACCATGAAAAGTATACTCCGAATTCGGGTGAATTTATTTACACGCAAGCATACTATATTTTATTAAAATAAGATATGGGTGTGACATAAATATTGATGAAATTTAAGTAATTAGACCCATATGGTAGTCAACAGAATCAATTACCTCCGTGCATTGAAACTCTCTCTTTTTCTTTTTTCGGTTTTATAGACCTTAAGTTTGTCTAAAATTTTGTTTCTCACTTATTTCATGTTTTTTTTTTCCGTTTCCTCATTTTTAATAAAGAAAAATAAATTGCATTGTTCCAATATCCATAAATTCAAGCATAATAAAACAATCTGTTTATTTATGTTTTGGAACGAATTGGAAACGAGAACACTAAAGAAGAAACTTATTTTGATTGTTTCCAAAATGTCTATACAATTTTGAGAATGTTCTCCAGAAAAAGTAAAAACAAGAAACATAGTTAGTAGTAAAATACTTAATTAGATTTCTTAAGAAAATTGGAAACAAGAAAGGAGAACTTTACTAAACGGTCCCTTAGTTATCTCTATCAATCAAGTCGTGAAAATTAAAAACAAAAAAACAAAAGTCAAAATCTGGTTATCTGGGCTAGCATATCTTGTTATGGGTCTGTCGGATCAAGAGTCAGGATGCAATGGGTTCGGGCCGGTATGCATCGCGATCGAGTCAGGTCTTCTGGAGTTCTCGATCGGGGGGCTGAGAAGGTCTCGATACCAAGCACTAGTCGGTCGAGGGGTCGGCTCGAGTAGCCGAGTACCGACCCCCTTTCTGATTCGTGCCTTCTCTTAGGCTCTTCCCCGATCTTTCGCTTGGTTGGATCTTCCCTTACATTTTGATCTTTCGCTTTTTTGTTTTCAAAAATATAATGTATATCTTTTAATGGGATTAAAATTATTATTCTTTAAAAAAAAAAGGGGCTATTTGAAAATCAAGTTTAGAAATTGTTTTACGTTTTTTAGCATAAAAAAAAGTGGCATAATTTTAGAAACAGAACAGTTTAAAAAGGTGTTTTTTAATTAATCAATTAGTTATTATATTATGACGATGTTATTAATCAATATTGAATGTTAGATAGGGAGACGCGTGATTAATCAAAATATTTTTTTTAACGTTAAATTTTATGTTACTTTTTTTTGGATATTATATATTTGGTTACTTTTGATATTTCTTAATTTTCGAGATACCTTTTTAGTGACAATATGTTTATTAACTAATTTTTTTTTAAGAAAATAAAGTAGGATTTGATTTGAAAAAAAACTTTCAATACCAAATCTATTTTATTATGATTAAAAATATCATTTTACGTCAAATATTATGTTGTTTCCTATCTTTGAAGAAAGGTGCAGCGTGTTTCCTTTTCAAAAGCGGTTGTTTTAATTGACGACAATGTGATTTAATGTAGAACGCCGCGTAAAAGAAAAGATGACGATTCAGATTGTCAAAAAAGAGGGAATAAAAATAAATAAATAATAAAAAGATATTTCAAATTTTTAATCCTTGATAAACACAAATATGTGATAAAATGACGTTTTCTGCTTTCACGTGAATTAAAAATTGTCTATTTTTGCAAAGGAAAAAAAAAAGTAAATTATTCTTTCATCTTTTGAAGACTTCAGACAAATAACATCATATATATATATAAATAATAACTCAATGCCGACTAATATCCAAAGGCAATATATATATATATATATATATATATATATATATATATATATATTATTGTAATTAAAATTAAAATTAATATATATATTAATTGGCAATCGAATACCAAACATGTCCCAAACTTCTCGTTCAAATCGATCGGTTGATGGAAATCGACCGACAATCCGAGATTTCGTGTCACGGTTTGTACAAAAATGCATGAGTTATACACTAAGTACTCAATGACTTATAAGCCACTTCAAATCTTCGTTTTTGAGAGGAACAATCAACTCCACCAGTATCAAATTAACACTTCTTATTATATATTTTTGTCCATCGATCAATTTGTCTAGTTTATTAATTAGTTCATTGTACATCAATCAATTTACAAATCATTGACAGTAGAGTTTATTAATTAGTTCATTGTTACATCAATCAATTTATGAGCTAAGAAGATTATCATTCGTCAAAATGATCAATATAGTTCATATCATCGATTAAAATGTCGAAAATTCAAATTCTCACTCTCCATCTCACATGTTGAACTAAAAGAGAAAAAAAGATTATTACTCGATATAATTAATTATTTAAGATAATTATATGTTAAATCATATATCAACCCAAAAGATTGAGTGGATGAATAATTACAATAAATTAATTTAATCATTTATCAATACCGCAGTCTTTTATAATTTTTTTTTCAGTACTAACCTTATATTAAGTCACACACTTACTTATTTGTCAATTTTATAAATTATACGTATCTATATTAAAATAATGTGATTTAGAGCACCAACCTCTTGCTTCCAAAATACTAATTAAAAGAAAACTCTCTTGGTTAAACTTAAAAAGTATGTGTCTTCGAATTGATAGATTCTAACACAAAGGGGACGACTTGTTCAATGCGTGTCACATGCACGCTTTTAAATGTCGATGTTGCAGAAATGTAGATGGTCGAAATATCAACAAAATATCAATGTCAGTCGAATATTGATATTGTCCGTTTTGGAGATAACCGCGTCATGACTTTGCTTTCAGTTTCATCCAAAACACCTCATACTAATAGAGATAATTGTCCTAATCTATATATCATCGATCATTCTATGCTCTTCCTTAGCCAATGTGTGACTTTGTTTGCATTTTCTTTGCAAACCCAATAATTAATATTAATATTATACTCATATTAGTAATATTTTATTGATTTTTTTTTCAAGACTAAAGAAGTGTCAATATACAGTCCTCACGCCTATGTCAAATCCATGTACATTTGAAAATATCGACATGTCGACAGAAATGTAATATCCTATTCACGTGTATCGCTTTAGTTAAAACTAATGGCGAACAAAAAGGTAGGATTTAGAAATTCACAAACTAAAAGATGCATTGAATAGACCATCTTTTTAGAACTCACAGTTAGAGTTTGCAAGTATACAAACCATAGAAATGTATCAAATAAAGTATGAAAAAAATGGGGAATAGAATTCTAGAGGTATATGATTGTGCTAAAGATAAAAGAAACACAAACCAACTACAATTCTTGTGACAACATTATGATTCTTTGTGTGTCAGACATATATATAATAATGAAATTTTCTAGATATCACATTTTAAAAAATGTCTAGGAATTAATATCAAATTTGAAAAACAAAAAAAAGAAAAAGAGTTGACAAAGAGGAACACCATGAAAGGCAAAGAAAGACAATTGAGGAAACAAGAGGAACAAGAAGGGCCAAGAGGATGAGCATAAGGAGGCAACTTGACTTTCTATTTCTATTGGCTCAAAATTGTAGAGTTAATAGGAACTTTTATTGACGGGTGTGTAGACACCATCATCTAAGATTTTTTTTTATAGATTGTGGGAAAATATATAGCTTCTTACCCGTCAGAACCTATCCTATCCTTACCACTATTAAAAAATTGACAGCTCTACTTAGGTATTTTTCTCTCTTAATTGTCAAATATTCTGGTTAAAACAAAATAGGTCCTGACTGGTAAGAAGCCAAACATTTTCCTAGATCGTGTGTGCTCGGAGGGAGCAATTGTCCTCCATGACAGCTGTGTGCCACAACAAAAACACAATTTTATTTTTTTATTTATTTATGGGATTTGAGAGCCAATGGGGATTCAAAGCAGGGGCAGACCAATATTGCTTCTTGTATTGTGTCAAATCAAAACCCAACACACACCATCATCTGATCATGTGGGATTCAATTCAAGCCTTGTATTGTGTTTCCAATTGGCTCTCTCTACTTGTGGGGTTTTTTTTCTTTTCTTTCTTTCTTTTTTTTTTTTTTGGAAAAGATTCTACTTTACTTTCTAGGGTTTTCCCAAAAAAAAAAAAAAAAAAGTGGGTCTCCATTTTTCAAGATTAGGGTCACTGAATTTGCCTATGTATTTGGCCCATGAAACAATATGGTAGTGTTATTCAAAGCTTTTAAGGATGGTGCTTGCTTTATTTAACACTTGATAGTTGATGTTGTATGGAATTTATAATACATATTAACTGTTGGTTGGAGTAATGTCAATGTGCCACTTGAAAATTGGTTCACTTCGACCACACTATCGATTGGTCAAAGTCGTCAAAACGTATGTTTTTGAGGTTGTGTCTTTGAATTACAGTGATCATCGGTTTAAGATAAGATAAACTAATCTATATTAACATTTTTTATAAAACAAAACGTCAAATTAAATTGAGGATAATTTTTTAAGAAGAGACGGTGGGGGAGAGAGTTTGTATATTTAAAAATGTGAAATTAGTGAGTATAATTTTTATTGTTATCGAGTGGTTCTACACATGGTATTAATTAAATATCTTTCTGTATGTCGACATTTCCATGTATTTATGGGTTTGATATCAACATGATGGATACATTGACATTTTCGTAATATTACAAAAAAAAATCGACAAAATATAAAACATATCAACAAAATCTCACTTATATATACATGATGTTAGTATTTATTTTTAATTTATTAGAAATAATAAAATGTTTATTTGTCCATTTAAATAATTTTTACAAATTTTTTATTTTTATAATCTTTTTAGAAATATCTATCGACATTTAAAACATTGGTTCTACCATGTTAACTATGTAGCATTGTCATTGAATAATCAAAAAACCTTGTGGTCTATCCAATCATGTTGCGTAGGAGAACCACCCAAAAATTTAAAAGAAAAAATGTTTTTTTAGTACAATATGTGGGGTGGAAGATCGAACTTACATCCTCTTAATTTGAAATATATGTTAATTATCATTAAAATATATTGGTTTTGATATTAATTTTAAATAGTCAGGACTTATTTTATAATTAATTTTTTAAAACAAAAAAATGGTTAATATCGAACAGTTTAAGGTTATTTGAGCACCATTTTATTTTTTGTTTTTTAAACTTAAATACATTTTTGTATAAATACATTTTTTTCCCTTTGTTAAGCATGCCGCCAGCGTTCATCCTGAGCCAGGATCGAACTCTCCGAATCCATTCGATTTCTAAAAAGGATTGATATCTTTGATTAATTTGGTACTTAGTCTTATGAACTAATGAAATACCTATAGTTTGTTATCTCTTTTTTTAAAAACTTCAAAATCTAAGTCAAATTAAGAAAACTTAAACAATAGTTTTTAAAAACTCATTGATTAAAATATTTGTGTTCATCTTGATCATATTATACATTATTTATACTTTAGTATCCCGTTTGAGACCAATAAAATTCAAGAAATAAATTCAAATCCTGATTTGAAATTCAATAAATTATTTTAAATTATACAAAATACAATCATTTGGATCCGGAAACATTTTTACCTAAGAAAATAATTCCAAAACACTAACTCTAATAATTCTAATTTAACATTCATATTTTGGTTAGTGTTGATTTATTTTATAATTCATTAAGATTAGAAAAATAAAAAATATTGTTAATATCCAATGGTTTGGCTCATTTAATAACCATTTTATTTTTTAGTTTTTTTTCTAAATTAAACTTCTAAATACTATTTTATTTATTTATTTTGCTATCTACTTTTTAAATATATTTTCAAAAATTAAAGCCAAATTTTGAAAACTTAAAAATGTAATTTTAAGAAATTTGTGATTAAAATGTTTGCGTTGTTATCTTCATATTATACATTATTTATACCTAAGTTTCTGTTCAAGATCAAGAAAATTCAAGAAATTATTCTAAATACAGTGATTTCAAATTTGATAAAATTATTTTAAATTTGATTATTTTGATCGAAAAACTTGTTTACATCAGAAGAAAAATTACTCTTTTTTTACTCTTTTTTTAGTACAACAATTATAGGTTGGGAATCAAACAATCAATTTTTGGGATGATATGAGTAACGAGTATTTATCCACTAAACTATGTTTGGATTGATATATATCATTCTATTTTATGCTATAACAAATAACCAAATTTATTTGAAATTTGTTTGGTATTTGAAATATTTGAGTGGAGGGATCATAGTTGATAACACCCAATAACATATATTATTATTAGTTGTAATGATCGAGTTTGAGAGAATCTGATAATTATATTATCATTACTTAATAATATATATAGATAAATATGTAAGGTTGACCTACAAACTTGATAGGTAAAAGAACAATAAATGACAAATTAATAAATATTATAAACTAACAATATAAAGTATACTAATATAAATATTCTAACACTCTCTAAATTGGAGCATATATGTTAATCATGTTCAACTCGTTTGAGAGATAATCTATTCGTGCTCCATTCAATGCTTTAGTGAAAATATCTTCTAACCATTATCTGGTCTTCACATATTCTGTAGACACCAACCCTCACTCCATTTTCTCACATACATAATGACAATCGACTTAGACATATTTAATTCATTCATGAAGAGCTGTTTGATTATCACACTATTGTATAGTTGGAATGATGATGCCAAATTCCAATTCAATCAAAGCTTATATAACTATGTTAATTCACACGCTGATTGTACTATCATTCTATATTTTGATTTAGCACTCAAATGTGATACCACATTTTTATTTTTTAGAATATAAATACTAAAGTTTGAGAGAACCAGATAATTTTATTCTCATAAAATATACAAATACAAATATTCTACTCTAGCATTAGTAATTAGTAGTATAAACTAATAATATAAATCATACTAATATAATACTCTAACATTAGTAATCAATTTTTAACTGAACGACTCGAATCGGAAGAGACTAAAAAATAAGAACACACATTAATGTGGGAATCGAGGATCAAAAACTTGATTTTAATAACTCATTTCCAGTAATTGAAGAACTAAACGGGGACAAAGTCAACACTCTTCCAACTAGAACAAACGACACTGCCCATTGGCGATAAGATTGGAAAATAACTAACGTCCTCCACTCCGCAGTTGCCCAATCCTTGAACAAACTGCCCACATTGAAATTCATCAAATTAGTCAACGAGGCTTCTGTGGAGAATCGGCAATTTTAGATGCGAGGGATTTCTTCAGAAATTGAAGTCCGATCCTTCCCCTGACCCATCGAACAGTTCATCTTCTCTTTGATCCACAAACCCCAGGTAATCCTCTCAGATTTTAATCAAGTTTTTTTCGATGGGGCAGTTCAATTTGTGCTTTTTTGGGGTTAAAATCAGTGCTGTGGCTGTAGGTTATGGCTTCATTGGCTGCTAAGCTTGTGATTCCCTCCGAGAATGGTTACAAAGTGTGGGAAGACCAAAATTTCATCAAGTGGAGGAAGAGGGATTCCCATGTTCCTCTCCGTTGCCAGGATTCTGTTGAAGGTACCCCTCGTGTTTAGTTTGTTGATTTGACAAATGGGGTTTGAGAAAAATGCTTGCTTTCTCTGTGAGTTGTGGAGATTAATTGGTTTCCTCTGTCCTGGGGTTTGACATCGTCGCCTTCATTCTTTAAGCAATTCTATTAGTGCCTAATGATGTGCATTGTGCACTTATCTGTGTAATTAGGTGGTTTTAGAAATAGTGCGACTAACACCCGTGCCCCGTTAAGGAGTTGGGAGGTTTTAACTTCGAATGTACTCTTGATAGGCTACTTAATAACTTAAAAATCCTTGTTGTCTCTCAAATCTGGCTTTCAATTGGACAAAGTCTCTTGGAGATTAACGAAATGTGACACGAGCATAGTGGAAGGAGTGGTGGAGGACCCAATGCCCCAACATTATGAACATGTGATGAATTTGTATGGTTATATCTCTACCTGCCAGGCAGAGTGAGGAAGGAAGGAGAGTGAGCAATTATCCCCCTCTTGGTTCAGTCTTAAATTAAAAATAATATACCAAAGTTGATTTAGAGTATATAATTTTGCCTCCCATATGAAATTTCTGGCTTCACTCTTGTCTACGTGTTTTAATTCTTGTTGTTTGACCATTTCTTTATAGCACAAAGGTATATTTCAATGAAATATACTTCTAATCATTTTGATGTAACCAGTTTGCTAGTGAGATTACCTAGATGAAGAAAAATATTGTTCATTTACACTCCGATGTATGAATCTTTTAAGGCAAATCTAAACTCATCAACATTTGAGTGCTCTTCCCCAAAATCTATTCATTCTTTTGCTAGTTTAGCAGATTTTGCTCCACTCCAGCCAACTTATTTCAGAAAGTTCTGATGTTTTTTGTGTATGATTAGGATGTATTAAGTACTGGCAAGACCGTAGTAAAGTAGATTTTCTGGTGTCGAAATCGGCTGTTTGGAACGACGATGCTGTTCACAGTGCTCTTGATTGTGCTGCTTTCTGGGTTAAGGATTTACCTTTCATCAAGTCTCTATCTGGTTACTGGAAATTCTTCTTGGCCGCTAGTCCAACCAGCGTTCCTGTGGATTTCCATGAAAGTTCATTTGAGGATTCTGAATGGACAACTCTGCCAGGTATATTTCAATGCTCTGATATAATTTTTAAGACATACATCAGTTAGGTATTAGATTAGATAACCATCCTTTCCTTTAACTGAATTTAACAATGTCTGGAGATACCCGCC
This sequence comes from Momordica charantia, assembly GCF_013281855.1. Lineage (NCBI taxonomy): Eukaryota > Viridiplantae > Streptophyta > Magnoliopsida > Cucurbitales > Cucurbitaceae > Momordica > Momordica charantia. The sequence goes on along the minus strand of NW_028275167.1, from coordinate 27,321,182 downwards.
AAAGTCCCGGGTTCAAGTTCAAACCACCAACAAGATGGATTGGTTTATCAAAATCGAGGCCCCGTGATAACTATTATGTTTTTAGTTTTTAGAAATGATGTGTGATAAAATAGTTATCAAATGGGACCTGAATTGAATTGAAAGAAAGTTAAATGTATCCTGCATAACCAACGTTTAGGAGAACAAAAGAGGGAGATTGAACATCTGTTTTCCTTCTTCAAAGTTCAAACAATGTGTGACAAACATATGTAGTTCTGTCTGATAAACTTTTTTATTGCTTGACAAATTGGAACAGTTCCTTCAAATTGGCAGATGCATGGATTTGATAAGCCAATTTACACCAATGTTGTCTATCCCTTCCCTGTCGATCCGCCGCATGTTCCTGAGGACAATCCTACAGGCTGCTACAGAACTTATTTCCATCTTCCAGAAGAATGGAAAGGTTTTTTTTCCCCTTTGTTTCTTCATTTTTCTGTTTCCTGAAAAGATAAGAAACAATACCCACAACATTAATCACCAATATTATATTTGATTTGATGCATAAACAGTTTGTATTTGACAGGTCGAAGAATTTTGTTGCACTTTGAAGCTGTTGATTCTGCCTTTTTTGTGTGGATAAATGGGAATCTCGTCGGGTATAGGTAAATGATCACTTTGAAGTTCTGTTGTATCCTCCTTGGATAGGAAAATTTATGAGGTAGGCTTGTTTCTTTGCTATTTTGTGGGGATTTGGATTGAGTGAAGTAATAGTATCTTTAGGGAGGCGGGGAGATCCTGAGGTATTTTTGGAAGATTATTAGATTTAATACTTTACTTTGGGGTCGGTTTTTTATTTTTATTTTTAGCTAGGTGTTATTATTTTGGATTAGAGTCCAATTCATGAGATGAACTTCCTTTCTTTGGGTTATTTTTTGGTATGCCCTTTGGATTTTGTCACTTTTCATTTTTCTCATTAAAAGTTCAGTTTCTCGTAAAAAGAAAAAATCACTATGAAGTTTTAAGACAACTTTATTTTTAATATTGTTATTGTCTTTGATGGTATTGTCCCTTGATAGTATCTCCTTTGTGTTCGTTTTTCTCTTATTTTAGATGAAAATTGCTGTTAAAATGTATTTGAATACTTAGAGCAGTTTCATTTTGTGTTTTGTTTCCCGTTTTATGAAAATTAAGCTTGTAAACACTATCTTTGTTTTATTACTACTTTTAAAAACGTTTTCTAGAGTGTCCTCTCATTCATTTTTGTTTGGTCAGTCAGGACAGTAGACTACCAGCTGAGTTTGAAATAACAGAATATTGCCATCCCTGTGGATCAAAGTCCAAGAATGTTGTTGCTGTTCAAGTTATAAAATGGAGTGATGGTTCTTATCTTGAGGATCAAGACCAGTGGTGGCTCTCCGGGATTCATCGCGACGTTCTTCTCATGGCCAAACCTCAGGTTTCTGTCGAAAACAGAATCTTCCATGTGTTTCTTTTGTTTTGTTATCTACTTAAAATACAACGTTTTTCACAATCCCTAATTTTGAAAACTAAAAACTAAAAAAAGATATGATATGAGATATTTGATTGTTGATCAGTATTTTCATTTGTATATTTATATTTGTTTGTACGTAGGTGTTCATAGGGGACTACTTCTTCAAATCAAAAGCTGGGGAGGATTATTCATATGCTGATATACAGGTATGTTCTTGGTAAGATTCGTTTAAATTGATATGTTTTTTCTTTCTCCATTTATATTTTTGGGGAGGATTAGTCCTCGTCGTTAGTTTTGTAGTTAATTTCTATCTAACTTGACAGAAAATAATATTAATTTCCATTAACGATGGGAATATTTTCATGGTTCATGGTTTTTTTCCTTTTATCTTAATTATTCTTTTTGTTCACTCCTTTAGGAGTTTATATCTTTGAACAATTTTGTTCATTTTCATTTATCAATGAAAAGTTCATATCTTATTCAAAAAATTAACGATGTGAACATGTTTCCAAATTTTTTAGGGGAGGCTAATAGAGGCAATTTTTTTTTTTTAGAAAAAGTTAACCATAGATAAACAAACTGTGGGAACTAATTTTAAGATTTATGGGAAGTACAAGGACTAAAGTAGAATAAGTTCCAAACTAGAGGGACTAAAGTAGTATTTTAACCAAATTAGATGAATGGTTTATAACTTAATTGTATGCTATAGTTTTTTCCATGAAGTGGCATATTGGTTTTGTTACGTTTGATGTCATAAATTTCTCACACTTCATGAGCATCACAGCAACATGTCTGCCATCTTATAGGTTGAAGTGAAAATTGACAGCTCTCTTGAGGCAAGCAAGGAAAATTTTCTTAATGACTTTAAGTTAGAAGCGGTATTATTCGACTCTGGAACATGGGACAACAACAATCACGAAAGCCATGTCGACCTACTCTCGTCAAATGTGGCTAATGTTAAGCTTACTCTGCTCCCTGGCACAGCCTTGGGGTTCCATGGTTACGTCCTTGGGGGAAGATTGGAAAAGCCTAGGCTTTGGTCTGCAGAGCAAGTACTTGAGATTCCCATTAATTTGCTAGTTTCTCTCTCTCTTTCTTTGTCACTGTATCTTAACTTTTTTGGTCTTCCTTTTCCCCTCATCAACAGCCAAATCTCTACACTCTTGTTGTTCTTCTGAAAGACTCGTCAGATCGGATCGTTGACTGCGAATCGTGTCTGGTTGGAATAAGAAGTATTAGGAAAGCTCCAAAACAGCTGCTTGTCAATGGGTGTCCAGTAGTAATCAGAGGTGTGAATAGGCACGAGCATCATCCACGTCTCGGGAAGACGAATATAGAGTCTTGCATGATTCAGGTGATGCCTCCTCTGTTTTCCTTTGGCCGTTGAAATTAGGTGGTTGAGTCGATTTTAACCTTAAACTTTTAATTTCATCAATTTAATTCATGAACTTGAATAAACATGACAATTAATACCTTCTAAAAACTAAATTAAGAAATTGTCCGTAAACCAACCAATAAATCAAACAATATTCTGGTAACAAAACACTCAGAAATCATGACAAAGACATGTCCAAACCTAATAACAAAAATAGTGAAATCTAGCCACAAAAGCGAGTAGATAAAAAATGTTTAAACTTAGTAACAAAGTACCTAAATACAACTAATTAAAAGCATCCAACATAATGAACTCAAACAAAAAAAAAAGAAGAAACTTGACCAATTAGAAGGTCTTAATTGCACCTTTGTAGCAAGGTTATAAACTGAACTTTTAACTTTTCTTCATTTCTTATGCTAAAGAGGCATAAGTTATAGGTCAGAAGTGACGGTTCACTTTATGGTAAGTCCAAGTCGTTTGTTGTTGCAGGATTTGGTCCTAATGAAACAAAACAATATCAATGCCGTGAGAAACAGCCATTATCCTCAACACCCTCGTTGGTACGAGTTGTGCGATTTGTTCGGCATGTACATGATAGACGAAGCCAACATCGAAACACACGGTTTCGATCTTTCTGGACATGTGAAGCATCCAACTTTGGAACCCAGTTGGGCATCTGCAATGTTAGATCGTGTTATAGGAATGGTGGAAAGAGATAAAAACCATGCCTGCATTATAGCTTGGTCCTTAGGAAATGAAGCTGGATATGGTCCCAACCACTCTGCTCTTGCTGGTAATTATATCCTTTCATGAGTTGCTTTTACTCGAAGCAGATGCTTGACAAGGCCTATATATCTTGTGGATGCAAAATTAGGGTGGATTCGGGGAAAGGATTCGTCCCGAGTGTTGCACTATGAAGGAGGAGGATCTAGAACCTCTTCTACTGATATAGTTTGTCCTATGTACATGCGTGTATGGGACATGGTCAAGATTGCTAATGATCCCAACGAAACTCGTCCTTTGATACTTTGCGAGTAAGTTGTATGAACCAATGATTTTACGACATTTTTCGTTGGGTTTTTATTAATCATTTGCATCTTGACAAACAATAGGTACTCACATTCAATGGGAAACAGCACTGGGAATCTCCACAGATATTGGGAAGCAATTGACAACACCTTTGGCCTCCAAGGAGGGTTTATCTGGGATTGGGTTGACCAGGTTTTGGACACCGATCATGTTCTAGTTTTTGTTTGAGACTAATTGTTTATTTGTTCTAGCTATGAATTATCTGCTGCAAACTACTTTCTAACCATCATCTTTGCATAAGTTTCAAAGGTTTTACTTTTTGATCTAGGCACTACTGAAGGAGGTTGGCGATGGCAGGAAGCGATGGGCATATGGAGGTGAATTTGGGGATATCCCAAATGATTTAAATTTCTGTCTCAATGGCGTGACATGGCCAGATCGAACTCCCCATCCTGCACTACATGGTAACTCGATAATCATCTTATTCGTTATATCATGATTAGCGACGCTTTTGGAATCAGGATTTATGTTTATGTTTACTGACCAGTTTTTGACTTCGCGAAACTCAATTTTCAGAAGTCAAGTATCTTTACCAGCCCATCAAGATTTCATCACGGGATGGAACACTTCAGGTCTTCAGATGCCTAACTATTAGGCTATTTCATCATTTATTGATCCTTGGAGAGATATGTTTGACATTAAGTTTCCATTTTACAGGTTCTGAATGGTCATTTTTTTTCAACAACAGAGGACTTGGAGTTCAGTTGGAGAATTTATGGGGATGGTCATGAACTTGGAAATGGAACTTTATCTCTTCCTGTATTAGGACCTCAGAGAAGTTACGATATTGAATGGCAATCAAGTCCTTGGTATGATCTATGGGCTTCATCACCTGCATTGGAGTTCTTTTTAACTGTATCTGTGAAACTTCAGCGCCCGACACGATGGGTCGAAGCTGGTCACATCGTTTCATTGTCACAAGTCCAGTTGCCAACGAAACGAGATTTTTTTCCTCACGTAATTGCCTATATACACTGCTTAATACTAGGTCAGAGAATTTGCTATTCCAATTGTATAAATAACTGAAAAAGGTTCACATTGATTTGCAGTCCATCAAGAATGTTAGTGCTACTTTACTTAGTGAAATTCATGGGGATACGGTTCGTGTCTACCAGCAGAACTTATGGGAGATTAAATTGGATGTTCAAACCGGAACTCTTGAAAGCTGGAAGGTAATATAGTATATGATTGGATTTGTACTATATGACTCTGGGTATTTTGAATTTCACAAGGCATTCTCAGAAGTTGAATATGAAATGAAGCACCCCCTTTTTAAACTCTCTATCTTGACAAGTCTTTTGAGCTTTAAGGGAACTAAGGAGTGGTGATGTTGAGTGTTTGAATTGTTATAGGTTAAAGGAGTTCCTCTAATAATTAAAGGCATCATACCTTCCTTCTGGCGAGCGCCTACCGATAACGACAAAGGTGGAGGTTCATGTAGTTATTTATCCTTGTGGAAAGCTGCCCATATTGATACCCTCTCTTTCACTGCTGAAAGATGTTCCATACTTAGCACAACAGACCATTTTGTGAAAGTCGCCGTCATTTTCCTCGGCGTCGGGAGTGATAGGCAGTGGGCTTCTTCTTCTGCATCAGAAAAATCAGATGCCTTAATTCAAGTGGATATGATTTACACAATTTATGGTTCTGGGGATGTGATTGTGGACTGCAATGTACAACCAAGCCCAAACCTTCCTCCTTTGCCCCGTGTGGGAGTCGAATTTCATCTAGATAAATCTGTGGACCGGGTCAGATGGTATGGAAGAGGGCCGTTCGAGTGTTATCCCGATCGAAAAGCAGCTGCTCATGTTGGAGTTTATGAGAAGAATGTGTCTGAAATGCATGTTCCATACATTGTCCCTGGAGAATCTTCAGGCAGGGCAGATATCAGGTGGGTAACTTTTGAAAACAAGGATGGTGTTGGAATTTACGCCTCAATTTACAGAAGCTCGCCGCCAATGCAAATGAGTGCAAGCTATTACTCCACTGCAGAGCTCGATCGAGCAGTACACAATGATGACCTTGTCAACGGAGACGACATTGAGGTAGTTATTTCAGTTTCATCCAAACTGAGAATGTGCTGGTTTAACCCATGTTATGAGTAGCTTGTTAGTCGTAACGTGATCGTTTCGATATTCCCCATTTTGATCCTTCTGTTGGCTTCTACTCATCCCTTACATTCTGAACTCTTATTTTCGTCATGGTGTTGGCAGGTTCATCTCGACCACCAGCACATGGGTGTGGGAGGAGATGATAGCTGGTCTCCCTGTGTACATGACGACTACTTGCTGTCTCCTGTGGCGTACTCGTTCTCGATGAGGTTCTATCCGATAACTCCATCCGCTTCCGGGCATGATGCTTACAAATCCCAACTCCCATTGTAGTGAACTCGGCATCGGCAACAACATCAACATCCAACCAAGTATTAAGCTCCAAGGAAAGAACTCTCGATAATCTATTGGTTTGCTTACTAACAAAAGGGAGTTGCCATCAAGTAACCTGCATCATATAGACCGTGTTAGACTGCATTCCTTTTCTTTCTCCCCTGCGTCGAGGCTGGGGACGGGGACAATGCAAATAATTTCTCGGTCATCTATGGGTTATGCAAACAAAACAGACATTACAATAATGGCAATGTTGCTATGGATTCAGGTCAGGTGAATTTGTATAGATCTTATTGAGACAATGAATGTCCCATTGTTCGCTGTTCCCTTCTAAGATCTAAGGTAATTTGAAAGGGCCATGGCCATGTTGAAACACCACGATGAAAGATAGTAATAAATGAAGCCAAAATGCTAAACTTTCGAAAAGGATGGAACTAAAATGAACAAAATTAAAAGTAGTTCTGAAAGCACAGAGATCATCAAATTGGCTTTGACAAAGCCGCAGCTCTGGAATCTCGTTTTGTTTGACAATCTCGACGGCCGGAGGTTTCTCCGATCCCTATCCAACGGCTCGGAGCGAGAAAAGCTTGGCGATGTGCACTGAGAGTCGAATTTGGGGAACGACGAACGAACGAGACGGCAGCCGATTTCGCCGGCGAGGAGGAAGCGAGTGAAATCGAATCCCAATTTCACTGCCATGAGAGAGAGATTAAATACCTATTTTCTAAATATTTTTTCGTTAAAATAACACTTTTGAAAGTAGTCTCAAGTAACGAATTTGTAATAATTTCATCCCTGTTAAAAAGAAAGAATTTTATCGAAGGAAGGAGTGGATGTCAAACCAATTGGCTCCAAATTTTCAAAGTTGTTTCCATCAGCCATTGATCTTCACATTTGAGCAGGAATCCAAGCTCCAACAGCCATGTCGTCGTCTTCGTGTTTGGTCGCCGATTTGGTAGTAAAAAACGCACTCATATTCACCAGCGATGACTCTCTTCCTTTCGCCGATTCCATGGCCATTCTCAACCGCAGGATTCTCCGTGTCGGCAGCTACTCCGCTCTTCAGGTTCTTCAACCTCTTCCTATTCTTCTTCCCTACCTTTCTTACCCGCATGGAGTTCTGTAGTTGGGAACTGGGAGATTTCAGCTTAGTGGTTTAAGAGTTTTGGGCTGCTTTCGAACCTAGATTCTATTGATTTTTTTTTTTTTTAATTCTCGAGCTGTTATTGCTAATAATGAACTTGACTTTTAGTTTATTATCCTCTTCAAACTGGCTTGCTCCCCCCTTCTATGAATTCTATGTTTTAAGCTGCTTGGGCCGGTTAAGGATTTCAGGTTAAGTTTAAGGGTTTAATTTTTATGATTGAAAGTTTAAAAGATGTAATTGTTACCACCATCTACTTTAGGGATGGTTTGTGCAATTTACCATTAGACAGTTATGGATTGTTGCTTACCAAATTAAGATGGAAGCATGTGTTCTCAAATGTGGTGAGAGTAGCATGGAACTCTGGCCAAGTCATTTCTACTTTTCTATTTATCTGGCAAGCAACTAGGAGGTACTTTGCATCAAAAAAGATAGAGGGATTTAACAAAAGTTCATAATAAATATGCGTTACTCCTCTCATTGCTAATTGTTTTGGAGGTGGAACCAATGAATATTGATACCCTATGATTGTTATCCTACTTAGTTTTGAGAAGTTGGAATATGTTTTCCGTTCTCTTATGTAGTATTGCATCATTTATGTGAATACAGGACTTGGTTGGACAAGGGACAAAAGAGTTGAATCTTGGGGGAAAAATTGTGGTTCCTGGATTCATTGATTCACATGGGCACTTAATTTATCAAGGACTGCAGGTTTGAGTGAATCCGTGTCTTATTCTTAGCTGATAACAGTTTTCAGTTTTGTTTTCGAGGGAATCTCTATATGCCCTTTTATGAATGTCTCACAATTTTGATTAGTGATTAGTTATTTTCTTGTTTTTGGGTTATCCTCATATGTATCAGATGAAGCAAGTGAACCTTCATGGTGTAAATAAAAAAAACGAGTTTGTGAGAAGGATTGCAGAAGCAGCTAGAAGTAATTTCCTCCCTTTTATATAGTTCACGAATCAAGAGAAAAATGTTCTCGTACGTACCAAATGTCTTCAAGTGTTGGTTATAAATGTATGATGTTCTCAGCCACCTGGTATGCATATGAGTTTGTCAATCAATGCTTCTCGGACTTCCTAAATTTCCATTTGTATTTAGCGTGTTGGTTCTAGGTAGCTTTACTAGACAATGAATGCTTTTACATGAGTGTTAGCCATTTGGTTGGTTCAGAAAAGATACAAAAAGCAAAATAAATTTTTATGATAGGTTTTTGTTTGGGTGGGATTGCTGGAGCTCAGGACATTTTAATACTTTACCTTGGAGGGATATTTTACTTGGGACTCCTAAATTCCAGTTGAAGAACGTCTCCTGCAACCTACAACCTCAAACATGTTGCCTTTGTGAAAACTATAGTGAATATCTCAAGTACATACCTTTTTGAGATGTGATTTCACTAGAAGACATTGGGACTATGTTTTCCATTCTTCTGGCTTAAACTGGTGTTTCCTTCATATAACTTTGAAATTCTTGGTGAAACTGCAATATTTCATGGGCCTTAATCTCAAGTTGAAAGTTCATATTTCTAGGAAATGGCTGCTATCCTATGCTCAGTTCTGGTTTAAGCAATGGATTTAGTGCCTCATCTCCTTTGTACTTCTATTTAATAAGAAAAAAAACTTTTAATTAAAGAAAAGAAGAAAGGTACAAGGGTGGAGAACCCGAAGTTAAAGACCTCTAAAATTTCTCTTTTGTGTCATCACATCTTGGTGGATCTTTTTGTTTGAAGTTAGATTGTTTCTTTTGTTGGCTTTTGATATCACTCTCATGTTGATTGTATTGCTCTCTGTTGAGCCTATATTTTGCTTTCATTTTCCCTTTTCTCTCCCTCCTATAGGAGTTTGTATTCTTGAACTTTTTCTCCTTTTCACATATCAATGAAAAGTTGTTTCTTGTTAAAAAAAAAAAAAAAAAAATACAAAGGGTGGTAAGACATTCATCCAATGAACCTGGGAGATTAGAGAACTTCTTTGATAAAAGACTCCTATTAGGCACGCCGAAAGAAATACAATTCCAACAGCATTTTCCTCATTATGAGAAATCCTTTTATTCTCTTATAAATCCTTTTCTTGTCAATGTTAGGAGTTCTCTCTCAAGGGAATTATGGTTCATATGGTCTAGAGCTTTTTATTGAATCTGTTTGGGGATTTAAGTGCGGTGTTACTTAGTTTCTTTGTTTCTTGATGCTCGTTTTTTGCTGGATCTCTCTTTGGCCGCCTTAGATGGTGCTATCCTGCTTTTCTCTATTACAAAATAAAATAAACATATGCTGTGTTTTAAACTTATAAATAAGTGATTGTGATATTGTGGGCTTGTATCATGTATGTGGTGACTATGTAGAGCCTTCTAATTTGAGCTTTACAAAAATATTCAGACACTGAGAAAGGAAATTGGGTATTGGGTGGTGGATGGAATAATGATCTTTGGGGAGGTGAATGGCCAATGGCTTCTTGGATTGATGATGTCACGGCATCTAACCCTGTAAGTCATCTCTTTCTTTAATGTGACTACTACTACGAAACACATCATGTGTGATTTTACATTCAGAATTTGGTTTACAGGTTCTTCTGTCAAGGATTGATGGTCACATGAGCTTGGCTAATAATGTGACACTTAAGTTGGCTGGTATCACGAATTTAACAGAAGATCCTGAAGGCGGGACAATAGTGAAAACTACTGGTGGAGGTATTGTCATACAGTACCGTTGATATGAATACAGAGAAATACGAGGACAGGGCATCTTTTATATTACCAGACTAGTTAAAAAAAATACTTCCTCATCTTAAACACACACAAAAAGAAAGAAAAAATTCTATAGTGTTTAGATACTTCAATGTGGTCAAGACAAATTTGTGGATCCTACATATGGAATCTAGCTCGACATATATGCTATTCTTTGTGGTTTATTGTTTCAGGGGGGGTTTGAATTTTTATCTAAGTTTTACCTGTTAAAATGTTAAATGAATTACTTGGATTAGAGTCATTTGGTCTTGCAAACTTGAACGTGTAAAAATTTAGTACAATTAAGGTCACGCTGATTTGCTTTTAAATATGAATTTAACTATGTGTACTTTTTTTATACAGTTATTGATAATGGAACAAAGCTAAACAGACTAAACCTGTTCTTTTTGGTATTTAAGGAATATTTAAAACACAAAATTTGCCGCATGCTTGTTGTACCATCTGCTGTTTTAAAGGCCTTTAAAAAAGCGTGCTCATTGTACAATGAAATTTTGTTTCCTTCGTTCTTTTTATGAAGAAAAACCAGCCGAAGTTTGTGGAAAAGAAATTAATTCTTTAAATTGGTACATTCAGCCACATTGATATTCTTCTGAAACTACTGGTGCTTTGAGACAAAGTTAGTGATATTCAGAAACCATTGTTTATGCTTTCTTGTCCGTACACGTAAAGTTCTCCTTTTCTGTTTGCTTCTGCTTTATTTACGCTCCAGTAGTGAATTTGATCTTAATGAGCATTTCCTTCACTCTGTAGATCCTACTGGATTGCTGATTGATTCTGCTAGGAAGTTGGTCCTGCCTTTTATTCCAGAGGTTTCAGTGGACGAAAGAAGAGAAGCATTGCTAAGGGTCAGTAGTCTTGCTCTGGCTAGAGGTGTTACAACGATAGTTGACTTTGGAAGATATTATCCAGGAGAATCAGTGAAGTTATCATGGGAAGATTTTTCAGGTAATTTTTGTATTGTTACAATGGAAAACCATGCCAAAACTGCGTTCCCTATTTCAGAAAATTTATAGTTCAGGCCTCATTTTTATTTTGACTAGCTTTGGTTTGCTTCCTCAAATGTCATCTTAGACAGCAGTGGGACTCACAATAGATAGATATGATTATTTATTTGCTTTCTATTCTCACGTAGTTAAGTGTCAATAATATTTAAATTGGCAGATGTGTATCAGTGGGCAGATTCTTCAGAGAAGATGATGATCAGGGTTTGCTTATTTTTTCCAATGGAAACATGGTCATCTCTACATGTATGACATCTAAAAGAATGTTTTTTAGTTGATATTTATCATATTTCCCAAGTTTGCATTGCTGACTTTGATTATTCTTATCTGGAACATATATTCAAATTTTTCTGGATGTGCTGGTTAATTTTACATTAAGAAGCATCAAGACGAGCATAAACATGCAAATCAACAAAGATATGGGCTTCCTTATGATGAAAATTTTTGTAAAGGAATTTATTTGTCTAGTTATCCATGTTATAATTGCTGTGAACTTGAACTACTTTTAAATTACTTAATCTCCTTTATGCTTATTTTTCCAGCATAAAAAGTTCTAACATTTCTTTGATGGGGGATTCTTCATTTGTCACGTGTTGATTTTCAATCATTCAGCTGACCCAGCACCATTCAGTTTATTCATTTTACAGGTTTAATAATGAATGAAATGTTAAATTTTTGTGCCAAAGTGATTAATTGTACTTCTTTTTTAATGTAACATATTCTAATTCATCATCTGAAAGGAATAAATGTCACTATATTCATGTACAAGTTGCTTCAAAATGTTTTTTAAAATAATCTGTTTGATAACTTCTTGGTATTTTTAATAATCCATTCTCATTTCTACAAAATAAGTCTACCATATTGAAATATGATGGCTGCTTGTTTATTGAAAGGCTCAGCTATATGTACTTTTGTTATATCTTTTAGAATAGTGTTGGAGGCTTGTTTTCCCCCTTCATTTGGGATTGAGCTCACCAAATTTTATAAACAGTTAATCGATTGTTTGTGTATTTCATTTATGTTTCTATAACTTTGACCAAATTTTCTCGTGCTGCTTATGACTCTGCAACAACCTCACCTGTACAGGCTCCTTCAATCACTTTTATTGCCTTAGTTTCTCCCCTTGTTTATTGTTGCTTCCAACATTTCTTTTATCCCCTCCAGGATCTTATTCACAAAATGGGACACGTTGTGAGCCCATGGATTTACTTGGGTGGCGTCAAGGGTTTTGCTGATGGGTCTTTAGGTTCACGTACTGCTTTGTTTCATGAGGTGAGAGCTTCACCGGGAACGCGTCCGAGTGTGATATATTGATAGTTGAAACATGCATTTGAAGTCCACAGCTAAAGTCGAGATCATGTGGTCAATCACCATTTTCAGATTTTTTTTGGGGGCTACTTTTTTGTTTGGTACTTGCTACTTTATGATGATAAATATCACATTAGCTTTTCTGAAACAGAAGTACCTGCAACGTGTTCTATCTATCTGTCTACTGAAGCTCTTCTAATTCATTGTTTCCAAATTATGTTGCTTGTTATGAAGTAACTATTTGTGTACCAACTGTGCAGCCTTACGTTGATGAGCCTGACAATTATGGAATGCAAATGACAGAACGCGAAAACCTATTTAACATGACCATGGCATCAGATAAATCTAAGCTTCAGGTCTTTTTGCCCTTCTTCTGCCATTGTTTATGATTCATCTAAATAAACATGATTGCAACATGGTGATTCAATATGTTTACCTTAAATTTTGTTTAGGTTGCTATTCATGCCATAGGTGACAAAGCAAATGATATGGTCCTTGATATCTATGAATCTGTTATTTCCACGAATGGACCGAGGGATCGAAGATTTAGGGTAATGCATTCTAAGAGATACCGAAGCCAAATAATGTCGTGATAAAGTTATCTCATTATTACTTTTTGTTTCTCATGAGTAGGTGGAGCATGCTCAACATTTGGCACATGGAACTCCTGAACGATTTGGTAAACTAGGGATTATTGCTTCAGCCCAGGTCTCTTATTGTTCTCTCACAGGCTTTCTTTTGACGTGTTTGTTTCCATCGCTTTCGCCTTCGCCTTTTCTTCAAATTCTCAGATAAGGATTGATATTTCTGCTGTGGGGCTTGAATCATATCAACCAAATAAGTTTAAAAAAATAAAAAGTAAAAAGAAGAGAAGTTGACACTATTCACCATGAAAAGCTTATGCTGTGGCCAAGAGTGTTTTTATTTCTTCACTTTAGGTGTCAGTGATTATGCTGTCCAAGCACAGTCCTACGTTTTTCAATATTGCATGATTGTTCTGATAGCTTATGTAGTTTGTTAGTTTCAGTATAAAACTTTACCTACTTGTAAATTTTTTTTAGTGAAAAATTTGTTTTTTTATGAAAGTTATGCTGCAAATCAATTTTCTCGTATGATGAACAGAGTTTGGACAAATTGTAATGGGTAAAAGACATAGAGGGCTTCCATTCTCCTGGAAGAAAGAAGGTGAAAAGGTGCAACCACTTTTTGATTGACCTAAGTAGATATTATAAGATGTAATCAAAGCACTTCAAAATACTCCGTGCAGCAAGATTGTGAGCCGTTACATGTATTGATTTTTGTAGAAATCATTATCTGCACCAGTTTATCTTTAATACTTTATTTTCATTGTCAAAACCGTTTTTCCTTTTCTCGTCTTTAACTTCATTTTGTTCCTCCGTTGGTTACCAGTTGGCCAAAGCATTTGAATTTTAATAAGCCTTTCGTTTAGTCTGATTAACAGTTCAATTTCAACTTTACTACTTAGCACATTGGTAATTCAGCATTACTTTGATAGTTTCATCAACAATATTGACGATCTAATCTAATTCTTGGCAGCCAGAACACCTTCTGGATGATGCAGAGTCTGCAACAAACAAACTTGGGACACAGAGGGCTCAGAAAGAATCTTTCCTGTTTAGATCACTGTTAACTTGCAAAGCATGCTTAGCTTTTGGTTCCGACTGCCCGGTGAGCTTGTAACATTTTAACTTAAATACTACATAGGCTTAATCCTTTGTGCTTCTGTTTTCGATGTTCTTATTTAGAAAAAGGACATTTTTTTAGTATAAATTAGATTCTTGTGTGTAGATTGCAAACATCAATCCAATGGGTGGTATCAAGACTGCAATCAGAAGGACACCTCCGACCTGGGATCGCGCTTGGATTCCATCAGAGTGCCTCAGACTAGATGAAGCGCTAAAGGCGTAAGCAACACTCTAACATCACTTTCTCAAATGTACCTTCTCAATTTGCTTTTATTTGCTTCTATGCTATGGTCTATTCTCCATTATGAAGCAATGTAGTTTTCTCAAGTTACCTTATCAAACATGGGGCATGACCTCTCGTAGAGACGACAAAAATACATATGGGACCTACCTCAAATGGAGTGGAAAATCCTAGTTTGAAATGGAGACAGTGTTAGCACATAATTTTAAAATTTTATTTCGGTGATATGGACAGTGATTAGGACACATTTCCTCCCCCCAAACCTGATCCCCGACCCGAATCTTTTCAGTATAATTTTTCATTTTTAAATCAATTTGTTCGTAGAAGTTAAGTATTTTTAAAAAACTAATCATTGATACATTATTAATAAGTGTTCTAAGTATTCCTCCACAAGGGGCTAACAACTGCTGAAAAAACTGGAGAAGAAAAAAGATAGTCTGAACTGATGCCTATAGCCTGATTGGTGTCCTTTGTGCAGAATTCAGAAGAAAACCAGGGATGTGGGGTTTATCTTTTTTCTTTTCTTTTTTTGGTGGCAATAGGGATGTGCTATTTCAATGCTCCTACGGAAGGGAAGAGTGGAATATTTTAATTACTTCAACCTATCTTGGGTTATAGGGCTCATCGGCCAAGAATGGTAGACTCGATTATTACCTGGCCATAGATTTAAAGGGAAAGCTAAAATCCTTTTGATGAATTCAGTCAAAGCATTTTTGTTTGTGTCACTTATGTGCATATGGTTAGAAAGAAATTCCCAGATATTCAATAAGACTTTGGAAGAAACTTTTGGGGTCTTTTTGTGAACTCTTTAGAAGGAGATCTAGACTTCACCCCCAAAGGGCGGTCCAGTTGGCAATAGCTTGGGGTCTCTTGGTCATACTGACTTAAAGGTCTTAAGTTCGAACCTTCCGATGAGTTTAATACCAAAAATTCCTTGATTTCTCCTGGATTCGGGCCTTGGGGCGGGCGCGGGTACCCCTAGGTAAAGGGGAGCCAAGCTCGACTCCAAGTTATTAAAAAAAAAAAAAAAAAGAAAAGGAGATCTAGACTTCATGATACAACTATTTTTTTTTTTTTTCTAAAAGTGTTTAACAAACTGAGGCATTATAGAAAAATGATTTAAATGCAGAAATGTTATGCAGGATATTTTTCTATCTGTTCTTTATACTGGAAAATATTTTGCATTATTCGGTAATTTGCAAGGTTTCAATTAAGCATCCCTTTCCTCTCTTCAATGAAATCAACTTCCATTCAAGAACTTCTGCACATCAACCCTGCAGGTATACAATATCTGCTGCTTACGCATCCTTTCTCGACAAAGATCTCGGATCTCTGTCCCCAGGAAAGCTTGCAGATTTCGTCATACTATCTACAGATTCATGGGACGACTTCGAAGCTCAAGGATCTGCTTCTATTGAGGCAACATATACTGGTGGTAAACAGGCCTATCCTTGAAGGTGCGTGCTTATTCGCCAAAAGATGCATAGTTATAAGTCATCACTTGGAATCCAACTCACTTTAGCAGTAATAAGATGAATTTTGTGCATACATTATCAAAAGTTTAAATTAATCTCGAATAATTTATTCCACAAATCACTGTTATCTGGTCAATAATGCATTTGAACACTCTCATAGAAAGCATGTGTCTATGCACATAATAGTAATGATGATCAAGGTTCAATGTATGTTATTATGACATTCACAATTAGTGTTATTTTCACGTTTCCAGCAGTAGCTTAGCTTGGTTTTCAACTATTCTAGTCAAGGTACAACCTCTGATGAGTGATGCCGCTTAATGAATGTCATTTTCATTGCATTTTTTAATGTCTCTGTGTTCTTTGCTAATTTCTGAACAAGATATGAACTTTTCATTAATAAATGAAAAGAAAAAAAAAATTGTTCAATGATACAAACTCCGAAAGGAGTGAAAGGGGAAAAGAAAAGGAAAAAACATGAAAAAATACAAAAGAACCGAAAACTAACGGGGAGTTATGAAAGCCTCCCAGTTCATACAAATCATAGGTGAATGACTATCCAGGAGATCGGAAAGAGGATATTTCTTAGGCTCTAGCTGAAATTTTGTCAAGAACTTCTTCATTTGTTTGTCTGAAAATTTCTATGTGGCTGCAGTATCAATATAGAGGATTGCCTTTTGCTTTAACTGTTTAGGTTTCTGATTTAGGGAGTAGATAATATGATTTGCCTGTCTTCTTTTGCTTAGGTTCAACTTGCCATTAATATGGGCCAAAAGTTTAAGAGAAAATGGAAGGTCTTTTTTATTCTCAATTCCTTAAATAGCAAAAGTGATAATTTGATGGTGAAAATTTTTCATTTAATAAACTGTTAAAAGGTATAGATTGTAGGTGGAACTTTTTCCCCTGATAAGTTTTAGGTTGAATTATGGATTCAATCTCATCCTCATCCATTTTTCATTTTCTTAAAGTTTCTGAAATTTTGATTTTCATCTCATAAGTTTTTCCACTTTTTATTTTAGTTCTTACAATTTTTAAAATACTAATTTTAGTCCTTCCCGGTTGATTGAGTTTTTATCACAAAAACTAATGAAAGAAATAGGATGGACTCTTCATGTTGAAATGACTACTTATAAGGTACGGACTAATTTTAACCATCACAGGATGGTTCAGTGGTCAAAAAGGGCCATTATTGTAAATAGCAAATGACTTAGAGAGAGTGAGTTCAAACCATGTTGGCTACCTACTTAGGATTTAATATCCTACGAGTTACGTTGTCAATTAATTATGGTAAAAAAAGGTAGGGACTAATTTTGAATTGTGAAGTCGAGTCCGAGTCTTGAGGCGGGCATGAGTGCCCTTGGGTATAGGAGAACAAAACTTCGACTTCACTTATCCAAAATATTTACATATAGAAATTGGGCAAAATATTAATAGAACAAGATTGAATTTTAGGAATTTCAAAGTCTAAAAGGGGAAAAGTAGGTTAGAGTGTAGGGATGAAAATGATGCTACTTAAAGATTTTTTCTTGTTTTTTCCATTTACTTTTTAATATAATTGAAGAACATATATATATATATATATATATATATAATAAAAATATATATAGTTAACTTCGTGTACAAACAATTATTCTATACTTTATTCTTATTTTTTTTTCTGAAAACTACTTTACAAAATACATTTTTTGTTTTTTGAAAATATATTACAGTTTTCAAATATAGTTTCAAAGCAGTCAAAAGTTGTGTGTTTTAACTTGATCACTTCTTTCCCAAAATATTATTTAGATTTATTTGGCACCCATCAAATCAGAGAAAAGATGATTTGAAATGAACTTTACTGTCGTTTTCCATCCCCAATTTCGTTGTTCAAATAAAAATAAAAACAATAAACAAACAAAAGAGTTCTATTCATAATATAAACTTAATTTCTTTATGTTATTTAATAAAATTGAGTTAGCATCAAACGGTTATTACTCACTAAATTTTGGGAAGTATTGTTTTGGAATAGTCCCCAAAAAAGGAAGGAAAAAAAAGAAGGAAAACTTGTTAGTCCATTCTCCAAAGTAACATAGATCTTAGAACAACAATTATTTTTTCCTTCATAGAATACAAAAAAGATGGAGTATGGAAGTTTAAATCTCCGACCTGATCACGTATTTTGGAATATGTCGTTCCGTCATGTACATGTCTTCGGTCTTTCATTTTGATGTTCCTGCTCGTGCCCGGAGAGAGAATGGGCACGACTCCCCCTCTCCCCGTTCTACCGTCCAAAGCATGCCGGCCGTTGGCAAGAGTAGGTTTCATTTACTGATGGGTTATGCTCATTATGATGTTCATCAGTTGGTCGTTGTCGGTTTGATCACCGACCATTCAGTTTCTGTCTGTCAAAATCATTTTTTTACTGTTTTGGACAAACCAACCGTCCGTCCGTGAATTCGTAGGTTGTTTTGCCCCTTTGATTGGCACATCTCTCAAACTGACCGACCAGCTTCGATTCAATCAGTTTCGACCAGTCAACTCGATCTTTCGTCTCTCATTGTGCTCTTTCTAATTTCTTCTCTAACTACTTCTCCTAGTATGATTTGCTCTAATTGGGAGGCCTTGTCTATATGGTTTAGTTCTTGTATGCAATTTGGTGATTTGCTTATACCTCTTTATCTTATTTTTGTACTTTTCTTATATTTTATTTTTGTATCAATGAAAATTTTGTTTCTTGTTAAAAACAAAGAGAAAAAATTTTAGAACTAAAATGTTCAAAACTTTTTTATAGGGACATAAAGGTCAAAGGGTCGTCTAACTCCTGCATAATAAAAAAAAAATAAATAAATAAATAAAACTTTATTGTTATTGATGTTGTTGGGGTGGAGGCCTACAATTTGTAGAGCCATGGTATGAAGTACTGGTTTAGGTGAAGATAGGAACAAGAAAGAAAGAATAATGGTGGTGGGAAGAAGACCTAAAAAAGAGTGTAGGATGAGAAGAATAAGTGGTTAGTGTTAGTACATAGCCCTACTATACAATTAGGGTTAGGTTTAGGGTTAGGGTTAGGATTTTTGTGTGGAAAAAAATGGTTCCTTTGGACTTTAGACTTTACCCTTACCCTTAGCTTTACTCTATCTCTACCTAGTTCTACTTCTTTTCTTGCATCTATTTCCTTTTCTCCATATATAGACTATGTTGTTGTTTTCTCGTCGTTTTCTACCTATCGATTTAAATCCCTTGACGTAAATGTTGGAGAGAGAAGAGTTCATGGATAAGATAATGTGAGAGAGAAATCTTTCTTTTTGTGCATCGATATGTTCGTACGTGTGGATGTTTTTGTTGCCGCTTCAAGAATTCAGGACTCGTTTGATGACCATTTTGATTATGATTTTATGATATTTTAAAAATTAATCTTGTAAACACTACTCTTACCTGTTTTTCTTTGCTTTGTTATCTACTTTTTAGAAACTACTCAAAATCTAAATAATAATATAAGTTCGAATCTCCACCCCAAGTTGTTGAATTCAAAAAGAAAAAAAATAAAATGATTATTTAAAAACATACCTGTACAAATTAGTTGATGTGCGTCCAACGGACTCGAACATTCACGGATATAAAAAAAAATTAACCATTTGAATTTGAATTTCAATATAATGTTCCTTGGTTAAATCCGAAATTATATTCAATATTTATCCACGAAAAAAATCATTCAGAAGTTTGAAGGAGTGGCACTTAAACCACTTCCTTCTCAAGATTGATAAGTAAAATATGAATTTATGATTGAATAAATTATTTAATTTTGTTAAAAAGAACTTTTAATATCTTCAAAAATAATTCAATGGGAATTACTTTGCCTTCAATTAATCATTATTTACATAAATACATTTTATATTAAAATCAATTTCAAGCCAACATTATTACTTTTTTACCCTAAAATTTCTGTTTGCAATAAATGCTACTGCACCCGTCTCCACCGGCGGATACGGTGGGGGCCCTCAAACTCAATTTCATTCTTTTTCTTCAAAGGAAAAAAGTTTATTAAAATAAAAAAATTGTAAATTAAAATGTAGGTAATTTAAACCTTATGGTTAAAAATATTTAATGTAAAGACAAGTATTCCTCTGACAAACTTTATATGAAATTTTTGGAAACATAAACAAAAAAAAATATATGAAAATTGGTTTTTTTTTTTTTGAATTATAAATTTGATTTCTTAGGAGCTTTCACGTTTAACATGTCTCAACTTTTTATTTATTAAATTTCAGCAATGCGTTGCCAAAAGCTTATATGCTTAACGACATATTTTTCTAGCATCCTTAATTCACCATTTTCTTGTAATAAAAAACTTCTTGATTTTGCTGTAAAAAAATAATAATTAATAAAATAAAAAAGATCTTTGGTTTTATCGTAAAAATATGTTAATATTGTATGGTGTGTACGATTATATATGGAGAAGTTTTGTTAACTACTATCGCATATAAATCTAAGTGATGTCTAATCCATGCAGTAGATACGATCTTTATTTATTAATTTAGCTTTTTATAATTTCCTATAATTTAATGAAATCTAGTAGAGTAATTTCAATGTTTCCATAAAAAACTAATGAAATCTACAGGTACGATACTTAAAAACCATCTTTTTTTCCACTTAAAATCTTATAATATACGTCATGAAAAGAAAACTATATTTCATACCAACATCAATTTCAAATATTCAAATTACACCTATTATCAAAAGATTAGATGCAAATACTATACTATAAAATATCTTCTATGCTAGTGTGATGGAACACAAGGACATCTTCATAAAATTTATTTTCTTGTCTCTATTAAAAAAAATAATTGGAGGTGTCGTTTTCTCATTTGCTTGTGAAGATAATTACTACTTTTTTTTAAGTTCAAATCTAAACCCTAATTTTAGTATCAATAATTTAGAGTTATTTAAGTTCTTAATTATTAGTTTTAATGCTTAGACAAATTTAACAATGAATTTTCATCTCTATATTAATTTAATTTAGGTTAAAGTTGATTTTTAAAGGTTATCCCATTTTTAATTTGGGTTTTTGAAGTTTAAAAGTTTTATTCGAATCTCTTGAGTTTTTAGAAAGTTTTAGACTTTGATATTAGTAGATAATGTCGTTTTTTTAAGTAAATTTTTTACTTAGATTTTAATTGTAAGAATTGAACTTGGAAGAAAATTTGAGGGAACTTTAAAACCTTTTTTTTTTTTAGTATTTAGAGATCAAATTAGAAATATAAGTAAATTTTAGGGACAAAAACTATATTTAAACTATATCACTCTTTCTTTTTAAGATATAAAAATATGGGTCACCCTTTAGGGTAAAAAATTTATCGAAAGTTCAAATCTTTCTTAAACAAAAACTTTGAACTTTCTCGCCACCTCTCTCTAAAATTTTTCGGATTCTTATATATTTACACCTTCCATTAGTAATTACTTTTTTATTTTTTTTTTCAAAATATGTGGCATTAGCTTAGGCTTAATTAAAATATTTAAGTAAAGAATCAATATTTTAACGAGTCTAAAAGTTATGAATTTTAGGCAATATATTCCTAAGATTTAAATTATGACACTTTTTATACACTTCTATCATGATAAAATAAGAGAAAAAAGAAGGTTATTCTTGAAATGGCAAATTAATTTTAAACATTTCCATATGCCCATGTATAAATTTGAAGCCTTTATATTTTCAAATTGGATTGACAAAGCTTTGTGACTTTAGAAAAATGAAAATACGTCACCAATTGATCATTATATTCTAGGTTATCCAAAAATATATATATTAAAAAATTCTTAGTGTTTTGAATATGTAATGCAAAATTAACATCTCATATATTCATCGTAAAATTCATAAAAGTATAGAAGTATAAACATATTATATATAGTTCAGTGGTAATTGGCATATATCTTCAATCAAGAGATTGTAAGTTCGATCCCCTACCACCACATGTTGTACTAAAAAAACATATTATAAGACTGCTATTTGTCCAAATTATTGGTTTAAATATACTTTTAGTCTTATACTTTTCTTGAACTTTAGTTGATAACTATTTATTCCTTATACTTTTAAATTAGTAACAATTTAATCACTAGACTTCAATATGTAACTATATTGAGTCTAAACTTTGTAACGATTTAGTCTCAATCATGAAAAATATATATTGTTAAAATTTAATAGGGTTTCTTATATATGTATAGAGCAGTAAATTGAGGAGGGATCGAATATGTTTATAAATTACAAAGACTAAATCGTTATATTAATAAAAAAAATTGACACCTATATTTGATGATAATAATTTAAAACTATAAGGACTAAATCTTCACAAAAGAATAAATCGCTGCTTCAACAAAGTACGAGGACCAAAAATGTCTTTTAACTAATTTTTAACTCATATTTAATCTACAATACCGAAACAAAAAGTTCACCTACTTTAAGAATTAATTTTTTATGTGTTTTCCAACACCAAATCTTGTAAGATCAGTTGAGTTACCCATAAGCTTGGCTCATCCAGATATAGAAAATAAAAAAAATTAACCCACTTGTAAATTTGAATTCTTTAAAATGAAATTATTATGGAGTAATTATTAGGTAATAGAAGTAGTGGGCATTCCCCCACAAGTGACCCATAAAAAGCAAAAAAGAGATGCACATAAGCCTCACCTCAAGGGGTTGAATTGGAAAAAGGTGAAAAAGTAAAAAAGGTAAAGATGGGGTTAAAAAAGTAATAAGAAAGAGAGAATAAATGTATAGTTACTCACATCCTTGGGGGAATAGGGTATAGGGCCCTATGTTTGGAGGGTAGAATGGTCCATTCCCTATGACTTATAGGTTTCTCTTTGGATAAAAAAAAAAAAGAGAGAGCATTTGTGTGAATCTAGGTTTGCCCATAATACACTATGGAATAATAACTCATTTTTTATTTATTTCTTTGTTTTCTAAAATTTTGTATAACTAGATATATGACATGTGTCATTTTTTTAATTTATAGATTATCCCTAACTAATCTAGTAATTTAGGCATTATGTTGATAGTTATTTTATTTTCAATTTAATTATATCCAATTGACTTTGTAGAGAGGGAAGAGAATTTTTAATTTACGATCCAAACATCGATATGTGATTAATTGAACTATATTCAGATTAGCATTATTGAATTAGTATAGAATCTTATAAGTCAATAAAAAAATTATTAAATTAAACAATTTAATTAATTTTAGATCAAATATATGTTTTAGTTTCAAACGTCGAGTGTTTTTTAATTAGCCTTATTTTTTCTTTTAGATTTATGTCAATTTCCTTTTTAATATCACACTAGGTATGTTTATTGACTAAAAAAAATTTGTGTAATTGAAAAATACTAAAATATAAGAAAATAATTTTTTTTTAAACATAAGAAAATAAATTGAAACTTTTTTTCAACACAAATAAATTGAAATTTTTTAAACAATATGAATTAAAGAGTATGGATACCTAAATATTACCGAAACATATATTTAGCTTAAATTTTATATGGAGAAAAAAACAACAAATGTCCAAACAAAATATAGAAATACAGTATGGTATTGTATAAAATAATGTAATTATAGAAGAAATATGAGTAATTTTGAAGACCAAAAAATTAAATTAAATTAAAATATGACTGTTTGTTTTTCCCTCAAATGTCATTTCATAACTCTCTTTAACCATTTGAAATTTTTCTATTTTACATTGAAATTCACATAAAGGTAATATATTAGCATTTTTGGGTCCCATTCTTACTTTAGGGACAGACGTTTAAAAAATAATTTATTTATTTACTTATATTAATTTTATCTATATTTTTTTTAAATAAAGATAAAGCATCGGGCCAATGAATATTCTTATATTAATTTTATCTATATATCTTTTTTAAATAAAGATAAAGCATCGGGCCATTTCATATTTCTTATTTTTTATTTTTCTTTATTGTTTGTCATTTCCTCCTTTTCAATTAAGATAATCGAAATACTTTGGTAACTGTTTCAGTTTCTTGTTTTTTTTATTCTTTATTGTTTTCTAAAAATCTTAGATTAAAAAAATGTTAAAGTTTTACCTGAAGTTTTAAATTAAATATTCAAATTTGATATTTTTATGCATTTAAAAAATAAAATGATAAAATAATATTTTTATCTAAATTTGAAAAAAAAAAACAAAGAAACATGAATAGAAAAAACAAAAAAAGATTATTTTTCTTGTTCACAAAATTTCTCTATAATTTTGTAAACGTTACTAAAAAAAATAAAAAATGAGAAACAGAAATAGTTACCTAATGCTTATGTTTCTAAAACTTAAAACGAGCAATGAGAAACAAAATAATATTAACGTTACCAAACCGGGGATTGACATGTTAATCTTATTTGAGAGTAGTTACAACCAAAAAAAAAAGTTTAATTTACTGTGTAGGAATATTAATATTCGTTGATAATACATTAACTTAATTAATTTATATCATTTTTCTTTATGGGTCTATATTATAGTTTGAAATTGAGATTCTCCCTACTTACCTAGCTTAAACCAACTCTTCTTCTAAACTTATATCCTTATTCTTTTTAATGAATTAAAACGTGCTAATGTTTATAAGTAATAATAAAAATCTTGATATATTGATATATACATTATACAATTCAATTAATATCTAATAAAAAATATTTTATATCATCCTTAATTCAATAAAATATATAAGAATTTAAAAGTCTATTTAACAACTATTTTATTTGTAATTTTCTAATTAAAGAAATTAAATTTATGCATTAACATTTTGAAAACTCAAAAAAGAAGTGTGAAAATAATAAAAAGCCAAAATATCGCCAAATTGTTGTTAAAAAAAACACTATTTTTCACCATTTTAGATGGAAAAAAATAAAGAAAGAAAAGGAAAACATTATTTTGGTAATAATATTGTATAGTAGTAGGTTTCAATTAGATCGAATCTTTTGTGGATTAATAATTTAAAATAAAAAATAGGATGATGACATTTGATATAAGTGGTAGGCAAAATGAACCACACTTGTATTATTATATTGTTCAAAATTTACCATCCAACTTTAGAAGGGGAAAAAAAACCTCTTGATTTGATTGGACTTCCCTCTAAATAATAGTTAATAATTAGTTTAAATCATTTGTGGTTTTTATATTTTCACATTCATATAATCTTAAAACGTCTATTTTATTTTTTTAATTAGGAAGAATTAATTATATTTGTTCATTTATTTTCTTTTTAAAAATATTTTTCTATGGACAAAAATGATAAAAGTACAAAAATCAAAATGAAAAATATAGGGACCAAAGTTTATAAAGGGAAAGCACGAAAATCAAATGTAAAAGTTAAAATACTATTTTCGTCCCTTATACTTCTCGAAAGGTCTATTTTGGTTATTCTATTTCCAATTTTTATCCCATCTTTATCCTTCACAATTTCAACACGACACCATAAACAATGTATTTCTTCAAATATAGTCATAATTTTATATCCAAGAGTATCCATTGTGCATAAAATTTGTATCAAAATTTTACAAACATCGATCAAAATAATCACTTTTTAGAAGTACTGAGCCTAAATCAAAGAATCAAAATAAACGAAAGTTAAAATATAACTAAAACAAACATTTAAAAAATACAGAAACTAAAATAAATGAACCAAAATCGAAATTACAAAGCAACTAAAATAGTTTTCTTTTTTTAATGAAGGAAACACCGCATTAAAAAGAAACAAAACCACTGAGCATTACGTCAAAATTACTCATGAAGGGTGAAATTATATCGAAGAATAAAGAATTAAATAGTATTTTAACACATAAGTAAGTTGATAGATTTAAATAAAAATGTATTAGCTATTCTGTAAGAAGGTGAAGAAAAAAATTGTAGAGTTGGGGAATAGGGGCATAGGCATTATTTATTGTTATTCCCTTCCTCTCAAGGTAAAACAACTTTGCCACTGCAGATGTTGAAGAATCATTCATTCCTTTCCAGTTTCCATTTTCACTCTCTCTCTCTCTTCTGTTACTGTTCACAATTCTGAATTCTGAATTCTGAATTCTGAAATGAGAGAACAACAACAGCAGCGGCAACAACAATTCCACTCCAAATCAACCCATCAATTGCTTTTACTCTTCCATAACTCCAGATTTCATCATTTCATTACTGTTTCTTCTTTCCTTTCTTAATCCCAAATCAGAAATTCAAACCCAGATCAGATCATCATCATCTTCTTCTTCCTCTTTCCACAGATTTTGTATTGTATGAACAGGACAATGTTGGGTCTCCGAGATGTTCTCTTTATAGCTCCCACGCCTTCTTCTCTCCATCAACAGACAACCCAAATCATTTCCTCCGATCACCACCCATCTCTTCCTCTCCCTTCCTCCGCCGCTCTCGGCGTCAGCGTCGGCATTTTCCCCCTTCTCGCTGCAACCCCATGTCTCCCTCAGCCGCCGCCGCCGCCGCCCCCGGCCGCCGAAGTTAGCGAGCGCAGGGGTGTGGACAATCTGAAGAGAACCCAGGATTTCGGATTCGGGAAAGGGGATTCGTTGATCGCCGGCGGGAATAATGCCCTCGACGAGCCGGTGAGAGGCGACGCCGGCGATTCCTCCATGGGCGTGTGTAGGGACTGCGGAAACAGAGCCAAAAAGGAGTGCGATTATCGGAGGTGCAGGACGTGTTGTAAAGGGCGTGGGAATCATTGCTCCACGCACGTCAAGAGCACGTGGGTGTCGGCGGCTCGCCGCCGTGAGCGGCAGATGTTGGTTGTGATGGACGGCGTCGCCACCGCTAGTGGCGACGGTGGGTCTTCTGGGTCTTCTTCCGCTGGCGCTAAAAGGCCTAGAGTTCTGATTCCATCACAGAGTACTGCCGCCGCCGCCGCCGCCTCCGCCTCTCACGCCTCCACCTCCAATGCCACCACTCCCCGGAGCTTCGAAACAAGTTCTAACCATCAAGGTAAATTTCTCTCCCTCTCTCTAATTGCTCCATTTTCATTTTCTTGTAATTCTTATCAAATTCAGAATCATCAGCAGCAACAATGAAGTGTTTGCTGACTCTCTCTCTCCAAATTTGGTTGTTTGTTTCTTAGTTCCAACATGATATTATTCATGTTTCAAAAAAAAAATGATATTATTCATGTTCTAATTTGCATTTGGATTCATAGCAAAACAATATGACTCTGTGAATGGTTTTTTATTTCAGTTCTGTGTTTTAAGATATTGAAACTTTACATATTTTGCTGAAGCAGCTGAACATGTTCATGTTTCTCTCTGTTTTCTCCTCTTCTTTTGCTCCTCTCTCCAACAAACAAAGGAAAAGATCTTTTATTAGAGAGAGAGGGAGAGGGGAGTGAGGAAATGTGTTGAATTTTATTGCTTCCATGGCTAAACAAACATATGCATATATCTTGGAATTTTGCAAAGATTTGCCTGTTCTGTTACTTGATTTTCTTCTGGAATTGTGATGACACTTTGACAACAGATGCAAGCTTCAAGAAGTCGTTACCGGGGCAAGTTCGAGCACCGGCCGTGTTCAGGTGCCATAGAGTGACAGCCATTAGCAGTGGGGAAGGTGAGTTAGCTTACCAAGCAACAGTCAACATTGGTGGCCATGTCTTCAAAGGCTTTCTCTATGATCAAGGAATTGATGACAAAAATGGCTTCCCATCTGTTTCACACCTCCATCTGGAAAGTGGTAACCACCACCACAAGGAATAGAGGCATCTCTCTTCTTCTTCTCCTCCAAATTTTCCTCCATCACATCACTTTCCTCCCTGCTGAGGATTACCCCCCCAAGACTTGGTCCTGGTCTCGATCTCGGTCTTGCCCACTGGGAAAAGTTTCATATCTCTACTGGAATTCAGTGCTCTGTTCTGTTATCTATAAGTTCTATATAGTTCTTTTCATGGTAGTAATGCAATGAATCTGCACTAAATAGAACAAAAAAAAGTGCAGAGTTGTAGTAGAATCTTCTGTTCTATAGTTTAGCTGGGCTTGGTGTAAAATTTCTCGAGTCCAATCATTGTTGGATACTGATCTTCTGTATATTGCTATTGCTAAGAAGATGTGTAACTTTTCATCTGTCCAAACTTTCATCAAACATGTGCTGAAACAAGCTATGTTGTCCCATCTCTTATTTGATTGTCTAACGGATGGAAATTGTTGATCCTCGAACGATGGAGAATCGATCGAGCATCTTGCTGCTGCATTACCACATTTTGAACTGATTTGGATCTTCTCCCATTGTGGGAGGGCCCAGCCTCCGTGCAGCGGGTACCCGAATAGGTAAAGTCGTCGGAGTTGGACCCCACATGAAGGACATAAGCAGAAACCGAGAGTGACTGAACTGCAGTCCATTGCATCTCATTTGTAGCAAAAGAAGTGAGAATGGAGAAAAACACTCTAAAAACTGAAAGGTGGGAAGAAGAGGCAAAGCAGTCAACAAATACCAAAACTTGAAAACAGATGAAAAGAAGCACTAATGAGTGGGAGCACACAAAAAAGTACCATTTGGCCTTCAACTGTTAATGGGTTTTACTTCCCAAATGAAGTAGGAAGCATTAACAAGAAGGCCATGCATTAAAAGACATGAACAGAATCCATAGGCTCACAAGTTCACAGTCCCACCCTTTTCTTCTTTCTTTCTTTTTGTCTTTTCAGGTAGGTGTTGTTGGCCCCCCATTTCACCAAAGTGTTGGTGATGTTACAAAGTGGTATGGAAAAAAGATGTTTCAGAACCCGTGGCTCGATGATCGATACGAATCATGAACCTAGATGCATAAACTATAGCGGGTGGATATGTAGGATATTCAATATCCTACAAGTTTTACGATTGAGAAGTTTTGTCAATTAACCTGAATATCTATTCTTATGAACAAATAACAACTAAAACTCATTTGATGTATTTCTCAATTTGATCAAAAAGTAGTCCTTCTCGTTAGTATAATTGGTGTTTTTTGAAACCTGCAAACTTGTTCCTAACTCAATGATTAAGACATTAATAATCATTCTCGATATGACAAAAGTCTGCTGGTTAAGATATTAATAATCTAAATTTCGGTCAATCCCTTAAATTATTCTAAAAGAACAAACAAATTTAATGTAAGTTGTCTCCCACCTCTTTAACCTAGCCTCTCTTCCTTTCTTTTCAAAATGAGATCTTTTTTTCTTTTTCCCTCTCTCTCTAACTCTCTAAGTAGAATGAGATGGAGGGGGGGCCTCCACAACTCACTCATTTACTTTTCTTTCATTCTTCTTTTTCATTAACTGTTTGTGGGGATAGAGAAGAACATCTTTCTAAAGTAGGTGAGTGGGAGGAAATAAAAGATGAGCTTTTTTTTTTCTCAAAAGAAAACTAGGTTATGGAAGTGAAAAGAAAATAGGGGTGAAAAATGGAAAAGGAAAAGAAAATGAATGAAAAAAAAAAAAGAATAGATAACAAGTTACAACTTAGTAACACATAGGTCTTCAGCTTTTGGTTAATACATTTACAAATTAGTAACACTTGGGAGTGGGAGAGGTGAGGGTGACAACTCTCATCTATAACTTTTCTAAATCATCACAATTATCTAATAACTCTCTAAACTTGGAATGAAACCAAAAAAAAAAAAATTACAATGCATAATTGCCAGAGCTCTGCATTGTTACCTTAATTTATACACCAAATGGTTTGGTTGCCTTTTCTTTTCTTTTTTTCGTGGCCAAACGCTACGACTCTATCAAAAACCGATAACCGATATCATTTCTCACAACGGACCGACTGTACAAGGATGGCCACTGGCTGCAAGTTTTGATGAATTGAGTTGGTGGGTCAGTATAACAACTTCTTCAAGTGTCTTCTAGAAAAATTCTGAAGACGAAATCTCGAAAGCGTTTCGAGTATTGCTTTGGATCGACAGCAGATATCGATGATGGGTCGTATTGAAACGATTTGTAAGCATGCTCGAGTTTTTTGCTGATGTCATAGTCTTGTAGTATGTCGATTATACCAAAGAAAATGATCACATCATACAACTCCCCAGTGGGCTCTCCTACTAGCTGAGCTTCGGGTTCTCCCCGTCTCACTGTCCGTTCTGCCCGTGCTGGCATGTTGATGCCTAATCTAATGGAAGCCCACCTGAAAAAAGTCCATAACATGAGAAACCAAATGGTCAGACTTCAGAGCAATTACTTCCAGAGATGGTCATATTTGAGTTGATGATGATGATGTTAAACAAGAAAGCTTCTATTTGAATTGATGATAATAAGCCAGTTCACTATTGAAGAAATCAGGCATTATTATTCAGAAATTTCACTGGAGAAGGCGAAAAGCTAACATGGTAAAGCAAAGTAAAACTGATTCATCAGCAAAATATCGAACACAATGGTGGAACGAGAAGGTTCCTGCAAGATTTCAGGAATTGAATAGAATACTACTACTTCATGAGTTCTTTCTACCTGGTAGAGTCACCAGCAAGTTCTTCCTTGTCTGCTCCTGATTGACCATCTGCTTCGTTTTCGGGATCTATACTTCCTGCAAGATATCACATTTTCAAACATCAGATTGGTTGTTGAAACTATGATTTGGAGTAAGAAACTCAACATAGTTAGGAAATAATCAATTGGAGTGCAGAAACCTGAATGATTGCTATCCGGCGTGCCCACTTCCCGAAACGAAGTTTCCTGGAAGTGAAGACCAACTAATAGACTGTAGTCCATGATTCTCTCCTGTTCAAGAAAGTCACAATCCCTGTCTACTTGCCTGCATTGGAACACAATGTACAGGCAATGAGAAGCATAAACTGAAAAACTGAACCTTGGCTCCTTTTTGTGAGGCCACTGTTTTTTTCTTCTTTCATTCTTCTTAATGAAGTTTCATTTCTCCCCCGGGAAAGAAAAATGTGATATGAAACCTCGTGAAATGGCTGTAAAGCTTTTTTCTACAGTACTTCTTTGTGCAACATTGCATCTCTCTAGTAATTTTTTGTGCAATACAAAGTATTTTTATTTTTTCTTTGGTTCCATCGTGCAATATAATATAGCTCCTAGTTAGTATCAGTTTAAATGTAGGTTCACTTGATGTGTTATAGCAGGTCATTGATGAGATAATAAAGGAATGAAACAACTTCTTTGTCATGAACAGAAATGAGTAACAAATAACAGGTAAGGACAATTTTGAAATACTTGCCTACAAAATTCTTGGAACCAAATCTTCCGCAACCGAAATATGTAATTAAGATCAAGATCTTTGAGGGTAGTTGTTGCATCGATTTCTGACTCTGGTTTGTCAGTAGTACGGCCGTGAGAAGAACCTTTCAAGTCGAAACGCCGCTGGATATTATACTCGGAGCAAAACAGATTTCCCATTATGACAAACCGCACCTGTAGATCAAGAAAATCTGTGAATCCAATGATCCTTGGCAACCACAGTAATGCTTTGGTGATCCTTTTATACCTTTTTTTGGGTAGTCCCAGTTAATCTCACACAATGAAGACCGTAAAATTTGGTGACAAGAGTATTTTCGAAGGCTCGAACGTGCTTATAGTAGGCTGGAAGCATCCGCAAGAGAACCTGCATGTATCTTGGCCTGTTAAGATTGGAATATATTCAACTCACATAAATGCATACACGTACTAGAGGAAATCAGGAAAGCCTAGGGTAGATGCAATGGAATCAAGCTTCCATAACCGCATAATGATTGCAAAGAGGTGCTAATAACTCAGCAAAAGTTACATAATTCACAACCACGGGCTTGTTGAGACTACGGAACTAAGCTAATTATGTAAAAACAAATTCAGACAAGAGATCAGAAGTTCTTGAACTCTATAAGATGTTGGTACATTCTTATGTTAGGGAGAGATTTTAATTTTAAGCACAGATGAGTAATCCAAATCTGAGACAGCCGAGAGAGAGAAGAAAGGACTAACTTTCACTTCAGCCTTCTTCATGGTTTTAATCATGTATCTGTCATCATGTGTTAAATAAAAGAAACTCCCACTTTTTCCAGGGGAGGATAGTTCCCGAAGGGCATCATTTCCGCATATAGATAGCATGTAATCAGCTGGATCCACCTTGAACAGTTTCCTAAGAGTCCTGAAATTACAAATTTGATGAGCCATATAAGATTATGCAGTGTTCCAATTCAAAACGACAATGAAATTGAAGAGAATATGAACATCTGCCATCCAGTAAGATAGTATAATTCAGCAATAAAGCTTGTTCTCCTACTATGCATGAATAAATTTTGGTCTCAGAAAGGTTCTTTCATTTAAATCATTTAAAGATGTTCACTTTTAGCTCTGACCTGAAGACAACGGGACAGTAATCCTTCCATCTGAAGTCGTGAGATTGATGAGGTGGTGTATACTTGGATCCTTCCGGTGGAAACTTTGTCCACACTTTCTCCTTAGGATCGAAAGCCGAATTCTTAAGATCAAGGGATGTTGCTGGAGCAGGCCTCCCAACAGAATGCCTGTGCTATGGAACAAAAAATCAGTAAGTTGAAATGAAGATAATAGTAGAGGCAGCTTCAAACTTCATGTTCCATAGCTAATAACAATGATACAGATCATTGTGCCACATAATATCTCTACAGAGTACATTTCTTGCTATATCATTTGTTTGGAACTTTATAAATACAATAATGGTAATAAGACTACATTTGAATCACAGATAATTTGGGGGGGTAGCCCAAGCCTTCAAGTGTAGCATTAACATATCCTCGTCGTTAAGTTTCATTATAGGAACTGGAACATAGTTACAGGCCCTGAAGGCAAAACTCTAATATCCAGTTGCAGAAAAGAAAAGACAACAGAAAAGGGACAAGGCTAAACTACAGCATAAGTCAAAAGGTAAAAAGAAATTCTTAAATCATTTATACCTGATCCCTAGCTGCAGATTTAGCATGAGCTCATAGTTCTTGTGTCCCTTTGATATTGTAACACCCTGTCTCTTTGCTGGCTGAAATCTCAAATTTGATTGTCTTTTCCCTCTGCTCTCCATACCTTGGGGCGGAGGAGTCCCACCCCCTTCTGTCCCATTTCTGTAACTCAGGTCGCTTGAACTATCATGGGATGATTCAAAACTAGAATTGCAGACTTTGCCATCAACTGATGTTCTTCTCAATCTCCTATTCCCATCATACCCTTTCTTGGAATTTGTTTGCTTCTGTGGCGAATCGAGGTCGAGTCCGGACCAACTTATCATCTTCTGTGAAGGGTAGATCAAAATCCTTTCCGCTGTACTAAGTATGCACTCATTAAAATACTCTGAATAGACCACCTGAGGATCCAAGACCACTTCACACTCAGAAGACCCAGATGGATAAAAAGTCCCACTCTGCTCTACAGGATCCTTACTCCAAACACCAACAAAACAACTCCCATCTGCCCACCTGAATGTCCCATTCCCTTTAGGCAATCCATCTTCCCAACACCCATCATACCGATTCCCATTGCTCCAAATCATAGTCCCATTGCCATTGATCTTCCCATTCTTCCACTGCCCTATATAGTGATTCTCATTCTTCCATTGATACCTCCCCTGCCCATCCTGAAAACCTCTTCGCCATTCCCCCTCATAATAATCTCCATTGGCGTAGTTTTGGGTGCCTTGGCCATGCTTCAAATTCATCACCCAACACCCTCTGTAGGTGTCCCCTGCGGAACCGGTGTAAGTGCCCTTCCCGTCCATATACCCGCTCTTGAAATCGCCCTCGTAGGTGGCGCCGGAGGGCCAGCTGAATTTGCCCTTCCCTAACGTCTTCCCCTTGTACCATTCCCCCACGTACATACAGCCGTCGGTCCACAGGTACTTGCCATGCCCATGGGGCATATTGTCCATCCATTGTCCGGTGTAGAAATCGCCATTGGGTATCGCCTTCTCCGCGTGGTGGAGCTCGCCGGGGCCCGGCTCGTCGTCGGCTGGAGCAACGGACATTGCTGCAAAAATGCTATTCGCCCTCTTCTTCGCTGAGCTTTGAGTTTTTCTCACGGTTGCTTCCCAAGCCTTCACGAATCCAGCGTATTCTTTGTACATTATCACTCTGAAACTCCTCAATCCCTCTTCCCCTCTCTCACAATCTCCACGAATTTTTCTCCCCCTCTCTCTCTATGTCTTTTCTTCCCTCCCTTCCTCACTTTCCTCTCCCATTTTCGCCTCAATTCACGAAACCCACTTCAAAAAAACACCGATCGATTTCCTTGCCTCTGTATCAACACCAATGCAGATTCTTCAAAAGCAGAGGTGGGAAAATGGGACAACGAAATCCCGTGTTTCTGTAACAGAAACTCGGAAACCAGGGCAATGGAGGGAATCAGACGGAGAGGAAACACATAAATTCCCCCTCTGCTTCTTCGTGAGAAGAGAAACCCAAAAAAAAAAAAAAAAGAAAGAAAAAATTCTATGATCGTTCTAGTTTTGAGTTTCAATCATGGTTCTGTGAAATGGGCACCCTTCAGATTTTGGAAAAAAGGGGAAAAAAATTAAAATTAAAAAATAAAATAAAAGAAAAATAAAGAAGGAAGGAAGCTGTTTGATTGATGAGGAAAGCAAAAGGTTGTTGGTACCAATGACTGACCTTTTTTTCTTTGTTTCTGTAATTTTTTTTTTTGTTTACTTACTATATTATTTTTAATTTTTAATTTTTTTAATTTTTCATTTTAGGAATTGTTTGAACCAAGAAATTCAACCCCTATTTCATTTCTCTCCCGCATTTGGTTCCTAAAACAACTAAAAAACCAGACATTTGGAGGGACGAGAAAGATGTTGAAGATTTTATGTTTTTCTGTTTTTTTCTCCCCATTTTTGTCTTTCCCCCTCTTCTTTAGATTTCTCTTTTACCAAATTTGTTTAATTTCTTTTCCATTTTATGCCCTCCCTTTTTTCTTCAAATTTCAATCACACCCGAGTTGAGTAAATTTGTAACCGTTGAATCGGTTTGGCCCGGCTGATGTTTAATCAACTTACTAGATGGATGTTCCCCACAGTCCTATCACATACTAACAACATTACAATGTAGTTAAAATTTGCTATTTTTGCATCAGGTAAAATCGGTCGAAACTAATCTAAAATCACTCATCCATCCATTTAGATGAGCTTATTTTTCAGTTAAACTTAATTCCGAAAATTATTGCATACTCCTTTGAAAACCCATCAACTTATTTTAAAACTACCTCATCAAAAAAGAAAAAAGAAAATTATGAGGGGAGGAAATAAATCAAAAAATATATATATGTTGATTAAGATTTGGTGAACAATGGAATTTGAAAGTGGATTAAATTAATTAATTAAATCAGACGTGGAGGCTACTTTGTTAATCCAAAACGAGGTCAAAGCCCAAAAGGCCCACTCCAATCCCACAAAAAGAGGTGGGTCCCACAATGGAGTTTTAGGGTTTAGTGGCTTTAAAAGGTGACACTTGTCCTATTATCAAATCATCATCATGAATGCATGATGATGGATCATACATCAAAAAAGGTGCATATTTTTTCCCAATCTCTCCAATCTATCTTGGATAATCCTTGGGCATTTTGGTAATTGGACTTCTAATTATGTTCAATATGTTTATTAATAGTATCACTTTTAATAGGCGTGGGGATTTTATTTTCCTTTTCAATGCAATCACATGGGAAAGTTTTTAATAGCTGTAGCGGAATTTTCATGTTTCAGTTCACAGGAGTTGTAATCGTGGTCCCTAAAACTGTATATTGCGTTCAAATAAATTTATATTCTTTTTTTTTTGGAGAGTCACAGATCGTCCTCTCTCAAATTATGCTTCTCCACGTATGGGATAGATTATAACC
The DNA here is from genome assembly GCF_013281855.1 of Momordica charantia. Lineage (NCBI taxonomy): Eukaryota > Viridiplantae > Streptophyta > Magnoliopsida > Cucurbitales > Cucurbitaceae > Momordica > Momordica charantia. The sequence continues at coordinate 27,285,465 of NW_028275167.1, read as the reverse complement.
ATCTTAATTTTTAGAAAGTTTCCTCCTTTGTAGTATTGGCCTCATTATTTGAGACTTGTCGGTTTCTTAAGTAGTCTCGGACTATTCATTCTTTTATATATTGTTTTAACAAAAAAATTTATTAAAGACATATTTTTTATCTATTTACTTAATCAAGAGATACTACCTACTTCAACTTCACCCATTTATGTTTTTCTTTTTTCTTCCTTTTTTGAGTTCAACACTAAAAAATTTAAGTTATTGCTAAATGATTACTAGAAATTTAATTAAATGGTTGGTTTTGTTTGGTTGGAAAGCAAATAGACTATAATAAAGGTCATTTTAAATTTTAGGTACCCACCCGGACTAAAAAGTTTTTAAATTTGACCATCCTCTATTTTTCAGAAATGAAGGTGGAATGAGACATATATATAGGGATGTTTACCGGTGGAGACGAAGAAGGTTTTCTGGTCCCCATCCCTGCCCCTCGTTTAACTCCTTATCCCTGCAAAATTCAACACAAAATTCGCGAGAATTGGGACAGGGATTCCTCGCAAGAAATTCGTGGAGATTGGGTTCCATGGAAAGTTTTCTCTCATTTCTTTTATTTTTTAAATTATTTTTCAATAAATAATTTTTCTCTAAATTTTGTTTTATATAATTGCTTAATTTGTAAAGATAAAACTTTATATTTAAGATCTAATTCTCCCCCATATAAATATTGGATGGGTGTTAGGGAAGAATACATGATTTTTTTATATATTAAAAAAAAATGATGGAGTGCGAGGAATGTATTCCGTCCCCATACCCATTTAGGTGGCAGAGAAAAAAATTTTCCCATCTCCATCCCATTTAGACACGTCACATGTAAAATGGACGTCCTATAAATATAATTGACAATAATCAAGAGAGGTATCAAATACGTAATTCTTCTTTAAAGATCATTTCGCTGAATCTTTTTAATTTTTCTGCTTATTTTGTGATTTAATCTATTGCAAATAAAAATGCATAAATTAGGAGGAGCTCCCAAAATTTTGTTTGAAAAAGTTACATATTTAATTACTTTGGAATTGGAAAATGAAAGGGTATAAGTTTGTTCCATCAATGTTGGAATGTTCAACAACATTCTACTAATGATAATTATATGTCACATCATAATGATTCAAGATTGATCTCTAACATTTTGAGTTCTTTACAAATGAGTAATTCCACAATTAAAAAAAATGGAAATTGTGGGAAGATTATAATCCCTCACCTTAATTTCTTTAATTAATTTAATCTTGAGATGCTAAATAGATTTTCTTATGGGTTTTTAGAGTTAATCAATAAATTATCTATAATAGCTACATACAGTTAACGTATTGACGCTTTTTTCCTGGTAGACGATTAAGTTATTTCATAACTTTTACGTAATTATTTTCTTTCATACTTCCATTGATTGTCTTTTTAAAGTAAATTCCATTTAAATATATTATTACAAATCTCTTTAGATTTCATATACTTTGGAACTAAACTAGTATAATGTTGCTTTGGGTATCCTTGTACTCACGAAGATGTTGTCCTTATTTATGTATTCATAAATTATTATGATATGTTCTAGCCAATGCGAGACATTGCTCACACCCCCAACCTTTATTAAAACAAAAATTAAAAAATACACGCAAACCGCTCCTAAAGTGATTTTTCCCCTATAAAATATTGGACAAACTCGAGATCAATTTCACAACACTATAAGAGGTACTATTTTGACTAAGAAAGCACATTAAAAAAATAGAACATATAAAACCACAAACAACATAAGGTTGTTTGGCATTAAAAAAACATAATAATGTCTTTGCACATACAAAATTTATTTATAACAAATGAGAATATGTCTCTTTATTTGCACATCATTAGAGATTAATTTTTGTAACATAAGAAGCTTCAAATTAAGCTAATGATTGGGCCTTTTCTTGTAAAGGGTCAAAAACACTCCAACATTATGACCTTTTGAGTGTTTTAAAAGGAGATATTTTAAAAGATAATAAATAATTGGAGAAGAGAAAAAGAGAAGTATTTTTTTATAGCAAAATTTTGACAATTTTTTAATAAAAAAAAATGTGATGCCCCCTCCATTCATAAAGGTGTTTGGACATACCATTATTCAACTTTGGCTATCAAACAAAACATTTTCATTACCTATATGACTTATCCTATTGGAATCTTCACCATTTTTTTTTCTTCATCATGTCTTAATCTTCATACTTAATTAAGCTCTCTCTCTTTTTGTCTCTCATCACTCCTCTAAATATATTTTAAAATATTTCTAGGGTTTAGTCTTTTCCCATCTTAATTATGATACTCGCTAGTTTGGTATACGATACAGTGTGTTTATGTTGAATTTCAAACTATCTTGAGAACGGGTACGAATTGAATATAGTTGAACTATTCGGAACGAACTATGTAATAAGGAATGACTTGTACAAAGAAAAAAGTATTTCACTAAAGTGAATGAGAGGCTGATTTAAGCTCTCAAGACTAGGAATTCATATCGCATATGAGTGATGTTCCTAGTGTGAGAGGTAGTGGGTCCCACGTTGCCGTTCCAAATTTTGTTACGTGGTTACGAACGGTTGGACACATTTTACCTTGATGTATGGCTTTCTCCTTACCAACCAAGGTTTGGCCGAACTGTCGAATCATCGTTGATCGAGCTATATATATAGGTTGATCACTGAATATTTTCGAGATAATGGGGAAAAAAGCACTGGCATACCGATCTTTCATAATTTAATCTCCAAACACAATGTAATCAATTCGTGAGGTATTTTATACAGTATTAAGGTTGTATTTTCTCTTAATATTAATGAACGAGAACCGAAATCTTTTTTAATTATTACATCATACTGAACAAAATGCCAAAAGTTTAGATTTATTTATATAGTAATTGATGTGATCCACTGAAGGCCAAAGCGAGTATAGTTCAACAGTAATTGACATATACCTTCAACCATGAGATTGAAAGTTCGATCTCTCTCCCCACATGTTCTACTAAAAAAAATGGATGTGATCCACTATAACACACAACCATCACATGTTTGCTTGAACCAACATTTAGTTCAAAACTTTGAATGATAATAATAGTTGGTAGTGACAAGTCCTTAGTTTAATTAGTGATAATTTGAGCCAAACTTCCTCACTAGGATATAATGTGCAATAATTAAGACTACTCATATATAGCTTCTTCTAAATTTGGTTTGGTTTGACATGTCATTTTCTCATCCTTCAAAGTCCTCTCCACATTATGCTTGATTTGATTAAACACAACTATATATACAATCACAAGTCCAATTCTATATACAACTTTTATTTGAATAAGAACCCATCTTTTATCATCCCCACTCCCTTGTCATATTAAACTCTTGTTTCACCCCAATTACGATTCAGGCGATATACATCTCTGCACACTTGATTAATCAAAACCACCTCTACAAACGGAATTTAGCTCAACAGTAATTGGTATTTATCTAAAGTCATGAGTTCGAACGTCTCCATCCCCACTTATTGTATTAAAGAAAAAACTTCTACAAACACAATAACCTATAGTCACTAGAAAAACATTGAACAAATTTTATATTCTCTAAGACACTGAATTTCTACCTCCCACGTACCTGAAGACGCGTGCACATGTAAATCTATGATAACTAAATTTCAATCGAAAAGAGAGACCCACGAAACAAAACGGCTACACCAACCATACCCATTTAAGACCAAATAACATCAACCCACATGCACCCATTAAAGAAAGTGGCTAGAGAGAAAAGGAGAAGCCTTGGCACTTCCAACACCATTCAAATAACACAAACACACGAAAAAAAAGACATTTTTTTTCATGGGTCAAATACAGCAAACGTGTAAAACCAAAGACCATTTGATTGAAAAAGGGAGAAATATAATCTTTGATGTGGGGAAAGGTTGTATTAATGGCAAAATTTGTAGGGTATGGCATTGGGTTCTTGGCCATTTGAAAATAGGGTTGAGAGAGAGAGAGGTGGAGGGGACAATGATGAGTGTAATGTCAACATAAATGGAGGCAAAGTGGTGATGATATGGAAAAGACAAAGGCCAGCATTGGACCAAAAATGAAGGTTTCATGTGTACAATGTTATGCTCATGGGGTTGCTCTGCTCTGGAGCTGTCCCCTTGTCAGATTAAGAATAGTCTTTTTGTCTCTTAACTTTTTTCTCTTTGCCCATTTTTCCAATGCACTCAATTCTATACCTATAACAAACATTCCACTTCCGTGCTATGTTTCAATTTCAGGTATTGAATTTTCGTCGATATTTTCATAGTATTGTAAAAAAAATCAATAAAATATAGACATGATATTAATCTGAACTGGATTTGGATATAACATCGAATAAAGGTTTTTCTTTTGTCTCTAAATTGCATTACGAGATTTGTATTGAATTTGGAAATAAAGAGGGTAGAAGATTAGTGTTAACTCTATAATGAAGAAATTTGATGATTGTAGGTTGAAAATTTTGTAATCTCACTTACTTTTCTCGAGTCAGTACATGTTTGTTTGGCAGAATAACAAAGTCTGTGGGACATTCCGTGTTAGGTTTTGTTGAGTTGTAAACAGAGTCTTTATTGTTTTAGGATGAAGATTAAAGGAGGAGTACAAGTGAGTCAAAGATATTAATAATGACATTGAGGTTTTGTTGTTTAACGTCTATTCAAGCCTAAACAAATCCACGTGATTAGATTTCATAGATTAAGTTTGTGCTATGAAACTCTAGTCCTAAAAAGTGACTTGATCAAAATATATTTTCGTGAATAGAAAGCGAGACTTGATCTATGATAAAAAAAAAAAAAAAAAGTAAAGAACATTAAGTGTGATTAATTTTATTCTAGACCTTTACGTACCGATCTCTAGTTTATCGTTGGAACTTGAGTTTCGAAAGTGAATTAATTTTACTATTTTGATTTGTGAATTAAGAAATATAAGCTCCAAAATCCATGGAGTATTATTGTCAAAGCCTATAATAAGAAAGAAAAAATGGCTCCTAAATTAATGGTGTATTGATTGTTGATAAATTTAGAATTGAGAGAAACATTTTGACAAACACATGGTCGGCGTGGTGAATGTGCGCGCACGCCACCACAACTTCGGAGGCGGTTCCGTCGTCATCGACGGTTGTTTTTTTCTTTTCTTTTTTTTCTGTTTTTTTTAATGCATCTTAATGTTTTAATTTATACCTTTTTGTTAATAATATTTTACAATATGGTTTATTTTATTTTATTATTATTTTGAAAAAATCTCAAGGTCCAACTCTTCCTTATATTTGATATTTATTGATGCACGAAGTTGTGGGGTTCTTTAAAATTTGTGATTACAAATTATTTTTTAGTTTTCATTGTTAAATTTTAAGTTTAGTTTTTGAATTCTCAATAAAGAGTAGTGTTCTTTCTTATTTTTCGTTCTTTTTTTTAGTACAACAAATGTGAGAATGATGAGATTTAACCTCTTAGAGCAGTACGTATTAACTGCTTATTTACATTCCTAATTTTTTAAAAACATAAGTGTTTGATATTTATTACTGTAATTTGAGGAAAAGAAATTAAGTTTTTTATTTCGGAGTTTTTACCACCATAAATAAAAGTATTATTTATTATTATTGACTTATAAGATGTGTAATGAATATTAAAAAAATAAATATAACATAAAATTAAATATTTAATTTTAAAATTTATTTTATATAAAAATTTACTTCTTTTCATTTAAAATTTTAGTGAATAAGAAATAGTAATTGGGCCGTTGCAAATATGTCAAAAATATTTAGTAAAATTAGTAAAATAATGAGTTTTAATAAAATAATTCAAAAAGCAACGGGCAACACTTGTATTTATATTATAGGGCCACGTGAAGGTAAGAAGCACAGTGTTCCTCGGAACAATGTTTTTTTCTTTTTCCTTTTGATCACAAAACAAAACTAAAGCAACATACCATTTACGACCCTAGTCAAATTGGAGAAGGCTCCTCGTTGTAAAACTCTTGAATCTCACTCAAGACCTCTTTCAAATCCACAGGCCTTCAGCTTCTTCATCGCCAAAGTTTTGATGCAGTTCATGGATCGTCATCCACTCGTCAATCTTTCACACCAGCAAAAGGAACAAATTAGAATCTAATACACCCAAAAACTTTTAAAAGCACCAATGAGTCCATTTACATTTGCATCATTGGAAATGCCACCACTGTATCATTGCCTGTTTGGTACCGTTCTCGTTTCCTGTTTTTCATGGAAGAGGACATTTACATTTGCATCATTGCATGCTTGTGTGTGTCCCCTCCACAGCTCACAAAATTTGGTTCCATTAAAGCAAAAGAATGAAAGATTGTGCAGATTAGATATTGGGTTGGATATATATGGAAGGAAAGGCCACCACTTTCAGTGTGGTCTGTTTCAAACATTTAAGCATTGAAATGTGTAACAGAGCCTCACCCGGCCTACCGCTGAGACGCACAGGTTTAGGCGGCTGCTGCACCCACGCCACTACTCCCTTCGTTTTCTACTCTTTTTCATCAAACACCTTCCCCATCCTTTTCATTTTTTACTTTGTTTCCTTTCCTTAAAAAGTTACAAGTTTGAATTCTAAGCTGTGTCGGTTGATAATGTACGACTTTGGACGAGGTGCATGCAGACATTAGAACCTTACACCGATGTGGTGTAATGCCTAATCACGTATATTCCAAAATTTAAGTTAGTATACTGAGTTCGAACGAGTGTGTCGATGTCAAATTGGGTTTTCGTTGAGTCAGTTAAAAGTGAGTTTGCATTGACTCGTCTCGTCCTTAGCTTGTCTGAAATGAGGTTTGAACACGTGTTTTCCACCATGAGGGTCACATGACAAGTTCTGATTCTACCCACAATAGGATTTATTTTTAGTATCGTGCTTTTGAAATAATTTCTAAATGAGATTTTTGTCTTCTCTGGTTCTTGTATTTTAACAAGTTTCTAATAGAGCTGCATATGATCATTCATATTTAATAGGATGATCTTCTTCTTTTTTTTTTTTTTGAAGGATAGGGTTCTCGTTGTTGAATACTCTTTTGTTTAAATTTGTGCCATCAAAATCCTAAACATGTTTGAAAATCAACTTGACGTGTAATTCCTTAAATAATTATGAAGTCGTTCATATATGTTAAATTAATTAAGTTAGATGTTAAATGGAAAGTTAGGAGATTTATTAGAACTTTTTAAATACATGGATCAAATAAATACAAAGTTTAAAGACTTATTAAAAACACTTAAAAGTATAGAGAGATTAAAATGACATAATTTTGAAAGTTTAAGAACCAAATTTGTAATTTAACCTATCATTTAACCATAAGAATTCAAATTGAAAATTTTAAAATAACACAAATTCAAACCGGTAATAAATTTGAAAGTTTTTGTCCATGACATCCATGACTCGGTCCTCTTCATTATTAGTAGTTACTTGCATCTAATTTGTTTCAAAAATTTTATATTACAATTGAAATTTATATTTTATATAATCTTGAATGTTTCTTTGAAGGTTCAAAATTTCTTATTTACGCCCTCGAAATTTGTCAAAAGAATGGCAAATTTGAAAAGTTTCTGATTTCATTCGGGCCCATTAGAAGCATTGGACTTTACTCTCTATTATGGTCCAGCCCACCACATGGCCCAACATAACTATACTGATGGGCCTACTAATTTATATCCATTTACTAGCCCTTCTAAATATTGGAATTAAGGACAGATAGCTTATTAGTTATTGATTTATATTGATGAATTTAAAAATTAATTCTTGATTTATCACTTTTACCATAAAGCTATTGTAACGAGTTAGTTAAATTAGCCGAGAATTTTTTTTTTTTTTTTACAGCTAAGATTCAACCAATTCTTCGAAAGGATTAAAGTTAATTAAGAGGGAATAAATTCAAATCTCACGATAGTCACTTACGTTAGGAATTAGTATATTATAGTAGTATTCTTCTATTATTATTTTTTTTTTGGTTCCTTTCTATTATTATTTGCAGTAAAAAAAAAATTAAAGTTTTGATCAATAAAGAGTTGTATTTGAATCCAATTCCATCTTTCTAATCATAAAACCAATGCACTTACATAAAAAATATCATAATATAAATATAAATTATATTTATTGCGACATAAATTGGGAGTATTATTTTATAACACGTGTATGGCTAAATAGCTTAATATATAACTAAATAGAAATTAAACACAACTTCATTGCCACGTAAAAAAAGGTGTCGAATAGTAGCGTCGTACTAGGTTTAACAAAATTACTTAAGGACTAAATTTAAGCAAAGTTCAAAATAGTTAAATTATAGATAACGAAATCTTCACACTAGAGACGAGACGAGACAAGAAAAAACAAGTAGCGTCGATAACAAAATTGAAGCAAAAGAAAATTGGGGTTTTTAATTGGATTGGAGGTGCAGAGAGAGGTTTTTCAAGGAAAGAAGAAGCTGCTTCAACCTGTCGTTGGTTTCTTGATCAATCAAGTCGCCATTATCATCAAACTTGGAAGGTGGCTGAAATGCATTCACATGAAGCTCAGGCTTGTTGACGAAGTGAAGGTCCAAAAACACTCCCACTTGCCGGAGATGGAACTGCGCCATCGCTCCCCCGAAGCCCCCGCCGGCGCTCATTATAGCCGCTGCCTTCCCGGCGAACACGTTCGGTGGCCTTGACGCCCAATCAATCGCATTCTTCAAAGGACCTACACAATACCGAGCTAGTGTGAGAATTCGAAACTCTGAAGAATATACACTTCCATGCTCAACAAACGTGACTTTTAATTTATGTGCTCACTTTCAATATATTAATTAATTAATACACATATTTGAAACTATGTTGTTTATTTGTTTCTCTTTTTAAAGGGCGTATCTACGTTGAGATGAGAAGAGAAGAGACTTAATCATGGTTTATAATAGACATGAACTATTACTCTCCCCATTAATATTAATATGGTATCAGAGTCCAAAACCTCAAACGAACATCCCATCAAAAAAAATGGGATCCGACCAAGATCGATGAGCCACAAGGATCCCACAGAAACCCCAAAATATTAATAGAATGAAAATAGTAACATTTTGAAACTTCAAGAATTAAAATAGATATTTTGAAAAATCTAACTAAAATAAAATAAATCCATTACATTTATCAAATAACGGATAGATATCTTGACCACTAACTATGCGATATATAACATGGACTAAATTTAAACTCCTGTCCTCTTTATTTATATAAAAAGTCATAAAACAAAGACAAAGTTCACATCCGATCTTTAATTAGTGGGTGGGACTAATTTTAATTATTATTTATTCCTCAGCAAATCTTTACATATTTGCTCGTCAATTTAAAATTGAGTAAAGTTGAGAACAAAATCCAACTAGAAAAATAAAAGAATCTCATTACATTTTATTTAAACTATTCTACCATTTGGAATACTAAAATAATATTCTGATTTCTTATACATATATGTTTAGAAGAACAGTCAAAATATTTAAATTGTAATCTATCAAAAAAAAGATTGAAAAAAGAAAAAAAAGATTTACAAATTTAAAAATCAAGCTTCCTTACACAAGAAGAAAAAGTCTGTCCATGGTCGCCATCAATGGAGTTCATCAACAAAAGAAAAAAAAACGAAGAGAAATAGAGAGAGAGAGAGAGAGAGAGAGAGAGAGAGAGAGAGAGAGAGAAACCGGCGATGGAGTAATTGTATTCCGGAGAAGCGAAGAGAAGACAATCGGCTTGAAGGATCTGGTGGCGGAAAGATTCGACGACGGCCGGAAAACCCGCCGGAGTTTCGAGATCCGTATTGAGCATCGGCAAGGGCTCCACCTCCAGATACTCAATCTCGATTCCTTCAATCGAATCCTTGCAAATCTCGATCGCTAACGCAGACAAATCGCAACAACAACAACTCAAATCTGAAATCCCCCTCCCAATTTCAACAATCTTGTAAAGAAATAGAGGAAAAAAAGAATAAAAAAAAGTACCGGCGCGAATAAGGCCGCGGTTGAAGGAGGCCTTACGGAGAGAGCCGCAGAGAGCCGCCACTTTAACCACCGGTTTCGTGATCGGAATCGTCGCCATTGTTCTCCAAATCACCGCTCTGCTCTGCAACTGAAATTGCAACTGATCTCTGTACTCTCTGCACCCATTCATATTCTATTTATTTATACTACTTAAATATTGATTAATTAATTAGTCAAATTAAATTATTGAATTGCAATTTTAAATTTCGTTAAATGCCATTAATTAGGTATTTAATCATTCGAGTTTATGAATAAAATACGTTTGCTTTTTTTTTTCCCTCCAATTCAAGAGGGGATGGGATAGTTTATATTAATGATTTGGATTTTTAAATGATACCGTTTATGTAAACATACTTGGCTATCTATGTTTTTGCATTTCTCTCTTGCTCGTCATGGTCTGTTATTTTGGTGGGTTCATATTAATATTCATGGGTTCCATCTCAAAACCAATTGGCGATTTGACGATGAGATGTGTAGTCTATGTCTATTATAAATCATTGTTAGGTCTCTTCTCTTTTCAACGTCGTCCAATCGTAGCTCAATGAAATAAGGCACACCAGTTACATTTGTTTAAAAATGAAGGTTCAATTGTCAACCCGCTCAACTAATTAAGATACCGATCTCCTATAAAAAAAGTAAGTTCGAACTCCACCTCCACATGATATTATTGTATTATAAAAAAATAAAAAATTGAAAGTTCAATCTCCCACCCCTGTTTGTAGAAAATACATATTTTTATGATTAGGACTTACCTGATTATGAAAATCCATTTCTATCTAAATAGTTGTTTTTTTTCCCATTAATCATCGAGCCAATAATTAAAATTCGTTTTGAATTCTTGATACTCTCGCGGCTTTATGTTGTATGATCGTTGAATAATTTGTTAATGTTTAGCATAGAAATTAAAATGACTTTTTAGGCCAAATTCATAGAATAAAACACTATTAAAAAGAAAAGGCTGAGCAGCCGCCATATTTAATTGGAAAAAAAAACAAATGGCTTAGGTAAGGGATGAGGTGGGGGAATGAATTTCTTAATTATTCGAGGCAATCACAATCACCTTTGAATCATATTCTTCTTACAATATTACTTTCTTGTTTAACTTATATGGAATAAAGATTTTTGTTACATTAAAAAAAATCAATAAAAATCCTTATTATTAGTAATCCATAAAATATATAAATAAAAATACCACCAGTCACTAAAGACCCCCGAAGGATAACAGACTAATCTAGGTAATATTTAATTGGTTAAAGCACACGTCATCGATCAAAAGATTGGAATTTCAAACATGTCTAACCAGAAAAAAAAATCCCATGAAGATTGGATTTTCATAAATATGAAAATCTATGATGAGGTATTGTGAAGATCTTCTATAGTTCAAAAAATAACATATAGAAAAATAAATTTGAAAATCGGACTACAAGGGTTGGATTTTCAACGTTTTTATTATAATTCACATGTTGTATGATGTTTTATTTTTGTACTTCAAATTGTTGGATGCCAATCGAGAAAATATATTTTCTCGCATATGAGAACAAGTGGCCTATGAACTAGTTGCTTTAGACACCATGGTGTCGACCCTACTATAATATGAAGGGGTGAATTTTAAAAATAAAAAGAAAAAAGAAAAAACCAAATTTTATACTTAAATATAAAGCCTATTTAATCCAATTATTAACAAAATAAAAAAAGAAATAATGGTTTTTGAGAATAAATAACGCTCAGCATTCTCCCTATTTCTTCCCGCCAAATAAAAGAAAATAAAAGTTCGAATATAAATTTTTGGTCAATATCAGATGCTCCTAAGAGAGGTATAAACGAAGAGGGTAAAATTTGAAAATTCAAATTGTTTTGGGGTTAAATATGAAAATAAATAAATAAGCCAATTACTAATTAGGATGAGCCCAACAACGCTGAAATAATTGGGCCTTGAAGATAGGTTATTGGGCCGTATTAAATAACTTACACAGAAAGCCCAAATTAAAATGTGCGAACTAAGATATTTAACTTTTAAAATAGTAAAGACAAAATTGAAAATGATAAATAGTACATACTTCAATAATGAAAAGGACATTTTATGTCCAAAAAAGAAAAAAAATGAAAAGGATACATTGAGCATTTATTTATTTTAACATTAATTTTGTTTACAGATTCATCTTTTATGTGCAAAATCAATTTAATTGATCACATTAGTATAATTATGACTTTAAATTTTAAAATAGAAAAATAAATATTTTTACTCCTGTACTTTTAAATTTTTAACTTTAAATCTTCGGTTCAATTAATATATCCTTGGAACCAAAATACAACATTGTCTCATTCAACTAACTAATAGACACACAAAAATTCAACCTACAAAATATTTAAAATGAAGTCACAAAAAATGCAATGACTCTAAACATGAACCGAGTTGCAAAATCAAAGCAGGTAAAAAAGTGTCTCGTATCAGTAAGAAAATGTTCAAACTTTACTAAAAAAGTTCCAATGAATTTGGAAAAACAAATATCTATGAAAGTACCGTTTGTCTTGAAATTACCAAGTAAGAAGTATGCATATTTTACTTTAAAAAAATTATATATTTTGATGAAGTTTGCATATATATACATCTGGCTTTTCTAGTATTATTATTTTACTATCAGCGGTATTGTTTTTTCTCACTCATTTATGTTATTATAAGTTAAATTAAATTGAAAATTAACAAAAATTAATATATAAAGTTTTACCACTTATTTTAATTTAGTAAAATTAAAAATTGAAAGATAAAATAAATTTTATTTACTGAATATTAAAAAATGAATTTTTACCCAGAGAATAATTATGAAATCAACCTCACCACGAGGGGGAAAAAATAAAATAAAAAAATAAAAAGAAACCTCTCGAAGATTGTCGGCAGAGTAAAAAGAAAGGGAAAGGCGAAAAAAGCTCTCTCGTGAAGCAAAAGCGACCACAACGGAAAAAGCCTGCAAAAAGCTGCCACAAACTTTTTTTTTTCTTTTATTTATTTTTACTTCAATGGATTTCAAGAATTTAATCAATGATTTTAGAATAATAATAATAATAAATAACTTATATTGCTATGAATTTTAATAAATTTACGGAATCGTTTTTGTTTGGAGTAAAAATACCTTTGGACACGTGGAGGACAATCATTGGAGTTCAAGGAGTGAAATAACCAGGTCCACCTGGAACCCGTCGATGTGGCTGGGTTCGCCCATTGAAAAAGACTAAGTGTAACATGCCGAGGTTCGACCTGATTGGGGTTCGATCTGCTCTGAACCCGACAGGTTCGACATGAGAAAAAACATATAATCGCCTGTCGTAAGTACTGTCGGATCTACACCTATAAATAGAGGACCTCATTTCACGCTCAGGTATCGAATCTCACCTCGAGCTAAATATTGAGTCCGACCTATACTAACTTGAGCGTCGGAGTGTTTGCCTTCCTGTGCAGGTTCGCTCTTGAGTTTAGGTCGAGTCGGGACTGGGTTCGAGCTTGGTTCGTTAAATAGTGTGGTGCAATTCTTTGCGCAAACATTTGGCGCTGTTTGTGGGAAGGACGGTCTAAGTCATCCCGATCTAAAAAACGTGGACAAAGATGGTTCAACCAGAAAACAGTTTTCCCTTTAAAATAGTTTCTTTAAAGCTTTAAATATAATTTTTGAGTCAAATTTAGAGGTGATTGCCAATATAGCCTTTCCTCTGCTGCCCAGCCCGCGTACCGCGACGGCGTCGTTTCTTCTTGTCGATCGGCAGCAGCGTTTCAGATCAATCAGGGGTGACGACAATCTACAATGACAATAACGATATGCAGCAACAACAAATAGAACAGTACGTAACCGAATTTAATAGATCGTTCGAATTGCGATCAAAGTCTTACATTAGTTAGATAAGGAGAAAATCATTGATATATAAATATGAGACAATATCTCTACTAGTATGAGTCATTTTGAGTGAAACCAATTAAAACGACTTAAGCATATTTGAGTACGTGTTATCCTTGACATATATATTAAATTACGTTTGAATGGAATTTTAATATGATATATTAGAAATTTGTTCCTAGGATTCTGAGTTTAGTTTTAATAATTTTAATTTGGTTCTAGCTAAACTTAATCTAGCTCAAATATTTAAGGTATATATAAAGTTAATCCACACTCTACTCTAGGTTGTTGTACTTATTGTTTTTTTTTTTTTTTTTTAAATTTGGTTTGGAGTGACACGATTGTTTATAAACAAAATCCAAAAACTTCAAAAGCTGGATTAAATCTCTCATTAAAATTACTCACACTGAGTTTTTTAATTTTTAATTTATTCCCTTAATTTGGAGTGACATGATTGTGTTTGTCTTTTTGGCTAAACTTTAATTAGAAAAATCCAAAAAAAAAAAATAGTGTCATTTCATTTCCAATCAAATAGAAGTTACAATATCATGAGTAGTTTAGCATATCTAAGTTATAGATCTAGATCATGTGACCTAACATGAAACCATTTGTTTTCTTTTAGAATTATTGTTTATTTTATTAATTATTGGTTTAGGCAATTATATAAGTTAAAATTGTACTTCTATAATTTAGTACACATTATCATACAAATCTATGTGGTTTGATTATTTGGATATTTTAAAACCAATTTTAAATGAATAAAAATCTGATATATATATATATAGACACGTACTTAAGTTTAAGTAGAACTTGTTAACTCTAGGTCTTGTTTATTCGAATACAATTTTATTTATCTTTTTTTATGAACTAAAACAATTATAGGGTACGAGAGAACATTTTTAATTATAATTTGTTTTAAAAAAATAAATAGTTAAAACAATATTAAATAAAACATTTTAAAATACATTATATATTTATATATATTTAACAAATTATGGATGACTGTAGATCATGTGACATTATACATATATTTTAATATACAAATATATACTACAAATACATTTACTTTGTGTTAAAGTAAGTATAGCTCAGCAGTAATGGGTATATGTCTCAAATCCAATTAAGAGATTGTGAGTTCGATCCCCACCTCACATGTTGTATTAAAAAAATATATTTATTTTGCTCTCATAAGCTTATTTATCCACTCATGATCATTTTATAAAAATAAAAAAACTCAGGGCTATTTTCTTAAAATACGGTTTTTTTAGTACAATTGGTGGGGTGGGAGATCGAACTCACGACCTCTTAGTTGGAGATATATGTCAGCTTAAAATATGGCTAATGGTCCCTTTTCCTTAAAAGTTTCAATTTCATCTATTTTATATTTCGTTTTCTCCTTTATGTAATATTTATCTCTCGTTCCTAAGGTATAAAACAAAAATAATTATTTATTCTTTATTAAAGTAGAAAAAATAGAATATAATGTGGTAAAATAATTATGCATATATATTAACTCATGTATTATACACCTACTTATACATGTGTAACAAATTAGAGAAAAATGGCTAAGAGATGCCAAACAAGAATAACAAATCATTAACAAACAATATAGAATATTAGCCAACTAATTAGAATGCTAATGAAACAATTAGAAATCTAACAAATCTCAATATTTTTCTGCGATGTAATCAAATAAATAACACAAATATGTATTTTCAAGTGTAGTATAAAATAAAATGTCAACATTATGTAGCTTGTGACATAGTTTCAAAAAATACATATTAATTTTATGTCATAATGTAATTTCCCTTTTTCTTCAATGATATGAGACATATTCTTTCAAGGCAAGTATTAAAATAAAAGGATGAATAATATTTGAGCCTCAGCTGGGTTTTGGGTTTATGGTTTTTTATTTTAGCACACAGTTTTCTCTTCCTCTGATGTGATTGAATTAAGTTATGATTGGGGAATGTGGAGAAGTTATATATATATATATTTATTGTATATAATATGTTCATATTTTCTCTAAGTGTGAAGGCAATTAATTTGGGTTGTATTATTTGTAAATGGCCAAAACTCTAACAGTAGAATCACATGCAATTTCATCTCACATTTTGACTCTTTCCCACACAACACAGTACTGTTTTTTAACTTATTATTTTCTCTCTCGTTCTTCACAAAATCTTGTGAATTTTTTTGTTGTGTGATGTCGCTATCCGACATCGGTTGTGAAAGAGTAGAATGAATTTTCAAACAAACGACAAGCTTAGTGATATCAAGAACCTAGATGATAACAATTTTACTGATCGTCAAAAAAAAAAAAGAACCTGATAGAGAAATATGAATCCACTCTCAAAGCATCATGAGTGAGTGAAGAAAAATATCATTGGATTATCGTTGAATGGGGCTAGATATGTCAATTACATTGGATACGATGAATTTTTTGAAATATGGACAACAAAAAAAGTAACGGATCACTTTTAGGGAATTGCTTTACCTACCTATTCAGACCGAAGAGAACAAGCCATTCGAAAAAATTTTGAGTATTGAAAATTCTTCGTAGTTATATTGAGCCATAAAATTGATTGAGTAGCCCAAATTTCCCTTCAAATAAGTAAAAAATAAGCTATTTTTTATTTTGTTTTAATTATTCCCTGTCTATACTATTAAAACTTTGTTTTGATAAAGGAATGGATTTTTCATGTATAGCTATTATATTTAACTATTAGTTTAGAATTTTGATATTTTGGTATTTGTTATAATTATTTATTGTCCTCCCCAATCCAAATCAAATAAAAAGAATCATTTCTTTGGGAAGAACAATTAATCATATTTTATTTATTAGATCTATATTTGTGTATGCATTAATCTAAGATTTGAATTGAAGCCAGATATCTGATATTTGTCCCCAACTCATCTTTTAGAACAATTAGAAAAAAAAAAAATCTCACTTTTTTTTTGGGTTTTATTCCCATTTCAAAGTGGGAGCTTTCCAAGTAAAATGGGAAGAATAGACCAAAAAAAAAAAAAAAATCACATATAATACAGACATGTTTTCAGAGCTAATCTATTCTCTCTCTTTCCCTAATTTTATTATTATTATTATTTTGTGGCTCTTTAATTTTTTTTATTCAAGAGGAATATGATGAAGATCTCACTTTATTATAATAATGTTTATAAAAATTACCTCTCAATTATTATATATAATCATTGAATTTAAGTCAGATTTAGATCTCTTGGAAATGATCTTTATTTTTTATTTTTTATTTACACATGAATAATATTCCAATTCATGTTTGAATAGGAGAGAGAGAGGAAGTATGTTTTAGATTTTTAATTTAATTTCTTTCCTATTTTTGTGGGAATAATAAAAACAAGATTATATTACGATTTTAGTCTATAAATTCTTCAAATGTCTTTTATCTCATTTTGGAAAATTTTTTAAAAAGCTGAAAATTTTGATTGTGACAAGAAAAAAGAAATGGAAAATCTTTGGTTTTATCTTGAAAAGCAAACTTTTTGCAATGTTTGCTTTCGAAAATGAACTGAACCGTGTTGGGCTGTTTGGCTTAATGCAGGAAAAAAAAAATCAAATTAATATAATATTGAATAATTAATTAAATTGTGATGCATGCATGAGATACCACAATTAATAAAATAATAGCTTGAATTATTATTGTGTGAAATGACAAAAAAAATATATATATTTAATTTTTCCATTATTTATAACCCATCTTTTGTTCCTCAGAAGGTTACACTTTCTTTACTTTTTAGTTCATCTTCATTTCCTCCTCAAAGCCCTATTAATCAATTTTCTTATAACTTGTGAAAGGAGTCTAACTTATCTCCAACAAAAAAGTTGTGAGTTCGATCCTCACCCAGATATTGTACTACAAAATAAAATGTGGAATTCAAGATAGACACGTTTGTTTTGTAGGAAAATTTATAAAGATATTCGAGAATATTTGGATAGTCAAGTTTATTTTACAGGATTTTATTTGTGGGAAAGTTTTAAATTTATGTAATGTTCGAAAAATATCCATATAAATATTGATATAATTTATACATTAATTTAATATAATTTGTATTTATATTTAAAAATAAATTTAAATGTAGAAAAATTAAAATTAAAATGCATAAAAGTTAAATTCGAAAAATTAAAATGTAGAAAATAGAAATAAAAATAGATAATTTTAATACAGAAAATATTAATGTAAAAAAACATAATAGGTTAGGGGTAAATTTGGTCATTTGATGATTCCCAATAGGAAGAAATTTCAAAAACCCATTTTTTAAACGGCAATCAAAATGACTACAAATAAGAGATTCGAAGATATATACACCCAACTCACTAGTTAAAATATCACGTCTAAATTTATCATCAACCAACTTTAACCGTTATAATAGAAAGAGAAATAATTAAAAAAATTTAAAATAATAGAGAATAAATTGAGAAAAAAAAAGAAAGAAAGAAATTTAGAGAGGGGGTGGGGAAGGAGACATGATGTGTGATGAAAAGGACATAGGCACGAGAGGTCCAACCCCAAAGTGGAGTCCAGTCTGTTCCCAAAACCAAACCACAAATCCCATTCCCACTCTCATCATTCCCCTCTCCCCACCATCAATTATATTATAACATTCCCCCATAATTCCATCCATTTTAATATTGCATCATTTCTCTTCGGCGAGTAAGACATGATCCATTGGTTAACTAAGATTAATTGAGAGGGAATAAGTTCAAATCCCCTGATGGGCACCTACTTTACGAATTAGTAATTCCAACTTTGTGTTTTACGACACTAATTAGTCGAGGTGTGCGTAAGCTGATCTGGAAAAAACAGAACTTAGAGTTCTATATTAAATAATATACATCAAATAGCCATCAGAATAATGTTTATGATCTTTTTTTCTTCAAGTACACCAACAATGTTGGGTGAGTTGTTGAACTTTCAACTTTACAGAAAATAATAAGTCAATTTATCTATTAAGCTATATACTCGACTTGACAAGAGTAGTTAGGGTTTTTTTGATAAATTTCAAAACAATTTTATGTGAAATTTAGCCCAAAAGAAAACAATATCATCTACTCTTAGAAAAATATGGAGAAACTCAATCAATTGTTAAGATATTTAGTCATTTCTTATTTTTGAAGATTCAAAAATCGTGGCCTCCACATCATATATATATATAGCATATTCTTTGACATATTAAGAATGTTAGGCTATTTGTGAGGGCATGCAAGCTATTTGATGAAAATTGTTGTCCCATTGTTATCCCATTTACCTGGAGTCTGATTCTCTCGAAGCAATTAAATCGTTAAATGGGGAGAGGCAAGATCTCTGAAATCATATGGATTGTGGAAGAAGCTCGAAAAATCGGAGGGGACAACGGATTAATTTCAATGAATCACATCAGGAGGGAGGTAAATAGTATAGCGCACGTTGTTTTCCGGACTAATGTTCTTGAAGTTTTGTTTCATTTTTATGTTTTTTTTTAATACGACTCATTTAAAATGAGATGTTGTTTAACCTAATTTGAAGTGTCTCAGCAGTAATTGACATAGGAAAATATTTGCCTTCTCAACAATGAAGAGAAACCATTAAATTTTTTTGACAACTAAGAGAGAGAAACACAAAAACATAAACTTTTTTTAAATAATAATAATAAGTTCGTCAAATATTCAGCGGTTTTTCTTCATTGTTGAAGAGACAATTTATTGACATATATCTATAATCGAGAGGTTGTGAGTTCCTATCTCCTCTCCCAACATATATTAATAATAAAAAAATTTGAATATGACCTATAAAACTCATAAATTAGTTAAAAAAATATCTAGAGAGAGAAAGAGAGTTAAAAGAGGCAGAAGGATGAGGAATGTGTGTATATAAACCACACGCAGTCTCCACTCTTAAAACCCACTTCAGTTCCCCCACTCACTCTGTTTTAATTTGAGTCCAGCCATGAATAACAATAACCCCCACTCCCATTTTCTCCCACTCACCGTCGTCGTCGTCCTCCTCCTCCACTGCGCCGCCGCTGCCGCCGACGACAGCGCCACCCTGAAAGTGTTCCACGTGTCCAGCGTCTTGAAATCGAAGCCCCTGTCGTGGGCGGAGAATGTGGTCCAAATGCTGCGCAAGGACCAGGCCCGGCTCCAGTTCCTGTCGTCCCTGGTGGCGCGCCGATCGGTGGCGCCCATCGCCTCCGCCCGGCAGCTGATCCAGAGCCCCACCTACGTGGTCCGGGCCAAGATCGGCACCCCCGCCCAGACCCTCCTCATGGCCCTCGACACCAGCAACGACGCCGCCTGGATCCCCTGCTCCGGCTGCCTCGGCTGCCCCTCCGCCACCGTCTTCTCCTCCGACAAATCATCCTCCTTCAAACCTCTCCCCTGCAACTCCCCTCAGTGCAACCAGGTACACTACCCCTGTCTGCTTCTAAAAAATACCTTTTTTCTTTTTGTTTTCTTTTTTTTTTTTTAGATTTTTAGATTTTTTTAGTAGACAACAAAACTAAGATATAGCGACAAATGCAGAAGTTCACCCCATCCATAAATTTTAAGTTGACGAGTCGGATCATATTTTATTTTGAGAATGCAATTAAAGTTTTACATAGAAGAAAGAAAAGAACATCTCGGATTTATAAGGTAGGGACACCATCCCTGTTACAATTTTGATTGAAACTAAGATTAAAATTGTCATGATTATGTTTAAAATGGGTAATATCAATGGGTAATATCATAGAGATATTTGAAAGACAAGACATGTAGCCGTGGAAGTTCTAATACTTGAGGTTGGTCAGCAGATTTCAAGATAATTGGTATTTCGTCGGAGATTTGAAACTATACTGTAGAGAAATAGTCGATGTTTGATACTGTACAAGATAAATATTAAATACATATAACTTATTAGTGTTATAGCTGAAGTTCACGCGCCACCTGTTTTGGTGGAGCCGGGAGATATGCGGTCGGGATATTCAATGTTTGAATGTGTGATAATCTTACCTACATTCCCCTTTTGGTTGGTAATGTGTGGGGTTCCCCTCTTTATGCTTTTCTTTTTCTTTTTCTTTTCTAAAAAAAAATGTATTTTTTAAAATATTGAAAACGGTATTTAACTTTTTTTTTATTTGGTGAAGTCGATCTTTTTGGAGAATGATTTGTTCGAAATCTTTGTTTTCAAATTTAAATTTGGAAAGGGAAAGTCATTTGACGCGTGGCATATAAATGGGTCGTTTTCAAATTTATTATTAAAATTATTAACAAACAAATATAACTCAATTGTTGAGAGTAAAAAAGTAATCTTATTGTAGTTCAAAATAATTACTTTATCTCGGTCATTGATAATTTTTAAAACTTTTTACTTCAAATTTTCGAAATTACCATTCTTGGGCCAATAAAATATTTGGAACTTTGGATGCTTTCTACCTGATTGCCAATCTGTGATCCCACGTGTCAAGCAGTACTCTCATCCGAGGTCACACGTGTAACTCCGAACCTCGTCATACGAGCTCTTCTTTATTACATCACATCATGTAACAATCTATACTTTTATATTTATTTTATTTTATTACCTATTTAATAGCTTCCTAGTTCTGTACTAAAGAGAAAAAAAAATGTCTTTCAAGTTCTTTTTTTCTTGTATGACTGACTGTGAGTCACCGACGGAGCGCTGGGTCACGGGCGAAGAATTTTCCCCAATCCGTGTCGTATCCGTGGTCGCACGTTAACCTGCACGTGATCTTTTTTGTTCCTGTGTGCAGGTACCGAACCCCAGTTGCGGCGGCAGCGCGTGCGGTTTCAACCTGACCTACGGCAGCTCCACGGTGGCCGCCGATCTGGTTCAGGACAACATCACCCTCGCCAACGACTCCGTCCCGGCGTACACCTTCGGGTGCATCACCAAAGCCACCGGCGCGTCGGTGCCACCGCAGGGCCTATTGGGCCTGGGCCGAGGCCCACTATCGCTCTTATCCCAGACCCAGAATCTGTACCAGTCCACTTTCTCCTACTGCCTCCCAAGCTTCAAATCCCCCAACTTTTCCGGGTCGCTGCGTCTTGGGCCCGTGGCCCAGCCCAAGAGAATCAAATACACGCCGCTGCTCCGAAACCCCCGGCGATCTTCTCTGTACTACGTCAACTTGATCGCGGTTAGAGTCGGCCGCCGCGTCGTCGACATCCCACCTTCCGCCTTCGCTTTCAATCCCACCACCGGCTCCGGCACCATCATCGATTCCGGTAACATTTTATTTCCAAATTCATGATTAATATTAGGTTCTTGATATATAAATGAATTAAATTTATTTAATTTATTAACTTTTTTAACTTTAAGCTAATGGTTGAACGGTGATTATTCATCCTTGACATAATATGTTCTATCTTAAATAAGAAAAAAAAACATAAAACTTTCTCACCAGTCAGGATCTAAGTGTTTTCTATTTTTTTTAAAAATATTTTGTTGATTGCTTTGTGAATGGGCTGTACAGGCACGGTGTTCACAAGGCTGGTGGCGCCGGCGTACACGGCGGTGAGGGACGAGTTCAGGAGGCGAGTGGGCAACGCGACGGTGTCGTCGCTCGGTGGGTTCGACACGTGCTACACCGTGCCGATCGTGTCGCCGACGATAACGTTCATGTTTGCCGGGATGAACGTGACGCTCCCACCGGACAACTTTCTAATCCACAGCACGGCCGGGAGCACGACGTGCTTGGCAATGGCAGCAGCGCCCGACAACGTGAACTCGGTGCTGAATGTGATAGCGAACATGCAGCAGCAGAACCACCGCTTGTTGTTCGACATTCCTAATTCTCGGCTCGGCGTCGCCCGGGAACCCTGCTCGTAAAAATGGCGCGGTCGACGTCGACCGTGGTCTCGCCAGATACTCTTCTATTATTTTTGTTTTAGAATAACAAAGTGTGGTTTGGTAATAGGGAAGAGGGGGTAAAGTAGAGTAATTTTATGTTATTGTTGAGAATGTTTGGGATTTTATATGGTTGTTGTTGTTGATGTTGTTGTGTGATTTTGGTTTTGGAAGGTTTGACCATTGAAAGGTTGAAAAAGCAAAGCTTTTGATCATTCCAATGTAATAGAGAGACATAGACAGATTGGTTTTTATTGCCCAAATCCCATTTTGATGGATTCTATTTTCATTACATCTTTTGTTTTTTGTTCACATAAATTTGATTTTTGGATGATTAGTATCTCTTGGAATTCCTTGAAGAGCAGATGTCTTCGTCATTGACAAGAGGTTGTAAGTTCGATCCCCGCCAACCCTGACATATTTTACTAAAAAAAAAAAGAAGTTTAATATGCATCAATTTATTTAAGAACATTTATTCAATCAACTCCCAACTTCAAATCTTTTTTACATCAATTATTTCTTTCACTCCCCACAAGAACCCCCCTGGAGAATTGTATTTCTTTTATTTTTGTTTTGAAATTTTAACTTATAAATATTAATTCTATATATTTATTTGTTTTGTTATCTAAGTTTTAAAAATAGTTTCTGCTTTTTTTTTCTAATTTTAGTTTCATAAAAAAATATAGAAATCATATATTATATATTACGATATTTTTAGTAGTAATAATAATATGATTATTATATTTAAGAAAAAGTTTCATTGAATTAATAATCTTAAAGTTCTCAGATTAATGTTATCATACTTAAAAGTAAAATTCTTTATCGGAAAAAAAAAGGAAGAACATAATTTTGTTACAGTTAAATTTATTTAATTTCATATCTATGTTAGGTTTACTTTAATATACTTTTATTTTGATCTATAAACAGTGTATAAAATTTTATTTTAATCTTTATTGTTGAAATTATTTTAAACAAAAACAAAATAGATCTCATATTACTTAAAATTAGACAAATTTGCCCATTTCTCAATCACCATTTCCCTAAAATTTAAATTATATACCTTAATGGTATGACTTAGTGGAATTAGCTTTAATTAAAAGTGTCACTTAAATAAATATTTATTTTAAACCATCACTTTCTTATGTCTCTACTTTTCCCCTCTCACCTTTTTCTTATAGACATCTACTTCATAATTTTTAACCCTCATTCTAGGCTTTTATAATTTATCACTAATTAATTCTTGGTTTAAATACTATTTGATGTATATACTTTTGAGTTTGATTCACTATACTTTAAAAACGTCTCGTTTCATTTTGATAATTTCATCCTCATTTTTATGTCATTTTTCTAATCACAATTTTAACAAGACACTTCACTATTTATTTATTGAAAATACAAAAACCAAAATAAATGTTTTGGAAGTATAAACATCACCAATATGAACCCGAAAAATTATTCATTTCTTCTACCTCACTTTTCTTTGCCCTCCTATGGCTATAAGAATATGATGTTTATATTTATTTAGTTAGAGATCAAAATAGCATTTTAATTAATACTATGGATTTCCAACCCCAATTGGTGCCTAGATTATATTAAAAATAATTCAAGTAACTTGTGTCATTAATTGGAAAAACTTTCTACTTGGAAATCATGATGGATTTTGATTTATTTTCAAGAGCATGAGTGGAGTTGCCAATATTTGCAAAAGTTGACTATGTTCTTTGGTTACTCATCACCCTTTGGAAGTAGAAATGAATTTAAGTACACTAACACTTTTAAAATAGAGGCCAAGTTCTAGCATAATCATAAGCTTTAATTACCATTTCTTTCTAATTTTGAAAAACACATAATTTTTAGCCCAAATAAAAAAAAAGACACAATATGTTACCAAAAAAGAAAAGTTTATTGGCTCTAGTAGTAGTGTAGTTACTAAATTATTTAAGACCCTTTGGTAATTATTTCTAAATGGTTAACAAAATATAATTTTGATAATATCTTATTTTTAGTCCAATATTTAATATAATGTGAAACGCTATAGCCTCAGGATTCAGATCAGGATTTGGAATAAATTTAGCACCCGGTGATTATTTAAGCTGATTCAAGAGGGAAAACTTCCCCTACAAATCAACACGGGTTCTTTCTACATATATTTTGTCCTCAATCACATGCTTCCTATGAAGATGGAAAACGGGCACTCTTTAACTTTTTAGTTATTGAACTACCGAAAAAGAACGTACACGTTGTTGGTATAGATAGTTACTGTCAACTTAAGCCCCTCTTAACCATGCTTACACGATCTCAAGATACCCCTCTGTCAAATTTGTACTCCTTTCGACTCAAATATCACTTAATGTTATATAGTGAATGTCAAAAACTAAAAACCCAAAAAAGTGCACAAGCCAAATTTATGTGGGGATAATGGGAGGCATAAAGCCATTAAACTATTGAAACAATGGTTGTAATATGACTGAAATTTAAGTTTCACATTATCTAAACCTAAGGGAAGATCTTAAATATATAAGTGAGGAGAAACATCTTCATTAGTATATAAATGTAAAATCATGAGAACTTATATTGAAAATGAACCATATCATATCATACTACTATGAAAATGTAAAGAATCTACTGTCCCGGACAATTGTCCTATCTTAAAAATGAAAAAAACAAATAAAACCCACCAAAGCTATGCATTCTATTTATTTCTTAAAAGAAAGTAAAAGGCAAAAGGCTTTGAAAAGAGAAGAGAGAGCATAAAAAAAAAAAGAAAAAAGAAAAAAGTGCAACCTATAAGGATTTGAATTTTGTAGGGCTTTGATTTAGTGATGAGTGAGGGTTTCAAATGGCTGGTGGTGATGGTAGCTGCCAGTTAGTGGTGGTGAGTTAGACTGGGTGACAGCCCCATGTGCCTGTCCCACCACTTCTTACCCTTCCACCACTCATCTCTCTTTTCAAGAATATTAAAAAAAAAACTATGTAGTTGGGTACTACTTATTATTCTATCAAATTTGATACTTTCATAGTGTGATAATGTACAAGTAATTACACTTTTTTTTTTTTTTTTTTACCATGGCCATCTAATAAGTACAAAATCATTAGATCCTAGGCGAGTAGTATTCTAATGAATTTAGTGGTTCCAATCATAATATAAATGAAAGAAAGAGGAAGACATCATAATGAAATATTAATCTTAAAAGATGAGATATGAAAGAATCGGTAGACGGTAAAAACTTAGTTAGTGATAATTGAAACCCTTAAATTAAATGTGGACAAAAATACCTTACACGATTAAAAAGTTTATAGGGTATAATATTTCTTGGGGTATGATGCAATTGTGACTATTCTGATTGGAGCCTACCATCCTAGAGACAATCAGGGTAGCCCATGATGAGCAAACTTTTATGGTGATTCAATATGAGACGAGATTGAACAATAGAGAAGATCTTCGAGTAATTCAATTACATGTATCAGATAATTCACTAACTACCTTGTTGATATAGTAAACTTTTCTTAATTACTTGAATTTTGAAATAGGGATCATGAAAAGAAACAAAATGAAGTGATGCCAAAAAACATGAATGGTAAAAAAGAAAAAGGAAAAAACTATGAAGCTTTTATGCAATATGACATATATGCTAAATGGATATATATGTCATGGGGTTGGCTTAATATCAAAGCTAACATGCAAAGAAAGAAAAAAAAAAAGAAGAAAAAAAACAACAAACCCAAAAAGCATATCAAAGCATCACACACCTTTTTTTTTTTTTTTTTTTTCTATATGGTTAACATCATTAACACATTTGACAAAAAAAAGTGATATCAATTGATTTTCCCTTTGGGTTGGCCACTACTACTTTACCCTCTCTCTATTGCCTTTTTCCCCAAATGCTAGTGGTTCTATGTCTCTTTCTCACTCCCCTCACTTGTTATTTTTTCAAATCCTTTAAGATTCCAATCCAAAACCCAACACCCTTTGCTTTTAAATTTATCTCTTAATTCTAAATTAGCGAGTGACAATCGTAGAATCACTTATGTTTATTAGCATGCGCATAAAAGTTTTATCTTTTCATTCATTTTTACAAACCGGGAAAAAAAAGGTATCTTTATACGAAAACAACCACCTCCTACATACT
Organism: Momordica charantia; assembly: GCF_013281855.1. Lineage (NCBI taxonomy): Eukaryota > Viridiplantae > Streptophyta > Magnoliopsida > Cucurbitales > Cucurbitaceae > Momordica > Momordica charantia. The sequence continues at coordinate 27,258,542 of NW_028275167.1, read as the reverse complement.
TTAGTGCGTCTAGTTGGTGCTGATCTACAAACAGAAACCTAAAATTAAGAAATTATAACGAAATATTGGTATTAGATTTAGAATATGATCAACATGTAAATGTTGTTTTCAAAGTTTTCACAGAAAACTCAAGTTCTGTTATACTGTTCTCAAAGGCTTCACTTGATCTCTCTCTCTCTAGTTGGCCACTAGGGTAGCTATACAAATGCTAGTGGTTTTTTTCCCTTTTCTTTTTGAGGTCTCTTCCTCCACTCCCTCTCTCTTATGCCCAAAAAACCCAACTTTTTTTTGTTCCTCTTGGGAAGAACAAGTAGATAGATGTTAGCAGCTAATTAACAAAAGGGGAACTCTCTTGAAACCCCTTTTACTGATCTCTTAGCCATGGAGATCAAACCCCTCACTCCAAACCCTAACAACAACAACCAAGAAACGCCCTCTAATTCCCTCCTATTTAACCACACCATCTCTCTTGTTGCCGCCACCGCCACCGCCACCGCCACGGACGACTCTTCCCTGAGAAAGCCACCGCCTTCTTCCGCCGCCGGCGACCGCCTGAAACGGGATGAATGGAGTGAAGGCGCCGTCTCCACCCTCCTTGAAGCCTATGAATCCAAATGGGTGCTTAGAAATAGAGCCAAACTCAAAGGCCATGATTGGGAGGACGTGGCGCGCCACGTGTCGTCGAGGGCCAATTTTACCAAATCGCCCAAAACGCAAACGCAGTGTAAGAACAAGATTGAGTCTATGAAGAAGCGCTACCGGTCGGAATCTGCCGCCGCCGTCGACGCCGCCGCTGCCTCCGCCTGGCCCTTGTATAACCGTCTTGATCTCTTGCTACGTGGAAATACGGTCACGCCACCGCTGCCACTGCCGCCGCCGCCGCAGTCTCCTCCGATGGCCAACAATAACCCGCCGGTCATTATTGTGGAGGTCTCTCCGCCAGCTCCGCCGCCGTTTGTGGCGGCGCAGAATTCGCACGGATCCAATGGCGTTGATAGGATTAATCCCAAGGTCTCTCTCTGCCAAACCCACCTTTTATTTATTTAATTTTATTTTTCTACTTTTATGTATTAAATATGTTTTTAAATTTTATTTTAGAACACTTTCATTGGCTATAGCTTTTAGCATTTTTGTCCCTTTTTACTTTATTTTTTTACAAGGATTTCTAAGATTTCTCCAATTTATTAAAATTCAACCTCCAAATTGCTTCATATTACTAAATATATAGTAAAACTTTAAACTACACTTTTTTGTTCTTGCATTTAATTGCTATATATGTTTTCTTTTTCTTTATTTTCATTTAAGAAAAAAATTATCCGATGAGGATTGAACTTTCCATGTTTATCAATATAACAAATATTACTCGAATTGACATAAAAAATAATAAAAATTCTGTGAAGGTTAATATATAAACAGGTAGGTAATTTGATTTTATAAGTTTTGTGGGCAAGGTAAAACCAAACTAGGGTTTTGACGAGGAAAAACATTTTCTTACCATTTTAGATGCAAGTCATTATTGTTCTTTTTTCCCCCTCGAAAAATGAACTTGTTTCATGGGTTAAATTTATGATTAGACTCAAAAAAAGTTGATTGATTGCTGTAAGTAAATTTTTACATCACAACTAATATAAGCCTAAATGATTGAATATATTTATGTTGATATAGGAAGATGAGATCGAAACCAGGCTATCAGATCACTTATCAGACAAGAACAACAACGACAACAACAACATCGAAACAGATAGTAGCACGCCAGCAATATTATATAGTGACAAAGATCAGAAGCTAAGGTCGAAGCAGCAACCGAAGATGAAGAAGAACAAGAAGAAGAAGAGGATGTCCGAGGAGTTGGATCAGATCGCGAGCAGCATTCGGTGGTTGGCCGAGGTCGTGGTGAGATCGGAGCAAGCAAGGATGGACATGATAAGGGACATAGAGAGAATGAGAGCAGAGGCAGAGGCCAAAAGAGGAGAAATGGACCTCAAAAGAACAGAAATAATTGCAAACACTCAGTTGGAGATTGCTAAGCTCTTTGCAGCTGGTGGAAAAAAAGGTGTTGATTCTTCACTAAGGATTGGGAGAAGTTGATGATCATTAAGAAACATAATCAATCATTAAAAAGCTTAATTACTTTATGCTAATCAATTATGATATATCATATAAATTAATCAATGTACGTAAGTACAAACTGCCCTTTGTTTTATTTTAGAATTTTAAATTAGGGAAAGAGAAAAAATAGATAAAAGGGAATTAGGAGATAATTAACTTTAATTACTCCCTTTACTCGATGTAAGTTCTCTCTGATTCAGCATAAATAATGCTGTTTTGTTTTACTAAAATAATAAAAAGTTATTATTAACTTTCTCTCTACTTTTTTTAGCCAAAAAGATGATAAATTTGAATGGTGATGATTTTAAAATATAGATTAATTTGGATTACATTTGAAAGTGGCAATTTGTTATGAGAAAAGTATAAATTATTTATTATATATATATCTTTCAAAAAATGGTAGGATAAAACATTCTTGTATGAACTAATATATTTGTTAACAAAATTGGTAGAATATTTTAAGGAAATAAGATTTAAATTCTATTATCGTTGATTTTATATTTTATTTTAAGTCCTATTTTAACTTATTACCGTAAAATTTTCATATATTGTCATTTTTTGAGAAAAAAAAAACATATGTTAGTTGTCAATTATATAAAATAATAATTAAAAAAAGAATTTGGAAATGAATCGATTAAAATTATCAAAGTTAATGGTTTGTTTAACGAATTATCGACGACCACGTATCCACGAATCGTACATCAAAATAATCATTATTCATTCAGGATGAATCGGATATCACTCATCACTTAGAAGATTCGAGATAGCTTGGCAAGCGATGTTGAGCCGACCCACATGATACACCTTGACCAACCTTCTTAAGGACGAGCCAACCTTCAAAAACATCAGCCGACGCAAACTTTCAACAAGATCTACGACAACGCGTCGTGATTCTCTCGAAAATGTTAGAGAGTCATTATAGAATTGTTGGAGGTCCTATTGGAAGCTCGCCTCTATAAATAAAGATCTCACCTCATTCTTCATATACACGAAACTGTTCTCTCTCAATGAATACTTCCCTCTTTTTGCAAGTCCATTCCTTCCTGAGCTACACCCAATCCAAACTTCATAGCCTCTAATCATTTTTTTGGATAAAACAAAGAGAATAATTAAAGCTTCATCTAATAATTATTTTTTAGATTTTATACTTTTATAAATTAAAAAAAACACTACCTCCACCTATGTGATTATTTATTTTGTTATATACCTTTTCTAAACATTTTTGAAATCTATATCCAAATTTTGCAACTTTTGCTTTTAATTAGCACTCAAAAAAAAAAAAAGAAAAAAACACTCAAGGTGGAGGAAGTGGGCCATCAGCCCATTAAAAAATGGCTTAGGTGTGACCCAATTCATAGCCCGCGAAATGTCCAAAATAGAAGATTTGCAGCAAAATCAACAATGGGTGAGATCATCCGTGTGAGGAAAAAAAGAAGAAAAACAAAATAAAAGTTTTGTTGTTATGCAATATAGAGAAATCATGAAGGATGGAAAATATAAAGCTAACTTTCTATAAGCTCTATTTTTTTTTGGCCCATTTTTAAAATTTTAATTTTATTATTTTAACTCACAATAAAATAAATCAATAAAACATTGGATTCTGAAATAAAGATTTTCAAATGTTAGGAAAAAAATAAAACTTTTAAAAGTAATATAATAAAAATATGGAGACAAAAGTATGATTTAATTGGTTTTATATCATTCGTAACAATATATTTATTTAAATTTACGACACTGCATCTACTTCTTTTCTTGAAGCTGGAGGTTTAAATTCTTACCTTCACATAGTGTATTAAAAAAACATTTAAACTTGTCCATGTGTGTATATATATTAAATTAGTTTAAGATTTATTTTCCATTAATTTAACTCTTACTTAAATCTCCATATAATTCTTATTCAAATGAGTTTCAAACGATATATTGAAATCATTTTTTAAATCAATCCAAGCATATCTTGATTGGGTAAAGTATATATCTTCAACCAAAAGATAGAATATTCATCCAACATGAACTTAGTTCAATAATTGGTACTTGTCTCTAATCAAGAGATCATGATTTCGAATCCGCTCCCCACTTGTTGTATCATAAAAAAATTTAAAAAAAAATTCAAATTTTCACATTAACCTAACAAAAATGATTTTTATATTGAAAAGACTATAATTAGAAGGCAATAAAGTTAACACCTAAAAAACAATAAACTTTTACTTTTTCCATTATGGTATTTTCTTCAAAAGAACCCATCCCCCAGATGAGAAACATATTTTTCATTCCATCCACAATGCCATGGTCAAATTTTTGTTGATTTTTTTTTTTTGACAAATTATAATTTTAGTCATAGAAATTCAACAAGTCAATTAGATAAAGTAATAAAAAGTAAATATAACATCATAAATTCTCATCAAATGAAAAAATTCATAAAAATAAATAAATTCATTAATAAGAGTTATTTAATAATAAACATTTTACACCTTTTTTTTAAGTTAGAAGATTATTATTAATCTTACATGGCAAATTTTAATGTTTCTTCTACATCCCAACATTGGCAACCCCTCCACCTATGTTATTTTAAACTCAACTCTGATGTGTAGGTAAAAAAAATGTAGATTTTATAAGCTATTGATACAATGTCAGTAGTAGAATCCTTTCTAGACTATATTACAGATGTTGTGGAGCTCGTAAAAGCGATAGACACTAATTATAGGCAATCAGATGGCACATGAAGTCGGTATTCATCCGTTTATGGGCAGAGGTCGATTTCTTGATCCTTTGTAAGTTACTTCTTAATGATGAAAATGTGGGAAATAAACTTCAAAATTTTATCAATGACCATAAAGACCATCAGAGGCGAGGTTACGTTGGAGGCTTTCTCTTCACTCCACGGTCTTGTAACACTACCGTCTGTGAGCTATCCTGACATGCTTGAAGAAATAGATGTTCAAAAATATGATTAACGGTGATTTGATCAAAATGCTCTTCCCATTTAATTTTCTTTTTCTTTCTTTTATTTTTTGCTGCTTTCGGCTCGTAATATAAAAATTAAAATAATAATAATTAACCAAAAAAAAGTAACCAAATTTAGAAATTTATTTCGAATAGAAGTTGGTAATATAGTAATATATCATATATTAACCATTTTTAAGGGCATTTCTAAAAAAAAAAGGGTATTTATGTAAAAGAACAATTTAAACAGCGACTCCGCCGCGGCCAAGGCCCAACCAACCGACAGGCCCATGGTCAGAAAAGTCTGTCCAACAAGAGACCCGTATACGCCACTTTCATTCCGCCACCCTGTTTTCTCCACGCCCCTTCCTCCGCTCGTGCCACACACGCGCGTTCCAATTAAAATTTTTTAAATTAAATCATTTCTAATTTTTTCTGTAATTTTTAAAAATTATCAATTAAGTCAATAAAATCTTTTTTAGTTCATCGAAGGTACAAATCCGAGATTAGAGAGATAAATAATATCGTGATTAGTTTTTTTTAGTACAACATATAGGAGTATGAGATCGAATTCACATACTATTGATTGGAGATATATGTTAATTATCGTTGAAGTATGTTCGCTTTGATAATATTGTAATTAATTTGTTATTTTCACATAATATTTGTATGTCATTAAATTATTGTTTTATTAATATATTTAAACATACGGATATGTTCTAAAAAAAGTCAGAAGATTATTTGTTATAAAATTTTTTTATAGAAAGATTTAGTTGGGAATTTTTAATAGGCAATTTTAAAATTTTAAAATAATTAGGAACCAAAATTAAAATTTACCCATTATGCATCATTTCATATATAAAACGAAAAAGTTTTCAAAAAAAGAAAAAAAATATACATATATTTAACGAAAAAGGAAAAAAAAACAAAATAACAAGTTAACAACCACCCCCAAATTAATATAATAATAAAGAAATTCCACTTTCTTCACATTTTTTTCTCCTTTCATTTTCTACATTAGATATATTAAAATCTCTAACATTTCTCATAATTTACCCAAAAAACAAACACCGGCCGCCGGAAGTCAATAATGTTCGACGAAAAGCCCTAACCAACGAATCGCCGGCGCAATGTATTTGGCGGCGGATCGATTTCTGTCATACGACGACGTTTCCGACGCCTACTTCGGTAGGAGAGAAAGCGAGGAGGAGCAACGCCGCCATGATGCCGACGGGGAAGAAGAGGAGCACTAGCGGCGGCGGAGGCAGCGGCGGCAATACCAGCGGCAGAACGACCATCGAGACCGCCACGGTGGCGAGGACGAGAATGGACACTAAGTTGAAGCAACGTACCATACTAATTTGCCGGTGGTCGGAGCTCGGATCATGTCACTGATCGGCGGCGGCGGCGGCAATGTTTTGTAAGAATTCCGGTGAGGAGGCGGAGATTATGCGACGGAGAGCTTTTTTTTTTGTAACGAAATTGACCGAGGCGGAGGGATTGGGTGGGGTTTATATAGGTCGCCTGTGGGGCCGTCCGATTAGAAAAATAAAAAATTATTAATAATAATTAATAAAAGCAAAAAAAAATAATAATAATAAAAGGAAAAAGCGTTGGTTTGGGGGTCAGCGAGTGCATGCATCTACGGACCCGTTTCGTGAGGGTGAAATGAATCACCGCCGTTTGATTTTCCAATTCCACCCTGTGGGATCCACGGATGCGTGTTTTCTTTCATTTTTACTTTGCGTTTTAATTTGGAAAAAAAAAAAAAACTTAAATTTCATTTAAAGGGTATTCACATTTTTTTTTCTTTTTTTGAGGAAATTTAAAGGTTATTCACTTTTAGGTTTAAAATCATATTTATTTCCTTTTGTTCCTTTTGTCTTATGTACTTGACTTTTAAATCAAACTTTAAAATAATAATTGCTTTTTTAATAGTAAAATAATAATTATTTTAGTTTTCACCAAAATTTTACCATTTAATTACCTTCTCAGCACTGTTTAATATATTATCTATTTAGGTTAGTATAGGAATATTTTTTTAAACAATAATTTAGGGATATGAGAACCTCCTACCTTCAGAAAATGAATACATATCAATTACAACTCACGTGTACGGTGTACGAATATAGAGATTAAAGAATTTACGAAGTTATTCTTGAAGTTAGGCTCAAATTTATGTAGCCTCCTAATGTTTCAAATGTATCTTTTAGTTTATATTTTTAAATCATTTATTTTAATCTTCAAGTTTGGTTAAGGAATAAACTCATTTACATCTATGCACTTTATTCGGTTTTTAAACTTTTAATTGAATTCTAAAATTAAATAAATGGTAAGTTAGTATCTTCTCAATATTGAATTACCAAAGTTTTGTTAAAGAATAAACTCATTTTCATCTGTGCACTTCATTCGAGTTTTAAACTTAAATAAATGGTATGTTAGAATTACAAAATTACTTACAAACCAATCAACAAACCGTATAAAAGTAAACCAATATTGGACCCGAAAATCAAACTACACAAAATGTTTAAACCTAACAACAAAAATATTTAAATTTATCAACCGAATCTAGTAGATAATCATAAAATTAGTATCCAAGGCATTAAAAACCATCCAAAACTAATACTAATTAAAAAAAATTATCTTCTAAAAACACTTAAAATTAAAGTATTTTGGTGATGTGGCAAAATATGTACTATTATGTGAGTCAAAATAATACAATTATATGATATCTCAAATAATTAAACATTAGAAGTTCAAATATCGCTTTAAGTATATTTAATTTATATATGTGCATGTGGGAGAAGGACTTTTCTTGACTTGCCAAAATAAATTTATAAAAGACATGTAACTAAACAAATACATTGAATATTAATCAAACTACAAGCAAACAAGCTCCTACTTATTATTATTATTATTATTATTATTATTATTATTATTATTATTATTATTATTATTATTATTTTAGTACAACTAGTGGAGTGGAGAATTCGAACTTATGACTTCTGAATCAGAAACAAATGTCAAATATTAATTACAGCTGAGTTAAGTTCATTTTGGCCAAACAAACCCCTACTTAAATATCGTAATATTGTATCCATGCTTTTAATTTAAAGTTTCAATTCTATTTTTGATAGTAAAATTAAATTAAATTTCAATTATTAAAGTTCCATTTTAAAAATTAAGCTTATAAATACCTCCTCCGTTGATGTGTTTCTTACATTGTTATCTACTTTATAAAAATATTTTCAAATTCTAAAGCAAATTTTAAAATTTATAAAAAAAAAAGAATGTTTCAATTTTTTTCAATTGAACTAAAATTCAAATGTATTTTTAAAAAATATAAAAGAAATAACTTTTCATTAAGCAAACGTGATATTTTTTTTAATTTAAAAGTAGAATATCATAGTGAAATAGAGCCTAAATATTTCTATATTTAATAAAAATGAAACAAATTTCATGATAAGTTATCCATACATGCAACGCCAAAAGAAATTATTATCACTTCTAAATTTGAGATTGAACTTCATTTTTTTTATTACAACATCATGTGAATGTAAGAATTGGAAGCCACTATTTTTTTTTTATTCTAATTTGAAACTATGCTAACGATTAAATCTAAATCATTTATATCATATTATTAAAACAAGATCTCATATTAGAAATAGTTAAATTAGTTAGGTATATAACAATAACATGTTATCCTATAGATTTGAACTTATTAAAAAGACATAACAAAATTCTTAAGAATTGGGAATGTGGTTGGGAGGGAGTGTGTCGGGTGAAGAACCGAATCGGACCGAATCAAAGGGACAGATCCCGATTTATTCAGCGGATACGTTTCGGTTTCGGACACAGAAATTATAAATTAATTAAATAGAAAAAAAAATCAATATCAATTTAATAAATCATCCAAAAAAAAAAACATTTAGGTTGTTTTTGGCTTTATTTTCTGATGGTTTTTGGCGTCGGTTCTTTGAATCCGGAACAAACTCATTAAATAATAACGTCCACGGAAACGACATCGTTTCAGATGCGGATGTCTCGAAAATACCCTAAATTAATTTAAATAATTACTTGAATCTCAAACATGAATTATAAATACAATAATAAGTTATAAAATCTTGTCTTGTTTTTTAAATTTTGGAGGGAGAATCGAAAAACGACGTCATTTTTGGATTCCCTTCTCTCTCTTGGCTCTATTTTGAAGATCTGATTCGATATTTATTTAGTTTATCTAAATCGATTTTGATGAGAGAGAGAGAAGAAATATTTTCTTAAATTAATCTGATTATTAAATTAATTTGTCAGATAATAAAATTCTTTTCCTTTTTTCTTCTTTGAAACTCGGTACAGATAATAAGGTCTAGTTGGTTTTTTCTAAACATTTTAAATGCGATAAATAGATAATATTTACAATAATGTTTTGAGCTAATACAAATTGAGTGAGAAATATAAAAAGTAGGAGAGAAGTGAAACTTTTTCTTTTTTTTTTCAAAATAAAAAGTCAATTTTTTTTGTGGTGATCAATAAAAAATTTCTATTGTTAAAGTACTATTCTACTATTTCTTTTTTATCAATTGAGTTTTTTTTTAATCGATTAAGTTGCAAAATAGATGAGAGAATTTAAATAAATTCAAACACCTATTTTAGGGATTAATGATTTCCATGTATTTTCCGACATCAAATGTTGCAGGCGGTTGTCCCGTGAGATTAATCGAAGAATGCATAAACTGACCCAAACGCTCACTGATATTAAAAAAAAAAAAGATCTCTATTGGTTAAATTTAAAATTACTTAATTTTGATGGTTGAGTAAAAGAACCTAATTATATGCCTTTAAACTTTAAATTGTAATTCTATGGAGTATTAAATTAAATGTCATCCTAAACATAGAAATGTCGTGAATTCAAATCTTCACTCCCGCGCACTGTCAACTAAATAATGATAGATTTTAGTTCAGGTTAATCTTTGTACTTTCAAACCATTCGTTTTGGTCATTATACTTTTAAAAAGTGATTAATTTGAATTTTGATCCCTATTTGCAAATTTTTAGCCCCAATTTTATATACAACCAAAACTCTTTAATGCAAATTTATGGCAACATTTCAAAAAATTTAATGAGAAAAATATCATGCTAAAATTATGATAAAAAAAAGTAGAGATAAAAATGAAAATAAAGAAATAAAAATGGTCACTTTTAGAAAAAGTACAACACCAAAATAAAAGTTTCGTAAGTATATAAACTAAAATAAACAAAAATTGAAATTACGAAGACCGTTTTCAGAATATAAAAATTAAAATCAGTCAAAACTATAAGGACAAAAAATAATATTTAAATCTTAAATATATAAGTCTCAAAATTGTAATTATAATTTTCTATTTATTAGAAAAAAAATGTTGATAACCAATGATAAGAAAACAGGTGATGAATTCCCAGCCTCTAATTTAATTAAACAAGTAAAGAAAAGGAAATGACAGAGAGTCCAATTTGGCCATCTTTGCAAGATGCATTGACATCAACAGACCTTTCCAATTTCCCTCTAAATTTGGTTAAATTTCAAAATTTTGGATTAACCCCAAATTGTTGAGACTTCTCATTTGATAATGTGTTTTGATTTTTTTTCTAAACAAAAAAGTTTGTTTCATAGGTTAGAAAAAGAAGTGTGGACGACTCTACGAGATAGAGTGACATCGTTTGTAAGAGAGATTCAATATGTTCCTTAAAGATAAATGTTGGCCGCACGTTCAACTTTTGCTTTATTTAACTATCAAGTTGTTTCTACCAATTTTGTATAACTAAATTACGCCATGTTTTAGAGTAGTGACAGATCCAAAATTTTATATCGTAGAGGTTTAAATTTGTACATATATACCTATACGCACTCCTAGTTTACATGTTTTGATATTAAAATTCTAAATTACAAGTTTGTTCTTAAATTTTCAAATTTGTATATCAAATCCTAAGTTCTATATGTTTTGATACCGGTGGGTTTCTAAATTTTAACAAATGTTAAATATGTCTCTAAACTTTTAATTTATATCTGTTAGATCCTTGACTTTTTAAAATAGACTAATAAGTTATGGATATATATTAGACAAAAAATTTTAAAAATTTGATCACCTATTAGATATTTTTTAAAGTTCCGAAACCTAAAAGACAACTCTAAAAGTTCATACCACTGCACTAGTAAGCTTATATAAGAACTTTGATGAAGTGAAACTACTACCAATTTCAAAGTAGAGAGCGGGTTCTAAGCCCGACCTAGATTCGTCACTGTTTGGAAGTGGTTTCAATATAAAAAAGAACAAAAAATTCACTTTGTCATTTTTTAAAATGACTTGTTCAACATATGTTACATCATTATTTGATTAATAGCATCAATAATAGAAATCACACAAACTCACATTTCAAACGTATCAAGATATTGATTTACCGTTTAGAAAGAAAAAAAAAACCATAGGACCTACGGTTTTTTCTTTTCTTTTATTTTAATACAACATGTGAGGTGAGGTGAAGTATCGAATTCACAACCTCTTCACTGGAGATATAAGTCAATTACTGCGTAACTATGTTCGCTTTAACGTCTTCCAGTCTATTTAGTTTGTCTTCGATTTAAAAAGTTATATGAGAAATTAAGATTTTAAAATCTTCCTTCTAATTTGTTCTAGATATAAAATATTACATTTTGTCAAATTAAAATATTACATTTAGTAGGTAAATATTTAAAAAACAAAATTGTTATAGATTTATACGTATTTTGTCAAATTAAAAATATATAAATAAATAAATTGGCCTCTAATTAAAAGTATTTTCAATTTTTTCCTTTAAAATTTAGTTTGAGTTTTTTTTCCAATGTGGTCCTTATTGTTTAAATTTAGTTTCAATTTGATCAATATAGTTTAAAAAAGTTTAATTTGGTCCTTTCAATTGAATCAAATTTCACAAATCGTCTCTACGTATATCAAATTAACAATTTTTTTCTTACTGAATTTATTTTCTATTTGCATTAGGTTTTTCTTTTTCCTTTTTTAGTACAACATATGTGGGGTGAAAAATTCGAATTTACAACTTTTTGGTTGGACATAGATGTTTTAATCCATTAAACTATGGTTATATTAAGTTCTAAGGCTAAGTAAGAATAGAAGGGTATAATTAAATTTTTTTAGTGGTAAAATATCATGTAGACAACTTATGCCACCTAATCAAATTGAAACTAAGCTAAAATAATAGAGAATAAATTAATGCTTCAAAAAGGAAATGGAGAATAAATTAACATTTCCAGAACCACGGCGTGGATGAAATTAAGGATTTCTTTTTTTTTTTTTTGGTTTATAATGCTTTTCATTAAACTTATTTCAAAAATATATCACCTATACCAAACTATTTAAAAAAATAATATTTTGAAAATAGTTTGCCGTCTCTTGAATAGAAGACACGTAGATGGCGTTTGATTGATGTCACGTCTTGAAAAATTTAAAACATGGTCGTCTCTTCATAGACGACCAATTAGACGTACTTTACTTTGATCGCCTCGACAAAGGATGACAACATTGCTTTGTAAAAAAAAAAAGGGAAGGATTACGGTATATTATATAAAGCATCAACCCTCATAGCATGAGTTTGAATTTGTTTTTACATTCTAATTTTTTTTTAATTTTAGAAATAATCAACTTTCTTTCTTCTTTTTTTTTCCTCTGAGATAGTCAACTTCCCACTCCTATTTCTTCTTATTATTATTATATATCTCTATCATCAAATATCATATTGAAAATTGATTTGATTCATATTTTATATTTAGATATCATTTTTATCTTTTTTTTTTTTACTTTTTAACTTATTTTATTATTAATAATTAACTTTAATTTTATGTTTTTACAATTATAAATATAATAAAATATATTTAATAAACCTATGATGTTTTTATAAACCCTAAAGTACATACTAATTTAGTTAAATAAATTATTTTTATAATAAATAAAATAAATATTTTTATTACGTTGCACGTGGTATTGAACTGGTATATATAATAGATAGGACTGAGATTCAAACTTAAGCTTGCATGGATAACAATCTAGGCACCTCCCAGTATACTATAACATAATTTTGATGTACATATACCATTTGTATTATATAATACATTAAATGATGTTATTATTACTATTTTTAAAAAACAACGTTGTCGTCTATTGAAGGGACGACGGTGTAAAAGAGTGCCTAGTTTGTTTAATTTTTTTCAAAAAATGATCGGTGCCATGTCTGCATATCGTCTCTTTAATAAAAATCATTATTAAAACATATCCATGAAACTAAAACCAATTTTGTATTTTTGGTTTTTTTTTTTTTTTTTGAGAGGTAGTTTTTCTCTATTTTTTGCAAAGGCAAATTTGTAATTTTATCAAAAACGTTCGTAGCAGTATTTTCACGTATCGCCCACAGAAAGAGAAACCACTCACGGTCACAATTATGTTTTATTTATTATTTTCTTTTTCATTTTTCCTTTTTCCTTTTTTTTCTCTTTTTTATTTTCTTTTTATTTTTCAAGAAAGTGAAGAAATTCCAGTCACTTTTCTCGCTGTCTTCACGTGATGTTTAATTTTGGTATTCTCTCTCTTACCAAACATGTTAAATGTCCGACATAAATACAAATATCTCAATTTTACGAAAATCGTAAAAATATTATTTTCCATGGATATTTTAATAAGATTATAAAAATAAAAAATATTTAATTAAATTAACAAATAAGTATTTCGCCCTTCTTAAATAAATAAAAAAACGATTTATATTAATACTAATATTAGTTGTATATTAGTAATATTTTATTGATAATTTTTATGTTTATCGATCTTTTTCTAATACTATAGAAATGTCGATTTACTTTCTTTTTTGTTTTAGTACAACCTGTGAGGATAAGGGATCGAACTTACAACCTCTTGGTTGGAGATATATATCAATTATCGCTCAATTATGCTCGCTTTTGAAAATGTCGATTTACTTCTTGATGTCGAACTCATGACATATGGAAATATCGACGGAAATGTTGACATGTTGACAGAAATTTAATATCCTGTACCAAACAAGTTAAGCTTTTTTTTAAAAAAAAATAATAATAGAGATGGAGCTTCGAAGCTTTGACTAAAAAAAATATGTGTTAATTAATTAAGTTGAATTGTGAGCAAAAAGCAAAAGTATTAAATTTTAATCGACATTTCCATGTGTCCACGAATTCAAGAATAAAAAATAAAAAAAATATGAGAAATATCAAACATAATATCAATTATCAACATAAAATTAATGAATCATTTTTAACTTATTTAAAAATAGTCAAATGCTTATTCGTTATTTAAAATATCCGTTACCAACTTTTTAGTTTTATAATATTTCTAAAAATATTTATCGACGTCGATATTTTATCAATATTTCTATAAAAAATTCTAAAAAATTGAGACTTCTACACTTTCATCAACATCGACATTTAAAACCTTGACAAAAATCTAATAAATTCTGAAATTATTGTTCTAGAAACATGCTGCTCATGTATTACTTGACACGTGAAATTCAACTCACACACAATCCAATCTAATCCAAACCAGTCAATTAAAAATTAATTTTTTCTAGTGATATGTTTACGCAACATATCCACGTGTCCAAATACGTTAGAATTGGAGGCAGAGAGAGAATTGTGAAAATGGAAAAAGGAGAATGGAAGAAGAAAAATATGAAATGTTAAAAGTTAAAAAGCTAAAATGGTATTTCTTGGAAACCACGCATCGTCTCAGTTCAATGCACAGCCCTGGACTCTGATTTGGCGGCGCGTCGCCCCCACTCGCCGACCCAGAAAGTGGGCAAAGAAAGAAGGTTAATTATTAGGTTACAATTCCACCTAACAATTCACATTCCACGAATCTAACTCTCACACAATTCACGTGTTCGTCCACGCGCCCCTATCTCTCTCCCGTCCTCTTTCCAACTTCAGTACCACAATCGTACGATGGGAGATCGAATCATCGATCATAGAGATATTAATCGATGTTTCATTCACTTAAGCTATGTTCAAATTGACCTCTTCAAATGTGAATGACAAACGTGACAAGACTAAGAGAGAGGGAATTTTTCGATACTACGTTATTATATGGATAATTTATTATCTACTACACAACATTGTTTATGAATGATCTAGAGTCAAGCAACGTTAAAGAATTATTTATGTGGATCAGAGTGCTAGAAATTTCTCCCTACTATATTTTAGAATAATAATTTCATTCATTATCAGCCACATCAATATTATAGTTTAATTAGAATACGTAGGATCCAACAATTAAGATGAACTATTAACGAAAAGAAATTCAAAATTAGAAGAAAAAGAGCATTACTACTCGTCAAAAAAAATGTAATTATTATAAAGAGAAAGAAGGTTGGAAGAAAAAGAGAAGAGGATGTTTTGTTTGATTGTTTGACGAAGAAGAGCCCAATTGGATTTGAGGATTGGATTCTTCTAAATGGTCATTTTCTTCGGCTTTTGGGTTTAAAATGTGAACCTAATTGGACTTCTATAAATCCAAAATGCCTAATTTCTTTTCTTTAATATCAACTTCCCAACCAATCACTAATGTCGGTTTCACTGTTTAATGAAATTGTTGGGAGAGATGTCTTTTTGTACACTTTGATAAGGGCATCTTTGGATTAAAAAGTTGTTAGATGCAAGATTTTGGATGAGTTGGTACGTTTTAGAGTCTGAACTTGGCTAGATTCTTGTTTGGTCCAGCTATAATTCGAACACATATTAACTTTTGAAGTTTAAGTGAGTACTTAGTTTGAATTGATGCCGAGTCGAGCTTAGTAGGAATCGCGTTATATTGAGTAGCTTTGTGAGGGATGGACTCCGCCTTTTTCTAGAGAAGTTTTGGAAAGTGTTGGCCAATCAGTTGATTTTTCGTCGGTAACGAACTGAGCTTTCGTAGGTTAGTCAGAAGTGACTTTGTGTGGCCTGCCTCGTCTTTAGCTTGTTCAAGCTAATGCCCAAATACGTGCTGACAAGCGAGAGGACCAATTTTATTTTGGTGTTTCTTTTGAGTTCTAAAACTGCAAAATGCACTCTTTTAATGTGTTGATAGCATTAAACCAATTATGTTTTACTATAGATCTAATCCTTTTAAATTCATTTCTTCATTTCTTTTGTGGAGCGTTTGGGGTGCAAATTTACTATCTTAAATCTAAGTAAACTTGAGAGTTTAGGGTGAGGGTTTTAAAAAAAAAAACTGATTTTAGAAAAGTTGGTTAATTTTTCTTGAACAGGTTTGATTAGTGTGGCTAAAGACTCTAGTTGTTTCCTTAGAAAACGGCAATGGTGCGTTTGCACTTTATTGATATCTAATTCGGTCACCGAGCAGTCGAACGTCTTTTTAGAACCCAGGATGATAATTGATTAGTTGACATTACAACAAGTCATCATGAAAGATCTCTACTTAGATATAACACGATAAAATCTTATGATGTGTTTTGAATGTTTGTTTAAAAAAACAAGAACATCGTGTTTACTTTTAGCGAATATAGTAGTGGTAACTTTTGATTCGACCCCTTAGTTTGGACCATTCTTTTTAGATGAGAAGGCAAAGATACTTTTCTTTATTTGAAAGAGTTGGTCATTGAATCAAATGGAGTAAATTGGAGGAAATACACTCCCCCTTCACCTCATTTCATAACATCCAAATTTATTCAAAATTATGGAGATGCTTTCTTGCTGTCACTTATTATTTTTTAGTGTTCTTTTGCAGGTCAATTTTTGGGATGCAATTTCCAATATGAATGAGGTTATCAAATTAAATGGAACTCTACTAGATTCTCAGTACCAATTTTTGATTGGGGTAATTGAGGTTTTTTTATTTTATTTTTTTTTGTGATTATAGCAATGGGTAATAGGGTTACTTTTAAAAGTTATTAGACATCAATTTCCGTTAAGTTGAGCTGTAACTTAACAGTTAAGTTTAAATGAACTGAATTTTCAAAATATTTATTTTAGTCTATAAGCTTGCTTTTAAATTTATTCTATTTTATCCTTAAATTTTCGAAACAACAGTTTTATTGTAAACTTTAAACAATATAGCTTTAAATATGTGTTACATATTGATCCAAGCATATATTGAAAGCACATAGGTTGGTTGATAGCTCAGACACAAAATAATAAACAAAATTAGGTTTTAAACATATTTTGAATACTATAATAATTATTTTTTCAAGTAGCAAAAACTAAAATGGAATACATGAAGTTTAAAATACAAAACAGAACAAACTTATTATGAAAATAATAATAATAACAAACTTGAAGGACTAAAATAAAATTTAATCGTAAAAATATCAAAATCACAATTTTATGAGAAATATTATGGGATATTTCTGACAGTATTATAAAAGCAAAAAACATTAAAATTTACGACATAACATTTCACATTTTTTACAAAATTATGAAAAATATCAATTTATCCCATGTCAAACCCACGTACAATGTTATGGAAATATCAAATACACCAAGTTCATCACTGTATCTGTTTCACGTAATCATACACAACAAACAATATTTCTCTTACCAAAATAGTGAGAAACAAACTTAATCTTTACCTTAAAGTTTAATTTGAAACCTGTAAAAACAAAAGTAAAACCCTGTTCTGAATTAATGAAATGAACTTCCTGATTTTACTCTGCTAATGAGGCACAAAAATAACTATACTAGAATTTCTTTTACACCAGATGATGCAGAGTGGAAAATTAGTACTTTGTCCACTAAGCTAAGCTTGGAAAACTACTACTAGAACTTTCTAATAAACAGCTACAATACTTCAATACCATATCTAAGGACTATTCTATTTCCCTCTATGGGGGTTGAGGGGCTATTATACACAGATTCTATACATTGGTTAGGCATCAAATACTTCAAATGGACATGAACTGGTAACAGAGGGCTTTGAATCAAATGGACATGAACTGGTGACAGAGGGCTTTGAAACCTTTCGAATAGGATGCCTACCAACAAAGTGGCAGCCAAAGACTAGCTAGCATTCCTCATTCAACATGAAGTCCAACTCACTTGGGGGGGTAACCCTCTTTCGTATGAGCATTTCGACGGTTGGACACTTCCTTTTTCGCCCTCCCCTTGGCTTTGAGCGGAATTGTTCATCAGCTACTTCAAAATCCCCCTGATTTCAGGGTAACACACTCTTTAAAATATTCTCTCTGGACGTCAGGAGTAGACGAATACAAACTGTTTTCTTTTATAAGAAAAGATAGAAATTCTATCAATGCAAGACTTACATTAATGTAAACATGGTGGCCACTTCTCTCGTGATTGTCTCTAACATGCCTGTACCCAAATCTCATGCCACAACCAGAAAAGCTACACTCAAAAGGTTTTTGTTCCAGGTGCACAACCTTCATATGTTGGCGGAGATTTGAATCCTGAATCATTAACAAGGAAACATATCAAAGATCAGATCCCATCCAGTCTAAATAACAATAATGGCATTCGTTGGGAGTCTTTATAGCCCAGCTAAAAGTAGTTTAACCAATAAAGGAATTTACAGAGTCTGGGCTACTTACAGTTGAAAACACTTTACTACAGCCCTCATGCGGGCATTGAATTATCTTTTGTGGACCTTCACTTTCATGCTTACGTAGATGTCGTTTGATGTTCTTCCTCAATTTTTCAGATCCACATATCTCACATTTAATATATTGGTGGCAGGATTGTATATGAGCCTTAAGACATTGCTTGTTGGTGAAAGGTCGCATGCAACCCGGTTCAGCACAATATGCCTCTATTGAATCCAGCTTAACTACAGTTAATTTGAATAAATACATTGATATCTTAAATCAAGCAGTTAAAATTTAGTAGAGAATAAAAAGATGGGAACTTGCCATGGGAATCCTCATGTTTTTGCAATTGAGATCCATATCTGAACACCTTTCCACATCCATCTTCTGGACAAACAAACTGCTTCTCACATTTAGCTTCAGGACGAGCATCATCTTCATGGAAATTTTTCCAGTGTCTTTTCAAACTGTCTTGACTTGCAAATTCATTGCTGCAGCTCTCAATTGGACACTTGAATACATTTCCTTGATGTTGGAGTAGGTGGCGAGTCAAATGATCCTTTCTTCTATAACTGGCTTGACAACCATCTATTGAGCAGATGTATGGCCTCTGCAGAAAAATAATGCAATAAAATTGGTCAACTGAAATTTTCAAATAAGAAGTCTCTTCCCAACATTCTCAATTACTAGACTTCAAACCTCAAAATACTGAAGCGTGACCGAGGCCCACTTGATGGAGCTTCTCAGGAGGTCTCCCAACCTGATACTGATCCATTCAAGCAAGAAAATGCAGCCTCGTGCATTTTGGAGTTCTTATTGTGGGATCCAATGCTTCACGCTGAGATATCCAGGATCTTTCACATTATTTTAATATATTTAAGAATTCGTTCCTGCAAAACTAGTCAACTTCAATGCATGAAAAAATATGGTGAATTGACAGGAAGGTATTCAGAAAGCAAAGAACCGTTAAACAATTCATAATAAATGCAAACTGACACAACATATAAAGGGCAAACACTGACAATTGACTGCTAAAACAAAAATAAATTTTTCTTCTAAGGAGAACGCGACCAGATGAGGTACTGAGACAATCAAGTAAACAAAATAGCACACAATTCAAACCAACTTATGAGAAAATAAAAGGACATGGAACCAAAAGCAAGCACCTAGATAACTAATAATCATCCAACTTTAATCATGTGTGTAGATTATACATAACAATTTATCTCGTCATCAGACAATGCTAGAAGTAATATCAACCTTAAACGCCTTGGATGATGAACATAAATATACCAAGTAAGTCCACCGGCAAGCAAAAAGTTAAACAGATTTTCTGCATTAACATCCCTATAAGTGGAAATATCTTATAATACCTCGAGCGAATGGCTTAGCATATGCTGCTTCAAGTAAGCAGGCTTTTTGAAAGCAGCACCACATTCCGGGCATATATTGGATTTTCCATCTTTTGTTTTGCCTTCTCTAACATCCTGCTGCGTGTCGCTCCCCATCTATAAAAGAATAAAATTAATAAATAACACATCCAGATTAACAGTTTGCCTTCCCTAACATCCAATCAATGTCAAAACAACTCCTTCTGTAAAACTTAGTAAATTTTCCTACTAAACGATAGCAGTGGCTAAGAATAAAGCCCCAACCCAATCTGTCTAACAATTCCTTTCGTACGTCCACAACACAAACAATTATACTCTTACCTGACTTAAAAGAAAATTAAAAAAAAAAAAAGCCCTGATCGCGATCTATAGTCAATCAGACAAATGAGTGAAAAGAAAAAGTAAACGAGTAGAACCCTAATAGATTCAACCGAAGTCTGAACATAACAGAACACTAAGATGAACTCAGAAACTCTAACAAGGATGAAACAGAAGTAAAAACGAAACGAAGACAGAGATTGAGGAGATGGAACCTTATGGTGAGCGCTGATGTGAGAGGAGACCATGGACTCGTCGGATTTCTCAATTCCACTGTTCTTGCAGAAGCAGCGACCTCCTTCACTGAGGATTCCGCAGTCGTGCTCCGCCGCTTTGCCCATCTTCTCCGGCCGCTCTCTTCGTCCTGCGAAATCGCGGGAAGCTGAATATATATAGAGGGGAGTGGTTCAACCCTAGAGGACCTCTTACATGAACATGGACTTCCTCACTTTGGGCCTGGGCCCAACAACTTTTATATCAACATTTGAGGCCCTAAAATCCGGCCCAATCGTCATTGTGAATCATTTTGTCCCATTAAATTAGATAATCCTCTTTTTGAATATGTAAATAATATATTATGGCTGAGTGACTAAAGCATTTATATTTCTAAATAGATTTCTCTCTAGAGATGATAGGCTCAATTCCCACTGTTTCCATTTTTTCTTTTTAATTATTATAATTGTGGAGGTTAATGAAGATCTTCAACTAATTGATGTCTTCCTTTAAAAATGTCATGGGATTTATTATTTAAATTCGTTAAAATATAGTTAGCAATAAAAAAAATTATTATGGAATAATTCGTGCATTGTAAAATTAATATTAACAAGCCTCAATTAATTATTGAGCGTTAACATGAGTTCAGTTCAGCGGTAATTGACATTTATCTCCAACAAAATAAGTCATGATTTCGGATCATCTCCCCCACTTGTTGTAATAAAAAAAAATAATTATTCAGCATTTGACTTACATTTAAATACTATTTTGGTTTTTGTACTTTCAAAATCTCTATCTTGGTTTAGGTGCTTTCGAAACGTTTATTTTAGTTACTTAACTTAATTTTTATTTCTATCTCAGCGATAATTGACATTTATCTCTAACAAAGAAGTCATGATTTTGAATCCTCTCCCCCACTTGTTGTGCTAGAAGAAAATAATCATTCAACATTTGACTTGCATTTAGATACTATTTTGGTTCTTGTACTTTCGAAATATTTTAGTTACTTCGTTTTTATTTCTATCTCATTTTTTTTCATAATTTTAGCAATACACTTTACGCACTAAAATTTTTTAAATATAGCCATAAATTTGTATTAAACAAAATTTATTGTAAATAAAAATTATTTTAAAACTTAAAAGGTTACAAATAAGGACTAAACCTCTTGGTTTTTTTTTATCGAAAAAGTATAGAAACTAATGCAACTAAAATGAACAAAAAGTTAATAATTGAGCAAAAAAAAAAATTGAATGGTTTGAAAGTAGTATTTCAACCTAGATCAATCATTAATTTTTTTTAAATAGTGATTTCTTAAAGAATAATTATGGCTTAGCTTAGAAATTAGAACTCCTCATTCCCATTTTCACCCCGACAAATATTCTCTTTAATAGATCTGCTTTCTTTTTTAACTAAATTGCAACTACGAAGGAACTCCATTATATATATATACTTTGTTGTAATATGCACTTGAAATCCTAACTTCTTCTTTTTTTATAAAATAAATTAAGAACTGTCTAAATATTTGTCTTGAAATTTGTCCTGAACTATTTATTGTAAATAAATACAACTGTTCTTGTTCTACTCACCAACATGAAGCCAGTGAAGGGGCAAGTGAAGGGGCAGAGATCAGCCACAGAACATTGAAAGATTAATGTTCAGAATTTTTATAACTAAATATATTATTTGTACAATACTCATAATAATCGTGTGTTATACATACATACATATATATATATATCCGAAACTCGTAAGGTTATCTGATGCTATAAATATCGTTTACTAAACAAGGGTAGATCTGCAGCATAGCTCTCCTTGTGTTTCCTACGATTACAAAGTCCATCCCTTCGGACTCCTCCATTTACCCACTGTACATCCTGCCCTATTAACGACATGCGGTACCGTGCAACTTACATTCATAACCAGGATGTTTTGTTAGCCTAGTGTGGTGATGGTGGTAACAGTTTCGGTTTTGCAGCGAAAATGGAGCTAATGGGAGGAGTTGAAGCCATTAGGCTCATGAGCCAACTTAGATGTGGAGGGTATGGCAAAGGATCCTCGTCGTGTTAGTTATCGTCAAGAACAACGTCAGCAGGATCTCCGATCCACAGTCTGCCCTCTCTCCATCGAAACTTAATCTGCAACTTCCCATTTGCGTCGACTCCGACCACTTGGCCCTTGCTTGCATGAGTCTCCATTCCCCATTCCCAACGAGGTTTGACAAGCCCTTCTCTAATCCTCACTTTGTCTCCGATCTTGAATGGCCTCACCCGTTCCATTTCCCATGCCTTGCAAACCCACAGCTTCTTCTCCATGAAGCAGAATGCAACGAAAAGTTCTCCATTTTCCTCGCGATGAACCACCCCGATGCTCGAATGAGTCACCTCGCCCCATTGATAGGTCGGTGTCGAAACAGATGCCTTGACCCGAACCCAGTCTCTGACATGAAATTCCTCATCTTGTACTAGCTCTACTTCAGCTGGATCTAGCATCCAAGCTTTAGACCCAGCCGCAGTATATATCTTGAGCTTTCCATCAGCATCAATAGCCGATATCATTCCAACACTTGAACGATTGTGGACTGACCAACCGAATCTCGGTTGACTTATGGATGATTTAACCCGAACCTTCTGTCCGACCATTAACCGATCCACCCTGTCTAATTGGGTAATAGGGCCAACCCAACTTTCTTGCTCACCACAGAACAGCACACAAACTCTTCCATTCCATTCATCCCCTTCAAAACTTAATCCTTGCACCACCCCAATACTTCCAGGTCCAATTGATTTCCATTTGTCGGTCTTCTCTCTCACTCTAACCCACTCTCCTGCCTCAAACATTTCTTCTATCTCGAGATCTGCAGGATCGCCCCTCCACAGCCCGGGGACACCGAAGAATACGACCCTAACTTCACCATCAGAATGCACACTAGTTATTATACCCCGTGAATCAGATTGAGCCCCTCTCCAACCCCACATTGGCTCAGACATTCCAGGGCGAAATCGAACATACTGCCCAACTTTGTAGCACGGAACCTTCTCAACATCTGAAGCATGAGCAAGCCACCTGGTTCTACGAGTACAGCAAGCTAACTCAAGGAACAAACTTTCCTGTACACTATGCACCACTGCAAAACCATCTCTTCCAGCAATATTCCAGTCATAAGTAGGCCTATTTCCAGTATTACGCTTTGAACGTACCCAATCACCGACTTCAAATCCTGAAAGTTGTTCTGCATCCCCCGGACAAACTTTCCACAAACTCTGTCTCCCAGCCACCTTGACCTGCATAAAAATAAACAAAACAAAACTCAATCCAGAATACGAGTACGGGGAAACTGAAATATCGATGACAACCTTGCGGCTCGTTATGTGATGTTTTACTCCACCATGGGGAAAAATATTTCTCAGTATAATGCAAAACAGTAGTAGGATATGCTCACATTCAATGCCCCATCCATGTCAACTCTAGCTATTTTTCCAACTGTAGCAGGGCTTTCATTTGACCATCCAAGACGTGGTTGAGCGACAGAAGACATTATATGTATTTCTTGACCTACTTCAAAAGGAGGCACCTTCTCGACATCAGTCAATGAGCAACAAAAAAGCTTGCTCCTGAAGCAGAAGGCAATTCCCATCTCGACGTCTTCCTTCAACGTATGAATAACTCCAATGCTGTTCCTTGAGATATCCTCCCACCCATATTTTGGAGATGACACTGAAGCTTTCACTCTAACCCAGTCACCGACCTACCCAAGAGAAATAATGGTAGATTCCTATGTGAGAGAGAGATGCATGGTCTATAATGAAGCGACTACTTGTCAAATCATGAGGTAGAGACAAACATAAAAAATGAATTTACCTTAAAATCATCCACCTTTTCCACGTCAGAAGGATCGGCTTGCCAAGGAATTGGACGATTTGGTATATCAATAATGAGGAGGCCATCACTCGCTATTTCACTAATTCTTCCAATGCTATGATGGGTCTCACCACCCCAAGCATATCGAGGTTCTGCAACAGAGCGCTTAACACACACCTGATCTCCAATCTGTAATCGGAATCTATAGGATCAGAAAAATGAACCACCAAATGAGAGTTGAGAAGAAAAGAAGTGCCTGTAGAAGTATGCAAATAGATCCCATTACCCTAAAAGGAATGACAGGTTCAACCTCCTCTGGTTCACAAAGCCATGGATTTGGAAGATAGCTTAATTCCAACAATAGGCTACCATCAGGTCTGTTGCAGTAAACAATACCGATGCTCCCTGGTGTTACAGATCCTAACCCATGCTTTGCTGTTGTGAGAGTGGGACGGATGCGAACCCAGTCCCCAACCTTAAATTCTTGAACTCTTTCCATTTCCGCAGGATCAGCTTTCCATCCTCTGGATGCTCCAGGAAATCCAACACGGAGGATCCCATCATCATCTACGCATAAAACAGTGCCAATGCTGTCATGTGATTGTCCCCGCCATCCAAACCTAATACAGCACAGATAAATTAGTACCGTTAGAAATAAGCGAAGTTCAAACCAGTACAGATAAATCACATGACTGCAACTTGGATCCAATTATCCGGATCTATAAAATGGAAACTGAAGTTTGTCAGTATTTGAATCAAAGTTTTTATTGGCTATAAATCAAAATATAACATCCTGTAATTGAGAAAAAACCCATAGAAAAAAATTCTACTGTATTTTTGGTAATTGTATTGAAAATCTAAGTCAAGGGTTTTCCATAGTAGTTTCAACTGGTAAGGGGGAATGGCTACCTGAAATAAAGCACATGATGATACAAGTCGTCTAGAAGAAACAAGGCTTAGGCAAAAATGAGGTGAGAGGGTTACACGTATAATAAAGCAATCAAATCCAGAGAGGCTTGATGATATAGTTTTTGTTCAACATTGGTCCAAGAGAAACCCTACTAGTTTTGTCAAGTCTTTAATTTTCTGTTGATGGAATTCTAACAAAAAAAATGATCTCGTAATGATGTTTGCAATTGATTTCCTCTTAAGGTCGATTTTAAGCAAACGAGAAACCAAAGTTTTTACAAGCTGTAAACACTACGAGGAAGAAAGCACATTATTAAAGAAAGGAGGAAAAAACAAACATCCTGATTTATTTTTCAGTTGTCCATAGCCCCATGGAATGGTTTAGCAATATAAATTTTGTCTAGAGTGACTTCTAAAGAAAAAGAAAAAAGGTGTTGAAAGGGCATAACTCTTAACAAATAATTTTTTTTTTAGTACAACACGTGGGAGTGGGGGATCGAACTCACAACCTCCTCGTTAGAGATATATGTCCATTACCACCAAGTTATGCTCGCTTTGGCTCTAAACAAATAATTATAAAACAGACTTCAGAAAATACGACTCTTAAATTCTGAAATATCTATCTTATGGGAGACTTGGAGGAAAGGAATCGTAAAACTTTTATGCCAGGAAAAAGAAGTCCAAGAGATGCATGATCTTTTTTGTCTCAATGCCCTGTAGTTTGCGCAGCTTCAACCAAAAAGTACTGTAACTGTCCTACTTTCCTGATCTTAACCAATTTTCTTTTATGGAAACCAACTTCTTTTGTGAAACATATTAAAATAAATATGTGACCATTCCTGACATAGATTAGTTGCATGCATACAATAATGAAAAAACAAAATTACTGTTTCATAGTTTTACTTTATTCTCCAAGGTTAAAAATAAACACATCACCCTTTTCAAAAACATAAATAAATAAACAGGTTTCGAAATATGAATATAGAATCACTTTTCATCAAGCCACTATAACAGCATCTACTGATATACACAGAAATTTGTATGCGTGCAAACCTGGGCTCTTTTACATCTTTTTTAAGTTGGACATGCTGTCCTCTATCCAGCGGGATGACTTTTATAACTTCATTTGCTAACACGTGCACTTCTCCAGAGCAAAATGAGACCATTAGGTTGTCCTTGTCCAGGATGCTTTGCACAAAACCAACGCTCTTATGCTTTGCACCTTGCCAACCATAAGTAGGAGTTGCAATCATTCTTTTGAATTTTATCCAATCACCAATTTCGAATCTAGACATGATTGAAATTCACAAACTGTAATTATGAATAATTTTAGAAGTATACAGTTATTGTGGTACATGGAGGAGTGGGTAACATCATGACATTACATTGTAGGTGACAGATGAATGCTCCTATGGACCAATGCCTCCAACAGTTCTTCAGAAATCCATTCCCGAGGAAGGGCCTCTAAGAAATCACGCAATGTCTTGCCACTGTCACCAGACAAATTTTCTCATCACTAAAAATTGTTACTTTAACTCTCTTTCTAGGGCCACAGCACCAGCAAAAAGTCTATGGATTTGAATACAACATTAATAATGGTAAGTACAGACAGGTGGAACTTGCCTGTGATTTCTGACTTCAACAGCAGCATCTGCGTTCCTAAGCATCACAATGAGCCACTGAAGATTTTCACGTATCATTTTGGCTGCATCAGCTGCAATATGGAACGCATTGTCGCCTTCATCATCCTAACAGCAATTGGCAAGATTTGTAAGCAGATAGCATAAGAAATTCTGCTTAGGAGAGAAAAGAAGATGAAGCATCAACCATAAAAGTAATTGTCATCGGCAAACAATTCTATCAAAAGGAAATATTCCTTGATAGAAGTAAAACATACAAAATATCTTATAAAAAGAAAAAGAGTAATATACACAAACCTATATGTATATTGTATAGGAGACCAGAAACCCAACAATAACAAAAGAGAAAAGTCATAAGAAATACTCCCAGAAGCTGAGTGCGTAAAACATCTTTAGCTAATGAAGCCATAAAATAGGCCATACATTGAATCCCATTGCATATACTCGTTACATGTTTGCCTACTTAATTGCATCTGTCTATTGTAGCATGCATTGTTTGCGAGGTTTTTTTCTTTCTTTTTTTTTTATCTGTTTTACTTTGTAACACGGAACATGTAATTCTTTTTCTCAAATTGGGGGGACGGGGGAATAGGCGAGTACATCAAACTCTAGGAGCTAAACATGCATGTATGAATACCACTCGATACTTGATCAATAAACATGCATGTATGAATACCACTCGATACTTGATCAACATCATAATTACAAAACAATCTTAGGAAAATTTGAACAAACCTGCAAATTGTAATTTGCCCCAGAAGCCAGGAGCAATCCAACACACGAGTTCGCTCCTCTGGCTAAGGCTACATGAAGGGGTATTGTATTGTGCACATTGCAGATGTTGACATCAACCCCCGCATTAAGGATAATCTAACCAAAATATTTAAAAAATATATCAAAATAAAGTAATTTTAAAGTACAGGAAAATAATAAAATAAAAGTTGTAAGAGCAGATATGTTATTCTTAGCATATCCACGTGCACCAGCAGTATCTAAATACTTGTGATAATACCTTGACCAATTCAATATCATTAACCATAGCGGCAGTATGAAGAGCTGTTCGTCCATGCTGGGTATCCTGACCAGCTGGATCTGCTCCAGCATGAAGCAATAGCTTTACTAGACTTCTTCCCTCTACAAGCAGCAAGAGTAACAAATAAATGGGACAAATTACTGGAATCGGGAAGAATAAAGTGCCAGAAAGAATATAAAAGAAATAGAACATGCAATAACCAATGAGGTGCCATTTCAAGTCATTTATTGTTTAAAAGAAAATAAGATGAAAGGGGAAGTGCAAACAAAGCAGGAACAAATAACTCTATAGACTAGAACTCAAGGAAAATAATTAAATAACAATGCAACGACAAGAATGAAATTTGTGGTGTAGAATTCTAAAAAAAAAAAACAGTTATATTACTGGGGTGGCCATCAACCAGGAGACAGCTGATGTGGTAAATTGGTTCCAACTTCCAAGAAGAATTGAGATGACGTCAAAAACAAGTTGATAAGGAAACATGAAATTAATTAGTACTCCCAATTACTAGTCTTAGTATTCTGCAGAAGACATAGTTCATTCAAGTAGTTAACATCGAGGTCAATATATTTTCATTTCACTTTTACTTTTTAGAAGTTGGTCAAAGGGGTTTTAAACCCATGGCCTACCTTTACAAATTAAAACTCTTACCATCAATGGGTTTGCTTATAAATTCCATGACATGCGACTATTAGCAACATCAATTGACTAATTGCTAGCATTACCACTTTCATGATCTTTTTTCAGGGCAGCAGCCATACACAATGCAGTTCCAGCCGGGCTTGGTATTTCAACCGCCTCTGCAATCTCTTCACAAGTTGCAATTTCCATCCACCTTTTAACAACAGCGACGTTACAGGCTGACACACATATGTGCAAGGGTCTGAAAACAGAATAAATAAAAATATGAAGGTGCTCCTTGCAATTTGTCAAAATAGAATTATTGGATAAGTGTCATTTTTGTAGACGGAATGAAAATTATATTAAAAGAATAGATCAGTAGTCCAAGAAAATTCATGGATTGATTCTTTTCCAGACAACTGGATAAGATAAATGAGCAATTCTTATATTTTTTAAGAAACCGAGCTTTCATTAAGATAAATGAACTATTGCATTTTGAAATCAAAGCCTACATACTGAAAAGGATTAGATAATCAAAATAATTTCTCAGACTATCCTCATATCAAAGTCAAAAGTAAATCCTTCAAACATGTACGAAAAGTTATGTTTTTGCTTCACCCCAAGATTCCCCTGATTGCAGATTGAATAATGTCTAGGTTCCGGATATCAAAAGAGTGACAAACACAGCAACATAGAATTAATAAAAGCATCTTTCCGGACAAAGATTTGTAGAGGCAAGAAAAGAGCTTACAAAGGGAATTATTACTAATTCTATGATCTTTCCCAAAACAGATACAAGGTGATTCTCCACAGAGAAATTTATAAGACTACTAAAATGTGGAAAACAAAGAGATATAGTTTTCCAAGGACCATCAACATGCCTTCCAACAACTTTCCAATTGGCACAAATGATTGAAAAAAAAATGGTCATCGAAGGGGAATGTAAACTGTAAAGAATTCCAAAATGGTGTTTATGGGAATTGGAGCCTTATCTTCAAAAGAAATCTTGGCAATTTAGAGATTCAGGAATGGATATCCTCAAAAATGTGTTTCATAATAAAAAAAAAAGCCCAGGTCATCCAGTTGGACGTATTTTCTTCACTGATATTCTTGAACATTTTGACTGTTTTTACAGATAACTTGAGGTTTCAACTAATGAGACTCCAGCAACACCATAAAAACATCAATAAGATGTTAGTAAGACATCCTTTTAGAAGCTGTTAAACAGATGGAACATCAGCACTTCAATTAGACAGAAAATATTCTTATTGCCTATTGCACAAGATACACACACAGGCTAGGTGAATGCCGTTAATACTGTAATCTGCACAACCACTCAGTTCAGAGACATTTATTCATTCATATACAGACTCTAGAAAAGCTCAAATTTTTTTGGAATAAGAGATCATATATCAAAGAGAAAGAGAAAGACACCTAAGGTTGGGGGTAGAGGTAACCCCTGCTGCAAGCAAACTAATACAAAAAACTTAATTAGAAAGATGTTTTACTTACGTAAGATTTTTTGAATTCAATAAAGCCATTGATCTACATCCTCCATTTTCCAAAATGACCAGAGCGCAATCCGAACATTTTTTGGTGACTGCTCTGTGCAGGACTGATTCACCTTCATCATCAACTACATTTGGATCAGCTCCAGCCAACAGTAACTCCTATGCAGATTTCAGTATGAAGGGATCCAATCAACTTTTGCAAAACATTAAAATGTGTCTACCCAAATGACTTTTGATAAAAAGAGCTCAACAAAAGACCTACACGCATGCAATCAGGTTGGCCGTGGTAGGCACAGACATGAGCAACAGATGGGCCGAACCCGTCCCTCAACCTAGAACTAACATCAGCACCTCTTTCAATGAGAACCCGAACACATTCTGGGGATCCTGCAGCTAAAGCAAACACTAGCGGAGTATCTCCATCTTTATCCAAAATGTCAACCTTAGCCTCCCTGAACTCCAAAATAGCCTCTACAATTTCAGAAAAACCACGTTGACAGGCCAAGTGGAGAGCTGTTTGACCATCATCATTTTGAGCTTCTAACAGTTCAGAGATTGAGCTGCTACAGTTTCCCGATGCAGCTTTTATAAGTAGATCTCTGCAAAGCAAGAGGGAGGAATTACAATTTAACTGTATTTGTTTCTTTAACTTAACAACCACAATAATGTTCTAACCATTATCAACTTGCCTAACACCACTGAAGTCTCCATCAAACACAAGGCGGTGTAGATGACTGGAGTTATAACGAAAAACTTCTGAATCAGACGTGAGAGAGGTTTCAGTTTCTGGGATAGAGGGTCCAGAGCATTTAGCTAAGTCACTGCTTTTACACAAAAAAAAAAGATGAGAAATTTGTGTAAGAAAACTAAAAGCACCAATAGCTATCTTGGTTCTTAAGACATCAGCTCCAACAATGCAAAGACCAAATGCTCTAATGTGAGAACAGACGTTTGAATTTCTTACTTATCAGGACTTGCATAAGGGCTTTGCGGAATCTCTTGCAAATTGCGAAAAAATGTTGTTAGCATTGTGTTGAATGTCGGCCTTTTCAAAGCCTTGAACTGCAGGCAGTCACCGATCATTTTCCACAATTCCCTAGGTATGCCAGCACCTACAATACTTGCATATTGTGGAGGTAGTTTCTTAGCCTTTACAACAGCTCGGTAAATTTCATCTGTGCATAAACTAGACCACCTGCAGAACAAAATCAATACTTGTATAACTACCTGATAACCAGAGAAGAGGGATGAAAATCACTTTACAGGATTGAGAAACACATACGGGATAGAACCAGTACACATTTCCACCAACGTACAGGCAAAACTCCAAGCATCTGACTCTATAGACATACCAAGCCCATCATCCCAGAACAAATTCAGCGACTTCTTAACAGGCTCCCATGCTTCAGGAGCAACGTAGTGTGGACTAAGCATTGCGCATTCCATGCACAAGTGCATCTTCGATGAATCACAATCTGATCTAGCTTTTGAGCACAGAGGCTTCTTTAGTATAGCAGCAAGTCCATAATCAGAAACCACTGCATGACCACTAGCATCCAAGAGAAGGTTTGATGGTTTTATATTCATACATACAACACCGGCAGCATGCAGTTCAGCTACACCTCTTGCAACGTCAGCACCATACCTAGTATTAGCAAATGCATGTATAATGAGAAGAAAGTTCATGGTGAGCAAATACCAATAATAGTTGTTTCCTTTTCCTGAAAAAGCTGATTCCTCTAGATAAACGAGATGTACATCAAAGAATCAGCACCATCCCTTGAGATAAACAGTCTTATATCAGATCACTATTCAAATTAATAACTCTTTCCCATAAGAAACGAACCTTTCACTGAGAACAATGAAAGAACAGAATAAGAACAAAAGGCTTGAGCCAACTGGAAGGATACATTCAGATGTGACAAATTTAAGAGGAAAATTTTTTAATAAATTAGAAACCATAGCCCTAGCCCACAAGCAACCACTTAAATGCACGACACTCTAAACCTCCTACCACTACACTACAAGCATCTACTCTCTTTTCTCGTATCAAAAAATGTACTCAAGAAAGAGAACACAAAATGGGATACTTAAATCCTAACGTACCATACACTTCCAGGCATACATAAAAATCATGCAGACTAGGAAATTATCCAGTGAGACTCAGCACCAGAACTGCAGGGTACTGCATTTCAAACTCTGATCTACGCAGCAGGACTATAGCACTCTCCAACCCCACTGTTGGACCCTATCCATACTCTTCAGTGTTCTAAACCAATAAGTAACCATGACTTCACAGTTCACACCCACAAGCAGCTGTACGTATCCAACAGCGGCAGCAATAAAGTGCATATTACTTTAAGTCCTTCAGTCCTTTTGGTTTAAAACTCTGGAATTCTAAACCAATAAACAACCATGACTTCACACACATGACCAATTGAAACAAAGTCTGCGAGCATGGTTTGGAAAATTCAGTCAGGTGATTGAGAATTTTGGAATGAAGAAGAGTAAGTCAGATCATTCTGTTTTTTATAAAAAATCTGAGTCTGGTGTTATCTTACTAGTGGTATATGTTGATGATATTGTGATTACTGGTAATGATTCATCAGGCATCCTATCACTCAAGTCTTTTCTTCATAGTCAATTTCATACTAAAGATTTGGGAATGTTGAAATATTTCTTAGGAATTGAAGTAACAAGGAGCAAGAAGGGGATCCTTTTGTCACAAAGAAAGTATGTACTTGACTTGTTAACTGAAACAGGAAAGTTAGCTGCTAAGCCGCGTAGTACCTCAATGATACCTAATTTACAACTTACAAAGGAAGGGGAGTTGTTGGAAGATCCTGAGAAGTATAGGAGGTTAGTAGGGAAGTTGAATTATCTTACGGTTACGAGGCCAGACATAGCTTATCCAGTCAGTTTATGAGTTCTCCTACGACTGACCATTAGATCGCATTGGAACATATTCTATGTTATTTGAAAGGTGCTCCTGGACGTGGCTTGTTATATAAAGATCATGGTCATCTTAATATTGAATGTTTTTCAGATGCTGATTGGGCAGGTTCTAAGGAAGATAGAAGATCAACCTCAGGATATTGTGTATTTGTCGGAGGTAATTTAGTTTCTTGGAAAAGTAAGAAACAAAACGTGGTGTCGCGTTCGAGTGCTGAATCAGAATATAGAGCTATGGCACAGTCGGTTTGTGAATTAGTATGGATACATCAGCTTCTAACTGAATTGGGATTTGGCCTCACCACTCCAATGAAACTTTGGTGTGATAATCAAGCAGCTCTTCATATTGCATCTAATCCAGTATTTCATGAACGAACCAAACACATTGAAGTTGATTGTCATTATGTACGTGAGAAAATACAGCAAGGATTGGTGGCTACAGGGTATGTGAAGACTGGAGATCAGCTAGGAGATATGTTTACTAAAGCATTGAATGGAGCACGAATAGATTATTTGTCTAACAAGTTGGGCATGATTAACATATATGCATCAACTTGAGGGGGAGTGTTAGAGTATAGATATTAGTATATTTTATATTCTTATAAAGTCCTTCAGTCCTTTTGGTTTAAAACTCGGGAATTCTAAACCAATAAACAACCATGACTTCACACACATGACCAATTGTACATATCCAACAGAGGCAGTAACAAACTGCATGTTACTCAAGTCCTTTTGGTCCACTCAACAAAAACAGCATTTCAACCTATGGACTCCCGTAGACCTCTGACTCTCTCTCCAGGGTGAAGAATGTGAAGATGCTGATTACCTACATATGTGCTCTTTCTCATGTTATTTGTGGTGGAGACTCTTTGGTCTTTTTAGTATCCAAATTACTTTTGACGAAAGGTGATTTTTGTGGGCCAGCAATACCATGCCCAAATTTGATCTGAACTTTTAGCTTCATTTTTCAAGATTCTTATATTATTACTAGTATCAACTACCTACAAGAGAGCAAAAAAAACCATTCAGCCACAAACTGCATGTTACTCAATTCCAGAGTATGGTTCAATACTCTTTCTATAGAGCTTTGAATTCTAATTGGCGTCTCTCTCAAACCTCTTTTATTATTATGATTTTCCTTGTATTTAAACCAATGAAGGGGACTAACATTCTTTTTCTAGCCTGCATGAAGGAGAGACTAACATTCTCCTTCATTGCCTCCAACCACACATAGGTTTATCCCCAAGATAATTTACTTAGTCGAGTGAACTAAGAAGCTCATCTTTTAATTTTGGATTCCAAGTTCTAATAAAGTGAGATATAATTACCCCTGCCATCTTCATAAACATTAAAAAAATAAAATAACTCTGATTGCAAGAAAAATAAAAATAGCTGACCTTTTTATTTTGGATTCCAAGTTATATTTAAGGGAGATATAATTACCCCTGCCATCTTCATAAAGATTAAAAAATATATAAAATAACTCTGATTGCTAGAAAACTAACATAACATTTTATTCAGGTATTGATACACAGTGAAGCCATCCCTATGCTAGATTCAATTTCTAATACTTATGCCGCTTGCATATCCCCTCATTGCTTGCAAAGCCATCAATTTATTGCTAAGCACTGTTAATTCTAGTTTCTAGAGCCTCAATTCTAAAGATCATGTAGTGATTTAGGTAGAAGACCATCCTATGGCGACCAATTTTTGCACATCTTGTTCGAGATACACAGGTAGAAAAGAAAAGGAAAAAAGGACAAGCAATTGTATTATCAAAAAAACCAAAATACAAACAACAGGGCAAAGAATCCACCCAAATCATATGAGGAGTACAAAAAAGGAACCCACCCCGCGTGAATAATGGTAGCATTATATTTATGATGAAGAAATACTTAAGAACCAAAAACTCCAAAACTTTTACGAGATCAAAACCTCAGTATTTGCTCCAATGTCAGTCGCCCCTCGTTTTGCTGCATCTTAGATTGAACAGACCCGTAACACCTATCCATAACTAGATACAAGGAGCCATCCATTTCCATTGCCCCATGAAATGTACAAACATTCCTACACCACATCGATGCCCGCCGCAAACTCTCAAGTTGCTCAAGCACCCAACCCAAATCTATGCCATCACCCACTGCCACTTTCTTCACAACAACCTGGTGCCGACACCTTGTGCTCGCACTTCCCCCGCCACAAAGCACAGCAGTCCACATTTCAACACCATCCCTCCGACCCTCCCCTATCCGTCGCAGTAGCTTCAAATCTTTATGTACTCCCACATCAATAACCGGCCCGCATCCTCCCGATGTCGACGCATGACTACCTCGGCGGCGAGAGAGCGATTCCTCATCGACATTCACCTCACCATCACCGGTTTCATCATCATCCTCATCATCCGTGTAATCGCAGTCGAATTCCGATGCTGCCACCGCCGTCTTCGAGCTGGAGTGGATCAATGCAAGCACCGCAAAGTTCTTGCGCAGCGCTTGGATGGAGTTCCCGACCATCGAGACGTGGCGACATCTCGGACACGACAGCCTCGAGTCGGGCGAAGTTGAGAACATCTGAAACATACAATCCGCACAGAAACCATGGCCGCAGTGAAGTAAAAGCGGTAGTCTATCTTCCTCGTTGTACCGATTTTGGCACACAGAACAACAGGGCACTTTCATTTCCTACACTTCTGCTGATCTTCTACCCCTAAAAGCTTACTCAGAGAAAAATTAAACCAAACAGAAACAGACCCAGAAAACTTCTAGCTCAGAAATTTGAGCTCAATCGATGTCGGTGATGCCGAAGCCATAATTAAGCCAATTGGGAGTGAAATTGCAGATCAATCAGCTTAGTTCCTGAGGGAAAAAATTTGCTAAAAGAGAGCTCAGGGGGATAGCTACGCGCCCAAAAATGGTAAAGTTGAGAGAATCAGTGAAAGAATCCATCGGGGATGGAGAAGGGTTTTTTAGCAGACAAAAAAGAGTGCAAAAAAGTATGGGGTTTTGATAAAAATTCCATTTTTCTTTTCAACTTTCGGTGTGAGTTTGTTCCTCTTCGGTAAAATCATGGTTAAATTGTCACTTGCCAACAAAAATGTCATGGTTAAATTATTATCTTTTCTTTCATTCCCGTACCTTAAATAATTTTGTCATGATAAAAAAACTTAGCCGGAAATTCCAATCTAAACTCACCCCCTTTCTCCCTAAATTCATTGTCTTCTTTGTTAACTACTACGAATTGATTTGCTTCGTGAGATCTAAAATCTAATTCCTACTTCGTGAGAAACGCACACCTCAACTAATTGACTCTATTCCTTCACCAGTAGGTTCCAATTTTACTTTTCATTCTTATTGTTCGATTCCGTCTCTTCGATACTTGTCGATTAATTTCTAAATTTGACGTGGGTCTGAATTAGTTGTTGCTACGAGCAGCTCCTGGTTTTTGTAATCTCATGTATGTCATGCTAATATAGTGATTCACATTGTTTCCTCTTCATTTACATTGTCCAAAAGTCAATCTCAATGATCTTGAACCGTGCAATTGGTCCCATATCACCATTGAAAAAGTATATATTAGTTGGAACACATGTTTCCCATATATTTTTATTTTCCTTTTCCTTACAATTCCAAAAGGAGGATGAAAAAAAATCAAATATAAGTATTCATTATTTGAGTAATAAAATTGATTTTATTGGGAACAATGTGGTTATAGATCTTCTAGCGACAGATTTTAGATTTAGGAGAAACTCCTGCGTTCTAAAGGTTTTCTATCTCCGTCTCTTCTAAATATGATGGGATATACATATTGTTCTCCATACCTATATTGCTTGGTGGAAGTTGCGTCTCACATGGCGAGACTTAAACGTAAGATCTCAAGGTTGTTATTTCTCGAGCCTACAAGCCATCCAAACTATCCCTGGAGACTAAATGGTAACCACTTGGAACGCTACAAATTTCTTTTAATTAACACAAATTTTATCCACGATGAAAGTCCTTTAAAATAAATAATGCTAAAATTGTGACAAAAAAAATAAGATAGAATAAAATTGAATTTACCAAAATCGTCGCTTTTTTGAAATAAAATTGGCTTTAAAAGTTCAACCACCAAAATTGTTTTTTTTTTTTTTTTTACAACTTATAAAACTAAAATTATATTTTACAATCCGATTCAACTGCATGTTTTTCCCATTTTTCTTTTCCCTTTTTTTTCCTGTCAATTAACGCACGCATTTTCCTAGCTTAGACGTCTAAGTGAATACTTATGGGTATTATTAGGCCAAGTTCATAAGAATGGTGTCTTTTTTTCCCCTAATTTCCATCTTTCAATCTTATTTAGTTTGATTTTTCTTTTTATAGTTAAGTTATTACTTCTAGATTTTAAAATAGTTTTAATACGTGAATTTAAAAATTATAATTTGTATCAATTTGTAAATGGTTAATAGACAAATATTATAATACATTATTTTTTTTATAGCAATAAGTTATTTTGAGTTAAGCAAGTTACTGCTTGTTAAATCATATGAAACAAATAATTTTTATTTTTTATTTTGTACTGCGCGGTATGTATAGTTCTTCAAATTAAATTGTAACATAATGTTCAACTTTTGTTGTTACGCTACCCATTCATAAATTACTCTTAAATCACGTGACCATAATCACTTAATTGAAACAAAAATTAAACCAATATTTTTAAATTTTTTTTCTTTAGTTTAATAATTATCGGACAAGATTCAATCATCATTGTTTTAGATGATAATAGGTGATTTTTCCCCCCGAATATTAATTTTAAAATGACAGCATAAAGACTAAAGTGTCATATCAAATAATAACTTATCTCATTAAATTTATGTCATTTTTTGAAAAACAAAAATCAACACCATATCATAAATTTAATTTGTATTTTAGAAAAAGTCATCTACTTTTTTAGTTGACTTTAGTTTCACGTCCATTAATTGTCTTCCTTTTAGTTCAATGATGGAAGCGAACGTTCCAACACATCCTATAATATCCTAAACAATATTTATTTTAGTACAACAAATTAAATGTATAAGAATTTGAACCTCATATCTCAATATTCTCAACGTGTCAATTCAAAATTTTCAATAATATGTCACATTGCACCAACTCGCCGAAAAATAACTCAACGCCTTATATAAATTAACATAGCTTGATTCAGTTGGATATTAATTACCTCCATGCTAATTAAGCATCTGTCATATATCAAATATTTCATTCAATTTTGTTACATCCTCGACCAAATTTAATCTAATTATATGCATGCAATGCAACCTGCAATAATGTACTGCTTCTAATGTCGAATTTTAAAACCTAAACTTTCAACTAATAGCTTAATGAAAAAAATAAAAATTTAAAAACAAAAGCCAAATATATATATTGCAAACTATATTCGAAAAATCAATAATAATCTCCGAACAATTTCTCAATTTCCACGTATATTAAAAAAGAAATATTTATCGATCTATACAAATCCACGTCACAATATTAAGCTAAATAAAAAGTATTTTTTAAAAAATGGAGAAAGTATAGGGTGCGGCGTATTTACAGTAGAGCCAAACCCGGCATCTGAGTTTGTGTAGAAGAATCGTGCAAAAAGCCATGGAACATGTCTGCAAAATTCGCATCGAAGTTCTGCAAAATCAAATCATCCGGCGGAGCAATCGACGATTGATACGACGATTCGATGTTACCAGACACGAGACGGTGATGATTATCGCGATCGATTTGATCGTCGTCGGCGTCGCAGAGGAGTTGGTGGTCGAGGAACGCCGCCGACGACGATGGCTGAAGATGATTCCGATCGGCGGCGGCGGCGGCGGCGATCAGCTCCATGAAGCGCTCGGCGTCGGAGTCCTGGCCGGTGAGCTTCTGGACGAGAGATCTGAACTTGGAGGCGCTGGTTTTCACCTTCATCGGACTCGAAATGTAGACGACTTTGAAATCGGCGGCCGATTTCTTGCTTCTTCTGATCTTCGCCTGTTTTCTGCCGATGACATCCATCGGAATCGGACAAATTTTCCTTTTTGTTTTGTTTATTTTTGAAATTGCAGATTTATGGAGGTTATAGATAGCTAGGTTTTTGAGTGGAAGGATGGAAGTGTGCGGTGGTGGATTTATAAGGATGTACGGAATGGGGAAATTTTCTTGGGAAACAAACAAGGCGGTTTCCGGGAAAGTGGTGGGTTTGAAAATTTGGGGGAAAGATGAGAAAGGAAAATTCCTAATGAAAGTGAAACAGGGGAAATCGGAAAAGGCAACAGAAGATTCTATCTTTTGAGATGTCCTTAAAGGACCCGTAATCTTTCGAGCCAAGCGAAAATTAAAAAAATCTTATCACTTATTCGTGTAATAAAGTGATTTCAATATTAGTGTAGCGGGATGTACCAATATCAAGACATCGATGACTACTATTAATTTTTTTTTTCTTTTTACCATTTAAGTTTTGATATATTGGAGAGACAAATATTAAGATATATAATTTTTATTTTTATAATTTCTTTTTAGATAAAGGGCAGTCGATTTTTTAGGTGGTGGCCAAGAGCACTTGTTGTCAACACACAAGTATGTTACGTTCACAATTTTCTTTCTCATGTGAAGTTCATTTAGATGCTACTTAAATTGTAGTCCGTGTCGCGGTAGATGGATAGTAAATGCTATATAATCCAATTCTAAGGGATTGTTTGATTGAAGGTTTCAAAAAGATAGCTTAGGATTAAGATACTTGATAAGAAAATTTATGGGAATCAATGATATCTGTATTTGGTGGTGATTGTGAATGAGAATAAGATATCTGTGAATAATGTTATCAAATTTTCATATACATAAATAATATTTGCGTTTGGTTCGTGCGATTACGTTTAACAATTTTATGCTCAATTATAAAGCATTAAAATTAATCCAAATTAACTTCCAATACTTCATTATTGTTACATGAGTATATTTTAAATAATTAATTATAGTATAACATGTGGGGTAAAGATTTGAACTCAGTCATCACTAGCTTATGAATAGATCTAGGTGTCTTAACTCGTTTAACTATACTCTTGTTGCCTGTTTTAATTTAAGTTTTACTAACGAGTAAATATATTATAAATAATATATCTAAATTGATGTGGCTGATTTTATTTAGCTATCAATCTTAATAATTATCGTATGAGAATAATGTGTTTAACAAGATTAATCATTTTCATATATTTAATTCCATTCGGTTATTAAATGTTTATATATAAAAAAAGTAAGTATATATAATTTAATAAATTAATTTATTACAATATAATAATTAATTTAGTACGCTATTAGCATTGTTTTTTATGAACCTAATTTAAATATTTTAACTAGTTTTAATTAATTAATTTTAATAAAATCAAGAAAATAAGTAGATTAAAAGAAAAACAATTTTTTGAAAAGAAAAGAGAGAGGGAGGCATGACACAAAACCCATGAGGTGAAAGGGTAAAGAAAATCCTTGTCAATAGTAATTTACAGTGCCCGTAAATAAGTGATTCTTAAATAAAATATTAAAAATTGTGTACCGAACATGAGTTTAGTTTGTCAATGCCTGTTCTCATATAACAAAACCTCTAACCAAATGAACTCTAAATGACTTTGTAATCCATCTCATAAACTCCAATCGTTAAGTTAGAAATCTCACCGCATGAGACTGTAAGTGTGTTTGTATAACTTTCTAAATAATTTTGTAGAGCCAAAATGAGTGTTTTTTTATTTTTAATATAGAGTGCTTAGTAAAAAAAAAAAAAGGAAAAAATCAGGTTTGAAATAATTTAATAGAGTAAAATTGATCAAAAACTATTTATTTTTTAGTAATCTTGTACATTTAGAATTACGTTTGGATATAGTACAACTAAATAAACCTCTGAATCTTATAAAAAATAATAAAATAAATCAGTGACTAAAATCACTTTTTTTTTAGATAGACTAAAATCACTTTTAAGAACATGTAACACATACTTGTGCAATTTATTTAAAGTTATTTTTATTAAAAAAACGTTTTAAGAAAAAATATAGTGGTAAAAAATGATTAAATTATAAGTTATCTCAAACTCACCGTAGAAAAATATTTAAAAGGACATAAGATTCTAAGTAAGATAAACGATTTCTCCTACCAAAAAATATAACCTAAGTTAGAATCTCAATAGATTTAAAAATTTTTATAAAACATTGTATAATGGGCAACTTTAGAAGCATGCGCACTTCTAAAAACTTTTAATTTCGTGTTCAATATATCTTTAACCTTTAATAAATTTTCTAAAATCCAAATATCGATTAGATATAAAATTGTATTTTATTTTGTATAAATAGAATCACTATGTTTTAATTTTATGCATGTTCTTAAATTTTACAAAATTATAAGTTTACGAACCTATGACACACAGACTGTAATCAAATATCTTTATATTTATATATATCACAAATATGAAAAATATTTATTCATTTGGTCATGAGTCCAAGGTTGATAATAAAATAATATCCATCCAACTACTTTTTTTAGAAAATAAAATTAATTTAATTATAAAAAATATTACAAAAGCTGCCAACGATAAAAAAGCATTTTTGGATTACATTGGCGCCGGTATTTAATTTTCTTTCGACAGCGAGAGCGAATTCCGTTCAAATGCATTAAAAGTAAATAAATAATTAAGTCACGTGTGCAGCCTTTTCTGACTTGGAAAATCTTGATTTTCTCGAATGAAACCTCAACACGTGTCACCTATTTATTGGATTTGATTAACTGTTTTTGGACCTTTGATGTTTCCGTTGGGAAAAAAATATTTTCAATTAATTAATATCCATACTTCTAACATATTTAATTTAGTTCATACTAATAAAACTTTTATTATATTCAATACTTTTTTAGTACAACAATAGATACCGTGTAATTTAAATTCATGTCTTTTTCTATTGAGGATTGATAAATTGAAGTATATTTAAGTTAGTATTATATTTATATTATTTGATTAAATAACAATTGTTGTGGGTAAGACCGACTGCCACATGTTGTTGCAAGGGGGAACCGACGTGTAATAGAGAAGTATCTAGTCTCCAATCGACTTCCTATATGATGTTGTAATTCACAGAAGGAAATAAATACGATTAAATGTCGTCTGTAATTCCCCAACGTCCCTTTATGTGCGACGTGCATCAAGGGAAGATTTGTGTCAACACTCTTCCGCCTTGTCTATAAGACGAAACAATAAGTAAAA
Source organism: Momordica charantia (assembly GCF_013281855.1). Lineage (NCBI taxonomy): Eukaryota > Viridiplantae > Streptophyta > Magnoliopsida > Cucurbitales > Cucurbitaceae > Momordica > Momordica charantia. The sequence goes on along the minus strand of NW_028275167.1, from coordinate 27,216,226 downwards.
AGAGAGGTAAGTGAATACTGACAATAATACCTTAATACACATTCCGACTTGTATTAACTTGAGCATCAAAGTACTCACCCCCTTTATCTTATATATTCCTATATATATATATATATATATGTCGAGGAGGATTCGCGTAATCGTTTGTGGACGATATTCTGTAAACAACAATATTTAAATTTTGGTTACATACAAATATCTGATAAACTATAATAAAATTATTGTATAAAAATAACAATCTAATTTATAAAAAAACATAAACACTAAGTTGAAACTAATTAAAATGAACTTTACTGTTAATATATATATTTATATTTGGACAATTCTATTTGACGTTTGACTAAGAAAACCAAACGTGTGTGGCTATGATTGCCCATCATTTGAGATCGCGACCATCAAAATTTAAGGGAAAAAGAATTGCACTTGATCCTCTTCATTTTTGTTTATGTGTCACACGCATTCATCTTTAATAAATTTTATAACACATTAAGTCCAAATCCTAGAATAATTTGGTATATTTTATAAAACACTATAGTTTTAAAATAATGATCTAAACTACTCCAATTTGACGGCTTGAAAAACAATACATATTATAAGCTTAAATGTAATGACTAAAGTTACAAAAATTGTGTATTAAAAGTTAAATTTTGTGTTACGTCTCTCTTACAGTTTAATAATATATACGTGGAAGACATTCAAAAATTCCCTCTTCAAAATAAAATTTATTTATTTCATTCTTTGTCTCACAATGATTTGGTGTGTGAATCATTTATATCTTACTATAAAGTTAAATTATAAACGATCATTTTACCTCTCGTATCCAAATCTGGGATTCTATTCTCATTGACAATAGAACAAACATCATATGAGAAGGGCAACGTCCGTGACTAATAAATATTTTTTTTATCCAAAATATAAATTTCTGTTAACAAAAATTCTCAAACTTAATTTTATCGTGGGATTCTATTCTCTCCCACAGAAACAATTTAATAAATAAAAAACGTGGACACCATTGGAAATGAAGATTCATAGTTGGTAAAGAAATTAGAAGGCAGAGTGGAATTTGGAATACTAAAAAGGAGACAATTTGGCGCTGTCCATGTCAAATATTGCAAGCATGATGATGAAATATTAAGTGCAAGGTAGCTTAAAGCTTATTTTAAAAAAGAAATAAATAAATAAAATTGTTCATCTTCTTTTCAAAGTATAAACTTATCGTGAGTCGCGTTTGAGGATAAATTAGAGTTGGTTGAAGAAATGACGTTACAAATTGTTGTTTAAAAAAAGTATACTCAAACACGTAAAGTTATTAATTAATTTAAATATTGATAGATTAGATCAAATGGTCCGTTGGAGGACCTAAAGAATTGAGTTTTCAATTTGTTCTAAAACATTTTTATTATCTTATCGATCTAAAAATTAGTCTATTTCCTATGATCCAGCTATAGTAGGATAAAATGAGCAAAATTTGCCAATATTGCAAAAAAGAAGAAAAAAAGTCCAATTCAAATATAATGAGGGAAAAAGACTAAAATAGCGTAAAAGACAAGGGAGAGGGAGTTTGTGGGTGGGTGGGTTAGATTTTAGAATGTGTTCATAAGGGTATTATGGGAATAAATTAATATTAAGGTACATTGAAGAGTTAAAAAAAATAACATATTTTCCATTATAAGGTCAATAAGTTAATTTTATCCACACCAACATGTTTATATTTTTTCAAACTCTTCAATATCCAAAAAGAAAAAAAAAATTGAAGAATTTGACATCATCAATGTGACAACCAATCTATCAACATTGATTTCATAATGCCAGCAAAAAATGAAAAAAAAAAATCTAAATAATCACTATCGTATAGATATTCTTTTAACGTGTTTCTAAATTAATCCATCTATTTATTTTGAAAACGTGGAGTTTTAAAAGTTTTGCCATCCAATTCTCTTTATCTTTTGTCAAAGATATGATAGACAATAATGTACCTTCAAATTCTTCCTATTTTACTAGTCAAAAGGGTTGATTTAGATGCAAGCAATATCAAGTTCATGGAAGAAATAGAGATTTTTTTGGCATGATTAGTGGATTCTTATTTTTCTTTCGCACATTAACATCAAGGCCACTTTGGTCAAAAAAAGGATAAAAAGATTTTAAAACTTTGGATTTTAGGGATGGATATTAACCCAGCAAAAAAAAAAAAAAAAAAAAATATATATATATATATATATATAAATAGGAAAATTAAATTTTATAAAAATATCTATTTTTGTATTTCTCATTGAGTTGTAAAACATTCAATAGTGTCGGAGACAAGATTGTTACCTACTCTCAAGGAACCAAGTATTTTCCACTTAAACAACCTGACATGTTAATTTTGATGAGTTATAATTTTAGTCTTCTATTATCAACTTTTATACTGCCCTACATATAAATTGATCGCCAAAACAAGTATAGCTAACAGTAATTAACATATATCTTCAATGAAGAGATTGTGAATTCGATCTACCACCCCACATGTTGTACTAAAAAAATATAACTTGGTTGATTAAAAAATTTCGAAAATACAAAATAAAAAACTTACCTGATTAAGAGATTGGTAATATTTTTTCTACGAAGGGTATAGGTTTTAATATCCTCACCCACTCATTTGAACTTTAAAAAAAAAAAAAAAAATTGAAAACAGATTCGAAAACAAAGTTCAAAAGCTGGTGGATTTAATTAATTAATTTGTCTTATATTGCGGAAGTAAATGATCCCATCTAAAAATTCTTTGCAAATATCACCGACTTTGCTTCTTCATCTCTTACAATATTATTTTAAATTAAAATAACAATATCACCTAATAACGGGGCAAAAAGGACACGAAATCTTTTTTATTTTTTATTTATTTTTTAATTTTTTGCCAAAAGGAAGGATACAAGAAACTAACAAATTCGCTTTCAAGTTAAGAAAAAGGGGTCATGTCATGACCAATAATTTAAGGGAGAATTATTAACGTGGTTCATATAAAAAATGAAGTTAATTACGTAATTTAGTTTTATATTTCATTTAGTTACCTCATTAGAATAATAAAAAATTTTAACAGTCAACTTAAGCGTAGTTAAATCAATCGCAAATTTATTTAATTAAACGTTTAAGTAAAAAAAAAAAACGAAAGTACCAAAATTGAATTGACACATTTTCTTTTCCTTAATGGATTTTAATATTAATAAAATTTAGCTTTTGTTGTTGTTAATTACATTAATTTTATCGTAAATTATAAACTTTCAATGTAAAATTGTTTGAATGCATATTTGCAAAATTGAAATTATTTTTTAAGGCACACTTGACCTCTCATTTTTTTTTTCTCTGAGATTCAAGTTTAATGTAGATTAAAGTTTGAAAAACAGTTCTTATTTTTTGTTCATCGTTCAGTCATCATTCTTAAGAAGGAAGAAATCATCGCTCAATCCAAAATCTTAAGCCGATGGATTTGATAAATTTAATTCATTTATGTGGATTCTAACAATCCTCCCTTCAATATCACATTTGATGTAGTTTTTTTTTTCAATAAATTAAATTGAATACATGAATGGGCGATTGAACATTCAATCTTAGTAAGCGTCATATTAAATAAGTTAATTATATTCAGGAATGGAAGGTTTTATAAACTTATACTATCAACAAAATAGAAATTTTAAGTGTCGTGAAGTAAACAAAAACTATCTAAAGTCTCTGTTCTACTGTATTGTTGTGCCACAAGCCTGAAGGAATTGAACCAACTTTCAGCATCAATCAAAATCAACTATTCCTAACTCTCAAAGTTCACCAAAAATTGGTCAATCTTAGAAGGGAAACACTCCTTATCCAACCCATAAATAGAGACACCCCTTTGAGACAGTATTCAATTAATTAGGCAGATAGATCAATCACATCTTGAATTCCAAGTTATTAGGGAGATATTTGGTACCATCATCCCGGAAAAATCTAAGGTAAAATACATTTTTGGTTCCAACAGACATTTTAGTCTATGAAATTTGCAAAATAGTTCAATTATCTGATGTAATTTACGGTTAGTTGATCTAATAGAAAAATGATGCGACAGTGATATGACATAATATATTAATCTTATAATATATATTGGATGACTGTACATTGAGCTATCAAATTATCTTTCTTCAAAACTTTAGGAGATCAAATAGACACTAAATCAAAACTTCAGGATCCAAATATATTTTACCTAAGAATCTATATCTCAGTCAAAGGATCCAAATACATGTATTGTGTTTTAATTTTTCTTCGAGTTTACAAATTACATTGCCAGACTTTATTTATAAATGTGTTGAAAATCATTTATATGCACTTGAAACACAAGCACTTTCATCCCGTCATCCTATTTTTATCTATCTACACGTAAATATATATCGTCACTCAATAACTTTTCTTAACTAATATATTTATCTACATATTCATTGTATCATCTTTTTGTGAGTTTGAATAATCACCTCCAAATATTATACTTAGTTTCACATTAGCTAGAGAAGGAGATGATCATGAATATATAGATGAGGACAATTATCTCCATTGATATGAGGTCGAAACCAAAAGCAAAGCCGTGAGGATTATGTCTAAAGCGGACAATATCATATCATTATGGAGATACTTGGGTTACCGTTGTCCTTAACTCTAGTATCAAAATCGTGCCATGTTGGTAGAGTTCTCGGAGGTGTGCTCCGAGGAAGAGAAGTTGTCTGGATAATAATCGTCATTACATATTAATCCATTGTGGTATTGAATTAAGCTGAAGTTGACAATAATCGTCATTAGATATTCATTATATTATAGTATCACTAATTGACGTTTCATAGGCCAACATGAATTTAGCTCAATAGTAATTAATAATATTTTTGACCAAAAAGTTATGAGTTCGAATCTCCACCCAACTTATTATATTAAAAAAAAAAAAAGTTGATGTTCCGTATACTTCTTTTTTATATATATTTATAATTATTTATATAATATTTGATCTCAATTATATTATACTTGCGAAATTAGATAGTGGGCTAATTATGTCCTGACCGGCATTCTACTAGTACGGGGCTCATTTCCATAATTGGACTTTTCTTCTACTTTTGGAGCCTTCTCTTTTTAATGTCTTATCCACGTCATATTTTTACAAATGCAATTTTTTAAATATTTATAAATTAAGATTTACAAGTATTTTTTTTTGAAATTGTACTCCATAAATCTCATTCTATCCTATTACATTAATTATTTATATTTTAAAAAATATTTTTTTTTTTAGGATTTAAGAGTTAGGGTTCAAGTTTAAGGTTTAAGATTTAGAATTTTATTTATTTATTAAAAAGAGAAGTTTTCGGGTTTAGGATTTATAGCCTAGAGGCTAGAGTTCTATTTCTTTATTAAAAAATAAAAATGATCTCTAGAGTATTGGGGTTTAAGATTTTATTTATTTATTAGAAATACATGAGTATGTAGTTTAGTAACTTTAATATGGGTTCGACTTCTCTATTTTGACAAATCTGTAAATTACTAACATTTAAGTAATTTATTTTCTAAAAAAAAATGTAATTAGGTTATTTAAAGAGTCTACATGTATGCTTATTCCATTCTAATTTAAATAACATTTATTTATTTCTTGGGGTTTTTAGGGCTGGATGACCTTTTTCATATAACACAAGTAAGTGGAGAGGCAAACGAAGTAATTTGGCATAGACAGTGTCATCGGTAAAAGTATATGAAACTTATATTTGAAAAAGGTGGACAGATTTCAATCGAGTCATGCAAAAAGGGTCATCCAGCCCAAAAACTCAGTAGTGTTTTAAAAATGTTTTCAAATCTATTTGGAGCGATTTAAAATCATTAATATTTACTTAATAATTTATGAAAAATATGTAAGAGTTATGTTTAGTTGAATGGGACAATACAGATACGGGGAGAGAAAATGTAGAAAGATTGTGGAGAGAGTAATTAGCAATTTGATAAACAAATGATAATTTGAATTTTGTTAATTTTCAGTGAAAATTGAGTTTAAGAAATGTAATTACAGACATATATATATATATATATATATATATATATATATATATAAAACATTTAGTTCATAGGTTTCAAAATGTTACACTTAGCCAAAATCATAACTCAAGTGGTTAAGACACCTACCTCCGTTACTATCTGGACAAAAAATGAGCCATAGTGGAAAATACGGGTAAAAGTGTATTTTTTGAAATTTGAAATTTAGGGACCAAATGGAAACAAAACTAAAAATCGAAGGGTAAAGGTGTTAAGATTTTGAAATCTAGGGATCAAATGAAAGCAAAATAAAAACTTGGGTAAAGGGTGTGACATTTTGAAATTTAAGGACCAAATTGAAAACTAAACTCAAAATTGAGGTATAAAAATGTATTATTCCATTTCTATGATAAATATGGAGTTTCAAAAATTGAACCTTCAACTTCAAATAAGGCGTTAGATGTCTTTACTGCTAAACAATCTTTCGACCAAGATTACATACTAAACTATGAATTATAAAAGTATGACATATTACGAATTATTCATTTGTATAATGAATGAACATTAGGCAAATATAAGTCGGAGATTGTCTTAATAGAAGAAGTAGAATTTATGTTTATCTATTTTTTCTTATTCATTCATGAGGTTAGAGATCAAACCCAACAAATGAAGTGGAGTGAGAAGTAATGTTATTTCAATTAATTTCGAAAGAGAAAGACACCCAATAAAACATATCCAGCTCTTTTTCTATTGATGGACTATGCACTTATATATGACATGATAGTTAGTGGATTGACAAAAATTCATATGATGATGAATTAGGGTCAAGAGACGAACCATAAAAATTTCTACCAATTTCTTGAAAATTTGGAGGAGAAATGATAAAATTTTACTCCTTCGATAACTTAATTTATCTTCTAAATTTATGTCAGTTCAAGTAAATTTATAAATATAATTTAAATATGTAAAAGTATACCGAACTAAATCAATATCTTTTCAACAGTAAATACTAAATTGAAACAATACGATCAACTTGAACAAAACTCACATTAAATCATCAGATAAAAAAAATCGTGAATTTAAATGTACGTCGTACTGAAATAAAACGAAACAATACCCCAAACAATAATTACTAAATGATATAGTTAGGCTATTCTATAACAATACCCCAAAAAGAAGAACAAATTTTTGGGTGTTTCCCAAGTGAGTAGTCAGTAGTCACGATACTGGTCAGACAAACTGTAAAGCGACTGGCAATGGTGTACGTGTTTTCAAATTGAATCCCTTCCCCTTCCCCTTCCCCTTCCCCATGGCTAAATTTAGATATCTGACACAGCTACCCGCCATTGCTGCCAAGAAAACACACCCAAAATTATCCATCTCAAGCCCACTGACTTTCATCAGAATTCAGAACCCACACCCACATTCTTTTTTCAATAAAAAAGTAATAATTGGTCATTGGGAAGTGGAAGATTTCCACGCAAAAGAGCGTCTTCTTGAGATTGGCAGTGGCACACAACCGAAACGTCCCTCTCCCCCCTCACCTTTCGCACACTCTGAAATCCAGTAATACACGAGCGCCACCTCACGCCACCAACCATCTTCGTCATCAAACCTTCCACAGCCTTTACTTTGCTTCGCCTCAGACTTTACAGACCTCAAAAACAGTAAGCAAACGCTACTATGCCCATAAATCTACTGCGGCTGTCCTTGATTTTTATCCCCAGTTTGTGATTGGGGAAAGGGGGCCGGGGGGCCTTCCAGTTTTTCTCAAATTCTCCTAATTTGGCCATCTGGGTCTCGCTCGTTTGGGTCAAATACGTGCTGCCAAGTCGTGATATGCTGGTTTGACTCGTTTTGGGGGATATTGACATCTGGGTATTGTTAGTTTGTGCTGAGCTTTGTGTTTTTTTTGACTGTTTACCGATGTTTGACTTACTGGGGATGTTGTAGTTTTTGGGAGTATTCTGCATCATTTCGGTAAATTCGATTTCATGGCGTTTTTGGGTAGATGGTAAACGAGGTATACTTTGTTTACCAGTTCGATTTGATTTCCAGTTGATTAGGATCTCTCTCTGAATTTGATCTCTTTGGTTCTTTTGGACTGGTGTTGAGTTCCATGACCCAAAAGGTTGTGGCTAACATCCGGGTGATTCTGTAGCTAAGGAGTGTTTTTTAACATATTCCATTTGTATCAACTTCCTCTTCATGGCTGATACTCAATTATATCTTCTCTTCACGGCATCATCGGTTGTTATGGTTATTTCTGAATCTCCTTCGAGTATCTTCTTATAGCTGATTGGCTAGGCTTTTGGAGTTCTTTTGATTTTAGTGTCTTAGACTTTTCTTGATGATGGTTGTAGGGGGAGTGGAACAGGCGACTGGGGAAGAAATGAGAAGAAAGTGGCGAGCGGGATTCCGAGTTTCACTCCAGAGATATCCATTTGTGACCAACTGTAAGTTCCTCCCCTTATATCTGCACATTGCTGCTCCAAGTCATGTTAACCTTTCACTTTCAGGCTACTTATATTGTCGCTTTTTATACTAAGAACACAAAATAAATTATTTTCTGATCCATGGTCTGCTTATTGACTTGCTGCATTCGAAAATGAACGAGAGTTATTAATTTCTCTAAGAGGGATCCAGTCCTTGCGACATTATTTTCTCCTTATTTCTGCATCAACTTCCTGCAGAGGCCGCAATTTGCTATTCTCACCATAAAAGAAAAAGGAAGGCTGGATTACATTTCCAACCCACCTCTAACTACAACTACTAATTAGTATGACTGTTCTAGTGTTCTGTTTTTAGCTTCTTCTTGGTGCATTAGATCTAATCTCTTTTGTGACTACTATCTTTCTGTTATACAGACCAATTGGTGTTTTTCCAACCACTCCTTTGGTCCTTTTGACCTTGTTTATTTCATATAATTCAGTGAAATTGTAGCTTTTCTAAGAAAAAAAAGACGATCTTATTTTATGTTGGCTAAATGGAATCAGGGTGGAAACTCTGCAAAGAGAAAAACACGTGCGCACATTTAATTCTGTATGTCTTATCTTTTTGGGTGGTAATAAGTTGAATTCTTGATGCAGAAACTGTGTTTTAAATCCCTATAAATAAGAGGCCAAACAGTTGCTTGTAACCTTCTATACTGGTACCTTTAATAAGGTGAGTTATATATGATTACTATAGTTTAAATGGCAACTCAAAGCATAGCCACTGTGATAAAAGATCAAGTGGAAATTTTAGAATCCATGTACTGTGTTGTCCTTTTCAGTCATACTGCCACACCATTTCCGATTCAGTGATGTCCTTGGTTTCCATGTCTTGCAGTATTGCAGAGAACCTCAAAGTATATGCCATGACTGATGTCAGTCCAAGGACTGATATCTCTACAGATGTCGACACAGATGACAAAAACCAGAGGGTAATATGTCTTTCATACTCAAATAATGTGCTATCTCATACTTCTTTGTCGTTTACACAATTCAGTTTATTACTGATTGGCAGGATTGATCGTTTATGCACTGTTTTTGTTATATTAACTTCATCTTTAGTTTCTGGGAAAAGGGCTGATCCTGCATTTATGCACTAATATATTATTTTCTCCCTCATTTACAGCTTGATATGGGTCAGCGTAATGCTGTTATGGCCTCTGATTCCAGTGATAGAACAAAAGATAAGTCTGATCAGAAGGTTGTACTCGTATATTAGTAATGTAATTGATCTCCAAGATTTATCTACTTGGCTGTGATGATTTTGTGTGACAAAAATGGATTATTGTCTTTTTCAGACTCTTCGGAGGCTTGCACAGAATCGTGAAGCTGCCAGAAAAAGCCGACTTAGGAAAAAGGTATTGCTCTATATTTTTCCTTCCGTTTTTATTTCAATCATGTTATGTTGGTGCCATGGCTATAATTTTGTTCATCAGTAGGAGAGTGAAGTAAAATTTGAATGTAGGAAGGCAACTCATTAGATTGAAGGGACTAAAATAACTTCATAAGATCATATGTCTTATGAAATCTAAAACAAAGGAATGCACCTTTTTGTGGGCTGATTGTTTTGTACGCCCCTTTGTATTTTTTCATTTTTTTCAATGAAAGCTTGGATTTTCATGAAAAAAAACAAAGGAAAACACCTGATCTTAATCTTTTTTATTTATGTTAATGGGGTTAATATTTTGTTGGCTTAGAAGCTTTCAATATTAATCGAGAGTCGGAGCTTTGCTCATTTATGCCTGGGGCACACTCTTGCCCCAATGTTCGGACTCGGGGGTATCAATGATTTTTGGTATTAAGCTCATCTGAAGGTTCGAACATGAGACCTCTAAGTCGGTATGACTAATGGGCCCCAAGCCCTTGCCAATGGGGCTGCCGCTTGGTGTTTAGAAGCTTTCCATGTTAGTACCACAACCATGTTATTCTTTAATCGCTTTTAAATGAAAATTTAAAGCATAGTTATCATGTTAAAAGGCCAAGTGCAGATTTTAGAATCTTTGTACTGTTAGTCCCTTTCAGTCAAATTGTCACAGCATTTCCCATACCGCCAATTTCTAGCAATATCCTGGATCTCAGTAACGTCCAAGAGTTCAGTTCTGTTTTGTGGGGAAATGACCCCTGAGCTTCTGAACTCTGGCATCTTTAACATCACAAAATTCATCTTTCGCCTCCATGAGCTTCATCTTTTGTACTATTCAAGATAAATACCTCACTCTTCACCCATTCTAAGTACACAGCTTTGAGCTTCCTCTTACTCGTCATTAAATTTAAGACTTGATTCTTCCTGTGATTCTTGTCTAGTGTTTTTGGCCAAATTGACACCTTTGAGGAAACATTTATTTGATCAGATGTCCTGATTACATCTGTAACAACTTAATATTGGCATTTGGGACATCTGAGAGCTATTTTCTGCTTCTTCGTTTCTCTTATTTCTGGACCTTGTGACCCTTCATCATTTCGACTCCATTTATGATTCTTCAAGGCTGGTTTACTCAGTCGTTTTTCAAATGGTGGCGGCGAAAGTTCGTACTTCTAGATTCTTCAATGAAAACCGGTCTCTAACATTTCCTCCTGACTTTATCAAATAAGTACTATCGTAATTTCTATTACTTGGTTAGTTTACAATAACAAATGATAATGTGTACATCACTAATTCTAACGTTTATTCCTGACCTTATCGATATGCAGGCATATGTTCAACAGCTGGAGAGTAGTCGTTTAAAGTTGACCCAACTAGAGCAGGAGCTTCAGCGAGCACGGCAGCAGGTTAGCTGCATTTCCTTTTCATGATTATTTTCTTACCTATGTATCGTGTCTCTCTCTCTTGTTCTCTACCTCTCAAGTTTGGATCTTTTCAACTGCCTACTTGTGTTACTCTGTTTAGGGAATCTTCATATCAAGCTCAGGAGATCAAGCCCATTCAATGACTGGAAATGGTATTTTAATTATCTCCAATCATAACATTTACTTCCATGAGACAAGCTGAAATTTGAGATCTATTTATGGTTGTATGTGGATGTGGGAGACATTGTAATCTGACATGATTATTGAACTGACTCAATTTCATTTATCTTCTGCATTAGACTTGGTTAATTCATGAATAGTAGTATCAGCCATAATTAATATTTGCTCCACATATACCCTGATTGTGTAACCATAACAACTTTTTGGCTGTAAGTGCATTTTCTTTTGGCTATCTTTTCAGTTTAAAGTTGCATAGCATCAGCTACTTCACATTTGCAGGGGCCATGACATTTGATGTGGAATATGCCCGTTGGTTGGAAGAACAAAACAAGCAGATCAATGAATTGAGAGCAGCAGTAAACTCACATGCAAGTGATACTGAACTTCGAATGATTGTTGATGGCGTCTTGGCTCATTATGATGAGGTTTTTCGGCTCAAAGGTGTCGCTGCAAAGGCTGATGTTTTCCATTTATTGTCTGGCATGTGGAAAACACCTGCTGAAAGATGTTTTTTGTGGCTTGGTGGTTTCCGGTCATCGGAGCTCTTAAAGGTGTGCTCATTTTTATGGTTCATACTTTCTTCGGGGTGGGGCAGTTCTCCAAAAATCGCTATAGTTGGGATTGGTTAGATCAGCAAGGTTGTAGCCTCTCCACTAAATCACCCAAAAAAGTAGATTAAAACAGGAATAGTGAACGGAGCATAGGACAAGAAATACTCAAATAAAGAACAAAAGGAACTACATTGAACTACCAATAAGAAGGATATTATGTAAACTTTTGCTAGTTAATGTTTTTTATTTATCAATTCTAGCTTCTTATAATTGTTTTAACTGATGTTTTGATGCTGGTACTAGTATGATATAGAACCCTGAGTTTTAACTTTTAACTCTTACTACAACCTATCGATTCCGTTGCAGCTTCTTGTCAGTCAGTTAGAGCCCCTCACAGAGCAGCAGTTGATGGGCATATCCAACTTGCAGCAGTCGTCACAACAGACCGAAGATGCATTGTCGCAGGGCATGGAGGCATTGCAACAATCACTGGCTGAGACATTGTCCAGTGGATCTCTTGGCTCCTCAAATGCGTCTGGCAATGTGGCAAACTACATGGGTCAGATGGCCACAGCAATGGGTAAACTCGGGACCCTCGAGGGATTTATTCGCCAGGTATGCTCAACATATCTCATACTTACCAATAATTAAGTTCTTTTCAAAACTCGTCCCCCTTCTTCCCACCCATAAACAGAAGAAAAAGTATCTTTTCTTGCATTTAATCTTCAAATCTAGATTTGGATCTCAAATTCGAGCTTTGACTCGCACGATATCTCTTTACATATCTGTATGTTGACCATCAAGATTTGAGTTTGATCCTAAAGTTCCTTACATTTCTTTTCAATCTATGAATGTTAAAGTGCAGCAATAGAAACTTCAATAGTCTACTTTAGCATCTTTTTTATCACTCTAACTAGAAAGCTTTTCCTGCTTCACTTGTGATCCAAAACTTATTCCACAAAGATTTTCATTTTTGCTTTCTTCTCTCTTCGTCCTTGTTCGGGATGCCGGGTTTGAAACAATAATAGGCTGACAATCTACGGCAACAAACACTACAACAAATGCATCGGATATTAACAACTCGCCAGTCAGCTCGTGCACTTCTTGCAATTCATGATTACTTCTCCAGACTACGAGCCCTTAGTTCCCTGTGGCTTGCTCGGCCGAAGGAGTGAATGGCTTTGCGATTTCGACCAAGTATATTGACAAAAGCATGGATAGGCAATAGAATAACAATTTAATGATTGCTATAGTTTCAAATTTTCATTTGTGTGCCCTCAATATATGGTATCAGTCTTGTGATGCTACTTGTAATAAACTGTATGTATTTGTATGTGAGATAGAAAACAGTTGTATTGCTTCAAAAGAATGTAATTTAGGATAGGCAACCTACATGCTAAATATGAGTTTTGGGTTTTGAACTTCCAAATATTGTTCAAATTTTCTTGCCAGAAGTTCATCAGAAGAATTTTGGTGTTCAAATTTGAAATGATGGGTCTGTGAGTGGGTGGTATTTAGGAGCACCACATAGAACAGTAAAAAGCCAAAAACAATCCACTAAAAAAGCAGTGGAAAAGTGGCATAGAATATTTTAAGTGGCCTATCTTATACTTCTGGCTTTCTCATAGAGCACAGCACATATCACTTGGTGCATTGAATAGAATATTCAAATGCTGTATTTCTTTTTCTTTGCGAGTGTGGTGGAGAATAATTATTTTTTTAGTACAACATGTTGGGATGGAGGATCGAACTGCCAACCTTATAGTTGGAGGTATCTGCCATTACCGTTGAGCTATGCTCGCTTTGACTCGTGGAGAATAATTATTAATCACTGAGAGTTGTTCATACAATATAATATTGGACATAATTTCAAGTTGGTCTATATTAATTTTCAATTTAATTTGTATATTTTGAGTTTAATTTTAATTTGGGACATAATTTTTGGCTTTTAACTTTTTTTTTTTTTTTTTTAATTTGGTCCATATGATTTTAGCTCTCTATGATCTTAAAAATTTCTATTTGGTATCTATAATTTAATCAAACTTTAAAAATGATCTTTATTGTTACTATATTGAAATGTTGATTTTAACGTGATAAAAAGTTGACGTTGCAATTTAATTTAGAGATGAATTATGAAGTTTAACAAAAAAAAAAAAAAAAAGATAAAAGTGAAAATTTTAAATCAGGACTAAATTAAAACTAAGCACAGACTATGAAGGTTAAATCGAAACTTCCAAAACTATAAGGATTAAATTGGAATCATAGCTAAACTATACAGACTACACTTCAACACTAGAGTGAAGATTACCTTGTGTTGCTTTTTAATCATCATTTTTTTGGATTAGGAATTTATAACCATCATTATTATATTTAAGTCTGAAATGGATGGTTTTTACTTAAAAAAAAACACAAATAGAACTCCAACATATTTATGGAATAACTAACTAATAGGGACCTTTTTTCCTTCCTTTTTTTAGTACAGCCAATTCGGAACTTGAACCTCCAATCTCAAGCATAAGAAAAAAAGAGTTATGTGTCTTTACCGTTGTGCTATACTTATTGTCAGGGTCTCTTGATCGCATTGCCCATTTTCTAGTTTAATGTTTTCGAAATTCAAGCATGCCAGTAGAAAAATAAAGCCAACTAGAATCTGAAAGGGAAGCAGCATCTGGAATAGTAACCAAAGCTTAGACTAGACAATCATTCAGGCTTAATAGTTAAGAACGCATCATAAAGAACCAAAGATCTTGGATTGCTTTGCCTCTGTAAAAGCTACAGTGGATCATAAAGGTATCAACAATTCAATCCAACAAAATGATCAAAATAGCATCCATCATTGTGCAGGAGACAGATACAGTTTCTTCATTATTTCTGAAGACCACAAATTTAAAACTATGGAACGTCTCATATTCAAGGAACAGTGGAGTTTAAAAGTAGTTACTCTTGTAGAAGTTTTTGAGAAAATTGGATATGCCCTGATCCTTGGTGCCCAAATCTTGCACAAGCCCTTCGCTACCGACCACATACTGACCAATGATGTGATGCCTCTGCTTTGCATGTTCGGTAATGTTACCAAGCTCTTCCATTCCCTTGAAAAGAAGCATATCAATCACCTGTAAACTTGAAAGGTCAAAAACTGGCAAGAAGTCTTAGCATTTGCAATCGAAGATCACTATGGAAAGATCAGCAAATACAGATTTTTCTTTCAAATAATCGAAGCAAATTATTTTTTGACTATAACCCAACACATTCCTGGAATGTACCAGTCTACAAGTGTTCTCAAGGCATCTTGGGATCGTAAGCTTTTCTCTTGGTGCATGAGGTGCGCAAAAGACACCACTTGAGCGAAGACACTTTTAAAACGTATACATATAGATATATATGTATGAAGAATGTATACATTAGAACTCAGAAGGCGCTCACCTTGGCATACCATTGGGTTGAAGGGGGCTCAACCTCTCTCTCTCCCTATACACACACGCAAGACATATATATATCCCAAGGTGCTCACCTTGGCAGATCATTGTGTGAAAGGAGGCTGAACCAATCCCGCCTATCACCATAAGTGATGTACCTTGGCAGACCGTACACCATGTATGGTTGCCTAAAAAGTATTGCTTTAAACTTGGGGAGATACCTATTGACAGTCCTAGAAACACACTACAAAGCTGCTGCTGTAACATATTATGCTTAATTTACCACACAGGAGACTCGTGGAAATAAACTACAATTTGCAGTACCAACAGAGCCGGTAAAATTTTCCAGGAACAATATGCTATAAGATTTCCCATTCTATGATAAAAAATCCAGGAGAAATTACATGATCCAAGAAAGGTAAAATTTCCCATTGGAGCAAAATTACCAAAAGGTTTTAAGTTGTTTGGATTGGGTCTTTGTTCTATAGAATAGTTAATACCAAAGGGATGATTTTCGAGAAGGAACAGAATATTAAATCTAATTCCTCGGTTACATAAGCGAGCTTGGACCTTTTATTACTAGAGAGGCAGTAAGCTTCCACAAGGTGCAATACTGTAGCAATAACAAGCTCTGGAGTCCAGAATCAGTTAGGCCTCATTTGGAAATTGTGAGGGGTGAGCAGAAAACTTTTAGGGGGGAAGTAGTCAAGTGTCTAGTGTTAAACTGCCAATAGCATTTTTTGGGTGTTTTGTCTTAATCAAATATTTTAATAACCTCTAAAACAAAGAACATAGAGAAAATGTCTCAATTCACACAACTGATAGCACAAAAATTACAAATAACATTCACCTGGCAGCAACTGTAGAACAACATACAGCAGGTTACACCATAAATAGATACTGATCACAAGAAAGATGATAAACTGACGCAGTAAAAAATTTGAGGAATCAAATTAGTGGTATTTAATTGATGCATAGTTAAATAATAGTAAATAAATAAAATGCATACTCTGGCGTAAAAATAATGCATACATGGGTATGGATAAGATTAATTGATGCATGAGTAGAATTCTATTTGTTGTAACCAAATGGACTTGTTTTTCTTTTTTTGGTAAGAAACAAGAGAACATATTTAACTCTTCAAGAGAAGAATAAATCTTTCGTTAGTAATTATACAGGGATAGTAATTATGATAATCTCACAGAAGTTTTGTATATTTATTTATTTTTTGATAGGAAACAACGTTCATGGATAAATGAAATTTACAAAAGAACAAAAACTCTCAAGGGGCAATCAAAAAGGCACCACAAATGGAGTTAATTGACCCAGATTTAACACTCTTGTTTCTTTCTAACTGGAGACTCCAATGTAACAATTTAATTGCATTGACCCACAATTTCTTTAATTTGGTTCAAAGTAAAACCTCTTTTGTAGGAACATTTTTAAGCCAGCAGCAGCAGCAGAAAGAAGCAATCAAATGCATTTTAGGCCTAGATTTTTGTAAACTTGTAATTGCACGCCTATCTTCCAATGACCTCCTTTGAAACAAACTCTCCGAAAAAGTCATAATTAATTGGTTGTCCAAAGAATACTACCATCAAATCACCTCTAGCACTGAAAGAACCAATCCATCTTTCAACAATGTCCCACAATTAGAAGGAAGAGCCCCAGAAATACAAAGCGAAGGGAATAGATCACCCTCACCCACAAAAAACGCAAGTCATCTACATTTTCCACGCAACCCAATATGCCCGCTCTTAAGGAGGGAGCAATCATTTAAGTTCAACAAATCACCTGGACGTGTTGCAATTCCAAGTGATGCCACACTAATGTACACTTAGGGACCCTAGCCATTGCATCTACAGGAAAAGGCACCAGTATCTATTCGATTCAGCAGGAATAACTCGCTAGGAAAAGAAAACCAAGAAATTCCTTTCTCAGATGTTTGTTTCTAATCGACACACCGACAGGACCAATAAGGGAACGAAGGATTTCAACGAAATTCCGCAAGACCGCCGAAAAGCACATAGAGATGATCAAAATAAACGAGAATTAAGAGGCATATGATTGTTTAGTGCAGGAAAGCGACACCTTAGGGTCGTTGATGTGAGAATTCTTGCGGATCTGGGAGGCGACGGAGGAGCGGAGCTGAGAAATGGTAGCGACATCGTCTAAGTTGTAGATGTCCATGATTGTTGGTAATGATCTACATGCTGATCTGAAGAAGTCGAAAACTCGATTTCTGGCTTCTTCAAGACTCGCGGAGTTCGGCGGAACCTTCAGAGCTCGGGCTGTGAATGCCATTTCTCTCTCTCTCTACTCTCTCTCGCCAACTCAATGAGTGAACTCGCTCGGCGATTGCTGTTCGCGCTACCCCCACAATCTTCCACGCGCCTAGTTTTTCTTTCTCAATTTTGGTAAATTGCATGATATTATAAATAAATAAATCATTTTCTATTTTTTGGGTGGAAAGAATAAATCCTTACGCTTCAAATAATTATGGTTTTTTTAATAATTAACTTGTTTATATATATATATATATATATATTTTATATAGTACAATGACGTGGGAATGGAGTCGCTGAATTATGCTCATGTACTCCATTGTACATTTTGAAGATTTAGAGTTTTACTATTATAGATACATGTCTAATCATTAGAATTAACTACTTAAGACACCAATCTCATATTAAAAAATTGTGAGTTCGAATCTCTATCCAAACATGCCGTACAAAAAAATAATATTTTATTTCAATTTAGATTTAATTTAATATCTATATTTTAGTTAAGTCTTCTTAACATTTATGTTGCTACATGACAGCATTATCAAATGTTAAGACGATAATGTTTCGTTATTTTAGATGTGAAAGTTAAGGTTCTTGAAAATCAAATACTCTTATTGACCGGTTGATCGTTAGAGACACACTTGCTACAAGCGGATATAATGCACAGATACCTTCTTTGTGTGTCCAATGTCCAAGTATGGAGTCTCGAGATCACCTTTTTTTCGAGTGCCCGTTCAGTAGATGGTGACCATCGTATCTATCCTAATAGCATTTCCATCACTTACTCTATAGAAATGGATGGAAATGCCCACCCGTTCTCCCAAACGCGTCTTCTATCCAATACAATCGCTCCCAACCTCCTTGGAGTCGGGCCTGGAATGTCTTGAACCTGTGAAAATCAGGTTCTCACAAAACATGCACGACCACAATGAATGACCCAAGACATGCATGACACTCCCTGATGCTTCAATACTGTGTGTGACCAATACAAGGAAGAAATACAAAACAGATTCACATCCTTAAAAAATCATGGTCTATTCTTCATTCCGGCAGAAACTAGTAGTGAAGGCAAAAGCTCTATAACAGTTAGAGAAATATTTTGGAAAACCACATTAGAAGTTTATAGATCAAGTATTACATTTCGCCACATTCAGCGATAACGCAAGCCAGCTTCGGTCGGTTATTAGGTCCAGTAGCTACATTCTCAATCTTCCTGACAACCAAAAGTCCGTCGCCCAGAACTCTCTGCAAAGATTATCACAAGGATGATTAAGCTACATTTCATCCAGGGAGCAGAAATAAAAAACGAAAAAATTCGGATTCAAGAATTTCTCTGAACTACATAATATAGTTGGAAAATCTAGTCATCCATGTCCTATAGAAAGCAATACAATACTACGATCAAAGAATATGCAATGGCAATAAGAAAAAGGGAAAACAAGCATATCGAAACAAAAATGGATGCAACATGCAAGTAGAAATTATGCATGTAACATTATGATATTTAAGATCACAATAATGAGATACTTCCCTCCAATGGGTCAACCCAGGAAAGATCATGCTATGATTCTCATTGCCCAGATGGTTTTATATATATATATATATTTTTTTTTGGAGAAGAAAGATGGTTTTATATTTTTAAGTAACACAAATGTTGCAACTAAAATATACTACTAAAAGTTGAAGGACTTGGAGAATACCCCAAACACCACATGCTTGTTGTCAAGCCAATCGCATTTGGCACAAGTAATAAAGAACTGCAGCAAAAGGTAATCAATATAAGAAGAAAATACATGGTGTAAAGCTAACAGAGATAATAACCCGCCAGAACAAATCACATAGACCATCCTTAACATTACAATTGTTTTGTCATATCAAAGATAGTAATTCACCATATGAGATTTTTTTTTTTAACAAGAAACCAACTTTTCATTGATAGATGAAGAGCAACATAAAATACAGACAATTATTCAAACTTCTAAATCCATATTAACCCTCATAGATTAACAAATAATCATTTGATTTTTTTCCTCACTCTCCCTTAGCAGTGGGGAAGGAATTCAGAGTGGCTAGAAAGCATGTGTAGGAGTCATCTGGTACGTATTTAAAAAAAAAAGGAACTATGTAGAAGACTGGAAGTTCAATTCATCTATCATCTAAATAACTCAACTCTGAACACTCACGTTTACAGAATGAGGAGAACATTACATTACCACAGAGATATTACATTTTTTTTTTAATAAGTATTCCAGAGGAAGGGATATAGAAGGGGGATTAGATATATCCATGTGAGCCCAGGTATCAAGGATTTCCAAGAACACGATATAGGGACTGCAATAAGGTGCTAGTACGGTATCCTCTATTATAAAGAAACAAAACCATTTTCTTTGACTTCAAGTGTGTGTGTGAGAGAGAGAGAGAGAGAGATGAGTTTTTAAGAACCTGACATCCATTAGTGCCGGGCCCACTATTTGCCTGAAGAAGAAACAGACGTCATCAATAACACATTGCAAGTGATACATAAAAAGTAAAATTTGTGCGATGATCAGACTACATAATAATATTAGTGACCGGTGATATTCTCAACATAATACTCTAAAATGTAAACAAATCTGTACTTGTATTAAGTCGATAGAAGAGTACAAAAAGAGAGGAAGAACAAACAAAACCTTCCATCTCACCAAAATTTTTCCAACTAAAGACTTAATGCTAGGACCTTGGAGGCATCTCCAAATATCCAAGCCCTTAAGGCCATCCCTCGAAGGTCCAACACCTTTAATTTTAATGATGCAGAAGATTAATTGAAGATATTATCATGCATGCATCCATTTATGAAACTGAAAAAATATTACTGAGAATAAATTTAAGCAACATAGGAAAAATTACACAACATAAATTAAGCACTAAATCTCATCTCAAACAGAAAATCATACCATTGACAATAAACCAGGGCCGGTGTGTTTAGCAACAAAATTTTCATCCTCAAACTTATGTCCATAAATAGAAACATATCCACTGCCATCACCCTGAAAAACAAAGAGACCACCATAAAAAAGCTTATATATGTTAAGGGGAAAAGGAGCATGAGAAATAAGCAACAAAGCCGTGCAATTAAAACAAAGACAATTTTCTTAATTTAGAACAAAAAGAGATGATTAAGTACATATTTTTAAACTTTAAAGTTTTAAACAAATGACTTCTGGAAACAGGAAGGAACTATGTTAACAATGAAAGAGATCTTCACCCTCAATTAAAGAACAGAAATGTACTTTATGCCTAAAGGTTGACCTTAGTTATGAAATTGTAATGAGTTTCATCTAACAAGTCAGAAGAAACATAACTGCAAAATGGTTGTCTTTATCACTTTGCCTTTTCATATAAGGAATCTCTATGAAAATTTGTTCCAATTCCCAT
Source organism: Momordica charantia (assembly GCF_013281855.1). NCBI lineage: Eukaryota > Viridiplantae > Streptophyta > Magnoliopsida > Cucurbitales > Cucurbitaceae > Momordica > Momordica charantia. The sequence continues at coordinate 27,195,098 of NW_028275167.1, read as the reverse complement.
GGTAGTCAACAAAAAGAGGACATGGAGCGCCAAATATAAAGATTTATATGCTGCTTAGTGCTCTCATCAACAGTCAACACAAAGTCTATACCTAAGACACATATCAGTTAACACCAAGAATAGTCCAAAAATATGCCAATCGATTGGATTACCTTGACAAAATCACCAGCTTGAATCATGAAATCCTTGATTACTCTATGGAATTGGCATCCCTTATAACCAACAGGCAATCCAGCTTTCCTGTCAATTGAGACCATGAGTTGAAATAAGTTCACCAAACAGGAAACAAACTTGCATTGGAAAAGCCTTACGGCTAGTTTTCACCTTTTAAAGTTGTGCAGAAATTTTAATCGAATATTAAATTAATATATTATAAGAAATATTGGACTCACAAAACTTCATGCGGAAAAAAATAACAAAATGTTCTGACAGGAAAAATACAAACTTAAATAATAACTCATAAAACCTGATTCTAGAAAACAATGAATTTTTAATAGTTCTAAAATGTGGACAAGGAGGTTCGATATAGAGCTAACCTAAATGCCCCTTTTGGCTCTCAACTCTAAACCTCTTGTAAGTCAAGGTTTCCCTATCGTTTTAACTTTGGCCAGATAAATCTTCTTTCTTTTTTAATTAGAAGAGATCCTGTAGCGCTTTTTGCATGTTGATTACATATCCTCTTTTGAATAATATCAGTTTCATTGTTCCTTAATGGCAAGAAGAAAATCTCATACATTCCCTGAATTTAAGCATAAAATAAGTCATTCCATACAAAATTCTTTGTCATTGAAATTCTATAAAAATCAGTGGTTGAGATTTGACACTATTCTAAACCATTTTAAGCCGACACTGAGAGAAATTACAGGGTTCTATCCTTGCATAATTCTTCCTCTCAAGGTTATATTAAAAACTATTTAAATGACTCCTCATACTCAAGCTACATCAATGTTCTACTGCTGATACTAGACATCTACTAACCTGTATTCTCCGGTGCAGAACTGCCTGTCAGACACAAAACAATCCAAGTTAGGGAACTGAAAGAGATGGGAAAAATAATCTCAAAGATATAGTATTTAAAAGAAGCAGGTGATATCATAACCTAAATTTTTAATAAACTAAATAAATACATAGAAGAGAAAGCAATAACTCGAAGAAAAATTCACCATAGAAGACATCAAATACGTACAGCTATATGACTACCCGCAATAATTTTAAATTTTCAATCGGAGGTAAGAGAAGAAAATTGTTGGTTTCCAGGAGAGTTCAAGTTCAAGGTACTTATAATCTTCATCCCAAGTTGCTTCCACTCGTCATATCTTATTGATAAAATGGATTCAATTCAACGGAGACAAATGACACTTCCTCACATCTTTTAACTCAAAAGAAAAAAATCCCAATAATCAATGGAGCAGAATAGACCTCCAACTTCCCCAACAGAAAACCTTCTTCGACTGGTAAATAACTCGCTACGTTTCGCAGCAATCAAATGCAAACTCAAAGAACATTAAAGAGTACAAAGAAGAACAGGGAGAGCAGGGCAGTGACAATACCGAAAATTCTCGGCAGTTTTGGGAGCAATATCGGCGAAGAGCTCCATCTTGATACGGCCGGCGGGAATAGTGCCAATGGTGACGTCGAAGAAAACTACGGGATTCTTAGGGTTAGGTGGCCGGACGTGCCACTCTACGCCTCCACCGGCGGCACCTCCTACCGACGCCATAGTTTTCTCCCCCAAAGCTCTGTGAACTTCAGATACTCAGTTTTGTTGTGGCCTGTGGGAGTGGAACCATGACTTTGCCTGCAATACGATTCCGGTGTTTGGGTCTTACTGTAATTTCATTTCGAGGGAAAAATTACCCGGCAAGTCAAAAGTTCAATTATTTTTGTCCTGAAATTCTTTTTTCTCTCTCTCTTTTTTTTTTTTTTTATACAATTGGAAAATGGATTCGAATTCACAATCCTATATATATCAATTAGTATTGAACTATATTCGCTTTGACATTTTTTCTTGAAATTCTTGCAATCACTTTCACTACCTATAATTATCAAATTTGCTTTCAGATCAACTGGAGTCTAGTTGATTTTTTTTTATTAAAAGATCGAATATTCGAACTCTTATTTTCATATGCCGTACTAAAAAGAATGCTCTTGATTTGAGCAAATATTTTTAATTACACTTCAACGATTATTAATTCTAACTTCTGGTTTATAAAAATTGTTTAACTTTTTTTTTCTTAGTTTAACATTTGGGTATGAGGATCTAAAACTCTCATAATTTATTGAGAATATTGAGAATATATATCAGTCGATTGACACTTTTAAAGTGATGTTTTACTTTTAGGATTTTATTGCAACCATTTTATGAATTTTGCAACTAATTTCTCATTAGAAATGGGTATCATGCCAACCTAAACTAAGATATTCAATTTTTGTTCGAAGTTTTTATTATATCATAAAAAGTTAACGATATATGAAAAAAATATCAACAAAATATAATACATTTTAATCTTATTTAAAAATAGTGAAATGTTTATTTATTAGTTCAAATATTTTTTTTTGAATTTTTATAATTTGCAAAAAATATCTATCGATATTTTTATAATTATTTCCATTAACATTTCCATAAAATTGAGAAGCCAACTTTTCTATCATTATCGAAATTTAAAACTGTTATGAGGTAAAATGGCAACAAGGTAGGATGGACCGACCCATGGGAAGTGGGCCGAACCAAACAGAGCTCGGTCCCGACCCCTGCTCGGTACCGAGCCAGACTCGGCCCAAAGCCAAGTCTCTTCCTTCGTTTTCCTGTGATTGTTCCAAAACCTAGGATCGACACATCTCGGCCCGTAAACCCGCAAATATCCAAACCTGATTATAAATAGGGAGGGGTCACCCTCGAAGGTAAGCAAAAACCACACTTTCAAGTGCCTTACTTGTTTAGTGAATTCTCCTGTAGCTAACTTAGGCATTGGAGCCAGTGTAACGGAAGTCACACCGGGTTAGGTTTATTTAGTTTTGCAGGTATCCGATCTCGAAATATTCGAGTAAACTTTGCCTTGAAGACATGTAACTATTTGAACTTTTGGAGTTAATGTTTAGTTGGTGTCACGTTAACTCAAATAGTAAAACACATCAATAGCAAAACCATAATCTCATATCCCATGAAAGGGCTCGACTTAAACACCATTAACAATTCATCCAAATGCTTACAGGTTTCAAACACAACTACCATACTTTCTTCTACTATTGATCATCTAGCTCGATATCAATCCTATAAACAACACTCGTTCTTAATTAGTTATCGATAGCACGGTCAATTGAGGACATATGAATGAAACCTTAATTAATCAATTAGCCAAAAAAAAAAAATACATGTAGATATTTATGACGGAGGGGTTAATTGAAACAAATTAGTTTAAGTTACGTCAGGTGAAAAATTAGCATAAAATTCAGATATTACAGACATTACAACTAAAATAAACCTAGCTTTTCTCTGGTGCAATTTTAGGACTTTCCTCTGAAACATATAGAGAGATAGAAATGTCGACTTCTTTATGGAGCCTTAAAGATAGATTCTTTTTGTAATTACAGCTTTTCGCCAATCCTTCAAAATTGGAAGACGATAATGTTCTAGTTTTTTGGTCGACCCTTAGGCTGGTTCGTTTTGTTCTTGTGTCAATATTTTTCTCCCGCATCCAAACAAAAAAAGAAAAAAGAAAAACTCAACGTTATGTCAATGACAATATCAAACTAGTCTTGAAACAAAATAGGTACAAAAAATATATATATAAGCAACAATCTCTACTATCACAACACAAATATTATCAAAGAAACAAAGAAAAGAGAGACAAGTCAGTGCAATATTCATACAAAACTTGGTGTCAATGAGCAGTGTAAGATGAGGTATAATTTACACTGAGGACGTGGGAATTTTGTAGTGTTTCTTGAGAAATTGGGAGGCTTCTGAATCACCCCTATGACAAAGAATTCTCAACAAAGTTTTGGAATCTCCTCCTGGTTTGTGTCTGCTACTCTGAATCTGTCCACTAGCACATCTCAAGTCCTCAATCAATTCTCTGGTCTGAAAAACAAAACCACAGAGAGAGAGGAAAAAAACTCAATTTCATTACGTTTACGCAGAGTTCAGAATGGCATATATATGGTAAACATAGCAAAGAAAAAAAGAAAGTTGTTGTTCAATGGAACAAAACAAAGAACTCTTTAAATCATAACCAATAGTCTCTCGAACTTGAAGAAGTAAGAGTTACATCAGCAAATTATTCCTCTTGATTCCGCGGGTGTGCGGTGTGTTTAACAATTCATATGGCTGGGTCATATTAAAAATTGACGTGATTTAAGACCCGTTTGGTAACATTCTCGTTTCTTATTTCTCTTTCTTTTTTTTTTTTTTAATAAAGAAGAATAAAATGACATATCTAATTTTTTAATAAACAAGAAACTGGAACGTTACAAACAGGCTCTTTGTTTCTTATTTCTCATTTCCAATTTTTTGGAAACATAAGTGTCTGCCAATGGTTCATGAATCTTGTTTCTTATTTTTAAGAAATGTTTCTAAAATTGTATAAAAATTTCGGAAATAACAAAATCAAGTATCTTGTTTCTAGTTCAAGTTTTTTCTAAAACATAAATAAAAGTATTATATTTTATCATGACTTATAAATACAAATAATAAATATAATATAAAAAATTTGAATACTTAGTTTTAAAAATTAAATTTCATATAAAATATTAAATCTTTTAGTTTAAAATTTTAGACGTGGAGAAAAAAAAAATGGTTATCAAACATGTTTTTGTTTATTTTTTCAACAAAAAAAGAAAGAACAAGAAACAAGAAATAATTACCAATGCAGTTATATTTTAATTGATTAAAAAAGAGGAAATGAGAAACAAGAAACAAGAAATAATAACGTTACTAAACAGGTCTGGGAGGCCATTTTTTCACTATCAATCCAGTTCCTCAATGAAGCAAGAAGGTTTTTTTAATCGAAAAAAAAATTAAAAAAACTAACCTCATAACCATGCAACTTTATTACATCCCGTACATATGCTACCAGATTTTCGACCACCCCTCGTGGAAGCCCATCTCCTCCAGAAATGAAAAATTCCTAGCGATTGATAAGAAACTAAATCAATCTTCACGTATAACACTTATTACATTCAAGGAAACAAGGAAACTCAAACATTTTAAAGTTCCAAGAACCCCAAAATGAACATTTATAAGCCCTGAAATGAAGAAAGAATCACAACTACCTTTAAGACCTCTAAATCTTCTTCTAATAGCTTTGCATCACTGGTACTAAAAACTCGTGATGGCCCTCCATCTAGGATCACTCGAAGAAGGCCATCCTGAAAAGTTAAACCCATAGTTAAAAGCAAGAAAATAAATGGTAATTCGAATTGGATAGAGTGGCAAAGAATCGAAGTCGAGAGAGACAGAGTCAGGAAAATGGCAATAGCTGGCCTTGAATCTTTGATTTATCCTTCAAACAACAAAATGAAAATATATGTTTCCATATAACAAGGGAGAAGAGATTGACCAGTGATGCTTGAAGTAGGCTGGTTACAATGCGATCCCTGAGTGGCTCAACAATAATATCGCAGAGTTTACTAAGTTCCTGCACAATTGATCACTAATGTGAAAACTAAGAATCTAAGGTACCAATCACATTTCCATTATCGACATCTAAATGGGGAAAAACTCATAATTTATCAAAACTGAGGACTTTTTTCAGAATTCAAATTAAATGATACATTGGTGACAAAATTCTTGAAGATTGTATGAACAAATATTTCACCTCACACTGACAAAACTATCATTATACATGAAGACAGTAAGGAGACTCCTACCGTGTCGAGGGGTTCAATTAGAGCTTCCAACCTAGAATGAGAAACACTAGGTTTATAGAGGCCATCAATGAATGGTTCCCTCAAATCCCAGAAGACAATTTTTGTTCCTGAAAATAGCGATTTTGAGTTTTCCAGAGATAAAAGTTCCATGAAAATTGACAATGATGAAATCCTACAGATCTTACCAGTAAACTCACAAAGGCGATCTGTAGCAATATTTATATCCTTCCGGCTTCCATCAAAGGATTCCTTTTTCTTGGTGCCATTTCTCGATACTTCATCTATAGATTTATCTACCCAGAAAATAAAAATCAATATTCACGAATTATTATTGTATGATAAAGTAGGTTTGTTATTGTACAATGTGGTTCTGTAAAAGATAAAATTTGGAAGTTTATAAACATTATGAGATTTATAAGTGACTCTGTTATTGATGAAATACACAACATAGCTAGAATGCTTTTTTTTTTTTCTTTTGATAACTGGGAGTTTAAGTTTTGCTCCCCTATACCAGGGATACCTTCACCCGCCTCAAGGCCCAGACCCGAGAAGCATCAAAGATGTTTGGTATTAAGCTCACCAGAAGATTTGAACTTGAGACCTCTAAACCAGTATGATTAAGAGACCACAGGTCCTTGCTAACTAGGCTGTCCATTGGAGGTAGCTACAATGCTTTTATATTCCCTTATTCCAACGTTGTATGTCTATTTTTAGATGTAGGTAGTGAACCAAGCAAGTGGATTCCGATGTTGTTGAACAGGGCTCAAACAATTCGTACTTTTCATTCTTTTTCATCATAAAAATTTCCTTTGGGTAATGGTTTAAAAAAACAATTTTGATAAGACGTTGAGCACAGTGGTCTGTATATTACTTCTATTCTTCACTAATCTCAACAACCTTTTCCTCATTCATGAATTTGTTTCGTTCTTTAGGAAATTAAACTACAGAGATAAAAAGAGTTTGATTCTGGACATCTGTAGCAAATCATATCAGATTTATTTGGATAAGAAACAATTAAGTTTCTATAGCAAGAGTTTTCTTTATAATTATTAATTTTTTTTTATAATTGTATTTTTTTTTAAATTTTTTAACAAGAAACAACAAGATGAACAGATATTAAAAGCTCAAGGATATGGAGTGAAAAGAACAAAACACCCAGCCAAACTAAAAATACAAAGCCAAAGTAACTAAAATAGCAGGAGTTATTATATCAATATGTAGCAACTCTTCCAAGCCTATCGTTACATGCTATTACAAAGTTGAGTATAAGGGGCTTCCTTCAGAGCTTCATGTTTTCCGATGACTATAGGCTCTTTTGAGGGTTAATTCATGTGACATTAAAATTGAATAGGAAACGAGCCTCATTTTTTTTTCTCACAAAGGATGCATTTTACATATAGGGATTATGGAATCCATTCATTGTTTATTTTTGCATTGTCCATATTTTTAATTATCTTGGTTCAAAATTTTCAATAATTTTGGATGAGTTTTCTGTTTGCAGAACATCTACTAGCCAGTTTAGAAATTATTTGGTTGTAAATTACCAAAAGGACCTGCAATTTGAAATACTGCAGTTGCAGCTTCGTTTTAATTGCTCAGTGGAAGATACGTAAAGAATTTATAAGACAAAGACGAAGGTCTTAATTGTCCATGCAAAAGAGTAGAATTTCTGCCCTTTTGGGCTTGCAATTCAAAATATTTATCAATATATTGCATGAGTAAATTTTTTCAATTCGTTTTACTTGGTTGCAGGATTCCTCATCCTCCTATAACTAAATCATTTTTTATTAATAGTGTTTCTGCCATCCTAAAGGGAAAAAATCACCACGCATTTAGCAAAACGGAGTTAAACAAATATATAAATTGAAAAAAATAAGAGCTTAAAGGTATATGCACGTACGATTTATTTTGCTTGTCCAACGGTCCCAGATGCTATCCTCCAACTTGTTCAGCTGGCTAATTGCATACTGTGAATAGCAACAACAAAATTATGATTATAACTTCATGAATTGGAAATGAAGGATCAGTGACGTAGAGCCTACGGCTAATTGTTTCTATAGCTTAACCACAACAAAATATAACCATTTTGAATAGTGGATGGTATTACTAGTTTTTTCTTTGACAAAATCAAAGAGAACCCAAGAAGTAAAAGAATCAAGATTGAAAACTGACATCATTTGCTTTCTATTACTTCTGGAGGGGTTCTTCCCTCCAATAAAAGATTATTGGTATAAATATTTAGACCTAATTAGTATTTTCCTTAAATGGTTGACATGGTCTCTGCTAGCAAATTAATATTTTAAGCATGTACAGAGTGAATACAAATTATTAATCACTCTGTTCTTCAATTTTCACATTGTATCAGATCTTTCTGATCCATAAATCTCAACCCCAACCGTAACCCTAACCCTAACTCAAGAAGCTGCTGCCTCCTCCATTTTTCCCCCTCCAGAAACCTAATATGACATGTTTGAAAGTAGAGAGATTAATAGACTGACGAGAACATCCTAATAGAGCCACAGAATCATAGAATCTTCTCATTAGAAATCAGTTCACAAGAGTTTAGAGACTTTGGGTTTGAGAGCCGCTATGCTAAGTCCACTTTTTGAGGATACCTATGTGGTGGAAGAGAAAGACAACAAAGGTTCTCAGGGAATCCTGCAGAAGTTATTAAAACTCAAGCCGATTAGAAATTAGTATCTCGGGTAAAACTAACTAGACCCAGTAAAACACCATGAAAGAGAATATCAATAAAGCACGAAATTAAATGGTTGTGACCATGTTAAAGTAACTAACCACGTGACAAACTTGGAAGGCTAGGAAGGTTAGAAGCCAGACTTAAAGTTTATTTAAACAAAGAAAAAAGATCTGTTGAAGATAGTGGGCCGCCACCCTCCTTGGATTTCACTCCTCTGCCTGATCCTTCTATTGAAGCCCAACACACTTTCCAACCCATTCTAAACCTCTACGTAGAGCTGGAGCTCAAGCTCACAGTTCAATAAATCTATTTTCCTGCACTAGCAAACCAACGATCACCTTCCACCTTGATGAAGGCAAGACCTTCTTCTCTACTTCTGAAGCTAGGACTAGCCCAAGACTGTTTCTCTCCTTCGATAAACCAATGGGCTGATCAACCAATTGACCTGAATTCACCCGAGGGATTCTCCTTCAACCATTCTGGATGAATGGTCTCCCCTCTCTCTTCCTTGACCCCCTAGCGCTTAAAGGAATTCACCCTTTCCATGATGATCATCTTAAGTTAACAAGATGCACAAGGGAGCTCAGAAATATTACAGATTAATGCAGGTTGAAAAATAAAATAAAATTGAATCCCATTAGATAAACTAAAACAACAGAACCACATGAGAAAAGTTTTACTCGGTGAACTTAAGCCTGGGAGTCAAAATAAGTTGTGATCATCTTAAGTTATTACCATTAAAGAATCATTGCAAAAACATACAGAACAAAAACTGAAACCAGTCTACGGGAAAATTAACTAGATATTAATTATCCAAAAGCAATGTCGACACTATATATAACAACTGAAACTCACATATAATGTATTCAACTGAACGCAAAGTGTTGGTGTAGTCAACACGTTAATTTCAGTAGATCTCCTTTCATCAGACATCTTGGAGTCAAATATTTCCTTCTTCACAAAAGCTTTTATTCCAGCTTCCTTCTTGTATCTTGTGAGAATTGGAAGAGGCGGAATGAGGTCCTCCTTGTTTGCTGAACGACATAATTAGATAGGCCCTAAGTTACTTATAATTTTAGAGCAAAAACCATGAAAAGAAAAAGAAGCGCAAAACTCAAATATAATAATATGATGAGTATAGTGAAGGAAGAGGGAAAACATGCACATGTATGAGAGAGATATTTGGAAACTTCCCCATAAAAATTTCAATGTAGGAAAAAAAGATGAATGGAGGAGAGAGAAAAAAAACATCAATAAAATAGTTAAACTAATAATAACAGTTGCATCGTCAATGATGACGACGAGGATGAGGTATGGTCCTTCCGTAAGCAGCAGTCTTCACTATTTTATGGAATTTATGGCTTGAAAGAAATAGGAAATATTTAGAGATGCTGAGGTCTTCAGGGAGGGCTACCTTAGCGGTCTCATTAATTTACCCATTATTTTTTATTCTAAAAAATTAGAGCAACTTCTGGTAATCTCTTCTTTTTCTCTCTCTCTCTCTCCTAGGCCCCTTTTTGTCTTTCATTCACCCTTAATAAAAGCAGGTCTCTTATCAAAGAAGAAAAAAATGGAATAAAAACTTGAATGAGTAATTAAATCAAAAGTGTGAATGCAACACATACCCAACTTCTCAATGACATGACTGGCGTACACCTGAAATGCATTGTCAATACCACGAAGCAAGCAATTAAGTTCAGTCAGCCTCATTGGGACTTGAAGAGCAAAAAATTGATCCACAGTCTGCATAAAATGGCCAAATATCCTTATAAGAAAAGCAAGTTTGATGGGCACGTACATACATATGTGCACGCGCACACATATTTAAAAGCATCGCAACAACTATTCAAGACATTAGCAGATAATTTCTAAAAGATTAAGATATAATGCAACCAAAAACAGCAAAAAGATTAATCATCTCAGAACTTTCGTTCCAAGAAGCTTGTTTGTCTTCAGAATACATTGTTTATTTCGATGAAAGCTCCACAAGAGTGCTTTGACCTCCTTAATCCAAAATAATAGAACTTAACTTTTCAACCCAGGATCACATAACAGAGCAGTAAAATTGATTCTAGCTCTTTAAATGGACAAAACCATAAATACCCAAAACCTTTGAGGGCTAAAATCCCAGTGGTCCGTAAAAAAACATTGCCAATTACACATAAGCCATAGACCAAAAAAACAAAGACATCAACAACACTCTCCTCTTCAACATCTTCAATCTGACAGACCCCAAATTACCGGTCTATTCACATAAGAAATTAGGAAGGAAATGGACATGTAATATGTAAGGGGCGTGTGCTCAGCTGATCTTGTGGGCCCAAGGGAATATTGTTAGTTGGAGGGAAGGGAGTGAAGTGAGCTTCTGGGGAGGTTTTAATACTGTTTTCGTGGATAGGAAGGCAGGCTTTTAGTATCTTTTCTTTAAGGCTCGTATTTTGAGTGTTTGAGGAAGAGTGGGGAGCTCTCAAATCTTCGTGGTTTGGCACTGTATTCATAAAAAAAGTCGGGTCTTTCAACAATCATGACTTCAACTGGACTATTAAAAAAAAAACTATACTTACTATCTCAAGATATGAAAGTTATACAACCATGTGAAATTTTTTATGACACTTGTGGAATCATAAAAAAACCAACCAATTATTTCTTCAATCTTTAATTGTTCATTAGCATTACCCAATGCCACAGCCAAAATATGCCAGCAATAATAATGGGCATTATTTTCCAACAACGTCACAGTTACACATACTTATTTGTGATATCTACTCACCAGGAGGCTAATCTAGATCGATCCAATTGCCAGACCTTTTTGAGCTATCTGAAAATTAGGTTTTCCATTTTATAATTCATGCAACCTGTAGCCCATACAGAGATCTCCATATAGTAGGAGTTAATCTATGAGAGCATGGATAAAGCTGATTTATAGATTAAAGTATAATAGGTTTCAGACAACCAAACAAACTTCTTTCTGAACTACGTATTTTTTAATGATAGTGGTCTATCTGTAGATCTACTAAAGTAAATAAAAATTTAAGACAAAGTCACACCCCCGATCTAAAGGATTTTAACCGTCAATCTCATTGTGTGCCTTTGTTTATACAACGCCTGCAGATTTTAGCAAGCACAGTGATATAGGCCAGTGTTCACGCCCTCAGAAAGAATCACAAGAATGTAATAACCATCAGCAGTGTAATGTAAATTAGCTTCAAGTGAACATTCAGAACCAGGAAAAAATGTCATGAAGAACATAAAAGAATAACAACCATACCTCCTCAACCATCCTATAAACTTCAACAATTGAATTTCCGTGACGCTGCTGAGGTGATATTGGAATCCATCGCTGTTGGAAAAGGATATAGAATATCGATATACAGCTTGCAATTAATGCATTAAAGAGTTCAATAGAAGCAGGGATTACAAGAAAAAAGCAAGCTGTTTGGAAAGAAAATAAAATAAACTTATCAAAATCACGTATTTGACATGAGACATCTTTAAGTTTTTCACCCTTATTCTTCTATATATTTTAAGCTGAAGTGGCAACAATTTATTCGTTTTATAAGTCAAAATATGCTTACGTGGAAAATTTAGTAATTAAACCTAAATTTATTGATTTATTAAAAATAAAAAATTTTAAAGAAATGAACATCAAGCACTAACATCAAAAAAAATTTCCAACAAAGAAATCACACCTTTAGGCCCTCATTCTATCAAACATCAAAAAACCCACAATTTTCAGTAGAAAGAAAAACCCTCACCCCCGCCCTTTTCTTCCTCCTATAGGTCCTATTCATCTTCTCCAGAAAAATCTGAGAAGTCTCGAAAAAAGCATTTTAATGGAAGATTCTCAATTTTGTTTTCAAAGTTTTTTTTTTCTTTTATATAAAAGACAATAGTTTCATACAGCAGATCAGAAGTAAGCCAAAGAGACATAACTGAGTGGATTCTTTTTATTTTACCATGCCTGTAGACCATATGTCACTTGGACCAACCTCTACGTCAAAACTCGCGACCAAGAAAGTAACTGAGACTAAGTAAGAATGGTCTAGCAGTTATTTACAAAACAGTCTTCAAATACTAGTCTTAGTTGTGATGCTTTCCAAATGCAATGCAAAACTATAATTGAATATTAATGCAACTGCCCACTTCTTGTTATATTTATCTGAGCAACATAATTCCAACTCCAAAGTTCTGGATGAATGGTAGAAGAAGAACGATACAGATTAGTAGGAAGTTTACTGAAAAAAAGTTATGTACTTGCCTCTTGTTGAATAGCTCTTTCCACCCATCCCATGATCCGTCCAAGCTGTGAGTTGACCCATCGCAGCACCAAGGTTCCAGATATAGATTCAATCTAAAAAAATTGGGAAAGGTTGATATGGTGAGAACACAATAAAGATATCCATGTGCGGAACCAAGTTCAGGAAGGCAATAGCAATTTTAAGATTTTATATCCAAAAGAAATTAATTTAAAAATTTTCTAACAAAAGAATTGATTGCAAAATTTGCTAACCAATTCATCTTCTTTATTTATTAGAATTGAATTTATTAAAGTTTTTCTTCCTAAAAATTTTTTACTCAAGACAAATAGGAGGAATTTTAGGATGAGGAAATGTCTTGGGAGAGATTTGGTCTTCGCCTAGGTTCAACAGCTCCCCTTAGGGGACGGTAACCAAAGTATTCTATAATTATCTTTTGTTTCGTGAGAGCTGAAATAAATTGAAAATTTTCTTCTCCATCTCCTATCAAATTATCTTTTTTTTTCTTATTTTGAACTTTTTTTTTATACCTGTGAGTATTTGAGTCAACCTACACGCACCTCGACTAAACAATCATTAAGTCCAAAGGTTACCAAGAAAACTCGTAGGATATTAAATCCTAGGTAGGTGACTACCATAGTTTGAACTTATTTCTACTAAATTCTTTAGAATTTACCTTGGACCCTTTGGACCACTAGGCGAACCCATGATGGTTACAAACTTTTTTTCCTTTTTTTTTTTGTCTCGACTCCTTTTGTTTTTTTGGGCTGATATTTTGCATTGCTCGATTGTATATCTTTTCATTCTCTATGAAAGTATAAATTTATCTTTGTTTCTGCATTTGGTGCATGTAACCGGAGCGTAGGAAAGAAAGATAAGTCAAGGTTCTACAGCCTGCTAAATATGGGGTCCTCAACAATACATCAGGAGCATATCTTTCTTATTTTCATTATTTCTTTTCTAAGATAAGAGGAATATATTCACAGAAAAGGCCTAAAGTAGGAAGGGACCACCTCGCCAAGAGGGAAGGATCAAGCCCTCAAATCGAGATTAATAGTGAAAATAATGTAGTTACAAAATAACTTGTGTCGGAGTTCCAATGTGAGGCTATTAACTGTACAAGATCACGAAAAGGCTCTTATGAATTTGTCTTATCTGTGAAACAATTGGAGCCGATCTTTTCTTGTTTCCTTTGGATGCTGATAGAAGTTCACCGCTAACGGTATCCCTTGAATCCTCAACTAATTATCATCTGATGGACAATTCCATAGCATGATATAATAGCAAGCCTTGTAATCCTTTCAGAAAATAAAGTGCAATTTTCCTACTTAAAAACCAATAATTCCCCATTTTATTATATTTAACAATTAACATTGCCTCAACATTAGAACATCTTTTCTTGATTTCTTGGCAAATCTTTAAATATTGTTTGTATTGTAATCTTGATGTTTAGGTTACACTCTTGTATTCAAGTACCCTAAGATGTTCATTTTACAGCCTATAGCTTTTCCTAGCTCTTTTACAGCAGCTAACTTGTTGTTACCATTGCTGTTAGTTAGTTACTAGGCTGTTACTGTAGCCTCTCTATTATAAATAGAGGCTGCTGTGATTCATTTGAGGCATTATTCAGAAAATTCAACAAAAATCCTCTCACTTGAAAACATCAATTTATATCATCTTTTCTCGAGGTAGAAATTGTTCCCGTCATAATCTCAAAAGGAATTTACCCACTTATGAAGGAAGGGAAGTGAAGATACTTTTTAAAAAAAACAAGGAGAAATTGTTAAGCAACACATGATGTCTAACCTGGTAAAGAGCAAGTTTTCTGATGTGTATCTCAGCACCCTGCTCTTCACATGCAGATGTGATAAGGGCTAATATATACTCCTCGAGGCTATTGGCTGCCGGAAATACAGATACAACATCCTCCGTCAGATGTTCAACTCCATCAAGGAAGGGTTTCTACGAGGTTTCCAATGAACTTTAGATTTCAGAAGAATACTCCACTACATCATGGACTAAAAAGACGGGAATTATGAAATTAACTTGTATTACAAAAAAAATGGCCATAGTCTTACCAGTCTGTAACCATAAAGTTTATGGAGAAGTGATGCTGAAACAATTGTTGCTTGAGCGTCCCTCTGAGATAAAATTGGTATGAAAAGAGATGAATCCCTCTTTAGAAGTTTTTTTGTTTCTTCAGCAAGCAAGGCTAGAAAATGTTCGTGATTTGTCTCAGATTTCTCCAAAGAATGCAAAATCTGCACAATAAAACAATTAGTAACATGAATAACATTTGATGCGGGGAAATGAAGTTTGTCAACTGTTTGCAGTTCCTTTGGAAGGGAGTAGAGTACAATTACAAAATAATGGATGGTTGAGCAGTTAATCTCAAATCGTTAACCAAAATCTTGCAGTTGGAAGACGTCAAGATAAGCTTTTACTAGAAGAATATCTCCGAACTTCCACTCATGTGATAAATTATATGTGGGCGGTGAAAAAAGGTGAAGTTATTTTCTTCGTTTCAAGCCCCCCAGAAGCTTAAAACCTCAGCCAAAATTCAAAAAATAAACCTGATTAATTCACTATGCTCCCAATAATGGGTAATAGATATTGATCATAACCCAGCTCGGGCTCTCAAATAAATAGTTTTTTGTAATTACTCTCTTGCGATTCTGTTGACCAACTGGGATCTTTTATGTATACCTCTTGATGAAATTCAGTTTCTTTTTAAAAATATATTTTGTGGTTTCTCTCTCCTAAAAAAGGGCTGGATCAGTATTCAGATCTTATTTCTTAGGCTTATTTACGTAAATATCTCTCTGTATAGCATTCCTTCCTTGTAATCAGCGTTTTCCCTTATAGTGTATTTCCTATACCATTAGTTATAAAATATAGCTGTCCATTCGTAGACAAATTGAGAGAGAATTATGAATTTCTACTTGATGGGGAATTCCGCATTAACTTTATCTTTTTCTTATTTTCAAACTTTTACATCAACTTTTTGCTAATGTGTTCCTTTTATCTCCCTTCCCAGAGTCCAAACTTTATTTGGTGGGAAGGACAAAAAGAAAACCCATTCCCAAACCTCACCAACTTCCCCATGGCCCATGCTAACTCCTTAAAAATTTTCATAATTCTTCTTTCTAAATTTTCAGAAGATCACTACCGCCAAATTCACCAAATGATCCTCTGAGACCTCCAGTGTTCTAACTAGAGAAGTCTCCCACCATTTTAGGTGGCACCCAAGAGAGATCGTAAACCTCAAGAAGTTTTCACCAAATTGAAGTCTAGAGGCAACGTGGCAAATTAATTCATATCATTCTAATGTTTTTTAAAAATTAGTTCGCAAGTAAGGGTTTAACAAAATTGTACCACAATCTCTGTAACTTACTTCCATCCATCAAGCATCAGCCAGAAATTAAACCACAAATAATTTAATCGCTTACTCTGGAAAACGCATTCTTAAGGGATGATAATATATAGGATTCAATCTGCTCTTTATCTGTTCTAGACATTGATTCCGCAGCCTGTAAAGAACATGATAAATAAACTTTAAATATTTCATATATGTGAAGCATAAGTAGAAGAAATAGAAAATGGAAAAATTAGTGCAATGATTGAATGTTGTTGGAAAATGCATTATTAACATCCAAAAACTTCCAAATTAAGGACCTCTTTCTTTTTTTCATGTTAGACGGTCATGCATACTTAATCTAGAAGGGTAAAAAGGGAACTGTAGGTTTAAGAGCTGGTTAAAAAAGAGATAGCACTTTAACATGTACGTGCCGTGAGTGCACGGTGTCCATCATTTTTTAGAAGTTTCTGTTGGAGAGAAGTAACATCTCAAAGACTACTATTCCTCTATGTTCAAGAGCTTACTTGTACTAGAGGATAGTTCCAAAATAAAAATAATACACTACAGTTTTCTAGCCTGTGTGAAGAGAAGAACCCATCACTGATAAAATTATTTGGAGCATTCATGTCCTAAAAAAGTTGACATACAGCTTCAGATTCTTCCAAAAGCAGCCTCCTGGCAAGCATTGCAACGGTGACAATATTCCCCATCTTTCTAGGATCCTGCAAGGTGCAAAAGAAATATTACGATACTAAATACCAATCTATAGATGCTGCACAACAGAACTTTATATTTAGAAACACTAAAAAGAATTAGGGAAGAAGGAGAGAGAGCACTTAACAATCATCTAAAAGGCATATATCAAAAGAGTTCAACCCACTATGGAAAGCAGAAAACTTACAATGATGACAGAAACGGATGAGTTAACTGGGTTAATTTTTGTGATAAGCCCTAAACGTAAAAAGATGATACAAACACAAGACGACTCTACCTAATTGTCTTCTGACAATCTATATCCCATTACCCACAAAAAGCCGGTTACTGAAATATATAAATGGAAACCAGTCATAATAGCTTTAAGTTTCCAATAATTCAAATTCAGGCATAATACTTGCAATGATTGAACAGAAAAGAGCAATTTTCAAGTCTATTTGTAAACAGAACCAATAATTTCATTCGTTAGGCACCAAAGCTAAAGCCCTTACATACTTTGTCCTAGAAAAAGTTTCCTACTTATCAAAGTTAAAACCCACTTTCCCAGTCCAAGTTTTGCAACCAGGAAATAGTTTACCGAACCTCAGAAAAGTGCAGATGGTAGTCTCCTAGCAGCCTATCAGCCCAACTCTGGATTGGAACAATAAAGGATTTTAGGAAAGAGAAATCTCGAAAACTCCCTTCCTCTTCAAGTTCTGAATGCAAACTTTTTAAGTGTAACCTCTCCTGAGGACCCCTTTGTTCCTTCAATGGTATTTTCTTCAACTGCTCAATTGCATGTTGCAGCATTCCTTGCTCAGACGTAATAACAAACTGTAATACAAGATGAAAACATGATGATCAAAATTATAACTAATAAGAATATTAAAATCAAAGAAGCTTGATCCATTATGTCAGAAAAAAGGCAACCCACTAATTTTTATTTGTCAGAAATTTAGTAGATTCAATAATTCTTTTCTCATATAGAACTTTCTTTCTTATGAAACTAAATATGTATTTCATCTCCATGATTCAACCTCGTAATGCATTCTCTGTAAAAGATAAGCACTCCATATCCTATCTTCTACTGAATTTTTTACGCTTCTAAGCTCTATTCACTATGCTTTCTGTTTTTCACGTTGTCTCATAAATCAAAAACTAATTGCTAAACTTTTCATATGATAATTTAGTGATGTCATACCTGACGAAACAGTACCCACATAAAGCAGGTGTAATGGATGGTCTCTGTGATTCCTAGAATACGCCATGTTGACTTCAAGAGTTCGAGGATTTCTTCTATCTCCTAAAAATATAGATGAATTAGGATCAACCATACAGATCAAGAAGAATGCCACGATAATGCATTTAATTTTTGTTTCAATAATAAATGTAAAGTAGAAGAAAAAGTTAGGGTAGCATCCTTTCTGTTTCAATATTTCTTTCTTTTTTTTCTTATAAAAACCGAACTTTCACAGAGGAAAATTGAAGAATACAAATGGACCTACAAAAAGGATAGCATCTCTGAGCTGCTAGGTAAAGTGGAACGAGAAGTCGTGACAGTATATTAATATAAACAGAATACTATTCAATTTCACAAAGCTGTGCTCAAAGTCCCTACCACACTGAAGCAGGAATATGGAAAAAACTTATAAAAGATGGTAAGAATTTTGGTAAATTTGAAGATTACTGGTGTCGTTGCCTTGTCATACAATCATAGCAAATGGTATTTGACAAACCAAAACAGAGCACTAACCTCAGTCAACTTTCCCTCGTCTAACATATCGAAGACACTAAGAAGAAGTTTCTCATAAAGCCTGACATTGAGATGATAACCATCAGCCCAATGACAGACTTCACCAGTTAAGTCTCCCCGAGCTGGCCTCTCAGCAAGTGAAATGGAAATCTCTCGGAGGGACCTCAAGCATTCTATTCGTTGGAGTTCTCCAGTGGAAGGTGGGAGAGACTGAAAATTAAATAAACCAAAACGTCAGCTACAATAATAAATAAAGATATATTGAAAAAAAATGCCACAGCAACAATTCTTTTCGAGAACTATACTTTCATTTTCATAAAAAGAAGTTACAAGAATATTAGGGAACGACCAACCTGATTCTCCCAAAAAAATGAAGATATCGGAAAAAACCTCATCACATAAATGAGAGGAGACCAAAAATGTATTCTACCTCAACCTACACCCACTCTATCTCACTATGTTTATTTTTAAAATATTTTTATTCCTATCCTTCCAAATCTCCCACAAATTACCAACACTGTATTCATCCATGGGAATAGAATAAAAATGTAAAACCTTTCTAGCCATTGGTTTTATAGGAATCTAATATCTAGACTCTCATCTTTTTTAAATAAACCAAAACGTCGGCTGCAAAAAATAAATAAATATATATACCCCTCCCATGGAGAATTTGGTTACAAATTTGGGGGTCTGAGACATTTTTTTTAAACTACCCATCGATTAACAATTGGAGACTCTTTTTTAAATTTCTGGCCCCTCTTTTGGGCCTCTCATTTTGTAAGGTCCTTGCTCTTGCATTCCCATTTTCTTTAATGAAAAATAGTTTTCCAATCAGGGGAAAAAGGACATCATAAAAACAAAATTACAAAATTCAATTGCAGGGCGACTGTGGAGGAAATTTTGGTGTATCCCCTTCCCGGAACAAGGGCGAAATGCCAATGAAAAAATAGTTTTCCAATCAGGGGAAAAGGGACATCATAAAAATAAAATTACAAAATTCAATTGCAGGGCGATGGTGGAGGAAGTTTTGGTGTATCCCCTTCCCAGGATAAAGGCAAAATTCTTTGGCAGTCATGTTTTTTTGCCATCTTGTAGGATATTTAGATGGAGAGAAACAATAGGTTAGATTTAATACTTCCTTGTGGGCCTCAGTTACGAGAGATTTTTGTAATTATCATTTAGGTGTTATTCTGGTGGATTGGAGCCCCTCTTTGTAGGGTTGGCTTTTTTTTGTTGCGCGAGTTTTTTTTGTAAGCTCTTGTATATTCTTTCATTTGTCTTGATTAAAACTCGGTTTTTTATTAAAAAAAAATAATAACATAAAAATTGAGTAAATAAGTAAAGTTTGATTAAAAATAAAATTTTGAGAATAACAAACACACCTCAGATTCCTCGATCTTTGACAATAGAATTCTCAACTCACTTGCCTTGCGCCCTGACTCCCCAAATCCCACAACAGGGTGATTAATAAGCCCCTCCTCCAATATGTTCAACTGTAGTACGCACACACAAAATCACACTCGGCATGAAAATTGTGCACTTAAACGTGTCCAATCAAAAGTTCATCATAAAATTTATAAATAAAGAGAGAACAAGTAAAGAGGAAGAAGAAACTTACCTGCCTTTTTTGCCAGCGTAAAAACGCTTTTCTATCAGAAAATTCTGTTTTGGAGATACAAGACAACAATTCCAGAGGAACTAACAGGGTATCCATTCTTTTTCCTACTTTGCCTGAAAGGGCATTTAGGAGGCCTTTCCGTGTTCTCACATCCATTGACTCGGATATCTGCAAATATATTAGAGTTAAACCGAGCAGCAAAAATGAACTAAGAAGCTTTCCTCCAATCAGAGAGACAAATTTATTGAAAAAATTATAAGTATGGTAGAAATAATAAGCAACAAGATGACATAACCTTCTTAAAACAAAAATAATACAAAGATACATCAGCCGACAACACAAATAAGCAAAGAAAACGAGAGTCAATACTAAAATTCCTACCCAAAAAAAACAATCATCTAGACTCCAACCCAAACATCTTGAATATCTTTTCCTCCTCGGATAAATGACAATTTATTTTTTAGAAAAGAGAAGTAAAAAAGGATAACTGATAACTTTTTTCCATTTAGAACATATCATGTTCTTAATTACAAAAAATATTTGACAAAGAACCATATCGAGCCAACAAGATATATAATGTCCCATTACTCTTCAGCCTCTCAAGACATATAAGTGAAATTCACTCTTTTATTCTCCCTAGGGGAGCGGTTATCTGATCAAATCAGTGTATATTTTCATACATCAATGAAAATTGTTTATGTTTAAAATTTAAAAAAAAAAAAAAATCAGAGAAAATTAAGCCATATCTTTCCAACCAAATCTCTCAACAAAAAAAAAAAAAAAAAAAAGATATATCAGTAAGACCACATTTCCTCAAAGGACTATAAACTCTAACTTCAAAAACCAGCTGTGCGTCCCCACATTCCATTTGAGAGTCACCGCAAACAAAAAAATTCCCTTAATTGACCGTATAGAACACGGGGTCTGTTTCATTGCTATGGATACTAAATATCCATAAATAAAATTAAGCACATTAGAATCCACAATGCAAGTAATGATCTAAAATCAAGTTTAAAAGTTGTTATCATGTCAAGATAAAAACTGAATGGCTGAACTACCTCCATCTGTACACGCATGGTCTCTAACAGCCCAACTAACCCTGGTGCACGGTGAGGTTCGGCAACAACATTTCCATTTTTACTACTACGTCCAAGCTTCCTCATCAACTTGGATCTTTTATCTTTCTTCTTCTCTGTTGATGGTACAATAAGACCCCTATTTAAATAGTGAAGACAGATTTAAGAAATTGAGAAATAAAGATAACTAGTATGAATATGAATACTAAAAGCTGGCAATAAGGTGAATAACTGATTCGTGTAACAAGAAAATGATGCAGTGAGTTTAGGCTTTCAATTAACGAGCTAAGAACAACACTTTCAATTGTATCTTTCTACATCACAAGAAGTGGAAATTCTATCTTCTTTTCATGGTACCTTGAATGATCCACCACATCTTGAACTTGAGAACGAGTTCTTTTTAATAGGAAGAACTGACATAGTGAGTTAAGGCTTATTTTTCTCACATTTTACTGCTACTAGCTGCTGATGTTGCCATATTATTTTACAATTCATTAAGTAGTTGAGTGACTTATTACTTGGTTAGTTAGGGTAAGTAAAAATTATCTCCAATGACCTTGAGAATTATTCCTGAGTAGTGTAAAAAAAAAAAAAAAAAAAAAAAACCGCACGAGATAAGAAGGTATACCCTGAGGCCCCAGCACAAGCCAAAAGAACTTCATATGCAGTTTCTCGAAGGTCGTCATCTGTGATTCCTACAACAAATCAAGAAAAAAGTTTAAAAGGCACTCCCCCATGTTCTAACTTTCATCAAGGACAAGATGGAAAATACTAAAATAGTCAAACAATTTGAAAGATATAACCTCAAAGATCCTATCCTTTGCAACCTAAGTGCAGATGGATGTGATCAATGTAGTTACATTAGATACCCTACAGAGTAAGAAAGACTTATTGGAAGAAGCAGCTAAGCGTGCTCACTGCTTTCTTCATATTGCAGCTACACACAACTCCAGCAATTTCAACACAGATGAACTCCACCAGCCAATAAATTTATTACTACCTGTTGAAAAAGAGGGCAATTTCAGAGCCAGATCAGCTGCGTCATTTGGGTTTCTTCTTGACATCCTCAGGCTATTAACCTCGAGATCTTCATCGTCCTCAAAATCTTCAATGTCATCCACAGTCAGTTCCCGAGTTTGTGAGGACTCTAAGGACTCTGATCGTGATACATTTGTCTCAATTAGCGATGGTGCGGCAATAGGTGGTGGCGTAATTACTGCAGGAGGTGTATAGACAGGAGGAGGGGGTGTGAAAGCAGGAACAGGCGGCGGTGCTCTTTTTGGAGGTGACCCGGAAGAATCTAGATCCGTAGCCAAGAAAAATTCATCGCTAGAACCTGAATTGTTCTGGAATGTCAAGATAATATATAGATTAGCAACAATTTTGACACGATCATACATTTCAAAAAAATAGGGGGGACAATTATATTCACAAAACCTACAGCATGTGAAAGAAAGAAAAAAAAACAAGACTAAGAAGAGAGGGGGGGACTGCATGTAAATCATACTTACCATCTGAGGAAACTCCGTAAGGTCATGATAATCTCTAATGGCTTCAGATAGTTCAAGCATTGCACCTATTTTGACAGATGATAGCATGAGAAATTTATTGAAACAAATGAAACTTAAAAATATAAGTATGCACACATAAAATCACCTTTTTTAGCACAATTAAGAACATAATCCACGCTAACTTGGTCTAGATCCACATCATCGAGGGTAACTGCACCTGGAGGCATTACAACTTTCTTTATCAAGCTACCAGACAGTACAAAATCAAGAAGTATTTGTCTGTCCCGCCTGAATCGTTGCAAAAGCTCGATGGCATTTTCCCTGTATGGGAGGAATAATACATTGTTCATCCAAAACAGACGAAATAGAAGTCCAAACACCAGTAACGCTCAAATGATAAGCATTCTACTAGATATTCGGGGGACACTTACTCTTCCATGGTGAAGCTAAATGATACAAGTAGTGAAATCCCACAATTTCAGACAATGTGCATCCGTTCCATCTTTGATGGCTAAAAATTATTCTGGTACCAAAGTCAGAAATTAATATACCATTATATGTTTCAGCAGCAACCAACTAAAAATCGAATTCATGAATCAGAGCATTGCAGTGCACTTTAAATATGGCAGTTTCAAGTTCAACGACTTTTCCTATGCATTCAATCTGAAGTAAAGTAGACGTTCTTGGATTTCACGTATTCTGGAAAAGAAATCAAGTTCGAAATCTCGGAAACTTAATCATACCTGAATTCCCAGAAATTAAAAAACCGGGCAGAGTCCTCCCAGCTGAAGCAAGAGCTGATTCGATGCTGACTGCTAGAAGACCATAAGCCACTGGATCCTGCAAATTGAAGTAGCTTCCGCAATTAAATACTCCGTCCAATTTACTTCGTATCGATTCTGCAGCTGGCAGAAGTAGCAACTTCAGAAGTAAATAAACTGAAAGATTCCATTGGAAGCTCGAGTAGAGAAAGAACTTCCATTGATTACCTTTGCTATGCAGCTGCCGGTTTGGACGAGCAACGAGGATGAGACCAACAGTCAATATTTGGAGTGGGAATTACGGCAAATGAATTATGGAAGCTTGAATTTAGAAATTGGCCGCTGAGCATAGAAATCGGAGATGGATCTAATCCTCTTAATTTATTATTGAAAAATATAAATACCGATCATGTTGGTCCAAAATAATTTAATTATTTTTTTCGCTTTTTAGTTGTATATATTAATATTTATTTATATTCTACAAAACTTCCAGTCCCTCACGTGCGAGATACGTACGTGTAGGCGTTTAATCTCGAACTATACTCTCAGCTACAAATATACAGATCTTAAATTTTCATTTTTTTTTTTTGTTAATACAGACATTTTATGGATTATGTAAATTCGATTGTAGTAAAAAAATATGTAAATATTAAGAATTTGTTTAATAATAATTTAACTTAATTCATTTTTTTAATACAACACCAACTGAATTATAATCTCTTTCTTCGAACACGTAGATGATAGATATTCTAAAAAGTAGTCATCAATTATCTCAAATTTTAATACTGTATATATAAATTGGATATTTACACTGCAACAAATGACATTTAAAATATCAATAAACTTTTTTTAAATTATAGATTTTAATTTACGTCCCTTATATTTTATTTGCAATGAAAAAGTATATGATAAAAAACATAATCCAATGTGATAATATATCTATAAGTGGTGATTGATGAATTTTATTACATGAAAATGAAACTTTACTATAATGATACCAAAGTCGTGTATTTTAGTTGAACTATCGTGAGACTATTATTTTTCTTTTTTTAAATTATAACGAGTGACTTTAGTTTTAACTATTGTTAGTATTTTAATTTTTCTTTTTTTATATAATACGTGGTGATGGAGGATCGAACTCATAAGCTCATGGTGGGATATATATGTCAATTATCGAAGTTATGTTTGCCTTTACACTATTTTTAATTTTTAATAAATTAAACTTTTAAACCAAAACTAAGAAGCAATATTTGAATATTTGGAATATTTTAAAAATGATATATTTATTTCTTTTTAATAAAAAAAAAGTATAATATTGTAATCGTAAGATAGAGATTTAAAATTTCAACATATAAAATAAATAAATAACATCCTAGTTTGAGCAAAATAATAATAAAATAAAATACTCCCACGTCATATAGGATATCAATAACAAAAACAACAATTAAAGACCTTGTTTATGAAACAATAATTAAAAAGCTTTAAAATTTTGAATGATAATAGTAATTAAAAAAATTATTTTTATATCGTCCTTCACTCGGAGAAAACCCTGGTTTGGTGTGTAGGGTTTAAGCATTGCCGGCGAAGCAATTGAGCACAAAATTTTGCTGCTCTGTTTCCTCTCGACATACGCCATGGATAAATTTCACAAAGAACTTGACAAAGAAACGTGTAAGGCGGAGAAATTCGTAAGAGAAGAAGAAGAAGAAGACGACGAGGAGCAAGAAGATGGAACGGACGACTGGGACGATTGGAATGCGGACGAGGAAGAAGGCGAAGGAGAATTTGACTCGAATTTTCTGTGTCTGTTCTGCAACTCCAAGTACAATGACTGCGACACGTTGTTCAACCATTGCAACTCGGTCCACCATTTCGATTTTCGCGGCATTAGGAGGGCTCTGGGTTTAGATTTTTATGGTTCGTTCAAAATTATCAACTACATACGATCTCAGGTTAGCTCAGCTAGTCTGATAACTTTTTCTTTTTTTTTTTGGCGAAATTCACGTTTGTTGGATATTCGTCGACAGAATGGTCCTAAAAAGAACGAATTTTTTAGCACTTAAAAGTGCAACCAGGAGCTGCGCGAATCAACTAGACTGGATCAATGGGGTGTCCGTGTTTTAACTTTTGGTCTCACAAAAATAGTTTTTGTAGAGCTTCTCTCCGGAACTATTTGAATCGTCAGCTTTTAACTATGATAATCATCCAATTGGGGGGTTGGCGATATTGTTTTGTGTTCACGATGAATTGGAATTGATTTGGAAATTTTAGTTTCCAAATAATATTAAGTGGATTAGCTACCGCTTAATAAGGAAAACCATTGATGTCTCGAGAGTCAAGCAGGCACGCACTTTAAGAAAAAGAATTTATTGGCTATCGAACGAGGTGTTAACTATTAACACGTTATTTATCATTTTTTATACTGATCAGGTAGCAGAAAATAGGTGTTGGAGCTGTGGTCTGTCGTGTCAATCAAACCAGGATTTACAGAACCATTTGCACAAAACAGTAAATCTCAATAGCATGAAGGCTCCGTGGGATGATGATAAATATTTAAAACCCTTCAGGGAAGACGATCCTCTCCTGTACAGTTTTGCAGAAGACGAAGAGGATGATGACATTTCACTTACCAACAATAATCTTGGGAGGAATATGGATAGTGATGGAGGTAATTGCAATGCCGATGAAATGACTGGAGAAAGTCTTCCATTTCATCATAACCAAATCGAGGAAAATGGAATAAAAGATTGTAGTTCTACTTCACATGGTTATTTGAATCCTCCAAGCAACTTAGAGGCCGTGATTCAGAGTACTGTGAAAACCACGGAGACTTTAGGATTGAATGATAAGATGCTGGAAGACGATCAATTGAAAGTATCCAGACGAAGTTTGTATTCAAAAGACATCAAGAATGTAAATGATAGCTACTTTGGTTCGTATAGCTCTTTTGGCATACACAGAGAGATGTTAAGCGACAAGGTACTATATTATTTCCCAGTCTACTTTTTAACTGAATGTCACAAATCAATTTATTACAGATGGGGAATACTTCATTTCTGAAGTAATATATTGCCAATATTACCTTTTATGCAGGTCAGAATGGAAGCTTATGGGCAAGCTATTTTGCAAAACCAATCTCTTTTCCACGAAGCAGTTGTGATGGATGTAGGCTGTGGAACAGGCATACTTAGGTGAGCTGGAAAATAATTTGGTATAATTGGCTGCAATTTGTCGTTTGGGCTTGCTGTTTCTACTCATTTTTAGCATTAGAATATTTCGTATATTAAACATTATAATGACGTGCAATAACTACAGTCAGTTCCTATACATGCATGCTTTTCAATCAAGCTTGGCTGACATTGAAAAACTATTCACTCTGTTATTCTTCCCTTCTATAGTCTCTTTGCTGCAAAAGCAGGTGCGTCAAGAGTTATTGCAGTTGAAGCAAGTGATAAGATGGCAGCAGTGGCCACCCAAGTAGTGAATCAACTTCAATATAGTCATTTAGTTTTCTTGTTTCTCTGATGGTTTGTTTCACACCACCTCCTGTACTGGAATTGGCTGCAGATTGCAAAAGAGAATGGCCTCTTGTGGAATAGGAAACAAACGGGAGATAGCAGCATGTCAAGCGGGATTGTAGAAGTGGTTCACAGTATGGTAGAAGAACTCGAAAAGAACGTAGAGATTCAGCCTCGTAGTGTTGATGTTTTATTGAGTGAATGGATGGGCTATTGCTTGCTGTACGAGTCAATGCTCAGCTCAGTTCTCCTTGCAAGGGATCGTTGGTTGAAGCCTGGAGGTGCAATCTTACCAGATACTGCGACAATTGTAAGTTTGCATTTTTTGATTCACCCTGTGAGAGGTCTGATCTTGAAATTACATTTGTTTTTTTTTTTTAATAATTTCTCTATCTACCCTTCAGCTTGTTGCAGGATTTGGAGTCGGTGGAACTAGTCTTCCATTTTGGGAAAATGTGTATGGTTTCAGCATGTCTTGTGTTGGAAAGGAACTTGTAAGGGATGCTGCCAATATTCCTATCGTTGACATTGTGGATGCTAATGATTTAGTGACCAGTGCTGCAATTCTTCATGTAAGTACTACCCAAACAACATTTTTATTCCTTGTGGGGATGTGTTGCACTCTACTACTACAGCTTTTGATGAACGCTATTCTTCTTGGTTCTCAGAATCATGAGTGTTCAATCTGCTAGGTCTGAAAGAATTATACTTGTAAAGGAACATGATTATTGGGAGAAAATACTCTAACTAGCATGTAGGAACACAATTTTCTTGAATCTCTTATCGTAGAAAGTTGGACACTACTATTTTAGTTATGCTCGCATCTCCAAGCATCCAGGGGGAGCTTTATTACTAATTTACTCCTGTACACTTTTTGTTCAATGAACTTTTTCTTTCTTTTTTAATTTTAAATAGATAAAAGTCATGCGTCATACTGGGGTTAAAAGGCTTCATATATTTGTTGTCATAGTTCATTCATTACATTTTCCTCTCTTCTACTAATGATTACCTTAGCAAGTCTTGAGCTGTTACGTCAATTACTAGACTAACGTGTATCTCATTTATCCATGGTTTTGTATCATTTTTAAGAATATGATAAATATGGTTTAGGATGCTCTGAGAGCATTCCAATTTCTAAACACTCTGATCTACGTGGACAACAAAATGGTTCGACTGATTTAACCCCTGCTGTAATACATGTGTAACTGTGAACGTTATCTTACATCCCCTTCTTTTTATGTTGCAATTTGGTTTGGGAGTTGATGAAGACATGCTGTCGCTTTTTTCATACAGACTTTTGATCTAGCAACCATGCATCTTGATGACGTAGACTTCACTGCGAATACCGAGTTGGAACCGAGTTTACATTATCCTTCAAAGAGCGGAGATGATGTTGAAGTCGAAGTATCTTGGTGTCATGGAGTTGTCTTATGGTTTGAAACTGGTTTTACAAGCAGATTCTGCAAAGAATCACCAGCGGTTCTGTCTACATCCCCATACACTCCCAAAACTCACTGGTCTCAAACCATATTAACCTTCAGAGAACCAATTGCCGTAACATCTAGAAAATCTGCCACCAACGAATCCGCACCAGTGGGTACCGATGCCTCCCCAGCTGTCAAAGTTCATTTGCGCGTTAGCATTGTCCGCGCACCTGAACATCGAAGCATTGACATTTCACTAGAAACTACTGGGATTGCTGGCGATGGCAGGAAGCGCCACTGGCCTGTACAACTTTTCTCGCTAAGATAAGAGTACCAAACCATAAATGCCAGATGCTTGGATCCTGAATCAGCAATTTCAGACTAAAAACTGGTCTGATTATTTATTATGTTTAAGGATATTGTGTCATCTCCATATCTGTTTTTTGATAGTTGCAGAAGATTCATTCATGGAGTTAACCAATTTTTTGACTCTTTATTTTTTATATGTAAGTTCAATTGTAGGCATTGAGAGGCATATGCTCGGTGTCTCTAATATCATGGTATGGTTAATTCAGGCCATTAGTTTTGTTTTGATTATTGTATTCTATTTTTCTTGTATTTCCACAGCAAAATGAGGAGTCTGTTGGATTTTGAAGAAAGCTTTTTATCTGGTGATATTTTTGGAAATTCACTCATCTACCTTTGGAATTGCATTGTATAAATGTCTTTTTTTCCTTTCCCTGTTGCCTTTTGACTTTTCAATCGTGGGGATTTCTAACCTCCAACTTTTTAGTTAATGATTTATATCTTAATTAGTTGATTTATATCTTAATTAGTTGAGTTATCTTGATAGATATTTTATTTTCTTAAATAGACTTGATAGAATTCTAGATATAAATGAACTTCGACATAAATCTAAGTTTTCGAACAGAGGGACTGAATTTGGAGACTAAAGAGAAAGATGGGTAAAAAGAAACCAAACGTCTTCCAATTTCTCTCCTTCAAAGGAAGTTGTCAAAATAGAGTAATTGACAAAGATGGAGGATTTTGAGAAAATATTTGAACCTTTTTAAATTAACACTTAAATTAAGGGTGTGTCTGGGAGTGATTTTGACACGGTAAAATCACTTTTACCATTGTCAAAATCACGTCCCGTGTCAAAATCACTTTTACCATTGTCAAAATCACGTCTATTTTATCATGTTTGGCAAATTGAACAATTAGTTTTAAGAAAACAAAAAATTACTTAAAATTGATTTTTAAAGTATCAATTATTCTTTAAATCTCTTTTTTCAAAATTGCTCCTTCTACCCTCACTTCAAAACACATCCTATGAAAATATATAATTGTTTCTAGAATTTGAATTTTAAGAGATGAATTTTATGACTCGTGGGATAGTAGAAAATATTTTCCAAAATTTTCATCTCTATATTGTACTCTCTACAATCAAGTTTTCTATTTGCTCGTCATCTACAAGATTTCTTTAAGAGCATTTCTTTCAAAACAGTCTGAAGGTGAAAATTCGAACACAAAACCTTTTAATAAAAAATATATATCTTAACCAGTTAATACAGACTCAAGTTGACAAGATTTACTAAATCCAAGTAAATACCGCCCACTAGTTCAGATCTAAGAAACGAAATTGTTAAAAAGGGTATATTTAGTGGGAAAAAATACTTTTTAAATTCAAGATGTGAAAAGTATTATCACAAATGTAATTCATCTAATGGTAATTCGAACCTCGCGACTAATTGTTAAAATACATATTACCATCTAAAAAATCGAGAACTCTCCTAATAATTATTGAACTAAAGAAAATTGCAATTTATTTCAATACATAATGTCTCCCTCAAAAATCAAGATTGAGATCCATTTCAGCGTTGAAGATATTGACATCAATGATCAATCTAATCTAATCCGTAGAAACGAGCGGTATAATGATGACAATTGAGAATCCTCCATTAAGTCGCTAAAGCTGGCCTCTCCAGATTCCAGTTTGCCTTCACTAAATCCTAAATTTCAAATTATTGTTTTTCGACTACCAACAAATGGACTTTCAGCCTTTAGGTGATTTGAAATTTGGCCCAAATTTTCTTATCGTTTACACCATTTTTTCTCATTCAATATAATAACATATTTTTACGTTGATCGTCGACAAATTTTCTTGTAAATTGTAATAGATAATTACAGGTGCAAAGAATCAAATTACTCAAATTAAACACAGCTAAACTGAATCTGAACTAAACTAATTAATCATAGCCAACTACAAATTTCAGATGGGTGGGTGCCTAAAACAAGGGCAGTGGTGGCGGCTATTCTACACAATAACTCACCGCTCAATACAATACCCCCGTGGTAATACATCTTTAGAGAGAGAAAGGGAGATTGAAGAGGGGAGAGAGAGAGAGAAAAATATATATATATATATATAGATATATAGATATATGTACACTAGGTGGGTTATGGAAAGCTTTAAATTAAGAATCAGGCTGTTCAGTTTTAATAGGTGCACCTGAAGAGGATCCACAACTTCCATTTTGTGGGTAAAGGCTGTTGGCCACCAGAGAATCACTGACCAGACCGACGTCTGCGTCGTCGAAATTAAGCGTGCCTCGAAGTTTTCGGGTACTGCATGAATAAATGAAGCAAATAACACATCAGTAATGTTATTTTATCGGTGAAAAGTTGTATTTCGTTTGAACTAAAGTCATTTCTCAATTTGTGCGCATCATCCTTATGTAGGGGTCATGCTAATCTTCGATGTATTGTTCCAGATGTCCCCAAAGGGACACGTTCGAACTAATGCCATTTGAGAAAATAAGTTCGAAGTTGTTTGGATTGAAGCGTTACCCATTCAAGCGGTTGTTTATGGCAGTGAGGTCTTTTGAAGGGCTTTGAAACGCATGAGTGCTCTCTCCAACGCAAGCGTAATAGCTTTTAGAACTGTGTGAAATCAACGCATCCATCTATACAAGAAGTTCAAAAGTTAGTTAAATATTGCATATATCTTAGCACCAAAGTTAACGACGCTGATTCATTAGTTATCGAAAGTAGTACCATAATAGACCACATTCATGGGAACTTATAATTGGTCACTTGTCACCGTGTCATGTGGCTACGAAAAAAGACTCACAGGATCAACGAAATTTTCAAATCAAAGATCTCACCCAGCTATATTCGGATGAAATATCATGTGATAATGACATGCCACTACAGAATGAAATATGACAAAAGCAGGTGCTACGGGTCCACTAAAAAATACACACCTGGCAAGGGTGTGACAAGGATAAGCAACAAACTCTCTCTCTCTCTCTCTCTCTCTCTCTCTATGTGCCACACAGTGACTGACGAGAATAATATTTTCAACTTTTTTCAAATTATTGATGGGACATGTATGTAGAACTGAAACATCAGCATAGTCGTGAGTAGGTGGCCATCGTAGGGTGATAGTGGGATTATCACATGCTATTTTATTAAGAATAAAATGATGTCTGAGATAGCCTGTGGGACTTGTAGCAATAAATACTGAATACTATCATGTATCAAGTAAAAAGGAAATAACTACTAAACTGAGGTAAACTATTTTTCAGATTCGACTGGGCAAGATTCGACATGATAAAGAAAACATTCAGATGATATAGCAAGCCATTCGGCAAAGTAGTGAGACAGAAAAGCAAATCAACTAGGAGTAGAAAGATATATTGAATGTATGAATCAACAATTACCTTTGATGATCTTAATGGAGAGACATAGACATTATGTGCTGAAGATACTTTCTTCGGAGACATATCAGGAAGACTTGGAAATGGAGATATCTTGGGTGATCCAGGGCATGGTGCTAGTCATAAGAAAAAAAAACAAGGCCAAGAGACATGTTTAGAAATGATATGCAAGATACTAAATTGCAAATAGGACATCATCAATACAGTCAAATTTAACTTGATTAGGTATACCATCACTATTGTTGTTTGCTTGAGGAACCCGCTCAGTTTTCATGATAGATCCAGCCGGGCCAATTTCAACAAGCAAAGGTTTTACGGAAGGAATAAATATTTCATTGTAGAACGTAATTATATCGACGTGATCCTGTCCTGATCTCTGAATCCAGAGCATTCAACGAGTTAGACTTCCTGTTACAATGTGCATTGATTTATTTAACTCTTTTTAAATAAAAAAGAGCCTACCCCGTTACGACGTGCTGAAGACCAATCGACAAACACATTTCGGAAGACTTGTGGTTTACATTGTGGTTGTTTCCTGTAATTGTAAATGATTTCCCTGAAAGTGAGGCTCAGTTGAGATATCTGCAGGCCAAACATTGTTTGAGTTAAGCTAAAATAAAGAAAATGAAAGGCATCCAACAACTCTTGCAACATTCTTTAGAGCAAACCTTAGCAACGCCATAGAAACAACAAAGGATGATCTGGTCAATGTGACGATTAAATAATAGTGATGCCTTTTGACTGAGTATCTGTTGGAAAAGACAGTAGACATTCTCCCTGATATGATGAGATAACTGCAACCTTTCCACCATACCGTTGACTCTAACAGCAGCCAACTTGATGATCTAAAAATTGAAAGTCGTATGCAGGACTTATTACCAAAATGGTTAAAGGAAAACAACACAGAAATAATAATCATACTTAGCTGTGATGGGAATGGGAAACAGAATTGTAAAAGCAGTGATGAAAGTTATGTCAAAGATGACCATCATAACTCATTACTCACTAGGTCGAGAGATCTCATATTTTCAACACGTGAATGAAAAATGTAGGTCACACACAACACCCATTCGCTCTCCAAACTTCCATCACATTGTTCGAGTAATAAGTCAAAAAAGTTGATCAAGTAATCATTTTTCTTACAACATCATCTTACTATCCATTAGAAATCACGAATTAGGATGTCCCAAAAATGTTTTCAAGTATCTTGACACCACATGTAGCCAGAAGCCCGCATCCTTTACCTTCTCACAAATCCAATATATCTTAAACATATAGTCAAAGACTGACCACTGCATTTTCAATCAAAAGTCAATCAGAAGATCATGTTTTATACCTTGCCGAAAAATATGTTAATTCCAGTTTCAGCACACGTTTCCCCACCACCTCCAGGATTAGGCCGAGTTGGACTGTAAGTAAAGTTATAAAGCATAAAAATAATAGTTATGGAGTAGTCAAAGGATTGACGTTTGAGCAGCAGCACTTGAAAGACACTGATTATACCTTGCAAATGCGGACTGTAAAGGAGGTGGCAAAAGCTTAGACTTAATACTACTTAAAGCAAGCAGACGGTCCTTCACTGGAGAAGTAAAGGAATTCCGTTCCACTAGCACACTTCTTAAATCTGTGCACAACCTTTTTGGTGACCTTATGTCCCCGTTCTGACCTGAAGGATAACCATAAAGATCCACGTTCATAATTTAGAGAAAGAAGAGAAACATATTTGCTAAAAGATGCAAACTTTTGGACTCAACAAACCCTAAGGTGATCAACAAACATTTCTGCCTATCAAGAATAAAAACATAAAAATTGGTGATTTCTATAAACGTTAAGATGACAACTAGACTATTTTCTCTACTAGTGCTGCATTTTACAAATCATGGTCATGTGTTAACCAATTGTGTTTTTAATAATATAAACCAAAGATGAAAACAAGTACTCAGTTACCTGGTAAACTCTCATGCTTTTGCAAATTAGGCATGGTCGATACCCCAATACCAGAAAAGTTAATTTGAACAGCAATTGCATCCAAAGATGGCATGGGTTCAGCTAATAAACTCAGACGATTTATTTCTGCAGCAAGGGTAGGTTTAGCAACAATCAGGGAGTTATACATTGACGAACCTTTCTCCCATACCATGCTCTCTAATAACCGTTCTTCCAAGGAATTAAGATGTCGCCTCAATTCTCTAGGAAGTGATTCTTCATGCCTAATGAAACTCTCTATCACCTTACTGAGGTCAAAAGCTGTAATGCCAGTTCTCTCCAATACTGCAGGAAACAACATTGTAACAGTCTTGTGTGTTGCCAATACCAATTCGGCAGAACAAGCCAACATACAT
Source organism: Momordica charantia (assembly GCF_013281855.1). Classification (NCBI taxonomy): domain Eukaryota; kingdom Viridiplantae; phylum Streptophyta; class Magnoliopsida; order Cucurbitales; family Cucurbitaceae; genus Momordica; species Momordica charantia. The sequence continues at coordinate 27,160,500 of NW_028275167.1, read as the reverse complement.
CTGTGGAACCTCTCATTAGTCAGCAAAGAGGTCAAATTAGTCACATGAAGCATTTGAGACTCTGCTCTGCACATTGCTTCCAGAACCCTATAATATAACTTCAGTGCTTCTAATCGTCTTTGTTCTGCCCAGATGTTATCCATGAGGTTAGCACTTTGTAAATTTCCAGCTATACAGCGATCTCCTAGAGCACTATTTGGAAATATAGCCTCTAATATTATATGTGCCCTGCGAACTACATCATTAGTTACATCTCTATCACATGAAGTCAAAAAGCGTTCCATCTCTGCCGAAGGTTTTGCGGGGAGTGGAGAAATAACAGTTCTAAGCCACTTTGCCGTTGTCATGGCTGTGCTAACAGGTGTGGCAGCAAGTTTTGCATTGCCAGTATTAAGAGTGCCATTGGCATGAGAAGAAGGAGAGCGGAGTGGAGACATTGGACTTGTTATTGTCCTTGCAGGCGAGCACATTGAGTCAAACTTCCTCTGAAGAGATTTGAACCAAAATCATAATCCATACAGGAAAATAAGGAAATAAAGCACCAATGATGTAAGTAGCCATTGGATTAGAAAATTCGCATTACTCAAAAGAAAATACCTTGATGCCACTCATAGTAACAGCACCTGCAGACAAGCTACCCGACCCAAGTAAACTGTCCTCATCATTAACAAATACCCGCTCATCAAGCTCACCTTTGTTACGAATTGCATCTTCGTAGTCCTTTTCCAGAATTTCTAAACTGGATGCAAGAGATGACTCCTCCATTAAGTCTTCAAAGTAGATCAAACCCTCTGCATTAAAATGGAAAAGGAAAAAATGAAAATTTCCTGAAGGCCGTGAAAACATGAAATAGAGTGCCACTAATTCATCAAATGAAGCACACTGAAACGGACCAATGTCAATATTCTCCAAGGTTTTACTATTACACTCAGAAGCCAAACGTGGCTTCTTCTTCAAAATATCTTCTATCAAACTGTTTGTCTTCTCCATTACCTCCCTCAGTTCTTCCTCTGAGGTATCATAGACATTACAAAGTGATCCAAGCAGGTCCACTCCTTTTCCACCTTTCTTAACTGGACAAAATATAGACGAGATAAGCAACTATAAGTAAAATATAACAAAACCAATAAGGAGAGAATATTACCAAAGCGTTCAGAGTCAAGAATGTTGAAGCTTCTGAAACGAACGGGAACGTGAAGAATTAAAATAGCCTGTCAAAGAATTAACTACTTGTAAGATTGAGCGGTCGTTTGTGCAAATATCCATCATTACGTTGCATAAATCTGATATGGTTCTAGTCCACCGTAATTTTAGTGCCCTAATTATTATGTACAGATTTGATCAAAGAAAAAAAAAACAAAACTTATCAATATATCTATTTATTCTAACTAGATATCTTCCATTATCCCTAGTTACTTTAGTCATACACTCATAGAGGAATAAAACTCACCAAAATGGAAACCAAACCATTAGTGCAAGTCACCAAGTCCTTAAAACGACTGAAAGCATGTACACGAAGTGCCAAAAATAACAACCATCCAAAACGATGATAATCAGACAAGTAACCAGTAGGGCATGATATAGCTGGCTGCTTTTCAACATTAGCATCATTGGTGTAGAAGAATTCTCGGTAGACACGCTTATAGTACCTTGAAACATGGGCATGATATAAAAATTTCACGAAATCCGCAATGACTTACACAATGCAAATAAACAAGGAGAATAAAAGATGCTAATGAATCTTCCAAAGCACCGAGAAGAATACTAACTTGCTTAAGAGGCTCAAATGCACGAAGTTTGCCTGCAACTCCTTTGCCTGCTTAAATGAAAAGGACATGAGAAAAACCATAAGTGACGGCTTAAAGAAAATAAATTCTTGATTAAAAAAATACATAATCACATACTATAAAATAAAACCTCAAAATATATGCCTAAAATTACTGTACCTCTAGTCTATTCTCCCAGTCTGCACCGTGGAGATTACTTAAAACTGGACCAGCTTTAACAACAAACTGAGGCAGCTCTTTAAAAAATTCTACAATGCTGTATGACAAGCAGGATAACAAAAAAATAAAATAAAGTTTTAAGTTTATGATAATAGAAGCAACTACGAAGGGAAACAAAAACAGTATAAATAATAACGTACTTCAGCTTGCAAACTCTCAATATCTGGCATAAAGTAAAGCTATTATTCTCGGATCCCTGATCAGAACTCTCTGAATTCTTATCTCTCAGCCTCTTCACAGAATATAAAACAAAGGCAGACCAAAAACGTTCGGCTTCTTCAGCCTGTTAAATTAGAACTTAGTTAGATTTATGGGAACTTTTATTTAAAAAAAAAAAACAATATTATCCTCGAAGATACTAAAGAAAACATACAACTCCACTCCCAATTGCTGATATATTTGCTACCAAAAGGTGCTTTGTTTCTCTAAATAACTTCAACGCTTGATCAGAACAATTCTCATCAAGACGTAATCCATTCTGCAACCAAATTTGAATTATAGTTAAAATTGATGTAAATTAATCGACTTAGATAAATGGATAAATCATGCGTAGTAAAAAAAAGGGTAAAAAATTATAGTCGCGACTAGAATGACGTTTGAAAACGAGAAAACACCTGGCACAATTCTGAGAATTTAACTTCGACAGTGTCTGTTCCGCCATCTGTATGGCAATTGTTTGTGGCCAATGGCTTCATTTCCTCCACGTTTTCCATGAACACAACCCTAGCTGATACTCACAATGCATTCAGTCAATTAAAACTCAAAATTTAAAACTGTAGGAACAGATATTCCGTCGCTAGTAATTTGTGCGCCTATTTCAGTTCAAAAATGCGATGACTACAGTAAAAACCAATTCTCTCGTATTTTAAACCCCCGACATTCATCAAACAAGTAGGTCAGTTCACAAAAAGATACAAACTAATTATTAAACCAGCTCCTCCCTACATAATTAGGCCTATGGGAAGTTCCACAGCCGTTTTCTCAGCGAATCCACGACCAATTACTTCCAAATCACCTCTATCCCTCCCAAAACACCCGGATTAAAAAAAGAAAAATTTGTATCAAAGGACCGACTAGTAACCAAAAAAAAAATCAATAGTACGAAAAATCACCATAGCATTTGACGGCAAGGGAGAGAAAAAAATCACCTTAAAAACCACGAGAGAAAAATAGGAGCAAGAAGGCTGTGACAGGCTTGAGAAATGGAGAAGAATCGGTCGGATCTCTAATTGAACTCCCACCAACCTGCAGATCCAGTAAAGAAACCCTTCCAATGGCCGCGGAGAGTGAATCAAATGAGGATTGTTGAAGCGCGAAGTCTGAACCCTATCTTCTCTTGTTCTCTCTGAATTCCGTCGCCCCCTTCTCTCTCTAATATTTTTTGGGGCTTCTCACTCCTCGAAGAAAACCCTTTAGAGTGGCGTCGCGCGGGAAAAACAGCAACATGTCATGACACCATGCCCGACATACATACATACATGCCCCTCCAATGGGAGAGCGACGCGTGGAATACGTTAGGTTCTTTTACCGCCAAAATTTCCCACCGTTACGGGATCCGCTGAGGGGCGCTCGGGTGTGAAGAACCGGGTAAACGCCGTTACGGCGAGGTGACGGAATTTACTATTTTTCATTTTTTTTTTTAGCTGTTGATAAAAGATTGGTGTTGGTAACAGCGTCGGTATGAAGACGACCCACCCGTGTGATAGTGGGGGCCCATGGGCTTGGCCTTTTCGTACTTTAATGCGGCGTCGTTTTCGATGACGGAGACGGGAGCCATTTGGGCTTCGGTTTAACCAGCAGTCCATTCTCTCTCGTTCAGAACGAATTTCCAGTTTTTGCGAAAAAAAAAAGTGTGAACTTTTATATATTGCATTTTCCTGATTTGACTATATTTTAATTCATACCTTTTTTGTTTTCAAAATAAGTTCAAACCACGTCTTTTATTTTTATTATACATATATATATATAATTAAAATTTTAATCCCCAATATCTTATTCTTTTTAGGTTAAGATTCATATTCCTAAATTACTAGTTTTAAGATTCAAATTCCTAAATTACTAGTTTACGATGAGTGAGGTTAAGGATTCGAACTTAATATCTCTTTTGTCAATTTTTAATTATTGTTGAATTAAGTTCATATTAACTTATAGGTTAGAATTTTAGTATACCATATGCATTATAATTTCATATATTGAATTAACCCTCTTTCTTATTATATTATGGAACCATCCATGGGTTTTTTCTATCCTAATAATTAGCGTGTTATCTTAAAAGTGTATGTACTTAATAATTAACATGTTCTCCTAAAAATGTATGTGGATTTTTTCATGTTATATGTATGTGTGTGTATATATACACATATATATACATAGTTTGTCAAAAGCTTTAATAAGTCATTCGTAATGTTTTTACGAGGATTGTGTAGGTACGTAGAAATGTGGAAAAACAGTTTTTCAATACACGTGTAGGTTCGAAGGTTCAATTCGACCTCAAAATATATATATATAGGTATATTAATCATTGAATTATACTTATGTGTGACATGAATGTGAGAGGGGTATATGAAGTTCTAAGGTAGACTTTAATAACCAATGACTATTTCTTTTAATAGGTATGTGAGTGGTTTTTTTGTTTATATTTTAACACGTGCATTTCATGTATCTCCATTTACTTTGATAGCTTAGAGATCATAGTCCTTACCTATTAGATATCGTCCTTGATCCTACGTGAGGGCATCTATGTGGGAGAAATAATGAGTTATTTTTTATTTCATAGACAACAATATGAAATGAGATGGAAATAGTATATCCTATAGATTGACACATCACTCTAAGTATATTCAACTCGATTTTAACTATAAAAACTAGGTTAAAAAATACTTTTAGTCCTCATACTTTCAATAAAGTAACGATTTAGTCATTGAACTTTCAAAAGTAACTATTTAGTCCATATATTTTGAAATTAGTTACAATGTAGTCCCTATACCCTGGACTTTGAAATTTGTTACAATTTAGTCCATACCGTTAAAAATTAGGTTAAGAATTAACAGAAAATTGATGTGGCTGCCAACTAGGATTTGTGTGGACATGTTAATTCGTTGTGCGGTTCGGTTTAATTTGCGGGGGAAAATTTATAGCCGTCCTATAGTAGGGATAACTTTCATACTACTCCCACTTAAATTGTATGATGTGTAAAGAAGTTTTATCATTATCTAAATAAAAATATTTTTAATCTTATGTGGGACCCGCATATTTAAAGGTAAAATTGATACACTTTATCTCACTTTCTCCCTCTTGAATTAATTGTGTATTCTCTCCCTTATTAAATATTATTATATAAATAAAATTAATCAACCGTATCTCACATTTTTTCTCTTAAATTAATTGTACCTTCTCTCTTATTAGATATTTTAGAAATTATTATTTATTTATCTCTTCAATGTTATTTACATCTTCTCTAAGAGAAAAAAATGTGAGATACGGTTGATTAATTTTATTTATATAATAAAATTTAATAAGGAAGAGAATACACCATTAATTTAAGAGAAAGAAAATGAGATGGAGTGTATCAATTTTACCTTTAAATACGCGGATCCCACATAAAAATTAAAAATATTTGTATTTAGACAATGATCTAACTCTTTTACACATGACACAATTTAAATAGGAGTAGTATGGAAGCTATTACCAGACGACTAGAAATTTTCCCAATTTGCGGCCGGTACCAGTTTTATTCGATTTAGGATTAAAAAAGGGAAATAATGGAAATGTTGGAGCGATGACCTCGAAGAATCGATAATTACACCACCGGTTGAAGTTCTCGAAGAATGTTGGCGGAAGAAACTAGAGCATGATGCTGATTTTATTAGGTTCATTCTTCAGCTTAAATAATCGATTTCTGAAAAAGACGAGAATTAAATACATAATCCGATAATCTGTATCAATTTAAAATATGAGAATGAAATTTTAAATCTGATCACAGAGTTCATTTTCTCCCTTTCTTTCAAATCATTTTCATAATTCTTGAAAGATAAACAAACGGACTTTTTTCGTTTCGAGAATTGAAGAACACCAGGCGGCGAGAAGGCTCGGATCCGAAATCTCAATTCCACCAACTGATTTAGTCTCTCACTATCATTGTGCCATAAGATTGTAAATCGCTCATATATATTGTTCTTTCTTTGATTTTGGGTGAGGGGAAATTGAGGATAATGGGATGCTTCACGAGCCAATATCAGAAGGGAGAGAATTTTTCATCGTAGTGTTGACAGCTCCAGGAAGAAGACAGCAATGGTGGAGATTCCCTGCTGTCTATAATCTATAATCCATCTCTATAAACTCAAAAGCAGAGAGAGTTGTGAGGGTGGGGACGTTGAATCAATCCAATATTTTCATTCTTTTCCTTTTTTTTTTTTTACCCTAAATCGAATCAACCATGAACCGACTGAAAATCAAACCGAATCGCACAGCTGGACAATTAATTATTTATCCACACAGACATGACTGCATGTCATTTTTCTGATAATTTTCAACAGCAGAGACTAAATTATAACGAATTTCAAAGTATAGGAATTAAATCGTTACTTTAATGAAAATAAAAGAAACTAAATATGTTTTTTAACCTAAAAACTACTATTTAATTTGAACAATTACTTAGTTGGTTTTGTCTCGTAGACTTGAGTTTGTGGATTTCTCTCGTTAGACTTCCTAGTACCCAACAAGTCATTTCTTATCCAGCTGGACTTCTAAATTCCAATTTCATCAATTTCACAATTAAATAATAATAAATCTAAGTTGATATTAATAATCGAAATGAAACAATTTAATCGTAATTTTGATAATTAACATTATTTAATCTAACACAAAATGGAAGTGAGTTAAATTGATTTTGAAAGTTGTCAAACAATCTAAATAATTTAGGGGTGATTTCTTCAAGCACAATAGGTCACCGAAAATTTAAAATACTGTCGACCATAGCATAACTTAGCAGATAAAGGTGCATGTATCCAATTATAAGACTGAGAGTTCAAATCCTCACCCACATGTTGTAGTAAAAAAACACAATTTAAAATATTAAAACTTCCTAAACATAAAAAGTGATTTGATAATTATAAAAATATTTTAAAAAAGTATATATTTTTTTAGTGGTTCAATAACGTTTGATGATATCCATCTAAACATAGTTCAAATTGATAAGGCACTTTAATACACCATCTTAAAGATTGACAGTTTGATCTACTCGCGATTGTTTTATTAAAAAATAAAAAATAAAAATAGAAAAAGTGGGATGTGTGATTTTGAACCTCAAACTTCAAATGAATTAATATACGTCATTTACCACCAAGTTATGCTCATGCAACAAAAAACACTTAAATTGCTCAAACAAATATTTGTAATTACTTTTTAATATTATTTTTGTCCTAGTAGTGTTGGATTCAATGTTTTGATAGCATGGTACCAAGATGCTCGATACCCCAATAATCATTGTTTCGTCATTATCTGACCCCTGGAACTATCCATTAAAATATCAATAAGACTCGATGAACGAAATATAGAATCGAGTGCAAGTGGCAATCTAACTCCAACAGAAACCATATATCACCTCATGAATGATTGATGAGCGATTATTAGTATATTTGTGGACATGATCATGCAGTGCGTGAGAGTGCAACTCTCGATTTAGGGTGAATTTGCAGTGTGCAGCCCTTAAAAGTTGTAGATCCATTAAGTTTTTTCTTAACTGGTTGACCTCCAACAAACATTTGATTGGAATAAAAATTACATGATATTGATTATTTTATTTATAAGTAGTTTAAATCCACGGTTAATAATAAATTAGATCTATTATTACTTTATCCAATGAGATATGAAATGACTCATTACATTTTCGAAGCTTTATAGAATTTGACTTAGTGCCAAATCGAACATAATTCAAGTGGTTAAAGTACATATCTCTGACCAAAAGATCATGAGTTCGAACCCTCACCCTCACCATGTTGTATTTAAAAAAAAAATAGAGTTTGACTTAGTGTATGGATAATAGGGTCTATGGACATATTAGCCCATGAGATTGAGCTAATTAAGTAATTATACAAATTAAATGGTAAATTTAATAATTAAATGTGAGTGAAATAAGACTACTAGAATGTTGGCCAAAGTTTATAAAAATAGATTTATAATCAGGTAGAGTGATCCATCAATCTATGCGATGCACTATTTCTATCTCCCTTTATATTGTAATTAAAAGTAGCATCAAATCATATGAAATTTAGGGTATAAGTCAATTTAACTCAATTTGTTTTTATGTAAAGTTAATTTACCTATTGTGTTACCATATCCAACTAAACCAACTCTACTTTTCTTGTTTTTTTTTTAGAGAAAAAAAACTCTATTGTATTTGTGGGTCGATTACATCCACCCGTAATCAACACTATTTTAATCAATTGTACGACGTCAAACGCTAATTTGTCCAAACGTTTTTAATTGGTATTAAGATAGACATTAACACGTTCATTTTACTTCTTTAATATACATTATAAAAGTTTTAACTTTCAAACTTTGCCAACCAGAACATAATTCAGCAGATTACGGCAAATATATCTAACAATAAAATTGAGAGTTCGGATCCTCACTCCCACATACTGTATTATTAAAGAGGAAAAAGGAAAAAAAAAAACTGATGACATTACGAAGTTGATACCTTTATTGTTAATTTTAAAATAATGGCAACATAGAAAGACGAAGACAGAGTTCTGCACAAGGAGGGTAACATGATTTATTTTGAATTTTTGATTTTCATTCGTTTTTTATTCAATTTAGTCACCAGTATTAAAAATAATTAAAATTAAAATTTATTTGGTTTGATTTTAATTGAAATTTATGAATTTGGAGATATTTTTATAATCAAAATTAGCCAAAGTTGGAAGTGAAGGAAAGAATTGCTCGATTTGTGGAAGTGCATGATTAAATTTAACAGGTAAAAAAGGGAGTTAATTTAATCAAATATAAATTAAAAGGGATTATAAAAAAATAAAAAAGATTAAAGGGCGAAAATCGATTAATTTTATAAAGGAAAAAAGAAAAAGAGAAAAGAAGTAACAATTCCACAAGGAAATTGCAGGAGTACCCTTTTATCGCATTCTCTTTTATTCGTTCACAGGGACTTCGAAGTTCGAAGCTGTGGCGAGAGTCGACATGATTTCTGCAAGCTGATGCTTCAGTCTCAAGAACGCATAGGAATTTCTCGGCAGTGCATTTTTCTGAATCTTCGACATGGTAAACTTACTCTCTTCGATTCTGGTTTTGTTTTTGTTTGGTTTTCGTTCAAGCGTAAATTGTAGCTTGGGATTCTTCAGACCTTCTATCAGCAGTGTGGATGGATGGCAATCACTATTAATACATTAGTCTCAAATTGTCTTTGTGATTCTTGCTGGTTACGACACGGGAGTGTTTGTTTCAACTGATGATTTTGAGTGGATTTTTTTTCTCTTCTGGGTCGGGAGAATATCTGTTGTTACTTGTTAGGATTATCTATTACGATTTTCTAACTTTTTATGGGTTACCGGAAACTTTTTCTTTTTGAAGCGGGGGAGGAAACGTGGATTTTCCCTCTTTCTACTGCTTGAGGTTCTTAACCAGGCTGTAATCAACAAAAAATTTAAGTTAAAAAGGTTGTATTAAAGAAGATGAAGTTCTAGATCTCCCCTTTCCTTTAAAATCGAGCAGAGTTTGAAGGAAACTGAACCCCTGGCTGTAATATCAGCTGCAAACGCTGGTATTTTTTCATGAACAATTTGATCCGTGTTTGGTGATATACGGGTTTAGATGAGTTTTTTGGTCCTATGCATTTAGAACCAGAAATTTATCTTGTATTTAAATCAGTGTGTATATACTGCTCTCCCATCATTATACAGTCGTGTTCTTTTTTTTATTCAGGAAGAGTTCCGGAAGGCCATATTGCAAACGGTGCCACCAGAAAATTTTGCTCTGCAGACAGTTCAAGAAGTTATCAGACCTCAGGTAGCTACTAGCTACACTGTAATCATCGGACTACTTGTATGGCATATGCAAATAACATATCACAAGTTCATAGAGTATTGAATATTTTAGAGTCAGATATAAAGTGCAAATTTGACCAATAAATTTAGAGTTAGAAGTTTTTAGGTTCTGTGAGTGTTGGGGGCTCTGTTCTGGTTTGTTTTTTCTCTTTGGATTATTTTGTTTTGGTTGATCATTTGTTTGTGTTTGTGTGTGTGTGTGTGTGTGTGTGTGTGTGTTATTTTTTTGTTCTCTCTTTTTCAATAAGAGACACAAAGATTTCATTACTCAAAGAGTACACAAAAAAAGACAGGGGACATGGCATCTCCTCCAGCTTCCCAAGCACTCAAGAATTGGGGATCAATAAAGGGTCCAATTCAACAATAAGTACAGTCAAGCATGCTGGCTCCCTTCCCTCCTTGTCGTTTTCCTACAATCTTATTTTTCTCCCAGTAAAATTTTCCCATTTCCTTGGGAACCTTAAAGATGGTTAGAAATTAAGTAGAGATGTTTGATAAACCGCTTAGGTTTAGAGTTAATTGTGCCCTTTGGAGCATGAGGATTCCTTCCACTTGAATGATTATACGAGTGAACTAATGACCATGAACACCATTTTTTGATTGATTAGTTTTCCTATAAGTGGAAACGTCAGAATTTTCAAGATTGATATCATATTTCCTAAGGGGCTGGGGTAAATTGAGAGAGAATGGGTTCAAACTTATGATGGCCACCTACCTTAGAATAAATTTCTATGTGCTTTCCGGCACCAAATGTTGTAGGGTCAAGCGGCTGCTCCATGAGATTAGTCCAGGGGCGTGTAAGTTGGCCCGGACACTCACAGATATAAAGAAAAGTCATATTTCCTAAGTATGGAGACCGAGGTATTTGAATCGAGAGGATAAGAGATTTTTTACCCGTCATGAGCGTCCTTGGAGCATGTTTAGTCTTTGACTAGGTTCAATACCCTTTTTGGGGTGTCCAATTCTAAGGAGCTTTGTAACTATCCTTTGTCACTTATTCTTGTCGAGTGGAGCTCTTTTTTTTAAACTCCAGTTTTAAGTTTTATTTTTTTTTATTATTTTTTTATTTTTTTGTATAGGTTTCTTTTGTTTTTTAGGTCCATTTGTACACTTTCAGTTATCTTAATAAATGCTTTGTTTATTTAAAAAAAGAAAAACAAAATTTCAATATATATATATATATATATATAAAACAACTAAAAGTGTTTATTTTGTTGTCAGTTCTTATTATCAGATTCTTTTTAATTTTCACTTGACAGAAGCACACGAAATTGGCACAAGATGAAAATCAGTTGCTGGAAAATATTCTACGTCGATTACTTCAAGAATTGGTGGTAAGTTACACTATGAAGCTTCATTAATTGAGATTTAGGTTTCATTAATCATGCATATGACAATTTGGATATCATTCTTCAGCCTCACATTTGGATTTTCTATTACTTCTTGCAAATAAGTTTATTTTCAATTGGATATTGGTGCAGTCATCTGCAGTTCAATCAGCGGAGCCAACAATGCAGTATGGGATGTCTATTGATGACAAGGAAACTTCACAGGGTCACATTCCTCGTCTTCTTGGTATTACATATTCTTAGAGTCAAACTTTTTGTTGTAGCCTAGTGATCTGATTTTTAATTTTTTATGGTATGATTTATGAATTGGTGTAGGTTTTTTTTTGTTTTGTGCATTTAAAATAAGTAGTAAATTTGAATTATTAATTTATGACCATTCCAAATAAATCGATACCTTAGAAGCAGAAAAAAAATTCAGAACGAGATGACATGAAGATAAATGGAAGTACAAGAAAGCTGTAAGAAAATGTACTAGCATGAAATGAAGTCACCATATTCTTCTACATTATGAAGTTATAATCATAGGAAAAATGCCAAAGCCATTCAGCATCCTTCAATTTCTTTTGGAAGCATGAATGAGTGATCTTCTGTAGATAAAGTGGGAACCTACGATTTATTGTCATGTTAACTTGACAATTAAACCCACTTGCATCATGAGTTTCACGGACTCCATCTTTAATAAAAACTTGTATGCTTTTTCTTGCAACTGAGCACCTATACCCCATCTTTGATTGAAACATTGGATTCTTTTTCTTCAAATCTTTCTTTAATATTCAAGTTTGATGGCTGGGTTGTAACGCAAATTTTTGAACATTCATTGATGCATCTTCTTTTGGCAGTAGCCAATAATTATCTAGTTTTGGCCTCGTATTTTAGTTTGTCTGAAGATTTTACTGCATTGGAGCTGCATTAGTGATGAAAATGTTTATATCTAGTCTTGGGCACTTTTTAATCATTTTAATGCGTTCATTCTTGCCTTAGACATTGTCCTATATCTTTGTGAGAAAGAGCATGTTGAAGGAGGCATGATATTCCAGCTGTTAGAGGATCTGACTGAAATGTCAACGTTGAGGAACTGCAAAGATATTTTTGGTTACATTGAGAGTAAACAAGATATATTGGGAAAGGTTTCCTCTTGTTACCTGCACAAAACTTTTCATTTTTCTTTTAAATAAAATTTGAACCCCTATATTCTCTCTAACTTCATTTGCTTTGAAATGGCATGGCTTTTTTGTAACCAGCAAGAGCTTTTTGCACGTGGAAAACTTGTGATGTTGAGAACGTGCAATCAGTTGCTCCGTCGTCTATCAAAGGTACTATAATGAATTGCAAGAACCTGAGGAGGTTTTTTTTTTCTTTTTTTTTCCTCTCCTAATAAAAGAAAACAAGAACAAACCTTTCATTGATATCTAAGAACTTCCCTTTCTCCCTCCCAACCAACCCAATTTGTGTTAATAACAAACAAATTATAAATACAAAACTTGAAGGCCCAACAAGAGGCATGAAACTTTTCTAATTCGAGTACCTCTCACCAATCTTTTTCCTCTTTGTTAAAAATATTTGCTATTCCTTTCCAGCCAATTCTCCACAAAGTAGATTTGACAGCATTGAGCTATAGCTTTAGCACCTTGTTAGTTAATAATCAAATGGTTGTAAGCCCCTAAGGGGCAGCCGAGTTGGCAATAGCTTGGGGTCTCTTGGTCATACTGACTTAGAGGTCTCAAGTTCGAACCTTCTGGTGAACTTAATACCAAAAATCCTTGATGTTTCCTGGGTTCGAGTCTTGAGACGGGCGCGGGTGCCCCTGGGTATAGGGAAGCAAAGCTCCGAGTCCTAGTTATAAAAAAAAAAAATCAAATGGTTGTGTGATGAAATCTGAAAACACGACTGGTTGTCACCAGAACAAGCAAACAGGATACTGATTTGACAAAAAAAAAAGGAACATAAACACATACATAATTAATTTCTGTCTATAGATTGTTAAGCTTATCCTTAAGGCCAACTTATATTTATTTGCTCATAAAAAGAATATATGCAGGAAAATTTGTGTTCACTTTGATTCATGATCAACAGTTCTTATTAGAAAATAATTTTGCCAATCAGCAGATGGTTGAGCCATAGCTCTCTCTCTCTCTCTCTCTCTTGTAAAAGAATTAATTATGGTACAAATTTCTTGATTTGAATTTATAGGCAAGTGATGTGGTGTTTTGTGGACGCATTCTGATGTTTCTGGCACATTTTTTCCCTTTATCTGAACGTTCTGGTATGTGTTTCAGACACTCATCTCCATATTGTAATGTTATTTTTAATTTTTTTTTCATATATATTGTTCTCTTGATCTATTGTTGCAGCTGTAAATATAAAAGGAGTGTTTAACACCTCCAATGAAACAAAATACGAGAAAGAACCCCCTGATGGTATGCTATTGCAGCGTTTAATCTTTGCTTTGATGCCAATATTCTTTTCATTCTAGAAGATCAAAGTACTGGAGTATCTTTTGCTCCTTTCATGCTTTTATTTATTTTTAAATATAGAGCAAGACTCAAGCTTGTGATATTCCATTTCTTTGTTTTCAGGATTTTCTATTGATTTCAACTTTTACAAGACATTTTGGAGTTTACAGGTAATGTTGGAACATAAAGTGGTGGTCTGTGGGTGTTTTGGGTTTCTGGTTTGAGAAAATTGCCTCTCATCTTTGAAGCCGATTCTGGAAGTCTTGTCCATATAGAATTTCTCTAACCTTTTCATATACAGCCAGGATTGATCTTTTAAAATTCACTTGGAATTATCAATATTGTAGCAAAAAAAAGATTTCAGACCATGCTCGTTCTAAGTATTACAATGTTTTTAGTGATGTCAGTAGATGATATCTGAACATTTTTTTTTCTTCTTTCTATTCATATCAGCATTGTAAATAGAGGTTATTACGTAAGTACTAGTGTTCTTAGCCATGATAGGCAGAAATTATTGGTCAGTTTGAATTTTGACCGAATGAACATGCTCTTCTTTTAATTATATAGTTATGAATTTTTAGAAGTACATGCATAATACACAGTCTACTAATTAATTTCATTAAAATGGTTCTACTAATTAATTTCATTAAAATAGTATAACTATCTCATGGACACACCTTATAATATTTCTGGTGCTAATGAAATTTTTTTTGTGAAATTTAAATGTATCAATTCTTGGGTAATCATACTGAAAATTTCAATGTATATTCTTGTCCAGGAATACTTCTGCAATCCTGCCTCCCTTTCTCTTGCTTCCACAAAGTGGCAAAAGTTTACGTCAAGTTTAATGGTATGATATAGCTTTTTGTTCTTGTCTATTATTATTACTATATAGAATTAGCTCGTGTGATTTTTTTTGTCCTTTAACTTATATATTGTGATATGTTTTACTTCCCAAATATATATATATCCAATGAAGTGAATTTCTTTTGGATTTTGCAACATAGATCGTGTTGAATACCTTTGATGCACAACCTTTGTCTGATGAAGAGGGAGATGCTAACATCTTAGAGGAAGAGGCTGCATCCTTCAGCATAAAATATCTTACTAGTAGTAAACTGATGGGTTTAGAGGTAAGTTCAATCTGAATTGTGTGATTATTACTATTGCATTGTATAGCTAGTCTGGGGTTTGGGTGTCCCTTTTGTTGGCCTTTTTGTTGGTATGCCCTTTAGTGTTTTTTTCATTTATTCTCAATGGAAGCAGGTTTTCTAATAAAAAAAATTTTGTATGAATATTACTTATGTTGCATTTGTTATCTTTCTTCCGGGCAGTTGAAGGATCCAAGTTTTCGACGTCACGTTCTTGTGCAGTGCCTTATATTGTTTGATTATCTGAAGGTAATTTGTACGATGTATGTTTTATTTTTTATTTTTTAAATTCTTATGCAAACTTGTTTCTATAAGTTTGAAGTATTACTAATTAGTTCTTTTGTTGCTATACCATAGGCCCCGGGAAAGAATGAGAAAGACGTTCCTTCTGAAACCATTGTTAGTACCATATTGCTTTTTTAAGCCGTTGTAGATGTTCCGCACTTCCACTATCTTACTTGAATCCGAAATTACAAAATTCCTTGTTGATTTTAGCCATGAAATTAATTTCTAGAAATTATTCCTTTTTTTTTTTCCCAAAAAGATGAATATTCTATGTTATATTTTGTTGATTTGTTTAATTGGTATTGCTTATCAATAATATTAGATTTATAGCCTATCATTGTGGTAGACCCCTTTGTTTTTCTTTCGGATGATAAATGACCTACTTAAAAGTAAAAACCATTCCTGGTTAAATGCTACTTTGCTGCATTTTTCACCCCTGTTTCACAGCCAACAAAAACTCCTGTGGAGGTGTGTATTTTTCCTATGAGAACTTTCCAACATCAGCGTTGATGTGTCGGGGAGTGTCAATTTTATTTTATTAACTATAACGTGATAGCTAGATGCTGATACTGTATTGGTTCAAGTAAAATAAACTTTTCATTTTATCTTTCTCCTTCTGATTCATTTTAACTAACATAAAATGGTTGGATACTTTTAGCCCTCAAGGGGTAGCTTGGTTGGCAAGGCTTGAGGTCTCTTGGTCATACTGGTTTAGAGATCCCAAGTTTGAACCTTCATAGTGAGCTTAATACTAAAAACGCTTGATGTCTCCCACGTCCGGGCCTTGGGGCGGGCACGGGTACCCTTGGGTGTAGGGGAGCAAAGCTCCATCTCCCAGTTATCAAAAAAAAAAAAAAGGTTGTATATTTTTCTTGGGGCGGGCACGGGTACCCTTGGGTGTAGGGGAGCAAAGCTCCGACTCCCAAAAGGTTGTATATTTTTCTTTACCATTGTTGTGAGATGTCCTTCAGTCCAATTTCTGTCAACTTTTTTTTTTTTTCTAATTCTAAATGCATATAATAATATATATATTTTCTAAAAAATTATTTAAAATTCAGAGAGAAGAAATTAAATCTTGTGAGGAGCGTGTGAAGAAGTTGCTGGAGGTGACACCGCCTAAAGGGAAAGAATTCCTTCAGAAAATTGAGCATATATTAGAACGTGAAAATAACTGGGTGAGGATTGTTTTCACTCTCCTGCTTGTGACATTCTTGTTTTAAGCAATGACAATTTATAGCTTAAATGTTCTCCCAAATGTACTTGTAGGTATGGTGGAAGCGTGATGGTTGCCCTCCTTTTGAAAAGCAACCAACTGAGAAGAAAACCAGCAATGATGGAACTAAAAAACGGTATGGATTCTAATTAATGGACATAATGCACTCTCAAATTTTTGGGCGTGGTGGAACCAGGTTTCAGTTTTGTGTGGGCTAAATGTGTTTATAAATATTAAGGTTTTGAAACTAGTTTAGACAGAAGTTATCAGTATCTTTAAGTTGAAAATATGGAGCACTTCTGTTTCCTATTAAAAAAAAAAAGAAAAAGAAATTATGGAACACTTGAGGAGACGAAACATTGAAAGCTATTTTTTCAAAATAAGTTATTTATTCTCCATCTTTCTACAAACATTATCTGAATAGTCTTCTAGGAAAGAAATTATTTTGTGAAAGAAGGGTAGAAAGATGATCAAGCCGTAGGTGACATCATTTTATATAACACAATTCATGAAGGAAAAAGGAAACAATTTGTTGCAGATGTACATCAACAGGAATAATGACAATTTAATTTAGGAAAATACTGATTATTTTCTCTTATTGAAAATAAATAGAGAAAAAAATTGCTTTTCTTCAAATAAAATTAGGTCTAATTTTATTCTTTGGATAAGAGCAAGCCTTTTTTTCTTAAACAGTCGAGAAGTTCAGATTACCTATTTGCATATTTTCAGTTTCATTACATCCCTTGTTTCTTATAAAGAAAAAGGTCTAAAATGTTTGATGTTGAGAAACTTATAGGATATTACTATTTTATGAAGGTGACCATTAAAGTTTTATTACCATGATTTTGAATGGATTTATATTTGCGACTCCCAGGTTTATTTAAAGGGATCTATAGTTAGACGTTCGATTGTCTGATGAATTGTTTCCATGACATTCCATATTTCTCAATTTACATGATTGCATGTGCAGTTGGAATAACTATTGATGTATTCAAGTGAGGAGTCTTTTATCAATTCATTGAAAAATGATACAAAGCAGCCCAAAAGAGGGAAGGCTGGATAGGGAGACGTAACAGCCACGGTAACAATCTAACAGCCATTTTAACAAGTTACCTGCTGTAAATAGACTAACAATAGGTTACCGGCTGTAAAATAAAACCTGAAACCTATTAAACTTACAAGAACTTACCATAAAGTAATATAAGATCAAGATTACAACCAAGATCTAAAGAACTGACAAGAACTATTCAAGAGGGATGTTCCACGTCAACTATGGTCTTCCCCTTTTGATTTTAGGATGTCTAGTCATACTGTTTGCTGTGAAGACTTTTATACATGCATATATACAATATCATGTTTGAATGAATAGGTTGGTTCTTGTTGATTTTTTTCAAATGCTGAAAAATGATAAATATTAAGAATTGAGGTTGGTTCTTGGGGTTATCTTATTTTATTTTTTCAAATTCAATTTTTTTTTGTAATTATCTTATTTTTTTATTATCGAAAGTTGAGGTTCCTTTTCGTAAGTTTTTTGTTCTCCCCACCTTTTGGCTTTGCCTTCTTTTAGGTGGGCCCTTTTTGTAGTCTTTTATTCATCTTAATGAAGGTCGGTTTTCTATTGAAAAAGTGATTTCCATGCCTGCCACTGTTATTCATCGGTTCGCCTTAAACTTTCTCCAGTAGGCCAAGGTGGAGACTGGGGAATAAAGAACTCTCTCAATTGTGGAAGTGGGCAGATCAAAATCCGGTGTGCAGTTGTCCCTTACCACTGGTTATTCTTGCTAGGAATTAATATTTAACGTATCTATATTCTATAGACTATAAATACTGGCAACATTTTTTATTACCTCAGAATGCCTTGACTGATCCTCAACGTGTCCGTACTCCTGCAATTTCAGAGTATTGGAAACCCTTGGCAGAAGATGTAAGCATATTAAGCACCTTGTTTTACACTTTGAGTTGAATAATCATACTGTTACCCATTTGTTCATTTAATTTTCAAATAAAAAGTAAATTACTATTAGGTTCAGTTGATCTTTTCCATTGCAAAAAAACTACATATATATTGCACCTATTAGGATGAACTTCATTCCTTTTGTGTTTCAGATGGATGAGTCTGCTGGGATTGAAGCTGAATATCATCATAGAAATAATCGAGTAAGTTTTGGTTCATAGTATTGAATTCATTATCATGTCTTGCAGCTGTTAAATTGCTTAGGGTAGGTGGGTGTTTAGGAGAAGATAAGATATCAGATAGTATAAAAACTGTTTTAACCACATTTATAGCCATATGATCTTAGCTTTCTTCTTGGCGGGATGGTCTGGACCACATCTACTTTGTTGATACATTTCAAAAAGTTCAACAAGTGCCAAGATTTATTTATTCTATTGCAAATGACGAATGAACGACCACTCAACCTAAAAGCTTAAGTTGATAGGCTGAATAAGTTTAATTCATTTATGGATATCTAACACTTCCCTTCACTTGGGGTTAGATAATTACATAAAGGCCCAACAAGAGGAAACCATTATAAATGGGGAGGAAACAACAATATAGGAGTTCGAACACAAGACCTCCCGCTCTGATTGGATGCTAAGGATGAATAAACCACCACTCAACGCAAAAGCTTAAGCTGATGGGTTGGGTAAATTTAATTCATTTATGGATATCTAACGTCTATTAATCGAAGAACATACTTCGATAAAAGTCGTATCATTAATTGTAAATCTCTTAACTCCGTATTGTTTGATATAGACTAATGAGATAACAACTCGACAATTACATTACTAATCATTTGGTATGTTTCTTCCTGATTCAGGTTTATTGCTGGAAAGGTCTTCGGTTCTCAGCTCGACAAGACTTGGAGGGATTCTCTCGAGTATGGTTTTAAATTGAATAAAAATTTTTAGGATTCGGTCTAATGAAGAAAATATAATCCTGATGAGTCAATGTGCAATTACAGTTCACCGACCATGGCATCGAAGGAGTCGTCCCTTTGGAACTCCTGCCACCTGATGTACGAGCCAAATACCAAGCTAAACCAAATGAGAGATCTAAACGTGCTAAGAAGGAAGAAACAAAAGGGTCTGTTCGTCAAGTTGAAGAAAATCAGGTAAAGTTCAGTTTACATGCATTTTAGTCATACAAATCAAGAAAAAGCCCTTCCGAGGTAATGTCAGAATGTTTTTACTGGGTAAGCTGTGATCTCTATGGAGATTGTGTATATGAAATAACGTCAAAATATTGTTGAACTGTAAAACTATGGTCGTGGGGTCTTATGCACTTAAGTTTTCATTTTAATTTTTAGTATTGATATTCACTGCAGAAGTTATTATTTTCTAGGTTGTTTGTAACATTTTCTATAATTATCTTACCTATGGATTTTGGCAAAAGATGGCAACACCAGCAAGTGAGAATGATGGTGAAGGAACCAGAAGCGACCTTGATGGGCCATCAGCAGCCATGGATGTCGATACAACTGTAGCTGCTGGCAATGTATCTCAAGGTGGTACTCCAACTCCAGATGAAAATAAACAAAGCTCTGACACAGATATTGGTCAAGAGTCAGGCCAGTTGGAAGCTGACGCCGAGGTAGAGCCGGGCATGATTGATGGCGAGACGGATGCAGAGGTTGATTTGGATACTGCAGGTTGATTTGTGCGGCAGCCCTTCCATAATATCTAGCAAGGTGCATATTTTCTAATTGACTAATTCTATTTTGAGGGAATTTTCGGTCCCCCTTATAGTGGCAAATTGACCACAGTTTTAAAATTTTGCATGTTTTTCTGGTCTTTCAACTACTGTTGGTGTATTAATCAATAATTTATGTTCTACTTTCCTGGTTGTTCTGAAATATAGAAGTTTGAACTACACCGGTTCGAAGAATAGGAAATCAATAAATTTATCAACTGTTTAGAGAAATATAATATAAGTAGAGGAATATTGAAGTCTGCGTCCTACTTCTGTCGATTCTTCTTTCGCTTTCTGTTACATCTACTATTCAGGGAAATGGAACTGCCCTTGATATCGACATTATTTTACACCAAAATTTCATCCCTTTTTGTTATTTATTGTTGTTGGTGATGTAAGAGCAAGTTTGTGGTTTGGTTTCTCTGATCTGATCACATCCTTCAACACTAAGTTCGCTGACATTTTCTGTACTCGTTAACCCTCTGGCTGACCTCTCATGTTTTGACTGTAGGAAATATGATCATCTTCCCTCCATAAAAAGTTGCTGTGTTGTGTTGCTGATTCGGCATCTACCGAGGCTGCTTATACAATCGAGTTGAGGTATGATTTTGACATTGATGTTCGACCTTTCATGTATGGCTTAATGTTACTGCATTTGTTTGAAATACAAGCCCGTCTTCACAATGTCTAACAGTTGCATACTAACAAATTTCAGGATTAGCATGATCAAGAAGGGATTCTAAGTTATCTTGTCATTTAGTCGAACTATATCAGAGGCTAATGAGGCCGAGGCCCTCTGTAGACGGTAACATAATCTATTATAGTTCAAATTTTCATACAACCATTCTTACTTATATTAATGCTTCATTTTAGGCGTTGTGTTTCTGTTTTACCCTTATTTATTGTGAGCGAAGCGAAATTGAAGTTGAGGACAGTCTAGATGAATCAATTTATCCAAATGCTGCAACATAAGTTTTTTTTTTTTTTTTTTTTTTTAATAATACAATGTAGGGTGAGTGATTTGAACTCACGATCTCGTGGTTGTAGATAGATGTCTTTACCAATTGAGATATGTTTATGTTGGCTACAACTAAAGTTATTTCATAATGGATCTTGAAAGAACATCTAATATGTACGTTGCATATAAATTAATCTGTCGAGTAAATTAGGTGATTAAAACTTGAAGTGAACATGTGGAAAACACTGGACTGCGTGATCTCTTCCTCTCACACCATTGCAAAAACGTTGTATGCTACCCACACGTTTAAGAAATAAATTTTTTTGATAAATGTATTATTTCGTTATGAACTCATTTTCATTTTTCTTAAAGTCAAGAACCTATAATATATGAAAATTATATAATACTGTAACAATAATTATACAACATTTATAATGTGTTAATAAAATAATTAATAATATTTTAGATTGAACTGAATATTTAGTTGGTAGTACTATTAGCTTACAAATATATTACTAAATATATTTTCAGTAAATTTTTAAATTAGATTCAATCTTTAAATTTGCTATCAAACACGTTTTTTAAAAAATTAATATTGAAAGCATGAAATATAACTTTACTTTTCATTAAATCTCTTGTTTTTAGATTACTAACCAAACTCACCCTAATACATGAATATGTTTAGAGCTAATTACTTGTCGCACGAAAAGTGATGGGTCGAAGGAAGATTCATTCCATTAGGAAGTAAATTAATGTGTTGTTTAGTGTGAGACACCACTTCCAAAATAGTAATTTCTTTTTAAGTTTACTAAAACTGTTTGAAATTAAAATAGAAATGATAATGTAGAATATTTCTCTTATTTCTACCTAATCCAAAGTAAATATTATTTTTAATTAAAATAATAATGACTTTATTTTATTTTATTGCTATTTTTATTTAAACAACTCTCATTAATATAAAAATATTATTAAAACTTATTGTTAGATTATTTAATGATCATCAATTTAATGTTAACAGTAAATTTAAATAATTCATAAAAAAATTGAAAATTTTATAATATCCTATAATAAAATCATTAGTATTATATATGAAAGGAAGGAGAAAAGTAAAATTGTAAACCAATCGATTAAAAAATTATGAATTTTATTAATAGATTAGAGAGAAATAAATAAAAAGTAAAAATTAATTATTGAAAAAGTGTGGAAGCAACAAAGTAAAAAATAAGAATGAGATTGAATTGCAGAAATAGACTAGGGGAGAGATTCACAAACTGAAGTCCCACAAATTAATTTCATTTATATTGTTATCAAAAGGAAATGAAACTTTTCGTCCCCATTCCTGAACTTCCATTCTAAATTGGACCAAGTTCGATATAGTCAGCTCGATTATAGTCGCCTCAAGTAGACAATTCGGTTGGTCGGTTTTTTAGCTTCGACTTCGGTTTTCGGCTTCGGTTACAACCTCAAAAGAACTCAATCCAACTGCTTACACTCTTCATGATTGCATATGCAACAGTATGAAGCCATAAACACCATCCAATAATATGCAATTTGCACAAGTAAATACTCAAAGTGCAATGCATATTACAATAGGAGCTAAGAAGTTATCCATCGAACCGAGTTCTTACTACGAAATCATTCAAACCACCACAAGTCAAGAAAACATGTTAAACGATTCCAAATCATCCAACAGCCATTCAATTCTAGCTAAATCCCATTTCCCAGCCAAAAAAAAAAAAAACAGGAACAAGCTCATGAATACAATTACTAATTATCCCGTTCAAGCTTTCATTACCTTACCAAACAGATTGGGCAATCACATAGTACAATATGTCCACAACTTCAGTCATAAAGGATTTAACATAGAACATAACACTTGAAGAACTTGATGTCATTTCTGCTTCTTGGTTGGAGTGGGGACAGCCTTCTAGTAAAGAGAGTAGTGTTACAACTCTTAGCTCCTCCAGAAGTAACAGCATGTAAGCTTTGCTATGCTAGAAACCTTATCATGCTCTCTGTAAGAAAATTATGTTGAGGGATAGATAAAATATAAATGGAGAAACAAAATGCTGGTTGGCATGTACTAAAACTTCACCTGAGTAGGGAGGTACAACTTAAACTCTGGTGGAAGCTCCTCCTCTGAATACAAGCGGTCCGCAAAATATATCCTCCTCAAGCGGCAGTTTGCATGTACCTGAACTCGCAATGTCTCGACATAGTTCGTACCATATGCCCTCCTGGTAAAGTCAGCCAGATTTAGCTGGATATGGTTCCAACCTTCATCCATCCTTAGCGGCATGGTGCAGATATATGGCTTAACTCTAGTGATAGCCTACATAATAGAAGAGACATATGTCATCGTCATACGTTTTAGTCATAGAATTATCATCACAGTTAGCAACAGCATTGTCTGAGACCGAGGAAAAAGATTCCTACATCCCTCTTAAGCAAAATGTCACCGTATACAGTATCACCCATAAATAGATGCAATAGTAACTAAAGTCCTTCGATGACCGAATAGTTCTTATGTTTAAAGGGAGTAAGTGTTCATGCATGAGTGTGCATTCGTGAGAGAAAGATAGAGTGAAAGAGCTTGAGTAACAGCAGCTAAAAAAGGTAGACTTACACACTTGAAAATTAGAAGCCCGGAAGCGTCTCCTGACATTCTTATCATCCAGAACTTGAATCTCAAAAGTAAAATATTTCTTGAGATTCTTCACGATTATAACCAAGAATGGCAATTTTATACCCAGTGTAGCAGCTGGGTCCGCAGGGCATGTTATGTAGGTAGACTGTATTTTTGATCCAACAATTTCAAGAACATTTGATTGGATGTCTTCATCCTGGGGCCGTTTGATGTGGCCATTAGAAACTGCTAAAAAGGAAAAGTAACAACATTATAAGCACTCTTTTAAACATTGGAGTTTCTCCGGGTCAAGAAACTCAAAGGGTTAAAACTATAAATTCTCACCAAGAACATTGATGCCCTAACTTCATTAGTATATTTTACAGTCCC
The DNA here is from genome assembly GCF_013281855.1 of Momordica charantia. Lineage (NCBI taxonomy): Eukaryota > Viridiplantae > Streptophyta > Magnoliopsida > Cucurbitales > Cucurbitaceae > Momordica > Momordica charantia. The sequence continues at coordinate 27,136,321 of NW_028275167.1, read as the reverse complement.
ACAAAATCCAAACAAGACCTACAATGCCCTATAATCCCAGCTAGAACATCAAAGAATTTCTACATCACAAGAATATGAACTGAACAAGATGCCTAAATTTCTAAGTTATGGAATAGAAGTCCTAAATAGACTACCAGTAATATTCTCCATCATCCATTATTTAAAGCATTAGGTCAAAAATCAAAATAGTAACGAACATCCATATACCGTCCTCTCTTTTAGAGATTACAAATACTATACCTTTCTATTTGCAATATGAAATGACAATTAACATTTGAGGGACTCCTGCTATAGCGAACATGGAATAAGAGCTTCTCGTTCATACAAACTATACAATTATAAGTTTCAAAGTTGTCTCTCGTACAAACAATCAACCTCAAAATCAAGTTATACCAATTTCCACATACCGTTCCAAAGTTAACTGCATAATTGAGTACCTCCACCTAAACTAACACAACTAAATTGGGATAGTATAATGAACAACTGAGCTTTCATTGCTGCTTCAAACCATTCAAGAACACCATAACCACGTTATCGAACACCAAACATGCAAAATTTAATGTGAAGCAAATGTAAAACAAAGACATCAGTCAGCAGATGAACAAACTCACCTTCTTTGTCCCATATCTGAAGGGGTTTGCTCCTACAGAAAAAATGGGTACACAAAATAAAACAAATCCTCAGTACCTGGAATTGAAAAAACAACAAATTCGGTAGATTGTATTTGTAAGTACTAGCGTTAAGAAATTTAAACATACCCGAGGCTATATAATATAGAGAGGAATCCGGACTGAAACGTATTTTTGAACATTGTAAGTCAATCAGCTACACTTCTCAAAGCTGCAACGAAATGAGGAACCAACTGAGATAGATAATTTCATCCAATACCTTCTGTTTATAAACACATTTAAACATTAATAAATAAAACAATATTTTGTCCTTTTTCAGAAGAACCCAGAAAACAAACTTCCATTGACATGAATGGGAACTGGAGAAAGAGTATAAAATCCCCAAGGGCGAATGCTGTTGGGATCCAGCGATCAAAAACCACGGAAGGTGAAGAAAGGAAGAGGGAGGGGAAAAATGAAACTGAATTCAATGATCGAAAACCAGCAAAACCCTAGGCGGTACACCGGGAAGAGTTTACTGTATCGATGAAAACATAAACGCCTTAAACGAAGGAAACAACGAACATAACGATCCGTGGATGCATAGAAGATGGAAGAGTAAGATCGCAGACCTGTTTGGTTGTCGGGAAATTCAGTCGCGATGAGAAGAAATCGCCGGAAATGAGACGAAAGACGAACAGAACAGGCTTCTTCTTTTTTCTTTCTATAATTTCCCAGCTGCATTTGGGCGCCCTGTGGACCATAGATTGGGCTCCATTGCGAAAGCCCCAAACTCAATGTCTCGGTTTAGGGAAAATTACTCAAATTTAATCTCTTTCAATTTTTGCCCAAATGTCTTTTTTTTTTCTTTTTAATTAAGAATCGTTTGAAAATAAAGGAAAAAATTAGAATCGGTAGGTAAATTCGGGCAAAAACCTTGGTGCTAAATCCACTCGAATAGGAGTGGCAATCTCGTGCTCATTTAAAAAAACAAAAAAAAATCGGCCACTTTCTTCGTTCATCCATCCACGTGTACCAATGTTCTAAGTTCGCCATGTAGTTTTCACTTTATAGAATAAATTCGTCGCAAAAAATTAGAATCAGTTGGCTTATCTCACATCAAATTTAGTCCAGTACACGGTTAATGTTTATAAACCGTCAATCCAAACATGATTAAGTAGATAATGCACCTATTAAATGGTTTGATCTCTTATTCTCATAATACGAACCTAATTTAGTTAACTGCAGAAGGTGGATTTCACTAACAATAATGATTATGCCCACTGTCAATCAATGTCTTTCCTTAATTGAATCATAAAACAATTTTGGAGGAAGGATAAGACTACTCAATTCTGCTTTGATTACGATAATAATACTTTTTCGAATCGACATGGCCTTTACCACATCAACTTTGAAGGAGTCTGTAACAAATATGCCACATGTTGTATATTCTAATATATTTATTTTTTTGCCACGTGTTCTATATTCTATTTTTAAAAAAAATGTAATTATGCATTGTAACAAAAGTGGATAGAGAACTTTAATATATAATTTATGGCAAATTAATTAATCAATATTGTTTCAAAAAGCTATTATTTACCATGGTTGCGTGATACTTTGTTAGTAAAGGTGGAATGAGTGTTTGGAAATGTTTTCTATTAGAATTATTTTAATTTTAAACACTTTTATTTTTGTTTCACACCTTAAAAAAATACATTTGAAATTCAATAATTTATCACAAACGTAATTTAAGGTGCTTAATTTTGTTTCCCATTTATTTGAAAATTACTTTAGAATAAAATATGTGATTTTATCTAAAAGTATTTTAATTGTTATACCTGTTGATTGATTCTACATATGATATATTAAAATGCACTTTACAAATTATTTCTCACAGATTACTTCAAGTGCTTTTATTTATTTTTTATTTGAAAAAAGGTACTATCAAATATACATTTATATACTTCTCAATTTTCTATTTATATACTTCTCAATTTTCTATGTAGTTTCTCCTATTATACCTTGCCAAAAGTACTACTAAATAGTCAAAGTGAGTACAGCTCAAAAGTAATTGAAATATATATTCAATCATAAGGTTGAGAGTTCGATCCCTCATCCTAAATGTTCCCTAAATGTTGTACTAAAAAAGCACTGCTAAATACAGTAAAAACCTTATATTGCTTTTGAGTCTATTGATGGTTTCTTTATGATAATAAAATAAAATAAAATAAAAACACAAAGACTACTTTACTACCAAATTGCCATTTGCCAGCTGGCACCAAACCAACCCACCAAAAAATGGTCATATATAGAAAAATAGAACTAGCCCTAGAAGTTAACCAACGCCAACTGGCACGCCGGAACTGGAACTCGAGGGGGAAAGAAGAAAGCTATGGACGTCGCCGTGCGGCGGCCGTGGGCGTGCCGCTGCCGCTCGCCGGCCTTCCTTCTTCCCAAGTTCCGCCGCCGAACTTCGCTCCGACCGCCGCAATCCACTCCATTTCCTTATTCTTCTCGCCTTTCCCTTTCTGCTGGTGGTGCGTCAATTTTAAGCTTTTTTTTTTTTCCTAATATTGTGAGTTTTTTGTCTCAATTTTTTTTTTCGTTTTTTTCTTAGCTATTTGTGGGAATAGAATTGGAGCAATTTTATTTGCAATTCCTGAAGCCGAAAGCCACGTGGGCGTGGAGGAAGTGACAGATTGGCCGATGCTGACGCAATTGCCAGGTATCGGCTTTTATCCCTTCACAGCTGGTTCCCATGAAATTTTGTTATTTAATTTCCCTATGTTGATTTCATTAAATTTAATCCTGAATTTATATTTATGAAAATTTAAAATCTTCATATGTTATATTTTTCTTACAAAAATATATAATTGTGGTTTGACAAGACTAGATTAGGGTGAAATAGGGAATAGTCATGGGACAAGGAAGTTTTTTCCATACCCACGATATTTCTCGCGAAAAGATTTTTCCCATTTATTTTTTAACGTTTAAACTTATTTTTCAATTGAATATTTTTTGGGTGGATAGAGAAAGTATACATGTTAGTATGTATATGTGTGTGTATATATAAGTAAGGCAAGGCGGAGAATGAGGACGGAGATAATCCTTGTCCCCATCCTTGTTTAGGCGGGAAAAAAAACTTTCTCCATCATCGTCCCGCTGGGAATATAAATGGGGATTTTTTGCCCCCCATTTGAAAAATGGACATCCCTATGATAGAATTGTAAAATTTTCTATAAATTTTCAATTATGATATTTTGGAGAACAAGCGAATTATATATAAAAGGGACATTTTCTTCATTTAAACCTAATAATTAAACCACCGTGTGAAGATTAAAATTTATATCTTAAAAAAAATGAAACTAATATCTTTATTAATTGAGTCGTGCTGACAGTAATATGATCATATTTTAGAATATTATTAGAGGTTAAATCACAATTTTTGTCTCATACTTTAACTGTTGTTTAAGTTAGTTCATAAACTTTTAAGACTTTCGTTGTTGTATTTTATTTAAATTAAAACTTATCATATATATCAATTATTAGATACTAACAATAAGTTAACAAAGTTATATGTGATATGATAAAAACTTACACGGTGATGGCATGACAAAAATCGTTTTTAAACTTGTAATTAGGTTAAGTTTACGACTAATATTATTTTGTAATGCAATTGATAACGTTTATTAAATGCCAACTAGAATATAGTTCAGCGGGTTAAGACATATATATCCAACCATGAGGTTGATAATTTGAATCTTCATCCACGTGTTGCACTAAAAAAGAAACAACACTCATTAAATTTGGATTTAGTCGAAGTCAGTTACGAATACCTTTTTTTAGTTTAACAATATGTTGGTTGACCATGAGATTAAAAATTTTAATTTTTTAGTTAAAAATATATAATTTAATCAATGAGTTACGTTTAAATTGGCTACAAATAATCTATTAAACTATATATTCTTTTATAACTAATTTATATTGTATAATATAAATATTGATTATAACTTATAAGACATGAACGGTGACAAAACAACTTCTAAAAATAATTTAAAGCTAAAATTACCAGGATTAAATTAATTTAATTCTTATGATTTAAGCTGAATTTTGTTTAAATCTTTATAATTTTAAAAATTTTAGTCGAGTGTAGCTCAATCGATTAAGGCATCTATTTTCGACTAAAAAATCGTAGTCGAACTCACCCTATATATATACTAGAAAAATGTTTTAATTTAATATTTATGATTTAAACTTAGTTTCAATATAATCCCTGCACAAAATCATCCACAGACTATGTCTTTTACTCACTAGAAAATTCACACGAAATATTCCACAGACTATGTCTTTTACTCACTAGAAAATTCACACAAAATTTTATATTTCTTTCTCCATCTTCAGTTATAAATATAATCAATTAGCATGATCAACATTAACTCTAAATAAGAAGTGTATGGGTAGTAATAGATATAGTTTTCAATGTTTAACCCAAATCATAATTACTAAGGGTATGTTTAATAACTATTTTTTGTTTTTTGTTTTTAAAAAACAAAAAACTTTGGTAACCATTTTTAGTTTTTAGTTTTTAAAAAGTTAGAAAATTGAAAATATATATTAGAGAGAGAAAATTTTATATAGAGTAGAGATGACAATGGTGTGGGTGCGAGTGAAGATGCTCTCCCCCATTCTCGGGCTCGTGAAAATTTTTAGTCTCTGTCTCCACTTCGTTCTTGGGTCCGAGAGATGTTCTCGAGAAAAATTATTAGTTTTTTAATTGTTTTTAATTATTTTTAGAATTTAAGTATAAAAAAGTGTAATAAATATATATTAATTATTAAAAAAATGGAATCGGGGACAGGGGTGGGACGTGCATTTTCTATTTTTGAGACCCGACCCTGCGGAAATTTTTGTCTTCCCTAGAGACATGAAAATAGAGATGTAAATAAACTTTTGGAAGATAAATTTTAGAGAGATAAATAAAAATATTTAGAAAAAAGTGAAAGAAAAGTTAAAAGACAAAAAGAGAAATTTTTATGGAGAAAAAAATAAAGTCGAGAGAAAAAGACATGTTAAAGAAAAAAAATAAATTATAAAGAAAGAGAAAAATATAATGGAAACAAATTTAGAGATATAAACCAAATTCAAAATATAATTTTTATAGAAAATAAATAAATCAAAGTTACATTGAACGAGAAAATAAAATATAGTTTTTAGAGGAAAAATAGATTACGAAGAGAAAGAAAATTTATAAAGTACGAAATTTTAGAGGAAAAAAAGTTATGAAAAATAGTATTTGTAGAGAGAGAAATGAAACTGGTTAGGGATAAATTTAGAAATAAAAAATTTAAGAGTGAAAAATAAATTTTTTAGAAATAAATATGAAAAAGAAAAAAAATTGAGTATTAGAAAAAAAAATGAGATTTTGAAAAACAACCACCGGTTTTTGAAAACTAACTTTTTTTTTTTTTGAAATTTACCTACAATTTCAAAATGATTTTTGAAAAATAAAAAACCGAAGATTGAATTGATTATCAAACAACCTTGTTTTTTAAAAACTAAAAATCAAAAACCAAAAATAAAATGATTATCAAACGAGCCTTAAATTAAAACGTTTAAAATCATACATATTTAATCACTAAATTATTAACTTTAAAAAATCTACATTCTGTTATTATTATTTTCAACATTCTGTTATTGAACTAAAAAATTATAAATTATAAAAATTAAATTAAAATTTGATAACTACTGGAATTTAATTGAAACTATACTTAACCCTTATGGAAAAATTTCATAATTTAAGAAAATATAATTTAAATTTTAATCACACACGTGGTTCCTATTTTGATATATTTTTTTATGAACGTTGTTGACCCTTTTTTTTTATATATAACTGACTTTGTTTCTTTTTATTTCTCAAGGACCGTGATTTTTTTTATTTTTTTTTCTCTGAAACGACGTGATTTTTAATTATTAATGACTAATACGACTGTCGACTAAAAATAAAGTAGCACGGGGCCACATGCAGTGTAATTGTGTAACACCCCCCAATTAAAATTTCCTCCTGGGCTGGGCCGACGTGTCGTCATATGATTACAAATCGTTTCGGTGACAGCTCAGCTACTCAGACTGTACTTATCAGTTATGAGAGTTATCAAAAACTATTCGCCCTTACAAACAAAAAAAAAAGAAAAAAAAGGAAAATCAACAAATTATTATTCGTCTCTGACTTTACTCACGCATCCGTATTCGTAAGATTTCGCGATCCCGAAATCCAACGGCCCAAATTCCTCCTTTAACTCCGAATTATTAGTATACAAACTTATCTTCTGGATATTTCTTAATATCGTCATAAATTTCCTTTAAGTTTTGATTCATCATTAATTTATTATTTTATTGCGACAATGTAATAAATTTAATATATATTTTTAAATATGGTGGACATTTTCATTTTTCTTAAAAGTATAATAGAAATGTGATTTGATATAAAAAAATTTTAAATTTTGATTTTTCATAATATGTTTATATTACATATGAGTTGTGTGCACTGTACCGTTATGAAATTTTATGATACATTTGAACAAATATGCTACTTTGTATAATTTATGGCATATTTACAAATAATATTAAATTAATGCTACAAATTTAATTTATGTATTAGAAAATCAATGATAATTACTCAAAACATAATCAACAATTAGTATAGCTGAATGATAATTAATATCAATTCGGTCATTGAGGTTGAGGTGTTAGGTTTAAGCTTCATATAATTTTAAAAAAGTAATAAAATAAAGAAACACAAATATTACACACAAAAAATTATTACAACCACAGATATTTCTCTCTCCGACTCCAATAACAAATATCGTTAAGTTAACTAGAGCTGGTTTACCATGTTGTAGTTAGAACACACCCGCAACTTATACCTTTTTAACGTTGGACAACTTCTAGCACTTTGCACAATTCATTACTGTACTCGACTAACTTCCATTCCAATATATACTAAAGTGAGCATAATTCAGCGATAATTGGTATATATTTTCAAATTAAGAGATAATAAGTTCGATTTCAGTCCTAATATATTAAATTAAAAAAAAAACTTAAATTACAATATTTGGCCAGAACACGACATTTTTTGAGAAGGAGGAGGAGAAAAAAATGACGGGCTGGTATTTTAGCCTTTCAGAGACCAATAGATTTAACCGCACGGCGTGGAACCGTTTTTTTATATAAACGAAATCAAATTCTGCGGCAACTCTATTTCCTCTCTGTTTGAACTTGACAAGAGAAAGAAATTCTCATCTTCCTCGCGACGACGTGCTAGTTTGCCGCCTCGCACCATAGAACGAGCTTACACTGCGGGTGGTGCCGTTGCTCTGAAGAATCAGAACCTTGGAATTTTCACCGACCCAAGATTCGCTGTTATTACCTACTGGGTTGGACGCCCTGTTCCGATTCTGTATCCGTTCATTTCTCTCAAAAGGTTCCGTTTCAACCGACGATGTTTTTTTTCTAATGTTTGCCTTGATCGTTTTTGTTGCAATGGTGCCAATTTAATAGGAAGAGATTCGTTTTGTTTGTTTGGATTTTGGTTTTTATGGGCTACTACGATTGCATGGAAGGCTTGGTAATTTTCGAATTTCATGCTCTTTTCTTATCGAGTTTTGGAGATCTGAAATCGAAGCCACGATCGTGTTGCTTGCCAGCTCATTTTTTTCAAATAAAATTTCCCGTTTCGTTTGATTGGTGAGTCTGGTATACGTGTATGAGATAATACGGTTCTGGAGGGAATCCATATGTTTCACTTTTTTTATTTTCTCGGACGAATCGGCGGATGGGATGAATTAAGTTCTTTTCATTTACTGGTCGCTTTAATGGAAAAAGTCGGATTTTAGAACGACAATATTCTTTTACGACGATCTTTTTGTTTCTTGTATCATAAAGATTTTTTGTGACGTGGGTTTCTTCTATGCGTGTAAATCGAAGAGGATTCTTTATATTTTGATGTTGTTTTCTTCTATGTGCTGGTACAACAGTTTTTATTTTTATTGTGTTTTTTTGTTTGAATTTCTTCCTGCACGTCAGTCGGGGATGTGTTGAATAGAATGGTTCTTTAAGGTTATTGATTATCATCTATTGGTTTTTAAAATTTTCAGATCGGATAATTTCACCTGAAGAAGTTTGTTGTGATAGTGATTTTCTTTAGAAATTGGTTTAACTATGGTCACAGAGGAGAATGCTTCAAACAAGAAAGAAGATCGTCTACCCAGAGAAGCAAGGGAGATTTTGCAGGCATTGGCCACCAAATGGGGAGATGAAATTAATCCAGGTGCATTGCAAATGATCCCTTTGAAGGGAGCCATGACCAATGAGGTCTTCCAAATTAAGTGGCCGACTAAGACGGAGGACGTCTCTAGAAAGGTTCTCGTTAGGATTTATGGTGAAGGTGTGGATGTGTTCTTTAACCGAGAAGATGAGATAAAGACGTTTGAATTTATGTCAAAGCACGGGCAGGGACCTCGTCTTCTAGGGCGATTTTCAAGTGGTCGAATTGAAGAGTTCATCCATGCAAGGGTATATTGGTTTTATTTTCTTTGTAATGATGCCCTCACTTTGATTTTAATTTTCATCATAGTAACAATCAGATTGAGAAATTGATAATCTATTTTGTGATACGATAAATTTGTGAGAAGATGACCTCAACTTTTTTTTGTTTGTAATGGAGATCAGATTTTGTTCATCAAAATTTCTGCCTGGATTAATGTGGGATGGCCTGCACCACAAGGCTAACATATAATATATCCATGTTTCTAACTCCTCTGTACAACGTGGCTTGTTTTATCTCTATTTATTCTTTTTTTCCTGGCACCTTTCTGTTACTTCCAACTTATTATTGCATATATTTTTTAGGAACTGTTTCATAATGTCATGTTAGCTACTGAAACAGCCTTGGAATTCTTATTAGACATTGGAGAGGCAGCAGGTCCCCCCCACACATACACACAATTTTAGTAGCATTTTTTTGTGTTTTGCATAGTTTAAATCAGGAAAATTGAATCTAATAAGAATAGTGGTTTTTCTTCTTATAGTAACTCTTTTGTCTTGTTGATATGTAACTTTCAGACATTATCAGCAGTGGATCTGCGTGATTCAGAAATATCTTCTCTCATAGCAATTAAAACGAAGGAGTTCCATGATCTTGATATTCCAGGTCCGAAGAGCGTGTGCTTGTGGAATAGATTGCGGTATGGCACTTTAGTCCACTTGTTTGATCTAGCTTTCCTTTCAACTTCTCCAGATATAATGATCTGCACTCGCATTGACCTTGTTTTGGCATATATATTAATTATCTTTCTCACTTGTTATAGTTCTTATGGTCCTTATATAATTTTTTTTCTTCCAGAAATTGGCTAACTGCTGCCAAAAGATTTTCTCCACCGGAAGAAGCCAAAGCCTTTCGCTTGGATTCTATCAAAGAAGAGATTTCTCTATTGGAAAATAACCTCTTGGTGGACCATCAAAGTATAGGTTTTTGCCACAACGATCTTCAGTACGGGAACATAATGCTGGACGAGAAGACTAGATCAATAACTATAATCGTAATCTTCTCTTTCTGCTGGCTTAGAATTTATTTTTCTTAGAATAGTGGAAATTCACATCTATGTTATTTTATACAAATCATTTTACTGTTTGATGAACTGCATTGTATAAAAATAGAATAAACATTGCATATAATCATCTATCTATTGAAAAATTCATCAATGGGAAAATGGTATCTAAGTGTTGCAAAATATATATATATAAAGAATAATTCTTGATACCTTGCCTCTTTTCTTGAGTTATTTGAGGTGCCCAACCTCACTTTGTCTGTTTGCGATAACACTGTCACGAGCAGGCACATTTGTGTAGATGAATATTTATCCAAGATTGGTACTTTCTTAAAAGTAAATTGGTCATGAGGACATGAACATGTTTTCCTGAACGCTAATTTAGGTTCATTTTCTGAATTCTCTTTTAACTGGAACCTATCTACAAGTTGGCCAGTTACGCTAGGATGGAATACCTAATGTTTTTTCTATTTTGGAATTTAAATTTGTGTCATGTTACTCATTATTGATTTTCATAACCCTCTCTTTCACAGGATTATGAATATGCAAGTTATAATCCCATTGCCTTTGACATTGCAAATCACTTCTGTGAAATGACTGCCGATTATCATACAGATACTCCACATGTTTTGGACTACACTAAATATCCCGGTGTGTTACATATTTTATGCAGTCTTTCAGTATTCTTTTATGCACTTTTGTCTGATTGAAGGACAATATTTACTTTTTTTCCCGGTGACAGGTTTGGAAGAGCGTAAAAGATTTGTGCAAATATACATGAGTGCTTCAGGTGATACTCTAAATATTTACTAGAAAATGAATCATGACTTGATTGGCAAGGGACAAAATAAACAGCAGTCATGTCCAGTACTTGGATGTTGAAATACAATATAATGCTCGCTTTGAGAAGCTTTGATTTTCTGTTCAAGTTCAAGTAATTATCAGTTTTGGCTGTTATTAGCTCTCGGATGCTCCGAAGTAACTATTTATTTTTGGCACTTCCTAAATTTTCTCCTGCCCCTGTTGCTCACTACCATTCATTCTCTCAAATTTCTGGGAGCATTCAAATTTATATTGCCTGCTATCTAAGCAGTGCAAAATTTTCAGTGATGTAAATTGATTTTTTTAAAGATCAAAGATGCATTTTTATGGGATTACATTGTTTTGAGAATTTAAAAACTTGAGCAACTTTTTGATTCGGTTGGGACCTCAAATTATGTTACACGTACAGGTCATCGACCCAGTGATGCCGAGGTGAAGCAATTAATCCAAGATGTTGAGAAGTATACACTTGCTAGTCATCTTGTTTGGGGCCTCTGGGGAATAATATCGGTAATTCGCTCTTCCGACATTGAATCTGTGCAGTTATTATTATGGTAGTCATCTTATTGTCTGTGCTAAATAAATCATTGTGTATATGTAACATTTATGTTTCTATTTCGATTAACATGCCATTTTGGTCTACGTTGGAGCTTATTCTATTTTAGTCACTCAACTTTCACTAAATCTTAAAAATAGTCCCAACCCCATAGTTTGAAGTTAATTTTCATTTGATTTAGCAAAAGGATAAATAATAATCTCCTTTCAGTAAATAGGACAATGTGAATATGCTTTACAAGCTTTCAAATAGATGGGACTATCTCTAAGATTTATTGTATGTTCAATAACTAAATTTCGACATTTAAAAGTATATAGCCTATGAGGATATGTCTCGAAATACTGGGATCGAAACGATATTTTTCTCGGCATATTAGGATGCATAAACTCCTCATAATGGGGTATAATTCATGTTTTATGCTCTGAATTGCGATATTTCTATGATGATTGAACCAAATACTAGACTTCCCAAATGACAACCTTATCATCAGTCTATTCATTTCATTTTCAGGAGCATGTGAATGAGATCGATTTCGATTACATCGAGTATGCGAGACAGAGGTTCGAACAATACTGGTCAAGGAAACATGATCTCTTGGGTTCGGTTGCCGAGAGTAAATAGTATGTGTGTGTTTACTTGGTGATTTTGAAGGTTTTCAGTGCTAAGGTGTCGTGATTCATTTATTGACTTGTGTGCCTTTGTAAAAAAACTGCTGTATTTGACCTCCCATGTTGAAGGGTTGGTCCATGACTGTAATGTAGAAGCTAATGAGTGAAGAAATTTGTTTCTGAAACCCAAAAACTGAAACGAGATGATGTAATAAATACAACAATAATAACAATCTGATATGTTTTTAATGTTCTGTTTTTATTATTATTATTTTTTTTTTGCATGTGATTTTTTGTTGTATACAAATTTTGCATTACATGAATGTTTATTTTCCTCTCTAGAAAAATATATTTTTAGTTCCATGTAATTTGGGAAGTGATTTATTCTATTCTTATATTATTCAATGGTTTAGGTCTCGTTTGATATTTTACTTTTAAAAAATTAAGCTTGTAATAACTAACTTGAATCTAGCTCAATTAATTTAGGTACTTATCGTAGTAAAAAAGATTATAATACTACTTCTGTGTGATGGTTATTAGACGGAATTTTAAATTTTATTTAACTTGTTTTTTTGTTTTCTACTTTTTAAACAATAAACTTGATTATGAACGATATTTATTGTTTTCTTTTTTTGAGACTCTTTTAGAAATTCTTGAGTGATGAAATCACACTAAACAGGGGAAATTTAATATGCATTTTAAAAGATCACAAAATTCAATTTTTTTTAAATATAGTATAAATTTGATTTTTTTCCCTACTTTTTTTTTTATTTTAGGTTATATTTGATTTTGATATTGATTTGAATTATGCTACCTTTGTAAAATTTGAAACTTTGTATTGCCTTTAAAAATACATCTTTATTTTATGTTATTCATATAGTTGCCTTTTTTTAATTAGCTTTTTCACAAATCTTGGTTATGGTTGAAAGAAAAGGAGATGATACAATGTGTCATTTCAAATATAAAAATTTAAGATGTTAAGTAGTTGTTTTTTTTTTCTTTTTTTACATTTATATCTCCAAATATTTTATAATCAGATGATCTGTTTGGTAATATTTTCGTTCTTTCATTTTTTGACAAACATGTATGTTTTGCAACTCATCCTTTTTCTCGTTTCTAAATCTAAAAAACGTTTAAAAAAATCGACTAAATTTTAAAAACTACAAAAAGTAGTTTTGTTCCTTTCACGTTCGTTTCTTTTTATCTCCATGATTAGACTGAGTTAGATTAAATATAAAAAACGTGTCTTGTTGTTAAGAATAAATGTTTTGGTGTAAACTAAAAACTAAAAAACAACAAAAATATAAAATAATTATCAAACATATTTTTATTTCAATTTTTTTTCCCAAGAACTAAGATTGCCTCATGTATTTATGTTTCTAGTTAAAAAAAATAGAAACATAAAAAAAAAAAAAACTACGAACATGGAACGATAAAATTACCAAAAGGGCCCTAAAATTTTGCCGATTATTATAAAATTGTGTAGTTTTGCCCATGCTAGAGAAAAAAGTGAAAAATCTTGTTTCCAACTTTAACTCTCCCACTCCATTGTTTCTCAATATTATTTTTTCTTTTTCATCAAAACAACTTTTGATAAAAATCTTAGCTATTCTTAACACGATATAAATAATCTAATTGCTATTACTAAAACAAGCATGAGATGTATGTTTGCGTCTAGGTCTAATTTTCCTATTATGATCGTAGAGAATTTGAGTGTAGCTCGGGCTCTCACTTTCTTGTCAGAAATGTTATTTAAAATAAAAAAACATATCATGCCATATTTTGTAAAAAAAAATTAAATCGATTTAAAAACAAAATTCAAAATCTTGTATATAAAACTTCGAGAAGGAAAATTCTAAAAAATTGGAGTCTTCTATTTACAATATACATTCGGTGATCCATTCACCGCAGCCAACAGTAAACTGACACGTAGCCGTTCCAAATCCCACCCAATTCCCACGCCACAAAACGGCCATCCATTACAAAATATCTCGTCTTTTCCATCGCATCTCAAAATCCACGAGAGGAAGAAACAGCCCCAGCTCCGAGCTTCTTTCTCTGAAGTTCGAAGCAGTTTGAATCTGTAAAAGGGTCTGATTTTTCTGAGGAATCGATTCACTGCGCCGGGGGAATGATGGCTTGTGCTTCACAGGCGCTGATTGCGCCAAATGCATGCTCGTTCTCGAGCCAAAGAGCCATTAAAAAGTCTCAGAGATTCTTCTACCAGAGTTGTTCCAATTTCGTGTTCACGGTCAGAGCTTCCTCTGAAGATTCCGATTGCAATGTCGACGAATGTGCTCCAGATAAAGAGGTTGGTCCGCTTGCCTTTGAACCGCTTGAATTTTGTCTAAATCTCATAAAATTGGGATATGTAATTCCATGTCGTAGGTGTAATTACTCACTTCGATTTTATTCCGAGGTTCATTTATTATTTAATTTTGTTTCCGTAGACAAATTGATTGAACAGAATGCTTTATGCTTGTCATTTTTATTGATTGAGTCGTATAATTTGTAGAAAAGGAAGTTCTCGTCGTACACAAACAATTATGTAGAAGCTGAAATAAAGACAGAAATACGCTTAGATTTGTGGTTTTATCTTTACTGGTGCTTCTGTAAAATGAAATTCAAAGTCCCTAACTAATTATTCAGAGTTTAATCTTTTTGCGAGGAACAATACTGCACTTATGACTTCAAATACGTTTGATTTTACAGCTTGCTACTTGGTCATTGAGACCGTACATGATGTCTTGTGCTGTAGTAATTTGGAATTAACAGTTAAGTATAGAAATTCTGACAGTGCAATGTGTATTTGCAATGAAGGTGGGGAAAGTAAGTATGGAATGGCTTGCTGGGGAGAAAACTAAAGTGGCTGGGACATACCCACCAAGGAAAAGAGGGTGGACGGGCTATGTTGAGAAAGACACTGCAGGACAAACAAACATATATTCAGTAGAAGTAAGTATGAGTTCCCCATTGATTGTCGATGAAGTTATCTATTTGTGGATTATCTGCTCATGTGAATGTCTTGAAGGAAAGGAAATTTGTTGTATGGCTTAGACAGACACTAGATGTTCATCTGTAGTGAGTTTCAAATACAGGGTTCCGGGATGGTGTTTATTTGATCCAATTAATCCGTGTGATTCGGTTTCTAAGGCCGAATTGATAACCATTTTGTTTTATGTTCTCTATTTTTAAAAATATTATATTCACCTATGTATTCATTTGTTTTATTATATAGTTTTTTTCTTTTCAAAAAAGTAGTTTAAAACGTATTTTTGACTTTGAGATTTGGTTAAGAATTCAAATATATTTTCAAGGGGGAAAAACTTACTAATGAAATTGTAACAAAACAAGCAAAGTTTTTAAGAAACATAAAACTAAAAACGAAATGGTTATTAAACGGTACCTAAATGTTTCAACAATAAAAATTTTAGGTTATACATGTCTGTTTTCATAAACTGATGGCATTTTTGGATCGCTTTAACTGAGGACATGATTTTTTATTGTTGATCATCCGAAATGGGATATCGTTCTTTTACCTGGTCGGCTTCACGTTTTGTTGGGCAGTCTTCCTTGATTGACTTGATTTGATCTTCATCTTGGTCTATTATTTTCTTGGAAAGATTAACTCTTATCTCACCACCTTGCATATTCACAATATTGAATAACATTTTCTTCTTCCCTTCTTTGTTCCCTTGGATATCATATCACCTGGCTCCTTAAATTATGTGTATTTGCAGCCAGCAGTTTACGTAGCAGAAAGTGCAATAAGCTCGGGAACGGCAGGTTCTTCTTCTGAAGGAGCGGAGAACACATTGGCAGTTGCTGGTGGACTTGCACTCCTTTCAGTTGCTGCAGCTTCAGCTATACTGCTTCAAGTTGGTAAGAAACCACCTGAAGTAAAAACTGTTGAGTACACTGGTCCATCACTCAGCTACTACATTAACAAATTCAATACGCAACTGCCCGTACAAAGCGAACCCGAATCCTCCTCTCAAGACAACGTCATCGCTCCTGAAGTTACAGAGATTCAAGTTCAATCAGACATTGTTGCTCCTGAAGTAACGGATATTCAAGTTGAAACCCAACCTGTGGCCAGTGTCCCGTAGGCTAATCGAATCGTATTTGTGTGAATTTTTTAGAGGCTTGTCTTCTGTATTCATCTGAAATGAATATTGGTCCTCAGCCATTACAGTTCAAAAATGGAAACATGATATTTGCAGATGTGGTGCAAGTGCAACCCCTTTTTCTTGCTGCAGTTGTGGTGGTAAAGGGAAGATGAGGCTTGAATTGGTTAACTGTATGTAAACAGAAACTCCAAATAAAGTATAAACTTACCTATCTTTTTTGGCTGGAAAAGGTTATTCATCAATTCAATTGTTTGATTGCTGAGAAAGTGCAATAAGGAAAATTTCAAACCAACTTAAAAATTATATGTATGGATAAAAGTTATAAACTTGAGTTGAAGAAGAATAAGCAAGATGTAGAATCATAACTGTATGAAGGAGACGGATAATTTATATATGAAAACTAACATAGAGGTACATTGCATATACAGTAGCACTATGAATGTCGTATTTACTCAAAGTAAGATTCAACTTTCATGTTTTTATTAAAAAATGGAATTGCATTATGTCAAAAAAAAAAAAAAAATTTCATACTTTATCACATTTTGATTTCGATTTTATTCGTCCAATAACTTAAATGTTGTTATTAACCAATACTTTTTTTAGTATAACAAGTGGATGTGAGAAATTCGAATTCATGACTTATTGGTTAGAGACATATGTTAATTATTACTGAACTAAGCTCAGTTAGCTTATTAACTAATATTTTGTTAGCTTTTAAACGTCGTTTTCAAATGTATTTAAATTATGGTTAAATATTAATGAAATTTAAGTTAAAATGGGATATGAGAAGTGAATATGAGTCATAGTGGTAATTGACTTCTACTCCTTCATTTGAGATCGAAAGTTAAATTCCATATTTCCAATTTGTTGTACTAAAAAAATAAAATATGAGAAAATTTAGGAGGTTTCTGGTATGCAATATTGTTTTAAAATTAATTAAATTAAATGCAACAATATTGTTTTAAAATTAATTAAATTAAATGGACCCTGAACAATTTTTTAAATTGAATATTCAATTTTCAAATCTACTACGAAACATATCTATATCTATACTATATTAAAAAGGTAGGATCTAGGAAAAACATTTTTGGACACTTTTACCCTTTACTAAATTTACAAATTACAAATTATACTATTAATGTATTATTACAAATATTAAATTAATTATTAATTATTAATTATCCATACTATAAATGCATGGAATATAAAAGGTTAGAATGCAAAAAGTTTTCCAACAACATAAAATTAATTTTTTCTTTAATTAAAACTCATACTAGAATTTCAAGAGTTTTAGAATTTGAAAAGCTTTTGTAACGTTTTATCCTCTACTACTATAAAAATAGGCTTTCTTCTACATGTTTTTCACAAGTTTCAATACTTTTTTATTCTCGGTTCCTTCAAACATCTCTCAAAGATGATTCAATCATGAAAACATCTCGAGATATTTGTGACATATTCATCAAGTTGCAAGGGAGGCATATGTTGCATCTATCTCGAATACTAGGTTTGTGACATTACCATTCCACATATTTACAAAGTTGAATAATAGTATATGTCAAGCAATCTTCAAGAATGAGCATATTTACTCTAAAAGATGAGTGTATAGTAAGTATTTGGATTTTTTTTTGTTACTATTGTTATTTTTTTAATTAGTGTGTTTTTTATTTGGAATGTTTCTTTTTTTAGTAATTTTATTTAGTTTAGGATTTGGATTTTTCTTTTTGTTACTAATGTTTTTTTATTGTTTAGTGTACTTTTTTTTGGAAGGTTTCTTTTTTGAGCAATTTTATTTAGAATATTTGTTTAAAATATAGATAATTACAAGCTCATGTTCTTATTGTTGGAAAAAAAAACAATCATAGAAGTCAATACATAAAAAAATGTTTAATTAATAAATTAATTATAAACAATAATTTGTATAGAATCTTAAAAGGTGGAATATAAAACTTTTGGCCATTTTATTTTCTAATAATATAATTTGAAGAATTTTTCTTTAATAATTTTAATTATAATATAAAATTAAATCAATAAAATAATTTATATTTTTAGTTAAAAAATTCAACATATATAACAAAATGTCAGCTCTAAACAAATATTTAATAAACAAACAAAATATTAAAAAAATAAAATAAAGGACCCATATTAGGTTGAAATAATTTAAAAATAAAAATATTAAAATACCTATTTACTTTTTTATTAATATATAATTTTTTCCTTTACTTTTAATTTATTCATTTACAAAATATATCATTAACAATGAATTATAAATAGTATATTTAAAAAATAATTATAAATAGTACATTTTATTAGTAATTAGCTGTCAATAATAATAAATATATATAAAAATTAATCTTAATTATTTTTAAAAATAATTATACTTAAAATATTTTATGTGAAACTATATAAAATTTAAGTTACCTTATAATTAAAAAAAAAATTACGTGCATTGCACGTGGTAATACACTGAAAAATACTGAAAACAATCATATTTTTATTGAAATAACTGTCTTCAAATTTATGTTTTGGGTGATCTACTTAAGAATTAAAATAACATTTAAAAATTCAGTAACTATTATAAAAATTTGGACAGAAACAGATTAACCCAACAAAACCCCTTCTATCACTCTGCGCCGTTCTCCCCTCTCATATCGGTACAGGTGGGTCTGTTCAGTTTTATTATCCACCTAACCGATCCGATTCGGGTTTATAATTTGCCCGAAATATAACCCGACCCGATCAAGTTACCAAAAGTAACCGCAGGTCCAAGAGAAGGGCGCCGAAATCAATATAATCACTGTGGCTGGACAAAGGTTTAGGGAAGGTTTTAGCTCGCACCGAAGCAAGTCGGTTATCTTGTTCGTTCGAATCTCAGAAGGATCAGAATCGTATACGAACTCAGAATTCAGAAGCCATGGTTGTGCAGCCGTCGGAAGACGCTTCAAAGTAAAACCAACCGCATTCTCTCATTATCTTCGTTTCTCCGTTTTCTTCTTGGCTGTATCGAAGCGGTATTGCAGCTTTCCGCCATTGTTAGTTACTCAGTTACTCGCTAACCTGACAAATTTTTCAGGATTGGGAAGCAAGTCGACGGTCCTCATCCGATCGATTCGGACATTGACAAGCAGTTTCTTGGCCTTCCTATCAAGTCAGCCGTCGACAAGTTCCAACTTCTTCCTGAATTTTTGAAGGTGTGAATCATCACGTTGCGTTTGCTTGTTGTGATTATCAGTTTAATATGCAGAAGGCACCACGACAATACCTCTACTATACTGCTTTTGTTTGAATTTCAGATGATGATTAGTAATACACCCAGTGTTAATCATCTGGTTGCAGGTAAGAGGTCTGGTTCGACAACACTTGGATTCCTTTAACTACTTCGTGAATACAGAGATAAAGAAGATAGTCAAAGCAAACGATCGCATTGAATCCAGCACTGATCCGAGTATTTATCTTAAGTACGTGTTTTCTCATTCCTTTTGTGTATGTAACCGTCCTTTCAAGTGACGGTTCATTAAATTATAAGCATCTCTATTGTACTCCTTTGTTCATTTTTAGTTTGGTAATTTTATTGTGACATCTGTGTGGTTTACAGTCAAGTCTCTTTCAAATTGAGTAGCTCTTCCCTATTTTTGTAGGTTTTTGGATGTAAGAATCGGTGAGCCTTCAGTGACCGTGAATGCTGTCAGTGAAACAATCAATCCTCATATGTGCCGCTTATCCGACCTGACGTATGGTTCCTTTGTGATTGTTGTTCCCATTTAGTTCTGCCTCTGCACTGATTTCCAAAATAGTTATGAGTGATTGTGATGATCCCTGACTGTTGTATTGTTCCAATTGCATCTACATTTTTCTCCCTGTATTAGTCGATCTAAGTTATATTGTATTTTGCTGCGGTTATTATATTTTTACCATATTGATTCAATGCTAGACCATATATAAGGAATTTAAATAATTTAATTGTGGTTCATTTTTTTTTTTTAAAATCTCTATGCATTAGATATGCTGCTCCAATATTAGTTGATATAGAGTACATTGAAGAAAATCATGCACAAAAAGCCCCGAGGGAGAAGGTATGAACGTTATTGAAAAGTTAAGTTCATTTACCTGGTTTTGAGTCTTTCAACTATTTTGTAAGTTGGATTTTGCAGAAAGACGTAGTCATCGGGAGAATGCCTATAATGTTACGAAGCCGCTGTTGTGTTTTACATGGAAAAGATGAGGCTGAACTTGCAAGACTTGGTTTGTGGCGAGAAAATTTTAGAATTAAACTATTATTTGTTAACTCATTTCTCACACAGTATTTTTTATGGGATTGTCATAAATATCGTCCATCTTTTTAGGCGAGTGTCCACTTGATCCTGGAGGCTATTTTGTAATCAAGGGCACAGAGAAGGTAACTTGTTTGAACTATTTTTTCTACTGTTAAAATTTAAAAATTGTAGTCAATAGATATCTTTGAGGTTGATTTTCAATTTTTTTACCTCGATCTCTGAATATTATCATTTATGAGTTATCTAACTCTGAAAGTTGCAGGATCAAACTATAGTCTTTCTGGGTTCGTTAAAAATTAGATAGCACTCTTGGTATATACACTGCTGATATCGTTGCTTTCAAAACTTTGATATTTGGTCTTTAATATTTATAGATAGTTTCTAAAATTAGATAGCAAAAATGAATTAAAATGAGAAAATTTTATAAATATGATCTCAACTAAAAATAAAATAAAAAGAAACTTGGAAGAATTGAAAACTCTCATTTGTTGACTGTGTGATCAAATTGTCTTTGATTAATGTAACATTCAGAATTCCACTTCTGTTTTATATTTATTTCTTAAAATTGCACATATGTAACACTGTAAAACTCTTCCATCCATGCCAGGTAGTTTTGATTCAAGAACAACTTTCAAAGAACAGGATTATCATCGATACTGACAAAAAGGGGAAGTGAGTAGCTCTTTTAAGTGTCTTGTTTAGGTGTTCTAGTTTGTCTCCATTTTCTAATGATCATTGTTATCTTGGTAATGGGATTCTCTGTAAGTCAGACAAGAGCCACCGTTTCTCTTCTATGTAATTATGTCTGCCAGATTTGCAGTTGCATATCTTGTGCACATAGGATAGAAATTGCACCTTGTGGGCATTTGTTGATACTAGATCGTGGATAGATCTACTTCTTTTGACATTTTTTGTAGGAATGTACAACACACTGCTTCATGGTGGTGTATTAATTACAGAAAATTATTATGTAATCACAATCTTTTCTTGTTCATGAACAATTGGAAAGTGTTTGTTTAGCTTCTTTGGGTGGAGTTTCCTCGCCCTTTGCTTAGAATTCCCTTTTGTCATATATGAAAGTCTCTTATCCAAAAAAAAATACGAAATTGCTTCTAGTGGGCATTGGTCGATACTAGATCGTGGATACATATGTTTTTGGATGTTTTTGTGGTTGGTTGGTACCTGGTTGTTTATATATGAATCTCATATGAAAATTGCCTTGGGTGAATTTGAAAGTTCGAGGAAGTGGATTAAATACAACAGATAAACTTCGATGTGTGTGCTATACTTGAAATCAAGTGACGACAAGATTGATCTTCTTCCATTGTTTATATTGCCAGAAAATGTTAGTGGTTTTTGTTCCGGCATTTTATTATCTCTTGGTTGATGATGGTTCATCTGCTTGGAGTTCCTTGTCCGAGTTTTGGTGGTTTTCTACAAAATAATTCTATTTATTGGGACTTTGGAACTTTTCAAAAAATAATTTCCTTCTATTCAGATTCATAAAGGTTGTGATGACCTAATAGGTTTTTCGGTTTATTCCTTCTGTTGGAAACATTATCATGCTCCCTTTGGAGCATTGTTCTGTATCTACTAAAAAAACCATCTTTTGGGTGATGGACAATTGTGCTAAGGATGATGTTCTTCAACTTCTATGTGGTGTCAACTTCAAAACAAAACTAAATTAATCTGGGCGGATGCGTTAAAGTGATTATTTTGGAAATATGGTTTTGAAGGAATCAAAGGTTATTTGAAATTTGGACAAAAAATCTTCTTTACTCAACCAACACTCTTTAGTCTTTATAGGATATTATACATAATTGGGAGATTTTCTTGTAATTTGTTTTTTTATTTTTTTGGGATTTGGCCCATACTCCTAACAGGAACTTGCAACCTTGATGATTATTGAAATGTTTGTTTCTTAAATTTTTATGTCTCATATTGCTGGCTTGTATTTTATGATTACTGTTATGAGATACTTTTTTTCTTGACTTGTTTTTCTCATATATATCGGTTAAAAGTTCAAATTGTGTATCTTATTATCGAAATAAATATAAAGTTCAAATTGTGTAACTTTGGCCCACATTGTCCCTGTTTCTTTACAGTATAAATGCATCTGTTACAAGCAGCACAGAGGCAACAAAAAGTAAAACAGTTATTAAGATGGAAAATGAGAAGATGTATCTCCAGCTCAATATATTTACCACACCGAAGGTCTAAACATTTTCTACAGTATCATTGATTGGCATCTCTCCTTTTAGTGATTCTTGTTCAAGCGTGCTTCTTTAATAAATTATTTGATTCCTTCATTTTTGGTTTTATTAGATTCCCATCATGGTGGTGTTGAAGGCTATGGGAATGGAGAGTATTCAAGAAATTGTGCAAATGGTTGGAAGAGATCCTCGATATGGGGCCCTACTACTGCCATCAATTGAGGTTGCTAACTGTGCTAAAACTTTGCTTTTTCTAGAAGTGTGTATATATATATTGTTGGATAAAGAGACAATGTATTAATAAGACTACAAAAGAGAGAAACAACTGGGTTGAGATCACCCTCCCCAAAAAGAAGTCTATATCATCCTATTTTGTATTATTTTTCTCTAACAACGAATTTAAGGTTGCACACTTAAAATTAATTCTCTGATTGCCGTCTTCAAGGCAACCTAGCATCTAAGAGAATGATGTCCAAGAAATCTCTACTAGAGTCTTTACTCTGATTCAGAAAGTCTTGCAAATACCAGAGATTAGCTCCTATTTATGGAGGATGTTAGCCCACTAAGTAAACCAATCGCTAAGAAAATAACCAACCAACAAACAAAACAAACTAACAACTAACAATTAACAAATTCGAACTAAAACTACAACATTACTTCTATTCACACTACATTAATTTCCTCTCTCTAAAAAAAACATGTCCTTGTGTTACAAAGATGACAAAGTTTGGAATGTTGTTTTAGTGCACCTTTTTTAACAACTGTGTTGTTGTGGATCCATTTTATGTATCTTGCATTTATTCTAGGTATCAATCATTTGTCAGTTAAATATTTTTATTGTCTTGACAATTGTACTATCATTGTAGGAATGTGCGAAGGAAAAAGTATATACACAAGAACAAGCATTAGAGTATCTTGAGACAAAGGTTTGTATGTTTGATACTATTGCTTATTGATATTTAATGTGGTTTTATTTATTTATTTAGATTTTTTTTTTGATGAGAAATTGCACTTTTATTTATTTAGTTAGTTTATTGAATTGAGAACTTGAGTTTATGGAAATATTGCCGTCTATGGGTGTTTTGAAAAGAATTACGAATACTTGAGTTGAGAAACCCAGGAAGTTGGTTTGTACTGGTAAATGAAACTTCAGCACTACCTTAGTTAAGTCAAACGATCACAGTTAAGTCAAACCATCACTTTTGGTGTGAATAAAAGTTAATTACGCTTATTTACTCAGTGTGAATAATATACATCATCTTGATATTAGCATTTTAAGGATTAATATGGAAATAAATAAGATAGACAAAATAAACATTAAGAGAGCCAATATATTTTAGCAGATTGCGTGAAGCTTAATTCTCATCCTAAAGATAGAGACTTGGATTTTGTAGGGATCAACCTTGATGGACCTTCTCCCAAAGGGTGGAATTTTAAACTTTGAGATGACATTTATATTTTATTTTAAAATTTTGTATCGTCTATTTAAATTAGAATTTTTTTATGAGTTATGACAAAATTAATATTTCTTTAATAAATAAAATAATTCATTTAAAAAAGTTGTTTAATTGTGTATTTCAAACCTATTATTTGAAGAAACCAATATTAAATAATTTTAACATACTACAAATCAATAAACATCTACTATGTAGTTTTATGTAATAAAATATAAAGAATGCATGATTTTTCTGATTGTTTAATCTGGAATGTGTTGAAAATTATGCGTGAAATGATGGATAAAATATTTATAGCACATGAGGTTAGATCATAGTTTTTCCTTTTTCCTTGGAAAACCAACTTGTTTAATGAACAAAGATTAAATCACATGCAATGTATATGTTTAAGTGCTAGACTTCAGTTTCTTGCCAAAAACAATATTTAAGTGCTATACTACTAGTATATAGTGACAACTGGTGCAGTGGCTTGTGGTCGTGTATACTTCCTTTTGTCTTGTTTTTTTAATAAAACATCTAGTACATACAAATATTTATACACTATTTATTTATTTATAAGGCATTATATCTTTCTTAGGGGTTTCTCTCAATTATTATTTCTAGTTTGATTTTAACAATAGTTAGATTTAGATATGTCTAATTTATGAAAATGATCATTTTCTGTATGCTCTTCTTCAATTTGGATGGCTGAGTCTTTTTTTTTTTGTTTTTTGTTTTCCTTTGAACCAGAGTGATTCTCTTCTCCCGTGTGCTCTGTTTTCCCATTGTTCTAGTATTATTCTTATCTGATAGTTTAGGTATTCAACAACCATTAATGTTTATGGATTGAGTTTTGTTAATGTGCTATTTTGATGTAGGCGCTATAAGCCTTTATAGCCGTTAGCCTTTCTTTTCAAGCTGTTATGTTAGTTAGTCATTTAAGTTGTTAGGCTTCGGTTAAAAGAACCGTTAAAGAGGCTGCTTATAAAGGCCTTCGCCCCTACTTTTCAAGGGATAGAGTTGACAGAATTATCTTCTACTTGGTATACATCATATTATGTATTTGTTGAAGTTTATTTGTTTGTTGGCAGGTGAAAAAGTTCCAATTTGCTAGTGCTCCTGCAGAAAAGGTTTTTTCCCCTTTCTCGTTCATATAAGTTTTTGAGTATGAAGTACAAATTCTTGTTATTTGTGTAGTTTTCGCAGCTCTAATCTTCGTTTTTGACGTACAAAATTTTCTAATAATGGAACTTGTCCCTGTTTTTGATCTACTTCAATTAAGTTCTTTAGCTATAAGAGGGGACTGGGGGGCCATCACAAGGGTAGTAGGGTTATGTGGGAACTTTGTTGAGGATGAATAGGAGAGGTTGGAAAGAAGCGACTTACTTTTTGAGGCATAGAAGACTTGGAAAGTAGTGTGGGGGTTTGTTGTTTTTTAGTATTTTCTTCGGCTTCTCTTTCTAATCATTTTTGTAATTATCTTCTTTCTATAGCCATAGCCAATTTGGAAGCCTTTTTTCTGTAATTCCTTAGCTTTTGTGAGGGTTCGCCACAATTTGGATGTTAGAATTATCGATGAAATTTGTTTCTTATAAGGAATAGTGGTAGTTGTAACGTTCTTTTAATTCATTGATCAGGAAGGAAGGGCTTTAGGAATACTTCGTGACGTTTTTATTGCCAATGTCCCAGTGAGTGAAGTTTCTCTCATATTGATTTTGGTTCTTATATTTGTTTGCTTTAACCACTTATGTTCTTTCATCATCTTCTTTGATTAGGTGCATAAGAATAACTTCCGTCCAAAATGCATATATGTTGCAGTTATGTTGAGACGGATGATGGATGCAATTTTAAATAAGGATGCTATGGACGACAAGGTAAAGCAAAGCTGTAACTTCCCAACACGAGTGTTTTATTATCAGTGTCCTAACTTGCAGTTGATAATTTATTTTTCAACTTGCAGCTAACTAAATTATATTAAAATATTGTTTACCTAAGTTATTATCTGAAAAAATCATCCAATTTTCTGCAATATTATAGGATTTTTTTTTTCATATAATTTTATAAGCATGATGTAGGCTAGGGAGAACTTGGTATGTAATTTTTTCCCCTTAGCTCTCACAAAAACGTTTTTATCATGAAGACTTTGAGAATATTTCTGTTGATTATGGGGGATTTGCTAGGAGTAACCAATTTTTCTTAAAATTTGAATTCAGAGACAAATCTTTATGGATTACATATTTTAGTTTTATTATTAACATTAGTATGTCATGCATAGGAGTAGTTAAACATTGTGTTCATCGTTACTAAATATGATTTTGAAAATATGATCCATGCCAATAAAGTTCTACACTTTCACAAATATTGTCAATATTATATCGTATAGTTTATATATTGGCCCATATTTTGTAAAAGAACGGCACTTGTTTGATGAATGAAAGTGGTATCTAAGTATGTTACTCAACAATGTATCCTGAAGAAACACCTAGAAAAATGTGCCGCTTATAATAATAGAGAAGGAAAACATCACAAAATTTAAGTGATGGATGGAAGTCCATATTGATGCATTGTAGTGGTCTTAAAATATGGTTTGGAATTCTTAAACTTATTGCCATGTTAGAATCTTATGAACTTTTTGATATTCTTTCCGAGTTGGTGGCTTAATGGAAAAGTTAGGAGCACTCTCTCTCTTTCAAAATCCTATTGCATTCAATAATTATTCGTTAGAGTTCAACACTATTTATTGTACTATTTTGACATATGCCCAAAAAATGTCAGACTTCACTTTGATGAACTAATGTCTGACACATGTTTATAGTGTCTGACCCGTGATAGACTTTAAAGGATAATTTCTTGTGGAGTTTATAGGATTATGTGGGCAACAAACGATTGGAGCTCTCTGGCCAGTTGATCTCACTACTTTTTGAGGTATATGCAATTTAAATATTTTACTCTTTTCATTTGCTGTTTGTTATTTAATTGCGTTCTTCCAGAAAATAGAAGTGTTTACTTGTAATTTTTCTCTAGGATTTATTCAAGACAATGGTTAGTGAAGTGAAGAAGACGATCGATAAGCTTCTTGGAAAGCACAGTCGGTCAAGTCGGTTTGACTTTTCTCAGGTTAGGGTCTATAATTTCTTTTTTGGAATCTAATTTCAAATTTCAACAGAAGCTAAGATTTAATGGCTTTAGTTCATGTAAGCTTCTGTCTGGATGGTTTTTTATAAATATCAATTAGGTCTTATTCTTTTGGATGGATGCACCTTTTATGATCGATTAGTTCAAGATTTGGTTTGGCTCTTTTATTTGGCTGTCTTTCTGCTTGCCCTAGTATATTCTTTCTTTCATTTTTCTCAAGCTTGGTTTCTCAATTAAAAAACTTCAATGTGATATGCATCTGAAATTTTGAGGATGGTTGGTTTGTAAAGTATGATGCTATATAGATTTTTGAACGGGTGGAAGAATAAAGGGGTAAGGTACCCTTTTTATATTTTTTTATTAATTTCGGTTAAATTGTAGAAGAAAAGGCAGCAAGTGCCCATCTTAATAGGCAAGCTTGGGTGCTGGCAGTTTTTTAGTGTCAACTGGAAGAATAAAATAATTGATTCAAAATATTTTTTTCCCTTTTATACTTTAGATATTTCATTAAATATATATGCATGTGTTTTGCAGCATCTGAATTCAAACATTATTACTTTTGGGCTAGAAAGGACCCTTTCAACTGGTAATTGGGATGTCAAAAGGTTCAGGATGCACCGGAAGGGGATGAGTCAGGTAATTCATTTCTTCTGCATCTAGCATCATTAAATTCAGTTTGGTGCATGCTAACTTTGTAACACCAAACTTGAAAACTTCATTAGCAATATTTTGGAGTTCTGATTTTTCCCTTTTAATCGATCAAATTATTTTTTTTCAGTGTGCTTGCACTTTATTCTTTTTCTTATCATATAACTTGTACTGGTGGCCTCCTTTGTGATAATTTATATTGTACTGAGAATTTTTATTTTCACTCATGAGGATGCTCGTTTCTTAATCATTTCCTGTGATTTATTTAGTCACCTTAACCTTTTTGGGCATGCCTGGTTTGACGCAGTCCTCTTCTTAATAGGTTCTTGCTAGGTTATCTTTTATTTCTACTATGGGTCATGTGACTAGAGTCTCTCCACAGTTTGAGAAGTCCAGGAAAGTTAGTGGACCAAGAGCATTACAACCTAGTCAGGTAAGGATAATCAGTGAGCACCATGAAAGTTTTATCTTAATAATTATTACTCTATTATGGATATTCATAATGTCTCATGACTCTATTTGGACTTTTTAACTCAGACAGATGTACAAAAATATTTCTGACGTATTTGTGAAAATTGTTGCTGTAGTGGGGTATGCTTTGTCCATGTGATACTCCAGAAGGTGAAGCTTGTGGACTGGTGAAAAACTTGGCTCTGATGACTCATGTAACGACAGATCAGGAGGAAGGCCCATTAATTTCTTTGGTATTGCTCAACAAACATAATTTTTGTTATCTCATCTGGGTCCTCTCTTTTTCACAGTAAATCTTCCCTTGTTACATGGTGCTTGTACTGTAAACTGTCGTATGATATATTTTTTTTATTTTAATTTAATTTTATATTACTAATGAACAAGATGGAAGATTAATGATGAAAAACAAGTTGAAACATAAATTTCCTATAAAGAAGGGTGAAAGATTCGTGATGAAAAACAAGGTAAAACATAAATTTCTTAGAAAAAGGGGTAAACGATTCATGAAGATAGATCTACTTGTTTTATGAATTTTTGTATGTTGTAACAACACCTCATCTTGGTAAGAAATTACATAAGAAATTTTTGGTAAGTCGACTTCAATGTTTCTATTTGAAGTTCATCTTTATATCTCTTCTAATTATTATGAACCTTTTTTAATCAGTAGCAATTGGTTTGCAACCCTCTTTGGCTTTTCATGGGTTAGTGTTTTATCACCATTCACCAGTTGTATTTTCTGTGCATACACCTGCAACTTTCATATTAGAATGCCTGTATTCAATACTTTTCTGTATGGTTAAGTTCACCTCAACTTCCCAATATTTGATATGAATTTTGAATTGTTAACTGTCATATCAATAGTGCTATTGTATGGGTGTCGAAGACTTGGAGCTTCTTTCTGCAGAGGAACTACATACACCAAATTCATTTCTTGTTATTTTTAATGGACGTATCCTTGGCAAGCATCGGAGGCCACAGGTGGAGATATCCTTGAACTCTACTAGTTTACAGCTTATACTCTATTCTCTATGTGATTGTACACATAAATGTAATGTGCTTGTTGGCTAATATTTTCCTTCTTCTTTCCCACCATGTCTGCTACTTCCATTTAGTACTTTGCTACTGCTATGAGGAAACTGAGGAGAGCTGGAAAAATTGGCGAGTTTGTCAGTGTCTTTGTGAATGAGAAGCAGGTGAGTTTTTTTTCAGCTCCTGTTCCCCTAGCTTTAGCCACATTAGGTTTGTTCTTATGATACAATGCTTAGTATTTAGCACTTACGGATATCAGCCTGCTATGGTTTTTTAACATAAAGTTTTAAATCATACATGTACTGGTTCAGCCAATTTAGCCTTGAGCAAGGGTATTATGCTCTATATAGCAATCATATAATTTTTGAATCAGCTCGTTAATATAAATGCTTGAAGAAAAAGATTGCATTGTAGCATTTTGTGGCAGCTTGCAAACTTCTGCATATTTTCTTGTAGTTTTGCTTTTCCAGTAGAAAGTTGACTTCTGCTTTTTAATTGTTTACTTGTTATTAAGATAATAAATCCATGAGACCATGTTGGTACTTGAATAGGCTTATGATTTCATTTCATTTTTAGATATCTTTATTTTCCTAATATTTAGTACACTTGGTAATTACTAAGCCTGTGATACTAACATGCATCAGCACTGTGTATACATTGCTTCTGACGGAGGACGGGTTTGCCGTCCACTTGTCATTGCTGACAAAGGTGTATCAAGGATTAAAGAACACCATATGAAAGAGTTATCGGTAGGTGAATTCTGTCTTGGTGCTGCAGGTGTTTCTTACTTTGCATCAGTTTCTACCTTCACAGTTATAAATTCAAATTTCCTTTTTGCCATACCCTTTTTTTTTAATGTTTCAGGATGGAGTCCGCACATTTGATGATTTTTTACGGGAAGGTTTAATTGAGTATCTTGATGTGAATGAAGAGAATAATGCTTTGGTATGTTTGTAACTGAATTTTCTGATCATGATGTGTTATTTTATCAACCCAAGCAGGCTGTTGTGGGGATCGATCTCTAAGATCTTTTGTAATTGTTAGTTAAGCTTGATTCTATTGGATTAGAGCCCCTTTCTCTAGGGGCGGCCGTTGGTTTGGCTGTTTTTTATGCTACTCTTGTATATTTTTTCATTTATCTCAATTAAATAGCGGTTTCTAATTAGAAAAAAAACAACAGAAGCAAGCTAAGTGCATAATTTTTCAGATTGCTTTGTATGAAGGAGAAGCTACACCTGAAACAACCCATATTGAGATAGAGCCATTTACCATATTAGGCGTTGTGGCTGGGCTAATTCCATATCCTCATCATAACCAGTCGCCTAGAAACACTTATCAGGTTTGCTTTTCACAATCTCCTTGATTTCATCCTTACACCCATTAATTATTTGAAGTTATCTAAGTAACTATATTCTTATTCATAGTGCGCTATGGGAAAGCAAGCCATGGGGAATATTGCATACAATCAGGCAAGTACCTTTTTTAATTATTGGTTGCAGGCTTGCAGCTTCTTTTGTCTGCTTAATTGGTAGAATAGCAACCCATCTGCACTTCTATAATCCTGAGTGAAAGTGAAGAACATTGTTGTTACTCATCCAAATCAGATTCTCCTGTTATTATTTGATATTTACTGAGAAGAATAAAAATGACCATTGATATTAGTTACTGATTGTCGTATAAAGTTGGTAACAAT
Source organism: Momordica charantia (assembly GCF_013281855.1). Lineage (NCBI taxonomy): Eukaryota > Viridiplantae > Streptophyta > Magnoliopsida > Cucurbitales > Cucurbitaceae > Momordica > Momordica charantia. The sequence continues at coordinate 27,105,099 of NW_028275167.1, read as the reverse complement.
ATGTCAGCTAGATATGTCAGCTAGCTTGATTTTAACATATTTAAAATTCTTGCTGGAACAAAAAAATTAAGCTGTTGTGTAGTTTACAGGTGCTGGATGTGATTATGGAGAAGTTTGTTTCTAATTTTAGAATATATATATATATATATATATATATATTTATATAACTAGAAAATTTATCAAGTCTTTTATCAATATTTTGGAAACCTAGCATTTTTAACAGGAAAATGGAAAACAATTTGCATGGAAGTCTCTTTCAAGCTTCCTGCAGTACTTCTATTTTCTAGAATTGATGCGTTTGTGTTACTTGAAGGGCTCCCATGTTTAACCACCTGTTTTCTTAATCAGCTTTGAGTTTTGTACTGTATTTTGCAGTTATGCCGGATGGACACGTTACTTTACTTGCTGGTGTATCCCCAGAGGCCCTTATTAACAACGAGGACAATTGAGCTGGTTTGTACGATGTATATTTTTGTGCTTCAGACATTATGAGTCCACAATTAATTATTTTGCTCTCAGGTTGGATATGACAAGCTCGGAGCAGGGCAGAATGCAACTGTTGCAGTCATGAGTTACAGTGGTTATGATATAGAGGATGCGATTGTCATGAATAAATCATCGCTGGATCGTGGTTTTGGTCGTTGTATTGTTTTTAAAAAGTATGAAAATTTACTTTGAGGAGCTTCAAATTCTTTTGGTTGCTTATTACAGTAACCACCTATTTGCTTTGGAATATGTGATTAATGGGTTAGATGGGTTGAGATAGGTCCTAAAGTTTGAAAGTTAGAGTTGCTACAAAATGAAGGTTTTTTGTAATCATATATATTCTATCATGTGCAGATATTCTTCTGTCAACCAGAAGTATGAAAACAATACTGCTGACAGGATAGTAAGGCCGAATAGAAATGATGATTTTGCAGGGAATATGCAGGTAACAAATACTCACATCTGTAGCTTCTTTTAGTGGGGAATGACATGGCTTATTATGCATGTTTCTGTGAAGAGTGATTCTTTTAAGGAAACAAAATTGTTCAACAATTGAAATGAAGAGTTACAAGGATGTTACAATAGTTTACAGGAAAAGACACAAAACAACTAAAAACTACAGCTATCAACAACCCAACTACAAAATTCTTGTTTTCCTTTTCCCTTTTTTCTGCTTCTTTTTCTCTACCTTTGGGAGATTGTATCATTTGAACATTTTGTTCCTTTTCATTGTATCTTGTTAAAAAAAAGCCAACTACAAAATCAAACCACCCACAGACTAAATCTGTGAATGGTTATTTTTTCCATTAAACTATTTCTGGTCATTCATTGCCCGACTATATGATGGGGTAATACATAGTAGTAACCTCACCATTTTCTCTTTGTGTATCATTCTCTCTTTTATGTACACTTAAACGTTTACTTGTTCACTGATTTGTATAGATATTAGATGATGACGGACTTGCTGCACCTGGAGAGATAATTAGACCGAATGACGTTTATGTCAACAAACAATCCCCCATGATAACTAAAGGGTCTCCCTTACCTGGAATACCAGACAGGTGAGTTGCAGTCAAGACATTGCTTTGACAGGTTTCACTAGTGCCATTAATGCTTACACTATTTATTGTAATCAGTGCATATAGGCCTTGTAGACAATTTTTTAAAGGTTCTGAAGGGGAGCCTACCGTTGTTGATAGAGTTGCCCTTTCTACGGACAAGAATGACTGTTTATGTATCAAATTCATAATTCGCCAGACTCGTAGACCAGAGGTGGGCATTATACTTCATGGATCACCTCGAGTGACAACATTCTCATACATGCAACTTGTCCCCCATACATTTACTTGCATGTTTGTTCTCCCAGCTTGGTGATAAGTTCAGTAGCAGACATGGGCAAAAAGGTGTATGCGGCACAATTGTCCAACAAGAGGATTTTCCATTTTCAGAACGTGGAGTTTGTCCAGATCTAATTATGAATCCTCATGGTTTTCCGAGGTAATGTGTTACTGCTTTTGTCACTAATGTTATAAACTTCCAAGAACCCTTGAGGGGTGTTTATTTAAATTTCTCTGCACCTATTCCTAGGAATATTATATGTTTTTATATGTAGATCAAAAAAGTTGTTTCAAATTCAGACAGGAGTAAAATGAATAATTATTGTGTTATGACTAATTATTAATTTTTTTATTGTACATTCTTATCTACCTAATTCTCAATATTTTTCAGTATGATTAAATAATGTATATTTATTTTATATAATTAAATATTTAAAATATTATATAGCTAAAATTATAGAAAAGTGTTATTGTCTAGAAATTGTGCAAACACGCATATATAAACTATAACAAATTATAGAAAGGTGATACATAATTCTAAACTATAATGGATGCATGATGAATTGATTTGGCCAACATTGTTGGTCACAGATGCACTAAATAAAATGACTAATCATTTTAGAAGTTCTTTTTCTCCTCCCAAATGATTGGATATCGTGCTGTATTGAGTAGTTTATGGGAGAAACTGATAACTTCATGTATCCACGAAGAGCTACTATCTAATCTGTTATATAAATTGAATCCTATTTGTTACATAATTACTGAGATTAGAAAGCAGAAAAGAAATGAATATGAAAGAATATGATCACCTAAATCAGTAAAATACAGGCTATAAGGGATGCTGTAAGCCAAATTTCCATCATATTTCTTCCATAATTGCCAGGATAATGTTTTAACAATATGGCTTGGAATCTCTCGATTTTGTCTTGCCCACATGTATTTTTGTTGTTTTACTAGGATCTTGTTTACTTTTTCCTTTGTGCTTTTGTATCTTAGTTTATGCTCTTTTTTATTTATCATTTTGCCACCCTCAATACTAATTTAGTTGCATAAATCATCATTTTAGTTTGTGATTTGATTGATGCCACTTATTACATCATGTAAGAGTAAGATTAGTAGTATTAATTGTTATAAACTTGTTTCTGCAGTCGAATGACAGTGGGGAAGATGATTGAACTCTTAGGAGGGAAAGCTGGGGTTTCGTGTGGTAGGTTTCACTATGGTAGTGCATTTGGAGAGCCAAGTGGTCATGCAGATAAAGTTGATGCTATAAGGTACTTTCTTTACAATTTACATCCAATAACTTTGTCTTCTATGGTTTTCTAGGAGTCATTAAATTATTTTATTTTCTCCATTTCAGCGAAACTCTTATCAAGAGAGGCTTCAGTTACAATGGGAAGGACTTTCTTTACTCAGGTTTTTATCTTCCCCGGGGTTAATTAGTTTCACGTGGTGAAGTTTAATGTCCTTTTATTTCTTATTTGGTTTTGTCCTGTCAAGCATTCTGCTGTTTACATTCTTACGAGTGGAGGATACTGTTTTCACGTCTTTTCTGATGTGCCTTTGTTTATTCAGATGGCTGAAGAATATGGGTCGACTTTAATCTTTTCACACAAACCATTGCAAATTAAAATACTTAAAAGATAAGATAAAGATCCAATCTCTAGTTAAACTTTTCAAGGATAGTTTTAACTGGCCCCCAAGTGGCATCCCAGTTGGTAAGGGCTTAGAGGTCTCAAGTTCGAACCTTCCGGTGAGCTTAATAGCAAAAATCTTTGATGTCTCTCGGGTTTGAGCTTTGGGACGGGTACCACTGGTTATAGGAGAGCAAAGCTCCGACTCCTAGTTCTTAAAAAAGGATAGTTTTAACTAACAATAGATAGATACAAGATAAAGAAGATGGAGATACAATATCCTTTTTCTAACATTATGAAAATTTAAACTGTGAGGGGTAGGTAAGGCATCTTGTTTTGCTTTCCAGAGTAGGTATCAGACTTAGATATCCAAAGGATAAGGGTGCTGTTGAGTGTTAGCTTCGACAAATGACACCAGATGTTCCTGAATTCTAGCTACCTTTCTTGGCAGTTACTTCACGTTCTAGTGCTACTGTACAAAACAGTTCATAAGACAACACAGTAAAAGATGACTATAGTAGAAATCTTAGTAGATTGTGGAAAACAGTATGTGATGTTTTTGCAATAGGAAGAAATTCACTTTTTCCATATATCTAAACAATGTTACAACCCTAATTTAAAGAAAGGGTATTAAACAAGAATGGAAATAAACAAAATATACATATTTACATCCAGAAGAATAGAAATGCAGTAGGAACTTGGTCCATGAGGAATGTTGGCCAAGTTTGTCCTTGAGCGGGATTCTTAGTCGGGAATAGAACGTATACATATTTACAACTGGAAGAATAGAAACTTGGTCCGTGAGGGATTTGGGCCAAGTTAGTCCTTGAATGAACTTCTTTGTCGGGACATTTTCAACAGCTTGGAACTTGTATGAAGCATACACACAAATGTAAAACATGACATGAAATAGACATAAACCTCAATTTCACAAAGTTTTAGGCAAACACTTGTTCGGTTTACATGTATAATTTTCTAGGGAATTACATGACCTCTAAAACTGAGGATTTACCAATGTATTCTGTTTAGTCTGGTTGTTATTACTTTGTCATTTGCTTACATGGTGCGGTTCCAATAGCAATAGGCATTAGTTTCATGTGGTTTTTCTTCGTTAGAAAAGCTATATCTAGCATTATGGAATGGAATCGCACATGATTGCTTCTATGAGTTCACTTCGGCTAAGCAAGCCTTTTCTCTTTGCCAATACACTCTGGATGCTAAATAATGAAATTGTGAAAAGGAAATTTCTAGACTATTATTCTCTGGAGCTCAAATTTGCTGCTTTGACTGTCAGAGGCTGAATGTTCTTTCATTCTTTAGGTATCACAGGTTGTCCATTACAAGCATATATATTTATGGGACCAATTTACTACCAAAAGTTAAAACACATGGTAAGATTCTGTTCCTCTCCTATTGATTCCAGTTTTCTACCATGAGAATAAATCAAATGGCACAACATCAAACCAGTAAACCTACAAGTTACAGAAAAGAAACGGACCAGTTTCTTACCAAAAGCTACGAGTTACCATGTTGTGAATTGTTGTTTTCAATTCATTTTTTTTTTTATATTCTGATTTCAATTATTTACTGTATCAGTTTTGCTCGTCTAATTTTTCATGATAAATAGGTCTTGGATAAAATGCATGCTCGAGGTAGCGGTCCGCGTGTCATGTTGACTAGACAACCAACAGAAGGGAGAGCTAGGAATGGAGGTTTGGCATCCTAATTATTATTTTCAACTTCTTCTCATTGTAAGAAGTACTGGATGTTTAAGCAGCTGTCTATTTCCCAGGACTACGAGTGGGAGAAATGGAACGTGATTGTTTGATTGCTTATGGTGCTAGCATGCTGATTTTTGAACGCTTAATGGTGTCAAGCGACCCTTTTGAAGTTCAGGTACTTCTTTTTATTTGTACTTATGTCTTCCCATTTTGTAGTTTCATAGTCCTATTTTTTCTCTTTACGAGAAACAAACAATTCATTGAAGATATGAAATATACACGAGGGGAGAGAGAGAGACCCAAAGAACTGGGGTTACAATGAGGCCTGCCAGTTGATCAAAAGGACATTTAAATTTTAAACTATAATATGTGAATTGTGGAGTGAAAGCTTTTACACTGGCTAGAAGACTTTACGAAAATAGATTCCATAAAACTGTCCAAAGAGATGCATTTGTAGTTTTCTTAGAAGAGGAAACATGCGGCCTATTGCTAGACCAAGTAAAAGAGCCTCCTTTTAAGGGCACATCTATCAGCTCTACATCACAGATCAAAGCATTGAAAGTCTTCATACTTTTTTTGTCACCCTGCCAACCTCCTGATTTTTCAGAAACCCATCTAACCACGTTAAAATCTCCTCCAATGCGCCAGAGTTTAGAACATAACCCGATAGATCAGCCACCTCCTGATAGAAATCATATCTGCCTTGGGGAGTGACAGGGCCATAGACTTCTGTAATCCAACCACTAAAAGAGTTGTTCTTTTTAACGAGAAACAAACTTTTCATTGATATATTGAAACGGAAGAAAACGGTCAAGGATACAAACTCCCAAAGGGAGAAAACAAGAAAAAAAACAGCCAAATAAAGAACAAAATTCTAAAAGATACAACAGAATAAAACATTGATGAACAAAGCAACTATAAGCTCAACGAAAACATGCGCCAAAAGAATCCTAATCACTCTCTTCAAGCTTGAGAAAGATCGCCCAGAATAGAATCAACAACATGAATAAAGTCTTCCTTCCAAAGGATGATAATTCCGCCAGCAGAGCCCATTGCATCTAAAGCAACCCAACTTATCCTCCTCGAGCTCCAGATCGACTTAATCAAAGTTCCTAGTTCAGGCCCCCCAGTTTGGTCACCTGAAGAATAACGACGTCTGGACCTATTTTAATAAGCATTTGTTGTTGAATGGCATGTTATTTCTTTCCAACCATAGGCTCCACCGGAAAAAGCTGTGATAGTTTAGACTCAAAGAATTCCTTTCTCTGAATCATTGTTACAATAAAATGAAGTAGAAGTGTTTTCTTTTGATTTATAATCTTCTGGAGACCGAGTAATAAGCATTCTAACTCTTGTGACGATAAGGCACCACATTGTTTGGCTCTTAATTGTAATTTTTAAAGATTTTGAAGAGAAGTTATTGAAAAAGAGATTTTAAAATGGGATAAAGTAATGAGTCTTCACCACGCTACTATTTGGAACAGTTAATGTTGATAATTTTGTGTATACTTCCATAAAGCTGATGATGCTCCCCCACTAATTGGCACAGGTCTGCAGAGTTTGTGGTTTGTTAGGATATTACAACCACAAGCTAAAAACGGGAATTTGTTCCTCATGTAAAAATGGAGAAAATATCTCTACTATGAAGCTTCCGTACTCGTGCAAGCTTTTAATCCAGGTGGGAAACTTTTCTCTTCTTTTTCTAGGTTTTTGGTTGGTTTTACTATATCTAGTTTTATTTTCTGTTGATTTCCTTCTCATGGTTAATGAATGTAGATCAAGAATAACGCCTGCTTGCTTATTTATTCTATTTTCTCATAGCAGTTTTCTTATGAACGTTAGTCATCATTTAGAGGTCCCTTGCTGGTTTGGATCAGCAGCTAATGCACCATAATTGTTTCTATATGCAGGAACTTCAATCTATGAATATTGTTCCTCGTCTAAAATTGGAAGAAGCATGATCTGTCATCAAAGACATGATTCGATCGGGTCAAGATTGTACATAGAAGAAAATTTTGGAAAAGCTTTATTTTTTTCTCAGCGAGACTAGACGCCCAGACAGACGTGCCTTGGCCAGATGACAACTTTTGCAGCCAGCTTTGCACACGCACCCTTCTCTGTGGACGTTGTAGGCCTCTCAGTTTCTCCTATCCGATGCAACAGCTTTTAGTTTGCTAGCTAACTCATCGTCTCTATACAACAGGTTTGCTGCCATTGTCTGTCTGCCAGGTTCTAGGTGCGTTCAACTCTTATTAATTTATCATTCATTTCGGGGTCGCACTTGCACAACTGAGTGTCGCAAAGGATTCAAGTGGTTTTCTGTTTTTCTTATGCACATAAGTTAGTTCAAGAGAAAGATCAATGACAAGTTTATAGGGAGTATATCATTATTGGGTAAGATCATGTTATTAGATTTATAGGCTCAGCACGACCTTACTTGAACTGGACCTGTTCTATAGGTTGTACTACTGTCGTTGAGTTCTCGAATATTTAGTGTTAATTATAACTTATATTCGTTCGTCCAACAAAGAGTTCCGTCAATATTTTTTGATAGAATTCTGGGTATTTTAATCAACCAAACCACCATCCTGAAAATGAAAAATTTTTCACAGGAAATCGTCAGTGATGACTTGAGGAATGCTAACAGGTGAGAATGCAGTTTTAAGCTTAAAGTTTTGTCTTTCTTTTAGTTTATTTATTTTAAAAGGCATGTTGGTAAATCACTGATTTCTTCGGTCCGTTTTGATAACTATTTTCGTTTTGTGTTTTCAATTGTGTTTGATTTCTATAATTTCTTCACATCTGAATGGTTAGCCAAATTTTTAAAAATAAAAACAAGTTTTGAAAACTGGTCTCTGCAGTTTTTAAATTCTGATTTAGATTTTGAAAATATTTTTAAGAGGTATATAACAAAACAAAGATGGGATTGTTTAATAAGTTCTAAATAGGTTTCTGTTTTTCTAGACACAGGTAGCATAAATATGTATATTCGAACATAGCAAAAGGTTAAAAATATTACAAATATGACAATCTAAATCAAACTCGTACATAAAGTGATTTTCTAAAATACGTAGCAAATTTATGTCATCAATTGAAATTTCTCACTCTCTCAACAAGTATTCCCTTTGGACGTTTCTTTTTTGCTTAACCTTTCCCTGCCTATTTTTTCTTTCCCTCTCTATTATATAGAAACTTCTACATTCTAACTTCTATCTAAAATTTCTCAATAGCGTTCTCTCCATCTAACTTATAAATCTAATGCTAAATTTCAAAAATTTATACTTATAAAATTACGAATATATACTAATTAAAAATAAGATCTGATTTGATAATTAATTGTATAGTTCATACAAATTATTATCAAACTGTTTTGGTTTACAGAAAATATTATGTAACATGTTTTGCTTTTTAGTTCCTAAAATCACCTAAAATTATTTTTATCAAACACGATTATGTTTTGCTTTTTAAGAAAAAGAAGCCAAAAATATCTCAATCTTTAAGTTACATTTGGATGAATTTAAGATATTATCTCAGAAGTTATATGTGGAATGCATCAAAGCTTTCGTTTGCTCAATGAACTAATGAGCTTATATTCAAATTCAAATGTCAAAAGAAATTTAGTAGAATTATTTTAGCCTTTTCGACTTTTATCATTAAGGTATCATTTAATAACATCTCTATTTCTTGTTTTCTAGTTATCATTCCTATTTTCTTAAAAATATTTAGATCAAATACAAGTTCTAATTTTTACATGTAAGAGACTAATATATACTTTCATAACAAAAGTACAACATAAGAATTTTTATTTTTTATTTTTAAAAATTTAAAAAAACTAGATTTAAGAACTTGGATTTTTTAATTAAAAATTAAGATTTAAAGTTTTAGTTGATTTCAATCGTTATATTTTCAAATTTTATTTTATGTATTCTTTTGATTGTTGGAACTTTGAAAAATGAATATTTTAGTTTCTATCTGAAAGTAAAATGAAAATATTTAGCTTAAAATTATAGCTACATTTTAAAAAAATGTATCGAATGTATCATCCAATTAAAATTAAGATAAAAAGATCAAAATGATTACTTTTTAAAAGTACCAAAGGGCAAAATAAAATTTCAAAAATAAACAAAAGATAAGAGTATGACAAAATAGTATGTAAATCTAAAATGAAAGATAACTAAAAATGCTACCAAACACATTTCCAATAAAAAAGAAGGCAAAAGAAATAATTGCAAAATGAATTTTTGTATTGCTTTTCAAAATGCAAGACATAATAAATGAGAAAAAAAAAACGAAAATGTCATCGCATTCGAGCCTATCCTATGAGCTTAAGTTTAGCATGAATGCTTGGAAACTCGCGAGTCTTGAAGAATATTTTTCAAGAATTTTAATGCTCATTTTTCTTGAAACAACACTTTAGAGTACAGATTTGGTTTGGTTTGGTTTCATTTTCGAGGATTCAATGCTCACCAAGGAAGCAAAACAAATAGTTTGGTCAAAAATCAAACGAAACCAAATTGATTTATTTTTCTAGTAGTTTTAGAGGCTTAATTATGTAATTCCACAGAAACTACCTTTTGCAATTCAAAAAATATAAAACCTAGAGAACTTTGCAAACAAGACCTTGTTTCCCAAATAGAGCAGAGAGAAGCTCAGCCCAATGACATCTTTCATTATTTCGAGGAAACTGACTGCTCAAATCAAAATTTCACGAGATATTTAATATCATTGCCTGATGTTGATGATTCGATCTCAATTTAATATTTTATTTGACTTCGTCCATCTATACATTCATATTGACAATCACAACACAAGACAAAATAATCTAGGATTTTTGTAATATATCTTTCTTTTAAAAAACCACCTAGAAAACTAATGCGTGTTATACACATTTACCTTGTAAATAACTCTGAAGACGCCAACTTATAATTCCAGGCTAGTTTCTCTGAAAGCTGGAACGTTTAAAATATTTGGAGTTACCGTAGAAGTGGACTGATTGTTGTCTGCCAAAGGAAGGAGGTCTCCCAAGTGTAAGCTGTTTATGATCCATTTTGCAGACTGTGAAAAGCCAAAGAGGAACAAAAGAATCTGATTTATTTCTTTGAAATGGTGGATGGAGTGCATCTTCTAGTCATTCAACCAATATATGATTATCAAGGGCAAGCAAGTAGTTACTTACCATAATGGGTATGCCTTGTTCTAAGGCACACTGCTTCAAGTGACGGGACGCCTTGTACTCGTCCTCAAATACGATGACTCCAATCGAAATCTTCTCTTTATTTAGACTCTTTACTAACCACTGTAGGGCCTTGAATATTTGTCCACCTCCATGCTGAGTTAACGAAAAATAGAAGACTGAATTGGTCAGCTCCAAGTTGTAACAAGAATGCTTCAGTTATCAATGACATGATACTGAATGCTATGGATAAAACTTTGGAGGCATAAGAAAAGCAGAGATTCATAATTATATGCAGTTTTTTTGTATGTAAGATAAGAGGTATGAGCGTATCATTACCAAAGGAGAGAATACACAAAAAGAAAAAGATGATTGATATTTGTAGTTGAACCATCACTGAACCCATAAGTTTAAAGCTAATTTAAATATTTATCTATACTTTGACATTCTCTCTCACCCTTGGGTTTGAAAATCTGTGCAGGGCCCAACAAGTGATTATCAGTTAAACTAGGATTCAAATACATGACTTTATTTAATCATTTATTAATATTTTAACCAATGGAAGTTAAATAATTCTTCCTCTTATATATATACTTTTTTTTTCTGATCAAATAAAAAGAGGAAAAAGAAAAAGATTTGGAATCTCATAGCAAGTGTTTGAATTCTTCTTGAATTTTGAACATCGAAGACATTATAGTAGCAAACCTGTAGATAAGATTAATTGTCTACATCATTAATTTTTTTAAAACATATTCCAATAATGAAGGTAATATCATTTACCTTCATTATTAGAATATTTTGATCCCACAGACGTGGCAGAGGGAAATTGTAAGAAGTTTCATGCTCTTGTTTCTTTTTCAACCGTCCATCAAGACGATCACTACATTTAGTAGTTCAATTGATGAATAAAGAGATTAAATCAACTTTACGTAAATAGATGGGGAGAGAATCAGTAAAAGGAGCAAACCTTACCTTTAATACCTTCGTCAATTTGTTGCAGAAACCTTGTTTCCCATGAAGCATGACCCCAACTTTCTCGAATATATATCTTCGACTACTGTGTCTAATTGAACATCCAACTTGGGAACAATCGGCTTGATTTGATATAATCATGTACCTTAACAGGAAAATTAATAAATTTCACATAAGCCACAGAAAGAAAAAAAAGAAACAACCACCAAAGACCAACCAAAAGCAGCTATGTAAATAAAAACAACTTATAATCAATTAAAATGTTTTTAGAAAGCTGCATTCGACAAGAAATACATGGACATGTTAAGGGGCATGGGTGAAATGCATGAACATTGCCCAGAGAACAGCCAGGCTGAAAGGTATAGTGCATTAAATGCATAAAATGCCGATCCACCATCACTCCATTCACGAATTAATATGCAGTATATAGGTACTATCTCATTTTTGGATTCTACCCAAGAAATCTTGTATAATGAGGATGTCCTCGTAACCACCAGCAGGTGGTGGCATAGTAGGCTTGTGGCCAAATGGGGATACCCCACTCCTTGGTTCTAGCCCCGCAGGGCGCGTAGCCGAGGCTTCTCCCATTCGGGGACAAGTCCTACAACATCGATTACAGTGTTGGATGGTCGTCGATACCTCTAATTATAGGGATCAAAGCCACACGGCATTGATTCTAGGTTTATAGAAATAGAAAAAATGAGGATGTCCTAGTAACCAGATTCATTCCCCCAATATACCATCAAACAAAAACCAGCAAATCTTTCCTTAAGTAGACGTTGATATCTTGTAGAGAGCTTGCTCTTATCTAAACCAGTTCCTCCTCTCTAGAGCATGCCGCCTATCTAATAGAACTCTACTATATAGGTCACGTTAGCCACTAATCTCTCTTTTCTCGCGCCCTTTACGACCCTTCCCTAAAAAAAGAAACCAACAAACATCCATAATAATACTTTAAGAGCATGTGGTTGAGATAACCAACGGTCACCACTTCTGTTTGCCATTTAAAAACTTCATCCATGAAACTGTCTCTGAGGCACACCCTTGGTATTTTAGGGCACTCCTCTTTTTGTTTACAATGTTTTTTCGTCTCCTTCACAGATCATCGTCAACATAATTTACAGGGGGGAATTTTCATAATGCTGGAAGGAAACACAAGAATTTACAACTTACTTCGTAGGTGGTAACATGGAACCAGCTGCAATTGAATCTGTCAGCCAACTGACATTGACTATAAGGGCATTCACCGCACACCCATACAAGAATTTTGTTGTTTGGAGCTAAAACAAAACAAGTTAACAATAATCAGTTCATCAAAGTTGAAAAATAATAATTAAAAAAATTCTGTGTCAAATGGTAATGGAAAGTTGTCGCTGGTTATCTAATAACATTAGAGTCTAATTGGAGTTTTTTATAAAAACAAAATTGAAAAACATGAAATTAATTGAAAAACAGAATTTGATTGCAAAAAGATTTGCCCTCAACAGAATTTCTTGGGCGATTAGAACGATAAAGACCAAAAATAGGTGACTTTTTTTTTGTCTGGAACTATGCCATGGAGTAAACACGATGGATAGGATGCAAGAAAGATATCCCAACTTGCTACTCAAACTGGAGGACACTTCGTATTTTTTCATTATCGAGCAGCAAGTGTTGGAGACTTTTATTAGAGTTTCAATGAATCTTCGATTTTCCATAGAGCAGCGAAGGAAAATTTAAGACAGATGTCATGTGGCCATGGATTTAAGAAAGCAAAGATACGTCAAAAGAAAAAGAGAATGCAAAAACTTGTCAAAGTAGATATATCAAACCACAGAATCACACAATTTCAAAAAGGTAGGAGGGGAAAATACTTGGAGTAAGAATGATTTTGAGGGAACCAACCTTCTTCGGAGAGAGAATAACAGGAGCCCCTTTACAGTTTAATCTTGACATCCTTTTCCCCATTGAACTTGAACTAGGAATGTCAGGAAGAACCATACCCCCATTATTCCATACTAACCCTTCAATATCCTTTTCTTTCCGACTAGAAAATCCTGTTAGCAAGAACAGTATGCCTTGAAATATTAATCTCTTCCTGCTCTTACAGTAGAGACCCTTGAGATAGCATTTACCATCACGATGACGAGACACTGAGCATTGATTAGAAAACTTCCGTCTTTTACCACTTCTGAGAGCAGAATCTGCATTTCAACAAAAAAAAAAAAATTTATTTGTAAAATCATAGTAAATCGTGTCAATAGCACCAACAATATTCCAGCCCTTACAATTTTTTGGTGTTGGATATACTTTCTGAAGATCCTGGTTTTGTTGAAGCTGGTCGTTTGCTTCTGAGAAACGAACTCTCTTTTGCACCGCCATACACAGCTCAAGGGGACTCGTACTTTCATATTGCATCTTCGTGAGGTTTTTGACCTTTTGAGGATCGGACAGAGTTTCAGGCCCTGAACTCTGTACATGATCTTTCTTGATAGAGGATTTTTTCATTATAGGTTTAGGTACCTGCAGACTCTGATTTAAACTACTAGGAGTTATCCTTTTTTTTACTGACTGAACAAGGAACTCAGTCCCATCACCAGCAACTCCATCAGTTTTACTTTTTAGTTCTGTTGTTTCCACAACCAAACTCTGGTCGGCATCAGTTTGGAAGTCCACAGTATCGATATTTCCAGCTCCAGAAGTAGGCCAAGAGGGTGAAGTGTCCACAAAATTTCTTTTACAAGGAAGCTTCGTGCAATCCAGACGAGGATCCAGTGATAACAGTTGATGTGAATACTTGTTGCCCAAATCTCCCCCTTCCAAAGCAACATGAGTGGGTGAAATCGTGCTGTAAGTCTTAAGCGAAGTTGATTGCCTTCGAATTGAGGGCCTAGAACCTCCAACATCCACAAAGGTTCCGGAGCATTCTTTCATACAATCTTTTTCTTCATTCAGATTCTGTCTAACACAATCAGTGTCCAATGATATGCTGCATGGAACGAAAGAACATAGAGGATCGACCAAGGATAGGCTACATTTCACAACATCTTCAGATACCAGCAAACCCTCATCACCTTTTTCATCTAAATGACCAAAAGGTACACTTGACTGTGAAGCAACTTGGACCTTAGATTCACATCTTTGCACACAAGAGCTCTCGTCTGGAGCTATATCAGCAGATTCAGAAAGAAAGCTTGTCTCATTAACAAACATCGAAGGAATGGTTTTACCATCATTTGGCCTCAATTTCTCAGAAACATCTACTTCCTTTTAGGGAAATGGAAGAGGAAAGACACGATAAGAGTAACAATTAGATGAAAAGAAAAAAAAAATGATTATACTAACAAAAGAAAATGAACGTGGAAAGAGACCATAATAGTAACTGTTAAAATGAAACAACTGATCGTATGCCTATGCATCACAAGTGGAAATGAAACCTGTGGACCTAAATAAGGTAAAACTGGAGAAGAAAAAACTTTTGGGGTGGGGAGTTACACCAATGAGAAATGCTAAATCCAAGCCTCCACATTGAAGGGATTTTAACAATTAAGAGTACGTAAAACTAAAAAGTAGCCAACGCCTTCCTTACCTATATCATTTTTTTCTTTTAACAAGAAACCCTTCGTTACTTATACCATTGGTGAGAAGATTAAGCTTTATGTCATAAAATAAATGAACATATGGAACAAAAATGGTCCCAAGTAGGCACTCTAGAGTAACCATCGCCACAAATTGAACCTAGACCAAAATTCTAAAATATATCTGAGAAAACTCAATAAACCAATACGTTGTATGATTTTATTAAAAAAGGAGAAAAAAGAAAAACAAAACACGCAGTGTTCTTTCCATTGCAATTGAATCTCTTTTGCTAGAACACTTGGAAATAAATAATAAAAAATGATACATCTCGATTCTCGACTTAACAAAGTTTGTTAATCTTGAACACTAAGTTATCTTCTGTTTAATACTATCAAACTCCATCTTCGAACATAGTAATCTAGAACTCTAATGTATGGACCAACATGGCAGGTTGAAAATAAGAGTACAATGGAGCACACACCTTACCTGTCCAACCACCCAGCCAACGACTCTTAAATCTGTTGGGAGTTAGGACAGAGACCCGTTCTTCATTTTCTGAAAATGTGAAAAAAAAAACACTATTTAAAACTTAAGCCTGTATAATCTCATCCATAAAAAATACAGAATCAAAGTGACTCACTTGCTAGCACTGTATTGCAATCATGTAGGCTGGAGTTTTCCTTGGCATGAATCAAATACAAACTTGTATTAACTGTAGACGACGCAATTTTCTGCAGACATGATATCATATTGTCATTATTGACAGCTTAAATACTAGTCAATGTTATTTATAATGCTAACGTTCAACCATTATTACATTAATCTGACAAATAATGGAGATAACCTTAAACACTTCTTTTTAAGTGGAAGGTCTTTTCCATATGTCTCATTCAAAATATTTTGGGTAAGCATTGAGCAAATCTCAATATGGTGATGTCTTCTGGACTTTACCTGTTTTACAACAAACTCATCTGATTCATTCTGCGCTGATTGCTGCAATATTGACCCATCATGTTTACAACAGTTTGGACTAATTGAAGCCAAGACGACATTATCAGAAAGTTTATTTTGAATGTTACAACTTGCAGGTTCTAAAGGCAAGCTCTCAGGTCCTGTCACAACACAATTCTCTTCGAACTGTTTCAGAGGAAATTCATTCCCCAACATGTCTTGTTGACTCCTCATATCTACAGGATTACATTGACTGCCACGTGCAGAATGATTTTCATTGAGAGGAGTATCTTGAACATCAAAACCTATTTTTTCACACTGATCATTGTTGAGAATATTGCAAGGTAATCCTACATAATCAAATGCATCTCTCATTATTAAGTCATCCAAGTCTGAAAGAGAGTCGTTCAACCCCACTTCCTCATTTAAGCCTTCATAGGCACTTTCCAACAACTCAATACGAGCTCTTTTGACCTGGAGGGAAACTTCAAGGACAGATTCAACTGATAGTGCTTCTGAATCGAGCTCAGTCTTTAACAAGTCGTGTATAACCAGTGCTTCAGATGCCACAACAGAAAGCTCAATTGCATTGTTAACTTCCGAGCCCCCAGAGTCTTCTCCCCATTGATTTTCACGATCTTCAGTATTGGTCGGAGATTGACATACAACATTTTCCACAATGTCTTTGTTGCTAGATTTAGTTGACAAATCTACCTCGCCAACATTAATGTCCCTTCTGGATGAAATATTTTCTCTGGAATCAAGTGATGCTTCAACCATACTGATTGACTGAACTTTATTATAGTCAAGCAAGTGGTGAGACCCATCCAAATGTTGGGTTGAACTACATTCCGAGCCCCCATATGATGACAGATGCAAATGAAAATTAAGTACCTGCTTTTGTTGTAAGAAAACCAATGAGAAAAACATGACACCATATTATTTATTTATTCAGAAAAAGTAATCCAACTGCAGAAATGTCCAGATTAGAAATCTAGGGAGTCTTCAATATAACAATAGGAAATAAGAAATATATTAAAATGCATGCTTATTAGTTTTGGATTCTTAATAATATCAATCCAGAATCTTAAAGAAATAGTCTTTTCATCAGATGAAGGGATGAATTATACTGGTTAAGAAAATACATGTTGATTCTGCAAAAGAAGGTTACTTGTAAATAATTTGATTTGGAGGAATGCATTTTAGCCCTTTCGTGATTCTGCATAGAGTGGAGATCTTATACTCAATTAAATTAAGCTCGTCTACTTCTCACCGCATACATAAGATTTTCATGCATAGTAGTTCATCTCACTAAATACATCCATCCCTATAAAGTTAGTGGTAAATAGCATATCTAAAACAGATCCCCGTTCCTGAAGTTTTCAATCTGAAAATATAATTGTACTTAATTTATACCTACATCATTCGGACTGTCTGTAGGAGCTATTTATTTCTGTCGGAGAATGTTTGTAAAATCCTTCACTTATTCAACCATCTAATTTCGAAGAAGCCTATTTGGATTGGATATCCAATTAAAGAACCCCGTATCTGTAAAACGGGCCACAAACTTACATTATTAGATGATGGCACTATGCTTTCAGGTAAACTGTCCTGTCCTGATAGAAATAAACGATAACTGTTGCATCCACCATCTTTTGGAGATAGATTTGCATCTTCCAGTTGATTGACAATTCCATGCCCAAATTCCTACGGTAAATACAAAAGACATGCATCAGAACATATTAGAACCATGTAGTCTGTCCAAGAAGTGCAACTAATAGCAGGGCTGAGCATGAAATAGTTCAACACCATGCAATGCAATATTCAGCTACCTATTTTTGTTTAACTGAAACTGAATTCCCATGTGACCTTAACAGATCAAGTTCTTTACATGTTATGAGATCTAAAACCATCAAACAACATTATTAATTTAAAAAATAAGTCGCTGATAATACCAGAAAAAATATATAAAGAATAACTAGAATGTATCACTCCTAAATGAACTAGGATGTATCTACTGAACTGGACCAGGGAGGTCACCAAACATCTTTGCTATATTATTGATTTATAGCAGAAAAAGAGTAAAAAAATGTTCCAGAGTATAAAACAATATTTAAGGAAAAAAATGAACTGATTAGCTCTGTGAGAATCTATTTCTAGATTGTATACCTATATAATTCCTTTATACTATTTTCTTGTTTTGAAGAGTGCAAAGTTACTCTGCTCAAAAGGATAAGTATTTGATTATGAAACAAAACCAAAGGCATGTCCAAAATATGTCAATAACCATCTTATGAGCTCAACTCCGATTCAAAATAGAATGTGGTTGCCAATCAAATTGTTTTTTGCCAAATTCATTTCTATTTCCAGGCACATATCCACTTTTGAAGCTAATGTTGAATCATTCAATTGGAAAAGCTACAAGGAAAGTTCACAGGAACCTCAAACAAGGATTATGAACAAAATAAGACCATAGTAAATTTAAATACCAGAGAAGAATGTCAACCTTGATTGCTGACTCGTAAAGGGATTCTATTTCTTGCTCATTGGATGGTGTTGTTTGATTGTGCTGAAGCCAGCAAGGAAGCCAAGCTAAATCCTGTAATTAAAACATATTTTACAAATCAAAGACAGTTAGGATGCCTAATAGGAACATAGCTATAATGCCAAGTATAAGACTGAAGAAAAAAAATAACCATCTGTTCAAGAAATTACCATAAAAGTATGGCTAAAAATGTTGCAGTTATTTCTAGCAGAAACGGTGCTAACCAGAAAAATGAATCTCAAATTCAGGTGTAAAGTATCTAAAAGAATGGAGCTCAATTCTTAAGACAATATATAATATAAAAACCATAAAGATACGAAGTAGGTTCTCATCTGACCAGTCCAATCTGGACGAGCTCCATGCATTGTTCAATTCCACTAGGTTAATACGAATTACAGGGGATTGAAACTACTAAGCCTTAATAAAGCTAAATTTATTGGAACTTTGCAGAAATCACGAGATGATATAGCTACTTTTGACTGACAACGAAGAAAAAACAAAAAGACAGGCAACTGGTAAGCACCAAGTATAAGAGGCACAATTATGACTTCTTTCTCAATAATATAGCTGAATCGAGATACCAAATAAACAAGAACCGGTTATTAAATTTATATTATCCTTCCTGCAGGTTGGAAGTATGAAAATTATAAGATTTGAGAAACCAAGAAGAATGTCTGTAAGAGAAACAAATTGAAAAAAGTCCAGTTTCATGCCGACACTATTCCAAACATTTGAAGCAGTCCAATATTCTCTCGCAGATAATCCTGGATAATTTTACAAATTTCTCAAACACTTGCTTCGATTAGTCCGCAAACGAATGCAACTCAGTCCATTCACTTGTCAAAATAATGAACACGAAATTGAAAACACCATCCGATCTTCCGCGATCGAAATTTCAACTTAATTGTCCATAAATAGTGCGAATAAATAACACAACGAACTTCGTAGTTCATATTCTGTTCCTTCATTTTCCAGGAACTAAACTAAGTGGCGGTAAAAGTAGAATAAACAAACAAGAAGATTATCGGTATAATCGATGAATCAGTAATGGTTAGAAGGAGAAATGCGAGTTTACCTCTGAGAATTGAGGAGTACGAAGCTCTAAGGTTTCCATCTATAAATCGAAGAATCGATCAATCTTCAAGTCGCTTAATCCTCCATGGAAAACGATATGTACTGCGTCGCAGAGAGAGAGAGAGATTTGGCGCCAAAATAACCTTCGGAGCGGCGGGGATTCGTATCTTGATTAAATAGTTCCCTTAATTTTAATTTTAGGCTAAATATAGAAAATTATCCTTATTTTTTAGTGAATTCTCAATTTCGTCGTAATCTTGTCAATTTTTTCATTTTATTTTTATGTATTAAAATTTCTCAATCGCGTTGGAAACTAGTTAACAAAAAGTTGTGAATTATTAAAGTACTATTTATTAACGCATTTATATCGGTGAATATCTCAATTTCTGTAGAAATTCGTTCCGATATTTTCAATGTTCCCCATTCTAAATTTGAAATTTTAAAATACATGATTATAAAAATTTTGATAAATACATTACTTCAGGTTATAAATTCATTTAATTTTTTTTAAGTTTAAAATACTTGAATCAATTATATAATATTATAAAATAATAATTATACTAAATTTATGACCTATATTATTAACTAATAATATTTTAGATTGAACTAACTAGTAATTGCCACTACTTTACGAATAAACACAGCAATTTTTCAAAATTGATATCCGATTTTCAAATATGTTACGAAACACAAATACAATTATGATTTTCATTTAATCTTATGGTATTTCTATTTTTAGATCACCAATCAAATGCATCCAATTATTCCATGAAATCCAATCAATCCATGGCAAAATTTGACCTCTCAATTAACAAAACTATTTTTTTCTAAAGTGGCGGTTCATGTGACATTCTTATATGTTCAAGTATGTCAATAAAGTAATACTTTAATGTCAATAAGTCAGCAATTTTTTGGGGCGAGAACTTAATTGATAAATGTTTTATACACTAAAGATATGATTCATAAATTTAAAAGATTAAAGATCGAATTGAAAAATCTTGAAGATTAAGGATCTTTAATTTTATTGAGTTGAATAATAACGTTAAATTATGAACTTTTGGTGAATAACTAAAATTTGAGGGGAACAAATATAAAATCTCAAGAGAGGTGTTAACGAGTTGGATTTAATCGAATTAACGATTTTTTTTTTATAAATTTGACTGGTTGGACCTATAAAAATGAATTAAAATAGATAATTCAACCCAATCAAATTGTTATATTTTCGAATTTAGTTAGATTGGGACACTGGTTACATGTTCTTGGTTTACTTTGGTATATATGTAATCTTGTATCTAGGTTAATTTCAAGTGATGGGCAAAATAATAATAATAATAAAATAATAGATTTCAAATCAGTTGATCAAATACAAAAATTTGCAAATATTCGTTAAAAAAAATAACAAAATGTAACTTTCGTGAATAAATAAAGTGAACAAGTTTATGAAAAATTGCAGGGTCGAAACTTTTACAGTTATTATATTTTTTTTTTTAGTACATGGGTTGAAACCTTTCACTTTGTATAAATTTACATATAAATAAATGGGTAGTTTAAATTGTACTAAAAAAGGTAGTTTAATTATGTTATACGACTGACCTCACATGTATTAAATATAATATTTTATTTTGTACTAAATATATATATAATATTCTCAAAAAAAAATGACAATAAAAACGATATCACCAATTTGCTAAAAGTGTATTTAAAGCCATTTTGCAAAAGTATAAAAAGATAAATAAAAACGATGTATCTTTAGCCCATAATGACAACTTTAGCGGGCTTCTAACATGGGCTTGGGCTTGAACTTGGCTTCATGGGCCAGCAAGTTGGCAGATGTGACTCTCAGTTCGATACTGTGTATGTTAGGGGTGCACAACAAAACCGAAAGAAACCGACAAAACTGAAAAAGCAAACTGAAACCGAATCGAATTTTGGTTCGACGGTTTGACGATTTGATTCGGTTAAGTAGAAAAGCATAACCAAAATAATCGGTTCGGTTTCGATTTTCAAAAGCAAAACCGCTTAAGAAATTAAACCGAACCGAACCAATTACCTATAATTTTATTTAATATATATATAAAATCGCTTAATAAATTAAACCGAACCGAACCAACTACCTATAATTTTATTTAATATATATATATATATATATATATATATATATATGTTAACATCAATAACATTAAAAAATAATAATAAATACAAACATGAACCGCACTGCAGCAACAGCAGTGCACACTGCCCAATGGTGTGGTTGAGTCATAAGTGCACGCCAGCCCACCTTGCTATTATTATATTTATTATTTTTTTAGTTTGTTCAATCATTTTGAAAAGCAAAACCGCATGAACCGAACCAAATCGAAACGACGGTTCGATTCAGCTGTGTATTTCGGTTCGGCTCGGTTTTGAATTTTTTTTAATCGGTTTCGATTTCGGTTCGACCTCCAAACCGAACTGAACCGAACCGTGAACACCCATAGTGTACGTCAAACTTGATTTGATTAGTAAGAGACGCATTTTCCCGACGAAGCTATTCTATTAGAGGTAGGCAAAGAAGAAGACAAAATTCCTACGATTGGCAAATGCTCTTTGACGGTGGAGTAAATCAGAATGGAAATGGAGTTGGACCCTTTCTACCTGTTATCTTAAAGATCGACATATTATATTTGTATAAATTTATGTTCCTTAACATCGCAGCTAGTTCAAACACTCATGAATATATAAAAAAAATTATAATATAATTATAGATACATCATTAATCGATGGAGGTTTGAGTTTCTACCCACGTATCGTTGAAATAAACAAAATTAACTTTAAAATATTTATGTGCTGTAATATTTGTTATGTTTACACATATTTTGTTACGTTGATTTTTCAATAAGCCACACATTGAACGTTTGTTACTTAAAAGATTACGAAATTCGAATCCAAATCAATAATTTTGAATTAAAAAAAACGAGTTTAATTTGATTCACCAATTATTTTTTTCCTATGTATAAAGACGGGCTGATCCAATAACCATAAGTCCCACTCCCAAGGGGCCCTTTGGCCATGGGTTTTGCTTAAGCCGGCTTTTGCCCCGCGGGCTAGGAAATCCTAGGTTTCAAAAAAATTTACCATTCAACTCCATGGGTTACACACCCATTTTATTTTAGTTTTCTTTTTCTCTTTCTTTTTTTTTTTTTTTGTTTGGTTTATTTTCCCTATTTTTTCGGAAAGATAACGGGGCATATAAACCCAAAGAAAAAACTACAGAGAGGTAATTTGCCAGGGTATGGAGACCCCAAAGATATCCACCATCAACGGATGAAAAAGGCCTGGCACGCATATTTGCTTCCCTATAGATATGGTATAAAGAAATTTCTCATTCTCGATCCATCAACTGAATTATCCTTGTCAGTAGAGGCCTCAGTAATGCCGTTGGAGGGTTTCGGTTGCACACCAAATTGCACGCAACTTTCGAGTCGGATTCAATAATAAGCTTTCTGCACCGTAGGTCCCAAGCAAGTTCTAATCTGGAAAGCAGCCCACATAATTCTGCTATAATCGTCGTTGTGTGGCCAAGGTTTTGTTGAAAACCTTTGATCCAATTCCCATATGAGTTTCCCCGCTCCTGTTAGGCCTGGGTTACCATGTGCTGACCCGTCTGTGTTGAGCTTCCAGAAGTTAATTGACGAAGGAAGCCAACGAATTTCTGCCCATCTACGACCTTGTTTTCGCAAAGGAGGCATAGCTAATTTCCATGAATTTGCAAATCCATCAACGATCCTTCGAACTATTGTTGCTGGATTCTCAAAAGACTTCGAAGACAGATCAAATATCGTTTTGTTATGCCATGACCAAAATAGCCAACAACCAACCCTATTTGAAATAACGTTATCGAGTCATTTACCACATTTTTGTTTAAAATAATTTTTTTATACAAATAATAATATATCTTTTTCTTACAAAATTTTATCCTCTTCGTTTATATCCATCCATTGTTCAACATATATATATTTAATTTTCAAAAACCATTTCAAGATAAGAATATTAGTTTTTTATGGACTTATTTAATATTATGGTTTTTTTTTTATACAACATGTGGGGGTGGGGATTCAAACTGGTGATCTCTTGGTCAGAGATAGGTGTCTTAACCATTTGAGTTATGTTCGATTTGACAATACTATGACTTGAAACAAGAGAATAGATTGGAAACAATCTGTCATTATTCCAATTTAATATGCATTGGACCTATTTATTAATATCTTAAAATAAATGGTCACTCTTATCATTTACACTTGAAATGTATTCAAATACTTGGGTGAATAATTCTTTTATGTTACAATAAATAACGACAATTAATGTAGTTGTTGAGATGTAAACGAAATGTGGTCGATATGACTTCTAATAAATTAATGGCAAACGTAGTAAATATTGATATCGTCTTCTTAAATATAAATAAATAAAGCATGATTAAATTGCTTTCTTATTAGGCAGTAGATTATCAAGTTACAATTTAATGCATCGTGTTATAGGACAACTCAGGTGGAGATTGTGCTCGCTTTGGTTCTACTTTTGTGGTAACGAAAAAGCAAGAGTTTGAGCTCAGCCAAGCATGGATAATTTGATAATTACTTTTGTGGTTCCCAATTGAGATGGAGATTTCGGTTCGATGTAGGGGACACCTTCTTCATGATATAAGGGTCAGCTTAAACTTTTAAGTTGAGTGGTAATTTATTCTTCCGTTAATAAGAGGTCTCGTATTCGAATTCATGTAATGTCATTTCCTGTGTTAAGATTATCTAATAAATCAATTTTAACATGACATTTACTTACTAAAATTATATAATTAATGCAACTATAAAACTTTATTAAATTCTCCCTGACAAAATTTATGTTAAACTTATATAAATAGATACCAAAATAGTCATTTTAAAAGGTATAGAAACCAAAATTGACGTTGGATCACTATTCCATAATTTTATATTTGAAAAACATAACATGTCTTCGACTACAAAACATAGTTTACGTGGGTTCCAAATTTTCTGTATTATCGTAGTATAGATACTATTGTCATTTTACTATCCTCGTTTAAGAATGACGTAGGATCATCTATATTAACTAATTATTTATAAATAAAAATTTGTAGTAGGAATAAATCACCAAATGAATAATCTACTAACTCATTCATAATTGATATTTATTTTTAATCAGAATCTCGTTATACTAAAAAAACAAATTTTATTTCTCTTCTCTCACGTTGTCTGCACGTTCTACTTATTGTCTCTTTGCGAGTCCGTGATCAATGTCACTGTCAGTTTGTCAGACCACCTCCACTGTGATCAGTGTTACTCATCTAATTTTGCTACCCTTTAATTTATTGATATATATATATATATATTCTTCAAAATATTATTTAAAATTGTTTACTACTGCTTTGATCCATTTTTAAGAATATTTCAATTTCTTGGCTAATTTTGCTCCCTTTTTTTTTTGGCTTAAAAAAACAAATAATAATAATCAAATATATTTTTATTTCTATTATTTTTAAGAAATAATATAATTACTAAACTTATTACTATTTTTATGTTGCTTATGAAAAAGCGAGAGATGATAAACACTAAACAATAATGTTATTAGACAGACACATAAATAACTATTAAATGCTACAAATTGAAAACATTGATCCCTACATTGTTGGTTATGGTTTTATATTATATTAAAAAATTTATTGAAAAATTATACTAAACGACCTAAAATAAATATATATTTATAGTAATACCATTAGTTTTTATTTGTTTTAAAAAATACCACAAAAGTGGTTTTTGATTGGTCTCATACGTGATCGTATAAATTTACAATTTATGTCATTTTTGTAAAATTTTAAACATAAAATTATATATATAAATACATGTTAATTTTGTACTGTTTTTGTAATTCCCTTATTTGTTAGGGAACTGTCATGATAAACAAGTTTTTTTTTTCCTTTAAATATTGCTTTTTGGGTTTAAAAACATTTTTGGTATTTTTTTTGTTGTTGTTGAAGTAACAATTTAGTCTCTGAAATTTAGTTTGTAACGAATTAGTCATTGTACTTTTAAACTCGCAACAACTAAGTTCATACAGTTTAAAGTTTGTAACGATTTAGTCTATATCATGAAAATGTTGTTAAGATTTAATAAAATTTATTATATATATGTAGATCAATAAATTGACGATGGACCAAATGTGTTTATAAATTACAAATTTAAAAATTATTGCTAATTTGAAGCAATAAATCGTTGTAAACTAAAATTCAAATACTAAATTGATACTTGAAACTTGAATGAAAGTACTGAAATTAAGTGTATTTTTTGAACATAGTTTTTATACATAAAACATAAAATAAGAAACAATAAACAAGGAAACGATAACGCAAATAAGTGGAGTTTCCTCTTGTTTAACAAGTTAATTTGCCAACAATACAATCTTGTGTTGCATTCCACCATGAGAACTGTTACAACATTTAAATGTCGTTGAACTAAAAAAAACACGTGAAAATAAAATTTCTTGGAGCAGTTAATAAAAATACAAATAAATATAAACTTTTTTAGTCAAATTTCCGGAAGAGTTCTCACAAATATTAGAGAATGCCTTTCGAAAAAATTTGCATGACAGATTTTAAGCAATACCTAAAATTAGTGATTGGTGGCTTGAAAAAACTAACGAAGAGAATACTTATATATATATAGACCACTAATTATGATTAATATATGTTTCAATTCTTAATCTTCTGAAGATTTTCAAATTTAGCCTTTATTATTATTTAAAAAAAAAAGGTTTAGTCTCTAATTATGTTTTAACACTCTTCAAATTAATCATTTATCGTTAGTGAATATTAAAATTAACTGACAAACATAACATAAAACGTGATAGGTTGACAAAAAATTAAACGAGATTAAAATTCAAAATTTGAGAATTTTAAATGAGAAATTAGAAATTTAGGATCTGTTTGGTAATGTACCCGTTTCTTGTTTCTCGTTTTCGATTTTTTAAAGAAATCTAAGCATTTTACAATTAAATTTGTTTATTGTTTCTACTTATTTAGAAACATTCTCATATAAATTTTGGAAACAACTCAAAACAAGTTGCTTATTTTTTTGTTTTCATTTCCAATTTGTTCAAAAACATAAATAAAATGGTTGTTTTATCATACTTGAATTCATGGATGTTGGAGTCGTGTAATTCGTTTTTTTTTTTAATTAGAAATGAAGAAACAAAAATGTTACAAAACGGGTCCTCATAGACCCCTTTCCAACTAAGCTCGTCACATTAGCCCTCCAACTTTTGTTGGAGTGAATATTTTTAAAATTCAGGACCAAATGACTTATTAGAGTATTAGTGAAAAATCAACAACTGTCAAAACGAACATACCTCAACAGTAATTAACATATATCTCAAATCAAGAGATTGTACGCATTGTATTAAAAAAAATCGCAAACTGACAAAATGATACAAAGACTCATATAAATAATCATTTAACGTAGCTAAAAAGACTCATCGCAAGTATTTATTATTAGGAAAATACTTGCCACAAGCATCGCAATCTGGTGAGAATTAGAAGTTCATATAAATAATCATAACTTCTTGTCGTTATTATAATATTATTCTCGATGACTTTTGTACCTCGAATATTTTTCTCAATAAATAATTTCAAATATAAAAAAGAACCCTCAATTATTGTCTTGAGAATAAGCCATCGGGATTCGGAGTAATAGTAAATAATTTACAAACTTCTCGAGTGTACATTCAATCAAATTTAGTGGATCATGTTGCAAAGCCATTTAAAATGGTTGAGTTTTGACGAAAAGAAATTATATTTGTAGCTGGTTGGCACTGATCCCAGTATAAGATTGACACTCTAAAAACTACTTTTCAATCCTTTTTTAAAAAGACTATTTATCTCTATTTTTTTTTAAGTAAAAGGATAAAATTTGAGATCCGAATTCACTATCTTTTGGTCACAAACAAGTACATTTTTCTTGGATCATTAGCCGACTCATAACCAACCTCAATAATTACTCGATAGGAGACTGTCCTATTCGACAGATAATCACGAGCATTTTAGGACATAGAACTCGTAACTTTGGAGCTGATTTAATTTCTTTTTTTTAACAACTACCGATTCTTCTCTTTATTCACGGGACTCCCTCGACTAAGTCTCAAGTTCCAATTTCGAGCTACCTGTGCCCAAAAGCAACGATTCACTTGTCTTCTTGTCACAAATGACGATAATTGAGTCAGGAAACTCATGTCCTATGAAGAAAAAGATTTTCAACACTAGTACAAATTCCTACCAGGAGTAGGATATTATTGTGTTATTATAAGAATTAGGATATGTGACCTATTATAAATAAATGTTTAATGTTAAGGTTTCAATTTTACATAATCCAAATAAAATAAACTTGAGTGGTTGTGGGCAATGTTAAAAAAGATTATGTATCTCGTGGATTTAGTGAGTGTTTTTCATTCATGTACCTAAGTATTATTGAGTTTAGAATACTTATAAGCTATGATACTTTTTGTTGGGACCTTTAGGGGATATTTTGAAGAGAGTTATTATAATCCAATCATTGACAATACTAGTGAATTACCACATCTGAGTAAAAGACTCTGGACGTGACCCTTAGTGGTGAACCAATATAATTTTGTTGTGACGGATTCTTGTATATTACAATTTCTTCCTTATTGGTATATTATAGTGTGTATTTGGATATTTTTGTGGAATGAAAAATCATACAGGGTTATTAATTTTGCAACACTAATGACATACTAATGCCACCAAAACAACTCCAACTAGATAGCCATTTCCATATTTTTTATTTTTAATACAACTGCGAGCAAGGAGGATTTTGAATTCCCAATTTCAATTAAATTAGTATACGTTTATCGGCTGAGTCATATTAATATTAGTGTACTTGCAATATTTTAATTCTCATATTTTAAATACATTTTCTAGATATATTTAATTTTAGAGTATTATGAAATCCAGTCATTATCGTTTATTTAAATCCACGTCCATGCGATTAAATAATAAAGTTGACGTGCAAAAATTATATAAACATGTGGGGCCATCTATAAACTTATCGAAGGCGAAATAATTAGGCTATTTAAATGATTGGAAATGGAGTGACAGGCGACAGCAATATATTATGATAAAAATGCAAAGACTAATTAAGAGTACAAACTCAACTTGGATTCCAATTAGGTGACATTAAGTATTATTTATTTATTTATATATTTATCCCATTTGTCCACTCTAGTAATTTGCTAAATAATTATTAATTAAATTAGTGTCTGCTGAATTATGGAAACGTCACGGTCTTTATATATAAATCTCAAATCAGGAGATTGTGAGTTCGATCTCGAAAATGAGAAATTATATTAAATAACATAAAATATGGTTTATATGAATTTCTAATTTATGTTATTTTTATACAATTTTAAACCGAATATATATATATGTATATTTTTTTTATTTAAAAGAATTATAAATTTTTTAGAAAATATAAATTCGTAAACAGTAAATATATGAAAACAAGTTTAATAATACCTTTGATTGTTTTTATTTTCTGGATAAAAACAAATTATCGAGACAGCAATCATCAAAACCACGTGCCCAAATAGCTGGATGAGCAAGATAATTCTTGTATTTTGTTGGATATTTAAAATTTTTTACTTATATTTAATTTTCCTCTTTTTTACCCCGTCAATTAACCCTCCTATTAATAGGAAGAATTGGTCAGACTTCTTAAAAGTCTTCGAAATGCTCCCTAACAATAAGGAGAGCACTAATATAATTTTCTATAAATAATTTTATCTCTAAATTGAGCCTTTAGTTCTCTTGCTTTGATTTTGAGTATCAAGAGAACTCACCTGAACAAGGGATTGCTTTGGAGTGGAGTGCCGAATAACGGGAATTCATATGGAGAACGTTTATAAACGTGCCGCAATCCAGAATATACAGGCTATTTTTACCTCTCTGTTTTACTGTTGTTTAATTGAATTAATTATTTATACTGATTATTTTAGAAATTTATCTTCTGTAAAAGTTAACTTCCAACCACATTTGTATCTATATTCAGTTTTTAATATTTATACAGAAAAAAACAAGGGTATATTATAATAAATAGTATTATTAAACACAACAGATGGGTTGGTCTGGAAATATATATATATATAAATGTAAAATTAAGTACGATGTAGAATTTTAGATCTTTATATGAAGGAGAAATTATATTATTTGCGATTAATTTATAAATTTTAATTTATAAGTTGTTGCACGGGTTATAAAATTAAAATAAAATGATTGCATATTTTAAATAAATAGGGGATGAAAAATTTATAGTACTACTACACTAGCACTTTGTTTATTCACGCTACAAATTTTTTTTTATAATTTTCTTTTAATATTGGTAAGCATTAAGTGCTTACCTTAAAGTATTTATCTTCATATCTAATTTAGTGTATTTTATTTTTTTATATACTCACATATTTGAATGGTCAACTTTTTAATGGTACCTGTATGGAGAGACAATTGTCTATACATTAAAAAATCATGGTTAAAATATTATTTTGATAAATATAATTTAAGTTTTGGTTAATTTTGGTCATTATATTTTTTAAATTTTGTTTTGGCCTCTATACTTTTAAAGGCATATTTGATCTAAAAAATATTATTTATGTAAGAAATTGTAGTAGGTAATAGAACCATGCAATATATTTTTCTTCATAAAAGTATATTTGATCTAAAAAATATTATTTATGTAAGAAATTATAGTAAGTAATAGAACCATGCAATATATTTTTCTTTATTAAAAATAAAGAAATAAGGACGTTACCTCCAAAATTTTCCTAACCCAAATTACGTGGGAAAATTTCCAATACTATATTTGTGTAGTAATTGAATTTCCTCAGTGGTAGGCATCTAAATTTTATCCGATTAGTATTAAAACATTTTTAGAAAAGTGGACCTCATGTAGACTCTCGAGTGGGACCGTGATCTGAAAGAGGCGAGTGGGCACTGGGCGCCTCCTCTGGCGCATGCAGTGACGCTCTGCCAATTAAGTTCTCTAATTTTTGATTTGTCTTCAAATCGGCGGAGAGAAGAATGATCTCTGAGATGATGTCAGACATGGCGCTTCGCCGCCATTGAAGGTGGAGGAGAGGGTTGAAAATCCGAAAGAGAACGGAGAAAACTGGTGGCAGCGAGATTCAAGGAGGATAAAGCTTGATTTGTCTCTTTGGCTGTTTGCTTGGAGCTTATCTACTTGTATTTTCGCGTGGAGATCGGGTTTCGGTTGTAATTTGGAGGAGTTTTTTCGTTTTCCTTTTGCCTGACCTCAACTACAAAGGCATTGAGTTTTGTTTTTGTTGTTAGGCTCTAAGAGGGAAAATGGCGGAAGGAAGCCGGAACAGATTGTTGAAGGAAGAGTATTACTACTTCGAGAACTGTCCTGGATGCAAGATGGAGCGCCACAACCAGCTGCACCGCGGCTTTCCTCTCCGCCAACTCGTTATGATTTCGCTTGTTCTTCTGGTCACTGGTTCGATTTCTCTTCATTTTCTTGCGAGTTTCTTTTCTGCCAAACGCAACCAGTCTTTCTCTTCAAGCTTTACTAGTCGGATACCGTATTCCATAGAGAAGCAGCGTTCGACTCGTAATGTTGAAATGGGGAGACGATGCGGCTTCAATCTTAGAAATTAAGTTTTTGCAAATCAAAATACTCAATGAAGAATTTCTCATATATTCTGCTCTTAATCAGCGAGGAAACTGATATCTAGCAATTGAACTGCCTGGAAAAGATAAAGTCAAGCAGTTTTTTTCTCAACTCTCACGGAAAATATAAAGAAAATGTCACCTGCAGGAAACAGTTGGACATATAATTTTTTTATTGGAGATCGATTGTGACATTTCACTAAACTGATTTTACTGCAAATTTTTCTCGTCGATCTTTTATTTATTGTGTGGTTCAACTTTTGCACCTTACTCTTTAATTTTTTCTTTTTCGTTTCCAGGATTACCTATATCAGGTCTTTTCCCGTTCCTGTATTTCATGGTAAGTTTATATCTATCGGAGTTTGTGTCACATATTCTGAAACGGGAAGAGAATCTGCAATTGTGCATTTTGTGCTTGCTTTTCCTGTTACTGTTTCACATCTTTTGATGGAAAGAGAAGGCTGTCAAGTGTGCTGAGCCATGAATGCTACAGCTATAGAATTAGGATCTGACAGGGGAGACCTAATCATGTTAGTTTAAGCTCTTTGGGAAGTTATCATAAATAAATTAACGTAACAGTCATTAGTTGAAGAATGTTCTAGTAAATTCATTCATTATTGCGGTAGTATTTCAAGCCTAGCAATTTTCAATATTTTATCTTTTGCCTTTATGTCAATCTAATTGAATATCCTAAGCTGATAATCTCATGATTACTATGCATTTCTTCATCCATCTCAATTAGCATCTCTTTAACGTACTCCCTATTAGGCGAGTTAAAAAGTTGGCTGGGATGTAAATAATCATGCCCATTTATTAATTTTCTGATCATTCCAATTTGAATGCAGGTTCGGGATTTTAATATTGCAGATAAAGTGGAAGATATTGGGTTCTATGCTGGTTTTGTCGGTAAGGTTATTATGAACATTCTACTTTTTCGTTCAATTTCCCTGTCATTCATAGTACTTGAATGTTCTATGTTTTCCTAACAAATCCTCATACAATTTGTAGGAGCTTCTTACATGATTGGCAGAGCATTAACATCTGTTTTCTGGGGAATGGTGGCTGATCGCTACGGTCGAAAACCTGTTATTCTTTTTGGAATTGTTACAGTGTTAGTTGCTGAACATTTATATCTAGAAGCGATGCATCTGGGTATTGAATTTCATTTGCCTCAAGTCTCCAATACAACTTTCGCTTCAATTTTCTGTCTCTGTTGGTAACTGGTTGCAGGATTATATTCAACACCCTATTTGGCCTCAGTTTAAATTACTGGATGGCTATTATCACAAGGTTTCTTCTTGGAAGTTTGAATGGCATACTAGGACCAATAAAGGTATATTTCTTTTAGATGAATAAAATCTATGGTCCAATATATAGGCCTATTATTGGGACTTGAACTTTAAAGTTTGGTTCTTACCTCAATCCTTTCTGTTTCCTCTCTAGTTTTCGTATTTTTATAATTATGAATTTTATTGTCAGGCATATGCAAGTGAAAGTGTTAGTGAAGAATATCAAGCTTTAGCTCTGTCATCTGTGAGTTCTGTTTCTGAAAATAACTCTCTCCATCTCTTCCTCCACCCCCCTTTTTTGGTCCTGATGTTGCATTTGTTGCTGAAGATTTTGCGTTTAACTTATCTCCAGAACGAATACTAAATCTTTGATTTAACTTCAGATTAATACAGCATGGGGAATCTCATTGATAATTGGCCCGGCTTTAGGAGGGTTTCTTGCACAGGTATTCTTGGTTGTATCCCTCAGTTAATGGAAATAACGCTGAACGTTTGAACTTTAAATTGTGCAAGAATACCTTTTCGCTTCTTTCATTCTTTTGATCTGAACTGATAATCATCAGCCAGCGGAGAAATTTCCTAGCATTTTCTCCCACGAGGGCTTGTTTGGGAGGTAAATTCGCTGTACGCTTATTTTTACAGTTGCCATAATTGATAACTGTCCAGTAATGTGCTTACAAGATACAACATGGTACTTTGTCGCAGATTTCCATACTTCCTGCCCTGTTTTTGTACATCACTCCTTGCAGTAGCTACATTAATTATCTCTCTCTGGCTTCCGGTATGCCCTCTAGTTGGATAGTCATTTCTTCTGATTAATCAATTTATAAATGGATTTTCAATATTTTTGCGTAAATTAGGGAAGATTCTTATTTTATTTTTTAACCATTAATCTTCTATTTTGGTATTTTGAAGGCCATTTCTCAAATATGGTTTAATTTGGGTTTTGGTTTCTTGAATCATTTTGCATTTCTGGGGAAAGTTATAATTTCTCTTGAAATTTTGTTAATAATTATCATTATCTATTCAACTGCACGGTCATCTTCAAAGGAGATAACAGGACTCCATCATTTAATTGGGGCTTTTGCTCCCACAAAGTTTTGTGAAGAAGACAACTCTCATAAATGGAGGATTTAAATATTGTGGTGACCGACCTGATGTTATATTTTCTATTTGAACATCTTCTGTAAGTTTAAAAATTTGAGAACTTGGTGATCTTTAACTCGCTTACCCATTCGGCCATTCTCTTCTCAGCTTGAATTTATGAGCAACACATCATTTGAAGCCTTGGTTCTCTCCCTCTCCCTCCCTCTCTTTTCTCAATGACATTTCAAGCTATCCTTACTCAACTTCTTGTCCATATTGTAGGAGTCACTGCACATGCACGATGAAAATGTTCCATCACCTTATAGACCATATGAAGCTGTAGAAGATGAAGAGCAGATTGGTGCTTGTGATGGAAATGAAGAAACCCAAACAAATACACTAAAAGAACTGCCTTCTAAGCCAAGTCTCTTCAAGAATTGGGAGTTAATGACATCAATCCTTGTTTATTGCATATTCTCACTTCATGATATGGCTTACTCAGAGGTATGTCTACCGTAAGTCAAGCCTGTTCACTTATGATTTGCTTTTCAGTTTCATCTCTGAAAATAGATTTATTTTGAAAGGAAAAAGTTCGCATTTTCTTGAACTAAATTACTTCTTTGGTGATGTTTTTAAAATATTGTGTTGTTTACATAAGTTGGTGAGACACGGGAATTTAAAAACCATTCTTGTGCTTGTTTACTGCCCATTTTATTTGTAAACCTACATTCTAACAAAATTTTCAATATCATAGCTAAGTTTTTAAAAGCAAAAACATATAGTTTTCAAGATTTGTTTTTTGTTGTTGAAATTTGGCAAGATTTTCATTTTTTACGAATAACGTTGGAAAAAAACAAATAATGGGGTAGCAATGAGTTCAATTTTTTAAAAGAACAAAAACATTATCAAAGGTGACCTTTGCAGTTTGTTAACTGGAATAGATTTTAGCTTTTAATGTTGGGAGATGATGAACCATTTGGTGAAAACCACATTCTCTACTGTAGATATTTTCACTTTGGGCTGTCAGTTCCCGTTCACTTGGTGGTTTGAGCTTTTCATCTGGGGATGTTGGTGAAGTCCTTGCCATCACAGGTAGATGCACAGTCCATAACCCCATCCCGACAGCATGCACCCTCGTACATTCTTGCATTAGTTTACAATGCTTCATGTTCAAAGTTCCAAATTATAATGCACATTCTTAAATTTACATCTAGTTACTGAAAGTTTGTTGAAAATTATGAATAAAATTATTTTATAAATTTTAAAGAAGCACACCTGGGACGTCTTTTGTAAAGGACATAACTTTACATAAAAGAATACGTTCTTTATCAAAGGATTCAACTTTATGTCAATTTAATTATCACATAATTTATGAAAAGGTGGTTTCTCTTTCACTTTTCACATTTTGCAATGTGTTCTCCCACATATATGTTAGTAATCAGTGTTATCTTGGGAGACAAACAGACAATTGTTTGATATAACTAGAGTAATGCAGAGGAGACAAAATTGTCTTAAGAAAACAACTTCTTTGTTGGGTTCGGATAAATCGGATTCATTATATTTCCTATTTTTCCTATTTTGCTATAACAAAATTCTGCAGTCGGTACTGATATTTCAGGTTTACAAAGCATCTTACCCAATAAACTTGGAGCCATGATAACCAAATATTACTTGTCCCTCAAAACTGTTTTTAAGTGGTGAAAAACATGGGGTCTATTTTAACATCAATTTGTTTCAACTAATTGTGTTGCAAACTTCTGTTTACGTGCTTTTAGGTTTCACCCTTCTTGTGTTTCAATCCTCTTTATACCCATATGTGGAGAGGATATTTGGTCCCATAATGGTTTCTCGTGTTTGTGGGGTAAGTTTCTGTATCACTTTCTAGCCTTACATTTGAATGTGTATTTTTTTGATGTCGAGATTATGTGTACTTTCAACTTTGAATCGGTGTGGAAGCCATTTTAAGTCTTAGGTCACCTAATACATTGTATGTTGCAGATACTGTCGATCCCCCTGCTGGCAATTTATCCATTTTTATCCTTGTTGACAGGAGCTGCCCTTTACATCGCCGTAACTCTTGCATCACTCTTTAAGAATCTTCTCTCTGTAAGTATCACACTAAAACTTGAATTTCCCATTTCCAATGATCTGCAGTGTACAACATGATGATTCCATTGCTTCGTATTGTGGATTACTGTGAAATCTTTTAACGAACTTTGAAAACTTCACATTAGGTTTGTCCGAGGAGAAGCAATAAGCTTTATAGTTACCAATAATTTTTCATGTGCATTACCACCATGTAAGGGTATATATTTTAATATTTCATCACAAATACGAGTAGAGATTGAACATCTTTTAGGAAATAGAGATGCTTGAGCAACTTAAATATGCTCAAATTGATTAATTTTATAAATTATTGAACCATTACTAATTATTATTTTGGTATATTTTTAATATATCATGTATTTTTTACTTTGAATAAATAATTTTTATTTAATCATTGTGGTTTATGAAGAATTATATGTCATAAATAATTTAAGACAAATAAATTTTAAAATATAGTATTTACACGTGTATAACAATTATACAAGTGGAAATGAATTATGCAATAACAGAAATGTAAAAGAAAATGTCTTTAAAATGACTGAAATATATAAAAATTCAAAATTAATTTATGCAATAATTGCAGTCGAGAAGAGTATTCTTAAGAGATGTCTGGACGTCATTATAACTTATAACTTACATGGCGCCAAAAACAGAAGAAAGATAGTGTATTATAGGCCAGCCAAGCAATTTGCTTTCTTATCATGTAATGTTAATTCACAACCAAAGTTTCTCTTACTATCTTCCACGATTTAATTTTACTTGATCTATCAAAATTTTCATCTGTTCTCAGGTCTCTATCACAACTGGTATGTTCATCATACAAAACAGAGCCGTGGTAATAATATCTCTGCCTTCTCTCCTTCTCTCACAACATATACAAGAGCTTGGATTGATATATCCGACCATCTGTATGCAGGAACAACACCAAAGAGGGGCTGCTAATGGCATTGCTATGACAGGAATGTCTCTTTTCAAGGCAATTGGTCCAGCTGCAGGCGGTTCATTGTAAGTGCACTCCACATTATGTGAATGTTTAACTTTACAACACACATCCAAGTTTAGGTAGTCACTCTCATTTTAACTGGCCTCGACACGTGTTAAATGCTGGATGCTTTGCACTACCGCTGCTAAGTTACTTTTTTCTTAAAATCTTCAGTACAACTACAAACGAGAATAACAATGCGATGAAAAAAAAGTTGTTATAAATTTCATGGAAATGTCAATAATCTTGATTTTACGGCTCTATGTAAACATTGAAGAAAATGTAGATTTTGATGGAACCTTAAATTGTTATGCATTTGCATGTTTAGTGCAAATGTAAAAGACATGTTTGTTTATATTCTGATAAATTTAACTGCAAATAATTGTCACGTCAATTGTTATAGCTTTTGAGATAACCTTCTACGCAGACTTTCTTGGTCACAGAAGCGTCAAAATGCTGCTTTTCTCCCAGGTACATTTTCTTTTTGCCAATTCTTTTTCCTGCATGAGATTGATTGTGTTTGGGCAGAATTCATTATTAGGTGTTGTATTAAGGCCATCCTGTATCCTTCTCCCCACTTTTAGTTAACCAGAACTCAAAAATGTTTAAGATAAATTTTTATTCCTTACTAGTGTATAATTCAAATTCAAGATCTTAAAAAACTATCAAGGAAATCCCAATCAACTCCAGAACCCGCTAGACTTTAAAAAACTTCTTGGACGTCAAAAACCTCTTTAAAAAACCTTCAAATTCTCCTTTTAGCTTCTCTAACACCTTGAGATTCAAAGAGCCCTGTTAATTGGCTCAAGGGAGATTCCCAATTTATATAAAAAAGATACAATTGGAGTGATACTAAGAAGATTAACATGGCTGGCCCCTGTGCAAGGATGACACGCACGAATCAAACAATGAAAAGCTCGGTTTCTTATTAAAAAGAACCCCAAATTTTAGATTTTAGGTAAATCAGAGGTTCAACCCTCCACAAGATGCAGTCCACGTGGAGGATTTAAAGATCCAAATATTAGTGTGTTTGTATAAATTTTAGACTTCTTAATTTCTCTGGCGAATTTTAGACTTCTTAATTTCTCTGGCGTCATGGAGTTTGGTTACGTGACCAACTAAGCATTGATTTTTCACTTGAAAATTTTGACCAAATGAACTAGAAATTGAAGGACCGATTGAGTTCAATTTACTTGTTTGTTGATATACTCCTACTAGCAAGCACAAGATAAACCTCAAATTAATATTGCAAAAAGACATTGACCAAGATGAGTTTCTTCATTAAAAACTTGTAAATATTATGGTTCTGTACTTGTATTATCTGTTCTATTACCTCTCATCCATGAGCCCTCTTCTATTATTTTCACAGAATTAGAAGATTGATTCATGATCTTACAGATTGGTACTTTTTAATAAAAGATGAGGAAAACCAGTAGCTAAATAATGATCTCTTCCAGGTCCTCAAATGATTTTCTTCATCCTAAATGTGATCGAAGCAATTGGAGTGCTGTTGACATTCAAACCATTTCTTGTTCCCCGCCAAAACTAGACCAAACTCAAAATACAATGAAGTATAGCTCAAACACTTGGCTGCACCAAAATCTCAACTCATTTGTTGATTCTCCTTCATCAAGGATTCGGAAGAGGCCATGTGACCTTGTCGTGCACGTGCCTTCCTAACCGAACCCAGCATCGTGATCGACCTTCTTTGAGCTCGTGGGGCTCATATATGGTTTTTTATTTGCACCTAATCAGGTATATTATTTGACTTGTTACAATCAATAAAGTTAGATTTTAGTTTATATATAACCATAAGTCATTTGTATTCTTTAAATTCTAATAGTATTTATAGTTGATCATCAAATCTCCGACCAAAACATTACGGGTTCGAACCCCACCCTATATATTGTACTAGAAAAGGAGAAAGAAAAAAAACCTTAGTTTTTCATCCTTCTACAATCACTTTGAATATGTTTTTCAACTGTCACCATCGTCAAGGAGCTTCACTGCTTTTATTTTCATCACATAATCATATATTTGAGTGACTTCATTTCCATGTCAATTTCTTTGCAGTTGAGTGTGAGCTAAATTAACAGGCCCACAACCCCATTGCACAAGCTTAATTTTTGATGAATTTTTATTTTGCCTTCATCTAGTATGGTAAGCCATATCATTTCAACCTTTCTTGTATCCAAGAAAATTGGTTTTTGCCTTTGAAGTGGGACGTGGCAGAGCATGAATGATTAAATTATTTTTTATATTCTTCAAGTTTCACTTTTTCTATTAGATTTTGCCCCCTCAAGGTTCATATTTTGTGTAAGGCAAGCGATAAATAAATATGAGGTTTAGGAAATAATACTATAATTTATTAACAAATATTTACATTTTTTTCTATTATATAAGAATGGAAAATATTGTGTCAACAAATTTTGCCTGCATGCACCTCTGCCAAAATATACATCAAACTTCACCAAATCATTAGTTAGTTTTCATTTGGTGCTGCAGCTTAAAAAATATTCATTTTTTTTTACTCATTAAATCCTTACCGATAAAATCCACACAACTAAATTGAAAGTATGACCTAGATCATGTAAATAAAAACTTACCTCGGATTCAGCATGGTAATTAACGGGACAATTTATGAGGTGTATAAGCATTAAATTGAAACTTCTGAAATCACCTCAAGTATAACTCAATGATAGTTATATACTTCAATGATAGTAATCATTTACTCTTTTCTTATCAAAGTTTCGTACCAAATCCTGTCTAGAAAGACATTAGATATATCCTTTTGAATGTATATATATATTTTCACATACCCTCTTTAAGTTCACTCAATAAGTAACATCAAAGCCTTTGGAAAAATAAGTAATACCAAAATAAACTAAATTAGATATACAATAATAATAAGAAAATATAAAGATTAAGATCCTGAAACAAAAACATAAATATTTTACTAAAACATTATAACTATAAGTGACGAACTACTATAGATACCTAGAACTAAAATCAAAACCCTAACTATAATATTTATTATTAAGGTAAGAAATAAAAAAAAAGGAAAAAAAATCAAATTCTAACCATAAAGATACTGAGTTCAGCGCCATTGTTGGCGTCAGGATTCATCATGTAGAACGTCTCGGAATCCTTGGATCCAGTCACTCGCTCGAAATGCGCTCTCATATACGTCAATTGATAGCCGTCAGCCGCCGCGGCCGCCACTTCGTCGGCCGGAATCACGCCGGCGCCCATCGACACAGCGGAGAGCGTCTGCATAATTTTGAGATCGTCCTCCGTCGGATCTCTGCGGACGCCGTAGCCGGATTTTCTTCCGTTGCAGTACAATGTCCAAATCGGCTCCTCCAGAATCTTCCTCTTCTGATCCGCCGGCCGCTTCTCGCACTCCAGGGCCAGCCGGACGAGCCCTAGCCCTAGCCCCAAATCCTGCAGGATTTTCCCCGTCGGAATCGCGAGTTCCAGAATCAGCATCGGGAGACACCTAGGGCTTTCCTGAAACGCCAGATTCACTCGCGATTTCCGGTACCCGAAGATCGTTCCGGTGATCCGCGCTCCGCCGTGGCCGTGGCCGTGGCCGTCGTGGAGCCGATTCATGCTTAAAGGAAATCGGCACGCCGGAGACAGAATCGGAAGCGTGCGGAACACGGAGCGGACTTGCCGGAGGAGTTTGTTCGTAGGCTTTGAGAGACCTGATCGCTTTGGTGAAGGTTGGAGCGAAATCGCTGGCCGCGGCGGCGACGGCGCCGGAGATTTTCTCGGCTCCGCCATATCGTCGGCGAAGAATCGTGGGAAGCATGTAAATGGAAAATGGGTTGTTGAGAGTAGTGGAGAGTGTTGGTATATATGAAGAGGGAATTATATCGTGGCATGCACGATTGGATTTATGGAAGAATTGATTTAATAAATATTTAGTTTTCTTAAAATTATTTAATATCTTGACTATTTTCATCATTTTTTTCAACACTTCTTTTCTAAATATTTTTCCCTAGACTCTCGCACCATGGTTTTAAATATTCGATACATCGAAGGAAAAATATCAACAAAAATGTCATTAATATATACATAATATTAAGATTAATTATTTTTAACTAATTTAGAAATAAAAAAATATTTATTTGTTCATTTAAATATTTTTTACGATTTTTTTAATTTTTCTAAACTTTTATAGAATTATCTGTCGATATTGACATTCTATAGACTACCATTAAAATTTAGATAAATAGAAGAGAAAAATATATAAAAAAAGAAAAAATATTTATTATGTTTTTTTTAATAAACTAAGATATGTCAAATTTTTAATGGTGACTAACAACAAGATAGAGATGCTGATCTGTGGCACTTAATATTTTTTTTATGAAAATTCTTAGTATGTTACTTTTCATGATGTGTGTGTGTTTTTTTTTAAATAATACCTTAGGAATATGAGTGAAGATTTGAATGTTTATTCTACTAATTTTATTGTCATTCGTTATGAGATTATTTAAAACAAGGATTCAATAAACTTGACTAAGATCAATTAACTTATCTCAATATTGAAATGAAATAATGATCATGAACCAACTTTTTGCTAGTGAGTTCATATAATTTTATCGTGGCCGGTATATAACATTTTAAGGTAAAGATATTTTAACCATTCAATTATTATTTAGGTTGATATTAATGTTGTTTTGAATTCTCTTAAATAGGGATAGGATTATCACATGCTTAATAAATATTTTTAAGAATATGCGATAATCGAAGTATATATCACCTTTTATATTGTTTATTTTTTTGGGATAAATATCACCTTTTATTGTTGTTCTTAATGTTTTAAAATTTTTAATTTCTGTCCTATATTTACTTCATAATTATTTTATTAAATCATACTAAATTGAAATTGGATAACATAACAATGGCGTGGCATTTTTTTTAGAAAACAAAAAATATTCGAACTAGGGTTGTTACTCGACTTCTTATTCCTTCCACACCTAAAATGAATTATACAATAATTTTAATAATTTGAATGGCCACTTAATTTTCTTAGAAAATGTATACCACAAAAGTCATATAGAAAACATGGGAATTTAATTATATATGGTCGCTCAGTTTCCTTTGACTTTCTTTAATTAACTTTATGGTTTTTTTAAACAATAATATATAAAAGTTTATTAATATTATAAAAAAATGCTAGCGATAGTATTAGACACGTTTACCCCTTCTTTTCAACTATCCTAAACGGCCAAGGAGAAATTTTCTTTTCCAAATATATATATCTAAATTAAAGTCAAACTGATCATATAATATGTAAAATTTACTACAAATTTATGACATTTTTGAAATACATATCATACTTAATTTTCATTTTTTTACCTCTTTATTTTTGTACTCCGAACATAAATCAACGAGTTAAAACGTATATTTTCGACAAAAAAAAATCACGTGTCCAAATCTTCAACCTGTCATTGTAAAAAAAACAATGCCCATTTATTTTAGATGAAATAAATAGTTTTTATTAATGACATAAATGAAACTACACACACTTTTAGATGGGTCAGCAGTATTATATATTTTTTTACGACAAAAGCACATTTTATGACCTTTTAAAATTAGAAACTAAAAGTCATTTTAATTAAAATAAAAAATAAATCAATTAAATTATAAGTAAAATAAAGTTAATTAAAAAAAATACCAACAACTCAATTGGTCAAGGTATCTATTTCTAATTAAGAGATTTTGAGTTCGAATCGTTTCTTCTTACTTATTGTACTTAAAAAATTTTAAAATAAAATTATTATTTGAAAATCTTCCTATAAATAAAAAAGGCCCAAACTATAGTTTTCTATAATTTCTAACCAAAAGTCC
This sequence comes from Momordica charantia, assembly GCF_013281855.1. NCBI lineage: Eukaryota > Viridiplantae > Streptophyta > Magnoliopsida > Cucurbitales > Cucurbitaceae > Momordica > Momordica charantia. The sequence goes on along the minus strand of NW_028275167.1, from coordinate 27,062,589 downwards.
TTGAATCTAAAGACAATTTAAAACAAAATTATTATTTGAAAATCTTAATATGAATAAAAAAGGCCCAAGCTATAGTTTTCTATTATGTTATGTAATTGAGGATAGTATTTGGGTATTTTTTAAAGTCAATCCCATTATTTAGATAGCTTCAATTTAATGTTTGAATTTTTTTAATACAAGAAATGACGTGAGGATTTTCATGTTGGTAATTCCTTGCCTTTTAACATCCGAACTAATTCCTATTATTTAAATAGTTTCAATTTAACTCCTTGTATTTCAACCATTATTTATATATATGGAGAAGTAGACTACATATAGTTTGTTAATAAAACACATAAAAAATTAATTTACAGGTGGCAAATTATGTAGGTGTGTTTTTTAACACAATATAATGCTATTCGTATCAAATGCTCCAATGTTCATATATAATACGATGTGTTTCTACTTTTTACTTATTAAAGAAAAAATATAATATTATATGTGGTTTTCATTTTTTTTTCTTTTACCCATCTAACGTCTGTGGCTTTGTATATAAAATTCGAAAGATTTTCTTTGATCCCTCGTTAAAGGTTGTAGGCAGCCGAATCATGAGTTTCGGATGTTGTGGTAATAAAGTTTATATCCTACCATCACTCACTCACATGAATATAGAAATTTTTTGAGGTCAATATTAAATTATATTCAAACATTTTTCTATATAATCAGAAACAAAAGCAATTTTTTTTTCTTTCAAGGAAAACAAAAACCATTATGATAAATGAATTTTGAAATACTCGAACTAAAACCGCCAACAAATAAAAATCATTTATCATTGGGTATGCACTTTTAATCAAATAATCTATGAAACAAAGATTAATGAAATTGTCAAAGCGAACATAACTCAACGGTAATTGACATATATTTTCTCCCACCTCTACATGTTGTACTGGAAAGAGAAGATTAATGAAGTTGATATATGAGAGGGAGATGACAGGAGTGAATTGAATGAGACGAAGGTTCCAAATAGAGAAAAATATAATTGGTTGGAAATACACCCAACACTACATTTATTAAATTATACGTAGCCTTTAATTCTGTTCTGCTTAGTATTTGAAAGGACAACAAAATCAAAATACATTAATAATATTGAATTCAAGTATTGTACCCAATTTTGTTTCAAGCAACTTATTGCAAAATTACTCTGAGCAATTTCTCCACACCAACCATTAAATATTAAACAATTCATTATCTTTTAAGTTAAATTTTTATTTTTGCATTTCTCCTTACTAGTGAGTATTAATATTCATGGATTCCATCTAAAAACTAACTCGTAATAGGAGTAGCCTATCGTAGTTCTTTTGACTCATCGATCTTGGTCGAATATCATTTTTGACCCGGATCTCAAGTAATTATTAAAGGATTTTTTTAAATAATGTTTTTTTAAAAAACAAATGACACAAACAATATAGGTTTGAAAGTATTTTCAAAAGTAGGGTAGTGAAATCGCAGTCATTGGGTACGATTTCACGTAAATCGCATTTAATGGTGAAGTATATCTCATTCAAAGATTTAAAAAAGAAAAAAAAGGCAAGATTAAAATCCTAGAGAAAAAATATCCTCACGTGAAGTATATATCTTTTTTTTTTTTGTTGATATATATATATATCTTTTTTTTTTCTGCTAACAGAACTACGTTTTGACATGCAGGGCCAAAACTGTGCATTTTGCGGCTCCTCTAAATTCTCTTCCAGGAGATTTATTCGTGGAAATTTTGGCGAAAGTGGCGGTTGTTCACACGAGATTTCTGGAGAAATTATATTTCGTGGAGTTAACTTTTATATTTGTAGGATGTGTAGTATAGTTGATTCAATCTCTAATCTTTATCCTCTGACTCCTTCTCTCGAACTTGATGTGAAGATTGAGATGCTTGTTCTTGAATTCAGATCGAAGTTCTATGTTCTTCGAAAGTCTTCAGATTGGTTTTCGAATCAAGTATTCAGAGAGTTTTCAATTTTGTGTGAATTATCTCAATTTTGAAATTTTGAACCCTCAAAATGAATGAAATCCCCTCTAACTCTATTTATAGAGGTTTCCATAGGTTTAGTGGGCCATTGGGCTTGGATAATTTTGGGTCAAGCCCAATTATTTAAATGGATTTATTTAAATTTAAATATTAATCATCTATTTCATGCTAAATTGAGTTTTGGGCCAAATTTGTAAACCAAATCGATTCCAAGCCCAATACTCATATGACCCAATTACATATTTTAATTGTCAAATTGACTTTAATTTTAATTTATGATTAATATATAATTAATCCCTAAATAAAATAGATAATGATGTGGCCGTTTATGATTGACCGAAAATTTTTGGTTCTATAAATGCCCCTTTTCGAAATTTATGCCAAATATAATTGTGGTTGAATTTCGAAAATATTGTACAATAAAAAAAAAGATGAATTTAAGTGATAATTTTGAAAAAAAATATTAATCGTGGACCAAGATATCGTAGGTACAATTAAACAATGATGTGAGTTTCCTTATTGAATTTGGAATATTTTAAAAAATAGTTTCAAACTAATTATATTTAAATAAGTTTTCTACAACATTATATAAAAAAAAGTCCTAACAAACTAGGGGCCAATTTAAACCCAAATTTGACATTAAATAAAGTAAAATACTTGGTTCCTTAGAAGGACCAATGTTGTTCCACCGTACAGTTTTCCTTGAATTTAGAATATCTTAAAAACATGGTTCAAATTAATTATATTTAAATAATTTATTTTTACAATATTATATATATAAAAATTGTAGGGGGGCAATTTAAATTTAAACCCAAAATTGGCATTAAATAATTACGGTCCTTTTTAATTAAATTTTATCGCTTAAAAAAGGGAAAAAAAATATAGGTATATATTGTTAGATAAAACAAAATCTAATCCAAAGAGGAAAAGGAAAATCTTCTCCTTAAATGAAACACAGACAAAATTAACTACAATTAATCAATAAACCTTGAAATTTTTGAACCAATATCATTTATGGAAGCTTTTTTTTTCCTATTAGGAAACTGATTTTAAACCCCTCACTCTCTATTAATTTCTCTCTTCCTCCTATAAATAAAACTCTCTCTTCGATTTCTTTGTATCACAAATTTTGCAGAACACCCAAGAGAGAAGAATACGGCGTCGTCGAGACAAGAAATTCGTTGAGCATTTTATATATATAATGGGTTTGCAGATCAAAAGAAAAGCCCATGTTCTGGGACCTGATCATCAGTTTCAAAGGTATTCGAGTCTTATTCATCAGTAGCTCATTGCTTTTTTGGGTTTTAGGGTTCGGATATCGAATGATATTTTAGAATTTTAATTTTTCTTTGTATAAAAGAATTAGTTATAGTTATGATATATACGTCTTCATCTATATCTCATTGCTTCTTGGGAGGTTTTAGGGTTTGGGTATCCAATGATATTTTAGAATTTGTTTTTCTTAATTTTTATAAAAGAATTAGTTATAGTTATGATATATATATATATAATATAATAATGTGTGGGGTGAAGATTCGAAATCACAATATTCTAGGATACCTTTTATCCCCTTAAATATGCTCAAGATGCTGAGTGTGAGTAATTAAGCAATGAAATTAAACCACTATTATTGTACTATTAATTAATTATAAGTTAAAACAAATCAATAATTATTTACTATTATAATTTATAATTCTGATATGCACACAGACAAAACTTAATTTTACTACTGCAAAACCTTTCTTAAATGTTCGAATTCTCATACAAAAAAATTATTTTAATAACTTATTTCTCATGCCTTCCCTCACCTCATATTTGGAGGAACCGCTTAATAATTTATAATTAAAAGGTAGAAGATATTGATAAATTTTTCTTTGAATATTTAAAAATTTTCACATTTACAGGATGAGTTTATTATTATTATTTTATAATACCACATTATAATTCAATCTTTTTAATTTAATTTGCTTCTTTGCACCAATGAGGCAACCCAAATGGTTAAGAGTAAAGCTTTTCAAGAGAAAAAAAAAAGTTGAAATTTCCGTTGCGAGAAAAAAAATTTTATTTATTATTTTTTAAAATCTCATATGAATAAAAAAAAAATCCCTAGAAGTTACTACTATGTTTTGTAATCGAACTACTTAAATAAATAACAATCCAATATAATTACATAAATTTTCCACGTGTAAAAAAAGTTGCCTTGAATTGTTTTTTGTTTCCCTCTGTATGTAGTAGTAAAATATTTGTATACAGTATACACTGTTAAATTATAACCATTAATAAAGTGGGAGCCAATTTATCCAAAATTAGCATCAAATAAAGGAATTTTTTAAACATATTTGGAAAATATTGTAGTTTTATTCATCCCGTGGAAATTGTTGGAAGTTTTGAATAAATTTTTTTTTATTAAAAATGAAGAATCGCAACTTTTTTTTCATGATAATGTGTCTTTTGACATCCCAATATGACTATTTGAATGACCACAAATAGTTTATAAATATATGATTCTTTTCATTTTTGCAACAGAGAAAACTGATCCCTCAAAGTTGTCTCTTTTTCCTTTGTACGAATATTGAAGTACTGTGAATTTGTTGAATCGTGTGCGTGAAGTGCTGCATTCACAGGTTGGTATATCCATCATCTCTTGGAAGACAATTGTTCAGGAAACTTTGAGCACCGTAGAGGAAACAAAATTGAGTTCGGATGATTTATTTTGTGTTTCTTTTAACTTTATATATTTCTCCAACGGAAGTAAATCCACTCCACCCACTTAGTTCCCTCCCAGTTCCTCCAACCAATTTTTGAAATAATTTCAATCATGTGAGTTTCCTTATTGAATTTGGAATATTTTAAAAAATAGTTTCAAACTAATTATATTTAAATAAGTTTTTTACAACATTATATTAAAAAAAAATTTCTAACAACGTAGGGGTCAATTTAAACCCAAATTTGACATTAAATAAAGTAAAATACTTGGTTTCTTAAATGACCAATCTTGTTCCACCATACAGTTTTCCTTGAATTTAGAATTTTTTTTAACAATGAATTCAGAATATTTTAAAAACATAGTTCAAATTAATTATATTTAAATAATTTATTTTTACAATATCATATATAAAATAATTGTATGGGGCAATTTAAATTTAAACCCAAAATTGGCATTAAATAATTACCGTCCTTTTTAATTAAATTTTATCGCTTAAAAAGGAAACCAAAATATGGGTATATATAGTTAGGTAAAAGAAAATCTAATCCAACGAGGAAAAGGAACGTCTTCTCCTTAAATGAAAGACAGAAAAAATTAACTACAATTAATCATTATTTATGGAAGCTTTTTTATTTTTTCCTATTAGGAAACTGATTTTAAACCCCTCCTTCTCTATTAATTTTTCTCTTCCTCCTGTAAATAAAACTCTCTCCTCCCTTTCTTTAGAACGCCCAAAGAGAGAAGAATACGACGTCGTCGAGACACGTTGAGCATTTTATATACATAATGGGTTTACAGATTAAAAGAAAAACTCATGTTCTCGAACCTGATCATCAGTTCCACAGGTAGGTATGTAATTTTAATTTTAATCATATGGCGCCTAAACGACAGTGGAAGGCGGCGCGTGCGTTGGCCAACGACGGCAGTGGGTGATGTAATTTTTGTTTCTTAGTGGCTCCCCTTACAAATATCTTTGTTTGCTACCTGTTGTCTAATATATATATTTTTTAGATGTGATTTAGTTTTATTTTACTTTATTTTAATTCCAAGGAAGCAAAATTAGGAATTAATTTCTATAGGTTTATATGTAGGACAGGTAGTTACTCCGTGAGATTAATCTCGTGCAAACAGGTCTAAACAACATTCAAAGATTTAAAAAAAATGCAAGATTAAAATCCTACAGAAAAAATATTCTCACGTGAAGTATATTTCTCTCTTTTTTTGTTGCTATATATATTTAATTTTTTTTTCTGCTAATAGAACTACTTTTGACATGCAGGGCCAAAACGGTGCGTTTTGCAGCTCCTTCAGCAGCCATAAATTCTCTTCCGAGAGATATATTGGTAGAAATTTTGGCGAAAGTGGCGGCCTCCTCATTCTCCGATCTATACAACGCCAAGTTGGCGAACAAAGATTTTCTCGGAGCGGCAATGGACGGCCACGTGCTCCACCACGTGTTGCTTCGAGATTTGCCAGTATTTTCATGGTGGCACGGCCCCAAATTTTCATCGTTCATCGAAAACTGCGTGAAAGCCGGAAATCCAGAAGCTTTGTTTAGAATGGGGATGATACAATTCTTTTGCCGCAACGAGGAAGCTTCCGGATTGGCCAATTTGAAAGCCTCCGGGGAGAAAGGCCACGTGGAAGCTGCTTACGTGTATGGCGTCATTTTGTACCGACAGTCGAAGGGGGAAGCCGGAGCAGAGTTTTTGAGGCGGTGCGAGTCGAGGGGAGGCGAGAGAATGACTGAGTGTCGCCGGAGGATCAAGTGGTTTGTTTGGGGAATGTGGGTTAAAAATAAGAGTTTTTTGCGAGAAGATAAGGAGTATTTAGATCGACGGAGGCAGAGCTGCTGCTTCGAAAAAGAGTGTCATATGATTAAAATGATGGGATGGGATTGGACTGATGAAGCCAATTGTTATGGGGATGACACGTGTGAAAGGTGTAAATGGAATGGAGAGGTTTCAAGGTTCTCTAATATGTTGAGGACTGGAGGATATAATTAATTAAAGATTTGCTTTTGGGACAAAATCTTGTATTTATATTAATATTCGGTTAAAATACAATTTTTTCCTTTTTTTTTATAGTTGGAGTGTTCGGGTCAGTTTATGTGAAACTCGACTAATCTCGTGGGACAGTTACTTGATCCGAAAATACATACTTTGGTCAATGTACTCTCTCAACCAAAGTATTATTTTAACCTTAATATTTTATATATTTTTAAAATTTTAATTAATTATATTTATAGCTTTTTTAATTAACTAATATAACACAATCTAGTCTGTGCCGCCAAAGCTTGTCAAGGATTCAAATTTGGAAATTGATTTTAATTAAGATACTGCTTATATAATGAGGGACCGAATATTACTTAAATAATAATTTAAAAATGTTAATTGTGGATACAGAAGTAGAATACACGTTTAAGGAAATTATTATGCGTGATTATTTACCCAGTCAACATTTTTATTATAAGTTAATAAGTTCAATTAAAGAAATTATAAAATTAAAAACAAAATAATTGTAACTTAAGAAGATAGATTAGTAGTATCTTTATAATTTGCAATAGCATATTTTTATAATTTTTTAAATGATAAATTAGTAATCCTTTTTATTAAAAATTTAAAAAGGAATTATATGAGTTGAATAAGTAGAATGAAAAAATATATACATCACTAAAAATCCTCATATAATACATAAATCAATCCATTTACTATAAAATTTATAGATTTTTTCCAAATTATTATAATGTTCAAAGAGAAATATTTTGAAGATTAATATACAGTGGGGCAATATAAACCAAGAATTTGCCAAAATTGGATCCCAAGTACAATCAGAAAAAATAAGTCTCCATTAAATGAAGGCAGTTTTTTTCCTTCAAAAAAGGAAAACTTTATGTTGTCAAAAGAAGATCATAATTCAAGAGGAAAGATAAAATCTTTTTTCTTAAATGAAGCACAGAGAATTTAATTTCTAAATCACCCTGCCATTTCCATTTTAGGAGCTTACCGAATGATTAGGTTCGCAAACTAAAAATTGTTTTATGGGGATAAGTAGGGACATACCGTCAATCTGAGTTATACTTTCAATGGTTAAGACTTCTGGCTCATTTTTTAGAAGTCGGAAGTCCAATATTTCATCTCATATATATTAACAATGGTACAAGAGTGTAATATGTCGATCGACGATTAGGATAGTCCATGGTGGCGGCTGAAGAGGGTAGATGGTGAAGATGCAATATTTGACTTTTTTGGAAAAAAAAAAACTATTTAGTATTATTTTGTTTTTTTTTTAATTTTTAGTTTAAAATTTAAATGTCAATTTTGATTCCTATTTTAATCCTTAAACTTGAAAAAAGAATAATCATTTTAATCCTTACGTATCTTTTTTTTTATTTTAACAAATTAATAACACAACTCTTTAAATATATACACCAATATAATGTATTAGTACGAGCATGTACTAAAACCATATATGTTAAAAATTTGAAAACAAAGTATTTAGGCGATAAAATAGTATAACAAAAACCAAAATTAATTATTTTTTCAAAAGTTCAAAAATTAGAGCAATTCAAAGATTATTTAAAATTTTCAGAAATTAAAATAGATATTTGCATCAAATTTGAAACAACCAAATCTTCTTCTTCTTTTTTTTTTTGGTTAACAAAGAAAGCTGAATAATGTTGAAATAAACAAAAATATAATTATAGATATAATAAAAAACACACATATATAGGCACATAAACGTTCGGAAGAATATTACTATTATGAATGGTAAAACTTGTAGATTTGGGCTCTAAAGAAAGCCCACATATTATAATTAGAGGCAAATTGATCTAATGGGCTTCCAATTGGGCCTCGCCACAACAAGAAAGTCTGGTTTTATGTCGGATTGTGCAAGCAACATTAACACTAATAATCAAGGAAAAAAACCATTTTGTTTCAAAAAAAAAAGAAAAAAAAACCATTTAATTTGGGTACCTCATTTTCTAAAATATTAATATGCATTCTTTTTTATTATAGTTTGCTCCAAAAAAAAAGGCAATTACTACATTTACTGTTTGATTCCGTAGTATTAGTAATCAAATTTTTTTTTCTTTTGAAATTTTTTTTCAGCAACAATTGGTCATTGACATACGTAATTATTATAGCCATCATCAATTCAACTACCCTTCTTACTTTTGGTTATATTTATAAGGTTAAATTTTAAATGCAAACGCTAATGTAATATTGACGTGACATATGAATATGTCGCATCATTGTTTTATTAACGATTGTTATTGACTAGGACTAACCAGAAGTATAACAAAATTAAATAAAAATAAATAAAAATAAACAAAACTAGGAACATAATTCAAAACTTTTAAAAGTTTTAAGAGAGTTTTAATTTTGAGGTGCTATTTCTATAATGTCAGAACTTATATTATGCTAGATTTTCTTTTTTTTTTAAGTACATCAACAGGTGAGATGGTGGTTCGATAGGATCATGACTTTTTGGTTGAGAATATATATCTAACTAGTTAAACTATGTTTAATTAGGTTCTATATTTGTCGTTAGTCGTATAATATTTAATAGCATTTGGGGCCCTGAGAATATGAAACAAAGCACGCACATGCCTTTTTTTCCTCCAAAGGTACCCTAACAAAAAGCAAAGAGTCAAGCATACATATTAGCGGATCAAAACTAGAGGCGAAAAAGGCTCTAAAAGGAAAAGTGATGAACTTAAAAAAGTTTCACAAGTTTGGAGTCTTTTTTTCTTTTTTACTTTTCAAGTTTTGGGATCTTTGACCAGAAACCGAGCTTTTAAATACGATGATTGATCAATGACTTAATAAATTATCATCGTAGATTGGTCAGATATGTTGATTAAAGAAGTATATATAAGTGGTAGATCCAATCGGCTTTGAGTTTAAAATTATTGTCAGGTTCCAAATCTCCTTGTGATTTCTTGAAATTAGTAGAGAGGCAGGTAGACACACCAACTAAGATTGAGATCATTCAATAATTCAAAAGGTTTTTCAATCAAGTTAGTGATATCATCAAAAGAGTTGAGTTGGAACTTGGAAAAGAGAGATGGAATTTTTTGGCTTTGATTTAAAGTTTGCTTCACTACCCACTATTGAGGGTGATATTATGAAGCTTTTCTCTTTTTGCCATTCACATTAAGAGAGACAGCAAAGTTTGGCATGAAAGAAGTGGGTTTGGGAAGTAGAAAAAGGAACTTTAGAAGCTGGTTTTTTTGGAGCAATTGAAGCCAACAAAATTTTCATTTGTTTGGGTTTGGAAAAAGATACCCCTAGTGAAGAGATCCAAAGTGATTGGAAAATGGAGAAAAAGAAAAACAAAAAAAAAAAAAAAGCAAAAGAGAAAAGAGTTTGCATTTGCTTCCCCCACTAAAATAATTATGTGAGAGCATTTCTTCTTCTTTTTTTTTCTTCTTTTTGTTTTGTTTTTTGGGTGGTGAAAGAAAGGAGACAAGATTGGTTTATCAAACTTCTGTCCTTTCCCTTTATTTCTTTTATGAATAAAAGTGTGGTTTCATGCAAAGATTGGGTGGCAAGAGCAAACTTTGAAACCATTATGATAGGGTAACTCTATACTTCTATATTTTTAATGCATCCAATTTAAACATGATTCTTGAAGGTAGATTTCACCATACACGTGACAGGGGATAGATAGATGGATCTAGAACGTGACACGTGGCTCACAGATCCTGTAGAAGATTATCTAAGTAAATACATTTCGACTCATCCGTTTGTCCGAGTCGAACCCTTTCGGTGGCCGAGCCGAGCAAGCTTGCTCTCATAATACTGTTCCCATATCAATGGTTGAACCGATTAGCTTACCTCAGCTCGGTCACATCTCCGACACACTCCACGACAACACACCGCATTTCACGGCAACCTTAAAGAGCCGGTGAGGCCTTGTCGGAGACCTTTGTCTATAAATAGAACCATTCTGCTCCATTTTGAGGTACGCGAATATTTCAATTCTCTCTCGAATCAGTGCAGACTTTCACTAACTTTGGCATCGGAGTGCTCACTGTGTTTTGCAGGTCTTTTACGTGGCATTCGAAGCTACTGTCCAACTCATCTCAACCGAACTGACGTTCGCGATGTGGGTCAAAATCTTGATTCAACATTTGGCACCTTATATACTATACATCTTAATCTTAAAATTTCCATCCTGCCTTATTCAAATCATAAAAAGGCATACTTTAATCTTTGAGGTATAAATGACGTTTTAAAATTATGTGTTAAATATTTTTAAAGTTTCTAGTTTTACTCTTCGAGGAATTAAAATTTACAGTCTATTAAAGATTTAATGTTGAAAAGATATATAAGAAACCTAACAAACTTTATAATAAATATGAACTACTCCTCTTATTGTAAATTAGTTTTGAGATGAATCCATGAATATTAATACAACCAAAGTTTCTATTTACTAATTTTATCCATTGAAGAACAACATAACGGTTAATTTCATATTTAGAAAGTATTATTTTTTATATGTTAGTTTTTCATTTTCTCAAGGTAGAATATCCACTTTATCATGCATGGTTAATTAAAAAATTCGATCAACCCTATCCGACCTTTTTTTTAACAGAAAAAAGAAAAAAGACACCTGACCAAATTACTAAAAGCAAAAAATAAGTAAAAAAGAAAAAGAGGGCAAATTTGAACATAGACGAATATGAGAACGATTTTTTTTTCAACTCCAATAATATGTAGGACAGAAATCCAAAATTTTAATTTTTAGTTCAATATATGCAGTCGAGTTATGCTCGAATTGGTAACAAAAACGGAGAGAGAATATGTTCAGTATTTAGAGTGATTGTTGAAATTTTGAAAAGAAGTTAGGTTCTTTTGGAGATTTAAAATGTTTTGAAAGTAATATTTTAATGGGTGGATCTTTTATTCAACTAACATCCATCCATAATTTTAATTAGGTCAGATGAATTAGATGTTTAAATTAAAATTGATAGATTAGACAATACTTAAATTTATTCTATGCTAGTAAATGGAGGGAGAATTTGAGCTTGTCAATTTCTCTTAATCAAACCATCCTAGAAATCCACGTTATTATATGTTGTCATTGATCCAAAAGATTTTATAATACGCTATTATTAGTGTATTACCACGTGCAATGCACGTAAATTTTTTTTTAATTATAAGGTAACTTAAATTTTATATAATTTCACGTAAAATATTTTAAGTATAATTATTTTTAAAAATAATTAAGATTAATTTTTTTATATATTTATTATTATTCACAGCTAATTACTAATAATAAAATGTACTATTTATAATTAATTGTTAATGATATATTTTGTAAATAAATAAATTAAAAGTAAAGGAAAAAATTATATATTAATAAAAAAGTAAATATGTATTTTAATATTTTTATTTTTAAATTATTTCAACTTAATATGGGTCCTTTATTTTATTTTTTTAATATTTTGTTTGTTTATTAAATATTTGTTTAGAGCGTTATATATGTTGAATTTTTTAACTAAATATAAATTATTTTATTGATTTAATTTTATATTATAATTAAAATTATTAAAGAAAAATTCTTCAAATTATATTATTAGAAAATAAAATGACCAAAAGTTTATATTCCATCTTTTAAGATTCTATACAAATTATTGTTTATAATTAATTTATTAATTAAACATTTTTTTTATGTATTGACTTCTATGATTGTTTTTTTTTTCCAACAATAAGAACATGAGCTTGTAATTATCTATATTTTAAACAAATATTCTAAATAAAATTGCTCAAAAAAGAAACATTCCAAATAAAAAAAGTACACTAAACAATAAAAAATCATTAGTAACAAAAAGAAAAATCCAAATCCTAAACTAAATAAAATTGCTAAAAAAAGAAACATTCCAAATAAAAAACACACTAATTAAAAATAACAATAGTAACAAAAAAAAATCCAAATACTTACTATTATACACTCATCTTTTAGAGTAAATATGCTCATTCTTGAAGATTGCTTGACATATACTATTATTCAACTTTGTAAAACTGTGGAATGGTAATGTCACAAACCTAGTATTCGAGATATGTAGATTCAACATATGCCTCCCTTGCAACTTGATGAATGTGTCACAAATATCTCGAGATGTTTTCATGATTGAATCATCTTTGAGAGATGTTTGAAGGAACTAAGAATAAAAAAGTATTGAAACTTGTGAAAAACGTGTAGAAGAAAGCCTATTTTTATAGTAGTAGAGGATAAAACGTTACAAAAGCGTTTCAAATTCTAAAACTCTTGAAACTCTAGTATGAATTTTAATTAAAGAAAAAATTAATTTTATGTTGTTGGAAAACTTTTTGCATTCTAACCTTTTATATTCCATGCATTTATAATATGAATAATTAATAATTAATAATTAATTTAATATTTGTAATAATATATTAATGGTATAATTTGTAATTTGTAAATTTAGTAAATGGCAAAAGTGTCCAAAAATGTTTTTCCTACCTCCTACCTTTTTGATATAGTATAGATATATATATAGATGCTAATAATTTATAAATACATACTTTAAAATAAATTATCAAAATTTATGTGATATATAATACTTGAAGCGATTAGCGAACCACCACAAAACACAAACTTTCTCGGACGAAAAAAGTGCGACTTTATTTTTAATGTGAAAACAATGACCGCTCTAGATACCCCAATCATCATTATAAAAAATAGTGATATTTACGGATAGATTTGTACTCTTGTTTAGATGGATCATCAAATAAATAACTGAAGTGTAGCGTATCGTTTCCTATACATAAAGTACTCAACGAAAGTTGCTGCCTTCACAATCATAATCGAATATTATAATGTAGTCGTGAAGAACCATGTCCAAATTTTTAATTAATAATCATTTTTAATCAACACAATATTAGTAGTTTAATAATTGAGTCATTATGAACAGTAATTTGAGATCACTGTCCATTTTGTTAGTAGTGATGAATAATTATTTGGGATAATAAGATACCATAGATTAAAAATGTTCCTTATAGTGCTCCACTTCATATCATGCTTTTTTTTTTTTTTTTTGTACCTCTTCAATGTGGGAATCAGCTAATCTTGTTTGTGGGAATAAAACAGATTTGTTTTTATTTTTTTGAAAATAATTGTTTGTATATTTTTGGGGGAACAAAAAAAGAATGCCAATGATTTTCATTTGTTCTTTGAAATTGATTGATATGTATATCCACAATTAATAATATGCATAGGTCACCAAGATCATATATATATCTAAGTTAACATATTTTAGATATATATAACTTTTTAAAAAATTGCAAATTATTTTCTATTTTTAAGAAAAAAAATTAAGCTGTGTATAAACATGGTAATTTAGATAATTGTTTTCTAATAACTCCAACAAAATATTCATTTTTAAGAGTATAAATGATCAAATTAAGTATTATAGAATTGCTTCTTAAGTTTGTAAGACTTTATTTTGAGATTGTTGACATTTAATGGTTGTGCGTGGCTATAATTATCATTAATCAATTATGCATAACGTTGTATTGATATTTAATTTCAAATTTTTCTATAAGATAATTATTTTAAAATTTCATATCATTTAAATTAAAAGTTACATTTTGTTTATTTTAAATTATTTGATAAAGATTTAAAAAAATAAATACAATAGTAAAAAATAATAATAAAGAAGAGCGTTGAAGCAATAAATTAATTCTAAAAAAATTCTAAAAATTGAGATATAAATAAAATAACATTTTTTAAACATTTCTCAGTAAATACGTCAAGTTCTTACCAAAGGTAAATTCCAAAGCTACTATTATACGTCTTAACCAGATTTTCCGCAGTAAAAATTTTTTACTCTTTATTTGGTAAGTAAAACTAATTAAATATATACATTTATAAGTTCAAATTAAAAATGGAAAAAGTTGACATAATCTGAATATTATATATTATGATATCATTAGTTTATCAAAAAAATAAGGAATCAAAATAAAGATAGATCAAAACGAAGTGGATAATATATTCCACGTACGTAATATATTTTGAAGGAAAAAAAGAATCCATCTATCCATTTGGCCATAAATTTCATAGATTCTCCATCTTATTAGAATCGAGCCGCTACAAAAAATTTTACCATCCTAAATATTATTAAAATTATATTCAAATCACGTCACTATTAAATTTTCATTCATGGATATTTTCATTTTCATGAGACCGACATAAAAAGTGAATCGACATTTCTATGTAGTATCGTACAAAATTAAAAAAAAAATTTAAAATATCACTAATGTAGAGTGGACAGAATTTTAAATTATTTTATGTTTTTTAAAACTAAGCTTATAAATTCTTATTCTTTTGTTTTACCATATAATTTTTTAAAATGTTTTAAAAGATTAAGTCAAATTTTAAAAACTAAAACAAAAAGAAGTAAGAAACGTAGGACCAATTTTTAAAGACAAAATATTTATCCAATAAACTTTTGAACGAGTTGAATTATACTCAGATTGATAAAATAATAATAATAAAAGAGAATATGTTAATTAATACATATATTATTGCTTAAATTTTTACATGGAAATTGGAACGAAATGAAAAAAAAAACTAACTAACTAACTCATATATTATTAAATTAATTTTCCCATAGAATATATATATATTATAGACAAGGAATAATACACATTAGCCACCATCACCCCATCATAGGGTTTAGGTTGAAACAAATTCAATGTCTTCAAACCAACATTAATAGAATTTCTAGAGAATAAAATATGTGTTTTTTAGTCAAAATTAGTATATTGTCTCAAAATTTAATGTCTAGCAATAGAGTTCTCAGATCCTAAAAAGATTATCACGTGCAGTTACTGCAAAGTTGTTTAGCGTTTGATCATGACCAAAATTTAGTAACGAAAAATTCAAATACTTAAATATTGAATAATAGATCATCTAATTATTACTCCAAATAACTAAAATTTGGCCATCGAGCTTCGTTGGAAACATTTCAGAACATGCAACTCTCATTTATGTTTGTACCGTTAAACAATTATTTATAAAAGAAAAAATCATCTTGTGAATCAAGCTAAGGGAGTAACTTAATAAATTTTTCAAGTTTTTTTTTTTAACCCAATAGCTTTTTGGCTTTTTGCCCATATAACCACACAAGCACTATCTGTATCCATCAAGACTCAAACCCTAAAAAGACCGTCAATGATTTTTGGTATTAAACTCACCCAAAGATTCAAACAAACCCGTAATTTCATGATAGGTGATACTACAAAACTCCATGTTGTATCGATGGACTGCTCGTTTAGAACCTCGAGTTTAGCTATTGGTATCAGCAGCCAAGTTTTGAGGGGGAGGAATAAGAGATTTATGAGAAGGATTCAAGAAATGAGAAGGCAAATAGGGTGGGAATGAAAGATGAATTAGTATCCACTAGAGGATTTGGGAGGAGAATATGAATAAATCCAAAACCTCTTTTTTCTTAGCCTTTCTCTCTCATTCACTACATATTGCCCATATTCCCAACATTCATTGTAATCAACTTCTCATACTTAATTCCCCTCACCACTACTTTATCCAAAATAATAAATAATAAATAAATCTTCCCTTTTTTTCCACGTAGTAAATATAATTCATGTGTCATCATTCGAGAATAAGAACAAAGAGATAAAATCTAGAAAAGCACAAGGAAATAAAAATTCGATTACTGGAATCTTTTTTTTTTTTTTTCTATTAGGGTATTTTTGTAACTTTTGCAATAAGGTTTTTCTTTAAAGCTTTAACTAAATTTTTAAGAGAGATTGAATATTACTCCGGTGAGATAAGCTTAATTTCGATCATTATTAATATTAATAAATGTGAGTTTGTGATTACTTTTGAAATTAAAAATGTGTTTTTAGTAAATGAAAACTAACACAAAAGCATACTCTCGATCTTAAAAGCTATGTCTATGTATGTATATATTAAAATAGCATGATCTTGGAAAAATATTTCTGGACAATTTTGTCCATTTCTTAATTTATTAATTTACCAATTATGTCATTAACAATTTATTATAAATATTAAATTAATTATTAATTATTAATATTAATAATAATAAAATGTATATGATGTAAACAAGGTTAGGATACAAAAAGTTAGAATACAACAAGTTTTCTATATCATAAAATTAAATTTTTTTTAATTACAATTCATATTAGAATTTCAAAAGTTTTGTAATGCATTGTATCTCCTACAACCATAAAAACATATTTTCTTTCCCTAATTTTTCACAACACCTGGTTCTCTCAAAACAATGCTCTAAAAAATTATTCAATCTAAAAAACATCTCATAATCATATTGGTGGCATATTCATCAAGTTGCAGAAAATACATATGCGTCGAATCTAAATCTTGGATCCAAAGTGTTAAGGACAACAGTATTTCGACTTTGCTTTTGGTTCCACCCAAAATGTCTCATACCAATAGAGAATAATTGTCCTCTCTTGTGATTGATCACTTCATTTAGTCAATGTGGGACTTTGTTTGCAATTACCTTACAAACCAACCCAACACAAGGCTTGCGATGTTATGGTTCCATAATTTATGAGGTTAAATAATAGTAATTGTCCAACATGAGCATATTTTATAAGTGTATAGCTAAAATTTGATTTTTTTTTTGTTGCTATTTTTTATTATTATTTTATAATTAGTATATTCATCTATTTAGAATTTTTTTAAAATAATAATAATATATTGATAAAAAAGAAAAATCAGTCATCAAAAAGTTTTTAATTAATTGTAAATAGTTAATTAATAAATTAATTATCAACAATAATTTGTATGAAATCTAAAAAGCTGGAATATATAACTTTTTGTCTTTTCATTTTCCAATAATATAATTTAAAGATTTTTTTAATAATATTTAGTATCAATTAAAATGTTTAACATACAAATGTTAGCTTGAAATTTCTTTAAAATTCTTAATAAACAAACAAAATATTTTTTAAAAAATACTGGGCCCAAGTTAGATAAAATAACATTTTTAAAATAAAAAGAATAAAGTATTTATATATCTTTAATCAATATATTAAAAATATGAAATGTAACTTAAAATTCATAAAAAAAAAAAAGTAGTACGAAATAATGCAACTTTTTTTTAGCCAAAAAAAAACTATTATTATGGGTTACATTGGAAAGAAAATTAAACCTGCAGGACTCAAATAATCATGTTGGGAATCCCTCAATCCACACGAAATAATGCAACTTAAATACACTCATAAAGATTAAATTAGTAAATTAGTAAAATAATTTATCTCAAGTTATAAAGTTGAATATATAACAAAATGTTTGTTCGAAAAATCTTTAGAATTTTTAATAAATAAACAAATATTTATAAAAAAAATTGTAGACTTAGAATAGGTAAAATGATATTTTTAAAATAAAAAATATTAAAATACGTACCCATTTTTTTTATTAATATATCAAACCTAACGAAATGTAAAAATAAAAGTAATAAGTGGTATGAGATTAACTCGATATTTGATCAAATATTTTCATTTTAAACGTATTTTATTAATAATAATAATTCTTTTATTTTTATTTTTAATTTTTTATAAATACACTAATTATGAATAATAAAATAAATTTATCAATAGAAACAACTTATGAACTTTTTATAAATTTAAAGCCCATATTAATTTTATTGTTATAATATAAAGTAAAGTTAAAATAGATTGACGTGCACGTACTGATAAACTACACTACAAAAAGTTATAATATTTGAAATATATTTTTGAACTATTTTATCTCTGGTAAATTTTAATTTACAAAACATGTCACATATATATAGTTAATTACTATTAATGATTTATAATTTAATTTTGAGTCCTAAAATGTGATTTAGAAAAGTCAGAATTCGAAATTTACTCACATTCAATAGTTATTACCTTTAACTATATTATAATTAATAATGTCAAAAAGTCTTAAAACACTCCGACGATCAAGTTAATTAGTAATTGGAAAAGAAATAGGAATAAGACACCAGAGGTATTAGTGACAGATTTTTCAATTATCTGGTGAAGATGAAGGTCCCTCTTTTATAGCCTCTAGGGCCGACCAGGAAGGACAACGATTAGAGTTGGCAAGGACGTCGCGCGCTGTACGTTTGGTCAAAGGGGAGTGCGCTTCTAGCAGGTGCAGGGTGGCATCGCCACCTGTGGCTCTGGGCATGTCGTCCGCAGCTGCAGAATATGCTCGTCGTACCGACAACATGCGTTCCCAACTACAACTACGTACGATGTGTAAGCGCATGCGGTCCCTTGTTCCCTCTAGGGTGGACATGTGTCCTGCTCGGCAATGCCTGCCTTAGAAAGGTGATGGTCAGTAGTCCCTAGCTCATAGAGGAGCGGATGCGTGTCTTGTTCGGGTTTCACCCATAGCAAAATATTTTATAGTTAACCATATTTAATTATAGAATTTTACATAGGTTGAAATTTTAAGAAGCTTTATAACTCTATCACTCTCTTATTATAGAAAGAATTATTCCATCATTTCTTCTGCTAACAATACTAGCTAGCTCTATTTTATTTTATCTACTTTTGTTGGCTCATTTCCTTCCTTTATCAAAATTTCTTAATCTCTAAAGCAACTCAATATGGTATATCGAGAGAGTATGGGATATGAGAATCCATATATAAATTATAGACTTGAGATATTATAATTCGATTTTAAAATTTGGTGCTTGTCTTGCCAAGTAAGAAGTATACATATATATCTTGCTTTAAAAAAAATACATATATATATATATATATATCTTAATTTTCTTTTTTGATTATTATTATTATTATTTTACTATTAGTGGTATTATTTTTTCTAATTTATTTATGTTATTATAAAATTAAGTTAAATTGAAAATACTCGGTGTATTTACCTGTGGTATCAAATGTGTATTTATTTATTTATTTATGAAAAGAACTTAAATATTAAAAATATCTCAATGATTGTTTATTATTCCTCTAACCAAATGTCTAATTTGCCACCACAAGGCAAAATGAGTAGTGTGTACATATACAACTTTGCTAAAGAAATTAAAGAAAAATTTAAAGTGACTTCAAAAAAAATCAGAATCACATACACATAATAAATTTCTCTCTCCTCATATATACTAAAATATATGAGAGAGAGAGAGGTACAGTTCTTAACAAAATAATTCAGATCATACCAAAGAGAAAAAGATTGAACAGCAAAAAATCAATGAACAAGATTCCCTCAAGAGCTGTATAAATATCAGTTCCCCCTCCCACCTTTTCTCTAGTAAGAAAACACAAAGTTTTCTCTCTCTCTCTCTCTCTCTCTCTCTTTTCCTGAAAAATAGTTCCATTTTCCTTCATATTTTCCCGGGAAAATAATGGGAAAGCTCAGCTTGAGCTGCTGCAATGGCTTCCTTGAAAATTCAAAACCTTACTTCGCCATGATATCCTTACAATTTGGATATGCTGGCATGAACATCATCTCCAAAGTCTCTCTAAGTCGAGGCATGAGCCATTACGTTCTCGTCGTATATCGTCATGCCTTCGCTACCGCTTCCATTGCCCCTTTCGTTCTCTTCTTCGAACGGTAAATTTCTCGTCAACTCGTAAAGGAAAAAGGGACTTTTTTTGTTTCTTTTCATATAAGACTTATTTGTTTATTATGTTTATAAATAATCTTAACATTTAGCCGAACGAATTATCAAACAGGTCCTTAATTATTTATTTATTTATTTTATTTTTATATGCGAATGAAAACTCACCTTAAATGAAATAACTTTAATTTTTACCTTTTTCACTTTTTATTTACAGGAGGGGACAGCCAAAGATAACACTCAAAGTCTTCACTCAAATATTTGTGTTGGCTTTGCTTGGGTGAGTAATAAGTTTTTTGAAAGATCCAGTTTGATAATGACTTTTAGAATATTATACAAATATAAAACCAAACAAATCAAATTTTCTAAAAGTAAAAAAATAAAAATGATTATCAAACGTACGCTAGAAACTGCAACATTATTTACAAATCGTTCCTTTTTTACACTTTTTGCAGCCCGGTTATCGATCAAAATTTCTACTATGCCGGGTTGAAATATACTTCACCGACTTTCTCTTGCGCCATGAGCAACATGCTGCCCGCAATGACATTTGTGATGGCTGTGATCTTCAGGTACAGTTCTTAAAAAATAAATAAATAAAAAAATCACACTTGTTTTTATTCTCTAAATCAAAAGCTAAAAAGTTCTGTTTCGTGTTTGTTTGGTGGGAAAATGAAAAGGATGGAAAATTTGGACATGAAGAAATTGAGATGCCAAGCAAAAATTTTGGGAACTTTAGTGACAGTGGCAGGAGCAATGTTGATGACTTTGTACAAAGGGCCACTTGTTCAAATGGCTTGGTCTAAGCATTCTTCTAATTCTTCCACAAATTCTGATGAAAATAGTGCCAATAAAGATTGGTTTAAAGGCTCCATTTTCCTCATCATTGCCACTCTTGCTTGGGCTTCTCTCTTTGTCTTGCAGGTATTTTCATTTCATTTCTCTCCTATATTGTTTAATTGCGGGAACCCGAAAAAACCCGGGTCTTATTTTGGTGGAACGGTTCTTTGGAGGATGTGTTTGGGAAAGTTGTGTTATAAATTATTCATTTGAGCTTTTTGGACTCCTGTATATCAATATTCATGGGGCTCTGATACCATAGTAGCTCATATTTATTATAAACATCTGTAAGGTCATTTTTCTTTTCAACGTGGGATCTTTAACACGGATTGCTCTACTAGTGATTATTTCATACAGCTGGCCTACTACTCTTATACCATGTTAAATCACACTAATCAACTCAAAAACTTTAAGCGAATAGTTTACGATAAATTTAGTCTTTTATTGATATTTGACAAACTTTTTTATAACAAATCGAAAGTTTTGATTGTGCAACGTGGAAATCGGGTTCTTCAACATTATTTTTGAAACCGCGCTAGTTTTTTGGATCGGTTTTGTAAGGATTGTGTGTGTGTGTTTTGCTTTGGGGCGCAGAATCAGGCATTGAAGACATACAAGAACCATCAGTTCACTCTCACCACACTGGTGTGTTTTCTTGGCACTCTTCAAGCCATTGCTGTGACATTAGTAGCTGAGCACAAAGCTTCTGTTTGGAGAATTGGTTGGGACATGAATCTCCTCGCCGCGGCATATGCTGTAATCTCTCACTCTCTCGTTACAATAACGACGACTCATCTAATCTTTATCTCTATAATAATATGATATTGTCGTTCTAGTGATCTTACTTAGAAATATCGATATGCGCACATTTTACAATGGAGGTTAACTAGGTTTTTTTCGTCGAAAGATATTATCGTTTACGTAAATTATGATTTTACTTTCACTTTTGTTCTGATCTAACGTGAGACTTTCATCACAGTTACGACATATTTCACTAATTAGAGCGGATTTTTTATTTTTTATTTTTTGTAGGGAATTGTGACATCAAGTATTTCATACTATGTACAAGGGCTGGTGATGAAGAAGAGGGGACCTGTCTTTGCAACTGCATTTAGCCCTTTGATGATGATCATTGTGGCTATCATGGGCTCTTTTATTCTTGCTGAAAAGATCTTCCTTGGAGGGTAAATAAATAATCTTTTAATTGTTATCTTTTCATTTTAATATCTCGTATTTTTTGCTAATATATATATCTTACAATATTACATTACAAATAAGGAGAGAATGAAAATTCGAATATATAACTATTATATATTAAGGAAGGTGATGGAGCATGCTGTGTAAAAATGAATCTTTGGAATAAAAATCTCTACTAGGAATATATTATTTTATATAAGAAGAAAAAAGAAAAGTACCAAAAAAAGTACTTTTTTGCACATCAATTAAATTGTGAGCATATAAGACATTACCATAAAAATTCTCCATTAAATTTTGATTATAAATTTGGTTTTGATGTGACAGAATAATAGGATCCATCTTGATAGTATTTGGGCTATATTCAGTCCTTTGGGGGAAACACAGAGAGAATTTGGAGATCAAAAGTGCTTCTGCTGCTGCCGATGATGAAATACCAGAAGCAATAAAAGCTAATTCTAATCCTAATTTACAACCAAATAACAATAATAATGGAAATATGGGACCAAACAAGCCCTCTAATTCACTTTTTATTACCATTTCTGACCCTGAAAACCCCATCAAACCCAACCAAGTCCCAAGAGAATGATTGAGGGGGAAATTAGGGGTGTTGGAGATGGGCATTTTTGTCTTTTCGCATATTATCCCTCCCTCTCCTTCTCTATATTTATGGTGTTTGAGTACTTTGGGTTTAGTGATCATATGTGTACTAATGGCAATATATATATGTATATTTAGTTAATATAAGTTGTGATCTCTCAAGGGTTTTGTTGTAATTTTATCGGGCTGAAATTCGATCATGAAACGATTTTGTTTTTAGCTTTTCTTTGTTTCTTGAGAAATAGAGTGTTTATAAATATTCATATTTATTTGCGTAAGCTTTCAAAAGATGGAAAAAAAAACAAGACTCAATGTTTATGATGACCTCAAGCTAATTTTTAGAAAATTGGCCAAGATTATTTTAAAAGTCATTACTGCTAGAAATGTTAAACGTCATTTTTACTCTTTTCTTGAAGGTCAGCGATTTAATACATCATCCCCACATTTGTTATACTAAAAAAATCATTACAATTAAGCGAAGAAATATCCATAAATAAGTTTATACCTTTAAATATATATATTAAAGGCAAACTACACTTTTCCAATATTGCACGTCCCCCTATAAATGGCAAGACAAATTAAATTTGCAACATAAGCAATAAACAAATCACAGCCTAAATAAATTACAATTATAAGATTAATTTTTCAAAAAAAAATATTCAACTTTATGCTATAATACTCTAGCTTACCTTAAGGTCCATGGAGGGGTAAAAGAGTGAAACCCAAATGAAACCTAAAGATCAATTAAAAGCATAATTTGTTAAAATAATAATATTATCAATTAATAAACTGGCTTTAATACATTAATATTCTATTATTGTAATTAATTATATAAGATACCCTTTTTTTAGTCCCTTTGTATCAATATGGTGGAATTTGCTGACATCTTTTGATTCAAATTCCAAGGGAATCAAATTTGTTATGCTGTTCAAATCCTAGTGGGTTGACCTTTTTGTACATAAATAAATAAAATAAATAAATAAATATATGTGGTTATTTGGTAGATACTCCTCTTCTTGAGTGCACAAATTGCATCTCAAGTTTGCATTTTTTTTTTTTTTTGCATCTGATTCCTCCAAAAAACACCACCAATTTTCTTTGTTTATGAATTAATTGCATTCTCTATTTTAACATTTTTATAGTAGTAATTTACCTAGCTCTCTCTTTGTTCAATTAAAAAGAATATTTTCGAGAATAAATGTTCGTAAAGATTAAAGAACGTTATCTTTATGTTTATCAAGCGAAGATATATATCGATCATATAATATTTCAATAGGATACACTTTAGTTCCTCAAATTTAATATCTTTATTTGATTGCTAAAGTTCCTCAGTTTTTAAATATTTTTTATTTTAGCTTCTAAATTTTACAAAATTAAAAAATTATTTTAATGATTATCATTAATTTATTATTAATTATTTATACATAACATAGTGTCGTAGGTGAGGTGTCCACTCTTGTTCCAAAAACTAGTTCAAAAACTTTTTAAAATATCTACAAAAATATATATATCCTCAAAATATAAATACTTATAAGATGAGAATTATTAACTTAGTGTAAGAAGTATACAAATGTATATATTAATTCAAATAAGCTTTATTAAATTTCTTAATTTTCTTGATTATTAAAGAAAGATATCCAATGCTTAATTTTTTCCCTTCTTTTTTCCTTTTTTTTGCATAAACAAATATATAAGCAAAATAGCAGCTTCATCGTGGAAGAATCTGAATCTTTACTTTAATGTATCAACTTATCATATATATTATTCCTTATGAAGTTGTAAAACGTTGTCGTTTTCAAAGCATCATATATCAAACACAAATACAAGTTTGAGATATAAAATAGATCCACATGTTCCTTTAATTGATTATTTAATTATCATATATATATGTGTATTTTCCATTTGATATCTTTCTAGTATTTTATTGACCTCATAAAAATCTTTAATTATTGATATTTGAATATGTAATTAAGTTCGATTTTCTTCATTTTCAATAAACATTTTCAAAACCCTAACTAAATTCCAAATACTCTTGAAAAAGTAGTTTTCAAAACTTTATTTTTGCTTTTTAAATTTGATATGGATTTTAAAAGTATTTTAAAAAGTTAAAAGATAAAAGCAAAATAAAGTGATATGCAAGAGACAACCAATTATTTACTTATAAACTAAGCTTTAAAGTTAAATTTATAGGTAAATATCTATACCTTCATTTCATTATTTAGGTTTAAATATCATTTCATTTTAGTTTCTATACTTTCAAAAAACTTCTATTTTGATTTTTTACTTTTTAAGAAGTAACCATTTTGGTCTATATTTGTAAAATTTTATCTCAAATATTATACACCAACAAAAATTTTAATATAAATTTATGGTTACATTTCATGGAATTTAGTGGGTGAACTATCATGTTAAAATTGTAATCGAAAAAGTAAGATAAAAATGAAAATCAATGGACTTAAAATGGTCACTATTTAAAAGTACAATAGACTAAAACACACGCTTCGAAAATAAAGGACTAAAAAATCATGAACTACGACAAACCAAAATTACTGGACCAAAATAATAATTTAACTCAATGCAATAAAATGTCTTGATCAATATTATAGTCCTCTGAATAAACAACTATTCTTTTTGATTTTTTGATTTATTATTATTTTTGAAAAAACGAGTAGGAAGTACATATAATCTAATATATATATATATATAATTCATTAGTATTTGGAAAAGAAGGAAAAGGGAGAGAATATATTCCATACTTTTTCAAACCAAACCCAAAGCTTTTTTTTTTCTTCTTCTAATTCTCACCTTAAAAGTAAAAGGTATGCTCCATTGAACATGGAATTGTGTAGGCATATGGCCAAATAACTCATGGAAACACGTTTTACAAGGATATTTTAAAAAAAAAAAGTTATTGATTTTTTTAATTTTTTATTATGAATGTTATATTTTTTGGAGAGTGCTATTTAAAGTCAGGCTTATATTTTATAATATGATTGATCGGGTTTTATCTTTATGAATAATAATTTAAGCACAAACTTTCCATCACAATTTTATTAAACCGTTCTTAAAATCATCGAAATCGTGATTGTGAATTTGTGATTACTAATGAAGAAAACGAAAAATATACCAACGACTCAAATTTTACATTATTTTGAAGTAAGATAAATGTAGTGATAGAATATTGAATCTCTACCCTTCTCAACTAAAGGTATGCTTAGCTTGGCGAATTTTGTCACTCCTTTATTAATATATATCTTTAACTTTGTGGATGGTTATAATTTCAAATTTATTTTGTATTTTATCAGATATTTGTGTGGAATAATCCTTAAGGGTACAATTGGAATTAGGTGAAGTTGCATTGAAGGAATATTGAAAAATTTTAGCTTCTCACTTTATGAAAATTAAAAATTCAACAAAAGCTAGTGGGAGGAAAAGACAATATAACTAGAAAATATGTGGAAATAAAAAGTATTAAAGATATGGGAAAAATTCAAACTCAAATATTGTAAACTCTAACAAGATCATTTTCTAAAGTCTTGGCTAAATTAATTGAAGTTTAGAATCATTTCTAAGAGGAAATTAGAAAATAAAATAAATTTTTGAATTTTTTTTTCTTTTCTTATATTTATTTAATTTACTTTTACTAATGACCTATTTTTAGCTATTTTTAGAATAGTCGAGATCATTATTCTTCGTTAGACTTATAAATAGTATATTGATCATATATATATATACATATATTTGTGAGTTAAAAGATCAATAATTGACAATATTAAATAATAGAAAGATAGTTTAAATTTACAGTCATTGGATATTTATTACAGAGAGAAATATATATACACACGTAAATATATTAAATGGTTGGAAAAGTTTGACAGTGAATTATTATTCACCAAAAAGGATATACTTTATTTTAAGATCAAAATCAATTTCTTTTTAATGAAAGATTGAAATAAATTAAAATCTTACGTTGAACTAAAAACAAACAAACAAATATATTACTCCACTGTTTAATATTTTTACCTTTGCAAAATATATATATATTTTGTGTGTTATTCTATTATCCATGGCAGGAGACCTTGGCTATAAAAGTTAGGGCTTTCAGCAATGGAATATTTTCGTTCTTGAAAACTATTTTCGTCGCTGAAAATTATTGACAACAAAAGTGTTTTTATCGCAAAAAACATCTCGTCGAAAGTCTGTCGCCAAAGACAAAATGCTGCTTTAGTAGCATAATTTGCAACGAAAATATAATTTCGACGAAAAATAGATTACATCACCATTGCGATGCGACGTATTTTATTTTGATTTGGTATTCTTTCCTATTCACGTTGATTGATCTCTTTGACAACATGAGCATAGTTCAACGGTTAAGACAAGACGTCTTACTTCTTCTTAAGGTCGAAGGTTCGATTTCCTTGCCCACATTTGTTGTACTCATAAAAGAAATTATTTATCCCTTCCTTTGTTAGCTTTTATTTTATGGATTTCTTTCTTCTTCTTCTTTTTACTTTTTCCTTTTGAATTAATATATGATTTTCGTTTTTTTTCCCTCTCAATTTTTACAAGTTGTCTTTTTTACTCTAGATTACAATCCTCAATTTTAAGAATTTGGTTATTATATCTATATGTCAATGTCGAAATTCATCGTTTTGAAACACACGGAGACCAATCTACAAAATTTATTGATAATCAGCTAATATTTGCACTTTTAATTTTTTTTTATAAGAAAATTATCTCATAGTATCATGTGACAGATGGATTTTTTTAGATATAATTTTTTGAATTATAAAAAGAAAAAAGGTGTGAAAATGAAAGAAGCAATTAAAAAGCACATTGGATTGTATAAAATAGTTGGAAAACATATGATTTGATTACTCAACATTGCCACCATATATACCACACTACTAACATTTTTTCCTTAGTATTAAAAGCCTAAAAATCATATCTATTATTGCATCCAATTATACTTCAAAATAATTTTTAATGATTTGGTATTATTTTATATATTTTCTTTATTAAATTACTACTAATCCTAGATCACAATAAATTTGATATTTTCAATATACTACTATATTTAACAATCTCCATGCATGTAGACTGAAATATTAACATATTATTAAACATGTGGTCTATTATATGAAATGAAAATAAATCGATTCGAGCATAGGTCGGTGGAGACGAGACACTTGTTATTATCCAAAATATCAATAGTTCGACTTCACTCTCGCAATTGTTGAGTTAAAACATTGAAACTAAGATAACGCTTCAAGGACATTAGACTCTAATATCGTGTTAAATTACTTCTAGACCTAAAAATTTAAGCTAACGGTCAACTTGAATCTAGTTCGTTGTAGTTATGACACTTGCCTATACATTTGCCTATAACTCTCCCTTGGATGGTAGGTTAGAATCTTCTCCTCTTTACTTTTAATACAGTATTTTTTTAAGGAAAAAAAAAAGTTTAAGCTAATGGTTTAAAAGTAAAAAATTTTCAAAATATTTTTAACATTTTCTTCTCAACAAAGGTAAGAATTATGGTTGTTTTTGCTTGCATTTTATAAAATAACCTCAACCAAATAATATGGAAACGGTCAATGGATTAATCAATTAAATTTTTACCAACATCAACATGAACATAACTCTACTGATTAAAATATATATCTTCGAGCATAACTCTACTGATTAAAGTATATATCTCCGATCGAGCTCAAATGTCAGGTGGTGTAAAAAAAAACTGATTGAATTTTTTTGTTGGATAGCTAATTTTATGTGTTGGACAGCAATAACTCCCTAAAATTACACAGATAAAACAACCCAATAATGGGTCGATATCATGGCCATGACCAAGCACACTAAAATCTCTCTCTCACACATCTTCTTTTTCCCGATTATCACAATAATTGAATACCAATTATTTGAAAAATGAGGTCAATTTGCAAAACCACCAACCATTATTTGTTTTATCCTTAATTTTTAATTAAGGACTCTAATCAATTTGTATTTTTTATTATAAACTTCATCTTCAAAGGACATTTCGCCACAGCATTTCATCAAAATAATGGCACGCACCATTACATTTGAAGGTGATTTTTTCCTTTTTTTTTATTAATTTTTTTGTCCTTCGACAACTTTTTGTTAATAAGTTACTAATTAATTAATAATTCTAACCAAATACTCCACTTATGCAAAATTATGGTGCACTTTTCTTTTTCTTTTTTTTTTCTCTTTTTCACTTTTTTTTCTTTTTTGGGCAGGCTAATGACGTCACCCAAGTGATTGTATTTCCTTTCTTGAATAATAGTTGCACAAGAATATGAATAATAAATATCTAGCAACTATATGATAGCCAAATCACCACCATTAAGTTGTAAGTGGGTTAAAAGAATATATAAAAGTTTTATCCCTATATCCAATTTTAAATTCCTTCCTAATCTCCGTCAAAAAAAAAAAAACAAACAAAACAAAACAAAATAAAAAAAAATCATTTTTAACCTTTTAAAATTGTACATTTTTCAATTGATTTTTCTCAAGCAAATCTTTTACCATCCATAAATATCAAAAACAAAAGAAAAAAAATACCTAATGAGAAGTTGACCCAGTGTAAGAGTGCAGAAGATATCATCAAAATTGCATTATATTTGGAAGTGCAAGCCAAAACTGAAAGAATTTACCAATCAATTGTGTTTCTTTAATTACAAAGTTAAAAAATAGTCAACCAGCTCATGTTTTATTGATTTCAGTTCATTCATTTCAATTTTGATCAAATATATATAGTGGTTGGCCAAGGTCACTAAAAAATCAATAGATTCAATCTTCCCTTCCTCTTTCTTCTTCTTTCTTCCTCCCTCTTCTCACGCCATTTTGCAATTGTCGATTTTTTAAGCTTAGGGACCAAATAGAATCTTAAACCAAATCTCAACGACAAAACATGTAGTTTACCCAAAAAAAGGAATATATATATTTAGCCAAGAGGCTCTACCATTAAGGACTAATTACACAATTGTTTGGAGAGCAACAATGTAAGATATATCTCATGGTTAGCCTAATAATTGTTGATATCAGTCACACCCAAGAGAATCAGACTGTAGTATGATCAATACTATCTAGAGACTAGAACTAAGCAAGCAATAAAAATAAGAAATGCAACAAAAAAAACAGCAGGAAATGATTCTGATGAGCAGCAAAAGAATCAATATACAATGAGAATTAGAATGTATACCAGCCTGCTTCTGCTTCAGCCTTCAGCCTCAACCTCCCTTGGAAGCTGAATCATCTTTTGGAAGAGCAACATAGTTCACAGGTATTATTATGTTGGGAACTCTAACACTTTCTCTCCGATCTTTGCTGCCGGAGAACGCGTACCGGCCTGGAGTGCCCACCCGGCGACCGGGGGTCGCCACCAATGTGTTATTCTGACCCAATGGTTTTTTAGCTAGCGGCTTTGATCCATACAGTGCCTCTTGTTCCGAAGCAAGTTGTTCTTGCAACCGTTTCTGCTCCTGTTTTTACCAAAATGCTTGTTAGAACACCAAAGGGCTAACTTCAGTTTTTTGTCAAACAATGATATTAGGCATACTACAAATTAGGCATGTCAATCAACTAGCTTTGGTTCAACCAAATAAGCTTTGAATTAAAAGGTCTTTGTCAGGTATAAAATTTGTATTATGATTTCGTACACAAGTATTAAAATGATAATTTTTTTAAAAACATGGACGATCAAAATGAGCAAAATTTGAAAATATATAAATCAAAATAGAATTTAAACGTTAAAATTAACCTGGTTCTGTTCAACAGAACCTAATGATTGTGCATAAATAAATATATTCTATTTGGATTTGTTCAATTGGGCTCTCCTCAGATTGGGTTGTGAACCTCTAATTAACACTCAACTCGGAATTCCTAATACAATGGACTAGCAATTTGGACCTTATAAACGGTGGGTTGTTTATAATCGACAAAAAAATATGCTGAGGATAAAGGAAACAGATTGCAAAAGTTTGTGAAGCATCGAGGTTGTTAGATTACAAGAGAGGAATAATAGTCGAGATCTGTACCCGTGATTTTCGCTTCTCCTCTTCTCTCTCGTGTCGCAACTTTGCATCTTCCTCCAAGGTACGTAAAAGAGGAACCTGAAAGTTATAAAATCAATGTCACTACCGAAGCTACCACAATGCAAGCCCAAACCTGATTTAATGTTCCTTACCTTCTCATATGTGAAAGTAATTCCCCTTTCTGCTTCCCATGCTTTAACTTTGGTAACCAAATTTTCAACCATGGCTAATCAACAAAGTCAGCTTAATTAGTTACAAAAGGGACTAAATATGCATGGAGGATGTCTATTGCTATGATGTAGTTTAAGTAGTACTTCGTTGTCCTTGAATATTAGCTTGAGAAATTAGGTTTTCAAGTATGCGACAACTTGAAGAATCATATATAGTATACATAGGAGAATATGGAAAACTTTCATTCATATTTGGTAAAAGCAACATTCTAAAAAATATAGCATATATGGGCAATATGACATGATTCAGAAATTTAAAGAACAGGCCAAACTAAGAGCATCACGAAAATCTCACAAGGTAATTTGGTGAGGAGCGTTCTTGCTTTCTCGGCTCGTTTCAAATTCTTGTGAGCTCCTCTTCCGGCGCTGTAACGATTGTCATCCTACACAAAAGAACAGGTTAACACAGAAGCTTGAAATTATGGTCCACAAATATCTTCTGAATGCAATGAAGTCATAATTTCGATCAGTCATGTGATTTTGAAAAATCGCAACGAAGAAGCAGTAGTTTCCAAACAACTAAAATGTTTGTGGCACGTTGAAGTGTTGGGATTATGTAACAGAATCTATATTCTAGTTCTTTACAATAAAATGAACCGATAAGTTAGAAAAGTAAACGCTGCGTGTATACAAGTAGGAATATTCTCGGATCATATCACCCTTACGTAAAAAAGAAGTCTCTTAAAATAAGTTCAAAATAAGTTAGAAAATCTAAAGTGTGACTATTATTAACCTAATAGAAGCTACTTAAACTACACAATAAAGTCAAGGATAATACCAACTGCACGTGCATCACCATGAGTCTGAAGTCATATACATAAATGTGTAGCTACATATGTGTTGAAATGAAAAGTAGTAAATGCCTATGAGTCTGGAACTCAGATCACAATGGGATCTGAAAATGTACCGTCACCATAAATCGATTCTTTCATTATCAACCAGTGAAAACTAAAAGATATTCTACAGAGGAAATCGTGGAAGCACCCAAGCAAGTAGAACTCATTGTATTCCTATTCTACAAAGTTAATCAGCTTTTGAATTTTATATGTATTTACGACAGCAATGAGACATTGCAGTTTCAAAAGAAGTACAATTCTAAATCGATGACTGTGATGCTGATTTTTCCCAGATGCGGATGCAATTACAAGTTTAAGCACCATGTTGCAATCTATTATAAATCTATTCTTTCCAGACATAGTCATATATGGAGCCTTGTACCTGGTTTTCAATCTAGGCTTATAGAAGAGTGTAGCAGAACATAACGATTAGAGAGAGAAAAAAAAATCAATGAACTATCACCAATTTTAACCAAAACCTGTCCCCCAACCATTATATCCTGTTGTGGCCAGGAGGAAAACTCCTAGTCTCTAATCCAAATGCTGCTAACAAGATCTCAGTACTCACCAGAAACTGAATTAACCTCATTAAACCAGCAACCTCAAACGAGTAAAAAGAAATACTTCACAGTCGGCACGGATTGTTAAATCTGTTTTTATTATTCACCAAGTGTTATGACTAGAACAAATCTAAACGGTGTTGATTGATATTGAATATACATTTATGATTAACAATTGAAGTAAGATGTAACATGCTATTCATATATGGTAAATAATCACAGCCAAATGCATTATGTACCCTTTCATAGTCATCGAGCCACTTCTCCTCCTGCAATGCAAATTGCCATTTCTCTACTTTGTCCAAGATATCCTTTCTACTTAGAGCCTGCTCTTTAGCTTCAACAACCTGATCATCCATGCTAGAAAGTAGATCAGAAAGATTGATATTGCCTGCAAAAGTCAAGTTGACACAAAAATAACATTTAGAAGTTAAAAGGCATATTAAGAAAGTAGTTCCAATTTAACATAGATATTTAAGATATGAAGAAAGTCTTAAACCTGAATCTATGAGACTGGTAAGAGTCGTTCGAGCAGCATTGCTGTCTATATCCATGTGAACGCCTCTATATATTTCTTCAAGTTCTGTTTGCCTTTTAAAAATTAGCTCCCTCATCTTGCTGGTTTTCAAAATATTTAATCTCTCAACTTCAACTTCAACCTAGCATTCATTCAATTAAGAAAGTCGTAAATAATGTGTACCACCCAGATTCTTCTGAGGAGCCCTGGATAGAGAAAGTCAAATGATAGTCAAGAGAAAAGGCACAACCTGTTCAATGACATCTATAGCAAGACATCCTTTCCCAGACACCTCATCAATCGAAGATGACATCAAACAAGTAACATGGTCGAATTTTTTTCGATCATCAGAAGGCGCGTCCATGAGATTCCATAGCTCCGTCAACTTCTTCCCAAGAACTTGAAGCTACAGTACATGGGGTGGGGGGTGAAATAGGATGATAAATATACATGAATTGTATTATGTAATAAGAAGTGAGATCATCTGTGAACCTAGTATCATATAAAGCAGAGAAGGGAACATAACGTAAATAGATCAAGGTAAGTGCTTGACTATCTAGTATCTACCTTTAGCAGCCTCTCTTGCTTATCTTGTTTTAGAGAATGAATAACACCGGCTAGTCTTGCGAGAGTGTCATTACTGATGCTCCTCGTGGGACCACTTTTAGGATCACCCAGGCTTGGATGGACTTCATTAACAGTCCTCAAAAAATCAACTGACATTACCACCGATAGCTCATGGATGAGACTAATGTTGCTGTTCACCTTTTGCAGACGTAAATGCTGCAAAAATGGAGAGAAATAATTCAGGCGATATGTCCTATAATTCTATGGACTGCAAAAATATAGCATAAAAAATAAAAACACACACGTTCTCCACAAGACAGCAACCTTTTCACTTTGTAATTCTTGCAGATGTAGTTTAAGTTCACCCAGCTTCTTGGCCGTTAAATCACGCTCATCAATTTGCGGATCAACGTAACTTTTAGACTGATTGCTTCCTGCTATTTCTGAACATATGGATACAACCTGTGCTTGAACTTCTGAAAATTCCTTTAGTCTTTCACACTTCTTTGATCTCAATTCTTCACGAATGAGTTTTATGGCAACGACTTGCTCCTTGAGGGTGCCCCTTCCCTTCTCCAACAGAAACGATAAGTAAATAAATAATCCAACTCAAAAGGTTAAAATGGAAGTTGTAATAGAAACCACTTTGTATATGAAACAGAAATTTGAGGAAGATAAAACCCATTATGCCACAGAAACCTACTCGAGAAAAGGAGGAGAAGCCTTCACCGAGAGCAGATGCGATGCCAGCAATTTCAGTTTCTGCTTCTGCTAGCTGTTGGTGCAAATCGGCCTTGTACTTTCTCGTTTTCTCAACTTTTCTACGGTAAATATCGAGGCATTCTTGCTCAAGTTGTAGAAGCATTTTATCTCTTTCACTATCACTCTCCCCAATTTCATCCCATATAATCTATATGTCAACAAAGAATCGAGAGTTAACAAATCGAAAAATGATGCAAGAAGACAAGACTGTCAGTACAAGCTGTGAAATTACTAACGAACAAACAAGAAAGGGGAAGTAAAATTGAGTCCACATTTACACTACGACTAAACAAAATTGAGTCCACATTTACACTACGACTAAACAAAACTAACTCAATCGGTACCAAACGCGATAGGGAAGCAACGCAATGAACTAGTTCGAACCCTACTCAACACCCAGTGGGTGGAATTAGTATACAACAAAACTTAAATCAATAACATAGAGCGTCCAACAGGCTTCAATAATCAGATCGTTTCGTGAACAAGGAAATTAAAATGAAAGAGAAGAAAGATAAGAACCTGCAATTCGCGGAGGAGAGAGCCGCAAGTGGTGCGAGAAGGGGAGAGCGTGGGAGGCACCTTCGCCATTTCCGACATCAAAATACAGTAGTAAGCAGAGTTGCAGAGCAAATCGGGAAAACGAAAAAACAAATTCGGGAACCTATCGCGAAGCGAGTCCGATCAAAAAACGAAACGGATGAGCGTTACGAACAGATGAAATTCCCAATTCTCTGAAATGCGATTCCAGTGGGTCACTGGATTCACTTCTTCAATCCCTCGAAATGGCGAAGAACCCTAATAAGAATCAGAAAATTTCCGTTTCGAAAAATGGCAACTGCGGATTTTGGGTTCGGTTTTGGCGCCAAGCGCTCCCTTTGATTTTCTCTTTCAAATTAATAGATAATAAATAATTGTATAAAAAAATTATTATTCCTTTTTTTACTATTATGATTCATTTTATTCCCTCTTTTCGTTGTTAACAATACATACATTATTTTCTTCCAAAAAAATATATATATAAATATATACATACATTACTCATAAAATAAAATAAAAAATTTCGATACAAATACATATAGAGGCAAGAATCTAAACTTACGACGGATAGGAACATAGCTCAAATAGTTTATGGTATTATCAATTAAAAAGATCATAGGTTTCGATCTCCATTTCCACATGTTAATTAATTAAAAATAATCAAAATATACGGTAGGCCATTGATGTTTACCTGATCGAGGATATAAAGATGTTTTAATAGCATGGTTCAATTGTTCAATACATCACTTGTATCTCTAAAAATCAGAATTTTAAATTATACGTACTCTTATTATCGTGTCATACTAAAAAAACCACTAATTTATGTTATATCGACTATCGTTTCATTTATAAGAAATTTTTAATTTCTTAAAAAAAAGATAAATAAATAATTGGATGCCTTTATTTTTAAAAAATAGAAAGATATAACGAACATAACTCAGCGGTAATTGTCATATAATAGAGAGACATAAGTGTTTTTATAAAAGTAACTTCAACTGCTATTATTTTTTTAAGATTAAATTATAAATTTAAATGAAACTTCGTTTACTTTTTTTATATAAATTTAAATTAATTGTATCGTCAATTTCAATACAACTCGTATATGAACAGAAAAAAAAAATTAGTACGTTAAAAAATAATAAATGTCTCCTAGAAAATAATTATTGTATTATGTTTTTTTCAAAATTATACCCAAAATTT
The DNA here is from genome assembly GCF_013281855.1 of Momordica charantia. Lineage (NCBI taxonomy): Eukaryota > Viridiplantae > Streptophyta > Magnoliopsida > Cucurbitales > Cucurbitaceae > Momordica > Momordica charantia. The sequence goes on along the minus strand of NW_028275167.1, from coordinate 27,026,379 downwards.
GTAACATTGTATTCTTAAAAAATAAAATAAAAAATGACTATCGTCGCATATGATTCTTTTAAAACTGATTTAATTAATTTTTTAAACAACAGTCTCTTAAATACGAATTTATAAATTTTCGTTGTACTAACAAAAAAAATTATAAATTTTCGTAAAATTATCGTGTTCCTTGTTTTATGTTACGCAATAATGTCGCATCAGTTACGTTACAGTCAAAAATCAATACGAAAATTAAATGGGCGAAAATTACGGTAATGTCAATTTTAGACGACAAAATTTCAAACACGTATTCTAGAAATAAGAAATAATAGTGATTAACAAAAATCAAACAATGACCAACTTTTTTTTTTTCAGATAATAAATTTTCATTTGTGCGATTATGTGTGTGTGTGTTTTTTTTCTCTTTCAATGTATAACATATGTAATTGTCTCTTTCTAATTTAACTTATTATATGGGTTGAAAGTTTGAATCATTCCTTTCATATTTGTAGTACTGTGTTTTACTGGTAATATTAGTTGAAATTGTTGTATCGAAATACTGTTTGCTGGCGATAGTGTGGCAGTGTGTCTCACCTGCTGTTGATGCAGAAAATTTGGCTTTTCGAGATCTCGTCAAATGTGCACCAATCCTCTAAATACAAAAAGGGGTCGGTGGATCAATGTGACGGGTAAAACAGATTGAAACTAGGACCGGTGTGACTTTTACCACACGGGCTCCATGCTTAAGTTAGTATCAAAAGTCGAGTGCAGAGAATAGGATGTTCCGACGTACCTTTTGAGTTTTGTTCATCCTTTTTTATAGTAGTTCCATCTAAATCTTAACATACCTCCACAATCCAAATTTTCAGACCCGTTACTTTATTGTGGGCCTTCGGTTGGATCGAGAATAAAGGCGACATAATGCGAGTGTAACTGCAAAACTGTTGGATGGACCGTTACAGTTGGCGTCAAGGCCTGGTCGGTGCCGAGCAATGGTCAGCCGAGAGCCGGCTCGGGCCGCCGGGTGCCGGCCCCCTTTCCTGGATCGTACTTTCTTCTCGGGCTCCCTTCTGCCTCCCGTCGCTTGGTCTCTTCTCCTTTTATCCTCCTATAACAGTAGCTCTCACTCTCAAAGTAGAAAGCTAGAAGCATGTTAAGGCTTCTATATTGAGAGTACTTGGTCGTTCCATAGATAACAATTTTTTGGGAATACCCCTTCGTGGTCGCTTCGTTTGTCGAGAAAAATTTTCAAATTGTTTATTTCTTGTTGAATCTTTAAATTAAGTTTCTTGGGCACTACTATCCGGCTTAATTTACCGTTAGTTTCTTCGTTGGCCTTGGGCTATAACTTGAGTTGGACTAATTTGCTCGCCTTCAACACTCGTGAGTTTTTAACCTATCTTGACTTTTTGCCAATGATTTTGTACCCTTGAGTTTTGTTGCTTGGCTTGGCTCGTTCGTCCTTGCTTTTTGTTTTAACCTTTCTGTGCTCATTTGCTTGCTATTTCAGCATCTCTGGAATTTCTCGTTATGGTTTGATCTTTCTGGTTTACTGAACGCTAGCTCGTCGGCCTGCTTATGGTTTGGCCTGGTTCGAGTTTCTTAACTAGCTTTTACCGTCGACTGTATTTCCTAAGCCCCCACTTGAGAAACTCATACAAAGATAATTGCTCAATTAAAATAGATAATCAATTCCTAAAATTCTTGTGACTTTATTGAATCAGAAAAGATAATAGAAAACATGCTTGAAAACATAAATTATCAAGATTGGAAAGGAGTATGCAATTATAAGAAAATCCCAACCTACGATACTTAAACATGCGGTTGCTAGCAAGTAAAATCTGAACCTACCCAATAGTTAGAAAATTAAATTTAGAAGTTAAATATTGTCCTGGGATGCAAGTTTTATCAACATTTTCACGTTGACTTAGCTTCCCTGGCATTGGCCTTTCTCTTTCTGTTAGGTTCTCCTAATATCATTTTTATCTCCCTGACAGGGGACTTGTTGTCCTGGTCGCTATTCGAGGTTGCTTCGATATATTCTTTGAGATAACCTCTCTGGATGAGGTTCTCTACCTCTTCTTTTAGATCGATGCAATCTCGTGTAGTGTGACCATGGTCTCGATGAAAGAGGCAGTATCTTTCTTTACTCCTCTTGTTGGAATGTGCTTTCATCTTTTCAGGCCATTTGAGTAGTCTATGGTTCTTTATCTTCATCAAAACCTATTCAAGTGGACATATAGTCGGGGTGTATTTCTTAAATTCCCTTTGGGAATCTTGTTGAACTGATTGCTCTCGTTTGCTGTCCCATCTCGACCAGTGTTGCTTTTCTTTGAATCTCTCATTCTTCTCTGTATGCTTATCCTCATAATCTTATTTTGAGTGGATTAATTCCACAACACTTATATACTTCTATGTGCGACTTAGTGCCTTTGAGAAATTATTTTGAGTCTTTTTCCCAAAGAAGAATAAGAGTCGCTCGTCTTTCATGCCGAACATGAAGGCCAGGAGTGATACCGCATCTGTAAGGCCTTCAACTTGCAGCTTTTCCTCGTTGAACCGAGCCACATAGTCCTTAAGGCTCTTTGCTGATTTTTGTTTTATAGAGAGGAGGTATGCCATAGGTTTGCTCCTATTTCGTCATCCGATGAACTGGGTAACAAACACTCTTGCCAATTTGAAGCCCGAGATCGATTTTCTTTTCAACTGTCGAAACCATATATGAGCCGAGCTGAACAAAGTGAGTGAGAACACTTTGCATCTAATAGCCTCCGTTATGCCATAGATGTCCATCCATTATCGATATGCATCAAGGTGGTCGACAGGGTCTGTCGATCCATCGTACTGTTTGATGGATGGTAGCTTGAATTTTGGAGGAACTTTCTCCCTCATAATCTCCTCTGTAAATGAAGAGTTCGCCTGGTCAATCATCTCTTCAAGTTTGAATTATTTGTCTTCCGTTTTTTGGGTAACCTCCCTGACTGCTAGGCTCGGCCATATGGTCTTCCTTTGTTGGCGCCAAGATGTTCTCGGCCTGATGGTTTTCTTTTGTCAGGAGTAGTACGTCCAAGGTCGGCTTGGTTATTTGGGTAGTTTTTTCTTCTGCTATGCTCCACAGATTTATGTTGTCGCGTAGTTGCTTGTTGACCCAGCTGACAAAAAACATTGGCTCTAGGCCTGTCGTTTCCTCCTATCTTCAGCTTGCTCTGAGCGTTATTGGTCGACTCTTCAACTTCTTCGACTTTTGGATTTTTGCCTTTTCGGAGATCTAGGACAGATAGGGGTGGTCTTACTTCTTGTTGCTCGAGTCGTTGAAGAAGCAGGGACATGTTTTGATGCATTCTCTCGATCTTTTCTTCTAGGGCGGCCATCTTGCGTTGATCTGGAATCTGTCGGCTCATCTCTCCTTGATCCTGCTCGGGAATTTGTCGATTTGTCTCGTCGTCAATTCTTTCGGTCGAAGGCACACCCTGTTTCGCTTTCCTTCTCGGGTGGCACTCCTCATCACATTGTCGTGGATTCGTCCTAGAACTCATGTTGATGATTTGTTTCTACTTTAGATTCTGTCTCACACCCTGTTTTTCCTCTAGAATTCCTCGGATCCTAGCAGTGCTCGACTAATCTGATCGTCTTGACTTGATCTTAGTCATCCCCACAGACGACGCCAATTGTTGATGCAGAAAATTTGGCTTCTCGAGATATTGTCAAATGTGCACCAATCCTTTAAATACAAAAAGGGGTCAGTGGATCAACGTGACCTGTAAAACAGATTGAAACTAGGACCGATGTGACTTTGCCACACGGGCTCCGATGCTTAAGTTAGTATTAGAAGTCGAGTGCAGAGAATATGATGTTTCGATGTACCTTTTGAGTTTTGTTCATTCCCTTTTCTAGTAGTCCCATCTGAATCTTAACATACCTCCACAATCCAAATCTTCAGACCCATTACTTTATTGTGGACTTTCGGTTGGATCGAGAATAAAGGCGACATAATGCAGGCGTAACTGTGAAATGGTCGGATGGACCGTTACATTTGGGGCCAAGCAGTGGTCGGTCGGGAGCCGGCCCCCTTTCCTTGCTCATGCTTTCTTCTTAGGCTCCCTTCCGCCCCGGTCGCTTGGTCTCTTCTTCTTTTATCCTCTATAACACCTGTAAAAATCCACAATGTCGAACGCAATACCGATGTGGTGCTTATTCACTGAATTGCTAGGAACATGTGAAGTGTATGGCTAACCCAATAACGAAAGTTTCGTAAGGGAACTAAGGGTCAAATTGTTTTGAGAAAAAGAAAGATACGAAAGATGTCAAAACTTCTTTTCCCGGAGAAGAAGCAATGACAGTATCTGGACCATAAGAATAAGCTAACTCTGTTCCCGCAACTGCGCTAATACAGAGGATGCTTAATGTCTAAATTATAACTCAGTTTGGAAGAGCTAAGATGAGAGCATATGCTATAGGAGAGCATTTTGGAAAAGCGTGCTCCTACAAATATGGGTCATACCATTGAATAGATTTTAACGGTCGACTGTACGAATATTATGACAGGTGAAATAACATTTACGATAACCGAACTCATACATCTGCCGAATAATCTTTGCTCGAAATGAGATAATGTACGAGCATGGGTTGCTCATCTTGGGGGCATGCATGGTTTTCCTACTTCGACCTGTCGGAAATGGAATTGAGCCCTCCACCCTCGTGGCATTCGAAAATTCTCCCACGTGTTTTATGGTATTCTGCCCATGCATAAATATATATTTTTTTAAATTACAGTAGGACTTGTAATAATAAATAATTTCACGAACAACCAACTTTTTTCTCGAAATATATTTTTTTAAGTACAATAGTAGAAGTAAATTATGTCTAATTAACTTGTCATGTGATGTTTAAAAATAAAAAAATAAAAACTTGTCATGCTCATGTCGGTACAATGATCAATTAGTTTTGATAGTTTCTCTTATTTATTAAAATATAACACAATAAACTTTAAGTACACGAATTCAAATATTTGAACTATACACAAAATTATTAATATTTCAACTGTTGAGTTAAACGGAGTATATTTCTTAATTCACTGTAGGATCATATGCATATTGAAAAAAAATATATAAAATAGTTGTAAATAGATGTTTCATGTTAATCTTTAATAATAGTTTGCATTTTAACTCTCTAAATTAATAACATGTGGAAATTTTGATTTACCTAAGGTTTGCATGACTTTTAATTTATGGTGTGTAAGTTTTGTTATTTAATATTTAATATAACGTAGGAGCTTCATAAGTTTGAATTTACTTGACGTGACTAGTTTAGATATATTAAATTGGAGTGGTTATATATCTATATCTCTTAATTGATTTATAATTATGTATTCAATACATTCATATATGTGATATAATACTTAAATATCGTTTATAATATATTGGATGTGTTTTTTTAGTTGTAAACATTATTTTCAAAATTTAAATTCAATCCACTGCGTTTTAATATTTTCATTTATATTATTTTGGTTGATAGACATTTTAAACATGTTCATACTAACCATATAAAGTTACGGAGACTTGACTGAAATAAGGTCAACTAAGTCAAGCTATTTTATTTAGTAGAAACTAATGTGTGGATGGTGGATTAAACCTTTGACCTTTAACAAATGAGTAAGATATCTTAACCGTTGAGGTAAGCTTGTATTGACAATCAAGTTATATTAAATAAATAAATAAATAAATAAGTGGGTTGGTCAGTATACGATTTCAAATACACAAAAGCACATTATATATTATTGATTAAATGTTTTTCAAAATTGAGGGATACTCAGAGTTTCCTCTAAGTGGAGCGTAGATCGGCCTCAAAATTAAAAATAGCACAGTAAAAATATATAAACGATTAAATATTAAAATAACACGAACTAACAAAAATAGTACACACGTGTATAACTCGTTAATTGACATCTGGGAAGGAAAAAGAAAAAGATATCATTTGTAGCTGAACTCGTTGAAAACTGTTTGCATCATCCAATTAAACGGCGGTGGATAAAGTGGAGTTTTCCCTCCAATTCATCTCGGCCCTACGAGGTCAAATCCCAACGAATCCTACAGTTTTCCATCTACGTGGCGAGATCTAAGAAATACTTAAGTTACATCTGCCCGCAGGGGATTAAAACCTCTTAAAGTCGGCGTGGCTAAAAAATCGCCATAATTGAGACGGCGCGTCGGCGCCATAAAATGTCAAAAGAAAGCTCAAAGTTTCTCACGGTTTCTTTCTTCCAATTGCCATCGCTCGGTTCGCTTCCTCCGATGAGAAAATGAGCTCATGCGGCGGCCCTACTCCTCTCAACGTCATCGGAGTTCTTCTGCGATCGGAGTCTTCCCGGGCCTGTAATTCCGACGAGAATTCCCGGATTCTGAGGGATTTCGTTACTCGCGAAGTCAATGCTCTCCTCTGGCTCTCTCTCATCACCGTCACTGCGGTTCTGATCAGCAAGGTTGTTGAGCTCTTCAGATTGTGGTCGAAGGCGAAGCAGCTCCCCGGCCCTCCTTGCCCGTCTTTCTACGGCCACTCCAAGGTCATTTCGCGCCAGAATCTCACCGGTGAGTTGTTGATTTGATGTGATCTGTGCGTTTTCTCTCTTCTTTCGCTTAGCTATTGAGTATGTGGTTTTAATGGCGAGACAGGAGAGTAGAAGGAGGAGGATTTAGGAAGTTGAGTTTTGCTTGCTTTGTTTAGGCTACTCCAATTTGTTTGGATTCAACAAAATTGAGTCTGATTTCCAATTCAGCTGTAATTGGATGCGATTGATGATCAACGACTCATGTGTTGGAAGCAACTGGACTGTTTTGTCATTATTTACTAATTTTTTATGAGAAATAAGTTCCAATTGATGAGATAGAATTCACAAATGCTCCCATGGAACATAAAAAAATAGCACGTTTCAATTCTTAGTAGCTCGCACCACTTTAAACCAAAGAACACTCTATTTGCTTTTTAACGGAGTCCCGATAAGGAGAGAGAGTAAACCATGACAGCTTGACCTTGGAGTGGTTTTAATCAAATATCCGAAATAACTTCGGAAAAGTTTTGCCTAGTGGAATCACAATGAAGGAATAGAGATCAGTTGGTTTACTCCTAGACATACAAAGGCGGCTCCAATTTGGTTGCGGAGCGATGGTTGGGTAGCTACTTTGGAACGCTTTTACTTTCTATGGAAACTTTGATTTCCAGATCGCTTCAATCAAAGATTTTGGGTGATCACCATCCCCCCGTACAAACTTATAAGGAATGATTTACTAGAGAATCCACCAGATGAATTTTTACAGTAGCACCTCCTATCCTGTCTATTTGAGATGTAAACATTGGTGAAGGAATCCATGGGGCCAAGTCAGTCTTCCACTTCGTGATCATACAAATTTATATAAAAATAAAAAGTTCTAGGGTCTTGCCTGCCACTCCTGCATGAATTGTTTGCCTTGAGATTTTTTGTCCTCGTTCTTTCATTGATGGGGACGAAGAAAGATAAATGATTGAAAGGACGATTAGTGAGGATCATAACCTCCTTTTAATTGCTTACATCGGTTATTAAGTTTTGTTTATTTCTACTTGGCCCCTCATAAATTAAATATATATATATACCGAAAGGGTATCTATGCATATTTTTCATACTCCATAGTTATACGAATTTTTTTTTTTGGTAAAAGAAATAATTTCATTGATGTATGAAATTACCAAAAGCCAAAGTTGGGATTACAAGAAGCACTTCCAATTAACTAGAAGGGAAGAGTAGCTATAGTGATGAAACAAAGGAGAACATTTACACCAACATCGTAAACTATAGCATCAAAAAGCCTCTCAAAAGGTTGACGTTTGTTGTTGAAAGTTCTTTGGTTTCGTTCACCCCATATGATCCAAAGAAAAGCTCGAATAAAGGTCAACCAAAGCTGTTTCTTTTGTTTTTTAAATGGATGTCCAGCTAAGGTGAACTATAAAAGAGAGGGAGGATGATTTAGTAAAGCTGTGGACCATCCAAAAGTGTTTTGTAGGAAATTCCAAAAAGCCGAAGCAAAGGTGCAAGAGACAAAAAGTTGTTGCTGTGTTTCTGGGCTGGATCGACAAATAGAGCACCACTGGTGAAATAGCCATATATGGCAACCGGCGTTGAAGCTTTTCGTTGGTGTTGATGGCATGGTGACTAAGCTCCCAAAGAAAAAAAAATTCACGTTTAATGGGTATTTGTCCTGCCAGATTGCTTTGGAAAGCCATTGAGAAGTGCCCGGGAAGGAGGACAAAAGGTCTTTAATCAGAGACCTTGTGGAGAAAAAACCAGAAGGCTCCATTTTCCAAAACAATAAGTCTGCTCCCATACCTAGTTGAACATCTGTTAGCTGGAAAGAGAGAGTAGTCCATTCAGCAATTTCATTGTCCTTTAGATCACTGTATTTTGCTTAATTAACATTTGTTGTTCACTTGTGTGGCTCCAAATGTTGATTTTTTCCTACAAATACCCGATGTTAACATCATATTGTTTGATAAATATATTATTTGATATACAATTTATCTTGATAAAAGATTGTATATTGACTTACCCTACCTTCATTTGTTTACTGCAGCTCATGTATTTTTTTCTTCAATTATTACTGGATAATATTATCACAACTCTGCACCATATCGAGCAAATAATATTGATTGTTTTCATTGTTTATGATCAAATTGAATTAAATGTTTAAAGTTTAGAATAAGAACTGTTTTATTGGATATTTCTGTCGCTCATATGCATTTGTTTATTAATCCTTTCTAGCACTTTGTGTGCTAAACTCTTTTGTCCTGCAGATTTGTTATATGAATCTCATAAAAAATATGGACCAGTTGTCAAGCTATGGTTGGGTCCCATGCAGCTTTTAGTGTCTGTAAAGGAGCCAGCGCTTCTCAAAGAAATTCTGGTGAAGGCCGAGGATAAATTGCCTTTGACAGGGCGGGCATTCAGGCTAGCATTTGGGCGTTCCAGTCTCTTTGCTTCCTCTTTTGAGAAGGTACAAGTTATTGTATTTTTCCCTCGTATTTTATTCGCACAAGGCCACAAATGTGATGGTATATAACTGAGAGATTTTTGTGGGAGCAGAAAAAGGTGGTAGCTCTCATTTAATCATTTCATGAGTAGGAAACATTAGTATAGATTGAGTCACTAAGTCGTTTTAGCTGAATAAGAATTTTATTCGTTATTTCATTTTGTTCTTGATGTTTGGAGTATGAATTGCAAACCCATTAATGGTACTCTGTAGTAATGTTTTCTTTGGGTTTTTATTTCTGTAATTGGAGTCCTAGCTACATTTCCTGTCAGAGGAAGCTGCTCTAGGCAGCGATGTTAAGCGAGGCCTTTAACATATTATATTGAATGAACTTGATTTCTAGCCTTTTTTATCATGTAATTGTCCTGTAGTAATATTAATTATACCGACTATAATTGCCTTATGCTAAATTAGTGTTTGATTATCTTATTCTGTCACAATCACAAGTACAGGTGCAAAACAGAAGACAGTGGTTAGCAGAAAAGTTAAATGAAATATCATTTCAGAGAGCTAATGGGATTCCTTCGAAGGCTGTGGATTGTTGCATGGGGAGGGTAGAAGATCTTATGATTGAAGAAAGTGTAGATTGTAATAAGGTCTCTCAACATTTGGCTTTTACATTGTTAGGATGCACACTTTTTGGGGATGCCTTTTCGGGTTGGTCTAAGGCAACCATCTATGAGGAACTTCTGATGATGATTGCTAAAGATGCCAGTTTTTGGGCCTCCTACAGAGTTACTCCTATTTGGAAACAAGGATTCTGGCGGTACCAGCGCTTGTGCATGAAGTTGAAATGCTTAACACAAGATATTGTTCAACAATATAGAAAACATTACAAGCTCTTCTCTCACTCCCAGAATCGGAACCTTCATAATGAAACCAAAAATACTGGTGCGGAGGTTGCATTTGATATTCCACCACCCTGTCCTGCTGCCGAGATGCGCAGTAATTGTTTCTTGTATGGTCTTAATGATCATGTTAATCCTAATGAGGAACCATGTGGAAATATTATGGGTGTGATGTTTCATGGATGCCTAACTACTGCAAGTCTGATTGCTTCCATTTTGGAATGGCTTGCCACAAATCCTGAAATACAGGAAAAGGTAATTGTCTTGTTTTTTTTTCCTCCTCTCTCTTTAACTTTCGTTTTTTTAATTAGCAACCAATTTTATTAAGAAGAATGAAAGATTCCAACACTAGGTTATACTAAAAAGTGACTAGTGAGGCATAAAATTTACAAGAAAAGCCTCCAATCATTAAGAATTAAAAACAATGACAAGCTTGAGAAACATTCAAAATAAAAGAACTGAAAGGAGGCACTGAAGTGAGTGACACCCCAAATTTCTTTGTAAAATCCCTCAACACCCAAATAAAAAAACTTATTTGGGCGGGGGGAGGGGGGGTGGGGGGGTGTTGATTATTTAGGATAGCACGAAAATCTTGATGATGGAAGGTAGGGAAGCCAACACCTGCACTTTCCTATCAGATGAGGCTTTCCTAAAGTGAAAACCAATGGAGTCAAGCCACCCAATCAGTAGAGATTGTGGAGATAGGGGAGGAGAGACTTAAATTGGATCCTCCCACACTGGTTGAAATACTTATGCAAGAAATACATTAATAATAATAAATAAATAATTTTCCATAGGTTTCTGAAAATGTCCTTACCTACCAGATTAGAATGCCACTCACTAAATTGTTGTCCAAATTTACTCACATTAATCATGTGTCATAATACATGGGGTTTTAAAGGAAAGTGTCACAACTATTTGGTTAATAAAGAAATATTCTTAAAAGCTTACAGGGTGTGGACCATCACTCTTTCCAATTCCTTCCCCGTAAGAATCTAGGGATGGTTGACCGAAATATTATTCCCTTCAATGCTGAAACCTTCCATAAAGTCCAGTAATTTGTCTTATGAATGCTGCTTGATATTGTGAAATTGAACTATCAATTTAATTATGAATCCTTTTTTGCATCTAATGGACTGAATATTTGGTATTCTAAAGAGTTGCAATATGTTATATTTATACAGATTAGCTCAGAACTAAATACAAAGGGCCCAGTGAAAGATCACCAGAAAAATGTTGATAACATGCCACTTCTGTTGGCAACTATATATGAGTCTGCCCGTCTTCTGCCAGCAGGGCCTCTGTTACAAAGATGTTCACTGAAACAAGGTATACCACGTCTTAATTATAGCTGGGTGGGTATTGAATACAGTTGGAAAGTTTACAGCTTCTTTATTTAAAGTAAAACCACATTGGTTCTCATCGGTCTTTCAATTAGGTGCTAAGGAAAGGGCGATAGCCAGACTCATGCTTTTTAATAGTCACAGTGCTTGTGACCTATAAAACTTTAATGATTATTTAGCTAGAAAAGAAGGAAAAAAAGGTAAAAGAACAGTTGATTTCCTCTCCATGCCTCAATCAAAATCCACGATGACTGCAATCTAAAATCGTGGGCTACGTCTGTACTTTTTATCTTTTTATGTATGCAGTTCCCTCTTACCACTAGATGCTTAATATTTGTTTTATTTTATACTACTTGATATGGCTCCAAACCACGAAACATATGGTGGTGTTCTTTCCAATGTATCCTCCCTAGATATTTTGGCACCCAATCATATTAGATTACCTTTGAGATATTGAGCTGCACGTATATGTACAATAGTAACACACTGAGCTGCTGAGTTGTAAAAGTTCCATTTTGTTTCGTTTAAATAAATTTCTTGGTAGGACTTACCAAAACATTTATAAATATCGACATGCTTAGCTAATATAAGGATGGTGGGTATGGACCTAACGTATGCTTATGGGCTATGAGTTCAAGTTTAGCTGCCACATACTTATAATTTCACATTCTAACAGTTTTTATTTTATTTTTTTTACTCTTAACGTTACTTTGTTAAATTGGTTGAGCTACATATAAACTACGCTAATCTCCTGCATATATATGGTTTCGTTTTAAATATGCTTCTTTTATATGTCACATCTTGCTTTTCATCCAAAGGAAACTGCCCCGTGATAAAGAGTAGGTACTACTTCGGAATAGTCAGAGATATCATCACAGTTAGGCAATTTCTAACCATGAGTGTCATGGTCAGGAACAAAGCATATATAACTTAAAAGACTCGGCACTTGCAATAAAAGATTTATCAGATAGTTAAATGCTTGGAAATTGTGATAGTCAATTATATGGCTGTGTTGTGGGTGCTTTTTAGCTTCGCGGGGTCCATAAAGCTCATGTCTCTCTAGCATACTGTTAAATCCTGTGAATGATTTTTGGCTTTATTGTCATATATCTACCAAGCATTGTACATTACTCCCGACCTTCATTGCTTTTTGCTGCATGTTTAGTCACCCTTTCTTTTTCTGCTGCTTCCAGATTTGGTCCTAAAGACTGGTACAACTATACCAGCTGGAACATTAGTCGTTGTACCCATACAATTGGTACAGATGGATGATTCAAGCTGGGGAAGTGATGCCAATAAGTTCAATCCCTACCGGTTTTTATCAACGGCTTGTAATGGGACTGATATGACTCAGCAACCAACACTTGCAGGTATGCTATTTCATGCTTAAATATTTATTCTACCATAATCACTATTTAACAACTCAATGTCCATTTTTGCTTGCTGCTTCCTTTGTCCTCTTCAAGGTGTGACACTCTTTCAGTCTCTGTCTTTTCATTTGAAAGAGGTCTACGTAATTTTATAGGTTATTGTTCCAAATTCCATTAAGATATCTTCAGCATCTACAAAATTCAACGTTGAGGTAGAATTATTGGACAGTTGGGTGGGAAAATTTTGGGAATTGGCTGTATTTTGATTTTTGAATATTAGGTTTGCTGGCACGAGTGACAGTGGACAGAACTTCATTTTTTGGACCTCTGTATGACTAAGGATTCAGTCATTTTCTACTCTTTCCTTGTTTCCCCACTCTCTCTCTCAACAGTTTTTTTTTAATAAGAAACAAAATATGTGTATTCAAATCAAGAAGGCCCCTAAAGGGGATACAAACAAAAGGCGGAGGGTAGAGCTAGCCTTCCCAAAGCTCTATACAATCACCGCTTTCCAATTTTGAGTAAGCAAAAGAAGATTGTAGTTACAAAAAACTTTCTTGTGTAGTAAAACCCACCAAGAAGCTAGATGCTTAATATTCACACAAAAAGAATCTAACAAAATCAACTTATCTTCAAAAAGCCGACTATTCCGTTCCTTCCATATCGACCATAAAAGAGCCTTGGCCGCACAATTCCAAAGAACCCAAGCTTTGCCCTTGAGCTACCTTCCTCCGTAACCTTCAGTAATGAAATCCTCAATTCTTCTAGGAATATAGAGAGAGAAATCTAGCAAAGAAGCTACAAAACCCCAAACTTTGGAAACAAAAGGGCAATGGAGAAAAAGGTGGTCCACTGTTTCATTGTTGCTCATACACATTGTGCACATAGAGGGAGAAAAAGTCCAATGAGGTAATTTCCTTTGAAGTTTCTCTGCGGTATTTACCCCTATATAGAACAAAGTCCAAATGAAGAATTTTACCTTCTTTAGGACTCTAAAATTCCATATCAAGCTTGCAATAGCTGAATTAAGTTTAGGAGAAGGGGACGTGAGAGCCATGAAGGCTGAATTGACTGTGAAATGGTCGGATGGGTCCGCTTTCCACCATAAAATGTCCCTTCCATTTTCGATAGCTGCACCTTCTATTTTTCCAGTGAAGTTTGCCCATCTACTCATTTCCCTTTCAAAGAGATTCCTTCTGAAACCAAGATTCCAGGTTGAGGTCTCTGCACACCAACAATCCGCAATGGACATACCTTTCTTGGAGGATAATGCAAACAAATTCGGGAAAGTGGTGGAAAGAGGGGCAGAATCAATCCATGGGTCCTCCCAAAATCTGACTTGGACCCCGAGGATATTTTGAAGAATGAGAACTTTTGAAGAGCTCCAAGGTTCCTTTGTATGTCCCTCCACGGTCTACCGATAGAAGAACCACCCAAAGGTTTTGTCCACCAACCAAAAGACTCCACACCATAAATAATGGCTATCACCCGTCTCCAAAGGCTATCTCTTTCCACTGTGAACCGCCATAACCATTTCATTAATAGAGCATTGTTCCTTAGCCTCAAAGAACCAATTCCAAGGCCCCCCTGTTTATGAGGCAAAGCCGACCAAGACCACTTCACCAAATTCCCCACCGATCTAGAAATCCCACTGTTCTATATGAAGTCCCCCATAAGCTTTTCCATAGACTTTATGACTGTTTGTGGAGCTTTGAGAATCGAAAAGAAGTATATGGGGATGCTATTGAGGATTGACTGAGCAAGAGTAAGCCTACCACACTTGGAAAGAAGCAAAGAACTCCATTTTTGGAGTCTTTTGTGCATTTTGTCCACCACTAGAGCCCAAAGACCAACTAGTGGTCTTGTGGTTCCCTCCAAGGGGGAAACCCAGATAATTAAAAGAGAAAGAATCCATCTTGCAGCCAAAAGAGGAAATCCAGAAGCTAACCTCTGTCCTGGTACAATTAACACCAATCACAGCAACCTCTGTCCTGGTACAATTAACACCAATCACAGCAGTTTTTGAGACATTCAGAGAAAGACCCAATGCCAATAAAAACACATGAATGAGACCCCACCAATTCTCCATTAATTGAGCTGAAAAGGGGCAGAAAATAAGCACATCGTCGGCATATTGGAGGTGAGTCACCTCTAAGGAACTATTTCCAATATTGGAACCTTTGAGAATATTCCTCTCATTACAAAAGTGAATTAATCTACAACGCATCACCCACAGTCATGAAGAGAAAAGGGGATAGGGGATCCCCTTGTCTTAAGCCTCTTTTGGCCTTTATCTTACCTCTAGGCTTTCCATTAAGCAACACAGAAAAGTTGGTAAAAGAAAGCTACCCCTAATCCACCTACGCCACCGAACCCCAAACACTTTCTCTCTCAACAGTGGAGGATTTGATTATGAGTCTTTTGTCTTCATCTTTTTGTTTATTGCTTTTGAGAATACATTTCTTCTTTTTCGTTTCTTTGAATTTTGGCCTACAAGTTCTATTGGGGTTGGGTTCCTTGTCCATTCAGATGCATTATTTTCCTCTTTATGTTTAATCATATAATGTCAGTTCTTTCTTTCTTTCTTAAGATAGAGGCATACAAAAAACTGCAATTTGAAAATTTATTAAGTTATGTGGTGTTGGCTCAATTTATATGTGATAAATGGTATGAACTTCGTGTTGGTGTGTATATTCTTTTTGTAACAATTGTTTTCTCACGCTGCAGGTGAAAATATTGGGGATCAAGGAGAGAGCTCATTTATTTTGAACGATCCGATTGGCAATGTTGGATTTCTTCCCTTTGGCTTTGGTACACGTGCCTGCGTTGGTCAGAAATTTATTATACAAGGAGTAGCAACATTATTCGCCTCTTTGCTCACACACTACGAGGTTTGTGGTTAGCTTTTCATGTCTGTTCTTTTATACACACACACACACACACACACACCGCCTTTCATAAATTAACAAGGTCATATTGACTAGCGATAACACTATAACAAGTTCAATCACTAGTTCCGAGAAATAGTAGATGCACTATTTTCTGGATACTTTTTCGATGACTTTATCGATGCTGTTATTTATCTTTCTAACTACTACCATACAGATAGTTGAAACATTTACATTTGAGAGAGATTAAATTTGATAATGAAACATTGTGACTTGTTCATATTTGTAGACTGTACCTGCACTTGCACCCAGCTATTTAACTTATTGCTGGATGCTGAGCCTACATAAATGAACTATATTGAACTGTAGTGAGTCCAATCATCCTGC
Source organism: Momordica charantia (assembly GCF_013281855.1). Lineage (NCBI taxonomy): Eukaryota > Viridiplantae > Streptophyta > Magnoliopsida > Cucurbitales > Cucurbitaceae > Momordica > Momordica charantia. Next base: position 27,010,511 of record NW_028275167.1, on the reverse strand, counting down.
ACAACTTAGATACACAAAAATCGCAATTCCCAAGTTGACAATTCTACATGCTCCTTGTTTCTTAACAATAATTAAAAAAAAATAGATAGATTGAATTCCACAAACAAATTGGTGCTTCTGCTCGAATTAGATTATTAAAAGAAAAAAACAAGTGTTACTTCTCAACCTTGCTCTTGCCTTTTTTTTAGGGAACTCATGAACTCGTACTGTCTTCTAGTACTTTCTAGAATGTATTCAATGATTACACTCAACTTAGTCCTATAATTTAAGCTGTTATCCGGGTTGGTGATTTAGATTTAGTAGTGCTCTCTCCTGGACGGTCTTGTATTTGTCCAAATGAAGGAAGAAAAGAGGGAAGGAGAAACATAAAATTGAATAATACTAAAATAAATGCCTCAATTCTTGACTAATAATAAATGTCATTTTCAGCAGTCATTGAACGATCTGATTGACTATTTCTTCTTCTTTCCTTACGCATTGTAGATAAAACTGCAGTCAGAATCCAAGAATGAGTCGAAGTCATCAACGAACCTGTCCGCATCTCGAATTCTTCCCAATCCGAAGATAGTTTTCGTAGGTAGGAACAGCTGAAGAACAAGTAGCCAAAAGCTCACTCCTCCATAGGAAGGTTGTATCTAATCCAGGTCCATCTCAATTACTACATTTAATCTGAACTGAAATAGTTTTTATGGGGAAGTTCTGCATCTTTTTCCCCCGTGACTCACTGGCTGTCACAAATGGGAGGTTGAGACACATGCTTTTTCCCTCCCTATGTTCATATCATATAGTAGCTCGATCGAGTGCCGCTTTTTTCGCTATTTTATCACTTGTTTTTGAAGCACTCGTGTTCCGGTATTAGGCGGGGCCTCGTACTTCCCCATCTTTAGATTCTCAAATGCGTCTAGAAGTGTCTAAGAGTAACTCAAGTTTCCTCTTTTTTTCTCTCCATAGAGGGAGGGTTTCTTGTGTACTGTGCTTTATACTGAATATTGCTGAACTCAATGCACCATCTGAGTTGCATATGTCTCCAATATCATCCACTAAATAAAGACTCTGTTTCTGTTTTTGTTCTTATGTTTCCTACATTATTTGACACTTGATATTGAGGTGGAATACTATTGAAATATACGTATAGTGGATTGAGGGAATGAGCACATGTCAAGGATCCCATATCGAGAAGGTAAAGGACCTTACAGAGGTTTATATCATAAGTAGGTTACTCCTCTCAATTCCAATTGATTTTGAGATGGAATCCTATTGATTATTGCACCAGGAAAGGTAGTTTAGAGATATTTAAATTGCATTTTTTTTTCTTTTTCATGATAGAAAATAGGCTCTCAAATAATTGGAGGAGACTAGAATAATGTGGTTGGTATTTGTACCGAACAGTTATTAAGGATCACACAAATTTTGAATATATATCCGTGGTTATTAAGAGGTGGTCTTGTTGAGGCACAACGCGAATCTATGAATAGAAGATATATGTGTGCATCTGATCAGTTGCACATTTTGTGATGAGCATACATCCACAAAATTTCAACTTTTTTGGTGGAAATATGTATCTTAATCGATTGATTCATATTCTATTTATCATGATATTGAAAAATAGTTTTAGATATCCTGAGTTTAAATTTTTAGATTGCGGACCTTTGTGATAACAGGCATTAAATTTTTTATTTTTTTTTAATTTTCGACCTTTTGACAGCAGACATTAAAACAAATGTAGGGTTTAAAAGATGATTTTGCTAAAGATAAATAATTTATTATATTTTCTTTTAATGAAAATTTCGTATTATCATTTTAATAAAAGAAGTGGTAATTTCACAACCCTATATCTTATATTTCGTAAATCGTTATTATTTTACTAGGCACTAAAGAAGTGAATTTTACTAATGAACTGAGTTGAATTTTGAGTGACGTGTCATGCATTTAAAATATTTGTATAGTGATAGCACCAATTTCTTTTCAAACATAAGAAACTATTTGTGAACTTTTAATACGTCAAAGATAAAATTGAAAATTTTAAAAGAGTTTGAAATTTATTTAAGCAATTTAACCTAACACATTTGGTTCATGTATTTAAGTAATGATTTTGTATATTTATGTACTATTAAATTATTAGTTCCAAAAGTGTAATTATTTAATCTTTGTAGTTCAAATTAGGATTTAATTCTTATTGTAATTTTTTTTGTTAGGTTTGTTATATATGTAGATCAATAAAACGGATAAATGTATTTATAAAATACAAATAATAATTTCTTATATGATGAAAACTAATATTTAGTTTTGATAATATTTTTACGGTAGAGACTAAGTCATTATAAATTTTAAGGGATGGTTAGAAATATGGAAAAAATAGTAATCAATTTAGTTTTTTCAAATATAGCACTTTATTTTTTAAAAAAAAAACGGAGGTTCAATTTTAAAATGACAAGTTTACCCAAATTATATATACTTATAATATATCTATAATATACCTGTAATATATCCGACTACTGATATATCTATGTAATATACATCTGATATGCTAGTGATGAGTGTTTGATATATTTATAATATGTATGTGATATACATATGATATATTACTGATATTAGTGTCTTTGCAATATTTATATGAGATACATTTAATATACTAATATACTACTGATATGTGTATTTGATATATTATTGATATAAATGAAAATTTTTTGCTAGATTTATAAATTTTAAAAATAGGTAATATATTTTAGAAATACATCGAAGATTTTTTGTTATCAACGATAATTTTTCAAATTTTAAATTACAGAAATTTAATTGTTGCATACTAAATTATAAAATAGTTCACAAATTTAATTTGTGAACGGATTTAAATTAAAAAATGGGCGACTCAACCAATAACCGGTGGGATTTAAATTTGAACTACAAGAAAACGGAAGATTTTTGTACTCGAAAAAAAAAGAAAAGAAAAAAAGATTTAAATGCTTAGCTACGAAGCAACGCTTCGTGGCGCAGTTGCTTGTTTGGCACGAATCCAGATTCTTACATTCGTGGCGCGAAGAGAGAGAGAGAGAGAGAGAGAGAGAGAGGGTTTCAATTAGGATAATCTACCGTTACAGCGAAGGAATTTCACAAAATCGAAAAAAAATGAGGCGATCGTGATCTCTGTTATGAGAAAGGACTCTTCGATTTTGTTTTCTTCATCTACGCTGTTGCTGCTGTTGCTCTATTGGATCGTACTCGGAGGAAACGCATCAGCTCACTTTTGTAGGCAAGAAGACGATCCACTGCTGATGGCGTCCACACTTGGAGGCGTGCACGATTCTCAGGGAGCTTCCAATTCCGCCGGTGTCGAAGAACTCGCTCGTTTCGCCGTCGACGAACACAACAAGAAAGAGGTAAAGATGTTCTCTCTCTGTAGCTTCTATTTGCTTCGTTCTCGGTTCGAGTGGTTCTTTTGTCGGTTCGGTGTGTTTCTTTCTCGAATTTCATCGATTCTCGTTGATGCGTCTGTGCCGTCAGTGCCTGATCTTTCTCTAGTTCTAGTTGTGCTGTGTTATGGACATCTGTGTGTTAGGCGTCATTTACTTCGCAATGGCGGATCTTGTGTTAACGTGCTCTGCCTTCTGATGCGATCGGTTTCTTTCGGAGTTGATAATTAGTATCACGACGTGGTCTACCAGAGCTGCGCGGTCTTCCTCTTGTTTCGTTTGTTTGGTAGAATTGATTATGGTTATATTCTTATTTTTTTTAGATTCTGGATTGCGTTTTTAGGTTGGAGCTGGGGATATGTGTAATGTCTCTTTAGCTTGAAAAAGTTAATAGATCTTTATGGCTATAATTAATTAGAATCCACATTCAATTTTTCAAAAATCTGCTACACCAGTAGACTTGCCGTAAGATGATGACTGTAACGTGATTGCAAGGCCTTATGCCGACCTTCTCTATAATATCTTTTTTAGGCTGATGGAAACTAGGTCAGCGAATGGTCCCTCCGTTTTGGTTATAATTCGTGGAATTCTGGTGACTTCGAGCTTTCAGTTTACCTTCTAGTCACTTTTAGTTACTTAAACACATCTGGATGCCTTCACCAGAAATTGATGTTTCTTCATTTCTCACATGGAATCACGTCCCAAGTATTTGTACATTAATTTTATTTCAGTTTAAAGAGTCCTCTTTCTATCGTGTCCCAAGTATTTGTATATTGATTTTATCAGTATTCAGGAGAAATTTTATTTCAGTTTAATGGGTTCTTTTTCCACAGCTAACTAAGAAGTTTTTCTTTTGACAAGCATCTGTAATGGATTCAAAGCATTGGAAATTGGGTGTACAGAAGCATAGGAGTGTAGTTGTTTGCAATTTAAAATTCCTCTTGTTCCTTTTTTCTGTTTTCATGCAACTGTAATAACACCCGTATACTGGTCACTTGTGTTATACATGTCTATAATGTAAGTATCATCCTACTCCTTTGCAGAATGCACTTATTGAGTTTGTGAGAGTGGCGAAGGCGCAAGAGCAGGTAGTAGCTGGCACACTGCACCATCTCACTCTTGAGGCTGTTGACGCTGGTAAAAAGAAGCTGTATGAAGCTAAGGTTTGGGTGAAGCCATGGATGAACTTTAAAGAACTGCAAGAGTTCAAGCATGCAGGCGATGTCCCTGCATTTACTCCTTCTGATCTTGGTGCAAAGAAAGGTGGCTGACATTCTTTAACTCATTAATACTGTTTCTTTAAGTTTAACTTCAAATATACAACCAATGTCTGGTATGTATAGAAGTCGTGCACTTGATCTTTCTTTGCATGAGCAGTAATTTTTGGTTCAAGTCATTCATTACTTCTGCTTGTTGGCTGATCAAATATAAGGTTATGTTTTTTATCTTTTCTAATTTACTAAAGGTAAAAATTCTTGCACGTGATCCCAGATCCTTGCATATGAATAAACTTGCATTTGGATTGTAGTGCCTATTTAGTGAGCTCCTTTCCTATATCTCATCTATGTAATTGTGGTGAATCGGTGATGGTAGCTCTATTGCAAAATCATAATCCATCGTTAGCATTAGTATTTCTCACAAGCTTATTAGCGCTGTATGTTTGCAACTTTGCGTTATATTCATATAGACGATAAAAGCTGTAATTTATTTGTCATTCTTGTAACTGGTTTGACAGAAAATCAGTGTTATCTTTTCTATATTACTGACCATGGTTATAAATCAGGCGATCATCCGCAGGGATGGAGAGAAGTGCCCCCGCATGATCCTCAAGTTCAGGATGCAGCACATCATGCTGTTCAGACCATCCAGCAGAGATCTAATTCTCTATTCCCATATGAATTGCTGGAGATCATACATGCAAAGGCAGAGGTCAGTGCATTATGGTCCCTTTCATTTTCTGGATTACTTGCTTCTCTCTTGAAATTTCACATGATTGTGGAGTTATGTTTGTTCTTACTTTTCGCGTAACTGAAACTTATCATTTTTATTTTAGATTTTAGACTTGTGTATGATTGACCATAAAGTTACATTATCTGGTTAATTCGGTCCCCTGAAGGCATCAAGTTTGAATTTTCGTAGGACTCACTCAATTATTTACATTGCTTTCACCCATTTCCTTTAGAGCTTTTATGATTACATCATTTTGATTAGCTCAACTTTAAACGGACTGTCGATTCTATCAAACTAAATACTAGTGATACATTTTACCCGAGAAAAAGGTAGGTGTTTTGTTTGTTAACGTATTGTAAAATAGCCAAATTTCGAACTCCAAGATGTTGTTTATTCATTCCCCATGTGCACTTTATGACAAATTTCTGAACATTCTAAATATAATCGCTAATGGATTCTCACAACATTATGAAAACAGGTGGTTGAAGATTCTGCGAAGTTCGATTTGCACCTAAAGGTCATGAGAGGAAGTAAAGAAGAGAAGTTCAAGGTGAAGGTCCATAAGAACAATGAAGGTAACTTCCTTCTGAATCAGATGGTGGCAGATCAGTCTTAGGGGAGTTTGGAATGCGCAATAATAAAGATGAACAATATACAAGTTTTATGTAATGATAAAACATTTGGATTAGTTAAGCTGTAAACTATGCAAACGTGAACCTTGTCTTTTAAACTTAAATTGCTCCCACCCCTCGAGTCTGGGGATGCCTGTGCCATGAAAAATAGTGGAGCTACCCTGTTTGTTAAGTAATGGAACTCTGGTTTACTTTTTTACTCGGTTTGAAATTAGGGTTGACTAGTTTGTGGTTGAATTTGGTTATAATAGGAATTTGGGCTTGTGACTTGTGAAAATTGGAACGTAATATGAGAAGGCAAGGTTTTAACGGCCCTGTGTCAAGGGGAACAAAGAGAACCAAGGGCTTAAAAAGAGAAAAAAGGGTTTAAAGGGGATGGACTTTGTAAATAACAAAGGGAATGTAGTTTAAGGGAATGTAGTTTAAATCAGGGTGGGTGATGTGGGTGATCTAACAAAGGGCTTAAAGGGAACGAGTTTAAATCGGGTGGGTGATCTATTTAGAATTTAATATCTTGTAGTAGGATTAGGTTCCATGAAATATCTTGTAGTAGGATCAGGTTCCATGATTAGTCGTGGTGCGTGCAAGTTAGTTTAGACACAATTTGTGATAAGTCAAGGAGTGTGTAAGTCAGGTTGGATACCGTGATTATAGACACTATTTGTGATTAGTCAAGGAGTGTGTAAGTCAGTTTGGATACCGTGATTAGTCGAGGTGTGTACAAACTATTTAGAATTTAATATCTTGTAGTAGGGTCATGTAGTTCCGTGATTAGTCGTGGTGCGTGCAAATTAGGTTGGACATGCTAGTTTGGATACATGCAAGGTTTTGATCCCTGATTAGTCGAGGTACGCCGCTGGTAAGACACGAAAAATAGAATGCAAGGTTTTACGGAGCAAGTTTTCCTTGGTTTGGAAGGACTTCTGTGGTAGGGCTTGTAGTTTCCACTTTATCCATAGCTTGAAATAATAAAAGTTCTCTTTTGGTTATTTGTGTTTTTTTTCCTTTCTAAATAACCGTTTCGTTTTCATTATAATTTTGACCACAATTTCTTAAGAATGTTCCAACCTTTCTTACAAACACTAAGCCAAAATTTCGAACAAACAAAGATTTTTGAAAAGAACCAAATATTACCTGTTGGGTTTCACTAATTTAAAATATTTGTGAAGGATATAATATCGCAGCTTTAATATTTTAGTACTCCTTTATATGGCTATTAAAGCATGAATAAGCATATAGTTTTGGTTGGATAAAATTCTAATAAAAAAAAGTTCGACTCAATTTAATCATCTTAATTGAAAAAGAAAAGCTGAAACTTGCCTTTCTCGTGATTACAATCTGAGAATCTGAGAAAAAGAGTTTAGTGTTCAAGTTGTTTCAACGATGGATTATGGAGTGTAACTAAGCATTGTTGGTATCCCAACTAAAATACTATAATCTGAAGTAAATTAATTAGGGTTTGACATGGATATAACATCTCAGAAAAAAAAAAAGAAAAAAAAAAGAACAGAAAAAGAAAAAAGGAAAAAAAAGGTACAACCTAGCCTTACCCCAAAGGTTAACACTCTTCACATGGATTACATAATGAACAAGCTATTACTTTCCAACAGCTACAAACCTAATGTTAGATCGATAAACGATTATACTTAGAACATTTATAAAAAAAAAGCGATTTTCAGATGAACAAACTACATAGGGGGCATTACAATCTGTGATGATTCTTCTTATTTTCTTTGTCTACTTTAAAACTGTGACCTCTTTCGTTCCTTCATTCCTTTCTATGTAGTTTGTTTCAAGGAACAGACCTTCTCACAGTGACCAGCCGCCAGGTCACTCCTCTTCATCATAATCTTCCTCTTCTTCCTCCACCCTTGTGCTGCTCAGATGTGCATATTGGAGAGGGTCGATTGCCATTTTGTCCACGAACTCGTCCGCGGCTTTAGTCTCAGACTCGGTGATAGTAGGCCCGGCTGATTCGACGGGCGTGTCTGATACTGCTGCTGCTGCAACAACGGTCTTGGAGTCTCCGTTGGCGATGACGTCGGCATTGAGATCAAAACTTTGGACAGGTTGGTTGGCTTCGCCAACTTCTTTTGATGTTTCGCTCGGCTCGACGTGATGATCCATGTGCACATCTGGGTTGGGGTGGTTCTTGTTCCTGTTCTCTATAGACGAGCAAGGGTCGGCGTCAGGGTTAGTTTGGAAGTTGTCTCTTTCGGCTGACCGAGCAGGCCGTCCACGACCCCGTCCTCGTCCTCTTCCTCTTCCTCTACCGCCGCTGCTGTGGCTCATGTCATGCTGGAGAAAAAAAGGGAAAAGAAATCATTATATCTATCCGGAAGCACTCTTAAGTGACATGCAACTACTAATTCTGAAGCCTTGGATTCTCTGTCAAAGAAAATGCAGTCTCTGGCAGGCTATTTAGTCACCATACATAATAGAGGAAAAAATAATTACCATCTTGCTCTTCTTCAACTCATCAAAATCATTGCCCTCATCACCAAGAGGTTTCCTGATCGGATAGATATTAAGCACGTTTAGTTATATACCAATTGTAACAAAATAGAAGTAGGAAAATTTTAATGTATTATACCTCCTCTTTCTATCATCAACAGCACCATCAGAATGACCATGACCATAATCCGGAACCCGACTAACGATATCCCTCAGAAAATCAAAAACACTATAGCTTTGTACACAGTGCTTTCTGTAATAAAGGTTCAGAAATAATGTTAAGAGAAATCAATATCCAAAAACACAACAACCAGATTTTGGGAAAGAAATGAGGAAGGGGGAACAAGGTACGTATATGGTACCAATTACTATACCACTATCAGATTTTTGGAAAGAAATGAGGAAGGGGGAACAGAGTATGTATATGATACCAGTTACCACCAATAATATTGTAGGGTCACCCAAGGAATTAATAAGTTAGATGCTAAAAGTAAATTCGAAGCAAAAATCTAAAACATAAGATAAACTGTAAATTTCCCGAGTTCAAATGCAAGGCTTTCACAAAACTTCATAAAATAAGTCGGTGAAAATGTTCTCTTACAGGTGCAATGAATTCATTGTCTTTGCTCCCCTTTGTAGAGTAATCTCATATGTACGATCACAGAGGTCTTGCAGGAATAGTTCCAATGCTTTAGCTGGTATTCATGTTCAAGAAACATTAGACAATCATAAATTTCTTATATGGAACATCCATGTCATTGCAGACTACTAAATATCTGTCACATTTACTTACAAACTAAAACGGGCACTGCCAATGCTATCTTTCCAACATCTTCATCTGCTTGCATTATCTTTTTAATTCGAGCCTGTCAAATTATATTATCCATTAGATAACAAGAAACAGAAAATCCAACCTGAGTTCAGGTTCAGTTTAAAGTATGTTCACTTGAGATGAATTATCCTTTCTAAGAGTTGAACTGAAGAAAGTGAGTCAAATTATCCAAAAAGTCGAGCTCTTAGAATATTTCCTATATGTTAAAATTTTGCAAATAACAAATATACAGCAACTCGAATCATCAAGTAAAAGCCAAAAGCCATAATATGCCTAGTTATGTATAGAAGGGGGATTCTCTTGATCCTCAACTACAACTGCCAGGAGAAGAAACAGCAAGAAAAATCTTTAGATCTTAATGATGAACATGACAATCTATATCGACCAACAGCAAGCATAGAATAAATTGCAAGTGTCAAAGTATAACATCCAGCTACCTATGGTAATGTCTGCACATCAGTCTAGATTCGCTACTAACAAAAGGCGAGGGAACCAACTATTAACTCATTTAGTTATTTCTGTATCAATTCATAGCATAATGTGCTACAATTCATCACATGGGCCCCAAAATATTGGGACCATGGATGGTAATATAATAGAAACTGATGAACACCCTTTGGAAGTGAATAAGTGTCCTCGCATTCTACATTGAGATTTTTTTTCCCCACCAAAAACCAAGCTTTGATTGAACAAAGTGAAATAATACAAAAAGATAGAAAAAACCACAGTCCAAGAAGGGTATGTTGCAGTGTTGTTGAGGCGCACCCGGGCGAGAGGCGAGGCGATTTCTCCCAGGTGCGAACGTGTAATAAGAGACCGTGAGAATATAGCGAACGTGTAAAAACAAAAAGCAGCCATCTAGGATACGCATGGCTTCAATATGCACAATTTATGTCACGAGATAAGTTCTAAGGATTGACAAAACAAATTGACAGACATCTAATAAGAGACCTAAGAATCCAAGTAAATTTGCGGATATACATCATTTATAATTTAAATGGAATGATGGAAGTTAGAAGAGTACAGAAAGAGGGAAAGAGGGAGAGACATCGGTCTGTGCCTTCTGTTTGTCCAATGAAGAAAGTATGGTACATCTTTTTTTCTGATGACCCTATGCAAGACAGTGCTGAAATTTTTTGCTAGAAGAATTTAATTTGGCATGGGTTTTTGGCAAGGAGATCGCAGATAACTTGAATCAGCTTCTTTTGGGCCTGTTTTGAATCCTAAAGCTTCTCTCCTGTGGCTTAATGAAGTAAAGGCATTAGTGTATGAGTGTCGAGTGTGGTATGAAAGGAATCTGAGGATTTTTGAAGAAAAGAGGCAGCCTCCTTCAGCACGCTTTGACCTTGTTAAATTCAAGGCCGCAGTGGAGTTCTTTATCTCCTTTATTTAAACATTATTCCCCTGGTTTGATCTATTCGAATTGGGGTGTTTTTTTTGCAACTTTCCGAGTTTTTAAATTTTATTTGTATTTCACTCTTTCGAGAGTTTGTATCTTTGAAGAATTTTGTTCCTTTCATTATTTCAATGAGAAGTTTGTTTCTTGTTAAAAAAACGTAAAGAGGGAGAGACAAGAAATAAACTCATTCAAAGCCCAAAGAAAATACAAAAAACTCCTCCAATTGGCACAATGTAATGTAATTACATAAGCAATTAGAGAGAGTGTAGAAGCACCAAGAAGCGCCCAACAATTTAATCCTCGCCTGAATTTCTTGTCCACGTTCAGCTTTCTCCTAAAAAATTCAGAATAGAAGGAATAAACATCCATTTGGACCAAATGCTTAAAGGTTTGAAACAGAAAACTGGTTCTTGGCATAGGACAACAAATCTACCGTACAGTAGAAAGGAAGTGCCAGAGTTTGCGTTAATTCTTGGGGTTTAGTATCTCGATAACATAATCACATCCTCTCCCTATGCCCTTTTGTCAAGTTGATTTTGGTCAGCTTTTTCTGAGCTCTTGGAGTTGTTTTTCCTCTTCCAAGGCTGTTCTGCTATGTTTGATGAGATTTTCATTCACTCTCTCTTTCATGCCATGGCATGTCTGGTCAGAGAGGAACAGAAGGCTATTTCGGAGAAGGAGAAATAGTGGGAGGATGGTTTGATGTTCACTTCCCTGCCTCACTTTGAGTTTCTTAATGTAACTAGTTACTAAGATTTTTCTCTCAATCACCATTAACAATTTATGTGCTTTTTTTAAATCTGTTTTTCTCTTTCTTTTCTGGTAGCCCCTTTCTATTGGCAAGACCATAGAAAAAAGAAAAGAAATTTACTCTACCTTTGCAAGCCTAATCACTAAGTATTACCCCAGGACAAAAAAGCCATAAATTCAAGTTTTAAAAGCACCACTGTGTCAAAACCAGCCAAAGACATGATGTAAATAAACTCATTTCACAAGGTTACACGGTAATGGATCCATATATTTAATAATATGAATAAAGCGGGACAAGTTGCAGATGAACAAAACTACAGAGTTAACTTAATTGACACAGACAAAGTAATGGAATACATGAAAAGGAAAATTCTCGTCATATCAGAAATACACCAAGAATTCATTTTATATCTGGAATTCGTCAAAACGTTGCACGATACCGACCAGATGATAATGAAAATAAGAAGCAGAGAAAATTAGAAAAAATAATGCACAAGTTATCGGACAAAATTGTACGCCACGATCTCTTCGCAATAGCAGAAATTAACAAACGAAACAATTAGCCCCTTCAATTCATTAGAAACCGAACAGGATTATCAAACCGATCGAAAGAAAACCACGAAAAAAAATGAATAACGAACTTACAGCAGGAAAGCGGGTATCGAGCTTCTTCCTCATGGCGTCAGATTCGAGACATTCAAAGGGATTAAAAAATATGAAAAATGAAGAAACAACAGCTGAAAAATTGCCAAAAACTTCAGCAAAATTCGATTGTCAATGCGATCAATGGACAATCAACACAGAAATCTACCGAAGCAATCTTCTCAGATCCAGGAGAATTTAGGGTTTTTATCATAAATAGCTCTACGATGAAGAAATTAGAAATCGAACCCAGAAATCTAAAAATTGCAAAAGTAGCTCAATTGTTTGTGACCGAAAAGACTAAAATACCCTAATTTGATGACCTGGAAAGGAAAACGCAACTCCTCTTCAAGACTGGGATTTTTATTGTTTAGATTTATTTTAACGGTTCAGATTTTCTGGTAATTAAATATAAATATAAATAAAAAAAATTTCTGTCTTTTTCCATTTTTTGAGTTCAATCATAAATGAGTTGGAACGCTCCAAATATAACAGCAGATTTTTTAAGGAAAAATATTGAATTTTAGTATTTTTATTTGTACTTTCTAACCTTTTTATTTTCAAGTCAAAATTGTTGATGTTACGGTAAATCAATTCAATTGGGTTGATTTAATAATAAATATTGGTGGCTAACTGAGCATAGTTCAATTGACTTAAGCACTTATTTTCGATTATAGATCTCGTGAGTTGAATCTCCATCTCACACGTTGTGATAAAAGATAATAATAATAAATATCGGTAAGTTTATTTTCCTAACATGTAAAACTCAAAAATAATTCATCCACTTATTTTGATTAGATTCTTTTTTAATTTTTAAATTCAATGAAAAAATTGTTGGCATTGACATTTTGTTTTTCTTGAATGGATCTCAATTCATCGCATAATGTTGATCTAACAAGCCACACAAGTAGTAGAAAAAAACGAATTTTAACCGAGCATTTTTCAAAGCTAATCAAATTGAGTCGACTTTGGAAAAAACTACATGCTGATCAAATTGAGTTGTTTCTGGTTGTTTGAGCTATACTTTATGTTGGTTCGATTAAAACATAGAACTACAAAATAATATTTGATTAGGTTCAGTTTTGAATAGGTTTAATTAGTTTAACCAATTTAGTTCCATTTTGGTAAGTTTGATGATCGGTTTGGTCACATAAATCAATTTTAAATTTGGTTTTGATCCAATGATTGAACTAAATCAACGTGCTTATACTTTTAATGCAACTATAATCCTTAAAAAAATCGACAAAGGATTATTTGAAACATTTTATTAACGAGGGGTGAAAGACAACTAAAGGGTAATATGAAAAGTGCTTAGGATGAACACTACACCGATGTTGAATTTGATTGATTGTAGGCATCTCACTAGGTGGGAGCGTCGTTGACGCGTCATATCTCACCACCTCTGCTCGACCAGATCTCAACATGAACAAGGTAGTATCATATCGTACTATCATTTATATTTAATATTATATCATAACCTTGGATGTCACATTACTTTTAATTATAAAATGTACAATTGTCACACTATGTTTTGGAGTCATAAACAAATGTAGGAACTGTCGTTCAAGTTGTGACCCTCCGATGCTAAGTCAGTATTTGGATCAAAGTCAAAAGAGTAAGAGATCAATATGAGTGTTAAATGTCAGGAATTAGCTTATCTCTTGAAGAGTTCTCATTCCCTTCAAATAACGGGAAAGCACTTGATATCGTATCTTCCCAAATTTCAGCTATACCATCAACCATAGTGTAAATTGGGATTCTAGTAGGTCGTGCGGGCGTAAAATCATTTCCTTATTGCTACCGTGTCGTTTAGTCCTACATCCTTTTCCCGAGGTCCTGACCTTCAACAATCATGCCTACAGGACCGCTTGGTCTGGGCTTTTTTCCTCGAGTTTCGCTTCCTATTGGCCTTGATCCATTGGCTTCTGGTTGTTTCTTTCGTAATTTCTTTTAAACCAACTTCTCTCGTGATGCCTCACTATCTCTTTCATGTCCTTTCTTTCTCAAATTTCTTCATCTAAACTATCTCTTTCTACATCGAGCATGTATAACGATCCCTTATTATTTTCTTCAACTCGAGATCATGGAAGGGAATGGAAGAGGAAGAAGTTTCCGTTGATGGAGATTAAAAATGACACTTTAGATATGAGGTATAAATAGTAAACATAATGTTACATCATATTATCAATAACACAAAATAATCCGTCGATAAAAAATAAAACTTCATATACCACAAAGATTCGAAAACACTAAAGACTAAAATTATTTCTGAAGAAAATTGACAAAAATTTATACATCAAAACCACATTACAACTTTTTGAAAGAAAGAGAAATGCTAATTGTGTATTAAATAAGATCTTCAAAGTTGATAGATCCCATCTCATATTGAATTAAAAAAAAAAAAGAAGAAGAAGGAGAAGAAAGAAAGAATTTTTTTTAATTATTTTCCATTAAAAAGCATATAATAAAACAAAATTTAAAGAATAACTTCCAAAGAGGCTCGAATTTCTAAGATGATCCACGGGGCCAGATTTCAAGTATTCTAAAATTAAGTGTTATTATTCCGAAATTAAAGGGAAAGGAAACGGAAAAAACAAAAAAGTAAAAGGATTAGTACTTTGTAAATTGCTATATGCTAAAGTTATGATGATGGCTATGGTTTTTCAATCGGATATCGAATATCCGTTTCCAGAAATTTAAAGAAAAAATAAAAAAGAATCATAAATCAAAAATCAAAAATCAAAAAGGAAAAAGGAAAACGATGTCGTATGATTTGGTAATCGTGCAGATGAATGGTTCCCAAGTCAGTGTCCTTGAAACTTATGAATGCCTCACACGTTTGGTTGTTGTTCTTGTTTGTTTATTATTTACTTTAAATTAATTTTTAATTTATTGTTTGTTTTATATATTTAAAATTATTTTATTTTTTGTCGTGCATTATATTTTGTTTTTTGTTTCTTTTTTTTTTGTCTTCTTAACTTTGAATATTTTTGTTTTATTATTTTTCTAGTCTTTTGAACTTTGCATAAATAGTGATGGGTAGATTCGAGAAAGAAAAAATCGAATTTGAACTCTTTGTTAAAATACATGAAGTTTATAGGTTAGTGACTTAGTGGAGTTGTAGTGTTGATTTAGAGAGAATTTGAAGGGCAGTGGCTTAGGTAGTGGGTTAGTGGTCGGTTATTTACTTTTTCTATAAATACTTGTATCGATTCTCAATTCAATAGAAGTTCTTCCTTTATACCATTTCTCTCTTGCTTCAACTTTGTTGTTCTTTTCGTTTTCGTTACAATTAATGCATAATACTGACCTAGCAGAATTATCAAAGTTGTAGCAATTGGATTTGATAGAACATGCAAAACATAAAAGAATCCATATTGGTGTGGTGTTAGATACAAATTTTGATGCTTAAGCTACATTCAAGTTTGTGTTGAGCTTAACAAAAATTAAGATTTTGTAACGTACTTTGATTATGAGATTTTTTCCTGTTTATTTATAAAAGGAAAAATATGATGAAATCTTCTATATATATATATTTTAATTCTTGAAATCTTAGACCTTCAAAAGAAGGGAGAGGAGATTAATTTTGAGAGCTCATCTAGTTATGTCTTGGGCACAAGGGACTTTGAGGCTTAGCCCTTGATCTCATAGGTTGGTTAGCCCTTTAGGACTATCCCACAGGCTGCTCGGTTGATGTGGTTCTGCCTCTCGAACTCATCATGGATCTACACTTACAAACTTCGCGTATTCCACTCAATAGCCAACGCTTCTCCCCAAACCCCCTCGGAGATCACGATGTGCAACCTGTGTACTAGATTCTCATGGCTCGACTTTTTATATTGTTTTTAAGTTTTAGCATTTGCTTAATTGGAGTTGTCTTACTTAACTTTTCTATAGTTTGTTCGTAGATCGATGCTTTATTTCACTCATAATATAGATGGTAGAGTACTTTTTTTCTTCGAAAAATGAGAAAATGTCTCTCTCTCGAAATTATTTCACCGTAGTTAACTTATCATACGAAGTAGGATCATGTATTAGTCTGCTCACACCTTCCTTTAAGGTCATATTTGAAAATAATTATATTTCATTCCAATTGTCCTTTGCTTTCTAAATTTGTCAAGGAATAGAGATTGATCTCCAATTTGTGGAACCCATGTTAAGATTTGAAAACCATTCCTATCAATTCATTAATTTCTTTGAGAAAGATAGAGAATTATATTCTCATTCTTTTATTTTAGTGGGTCTCTCACTACTTTTCAAGAATATAATATGAGGACCAACATTTCTAATTTTCGATATTACAAAGATTTATTATTAAATACACATAAAGAAAGTCGACCTTTGAAAACCCTAGATTATGAAGAAAGAGGATTATTCTTGTACTAAAAAAGAAAAAAAGAAAAAAGAGGATTATTTTTTATAATTATTTTCGGATATAGTTAGCTATCTTATTATTATTATTAATTTATCCTTTAGTTCGAAATTTTTGTGGGTCCTACATTAATTTAAAATTTAATCTCAAATTTTGTTAAATACAAAACTGGTGGAAATTCCAATCCAGATTGGGAAATTGAATCTCATATGGTAAATTTGATATTTTTTTTTTCTTTTTGCACTAAATATCGCACAAAGAACTCTAACTTATATTAACACCATAGACCATATTGGAAAAAAAGATCTCATTCATTGCTCTAGAAAAATTACCCTTTTCTTTTTTGTAGCTCGTTATTGGTAAAACAGTTTTTAATAAAGGTATCTATTTAAAAATTTTAGGTTAAAATACTTTTCCGTCTGTACTTTTAGTCTTGGTTAATTTTAGTTACCGTATATTGAAAATGTTCATTTTGGTCTATATACTTTTAACTTTGTTTATTTTGGTGTATATACTTTTACTTTTTAAAAATGGATCATTTTAACCCCCTCTTCGCAAGATTTTAACATAAACTTTTTACATAAGGAAAACTATTTAGTATAAAGTAATGTTTACATTTTAAAAAATATATTGATTGTAATGTGGTGTTGAAATTGTGATAGAAAAAATAAGATTTAAAATGAAATGAAAGGACCAAAACGGTCACTTTTAAAAAGTACACGAGATCACAATTAACATTTTCAAAGTACAGAGACTAAAATAAACCAAAAAATTGAAGGTACATGTATTAAAATGAAAATTGTAAAAATATAAGGACTAAAATGAACTAAAACTGAAAATACGGGGACTAAACTAGTATTTTAACTAAAATTTTATTATCATACTAAAAAAATAACAAAAAAAATTGTTATCATTGTCTATTTTATCCGTTTATACACATAACATTTATGTCTACATAAGAAATTATGACATCTTTTTCAAAAAAAAAAAAAAAGAAGAAGAAGAAGAAGAAAGAAATAAAGAAGAAGTTATGACATCTACAATATACTTTGCCATAATTCCCCAAAATTATTCTTCTGTTGGTTTCAAGCATGACTATACTAAACTTGGTATTTCTAGTAATAAAATCTATATCATTCTTTTACCAATTGGAATATTATTTCAAAACAAATCAAATGGTCAATTGTTCAGGAAGGATAGTAGAAGATACTGATAGTCTTTTTAATTACCGATCTTGATAACTTGTGTAAACCATCTAACTTACTTAAACTGATATATAAAATAGTTCGAATAATTTTACTAGAAAAAAATATAGTTAATAGTATTATTTAGTCATTGTTTATAATTTATTTCAATAACTATTTTACAAAAGAATTAGAGGTTTCTAAATCTGACATACATCTATTAGCAATTAACTTCAAATATTTATTTCATGCACTTAGTTTTTAGAATATCATATAAAAGATATAAGAGTAGGTAATTCAAACCAATATTTTAGAAAAAATAAAAACATCGTAACCACTAAACTATTACTTGAGTTCTGTTTTCAATGAACAAAAGAAATTTATAATATAAATTTATATTAAATAATTTATTAAATGCAATTGATTACAAGCATCAAAAACTTTTTGATCCAAATATATATATTAATTGATTCAACTATGCTTAGACAGAAGATTAAAATAAAATTTAAGTTGAAAAAAAAAGTTCGAAGAGGAAATAATTTAAAAACAATCTGAAAAAAAAAGGTATTGGAAAAATGAAATTTAAGGTAAAAGAAAATGGATTAAGCGACGGGAAAAAAAAATGGAAATGGAGGAAGTTCCGGTCGGTTGGTGGAAGAAATGGTGTCCGATGGATCCAGTGAAGTTCCGCCTCAGTTCCCGCTCTTCGCAGAATCGTTCAATTCTCTACCAATTCAATCCTCCATGTTTCAATTTCAACCAATTTCATCTCTCTCCTCCTTCTCTTCCGGATCGTCGTTTCAGTTTCCACTCTCTCCCATTTTCCCTTTTCCCAAATCTCCATCTCTCTCTCTTTCTCCTGAGTTTTTCCGCATTCTACATCATTCGCATTTACATTTTGGTTCTGACCCATTTGGGGATTAAGCTTTGTTATGGATGATCGGATTGAAGATGATGATCGGGAGGCGTTGGCGGGGTTGAGCTCCGTCCCTCCTCCTCGGAAGGCTCATTCTTACAGTCAGCAGCTTCGAGCTGCATCCGATCAGAAGCGTCACCAGATACGCAAGCATAGTCTGGATGAGGACCAGATTCCAAAGGTTATGGAGTCGTATTATGATTCTTCTGATGATGATTTTCTTCCCTATTCGACGTCGTCGGCTGTTGGAGGTGATGAATTTCTCTCGCAGAGATTGGACCAGAATCTCTGTATGGACGGCGGCGGAGGTATCGATGACTCTCGGCAATCGCAGGCATTGGCGGAGTTCGTCGGGAGCGGTGGCACGACGGGTTTTTTCAAGGTTCCAATTCGCGCCGCCGTTCATCCTGGCCGCCCGACGTGCCTGGAGCTGAGGCCACACCCATTGAGGGAGACGCAGGTCGGGAAATTCTTGAGGAACATCGCGTGTACAGAGACGCAGCTGTGGGCTGGGCAGGAGTGTGGGGTGAGGTTCTGGAATATTGAGGATGCGTATGAACCTGGTAGTGGACTGGGCGGGAGGGTGAGAAGGGGCGATGAAGATGCTGCCCCTTTTTATGAATCCACCAACACCTCGCCCACCATGTGTTTGATTATTGACAATGGAAATAGATTGGTGTGGAGTGGACATAAGGATGGGAAGATCAGATCATGGAAGATGGATCAGTCTGCGGATGATATGCCTTTCAAGGAGGGGCTTTCATGGCAAGCCCATCGCGGTCCCGTTCTTGCCATGACCATAACTTCTTACGGTAAGCGGTTTTCCCAAGAAAAGTCAAAAGGGGCATGTTAAAATTGGAAAATGAGAGGCCACTCGACTGACTATTTTATTGTCCACTGTTAGTCCTAAATATTTGCAAATTTCTATAGTGTGCTATGATTTTCTTTGTCCTAGAAATTCGACAAAAAAAACCAGGAAATTTTAGTGATGACATGAATGTAGGAATGGGAGAAATCAAATGATCCCACACCCCATCTGGTATTTCTTCAATATGAGTTTTACTATGGAAAAGACTGGGGTTGAAGATCTTAGATTCATAATACCACCATTTTTCACTTTTCGTATGAAATACCTTATTCTATAGACCAATTAATGTGATTAAAAGGTATTACGAGTTACAAGCAACTTTTCGTCTACTGATTTTGACTTACTATATTCACTTTGATTTCACAGGTGATCTGTGGTCAGGCGCTGAGGGTGGTATTATTAAGGTCTGGCCATGGGAAGCAATTGAAAAATCTCTTTGTCTTTCATCAGGGGAAAGGCACATGGCTGCTTTACTTGTAGAGAGGTCATATATTGACCTCAGGAGCCAAGTAACAGTCAATGGTGTTTGTAGTATATCTTCTCAAGACGTAAAGTGCTTGGTATCCGACAATGTTAGAGCCAAAGTTTGGTGTGCTGGGGCTCTATCATTCTCACTGTGGTAGTTATTCACTTCAGATATATATAATTCTCTGTTAGGCTATTGTAGTTCAATGGTAATATCAAATCTAAAAACTTTTGTGAAAATAATCTTAATTAATCAATATATATTGGGGGAAAATGCAATTTTTACCCTTGAATTAATATGGTTGTTTTAATTTATACCCTCAACTTTATATTCAGATAAGTGTTGCAGCATGATTGACTTATTTCATCATTTTTCTTATCCCACACCACCCTCTAAACTAATATAAGTGTGGAAACATTCACATCATTGTTACTTCTGTAAATTTTTCATTTGCGAGGGTATGACCGAATTCTTTAATGAGTGTATGAAAAAGGAATAGGAGTTATTGTAAAGTTAAAAAAAAAAAGGAAAAGAAAAGAGAATTATAAGCTAAAACATTTGAGAACTAATGGCAAGCTAAAAGAGTTGACAATTGAGTTTACATTGCGATGCCAAACAATCATTTAATAACAATAATAAAAATCACTGTTCTATCGCTTATTCATGCAGACGTGTTGTTTAGCCCCACCATTGTGTTTGTTTAATCTTTTTTGTGCCTTGTTGATCGGTTGATAGAGGAAAGAACTACTTATTTTGTAAAATGGATTTCTTTCTCCACTTAGGGAAGTAGAATTGTCTTATTGTTTAATAATTAGCATTTTAGAAGTGAACAAACATTATGAATGAAAACCCACATTTTATCCCATTTCTTTTCTTTAGAACGTTCCAAATTGTGTGTAAGAAAGAGAGAAAGAAATGAGCTCCATTCTAACTTTTTACGCTACAGGGATGCTCAATCAAGGGAGCTTGTAAAAGTTTTTAATGTCGAAGGTCAGACTGAGACTCGAGTTGATATGCTAACATCCCCTCAAGATCAAGCAGTGGAAGATGAGATGAAAGTTAAATTTGTTTCCACATCCAAAAAAGAAAAACCACAGGGCTTTCTCCAGAGGTCACGAAATGCTATAATGGGAGCTGCAGATGCTGTTCGTCGGGTTGCAAAGGGAGCAGGGGCATTTACAGAAGATATGAAGAGAGTAGAGGCAATAGTGATGGCCAAGGACGGCATGATTTGGAGTGGATGTACGAATGGCATGTTAGTGCAGTGGGATGGAAATGGAAACCGGTTGCAAGATTTTAACCACCACCCTTATTCTGTCCAGTGCTTCTGTGCTTTTGGGACACGGATGTATGTGGGTTATGTGAGTGGAGTTATCCAAATAGTGGATCTTGAGGGAAACCTAGTTGCAGGATGGGTTGCTCATAGTAGCCCTGTGCTAAAAATGGCTGTTGGTGCAGGATATGTTTTTAGCTTGGCTAGCCATGGTGGAATTCGTGGATGGAACATGACTTCTCCAGGACCTCTTGATAACATAGTACGAACAGAACTGGCTGCCAGAGAGACGTCATACACAAGAAAACAAAATGTCAAAATGCTGGTTGGCACATGGAATGTTGGACAAGGAAGAGCCTCTCATGAAGCACTGATGGCATGGTTGGGTTCTGCTGTCTCGGATGTTGGCATTGTTGTAGTTGGATTGCAGGAAGTAGAGATGGGTGCAGGTTTCCTTGCCATGTCTGCTGCAAAAGAAACTGTAAGGTCTTCTGCACTTTTTGATGGTGTATTGAAGTCTGATTGTTGTTAAGCATGTCCCTCACCAGGGTTGAGAATCTATGTTTCTAACATCATGATTTAGGTGGATCAATAACGGAGATTTCATTCGGAAGAAATTGAATCCTTTTTTATCAACTAACCCTAAAGCTTGTAATCTTCGAGATGTTAAGCTTGTGATGACGAAATATTTAGCTAACTTTTGAAATCAAATTCTTTATGATGGAACTTACTAAGAATCAAATTCTTTACTAATGACTTGTATGTATTGTTCTCATTTTATCTATGTTTCTTAGCTGTGAACAATTTTGTTCCATTATTGCCATGTGTATTTCTCACCTGCATGATAACTGGTTGACATTCTGATTATTAACGATTTTATCATCCTTCAAGTTCTTTATACACATGCTTTTACAGGCATCCAAGTTTTGCTGCCTTTGCCAGAAAAGGGAAAATGAAAAAGAAAAAACAATTGTTGCCTAATTACATTATGTAAACTGCAGGTAGGACTTGAAGGCAGTGCAGTGGGACAATGGTGGCTGGATACCATTGGAAAAGCCTTGGAGGAGGGGACAACTTTTGAACGAATGGGTTCCAGGCAACTGGCTGGCTTGCTTATTTCTCTTTGGTAGGCACTGTAATTTGAACATTATATTTAGAAATTCTTTTGTAATATCTTGAATAAGTTGTCAGTTCTACCATACCAGCTAATTGGAATTCTATGTTACTTCTCACATATTTGTACGGATTACTTTCTAATTGCATATGTTGATATTTAATGTCAGGGTGAAGAAAAATCTTAGAACACATGTTGGAGATGTTGATGCTGGAGCAGTTCCTTGTGGTTTTGGTCGTGCAATCGGTAATAAGGTTTGTTTATCTTTCAGAAGTTTGTTAGTTTTCATATATGAAAATTAGTAATTACTATTTCCATCGACCAGATAAGAAAACAGAAAAACTGTCTCTTCCTCTCCTCAGATCATCAGTTCCTTAAAATGTACTTAATTATAATATCTTGAATAATCTGCTTTTTGTGCACCCTGAAGTGGCTGTAGAACTATCAAATCTGACCGTTGTCAGACATCTTTGAAGGTTCCCTGAAACTGAATGTTTGTGGAGTGCTCTGACTTTGAAAGAAGTCTAATTAAGCGGCCTTAAATTTATCAAGTTGACATGTGTTGATAATTTTAAACATCAGGGTTATTGTATGTAAACTTGTTGTTAGAGAGTGACAATGATGAAGCATTGGAATATTTTAGGTCTTATCTTTTTTACTTCGACATTTCATTTTCCCTTTGAGATTGCAGTGGTTTGGTTCGTAGAGATGCTTCAATTATTGAATTGACTTCTTTTAGTCATCAGTTTTTGTTTTTCACGTGGTCACCGGTTCCCAATATATGACTTGGTTAAAACTGATCCAACAGGGAGGTGTAGGTTTGAGAATCAGAGTCTATGATAGGATAATATGCTTTGTGAACTGTCACTTGGCTGCACACTTGGAAGCAGTAAACCGTCGTAATGCCGATTTTGACCACATCTATCGAAACATGGTCTTCAACCGGTCATCTAACCTTCTAAATACTGCAGCTGGTATGGTGCCATACCTGTTTTTGTCTTGCTCTCTTGCCTTCTCCACATATTTATTTTGGCTGCTTTACTCTTCTGGCTTGCCGTTGGCCCTCTCTGTTGCAGCTGGTGTTTCAACTTCTGTTCATACGCTTCGGGCTACAAATGTACGTCTTTGGTGTTTAATACATCAGCATTTATTTGTTACTTTCCTTTTTATTACCACCCACTATGGTTATCTCTTGCTAGTGTTACATGCAATTGTCAATTTAGGTTCCAGCTGTCAATACTGAAGAACCAAAGCCCGAGTTATCTGATGCCGACATGGTTGTTTTTCTTGGTGATTTCAATTACCGGCTCTTTGGTATATCGTATGATGAAGCACGAGACTTTGTTTCCCAGAGATGCTTTGACTGGCTTAGGGAAAAAGATCAGCTTAGGGCTGAGATGAAAGCTGGGAAAGTTTTCCAAGGCATGCGTGAGGCACTCATTAGATTCCCTCCAACGTACAAGTTTGAAAGGCACCGGCCCGGCTTAGCAGGTATACGGCTATGGAAAGCATCAGATCTTTCCAACTACTGGTGGTTTGGATTTAAAGTATAGGATCGGGGAAGTTTCCATCTAAACAAATTCAGCAATCTATCAATTATCATTCATGTTTATGAATCTGATCAATAATTCCCTCAATAGGTTCATCATGTTATTTGTGGTTAAATTTGTCAACATTCTTCATATACCTTTTCCAGGATACGATGCTGGCGAGAAGAAACGAATTCCTGCCTGGTGTGACAGAGTAATATATCGCGACAATCGATATGCTCCAGCGTCTGATAGTACTTTAGAATGCCCTGTAGTATCATCTGTTTTATTGTGAGTATGTGCTTTTGGAGCAGTTTTCTGTTGTTTCCAATCATAATTTTTTTGGTTCTGAGACTTCTATGCACCCACAGGTACGAAGCGGTCATGGAAGTGACTGACAGTGATCACAAACCTGTCAGATGTAAATTCAATATTAAGATTTCCCATGCTGATAGGTCAGTAAGGAGAAAAGAGTTCGGGGATATTATTAAGACTAATGAGAAAGTGAAATCTATTTTTGAGGAGTTGTTATACATTCCGGAAACCATTCTCAGCACCGACACTATAGTTCTGCAAAACCAGGAGACATCTGTTTTCTCCATAACCAACAAATGCGTGAAAGATGTGGCTACTTTTAAAATTATCTCCGAAGGTCAATCCACTGTCAAGGAAGAAGGCAATGAGCGCGATTATCATCCAAGAGGCGCCTTTGGCTTTCCTCGGTGGCTTGAGGTATATTGTCTTATGACTCTTAGATGTAAATGCCAATGCAATTTTCAGAAACCAAACCATTCTTGGCCTGGGTACCATTACCAATTACCATATCTAGAGAAAGAATACAGACACAACAGCATATAGAAATTTGGTTTTGGACCGATCTTATCCGATCAAGTGAATGGAAGGATAACTAGGTTTTGTAGAGGATTTATAATGATGCTTGATAACACACTTTGTTTCTTTATCCAACATCCAGCTGAGTATTGCATAGTTTACATTATGTTCATGGTTCTCCTGGATTCCTGCAATATGACAAGAATGCAACTAATTTTAGGACATTTAAACCTCATATTGTTAGATATCAATGATTCAAATTATATACGCGGTCGGGTCGGTCCCCTTTACATTTAAGGCAGCTCCAATGCATTAGGCTCCTGCCAGGATTTTTTTTTGGCCCCCTTTTGGAAGTTCTATGGTGTCCCTTCTAAAATATGATTGTACAAATCACAATGAGCCTTTCTTCCCTGAATGTTTCTCTTACTCTTGTGTCATTTTAACTGCAGGTAACACCAGCTGCAGGAATAATTAAACCCGAACAATCTGTCGAGATATCGGTGCACCATGAAGAATCCCACACCCTGGAAGAGTTTGTTGATGGCATCCCACAAAACTGGTGGTGCGAAGACACACGAGATAAGGAGGTTATGTTAACTGTCACTATACGTGGAAGTTGCTCGACACGATCACACAATCACAACGTCCGCGTGCGCCATTGCTTCTCAAACAAGACACTCCGCGTTGACTCTAAATCCAGCAGCACCAAAAAAGCTTAAAAGATTCTTTGATTCTTTAGCGATTTTTCTGATTTGGTCCCTAGCTTCCTACGCTCGAGAGACCGATGATACTACGAGTTAGGTAATTGCGTATTTTCAACATCTCTTAGGAAATCGAATTGCTGAGGGATATTTTGCTACTTTAGCTATAACCAGTATGCATCTTTTATGTAAATAAATAGCCTGGTAACTGTTTTAGTCCCCATCTTAGTACAGGTGCCACTATGCTCACATTACACTCAAATTCTCAGATTCTTTCTCCAGTAAAAAAGATAACTGTAATTTATAGATCATTTTTGCTTCAAGATTGTACAAAGAGATTCAAAAGGCATAGAACTGGTTATCTGCACAATTAGTGAGATATCTCCTACTGCCCCTTTTTTTCTGTTAAAGTTTTTCACCAATTTTGCCATTTGAGACTCTGAGATAGTAAACTTCTAATTGATTTAGCTCAACTCGATGTGTTACTGCAATAGATGCTCGAGTGCAAGCAGGTTCCTTTTTGGCCAAAACCGACGTATCGGTTCATTTAACTAGTTGAAATCGTTCTTTTGAAAATTGAGCCAATCCATTCAATTGCTTGGCTAAGAACTGGTTGAAACCGTAGCTAAACTGAACTGAATTGACCAGCAATTTTTTCAATTTTATACTTTAGAAAAACAAATTAACTAAGAATGGCATTTTAAATTGACGGAATTGAATAGGTTTAATCAGTTTTGAACACTTTTGCTTGAATTAACTCTATTGTACTTGTCAATAATTGTACCAAAAAAAAAAAAAAAAACAAACGAACGAACACTTTTGCGATGTTTCTTAGAAGTTTGTTTTAAAATCATCTGGATTTTAGTTTTAAATTTTGGAGAGCGAGTTTATCTAGTTACATTTGCTCTATTCAAATATAAAATAAAATAGGCTAAGGTTCCATAACCTTTTCATATTGATAAAAAGAAAAAAAAGGAATGTAAAGAAATTATTTATTGAACAAGCTCATTTCATTTTGTAAAGAGTATGTTTTATTACAGAAAATTATCATATTGATCTACAAATTTCAGATTTCAAGACGTAAGAGGGTACAAAAGCAAACAGAAGCATGACTATTCTTAAAGAGCTGTCTCACACAAGATTTTAATTCGATAATCAACGAAAACTTTAAGGTCTCAATTTTATGAAAATGTTGATAAAAATATCGAAAAAAAATTGATGTTGATGAATAATCTCGGAAGAACATAAAGATCAAGAAATTCATTAAAAATATCTAAATTAATAAATAAGTGTTAAATCCTTTTAAAGTAAGTTAACCTTTTTTATTAATAATATTAGGTCCATATGAGATATCATTCACCTCTTGTGTCCATATCAAAACCACTGAACATATAGAAATATAATATATTAATAAAAATTTAGTACACTGATGTTTCATGGTTCTGTGGCTAGTTAGATAGATTTATCATTGAAACAAAAAAAACAACAAAGGAATAGTACAATAATAAGATGACTGACAATAAAAAAAAAAGAAAAGCTTAATAAACAATGAAAATTTTAATGCCAACGTCAACGAAGGCTTCAAAATCTTTCAAAAGTCTTCCTTCATTTTGAGTCACCGAATCCGATCCCAATTTCTCAAATTAAGGAATGGAGCGAAAATGGTGATCGTATAATTGCCACATGATCATAGGTCAATTAGTTTAAACATAGGTTAATAACCAAAAGTCCAATGTATTATTGAACTTGTAACAGTAAAATATATATTTTCATAAACTTAACTGAAATATATATTTTTACTGAGTAAGAAAAATAAAATGGATATACTTTGAGTATCCTATGCTCAAACTCATACCATTTAACAAGTACAATATCAATGAGTTTTGCTTTTCATTGACTTGCCATAGAAGTCTTGATTCTAAATCATCAATTAATAATCATCTAGAAAGCGAGTCCTTTTGAATACGTTCAAACATAGATGTTTAGATTTAAGCCAAATTAAACTAAAATTTCATGTTCGGTTTTGAATTAAGAAAAGCAAGATCAACTACTTCGACTAAATTTAACCTCGACAAACAATGAATGGGTTTCATAAACTCAAGAATAAAAAAAATAACCAGCTATAGATTTTTGGTTCGATAGTCAATTTTGTTGGGCGGGCGGTCGAGGCGAGGCGAATTGTTTACACCCCAACCCTTATGCATCCAACAACTACCTCCCAAAGCTTGCTACAGATAGCCATTAACATTCCTCTCTTCTATTCCCTCCATTTTATAAAACATTTGTTTCCCATAAAAATGAACAAAACTCTTCACTCATGAAACTACAGAAATGCACAAGAAAGCACACAGAAGAAAGAAAGCATTTAGCTAAATGAAGTTCTAAATCTTTTCACATCAAGAAATCCTTCTGTTTCTTTCTACTAAAACACCCCACAAGGCAGCAGCACTCCCAACCTGTCAATGCAACCATATTTTCAATGAACTGCAAGATCTAACAACCATTTCTACCCGAAATTCTATATAATGACGATTAAAGCCGATACTACTCACTTTAAAAGGTAAGGATTTAAGGATTCCAGTTCTCAGAGCTACTTTGTAAAAAAAATGAACCATTAAGAAGCAAATTAGAGAAATCAATCCTACTAGGAACTATGAGCCACACAAAGAATCTAACTTGGATGATGACATAAACTTCTTCCCTGTGGAGATGTGGAGGAATAAAAATCAAAGAATTGAATTCTTTGTTTTCGGGTGGCTCCTCGTTTAGTATGCCATTCTTGTATTCCTTCATTTTTCTCGAAGGAAGCTGGTTTTTCGATTAAAAAAAAGCTCAAACTCTTCTAAAGAATGGGAGGACACTGGGGAGACAGCTAAATACTTCTCTTCTAATGACTTTTGTGATTACACTCTACACCCTCTTTTTATTAACTTCAACAGGAGCAGGTTTTTGCAAGCCTAGGAAGAGTTCTTGGTTCTCTTTGCCTATTCTGTGTTTCCTATTAAAAAAGGAGCAAGGATCAATGAAATGAGTTTTTGTTGATTGAGAGAGAGATCACTCAATCAAGAGGAACTTTTTTTTTTTTTTTTTTTTTTTGCTTACTCAATCAACAGAAACTTATCTTTTATTGAGATGGAGTAATTCTCAATAAAAAACAAGTTTCTGTTGATTGAGAGAGAGATCAGCATGTTGTCAACAGTATGAGACAAATTGAGATTCTTAGTACTTAATCACCACATCACTAAAGCATCAAAGGAAACACCATCTAGTCCTATAGACCGAACCGAACAATAACGTAAAGCAGGTTTAAATAGATCAAGATAAGACATCAACCACATGACCAGATGAAACCAAGACACATCATAATGATCAAATTTCTTATCCGAATTATGAGAATAAAAGACTATCATTCACATCAAATTGTAGGTAGACAGGTGACTTCGACACAAATATTATTCTTTGGTACATGTTTTTCTTTTCAAATAACGTATTTCCCATGCCCCCCTAACATTACAATGCTAGAAAAATCTTCATCAGAAAGGGATCACATTTAGAATGGAGATTTAAAAAAGGAACAAAAATTCACAAAATTCTAACCTTCTAGTAATACCCCCGAAGGCTGTCCAAATAGCAGAAATCAAGCAGTGCATCACTGCTCACCATATCAAGGCAACAGAACTAAAGAGAAAAATGGCCACACATATTTCAGCCATTAGTATATTGAGAAATCCGAGAAGCCATGTTAGCAACTTGAGCTTGTAACTGAGAAGCCCTGACTTTGGCAGCGGTAGCACGGTGGAAAAACTGCTCCCTTGACAACAACCTCACGTTCCTCAAGTACTGATCAAATTGTACAGCTCCATCCTGCACTGCCTTATCCAATGAATATATAGCATCTTCTATTGCCAAATCCGAAGCAGTACACTCGAGCATTTGCTTTGAAAGCACATCAACACATTCAAATGCGTCATCCGCTTCAAAATCACTGCGATTCCTTCCCTCGTTCTCCCTCACCCAAGCTTCCAAAACATCGCTATTCATCAGAACCATCTGCAGTTGCTGCTCTAAACTCTCCTTCTCATCTTGCATCTCTTTCAAACCTTTATTTAGCTCCTCCTCCCTCTGTCTCAACACTCCCTGTGCACTGAAAAGTCCTTCCACCTCGGCCTCCCTAGTCTTTCTCAACCCGACAATATCACTATGCACGATCTCTACAAGCTTATTAATCGCATTTCGCTTGAAAACTTCATTGGGATCTTCCGTATGTGGCTGTAGACGCGCAACAGAAGCAACATCATTTGCACTACCACCGTATGGCGACGGTGGGTAAACCCTCGGCGGAATTGCTGGGCGTGGGAAAGCGGCAGCCCCCATATTAGAAGCAATCGAAGAATTAGCACTATTACGCCCAAAACTAGAGCTAGGACCCGGAGAAGGACCAGGGCTAGGGCTAGGGCCAGGATTGGGCCTCCGTTGGGAATAAAGTGGAGGGTCGCGACCAAACATAACGCTCAAATTACGAACCAATTCAACCAAATTAGAGCTGGGATAAATCCAATTTTGCAAATAAGGGATCGAGACCATACCGGAGGGATTGACATGAGGATGGGGGCGCTTGATGATCATATCCCGAGTTGGGTTCACGTAAACACAAGGAGGGTGGCGAGGGTAAGACTCCATGAGCCAAACGACGACGGGAATGTTATAGGTGACGCCTTGGAAGGACATGGGGACGGTGCCGTCGGATTGCAGAAGGTTGACGGAGCGGCCATCGTTGTGGGTGAAAGTTGCAGTACGAGGAACCAAGGAGGGGTAGGCGGCCGTGAGGGCGACCAAGTGCTGGCGGATCAGCCACTTGGTTTCTTCGGAGTAGGGGAGGGCGGAGGGGCCGCGCTGGGACAGGACGGAGCTCAGGAACTGCTGGATTATCTGTGGATTCGGCGGCGACGGATCCGGCGACGGCACCATAGCATATAGATTGGCGATTCGAAATCAGGAAACCGATGATCCTTCTTCGATTGGATTGAAGGATCCGAATTTGGGAATTGGGAATTGGGAATTTGGGAATTTTCTTTCGCTCACAATGGAAAATGAAATGCGTAGGCAGAGAGCTCCGGAAGATCGAGATGGCGCGTGCCTTAGCGTCGAAGAAAAATAAAATAAAATAAAATGGTGGACTTTGTTAAAACTAGGGTTAAAATCATATCTCCAAAATTTGGTTTGGTTTGATGATTTGAAAATATAAAATTGAAATAAAATATTTTTTTATTTGAAAATTGAATATTAATTTTAAATTTATTACATATTTAATAATATATTGTAAAGTAAGCTAGTTAACCTATTTAGTTTAATCTAAAATAATATTATTTAATTTATTAATATTTTTGTTATAAATCTCATAAAGTTATTATTTTACAGTATTACAACATTTATAATATATTATATTTTACCTGTTTTAATTTTAACAAAAACGAAATGAATTTATATCATACATAATATATTTATCAAACTTTTAACTGTTAAAAAGAAATCTGAAAATATTGAAAATTAGTTTCAAAATTTCATATTTGAAATCCATTTTTTAAAACAAATCCATATTTATGATCCATTTGATTGAGTAGCCTTAGGTTTAGTGTCTATATTTTAAAAATATTATAATAAATTTTTGAACTTTTAAAATTCTGTCCAATAATTCTCTTGGTTTTTTTAACAGTTCAACTATTATACTTTTAATTTTATGTTTTTGAAAATGATGTTTGTTTGCTTTATTTTTTTTATATGTTTTTATTTTGCTTAAAAATACGTATGAATTCTTAGAGAATTTTCTAAAACAATTTTTTTTTTAATTTGATTTAGATTTTGAAAACGTTTTTAAAAAGTGATAGCAAAGCAAAGATATGAGTAAAGACAGTATTTATAATTTTAATTTTAAGAAACAAAAATTTAAAATAATAAAAAAAATTTACCAAAATGGTAACCCTTTAAAAGTAATCAATCCAAAGGGACGTTTTTCAAGTATAGAGACAAAAATAAAAAAAAATTGAACCAAAATGAATAAAAGTTGAAATTAGAGAAACCAAAATAGTATGTAAACCTAATATTTATTTAAAGATCTAGATTTGAAACATGTAGATGTTATTATCGAGTACAGATTATTTTCGCCAACTTGAATATGCATCATACATTTGCCTTAAAAGATGCAAAATCTTTCACAAATACTTTGGATATACTTTTTTTATGTGTCTTATAATCTATGTCAGTCTCATTAGAAAATAATAGGGCTTAGCTAGACTAAGCGAGATTGCCATGTCTAAGACCATTAACATTAATTCCCCAGTTGCCAAGAAATGGCCGGGCATGTCTTTATCAACTAAATCAAGCCTCTGCCCCCACATTTGTTGAGTTATTTTTTTCACAACTAATTTTATCGTTGGAATTCCAATCACCACCTCACATCAATGTAAGCCAAGTTTTTCAAATAACTCTTATTTTCTCATTGAAAATGGCTATACACGAGAGTAGATTTTAAGTTGATGAAAACTCAGTTCTATCTTTTTTTTTTCAAATTATAAAAGAGTAGGACGAGGAATCAAACCATCGACTTTAAGAATGGTAATACATGTCTTATCTACTGAAGTATGTTCGGATTGGCAACTAAATTCTACTCGATAACTATATTTACAATGAGTTTATCATTTTTATCAATAACGTCACGTTTCTATGGCATCATTTCATTTCTCTACTTTCTTTCTACACTTAATGAAATATCAAAATCAAAGGACAATAATTCTCTATAACTTATATCTTTATTAGCATATTAACTACAATCAGTCTGCTTTTCAATCCAAGAGCATCAAAAAAATCTATTGTTTGATGCTCTTTATAATGTAATAGACACCATAGAATTTTGACACCTCCACTTTTTTGCGTTATAATCATAATCTATCGTTTATCATAAAGACAATTTCACGAAACAACGATAATTTTAAACTATAAAACTTTAGTCAAAAAATATTTTTTGTCCATGTAATTTCTTTGGAGTAACAATTCAATCCGTAAACTTTAGTTTGTAACGATTTAATTATTATAGCAACAATGTAATCCATAAACTTTATTATATAACAATTTAGTTCTATTAATTTAAAATTTGTAAGAGGTTAGTCTCTACTATTTAAAATGTTATCAAAATTAAGTATTGATTTTTATAATGTAACGATACAATTTTGGTCCCTCATTATTGATCTACATATAACCCCGTTAAATCTTAACAATATTTTTCACATTAGCGACTAAATCATAACAAAATTATTACATACTAAAATTCAAGAACCAAATAGTATAATTACAAACTTGAAAAAACAAAGACTTGATTGTTATAAACTAAAATTCAGAAGCTAAATCATCGAAGATATATCCAAACGTTCCAAAACGACGTCGATGTAAAAGAAAAAAAAAAGGCAAACTTGTTTTAAAACTAAATAATAATCGTATGTGGTTATATATTTGAAATGAGAAGACTAGGCCGGTGGTAAAGATAATATTCAGAGGCGCAGGCAAAAGATAATGAAATTATTAGCCACACTAGTTGATGCACCTTCATTGGCAAACTACAACACAGCAGCAGGAAAAGGCCATAAAGTAACACAATCAGGCACACATGTTTTACACTTAATTCCCCATTATACCCCCCCAAAACTAAGGAAATGGAGAAGTAACAAGTTGCCTGGGCGCACTGAATAGGTCATTTCCTGCAAAAGGAGAGGTCCAATCCCGCAAACCACCTGAAGATGACATATCTTTAACGCCTCCCCCACCCCCCTGCATCCCAAGTTCACACAGCCTCATCCCGGAACCATTCCTCAATGACGAAGAAAGACCCGGAGACAACTCGCTCGATCGGGTTGCTGACGGGCTATGCAGAGTCCAATCTATTCTGTTGTAATCGCAATACGGCATCAACCCGCCGATGTTCCAGTCCATCTGTGACAACAACCCAGATGTTTGTGCTGTGCCCTGGCTGTGGCTGTGGCTGTGGAGGGTGGAATTTGATCCATAAGAAGATGGGACTGCGAATGAAGATACATTTCCCCCACCAGTTTTCCACAAACTCTGCGGTTCGGAAGGGAATGCGTGCGATGAAGACGCGTTCTCTTTCGTCCACGGTATATCGAGCCCTGCTGATGATAGCATTTCAACTGGACCAGCCATGAATTGTGGTTGATTATGGACAGCCGTCTGCTGATGGTAGATCTGCTCTAACCTTCTGTTTTCTGCACCGAGGCTCGCCCTGCTATGATTGTGCAGCAATTTGTCACTTGAAATGATGTTTTTAATGGCTGGAGCATTGTTTGAATACCATGAAGTAGTTCCAGGAAGCATGGGGCTGGAGAAAGAGTTCTGCAATCCATTTATGGATTGGGGCTGCTGCATAAAAACTACTGGCTCTACTGGCTGCTCCTGTATCTCTCGCCGCAGACTGATTGCTTCGTTTTTCAAAACACCAATTTGAGCCCCTGCCTTTACATATGGATGATGAACTACTGGCAACGGTGGCGTTGAAGTCGACGAAGAAAGGCCTGATCCTACAGCAGGCCATCTCTTCTCCCCTCCCCTCAGCAGCCTTGGTTGATCTGTCGTCTTCAAAGACTGCTGTACGCTTCTGTTGCCAGCTTCTAACCATGCTGGCACTGTCATAGCAGCACTATTACGGCTAAATTCTCGTTCATTTTTGCTCGACTGCATTGTAAGGACGGAAGCAGACCCAGACATTTCTTGAGCTCTTGGTATACTCTTTGTTTCAACTACTTCATGATTCGACTGATTGACAGGTTCCTTCTGCTTTTGTTCTCTTAGAATACCTTCCGCCTTATCAAGATCACCTCCACAAGCAACTACAGCTCTTTCTACCTCTTTCTTTGAGCATTTGTACCGTGCTTCAAGAGCCGAGATATGAGCAAGCTCATTGCCAATATCAATCTTCAAGTTGCCCCCACTTGTAATACTAGCAGCATCCTTGTTCCGAGCTTCTTCCTCATTTCCTTCAAAGAGCCAGGAGACTGATTCCTCTAGCTTGCCCTCGTTTAACATTAGTGCCATGGTAGCTCTTTCAGAAGAGAACCCCATGGCGACCAGTTGCTGAGAAAGAGCTTCAAGCTTTCTAGACATTAGATAACCTTTGCATCGCTCGTGCAACTCCTGAGCCCGTTTCTCTTTCTGTCTCTGGTGTTTCTTCTCATTCTTTAGACGAATCTTCTCCCGCTTGTCATGGTCACATCCAGGTGTTCTCTCCTGCTGGGTCGAAGAATCGGCTGCCTTCTCTTTTGGATCCTCTGACTCACCCGAGCAGCTACCGTTGTTGGAAGACAGATCAAAATCAGATACTGTACCACGTGGACTGCTAGAGTGGTCATCTGTATCTTCCATATTCTGGAAGTGACCGTTGTCAGAGTGCAGTGAAGAAGCAGCTAGTGATGATGATATTTCAACTGTATGAACCACTTCATCAACTGGATTGTGAGCGGTCGTAGCCGGACTCCTGTTTGTATTTTTAGAAGCAGAGTTTTTTGAAGCCTTCGGCTGTTTCTTCGCAGCTGCCCTAGCAGAGGGCTTATCCTTGGAGGCGGACTTGGATTTTGACACCGGCATCTTCCAAGATTATGTAACTGTTGATAAAAGAAAGTCGGAATCAATCATTCAGCCAACGATAATGTAAAAATACCAAAAAGAAACAAGTTACAACATACATTAAATCTTTGCCATGTATACGATAACATTTGCAAATCGGTTGTATAAAAAAGACAAATAAAGACCATTCTCATATCATTTTCAAATTGATTGAATAAGAAGAATCACAAATATTTCAATACAGCAAGGAAACCAATCATATCACAACTGAAGTAATGATATTAGAGCATGTCACTGTATATGAGAAATAAAATCATCACTTACTTCAGATATAGTACTTTGGATACATATAACACAAAATTAATAACAACGGCGCAATAGCATTACAAGAAAAGTAATGATAGAAGACTGGCATCTTTCTTTCGATCTAAAACCATTTCCCTCTTTTTTCACTGTGAAAGATTTCGTGAAAACGCAATCAAGAACTTTCAGCATTTTTCGAAAAAGAGGAAATGAGACAAAAAAAAACATTTGAATAGGGAGAGAGACTCACAAACTATTATGAACTCATGGAGCAAAACTCAGAAAAAGAAATTTCAATGAAGACAAAAAGAGGATGAACTCCAAAACTTATAACTGTTGCATTAAATGTAACAAAACTCGATGAGTTGCAAATTCTACATATAAGAGAACAAATGGTTATTTACGAATCCTGCATGTTATTGATTTAATGAAATCCTCGTTTCCTCTCAAAAAATAAAAGGCATCCATCTAAGAAACTCAAATATTTTCTTTACATCCAACATCTAGGAAATTTTTTAAAGTTTTTCTTTCTAAAGAGAAGTGGAATATCAAATGGGCACCCACTTCTTAAAATTGGAGTCATACCAAATTATCATTTTCCCAAACATTTAACGAATCATTAATTGATCTGCGATGTTAGAATGTTGAAATTGTACTCTGACAACCAATATAACATCAAATTATAATATGTTTTATGTAGGAACAAGTAGCAAAAAAATTGAAAGCGCTTATGGATTTGCCACGAAAAACCAACTTCAAATTCAAAACATTGAAAAGAAGAATGCAGAAACCAGAAATGAAGAGGAAAAAAGCCCGAATCAAGAAGAAGAAGAAAACAAAATGCATGAAATTCGCGCGAAAACATAAAAGCGGAGAAACTGAGGGTCTCATTTCAAACGCAGGCCCGAATTTACTTGAAACAACAAGAATCAAGATGGAATCAAAATCATTTCCCACCAAAACAGAACCCCTCACGATAGATCCAGAAATCAAAAACAATTATCCAAAACCTCAAACATTCAAACCTAACAAAGAAATAAAAAACAACCCAAACCCAACTAAGAGATCTCTCGAAATCTTCAAACAAACAAAAGGAAACCCCATAAATTGCTCAGATTCAACAACATCCGGAGAAGATCGGCAAGAAAAAACGTCAAAAAACAGCATCAGGATCACAGGAAAAACGCAGGATTGAAAGAGAGATCAAACAACAGATCTGAAAACTGACCGGTGGAGAGAAATCCGAGGAGGAAGAGGGAGGAGGAGGAGGATGAGAGATCGAAAAATGATGATGACGACAACCGCGATGAGGTCGCCTTCGTTGTCCTTTCTCTCTGTTTTTAAGCCTCTCGCCCTTTCTTTGTCCCTTTCTGTTTTGTTTCCTCTCGTTTACTGTTTTCACGTTCTCTGTCTCTCTCTCTTCTTCTTCTTTTTTTTTTCTTCTCTCTCTTCTTTTTTTATTTTCTTATTTTTTCTTTGAATTATAAATAAATAAATAATTAAATAACAGAATTCTTTGGGTCAGTTTCGTACACGTGTGAGACCGAAGGTGGCGTCTGGATTTAAATGTCGGTTTGACATTTTTTTATTTTTAAATTAATTAAAATTAATTTTGGGTGAATTGTTTAACTTTTTTGGAGAGATTCATTTCTTTTTTTTATATGTTTTTTTCCTAAAATTTTGGGAGATTTTACCCATGCTCTTGTATGTTGTTTCCTTAAAAGCCTATGATATGATACATAAAAATCATTTCTTATAAATTTACTATGGGAGTAAAATTTATTGTAAGTATTTTCACTGAATCTTAATCCATATCCTTTAAAATTAATAATAACTTAGTCTTCAAATTTATGTAATAATTTCGTTTATATAACCTAAATAACAATTTAGTCCATACCATATTAAACATTATTTGTTTTAATATATATATATATATATAATCTATTAAATCTTTACAATATTTTAAGGTAGGGACAAAATGAGTTTTAAACAACTAAATTATTACCAATTTAAAAATATGACTAAATTGTTACCGACAAAAAATTAATTACTAAATTGTTAACCATTAAATCTAAAATAATTATATTAATAAAAGTAGTATTTTCCACTAATAATTGAACATAAAAGGGATTTAGTTTTACATGTCTTGGCTAGTAGGAAGTTGGTTGATTCCATGCATGAATTTTTTTTTTTTAATTCCTTTTGAAATTTTTGACTCAATCCTTGTATTTAAGAAATTATAAAGGCTAAATTATAACAAACAAAAGTTGGATGAAAATATTTAAGATATAAAATTTAGAGCCTTAACTATGATAGCTCTTATGATTAAAGAGCACGATTTATAACAAATTACTTCATCAACTCATAGAATTGTTAAAATTAAAAGATTGAAAGTATAATTGTAATCCATGATCAAAATATCCATATTCATAAAAGCTTAAATCAGATAAAATACCAGTACCAATAATTATTTATGAAAAATTATAAAAATAGAGCTAGTCGGGCCTTAATTCAGACTAGACTCTATACTTATCGTAACAAATATTAAAATTAACAACTAAACAATTTAAGTTTTTATTTTCAATATTTACTTAATATTTTATAGATATAATGTAATAGTAATGTGTCAATAAAAATACAGACTTATAGCTAAATATTTTATATATAAAAAAAAAAGTTATGTAAAGTTTGAGACAACTGACAACCTTTGAAAAAAAGTTAAGGGCAGTTATTGCATTAAAAAAAAGAATAAATCAGAATTAAAAATATAAAAATAAAGTAAAATAAAAGTTCTGGAATCTTCCGAATTCGACGGCTGTTTTAGAGGCTACGGGTTAGGGTTTAAGAATCACAGCCGACCAATCTTCCCCTTTAATCCGCCTTCGGATTTCCCCATGCAATAGCCCACCTATATTTAATATATATTTAAAATTTTAATTAAATATTTCAATTATATGAAAATATTAAATTAAATAACGTTTTAATTTTACTAGTTTAAATTAAAAAATCATTAATTATTTGAACTTTTTTAAAAAACTGCAAGTTGAACTTTCAGTCTTTTAAGTAATGGGCACATGTCACACCACTTAAATTATATGTAATTGGCGTTTTAAAGTGAGGTGTGGACAATTTACATAATAATTAGGAAACTATCATTTTTTAACTCAGAGCTAGATATGTCATTTTTTGTTGCAATCTCCACACTAGTGTTGCAGTTATTAACATTGTTGAAAAATTATCAAAAAAAGTATGGATGTAAT
The DNA here is from genome assembly GCF_013281855.1 of Momordica charantia. Taxonomy (NCBI): domain Eukaryota; kingdom Viridiplantae; phylum Streptophyta; class Magnoliopsida; order Cucurbitales; family Cucurbitaceae; genus Momordica; species Momordica charantia. Next base: position 26,972,004 of record NW_028275167.1, on the reverse strand, counting down.
GCCAAAAGAATTATAAGATTTCAACAAATGTAGTAAAGTTAGACGATTGATCCATGATAAGTCAAAATACACAAACTAATCCAGATACATGAATATCAAAAAGATAAAAATAATAAATGAATTATAAAAGATAAAAATAATAAATGAATTATAAAATAATACGAAAGTTGATGAGATTTAAACAAAAATAATATTTATAAATGTTGTTCATGGATGAAAATTTAATTTTGAACAAGTTTGATTTCACTAAATTAGTGAGTTTTAGAGTTTTTTATATTATTTTTTGCAAAAATTAGTGAGTGAGCTAATAGAAATTAAATTGATGATGAAAATTGTCGTTTAGAGTTCAGCACAACACTTTTTTACTCCAATAATTAATATTAAAAAAACAAATGAAGCTTTTGATGAACTCATCCCAATTGATTAAAAAATATTGAGAATAGACCAATTCATTTATAAAAAATACCGACACCTTCATCACACTAAAATGTGTACTAATTTTTTCTACACTTGCTATACCAATTTCTATTTTATTTGTTGATTTTTTAGACAAAAAAAGGAAAAAAAAAAACTTTAAAACTTGGTCACAAGGTTGAAGTCAGATTCCGTTACAAGTTATTGCCACCACACAAGAAAATATATAGTTAACGAATATAAATTTAATATTATCTCTCCAACGTGCGCTCATGATTTAACAACTTAAGTAGCATTTACACTATTGTACAAAGTTAATTTTGCCTTTAGAAACCCTATTTAATGGGTCAAATCAACGTCTGGCTGCTTGAGTTACAAGACACATGATTGAGCTCCCCGACTTTAAACTTTGAATTTCATCGAATCGAACTGAACCCTAAAGTAAAGAGTAGTAAAATTAATTATTCATCGCAAGCACAGTAGAAAATTACCTAGGAACCAATCAATATAAATCACACAAAATTTTCAACCAACGAGAAACTCAACAAGTCACGATATTATCCAAACTCAACTCCAAAATTGAATAGGCAAAAAACCTACTACCAATAAAAATAGCAGTCTAACCATAAATATGCTTATGCCTCACAAAGCTTAAAATAAATTAAAACTCAATCAAGTGAGCGTGATAACTTTCCTGTTTAGATAAGTTCGAGATTCAACTAGATGAAATTAAAGAATAAAGTTGACTCGTTCAACAATTTATTGGAGTAAACAACAAACTTTGGAAAAGTTGACTCATTCACAAGAAGGTTTTTTGTAATTACAGTTTGTTCTTTATCATGCAATACTGGAAAGTTGTAATTAGATAGTTTTGAAGAGAGGATTCTCTCTACCCTTTGCCTTTAGGTTGTCTTCCCCCATTTTCGAGTTTCTTGATTGATAATACACATCTTTGTTTCTTATAAAAAAAAAAAACTTTGAAAAAATACACACAAATCAGTAGAAGCTCCTACTAACTTTCCAATGTGGCATACATATAAATTTAGTTAAATCAATTTATGTATTGAACAAATACACTCATAAAAATAGTCTTACACTTGGGTAAAAAAGATCTACAACTGTTCTATTTCTCATTCATCATGAAGGAAAAAGCATCACACATGCATAATATGCTACAAAGCCGTTCAACAACCAAACCATTTTTGCATGTTTTTATTCTCTCTTTTTTATTTTTTATTTTTTTTGTTCTAAAAAGAGCTCCATAAAAAAGAAAAAAAAGGGTTTACTGTACAAAGGAAGAACTTTCAAAGTCACGTTTCTTCCATTTTTCCAAAGCAAACTAAAAGAAAATTGTGTACCAACTTACATACAAGTATATCATTTTTAAGTAGTTGTTAAGACAAACTGAAGAGTATCATACAGGAACAATTTTCCACAAGATATAGATGAAGATACTAACAAAATTTGCATGCATAAATGGCAGTAAAACGTTGAGCAGTGAGATTTATCATTTAGAATTAAATGAAGAGAAAACAAGTGCATTAGTTTTTACCTTGATTTTCACTCTCACAAGAGTTACAAACTTCTGTAATACATCTGAAGTGAAGTAGCTCAAAGCATGGAGAAGGAACAAAATTGGCTATCGGTGGCATGATTCAGTCAATGAGGACTGCTGCTTCCTGTTGACACATAAATCAGTTGCAGGCTATGCCAATAAATTAAATTAACACACTACTTTTTTTTTTTTCTACTAACGCATCCAGCAAAAGAGAATAAACAGAAAATTCTATAAAAAGACCAGACAAATTTGGACAAATAACAGGTGGATGGCAAACTGTTCATCAGATACAAGACATGAAAATATTTCTGTTCTCTTAATTATCAACGATGGTTCCTGCTTTGCATCACAGAAAAAAATCAGACAGAAAAAGAACAAACAAAACGTACTATTGGTTTCAAATTAAGTAAATGTTACTTCTCAAAAAAAAAAAAGGTAAATGTTACTTGTAGAACAGTAAAATGCTCTATTGAAAAGTCCAAAATCGGCAGACGGTTATAATTTCACATGAAACTTATTTCATATAAATAACATATTTATATGTTGCAGTCCAACGGAGTAAAAAATATATATAAATTATGTTCTTGTGCTACCGAATCCCCTTTTCAAGAGAATTAGGCAATATTTGACTGCTCTAGTTGTTTAAATGAAATCAACTGCATGGTGATTCATACATATCGGTAAACATCGTTTGAATATTACTTTTTTGTTTCCCCAAAGAGAGGAATCGATCTATCATGTTTATTGAAGATTACGATAATGATTGCCAATAGTCTACGGAAGCTAAAACACTAATTACAAGTACAGATGCAACAAAATCCTCACCATTCTAAAGCTTCCATCGCCTGAGAAGCAGCCAGCTTAGAAAGTCGAAATATTCCATCAAAATTTCGTTGGTCCATAAACTCCTTGTTAAATATTGCATCAGATAAAACAACCGAAGATGCTCCTTGTCTGATATAATCCCCTATTGAGTCTACAAAGATTTAGAAGTAACAAATGAACTCAGAAGCAGATCAAGTTATATCAAACTGATGAAAATAATTTCCAAAAAAACTGACTGGCCCAGAAAACAGAAACAGTGAACCGCATGATTAAAAACAAAACAAAAGAACGCAAGGGGCAAATAGTTTTAACTTTTAGTTGAGTACCAACCAATAGTTATGCCTTGAGAAGCAACCATTGAGATATGGGGAAATGGCTTCTTGAGTGCCGATATATATTTAATACCACCTAATGCGGAAACTGGATAAACCTATTTTTCAAGATTAGAAAATCAAAATAAATCCATAGAAAAATAATAATAACAAGGCTAGAACCATATTCTGATGTCAAAATGGAACGCAAGCACAAGCAGACGAAAAATTTTATGCACTGAAGAACAAATGGGAAAAGAAATAACTTGCATCGGTTTTTCCTTCTTTATTACTCGTAATTGCATAATAATTACCATTTAAGAAATTTCCATTAGGACTTACTGTATTGAAAAGCATCAAGGGAACAAAATAAATGAAAATTAGTTTTGAGTAGTATATTTACGTTTCTTTTTAATTAAGAAATATAAATTTTATCATGTTTGTTTGAGACAAACACATAACCCTAAGAATTATGTATATATTTCTAGTTTTCCAAGGAAAATGAGGTAGTTCCTTGAAAGTTGTAATGTAAACGAGGTATACTGGTCATCTATCTAAGCGAAATAAGTGGTGAATGCAGTGATGGGAAATGACAACTGCTTATTGTTACCAACGAGCTTGCTAAACCAAACAACAAATTTACTTACTTTAACAATCTCAGCACCAGCTTCGTATGCGGTCAGTATCTGTAAAGCATATTTTCATTAAGTAAAAAGGATGAATCCTTGAGAATTTATAGGGAAAAGAGGCAAATAAATGTTATGTGATTACTTCTGTTGGGGTCATCACACCAGGTATATACAAGAATTCATCTTCAATATCATCCATTATACCCTGTTAACCAGTGAAAATAATCTGAGAGAAGAAAATATCCTCGTAGTCTCTTTTAGTTGGACTCCAGGATGAAAAATCACGACAAACAATGACGGGAAGAAAAAAGGAAAACATGAAAATAGGATAAAGAGGAATCAGCATACAATTAAAAAAGTCCACGGTGATATATAAGCAAAAAAGTAAATGTGGTATGCTCGTCATCTATCAATGCTTACCTTCACCATAGTAGGACTCATTAGAAACTTGGCTCCACCTTTTACAGCATCCTTTGCGTCCTTAATATTAAGAACTGTCCCAACCTGCAGAACATTTGCGTATCTTCATAAGAACTCAACATCATCCATCTTTTGTGAGATTGACAAGTTATATTTTTGTAAGCATTAAGAGTAAAGCTATAGTTCATCCTAATCCATCAAAGGCTCAAAAGTCAAAACCAAAGGCTACAAAAATTTTGACCTAGGTGTAGCAAGGATATATTACAAACATTAAGAAAGCATCACGCCCATAAAAAGCAAAGAAAATAATTACTCCCACTGTTTTGGTAGGATAGTCTTGCAGCAACTGCTGTAGAACCTGTTTCAATTTTTATAACAGATGAAAAAAATGAAAGAAAAATAAGATAAATTCTTAAAATTAGAAACAAGTACAATGAAAAGGAAAATATTCTCAACAACAACCTCAAAAACACCTGGTGTTGACGTAACAATCTCCAGCTGCATATTGACATGAAAAAAAAAAGGTTAGAAACCATCAATCAATACATCAAAAAAGAAAAAAATATATTTCAATAAAGTTGACATGCTCTAGCCGCTTTCTGTGGTTATTATTATTCATCATGCACTTACCATTTACAAAAGCGTCATGAGGACAATTTCTTCAATCTTTTTTTAGTTCTACTAATCATTTAGAAAACGTCAGCAATAAGAAACCATATACCAATAGAATATTTGGATGTATCACTGAATATTATTCAAACTAGTTCAAATATACGGGAACAATGAAAACTTAGAATTAAGAGCACTCACGACTGATACTCCACCATTTAGCGCAGCACAAGCAGCACTCATTGCCAGCTCTGCACTATAGTGAATTAAGAAAATAATTAAAGTCCAGACCAAGACTCTAGATACCTCTAGACAAACGATATTAAATTTCTTAACTCTAGTAAACTTCGGAAGCCCAGATATTTTGGATTAGAAAAAAACATGAAGGTGTGTTCAAGCAGCTTTTGAAGGAGGCAGGGAGTGTGGCTCACTTTGATGCCTTTCTTTGGATCCATGTCACCAACACTTTCTGTGGTCTACCTTTATCTTTCTTTACCTTTGTCTAGACTATTTATATTTCAAGTCTAATATGTTTTCTTACTTTTTAAAGAAGACATAAGCAATGAATTCCGGAAAAGAGGCGAGGTTCTACTTTTGCGAACCACCTATTCAACATCTAATGAAACAATGAAAATGTATTTTAGTATTAGGTTGGTGCTATCTGACCATTTTTTGTAATATAACCATGTAAATGGGTTTATATAGATAACAGACCTTGCTGTCAACTATCAGCTAACCAGTAAAGTTGTAAACAATAAGGAGAAAGTAATGAAGACCTTGGGGCAACCAGCTGGCCACTAAGAACTAATAGTTCGATCATGTCAAGCATAGAGTTCTAAGAGAATCCAGCACCACTACATTCTAAAATGCAGAAAGTGTTACATGAGAATGAGTTACCTGCTAGCACGAAGGCAAGCGATGACTCCAGAATTGTAAATTTTTTTCAGGGTCTTGTCTTTGGGAGATACAGAGAGCTGCCTAGAAGCGCAGAAAACTGTAAAGCGAGCACATGCAAAAGGGTTACAGTACCCTATAGCAGGCAAAGACCACATGTTGATTCTCCTAGAAACTAACATATACGTCAAATATAGTCTTCGACTCTTCTGGCTGTTTGCAGTGATTTATCCCAGCCAATCAGATATACTGATGATTATGAATGTTATGTCATCAGTCTTGGATTCACGGAAATATCTCTGGAAAAAGTTTATAATATTAACTCGAAAGGCAAAGCAATGGACGATAACATATAGTTTGAGCTTAATTTAAAAATTAAAAAAAAAAAAAAGGACCAGAGGACAAAAATTCTTCAATCCAACTTATTATATAATGTCAATGTTTCAGATCACAACTTTTTTTTCAGGGTCATGTTGGTGACTACAAACTACTGGTGAAAGCAGGTGGAAACTTACGTATTTGAATGTCTGATGCCAATTTATTACCAGTAATCATTGCAAGAGCATAATCCAGTTGTGAAATGATGAAAGCGGTTAGAGTCTCTGATGACAATCTCCTTCTTAAGTAGCCTTGAAGCTAACTTCATGAAATTATGACAATCCACACAAATTCGAATGTTTTTCATGATCCTTACAAGAGTTCCGACATGACACAAGTTACTATCATTCATTATGGAAAAAACCAAAGCCAGCTTCTCACTATGATGATATAGTTGCTCCTCCTTTTGCTCTTGCTCCACATCATGCAATGCTATGCTTGTCTCGGGCACATAACCAAGCTGTTTCAACCTCCCAATGAGTTCTTCAAGCTCATTGCATATTTCCTCCCTCTGTGGGTGACGTCGACCTCCAGATGCAAACTCATGGACTTGATTTTCTATTTCTACCCAACTTAATCCAGGTTCCTTTCTCACTCTAGACCCTTTCATTTCCATCCTAATTAAGTCTGCTTCGTAAAAGCTACCACTGAAGCAATATAAGTTTGACATTTGCACATAAGCTAAAGAATTGCTAGGATCTAACTCTTTCAATTTGTTAGATGCTAATTTCGCCAACTGTGTTGCACCATGCTTCCTACATGATCCTAGGAATGAACTCCAAACAACAAAATCAGGCTCTATAGGCATTTTACTTATAAAATATTCAGCCTCTTGAACTCGACCAACTCTACCCAAAATGTCAACCATGCAAGCATAGTGATCTAGTTGACAAACAATACCATAATACTTAATTGAATTGAAAAGGCTGGTTCCTTCTTCCACAAGCCCAGCATGGCTACAAGCTGAAAGGAGAGAAACAAATGTAGTAGAATCAGGTGGGACATCCATCTTTGAAAACAAATGCAATGCATTTTTAGCTTGCCCATGGATAGCATAGGCCTTCATCATTGTGTTCCAAGAAACCAAATCACGATACTTCATTTCCTTGAATACTTTCTTAGAGAGAGTAATTGAACCACACCTCCCATAAGCATGAATCAAGGCATTGTTAAGGACAATGTCGTCCTCAGACATAGATTTAATTAGTAGTGAATGATATGTTGAGGCATGCTTCTCGGTTAGATATCCAGCACAGGCCTTTAATACAATTGAAAAAGTATGCCCATCCGGGGTTAAGCCTTCTTGACGAAACTGACGAAATAGGGAAAGGGTTTTGCCAGGGTCATGTTCTACAAGAGCTGTCATAATGCTGGTCCACAAAACTATATCCCAATGATATCCTGCTTCAACAAAAAGCCTATAACTATCAGCAATGTCCCCTCCAAGATCTGCATAAGTTTTCACTAATGCAGTAGCTACTTCAATTTCTGAGATGAAAGCAGTTTTGAATGCTAGACAGTGTAACTCATGACAAAAGCTCAGACCCAGACCAAATTCATCCCTATTGCACAGATTTAAGGAAGACAAAGTGCTTAAAAGTGTTGCACGATCAAACCCAATTCCTTCACGATTCATTTTCATAAATAAATAGATAGCTTGGTTTCCAAGTTTCCGGAAACAAAACCCTGCAATCATCGAGTTCCATGTTATAAGGCTCGGATTTTCTATGCTCTTGAACATAGTCCAAGCATCATCGTTACTGTCATTAAAAATACCACCTTTACAGAAACTCTTGCTATACATAGTAATAAGAGCATTTGCAACGTAAACAAAGGCATCTAAAGACGTTTTCAAGGCAAACCCATGTACCTGCCGCCCACGTTCACCATCATGCTCGCCAAATGAGGTCAGCAAACTTGCAACTGTAAACTCATTTGGTCTACAGTCTACCAACATTCTAGGAAATAGAAGGAAGCACTCATCGACATGTCCATACTGAGAAAGTCCCGAGATAAGCACGGTCCAAGACACAAGGTTTCTCCTCGGCATTTCGTCAAATAATTGCCAGGCATAATCTAAGTGGCCACACTTACAGTACATGTTAATAAGATGATTGGTAACAAAGAGATCGAATGAGTCCATCAGATCCCGCGACATCATGTAACGGTGCAGTCCCATGCCTTCATGGAGGCAGCGGAGGCGCGCACAAGCATGGAAGAGATAGGCATAGGTCTGGCGGGAATGAGGCTGTCTAAAGGAGTAGAACAGTGAAAGAGCATGCCTAAGGTGGCCGCGCGTGGATATCACACGGGTGTCCCATAGATAGTCATTATCAATATCTTCTGTCCTAGAAGGCACAAAATCACTTTCTGCTGCCGACCTCCAGTATCTAAGGTGGATAGGAAAAGCCCATTTACTTGGATACAAAACCAAATTCCGTTTGGCAAGAAATGGATAATGAATTGTTGCAAGTTTCATGACATCAATGATCCTATCTACCGTTTCCGCACCAGTCAGGAATTTCAACAAACATCTAGAATGCAAAAATTCGTCATCTCAATTTTCACAAACATATCAAGCCAAACATAAAACACTAACAAACTTGCATAGAAGCACCCCAGAACCTTACTTCCATGACAAAAACAGAAAACTAGAAATTGCCCTCTAATTCGCTGCAACCCATTAGCAAAATCTTATCTCGATAAGCTACCTATGATTCTAACCCAACCAAAAACAAGGCTCTTACCCAACGTTCTTCCCTTCATTACGATCACCACATGAACACGTATTCAGGTGCAGCAGAGCAGACGAGTATGCATACATACATATATATAAATATAAATATACATATACATATACATGAATATTTTAGGAATGAACAATGAAGAAAGAAGTGTATGAAGAAATTAATTTAGTTGAGACAAGAGCGATGGCATTGATTTTTAGGAGACCTTTAGCAGATTTTTAGCAGAGTCGACGGCATTGATTGGCGAGCGCAGGCAGAGAGTGGATGGTGGACTGGTTGGAGTTGCACGGAGTGGAAATGAGATAGAGCGTTGATTTGGGCCGGCCGACTTTTTGGGCTTCTAGGAACTAGGCCGGCTTTCAAGCACAGTCGGGCTCGACTGACGGATCAAAATTGTACGAGAATGGCCATTCATGAGTTTTATGAGATAATGTCCTGGGAGGCTATTTTTTAATCTTAATTTCATAAATGTATTTAATTTTCAAATTTTACCCTTTTAGATGTGTGTACGTAGGATTTTCTGTTAATACCGATTCTATCTTTATTTATTGCATTTTATTTTATTATAGTTTTTCAATTTAAAAGATTTGAATCCTTAATTTGTAATTATATTCATTTAATTATTGTAGGACCCATTCAATTTTTCAACACTAATTCCTCGTATCACTCCTCCAAAAAAGATTTTTGTCAATAACACATAGATGTCTGCATGATTTTTTCCTAGTGTTCTATTTCTGCTTAGTCTGTCAATAGACTTTTTCCGTGCTTTGTTTCCAGTCGTCCCCAACCGCTATGTTTGTTCACCGTTGTCGTCGTTTTAGACCTTCAATTTCTATTGCCGAATAAAGTTTTCGTCGAAGTATTTGCACGTTTCCAACACCGAGCAGTGCGTTCCTCGTCTCCTGTCCCCTTCTATTTATACCAATTGTAAGTTAATAGTCTTCCCGTTAAGATTGGTATATATTTATGTGTGTATATTTTATAGTTATATATACATAAGATATGATAATAATCTTTTGCTCGCATTGTCAAGTAATTTTGTAGAAAGGGTATAGAAAATTAAAGTCCTAAACGTCTCATAATCTTAGTCTTCCCGTTAATATTTGTATATATGGGGATATATTGTATATACATGTGTATATCTTATAGTTATATATACATAAGATACGATATTAATCTTTGGTTGGTCTCAAATAGTTCTGTAGAAAGGATCCTCCAAAATTGAAGTTCTAAACGTCTCATGGTCTAGAAGTTTTCAAATTGTAGGTCTGGGGATTTTTTTTTGGAGGTTTTCAAATTTGGGGAATTTTGGGATTCTTTTTTATGTTTTGGGGTTTTAATTACTTTTGGAAAGTATGATTAAGGTAAAATTATGGGATCTAAATTATAACCTTCCAATTAATCAATTTTGCATTTTAAAAAGAACTTAAAATTAATTTATAGATACAAAAAGATATTTAAGTAATTTATGTGATCGGTACCCTCTTAAATAAGTTGTTTCATGACAAATGTGTAAATTCTATACATTCCATCTTTTTATGTAATTAAGATCTTTAAATAGTATCAATGTACTAATTGGCAAATCATGTTTCTTGTTTTCAGATATATATTTTGTTTTCGAAAATTGATTTCGGACTTGATGATCCATGTAAATTCTGAAAACAACATAATTTTTTATATTTTTAGTATTTTCAAATTTCGAATTTGAGACTTTAAAATATAGAATTATATTAAAAAAACCAATAATTTTAATAAATATATTATTTCATATTATAAACTTATTTTTTTTTGTTAAAATTAAAACATATAAAATATAATATATTATAAATTATACCACAATTATACAATCTTATAATAAAAATATTAATAAATTAATTCATCCAACCTCCACCTTACTAATGGGAGAAAACACTTTCACTCAAATAAATTTTGGACCAAAGTGGCGTAAGTCAACATCTCACCCCAAATGTAAGAAGTAAAAAAATGGAGGCTAAAATAATTTTGTTGGATCCTACGTCTCCCGATTCTCGTAGTCAGGAAAAAAAATTGAATAGTTTTGCATTTAATATATCCATACAATTGACTACTAAGTCCAAGAATAATGGACTCCACCTGTTCTAAAATTGTTTAAATTTGTAAAAATCCGCGCACAACAAATCCAGATATATCTCATCCACCAACATTTGATAAAACTTCGATACAAAATTCAAGCACAAACTCAGCTCAATTTCTACACAACCCAATTCTGCAAGCCCTAATTTCACTCCCAACTCTAAAGAAACTGTGAATTAGCCACCTCATTTCATGAACACTCCCAGTTTTTTTTGTTTTTTGTTTACAAGAAATACACAACTTGACTAAACCCACCCACCAAAATTAGACTCTTGGCATTAGATTAAAGTAAGAGAAGTGAATTCCGGCATTACCTATGCATGGTGAAGACAGTCCTCCCAGGAGCCATATTTTGAAGTGAAACTGCCGCCGCCATTTCGTTGAGCAAACTCCGAAACCACTTCTCGAGCACACGCATCCCACGTTCTCGCCACTTCACTTATGGAGAATGGATGTGGAAGGCTTCGGACACACATGTTGAACTTTTCCCTTGTCTTCAATGAAAGCTCTTCACAATCTGTTGGACTGCAAAAATGTTAGCTTTTCAAGTTATAATTCTATGGAACAGAGAAGTTGTCGGGGGTGATTTAATAATGGTTAAGAATTACTTTCTCCATCTGTTCCTGGAACACATAATGGTTCGTGAAAAACATTATTAAAATTAATGAGCTTTTTTATATATGTACGTAGATTGATAAAACAATGAGGGACCAAGGATGTTTATCACTCATACTCTACACAAAGGGAAAAAAAAAAGATACTCAACCCGTAGGTTTGATCTCTAGGATCTATACCATAGATGCAAATCCATCAACTGGTTTTAATTTTGCTTCCCTGTATAAATCTACTCATAATAATTCAAGAAGGCTTGTTCTTAGGAACTGGAAATTCTTGTGTTTGTGCCCTTTGGCATTCTCAGAAGTTAATAAGGATTCATTAACTACTCTATACCAAAATAAAAAGGCACATCTAGGAACATTTGTTTAGAGCAATAAAAAAGAAATAAAGACCTCAGAATATAAAAGATCGAATCATAAGGTGGTCATATATAGGCAGATTCGTGCAATAAAAAAGGGATAAAGGATAAATAATCTCACCAAGCTTCCAGTTTCAATTTATTGAATATTGGAGAACAGTGTGGATAGCCTTTGGGAACTAGCAACTTCAAGGGATGGACTGTTAACTGCATGCCATAATGAATAAAATGAGTAAAATAAAGTTAAGCCTATAATTGATGAATCACATTAAGAAATAGATGGGGCTGAAGTACCTGAAGGGCTGAAGCTTGCTGTGAGATTTTATTCGAACTGATGCGCATAGCAGCAAAAGAACACTCGACTATGATCCCTTCACTTCTGTCATTTGTAGCTGCATTATCAGTTGTTATCATATCTTTGTCACATACAGACACCACTGTGTCTATCAGCTGCTCATTTATCTTCCTAATTTCTTCTAATAAATATTGCTTGAACGGCAATGAAAACCCACGCCAATGGGAATGTTCAGGAGTCTATATTAACAGAAGTATTTGAAAAAATATCAAAGAACTATGTTGTCAATGGGAAACTTATAAAAAAAAATATTCGAAGTTGAACAAATAGTTGTGTTCAAGATTTTGTAACTCAATAATTTATAATTTCTTATATACACAACTTATTCCTTCTTATCGACATTATCATCGATGGATCTTGCTAACCTCATTTGGGGTAGAAAGCTAATTTCACATTCATGAGTAAAAGTACTTCACATTTAATTTATTTTATCAATCAAACAGAATTGGCAAGGTTAATGATCATATTTTCTCAGAAGTTCTTATTTGTTCACCTAGGCAGTTTCACCCTTTCGAGCTTCTAATCATAGATAAACGAAACGGATAACTCACGCACCTCGATTCTTGACCTTTCTGTAAATGTTGAATTCAAGTCATAACTTTCACAATACATCATTCGTCTGGAGCTGGTATACATCCTGGTATTCCTGCAGTGTCTTGTTCTTCTTGATCCTGTACTGCCTCCAAATATTGAACATCTTTTTCTCAGACGAGATGTTACCGTGCCCACCAAATCCTCGCTAATTTCAGCTTTGGACTTGTTTAGGGGCGCTGATGAAGCAACTCTGTCAGTCATACAGACAATAGAATCTATGTCACTAATAGAAGCACTTAATGCTTTAGGTGACATTACGTTTACCTGAGATTGAGCAAGCACAGAAATTTAACAATGTACGTACGACTTGTTCTAAAAAGAGATATGAAACTAACAAGTATTTATTAACTAACCATTTTAAGCAAACGTTGAAGAGGAGTAACAGAACATATGTCATTATCACGATCTGATTCTGATACTTCTTCCAAAAGGGCTGAAGGAGACATGCCAGGGGTGGAGATGATGAAAGGTTTTTCTTCTTGGACTGCATCATTTACTATTTGATGAGACACCTTTCCTCTTTGTGAGAATAAAAAATCATCCCAGGCATCCTCCTCGCAATCAGCTAACAAAATCAATAGCAGACAAATCAACTGAATTTTTAGTAGAAATGAAAGTTCCTGGAGATCAGTGGAAACAGGATTAACTGATCTACCTTGGGAGACAATAATTGGAATTCCTTCACTTGACTAATTTGTTCATTGAACAATCCACTAAGAAAAGTTTGTTCATTACATTTCTGAAACTCGTCAAATTAAAAAAAGTTTCTCCTGAAATTTTCCTCCTCGAAGGAACTTAATTGAGCCGTTTAAAGAATGATTATTGTTTCTGTTCAAAATTTCGTGATACCTAAGATTTTCACTACAAAAATTTTCTGCATATTTGTTCAATGAAAGAAAACGTGATTTAAATCCAGGTTTCCTCCCCGACAAAATATACAAATATACTATCATATTTCCGCGCGCGCGGGAATAATCTTTTTGCAAAATTATCTTCGTCAAGTTAGAACCAAAAGAAATGAGGCACTCGATATCCAATTTTATGTTACTCTACTCTGTTGCAGGAAGTAAAGCAGCAGATGGCGAAGTACAAAGATATCGATATTCAGTTCCTCACCTCTTCCATTTTCAGGTAAACCAGGCACCATCGTCCTCCTCTTCCCGTAAGCTAATTTCCAATAATCGCCCAAATAGATTCCAAAGATCCTTTCACCTGGTACAACATGCAACACAATCATACAAATAGCAACAAAAAGGCGCTAAAGCGAGTTCCAAGCCGTAGTATCACGTTCACTCACAAGAACAAAACGAAAAACCATCATCTAACTCAACTGCCACAAGAAACCACAAACATAGCACTAAATAGACGCCGATTACAGAAACATTCACAGTCGCAACAAGAACAAGATCAGCGAGAGTTGAGAATGAGGCAAAAACGCAACCAAAAACGATTGATCGAATACCTTTAGGGCTCAGCCACAAGAATTGCTTCCATATCCAAACCGATTGAAGGCGGTAATGGTGGAAAGTTGCTTGATCTTCATCGGAGTTATATAGTGGCGATGCTTAAGGGGCAAGAAAACAAAGAAGGAAGAGGATGAACAGAGAGCGGTTGTTGGAGAACATACAGCTCATATCCGCGCCATTCTAACAAACCGTTCAAAAATCGGAACGTGTGTCCACAGTATTCTTTTCTTTTTTTCCTGCAAATAATATTTATTTTCTAAGGCCTTTTATGAAAATGAAAATATCTTTGTTGGAAATTGTTTTACTTATATTTGGAATGAGGATTAATATTTATATTCATTTTCTCTTGTTTTTTAAGTTTTCTAATTTCCTTTTAAAAAAATTAGAATATTATTATATCTCAAATACTATGCAATAATTCAATAACTTTTGAATTTCTCAACTTTAACTCAACATTATGTTACTTTCTTGACTCTAATACTCCAATTTATTGTAATAAAAAAATAGCTTTTGAATTTTGTCCGTTGGAGAATAGTTAGACTTTTTTCTTTTCTTTTAGAGAAAAAAGAACTAAGCATCTATTATCATTTCAAAGGTTGATGGTTTGATTTCTTACCGTTAAAGTTTTTGAATCTTGTAAACTATATTTTTGTATTTTAAAATTTGTTTTTTTTTTAATGTTATCAATAACTTTAGTATTTGTATAAAGTTGGTAAATCACACACATTTGTATTAATTGGAACGAGTACTTGGTACATACATGATATGTGTGATAAACATGTACGATAGATTTATGATACAATAGTATGATTTAAGGTGATTTTGATATGACTTTTAAGATGAGTGTTTTTATGTGACGTAATCGTAAGTTTAAAGAGAAAATGAAAGCATTGATAGAGGGAATTTTTTCTTCTTTTTAAAAGCATTTTTATATAATTTAGAGTGTGTTGAGAATTTTGAAACGTTATAAGAGTACATAGCAAATTTAATGACTGAATTTGAAAACTATTATTAATTAATTAAATAATAGAAGAGTGAATTTAATTTGGTAATCTTTTATGAGCGTCTTGAGGGCTCGAGATAGATTGTCGTATGTAATTGATTTTTTTTAATTTTTTTAGTAATTAAATATTTTACTTACTAATATTTAATATTTTCTTATTCCGACCGTTTGTTTAAATTGGATTTAATCAATAATTTTTCGACCATATTTATCTATATGTTGGACCGATATGAAAAGTCAAACCTACCATATGAGGTGACGAATATTTAGCCTAATTTGGAAACAAAAATCGACTCCATATATATCCAATACAATCGGTTATTAATCCTTTGTCTCGACAACATTTTCCTCTTAGTAAAATAAACTTTTAATTTTGAAATTTGAAATAGGATAAATTTGATCACAGAAGTTTTTAAATGGTCACTCCTCGTTGTAATTTGTAAAATGATTCTAAATAGTCTTTCACTGGTGGTTAATTTTTTTTTATACTTATTTGTTACCCAAAATATATTCATTTAATAATATTGTGTAGTTATTAAATTTGCTTTCTCGTTCATTGTCCTTTTTCCTCTCTCCTCCTTCTACAAACACGCTTCCTTTATTTATTTATGTAATTTGTAATTTTTTATCCTTGCTTATATGAATTTTTTTTCCTTTTTTTTTTTTTTATCTAACATATGTATGTCTACCTCTTCTCTTAAAATTTGAAGCTCAAATCTTCTACTACGTGGTAAAAAGAAAAAAATACCGTAAAATTATGATGTTAAATAAGGTCAAAAGATAAGCCCTTTTAAGAATTGGGCTAACTTATGGATTTAACAATTATGGCCCAAACTAGCCTCTAGACCTATCATATAAAATACATAAACCAACCGCATTTTGAGTTTAAATTGTTTGGTAATTGAGGTGAGTTGTTAAAATTAGACACTCGTTTTAAAAAATGGTCAATATGGTCAATAGTATCACATTTTGCATAAACAGCTAAACTAATTTTTAAGAGACTTAAAAATTTGGATGATTTTTCAACTTTGTCCTTAAATCAAGTAATCTCTCATTCTTCCCAGTTTTCTCCTAGTTAGCAATTGATTTGATTAACAATATTGTAAGTTATTGTACCAAATAAAATCTCTAAAATTAAGCACTTATAGTTATAGGGGTATATTTGTCTAAAATAATATTTAGGATTCTAAAAAATATCAGTTAGTCATTTATACAATATTCAATATGTTTGACTATTTTTTAAAAAAATCTTATTTATTTATTATCCAATTTTATAATATTCTTGAAAGATTAAGAATCATTGACGTCTTTAGAGTCAATTTAAGAGTTAAAAGTTAAATGTTAAGGTAGATATAAGTTAATAAATTTATATTATTAAATAATAAATTCAACGTGGATATTTAAATTTATATATATTTAAAAATGATTGGTAACATGAATAATGAAGGGTGTCGTGGTGTAGTTGGTTATCACGTCAGTCTAACGATTATGAGTCGTGAGGGTGGAGTAGGAAATTAATTAATTAGTTTTTTTTAGTACAAGAATTAATTAATCAGTTGAATTAATTTCTAAAGAAATTAAAATTAAAATTGTGTAATAAGGTAGATTCTTCGTTTCTAATTCTTTTTTTTTTTACTTGTTTTTTTTTTCAGTACCCACTTTCTTTTAGTTTTCAAATTTTGAGTTTAGTTGAAAAAACATTATTAAAAGTATATGAATAAGTGAGCATAATATAAAAATAAAAAATAAAAAGGAAAAACTAAAAAAATAATTATCCTACAAGTTTGATTTCTCTTCTAATTTTGTTAAATAATGAAGAGTCTACAACATAATATTATTGATTAAACATGGGAATTTGTTGCATTTATTATATATTATATTGATATATTGATTGTTATAAGTTAATTAAGTACAATTAATTTATTACCAACCATATGCAAAATAATATAATATATAAAGTTAAAGTACAACGAGATAAACACAATACTCTTATACTATAAGTAATAATATGTCTAAAATCGAAATATTCCAAAAAAATACTATCTAAAAATATTTATAAATAAATATACAGAGAATGAGAATACATTCGACTCTCTTATAGCTTTAAACGTAACAATAAATGATTAGATGGACCTTAATCACAAAAAAATTAGGAAATTGAGTAAATAAAACTAAGATGAAAAAAAAAAACAATACACAAGATCATTATTTTAAGGGTATGAAATATTACACCCTCATAAATTCCATCTAGGACAAACGTGTATATATCATAATTACAAAATATATATATATGGCGATTTAGTCGAACTAGGAAGTGGAGGGTAATAGTAATATATATCGTCCCAAAGATTATCCTTTGACATGGAAACTCCCGAGAAGAGGCAATTGCTTTATTTCCAACCAAATGTGACCTAAAACAAAACCGAAAGCATTGTACCACCATATAGCTAGGATGCATCTAAAGGAAGAAAGCGGTGAAAACATTGTACCCTAAACTCTAAATTCGAAAGTGTTGTACCAAAAGCGGTTAATTGTTTTGTTTTTCAATAGATATTATTCTACGAGCCTAAAGAAATCGTAGTCAATTTTGAAAATTTAGCGGGGAGTATTTTTTTAAACATCTTTTCGAGAGATGCATATAAGAATCATTAAATAAACAAGAACAAGAACAAAAAACTAAACACTATCGTTTAGTCATAATTAAACCGAATGAACTTGTTGCTAATCTGATCATCAAGGCATGCAGCAAAAAGGGAAATCACAACGTTAAATTAAAAACAATCTCTAGACAAGAGATCAAAAGACAGTGAACACAACAATATTATGTGTCAAATCTTAAATAAAAATTAGGAGATGAATTAAAAGATCATAAACCCTAATTAACTAAAGCTTAAGAGACAAATCAAGTTGTTCATGCCCATTCTCCACATGGTGATCGGTTTTCAACACTGCCTCTGAAAGATTCAAGTTCCTTGATGATCCCACACCATTATTCATTGCTGTCGACAATCGAAATCCACCCTTATTACCTTGAATTCCCTCCATCTTCAGCCTCTCGAATGTCGACGACGGCATTGGATTATTCGCCGCCACCACCGTCGCCGCTCTAGAACCCCATCCACTGATATCTACACCGTTGTGAAATTGCAACCCTGGCGTCCCCAGCCATCGGTAAGACGAGGACTTGTGAATCATTGAATCCATCCTGACTCCGAGGGGTTTTCCAAATGACGATCCGTAGAGGTTATGAGTCGACAGAGTGGAGTAGGGATAGTACGACGTCAAGTGCGGCGGACCGAAGACCCCACCGACGCTGCCGCCGGCGAGTTCCATGCCTTGGCGGCGCTTGGCCAAGGCACGTTCTGGCTTGTGAGCGTTTTGATGGCCACCTAGGGCTTGGGAGGTCGAAAATTCCCTCTTGCAAAAGTTGCATGAGAAAACCCTAGATTTAGAATTTGAAGATAATTCATTTGCATGGCCGTGAGAAGAAGAACCCACCGTCACCGCCGGCGACGGTACCACCGCCGGCCCCACCCTCTTTGAGTTCAAAATCTTCGGCGACTTATCGCTGGAATCTTCATTACAAAGCTTAAGATCCAACAACAGCCGCGAGTTCGACTGCCGATCGCCGCCGCCGTCGACTTCATCGGAAACTACCATCTCCAACTTCATCGCCGCCGCTCTGCCGCCGCCGTCGGACGCGGCGGAGATGCTAGAAGCTTCAGAAGGGCACGTTTGATCTTTCCCAAGTTCCGCCATGGCCGACCAGCAAAATAAAGTAAAAGAAAAAACAAAGCTTCAAAAAAAAAAGAATTTTTTTTCTTTGTTCTTCTAAATTGCTTCCGAATTTGTGAGAGAAATCGAAAGAGAAGAATTGGGTTTATATTTCTGGTTGAAATTAATGCAATGGATTTGCAATTATGGCAAGAAATCTCAAATTGCAGTTATTACCATGAAAATTATAAGAGAAGATGTGTTTTTTTTTGTGTGTGTTTTTTTTTTTTTTTAAATTTCCAGAAGTTATGGGAGCTGATGATCATCATAATTTGAAACTCTATTTAAATTTTATTTTTATTTTTTGAAATATTAAAAATTAAGAACACAATAGAATCTGCCACTAAAGAGAAAGATTCACGAGTTTGATCTGAAAAAGGCATGAGATAAAACACCATCCCATCTCATTGATTAAACTTTCCTAAAATGATCCAAGGGATTTTTATTTTTATTTTTTATTTATTACTTTAGTTTAAAAATCTTTGTTGATGTTCTTTTGTTAATTAATTATTGTTACTACATGTTAGGGATATTGTCATGGTGACATATTCAATTTCCTTAAAAAAGACAATGACAACCTATGACTTTTAGGGCAGATTAATAATTTTTTTAATTTTAATTATTATATCATCATGAAACATTGGAGATTGGGTCAAGCTAAATCTAATAGATTCAATAGAATAATATAATAAGGGATGGATTTAGAATTTTATGTTAGAGGGACTCAAATTCAATTAAATATAATTTTTAATTATTGAAATAGTTTATTTAGTATTTTAAGTTTTAAAAAAAATGTAATTTATTGTTGATAATTTATGAATTTTGAAAACATATTAGAGAGAGCATAAAAATTAATGAGTGATTTTACTTTTAATTTTTCGGGTTTTAAAAGACATGTTAGAGAGGGATATTAAAGGTGAGAATTAAAGAATTAAATCATTATTATTATTATTATAATTAATTAAGCATGGACATGCACAAAAAATTTGAAAAAATTTGAAAATTTTTGAAGTTTGAAAGTTGATAATATTAATCATCATTGAATTTTTGTGGCCTTTGATTCTGTAACTGACATCCTTCTGGACAATTGAGATTTAACCAACTTTATAATGATTCACTTTCTGCAGTTACTAAAACTTCCACATAATATTTTCCTAAAATAACATTCTTAATTAATTTTTAACACAAATTAAGATTTATGCATCAACTTAGCCAGTTGTGATGATCTTCATGTTGCCAAATTTGTGTATATGTTTCAATTTTCCATTTAAGAGTAAACCAATTTTAAATTTGAATGGTGAACATATTATATATATATATTTTGTATTTAATTAATAGAATTGAAATGATCTCAATAGTTTAGAAGTTCGATAACGTTTGTCTTAACCAAAATAGTACGAGAAGTTGTAAAACGTAAACATTATTATCAAAGCCCTAAATATTAATAAGAAACTAGATTTATCGTCAAATATTACCGTATGATTTCGAATTTTAACGAGTGTAAACCAAATTCATATTAGGCAATATAATTTCTATTATCTTTATATATTGTGAAATTTATTGTATTATAAAGTTCGATAATATTTATTTTAACTAAAATAGTGCGAGAAGTTGTAAATAGAAGCATTATTGAAACCGACTTAAATATTAATCAATAAGAAACTAAGACTTGAAATAGTTAAATGTAATTTGGGTTTTATATATATTAGGTAATATGAAACAGCATATGTTATTTATTCTAATTAAAAAAAATCCCCAATCAAGGGAAACTATGAGAATTAAAACCCTAAATTTTACAATTCACACACTTTTACTAGATTACTTAACCATTTAGGGTTTTTATTTTATTATTTATTATTTATTATTTATTTTTGTTCTATCCTTTTTTGCTAGTTTATATATACATCTCCTTCTACCACTCTTTATATGGAATATGTTTAAATTAAAGAAAGTTTGATTTGGGCCATATTATTTTCTTCTTTATTTGATATATATAAGGTGAGATAATTATTATTTCAACCTAAATCCACTGTTTTCATGTGCCAAAATTTGACCAAAATGACTATTTTTGATAGTAAGGAATTGAATGATCAAATGTAATAAACTTTATAGAAGTTGGTGTGTTCTGAAAGTTAATTAATTAATTTCTTTTATACTCTTATAATCAAATTCATTTTAGATTATATATACACACACATCATGCTTCAATCGATAAAATGTAAATGATTTAAAGCCTCTTCTACTCCTCTACGTATTATGTAGAACATGGATTTGAAGGGATCGATTCTCATTTATCTTTGTAATTAAGAAAAAAAAATGCAACATATAGACGGGCGGTTGCTCATTCACTCACTCTCTTTTTGAATAATTATAAGGCTCTTTCTATTTATGTACTTTCTAGTATGGTTCTGCTATAAGAACACTGAACGTCCAGCTTTGCAAAAGTAATTAACATTATTCTCCCCAACCCACATCTTAGTGTGAAATCATGATCATTTGATCGAGCACGTATAATTTCTTTTTATCTCAAAATGTGTTCCTACTCTATTAGATCAAGTCATAACCTAGACCGTTTCTACTAGTAATAGTGTACTACTACAAAGAGACTAAGCTCCATTTCAGAGATTAGACTATCTTTCCCTACTATAAGAAGGGTCTCTCCTACTTCCGTACCTGCTATAGAATTATATTTTTCTCTCTTTAATTAAAATAACATTTTTTTGTGCTCTATTGTCAATTTGAAGAACTTTTGTACTTAAAAAAAAAAAAGAGAAAATTTTTCAATTCCCACTTATCCTTGTAAATAAGAAAAAAGGAAAGAAATTGTTTGCAACCCTTCATAGAAATAATAGCTCTTCACAACCTTTCACATAAGGGATGAGAGAGATGAATATGATGATAATTTTTCTTATATGGTAGGTGTAATGAATGTTTTAATGAATATATAGAAAATTAAGATAGTAGATTAGGGAGAAAAATCATATGTGGCCCTTTGTAGACCAACTTTGAAAACTTAATTTGAACTATTAAGCAAAGAATAGGATCATAAATGAGGCAGAAGTTGTTATGGAAAAGTATACATTATATCTCACGTAATCTTTAGTTGTCCACGGAATGATATTTCCGAAAAATACATTATCACACTTTTTTTTCATTACAACAATGTGCGGGAATTTGAACTTAGACCTTTTTATCGGAAATTAGTGTTTTAACCAGTTGAGATGAACTCGGTTTGGCAAATACATTATTACACACTTAATATCCTCTAAACCTCGACGTGTTAAGTTATTAAATGAAAGAGAGAATGAGAAAATGAAATAATAAGCCAAGAATGTCTCCTAGCTGTCCGCGAGAAGGTCCCACCACATCCCATATCAAGCGGCCTCCCTAGGTAGCCCCATCACCTATATAAGGGGAGGAACCGTCTTTGTGAAGGTAAGTGAAAAATCATCACTCAACTCATATTAACGTTACCGTTTTTTGTTTATATTTCTCTTTTTTTATAAATAAAAATAGAATTGCATGGCTCCCAATACCCATAAATTCAAAAATGGTAAAATAATGTTTTTATTTAACACAAGAAACAAGAAACGTGTTTGTGTTATTTTCAAAATTTCTTTACAATTTTGAGAATATTTCTAAAGAAATGAGAGATAAAGAAACATATATAAATAGTTGTCAAATCCTTAACTTTTTTAATAAAATTGGAAATAATACATACAAACAGAAACATTTTTGATAATCGTTTCTTGTCGTTCTCTAAAATTTTAAATTGAAAAAGTTTAAATTTTTAATATCAATATTCAAAATTTTATGTTATATTTATCTTTTAATATTTATTATACTTGTTATAGTTCCAATAAAATAATTCTTATAGGGGTAAAATACATTTTTAATGCATAGGTCTCCATTTGGTCTCTAAGTCTCAAAAAGTGACAGTTTAATCCCGACCTTTAGAAAATAGTTCTAAAATGTCCTTCTAACATTTACTAACGCAATGCTGACATGGCACTGGTGAGGTGGCAAATTTTAGATAATATATTAATACTTTAATTTATGTAGCATTTTTTTTTTGTTTTTAATTTTCTCCTTTCTCTTCCATCTCCTCCTTCTTCCCTTCTTCAACCCATTAACTCGGAGCAACCTCCAAATACCCCTTCACATTAGCCCATTTTTATTTGAACAAGAAACTTGATTTTATTGTTTTAAAATTTTGAGAAAAGTTTCTTAAAAATAGAAATGAGAAAGAGGAACAATTACGAAACATTTCTCAAAAATTGAAAACAAGAAAGGAGGGAAAAAAACACAGAATTATGGACCTAAATTTGAGAATTAAGGTTTCTATTGATTGATTTTATAGAGAGATGGTCAATTTATCTGTATTCCCTTGGTTTCGTGCGTTCATATTTTTTTTTACTTTTTGTGGATCTCACATCAATTTAAATACGATTATGACTATTCTTATCCCAAAATATAATCTAATTTAGAAATTCCATTTCCATTCCAAAAATATTATCTCTGATTCTCTCAAAATTCCATTCTCATTAAAAGTAAACGTAAACTTTAAAAAAAAAATATATATATATAGCAAAACATTTACATTGATATAATCTTTTATGAGGAAATATTTCAGTACAGTAAAACAAGCAAATAAAAAAAACAATAAAAATAGAGAACAGAAAATAAAAATTTACATGCATAAATAAATAATGTAAAAGTCAAGAACCCTGTAGCCCATACCAATGGGAAAGAAAATTGCAAATTTACATTGCCGATTAACTGCAAACAACTCTTTTTTCCCACAAGGATTCTTTTTTTTTTCTTCTTTTGAATTCTCTCTTCCCTGAAATATTTCCTAACCATACATCATTGAAATGTTGTAATAATATGCTAAAATACATATCTTCATTTTCTACTTTTAAGTTGAGCAAAATTTAATATACATATGTCGATTTAAACCATTTGTTGAATCAGTGAAGATTTAAAGGTCACCTCTGGAGTTTGTCAATAATGAATATGGAAACTTTACTTTCTAATCTGGGTGAAGAGCTCAGGTGGTTTTCCAGTTCCTCCTGTTCCACCAGCAGCGCCACCAAAAGCAGAGAAACCGCCGCTCCCTTGCTGGCTGCCGAACGCCCCGAATCCCCCTGCAGCTGGAAAACCTCCACCTGCAGCACCGGCAAAACCACCTGTTGCAGGGGAAGCAGCAGCAAATCCACCACCAGCTGGGGCCACACCACCAAAACCACCCCCGCCACCCGCACCAACACCACTGAAACCACCCCCGTTGCCTGAACCAACAGCACCAAAACCACCCCCACTACTTGAACCAACAGCACCAAAACCACCCCCGCTACCCGAACCAACACCACCGAAACCACCACCGCTAACCGAGCCAACACCACCGAAACCCCCACCGCTACCCGAACCAACACCAGCAAAACCACCAATAGGTTTCACACCAGTAAAGCCACCACTAAAACCGCTAGGGGATCCCGAAGCAGTCCCAGGGAGACTAGGACCAAGCTGTCTTGATCGGCCAAATGCACCAAGAACAGTTCCCAGAGCTTGCTGCCCAACTCCGATCTGGGCAGGCTGACCAAACCCACCTTGAGACGAGGTTTGAGGCTGAGTAGCCATTCCAGAGCCAAAGCCACCCGAGAATGCAACTGAATTTGTGGGCTGTGATGCTGCTTGTGAAGCCAGGGGAGATTGGAAGCTAAATGATGCAGGCCGAAACAATTCTCCACTTGGAGGAGATGCCATAGTAAAGGAAGAGTTCATTGAAGTTGCATTAACATTACCAAATGGACCACCAAAAGGGTTTGATTTAGGAGCACTTGAAATTGGGGTAGAGCTGTTTCCAAATCCTCCCAAGCTGCTCAAACTAAACTCGACGTTATTCGTCTCTGGAGCCTCCTCATCCATATCGTCGTCCTGAGTAAGCGCAGCATCGGAAGTTTCATTTTTACCATTAGTAGAACTCTTAGAAGTTAAGTTTAGTGTAGGTAATGGAACAAAAGCAGCAGATGACTGTTGCAGTACATTCGGAACAAGACCTCCCACGTCTTTTGGAACTGTCTGACTTCCAGAAGTTGGCTCTACATGATTTTTATCAGCAGGTGTAACAGAAGGTTGAAGCTTCAGTTCATGGGACTCCGGAGGCTTTGAATCTGGTGCTGGCTTTGGAGTATCTGCATCTGACTTTGGACCGGGCAGTTCTTTTTTCGACTCCAATGTAGTAGGTGACGGTGACACCATCTTAGGTGCCTGAAATAGGGAATCAGATACAGAAACAGCTGGAGAGGAGAAGTTTGATTGTGTGAATGTTGACAGTGGTTTATTGAGATCTACATGGGCGGTAGAATTTGTAAGAGATTTGGTGACTGAAAATCCTGAAAACAAAGTCGATGCACTTGAAGGAGTATTCAACAGTGCTGGTGCTGGAACTGATGGCGAAAATGCTGTCAGTGAAGTTTTCTCTTCAGTCTTTCTCGCTCCAAGAACAGTCGGAACCGGAGTTGACGCTGTACCAACAAATGCAGATTCAGGCTTATTTGCAGATTCAAAAAGTGAACTTTTAGGTGTATGCCTCTCCTTTACATTGGCAGTCTTCTGACCGTTCAAATTTGAGGTGTTGATGGAATCTTTCAGTGTAGGCATCTGATTATTCGATATCTTAAAGATGGATGATTTCTGATCGAGGTTTATATTAGATTTCTGGACAGAGTCGCTCCTAGTGAGTGAGAGGAAATCAGAAGATTTGGACTTCTCAGGGTAAGTCGCCTCTGTGAATTTGTTGTCTGAAGTCACACTGTAAGCTTCAGTATTACTTTTTTTCGGCATTTCATGAGACGATTGGTATACTACTGGCAATGGAGATGGCGCTGTAGCATTAGTTTTTTTCAGTGGTTGGGATTTCTGCCTGGAGATATTTGATGATTGTGAGGGGCTAGACCACATGAAAGGAGTGGCTGGGTTCTCAGAGCTGTGTTCTGGATATGTAATATAAATATAAGCTGAAACATTCAAAACTTAGAAAAGAAGAAAGGAAAAAATTGGTCAAATTACAAGTTCCATCGGAACTTTGAGAGTTATGTCTAATAGATTCTTGAACTTTAAAAAGTGTGTAATAAGTTCTAAATCTTCAATTTTGTGTCTAATAAGTTCGTGAATTTTAAGAAATGTAAAATAGATTAGGGACTTATAACAAACAAAATTGAAAGTTTAAAGACCGATTGACATTTTTATAGCCCAAGGACCTATTAGACAAACGCTGAAAGTTTAGGACTAAACTTGTAGTTTAACCAAAAAGATTTTATAACAAAGGATTTGTGAGAGCTGGCAGTAAACAAATATGACTATAAAACCATCACTGAATGCTTCATCTAAGGGGTTACCTGCATTTTTTGATGATGATGATAACATAGAAGACGCTATGCGACTAGCTGGACGTGTAACTGTCGCTGTGCCTTCAGGTGTCGGAGAGCGAAAATGTTTCTCATCGGCCAAGGGTATTCCTTCCAAAAGCATCCTCTTAACAGTCGTTTTTGGAGGTTCAACACTAGCCAGATTCTGCATAGATTTTATAGGGAAAAAATTTAAGGACATAAAAGCATATCAAGTCCGCGAGTAAGTATTAATGCATCTTAGACTATGAGAGATTTCCCCATTTGGGATAAGAAACAATACATTTTCCCCTACTTGGATTGTTGGATCACCTTCTTCCATGTATGGCACTTAATCCAAGTTGATTTTACTCTAATGCAATATGAATATTATTTTCTTCTATTTTTTTTATAACCCAGAGTCGGAACTTTGCTTCCCTATAACAGAGCACCCACACCCACCCCAAGGCCTGAACCCAAGAGACATCAAAATAATTTTCTTATTAAGCTCGCATAAAGGTTTGAACGTGCGACCTCTGGGTAGATGTTACTTAGAGACCGCATGTCCTTGCCAACGAGGATGCCCATCTTATTTTCAATTGATGGTCAGTTTCATATGGAATGGAACACAGGTCTAAAAGAATATAGTAGTTCAAGGAAACAATACCCTGTCAAGTGACTCTCTTCTCCTTCTCCCGGTTTCTGCTTCAGAATTTTTCATCCCACTCCGCAGTTTTCTCCTTGAAGAATCTTTACTTGAAAAAGAATCAGCAGAAAGTAAAAGCTTCTTACTAGAAGTTTCTGCAATTTTGTTCACATTTGGAGAACTGAAAGAAGCATCGTAAGTAATTCCAATGGTCTCAAACAATTCCTTCGTGACACTCTGCCTTTTTGAAGAAGGTGATTCTATATTGAGTGCAGCCATTTGTTTTGATAGACTTTCAGAAAGAAGCTGAGCTGCTGCTAATTGAGATCCCGTTATGTTATTCAAACTATGGAAGGAATGACTATGCCTGCAAAAATTTTGAGGAAAAAACTTGTGTCAGGCTACTAGAACATTGATATCCAAACAAAACCATCTAAAAAGAAAATGGTAATAAAGATAATAATTTAATTCATATCAATCATCAAGAAGACAGAATTTTTCTCAGTGAGACGTTCTAAATCTAAGAGACATAATAAAATTGGAAGTACCTCGATGATCCAAATTTCCTTTGAAGAGCTCTTTCACTCACTTGACTTTCATCATTTCCACCAAACTTATTAAGCTCAAGGCCATTAAAATGTCTTTCTAATTCAATTAACTGGTTGGTCATATTCTGGAAAAGAGAAGAAACGTGTGGATAAATCACGTCCGGAATTGGGGAAATTAAATTGGCTTCTGAAACGACCAAGAAGCTACCTGATTCGTCTTTAAGATATGTTGTCGCTTTAGCTCCAATTCAGAACTTAACCTTTGGCGATCCCAGTGTTCCCAATAGTGGCTGTGAGAAGCTTGCTTAACAATGCCTTCAATGTATGTTTTCTTAGGCATAACTGAAACCACGTAAACTAAAAATGTTAAATACATATGAGATTATGTTATGATCTTCAATTTGATTTTTAACCAGGTAAACTTGTTTAGTAGACTGACATAGTTGCAATTTATCTCCAATTCCCATTATTCCTGATTTCCAGCCTTACTATTTGCAAACATCAATCAAATTCTCGTGTTAATTAATAAAATTTAGTAAATTTCCAATAGTCCAAGAGGTACGAGTTCGAATCCCCTCCCCCCACTTGTTGTACTCAAAAAGTAAAATAAATTTTGGAAAATTATAATGGGTAGCAAAACTGGTTATAGTATTTACAAATTCATTAAATGGAAAAATAATTTGCAAATATGGAACCTTTTCCCTCATATATCACTGATATACCATTTATATAATAGAGTAGAGTATATCACTGATGTACTAATATAAAATATACCACTAATATAACATTTTTGTATCATTGACAAATCATATCACCAACATACCTAATATAAAATACATTCCTGATATACGGGTTGATATACGGGTTCTTACATTTATGTCATTTTTACCAATTATTTTATCACGTGAGAAATTAGCTGTCTAGGCCAAAACTCCCATTACACAAGACTTTTAACAGAGGAATTTTAGCTTTAAATGTTTGGAAGGGATATACATGGGATTTTCGTGTTCTACTTCGTTGCGACACTCAAATATTAAATGCATTCTAAATAATCACCTTTTTGATATTACTTAGATCAGGCATGAAGCCTTCTATGCCAACAAGGTCATCATCAATAATCTAGTAAATAAACATACAATAAAATGAGGTTCCAATACCTTGATTAACTGTTTTGTCAAAGAGATTCTGTATCTCTTGTGCACGTTCATTCATTGTGCGCTGCAAAGAGGTAGAAAAATGAAATTCACATGTTAAGCTAACTATATTGATAGCAAGAAAAAAATATGTAAAGAACAAGAGAAAAAGGAACAAAAAAACCAAAATTACAACATATAATTCAAATCGCAAAAAATTATCAGAACTTGATCTAAGAAACCATAAAACAGAGAGAGAGAGAGAGAGAGTGAGGAAAGGGAGGACATTCAACCACGTAAACCTTCACTTCATTTTTATCCTATAAAGTTCTATTATTTTTATCCATCCAATTCACCAAATAATATCATCAGAGTAACATACAATATCTATCTTTTATTCCTGAATACATACCAAATCTCTTATGGCAAGAATTGATCAATACAACAAGGATTACCAACAGAATATAATCCAAAAGAAAAAATGTAACATTAGATGAACTACAGACTCCTCAATTAATGCCACATAAACAGAAAATATGAGGAAACAAACAGTAAGAAAATTTGTGCAACTTTTTCTTGAACAAGATACGAACTTCTCATTGAAATAATGAAAACGAACAATAATATTCAAGGATACAAACTCTCTCTTGAGAGTGAAAGGAAGAAAACATAAAGCAAAAGACAAAAAACAAAAACCTTAACAAGATAAAGTTGTAATTAAAAAATAATAATAATAAATAAATAAAAACTTAACAAGATACAGTGAAAGATTTCCAATTAAAACAACTTATCAAAGTAATATCTCTTCCATGAGTCACTCCAAGAAAAAACTTCAAAACCTGGACTATACTTTTGATATTTTATTAGCTCAAGCAATTTGTTAATCAATTAATTATTACGTTTCTCAGTTGATCTTCAAGTATTTTTCTTTCGTGTGATGCTTCCATCTAGCTATTGTCATTTCTATATTTTTTTTCCTCTGCTAATTTCTTTTACACGCCATTGATATCAGGATGAGAAGCCCTGGAGCCACTTCCTGCTTCATACATTTTCTTTTTCACATTTTTTCTCCTTTCTTGACTCTAACAGTTTTAGTAATAAATAGTGAGGTATGCCATACAAATTGATAACCATATTCACGGTCTAACAAAATACATAAGCAAATAATCAACAAACCATAAAATATAAAATAACTTAAAATTACCCCCCATATTTGACATTGATCTGAAAGAGTTGCTAAGCCAAGCTCCAAAGCTTCAATGGAGCTTTTCTGGGAAGCGGTGCAGGCATCCCAAAACCCACCCGGTTCTTCTATAGATTCCAGAAGCATGTCCAACCCATCGCACATTTCTTTCATCTGTAGGAAAAAGGGAACGTTGAATTGAAGAAGCTAGAAAAATCCAAAGAAACGATATTAAAGCCGGCAGGGAGCGGCTGGGGGTAGGACACCCTTTAGTTTCTGAAGTAGCGGCAAAGAGGAAACTCAACTATTGAAAAAAAAATGCCATAACCAATAATGACACAGAAATAAAAGAAACAGGGAAATCTCAATGACCGACTAGTTGACTGATAATTTGGTACCATATAAAATCAAATATGAAAGGGCATGTGCTTCATTATTTTGTTAGTCACATACAGGGAACATCCTTCAGCCGAAGGATGAAAATATATAGAGGAAATCTCATCTTCTAAGTCGAGATGTTCCTAAGAGGAAAATATTAGGACAAGAAAGCTAATGCGAGTATTCTACCCACTTTTCTATTAATGCCCTTGGAAATGGAGTGGAGCTGTATGAACAAGCCAAAAAAATGGCGGACTAAATCATAGTTGACATATCAACAATAATAATAATCTTCAAATCTTTAAACCAAGTCATTCCTATATTAGAACGGAGTATGCTCACATTGTCAAATTGATTGAATAAATTTCGTTCAGAACTTACTGGTTTTGCTAGGGGGACATTGCTGTAATTTCGCTCTGAACGACTGTGCTTCTCATTAGAAGTTTTCCCCAACGAGAAGTTATCTTGCAATGGTACTTGCGAGCTACGCATTGGTGGCAAAGATTCAATTTTACCAGCACCTGCTGTTACTTGTCTCCCAATTTGAGTTAGTGTACTTGAAACATCCTTTGTTTGAAAAGATCTTCCAGTAAAAGCTGTGAAAGCATTTGCTGCACCAAAACTCGGTCCAAGATTGTCAGTTTTGGTGCTTTGAAGAGAATTCAACGGTAAGACAGAAGATGCAGGATCAATTTTGTTTAAAAACATTGCTCTATCACTGGATAACTCGGAAGCATCCTGCAAGCCAGTTGACCCCAATCTTAACGTTGATTCTTTAGCATTGAGAAAGGGTTGGCTAGGCACATCAGCAGATTGCCCAGAAAAAGCAACAGATCCGAGGCCAGTAAATTTTTGAACAGGCTTACCAAAATTCCCGATCTCACTGTTGGGCTTCTCCAAGATAGAAGACTTCAATGGTTGTGAATAAATGAAAGAACCTACTTTCTCGCTTTTACTATTACTCTCTCTGCTGACGATTGCACTCTTATCGATGTAAGATACTGGACTCTGATCAATATCAGAAGGCTTAATGTCATTTGAAATATTAATCTTTTCCTCAGGAATCTCACTACTGGTTGTTATTTTATCTGTATCATGCATTTGACCCACCATCGCTTCTCTCAACTCTTTCCTTGACTCAGAAGAGACCTGGGGCTGGTCATCAATAGGCACTATTGTATCATCTTCCTCTTCATCTTCACAAGCAGAAACAGTCTCATGTGGAGTTTCAGTTTCATTGATGCTGCATAAAGTTTAAAAAACATGGTAAAAGAAGATTAGGAGCGCTATTAACAGCTAAAGATCAAAATGTCTATTCAAGGGGGGAAATAGATTTTGGTCTTTAGTACAATAACAGGAAAGGTTTTAAAAACAGAAAAGGCAGTACCTAGATAAATGAAACATAACGAGCTTTCCCTCTAGAGTAAGACACAAGAGAATGCAATATGGTGATACTTCTCTCATGTCTTCAACTCCAACCTGAATTTTCACCTTCGCAGGGAGAGAAACTCGATCGATGCATAGCCCCATCACCAAATTATCATCACCATTCTCTGGAACAAGAATGAGATAGAATTATATCACAGAACAAGAGATTCTGCGACGGTACAAAAATCAAAACCTAACCTATGTGCATGCATAAATGTGTATATAAAAATTAACTATAAAGGCAACCAGAAATTTTAAATAATGGCCAAAACATGCATAAAGCCTTAAACCCAACGCTAACTTCCTAAAAAGAAATGATTTTTTTACTGTGTATGCATGAGAAAACCAGAGAAAATCAAATAAATAGAGAAACATTAAAAGAAGATAGAAAGAAACCAACTGCTAAAAAATATTTTAAAAAATAATTGGCTAATGTCTCAAAATAAATCGATCTACCATATTGGAAACGTGGAAAACCAAGTAACTCTAAGGAAGCCATAAGAGTAGAGATTGAAAGACCACAAGGCAGGAAAATTTAACACACTATCAGAGTTTTTTTTTAAATCATGGTATCGGGGTCTCACCCCTTGCATTAGGCTCACGGCCAACTCCAAAAGACAACAAAAATTTTAAATTATTAAGTTTTCCACCGACCGGGTTGAAAGGTTTAACATAACCCCACTAAATTCTAAGGTTTTACACCACTAAAGTTCTTACAATTTTTTTTTTTTTGATATCCGTGAGTGTCCAGACCAGCTTACGCACACCTCGACTAATCTCACGGCGCAACCGCTTGACTCTGCAATATTTGGTGCCGGAAAACACATAGGAATTACTAATTCCTAAGGTAAGTGACCATCATGAGATTTGAACTCATTCCCTCTTAATTAACCCTACCCCCTTTGGACCAATGGGCCACCCATGATGGTTCAAAGTTCTTACAATATCATGTCTGTAATTCGGTCTTAAAAGTTTTTTATGAATCAAGCTCCAACTTATTTCACACTAGAAACCCCAAACAAAACAACCTGTTAATGGGAACATATTTAGATCAAATAATTTTTTTTTTATGAGAAACACATATTTCATTGATAAATATAAAAAAGGGAGGGGACCCAATGATGATGGGTTACAAAAAGGCCCTCTAATTCATCAAGAGATCATTTAAAGTGTAACTAGAAAAAGAAACAAAGTGACATTTACACCAGCTGAGGGCCGTAACCTGGACACAAATGAAGAAGGTACAGTAGGATTAGATCAAATAATTATGACTTGTTCAAATGAACAAAAAAAATTTTAGAAATGGCCAAAAAGTTGCAACTAAAATTATAATGCAATACAAAGAACATATATTTCTTAGTTGATTTTTCAAGCAATTAGCCTGGAGATCAATATACACAAATACACGTTCAGAGCAACATTTTTAGTATACATTTATATAGGAAAATGAAAATCCCAGTCCATCTAATGAATCAACGCTGTAAAATAGGACACATTCTTGTGGAGGGGGAAGGCAACAAGATAAGCTAATGACTGTGGTAGTCAGGTTACAAGATCACTAACCTTGAAGCTCAATCCTTGGGAGTGATGTATCTCTTTCAATATCAATAACTGCAACTTGGTTCTCAACCTCTGGCAACCAACCAAGCAACACAATATGCTGATCTGTATTGTTCCTATTGGCAACAATTGCGAGCTTGCTGCATTCAAATTAAAAAAGAAAAAACAAATAAAGTTGGCATGTCAGATCAGAATAAAAGAATGATCCCAAGGTAACAGAAAGAAGAAAGGAAAATTCAAAGTGAGAACCAAAAGTTTTGGAAATGAATTAAGTAATAATGAATTCCAGGACAAATTCAATTTCAAACATTCAGAGGTTAAGTCGGATCAAGTTATTTCTGCATACCATTTTCCCAAATAGCTCGAGAATAAACAAGGCCCACTTCCAACAGGCAAAATATCCCGAGTGAAACCTGGATGTATATATTGGAACGATAACAAAACTCTATTTGATGAAACCTACAAAATAGGAACCAAAATAAATATGAATAAAAAAATAAAAAAATCATGTGAACAAGACTACCAATACCATCGGTTTAAGGGACTGTTCCATTTTTCTTGTTCAGCAAATTGTGTTCATATTTAGTATGCGGTAGTGTAAACAATATAGAAACCATGATAGTTATTGACTGTCACTGTCAATTTTAGATAAAATAACTTCATTCTCATCCAGAAGATCAGAAGAATAAACAACATATTTACAACCTAAAAAGGGTAGGTTCAATCCAAGATGATTGACCTTGAATCTAGGAACAAATTACAGGAAAAATATGCAGGCTTTCTCAAACAATATACAAACGCTTAAGGAAAAAATATTAAGAATAATAACATAATACATGATTCACAGATAAATATAAGATTTTGTCAAGACAAAAAAAATGAAGCATTTATGATCTTCACCACTTCTTAAATGAGATAATTAGCGCACACCACTTTTTGAGATAATTAGAGCACGCCACTTTTATTTGCACACTTCGCCTCAAACAAAGGACCAGAAAAACTCATTCATTCATCCATATTCTATAACATCAACAATTTGTCGAGTCAATCCTTCTCTATATTGTCGATCTAGTAGAGTCAACAATGAATAACAGTGTGAGATAATCAGGCTCATTATTTTCTTCCACACCTAAGGATTTATTTTCCATAAAAATGTCTGTATCCCAAAGAGATAAACTAAACCTATTGATAATACAACTGTCTCGCAAATATTTTCCATAATAGCATTTGTAAACATCAATAAAATCAGCATGCGAGAATCATTTTTTAGTCAAGAAACCAAGCAGTCAGTGAGAACGATGAAAGAATACAAAAGAACTTACAAATCGACGATCCAAGAAAAAAAAATCAGCCAAATAACAATAGACCTAACAAAATAAAAAGAGCTCTACTCCAGGATAATTACAGAAGCTTCGAGTTGCAAACACCTAAATAGAGGCAATAATCTTGACAAAGGTCTCACACCGCTTTCCTTTTTATAGGGAAAAATGTATTTCAATACCTCCTTTTTTTTTCAAGACCTCTTTCTAACACCTCTCGAACTCTCCAAAAATTCTTTTATTCCTCTCAAATCAAATGCTCCATAAAATAATGGAAATAATTAGCATACCAAAGAACACAACCTCTGTTACGAAAATTAAAAATGGAAAGAGGGAAAAGATAAGAAAAGAACAACTACTCACATCAGTGATTTTTCCATCTTTACTTCTGATAACTTGGACAAAGTAATTTTCTTCATCACCAATAGCAGTCACTTCAAAGCATCCTAGAATGATGCAATCAGCACGAACCCATTTGATACAGTCAACTGAGGAATCAGGAAAAATTAAGTTAAAAGATAGAAACAATAAGTATTTTCTAGATTGATAAATGTGAGATTGTAATTAAGAGGCAAATTTAGTAGTTGTTGTATATCACGTAGCAAATAATTTCCAGTTTTATTTTATTTTTCAGATTTAATATTTTTCCTTTCCTTAAATTTTCTGGATAATAAAAAATTAATTTGTATTCAAGTCAGATAAGAATCCCTCATTCTTATAGAATCCTCATTTAGTTACATTTTTATTTCAGAAAAGCAACAACGTATTAACGAAAAAAGATTACAAAAGGCGGAAAGGGGATGAAGAAGCAATATCTTAAAAAGTTCCATGATTTCTTTAAGTCAAATAACCCATATAAAAATGACAGTTATTCAATGTAGAATTTTCTTCTTTTACAAACAAACAAACAAAAAAAAAAAAAAAAAAACCCCACTGCCAATCAAATATATTCCACAATATTAACTAGTAAGCAAACTAAATTGGAGTAAAGCACACAAAAATATATGTCAAATTCACTACGATAGAATGCAAGTGTAATTCATCCCAAGCCAAAGACTCAAACTCCGCATGTAACCAACCTTGAAATACTAAGTTTGCACTCCACTCATGAATAAATCACAAAAATACTAGTAAAATATAAGAAATATCACCCAAAAAAATAATGATGAAATGTACAAAAAATTCGTGTTTCAGCATTTTACGAATATCATTTTTACACAGAGAGAGAGAGAGAGAGAGAGAGAGAGAACCCTTCACTATAAAGTTTGAATCAGCGTCACTCGGCAAGAGTGACATGGACAGCCGTTCTTTGAATTTACTTGAGAAAATGGTAAGAGTATCCTTTTTAGCCACAGCAATGAATCTGCCTTTCACACTGCATTCAACTACAATCCAAAATAACATTTTAAAAAGTTCAAAATAGTAGCTCTACACATACAACCTATGCTAACAATAATTAATGTTAATAGATTGCTTTTGTTAAAAAATTAAATAAAACCCATACAACCTCTGCATATAATGATATACAACCTTAATAGGTTGTAGCTCAACACATACAACCTCTGCATATAATGATATACATGTTGTAGCACAGGCCAAAATATAAACGGGTTATTACTTAAAAAAGGTTGATGCACAAGCAACAAAATGTGATGTTTCAATATTAAATAATGTATTTTGATAAGCAAGCCCAATTTACCAGTAATGTAAAAACACTTGTCCTAACC
Source organism: Momordica charantia (assembly GCF_013281855.1). NCBI lineage: Eukaryota > Viridiplantae > Streptophyta > Magnoliopsida > Cucurbitales > Cucurbitaceae > Momordica > Momordica charantia. The sequence goes on along the minus strand of NW_028275167.1, from coordinate 26,935,629 downwards.
TAATTTTATTTAAAACATAAGAAACTTGTCCAATGCCACTTGAAATTGCCACTAATCTTCATATACATAAGTTACTATATAAAAGTGTATAGCATACCAGCATCAGTATCGTGCATTACATGTTTAAGAGTGCCATTAGCCGATCCTTGATATAACTGTCCGTGTTTTGAAAGAACCAGATAAGAACTTTCCAACTTTCTGATCCATTTGAAGTCCTTTATGCAACTGGAATCGGTTATTGAGCAAGAATAAAAGGGTTTTGCTGCCTGCATAACCACAATAAAATATAAGAAAATGACGTGCGAGAAATATAAATTGAAAAAAAAAAAAAAAAAACCACCCCCACTGGCAACAGAAATGACACAGCTTCGAATAAATGGGGAACTTGCTGATAAATCAGAAGATTTTGATAAATCGAGTTAGAGGTTTTCATCAGAAGACTACTGTAATTTTCAAAACAAGACCATGTAATTACTTCGTACAGTAACTTAGTTCAGTAATGTATATAACCAATGATTGTGACATTTTCCCTCTTGATGCTAATAACCAAACTGACATTTTAGGGAAACTGTACTGTGATATTAGGACAAGCTCCACCGAGAAGCACTACCTTGTCAAGCAGCGAGTGAACTGAAAAAAGATGAATGTCGGCAGCTACAACGGCAGCAATGGTGGAGCTATCAGCAGAAAGTGCCAAAATGTGAACTCTTCCGACGGAAACATCCATGATGCTTAAATCTTGGACAGAAGAACCAGTTCCCCCGTTTTTTATCTCCTTAGCCGAAGCAATTACATCCTCAGTCCTCGCCACAAAAAACCCTTAACAAACGAGGTTCTTCAAAATCAAAGAAATGCATAGAAAAATCAACGGTATTTGAAACAATGAGGGAGAAATTGAAATTACCAACCAGACAAATGGGCAACGAATATGAGGCCGAAACTCTCGGACACAGCAAGAGGCTGGGATGGAGGACTTTCCGAATCAAAAATGGAGTCATGGAGCTTCACGGGAACCGGTTCGCCGATCTTCTCGAAGTAGTAATCTGTGGATTCAACGTGCTCTCCTTCTTCGGCTTCTTCGAATCGAATAGGGGTTGAAGTTGACGAGGTTGAAGGAGTGGAATCTTGCAAATCCGCCATTAATTGAAGAATTCGCTCTGAATCCAAGCAGAAGTTGAGCAGCTGGAGAAGATTTTGGAAGCAACCAAATTATTTTTGTTCTTGTTCTTCCGCCTGAGGTTTTTACTTTTGGGAGTCTCGCATTCGCAGTGCCTTTGGGCGGTAAGCGAGTGCGAGACAATATATATAGCGGCGATTTTAAGCCATCGAATTTTTCGAAGGTATTTATTTATATTCTTAAATGTGTTTTTTCTTTCCGCCCTTGAATTTAGCTAAAATACAATTTTATTTTTCTTGACATTTTAAAAATGACACGCTGATTTTTTAAATTTAAAAAATCGTTTTAAATTATCGAGACCGTTAAGCAAGTTAACTATCTTATCATATTTTCATTAATTAACATAAGGATCTGCTATAATCATTTTTCAAACTTAAGGATTAAAATATCACTTTTGAAATTTATCGAATCAAATAGACGTATGACTTAGTCAAAACGAAGTTGTGAGTTTGATCCCCACACTCACATGTTGTACTAAAAAAGGCATCTAACTCAAATATCATGGATCATCCGTGTATTTTACCGTATCTTTTTAGTACATCAATATACGATGGCAGAATTCGAATCTACGACCTTATATATGTCTTAACTAACTATGTTCAAGTTGACCTAATTTAGTCTATGATATTTTAAAAATTTAGATATAATTAATATTTTTAAATTGTCTAGTTATACTCCATAAATTGACAAAAGTTATAATTGGTGGATAATTAGTGAAATTAGATTCATCGAAAAATTATATCACATTTTTAAAATTTGAAAAATCTAAAAATATAGTTTAACTAATTAAGACATATAATCCACACGACTAATTTTATAGTGTCATTGGATGAAAAATTATATCACATTTTTAAAATTTGAAAAATCTAAAAACATAGTTCAATTAATTAAGACAACAAAAAAATTAGCAGTGATGTCTTAATTAGTTAAACTATATTTTTAGATTTTTCAAATTTAAAAAATGTAATATAATTTTTCCATGAATCTGTTTTCACTGATTATCCACCAATTATAACTTTTATCAACTTACGGAGTATGACTAGACAATTTAAATATATTAATTAGTCATTATTTTAAGGTGACAAAAAAAATTTCAAGTAGCGAAAATTTGAATCATGACTTTTCGATCTAAGATAAATTGGATTGGACTTGAGATATTTTTGTTCAAATATTAAATAAATAAATAAACAGTAAACGTTAGCCGTTTCTGCAGAAGGAGAGAGAGAGAGAGAGGAGATGAGCTCGCAGCTATTGTCCGTCTCCTCTGTTCCTCCAATCGCCATTGCCAGAACTCACAATCAAACCCTATCAACAAAACCAAGCTCCTTCTCCATCCCCTCGTCGTCCTCTCCGGTCCACACTGTTTCAGAAAGAATCCACATTCCCTCCCATGTCTACAGGCACCCATCCGCCGTTCTCCTTGAGCTATGCAATTCCATGAAAGAACTTCACCAAATACTCCCTCTGATCATCAAAAACGGCCTTTACAACGAGCACCTATTTCAAACCAAGCTCGTCAGCTTATTCTGCAACTATGGCAGCATCCACGAGGCCGCTCGCGTTTTCGAGCCGATCGAGGGCAAGCTCGACGCTCTCTACCACACGATGCTCAAAGGGTACGCCAAGAATTCGTCGCTGGAGACTGCTATTGAGTTTCTCTGTCGAATGAGGTACGATGATGTTAAGCCTGTTGTGTATAATTTCACTTATTTGTTGAAGGTTTGTGGCGATTGCGCGGATTTAAAGAGGGGCAAGGAGATTCATGGGCAGCTGATTGCAAATTCTTTTGGGGCGAATTTGTTCGCGATGACTGGCGTTGTTAATATGTATGCGAAATGTAGGCAGATTGAGGATGCGTATAAGATGTTCGACAGAATGCCTGAGAGAGATTTGGTGTCTTGGAATACAATTATTGCTGGGTATTCCCAAAATGGGTTTGCTAGAAGGGCATTGGAGTTGGTTTTGAGGATGCAAGATGAAGGCCGGAGGCCTGATTCGATTACATTGGTTACTGTTTTGCCTGCTGCTGCTGATCTTGGGTCGTTAATGGTGGGGAAGTCGATTCATGGGTACGCCATTAGAGCTGGGTTTGCAAAGCTTGTGAATATTTCAACTGCTCTGGTTGATATGTACTCAAAATGTGCGTCTGTGGACACAGCTAGGTTGATTTTTGATGCAATGGATCAGAAGACTGTTGTGTCATGGAATTCTATGATGGATGGGTATGTACAGAGTGGTGAGCCAGAGATGGCTATGGCAATTTTTGAGAAGATGTTGGAGGAAGGGATAGAGCCAACCAATGTAAGTGTTATGCAAGCATTGCATGCCTGTGCTGATTTGGGTGATCTTGAGAGCGGGAAGTCTGTTCATAATTTAGTGGATCAGTTGAAACTTGGTTCTGATATATCTGTTATGAACTCATTGATTTCTATGTACTCCAAGTGTAAGAGAGTTGATGTTGCTTCTGAAATTTTCAAGAACTTGCATGGAAAAACTCATGTTTCTTGGAATGCAATGATATTGGGTTATGCTCAGAATGGAAGAGTGAGTGAGGCTTTGAATTGTTTTTGTGAGATGCAATCTCTAGGTATGAAACCTGATTCATTTACTATGGTGAGTGTGATACCTGCTCTTGCTGAATTATCGGTTACTCGCCAGGCCAAGTGGATTCATGGACTAGTTATTAGAACTTGTTTTGACAAAAATATATTCGTGATGACCGCTCTTGTCGATATGTATGCAAAATGTGGAGCAGTTCATATGGCGAGGAAGCTTTTTAACATGATTGATGATCGGCATGTCATAACATGGAATGTGATGATATATGGGTATGGGACGCATGGACTCGGCAGAGCTGCTACAGATCTTTTCGACGAAATGCAGAAGGGAACAGTTGAGCCAAATGATATAACATTTTTGTGTGTTATCTCTGCTTGCAGTCACTCAGGTCTGGTAGATGAAGGACTCCACTATTTCAAGAGCATGGAACAGGATTATGGATTAGAGCCTTCAATGGATCATTATGGCGCCATGGTCGATCTTCTCGGTCGAGCTGGCAGAATCAACGAAGCTTGGGATTTTATCGAAAACATGCCCGTTAGTCCGGGGATTACAGTCTATGGTGCCATGTTGGGTGCGTGTAAAATTCACAAAAATGTCGAATTGGGAGAGAAAGCAGCCAACAGACTCTTTGAGTTGAAACCTGATGAAGGTGGCTACCATGTTCTACTTGCAAACATTTATGCTTCAGCTTCAAAGTGGAGCAAGGTAGCTGAAGTAAGAAAAACAATGGAGAAGAAAGGGCTTCAGAAAACTCCTGGTTGCAGCTTAGTGGAACTGAGAAATGAGGTCCATTCCTTCTATTCAGGCAGCACAAGCCATCCACAATCCAAGAGAATATATGCATTTCTTGAGGAACTTGGGGATGAAATCAGGGCAGCTGGTTATGTGCCCGACACTAACTTGATTCATGACGTAGAAGACGACGTCCAGGAGCAACTTCTCAACAGCCATAGCGAGAAGCTCGCCATTGCTTTTGGTCTTTTGAATACCAGGCACGGTACTACGATACACATTCGAAAGAACCTACGAGTATGTGGAGATTGCCACAATGCAACCAAGTATATTTCACTTGTGACTGGAAGGGAGATTATAGTGAGGGATATGCATAGATTTCATCATTTCAAAAATGGAACCTGTTCTTGTGGAGACTATTGGTGAACTCTAGGCATACAAATTTTCATCCCTGTTGTAAACCTGTAACACCCATTATTGATAATATATAGCAGAAGATAGGCTGTATTTATACCAACAAAACGCTTGAGAACGATTCTTCGGTTCAATATAAGGTACTAACAATTTTCTTACATGGTACATTTTCTCGAGCTGTCTCATTGAAAACGGTTAAGATCTTATAATGACAAAAAGTTTGTCTGGAGAGATAACTAAATCACAGAGGCGTCAAATTGAAATCAAACGCAAATCATGAGAACCAAAATGGTAATACAACTTTTCTGGTTACTTCAAATACCACCTTTAGGCAAATGACCACCTTTCAAAAGATTAGAGGACAAGATTAATTTATTTTTCATTCCTATAGGTCTTGAGGAATTTTAGTATAGTTTTTTACTCTTGTATTATGGATTTTGCATCAGTGTAAAGTCGATCTTCATTTCAAAAAATTTAACCACATTATGAACGTTAGGTTACCTACTAAATACTAAATAAGATTGTATAGTGACGTAGTGGACTTGTGGCTGAATGAAGATATCCCTCCCCGGTTCGAGCCTCGCGGGGCGCGTTGCCGGAGCTTTTTCCCCTATTCGAGATGAGTCCCACAACGTCAGTTACAATGTTGGCGGGCCGCCAACACCCCAGTTATAGGGATTCAACTGGCAAAACAACACGATGTTGGTCTAGGTTATCAAACAGAACACTAAATAAGACCAAGAAATAAATAGTAAAAGAATTAGCCAATAGCCTCAAATTGGAAGAGAAAAGCTCTCCCATTGGAGAGAGCTTGATAAGCTCAAGAAGCAGTGTTAATTGAAACAGGAAAAGCATTAGCCAGCAGCCTCAATAGCACGAAAGAGCTCTCCCAGTTCAATATAATTGTGCTCAAAATTAGGCTACAACAAAAGTTGAACTTACAACTATAAAACAGATCTGGTTTCAGCAGCTGCTTTGCCGCGGTATATATCCATCAGATCTGGGATTTTATCCAAATATTTAAGAACATAATTCTTTAAGAAACTTCTCTCCCCTTGGATTAGCAACCAAGCAATCTTTCTGTTCTTTTTAATCAGATTCTTCACCTTCAAAACCTCAAGAACTTTATATCTCGGCCGGAGCCGTTTGTCGAGTCCATACATGAAGAATTTGGGGTAAGAAATCACAGTTTCTGGGTCCAACTTTGCAGTGTTGAAACAGAAATCTGCCACACCCCTCATTTTCTCCTCTGAACAGGCCAAACAGAATGGATCTCTCTTAAATGCTGTTAAAATCTCCTTCTCAGACCATCCCAAACTCTTCAAAACATTTATTTTCTTCTTCCAAGTTGAGTCGTTCATGGAAACCATTACACGAACCGCTTGAACAAACATGAGGGTCGTTGGATCAATGCCCAATTCCTTGGCCTTATTCACTGCAAAAATCATTCTATCAACCTTCTGCATGATAGTTCTTGGCTGAACCACAATCAATTTCGATATATTCCTGGAAGGCACCCCTTCACGGAGCAGAACATCAATGTTAGATTGCATTATACCCTTAAAATCAAAAGTTAAAACCCATGAAGATCGACGAATGGCGGCAAGAACTTTCTCATTGGATTCAAGCATTTCCTTAATGAAACAAACCGATGGTTTCAGCTGAGAATCTAAGCCCCTGAGCAGAATTATAGGGTTCGATATAATTAACTTCGGAAGTAAAGGACCGACGAACCCAATTTCCTCGAGGAACTCAAATTTAGGCTTCAGATTGTTGTCGACTCTCGATTGGAGGATCGAAGGCCGCCTCGCGATCAACTTAGCGATCTGCGAACCCTCGAATCCATACGATTTCAATAAATTAAGAACCTATTCGTACTTACGGGAGTTTTTTTCGTCGAGTTGAAGCTTTCGATGGGCAGAGAGAGCAGATTCCGAAGCAAGCCCACAAGAATTCTTGAGGAATTCAATCGTATACAAAGAAGACGAAGGCAATGTAGAACCAGAAGCCTTGCCGATGAAACGTTTTTGAACGAAACATAGCAAAATTCTCGATGAATTTTTAGCCATTACGGAGTAGGATTGTGAAAGCTCGAGTAAGGGTTTACGTTAGGGTTTTGAGCTCTACGAACATCCGCGGGGTGGAAACAAAAAAACCATCGGGAAATTGGCTCAAATGATGTTCATGAGTTTTTGGAATGCTCAAATTACTTCATCTTTCAAAATCTCTTTCTCTTTTTCTTCTCTGTTCAAAATCGTTTCTGTTCCATCATCTTATCCGTTTGAAATCGCTTTCGTTCCATCTCCTTCTCTGTTAATTTTTGTTCTTTTCTATTGATTTGAATGCTAGAGCTTCGATTTCCATCGTTGTTGAGGAGTTTAATGTTTTATTTTTCCATCGATTCTGTTTTCCGATGTTTGGATGAACGAATACAAGAATTACATTGCATCGATTTAAGTTTGTTTCTTGTGTATTTCATGCTTTGAAAAATAGAAAAACTGATTACTGTTTGTGTGTTCCTTATTCTTGATTCTTGAGTATATTATTATGTCAATTTTGAGGTCTCTAGTCTCTGTGTGTGTGGATGTGAGGTTTATTTAAAATATTTGTGGTGGGAGGTTGAAGAAGAAGGACAAACTCGCGCGAAGTGAGATGGACCTCGAGCGAGGTTGAAGAAATTTGTTCTTTCGCTCAAGGTTTGTTAAGTTTCTGTCAAAATTCTCGGGAATGACCTTGGGCAAGGTTGAGCCCGAGGTAATTGAAAGGCACTCAACCTTGAGCGATGTTTGGAAGAAATTTCAAACCTTGCTCGAGGTTTCTAGTAGGCCTCTGAAAAATTTCCCGGGTGCAGTCTCCCCCGAGGTTGAGACCGAGGACTTTTCCAGATGCTTAGAAACCTCGAGCAAGGATTGAAATTTGAAAGTTGCTCGAGAGTTTGTGCTCTCTGTTATTTTTTTTGGGTTCGACCTCGGGCGAGGTTGAGCTCGAGGTATTAGGAAGAGTCACCTCGAGGTTCAAACTCTTCGGAATACCTTGGGCTCAACCTCGAGGTTCAAATACCTCGGGCTGAACCTCGCCCGAGGTCGAACCCGAGAAAAATAACAGAGGATTAACAAGAGTGACGTTGCTTCTTCTTCTTCAACCTCCCACCACACAACTGAACTACTATCAACGTAACATCTCACCGACCTCAATTTCAACAGAACAATAACAAAGGAAAAATCAACAAATAATGGAAAAATACCTAATAGATGCATTAACATTCATGTATTCGTTCATCTACACATATGAAAACAGAATCGACGGAAAAAAAAAAAAACCATTCAACTCCTCAACACACAAAAAACGAAGCCCTAACCATTCAAATCGACGGAGCAATGGAAAAATTAAAAGAAACGAAACTTACCTCGATGATTAAATCAATTTCTTTCACTTTGTTTCAACACGGATTGCCAAGAAAAAGGGAAGCGAAAATGGAGAGGAAAGAGAGCAAACAGTTTGATTTTTTGAACTAGGGGTAGTACTGTAATTTCACTTCCTTTTAAATTTAATTAAATATTCAAGTGGGTCATTTGGACACATTTTGAAGGGTTGATATTCTATAAACTTTTTAAGGTCATTTGAGTCAATTTCCCAAAACCATTCATGTCTAACTTTGAAACACAGCGCTCAGAAATTTGGGTGTTTTCATCTCTTTTTTTTTTTCTTCTGTTCTCTCCGTTGGGAAATTTTATTTATTTAGTCTGAAATTTAATGTGTAAGAATTTAGTTTCTTTTCAAAGATAAAATAAAATTTTATATCACTGACTTTATTTAGTCATAAGTTTGAAAAAGGGAGAGTTTAATCCCAACCTTTAAAAAAGATTATAAAACATTTTAGGGTTAAAAATTCTGACATGGAAGTTTGAGTTATTATATAACATTTTGCTCTGATATTTATTTTAAATGACGTGTCATTTGTACTTTTTGAATTTCCTATTTTCCGTTTTCTTCTTTTTCCAGAGCCTTGCCTCTCAAGCTTTTCCCTCACACTTCATCTCTCTAAACTCTCCACTCTCTGTCTCCTCAGTCTTCTCCATCTTCCATGTCCAAGCAGACCTATAAAATTAGCCCAACTCAATCAACACCACCACTGAACGCGATAATAAATTATAGTTGGAGGCGTCAAACGATACTGCCACATGGAAGACAGAAATGAGACAAATCATCTGTACTAGATGCTCGTTCTCTATAGAAACGAACCTACAACACTTAATCACAAGTGTCATGTATCGCATTCTAGTCCAGTCTCAATATTAAAATTGAACTCAATTAACTTAAGCATCGGAGTGTTTTTTTTTTTTGTGCATGTCCTTCCTTGCCAAGAAGCTTTCTGGCTCGTTCCGAACGACTTTAACTAACTTAAATATCGGAGTGTTTGTTTCCTTATGCATGTCCTTCCTTGCCAAACAGCTCTTCAGTTCATTCCGGACAACTTAATTCTTTTTAGTCAACCTACCTTGACCGACATTTGTTGCACAAACAACATTAATCCTTATCGATGATGCATAATCATATGTTGTTCTTGCACCTTCGGCACAAAGCTCATCACAAGAACTATAAATAGAGAGGAACAGAGAGAAGTTCATTTTCCTTAATTTGTTGAAAAACCTAATTGGAGCGTTTAATTTATTAAATTCGCACCTCACAATGTTCGCCCAGGTCAATTGCTCATCGTCCATCTACTTCCTCATTTGATTCATCAAATTGCACCAATCTTACTCCCTCGTTTGATTCGTCAAATTGCACCATTCTTCATCATCGCAAAATTAGGGCCAATATTGACACTTGATTATGACGAGGTTTTTACGGTAGAGACTAAATTATTATAAATTTTAAACTATAAGGCCTAAGTTATTATATACTATAGTTCAAGAACTAAATTGTTACCAATTTTAGGTAAAAAAAAAAAAATTGGTTGCCAAATTGAAAGTATATGGGCGAAATTGTTACAAATTAAAATTCTAAGTACTAAATCATTAAAAATATAGTAACCAAAAATGTTTTTTAACAAAAAAATAAAACTTAAAAATTGCTGACCGGTCAGAACCCATCTTCCTACCGAACACCAACAAAAATTTGGCAGTATTCTAATTTTTTTAAAAATGGAAAAACTCTCTTTTTCACATATTTCTCTCTTACTTGGCAAGCATTTAATGGTAATCAACAAAAAACGGGTGTGGATTGATAAGAACCCAAGTATTATACATAAAAAGGAAAAGGTTGAGAAAGAATAACTTTGTACAGGTGAAATTTACATGAAAGATTAAGAAAAGATTGGTGGTGAGCATACATAGTCACAATTAAACACTTTCCATTGCACAATATTAGATTAAGATGGCTCTACACAACACCAACTATAAGTTAAATCACTTAAGGTTCGACGTGCAAAACTTTATCAAATCTCACTAAACTCAACTTACGAACACCTCTAAAATACATCCTACCAATTTAAGTATAACTGAGCTGGTTAAGACATATATCATAGGTTTGAATCTCCACTCTCACATGTTATTGAACTAAAAAAAAAGTAATATTTGTACATATAACGCCAATAATAATAAATAGACTAGTTTAGGTATTAAATCAGATTGCGGAAATAAAATTTAGTCAAAATAATAGAAAGAGTTGAAAGTTTTGGTCCAATGACAACCTTCATTTCAGAGCAACCCCATATCCACAGCTGTAGACTATCAAATATGTATACAGAGGAAGCAATTTCGCACCATTTTAATGCACATTGAAACACTAAAACAAACAAGTACCTCTCAAGTATAATATGTATGAAGAATCCTACCTCCTAAGCAACACATAATATATCTATTCTACATCTCTATTATTTAGAGAAGAATTTTCTGAATGGTTTTCAGCAATATTTGGTTTACCTGGAGCTGACAGTCATTTATTGGATGGACCATCTCGCCGTGACTCAAAAGTGTCGGTTATTCATTGGTGGTGTACATGATTCTGCTGGAGAAAGGTCACTGATGTTGCACATTGTGTCACCATCCATAACATGATTGAAGTATTCTAGTACCTGTTTCCATATATTGAAAAAAATGGGTAAAACTTTACGTTCTAACTTTATATATATAATCTTTCTCTAAGAAAAACTTTTAAATTTGAATTTCTTTGACATATCCTATCTTCTCTTGTACCCTATTAGGTTCTTGACAAAAATGTGAACAATATAGGAGTGATGAAAAATGAAAATATGAAGCTGAAAATATATGGGGAGAGTGTTCACTGTTCAGTTCACCTTATTCATAGTTATTCTCTTGCGAGGATCCTTCCTCAGACATTTCTCTACTGCATGAACCATCCAAAAGAGTTGGTAGAAATCATGGCAGTCTGCTATTCTTGGATCTATTAAAGCAGGATAGTTCCTCTCCTTTAGCAATGGTCTTGCCTAAAATAACAAAACAACACATATATCATAACTTCCCTTGGTAAATCTTAATAACAAGACACAGAGAAATATCTTCGATTCGGATATTGACATTGAACTTTGAAATATCGAAGTTTCAGTAAAGTAGTAAAAGCCTCTTCACATCCTTTTTTTTTTTTTTTTTGTGTGCTTGTCGATGAAGTTGTATACAAGAGAGAAACTATATACACTCATTCAGATTCATTCAGTGAATCTCGCTTATATACCATTCTCATTAATTTGTACTAAAAAACCAAACATCAAGGTTACATGCTGATTACTTATAATCACTATCAACATAACTGTTCTTCTTTGCATTTAGCAGACAAGTTTTAAAAAGATAGCTTCCATTAAAAAATTGGAACATGGTAGGGAGCTGATCAAAATATTTTAAGCAAAGAGCTTATTACTTACCCAGCCCACAAGACTCTCTCCTTCAAATATCATGTCCGTGGTCCTATATCCAGTAATAAGCTGTAATAAGACCACACCAAAAGCATAAACATCGGTTTTGGTAGACACTTTACCAAATTCTGCATATTCTGGTGCTAAGTATCCCAATGTCCCAACAACCCTGGTTTCTGATGAGTTTTCATACTGAGTTCTTGCTAGCCCGAAATCTCCTAGCTGAATGTACGAAAGAATCACCATTGTTTAACTGAATTCTTAGTGTAATTCTATAAATTCAAAGGAATTCAACAGTTCTACAATGTTCCAAACACAAACTACAGGAATTTGATAACAGAAGAACTACAGCAAGCAGGCAGGCAAGCAGGCAGGCAGGAAATAATTACCCGTGACTCGTAATCATGTGTTATGAGGATATTATTTGGTCTCATATCTCTGTGGATAATGTTGTTTGCATGCAAATATTGTAAGCCTCTAGCAACTCCTCTAGCTATCTTCATCCTCTTTTCCCAACTGAGAGGTCTGCTGGCAGTCCCTGCATAAGTTCCACAAAAAAGAGACGATTACTCGATGTCGTTTGATAGCTACTTCTTTTGTTTATTTACAAAGAAAAAGCAAAACATATAACAATCACTTCATTATTAAAAGTACTCTAAGAGTAAATACAAACAAACATTCTGCTACCTGTTTAATTATATCAATCATTCATTTGTTTTATTTATGTAAAACATTCAGGAATTTGTTTCCTGTTACCTGAGAATGCATTTGATAATAGCATTAACTTTCTTGTCCTTTCTTCTGTTAAATTCAGAAAATAAAAGCTTAATTCTAATTCTTCAAGAAATGAGAGATTAGAACTTATTAATGATCTTCACGTTGCTCTGTAATTGAGATTTTACCCACAATTCTTAAAGATGCTCACAAAATCAATAAAGTGAAACATGAAAAGTTATCAAATATAAAATGACAGATAGTTATCCATAATAATCAATACTAAAATACATAAATCTAATCTTCATAATAATATGCAATACGAAAGATTAGAAATGAAACCAAAGAACTTCGATTCACTTCTGAAACCAAATACCAAACAAGTTACCCAAAGTATTTTCCCCATAAACCACATGTAATTTTAAAAACATTTCTCAAAAACATGAAAATAAAGTAAGTATTGCCAATTACAGTTTTTAAAAGAACAAAAAGAACTACAGGCTCCATGTTGAAATCCTTACTTGACAAGTACTTCTCCAAGGATCCATTGCAGACATATTCGTAAACAAGCAGCAGCCTGTGAGTCGCTTCTCTACACGTACCCAAAAGCATCACCAAATTCTCATGGCTTACTTTGCTCAGAACATTAACCTCAGACCTGAATTCCTTTTCCCCCTGTGAACTCGCAAGTTTATGCCGTTTCACAGCGATCCTAATCCCATCAATTTCGCCGCTATAAACCGAACCGAATCCACCTTCCGAGAGGAAATTATGCCCCGAGAATCCATCCGTAGCCGCATGAAGCTCTGCGTAAGTGAAATCCCTTCTCCATCCAACATAGGGCCGCCTGATATGGCAGATCGAACACGCGGAGGTTTTGAAGTCCTCGGAAATGGAGAATGGAGAAAGAGATGAATCTCCCCCAGAAGAAGTCTCCGCCGGTGCATGAACTTTGCCGCTTGAGGATGATTTGCAGAGGGAAGTGAATTTCTTGCTGGAACAACGCCATTGCGTATGGATTGTTTCGATTTCGAAGATTTCTGATTCTGCTTCCGCTTCTGCTTCTTTTTCTATCCAAATTGCCCGAAATCAAAATCTTGAACATAAGAACTTCTATTTTTTCTGGCGAATTTTTTCCGCGCGAAAATGTTTTTATTTATTTATTTGGAAGCGAATATGAGTTTTTTTATTAATAAAATTTTAATATAATTGCTTCAAAGTCAAATATAATTGATTTTTCTTGAATTTTAATTTTAATTAATTAATTTTTTTTAAAGTCTGGATTATGCTTCATTTATCACTAATTTGAGTTTGCATAACACTTCGATGATAACTTAATAGTATTTTTTTGAACTAAAAAAAAAAGATAGTTATTGCAATTGAACTAAAAAAATAGTTATTGCGAGTATATACCACAATACTTCAAGATATTCTTTTTCATTCTAACTATCGACACATTGCATTAGTTCGACCTAAATTCGTCTAAAAGACATACCACTTCAACATCATTAACACCAACAACTAAAAATAGAAGCATAATCCAAAGTTTGAGAATATAAAATTGGCTAAATATATGTTTCAGTCCCTAATATTTTAGTATTTTTAAATTTAGTCTCTATTGTTTAAAAAGTTTCAATTCAGTCTTTTATGCATGTTATAACATTTTTCTATTTTGTCCTTCAACGTTGGTAAATGTTAAAATTGATAGATAATAAACTTATATAACGCAATAATTGGTGAATTGGCATAAATCTAAAGAAAGTTCTCTAATTCCTCCTCCAAGTTTCAAAGAAATCGGTAGAAATTTCAGGTATTATACCATGTAAGTTCATCATCAGCCAATTTTAACATTTATCAACAATGAAAGACTAGATCGAAAAATGTTGCAACGTAAGGGACTAAACTGCAAAAGCACCCAAATATATTGAGAGAGAGAGAGAGAGAGAGAGAGAGAGAGAGAGAGAGAGAGAGAGAGAGTTACTAGTGGGAGAAAATTGGTGTGGAGGGCTTCCTGGTATCATCTCAGCATAACTAAATTGAGAGGGAGAGGTTTTTGGGAGATATGGAGTGAGTGGTTTGGCCATCTCCTTTTCCTCTTCTCTTTCCATTCCCAATTTCCCTCTCAACTCTTGGACTCTATTGTCCCTTTTGATTCTTGATATTTTGCAACTCAGTCTCCCTAAGAAGAATTTCCGATCTTTCTTCATGCGCCTGTTCATTTCGATTTTATATCATCATAAACGCTTTGTTCAATAAACGAACCAAACAAGAGGGATTCGTGAAGAAGATATTTCTCTCATTGAAAAGAAATTAAGCATCCAAACAAATTCGATGGAATGAAAGACATCAGAGTGAATAAAAAGGAAAGAAAAAAAAAACAAATTAAGGATGAATTTCAACCTATCATCAAAATATAAGAAGACCGGTTTATGAAACTTATTATTTTGTACGTAGAAAAATAAATACAATTTGAAGTTATAACTTGATTAAAAAAGAAACCCGATCTTTTAATTTTCGTAAATATTCATTTAGGCTGTTACTTTTGTATTATAGTCTATAGAAATCTATAAGCTATATTCTTCCTCTTTTTTTTACCTAGCTTATAAAAGCAGTAAATAGTAACAACCAACCACGATATTTTATTACGTAAAATTTAGAGATAAAAACATAATTTTTCTAACTACAGTGACTAAAGTAGTCGAATAAATATGAAAAAGTTAAGGGCAAAATAGCTTAGGGTTTAAAGTCAATAACAAATGACTATAAATTTTATTTTTAAACAAAATTTAAAGACCAAAACAAAATATTTAAAGTAAAAATATCGAATAAAATAACGGGGAAAAGTTTAGAGACTGAAGTAGGATTTAAACTCTAAAAATATATTTTACCCCGTCTTCTTGATTTATTATCTTCGTGTATTTTTATTACATAAAAAGATTAACTTTTAAATTTGAAAATTGTTGTAACATAGAGAAATTCAAATTCAAATTCAAAATTGGCTTGAGATTCACCTGTCAAGAACAACCCATGTTGGTTTGTAAGTTTTAGCAATTTCAACAGCAACTTTCTTAGGGGATGGCCCTGCATGAACTTCCACCTTGAACCTTATCTACCAAATTTGCAACAAATTTTTTATTAATTCCAAATCCATTTTATTTGGGAGTGAATTACCAAAATAATAGAAAAGGGAATATGTATTTTTATATACACTATTAGATGTAAAATTTATAAAGATGGCACGATCACATAAGACAAGACCCATTAAAAATTACTTTGTGACACTTAAAAGAAAAATAAAAGAGTAATGATACTTTTATAAATACATATTAAAAGAGAACTGAATTGGCAAACCTTTTTAAATTCACAAAGATCGAAAATTTCATGCATTCGTTCATCGTTTGCATATTCTTCCATTTTCTTTGCGCTTTCCTTTTCTATCATGTTATCGTTCAACCCTATCATGGAACGTGAATCCACGTGCTGCTTGTGTCCCACTGGTGAAAATGCACACAAACGAGGTCGTTTCAACCAAAAAAAGGAAAGGAAAAAAAAAAAGAGAACATTTTTACCTCATATGGTTTGCGAGTCAAATTTAACTTTTGAAATTAAATTCCCGACATATATATTTTTATCAAAAGAAGAAGAATAAATATTACCACTTTTTAAACATAAAACTGGGCAAATAACAACTATAACATTCATTTTCATTCAACCGAAATGAACATAGCTCAACTAATCAAGACACTACCTACCTTTTCAGATGTCGAAGATTCAAATCTCTCCACCCATTGGTAAACTAAAAAAACATGGAATCCCAACTTGGAGAAATGGTTCACAAAATGCCTAAAATATAATCCAACTACGTATGAAGAAATCAATCTCGAAAACACTCAAACACACCCTCAAAATAAATATGTGAAAAGGAAAAATAAAATAAAAAGCCTTAAACTTGATCACAAAATGCTCAAATTTAGTCCAAATAAAAATTTCTAACAAGGTTCAAAAAAACCAAAACTTATCAAAATAGTCTCGTCTGACCACAACAATGCTCACATATAGTCAGAAAACGTTTAGAGAATTAGTAAACACAGGAATTACATACAAGTAAATTTACTAATATAACCGGTGTCAATCAGTGATATATCTATAAATCAGCCCTTTTTGTATCAAATTTGAACACAACTCAGCGGTTAAGGAATCTCGCTAACCGACCCAAAGAAATTAAAAATAAAAAAAAAAGGTGAATGAAATCTTACACATTGGAGCTTCCATCAAAGTATACATACAAGGATTATTAACCTGATGAAGAACAACTATGAGTTTTATTTCATCTCCCTTCTTAAGTTGAGAGCTCCTCAGCATCCATCCAATTCCCATTGCTGCATTCCAACTGAACTTTCTGCTCCCATCTTGGATCACCATCACTCTCTCCCCTCCTTCCTCCTTCGCCATGCCCGTTCTCGAAAACAACAAAATTTTCGAAAAACCCTGATTTTTGAAGGGCAACTATTTACAAACTCGTGACAGTTTCAAAACATATTCAAGAGAAAAAACAACAGTTAACCAGGCGTGTAGCAGGTTAAATATTCGGTTTTCGTTTGACGAGCAAACGAAGAAAAAGAATCAGAAACTAGTAGCCTGCAAGTTTTTAAGTCTATTTACAAACCATGAGTAAGAACGTTTTTCAGACGTGTCTAAGAGAACAACTACGTAGAAAGCAGTTAACCAGACATGCAATGTCACGAAAGTAGTTAGTTTTAGTTTTGCAAGCAAATCGATCTCGAACCCAAAAAGGGAGAAAATGGAACATAAATTTTTCGGGTTTCGGTTTTTTGATGGGAAAGTGAAGGAGAAAATGGGAGAGTTGATGGTTTAAATGGGAAGCCAATGAGTTTGCGAAGAGATCAGTGTGGAAGGGATATTGGAATATCCTGAGAATTGGATGGGAGACTGATGGATTCAATGAGAAGCCTCCAACTCCATTACCACTTTCCTTTGTAACTATATAGTTGAACCAATTAATTATTTTAATATATTATTAATCTTTTTAATTAGAAGAATTTATTTAATTTATGTGTATATATCACAGGTGCGAGTCGAAATCGAAAAAAATATATATATTGACCGAGTTGAGTCAGTCTGAGTTGTTAATGTGTTGCTTTTGTTGAAGTGAGTTCGATATTGGTTTGTATTAATCTGTTAGATGCATAGTGATTGAACCCATTTACTTGCATAGTCGATTGATTTTCTACTGATCATCTTCGATCAAACTGATCGGTTGGTTGGTTGGTCGATCCCTTTACTTTTAAATTTTTGGCTTTTGGACTTGTTTTCAATTAACGATGGGCACTAAGGTCAATTTGACTTTTACTTTCACCAACTTTGACCAACTTTCACTCTCCCAAAAATTACATATAATTTAACATTTCATAATATAAATTACGTTAGAAAGTATCTAAGCTATACCGACCAACATAGCTTAATTGGTTAAGACATATATACTAACTAAAAGATGAAAAGTTCGAATACTTACTCATGTTTTTTACCTCGATAAAAAAGTTAACTAAGCTTGATTTTTGTACTTTTTTTTCCCTCAATAATTCTGTTGTGGCGGCTGGCATCTCTCATCACCAATTGATGAGCCCAAAGTTTATCTTTTGTAATTAATTTTTGATTTGGAAGATTCTTGTTGTAAGAAAATTAATTGTTTTTTGTAGCGTTATTTTCGTTGAACAGGGCAGCTGACTAGGCCTTCGGTGCTTCCAAAAATTTTCATTTATTGTAAGGTCCCAATTTTCCAAACTTTAGTGGATATCTATTAATAAATCATTATGATACAATTTATGTTGATCCTCATTATTTTATTATAAGGTATCCATCTTATTCTACATTCATTTGAATCTTATTATACGGTATCAAGTTGATTAATTTTTTTAATTGAAATTCATATAAAGTTTATTTGATAGATGTCAAGATCAATGTTCTACTCTGGTAATAACTTTTCGTATCAAAGTTTACAACTTAATAAATTTATATAAATACTTTTAATAAATGCTTCATAAAAAAGACGACGTCAAAGAAATCGTTCAATAGATTTTCTGAACATAAATTTAGTTTAGCCATAACTGACACATATTTCTAACCAAGAAGTAATGAGTTTAAATTCCATCACTCCTACTCGTTGTACTAAAAAAGAAAGAACAAAATTTCCAAATTTTTTATTCTTTTAGTGTATTTTTGCCATTTCAAATGAACTTGTCTTTTACATGTTGCATGTTGAAATCATCGTCTTTTTTGACTTGTCATTATAAAATTGTGTTTCCAAAAACAACTGCAAAAACTACGGCATACAAGCAAAAGTAGCTCTTTTTTTTTTAATAAATTTCTAAAATGCATACCCTTTATTTTTAATATATATATATATATATATATATGTTAAAAATTTCATGGTTTGGCCTGGCGTGTGCTCCCCCATGCAATATATTTTAATATTTCATTTGAAATTGGAATCTTACTGACTGACAGGCAATCGAATTGCCGAAAGAATCAATGTCATAAATCTTTGCAAAGAAAGAAGAATCAATGTAAAAAACCATTGTAAATTAATAAAGATTAATTTACAAATTCAACTCATGAACTGCCTAATTCGTCTCTAAACAAGTATCCAATAAGTTTCTAAATCTTAAAACACTCCTAAAACTTTTAATACGTGTCTAACAAGTCAATTTGTGCACATTTACTCACGAATGTCCAAGTCAGCTTGAGCATAACCATATGACCCTACTATATTTAATTTGCAAATACTTGTCTTCTTGTTTGACTTTCAAGTTTTAATTGTATGTCTAATAGATTTGTTATTAAAAATAATAAATATATTAGGGATCAATTAGACACAAAATCGAAAGTTCGAAAACTTATTAAACACTTTCAAAGTTAAATGACATATTAGACACAAATTTGAACACTTACAAAGACCTATCAAACACTTTTTAAAGTTGTAAGCTACTTATCAAACACAAACATAAAACATAAAAGCTCAAAAACTAAAGTTGTAACTAACCATTAATTAATTAAAAGGAAAAAAGTATATTTTAAATTTACCTTATTTGTTTCCACCTTCAAATTCATAATCCATGCCTTCCAAAAATTAACATTTAAACCGATCGAGTTGGGTGTTCTTCTAACTTTGATCCAGTTTTGGGTCATATATTTAATAGATTTATTCCTCATTTTGAGAATTTGAGATCCTTGATGGGGAATTTGTATTTAGATTTCTTCATATGATGATTAAACATAACAGCTAACTTATATATGGTCCTTTTTTCTTTAGTTTTTCACTTTTTAAGAGCTATTTTGAAATTTTAGATAAATTTTAAATACAAAAAAAAAAAAAGGATTTAGAATGCTAAAGGTTTTCTTTCACCGAGCGCAAATGTTTAAATTAAAATTTTAAAAGTTCAAAATTTAGGATAGAAAACGGAGAAATAGAAAGAGTAAGAAAGTTCAACCACTGAAATAGAATTTAAATTTAAACATTCTTGACGACAGCAATACTCTTATCAACAAAATGAGATCTTAAAAAACATGGTTAAATAACAATTTTTAGTTGGAATAACGATTTAGCCTCTAAACTTTCAAAAATAACGAGTTACTCCCTGTACTTTCAAATTGGTAACAACTTAGTCACTGAAATTTAGAAGGTAACAATTTAGTCTTTGAAATTTAAAATTTGTAATAATTTAGTTCCCATTGTGAAATTTTTTTGTTCAATTTCGAGTATATGTAGATCAATAAACCGATGAAGATTCGAATTTATTTATAAATTACAAAAATTAAATCGTTGTATGATAAAAATTGACACTTTATTTTGTATTTTGACAAGAATTTTCGCAGTAGGGACTACATTGTTACAAATTTTAAACTATAAGGACTAAATTGTTACATGTTAAAGTTCAAAAACTAAATTGTTACCAATATGAAAATATAGGAACTACATCGTTACAATTCATGAACTAAATCATTACTTTACCGAAAGTACAGGGACGAAAGGTATTTTTTAACCTTAATATTTTTGGTTCAATCTCCCCTCCCATTATATATAGTTTTTTTGACATGATAGATTTGCTAATTCATGCCTACTTAAAAGTGGGCTACCTTATTATTTTAGTTCAACAACGTTTGAGAGCGAGGATTCAAAATTTCTTACCTCTTGGTTTGGAGTATATGCCTTAACTAATTGAGAGCGAGGATTCAAAATTTCTTACCTCTTGGTTTGGAGTATCTGCCTTTAACTAATTAAGTTATGATGCACTTGGTTAAATAAACAAGCTCTCTTAAAATATTGGGAATTCTTAGTTTAAAGAAAGGAAAAAAAAAAAAAAATCAAAGTTTTCAATACTGAAGACATGGAAAAACTCTTCAAGTTGAAGGAAAAGGCCAATGATGTGAGAGAAAAAGTACTTACTTCCCAAGGGAAAAACCTTGTCTTATGCTGAAAGCAGAGTCACAGCAATGAATAACAAGAGGGCCAATCCAAAGCAGAATCCAACAATAGCCATGAATGCCTGGAGATGGTTTAAACTTTAAGCATAACATCAATGTAAGAAACAACTAAACAAGAAGATGGATATGTAGAAGTTTCATTTCCAACAACCTTCCCCTGAGACTCAAAGTTGTATTTGACCGTGAACCATGACAACCCTCTGTCAACGAATGGCGCTACAGCCAGAGCCCTGCATGAACGAGAAGCTTCGACTTAAGAGGTCTCTTCCTTGTTTCAAGAAATAGGAAAGGAATGATTATTTAAGACTTACTTTCACCTATATGCTTCTTTGTTTTGTTATATGCTTTTAATCAGGTCTTTAGAATCTAAACCAAATTTTGAAAACTAAAAAAATATATATAGTTTTTAAAATTTTGTTTTCTATTTTAGAAATTAAAAAAGGTAAAAGATATACCAAAGAAATGATACGAAAGCAAGTGTGATTTTAAAAACTGAAACTAAAAGCAAAACGGTTATTAAATGAGGCTTTTAGTTATCGAAGTTAGAGTAAGGGCAAGCATGTAGCAAGTGAATGTCATTGCCAACAAACAAGTTTAATTTCACAGTTCATATAGTTGGATTGTCATGTATTAAATATTAATCAGAATACTACTTGATAAGTAGGGAATATAAGAACTCACCCTGCAGCTCTTGCAAGCTTAGTAACTTGGCTTCCAGCACAGACTGTAGCCATTATTTTTAGAAATCTACAAGGTTATTAACGCTTCGTCTTCTTAGTATAATATAAAGCCCCATAACAGTTAAAAATTCAACAAGAAAAGATTTAACCTTCCAGCAGCAGCAACATAACCCATTTTCGCTGGTGCTGGTGCAATGTAGAACCTAAAATGCAAATATATAACTTAAATAGATGACCGAGGAAACCGCTAATGGAAGAATGATGAAATGAGCAGGAGACAACCAAAAGTTATGTAACATAAAGAGTTTCTTTTTTTAATTATTAAAATAAAAGATTAAAAAAATTATATATTAAATAAATAAACCTTCTCAACTTTCAATCGGACAAATTCTAATTTTATTTACCGATTCTGTAGCAACTAATTGTCCCTGAGATCAGAATGCTATCTCTCCTGGGGTGGTATTTCACTAATTGGCTTGCTAGGCTAGGCCCTCCACCTAAGCTGTGCTGGAAAGCACAAAGTCAATCTCAGGGAACAATGGAGTTTTATAAGGTGTTTTTTCCAGATGCAGGTAGTCTGCATCCGTAGTCCATAGCCACAGGCCAAAGGCCATATCAATATCAACATTAGCAACCGTCTTTGCATCAAAAGAAATTTGCAGAAATAGTTATTTGAGAGGATTATAGAGTACGGGTAATGTGGTATAGAAAGGTAGTTTGTTACAGAAATTGTCATTACTAGAAGAATCAGCCTGCAAGAGAAGATACGCAAAATTGTGATTGAGGCGTGAGCTCACTCAAGAGAGGTAGTGTCCCCATTCCTCGAATTACTTGAAACATCTTACTGTACTTTCTTATATTTATCATCTGGTTCCCTCAACATATACAATTCTAATGACCAACATGCATGCCCAAATAAACCTAGACACAGGCCATATTGATACTCTTCAACATAAAAGGAAAAATTCAAAATAGTTAATATAGCAATGAAATTTGGTTTTGACCCACCACACAATGACAAATGTTGTAAGATAGTAGACTGTGTTTAATAATCCGTAAGACAATATTCCGGAAATTCCATACCTCCTCAATTTATCCAGTACCCTGCAAGATGAACATGTACTAGAATAAGTAAACATGAAATATGATATCTCCAAGACTGCTGTATTACCAACCTTCTATGGAGTATGCAGCGATGCATCCAATGAGATAAAAGCCAAGAAAATCCTTGTTCATTTCATGCGGTTACTAAATGAAAAGTTTGTCTCTTTTTCAATATTATAACTTTTATGTATATATTTATACCCCACACAAATATTTATCAGGAATTGTACTCCAAAAATTCTAGAATCTCAAATCTGTCTCAACCACTAAATAAGATGAAAGTAAAAACATACATGAATATGAGCTCTTACTTACTCTTTGATGTAGCTTATTCTTAATTATAAAATATTAGTGGGCTACACTTATTTCTTAAATGTAAATAGACCTACCAATATAAATAAACCATGACATTAACCAACAATAAAAAGTACAAATATTAGTGGAACATGTAACAGGGTATACTATTGTTGCTTATTCCGGTTTGCAGGCTAAGTTTTGTTCTACTAGTTTAACTTCGAAAGAAACTAGAAAGAGCACGATCAGAAAAAGGAAGGTCTCACCACTACCAATACCATGGCATTAACAAAAAAAAGCAGTAGCGTTAGAGTTCATCAAATGTATGCAAGGCAAGTAGTAGTACGCGTTCGATTTCGGCAGATGTCTTTGACTACTTTCATTCTTTTCCATTGAACCTAGTAAGAAGGAGAGGGAACGAGATGAGAGTTCTTAAGACATTAATCAAGAACATGACATTTGCAGATATAGAATTCATTGATTGCAACAAAACTCGACCAAATATTCAAAGGAAACTTTCTTTGTGGTATACCTTCCATTTCATGATTGGAAAAGCCACTTTCAGAATTCAGTGGATCAGTGGCCTATGACAAAACATCGGCAGTATGTAATCAGTAATACATACTCTCGTCTAAATACAGAAACATGCATGCCTAAAATTTCATTCACTGCCACACTCCATTCATATAAACAACCCAAGTCAATAAGAAAGTAAACCAACAGTTAAACGAGCAAAAAAAACTTCATAGAAACAGAGTCTCAGTAACTACAAACAGCTAAATGCATCTTGGCCGGAGGCCTCTCTAATCCCAGTTAATACATAAACGAACATTCTTATCGCTCCACAAACCAAATAATTCAAGAAATTTGTCAAAAGAAGAACAAGACAATATAGAAATTTCCCCAAAACTCGGGACGCTGGATACGTAAGCAAGAGGATAAAACGCCATAGAAATAAAGAAACTGCAGATAGTGAGGGGGCTTGCTGTTTTATCATTTTGCTGATAAAGACTTACGCCGATTCCGGCATTGCTATGGCAGAGTCGGATGTAAGGGTTCTGATTAACGAAAACGTTCTTCGGGTTTAGGGCACGAAATGGCGGGGAAATTCTGGAAATTGTACGCGGCAGCAAATCGTTCGAACCCTGAAGAATCGAAAGTCGGAAAAACGATTCGGAAATTAACATATTTACTCATTTGAGAAATTAGATGTCGCAGAATTTTCCAAATGGAATGAAGATTTTGGCGGTACCGGGAGAATGACCCAGCGGAAATTGCCGCCATTCACGAGCTTGACAGGACTTGACATTTGATGGAGATGCTGACCAAGTGTGTGTGACACATTCTGAGTTAACAAAATAATTAAAATAAAATAGAAATGTTGTACTAAATAAATAAAATACATTCACCAAAACTTGAAGATAGTTTAGCGATAATTGACATACATATTCAATTAAGAGATTGTGACTTCGAATCTCCACTCTTATATGTTATATTAAAAAAATACATTTTATCGAAATAAATAAATATATAAAATACAACACACTCATTTTTACCCACTAAGCAAAATTCAACGATAATTAATATATATCTCCAAACCTACTAAGAGGCATGTGGCTTTATTAATTAGTACATCAATTAAAACTAATATTTTAAAATCCAACAACCAAGTCAACCAAATCAAAAAGTATTAGAATGGAACTGGTATTTTAACATAATTAAAATTATATTTTATTTAAGACAACCATGGTATGAATTAAAACTCTTAACTTTTTAAAACGAAGATGTATAACTACCAAACGTAAACAGATGTTAAAGTTGGTAGATTAAAAAACAAAAATAAATGTTACCATTTTTAGTTTTGACACATTTTTATTTAAAGAACTCTGACAAATAAAATTATTCTCATGCATGTTTAACAAATAAGAAGTTAGTTGTTAAATAAGCTTCAGTAATCGACATTCATATTCATATTTTACTATGAAGTTATCAGTTTGAATTATTCTATTAATTCATTTATAAATATAATAAATAAGAAGTAAATCTATTAATATGAATTTAATTAGCAGTAACTGATATCTATATCTAACCATCAGAGATAAAGAGATCACTACAATTCTCCCGCTGGATTGATCATGCCAAAGAGAAAAAAAAGTTGTTGATATTTAGATGATTTTAAAATGAGTATATTTAATAGAGGTAAAAAATGACCTTTTTTATCCATTTGAAATAAAAACACAACTTTTGTTTAGGGTTTAATCAGAAAGCGAAATTCGAAAGTTTAAGATAATTTGGAAGTGGAATTCAATTGATTAACCTCCGGACTGGTGAGACCTTGCTGTCACGTTTCCGCATTTCGAGATTTGTGAACTCGGATCATCTTTTCTCCCGGAAAAAATGGAGGAATTGAAATTCAGCAGGTGTTCGTAGCATATCTAGAAGCTTTGAATTCATGTCCATCAATGGAGAGGATGGAGCGTCAACGTCGAAATCCTCCATCTCGTTCTATTACGCCGTCTGATTCGGCCGGATCTTCGAGCTCCGCTTCCCGCAGAAGTTATTCAAACCGCAATAGAAACTCTGACTACAAGTATTCGAAGCATAATACCAACAGTAATCGCAGCTACGAGGATGATTCTGACTGGCGAAGCAGAAGAAGTAGCGATAGCAAAAGCTATGTCCAGAAACTAGAGCCGAAGGAAGACGGCGTGGGATATGGCGGCATTTCTCACTCCGATCTTCCGCCGGTTTTGGTCGGCACTTGTCCGTCCATGTGCCCTGGTAAATGTTGAAACTATCCACTTCTTCCAGCTTCTTCATCGTTGTTCTTCTTTCCTTCCGGTTCATCTACTCTGTTTTCCTTTAAAATAGTGGAGAAATATGTTTTTCTGTGGCGAGACTATTGGACCATAAAATCTCTCTCAAATCATTTGTTATTTGTTTACATCACTTCCCCGTTTTTGTTGCCTCTGTTATATGACATGACAAGCACAGATTATCATGCTCGTTCGATCTTAATTGACTCTCCAGACTGTTTAGGCTTTGTTTTAATTTTTACTCCAGTGATTGATGCCTATATGACGTGAAATTGAATGTTAGCTTCCTCCTCTTCTTTGTTTTAAAATCATATGGTTGCTGCTTTATTATGGGTTTTCATATTTGTAAACAGAGGCAGAAAGAGCTCAGCGTGAAAGGTTGCGAGATTTAGCTATATTTGAAAGGTTACATGGAAATCCTGGAAAAACGTCTCCAGATCTTGCCGTCAAAAAGGTAATATCTACTACTGATAGTTGCTCTATGTTGCATCTCAATGCCTCTCATTTGGCTTCTAATGCTAAACAGCTCCACCATTCTTTTATTTTTCTTTTTCTTTAGTTGGAGAGTGTTTATGTTACAAAAAGCTTTAAAAAGAAAAAACTATAATCTAGAAATTTCATTGTATATAGGAAATAAAGCAACTGTCAGGTATCTCTTTTAGGAGCCTTCAACTATTGATTTAGTTTCCTTTTATTTTTAAAATGTTTTCTATGATATTTCTGAACAACCTCTCTTCACCATTCAAACATGTTACTTGTGTTCTGCATTTTTTGAACTAATTGCAATTAGGACTTAATTAATTGTGAATGGTTGGGAGTATCACTTTGAACATTATGATGGCTAGCCATTTGCAACTCCCAACAACATAAATCTTTCAATTATGATTTGTAATACTAATATCATCGATGCATGATGGATACATTGGTTTTTTCTCACCACATCGCTTGCTTAGTATTTTCTGCAGTAACATTTCACATGTTTAGTTCTGCAGAACGATGTCCTCCAAAAATGTCCAAGCATTTGATGTGCGGCCTCTACCTGTACTGGAGAATGCATTGGAATATGTCCTAAGCTTTTTGGATTCTAAAGAGCAACCCTTTGAAGTGATTCACGACTTCATATTTGATAGAACAAGGTCTATTAGGCAAGACCTCAGCATACAGAATATTGTTAATGATAAGGCCATCTACATGTATGAAGAAATGGTTGGTATTATTTTTTATTTTGTTCTTTTTAGTGCATCCTTCCTTTCCCGTTTCTCTATTCTTCATGATATCAGTAAGTGAAGTATTCTGTAAATTGATTCTGGGGTTTAAGGAAACTAACTATATATCTGATTGTGGGTGTGGGTCCTTTGCAGTTTGTTGTCTTACTCAAGATTGCTGTTTATTACTATATTTGGTCTTAATTTGTGCAGTACCTGGAATCTTGTGTTCTTGGCTTCCTTCGACATGCACAACTCTTATCTAGGTTTCTTATGTGTTAGATGTTCATAATTCACCTTTACTTGTTTTATTAGAAATCTTCAGAAATATCTAATGGATTTGATAAGTTTTTCACTTCCGTACCCATTATCTTTAGAAGGCAAAAAACAAGCTTTTATTGAAAGATTAGAGCCTTAAATAGGTTACAATAGTAGACTTTGCTCGTTTGCCTTGTTTAGAAATTGATGATGTTTGAGGCAAATAGATATTAATTCAAAGATCTGATAGCAAATGAAAAGCTTTGACATGTTTTCCTCGAGTATGACTCTTTATGGTAGTTTATTATTGCTAGGAAATGTGGATTGTACGTTTAGGCTGATTAGCCTGATCTAGAAATCATCAGACATTCATCGCTTTTGGTCACACTTAATTGCTGTTAAGAAATCATGATCATCACCTTATTATGATCTTTACCGTATAAAATTGTTCAGGAAGTATACTGCAAGGTGAACTTGAAGATTTCCATTATGTCGAAATGCACTTTGAACTTCGAAGTCTGCAATATTTTTGGTTAATTTTGTTGGAGTGCAGGTGAAAAAAAACAAACTTAGTAATATTGCAACCCTATTTTTATGCATCTAGATTATTCTCTTTACAGGTTAAATTTCATATCATATCTCATCAGAAGCTTTTAAATGGTGATGGTAGTCCAAATGCTTCCTCAATGCATCACCTCAACATGCAACAACTCTCAAAGGCTTTGATCACTCTACTTAATCTCTATGAAGTTAATCGAAGTAATGGTGCTATATTTAAAAATGAAGCTGAGTTTCATTCATTCTTTGTGCTGCTTCATCTTGGTTCTAATAGCCAAGCAACGGTCTGTCTCTAGCTTTATTGAAAGCATTGGTGTTTTTGAGTCAATACAGTACATCCTACCATTGGTTGTGTCATACGCATAACCCATTGCTGTTTCTATTTGACAGGGGGAATCACTTACTCTGTGGTTTCGTACTCTACGTTCTCCCGTGATAAAGTCAAAGGAAATGCGTTTTGCTCGAAGAACTCTAAGGTAAGCTTTTACAGATTTTTTTGCTTTTTGTATTCAATAATTCCTTGTGATGTTCAGAGAGAAGTTTCTTTTTCACAATTTTAACTTTTCTTTTCTGTTCACTCCTGCTGTTCCTTTGAACAGATATTTTCGAATGTGTAATTATAAGGGTTTCCTATGTACCATTGGAGCTGAGGCTTCCAATCTACAATATTGCATTCTTGAACCTTACGTCAATGAGGTAATCATAATCTTGAAACTCTTTCTTTCCCTTGATATTTTTATCTGAAGTTCATATCCATGAAAGGAGAAAGCCAAAGGGATAAGTGGAGGCCTTCCACTCGTAAAAGCCAAGGAGATTAAAAGAAGTCTCCAATTGGAATTTAGTAAAAGGGGGGGAATAGTTACAAAATTTTCAAGCTGAAAACCTCTAGACTGAGAAGCCTGAACTAAAAAAAATTTCCCTGAACTCCCACGAAGTTCCAACACAAGTCCTTTGATTTCTTAAGACACGATTTTCAGCAAATAGCCTAAACTGCCTTATTCCTTTGAGTTATAACTTTATCAACAAACTTTGGAATAAATTGACAAGTGAAGAATATAATGGTCGTGGATTTGCATCCGATAGATAGAGAGAGACTAAGAAGCACGGACACAGACTCGCGATACGGATACGACACGGACACGACGACACGTTAATTTTCAAAAAAGTAGGACACAGACACGCTTGGGACACGTTAATTTTTTATATGATTTTTAATTTTATATATATACATATATATAAAAGAAAACCTAACTCTAGCCATAATTTTTCTCTCACAATAAAGAAGACCTAATTTTCATCTTGGATTCCACTCTCCCACTTAATAGTCTAACAATAGTTTTTATCTCTTTCATCACAACCCGCTACCTCCTACTTCTTCTTCTTCTTCTTTTTCTCGCCTCCTCTCCTCTCCTACTTCTCCTTTCTCAACATTGTTGCTTCTTCTTCCTCCTTCTTTGTTCACCTATCTTCTACAAGTTTGGGGGAGTACGTGACTTTTGGGTTAATTTTTATTTGGTTTCTAGAGAAGAAAGAAGACCTACAACTTGGTCATCGGTTGATGAAGAAGAAATAAGAAAACTAGGTAAAAGGAAAAAAAATAAAAAAAAGACCCTCGCGTGTCCCAGACGTGTCCCCAACGTGTCCATTTTTTAGAATAAAAAAAATAAAAATATAATTTTGGACACGTGTCCGACGCGTGTCAGTGTCGCCACGTGTCCGACACTGACACTTCGTCATTTTAAGCGTATCCATACTACCTAGGAGAGAGATATGGTCGGGCTACTTTTTTTAATTTTTTTTATAATTGGGAGTCGGGACATCCGATAAAATTGGGAGTTGGAGCTTTGCTCTCCTATACCTAGGGGCACCTGCTCCTGCCCCAAGACTAGGACCCAGGAGACATCAAGAGTTTTTTTGTATTAAGCTCATTGGAAGGTTCAAATTTGAGAGCGAAGCCTAGTATAACCAAGAGACCTCAAGCCTTTACCAACCAGATTGGGGGCGGCTACTTTTTTTAATTCTGTCCATAAGTGTTGAATTTACCAAAGGCAAGGAAACACTTCAATTTTCTTTCGAGTTACTGTCCTATTAAGAGTAATCTATGACTTGATTATTTTACTCCTGCTTAATTATTTCCTGCCCCTCTCTCAAAAAGTCTGTTCTAACTTAACATCAGACAGTACTAATGAGGGCCGAGATGGAAAAGAAGATTTCTTTTTCGTGCTTGATCATTTTGAGGAATTTTAGGTCTCTCGAAGGATTTGATCAATTAATTGGACTTGGATCTTTTTTCTCCTAAACCCTCTATTGTTCACTATGCAGGTTCGAGCTTTAGCTTTGTCTTTTATAAACAATGGTGGCTACAAGCTTAACCCCTATCCTTTGATGGATCTATCTACACTTTTAATGATGGAGGTATCATTTATGACAACTGATGATCTTCTTAAAGCCCTATTCCATGTCGTTTATGTAAATGTACGCCGTTGTTTATCGTAGTTTTTTCGGATGTGTATCAGGAATCAGAAGTGGAATCATTTTGCAAATCCTGTGGTCTTGTGACTTGTGTAGATGAACTAGGAAATTTGTCACTTCCCACCAAGCAAACAACTTTTTCTTGTCCCAGTGGAGCGTTTCAAAGATACAGCTTTCTGAGGTTTAAATAACATCAAGGTGGTTATAACTTAATCTTTACACCAATCGATTTATCGGTTTTCTTTATAGGTGGTTGATTCAAAATTGTGGTGTATCGTGTATTCCCTCCTGTTCGATGCTTTATGTAAGTTGTCTAATGCCATAATTTATCGCGGTGGGATGAGAACCGACTATTATGTAGTATTATAGCAAGAATTCAAAATATTGTGTATGCTATTTGTCTGATCCTTTGGAACCACGCCTGATGAATTTGTTCAACATATAGATATTTGTGCATTGTAATAATTTATCATGTAACGTTAGGTTACGTGTGATGTGATTGGATTTTTTTAAAGTCAAAGTGAGCATAGATCACCGGTAATTGACATATATCTTCAATCAAGAGATTGTGAGTTCCATCATCCACCCCAACATGTTGTACTAAAAAAAATTATGAGAATATAATATTATAATTGGGAATAATTGGGAAGGAGATCCAAATTTTTGACCTATAAAACAGATTATTAATGCCAGGTGAATTAAATTCTTCTTTGATAAATTGTGATTTGAGCATGACTTATCTCCATCCTTAAATCGTTGAAGTTAAAAAATAAAAAAAATTAAAATTAATTAGTAAAGTTGACATCAATTGATCTTCATCAGTATTTCTTTAAACAAATTAAGAACTAAGCATTTTTTCTATAAATATTTTTCTATCTCATTCTTTCTGCATCAATCTGATTTTCAATTTCTCACTATGTGCTCTACCTCTTTTGAATAATTACCCCACGATTTTTACCTTAATAAGATCCATAATCTTTTAATTAATTATTTTACAATTTTATTCTTTCTTTGTTTATTTACACTACTTATCATTTTTCTTATAATACAAATTTATACCACTTAAAGAAAACAACGGATGATTTAAATATTTTTTTGATCCTTGTACTTGATTTAATTCATTTTGGTTCATGTATTTTTAGTTACCGGTGATAATATTGGTCTTTATTTACAAAATTTTAACATAAATTTAATACAAATTTATTGTTATATTTTAATAAATTTATAAATTTATCAAATGAAGTATCGTGCTAAAATTTTTATTAAAGTAAGTAAATAGAAATGAAAAAGATCAAAATAATTAATTTTTATAAACATTGAGACTAAAATAAATATTTTGAAAGCACCGCGATCCAAAATCCAAATTATAAAAACCAGTATTTAAAAATGAAAAAAAGAGGATATCCATTTGAAATCCGTCCTAATTTAAAATCGCTGTATTTTTCACAAAAATTTATCATTTCTAAAATGCCTCTACCGTCTCAAATTTTCTGTATGCACGAGAGAGAGAGAGAGAGAGAGAGAGAGAGAGAGAGAGAGAGAGAGAGAGAGGCAAGAAGCCTACTCTCGATTCCTTGGCGCCCGCCACTGATCGCAACCGATTTCTTCAGTTCTGAAATTGTCGTTTGCGATTTTTTCTCTGAAATTAGGGTTTAAGTTCATCTCCTCATGTTATCCTCTAATCTCCTGTTAATAATCCCGAAAATAACTTTTATGTTCCCTTCGAAGTAGTGCTGCTTCTACTGCTAGTTGAAGTTCTGGTATTGGAGTTGAGTTCGGCTGGGATTTTCTTCCATTCATTTCCAGAGGTAATCTTCAGTTCGGTTTTATTCGTTGTATGCTGCTTTGAGGTCTTCCTCTACTCAGCATTTTACTCATCCAGGCATTCAGTTTTTCGTCGTTCTTTCAGGCATATGCCGTTTTGCGCCTTCATCTCTGGGGTGCATCAGTCACTTCATCTCATTCTCGCCGTATGGTTCGGGTATGAACTGTATTTTCAAATTCTGACTGCGGCTTGAATGTTATAATTTTCTTTCTTTAGCTGGGGTTTCCTATTCCCTACGTTCTGTTGTCTGGTCGGTTACCAGTCTGAAGTTTCATATTTTTTAGTTGAATGTACTGGTATTGGAACGGGTGGGAATGTTTTGCAATGAACAGAGACGATAAATATGGTTGTAAAAATAAGTAATTGGAGTCAACATTGTTTTATATATATTCAAAAGGGATATGGATTTCATGCCACATCAAAACTAGCTTTGAGATTATGGTGGCTATGTACTTCACCAGAGTTTCTTGAATCAGAAGAACAATAATTGGTATTATTTTCAATGGAATTGAGTTTTATTTATTTATTTATTTATTTTAAATAATAACAAAATTAACGGGTTCTACCAGCAAGCTTTCGATAATCAATATATATATCTATATGAAGAGAGAGATGTTTCTGTCTCATCATAATTGTTTATTGTACCTCATGGACTTATATTACTCTGAGATCGAGGACTACTTGTTTAAGTATTCTGATTTTCCATGTAAATTCATCAAAAGATTTCGTCTACTTTCTTCAGGCTTTTATATTATGAATCTTGTGAAGCAGTTATTAATTATTATATATGACTACTTTTCTTATTTGGGTTATTTGTTTTTAGTTTCGGGTTCTTCATGAAGAGTCCATTTTCAATCATTTGTTTCTGCTCCAAGCTCAATTTTGGAAGAAAAATAGCATGCAGATATTTTGCAACAACCAATGCTGCCTTGTCTTTATTCAACTGTGTGGATGATGACTGCTTTACTTATGAATATCCTGTCGCTGCGAACTATGATGTTGACTTTGATGAAAAAATTTATTTTCGCAATGAAGATCCTAAAGGTCAGAAAGTAGATGACGATAGAATGAAAATGATAAAATTGATACTCAGGAACCATGGGCTGAATCTCGGTTCTCATCCAAAACAATTGGAGATTGTAAGGATTTTGGACACTCTATTTGAGGACAGTTCAGATGCAGGACTTAGTCTGTACTACTTCAAATGGTCAGGATGTTTATCTGGATCTAATCAATCTCTGCAGTCAATCTGTAGGATGATACGTATTTTGATTACTGGGAATATGAATCATAGGGCAGTTGATTTAATGTCTCATATTGTAGAAAATTATGGTAGTAAAGAGGGATCTTCAAGTATGTTGCTAAAACTTTTTTTTGAGATGGTTAATGAGAGGAAGACTTTAGAAACTGCATGTAGCATGCTGGTTTACTGTTATATCAAGGAAAGAATGGTAACAGCTGCTCTTATATTGATGGGTCAAATGAAGCATCTTAAAATATTTCCTTCTATATGGGTATACAGGTCCGTGATACAAACTCTATTAGAAACCAATCAGTTGGAGTTGGCCTGGGATCTTCTAGAAGAAATGTACATCCAAGGTGTAAGTTTAAATTATTCAATTAATTTGTTTATTCATCATTACTGTGCAGAAGGTAATCTGGGCATGGGCTGGAAAGTGCTTTTGGAGTTGAGAAATTTTGGATCTAAGCCTGATGCAGTTGATTACACAATTGTGATAGACTCGCTTTGCAAAAACTCTCTTTTAAAAGAAGCTACCTCCTTGTTGTTTAAAATGTCTGCTTTTGGCGTTTCCCCTGATTCAGTTACAATGAGTTCTGTGATTGACGGTTATTGTAAAATAGGGAATTTGGATGTAGCTTGTAAAATATTAAAGTATTTTAGGCTTCCCCTCAATATTTTCACATACAATAGCTTTATAACAAAGTTATGTACAGAAGGAAACATGGTAAGTGCTTCTGAAGTTTTTCTTGAAATGTCTGAGGTGGGCTTACTTCCAGATTGTGTTAGTTACACTACCATGATGGGAGGCTACTGCAAAGTGGGAGACATAAACAAAGCATTTCTATACCTGGGCAAGATGTTAAAAAGTGGAATTCAACCATCTGTTATCACATATACTCTATTGATTGATAACTTATGCAAGTGTGGAAATGTGGAAATGGCTGAAATATTTTTCCAAAAGATGGTTACTGAGGGTATAAAGCCTGATGTTGTCGCATTTAATATTTTGATGGATGGATATGGAAAGAAGGGCTACTTGCACAAGGCTTTTGAACTCCTCGATATGATGAGATCTACAAATGTCACACCTGACGTTGTGACGTATAACACTCTCATTAATGGCCTTTTCACAAGAGGGTTTCTCCGAGAGGCAAAGGATATTTTAGATGAGCTCATCAGAAGGGGTTTCAGTATAGATGTCGTTACATACACTAATTTCATATATGGATATTCCAAAAGGGGAAATTTTGAGGAAGCTTTTCTTGTTTGGTATCATATGACTGACAACTGTGTGAAGCCTGATGTTGTTACTTGCAGTGCCCTTCTTAGTGGGTATTGCCGAGAACATCGTATGGATGAAGCAAATGCTCTATTTTATAAAATGCTGGACATTGGACTAAATCCAGACTTGATATTGTATAATACGTTAATCCATGGATTTTGCAGTGTTGGTAATGTTGATGAAGCTTGCAATTTGGTAATGAAGATGATCGAAAGCAGTATCCTTCCGAACAATGTTACTCATCGGGCACTTGTCTTCGGATTTCAAAAAAAGCAGGTTATCAGTCCAATAGAGAGTGCCACTTGTAAGCTTCAAGAAATCTTGCGTGCATATGGTATTGAGGTCGATGCCAAAGGATATATCTAGTGTTGGAGAAACTTGGTGACTCCATCACTGCATATGGTAGACTTTTCTTCTACACGCTGAGTTCTGCTATGTGTATTTATTCTTTTCCCTATCTCATTACCACAATCATAACTCATAAGCAAAATCTTTATTCAATTGGAGCGATGCAGTTTCGAATTTACGTAGCTTGATGGTACTCATTATTCAGGTATTTAAAATGGCCTACTTCAGAATCTTGAAGAGGAAAGAGGATAAACCAGACAATGGCTCTTTGCTCTTCTCTCTCTGTTCTATCTTCCAATCCAGTCCACACAATCATCTCCAAAACTTTTGAAATCTGGACAAAGGTGTTCTTGAGCCAAAGATTCTCGGAAATATCGAAGTCTCTGCCTCCAAGTTTCTCAGAAAATCAGGGAGGATAAGCAGCCCAAGGATGTGGAATGCGGCACGACAACTGAGTTCAACCATGAAAGGTTGAAATTTTCTTATGGATGAGCTTAAATACCAAGATGCAAGGAGGTTAATCTACTTCAAATTCTGAATGGGAAAAGTCCAGTAAGCTTTCAACTCCATTTATCCATAATTCCAATACTAAGTTACGTGCCCGTATGAACATTATTCTGCACCAACAGTATCAGTGATTTAACTTATTATGCTTGTGCAGTGTGGTAGGGCGTAGGGGCAATCCTGCCCTCCAGGACAGGTGAAAATGACCATTATGCCCCTTCAAAGTCAAAAAGCTGGTTCTAGTTTTGATTTGGTAATGTTCCTTTCAATCCACACACGCATTTCATTCTTTTAGGTGGTTTTATTTTTCTTACTAAAGAAATGAAGTTAACCATTACACATGCTCCTGTAGGAAACAAACCATATAATGTAATGTAATTGACTGTACATGGTTCACACACTATGTCCTTGGTTGATTTTTTTGTCTCTATACCTTCCTAGCAGTGTGAAGATAACCGCATTTCGTTACTTAAAATCTTTTTCTTTTTGATTCGACAGTGGGATGGAGGTGATTATGACACTGTGACTGAGGGGAACGACTAGATAGTGCAGTTTGGATCTAATTGTTGTTTGGTTTCTTCTCCACGCCAATTATGGGTGATCATGTATGTAAGTCATCCCATTTAGTATCGAATGATCCATTTTTAAATACTGGGATCAGTGTATGTCCCTTCTCTTTTTGGAAAGGGAAACGTCTGTTATGTCTCTTATCTACTACCTGAAAGGTAATTCTTGCCCAGAATTATGTTGTTAGGTTTGTTATTTCGAGTATAACAAATGTGGCGTAGAATTTGAACCTTTGACTTCAAGGGGATGAGTAGATACCTTAATCATTGAGCCTATGCTCATGTTGATGTTAGGTTTGTCATATTGATAGGCTTCCTATTAGAAATGCGTTTCAAGGGAAGCACGTGAGAAGAGCGGTCGGGGCTTAGAGGATGTAATTAGTTGGGAGAGATAGGAAACTCTATAATTCTGATGTAGTAGTGTGTGAGATTTTCCTTGGGCATTTGAGTCTGGGATTTTCCTGGGGTATTTGAAGAACTATACTTACATTCTTGGTTAAATTATAAGTTCGGTCTCTACATTTTGTTTGTTTAAAAAGTGTTTTAGCAAGTCTTTAGACTTTCAAGTTTGTGTCTATGGATCCTTGAATTAGTGTCGGATAAGTGTTTGAAATTTTCAATTTTGTTTGAGTCATTCGACATGTTTTAAATTTTACCATTCTACTTGACATAAAATTGATTTTTGTTTTAAATAGGACCTTCAAATTTTTATTTTATGTCCTATAAGTCTGAATTTTATAAAATATTGTTTAGGTTAAAGACCTTCTAGACACAAAATTATCAAAATTAAAAATTTAGGAACTTGTTATAATTTTTAAATTTGACCGACCTATTCGATATAAAATTGAATTTTGTGTTTAATAGGACTTTCAAATTTTCATTTTGTGTCCAATAATTTTTTGAATTAAAATTAAAAGTTTGGAGACTGTTATATTTTTTAAAGTTCAACAAATGTAATAGATGCTTTTTATAGTTTTGGAATGTATTAGATACAAAACCTAAAGTTTAGGACTAAACTTGTAACTAAACACTATTTTTTAATAAATAACAACATTAATTTAAGATATATTCCTTTTGTAAAAAAAAAAGAGTAACAAAGTTTAATTATTAGTGATGACTCGTACAATTGGTGAAGTGCATTAAAAAACAATCAAACCCCTTAAAAGAAGTGTCTTTAATTTAATTACACAAAAAAATTTGTTGTTTTCAAAAGTAATTTAGGGGCACTTGCAAATAAAATTATGGCAAAAAATTTATAGTAAATAAGCAAAATAGGAATCTCATATAATTTTTTCAAATATAACATTTTTTTAAAGAAAAAACGGAGATTCAATTATAAAATTACAAATTCACCCTTTAATATATATGATATATATATGTAATATATACCACTGATATATATTTCTAATATACCAATAATATAATAATGATATATAATTTATTTATTTTTGGACTACTCAACTTCTATCATGTTTTACTATTGATATATGTATGATAACTATTGATTTACCACGCTGATACAATACATACATATGTGAAATGTATTTAATTTACCATTGATATACAAATGATACACCATTGATATAATTATGGTATCTACTGATATAACTTTCTATATGATTATATGATTTACCACTAATATAACACTGTTATATATTTTATATATACTTAATATGCTTCTAATTTACCACTTATATACCTCTGATATAACCATTATATCTACTAATATAACTATGAAACATGTGTGTTAATATGATACTATTATATTCAATATTTTTTTCAGATGAAAACAGTGGTGCAAAATTTTTTATTTATTTTTTATTTTTGAAATATAAAGTTATTATATAAAAGGTTTATGCGGACCATGCACGTCCAAAAAGATAAGTTAAAATTTTGATATACTTTATAAATTTAAACAGTTGATATCCTTTATATTTAGTATCTAATTAATATTAATATTGAATAAATAGTAGTGATATAGTAATCAACATTATTGATAATATTAGTATATTAATCAACAAATTGAAATGATAAACTAGAATTTAAACAGTTGATATATCATTAAAAATTAAATATTTGATGTACCTTATATTTAGTATATTAGTTGCAAATATATTTAGTATATCAGTTGAAAATATATTTAGTATATCATAAATTAGAAATACATAAGATATATATTATATGTATAATACGTACATTTGATGTATATTAGTGGTATGTATGATAATGTCTATCATGGGTACATCTGATACCGTATATTAGGGGTACATCGAATGTATATCGGAAATATATCAAAGTTACATTGAATGTACATTAGATATAGATTTGATGTATATCATATACAAATTTACATCGGATGTATATCATATATAAATTTGATGTATGATATACATCATATATAAATTGGATGTATATCAGATATAGATATGCATCAGATATCTATAGATATCATAGGGGTAAAATTGAAATAAGAAAAATTCTGAAAAAAAAATTCAAATATTTTGTTATATTTGAAATTGTGAAAAGCTTTGACATTTTTAAAAATACATAAAATATTTTTACTACCTACTGCCCCTTTTCTTTCTAAATATACTTGTTTAAAAATGAAATACATTCGAAACCATATATTCTAAAAACAACTATATATATAGACACTCACACGTTGTATATTTTTCTTTTATAAACGAACAAATGATTTTTTTCCCTTCCAGACTTAAAAAAGAAAATCAATTATGTCATTAAATTTTAATTATTTTCAAATTTTATTCATTTCATCCATATATTTTCAAAATATTTATTTTGATTTTCTACTTTCAATTTTTTTTGTCCCTATTTATAAAATTTTAACACAAATTTTATTTACAATGGACGTATTTCAGTAAAAATTTATGGCTACATTTAAAAAAAGTTAATAAATGAAGTATTGTGCTGCCATTTTGAATGAAATAATTTCTAAAAAATAAAGATGAAAGAGACCAAAATAGTCGTTTTTTAAAATTTCAACGATCATAAGTAAAATTTTTAAAATGAACATAAGTAAAAGATATAGGGACGATGTTCTAAAAATACACTATTCAAAATGAACTAAAGTCGAAGGTACAAGTTCCAAAATAATATTTAAACGTTATATTTATTTTTAGTTATTATTATTAAATACTTGTTAGACAAAATATGAACGGCTTCGTTAACTAATTAGGGTTAAATACTTTTTTTTAGTATGTTGGGAGACAACTATATATTAATTATCACTCAACTATATTTGTTTTGAAAATTATGGCTAAATACTTGAGCAAAGCTAGATGACACGATTTGATAATTAATACTTTCCCAAATGTAATTAGGGCTAAATTATATTCAAGATGCAGAGTCAATTGAAAAAAAGAAAAGAAAAACTAAATTAATAAATTGACATTTCAATTTTTTTTTTCTGCTTAAACGCAAACATAAATGAATTGATCTGAGATTACTTTTCAATCGATTACTGGCGGTCGCGGGTCAATCATTTTTATAAATCTCTGGCCATTTCGGAAGGCGGTGTGGATATTTTGAGAACACTGGTGGTTGAGGACAGGACCTGATTCGAATCGGAAAGCGACATTTTATGCAGAAATCAACGCAGTTTGTGGATTCTCGATTCAAGTGAGTTGCTTAGGGCATTGATTTTCCAGGTTTCATCCTCATCTTTGTTTGTGAATCCATAGAGTTGTTTCAATTTTGGTATAAAATGCTCTAAATTCAGATTGTGTTGCAGGGAAATCCGTTGAGATGACTCCTGTTTGTCCGTTCGTGAAATCTGCTCGTCCCGACGACGCTTCTTCGCGGAAGCACCAGCCGGAAGCTGCTTGTCCTTTCGCGAAATCCGGCCGCTCCGATGATGCTTCTTCTAGAAAGCAGCAATCGGAGGCTGCTTGTCCGTTTTCGAAATCTGCTCGCTGCGACGATGCTTCTGTGAGGAAGAATCAGGTTGAGGCGGAGAGTAACGAGGCGGAGAAAGACGTTGCCGATGCTGCTACAACCGGTGGCAAGTGTCCATTCGGATATGATTCTCAAACTTTCAAGCTTGGCCCTCTGAGCTGTATGATATGTCAGGCGCTTCTCTTTGAATGCAGCAGATGTGTCCCCTGTTCTCACATTTACTGCAAGTAATTAAATTGGCTGCGCTGTTTCTTGTCTTCGTTTTGTTTTCTTTTTGAGATCCCTTCGGTTATTTGTTTGTTTGTTTCTTCTTCAATTGAACTAGAGCATGTATATCTCGATTTAAAGACTGTCCGCTGTGTGGAGCTGACATTGAGAAGATTGAAGCCCACGCTGATCTGCAAGGTACGGTTGATCGCTTCATTGAAGGTCATGCGAGAATCAAGAGATCCCAGGTGAACTCAGACAAAGAGCAGGAGGAAGTTAGTGAAAGTAAAGTAGTAATTTATGAAGACGTGTCCATGGAGAGAGGTGCTTTCTTGATCCAACAAGCCATGAGGGTAATACTCCTTGTTGTTTTCTTCTTGTTTCTTGTTTCTTCTGTGATATGAATGTATGTTTTATCAAATGGTTTTTTTTTTTTTTTTTTGAAATCCTTATTTGAACCATCTAGTCTGTGTGTTGTGCGAGCTTCGTTTTATTAGGGGCTTTCTGAAAAGTTATTTTGAAATGATTTTATATTTGTGTATCTGATTGAATATTGAATAGAAATTAATGTTATTGTGCAGGTAAAAATTACTTTTCACACATTCATAATTTTTAAAGGAATAAGTAGTTTATCCTTTTATGAAAGGATCATTTATAATTGGAAGACTCTTCTTTTGTAGGTTTTTTCTGTTTAGCTCTTGGGCGGGGTCTCCTCGCCTCCCGGCCCCTATGCTGTTACCTTTCCCCTTTTATTTTTAATATACTTGTTTCTTATAAAAAAAAATTCAAAAACAAAAAAACAAAAAAAAAGGAAAGAAAAAAGGAATAAGTAGTTTCATCTGTAAGAACACACAAAAGAAAGCAAGAAAAAAACAACTTTTAGGAAGTAGTTATCCAAACACCATTTACAGAAAATAGGAAATTGCATTTCCTACCATCCCTTTAATTTTTGCTCTTACAAGTTTTAAATCTGGCTTTTTATTTCAGGCATTTCGTGCCCAGAATTTTGAAAGTGCCAAATCCAGGCTCACTATCTGTGTCGAAGATATTCGAGATCAATTAGAAAGAATGGGCAACTCGTCAGAATTATGCTCACAGCTTGGAGCAGTTCTAGGCACACTTGGCGATTGTTGGTATGTCGGCTCCCTTCTCTCTCTTATTTGGGACATATAATTTCTTAAAATGCAATATCCCTTCATTATCATCTATTAGTTTAGTGTTTTATTGACAATTAGGTGGTGAGGTTTTAAATTAGACGTATCTCTAAGGGTCTCTTACCCTTTATTTTTTAAGCAATATCATTCGATTTAGTTAGTTATTGATGGTTTATTTTTGGTTAGTTATTTAGTTAGTTATCGATCGTATTATCAGGTGTAACAGTGGCCAACTAGTTGGTCTTTTGGGCACTCAGATTCTGAAGTTATCATACTAACAACTAACACTTGTAATCAAAGGAATCCTGATGTAAATACTCCTTGCAATTATCTGAACATATAGTATGCGTCTGAAAGCTTGTAATCCACCATAACAATATTTATAAATCCAGATGTAAATTTCTGTTGTTTGATGATCCAATTTTACAGTCGAGCAGCTGGAGATGCTAGTTCTGCAATCAAGCACTTTGAAGAAAGTGTAGAATTTCTCTCAAAGCTTCCTGAAAAGAGTCATGAGGTTCTTTATTTGAAACTTTTATGAGTGAACTTTATGAATTATTAACTGGTTGTTCTAGAAATATTAATAACTTTTTCTCTCTTCAGGTCACTCATACCCTTTCTGTATCACTTAATAAAATTGGCGATCTTAAGTACTATGAAGGAGACCTCCAAGCTGCAAGATCTTATTATTTCCGGTCGCTTAATGTTCGCCAAGATGCTAGCAAGCATCATCCTGACGATCCATCCCAGGTTTGTGATTGTTAATTTCTTACTATGCAATCTTTTATCCTAAAAGTTAACATGTCTTTTGGCATTCAGTTATAAAATATTTTAGTGATAAGTGGTTTTATTAAGGTAATTCATCAATCCTTACAGAAGGATGTTAATAGAGAATTGACCATAAAGCCCTAACGACTGTGGAAAAAAGGAAAAAAAACTCGAGGAATCTTTCTGAATGGACTAGCGAAAAAGCACAAGGAAAGTGGGTAAAAAAAATTTAATCTAATTGTCTCCCTCCCTTTCAAAATTGTCTGAATGCATATTTATACAATTAAATAGTGGAAGACAAATCAATTTGATGTGGTTGATTAGTAGGATGGTTTGAATATTTTTGTATATATATATATATTTTATAAGAAACCTGAATATTAGGTTGCAACTTTCGGTATGTGATATTCTAGCCTGGGCAAATGACCACTATTGTTGGTAGAGACCAAACAGATCCCATTGGCTTGTGCAATAACCGATATCGAACAAATTCCAAAAGGTTACTGTTAGAATAAACTTCCTTCCACGACTTTACTTGAACGGGATCAGTCGTATAATTTGTACTATTCTGTCCCTGAGTTCTAAAAATAGAATGAACCTCTTCCCAAGAAAAAGTAGAACTTAATCAATCCCTCAATGCTATCAATGAGAGCCCAATAGGATTGTCTCCACAGATTAAAATTGCCAGAAAGAATGGTTATTTTGGTGGAACCCAACTTAATCTAGATAATTAGTTGGTAACTTGGTTGGGTCCAATACGAATGGTCGTAGTTTCTGAAATTGGCTATTTAATTTTCCTTATTGCTTGCTACAGATCCTAGATGTGGCTGTTTCGCTTGCAAAAGTTGCAGACGTGGACAGTGGTCTAGGAAATGAGGACATGGCAGTTAATGGATTTCAGGAAGGCATAAAGCTGTTGGAATCGTTAACACTGAATTCTGAGAATCCTGGTCTTGAACAGCGAGTAAGACTTGATTCTCTGCCTGTTTCTTCTCTCACTTATACTTAATATCAATCGCGAAAAAGTTGATAGACATTTATATTTTACTGGCAGCGTCAATCTGTTCTCAAATTCCTTGAAGGTCAACTCACAGAGCGACAAAAAGGCGACTCCAGATGATTGAAAGGTATGATGCTGTGTGAATGTGATAGAGATTGTTCCAATCGTCTATATACAATATCTTAGTTAAGCAAATAAGTTCCCTGAAGATCAAGAGCATTTAGAAGGAAATTTATGGCTATGGAATACATCATCTCGGATGCTCTTATTGTGTTTTCTTCATCGTATAGTACAAAAGCATACGTAACTCGCATAAGCTTGAATTGGCCTGGCAGTTATGAAGCCATGGCATTTCTGTTCGGCTGGCGGTCACGTCTCCCATGTGTATAAGGTTTTGCTTATCTCCCCCCTCTGAGAACTCTGGTTGTGTAGAATTTAGCAGGAACTCCTCACTCTCTTTTACAGTGAAGTTGTTTGCTAATCTGCAGATGCAATCTTTTGAAATAAATTGAACTTAATTAGTAGATGGCGTACGATAGGTTTTTTCGATTCTTCATCATTATCACCACCGATTCTTGGTGATTTGTTTCTTGGTTTTGGTTGCTTTCATGGGGAAAGATAGATGATGAGTTATGATGAAAATGGTGGTGAGATGGCTTTGTTGTAATTTGGATTTATATAGGAATCAGATGAGTGGATGTTTTAGTATTTTGTTCTTCATATTACCATCTCCAATTAGATAGGTTTGTCCCGGATTTTCAAGGGGCAGTTCCAGTAGCAAGGGTTTGAGGTTTCTTGATCATACCAGCTTAGAAGTCTCAAGTTCGAACCTTCGGGTGAGTTTAATACAAAATTTTTTGGATGTCTCATGGATCCGGCCGTTGGAGTGGATGTGTGTGCCTCGAGTACAGGGGAGCAAAGCTCCGACTCTCGGTTATAAAAAAAAAAATTAGATTTCTTTCTATTTGTTGCTTCCCCGACTCAAGTGATTTTAACTATGCCAAACTCATTTTTCAATTAGATAGATTTGTCTCGGGTTTTCAAGGGGCAGTCCCAGTAGCAAGGGTTTGAGGTTTCTTAGTCATATACTAGCTTAGAAGTTTCAAGTTCGAACCTTCGGGTGAATTTAATACAAATTTTTTTTTTGATGTCTCATGGATCCGACCGTTGGAGCGGACTCGTGCGCCTTGAGTATAGGGGAGCAAAGTTTTGACTCTCTGTTTTAAAAAAAAATAGATAGATTTCTTTCTATTTGTTGCTTCTCCAACTCGAGTGATTTTAACTATGTCAAACTCATTCTTTGTCAAATTTTTAAAGATAACTTGTATATTAGTATTGAACCTTACTATTTTAAATGAGAGTGATTTTAATAATGAAACAAGTCATGTAAAAATTATTTTGAAAATGCCTTATTGTTTGACTTTGAAATACAAGTGATTTTAAAAAATAAAATAAATATCAATGGTATAACCAATAGAAATGTTCTTAGTCTGGAAATAAAACTTGAAAAGAGGTAA
Organism: Momordica charantia; assembly: GCF_013281855.1. Taxonomy (NCBI): domain Eukaryota; kingdom Viridiplantae; phylum Streptophyta; class Magnoliopsida; order Cucurbitales; family Cucurbitaceae; genus Momordica; species Momordica charantia. Next base: position 26,890,941 of record NW_028275167.1, on the reverse strand, counting down.
TTGTGAAGTTCACATTCAATTTCTGCCGGAACCAAAATGTAACAGAGTTTCTTCCATTTCATTTTCACCACTATAATCATTATGACTCCTCCAAATGTTAATGCTATATTGTATATCAAACTAAAACTTTTAAACTTTTTCTTTTTTTTTTTATCATGTCTATTTGCCATCTAAATGGTAATTTTGGACAAAATAACTGTTTTTTGAAGCAATGAGTCGCATCTTTTTTTTATAGACTATATTTTATTTTGTCCGAGTTGTTTATCTACATTTGCCATAGATTCGTCATATCTTGTTAAATTAGCGAACATCGGTCTAATAGACATGCTACATCCCATCAATTCCTTGAGAACGTCGAGCGTAAAAACCACAGGGAAACAACAGTTGCTGCAAAGATATCAAAATTTCAGAGCTTGAAAGACCACAAGGAGGCTTCCCAGGCTTTTACATCCTCTAACATTCATAATACAAGATTGGAAGAAACGAAACCCAGTGAGAGAGAAAAAACTGGCAATTCTGCTGTTTCAAAAATTTCTACACGTATGCTTATGTTTCATGTTTCTCAAAAATTACAAATTACAAATGGAAATGTTATCAAACTCCACTACTAGAATTTTTGGATTTCGTGACGGTACTAAACAGTAAAATACTGTTCACGATTGTCTAAATACGTCACGAAAGGTTAAAACGCATTTTTGGAGGGAAAAAACGGAAAATTTTGGAATTTTGACTTTTTGAGACGCTTTTTTTCCGTCACGAAAACCTTGAGGCGCGTTTTTGGCGGGGAATGACGGAGTGTTCCGGATTGACGTGTTTGCGTGACAAATTTTTTCCGTCACGATAAGTTACCAAGAGATTATTTTTCGTGACGTTTTTTAAACGTCACGAAAAAATTGAGGCGCGTTTTTGGCGGGAAAAGACGGAGTTCTTCGGATTGGTGGCTTTTTCATGACGTGTATAAAACGTCACGGAATATTATTTTCCGTGACGTTTTTAAATCGTCACGATACGAGAAGAAGATTCTATTCTTATTCGTGAAAAGGTATGACTTTACGTGACTGTGTTTATATGTCACTATAAGTTGGAAAACTGTATTTTAGTGACATATGATAAAACGTCACTAAAAGTTGCTTTTCGAAATCATATTGTTGTGCGAACATTAGGCAAATGACAAGAGACTCTTACCTCCCCTCGAACAAAAATCGCGTAGTCTATAGATTAGAGGTGAATCGTCGTCTAAACCTTTGACTAATTTTGGTCTAAAATGCAACTTTAATACACCATATGCTGAAGCAAAGCTATGCCTAAAACTAATGTTTAATTTGAAAATTGAGGTTGAAATTTAGTTTCAAATTATAGATAACAATTCTAAATGTTGATTTTTAAATTTAATTTTCAAAATCATATATATATTAAAAAAAAGACACCAATGAATAGTTAAAGAAAATAAATTATTTAAAAAAACATTTTTTAACATTATTTTTTCACTAAAAAAAACATTTTTCACCTTTTTTGTTTGTTTGGTTTTTTTTTAACGAGTAATTTCGAAGTTCTTAATTCTCATGTAGCTAAATTTCTTTCAAACATGCTTCTCTTGAAAGAAAAAAAAATAATAATAATAAAAAAGACTTAAATGGTATTTTTAATTAAAAAACAAATAATAATTTATTTTCTTCACAAAATATAATAATTTGTTTCATCTAATGGTATAAGATACAATTATATCCCAAATTTCAAAATAGCGGAATGGATAAGATGCACAATTATTTCTATATTGACATCCCCTTGGATTAGCCTCTGAACTTGCACAAATGGATCATTTTCTAATTTCATTTCAACTCAAATAATTAAAAATTATAATCAAAGAACCCATGTTGAAATAAAAAAAAAACAATCCATGGATTATTATTGCAAATAGAAGTGAAAAAATGCCTTATATTCGAAAAAGAAAAAAACGAAAGCAATCTCAAAATAACAGAAATAATAAAGAGAAATGAAAAAAAAAATTGAAAGAAAGCGGAGATCTACGGAAGAGAAAACCTAGAAATGAGGAGCCGCCGCCGCACAGAGGTCCATCGCAGAAATCAACTTTATCTTTGATCTTGTGGAAGCCGTCCTTGAAAACTCCGAATCCGAAGAGCAATCCGACGGCGACGGCGACCGCGATCAGGCAGACACAGAGCATGCACAGCTTTCCGCCGCAGCACATCGTCGATCGGAAAAAGGAAGGAACGAATTGTTGGTTTAGATTCGAGTCGCTTTAGAAGAAGGCAACAGCTTGTTGTTCGTCTTCTTCTTGGAGAGGAGTTGGATTCGGTTGGGAAAGTGCGATTTGGAGAAAGGAGTTTTGCTTTTCCACGACGGCTGGGCTGGCAGTTGGATTAGGTGTGGGGTTTTGGAGGGAGGATACTGACAACCTCCTATTGGGCTCGCCTAGTTCCACCACGGTATGATCCTCTCGGCCTCTCCTCTGGCATTTTGTAATACTTGGAAATTTGGTAGTAATCACCATGAAATTGAATACATAAATATGTACATTTTTTAATTTTGAGATTGATTTATTTGCAAACGGGGAGGTGCATTGTGACTATATATAAAAATTAAAATAAGGGAACAAAGAACTGGGGGCGGGGAAGGGAACAAGTTCTATATGTGAAGAGTGAGGGGAGTAGGATTTTGTCAACAAACCAAAAAATTGCGTGTTAGTATCAAACATGTATGGAAGGTAAACTAGAAGAAGTGAAAAGGGCTTTCTTAATAAGTTCTATATGGATATAGGTATCAACAGTGAGTGGCGAGTCATATATGACTTAAGCATTAGTTTGCAGTGAGGGTTTGTTGAAAACTCTATGAATTCTATTTTGGAAATTATGTCAAATTTTTGATTGTCAAGCCTCTTAATGTCTTTTGATTTTCTAGTAGAAGAGATATCCACATCTCTCTTATTTGTAGTTTGTCAATATGTTTCGTCTTATATGCTAAATTTATACTATATTTGTGATAAATTTGCATTGAAAATGAATCTTGAGACTTCTAAATTTGAGTTTGAATGCAATTACTTCTTGATTCAGTTTTGGTTTTTGATTCAGATCATTTGATTTTTATGAATCTAGTATCATTTTTTTTTTGCTCTACTAAAATGTTGGTCAAATAATCAAAATTGGCAGATGTATGCTAAATCCACCCATATTTGTAGCTTATATCTCCAAATTTAGAATAAGTGATAACTGGATGGGCTGTAATCAATTAATTTTGTAGTAGTGCAAAGAGAAAGAGTAGCGTGAGGGTTGAATTTATGGGCCAGAGGGATTTTAGTTTCATATTGGAGGCACCATATTCATGTTTTATCCCTTTACTTTTCTATGTAACTTAACTTGATGTCTGTTGTTTTGCAGCTTGGTGTCTTTCTGAACCGGAGAGTTTTAGACCTTAAAGTTTTCCAGTTTTGGACTCGTCGTCTAGTTGTATCGGCTGGTCTTCTTAGAATCTTTGGTCGTGAAGTTGTTGAGCTACCTATAGTTGCCACTGGTAGACAACATCAGGGCTGACCACCGCGCTCTTCGTCAATCTTTGGGTACTATCCCTTTCTATCTTTCCTTAATTAACCATATAGGGTTTGACATTTAGTTTCTGTTGGTACATTTATGAAAGTATTTTGTTGTGTTGGGAGATGTGGTAAAATTGTTTAATGATGTAGAAACTTGTTGGTTATACTAAGTTCGTCAGTGGATTTGAGAATGAACTGTTGCATGGTTGTTGTGTGGAGAGTGTATCATGAGTTCGTAAGAACGATGTATATAACCCTGTTGGCTCTGCTAAGTTTGTTAGTGGGTTTTAGTTGGGATCTGCTTCTGCTAGAAACCGAAATCGTTCGATGTTGCGATTCATTTTTTTTTAAAGCATGCTGGCGTTGTTTTGGTTTAATGTTTGGAATGATCCCATGAAAGCTTGAAAATGGATGCTGGATTTCTTTGTTTGAGTTTAAAGCGTGCTATATTGACATATTTGACTTCTTTTCTTGATTAATGATGCGGTCTTGGTAATAAACGTTTGGAATTTCATATTTACAAGTTGTGTTTTTTATGCTACGCACGTCTTATTGATCTTCTGTCGTCAACATTTTAGTAGTGAAATGGATAAGTCATGGATGAAGAAAAATAGATTGTCCAAAGAGTATGAAGTGGGAGTTCAAACATTCATTGAATTTGGGTTGAGTCATGCCAATGGTTCTAATTCCATCCGATGTCCTTGTTTGAAGTGTGGGAATCTTATATGCAAGGACATAGCAATCGTTAGAGATCATTTATATTCAAATGGTATTGACCAAAGTTATAAGGTATGGTTTTGGCACGGAGAAGACTTAGGAAATATCCCGGCCGAACAGACGTACAATAATGATGCACTCGAGAGTGATGAAGATGATCTCGACTTTTTTGAGGTGGGTGACTTGGTTCAATCTGTTCAGGATGAATTATCTGATGTATCAAAATCATTTGAAACTATGTGGTGTTTTAGAATGATTGCCCTTTGCCAATTCCATCTAACAGAGGATCGAACGTACTAGCTGACGAGTTAGGTTCGCACATATTATGGCAAGGACACCTCATTGCCATCACTGAAAAAGGGGTAACGTAGTGTAAAATAATTTAAGTATTATGCCCCACTTTGTAGTGTAAGACTAACTTCAATTCCTTCAACTAAGTAGGATGTTGCAACCAGAGAGGAGGTGCTTGAGCTGTACCCGTTCGAATATGATCGAAGCATTCCAATTGTTCTGCGATGCCTGCTTCGTGAGATGAAGATATGTAAATCTCAGGTAATATTGCCAGTGACTAATGACGTGTTCGGATGTACCCGCATCTATAGAGTATGGACGGACATTGTTCAAACCTTTTATGAGATGAAGTCGATAACTGATCCGTGCATAGATGCTTATATCATGTAAGTGACATGGCTTATAAATTATAATGAGATCACCGGAACGATAACATCGTCATATCGCTAATGTTTGACTTTTATGTGTTTTGTAGATACTTATACAAGAAGTTGGTGACGAAAGGTGCATCTCATATGTACAAATTTCTTGATGCTGGATCAATATCGACATCAAATCTTTCAAAAGAAGGACGAACGGAGAATTTGACAAAACAACTTATGCAAATGGAGTCGGGTCAATTGCTTCTTGCTCCCTACAATAGTGGGTAAGTCCTTTTCATTAATATAGCTTTTGTGGTATGTATGTCTAATTTAACTGATTTTATAATTTATTTGGAATGCATAGATCACATTGGATATTGATAGTCATTGATTACTCGAAGACCATGGTGTATTCAATCAACCCTTTGAGAAATCGTCTGGACAATGATATAATGGATGTCGTCAACCGGTATGTAGAAGTCACCTAATGATTGAGCTTAAGTTCATTTGTTTTATAAACTTATTGTCCATCGCTTCGTAGGGCTTTGAATAAGTGCAACAAAGTAAAGGTACATTGGAAGTGTGTAAAGGTAAGAGATGTAGTTCACTCATTAAATGGTACTCATTAAATGGTTCACAGTCACTGTTCTATTTATTATCAGCTTAGTGTTTGGGAAATGCCTTGTTGTGTCCATAGTGCCAACAACCTGGCTCAACAGAATGTGGGTATTACGTTATGCGGTTCATGCGGGCCATAGTAAACCAACAAAGCACTTCGATCACAGATGTAGTAAGTAATAATTTAGCCTGTATGAATGTCAAAACATATGTATATATGCGAATGTCTCGAACTTAATTAATTACTGATTCTATGGTTACAGATGAAACTTGAATCGAAAGAATACACAAAAGACAACATAAACGTGTTGAGAATGGAGTGGGCCGAGTTTGTTGGGTCCTACCTTACTTTTTCATAAGATGTGTATTTACTTTTTTTGGCCGACCATGAACTCATGTTGCATATAATATTCTTTTTTGCTTGCACATTGTTCGAGTTCATGGTTGATGCATTGGTAGCAACACTTTTGTCGCGCTTATTTTTTGGAATGCTGGCCACCTTATACTTTCATGACGAAGAGAAAAACTTTGGTGTGAGTTGTTAACTATATCACTGTTTATTCATTTGAAGGTGTAGTACTTAGAGTAATCTGAATATTTAAATTTTCTGGTAGAACTACTTCGTCAGACACACTACTTTGACGTATCTATTTTTTCAGACAAGAAATTTTTGGTCGGCTTCGTAGTTCAACGCATATGCGGTACTGTATTATTTAATACTTTGTTTGGATGTTGTTGTTTATGTCAAGTTTTTTAGAAAGCTCATTTTCCTAAGTTGCTTATTATTGGTTTATATGACAGGAGCAATCTTCGCACTAGAAATGCTTGTCGAACTGCGTTCGGGTGAGCTGAAGCATGTTATGGCCGCTTCATTCAAAGTTCCATCATAACAAAGGTAAGCTATTTTAAGCTTTTCGTCATCATTCATACTATAACATTTGAATATTAAATACTTATGAATCGAACTTGTTATATGCTGGGACTATAGCTATATTATTGAGTACGTTTACAAGAAATACTGAATATTGATTATAGACAAGGAATGTACGTTTACAATCCCTCTGCTATATTAGCTAGTTTGTGTTATATTGTTTAAGTTCATTTTGTGTTATGCTGCTGAAGGATATAGAATAATTGTTCGGTTATTTTTGTTATTGTAACCTCTTCAGTTATGTTAGAACTTTGTTTCATAATTTTGTTCGTTATCATATCATATTGATACTTTCCTTATATTATGATTGTACTGATATTTTGTGCTACGTAATTTAAGGATGTAGAAAAAGTGTAGGCATGTCGTTTATTTGAATCGCACTTCTTCTATTTAGTCGTTATGTTGGTTGTCTTATTATATTATCGAGTAAGGTTATAAGGAAGACTATGAATGTTGATGAGTAGGTTGGTTTTTGTTTAGTTATTTATCTAACTTGGGTATTGTTTTTTCATTAGGTCTTTCTTAACCCAAAGATGCGACAATTAGAAATGCAACTAAGTGGTGGCTGAGCATCGTTGTTGGGGTTGGTGTGTAAAGAACATGTTTAATTCTGTAATTATGTAATTTGTGTTTAAGAATACTAATACATTCTAAATTAATATATTAGCTTCCTTGTTCATGTTTAATATATTTCAACTTTGTTATGGTAAATTAATATATTTGCGTGTTCGAACGACAATTTAACAATATGATATTTATATTTCGCGAGATCTACAATCAAAATTAAATACGTATTCAGTGACCCTCTTTTTATCGTCACAAAATGAAATCATTAGTGACGTTTTTAAACCGTCACCAAAATATTTTTAGGAAGATTATCAAACGTCACGAAATTCACTTTTCGTGACGTGTAAACACCGTCACGAAAAACAATTTCCGTGACGTTTAAACACCGTCACGAAAGGATCTCACGTGACCTCTCCTCTCCTTTTCAAGATCTTTCCGTGACATTCTCTAACCGTCACGAAATCATTTTTCATGACGGTTTATAAACTTCGTGGAAGTTGATGTCATTCGTGACGCTAATTAACCGTCACGTGTACCAATTTTGGTGACGATTTTTAACCGTCTCGTATACCTTTCGTGATGGGCGTATACGTGACGCCAATAATGTTACGAAAGATTTTTGTGACTCCAAAAAAACGTCACGGTAGACTGAATTTCTAGTCGAGCTCACTTAGGACTATACCAACTTAGTTGTTATTGAAGTTCGTGTTCAACCTTCCAAATGACATCATGAGCAGTGTATACCTGCATGTACAATATAAAAACGTGCAAAAGTGCCTTGGAAGATCTTGCACACATCTTGTGTAGGGTTTCTTTGAGTTGTTTCGGGTGTCTTGGACTTGTAATAGGAATTGTCGGGTGGGTGCTAAAGGAGGAGGTTTTGTTGTTCCTCCTTTCAGGGTAAGGGAAGGTTTCAATGTCAGACTGTTTTTTTTAGAAGAGTTTGGCTCGAGAGAAATAATATAATTTTTTAGAGAGGTCGAAAGATCTATGTTTTGGAGCTTATTAGATTTAATACTTATGTCTGTTTCTAAGGTTTTTTGTAATTATCAAATAGGTGTTATTTTTTTGGACTTGAGTCCCTTTCTCTAGGTGGACTTCCTTTCGGGAAATTCACATATATAACCCAAAAAAGTGTAGAGTTTGCTCAATTGACCTACCTTTTTAAAATATCTTTTTTTGACTCAAATCTTCTTTTTTTGACATAACAATTGAGGTAGAAGTACAAAAATACCCCTGGTTTCTTTTCTTCTTGTAACTCTCTATCTTCTTCTTCTAACTCTCTCCCTCGTTTTCGTTTCTTCCAAATTTCTTGTGTTTTTGTTTAAAAAAATGAAAGAGAGATTTACCCTTAGAAAAAAAAAAGAGTAGAAATTGATAGGGTGGGTTTACTATTCATGTGGTGATTCAGATAAATCTATGATTTATTTGGATTCATTGAAATTAAAATGGAATAAATCTCATATTTAAATTCATAAATCTCGACCCTTTGATTTTTGTTAATCTGGGTTCGTTGAAATTAAATGATCATAAATATTGAGTTTGAACCTCACCCGAAATTGCATAAATCTGGCCAGAAATTCATAAATCTCGTCCGAGATTCATGCAAACACGCCCATGATTCAGACAAAAACTCGGACGAGTTTGAAGAAAATTTGACCAAGATTCATGCAGAACTTGGACGAGTTCGAAGAAAACCCAGCCTGAGTTATGCAATTTGTCTGGAATCATTGGTTCACGAGCGAGCTTCTATGATTTGGGGTAAGATTCAACGTAAACCATTGCTTGGCTTGATAAATTATGTATTATCAATTCTCTTCCCAACCCAATTTTTTATTTTTATGCCTTTTTTTAAACAGGAAAAAATAAACAAAACATCCGCCACAATCGAACTCAGGCCCACTCTATAATCCCTAATGTCCAATCCACTCCGCCAAAGTAAATATTATCCCTAGGGCCAACTATTAATTTATATAGACAAAAATTAATCTCGCCTCGGACACCAACCCAGAACAATTGCATAAAACTCGGGCTAGTCTTCTTCGAACTCGCCCAAGTTGTGGCCAAGTTTTTATGCTTCAAACTTCAAAAATTAAGAGGTGTAATAGTCTTTTTACCTACTCTGACATTTAATAAATGTTTTAAGTGGTTCAGAAAAAGATATTTTGAAAATGTAGGTTATTTGAGCAAAACGAAAACTTTTACAGGTCACCTCTGTCAATTCTCGGTCTGCATCCTTTCCTCAGACTGATTTTTTGCATGCCTTGCTTAGCTCGGTTTCTCATCAAGAAAAAAACAATATACAAACATGCCAAGTTCCCTGGTAGTGCATGACAGATTTCAGTCTCGGTCTTGCATGCTTAAAGAGTAGGATAGAGATTTCATTCACTCTCTGAGCACAACATAAATTCATTCATTGATGAAACTGTATATGATACATATTAATAATTCTCTATACAACTAAGAGACATCACAGCCATATAATCTTGTGTAGGGGTAAAAATGTCATTATCTGGTTGGAAGTATGCACACCACACACCAAACGTTATTCAGGCTATCATTTAGTAGCAATGAAGGTGTAAAAGAACTGACCCTTTTCTCAGACTTCTCAACTATTGTTTTATTTCTCACCACCAACAAACAGTTTTCTTCGACCAAATAACAACAGGGGCCTTCAAGCAAAGAATCTGCACGTAAAACATTCAAACGAAATTTTGTCCATTTAATAACGTTCTCATTTCTTATATTTTTGTTTCTCATTTTCAGTTTTTGAAAAACATACACATTTGGTAACTATTATTGTTTCTCTTTTCTCATTTTTTGAGAAATTTTTCCAAAACTGTGTTGGGTTGAAATTTTAGAAACAATTTTGAAAACAATGAAATCAAGTTTCTTGACTTTAGTTTCCATTTCCAATTTTTTTCGGTGCATAAATAAAAACATTATTTTATGATTCTTTACTTATAAAATACATAATAAACAATTACCAAAAGAGGAAACAAATAACCAAAAGTAAGAAATAGAAACGTTACCAAACGGGTCCTTAAAGACTCGGGATCTTGAGCAAAGTTGCTTTTCGATCATTCCATTGACTTACTGAAATCTTTGGAATTATCTTACAACCCCCATAAGGCTGCCAAATTCAAACAAGGGAAGCCTTAAGTTAACCAACATGAACTTCCCTCCATCTTCAGAAGCAAAAGTTTGTTCCACCACTATGATAATTGCAGCAGCATTTGACAGATTATATGGCATTACCCCACGCTTCTCTTGATCCTTCTTTCCAAAGTTCCCATCTCCATCTTGGTCTTGGATGATTAGTAGAACGTTTTGACATGATTCCACTACCAGAGCCAGAATCAGCATTGTGATAGATCAGCAATGCCATATCGAAGGAATCGGTACATTTGTCCAAAATGGAAATGATGAAAGGGAATTTCAACTCAATCTTGTAGGTTTTAAGGCTACTATGAAACATTTTCAAATCTCTCATCCCCATCCGTCCATCCGAACCTCCAGCTCGATAATAAGTTTCGACTTCTGACAGAACTCCGGGGCCAAGTTTAAGAAATCTAAGATTTGGAAACGTTTCAAACAGTGTATCGAGGCAAAACTTAACGGATTCAACGGTTTCAGCGCGTTGGAGTGTACCTAGTGTGAGATCCTTGATAGTTCTTGCAGGTGAAAATGTTGTGATGAGACTGCAGAGGCTAGGAGAATGAAGCTCAAGCTTTCTCAAGCAAGGGAATTCATTGACTTGCAACCCACTTGCATCTTCCAGAGAAAGATGGAAATCAGATAGCATTGGAGTTTCAATGATCAGAGATTTTGGTTTGACACATTTGAGTTCAAGTCTCGAAAGTCTCGGTGCGCAAATGCTCAGAGAAACCGGAGCATTTGACACAGTCCATCGACAGGTTTCGAGGTGCAACAGATGAATTATCGGTTCGTTTAGGCCTCCAACCCCTATCAAATTTAGGACTTCAAGATGAGGGAAGTTATGGTTAAGCTTGCTCAGATCTTCATCATCTAACCTTATAAATTCAAGGGTCAAACGTTTGAGGGAACTCATTTTGTTCAAGCCATCCACTGACAACCAAGCATTCTTCAGTTCAAGTTCCAGAAGATTATGACCTACATGGAGAAACAAGTCAAGGTCAATAATGGACATTAACAAGAAAATTTAAGATCATGGACCTATTTTGAATTGAAAAAGCCACAGAGATTATAATGAAAATCACTTCAAACGAGCATAAACCAGTGCTTCCTCTGATCCATGTGAACTTAAGTCCGAAAAAACTTACAAGCATAAACCAATGCACTTTTACCGGTTGGAGAAAATTAGCTAGCTCCTCTTTCTTAGTCTCATCCAAATTATTACAACTACATCATTTCACTAGATTTCAAGATCATGATGCCAACCCGAACATAGTTCAATTTGACACTGATAACCTCCTGCAAGCTCCTTTGTATTCAAGGTCGTGAGTTAGGCAAAAATCAAATCATTGAAAAATGAAAGCTTCGGGAGGATAGCTAAACCTGCCTTAGGCTAACAATAACGTATTTTCGGTAAGAAAAAGTGTGAGCGGGTACCTCCATGGCCCACTCTACAACAAAAGGAAGAGAAGAACCTAACATTCTAGTATTTGTAGGGTTCGAATCATACCCGACATCTTATTGTACTCACGGAAGAAAAGAAAAGTGATTAAGAATATTAATTGGAGAAACAATAATGAGTTCAAACATAGATACTACTTGGTCCGATATCAAGATGAAAAAATAAAAATGAAGTTTAAAGCTTAAGTAGAACCAGAAGTTTAAAGCTTCGGATGGACTACGATGAATTTAAATTTTTATCCATGCAGACTTGGAGATTCCTCTCTGCGTTCTCACCACCATCCCTTATATTTTCCTTTTTCTCCGTCGAATATTCTTATCAATCAGAATTAACTGCCACACAAGTTCAATGTTTTCAACAATTGGGAAAAAAAAAATCATTTACGTTTCATTCTTTCAGACAGGGAAACATATAGAATTTCAGATGAATAAAAACAGTTCCATGAAGAAATTTATGGTTTTGAGCAATTCAATGGCAAAACAGAAACTCACAGCACGAAGTAATCAGCGCCAAAATCTCGGACTGTCTCCAGCAAGATTGAACCCAAAAATCGACGATCGACAAGGACGTCAAATCTCCACCGATCGCCGGCAGCCAATCCCTAGCGAAGCCAGCATCCGTCAGGTACAAATCATCGGACCAATCTTCAACATCGTCGTGCTCATAAGAAATCCGTCCGAGTGACCTCTCCACACCGATCGACACAGAATCGAGAGCCGGAAAATTGTTCATTAGAGTCTTCAATATGACCTTGAAAGGCGTCACCAATGGCTTCGTCTCCACAGCCCTAGACTTGAGATAGCGATCCAATGAGCAGAAGAGGTTCAGTGACCTAACCTCGCGGGAGAGAACATTGAGAGCTTTGGATGCGACTCGGCACCGAGCCAAATCGGCGGAATCGGCCAATCGATTCAGGATTTCGAGAACTATCGATGGCGGAAGATCGTCCATGGAGGAGGAGGAGAAGAACGATTCTGGATTCTGAGAATTTCAGGCGATGAATTTATGCATCTTTTTTGATTGGCGACGAGTTTCAGTTCATCGCGATTAACGAAAAACGGTTTTTGAGAAAAATAAAATATTTTTTTTTTGGATTTTTTGTTTTCCAAGATTGAAACGTAACGCCAACCATATAAACACAGGGGATAAGCATAGTAATCAACGCAAGTGTGATCATAAATTTTGGTTGAGTTTGACTTATTGTGATAGATTGGTCTGAAAGCCAAAATTATTTAAAATAAATAAGTATAAATAAATATATATATATATATATATATATATTTTTTTATATTCATGAGTGATCGACCAACTTATGTGTATCTAAACTAATCTTCGGTAGAATTTGGATCAATGAATCACTCATGATGATTTCAATCATTGTAATCCCAAAAACATCCCTTTCGAATATCTTGACGTTCAAGTAGAGATGCAGGTACATGAGAATCAGAGATCAGAGATCAGAGATCATGGAAGTAAGAAATACTTAAAAGAATTGATAGTTACTATTTTTATTTTTGGTGATCCGATCATAAAAATTACAAAGTTAAGTGTGCTTTGATGCAATCTTGGGTCGGATGACCTCCTAATCAATTCATTTTAGTTTCCATACTTTCGACACCTTGGTTTTTTTTTTAAGTAAATCAACACGTTGGTTTTTGTTTACGTACTGAATTTATTACGTATTTTAATCACAAGTCACATCGTCATATTTGCACCTATGGCAACATAATTATGATTTTTTTGAAAAAATGTAATTTTCTTTTAATTTTTTCACATGCCTATTTAGACATTTTTATGTAATTTAATTTTTTTATCGTTGTATATCACTCACTTATATTATATCACACATATGATATACATTCAAATATTATTTTAGTCTTTTTTTCTTTGGCTATTTTTGCAAATCTATCATTCTTTGCTATATTTATCATTAACTGTGTTTATTTTATCGTACATACGAGTGTCCCTTATATTTATGTTATGTAGTGTAATTTATCATTATAGATATGAGTTAAATTATAAGTTCAATTTATTAATTTTGAGAGTTGTGTGCATAGCTCGACGATTAAGGCATCATACTCTAGGTTGATGTTTAGATCCTTCGTCCTAACATTTATCATACTAAAAAAAATGAATTGTCTAATAAATTTTGAACTTAATTTTAGTTTTGTGTCAAATTCCTGAAATTTAAAAGAATTGTCACAAATAGATACAAAATTAAAAGTGGAATGATTTATTAAATATAAATTTTAAATTTTAAGATTTATTAAATAATTATAAAATCGCAAGATTATGACATTTTAAAATCATATACTAAATTTATATTTTAATTTCAAATATAAAATTGAAAAATAGTGGATTAATTCAATTTCAATAGATTTTGTTTATTTCAGGTAAAAAGTAGTTCAACCAACATTAATTTTCTAAAACGGATTTTTTGATATTAGTTTCGGCGAAAAATAACTTTTATAATTACATTGCCACTAACTATATACAATTACTTCTTCGTTACCCTTGTAATCTAGATATTTTCATCAACTTTTTGGGTGCGTTCGAGAGTAATGGTACTAGTGATTTTGAAAATAAAAAATCATCACATCTTTAAAATTTAATTTTAAACTTTTTTAAAATCAATTTTTTAATTTCTTAAACCTAATTTATGGGGAGTAGAGTGATTTTGACAGTCACAAAAGTTATTTTGATGCTGCTAAAATTACTCTCAAACACATGCGAGTAGAATTAATCAGTATAATTGATTTTTCAAAATCATTATAAAATCAATTTTTTAATTTGATCTGAAAATATCTAGCTTGCTAAAATATTATTCAATTTATAAAGTTTCAATCTTTTGTATCTTAGAAAGTAAAACAATTAAGTCCGATAACACAAAGACGTTAAATGGTTCGGTTTTCCAACCTACTCCACGAAGCCATGTTCAGAGAATAAGATTAAAAAAGTGAGTACAATTACCATAAAAGTTGACTTGTGCATAAAATAACTCTCTTCTTAAATCATGCCGCAAATACTTATTAACTTCTTTGATTGGGTCTTTCCAAACACAAGTTTCTCTTTGTGTTGTAACTCCTTTCAATAGTGGATGTGTCTTCTCCAAGACTTGATAGAATTCTCACAAAAGAAAAATAACTCACAATGTACTTATCGAATTATATAAAAAATTATATCTCAAAATCTTATGCCATAAATATCTAGCTTGCATAATCAATTAGTAAGACCTACCAAAAAAAATTAGCCGTTGGAAACATTTAAGAGCTCAAATTCAAAAAATATACAAATAATTTAGTTATAGACCTAAAATAAATAAAGAAAATTATTAGATAAAACTTAATGAGTAATTTTGATCTATGCTAAAAATAATTTTAGTAATGCGAAATCAACCCCAAATAAATCATTAATTTCTTTAAAATCTTCTTTAGTGATTCCACCGTTAGAATCGCAGTCCAGAGGAGAAAAAAAAAACGGCATACATTAAAAAAAAAGGTATTTTGTACGGACCACAATTTAAAATCATGGAAATTACGTGTTTGTTTTATTAGATATAAAACAAGTAGATTCCACAAATAATGGTAGGTATCAAATTGCCAAAACGAACATAGTTTTGTAATTGATATATATCTCGGTTATGAGTTTGAATCCCCTCCCCTAATATGTTGACCTCGCCCGTGAAGTAAATCATCGCACCTACGGTCCAACCAATTGGGAGAGAATCAATAGATTCCTTTTCGGGAGCGATTCATCCTTCCCGAACGCAGCATACAACTCTCCGTTGTACTGCGCTCTCCAAGTGTGCTTGTTCCCCCTTCTTCCTTACCATGACAAGTCTTTGTGAAATAACTCCGATGAGAAGAAAAAAGAAGGCGTTAAGAAACCCTCCTGGCCAACTCTAGACACTCTAAGATCATTTTTCACATTAAAAAAAATGGTAGGTGTCAAATTCTATTTGTATAGTTTAATTAATCCAATGTGTTGTTTGTCAGAGTGATTCCAACTAGCATTTTTATATAAATAAGGTTTAGATTTTTTAACCAATCTAAGCATTTTACAACTTTGTTTTTTTTTCTCTACTTTTTCAATTTTTGGAAAACAACAAAAACAAGTTTTTCTTTATTGTTTCTATTTTCAATTTGTTCAAAAATATAAATAAAAATATTGTTTTATCATACTTGAATTCTTTGAGGTTGGAACATGTCATACATTTTTCTTCATTAAGAATAAAGAAACACAAACAATAAACACAAATGTTAGGTCCTTAGGAAATGAGAGATAAAAATTATTTAGATAGAGAAATAAACGTAGGCAGAGATTAAAAATATTTCAAAGAAAAAAATTAGAGAGGGTAAACAAAATTAGAGAGTAACAAAAATTTTAGAAAGTAGAAAAAAGCTCTCAAATTTTCAGGTGAAAATCTGAAAATGAAAACAATAATAATTTAAATATTAAATTTCTATTAATAATGTAGTCAAATATCACTTAGAGAATCACTTCTAATCTAAAATGCTTCATGAATCATTTACCAACATTCTATTTGCTATTTTAGTACGAATAAGTAAAAATGATTATAGTCATGCTAAAATTACTATCAAACATGCCCTAATCATTTGTTTGGTGTTCAAAAAATGATTTTAAATTATGTGATTTGAAACCTAATGAGTTATTAAAAGTTTTTTTTTTATCTTGTTTTGAATGATAATGTTTTGAAATGAATTAAATTAAATTTATTTGTTTGGTTGTTCGTTGAAAATTAAAAGAAAATAAAAATTTTACCTAGATTTTGAATCTAAATTTATTAATTAGAGATTAAAATATGAAATTTTATGAAATCTCGTAAAATCCACTAATTTTAAGATTTGAAATTTGGAACCTCCAAAATCATGAAGCAACAAAAACAAAAACAATATAACTGATCTGAAATCCGTCATCATTTTGAAATTCATCACGTAACCAATACATTTCAAAGGATATGGACTAAATGAAAAAAAAATTAACTGAGAAAAATAAATATTTTAAAAATACTGAAATTAAAATAAACCAAAATGAAAACTATATTTGGGTTTCAATTATATCTAAACATAAAATCTATCAATATTATCCATGTACCTACCCGATAATGTATTTGTAACATATATTTATTTAGACTTTTTAAAGCGAACTTTTTCAAGAGATAAAATAAGAGATAAAAATTTATATTTGGAAGCTCTTCTGGGGTTATTTATTATTTAATATTCATTCATTTATTTTTATCCACCAACTATTCCACTAAACTCAGCAAGGTAGCAGGAGGCTATTTCCTGATTTTATTAATAAAAAAAAAAAGAAAAAAAAAGTGAAGGTTCCTCGCCATTAAAGCAGAAAAGAAAATTTTGATGGCGAGCTCCGAATGACAGAGGCTTTAGGTTTGAGTGGGCAACCCCTTCGAGCGGAATCATTCGGCGAGCGAGGATCTACGGCGGGCATGAACTGAAATTGGTAGGGTTGTTAATCGAAAATTGCCCGCGGTTTTTTCAGATTCGGCTAGCATTAGATCTGAATTAGCTCCTTAGGTTTTTCAGGCACACTGCGTCAAAATTCGTTCTGTATTCATCGTTTTATTTGTCCGATTGGTTTAATTGCTGAATTGAAGGCCATTTGTGTTCCCTAGAATTTGATTTGCGTGCGCTTATAGGCTGATCCGATCTTTCACGCAATTGCGTGGGTAATTGTGAGCTTTTATTGTTTGAATTGTTAGTACAGTTGGGATTTAGGAGAGTCGGATCAGCGTATACAGCTCAACTTTTTGGTCATTTGAAACGAAATTACTCCCATCTTTTCGTCTCGTACTCATTATTCATGTGTAGAGGACATTGAGTGCGGGTTTGGATGTGCGTATTTCTCGCAGTGCCTGCCTGTTCATATATTGGGGCGGAATTGTATAGATATGCAGCAGAGTGAGGGCCTCTCTAGGAACAGTAATGAAAATGGTCTTTCTTCATCGTCTTTGAGGCTGACAACGCCTCAGAAGTCTATTCGGCGATTGGGGTTGTGCTCGCAAATAGCAACTGGCGGACAACACTCGTCGCCCATCGTCTTCCCTGAGAAGCGCAGCAAGACCAAGTCTTTTTCCAGGCGAGGCAGTGAGGTTAATTCCTCTATCTCGAAGTTCACCATGACCTCCGCTGATGATCGCGACAAGCCAAAGAGCTTTGAGCATAGGATTGACATAGGCGGAGGAGATGAAAAGTCTGATTTATTGGGCTATACAGTATTGTCGGGTAAGCTGGTTTTGGACAAGAGAAAGACTACCGACAAGAATACTTCTGATGTAATGCAGAACAACACTGGCATAGCTGATCAGGAAGGTTTCGATGCTAAACTTACCAGCACGGCTTTAGTATGGGGTTCTCACATGCTCCGTCTGGATGATGTCATTTCGGTAAGCTTTTCTTTACATCTCACTAAAACATAAGGTTCGATTTTTTGTCTGTTAGCTGTATTGACGCATTAATGATACTATACATTACCCTATTTGACAGGTCTCGTACAATGTTGGTCTCAGGCATTTTACAATTCATTCTTATCCACTGCAGAAAGGTCCATGTGGTCTTTCTTGCTTTATAAAGGCCAGGAGAAAGCGGAAAGATTATCGCTTTTTGGCTTCTAACGTTGAAGAGGCAGTTCAGTGGGTTGGTGGTTTTGCAGACCAGCATTGCTATGTGAACTGTTTGCCGCACCCCTTACTCTCATCAAAAAAGCAGGCATCTTCAGAATTAATTCCTGTTGATACTCCACCTGAGTTACTTTTCAAATGCAAGAATCCACCAAAAATGCTTGTGATATTAAATCCGCGCTCTGGTCGAGGTCGTTCAACTAAAGTTTTTAACGGGGTTGTTGAACCAATATTTAAGGTACGGTTTATCCACGCTCTAGCCATGTATCTTAAGCACTCTGTTTCCTTTTAAATAGAATCACATTCTGTTTAGTTAAGAATTTATCTTGGATCTAATACTAGTTAAACTCTTCCATTTGTGGATTTTTTGTATTAAGATTTAGTATTAAACTCATTGAGGAAGTTGAACATCCCTACTCTTGAGTGAAGTTGTAAATTTGGATCTTTGCCTATTTCTGGGTGAATTGATTTGGAAGCTTTACCATGGATTAGATAGATTCACTCTGTTGTGCTTATTTGTTTGCAAACTCAACAGCTTGCAGGGTTCAAATTGGAGGTGGTTAAAACAACATCTGCAGGTCATGCTAGGAAGCTTGCATCTAGTGTTGACATAAGCAGTTGTCCCGATGGTATTGCTATTTGATGTGCTCGATTATAATAAACCAATGTTATTTCTGGTTTATATATATATCTGATTATCTTTTCCTTCTTTAAATAATGAATCCACCCCTCGAATTTTCAGGAATTATTTGTGTTGGAGGTGATGGAATTATTAATGAGGTTAGCCATTTATCTATTTGTTTGGTACTTCTATTCGGGTATTAACAATGGTTGCGGTTCTTATGTGTCATGGTGTAGTTTGAGTTGTCCCTTGATTTTTGTGAGGCATCTTGTTTCTTTTTTTAATTTCTCTTATTGAAAGTTGGTTTAAAATTAAAAAAAAAAAAAAGGTCTTGCTCTATTTATCGAGCCTCCATGTTTTCTTTCCTCTCACCTTATTCTAGTTCTATAAATTTTTTTGGCTTTGTATTTCTTTAATGGTATATTAAGAAGTAATCACATCATCCTTGGCGGTTATGCAGGTTTTGAATGGTCTATTAAGTAGAGACAACCAAAAAGAAGGAATTTCTATTCCAATTGGAATAATACCTGCAGGTTCTGATAACTCGTTAATTTGGACTGTTCTTGGAGTTAGAGATCCTATTTCTGCTGCAATGGCTATTGTGAAGGTGAAAAATTTTTATGGTCAACTTAGGATGTTTATAAAGTTATTCCATGATCAAATAAAAATTTTTGTTGAATGGATGATTTTTATAGACATTTCTCTGACCATTCCTCACTTCTTCTTCTTGGTTGTTTCAAGTTTAATATTAGCTATGTTTTCATCACTGATGCTGTATGATGATTTTTTTTCCTAGGGTGGTCTTACTGCAACCGATGTTTTTGCTGTTGAATGGATCAAATCAGGTGTTATTCATTTTGGGTTGACAGTCTCATATTATGGATTTGTCAGTGATGGTAAGCAGTGATATTGGAGTTCAATTTATCATTGAGATTATTGTTTTGAACTAATGTTGAATTCCCTCTAGGAGGGTGAGGTGAATGAGGGCCATGCTTCCTTTATTGGCGTTTCTTTCCCCTTGCTCCTATTGCTATCAATTTTTATACTTCCTGCTTTAAAATGAAGTTACCTTACCTTACAGCGTTGCATGATATACATCATTCGTTGCTCTCTTGTCAATTCACACCCTTTATGGTGTAAATTCTTTCAAGTTCTTGGTACCAGGCTACTGGTCCAGAAGTTCCTATAAGAAAGCTTAGGTTGAGTTGAGCATTCGAATCACTGCAGGAGAAACAAACTTCTATAAATTTTTGCTACCCCAACCCTATGTTAAGGCACTTGCTTGTGTACTTCCGAGAACGTAATCTTATGCTAAATGAGGAAGTTTTCCAAAAGACAACTATCTGCTTTTATTGAAGTCTTCACGGACCATAGTGCAAAATGTCCTTGCTTGATTGTTCAACTTATACACCTTCACATAACCCACAAACCTTCTTATTTCTCTGAAGAACCTTTTCTGCAAATATCAGTGGGGTTTCTGAAAGTGACGCAGAACCATTTCACTGAAGTTAGTTCTAATTAGATTGAAGAAGACTTGTTTTGGATTTCCTTCTCATCCTCTCTCTTAATTTTTGGCGGCCAGTGGTTAATAAACTTGATAATAAGTTTTTATTACCTGAGGTTCCAAAAATATTTCTCCATTTTTGGTAGATAAATTTGTGGTATGTAATGCTGCGGATGGCTTTTGAGTAGAGGCTGGCTGCCTTCAGTTGGATATCTTACGCCAACTTTTGTAAATGTAACTTTTCTGTTCCTTATAACAAACAAACTTCCTTTGATAAATTTTCTTTTGAATGAAATGGATTTTGTTTTTGTAAGAGAAAATGATGTGAATTGTCCATTTGTTACAGTTCTGGAGCTTTCTGAAAAGTATCAGAAGCGATTTGGTCCTCTACGTTACTTCGTTGCGGGATTCCTCAAATTCTTATGCTTACCGAAGTACAGTTTTGAAGTGGAATACCTTCCAGCATCATTAGAGGATGAAGGGAAATGTGCTGCTGAACGCGAAGTTGTCGACATGTCTGATTTATACACAGATATAATGAGAAGATCAAGCAAAGAGGGCATCCCCAGGGCCTCTAGTCTATCAAGCATTGATTCAATAATGACTCCTAGTCGAATGTCTGGAGGAGACTTGGATACAACCTGTAGTAGCACTCGTGCTAGCACTGAACCATCTGAGTATGTGCGTGGTCTCGACCCTAAAACCAAGCGTCTTTCATCAGGAAGGAGCAATGTTAATGTAACTGCGGAGCCTGAAGTTATTCATCCGCAGCCACCCTTCTCCACCACTCCCAACTGGCCAAGAACAAGGTCTAAGTCCAGAACAGACAAGGGATGGACTGGTTTGATAACCACACAAGATACCACAAGATGCTCTTGGGGCAATGCTGCTAATGACAGAGAGGATATATCTTCAACACTATCTGATCCTGGTCCGATTTGGGATGCAGAACCAAAGTGGGACACTGAGCCTAATTGGGTTATTGAACATCCAATTGAATTGCCAGGTCCAACAAATGATGCAGAAGAAGGTCCAACAGAGCACGTGCATGTGGTCGAAGATAAATGGGTTACTAAAAAGGGGCAATTTGTTGGAATCATAGTTTGCAACCATGCTTGTAGAACTGTTCAGAGTTCTCAGGTAGTGGCCCCAAGATCTGAGCATGATGACAATACTCTTGACTTGGTTTTGGTTCATGGGAGTGGGCGACTCAGGCTGTTGCGATTTTTTTTGCTGCTTCAGATCGGTCGACACCTTTCTCTGCCATTTGTCGAATATGTCAAGGTTTGTAGTTATTCCTTCCCATTTTGCCTTGCATTTCGCGACTGTAATTAGGACTTTGGGAAGGGTGAAAGTGAAAGAACTTGTAAAGTTTCATCCAGCTGCAATTTCAGTGAATCTATAAGGGTAAGCTTTTAGGCAGTTGAGCTTCTGTGACCTATAACATTGTTTGTTCTCGATCCAGGTGAAGTCGGTGAAGATCAAGCCAGGTAAGCATACACACAATGGCTGCGGGATTGATGGCGAGCTTTTCCCACTCACTGGCCAAGTCGTTTCTTCTCTGCTTCCAGAACAATGCAGACTTATTGGTCGATTTCCTGGCCATCACGTATAACCAAGTAATCCTCTCTTATCTGAAATATTTTGATGTGCCACTGACTGACGATCGCATTCACGTTTAACTGAGTCGTCATCTTCAAACATCCTTGATGAATTATGGTGACAACATTTTGGCGTTTTTTGTCGTGTGGTTGTGTAACATGCGGAGCAATCCTTATAATCCCATAATAGAGAATCTTTGTGCATTATTTTCCTACCCACCTACCTCCTTCCCTACCGTCTCACAGTTCTATTCTAGCTTTGAACAAACCTGAGGTCTCTGTAAATCTTTTGTTTAGAAACTCGTCGCGCGTTGTCCCGCGCTATTCTATCCCTCTTGAACTCCCCTGTTGTGTATTTTGTACCCCCATCATCATTTTCATTGTACAAGAAGCTATAAGGCTGCACACACGATGCCCCGTCGACTCGATTTAGTTCTATTTACATTCTTCACAAGTTTTCTGGAGATACTAATATTGTATATACGTGATTGTGAGCTTTTGGTCTGCCGTCCCTTTTCTCCTACTTCCAATTCCCCCCTTATGTGCTAGTTAGCAATGTCTATATCAATCATAGCGAGTTCTTAGACGCGTATATTCATCTGTAGTTCGAAAGATTTGACGTATTTCTTGAGAGATACATGTAAAGTATATCATTTGTTTAGCTGGCTATTGGTTGATTGTTGAGGTTATGTGGACTAGAGAGGCCTTCATTTAGAGTTGTTTTTTTTTCCACTTATAAAAAGGCCATTTGTTGACATGGAGTAGTTATCCATATGAGATGTGATCCATGTTTATCGGATGGATTTTTTTAAGTTCAAAGAGTGGAGATTTAAACTTCTATAATGGTTTTTGGTGTCTTAATTAATTGAGTTTAGATCATATATTTACGGATGATAACTCATTAAATTATTAAATTAAGTGAATTTGTTGAGTGATGTTTTTGTTTCACTTGTTTTTGATTTCTAAATTGTTTAGAATCAAACAGGTCACTTGAGCCCATTCTAAAAATAGCTCTAAGTGACCATTTTACAATATTAGATTTATAATTTTTAAAAATTTTAAATTTAGACATTTTTAATTGAAAGCCCTCTTATAGAGTTTTTGGTAAAGTTTTTGGTATAATAACAATAGATAAGAATGTAGATTGGTAAAGTTTATAGTAAAATTTAAATCATATAGAGTTCTTTTTTTTTTTTTTTTTGAATATATACTTTCTAAAACTATATTAGCATTAGATTTAGATATATAAATGAAATGCTAAATCAATCCGAAGAACGATTTGTCGTAACAGAGAAACGGAGTACGACAGCGCGATAATCACACATTCACATGTCCACAAGATAAGGAAGTACACGTGGCATCGTTTAGATTCTCTTGTTCCAGATAAGGAGGGGAAAAAAAGTTCCTTTCTCCATTAAAAAAAGAAAGAAAAAAAAAATATCTAATGGGGTTGTGTGGCGCGGCAATAAATTAATACAAAATTAAAGGGAAAGAGGAAATTTTCTGTAAGTATTAAAATTCTCAAAAAAAACATTTCCATCTTCGGCGAAGCATCCTCCGGCGACTCAAGAAATGATTAATATCGCGAGCAGTATCGGCGTGATATCCCCGTCGGCGCCGGCGCCGGCGGCCGCTCGTCCCGCCTGTTCTATGCCGGTATTCTCAAGTGCTGATACCAAATCGTCCTATTCCTTGTCCACTGTTTCTTTGTCGTCAGTTGTTGTTAATCCTTTCAACTGCTCGATCAGAAGAGGGAGAAGAATCTGTAGCGAGGTTACAGTCAGATCAGATTCCGGAACTTCGTCTTCAGCTACGGCTGTTTCGGCGGCGACGACGTCGTTGTCGGCGGAGGAGACGGACGAAGCGGCCGCCGCTAGAATTGGAGCCAGAGTTAGGGTTACGGTGCCATTGAAGGTTTATCATGTAGCTAAGTTACCGGAGGTGGATATTAATGGGATGGAAGGAGTGGTGAAGGACTACGTGCGCGTTTGGAAGGGGAAGCGCGTGTCTGCTAATCTTCCGTATAAGGTGGAGTTTGTTGTTCCGGTTGAAGGCCGTCCGCCGGTGAAGTTCTTAGCGCATCTCAGGGAGGAAGAATTTGAATACATTTAATCAGGCTTGTCATTACTGATCTTCTTCATTCTATTGAATCATCAGACCAAGGCAATTACTGTTTTCCCGATCTCAGTATTAATACCAAGCTCCCTTGTGCAGTATTATTATCAACCTTTTTAAGGTCTGCTCTTCTTCTATTTACATCATTTACTCTTACCTTTGTAATGTAGAGAATTGCTCGAGGGTTTTTCTTTTGAGCTAATTAACTTTCTCGATTATCGATGTGGCTCTGTATAATAAACGAATCAAGAGAGGTAAATTTAGTCATCTAATACATGTCGAATCAGAAGATTCCAAAATTGGTTACTCTTCCATGGCTGTTGTGTGAACTACTTGTTATGTTTATCTTTTACTTGGAGGGAGGATGGGGGTGCGAGGTGGATGGCATAGAGCGATGCCCGTGAGCTTGCATTCCATTGTGAAGATAAATGCTACTTGATTCTTGTATTCTGATCTGAATAAGAAATTATTGTTTGTCCAAAACAATTAACATACTTTGTCCATGTTTGTTCATAATAATCCAAGATTTCTCAATGGTCATCGCTCTGTTTGTGACTAATTACTGATGAGTAGAACTGTAGAAGAATTATTGGGAAGCCTAATTTTAGATGATTGTTGAGGAGTATAGACTCAAGAATGTAGTACCCATTTGATGAATCGTACTTGGTTATAATCTAAGAGCGATTTTCTTAAGAATAGTTATAGCCACTTCTTGCGTTCTAGTTTTAGTGGGAGGTTGAAGTGTAAGTTAGCTCGGCTCATATTGAACTGATATTTAAAAGATTCTCTCAAAGAACCAATTGAATTGGACGGATGATTAGCTCCATAAGGTATTTATATAGTCATAAATATAAAGAAGACATTTGGTTCTGAGAGGAATGCTAGTGTAAGTTCATTCTTATGCGTTTTTTGAAAGCATACCTACATGTCTAGGAATCACGTATCAAAAGGCCAGATGAGGTCCATACAGAATACCATTGATTTACTTTGGTGTAGGATGTGTAAATAGTCCATTATATTCTCAATTAGGGCAATTTTTAACACCTAAACTTATAATGTTCTTGAGTTGCCAGATAGGAAGAAACTAGCTAAGTTCTAGATTAAGGTCAATACGTGAGACTTCTAAAACCTTGTGTACAACAACCTATGCATGAAGATAACCAAAAATAGAAATATGTTGAAGTTGAAGTTGAAGATGGAGGGATGGAAACTTAAATCATGAGGGAGAAGGTTATAGATCATTTAAAGTTCATAGATTTTAGGTTTCTTTGTACTATACTACTGTGAGTTTGTTGCTATTGTAGTACTTTCCAGAGTAGAAACTTAACAATGAATGGCCTTATCGTCTAAATTGGAAAACTGGATGGTTTATTTGCCATGATTGAAATACTTGTAATTTGCATATCTCACTTAAATCTGCCTGATGACCTGTGTGCCTTAGCTCAAAAGAGTTAAATAGCTGAACTCCGTAGATAATAAATATAGATGAGGAGGCTTATAGGAGTTTAAGAAATGAATTTCATTAAGAAGTTTTGAGGACCAGGCCTCTTTCTTAGGATGAAGCCCCTGATATTGCTGAAATTGACTAGAATCAAGTTATTGTTTGTCTGCTGAAAGCTATAGATCAATGGACGGAGTGCAGAACTTTATATGTCTTTGCATGCTCTGGACATGCTGCATTAAAGTGGGTAATTGATCATTAAATCTCTACCAGCAGGGTACATTATCTGATAAATTTTTGTGAACTTGAATGAAAATTTTCACATTTGTTTCGATTCTAGAGCAGCCTTGGTCTGTGATTGCATTTATAAACGCTGTATATAAGCACTGAACTGGTGATGAACAAGATCTGAGAAAGTTGGGAGAAAATATGAAGAAGCACAGACAGAACTGGTGAACTCTCACTCTTTTATTTAATTTACTTGGTATCGATCCCCAAGAGGCAGCTGGGTTAGCAAGAATTTGTGATCTCTTGGTCATACTGGCTTAGAGGTCTTAAGTTGAACCTTTCGGCGAGCTTAATACAAAAATTCTTAATGTCTCTTGGGTGTCCAGGCCTTGGGGCGAGAGTGGGTATCATATTATTATAAAAAAAAAAAGAAAAGAATTTACCTTGGTATCAACCTATAGCAGAGTATGATGCTTCATTATTAAGTACCACATACCCTATTGCTTAAATTCTTGCTTCTGTCTTCATTTTCCGAGTGATTGATAACCTTAAACTTCAAAAAGCTCAAGGTAAAGGAGAACCTACAGATACACTTTCCGAAGTTGTGACCGTATTCAACAAGGATCAACGACAATCTTAGCGGATGGCATGCATAAATCCTTGCATTTGTGTCTATGATGAGAACAGTAAAGGCTTGAGGTGTCTGGAGGAAACAGGATGGAAATCAGCAGAGAAATTCTGTATTTACTCTGATCCACACTCAACTTCATGAATCAGCAAAAATCATGAGAATATAGCCATACATTCATTATTGCATTGAACTGTAGGAGTAGAAAGCCATACATTCATTATCTTCTTTGGTAATTTACTGTGATTTGTTTTGCCAAGTTTAACCACTTCATCTGACAGGGTTAGATGTAGAGTTGGGTGTTTGAAATCATTTGGATCGTTGGATTAGGAGTAGTTTGTTTGATCCAACTGATGTGAGTTGGGTGAAATTTTTGCTTCAATATCAATTCATTGCCCCCAATTGAAAGACCTTTAATTTCCAATTTTCCACCACCTAAATTCTTAAGCTACAATGTTACCTAAGCGTAGGGTATAAGCTGGGTGAAACTTTTCCTGATTAAATGAATGGTTTTGGTGAATTTTCATGTCTAGCAATGGCATTGGAAGCTACGTTATAAATGGAAAATTCTTTTATTGTGAGTGTTGTACGAGAAAAGTAGATCTGTTTTTTATCAATATTTTTATTGATATTTCTATTTCCATATTGCTACTTTGTAAACGGAAAATGCTTTTATGGTTAGTGTGGTATGAGAAAGTCCCTTTGCAAAAAAAAAAAAAAAAAAGACCTCTTTTATCGATATTTTTGTTTCTATCATGGAAAATCCATGAGTTCAACATTAATATGAGAGCTAAATATAAATCGATATTTTTATAGTATCACAAATAAATTTGATAATATACAAAATATCACTATTATGGGTGTAATATTGATATCGATAATTTTAACTAAAAAATTAAATACTTGTTTGTTAATTTAAATATTTGTTATTGACATTGACTTTTGAAGTGTGATACAGTAATTATTAACTATTATGGATGGTTTATTGATCAAAACTACTAGAGTAAATTGAGAGGAAATGAATTCAAAATTGGTTATAGCTACCTATTTTATGAATTAATTTCTACTTAGTATTTTTGAAACAAAGTTGAAGAGTATTTTTTTTTTTTTTTTTGTAATTTAGCCTAAAATTTATCAAAAAGGGTGCTCTTAAAAGTGTAAACATATTTTTTATCCTTTCAAAATTATCTTAAACTCACCTAATCGAAAGTAATTCAACATTTTCCATCATATTTGTTATATGACCAAAAGTTTTTATTTTAGAAACACAAAGGCACATACTAATATCATTGTCACTCAAAAATTGAGACATCTCTTCTTGCTTCTTTCATAGAGATCGAATGCTTTTAATACTTCTAATTATTTTCCATGAGTTTAATAATACTATGATATTATTTGAAAAACTTAGTCAATGCTTTTAATACTTCCAAGTATTTTTCATAGAGATTGGGATATGGGGTTCAAATTTCCGAGCAGGTACTAACTACCGATGAGCTAAATTCATATTGACTACTACTAAAAAAAATATAATAATAATAATAAAAAATAAAATCATTTTGAAACAACATTAACGAAATTATTGGCTGGCGATTGGTACAACATGTCGAAAATAGTTGCTGTACCAAATAATGTGTTGTTTTGAACTTTAATGAAGGAGGGGGTCCCCTAAAAGCATGAAGCTGGTAGAGAAAAGGGAGAGAGTTCTTTTTTGTCACTTCACCAAGTACTATGAAACTATAATTTCCATTTTTTACTCATAAACTTGCCTTTTTCATTTGAAATTTTGTGGCAAGATGTTCAATTTTTCTTAGTTTTTGTTGACCGTGTGAGTAAATTTTCGTCGACATATCAATATTTTCATTGACATTTCTATATGTCTATAGGTTTAACATCGATACGAGAAGTAACTTGACATTTTCATAATATAAAAAAAAAAAAGATAAGTTATTACTAATATCAACACTTAAAATCTTGGTGAGGAGAAACTCTCCTTATAAAAAAAGGATGTTAATCTTTGTCGTAGGTTCTTATCGCCTGCCACATATCGACATCTAAAGAAGACTTTATATAGAGGATTAATCCAATGAAAAACTTGCGGATTGGCGCAAGTCTCGCCAGCTCGACACTTCATTGCTGAGCCAACCTAATTTCACCTCTTGGCTGACCTTTTTCAGGTACGAGCCGACCTTTGAAGAACACCTTCAGGCATGAAGGCAATGAACACGTTCTCCGATAACACGCTGCGTTTTTCATAATGTCGGAGTGTCGTTTGAGCGCTGTTGGGAGCCTTATTGGAGTTCATCTCTATAAATAGAGATCCCTACCTCCCATGCAAGCTACGTGAAAACTATTCTCACACTAAGTAATAGCTCAGATTGAGACTGACTTGCTCGTCGGAGTGCTAACCTTGTCTTATAGGTACCTTGGACACATCAGCACCCCTCTTTCGAGCTTCGCATATTCCGAGCTTGATCATTTTCAGGATCAAACAACCTTTAACTTTTTTTATTTATTTAATTATATAGAGAGAGAATGTTTATTTTCACGAGTCGTTCGAAATCTCTGAATTTGTATAATATTTAAGAGGTTGGATTTTAGGTAGGTATGGATTTGAATTTGCGTAAGAGGAATATATATCATAAATTAATGTAATATGAAATTTGATACGTGGGTTTGTGATTTTTACAAAAGTTACCGTGGGAGTTAAGTGGTAAGTTTTTTTTTTCCTCTTTAGATTAGTTGAGTGGTAAGTTTTTAAACTTTAATTTATGTCAATTTTTTACTATTGTCAAACTCAATTTCTAACTTCAAACTTGGTACATGTTGAACCTATATATTGACCAATTTTGAAAGTTTTCTTATGAATCTTCATTGTCAATATAAACGAACTCAATGATTTAAGAATATTGTTCATTTCCTCAGAGTCAGAATACATGTTCATCTCTCCGTACTTTTTGTTGTACTAGAAAAAAGAAAGAATATATTCAGTATATTGAAAAGTCATACTCGAATGCTGTATAAATAATTACTCGGTGTATTCATAACATAAATGGACATATATTATAATAAATATATGTCATGGCATGGGATGGATATGTTTTATGTTTTTTTTTTTTTTTAACTGAAAGATCCTCTTTTGTTAAACTATTTTTGTCATTACCAAAATTGGAAAATTACTCGGGATGTAGCACAATGCATGATCAAAGGGGAAGGTGAAAATGTTTAAATTATATATCTAAATTGTGATGATTGGCCTTTTTTGTTGGAACAAATGAAATCCAAACAGTGTAATTTGCTTGAGTTTGCTCCATGTATAAAAACTTTATAGTAAAGTTGTTGGATAAGAAATTATGTGCATATTGTAATATTCAATTCAAACAAAGAGATGAATTAGTATAAGTACAACGAAAAAGACGAGTTTTCAAGAAAAAAACTTTTCTTCTTGAATATTCTTGATAGATGCTTGTGTGAAATGACGGTATAAACTATAAACATTAGGGTAAAAACGAGGGATCGAATTTCAAATTTTACAATGTCTCTTCTTTACTGCCAGATAAAGAAATAACACAGTTCACACGAGATTTCAGGATAAATTATATTTCGTAGATCGAAGTTCTTGTTCGCAAATCTTTAAGTCTTCAAAGTCTTTAGGTTGGTTTTCGAATCTTCAAGTTTTCAGAGAGTCTTTAATTTTATGTGAATTCTCTCAATGAATGAGACCCCTCTATTTATAGAGGTTTCTACGGGCTTAGTGGACTGGTCTCATGGTAATTTAAATTTTGGGCCAAGTTTGTGAATCAAATTGATTCCAAACCCAATTGTCATATGACCCAATTACATATTTAAATGTCAATTTATCTTTAATTTTAATTTATGGTTAATATATAATTAATGAAATTGGTTGTACAAATACTATTTACCAAAAAAAATACTATTTACCAAATATTTTTTTGTATTGTTTCTTAAAACAATTTATTAATTCAGTAATTCGTGAAGAAATCAGAATCAATGAAAAAAATTAAAAATTAAAGTTGAAGTCATTTAGAAAATAAAGGTTATCAATGACAATAAGCTTAAAAAATGAGAGAAAACAAAAATTATTTTTCATAAACCAATCTCCCCAACGCAACTTATCCAGAAGCCACAAATGTGTGTTAAATAGTTGCTAAGTTTACATATAAAATTTGTGTTAAAATTTTATAATTAGAGATCAAATTGGTAACTCTTTAAGGAGTCTTTTGTTTCATGGGAATTTAAATGTCCGTGTTTATTTGATAGGAATGTTGGATTCCCGGACATCCTAGGATGCCTATATGGGAGGCATCTGAGCATCTCATCTTCTTTTTAACAATTTTGTCCCTTATCGTTTTGTTCTATAATATTTTTTCATCAATAATATTTATTTCTCATTTATTTTATCTTATTTTAAAAATAAATATATGTACTAATTCATTGATAAATGTCTAGATATAATTTTATTTATATGCTACATTTAGATATAAAATAAACATCAATCAATGGTATAATATCTTAATTTGTTTTTAATTCAAATGTGCAATCTTTCGTTTATTCTACTCTTCCAATAGTCACCAAGCATAAATTAAAATTTACATAAAAATATAATATTAAATTAATAAAAGTACCATTTTTATATGAATTTAAATAATATTAAATTTAACATATAAATTATATAACGATCGGTAAGGGCATGTTTGGAACATTACATAAATTTACAATATTTCCACAAATAAATCCTGCAAAACAAATATAAAAAATATTCCCAGATATCCTTCTAAATTTTCCTACAAAACAAACCTGCTTATTTGAAATTCCGGACAACTAAAATTTCGGACATATGAGATTCCAGACATTTGAAGATGGACATCTACATTCCCAAAAAACAAACGAGTACAACAACCAGAAGAAACGTACCATGACTAAAATAAACAAAATTTGAAAGTACATAAATCAAAATGGACAAAAGTTAGAAGTACATGGATCAAAATAGTTTTTAAACCAATAAAATCTCGAAACATACCCATAATTTTCTCTCGTAGATGCTCAATTGGTCGAATCTTTTGTTACATAGGGCATGTTTTTGTTAGTCTATCCAACCTTCTAATCCCCATCAATTTAT
Source organism: Momordica charantia (assembly GCF_013281855.1). Taxonomy (NCBI): domain Eukaryota; kingdom Viridiplantae; phylum Streptophyta; class Magnoliopsida; order Cucurbitales; family Cucurbitaceae; genus Momordica; species Momordica charantia. The sequence goes on along the minus strand of NW_028275167.1, from coordinate 26,859,353 downwards.
GGTTCAATTATTTCCCAAAGTGTCACATTCAAAAAGATATATTTGCACAATAATTTTTGAGTGGTGCTTGGTTGCACATATATTAATAAAACATAACATAGCCACAAAAGAAGGTCCAAAGATTATTTTTCATAGTGGTTGTAATGTTCCCACTAATAATTATATGTTCCAATCACCGACATTATATACATTGAAATTTTAATATCAAAGAGGAAATAAATTATTTTGAAATGCCAATGAGAAATATATGCAAATTTGGTGTGGACTTGACTTGTTATCAAAAAAGAGTCAAAAACAAAGTGGAAGGTGTTTGTGGGCCACTTTTGCATTAATTTAATCATAAGCATAGTGGGTGGATTAATAATAATAATAATAAAAGTTTATATATTTATAAAAATTTGATGTTTGAAAGAAAAATATTTAGGTAGATTATTTTTTTAAAAAATAAAAAGTGTCTTTTTCTACGTTTCTCTTCTATTTCAGAAAAATTAATAGTAACCAAAATATTAGATGGATAAACATCTAAGGATTGTTGCTTTAAGAAAATTGAATTGACTATAATCATATGACCGTAATTGACCGAATTAATTGAAAGTAACATATGCCACTGCCAAATAACCAAAATCGATTATTAGCATCGAGAAATTTTATTCAAGGAAGCTAATGGACTATTTTTTTCCTTAAACTTTATACCTCAAGAAACAAAATTTTGTTTCATAAGTATATTTCAAAATTCAAACAAATAGAATCGAATCAACTTGGTTAGTTTTGTTAAAAAATGAGCTATATCCCAATTGAAAAAATTGAGTTGTATTACTTACATAGATTCAAACAAACTAAAATTCTCTTTGACTTTTATCTGTCTATAGGTATTTAATTTTCGGGGGAAATCAATGCATAATTCTATTTTATCTATAACCTAAAATATTTTTGTTTATGATCAGTAGAGAGGAAAATCATATCTTCACCCAAAATAGAAATAGAATAAATCCCTCTCTTGGACAATCAAGGCCTTGAATTGGACGACGAAACAACAATGATTTGTGCCATATTTTTTCACTAATTAGGTGTTAGTTTACAAGGCTCTCAAATGTTTATCTATTAGTACTTGTATAACCTATATGTTAAACCAAAAATATCAAATTTCGAGACTCTAAGTCCACAAGGGCCTCTCCCTCTCCTAGTAAAGATTGACATGAATGAAGAATCAAACAGTTACTTTGACACGCAACCCTTCAAACTTGATAATAGAAACCAAAATAGTTTCTTACCGAGCTTTTTTTGTCCCGTCTCTCACCTCGACATAACATTTCACTTTTGATGATTCGAAGGACTTAATTGAAGAGATTTAGTGTGTTCAGCTAGATTTTTAAATTTCTCTCACACTAGAAAAAAAACCGCAAAGAAAAAAAAATGATCTCTTTTCTCCTAACAATATCTCCCAAAATATCACAAGAAATGATTAGTTGGAAATGATTATATACAAACTTAAGTCAAACAACAAACAAACATTTGAATAAAGAATAATTACCAAATTTAAAAATCAAAAGTTGAGCAAAGTTTAATTAATGCGTCGTCAAAGTGGTGGGATAACGGTATTGCAATATTGCTTCTCCTTTAGCAATTTTTAAATCAGAAGCGGAGGGAGAAATTGACCCAAATGGGCCGACCCGATCCAACTAGGCCCATTAAGGTTTGGGCTGGCCCATAAATCCCCGCACGCGACGGTCCGTGGCACGTCGCTTTCACACTGACCAAAACCACTGCATCCCTTTTTTCCAAAAAAAAAAAAATTTAATTCATTTTAGAATTTCCCTCTCTCAGTCACACCTCAAAACAAATTTCAAAAAAAAAAAAGAAAGAAAAGAAAAAGAAAAAATAATTCGAATTCTTTTTTTTTTTTTGTGATTTATTTGAATAAAAACGATGTAAATATTATTTATTTATTTATTGGTTGGCGGAGGGAGAGGGGACACAAAACGTGAAAGCGCCTCACTCTCTTCTCTCTCTCTATTTCATTTTTTTTCTTTTTCAATTTTTTTATTTTTGAAATTGAGTTTTGGCCTTCTGTCCCTCTCTGAAAGAGCTCTGGCCTCGGCGGGATATGGCGGTGGCGGTGGTGGTGTAGGTGGAGGAAAGCGAAGTGGATATCGACGACGGCGTTTCCGCCGTCTCTGAACTCCGACGACTTCTGAAACTACGAAATTTCTCCTTTCAAATACTGTACCGTACTCTTCTCTCTGTATTCATGTTTTTGAATTTTTGTTTTTGGATTTTTGTGCTATTGTGTGGTTAATGTGTGTGAGAGTGGAGAAAGATGAAGCTACCTTGGGTAGGAAACGTGGCGTGTTGTGCTTTTTCTTGACTTGCTTGAAGCAAACTGATGAGGCTATTTTTCAGGCTTTCATCTTTGCTTGTATGTGTGTTTTTGGTTTTGTATCTCTGATCTGGCTACTGGAGGTTTCTTGATTGATTTGTTTTTTTTTTCTTTGGAAATTTGTGTCTACAGTGACGTAGGTTGAGGCTGGGAGCGGTGGTGGGAGAATAGGCGGAGTTTGCTTTCGAGATCTAAGGTGTGGTGAGTGGAGATCGTCGGTTCTTGGGAGTAGTCGATGAAGCAGTGTCACTAATTATTGCGCTATTCTAGGATTTAAATATTTCTGGAATGTGCGTAATGGAATGCCGCTGTTGCAGTACCAGTTTCTAGGTTTTGTTCGTGTTCTGATGCTATTGCTGTCCAAAAATCCTGACTATACATGCCATGACTACCAAACGGGCGTACAAGCTGCGTATCCTTTGTCATTGTCTTGGGGTTCAACTTCGGATTTTATCATTTTAAAGTGTAGAGTGATTATTTAGACTTGATCTGCTTGTATCGCCTCGTTATTTTCACGTTGTGTTTCTCATTTTCGTATCTTCGTCAGATCTCTGAGTGCGTGAGTTCGGCTCTTCTCTGTTTTTACTTTGAAGTGTTTGATTATATGGTTTGCCAATTAGAAATAGCCTTGGGCTTACAATTTGAGGCTGAGGAAGGCTCCTACCTGTTTGCCTTAACAATTATTAATACAGAAGAGTTTGTGGCACATTCTTCCGCGGTCAATTGCCTGAAGATTGGAAGGAAGTCATCCCGTGTTCTTGTCACAGGGGGTGAAGATTTCAAGGTCAATCTCTGGGCTATTGGTAAACCCAATGCCATACTGGTATGTTTCCATTTCTATTATCTTCTCCTATTTCTTGACCCCAGTTACAGTCGAGGACATTAGTTGTGTTCTAATTCTAATAGTTTGTCCTGAAGTTGACAAAAATATCTTTAACAAGGATTATCAAACCAATTATTTGAAAGTTCTTTTTCAATCCTATACCTTTTTTTTGTACTGGATTTCTTCTTGTCCACAGTATAGTTATACAAACATTCTCGTGTAGAAAATCTAAGAGGCCAGAGGGAAAGATTTTTTTCTCTCTCCTTTTAACATCCTTTTCTTTTGAATATTTTTTTTTCTTGAATCACTATCATCATAGTTTATTATATTTGTGGACGTACTTCTAATAGTTCTTGTGCTGAAAACAACATGCAATCAATTTATTCATGATAATTTCCCCCCACCTCCAAGAAAAAAAAAAAGAAACCTGTTCATGTGCAATATGATAAATAGGAATTAATAGATATTGATTAGGCTATTTTCAATTAGAAAAAGATTGATGCAGGCTCACTTAAGCTAAGTAGATTAAATAGCTGTGTTTGTAGATATCATTTTTCTTTGCACTTTATCTTTGTTGTACTTTCACATCCAGAGTTTGACTGGCCATACAAGCGGAATAGATTCTGTAAGCTTTGACTCATCAGAAGTGTTGGTAGCTGCAGGGGCTGCTAGTGGCACAATCAAGCTTTGGGATTTGGAGGAGGCTAAAAGTATGCTTCATATTACCACAACAAATTTCCTTCAACTTTCTTGATAGTGTCCAAATTGATATCGCTGGTTTCTATGAATAACTGTACTGTGAAGTTGACTTTTATTTTCTCTTTTTCTGGATGATATTCGCTAGTTGTTCGAACACTTACTGGTCATAGATCCAATTGCATTTCTGTGGATTTTCACCCCTTCGGAGAATTCTTTGCCTCTGGATCATTGGATACAAATCTTAAAATATGGGATATAAGGAAGAAAGGGTGTATCCACACATACAAAGGTCACACTCGAGGGGTCAATGCAATCAGATTTACTCCAGATGGTCGTTGGGTTGTATCTGGTGGAGAAGACAACACGGTGAAGGTTAGAAATTGTTTTCCTTGTAACTCAAGTTCATGAATTATTTTGGTCTTTTCTAGAGGAGAATGAAAAGTTTTTTCCTGATAAAACATATTGGTCTTTTCTAGAAGATAATGACAAGTTTTTTCCTGATAAAACCCAAGGAGCAAGTATAATTATATTAGCCTCATTTTTATTTTAAATAAAAATAACGATCTTATTAACCAATTTGTGGTTTCTTTATGGTCCTTACTAACAAAGTAGTCTGTTAATACATTTTCTTCACTTCGACCAATCTGAGATCTTTCTTTATAGTTTGTTACAGTTTGGAACTTGGATGTCTAGTCCCCATTTCTTTTATAACATCTATAATAATATTGTTAATATAATTTGTTTCTTTGGATGTTTTTCCTCGATTTTTCTGCCTAGAAGTGTCTAAGCATTGGGCACAAACAACTTTGATGTATTGTCTGGTGCCAAGTGAGCTGACTTGTACTAGCGTTGCATCATTTGCTTAGGTGTGCTCACCGAGGACAACTCTTTTAATACTCAAATACATTTTTCTTAATTCTTTTTCTTTTACATACCTGCCATTTTCTAACTTTTGTCCTCCTTAGCCTTTTTTTCTCCTTTATTTTACCAGCAGGTGATATTCACATTCTTTAATGGTTATAGATCACGACGGTGATACGCCTGGATAATTATCCTTCTAGTTACATCTTTAATCGTATATATATTGAATGATTTAGCTCAATCTTACACACCTAGCCATGGAGGAGTTTTAGTGTGAAGAAACACTGGTCTTGTTTTTGGTGTTTGATAAAGAAGAATGAAACTATTGATAGCCGCTTTCTTGATTGGGAGTCTCATGGTTTATTTGGTTTAAACCATCTACTGTGAGTTCTTTGAGTTGTGGGTGGTCCGGTTCTTCATTTAGATTTATTCAGTGGTTATTTTTAATGAAAAGAAAGGCATTGGCCTATGTGTGTTCGAGCAAATTGACTCAGTTGTTGGTGGGCGAGTGTTAATGATTGAATATAAATTTTAGACTTGCAAAAAAATTTGATCTAGTTGTTTGTGCTTATTGTGTATTTTGTATCATTTATCGTATATTTACTTTGCAACATCTAGAAATGAGATATTTTATTGTCATGCAGAATTGGTAGTTTTCATTGAATTATCATGTCCAATTAAAAAGAACCTTCTAATATATATCTTATTTTAACAGCTCTGGGATCTAACTGCTGGAAAGTTGTTGCATGATTTCAAGTGCCACGAGGGTCAGGTTCAGTGTATAGATTTTCACCCTCATGAGTTTTTGCTGGCAACAGGTTTGTTATGCACTTTTAAGTTTTACCTTAGTCTCTCGACCTCTCTCTTTCTTGCCTATACATTCGGTAACAATACTAAAAGAATATGAAATGCAGATCTGCTTGTTATTAAAACCTGTCTTAACTTTCTTTTTGTTGCTCAGGTTCTGCAGACAAAACTGTTAAATTTTGGGACCTTGAAACCTTTGAGTTGATTGGTTCAGCTGGACCAGAGGTATTTTTCCAAATGCCTTTTTCTGGTCCTTGCTTTTGAATAAATATACTTGGGAGTGAATATTTTAATAGAGGGCTGTTTGCTATTTTATTTTAGGAGGCCTCTTATTTTTGTTTCTGTTTCAGACCAGTGGAGTCCGTTGTTTGACTTTTAATCCTGATGGGAGGACACTACTTTGTGGATTGCATGAAAGTTTGAAGGTAATATTTTATGTGTAAATTGTTGTTTCATCTCTACGGAACTACTACTTTTTCCATTTTTGTTTTATATTTATCCAACGGTGCTACTTCATAGGTTTTCTCATGGGAACCGATAAGATGTCATGATGGTGTGGAAGTCGGTTGGTCTAGGCTGTCTGATCTTAATGTTCATGAGGGAAAACTTCTTGGCTGTTCATACAATCAGAGCTGTGTTGGAGTGTGGGTTGTAGACATCACGGTACAATGCATTACATACATACTCTATATAGAGATGTCCACTTATTTGTTCCACTTTTTTAGGATTCTTTGACTCAATTTACCTTTGTTCCTTTTCGACTTGCACAGCGCACAGAGCCCTATGCAGTTAATAATGTTAACAGAGTAAATGGTCGCTCAGAACCTAAATCCAGCAGTAATCTACCATTGCAAAATGAGAACAATGCCAAGGCTGGTTTTGGTGGATTGTCAGTATCACAAACTTCTGATCCGTTATTGAAGGAAACCAAAACATTAGGAAGGTTGTCAGTTTCTCAAAATTCAGATGTTGTCAAGGATCCAAAACCTTTGTCGTGTAAGCAGTTTTCTTATCTTTCATCATTGTTTTCATTTATAAGATCCCACTTTTGTCTTCTCATTGTTACTTTTTAGAACTTCTCTTCGTATTGGCACAATCTCTGTATTTACTAAAACTCTGAAAATATATCCATGATTTTTTTTTTCTGGTTGAAGCCGCAGGAAATGGACCAAGTACTCCCCAAAGGATCAGTTTGAATGCTGGCCCAAAGACTAACTTGGTCAGCTCAGTTACAGCACCTAGTGTAGTGGTACCGAAGAGAAACTCTGTAAAGGGTTCTTCAACATTCAACAACCCAATCTTCAATAAATCAGATGTCATACCCGTTATTGTACCCAGGTCAAATTCAAGGCATGAGCAGGATGATTCTAGAAAGGAATTCGATGTTGCTGGAAGAGTAGTGCCAGTACCCAGGTCAAATTCAAGGCATGAGCAGGATGATTCTAGAAAGGAAGTCGATGTTGCTGGAAGAGTAGTGCCAGTACCCAGGTCAAATTCAAGGCATGAGCAGGATGATTCTAGAAAGGAATTTGATGTTGCTGGAAGAGCAGTGACAGTACCCAGGTCAAGTTCAAGGCATGAGCAGGATGATTCTAGAAAGGATTTCGATGTTGCTGGAAGAGCAGTTCCAGTACCATTGCTATCAAAAGCTGCTGATAGTAGGAGGTTTCCAAATGGTAGAGATGAAGTTGATAATTCAACTATCTCCGTTCTTTCTGAATCCAGAGGTTTGAAAGCTGCTGATATGGGCACCATTGTAGATAGGAATTCCTTGCATGGTATCGGTTCACAGAAAATTGCGAAAGATGAAAGGTATATTGGATCTGGCAAGAATGAAACGGAAACAAAAGAGACAACAGCAAGCTTCAAGCATGAAGGTTGTATGTAATGTGGTGACCAGTTTATATGATTATGGTTTTTCAACTTTTGGCACTTGCTATCTCACGTAGTGTTGTATATTGATGGATGTCTATTATCTGATAACTAAATGATTTCATTTATGTGATTTCATATTTGTTCCTGCCCATTCAATTGAAAAAGATTTACTATGTTTTATGGTAGCTTGATGTGACCACGTTTCATATGTATCGGGAGTTTTCCTAGCTATGTTCATGGTGTCATTTGTCTTTTTTATTTTGGTTTGTTAGTTAGGTCTATCAAAATGTTTTGTGAAGTTCTCCTATTTCTGTGTGCTCATGCTTCTAAATTTCTTGTCTTTGTTCTAGATGAATCTCGAGGGCATAAAACAAGCAGAGACACATCTTTTACCGATACTACAAAAGGAGGTATTGTCATATTTAGTTGTTGATGTTTTTTTTCCTTAACAAATAATGGCTTACATGTTATTTTCTAATATTTAGGGAGGATGCGTTCACATGTTGTTGATTGGGACAAAAGAGAAAGATCATCTTCTCATTATAGCCGGCTAACATATAATGCCTCTCCTGGAAGAGCAGCTGCACTTGACAATCTTCCATTAAGTAACGGGGTATGAACTCATTTGATTAGAACTTCTTTTCTTGTGTCCCTCTTATGGACAGTAGTTGACTGTTATTTTTACTTTTTCACCTTTTTACAGTTTCTTCTTAACTCTCAGGCGGTCTTGTGTCCGTCACATATCCAATGTACTTACCCTTTTGTTCTCTTCCTATATCTAATGTTTCGACAGAGAAGTTATCATCGATCTCCAGAGAAAGAGACGATAGCACCTGCAACCGATGAGGATACCATAGCAAACGTACTAGAACAACACAATCAATTTGTCAGCTCGATGCAATCTCGTTCAGCAAAATTGCAAGTAATGAGAACCTTCAACTCCAAACCGTTGGTGCTACATATGCAAAAAGATCAATCCAACTCTTATTTTACTCATTTATTATGTTATATGAACTAACTATGTTAAGTCCCAACTCATTTGGATTTTAGTTGTCATGCGAGATAGGTTAGAGTAAGGTAGATATTTACGATGACAATGAGATAATTTGCTTTCCTTAGAATATTCCAAACCAATTTACAAGATGAGGCACATAGATTGACAAAAAGGATGAGTTAGATAGCCCTAGAAGAGGGATTTATTATTTTGCTAGCACCATTACATAATATGATAAAGAATAATATTTTTTCCTTTGAATTTGTTATGGAACATAAATAGAGAGAAATATATGAGCTGCTAATGTCTATCGATAGTGAAATCTTCTTTAAAGTGTAAAAGCATTATGCTCAGTTCGTATAAATTGAAATTATGTGAGGTTAACGACAGGCTACATTAAGCTTGACTAAAACAAAACGGCAGGGCCCTTTCTTATTATTAGGTTGATTGGTTTAGAACCTTATACAAGAGGCTGCTTGCAGCTTACCCCTTCTTGATTCATTTCGAGTCCCAGTGGTCCTAAATGAAGTACAACTATTTTTATGGGCATGAAATAACAAAAAAAAAAACGTGCCTGTGCACGTTGGCTGGCATTATGTTCACCTCAGTTGCTATTTATTTTTGTTGGCGGCCAGTTAAAGGTTAAGCTTGAATGTTATTCTGTTTTAGGCGGTCTATAGATATTGGGAGAGGAATGATATTAAAGGGGCAGTGTCTGCGATGGAGAAAATGGCTGATCACGCGGTTAGTATATCTATATCGTTGTTTGAAGTGAAATGAAGTGTTTCTTTCTATTTTTCTGATTTTCAAACTGTTGATGCCAGGTTGCTGCTGATGTAATTGGTATTTTGACGGAGAAAATTGAAGTTGTCACACTGGATATCTGCAGTGTCATCTTGCCACTTCTTTCTGGTCTCCTTGAAAGTGACATGGACAGGTCTCATCTCTCTCTCTCTCTCTAAATTTCCATATTTTGATAAATAAAAATTTATGATTTCCTCTTTTGGGGAACTTATTTTGTCACTCTTGAGGTCATAGACTTAAGTAGAAACTGATGGAAAAAGGTTTAATTAGTTAGTATAATGTTATGGAACAATAGGTTTATAGACATCTCCATGGAGATGGTTGTGAAGCTGGTGAGGACGTTCGGTTCGGTGATCTATTCAACAATATCAGCAACATCATCCGTTGGTGTAAATATTGAGGCAGAGCAGAGGTGTGTGTAAACCGTTAACTGTTCTTTTATCATCCATACAATAAAACTATTTAGATTTAAGTAGCCATGTGTTTTACTTTTATTTTATGGTATTGAAATGGAATGGCTGTGTAAAAATTAAAATGGACTTTGTTTTCAGGTTGGAGCGATGCAATCTCTGCTTCATCGAGCTTGAAAAAGTCAAGCGCTGCCTCCCCGCCCTTATGAGGTACCATCTTCTGCCCTTATAATTTAGTATTGTATTGACTATCTCTATATATATATTTTTAACTGAAATTTATTTATGATATTACTTATTTTAATTGTACCACATTTATATAATTACATGATGCTCTCTTTATTGTTTGAATTTTATTTATTTATTTATTTTTTTGGGTTCAACAATTGCATTGCAGATCGACATTAGGTAATAGGTGTCGTATCCACTCGAGTTGGGCTCAGATGGGTGCTCTGTTTATTGTTACTATAATTTGTTTTACGTGGGAGGGATATGTTTTAACTTTCTTAAAAAAAGTTCTAATTTATGTTTTATTTTACAAGTTCTTTTTTACATCTTAGAAATATGGGTTTCTAAAACTTTTTTTTTTTCCTTGAAATGCATAAGTGTTTGAAGATAAAGATACTTAATATGTAACGAAATCAATACTTTTGATAGAGTAATATACATTTATTTTTCACCCGAGAGACCCGGGTTCAAGTCCCTGTGACAGAATCCATTGTAGTAATATACATTTATTTCTAAATTTAATCAATAGTGGGATATCAAAGCTATGTTTATTCCTTTTTTTTTCATACTTCACATTTCAAAAGCCTTTGATAGTGGTAACTAGTTTTGCTATTCTATTGTCATGCTACGTATGCATATTATATTCTTTTTGCTGATCTAACCTTGACGATTAAGGAATTTTTGCAACTCGTTTTTGGTAAACAGAAAAAGGGGATCGGTAGCGAAGTCCGCGCAGGAGTTGAATCTCGCGTTGCAGGAATTCCAATGACAAAAAAAAAAAGAAAAGAAAAAGGAGAGAGGAGTTTAGAGATGAAAATACTAAAATATCCTTTTCCATCTGGGTTGGTTTGAAGATGGAGATGGGGTTGGTTCTGGTTCTGGTTCTTCCCTGAGTAAGCGATTTTCGACATCATCCTATTTTTCATCTTCATCTTCATTTTGGTTGATAGTAGTGAGTGAGTTTTAAGTAAAGTAGAAAGTACAGCGCGACTGACGACTGCCTAATTCTCTGCACATACCCAATCAGGAAAGGCTCTACTAATGGTAGTAGTTCGTAGGAGTTTGTTTTGGCCAACCAATTACCCCAAGTAGTGAAGGAGGTGATTGAGTTACCTTACCCTAAAACTTCCCATTTCTTTCTTTCTTTCTTTGTGCTAACAACCTCTCCTCTACTACTATCGCCATCACCATCTAATCTTGTAATTGAATATTCGTTGTGTCTTTGGTGTTGTTTATATATTATATTCTCCCCCCATGAACATCTCTTTCTTACATATATCCACTAATCTCTTGTAATAGCGGCAGACACGTCTCATGTATGTTACCAATTCATTAAATTTAAAGGTTGGTTTCTGGTTTTTGGCCTTGATTTTTGTTCCTTTATTGCGATCTGATGTAATATCAAATCGAAGTACAAGCTGGGATTGGGAACACGTACATCTAGTACATTAGTATTGGCAAGGGGCTTCAAATTCATATCAAAGTAATGTACTAGAGAATGAAACCATGAAAGAAGACGTGTTTCTTTTAGAGCAACCTAGCTAATATCATGAAATTTACCTTTTTTTTCCATACATTTTCTTGCAAATATTTTGATTGATATATTTGGTAAAACTGGAATAACTAAAAAGAATTTCAAATATTTCGACATGTTTGTGAAACTCAGGTTGTAACAAATTTCCTTTTCTTAACTTACGAGATTGGATGGAATATTGGATACACTTTCAATGATAGAGACCTTCCTTTTGAGATGATCTTTGAATCGATAGTTTCCATGGTTATTACTTTTTTTAGTATATGTGAGAGTGGGAGATCGAACTTACGACTTCGTAATTGGAGATATATGTCAATTATCACTAAACTATATTTGTTTTGGCTTCTATGGTTATTACTTAGTGTAACACTTTGCATCTCTTTCATCATTATAGTTACACTCCCTAATCCTTTTTGGGTCTTTTATAATTTCATATCATCAATGGAATTGTTTCTTTAAAAATAATAATAATAAAACATAAAAAATGGAAATAAAAATAAAATTTTGATTTAACTATAAAAATAGATATAATAATACTATTCTAAATATTTTATCGGCAACCCTATATATCCATTAAAATATAAATTTAAAAAAAATGCACACAAAACTCCACCCAGTCCCACCTATTAGATTTTCACGAGGACCATGAGAATCCTGATTGACACCAACATGGAAATGCTTTGATTTGATGGCCATTTCTAGTTGAACAAAGACTCCAAAAACTTCTACTTTTTTTTTTTTTCAATTTTCTGAATGCAAGATTCCGAGTCTAGTTTGATTTAAGGCTAAAAACTTCCCAGTAGAGAAAAATGGAAGACTTGTGATATCGAAGGGGGCATTATATACATGCAGAATGTAATAAACAGAAACAAAATCCAGATTCTAAATTTAGATTTTGAAATACTTGTACCCATACTCGGGGCTTCTCATCCCTTCTTCCCAATCGCCAATTCGTCGTCCCCCAAACACCACTTGTTGGATTCCTAAATATCTGCGCCTCAAGCACAAAAATAAACAAGTCCCTCAATTAGAACAGAAACGAAAAGTCACTCAAGTTCTATTGGTTTAAATACTATTTTGGTTCCGGTACTTTCAACCTTTGTTTATTTTACTCTTTATACTTTCGAAACGTCCATTTCAATTCATGTACCCTTAAAAACTGACCACTTTTGTCTCAAAATTTTCATTTTTATCTCATTTCTTTTTTTAAAATTACTCTTCACCAAGTTTTTTAAAATGTAGTCATAAATTTATATTAAAAGACAGACGTTTCGAAAGTACAAGTATATGGATTAAAATGAACCCAAGTAAAAAATACAATAACAAAACAGGATTTAAACTAATCGTATTTTACAAAGCATTTGATTCGACCTGCATCTATCAGAATGAGTAAAAGACAAGTTGACAAATGAAACTTACTCTGAGCTTAGGACAGTCAAGCAGTTCAATAGTACATCAATGGCGAAATAATCCGACGTCCCGAGGTCAACCCTGCAATATATTATCACAACGTGTTTCTTCTTATAGAAAGCATATCAATTAGTATTGAATTGAACATGGAAGGTTAGTTTGTTACCAAACTCGGCCCCAGTTATCCTGAAACTCAACATCACTGATATCATGAAATGAAGACTGCATCACTTTAGACCCCTTTTCTGCATCATAGAGAGGATTGTGCTCCATTGATGAATTTGCCAGCTGCAATTATATTTTGCAATACGAGTTTGAGTAATAATTGAATGAAATCTTTTGTTCCAACTATTTGCAATTTACTCAGTAGTCATAGATTCGGTCCCATTGAGTCATTAAGAAAAATATGATTTGGATTGACCAGCTAAGTGGGTTGTTTGGCCATTCCTTTCTTTTGAAAAGGAATCAGCAAAAAGATAAAGTTAGAGATAACAGATTTTGTACATTATATAAAGGCCTTTCAATAAACTTAATTCATATGCAATTTAATTGAACGTTGTTTTTACATTTAACAATATACCCAGCTCAAAGTTCCCATTCCCAATTCTCAAGGGGCGTAGGGATGGGATCCAAAGAACACCAAAACTAGAGTGCCAACTTTCAACCATACATAACTGACAAGGAAATAAGTATTATGGAGTAAATACATCACAAAAATGTTATCTCCACATGACAAAAGAGTATAAGTGGGAATTCGGATGTGTTGAAAACACAGAACAAAGGTTTCCCTCCATCCAGTATACAAGTAGTACGTAAAGAAATTAACTAAAGAATGTAGTTCATACTTTAACATAGGACATCTAATTGACTCCAAATCATTAGGGTAAGGCGCTTTAATGAAGTCAAGTATAAATCAATTAGGACCAAAGATAAAAGAACAAACCTGCAAATTAGAAGAGTTAAAGGCCCCCAATCGACCCATGACATACCATGACTGGATTACCTGCATGGTTACTTGTAAGTTAGACTACAAGGAAAGTTAAGAGCCATTCAGGGATGCACAGAGAATGGAGGGAAAAGGGAAGATTGTTATTATAAAAGTTTAAGTAGTTCAAGGAAAAGAAAAATCTCACAAAGAAAGTCATCTTACGAAGATAAGAATTTGCTTACACTGCCAATAAGATCAACATCTCGATCTGATGGTGATCCAATCAGCTCAAACCATATGTAGGAGTCAAGAGGATTGAAGCTGTGAGACAAAACAAAGGGAAAAAAGATGGTCAGCAACTTAAAACAGTACAAGTTCAAACGTGTCAAAAGTTATCAATGCCAATAGTAATTTAAAAGAAAGTCGTTGGCAGCAAAACAGAAGATTTTGTGGACGTGATATTTATCATTTAGAAACTCCAAAGTTCAAAGTTATTTAAAGTTTGATGCACTCATCATAATTACTCCATGCCATTAAAATGTGTTTAATGAGAAGTCAAAATAATTCGAACTGCACAAATATGCAAGCAAATAAACTGCATTCTAGCGTCAACAAAAAAATGAATAATTTTGACTTCATTTACAGCTTAAGGCTGATTGGAAGAATCCCAAGACACAGCAAACAGGTGTAGATAAATGTAAATGCAGGAAAGAAAAGAGCAGTACCACCCACCAAAATAAATCTAAAAAAAATCTAAAAAAAGAGTCGGAATAAAAACAATGGTCAAACTACAACGTTGAGAAAGCAAGGTTCATTTTAGGACATTTGGAAAAAGAAAAAAAAACAAAAACATTTCAATCATAACCAACCTTCCCATCAATATATTTCAGATAGTTGGGCTTGTACACTAATGAGCAAATAAAAAAAAAATCCAGAATGAACATTCCCATCCTCAAATTAGCTCAGAAGACAAGAAAAGCATCTCTAACCATGATACTACCGTAAAGCAGTAAGTGTATCAAATCATTGTTTAACGTATAAAAAGAAGTAAAAGAACAAGTTAGAAAAATTAATTACTTGCAAATCAGAAAAACTAGAAGTAAGAAACTAGATCGTATGTGAATGGAAGCCATATGATAAAAACTCATTTGCTCAGATACAGCTTGCTTGAAAAGAGAACTTGCTGAGCTAGAAGCCTTGAACTAACATCTTTCAGGTCTTGAACATTGTCTTCAAAATAGATTTGAAACACGAGCAATTGAGAAGAAAGACTTCATATAGTACGAGTAATGGTCGATTGTAAGAAAAGTAGAACTGGCAATGGGGTGAAATTTTTTATCATGGAGAATATGGCTTTGGTTTTGGCACTGAAAATGAGGTTACATAAATGGGGACAAAAAAGGACAGTAAACAAGGGTCTATTTATCGAATAGATTACTCTCTAAAGCTGACTTTGAAGGCAAGGATGGAACCCGTTTTTGACTTTTGGAAATCTCTACCCTTCCTCCGAACTCTCTCTTCGACCTGTCACAATCACATTGGAAGATGTAACTATGCACAAAGACAAGAAAATGCTGTAATTTAACAGGAATTGCATGAAAAAGTTTAGAAGCTCT
Organism: Momordica charantia; assembly: GCF_013281855.1. Lineage (NCBI taxonomy): Eukaryota > Viridiplantae > Streptophyta > Magnoliopsida > Cucurbitales > Cucurbitaceae > Momordica > Momordica charantia. The sequence goes on along the minus strand of NW_028275167.1, from coordinate 26,843,987 downwards.
GTCTCTTCTGGTTGGTACTGCACAGAAAGAAGCTCATTCTGTTCATCAATTTTATTTGAATGCAAACATAGACAAATGTTCATGACATGAGATTCAGATTGGTTTTAATACTCCAATAAGAAGCTAATGGCTCGGGATTGAGAATAGATACGAAATAAGTTTATGTACAAGATATTTCTATACCAATTATATAGCATATTAGAAACTTCCCCACCAAAATGTTCTCTGTTAAGTGCTAATAAAGTTGGTCTTGAGAAAATATAGTATAAAGAGCCAATGCTAGAATAGATGCCAAATGAGCAACTTTTAAGAAACGACAACTAATAAAATAATCCTGTTGATCATCCACAAATAGCTCCTCGTTGAGCGAATATTGTTACTGCTAATTTTCCATGATATCACACGCATCCATGATATCACACGCATCCATGCACGACAGTATGCACCAATCCTATTCGATGCTCGTAATTGCGATAAGAAAATAACGCGAATCTTATCTTCTCAGAATGATATCAATGAATGAAGAATACATCAAGGAAACGTTAAATCCTAAATCGCGAATATGCTTCAAATTAGTTTCAAGAATTTTGCTAAGATTTCTTCACTGGTTTGAAGGAATCTGAAGAATAATTGCAAAAAAAAATGGCACAACAACGAAAGCTGCAAACAGGAAATGCCATAACGAATCGGCAAGTACAACAACCGAATATCAAGTACAACAAACCGATATCCTAAAAGAAAAAAGAAACGAAGAAGATAAATAATAGCCAAACCGTCATACCTTTTTCCTCATGAGCTCTGGATTGCCAAGACTGTCGCCAAGAACAGCGCGTAGTTCCGCATCGTTTTTACATGCATCTTCCAACACTCTGTTGTTTTTCCCGCCGTTTCCATTAGCAATCAAACACAATGAAAATAACGCAATACAAAATCATACGGATAAGGATAATGGATAGATAGACAGAGAGAGACTTGGCCCAGGCAGGGTAATTGTGGAGACGATCGTGCTCCCGTTTGCGCTTCTCTTCACGAAGCTTAAGCAATCGACGACCTCTAGCAGTGGTTCCGGAACCTTTAGCGTCAGCTGCAGTCGGTGTAGAACTACTCCTGGTATCGAATTTAGAATCGTTGCCATTTTCAGAAAGCAACGCACGAGGACGAAGTGAAATTGGTGGAAATTCACAGTTCGAAGTGACAGATTCGAGGAATATTCTTGGATTAGATGGAAAATTGCAACTGGAATTAGCATTGGCAAAAGCCAACCCTAATCCCACGCCCTTGAACACGGACATTTTCAAATTTCTTTCCTTCGCCTGCTTTCTCCTTGTTCTTCAGAAACTCTCGCGCTAATTCTTGTGATTACTATGATTGATTCCCTCGTTCTCAGACCAAATTGGAAATTACGGTTATATCCAAAGTAGATATTTCTAAAAAAAAATTATTAAAAAAATCGTTTTATTTTTTTAAATAATTAAAATTTTCTACTTATGAATAATTAATATTATGAATTATGATCACGTAAAATTTTGTTGATTTTTTTGTTTATATTTTATTGATTATTTCGTGATACATGTAAAAATATCAATATAGTATAGAAGCCAACCAGAGCATAGTTCAATTGGTTAGGACACATGTATCCAACCATGAGGTGGATGTTTCAAATTCCCACTCCTATATTCACGAGGAGATTCATTCAATCGTTTTGGTGGGCATTCTATACTCAAACAATTTTATTAATTGTCAGTGGATCAAAATTTGAAAATGATAATTAAAAAAAATTGAGATATAAAAATATTTCAATGATAATCTTACCGAGTGAGTTTTTTATTTGGACGGATCAATTGAGAATTAGTAAAGTAGGTTGGATATTATCTACCTTAAACTTCTAATTGTTGTTAAATTGAACTTTAAATTGAACTTTTTCTATGAGCATTTCTATGGAAGACAATAAATAGAGAAGTTAATGAGTATAGTAACGTTTCTTCTTATATTTTCTCATTTTTAATAAATGAAAAATAAAATTATAGGACTCCAACATGGATGAACATTATATTTATTTATGTTTGGGAACAAATGGAGAATGGAAACAAAAATCAAGAAATTTGTTTTTATTGTTTTCAAAATTTATATACAATTTTGAAAATGTTTCTAAAAAATGAGAAATAAAACACATAAATAATTGTCAAATACTTGAGTTTTTTAATAAAATTGAAAAAACCGAGCCCTTAAATATTAGCCAGAGGAAATTTAGTAAAATACAACGTTGGCGTAAATGCGGGTGGCTATAAATTTTTAAATAAAAGGAATAACAATTAAAAAATACTTTGTGGTCTCTGTACCTTTAATGAAATAACGATTTAGTTTCTATACTTTTTAATTTGTAACAATTTAACCCTCAAAGTTTAATATGTAACTAGTTCATGTAGTTTAAAGTTTGTAACGATTTAGTTCCCATCTTAAAAAATGCTATCAAAATTTAATGAGGTTTACATGTAGAAAAATAAATTGATAAATGACCAAATGTGTTTATAAATTACAAAGACTCAATTATTACACAATAAAAATCAACATTCCATGTTGATGAAACTTTCGATGGTAGGGACTAAATTATTACATATTGTAAATAAAGAACTAAATTGTTACGTACTAAGTTCAAGACCTAAATTGTTACCAATTTAAGAGTACATAAACTAAATCATCTCAAACTAAAGGCCAGTACTCGTACAAAAACGCAAGTAAAATCCCAGAAAACAGAGCATAGAGAAGTTGGACATGAAACTGAAGTGAAGACTATTGTCATTCACAATAACATTAATCTGAAATTTTCCCTTTTGGCTTAGTGGGGAGTGAGAACATACATCTTACAGTCATGAGAGTCTACTTCGGCAGTAAGTTGATGTTGAACCACATGAGTTGAGTGCTGTAGTAGGAATGAATAATCAATCAGAAAATTTTTGGTCAAAGTTTAACTCTATATATATATATTATTACCGAAAGTTACAACTTTGCTCCCCGGGACATCCACGCCGGCCCTAAGGCTCGGACTCGAGAGATATCAAAGGTTTTGGTATTAAGCTCACCGGAAAGTTCGAACTTGAGACTTTTAAACCAGTATGACCAAGAGACCCTCAAACCCTTGCCAACTAGGCTGAACTATTTAACTCTATATATATTGAAATGCACATTTTTCTCGAGTGAGTTTGGAATAACTTTTGAGAACAGATACTTTATAAAAAGGTACTAATTGTATCCGCATTTGAAAAGCACAACTTTTAAGAGAAGTATTGTAATGAATCGCCACGAAAATTTTCGAAAAGTGTTTTTATCTAAGCTTTTATCTAAGTCTTACCTCCCATAAGTCTCGAGCAGTAACTGTAGTTGATGGACTCAAACCTATATCTGACCAATTTGCAGTGATATTGGCTCTCCAAAAACCTCTGTTCCATAGAACAACAGCGACTCTTTTACCACTCAGCGGGCCTGCCCAAACCTGCATTATTTTTATGAAGAAATTTTGAGAGTAAAGCAGAATTTCCTTCTAATTTTAGTTTCTTTATGATGAAAAGTTACCTCAAGATCTCCAAAATTCTTGACCTTCTTCCCTTGAACTCCAAGCTTATCTGCTTGGTTCAGAAACTTTTAGATGGGAATGATTAATCTTTCTATTTCTTATTGAGAGAAATTATTACAATGTTTGATTAGCTGTTTCTTAGTTCTCTATGAATTATCTGAAACAGTTTGGTTTTTTACTTACCCTGATTAACTGCAATAACCTCCTTATTACTCAACAATTTGAAGGCGATGTTGTCCATTGACCTGATGTCACATCCAATCAGCAAAGGGGCCTTCACATACGAAGAACAGAAAGGAAAGAATAACAAATTGATAAGAAACTTCATGCAACACACGAAATGATGTAATCAACCCAAAAATCAAGCAACAGATGATATTCAATCCTATCTTAACATGGTTTTCTGAAATGGTAAAGTTATTTAATGAACTGGAATTTCAAATACGTCTTAATATGATATAAGAAATGACCTATGTAAACTAGAACTTACTTTTGCCAGTGCCCAAATGCTAAAATGAGAACGGTATTCTACTGTCGTCATCCCTCCATTCCCCACTTCGAGCATGTCAGGATCTGAACAGAGGCAATTTTAAACTTAGATTGTTTGCTTTTGAATTTCTGAGATTGCCTTATAGTTTCCATGTAATCATTAGAGATTAGACAAAGGGAAAATTTTTTGAATACATATAAAAAGTTATTTGGTAATACTCATTAAAAGAAGTTACTTTTTACTTTTCTTTCAAATAGTTTTCCCCAAACAAGATCCTACAAGGTTCAGTTTAAGCAGTTGGTGGCTAATGGCAGTTATAGAGATTGCCTAGCCCTTTCTATTCAGAATCAGCATTGGATGGATTTCAATCATCATCAATCTTTAGTACTGAGAGATATAAAGGGGGCCAACTAGCAAGCTAACCAGCAAATATTCTCTAGAATACAAGGGTGTGTTTTTCATATTGAACTACAATTTCTGTAACTTACCATTCCATCCTCCAGGTCTAGCATAAGATGACCATTTATCATTCTGATCAGCAATAGATGTCATGCTGTATCGTAAGTAGCAGCATCAGTTTCTTGGTAAAGAAAGTATTTTGGACTTGAAATAATATACTTCAATACAGGCATCGCAGAGACGGGGAAAAAGAACTGATAAAATAACGTAGACAAAGTTCTTGAAAATGTTGCATGTAATGATGGTAAAACAAGAATGCCGGTAAGACTTCATGCTTACTACCTAGTCCAGTTATCTTGAATATCTGATGTTGTTCTCCAACTATTTCCTACATTTACTGCCCAAGTTGCTGGATCTTCTTGTCCCCTAAATAATGAAAAACTTAAGAAAGTAACTCTGTCTGTGCTTTTGAATGGAGAAGCATTAGAACAACAAGAGCATGTTTGTTGGTATAAACAGATTTGCTAACCATTCACATAAAGAAAAAAGTATGGGTCTCCCAGATTGTTGTAAAGCTTTTGTCATCTTTGGGTACCTGTGCCCAGGATCGTTGCAGTTATTTCGAAAAAGTGATAACTAAACATAGTAGAGAGCTGATCCCACCTTTCCTTTGGGCTTGTACCGGTATTTTCACAGTTGTCATATTTCAAATAATCAATCCCCTAAACAATAGTATGCATATCAGTTTCTGAAAGAAAAATATGGTAATTCTATCTGACTATTTATAGTGATATAAACAAAAATTAAAGAAGTTAAGAGTGTAGAGCAGCAAAAAAAACCCATGAGGCAAAGGTTTTTGCATCTTGTTCTTCGTGACCTAGGGAACCCGGCATCTTCTTACTGCAAGTCTGGATCCTGAACAAATTATATTAACATGGGTAAAGAAGATCTAACTAAACAAACTAAGCACACACTACACTAAAACAGGGCTGATAGTGGAGTTTATGTAAGCCAAAAGTAGGACGAAAAATGTTTCAGCAAATAAACCATCTGCAGCATTTAGATGAACCACGACAATGAAAATGCAGGAAGAAGTCGTTTATCTGTTGTGATGAGTGTATATACTTACCCTGCATCAGAATAAATTCCGAGCTTGAGCCCTTTGCTATGAACATAATCTGCTAGGGCTTTGATACCAGAAGGGAATGTTGAAGCTTTAGCGACCAAATTACCCTAAAATATCAATAGAATCTTCAGCGCCAAACTTCATTACCATACATGTACATATTTATCATCTTCACATAATCTAACGCAGATATAGAGATTTTCATATAAAGTCGAGACAAGAAATAGGACAATGAAATCTACCTTGGCATCTCTATTAAGTTCAGCCCAACAATCATCTAATTCAAATGGGAAAAATTACCAATTAATGTCAGAAACGGAAAGCAAAAAGTTCAAAAATCAAAGGAATGTAAAGAGAAAGAAATACAGTAATCACCTAAATTGATATATTCATATCCTAATGCAGCAAGGCCACTGGATACCATTGCATCCGCTTAGCAGAACAAATAGGATTTGAAAATCTCAGTCATTGTACACATATCCAAACTAAAAGAAGACTAAACAGAAAGACACCTTCAAATCATCAAAATATCACCTGTTTCCTTGATTAATTTCTCGTTTATATTACACTGAAAATGGTTCCAGCTGTTCCATCTGCTCATCACAAAAAAAACAGAAGCAACGCATAGCAAATCAGCAAAATCCATTTCCATCGGATTGTTAATCCAACACTGTTGAACAAGAATGAAACCGAGAAGATCGATAATTAAACGAACAAAGTAACTCATATCTCGCAATCTGATCGGACCGATAGAGATGGAGACTAAAATCTTAATCGGAGCGTAATGCTTACCCCATCGGAGGAGTTAAAGCGAGACCATTATTGAGGAGAACTCTCCTGGTGGAGTCAGTGAAAAACTGAAGACGCCTCGATCGAGCCGCTCCGGCCACCGCAACGCCATCGCCGGTGCTACACAACAACAAAATCAAGAAAACGAGGGAGTAGAAAACCATGATCGAAGCTGGTGGAGATGAAAGCGGGAGAGGGGAAAAAGCCATGGCTGTAGCCTCTGATTGAGCATTAATGGTGAACGTAGCATTTACAGAGTTGGATTTAGATGAGCATTGATTCGTTAGCTCAGGCACTGAGAGCGCGAATTGAGAGACAGGATTTGGTAGTGCTTCTCCACTGCACTACAAGCGATTATGGAGGAAGTGCGGTATGGCCATGCATGTCCTTCAATGGTGGTTCCACCATAATTAGGATGAGCAAACTTGGCAGCATCCCAATTATTCCACCGAATTATTTTTTCTTTTCTTTTTAATAATAAATTTATGCAACCAGTCAAATATCTATATGGATTTTTGCTAACATCTCAACTTAGCGGTTCAAACTCTCACCTTTGCGGTATTAAGTTCTGATAAAATTAACCTCTCCAATCTTCATTAGCTCTAACAAAATTAATAACAATAACCGCATACGTAAAATTATATTTTTGGACGACTATGGATAAAACATTTGGCAAAAAAAAAAAAAAAATTATATGGATTTTTAGATAAATTGTGGGGTGAATTTCAAATTTAATCCTTACTTTTAATTTTGTATCACACAAATATCTAATAAATGTTAAGTTTTTAATTTTTTATATAATAGATGGGTAAGTTTAAAAAATGTATTTTTCTTAGTTTCAAAAACTAATAATAATGATTTGACTTTTTTTTTTTTTGAAAAAATGCATTTATAGTTCTATCTTTTTTCTAATTCATTTTTTAATTGAATTTTTAGAATGATGATGTGAAAAAAATTTCCATAAATAAATAAGTGAAAAGGTCATCTATTATCATTTAATAAACTCAATAGAATACCCACAAGCACTCCTAAATAAGATAAAAAGAAGTAAAGATGTAAGAAAATAACTTTATTTTTATTAACGATTATTGACATAAAATAAAATATTCGAACTGAATTACACACCAATAGGAAAAAAAATAAAAATTGACGATCTAATCCTGAATGCCTAATTCTAAAATTTGGATCTTAAAATCCTTCTCAAAAAATTGGGGTCAATATGTACATTTTGCAGGAGTGAGCTTCCAAAGTGTGCGATATATTGCCCACGAACTGCTTCTCCAATGTCTTGTGCTGCACATAAACCACCACCCAAAAAAAAAAATATTATTATTATTATTATTTATTAAACTCATTTGATGAACCATCAATTTGGTAGTCATTTGTTTTTAAAAAAATTTTGAATTAAATAGTTTTTATAAAGCTACTTGTAAAAACAACTTTTCCAAAAACCCTTATATATATTTAATTTCAATTTTTAAGCAAGAGGACAAATTAAGAAGGGAATTTTTTTAATTATATAATTTTTTAATCTAAAACCATCTAAATCGCTACTTAATAAAAGTATGATATAGTTAATTAAAAAGAAAAAGAAAAAGAATTATATGAAAGCCCAGACCACAAAGCCCAATGGGCTTTACTCAAAATATTACCTCCCACAGATCTCTTGCTTGAACGACAGTGTCCGTGGGGACACCGATGTCGTCCCAATGGGCCGTTCCCGCAATCCGCCCTCCACCTCGGTTCACCAATAGAACTGCCACTCGGTACCCAGATAAAGGCCCGGCCCAAACCTGATAAATTAAAAAAAAACCATTTAAAAAATTAGTTTTAATTTCCATTTATTATCTTTTAATTTATTTATTAAATTCAACTTTGTGTTTTTTTTTTTCATTTTCAATTTTATTACCTCCACATCTCCTTCGCTCCTGACCTTCTTGGCTTGGACTCCAATAGGATCTGTAGTTTGCAAAAACACCCCACTTTTAGTCCAAAAAATGTAAAAATAATAATTCAAGGGGCCGAATACTAATTCTGGATAAATTGAAACAAAGGTTTTTGTTATACTATTAATTCAAATGGATTTACCTTGATTTACAGCAATGACCTCAGAATTTCCAATTATTTCCATTGTGTCATCAGAAATGTCCCTCAGATCATTGCCCAACAGAAGTGGAGCCTGTCATCAAATTACATTAATAAATTAATAAATATAAATTTTGGTAATTATTATTTTTTTAATTGGGCCGGAGGATCTGACCTTGGAAATGGCCCATATGCTGAAGTGGACCCTGTACTCTTCTGTTGTCATCCCTCCATTTCCAACTTCAAGCATATCAGGATCTAAAAATAACAAATTCAAAGGAAAAAAAATTATTTATTTATTTTCTAATATAAAAAAAATTTTGAAATTTGGTTTTTTACATGAAATACCGACCATTCCAACCACCAGGTCTTGCATGCTCAGCAAATGCATCGTTCAAATCAGCTCTACTCATCATACTGTAAAAAATACAATATTTTGAAATTCAAAAAATAAAGAATAATATGGTTATATATTTTATAATATATGTATAATCCGACCTGTCCCAATTATCTTGGATATCACTGGTAGTTCTCCAGCTGTTTCCCATGTCACCACCCCACAAAGCAGGATGCATGTCACCCCTATTTTTGGCACAGCATCGCTTTATAAAATTAATAATAAATTTTTTATACTACAAAGTTTGAAACTATATTATAAAGTAATTTTAGGATTAATTAATTAGGGAATATTACCATTCACATAGTGATAGGAAAATGGGGCGTCCTGCCTTCATCAGAGCTCTAGTCATTATGGGATATCTTTAAAGAGAGAATAAAATTAATTAATAAGGCGCCGCTTAACAAATAAGAAAAGAAAAAGACGATGATACCCACCTTTCCGTTGGCTTTATGTTGTCATTGTTACAGTTATCGTACTTCAAATAGTCAATTCCCTGCGATTAGTTCACACATACATGAGCCACGCACGTGGATGAACGTGCATGATGACGTGGATACGGAATTGAAATTTTACCCATTCGGAGAAGGTTTTGGCGTCTTGTTCCTCGTGGTAAAGGGAACCGGGCATGGTTTTACTGCATGTAAATGTCCTGGATGGAAAATTCACCGTCGGTTAAGTGAGTAACTCGGCGAGTGACACAGTGAGTTAAAAGCGAGTGGAATTATTACCCGGAATCCGAGTAAATCCCCAGCTTTAAGCCCTTGCTGTGAACGTAATCTGCCAGGGCTTTAATGCCAGATGGAAATGTCGCTTTTTCGGTACCAAATATCCCTAAAAAATATAAATATAAATAATTTTATTTGGCCTTTATAAAAAGTTAAATTACAAAATACTCTTGAACTGAAAAAAAATGGATGGAAGTATGTGGGTTTGGAGGAGAGTAAATTACATCGACGTCCCGAGTCAACTCAGCCCAGCAATCATCTAAAACGACAGCGTTTTCAGTTGGGTAAGGAAAAAATTAATCAAATTATTATTATTATTATTATTTTACCTATGTTGACGTAGACGTATCCGAGCTTGGCAAGGCCGGAGGAGACGAGAAGATCAGCTGTTATTTTATTAATTTCATTCAGCCAATGAAAAACAAAAAAAGGAAAAAAGAAATAATTAATTAATTTTTGGAGTGGTAAAGGAGGCAAAACGGCACCGTTTTGTTTGACGATGGTCTCATTGATGCCGCACCAGAAGTGGTTCCAACTGTTCCATCTATAAAAGAGAAGTAGAAGCAAACAAACAAACAATCAATTTAGAAATTGGAAAAGCGAAAGAGAGAAGGAGAATTGATTGATTTGATATTTAATGGAAGCGGACCCCATGGGAGGAGTCATGCCGAGGCCATTGGAGAGGAGATTCCGTCTGGTTTCAGGATCAAGTTTCCGAGAAGCGGCGGCGGCGGCGGCGGCGGCGGCGGAGGCGGAGGCGGAGGACGCGATCAGAAGGCACGATATCAGAATCAGAGCGGCGGTGAGTTTCTCCATTTTTCGCCAGTGCTGGAGCTTCTCCGATTTCGATTCTGATTCTGGTATAAATAGAGTCGTTGAGGTTTGAGTCTGATTCTGTTTGCTTTGAATTCGAATGAGCGAAAGAAATGATCGTTTTAGTTTCTTTCTGGAGATTGTCGGATGAAGCTTCGACGATTTTTTCTGTTGAATTGATATCGGGTTGTTGCGATTCGTTGAGCGATTTTCTGTTCATATTTGCTTTCTTTTTAACAGCGATTTTAAGAATTGTTAGAAGAATGATGGGAATTAATATTTACAGTTTTTACTTTTAGAGGTCGCTTTTGTAATAACGAAAAAAAAAATCATTTCATTTGGGTTACGTGCTTTCAATTTTTTTTTTTTTTTAAGTTTCTGAATTTTTAAAAATAATCATTTTTGTCATTGCATTGTACACGTACTCACTCACCCGAGTCAATTTACATGGCTCTGACATGATGAAAAATATAATTATCCAAATGTTAACTTAAAACCAAATAAATACAATGACCAACATATTTATTTTTCCTCAAAAATAATAAACTTTCAAGAGGCTCTTTTTCACTTCTTTTTTAATGTACTCTTAGCTCTAAGTTGCTTCCTAAAAGTGGTAGGTTGGATTCTCCGTCCATTCTTCCACTCCCATTTATTGTACTTATGGTACTAAAACAAGATAATTATTTTTAAAAATAATTTTAGATTAATATAGATATCTGGAAAGTTTAAATACCAAACAAGAGAAAAAAATTAACATTCAAGAACTAACACAAACACTTCATAAATTCAACAACTCTTTACCAAATCCAGCATAGCTCAAATAGTTAAAGATATCTATCTCTGACCAAAAAGTCATGGATTTGGAATCGAAAAAATTTTATTTTTGGTATTTATCCTTTCAATTCTATTTCTGTTTCATTTTAGTTATTGTATTTTCAAAATATTTATTTAGTTCATTTTAGTCAATATACTTCTAAAACGTTCATTTTATTACTTGTACTTATAAAAAGATCATTTTGATCCCTATTTTCAAAATTTTGATACAAATTCTATCCATAACAAAAACAGTTCAATATAAAATCATGATTATATTTCAAGAAATATATTGAGTGTTATATCGTGTTAAAACTATGATAAAAATGAGATTAAAAATAACATTAAGAGACTAAAATAGCCATTTTTTAAAACTACATAGACCAAAGTGAACATTTTGAAAATACATGGACCAAGGTAGTATTTTAAGAAATGATTAATATAAGTTCTTCTAAAAAAATGATTAATATAAGTAATACTGCCTATTTTATAAATTATATTCCCATATTTTAAAAATACATTTACATTTAAAGATCATCACATTTGCAAACTATAGAAGTATCTGAAATCATTTCTAGAATATGAGTATATCACACATCATTTATGTTAAAATTTCAATCTATCCATGCGACAAATGTTCATTATGAGGAAAATAAAATTATTGGGGCGCAATTATACTATATGTACTTATTCGGGCTGAAGAAAAGATAAAACGGTCTAACAAAATCAATTACATTTTTTTTAGTACAACATGTATGTCAATTACCGTGCTCGCTTTATTTAAGATACCGTGAAGTTTTATTTATTTTTTCCTCAAAGTTGCAGAGCATCAAAAGAAAGCAGTGAACAAAAATGTTGCAATCAGAACACATGGGAACTAATTAATGTGGAGTGATAAAAACCTTATTTCTTGAAGGGTCACCCATGTCCAAATGTGGAATGACGTCTTTAGCCTTATGAAATTGGCTTCAAAATATACATTTTGCAGGCATGAGAATCCACAGTGGCTGACAAATTTCCCACAAAAACATTCTTCAAGGTATTGTGCTGCAATTTTCACAGGCAGATTGTAAATACATGTCTGCGAAACATAGTATATTTATGTATGTATCAAGTTTCTGTTTGGGGATGCTAGCAAATTACCTCCCAAAGATCTCTTGCTTGAACGATACTGTTTGGAGGGATTCCGATGTCGTCCCATTGGGCGGTCAGCACACTGCGCCACGGGCCTCGGTTCAGCAACACCACCGCTACTCGGTAGCTGGAGAGAGGCCCTGCCCAAACCTGGAGCACAATAGTAAGTAAAAATGATTTTTTTGCTCTCACTTTTTATTCTAATGATGCTCACTTACGATCGGGGCGGAGCTAGAAATTTTTAATCTAAGACGAATTAAGAGGAGACCCTTCTCTGCTCTGCCTCTAGTGGCAATAGTATATCCTAGCAATGGATTTTACCTCTAGGTCACCTTCACTTCTGACCTTCTTGGCCTGGACGCCGAGGGGATCTGTTTCAGGGGTTGTCGAGCAAAATCGGTTTAGTCGGCGAGATCAAGAAGCAAACAGTGATATCTATGACAAAAGAAGTGTAATGATCATCTACTATATACCTTGGTTAACTGCAATCACTTCTGTGTTAGTTATGATCTCCTTTGTTTCTTTTGTTAGGTTCCTCAAATCACAACCAAGAAGAAGGGGAGCCTACAACACCAACCCACAACTACATTGGCAAACAGGCTTTTCAATCTCCCAAAAGATCAGTGAAGGAATAGAAGTTTTTGCTGCACAATACCTTGGAAAGGGCCCAAAGACTAAAGTGGACAATGTATTCATCCTTAGTCATCCCTCCATTTCCCACCTCAAGCATATCAGGATCTGATAACAATTTGCAAGAATGAAGTTTCAATATGGTAAATATGTTCTATGAGTTACAATTTGGCTCATTATCGAGAATACATTACCATTCCAGCCACCGGGCCTCGCGAGATCGGCGTATACTTCATTCAGGTCCGCTCTAGATATCATACTGCAAATGCATTATCCAATCATTTAGTCCTTCAGTCTAAGATGTTATAATATAAGCAACTAATCAAAATTTTCTTTAAAATTAAACCTCTCCCACGAATCGTTGATGTCGTTAGTAGTTCGCCAGCTGTTTCCTAGCTTATCACCCCACAAAGCAGGGTGCAGGTCTCCCCTGCAGAACAAAACAAGAGAGCGAATGTCATAAATGAGAATAAACAAAGAACGGCCAGAGTTAAGAACAAGGCGGAATGAAGAAGGAAGAAAGGGAGTTGATCATATGAAGTTTAAAAGTGAAGATTTGTCCCTCTTCTAAAAATTTATAGCTCCACCCCTATACAAGGAGGAGTAGTTACCATTCACAAAGAGAAAAGAAGATGGGGCGCCCGGCCTTCATCAGCGCTCGGGTCATGACCGGGTATCTGCAAAGGAAAAGATCAGCAGGCTGCTTCATCTTATAAAGTGAATTGTTTGGTTTATGGTTGTAGCAATTACATTACCTAACAGTTGGTTTAATGTTACCATTGTTGCAATTATCATACTTCAAATAGTCAATCCCCTGCCAAGTGAAATAATGTGCATCAACAATCATCCGCCTAGAAGATGAACAAAATGGAAAAGAGAAAGGAGGAAAAGGGAAAACAAAAAGTTTGCTTTTAGTTGGAAAATTTTGATAAGGAGAAGTATATGTTGTTTCATACCCATGAAGCAAAAGTTTTGGCATCTTGTTCCTCGTGGCCAAGTGATCCGGGCATGGTTTTGCTGCAAGTAAAATACCTGCACACAGTTGCATGATAATTTAATGTAGAAGTACAACTTTACAAAAGAGAGCGTGCAAAGAGATTTAAACAGGTTAAAAATGTGATTTCATACTTAATATTTGTATCATTTTTAAATTTTGTTCTTGATATTTTCAAAATTTCAATTCGTTCTTCATGTACATGTCTCAAAAAGTTAAAAATTCATCTGAATTGGAATTAAACCATATTTTAATTTGATAAATTAAATAGGTACACCATATAATTAAAAACATACCTACTACACATGATTCTTTTTTTTTTCTCTTTTTAAAAGGACCTACCATACATAGAAGTTATAGATAATTACTATTTTTTTTTGACAAAGTATAGATAATTACTATTACATAAAATACTTTTGAGAAAATTTAATACATAAACATAAAAGAATAAATTATAACTTTTAAAAATTATGACGTGAAGTTGAAAAAAATAAAATATAAATTGTGCATTTGAAAATTATTGTTACCCAGCATCTGAATAGATTCCAAGCTTAAGACCCTTGGCGTGAACGTAGTCTGCAAGAGCCTTCATGCCAGATGGAAACGTTGACTTCTTTGGAACCAAATTACCCTGAAATCATATTGAAAATAAGTCAGAATTCTCAGAGACATAAAATCAAACAGTTCTCATGCAATCTCGAGAAAGAAGAAAAAGAGAACGGAAACGAAAAATTACCTTATCATCACGAGCTATCTCAGCCCAGCAATCATCTAAGAAAAGGTAAATATCATATAATTTTCCTTTTGAATCTTGAAATTATAGAGTGAGAAAGAGAGAGAAGAGATCGGCCCATACCTATATTGACATATTTATATCCAAGCTTCGAGAGCCCAGTGGAGATCAAGGCATCAGCTGCCGAAACAGGTCTTCTTGTTATTAATCACAGTTTAATTTTTGAGTGATGAAGTAAAGAGAGATTGAGCGGTCAAATTTACCGGTTTCTTTAATCATTTTCTCATTAATATTGCACGCAAAGTGATTCCAGCTATTCCATCTGTCAAACAACAAGAAATTTTCAAATTAAAAATAAGAACAGATTCATCAACATTCTTCCTCCAATCAGATAGCACAAAATGGAAAACATAATTTATCCAAAAAGAAAGAGAGAGAAAATTTATCTTGCTAGTATATTGATGAAAAGGACAAATACAGAGATCGCGAAGAAGAAAACTAGAGAAGTGTGTGCCAATAACGTCAAACCTCCTCCTCTGCCTTTCGAAGAACACAAAATTAGCAAAATAAAGAAAATATCATAGCTGTTCATCTTAATTTTCCACCGGATTATAATCAAAAGTTCGAGCGCGAGAGAAACAGATAGATGAAAAGCTGAAAATCTAATTGTTTAGAAAATAACTGCAAATTAACATACAAATCTGCAGAAATAACAGAGGATCGACATATATGCACAAATGGAAACAAAACCGATGAGACTCTGATAGATCGGAGAACTCACCCCATCGGAGGAGTAACTCCAAGGCCATTTGCAAGCAGATTCCGCCTCAGTAACTCGTCGTCGGCAGTGATCTCCGTCATTCTGGAAGTGGCTGAAACACTCGCCACCATTACCGAAGAGTACACTACCAATACCAACACCGCCATCGCCATTGCCGCTCCTCCGCAGTAACTCCGGCACTCCATTTCTACACTTCGAAGCAATTTCTTCTCAGTACGTGGAGTGTAAAAATTGAAGTTCTGGTTTTAACGATCGGGATAAGCCACTGATTGGAGAGCGGAGTGTCAGTATTTATATTGACTTCTGTAATGGACTGACTGATGTTTTTTTCTCAATTACGAAAATGCCCTTCCCATCTGAGTCGAATCGTTGAGTCAGATCGCTTTACTTTTGGTGGAAATGGGAAATCATCATCATTGTGAATGCAACTCTCCGCTCTCCCAATTTTCGAGTGTGTGTGTGTATATATTATACACTTAAAAAAAAAAAAAAAAAAGATAATTATATTACGAATCTACAACTCACGTCTTTTTAATTTGTATTTTTTAAGGAATCATATCTGTGTGTTTTCCCAGAAAAATACTTTTGAATGTCTTTGTGATTCTTAGAATCTTAAAAAGCATATTCTCATATGAAATTTTAAGCTAAATTATAAATTTATTTTTTTTTTCTTTTAGAAATAAATTTTAGTAAATTATTTTCTATAATTATTTTGATTTAGTCTGTGAATTCTATATAGTCTAATCTAATAAATTAAATTATATTCCGATAAATGAATGAGAAGTAAGATTCAATTATATCTATATATTAGTAAAAGAAATAATTTCATTGATCGATGAAATTACAATTTCCTTTTTTTTATGGAGAGAGTTGAATTCGAACTTACGACTTTTTAATCACAAATATGTATTTTCACCCGTTGAACTAAACTCAAGCTAGCAATGGGTGAATGGTTGATTACACAAATTTTGTGAAAATTATGGAAAGTACAAAGACAAGCTTGAAAGTAATTTTTCTTTTTTTTTTCTTTTTGACATTTAAAGTAATTCGTTGTGAGCATACAAAAATGGGAAATGACAGAAATATTCGAGTAAATTTATCCAAGATATTAATTCGAAATATCGTAATAGGATAAATGAAAAATAAGGAGAAATAATTAATTTAATAATTAAAGACAGCGAAAAAGAAACGGGCTTAGTGGCCGATTAATGTCGAAAAGGATAAGGAATCTCTCTCGGTGTGGGATTTGTGGATAATAAAACATGACAGCCACGTTGGAAGTGGACCCTAGGTAGGCTCCCGTTTGATTTTAATATTTTTTTAGTACAACAACGTAAGAATTTGAACTCTAGAAAATAAAAAAGTGCAGAGTAACATCTTAGTAAGTTTCCTAGTGAATTACAGTGATCATTATTTATTTTAATGAACATTGAAATTCTACTTCACAACAAATAAAATTAGTGGAGCTAAATTTAGGTTCACGATCTCAATATTTTAAATAGTGATTATTTTGATCACTATATCTTATTTACTTTATATTTTTTTTCAAGCATAACACTATGAATAATATAACTTTTTTTTGAAATATTATCAAATGTTATAATGTTATATTAACGGATTTTTCACTGTCTATAAAATATGTTAGAATTTTGTGGGATCAAAATATTCACTTTTTAAAATACATGAACTAAAGTAATTTTTTTTTAATATAGAGACCAAAATACGCTAAAGAAAATATGACGTACGCCTAAACATCACTGAGAAAAATGATTTGTTTACATAAGGTTGATTAAAAATTTTGATGACGAACAATTCATTACTCTAATTATGTAGGTTAGGTAACTTCGTTTGTGTTGGACGAATTTACAATTTAAATGATAACTCAACTCATAAATAATTATGGTATTATGAACTATTCTGACCCATTAGGTTTCACTTTGTTTAAGCTCTCAATTGAATTAACTATGTCATTGATTTTTCTAACATCGTCCTAATAGTGAAATACTCAATTAATATAAAAGATAAAACAAGACCGAGTCAATATCAAACACATATATTTAAATATATCATTTGGTTTACAACGTACGCCTTCCAAATATTTTGAAAGTTTTCTTTGTACTTCCAATGTAATATTAAAAGTTTGGTCAAATTTGGTCATTAAATTTTTAAGATCCTGTTTAATAAGTCTTCATATGGTAAAAATCTTTGAACTTTCAAAATCGTAGTCAAACTTAGCTTTTAATAACACAGTCCTCAAAGTTTCATATTAACCTAAAAAATTTCAATCAGATTTCTAAATCTCTTTTTCCCGCGAAAAGAGAGAGAATTAGGAGGGTTTGAATAACCCACCAACTCTAATAATCAAATCCAAACTAGCAATCCGAAGACTCAACCCAACGTAACCCAACTCGAAAACATAAGAGTTGGATTTCACACTTCATTTCGATCTTTCCATAGCAAAATCGACCGACCCGAATTTTCAGTACTAGTGTTCTTTTCCTCTCTCGTTTGGCTTCTTTCCTTTTCATTATGGCAGAAAGACAAAACACTATAGGGTGATGTGAAGCAATAAAGAAGAAAGTGGAAGAAGAGAAAGTGTGCTAAAATCCTTTCCCTTTCTCTCTTGTTTGATTTGAAATTTGTATTCTTTTTGAAAAAACCAACTTTCTTTTTGCTTTTTCTAATTTTTACAAGGCCTTTGTTTGGTTGGCCACAAATTAAATCCACAAAAACTTGATTTCCGTGGTTGAATTTTATTTTCCAAAAGACAATTTCTATGATCGTGAAGTGAGAGAAGATAGAGGAGACTTTATTAGTATTGAAAAAAAAAACCACTTATAGATTTTTTTTTCCCAACAAGTTTGTGGGATAGTGGGGCTAAGTTTTAAAGGAAAAAAAAAATAGTGCACATCTTTTTGTTTAGTTTTTTCCGTCGGGTTTGATAAATGATGGAACCGACTTACTTGTTTTGCTTTTTAGTACAACATATGCGGATGAGAGATCGAACTCAAAATTTATTAGTTGGAGATATATGTTAATTACCGTTGAATTATGCTCGTTTTGGAACCAACCTACTTGTTACTTTGGTATTGATCGATTTAGTAGATTATTAAAAATTTGACAGCAAAAAAGGATGAATAGATGAAAGTTTGATAAATGATAGAACCGACCTAATTGTTACTTTGGTATTGATTGATTAGTAGTAGACTAATAAAAAATTAACAGTAAAAAAAGATGGATAGATGAATGCATAAAGGGAGAATGAGGAAAAAAGAGTTTTTTTTTTTTAATTATCATTTCTGCTCTTTTTTTATTACAACATGTGCGGGTGAAGATAAGTCACAATTTTTTAGTTGGAAATATACGTCAATTACTACAAAGCTATGCTTGTTTTAGCAATTATTGTTTCCTTGTTTATTTTGTTTTTAGACTCTTTTATCTTTTAGGCACGTAATTCTGTGTTTTATTTCCTTAATAATGAATGCTTTGTTAATTTTCAAGTAATTAATGAATTGATTTAATAACTAATTTTATCACAGAAACAAAAAAAAAGATATATAAAATAAAATCAATAAAGCATTACCATGCCATCCTAAGAAATTATAAAATCAATTAAAAGAATATCCAATCAACGTTTCACTATCTAGAAAACTAATGATATTCATTTGAAAAATAAATAAAAAAAACTAATGATATTGTATTTACTATTTTGGCCTTCCTTTTAGCACAATTTTAAAAATTCAAAAACAAATTTTTTATGCTCAAAAAATTATATTTACGAAATGGTATGAAAAGTAAACTTAATTTCACCGATTAATTTTAAGCAATGGATATGAATTGACTTTTTTTAATTATTTGATAATTAAATACAACGATCAAGGCATATTGTTGTCGGAAGTTCGATCTCCATTCTCACGTTACTATAATAAAATAAAAATAGTATTTAAATTAGAATGTGACATGATAAAAAAAAATCTGTAGACATATCTATTTGGACACGTAAGTGGTATGGATCTCTGACTATTTTGGTTTTGATATTGACAATTTTTAGGGCATTTTATTTTTGTTCTTTTTCAACACTGATGGTTCACCCTTTATTTTTATAATAGATTTAAAATCCCAACGTTGTCTCTTTTGGAGTCCAAAGCAAACGTTTTGACTCATAATCACTTACAAATAATATTTTTAGCCTTTAAATTTGTTTTATTCCAATCCTTGCAACTTTGTGAATATTTAAATTTTGAACTTTTAAAATCTCTATTTTATTTTTTATAATCTAATATTTATCCATCAATATGTTAAGGTACATCTTCAAAGCCACAATATTATTAATTTGTTAAAGTAGCTTACAAATCCAAGACATTTAACCCTTACAATTACATTTGTAACTAAAAATACATTGTTATTTACCTTTTTAGTTTTCTAAATTTTTAGGTATAAAATCATTTGAATGCAAAAGGATATTCATCAATTTTACATTTATAAGTGTAATTTTCCCTTTAAATACTATTAATTTTAGAACCTACGACCCAAATGTAAAAGAATTCATGTAATAATGAAATTTATTTGGAACAATTTTTCCCTTTTTTACATGTTGGAAAATTTTTAGTACTATGTAGTTGAAATTTGTTTCCATACGTCTCCCTCCATTAATTGTTTGTCATAACAAATGTATTTAAGAATAATGTAGAGCCCCTAAAATAAAATAATAAATCACTTAATCATGTGTCAAATTGTGAATGGAGGAAGTAGCTATTCGTCCTTCCTTGAAATGGAACTTTCATGCTGGAGCAAGAACTAGCATGAAAGTCGATCTATTACGACCAAAATTTTCCCATACTAATGATTTAGAATGCTACAAACTGAAAGTAGAGCAGAAAATTTTGGGGAATTGATGAAAGTCTGATCCAATTCTTCATCTCCCTAAAAGAAGAAGATTGGATTAATAGCATAAACTCTTCACTATTCAAAATTACACAGCAATCAGTCCAAAAAAATCCAGGGGAATATCCACCACCCCCTTCTCACAACAAGAAAATCAAAATACCGGTTCAGCCCTCTTTAGATGAAATACTAAATCACTATACTTGTAATAATCAGCAAAAAAGGATAGATTGAGATCCGACTGCAATGGTAAATAGAGATAAGGAACGCACACCTGGGAGCGATTCCGAATTTCGCTTGTCTATTTTATTCACTTCACGATGCATATCTTGATGACGGAGGCAGCTCCGATACGGTGAAGTGCAACAATGGCGTCGCCAGGATTGCACAGTCCCTTTCCCATGGCTGATTTCAGAGCAGCTTCTAGTATCACTTCTGTGGATTCGGCATCAGTGGCCTTTGCAGATCCTTCAGCAAGTATGGGAATCAAGCCCCTGTGGATCAGGCTGTGTCGGGCTGGGGCCTCATCGCTGCAGGTCCAATCAAAAGAATCAGTAGTTAAAACAGGGACGACGACTGAGAGGATCGGAACAGCTGGCCTATACTTGGCAACCAACTTTGCTGTGGTTCCACCACGAGTCAACACGACAATGAGCTTCGCTTTTGCCTTGTTAGCGGTTCGAACAGCTGAGGATGCAAGACTCTCCAATGGGCTCATTGGAAGTGGGGTGGCCCTTATCATCTCCTTAAAGATGACCCCATAGTCCAAGGATGATTCTGCTTCAATACAAATACGAGCCATGATCTTGACAGCAAGTTCAGGATATGACCCAGCTGCACTCTCACCACTAAGCATAACACAATCAGTGCCATCAAGAACGGCGTTAGCTACATCTGTTGCTTCTGCACGAGTTGGCCGTGGAGATTTGATCATTGATTCAAGCATTTGGGTGGCTGTAACCACAGGTTTGCCAGCAAGATTACACTTGTAAATCATCATTTTCTGCGCCAAGAAGATCTTCTCAACTGGAATTTCCATTCCAAGATCACCTCGAGCAACCATGAATGCATCAGTCTCGCGCAAGATTTCATCAAAATTGATAACTCCCTCCTGGTTCTCAACCTTGGGTATCCACAGCAAAAGATAAATAACCATTAGATCCAAACAATATGTAATGCAACAATATTGGAAATAAACATTGTTTTTAAAGTAAGAAATATACTAGATGAAAAGCATGTACAAAGAAAGACTAAATATTGAAAGTATGCATATAAAATGCCCAATATGGTTGCGAGCAATACCTTGGCATCAAATGTAACAACTCATTAACTGACAACCCACTCAACTAGCCCACATTGATGTATGAATCAAACGAAGAATCCAAAACTTTTGTGCACAAAGCATGCATACATGGAAGCAACAACAAAATAAGGATTTCGCAAGGCAGAAAGCACCAAATCAAAGCCAGCTGAGCAGCTCCTAATGCATTTAGTCGTGTAATACTGATTTCCACGATGAAAATGTACAATTCCTAACCTAAATAACAAAGTAGTCAAGCAACCGCATGCAATGTCTAAAACTATCCAAGACTGTCTAACCATAAGAAGCAACAGATGATGATAATTATCATTGTAGATAAATAAAATAAGAACTGGAACTGGAAGCACAATACAGACCTTTGACATCAGTTTTATATGCTTTGAATGGGGGCCAAGAACCTTGCGGACATTGACTAGATCAGAACCCTTACGGACAAATGAAAGAGCAATCATATCGATACTGTTGGGAACACCCCAATCGAGAATATCCTCTTTATCCTTATCTGTCAGAGTAGGAAGATCCACCACTACACCAGGAAGATTCACATTCTTTCTTTCTCCCAACATGGCAGTGTTTTCACAACGACATCTCACCGTCCCACCTACTGCATCACAAGACAGGACAGTGAGGGTGATGGTGCCATCTGAGCACAATATAGTATTTCCTGGCTTCAAGTCAACAGCAAGCTTCTGATAACTCATTGAGATCATTTTCTCATCCCCCTTGATGCTATAATCTGTAGTTATGATAACTTCCTGACCTTCCTTCAGTTGAATAGGTTTCCCATCCTTCAGGAAACCAGTTCGAATCTCTGGTCCCTACCATGGTGAATAAGAGGAGAAGCATCATGAGAATTCAGTATGCAAATGCCAAAAAAAAACAAAAAATTAAATGAACCTAGTACGCCAGGAATTTTTTTAACTTGATGCATTTTTTTTTCAGAAGTGCAAGTATTTTTTAATACAGTATATATTTGATCCTCAAGCTCCAACTTTACCAAGGAAACAAACATGTGTCGCCTCAGATAACCAAAGGACTATACAGATGTTTAAGTTCTCTAGTTAAAATGTTTGCATGAATAGTAGCAAAAAGACAGTATTAGGCAAACTCTCCTACAAGACATCGTCTTTGCATTAGACATTTTACACGCAAAGGATCATGAAAGTGTTGCAAGATAGGTAAGACTTCAGAATTTAAAGTTCAGGAGTTGGAAAAAGAAATAAAAAGGCTTCCAAACACTATATTAACCTGACCACAGGCAAGTGAAAATACCAAAAGGAGCTGTGCCAGTATATCTACCACCAGCAACAAAACTGCCAAATATGATGATATTCATACATATCAATACCATCCAACTACACAAACTAACAGCAAATTGTTACTCCACAATCACTTATTTAGAGGCCATATATAGCTTTTGAAAATCCGTCAATATGTACCAGATTTAAAGTGAAAAATCATGCAGCCAGCGCAACTAATTCTCAGACTAAGATATAGATTGAATATTTTTCGTAAACTGCATATCAGCTTATCAGGTTGTCTGAATTTCAAAGGGAACCCAAAATTTACTTATTTGCAATAGGGAAAAAAATCTCCAGAGACACCGAAAGGCGAATAATACAAGATTTGCCCCAAGTGTCACCATTGTATTTGATATGGTGGTTTTCGTACAACTAAGATGGTGTCAATTGTCATTGGATCTTGACGTGAAACAAATGAGAAAACAATTTCAACGAGGTTCTTAACCTTGCAAGTGCATTGACAAGCAAAACATCAGGAATTTTCATATTCCACAATCTATAATCCAGATCGTTCTTGCATCCATTTTCAAATCACCCAAGCCAGAACCAATGATAAATATTAGAGAAACATAAAATACCATCTCGAATTATCGCATGCCTCGTCATTTTTTAACAGAGACCATAGCGGGAAAAGAAAAATACCTTGGTATCGAGCATGACGGCGCAAAGGATTTGAGTATTCTGCATGGCGGCCCTGAGATTGTTCAAGGTTTCTTGATGATACTCATGGGTACCATGAGAGAAATTGAAACGAGCCACATTCATGCCAGCCCTGAGAAGCTTCTCAATCATAGGCACCGATCGGGAAGCAGGTCCCAGAGTACAGACAATTTTCGTTTTAGGGATACGTCCATCACTAGGAAGTTCCTTGAGAATCCCCTCAATATCAATATTGGCCATTTGCTACTGCTTCCTCTTCGCTAGGGTTCTGTAAATCAACCCAAAAACGTGAAACATATATACAAAAAGAAAAACAAAATGGGAAAAAAAAATCAATCAATCCAGGATAGGTAAATAGAATGAGATCCGAAAAACTCGAAGAGTAGAGATTAACTGATAACTCAAGGAACAGAAAACTAGGAAGGAAACATCAAAACATCAAAATCTATGACAAGTTTGAGAAAAAGAAAAACAGAAACAGAAAAAATCGGAGACAAAGATGAATATCCGAGAGAGATCTTCATCTACCTCGTGTTGGTGAAGAACAGATTTGAGATCAACTGAACTTGTTCTTGTTGTTATTGTTCTTGTTCTTGTTCTTCAGCTGTGTCTGTAGCGTGGAGTTGTGTGAAATGGAGAAGGCCTCAGGATTCCGCTACCACCGTTTCTGGTTCTTCCCTATACCGCTCCGTAAAACTATATATTCAACAGAGAATATTTGTCGAAATATTGACCTAAAAATTGAAAAAAGAAATGCTAATATGGAAAGTGGAAACTTCCGTAAATAAATTAAATTATTTTAAAATTTTAAACAGAAATTAAAATTTAAACATTTTTCTTAAGGGCGAAATTTGCTAAATTGGAAAACAAATTTTGTCCCTATTTTTACTAAGGTAACTATTAAGTCAAATTAGCAATAATTTTGTTAGGATAATTTAGTCCCTGTAATTTAAATTTTGTAATAATTTAATTATTATCATAAAAAATTCATCAAAATTAAGTGTCGATTTTTATCCTATAACAACTTAGTTTTTTAATTTATAAATACATTTGATTCATTATCGTTTTACATATATAAGAAACTTAACAAAAAATTCACAATAGAAACTAAATTGTAGACTAAAACTAAATACAGAAAACATTTTTAAGCAACAAAAAAAAATCTAAATTGTACCTGACCCTTTTTTTGATAATTTAAGATTTAAGAATTTGTATTTAATTCTCAACTTAAGAACAAATAAAATACATTTTTAAAAATATTTGTATGCAATTAAATAAAATTTTAAATATATCAGTATTTTTTTCTCTCTAGTTTCTACCTCAACTTTTAAGACTCAAATATTTTTATTTCAATTGTTCAATTTTGCATAAAAGAAATATTAATTTTACTTCATTAAAATCTCGACTAATCGAGCCGTGTTCGTGTATCCACCTCCAATTTGTTATATTGCAAATATAAATAATGTTTATGTATTTTAACTTTTTTTTTCTTTTTTGGAGTCAGTAAATATGATATTGGAATTCAATGAAGTTACCAAAATATGCAAGCAAGAAATAGAACTAAAAAAAACAATAAAATAATTTTTTGATATTTGGTTTTAATAGTACTCCTTTGCGAGAAAATAATTATTATTAAAAAAAATCATTCACATGAAAAATATGGGGGGAAAATAAAAATCCATGTGGGGTAAAAGCTGTGTGCGTGAGGGGAGGCGAGTGAGTGGCGTGGGACACGTGGATTGGATCTATGGCCCTCGATAACTATGGGCTACGGGAGATCGTAGGGACACCACGCGCTCTTCTTCATGATGGCGTTTCACGCGCCTCCCAATTAACTTGTGGGGCAAGCATAAGGGAATATTACTCTTAATATTCCACCTCATTTCCCTGTTTTTTCCTTTCATTTCTTCCAATCAAAAATTTTTTAATTAAATTTAATTCATTTTGGGACGACAATGCCATTGCCTTGCCACCACCATAATTGCGTCTACTCTTTTGAAATTTTCATTGTAAATTTACAATAACAATTTTTTATTATGATAAATTACGAGTTTAATCTTCGTCTCGAAATTTTGATACTCGTGTGTGTGATCGATAAATTTTAAAAATTTTAGTAATGTCTTTGAACTTTGTAGTGTGATTATATATTGTTTTTATTATTAGCTCTGTAAAGTAAATTTTAATGATACGATATGTTAGTTTATCATGGGTGCATTACTTGAAGTAAATAAACGACTAGACAAAAAGAAAAATAGTTTAAATGTAAAATTTGTCTCTCCCAAAAATTTATGGTTGTTTTGTCTTTAATATTGACCAATTGGGTTATGTTTGTTGATGTTAAGTTCAAATCCTATTTTGATTTCTCTATTTTCAATCGTGGTTCATTTTTGTTTCTATATTTTCGAAACATCTTCTATGATCTCATTACTTTAAAAATAATATATTTAAATATTATTATTACTATTTCAATATAGTGCAAACAAGGCTTGGATCTTAAATTGAGGACAAGAAAATGGTTGGAGGAAGAGATATGAAATATTTGGTTATAGATGAGAGAAAAATGAAAAAACTCCATAGAATGAACTTCCTTTTTAACACCATTAAATATTTGAATACTAAGACAGAGAAATGTTAAAATTAAAAAAAATTAAAAAAATTATTGAGTTGTCAAATATTTAAATGGCGGTAAGTAACCCAATTTTTTCACGTAGTTTTAAACTTTAGAGAGTTGAAAAACAATGGAAGCATAGCCCCTTGTTTTGGAACAATTAAGAAACCAATAGAAATAGTGGGTCAGTTGTTTCTGATTGGGCTCTTTCACTTTATTTCAAAACCACTTCTTATGTTTAACTTATTCCTTTTTTTTTTTTGGACTTCAAAATCTCCATTGTTTCTGAAAATAGACCATTGTTTTGTAATATCTATAATGATGTTGATGGTTTCTATAGAAGGTAGTGCACGAAAGTTGAATAGGTAAAAATCAACTTTAGCATAGTTCGACTGGTCCGATTAGAAGGTCATAAATTTGAATCCTCAGTCTACATGTTGTATTCAAAAGAAAATGTTCAACTAGCCCGACCAATAGGTCATAAATTTGAATTATCGATCTACATGTTGTATTAAAAAAAAAATGCTCAACTGGTCCGACCAAAAGGTCATAAATTTGAATCCTCAATCTATATGTTGTATTCAAAAGAAAAGTTGAAGGATTAAAATATTCAAAATTACATTAAAGTTTTGATATTTAAATTGATCATATTTTAAATACTGAAAGTTTATGTGCGTGGATGGACAATTCAAATACAACACAATGGATAAGATACTTGTTACCTTCATGACTACCCTCCATTTGTTAAACAAACAACTTAGATGTAAACCCAAATCTTAAATCTACCCTTAATCAACACACATGGTTTTAACTTGTCTGTGTATATCAATTTCATTAATAATTAATACCATAATTTAGCTGACAACTTGAGTGTAACTCAGAAAAATAATTCATGTACTACGAGAATATTACACTTGCTTTTACCTATACAAATAAATCTTTTATGTTGGTGGATCTCACATGGTTTTTAATATGATGCTGACGTGAGAAGCAACGAATGAAATGAGTATTCATACTCTCGTAGTACCAAAAAATTTCTTGCATAGCTCGATATTTCTTTGACAACCAAATGTAGTATGATCATTAATTAATGTGTGTGCAGACTGATCCGAACATTTACAGATATCAAAAGAAAAAAGAAAAGTGAGAAAGACTTTTGGTCAGCGTTATTGAGAAAAACAAAGGGTATAGATGGAAGAAGAAACCACTTTTCCAAAGTTTTTGAATTTTGAAAGAGAAGTTTCTAGAAAGTCGTGTGAGTCATTTAGTAGAATTACGCATAGCATGCCAAAACACCGTGGGCAATACCTTGGACTCTTTTTAAAAAGTTGCAATTCTTTACGTATTTTAAATGAAAATTTAGTTAATAACATTAGCATAAATAGATTACAAAATTTACTTTTTTCGTAACCTTCTCTTTTTAAATTTTTTTAATTTTAAGAAATTGCAGCAAACAATAATCATTGAATGAAAAAAGTTTAAAGTACCAAAAAAAATAAAAGAATGAAAAAAGTTTAAATCCTAGTTGAACTTTTACTTTAATTTATTTTAATCCTTATATTTAAAAAATGTTGATTCTAGTTCATATACCTTCAACTTTGGTTAATTTTAGTTTTTAAACGTTGATAACGTCCATTTTGGTCCTTCTGTTTTTTAAAATGTGACTATTTTAGTTTTTTTCATGGTCATTTTTATCTCTTATTTAGATCACAATTTTAGCCTAACATTTCAACCACTAAAATTTTTGAAATGTAGTCATAAATGTGTATTAATTAGAAGGTTTTCACTGTATATGTGTTAAGATTTTGTAAATAGATACTAAAATGATTGTTTTTAAAAAAATACAGGACCAAAACATACGATTCGAAACCACAGTGGATAAAATAAACAAAAGTTGAAAATACATTAACTAAAATGAACTTTTTGAAAGTATCAAAGACCAAAATGAACCAAGACCGAAAGTACATAAACCAAAATAATATTTAAACTAAAAAAAGTTACAGGTAAAACTTAGTTAATGCAAAAAAAAGAACAATTAAAAGGAATCATGAGAAAAATAGCAAAAAAAAAAAAATTGACAAAAAGATAAAGTACCTAAAGAGTTCAAATCCCCGCTGATGTTGTACTAGAAAAATAACAACAATGTTTATAGATGGCATTAAATTACAAAAATCAGAAGAAAAATTGTCCAACCAAATATGTCGTGGGCTTGCGGTTTAAATTGTTAGTTATTTATTTTTATTAAAAATTCATTAAAAAAAGGAGACAATATAATAATTTAGGTGCAGTTTGAAAACTCATTTAAATTTGTAGTCAAATTTTAAAAACAAAAATTACTTTTTTTTTTAAATTTTTGTCTAGATTTTAAAAATATTTATAAATACTACGTAACAAAAATAAAGAAACAATAATATTTTTAAATTTAATTTTAAAAAACAGAAAATAAAAAACAAAATAATTATCAAACCTTAAGATTAATGGATTAGTTAGTGTACATACTGTCACAGTCTGTCACACATCGAATCAATAATTGACCAAAATCATGCTTTATTTCATTATTATAAAAAGACAATATTCCAAAAGCTTAAAACAAATTAAAAATTAACAACTTACTTAGGAAAAGACCTCCTAGCCTCAAGGGGCCCTGGACGGTCATTTTTCCGGACCGGGATCGATAAGTGGAAGTCACAAAAAAAAATCCTGTGATTAAACTAAAGTTTGAAGAGTACATATGATATTACAATGTTATTGATCTTGGTTTCAAATATTCCAACCCAAATTGCATTTTCTAAGAGAAAAAAAAAATTGTTGAGGTTGAGATTAAATAATTGATCTTAAAAGAAGACAAAATGTGAGTAAATACAAGATATAATAGCTGGCAAAATTGGTCCAATAATTGGGAAAAGAAACTAACTCAGGAGAGCCATACCAGTGCTTGCTGCCTCAGCTGGAAAACTGATGATCCTTCAATGTTGTTGGCCATGGCTTCTCCCTCCTCTTTTTCTATGTTACAGGGCCACCAAATTCTGGAAACACCGCTGATGAACTCGAACTTGAACTCAGGCCACAGTGGGAGTGCTGATCCTTCAATTTACGGTTGTGATTTTGGCGCTTTCTCTAACCATGGTTTGGACGAAGAGCTCGCCTGCCCGGTATGAGGATCGAACCTGACCGAATAACAAGAAAATAAGAAGTCCCAGATGAACTCACTTTTGGATACATTATGAGAACACACACGCATCTCAGATTTTATTAAGAAGCTAATTCTAGAAGAAAGCTTACCAGGGGTCCACTAGCCACATATCGGAACCCAATCGACTCCCCGTATTCTTTCCAGAATGCGAACTTTTCGGGAGTGATGTATTCTTTGACAGTCAGGTGTAATGGGGTAGGCTGCAAGAGAACAACCGTGTCTTAACAAAAACGAGCGATTAAATTGTCGACAAGTGATGGGTCTACTGAAACTTCTAATATGCATGAGCTGATGCAGCCCTTGGTTTCTCCCAGAAGTTATCACACTATAATACCCAAGGGATTGCAAAAAATGATCCACATTACAACCATTACGATCAACAAAGGAAAAGAACTTAGAACAGTCAGAACTTGGCCAAATTCGGCCGGACTTCATTCAAATCGGTTCCATGGAAGGTAAGTTGAGCCAAGGACTATCATATTTCAATGTGAGGAATAATACATGTATCTATGAGTCAGACGGCTAAGGATGAACAAACCTGCAAATACTGGCCAAGTGTAAGAATATCCACATCTATGGCCCTTAAATCAGCTAGAGCTTCCTTCAATTCGTCATCGGTTTCTCCGAGGCCCAACATGATTGAAGTTTTAGTGATCATTCCCAGCTTGCTGTGCTTTGCATGTTTTAAAACGGATAAGCTCTGGTCGTACCTGCATAGTACCGAAACGTATGTGAGAATCTCGACCAGGTGAAGCATGCATAACTAACAAATTAAAAAACTGGTCAAGAAAATAAGGATTCCAAATACGTTGAACTGAAATCCTTCATTGGTTCTTCAGAAAGCAGATGTTCCAAGGTCTGAGTTATTTATCATGAAACGAGTAATAGAGAAAAACATAATTTCTTTTGGATCGTGATTTAAGATTCAGGAACCTGAAGGCAAAACTGTATTCACTTTTGGAGATGAATTTGCACAGTAAGTTAATTGGTGATGAAACTTACCCAGCTCGAGGATCTCTTACGATTCGTTGAAGCCGTTTCACAGTCTCGATATTGTGAGCAAATACATCTAATCCTGAGTGCACTAGAGTGTCCACAGCATTCAGGTCACCTCTAAAATCAGAAGTTAAACATTCAACCATGATCTCAGGCTTAAGTTCCTGCACAAGAGATTCATTAAGATGAATCAAACTTCCAGTAATTTTTCCAAGAAACCTTCAGTAATTAGAGTTTACAAATAAGAAGAAAAAAGAACCATGGTAGAAAAATCTGTTAGACCTTCATAGCTTTGACGGTCTGGGCAAAATGTCCACTTCCTCCATCGGGAATATCATCGCGATCCACACTTGTTAGGACAATGTAATCCACACTAAAAAGGAATATGGAAAAAGAATTCTACATCATTAAAAACTAATTACATCCATTAACTCAAAACAAGTATATTGAGAACAGCCAATATATGCCAAGCAAACCCCAGATGATATCAGGAATTCATTTCACTTCCCCTTCATGTTGAGATAAAGTCATTCAACCAGTAACAGCTCTTTCATCTTAGATTGATAGCAGAACAACAAATCATCTAGATATCAACAAAATGATAAAGAAAAAAAAAAAAGCTAGAACACTATATAGATTCTTGTTAATTGCTTTGCGAGTTAGATATAAGTCAGCATCATCGACACGAGGTCAAGTACGATAAACACCCATCAATTCACCCTTAATAGACAGAGGGAAGGAAGATTCTCAAGAAGGTATAAGGTAATCTAATTATCACATACCCCCAACTGGCAATAGCTTTAGCAGTGTTAATTGGTTCCATTGGATCAGGAGGTGCAGGGTTTCTGCTGGTTTTTACAGCACAAAATCTACATCCCCGAGTGCATGTATCCCCAAGAAGCATGATTGTAGCAGTTGCAATCCCATCCCCTCCACCATTCCAACACTGCCAAAAACATTAGAATTATGAGGAAAATTCTTAATTCTGCAGCTTCATTGACACAAACCCAATTCCAACTCGAAACCAGATAACTGAACTCGTTTGATAATCATTTCGTTTTTTGTTTTTTGTTTTTGATAATTATGCTTGATTGCTCGTCATTTCTTTAGTATAGTATGTTTTCACCTTTCTTCAAATACATTCAAATTCTTACCCAAATTCCAAAACAAAAATGAGTTTCTGAAAACGATTTGAAAAACATAACACCAAAAACAAAATGATTATCAAACTGGCCTAAAAGAACCCCAGATAGAATTTACTACCCTGAGCTAGCTGTTAATCATAACCAGTCGATAAACACGAGATCTTAAGTTCTTTAAATCACCATGAATAAAACGAATCAGTGTTCGAAGTTAAGAGAAGAACCTCTCCAATATTGGGGCATTGAGCCTCCTCGCAGACAGTATTGAGATTCAATCGAGACAACGAGTCCTTGACCTCCTCAAACTTCTCTCCCTGAGGAGCGCGCTGCCTCAACCAACCAGGCTTCTTCACGCTCGGGTCTCTGCCGGTGTAGGGGCCCATTCCGCCGGGATACGGGCCGGCCTTGGAAGAGCCGTCTCCCGATTCCATATTCTCACTCACCTTCGAAAATGGCAATGAAGAAGAAGAAGAAGAAGAGTGCGCCGCGGCGGCCGAAGAATGCACACCCTCGCATCGAATTACCGAAACCGGCGGGCAAAAACGGCCGGAATAATTGGAGAACTTGTGGGGTTTAGGAAATTGGAGAGGAGAAGGAGAAGAGGGATTTGAAATTGAAAGTGAAGGACGAATCATTCTGAACTGAATTCTGTAAACCGAAGAAATCTATCGGTGTGAGAAGTGTCCAAAGAAATTTGGAAATTTGATATATGAATCGAACAAGAACAACAGAAGAAGAAGAAGATGTGTTAAGGCAGTTGGATCAGCAGAATGCTGCTTCGATTACTCCGTCCAACTGCCGGTGGCTTGTTTTCTCATTTTCGTCTGTTTGGTTGCCAATTTATGTGTTCAACTTTCCATTAATAAACAGCAATAATATTTTGTCTACTTTTTTTTTTTGTTTGGAGATTGAAACTCCCCGTATTTTAGTCGCTACTTTTTAGTACCTGTAGTTTAGAATTTTTGTTCATAAATCTTTTATACTTTTACCAGCATAAAATATCGAATTCATCTACTAACCATTTTAGTTGCTTTATTATTATTTTTTTAAATCTCATGTCAATATGTAGGGATAAAAGAGGTTTTAAGCCCTAAAAAATTATTTTGAATTAAATAACATCATGTGAAGTGCAACAATGTAAGATATATCTTAATTATCGCTGAGTTAAGCTCATGTTGCCTCCTAAATTGAATCTTTAAATCTTAAACATTAAGAAAGAGGAAATATAGAAAAATACGTGCTAGATAGAGGGTGAAATAGAAAGTACGTGGTGGAGGGAGGCAGGGTGGCCCTTGCTCCCCTCCTCTGTTTTTTCTTCCCATGGTTTTTTCATAGGGTGTTGCTCTCTGCTTTGTTTCAATTCTTTCATGGTTTTTTTCAATAAGCAAGTAGCATCGATCAAAATAATACAGGGAACTCTCTTACTGCTGTAGAAACAATTTTCGAGGAAGATCCTTCTTCCTCATTGATTTATGTGATGACCGACAATGGTCTGGTGTCAAGATTTTCCCGTTGGATGTTGATAGTATCGTTGCGACTGACAAAATCAAAGACAATATTGTTATGTATGGTATGTGGCTTCGTCACTTAGGTGTTTTGAAGAGTTATCAGGCACGTAATTGAGGAGGGCACCCGATTGTGATCTCTTAGGATGACTCTTCATCTTCGTTGTATCTTGGTTTAGAGAACTTCCATAGTCCAGGAGCAAATAAAATAGAGCAAAAGATGGGCAATGACGAAGGTGCAGCGGCGATCAGCTCGAACATTGTTTTGGAATATGGGGAGACTATCGGTCTTAATTATATTAAGCGTGATTTGGAGAATCTGATGTAATTGTGATGCATGGTCATCACTATTCTGATGTAACACTTAGTGGTATTATTTCTTTATAATGCAGTCTTTGTTTCAAAGAAAAAGTATATTTTAAACGCCAAGTCTAACTTCTCAATTGAAAATTTCTAAAACTAATCAAAGCCCAAGGCTTTCAAGACTAATTGAAAAGAAACTCTTAAGAGTCATTCGATTGGGAAGAGTTTAGAGTCTCTTAGTCATACTAACTTAGAGATTTCAAGTTCGAACTTTCTAGTGAGCTTAACACCAAAGATTATTGATCTCTCTTAGATTTGGATATTAGAGTGGATAAAGGTTCAAAATGTCGAGAGATATGTCGACATGTCGCTCGACATGTTGACATGCTCGACATCGACATAGGGCGGGAAAAGTCGATTTTCCTCTCATGTCGTCGACGTGTCTTTTTTTTTTCTCTTCTTTTTTTAAGGTTATTTTATTTTAATCATCTTCCTACTATGTCACTACAGTCTATAATTTCTCACAACGTTTGTAATCTTAATCTGTTCAATGAAACATTCGCATTTTAATACTCTATAAAGTATAACTAATAAAATTTGGATTTTGCTTTATTGTAATTTCTAATCCAATCTAGTCCTTAGTTACACAATTTAACAATATATATGAAATATTGACATATATAAAGATTGAAATAATCATAGAATTTTTAAAAAATAAAATATTATTATATACAAATAGTGGTGAAACTTAATTAATACCAAAAAGATGATCTCGAAGGATCTAGTGCACTATCTTGATCACTTTGATATAAATTACGATGATTGACACAATCACGAGGTTGAGGTGTTTGGAAATTGTATAAATTTGATTGGAAAGTTGGATTGATGATTGATTTGAAAATTTGTTTGAAAAATGTGTAAATTCAAATTTGAAAAGAGGAGTAGGTAAAAAGTAAACAAGTATGAGTTAATTATAATTTAGAAATATGTTTGACAACCAAGTCGGTAATTATCTCATTTCCAAATGAGTCCTATTACGAAAAGCACTAGCCAAAATTTTACAATTAAAGTATATAATTTCCATCAATCTTCATTAAAGGAAAAAATCTTTTTTCGATATTTTCATCGACATCGACATTTTCATAAGTAAATGGTAAAAAATGGTCATATTCTTATGGTTAAAGGTGATCAATTATAAACTAATTAAACTACAATTCAAGTTTTATTTGCTAATTCAAAAAATTTCCATCAATTTCCACAATTTTCATTATTTTTCCCGAAATATCCATCAACATGTCCGTAAAATCAGGACCTCGACATTTTCATCGACATCGACATTTTGAACACTGGAGTGGATGCAGGTGTCATGGGTATAGGACTGGAAAGCTCCGACTCCCAAATATCCAAAAAAAAGACTAGTAAAAGAAAGTTAAAACTAGAAGTTAACTTAATATCAACTAAGTATAACTCAACTAGTTAAGACATATTCTTGATGGCTCAAACGATCTAGACACAATACCGAAGTAAAAATGTAAGTTCTCAACAATATATCCCACAATTCAACCTCAGGTAATCCCCACCCCACCCAAAAATAAGAATTATCCACTACAAAAATTTCATATGGCTCCCATAAAAACATGATAAGTGGCTTGGCTTTATAGTCTCACTTCCCCACCAAAACTACATTATCTTAGTCATTTCATGCATCAGATGAGTCATCTTTTAAATCCTCTGAATCTGAAATCTCAGCCATCTTTTGAAGAGAATCCATGTCCCCAGCTTCAGAAAGTGTGTGTGTTCTAAGTTTTTCTGCATCTTCACTGAAAACACACAACAAAACTCATATAAGTCAACACTAAAACGAAGATACGTAGTTTCAGAAACTTGTGTTGAAGAAAAGTTTTGAAGTTCCCATCTACAATGGCTCATTGAAATCAAAAGTAAAGTAAGACAACTTTTTAAGGACAGAAACCTACTCTGTAACACCAAATATTTCTTTGACGGTTAAAGAGCTATCTCTCGAACAGAACTCCGGCAGCTGTGCGACATCCAGGCAAATCATCAAACGAGTTAACTTTGGAACAAAATTGTAATATGATGAGAGAACCACGAGCAATAAATCTCAACATGTTTTGTCAGGACGACATACCCGAAAAAAACTAATGTTATGAATTATGTAAAAGGTGATACCGTTATGCCATCCCAGAAAGGTTATGTCTTTTAACTTTCTTTCATATTGTCCCCTCACAAAATTTGTCATGTTAAACATGTCTACTAATGCAAAGGACAGATTATATAATGCACGGGATAGGAGTCTTCTCAATTCAAAAACTTCAATTTCATTGATGAATGAAATATACTAAAGGTGATTATCCGTAGCTCGATTACAAAAAGCCATCCAGTTTGACATGAGATCATTTAGACTATAATTGATGAAGGGGAGTAGAAACATTTACACCAACCAAAAGCTAATAATAAAATTCTATCGTAGAAGTTATTGAAAGAGAGGGATTTATCAGGAAGGTTCTAATCAATTGCGCCCGTATAATCACATGCAGTGTCTAAAATTAAAATATTTTTCCATACTATGGAAACATATTTTACTTTTAATCGCATGCAGTGTTAAAAAGAGCTCAGAAGACCATGTTTTTTGAACTCCGTTTAAATCCAGATACCATTTGGTTTACTAGAGAGAGAGATCGTCAAACAATTGTCCGTGACTTATCGAGATTGAATAAAAAACATTTTCAGAGTAGATAGAAAGATCAAGAAAAAGTGGATCATGTATTGAAACACAAACAGAAAAATGATGAAACAGAATCAAATTTCAGGAGTTATGCACAATCTACTGTTCATCCTACCAACCTCAGACAGATAAAAGATTTTGCCAAAAAGGGCCTGTACGGCTAATTTTCTCTTGAAACCCTTCTCAGTATAACCTGACATATTCATAACAACCGGACCTGAAAAATACAGAACAGTTATCAGAAAGACAAATTACGTGAATGTTCATCTTACACCAATCTATCAATATTTATTAGAAAAAAAAAATACTAGAAAATATCTAACGGTTGTAAGGGTGGTATTCATATTATTGCAGAAGTAATAGTAGTAAGAGAAGCAATAAATGGACAAGAAGTTAATAGACAGTCGCACAAAGAGACTGCCTATCTATAATAGTTGATCATTTAAGCTTTCTAAATAAAAGGTTAAGACTAAATCCATCCAGACTTGCTGGCTTTGCCATTAATAGATAGTTCGATCTGAAATACCCAATTGAACAGTCTGGAATCTCCAGGAATGCGGGTCCAATTCTATTGAACCAGCTGCAATTCAAAAGAATTTTAAATTGAAGTGTCTTGAAAGAGAAATTACTTAGTTTTTCAGAGAAGTTTCACTACTTTCTGCAAATTGGCTATTTTCACATGACCATGCCAAGCATTTTCTATCAAGAGAAAACTAAAATACCGATAGTCTTTCTGAGAGGTCTCTCTCACCTACAAGATAACTAATTCCAAAATTTTTACCTATCCTCTAAGCTCCCTCTATTTACAACTAACTCATCCTAACAAACTACCAAGTATTTACAATTAAGCCACTACTAATATCCCGACAACATTCCCAACATTTCCTTATTACTCCCCCCCCCCCCCCCCCCCCCCCCCAACCCAAAGCAGGAAAAAATTGTGGCCCAAAGAACACGCTTTCCAAAGTCCCCTGGTAGATGATAGAAGTATAAATAAACAAAGAAGATCATATCACCTTTATCTCTCTCAATCCTTCTTGATACCTCATTCAGAATTTCAGCGACCTGCACGTCCTCCAATGCAGAAGCTTTTCTCAGCTGAATTAGGTTGGCAACCAATTCAGGGTTGAAAGGTTTCTCGTTCAATGCATAACGGATGTACTTCCGCAAAATTTCATCCACACTGAAACCTGTCTGGAATGGATAGGATTTAGTTGTTACAATCCATAATGTGAAATGTCCTAGCATGAAGTGATCAATGAAGACAATCAACTCTCATATACGCTGTAAAGAAAACTAGTGTAACTATTCCTCCTAAGATCCTTTGGTAAAATCTGGTTCAGTGGACCTGTGAGAAATTAGGGAATAAAGGAATAGAAGAACTTTCCGCAATATTCATAGAGATTCTGTAAATTCTTTTGATATGGCTGTTCCTGTAAGCTCCAATTTAAGCACACTCTAAACCTTTTTGTAATTATTCCTCCCTTCAAAAATTCACCAACTGAAGGCCTAAAAAAGTTTTCATAAGCTCCTTTAGTTCGAGGATTCCCCCTCATTTCATTTCTCCCCTATCTTTCCCAAGTTCTTAAATGGGAAGTTACTGTACTGTTGCCTCAAAAGAAGAAGAGACTGACCATCCATGTCAGAAAAGCTAAACCAGACAAAAAGCCTCTTACAAAGAAAAACCAAGCTATAATTGAAGATATGAGATATTTAATACAAAACATGGCATTATTTGAAGAACTCAAGATACTTGGACTAGATTTAGTTGATGACAAGAATTATCGCTTCATGGTTACAAGTACAACATAAATTTTACTTGATAATGAAAGAATCTGTAACAGATCTAACCTTCTGCACAATTTCGCTAAGAGCCTCAGGTTTCACTTCATCTCTCCCTTTCTGAAGCAGCTCATCTACTGACTTGCAGAGAATAGCATTTTTTGTGACCTGAACAATATCAACTCCAATCAGTGTAAACTTTATTTCTATAAAAGTGGCACTGACACAGAAATCCACCCGTTGCTGGCACAAATCATTCACATTAGGCACTAGAACTAGATTTTAATCTCAGCCAACTCTCTCTTTCTCACTCACGATTAAACAACTCTAGCATCACAATAATATCAAGATTTAACGATTAAACTGTGAATTTTAATATGTAACAATTTAGTGACTGTAGTATAAAATTATATTTTAATTTTCAAACTTTAGTATATAACGATGTAAAAATCTCCTTAAAATTCAGGCATCTTACATATGTAAACTGATAAATTTCATATGTTATGAAATTTTAAGCACTACATTACATTCTAAAAATCATATTCACCTATGAGATTTATTAGGGCAGGGACTAAATCTAAATAATTACAAATTTGAAATTACGGAGACTGAATCATATTAGGAACTATGTTGTCAAAATTTTAATAACCAAGTTATTGCGTCAGTTTAGAGATCGTTACCGAAGTACACGACCTAAAGTAAATTCAGTTGCAGAGGGGGATGAAAGCAAGTGAGAGAAGGAAGACCTTTCTCCGGCGTTTTTCTTTGGGGGAATTTAATTTCCGAACGGTCTTAACAAAAGCGATGACAAAGGTGACGCCCAAATAAGCCAGAGGAACCGCAAGGATCCAAGGCAACGAGCTCTGACCAACCCTAGGCCCAGGAATTGCCTGAGTGACGGAGCCAGTGAACTCAACGAGGTCCAAGGCCTTCTCCTGAATCCATGGCAGCTCCTCTTCCACCTCCACGAATTCCTCTTCCTCTCCGTGAGTATTACTGCCCTTGGAACTCGTAGATACCTTTGTCGCTGCAGGAACTGCATCGGAGTCCTTCTTCGCCGCTGTTAACAGGAGTGCTGTGCGCTTCGAAATGGTGAATGGGGGAGAGGAAGAAGAAGGAAATGGTGATAGAAGAGACTTGGGGCGAGGAAGCAATTGGGAAGCGTAGGAACAGCAGCAGGAACAGGAACTGAGGGAAGCCATGGCTGAAGGAGGAGGAGGAGGAAGAAGAAGCTCGTTGGTGAAGCGCTTTCTGGGTTTTATCGTCTTCGCTTCAACCACACCGAGAATGTGCAGAAACTCTTTTATTTTTTCAGATTTTTTTTTTTTTGACAGATAAAATAAATGTCACGGTTGACGTTGATATTGATAAATATTTATCTAAAAGTTAGAAAAATATAAAAATAGTAAAAAATATTTAAATTAACCGATAAATATTTTTATTTTTAAATAAATTTAAGATGATTAATATTAATATTATATATATATATATATATATATATATAAATGACATTTTTCATATTTTATCAATTTTTTTTATAATATGACGAAAATGTTGATTTACTCTGACAAATATTTAATACCAAATACCATGAACGTCACTACTAATTATTTTAAATTTGTGTTTAAATAATATTCTTACTCTATCAAAAGTTTCGATTATTTATTTTTTAAACAAAGGCAAAATTTATGAATATTTTATGTAAGTTAACCCATCTTTTATTATTAAGTTCTAACATAAATAGCAATTATTTTAATTTGGTGTCAATATAAAATATAATTTTAATCCTTAGACTTCATCTAATTTTCACTCTCTCTCCGTCTAAATGACTTCAATCAGTTTTCTGTTTAAATTTAAAATTTGTACACATCAGTCTTATACTTTTAATAAAAATCCACATTTAATTTTTGAAAAAAAAAGTTTGATGCACTTAAAATGTGAAATAACTCCATTATTTATCAATATGTTATATTTATATTTAGTTCTCGGAATTAAAATTAAAATTTCAATGTTAAATGACTAAAATAGAAAATAAATATTAATTCCAAACCAAAATCAAACCTTAAAAAAGACACACATAAGTTTTATATTTGTCTCGACAGACCATAGAAAAAGGTTCCAATGGCTGTTAAAACTCATATAATAGGATATTTAATAAATAAATTACAAAACAAGTAGATAAATACAATATGTTAGTCTAGTTAATAATAAACTACCGACCTAAACATAACTTCAAATCTCCACCCTAAATAATGTAATATTAAGAAAAGAAAAAAACAAATAATATATTACAAATATTTGAGTTAAACAGGTAAAAGTGGAGATTCAAACTTACGGTCGAAAATATATTTAATTGACTTATGCTCAGATTGTCGTTGCTGCATTGAAGCCATAATTAAAAAAAAAGGCTTTTGAAAAACCATTTGTATCTGCTTAAGCGATATGAAGGGAGTTCATCATGTATCAAACATTATCTGGCCAAAATTCCCTAAAAAAGGCCCTCTCAAATTCCTTCTCTTGAAATATCCTATCTTCCTCTTGCATCTTCCTCCTCCATTTTGATAGCGCCTTTGTTTTCTTCGAAGGAGGATGTTCCTAGAGATCGAAAATAAATTAGGT
Organism: Momordica charantia; assembly: GCF_013281855.1. Taxonomy (NCBI): domain Eukaryota; kingdom Viridiplantae; phylum Streptophyta; class Magnoliopsida; order Cucurbitales; family Cucurbitaceae; genus Momordica; species Momordica charantia. Next base: position 26,803,444 of record NW_028275167.1, on the reverse strand, counting down.
TAGCTATACTTCCTTTTTTATTTTTTTCCTAGCAATTATTTTGAGTTTGTGGCGAAAATAAATTACGTAGAAACTTTCAAAGATGACCATGTCAAAGAATTTGAATTATCACAGAGAAACACGTGTAAGTTTTGCACGTTGCAGCACATTCAAACCCAATGAAAGCTAGCTTATGAGTTGTTATGAGCAAGTGATCTACGAGATCCAACAGAACTAATAAATGTTTATGGAAAATTTCACTTCATCCCTTTGGCAAAAAGTTGCTCGATTTTTTCTTAGAAAGCAAATTGCTTGATAATAAGCTTCCATTACCAAAATAAGTTGAGCATGGTATCAAAGCCAACAATTTCAACTATCTTGGACTCGAAAATAATCCAGGAAAAATACAATATTCTTAGGCTTTTATGTGGTCAAACGTCAAAGGTTTAGAGAAAATGTGAAAACACTTCCCCTTCCACTATCAATGCAGTAAAGCCTTGGCTTAGGTAATTCTATTGGAAGGAAATTATAAAGTATATAATGATGAGTAATCAAAAGTTGGACGAATTATTGAAATGTCTAAGTTGCGGCGTTCCCCTTCTCGTCTGATTCTTTTTGTAATTATACTCGTGTTTTAATTCTAATTGGAAAGCGGAAGCTTTACCTGGTTATTTTTCCTGTCAGAGGCTGCAATATCGATAGTTTCTTTAAGCTTCTTCTTCACTTTATCTGCTCCCAAGCCTCGTTTATTATTCTTTACAGATGTTTGTACGGGTTCCAACCTTCCCTGCTTGCATGAGAATTCATACAGTTAGTTTTCAAGAGTAAAAAACGCTGGAGGATAGCAAGAAAACAAAAGGGCGTTACCATGACCTAGTTTACATCATAAGAGGAAACAGCAGTGTTTTTTGTTTTAAAAAAAACAACAACAATAAAACAAAATTTTATGTACACCAAGAGGAAGAAACAAAGACACTATTCTCCAATATGACATCCATCTAATGTTACCCTCTAGAAAAGTTCATATATTCTTTCTTTTTCTTTTTTTATAACCAGGAGTTAGAACTTTGCTCCTCTGTATACAGATCTGAGAGACATCAAGGATTTTTTTGTATTAAGTTCACTCGAAGGTTCGAATGTTGCCCTAACTGCATTTAGCACTAAATTTTAGTCGTCATTTTGAAGAGGTAACCACCAACAAAGGCAACAGGTAAATAAAGCAAGCAAAGTCCAATGAAAATAAAAAATATGCTACAAGAATCCATCCAAGTTCTGGAGTGAAAAAGCACCAAAGGAAGTGATGGTCTACTGCAGAGACAAGCCAAAATAGGGGAGAGTGGGAAGGTTCATGGACTTACCACATGGGGATCAAAATTTTCTGCAAAGAAAATTCCTCTAGTAGCTTTTAAATTTATAATTATTTTTTTATAAGAAACAAAAAATGAATTGAAGAGAAGAGAGGTACAGCCTAATGGCAGGGGAAGATAGAACCCCTCCCCCTAAAGAACTGATGGAATTGTTTTATAAACAGAAAATAAAAAGTTGATGAAATATTAACAGATAGATTTAAAAAAATAAATACATTTCTTTAGGAAACGAACAGGTTGGAGTATTTCCCAACTTCCCAAAAATGAATTGGTCTTTCCCCATGGAAAATACTCCCTGCTCGACCATACCCTAGTCAGGTAAGGAATTTTCCATCCCGACCAGTCCCCGCTAGTAATTTTGCCATTCTTATTTCTTATCAGATAGACAAGGCACAGTGAGGGAACCTAATTTAAAATTTATCTTTGGCTTACTGAAAACCTCCTAACGGAATGACCATAAAAAGACTCAGATTTTCTCGAATAATGATACTTTCCACCTAACCCTACCCTGCACACTTGGTGTTGGTGGTTGAACGACAGAGCAACTTGGGTAGGTCCAAGGTAAGGGATATAAACATGAAGGAGCCTAGTTATCACGTCTCCAGACTTCAAAAGCAATTCAATTACCACCACTTGATCATTTAAATTTCTCCTTCGGTCAATCCTTGACATAGAACTTGAATCCAAACAATCTCAAGAGAGGCATCCCTTGTTGTTAGAAACCACACAAAATCTAAGAAAAAGCTGAAATTTCTAACACCGACCAACACAAATAATACCCTTTCTTCAACATGGATTTTAGGACTTAGGATAGCTTTGCAGGGACTCCTAAAATAGCAAAAGTGGAGCAGAGGCTGCCAGTACCTCAACATCATCTTTATCTAAACCAAACTTACCGTCTTACTTAGCACAATCTTTGTGTACATGAGATTTTCATGTTATAAGATTCCTTGTGCAATTCTTTCAAAGTTATTGGAACTCTTTCCTCGTTTGAGAATCCACTCCTTCCTTCCCTTCCTACCATCATATAAACACCACCGCATTACTTACTCAGTATTTGTACAGTTACGTAGTAATAGGGCAAAGGTTCTAAATTCTTCAGTTTCCTTAAGCAAGTAACTAATTTTTTAATTTATTGAAGTATGTATGACTAGTTTTATTGAGAGTAAATGATAGAACATGAAAACTATTTGTAAAATAACCTGCTCAGAAACTCCAAGGCCCGTTCCTTCCCTCCAACCATGCTTCTTCAAAAGCTTCAAGAAGAAAACACAAAAACACAAAGGGAAGTCAGTATACAAATGAAGCTCAAAGATTGGAATGTGTGACCTAAGAAGAGAAAAGGAAGAGGTAAAAAGGGGCAAACACAATCTTTGCATGCTTTAGGACTTGATATATGTGATAGTGAGTGAAAGAGAGAACCTGAAACCCTATGTTCGAGGAATCAATGGCTGTAGCAGAAACGGTGCCCCCTGAGCTCGACTCAAAATTCATCCTTCCTCCTGAGGCACCATGATCAAAGACAACATCACCCCAAAGTAAAATAATGCCACATAAAGTGGCCCCCACCCAAAACAAATGCTTTTAGGTTCCTTGAATAACATAAGAAATTTAATTTATAATCTTCCTTAGTAGACATTAGTTATATTTATTTTTACTAGTGCATTGTGGAATCTAAAATGAAGATGTTTTCTTTACAATAAACCATTCTGTTAAAAAAATCTTGAATACAAGAGTGAAGTAGTCTCCCAAGAAACCAAAAGGTCTACAAAAAAGTGCCCAAATTGGTAAGAATAAAAGATTACAAAGTAGACTATAATTATAAATTCTTTGGACAAAACACACCAAAAATATGCTAGCTGCTAGGAATCTAGTGATATCCAAAAACTCTTAGAAACCCCTATCCCTGTCTTCCAGTATTCTTCAATTTCTTCCATCCAAAGTCCCAGAAAAAGAGTGTTAATCACGTTGGTTAAAAGTCATATCATACTGACGCTGGCACACGAAAACATGCAAAAATGAAAACTCAGAGTAAATGTGCACATGAACCAACAAATTATGAGCTAGTCTCTAAGTTTTGAATGTTCCTCTTTACGCTGAATGAGTTGAAGCTCATGACATAATCACGGTGAGTACTAAAAGTAACCATCAAACATTGGAAGCATAAGGTGGACCAGGTAATTAGTAAATCTAAGGCATAAGAAAGAGCTGAACCAGGTAATTAGCTCATTTCCACTATTGATTACTGCATAATCTTAACGAAAATTATTGCACCTTTCATTAAGTGTGCCTGGAAGTGCAAAGGGTACACCAGTCATGAGGGAGAGGAAATGAAACATGTCACCAAAACTCTACAAGTATAGCCAACTATTAAAAATCAACGACACTACGTGTAATGAAACACACAAGACAGTGAAGTTGCAAGGCCGTGCTTTTGTTACAGATAAAAACTTCCCGATGCACAATCGATTATGATCTTAAATTACTGATTATGCGTTTGAGCTGCATGTCTACCCTAGAACAAAGTACCACTTCAGTGGATAGATACTTATATTCATTATGACTACAAAATCAAAACAAATATTCATAATATCAATTCGGAAATGGAATAACTTCTGGTTGAATCAAAATCTGGTCAGAAGTGGCCAGTGCACAATCCTGTCAAATTGACGGTTCTTTAGATTCAAATCTCCTAGTTCTTTTGCCATACTTCTCGCCGAGCACTTTTGCACACTTCAAACTGACTACCATACTCTAAAATCAATTAATATATACAGATTTATGCAGCTCCAAATATAACATTCAAATATGGAATTACGTAAAAACTAAAAAGCAGATGCCGAAACTTCTCTTCAGTTGAAGTATGCATGGCTCAGATATAAAATTAGGCAGAGTTAGAATCTCCAACAAGTGATAGAACAAATAACTAAACCTACATCTCGTACACGAATTAACCCACTCGCCTATTTCTTTTCTACGAGTGCATTTAGTATCTGTAACCCAAACTCGAAAAACATCCATCGCATAAAACGTAATTCTTAGAGGACAAAAAACACGAATTGAAGAAGCGGCGAACCTGGAAGGACTTTTGGATGATCTTGAGGCCCAGTGGAGAGAATATAGGGCCAACTCTTGAAGAGTAGAAAATTCCGAAGCCCTAATCGAAATCAAAACTTGTAGAACTTTTGCACTTTGCCCTAACCCTAGCGCGTCGCGTATTGTTGACCCTTCTCCAGCTTCTTGATTCTGAATGACGGAGGATGCCGTGGAAGTGCAATTTCTGAACTTCACAGATTTCGCGCGTTCTCTCTCAGCAATCAGAATTCAGGAGTATGAAGGTGGGAATGCCAAAAATCCAACGGGTCGAGTACCCCGCGAGCCCGCCCCGAACGGAGCGGGTAACCCGTTTTAAACCCGACGTTGCCGGGAAAAAATCTACCGATTCTTTTCGAGGATGGAGAAATACTAATGATAATCATAATAATGTTTTTTTAATTAATTCAAACTCATGCTCTCTTGATTTTGAAATATATATCAATTAACTCTGACTTAGGTACTTAGGTTTGTTTTGGCATAATCATAATAATGTTAATATTAATTATATACAACATGTAATTAATTTTAAAAATAAAATAAGAACATGTACGTATTTATTTTATAAGACCCTCATTTCATTTTCATCTCACCTCCACGACCATCGATAATGTAGGCATATATCATCGACCGAAAAATCAGATGTTCGAATTTTCACCTTCCAATATTGTTGAACTAAAAACAATGTATGGTACAAACACGTCAACTTGAACATAACTTAGTGGATTGAAACACATATGTTTGATCAAAAAGTCGTAAGTTCGAATATCTGTGCGCCCCCAACATACTAAAAAATTGTATGCTACCAACATAGATATTACTTGATGAGTAAATTGTTTTCCCAACTATTTGAGGTTCAAATCTCATATATTTGTCGAACTAAATATAATAATAACAGATAGAGCATGCTCCTCTCTCTCAAGCCTGTTAAACTAGTATTGTCTCGAGCATTGGAATGAACATTGTATAAGAAATGGAGGGATCTATTATACCATCAACATTTTAAAACATCGGGGGTGACACGCGTAGTATCGGTAATACTAGTTAGTAGTGTTATATAAAGAGTGCATATTCATTATGCTCCTTTGACAATACATGTTGCTATCATATACTGGTTGTATAAGTGCGTGCACACAGTGTCATGATATATAGTTTTGTTTCAAAATTGTGTGCATATATTAAAAAATAAGTGTCTACATGGGTATTAATACGAAAACTAATGTCATGCACGTAATTTTTATCAAGTCAATACGCATGTAAATAAATATAAACAAGTTTAAACGTAAGTTAGTATGGTGATTGGTGATGGTTAAACATGACATATGAATTTACCCTTTCACATGCTTGACCTGAATTGGAATAGTAAATGAGCAAACAACGATTAATCGAAAATAACTTATGTTGGATGAGACTACTAAAACAATGTTCACTTAATTTATTACAGAATCACGACCTTACTGAAAAGTGAATCGTGCTACATCGTTAGAAACATATAATAAGCGTCGTCCATGACATGTTATATGGAAACCATTTATATCATATTAGTGCGATTTAATTGATAAAAATATAAACTATAATTAATAGATCATGTGAATATACGAGTTAAATAAACATAAATGGTTACATTATGAAAATTTTAATTAAAATACTTGTCGACTATGGTCTCAATATTTAAATCTAACTAAACATTAATTACACAGTGGGTATGACACACAAATGTTGTGTTACTTCGACGATATAACAATTCAAATAAAATAGTCGATATTCAAACTTGTAATTTATAAGAGATTCTAACAAGAAGTCACATGTTATAAGTACATCAACGACGATGACACAAGTTAAATAACATTATTATTATGTTTTTAGTTTAATATTGATCGATGAGGATTGAACCACCATCAATATTTTATTCACATAACTATATTTAAATTACCTAAATAGTGTTATTCAAGCAGCTTAGTTGGCAAGGATTTAGATTATTGGACATAGCTAACTTAAATGTCTCACATTAGAACATTCCAACGAAATTAATACCAAGGACGTTTGTGTCTCTTTTTATTAAAAAAAAAAAAAGAGAAAAAAGAAACCAGTGCTATTAAAATATTCAATAGTGTTGAATACTTGTAAATTTCATTGGATTAAATCCACAATTGAACAAATTAGTAACTATTAATTTGTATTTTTTTTTTCAGAAGAGAGGTATTTTTGGTTGTGAAATTATCAAAGGGGGGCGGGGAGGGAAGGGATAGATCTGTTTGGTCAGCGTCGGCTCGTTCCACTGAACTTTCAATTTCAATCGGCTAATACAGCTTCCTTATAATTAATCGGACTTCTCTCTCTCTCTCTAGGGTTGTTCTTCTCGTTCCCCCTTTCCATTCTTGCTCTTCTGCTGCTGGCAATTCGAGGAAGAGAGAGATGGATTTGGACCAGTGGATCTCCAAGGTCAAGGAAGGCCAGCATCTTCTTGAAGACGAGCTTCAACTTCTTTGCGAATATGTAAGATTTTATTGTTTTTACTCCCACCCTTAATCACTTTCTGGCGATTAATCTTCAAGACTTTCCGTATCTGATGGTAGTTAGGGTTTTATACATCTTGGAACTCACGCCTGTAAACCCCTTCTCTATCTTCATTGATGCTGCGGTCTTTGCTTCCACTACCAGGGTTTATGTTTCCATTTATTGGGTTGATCATATAGTTTCTTCAGCTGTTTACGTTTATTGGACACGAAATGTACTTCAATGAAGTTTTAGAAAAATGAATGTTGAGGTTATTGCTTGTATTCCCAGAGATCAAATTCTGTTTGGAAATTTACGACATGGTGTTTATGCTTTGTATATATCGACGAGGATGTGTAATATGCACACTCGCTTAAGAAGGCACTGTTGAAATTATGGATAGCCTTATGAATTTGGGCCGTTAATGGGTTCATACTCTCTGCATAACAGGTAAAAGAGATCCTCATCGAGGAATCTAATGTGCAACCTGTCAATAGTCCTGTAACGGTCTGTGGTGACATTCATGGCCAGTTTCATGACCTGATGAAACTTTTTCAGACCGGAGGTCATGTACCAGAGACAAATTATATCTTCATGGTATGTCTTGTACTTTTTGGACAATCAGACGGTCACTTGCTGATTCTGTGGGGTGGTTAACATTGATCATTAATTGTAGGGCGATTTTGTTGATCGAGGCTATAACAGTCTTGAAGTTTTTACCATTCTTTTGCTTCTTAAAGCCAGGTAAGGTTTTATGCATGTTCCGGTTGCCTATGGGTTTGAAAATACTCGTCATGTTTGCAAGGCCCTATAATTTGTAGTTTCTTTCTTTATGCTAGTGCGTTCTTTGGTTGTTTCCGGCTTTCATCTAGATTGTAAACTATCAAGCAAACTATGGTTAATGAAATAAATGTCTGAAATGGATCATGTTGATTAGTAACAAAGAATAAGGGGTATTATCTATACGTTGCACATCCACATTAATGTTTGGTGTCAGTTTTTTGGTTTATGGATGATTAATGGGAACATTCCTATTGACAGTAACATTCTATTGCGTAAAAAGTTCATGAGCAGTTTTGATTCAATTATTTTAATTAGTGACGACCCAGAAGGAGGTTGCATGTGATTTTCAGCCTTCATTTAGTTGTTTTGAACTTATAGTACTGTATCAGTTTATAGTTTATATTGAACTCTATATGCAGCTATCCCAAGATGTTTTATGTATTTGGTTATTTATTTTTAATTTTTAAGGGAAGAGGCTACATGCTCATTTTATCATTTGGCTTCTTGTTCAATCGTCATTTGTTTGTGATGAACTTATGTATAACCTCTAAATCTAAAAGAAGTCCTGAAAAAATGATCTGGCTATGAAGTTTGGTTTTATATTCGGTTACCTGCTATGACATTCTTTAGAAAAACGAACGATGCATTTTCCTTGAGAAAATTTATATGTCTTCTCAGATATCCGGCGAACATCACACTCTTGCGAGGGAACCACGAGAGCAGACAGCTTACTCAGGTTTGAATTTTTTATTTAGTTTATTGAGGCTGAGATGCTATTTATATTGTAAAGTATTCAATTGGAAACTTCTATGGCTAAAATGTAAAGGAAAAGAGACGAGTCTCTACTTTCGAGACATTTTCTTTTGATAGAGTTTCCCCCTAGTATTGCAATGATGGGTAAGTTGGAGAATTTAGGCCTTCAACAAGTTACGTTTCCATATCAGTCAGTGTATTTTTTTCTTACTGAAAACAGAGCTGAAAAAACACCTTTCCTCAAGGTGTTACAAGCATTCTGAAAGTTGCTATAGATAGTAAAAAACGTAGGAGAATTTAAGCCTTCACTAATTGATGTTTCCATCTCCCTCCAATGTTTTTCATTTCCACAAGGTCACAAGAACTCTGAAAGTCATTCAAAAAGGATTTAGAGGGAATTGGTTCAAACTCCATGATGGCTATCTACCTAGGAATTAATTTTCTATATGTTTCATTGGCAACCAAATGTAGTAGGGTCAGGAAGTTGTCCCATGATATAAGTCAAGGTGCGCGAAAGTTGTCCTTGACTTGTGAATATATAAAAAAAAGAATTCTGAAAGTCATCATAAATAGTAAATTCTATGCCATCCTTGCATTCTTGCTACATCAATTAATTGACACCCTAATTATATCGTTATACGTGCCCTTTTTTGTTTTGGCTGAGTCACTGTTAGTGACTAAAATTCTTCATTCAAAAGTTTCCTGCTTGTACAAACAAGTACTTGCTGGAAATTTTTGTATGACATTTTCTTGATTAACGGAAACTTCTGTAAGTATCCTTTGCACTATTTTCCACGATCGGAAGACTGTTCTTTTGTAGTCAGCGTGGGAGAGTGTTTCCTCTAGCTCCGGCTTCTTTGTTCTTCTCTTGCGGTGTTTCTTTATGAAAATGATTTAGTTTCTTACTAAAAAAAGATTAATGGAAACTTTGAATATGGTGGTGAGGACATTGGATTCAAGTTCAACCAAGTGGGGAGCATTTAAAATTTGTTGAGGTCATGATCTTAACTTTAAGATAATTATATATTATAGGGACAGGTTGCAGTCCTAGATTTGAACCGGGTGAACATAAGGTTGGAGGATTTCTGAGTTTGGGAGCAAATTATTTATTGATCTAACTCAGTTTGAAACACCTAAAAGTGACTTTGGCATTGAGTTCTGGTCCCAAGATGCTTTTAAACACATTTTCCGCAGCCATAATTCCAGTCCATTTTGGACTTCCTTTCCTCTTTACATGAAACTTGTTGAGTGGAGATCATTTTCTTGCATTATATTGAGATCTTCATCCTCATACTTGTTGATTACATGGATGTTGATATGAAAGTTAACTTTATTGTAACATCATTAGTGCTACAACTTTCTTGCTAGGTCTATGGTTTTTATGATGAGTGCCAGAGAAAGTATGGAAATGCTAATGCATGGCGGTACTGTACAGATGTTTTCGACTACTTGACACTCTCAGCAATCATAGATGGAACTGTAACCTCTCTCTCTCTCTTGCTCCCCACCCCTGATTGTGTGGTCTGATGTGCAGAGATATATGCAATTGGTTTCATTATTGCATGAGTTTGCCTTGACTGTTTCTTGGTGCTGGGTGCTCTTTTGTAATTAATAATTTTTTGCTTGCTTTTGTTACCATCTCAGGTTCTTTGTGTCCACGGAGGGCTCTCCCCTGATGTTCGAACAATTGATCAGGTTTCCTTATATTCTTTCAAATGATGACCTGCTTTTCTATTGACCTGTGCCTTATCTTATGACACACATTTTATGATATTTATGCACCAATTTCTTAATGTGAAGGGATAAAATATATGAACATAGGTCAACATTTACGCCTTATATGGATACTTTGATATAAATTGTCCAAGCTTTCATATGTGCCATGAGGAGCATTATTGAAATTAAGTGGCAGAGATTAATTGTCAATTTGAGCATAGCTCACCTAGTTAAGACATATATCATTGATCAAAAGTTTAGAGATTCGAATCCCCACTCCAAATATTGTTGAACCAAAAAGAACTTGACCTCATTGTATTGAAAAGGATTGGACAGGGAAGAGAGTGCATAGTAGTCCTGAAACTGACTGTTCTGGAGCAAACCTGTTTAAGACACTTTCTTACAGTGCTAAGGCTGCAAAAACCAGTTTATCATGACTTATTGTTTATTTCTTTGCACTCATTTGGTAGACTGCCCATACTACCATTTTTGATAGACTTTCTGGATTATCTGCCAATATTAGTACAGACTACAGAGTTCTTTCTCTTACTGGCATTTAGATTGGTCAATTGGTGTGAATCCCTTAAAAGAAATGAAAGGAAAAAACTTATCTAACTGCAGCTTTGTATGTGCCTTGTCGACACTTTGACTGCGTACACTATTGTGCTCGATCTGTTATGATTTTTTTACTGATGAACTGTTCAATAATGTTTGTTAATCCTATTTGCCAATGGATCAGTTTGGAACTTTACTGGCTTGAGGCCTTTTTTCCATCATTTTTCTTCCGCTGACAGATAAGGGTGATTGATAGAAATTGTGAAATTCCGCACGAGGGACCTTTTTGTGATCTTATGTGGAGTGACCCAGAAGATATTGAAACATGGGCAGTTAGTCCACGTGGTGCAGGTTGGCTTTTTGGTTCCAGGGTTACTTCTGAGGTAATTTTATCTGTTTTAAAGTTCAGCCACATAACTTTCTTCGAGCTTAGGCAGATTTTCATTGTTGCAGTTCAACCACATTAATAATCTTGATTTGGTGTGCCGAGCTCATCAACTTGTACAAGAAGGTCTGAAGTATATGTTTCAGGATAAAGGCCTTGTGACTGTAAGGCTCGGATATCTAGTTATTATTTCTTTCTATAATGATAGACTTAATCTGGTTGATTGGGTTAGTTTATCCTTCAATTTGCAGGTTTGGTCTGCCCCAAATTATTGTTATCGTTGTGGGAATGTGGCTTCTATATTGAGCTTTAATGAGAATATGGTGAGTAATTACTTGCTCACTTTAGTTGTTTTAATTTACCTTTTCTCAAAGAAGAAAAGTACTCGTCCTTATGATATGTTATTATTGGTTGAAACGCTATTTTGTATTTTGACTTTTTTCACGGTGTCTTTGATCTTGTCGTAAATAGACACCCAACATTTTTCGGCTTCTCTTCCGTGCATTTTATGTACAAAGAAGGGGAGCCCCATTGAATAATTTCTCCATTCTTTAGAGTTTGAACCTCTGGCCGACTCTCTCTCTCTCAATAATGGTTTTAAAAAATGGTTTCATGGTATTTATATGCAAGTTTATTGTTCACCAAACCCATTTATTATTAACTTCAAACAGGAAAGAGAAGTGAAGTTCTTCACTGAGACAGAGGAGAATAATCAGATGAGGGGCCCGAGAACAGGAGTGCCATATTTCTTATGATGAAGGGTGGTTGATGGTTGACCATATTTGTGAAACTATCGAGCTATCATGATTGGGCGATAAAGATCTCTTTAACGAGGATACCTTAAATTTGTTGTTTGCAGGTAGATCATTGTTCAGCTTGGGTGGATATTTCCTCCTTGGCTGATAAGATAGATATTTTGGGCTGTGAATTACGTTGGCAGTAGGTAATTTATTTATTCAGCAGTTTGCATTCAGAGTATGTTTCTTGTTCAGACCGTTTTAAATTCATTTCTGTGTATCACTATTGGAAAAGGAAAAAAAAAACGAAAATCTCAGCCAGCCAGCAACGTCTGTGCATTATATTGCCTGCATTTAGCATGTTTCGAGAAGTCAGATACTTCTCGACATTAATCAATGTAGAAAGTATGTAGGGATGAGAGTAATTTGTTTGTGCCACTAACTACTGGGACTCCATAATTTGTATTTTTGTTTGCCTCTATAGCCTTCCTCTCCCTCTTCCATTACACTGAATTTGCTTTCCTGAGTCAAGTGTCAGGCTTTCGAGTTTTTGGTCTGGAGTAGCTGGAGGGTTCTATTTATCCTTCTGTTGATCAATGTGCATATTAAAAAATCATAGTATTGACAGTTCTATTGAATGAATGGCTTAGACTGAGAATTGGACAATCAAGGGTGGAAATTATCATAGAATATTTGGAAACCAAGTCTTCCAGAAGAGGGAATATATAGAAGTCCCTTTTCTTATTAAACGAAGGTATTAAAAAAATGTACTGTTTATGTATCAAGTATTGGAGAACTACCTGCTGTTGAAGCTTTGATTTTGGAGGTTAGAACTGACAATCAACTGTGACAGGGATGTTCATGTTATTAGTCAGATGAGAAATGAGCATTATGCACATTCTTTTTGAGGTAATAGATTATAGCTGTAATGTAAATGGCAGTAATTCTGATTTATCATATGCTTTGAACAAAATTGCCTTATGTTGGATCAAGAAGATATAGTGAATGTATAATGAACTGATCACGCAAAAAATTGATTGTATATGGTGGAATTTGTGCTGGAAATGGAATGCATTTTTGGATTGGATGAAATGAAACTCATCAATCTCATGAATCTATCCTTGACCATACAAATGTCATTAATGAATTTCGTTGATTAAGAATACTAATGTGATTTCTTGTGTAATTATTTTCTTAGAGTTTGCACTGAATTGGAATTTGAGAAAGTAGGGATGCTGAGTTATGTTAAGTTGTAATTATTAATATTCAACTACATAATAGGTTGATCGATTGACCTTTTTTTAAAGTTAAATATTAGGAGTAATGTTTGAATGTTAGAGTGTTGTCGGATAGGTTCTTAAACTTAAAAAAGTATATTGAGACGTGAATGGAATAGTCTCTTTTTGTTAACTCCCTTTTAAATGGAAAATGGAGGTTGTTTGAGGAACATGTGAAATGACTTCCATTGTTTTCTTGTGTGCTTGAATGTCAACGATTTTAATTCTCCAAAGAATTTCTCATCCTTATTTGATTGGCTTATCTAATTATTATTAAACATTTAAATTTTAAACTAAATCTAATTTTTTAAAAATTATTTCATACTTTATATATATATCTATATTTCACATATTTTGTTCAATGATGTAATTAGATTGGTTTAGAAATTATCAATAAAAAAACAACATTAAACTTTAATTTATTGACTCAAATAATTTTCATATATGTATATATGATTTTGTTTCAATAATTTAAAAACTTTCCATCAATATCCACTATTTTTGTAATTTTTCCCGAAATATCCATCGACATCGACAGACTTCAACATTTTGAACATTGGTCTAAAAGCATAGGTTTTTACATTTTTTATTTTGTATCTAATAAGTATGCAAATTTTTTAAAATATTGAATATACAAAAATCTACCTTTTTTAGTACAACAAATAAGAGTAGGGGGAGTCGAGCTCATAACTTCTTAGTCAGAGACGTGTGTTATTTATTGCTGAATTAAACTCATGTCGGTACAAAATCGTTACTTCAACACAAGTATAACCTTATTATATATATATATATATATTTTTTTTTTTTTTTAATAAGGACCAATAATTTAGTGTGTGGTCGGTGATGGTGGGGATAAGGTATGGGATATTTTTGTACAGCCAATGAGATTGAGAAGTCGTTTTTCTTTTTACCCAATAATTGATGTCGATGTCATCCCCCACCAAATCCCTGCAAAGAATCAGATATGGGAAATTACATGGCCCAATCCCCAACATAGGTTCATGTGCCAACTTATTCGTCAAAACAGAGCTCAGTTCTGACTCCGATTTGGATAAAATTTTGATCGACAAAAATCTGCAAATAGTCGGTGGACATCAATTTTGCTAGCAAAAGATCTCCTAACTGTCAACAGATAATTCGTTGAATGACAGATATGAGTGCTGTGGTCATAGAATCGCATTTTTTGATGCTTCTCTGTAAAAGGCCAGAGATTCATTTTCTCAAAGGTACGTAATCTTACTAACTTAAGTTTTAAAGTGTACGTGACCGAATAGCCACCACACCAGTTCAAGAGCAGATTGACAATGAAGCACACATTGACAGTTTTGTCATTGGAATATGATTTTTTAAATAAATTTGTGAACCTTACGTAGTCACATGTCTCTATATCGTGGATAACTAGGCAAATTGGCACTGATTGCTCAATCCTTGGAGCATTCAATCATGCTCTATAATTATTCTTATTTTTATGATTTATGTTTTTTTTTTTGTGATGCAATAATAATATAAAAAGTCGTTTAAGATAAATTGATAGAATTCATAATCCAATGCTAACTAATACAATTTAGTATTAGTAATAACATTTCAGCTTTATTTTCTATTTTGATCCCTTCTGAAGTTGCGATCAAATATATTTATTAAAAATAATGAAATTAATTATTTCTTACGTAAGACTCTAATTTTTCTAATTTTGTCCTTCTTCAATAAAAAAAACTCATTCTCTTAGTAAAAAAAATAAGAGTTTGAAGCCAATAAAAATACCTTATTTTTCTCTATTTCTCTGATAAAATAACAAACACATATTATTTCCATAGTTTATAGGATATATATGTTAATTAATTTTTTTTTCCAATTCTCAAAAAAGAAAAAAAAGGAAGAAGATATTTTAATAATTTTTTTCGATATCAACATTCTCAAATTTTTTTATTGTTTATTTTTAAAATTAGTATTCCAAATTATATAAATTGGTTAACACGTAATTGGAGAAAATTGCCATTTTTGAATAGTATAGAAAAAAGCGCTGACTGGAAATATGAAGCCATTGCAACAAAATGTATTAGGCTTACTTAGAAAAATCCGTATTCTTTCTATTTCAATAGTCCTACTTTCGCCGGCTCCGCCGTCCGTGGCTTCATCCCGTCACTTCCGATCGTTGTTCCCGTCGACTGCCGCCACAATGAGCAGCTCTCAGTCGCCTCCGGTGGCCAAGAAGGTGGAGCACAGAATGGAGTTGTTCGGAGACGTGAGGATCGATAATTATTACTGGTTCCGCGACGACTCTCGAACTAATCCCGACGTCACCTCTTATCTGCAGCAGGAGAATGCCTACACCGATTTCGTCATGTCCGGTGAACTATATTTGACCTTTCGTTTTGGTTCTGTTTTGATGGATTTTTCTTTTACTTGAAGTTTGTGAGAAGTTTATGAACCACTGAAATGATGGCATTGAATGAGAATAGCATAGTTTGATTTATCGATTTCTGATGATTTGTCTGTAATACGGATCCAGTAATGATGCGTGCGTTTTTTCTTGTTTCGTTTCGATTCTGTTTTCGCGAATTTTTTACTTGAAGTTTGTGAGAAGTTTATGAACCACTGAAATGATGCCATTGAATGAGAATAGCGTCGTTTGATTTGTCGAGTTCTGATGATTTGTTTGTAATGCGGATCAAGTAATGAATGTGTGCGTTTTTCTCGTTCCGTTTCGATTCTATTATCGCGATTTTTGTACTTGAAGTTTGTGAGAAGTTTATGAACCACTGAAGTGATGGCATCGAATGAGAATAGCATTGTTTGATTTATCGATTTCTGATGTTTTTCTGCAACGTGGATGCTCTAATGAATGCGTGTTTTTTTTTATATCATCCATCTAGGAACGAAGAAAGTTGAAGAACAGATTTATGGTGAATTAAGAGGTCGAATCAAGGAGGATGACATATCTGTGCCTGATCGGAAAGGTGCTTATTATTACTACGAAAGGACTCTAGAGGGGAAAGAATATGTTCAATACTGCCGGCGTTTTGTACCCCGTGGTGAAGCGTCGGCTTCTGTGCACGATATCATGCCCACTGGACCTGATGCTCCTCCGGAGCAAGTTATATTGGACGAAAATATTAAGGCCCAGAATCAATCCTACTACTGCATTGGAGCCTTTGAGGTACTGTGTAGGCGAGCAACTTCTTCAGAATTTGATCCCGTTTCTCTTGGGCATTACTGATTTAAAGATCTTTCTGCTCATTTCTTCTCCAGGTTAGTCCAAATAACAAGCTAGTGGCGTATGCAGAAGACACTAAAGGAGATGAAATCTACACTGTTTATATAATCGATGCCGAGACTGGAGCTCCCGTGGGAAAGCCTCTTGTAAACATGACATCGGATATCGAATGGGCTGGTAATGACGCTTTAGTTTACATCACAATGGATGAGATTCTTCGACCTGATAAGGTGATTTTCTACCCCATGTCCTGTATTTTTCGTGGCTTGTACTGTGATTGTCTCATTGGAAAGCGCTAAGCCGCTAAAAATCATTTAGTTCTGTGGGAAACTAAATTCAGAATCGACTTCTAACGATGGTACATGCACTAAAATGACTATGTTCTTTTATACCATTAGAATAGTTTGCATTTCCTCTAATCCCTTATTTGTGATACTGATATAAATTCTAATATATGTATCACCTAATAGGTAGATATTCAGAAGAATAGACGCACAGGAGTTTTTTTATAGTTGTAAAGAGCATTGTCCAGAATAATTTTCGGGTGGAAATATATCTGTTAAATACAATATATTACATTCAGCATTTGCATTCTGATGTTCCCATAAATATTATGGTCAAACTTCAAGTTAAAAATTCCTTTTCAACTTATCCAGATGGTGATCTAGTAATTTTTTTTCTGCTTCAATAGGCATGGTTGCATAAACTGGGAACAGAACAGTCAACCGACACCTGCCTTTATCATGAGAAGGATGATACGTTCTCTCTTGATCTTGACGCTTCGGAGAGCAAGAAATATTTGTTTCTTGGTTCTGAAAGTAAATTTACTAGGTTCAACTTTTATCTTGACGTTTCAAAGCCCGAAGATGGGCTTGTTGTTTTGACACCACGAGTGGATGGAGTCGACACTTTTGCCAGTCATCGTGGAAATCATTTTTATATCAGGAGACGAAGTGATGATATTTTCAATTCAGAAGTAGTAGCTTGCCCACTTGATAATACATCTGCAACGACAGTTATTCTTCCACACAGGGAAAGGTACTGATTGGTGTTCTATTACAACAGTTGATATCAACATAATGTGAAGTAGATATAAAAGTGGTTGTGAAGAGCTGATAGTTATGACTTGACTTGAATCAACATACCTTGGCAGAAAAGATATCTTTGTTGGATCTTTTCTTGCTGTCTACTTATTTTATTTGTTGGAAATATGTTACGACAGCTATATTTAATAGAATGAAAGGCCTAACTGAACTATATCTAGGAGTAAAAGAAAACCTGAACTATAATTAGGATTCTTATGTTCACTTGGTTCAGACACTAGGTAATAGTCTGATTTAGGTTTCAAGACACTAATAGACTTCATAGGGCCAGATGGTTGTCTGGTAAGATTAGTCGAGATGTACGCAAGCTGGCTCGAACACTCATGGATATAAAAGGAAAGGAAAAGAAAAAAAGACACTAATAGACTTCATATCGTGCTGTGATTCTGATTTTGTCTATCAAAACTGTTGAAGGATTCTTAATTTGTTTATTTTCAATATCTCTCTATGTTTCCTTCAAGCTGTTTAGGGAACAAACTTGTCGCTAGGGCTTATTAAGTTGTTTGAATTCTGTCCAGTGTGAAAATCCAGGATATACAACTATTTCTTGATCACCTCGTTGTATGTGAACGTGAAGATGGTCTACCAAAAATTGTTGTCTATAGCCTTCCTGCTACTGGAGAACCACTAAGAAGGCTTGAAGGTGGACGAGCTGTTAAATTTACTGATGCGACTTATTCAGTGGATTTATCAGAATCAGAATTCTCTTCCAGCATTTTACGGTTCTGTTACAGCTCAATGAAGACACCCCCCTCTACATATGACTATGATATGAAAACAGGAGTTTCCATTCTAAAGAAAGTTGAAACAGTGAGTAGTTCTGCTATCATGGTTATGATGATGTTTTTCTTTTTATGGGGATTTCCTGCAGGTCTAAATGAATAATTATTTATCTTTAAAAGTTGAGAAATTTTTAAACTCCCTGGTTTTTTTAAAAAAAATATTAACCAGATATGAATTGCTAGTGTCTGATTTTTCAACCCACTGCCCATTTGAGGCAAGGAAAATATGTCATTTCTGTATCTTGTCTTTCTAAAACGGTAAACCAGTGCTAACTTCTTCAACTTTGAGTTCGTCCTTTTACTTCTCTTCACTTTTTGTACTTAAGAATTTCTATTACCTTGGTGAAAAAAGAAAAAAGAAAAGTATATATATATATATATATATATAACAGCTTTGTGATATTTTACAAAGATCTCCTGTCTATATCTTGGTTGATTTTATACCTTTCATTGTCCACTACTTTATACTTGAGAATTCCTATTGCGTTTTTGTTATTCCATCCAAAAATCTCCTCTTTATCTTTCCTCTCCCAACGGGGATTTAAATTAATTGATCTCTGTAATGTAGTGAATTTTCCTCGACTTTTCTCAGGTGTTGGGAGGTTTTGATACTTCCAAATACGTCACAGAGAGGAAATGGGCAACTGCCACAGACGGCACTAAAGTACCCATATCAATTGTTTATCGAAAGGATCTAGTGAAACTTGATGGTTCAGACCCACTTCTACTTTACGGCTATGGTTCTTATGAGGTAATAAATCTATGTTGTATAGACTTAACGGATTTCAGAGTTTTGAAGTTATTTTAAAGTGAAAGAGTGTTTTTATTTCCTGGGGCAGTTTCTCTATATGGATCAGAGTTTTGTTAATGGAGCTCTACTTGATGTAATTATAATTTCTTCTCCTGTTTTAATTGATTTATCAAAATTTCCAATTCAGAAATATTTGTTGCTGCATTGTAATGCATTCTCTGACGATCTATGTTCCATTTTGATGGCCTAGTTTTTTGCCGCCACTTTACATGATCTTAATTATTTGCATATAACATGACCTGGCACCTAAATCTTACTGTTTACTTTCTTCTTGTTACTTAGCTGAGTTATGAATTGAAACAATGATTGTACCTGAACATGGTCCCGATACAAATTTCATTCTGTGAACAGGCATGCATAGACCCTAGTTTCAAGGCATCGAGGATATCTTTGTTAGACAGAGGTTTCATTTATGCAATAGCTCACATTCGTGGGGGTGGTGAAATGGGGAGGCAGTGGTATGAAAATGGGAAGTTGTTGAAGAAAAAGAATACATTCACGGATTTTATTTCTTGTGCTGAATACTTGATCGAGAATAAATACTGTTCGAAAGAAAAATTGTGCATTAATGGAAGAAGTGCTGGTGGTTTGCTTATTGGTGCTGTTCTAAATATGAGGCCTGATTTGTTCAAGGCTGCAGTAGCCGGGGTACCTTTTGTAGATGTAGTAACGACCATGCTTGATCCAACAATTCCCCTTACAACTTCGGAGTGGGAGGTAAATCTTTTAAGTCTTCCTATGTACGATCGTAATCTTTTCTGTGGTAACAATGATTCTTTGGTCAGTATATAAATAGACCAGTTTGAGGACTCAACTTGTAGCTTATAGCAGCATTGGCTTAAAATCACTTCTGGGTTCCCAAATTTCTAGTGCCATTTTGATCGAGAGTCCAATAGAGGTAGTTATGAATTTAATAAATAGGAAAGGGACAAAAGAGAGGGATAATGTTTCTGTTTAAATCACTCACATACAAACTTTTTTTTAGAAAAATTAATTTATTAGAAAAAAATGCATATGTTCGTACACATACTACAATGCTTTATTACATTTTTATTTTATTCTTCCGATTGCGGGGTTGTTAACTTACTCTTTGGCTGTGTAAATATCTCTACTCATCCAGTCTCACGTTTCTTTTTTCCTTCTTTTCGTTTATTGAAAATATGCTATGTTACAAATTGCAGCCCATTCTTTTTTACTTGCCTCTTACCTTCTTTTGAATTCTGCAGGAATGGGGTGACCCTAGGAAGGAGGAATTCTACTTCTACATGAAATCATATTCTCCGGTTGACAATGTAAGCACCATAGATTTTCTTGATCTACATATCTATATATTTTTTCAACAAATGGTGGGGGATTTGCCTTTAAGGGAGTGAGTAATGCTTGAGCAACATGTTTTTGGGACTTTTTGGCCATTTTCACCTAAACCTTGAAATGATCTCAACTTGATTTTGTATAATTTGAATGTATCCGTGGTTATGCGTTTTATAGAATATCTTTCAAACTTTTGTTCTCATTTGGAGATGACTTTAACTGCATTTTTCAGGTTAAGGCTCGAAATTATCCAGACATACTTGTTACTGCTGGCTTAAACGGTAAGTGTGAATTCAAGTGGAGTTAATTAATTTCCCTGCTTCTTCATCATTTGTATATATTTATTAATGTGCCAAGAGTTGTAGAGTCAAATAACTTGTGGGTTCTCCGTAGAGTTCTGATTCTCTCCAATTCACCAATTTTGCAATGGCATTTGATGGTGGTTGCTAGTTGCATCATTCCACTGGGTCCTTCATATTTAGAATGGAAAAGGAAATTGATGAATATATATTTTTTAAAAGAAATTCCTTCAAACAGTCAATTATATTTTGTCCATTTGGCAGATCCACGTGTTCTATATTCCGAACCCGCCAAGTTTGTGGCAAAATTAAGGGATACGAAGACTGATGATAATCTTCTGCTATTCAAATGCGAACTTGGCGCCGGACATTTTTCTAAGTCAGGGAGGTAATAGTTCTATGGCTGATTTCTTTTGTAGGCTTTACTCCGTGATCTGAGTTTTTTGGCTTGTTTATATCTCATCTCTTTTGGTTGCTTGTGCCTTCTTGTTTTCTTTCCGTTAATATGATAAAAATGTTGACTCTTCTTTAATCGATTACATTAAAGAAACTGTTGCCTTCGCTATTTGTACCATTTAATTCTGCTGTAGATATGAAGCTGTTACGATCTCTCATTACCTATTTCTGCAAAATAGTTATAAAAACTGTAATGAGGTAACTCGTAGTATTTAGATCATTGTGTATTTATTTACAGACCTGTAGATTTTAAAGTACAACTTCTAATTTTCTTATAAGAAAAGACAATTTTTAAGAACAGCTTCTAAAGAGCTCATCTCCATAGTTAATGTGTTGGGCACTAAAGGGACACATATTTTGTTTTTCATTTATAAATTTGATTTATTTTCCTCTTACTGCTGCTGTGCAGATTTGAGAAGCTACAGGAGGATGCATTCACCTACACTTTTATACTAAAGTCTCTTAACATGATTCCTGCACTTGGAAGTTGAGCAGAAAAGCTGCCCTTCATGGTAAACTAATACCATCTTTGAACTTTTTGAATTTTTTAAAAATTAATAAGAAACAATTTTATTGATAGATATGAGATTACAATAGGAAACTCAATCGAAATGAGTTACAAAATACTTATAAGAGAAGAAGTAATGAAAAAGGGGAGCATTTACACCATATAACCCACCAGAAAAACTATGGCATAAAAAAAAGGTCAAAAGGAGTGTTATGCATAGTATAATATTCTTTCTTTATTCTTGCCAAATGATCCAAAGAATTCTCAAACAAAATTCATCTAAAGAAGTTTTTTTTTTTTTTGTCCATTTTCCTTTTTAAACAGGTGATTTCTGGGAGTAAAAGTGAGGAGAGATGAGGCCTTATTTGGTTGGTAGAGGCTTAAGGCTTTCGATTTGACGCTATTTGGAAAGATCTTATTGAAGAGACATTTTTAGCTAATCTTCATTTGTGAGAGAGGACAGTAAGCAGTGGTGTTTTTTTTAAGTATAACAAGTGGGAATGAGAGATTCAGATTCATGACCTCTTGATCAGAAACGAGTGTCAATTATCGCTGAGCTAAGTTTATATTGACAGCGTTTGTAGTTGTATTGATTAGCATTAGAAAAGTCGACGTCACTTTTAGGTAATTAGTTAAGACTTGTGTGCATCCAACCTGATGTGAAATTAATGAATTAATTCAATTATAACAAACTTATGAAAGCACTTCCCTTCTTCCAACAACAGATAAATCAAAATAGATTGAGATTTTTTTTCCCGTGAGTATTTGAACCAGCTTACTGACAACTCCACAAAATGAGATTATTTTAGCATATTTCTTCGCTTATTTATGTTCGAATCAGAGTTGTATGGTCTTGTTATTTTTTTTCATATTTCTTTTGTACTTATTTTCTTGCATTTGAATTTAGTTAATTATTTATAGTTTTAATGCAATCTACAGTATAGGGGTGAATACTGAATTGGTATAAAAGGAAAACAAAGGTCCTGCACCCATGGGGACAGCAAAGGAAATTGTTTCTATGGGCCCAAAAGAAGCCCATATAAAATGAGAAAGGGGAGGAAGTAGCTGAACAGCAGAGGAAAATTACTAGAAGCAACACTAGCGTTCTTGTCATTTTTTCTTTCCTAATGTTCTGTTTTCTGCACATTTCTCTCTCTCTCTCTCTTCATTTCTTTTAAGTTAGTATGAATTCCTTTATCTTTCTCTTTGCTTGTTATGAGTTATATAGGACTCGTTTGGTAACAAAATCTAAACATTTGAAAACTATTTAGATTTTTTGTATCTCAATTTTTAGAAACATTATCAAAATTTGTTTCTTGTTTTTCGTTTTCAGTTTATTCCAACATAAATAAAAATATTGTTTTATCATTCTTGAATTTATGGGTGTTGTGGACCATACAATTTTATTTTATTTGATTAAAAAGAGGAAATATACATAAAAAATGGGAACGTTATTAAATGGGCTTCTATTTGTTTTAACTTCATCTTCTTGCTATGCCAACTAGTTTTAATTCTTAAAAAGTTAAAAATTAATGAAATTGGATAATTAATTGAAGGGCAGATACACGTATACTTTTGATTGAAAAACTTGGGAAAATTGGCTTATAAATTCATGATTTTAATATTGAGCTCTTATTGACTTAGAAATAGTTTGTGGATTTTTTATTTTTTTGGTTAAATTCCAACATTTTCGTATTATGCATTTTCATTTTGTGCAAGTATGTGAATTTGGCTTAAATAAATATAAGAACTACTTTTTAAGTATGACTTTGAATTCATTTGTAAAAGCGAGCATATTAATTGGTATATATCTCCACATGTACTCTGAAAAGAAAATTAAAAAAATTAATTCTTTTGTATTTATTTAGTTAATAATTTATTCAAACTTGCATAAATTAATTTTTGATCGATCTTCATTCACCAATTACTTTTGTGTATATCCCTTCTTAACACAGTAACAGATCACCAATTACTTTCGTGTATATCTTAACACAGTAACTAAAACGTAATAATGTTTTCAATCCCATTCTCTTTTATATACTTTTAATTTTAATTTTCAAACATGTCAGATGGCTACTTTTAATTTTCTATGTTTTTTAAGCACGTAATTCTTTTTTAAGCTAAGAGAGAGTAAAACTTTGGAGGTACAAATTATAGAGAGAGGAAATAAGAATCTTTTTTTGTTCTTTTATACTTTAAGTAATGATACGTTTTTAGAATACAACATGTAGAGGTGAAAATTTGAACCCACGATCTCTTGATCGGAGATATATACCTTAATCAATTGAGTTATGATCAGATTGACTTAAGTAATGATATCCTTAGTTAATACAAGTTGTGTCACATTATTTTAATAGAAATTCTAAGATAAAGGAATGTAGTGAACATCTAAATAAAGTAAGACATGCCTTAATAGAGGGTGCATTTCCTTTTATTAAGAAAGCAAACTTTAGATTAGAGTAAGTAATCCAGCTACATTATTGAATCCACTTTATTGGGAAATGAAGCAAAAACTTTAACAAAGAGAAGAAGATTATGAATGAAATTAAATTAGAAGATATGCTTTGCTTTGCTTCTTCTCTAATATCATTTTCATCATCTACTTTCGCTACCTAGCTGTCATAAATAAGAACAAATTCGTATAATAATAATAATAAAAAATCTTAATTATCTTTGATCACGAGACGTATAAATAAGAACCATAATTCAAACCATCTGATATACACACATGTATTAAACGTGGTGATTAAAGGAGAAAACAGAAAAACAAAAAACAAGAATGTTCCCAAATGGGTCCGAAGAGTCCATTTGATTTCTTTTATAAGTTAACAAGGATAAAATAATGCTTTTATCCATGTTTTGTAAAAAAATTGGAAACAAGAATAAAAAAGAAATGCATTTGATTTTGTTGTTTTCAAAATTTCTACATATTTTTATTATTACTATTATTTTATTTTTGTACAAAACATGTTGAGGAGGAAAGATTCAACCTTTTAACCTTTTGAAAATGAATAAGATCCCTTAATCTGTTGAAGTTATTTTTTTAAATTGATTTTTGAATAATGAAAGAAGTAAATTACTAAATTTATTTATTAATGGTAAAGAAAACTAACAAATTAAAAAAGAAAAGAAAAAGTAAAATTGGCATGTAACAAAAGTCATGTCTATATTAGCTGGTTTCATGTTTTGTAAGCCTTTTTGGTATATATATATATATATATTTTTTTTTTTGGGGCTGTTTGCTTCTTACCTCCTTTCATTGACAAAAAGAGAAAAAAATAAAATAAAATAAAGGGACCAAACTTTATGTTTGACTGAAGCTGACAAAATAAATTTAGTTACTAATTAACTGCTGGTCTATCAATTCGGCCCAAAAATCTGACTTCCACCTGTAACAGTATTCTTTCATATTTAAAAAAAAAAAAGTTATTTCTAATATATATTTTTCCTTTTTATTGATTGATGTGTTGTTAAATGATCTGACTTTTGAGTAATACATGAAAATTTGCTTGATTATCAATTGATGTATCTTATAATTATTTAATAAAGTTATAAGAAAAAATGGTTTCTGACTCATCATTCGCTGCGGTTTATTTGAAGGAAGAAAAATGTAATATTAGCGTCGGTTTGTAATTTCGTTTATCATTTCTAAATTCTGAGAAATATAAACATTTAATAAGGATCCTAAACGTTATTGTTTCTTGTTTTTATTTTTGGTTAAAAAAAATTGCATAGCTCTCATACCTACAGATTCAAGAACGATAAAAATAATATTTTTATTTATATTTTGAAAAACATTGAAAATAGGACAAACAAGAAACAACAAATTTATTTTCCAAAATTTCTATACAATTTAGAAAATGTTTCCAAAAAAATTGGAAACAAGAAACACAAATGTTGCCAAATGCTTCATCTTCTTTTTCTCGTTTATCATTTAAAAAAATGTTTCCAAAATTGTGTAGAAACTTTTAGTTTCTTATTTCCGGTTCATTTTTCTAATTTTTTTTTTACGAGGAACAAGAAATATTTACCAAACGTAGTTATGTTTTTCTTGATTGAAAAAGAGACTTAACAGAATTAAATGAACCCTTAAACTAACCTAACCCACGTAGGTTTCATTTATTTAAATCAAATCCAACCTAATAAATTTACAATCCAACCCAAAACGTATCGATCGAGTTGGATTCAGTTGATCGAGCTTTTCAAGAGATCGATTTTTTTGTTACACCACTGGAAAATATAATGACAGAGAAAGTGAAGTTTTGGTGAATTGATGAATAAAAGAGAGGTGTGTTTTACTTTTACATTTCAAGTTGGAATTTTAAAAAACTTAAACAAGCAAAAATCTATAATCGAGAGAGGGAGGGACCCTCAAAAATGGAAAAGAGAGGACTTTCAAACTTTTCAACGTTTGAAGTTCAACCACTAATTTTGGACAATTATCCCTTCCCCCAATTATAATTATTAACTTTGGAAATGGGGTTTTATAGATTTAAAATATATAAAAATATTCATCAAAATTCTAATTGGACCAATTCACTTTTATTCTTGCTACCCGCAATCAGCGCATTATATATGATATAATAATTATTTTGTTTGTTTATTTGATTTATTTCTTTTCCAAATTTTATTTTATTGTTTTTTAATTCTTTAGGATTATTACCATAGTTTAAATACTTATTTATTTATTTATTTTTGACTTTGGTTAATTTTAGTCTACTCATATTAGTGTTTGTATTTTTAAAACGTCCATTTTGATCCGTATATTTTTAAAATGTGACTAACTTGATTCTTATTTATAAAATAAAAAAAAATTTACACAATGAAAATTCTTTAGTACAAGTTTATGATTAAGAAATTTAGTGAGTGTAATGTCATGCTAAAACTATGATGGAAAGAAATGAGATAAAATGAAAGAGAACAAAATGATTACTTTTTATTTTTTATTTATTAATTTTTTTAGTGTTGGGGGATTGAATTAAATATAAATTTTTTCATTACAAAATTCCATTAATTATTTCCACATCTTTCTATCTTCTTGATATGCCATCAAATTTCTTAGTTAGTGTTTTTAGTACACCATAATGAGTATTTTTTTAATACAATAAATTGGGAGATGGAGTTTGAACCTCCGACCTAATTAAAGGAAGGAGCATGTGCTAATTACCGGGGCTATGTTCATATATATATATTAGTACAATAAGTGGAGGTGAGGCGGTGGGGGAAACACGATTTCAATATTCAATCTGTCCCCTTGGTTCTGGAGTTCAAGATCGATTTTCGAATTCATGACCTATTGATCAGATACAATACCATTGAACTAAGTCAGTGTTGACAAGAGCTATGCTCATGTTTGCACCATAATGAGAGTTATGTTAACATAAAATGCTCAATTTTCAAACCGAGTTTGGCCTCAGCTATTCCAAGCTAGTCAAATTAATTGTCGAGTTTTAACTCTAATGGAAGGTTATTATAAAGTATGATGAGACATTAAATTATGTATAATGCAATCTTTAAATATGTCATTTAGTGATTAATTTGTATAAATGGATAACATGCTGGCTTAGGTTAGAATTGATTTATACAGGTGGATAACAATTTAAAGCGGGATTATAAGTATTTTTTTTTCTAGGGGTCGAAGTTATGACCTTTTGGTCAGAGACAATGTGTTAATTACCGTTAAACTAAACTCATGTTGGTAGTGTGATTATAATGTTATTAAGTGCATTTAAAATTATTTTGTACATTTTTTTTCTATAAAAATTACTTTTCTCAACGAAACCCGTTTCTCATCGGCAGATATATGCTGACAGAATCATAAAATATCTATACTAACAAAAAAAAATGCCTCTACATAGGTATGCATATGCTAACAAATTCTTTTTGGTTGAAAATAGAATTCATTGACGATTTTTTTTAATGATGACGAACATAAGCAAAAATCAAATTTTGTTGTAGTGTCAACCGAGATATCAATATGATCGAGAAATTTTTAACTTAGTTCAAAAGTGTAGGAGGATTCGAAACTCCAACGTTTAAATAAGTAGTGTCTCGACTAATTCAATTATGTTCATATTGACATTTATTCGATAAATTATTTTTTTAATACTTATTATTGTTATAATTTTTACCTCTTATGTCATGAAACATGCAAAAATAATTAGTATTTTGTTACTAATTCAAATAATGGGGATCCATGATTGTATGTATTCTCAAATGGGCCACTTCAAAAAGTCTAAGGAAAGTGTAAGTGTTCTGTTATTATTATTTTTAATCAATAACAAAGCTATTATATAAACTTTGATATGCTTTAATAAATGATATCATGATTGAGACTGTTTGATGAATAAATAAATCCCTCCCAAAGCTCAAGCAAACTTTTGGCCAAAAAAAAAAAAACTACTTAAAAATATTGATGGTACCAAATTATTACAATTAAGGATAATAAAGTGGATATCAATCAAAATATTAATAACTTAATTTTATAAAAATGATGGAAAATATGAATATTGTTGAAGATTTTTAAAAAAACCATGAAATCAACAAATTTAGATATAAATTTTTATTCTGACCCCTGAACTTTTTAATAATCTGTTTTAGTTTTCTTAAAATTTGAACTTATAATAAAAAATAATGGTTAAAAAAAAGTACATTTGGTCTTGTAATTTTATTAAAATAATGATTTAGTCCTTAAACTTTAATTTGTAGCGATTATTATACTTTCAAATTGATAACAATTAAGTACTTGAACTTTAGTAGGTAACAATTTAGTTCTTATAACTTAATATTTGTAACAATTTAGTCCCTATCGTGAATCTAATCAAAATTATGTGTTGATTTTTATGGTATAACAATTTATTATTTGTAATTTATAAACATATTTGGTCCCCTATATGTTTATTGATCTACGTATATAAGAAACTTAAAAAAAAAAACTTTCCTATATGGACTAAATTGTTATATATTAAAGTTTAGAAACTAAATTGCTACCAATTTGAAAATATAGGGACTAAATTATTATAAACTAAAGTTTAGAGACTAAATTGCTACTTCAATAAAAATATTTTTTACCAAAAATCAATTTAGTACTGCTCATTAATTTTTTTTCTAGTTATGTACAAGTATTTAAAATTTTACTAATTTAGAAACTAAAACAAAATAAATAGGAAGGTTCAAAGAATGTAGGAGTATTATTTTCCACCTCTTAAACAAGTTTAAAATCCCAACATTATCCTTTATTTAATTTAAATCGATGATATCTTTGTCAGATATTAACCGAAAAAATGGACCAAATCGAAATTATGTCAACTTAAACATGTTAATTAAGGACCTAATCCATAATTAATCAACTAAGAGTGTATATTAATAACCCAAAATCTAAGTGGAGAGATGAAATGATGGGTCATAGAAATAAAAACTATGATAAGTAACTGTGAGATTTGATATTTCTTCAAAGAAAGGAATTTGAATACAGTGCGCTCCAACTTTCAAATACAATTGGGATCCTTGTGATCAAACGGCTATAAACTGAATTTAAAAAAAAAAAAACTCTGCATGTGAATCTCTTTAATCTTATGATTCAAATTTACATTACAAATTCTCACTCTTTCGCTTTCTCCAAAAAGCACTTCTTCTTCTTCTTCTTCTCCATCTTCTGCTTTTGCTCTCTCTATAAATACTTCCTCCATTCTCTCCTCTTTTTGAAGCCTTGCAAAATTTTATCAACAACAGCCTTCTTTTTCATCATTATTCCTTCATGTCTACGTGAAAGAATAGAATAAAAATCCTTGTCTGTCCATCACTTTTTCCACTTTTTTTTCGGTTTTGTTTTTCTTTTTGCCCCCTTCTTTCTCCGGTTGATTTTCTGCACAATTGTCGGATCTGATTGACACCCATCTCCCCAAAATGCAGTTTCTGAAATGGGTTTTGCTTTTTCTCTGGTTGTGTGATGTGTTGTTGGCCGTGTCGGTTGCGGAGACGGGGACGGGGGTGGCGGCCCCGGTTTGTGCAGGGGAAGATAGAGCTGCATTGATGAGCTTCAAGGCCAGAATTGTGCAGGACACGACGGATATTCTGGCATCGTGGACGGGGAGGGACTGCTGCAGCGGCGATTGGGAAGGGGTCGAGTGCGGCGTGATGGGGAGAGTGACGAGCTTGCAGCTGCAGAGGCCAGGGAAGAACAGTGAGCTGTTCATGAAGGGAACTCTTTCTTCTGCTCTTGGTAACCTGCATTTTCTTGAGGTAATTGTGATAAGTGGAATGAAGCATATCAGTGGCTCAATTCCTGAGAGTTTCACAGCTCTGTCTCGTCTGACCCAACTTGTCCTAGAAGACAATGCCCTTGGAGGGACCATCCCTTCAGGTTTAGGTCACCTGCCCTCTCTCCAGATCCTCTCTTTGAGTGGCAACCATTTGAGTGGCCAGGTTCCACCCACCATAGGGAACCTTATGAACCTTCTCCAGCTAAATTTAGGAAGAAATTCACTTTCTGGTCCAATCCCACAAACTTTCAGAACCTTCCCCACTTTACAGTACTTTGATCTCAGCTTCAACAAGCTCTCTGGTGCCCTCCCAGAGCATGTGGGTCAGTTCAAAAACCTCACTTTCATTGACCTCTCCAACAACCAATTTTCAGGGCCAATTCCCATCTCCATTTTCAGCTTGCCCAAGCTTTTGGACCTATCATTAAGCAACAACAGACTCACAGGAAACATCCCAGTCCAAATTGATGGCCTCAAATCCATCACTACTCTCTCTCTCAGTGGTAATCAACTAAGAGGTCACATACCAGCCTCCATTTCTAAACTTCAGAATCTATGGAACCTAAATCTATCAAGAAATGGGCTATCAGATCCATTGCCAAGCATTCTTGCAAGCAACATCCCTTCCCTTTTGGCAATAGATCTTTCTTACAACAACTTCAGTTTTGGGAAAGTTCCTGATTGGATCAGAATCAAGCAGCTCTCAGAGGTTCATCTTGCGGGGTGTGGTCTCAGGGGATCCCTCCCCACATTCAGAAGACCTGATTCTTTAACCTCCATAGACCTCTCAGACAATCACTTCTCAGGTGGGATTTCAAGTTTCTTGACTAACATGTCAAGCCTCCAAAAACTCAAGCTCTCAAAAAACCAGCTGAGATTTGAACTCTCAGAACTCAGATTGCCAAATGTCCTCTCTTCTCTTGAGCTTCACTCCAATCAGATTTCTGGGTCTCTCTCCAACATCTTGAACAGCAAAACTAGTGGATTCTTAGAGGTAATTGATGTGTCCACCAACCAAATTACAGGTGCCATTCCAGAGTTCAGCACTGGCTTGGGTTTGAAGGTCCTCAACATATGGGGAAACAAGATTTCAGGCCACATTCCGGGCTCAATTTCAAACCTGGGAGAGCTAATAAAGTTAGATATTTCGAGAAATCAAATACAAGGAACAATCCCCACGAGTGTTGGAGCTCTGGAGAAGCTCCAATGGCTGGATCTGTCCATAAATTCTCTCACAGGCAAAATACCAAACACCTTGTTGGCAATCCAGCGGCTGCGGCACGCCAGCTTCAGAGCGAACAGATTGTGCGGAGAAATCCCACAAGGGCGGCCGTTTAATGTGTTTCCGGCCGCCGCTTACGCCCATAACCTCTGCCTTTGCGGGACACCATTGGCACCCTGCAGAAAAACAGAAGAAGAATGGAAGAAGAAGACGAACCAGTGAAATCGAAGAACACAAAAGGGTACCCAGAAACGAAAAATGAGAAATGGCTGCTATATTATTAGAATTGTCGCTCATTTATCTCCGATGAGCCCCATGGCGTGGAGGAGCTAGGGATCGAGAATCTTGCTCCTTTAAAATAGCTAATAAATTCCCATATTTGTTTTTCTTCTTCTTCTTGTTGATTTGATTATATAGTTAACTTATCTTGTTTACTAAGATTGATATCTTAAACTTCTCTTTCCAGGAGAACATAAAAGAAAAATGGTTGTTTTTTTTTTTTAATATACGATTGAGTTAATGCATTTGATGAATGATACGTGAAAATCGAGTTCTCTCAAATTCTCATGTTCTTACAATTATCAAATTGTCATGTTCTTATGGAGATTATTTTTTATTTCGATTTGAAATGAGTTATTTATTCTTTAACTCAACATCATGACATGAGATTCGAATATAACAACTGGACATGAGATTCGAATATTCCATCTTTTGATTAAGGATATATAAGAGTACACATTGTCTATGTATATTTAAAATATTACAGTTAGATTTATTGCGTAGTAAATTAAAATATAAATTTTTGTTAAAGTTTATATTGGATAATGAAATATGTTTTATATTTATTTTGAGACTGGTTTAGATCTTAATACTATTACGCAATTTAGAAATTCCTTCCAAAGTGTGTGCGCGCATATATATATATATGTATATATATATATTTTCTCTTCTTATGTTATTTAGGTAAATCCATCTGATTTAATGATCAATATAATATGACTGCAACTTTTATCGTCTTTGATGTATAAAATAGAAATTAAAAAATGTGTTTTAATCATGCATCTAATAATTATGATAGTGTTGTGATGTCATGTTAAATAATAAGATAAATTTCTAATTGAGTACTCAAAAAACTTGGTTAGTTTATTTTGTTTTAGATGTTGTAAATTTAAACATGATTAAGTAGTAAAACATAACTCTTTCTTTGAAAGTATTGTTGTACTTTTAAAAAAGAAAAAAAAAACTTTAGAGCCGAAACAGTAGGGGTAATTTGGGCCACGGAGTTTAAGTCGGACCATATGTTGGGCTAAATGGGCTTCATCCTGCATCTAAAAGCCCGATACAAACTTTGACTAGTGGGCTATTTTTAAAAAGAAAAAAAATAAAATAATAGGACACGTGGCTTAGGGGTTTCTCGTTCCAAGTGATTAGCTAAGAAGATGAGCAAAATATAAAGTGGATAAATATTTTATCATTCATATTGGCCTATTCTCTACTTTAGTACATGATAAAAACATAATCCTTTCTAATTTTAAATCAAAATTATATCTTATGTAAAGATCTATATTATTGGTTCAAGATTCTGTTGAGCTACCAAGGTCGATCATGTGGTAACTTGAACGAGTTGACGAATTGCGAGCTTCTGTAATGACCTGCAAGGAGGAACAAACATTCGAATGCTCAATTCAGTAGGGTTCGAGCTCAAGTAGATCGTTATTGGAGCAGAATTACGTACCTAAATGAGCGGAGCAGTGTCCCTTTTATAGACAGCAGGAGGATAAGGCCGTTGGAACCACTCCGACAAACAAAATTACGGGCTGCAATAACATATTTTGGTTCAGGCATTTGCTCATATAATCTTACTAAAGAAGGAGCCATTTTCATTATTACGGTACCCGCTGTTAAAATTAAGTCTGCCTGTCTAGGACTAGATCTTGGTACCAGTCCATAACGATCAAAGTCGAATCGTGAACCTATTAATGAAGCAAATTCAATGAAGCAACAACTGGTACCATAGAGAAGCGGCCATAAACTGGAGAGTCTACATACAAGTCTATATAACATAAAAAAGCAGGATGCCCATGACGTGTACGTGTGGGATGAACCAAATCCTCATTGAATTTTATTTTTCCATTAGAAGGAGCTCGTATATGTTCTGCAGTACCCCCTGTGAATACTCCGCCCGTATGAAAAGTTGTTAATGTTAGTTGAGTGCCCGATTCTCCAATAGATTGACCCAGCCCCAGGTTGACTGTTGGGCCTGAAGTCAGAGTCCTCATGGTGGTTGGAGAGTACTTGGACAGTTTTTTAGGTGGGACCTATGTGGTAGGTTGGGTGTTCTCCCTTAATCTAGTTGGATAGGTTTGACCTTACCGAACTGACTTGATTGATCCACGTATCATGTTATATTTTTACTTCCAACATAAATTATTAGAAAGATTCATGTTTTGGTTTAATATAATGTTAGACACAACTTTGATAACCGAACTTATAATTTTAATCGTTAATTTGTTCTATAAAAATTATGTCTAAGTTTTATATGTAAGTATAAAAGAAGAGAGAACCCAAGTCAATTTTTTTCTTCTAAGAATTATAGTTTAAGAATATCAAATTAAAGTAGACGAAATAAAAAGGAATCATAAAATTATATGTTTGTAGATATTTTGTGGATAGATTTAAATTAGGAAAAAATACACTTTTGGTCTCTGAAGTTTAAGCTAAATGTTTATTTGATCGCTAAAGTTTTAAAATAGACATTTTTAGTCCATAATGGCGTCTATTTGATCCCTAAAATTTTAAAATAAACATTTTTAGTCAAATTTGAAAAATAATCCTAAATGATCCTTAAATTACTTTTAGTTGAATAATTTTGAAATGGCGTGGCATTTATTGGACAAAATATATTAATATATTTTCTTATGACTGGACTTCTCTTATTTATTTATTACCTTTTCACCTCCTTCTTCTCCCTCATCTCCGGATGAGGCTCACATCTACTACTGTCAACCATCGGTCCCTAAAGTAACAAAATTTATTTAATAAGACAATTTTAAGAGTGATGTTGAGGATGAAAATATTCAGACGGCTCGAGGGAAAACTCTCATCTCTCCTTCATGGATGGCGAAGGTTACCGGAAATTGGGTGGTAGCCAGTGGCCTGTAAACCTGTTGGAGGAGAGGAGGAAGAAGAAGATGTAAAGGGTAGAGATAAATTTTTATAAATAAATGAGAAAAGTCCGATAAAAAAATTAAATTAATACATTTTACCATGTTAGCGCCGCGTCATTTCAACATTAGTTAACTAAAAGTAATTTAAAGACCATTTAAAACTAATTTTCAAATTTTAGGGACTAAGAATATTCATTTTAAAACTTGACCAAATAGATACGTATTCCAAATATCAAAAACTAAAAATGTCTATTCTAAATAAATACCAAATAGACACCTGACTTAAACCTCAAGTGTATTTTTCCATTTAAATTATTTGTTTAGAAAGATATGCTACTCTGTTAATTTACAATCCAAGATACATCAGATTAAATTATTTACTTTTTTTTAAGGAGTTTTATCATTTATGAACATTTAAATAAATATATAAATTATAAAAAAAAAAGAGTTTTTAAATAAAAACTCTAACCCTATTCTAGCCCTCAGTAAAAACACCCTAATTTTCTTTGTGAACATAATAAATGAACAAACCCTTAGTTATGCATAAAATATAATAGTAGTTAATTGAAGATTTCTACTAACTGGTTGGTAAATAATTTTAAATAAGTATTGTTAAGGGTCAAATTGGGCAGACGCCCAAAAAATAAAGGAAGGTTGGGCCGAAAAAGGCCCAACCCATCTCAATGCGCTGGCCTTTTATTGCGCGGCACAATGCCGCACAATGAGGGGCTAGGAGGTCATGTGCGGCCCACCATCTCAATGATGGTAGGCCTTGAGTTTTAGTGCGGCCCAATTAGCCGCTAGCCGTCTATTGGTATTATTATAGAGTGGAATATAGTACTGGAGTCGACTTTAACATTCTCCCTACACTTTTCAATGACTCATTCAGACTGTCAATAGAAACTATAAATAGAAAGGGTCTCCGACCTTTCAGGACACGTCATCCTCTCTCAAGCAATTCAACCCAAGACTTGCTCATTTCTCTTTCTCATCTTAAACTTATATATTGATTTAAGCATCGGAGTGTGGTAGGCCGATACCATACCGACATCCACCCACCTTCTATTTTTGCCTTTCGCCTTAACTCCCAAACGACAAGATCTCGTCCTTCTTGTGCTCACAACCTATCGGGTCTCTACTTCTTTTAGCTAGACCCAACCTCTTTTTATCACTCAATGGTCGATCCGATTCACCGACTTCGGGTCCGACCAACTTACCAAAAATTGCATCAACAAGTATTATTCAAAATTATAACTATAAAAAATAATAGTACCGAGACATCAATAATTCTCGTGATGAGTAGAAAGTTGAAATCTCTACCACGCATAATTAATTATATCTAAAAAAAGAACAAATAAACAACAAAACCTCCATTAAATTCTTCATTCCAATGCATTTCTTCCAAAATATTACCTCTTTCCTGTGCTCAGAGTTAAAAAATTAAAACCACAACATTATATTACAAAAACACAACCAAAAACAAGCCACAACATTTCTTCTTCTTCATTCTTCATCATCATATCATAATATATTTTTTTTCTGCGAAGTTTCGAATATTAAAGAAAAGAAAAATGCAGAAATTGATCAGCAGAAGAAGCCAGAATTGGCATTGTCGAAGTTCAAAGCATAACTCAAAGGGTCGTAGTGGAAGCTGAGGCGCGCCTTCCGGTGGGACCCCGCCGCCATCTGCCGCCTGATCTCCGCCCTCACCCGCCGGAATAAGCTCCTGATCTTTCTCTTCCCACGCGCCACCGCCGTACCACCGCCATCTCCGGCGCCGGAAAAAAGAATAAAAGAAAAGAAAAGAAATTAAAATCCCACGTGAGGAGAGAGAGGAGAAAGGGCTTCTGAAGGATTTTAGAGAGAGAGAGAGAGAGAGAGAGATGATATGGAGAATGGATAGTTATGGGGTTTGGTCATATCATAAGGTTTTGAAAGCTACCTCAGGTTTTAACTCAATTTGTTCATTGCCTTGGCTGGGATGGATTTCAAATTATCAATTTCTTTTTCCTTAAAAAACAAGGTTTCTAGATCTAGTTTTGGTGGATTAACTTTTAAAGCATTATTTTATTTTGTTCTCGAACACTTAATTGTTAAATCATCAATGAACTCGAAAACATATCATTTATGAATATCTAACGCTCCCCTCATCTTACTTGTGGGTTGGAAATTTAATTTGCACAAAATTCAATCGGTGAAAACCAACATTAAATGAAGAGTAAATGACAACATAGAGACTTTTTACTTTGATATCATTTTAAATCGTCAATAAATCTAAAAGTTTAAGCGGATTGATTAGTAGATTATATTTAAGCCACATAAAGCTGGCTGAGGTGGATACATTGTGTGGGCAAATATATCATGTACAAAAATAATTGGAAGGACTATTTTTTAAATCTTTTTTCTAAGTTTTCAAAGCAATAAGATAGACATTTTTTTTTTAATTTTGGGAACAAAATGTAAAGTTTAATGTTGAAAATAGACTAAAAATTCTGAATGGGGCGACTATATATAGATATTAGGTAGGAAAAGGATAACAAGGAGTACCATAAAATAGTTTCAAAAGCAAACATTAGTTTTCGAAACTAAGAAATAAGAAAATGGATTGAAATATATAGTTTTGGGAGTACTGAGTTGAACGTACAACGTAGTAGTTTAAGTGGTAGAATGACGACATACTTTAACTAAGTAATATGATTGGACGTGACAATTATGCAAATAGTTGTCAATGGACAATATTGGACAAAATAAAGTGTTTTTTTATAAAAGGGAAAAACAGGAAACCAAAATAGAACATGAAATTGGAAACAAGTGAGAGAGAAAAGTTTATGAAAATAGAATTGAGAAAAAGAAGAGAAAATAGAGAGGGAAAAAGAAGTTTGGAAGCAATAGAGAGAGAAGAAGGGTGATGTGAGGATTTGGGATGTGATGTGAGGATTGTTTTTTTTTTTTTTTTTTTTTTTGTAAATATGAGTTTTGATAGACACATGATTCTGTATATCATCTTTAGCTCTGCTATCTTCTGATTTGGTATTTTTCTCTATCCTTAGATTCCGTAAGTAACTCTCTATTCTTGCCAATCTATCTCTTTCTCGGTTGATATATGTTTAAATATTATTTTGGTTTCTGTACTATCGACTTTTGTTTATTATGATTAACGTGTTTTTAAAACGTTTATTTTGGTCCTTATAATCGAGTTTCCATGCCCACCTTCAGGTCTGAGCATGAGAGAGTATATCAATAGTTTTTGATATTAAGTTCACTTAAAGGTTCAAACATAATAACTCGTGATAGGTGATGATACTACAAGGCCTCATGTCTAGATGTGGCAACGAAGCGGGGTGGGGACTGGGGTATCCTCATCCCCGCCCCGTTGGAGATTTTTACTCACATTCTTGTCACCGTCCCGAAAATTTAGGGACGGGAACGGGGTAGGGAATCCCCAACGGAAACCCAACTCCACCTCGACCTAACTTTATTTTTTAAATTAATTTTTTAAAGATTTATTAATACTTTATTGGACTTGAGGCATTGCTTCTTTTTAAACAAATTTAAAAAGTAAGTATAAAAATTAATAAATATTATTATTATTAATTTATTATATATAAAACTATAAATAATAATATTAAACAGGACGAGGGACCTCCCCCGTCCGTGCCGTGGGACTCGATTGGGATCCTCGATTTGACCTTGGAATCCCCGACTCGATCGGGTCGGGTACCCGTGGGGATCGGATCCCGTGTGTATTTTTTGCCATCCCTACAGTCATGCCCTTGCTATATGGTTGTTTCTTGGGGATCATTTTGGATATTTGTATTTTCAACGTTTAAAAAAGTAACTATTTTGATTCTATAAATTTAATACTCAATATAATGGAAACTCTTTAGTACAATATTTATGGCCATATTTCAAGACATTTTGTGAGTTAAGTGTCATGCTAAAGTGTGATTGAAATAAATGAGATAAAAATGAAAATGAAAAGATTAAAGTGGTCACACTTGTTTAAAATATAGAGACCAACAACTAATATGAACAAAAATTGAGAGTACGGATATCAAAATGAATAAAAACTGAAAGTAAAATACTATTTTGGTCCATGTATTTTGAAAGTGTTCATTTTGACCCATTGTACTTAAATTTTGTCTACTTTAGTACATACATTTTCAAGATGCGTTTGTTTTCATCCTGGCACTTTTAAAAAGTGACCGTCTTGATTCTTTTATTTTATTTTCTATCTCATTTTTCGATCACAATCCAACATGATATTGTATTCAATACATTTCTTAAAATATAGTGGTACCTTTATATTAATAGTTTATGTTTAGAATGTGTGTTAGAATTTTTGCAAACAAGGGATGAAAATGATTCATTTTTAAAAATATAGAGATCAAAATAAATATTTTTAAAGTATATAGATTAAAATTAATCAAAGTTAACACGAGATAATCAAAATAGATATGGTAAAAATAAAAATACTAAAATGAAACAAAGGTAAAAATGTATAAACCAAAGTAGTATTCTATTCTAAAAAAAATCCATTTTTTGACCTATTAAAAAGAAATGACTAGAGACTTGGAAAATCTAAATTGAAAAGACTTGTAATGACAAGGAAGAGAGAGAGAGAGAGAGAGAGAGAGAGAGAGAGAGTTTAGAATGAAATGATGAGGCAATTGAAAATGAGAGTAGAGAGAGAAGAAGAAAAGGAGTGAGAGTTGGAGTAATTTTTTCCTTTCTTGTTCTTTTATTTCATATTTTTAATATATAAAAATATAATTGCATTTTCTATTAAAAAAAACTTGGGTTTATTTTATTAAGAAATTCAAGCATTTCACGACTATTTGTGTTTTTTTTCTTATTTTTTAGAAATATTCTCAAAATTGTATAAAAATTTTGGAAACAATAAAAATATGTTTATTATTTCTTATATTCTTGTTTCTATTTTCTTCAAACATAAATGAAAATCGTATTTTTATCATTGTTGAATGTTTTTTTATATTAAAAATGAGTAAACAGAAACAAGAAACGAAAATGTTACCAAATAGACCATTAATTTTTTTTTCTAAATTTCTATATAATTTTAAAAACGTTTCTAAAAAATAAGAAAAAAAACATAAATAGTTTACTAATGTTTCTCAATTATAAAATAAGAAATTGAAAAGTATTTTTTCCTGTGTTCCCAAAATTACTGCCTGCTTCTACCCTACACCTAAGCTAATACACAGAGAGAGAAAGATCCGCCAGATTTTATGTTCCACACCGGGCCACGCGCCACCCCTTGAAATGTCACCATCTTTTGACCATTGCAAAATTTCTTTCCAATTTTAATAAAACTTTTTTTAATGTTTTATCATAGAAGTTTTCCATTAAAATAAAAGAAGATAATAATAATAAATTATTGGAAAAAGTAATAGTTTCTCCCGTTTGAATTTCCTTCATCAAAGAAAGTTGAATTGTCCAAATATTTCAAATTACTTTTAAGAATTTGAATTCCCTTAAATAATTCAAAAGGAGAAGATATGATGTTACTATAGATTTTTCACTTTAAAGACTCCTAATCAAAGTACCCTATAAAACGTTGTTTTTTACAATGTACTAGATCGATATTAATATTTCTATTTTACAGATTTCATTGAACCTTTTTTTAAGTACAACATATGAGGGTGTGGATAGAACTCAGAACCTCTTGATATATGTCCATTACCATTGAACTAGACTCAATTTGATTTCGTTGAACTCCTTTTATTCTATAAGAGTCGTGTAAATTTGATTATTTTGATAAGTTAAAATTAGGCATAGCATATTAATAATATATATATATATATATATTTTTGTTTTAAATTTAGATTGTGTTTAACAGATTAATGAATTTTTAAAAATATATAATAGGTTCATTAATTTTCAAAATTGTATCTTAAAAAGAAAAGCGTATAATTGGGTTGACGAACCTTATAAACCATGGGCCACGGCCCAATGGGCTTATACGTTCCGCCATTATCCTTCCTGATACACGAGTGACGTGGTCGGAATAATTCCAAAAAAAAAAAATCTCGACTTTCTATTTTTTAATGGTAAATATTTATCATAGATTTATTGTAATTTAAAAAAAAATCAATCAATTTAGCCTCTTTTTATTTACATATTTATTTTAGTTAAAAACTTTCCTTCCCAATTTTGCTACCCAGCAAAATCTAGCTTTTTATTTAAAAGAAATTTGTTATTATTTTATTAAATTATATTTTTAACCTCCCTACTAATTTTGTCACCATATTTAAGAAAATTTCATTATGGGTTATGGCATAGCAAATTATGTCTCATGCTATTCTATTTTGTTTTGGTCATGCAGGAGTCTTCTAGAGGTACCATATGAACATAGATCGAGTTATAAATCATTAATGTAGTTTAAAGATACGAAGACTTTGGAGTATCATATCAAAATTAATTAAATTAGATAAAAAAAGCTTGCCCCACTTAATTTATTTTTAGTATTTTTGAAAAATGACAAAATAAAAAACGTATACTAAATGTCAGAAAATAAAAACAACAATAAAACTTCTGAAAGCATAAGAATGAAATAGTAAGAATTCATTTTTTGGATGTACTTTTCTCTATTTTCCAACGTCATCACCGACCTACTTATATTTCCAGGAGAATATCTTCATCCCATCTCCATTTTGGAAACTTTTTTTCTCCCCCCAAAAAAAAGTGAATTTCTTTTAAGAAATGAAAGTGCAAAAAGAGGACTTTGCCCCCACATGAACATAAGCATGAATATGAAAGTGAAAATTGTTCATTATTACTGTTGTTTCTTTCTTGGTGTAAGCTTTTATATGAGAAGAAATTAAAGATGAAAGTTGAAACATATAGAAGCACTTTTTTCTTTCTCTTCTTCCTTTCAATTCAGAGCACATCATTGGATAATTTGAATATACAGCTCAAAATGGAAGCTTTTAAAAAATCAACAATTCAAACAGAAAGTCCAAAAAAAAAAAAAAACCATAAAGTTGTTAAAAAAACACACAACATCCAAAACACCTCAGACATTATTGTCTGTCCCTTTGGACAATATATATATTTGTCAAACCACAAAACAAAATCCTTGTATGTTTCTCTCTCCCTCCCATTTTTTCTTCTCTTTTTCTTTGGTTCATAAGAAAAGAAAAGA
Source organism: Momordica charantia (assembly GCF_013281855.1). Classification (NCBI taxonomy): domain Eukaryota; kingdom Viridiplantae; phylum Streptophyta; class Magnoliopsida; order Cucurbitales; family Cucurbitaceae; genus Momordica; species Momordica charantia. Next base: position 26,762,007 of record NW_028275167.1, on the reverse strand, counting down.
AGAAAAAAAAAGGTGACGTAGATATCTTAATCTATAAGTGAAGACGTTTGATTCAAAAAAAGAGAGAATTGAGAGAGAATAATACCATGATTAGGATTTATTGAAGGGATTGATTTGACTTATAAATATAAGTAAGAGACTAAAATACCCTTAAAAGAAATGAGCTGCAAATCACGATAAATAAAATAAATACAAATTTATAAAGCTAATTAAAATAAATGTAGTCCAATAAGGTGTGAGATCGATATTGTTTTTTTTCCTTGTCAAGTCCAAAACCTAATTCATAAAGTTTCAAAATAGATAATATTAGTATTAAAAGACACTTGTTTTGCACGAAAAATACTCGTGTGACTGAATTTTTGTATCGATTAGGAGTAAAAGCAAAAACATAACATAAATAGCAATATCTATATTTGTATAATCTTAAATCGAAAGAATATTGTATTGAAAAAAATGAACTTCTTTTTTGTCATTATTAAGAATAACAAAACTTAAGTGTTTATCCAAGAGGATCTATCGATGGATCAACCATTACATTACATGTTTAATAGCTAAAAGAAAGAAATAAGAAGAAAAATAAAACAACTGTCAACTTTTCATCGAAAGTACATACTCCTATATTTTTCTGGTCAAGAGTGGCTTTTATAGAGCCACACATATGGTGTGGGTTTGTATGTTTCTTACCACCACACAGAAAATAGAAATATGACCCAATTTTGCCCTCGTGAGGCCTTCACATGTCCATCCCATAATTCATAATTGTGCCTCAATCTCATCATTCACACCACTGTACCTCTTGTGACACTACCAAACACGAGAGAGAGAGAGACATTATTTTACTCATTTTGTGTTTCTACTTTTACCCTTTTGGTTGAAAATTAAGATTTAACGTTTCATTTCAAAGAAAAAGGAAAAAAGAAATATGTAGGAGATGGTTCTTAAAAACATATAATGCATATGGTGTTTTGGTAATTTTGTCAAAAAAAAAAAAAAAAGCGTTCTATCCATGTTTAGTCCATTCAATTTCTGGTGGGAACAAGAAAAGTTTAAAAATAGAGAAGAAGACAAACATTGTTCATCCTTGATATTGTAATACCTTCTCTTCGTAACCAAAAGTAAGAGTTCTTTATACGTGTTTGGTAGCAATTTTTATTTTTTCTTTTTCATTTTTAAAAAATGTTTCTAGAATCGAAAACAACATAATCAAATTTATTGTTTTTATTTTCAACGTAAGTATTTTTTATCGATCATATTTTACTTATAAATTGCATAATAATTTTTTTTTGGAAGTAAATATACTATTCAATATTTTTCAAAAAAAATTGCATAATAAATTTTTTTGAAGTAAATATATCATAAAAGTATTTATTGTTTAATTCTAAAGACAAAATAATTTTTATGTAAGTATGAAATTAGAAAAGGAGACGAGAAACAGGAATATTATACTTTTCATTGCATTACAATAAGCAAAAATACAACATTATTCATAGATTGACAGGCACTATATATACTGATGTCTAGATAACATTATTTTATTTACATTTTTATTTATTTATTGGATTTGAAACAAAAATAATAATATGATTAAAAACTATATTCCAAAACTTAGGTTATATTTTTGCAATTTAGCAAACATTTGGGCCAAATCCCACAAATCCATTAGCCCCATCGAAGGAAATTTGAATTCCCTCCTGCTGGATGTTTCCGATTATGGAAAGCCCCGACGGCGACGGAGCAAACGCAAAGCAAAAAGTTCCGGCGCCGTTCACCGGAATCAGGAAGTTCTTCGCCGGAAGCGTCAGCACCGGCCCGTCCGAAAAGTAAAACGACACCGTTGGCACCCGTACGGACTCGAACCCGTTCAGATCGTAACACGTGTCGAAGATCGAAACCCCGCCCGCTCGTGGTAGGTTCGCGGTCTGCGCCGTGAAGGAGTCTCGGAGCGCCTCGTACGCCGCCGTCGGCAGCCGCGTCACGGCGGTGCCGGTGTCCATTACGACGCCGTTGCTGCCGTACTCGGTTAGCCGGTAAGTTTCTTCCGGCACCGGCACTCTGACGCCGCCGACGCCGACGCCGGCGAGTCCGATGTAGTAGAAGCTTGGGGCGCGTGGGTTTCGGATTAGGGAGATCCACGTGGCGCCGACCGGCAGTGCTCCCCGGCCGAATTCTAATGCTCCGGTCGAACCGGACCCTCTACTCACCAAACAGTAGCTGAATGCTCCGCCAGTCTGACCGCCGAGCTGGCCGACGAACGACATGGAGCCGCCGCCGAGACCAAGTAAACCGGCGGCTCCGATGAACATGCCCTGGTTCGTATGACCGCATCCGATCGCCACATCCCGAACCACGACCTTTTTAAAAATATATAAATAAATAAATGATTAAATAAATTTAGAATAATTGTAATCTCATTTTCTTCCAGTTTCACTGTTTAACAAAAGGTTTAAATTTATAAGTTTCGTCTTTGTATTTATTTTTAAAAAGTTTTGTAATAAATCTTAAATTTTCAAAACTAGGACTCATAATTTTTATAAAAAAAAAATTTAAACTTTAATTTGGAAAAAGAAAAAATCTTGAAATCTTTGTAACCTATATTCAATAACCTACTAATTATGAATTATGATAACATGAACATATCTCAATGATAGTTAGAATCTATTTATTCTCTCGACTTTGGAGATTCGATCTCCCATACTCACAATTTATTGTATTGAAAAAAAAATTATAAATTCTTATGTCAAGTAGGAGAGCTGCTTACCACTATTAAATATTTGTCAACTAATAAAAAGAACTGCAAACATAGATAATTTAAAGGAAAAAAATTAATTAACTGTCAATTTTTGAATGACAGTATCATTATTAGTTAATATTATTTAAAATATATATATGGACCCAATAATTTATACACAATCATAAAATTACATGCAAGTTAGCTTTAAGTAAATATATTTTCACCTATTTATTTAAACTTTTTAGTTAGGTAGGAATTCAACTCACCTCGCCGATGGTGAGAGTTTCGAGAGCGAGAGTACCCTTGGTGTAAGACCCATCGCCATACAACACCTCATATCGGCACCGTCCAGCGTGGCAGCCAGCGTCATTCTCAAGGCGGTCGCAAAGAGAGGAGCCACAGGAGACGCCGGTGAAAGAGGCGGAATCGGCCGGGTCGAAAACCGGGTCGGACTGTTGGTAGCATTGGCTACAAGGCTGACATTGGACCCACACAATATCACTACCGGAATCAATAACCATATACTGACTCCTCGGCGGGCTACCAACCCCGATCCGAACAAAATATTCTCCACTACCTTCTTCCATCCCTAATTCCAAATCACCAACGAAAACAAATAAATAAATAAATCCCAAAAGGGTATTAAAAAAATTTAAAAAGTTTTAATTTTTTTATTCATAATTTCCCTTGCCTGAAATGACATCCGTCGCGAAATTCGCCGCCTTGTAACTGCTGTCGGCGCCGCCGTGGGACAGGCGGCGGACGAGGGCGGCGACCCTTGAGGCGTCTCTTTTCATGCGCTCAACGAAGCCGTGGCGGCGGCCGTGGACGTGGGACGGCGGGAGCTTATCCCGGTGGACGAGCTTCAGCTTGAATTTAGTGCTACTGCTACTGTTGGATTTTTTACCGGTAACTTGCCGGTGGCCGTCGGAGAAGTTAAGGTTGTGGAGAATGCGATCGTCGTTGGAGTCGAATTTGGTTTCTTTGACGTTAAGAAATTGGAAGTCGGTGGCGGCGGCGGCGGAGAAGATGAGGAGATGGAGAAGGAAGAGGAGGGGGAAGGGTATTTTGGGAAGCATGATTTTTTGGCTGCGGAAAATGGGACCTTTGGAGTTGGGGTTTTGGTTTATTTGAGGGACAGGAGGAAGCAGGATCCAGGAATTTATTTGGTTTTGCATTTGGGGAGAAAAAATATATATTAAGAGAGGGGAAAAAAACAGATATATTTTTTTTTTATTTTTAAATTTTTTTTCTTTTGGAGTTATTGAGAATTTTGTGGGGGAGTTTTGTCGTGCTAGTACAATTATTTGTATGGTATTTCCTTTCAAATTCTGACATGGATCTAGATCGGTCATATGATCATGTCGGTCTATTGATATAGACTATGGTTCGTTTAATTCTAGTCTTGATTTTTAGTATCTAATATATTATATGGTATAGGTCACGGTTCGGATTAATTCAAGCCTTGATTTATGGTGGAGTTTTGGATTAATTATAATCTTGTTAAACTATGGTCTAACGTTGGGACGATTTAGGTTGAACGTCAAGAGTCTTAATTTGGGGACGATTTAGGTTGAACGTCAAGAGTCTTAATTTGGGGTCGATGGTTGGTTATTAGACAAAAGGTTTTATCATTTAATGATTTTGAGTGGGGACTATATAGATCATCACTGCATTTTTTTTTAAGTGATATTGGTTTCTAAAATTAGGTTTGGGATGTACTCAAATCTATATTGTGGCAATGGTGAAGTACATGGGTGAAATAGAGTAATTTCTTAATTTAGCATGTGTGCAAAATAGGGATTTTAAAATAATGGATGATTAAAATTTATGGTTATCAATTTTTTTATTAATAAACTCGTCTGCAAATTTTTTGTTTATGATTTTAATAATGGTAGGGATGGAGATCAATCCATCGATTTGGAGATGATAATAAATATATTATTCACTGAATATGTATACTTAGATTGGTTTGATAGTCTTTAATTAGAGGTGTACATGGATCAGTCAGGTCGATTTTCAAGTCCATACCGACACTGATCACGTCGAGACACGGTTGGTTTGAAAATAGACCAACCATTTTGTTGGTTTTCCACTGGTCGATGGAAAAGTCAGCTTGGTCCATCAGTTTTCGACAAACCAACTATTTTTCCTTTAGGGACAAGACAGATGGATAAGGCTGGATTGCGGTGGAAATGGACGGCTGATGCGAGTGGGGCTGATTTAGGGCAACGAATCGACAATGCAAAGAAAAGAAGGAGTGAGAGACAGAACGTCGGGTAGAGGTGTGAGAAAATGAAAATAAAAATGTCGGTGAGCCAATTATATTGGTTGGTCAATTTGAGAGTTTATTATCGTTTCAAACGCCAACTGTGATGAAATCGACCAACTGATATCGATTCGGTTGGTTTTGATATGCCGGATTAGTTTTTTGGACCTCCAATAATATACATCCCTGATCTTAATTACTTTTGGTGGGCATGCATAAAAGAATCACTATTAAATGAATAATCTAGAAGCTCCCAAATACCTTTTCCTTTTTTCCTAAATCTTTTCCTTTGTTGCCAACAACTCTTACAGAATGGAGAATCTAAATTGAATAATTATTATTGAAATTAATGGTTTGTGAGTATTGTTTGAAATTATTAAAATAAACATCAGATATAAATAATCATACCTCTGTGTAATTTTTAAGAGAGCGAAAAAAAAAAGAACAAAAAGCGATTGATATATTAAATAAAAAAGTATAAAAATACAAACCAATACCAATAAAATGAGTAGTTTTCTTTTAGTATTAAAATAATATTAAATTTTTTTTTTCAAAATTATAATTACAAAAAAACAACTATTCAAGTGTAACAAATTTAATTGTTTTCTTTTAACATCCGTGGATGTCCAATATAGTAATTTCTTAATCCAGCGTTGGTAGAAATAGAGTTTCTTAAATAATGGATAATTGAAATTTAAGGTTATTCATTTTTTTTCTTTTATTAACAGACTCACTTGCAATTTTTTAGTGAAAAGAATTTATAAGATGATAGGTAGGTGAGCCACCGTGGTTTGAACTCTCATTCATAGAATTTAGACTCCGTCGTTTGGACAACTAAACCCATAATTGTTAATAAATTTAAATTGTTTTAAAAAATAGATGATTGATGAAAATAAACTATAAAACAACAGTTTTTTTTTAATGTAGTTATTCAAATATTTTATCCCTAAATGTTTATACATATATTCAAACGTATAAAAATATTTAAAAACTTTTTTGTCGCACATAGAAATCTTAACTAGTTGAAATAGATAGATGAATTCTATATTTTTGTGCATGTTTTGTGTGAGCTGATATCGACACACATCATTCGAAATCTACCCTTATCTTATCTTATCTTGCTATTATTTTTTCTCAAATCTTGCTTTACTTTATTATAAATGCAATTAATACCTAATTTCATGATAGTTAATTAACAATATATATAAATTCACATACATCCTCTCTCTAAAATAATATTTATTACTTATTCTAAAAATAATGATAATAATAAATAAGATTATTTAAAAGGACAATAATATAATGAAATACTAAAATGCCTCTTGATTCCTTTCTAAAGGTGAGTCCACTCATGAAATTATCAATCGATATTATTAGTTAACAATTTTTTTTTTCAAAAAGTAAAATTATTTTATTAAATAATCTTACACTAAATAAATACATAAAATTAGTTTGATGAGTGTGTTTAGAAAATGAATAAGTTTTTTTTATAATAAATAAATTGCAAATCATATTTGAAAAAAAAAAGAGAAAGTTTATTTAGTTAATCTAGTGTTAACATTAATTAAATAATTAAATTAATGACATCTCAATCAAGTTTGAAAAGTGTGTTATTATTGCTTACTTTTTTTTCAAAGCATTGTAAACAAGACATGCTTGGACCTTGAAAAAAATAAGAAAGATATATGCTTGAACAATTAATTTAGTTTTAATTTAATTAACACAATATTAATAGTTTGTGTTAAAAATATATTTAAAGAATGAAATAATGAAATTAAAAGAAATCTATATTCTTTTTATAGGGAAATTAAAAGAAAATATTAAAGAGAGAGAGAGCAATTAAAAAGTGAATGGGGTTAGTTGAGATGATGTAGGCTTTTAGGAGAAGAGAATTTGAAATTAAATTAATGACCTTAGCATAGGGTAGGATAGGTTAGGTTAATCATCAAAAAAAAAAATCACCTTTCATAAAATTATTTAAAAAAAAGAATGATCTTTCACTGATTAAGTAGAAACATTATGTTAATGTGTACAAATTCATTCAACAATCAATATACTTTTACCTAAATATAAGTCAATTAGTTTCGATAAATTAGTTAAACCATGCAAATTAACGAGATATCGTATTTTATTCACTGAAAAGAACTATCACCTTCCTTTAATTTTTTTCCCTATAGTTAAAAGAGTTAGTCAAATAGAAAATATTTACTCCATTTTCATGTAAATACAAAATGTGTCATATATTGAATAGAGAAAGAACACGTGGATGTTACGTTAAAAAAAAAAAATTTGTAGACATGGAGACAATTTGTGAAAGTTTTTCTAAATTTATATAAAATCAAATTGAAAATTTCGAAATTATATAAATATTAAATTATAATAAAATAGAGAACAAATTGATAATTTAACCTAAACTATGAATTGAAATTTCTCTCGGTACTTTATAATATAATATTTGAACAATCATGTTATAATAGTTAAAAGATATTATTATCGCTCATGTATTTTGAACTTTTATTTAGTTTGGTTTTTGTACTTTCAAAATATTCTTTTTTTATCATTGTACTTTTAAAATGTTCGATCTCGTCCTTATACTTTTAAAAAGTCATTATTGTAGTTTATATTTTGCAAAATGTTAACACAAATTCCACACCTAATGAAAATCCTTTAATATAAAATCATAGTTATATTTTAAAAGAATATATTGATTATAATACCATGTTGAAATTGCGATATAAAAAACGACATTAAAAATAAGATTAAGGGACAAAGATAGTCACTTTAAAAAATAAAGAATCTAAAATGAACATTTTAAAAGCATACAAGTTAAAAGGAATCGGAGTTAGAGTTAGAAGTACTAGAATTAACCAAAATTAAAATATATTAACAAATAGTATTTTAACTAATTATAATATATAGTGAATAAATTATATGTATGTAAAAAGTTGTCACGCGTGATGTGAAGGCAGAGAGAAGAGTGCATATCCAGTTCATTTATAGTTTGCCAAAAAGTTAGGGGCAGTTTTTTAATCATTACAATGCAACACGCCATTCTTTCTCTCAAAATTCATTTTATTTTTTACTTGAAAAAAATATGAAAGTGCTTTTTTGCTTTAAAAAAAATTACCTTTTCGATTTTGTTTATTCAAATGAGTTCCACAGCCCTTGTTACCGGTGCTAATTTGATCATGGTTAAGACACTTATTTCTGAATTTAAATCTTTATTCCTACATGTTGTACTAAAAAAACTATTATGTTATGGATAAAATCGTCCTTTGATATATGAAGTAGAGCACGCTCGAATTACGCTCCTCAATAAAAAGAGGAGCCAAAACTTTTATTAAGGCATATAATTTCTTGTACCAACCGTTAGGCTCTTCTAGTGTCTCATCCGAACAAACATTGACTTAAGTTTCGGGGTGCATTAGAGGGAGTACAACCCCAGTGTTGAGTTCAATATATATTTTGTAGGTTACGTACAATCGAGAGTGCCCCACACGTCACTTTTCGACGGACACGTAAGCAGACTAGATATCAGTATCAACACATCATTTTTTTTAATAAATGAGGCGCTCAACGAGCCTTTTGAACGTTATAAAACTTTTTTCATGAAGTTGGATAAGTACCACTGTTGAATTAAACAACTTAAATTGATGAGTTACACCTAAATTTAGTCATTTATAAATTCAAATATTTCCTTCCACTTATGGGCTGAGGAATTGCACATATGAAGATTCATCAAACACCATGCTAAATCATCATTTAACACAAAAGTTTAATTAAGTTTATGAATTACGGTAAATTAATCATTTATCAAATACTTTGAAAATAAGTAATAATAGTTAAAAGAGAAATATTATTTTTAGTAAGGTTTTAGAATATTGTTTTTATTAGAAGTTAAAAAAAGGAAGAACAAATTCCTATTCTGAAGTAACCAACAATATACCATATCCAATGCCTCGCTCAATCTACATTTCTGTTAGTTCTCACTCATGAGTAGAGAGTTTGTTAAATTCAAATGAAAAATAAAGACAATAATAATATATATATATTTTTTTTATCTAAAGGGATTAAAAATTCAATTTAACCTTTGAAATAAGAGAAAAATAACATGCAAAATTTTAGTAGGAGAAAGATAACGTTTGATGACATTTGACAAAAAAAAGAAAGACTAAAGATTAAAAAATAAATAAATTAAATTAAAGCACTTTTAACTAACACCACCTTTTACATTAAATTGAGTGCATGCATGTTTTTTATATTACTTTTTTCTAAATGCAAAAAAGTTTAATGATTCCACCTAATTAATAAGATATTAATTCCCAACACTGGAATTTTTAACTATATGTTTTGATGGCAGCTGAGTTTATCAATTGAAAAGAAACATATATAGTTTATTTAAAAAAAAAAAAATTATTTGTGGTATGCCCACTAATCAAATATGCCATTGAATGGGATGGATTATGCAGATTATAATATAAGATATGGGCAGAGCACAATTAATACATTAATTAAATACGACAAGACCAAAAAATTTTGGTCGGATTATAAATATATATTTAAATAATAAGCTAAGTGGAACATTGGAAATATCACAAACTCATGCACGAGTGGGTACTAATTAATTAATTATCAATAATTGGACTATTAATACCACTAAAAGCTTCACTTTTTATTGATAATTAAACCTAATTTATCTCGCTCCTGATTGGATTAAAAAAATATAATTGTTCATAATTGTTACATATTTTGTTAGAGAATTATTTTTCTTTCGTTGTAAAATATATAGTAGCGGGATTGTTAATCTTGTTGATTAAAATTTTCAATTTAATAATTTAAAACGTACAATAATTTCCTATTTAACTTTTTGGGAAGGTAAAACTTTTCCATATTAATTTTTTAAGAAACGTTTATTGCTTGAAATTTATATTTCTTTTTCTAAAAAAAAAAAAAAAATAATCTGACAATAGTTTATGTTACAAAACTGGTGGAATTTCGATTTTGAATTCTGTGTTTATAAATGGAAATTTTCTCGAAATTTGATTCTCTAAGTTTTAGCACTCATAAAGTTTTTGACTTGGTATAAATTACTATGCATGGGAGATTATTTCTTAGTCCCATCTTTTTTTTTTCTTTTTTTAACGTTAAAGGGAGCTTATTAATTTTATTTAGAGAATAATGAAATATAATAAAAATGTGATGAAACATAGATTTATTATAGTTTCCAAATTTGATAAATTGTGTTGAATTTCAAATTAAAAATAGTAATTGAGAAGCTTTATAAAATTATTATATTCAATATATAAGTCACTCAAATTATGAAATTTATCTCTCTATATAATCTTATTTTGCCTAAAATAAAGTTATATATCTTAATTGTGTTTTAATGTATTGTTTTATTTCAAAAAAAATATTAAGAAATATTCTCTTAACCGTCCAAAAGAGATGACTCATAGGGTTGCATGGTAATGATGGTGGGTTTCTGTTGTTTTATATATATCAATATGGTGGTTTGCATAATGGAAAAATTAATGCATACTTTTTATATATATATATATATTTAAACAATCCAGAATCACTTTTGGCAAATTTTGTTTTTCAAAACTATTTTTTGAATTATATGATCTGAATAATAGAAATTCTAAAAACAACATTTTCATGTTTTTAGGATTTTCAGATATTAAGTTTATTTCATTTCTATTAAAATAAAAATATAATATATTACAATATAATAATTCTACAAATTTTATAAAATATATATTAATAAATTAATTAATATTATTTTAGGTTCAACTCACTGCCATAGTTTACAAATATATAAAATTAAAAATATAAAAAAATATCAATATACAGACATAATATTAATATTTTTTTTACTTATTTAGAAAGATAAAAGGTTTATTTGTTGGCTTAAATATTCGTCATAAATCTTTCAAAAATACCCCAACATATTATTTTCCTTTTCAATTATCCCTAACCTATCTCTCCATCTTTCCATCTTTCAATATTTTTCCTTTTCTTTTTTTTTTCTTTTCTATCACAATTTTTATGACTTTATTCCATGTCATTCCAGAGTTAAATTAAAATCACCCTTAGAATTCAACTTTGGTAGAAGATTTAATCAACATGAAAATTTTTTTCATTTAAATGAAAATAAATTAACGATCTTATTTAATAACGATTTTGTTTGATTTTTTATTTTTAATATTGAAGGCAAAACTCATTTGAAAAGAGAGGAAAAGAAAAAAGAAAGGATCTAAGAGAAACAATTACTTTCACAAAAGTCAATCCTATTGATTTACTCTAAAATCCTATAATATCACAAATGAATGGTAAATGACAATAAATAAATAAATGCAACAAATCAAAACTTTGACTCTAAGCCTAAGACTAAAACAAAGCAAATCACCTATAAACAATAATCTGCAAAGCAAAATCTCATGAAAAATTTCGAGGTTTGTCGCCGTAGTTTTCGTTCTTTGCATCGTGAGAAAGAAACCACCAATCATCTACAAGGATGTCAATAGATGAAGAATGTGAAGATAACTGATTAGTTTAAATGATGTTCTTACTGTATTTGGCTAACGAAATTCACTGTGGTACAAATACTCCACTTCATCTTCGTCTTCGTCTTCGCTAAAAACCGCATTGTAGAATACAAATGGGTTGTCAATCATCTCGGTCAAGGTTAGACGTCCATCTCTATCGGTATCTGCCTGCAACAAACACAACCAAGAATCTGTATTTCAATGTTTGTGTAAAAAAGAATGGGAAAAAGGCCTTCAAAACGATCAAAATCATTCTTCATATGATCATCATAAGGATCTAGCATGTGAAGACCCTTTTGTGGATACATTTCCCCCTCGTTAAGTACTTTGTTATGTGATGGCACTTCTATCAATCTTATATGCTAGTCGGGACGAGTCGACGAGATTACAGTATCTACAAATTTCCATCCATTCCAAACTATGCAACCAAGAATAAGATCAAGTCATTCACATGGTATAAGGTTGATGCATAATCCACATTTCAACTTCCAATAACAAGTTTGAGTAAACCAACAGAGCTCGTTCCCATTCTCCAAAAAAATATAGGTTTAAATACTATTTTCAGTCTCGTACTTTTTTGTTCATTTTTGTTCGTATACTCTCAACTTTATTTCATTTTAGTTCGGGTCATTTCGCATCCATTTTGGTCACTTTATTTTTAAAAAGTGACTATTTTAATCACTTCATTTTCATTTTTATCTTATTTCTTTAAATTATAATTTTAGCATGACACTTCACTTACTACATTTCTTGAGATGTAGCCATAAATTTGTATTAAAAGAGCTCCATTATGTATAAAATTATGTGAAATTTTGCAAATAGGGACCACCAACTTGGTCGTTTTAAGTAGAGGGACTGTTTAGAAAGTATGTTTTGAAAGTACATGGACAAAAAATGAACCAAAATGAACCAAAGTCAAAAGTACATGGACCCAAATATTATTTAAACAAAAAATATGAGTAGATGAGCCCTCGTACTTGTCATGTTTTGATGACAAAAAACGGCACTGTTTGGGGGAAAGAATACCCTGGACACGTGGAGGACAGCCATTGGTGCCCCAAGGTGACCATGAGTCATGCCTCAGCTCGGACCGCCGAGATCACCACCACTAGCGTTGACAGATGCTAAGTATGAGGGCCGAGGTGAACCTGGCCGAGGTCCGACCTACCGGGAAGCTCGGTGGGGGCCGATGTGAGCTACTGTCAGCGGCGTGATTATCGGGTATAACCGTCGGTCCCGAGATTACCGGGTGTAACCGAAGGTCCCGAGATTACCGGGTGTAACCGTCGCGAGATTAGCGGGACTACCACCCATAAGTAGAGGACTTCACTCCACGATCAGGTACGATGATTTCTGACCTCGAACTAAATTGGGAATCCGACCTATACTGACTTGATCGTCGGAGTGCTCACCTTTTTGTGCAGGTCCGCCCAAGTATTCAGATCGGTCCGGAGGCCGAGTTCGAGCTGCAATCTGAAATACACTGTTGTGCATATCCTTGCTTAAACATTTGGCGCCGTCTGTGGGAACGACAATCTAAGTCATCCCAATCCTTTTAAACCAATACGCGAGCGAAAATGGTTCAACCAGCAAACTCGGCCAATACGGCAGATCGAAGGACTCTAGCTGCCAGCGATGCCCACCAGAGGGAGGTTGGAGCAGCAGTGGTAGAGGGGCAAGGTCACGACGGCCTAGCAACAGAACCCCTCCGCAGGTCGGCACGAATCACCGCGCCTGTCCTACCACCTGCGCACCCAAGGACATCCAAGGCCACCCGTGGCCGAGGTGGGACCTCTAAGAAGGGCGCCCAGGGTCCAGCCCCGGCTCCACCAAGTGAGAACTTTGACGCACTCCAGAGAGAAATGGAGGCAATGCGTACACAAATGCGGTCCATTGAGGAAATGTATAACGAGATGATACTAGCTGCAGGCGCAGGGTCCCGATCTGAAAATCGAATGACGCGCATTGACATACGCGAGCAAAGGGGTTCCCACCTTGGCCTAGTCGAGGAGGAACATCCTGAAGACAACGAGAGCGAGGGACACACTCGCCAGAGAGGAGACCTTCGTGAACACCTCAACAGAAAGAGAGGCTCATCTCTCCGAAAAGGACAGTCACCATCCCGTTCACACAAGAGATCTAACCAGCAGGCTGAATCCTCTCACAACCCAGCAACTCCCGCAGGGGTGATCACAAGGGCGGAGTTCGACCAGCTGAGGGGCAAGCTCGACGCTCAGGTGGAGGCCTTAAAGGCCAAATGTGAGCAGAAAGAAGGTTCACTGAACGATGGCGACTTGGGAGAATCGCCCTTCACCTCGGATGTTTTGGAAGCACCGATCCCTCCGAAGTTCAAAGCTCCTACCGTAAAGCCTTATGATGGGTCGAAGGACCCCAAGGATTATGTTGAGGTCTTTGAAGGCCTCATGGATTTCCAAGCGGCATCAGACGCAATCAAATGCCGCGCCTTTCAGATAGCGCTTACTGGCAGCACGCGATTGTGGTATCGGAGACTGCCAGCCAGGTCGATCTCGACCTACTCTCAGCTGAGAAGGGAGTTCCTCGCCCAGTTCTCTTCTCGGCATTATGACAAAAAGACAGCGACCCATCTCGCCACCATCAGACAGAAGGAGGGTGAGACGCTGCGAGAATATGTCACCAGATTCCAGGAGGAGCAATTGAAGGTCGCACACTGCTCCGATGACTCGGCCATGTGCTATTTTCTCACCGGTCTAGCCGACGAAGCCCTCACGATGAAACTTGGAGAGGAGGCCCTGGCCACCTTCGCCGAGGTGCTTCAGAAGGCGAAGAAAGTCATCGATGGACAGGAGCTCCTCCGAACCAAAACCGGCCGACCAGAACGAAAGATCGGCCGAGGCAGAAGTGGAAAAGATATAGAAAAGGCAAATCCCAAGTCCAAGGACAAGGGATCCTTTTCCAGCAGCCGAGCTGAGTATCGAAGGGCGGAGAACGGACCTACCAGGAGCCGACCTTACGAACGCTTCACCCCGACCACTATTCCAATTTTCGAGATCCTAACGAACATCGAGGAGTCTGGAATGGAAAAACTACTCAAGCGTCCTGAGAAGCTTCGGGGAGCCCCGGAAAGGCGCACCAAGGACAAGTATTGCCGCTTCCATCGGGAGCACGGTCATAACACGTCGGACTGCTGGGAGTTGAAACGCCAAATTGAGGATCTAATTCAAGATGGCTACTTCAAGAAATTTGTGGGAAAGCCTAGGACCAGCTCGGCAGAGAAAAAGGAAGAGCGGAAGCGTTCGAGGACGCCGCCCCGGTTTCACAACCATACTAGTGGAGAGTAGGTTGTGACGCCCACGTAGTGTGCAAGTGTCAGCGACAAGCATATGTCGCCCATCGGGCCATGTCAAGGGCCGAGAGTGAAGTGCCGTGATGCTACCAAGGAGGATGGTGCATCACCTATCACACCATATGGATGTGCTCAAGAATGCCTAGAGAAGGCATATGCAGAATGAAAAGCGAAGGCGACGTCAGTGGTGTCGGTGACAAGCTCAACGGGGGCCAGTTGGGGCCCCGGGCCACGACCCTAGAAGTTGGGGTTCCGTCAAGATTTGGACGAGCGACTTTAAAGCTAGATGCATATTAGTGAGATATGTAAGCACGCCAAGTTTCGTGTCAATCGGAGTTTAAACGTGCACTCTACGTTGGCGAGTGACTCCTCGCCACTTTCGACGTTCATGCCTGCCAAGTCAAGTTTGCCTTAGAATGTACCTTAGGGGGAGGCATGGTGTTGGCTCTCCACCACCCCTGGGCCATGTCAGGGCCTAAGTGAGCCACCCCATGGCACATGCGTGTGTCATGGCGAGGGCGATCGTCTACAAGACGAGTGTCTTGGGCGACTTCCGTCGAGGATAGAAAACTCGAGGACAGTGTCGGGTGGCACGGGTGTGCCGGCATTGCGCCTCGGTCCATGTGTCGGAGGTTGCACCACGGGGGTCCCTATGCGGTACGGTATGCTCAAACGACACGGCACGAGCGCAAGAGTCGTCGTGCCACGATAGTGTCCGGATGGCTGGATGTCCGGAAGGTCCCGATCATTAAGACAAGCACATGGGTCGGTTCTCGGTATGGGTGCCCTTGATCCGACCTGGGAGGGCCCGTTTGAGGTCAAGGGCATAGTCCGACCTGGGACGTACCTATTGGCCGATATGAAAGGAGACGTCCTCGCGCACCCGTGGAACGCGGAGCACCTGAAGCGTTATTATCCTTGAAATGCCAAAAGGGTTTTAAATGGATCTGTAAAAACTGTTTCAAAAGAATTATGATCGGAATAAATGTGATGATTTAATTTCATGATTCCGAGTTCGACCAGAAATTAAATGGGGGCCACGGACTCCCACGCGATCACATTCCAGCAGTCGGTTAAAATTCAATCCTCCAAAACCTAAGGGTACGAGGTGCGATGCCAAAACCACTGATGAACTTAAAATTCAAACCTTCAAGGTAAAGGGACGATGTGAAAAGTTCAAAATGATGAAGCTTCTGAACCTGAGGGTACGATGTACGATATGAAGAATAGCACGGATTTAGGATTTTAGCCTTTTAACGTTTTTAAGTTAAGGGTGCGATGTTAAAAAATCCAGAGTTGGTGCAATGCATTGAACACTAGACAGAGATTCAAATTCAAACTTGCAATTATTTTAATTGAAGGCGCGACCTCAAAGGTAAGAGGTGCGAGGTGACATTGGATGCAGTTCAAAGAAAAAGCAAAGAAAGGAAAGATGTTGCCAACACCAAAGTAAAAACGAACAAAGCTTCTTCATTAAATGGAGAGCAGAGCCAAGGCTTATAGACCTTGCAGTCTGCCCTGACACTCACAAACAAAAAAAAGGAGAAGAGAAGAAAGACAGAGAAAGGCCTCTTGAAGGATGATCTCCTAAGAGCCTGCCTGAGGAGCGCCCTCCTAAGTGGTGCCGACCTGGTCCTCTTCGAGATCGGAGTAATCAGAGTCCAGATCTCTGACATACTTATCCACCAACGCTTGGGGGCCAGGGGTGCCGCCAGGCCCAGACGCCCACTGCTCGGCATACCTCTTTTTCAGACCACTGAGATCGATCTGAAGGTCAGGCATGTCGGAAGCAATGCCATTCATGAGGAACTTGAAGCCCGCGTCAGAGAAGTCTTTGGCAAATCCATCGAAGTCAGGATGTTGCCTAAACGATTCCTCCAATAGGACTCCATTGCTGAGACGCTCCTTCGCCGTCTCCAGCTCGGCAGTCGCATGCTTCAGCTCCTCATCCTTCGCTTCAAGCGCCTGGAGCATGTCGTCCTTCTCCTTCAGGAGTTGGAACTTCTCCTTCTCCAAGCCCCTGGTGATAGCATGGGCAGCTCGGAGCTGGGCCTTACGTCTGTCCTCTTCCTTCTTCACCAGCTCAGAGCTGGGCCTTACGGCTTTGGTCTCCACCTCGGCCTTCAAAATTTCCACCTCAGAGTGAGCCTTCAGCAGCTCATCCTTCATGGTGGAGGAAGCAGCCTCCAAGGCAGCAGAGAACTCCTCTTTCTCCCTCGCTGCCACAACTTCCCTCTCATCCTACTCGGCCTTTACAGCCAGAGCCGATTGAATGGAAGCAACAAACGCCTGAGGAAAAACACCAAGAAGAAAATTAGACCGAGCTACCTGTTAGGTAAATTGAGCAAAAATGGAGACACCAGTCTTACCTCAGCGGCGTAGTCGATGGTCCTCTGCAGAACGGACCCTGGATCACTTACAAATTTGGATGCCCTCCTTAGGCAGCGGTCCAAACTTGCAGCCGAGATGCGGGACACCTGGTCCCTCACCCCAGAACTTGACGGCTCAACTCTGAACCGTGCCGTCACGTCGGACGTCCCGCCCATCCTAGCTTCAGGATCGTCCACCCAATTTGCGAAGCTCGCAGGCAAGACCCCACGAGCTCCAACCTCCAAGGGGGAGGTGGTCTTCTTCTTCTTTCTCCTTCGCTTCAGAGGGACTTCCTCCCTCACCTCCTCGCCCAAGGGCGAGACGTCCACCGCCTCGGTCTGATCCCTGGGGCGCTTCTCCCTCGAAGGACCCCCAGAAGACTCCAGCTCGATCACTGGGACTGGATCTTCCAAGGCTGGCCCTACCACAGCAGGAGTGGCAGGTTTCGAACTCTGGGCGGCCTCAAGAGCATGGGCTCGGCCTTTGGACTTGTGTTTCACGTTACTCGCAAACCCGCAAACCATGGCTGCAAAACAAAGGAAAGAAATCAGCACAAGGTTAGAGGAAAAGGAGGGGGTAGCAAGCTCGGCATACCTAATTCGGAGTTCGGCTTTGAGGATTCAATGGGACGAACTGCAGGGTTGTAATCTAGCAGCCCAGACTCGAGCAGTAGCTTGTCGGTCACCAAGGTTCCGACCTTCCTACCCCTCGGAAAATGCTCCTTGTAATATTTCAACGTGTTGAAGGAGGCTTGCGTAAGCTCGGGGACTGGTCGGATTGAAACTGCACGAAGACAAAATCCAAGTTAGACCTGAATGACAGGAAAGAAAATCACAAAAGGTAAGAACTACTCCGTACCTAGGTTCCCAAACCTAGTGGGAACGTCAAAGAAGGAACAACCTGACTCGTCCTTTGCAAGCCATTCTCCAGAAGCGTAGAACCATTTCCTCACCCATCCCTTGATGGAGGTCGGCCCCTTAACTATACCGCCTGCGCCTTTCCTTGCGCACATATAGAATCGACCAAGCTTCTTAGCTATCCTTTTCGCTTCGAAGCACGCGAGGAGCTGGTCTACGTCCAACAGCTCGGCCTCTTCACTATCCCGAGCTCGTAGCCAAAAAAGGATGGCCAAAGCGAAAATGACACCCCACCCATTGGGGGCCACTTGAGCCGGAGCCAGCTCAGTTCGGAAAAGAAACTCTTGGACGAAAGGATGAAGGGGAAGTCTGAGGCCGTACTCAAACATTTTGAAGTAGAGAGTGACCCATCCCTCTGGAGGATTGTCAGCTCTCTCCCCCTCCTCCGGAATCCTAAGGAGGATGTTCTCAGGGATAGCGAACCCCCTACGAAAGGATCCGAGGTAGTGCTCAGGTATCCTAGAAGGGTATTCTAAACCCTGACCCGAGGTGGAGGCATCACTATCCTCCCCGTCATCGGAGAACCTAAAGTTTTCTATCTCCTCGAGCTCGGACTCTAACCTACGAGCTAAATCCTCATCGGATCCTAAGTTGCTGCTAAAAGAGGACGACATGACAACTACGTTCGAAAGAGAAAGTGAGGGAAGAGACCGACCTACCAAGGGTTCGAGCTGCCTTCAAATCGAACTCCAAGAATTTAAGAAACGTAAGGTATGACCTGAAGGGTTGGGGGTATTTATAGCTTGTCGGAAAATTTTCCCACCGTACACGTGTAATCAATGAGTGACTAGGATCCTCCTGGAGATCCGAAGCGTCGGAATATTTGAATATTCCGATGATAAATCCACCGCAACGTTTATGTTTTCCCACGAATAGGGAGTCGCCACGTGTCCGAAGCAAATCAAATGAACTTCTCTGCCAGGTCGGGATCGGACCAGACAAAGAGGGGGCCAATGTTTGGGGGAAAGAATACCCTGGACACGTGGAGGACAGTCATTGGTGCCCCAAGGTGACCATGAGTCATGCCTCAGCTCGGACCGCCGAGATCACCACCACTAGCGTTGACAGATGCTAAGTATGAGGGCCGAGGTGAACCTGGTCGAGGTCCGACCTACCGGGAAGCTCGGTGGGGGCCGATGTGAGCTACTGTCAGCAGCGTGATTATCGGGTATAACCGTCGGTCCCGTGATTATCGGGTGTAACCGACGGTCCCGAGATTACCGGGTGTAACCGTCGCGAGATTAGCGGGACTACCACCCATAAGTAGAGGACTTCACTCCACGATCAGGTACGATGATTTCTGACCTCGAACTAAACTGGGAATCCGACCTGTACTGACTTGATTGTCGGAGTGCTCACCTTTTTGTACAGGTCCGCCCAAGTATTCAGATCGATCCGGAGGCCGAGTTCGAGCTGCAATCTGAAATACACTGTTGTGCATATCCTTACATAAACATGCACAATCACAGAAAATCTTATGAATTTTTCACCCCCTGGACTGTTTAAGAAACAATGATAAAAGCAGAAGCTATGTTTTTTAGACCAATATTACCTGAGAGATGGTGTATTCTGCTTGTTGTCTTGCATAAAAGCCTTCTGATGGATGAATTTTTCCAATTAGAGGCAACACTTCTGTAGCTGAAAGGTACCTGAAAAGAAGCGAGATGATGTACGGTATGGTGTAGAGAAATCACTGAATCATTTACCGAAAAGGTGTATATCAGAAGAACGTTTTACCCATCATTGTCTGTGTCAAGCTTAGAGAACAACTTTTTTGCTGGTGCCTTTGTTGGATCATCATCCTGATGTGATGAACTGTGATCTTCATCGTCATCTCTTCTTAATAAGTCAAAAATTCCATGGAAAAACTCACTGAAGTCGAGCTTTCCATCTTGGTTGGTATCTCTTTCCCTAAGAGGTTACATTACGAAGTGAGCAGTCAGTGAAATGTTGGTGTAAAACTCGATCAATTCTAACTTCAAATGCAAGAGAAGATCTCCAAACCGAGAAGATCGAAACAAGCATTAGAATCTAATAATCTAACGCCTTCCTTGCCTTGTGTCTAACTACCTTGCTAATATGCTTTTTGCGGAATTACAGTAACAGTTGAAGTACAGAGAGAAATTGCAGGAGACCAATTTTACATAGGGAACAAAGGCTTTAGAAACTGTATGAAGGAATCTACCTTACTTCATCTGCACACAGCCAAAGAAGCAGCTTTGGATTCTTGCTGTCAGCAGGATGCAAGAAGCTGAAAATGAGTAGATCGCGGAATGTATAAGTATCGAGTTAGAGAAAACGATTAAAAAAAAAAAACTCTTTTTCTAAGCATTTTCAAACAGAGGGTGAGGGCGAGGGCAAGGGCGGTATAAAAGAGACATGCTGAAGTTTTTGAAGCTTACTCATTGAATTCAGTTGTGTTCAAAAGGCCATCCCCATCTGCATCTGATGCATTGAAATGCTCCTCTTTCCACCAGGCAATATCGTAGCCAAAAGAACTATTACCTGATGAAAAGATTGAAAATGAAACATAAACAACACAGTAGGTATCTTTAAAAATCTTCCATAAGAAGAAGAAGCTGATCCGCTGAGGGGGCATTTGGCTTGAGTAACAAGGATTACGAAGCCTATATATTTGGTATATGGATTTGCTTATTCCGAACAATATAATTGTTAATGTTATAAGATACGTAAATATAGGATTATAAAACCTACCTTTTATATTATAGGTTAGACTATTTACAAATCATAAACCCGAAATCAAACAATATATAGTGACACTTTCTAAATACAAATAAATAAATAAGAGAAGTCAGAAACCCACTCGTCGAACAAGACTGCACTTCCAAAGAAAATGAAAAACAGGTTTAACTTATTTCTTTGTACAATCCAAATACATGGTACACAAACTCATGTCCACCCATATTTGTCCTGTGGGTGTAACAAGCTGGGGTTTATTGGACAAACCCATAAGTTTCATTTTTCTTTTATTTATTATTATTATTTTTTTTTATAACAGAGGAGCAACACCCACGTCTCTCCCAATGTCCAGACTCAAGAGACATCAAAGAATTTTAGTATTAATTTCAAGAGACCTCTGAACCACTATGATCAAGAGATCCAAATCCTTGCCAACTGGTCCATCCCATGAGTTTCAATGATACTACAAATCTACTCTCCCAATATCCCACTATTTTCCCACACAAATTTTCTGAACCCAGACTCCCTAAACCTCAATGTTTGTCAAAACTAGACTTAAATTGCGAGAGAACATGTCACAGAAGCTCAGACACAAACAATATCCACATCCACCACACTTGTCTAAGCCAGAGGTAACATTCTGGTTCAAAAAGTGGATTAAAAATATACCATATGATACTTTATTGGGAAAGTGAAGGACAAAAGATAGTATAACTAGAATATAATCCAGCAAGCCAGAAAACCATTTTTACAGAGGGGCCAGAAAAATTCAAAAAAAGCGCAGAAAGGCAGATGCAGAAGATATGTATGTAACGTACCGGCGGCAAGAACCCAGCTGGGGGGCTCGTACTCGGCGAAGGAAACGAAGCCATCATGATCCTTATCGTGAGATTGCATTTCCCTTTCAGAGCGATGCAGCGTCTCCCTCATCGCCTGCTGCAGGTTCCACCGAGTCAATTCGTCCACAGACACGAACCCATCGGGCGGGTCCACATCGATTTTGGGGAACAGCACGAGCAGCCTCTCGCTCACATTGAACCTCTCCTCGTCGTTAATGAACTCTTCCCACTCGGGCTGGGGCTCGGCGGGGGGTGCCGATTCGCCGTCGGAGAAATCAGGGCTGGATTGGGAATGCTCCATCTGCTGGTGCTTCTCCCACTCCTTGTCCTCGCGGCGGAGGACGATGTCGGCGATGAGAGGGTCGAAGGGGATGTGGTGGTCGTGCTGCTGCCGGTGGAGAGGGGGATTGAAGGTGAAGTTGGAGCGGAGGCGGAGGCGGCGGTGGCGATGGGCGGTGGGGCGCTTTGTGGGGGTGTGATTGATGAGGAGAATGATAAGTGAAGCGATTGCTAAGTAGATGAAGAGGGAAACTCTGCCCATTTTAGGAGATCGGGTGATGAAATGCAGAGAGAATGAAGCAGAGCTTGAGCTTTGATCAATGGAGAATTGAAGCAGATTCAATGGATTCTTGAGTTTCGATTTGAATAAGCTATGAAGTTTGTGTAGTTAAAAATTTTGATTGGATAAATTTGCGTTGTATGATTTGATAATATCTGAGGAGATCGGCGAAATCCGGCTACGAACGACGAAAAAACACCCGCTGAATAATTGAACTATATATCATATATATATGTGTTTCTGGCAGCTACAAATTTGATGGAATCTATAAGTTATTTATTTATTTACTTTAAGAGGTCAATTTAGATATATATATTTTTTATTTTGATAAAATCAAATTTAGAGAAAGTTATAATTTTTTTTTCCTAATTTGGATATGTTACGTTTGCTCAATAATCTTTTAGATGAGATACCGATTATTTATTTATTTATTTTAAGAGGTCAATTTAGATATATATTTATTATTTTGACAAAATCAAATTTAGAGAAAGTTATAATTTTTTTTTCTAATTTGGATATGTTATGTTTGCACAATAATCTTTTAGATGAGATACTTAATTGAGGCGGACTATTTAAGCCTATTCTAAAAATTCTAAGACCAAAATTGCATGATTTTTAAATATAAGTTTGGACTTGTTTTATATTTTTGTCGTTGATTTTAAAAAACCATTATTTTTTGTTTTTGAGATTTAAATTTAGTTTCAATTCGGTCCTTAGAATTTCCAAAGTAACATGTTTAGTATTTGATCAATAATTGGTTCCTGAGCTAATGACATTCTTTGTATTTTTTTTTTCCAGAGTACAACATGTTGGGGAGCTAATGACATTCTTTGTTCTCGTTTGTATAAGTAGCAAAGTCTAGTCAATATAGGTTAATTGTCGCGTCATCGTTTCGTTAGGCCAGCTAATAATTAACTCAATTCAAGTTTATATACCAATGAGTTCAACAGTAATTAACACTAGAAGTTATTTATTTATTGTACTAAAAAAGTAACTTAGTTATCAATTAGAAATCAAATTCTGAGATGAATTAAAAATTAAATTCAATTTAGAGATGAAATAAAAATCAAGTAGATTAGGGACAAAATTACATTTTACCAAAATTTATTTTTTATCCCATTGGAAAGTTTTTTTTTTGTTTTTTTTGGAGTTAATTGAAAAGCACAATTATTCACAAACAAATCGAAAACCCCAATTCTCTAAACTTTTCTGTAATTAATTTTTGGAGTTAATCGAAACCAAAATTTGGTAGCAAAGCAAAAACTTGACCCTCTTTCTGAATTCATGTTTTGGGATCAGTTTTATTGGAAACATCAATTCTTCACGGACGCCAATGAGTAGAATTTGGCTTTGGCCCTCTCTCTCTGCAACTGCTTTACAGTTGCCCATCTCCTGTTCCATTTATTTGGTTTTCAAACAAGGAAATCGAAAGGAAACCATAAATTTCAATCGCCCGTTTCTTTTTGCTGCTTCTTTCATGGATTTCTTGTTCATTTTTCATCGAGATTTGCAGATTCTGTGCCTTTCTAAGGATGTCCGAAGTTTCTGTCCCTATCAGCTGTCCTAAGTAGTCGTGGGGTATGGGACCAGAAGACCCATCACCGCTCCTCTTTCTTGAAGTTCAGTAAAACCCATCATCGTCGCTTATGATTTCTCCACCTACCTTGTAAAAATCTACCTAATCAGGGCCCCATCTCAATCTAATCTTTGTTATTTTCATTTGAATCCCTCATTCCTCCGTTTGAGTTCGTCCTACTCTTAAGATACTTCCAAGTTCCAACCAACTTGCTTTTATTTTGGTTGCAGTCATTATTTTCATCTAACTTTCACTGGGTATATGTATTTAAGGCTGGAGAAAGTAAAAAAAGGGGGGGGGGGTAGTCAAAGTTTTGATTCTTACCCATTTAGATACGGCGTTTTTTATCTTTATTCATTGTCGGTATGGATTGTGGTGGTGAAAATTGCGTAGGATTGGTAATAATTGAACATTTTCGTGTATCATGTGTTTAGTGTATTACTTTTAACAATCACTCATTGAGATTTGAAAAGTTAGGGGGAGCACTTTCAGGGGTTTCCCTCAATCTAGGGGTTGAAAAACCAGGCGCTTTTCTCTATCATTTCTGACTGTTCTTCAATGAGAAAGTTGTTGAGTGGTTTTAATTAGTTCATCTTTTGATTGGAAAGTTGAAAGCACATGGGTTTTATTTTATTTTTCTTTTTGATAGCTAAAATCCATGCTCTGAAGGGATGTTACCCAGCTCTTGGATTTTGAAGCTTTTCATCTCACCTTTGCATCTTTCTCTCTTTTCGCTCTCTGATTCTAAATCCTATCTCATAATAAAATGTAAGCTGTTTGTAAAATACTTGAGCAGCAGAAGACGACAGAGCATATGGAGGTAGTTGGCTTTTGTCTGTCATAGTAGTTTTAAGGTTCATGAAAGTAAGAATCTTTTTGTAGAAATTTTATGGTTTGGACTGTTATAAGCTGTTCTTGTCAACTTGTGCGATGATAATTGAGTTTTTGTTTGCTCTTGAATTTAGTATGTAACGTAATACTCTTCTATCCTACAAAGATTTCTGGATCTTCTTTGTTTGGTATCGGTTGTTCTTCTGAAATTTCACTATCATGATACGAAATTCTCATTCGAATTGATTCTTCCAATGCCCATCACAATACATCTTTTGCTTTCTTTTGAAAATTGATATGTTCTCTTTCTTTTCCATGGTTATCAGAATTTTCTCATGCAGTCATGCTCCAATTAACTCCGTTGGCTTTTTGTTCCTTGATAGGTCAGCTTCACCTGAATCCAGCTTTTGAGCTGTGGAGTAAATCGATTTTGAAATCTTCTCATGCTTTTTCTGAGTTCCATCATTATTATTATTATAGGAGAATTCCAATTCAACTGCATTATTATTTTCTTTTTCCATTTAAAAACCTCATTTCCTAAATCATCCCTCTGGCAATGTATTTTAGATCATAGCAGATCTTCATAGATTTGTTTGTTCTTTCTTTGTGGGAAAATTTGGACAAATAAACACAAGGCTAGATGACAGTGGATAAAGACGGTAAGAGCTCAATTTGGAGCCAAGAGCAGGACAAGGCATTTGAGAATGCTCTAGCCACTTATCCAGAGGATGCTTCATATCGTTGGGAGAAAATTGCGGCTGATGTACCTGGGAAAACGCTAGAAGAGATCAAATATCATTACGAGCTGTTGGTCGATGATGTTAAACAAATTGAATCTGGCTTCATTCCTCTCCCCTCCTATAGTTTTTCTTCTGATGATAATAGTGAATCTCGTGTTGGAAGCAAAGCTTCAAGATCAGACCAAGAGCGTAGAAAGGGGACTGCATGGACAGAGGACGAGCACAGGTAAACTTTTAATCTTCGAGTTTATTTTCTAACTTCTATTGACAGATGAATTGTCAAGTGTCTAGGATGACGCAAATTCAACTTTTTCTAAGTCATTATAATAAATATAAATAGTGATTATTTGCTTTAGTCGGCAATTTGTCGATAAAGCTGTATGGCATGCTGAATTGTGCCTGGCTTTCCTTATGTATGGATGCATATTAGCTTTTGTCATCAACACTGATTATTAGCTATAACCTTAATTTCTCCATGGTCAACAAATAAGAACACTGTGTCTCTTTGAGGTCACTATTCTAGTTTGGAACCCTTATTATTATAAGTTTCAAAGACATGGATTTCTGCTTAAGTACCATGTTACTCCCTTGGTTGTTGATGAAGACAGGTCATTTAAAGAATAATGAATATGTTTAACTTAGGCTTATGCTCAATAAATGAGGGGCCTAGCAGGTTCATTATTTCTTGGCTTGTAATAGGGAGTGTAAGGGGGACGTTGGAGGAGGTGATCCTCTGCTCATTTTGGGGAGAGAGGGATACTGTTGTGGCAGGCTTGTTTATTTTGCTATTTTGTGGAGTATGTAGATTGAGAGAAACGGTAGAATTTTTAAAAGGATTGAGAGATCTTGGGTTGAAATTGGGGAGCTAGTTAGATTTACTACCTCTACGTGGGTGTCAATTTCTAAAACTTTTTGTAATTACCATTTTTTTTTAGTATAACAATTTGGGGATATGGGGGATTGAACCTCCGACCTTAAGGAAAGGAGTACATGCCAATTACCGCTGAGCTATGTTCATGTGGGCTTGTAATTACCAATTAAGTGTCATTCTTTTGGATTGAGTCTCTTCTTGTAGGTTGGTCCTCCTTTGGCAGGCTTGTTTTTGCATGCCCCTTGTACATTTTTTTGGTTATCCTCAACGAAAGAGGTTTCTTATAAAAATAATAATAATAATAATAAATGTGTCTGTTTTGATTCTATCTTTAATTTTCTTTAATGCGTTGATTTCTTATTCTTGACAAGAAAATTTTTACTGATGAAGAAACCTTTACTAGCTGTAAATAGACTATGAAATAAGAATAACAAAAATATGTGGTAAGCTCATTAAAACTACAATGGAAATAGGGCGTCAAAAAATTTTCCATCTCTCTTCTCAACTCTCATCCTTTCGGTTCTATGGTTTCCACTTCAAGTGGATTTGAATACCAAGATACCTTCTCGGGCTTTGATCATCAACCCTTATGGTTACCTGGACAAAACCAGTTTTTTTAGGAGTGGTTAGTTAGAATCACATTGAATTCTTTATTAATGGTTCATAATCATAGCAATTGTGCTGCTATCTTAATCTTATCATTGTACTTCATTAGCCATTGAGCTTTACACGTTCATGGAATAGATATCCCGTATTCTCATTCTTTTTTTTTGGTCTAATTAGAATTTGGAGGTAGTTCCTGTATGGATTGTTGGAACTGGAATACAACATGGGCAAAGTAATGTTGCTCAAGTACATAAACTAAAACAGACACAAGATAGAATAGGAGAAAAATGTTTGGTAGGAAGTTCTTTGGGGTTCGCCTTGCACACGAGAGTGTAGCTCGATGTTGGAAGGAGGCTCTCCATCACCCTCCATTTAGAGATAGGGGTCAGTTTTTGTGGTAGGCCGGTTTCTTTCCTGTTTCTCTATGGGGTTTGTAGAATGAGAGAAATAATGGGATCTTTTGAGGAGTTTAGAGATCCTGAGAGGAGTTGTGGGCCCTTGCTCGGTTTCATATTTTCCTTTGGGTATCAATGTCCAAAGATTTTGTAATTACTCATTAGGTTTTGATCCTACTTGATTTGAGCCCACTTTTAGTTTAACGGCTTTAATTGAGCTGGTTGTTTTATGCCTTCTGTATTTTTTCATTCTTCTCAGCTCGGCTTTTCATCATTTTTTTATATAAAGAATGAAATTGGAACCCCAAACCCAGGAAGCTCACAAAAAATTCTTCCAATTGGTATTAGGATCGCATAAATTATAGCTGTTGGAAGGAGCGTATAATTTACACCACAAAAGAGCTAAATTGTATTAATCTTCTATTAGTTCTCTTTTCTTAGATGCGCTGAATTTTACTCAGATAATTTACTAGCTATATTCCGGGCTTCACTAGAAAACTATTCAGTTGAAATTCGTCTTCCCCCCTCTCCCATCATCTAGCTTATCACATGTGTAAGGCTTTTGTTTGTTTGTTCTTTCACCATTGGTATATTTTCAGGGTTTATGATACTCTAGTCTTATTGTGCATCTCATGATTGACAATAATTATTAGTATGTAAGTAAATTTTGGGATCATACCACCCAGGCTTTACTTTTAGCATTTTTGATACCAATCAGGCTATTTCTTCTCGGTTTGGATAAATATGGGAAAGGAGATTGGCGAAGTATGTCTCGGAACTTCGTGGTGACGAGAACACCCACTCAAGTGGCCAGCCATGCCCAGAAGTACTTCATTCGTTTGAACTCGATGAACAAAGACAGAAGGCGCTCGAGCATTCACGATATCACTAATGTTGATAACAGAGATTTAGCAGCACCTCAAGGACCAATTACTGGTGAGGTCAATAATTCTCAAGGATCTTCTACCATCAAATCAACCAAACAACCTCCTCAACCACCTGCTGGGCCATCCGTTGTCGGGATAGGAGTGCCCTTTGTGTCGGCAGTTGGCACCCCAGTAAATACTCCTCCACCACATATGGCGTATGCAGTCAGATCCCAGGTAATTGGTTCATTAGTTCCTAGACCAGCAGTAAATATGAGCCCGATGACATATTGAATGTCTCAAGGATCTGCTGAAAGGTAATAATACTCTGTTCAGGCATAACTTATCTAATCCTCATCTGTCATTTGGTATGTTGTTTCATTAGATTGGGTGCCTTAATTAAGGTCATAAGGATTACAAATTCTGTAAAGGGGACCCCCCACCCCAAATTTTTTTGGGGGGGTAAGAAAGCATTGAGTTGCCCTTCTGTTTAAGAAAAAAATCCCCTCCATGAATGATGTATGGGATTCTTCACTTTATCAAATTGTTGCTTCTGGTTTCTTTTCCAACAATTTAGTCAGAAAGAAAGTTGAATGAGATGAAAGTTTGCAGCTGTGGGGTAACTCCCCAAGAACTTGAGGAATTTGTAGGGTAGGGTGTCCTTAAAGATGCCTTTAAACCTTCTTTTGTGCAACTTGCTGAATTCAGCCATATTGAGGACAAAGTATAAGAATTTGAATTGGTAAAGATGACCCTAAAAACTATGGCTTTTTTTACATGTGGTATGTTTCTTTTGCACATGTAATCTTGGTGGAACCAAAAAAAGGGGCTTTCTGGCATCTTAAAGTTAACCAGCCAGCACTGAATGTCCTGTATGAATCATACAAATACCAAATCCTCTTGTAAGAAAGATGAAGGGATTCCATCATCATAAATAATTTGTATATGAGTCATAAATAACTTTGATTAGAAATATGTTTTGAAGACACCATTTTCAAATTTAGCAAAAGAGAGACCGAAGAAGTTCGATTGTTCAACGCTTTGAGTCCTCTCTCAGTTTGTTTCTCAATCGATATGCGGTGACTCACTCTCGATGCCAATGGAATCGAGCACTGTAATAATAGTACATTTAGTCGATTTCTCTTGCATACATTGTTCTATCAACCAAAGGCTATTAATCTTGAAGATCGAATGCAGTTGTTATGGGTATGACCGTGCTTACAGGAGGCACTCGGTTTATGTCCAATACCCTGTAATATACATTGCACTTTCACTCAGTAGATCCTACTAGATCTGATTGAGTCGTACTCATATTTCTCGAGGTCCCTACCAACATCTCGAAACTTCCTAGCATCAGTGTAACCACCATATATTTGTTCAAAAAATATTGTTGTCTTAAAATATTTTTCCACCAAACTTCAAAATCCACAAATATATATTCTTTAACATGTGTTTTTTATGATACGATGCACCTATATTCCATACGTGGCATGGTAAGTTGAACCCGACATATTTGAGTCATTTTGAAAGACGATTTGATTTGATGATTCACTTTTTCATGTCTAAAGCAACCCAAAAAGAAAAAAAAAGAACACCCATTTTTCCTTTGCCTATCTTTTTTTTGGATGAGAAAACAAAAACTCCATCTAGTTTTATCCTTGTCTCTCCATTTCCAGTTGATGATGACCCGAACATGACTCATAAAATCCCAGCCACAACCTTCTCCATTCATCTCCCTCCTTCCTTTAAATACCTCCACCCACTTCATTGTATGACCAAGGAGTTCTAGGCCAATTCACTAGTTCGATATGTCGAGTTCATATCAAGAACATATGATGGGAGTTCCGTTCAGGTCACTGGCCGCTCTGACACGGCGACGTCTCCTGCCTGATCATTCTGCAGCCAAGTTAATGGTGAAAGGACATGTTGGGTCCAAATCATTGAAACAATGTGAGAATTATTAGAAGAAGAATTCACCTTTTGTTTCTTTGAATGAACAAAATTCATTGATGGGTTTGGTCTGAAAATTGCAGATAATGGGAAAGATCATTCACTGAGAAACAGAGTGAACAAGCTTGGAAGAAAAGCTGACAGCTTTGCTCATGGATTTCGAGAGCACAGTAAGTGGACAATACTATGAAAATTTTGATTCATTTATTGTATCGGGTTCACTTATAGTTTCATCCTTTATCAACATTATAAGGATCAAATTTTAAAAGTTTAAAACTTTCTCGCCCTCTAACCTCTAGAGAGGATTATAAGCATTATAAGGATCAAATTTGTAATTTAACCCTTATAAAGTTTAAACCCTAGTTTTTGAGACCTGGGTTCGATTTGGTTTTTGACATTTTTGACATTGAAATTGCAGTGAGATTGGGGCCAAAGATCACAGAGACAGTGAAGGGAAAGTTGAGTTTGGGAGCAAGAATTGTGAAGGTGGGTGGATTGAGAAAAGTTTATGAGAATATGTTTAGAGTGAGCCAAGGAGAGAAGCTGCTGAAGGCTTCCCATTGCTATTTATCAACCACAGCAGGCCCAATTGCTGGCCTTCTCTTCATCTCCACTCACAAAATTGCTTTCTGCAGTGACAGATCCCTCAAATTCTCTTCTCCCAGTGGAGATCATATCAGATTCCATTACAAGGTCGGTTTCTAAAACACTCGCCATTTAGTTTCAATTTGGTCCCTATGATCACTGATGTTTTCTAGATGGGTAAAAAATGGTTTCGGGTCTCGTAAGAGGGACAAGTAGGGACCATGATCACCAAAATTCATTATTTAACCTCCATATGGTGAATTTGCAGGTTGTGATTCCAGTTGGGAAGGTGATGAGAGTAAATGAAAGTGTGAATGTGAAGAAGGCTTCACAGAAGTACATACAAATAGTTACAGTGGACAACTTTGAGTTTTGGTTTATGGGTTTTCTAAACTATAGAACAACTTTCAACTCTCTTCAGGGAGTACACACAGGACTTTGAATCAGGCTTTCCAATGGATATATATATATATATATATATATATATATATATGTATGTAATTTGAAGTATAAATTATTACTGATCTTGTGTACAGATTAATTCAATCTTAATGAGAAAATTTCCAGTTTGATTTGTGTCATAAAGTTATTGAAATAATTTTCTTGATGATGATACAAGATCAAGAATATACTTGAAGGGTGTATGATATCAATACTACTGAAGGAAGTTAAATAGTCAATTGAGTGAAGAATTTAATTTCGACAAAGTAAACAATAAATCGATTGCGCCGCGTCTCCTCTCCTTGAGAATGAGACTATGTTAAAGTAACATGTCGACATGTTTATCGATATATACATGTATCTATAGGTCTAACATCAACCTAAAGGGTAAATCGACATTTCCATATATTACAAAAAAAAAAAAAAATTTACTAATAGACAATATTAATATTAATCTTTTTTAACTTATTTAGAAATAGTAAAACGATTATTTGTTAATTTAAATTTTTTTCAATATCCATCTACATTGACATTTCTATCAACATCGACATTTAAAACTTTGGTACGTGATTTGACACAAAAGGGCAGATGACGGATTTATTTTTCTAATTATTTAATTTTTTAAACCGATAAAATTATGGAATAGAGCATGAGAGAGGATTGGGTGAAAATGACATAACCAACATTCAAAAGTTTAAGGGGTGAAGATTTGTGGAACACACAAAAATAAGGATTAGAAATAAAGAGAAAAAGAAAGAAAGAAAAAAGCAAAATTTAAAGTCTTCTTATATATTCATTTGGATATGATTTTGTCAATTTCTTTTTTTTTTAATTTTTGTTTTAGGTAAATCATGAATTTCTCTTTTGATTTTCCAATTTCCTTATGTAATTTACGTTAGAAAAAATGAAGCAATTTCATCGTAAAGCTAAGCAGCCACCTCAGAAAAAAGTCATAAAATCACACAGAATCACCCAACTTTCTGGAGAAAAAAATAACAAAATAAATAAATAAAAATAAAAATTGACGTCGGCCCTACTTTATTTATTTATTATTTTTATTTTTGAAAAGACATTAATTTTCTTTTTTCATGACGTTTTTCCTGAAAAATCAGCCAAACACAATTTGGGTTCATGCTTTCTATCTCTTTCTTTCCTTTTTTTTCTTCCCAAATTGATGAGACATGCAATGACTCAACATGTTAGGAATCAGGATAAATTCGCTATTTAAAAAAATTTAAGAAGAGATTCAATGAAAAAAATATAGTTGTATTATTTATTTTCATTAGATATGTATTTGGTAGCAAATTTGAAAATTTAATATCGTTTTAAAAAGTTATCCTAGACTAGTGTTAGTTGTCCACTTATTTAGTTCAATTTAAAATATATATTAATTAATATATTAAGATTTTTGTTATACATTTTGTAGAATTATTATTTCACAATATTATATAACTTATAATTTATTATATTTTACACATTTTATTTGTTAAAAGATAAAATGAGTTTATAACATGAAATAATATATTCATCAAAAGCTTTTATTTTTTATTTTTTTTATGTAATTCTACATTTTAAAGTTTCAAACTCAAAATTCTGAAAGCACTGAAATGAAACGTTGTTTTCAAAATTTTTATAATTTAGATCACAAAATCTAAAAACAATTTTTAAAAACAAATATGTCAAACACATTTTCATTGTGATTCGACAAATCTGAAAACAGGAAATAAAATTTGGATGACATATTGGACCAGCTCATAAGGTCCCATTATATAATTTTTTCATTTTTCATTTTTATTTCTTACAATTATATTTGATTTTTCATAATTTTTTGGTATATTTTCTCCCTTCTATTAGAAACACACCAAATTAAAAATTAAAAAAAAAACCCTTTTTAAAAACTCACGTTTTATAGTTTTCAAATTTCAGTTTAGATTTTAAAAATATCTTAAAAACGTAAAGTTGAAAGTAGCAGTTCTAAGCTTAATTTTGATGAATAGAAAACACAAAAAATGTTATCAAACGGGACTTAAATTACAATTTTTTTTAAGATGGTGTGTAATAAGTTCTTGAACTTTATGAGACAGATTAATAAACTTTCAATTTTGTGTATAATAATAGGTTTTTAAACTTTGGCCATGATCAACTTTAAACTTCGTGTTTAATATAGGTTCATAAGCATTAAAAAATGTATAATAAATCAAGATCTATTATATCAAAAATTCAAAATTCAAAATTTCTATCACTTTTGTAAAACTCAAAAGTTGTTGCTATATTATAAATAGAACAAATATTTTAGCTACCAAATTTTCTTTATTAAACGAATAAAAAATGTACTGCCTAACATATTTCTATTTTCTATCTGATGTGTAGGCAAGTTTTGTTTTTATAAATCCAACACATCTTCTTATAAGGATTAAACCAAGGTTTTAAATATCGATGTCGATGGAAATGTCAAGATCTCAATTTTATGAAAATATCGATAAAATTTTGATATCAATGAATATTTTTGTAAAAGTTATAGAAATTTAAAAAATTGTAAAAAATATTTAAATTAACAAATAAATATTTTCATATTTCTAAACAAGTTAAAAAATAATTAATATTAATATTATGTATATATTAGTGATATTTTGTTGATATTTTTCATATTTTGTCGATTTTTTTATAATAGGATGGAAATGTCGATTTTCTCTCACGTCGATGTCAAACCCATGAAAATATAGACATGTCGATGGAGATGTCGACATTTAAAACTATGGATCAAACCATGAAAATGTCTTTAGATAACAACAAATTGAGATCTCTTTTGAAATTAGATGAATGAGAGAGAGAGAGCCGTGGATTGAAAAAAAACCATCACCACCCAAGAAGTTGGGAAATTTGCAAACTCATCTCTTTTGGTATAGTATCAAAAGCAATTCCACATGCCACACAACACTACTAGAAATAAAGTTTTTCTCGACCCCTCAAAATATTGTGAAAGGCGCTTTCCCGATGAAATATTTCGTCGGGAACCCGCCGACTCATGGACAAGTAAGACAAAGCATCCTAAAAAGGAGTTTTTGACAAAGCATGTGTTTTGGTGGCTCATTTGACTCATCCATTTGCTTTTCTCTCTTTTTTTTTTCTTCCTTTCATTATCTAAAATCTTAAGAAAATCTTTGATGGCATCACAAAGTTGAGCTGCCAGCTCTGAAAGGTTGCATGTGATGTCACTCAACCAGGCTGAAACTTTCCTTATGATGAAAGAAAAGGGAATGCCCAATCCCATCATAAGTGCTTACATGTATAAACTTTTGGTTTAATTTGATTAATTGGATTGATTAAGGGAAAGTCCACTTTTTTGTTCATATTTTGTTGTTGATATAAAATAAAACTATGGATTGATGCTAATATGGAGAAACTTCTTTTAAAACATCTTTTAGGAGGAGATAATATAGGAAAAACATGTTTGGAAGCCCATTTTCTAAGCCTTATATATGTTTTCTTGCTTTTCTTTAACGTGTTTCAGTGATGAGTTGAACTTCCGGCCTTTTTAGTCGAAGTAAATATATGTCTGTCTTTATCAGTTGAGTTAGTCTCAGATTGACTGTAGTTACCTGATGAATGTACACATTAATAACCCTGTAGTTTTACATTAAATCTCAATTTTTAGGTTTAACTTTCAAAATGTTAATTTTAATACTTGAATATTTAGGTTTATTACACCCTTGTCCATGATCTTTGGAAGGTTTATTTTAGTCTTTGGATTTAAAAAAGATAATAAATAATAATTTTCGCACTTACCATTATTTTGTTTTTAACAAATGGATAAGATAACTTCAAAGTATATGTATATTACTTTCTGGAGAATAGACGCCACACCATTCATTCAAAAACTAGGTGAGAAATATACAAGATTAGGAGTGTTATAGGAGGAAAAAACGACAGGCAAACAGAGCTGACGAAGTGGTGGACCCAAATTGGGCTAGGCCGAGCAGGGCTCGGTTAGGAGTGTTATAGGAGGAAAAAATGACAGGCAAACAGAGCTGACGAAGTGGTGGACCCAAATTGGGCTAGGCCGAGCAGGGCTTGGTTAGGAGTGTTACAGGAGGAAAAAACGACAGGCAAACAGAGCTGACGAAGTGGTGGACCCAAATTGGGCTAGGTCGACAGGGCTCGGCACCGAGCCCTGCTCGGCCCACGGGTCAAGCCCAACGCTCCCAATCCCCTCCGTCATCCGTTACAAAGCTTCTTTTCATCCACCATCCGTTACAAGCCACGTGGTGAAAAAACCTTAGAAGATCCCGAGCGACTATAAGTAAAGAGGAAAGCAAACCCTAGAGGTAGACAAAAAAGAGACTAGTTACTTCATACCTAGTTGTTTCGTCCATTGAGCTGACTTTGGCATTGGAGCCCATGTGACTAAGGTCGCACCGGTTTAGACTAATATGATTTTACAGGTCCCTGATCATCGAAGTTGTTGCAGATCAGGCAATTTGAATTGGAATTGTCCACGCATCAACAAAGAGGTTAAGTGAAGGCACTCCAATTCAAAGAGATAGTGAGAATATCATAATTACAAAACGAGGTCGATTTAAAATATATAAGTTGATTGAAATGGTGAATGCATACGATATTAGGCGACAAAATAATAGCAATAATCAAAATAGTTTTTTTTTCCTTCTAAGTTTAGACATATATTAAAATAAATATTTTAAAAGTTCATGAACTTCAAAATTTCAAAAAACATAAAGCCGAAAGTTCAGGAGCAAAAATGAAATTTAAACCGATTTCTAAACCAACTTGCAAAACAAAATTGGGTTGAAAAGGGTTAGCTTTCCAAATTTCAAATCCCAATTCTCATACTTTGAGCCATTGGATATACTTTCAACATTTAAAAAATATATAACACAAACTTTCTGAAATGGTCATAGACAGTTGAAAGTTTAGTTGGTTTTTGTTATCTTTTCTCAAGAGGGAAAGAAAAAAGAAAAATAAAATGAAAAAATAATTTTTTTTTTTCTTTATCTAACATTGGTTCCATGTCTCTTTAGTAGATGATGAGCAAGAGATGACTCAGACACACAAATCAAAAGCAAAAGCTTCCACTTTCCATTTCCAAATTTCTCCTCTTTAAATACATGAACCCAAATCATTCAATCATCTCAACAACTACAGCCAATTTCTCTCTCTCTCTCTCTCAATAATCTTTTTATTCTCTCTCTCTGTGTTGGATTTGAAAATGAAGACTCCAATTCAAGAACAAGTGCTTGGAATTCAGATGATGAAGTCATTGGCTCTCACAAGAGCCAGGCTTTTGCCTGATATTGCTGATGGATGTCAATCAATAAAGAAATGTAAGAAGAAGAAAGAAAAGATCAAGATCAAGAACAACTTTGTTCCTTCTTTTGGTGTTTTGTTCTTAATGAAGTTGGTTTTTTGAATTTTTGCAGATAATGGGAAAGATTGGATCCTCAATAGAGTCAACAAAAACGGAAGAAAAACCGATAGTATCATTCACGGACTACGAGAACATGGTAAGTCTTTCTGAAAAGGCCAGAATAATTTGGATCAGGATTTGAAATATGAATTCAGCATATACCCTATTTATGACTTGAGCTACTTTCATCTCCTAATTGAGAAGGAGCTCAAGTCAAGCTGGTGAAGCGGATTCGAATTTCAAATCCTAGTTCGAATCTTGGGTTCAAGGCGTTATATCGGGATCCGGGTGTGGTTCAATTTCTGATCTTTTGGCATTGAACTTGCAGTGAAATTAGGAGCCAAGATCTCAGAAACTGTGAAGGGGAAGCTGAGCTTGGGAGCAAGAATTCTGAGAGTAGGTGGGCTGAGGAAAATCTACAAGAAGTTATTTGCAGTTAGTGAAGGAGAGAAGCTTTTGAAGGCTTCACAGTGCTATTTATCAACAACAGCTGGGCCTTTGGCTGGCCTTCTCTTCATCTCCACTCACAAAATTGCTTTCTGCAGTGACAAATCCCTCAAACTTTCTTCCCCAAATGGAGATCATCTTAGATTTCACTATAAAGTAAGTTCATTTTCCTCTCTTCTCGCTCTTTCTTTTCCGCTCTCGTCAGGGCAGAGCAGAAAGCTTTAGTATGGATAGGCAAAATTTTACGTTCTAACTTCCTTCTTTGCTTTGCTTCTTATACTGGTTCTAAGAGCGATGATGGATATTTTGCAGGTAACGATTCCTCTCGGGAAAATAACAAGGGTTTTTCAGAACGAGAATGTGAATAATCCTTCAGAGAAGTACATGGAGATAGTGACAGTGGATGAATTTGAGTTTTGGTTCATGGGGTTTTTGAATTATCACAAGTCTTTCAAGTGTCTTCAGGAAGCACTTTCTCAAGCCTAATTATTATTGGAGGGATTATTTGAATTAGTTGAAGACAATGTAAATTTTCACAAGTTGGGTTTTGAAGCAAATTCAAATATTTAGATTTGGCTTCAAAAAGTCAACTTATAATTATGGATTGAGATGTGTTTATGGGGTGGAAGTTTGGGGATCACAAGATGTCAACAAAAGTTGAAAGTTTTGTACAAATTTAAGTTCAATGAGAAAATTCTATTTTATTCTTGTTATAACCCAAAAACCAATGCTTCTTTTTTTCTCCTTACACTTGTCTCTCAATATACCATAGTTATGAATGAATGAAAATTAAATTAACTTCATCAAATCTTAACCAAATTAATTGAGCGCCATTTGTAAGATCTTAGTTTGTTTAACTTTTGAAAGTTAAGATTGCGATATATCGACTGGGGTAAAAGACGAGTGAAAGGTAAAGTAAACTTGATTCTCAGCGATATATTATATGTTTAAAAAATATAAATGTTTTATGTCATTTACATAGATCAAAATAAAAAAGGAAACGTTAGCCAAAATTTACATTATAATTTCAAGTTATATACCAATCTAATTTATGAGTCAAATGCCCCTTCAGAAGTGTTATTCTGTAGAGTAATCAAAAAATGATCTTTAGGTAGATGTTCTAAACGCTTTAAAGTGACTATTGACCAATATAGTTATCAAAATTGACGACGGGCTACCAGAAACCAAATGACTCAGACCATTCTCGATTTTTGTGAAATTAGATAAAATCGAACGATGAACCCTAGATCGACTCAATAATCTTAGCGGTTTCCATTTACAACCTCTAACTTCATCAAAACTTTCCATTGATCTCAAACATATATGATCACTTTTTAGCCAAACAGTGGAACAGTGTTGTGTTAGCAACCTCCATAAACCAATATTAACTTTGATTATTCACACAGTGAGAAGAAAAAGTTATGTATAAAAGTTGAAGAAATGTGGGAGCTGAGGTGGGTTTGATGTGGAAATCCATTTAATATATGCATAAAAAGTTCAAATTTTTGCCAATATTACCCCTTAATTTGGTAAGCTCTGTATGGTAAAAAAAAATTAAAACCCAAATTTCTTCTGCCTTAAGGCAGCAACAGCTTGGCCTTTTTTGCCTCATCACTTACACCTCAGCCTCAATTTTTAATATATGCCTTCAACATTTGTGACTGTATTCCACGTAAGCTTATAATAATGGCTTTTTATTTTTTAAATTAATAATCAATCTTGACCAATTACCTTAGATTAAAAAAATAAAAAATAAAAAGTTTGATCTTTTTTTCCATTCTAAGGGAATTAAAATATGAAGTTAGGTGGTAATTACTTTCTCTTGGATAATATATCTGAAATTTATTAGCAATATTATTGTATTTAAAGGGATGCTTGGCTTATGAGTAATGTAATAATGTTTGTACAAGGTTAAGATTGAGAAGTCGAACTTACATTTGGGATTTGGGTTTGGGTGAATGATTATTATTTAAAAGGGCGTATAATTTATTGGACGATATTCTATAATCCAAAATTGAAAAGTCCAACTTATATTTGTTGGGGGTGCGAATAAATTAATCTCACATTTGCTGCGACAAATGAGAAGATTTATGATATATAACTAAAGACAATTATTGTTAGGAGATGGAGGCATAAAATTGGAGAGGTTGAAACCTGACGCGAGCCCAGTGGTACAATGCCGACGCAGGAGAGAATTCTGTCTTTTATTCATTTTTATTATTATTTGTGGTGATCTGCGTTGTGGTTGGAGAAAATTAATTAGGTCTTGATTGAAGGATTGATCAATTCTCTTTTCTATGGCACTAGACTTTTCGATGAAACTAAGATTAAAGTCATTAGAGCTTATACAAAAAGTAGGTAATATCATATTATTATGAAGATATGTATAGTCGAAAAATATGATGTGAACGAAGGTTTTGTTGACCACCTCCTTCAACCATTTCAAATAAAGTTGATCATTAATTCCATTTAATTTGCTATAAAGCTACCCATAATTTATTAAAATTATGCTAAACTTTTTCTTAATTGAATGATGATCTTTATTGAATTAATGACCCACCCTAAAGTTTGAGGGTTAATTTGCCTTTGTGTGTGTGGATAAGTATGAGACTTTGGTTTATGAAATTTTATCCATATATATTGACACGTGACTATTAAATTATGATGGCTTTTTTTGTGATATTACACATTAAATTAATAGCACTCTCAAATTTTCTTTGGTTTAATCATAAATATTCATTCTCTATGCTTGTTTATGCCTAAAGTATATTATGAAAAGCAGTGCTCAACATGCAAATTATTTTATGTATGAAATTAGAGAATAATTATTCGTTAACCATAGAATTGTTTAACCAAATATCTATCTCAAACAAAATATTAATCTTGAAATATGTTTTATGATGGATTGTCTTGAAATTAAACTTAATGATAACTTCGTCCATTATTTATACCAATTATTTCCATTAATGATCTTATTTTTGACGCATTATAAGGGATGATGGGAGTAGAAGTCTAGAAAGAAAGAAAAATAGACGATACTGTTTATGCTCAAAGTGATATTTTTTAATCCAGTATAGTTTCTCTCGTCCAACTCCTTTTACTTTATTGTTTAGATTGATGTTTATGTTTGTGTTTGTGTCACTACTTCATTCTAGATTTCATCCTTGATATGACCAACTTGAAATTTATTTTCAAAACCGGGTTATTATTATTTTTTCTCAATTATGTCGTATGTTGTATTTTTTTTTTGCTGTTTGTTTTCTTTTGTTATAGTGTTGTCTTTCTTGTTCATGCTCTTCCAGCATTTTTAGGTCTTTTTGTTCCTTTTGTGCCTTGATCTCGAACGGTGAGATCTATCTTTTTCCTTGAAATATACCTTACTTTTGCACCCAAAAAAAATTGATATAAAATGAAATAATTGCTCAAATAATTTAGTTTTATGGTGAATAATGAAACAATAGCTTTCAATGGCACCAATGAAAAAGCAAATCATTGAGATCATGATTTTAGTAAGATTTTAAAATCTTACA
This sequence comes from Momordica charantia, assembly GCF_013281855.1. Taxonomy (NCBI): domain Eukaryota; kingdom Viridiplantae; phylum Streptophyta; class Magnoliopsida; order Cucurbitales; family Cucurbitaceae; genus Momordica; species Momordica charantia. The sequence goes on along the minus strand of NW_028275167.1, from coordinate 26,721,489 downwards.
CATCAAAACAGGTTTTTATAGGCAAAAACCATTAGATTGATTTAACTTCATCCAATTAAATTCTATAATAAATGAATATCTCTCTTGTTGGTTTTCCCTTTTACCCTTTTTTTTTTTGTAAGTTGCAGTCCTATTCACTGACACCTCAATGAAGACTTATTCGATTGAACATTTGAATGTTTCAAAATTGACACAGAATGCCAACATCTTCATGACTGTAATCCACGTAATTAAAAAAAAAAAACAAAAACGAATAACAGATATTCTCTCTCTCATTATCTATGTAATTCCATGAATGAGACCCAAGCTTTCTTATCATATCTAATTCCCCCCCTCTCTCTCTCTCTCTTCTGTGAAAAAGAAACTTCTTGTTTGTAGCTAATTTCTGGGAAAACTATAATATCTCAGGGAGGGAAGGCTCAAATTCAATGATTGCCATGATCAGAAAGCTTGGAAGAAAAGCTGACAGTTTTGTTAATGGAATTCTAGACCATGGTAAATTGATCTGAATTTTACTTTCTTTCATACCTGATTGTGATGGATGATCTCCTTTGCTGATTTGGAAGCTTGTAAACCTGTAAACCTGCAAAAGAAATCTCTTGTAATGTAACAATGACAAAACCTGTAGAGAAATACATACAAAAGCCATGATCTCTGATTTTTGCTGCTCTGTATCAAAAACCAGACTCAGTTTCATGCATCAAATTGCTTGACAGTTGAGTTGGAATGACGCCGTGCAGTTAAACTGTCGCCGAACGTCGCCGAGACCGTGAAGGGAAAGCTGTGGTTGGTAGCAAAACTTGTTCAGTTTGGTGGGAGTGGGAAGATCTTTCAGAAGCTGTTCAATCTCAGACAAGGAGACAAGTTGCTGAGTTCTTCCCACTGTTATTTATCAACCACTGCAGGTCCTATAGCAGGCCTCCTCTTTATCTCCACCAATGCAGTTGCCTTCTGCAGTGACAGACCAATCATCATCACTTCTCCACATGGAGAATTGGGCAGATTCAATTACAAAGTAAATACTTCCTTCAACATTAACTTTTGGGTCTGTTTCACTTTCTCTCTGTGGTTGCTACCTGCTAATAAGTTCTCTGTAATATGCCTCCTTTGATCAGGTTATGATCCCAGTGAAGAAGATGAAGAGAGTAAACCAGACAGAGAATGTAAGCAATCCATCAAAAAAGTACATTCAAGTGGTGACAGTGGATGACTTTGACTTCTGGTTTATGGGTTTTTTGAATTATGGGAAAGCATTTAAGTTCCTCCAAAAGGGGGTTTCTGAGGATTAAAGAAAAGATGTGGACATTGTAAAGGTTCTGTTGGTGATTGGTAAGAAAACTTATCTGAAAAGATCAGATTTTTTTCATCTCGATCAGTACTTCAACACAAAATTTAATCAATACTTCCACATAAAGATAGAATGCACAATGCACAATGCTCAAATCATTCAACTAAAGAACAGCACATAATTCAGATTATACAGATGCCAGGTAATGAAATTTGTGTTTGTTTATAAAAGCCTCCATCTTGGATTTGATATGCATTTATTTATAATCCTAGGTTGTACTTGAGTTAATGCAACTAATATGCAATGGTTGCTCTAAACAATGAGAAAAGTTTGTGCTAGCTTTGCCCATATGGCTACATGGTTTGCAAGTAATGTCAGAAACGTGTGAAATGTGTTTGATAAACTCGTCCTGAGGAAGTCCCTAAATAAATTCCATGAGACATCGATGCTAAGTGTCTAGAGTGACGCTTTGCTTTTCGACATATAAAAGTCCTTAAATCTGAGATGTCGTTTCAAGGTGCCTAAAGTGATGCTCTGTTTAAAATAAGAATCAATTGTAATTCATTAAAATAACCAAATCGTCAAACATGATATGAATTGGTTGGTTAGGACCTTTCACCCTGACATGCATGATATTCAAGAATCTAATGAGAATCTCAGACCACTTTGCAGAAATACCTCTTGCGGTTAGGATCAAGACAAGGCATCCACCAAGCTTGATTCTTTAGAAAAAAACTCATCACATTTTCAGACAGTCGAGAGTGACAGAATCGAAGAATAATATAGAACAATGTTATTAATATCCACACAAGGCAACAAATTTCCAACATATGAAATGTTAAAAAGGGAAAAAAGAAACATAAACAAATGCAATGTACACCAAATGTACGTGCGAATTCTATGCTACAAATTATGGTGGTATCCTCCAAAGCCAAAGACAGACATTAGAATGCTTATTAACAGGAGCCAGACTGAAGGTTGCATACCCGAGAAGCAATAGAAATATGCTTTCCAAAAGGATTCAGTGGCAAGGATTGTTTTAGGATTGCTGGTATTGGGTCTCACAGAAAAAGATCTGGCTCGCATAAACTTCCTGTAAAATTCACTTTCAATGATTCAGGAAACTGCAATCCAGCCTCATCACATCCAGCCTTGGTAATATGAGGGCATGACCTCACATCTAGATATTCGAGGTAGTTGCATTTGTCCATAAGAATGCTTAATGCCGCTAATGTGATCTTCGGGCAGTTACTGATCTTCAAAACCTTCAAATTCACCTCAGTACCCTGGCTTCCTATACCATGGAAGGCAGCATCCGTCACCTCCTCACAGCAGCCAATGTCAAGAGCCTCCAAATTTCTACACTGGGTGAATATGCAGCTTAAAGAAGAGTCAGATATGTTCAAACACCAGTCCATACGCAAAGTTCTGAGATTATTTTTACATGCATGTGCAAGCTTTTGAATGGATTCATCAGAGATGTCCCTACAGCCACCTATGATAAGAGTCTCAAGATTTTTGCAGAACTGAGCCAGTGACAAAATGGAGGCATCTTTAATTTTATAGCAATCCAACAACTTCAATGTCTTGAGGGAGGATGAACAAGCCTTTGAAACACTGGATATGCCAATGTCCCCAACGTTGCTGCATTTATTAATATCTAAAACCATGATCTTCTGACAGCCTTTGACAAGTTCTGTTAGTCCAGAGTCAGTTATATTTGTGCAGCCAAGTAGGCCCAATTCTTCTAAATTCTGACAGTTATTAGAAAGAGTTTTTAATAGTTCATCTGTAACCAGTTTGCAGCCGGCGAGATTCAAGTTCCTTAGGTCTTGACATCCTTCTGCGACAGCTGAGAATCCCTTATCGGTCAACTTTCTGCAATAGGCCACGTCCAACGTCTGTAGTTTTGAAAGACCACGTCCAATTGCTGCCATTCCTGAATCAGTGATGCCTGCAAGCACAGAGAAAAAAAAATATCAAAATATGGGAAACGCATGCATCAAAAGTAACTTCTAGAATTCACTTGTGGTGTACCCAGTTCATATCATAACAATTCAAAACAAATTAATAGAAAACTATACCGAGTATTGGTTTCTAACAAAATTTTAGGCAGCGTGTTCAATTTTCTCCGGCGATATTTTTCAATAAAAATACAGAAACTCAACTAATTAATTGGTCCAAATTCCAAATTCTTTATCCAAAAATTAATTGGTCCAAATTCCAAATTCAATCAAAACTAAAACAAAACCGAACTTGGTTTTATTTTAAAATGCTCCGAGTTGTCAGGTCGTTTAAGTAGATTCCTAAAACTAAAAATGTCAAAAGAATTAGAAGAGCAAACAGAGACTTTACTCAGTTACTACGTAACCATGAACGTCATTGCCAAAGCAGAAAAACATAGTGGGTGGAAGTAAATTACTTTTGCAATATTGAAGATTGAGGACTTTCAAGTACTGGAAACCATCAGCAACAACAGTAAGATCCGAATCAGAAACGCCCGGATAGAAAGACCGAGAAGTGGACTGGGAGAGATCCAATTCCAGGAGGCGCGAAAACCTGGAGGCCATTTTGCGAAGCATGTGAGGACCGGCACGAGCAGAGAGCCTCTTCCTCTCGTTGCTCTGAACTCGCAGCCATCTTTTGCATACTAACCCAAAAATCTCCTTGTCTTTTTCCCTCTCAATCTTGTCCAGTATGGATCGGAGCTCGTCGTCGGTCAGAGCATCGTTGATGCAGACCATAACAGCAGCTGAATCCGACCCGACATTGGACGCCATAGCCGATTTGAAGAAGTGTGAAGAGTGAAGAGAGAAATTGGAGATTAGGGTTAAATAGGAAAAAGAAAAAAGCCCTAATTTTCTCGTAATCGACATCGCAGAGAAGAAGGAATTTTAAGGACTGTTTGTTGAATTTTTCTGGTGAAGTTACAGAATTACCCTCACCAGCTCAACCTAACTCTCACTGATAAGGGGTATTTTCAACATTTAAGATGTTCTAAAAGGAGTATTTTATTTTTAAGTAAATAATTTGTTTTTCCAGATAATTATTATTCGATAAGACAATTTTAATCATTGAAGCCAACTGCCATTTTCATGTTTGACAGAACCTCCACTCCCAAATTTTAGAGAATTTTCCTTTTTTTATTTCAAAATTTTAATTTACAACTATTTATCTGCTTCAAATTATTTGTAATAGCACGTAACAATTTAATCTTTAATTTAAATTTTATAATAATTTAATATTTTAGTTTCTAGAATAGAAAACCTCATCAAAATTAAGTATTAATTTTTATTATTTAATAATTAATCTTTGGATTTATAAATATATTTGGTTCTTTATTAATTGATCAGTCTACTAAGATACTCTATTAAATTGTAATAACATAATTTACAATAAAGATTAAATCATTACCAACTCTAAAGGGTAAATAAATTTTTTCTTAGAATATTATTTCTTTAACCATGTAATTAAATGCTTTTTATTTCTTCTAGTATACAGAAATTCTTCTCTCTATGAAAACATTACAATTTTGGCCATTATATTAATAAAACAAAATTGTAAACTTAATTGGCATTTAAGTTATACAATATTAGAATTGATTTTTTTTTAATGAAAAAGTGTTAGAAATAAAAAGGATATTTTCATTATTATGAGACAAATAGCTTTTTGTTCTTTAGTTAATTATTGATAAATTCTTTTTTACGGAAATGATTCGTAAACTATTATTATAATTAATTATTGTACCAAATACGGATTATAGAAAATCAATAATTTATAGTTGATCAGTCAAACATTTCATTCATAATTAGTCCACCACCAACCATTTTAACAATTTTTAATCAATCATTCATCAACCAATATACCAAAAAAAAAAACTAATTATTTAATTGATATAGGTCTTTTAAGATCTACCAAAATGAACTAAAGTGTCAATATTTAATCATGAGGTTTAATCTCTAATCTCAAATTCACAAAACAACTCTTATCCAATATGAAGTTTTTATTAACATTTATCATGGAGATTCACAAACTCATTGTCAATTAAATTCTCTTTTTTTTCTCTCTCTACAAAATGTTGTAATTCCATCCTTTTTGCAACTATTTCCACACCTCACTCCACACAAATCCAAGCCAAGCAACAAAAAATGCAACTTTCACAAATATTAAAGAGAATACAATGCATTCAAAATTATAATCAAAGATCAAGGGATGAAGCTTGAGTTCAAAGCTGAAACAAATACAGAAAAGAGTGCAAAATTTTATCAAACAAGCAGCTACAATGTATTTGAGAAGTGACTTATCTACCCTCAAAATATTGCACTATATACAACAACGATTATCGATATCGAACTTTATGGCTCTAGATCTGTGCAATATGTTGCACTCATAGACAAGCAAAGTTTATCAGTGAAGTCATGTTCCTGCAGAAGGGACCAAGAAATTCAAGACAACATGGGAAAACATGGCTACAGAACTACCTGTCTTACATTTCAAGAATCAAGTGGAGAAGGATCTAAAGTGTGATGTTAGAACTCAAATTTTGGTCCAACAACCTTTGATTTGTTGAAAAAAGAAAAAACAATTTAAGCCATTGAAATCCTGTACAATGCCATTGCCAACAGAGAATGATGCCTTTGAATTATTTGCTTCCATATATATAATAATGGCCTTGCAAACAATGTGCTCTAGTTAATACATATAGAAAGTACCTTGGATAAAAAATGGGTCATATGCATCTGTCAAACATCTGAAGAAATCTATTAAGCTTTTCCCTGCCAAAATAAGTTGAGCAACTTCACAGAAGCAGCTGTAAACTATGAAGCATTATCCGCATCGGCTTGTGAAACCCGTGTTTCGTGTCTGCATATATTTAGAACATAGTTGCTGGAATACCCTCAAATTGAATCACCAGATAAAGCTTCATACCTCTCTTGTAAGGACAATCACGGATCTTACTGATGTATATGATCAATGGGATGTGGGCATTCTAGTATGTGAATGAGAGATCTCATCAAGGAATTCCTTTGTCTATGGAATATAAAAGGAGGTGAATTGAACACAATCATGCTGCTTCGTCGCCAAATTCGACACTTAAGTAGTCTTGGGTTTCTAGGGGATTGCATGTACCTATCTCATCCATTTCTATGTGAACGTGAGTCGAGTCGATAACTACACAACATGGAATTAGGTTCTCATCAATTGTACAGACAAAACAGTTGTTATAGAGACCTTCTTTTGGTGCTAAATTTAATAAACATGATTTTGGGGCTGACACTCTGCTATTCCTATTGCTAAATCCCTCTAGGCCTTTTGCCATCAAAATAAGACGATGGCGGCGGCCTAAAAGCTCAGAGACATATTTCATATCTCCTATCGAAAGGGCATAGCGAACCCGAGTTGATGACACTTGTCCTCTCTCCTTTGAATTGGCAGAATTAACAACTTTCTGGTTTTTATCCATCACAGATTTAATAATACAAGCACCTAACCCATATTCCTCACATAGTTTCACCAACTCCACTGCATCACCTGCCGCTTTATATCCAAACCTGTAACTTTCACCTGCCATAATCGCCGATTAAAACCTCAAAACAACCGTATTCTACACCAAGTCCGAGAGAGTATATACTACCAATAAAAGACGTGCACTATTTATCTTAATTCATTTACCTGCCACAACTCCACGAACGCCAAGCTCCTTTGATAATTTCTCAACAAATTCCCGTGGAGTCAGATGGCGAACGCTTGAAAATTCAATCTGGTACTCTGATGGAGCCGAGTTTCTGCAATATGGTGCCCAAGAGGAAAGAACTCGCTTCCTATCGCATTGAGCAACTACTGGAGCCCTGTTCAATTTAACTAACAGATAAATAATTAACTTCAAGCATATAATTCTTCTTACTCGTTGAGAACAAAGGACGGGATAGAGAGATGAAATTGAGTAAACTCAACACTTTTGCAAATCCTCTCAGAGAACATAACAGATGGTAATCATTTTCCCATCATTTTGCCTATCTAAAAATAGGGAGAGAAACAGGCTAAAACATTATCAAACGATCTAGATGGTTCTAGATGAAAAACAAAGGCAACATCAAAGAACACTGGATGCCACACTATTACTTTTATATTCAATTTCCTGCACTCTCTGTGCAGTGTGGAAAGACCAGATACAGTTACATGTTGAAGAGATGAGTTAATCCAGGTGCAGTAAAGCTTTGTTTGTTTTCAAAGAAAATTGCTCCTGGATGCTCCCAGAAATGATATGGAAAAGGGTCTATGATGTTAAAACCCCAAGTAACAATTTCCTCCAGATCATCATCACTTTTAGAACCACCTGAATCCTCTGCTGTATAAGAGTAATTTTCCAAAAGATACATTTTCCCTTAAAGCTGGTAGTATCCTTCAATTATTCCTCCCTAGAATCCATGACAACTCATAGTTTTTCGCAGCAGGATTTCTCTATGGCTCTCCTGAATTGCTTAGTACTATGTTGAATATCTCAAGTAATTACCTCAAAAATTTCCTCCATGATTTCTTTCAGGTTGTTAGCAACCAACCATAAGGCCAGCATGCCTTGCTCTCTTTGTGCTGTCGGCTGCACACCCCAATTGTTGCAAGCCATCAAGCCTAAGAGAAACAATGGCTCTGATACCAATCTGGTGTGTAACAAAATCGAAGGGCAGAGAAAATACACCAAGCAAAGCTGTAAGAAGTTGCTGATATTACTAATCTCTTGACTTCTTGGAAATGCAGTCAAAAGTTGACCACCAGAGAGGCTAAGGGGCCAATTTAATATGGCCTATTTCCGGCGCTCACAAGACATAGAATAAAAGGCAGGAAACTAAAGAAAGGCGCCAAGACTGGAATCTGTTAAACTACTGGCAGGACAGAACAGAGATAAACAATGCAGACTAAGTTCATAGTTTCACATCTATCTATATCTTTTTCATTATCAACTCATCGAACCACCACTTGAACAGGGAGATTGCAGCGAATTGAAATTGAGTTTTTTTTTCCCCCTCCAGAGACAAGATAGTAGAATAGGAAAATTATCAGGATCTAAGGGATACCTTTATGTTACACCTATCCGCCAAATAGGACCGAACAAGAGTTATTCTTTCACTCCAGAACAAAATAAATCATCCAAATGGTTAGCACAAGATAATCCAAACATAATCCATAGTCCATAGATATTACTTGTCCATGTCCCCCTTGAGCAGATATTTTTAAGGATAAAATAATATAATCCTCATATTACTCCCAAACCACCCCCTTAACATTCTAAAATAATACCTGCACCTTTATAATTTACAAGGCTTCCCATTGAAAACCTAATGAGATTCATTAATGTTATACAAAGCAAAATAATGGAGGATCAGAAGTTTTCACAGTTTTTTTTGGTACCAAAAACAATTCAAACCTTCCACAGGAAATATGAGGGAGTTGCATGAGGTTGACCCATGGAATGTCAGAACTTTATAAATCAATCAGAACTGCAAAAATTCTCTTTTGTTAGGGCATGGACAGATGTGATTTTCCTATCGTTTATGATGAAACAAATAATAGGTTACATAAAGAAAAGGCATTATGCTTACCTAGGTTCCCAACCGAGTACTTCAGCAATTCCAGCAAATGACAACAGAAATGGAGATCCAACCTTTGATGCTTGAATTGCAAGCTCCCGATGACCAACATGGAGAGCGTCAAATTTTCCTAATGCTACTATTCCTCCTATAAGTGATTACAAATAATTAAAACAATGGTCTCATAATAACAAAACTGTAAATAATTGGAGAAAATAATGTTTGTCCCAATCGAATGAGCAATGCAGGTTTATATTTGAAATTTGCCTATAGCTAGCTAATACTAGAGAAGGAAAGAAAAAATCCTCATATAATTTCCGTAAAGTAGTGCCTAGAAGATACGAGAGTATCTATCTAATAAAACTAAAGACTGTATGCCCATCTGGTCAACCTAAGTTAGCTTGTTAAACTCAGTTATTTTATTTAAAAAATTATTATATATAAAATATATACTGAGTCTCTGACACTCCATCTCAAGTTGATTAGTGTGTATATTTCATTCCTAGCTTGCTAACAAAATTATGCAATGTTGAGCCATCAATTCTTTTCTAAGCACATCAGCTATTTGACAATGAATTGGAAGAAATGCTATACAAATGAAGTTTCCTTTGTAAAATATTGACCGTACACCTTACGGAAAATACTCATCAACAGCCTAAATCCTAAGATCATTAGAAACAATTTCTCATCCAACCTACAACTAGGTTGGATATTCTGCAGACCCCCAATACTAGAGAAATTGATTTGACGATTTGAGTTTAGGTTAAATGGGAGGTTTAGTGACACCAAGCATGATATAAACATAAATAGGTTATACAATGATGGCAAGAAGTTTGAGTTCGTGATCAATGCTGATCAATCAACGCTCTTGCAATGAAGGCCAAGCAATAGGTTATAAGACAGTAAGTGAAGTGATTCCTAAGTTGTATCTACTCACATTCAGCTTGGCTAACAGCTTTAGTGTAGTATTTCTAACAAAACCCAATTCATGTATTTCAGAAAAATTGGGGCAATCTTAAACCCATCATGCAGCATTATAAACACCCAATCATACAGTCAAAAAAATTCCTTCACATGAAATAAGAGGAAAAATTCAGACTAAGATAACATTCCATGAAAGTAGAAACAATGGGGGAAAAAACAAACCTGCCACAGATACTTCGCGATCATCTTCTCGTGGACTGAGGAACAATAAGATAATGGGTAAAATTGTACGAAGAATGAAAACAACAAGAAATCAGAGAAGACGAAATGGAAAGTTACCCAAAACAATCGGAGAAAAGGGGAATTTCGCCGGGGGAGGTGGAGGGGACAATGGAACAAAAGAAAGAAATCCCACGTCGATGGGGGCGAGGAGAAATGGTGTGGGAAATTGAAGGTATGGAAGTGGGGTTGCGAGGCCATATCGGCGGAAGCAAAACGACGGCGGAGGAGGAGAACCCAGAGCTCAATCCGAAGCCGAAGTAATAGTCGCAGTCTCGGAGGTGGTGAGAAACGCGAGCGCCGGCGGCCAACATCGCCACGGCGGCGGTCGGGGATAACGAGAGGCGCACACTCTTTTCCTGTTCTGCTGCCTTTTCCAACGTTTTTTACTTTTTTAAGTTCTACTGTGTATACTTGTAATTATTCTTGAAACAGCCCACACGAGCTTAATTCCAGCATCTTAGGATTGCACGGCCATGAAGTTAAAACGACCAGGTTCAAATAAAGAAAGGCTCAAGACAAGAAGGATATAATAAGCAACCAAATATTTGGAAAGGATTCCAGATGACCGTTCATGTACGATCCAATACTCCTCACAGCTCATCTTTATCTCATCGTTGGCATGTTTTGGTCTTCTTTCTCATTACTTAGAAAAATTAAGGTATTTTATTCCTTAAATTCGAGATTCAATCCTCCATCCCTATATTTGTCGTACTAAAAGAATTATTCATGAAATGACTCAAACATACTCTTTTTTTTTCCTTGTGATGCTCTACAAAATATGATATAATTTGATAGTTAATAAAAGGACCCAAACATATACTTTTTTCCTTGTGATGGCTCTACAAAATATGTATAATTTGATAGCTAATGAAATGACTCCAACCAAGTAATTGGATTGAAGAAATTAAAATTATCAAAATTTACAACAATCCTATAAATTAAAATTATCAAAATTTACAATGATCCTATGCTAGATTAGAAGTGAATCATCCTACTAACATGAGCATGGATCAACTAATCAAGACATTACTTACCTCTCTAAATGTCAGTGGTTTTAATATCTTGTCTTTTGTTGGAGTAAATGACAATAAAATTAAGGTCCAATTATTGATGGTCATAGCAAATTTACAATCAAAATATGTCTTAGGAACAAAAATGAACTATTAAAAAAAAACAATTCAATAAATAGAGACAGAAATTCAAACGTACTACCTTTTAATCGAAGATATATGTCTTAATCAATGACTATGGACAGAAGAAATCAATCTTTAGCATCATCAAAACTAATTTAACTTCTAAAAAATAAAAAAAGTAATTCAAGGTTTTGAGATCAAATTTTAAATTTGTAAACTAAGAATGGAAAACAGTACACCACAGAGGAGTTTGGTAGAGAATGAAGTTCAGAGGAACACAATTCTTTTTTTCTTTTTCTTTTTTTTGGCCTCAATATCTATTATGAAGAGATTGTTAAGTAGGAAAAGAAAATATACATATTAGAGATAGTGGGCTCCACTGGCACAAAATCACTTGCAGCCCCCAAAAAAAAATTGTAATGAAAAATTAGAACAAAACTCTTGCAGCAGTTCCTCCTTCCAACTATAAGGTTTGCAAGAGCAATGTGAATAGCTATTAGAACAACAGAACATATTTCTATTCATATCTCCAATTTGTACTTGAGGAAGCCTTTTTTTTTTTTCCTTTTTCCTTTTTTCTTTTTTCTGATTCACCCAGTGAATGAATTGGAAAACCCATCATTTACAAGTTCCCCAAAAGTAACCAACCTCTCAGAGGAAACAGTGTGATTTCTTTTCTACTATAACTTGCTTTCAGTTTTTAACTATATCTTGTGCTGTTCCTCCTTCCCCACCATTTCTTTTTCACCTTGTCCATGGCACCTTCACTCCCAAGCTTGTTCAAAATCACTTTCGTTTCGCGCAGCCTGCCCCCGTAATCTTTCTTCCATGCTTCGAACATCTGCTTCAACCTTCTGAGTTCCCTATCGGGGTCGAGACTCGCCTCGACTTGACCCGATTTTACCTCTACCAAGAACTTGGCATCGTCGCCGAAGACTTGACTTCTTTGTTCGAATTCCTCAGCCAACCGGCTAATGACACTGAGGCCTGCATTCATTGGTCTTACTCCATTGCTTTCGTTAGCTGTGTTGTTGCTGCCCACTTCCCAACTGTATGCTCTGTCGTCGCTTGCATTGACTGATGCATCAGAATTTCTCTCCGAATCATCGACTGCTAAGCTTTTCTTTGCAATGGAGAGGCTAGATTGCAGTGATCTCATTTGTCTCTGCCATACCTCTTCCATTGACTTCATTTTTAGCTCGTACTCTGACCAACGGTTCTCATACTGTTGGAGACGTTGATGGAGGATGTCGTTCTCTTCTTCTTTGTCTCTCAAAGCTGCCTCGGCCCTCAGAACACGGCGTTGTAATTCTGTGACGAAAGATGACTTGACAAGCACCTCATCTGACCCATTTGCCTGTTAGAAATTTAAGATTTTGAGCATCCATATTAGACAAGCAGATGAATTATTGATGTAAGATCCAGTACTACATTAATTTTTTTATACGATATGTGATTTATACAGAGACAACATTTTTTTTTTTTTATAACTGGGAGTTGGAGCTTTACTCCCCTATACTCGGGGCACCCGCGCATACCCCAAGGTCCGGATCCAGGAGACATCAAAAGTTTTTGATATTAAGCTCACCTGAAGGTTCGAACTTGAGACCTCTATACCGGTATGAACAAGAGACCCCAAGCCCGAACCAACGGGATTGCATCGATTATCAGTCAAAAATCATATGAAGTTGAAGTGGAACCAGTATTGAACCAAATATGAAAGATTAAGGCAACCAGAAACTTGAAAGAATAATGATGATCAGAAAGTGAACATTAAAAACTAAAAATTAAGAAAACAAAGATCAATATACTGAATGTGTACCTTCTGCCCACCAGACATTAATCCTATATCTCCTGAGCATCTTCTGACCAACCAGCCACGAATAACTGAAAGGTCGCGAACATAAGACCAAATCAGTAAATGTAATCAGAACTCATGAAAAACAAAAATACAGCAGGGGAATCTAAACAAGGCTTGGCAGGACAATCCACATTCCAGTTAGAAGCTAGTCTAATTTTCACAGCTTATTTTACTAGTCTCTATAGATCTGTAAATGCATCATTTCTTATAAGAACGTCCGGACTGTTTAGCCTTATCCAGTTAATATATATTGTTTAGTCAACTCTGCTTGTTTTACACATCCATGTCAGTACTCGAACGAGTACCACAATCTATCCTCCAAAGAGAGGAAAAAGAAGAAGAAAATTTGTTATTAAATTCAAGGGGACAGAGTGGGAATGCATACTAAAGTTATATTGGATAATTGAACACTGTTTTATATCGGTTAGATATCCTAATAAATGATTAAATTTACCCTAACCTATCAGCTTATGCTTTTGGATTGATTGGTGATTTAACATATTTAGAATGGTATTATGGTAGGAGATCCTGCGTTTGAACCTCTTATCATTTAATCCTCATTTAATATTGATTTCCACTCGTTGGGGTTTGTGCATATCTCCAAACCCACAAGTGAGGAGAAATGTTAGATATATTATAAATAATTAAATTTACTTAAGGAATTGATCGGTGATTTAACATATTTAAAAATATCAAACTCTCTTAAATCTGAACTCTTGACTCTTGTTTGTTAATTCTTTGTGAAATCATTAATTAGTGACATCCAGTAAAAAAGCGCAAAAATCAGGTCCTACAGTATGAGAATAGTTTATTTTACCTGATTGTATCAGAAGTGATGCATCACAAACTTTCTCCAAACGTTTTTTAGCAACTCTGGCTTTCACATACTTCTGAATAGAAATAGCAGCCCTATGCCTTCTTATCAAGATTGCATATTCTTTTCGGGTTTTTTCCCCACGTGCAACTGCATAAGAAATCAGATTAGTTCAAACTCTTTATCCTAAGAACTAGAAAGTGGTTGGTTCAATGTCGACGAGGAAGGTTAATACATGACTGAAGAATGGAAATCCCTCTCTTCAGCTTTTTGAGGTGGCGTCGAGCCAGGTGCCCTCTATAGCAGCTTTGAACGCATAAAATCCCATGGAGGGTACGGTTTCTTGTATCTTCGAGCACTCCAATCTGCCACCGAATATTTTTATAAAATTTTGATTACTTGACCAGTCAATATTTCATGTGAAGATATGGAAGTTACGCTTAATAAAATAAAAATTACAATTCCAAAAAATCAAATTCAGTGACTATAAAAAATTATAGATAATAAGTTAGATAATTTTGACTTCCTAACTGGTACATTAAGTTTCTTTTTGACAATTAATTTACAATCCAATTAAAACCAGAGGAAAGTAACAAAGTGCACAACATAAGTAACATATCAAGTCAACGTGATCTAATAATCATCAAATTTGCTAATGAAGGCAGAACTATTAGACATTTCTGATCTTCATGGCATACTTAAGTTCTCTCTCATGAGGAAATAAAAATGATTGATTATTGTCTACATTTATAAAATAAAATACTCTTAAGTGCACTTTTATTGCACTTTTTTAATGTTGTTTTCTTCTGAGTAGTTCTTATCAGTGCCCACCATGTAGGCGGTTTGCAATTAGGAAAAGAAATATTTTCGTACGTGAAAGGATATATCAACTCTTCAATTAACTTTCCTTTCTGGAAGATGGTATGGGTTGTTGTTCCTAGCTGTGAACCGTGCGGTGAACAGTTTAAAATCTTTAAAACCCAAATAGCCCTCAATGCATACAGCAATCAGTATTCATAAAAAACACAAATATTTTACCTGTCCAGTTCGAAAGAACAATTTTGTATAGCCAACTTGGTACATTTCAGGCAATATATCGAACTGATGAAGAATTGCGACTGAGACACTTAGTGGATCCTGCGATATGATGCTTTCTTGAAGGAGGAAACCATACCTGATGTCCCGCACCAGAATAGAAGAGCATGCACAAGTTATTACATCAAAAGATGTTAGAATTGAAAATTTTAAAACGCATAATGGTGTAAGCAATAACCAGGTGTACCTTCTAGCAAATTTCTGATGTGACATCCGGGTAGGAAAACCAGCTCGTGATATTCGCACCACTTCTAGGACCCCACAACATCTTAACTGTAGTAATACAAGTCCTTGGTCATACAAGCTGGGAGACTGAAGGTTGTTGGGCTTGATGCAACGGATGAAATGAGGTGTTGTATTTTCAAGACGGAGCATCAATTGGAATAATTGACCCTGAACAAGACTCAAATCTATTAATTAAAAGCAAGAAATTCGGCAGATGACAAATCAGTGCCTAAATATGATAAAACTCCAAGAGACCCTCGTTCATGTATCTACCGTGTCCTGAGAAAAGCTCAAATTCAAAGACTCTGCATCCTACTGTCTTGAAATTTACTGTTTCTAAACTCAATTTAAACAAACAGATGACCATTTTGAGATGTCTGTCATATTTATAACTGCCTCAAGAGCATCTGGCAACGAGTTTTAAGAATCAGACAAACATGTGAAGAAAGCAAACAAGATTATGTTTTCATCCCCCACTCCATTTTCAGCTACTGTTTTATATTTTTCCTGAATCAATCATTCACGTAATTTTGAACACACTCTTAAGAGTAACAATGTCTTATAGATATTGAACATGATGAAATATCAAAATAAGAACAAGTTCAGGAAATATCAAGAACACTAAGATATTGAATGATAAGTTAATTATGAAGCAGTATACCTTGAACTTTTTTGCAACACTTAGTTTTTGGGATTCTGCACCACCAGATTTATGTAAAGTGCCACCAATGGACTTTTCTGATTGATTTAGCATGTTGGATGCAAATATCCGAGGGAGATGGCATGAGCATGAGGATAGGAGTTGAATAGAATCTAAATGTAGCAAGTCCCTGTTTTTCTCCAGAAAACTAGTTGTGTCATATGTGACCTGAATGAAGACCCAAGTGCAACTATCAAATAGTCAGGTAAAATGAACGAGGAAAAAGAAATTTCACCAATGACTACCAACAACTCGACATAAATTTTTCGCACTAGGTAATGATATTTTCCACGATATTTTGTCAATTTTAACATCTTCACACAATAAAACCATCACTGACAGCAAGAAAAAATTAGAGACTGGTTAATGGAATCAAGTCAGGCACCATTGTGATCACAACCATCCCTCTCTCTGTACTTTTTGTTTTTTGTGAAAGAAACAATTTCATTGATGTATGAAATTATAAAAGTCCACAATGGAGAGCATTTACACCAAGTAATGACTAAAAAGACTATATTTTCAAAAAGTCTGTCAAATGGGAGGGATTTATCGTTGAATAATAAAATAATCCCTCTCTCTGTACTAAGTAGTGGAAGTTTGCATAAATAATAAAATAGATCATAAGTTAACTACCACAGGAGTATAAGATAAATGCCCACATTGGAATCAAGTCAAGCACCATTATGATGGCAACCATCCCTCTCTCTGTACTAAGTAGTGGAAGTTTGCATAAATAATAAAATAGATCATAAGTTAACTACCACAGGAGTATAAGATAAATGCCCACATTGGAATCAAGTCAAGCACCATTATGATGGCAACCATCCCTCTCTCTGTACTAAGTAGTGGAAGTTTGCATAAATAATAAAATAGATCATAAGTTAACTACCACGGGAGTATAAGATAAATGCCCACATGAGCTTTAGCTCAGCGGTTAAAGGCACCTTGCTTCTTCCCTAGAAATTGGAGGTTCAATCTCACATCTCATATTTGTTGTACAGAAAATAAGAGTATAAGATAAATAATTATTATCCATCGATGACAGGTAAATACCTCTCCTGCATAATGATGGACAGTGAAGGCTTTCCCGCGTTCTCCTCTAAAAGAAGAATTAGGACCCAAATGCTGCTTAAGCTTGTTAGCAAAGGTCAGATCTGTGCCGTTTGGAAAAGTAGACTCCTCGTCTAACAGGGACAACAATCCCAAAGGTTTCTGCGTAGAAATTACAAAAATGCTTAGGAAAGCATGACGTACAATTTTTCAAATAGAGCATCACTAATTTAGAAAAGTCCAAACTAATAACACAGAATGACATCATCGCTTGTTAGGCTACTACTCAGATGGACTATATCAGACATTAGCAACTTCAACAGTTACATAGAATATTTAGGACACTTCAGTTTATGACTTCATCTGACAATGAACCAGGGCCTAGATGGCATATAAGTTTCTTTTTTATGTATGAAAGGCCACAAGGGAAATAGAAAAATAGATGACACATAAGTGGCATGGAATTGCTCTTACAATCACACATAATATGCTGATTTAAAGTAGCTATGTTCTGAGACAGCAAACTAAAATCAGTGAACTCATGATAAAGTATATCAGCCAAAAGGTGATCAAAATTTGGCGACATACAACTTACAAGTTATTAGAAAGATCAGAATATGAAGAGAAAATAACCATAAATACTAAAAAGACCAAGAGATGGTAGCAGAAAGAATCAAGTTTTAACAAATTAAAAACTCAATACCTTTTCAAACAGACTGAGACAATCTTGGTTGTCGTCAAAATCAACTTTTGCCCAGTCAATGCCATCTTGAATATATTCCTGAAATATATTGTAAACTTCAATGTACAGCATAAGAATAAGCTTGTCCAATAGGAAGTAAAAAATGAGACAAAAATCTTGCTATAGTTCCTTTTTCCCTTTCTATTAGCCAACATAGGCACTTTGACACTGGACATGACGTACTAAAACTCTGATCCGTTACCCAAAGTTCAGAACTACACATGTTACAGACTTACAGTTTACATTTTGATATTGTTATGACCTGTTCCCCGGCAAGGATTCACAATTCCATGATTCAGTAAGCTTTATTTTTTTGTTCCATTGCCATCATTAGGTCATTTTAAGAAATTTTGTGCAAACAATTTGTTAGACCACAAATCATAAAGACATATAATAGGAAGGGCAAAGGGGTAATTGTAGATGGCCATAACGGCCAAGAGAGAGAAGATGGTACGAGTGGGGCCGTTGTCTATAAGGCTACGGAATGTAGGGGGGAAGGAATCATTCTAGTTTTCGGTGCTTTTGCAGCTTTTGTAGTAGGTTGGAGAGATTACTCACCCTCTCGGATTGGTGGGTCGGTTTTCATTGCCTAAGGGCTCTTGTGTTGTTTTGTATTGCCTACGGGCTCTTTGCTAAGGAATCAAACAGCTTGTGAGGATTGATACCTCACACAATTTTGGTGAAGGACAAGTAGATAAAAGTTCAGAACTACACATGTTACAGTTTACATTTTGATATTGTTATGACCTGTTCCCCGGCAAGGGTTCATAATTCCATGAGCTTTATTTTTGTGTTCCATTGCCATCATTAGGTCATTTTAAGAAATCTTGTGCAAACAATTTTGGTGAAGGACAAGTAGATAAAAGCTATGACATTTCTCCCAAATTATATTCCCAAATTACACCAAAACAGTACATTCAGATAATAGCTACTCATTCATCATAACTTGACACATATTGACCTCAATATTTTCTGAATTAGGAACAAGAGAGAGGTGAATAAGTCGTTACATTTCAATTAAACCTAACCAATTGAGATCATTTCTACTTAATTAGAGTATAATAATTGAACAGTTACCTCCTGCTCTAGCTTAAATAAATGACGATTAAAATGCTGCTGTAGTCTCTCGTTTGCATAGTTAATACAGAACTGCTCAAAACTATTCCTCTACAAAAGCAAGGAATAGATAGGGAAAAAATATTAGAAGAAAGATCCAGACACGCGCACATCAAGTAGAGAGAAAAATTAAAAGCATAAATGAGGCATACATCAAATGATTCAAAACCATAGATATCAAGAATGCTGATGGATCTGCCAGTGCGTCGTTTGCCTACAGCAAGAGATTTGTTAATTTGTTCCACCAGCCAGTCAAACAAACAAGCATAAATTGACTTTGCCAAAGCATCTCTAGTGTCAACTGCCTGCAAATGAAAAGAAATAAAAAAATGTAATCTGATGCGGGAGCTTTCACAAAGATCAAATCAAATGCGGTATTCCATAATCAGTCAGATAAAGGAACGACTATATGTTCTACTTAAGTTCATAATATTAAGTAAGGTTAAAACTCTATTTTGGTCCCTAAACCACATGTGATGATAGAAATGTATAACAATGCAAGACTGACAAAGTATAAATTCAAATGCAGTGCTGAGTGCACACCAATGAAACCAAAAAAAAGGAAAACAAGCACTAGTTATGTTATAAATTGCACAACCCTCAGTGTGTATGGACCTCAACAAAATTGTGCCGAATAGTATAGCCAAGATATGAGGCACCACCACTATAGGTCTCATATGACAGAAGCCCATTGTATAATTAATTCCACTACAACTTTTCAGCATAACCTTTCCACCAAAATCACTCATAGTCATATTATATGCATCTAAAAAATTTTGCTATCAGTTGACAAAAATCTTTGAACAAAAAGGAATTTAACAGCAAATTTCTACTTTAAATTTGTAGTTCTAATTAAACTAAAACTGTTATTATAAATAATCATTATTGACTCATAACTTGGAGGTGCCTAAGATTGTACTTTACTGAGAAGAATCAGTTTCCCCCTTACTTATCTATGCTATGTACACTACACAATATAAATTAATAGGTTTTCATGGAGAAGTTTCTTGCCTGAGACAAAGTAAGCTTTTGAACAATGCTGTCATTACCAACTCTCATTTTTCGAGTTGATAAAGCTAGCTTAAGCTCCTCAACCTCACACTCAATCAGTTTAGCAACTGTCTGTAAACCTGAAAATGGTAATACGATAAAAGAGCATAAAGCTCAAGATATAAGGTACAACAGAACGTGAATAATTAAAAAGAAGCCAACTACGTAGTTACTTACATTATATCATGCAAGTAAAAACTGTAATTACAAGTAGAAGAATGATCTCGTAAATCACTAAAATGGAAGAAACGTAGAATAAAGAAAGTCATAGATGTAGTTCTATAAATTGATCCCAAGGATGAGAATGACTCTTTATGAAACTATCAATTTACATTTATGTAGAATGGTTATCTCTTTGCACTCCATGATATTAACCACAATTTTTATCCCCCTTTTTTAATTATAAAGATAGAACGATAATGAAATTCGCCTTCCTACAAACATGAGACAGAATGAAAACCACCAAAATTGCATTATCAATTTATCATTCTGGAAAATTATGATCTTGGCTTATCATTTGTTCATTTTGGGTCATGTGATACCTAGTTAAACTCCTTTATAGGTTATACCACACAGTTATTCATAAGCTACAAAAGCATCCCTTTGTCATTATTACTAGCACCAATATTAGTTTTATGATAATTTAGATCTCGGGTAGTCTCACATATGAATATGAGTTAGCACAGAGGATGAAGAAAGTTTACTAGCATGCTCAAAACCATGCTACAAAGTACAGAGATAGTTCACTATTGGAAATTATTACCTTCATCGTCCACCACCTCGACATGATTCTCATTTTCAATCACACTAAAGGAAACATTTCCCAGCCATAGCACAGCAGCAAGCATTGCAAAAACACTGTGCTGATCTTCTTTGCTGATATGGACGACATCTAATGCTTCCTGAGAAGTAATGACAAGCACATTCACAGTAAAATTTCTACTTCAAACAGATAAAGACTTAGTAGAACGGATCCAATGATAGTTGGTCAGGACTGATGGATACAATCAAAAATTGAAAAAAGTTACCGTGACTACACGAAACTCTTCAGCATCATTAACTCTAGTTATTGAAAAACAACTGCTCTGATTGAGATATTTGTACTCTTCAGCACTTCTCAAGTTTAGCCTCTCTGCACACCAAAGTTAAACCTAAGTTAAACTTAGATGAGATGATGCCTTAGAAAATGAGAACAAGATATCTAGCTGAAATTTGGGATACAAGTCTGTACTTGGGGAGAATTTGGAATAACTTTTAGAATAGTGACTTTTGAAAATTCTAAAACGCTTAAATGCTTTTAAAGAAAGCACTTTATTTGTGTTCTTTTGGCTTATAAAAGAAGTGCACAAGTGCCACTTCAAAATCATCTCAAACTCATTTTTAAACCGGATAGAATGTTATTTAGAACAAATAGCCTACTAAGCAAACAACATAGTTTGTAGTTGTACTATTTTGCTATCAAAATAATCTAGTCGTATCTAGTCCAAAAAAATTTTTGGTAAGTTCATTAAAACCCATACAGCAAGCTATAATACCCTTGGTGGTATTTTTTATCAATTCATAAAGCATATCCAAAAAGGCAATTTATAGTTTCAAATAGATTAAAGAACTTCAAGAGTTCAACATAAGGACAAGAGAACCTAACTACTTTTTCCTTATGCAAGAAATTTTCAGCCACGGAATAAAAATTATATCTTCTGTGCAACCATTTACCGGAGCGAATATCAGAAATGTGAGACTGTAGCAAGGGGAGAACAAGTACATGCACTTAACTAAATTATAATTTAAGTAATTTTTCTTTTGCTAGAATGTTTTGCATATAATTCGTGTAAAAAAATAAGAAAAAAATATAATTTTAATTCTAATTTTGAAAAACTACCACTCTGGCATCCAACTCTAGGATAGGAAACATCAAAAGATTTAAATTTATTAAACTTTCTACTAAATATTTCATACTTGGGACCAATATCCAAGCCAATACCATCCTGGCATTCAAGCCTCAGCCACTAGGCCATTCTTGGGG
The DNA here is from genome assembly GCF_013281855.1 of Momordica charantia. Lineage (NCBI taxonomy): Eukaryota > Viridiplantae > Streptophyta > Magnoliopsida > Cucurbitales > Cucurbitaceae > Momordica > Momordica charantia. Next base: position 26,699,600 of record NW_028275167.1, on the reverse strand, counting down.
TGGGAAAACCATATAAATTTGAAAAGACAAAAAGAATGCGTAAAAATATCTGCAAATTGGAAGAGAGAAGTTACCTTTAAGAGCAGGTGGAGCCCCACTACAAAGCTGATAAAAGATGTGGTATGACCTCTCTCCCTCCATGCATTGGACAACTCTCGACTGTTGGAGAAATAAATCACTCTGAGTAATTTGTTAAAAATGAATCAGAGCAGGCACATTAAAGGGTGGACAAATAGATTTACCTTTTCAAGCAAAACTGTCCATAATTTATCAAGAGCAGCACAATTCAAAAACAAAGTCAGATTTACCATCTCAAATAAAATATCCATTGAAAATTAATGCAGAGTCCTAAATACATAAAGCTTACAAGTTTGAATAGTTGCACCGGATATTTTTCCAGTTTCACTAAAATGGATTTCAATCAATTTTCCCTGCAAATGTTAAATGAAACTTCAAAAAGGCTGAACCTAAAATTGCAAGTATATAGCCACTTTCATGTAAAGATCTATATGAAATCAACAACATGATATAGAAGCTTACGAAGCGGCTTGAGTTATCATTTCTCAATGTTTTTGCATTTCCAAAAGCTTCTAAGATAGGATTGGTCTTTAATATCTCGTATTCTATTCCACTTCCACCTCCAAGGGCAGCCAAATATTGCATTGCTATCTTTGCTGTTTCAGTTTTTCCAGCTCCACTTTCACCACTGAATATCAAGGCATTAAAATGACATGAAATATAAGGAGAATATGAAATCACCTTTATGCTATTTACACCACCCGCATGTTATTTTCATGATACAAACGAATGGTCATATGGAAAACATCAATACAAAGTATTAGCTCTAAGAGACATACCACATGGTTGGTTATATATTGTGTTGCATAATCTATCTGAATAGCTGAATGATTTAGATTGTAAAGACTGAAGATATTACTACGATAGAAACTGAATCCATTGGAATAAGTCCCCAGAGAGACTATAACCTACTGCTCAAAGAATATTTAAAAGAAATTTCTTTGCTCTTTGAGATGAATGCTATGCTTATATGCTTGAGTAAATAACTAAAACTTGGAGAGAATAGAAAGGAATTAGAGGGGAAAAAAAGGAATGTGCAGAAGTGGAAAACATGCACCAGCATTACCTTATTATAATTGATTGGTTTACTTCATCTGAAATGAAAGAAGAAGAAGGGAAAAGAAAAACTCAGTTAGAAGTAGACAAAATAACAGCCTAAGCATAAATTTGATCGAATGCAATATTAAGGGCGTCAGGAAACCTCGAATCATTTCCCTTATGGCTGTATCTGTAATGGCATAAACGTGTGGGCTCTGTACTGTTTTGCGCTTGTATGCTTCAATGTAATCACTTCCGTACAAATCGACTTTCTTAAAAGGGTTGATAGCAACCAGAACAGGCCCTGCTTTTGTCTGAAGTTTCAAAAATCATACCCAAGCCATTACATTAGAAAGATTTTAAGCAGACCCTCGACTAACCATATAACACATTTTCTGACACTCACATATATGATATCTTGATTATATCTGTACTCAAGATCATATAGTACTGACGGCTCGTTTAAATAGCTAAGTTGCATAAGATCATCAACACCATCAAGGATATCTGGATTTGCAGGAATCAAACTTTCAGCTTTCACCTTCAACACCTGCAACCATTCACCCAGTATAGGCAATCAAATTTCAATAAGCTCCAAACAGCTAAAATTTCTTAAAATTTCAGTTCTGTTACCTTTCCATCAGACAGTGAAACTACTGACTCCGTCCCTGGAGTTGACAATATCTTTACAAGATCCCAGTTCCCATTTGGAAGTTTAAACCAAGATTGAACTGTCTGAAATAGAAAAGTTGAGCAAATGGACTTTAAATCAAACACTGGATATTTGAATAGGAGTAGCCAACTAAATAAAATATCGGTTCACAAGATTATGATCAACTGAGAAACTTGTTGGTTCAAAATAGCTTAGAGAAAATGAAGAACGCCGTATACAAGATCATATATGCAAGTGGGAGATTGTTTTTAACATACCCACTGTGAGTTTATGAAATAACATGTCAGAATCAGAATGAAAATGTAAGTTAGATGAGATGCATGAAGAAAACAGAAGTTAATTACGCATGAACTGCTAAATTGCAAGCAGGAACGAAGTCTCAAATAAAATGACTCTACAAACCAAATGTAACTTATTCATTTCCAGAATGCAAACACATAATACAAACATTTAAACTACTCAACCTCCAGACTTCATAAACCCAAGTTTATAACGATCGTGAGCCAAACAACTCAAATGAAAATCGACTATTATGCATCCTTTTTATATAATAAATTAAACGAGGAAAGGGGAAAAAAGTACTAGAATAAGGGAAAGAATGAAATATAACTCAGGATGAAACCATAATGACCATGATTATAATGAGATTAAGTAGGTAGGAATTATAATATATCTTTCCAGTAATGGTGAACTAAAAATAAAATCTCAGCTACCAGTATCCTCTGATTATAATAGATTTGAAATTCAAAGTGTCAATATATGACCCAAAATACCTTCCTTGTCGTGTAGGACGATGTGTCATCCCACCTGCGTTCACTATGCGAAGCTGAGATTGAAGGTGAAGGTAAAGGCATAAAACCATCTTCTCCATCATCCAAGGTGGGTCTTTCTTCAACTGTTTCAATATTGCAATTATATGGTGAATCCTCATTCAGCTCATCAATATTGTTAATACTGTATTGAAGTCGAGTGACGGCATCATCTCCAGAAGCACCATTCACACCATCAACTAACGAACTAGCTTCCATGTTTTTCACATTCCGGTCATCAGACTCTTCCAAAGTTTGTGGAATCATAAACCGGGAATTAACTGGCATGGATTTAATCGATTGTAATGAAATCATCGCCTGAGATTTCCGAGACATATTCCTGAAAATTTATGCATAATGGCAGACTGAGCATTGGCAGGTGGCATAGGTAACAACATTGCGATTAAAAAGGTTACTTTTCAACCAAAAAGAAAAGGGAAAAAAAAAGAGTCTAATCAAACAAGTAAGGTCCCACGCGAACGACTCATCTGACGAACTAAATGGCGGGGACCATGCTCTAAGATTAAGATGCAGATTAACTGATCCTTGTTAGTCGGCCACCATTGACAAGTTCAACACCAAAGGAAATCTCATTTTAAAAATATCCCAAGCTAACCCAGAAAGAAAGAAAGTTGATTCGAATCAACTGTACAGATACAATGACTCTGATTTAACCCAAAAACTCCGAAATTGAGACTCCTCGATCTGTGTGCTTACTACCGATTAGAGCTAGAGCTGCTTCTTCAATAGATCTTTTTGTCCAATCCACCCATTGGTAGCTGAAGAAAAATCCCAATAAAGGTGGTGTCGAATTTGGAAAGTGAAAACATTGAATTGAAATCGAGCTCAACCAAAAATTACCAGTCTGCCCAAACTAAACATGAACATAAACATAAACATAAACATCAACCAATACTCATTTCCTTTGTTTCCTGAGCAATCCAGGAAGGGTGAATACTAATGCATTAATCTAAAACTCATCCGCTTACCTCTTCAACAAAGCGACAGGAGTAATTGTTGGGGAAAATTGGAGGCAAGATCGAGTTTCCGAGAAGTAATTAAACGAAAATCTAGTGGGAGGCTCAAACAATTCAGACAGCGCGAGCGCGGAAATCCGATGCAGGCAGCTGAAAGAGTTGTTTGAGTAAAGAGATCGCTTCCAATGAGGGTTCAGGCAGACCTAGAAACCGCATGTAGGGTTGTGGAGGAGAAAAATCAGGGCGATGGCAGGCAAGATGTGTTTGGATTGCGAGAAAGTTGAACAGAAAAATGGAAAAGAAAATCCAAAGCGTGTAGAGATGGAGCAGCTTTTTTGCCTTGCTTTGCTTCACAGAAGAAAAAAAAAAGAAAAATTTATTATTGAATTTGAATTTGATTCGCATTCAATTTTTCATGCCCAATCGAAATTTTGAAGTTTTGGGGGAAATTCTTTTTCTTTTTTGTTTTCTTTTTTGTGTCGGAGGAGATTTTACCTTTTGACGAAATTGCCCCCTGAACTTTTATGAGCTGGCGGTCGTGTCCCCAGAGGATTAGAAAGCACTGAAATGACTGCTCACGAATAAGGATGTTGGGATGTCAAAAAAAAAAATTAAATAAAATAAATAAGGATGTTGGTCTAATAATTGTTTATTAAAAAAAAACCAACAAATTTATAAATTATAAATATAAAATTGATGTAAATCTAGTCTCTAAATTTCCGAGACTTAATTCAAAGTTCGTCTGAAATGGGGTAAAAAAAATGACGTGGATTGGTTGAACCAGAAATAATTCGACCACATCATACTTAATATTTAAAATAAAATGGACCTTACAATGATTTACCAGACATATCTACTCGTCTCCTTACTAATTGATTTTGATATTGAACCATATGAATATTAATATGACATCAATATCGCTACATGTATACGTTCTACAAAATTTTACTATGTATCTCACGACATAGTCTAAATCTAAATAATGCATTAACCTTGAAACTCACGACTTCTTGACCAGATATATGTGTTAATTACTATTGAATTATGCTCGTTTTGACTCATAAAAGTATAATAACAACCAACAAGTACTAAAATAGTTATGGCTAAAATATATAGTTTCTAAGTATTGTGAATCAAAATATAATAAATTGCAAATAATAATAAAAATTGAAATAATTTTATTACAAATTAATATTTGACCATACTTTTTCCTTACTTAATTATTGGTCGTATATACATTATTCTTTCTTGTAAATTTTGAAATTGCTTTTTGTGTTATAAGGCAATGATTAGATGTCTCTTATTTTAAGTCTTTCTAAATTATTCATGAATTATTGTTTTAGTTAATTATTGGATAACAGCTATCAATTGAATAATTAGGAATAAAAACCATTTGTTAGTTTTTACCGTTTTCCTGCCTTCTTTGTCTTTATTTGTTGTTATTATTATTATTTGTTTTTTTTAGTACAGTTATTATTATTATTTTGTTTATTAGACAATTGTGGGTATAAATTATACCATCTCAGTAATTTAAATTAGTTTTAACCACTAAAATATAACGTTTGAAATAATTAAAATACCTTTGCAAAAAAATAAATAATTAAAATAGACCAAATCTATACCTGTAATGAACATGTTTTTTTTGTCTTTTTAGTTAACAAATTGCAGATGTGAGAATCAAATATTTTAAATTCACATGTTAAATTTATTATAATTTTTAAATAGTAATTTTTAAATCTTTTAAATTCACATATCTATTAAATATAAAAAAATATTAGCCATGTTGAATACCTTCTCTACTCATTAAGATTGACATTATATCTATAATATACGAAGACGTATGATTGGTGTTTCAGTGCATGTTATTAACCGAAGGTTTAATAAGTTTTAATTTTTTTCAATTTACTAATTTTAGTGAGATAAATGATGACACGATAGCTAAATAGTTATTTTTTTCCCTAGGAAAAATATATATATAGGAATAGTTAAATAGTTATACTCCTACCTTATCTTGTCTATATTTGACATAAATTTTTTTTTATTTAACTTTTGATTTTCAAATTTTTTTTCTCAGTTCAACCAGTGGGAGATGGAAGATTCATACATCATTAAATTTGGAATGATAATTGTGAATTATCCACTTAATTATGATTGGTTTAGTCACTCAATAAGTCTATATATCATTTTTAATTACATGCCACCGAGACATTATTATCATTCTCAACAGAGAATTGACACGATGGTAATTTGGGCAGCATTTTTTAATTACTCATTAATAGCCGGGACCATTATAATTCCGAAATACAAAACTATAGATATTAAATAAATTTCATTAGAATATAAAGTCAAAAGTTGATACATGCATACCTATAGACTCAATAGTCCAATTTTCTGATTGGTAAAAGATTAAAATTACTTTCTTATTTTCATGGATTCGGTGAATAGTTGCTTGAGATATTTGTTTTCGAATCAGGTAATTCAACTAGTGGAAATTCTAAATTCATTATTTTCAAATTTTAAATGCAGAACTAATTTTTAAGAAAATATAAAAACTTTGATAAATATACCACGTCACAAGTCACGTAATAAATTCATTTTATTTATGTCAAAATTTAAATATGTAAAATATATTATATTATAAGTTATATAATATTGTAAAATAATAAGTGTACAAAATTTATAACATATATATTAATTAATTAATTAATAATATTTTAGATTGAACTGAATACAAATATATTAATAAATTGAGCTTAAATTTCCAAATATGCTATCGAACACGTATTCGAAAACACATAAACGGAAAGTACAACTTTGGTTTTAATTGAATCTCTTATTTTCATATTTATGTTTTCATATCACCAATCGAACGCATTATAATTATTTTTTTTTGCATAAACTAAAATTCCGAGTAAATGGGGAATGTTTTTTTGTTTAAACGGTCTGTTAAACTAATTTGAAATTTACATTTATTTAAAAACTTTTTTTTTAATATTGCAGTTTTTATATGAAGCTTCAAACCTCCAATCAAAATAATAATTTAAAATTAAGGGAAAAAATAGCAAGCACGATCCACGTGGAAAAACTGTTTCTTCAAACGCGATTTTAGATTTAACAAATAAAACTATGATATTAAAATATAATTTAAAAATAAGTTTTTAAAATAATAATATTAAAAAAATCAGGCACGGCGTGTTTGGATCGGAGAGCAATCTTAGAAAAATGTATGAATTGATTGGGAAATCTTGTGAATGTGTAGGGGCAAAAAGGTCATTTAGGGTCGAAGATTGTATTTTGACGAAGAAGCGCGCGGAAAGGGCAGCGTAATTAATGGGAACGGAGGGAAGCATATAGATACGACGGCGTTTAGGTCCAATAATGGGCGGCAGAGAGTTTAAAAATTAAAGGCAAGATCCGGGCACACATTGCTTAGCGTGGAAGCGGGAGCAGATGATTATGGCTCCCAATGGCCGGGCAGCGTATGGTTTTAGTTGATGGGTGTCTCTCTCTCTCTCCCTCTTTTCATTTTTTAATTGTCGTTTTCCGATCCGACATGTCACGCTGACGTGTCCCCCCTGTGATTATCATAGCGCCCAACTGGGTCCCACCCATCAAAAGTTGGATCTTGTAATATAATATGACCCAGGCCACACCTCTACTAATTAGTATTTATTTATTTACTTTATTTTAAATGTTAAATTCTTCCCTCTCATTTGGGGATTTTAATTAGTATATAATAGTCCAAAGTATTTTAAGATTTGTGTTATATATATTTTTAGATTGGAAGTTTGAATTTTTTAAGTATAACAAATGAAGAGAGCGTTAACAATTGAACGATAATGTGATTGACTTTTTATTGTGGGATATGTATGAGTAATCCTAAAATAGTTATATGTTTCTTGGACATCTATTGGTATGAGTATCTAAGTATGGTAACGGGTTTAGTAAGATATGATGAGTATATTGGTTTAAGTACTATTTTAGCTATATATATATATATAGAGAGTACTATTTTGGTCAATGTTCCTTTCAAAACATATATTTTCATTTTTATATTTTTAACTTTTGTTCATTTTAGTCATTGTACTATCAAAACGTTTTGAAGTTTACAGCTACATTTCAATAACTTTAGTGAGTGAAATGTCATACTAAATTGTTGAAAATGAGATAAAAATATAATAAATTGACCAAAATGATCACTTTTTAAATTACTGATATCAAATTAGACTTCTTGAAAGTATTAAGTTGAAAATACAAGTGTCAAAGTGAATATCTTAAAAGTGTATGGACCATAACCAAATAAAACAAAAAATATAAAGATCAAAATAGAGACTGGAATTAGCTAATTGTAGAGTAAAATGTAGGGAGCATCCATCCCAATGAGAGAAAATTATATAAAACTTCTCTCTATATGATATGCAACTTAGAATACCTATTTATTTATTTTTTTTAGTATGACAAATTAGAAGTACGACGTTTGAACATTCGACCTCAAATAAATGAGTATGTATCGATTATTGCGCTCATATTGACCTCAAATACCTACTTAAAGTTTAAAGGCAATAGACCCATCCTCTACGAAGATTTATTTTTATTTTTAAAATCAGAGACTATTTTGCTTGAGTTGATTCTATAATTTAAGAGTTTCCTATGATTGACCATCTATTTCCAAAAGGGGAAACTTTTTAATACAGAAATTAAGAAACTAAAAAAAATTGTTAGCCAAAGTAGCTGCAATGAATAAGCAATTATAGATAAAGATCTCAAAAGATAAATCAAACTTGGATTTATTCCATACATAATCATAAAAAGAGATATACAACCAAATTTAAGTGATTCATTTATAAAAAGAAGGACCTTTTTTTTTTGACTGATCAACTAAACAATCAAATAAAATAAGTTTGATTATTCTATAAAAGGAATTGAGTGTATATTCCATAAATAATCATAGGACCCATTTGTTTTAAAGTGCATTTTGATGTTTTTTTTGGTTTAAATCTAAAAAAAAAAATGGTTACATGTACAAAAGTAAAACCTAGCATTATTTTGTCTCAAAAAAAAAAACTTAGCATTATTTAATGAAGACAACCCACCTAAATTATTAGTCCAACTTGGTGGGGTTTATAAAATTAACAACCCATCTTTTTTTTATTCTTTTTTTTTTTCAAGTAGCTAAAATTTTGTTGTCATCACAACCCAATCAACGAAATATTAATAATGAAAATCTACGCTACCTATTTGCAATTTAATTATTTTATGGTTGATATTCTTTATTAATAAATAATTAAGTTACATTTATTTTCATATGTTTTTTTTAGTACAACATGTTGGGGTGGGATTCGAACTCACAATCTCTCCGCTGGAGGTATATGCCAATTACTGCTGAGCTATGCTCACTTTGATATTTATTTTTAAATGTTTGATTGCCTGTATAGGTAACATCTTATGCATGAAGTAAATGAAAAAAAATGCTTATATTAGATTTTTTAACTATAATTTACAATTTTTTTTTTGAAAAAAATTGAACTATTAAGACAGTTAGGCTAAAGTTAAATATTTTTCTTTTCAATTTGTAGTATATATTGTCTAAGATATTAAAACTTTTTTCCATTAAATTTGAACTTATCATTATCCAATTTTAACATACAGCAACGATTAGATATAATTGAATAATATTAAAATATAAGAGACTCAAATAATTTTTTAAAAATTAATAATTAAAAAAAGAAAAATCAGAATAAAGGAAAAAGCTGAGGGCCAAGCAAAATGGGGCGAGGGTAGGAAGGCTACAGTAGCTCCACATGGGCTGCCCTTGTACGAACCGAACCGGAAGAACCAACCCAGCGACCGGTCCGTCCCTCAGACCACAAACGCCAATTTCCAATTTTGTCCTCTCTCTTCTTTGTATTTTTTTCTTCCGTAGATTTTTAATTTACAAAAGTATTTGGTTTGATTTTAAATGTATATTTATTTTAGGACATCATATTCTCAACCTCGAACAAGATTTTTCGAACCACACAAATTTTCCAAACCAAAACTTATTTCAAGATTGTTGTTTGAATCCAACAGTCTCTCGATGTTAGTTTGGTTGTATTTTATGAAATTGATTTGCAAACCAATATAGAGAGCAAAATAAAAAATTACAAGTTTTGATCTTTTATATTTTACAATTTATCAAATAATTAAGTCCAATATTAACAACTTTATAATAATTTTCAATGTTGTGTTTTTAAATTTACTAACATTTGATCTTTCTGAACTTTTCAATTTTGTGTTTCTTAGATCGTGACTTATCAAAGTCCGAAGACTTATTAGACACATAGTTGAAAATTCATGGACTTATTAGGTGACTTCTAAGATTTAGGGATATGTTATATACCATCATAAAACTAGTTCAATTATCAAACATGTAATTTAACCCTTGTTCATGAGGATCATGTGCCATTTAGAACGGGTGGCCGTAGAATAAATGAGCCTGCAACAACGAGTCTCAATACCAGTGCGGTGCCCTGTCTAATACCCTCAAACAACCAAGTTAGTAATTAGAGAAAAAGGAAACGGTAGGCACCTTAGTAGTTTAGTGACAAACTTTCTACTTACTATGTGGACACGGAATTCCGTCTCTTTTATAGGTGTTGGGGCCAACTAGGAAGGACGCTTCGCGTGTGGCGTAACGTACTAGATTCCAACGAGCCGTTAGGGGACATTCCCAGGACGTGATAGTAGCACCGCTGCTTGTTGCCATGTCCTACTTCAAGGATGTGCCGCGCCTCTCGTAGTTCCTGACGGTACCAACATGCCCGCAGAGGGTTTGGTCCCTACTACCAACTGTCGCCACTCAACCCTCACACGTCTCCTGCTCGATTTTTACCCTCAATTGTCCAAACGAAAAAAATGAAAATAAAGGTATTTAGAAGAAGAGAAAGTTGAATAGGAGGTTTGATTTTGAACCCCACATTATTTGGTTGGTGTAGTGGGTTTCAAGTGTCAAGTTCATATGTTAGAAAGAGAGAGAGACTTGAAAGGGTACAAAATGAATGATTGATAATTTATGAGGATACAAAGAAGTATGGTATTTTTAATTAATATTGGGGAATTTTGTCAAAGAAGAAGAAAAAAAAAAAGGGACCACAAAACAAAATGAAAGTGACAACATAAGACTTACACAAACTCTGCCCTTTTGGTTTGGTTCCTTTCCTGCACAACTTCAAATGCATTCTCCATTTTGCAGGCGGGAGTTTCTCATTTTTAAAATCACAAACTTTGGATTCTTATGAATATTAAAGTATTCAAACATCTAATCAAATTTATCTCGACGATACTGAATTTAACATAGATATCAGATCACACGATTCTAAATTTGGCATCATTGTGCCGTATCAGGGTTGTTCGAGGCATGAATTTACTTTAGGGAAAGAGTTACCAAATTAAAGTTTTGAGAAACTCATAGGTCTGAAGTGTTTATTGCTTCAATTCCCTCGCATAGTTTTTCTAAATCCAAGATTTTTATTTAAATTTTCTAAATTTGGACTTCCTAAATCTTTCTCGTAAATTTCTAAGTTTAAGAGAGTTAAATCAGCCTTCCAAATGTCTCTAAAACTACCCCGGTAAAGAGGAAAAAAAAGGTAAATTATTAAAGTAACCCTTACCAATAATATCTTATTACTATATGTTGAAAAAAATAAATCAAAGGATCATCTTTAGTGACTTTTCTTTTTCAAAATCACAAACATTTACACTTTAGATAATTATATGTTTGAACAACCTTTTTATTATTACTAAAAGAAAAAAAAAACGATAATTGCGTTTTAAAAGATCAAAGATAAGTTAAAAAATGGTGTAGCTTCATTCTAATTCAAATGGGACGAAGACGATCCAGGTGTACAAACATGTAAACATTCAAGTTCAAGTTCAAAAAGGAAAAGCAAACTTCTTGCAAAAGTGTGAATTATCCACATACAATTGTAACAACACAAATGACTTTAAAAAAAGGTATGAAAATTGGACCAAACTCATCACATGCATTAGAAGAAGAAGAAGAAGAATCTATAGGAAGAGAATAAAGGGTAGGGCATGAATGTTTCCATGTGTTTATTTTCCCATGACCCACCAATAATTTACACATTTCTTATTCTAAAAAAACAATAATAATATAAATATATATATATATATATATATAAATTACACATTTCTTTTGTTCAAAAAGTGAAATTAAAGAGAGAGATGTTGGAGTAATTGTAATTTTTACAACTATTACAACTTTGAACTTTGTTGTAAAGGTAATATTGGTAGTTAATGAGATTAGTTGAATGAAACATAATAGTTTTTATCCAATTGTTTGTTGATAAATGATTTCTGGTTTGCTTAAGCAGAAATATATGGAGGTAGGAATTCGAACTCAGAACCTCTTAGTCAAATGCAATAGTATTTCTATTTTTACTTTTTGTTTTTTTTCATTTTCTCAATAAAAAAAATTAGAATTATGTTAGGTAACTATTTGTTATTTCTAGTTAAAAATAAACAAAAACATATTTGGGAATAATTTATTTTTTCTTGTTTTACAAAATTTTAAATTAAAAATTAAAAAGTACGGGTTTTATAAGAAAATTAAATTTCCAAATTAAATATTCCAAATTTGTATGTTATATATATTTATTTTATATATCAATTATGCATTTTAACCAAAGCGAGCATAGTTCAGCGGTAATTGACATATATCTAGAGATTGTGAGTTCGATCCCTCACTCCCACATGTTGTACTCGAAAACAGAAACAAAAAAGAGAAGTTTATTTTTATTTTTTTAAAAAACGTTTTTAAAAAATGAAAAACGAGAAAAGGGGCAACCAAGACCCTCTACTCTAATAAAGTTCGGTGAGAAAGCAACCAACACCTTGTCTTGTATAAGTCGGACTTTGTTTATACTTTTTAAATTTTAGAAATGAAAAACAAGAAATAAAAATGTTACTGAACGAGTCCTAAACAAACAATTTAGGGCTCGAATTCGGTTCCTTAGACCCGTCTTCCAGCCAATGCATATGAGAAAGAAACGATCAAAATGCAGCCTCCATTGCTGCAACTGAAGCTCTCCCCCATTCTCTGAAATTCGATTTCAAAAGCTAATCAAACTCAGCTGTTCATAAATTTTTAAAAATATATAATATTAATGAAAAGACAAAAGAAAGAGAAATCCATGGGGGTGTGGTTTGGCAGAGCAGCCATTGAAATTGAATTATTAAAGGTCATGGCTTGCTAAGTGTCACATGACCCTTTTAACCTTTTTTGGGGTTCTGAAAAAGGAAGTTCAGATAACAGATTCACTGATTCATCATCTTTTTTCTGTCCTTTAAAAAAGCTTTTTTGCTTTTAAACCTCATTGGAGTTGTTTTTCAGAGTTTAGATCCCACTCAAATTACCCCACTCTCCCCCAACTTTACATTATTATTATTATCATGCACCAAATCCAAAAAAAAAAAAAAAAAACTTAAGTGGTTACGAGTCAGCACTCTACCGTTAATTTTTGACAAATAGAGAAGCGAATGAGTTTGAGATTAGTCTAAGTGTGCATAAGCTGGTTCGGACACTCATGGATATAAAAAAAAATATATATAAACACTTGAATATTGTTAAAAAAAGAATCATCGTACTATTCTAGTACATGATTACTAAAGTCATATTATGGATCATTATAAGTAATAATTTCAGTTGATAGAAATTTTAGTACTATGAAATTTTGTTTCCACTTTTATTATAATATTAGGTCTCTCTAGAATGTTAATTAGTGATTTACTTATTCGAGAGTACCACAAAGCAATTGAATTTATTGATGGTTAAATCATAATTTAAATATGATTAAAGATTCTGTAATGATTTTTTATAATAGAAGTAAATATAATTGATTAGTGAAAATTGATTGAGGTAAATTAATCCATACTATTGTTAATAATTAGTGACAATTTGAATGATGTGTGGCTTCAAGACTGTCCGTCAGAATTTTAATTTCATTTGCATCCTAAAAGGATATTCAATCTAGATCTGCCTAAAATTTGTGAAATTGTTTTTTCTTTTACATTTTTGTAATAATTTTTAACCAAAAAAAAAAAAGACAAAAGAATAGCAACCAAAACTCGCCTCATCAAAGTTTGGCGAGTCAATTTGACCCGACTCATCCATCATTTGGATTGGATATAAATCAATATATTCTAAATTTGGGTCGATCATGGGCCGAAGTATGTGGGCCCACATAAGCCCAATACGAGAAGCCGAAACAAGTCTAATTTCATTGGACTAGGTCCAAAAGGCCCAACCCAAAACCCAACTTATTTTAGATTTTTTCTGACTTGTGTTTTACCTCATTCAAGTCGTTTGGCAAAGAGCCATCTTGTTTCTCACCATATTTTGGGAGCCTCCTCTGTCATTTCACAGCTTTTGAAGCCAAAACTCATCTCACCCACAGACTAGCTAGCCCAATAGTGCTGATGAAAGCTCTTGCAAGGAAAAACAAAAATCGCACCTCACAAACCCTTAACGAACATCATTGAACCAATCTGAACATAACTTAGTGGGATAAGACATCATCTGCCTTCCGATGTTCGATCCTACACCCCCTATTAAAAAAAAAAAATTGAAATCTCACTTATAACTAACAAATGCAAAATTAGACAGGAGAAAAAGAAAAGTGAACAGAAATCAAAATCAAAGGAGAGACCTGCTATGATTGATGTTTTAGTCGTATCTTTCCATTTGTCCATCTCAACAAGAGAAGAGAGGTTGCATCCTTCACAAAAAAAGTTGAGCTAACAATGGGGATATGGTCAGTGACTTGGGGCAATTACTAAAAATAAGTTTAAATTTTGAAAGGAAACCCGACTCACCGTATCATCCTACGCAAGCACATACGTGACGTTCGATGCTTTCGTCTGGCTAGATTGCCTCTTCACTGAAATGATAAGAAAAAGAGTGATTGAATTAATTGAAGGGTGAAGGTAAATGTAGCAACAGCTACTTTTGGAGAGCTTTTGTATTGCAAGTAATGTACCTAAATTTAGTACACTGGAAAACCTTGATGATAACCATGGCAACTCTTGGAAAGAGACTTTTGTTGAGTCCTAAAACAAGTGAAAAGTATCTCGAGATTTCACCATGAGAGTTTTTGCAGCTTTGAAACAATACGTTTTATTGTTTCAAAATCTCACAAAAATGCAACGCTAAAAACTTGAAGGTTCTGCCAGAAATATTTTAGGATTAACCAGTGAATATTATTTTTATATCTCTATTCTGCTACATCCTGGGTCTTTCAGAACCCCCCTATCTGTCATCCCATTTCTTATCGTTGCAGCATCTTCCCAACTATTCCCTTCAGAATAGACCTTTGACAACAATACATAGGCTGCATCATTTTGGGGAGCCAATGAAAGTAATTTTTCAGCAGCCCATTGACCCAATTCTCTATTCCCATAGATCCTACATCCACTGAGCAAAGATCTCAGTATAGCAGGCCAAGGTGGAAAGGGCATTGACTCGATTATATACCGAGCATCATGAAGGAATCCATTCCTTGACAGCATGTCGACTAAGCAACCGAAATTGTCACGAGACGGTATGATATTATAATCTGATTTCATAGTTTGAAACAGAGAATGTCCTTGTTTTATGAGACCTATGTGACCACAGGCTGAAATAACTGAGACAAATGTGGCCTGATTAGGCTGGAGATTAGACATCCTCATTTTCTCAAAAATTTGGATTGCTTGCCAGGCTAGGCCATGATGAGCATATGCCATGATCATAGAAT
This sequence comes from Momordica charantia, assembly GCF_013281855.1. Classification (NCBI taxonomy): domain Eukaryota; kingdom Viridiplantae; phylum Streptophyta; class Magnoliopsida; order Cucurbitales; family Cucurbitaceae; genus Momordica; species Momordica charantia. The sequence goes on along the minus strand of NW_028275167.1, from coordinate 26,684,233 downwards.
TATATAAAATAACGTCATTGGATCGACATGACTGTTCGAATGCTCGCTGTGCGCTTCCGATATCCCCGCATTTTGCATAGGCATCTATGACTGCACTAGCAACATGCACATGGATGCCAAATCCCATTTTTTCTACAAGCGAATGGATTGCCTTTGTTTGGTGATAAGCCGCACTGCTAGAACAGCCATTCAATATGCTGCCGAAAATAAAATCGTCAGGCTTCTCACCAGATTCCATTAGAATATTCAGAAACATAATGGCTTCATATGTATGATTTTGGTGAACCAAGGCAGATATCATGACTCCCCAGGTCGCGATATCTACACTCTCGAGTTGATTGAAGATCTCAAAGGAACTTTCAAGGAGTCCTATTTTGATGTAACATTTTATCAATGAACAGGAAATATACTTGTGAGAACCAAAACCAACCCTGAATGCAGCACAATGAAGTTGTCTACACATCCATGGGATCTCAGATTTAGATGTAATCTCTACGATGATGGAGTAAGTATATTCATTTGCTTCAACACCAAATCTCCATAGACTGGAAAAGGTTCTGAAGGCTTCCGTATAAGAAGAATTCAAACTATAAGCCAAAAGTAACTGATTCCAAACAGATATAGGTTTGAAAACTACAGAGTCAAATACTGAGAGAACCATCTCCATTAGCCCACATTGAGAAAACATACTAATTATTGAGCTCAGCACACTAGGTTCATCAAGAAAACCCAAATGTACCACAAGAGAACAGAATTGAAACCCAAGTTTGTAATCGAGTAGTGTCCCACATTGCCGAAACAAGGCCGAGAAAGTGATATGGTTAGGCTTCATGCCTTCTAGCATAAACTCACTAAACAAGTTCACGATTTCTTTCATGTTGTTTTCATCACGGAAGCCTCCAAATACAGTATTCCATGATATAATGTCTCTGCTTTGCATACTGTTAAAGGTTTTCAGAGCAGAGTTCATCCTGCCATTTGTCAAGTACATATCCAGGAGAGCATTCATTGCCACGGTGGATATTAATCCACGTCGAAGCATGAATCCTTGAAGCTCTCTTCCAGAGTCCAAATCCCGAATTATCGAGCACGCTTTGAGAGCACTAACAATGGTGAACTTGTCCATCTTCATACTCTTACTATTCATCAAAGATACAACCCTCAAGGCTTCCAAGCCAAAGCCACAGTTAGTATAGCCTCCAATCATGGCGTTCCAAAAACCAACATCTACTCTCTCCATGGATTCAAAAACCAACTCAGCTGAAGCAATATCCCCAAATCTTGCATACATGCTCAGAGTTGAACCACCCACAAAAACATTCTGCTCTATCCCAAGTTTCCAACAAAGACAATGAACACTCAAACCAAATCCATAGGCTCCAACATCCGCGCACGCCTTCATAACGCTACCAAGAGTAAACTCATTAGGCATCAATCCACCCCTCATCATGTCCAAAAAAGTCCCCAAGCAGAATTCAAACCCACCATCCTCGGCCGCGCCCGAAATGATCAAACTCCAAGATACTACATTTCTCAGAGGCATTTGATCGAACACCTTAAAGGCTTCACACATAAACCCACATTTGGCGTACATTTTGATCAGATTATTCATGGAGAAAGTATCACAAGTGAACCCCAACTTGCAAATATGACCATGTACTTGAGCACCAAGAATGGAAGATCTTGCATTTTCAGAGAGAGAAAGAGCAGTGGCAATGGTTGAAGAGTCTGTGCCAACAGAGATATTATAAGATAAGAAGCGCTCAAACAATAGATGGAAATTACGGGCGGCTCTGTTAGCTAAGAGAACGAAGCCACTTCCTAATGCTGAAGTTTTCATGTAAATTGAGGCCAAATTCAAGTAATCATATGGTGGGTAATTAGAGATTTGAAGCAAGCAAATGTAAAAATTGGATCTTTTGTGGGGAAAAAGGTTATTCAAAACTTCGGCAGAAGTGAAAACGATCTTAAAAACTATAGAATTTAAATCTTTTTAATACGTCTGATTTATCACCAAATGCCCCTATAGCTCAGTGGTAGAGCGTCAGTCTTGTAAACTGAAGGTCTGTAGTTCGATCCTGCATGGGGGCATTTTACTTTTTTTCCTTTTTCCTAATATTTAATGCGACATTTTGAAGGATATTAATTAATAATATTTTACATTTTTCAATTTTTATCAAGATTCTTAAATAGAATTTAATGCGACTAAAAAAAGAAAGGAATTTAATGACCATTTTCATTTTTTTCTCTCAACTTTTTAGCACATCTTTTTTTTACTAATATTGAATACTCCATAATATTTAATGACATTATGGAGTCACAAAAAGAAGTATTTTTCATCCCTAAGAAAATTACAAAAACCAATTTCTATCTCTTCCAATCTCATTTCGACGAGATTTCATCTTTCTTTCTAAAAATTTACCTTTAGGGGCCGTTTGTTTTTTGGGAATGCAGATGTCCGATATCTTCACATGCCTGAAATTTCAGATGTCCGCAATTTTAGATCTCCGTATGATGGCCACGTTTGTTTTGTAGGAAAATATATAAGGATGTTCGGGAATATCTAGATAACAACGTTGTTTTGGAGGATTTATTCATGGAATGTTCTAAATTTATATAATGTTCCAAAAACGCCCTAACGAATATTCATATAATTTAGACATTAATCTAATATAATTTGCATTTATATAATAGATTTTCTTAAAATTAATTTAATATTTTAGGTTTTTTTATATTAATTTCGAATAATGTATTGATTTTTTATGTTATCACCTATTAGCTAGAATTCATATTAATATAAGATTTTTTTAAAAGTAATTAATATTAATATATATTTCATTTTCAACTTTAATATTTTTTTAAAAATACAATTATATAATTAATGTTATATAGGGTAAAATTCATTTATTATATTATCAAATTATATTCTTTTAAAAAGAAAAATATCAAAGGTATGAGGCCTTTTGGCGAAGCCAAGTCAATTTCGGGCCACCAAACCCTGCAACTGATGAGAAGGCCCTATGGAGTAAAGGGAAGCGTGTGCGTTGTCACACTCCCTGCCTTCCAAAGGTGCCTAGAGGACGGGCCAGACGCAGCAGAGCGACGACCCGGGAGCGGATTCCCCACCGGCAGGGGGACAGGAGACGGTCATCTCAAGGCACAGCACGACCTACAGGCAACACCGGCGAGACCTGGGAAGGCAACCCGATTGGGAGTCAGAGGATCCATAGTACCTGCAGCCCCACAGACTTCATATTCATCATTTTAGAAAGCGGGGGGAAGGGATCTCTTTTCTGCAACGGAAAAAAACGGAGCTGATTTGACTCGGCACAACCTAACGATGCATCCAATACCAATGATCTGTGCCTAGAATGCGTTGCTAGATCTCTGCTCTAGAAAAGGTAAGCTGATCAACATTTTTTCAAAACCCGGGTATCTTACATTACCACAAAACAAACGTGGAAATCCAGATGCCCGTCAGAATCTTAGATTCCCACAAAACAAACGGCCCCTTAGTTTTATCATTGAGCTATTTTTTAATTCAATAATGATAAAGTGAGGATCGAACATTAACCTTTAAGATAGGATGAGAACATATATTTAATTCAGTAGCTAGGTTGGAATTGACGATTAACCATGACCTTTATTAACCAATTTGGCAACCAAGAGTGATTGGTTTAATTTCCAAGATTGGATATTAAACATTTCTATTATGATTTAGTTTTTATTATTTCCTCATATTTGTATTTTACCATATATCTTTAATAGTTTACATTATTTCCTTAAATACTCTCTCCCTTGTCTTCATTTGAAGGCAAAATTTCAAAAACACCCCTAAACTATAAGGGTTATTATTGTTATACATTTGACTTTAAATTTGATGGATCATTCCCATACATTTATGAAATTATTAAAATTGAACCTTTAAATATATCAAGAGAAACAAACCACCCCTAAACGACTATAATAGTTTTAAATGATGGGTCAAGTTATCAATTTGGCATATATATATATATATATATATATATATATATATATATATATATATATTGTGTTGATTTAGTTCCTTCAAGTTTGTAACTCATGAATTTTATTACATAGTTTTAAATTATTAATTTTGTCTTAATTTTTTAATCAATATTACATCTCATTATTTAAAAAATACAAAATCTATGTTGGAGGTGATTTCTCATTGACCACATGGTGACTCTTAATATGATGATTATGATGACTAAGCATGAGAAGCTAGTATGAGAAAAGATTCTGGAAAAGATTCTCGCTTGAAGTTTATGCTTCCAGTCGAGCCGAGGTACATTTACTTATTTCAGTAGCTTGATGAATAGCCGCGCCAAACAGATGACACTTCTTCAAGAATAAGATCTCTGACATCTCCCACGACAACACGCCGTGATTCCCAAAACCTTAAAGAGTCGTTGGAGGCTTGTCGAACGTCCTGTCAACTCCCCCTATAAATAGAGATCTCCCGCCTCATTCCCAGATACGCGAATCTATATTCTCTCTCAGATGTAACTCGACCACTCACTTACTTGGACGTCATAGTGTTTTCTCTTTTGCAGGTCCCCTATTTGCTAGCACTTCAGCCCTCCAATTGAGTTAGCATATGTCCGAGCCAAGCTTTGCAGATTTAATCAAATTCTTGATCCAACCGTTTCTATTTTTACATTTCTCTTTCTTAGTTGTCAAATATTTAATGAGAGTGAAGACAAGATTTATTTGATAAACAGCCAAGTATTTTCCTTCTTCCCGTTAAAGCCACTGAGGACAAGGGTATCAATGAAACTTTTCAAATTTTAGGTATATTATTAAAACAAATTTATGGATATTTTGTATTATTTAAAACAAAATATTATTCTGAAAATTTGAAAACTGGTTCTATCCAAAAACCCACCAAATAAGCCCCTCCAAGCCCAAGGCTTTATCTTTTTATGATTAATTGAGCTACATAGATACATGTCAATTCAATTCAATTCAAATCAAACATTTGGGAAAATGAAGTCTTCTGGCAAAGCCAGTTTCAGACTTGAAATCATGTGCTTTTACAAGGAGCAGGTCATTTCAACCATTAACCACCCACTTGTCTCCCTCCCTCTTCAATTTTAGAGGCACAACAATCTGATGTTTCAAAGGCGAGAAACTAAAAATGTAAAGAGAATCACGAGAGAAAGCTTATGGTCCAAACAGTTTTTCTAACATGGCTTTATTTGATCTTGCTGCATTTTCGGGACTGCGAAGCAGCGAGGGTGATCGGGGAGAAACAGACGTCGTAATTTAGCCATAACAAAACTGTTGGCACTGCAACAGCTTGCAAGATTTTAAAATGGAAGTAGAACTCAGTTTGTTTTGTTATGTTCAGTGATCAAGCAGAAGAAGAACAAGGCATAATTTGTGAAGAACACAATGGGATTTTTATTCACAACCCCACAAACAAATCCACTGACACAAGATCATGAAAACAACCATTATTGTCACGCCAACAAATTGTAAGAATACAAATCGAATTCTTAAAATGCCAAAACAGAGATCTTACAGAGCCAAAGAGAGAAGATTGGAGCTTCCACCTGTCGAAACGCCGGCGACCGTGGAAGAAGAAGAACAAGAGGAAGATGAAGTTTCAGAATCGCCATTAATGGCGCCGATTCCGGCGAGAAACCAAAGCTCCGATAGGTAATTTCGAGCAGCCCTGTCCGAATTGTTCTTGTGGAAAGATCGCGAGTCGTACGATCCATTTACAGAGTTTGTTCGATGAATTATGTCTCTGTAGTCTGTGTAATGTAATGAATCGTGAATTTGCACAGCAGCAATTTGAGGGTTTAGGGATGATAATTGCTGAAGATGAACTCTGTTCTCTGTTCTCACTCTCATCAGACCGAAAAACCCTAAAAAAATTCTAGCAATTTCCAAACCCTAAACCTCAAAAAATTGAAATTATTGATAAGGAACCCTAGAAATCCTACATTTCCACTAAATTTAAATTAAATTACCTTTTAGCTCCACACAAGAAAGCAATTGACACACACATATTTGTACAAATACGAATCATCCCCACCATGGCAACGCATCTGAATCTGCAGCTTCTAAAATTCATTAGCGAGGGTCATCTTCCCGCCGGCCGGAGCTTCCGCCGGACAAAGAAGCCAGCAAATTCAGATGTCCGGGAAGGTAATTCCCCACCCTCGCCGCCGACGCCTCTCTAATCGGCTGCTGCTGTTGAGAAAACAACGACGCTTGCTGCGAAATCGCCCCCGGTTGAACCACCATCTCCGACGGAGCCGCCGCCGCCGCCGCGAAACTCCACACCTGGCCGTAGTCCGGCCTTGCCGGAATCGCCCAGTACCCACCCGGCCCCGTCTGACCCACTAAGGACCCAACCGTCGGACCCACGCCCAACCCGTCATCCTTGGCGCCGCCGGCGTCATCGTCGGACCGGACGCGCTTCCCGAGAATAAACGGCGCGGGGCCGGAGAGAGGCTGGGGGCGGGAGAGGGAGAGCGTGGAGGTAGTGGAAGAAGGGGAAGAGAGGGAAGTGGAGCCGGCGTTGTTTCCCCTGACGGAGACGGCGACGGAGGAGAAGTTAGCCGGGGTGGTGCCAGTGCCGGTGGCGGCGATAATGGAGGGCTCGGCGTGGCGGAGGAGCCACTCGATGGTCTGGCCGTCGGATTTGAGGCCGAGTTCGCGGGTGAGCTGGAAAACACGGGCGGCGCAGATGATGGGCATACGGATGCGGCGGCCACGGCCGTCAACCTTGCTGTGGCGGTCCTTGGACGGCGGCTTCTTGACGGCGAGAGCTCCGTTGGTTGCAGAGGGCGGCGGCTTTTGGGAGACGCCGTTATTGGGAGTTTCGGAATTTGACATGGCTGCTTTGTGAGAGTGATTGTGTTAGTGGGGAATCTTTCCCAAATGGGGGAGAGAATATGTGGGACTCAGAAGGGTTAGCAGAGGGAAATTGCTGCCATTGATGAATGCTTGGTGAGCTGAGAGAGGAGAGAGGAGAGAGAGAGAGGGGTAATTTGGGAAGAGAGGGGGCTAATGATTGAGAGAGGCAGGAGCTGGTGGAGACAGGAGGAGGGCACATGGGTGGTGGGGCCCACTCCTCATCCCCCACAGCTCATACACCCACACACACTCTCTCTCTTCTGCACCCACGCTCACGCGCTTTCTTCGGCGCTTCATATACACGCGCTTCCTTCTCAAGCTTCACCCACCAATTAATAAATGCTCTTTCTTTTTTTTTTTTTTCAAAATGTAAAATTACAAATTCGACTTGTATCGATTAAAAGGTTGGTGATTCGAAATATTCTATTTATTCAATATTTTTACTTAGTTTATAATTTATAATCAAATCAAAATTTTAATGTAGAGTCAAATAGATATAATATAGTGGGCTAAATTAGAAAATTATCATATAAATAGAAAATGGTCACACATATTGAATATTGTAACACTGATGATAATTTGTGTGGTTTGACCTTACCGTAGGAATAAAAGCGGAATTTATAAAACCAAAGGGAGTTTGGTTGAAATAAAATTTGAACTCTAAAGTCTAATTTAAAATTTTTGAAATAATGGAGCTAAATTGAAGGGAAATCCAAAAGATGAGGAACAAAATTGTTATTCGAAATAAATAATAATAACTTCTCTCTCCCTCTCGGTGTTTTTCCTTCTTTCTTTTTTACAACAAAAAGAGTACAGTGATAAAAATATATTTAAAATCTAAGTTTTTCTAATTAAGATTTAAAATATTAGTTGAGTGCTCTAGCTTTTTTTAAATTATAAGTTTTGCTTTGGTTTTTAGAAACACTTTTAGAATCCTAATTAGGTTTTATTTTAACTTTAGATTTAAAAGAAATTGGAATAATAGTCATTACAAAATTAAGTTCTATTTTCTATTTGACCAGAGAGAGTGGGGTATGGATTTGAGAGATATCAAAGAGGAAAGAGAAAATGGGGATGAGAAACTATAGATTTAAAATTAAAATAGGAAACTGAATATATATATATATATATATATATATTTTCTTTACAAATAAATTTTCAGGATTAAATTAAAATGTTCAAAATTTAATAAGCTAAATTTTACAACGATGGTCTATGTAGTTTGTTTCAAATTTCGTACTAACGTCTGAAAATTCAAAGTCTATCTTCTAATTTGCTTTCAAATAATTCTAAGACACACCAAATGGAAAAGAAAAGAATCAGTAAAATTGCAACTTTTTAAATGTTAGAGTGAAATTAAAATAAAATACATGTCTTAGAAGTCTTTCAAACAATTCATCTGGTTTTGATTTTGCTCGTAACCTGTATAGCATTCGTTCCTAACATTTAAATTTTCAATTTTAAATTCAAAGGTAAAGATCAAATCACATCGAAAATATTAACTTTCCATCCAAATATTTTAAGAGTTATAAAATCATTAAAAAGATGTTCATAAATAAATAAATTTATTTATTTATTTATATTTAATATAATAGGTAGAGGTTTTTTCTCAAAATCATTATTATTATTATATAATAGTAATAATGATTTTGAGAAAGCCGCTATGGTGAAATAGGTAGACACGTTGTTCTTAGGAAGCAGTGCTAGAGCATCTCGGTTTGAGTCCGGGTGGCGGCATGACATTTTTTATTATAAATAAAGTTTTATAATATAATTAATTCAAGTCCCAGATATTAATTCAAATAATTTAATTGAGGCAACTTTTTTAATAATTTTTTTATGATATTTTCAACTTTAGAGCATATATTAACTCATATATCTTTTTCGGTCATTTCAATTGTCATTACAATTCATTTGATAACCTTATTAGTCGATGAAACCGTAGGACTCTATGCTTCGTCAGAAAAAGGCATGATAGCTACTTTTTTCTGTATAACAGGATTATTAGTTACTCGTTGGATTTATTTGAGGCATTTACCATTAACTGATTTATATGAATCATTACTATTTCTTTCATGGGGTTTCTCCATTATTCATATATTTACGTATTTTAAAAAATATAAAAACCATTTAAGTGTAAGCGCAATAACCGCGCCAAGTACTATTTTTACCCAAGGTTTTGCTACTTCAGGTTTTTTAACTGAAATACATCAATCCCCACTATTAGTCCCCGCTCTCCAATCTCATTGGTTAATGATGCACGTAAGTATGATGGTATTGGGTTATGCATCTCTTTTATGTGGATCATTATTTTCAATAGCTCTTATAGTGATTACATTTCAAAAAGCTATAAGAATTTTTTGTTAAAAACAAAAATTTATTAAATGCGTTATTTTCCTTTGATGAGATCCAGGAATTCGAAAATCTCAATCTCATGGTTATAGTTAAACGACAAGAAACACCTAGTAGTATCTGATAAGCGTTTTAAGCTCATTTTCGTCTCATTAAAGGTCATAATTCATCTCGGTAAAGTCCTGATCATTGTAGGAGTGGGACAGTCGAGTGACCAAGAACCAAGATGTTGAGAAATGAAACGACGAAGCGTTTAGAGGGGACTTGGCCTAAAGTAGAGACAATGTTGAGTCGTATAATTCAGCATAGGATAAGAGACAAGTCGGCTAAAGTCCTAAAAGAGTTTAAACGTACGTACGAAAGACGTGCATTACCAAAATAAAATAAATCGCAGTCTTAACCAATTAAAATATGCTTTCCTATATATATATATGTCAATATACGATTTTTTAGCTACAACGTGAACTTTTTAGAACGTTGATGTCGGGAAGACGCTCACTCGCTAAGCTGTGGCTGTATGCGCGTGGAGAATTCTTCGCTATCTTATCAGAATCATTCAGCGAGTAAAGACCACGCGCCACCATTAAAATTGACACGTGGCCACATGTTTATCGTAATTTGTCAATTCCTAGGAAAATTAATCGCAAATATATATTTTTTTCAACCTCATCAGTTCACCCACGTAATCGATTTTTATTATTATTATTTTTTTCTTTACGAATTTAAAAAGTGAAATTTTACAGCTCGAAATAAGAATTTAACTTTACAGTGTTATTCCAGCATTAAAAAAAACAAAAAGATAAAAGTGAGATTTTAAGAGTAATGAAAACAAACAAAGTCAAGGGAAATTAATAATTTACCTGTCATGATAGTTTTAATCAAAGGATGAAACTGTAAAATCGTGAGCTGTGTCAATATGTGAATAAGATAAAGAAAAATAAAATATTAAGTATATTAGAAAAAAATTTATAATAGGACATTAAAGAAGACGTGAAAACGAGTATTGCTCAACGGTAATTGACATATATCTCCAATCAAAAGGTTGTGAATTCGATCTACCACCCAACATATTGTATTGGAAAAAAAGATAACAAATTAATTTTTTTTTAGGATTTCTATTTTATTTTAATTTAGTTTATAGTGTGGTTGAGAACCAGCAAGCAGCAATGTCATATTTGCTTCCACATTGTATGGAATAATTATATAAATAACAAAAATATTGCAATAAATTTATCGGTTGAATTTCATTAGAATAATGTATTCACAAATATGCAGTATAACAATGAATATAAGAATCTCTTTACATTATTATGGATGTAATATAGTAATAGAAAGTTTAGAAAATGAATCAATTTAATTAAAATAAACTAGACCAATGTTGATTAATAAATAAGTAATCACGTTGAGAACTTCAAAAAGGAATACATGATCACCATAAAGTTATCATATCCCGGTGAATAGGCTGTTTTTTCAAATTTACAAAGTTCGAAGCGTATTAAAGACTAGAAAGAAAAATATATAGTTTTATTTGTTTGGTATTATTATATCAAAACATATTTATAACTTAAATATAGTTGAACTTATTTATAACAAAAATATCGTGAATTCAAATTTTAATCCAGATGTGTAGTAGGAATTGCCCAGCTAACATTATAATATAATCCCTATTTACAACTTTAGGCAAAAAGGATAGGGGAGACAAGGAAAATAATGAACTTTTGGAGGGGCTTTGATGGATACATCTTGCAAAATAATATTTTGTCATCATTACCCAAAGACCAATGGTACTTGGCCAGCATAATCCCGTGTAACGCGGGCGCTAAAGAATACAATTCAACTCTCCAAATTAATTTTTAATAATAATTAAATGATGGGGGCAATGTCGTGTTTCGCCCCCCTTTTTGGATTAATTTTATCATTAATAATTCATTTGCTTTTCTTTAATATTTTTGTATTTGTTTTTTTATTAACCACTACATTTTTATTTTATATTGTTCTATTAATTTATTGTCACACGGCGATTTTTGAGGATTGTGTGATTGATATGTCCTACTTTTTTTTTTTTAATTTATATATTTTCTCTTTAATCATTTTTGTGGAACATTCCTCAAATCTCTTTTTTCATGTACAGAATCATCCCTGTGACCCATATTTGACTTTAAAGTTTTAATTTCTTCAGGTTGGATCAGTGAAATTAATATAATTTATTAATTAAAGCTCCGTTTTAATAATTAATACTCATTTGATCATTTTTAATTTTCTGGTTTGAAAATAAAAATAAAAATGTTCTTTTAGTTCTCCAATTTTAATTTAGATTTTGAAGAAAGAAAGAAAATATGGAAATAAATAAATATATAGGTAAAATAGTAGCTATAAACTTAATTTTTAAAAATAGAGACCTCAAATTAAATTATCAAATAAATTGTTGTTTTTAAGATTTATGTCTATGAATTTTTTTGGTGATCTACTTGTTCATTTTTTAGCATTTTTCTAGCCTAGTTTGAGGAGCATTAATTTTACTAAAGTAGGATTGGAGAAATTTAAAATTAAGTATATCTACCCATTTAATATTTTATTTCGCTATGTTAATATAATACGTGGACCACATATTAGTAAAATATTTAATTTTAAATATCATCGACACATGTTCTAAAAAAATCCAACTTAGATATTTTAGTTTATTTTATTTAGCTTTATAAATATATTTAAAAGAAAGAAAACAATAGTAATTATAAAGAAATTTTGTTAAATACAAGTACTGATATCTAATAGAAGTTAAATTTAGATTGTAAAAGAAAAATATTCAATAAGAAGTAAACATGACAACAAGAAAAATCCAACAAGATTTAGGTCTTACCCTAGCTCATTTAATGGATGTCACAAATAGCTTCATAAAAAATATTCAAATTTTAAAACATTTAAGAATATTGGAATGGAATTTAAATGAAAAACAACACATATATATTTATAATTTTTTTTAATAAAATAATATATGAGGTGGAGATTTGAACTTACGATTCTATAATGGGTTGAGCTAAGTTGAAATTTGACAACTTTTTAAATAACTGACAACTAAATTATTTATTCAAAAATATATTTCATATATACTCATACAAATTAAACCATTTAAAAGATATATACTTTCTAGAATTATGGCTTTGGCTAAATGTATCCTATACGTTTTCCATGTATATATATCATTTTTTTCTTTAGAATGATGTCCTCAGTCTTTAGTCTTGAGGTATTTATTATGTATATTTCAGTCTCAAATTTCTCAATCAAATAGGTGTGTATGATTTTATCGGCTAATCGAGGTGATGACCTGCAAATAGAACCTTGCACTAACGTATACACTTTAAAGCTTAAGTAGATACTTAGTCTAAATTGGTGTCGAGTTAAGTTTGGTAAGGACCGTGTAAAAATGCATATAATCTCGCATTTTATAAAGCGAACTCTGGAAAGTATATTGTCCCACCATTTCCGATGTTCCGTGTTGACAGTCAACAAATCCACATGACGAGACATTTTAGATATTATAATAGTTCTATCATTCAATTTCCATGACACGGGTACTCAAAAAAAAAATTTCTATGACACGATAATTGAGAATAATTTTTCTAAAAAAATAATAGAGATAAAATTGTAAATTCTAAGAAATTGAGAAACGGAAGAAAAAAGGGTATTTAGCCTAATTATTTAAGTAAGTTTGGAAATAGCCAAATCAAAGTTTAAATACTATTTTGATCTATATGCATTTGATTTTGATTCATTTTAGTCTCTCTAAGTTTCAAAACGTTCGTTTTGGTGTATGTATTTTTAAAAAGTGACAACTTTTATCTTTATTTTCAAAATGTAAACTTAAATTTGATACACACAATAAAAATCCTTTAATACGAGATACATTTAAAAAAAATTTTAGGAGATGAAATGTCATGTTAAAAATTTATTGAAATAAATAAGATAAAAAGTAAAAATGAAAGACTAAAATAATTAGTTTTAAAAGTATAGTCCAAAGTAAACATTTGAAATGTAGGTAAATTAAAACGATGATAATGAACGTTTTACAAATATAAAAATTAAAATGAATAAAAATTAAAATTACGAGAACTAAAAAAAAAAGTAATTGGAAGTAGCTGCAATTATTTGTAATTAGGTGTATATTTCGTGATTGAGGGGGGCGGGTTTGATGTGACATCCAACGGTAGTAGAATGGCCGCTTTTAAATTTGAAATGACGACAACCGACACGTCTATTTCCACGTCGTACAAGACAAGTCCGACATATCGTACACCATTAGATTTATAAGCACGTGCTTCAACAAGATAATTACACCAATTTTATCTTTATGGGATCTTTTAAAGTTTTCAAAACTGAGTAAAAGAAGGTTTAACTTTTAAGATTTTCATGTTGACACGTGTGTAAGTGATGCATTATAATTAATTTTTAATTTAGAATTTATTTTAAAATGTATTTAACTAATATGGTTGAATATTTATTTTTGTATTTATATCTTCAAGACATGTCAATATATATTGCCTATTTTGTAATTTTATACTTTCAAAAACATCTATTTTCAAAAGTAAACTTTTGATCCATGCTTGCCAAAATTCTCGTACGAATTCTATACCTAGCAAAAATTAAGTAATATATATAAAACTATAATATTTCAAAGAATTTACTAAAGTAGTGTTAGGTTAAAATTGTGATAAAAAAATAAAATTGACGACAAGACTTTACAGAAGTGAGTCGAAACTTCTAAAAATTAGCTCAAGTCTTGACGACAAGACCTTACAGAAAAGAGAGCATGACCAAACTTCTCATAGATTTCGCCATGTATCAGTATGACCTATGAAACAGTCTTTTAACAAGTTAACTTTCCAACTTACCAAAGTTTTGGGGCAAATGTTGGAGGCAAAAATATGACGTACCACGTGGCAAGATATGACCGAGCTCATGAGCTCACCTATTGTCAAGCTCATAAGCTTACCTATGGCCGAGCTCTTTAGCTCACATATTGCCGAGCTCCTTAGCTCACCTATGGCCGAGCTCATAAGCTCACCTATTGTCGAGCTCCTAAGCTTACCTATGGCCAAGCTTATGAGCTCACCTATTGCCGAGCTCTTTAGCTCACATATTGCCGACCTCATGAGCTCATAAGATGAGCTCATACGCTCACCTATGGTCGAGCTCCCAAACTCACCTATTGTCAAGCTCATAAGCTCGCCTATTGTCGAGCTCTCAAGCTCTGGTCGAGCTTGAGCTCATCCATAGCCGACCTATGACCCGACATCTAACCGCTTTGTCGTAACGACCATAATGGACGTGTCCTTTCACTCCGCCTATAAAAGGATCTTCATTCCTCTTACTCAGGTATGCAATTCTACTCCGAGAACGACCTATTTGAGCTCGCACCTATACTGTCTTCAGCTTCAGAGTGTTTACTTTATTTTTGCAGGTTCTACCTTGCATGAGCTCGTACCTCGTCAGCTTGGCCAGTTGCCACGTGATCGGCCTCGACAGCTCAGTAGAATTTTGCATCAACAGTTGGCGCCGTCTGTGGGAATCGACAATTTTAAGTCATTCCTACCAAACCAGGCTATGACTCGCACAATTTTTCAAAGCTCTAGTACTCACAGCAATCAGGTGGACCTCCAAAGCTTTTCAAGATCTTCGTTGAAGAGAAAGATCTTATCATTATGAATGACTTCCCCCTTAAGGAAGACCTCAATCTTGAGGATGACTTTCTCTCTTGGAAGACCTACTCCAAGAGAGGCTTTATCACTACGGATGACCTTCCCCTCGAGAAAGACCTCACTCTTGAGGATGACTTTCTCTCTTGGAAGACCTACTCCAATAGAGACTTTATCACTACGGATCACCTTCCCCTCGAGGAAGACCTTACTCTTGAGGATGACTTTCTCTCTAATAAGACTTACTCACTACAGATGACCTCCCTCTCGAAAAAGACCTCACCTTGAGGACGACCTATTCCAAGAGAGAATTTATTACTACGAATGACCTTCCCCTCAAAGAAGATCTCACTCTTGAGGATCACTTTCTCTCCCAGAAGACCTGCTCCAAGAGGAATACCTCACCCTTGAGGATGACTTTCTCTCCCGGAAGCTCCAATCTCAAACCCAACGTTCGGCTTAGGTCAAAATCAAAGCTTCATGCGCAAACTCTCAAGGGCACAACCTAAGTAAAACTTCTCAAAGTTCTGAATCGAACTCTTTGGCCGAGCTTCTCAAAGTTACCAACTCAAGCAACGTGCCATTAAGGTGAATGTATCCCTTCAGGCTAGATACTATAGCTTGCGAAGGGAGGGCTCACCTCAATCCCAACGATGAGCTCCCATCGAAGTAGGTCATCTCGATATTATGGAAAAGCTATAAGATAGCTCACCTCTATGTCAACAAATGAGCTATCACTGGAGTAGCTCATCTCGACATCAACGAAGAGCTTTCATTAGAATAGCTCATCTCGACATCAACGAAGAGCTTTCATTAGGATAGCTTATCTCGACATCAACGATGAGCTTTTATTAGAATAGCTCATCTCGATATCAACGATGAGCTGTCATTGGAATAGCTCATATCGATACCAACGATGAGCTCCCATCAGAGCAGCTCCTCTTGACATCAACGATGAACTTTCATCAAAATAGCTCATATCAACATCAACGATGAGCTCCCATCGGAGCAGCTCATCTCGACATCAATGATGAACTCTCATTAAAATAACTCATCTCGACACCAACGATGAGCTCCTATTTGGTAGCTTTCTCTACCCCAACGATGAGCTTTCATTAAAATAGCTCATATCGACACCAACGATGAGCTCCTATCGGAGTAGCTCATCTTGGCATCAACACAATGAGCTCTCATCGAAATAGTTCATCTCGACATCAAGGAATAACTATCTGATAGCTCATCTCAACCTCAACGATGAGCTCTCAGGTAGCTCACTTTGACCTCAATAATGAATTCCCCATTAAATAGCTAATCACAACGGTCAATGGATGAGCTCCCACCAGGTAGCTCATCTCGGCATGAAAGATCAGCCCTCATCAAAACTCACTTAGGTTAAAAAGAATGAATCGCCATTATATATTGAAATCTTCAAAGAGTGACTAACCAAGATTACATCGACTTTGAAGACCGGGCCACCTAGAGTCGAAATTTGCAAAATTTAGCTCAAGTCTTGACGACAAAACCTTACAGAAAAGTGAGCATGACCAAACTTCTCATAGATCTCGCCACATATTAATATGACCTATGAAACAGTCCTTTGACAAGTTAGCTTTCTAACTTACCAAAGTGTGGGCAAATGTTGGAGACAAAAATATGACGTACCACGTGGCGAGATATGGCCGAGCTCATGAGCTCACCTATTGCCGAACTCATAAGCTCACCTATTGTCGAGCTCATAAGCTCACCTATGGCCGAGCTCCTTAGCTCACATATTGCCGAGCTTCTAAGCTCACCTATGGCCGAGCTCATGAGCTCACCTATTGATGAGCTCCTTAGCTCACATATTGCCGACCTCATGAGCTCACCTATTGATGAGCTCCTTAGCTCACATATTGCCGACCTCATGAGCTCACCTATTAGCGAGCTCATAAACTCACCTATTGCCGAGCTCATAAGCTCACCTATGGCCGAGCTCCCAAGCTCACCTATTGTCGAGCTCTAAGCTCTAGTCGAGCTTGAGCTCATCCATAGTCGACATCAATCATTGCCGACCTATGGTCCGACATCTGACCGCCTTGTCGTAACGGCCATAACGAACGTGTCCTTTCACTCTGCCTATAAAATGATTTTCATTCCTCTTACTCAGGTATATAATTCTACTCCGAGAACGACCTATTTGAGCTCGCGCCTATACTGACTTGAGCGTCAGAATGTTTACTTTATTCCGAAGTTTTTATGGATTCCTTCTTTGTTACCGGGGTCGACCCCAAAGCCATAATGTCTCAAAACGAGGAGGCCATAGAGAAAGTCTTTTTTATTCCTTTCTTTCGAACTTCCGTGAAGAACCCCATTCGAGATCTCCCTCGTTACGAACAAAAAACACCTCGTCAGCTTGGCCAGTTGCTACGTGGCCGACCTCGATAGCTCAGTAGAATTTTGCATCAACAACAATATACATGTAACAAATATATAGATTTGAGTCCTTGATTTTTTAGTTGATGGTTTAGTTTTTTTTTGATGAGATGAATTGTAGTAGTGAAAGATCTCTTTTCAATCACTAGTAATAGTGAATGCCTAAATATAGTTTTTGTTTTACATGACATGATCTCAGGTTCTCAATATGGTCAATTGTGTTTGTTTTTTTTTTCCTTACAATTGCGAGGGTGTTAATTGTATTGCTTTTTTTTTTCTAGTATATAATCTTATTATATTATTATTATTATGAGAATGAGAATAGATAATTTGAATTTTCAACCCATAAATAGGTTGGCTGTTCGGACTTTTAAAACGTATAGACTAATTGTAGTATGGTCATGATATTCTCCCCCATTAAAATTCGATATTGCTAACTAACCCACACAAAATACTTGTGCAGTAGAACCAATATGGAACTACCCACCATAGAAAGTATAGCTTAGTTATAAAGCAAGTTAGGAGTTCCTAACTATCTCTTTGCTCTCGAATTTTTATAAATAGGAGAGCACAAGATAAGTCCTCGACATTTTTCAATTTTTGACGGCGGTAAGTAGAAAATATCTAATCATCAATGACGAATAAATTTTATCCTATGGAAAAAAAAAGAAGCGGACAAGCATGAATAAGGTAAATAATATATATATTTTAATATAAGGTTGAAATGTACATAGAGAAAAACAATTGCCTCATCATCAGAAACATATAAAAACTCTGAAAGCACAACAATGAGGAAGAAGAATGGTATGATATGATAATCAAATCATAAAAATAGTTTGTTTTTCCCATTTCAGCTCTTGAATTCTCCGGGGAGCGCCGGAGAATGGAATTTTTTCTTCTCTGGAGGTTTCAAACGGCGGTTCCATCTTCATCGTGGCGGAATCCGATCACCGCTTCGTCCGGAATGTACTTGCTCCAGAACCAGTGCGCCTTCCACACTCTGTTCATCTCCTCGATCGGAACATTCTTCGTCTCCGGCAAGAAGAAGTAGATGAACACCGTCATTATCAGCACGAATCCGCCGAAGAAGTAGAACAATCCGAATTTGAAGTGGCAGAGCATCGCCAAGAACACCTGAGCGATCACGAAGGTGAAGAACATGTTCACGGAGACGTTGATCGCTTGTCCGGCGGATCGGATCTCGAGCGGGCAGATCTCGCTAGGTACTAACCAACCTAGCGGTCCCCAGGACCAGGCGAATGCCGCGACGTACACGCAGATCAGGAATAGAATCAGGTTCGCGTCGAATTTCGATAGGGTTCCTTCTCCGTTGAGTCCGAATTTCATTCCGATTAGGGTTCCGACGAGGATTTGGCAGACGAACATCTGTAATCCGCCCTCAAGGAAGAGGATTCTTCGGCCGAATTTGTCGACGGTGAAGATCGAGACTAGGGTTGCGAGGGCGTTAACGCTGCCGCCGATTACGGCGGAGTATAGAGAGGCGTCGTCGCCGAATCCGAGAGTCATGTACAGAACCGGAGCGTAGAAGGTGATGACGTTGATACCGGTGAGCTGCTGGAAGAAGGGGATTACAGAGCACATGATCAGTTGAGGTCTGTACTGAGGCTGGAGAATGTTCTGCCATGGATTATCCACTTTCTTTGCAGATTCGCTCGCGTCGACAAGGTCTTGGAACTCTTCGTCGACATTGTCGGTGCCGCGAACTTTCTGCAACATCTTCTTCGCCTTCTCTTTGTGTCCTCGTTCGAGAATGGAGTTGGGAGTATCGGGAAGGAAGATGGATCCGACGGTCATCATTAGGGCAGGGACAATGGCGAGACCAAGCGAGAGTCTCCATCCCCATCCACCTGCGATTTTTGCTGTACCGACATTAACAAGATTCGCCACCAAAATGCCGATGGTGATCGCCATTTGGAAGCCCATGTTCAGAGCTCCTCTGATTTTGGCTGGCGCCATTTCAGAAAGGTACACTGGCACAGACTGCATCCAAAATGAAAAACAACAATCAAATTGAGACTTCATTGAATGGAATTGAATAGTTGAATAATTGATTGAATGATTTTTGCTGTGTGTTTCTGTAATTGCAGTACCTGATTGGCAAATCCAACGCCAACACCGAGCAACAACCGGCCGAAGATGAGCATTTCAATGTTATTAGCAATGCCATTGAGGACAGAGCCAATCAAGAAGGAAACACCGCCGAGGAACATCGATGGTTTCCGGCCGAATTTCTGGGTGACGACGGAGGCGCCGAAGGAAGCCACCAGAGCAGCAAGATAAAGGGAAGAGGTAAATAGCGTTAATAGTTCACTGTCAAATTTACAGTACTCACTTTCATGGGCACCCTTCATTTTCTTCACAACAGATGGGAAAAATTGGTTCAAGAAACTGGGCATAGAAGTCACCCCACCTGTCAACATTCATCAAAAACAAAACAATAAGAAACATAAACTGAAATCAAATTCTTCCATAGAAATCAAACTTAGTTCAGAAATGGAGAAAACAAACCTGAAATTCCAAGATCATAACCAAAGAGAAGACCACCCATGGCTGCCACCATACAGGTGACAATGACAAATACTGTGACATCACCTTCATAGTTCCTTCCCCCCTGAACAACAATTCCACCTCCAGCCATTTTTTTTCTTTCAAATTTTTATAAAAGAATTGAAGGGATTATGAATACAGATACTAGATAGATAATGATCTGTGAATAAAATAAGTTTTATATTAATTCTTTCGAAGTTTTGTTAGGTAATTGAAGGCTAAAAAGATTTCACCAGTGGATTGTTGGGGATCTTTCAGTTCAATCAGAAAGATTGTATATATATAAATAGTAACAATAACTAGTTATATATATGAGAATCTGATAGATCCTTACATCCACTGAGACAAAAGAGAAAGAATTAATACAAAAAATGTAGATCCCTTCTTATGTCATTCCTATGAAAAGAATTGGGTCTATTCAACTTCTCCCCGGAGCTTGTTTTCCCCACTCCTCAGCTGGGTGCTTATATAGGGGCTTCACATTGAAAACTGGAGGCTATTTTTAACATATTTGGATCTAAAATTATGGGATTAACACTTTCTTTCACAGTCTAAACTTAGAAAACTTCCCCCATTAGCCACTATTTTAAGATGAATTCACTTGGATGGTAACACACAAGTTTTCGCTTATCTCTTAATATTGGGAATAACAAGATAACAGTCTTTTTGTTTCTGTTGAGAAATCTTACAGTGGCTGAGCTTTTTACTCGGTCTTCCTTACCAATCGTTTAGAGTTCAAGACTGCTGTCCTTTTTTTTTTCCAACTCCTTTGGGATGATGATGTTTTATTCGTGGAATTGTACTAGAGTAGAAAATGAATTGTGTTGGAGTAAATTTTGGATAAGTTTAGATTGTGATTAGGTTTTAGGATTAAAGATGGCTTCATCATCTATGTTACATTGTTGAGTTTTTTTTTTTCTCTTTTTATAAAAATAAAACGAAGATATTTTTATAGATATGAAATTTTATTCATTATGCTCTACACTTTACGAGTTTAGATATATGATATGACTTAATTGGTCAAGATATTTACCTTCTAAAAAGTTACATGTTTGAGTTATGGACGGTTAGTGTCAACTTAGGGTAGTTCACGTTCCTTAAAATTCATATTCATGTGCCTATTCATTTCGTTTCTTTTCGATTGACTGTGAAGAAAAGGTGTAGTCTTCATTTGTTCTTATGAACTAAAAATGGATTTTAAAAAATCATCAATACACGAATGGATATTCAAACTCACAACACTTTAACGATGTTAGTGACACCTTAGCCATTGAACAAATTAGAACCTTTGCGTTTGTCGTCTCAATCCACGTGTAACTTAACATGTTTCATTTCTGGTATTGAGCCTTTTTAAGTTTTCAGATATTAAAATAAATTCACTATGTCAACAAATTTTATTATTCTTTTAGGAGGAAAATTTAATCTCTATTTTTCAAAGGATTTCTGCATCGATTTGAAAATTAATAATTTAATTTGAGCATTAAAATAGAGATTGATTTTTAGGTTCAAACGTCTTTATAGCTTTGTACTTTGGTTCTTAAAACTATGTACTTAAATTTAATGATCAAATGATTCAAATCACGTGTTTGAAAATTCTCTTGCAGATAGAAAATTATACTACATTTTTATATAAAATATATGTAAATTATGTACATTTGATTTTTAAACGTCTTTACGATAAAGTATCATATGTATGTCTTTCTGATAGGTATATTCATATAGAAACTCACCTCATGGAAGTATGCTTTATTTTAATGATATTTTTGCTTAATTTTCTACGAGTAAATTTTTGTATTGCTAGCCCAAACAAACATAGTTCGACTAGTTAGACCAGTAAAGATCAATAATAACTTTACTTATTTTCTGAACGTTACAAGTTCAAATTTCCAAACTTAAAACTAATCTTTTATTAACCTAGTCTCTAAGGAAAATATTATTAGTCTTCAAATGTAGTCTTTGAGTTTGAGCTATGACAAAGCTGAAAAAAAAAGATGATATTATTTTATGGCTCTCAAGAAATTGCATGATCTCCTAAATATATACATTATACTTGATTAGTGATAATAAATAAGCGATGTATAGTGTAAATCTGAGTCTATATCAAATACATGGTACAGAGACATTAAAGATGATTATGATGAGACATGGCCATAAACAGTGAAAATTCACTCAGAAGTACAAAGGATGATCAACATACGATTCATCCCCCAAGGGGAAATTTTGGGATAAAGTGAGAAACCCCAAAAAAGAAAAAGAAGAAAAAAAGATTCATATTATGATCAAGAAAGCAATACTAATATTATTCCTAGGCTTGGTTTACAAAATGAAACCGAAGATTGTATGAACCCACAATAGATATTTTCCACAGGTTGTAGAGAACTGAACTGAGTATTATGCAAGATGAAAAGAAAAAAACCAGAAATTAAGATCCTTCGTGATTTAATGTTGATCTGGTACACATTTTACAACTAACTGCTCCCGGCAGCGGTAGTAGTAGAGACTTCAGCGCTGCAAACAGGGCACACCTGCAGAACAGGAAGCTTTCGGTTATCTCGGGTCCATTCGTTCGACTATACATCCATTATCATTACAATCGTATAAAGAAATGTAGACAGGCATACCTTGTTTATTTTTAGCCAATTATTTATGCACTCGGAATGGTAGGAGTGTTTGCAAGAAAGAACAGTCAAGGTTTCGTCATCCTCGAAATCCAACCGACAAATGACACACCTGAGACATGAGAGCCAAAAGCTAAGTAAGCAGCAGCATAATAATGGCAAAAAAGACCAAATTTCCTTCAAATCACTCACGAATCGTTGCTTCCGGTCTGACCGCTCCCTGATTTGAAGTTTATGGAGGGTAAGGAAGCAATTGTATCAGCTGATAGCCCTCTACTCTCAGTTCCTACCACTTCACCCAATGCGAGCAACTCCTGAAATATTAACAATCCTCTCAGAAACAAGCAATAAAAAAAGCATGGGCATTCACTCCACCAAGCCAAACTCACCTCGTACGAAAGTTCATCTGGGTCAACGTCCTCCCATGTATCCTGCAAACCAAGACTCAGGTGAGCACTTTAATCAAACAATAAATCAATTAAGTCCTCGAGGGTCAAACTAGTCTCTGCCATAAACAGTTTCAAAGCTACAGAAATAATTTCAAAGATTCAATGAACTATAGCCAACAAGTACATAAATACAATTTACAGTTTGGGGATGATTTGTTCTTTTTAAGAAACCAAACTTTTCATTGTGGAAAAAAAACAGGGGATATTAAAAACAGCGCAAAGAAATGGAGCCCATCTATAACTAAAGAAAGAGACTCCATTCCAGCAAAAATAACACCTAGCTAATAGTTTAAAAAAAAAAAAAAAAAAAAAAAAAAACTAGAAATCAATCCTAGATGAGCAACGAGGATTCAAAAGATGTTCAGATTAACATGAGTTTAATTCTATGCCTGACCTAGTCGAAATAAATGGCACTCTCTCCCTTCTGAGAGTGTGGGGATTGAGAAAAAGAGCTTTATTGTAGTTTTTTTATGAGAGGAATTGTTTGAGTTATGGAAGTGGAATTTTCACACACATTGTCTGGTTGTTTGGCTTAAGGAGCATCTTAATATTTCCTAGAGGTGGTAGATTCTATGGGTGTTGGGATGCAATTATTACGCTTGGTGGGTTGAGAAAATGTCAACCAAGAGGGCATAGTTAGCTGAAGTTTTCGAGCTGGACATTGCTGAGAAGAAAAAACTTATCATGGTAGTACCTGAAAGCAAAGATCGGGAAGGATAGAAAAGCTTTCTGCTGATGATAGAAGTCTAAATATCAACTCATATTTATCCTTCTGATCCAGACATAAATATCAACTCATATGCCCGCAGTTATGAAGGAAAAAGGAAGCTTTTGGAAGCTATTGAGGGTTGAAAAAGGGTAGGATCAGAAGCTTTAAAGAGCAAGTCCAATGAATTAGCTGGCTTTAAAGTGGGACCACACCACAGTAATCATGAGGAGATCCTATCAGGATTGATATAAAATTCTTGGCACTATGCAAGAGCAAAAAACTCCTCATTGTGCACTTAATCCATTCAACCGGAGCAGAAATCTTTTGAAGTGTAATGATAGGCAACAGACAAAACTTCTTTGTATTCATTAAAGCACTGGTTGACTGACTCCACCATCAGCTGAGATTTGAACAAGGCCGCTATTCCTAGAAACACATTGCTTTACCCTCCCTTGTTGAACTTGGATTAAAAGTGGGAAACATCCCAATTGATAGTTGGGTATATGGAGACTTCTGAATTCATAGGTTTGCGAAATAAACACATGAAATGATATGTATATTAGAGTTAATAAAGGCTGGCATCAAGTTGAAAAATCATTTCACTGGGTTCATTCCAATGTAAGATAGCAGGCTCTTAAGGAAAACAACAACAGGATAAATTCATACTCATTCTAACATCTAGCTTTAAATTGGCAGGGAAGGTCGTCAGATATAAAAGCAACTCACTGGCAGAAAAGGTCAGCCAGGGTGTTAGCTGCAAATAATGGAGGACAACAGAGGACAATAGCAAACTTCAAACCACTGGTCTATGTCCAAACGGATTGGAGTCCACCACCGGCAAGAATAGTCCTATCAGAAGAATGTGTTATGTGTCTAAGGATATCTTACTATACAAAAAAAATGGGATGAGTGCTAACTAGAGCATTAAGGGCTTGAAGTTTATGCAGCTGTCACAAGTTGAAATAATCTGACGTGATATGGAGAAATTCAGTATTCCTCTTCAGGAGGTCCAGTTCTGGTTTTTTTGGTTCGAACGAAGCCCAAATGCCAAAAAGGCACTGTTGTTCACCACTTGCAAGTTAACCACCAAATGATGTAGCTTGATTTAAGCCTAAGAAATCACAAATCTTCTAGTGAGAAAGTGAGAAGTTTCCAGCCAAAAAGTCTAAAAGACTTTGGGGTGTATGATGTTTCCTCCCATCAGTATTACTATTACTCGAGAACAGATCAAGGAGGTGCGCTGCATCAGGGCCTCAGTCAATCATTTTGTTGCCCAACAAGAAAGAAGGAAAGTTGATAAACTCTCCTCCTCCGAGAGAGTTAGTTGAGAAGAACCAGGAATCAAGTCTGCCCACATGAGAAAAGTGTAAGGGGTATTTGGAACACAGATTGAAGGAGTATTGAGACCTACAGTATTCACAGTGGGAATGACGAGACTTTTGATGACTTGTACAGATCTTCCCTTGGTTGACATGCCTTTTATAATCAGGATTCAGGAATTTCACTTAGTCAAGTATGAGACGCAGAGTAATTACTCACTCTAGTAGTCTAGTCAGCACAATGGAATGTTGTTAAAATTTCATAATTCTGGAGTTCCAGCCTTCCAGGGCAACAGAGTCACCTTCAATCACTATCCTACTATAACCACCACCCTCAACAGGCCATTACCTCACGCTGAAGTTGAAAGCTACAAAGAACCATAAAAGTCGGATGGCAAGACTTTTGATACCTACCACCATTCTCAAAAAGAAGATCCCAAGGAGGAGATCTCTTTCTTGGATAAAATAGAGACGAGAGGTTCAAATGTGATAGGCCTCCAGTGACCAATCTCACAAAAACTAACATGCAAAAAAAAAATCCCAAGTGCTTCAAGAGGCCTGGTTCACTCCTCTCCTAGAGGAATCTAGGCCAAAAAATGTCACTAATCATGTAAGGGTGCTACCTATACTATATATACTATCCCCCAACAGAACTATCCCACGTCTGTTCCAGGTCCTACAAACAGGGTCCACACTCTCTCCCACATAATTAACTAATTGCTTTTCCCATCCGCTTACTTCCTCTTCACATAGGTAAAATGTACGGGGGCTTATCAACATGATGGACAAATTGAAAAGAAGGAAAACTCTAAAACTTAGCCGATGGATGTGGCAACTAAAAGAGATTTGCATTTATGTAACAGAATGACTCAGAGAAGGGGATGATAGGACTAGTTTTATCATTAAGTCTGGTAACGATAGGTAATGATGGCCAAGTTTTAACAAGGTGAAAATGGAAGTTGAATTCAGGAAGGTTGAAGATTTCCATTCCTAAACAAATGAAGAAAGAGTTTCATCAAGAGGTCTCTAGAGGAACTCGTCTCTTGGGCTGTTATTGCCCCTTTCAAAGAGGATGTTTGAATGGCTGTATGAAATCTAAAATACAGCTATATCTTCATTGATTGACAGGCTATTTGACTGAGTTTTTTATTAAGGTACAAACAGATTGATTTTCAAGCTGTTACAAGTTTCAATGTTAGCTTCACTGTAGTATAGGTCTCAAAAAAATTGTGGCAGAAGTTCTAGCAGAGAGATTAAAAAATGGTTCTCCCAAATACTTCTTTGGTGTTCTAGACAGCTTTTGCAAGTTATGGGCCAATTTTGAATCCTATTCTTATTGCTCATGCAATTCAATAATTAATGATTAGAGGAACAAGAGAGGAGTTTGTATCTTAGACGGAATAGGTTCAAAACTCGTGGTGGCCACCTACCTAGGATTTTAATATCCTACATGTCAACCAAACAATGTAGGATCAAATAGTTGTCTCGAAGTGTGCATGAGGACACAGACACTCACATATATATATTATAAAAAAAGGGTCGACCCAAAAAAAGGCTTAATGTGAACTAGTGGGCACTTACCAAACCCCCGGCCTCTCATTCTCCCTAATTAGCCCAACGGGAAGATTTTGAGCTGGTTTGAGGTAGGAAGATCCTCTATCTTCATACTTTTTTATTCCAGTCCAGAACTGTTATGGTAGTCCTTTTTAGGGAGCTTCAAAACTAACTTTCTTGCAGGATTTAGTATCAACAAATATGACTATTGCCTTCAACTGTGCACATATTGTAGATGATGATACATTCTTCTCTCTTGAAAATAAAGCCAAGGTACATAAATTTTTTATGTGGTGAAATCTTTAAGCACAGGTTCGAAGAAAATTTGCAGAAATCAACTGTTGGGGGTTGGCAAGTCAAGGAAAAAAGTAACTGCTATGACTGAATATTTTTCTCGTGGTTTAAATGAAGGCCCCCAAAGTTAAGTGCCTTGAGCAGCCTTCAGGAGGAAAATTTCGAGGTAAATATTTTTGGCTTCTATAATTGGAAAGATTCTCGTGAAGCTGAAAATGTGAAAGGTGACGGCTATTTCCACGGGATTTTTGGCTCTAGCCATTTTTGCCTAACATCCCAACCTAATTCCTCTTTGCTTTTGAGGCTCTAGTTAATGTCGCTAAGAATAAAAAAAAATGTTGCTAAGGACAATTTAGGAATACATCTTCTAGGAAGAAGCACTTTTGAACGGAGGATACCAGCATAGGAAGCATGGAACTCATGAACACTCTCTAAAGAAGTATCTGTGGTTGACATAGAAAAGAGAAGTATCATCAATCAGAAGAAGGGGGTACAGAAAAGGAAATAAGAAGTTCGTCAAAGAACAAGGGAACTACGAAAAAGCATGCCAATCTGTGCAGATCAAATAAAAATAATCACAAGAAGGTTCAGAGAAGGAACATCATAATCTAATAAGATCCCAAAAATCATCCAAAGGAACTCCTTTAATTCAACCAAAAACAAATTCTTAAAAAATGTGATAACATTACATCATATGTTAAAGAGGGAAAAGTTAGCTATAACAAGGTCTTCTACATAAGATTTTCCTTATTTGGCATCAATTCCACGCAGTTCATAACAGTCAAGAGTAAGAATTTTCAGAGTCATTGTTGTCTATTTCAGTAATTCTAAGTGGACTCAAACGTATTAAGTGTTAATGGACCAATTAAACGCAATATAGAATCAGGAGGTAGATCAAAGGAAATACCTGGGAATTTTCACCTTGATCATCCGAGTCATCTGCTTCATCTGCAACAATTTCAAAGTAAAACAAAAGGCTTTAGTCTTACATGAATTAGAAACCTTCACATAAGTAATAATGGACCCCCATGGCCACGCATACTTACGATCTTGTAATCCAGCAAGGGCCAGTAGTCTGGCAGCCATTTCTTCTCTGTCTTCAGCATCTTGTAGGGCTCTAGCATATGCCTCGTCACTTGAAAAATTACCTGGATCAAGTTCAAGGTTGGGGTTATTATCATCCCCACCATCTTCATGAGCATGCACATCAAACACATCATCATCGTCGCCATCATCATTGATATCTGTTCCATCAAACTCATCATCTTCCCCATCAGATTCTGTGTGATCATGGGGTTCACCAAAACCGTCCTCATCATCAAATACATAACTTCCAGCTTCCCAACTTCCAAAATCACTCCCCTCATTCGTCATTCTAAGCATTAGGTATGCCCTTTCCTGCCCAATTGAGAACATCAATATAAACCTTAATATATAGAAACTGTAACAACATAATAACCAATACAACCATGTTGTGTTGTGCAAGTTAGATGAGGAGAACCATCACCACTCTTTTATTTACTAGAAGCATGATAAGACAAAATACAAGACTTAGAAAAAATGTTCTGACTGAACGACAATGTAGTACTGGAGAGAGACAATTATGCATCTTATATCCCCTTCCCTACACGGGTTGGAAAAGCATCCGTATCAAATCGAGATTCAAACAAGTTGAGTTTATTGCCGTACATTTGCTCAACAAAGTATTTAATCGATATTAATATATAAAAGAAAGTAATAAAAGCATGTTCATCATATCGTCGGTGTTTCGCTTGTGAACAACTTCCCCAAGTCTTCCCTATGCAAACCCAGCAGTAAACTGAAAAGTCAAATACCGTCGGGGCAAGAAACGAAGGCAATCAATCAAGAACAACATAATATGATTAGATAACCAAAATAGTAAAATTAAATCCACAACCTAAACAACAGACTCTCCGGATAGTTCTTTAGTACTGGGAAACCAAATAGAAGACCATTCGGTCCATCATGCCACCAAAATTCTTGGAAACTCGCACGGAAACAGAATCAATATAGAATTTCCTTTAAACAGTTCAACAGCAGCAGCCCACAGAAGACCCAATTGAAGACAGAAGAGGAATAAATTAGAAAGAGTGACATGAATCAAGAACCTGTTCTTGGAGGGTACGAGCGAGGGCAAGGTCAGCATCGACCTGGGTGAGATTAGTGAAGGGAGTTCTGGAGGAGTGGCGAGAAGGGGGTTGAAGCAAGGTGGAGTCGGATCCAGTTCCCTCATTCTGGGGCTCTGCAGCAGACGGCGATGCATTGGAATTAGGGTCGAGTTCTTGGTCGGAGGAGGCGGCGGCGGTGGTGGTGGTGGTGGCGGTGGGCTTGACTCCCTCAGAACCCAATTTGGTGGCGTTAGTGGTGGTTTCGTTCTCCATAAAAGAAGGAGATTTGGGAATTGACAAATGGAAGAAGAAGGAAAAGTGAGGGAATGGAATTAGGGAAAGATCGAAGATTTCAGAGAAGAAATTATACTAACGAAGAATCTGAGAAGACGACGAAGATATATGATTTTGATTTTGATTTTGATTTTGATTTTGATTTTGAGAGAGGCGAGAGAGAAACAAACGGAGCGACCCTTAAAGAAAAAAGAAAACCAATTTGACAACCAAAAACTTGTATAAGGGTTTTTTCTTTCTTTTCTTCTTTTCTTTTTCCCTCTCGACGAAAATCATTTATTTAAATTTTTTTTTTACATTTAAATGCTATACGATCATTTAAAGGATTAAATTTTCGTCCACGTGTTCATATATTTGACCTGAGAGGAAATGTGACTCAAGCGAAATAAGGATAACATATAACATACTAGAAGCTGCAACATCTAATTAGTTTGAGTTTATCGAAAATAAAATTTTCTAAAATCACCATCTAATATGTGATACCTTGCCATTAAATTTAAAGTGATTTTAAGTTTTCTTAAAATTAATTTTCGAATTTGCCAAACATGATCTATGAAAATGAAAGTAATTTTGATAATGGTAAAAGTGATTTTGGTCGTGTCAAAATCACTCCCAAACACATCCGAAACTAAATATCAAAACGGGCATAACTGACTAACAAATACAAGAATCAAGGTAAGATTAAGAATATTATAAACATTGGAGAGGGACATGAGATGTGTACAATTGAGCCAACGCCTAGTAAAGACATAAGCGTGTCATTAGCCGTCATAATCGATACAAAATAAGTAGAAGATAAAGAAAAAAAAATAGGACAAATTAGGAGATAGAGGTACTTGAATCAAAATGGTAGGAGACATAGCGAGATATTAAATGATGACAAATAAGAGGAGGTCGACATAGTATGAGGCTATGAAACTAGGAACTTTTAAAATTGCTCGAATCATTTATAGATCCAAAGACGAGATAGCTACCGAATCATCTTTACAAATCAACATTTTCCATAGTATTGTGAAAAAAATCAACAAAATATGAAAATATTAACAAAAATCAACATATTATTAACTAATCAATTTTAACCTATTAATAAATGGTGAAGTATTTATTTGTTAATTTAAAAATTTGTTACAAATTTTATTTTTTATAATATTTTAATATTTCCATGAAATTGAAACCTCAATATTTCCATCGACATCGACATTTAAAATAATATGATAAACTTGGTTCAGTTTAGTCTCTATACTTTCAAAACGTATATTTTGGTCTTTATATTTTCAACTTTTATTCATTTTAGTTCACGTACTTTTGAAACGTTTGATTCGTATTTGTAAAATTTCAACACACAATTTATACATAATGGAAATCCTTTAATACATATTTATGGTTACGTATCAAAAAATTTAATGGGTTAAATGTTGTCCTAAATTTGTGATAAAAATCAAAATGAAATCCTACACAGTAAATAGCTAAAATGAATAATATTCTTATTTATTCTCCATTAAATATTTAAACATGTAAGAGTGGGGATCGAAATTTGAGATATATGTTAATTATTGTTGACTGTATTTAAAAATGTGGGTAAAAAAGAAATAATATTCTTATTTATTCTCCATTAAATATTTAAACATTTGTTGGACGATTATACTCCCTCCACTTTTGGTCGAAATTTATAAAGTGAAAGAATATGTCCCAATTTGATGGTATTTCTCAACTTTTTATTTTTTTAAACATAAACAAACACGAAGTCCACGCTTGACGCTTTCTTTTAAATTTTCAAATTTTGGAAAAGAAAAAAAAGAGTATTAACTTGTTGGATTTTTAAATTAAAAATAATCTATGTGGACCTTGTCATGGTGTTTTAATTTGAGGAAAACAACAAAACCAGGGCTATACAATCAACGAAATTATTATTTTCACATCCATCAATCAAATTAATTTAGTAAATATTAATTTGGCATATTTATTTTTAAGAGTGAAAACAACGTTATTTTTATATTTTTAGTGTTTTCTTAGTTTAAATTTGAAATTTTAAAATACATAATTATGCTAAAAATTATTTTAAAAAAAGATAAGTATATCATTTAATGTATATCAAAATGGATAATATATGTATGAAAATACATGTATATCAATGTGTATTGATTATATACATATAGACTAATGTTATGGTTGAATAATTTATAGCGTTCTTTTACAACAAATGTGAGGATAGAGAATAGAACCTTCAACCTTTAAAAAGGAGAAAAATGCTTGAACGACGGGTTGAACTAAGTCGATGTTGACAATTTATAAGGTTAATTGGTCATATACTAACATCATAGTCAATCTATAAGTTATTTGAACTAATGGTTGTTTTACTGGCTTTAAGAAATTACTACTATTTTTTTTTCAAATGACATATTTCCCATAAGTTCTTGAAAATTACATATTCGATATTAACAAATATGTAAAAAAAAAGGATAAAAAAATAGAGAAAGAGAGAGAGAGATTTTTAATATGTAAATTTGGTTCACACAGATTTTTGGAGATTTTTAATCAATTTCTAAATGGATTTTGATATTCATATCATTGCTAGGATTATAATGGTTTGCAATCTAAAGAAATTTCAGATTTCAGATTTTGTTTCTAATTAAAATGAATTATCAAAAATTTCAGAACTATATATAATTTGAGGTTAAATTAAAAATTTAAACTTATTATAATTTAATTTTCTATTAATAAATAAAGACCAAGGAACTAAATTAATTATTTCAGAAAAAAGAATTACATGAATAAGCTTCTTATTTCATTGTTTTCCCGTATTACATTATTTGTTTCAAAATAGATAAATAATTTAAAATTATTTGTAAAATTATCTAATCTCATAACAAATATATATAACTCAATACTCCCCCTAATCCAAATTTCCAAGTCTTCTAATCTAAACTAAACAGAGCAAAATCAATGACCTAATCAAATTAAGTGCATTTACGAGCACTTTTATTTAATTATTATACACCAAAAAAAAAAAAAAAAACCAAATCAAATATGAAACAACACACATATTCGTATATTTATATATCTGTTTCATCACAATTCTAAAACCCTAATCCCCTCGTTCTAAATCCTTACTCTTCAATCTCTTCCGCCGCTGATTTCAAAATTCGATTCGATTCGGCTGATTTTCTGCCCAGGCGACGAGTTCTCGAGTGGAATCGCACCAGAGATCGTAAGAAGGCTGCAGATTTGGCCACTCGGAGGCCGAAATCGCGTAATCTTGGAACCAATTTGTCAGAATCACTTCCTGATCCATCGGCGGCAAGCTTCCGATCACGCGGTTCACTGCTCTCTCCGTCTCGTCTTTCTCGTACCTCATCAGCGCCGGATACACCAATCCGTTTTGAGCGTGGCACAGCAATGGCAGCCATATCGACAGCATCCTGAATTTCACTTCCGACGTTATAAGCTCCTCCATTTCTCTCCTCGCTAGGTCGCGAAACAGAGTCGCTGATTTTGGAAGAACAACGATGATCAATTTGAACCGTAGTTAGTTTTGAGAAACTGAAATATATTTTGTTTTAATTACCTGAGAGTTTGACGAAACAGCACTGGACTCTGGGATTGCAGGCGAAGGAGGCGGAAGCCAGGCCGCCGGCGAAGCTCCATTGCAGAATCGCTTCATCCACGGCTCCGTACTCCCGGAGCTTGTGCGTCATCCAGAGCAACTCCTGAGCGAGCTTCTCCGCGGCCACATCGCCGGCGTACTCCGGCATCTGGCCGTAGACGGATCTGGCGCCGCCCTTGGGAACGATGGCGCCGACGGCAGTGACGGCGAGATCTACAAATTTGAGATAGGGAGTGACGTAGGATCCGAAGGGGAGATATCCGACGATCCGCGACGGCCAGGGCTTGGCGTTTCTCCGTTCCTCGAGGCGGCGCGTTTGATTGAGCGATTCGTAGAGGAGAGAAGAAGTCCGCGCGAAGCCGTTCGCCAGTGCTGTCCGATTGACCTCCAAGAGCTCGATCTGGCCGCCACGCGCGTTCTCCTCCATTATCTTCTCCGCCATCGCCATCGCGAACTGGTACTTCCCTGAACTCGCCGGCATCTCGTTCAGAATCGCGAAGATCTGCGCCATTAATTTAATTAAAAAAAAAACATTACTCTCAAATTTAATCGAACCCAAAACCTTTCTGATTGAATTCTCAAATGTAATTAAATTACCAATTTGGAAAGAAAAAAAACATTACTCCCAAATTGATTCGAACCAAAAACTTTCTGATCGAATTCTCAAATGTAAATTACCAATTTGGTGCTATTATTTTAAATTGAGTTCAAATGTCATGGCTATAATTTCACGAAGGTCGAAGGTCTCTCTCTGTATTTTTTAAATTTGATGTTGATATTTGTGCTTTTAATTAAGTATTGTTCTAATTTAAATCTCACTTCTCTTATTTTTCCTCCTAATTATATTTTTTCATTTGGTTTACCATATTAGTTAATTAACTTAAGATTTAAAATTAACATTTAAAGTCTAACAGGTAAAATTATTTGTAAATTTTAAATTATCTAAGAGAAATTAAATTCAAAACTTCAAAAGTTAAAAGGACTAAATTAATATTACCCTCAAATTAAAGGGTTAAATTAAATTTTCTTGAAATTATGGATCAAATTAAAATTTAATTCCAAACAATTTTGTGATTTAATATTTCCAAATTTATTAAATTAGTTTTTAATTATAAAATCTACTTCTTGAAATTTGCCAAACTTAAAAAAGAAAAAAGAACATTCCCAAACCACGTGGGCCGGGTTTCTTGAAGGTGGTCCACGTGGCGAGAACCGCAAGCTACTAAGAAGCGAAACTGACACGACATCTCACGACCGCATGAACATGACACGTGGCGCACTTACTAACATTTTGCGCCGACGCATCGCCCCGCAATCGTCTGGTTGCGTTGCGGTCGGAAAGTATCACAGATTTAAAACTTCAAGGGGAAGCAAACCTTATCCGTCCAAATTAATGTTATTTTTTCTTTTCAACACAATTTTAATTTAAAGATGGATTTTTATTTTATCTTTGAATTTCAAAAAATAGTTCTACAATTTTTAAATTATTTTTTAAAGATCGGACTTTTTTGAAATTTAGGACCAAAGTAATATCAAATTCAGGAGCTAAAAGTATTACTTTTATTTTTTTCTTAAAAAAGCAGTCCCTTGAAGCTTGTTATTGCATCTTAGTCCACATGCTACTAAACGTCGAAATTTAGCCCATGTATTAATCCAAAAAAAAAAAAAGTTCATTGTTGAAGTTAATTTTCCAAATAAAAACAATAACATGATCTATTAAGGAAAAAAAAGTGGTGTGATTATATTTTTCAAATTAGAAAAAGCAAGCAAAAACTATTTTAAGATTTACATCAAGGACTCATTTGGTAATATTTTTTCCTCGCAAATTATTTTTATTGCAACTAAATATATTTTTATTTCTATTTTTTAGAATATTCTTAAAATTGTATAAAAAATTTCGCTGACATCTTAAAATTGTATAGAAATTTTGAAAACTTTAAATTAAAGGATTATTTTATCCTACTGAATTATTAGATATTTAACGATGCAAATTATTTTTCTTTATTAAAAATAAGAAACATAAACATTATTAATTTTATTATTTAAAAATATATGACGAAAGACATTTTAACTTTCTTTTTTCTTTAAAATTTTAAGAAAGTTCAATAATTGGCCAATTTCAATCGCAAATTAAGGACCTTTTTTTTTCCTATCATTAGAAAAATCTTATATTAAAAATTTTGGGGCTTCTCTTTAAACAGCCAATCTAATTCAACTGAGGCCTAATATTTTTATCCTCTGTAATGTAATAAGTTTACTACTTCCCAAAATTATAATATGATATCCTCCCCATTAACTGGAACATCATCTTGGTTCATTTATATAAATTAAAAAGTATAAAAAAGAAAAGATTAAAATGATAGTCCAATCATCATATTTCAACAGGGAGTCTAATTTTAATCTCTATAATTTAAAATTCTCCAGTTTCATTTCTAAAATCTTCGTAAATTTTCATAAAACATCTAGATTATTATTCAACATTAATAAACTCGAATAAATATGTCTTAAAAAGATTTTAACCATATTATTGGATCAGTATAATTTATCGAATGGTCCTGTCCAGTACATGATTACGCTTTCTAACCTTTCTCCAATAATTTTTTAACAAACTCACTCAGCAATAATACTTTCTAACCTTCTCCGATAATTTTTTTAATTTATTAACATAAATTTAATAATTACAATAATCCAGAATAATTGACAATAATCGAGAGGTTAAAAAGCCGGCGTGCGTACCTGAGATAGCGCTCGGCCGAGCGGTTTTATAGAAGCACCGCCGAAGTCGAAGGTTTCATAAGGAATCAAATTCAACTTGGAGAGCGAAGCCAACGCCGACGACGAGGACGACGAGGACGACAGCGAATGAGTCAGAGCCGAACCCGACGACAAGGACGACGACGACAGCAACAAAGGCGACAAAGGGCGATACTCCAACAAACGAGAACCACCACCACCACCGTCGCTACCGCCACCGCCGCCGAGAATACGGCGAGAGGAGAGAAGGGAGAAAGGGGACCAATCCATGACAATCCTAAGAAGCCAAACGGTAACCCAAGAGGTTATCATGAGCATGAAGCGGAGGTGGTCGGCCGGCCTCCATTTGCGGCCGGAGAGTTCATTTTTAGTATTGGAGGCGACGGAGACGAGAGAATTGGCGGCGACGTTGACGGTGGACATGAAAAAAGAGTTGAGCAGAGAAGAAGAAGAAGAAGGAGAATAAGGGGGTTTTCTTCTGTAGGCATAAGCTAAATCCAACCCATTTGCCGCCATTGATGGAGGAGCTTGAGATAAGAGAGAGAAAACTGCACACACGCAAATCCAAGTTTTGTCTCTGTGATTGATCTCAATGAAGGCTGGAAATCAATTTTGAAGAGGTGGAAGAAGATATTTATGAAGGGGGGAGAAAGGTGTCAAAATAATATTTTAATACAATAATGTTCAAAGTGTTTATCCATAAAATATTTAAAATTAGATAAAATTGGCTGCTTATCACCCTAAATATGTAGAAATTTTGATTCACATATCCATATTTTCATGGGTTCGACATCGAACGAGGGATAAATCGATATTTTTATCATAATACAAAAAAATCGACAAAATATAAAAAATATCAACAAAATCTCACTAATATATACATAATATTAATATTAATTATTTTTAACTTATTTAAAAATAGGAAAAACGTTTATTTATTAATTTAAATGATCTTTTAAATTTTTTTCCTTTCTTAATTTGGATAGAAATATCCGTCTACATTTTATGATATTTCCATAAAATTGAAACCTTGACATTTCCATCAATATCGATATTTAAAATTTTATTTATGACAATGTTGTTGAATGATATTTCTTACTTATTATTATTAGGAAATTGAAAATTTAGGGAGATACATATACAAAGAACGAGAAAATAGAATAGATATAGTTATTAATTTTTAATGGTAGACGGGTAAAAAAATATCTATTTAATCGTAAACATCTCAATTTTATTCTTAAAATGAATAAAACATTTTTATTTTAATGAGTGAAAATCTATCTCTCACCGTTATTAAATAATTATTTGACAAACCCAGATAGAGAAAGAAATTTAAAAGTAAAAACGAATTAAAGAAAATAATATGGGCCATCAAATTTTGAAAAAGGTTCAGCATAGATAAATTTTACAAGCAAAAAGTTAGTATTTTCTCTTAAAAAAAACTGGCAACTGAAAAAATTAAGGAGCTATCAAATTTAGCGGCAAGTAAAAAAGTTAAAAAATAACAAAATTTTACATTACAACATTTCATATTCATTATTATTGAAATATGAATATTTGAGGAGGGAAATATCGTAGATATAAAAATAGAAATCTCAACCTTTTCACCTCATTTTTAAATCTAAGACCAACTTAGTAGAGTCAATTTTCTTAATTAATATTGCTAACTATTGAAAAAAAGTATCAATATTCATATTTCATCTAAAAATAAATTGATAAAGAGAGGAATAATCTATATTTATTATAAATAATTATAAAATTTATTTTCTTTTAAACATGGATCCTTAATAAAAAGAAATACTAAGAGTTAGTTTCTATGTCGAGTGATAATGATTTTAATATAATATTAGAGTGGAAAATTTCATATTAAAATCTTTTAAGTACCTATTTTCAAATGGATAAAGAAGGAGTGTATGAATAAATAATTAAATATGGCGATTAATTAACTTTTTTTGGTAGGCATGCATGTGTTTGTGTTATTAGATAGACATGTAAGAAGAAGGAGGTGAATGGCGGCAATATAAGTTTTTATTATTCTTTTTTCCTTTATTATATTGTGTTGGAGGAAGTGCTTTGTATTTAAGGTAAATGTTTAAATTTTGTTGCTTTTTTTGTGCTTTACGTGCAATTTCTTTTATGACTTTTCATGCTTGGGCTTCATATATAGATATATAGATGCTATAAATATATATATCGAAGAGAAATAATATTGAAAATGTTTAAATGTGTAGACAAATAGAAGAGAATAATGGAGAGAGTCATTAACATATTTTTTAAAATTATTTTTAAATAGAAAACCAAATTTTTAAGGGAGGTAAACAAAAATAATACGTGCTATCCGATGAGTACTAAGTATTGTTATCTTTTAAAACTTTTTATTAGATAAATATTTTTTTGATATTCGTAATATTGGAAGTGACTTCTCTCTTGATAATTATTTTATTTTTCTTTTATTAATTTATGTATCGTTTATTAATTGTTTTGGTTTGGTATATTTTCACTTTTATTACGTTTTGACTTCTTCTTTAATTTAATTTATTTTTGTTTTAATGCATCTGACTTCTTAATCAATATTCAAAAACAAAAAAACAATTTTCTTTTTTGAGTTTTCAAAACTTTATTTAGATTTTAAAAATATTTTAAAATAAGATGTTATAACCTCTTCTAATTATGATTCTCTCGTAAATTAGTTAACTTATTAAGTATTATTTATAAATTAGTTGTACTTAAAGTTCTATAAAACAGCTATTTGTATTCACTTCAAAATCATCTCCGGATTATTTATCTTCGCCCTAAGTAGTATTTATAAATCATAAATATCCAAAATAAATACAAACCACATAAAATTTTATAATTCACGTTTTTTAACAACCGAAACAGACATGATACAAAACGTTCGCAAACTCAAATTCTCAATCCAAACTTTACAAACCCAAATTTATTAAAAATTAAAATACGTTGAACATTCTCTTTGTTAAGTTACGTTACGTTTAACAGTATTTTGTTATTTATTTGATAGTTCATAAATTTTAATTTTAGAAGTTGTATTTGACT
This sequence comes from Momordica charantia, assembly GCF_013281855.1. Taxonomy (NCBI): domain Eukaryota; kingdom Viridiplantae; phylum Streptophyta; class Magnoliopsida; order Cucurbitales; family Cucurbitaceae; genus Momordica; species Momordica charantia. Next base: position 26,645,539 of record NW_028275167.1, on the reverse strand, counting down.
AATTAAACTTGGTATTATTTACATATAATATTGGTCTGCTTTTATATCTTGTGAGTGAATATTTATATTTTGACTTCAACAATATCATTAACTTGTAGGGGCACGTATATCCACGTCTTACATGGGACACACCAAAGGCAAAGAGGAAGGGTACTCGTGTCATCGAATCGAGGCTCACCACGACTCCGATTCACTGAGACAAAGACTTAAACCAAAGTACAGTCGTGGTAGTGGCAGAGCCTCGATTCTCAATACTCCCTTATATAAAAAAGGTAGAATTTCACTTTCTCAAAGGTACACAATCTCTTTGTATTCTATTTAAGTTCGGGTTGCTAGTAAAGCACGTAAGGACTACACGTAAGTAAGACATGGTTGATATATCACTTTGACCAAAATCGCAAATCAATATATCTTATTTATATTGTGGTATGTTTGGATGAGAGTGTTTCATCTTAAACATATTAAATAATTTCTCAAATCATAAATTCAAATGATATGCATGTGTAAACTAAGATGAACTACTTATAGTTATGATTTAGAGTTTTGAGTCTACAAAATCGAACACCCAAGAAAGACTTAATCCCATCATGAAAATCGTCCAAAATTGATCCATCAAAATATTTTAGGCTAACTATGTCTTAGTAACTATGATATCTTTTAAAAATCTAATCTTACTCTTTATATTTTAACATTTTTTAATTACACCATTTACGTTGGTCAATGTTATATATATATATATATATATATATATTTTGAAAGGATCAATGTAGAGTTGAGTTATGATAAATTCTTCCTTTAAATTTAATTTCTAAGCACATGGTAGGAAAATTTCAAAATTTCAATTTTAAGTGGCTTAATTCATTTCTTTTGTTTTTTTTAACTCTGCTCAGAATTTTGTCATGTTAATTTATCGTCATTCAATAAAGAAAGATGGTATAATTAAAAAATATCAAAGCACAAAAGGTTCTAACAGAGACTAAATTAAAAAAACAAAATAATGTTAGGAACTAAATAGCATATTAATTTCATTTTATTTTACATTAATTTTTAAAATAATTCTTATTTTTCCTTTTAGTTTATATATAATCAGCCCAATTGAAAATTATTATTTCTGTACCCCAAAGGTTTTTTATCTTCCAAGTTTGGGCCGTTTCCTAAAAAATAGTTATGGTGAAATTACTTTTCTACCCGTCCCTTCCTACTACCTTGCACTTCCAAGTTCCAGCATCACTCAGACTCTTAACAGCACAACCTCAAAGCCAAGAGTGGAGTCCAAACTTAACAGAGTCAAAAAGACAAGAAAACAACTTCTTCAACCTTTTCATACCATAATAAAATGGCTTCATCAATGATTCAATGTTTTGACAAGTCATAACACAAACTGACATCGAAAACAAACCTTAACCTTTATCCTCAGCAGGGTCAATGTTATATAGTACATGTTTTTAAGATGCAATGTCTTAAATCTAACATCAACGACAAGAACTTGCACGACATCTTAGTAGCGATACTTGGTCGAATAGTCCTTGGGTGCAATGACTAAACCACGTCCTTTCCTTGCTCCCCGGTAGACGGTTTCAATGATATCAATGAACTCCTGCTTATCCTTGAGTGCCCAGTTGATCTTATTGTTGTTTCCAGTACCAAGATCAATCATTATGTGCTTGTTCCTAAAGAAGAACATGACAGTGGAAGGATCATAGAGTTCGTACATTGTGTTGAAATCAGGAACCTCCGTGATATCCACAAGGTATATTACTGCAAAGTTCTTAATTGTCTCTGCAACTGAGGCCAACACTTCATCCATCTAGATCGAAAACATATCAATCAGATGAAAACATCTCAGAAAACGATAAACTCAGACCATACAGAGGAGAGATAGATATAAAAAGGTAAAGAGAACAAAGATCTTCATAATCTTAAACATTTAAGAGATGGAAGGGCTGAGGGCTCAAACTTTGATCAGTCTGCTAACATGAACAACCCCATGTTCACAGCCACAACATTTAAATACAAGATTACAGATCAATGGGCAAGTCAGTCGATGACAATTTTAATGAAAGGAACTTCATTTCTGGTAGCCAAAATACGGCTAAGAGGCATAGTTGCAGAAGAACACATGAATAGAACTAGAAGATGATCAGGCTACCATTTGTTAGAACAGCACAAACTCGTACGGGTAAGGAGAATTTCCCCAATACTAATCTTAGATTCTTAAGAAATTAATCGATTGAGAGGCAAGCAAGAAGAACATCCAAAAACCCTTTACCGACCGAGACTCCCGAGTACTAAAAACGACGAGACTAGAACAAATTGGGTTCACTCGAAGCAAGAAGAAGAATAAGGAATTTGAAAAAAAGATAATACGCAATAAGGTTAGGGTTAAGATGATGAACAGGGGCAAAGAGAAAGACCTGCATACAGGTCTCGTCCCAGTCATGGCCGAAACGAATTACCACAAGACGTTCCTCTTCGGCGAGAATTGCTTGATCGACGGCCCATCCGGAGTGAAGATGCGGCAGCAAGTACGACATCTCTCTCTCTGAACAAAAGAACAATTAACAACACAAAACCCCTCACGCAGAAGTATCGATTCGAAGAAGGAAGGGGAATTTCAATGGGCCGATGAGTTTTGGGCCCAAATCTCACGGGGTTGGAAAATTGGGGGAAATGGGCTTCCAGGGTTTCTTTCTTCAATCTGTTTCATTCCGAATCATCAATCAATCAATGAATCAAAATCAATTCAACTTCTAAGTTCTACAATGACGTCGCCTCTATTCTCCGCTGATACCAAACAAAAAGTTTTCTCAAATACGGATTTCAGAAATGTTTTGCGAAGAACACGGATTGAAAAGAGAATTGAAGTGAAGAAATGTAATGTAATGTGCGTACCTGCATGCACGTGTCGTCCCAATCATGGCCGAAGCGGATGATGACGACGCGTTCCTCTTCGGCGAGAATGGCCTGATCCACCGCCCAACCAGAATGCAGATGTGGTAGAAGGTACGACATTACTCCAATTCTTCAATTCTCTGATTCTCTTTCTCCAAAAACGAAGAAAGAAACCTCGCTCTGAGTTTTAATGGAGGAATTCTGCAGCGTTACCGAAGCCTCTAGAACAAGATGGAAACTGGCCAACCCCGTGGTTGTTATGGTAGTTGCAATTTTATACCGCCACGTCTTTTATTTTGTTTCTTTCACTTCCCACTATACCCTTCTTCTATAAGAAAAGTCATAATTTTTTTTTAAGTACCGCATATCTGCATATCTCAAATATCTCTTATTTGAGATATGTGTCAATTATGAACTAGGCTCATTTTGATAATCATAATCAATCTAATTTTTAATATATCTCAATTTTGTCATCGATCTATAAAAAAGAATATGTTCATTTTTGTTAACAGGAATACATGTAGAAAATGTACTCATGTGGCTCAAATTGTATTCAATCCCACTTTAATTTTGAGGGTGCACCATTTTTCTTCAAGTATTTTCTCACTCTTTGAATCTTAATCTTTTAAAATTTTCAATTTTAACTTGGTTGGTTAAATTTTTTGTTAATATATTTGAACCTATAGCATATTGCATTAGGAAGCAATAGATTTTTTAAGCAATTTCTTTAAACTTTCAATCTCTTCTTCTAAATACAACAATATAAAGGATGGAGATTCGAACTCTCGAACTTTTGATCGGAAATAGGCGTTTTAACTAAATTAATTCAAATTTGTCTTAAACTTTCATTTTTGTATATACAATTTTTCATTTCATTTAGGTGAGGAATGATTTTTTTTCTTGACGGTTGAGTTGAATTGGATTTCATGTGTTTATGGGAGTACTATATCCACTTGACGAAATTTGTTAATAGAATAATAATCTAACATACATCAACCTAAAAAAGAAATAAGAAATGACACTCCAATATATATTTTTTTAATAAATTTGATTTAATTGAGAAATTTTAATATAAAATTACTTCAAACAATAGCCACAATTGAATATATTTAAGTGGATAAATAAAAAGTTGATAACTATGTATAATAAATAGTCACAATTTAACATTTTCCTCTTTATACATGAATGCTAGGGTTAGAGCAGAGAAACGAGCATTCTAGAAGATTTCTAAGTTTTTGATCGGCTTCTTCTTCTTCTTCTCCACTCGCAGTTCCCAAAATCAGAACATCGAATCAACAGAAAATCGACTCACCTTGCCGTCGATCAAAACCAAAAATCCATGGCCGCTGCCGCCGGAAGCTGTTCTTCATACAAGAAATACGAGATCCGCCATAGACTTCCGGATCCCAAAATCGCCGCCCTCTTAGTCATCGATATGCAGAACTACTTCTCCGCCATGGCCAAGCCCATCCTCCCCAATGTCCTCGCCACCATCCGCCTCTGCCGCGCCGCCTCCATCCCCGTCATCTTCACCCGCCACGCCCACTCCTCTCCCTCCGACAACCCCATTCTCGGCGAGTGGTGGAACGGCGACATCATCCTCGACGGCACCCCCGCCGCCGACCTCATCCCCGATCTCGGCCCGGTCGCCGCTGACGAGGTCATCCGGAAGAACACCTACTCCGCGTTCAGGAACACGCCGCTGGAGGACTGCTTGAGAGCGAAGGGCGTGGAGGAGGTGATTGTGACTGGGGTTATGACCAACGTCTGCTGCGAGACGACGGCGCGTGAGGCGTTTGTGAGGGGCTACAGAGTGTTCTTCTCGACGGACGCGACGGCGACGGCGGACGAGGACCTGCACGAGGCTACGCTGAAGACTTTGGCTTATGGATTTGCTTACTTGGTGGATCGCCAGAGGCTGGAAGAACTTTCTGGTAATTGAACACCAAATTAGGCACTTATTATGCTAATCTTCTGTTTACTAGAAATTTAGAATCTCTGGAATTTTACCGTGCCAAATATGTATAGCTTTGTTTTTGGTTCTGTCTTTTAGCTATTGGGTTTTCTTTTTCTTCTTCTTGAAGACATGGGGAAGATGGAAGATGCAAACTTACATGGGCAAGTGTGTAATAGTTCTGAGTTTGATTTGGAAGATAATATAGAGTCTAGGATCAATACTGAACTTGAAATTATGGAGCCAGGAATTGGGATGAAGTTTGGTTCTATTGAGGAAGCATATCAGTTCTATGTCAATTATGGAGTGAAAGTTGGTTTTAGTGTAAGGAAAAACCATCGTAAGAAGAAAAAGAATGGAGTTATTTCTAGAGCAGTTTTTAAAGAGGGGTTTCGCCAAGTAGACAAACGAAGAGAAAATGTTTTGTTTACTCGGCCAATTTCAAGAACAGGGTGCCAAGCTCAGTTAACATTCCTGCATGGAAAGAATGGTCAATACAAAGTACTATCTTTTAATAGAAATTAAAATCATGATCTCAGTTAACATGCCTGCTTGGAAAGAATGGTCAGTACTGTCTTTTAATAGAAATTACAATCATGATCTTGGTAGAACACGAATGAAGTATGCTTTAAGTGTCAATGGGAACGTTTCCAACACTAAAAAAGTTTATGATGCTGACGGATCAAGAAGTTCATCTAATACAACCATGGAATTTATGAGAAGGAAAGTTGGTGGTGTAGAAAATTTGGAAAATTATACACACAGAAAAAAACAAGATTTGGAAAGGAGAGGAAGCTACATCACTCTTACAGTATTTTAGAGAAAGACAAAAGGGTGGGATCCTTCTTTTTTTTTTTTTTTTAATGCATTTCAACTTGATCAAGATGACAAGATCGTTAATATTTTTTGGACAGATGCACGTTCTATTTGTGATCATGAGTTTTTTTTTTGAGACGTTATTTGTTTTGATACTACATATCATACAAATGAACTTGGTCTACCGTTTGCACTATTCGTTGGAGCGAATCATCATAAAGAATTAGTGGTATTTGGTGCAGCGTTATTTTATGATGAAACAACAGAATCTTTTACATGGTGAATGGAGAAAATATTTAAAGTAAGTGAGAGAAGGATATGTGACAACATATCCTACGGTCTTCTTCATTAGTTTGCAACGATAGGCTTCATGCTCGGTGTTGTGGTGCCCTGGGAGCATCCTCCCTTTAGAAGGTGTTTGCATATAATCGTTGTCAAGGAAAACTCCAGAAATGGAGAGGATTCTTCAATTTTTACATTAATACTATCCTATCCTTTGGTGGGCGTGTTGGGGCAGAATTTTAGGATCTAAACTACACTTACAAGAAATTATTAAGGTAGTTAATGATTTCTAAACCAAATAAATGGTAACTAAAACATTATAGGAATAAGAGTTATTTTGGTGTAGTATTTAGCTGAGATTGTCTCAATTCAGTGTAGGAGTAACTGACTACCCTTCGGTAGCTGTTGTTATAAATCACTGGAGTATCATTGCAAAATTGATAATTTTTAGGGTTCATTATCTCTATTTTTGCTAAAAGTGATTGGTTTTATAAAAGTTTTGGAAAGTTCTAACATAGATAATTTGTTTATTTTCAGCCATGTCTACATTAATTTCTTTGCTTGTCTCTGACAAATTGACTGGAGATAATTATTCGACGTGGAAAACGAATTTAAACACCATTCTAGTTGTGGATGATCTTAATTTTGTCTTAACTGAGGCCTGTCCTAAGGCCTCTGGCAATTTCTATTTGATCCTTGTCTTTAAACTGTAAGGAGTGATGACTATTTGTCAACGCATAATTAGCTGCGTAGGTTACACTAAATGGTTCATCTAATTCGTCCATGAGATCTGTTCTTAAGAATTTATACATTATTCCTACGGATTGACTTAAATTCTTGGTACTAAGAGGTATTGCATATTGTAGGTTGACGTCGAATTTGACGGCTGTATAGGCTAAATCACCTTCTATTCCTCCTATAATTTTATCCTTATTATCTTGAATTCTTTCATCTATTATAATTATTTGGACTGGACTTCGAATTCCCTTTTTGTATGTACTTTTCAACAAGATTTGAATGGTTCCTATGTGTATATAGCTTATCTTGCTTATCTTGGTTGACTACGCTTAAGGCTTCTCTTCCTTTAGCTTTCTTAGTTTTTACTGTGTATGAATTTTCCTAAATAGACTATGTTTTCTCTATTTAGTTCGTTCTTAATTCCTTGTGGAATCCAAGATTTTTTAATATTATTTCCTTTCTGTTAGGGTTATCTTTCCTTCCTTTTCTACTTTTGCTATCTTTGCTCTTTCTATTAGAACATTAGCAGCATAACCTGCTGTGTTTTCTGTTTGTTCGAACAATTCATCGAACTTTTCTAATTCCATTTCTGAATTAACTCTTCTGTTTCTAAGAAATGAAGCTTAATTCTTGGGATCTTTGTCTCTTCTAATATTATGAAATCTCTTTGTATGGAAAAATTTAATTGGTCTAAAGTATTCATTCCTATTATCATGTTCTTATACATGACATCTTTTTCATCTTCAGTTTCTTCTATCATGAATTCTATTTCTACTTTTAGGTGTGAATCAAAACTAATAGTTTCGATTGTTTTATATCTGTGTACAACTATCTTGTTTTCATGATTTGTAACTATTTCTTGATCTAAGGGTATTAGATCTGTGGCTAAGGAGATATGCATATGATTAAAGCATGCTCCTGTATCTATAAGGATCACTCTGATTTTCTGTTTAATCATTCCTTCTCTTTCTCGAGCTAGCTCGGAAAAATATGCATGCAAGTTGACTATTTATTTTGAGAACTTCTCCAACCACTCTCTCCAAAATGGTTTAAACTTGGTTTTTGGTCATTTTAGACTTTTAATTTTGAATAATAATGAGGTTAAAACGGATTTAATTAATTAAGGGTTTAAGCTATTGAGTTCTTGGTGGTTTTTAGTTACTATATGAAAAACCCCAAGATTTAAAAAAGAAAAAGAAAAAGAAGCCCACTTTTGACCAATAAAAATACATGCCATACATTATATATATATATATGAATTGATACTGAACTCTAGAGTATAAAGGTAGAAGGAGATATCGTAAAAACTAAGTTTCATCGAATTTCATGTCGTTCAAAAAAATTTTAAAGTGATAAAAGATAGATCTTTATAAAAGTGTGTGAAAGAACAAGTATGAAACTCTAAATAACGATAAAAAAATAACCTAAATAAGAAGCCCTTTGAAGCCATTAATATGCATCATAAAAAAGAATGCGTTTTAAGACTAAAATCATCTGTTTCAAAAGACAATTCCCTACAAGAACGAATGAGATTGTCTTTTGAGAGATTTCAAGCATGAATTTTGAAGTGTTTTAAAACACCACGAATTTGGAATGCATTTATGAACTACAATAATAATTAAACAAAGAGGAACAAATTACATGATTAACGTAAAATTATAAATTTTTAATTTTTAAATATAGTAGAAAGTTTAGAATTTTACGCCAAAACAAGCATCACTCAAATCAAGAGATTGTGAGTTCGCCCCCATAAAGTTCAAAATTTTACCTAAAATAGCATAATTCAAATCAAAGTCAAAGTTAAATGTAATATAAAAATTACTTAGAGAATTCAAATTTATGCTATATTTAATTAAAACAAATATGAAAAATTATGACTTTTTTCAAAAAATAAATTTATATGGTATGGAATGAATTTATGTTAAAGAAATAAACAATTTAAACCATCCCTATTTCTCCAATACACTCCATAGTTGTTAAGCTAATTATTTTTTCAACCACACAAGTAATCTTTTTGAAAATAATTTATCTCGATGGTAGCCACAATAAATCTTTTAAAAGGAAAAAAAATATATAAAATGGACTTCGCCTTTAAAAATAGTTTAACTAATTTAGTGAGTATTTTAGGTCTCTTTGTAAAAAAAAAAAGAAAAAAGGAAAAGGGTGTTTTGACGAAAAATAAATTAGTAGTGTTCGTTTAAAATTTTAAAACTATATATATATATATATATATCAATCTTATCTCAACGATAATGATTTTTCTCCAAAAAAAAAAAAAAACAATAATGATATTTACTTTTCCTGAATGTTCAAAAATCAAAACCTTATAATTCTCAAACCACTTTTAATTATTAAAATTTTTAAAAAGTGCCGCATTTTGAAATTTTACCTAAACACTACCAATTTTTAAAACCAAACCTTAATTAATTAGCACTTTAAATGACATGTAAAAATACCTAACTATGTATATATATTATAGAAAACAAATAAAAGTTTTAATTAATTTAAAAACAGTCTCTCCTTCACATACCATGCCTTCGACTCATAAATTCAAGCCAAATAATATTACAGCCTACAAGTTAAGCAACTGTTTTAGTACAAAAATTTGTGAGGATAGATCTCGAATGTGATATATATTTTAATTGGTTGAGCTATGTTCAAATTGACCTGAAAATTAAACAATTTACAGTTGACTACTATCCGATGGAGAAGATAAAATTAAGCAACTTTGTGATGTCAACTGCAGTTGACTTACATGAAAAGGAACAAATTGTAAGATAGCAAAATTCTAGCTAGTTTTTGAGTCAACCATGCAAACCCAAAAGAGAATATATTCCTTAATGCATGTGTCAAACAAATCAAAAAAGAATAATATAATGGCTATATATAGAGAGAGAGAGAGAAAACAAATCTCTTTGTTCAACCACTCTTTGAGTGCAAGAGAAGAAGAAGAAAAATCTAACATGAAGGGTTGAGTATTGTTTGGTAAGCCAAAAATGACTTGCCTGCAAAAATACTTGAGGATCTGACCTTTTTTGTTTGGTTTTCCATTGAAGTAGGAAGTCATCTTTTGGCTTACCTTCTCAAATTCTTCCCCTTCATGTTAGATTCTTTCTTTTGATTATTTCAGCTTATAAATCCTAATTTTCGTTCTTTCTTTAATGGGGATGGATTGATAATTTGTTGCGAGATGCTGCGTGAAGATGAAAGGAAGAGCGGTTTAGTATGATGGGAAGAGTATTGTTTGTTAGCCAAAAATGACTTGCCTGCTACATTAATTATTATAGTACGATGTTTTATAGCATGGTATTTGATTGTATTAGGCAGTCATTTTGACTAAATTGACAAACTCTTCTCAATCATACTAGACATTTTCTCTTTCTAAATTAACACACAACTTTGATTACTTAGAGAAGTTTACAATTACTTCTTGATCAAATGGTTAAAATATTGATGTTTATATTAACATTTAACAAGTAAAGAGACGAGGAAGTACACCTGATTGTAGGTGCGAAAATCGTATATTATTTTTAAGAACGTGGGAGTTGTCTATATTCACATAAATATGTGTCCAAATTAAAGAATCCATTCACACAACTTTTCCTCTTTTTCATATGGGTTGAACTATTATATCCCTTACATTAGGTTGAACGTTAATTTTTAATAATGAATAAATTATTTAAATACTAGAGGTTCAATTAATGAAAATAATCTAACAAAAATTCCTTATAACAAAATTAGTCCAAAAAATCTTAACTTAAATGTTTATTACACACATGCACGGGGCTGGTGTGGGGTGGTTTTTATTATACACATAATGATGAAATTTTTTTTAATAAGTGTTTCTTAGAATAGGTCTAATAAATTTTTAAGGTGATATTCATAAAAATTTTTACTTTTGAGAAATATTTAAAGAAAAAAGTGAGAAGAAATAGACAAGCGAGTAATTCAAAATCCATTTTTGTGAGAAAAGAAGTGGTTTTTAAAATACATTGTTATAGGAAGAAAATGAAGATCAGATTAAAAAACCGAAAAGGAGGAATGGAGCTGAAGAAGGAGTGGACCCGCGAAGCAAGGTAAGTGGGTCGGGACCCGGCAACTCAGGCCAGCCATAGCCGACCCGGGGTCAGCATCGAGCAGTGCTTGCACTGAGATCTTCTCGGTCCAATGGCTGAAAACCTGATCGGTTCTCATTGACCCCCGCACAACCCGATCCAAGTTGACTTGGTCTCGGGCCTGGATACAGCATGAGGCCACTCTATCTATATCATCTGAGTACATTCGGATTCAATTTATGTAAATCCTGGAGGGAATAGGATTCGACTAATGTAAATCCTGATTCGAAGGAGGGCGAGTCAAACCCTAAAGGTATGCCTAAATACCTACTCTTTACTACACTACAAATCGCCTGTGTGGCAAGAGCCACACAGTTCTTTATCTTATGTTTTGCAGGTTTTATCGATCATTTATTCTAGAAGATTGGTGCGTATCTGGCGAGACCCTAGGTTTCCTATATGATCGGCTATACATAAAAGCTTACCGATACTCATGTCGTGTGGATTGAATTACAAGACAGAAAAATGTAGGATTTGTATGTAAACATTGCACACATGCTTGAAAGCAATTATTGTGTAAGCAAATTTTGGTTTCCTTTCGTTTTGATTTTGCAGTATTTGGAATGGGAAGCAGACAACAGTCCACCCAACTTGTCCATATTCTTGCTAATAACAACGCCAAAAAGAAAAGGCAAGTTGGGGGAGTTGTTCTACCACGGCTTACCATTTTGAAAGGGGGTTTTTCTTTATCCCTATACATGGAAAGATGAAACAAGAAACTTTTCGAAGGTCGTGTTCTGTATAATTGCATTCTTGGGAGCTCATACAATGAATTTTGATGATTTATATCTTTTGTGTTTAATAGAACACTAGGGAGGAAGCACTAGCCTCATTTGTATCCCTCTCAAGTGGTGTCCTTCTATGCACAGATGTCGCAGCCCCTGGACTCGACATCCCTGGCGTCGATGGTATGCTTCAGGTTGGTTGGCTACGGATGTCAGTTCATATTCTTTTGCACATGAGGGAGCTTACTGCTGTAAGTGAAACAATGAAAATGCAGACTAATTCAAAATACATACAAGAGTAGATAACATATTACATACTTTATTTCCAACCCCTGCCTAAGCTCCTATACCCAAAGATAATTTTATATGAGTAGAAACAAGTGATCTAACTTCTGCAGGTAACGTGTGTCAGGTGAGGATTCGAACTCACGACCTCGGTGCCTTGTGTGTGTGGCTTCTCTATTATTGTCATGTGTTCTGCTGCAACTGTGCTCCTTAGCCGTTTTCTATAATCAGACCTTCCTACATATTTTGGCACATGAATCTGTCATTTGTACCAGACATGAGGTTGCTTCATTAAAATTGTCGTCGACCCACTTGCCTGTTTATCTTTAATCTAGTATTTAAATGTTGTGGCTGACTGATCAAAGTTTGAGCCCAGAGTAGTTCCATCATAAATGTTAAAGATTATAATGATCATCTTTGTTCTCTTTCCCTTTTTCTATCTATATCTGCTATGTATGGTTGAATATATCATTTTTTGAGATGTTTTTATTTGATTGATATGCTTTTGATGTAGATGGATGGAGTGTTGGCCTCAGTTGCCGAGACGATTAAGAACTTTGCAGTAATATATCTTGTCGATATCATAGAGGTTCCTGATTTCAACGCAATGTACGAGCTGTATGATCATTCCACTGTCATGTTCTTCTTTAGGAACAAGCACATAATGAGATTGATCTTTGGTGCTGGAAACAACGATAAGATAAACTGGGCACTCAAGGATAAGCAGGAGTTCATTGATATCATTGAAGACGTGGTTTAGTTACTCTTCAACCAATATCGCTACTAAGATGTCGTGCAAGTTCTTGTTGACGATGTTAGATTTAAGACATTGCATCTCATTTTGTGACTTTGTGTTATGACTTCTTGAAACACAGGATCATTGATGAAACTCTGAAGAGGGTCTATAGCTGTTTCTGATATGAAGTCCTTTTATTATGGTCAATAAGGTTGAATAATTTGTTTTCTTGTCTATTGATGATGTATTGGAATATAACAAACAGATATGAGCAGATACATAATGTTTATTTACCATATCCATTTGTACTTTTCAATTCTTTTGAAGTAACGATATATGCAGCTTCTACTTTCTGTGTAGTTTTTAAGGCCTAATCTTTCCTGCAATCATTTCTACCGTTCCCATCACTGCCATTCCAATGACATACCAAGTGATGCCTGTCAGTGTAGTCTGCATCCAGTGACTGTTTACTAACTCCAGTGCAAGAGAGCCCCCAATGTGTTCCTTCAAGCTGCTGGCACCGTCGTCTCTCGCCATTAGCTGAATTACTGCAGTTGCAATCATCGATATCGACACCGGTATTCCCCATCTCATGGGGCTAATATGACCACCATCACCCACTTCAAAACCAAGGTCTTTTGATTCTCTGTTAGTTTTGGTCTCCACTCTTGGCTTTGAGATTGTGCTGTTCAGAGTTTGAGTTGTGGCTGGAAGTGCAAGAGTGGTAGGAACCCAGTAATCATTGTTGTATATGTATTGTTTTGCTGCAGTTCTTGTTCTGCCTTCAAGTTTTTCCCTGGCTTGTTTCCTTGCAGTAGCAGCAGCTTGAAGTTTGCTGATTTCTGGTGTGGATTTGCTGCCTATGCGCATCAGGTTTTGGCTGTGCTTGGGTCCTGGTCCAGCCGGGGTGGCTGTCTGCCAAAACAGCCAATTTGAGATTGATCTGATAGTTTGAATTGCTGCCAACTGCGCTTCGCTTTCGAAGGTCGTCCCCTAAAAACCGATCCACACGACTTGGCTACATCAAAATTTTGAGCTGCTTTTCAAATTGTTAGCATATGGTATCTTTGAGTCTAACCTTGAAATGATCTTTGGTAGTCTTCTCCATGGCCTCCTTGAATCTGGTTTGGAACTTCTTCACGTCTGCGAAAATGTTCGACACTCGTTCGCCAGCAGCGTTGCCCATTCCCACTCGTACGTTTCCACGCGGTTGCTTTGACATTAGAAACTCCAGAGCTGCCAAGTCTGACCTTTCCACCATCCTGGAGAGACAGAGATAGATAGAGGAAATTTGAATGCTTAACAAGTTTAAGAGTTTGATTAAGCATAGCACTCACGAAATGCAGTCAACTGGGCAAGCTTCAATGGCTTCCATAACTTTATGTTCAGGATCAGCCCACTGTGCCACAACTCTAGCTCTCCCATAAACTGACTCAACAGCAAAAGTTTTCCCAGCAAATAAAGCACATTTCAAGCAGCCAATGCACTTCACTTCGTCTACAAAAACCGCTCGTTGTTCGTTTTCCGTTCCCAACCATACTGAATAAACTGGCTTCCCTGTGTAACCTCGAAGTTCTGCCATTTTTGCTTGTTCCTGTGAAGTTAACACCATTTTTTTTTGTTAGACATCCGATATATGAACTAAATTTACTTAATCCATCATTTTAAACTTTTGGATTGAGTAGTAGTTTATTCATCCTTTAACATAGTATGAAAGCCGAAAGTCCTATGTTTGAATCCCTCAATTGTTATTTCCTCCTCATTTTAAACTTTTGGATTGAGTAGTAGTTTATTCATCCTTAACATAGTATGAAAGCCGGAAGTCTTATGTTCGAATCCCTCCATTGTTATTTCCTCTTCATTTATAATGATTTCCACTCATTAGGGCGTGTTAGATATCTAATATATGAATTAAATTTTCCCAACTCATCAGCTTAAGCTTTTGGTTGCGTGGTGGTTTATTCATCAACATTTATCAAAAGACAACACGAATTAAACTCATCAAAGTTTTGAGTTTTGACCTTATCATACGCCGACCGAGAATTCGGATTCGAGAGAACTGAATAAGCGTCATTGAGAATGATAGCCATGTCATGACCAGCAGGACCGGCGATATCGGGGTGGCACTGCTTTTGAAGCGCGCGGTAGGCTGCCTTGATCCGTGATGGATTGGAGGCGTTGTCGATGCCGAGGAGGTCGTAAAGATCAAAGTCTGTGATTGAAGAAGAAGCCCTGCATGACAGAGTGTTGCCATAAAGCTTCCTGGAAGTAGAAGAGTTGCAGAAACCCAAGTTTGTTGGAATTGGATGGTGTCTTGTTGCAACTGTGGGTGTGTACAGAGGAAGCCATGGAGCATGCATTTTCCTAGTTTTCAAAAAGATAAGAGAAGCTAAGAAAGAATGGTTGTGAGTTGTGAGATTGTCCTAAAAAAGTGGAAGGAAGATATTTTATGATATGACAAGTGGCGAGATATTTTTGTTGCTTCCTATGAGAAGAGTCCATGTGGACGAGTTTCGACGACTAAAATAGGATTACCAAACAGGTCAAATCTACGGTTCTAAGAAGATATGGCCTACTGCAATATATAATAAACTGAATTTTAATATATAATAATGTTTATTGATTTTCCATTATTTTTTTTAATTCAACATAAAATCTAATTTTTTTTTTTGGTTGAGAATGAATGCCTTTAACCAAATATGTAAATAAATTTTTTTTTTAATATTTTGCTCTCGAAATTTTCGATGCTAAATGAAAAATTATTAAAAAAAAAATTGAAAGTTAATTTTGACCCTCCGACTAAGAATACAATTTATACATGTTTTCTTACTTATGATGGCTCGTTTTTTCTGTTTTGTATTAGTTCGTCATTAGAAGAAATAATTCTGAGAGATTAATAAGGTAAATACAAGACATTTGATGATAGCAAATCAACAAGTCCAGGAATTTATGAACATGAAACAATTTTATATAGATAAAATAATTTGGTATCCATATTATTTATCATGGCAGCTCCAAATTATTGAAACAGTAATATTTTTGAATCCTGAGTGCATTATTCTCATGTCAAAGAAACAGCCCACATTCCAAATCCATGCTTAAGACCACCTCAAACCTGAAATTAAAACCTCCCAAATCTAAGTTTAAGCAAAAAAAGAAGATATAAAGCAACTATAGTTCATATCAAGAGACTGATAAAGCAAGCATACCGTTGGAACTTTCCATGAATTGTTACAGTGTAATAACGTCGCATACCGCCATTTCCAATGAACTAGCCAGGACCGAGCATCGTTAGCTGTCGCATACTGCCATTTCCGATGAACTAGCCAGGACCAATCATCACTGACTCGTTGCATTGCCTTACAAACCCAAATGAGGAATTTGAACTTCGCAAAAAAACATGAAATGGAAGAAGCGTGGATCTTGATTCAGCAAATAGTACTTCAAAAACACATTTCTGATTGTGAAGTACAAACAAATTTTAGAGGACAAGGAAAAGAAAGAGGACCTTGTGGGTTGGGTTGTCTGCAGATTTTTCTCCTTCCATGTCAGTCTTTCATTTCTCGGTTCGGTGACTGAACAAAAGGTGAGTGATTCTATATCCGAAAGCTTGTTACTTCCCCAAGTCAGATGGTAGCCAAATTGACAGTAGAACTTCACTAGCAGCATGCTTAGGCCATCATTTTTGTTGCTCCAATGAGGCATAAGTGAAAACACTTCAAACAGCCAGTACAGTTTTCCAGTAATCGGACTACACCGACCCTACTTGCATCGCAGTACTCGGGAAGCTATCGGAGATCATATCGTTTTTCCCAGCATTTATCAAATCGACTAAGCTTGAAGAGGCTGGAACCCACCCCAACTTCTGCATAATGTCAAGAGCCTCTGAAGCTTTGTCTACATTACCTGCCTTGTAAAAACCAAGTAACAGAGCAGTACATGTAGTAGAACTAAGAGCAAGTCCTTTTTCCACCATTTCATCGAGTAATTTCAGAATTCTAGAAACATTTTCTTCCTTGCAGAGGTGAAAAATTAGAGCATCGAACACATCATCGTCCAACTTTATACCCTTCACAAAGCTTTCGTCAAGCAGCTTTAAGGCTTCTAAAGAGTTTCCCTCCTTGCAGTAGGCATCAGCCATCACACCATATGTTATTGCATCGCAGGCAATTCCCCTAGCTTCCATATCCTTGAACACAGAAATCATCTTGTATCTGTTTCCGATTTGGTTATAACCGAGTAAAAGTGAAGTATATGTAAGAGTATTCGGCACAATATTTCTCGTTTCCATATCTAGAAAAAGCTGCTCTGCCTCCTCCATCATTTCTTCTTTGCAGTATGCATCAATCAGAATTGTGTACGTCACATTATTCGGTGTCACCTGTTTATCGACCATATTTTCAAACAACTCTCTTGCTTCAACAACCTTTCCAAGTTTGCAGAAACCATCAACCAAAGAGTTGAAAGCAGAGGGGGAAGCAAGACTTTTCTGCAGCGCTTCATGAAATAAAGAAAGCGCTTTCTCCAAATTTCCTTCCTTGCAGCAACCATCAACGAGAATACAGTAAATGTAACAATCTGGAGAAACTGCCTTTGATATCATCTCATCGAACAGTTTAAACGCCTCAGTTATATTTCCAGATTTGCAATATCCATCAACAATTGTTGAATAAGTCACAACATTGGGACTCAAACCTTTTCCTTCCATTTTGTCAAAAAATTCTCTTGCTTTCTCCACCTCACCAAGCTTGCACAGTCCATTAATCAAGGTATTGTATATGACAATATTCGGATTAATTCCCTTAAGAAACATATCTTCATAAATCTGGGATGCCTTCTCAATCTCGCCTTTCTTGCAGAAACCATATATAAGAGAGTTGTATATAAAAACATCGGGCACCAAACCCTTGTTAAGGAATTCAGAGAAAACCCCCATCGCTTCTTCCGTTTTCCCATTCTTGGAGAGACCGTGAATGAGTGCACTGTATGTCTGGACGTCAGGAATCAACCCTTTCTCAAGCATGCATTTGAAAGTTGACAAAGCTTGTACTGTGTTTCCGACATTGCAATGCCCATCAATGAGCGAGGTATAGATTACATTGTTCGGCGCTATACCAGAAGATAACATGTTTTTGAAATACCTTTCTGCCACTTGGATTTCACCTGTCTTACTATATATATTAATGAAAGCTCCATAAGTATATGCACTAGGCTTTATTCCTTTCTCACCCATATCCACAAGCAAAATTTTTGCTTCTTCCACCTTTTTGGCCTTACAAAGACCAATTATAAGAGAATTATAGCAAAATACATCAGGCAGGACCCCATTTGCTGTCATCCCTCGTAGGACTTCTATTGCACCTTCATATCTACCTTCTTGGACATAAGCCTTAATCAGGGTAGCGTATATAACGGCATTTGGTTTCAACCCGTTTCTAATCATCTGCTCTAAAACTTTATTAGCCTTTTGTAGATCACCAGAACGACAAAAGCCATTGATAAGCACACTATAAGTGAACAACGATGGCATCAAATTCCTTGCTTTCATCTCTGCTAGTAGCTCGTAAGCTTTTGCCATGTCGTGGGATTTCAAATATCCATCAATCAACGAGTCATAGGTACGAGTATCCGGTTCTACGCTAGTCATAAGCATCTCGTTGAAAAGAGCCATTGCTTTCTCCATCTCACCAGCCTTAGAGATGCCCCTGATAATCGCATTATAAGTTACAACGTTCAACTTAAGTCCACGACTAATCATCTCATCTTTGATCCTCAATGCCTCTTCGATATTCCCTTGCTTCATGAACCCATCAATCAAAGCAGTGTAGGTAAAATGGTTAGGATTCAGACCCGAATAAAGCACACTTTCCAATATCAGTTTTGCTTCTTCTGACCTCTTCTGTTTGCAAAACCCATCAATGAGTATAGAATAAGTATAGCCATCCGGAACCAACCCCTTCTCCATCATTGATCTTTTTACCGCTAAAGCTTCATCAACAGCTCCGGTCCGACACAAACCCCCAATAATGACATTGTAGGTGACCGAATTAGGTTTACATCCCTTCTCCTCCATCTCAGAAAGAACCATTCTGCCCTTTACCACATCTCCAACTTTGCAATATGCATTGATCACATTAGTATAAGTATAAACATCAGGGGCTATCTTAGCCTCCACCATACCTCCATACACCTTCCAAAACAAGCCCATTAAATTACCCTTCAATAAATCCCTCATCAAACCATTACAGCATATCAAGCTGGGAAGAAACCCGCCATTAATGGAAGCTAGAAAAACACTAGAGGCCTCTTTCAGAAAACCCAACTTCCTAAAGTTATCAATCAAAATATCAAAAACAATCAAGTTAGACCCACCGCACTCTCTACAGCACTTAACCAATGATTCTAAAATCTCCAATGGCGGCTTACGCGTCTCAAGCATTTTCTCAAACAAGTTATCGGCACGGGGGAAAAGCCCTGAACTACAGAGATGAATTGCGAGAATCGAATAAGAATGCAAGTTTTGTGGAGTACCCATTTTCGAACTGGACCAATAGAAGAAGCTTTGAAGCCGCACGGGGTCGCCGATTTCGTTCTTGTGTAAAACAGAGCGGACGATTTCTGGGTTTAGCTTCCTCAGATTGTCCTGGCTGTTTAAGAGGATCTGCCAATCGCTACGCTTCAGAATCGTGGAGATTTCGTGAACAGTTTCATCATTTCGATCGGGTGTGTTTGTGGTGGAGAAGAACATAAAATGAATACAAACATCATTCGCGATTTGGGGGAAATTGGTATTTTGGAGAGGGAAACTACAGAGCTTTCTTCGAGGGTGTGAATTCACAGCCATTTGCCGGATCAAGCACATAGAATTTGCCATTTTCTTGGTTTCTATGAAGCTTGTAAAAAAGAAGCGGATCAAATTGGGGGGACACCGAAACAGAACGTGGAACTGATTCCGAAATGGGTTAAAATGTAGGATTCAGTCATGGGTTGGGCGAATTAAGAGAAACCCAGATGGATGATCTAGAAGCACCATCTTAATTGAGCTCTAGGTGAAAGGGTGCAGTGAGATTAGACTCCACTTCAAGTTACAGAGGGAGGCCATTTGAGATCGAGCAAAGTAGGGTTCTTTTTCCCAAAATTGGCACAACTGCCAACGGGAGTGTTTCGTTTTTTTTTTTTTTTTTTTTGGCTTTTTTAGTACAAGATATATATGGTGTGATCAAACTGATCTTAATAAAAAACTATAGGTAAATTATCGTTGAGTTAGGTTCATATTAATGTCAATACGAGTGTTTTTTTAAAAGACAATACAATAAGATAAAGATATTTGAGCTATGAATATAATAAGATATTTCAACTATACATGACTTGACTCATGTAAAAATATATTAAAATTTAATTTTTTTTCCTTCAAAAAACTAAGTTTAAATTTATTTTTTTTCAAGTTTTCAAGTTTACTCTCTATTTTGATATTTAAACTTTCAAAATATTTACATGAGTACCGAACAAAAAAAAAGAAAGGTGATCAGTGAATTAGACTAAACTAGACACATCTTTTAAAATATACTATATATTGTCACAAAAGAGAAAAAAAAAAGTGCAGCATAGAAGAAAAAAATATTATCTTCCACAAGTTCCTTGGGAGAGAATGTAAAAGATGAATCATAGGTTTTAAATAAAAAAAACTATGAATTTTTCTCGTCAAAATAGTAAGCAAATCATTTTTGGCTATCAAACAATACTATTATCTTCACGATACATCTTTCTTTCCAAGCCCTTCTTGATAAAAAAAGATTTAAAACATTTTCTTATATAAAAAGAAGAAAAACTCTAACATAATAGATAAGAACCTGTCAAATTAGTTCAAGACGACTGCCTATAATATAACTAATTAAGAGTTTCTGTAGTTAAGAAACTTGAAATTATTAAAAAGCTAAATCAACAGACAAGTCATCGTTGGCTATGAAACAAGACTCGTATCTTCATGTTAGATTTATCTTCCCCTCTCAAAATGGAATGCTTTGACAATTTTGAGTTTGGTGGTCTCCCTACATTTATAGCCTATAAAAGGCAACTGCATGGGATGAGGAATATGTATATATTCTTCAAGGTTGCATAGTGGCATTGACTAAAATAAAATGTCACAATTTACCTTTTTAAAGTCAACTCAGTTCACCTAGGAAAAATTAGAGCCCCTCTTCAAAGTCAACTATGAATGTTTTACGGTATAAATTGACGCGACTACAATCAATTTAACCTTTTTGAGAGTCAACGATTGAGATATTGAAAAAATAAGGTTGCCATCATTTCGGCACAAAAATATGACTTACCATGGGGCGAGATATGATCGAGTTTCTAAGCACACTGCTGCTAATTAAGCTCCTAAACGCATCCATGATCGAATTTCTAAGCTCATCTACCGCCAAGCTCTTAAACTCATCCATAGTCGAGCTCTTACGCTCATCTAGCTACCGCTGAGTTGATCTTAAACTCATATATTGTCGAGCTCCTAAGCTCA
Source organism: Momordica charantia (assembly GCF_013281855.1). Taxonomy (NCBI): domain Eukaryota; kingdom Viridiplantae; phylum Streptophyta; class Magnoliopsida; order Cucurbitales; family Cucurbitaceae; genus Momordica; species Momordica charantia. The sequence goes on along the minus strand of NW_028275167.1, from coordinate 26,624,478 downwards.
ATCTACCACCGAACTCCTAAACTTGCCCATATGAAAGGATGAATAGCCGACCTCATACATTACTGACTTATGGTCCGACTGTCCATAACTGTCCAACCGTCTTATTGTAACGGTCATAACGGACATGCCCATTCACTCTGTCTATAAAATGATCTTCATTCATCATGTACGCAATTCTGCTCCAAGAACGACCTACTTGAGCTTGCGCCTTACTAACTTGAGCATCGAAGTGTGTATGTTTCCCTTTTGTAGGTCCTATCTTGCTTAAGGTTGCACCTCATCAACTCATCCAGTTGCCATGTGGCCAACTTCGATAGCTTGACAAAATCCTACCTCAACACCTTCAAAACTTATTCTTATAAGTGGTAACATGAGCTTATCTTAGCGGTAATTGGCACATGTCTCTAACCATATAAAGTCATGAGTTCGAATGCCACTCACTTGTGGTATTAAAAAAATGTCTTATTCTTCTAAATTCATACACGCCCTATGCATAAATTTCCCTAGTTGGTTCACACCGTTATTTCTTATTGTTAGTTTAAGTTATACCCTATTTTAATTTTAATGGACTATCCTTGATTTCATTTGGTCTTTTATAGAGTTTAAAAGTTTCAATTTGATCCAAATAATATACGGTTACATTTTCTAAGATATCATTACTATTACTAAAGTCAACAATTTTCCTTCACGTATTTCTTTTTAACATAACAAAGAAATTGCGATAAACTAGTCTCTCTTTTATTTAAGTATAACAAATTGAGAGTATAGAGATTTTAACTCCCGACCTCAAAAAAAGAGGAGTAAGTGTTAATTATCACTGAATTATACTCGTGTTAGGCGATAAACTAACCTTAAGCTATATATCGAATGTAACCATTCATACCGTGATGAAAAAAGTAGCCTCCATGGCAGCCAACTAGGGCTAAGCATTTATGCATATTCCAAGTGCATTATATTTGGGTTGAGGAAAAAAAAAAACCCTTGTTTTAATTTTTTTTTTTCTAAACGACCACGAACAGCTGACTCTAGGGAAATGAAATAAAAGCATCAAATATCATTTTAGGTCCCATAATGCAACTTTAGGAGAATATATTCCACTATAACTTTCACCCCATGTGGTTGAATATTTTTTTGTGTATAAAAATGGAGTCCCAATGCTCAAAATTTTCAAGCAAATTTCAAGTAAGGAAGATGGATCTAGCATGAAGATATTAAAGTCTTGGTTTAGTAAGCCAAAGATGACTTGCCTACTTTGAAAACTTGTAAAAAAATGGAAGTTTCTTCGTACGAAGACACTTTAAGTTTCGTATTTGTAGGCAGTTGTCTTTGGCTGACTTGATAGACTTTTCTCTTTCATGTTAGGTCTTTTCTAATCTCTCGAGAAAAGTTTGGAATACTAGGGAGAAGGTTTGATACTGGAGAGATTATATTGAAAGAAGAAGCAAAAGGAAAGAGAGGTATAGTGTGAGAAGATAAGAGCATTTGTGTGATAGCCAAAAATGACTTGCCTACAAAAGTTCATGAAGATTGTTGAACTTTATGTTCTCTAATTGATCGACACTTATTTCATATGTAGGCAGTTATTTTGCGGCTAACTCACAAAGTCTTCTCTTTTCATGCTAGACTTTCTCTTTTGCGAATAATCTGAAGATGCGATATGGATCCTTTCATGAAAGGATGTTTTTTTTTAATAAATTTGTTTGCTTATAATTTCTTCATTTTATGATCACTTGGTAAAAGAAAACTTGTGAAATCTTTAACCCTTGCTCTTCTAGTTCTTGATTTGAAGGGCATTTGTTTTTCAAGAAATGTTGATGTTTACTAGGGCATAAATGTATTTAGTAGCCCTCTCTAATACACTTCTTAATTATTATTATCATTTTTTAAATATTCTTAAAATCATATACAAACTGGGTTTCAGAGCATAGAATTTTTGTTAGAAATTTATTTCACAGGACTTCCTTTGGTACGGTACTGTGTTCTTGATACTTATTTCTCCTTTCCAATTTTTGAGAAATATAAACATTGATAAATATTATTGTTTTTAATTTCTCATTTTTTAAGAAATATTTCTGTATTAGAAACAACAAAATCAAGTTTTCTGGTTTCTTAATCTAGTTTCCGTTTTTTTTTTTTCCAAACATGGATAAAAGTATTATTTTTATCATTTTTTTAATGCACGATAAAAATAACTAAATAGATACAATATAAAATATTTGAATATTTAATTTGGAAAAATTAAATGTTATATATTATATAATGTTGATGTAAATATAGCAGCTTATATTTACAGATAACACTTTCAACAATTTATACTCTTGTAAAGTCAACTCCTAGTTGGGAGTTGAAAAATTAGATGTCGGTTTCAATAATCAAATATCCATGGCATGGAATTGCAGGGCCACTTTTCCCACTTGCTAGTTATTTAGAAGTCATGGTCTCTCTTCTACAACTATATTTCCTTCTCAATTTTTGAAATCAATACGTTAGTCGGGTGCAAACTACGAGGCAATGCCCTCGATTCTATATTATGATATGATAGTATAAATTGTAGACTAGATTGATATGATTTAGGAATCGATTTGATTTTATTGATATGATTTGGGATTTAGAATTTAATTTTAGATATTATTTTGATTTAGATGTTTTATTCCGAATTAGGAATCATCCAATTATAAATAAGATGATAGGTTGAATTAAATATGAAACCTAAGTGGAAATTTAAAATTCACGTCCTTTAAAAAAAAGAAAGAACGATATCCTTATCAAATTTGCCAAAATAATATGAACTCTGAAAAATGGAAGTTTTATATGGAATTTGTAAGCCCAATTGAGAATCCGACGTGTAAGTGTGACTAGGCTTCATTAAGTGTCGGGTTGTGCACGTGGAAGCCACGCTGAATGCACTAACCACACAATGAACCCCACGTGCCCTTCTTAATCACCCCACAATTTAATTAAGCACACATTAATTAATTAACTTGGACAAACCCATCATCCCTTTTAAAACCCAACAAGTTTCCCATATTATTGCCTCTTCATAATTTAATTCCATTTTTCAATTTAAGAACTTAAAAGAGAAGAATTTTGGGACTCACAGTTGTATTAATTAAACTTTGATGATTTTGTATTAGTTTCTAATTAAGTTGGAAAGTTTTTATTTTGAATTGGTCTATTGATATATAAATATAACTATATATAACTTGAGAATAATTAAGGTCAGAAGTTTGATGTGCTTCGTGAATTCAGCAACTTCAACACTTTAAGATAAAACAAATTCATAAGCTATAATTTGAAGACTCCGAATTTGGACCCGGAGGGTAGGGAGAAATTTGTTAACTTAAGTATACTATTAACTAATAATAGAATCTATATTCAAAGTTAAGCAATTGAGCCTACCATAAATTCACAATCTTCATTTGAAAAAATATATATATATATATATATCAACATTCTCCCCTAGCAAAATTTAATATAAAATCTCATTCATGTAGTCAGCAAATCTCACTAATAAAACCCTGAAATCATTCTCATTCTCATTCACTTATGTTTAATTATATATACTATATTATATAATTATAGTATATGATGATGTGATGCTGCCTATGATGATGCAGTCATCACAAGTTGTGTGTGTGTGAAGAAAGATCTCCTGCATGATTCTTGCAATTGCTTTGTGTGTGCTCAATCCTCACTCCTCCAATGGCTGACTTTTCTCCATAGAAAGTCGACTCAATCTCCACCCCTCACACGTGGCGACATACCATTGGACGGCTCCATTAATCACCATGATATAATGCTTTCACCATGCAATAATCAAAGCCATGAACCATGCTTCCTTTAATTTCTCATACTTAAAATGAGAAAAAGAAAATTAAATTAGCAAACAATTTTGATTCACCTCACTTTCACTGAAGTAACAATTTATTTATTGAATTTTAGTCTGTAATGTTAGTCCGTGTACTTTCAAATGGATAACAACTTAATCTCTAAACTTTAATATGTAACAATTTAGTTTCTGTGGTTAAAATTTGTAACTATTTAGTTTTTATCGTGAAAAATCTTATCAAAGTTAAAGTATTCCTTTTTATCGTATAACAATTTACAAACTTTAAACTACAATGATTAAATTGTTACATAATAAAAGACTAAATTGCTACGAACTAAAGTTTAAAAGACTAAATTGTTATTCCAATAAAAGTAATAGACGAAAAGCATTTCTTAATCAAAATATTATTATAAAACATTGCTTACGCCTCACAACATTCTCTAATTCCTATAAATAATCTTCATTTCACTTGTGGTTTCTCCATAGTTTTGATTAAGAAAATAAAAAGTTTCAAACTTTTGAGAGAGAGAGAGAGAGGAAAATGGATGTTGTGAGAATGTGGAGCCGTGTGATTAGGGGTGTGGCGTTGGCGGTGTTCGTGGGGTGGCTTTTGATATGGATCATGATGCCCACCAATACTTACAGGCACCAATGGCTTCCCAAAATCCGACAGAAGAGTTATTATTCTGAGTATTTCGGATCAGAAGGTTTATAGACTTAAATTCACTTCACGATTTTTTGGTCTGAGATAGATGTTTTAACCAATTGAACTTCGTTTGACGTTAAAATTTTTATGTTGATCTTTGGGACTCATATTTTTTGTTTTTGGCACATGCAGGGACTACGCTTTTGATTTACACGTTTCCCATTTTGTTCATCGCTGTTTTGGGCTGTGTTTACATTCATTTGGAACGCAAATGTAAGGATCAAAACATGCAAAAAATCAGGTAATCAAAGTTTTATATATAGTTTTGGAAAGTCTAAATTACGGAAAATACTCCTCAACTTTGTCCTATTTTTCTTCAAAAATATTTCTTCTCTTTCAAAAGTTTCAAATTACTATATTTTACCTTTCATAAACATTATTCAAAGCAAAGTCTACTTTTAAATTCGCTTTCAACAATCCCACCAAAAAAATCAAAGCAAAGTCTACTTTTAAATTCGCTTTCAACAATCCCACCAAAAAAATCATGTATAGGAATCCAAATTTGTCGGGTACCTCGTAAACCGAGCTTCTAGAGATGTATAGCAATGGTAACATTATCAAACAAACTTAATTACTAACGAATCCTTGTGATCGGGTTCAGCAAGAGCGGCCGCCGTTTCGCGACGTGGAGACGGCCGGCGATTGTAAAAGGGCCTCTGGGGATAGTGTCATGGACGGAGGTGGCGCTGGTGGCCATGTTCATGGCGCTTCTTGTTTGGTCATTGGCCACATATTTACACAACAGCTTCGTCGCCGAGAAAGAGTAAGAAAATCCCTTCTTCACATGGCCTTAACTGCAAATTTAAGTAACTGCATGGGAAACTAAAAATAATATTAACATCATAATTTGGACCAGATGGGAGATTAAACTGGGAAGTGCAGCGTTTTGGCTGGGAATTGTGGGGAATATATGTCTAGTTTTTCTCTTCTTTCCGGTGGCGCGTGGGTCGCCGCTGCTGCCGCTGCTTGGCCTCACCTCGGAGGGCTGTATTAAGTACCACATTTGGCTCGGACATATGACCTTGGCCTTCTTCTCCGCTCATGGCGTCTGCTTCGTCATCTATTGGACCGCTACTCATAATCTTTCTCAGGTACCATATCATCATTACCTCTAACTCAAGCAAATGAAATTTAACTAGCATAAATGTTAATATGGTATCAGAATCCAAAACTCTCAAACGAGCATCCGAACTGACGTTACAAATCTATTAAACATGAAATTACAAGTTCAAAGATACTTATTAAAAAAAATTTAAATATAAGTACACAATTTTAGAACGAGAGAATATACTTATGATTTAATAATGTTAAAAGGAATTATAAGTCGTGGAATGTATAAATTAATTCTACCTTATTCTTCATTAAAAGAGAAACATATTATTAAAATAGTTTTTTCACTCAATTATATCCTGAAAAAACATAAAATTGTTTTGGAGACGTAGAGTTAACGAATGAGCTCTAGAATTCGTTGTCATGATAGGATAATTAATATTAGCAAATTTCTTGACGATTTTGTGAAATATATCCAATTATTTATTTATCCAATCCGAATTTTATTGGATATTGATGTGAACTTAATGATTTCATCCATGATTGAAGGCATATTAAATTATTTAAATATTCAATCATGCATAAGGTGGACAAATTAATGTTAGTTCTTAATTAATTATGGGTTAATTACATATAAAGTTTAGTATCAATTATCATCCCCAATCAAAATATTATAAGACTTAATAAAGAAACTTTTTATGATCTCTTATGGACTAATCAACCTTGTTTTTTTCTCTCTTATTATATTTTATTTCTCCTTCTGTTCCAAGTGAACTAAAATATCTGTTATAACTTCACAACTCATTTGCTTTTTTAAATTCTAGTATTTTATATTAACTATAATATATTAAAACTCATCAATCAAATAAACGTTCTCTTGTATTTTTGAATTTTTTTAAAAAGAAAAAATTCTTTAAAGTTTATCTTAGTCTTCTTGATCATCTGATCTGATCTTTTTCTTTCACCCTTCATGTTTTCCGTTGTTTGTCTAAGAAAGAACTAATCGGTTAGTAAATTCATATAATTTTTTTGTGCCGTATTAACATCATATCTATTAAATACTAATGTCACATTAATTTTTTTTATTAAATTTTAGCACCACTCATTAACAACATCCATATATTATTGTCAAAGCGAGCATAGTTCGACGGTAATTGACATATATTTTACATGTTGTACTAAAAAAACACCCACATATTATTGTACATGAGTTTAACCCAGCAGTAATTGACATCGTTCTCTAATCAACAGGTCATGAGTTCATATTCCATGCCTCATTTGTTGTACTTTAAAAAATCCTACATATTATTTTAAAATAAAGTCTTTGTCAATTGGAAATTTGCATGTTTGTTGCAAAGTTTTAAATGTCGATTTCGATGAAAATGTTGAGATCTTTATGTGGATATTTTTGAAAATTGTACAAAAATTTAAAAAATCATAAAATATATTTAAATTAACAAATAAGCATTTTAACATTTCTAAAGAATTTAAAATGATTAATATTAATATCACGTCTATATTAGTCTTTTTTTTTATATTTTTCATATTTTCGTTTTTTTTTTTTTTGTAAGACTATGGAAATATCAATTTACTTCTGATGAGGTTGAATATCTAACCCATAAATACACACAAATGTCAATATGTAATTCATACAATAGTTTGTTGTAAGACCAAAAGTCAAACAAGTAGTAAAAAAAGATCACCACTTCACTTCACAGAAGTGGGGTGGGCCTAAAAAGCCCACTTGGATCATCTTGCTTAGGCCCACTTCAGAGTCTCACACACCCAAAAAGAAATGAAAGAAAAAACATAAAAAAAAAAAAAAATCTGTTTTTAATTATGTAAATTTTGAAAACCATTTTAGAAGTCATAATAAATAAACTAACTTGAATTTGAATCTTTGTTCAGATGCTTGAATGGTCAAAAACAGACATATCAAACGTAGCTGGAGAATTAGCTCTAGTTTTTGGACTCATAATGTGGGCGACAACTTTCACTCGAATTCGGAGAAAGTTTTTTGAGGCTTTCTTCTACACTCACTATCTCTACATTCTCTTCGTTGTCTTCTTCATCTTCCATGTTGGTATCTCCTATGCTTGCATCATGCTTCCTGGCTTTTACCTCTTCCTCCTCGACCGCTACCTCCGCTTCCTCCAATCTCGTCGTCGGGTTCGTCTACTCTCCGCTCGCATCCTCCCTTGCCGTACTCTAGAGCTCAACTTCTCCAAGCACCCAAGTACGGCAAAATTTTACCTTTTTTAACTCTTCAAGTTTCCAATCTTAATGTTCTTATATGATGATCCATAAACTTCTAGAGTGGGGTCTAAGAATAGGTCTTAGACTAAATATTAAAAAAAAATGTTATAATTTCCTAAAATTTCAAATCTTTTCCTTTTTACTCTACCCTTAACTGGCCCTTAACTGGATTCAAAGACTTCTAAACTTTTTATGTTGTTTCAACTTTATTTCATTTTGGTTCATCTATTTTTAAAATATTCGTTTTGATTACTGTCCTTTCAACTTTAGTTTTTGTATTTTAAAAAGTGATTATTTTGGTCCATCTTTTCAAAAATTTAACACAAATTCTACTCATACTAGAAAAAATGATATTAGAAATATAATAAAAGGATCAAAGTAGTCCATTTTCAGAAGTACAGAGATAAAAACAAACATTTTAAAATCAACGAAAATGAAAAAAAAAAACTAACTTCATTTACCATAGTGACGGATCATTCTAACTTTAAAAACTGTCTGAATAAATCTCTGAGCAAAATTCGATTTTGGTTTCTTTTTGTGTTGATTAGGTTTGAAGTACAACCCAACAAGCACCATGTTCATCAACATCCCCACAATCTCCAAGCTCCAATGGCACCCCTTCACCGTCACTTCCAACGCGGATTCAGACGCCGATTCACTCTCCGTCGTCATCAAATGCGAAGGAATTTGGTCCTCCAACCTCTACCAAACCCTCTCCTCCCCCAATTCCGCCATTGACGCACATAACCAAGCTTCCCTCGAAGGCCCCTACGGCCCTGTTTCCTCCCATTTCCTCCATTTCGACTCCCTCCTCCTCCTCAGCGGCGGCAGCGGCCTCACCCCCTTCATCTCCATTCTCCGCCACCTCCTTCACGCCCACAAATCCGGCCAAAAAACCCCCAAAATCCTCCTTGTTGCCGCCTTCAAAAACTCCTCCGATTTGGCCCTCCTCCACCTCCTCCTCCCGGCCTCCGGCGACGCCCTCCCCGCCGAGTTAGAGATCCAAATCGAAGCCTATGTAACCAGAGAGAAATCGAAATCCCCCCAAAACGAAAACCCAGAAATCAGAACGGTGGTTTTCAAACCCCATTTGGGGGATTCGGCGGCGGCGGCGATTTTGGGGCCCAACGGGTGGCTGTGGCTGGCGGCGATCATCTGCTCGTCGTTCGGGATCTTTCTGGCCCTAATTGGGGTTGTGACCAGATTCTACATTTACCCAATTGATGGAAATTCGAACGACGTGTTCGATCTGTCTCTGAGGTCGTTTCTGCACATTGTGGGGATGTGCCTGTGCATCGGCATAGCCGGCGGTGGAGCTGTGATTTGGAACCGGAGAAGGGCGGCCATGGAGGGGAGGCAGATTCAGAGCATTGAAGGGTTTACGCCCAATGGGTCTCCTTCTCCGATGGGATTTCATGGGGAGAGGGAATTGGAATTGGAGAGTTTGCCTTACGAAGCTCTTGCAAAATCTGTCAATGTTCATTATGGAGAGAGGCCCAATCTCGCCCGTAAGTTGCATTTTTTCTCGTGAAAGAAGCCATTATTAAGGGTTAGTTTGGGAGCGAGGTGGAGTTATTGATTTTGGAAAAAAAAAAAAAATATATAGTGTAATTGATTTTTTTAAATTAATTTTTAAAAATCAATTTTTTAAAGTGATTTTTTGTGTGTCTTTGGAAGTGACTTTTCATATGGTTGAAGTTGTTTTTCATTTATCATATTTTGGCAAATTAGAAATTTGGCTTATATGGTGAATTCTACCATCACTCTTAAACTCAGTACTTAGCTTTCTTAAAATCGAGTGTACTTGGAGTGATAGTAGAAGTGATTTTGAAAAAATAGATTTAAGTATAATTAATTTTCCAAAATCACAATACTTAAAAATTAATTTAAATTGATTTGTGACGGTAAGATTAATTATTTTGAAACATGAAATTTAAATATAATTGATTTTCCAAAATCTCCATCAAATAATATCTTAAGAATCATTTCCTAAAATCAATTTTTTAATATACAAAAACATGATCAGTGATTTTGAGGCAAAAGTAATTATGGTCCTATCAAAATCACTCTCAAACACATCCTACAATTTCTGATTTATGAAGTGTTGTAGTAAAAGTGGCCGTGTATGTTTATGCAGGAATTGTTTTGGAATTCAAAGGGGAAAACGTTGGAGTTTTTGCTTCAGGGCCGAAGAAGATGAGGCAAGAAGTTGCAGCCATTTGCGCCTCTGGTCTGGCTCAAAACCTCCATTTTCAGTCCATCAGCTTCACCTGGTGAATAATCCAATACTTAATGATAATAATGGATGCTCTAAATCTAATCTTACATGTATGCAATTTTAATTACAATCTTGTATGTCTTTTTTTTTTTTTTTTTTGGAGTTTTTTGAGAGGAAGAAAGTATTGTTCTTGTTGGTGTTGTTTTTAAGGCTTTGGACTGTATTTTGACTCGTAAACAAATCAATAAAATATCTAAGCCCTACTTGAAAATGGTTTTTGATATTAAGAGATGGTCCCATTTGGTTACATTTTTTTCTTGTTTTTTTTCTGTTTTTAATTTTTAGAAATATAAGTTTTTTATAATTGTTTGTGTTTCTTGTTAAGAAAGGTATTTGAAATTGCTTAGAAAATTTCATAAGTTAAATCATCATTTCATTATATATTAAAAAAATAAATATAACATAAAAATGTGAATATCTCATTTAAAAATTAAATTTTTTATAAAAATAATTTTTTTAACTTAAAATTTAATAAATAAAAAACAAAAAAAGTGATTAACGGTAAAAAAGAATAAAAAATAATTACTAAAGGCAGTTATGTCTTCATTTGTCTAGACAAAATGAAATGATAAACAAAAAATCAGAAATAGGAAAAAGATACCTATACTTTTGCTAAAGTAACAATTTAGTTTTTATACTTTCAAACTGGTAGCAATTTAATCCTTAAAATTTAGTAGGTAACAATTTAATCCAGGTAGCTTTACTTGTAATGATTTCGTTATCCCTATCGTGAAAAATTTTATTAAATTTCTTATACATATAGATTGATAAATTAATGAGCGTCTAAATGTATTTATAAATTACAAATACTAAATCGTTATAGGATAAAAATCGATACTTTATTTTTATAATTTTTAAACTATAGTGACTAAATCATAATTTTATCGAGAGTATAGAGTTGACCTATAAATAATCATTTGGTCTGGATTGGTGGTTGGATGGCTGCCACGTGGAGAGATCTAGCCGTTGAGTGTAGGTTGTAATTTTGGAGTTCAAATGTGTTGAATTGATTTCATATATATTTTTACATACTATTTTATTGATAGTAATAGGATTTATTAACCAATAAGGAAAAGTATGAATAAGATAATAAGATATTGCCTAATATTGTCCAATTTTTAATAAATAAGATAAGGGGTGGAGGATATTGATAAGCACAACAGCTCAGCTATATTCAATCATTTTAATTTTTAACTACTAAACTAAACCACTAATGGAAAATTCAGCCATTCAATGTTAGCCCACATCGTTTTATAAATAAATTCTTTCTTAATCTAAGTAATTAATCTTAATTGTTTTTGTTTTTATATGTATTTTAAAACATCTCATAACTTGTCAAACCGAACATAGTCAACGATAATTGATATATATCTTCAATTAAGAAATTGTAAGTTCGATCCTCCACTTCACATATTGTACTAAAAAAAATATATTGTCACAAATTTCTTTCCTTTCACGTTACATTTACAGTTTGGCATGAATAATGTTATAAAATTCAAATTTTGAGCTCCATAGGGATGAATAACATTAACTTCCTCCATGTGCGATCTTAGTATTTTTAGTCTTTGTTTTATTTTTTGTTATCGTTGTTTAAAAAATGTCCATTTTGATATAACGTTTGAGATGATTAGATATTTTAAATTTTAATATCATTGTTTTTATTATCTTCTAATTAAGAATAAATCACAAAATTTAATTAGATCTTGTTTTTTTCCTATTAATATCAGAGACACGATTGTTTGACTTTGACCTTTCTATATAACAGGTCCTACTTCAGATATTATGGCATGTTGTTTCATGCCGCACTACAAAGACTCTTTTGTTGTAGATTTTTACGACATGTCCCCCTTTACAAGAATTAATGTTGGATTTTCAGTCGAGACAAAATTCTACATTTTAATTTTTTTTATATTATATTTTTTTAAATCTTCCATTTTTAGGAATAATTTTGTTAAAAAAAAAAGATTAAAATCTTAATTTTTTTTTTAATAGAGATGGGTAGCTTCTTTCTTTTGTTTGACAAAAAAGGTCTCAATTTTTAGTCTATTAGTGTCCCCTCCAGTCAAGAATTGGGATAGGTTTCGCTAGTGAATAATTTAAAACATATTATCTTAATCGTATTTTAGTCAAATTTAATTATAAACTTGTGCTGGATTGGTGTGGTTTTTTAAATTTTTATTCTTTTCATATTGTATTTGGTTTTTAAAACTCGAAGAGAGAGAACGATAGTTGTTTGTTTCCGTTTTTCAAGTATATTTGACATATTGAAAATCAATAATAAATAAAGCTCTATTTGAATTTTAATGTGATTAATCAAATTGATTTTAGCTCTTTGCTCTCAATTAATGGTTGAATAACTACCATGTAGATGGATATTGGTTGTTGAAAATAAGTCGTAGCTCATTTTGATATTTGAATGTGGTCCCTTCAATCTACTGCAATTTAATTTATTAATAAGAGTTTCTTAATCCATAAGCACGAGATTCAATACGATATTACATACATTAGGCTATTTGTGAAGTGCTAATGACAATTAAAAAATTTAAGAAAATGAAATCAAAATTCTAAGATATGCAGATAAGAAAGATATTGTATTTTAAAAAGAAAATACAGAAAGTCAAAAAAAAAAGGAAGGTAAAATTGAAATAGACCGGTAAAGAATAGCTTGCAATACACGAAACAAACCATTCACACCAACTCAATAACTAAACTACCATGCTTCCAAAAAAAAAAAAAACAAACAAACAAAATGGTTTTTACTTTCTATAATTCAATCTTATTATTATCTTTTTTTTTTAATCTCGAAACTTAATTTAAATAAGACGGCCATAAATTTGAATTTTAATTCTCACTTCGGTGGTTCAATTTCAAACGTATCAAATGAAAAAAAAAAAATTTGTTTGTTGTGACGTGGAGTTTCTTCGCACAAAATTGTGAGAGATTAAAATAAAATATCTCTGAAAAAAAATCTAACGGCCTGAAAGTGGAAAATAGAATTTACATTTGCCAAGAAAAAGAAAAGAAAAATAAAGAGAGAAAATATAATTTAAAGTTTGAAACGAATAATTAACTATTTTATTGAGTATCTTTCGGGGGAATATTCCAGATTAAAAATATATATATTTGTTTTCAAGAATTTAAAAAGAAAACAATCGTACATCAAATTTCTCGGCAAGGCGAAAGAACATTTTGTGGCGCCGTGGTGCAGAGCACTGAAAATCACTTCGAAATTTCTACGGAATTGAAAGAGTCAATATGGATGATTTCAGTCTCTGTTCGTATAAATTTTTCAATCCGCTTCGTCGATTGTCCTTCTCCTTCATCAGTGAATTCAACATCCAATCTCCCAACTATGGCAGTTCAATCCAAATGTTTCTATTCCGGCCACCGATCGACCGGCGGAAGTTTTCTTATCAGGAAGAAGAACAAGAGACCGATTTCCTCATCAGACTTCGAATCGCAGCATTCAACCACCAGCGGCATCGTCTGTAACCTCACTCTTTCTCAAACGGCTCGTATTACTGAGCCGTTCAATCACTCTCTCATAGCTTGGGTCGTCGGCAGGAAGATCAGTTCCCGGTATCTCGCCGGTCGCCTTCATCGTTACCTTCGTCTGACCGGAGATTTGACCGTCACCGAGCTAGGTCTTGGCTACTTCGTGCTTAGGTTTTCTGAGTCTTCGGACTACAAAGAAGCACTTGAGGAGCGTCCATGGCCAATCCCTAACCTCTGCATCTCCGTCTTTCCATGGATCCCAAATTTCAAGCCCTCAGAGGCCTCAATTTCTTCTGTTGATGTCTGGATTCGGCTCCATGAGCTCTGCATGGAGTATTACGACAAGGATGTTCTACAAGGAGTTGCGGGGACCATCGGCGGCCGTCTCGTGAAGATCGATCCGATCACCGAAAGACTGGAGAAATGTATGTTTGCTCGTATCTGTGTTAGAATAAATCTATACAATCCCCTCCCATCGTTTATCCATATTGATAAAATTCGACAGGAAATTGAGTATGAGGGTTTAGACTCGTTGTGCCCTGTCTGTAGACATGTTATTGTTGGTGATCTGAGACATGATTGTTTGAGTAATCCTTCTGGTTCTTCTGGATTTAATAACCACCACCACAGAGCTCCTTCATTTCAGGCAATTGGCTCAAGTTCAAAGCAGCTGCAGGCTCCTTTTGAACCTTCGGCATGGGGATCTAGATTCCAAGTTCTTGAAAAAGAGTCGTTTCTTGATTTGAATGACTTGACAAGCCTTCGAATGGGAGAAGGTGAAAAAACAGCTACAAATTTTTCCAAATTGGCGCAGAAGAAATATCAGTCTCCTGGATTGATAGCTAAACCAGTTGAAACCCAAAAGGAGAAATGCGGAGTCTATGTTCCAACACTGCCTAATTTGCCTAAAGTAGAAGTGCCCCAAAGCCACCCCCCCATGTTGATTTCCTCAAACCCTGTAACCCAAAAGGAGAAATGTGGATTCTGTGTTCAAACACTGCCCAATTTGTCTAAAGTAGATGTGCCCCAAAGCCACCCCTCCATGTCGATTTCCTCAAACCCTGTAACCCAAAAGGAGAAAGGTGGATCTTCTTTTAAAACACTGCCCAATTTGTTTCAGTCCATGGCTTTACGTGACGATCCCAAGTCGATTCCTTCATACCCTGAAGCAGCTTCAACAATGTCCACTAAAACTCTTGAGTTACAACAGAACAGCTTGATTCAATCCATGGCTTTACATGACCCTCATGTGTCGATTTCATCGAGTCCTAAAGCAGCTCCTGAGTTAAAACGTAACAAATTGATTCAATCCATGGCTTTATCCCCTTCTGTTGTTGAAGATCAGTTCAGGGCAGCAAAAACCAGCACCCCCACCATTCTTGCAGTCCATAGCAACCAACCACTACTATCATCGCCTTCCAGCATTCCATCCCTACAACCATCTCTTGTTTCAGAGGTTAGCCTCAAGTTCTATTCGGCTGGGATCCAATGCTCAACAAAAAAGAAATGTATAATCAACACTCCATTTAAAGAAACCAGTGTCGATAATCGTCCCATTGTTTATGCAATCGACCCACAGATCAAAAGCCTTGCAATTGCTCTATCAGAAGTGCCAACCATGGTATCAAACCACAGCCAGTATGTTATCAGCTTCGTGCCGACTTTAAGAGGTGGTAATGAGCGTGGAGCTGGTTCGGAGTCAGTATCTATGTCAGCATCATGTCCAGAGAAAATGTTGTGCTGGAATTTTCGTGGGACAGCCACCGTCAATCTAATTCGAGCATTGAAAGATCTGATTCAAGTACACGAACCATCCATTGTACTGATCTTTGGCAGCAACATCAGTGGAGCTGCTGCAGATCAAGTCGTGCAGGAGCTCGCTTTCTGCGGTTCGTACTGCAGAAAGCCCAATGGCTACAATGGTGGCGTTTGGCTATTGTTGTCCAGGCAAGATGTCCAAACTGAAGTCAACTCATACAACTCACAGCAGGTTTCTGCATCAGTACATTTCCATTCTGAAACCAATAAACCAACGCTAGGTCTTTTCGATGCACTGTACAGATACCGAAACCTATACTTCGACGAACTCGATGGATAAATCATTGCCATACTGATGACAGAAGGTAAAGAATCATTAGATACCATCTTCTTAGATCTAAAATACATAGAATTTCACTACTTAATGACTGCTTTTGTTTCTTGATTTGTTGAGAATGGCTTGGAAGACAATTCCTTGAGAAGTTTCTGCATTCATCTTTTGATCTTGTAACTTTATTTTTGATATACGAATTTAATGGATCTGTTGCTTCAAGTGGATGTAAGCATTTACTGCTGTCTGCTGAACCACTTTAAAAACCTGTGTCCATTTTGTTCTTTTTGCCTTTTTTATGTTACAATATTTTATGTTAGCTAACCATAATCTGATCAATTTCATTTTCTATCTTTTCAAAGTCGATGAACTAAAAAAAGTACATTTTGATGCCAACTGCCAACCAACTGCCAAGTTGGGAGTATCCATGTCCTATAAATTATAATAAGGTCAAAAAAAGTGTCCTATAATTGGAGGGGGGTTGACCTTAACTGGTGGGACCCACTTTCAATTCGGGAAGATTTTGTTTTGTGTAAGACCAAAGTCAAACCAGGTCGTACCAGAAAAAGCTCTTCATTTCACTTCCCAGAAGTGGGCTGGGCCTACTCTACAAAGCCCACTTCACCATTTCCTCAGGCCCATTTTCTCTTAAACAATGGAAGTTTTAGAGACAGATCATATGTGGGAAGAAGATAACTCACACACACTATACTTTCAAAGATCGTTTTTTGTTATTGTTTTTTCGCAGAATAATGTGGATGATAATTAAAATTATTCAATGTTAATGACTGTTTGATGTAAATTAAAAATCTGTTCTCTCTCTGACAACGATTCGAGATAAAGTTCAAAATATAACTTTTTAAAATTTTTTATCATACATCCATCGGTGTCGAATTGTTAACTACATTATTTTAGTCTCATCGATGCATTTTTTATTGAATAATTTATCCCACATAAAAGTTCATCAGCTCTACCTCTGGAATAATCTCAGACACAATACTCTAATTAATAGTATAATGTCTAAATACAATTCAATTAAAGCTTGTGTCTTTTCTTTTTTTGCGTTTTTATTTTGCTTTTGCCTTTTCGAGTTTGAAGCTCAGGATGGAGGGGGATCGTTGTTTGTTTTGAATCTTTGATTTTTCAAGTATATTTGACTTGTAAAAAATCAATA
This sequence comes from Momordica charantia, assembly GCF_013281855.1. Taxonomy (NCBI): domain Eukaryota; kingdom Viridiplantae; phylum Streptophyta; class Magnoliopsida; order Cucurbitales; family Cucurbitaceae; genus Momordica; species Momordica charantia. The sequence goes on along the minus strand of NW_028275167.1, from coordinate 26,607,601 downwards.
AATAAGACTTGTTTGAGAATCGATTTCGATATGTCTATCAAAAGAATTTCGATCAAAAGAATTGTCAATTTTATTATTATATTTTCAAGATTTTCTAATTCCATCCATATATTAATGTGGGTATCAATAAGTTATTTGGTTCAGTGTTCTATCACTTAGTTGCAAGGATAATTGCAATTACTAACTTAAATTGCAAATAATGAAGTCAAAATTTTAAAATATAGAGAGAGAATACAATAAATTTAATGATATATCCCCATTTCATCCCAATTATTTATTTATTAGAAAAACGAGACAATTCTCCGAAAAGTAACAGCATATATATATATATATATATTATATATATAATTTCAAAAGCCGTAAAATAAAAAATGGAAATTGGAAATAGATAGATAAATGATAATTACAAAACGACACAAAACTACTTTACTCTTTGACCAATTCAATCTTTTACCTAGTTTTAGTATTTAAAATCTTTGTACTTTTTCATTTTTTTATTCTCGTCAATACTTGGTTAAACTAGATAATATAAATTAATCTTAAATTTTATATCAATACTTTATCATACTTATTACAGTAGATTCAAATCTCTATCCCACTTATTGTATTAAAAAAAAACTCATTTCATTGAATTATAAAATCTGAATCTAATGCTTATTTTATTTTGGTATTAAAACAATTCTCTACTAGGTCAGAAATAATCCCTAAATTCTTAATATTGAATCTAATAAATTTTTAATTTAAGTTTTGTTGTCTAAAAAAAATTATTTAGCTAATTTATTTATTATTTGAATAGATTATCTAACAGCCTACTGGAATGTTCCAAATCAAAAAATATATATATCCTCTGGGTCCGGGCCTTACATTTTCTCTGCAAATGCAATGGCAGCTGCAGATTTCTCAAAAATCACATAGAAAGTTCCATAGAATTCAAAAGTCAAAATGGAAGATTTCTCTCTCCCTTCTTCTATAAATTTGAACCCGGTTCGTCGATTTTCAATCATCGGTGACTGCAACAATCCAATCACCTACCAATGGCTGTTCAATCCAAATGTTCTGGCGCCGCCGCCGACGAAGCGGCGGCCGGAAGTTACCCGACGAGGAAGAAGAGCAAGAGACCGATTTCTCCCTCGCCGGACTTCGAATCGCGGAATTCAACCACCGGCGGTACCGTCTGTAACCTCACTCCTTCTCAGACCGATCGCATAACTCAGCAGTTCAGTCACTCTCTCATAGCCTGGGTCGTCGGAAAGGACATCCGTCCTTGGGATCTCCGCCTTCGCCTCCGCCGTCATCTTCGTCTCACCGGCGATTTGGACGTATCCGAGCTCGGTCTCGGCTACTTCGTGCTCAAGTTCTCCGAGTCTTCGGACTACTACGAAGCCCTCGAGGAGCGTCCTTGGTCGATCCCTTACCTGTGCATCTACGTCTTTCCATGGATCCCTAATTTCAAGCCCTCGGAGGCCACGGTTTCTCCCGTTGATGTTTGGATTCGGCTCCCGGAGCTCAGCATCGAGTATTACGACGAGGAGGTTCTGGAACGAATTGGGGCAACCATCGGCGGCCGTCTCGTGAAGATCGATCCGATTACCAAAGAACGGATTAAATGTAAGTTTGCTCGCATATGTATTAGCATGGATCTGCGTAATCCCCTTCATCAGACGATCCAATTTGGTCAAAATCGACAGAAGATTGAGTATGAGGGTTTGGATTCGTTGTGCCCTATCTGTAGAAGGGTTTATGATATGAAACATGAGTGTTTGATTAATCCTTCTGGTTCCACTGGATTCGTTCCCCACCATCCCAGAGCTGGTCAATTTCAGGCAATTGGCTCAAGCTCGGGTTCAAATTCAAAGCATCTGCTGATTCCTTCCGAACCTTCACTATCGTTGGGGTCCAGATTCAAAGTTCTTGAAAAGGACCCGTCGCTTGAGTTGAATCACAAACCAAGCCTTCTAATGGGTGAATCAGTAACAGCAGGAAAAAGTACAAGAATTAGTTCCCCACATGTTCCTGTGAAGGCCAAAGCAGTTGTAAAGCAGAAGGAGCTATCTGAAGCCTCTGTTCAAACATTGCCAAAAGAAACTTCAGGAATAACCATTGAAGCTCCTCCTGAGTTAAAACGGACCAATTTGATACAATCTGTGCCTTCAGCCCCTTCTGTTGTTGAAGATCAGTTCAGGGCTGCAAAAAGCAACAACCCCATCACTGTTGCAGTCCATAATAGTCCACCACAACCATCTCCTGCTTCAGAGACTGCCCTCAAGTTCTATTCCTCTGTGATCCAACAATCGACAAGAAAGAAAGAGATAGTCAAGGTGCCATCTAAAGAAATCAATGTTGATTGTTGCCCCACTGTTTACTCAATTGACCCAACGGTTGCAAGCCTTGAAATATCTCTGTCGGAAGTGCGAACAACCACGGTATCGAACCAAAATCCGTTTGTCATTGACATTGTTCCGACCTCCAGAGGTGGAGATGAGTGCGGAGTTGATTCAGCAGTATCAGGATCAGCATCATGTCCTAAGAAAAAATTGTTGTGTTGGAATTTTCGTGGGACAGACAATGCCAAGCTAATGCGAGCGTTGAAAGATTTGATTCAGGTCCACGAGCCGTCCATTGTGCTGATTTTTGGCACCAAGATCAGGGGGGCTGATGCAGATCAGGTCATGCAGGAGCTCGCTTTCTGCGGTTCATATCGCAGGAAGCCTGATAGCTACGGTGGAGGTGTTTGGCTATTGTTATCACGGCAAGATGTGCAAACTCAAGTCAGCTCATATAGTGCACAGCAGGTCTCTGCATCAGTATATTTCCATTCTGAAACCAATAAACCAGCATTCAGTTGTTTGGATGCAGATACCGGAACATCAGCGCAACCGTGGGGACAGAATTTCTTCTTTGTTCCGACGAAGTGGATGGACAGCACATTGCCATGCTTGTGAGAGAAGGTAAAAGAAGCATTAGACACCATCTTCTTAGAGATATAAAATACAAAGTATTCTACTGCTGCTTATCGATTGCTTTTGTTTCATGATTTATTGAGAATGGCTTGAAAGACCATGCGTATGGAAGTTTCTGAATTCATGTTTGGTTTTGATTTGGAGGGGGGGTTGTGTGGATGACATTGTGAGATATTATGATGTGATTAAAGTTTGTGATATAGTGAATTATTGGAGCAGTTGCTTCAAGTGGATGTAGGCATTTACTGCTGAACCACTTTTAAATCCTGTGTGTTCCTCCCTCTTATTCTTACTATTTTTACATTACATTGTTCAGCTGACTTAGTTTTTAAATTTTTTTGAGGCTTTTTCACACTAATCTTCAACAGAATTTGCTGTTTTTCTTGTGTGTTTGTCTTCAATACTTAAGGGATTAGGACTTTTTTTTTTCTTTGAGCGAAAGGAAAACTTTATTAGGAAGTAACTACACCACAACAATTTACATTTGAAATAGAACCTCTACAAGCTGGATGTAAAAGCCAAGTGAGAAAACACCTCTCTCAAAGGACAAAAAGGCCAAAATGAGAAGCTCGTTTGGCCAAAATATTAGCCTGGATATTTTGACTGTGACTAATATGAACAAACTGAAGCCCATTGAAACTCTTACTCAGCTCCACAATATCCGGCACCGACAAACCTTCCTCATTTTGAGACACCACCTCCCCATTTCTGAAAATTGAGAACCTCAAAAAAATTGGCCGAAGCCAGCTACGGAGACAGAAAGAGGATTTTCTCCCTTCTAAAACTCAACAGATCAAATGTCGGACCTTTTTTCCTTCTCCTTTTCTTTCCTTCTCTGTGTCAGTCCAGAATCATATTTCTTATCCAATCATGAATATTCTAATGTTTTTCCATATCACTGTTTTGTCTCTTCAAGTCATGAATCTTAAGGAAGCTGACATTGAAATTTCTCTATCAATTGGGATTGGTTTGGTTAATGAAAGGATCAAAAGTCAAATCCTCAACAATTTCAAGATTTCAATAAACTCGGTTTATGCAAATCTCTGTCGCCATTTTAATATGCATTTCAACTTTCCCTTTAAATGAGATCATAATTTCAAATGAAAAATGTCTTCACTTTCAATCTCTCATTATTTATACGTTTAATTTATGAGATGTCTTAACTAGTTGAATTATGTTTAACTACTGTATTTATATACACTTAAAAAAATATATATTCAAAATTTGCAATTTTTTATTAGTAATTATATTGAAATGGGCCCAACAACGATGGAGCCTATTTGAAGGCCCAATTTAATTTTAAAAGCCTATTTCTTAAATGCCAGTGGCCTTGGGCCCAATCTCGCAGGCTATGTTGGCTGGAAGCCCCTCTGTACACACAAATAAAGAAGAAGATTAAGATTATAAATTTAATCCTCCATTCTGAATATTATGCCTATTTTACCCTTAAACTTTATAAAGTTTCGATATCGTCAAGTTATGGATCGTATTTTTATTTAGTCACCGTTATTAATACTATTAACGAAATATTAATATGATATTCATGATAATAATTTATTTAGTTGTCTATCATATCAAGCTAACTTAGCCAGTATTTATTTAGTGGACATACCACTAAACATTGTTGGAGGTAAGAGATGGCAACGACATACAAAATTTATTAAAATTATTCTTGGGAATTTTTTTTATTTAACACAATAACAACTATATAATTTAGCTTTAAGTTTAAAGTTATGGTGAAGTACAATGAAATAAGAAATGATGGAGACCGAATTGATAAAAAGACTAAAAAAAAGGGTGAAATAAGTCGAATCCAACGAAATTTACTTAGAACTTACAAACACTTGAAAGATCAAGTCATGCAAATGTCCAAATCGAACTATGAAAATACTCAAATTCTGCAACAAAGTTGAGTACATAAAAAAAAAAGTGTTCAAACTCGACAATAAAATTTCAAAACCAAGCTAATAAACACCCAACATGGCCAAAAAGGATAAACAATGTCATGGGTGAAATTATCCTACAAGGTCAAATCGTCTGGGTCGAGCTCGAGGTGTATTCTACAACCTTACATTTTGCATCTTTCAACGAAACTCTTCACTGACTTAAGCATCAAAACGTGTTGTGCTTAGCACCACACTAGTGTATAGATTTATTGTACATGGCAGGTGAACCAAAATTTTCATCGTTGAAACACATATTCAAATTACTGCATCAACATCGAACTCCTAACAAAGCCACATAGGTCTATCTTCAAAAAAAAAAAAAAAAAATTAAAAGAACCAAACAAATGAGAGGTCCACGTCTAAGAATAGGGAGGGGAAAAAATAATTCTCCTTTTTTTTTTTTAAGAAAGAAGAAATTGCGTATATATAAGTTAGATATATGAAATGTGAAATATTAGAAAATGATAAAGAAAAAAAGAAAAGAGAGAAAAACAAAAAAAAAAGGACACATAGAAAGACAGAAGTGTGCCCCATCAAAGATCCTCTTCCCAAACCTACCCATCCTCCAAAATCATATAATTATATTAAATATTAAAAACAACACACAGTTTCATATTTAGAAAATTTATCCCAAATCCAACATTGTTGTGTCTTGTTAATTTTATCAAAACCCAAATCTTTTTCCTTAATTCTTAACTTTATCTTACCAATCACAATATCATCACCATAATAATAATAGTGATCAAATGTAATCAATTTATCAAAAATTCAAATTAATTATTGGGTTTCAATTAAAAATGGATATTTATTTTTTTATAATTCTCTTCTCTCTCTCTCTCTCTCTCTCTCTCAAATTGTTGGTTGGAGACAATGTTTTTGAGAAACAAAGACACTCACCCACATGTCTTTCCTTCCTCTTTCTTGTCTTTCTTAAGTTCTCTTTTCCTCTCCATTTTCACTTCATTTCAAAATATATTTGGTCCTATAAAAATCAATTTGGTCTCCATATGTACTAAAAAACAAAAAATTTGGTCTCTATAATTTTAAAGGCGGTATTAGCTTTGATTTGGTCTATATATGGTTTAGAACTTAATTTCATTTTCGATTCTCTATGGTGTGGTTAAATCTCACGAGTCGTTTTACCCATTTGAAAAATCCACCTTTATTTTTTAACTCAACTCTAAACTCTAGTAGATTCAATTAACACACTTACCCTAATAGAAAACTACTACGTAAAAATCCAATTGAAACTTTTAAAATCATAGAGACCGAACCAAAACTAAATCCAAATTTTATTGACTAAATTTAAAAATAAGCTCAAACTATAAAGGTTAGATTGAAAGGTTAAAACGAGGGGACAGGACATTTAAAACTCTTGCATCTTCCCTTCTAGAATTGCTTAGACTAATATTACCAAATTGACCCTGTGTTGTGTCTTCCCCTCCCTGCTCCCTTGCATGCCAGTTGCTTTATTAGCTGTTATTTTTTCCATCATCATTACCTTCCCAATTTAATAATCCAAAAAATAAATGAAAAGAGAAAAAAAAGAAATTAGAAAAATCTTATAAAGGGGTTAGTTGGTAATATGGGTCCAGCCCATAAAGAGGTCATTTTTCTGAGATACTTATGAGTTGGCTTTGTTAAAAAGTTAATGTGATGTGTCAATTATTGTATTTTTCATATTACAAAATTAGTGTGTGTGTATAAATATATTAGCCCATCATTTCTTTCCATTGGAAAAACCTCATTATAGATCAAGTGAAAAAGGACATATTTTCTTAAAGGAAATTTACCCCTTTTGGTGAAATATTGCTACACGTATTTCTTTATCTATCTACTAAACAACTAATTCTCTTATAGTGTACGTTTAAATAAACAATTTCGTCCGATCCATTCATCTTTTTAACTTTGACGTTATAAACATAACTTGTGAAAGTTTATAAGTTTTATTATTAGACATTTTTTTAATTAAAGTTCAAGTTAAAATAAATAGTCTGGTTTGATCTATTCATCTCTTTTATCTATGACCTCGATTAATATTATTTCATTCTTCACGTATATACAACAATGGATCCCCACTCTAAGAAGTCTAGATATGAACTTATTTATGATTGAGTACGCTTATCTTTTCAATATAGAAAAGGTCTAGCTATTAATTCGCAAAAGATAATAATATATGTAATAGAGATAATAATGAAAATAGTATATGAGTCCAAATTACACAATTCGACATATACGTACATCCAGAGGACATCTCGGGTCACCAAGATTAAACTCGATTATGATGACTAGGACGGGATATTAGTAAAATTATATGACATTATAATACAACACAAAAATTAATCTAATGATTGAACAAAGGATGGTGTAAAGGAAAGAGAAAGAGACTTTACTATAGGGAATGGGCCATGTTTGGAGTGCGAATGCCATGGAAGTGAACTTGAATTATAGCTTTCCAAATTCAATTGGAATTGGAATTTATTTCCTTTCTCACTCATCAATTTATTTATTCCCAAACCTACCCCCACACCTCATCTTTCTCTCTCTTAATTTCCTTACCATAATTACCGCTTTTCAAAACACCTATTTTTGTTCAGGTACTTTTAAAAATATCATTTTAGCGCATTCATTTTTTATTTTTACCTAATTTACTTCTATCATAATCTTAACATGACACTTCACTCACCAAATCAATTTATTAAAATGTAGCCACAAATTTGTATTAAGCGGTTTACATTGTATAAAGTTTGTGTTCAAAATTTTCAAATAGGAATCAAATTAGTAATTTTTTAAAATACAAAATATAACGCCTAAAATAAATAAAAATTGAAGGTATGAAGATCAAAATGAATGTTTTAAAATGAACCTCAACCAAAACCAAAATTACATCCATCAAAACCTTATAATTATCATTGTTATTATTATTATTATTTTACTCTTTTAGTTTAACCAATTGCTGAGGGATTTGATTCCTCTTATAATGTTTTAACTAGTTGAATTAAGTTTATTATTATTATTATTATTATTATTATTATTTTACTTTTTTTACCGACGGAAAAGGGCCCCTCGTGTGAAGAGCATGCAAATGTTATTATAATTATAGTTTTTCTCTAACCTTTCCGTGCAACTTTCTGCCACCCAATGGCTGAGGTTTTCCCTTTTTAGTTTTTTTTTTTAATTACATGATTACAGTATAATGTATCTACTTTAAAATTTAAAAAAAAAAAAATCCTAATAACATAAATAATATGGATTCTAAAAAATATCACAAATTCGTTTTTCCAAAATATAGCATCAAGGTAACCTTTTTAATGTATTTTTTATTATTATATTTGAGTTTAATTTGGCATATGCTATTTTTTTAAAATTTATAATTTTAATGCTGTATTTGAAAATATATTATATTTTTTTTATTATGTATGTAATTAATGGTTCTAACATTTTTATTCTATTTATGACAAAAATTTTGAAGTTGGAAATTATTTCCATGTTTTGCTCTTTTAAAAAACTGTGCTGAACGGTAATAATTTTTTAATCTTATAAGGTACTCACGTAAAATTCTTTTAAAACCATAATTATTAAAATTTATTTTTTAAAGATCGAGACAGTAAAGTATGAGGGAGTAGTGCTTAATTTATAAAATAAAAAATAAATAACAAAAACTTTATCATCTAACACAATCTAAGTCTTTACCTAGTATTGATCTAGGTATCTATCGCAAAACAAACGTTGTCCTTCAGATAATCCAAGGATGTTTCTTATCCTCAGTTAATTGAGGGTCAATTACACATCGACCTCTCTTCTTTACCGTAGGATTTTGAGATGTCATCAACCACTCATCACATTTAGCAAACCGTGCAAAGAAAGTCAAAGGACCTATTTCCCATAACTATCATTTCCAAGTTCCTAGCGACATGTAACCTGGACACTCCCAACTTACTATAATTAAAGGAGCATCTCATCCTTTATTAAGTCATTCAAACGAGGATGTACAGATATTGTGAAGGTGTAAATTTGTACAGACACTGAAAATATTTTATGTTCTTAACTTGTATATGTATAAGTTTTCAAAGTTAAAAATGAGAGTACAAACTTTAAAATTTAGGCATTATTCTCTTTGAGTTGTGTCATTTGTACAAAAATTAGTGTCTTTTTAACTCCATAAATTTACATTTTAGAAAATAGAAACCATTATCAAAAGGAGCTCTCCAAATATCAATTTTTTACTTTTTGCTTTCTTCTTTTCCCAACTTTTTACTGTTTACTTTCCCTCAATCAACACAAAGCATCTCATAAAGAAAAATAAAATGCAAAACTGCCAAAAAAAAAACACAAACAAGAAAGTGAGTTTTCATTTCTATTCACTTTTTTTTCTTAAATTCATATATCATTTATCATTTTTTAAGGTTTTTTTCTCTCTCTTTACTAAATAAAAATGAGAATCTTTAGCTCTCTTCCCAACTCTACTTCCCACGAAAAAAAATAATGTGTCTCTCCTTTTATCAAGAAAAATGTTTCACCTTCTTTAATCAAAAGACAAAAAAGGGAATACAAATCAAGATCGGACCAAAAAACAAAGAAAAATGATACATATTTTCAAAAATATTGAAACCGAGACGAGAACTAGATTGTTGCTTGAAAGAGGAAAATGTGTCGAGCAGCGTCCCGTGAGAGACGCCGTAAAAGAGAGAAGAAAAAAAAGAAAAAAGATAATTATAAGAAAGGATGGGCCATTTTTTTTTCTTTTTTGTTTTAGATCATAGCTTTTATGAGAAAGGGTAGGTGTGTTCATAATGGTGGTGGGAGACATTGTGAGTTAACAATTGGAAGTAAATTAAGGACACTTTTGCTCTGTTTTGTAGGGTCAAACAAAGGGAAAGATATTGAATCATCTCTAAAGCTCTGTCCATCTCATTTTGAGGCTGTGTCCTTCTCCCTGGCCATGGCCATAAAGATATGTCAATTATACAACACACATATTTTCTCCATACTTTGAGACCTATGATATTGGGTGTCGGGATAATAGACAGCCTTCGTATCTGGCATGATATATACTTGAAGAGTTCACGGATCAATTGTTTGATCTCAGCGAGATGATGGACCCTAAACTTAACACAAACATGAATTATTTGAGATGGGTAAGATTCAAATTTTTAGATTTTGAATTAGGCCATCCTAATAAATATATATGGTATATATTAGGAGTGAAATTATTATACAAGTGAGACCAAAAAAGCGACGTGGGTCAAGTTGCTCGAACTGAACCGCCATACAAAATTCAACCCGACTAAATCCACAATCAAGTCAGTCCATAAGAACTAGCCCAAGAAAACTTCCTTTTATAAATAAGAGGAGAGGCCTAGAGTGCGAGATAAGTTCTATAAACTGAACGATGTGTTTGGTTTAAACATCAAAGTGTGCTGCATATCAATGTACAAGTATCCACCAGAGCATTCTGGTCAGAGCCTGAATCCTAATGGAGCGCATTAATCATATATTTTAAGTTAAAGTTGAGATTTATACCCCTTTTTTTTTAAACAAACCCCATGATTATAGATGTGACTACCGTATAATTAAATGAAGCTTTTTCTTTAGGAATTCCTAATTACAAAAAGCCTATTTGACCCTTCTTTTACCCTTAAAGCCCCCACTTAATCATTTACCCATAAATATACATATATTTCCAACCTCTCTCCCTCTCAAGTTTTCACAACCACAATGGTATAGATATTTTCTTTTTAAGTTGTCCCATTACCTAGTTTACTTGTCTTTATCAAATGTATATATATATATATATATATTTTTTTTTTTATTATTATTATTAAAGAAGATTTTTCATCAATACCCATTAAGGCAACAAAACTTTATATATTTTATTATATTTGATTCCTAATCTAGGCAGTAAATTTTATGTCTTTTTCCATGCTACTTTAATATGAAATCAGGTAAATTAATATAATTGGGTTTTCACTATTAAGTTTAAATAATTTAATTGAGATTGGACTCATTTGTCTTTTTCTCATGTATTGAACCCATTTCATTCTATTTGATAAAGTTAATCTCTCTTTAATTTTAATAATATTTCTTTGTTTCTAAAATTGCTTTTATAAATCACACCCATTTTGACCAACCAAATAGTTAAAATAATTAAATAAAAAATACCCAAACTCAACAATAAAATATATATTTTTTTATTTTACGACATGCGGAAGCAAGATTCAAGATCACAACCTCTTGATTGGAGATATGTGTCAATTACAATTGAGCTATGTTCAATTTTATTTAACCTTTTACTAATCACAAAATAAGACGAATAAAAAATTATAATTTAATTGATCAAGCAAGACATAATTAGTAACACTCTTGAAAGTAAGCATACTAATTTTTAATTCGACGAAATTATAAATTTTTTTAGTACCCGAAATTATAAGTTAAAATGATTAAAAATAAGTTGTCCAATATAAAAATTAATAAAAAAATACCCTAAACCTTTTATATTGTATTTAATAGTTGGTTAAACTTTTAAAAAACAAACTCTCCAAATTGTATGTAAAATTATTAGATTTTTAATTTGTATTATATATTATTTAAAACTTAACTAAACTTATAAAAGTTTATTAAACACACAATTAAAATTCATCCATAAGTGTCGTCCAAAATTATTTAACTAAAAAATAATTTTAAAAAAAGTTTTATTTTATGGAGAAAATTGATGGGTTGAAAAAAACAGAAACTGCACATGAAAAAATCCAAAAAGATGACAAGGATTTGAAAGAAAGAGGAAGTTGCACGCGCAAGGGAGCGGTGGGTGAAGCACACGCGCCGAAGAGAGAGAAAAATAAGTATTTAATGAAAAATGGTTCTGCTTTTGGTTTGTGCGTTGGGAGTCGAGAGAGAGGAACAGAAAGTTTTGTAAAGAGAGAGGGAAACCAGAAAAATAACCCTATTTATTCCCACAATTACCAAACTGCCACTCTAACCAGCCGACCACGGACAGTATCTTTGTCTGATGTATCACACTCACTGTCTCACACTCCCACCATTTTCCCTTTTTTTATTTTTATTTATTACTCAATTAATCCAGAATTTATCCACCGCACATTAAAAAAATAATAATAAATCAAATTTTATCTCGACCAAATTGCACATACACCATCTACACATACACACCGACTCGCTTGTTATACTGGATCCGACGCATCCGGTAGTACTAAGTTTAACACATTTTGATGTCTAAGTCAGATCAACGATTCAGTTGAAAGTAGTAAAAAGTAGGACTGTCTAGAACGTACGTGCACTCCTACCTTCTCAACCTAGCATGGTTGTGTTGGGTCTGGTATGATCTAGTTGGATTGTACTGTTGGGTCGGCTCGTTTTTTAGGTGAACTTGATATCGTAATCTCACTCCTATAACAATACCAGTGAACCTTAAAATCTTAAAATATATATATATATATATATTTTTTTTTTCATAAAATGTTTTCTTAATTTCTTCTCGTAAAATTGATTTTTATGGTTCACTTGCAAAAACTTAGAAGGCAAGTAAATAGATTAATTATTTGAGTTACAAAGTAATTAATTTTTACCATGGTGTGAATTTGATTATTGCATGTAAAACTTTATGACTTCAATTTAACCTTATAGTAGATTGAATATGATGTATTATAGTTATCAAACATAATTTTAATACTTCCTTTGCAAAAACATAATTTTAAATTATATATTCACTAATTTATTCAACATCATCATTTTTGTCACGGCGATAATAATTTTAAAAGGGGAGAAATGGTCCTATCAACCAAGTCAAAATTTAAGTTGGGTTATCAATTTCATATTTAATTGATATGTGACCATTTGGAATAGTTATAAATTTATTGAAAACACTTTTTGGAATTTTAAGACCCTTTAGAAAAATTGTACTAAATAGTATTTAAATTCAAAAGATTAAATATTTGATTTCCGTTTGCAGATTAAGCAATATTATATATTTTTTGACACTTGGTCAAATAATCAGAAATTATAAAGTAGTTCTATATACTAATTTCAATTAAACATAATTAAATTATAATTATGTAGTGCAATATGAAAAGGACAAGTAAATCTTACTCTTTCAATTTCATTTAATTAAACTCTAATCAAATGCTTTTTAGCAGGGTTTAGGTACATTACAGTTGAACTTGAAGATTTCTTTTACTAAAATAAATTTTGTCCATTTTTCGAGTATTTTCTTAGTCGGGTAGTTTTGGTTAGTACAAACAAAGAGAAACAGTGGAGAATCGAATTTTGAACCTCAAATTATTGATTTTGTAACCAGTTGAGGTAGGTTAAAGATTGCTCTTAAAAACATTTTTTGTTCTCTATGCTTTCATTGAAATTTAGTTTGAAACGATTTAGTCGGTATCCAATTTAGTAAGAAACTTCACTGAATGTTAACAAACATTTTTAACAATATGAACTAAATTGTTGCATACTTTTTTTTTAATACGACATGTGGGATTGGGAGGATTTGAAATCGTGACCTTTTGATCGGACATTAGTGCCTTAACCCATTGAGCTTAATTGTTGCATACTAAATTTTAGAGATTAAATCACTACCAATTTGAAAATATAAGGGTTAAAATCGTTCAAAATTATTAATTCGAAATCATTATTTCAACCAAATTAAATGAACCAAACTAATTTTTAACCTAATATTTTTCATCGAATCAAGTAAAGAGATAAAAAGTGAAAATTTCTCACATAAATATTGGTAGTAATAGTACTCTACTAGTTAATTAAAATTATGTGTAGCTTTCGTGGCCACAAAACACACACGTCGTTTCTTTTCTTTTTTCTTTCTTTTTTTTAATTACATTTTTTTTATTTTTTCAATCTCATAAATCATTCTCTTTATCTAAAAAAATAAATAAATAAATCCGACAGCATATCCTCCAAAGCTAAAGAAGGAACATCATAATATCCTTGTGTTCTAACAAACTTCCTTCATGTATATAAAATATTTTCTCCCCTCCCTCCCCTTTCAAAAACAATTTTATGACTTTGTGGAGAATTCTTTTTCTTTTCCTTCTTTTTTTTTTCTCTTCAAAACTATTTAAATACATAAGAACTTTCATTTTTTTTCCCTTTAGTTTTGGAATTTTCTCCTCTTATTGACCTTTTGTAAAACTTATATCGTTGAAAAAAATTTTAAAAAAACCTTTCTAATGAGGTTGACAAAAAAAAAAACATCTATTGATACAGAAATTTAGTTTAATAGTCTTTTAATACGTATACACACATGATATCTTCAATTTATTTATTTATATATTAAAATCAGAAATTTATATTTTGATGGTGGAAAGTATAAAGGTTTATTTAATTTAATATTTTAAAACAAGATAATAAATTACATTGGTTAAATTATACTAGAGAGGGAGATAAATTGGAGGAGAGTGGTACCTACACTTTCAAGAGACAAACTAATTAAACATGTTTATTTGCTATTAATGGTATCTATAGAAGTGATAAGAAAAAAAAGTAAAAGTAAAAAAATAAATGAAATCAAAGGTTGCCGGTGAAGGAATTGTGAAGGAAGATTTATGAGTAGTGGTGTGTAAAGGAGGATAATTTTGTCTAAAAAATGTTTCTTCCTGGTCTGCCTTTTATATATATTATAGATAGAATTACCAAGTTCACACATCTTCTATAATAAAATGGATTCGACGAAATCTGCAAGATAGAAAGAATTGCACGTCGGTGTGATGCTAGTCATATACACTCTAATGCTTAAGTCATATTAGGTACATTTTATGTGAAGTGTAACAAGAAGTAGAATTTTTAGCCTACTTTGATCGTGAGTTTTCACCCTTTATTTATAGAATAGAAAACCTAGAGTTGTCGGGACATCTTCTCCTCTTTTGAACTCTTTAAATATCGGGATTTCGAAATTGACAGCCTCTTTATCAATTATCAGAGAAAGTTTTTCTGATTCGAGGTGTTTTTACGTTGCTTTATTCGAGCCTTGGCCTGGTCAGCTTACTGTGTGCCCTGACCAAGCTAGCACATGGGTAGGCCGACCCACGGGTTGGAATCCCAAGAACCAATCAAACCAGCCCATGGGTAGATTGGCCAATGGCCAAAAAAACCGGCTCATGAGCTTATCGACTTTTAGTCATGGACATAGCCTCCAATTTTTTGCTTGTCGACTTTGGTCCATTCTCTTGATCTTGCTTTATTTCATCCATAACAATATGACATGTAATAATAGATTGTTTTAGTCCGACAATTTGGGGGCGAGGGTAGGATTTTAACGTTCAACTTTTTGTTCGATAATATATATCTTAACCAGTTTAGCTATGTTCAAGTTAGCTATGTAATAGTTATGATAAAAGTGACCATACCCTTCAAGATAATATATTAATATTATGTTGTACTACATCTAAAAGTATCAATATGTCATTAATAAATAATATGGTGCAAATGTTTGATCACTCGTGTGAATAAGCTTGATGAATACTTAATACCTTTAATTAAGTAAACAGTAATGTTTTTTAATTAATTTTCACACATAAATAAATAATTATATATCCAAATTCGTACTTATCTAAGTGCATATGTGGCTAAAACAGTAATCAAATCAATGCCATCAAATGAAGAAGTGATTGATCAACCATCTTCATTTTCTCTCATTTAATCATTCATAATGCTCAAATAGTGCTTCTACATTAAATAAATCATGTTCATATTATATGATGTGACCCAAGTATTTATTTTTCTAAAAAGTTATTTTTATATACTCCTTATTAATTACTAGTTTTTTTTCCCATTCCAAGAAATAATGACTAACCTTTCATTGACCAATTATTAAACTAGAATTGACTAAAAAGTTGATGAATATTAAATTTTCTTTTTTATTATTACTTGCCAATTCTCATATATAAATGACGAATAGCGACATTTTTTTTATCGGATAACATAAGTTGCATAACATTGTAAAATGAGTTTTTTTACTAACTATTTGAGAACTTCTTTTATAATTCTATTTTTACTTTATGTTTAAAAAACAATTTATATACATACAATCAATTCTATTGTTGTACCATCTACTTGTCAAAGTGAACATAATTTAGTGGTAATTGATATATATATCCAATCAAGAAGTTGTGAGTTAGATCTCCCACCCCCACATGTTGTACTAAACTTAAAATAAAATAAATAAATAGCTTCAAAACTTTTCATTTTGATTTAAAATCGCTTTTAAAATATGAAAAAAGAGAGGGAGAGAACTAAAGGCAAAAAAGAAATTATCAACAAAAAAAAAATATATATAACATTGATGGATATGTTGCATTATACACATAAACACGTAAACAGTTAGCAATGAAACTATTTATATCTTCTAATTTTTTTTAATACAACAAATATGAATAGGGAGGATTGAACCTCCAACCTTTAAATAAGGATCAAAATGCTATGAATTACGTTTAGACATATTTTATAAGATTTTCATGGTCAAATAATTATGTTATGAAATGAGTTGGAATCCAAATAAAATACAAAGGAAGAAACAATATTTAATTAAAAGTAGTAAAGAAAAAAATTCCATAAAAAGGGGAAAAGAGGGAGCTTAGAGATAAATGTGTTTGAAATTAGAATAGTTGTCTTGTCATATGGAAATGCTTAGAATTTCAACACGATGGCTACATGAGTAATTAGCCTTAAGAGAGTGGAGCAATGGGTGAGTGACACGTGTCATCTAAAAAGGAGGAAAAAAGAAAGAAGAATCTAAGAATGACAAGGCATTGATTGGCTTAGTGAGTAAATGAGACTCAATAAAACATGGTATCTTTTCATTTTGATTGGCTACATGAGACCCAACTTGGGAAAAATTTTCAAACTTTATTTCCCCCACCATGTTTTGTGTCACTTTATTTTCAAAACTTTTGTTTCTTCTTTCAATTAATTTTCAAACTTACTTTTTATTTGGAAAAGAAATATTTGTGAACATTTAGGTAGCTGGATGAGGCTAGTAGTGGTGGTCGAGACTATTGAGATTAATAAGTTAAAAGTAGAAATTAAAGATAGAAACTTAAAAGAAAAAAAAAACGTTAGGATGAAATCAATGGAAATGATTTGTTAATAATATGTATAGATGATTAAGTATATACTATAGTATATGGACTAAAGTTTTTTGGTCCAATTGATAGTTTAATAGGGTATCAGAGTAGAATGTCTCAAGTTATGTAATTTATTTTCTGTTTTGTATAATAGTTCATTGGTTGCGTCTTGTGCTAATTTTCAAGTCCACAAGTGGGGTAGTATTATATCGTGATTAACAAATATGTAATATGTAGGTTCAAGATTTGCCATGTGGACCATTAATCTAAGAACATGTGGCTGGCTCTCAGTTCGGCATGCATGTGATGAAGTGGCACTATCAGAGTTACCTACCACCAACCCAAAAGTCAGGTTAGCTGAGCGTCGCTTCTTTGGCTCCTGATCTTGAGCTCGCTTTTCTTGGCCTCAGGCTTGGCTTATTCTTGGAGTCCTTGCCTTTTCGATACTTTAGGCCCTTGCCCTTGGCCTGGTCTCGACTCCTCCTGGCTAAGTACTTTCAATCTAGCAGGCTAGCTGCCTGTTCCGCCCCTAAGTCTTAGACATTTTGGCGTAGGTTGGAGCCCCTTCATTCAATCGAAGAGCCGGTCCTCTTCCGTCATATCAAAAATGTCCAGGGAGAACTACGAAAGATGGCCTGACTTAGGAATGAGTGATATCCCTAAGTAGAATCTCTTTAACATAGGTCCTAAAAAAGGCCGCTGGCGCCAACAGAAAATCTACTAACACCTTATACATGCATCAGAGTAGCGTAATTGCATTTCCCAAAGTTCCCTTATAAAAGGCAGCACCATACCTTTCCAGAGGCATGCAATCTTTATGCAACTTTACTAAGTTTGACTCAACACCAACTTGAACTAAGTACTAATATCAACTTTGGAGTGTACATGGTCGAGCACCACAATGGTGTAAGATTCTGTTTGCAGGTCGTCAACTCATCTCGTCAACAGCTCACTTCGAATCACCTAACGTGACACCTCATCCGGAATCTTGGATACAAATTATAAAAGACAAAAAGTTTACTTTAACCATTTAAAAAATGTATGGAGTAAGATTTGTGCTAATTTGTATATAGTTTGAAATGATATTCTTTTCCCTTAAAAGAGATCCAACTCTTATTCACAAACTTGGTATGGTTTTTATAATAGAATTGTCACATGTGTCAAAGGGAAAAAGAAAAAAAAAAAGAAAAAAAAAAGTTATTTTTCATGTATCTAATTGTCTTGATTTAGATGTCTCAATTCTATTCAATCGCTATTTGAATTGTTTTTTTTTTGGCTGGTTTTGTCTTGTAGATGAGGATGGCTTTAATTTCTATTTCAAACAAAGAGAGCAACCTTTTGTCTCTTAAACTTTTTTCCTTTTTTCCTTTTAATTATTTTTTTTTTAATTTTGAAATAAAATGCGGAGGCAGAGAGAGTAAAAAGAGATTTAGGGCATGTTCACATGTGACACTTACATTAAAATTCACAAAAAATAATAATAACAATAATATCAATTTACAATAATTTGTATAATAAAAATAATAGGCTCTTTGAAAAAATCGTAAAAAGAAATCCAATGTATATGACATTTTTTTTTAATAATCTAGAAGATGACAGAAAAAAAAATTAGCTAAATTTTAAGACTTTTTATTTTGGTTGAAAAGCGTTATTTTGTCGAGAAATATTCTCTTGAAAATAAGAATATATATATATATATATACACACACATGCAGTATAATAAATATATCTATTTAGATTTTGTGACTATATTTGAATTTGGTTACTACTTCTAAGGTATCTGACAAATTTTAATTAAATGATTATAGAAAATAATAAAATTTTAAATATAAAGATAGTCTAATGAATTTTTTAAAAATAAAAAGTTAATTAATATTAAAATCGTTATTAAACAACATATTAAATCTCTATCTTTCCACTAAAACAAGGAAGATACTTTTTATTAATAAACAATTAAATCACCAAAAGAAATTACTAAAAGTTATAAAGCAATTGCAATAACTGAAATAACCAAATGAATTTTATAAGTGCAAATTAAAAATTAAAAAAAAAAATAAGTTAATGGTATCTTAGACCATGGCAAAAAAATCTCTTATCTCTCATCTCCATTTTCAACTAAAATAATTTCTTTTTCAATTTTTTTTTATAAAATATTGTGAATTTGATAAGAGGCAGAATAATAATGAGAGTGCCTGAAAGGGCATGTGAAAAAGCAAAACTCCTCTTACTTTGAAGCAAAAAGTGGAATTCTTTTTTTTTTTCTTTTGAAGAAAAAAAAATACTTTTGCAAATTCTAAATACTTAACCCCTACTTTTCTGACTAATCAACACAAAAGGTGGAGGGAGAGAATTAAAAATTTTTAAGAAATTATATATTCATGCAATCATCCTGCGACCATGTGGTTCTACAATATCAAGTAGTCATTATACAGTTTACGTTTAAATGATATTGGTTCATTTTTTGTTGTTATATTTTCAAATTCTTATTTTAGTCATTATATTTTGAAAATGTCGATTTTGATTTTGATCCATGTACTTTAATAGGAATTTACACGCAATGAGATCATTTTAATACATATTTATGACCACGTTTCAATAAATTTAGTTCCGTTTGCTATTCTTTTGTTTTGTTATAAACTTTTTAAAAATCTAAACTAAATTAAAAAAAAAAACATTATGAAAATTTGTTATTTGGTTTTAAAAATTGGCTAGGAATTCAAATACGATAAGCATACTAAATAAAATTGTGAGAAAACAAACATAATTTTAAAAACAGACAACTAAAAACGAAATTGTTATCAAATAGAACCTTAGTTAGTGAAGTGTAATGCTCTAAAATTGAATGATCAAAATAGTCACTTAACAAGTACATGAACCAAATATATGTGTTTTACAATTACACATACTAAATTGAAGCGTACGTGAATCAAGATAGAAATCATTTTAAGTCCTCTTGGTTCAAATTTGAAATTCTGTTGAAAGTGTTATTCTCTATTCATACTAAAAATTTTCTTGAAATAATAATGACGTAGAGTAGCATATGTACCAAATTAATACATGAAATTATCCCAAAAGCCAAATTATAGTGGTTGAACATTAAAAATAAATAAATAATAAAGTTGATTGAGCCATCTCTCTGTCTGTGAATCATTAGAGAGAGAAAGGGGAGGAGAGAGAGAGAAAAATGGAAAAATAAAATAATAATAATAGTGGTGGGGGCATCTTTTAATAACGACAACAGCAAAAATAAAATAAAATATGCAAATATTTATTTATAAATAAGAGAACCATGCCTTTCTAACATGGACAAATTAAAATACCTTTATAATTATGATTTTCATATACTCCCAAACATTTTTTTCCTCTCTCAAAATTTTGAGTTTTTATTTTTCTTTTTCTTTTTAGCATTATTCTTTAAATTGAGGATTTCATTTTCATCACTAAATGAGAGAACAAGTGTGTGTGTGTGTGTGTTTAGACTTTGGAGATATCTTGTGATTGTTGATTGAGTATGAATGGGAGAGTTTGTTTACAAGTTTGGGTTTGGTTTTTTTTAATTACTAACTCGTTCTTGTTGTTTTGGGAAGTGTTCGGGTCTACTATGACATGGTCGGTTGAGTTAACAAGAATTCACTTTATACTAATTTTATTTATTTTGGTACTTGTATTTCAGCCAACTTTTGTTCTTTTTAGTTCAGATACAAAACATTGGTTTTAGTTTCGTACTTTTAAAATTGGTCCGGTTTGTAAAATAATAACGTAAGTTTTGTACATTATAAAAACTCTTCCATACAAATTTATGACTACGTTTCATAAAGAAAAAAAAATCTCTGTTATGCTAAAATTGAAAATGAAAAAATGGGACAAAAAATAAAATAAAATAGTCAAAAGGACCAAAAATTATAGTAAACTTTGTTTTGTTTGCATAAATATTTGTTGAGTACATATACATACGCGTGTGTCTATATATATATATATATATATATATATATGTTTTGATGGGGCTGTTTATTTTTTTCAAAATTATTTTATAAAATTTGAGATGGGGAAGTTTGTAAAAAATGAGACTATTATGTTTGTTAAATAATTAATGAAACTTTTATTTAAGAGGAAAAGGAAACCATATGAATGTGGGTTTCAGATTATTTTAATTAATGGAATAAAGGAGAGTTTAGATAAAATGGAAGAAAAATATTCATAAGAAAACTCCCTTTTAAAATATAGGAGAAAATGTAATCATGGTACAAGACAACCAATAGAAGAATTTCTAAAAAAAAAAAAAAGCACCAATCAAAGAAGATTGATGCTTTTTTTTATATATAAATATGAAAAATAATTGTTAAAATAATTATTGAAAAGTACTTGAATGAAATTATTTTAAGGGAACTAGTGAAGTGGTTGAGAGTTTTTGAATGTGATTAATGAACCCTATACAAAATTCTTTAATGATTTTTTTCCTTCAAATCCATCTGAAAAATCTAGCCCTTTTCTCTTACACAACACCTCCCCAATCAAATAACTTTATCACTTGAAGAAAAAAATCCAATCATATAACACTAATTTAAGACAATTTATAAGGTTTGACCGATGAAATTAATTTTGTCAGTGCTTCGAAAAAAACATAAAAATTAAAGTTTAAAGACAATTTATAATTTTTATACGCAATGTAAATACTTTAGGGGCCGTTTGATCCAAGATTCTGGTGAAACAGGCATTTGAAATCCCACGTTTGTTTTGTGGTAATGTAAGATACCTAAGTATCTCGAGATGTTCGGGTATCCTAGGATCCCCATTTGGAAGGCATTCGAGTCGATTTGAATGCTTTTTTGAAACATGGGTTTCCATGATTTCCATGTCGAGGACATCCAATATTGACATTTTTACCCTTCGTTATTTTTTCATATATTTTCTTTTATCAAAGTTCTTTGGTTTTATCTGTAATTTTATAGTTTAAATAAGTTAATATACTCATTGACTGATAAGCAATTGAGTATATACATGTATTATATGTACACTTCAATTAAATTATATAATATTTCCATTTAATTTTAACATTTTTTAACGGTCAGCTTATCTTTGATATTTTTATTTTTAAAAGAATATAATTTGATAATATAATAAATGAATTTTACCCCATAGAACATTAATTCTATAATTATATTTTTAAAAATATTAAAGTTGAAAATGAAATTTATATTCCATACTAATTATTTTTAAAAAAAGTCTTATATTAATATGAATTTTACCTAATAACATACAAAAATTAATACATATACGCAATTAATATAAAAAACCATAAAATATTAAATTAATTTTAGGAAAATCTATTATATAAATGCAAAGTATATTAGATTAATGTATAAATTATATGAATAATCGTAATGATGTTTTTGGAACATTATATAAATTTAGAACATTCCCATGAATAAATTCTACAAAACAAACGTGATTATCCAAATATTCCTGGACATCCTTATATATTTTCCTACGAAACAAACGTGACCATTTGAATATGTCGGACATCTAAAATTCCAGACATCTGAAATTTCAGGCATATGAAGATGTCGGACATTTGCATTCCAAAAAACAAACGGTCCCTTAATGTAACTTTATGGCTACATTTTAAGAAATTTAGTAAGTAAAATGCTATGTTAACATTTTGATAGAAATAAATAAAATAAAAATAAAATGATCAAAATGGTTACTTTTCTAAAATACATAGACCAAAACGAATTTTTCAAAAGTTTAAGAACAAAAAAAGATTAAACCTATATGAACTAAAACAATATCTAAACAGAAAATTAAATTAAAATCAAGTGTAGATACTAAATTAGTAATTTAATCCAAAGTTTTTTAATACAAAAAAAAAAAGTCTTTTAGATTCAACTCCCACACCTTGAAATGATTAATAATTTTAAGAATCAATTATTTCAATGAAAAAAAAAAAGAAGGGAATAGAAAGGCTGGCTAGAATTAGAAAACAAATATAAACATCTTGATTGAACGATTTGTAAATATTAAGATTATTGTGGATTTTAAAACATTATTAACAAATCCATAATTGTTTTTTTTTCTTCTTTATTTGCATACTAATAATAAAATAAAACACCCATACAAATAAAATAAAACCAAAAAACAAACATATATAAAAACACAAACAAACATCATTGGGAGACAAACATGAAGAAAATAAATATATCCCATATTATAATAATAATAATAATAACAGTGGGACATCAATTTTTTTTAATTAAAAATAAAAAAGAGATACGTAATCTTTAAAATAAAATAAACCGGCGGGCCCACGGCATCGTGGTTGTCACTCTCATCACGGCCTGATTTGAATATGTGCCCGCGGGGCCCGGCGGCGCGTGTACGCCACGCGCTCCACTCGAGACTGTTGATTCTTTTCTCTCTCTCTTCTTCCTCTTCTTCCCATGTCTGTCTGTACTCTGGTTTAGAGAATGAGCTCAAAAAAACAAAAAAGTTTTTTTTTATATATTTTTTAAATTGTTTTTCTCTTTATTTTTTGGGTTTTTTTTAAAGAGTGTCAGAGGTTCGGGGCAAGTGAACGTGCGCTATTTGAACCACAGATCTGGATCCACTCCAAAGCATCAATCAACTCCTCTCTCTCTGTTTCTCTCTCTAGTTTCTTCTTGTTTTTGAATTCAAAGGAGAGAGAAAGTTTTAGAGAGAGGGAGAGAGCTCAGCTTGTTTTCAGCTTCAAGAAATAATGGCAGAGTAGCAGCTGCAGCAGCAGCAGAAACCAGAACTCAGAAACCAGAAACCAGAACCAGCTGCAGTTTTTTGGTTGAAGAAGGAAAATTTATGGCTCTCTTCTCCTTCTTCTTCTTGTTCTGATAAAACCCAGTTCAAAGGCGGTGGTTTGGCTTTTATGGTAAAAGAAAAGCACCAAACTTTGACCATGGCTCTCTCTCAGAATCCACAGACAAAAAACAGAGACTAGAAGGAAGAAGAAGAAGAGAAAGAAGACATTTTTTTGTTGCTCTGTTTTTTCTTTCTTTTTGGGGTTTTCCCCTTTAGTGAAGGCAAGTTCTTATCTTTTTCTTTTTTCTCTTTTCATCTAACCCACACGGGAATACTTCTTCTAACTTTCTCTTTTTTCCTTTGCTTTGCTTCTCTTTTCCTTACCTCTTTTTTGGGTTTGATGTTTCAGGAAGAAGCTACGCCAGCCAACACTACTTCGTCGCTTCGATTCGTAGTCACAAGTTGGGTAGGTGAAAGGTTGAGAAAGAAAGGAAAGAAAAGAAGAGAAAAGAAGTTTTACTTGTAAAAAAGATAAAACCTCTACCACTCTCTAAAACTAGAGAAAGAGGGAACAATCCAATCTATACCCATATAATCAAGTTGGTGGGTGTGAATACTTTTGTACCAAACTTTCTCTCTGTTTTTTGGTAACACCATGGATTCTTATGAAGCAACAAGAATTGTGTTCTCTAGGATCCAAAATTTGGACCCTGAAAATGCCTCCAAAATCATGGGTCTTCTTCTGATTCAAGACCATGGGGAAAAGGAGATGATTAGATTGGCTTTTGGCCCTGAAGCTCTGCTTCACTCTGTAATTCTCAAGGCCAGAAAGGATTTGGGTCTGCCATCGATTAACTCGCCGACGACTCCGTCGACGCCGAGTTCTTCCCCGTCTCCGTTCGCTCTTTCGACGAACCCGATCGCCATTTCTCGGCAGAGTTCTTCTTCCTCTTCCCGGCTGGGAATCGGAATCAGTATCCCTCCTTCGAGCTCTGCTTCGTGGGCTGCTGCTTTTTCCTCTGAGCTTCAGAATTCCGACGACCATTTGATTAGTCCGGGGAATTTACCGGTTGGGTCGTCGTCTTCTTCGGGGAATTCTTCGGTTTTGCCCTTTTCTGATATGATGATGGATGAATTTCAGCTTCACGACCAACTCTCCTTCCTCAACGACAGCTCTCCGACCCTTAAAAATTCAGACCTGTTTTTCCCGCCGGCGGATTTGTCGTCTAGCCCCACCGGCGGCGGCGGATTCGGGTCTTACGGCGGTGACGCCACTTGGGGCGGAGGTCCGGTCCACCGCCGGAGCTGCTCGGTTAACGACGCCTGTTTGGGAGCAGAGGATTTGAATTGTGGGTTGGGATGGAAGCCTTGTCTTTACTATGCCAGAGGGTTTTGTAAGAACGGAACCAGTTGCCGGTTTCTCCACGGCGACGATGGCGCCGCCGCCGTCGCCGCCGTCGGGTCGCCGAGCAAGATAGAGATGATGGAAAATTGCCACGAGCTTCTCAGATCCAAATCCGCTGCTCAGCAGCGCCTCGCCGCTGCTTCTCAGCTCATGGCCTCTGCCAATTCCTTCCCTTACTCCCCCAAATCCATCAATTTCCTTCTTCAACAGCAACAAAACGATACCCAGAGGTATAAATTTTACACTCCCCTTTACAGAAATGTCACGACATATATGAAAATACAAAAAAAAAATATAATCTTTTCTGCAAACAGGGCCGCTGCGACGGCGGCGGCGGCGCTGATGATGGGGGAAGATCTGCACAAATTCAGCCGGTCCGGCCGAAATGAGTTCTCACTTAACGGCAGCGGTGGCGCCGGAATCGTCAATCCGGCGTCGAGACAGATCTACTTGACCTTCCCGGCCGACAGTACTTTCAAAGAAGAAGATGTATCGAAGTATTTCAGGTTTCTTCAATAACCCAATTCTCCATTTTGTTTCTTCTTCCATTGACATGAACTGTAAAACACATCCCCTGAAACTTTTGTTTTGTGTTCTGAAGCAATTTTGGTCCAGTTCAAGACGTGAGAATCCCATATCAGCAGAAGAGAATGTTTGGATTCGTGACTTTCCTTTACCCTGAAACTGTGAAGCAAATTCTGGCTAAAGGAAACCCCCATTTCGTTTGTGATGCTCGTGTTCTTGTTAAACCTTACAAGGAGAAAGGCAAAGTCCCAGACAAGTACAGGCACTCGCTGTTTCTCTCTGTTTCTCTCTGTTTTTGCTCTGTTTCTCTAGATTTTGTTGTGTGAACTTGGAGTTTTTTTTTTCTCTACAGGAAGCAGCAGCAAATGGAACGTGAATTCTCCGCTTGTGGAACTCCGACTGGGTTGGATTCGAGAGAGCTTTACGATCATATTCAACTCGGGTCGAGAATGTTCTATAATTCTCACCAAGATCTGCTATGGCGGAGGAAGTTGGAAGAGCAACAGCAGGCTGATTTACAGCAAACTCTTGATCTTCAAAGTCGGAGGCTTTTGAATCTGCAGCTTCTTGATGTGAAGAAGAATCAGCTCCACCACCACCACCACCGGGCTCTTTCCACTGGCAGCCCAATTCCGTCCCCGACTCATTCTCCGAACCCGTTTGCTCAAAATCTCATCTTCCCTACCATTCGCAGCAGCAGCAACAGCAGCAGTAGCTCTGATGTCGTGTTGAGAGGTTATGAATCATCTCATGTATTCTTAGATGTCATTGTTGAACTTCAACTTCAACTTGAACTTGACCCTCAATTTGTTTGTTTTGGTTGTTGCAGAGAATGGCTCTTTGCTTGTGCCACAACCATTGCCCGTTTCGATCATGGCGTCGACCGACATGCCACGACAGCCATCTCCGGTGAATAACTTGACCTCTGTCAACGAGTTTCCATCTATCGCTGATAAGGAGAGACCCCAGATTGAGGACAATAATTTACTTGAATGGTAAAAACACAATTCAATTCAAATCCACCATTTGTTTTGGATCTTCAGATTCTGCTTTTTAGTTATATTTTGTCTGTCCAATTCTTTACTTAAATTGTGTAGTAATGAATGCAGTTTTGAGCACAATCTCCCTGATAGCCCCTTTGCATCTCCTGCTAAAGCCACCGGGAACTACGCGACGAACTTCTCCGACACAGCAGCAGTCGGGGAGGCAGCAAACAACTCTGATGACTCGTCGTCAATTCTTCCATCAAATCCGTCTCTGGAAGTAGCAGCATCATTCAAATCCTACAATTGCCAGATCCCAAGGTCAGTACACTCCAAACTCTTCTCAACAAACCCAACAAAACAAAACAAAATCCATGTCCTTAATATGAATTATGAACCACAACATCCATGAATCTCTGCAGGTTCTCCTCCAGCCACAGTGCGATCGGAATGTATGCGGGGACGGGCGGCCCGACGTGCCCGGTAGGAATTTAGCATCCTAAGCAGGTAAAAGAAATAGCAAAAAGACATATGGGGTGGCAAAGAAAAACTGCTTAGTTTTAACAATCATGTCTGGTCAATTCCAGGAAGAGATAAAGTAAGTGTTAACCAAAAAACAGAGGACTACCATATCAAAACAATATCTATAGAGAATCATCAGCAGCAAAAAGCAGAAGAAAAAGCAGAAGCAGAAGGCAGAAGCAGAGTAGCTCCATCGTCAACAGTAGTACAAAAACCAAAAAAAAAAAAAAAAAGGCATACATAAAAGAAGGGAGTGGGGCCAGGCCAGCCATTTCCTTTTTCTTCTTCGTTGTTTATTGTTGTTGTAGCAGCACTAGAAAGAAGCCCATCTTCTCTCTCTGTTAGTGTTAAAAAGTTGAATTTACAGGTTTAGTAAGTAAAAGAAAAGGACATAGAAAGAAAGAAAGAAGTTTTTTTTTAACAGAGTACTCAGAATTCAAATGTGTAGTAGTAAGAAAAAGAAAGAAAGGGGGAAAAATGGGAGGGGATGATGAGGGGAGAAAGAAGAAGAAGATGATGATGATGGAAGAGGTGGTGACTGTAATTTTTGTATTTTATTTTTCTCTCATACTTTTCATTTCTTCTTCTCCTTCTCTTCTTGTTGTTCACTTGGTTTTTCTAAAGGAAATGAAATGAGAAAAGAGCCCAAAAAAGGCTAGTTTGTAGTGAGGGCTTTAATTAATGAGTGTTGGCTGAAAGAGGGGAATGATTATAATGAAAAAAAAAAAAGTGCTTTTTCTTTCTCTCTCTATGCATTGTGTGTTTTTTATTTCGATTTAATTTTTGTCTCTCTGCTCTTTTAAATTTTCATTTGGATCTCTGGACTTCTAATGGCTAATTGTACAATTAAAATGTTTTCTTGGATCTCTGTTCTTAGTAAAGTGATCCTAAACACAAATTACATTCATATATAAAATCTTAAAATATAAAATTACGATTATGTTTCAAGAAATATATTGAATATAGTGTCGTGTAAAAATTATGATTAAAAAAGATAACAAATATAATAAGTCGATTAAAATGTTTTTTTTAAAAGTTCAAAGATCTAAAGATATGTTTTCAAAGTTGGAATTATAGAAGTAATTTTGAAAAGACTAAAATGAATCCTAGTTGAAAATATAAGATCTGAAATAATACTTCTGATTTTTTTTTATCCTCTAAGTTTTTGAAAATTTTAATTTAGTACGGTAAATGTTATAATTAATTAGTGATAAACTTACCTAGCACAATATTCTAAAAATTTATAGAAATTTCAAGTATGAATTAGTTAAAAAAGCAAACATCTAACTTTTATTTCAAATTTTTAAGAAGTTTGGTATGAATTTTGGTTTTTCTCATAACTAGTCTAATTCCTCTTTCAAATTATTGTCAACCTAATTTGTTAAATATCATGTCATTTGAACGGATCGATTCAACAAATTTTAATATTTACTAATATGACGGTATAAATCAAAAGTTGTTAAAATGTAATGGAGTAAATTAAAATTTTTGAAAATAAGATTTTTTTTTTTGTTTGGTCAAATTACATTAACTAAATTTTTGAATGAAGTTGTGTCTAATAAATCTTTGAGCTTCAAGAAAAAAATTATAATGAGATCTTAAACTTTAAATTTTGAGCACAGTAGGTCGTAAGATTTAAAAGTCTTCCAATTTTGCGTCAAGTAGGATATTGGACATGTTGTACTAAAAGAAAAAGTAGGATATTCGACATTTAATTGTGTGTCTAATAGACTCACAAATTAAAAAAAAAATTGTTAAATAATCACGGACTTTGTATGTTCAATGATACATCAGACACGCCAATCTAAGCATAATTCAACGAAAATAAAGGCATTTAGGTTTAGTCTCCCATCCTTGTCTGGTTGTACTAAAAAAGGACAAACCATCAGGCATTTTCAAAACTCAAATACGTGCTAAACACAAAATTGAAAGTTCAAATTCTTCTTAAACAAATCCATCGAACGATACAATTATAGAAGTTTAGAAACTAAATTGTAATTCAAGTTTTTTTTTTCTTTTTTGAGTATGATGAGGGAAAATTTTCTAATACCAGAGAAGTATGATATCTTATTCTATTTTTTCATACATCATGTTATCAGCATCGTATTAAAAATGATGTACAGTCCACCAATACCATAGAATTATTTAAAAAACAAAACTATAGCGTAAACAAAGGAGTAGATACTCTCGTCCCAATCACATGGGTGAGATAAAAGATCTAAACTTTTTTCACTAGTTATTGGTAGAATGATGAGAGAGAGAAATGGGCCCATAATGGCATTGGATCACATGGGGGGAGTGGGAAAAATGGCAGCTTGTGGGTGGGCCCGACCCACCCATGTGAGAAGTCTATACATTACAGACCAACAAAAAAAAACTTTTTCTTTTTTAAATTAGCTTTTTAGCTTTTTTTGTCTGTAAAAAAAAAAAAGAATTGTCATTATTTCTTTTTTATTTTTTCGAACTTATAAATTTATTCACACACGTATGACAAAACTGCACGGTTTCTGAGATTCTTCCTTTTTCCCATCTCTCTCTATTTCATTTGAACAAGTTTTCCATACTTTTTCTAAACATTTGAGGTTATGTTTAACTGGTCTATTTTGTGCACCCTCCCATGTTGACGTAGTAATAAGAGATTTGGATGTTGACATCTAAGATCTAAGTTTGAACCTTCCTATATAAAAAAAAGGTCTATTTTGGTATGAATTAAACACACCCTCCAAATGTACTTTTTTTTAATTAACTTATAGAGCTGAGGGCACAAACCCATTGGATACCAGAAAGTTTGGAGATCTATATGTAGTTTATTGAGAGCTTTTTGAAATATTACGATTAAATGTTGGTAGTTATAAGGGATTTGTTTGGTAATTGGGTATGATTTTTGAGTAATGTAATAGTTCTATAGATATGCTAGAAAGAGAAAGATCTATGTAAAGTAAAGATGACAACAAGATGAGGTGGGGGTCAGGTATGCCTTCCCATCCTCGTCCTCGTAGAAATTTTTTGTCCCCGTCTGTTTGGGGAAGAGAATACCCTGGACACGTGGAGGACCCCCATTGGTGCTCCAAGATGACTCATGAGTCATGCCCAGCTCGGACGGCCGAGATCACCACCACTAGCGTTGACAGATGCTAAGTATGAGGGCCGAGGTGAACCTGGCCGAGGTCCGACCTACCGGGAAGCTCGGTGGGGGCCGATGTGAGCTACTATCAGCGACGTGATTATCGGGTATAACCGTTGGTCCCGAGATTACCGGGTGTAACCGACGGTCCCGAAATTACCGGGTGTAACCGTCGCGAGATTAGCGGGACTACCACCCATAAGTAGAGGACTTCACTCCACGATCAGGTACGATGATTTCTGACCTCGAACTAAACTGGGAATCCGACCTATACTGACTTGATCGTCGGAGTGCTCACCTTTTTGTGCAGGTAAGTATTCAGATCGGTCCGGAGGCCGAGTTCGAGCTGCAATCCGATATACACTGTTGTGCATATCCTTGCATAAACACCGTCTTCATCTCATTTCTGATTTTGAGAATTGAGATCCAGGTCGAGGAATCTTTGACTTAGGATGGAGATTTTCGTGGAAAATTACCGATTTAGTAGTTAATTTTGATTATTTTTAGAATTAAAAAAAGAGTAATAAATATATAGAAATTCTTATTTACTAGTATAAATAGTTAGTTTATTGGTAATGGGGTCGGGGCATGGCGAGAAATGCATTCCCTGATCTTGGAGCAGACACTGCGGAAATTTGTGTCGTCCCAATGTAGAGACATGAAAATAATAGTGTAGGGAGATAAAAATAAAGTTTTAAAAGAGGAATAGAGTAAATTTAGAGAGAAATAAAAATATTGAGAAAAAATTTAGTGACATAAAAGTTAAAAGACAGAAATAAAATTTTTGAGAAAGAGGGTAAAGTTTGTATTAAAATAAAAAGATAATAAAATTGAGAGAAATAAAAATGTCAGAGAAAGAAGAAAAATAAAGAAAAATTATAGTGATAAAAAAATTTTAACCAAAAAAAGAGATATATTTATTAAAGAAAAATAAATTAATTAATTAAAATTAAAATTATAGTTAAAGAAAATTGAAAAATAAAAAATTTTGATAGAAAAGTTGGAGATATATTTACCATAGAAATAAAAGTTATAAAAGGTAAAATTTGAGACCAAAAGAGTGTGGGAGAATATTAAATTTTGAGGGAGAGAAAAAATAAGAATGGTATTTTAGAAAAGTGAAAAATGATAGTAAATATTCGAAGAGAAAATATAAATTTTTTAAAGAGAGAAAATTGAGGTCCGGAAAAATTTTTAGAAGGAAAAAGAAATTTGTCAGACAGAAATATGTCACATTAAAAAAAAGGTTGGGATTAAAAAAGAAAAGATTTTGAAAATCAAAAATCTATTTTAATTTCTTTTCTAAAAATTTACTTAGAATTTCAAAAAGTTTTCAAAAATTAAAAAACAAAAAATTGAATTCATTATCAAACAAACATATTTTTAGAAATCAAAAATAAAATAATTATCAAACAGACAGATCAAACTTCTTATTTAACTTTAATATTTTTGGTCGTTGAATTTTTTGTTTAATTTAAGTTTATTAATTTCACGGATTATATGAACTTAAAGTTTACTTTGGCTCAATAATTATTTGAAAAACAATACAAATAAGTGACTTTTGTAAGCTTTTGTCTCAATAGATTCACCTTCTTAAGTAGATATCACTTGTCTAGTCATATATATGCATGGGACCCACAAGATAGACCATCACTACAAAATATACCTATAAATATATTTGTTCTGCTTTAATCAATTTATCCACGTTCAAACATTCATTTTAGTTCTTATATAATATATTAAAGAATTTCCATTTTGGTTCGTGTATTTTATATTAAAGAAATTTCAAAGTATTAAAAATTTTCAGATAAATACTAAAACAACGTTTTAAAAGTACATAGACTCGAAAATAAAAATTTTAAAAATACCTGGATTAAAACTGACATATTAAAAGTACCCAAATAAACTAAACTCAAAGTAAAAAGGAAGGAACATTTAAACCTATTTTAAACATGTGCAAAAATCCCCCTTCTCTCCCCTTTGAATCACAGTCGCATAGATTTTTTTTTTTTTTTTTTTTTTTTTTAAGTCGCATCGTGTTCTTAATATGGGAAGAAACAAAAATAAAATTTGAGCTAAAAAAATAGGGAAAAAAAAAACTCACACAAGTGGATAAGCAGTGACCACGAATGGCTGCGTCGTAGACATTTGACTGAGGGGAATAAGAAGATTTTATTCTTTTATTGTTTTTTTAATTAGAATTTTGTGGGGATTTTGTTTTCTTTTTACTATATGTATATATATACTTTATAACCCACCCCGAATATAAAGTATACTACTCGCATTAAACTTATGAATTAAATATTTCATATTTATATATATCATTGATAAATCTTCTTTGCAGTGAAGATTTTGGATTAAGTAATATTGCAATATACTTATTGTTATATCAAATATATTAGTGATATACTTCATTTTAGATATATAAGTACTTATATAATTTTTATTATTATTATTATTATTTTAAGTCCATCAATATAAATTAGGCTCCGGTTGACAAGACAATTAATGATTGACGTAATAATATAATTATACGTTATATCGTTTTAATCTTTCAATACTACGAGAATAACAACAATAACACAATAGTACAACACACAAGAATTAATAGGTTTAAACGGTTTATATCAAGTTGCTAACATCAATTTCTACTCAATGATTAAAAATGAAACAAATAAGAGTATATATAGATTTAAATATCAAAAACCAATTCGAACGATAAAGTTAAAGAACAAGTTGAGTTATTAAATAGCAAAAATTCAAAGAACTTAGCCACCATTATCTTGAGTCGATGAAGATGTTTTTATTGGCGAAAAGTTGTGTGATGGAACTTTTGACATGCCTATGTAAAAGAATTCTAATAAGACTTTGATGTATAAAATGAAGTTAACATAATGATAAAGTAGAAAGAAAAAGTTGAAGCAAAATTGAAGTAGGGGTTTGAAATTTTAGGTGCAATCTTGGTGCTTAAATTATCACTCAAGTTCAATCATTTGATTGAAAAATAAAAAAATTTGATAGCTTGAGAATTTTGTGCATTTTTTATTTTTATTTTTAGAACAGAGAAATTTGTGTTTGGAGTAATTATTATGCTAAGAATCAATGGTTTAATAATTATGATAAGTAGAGGGTTGAGATTATGAGTGGAAAATGATATCTTACAAATTCCATTAAATAAAATAAAATAAAATAATTACACTCGTGTATATCAAGATTGATTCTTTCTAGGTGTTTTGCTTTTAGTGGGATTTTTGTTTTTCTAGATTTGGTTTGAAGATGATTCATTTTTAAAATTTGATTTTTCTTTTCAAATCATGTATTTCAGCTAAGTTATACAAAATGTCTCTAGTGCTTATAGTTTGTTAAAATTTTATCAATATTACATTCAAAATTTTCGATTCTAATTTAAAAAAAAATCTAATAGATTTACCGTACTAAATTTACTTATAGTGAGTCTAAGAAAGCGACTTGATCGAACCGTCTGGGTCAAATTGTTTAGGTTGGATCACCCGACTAAATCATGAATAGACTACCAAATCTGACCAGACCTGATCGAGTCGGTCTACTTGCACGAATTAGAGGAGACTCCCTCTATAAGTAAGAGGATAAACTTAGGGAGCAACATACATTTTACACTTTTTTATTGCTCTCAACCATATTTCTAAATGTCCGTTGACACGTCGATATTTCCATCCATATGTCCATGTTTTCATGGGTTCGACATCGACATGAGAGATAAATCGACATTTCCATCATAGTACAAAAATCGACGAAATATGAAAAATATCAACAAAATGTCACTAATATATTAGAAATATGAAGATATTTATTTGTTAATTTAAATATTTTTTACGATTTTTTAATTTTTATAACTTTTACAGAAATATCCATCGACATTGACATTTTATCAATATTTCCATAAAATTGAGACCTCTACATTTCCATCGACATCGATATTTAAAACATTGGATGAAAAATTGATTCCAACTTTAGAAAAAAAATAAGATGTCTTAACTGTCGAGTTATGCTCACGTTAGCATTTTAATGCCGTTATTGTTGTTGCTTAACTATTAGTGTGGATTGATAATTGGACCAATACACAATAACTTTGCACACAGTGTGTCGTAAGGGATTATGTCACTAGATAAAATATGGGTGACAAGTCAAAAATTTGATTGAGGTGGGTGAGTTGAATAAATAATAGTATGCAAAATTATCGCTCTCCAGCTAAAGCGAGAACAATAATTGATATATACCTCCAATCGGTAGGTTGAATTTAATCTCCCATTTTATCACGAAAACATTTAAAAAAGATAATAAGTACCATTTTCAAAGTTCCATAATAAAAAAGGCATGTCTATTAAAATTTAGGTAAAGTATACACATTAATCTAGAATTCTTTAACCAATTCTCAGTTTAGCCGTTAATATTTTATAATTCTTAATTTTGTTACGATTAAACTTTGTAATTAAACCAGAGAGCTTTGTTACATTTGTTTAAAAAACTCGGATGGATAATTAAATTATTATTTTATTGACATTTTTAACCCATAAAACCATTTAGATACATGAAATTTAATCCATTCATATGCAAAACCCGACCTGCCCATCGACAAAATATATTTATTCCAAATGACATATCACATGTTAAAATATGTTACTAGATAATTTAATTATATTTTAACTTTTTGTTAATAAATTTGATTCCAACACTTTTTTTAAGTACAGTAAATTTAATGTAAGAAGTTCAAACCTCCATTCTCAAGAAAATAAGTAGATATTAATTATAGTGAGCTATGCTTCTGAAAGACTTAATTAACTAATATTTTTTTAATACATTGATCATAAAATTGAGAATTTTAAAAGATTAGTATCAAAATTAAGAATTACCTAAAAAAAATTAGAGACAATTCAACCTACTCCGGTTTGGTAATCAGTGACGAATCCAGCATTTTTGTTTAGTTTTGTAAAAATAATTTACAAGTTCACAAATAAGTATAATTTTTATTTATAAGAATTTTTTTTTTTCACTTTGGTTCATTAAAATTCCGGTACGCTCGAATAGTTTGGTTTTGCTTATGCTTCTGTACCTTAAAAAAAAAGTCACAATTTTAATCCTAATATATATAACGGGAGCTTAAAGAAGGGAAATGTTGGCACGTGTCATTTGTTAATCGAGTCCGGAGAAGCCTTCTCCCGCGAATTTCCACGGCCAGAGGTTGGGAGAGTCTCCGATTCCGAGTGCGGCGTTCGTCGGAGACGGCAAGTTTCCGCCACTCCGGTCTTCTTCTCCGAATACGCTCCATCTTCCTCTTGCTCTTGCCAAGCGGTCAAAGGAATTTCACGTTTTCCTTTTTTGTGTTTTCTCTTCTATACTGAAGAACATTTTCTCATGATCTCATCGGTCCTTTTATGATTTACATGTCAATGCGAGTTCTCAGTCTTTATTCTTCGCGTTTATTTTAGATGTTTTGCATATTAAATGGTTCATGCACTGTTCTTTTTTTCCCCCTCTTTTCATCCACTGGCAATGCGTCTGAAATTTAAGAGTTCTATGCTGAGTAGATAATGTTTAATTAGCAAAAACTTTGGGAATTTAGACGACATGATTCTATCGGGGATCTGCCGAAGTTGAATTAAATTTGCAGAACCCTGTGGAAGTGAACTTTGTCGGTGAAGTTTTGGAGTGAATGCTGTTCTCTTCAATCATTACTCTCTCTGAGTTACTTCTTAAAATTTTGATCATGAAATTGGGTTTTTGAAGTATGAGGAATTTATAATAAAATATTTCTTATTTTAAATGTGACGCTGATTAAGTAGTTAGATTATGTAAATAAACCCTTCGTTTAATTTGTATCTAATTTTCCTTTGAAAGAAATATGTCTGAAAAAGACGATTTAGTTTTCTTATTTAAAAGCTGGATATGTTTCTCTATAATTACTTTACTGTCAACGGCGTTTCTTCTCGGATTTTTTCTTTCCTTTGTTACTTTTATTATTTAGTTTTCTTACTTATTCACGTCTCAGTATTAGATGGTTACATGTAAGAGTCTCTGTTGACATGCAAAATATGTGAGATATTTATAGTAGGTTGTAAGATGAAAGTTAAACTAGGGGATCTGATCTAATCTTTGAGGAATTCGATTTCTTAAATTTAAACTTTAAGGTCTCTCTGAAAATTCTCTGCTTAAGAAAACTATTTTCTTGAATTTGAAATTTTAAGGTCTACTTGAAAAATGAAAAATGGTTGGAGATAAAATGTAGGTTTCCTTAAACACCTGGATCAGATTAGCAAGTGGGGTTGTATGTTTTCTCATCATGCCCTTTTTCTTGGATTATAGTTCGTATTGGAAGGTGGATTCTGGTTCTGTAAACTCACTGCATTATGATTTTGGATTAGAAAACGTTCAGAGGATAAGTATATTTCATGATTTGTATTGTTTCTCTTCGTGGAAGAAAAATCATAAATTCGCAGAGGTAAATAATGGAGAAAGGTAATGTGCATTATTCTACTATCTTTAGTACAAAAAATTATTCCAGAATTATATAGTCTGTCATTGGTCGTCAAAAAGTGGTAGTGAAAAATATTAAATACAATTGACGTTATTGTTCCTTTTCCTTTTCCTTTTCCCTCAAATCAGGGGGGACATCATAATTGAAGAAGGTTATCCATCTGTGACCAAAAAAATCACATTACTCTGCTACATATTGAAGTAGGTTATCCATCTGTGATTCGAAATTATGTGATTCAAAATTATGATATCTGGAGCTTGAAGAACTTATATCTTGCTTCTTTGACCAAAAAAATCACATTACTCTACTCATTATTGGAACTGCCTTCCTTTTTGTTTGTGTGATGAAATCTGAGTAACGTGACTGTTGGTAGGAAATCTTGAACTTTGATTTACTCTTTTCATCCTATAACAGCCACAGACAAGCCTCCATTTTGACCCTGAATTAACATGGAACTGCTCCTGGAAGATATCTGGTTATATTTAGCAGTACTCAGGAACTCTTGTTCTAGCCGAGTACTTTTCATGTGTGTGGTAGTTATAAGAACCAGAAAGTTTTGAACTTTATATTTGGTACTGAGAATCAGAGTTAGCTTATCTATACGTCAACTAATTTCACGAGACAACTGTCAAACCCTACAACATTTGGTTATCAAAATTCATAGGATGTTAATATTCTAGGTAGGTGACACCTTGAGATTTGAACAATGAATAAAACATCTATCAAAGGATTTGACATGGAAAATGGTCAATCAATATTGCCAATATACTATAAATGTCAAAGAAAAACAAAAATATCATCTCTATGAACATAGATACTACTAATAAGGACTTTTAACTAGTTTAAGAGGTGTAGAATACTTATTCAGTAACTCAAATAATTTAATTTTTATTAGTTTCTTGAGTTCCATGATTTTTTTTTTAATATTTCTTTTAAACTGCATCCTGAAGTTTCTAACTGTATCGATATTATTTAAATCCTAAATACCTAGGTTTGAACTCAACTTCAAAGTCCCATAAGTTTTGTTATTTTGTTGTTGTTGTTGTTTGATTTTTTTTTTTTTTTTTTTTTTTTTGATAGGAAACAATTTCAATGATGATATGAAATGTTATATAAGGAGCAAACCCATCCAAAGGATTGCGAAAAAATATCTCCAATTGGATATGAGAGAATTTAAGTTGTAGCTACAAAAAGGATGCTCATTTTTGCACCAATAAATAACCAAGAAAAGGATAACATAAAAAATGGCTTCCGGGGACTTTTCCTTGTCTTGTAAAATCCTAGTGCTTCTTTCATTCCGAATAATACAAATGAGAGCTCTAGTTAAGTTCAACCATAATGTCTTCTTTTCCTTCCTGAAGGGATGATCTCTGAGAGTGAGCAACAACCATCATGGATATTGGGGTGAGCAAGTGATGGACCAATTGAAATCTGTCAAAAAGGATGTGCCCAAACTTTGATGATAGTTGACAGTGGATGAAAATATGATTTTGAGACTGATTTTCTGCATTGCAAAGGCAGCACCAATTAGGTGAGAGAAACATCTAAGAGTGTTGAAGTTGCAACCGATCTTGGGTATTTAGGCAGCTATGACTGAACTCCCAGAGGAGAAGCTTTACATTTTTAGAATAACAGTCTTCCCAGATCGCCTTGTATGTGTAGCTGTTGCTTGCCGAAGGCCCTTTAGTCAAGCTGTAAACTAGGGATTCAGTACTAAAGCTAAAGCTGCCATCTTTTTCGAGGTTCCAAACCCATTTGTCATTCCGATTGTGAAGTCGGATTGATGCTAGGAACTCTATCAATGACGCCCATTCAACAATTTCCTTAAGTCCCATAAGTTTTTTAACTTGCCCCTTTGGCCTAACTTATGTGGTTAATTAGGAAGGTTCAGATTTCAATAAGGAAACTGATAACAAATACATAATATATTTAGTTTTAAGGTCCTTTTAGTTCTCTTTTTCTTTTTAGATGGAGAGAATTAAGAAGCATGCAAGGAGATGCAAAAAGGTTAAGGTGCTGGGGAATGATGAAGTGGGGGAAAAATTAAGGGACCCCACCATGAAACTATATGATGCTCTACCAATATACCAAAAATTAGTAAAAGAAAGGGGACATTAAAAATATCAAATTATCTTGAAATCCAAAGCTTAGCATTAATATGAACCAAGCTTCTCGGTACGTAATCTTTTCATCAAAGATTCTTTCATTCCATTCTGTCCAAATCCGACAACAGGACACCTAACTTGCTAACTCAACCTTTCTTATGGAAGGTAGGGATAAACCGTCTCATCCTATAGGTCCTTACAATCCTGGTTAAAAGTGACTCATGCCAGAGCTCTGGAATGTTTTACACCCCACTTATGCTGAGAAGTGCAGCGGAGAAATAAATGGTCTTGATCCTCAGATGTCTCCTTGCAGAGAACATCCCCCCTATTGAAGTATACAAAAGGTGGGCTATCTCCTGTGTATGAAGTCCCAGGAGCCATGCACTAGGCAAATAATTTAAATTTCTTGAGGAAAGACTTTCAAAATTCTCTTCAAGGAAAAAGGAGGGAGGATTAGACCCAAGGAGATCAGAAAGCAAAGATAAAACTGCATGAGATGGTCCGAGGAGACTTTTTTTTTTTTTTTTTTGAACAAGATATGAACTTTTCGCTAAATCTATGGAAAGGAACAAAAATTGTTCAAAAGTACAAACTCCCGAAGGAGGTGAGAGAGAAATCTAAAAGAGACAAGCTTCCTAATGAGAGCACTTAAAACGAACAAGAACTAAGCGGGAGTAATAGAGGCCACCCAAAACAACATAATAAATTGGGTGAAAAACTGGAAATCTAAAAGGGATGCTTTAATCTTGGCTAGACGGAAACTATCCTCTAATTACTTACTTTTTCCTTCAAGGATTCTTGAGACAAAGAGCTAAAAAGAGGACTCCACTTCACCTCAACTAGAAATTTTCATCTGACTCAAAACAAGAAGGAATTTCCTGCTTAGCACCAACAAAGCAAAATCGAAAAACAAAATAAAAATCAAGAATATGATTTCTTCCATTCCTCTAAGAACAAGTGCTGCCCCCAAAACCAAATCTTTCTCCAAACTTTGTGGTCCGAGGAGACTTGAAACTCCAAACCTTGAAGGTGAATGTTAAAAATATGAACAATAAATCCGTAACCCATAAGCTTAAGCTTTTGGGTTCGTGATTTAACCACTAATGACATGACTAGAATAAGATTTAGTGTGAAAAATAACTCATTAAAGTTCCTTATTGTCCATCTTTAGTTTAAAACTAAAGGTAAATAAATATAAGATAATTATAGAATTACAATTTACATGAAAGAAAAATATAAATAACAATTGATGGATTAATCTTTCTCATAACTAGTGCATTTTTTTCGAAATTAAATGGATGATACGGACATTATGACTATTCATTGTATTTTCTCCAATACTGCTAGAACTCTTGTTTTGCCAAATTTGGGTTAATGAGGTGCTTCTCCACTTAGTTTTCAGGGGCTATATGATAATGTTTTTGTTTCTAGTTTCTTCTAGAGAAATTGAAATTTTGTATGTAACTATCATTACATCAATGAAAAGGAACCCAAAACCGTGCCATTTCCATATATCTTTAATCTCTATAGCTTTATCTTCCAAAAAATTCTTTTCAATAATTTAATTTCTGTCATTTTAATCTCCCAACTGCAACCACCAATTCCTTTGAAAGACTGATCCGCATGGCATTTGGAACAAGGTGGTCTCCCATTAACTGCACTACTTAGAGAACCATGTTTGAGTATCTTTTTTGCATCCTATCCACTGTATTTAGACCGCCTGGAGCCAAAGTCCAGATGAAGAGCTTAATTTTCTTGAGAGTTATATATTGTGAGCATTGTTCAAAATAGCACCTGAGGTAAAAAGATGCTTGAACAGAGAACTGCAAGAACCACCCTCCAGAGACCATTTCCTCATATCTGGCTGCTGAATTGGCAGAATGTTATGACGAGAATGTTGGAAAGGGCAGCCCATTCTTCAATCTCTGAATAATAAAGATCCCTCGACAATAATTCCACCCCCCATGCTTTTTGCTCTTGCAATTATTGACGAATAAATCTCTAAATTAGACAATTAGCCACCAGATAGAGCCTAGGAAAAATAATAGGGATGATTACCAATCCAAGTATCCTCCATGAATTTGATCCTCTCCCAATTTCCCAATTTAAAAGTGTACCATCTATCCCTTCCAGAACAGGGAAAGAAATAGGTCTTTGAAAGTCTTGTTTCTTTGCTATTCTGTGGGGTATTTGGTTGGAGCGAAATACCAGAGTTTTCAGAGAGTCTGAGAGGTCTTGGGAGGATGTTTGAGACACCATTAGGTTTAATACTTCCCTTTAGTCATATGTGTCTAAGGTATTTTGTAATTACTCGTTAGGTGTTATTGGATTGAAGCCCTTTTCTTTAGGTACGAGTTCCTCTAGGTGCCTGGTTTTTTGTATGCTCGCTTTTGTTTGTCCTTCTGTGTTCTTTCATTTTTTCAATGAAATCTTGGTTTCAAATTTAAAATAAATAAAAAAAAGAAGTTTACCATCCTTGTAGTAAGAGTTCCGTTCTTGATTTGTTCTACAGAAATAGAACCCCTCCCACTATTGGAAATATTCAACGAGCTTCTAGCACTCTGGCAGTTGGTTGATATAGTGCTTTTTGCTCCAATAATCGGCTGTTTGGCCACATTCACCCATCTCCAATCTTGTTAGAAAAAATTGCCAAATTCCGGCAATTCCTTTTACTTAAGCTTCCTAGTTCCTAGGCTCCTCCTTTTTCTGTGTATATAGATTTCTGATAGGAATAACCTTGGGTAGTTATGAATATTATTAGAACAGTAAGGACATCAATAATTAAAAACTAGGGAGTTTTTGTAAATATGCCTTTTTCTTTTTAATTATTATTCTTATTTTTAATGACAAACTAGAGGGCTTTCTTCTGATCTTTTTGTAGGATTGGGACTATTGACCTTTAGTATAGTACCTTTCTTTCTGTTAATAGAAAGTTTTGCTACAAATGAATAATTAGAAAAGTAATCAATCACAGATCAAACTCATAAATAAGTCTGTAGACAATCTGTTTACAAGTGATCCTTCGTAGGCTCATTTAATCATTAATTTATTATTGATATCTAGTTTATGGAAATCATTTGTAGGATATACTGGCATCTCGTTTGACCATCTAATTATGATGAATCATATGGTGTAGTCTTTGCTTATTGACCTCATCTTGTCTCAGAGGAGTAGTATGAAGAATACTAAATATTCAATGCACCACAGATACTTGCTTTACAATATAGCATTAGTCTCTGTCACGTTGGCTGCTCATCCTCCATGGTGGTTTACTTTTGGCCTGATATGTACATTCAATAACTATCAATTGAAAAGAGACAATAGGTTGTTAAAATTCCACAATAAAGTTTTGGATTGGTTTACTTAAAACTATTGTGGCTACTAATGAAGACTGAATGCAAGTAAAGCATTCTTTTTCTTTCAGATCTTTAGTTATTTTAGTCGAATCATTTTTTCATCAGGCTCATAGACCTGTTCCAGAACATAACATGATTTCTATATTGTTTTAAGTTATATAATAATCAACTCATGTCTAGTTTATGGTGGAACCTGTTCTTTTGTACATTCTCATGCAAAGGGGTGGTAGTTTAATTGTAATCGCTGCTTCATTTTATCATAGCAATCCACCGGAAGGTTAAATGGTTTTAATTAAAGGCGTTTAGTCTGATCCCTGAACCAGTATGCGGGGACCATGGATGTGACAAATATTTTTCCTGAAGATTAGGACAGTGATTAAGCATGTCCTGTGTGAGATATGAAAATTGACCTGACAGTTCCAACTGATAAACGCTAAAGTTTCATGAGCTACCTAACATTTTTTTTCCCTGATTGAACTTCTTAATGCTTCTTTCTTTTTCTTGATGTTGATTGAATAAGTAGCTGTAGAAAAGAGCCAGAGTACGTAATCATGTAGCATTGTGAGAAAGATAGTGAATAGGAAGCTCAATAATTGATACCCGAACTCCTCAACTCCGGACTCATCATATAACGTCCCAATCTGATGTAGATTTTGGAGTCAACCCACAGGTTATCAACTTTGTTGAGATTGATGGTTTGAGTATCTTAGATTTAACCTTTTAGTGACAGATACCCTCTTACGTGAAGGCATGTTAGCCATTTAGATTCAGCTTCACAATTCCCTTGCGTAGCCTTTATTTATCACTTTTCTGTAGTCAATAAAAGTGCCTCACATGAAAACAACCACCAAGTACTAGTTCAATTTCAAACCAAAAAAACACACAGACACACACTGTTTGAACTATTTTTCAA
This sequence comes from Momordica charantia, assembly GCF_013281855.1. Taxonomy (NCBI): domain Eukaryota; kingdom Viridiplantae; phylum Streptophyta; class Magnoliopsida; order Cucurbitales; family Cucurbitaceae; genus Momordica; species Momordica charantia. Next base: position 26,564,388 of record NW_028275167.1, on the reverse strand, counting down.
CGTTGCACCTATCTAGCTGCTTTTGCTTCAAAGGCTAACACAGGTAAACACGTAAATCCCTTTTCTCATGCCCAGATAAGGAAGAAATGTATTAATAAATCGCAATTGACAAGTGATTTGGGAATCGACCCTGACATTGGAACTAGGATGACTATAACAAGCTAAAGCTCATCAACTAATAAAAAAAAAAAAAAAGTAAGTAACAAACTCTTTGTATTAAGGAACAAAGAGATGCAGTGAAATAAACCCTGTTCCAAATCTTGTTTAGATCCCCTTTCACGCCTTAATAAATAGACCTATTTCAACTTTCCAAATCTTCCAAAAGAGTTATGCTGCATTCCACCAAATAATCTTTGGCTTTTCCTTGGAAGAAGGAATAAGAGCCAAATTAAATACCTCCAGAGCTTCAGCTTCTCCCTTAGTTTTCTGGCAAATGAACAATGGATAGACTAATTTACATGGTCTCTGGATTGTTTGCATATCACTCATATTTTGGGACTAATAGACCAAGAAGACAACTTTTCTGAATTATATTGCTTTTCCTGAGAGTCACAGTCAGCACGAAAAACTAAACTTTTGGATCTTGAGCCTCTAGATTAAATTAACAAGTTTGGGCAGAAGATTCAACAGGGTGATACGAGGAAAAAGTTCTTGAAGGTTCCAGATTCTGGCGAGTAACAGTAAACACATTTCTATTTTAATTAGGGAGTGTCACGATGATCAGAATAATAGCCTCGTGTTCAGAATGTCATAAAGTCTAGTCCTCGTAGCTTTTTGACATCTAGAAAATTTTCTACAAAGAGCAAGGTATAACAGTTCCACAGCCAAGAGACAAGAAATTTCAAATGCCAGAGAATTAATTGAAGAAGACTAAAAATGTGCTATAAATTTTTTGTAGTGATAGTTTCTTACACATGATGACCACTTGGTCGTTTGATACCTCCCCTGTACTTAAAGTTCTCTCTCGTTTTATTAAGAGCCAGTGTAAGAAGGGGACAGAATGTCACCTTTTTTTATTCAAATTGCATATCTGACATGAGTTCAGCTGAAGCTCTATGTTTGAGCTCTTTATGAATATTTCACTCGTCTATGGCTCTTAGCACAAGAATGTAGATTCAGAGATGCCTTGGGTAAATAAAAATTTTACTTGCTCATTAGTTTAAATTGGTACTTTTCCAATCAAGGTAGTTTCTGAACTATCAATATCTTGTAAAATGATAAATGACATTGTTTTCCCGGATCTATCGTAGGTAATGCTGTATGATACTACAAAATTGATATATACATCTATCATTGTTCCACTGTTCATCGCCCTTTCCAAATTTAGTTAATAAATCCATATTCTATTTGACACCTTCTTTAATAAAATTTGAATTATCCTGCAGTTACCTTGTTAACCTATACTTTAGGGGAAAAAGGCGCAGAATATACTAATAAATCTACAGCACAGCAGACGGTTCCTGCAATTTGTGGTGGCTTCTGCTTTTTAAGTTCAAGTGTGGGAACCATCATGACAAGGGTTTTGCCTTTTGGAATATTCTTTGACCTGGAGCAAGTATTGCCAAAGGGTCATAAGCTGTTTTTCTCTGTACATATGTTTCCCACATTGGACCAAAATGGGCCTTCCATTCGTTCTTTGTAGTGTAATGTGGCAAATATTGTTTCGCTCCTAGATTGGCTGTTTTACAGAATTCCAGAATTCTCATGTTCTGGGTTAAGATGTATTCTAAGCCGTCATTTCCTTTAGAAGAAGGAACTGCAGAGGTTAGAAACGCGATCAGGTAGAAAATGTCCTCCTCTGGAATAACTACAGAAGTTCTATTGTCCCACCTGAAAGTTAGTCAGAAATAATTGAATCAACATAATACACATTGCAAGAATATTTTAGCCAGTAACTTGGTCAGATAATGAATTACTTTGATTTGTTAACCGGATAGATTAGGACGGGGCCATTGCTTGTTTCCTTCAGGATATTGCCAAAAACCCCTTCTGAAAATTTTTCTATTTTGCTTTTCGGAACAAGGAGATTCAGCCATGGGTGTGGGACTTCCCACAAGCCTTTTGACTGTAGTTTGACGGCTGATACATGAACTCTATCAAGAAATTCAACATATGTAACTTCTGATATGAAAAGTGTTGATGGGATGTAACTTAACCGAGACAACAAGCTCTTTACTTCCTGCATAGTAAAAGGCATGTACATATGAAGTCCTCTGAATCAATTATCTTTTTCATGAATTATCTGACATTTATTTGAATGTTTTTACCTGATCGACAATGTTGCCCTCGTTGTGGTTAAAGTACTTTGCCAATTCCAGGCAGTAAAGAATTTTGCCATCAGACTTGAACTGGCTAGCTTGAACTGGGTCTTGTGGATTGAACGATGATCTCCAATTATTTAAAAGACCAGTTCTGTTTATTATCACGAATCCTTCAATGTAGTTGAATGTATTTTCTGCAGATATTAAAAGCTCCTGCTCTCTGGAAAATGTTGTGAAGTCCAAGTACAACACTCTTATCCATTTTACCTACAAGATAGAAGATTGCGTCAGAAAAGTGCTCCTTCGTAGTCACTTTGGACTAGATCTTCAAAGTTGCTTTTACAGATACTAATCTGACCTTTGCTGGTGCTGGTTCAAGCAGAATTTTTGCCCGTGTGATAACTCCAAACTGGCCTAATCCTCCAAGAACACTGTAAAAGAGGTCACTGTTCTGTTCCTTTGAACAATTCACCACATCTCCTTTCCCTGAATTCAGTTTCACTCCATTTGTCAGTTATCATAATGATATGCATGGTAGTAGATAAATTTATAAGTTTCAACTATGCTTTACGACTTTATGATTGAGTGACAAAATACCATTAAGAGAACTTGGGAACCTAAAATTTCACCTATGAGAAATGGAGTGAAGACAAGTCAATAGTTTGCATTTATCTTTTCATGCCCTTCCCCAACTTTTGCTTATCATTCATAGTGCAACTATAACTGCATGGATTTCCCTCCCCATCACTCTTTTCAATTTTACATGCCCCCATGCGCAGAGACATGCTCATGTACATGAAATAGTATAATGCTTACGGCAACCAACCTGTTACAACCTCCAGCTGATGGACGTTGCTGATCTGAGGACCATGTCGAAATGCCTGTCCACTGATCCCTGCATTGGATAAAGTACCCCCAACCGTTAGATGTAGGTAGTCTGTCCATGATTTTGGTGTTAATCCGTATTTCAAGCTCTCGTGCAGGATATTTATCCATAACTCCCCTCCAGGAACATCGATGTATGTAAAGTCTCTGGTGTGAACCTGCATTTGAGGGCCCTGGAGTGATTCCATGTTAATCACGACTCCTTGGTGGGCCTGTGCTTGGCCATGAAGTGAATGGCCATGGCCTCTAGCTGCAACTGTGAGCTCTGAACGAGGCCCCATCTTCCAAATATGCTTTATGGTCATGGCAATATCAGAAACTGAGGATGGATGCAGTATTGCAGCTGGGTAGTATTGATATCTATTACCAAAATCTCTGGCGGCATATTGCACTTTGTCAAATTCAAAATGCCCGTTGATGGAAAGCATCTTTAGTGAAGAAGGGATGCCATTGAAGCACAGATTCATCCTCAAAGCAATACAGCTCAGGAACAAAATCATGAAGCTTCGAATGGAAAGCATGTTGTTTTGTCTGAGGAAGCTAACTGGTGGATATCTTAATTTTCTCTGGGTACAAGTCTCTGAAGTTAAAGATGAAAGGAGTGGCAGCATGTTTTTGTTATTTCTAAAGAGCAAAAGCAGCAGGGGTATAGGAGGACCTAGAAAATGCTGAACTGGAGGTGGATTTAAAGGGAGATTAAGATTTTAGTGGCCGAGTCAACTAGACTTCAGTTGGGAGAATACGTATGAAGACTGTCTACTTAGGGAAGAGTTTCGGGATTTTCTTTTTGTTTCAATCGTTAAGAGAAGAAGCCATCAGTAATATGCCAAGTTGAAGAGGAAAGTCACCGGGAAAAAAAAAAAAAAGATTTCATAAATCTTTGCACTTTTTTAAACAGTTGAAACCACAACCTTTTTTCACGAAAGACAAACAGTTTGTAAACCTCAAACTTTTCTCTCTCATTAACCTTGTTAAGGATACTTTCCCATTTTTAGAAAATAAGGTAAGGCCTTGGCCGGAAAACGTCTTCCTCTGCCTTCTATGACTGGTATGCATATGCTTGTGTCTCACTGACATTAATGATGAGGTTACTCTCCAATCCTATTATTGTCGGAATTTAACATTGCGTATCTAGTTTCAGATTCAGTCAGAAAGGACACTGGCCCATGTTGATTCATTGGAGACGAAGACAGAAGGATCAGTGGGTCATCAGAGGGTCCATTATACACGTGATATTTAACTGCCTGCATGCTTTTTAGGGTGAAGAGATATGATGGGGATTGTGTTGGGCCCCTTTTTGGGGCCACTCTTACAGGTCAAGGAGAAAGGAGAGCGAACATGGGGCTGACAGCTTGTTGGTGGCACTGAACGCCTACTCTTTCACCTATCGGCTTCTACAGGTTTGAAACCCAAGTTCCCAACAATTTGACAAGTATGAAAGATTGGATCTTGTTTATATTGTTATCTACCATTAAAATAAAATCTCAGTGCAATTATGGCCCTTTTCCTTTTTGTTGCAATTTGTATGTGAGAACCAATGAGAAATTTACAGATTTTAGGGGACGCATCTTTCCCCTCTTCTTTATGCTATTTATGAATTCAAGACTTTAATTCTCTGGCTCACTAATGAAATATTGAAAAATTAGTCATTATCAATATCACGTGGCTCATTGAAGATTGTACCGTGATTCCAGTTTTTTTGTTCCCCCTTATAATAGGACCGTGTTCTGCATTCTTTCATGATAAGCCTCAAGGAAATTGCATGTATTCTTCTATCTTAAATTGGCCAAGCATTGGCATCCAATCAAAATCTGCCTAATGGTTTTCTTTAACAGCCTCCTGAGTATCTAGAGTTTTCAGTGTGCTGACAACATTTTATCATGCATTCAACTTATTGACCTTACAAAAGCAGTAGCAATTTAAGGTTGCTAGAGGATGTGGCTTATTGGAAGGAAAATGGCCTGTAAGTACTATATGCGAAGGCATAGAAACGAATCATTATGAAAACTGCATTTGAGATAGCTTTGTGACTTCTTTTTTCCCCTACTCTTCAGGGGCAAAGTCATCCCATTTCTGATTATAAAATTAGGATTGTGATAATTTGTTTTATGGATATTGCAATCTCTTGCTTTTTATTAAAATATGAAGCTTGTAGTGTGAATTCCCGACTTTCTACCAACATAAAAGAGTCATCCCATTTGTGGTGAATAACCTAATTGATGATTACATGTTTTCTAGAAGGAGACCGACCATCATAAATTAAGCTATTCTCTGACCCTTTCAGCTCAGTGGAATCTTAATTGTGTTGGAGCTCTACCTCCATCCCCACTTTAACACCGACGAATTGAATTGCATCATGGGGCATCTCCTGTCCATCAAATGCTGCACTTGGGACTGCAAAAATCTCTTTCAGCAGTGTAAAGTTGTTGGATCCAATCACTCCAACATTGCCATAAAATGAAATCTTAGGTGGACCATACAGGATTAATTTCACTTGCTCTTCCAATTGTCATTGTGTCATTGTTAAATATTCCTCAACCATTATTTGATTAGAACCACCCCCAATTTGATGTCGAGCCAATTGAACTTTAGAGTTGGAGAAAGAAATGAAGAAGGCTAAGGCAAGAAGTCGAGAAAATTGTCGCTACTCTAGCGATCGCCGCCCTCATTATAATGAAATCAAGACTACAGAAATGGGATTAGAAGGATTGGTAGGACAAACTTGATGAAATGTGAATTCTTATCATGTTCCCTAGCCCCACTTTTAATATATTCCTCCTCATTCATTGTTTGTTTGTCCTCTTTTTTATCCTCTTTATAGCCGAAACCGAAAATCTAAGGGCTAAAGAATCTCTTCCTAATCATTTTTGTCTAAACCTTTCTTTTGATTATAAAATATTCGACAAATCTGGAGAGCAAAAACAAAATCTTTAATGCCAACAAAAGCAATGTAAAATTTATCATTATCGTCAAAGCCAAGAAAGCACACGTAGCCATTCTAAAAAAATGGTGTTAAGCATAGTTACAATGACTTTATATCCTGTCACTTACCAAATGTGCAATTAGAGTACTGTTCATTTTATTCTAATCATTCTCATTATTTTAGTGAGGGATCCCATCTTTGTCGTTTTGTTTATTATTTTACTGAATAATTATAATTACTTCCCGAAAGTTGGTGAAATTTGCATTTGAGGGTCACTTTTGAGGTGTGGAAGGGGAGGCTGGGAAATGAACTGTCCCCCATTACCTGACTAATATATTTATATTCTTCTGTTAGTTGCCAAATTATCATTATGTCTTCTTCCCAGCTTTAAACATTTGCTAAAGATCCTCTCTCTCTCTCTCTAAATGTGAACAAAGTTGTGGCAAATTATTATCATGTTTTCTATGCTCTTTTGTCCAAGTTCACGACCGACTGTTTTTTTCTGATCTTCAAGATCTTACTTTGCAGTGCGTAGCTAGGATAGCACTCAAGTTTTGATTTTTGAGTTACCCCACCGCACCCAGGAATATGAATCCGTCTTGAACAAAACTAGGTTCTTCAACTTCACTTTGAGAATCATGCACATTTATGGATACCAATATTATTTGCCCTTTCAATACTTCTTATCATTCATTCTTGGACTACTTTGTTGCTTTCTTGTATTGTTTCTATGAGAATCTTCAGCGCATGTGCATATATGCTTTTGTACACCCCCTCCCACGATTAACTTATTGTATATTCTGAAGACTAAGAATCATGAACCCACTAATTGATACGTTATTTTGGCCCGTTTAAAACTTAAAAATGCTTATGTTATCAGGGTAGAGTAAATTTTAACCGTTTCAATTCATTTTTTTACCCTTCTTTTCACAAGGACTTGGAGTTTTGATTTTGATTTAGATTTAGATTTGTGGGACATAATATTTAGGAGTGGGTTTTGTTGCTCATAAATTAAGTTTGTGTATTTCAGAGTTAAGATGTCGAGACTATGTTTATTACATGAGTTTGTCTGTTTCAGGCTACAGGTTTGCTAATTTCAAGCTACAGTTTGCTAATCTCATGATCAGCTATATAAACTCAGGTTACAAATTCAAGCCTTTGAAATTCACATGATGTATTACATATTAAATTTTTTTCAATTTATAAACTCAAAGACTAAAGGTAGGTTATACAAATCTAAATTTAGAAATACCATCATTCAATCATCTCCTAGAGTATCAATATATGAAATGGAGAGAAAATGAAAATGTAGAATTTGATACAACGTTATAAATTGAAATACGTTTAGACTTTGTAGTTAAAACTGTTGGCCTAAGATAAATTTGATACTGTTGATTCCATCCTATAACTATAATATTACAAGAAATCCCTCAAATTATGATTGAAAGTGACCTTTCAAACAATGAAACACAGAATGCAGAAAAGAAGTGTCAATTAGCATTAGCTTAAATGCATGCGTTGTTGATCCATCCTTTTTTTCCCCATCTTTTTTGTGCTCATCAGTCTCTTTCCTTCCTGCACTAAAATTCTCTCATTTCTAGTCAAGATCAGTGCTTGTTTTGTTTTTGAAACATCCATTTTGGATCTTGGTTCAATCTTTCTGATAGCTATGTTTGTTCCATTGCTTAATTGTGGCTTCGGCTTTTTTGTCACTCTCATGAAATATATGGCTTGCTCAACAGTCACCAAGTAAAATGCATGCATCTAATAATGAGATTTTGCCTTTTATTTTTGCTTTTTTTATGTCTGTGTATTTGATTTGAAAACGAAATGGTAGAAGGAAAAAAATTCGAAACGGGATGGAACTAAGCTTTCACCAGTGTGGTCCTTTTGCGTAAACAAGCTCAAATATGCCAAACTAATGGCTGTATTTATCCAAGTGTTTCTTGATGACAAGAAAAGAGATGTATAAACTCTTTGAATTCTCCCCTTTGATTTTCAAATCGTAGTTTGCAACTTGGAATGGGTTTTCTGCTTGTAGTTTTCTGAGAAGTGTTTTTGTGGGGTTTGATGTGAAAAAGTTCTTTCAAGTGAAGGGGTTTCCTCTGGGTTTTCTTATTCATTACTAGAAGTCATATTGTCATGTGGGAATAAGTACCTTTCTTTATTAGAATCAAATTTCAAATTAGTTTACATAAAAATCTACACGATCATATCTTAAAACTTCTTCAAATGTTATGAATTTACATGCAATAAAACCACATAAATTTTCTTTTGTATACTATATTGAGCTACTGTTGTGAATATTATTTTTACTATTACATAGACTATTTTTACTGTGAAATTCTCGTGAGACTTTTGTCGCACTTTTGATAGAAACTACTGTATCATTACCCGCTAAATAAACGCATGATTCATGAACAAATGCATCACATAACTCTAATCCTATGCATCAAATGGATATAAGTAACATCTGGTGAACTTTATTTAAATATATCAAATAGGCCAATGAGTTTCTGTTGATTATTGTTTAAATAAATAGACAACAACTTTCACAAGTTTCTTCTCTCTGGGGTGTCTTTTAGGTGTTATATTAAATATATATATGGACCAAAAAATTAGTGATTGATTGGTGAGATGTCTTCATCTGCTCACCTCTCATGTCTTGTCTTATGGGTATTTGCATCTTTGAATGGGTAACTAAGTTGGAAGCAATTAATTACTTGTCCACACAGAGGAGTGATTGGGGGAAATGTCACTTATGCATGAGTCCAATCCAAAGGCTGGCTTCTTTGTTTATGGAGAATATTGTGTTTTGTTTTTAAATATATTAATCTAAAGGTGATGTAAATCATTTGAACTCTCTCATTTTTCTTTCAGGTCAAAAAGTCACTTCCTCTCTGCCTTCTTCAAAGTGGTGTATTCAACCACATAAGATTTTGCTGCTTGAGGTAATGCCATGTGCTGCTTATTTTAGGAATTGGGTAGGTGTGGATCCAATAGCCAATGTTGCGAGTTTGACACATACTTCAATGTTGCTTCCTAAAATTGGAGTCCTTTGGATTCCCCCTTTTCTTTGAAAATCTTTGTGCTTTTTTGAGGGGGAATAGAGGTGTAAGTTTTATATTCTTATACGGGTTTGGTTGCCTTGGTTCGCTAATTGCTCGCACATTTTAAATTTTGCCAGCCTAAATATAGTTCAACTGTTAAGCTATATATCCTTAGACCAAAATGTTGGAGGTTCGAATCTTCCACTCCCACATATTGTTATACTTAAAGAAAAATACAATTTCAATTCAATCTTCATTTTTCAATAAATATTTTTTTGTTGGGTTCAACAACATGTGGTGGTGGGATTCAAATATCCGATCTTTTGGTCGAGAATATGTCTTAACCAATTGAGTTATATTCAAGTGGATATTTTTCAATAAACTATTTGGAGGAGTACTTTCAAACATAACATATTTAATTTGGTAAGAAATGAGTATGTTTACCTAGAATTTCTTTTGTTATGTAATTTAAATTTTAGGCATCTGTTTAAAATTCTGGCCAAAAAACTAAAGAGTGATTGAATCCTCATTTTTTGTGTTTTTTTAAATTTCACTAACAAATGTGATGGGTATTTGTTAATAAAATTGTAGATCTAAAGGGGCTAAGTGGCAATTAGAAATGTCATTTTTTAAAATTATAATCTATATATATATATTCAATGCCTAACACTTTGAAGGTCAAAGAAGATCTCACAGGGTTCATCTCCCTTGGGTCCCATAAATGTAAGAAGAAAATACAAAATAATTAGGTCTACTACTGTAATTGGGTAGAATTGCAATAAGAATCAATTGCCCAACTTTTAAATTATAAATAAATATAATAGAACTATATAGAGTCCTTAAATTTTGAATACAGATCAACAACAGTAACTAAAATAATGTTTTGATATAAAATTAAAACAAAAAACATAATATTTGAAAGCCTGAGTTTATTGTTTCTTTTTTTTCCTTTTACCTCACATGGATAGAGATTAACTTTGAATAATTAAAACAAAACAAAACAAAAAGCAAGTTCACATCACAATAAATTTTGTAAGTTAATTCTTCTTGGGGCTATATACAAATAAAAACCCTAATGGAGTTGCCTATGCTAAAAAAATAATAAATAAATAAAAACTCAGCGGTGAGTGGTTGAGATTGACTTAGTCATTGATTAGTACATGATTTTCCACACTAGTATTTAGGTTTAAATATTATTTTGATTCATTTATCTTAAAAAATTTACCATTTTGATCTCTTTGTTTTCTTTCTTTATCTCATTTTATTTATGTTAGGTCATAATTTTAGTATGACATTTTACTCACGTAATTTCTTGAAATATAGTTATAAGTTTGTATTAATGAATTTCTATTGTGTATAGAAATTTGTGTTAAAGTTTTACCAATTGATCATCTTTTTAATGTACATCATAATAATATTTAAACGTTAAATTTAGTTAGTAGATTTAACCAAAAATCATCATCTTCCTTAATTATTACCATTATTTGCCCTTTGAATCTATGGAAGAGCTCAACCATACTACTCAGACTTCCTTTCATGTGAGCCATTGAATCTAATGTTAATTGGTCAAAATGGAATCTCATTAACCATTGGAAAATGTTGACAATGAAATAATCCCACTTTTTCGATTTTAAGATTTAGAAACTTGAAAGTTATGAAATTCTTTTTTTTTAATATTGCAATATTTAATATAAGAGCATGAAAATTACTGGAATTTTTCTTTATCTACTCACCAGCTTGTGATTTTCAAAGGAAGATTTTGTATTTATTTATTGTTATTATTATAATTTTTTTTTTTTTGAATGAGTACACAGGAAGAACGATTTTAGTTACAGAAGAAAATGTCTTTTATGAGCCACAAAATATAATAAAAGACTACAGAAAACAACTTCTAAAAAAAGATAGAAAAATGTTTATAAAAAAACTTTATATACTATACATCAAAAAAGGTCTTTGACTATTTTTTCATGTCTTATGTTGTTGGAATACTTTCTTATGTCTTATGTTTTCCAATTAAAATCAAAATGTTTCTAAATTCTAAAAATATTTTTCAAATAAAATACAAATTAATTAATTACTAAATTTACCAAAAGATCCCTAATTTTGTAGTCAATTAGCCTCGGGCTAAGCACGTACGATATTCAAATTGATATCATTATTAAAAGGTGAATTAAACTTAAATCTTATTTTGATTCTTATCTTTTGCAATTAATCTCTATTGCATTCAATATAAATTTTAGATCACTTTCTAAACTCGATATCATGTAATTTCAATTATAAGACCTTAAACATGTTTTAAATAAAATTTAAAGACTAAAATGGAATATTTTGAAATATCTTAGATTCAAAACTACATTCAAGAAGTCTAAGACTATTTTAGATTTGTCTTCACAAATACATGTATTTATATCCAAACAAACTAAAACCAAAGAACCATTTAAACTTATAGAATAATTTTGAGATAGGTATATCCAATCTTCTACCACAAGAAATGAGCCTTAATTTTCCCCCAAAATGAAGACCCAACTATAAAAATGTTATCAAGAACTATTTAACTTCTAAATTCCAAGCTTTATGGATATGTCTCAATACAATTTTACACAGAAAAAAATGGATGTTTCTTCAATTTCACATCAAAGGATGGCTATAATGGACCAATGGGAATTCATCAAATTGAATAGGTGTTGTAAGGTTGAAGTAAAGTTAGAATACCAACCAGGCTTCACAAAAAATCTCCACATGAACCTTGAAAACGTTTCGCGTCTCGAATAATTATTTCCCTATCGACATGCTCCGTTATTCGATAAGCAACTGCTAGCCTATCATTGTGGTTACAAACAGCTTCCTTGATCTCCTCATGATTCAAGTCATGCAGAACAGATTCCATATGAGGAACATAACCAGCTGCTTTTTAATCTCCTCCCCAATTTATCAACTCTTCAAAGATTTCCTTTGATCTAGGAAGTGATCTATCTCCGACGTGGAATGTTTCAAGGTTCCCATTGATCTCAATAGAACTATGTTCAAGATCCAAGTTTAACTGGCATATTCATAATAAAATCGTAAGCTTGATACCTGTTCTTAGAAGCTTTTTGAGAGGCCAGCAGCTTATATGCTTATGAAAGAAAAACAAGATCAGGAGACACTAAACGCACAGTTCTATCAAATGACAACATAAAGCATCTTTTCAACATCATCTTTGGCAGGTTTGCAGCCACAGCGATCACGTCTAGAGGTCAAGTCAGAAAATTTCGCATATGCGGTAGCTACAGCAGCTTCCTCCAGTTTGATCTCACTGGCAGATATTTACACGAATGCAGTTAGTGCTGTATAATTAGCTATCCTGAAACTATAACTTCACAATTTACAACTTCTTACGTCGGGGTTTTCATGTCATTTGTGCCATCTATGTGCACCGTTGGGTCGAAGATGATCTTGAATTCGAGCAGCTGATTTCCCATTTCCACAAGTAAATAAGTAATTTGGATTACCAGGAGTTGATTCTTTGTACATGCCAAAATATGTGTATCCTTGGGTAGGTGGTCAAAATTTTTCTTGAACATGAACACCTGAGTGCACAAAAAGAGTTGTCTCAAAATAGTAGGTGCCTCTTCAAGGACAAACATCACGTTATTCTTAACACAAGTTATATCCTGATAATATAAAAACCAAATATAAGACTCATTACAACTAAATGATTTCTCTTTGACTTTAACATAAGATATTTATAGTAGTGGTAAATTCATGAGAAACTATGACGAAATGGCAAACTAATGGACATCATTTCCTGTTATCAGATGCAACCATAACCACCTCAATCCCACTCGTCCATATTAACATTCATTCCAATTTTCCTCCTCCTCTGCTTTGGCTCTCATTGAACTCCTCGAAAAGAACTCAAGATGTTTCCTGGAAATAGTAGAATGCGGGGAAGGCAAAGAGACCATGGAATCATTTTGAACAATTCCCTTCTTTGTTTTTTGGGTTCAAACTCAGGAACCTAGACACCCCAAGTTACGGAATTATCTAATTTTCAAATGGTTTAAAATTTAACCCTCTAATGATTTTAAATTTTTCTGCAGTTTTCAGAAACAACTCCATGAACTGTCATAGTTTTTCTTTATTCGTGAAAAAACCAATTTCATTAAAAAAAATGAAAGAGTAAAGATATGGCCATGCATAAACAATGGCCTACAAAAACGGAAAGAAAAAAGTATATACAAAAGATAGTTAAAAGCGACCAAAATATCAGCAATAGAAACCAATTCCGCCTAACAATATCAGTTGCATGCAGATTTTATAATTCAATGTTTTTAGAGCCCTTCAAAAATCATAGAGGATAAGAGATCAAAGTTTACAGCTGATCAGCTGAAATAACTAAAACAATAAGAATGGACAGTGAAAGAAACTACCTCAGTAAAAGGTTCCTTTACGTCATCTCTTTCAATGCTGCTTTCCTATTAACACCAACATTGCGATTATCATCATCGAGCTTTGTGCTTATTGTGTCTGTATATGTGGCTATATCTGTTATAATGATTTACAGACAAATATTGTATCAGAAGCAGATAATAAAGCACCAGACTAAAACTTCCATACTCTTCAAAAATTGCATAAACTTCCGTTCCACCAAATACAACTGTAAGCGAATCAGTGCAGGCCGGTTATTTATTTAATTAATACCATCATCGACCAACAATAAAGTCGAGGAAAATTGGAAATTGACTAAAAGTCAAATTTTTTTATATATAAAATGTCAGAATGATAAAAAATAACTGAAATGACTCAGCTGGATTGGTTTTGTCAATCTTTTCATGTTTCCCTTTTCATTGACACACCAGAGAAAAATGATCGTGAACCATAGCATATCTTACAGCAACTAGGTTCTAGAGCTTCCAGTCAGACATTATGACATTTTTTATAGAAATTTAATAGAAGTTCCTCAAGTCATCTAAATGAAAATTACTTCTTATTTAAGAAAAAAAATGGCAGAAAGTTACACCTTTTTTACTGCTGCTCTAACTCTTTTGTTCTGAATATCAACTTCACTCCTTGAAAGCAACGTTAAACTCATGCTTAACAAGTTTGCTGACAATGAAAAACTCAATCACAATGAAGGTCGCTTCAACTAGAAGAGGGAAGGTGGGGAGAGAGGGCATTCAGCTGGATGGTAATTGAACTCACAGGAATTGACTCCAAAACTCTAGTCGCATCAGGAGATGCAGCTTTTTCCTGCAGAAAAAGTAGAAAGGTTGTAACCCAATGACCTTGTGATAGAACATCCAGGGTATAATTTTCTCCAATCCTGCTGACGCACTTGGTGTGGGGGGGGGGGGGAAGAGAGCACAACAAGAAGCTATGTACTCATTTCAACTAAATTTAGCATAAGAAAGTGTCAAAATTCCAATCAGAAAACAAAAATTGGTTTCTAAAATAAAATGCTTTCTTGTTCTACATTAGTTATCATAACTCAAAAGGACAACTAACCGCCTTCTTAACCATTTCCCCAATTCTCAGCTCCACACATTGATTAATTACCAATACAGCATATAATTCAACTTCAGAACATCAATTATAAAGCGAAATTCAAAGAAGAGGAAGAAACCTTGGGCTTCAAATTTGATCCACGATCGACCTTCCAGTCCCAGTCGTACAGGAATGAAGGCGAAACACTCCAACGAAGATTGAGACAGCCAGAACCAGAAGACGAGGAATGGTGCAAAATTGGGGAGAGTGGCGAGGCATCCATGCTGGGAACTGGTAGCTTAAAAAACGATTGTTTTATTTTCAGCAAAGAAGTGGTTAAGTTTTTTAAAAAGTTAAAAATAATAATTAGAAGTGGAAATGAGATTTTTTTTTTACTGGTCCCAAACCAAAATACAAATAACTATTAAACTTATAAAATAATATTGAGATGTATCCAACCTTCCATCACAAGAAGGGAGCTTTTTTTTTTCTTTTTCCTTCAAAATGACAATCTCTCAGGGTTAAGACTTCACAATGAAGACCCAACTATAGAAATGTTATCAAGAACTATGTAACTTCTAATTCCAAGTTTTATGGATATGTATCAATACCATTTTACAGGAAAAAGAAAAAGAAAATGATTTTTCTTCAGTTTCACGTTATAATCAAGTAAGAATTGTTATATAGGCCAATGGGACTTCGAGCAAATTGAATAGGTGTTGTAAGGTCAAAGTAAACTTAGAATACCTACCAGGCTTCACCAAAAATCTCCACATGAACAAGCTCCATCTTTGAAGCGATGAAAACGTTTCGCATCTCGAATAATTATTTCCCTATCGACAAGCTTCGATATAAGCTTTATGGCTGAATGGCAATTAACACATGCTCGGAGATTGTTCGTTATTCGAAGTGGAGTTCCAGGAGCAGTACTGATGATGCCATAAGCAACTGCTAGCCTCTCACTGTGATTACAAAGAGTTTCCTCAATCTCCTCATGATTCAAGTCGTGCAGAACAGATTCCATATGAGGAATATAACCAGCCGCTTTTAGTCTCCTTTCCAGTCTATCAAGCTCTTCAAAGATTTCCTTTGATCTAGGATGTGATCTATCTCCAACGTGGAATGTTTCGAGATTCCCATTGATCTCAATAGAACTATGTCCAAGGTCCTTGTTCAGTCCTTTCTGCGTCATCATTAATCGTACGTTTGCCACGTGATTCCATAAATGAGCAGAAGCATATAGGTTTGAGAGCTGCACATAATGCCCTGTATTATATGGATCTAATGAGAAAAGCTGTTCTGCAGCAATTTCTCCCAACTTCACTTGGCGATGGATCTTGCACGCACTCAGAAGTGCCCCCCAAACACTGACTCCAGGTTTAATCGGCATATTCATAATAAAGTCATAAGCTTGATTCAAGTAGCCTGCACGTCCTAGAAGATCGACCACACAAGAGTAATGCTGGTGATGTGGCTCAATCCCATGGTCCCGTATCTCATGGAAAAGATCCCATCCCTCTTTTACCAAACCTGAATTTTTGCAAGCTGTGAGAAGGCCAACAAAAGTAACATCGTTTGGACGAACTCCGACTTGCTTCATTGCATTGTAAAGATTGATGGCTTCTTTTCCATGGCCATGTAATCCATACCCCATAATCATTGCACTCCATAAAACAACATCTTTATCAACCATCCTATCAAAAACAAGACTAGCAAAATATATGCTTCCACATTTTGCATACATATCTATAAGGGCCGTGTTTACAAAAGTATCGTCCCTGTACTCACTCTTAGAGATATAACCATCCAACCATCTCGCTAGATCAAGGGACCCCACTTGGGCACCAGCTAGAATAGCAGACCTCACAGTAACAGAATCTACCCTGATATTTTTTGAAATCATCTCACGAAATAGCTTTATTGCTTCTTCACCATACCCATTTTTTGCATAACCAGAAATCATAGCATTCCACAAAACTAAATTTGGTTTTTCCATCTGATTAAAGAAAAATCTGGCAACTTCCACCTGTCCACGTTTTGCATACATGGTAGTGAGCGATACCACAATATCGGGTTCAAATTCTAGACCCAATTTAGTCACTAAGCCATGAATGGACTTTCCTTGTCCCAAATCTTCCATGTCTGTATATGCTGTCATTACACTAACAAGAGCAATCCAATCAAGTTTCACATTACTTTGTCTCATTTTTTTGAAAACACTCAATGCTTCTGCAGGATCACCATTCTGAACATACCCAGAAATGATGGAAGTCCACGAAACAACAGTTCTATCTTGCAACTTATCAAACACGACCCTCGCAGGTGAGGTTTGACCAAATTTAGCATACATTGACACAAGACTGTTCTGCACAAAAACATTTGATCCAAAGCCATATTTAAATGTCTGGCCATGCATCTGTTTACCTATTTCTTCAATAGACATTCCACCGCATGCTTTAAGCACGTACAAAAATGTGAAGCAATCTGGGTGGACCCCTGATACTTGCATCTCTGTATACAATTTGACAGCACCGACAAAAATATTATTCTGAGTATAGCCCTTTATGACTGCATTCCACAACAAAATATCTGGTTCTAAGACTTCACGAAAAGCCTTGTGCGCATAGTAAACGTCTCCAAGATGCAAGCATGCATTGACAAATTTGATTACCAAGAAACGACACTTGTGTAATCCAGACACAATTAACTGAACGTATAATTGATCCAAATGCTTCCTACACGATGAATTACGACTTAGTTGTGCAAAGAAAATGTAGGAATTGAAGTTGAGGTGAAGCATGTCATCATCCAAGTGGGGTAGGAGGTTTGATGACAAGGTAAAAAGTTCTGATACAAAGGAGTTTCATCACTATTGTTACTTGTAAGTTTGGAAGTCTAAATTTTCTTGGGACATACAGAGAGATTTAAGGAAAATGAGCGTAGGAATCAGGACATGTATTCATTTTCATAGACATCTCATGGAAAATGCTACGTCGGTCCAAGTAAGGTCTATAAGACGGACTCAACGGGTTATTCAAAAGGGAACGAGCTTGCCTTTCCATTTTGAACAGTTACAAACTAGAGCCAATACAGCTCCAGTGCCAGTGGACTCGAATCAAAATTTTGAAAATTTGGCGTAATGCTAAAATGCTAAGAGTAACATCCTAGAACTGTAAACAAAAAGGTAGACTACATTTAATCAAATACATCAAACCTAAAATTCCTCACACTTGCCCAATATGGTTGGCACAGTAGCCAAAGCCCCAGACTAAAATCAAGATTAAATACACTACAAATTTCTAACCTCAAATCGTATAATGTAAGGCGATAACCTCAAGGGATCAATCCAAACTAAGCCCATATGCAACTATTGTTTAACATATGTTACTCTCGAGTCTTAACTAGTATTGATTTGATATTGCAGTCGTTTGGTACTCCCTTGCTGACTAGTAAACACGAGTAATAAGAACAATAACAATAACATCTCAAGCACTGATTACTTCCAATCATATAAAAATGAAATACCTCCCCAATAAAGCCTCTTGCGAGGTTGCCGCCAACTTTGAGAAAGCTGTAGACAGTGAGGACAAGGAGAGAGAGAGGGAAAACGAATGCAGAGACATGGGAGGAAGTGCGAGGAGTTGCAGAAGCCAGCTCCGGCGAAGCCCTCTCTTTCCGGTGCGAAAATTCTCCGGCGAAGCAAATTCCGAGGAAGCTATGCGATTGATTAAATTTATATATTTCCGTAGTTGAATTTAACTTCTTTTTTTTTCAAAGATTGAGTTCAATCTGATTTTTAAGTATTTTTTTTATTAAATTTTGTATGGTTTATTGGTGGGTTAATATACAATTTTACATTTCACTTATTCAGTTTAGTAAAATTGAAGGTTTTAAGAATAAAATTCATCTGTTGGACCAATTATAAAATACATAAAATGAAACGACCTATTTTATTTTAATCTACTTCACATTAAAATTAATTATGATCTTTAATTTTATATTTAGCCCTTATCCTCTAAACTTTAATTCATGTAGCCATATAGCCTTCAACTTTAAAATTTTTCTTTATCAAAAAAATTTATTTTAAATTACGTCCACAAATTTTAGATTATACTCTAATTCATGTTGTTTGCATCATTAACTAAATGCATAATTACATCCTTCTACTCATAAAAAATAAAAACTAAAAACTAAAAAAATAACTGAATAACGACATCTTAAAAAAAAACACTAAATAATAGCATGATGTGCCCATTATAATATTGGGTCTCAAGTCCATGCCCTTGCAACATTATTTTCTATCTAATTCATATTAATAATTCACACATTAAGCTCAATCAAATTACTTCAAAATACAATTTTAGTCTCCGTAATGTTTTATTTTCTTTCAATTTAATCTTTATCTTTATAGTTTTAAAAGTTTTGATTACGTCTCAATAGTCTTTTAAAAAAAAATAAAGCTGAATAGTCTTGTTAAATATCTCGAAATGTTCTTTGACATCACTAAAAGTTAACGGTTAAACAATTTATAATGATATGACATGTTTTCTTTAGATAAACAACACATTTTCTTTCGACATGACAAGAGGTCCAAAAAAACATGCATCATATCTAGAGTATTAACCAAACACAAAAACAAATTTGAAAGTTTTAAAATCATTTCACCAAATTAAGACAACTAGAACAAGCCCTTGTGGCATCTCTTTCTTTTAATTTAGTTATTTAGTTTTCTTTATATATATATATATATATATATATATATATATATATATATATATATATTTGTGTTCGACCAGCTTACGCACACCTCGACTAATCCCACGACTATCTGATCTTACAATATTTGTTGTCGAGAATTATTAATTCTTAAAATAGGTGGTTATTATAGGATTTGAACTTGTTTCCTCTTAATTAACTCTAACCTCTTTGGATCAATGGATCACCTATAATGGTCTAATTTAGTTCTTTCGTAAAAAAAAAAAAAAAAACCCGACTAAACAAACATTAACCTGACATTATTAATAATAAATAAATGCAAAAGAAGATTCCGGAGGCAGCCAAACTGAGAAAGAAATCATTGAGTGGGTCTCAAGAAGTTGAAAGCAAAAGAAAAGCATTTAATTTATCCAGCTGTCATTTTGAATGGCTGTCCCTATCTGGAAAAGTGACCGTTGGAAGCTTCAACGTTAAGCTGACCGTTGGATGGGAATTGGAGGATATTTATACACCACACCTTACTTTTTTTTCTCTTCAGGCACAGAATCTGAAGCCTTCAAGAATAAGCCAACTTCCTTCTTCCCCTTTTCTCTCTGTATTTATATAAATCTCACACAAATTCTTCCTTCCATTCAACTCAAACATGGGTTTGGTGGTGGTGATCTCTCTGCCATTGATTCTCTTCTGCCTCCTACTCGGTTTCGGGTGTTACTTTATCGGCAGAGCAAAAGGGAGACAAGACATACGCACCAATGCCCAGGTGTTCGGGGTGCCCACGCCGCCTCCCGGAAGCGCTGCTGCTCATTCTCCGCCCCCGCCGCCTCTTTTCAAGCTTGATAATTCTGCCAACGTTTGATTAGTAATCAGATCAAAGTTCAACTCTTCACTGTACTGCAATTGTGTAAATTCTGTACTATCAGTTAAACTTCCATACTCTATGAATCATGTTTCAGTTTTTGTGTGTCCTACAAGTTTTTGTGCATTCAATCAAATGAACTCACCTTGGAAGTACCTCCTTGATTATTGCTCAACTCTTCTGCAGCTGCCGTGCTTGACACTGGAATGTTCGCTTAAAGGGAACCCCATAATATATATGACATCTATATAGATGCACTAGAAAACGTACTCAGAAAACGGTTGCGGAGTTTCATAATTAGAATAATGTTATACAATGAAGAAAGAATAGTTTTGATCTGTTCTTTTCATACTCCTACCAGAGGTAGCTAAGTATTACAATGCATATCCACACCGCAGACCGAAAAACGACAGTCATGTTATACGAATCATGTATCTCTTACGAGATGTAGAGCTTCGTAGTTTATTCCAGGAGGAGATTGGGGTGGAACGGCGGATTTGTGCCGCCACTGATCAGTTTCTGTGTGCAGGGCCTTCCTTGCAGTTGCTTGGTACGTTTTGCTTCTGCCTATCGCCGTCCTAGATGGAAGAGATTGAGAGGCAACGGCTCTGCTCAAGTTACTGCTAGTGATGGATGATAGGAATTTCTCCTTTGAATGAGTTTCAGAAGCTGATGCAATAATAGATTCGAAGACACCACTCTCCCTTAATCCCTGTATAATCACCTGAACCAAAGAAAGGGGAGAATTTTCAATATGAATGTATCAAGGACAACGGGTTCACGAGAATAGTTCCCAGAATTGGCAACCGCGACAAAGTTATTTAACATTTTGTACCATACAGATTCTGACTGGGGTATTGGGATGTCATATTACTAATGCAACAAATTCTTTGTCTTATTATTCTTCTTCTTTTTCTGTTAAGGAATAATTTCATTAAAGAAAGAAACAGGTATGTAAACAGGAGAAAAAGGGTAAGCTACCAGAAGGAAGGAAGGGGGGAAATGCTGAAATAACAGGAAATTTCACTACAAAGACCCAATGCCTCGAGATTCAAAATCTCTTTGAACAATCGATAAAAGTGATTTCCCGAGTGAACTTTGCAACTGAACTATTTAAATGAGCAAACTCCCTCTTCAACTCTTTATAATTTGTCACTACAGACGTCAAATAAAATTCTTACCATAGGAGCATAGATTCGAGTTAAAATGCCCTTTCTCAACAATTTGATTCTTAGGTTTTCATCACCCCACACAACGTGTTCTCGGTACCTAGTAAAGAGAAATAAATCACATCCAAATCATTGACAATAAAAAAATTGTCTACACTAAGAGAATACCAATTCATCATTTCCTCCTGGGTTGCAGTAGAAGCAATAATGAATGCCTGCAATACATATCATTGCTTAGAAATTAAAAAGTGATGAGATGAGGTCATAAAGTAAAGCATAAAACAAATTCTAAATTCTGGATGACAACTTACATAAAGAAAAAATTATTCATGGTGCCCCCCCCCCCCCCCCCCAAAAAAAAAATCCTCCTGCAAATGGTTCAACCGAAGCTCAAATTTCATTCTACCTACGTGTCAATTACTAACATCTAGATAATGTGGCAAACCCAGTTCTCTGAATGAAAGAGTAGTTTTTACCAGCAATCAACACCGACTTCTTTAATATATAATGCAGCATATGTAAGCAGTAATTAATGCAAATATCTATTCACCCACATCAAATTATAGGATTGGTTCAAACTGCTCTGCGATTGTTGCATAAGCCTGTTCTTCGAAGCATTTTGTGTGGACAGCAGCTTATATGCTTATGAAAGAAAAACAAGATCAGGAGACACTAAACTCACAGTTCTATCAAATTCCAACATAAAGCATCTTTTCACGTCATCTTGGGTAGGTTTGCAGCCACAGCGATCACGTCTAGAGGTCAAGTCAGAAAACTTTGCATATGTGTAGTGTAATACAGCAGCTTCTTCCAATTTAATCTCACTGGCAGATATTTACACGAATACAGTTGGTGCTGCAAAATTAGCTATCCTGAAACTACAACTTCAAAAAAAAACTTCTTACTTTGGGGTTTTCATGTAATTATGCCATCTGTGTGCACCATTTGGTCGAAGATGATCTTGAATTCGAGCAGCTGATTTCCCATTTCCATAAGTCAAAAAGTAATTTGGATTACCACGAGCTGATTCTTTATACATGCCAAAATATGTATCCTTGGGTAGGTGGTCAAAATTTTTCTTGAACATTGACACCTGGGTACATAAAAAGAGTTGTCTCAAAATAGTAGGTGCATCTTCAAGAACAAGCATCATCTTATTCTTAGCACACGTTTCATCATAATAATATAAAAACAAAATATAAAACTCATCACAAGTAAAATGCTTCCTCCTTAACATGAGATATCTATGGTAGTGATAAATTGATGAGAAATATGACACCGAAATGGAAAACTAATGGACATCATTTCCTGTTTAACAGATGGAATCACAACCACCTCAATCCCACTCATCCATATCAACATGAAAATCAGATCCATTCTCCATTTCCCCTCTTCTGCTTCTGCTTCATTACTCATTCAACTACTCCAACAGCTCAAGATGTTTCCTAGCAATAATAGAATGCTGGGAGGGCAAAGAGACCAATGAATTATTTTGAACTTTTTAACTGAACGTTTTTTTTGGGTTCAGAACTTAGGAATATAGAACGCCCCAAGATATAGAGCTCTCAAATATTCAAATGCTGTAAAATAATATGAGCTTCTAATGATTAAAATATCTCTGAACTGTAAGCACAGTATTTTCTTCCTTTTTTATTTTTAACCAAAAACAACTTTTCATTGATATATGAAAATGAGAAAAAGTTCAATGATACAAACTGATGGAAGGGTGACAGAAAATGAAAAAGAAAAGGAATATGAAAGAGAACAAAATAGATGCTCAATAATGAGTACAGACAAAATAAGAACAATAACAACCAAAGACCGTCATAACTGATCAAAAAGCTTCAAAGAGGAGTCTTGTAACAGAAGCGAAGCCTAAGCCTTTCGAAAATCGGAACTTCAACGCCAAAGGAGTTGAAAATCTAATTGGTCGAAGAGAGAGCCGAAGGCGGAGAATCTTCTGAATCAGACATCAAATCTTGCAAATTCTTCAATCCCGTTAACTAATCTTTAATAATCTGAATTCTCCTTACGACGTAAGAAACATAAAGATGAACTTTTCTTCACAGATTCTAGCTAACGACTCATGTTGAGAGGTGACAAAATCATCCAACATTGCGAAGCTTTAAACTTGGCCATGTTGAAGCAATCAATAGCCGATCTTCTTTTTCTTCAAAAATCCTTTGGTTTCTTTCCGACCACAATTTCGAGATTAGCGCTTTTAGACCATTAACCCACAGGAGGGTTGATTTAAGAGATAACTTTAAGCCAAAAAGCAGCTGGATAGACATTCTTGAAGCCTTCCAAATCAAAAACCCATGAGATGTTGAAAATATTAAGGAAAAAATTCCAGCAGGCAGCCGCTAATGGACAAAAGAGGAAGATGTGACTCTGATTTTCACTATGAACAGTCCATAGGACACACATAAAAGGGCTGTAAAGCCATATTAGTAATGGCACCTCCGTAACTTCTTATTCATCAAGAATCAAATTGAATTTCCTCATAGCTTTAGTCACTCTTCCACATCTGTCAGAGGGCCATCTTGTTACATTAAAATCTTCTCCAATGCTCCAAAGGTTGTCCAGGGGAAGGAAAAACTTATGGACTGAGTTACGAAATATAGCAGGTTTTAAAGTACGGTATTTTCAGAAACAACTCCATTAACTTTCATAGTTTTTCTTTATTCATGAAAACCAATTTCATTGAGGAGAATGAAAGAATAAAAGTATGGCCATGCATATTGAATGGCCGATGGCAACGGAAAGGGAAATAAAGGTTATACAGAAGATAATTATAAGCACCCCAAATATCAGCAATAAAAACCAAATTTTACTAACTATAATAGTTGCATGCAGATTTTATATTTCGATGTTTTTAGACCACTATGCAAATGCATATGCACAAGTCATAGTGGATAAGAAATCAAAATTTACAGCTAATCAGCTGAAATAACTAAAAAAATTAAAATGGAAAGTGAAAGAAACTACCTCAGTAAAAGGTTCCTTTATATCATCTCTCTCAACACTGCTTTCCTACACAACACCAACATTGATATTATATTGCAGCACACAACAATATCAAAACATAAAAGAAAAAGCACGTCGACAAGTTGAAGTGCTTTACAATTTGAAACCAAATTACAGAACAAAAAGATATAATGAACACGTACATAGTTAGGAAAAATAACCATATCAACATTTCCTGGCACGTCAAGCAGCAACTGCCTCAAGGAGTACTCCTGAGCACCGACTGGATGTACCAACTCATCAGTATCAAGATGAATTATCCAATCCATTCCAGCATCCTGATATTTTAAAAAGGAGAGAGAAGAAACTAAACAGCCAAGTTAATAGTGATACAATTGGGAATAATTAATAAGTAGCAATAGAGTAATGGCCATGAGAAGAACACTTTCCATACCCTTGCCATAATAATAGCCATCTCCATATTGAGAGATTGCTTCACAAATAGTTCATAATTGCAAGGTTTGTAAAAGAAACCAGAAAGCCATGTTTCATTCCAGATCCGACTGAGGATAGCCAAAAGAAACCAGACATTCACATTGAAGAAAAGAAAAGTTAAAAGATAATAAGATATAAAACGTTGATAACATTAGTCTTAAATAAATATAATAATCATGTATCCCTCTTGAAAAATAGCCCCTCCACGTGCCTATCCCTAAATTGGTGGTAATTAAGCAGATATTTTGGAGGAGCTGGATCACCAGTTTACCCACTGCCTGCCCTTATAGGTATAATTGCTGGTGTAAGCTTCTATTCCTAATATTTCTATTAACAACTTTCCTAGGAGAACTAAGGCAATTTGCACTGACCATTGTCTGGCTGCAGATTTAAGAAGGCTTCCATTCTCTGTCTAATGTAGCCTTTGCTATTTCTGGGAAAGTTTGGTTGAAAAGGAATAACATACATTTTAAAGGTGTCTCGGTTTATGAACACACTTAAGATTAAGCAAAGTTTGTGTCTTCTAGTTGGAGCACCCTTTCTAAAACTTCTATAATTATGATTTCTTATTGACAAATGCTGATTGGAGTGTTTTTGGTAACTCGTACGTTTCAACTTCCCTTTTCTTTTGCACTTATCATCAAGCTTTGTGCTTATTGTGTCTGTATGTGTGTCTATATCTGTGATAATGATTTACAACAAATATTGTATCAGAAGCAGGTAATAAAGCAACAGACCAAAAACTTCAATACTCTTAAAAAATTGCATGAACTTATGTTCCACTAAATACAAGTGTATGCAAATCAGTGTAATCTGGTTCTTACTTTCTTTAATTAATACCATCATCGAACCAACAATGAAGTTGAGGAAAAATTGGAAATTGACTAAAAGTCAGTGTTTTTTACATAAAAAAACTAAATCAAATGTCAACAAGTTAACCAGACTGATCAAAACAAACTTAAATTACTCGGCTAGATTGGTCTCATCAATCTTTTCATGTTTCAGTTTTCGTTGACACCATTTCCAGAGAAAATGATCGTGAACCAATAGCATATCTTAAAACAGCTAGGCTATAGAGCTTCCGGTCAGACAATATGATATTTTTTAAAGAAACTTAATAGAAGAAATAAGCACTTCCTCACTTCCACTAAATGAAAATTGATTCTTCTTTTTCTTTTTTCTTTTTTTTTTAAACAAAAAAAGAAAGAAAGAAAAAGCAGAAATTTACACCTTTGTGCCTGCTGGTCCTCTAACTCTTTTGTTCTGAAAATCAACTTCACTCCCTGAAAAGCAATGCTAAACTTATGCTTAACAAGTTCGCAGACAATGAAAAACTCAAACACAATAAAGGTCAGCTTCAACTAGGAGAGGGAATAAGGGGGAGAGAGAGGATTCAGCTTGGAGGGTAATTGAACTCACAGGAATTGACTCCAAAACTCTAGTCACATCGGGAGATGCAGCTTTTCCCTCCACAAAAAGTAGAAAGGTTGCAACCCCAATGACCTTGTGATAGAACATCCAGGGTAAAATTTGCTCTAATCCTGCTGACGTACTTGTTGTAATGCATATCTACACATTGAAGGGAAAAAGGGGAGCACAACAACAAGAAGAAGCTTATGAACTCGTTTCAACTAAATTCAGCATCAGGGTCAAAATTCCCATAAAAAAAAAATATATATTTGAGTTCTCAGATAAAATGCATTATCGTTCAACATCAGCCATCAGAAATCAAAGGACAAACAGGACAACCACCTTCTTAACCATTTCCCCAATTCTCAGCTCCACACATTAATTCATTCCCAATACAGCCTATAAATCAACTTCAGAACACCAATTAAAAGCGAAATTTGAAGAAAAGGGAAGAAACCTTAGGCTTCAAATTCGATCCGGGATCGAACTTCCAGTCCTGGTAGTAGGGGAACGAAGGCGAGACACTCCGGCCGAGATTGAGACAGCCAGAAGCAGAAGGCGGGGAATGGCGGGAAATCGGGGAGAGTGGGGAGGCGTCCATGCCGGGGAACTGGTATGAACCGGGGGGAGACCAGCGAGTGGCGGGATCGGTGAGTCCACCGCGCCATTGGAGGACGAAAGCCAAGGCTGCGAGAGTGAGAGGGAGGAAGGTTAGAAGAAGAAGAAGTCTGGAAGTAGAGGATGAGGAAGAGGTCTGCGTATGGCGAATTGAGGTCTGCATCTGCTGGTAGTTCGGCATCGGCATGATGGCCGGCGAGAAACGGATATGCCTTCCGATTTCCGATTGTGTCTCTCCGATGGCCGGGAAAGGAACATAAATTTATGATTTGATAACAGTTTTATGTGCTACTATAATTTAGGTTAAAAGACTACTTTGGTATTCATAATTTCAACTTATTTTGGCCATAATTTTATTTTTTTTATTTTCGTTCTACTCGTACTTGGCCATAATTTTATTTTTAATCCCATTTTTAGTAGTGACTCCAACAAATGCAACACTCTTTGTTTTTTGGTTGTTAGTTCGAATCTGTTGTTCCAATATGTTCTACTTAAAAAAACACTCATATATTTTTTAAAAATAATCATTTTTTATATTAAATATTTTCTTTATATATATAATTTGTGTTAAAATTTTGTGAATAGTAACTTTTATAAGTATAGTGACTAATATTTTGAAGGTAAATTACTAATATTTTGAAGGTAAATTACTAAAATTTAAAGTGCATATATCAAATTCAACCCTTTTTGAAAGTTTAAGAATTAAAATGAATAAAAATTGAAAGTATATAATTGAAATATATTGAAAATTAGGTCAAATATAAATTAGGTAACCTAATCCTTAAAATTTTTTTCTTTTTCAATTTAGTCCCTTATATCATAACTTTTTTTAATTATTATTTCTTTGTTTGTGAATGTTAAAATTAGATGATGAGTAGGGTACCTAAAAAATATATCCAACATTTTAGATATAAGAAAAACAAAGACACGTTTGTTTAGCTCGATCATATTTTTGCAGTATATTATATTTTGGTTAAATTATCAAACAATTTATTATTAATCTATAATATTATTTAAATCTAACGTATCATTAGTTATGCTATACAATTGTTATCCTAAACATAACTCAACGAGTTGAAGTACCTATATATATGATTAAAATATGGTGAGTTCCAATCTTCGATCCATACATGTTGTACTAAAAAATGTTATGGTATATAATCGCACCATGACCATCAAGTTAAGCAATTATCCTTAGTTTAAATAACCATGCCTTTTGTTGTAACTCCATTAGTTGCAAATTTTATTATATATATATATATAAAAGGAGTTATTATTTATTTTTATTTTTAGTAAGCTATTACAACTATATCCTTATAAAAACGGTTGTTTATTATTATTATTAATATTTTTTAAACAATAAAAACAGTTGTTTACGACTTTGAGAAAATGCAAACAATATTGGTATATAATTCATCATTGACATTTGGCAACATTAATTTATATAGACACGGTTAAAAAGCAACATAAATTACAAATTACAAATTAACAGTGTTCTACAGTCGTAAATGAAAACATAGCTCGACAAGTTAAAAAACATGTGTATCCAATTACGAGATCGAGGGTTCGAATCTCCACCTCACATGTTGTACTAAAAAAAATAATATGAAGTCAAATATATATCAATAAAAAACATGGCATCTAAATTATTATCGAACCCAAACGACATGGTATAACACATCCTATATAGCATACTTTAGATTAAAAAACTTAAGAACATGTCATTAGTAACTTTATTTATGACCATGGGACATAAATCCACATAAAATAGCATGTTGATTAACGAATAAAGTATTTGTAGAATGACATTATTAGCAAGGGAAACAACACAACTAATCAACGACATAATATATATATATATATATATATATATATGTATGTATATTTTTGGGAAATGAGGAACAAGATAATAAATTTAGTGTATTAGAATCTATAACCATACTTCTTAATTACATATGAGTTTATATGGAATATTAAATAAGTCTATAATATAACTATACGTTCGGATTCAAGCCTCCGACTTTTTGGTCAAGAAGATATACACCTTGACTATCTGAGCCACGCTTGAATTGGATATAATATAATTATATTAACATGTGACTTACATTTTATACTGAAATATTATAATTTCTAACCACGTAATCTCAAATTTAACGACGTTGATAATATTAAAAAAAACAAAGATTAAATCGACTTAATATGTGAATATAGCTCGGTAGTATCTTGTTGATTTCTTAGAAGTTGGAAGTTGAATTCCTCATTCCACATTTGTTGGGTAAAAAAAAAAAAAACTAACTTAATATTCACTTCTTAGACTAAAAAAAAAACATGAAAAAGAAGAAAATGAGACTAAATTAAAATGCATGATTTCAAAGGATCAATCCTACTCTATACTACTTCACTAAAAATCTTTAAATCTTCAACTTTAAACCTAAATATTATTATGTAGAATGGATAATCTTATACTAGAACTCATTTAACAAATAAATATATTAGCAAATAGCAAATTTATTACACTCTGGATATAAAAAGGACAATATTCAAAACAAATGCAAATCAAATTAAGAACCATCAAGGAATTTTATCCCTTTCAAAAAATAATAATAATAATAAGGAAATTTTATACAAATAAAATAAAATAAAATGATATTTTTTTTTTAAAAAAAATGGAGAATCCAAAATTGGGCCAATATTGGTCGAGCCCGATTCAAATTCATGGTAGACTCCACGCCGAGTCTCAATTCTGAAATTTCAATCTGTTTGTGGAAAAAAATTTGTCGCCCATCGGAGTGGAGCTAGGGCTTTAAAATTTCCAAATTTCTTCTTCACGTCACGCATTCGAATTCTAAGCCCTAAACCAAAACCTAGACGGATTGGGATTTGGGAATCGCAATTCAGTTCGTCTTCTTCCTCTCGTGACTGACTGCGCAGTCGATGCTCTGTTCTGTGGTGCTGGTCGGCGAGGGCCATAGAGAGGGTTCCATTCTCAACCGCTCTCTCTCTTCAACCACTGCTCAGTTTCTTCTCCTTTCATGTCTTCAGTCGGTGGTTTGCTTTTATCTGCTCCTCATCCTTCAGGGTCTTCTAAAACCCTAGGCTTTCATTCCGGTTCCTCCCCTATATGCCTGCTCCCCTTTCTCCTTCTCTATAGTCAAAACCACCCTTGTTTTAATCTCAGGCTCTTTGGCTTCCAATTCCAATCCAATTCGAGATATGAGCGATTCTAAGGTAAGATTTTGTTTTTCCCCCCACCTTCCTTTGGGAAGCTGTATTGAGTGAAGATTGTTTTTTTTTTTTTACATTTTTTTTCCGTGTTCTGCTGTTATTTTTCTCAATTTACTATTTTGATTCCACGACGCTTAAATAACCAGGGGCAAAATCTTTGAAGTGGGTTTTAATATTTTCATTGTTTGTTATTGGGATGCTCTGCGTTTGTGTGTGTTTGCGAACTCTGGACTTATATTTTCTCTTTTGTCAGGTTTTCATATTTGGGTCTTTCACTGAAGACGAAACCAGTTCATGGATTCAATCTCAGTCGTGTGTGAATCATGGAAAGCTGGCTGATAATGTAAATGTGCAATTTGGTTCTTTGAATTTTACGGACGGAAAATCATTGGGCAGTTCTGTTGACGGTGAACTGAAAGAACCTTCTGGTTCCTCAACAGAATCCATACATTTGGAGTCCCTTGATTTAGCTAAGAATGATACTGAACTGGAAACTACCCCAAGAAAGAAAAGTTTTTCTCCCCAGGTATCAGGAGTGCCAAGAGAGAATGGAAATAATTACAATCCTGATAAAATCTCTTCTTGTACTAATGGGGTGACAGAAACGAAAATAGACCACACTGACCTTCCGTCCTTATGTATATCAAAGGGTCAGAATAATTCTTTAAATCAATTTTCGAGATTGGTAGCAGAAGATAGCAAGCAAAATGGTAGTATTGACGATTTGAAAGAAACTGTTCTGAAAGAAAATTTCAGAAGTGCATCCAATGATTCTGTTACATCCTCCACTAAGCTACTACCTCGAGGTTTAATAAACTCAGGGAATCTATGCTTTCTGAACTCGACTCTGCAGGCTCTTTTATCCTGTCCTCCTTTTGTTGCTCTCTTGAGAAATTTAAGGAATCGTGAAATCCCCAAGGTTATTTTCCTTCCTATTATATTCTGTCTTTGTTACCGTGATATAAATACAAAGCAAATAGATTTGGAGTCATTCATGGTGAATTTATGACTTGATGACTTTTATTTTCTAGGCTGGTTATTCTACGTTAACTGCATTTGTGGAGTTTGTATCCGCCTTTGAAGTACCTAGTTCAAGTGTATTGAATAAGGATGTGGCTGCTCGTGACGTTGGGAAGCCTTTTAGCCCTCTTATGTTTGACGGCGTTCTTAAGAATTTTACTCCAGATCTACCCAGCGGTATCGTGGGCCGTCCAAGGTTTGTGGATGCATATACCTTTTCTTTTCAATGCCTTACTCATCCTTGGTTGTGGTTTAATTTATTGAATGTAGCCATTGATACAGTGGTGCCTTTTATTTTTCACAACCGGCCATGATAGATGTAATATTATTGAAAAGTGAAAAAACCTGTAGACTTGAACTGCAGAGTAGGATCAATGTCGGAGGACTAGGAATCCAATAGCTATCCTTCATAAAACCTTTATTTGATGTGTATTACCTACTGATACTTCATTCTTGTTATCTCAACCCAATTGAGAAGCATTGCTGGAAGTTATGAAGTTATGATAATCTCGTGAATCATTTTGGTGACTTGTTCCACATCAGGTTCATGTTAAGGTTCCAAATTGTTGTTGATATATGGACAATTTGATATTGATATTATTTATTGTTGAGACTTTTTATGGATAATTTAAAATTAATTTGTATTTTGAAACTCTGAACTCACTTAATTCCTTGAATATGTTTGCATTTCTTTTCTGACTGTATTTTTGACACTGTTTAAGGGTTTATCAATTTTTATTTTTTTATTTGGTGAATTATGGTTGAAGTCCAAGCTCCCAAAACAGAGAAACCGCACAAGAATTTTGAGTATGAAAAGGAGAAAAAGAGATAAAAAATGAAAACAAATTTGTAAATGGGTTATAGCATTCTGTTAAACTTATTCATACTTTGTCATAAATATAAGAAAAGAGAGTTTTGAAAATAGTTGCTTACTTAGTATCATTAAACATATTCATACTTATCTTCTTTTTGTTCAGCCTTTTTAACGATTTCACAGAGATTTAAATTTCTACTTGAGGGAAGTATTTATTGTAAGCTCATGAAAAAAGGAGATTTCCACTGACAGACATGATGTCTATTGTATATCAGAAGTTTCTAGAAACATTATCACCCCTAAAATATTCTTTATGCTTGAATGAATATTAAATCCCTGTCATTATGCTCATCCAGGCAGGAAGACGCACAAGAATTCTTAAGTTTTGTCATGGATCGGATGCATGCTGAATTACTGAAGCTTGATGGAATGTCTTCAAGTAACAATGGGGGTAAATCGTTTGTAGTTGCTTCTGCCGAAGATGATGAATGGGAGACAGTTGGGCGGAAGAACAAAACTGCAGTTATGAGAACACAGAGTTTTGTTCCTTCAGAGTTAAGCGAAATCTTTGGGGGTCAACTGACAAGCATGGTGAAGGCAAAAGGTAGTATATGCTTTACCATACACATGGCACGGGCACAAAAGTTATGGATTGGTTTTGTTTTTAATGTGACTGGATGATTGTTGGTAGTTTTCATTTATAATCTAGCTCATATCTTTTGGGATTATTCTGCTACTTGGTATTTGATTACTTATGTTTGGAATTTTGGCAACTAGTTGACTTGCAAATTGCTGTTTGGCTGTGGTGCTCTCTGTATGTTAAGTATGATTTTTGTGTGCAATCTTGTCTTTTAGTTAACTTATTATATTGTCTAAGCCCATCATAAATATGAAATTTGCCATTATTTTTTTTCGGACAATTTACTTGCTATTGTTTGGTTGTGCATTTATTATTTTCCGTTCACTTGGCTCCTTGTTTTGTTGTTGGTGGTGGTGGTTCAATACAGTGTTTTTATATAGTCATTGGTGCAATCATATGGAAAATATTTATGGAGCGGAATAAATTGAAGGAGTTTTTAGGATGAAGAAGAGGATGTGGGCGAGCTGGGGAGGCTTAATGCTAAGCGAGGTGGTTTATTTTTTGGTTTTCAATGACTTGAATGTACCCATATATACTTTATTTTCCTTCAACTAGTTGGGTTTAGGGGTGTTTATCTAGTTTCCCTCTCCCTCTGTTGTGCGTACTTTTCCATCTAATGGATTTCTTATCCAGCACATTTTAAGAAAAAAGACATCAACACCAAGTCTATTATGAAAGACTAAAGTAAATATTTAACAGTAATATTCGCAAAATTATATCTATGGTCAGAATGGGATTCATTTTGCAGCTTCCACTGTGGTCATCAGTTGACATCAATTTGTGTAATATCTCTTTTGTACTGTACATCTTTAACAGAACCAATTTTTTTTAGCATAACTAAATTGCAAAAAGATTGGTACACGCTCCCATACAAATACATACAAATGTATTAATATTTTTGATTGTGTGTTTGCTCACCGACATCCTTTTTAATGTGATTGAGATGATTTATTTTTTAGCTGCAGTATCTTTGATCTGATTGATTTATTGTTGTCTAGATATCTGCTTACTTTTTCTTGGTTTCATCACCTCTAATCCAGTTTTTGTTGTGGGATTGATCAGGAAATAAACCTTCTGCTACTGTTCAACCATTTCTTTTGCTACACCTTGATATTTACCCTGATGCTGTTCACACTATTGAGGATGCTCTACGTTTGTTTTCTGCACCAGAAACTCTTGAAGGGTACCGACCATCAGCTGCTGGGAAGGTATACTCTCTCTTGCACAGATCTACAGAAACCAGTTTCTTTATTCTGCCGCATGCATGTTTTTCCATGCACTTGCATTCTTTTTTTTTTGCCGATTGCGTTTATGACTCTGGATAAACAGGGTTCTAGTATATTGCTTCTGCAGAAAGACTTACATTTGACTCCATTCTATTCTATTACTTCTTAGATCAAAAGGGCTCCAAATTGGAAATTGAGTATTGATTTAGTTAATACAAACGAATCCCTTTTATTTGCATAGTTTTGGAAACTTGTCATGCAACGATGTATTGGATTGGCATTCATCTGTATTGATAATAATCTAATGAGTGTTCTCGTAAATTTACTGTAGAGCTGTAAGGTTTTTACTGGATCACTTAAATTTATTATTTGTTTATTGAAGGTAATACATATAATGTAGTAAAAGAAAGTGACTGATTTAAGATGGTGGCAAACTGAGGGTTATAGAAGTCTATTATTCTCTTTATGGACGCCTTTTCAGGTGAAACGTTAATGTTCCATTTTAAAAATAAGCAAATATTTGGAGAGCAATGTAATTTCTCCAAGAACAACAAGACTGAAATTGCATTCTGTCCAAATTCCGATTGGTGCAAATTGATTATTGCTGCAGGCACTTCACTTCGCATATTTTGTAGTTTCGAATATTTCTAAAATTGAGATATATTTTCTCCAGGCTGGTGTGGTGACTGCTAGAAAATCTGTGAAGATACAGAAGCAGTCTAAGATAATGATATTACATCTGAAGCGTTTTGGTTATGGAAGCCAAGGAAGTACCAAGTTGAATAAGCCTGTGTATTTCCCACTCGAGTTGGTTTTGAACCGCGATCTTCTCGTCTCATCATCCACAGAGGTACCTATTTTTCATGCTCTCTTACATTATTACAGTCTTTTAATACCAACAGTTATGGTTCAAGTAAGAACTTTTGCTAATTGTTTCTCTCTTGGTTGTAATTCTTTCAGGGTAGGAAATATGAACTTGTGGCCACCATAACCCATCACGGGAGAGAGTCCTCAAAGGGGCATTACACTGCCGATGCTCGATATCCTAACAACCAATGGCTACGATTTGACGATGCATCTGTGACTGCCATCGGGGCGAATAACGTGTTACATGACAGGGCCTATGTTCTCTTCTACAAACGAGTTTAGGGTAATATATCGACTTGAAAAAGTTCTTCTGATGGTGGTGAGGCTTTTGAGTTATTAATGTATGTGATGTGATACTGCCCAAGTGAGGATTTTACTGTTTTTTCACTCACAATCTATTCTTTGTATGGTCTGGTTCTTTAGTTATATTTTTAATGCCAAGTTTTCACTTAAAATTTTGAAGCTTTGTAATTATTTGTTTGGTTATCACTTCCTTCAATCAGCAATTATATATATATACACATAAAAAAAAGTGATTATAGAAAGGAAAAATGAGGCATGGTGATATTGGTTGGATGGATGAATTTTAATCTTTAAAAGATTAACAATCTACTTTATTTAATAAACATACGTCCTAATGGTCGATTTACTAATTGAGTTATTCTTTGGCCCATGAATGATTTTCATGTTCTATTTTATTTTCTCATTCATTACTACTGAGATATTTTTTACAGATGCAACCAATTTAAATCGATTGAAGTTTTATTTCTGGACTTTAAACTTGCATATTTTGGTTATTTGTTATTATTTTGCTATTTAATATTTGTTTACTCGATATTATGTAGTTTTAATGTATGTTCATATCAGACTCAAAAGTTGAATGTAAACATGGTTAGCTGCAATCTCCAGCCACTTGTTTTCATTCTTCTCTTTTGAGGGTTCAAATTGATAGCTTTTCAAAAAGTTAGAATGTATATTAGTGATTTGATTTACGAACCTTAACCTAAATTTTATCGATAATTAAAAATTTGGATATTGTTGTTACATTTTGTATTAGTATACCAATGATAAATTTTGTCAATGTTACAAAAATGGAATATCAATGATATATTTTATAGTGGACATACCTTATCAATAATGGAAAGTACATCAGTCCTGTACAAGTTTGCTAATATAACAGTAAGTTTTGCCACCCATTATAATTTTTCGTTGTACATGTCCATTATAAAGTTAAATACTTACCCACATTATACCTGACCCTCGATTCATAAACCCTCCTTTGCAAATATACACTAGGGAAAAAAAAAATACTATTATACTAACGACTAGCCAAAAGAATAAAAAATGTCATCTCAAGATTTTATATTTTCCTTCCAGTATTACCATTAAATAAAGGGGCGAGAAACAAAATTGGAAAATGAAAAGTGTGAACTAAATTACCTATGGTCAACTTGAATATAGTTTAATTGGTTAAGACATATATAACCTTTTATATCGTTGGAGGTTCGAATTTCACGAGTAGTAAAAATATATATTTATATATTTATACACATCATTTAATTCTTTAATTTTTGACATAAATGAAGCATATCATAAAGTAAGTAGAGAATTTATTAGTGAGGCCAAACCTTTTTCCTATAATTAATGTGTCTACAACCACAACAAATACCCAAAATATAAAGGTTGACCGCCAAATTAAAAAGAAACGGTCATTTTCTTTGACATTTTTACATTAATTGTAGATCTGAATTTGGAAAAAAAAAAAAAAAAGCTAAATATATATATGTTTTAAATATTATTTAGGTTCCTGAATTTTAGTTTTAGTTCATTTTAGTCCACGTATTTCTAAAACGTACATTTTGATCTCTATACTTTCAAATTTTGCACATTTTAGGTCATATATTTTCAAAACGTGTTCGTTTTATTTTCCATTTGCAGAATTTTAATACAAATTTTAAACCCAACGAAAACTATTGGATACAAATGTATGACTACTTTTCGAAAAAAATTGTTAAAAGTTTCAATAATATTGTGATGGAAAGAAATGAGATAACATTCTAAAAATAGTAAATAGTAAATGTTTTAAAATATCAACTAAATCAGATATTTTAAGAGCTAAAATAATATTTAAACCCCCTATATATATATAATAAAAAAAAAAGCTTTTAATTTGCCCACCATTAAATTAATTACAACTTTCTATGTTTCTCATTTACAAGCAGCTAACAGAGAAAGATGAACAACTCCATTTTCACACAGCCTTTTTTAGTTTCTTCTTCATTTTTGTAAAATATATATCTGAACGCTCCAAAATCTCCATTAATTTACTCTTTCAAATATTTCAAAGCTTTCACATGAGAGAGAAGATCGATAATTTTTTTAATTATTATTATTATTTTTTAAATAAAAGAAAGATCAATAAGTTTGACATTCAAGAGCAAGACCAGGATTGACAAGGAAGTCAAAATAGTGATAAGATCAAAAAAGGGTTTAATTTTCTTCTTATTATATGATATAATATTGGAAAGGATGATGAATATATATATATATATTTTAAATGGAGTTGGTGGGCTAATTAATTTGATTAATTAGCCTCACAATGTTTACTTGATTAGTAGAATCATGGACTAGAAAATGAGAAGACCCATTTTAGATCATCCAATATCACATGTTTGAAAGAAAAAGAATATTATTATTTTTTTTACATGGGCATCTAAAAAAACATTAGAAAATAGTACCTAAAAAAATAATTATAGTTATAATATAAGTAGAATTCGGTAAATCGTACACGAGTAAAATATAACATGGGTAATTGTCACGTCTATAAATTAATTATTATTGCCAAAGCGAAGGTAGTTCAACGGTAATTGACATATATATTCAATTAAGAATTTATGAGTTTGATCCCCAAAGAATTATTATTTAAGTGAATCGTTATTTAGGTAAATCAACAAATTACCATATAAAAAAAAAATTGTGTTGATTATCGTTATTAAAGTCAATTATTAATTTTTTTAAAAAAATTTAGAAATGCTATATTTGCGACTACTTTTCAAGAAAATAAAGTTATATATTCAAAATTTTCAATAAATAATAATTTTGACTCGCTTATATGATCAAGATCACTAAAAAGCGAATAATATTGTACAATTATACGCCTACATAAAAATACAAAGTTTATTTGTTCTTGTTCTACCTAAAAAACTAGACCAAATCAGTTGTCTTATTAGCCAAAGTTTGAGAAAGTTATTCATAGGATAATTAAAGTGGTTGAAAATTAAATTTACACAACAAAAAGTGTTTAGGAAAAAGAAAAATAAAAATAAAAGTCTAATGTGGCTGCAAAACAACTTGCCCAAAGTCTCTCCCATCTCTTTATGGAAACCACATAGTTTGGTCAATTTGAACACAATAATCCATTGGAATTTCATAAATAGAAGTTTCTAATACGCCTCAAAACAATAAATAAATAAATAAGAACCAATTTAATCAGTACATTTGTTGTCGACCGACTTAGACATATCTATAAAGAGTCAAACACACGTCTCTCTATATAGATGGTATGTTTGTATGACTTTATTACCCATATTTATTTTATTAGTAATGTAATTCATTCGAAAAAAAAATAAATACAATGTCCTTAATTTGTTTATTTTTGGTACAAGGTGGGATTTAAACTTCCAACCTCTAACGAGATTACTAATGTTATATATGTTGGCTTCGATTCTTATTTTAAAATTTTAATTTGGCATGGTTACCTCTAATTCAACTTAATATATGGATTGTTTTATTCCAATGTATAAATATATGAAAACCATGTGGTTAGGTGTGTATATATTCATACCATTGTTTAATTTGCTAGCTATTTTAATAATATTTTTGTTACAATTTTAATTTCTTGATTATTTTTTCAAAATCATTTTGAAATTAATCTTACAAAAATTTAATTTTTATAGACTTTTTTTTTTTAAAAAAAAAATAATTAGAAGTGGGAATGATGTTCTTTTTCTTAATGGTCCCAAACCGAAAATAATTTTTGTATTTAAAAAAACAAAATTGTTGAAACTTTACTATCAAACTCATCGAACTAAGTTGATTTTTCTGAATTTAAGTTAGACCCTTAAAAAAATATCATCTATCAATAAGATTACGAATCAAAATACACCAAAAGATGACAAAATATGTAGAAGGAAGTATTTATGACTTTGTTTTTTTTTTTTCTTTTTTTGTGTAATCTCCAAATTTGATATCTACAAAATCTAGAAGAATATCTCTTTTTTTCCTAATTATCGTAGCGAAAGAAAAAAAATAAGAAAAATAAATAATATATATATATTTTTTTAAACTTGACCTTGGAAAGACAAGGTTGCCCTTGCCCTTTGGATGGGCCCACATGTTTGTGAAAAAAAAAATGAAACAAAATTTTCTTCAAAATTTCAATCAAATATTACAAGGTTAGATGCCGACAGAGGGTTTATTTGGTGTTTTGCTTAATTACAAACTCGGTTTTAACCTACAGTAATAAAATTATTTCCCAAAAAACGCGTTAATTTGTTGGCTAATTACCATCACTTAATAGCTGTTAATTATTAATTAAGTAAGTTTATTTTAAATTTTCATCTAAAATTTAAGATTTTGTATTCAACCAATATGTGAGGGTGGAGTTTGAATCTTTATATTTTTGGTCGATGATATATGATATAATAGTTGAGCTTCTTTTTGATAACTCAAAATCGATAGTTAATGGTTCTCTATAACTGAGGGTGTCGACAACCACCCACTACGCTGTAATTGACATTGTGGGATTTGTCCCGAAATGGGAGTGGAAGGACCTCGACTACGCACCCCGCAGAGCTTGAACCGGGGAGCGGGATAACCTCATTCGACCACAAGCCCACTACATGTACCATTACCCACCGGTAGTAATAGAGCTATGTATAAATTAGGGTTTCGAACGAAATCGTATTAAATAATGTTTCATTATTTTCAAATTTTTTGAATTAATGGTTCGTTAATAACTATTTTTTAAAGTATAAGCATGGTTCTAAATATCCATCGACACGTCGACATTTCAATCGACATATCCATGTTTCCATGGGTTCGACATCAACATGAAGGATGAATCAATATTTCCATCATAAAACAAGAAAATCCGACAAAATATGGAAAAAATCAACAAAATGTCACTAATATATACATAATATTAATATTAATTATTTTTAACTAACTTAGAAATAGTAAAATATTTATTTGTTAATTTAAATATTCTTTTACAATTTTTTGACATTTCTAACTTTTATAGAAATATCCATCGACACCGACATTTTATCGATATTTCCATGAAATTGAATCCTCAGTCTTTTCATCGACATCAACATTTAAAAGCTTGAGTATAACGTGATTTGAATATGTTAGAAGAAATAAATTAATACACAATAATTAAAAAATCTTTCAAAAAATATATTTCAAATTAAATCAAACTATGCAATCTCGAGTGGCTCAAAAGTTAGGTTTGTATATAATATGCAATTAAAAAATGGAAATCCTAAATATCGTATAATGGCTCCCATCACATGCTAAACACTTTCTAACTTTATAGATTACATAAAATATATCTAAACTTTTAGAAATTCCGTTAGGCACTAATTAACTAATTTAATAAATCACGAATTCAAACTAAATACAAGTTTCCTGAACATAAACTTTTAAAATTCAATTCACATGAACAATATAAGCTAATATAAAAACTCAAACCTTCCAACTCCATTTTGGAAAGTTTAATATTTGATGATAGTATAAAAATATTTTTTAA
Source organism: Momordica charantia (assembly GCF_013281855.1). NCBI lineage: Eukaryota > Viridiplantae > Streptophyta > Magnoliopsida > Cucurbitales > Cucurbitaceae > Momordica > Momordica charantia. The sequence goes on along the minus strand of NW_028275167.1, from coordinate 26,523,968 downwards.
AAAAATATAACATTATAAATATCGAGCGTAATACTTTTATATATTGTCGGAGGTGATTTCTCAACTCACACATGGCATGTGATGATTGGATCCTAAATGTAACGCGTGACTTTTCTTTCTAGAAGTCCAAGTTGTCTTACCTCGACCATGATTCATCATGTCGAGTCGATCTCTTGAACGGTCTAGTCGACCAAATAATTCTAAATCATATTCCCAAGCGATCGATTGAACTGACTTCCTCTACGATCGGCTCAGCCCATTCTTTGACAGACTTTGCGACATCGCGTTTCACGATTACCTTAAAGAGCCGATGAAGCCTTATCAATAACACGGTCGGAGACTTCCTCTATAGCATTCTAAGGTACGCAAATCCTAAATTCTCTCTCGAGTTTAGTTCGGCAGCTACTGACTTTAGCAACGAAGTGTGTTTTGTTTTGCAGGTCACCTACCGAGTCGAGGTTCACGCACTTGGTTGATTTCCTGATTCAATATATATATATATATATATATATATATATATATATTAGTACAACATGTGGAGTGAAAGATCGAACTCACAACCTCTTAATTGGAGATATATAGTAATTACCGTTGAGTTCGCTTTAACGATCAGAATGCTATATTCAATCATTCCACTCATAAAAAATTAATATTTGAACCATTTGAGTTATGGTTTAAATTTACCTATGAAAATCATACTTTACTATTAATAATGGAGAAAATCTTTCATGCAATAATATAATAATTGAAATATCCATTGAACCTTTATTATTAATTAATTTTTCACCACCTTAATATAATAATATTAACATGAAATGCATTGAACCTCTTTAATTTCTTTTTCTTCCACTTACACCATAATTGTATAATAATCACTAGTAAAAAGCAGAAGACCCACTCAAATTCCACATCTTTACATATAATCAAGACATAAAATATTTAAAATTTAATTAATACCATATGTCCTTGTAGTAGTACTTTGTTAATTAATCTCTTTATAGTACTCAAGTCAAACTTCAAAACTGCCAAGATTTTTTTGTTTTTCTGTCCATCATTATTAGTATAATTATTATTTTTCAATAATTGAAGCGTAAACTAATCTCATAGAGAATCATATATTAGGTAGAATATATTTTTGTCCGCACACCTCAAGTAATTTTATGAAATGGAACAATTTATTTGACCCTTAAAATATTTAGGGTCGAAAAACTTTATATATATATATATATATATATATATATATATAATATTTTAAATGGGTAGCCGTCATAGTTTAGGATGGCTAATTACTTCTATTGAATACACAGTTTTCACTTCTTTGTTAGAATATTTTTTTATTAATAATAAAAATATTATTTTTATAAAGAAAATGACAAGAAATTTTCAACACTTTAGGGGAGTTTTTTTGGACGTTTGAAAATGTGAACAAAATGAGAGAAACAGGACTCAATTGGAGAGATTCAAACATAGAAAAGGGAAAAAGTTGCAATGAAGTCACTTTAGTTAGGATGCAACATTTTCCCTAATTTGTTTAAGTTAGAAAAAAAAAATATACATATATATAGCAATTTTTTCTCATTTTATTTCTAAAATGTATATTTTAATAGAACACAAACTTGACTGCTACTCGTACCAATTTTCTTGCCATATATTTAATAAATAAGTGGATCTCACACGTATTAACATTTTAGATCCAATACAAATATAAACTCCACGTAAAAATATAAATAACTTACCTCCTCATTAGTAACTAGGAATTTCCAACCTATAAAGATCAATTGGTTTAAAGAATATATTTTGTATTCAAATGTTGCCCAAAATCCAACGAAAAAGTATGAATTTCTATCTACACAAAAGATGTTGTGAGTTCGAATCCCCAATCCTTGTTATATTAAAAAACATGGGTAAAAATAAACTACATTATACTTATTTACTCATGGATCAAAGTTTTTTTCCTCATTATTATCTCATTGAATGCAGTTTTTCTTTGCAGTGAATAAAGGGGGCAAAAAAGGAAAGAGATCTCATGATGGAAAAAGTGTAGAGATTTGCATGGAAGAGGAGAGAGATAATGAAAAACTCAACATATAATTCCAATTTAAAACGCAAAAATTAGGTTACCCAAAAAGGAGCTTCCATAAAGAAATATATATAAAAAAAAATATTAGCAAATCTTGTAAATGAAAATAACCTCTCTCTGCATTTGACAATCAGAATATTACAATTATAGGGAAAAAAACTTGGATCCCCTTCCAATTCACAGTTAAAATAATCATTACATTATTATTATTATTAATTATCATCCTCAAATTACCATTTTTATATATATATATATATATATATTTAAAGTATAGTATTAGTATAACAATTAACTTAATTAAAATCTTCTCTATTCCAAATTAAATTATATCGTTGCAAAAGAATGCCTGTGGATGAATGGCAAGGGCGATCACGTCCAGAGCGGCTCCCACGGCGAGCTAAGGGCGGCGTCGTCGAGAAAGCAGGCAGTGTCGACGTGTTGCGGCGCCCAAACGGGCTCCGATGACTGCCTCATTTCCATGCAGATGAAGGCCAGTAAGTTGGCTTGTTGTTGCTGCATATTGGCTACCTCTGCTCGAGCCTTGGCCAATTGCGCTTGCAGCTCGCTCACTTGCTTCTGCAGCTGGCAAATCGCGCCTGCACTCCCGTACACCGGATCTCGCAACCGTGCATTTGCCTCGTACACCATACTGCTCACTGCATCTGTTCTTTGACACTCGGGAAGTTCCTGCAAATTTTATTGCTAGTGAGTAAATATATGTATAGATTGGGAATAGATACATCTGACCAGTTGAACTACATTCATTCATGTTCATAGTTTGAAAAAAATAAAAGAAACAGACCGAATTCCATCAATTACGCGTTAAAACTACAGGTCAAAGTTTAGTTAAGTCTAGTGGATTCGTGGTTTCTTTTTCAATTAAATCCAATCCTACCCTTCTTTTTAGGAGTAAACAAGAAAATTTTATTTAATTCCTTCTAATTAAAGTATCCAGGGTTATTAATGGTAATTTTCAAACCTTAAACCCCAAACAAAAATACATCACAAAAACCCTTATCTCAAAAATAGATTTTTGGGAGTTAATTAATTCTCCAATATCTAAAAAAAACGAAAAAAGAAATTGTACCATTTTAAAGATAAAATGAAGCTCAAATGTAATTAAAGATAAAATTCGTTGAATAATAGCACAATAAAGACGAAAAAGAGAGAATAAAAGTTAAAAAGCCAAAGAAAAAGATGATCTTTGTTTGAAAAATCAATTAATTCTAGTAAAGTCCAAAGACCCAAAAAAAAAAGTTTCAGAAAAATTTGAATTTGCGTACTTGCAAGAACTTGATGATATTGCTGGCTCCAAAGACTCTATGGGCAATGGTGAATTTGAGGGGCTCCGTCGGCGGGAAATATGGGGCCAAAACACACTTCTCCACGCACCGGCGCCGGAGGATCTTGCAGGCGGCGCAGGGGCTGAGCACCACCGTGGGCGGTGGCGACGACGACGGAGGAGAGGCGGAGCGGCCGGAGGAAGAAGATGGGGAGGAGTAAGATAATGGGCGTGGAACGGTGATCGGCGTTGGTGGAGATTTCTCACATTTTGATTTGGCCACGTGATCCATTTCTAGAGAGAGAAAATTCGTGGGGGGAGGAGAGAGAATTTTCTGTTTGGAGAGTGGGAAAACAAAAAGGAAAATTTTTTGAGTTGGGAAATGGAAGGGCCAGAGAACCACATATATATAGAGAAGAATTTTAGATGACTTGTCTTGCCTACGTCATGCAGACTCTTGCTTACATCATCACTTTCAAACCAGCCAAAAAATTTGTTAGGTAACGATTTAGTTTTAAAAAATAATATCAAAATTAAGTGTTTTATAACAATTTAATATTTGTAATTCATAAAGACCTCCTTCATTAGTTTATTGATCTACGTATATAAGAAATTTAACAAAAATCTTCTTTATAAAGATTAAATCGTTACAAATTTGAACTAAATTGTTACACACCAAATTAAAGTGCAGAGACAAAATTGTTACCAATTTAAAAGCAAAGGAATTAAATCATTACAAACTAAAATTTAGAGACCGAATCTTTACTTCAAAATTCAAAGTACATGGATCAAACGTATTTGTTTCATCAATTATAAATTTCATTCTTCAATTCTTAATGTTAGGTATATTTTACTAAAATGTTTTTAGTACGTTTAAGATTTTTGTTGGTGTATCTCTTGAGACTTTATAGTTTAAACATTTCTTAAATCCACGTCTAGGAAATATTAATTTATCTTTAATTATCTGTCAGCTTAATATTATTTAGGCACTAATTGATTTTTAATAGGTATAGTCGTCTAGACATTTAATGATATAGTTATAAACAAAGGAAGTTAACACCAGAATATATTAAATACAAATTTGAAAGTTTCGATATTATTAAAAACAATTGAAAATACTGGGGCTATAATTATAAAATTGTCAAACTTATTAGAAATTTGTTAATGTTAACTCTATAAGTTGAGAAATAAAACTGATAATTTAACTATTTTATTTTATTATTGTTAAATTAACCATTTTTTTAATTTTTATTTTGCCTAGAATTTAAAATATATGTATGAAAATATGTATGAAGAAATTTGACTCATGATTGACCGAAACTGAATTTAATATTCTATGCATTTTGGATATAAATTCTCGCATGAATTTAAGTCTAAAACATCTCATTTGAATTCAAAATTATTTTTTTATGATTTAAATTTTATTTTGTACTTTGGTCCCTCCATTTTCGTGATTAATTACTTGTTTAGTCTCTTAATTTTTAAATATTTAGTTCCTAAATTTAGGGAAAAAACAATTTTAACTTTTACCATTAATTAAAATGGTTTAGGATTATGGTAGATGGGTCAAGATTTCTAAATGATTAATGAAAGATTAAAATAACTTCTAATACAAAATTTGAAATATTGAAAATAAAAGAAATTTCAGTGGCTAAATTGATAACTCCTTTCTCTAACTCTTTAGTTCAAGAAACGTGGAGACGAGGAATTGAACCTCAGACCTTTAAAGAATTAATAAGATGTCTTGACCGTTGAGTTATGTTCATATTAGTCGCTAAATATCCGATGAGATTCAAATTGAGTAGATATTTCCATTTTCTTATTGATTTGTAGCTCCAAGCCTCTCATTTGACTAATGAATTAATTTTATTCAAAAGAAATATAAGTCACACTATACAAATGGGCAATTGACCTTTTAAAAGTACTTTCTTTAAACCCTTTGCCTTTTAATAAAGAGTTCATAATTTATTACCTTTCTTTACAATATATATAAAGTAAAAAAAAAAAAAAAAAAAAAAAAGAAGCCATTGCTTCCAATTTACTTGACTTCTTGCTTTATTCCAATTAAAGTAGTAAGCAAAAGCAATATTCTTTTGAGTTAACAAATTATCGTCTTTAGATGATTTGATTGATAAATAACATCCATTGTAACAACATAAAATGAAAAAAAAAAAGAATAATAATAATAATAATAATAAGGTTTAAAGTATGTCTTATGAGTTTAATAATTATAGTAGTAATTAATAAAAGAATGAAAAACTTATTTCTAAAATTTCTCGAGCTCAGTAGTAATATTTAAATAAAAAAATCTCTCAAATGAAATGACCTTTCACATGTGTAAAGTGGATTTTATATATTGGGAGTATTAATTTTGGAATAATTAATGGTCAAATTATAAAATGCTAAAAATGTCTTATTATTCTAAATATCACAACGTATAAAATTTATCTAATTGATCACAGATTAGTCTATGTTAATTTTAAAAACTAAAGTTAAGCATATAATTAAAAGTCTAAGAATATATAATTAAAACTTTTATAGTGAAAAAAGTAGCGAATTTACAACTTAATCCTTAGGAAGCAACCTTGTTGAGCATCTTTAGAACTTTTGGATGACTTAATCAAGAATTCTAATTTATTTAAATTTGCCCCATGTTTTATTAAAATATATTTAATATTGTTTGAAAATTCCATGCATGACCCTTTCTTTCACTTGCTAGAATGGCTTTGGACTTGGGTTTCTTGGGCAGTAATGTCGTCTCCAGTGCTACATAATTAAATATAATTAATCACTAAAACTTCTAGATTTTTAGTCCTAATTATTTTCCTTATTCTTCAAACTTGCCACAATCTAAGTATTGACCTTAATTTGAGATATTATCATTAACCCATTCATCAAATAATTAAATTTACTGTTTCTAATACTAATAATTATGCATGTTAACTATCTTTAGTCCACCTTAAGAAGAAAAATAATAATAAGTTTTTTAGCATAAATAATAATAATTCATACGAGCTACTAAAATTTAAGCTGAACAATTCTTTTACTACGTACAACAATTCTGGGGTTGTGAAGATTTGAATCTCTGACTTCAAGAGAAAAAGTAAATGTCAGTGCATTAACAAATAAATTATTTAGAATTTTCTTATTGTTTATATATTTTTTACTAATTTATCCTTTCTTTCGGCATATACTTGAGAAGCGATATATCCATTAAAAAAAAAAAAGAAAGAGAAACGTTTTTAAAAATATAGCGCCATTTTAAAATCTAAAAAATAAGTTCTCTTATATTTAGCTAAAATTAAAAAAAAAAGTATTTTATAAAAGATGAAAAATTAAGTTCCCATTTGAAAGCTACTTTGTCTTATTTTATTTCTTATGAAAACTACGTTCTTCCACTTTTTAACAATAACTTTGAAATCTTAATGACATAATGTTTTTGAAAGTAAACAGACTTTTTAATTAGAACTTTTCAAAAAAGTAATAATAATAAAAAATAGAAAATAAAGAAAAATATTACTAAATAAACACGACCTTAAAAAACTTATCGAAGGAGATCAAAGTAAAGAATATGTTTAAACAGGTCAGCCTAGTTTTCAAATATAGAAAAATAAAAATGAAAAACATTATAAAATATGTGAGAGAGAATATTTTTAAACTCGTGTTTGTTGTCTGGGAGATGAAACGTCCCAATTTTATGGAAAAAGAAGAAGAAGAAGAAATGATTTTTCTTCTCTTTTTTTTTTTTTTTCCTCTTTTCCAAAATTTAGGGTGGAACTTAAAAGGGAATGAGACAGCAAAATCTTCTTGCCCAAAACTGTAAGGTTTTTAAGAGACAGTGACTAATTGGGACTAAATTCAACACTAAATTTCTAAAATGGAAAATTTTGGTGTGGAAAAAATTGGGCTCGTGGGAAGCAAGAAAACGAGAGACAGAGAGAGGGAGAGGGGGGATTAATTTATATATGTTATATTTTTTGAGACATAAATGTTTAATTTCCTCGCATTGTATATAAGATTTGGATAATTGTCGTAAAATTTTAACTTATGTATTAGGTTTTCATTTGAAAAATTGTTGAAAAATAATATGCATTTTTAATGAATTATTACAAACAAATTTTGTATTTTATGCGTTGAAATTGATAGGTTTCGGGGGATTTTTAAGTTGTTTTTATTTTATTATTTTTTTTATTAAGTGCGAAAAATGTAATCGAAATTTAAAAAACGATAACGATGGCAATATTTATCCAAATATTTGATGAAATTTAAAGTTGAAGTTAAAAATTTACTCTTCTTATATTGAGAAGTATTTGTAAAGATTAAATGATTCTCCATTAAAATATATCTTCTCAAATAGTTTTTATAAAGGTACACAAAAATACCTAACTTTCCAAATTAGCTTGAATAAAATTTAAAGTATTCTAGTAGAATATGACATTTTAGAGGTAGACTTTATAAAAAAAAAAAAAAACACCCTTTTATAATTTTCTACTACCACTTGCCATTATTTTCATCAACTTAGAAAATTTTGATCATGAGTTGGATTTTCCAAGAGAATTAGTTGGAGGGTTTTGATTTTTTTTTTCCTCTCTTTTTGTCTTGCCTCCCTCAACTATACATAAAACACTCACCAATAATAATTCTTTTTATATTATATTAAATGTATGTATGTATATATATATATATATATATATATATATATATCCTTTTAATTAGTTAGCTTGAATTTGCTCTATGAAATTGCTCTGAGCTTCTGATCTTTAGGAGAGTAAGTAGTGTCTTAATGAGTTGAACCACGCTTATGTCGACAACAAGTTTCTATTATAGAATCAAGGTTTTAAATGTCGATGTTGGGACACGGAAATATTAAGGTATCAATTTCATGGAAGTTTTGATGTAGATGGATATTTCTGGAAAGGTTATAAAAAAAAGAATTTGTAGAAAATATTTAAAGCATTTCACCATTTCTAAATAAGTTAAAAAAATTAATATTAATATTATGTATATATTAGTGATATTTTGTTGTTATTTTTCATATTTTGCCGATTCATTTTGCAATATTATAGAAATGTTGATTTACTCCTTACCGTGATGTCAAACCCATTGACACGTGTAAATGACGAGGGAAATGTCAACATGGCGTGAGTTTGGTTGGCGATAAGAAAACAGAAATCTGACAAATATATTCTTTGTTTTTAGCGTTTTGTATATCTTTGGGAGCAAATTTGAAAATTGAATCTCAATTAAAAAAAAAAATTAACATGTATTTAGCAATATATTTGTAAACTAGTTACCAACTAAATATTTAGTTTAATCTAAAATAATAACAATTATGCTGTATAATTTATAATATATTTATTTTAAACGTTTTAGTATTAACAAAAAATGAAATGAGTTTACGATGTGAAATAATATATTATTTATTTATTTTTAAATGTAATTCTACATTTTAAACCTTCAAAATCAAAATTTGAAAACACTGAAAACATAAAAACATAGTTTTCAGAATTTCCACGGTTTGGAACACAGAATCCGAAACAATTTACGAAAACAAATCTATCAAACGGCGTTGCCAAACGAATATTCATTTGATTGATCAGTTAATCTGAAAACAATAAACAGAATTTGAATTGCCAACCAAATAGGTTCTTAATACTTTGTAGAACATAATAACATTTCTGAATCATTTTATGTCTAAATCAAAATTGATACATATGGTCAAATAAATCTAGACTAATTAAGACTATAACAAGTTTTAAATCTAACAGTCTATGGTCTTCAATCAAATTCTAATTCAATTTGACAATTAACTCATCAAATGCCTAAGTGGGACAGAATTAATTAGTCTTCCTAAAAACCAACCAATTAAATTAAAAACTTCTATATATATATATATATATATATATATATATATATATATATTGTTTTTCCTTTTCTTTTCTCCTCAACATCACATGATTAAGTCCATATTTATTCTACTTTTCACACAATATGATATCGAAAACTCATATTGACTGCACTCAAATATCAATCAAATTTAAATTCACTGATGTATCTAAAACTACCATCGAGTCAACTCTCTCTTAAAAAATATAATATATTCATTTGATCGTTGGTACGTCTATTCGAAAAAGAAAAGAAAAAGTATTTGCATGTGGAAATTATTAGGGTTATATGATAATATTGACTAGAAGTTTCCTTTTAACATAATGGATGGTTCATACATGAAATGGAAAAAGAGAAAAAATAATAAATAATAAATTAAAGTTTTGATGGAAATGATTGTGAAGTAAAATGGCATCAAAGAGGGCTTTCTTTTTTTGTTTAGAATCTCCCTTTTCAAACACCTTTTTTCTCTTCAGTCTTTACAAAAACTTTTGCAAATTAATTAGTTTCAATAATTTAATTTTCATTGTAATTAAAATGGGTAGTTCTGATTGTGTGAGACAACCAACCCTAAAAATTTGTTGCCACAAAATCAGGTTAGCTGTCAGCTTCCACCATAACCAAACACCAAATTAAGAGAGAGAAAACCAAACCCCTTTTAGAGAGAGAGACAATTCAACCCTAATTTAAAGACCAAATAATTAGAGAGATCAAACTTTTTTAAAAAGGCTACTAGTACCCACTTCTTTTGTTGGCGTTATGGAATTAAACGGTTCTTAAATAATGCTGATGTGATTGCCAATAAATGAAAGTAATATTTGTACGAGTGTAGTACTCGACATTTTATCTTGAGAGTGAGTTAAGATCAGAAGCATCTTTAAAACTAAAGAGCGATACTTTTCCAACTAATTGGACAGAAAGCCACTAAGTTTTTACCGATATTTAATTTGCGAAGTAGGAATATTGCTATTGTCCTGATCGAGAAATTTTGTTTATAATTAGAGAAGAGAGAGAACCAAACTCAATAAAACTAGAGAGAGTCAAACCCTTTAAAAAGACAAAAATAATAGAGAGAAACTCTAAGACAAACGGAAAAATTTTCAATTTCATGAGAGTAGCGTATTCCATTTATTCACACTATAATTTTACTTTTATAAATAATTTTTTAAAAATGTCGGTATCATTTATCATGATAGTACCATAAATTTTTTCAAGACAAAACAAGAGAGAAGAACCTCTAAAGACGAAATTAAAGTCTTTATATCGTGTGGACCTTTACCGTTGTCTGAAGAAATATAAAGCTGTGAATCCTTTTTTCTTTTCTTTTTTTAATTAAAAAATGGAGACAGCCACCTTAGCTTTACTGTAAACTAAAGCAAATTATGATAAGATGTGTTATTAAACCAAATTAAAGAAGAAAAAAAGAACAACCAGAAATGGTATTTTTTTCAATTAGCATCATACCCTTTTCTTTTTTAAATGATTCTCATCTTTTCCCCTCTTTGGACACAACAAATAAGACTAATCAATATTAAAATTCCCCATTAGCTTAAAAAAATTCATTTTTTTTTTTTAAGAAACAACAATTTCATTGAGAGAAATGAAAATAGTTTAAAAAAATATATATGTTTAAACTTTAAAGCACCCTTAGATCACACCCCATAATTTAATTATCACTAACCATTCTTTGTCGTATGAAATAAATGTATATCGAATTATTTTTTTCATAATTCAAATAATGTAGATCAATGGAGAAATCTAAATTCTAAAGCATTTTATAGAGTTCCATTGCCAACTAGTAATAGATCGATATTGGACAATCAGACAACTTTTTGTTGTCTTTTCTGGAAGAAAACAATGAGCTATAACCCTTTTCCACACAAGACGGATTGTATGGGATAAGAATCTCTCGATAACCTGAAAAATCGATCTCGAGATTATTGAATATTCTTTTAGAAAAATTTAAAATAAAAAAATAAAAAGGAAAAAAAAAAACAGATGTAAAGATTTTCATTTAGACATACAGAGCATTGTCAAACGATGTCAACATCACATGTAACATCTCTTGAGACTTGCAAAGTAGAAGGTAGATAACCAAACATTCCAACCCTCCACAACATAATTGTAGAAGCAATAAATTAAAGGGCAATCCAAGTAATTTAGCTCTAAATGTCGCAGTGACACGTGGTGTAACGAGAAGATGAGAAAAATTTCTCGTACCATAACATAATGCAAAAATTTCTCGTATTCCCTTAGTACTTACTCCCCCAATAGTTTTACAAGATTTCCATTGTAACTAATTCTTAACTAACGCTAACGTGACTAGTAATAAACAAGGGTGATAATAAGTACTCTTCTACATTCTCGACAACTAGCTAATCAAATAAGAACTTGATAGGTGCACCCGTCATCGAAAAAAGTTTCTCCAATGATATATATACTATAGACTAACACAATTTAAAAATGATGCAGAGTCCAACAATGTTAAAATATTATAACGAAAAAGTATTTCGGAGAATTTTGAGAGAGAAATTTGTTGAAGTAGAGAATTAATTTTTACTACTTATTAATTAATTAATTTTACAAACTGGCTTCCATAAAATAATTGAGCATAGAGATTGGAAAAAAAGTCCACGCGTCGTTGCTTATTTGGACTTATGTTTGCCTTTTGGGGGCTCCCACCCACACGCTTTCTCTCTACTCACAAACCAACAACAACAAATTTTTAAGTACATTTTCTTCAAAAAATAAAAAATAAATTAGTCTCATTTTTTATCTAGCATCCTATGCCATGTTGTCAAGTTTTATCAATAATTTTAGAGCTCAATTCTTTACTCCGCAGTCGAGAATCTACACGTGTCTTGTACATTTTCTGAAAATGAAAAATTATAGTTCACTTCTAGAAGCCAAAGTAAACTAAATTAGATCCATAGTCACTTACCAATTGAAGTTCCAAGGTGCTATCCATCTCCCCTCTTCAAAAGCATAACAAACACCTACAGGGAAATAGAAACCGAAACCGAAATCGTGTCAGCTTAAAGTGAACAAATATGGGAATAGGATATTGAAATCATGATTCTTGCCAAACATTTCAGCTTCTTGATTAAATTAAACAATCCCATTGATGAAGATTAGAAAGAAAAGCACCCAAGTTTTGGTGCAAGTTGAATGGAATGAATGTTAAGTTTGAAAGTCTGTATTGTGTGTGAGTGCAGGGCACTGTGTGGGATGATGTGTTGATTCTTCTCAAAAGTTGGAAGGCACCAGAGATTTTGTATGCCTAATTTCTCAAAAAAGTTGGGTCAAGACCCATCATCCTTCTTCTAAGCCTCACATCTAATTTTCCAACCAATCAGAAACAGCTTTCAAACTTGAAGAAATGTTGCAGTCTGCATTCTGGTTTGCAACAAGCAAAGTATAGCCATCATAAGTCTATCTTTTAGTTAGGACTTCACTTAGTCCAAATCAGTCAGTCAAATTACATTATACTTTCACCCCTTAAATTGGGTTAAGTGAATCCTCCCCCTCCCTCCCCGCCCCCCGTTTCATGTGAATTTGATTGCAGACTTATTAGATGAACAATGCAACTATTTGGTTAGTTAAAATTTAGAGGAGCAAATTAAGGAGAAATCTTATATATAGATTCTAAATCGAAAGGAAAAATAAGGGGAGGGGAACTCGACGACCTTCCTCTAAAAATTTTGTCCACCCATGATTTTGAGTTCAAATCTCTCTGCTAGTTGAAGTCTTACTGTTCAAATTAATACTCAAAACTTACGTGTGAACAAGAGTGTTGAGATTTGAGAATATATTCAATGATTAAGTTTATTCGAATCTTAAGCTTTTATAATGAATAATTAATATTAAAACTCTAACCCAAACACTATGCTCCCCCTTACTTGCCTGATATGGATAAGTGGAAACAAAGAAAAAACCAGATTCCTTTTCTTTTTCTTTTTCTCTGGCAGCTGAAGACTAAAAATTTATATATATATATACATGAAAGGATAAGGATGTTAGTGGGAGAAGATAATGGAAAAACAAAGGTTTTGAAGTGAAGTAAGAAAGAGAGAGGAGGGGGAGGCAGGTATCATGTTGGTTGATGGAGAGGGAGTTGGTCAGTCAGTGGATGTCTACTTTCCTTTTTGACTTCTTCTCAATCATACTATAAACAGAATCAAATTAAAGCAAAATATCTTTGCATTTTATGTCCTATCAATTCACAAACTGGGTTTTGGATCCTTTTTATTTTCTACCATTTTGAGATGGAGGATTCAAGCTTTTCTGATTTAATCTTTAGTTTAATTCCTATTCTGATCTTGGATTTTTGGATCTTTGGACCTATTGCATTTTAGTTTTCTAAACTTTCAAACATTCCTATGTTGAAAATAATAAATATATAACCTATTTTTTTAAGTTTTTGTTATTAATTCTTTAACAAACTATCAAGTAGAACCTAACTGATGCCTCCATAGACATGTTCGAAACTTTGTAATTACATGCTAGGATAGGTTAAAATGGATAATGAAGATCTGACGCTAAGAGCTAAAATAGTTTTTTATGTGAAGTCTAAAGCCTAAAACAAAATATTAAAAAGTTAGAGACTAACATATAACATTTGAAAATCTATAAACTAAAACAAAATAGACAAAAAGGTTCAATTTAACCTTTGGTTATCTAACCTTAAGTTTAAATCCTCAAACTTTACTTATTTCTCTTTTATTGATAAGCTTTCAAATGTTTTGTGTTAATCTATAAACTTTGAACAAACAACTATTTTAATCATTGCTATTAACTTTTAAAAATATTTTTAGAAACCTAAAGTAAAATAGGTAAGTTTTTACTTGGACGAGTATTTGAAACTAAATGAGTCAAATCAAAGTGTCCAGCTTCGAAAAGAATCCGAGTTTCCCTTAAATGATTATTGAAAGCTAATACATTGAAAGAGCAACCCCATAAACAAAATGATCTTTTCAAATCCTTTCAAGTTAGAAGGGAAAATAAAATAAGTCGGCATAAAAGTTGAAAGTCTAAAATAAAAAACTCCATTTTTTTGTTAATATTAAAAGTAAAAAAGTTTTAGACCGTCAATTCTCATTGTAGAAAATATATGAAACCATAAATAATACGCATATGTATATAGTCACATACAAATAATATAGAATGAAAAGATAAAAGAAAATGTTAGAATTCCCTAAAAAGGTAAGTTCTATTTTTTTTGTTTTTGCTTAGCAAGTCATTTTTGGCTAGTGTAAGTTGGAACACCTTTGATGTATTTAAACGCATTCTTCTGTGTTATTGGACTGCATTAGTTTATTGTATAGTGTATACAAGAGTGCTTTTGAGGGTCTACCATTAAAGTGTTAGTTTTCTCATTCAATGTGGACAGCTTTTTGTGGACTTCTGATGTGGAGTTCCGATTGTAGAGGGTCCTCTTCAACCCGTTGTTTTGAGTAAGGGAGAGGTTAAGATTAAGTAAGGGGAGCCTCTTTATATGCTTCGGTTACTAAACCATTACATATTATTATTTTGGATTAGCACCTTTTGATGGACTGTTATTCAATTCATCCTTCATACATATTTGAAAGGTTCAATTAGTTGGTTATAAGATCCCAAAGTAGAGTCTTTCATTTGAAAGGTTCAATTAGTTGGTTATAAGATCCCAAAGAATAGTCTTTCGTGTTCATGTTTCTCAATAAATGTTTGATTCTAGAAAAGAAAAAAAAAGGTTCTTGGGTTTTTTTTTTCTCCTCTTGGAAGTGTGATCTTTGATTAGATTTAATCTCTCTCTTGAATCTTTACCCGCTCTCTAGTTATTAAAGAGAACAACTATAGCCCTTCCCGTCAAAATGTTGATCTTACTGTTACTTGATACTTCCTCAATTTGTATCGTGAAAAGAAAAGTTAAAATATCTTTCTAACAGTTGTATATACTATCAAATACCAAAAAACAAAGTCACAAGCAATCTTAAAGATGCATCAAAACTAGAGATTTTTTTTCCATTGCATACAGAAATATCCAAGATTGATACAGATCCTACTTCAGCCAACATCAAACTAATCTTTAAGCACATGACATAATATATGGAAAATTTGAAAGCAGAGACATATGGGAGATGGGGTTTGTTTGGGGGAAAGAGAGAATCAGAAGGAAAAGGAACAAACTTGAATCGATGTAAGGTAGGGATTTCTCTGTGGAGCCCTTCCGCCTGAGGCTGCTGCCACATGTCGATGCAGCAGGTATCTGTTATGAAGATATATATCTGGGAAGGTTTTCGATGAGCTTTCTAGCCCTTGCTTAATAAAGCAAGTACCTGCCAGGTTTCATCAGGTTCATGGAGATAAATGGTTTAAATTTCGATATCATTGGGTAGTAAAGAGAGAAGAGAAGGGGAGAAGCCCTGTCATACAAAAAACCGAAGTTAGAGTTTTGATATCAAACTTGAGTAATATAACACTCCCAATCTTCAGAGTGATGGTTTAGAAAATGACAACACATTGCATAAGATTTCAAGGAGACGTAATGTAATATCAAGGTCGAGAATCGAGATCACCTTATACTTCAAGATGCATGCTGATTGAAAGCTGAGAACTGCAATCTGCATCCCAGGAAATTGGCTGCAGCCAGCCAGTCTCAACGGTTTCGTACAGTAATTTTCAGGACATTTCTGGATTCAGCATCAAATCTTTTTGTTCTGAATTGTTGATTACTGCTAGCCCATTGGTGATGAGTTGGGTTCAGAGTGTTTTCAAAACCAGAAAGTTTATCTTTAAACTCACTCACCAATCTAATTCCTTTTCCCATAAAATCCTCTCTCCTGAAACTACTTTCATTTTCAGTTAGCTATCAACCTCAATCGAAGTGTGGAATAAATAAAAATGATCCATCACACCTAAGCTGCACCTTCCTATGCAATGAATCTGTGGCAAGATAGACCATTACAAACTTAATTAGTAACGAAATTTTCACACCTAAACTCTTCTTTGAAGCACTTTCTCATTTAATATACTTACCATTGTAGCAGCAAGGCACATTTCACTAAATATATGAACGCCTAATCCTCATCACAGTTACAAAATTTCATCACCCATTAAGTCAGGTGACAATGATTATATATAGATCTTTTTCTGCATGAAAGAGAGAGAGAGACCTGCAACCAATTTTCAAATGGGGTTAAACTCATCATTTAAGTACGCAACAACTTGAATTACAAACTAATTGCATCCACATGAAATTTCTTAGTATGATGATTTATCGATTTTAAGAAACCATATAGGGGTGAATTATGTTTTAACAATTGCAAATGTTTGTGCATCTGAATAGGTCTTTCTCCCAATAACCTTTTTTTTTATAAGAAACATCAAAAAGGTGTATTGAGAAAGGGAAAACCCCCAAAAAGAGACAGCCTAAATAGTTATTTTCTCCCAATAACCTTGACAACTACTTAATTTAACGACAAACCACTTCATATACTTCATATACAGCTATATGAGAACAGGAAGCAGCATGTCCCAACTCTAAGTGGAGAAGAGCATACCTACATCCTTGAGCAGAAGACCCCTCCAGATTCAAGTAGAAGCCACAGAAAGGCTGGCCCATTCGACATTACAAAATTCATAAATATATCATTATGATCGGCTGGCCTTTGATGTGCCTTTTCGCCTCTTAATAAGCCCTTCCATCAAATTTAGATAAGTATATTTGTTTAAAACAACACCTTGTTTTGTAACTTCATGAAAAAGGTGCATTGCATCCTTATACTTCTGTTGATTACACAGTTCATTGATCTGATCCGAGTAATCCATGGACTTGGAATCAGAGTGTTCTGAAATTTCAGAGGTTGGCACATTATGCCCTTTGTCCAATTTTAAAGACCGATCGTGCAATATTCCTGATTCAACCATTTTCAACATAAACTCTTCAGCTTCCTTAATCCTTCCAGCATCTGTTAGAGCACCAAGAATTGCATTGTAAGTATACTGGTCCGGTCCTAATTTTTTCTCTTCCATTTCCGTGAGAAGTTCATAAGCATTATCAAATTTCCCTGCTTTGCACAGGCTAGATATTAAGGTATTATACGTAACTACATCAATGTCTTTTCCTTTTGAAACCCAAGTATTGAAAAGCTTAAGAGCCTTCTCTAGCATACCCTCTCTACATAACCCACGAAGAAGAATATTACAAGTAAAGACATCTGGCTTGAATAAATTCTCAATCATTTTGTTGTGGAATTGGAATGCTTTTTCAACATTCCCTTCCCAACAATAGCCATGAATAATTATGTTGTAAGTAGTTTCATCAGGGACTAATCCACTCTCAAGAAGTTCATTCAGCTTATCTATAGCTTGATCAGTTTTCCTAGATTGGCATAGACCTCCAATTACAGAGTTATAGGTAACAATACTTGGAATAATCTGCCTCTCCTTCATTTCATCCCAAAGACTCAAGGCTCTGTTTGCCTTTTCATCTTTGAAGTAACCCATAATCAGAGTACCATAACTTACCTCGTCAAGAATATAGCCCCGCTTACTAGCACTGCATAGCAACTTATATGCCTCATCAAGCTTTTTCTCCCCACAAAGAGAGTGAAGAATTGTATTCAGGGTGCAAGTATCAATTTTCAAACCTTTCCTGGTCATTTCATCCATCGCTCTAAATGCTTCTCCCATTTTCCCTACTTTACAATATGCATTTATCAGAGTATTGTACGTAACACAATCAGGGGAAAATCCATTTTCTTCCATCTTCTGGACAGTGGTAGTTGCTTCATTCATATTTCCTTCTTTGCACATCCATTTCAGCATTATATTGTAAGTAACTGCATTACACTTCACACCTTTTTTATCCATTTCCTCAATCAAGTTATTCGCCTCAGAACTTCCTCGCCACTCGAAGCACCCATCAATCAGTGTGTTATAGGTAACCACATCAGGCAACATTTTCATTTTCTCCATCTCATCTCTCAGCCTAAAAGCGTCGTCGATCTTACCATCATTAACAAACCCACTAATCAACATATTATAAGTCCAAACATCAGGCAATAAGTTATTCTGCGTCATTAGTTCAATCACCTTTGTTGCATCCTTCAGCCACCCCAATTTGCAATACCCAGAAACCAAAATATTATATGTATTCTTATTTGGTAGCAACCCTTTATTCTTCATATCCAACAGCAAGTCCCGCGCCTCATATAACTGCCCCTTCTTGCACAATGCATCCAATATGGTATTATAACTCACATTGTCCGGTACACAACCAAACTCACCCATTTTATTCACCAAATCTAGTGCATCTTTAAACCTACTCTCCAAGCAATACCCATAAATCAAAATATTGAAGCTATTAGTATTTGGTACCACGCCAAGCTTAATCGAATCCTTGAACACCTCTCTAGACAACAGAATCGAATTCGAAGAAGGGTATCTTACCAAGGAATTCAGCAGTGTGTTGCACGTAAGCAAATTCAGCCGGTAATTGAGCCGCTTCATCTTCTTGAATATCTGCGCAGCAAGATGGGGCTTGCCCATCTGCACGTAGGCGCCAATGGAGGTATCCATGAGAGCCTTGGACGGCCTCGGAAGACCGCGACTGGGATGGAGAATCAATCTATGGAGGTTGTGTTGGCGATCAGAGGCAATGAAGGAAACAAGGAGGGATTTGGCATCGGAGAACTTATTATGGCTGAAGAGAGAGGGCAAGAGAGTAAGAAGCGAAGTGAGAGAATTATTGGGCGGGGAGGAGAAGGCGGGAACGTGTTTCTGAGCCCATTTGAAGAAGGAGAGGAGAACAGAGGGACGAGAATTCAGAACCCTGGAGGAGAAGATAGAGCAAATGAGGGAAGGGGAGAGGTGTGCGGCGTAGGGGCCGAGTGCGCTCAGCGGCGCTCTACTGGAAGTGAGAATCGTCGTTATGGTTTGAATCAGCTCCTCCGGTCGATTCTCCTGCGGCATCAGCCGCTGATTTGGGGTCGTCGGAGTTTCCATGGCCTCCCAATACTGCTTCCTAGGGTTTTGGCATTAAGAATCTCAGAATCCAACCTCCTTATGAGAGAGAGAGAGAGAACAAGGGTTACTTTTAGAATTGCTAAAAAATACAAATCCGTAGTTTAAGGGTATAAATATGGCCCAATTATAATTTCCCCAATTCAAAAGGGTATAAATTAAAGCTCTTATAGTAGCATCCATGGCTTCTCTCTTCCAGCAAATTGCGTCATTCCCATTATTCCAATTCCATCAAATCAGTACAGAAACTGAAAAGTCTCATGAATCCGAGTCGCAGTCGCTGATTGGGAAGAGCTTCTCCAGGGGAAGAAAGAAGGAAGATAGAGAAAAAGTTACCGTTGATTTCTCAATTTAAAGCCACACCCACAAGCTGTTTGATGAAAATCCTCAATGGGTTCTCTTCTCTTCAGTCTTCGCTCCCTTCCTCTAATGGCTATGTGCTATCATCCTTACAAACACTTCCTACCCATTTCAGACACAAGGACCAACAGGCAAGTTCATCTTCACAATTGCATCACAACTTCCTCACAATTTTGGACAAATGCCGTGTAATTTGACTGCACTAAACTCTGTTCAAATGATAAACAACAGTACAACACAACCAAATCAAAGACAGCAAAAACAGCACACGTGTTCGCCTCTTCCCCCACGTGTCGTTCCCAAAAGCTTCAACAGTCGCCACCTGGTTCTCCCCTCTCCCATTGTAGCTTTCTTCAAGCTCAATAAAACCCCATTTCAGCAGCGCCCAAAATCTCCCTGCTTCTGGTTTTGGCGTCCACACAGAGAGAGAGAATCATGGGTTCTGAGACTTTTGTGGAGATCATACTGGCAATTCTTCTACCACCTGTTGGAGTTTTCCTTCGCTATGGCTGTGGGGTGATGGCTTAACTCAAGTTCTTCACTTCTTTTTTCAAATCATTTTGCAATTTTGCTCATCAGGTTTTTGCTTGTGTTTTGAATTTGGAAGTGCAGGTAGAGTTCTGGATCTGTTTGTTGCTGACCATATTGGGATACATACCTGGAATCATATATGCAATATATGTGCTAGTTGGATAGAGCTTTTTTTTTTTTTGTTTCATGTCTTTTTTCTTGGGGAGAAGACAAGAAAGTGTAGTTTTGTGGATGTTTCTTTGCAATTTTTAGCTTGTACAAAGTTGTTGGAATATAATCAAATGTTGAGAAGAAGTGATCCCATCTTCTGTGTTTGTGGTTCATCTAGTTTTTGGTTTAGCTTTGTGTCTCTCTTGAAATGGAAGTAGTGTTTTAAAGATGTTAAAATTGGTATGAAAATAGCCATTTATACAGGTTTGATCTAGACTATAGAAGAATTATATCATCCTCCTGGAAAAGGCCAAAAAAAAAAAACATTTTTTTGGGGCCAGCGTTCTTGTTTCTCATTTTTAAAGAAAAACTTTGATAACAAAAAATAATAATTAAAAAATTAAGGGTTTGTTTAGTGATTCGTTTAGTGATGTTTCTGTATTTTATTTTAGGTTTCTAATTTTTTAGAAACATTTTTTAACATTTGTGAACCCCTATTTTTTCTTCCTCAAAATTGTTCAAGTAAAATACGGGGGAAAAAGGGTAAAATGGTCTCTTGCTCTTTTTTCTAGTAAAATATTATTTTATTATTTTTTACTTGCCACAATAAATATAGCATAAAAATTTGAACTTTTAATTTAAAATTTTAATTTTTAAATAAATGTTTTGCTTTTATTAACTTAAAAATTTAGAGAAAAAAAGGGTTCAATAAGAAATCAAAATGTTACTGACAAAAAACTGAAAAAAGGAACTATGCAGATGAAGAAGAAACAAGAAATAAACAAAACATTACCAAGAACTAAAAGACACCTATATAACTTTTTAGTATGCTAATACTGATATTAATTTAAAATGTCAATTTTTGTTAACATTCAAAGTTTAAGCAAAATGGGCTGAAATACTTTGGAGGGAAGACGATGAAGAAATAAATTTATTTTTAAGGTAAAGAAAAAGGTTTAGTACTTCGAACAAAATATTCAAATATCCAAAGCAACAAATGAAATTGAAAAAAAAAAATAGCATAAAGTTCGAAATTTTACAAATTTTAAAAATGAAAAATTGTACCTAAATAATTATCACGTCAATCCCTCCCATTATTTTTTTCCAAAAAATGAAAAAAAAAATAGGCATCCAATCGAATATCACCAACTAATTTGAATCAAACAATTCGAGCTAAACAAATACTTGGAATCTTATATTCTTTGAAGCTATATTTCCTCATTCAAATCTCAATCATCAGATCAAAATGAAGGGCTCAGATTGAAGGAACCGCATGACTCCAATCCCCAAGATTGCTATACATTGGAGCAACATCTATCCAAGGAGAGGATGAAGTTTCAAAACCCCCTTTTTTTTCTTTTGGCTTCCAAATAAGCCAACTCCATGATTCACCTTCAATGGCTGTGATTGGACAAATGTCATGTACAATGAATGCCAGTTGCATCAGATTCAAAAGCCAGCTTCCGCCAAGAAAAATCAACAGAAAGTGGGGAGAAAAAACTTCGGCTAAACATAAATTTACATTCAACTGCTACTAACTGGGGAGGATCTAAGTTTACAATATTTGAGAATGAAACGAGGGGGGAAGCCATAAGTAACCTTGAATGGAACTGATGAGCATCTTCTAATGGTCTGCTTACCTCTTCTTCTGGCGGCCTGTCGATGTCCACGTGTTATTCTCTCATTGGCGTCATTGCGTTCTTCAGTCGGCTATTGCATTTTCCGTATAACCTGAGAAATTGTGAAATGATTAATATCATGGCCAACAGAATACTGGTAAGATTGTGTAGACAAGAAACACCATTAAAAACAAAAGTTTATACTAAGTGAAATGGTGATGATGTTAGTTCTATCCAAGAAAGAAAAGCTTTTGGTAACAATATCAAGCTTTTAAAAACTGGCATGGGTATAATAATTACATTTTCGGCTTAAATGAGGTATCAAAATTGTCAACTGTCACCTTCACCAGGAATGTAAGGTTAATACAATTTTTTCACCATAAGCAGAAATATACTTATTAAAATTGACTAAGTAAAAGTACAAGGGAAGGGATGGAAATATAGAAGGCCATTAATGTTCTATCAACCTTCCTAAAAAGCCTAAACATTACTGAGGTCAAAGAAACCAGCATCTTTATGCATTTTCGGGTGGGGAACACCAGAAAGAGTTTTTTGACGTTTTAATAGTAACAATTTTACAAAGCAAACTTTTACTGAGCATCTGAAACGGGTAGCCAAAGAAAGCATGCATACCTTAAAGTTAATCTGTGTTCTTTTCCAAAGATGAAAGACCAAGATGCTTGTCCTGATCCTTCGTGGGGACAGAATCAGGGAGCTTCTCTGAGTCTGGAATTGCGGCAAGATCAGGTTGCATCGCCTGATCCTGGGTCAGATGCTTTTGGGAAAAATCAGATTGTGCGTCCTGCTCTTGTAATGTGGCAAAATTTGATTCCGTCTCCTGCTCCTGGTTAGTGGCACGATCAGCTTGCAATTCTTGCTCATGATCAGATTGCACATCCTGCTCATTGGGTGTAGCCTCGCCAGATTGCACCATGTGCTCCTCATTTGTGTCACTATCACATTGCATCTCCTGCTCCTGACTTGTGGCCTTATCACATTGCATCTCCTGCTCCTGATTTGTGTAATTATCACATTGCATCATCTCCTGCTCTTGACTTGTTGTATTATCACATTGCGTCTGCTGCTCCTGACTTGTGGCATTATCGCATTGCGTCTGCTGCTCCTGACTTGTGGCATTATCGCATTGCGTCTCCTGCTCCTGACTTGTGGCGTTGTCGCATTGCGTCTCCGGCTCCTGACTTGTGGCATTGTCGCATTGCGTCTCCTGCTCCTGACTTGTGGCATTGTCGCATTGCGTCTCCTGCTCCTGACTTGTGGCATTGTCGCATTGCGTCTCCTGCTCCTGACTTGTGGCATTGTCGCATTGCATCTCCTGCCCCTGATCTGCGGCATTGTCGCATTGTTTCTCCTGCTCCTGATCTGCGGCATTGCCACATTGCTTCTCCTGCTCCTGATCTGTGCCATTATCATCTTGCTTCTCCTGTTCCTGATCTGTAGGAATATCATATTGCATCTCCAGCTCCTGCTTTGTGCTACTACCATGTTGCACTTCATGCTCCTCCTTCATGTCATCATTAAATTTTACCTTTGGCACCACATTCGCAGCATTATCAGGAAGCACATCCTGCTCAAGTTCTTCAGCATGATTGGACTGCTCACCATGCACCTGGGATGAAAGAGAGACTGGCACAGCCTCGTGCTCCTCTCTTGTCACGTGATCAGGTCGCAACTCCTGTGTTTGCATAGTATCCTCGTCAGGTTCCAACTCCTGAGTGGAGGTAACATCTGGCTCAGTTTCCAGTTCCTGGGTTGAGGCAAGAATGGGCTTAGTCTCGTCCTGAACCTCTTCACCAGTTAAAACAAGTGGTTGTGTCTCATCTTGACCATCAGTTACAGTAACAGATTGAGTTGCCTGCTCCTTTGCGCCAAGATCATGTTCGGTCTCACGTCCCTCCATCGTGTCAAGAACTTGTGTTTCCTGTCCCTCTGTCATGGCAGGAGCCAGCTGAGTTTCTCCTTCAGCCTCCTCCCCCAAAACAAGTGGCTGCCCATCGTCTTGTTCATCAGTAGCAATGGTAACAGATTGAGTTGCCTGCTCTTTTTTTCCAAGAACATCTTCTGCCTCATTCCCCTTCACTGTGCCAAGAGCATGTTGTATTTCTTGCGCTTCTGTCATAGCAGGAGCAGGTTCCCCCATTGACTCCTCCAATGTGGTCAGAGGTTCCCTTTCATGATCTTGAGCTGCAGTAAGAACTGGCAACATTTCATTCGCCTGAGTTGTGGCAAGGACAGGTTGCATCTCCTGCTCCAGGGGAGTGGATGGAACAGGTCGCTCCTCCACGTGATGGATTGTGGTGCCAATAACAGCCACATTCTCTTGCTCTTGGCTAGTGGCCAGAACTGGCTGTGCCTCCTTCTGGATCATGGAAAAAACTGGCTGCATCTCCTGCTCCTGGCTTGTGGCAGGAACAGTTTGCTTCTCGTGATGAGTTGGAGCAAGATCAGCTTGCATCGTACCAACTTGGGTTGCATCAAGAATAGCATGCGTCTCTTGCTCCTGGATGATGCCAAGAACTGACTGTGTCTCGGCTTGGAGTGTAGTAACATCCGGCTGTGTCTTCTCCTCCTTGATTGTGGCAAAAACTGGTTGCATATTCTGCTCCTGGGCTGAGGCAGAAACTGGTGGCTCATCATGATGTGGAGTTAGAGTATGATCAGCCTGTATCTCCCCAAACTGGGTTGAGGTGAAATTATGTTGCAATTCCTGGTCTTGGGAAGAAATAGGACCTGATTGTGTCTCCTGGTTTGAAACAAAAACAGAGTGCAGTTCCTGATCATGAATTGAAGAAATATCATGTTGCCTCTCATATTGGATTGTTGAAAAGCCAGCCTGCATCTCCCCAAGCTGGGCAGTGTAGTTAGGTTTACTCTCCTGGTGATGGTTTGGATCAAGAACAGATTCCATTTCCTGGTATCCAATGGTGGAAAGATCAAGTTGCATTTCCTGGTCATGAATCGAAGATAAATCTAGCTGCATTTCATGGTCGTGGAATGAGGCTAAATCAAGTTGCATATCGTGAAACTGAGTCGTGCTAAGATCAAGATGCATTTCCTGATCCTGAAGTCTGGGAATGGGAGACGCTTTAAACAGGGTAGAAGGAGTATAGCTGAGCTGATAATTTACAAGTCTAGGTCCAAAGATGCTGAACCTTCCAGCAGTGCTATAAGCAATTTCCGCATCAGAAGATTTTCTGAAAACTACTCTTGCACGCCCACCCTCCCTATCAACTTCTGTCTCAGATTCTCTCAAGGGTCCAAACCGCCTAAACATATTATTCAGGGTTTTTTCTGATGGCACAGAATCCACCTCAGAAAAGTTCATTACAAGTTCTGCAGGAGATGGCTGATCAGCAGAGCCAGTAAACTTCTCAGCTGACAAAACATGATTGCCAACAGAATTTCGCTTCTTGTATGGCCTCCGACTCCCTTGAAGAGCCTTCTCTGGTTCTCCAACTGCAAGTTGCGAATCTCGTTTTCTGGTTCTACGAGATGGCGGAACTTCAGTTCCATTTTGGATTACCCTGTCCGTCCAATAAGTGTCACTCATATCCTCAAATTCAAAAGTTTCTGGTAACACAACAGGAGTAAATAGTGCTTTCCTCTTACCACTTCCTCTGTCCGTGGCCAAATCCTCAATCCCAGGCTGCTGCCTCAAAATTAACGAATCTCGAAAATCGGCAAAAAAACTAACAATTACGTTCAAGAAGCTGTATTCCTTCATTGGATCTATTGCCACTAGTTGAAGTTGGCCTAGCAATTCATCCAAGGAGGAGTACTCTACAGGAAGATTTACCCTTCCTCTTTGGGCATCATCAAAGTTCTGGAGGAAAACATCAGAGTCATGGACCACGTGTCCATCAAAGCCACCATCTGGCTTTTGGAACCTCTCACTATTAGATTTGACAATTGGAGGCGTACCAGTCAACTGGCTTGCAACCCTACGAATACAGTCACCAATTTTGAAGGACGTTTTAACAGGTGCAGTACCAGAAACCTTTGCAAAGGATACAGTTTTCCTTCCATCTGGTGTACCTGAATAATCAGTAGGATGTTCGACAGTCTTCTGTCTCTTAGCAGATGGTGACACCAATGTGGTAGTCGTCCTTGCATCAGACCAATTTTCTCCATCTAAATTGTCAAAAGTTTCACCCATTAGTTCATACAAACTCCTTTCCTTTTTCTTTGGATACAGACCATCCTTCAAGTTATGTTTGCGTTTATGATAAGAACTACTCCGACTTTCTGATTTCTCCTTACAGGGGGTGTTCTGTGCATCATCCTGGCAAGAAGCTACATGCTGAATAAAATCACTTGACTCCATTTCAATGCCTAAACAGTCTGACTCATTGTCCACCAGCCCCCCACAAAACTGGAACTGAGGCAAGCCACCAAATTGGAATTGAGGCAAGCCACAATACCCCTTTAGACGATAAAATGCTGTCAGCTGGGCCTTAGCTATCACAAGTTCCAAACGGTCACTGCCATCAGATGGAAACTTTGCCAAGTCCCTGATGTATTCAATTAGTTTAGCTGGTTCAAATGATGCCGCACTGGCAGATTTGTCTACACCAAATCTTCTAGAAGATTCTTCTCGAATTCCAGCATTTTCAATAATCTGACATTTAATCATGTCATATGCTTCTCTAGGTGTGCAAGCACACGCTAGCCCCAATTCAGATCTTCTAGAGACTTCTTCTAGAGCACACTCAACAGAATTTTGGAAGGCTTCTGAATTGCTTTGCATCTCTTCTTGGGAGAAATGTGTCCGAAAGGGCTTTAACTGAGACACTTCATTCCAAGCAAACGTACGGTCCCCAAAATATGCAACCAAAAAGAAATCCTTTTTATAATATTTCATTGCCTTATCAGAAGAATCAGATGGATCAAATATCTGACCTGGCCACCAAGGATGGCTCCTCACTTTACCCCACACTAAATCAGAAACAGAAAATTCACCTTCATTCTCTGGTGGCAGCTGATAACAAGCCTGATGCAATTGTACAGAACCTTCAGGATTTTCGGCTGCACATTCAGCAATTTGATCATCGTCATTATCAATACTTGTCACATCTTCCATTTCTTCCTCACCATGTAAACCCACCTGATTAACATTGAAGCTTTGATCAACTTCCATTCCTTCCACACTCTCAAAATCAGCCAGAGAATTATCAATGACAGCATTTTCCTCAATGTTCGCACCAATAGCCCCTCCTTGTCTATTGGATTCAGGATCTGACTCCAAATTCCTGCATTCTGTCTCCACATTTAAATTTTGCTCGTTTTCAGCAGAAACTTCAATACTTGGAGCCAAAATTTTACTATCATTTTGTACTGCAACATCTACCTCAGAATCCCTTTGGTTTGATTGACTTGAGAATATTGAATCTGTACTCACCACATTCACCACATTTTCAGGAGCTATACTTTGATCCAAATTTTCACTATCAAGTGCCTGTGATGCTATCTCTGGAACTTCAACTGCCGTTGACCCTGCATATAAACCAAGCTGTTCATCATCAGAAATCTTCTGCCCATGTGTCAAAATGCTATTAGGAAGTTCCCCTCCTCCAACAGCTCGATTCTGATCATCTATATGATCGCTTTTTTCTTTATCTTCATGCTCTTTCTCAACCATACAACTCTCATCCCCTTCCAAATTAGAAAGGTCTTTCTCCGAACCATCACTATGAGAAATAACTTTGGGATTCAAATTTTCTTCAATTAGCATGTCAGGAGCTTTTTCAATAGCATCCTGGCCCCGTAAATTTGAATTTTCACTACCATCTGCAGAAGAAGTTGAAGTCTTGATCCCAGGATTCCGTGCATCAACATCTGTAACTCCAAGTCTTTCCTGCAGGTCAACTGGTGCATCGACAATTTGCTTACCTTCCTCCACATTCTCTTGACCTGGTTCTTTTTCCAGACTTTCTCCCCCATCACTTGTTGGAGCTTCCTCTGTTACAAGTGGCCTTTCCCCACCTGCATTCACTAAGTCATCTCCAAACCCATTTTCTGTTGGAGAATTCTTTGGTTGCACAGAACGAACCTCCACCTTATGAGGTTCTTCATTGTTCGAAATTTTATCATCTGGACTGTTGTGAACTAGACTGCCTACACTGGATCCCACCTGTGTATCTACATCCATAGCCTCCTTGCTTCCAGTGTTTTCCTCCTCCACATGAACAGCTTCAGCCTCTCTGTCCATATGGCTTGCAACTATCGAAGAATCATCCACCCGAGCATCATGATCCAGAACCATAGCATCAACAACTCCTTGGTCGCCCTCCACACCTCCTTGAGACGTTTCTTTTACTGATTCCCCAACCCCCGACACTCCCTCACTTTCTGGACCACCAGAAACACCTACATCGGGTGCATCTCCACGGGGAGATATTCCATCCCTCCCCACACTGGGCTCCTCCCCAGTTGAACCACCAGAACCAACCTCATCCAAGTTCTCAGCAGTCCTATCAGTACATACACCATCAAAATAAACATCAGAACCCAAAACTTCCACCATGATATCCTCACCACCATTACAAGCCCCATCACCCCCCTCTGCTCTTCCCACCTCCTCCTCCGACAACGAACTTTGAACCCGCTCCTTACTAACACTAACACCGGAACCCACTAGGTTTCCGTCAACTACATGCTCCCCAGCAGTGACGGTTGACTCCGAAACACCGCGAGAAGCATCTCTCTCATCCGGCTCTTCCATGAAAAACAGAATCTGAGTAATTTCCGAACAAAATAATATCAAAAATAAAATCAAAAGAAGCTCAAAAAAAAAGCTTCGAAAGCAGCATAAGCCCTAATTACGAAAACCAATCGGGATCTACGAACCGAGGAGAGTGAAAGATCGTAATTCGGAAACACAAGAACATTTAAATTAAACGTAAACTGAGAATTGCAAGTAGCAGAGAAAGGAAATGAGTGTACCTCACTAGATCTTCTCAAAAAAAAATGGAGTTTGTCTGTGAGAAGGGGAGAGAGAGAGGGTTTGGGGTTTAGAGAGAGAGAGCGAAATGTTCCGAAAAATATTTTGGAAGGAAGCTTTCGAAACTCGAAAGAGTTGAGAAAAATTAATTATAATTATATTTATAATAAATAAATAAATAGAAGATGGCGCATCCTTTTCTTTTTTCTTTTTTCTTTTATGGTACTTTTTTTTTCCCAACTTCAAGTGATTGGTATATTTAATTGATTTTAATTTTAATAATAAAATAATCTTAAAAAAGTGAATTTATTAAATTGTAGGGATGAAACTTGAAATTAAAAAAATTCTAATAAATTAGCCGGTTCGGTTCTTAGAACTATCCTTATCATTTTATTCAATTTTATGAAGTATAAAACTAACAATAGGACTCGATTTGATTTGGATAAAAATTTCCAATCTTAGTTGGGTAGTCGTATTTTTCTTTTTTTCTTTTTTTTAATTCAATTTATAAAATACAGACGTTGATTGGACAGTGATAAATTTCATGTTCTAAATTATGTATTTTATATGAAAATTTTATATGTATATACTTTAGTATAATAAGTAGGGTATGAGATTCTACCCCTGTAAGCTCTTCTATATATTTTGTTGGCGTTTTAAAACATATTGAAAATTAATTAAATATTTATTTTACATAATAAGTATTCATAAATGATTTAAATGGATACTTTAATTGAAAATAAATTATTCAGCTTAAAATGTTAGTTAAAAACCTTATAAAATACATTATTAAAATTTAATTAAATTATATATATTAATTATTTATTTATTATAAACTTTCCATTTCAATAAACGGTACCACAACCTTAAATACATGTTACTATTTTTTTTTTCT
Organism: Momordica charantia; assembly: GCF_013281855.1. Classification (NCBI taxonomy): domain Eukaryota; kingdom Viridiplantae; phylum Streptophyta; class Magnoliopsida; order Cucurbitales; family Cucurbitaceae; genus Momordica; species Momordica charantia. The sequence goes on along the minus strand of NW_028275167.1, from coordinate 26,494,205 downwards.
TTTAGATTCTTCAAATGATTTGTTAACTCCAAAGTAAATATTAACATTTATAAAAGTTTAATATCCAGCTTGATGAAACTTAATGGTTGGGGTAAAACCTCATGCGCATAATTAACTTTTTGGGTAAAAGTGGTTTTTTGTTCGAGAAAAAAAAAGTCCACCCTTATTGCAATTATATTTTAGGTCCTAATAGACCTTTTTTCGTGATTAATATTATAACCTAAATAAATTTACCTTTATGTTATTCTATATTTTCTCTAAGTTTGAATGTTATATAAGTAGGGATGTTCAAAAAAATCTTACTACCAAAAAAATCGATCAACCAAATGCAATTTAGGATTGGGTGGGTTATAAACTCGTTTGAATTGGGTTTTATTCTAATTAATGAAAATTTAATGATGGTTTGTTCAATAGTTCACTGAAACGAGTTTAGGTTAAACCGAACCAATCCGAACTTATTATTAATTTTAAAACTATTTTTTTAGTTGCCATAAAAATTATATATATAGTTATATTTATTTTAATTTTATTTCATTTAATAATTTTTTATGAATTATTTATTGCACGAGGACCTTTAAAAACAACTTTGTAAGTTTTTTTAGTGTATATTTTCACTATATAAATAAAAATCAACTTACGAATCTTGATTCAATTTAAATATATAAATAAATGCTTGAGATATTATCATTTTTTTTGTTATACAATGCTTTTAATAAGTGATCCGAATAACCCGAACCAACTAAACTAAGATATTTCATGGTTAGATTTGGTTGGGTTTATTATTTAATAAATATTTTTTGGGTTGAGTAAGTTTACGACCCGAACAATTGGGTTGGCTCTACAAAGTATCTCACACCAACTCAACTCAATCCATGAACACCTCTACTGTCGAGACTCTTTAATTTTGTAGAAATAATAATTATTTTAATCTTTAACATTTATTTTATACCAACGATGTAATAAAATATTTAGAAGATATGTCTTTTGTCCGGTCATTTTTCCACGTAGATGAGTATTTAAAATAATATATTTTAAATTTCTATATAACTTTGTGTAAAAATTACTAATGGGAAATTAACAATGAAAAAATAAAATTAAAAAAAATGAAAACACAACATTGAAAAGTTGATGGTACAATTTTTTAGAAGAATGTTGATTTAACTTGAAAATAAATGTACTAAAAAAAAACTTGAAAATAATGTTGACTGACAAGACATTAGATGCCAAATCAAAAAATCTTTTTGTCTAAGTGGAGTTTTGTACTCTGCCTTAGTCCTTCATATGCAAATATAAATTATTTTCAAATATATGGTATACCACAATATCTATATATTTCCATACATTCAACGGCTTTCGGTTTCTCTTCGAGAACATTGCGGTAAATCTAGAAATTCAAATCCACACATTTTTTTTTACAACAATTAGGAGGCACAAAGATTCGAACTTACAATATTTTGATCAAAGATGGGCATTTTAACCAATTGACATGAATAGTTCATTTTGATAAAGATTAATATGTCTGTGTAGCCAAGATAGACTTTCAATTGATAGAGAGAGTACTTCCAACCCTACAAGTTACCAACTTCAATCCAATATATACAATGTCAACATAAACGCATCGAGAAAAAATTATCAAAGCCACTTCTAAACCTACGTAATGTTACAATTAAATCCTTAATTTTACGAAGCTGATCGATCAAATTAAAAGTAGTTTTTGCTAATCTCTCCGAACATGAATCACGTCATTTTTATATATATTAAAAGTTCATATATATATATATATATATTACGAGGAGATACTTTTGGCATCCATGCCAATAAGGCTGATTTAGCAAGAGGGAGAAATAAAGAGAGCTTTATGCAGGTTAAGCTGGCCAATGCATGGCTTAATTTATCTCTGCCCCTGTTTCTGTTTCTGCAACTTTTGTTTTTCAATGCTAGGAGAGAGAAAGAAGGAGAGAGAGAGAGAGAGATTAGGAAAAAAAATGAAAATAATAGCAATGAAATTAGTTGATAATTAAAAAGAAGAAAGAAAAATAAAGAGCTACAGCAGATCATGAGCTAAAATAATGCAGTTCTGAGCAGCCCCCCAACCAACCAGCTTCACCTTGTCTCTGTACTTAGAGAATTAGATGTTCAGATTTAGAAAAAATATAAAAAGAGAGCCCCTCTTGCCCTGCCCTGCCCGCTGCCCCCTTTTTATATCTAGTTCTCCTCCTCTCCCTTTTTTTTTCTTTTTTCTTTGTTTAATCATCCTCTGCATCCTCCTCCAACTGTACCTATTATTCCACAACCAAGCAAACTGTTCTTTGTAATATCAGTTTAATTATCATCACAAATATAAATCAGCTGGAATTTAAGTTCATAACACACCTACCCAACAAGCAACTGTCAATGTTCAGTGAGAAAGACAATGATATTAATGACATTGCAAGATAAATATCTCATTTCCTACTCGGGTTGAATTAAATCGTTTCTAAATATATTTTGTTTTATGTTTTTAACAATTATGTTAGTTTTCCCACTACTTCTTTAATATGTTTTGCATCTTTGTTCGAAATATACTTGAATTCTTAGCCAAAATTTAAAGACAAAAGCAAGTTTTGGATAGCTACTTCGGTTAGTTCCTAAAATCTGACTTAAACTTGATAACAAGATAAAAACTTTCACCATATGATATGCGGCAAAATTAGCGAATGCGAAGCATGCTATTTGCATCGCAATATATGCAACGAAAGTCGTGTTTCATAGTTGGAGAACTTTAACAACAAGCTTTAAGTAATGTTGGATTCGACGAAAGATCTTTCGTCACTAATCAATTTTAACGATGCAGTTTATCTTTCAACGACAAATGATTCGTCACTTTGGAAGCTCTATTTTTTATAGTTCATGGGTCGAAGTAGAGTCCCTAAGCTTAATTTTCAAAGAGAAAAACTAAAACAGAATAAGTTGCTGTTAAGTTTTTTATACACATGACAATACAAGATCTAGAAATGAAGTAGAATAAGTTGTTTTTTGCAAAACAGTGCTTAAGATTAGCGGAATATTAATAATTGGGAAAGCGACACCAATTGACCATGGCAGAATGGGCGGACCAGATGGCCACGTGGGACACAGGGTGGCCTTTACCAAATCACCATTTCACGTGAAGCTCCTCTCTCTCTCTCTCTCTCACGATCTGTTTGTTGCATTGCCTATTCTTTTTCCCTAGTTTACAACGTTTGACTCTTTACCTCATTCGTTTCTCTATCGAAAAAATACTCGATTCTATATCAGTAAGGAGCAACTCACTCGTTATAATCATTAAATATCTTACATCTAAGAAAAAGAAATAAAAAACAAAAAAATTTATTTTTTGTATCGTCAAATATTAATAAGAAATCAAGTATTTTCTCAAAAAAATGAACGGACCTGGATTTGGACCAACCGAGGCCGGTTTGGACATGATGGATGTGGGTGGGACGGCGGCGAATGGGCCGGCCGCCGTCGGGCTTGGCGGGAATATGTGGGCCGGCATCCCCATGGCGTGTGATTGATGGTAGTGATACAGCGGGTACATCGGCATCAATGTGTTCGCTCCCACCATAGCCTGCCCCGGATACACCTGCGAGTAATGCCCCCCGCCGTTCATATAGCTCAGCTTCTGTCAACAAAAACGTCGCCATTTAGCCCACCAACAACTTTATTTTTACAATAAATCCAGTAATTTAAATTTAAATAAGAATTTTCAAAAAAGATCAATTTAATTCTTACATGGTTGTAACTGATATCCGTGGCGATGTAGGTGGGGCTTGGGGAGTAACTAGAAGAAAACGAAATTTACGTTTATTTACATTACAAGCACTCAAAAAATAATAATAAAATAAAATAAAAGTATGTAATGAGAAGGCATACCCGTAGAACGGGACGGGCTGATGAGGCTGATGATGAAACGGCGTCGGAGGAGTCCCGGCCGGGTAGTACCACTGCACGTGGTTGGGCGATGCTGCTGACGTGGACCTCGCCCCCCCACCGCCGTTGGATCCTTCAAATTTTACATCACAACAACAACTTTAGATCTCCACCGTCCCAAAGTTTCCCATTACTAAATCACACTTCAAATCCTTAAACAAAAATTACTCGTAGATCACTCTATGAAACTGAAATTACGAAAATGCCATTGTGGAGTGAATTGAATTGAGCAGTTACCTGGTAGCGGAGGAGCTTGGGGAGGAGTAGCAGCCGATGCGGAGCGAGAGCCGCGGCGAGCTCCGAGCGACGCCAGATTACAGTTGGCTCGGCGGCCGTTGATGATCGGCGCGGCGTCCTCGCAAGCCTTCTTCGCCGATTCCGCGTCCTTAAACGTGACCTAATTCAAGTAAAAACAAAAAAACAAAAATCAATCACCATCGGAATCCAATCCGGCGGCGGCGATGGAGGAATTAATAATCTAATCTCGAGAGACGACTTACGAATCCGTAGCCCTTGGATCTGCCGGTGAGCTTATCGGAGATGATTACAGCCTCCAAGATCTCGCCGAACTTCTCGAAGTGATCTCGCATAGCTTCCTTGGGAGTCTCCCACGCCAATCCGCCGACGAACACCTTCGTGAGCGTGGTGTCGCCGAACATTAAACCTGCATTGTTACTATTGTTGCTCATCGTCGTCGTATAAATTCCGGCGATCGAAGAAGGAATTGGGGGAGAGGAGTGAGAAAATGGTGGTGGGGAAGAGAGGGAGAGAGATATATAAGAGGAGAGAGGAAATAAAGAAATGGAAGAAGACAGAGGGACAGAGAGGCTGACAGATAGGCATTGGCGAAGGCTATCATCAACGTGAACACACACTCACGATGACAGTACAATCCCCCCTTTCTCTCTATGGGATATTAAGATTAATTAATTCTCATTATTTATTCTCCAATTGGATAATTAATGTCTTTCCTAATTACCTACAAATTACAATTATTAATTAATTCATCAATAATAATCTCAACCTAATTGTCAACAAATATTACCCTACTTTAATACCTTGGACACATTGAGTATGTATATAAATAGGAATTGAAATGTATCTATCGCTCTAATAAAAATAAATTGCTAACATGAACATAGTTAAACTAGTGAATGAATATATATGGAACGAACGGTTGAAGGTTTGGATACTCGTTCTTGTATTTATATTGTTTAGTTTAAATAAAAAACATTCCTGATTGATCAATCGATCTTTAAGAATATGTATGATTATATTATTTTATGAAGTACCTCACGTGAAGGAATAATTACCAATTACTGCTGAGGTAGATCATGAATTACTTGTATATCATATAAATATACTAAAGATCAAATATTGCCTCTCAAAAAGAAAATCAAATATTAAAATTACAAATCTTATCCTATCTTATTGTAAAAGAAAAAAGAATGACCCTTGACATTTAGATGATAGTCATTTAACGGGATTCACTCATAGTTTAGATATGTATAATTTGAAATCGAAAAAAATCTAATTTATTTGTCTTAATTAGGCCACAAGTAAGCTAATCCAACTCACAAATTATATAAACTTAGCTAAATATACTTAAAGACTTCTAAAAGTTGACTTAAGCATAGTTTGAATGGTCAATCACCAACTAATTTATGGGTCAAAACATATCTATTCCCGTGTTGTATTAAAAAAATTCTAAAGAAAAAAAAACGAGTCACCAAAATGTTCCTTGAAGATTGTGCGATTCATAAATCCACAGAATATATAAAAATATATATATTTTTTCTAACCTTAGGTTATATAAATTCAGGTTTCTCATCCAACACGAGCAAAACGACAATTAACACATATTTCTTCTTTTGAAGTTCGAGGTTCAAACTCTATACCATCAATTTGTCTTAATTTAATGAAAGATTTATTATATTCAAATTTTAATATTTTGTAATTAGAATATAATTTCAAATTTTAGCATTGTCAACCATCAAGACATTTCTATCACCTTTGAAGGATTCTAATTTCAACTCCCCTATTTGTTATGTATTATTCTACAAAAAGATTGAAAACAACAAAAACGTATGAAATTAAAAAAAAAAAACAGTGTGTCTTATTATTTTAGTGGTATGGTAACGTTTACATAATTTTATTTAAAAATATATATATAAATAAATACAGGTAGCAGACGGGTAGTAATGTGCTAGCATGACCGTTTAACATCGTAGTTCGACTTTTCTCCACGCGCTGCTCTCTTTACAGTTATTGCCTTTTAAGATATCAGCGCGTGTAAAATACCGCCAGCTTCGCGATTCTTTATTGACGCGCTTGATTGCTAATCCATTGGGACAATTCCAAATTTCTCCCTCGTCTAAATTATATAATTCCATTTTTTTCCTTCCCTGTTAAATTCCAATATTATTATTATTATTATTATTTTGCTTGTATGGTGTAAAAATTTTGATTTTAACCATTTTCTATTTTAGGCAGTAAATTCTACCCGTAATGTATTTAATGGAAATGTAGATGATAATATGATATGAAAAGTGAAAACATCTGCAAATACGTAGATATTTAATAATGAGTACCAAAATAAATTTTTTTAACACATATGGGTTATAATAGAATATGAGAATCTATTAAAAAAGAAAAAAGAATATAAGAAATAAGTCCTCGAAATATTTGTAACCGCTCTTGAATTAAACTTTTCAAGAGATGTAATGAATATAACGCCCATCGTTTTTGACTCAAACTTCTATAAAAATGCAATTCATAAGTTGCTTCTCATTTAAGTTTTTGAATTAATTGATAGAATATAAAAGTAGATTTGAAAAAAGTGTTTTGGAAGAGAAAATATTATATCTTATAAATTCTCATAATACTCACTATTTTTTAAAATTTTAAAATCACTTAACCAAATGTTAAAAAAATTTGAAAAAAAAAGTCTATATTCCACTAAAAACTCGTCGTTTCAAAAGCGATCTTTTTTTTTCTTCAATAATATTTCAATAGTGATCTAAAATTCACCCTAATTCGTACTTGAAGGCTCATATAATGTTGCTATTGGGCGTTAATTAAGAGGAGAGATTCTCTTTTTGTCAATAATATATATATCAGTTAAACTATATTTAGATTAAGAAATATTTTCATTGTATATAAAATGAATGTAAAAAGTTGTATTAAATATTCCAATGAGTTTTTAATCTGCAACTATAATGTATGTATATTTACTTTTTTTTAGGTAACATGTATATTTACTTTAAAGTCCTATAACTTAGGTTAACAAGAGCTTTGCTCAGCGGTTATTGACATCTATCTCCGATCAATAGTTTGTGAGTTCGAATTCAAACTCCTACTTGTTGTACACAAAAAAAACTTACATTTTGGATATTTTGGATTTCTATATGCATAAACTGTCATATATATTTAATATAAAAGAACTACATAAACACAAGCTTTCATGAATCTTTTAAGGCTAAATATAAATCTAGCACAATTGAGACCAAATATTATAAAATATTTGTAATATATATATATATGTAAGTTAAAAAAGAAAACGAAAAAAAAGCCGGAAGCTTTAATCGGAAAAAAAAACCGGTAGCTCAAATTTTAATTTTTTATTATTATTATGTTTTTTACAATCATGTGATTTAAAAGATATTCAATTGGACATTTGAAAAAAAAAAGATAAATTTTTTTAATTTAAAAATGATTATATTTGAAAGAAAGATATTTTCAGACATTTCAAGCCCCAAACAATTTGTAAACAGTCCAGATAATTTGATTGGAACAATGGTAAAAATACATATAAGGAAAATGAAACGAAACTATATATTTTTTAATTTTCAAACTACTTTTTTTTTTCTATTTTATAAAAATTTAATATTCAAATTTCAATTTTAGAAACATTATTTTTAACTATTCAAGTAAACGTTGAACTCCAATGTATCTCCATTATTAAAAATAACAAAAACTTATTATACATGAAATATACCACTTTATTACAACTAGTAAATTTCAATATTTTTTATTTTTTATTTTGTAGTTTTAGTTTATCGAATTGAATACTCAACTTAAATAGAATACAACAAAATTATGCAAAATACTCCGGTCCAACCAAAAAAATAATAATAATAAATAAATAAAATTCTAACAGAAAATTAATAATCACACCAATAATCTTTGTTCAAGCACAATAACGCTTAGAACGTGACATAAAGTAAGCATAGCTCAACGGTAATTGGTATATATCTCTAACCATGAGTCGTGAGTTCTCTTAGTGTAAGATGTCAAAATTTAATTCCTCTATTTTTAATAAATCTTAAAATTAAACACCATTAGTTTATGGTTAATTATTCTTAAAAAACTAGCTTATGTTAGATTTTTTTTTTTTATTAAAGTTAGGAAACCTATTCTTTCCTTGAAGTAAATTTGTAATGAATTAATTTTTTTTGCTTAATTATATAAAAATCATTTTTAAATTAATGATAAGGACTCATCGTAAGATTTATGGAAAATAAAGAGACTAAAATAAAATGAGTCTCGAAAAGTAGTGATAAAATAATATTTTAACCTATTAAAATTTACACGTGAATCTAGTAATTATCTTTTCGAAAATTTGTTCAATTGACAAAGAAAAAACGGAAATTGTATTTATGTAAAACTGAATCCCAAAATCAAATAAAATATATAAATTAATTTCCATGAGATTCTAATTTCTTTGTAAGTTTGGGGAGCAGATGTAGGCGCAATGGAAGGTGAACAGACAACAAATTTACAGGGAAAAAAATATTTTGACTTTTTAGCCCCCAAAATTTGAGCTAATTTATGTTTGATTTTTTGTGTTTCACATTTCAACACTTAGATTTCTTTTTTTTCCCCTCAAAAATTTAATTTTCACACAACAATTTAATAATTTTAAACTTTTAATTTTATCGTTTACCAACATGAGCTTAGTTCAACGATTAATACATTGTTATTTCCTTCTAGAGGTCGGAGGTATATTCATATATTTATTGAACATAGTAAAATAAATAGTGAAAAGTTACCAAAATGAACCTTGCTCAACCGTAATTGACATGTAGCTTAAACCAAGAGGTTGAGAGTTCAAATCCCCTCCCCAATCTTTGACACGAGTTGGATCGGTGTAGTTCTAGATTGAGAAATAGACCTTAAATTTGAGGGAAATCTTAACTTATGTTTTTTTTAATCTTTGACTTTTGAACTTTGCCTCTTAAACTAGACTATATATATTTTTTCTTTTAATAAATTCATAAATCAAATACAATATTTGGATCTTTTAAACTTGTTCCTATATAATAATACCATATTTTGTTTCTCACTATATTGTTTCAAAAATCTATATAGTTGAATGATTTCTAAAGGTTAAGATTATAATTTTGTCTGAAATAAACTATTTGTTGATAAGTCAATGACAATAACTAATTTGTATTATTTTAAAAATTAAAATAGATCAATAGTGAAAACAAAGCTAAATGAAATTCATGACAAAATAAAAATTTAAAAGTCATGCCAGAAATGTTCACTTAAGCTTTATTTTAAAAAGTAGAAACATTGTTTTGACAATACCATCCTTTTTATTAAAGACTAAAAAATTGATTTTCTGAACAGAAGAAAGAAATTAAAAAATAAATTTTAGTTTCAATGATATTAACAGATCAATATATAAATTCAACACCAAAAAGGAAAAAAGTACAGTTAAATTACAAATTTAGTTAGTGAATTTAACAGTATCTATTACTCTAAACTTTTAAAAAGTTTCAATTATATCCATGGTTCTAAATATCAGTCGACATATCGATATTTCTATCGACATGTCCATATTTTTATGGGTTCGACATCGACATGAGGGATAAATTGACATTTTCATCATAGTACAAAAAATCGACAAAATATGAAAAATATCAACCAAATCTCACTAATATATACATAATATCAATATTAATTCTTTTTTAACTTATTTAGAAAAATGAAAATATTTATTTGTTAATTTAAATATTTTTTACGATTTTTTAATTTCTATAACTTTTACAGAAATATCAATTGACATCTACATTTTATCGATATTTTCATCAATATTTCGATGAAATTGAAACTTCGATATTTTCATCGAAATCGACATTTAAAACCTTGGTTATACCTCTAACTACCTAAATCTACATTTTATTTTATTTATTTATTTATTTTTGGTATGAAGCATGTGGGAGTGGTATTTCAAATACACAAACTTTCAGTTGGTGATATATGCTTTAACTAGTTGAATGACTCAGATATGCAGATATTTAAAGAACTACTTTTAATATTTTACCTAAGCGGTCTTGCCATCATGACATTCGAACCAATTCTTCCAAAGAATAATAATACTCACCTCCTAGCAGTTAATAGAAATATATTCACGTTGATTACTAATACAAATTTGACAGCTATTAACTTTTTGTGTTTGTAATCTAATAATAACTTATTATCATTTTCTTAAATCTCCTAATTTTCTTCCCTCGTCCCAATGTCCCGAACTTTCAATTTCTATTCTATTAAATTAAACGTTAACATCCATGCTATATTGATTACACTGATAAACTATGCTTTAGTCATTGTGCTCTTAAATAAAATTTAAAAAGTATAATATAAAAATAGACGTTTAAAAAATATAAAGATTAAAATAGACAAAAGTCGAAATTAGAAGTACTCGGTTAAAAATGGATAACTCTAATATTTTGAAATGGAAAGTTTGTACAGAAAAAAAAAAGGGGGTGCTCCCTACAAAGATACGGGCAGGGGCAGGGGGCAGGGGGCAGCCCAGCAGGGGGGCGTGGATGTCTTGTACTCATTTTTTTTCTCTCTCTAGAACTCAATTATAACAAGGCACGTGACCGGCGTCACGTGGCATGCACAGTCAGCTTTCTCTCGGGGGCATGGCATGGGGCAACGTGGCCAGCTGTAAGAGAGCAGGAGGGGCATTTTGGTAATTTCAATTGCCGGGGGTACTTTTGACCAGCAAAAAGAAGAGCCCTATGGGAGGCCATGCATCACCCAGTGCCCTACACGTTCCCTTCTCTAACCCCTCCATCTATTTCCCAATTAATATATTATTTCACCTTTTTATTTCTTTTAATTTAAAATATTTTTTTCTAAATTGATAACCATTCCGTTTTAATTATATGTTTTTGAAATTCAGGCTTGTTCTCTCATCATTTTTTCAATATATTATCACGTTTATAAAATAATACGTTTGGACTCTTAGTCAAATTTCAAAAATAAAAAAATTTTAAGACTACATTTTTTAAGTGTTTAAAAGTTGTCTTACATTTTGAAAACGGTTTCAAAAAATAGATACAACTATTTATTTTTAGAATTTCTTCCTAAATACTAAATTACAAGTTGTATCTAAATTACTTACATTTTGAAAGTATGATTTACAACTATTACCTATTTATTTTTTTTTAAAGGAAAAGAATGTAAAAAAAAATGTCTATTTAAGAACAATATTTAGGTGCTGATCTATAAACCACCGCTAAAAATTTGACAGCCTCTTTATTATATAAAAATAGATAAAATATTTCTTTTTATACCTTTCTCATTTTTACTTGTAAAAATTTTTAATAGCAGCAGCCTCAACGGATGGATGTTACTCACAAATTGCTGAGTATTATTTTTTATTATAGATTTAATTTTCTCTCTCTCTTCGGTATTTGCTAACTTCCAAACTGCAACCTTTCGCTGTTAAATGTTTTCTTTGAATGATTTTAGAATTGGTTGTGCTTTTGCCAAGAATATCATACAATACTTCAACTTGGCTGCTTTTGCCTTCTCACTTTCTTTTTTACTCACCCATTTTTTTTTGTTTGAATAATTAATGGCTTGATTAGCATGTTTGGTCAGTCACCTTTTAAGACCAGAGGTATCTTTTGGGAGTTATTTTATTTATAGCAAAGGAATTGAAAATAATTAAAGATAAAAATGTATGTCACAGGTTAGAAAAAACATCATCAAAGATGGATATTTTCCTCCAACCCGCGTCCAAAAATTATCTTGTTTAAACCCTGTTTGATAAAGATTTTATTTTTAGTTTTTATGTTTTTAAAAATTATGATTGTTTTCTCACAATTTCTTTATTATATTTTTTACCTTTCTTTAAAACACATTTGAATTCTATAAAAGAGAGATTATTATCACTACACGAAATGAAGCTGAATTTTAAAAACAAAAATAAGATTTTGGAACTACTCCTTTTAGATCTCAAATTTTGATTTAGATTTGGAAAATATAGGCTTAATTTTCAAAAATAGAAAACAAGAATCTTAATTTTTCAAGTTATGGCTAAACTTTGAAACAAAATCCATCTTCTATAAGTAGTAACTCATTGATAGAATCTCTTCAACCTTTTTACTTCCCATGAAATTTTGATTAAACCAAAAAAAAAATGTCATTTTGATATAAGTTTCATCACAAATTAAATCAGTGTTAAATTATATATATATATATATATTGATTATTCTCTAGTACAACCTCATCTACTGACAAAGATCAATAAAAAATTTTGGGTTGAAATTCCTCTCTGTATTGTCGTTAAAAGAGAGAGAGAATCAATGATTTATAACAAACTATGAATCTTATTAGATGGTGTGGATGTAGCAGTAAATAAGTTTGCTTTTGAAGGAATAATTTAGCAAGGTGCTTGGAAGTAGGAGTTTCAAATTAATTTTTGACATTGGCTTCTTTTGTAACATTAAATAAAACATTATGATTTTAAAAAAAGGATGCAACTTTTATTTAAAATACAATATAGCATCTAGCATGTGGTAAGTAGGAAGTGGATTGAAGTATAGTTTTACCCAATTGTTTCCCAAAACCAATTACAAGAAACCAAAGATAAAATTTCCCAAAACTTTTCAAATTTTCATTATCATTTACATCATCTGGCTGATAAACAAACAGCAACACAAGTTCAACCTAACAAATAATTTTAAACTCTAGAACCAGATTAACTCTCATCTGCCTACCTGCCTTCCTTTTCACTCAAAGTAATGCCTTAAAACTCGACTTGAGCTCATGTTTTGCAACCAATATCCACACAAAAGATCACATCACATCTACAAACAACTTGTCACGTTTAAGTTTCTACTCCTCACTAATGATGGAAGCATTATTAAGATTCAACCGAAGAGTGAAGAGTGAAGAGTGAAGAGTGAAAACAATAACATACAACGTAGAAACCAAATTGAAAACAAGTTCGAAGCACAAACATGATCAACCTAATAAAAAAGAACAGCAAGGAGGCAGAAAGTAATGATTGGGGGATGAGAGAGAGAGAGACAGAGATGAGAGAAGCAAAGAAGAAAAGAAAGGTTAAAAGAAATCAAATCAAAGAGAGCATAAAGTGTTGTAATTTGGGGAGAGGAAGAAGAGAGGGTTACCAAAAACACAGCTGTGGGATTCATGAATTCCGTACCAAACACCCAACAAGTGGGTCTGTGGAATGCGTTGGCCAATGGGCTGACCTAAGTGGATTGACAGATGGGAGACCTCCACTGGTTTTAATGGAAACACACAGAGAAGAGAGAGAAACAAAAAAAGAGGAGAGATAGAGAGAGATAGAAGGGTACCACTGTAATGTTCCTCTGACCAGTCTAGTTGTGTTTTGATCTCATATCACGTGGAAGGAACGTGACTTCTAGCTTGGTGGCGTATGTCCACCACGTGCTCCTGCTTCTTCTTGTACAAATAATAATAACCATGCTATTGCTTCCAGTTCCAGATAAAAAATAATTCATTCACAGAGTTATAACATCCTTCAGCTTTCAGAAAATGGCTCAAATATCTCACTCTCACTCAGTTCAATATGTTATTTTAATGGTTTTCAACTAAACTATACTAAAAAGGAACAAAAATCACATATCCAATGAATTTTCTTTACCCCAATCCAATATGTAAGCTACTATTTAACATTGTTGTGGTCAAAATATCTGGTAGAAATGATGGGAATCATAAACAAACTAGTTTAAGAAGCATGTTGAACCAAAATAATCAAATTAAAGCTAATCTTAGAAGAACTGAAGCATAATATGATCTCACCAAAATCCTTATAAGGATGGAGGGCTACTGAGCTGCTTTGATTGGTTTGTTTTCCTTTCTTTCATATTTGCTTGTAAAGAGATTGCAGTGCCCAGAACGCCTTGTCTCTCCCACTAAGTCAAAGAAACTTACAGTTGGCCTGCAGTCAGATTTTTAGTAAAGCACTCTGATGAAAAATCAACCAACAGAATAAATAGGCATTATGAAATGTGTTCTTTAAGAGAGAGAAGAGAGAAAGGCCATGAGAAAAAGGTGTATCACTTTCTTAATCATTCAAAACCAGTGTCATCAAAAGAAACAGAAGTGGGAAAGAGAATAATATTTCCAGTTTCCAAATTACCAAAGCAACTATACTAAATTGAAGGTCCCAAATTTACAATAACTTTAGATGACGAGAGCATCAATAAAATCGAAGCCCACCTTAAAAGCCCAAACCAAAATCAAATCCAGAACCAACACAGAAACCCCAGAAATATATATAATATCATCATTTCATAATAAATTAGCCAAATCGATTGTAAAGATGCTATATAGGTGTTGAACGCTTCTACCAGCCTCAGATTTCAGACAATCCAAGAGGGAATGCAGGAGTCTCCTATTCATTATTCTGCATTGAAGGAATGATCAAATGCTGTCCCTGCAAAAACACAGGACGTTGGAAAATCACCGAGTCAACCAAACATCCCACTCTAACCTCTACAAAACATTAGATTTTTCTTAAACTTGTAATGTGTATATACATACATGCACGCGCACATGTATGAATGAAAACATTATCTTAGTCTGAGACTGTCTAAGACCATTCATCAGATTCTCCTAAAACAAAACATGTCTTTTTCAAAACTTAATTGATGTCAAAAAGACCATACAATATGAGCAGGACACAGCAATTTTTTCCATACATTTTTAGGAGGGGGGAAAGAGTGAATTTGAGATACAACCTGATAATAAAAGCCATACTGTTTATTGCTCATAATGTAAATTGTGTAATGTATCAATAAGCAAAAAATTGAGCAGCCAAGTTAAAATAAACATTTGAGTTACCTTCAGGTAGACACCTCAACTGCATACAGAATTCACTCTAGTAACTAAAACCAGCAAAGCACATTTCATAGTTACATACTACTAGTGTAAAGGCAACTTTTTGATCCACAACAGAGGGTCAGGAAAGCTATAGATCTCAGATCAAATAAAACTCTACTTCATGACACTCAATTTCAAAGATCTTGTCGGAGATTAGATGTTACATTAGAAAGCTAGGAATCAAAGCCCGCTTAATTTCCGTATTTAGCCAATTCTTTCCATTCTAACCCATTTTGATACTGACAATCTACAAACTTCCGCCTTTTTTAACAAGAGTCTACTGTTGACCCAATAATTTATAGTACCAAAACAAGGGAACTCATAAGACATCTGTCTTCATATTAGCGGAACGATGAAGATTTTTACTTGTAACCTTTAGAATACCCTGGTTTTTCGAACCACCATGCTCAAAGTTAGCAAAGGCGGATTATGCCATCATAAATTCATAATCTCTGCATCCATGAGAGAACAAATTAAAAATTGATTAACCGAGCAAGTTATTTGACTCCTTCGTTAAAGGTAAAAAAGTGGATAAGGAAAGAAAAGTTCCATAAGACTGGTTCTAGAGGCACAGTTCATTTTAGGAATCTAGCCTGTCACAATTTAAATGATACAAAGGAAAGCCTTCTTCACTTAATAATAATTAAGCTAAGGGTTTATTTTTCAATCCCTTGTAGTCTTGTGCCCAAATATAGCCTGTAAGACTGGATGTTTGGACGACTTAATGGGGAGCCCTTGCTTTCATGGGGAAAGGGAGGACTCTAGGTTGATAGGAGTTCAAGTTACCATTCCCAAGATCATCTGAAGCATTATTGAGAGATCAAAAATATGTTTTTAGACCATGCATCTGATGATCATGTGAGTAACAACCACATTGTGGTACTCGTAACCACTTGTAATAGTTTGTCCACCTTATAAGCCTCTATTTGAAGTCTTATAACATTCAACTATTCATGATTACTAATACTTGGTCGGTTACTTATAATTGGAGTTCTTTTGAATAGTTCTATTGATATATTTGGAATGAATTTAGGGGATATAATATAATCCCTCTGACTGTTTTAACCCATATTCTGTTTGTATTTTTGTTTTGCTAAATTGAAAGTCAAATTTTATTAACAAAATAAAACAAAAACACCAATGCCAAATTATTCAAAACTATCCATTTTACCATCATTACAGAATCAAAGTGACACCACCGCCATAATATCAAAATCCTCATGGCCTTAATAAAAGATATAATGTCCTTGCCTAAAGAAAAAATTATAAAATGACCAACTACAGGGAAAAATATCTTGCATCCTTACTTTATAACAATTTCAAATCTATCGTAAACAGGCATATCCTCCTACATTAGGACAAGTATTAAGGAGAATGGTACAATCGAAAATTAGTTTTCTATTTAAGAGACTGCAATGAATCAACGTTACAGGTAAATATGCATATCCTCCCCTCCCTAATATGACAAGTAGCAGGAAAAACAGTACACTAGGACAGGATGAAAAGTAATATTTAAGCATTCTTTAAAAAAGAAAGAAAGAAAAAAGACTAATAAATATCAGTATCACATTAAAGAGATGTTAGAACACTTTTTCCATTCTTCATTAAAAGTTCCTTCTGATTCACGGAGCATTTAAAATCAAATAGGTAGGAAAGGGGCTATGAAAATTACTAGGACAAGGAGGTGCTATAGAGATATTTACATCTCTACCAATAATGGAATTTCAAGTTTCGATGGAAAAAAGAATATCAAAATCTTGCCAGCACCAGCAGAGCACCAAAGATCTCAGACAATCTTATGCAAGGTGTACAGATGAAAAGTATGTCTAGAAATTCCTCCGAGAAAAAATGTGTAGAAATTTTACTTATATATATATATATATATATTTTTTTTTTTTTTGATTCCACTTTTTCTTAAAAACATTAAAAGTCTGAGGGGAAGCGAAGAAATGGGTCCATCTCCTAAGCAACATTCAACAATTAAAGACAATAATTGTAATAATAAAAAGTGAAAAATAACCACAAATTTCAATCCAATTACTAGCAATAAAAAGGAGGGTATTCCTGAACATCATGCTGACAAGTTGGGAGAAGAGAGATTATTACTTGGGTGTTAATGTAGGTCATTGCTCCCGGCTGCATGTACTGCTGCACATATTCATGCTAAAATTTAAGATACGATTACATAATATATAAAGAAAATTCCAATTCTTGTGGCCATGAAAATAAATAGAATTTCTCTGTAAACCAAGATTCTATGGAAAGTAACTAAACCTGGGAATTTTGGCCAGGCAAGGCCCCAACTGCATCTCTTTTAGCAGACTCATCACCACCCCTAGAAGATCCCTTAGCATCACACTGTAAAAGTTTATAATTAACGAAAAGTCTCAGTCTATAATTTTCTCCCAAATGAAGCTTAGGGTATGGGGGGGTGGGGGGGTACAATAAACCAGTAGAATACTAGGTTTAAGAGCTGGTTTCAATTACCTCCAACTGAAGCAACACCATTGCCCCCACCAAAAAAAGTGAAAAAAAATGGAAAAAAGAAAACGAATGTGAGCACATCATAGTGATGAGATCAAATAAATCATATAGCCTTATTGAAAAGAAACAGAACTAGGCATCTACTGATCAACCGAGGAAAGTCTTTACCACTTGATCACCAACTGAAGTGCTCTCAAATCTCAATCACAATAAGTAAAAGAACGTGAGAGGAGAGCTCGTATCAGCATCAGTAACGTGCGTGCATAGTCTTCTAAATGTAAAACCACGTAGGAGCTAAAAATGGGAAACGAGCTTACCTCTCTGTACCTAGTTAGATACGACTTAAGCGGATCAATATAGTCCTCGAAACCCAATGTCGCCATTGCCCACAGCAAATCATCCCCATTAATGGTCTTTCTCTTCTCCTTCTGGCACTTATCGCTCGCCCTACACACGCACAAAACCAATTACATCCAATACACAATAAAAAAAAAAATTTGCCTTTGCCGTATCAGAAACGCCAATCGTAAACTAACACCAGAATTGACACTAAAATTCACGATCCGAATACGAAAGAAGAGAGATCAAAGACGGACGCACTCGCTAGTGATGAAGCTGATGAATTCGGAGACGCATTCCTGGACGGTGTCCTTGGCGTCCTTGGCGATCTTGCCATTAGCGGGCAAGGCCTTCTTCATGATCCGGCTAATGTTAGCGATCGGGAGGTATCGGTCCTGCTCCCGAACCCCACCGGTATTGGGGCTCTGCTCGCCGCCGCTCTCGTGGCTGCCGCCGGCTGGACTCGTCGGAGCCTCCGCCATGTGAGCGAGATCCTGAATCACTGAAAACACAGAAACCCACCAAAAAAAAAGCCATAAAACATCGGGGAAAAAACCATACGTGGAACCCTAAGCCTGGAATGGAAGAGAATTGAGAGAAAATGGAAAGAGGGTACCTGAAAGAAAAGAGGGAAACAGACAACAGCAGAATTTGTATTTGGCGCGCGTTGGGAGAGAGAAGAGATTGGATTGGTGGAATTGTTTTTAAGAGAAAATGTATAAATCGGACGCTGGAGAAGGAAGCACAGAGAGAGAGAAGAAGGGAAATAAGCTTTTTATTTCTATAATTCTTTTTTTCTTTTTTCTCTTCTTCTTTTTGGCAGAAGTTGGCTCCACTTTTTACTAATCGTGGAAAGTTTTGATTTTTTTTTCTTTCTTAAACTAATTTTTGTTTTTTGGATACTGAATATTGTTTGAGGGGAATAATTATTAAATATTTCATATACATTTTTTTTCCTAAAGTATATAGCATTCCTAACGTTGAAGATTACAACCTTTCCAGTAATAGAGAGAATTAGAAAATATTACCAATGTCTTAATTAGAGAATTTAAACTTTTTATTTTCACATAATATAAAATGTATTTGTTCGTCATAATTGTCTATTTAGTTTTCAGAATCGTGTGAATGTTTATTCTTTTTAAAAGAATTTTAGTCATGAAATCTAATTTTATTTCATTATAACTTAATGGTAACTTTTTTTTATATATGAAATGGTAATTTATTTATTAAAATCAGTATAAAGTTGCCAAAATATAATGAATTCGACGAAATTAATTTATTAAGCAAAGATGATATAAAATTATTAATAACATATAATTTAATAAATTATTATTTTATTTTGTCAATCAAAAAATAACTCAATTAGTTAAAACATATATTCTTAATAAATAAGTTGTTTGATCCCACCTCCACGTGTTTAACTCAAAAGGAAAAAAAAAAAAATCATTCTCAATTTATATTAATTGTCTTTTACTTGAACCACTTAGTAGTTAAAACATGTATACCTTCTTTGGATGATGGTAAATTTGAATTTTCATCGCTCATTTATGATGTGCAATACTCTTAAAAAAAGTGCATGATTTTTGTTTTTAGTTTTTTTTTCCTCCTTTGTAACCATTAAAAACATTTAAAGAAATATTTACGATATTGAATTATAAATAAAGATAATATAGTTAAAAAATTGTGCATATTTAATAAATTTATTGGTCAGCGTGAATTTTTAAAAGAATATAGTATTACAATGTGATAGAGAATTCAAACTTTCGATCGGAGAGGTTATTAATGTTTTAACTTTTAACTAATTAGACTTTGCTTAAATTGACAATTGAAATGAACTTAAATTACTATTTGTCAACCAATATAAGCTTGGTCAAGACACAACTAGAATATTGTGAGTCCGAATCCTTATTATACATGGTGTTGTATTAAAAAAGATTACTATTTTTTGAAAAAGGTACCTTAACAATCCATCTAAAAATATAATTTTCATAAAATCCTAGTAGAAATAAGATTTAAATTAAATTATGGTCCCAAATTTATTTTTAGGATATTAAATTCTAGGTAAGTTAGTTATCATAGTTTGAATAAGAACTTTGTTATTGGCCTAACCGCAAACCTATGATGACCATCTAAAATTTCATTTTATTTGAATTTGGTATTAAACTCTTCAATGTTTTATTTTAGTCCTCAAATCATACACATTAATTTTTAAGTGTTTGCCCTTAACTTTCCTTATTAAATTATTTATCATCATATTTTTTGTTATTCACTTAATTGATAAATATTTAAAGTCTTGTTATTATTATTTTTCACTTTAATTAGTTAAGTTGTGTTAAGTTGGCTTTTTTGAATTCTAGTAGATTAAGTATTAGATTTCTAATAGATTAAGGACTAATATATTTTTTTAGTGTAAAGTTTAATGATTAAAACAGAACATTAAACAACCTAAAATGAAACACTGAAAAATATTAGGACAAAATAAAATAACACAGTACGAAAATTTAGAGAAACAAGATTTAAACCCGATAAATAATGGTCAAAATAAAGCTAATTGTAGGATGCTAAACAGAGATGCATAAATCCAAACATTATTTTACTGTCTGTTTTTTCCCAAGTCCTAATTCCAGCTCTTAATTTGTAGATAATTTTATTTACAATTTACAAACATATAACTAAACTAAAATGCAGATAATTCACCGTATTTTAATCTAGGTATAAGTATAGCTCAATTTGTTAAAACATATATTCTTTATAAAAAAGACAGAGTTTGTAAAAAAAAAAAAGCAAAAAAAATATCTACAAGAGTTGATCATGGCACCTTTTATATGAAGTAATCGATCGGTAATCCTTCAGCAACAGCTCTCTCCATTATCTCTTTCTGCTCCAAAAACAATCAGAAAAATTCTCTGTAGCTCATTTCAACAGAATAAAAGGGAGCGTTTGGCTCACGGGTTATGTTTGCAAAACCGAGGCCAAAATCCCCGAATAGGCACCTGAAAATTTATAACAAGGAAGCAAATTTTTTTACCTGGATTGCGCTTGTGATCATTCCAGGAGTATCCTATATTAATCACAGAAGATTTCAATCAAGAATAAAGTGAAAGCATATTACTCAAAGCTATAGAAATGGAAGTTTGTTTTCAAAGAAAATGAACTTTTACGCACCTTAAACGACTTCTTATTCCACGGTATATCGCTCCATGTCTTCGAGTCGAGCAAGTCCCACGTGCCAGGAATGCACATGGCTTTCACGTGCTCCAAGATTCTCAAGCTATCTGTCAAACAAGATTCCCCCCTTCAGTATATGAAGCAAAACTGCACATATTCTACAGATATATAGATGCTTCTACAGTTCAAATGAAAATGTGGAATGGTGATGTTGGAGTTGTTGCAAGAGAAACAATGGATGGATCTTTAGAAGAAAGTGCATAAATGAATAGAGAGAAGCTGAAGCAATCATGAGTTCTGTCCAGAAATTTCCAGATCCATTTGTATTATCCAGAAAAATTGTAAACCAAAAGAGCTCTAACATTTACCATATAATGTTCATTACCATTACTCATTTTCTTTTTGAAAATACTCCACCTCCTTTTCACTCTTAACCTATTTACTTAATATAAGGTCAGTTGCAAAAGTAAAACATAGTTCAGAAGTTCAGCATGGCTGTCTTAATCTTTAAAAATGAAATTAATCATTTTCCAATAGTACAGTACATCTATTATAGCTAGGTTGCAGGCATGCCAAAAACAATTGTCCAGGATAGAAATGTTGAATTCTTCAGAGATTTCTGGAGGACTTGATAGAAGAAATTTGATATTGCCTCATGTTTTAGTACCACAAAATATTTACTAAGGAATGGTCACATACAAGTAAAATACACAAGCTTAGGCAATTAAATTTGATGCCTGTGGGACCTAAACACTCCTCAAACAGTGTTTGGATTGAATCAAACGAGGGATATATACAAGTATCCCCTTGCCTTAGTGAATTTTCATCAGTGAGTTTATGTTTATAATAAGAAAAAGTGGCAAATCTATTTGAATATAAACCAACTGATGAAATAAGCCTGACTTGAGGGCAAGGTGGATTGTTTTGGGTGGGAGGGAGTTGATGTGGATTGTTAGCTGTATCCTGTTATAACAGTAAAAATAGTTGGACTAGCAAACTAATAGTTAGCTAATAAGGAAGTGGTAGTAGCTAAAAGAAAAGCTGACCCAGTATCATAAACGATGATGGTTACATTTAAGCATAAGAATTAAAGTTTACTCGTTACTGCATTAACATCCCACCGAAAAGACAGAATAAAGTAACTTTATAGTCACTAAAATAAAGATCTCAATGAAGAGGCGAATAAACTTAGTAAACAAAACCTTATTATCCCAATGCATACCTCTATAAGAAGAAAATTACTACTTACAAAGCCAAAAGAGCGGATGCAAGTAAAGCCAAGAGAGAAAACAAGTTACTTGTAACAAATGCTTCTTCCCAGATTTCATTACTTGACCAAGTAGGTGCAACTTCTCGAAATGGAATGCCATTACTTAAACAAGCTCTGA
Source organism: Momordica charantia (assembly GCF_013281855.1). Classification (NCBI taxonomy): domain Eukaryota; kingdom Viridiplantae; phylum Streptophyta; class Magnoliopsida; order Cucurbitales; family Cucurbitaceae; genus Momordica; species Momordica charantia. Next base: position 26,471,697 of record NW_028275167.1, on the reverse strand, counting down.
AAAATACCAGTTAAAACTTATGGGTTCTGAAAATATGACAAAAGGAACACATGCATTCTAACATAACAAGTATTATTAGACCACTGGTGTCTCACGATTCTAATCACTATGCACAAGAGGGAACATGGAAAATAAAAGGAAAAAAAGGAAGAAGAAAAGAAATATGAACACGAACAGAAGAAAAAAACTAAAAAACAGAAAGAGAGAAGAATATATGACCAATATTCTTTGATTAAATAAGTTGTGCACTCATCAATGTTCAGTTTCCATAATATCAAATAATGAAACTTTTTCGAAGTATATTTGGTATTGGCATATGGCATTGTATAAAATACGCATCAACCATGAAGTTCAAATGCACATACTTATAATTGGAAAAGGAAAAGAGAAGAAAAACATGAACTAGATAAGTACAGTGCACTAGCCAGTAACATGTGACAAGAGTTTTGGTAGGTTATATATGTTCACATCTTCAAATCAGTGAAACAAATTCCTGCAGCGCTAGAGTTTTGTATGATTGTAACCCATAGTTTTACTTTTACAGGGATTTTTGCTTCTGGAAATTATCTTCAATGACATCGTGTGTCCATTTTTTCCCATACCAAATTATGTAATTTTGCAAATAGGACTAATTTTGAAAATCCTGGAAGTAAAGGTTGCCCACTGATTAAAAGAGCATGCCTAGGTGCCCTTCACCGAAGGTATGGGGCAAGGCCAACCTTTGTAAAGACACGCACCTGATGCTAGCACGTGCTTGGCACCTCAGGTGCATGAGTTTCTGATTCCTTTTATAAAAAAAAAACGTTGGATGCCTATTTCTTTAAACAATTTCTTAAATAAAGCCCTTGTTTCTTCGATGGCTGCAAATATTACAAGTTGAACACTTGTTTGCGAGGCCTTAGTTGCCCAAACGATGGTTAGATACATTAGAACTCAGAATGAGTTGACAACCTAACATGTTCAACTAATTGGCACACGCTAAAACTTTAAACAATAATTTCATGTGCATAACATCAAAAAGAGCTAAACCTATTCTGTAGCTGATACTTTCTCAAAGAACTACTTTTTAGAAACAAGAAAATGAAGATCCAAGATACTATGATAGGACAGAAACGATAACATGAAGGTCTAAAATGGGTAGGAACATACTCTTTGACTACTTGGCGAATAACCCCAGTCAGAACACCGTCCCTAATGGGAGCTGTCTGCAGTTCAAAGGAATTTGTACTTGTGAAATCAAGAACTCTCTTATTCTTATCTTCGTTATCAACCTGTAAAGTGTAAACACCTTGAATGCATTATGCTCATAAAATTTCAGGGGAAAAGATAAATTGCCAATATGCACAAACATAAACAATTTTAGTCTTACTGAGGGATTTCAGCTTTGAATTTTATGCCCACTCAGTACTCACCTTGCGGCAAACAACAAAAAAGTTTGTCAGGCAGCCTTCAAGTATCTGATCACCATCGTTTGACAACAGAAGCTCAGTCACAGAAGGAGGCCTCAATTTTTCCAGAGACTTCCTACGCCTAATATAAATTCACAAAGAACATTACAACAATAAAGTTAGAATGTAATAGCCTTGGAGAAACCAAGTCAACATAATAGCTTAAATTATTCATACTTCATGTTCCAAGGAAACTAATTGCTTTACATTCGAACCACTAATTTTGATCTTCTTGACCATTTGAATCAAACCATGAATGGTTCTTGCCCTCCCATTACTTCCAAGGTAACAGAGTAGAGGACTACGTTCAATCCATACAAATCAAAGCTATGCATTCTCACCTAACCCAATCGGAGTACTTCGCCTCAGCGAATTCCCTCCCTTGGCCCACCACGGCCAGATTTGCACCATTTTCCGGGATCCCAAATTCACGAGGGACGTAGTTACCGACATGCACGTGCACATCAAGAACCTCTTTAACTTTCTCTACATCCACTACGCCGTCACTTTCACCAAATTTTTCCAAATTCACACTAACTAGTGCTGTAATTGTCAATTCTTCTCCCTCATTCCTCTCCTTCAACGCTACCGGCAACACTTCTCTCATAGAATCATCGACAAGCGTCCGAATAGCTGGTTCCCAAGGAATGGAATCGATCGACGACTGTAATACCGGATTAGCAGTCGTTTTGTTCGATTCAGACAAGAGTCGTGGAGTCGAATTCGACAGAATTTTAACTGATTGAGTGAGCCTTTTCATGTGCCTGTCCCAGAACAGAATGCTCGACGCATTGTTATGGGACCGAGTAGTGGTATAAGCGCCTGAAATAATTGAAATCGACAGTCAATCAGCAGCGAAACACTATTATTCCAAACACAGGAATCTCCCTCAGTTTTTTTTTTTCAAATAATCAAATCGCTTAGCCGAACGATTTCACTCCAAAACAAAGAGTCGAATACCAGTACACTTGATTTCATATGGATTTTAAATTACGAAAAACTTCCCCGGAATCCAAACGCTGCTTTTGAGTTTCACTAATCAGAAGACGGCTAAAATAAGATTACCGAAAAGAGTGATACATGTTTGTTTACCAGGATGAGTTTCGAGGAAGGTAGCGACTGGAGGAACTTCGGAGCCTTGCAACACGACGCCATTACTGAACAAGAAGCGGAAGCTCGCCATTTTCTTCGACTGCTGCGATCACTAGGAAGCGAGAGAATCTGATTAGCCGCAAATTTGGTTGGATTGATTCAATTACAGGCGATGAAGCTTTGGATCGTCGACTTTTTCTTTTTCTTTTGGCGGCCCGCCAATCGCTCATTTGTCCTTCGCTTCGAAAATGTTAATTTAATACAAATTAAAATCAGTAACGAACTGTCTGTTTGTGCTTTTCTTCTCCATTTGTTACCGGGTATATAAATATTTATCCCATTTTTTTTGACCATAATTATCCATTAAATGCAAAGTGCCTATTTGGAATTCTTTGTTTATTGCTTTTAGGTTTGTCTTCTTCGATCGAGAAAAAATAAAATTACATTTAGTAATTATTTATTTTATCTATTATTATTGTTTTTATATCCGTCAATGTCCATGTCAACTAGCGTGCACCTCAACTAATCCCACTTACAATATTTGATGTCGAAAAACATAACATCTTGGACTAGAAAACACATGAAAATTATTAATTCCTAATGTAATATTAATAATTGTTTACTGATATTTTATCATGACATTAATTTTTCAAAATAAATATTTGAAACTTCTATGTTAGAATTATTTATTTTTATATATTTGTTATGATTTTGATAGGTCAAAAATTAAAAACATGAACAATGTATAATAAACAATAAACTTTATTTGGTTGTTTCCAAAGTTCCACGTTTCTTATAATAAAAAATGAAATACAAATGCTCATGCATTTAAGAACGATTACAAAACAAGTCCTAGAGGACTACTTGAATTTCCATTCAAATGTCGATCATCAATATTTTTATATGATTAAGGAGTTTAGAGCAATGTAAGAGGTGAATAAATATTTTAATTATATATAGAGAAAAAAAACCAACTTGAACTAGCTCAACGGTCAAGATATATATTCTCAACCAAATGCTGCCTAACTTAACCTTCAAAACTTTTATTTAAAAAGATATATATGATGCAATACCATCATACTTGCGTGCATCATTCACCAATCTTATCAAGGACTCATTCACCAATCTTATCAAGGACTCAACGAGATTGGAGAGCGAGGACTAATAGTGGAGATTGATACATTACCGTCAAAAACTCTTAAATTGTGAAACCTTAGATAAAAATAGTACTTAGCACGGTTATTCGCTTACACTTAAAACAGAGAAAAAGAAATATAGAATAAAAAAGAAAGATTAGGGTCTAAATTAGATTTTAAAGCTAAATTATAACTTTTCAAATATTTTATCATGCAGATATTCTAAATACCACATTCATCAATTGATTCACTAGCTATAAATGAATCAATGAGCCTTTGCTAACACAGTTCATTCCCATAAAACCTAAAATGCTTTATGCTTTACTTCAGAAACAAATTGTAACTTCAAATCTCTACCTATCAATCAAATGAATGTTGAATAATAAGTAAATAAAAAGACAATACTAAGATCCATTTCTTCAACAAAGAATTGGGAGAACTGTTCAAATACTCTAAAACTATATAAGTACTCAGGCGCTCTTAGAGTGCGGTTCGATAATTTAAATTCGTTAAATTATCGGGGTTGTATAGCAGAACGTTCCAATTTACATAGCTATGTACATTCTACAAATTGCAGTGGCGATATACTTACCGAGCACAGAAACCCGACCATAACTACCCGGATCAAAATGCAAGGATCAGCAAACAAGCAGTGCTAAAGATTAGCCGCTGATCTATGAATAATGTCATAAAGTGAGAGTAGAATTTCGGCACCAATCAATGCGATGATCAGCCATTCCAAAAAATCTGATTTCCTGTTCTGCAGAATTTCCTGTAGGAAGCGAATATTATGCTGGCAAAAAAAGAGGGAAAAAAAGTTAATGGAGTTAAAGATGAAATCTATTCGTATCAACGAATCAAGAATCAAGAATAACAAATTCTCATCTTAGGCAAGATGGTATACCTCCACAAACTTCAATTTGAAATCTAGACTTGCGAATCTCTGTGTTAGTTCAAACTCATCTCTGAGATATTCCCATATTTGGGCATATTTTGCATCCTTCCACGCAATGTCTGATCTGAAAAAAGATAATAAAAAATTCTTTTAGGTTCAAGCTAGGAATCAGGATAAGCAAAGGAAATAGTAAACTCACTAACAAGTGTGCTGAGCATACATATGTTATTAGTTGAGTGAGAGAGAGAAATACCTCTCAAAAAGTCCAAGCTTGAGAATAACATCAGCAAGATTCGAGTTTGCCTTTCCCACCAACTGGAAAAGTTTCTTCCTCTTCATTTTAAACTTCCCAGTTGCTTCCATTTCACGGTTTATGTCAGTGAATTCGGCAACCATCCCATCAACCTTCGCAGCAAATGTTAAAAGCATGGTGGCATCGCGTCAAACATCATCAATACTAATTGAAGTATTAAAATCTCTAGTCAGATATAGTAACTACCTGTCGCCCATAGTAATCAAGAGCAATGCTTTGACCAAGAACACTACCTATGGTACGTATACCATCAATATTCAAGTATTGCAGCATTATGTAGTCCAGTCCCCCTTCCATCCATGTATTCAAAGCAGGCTTCTCTCTCACCTCATACTCTACAAATTCATACAATTTCAAGTTCAGATACAACTATACACTTAAGCAGCATTATTCTAAGTTAACTCACACTTTCAAAATAGCAGAACATACTAAAAGTAACTCAAAGCAATATAGCAGGAAAACGTACTAACAGAGCTAGAAATTTATGGAGGTGTAGACATATTGCCAACAAATTTCCAGTCCGTCCCAATGCGGCCAAGGCCACATTTGGTCAATTTGGAAAGAAAGGAACGATTATAAAGATAGATATAGCTCTTTTGACAGTCTTTTGGACTGTGTACACCATATGGCATCTTGTTTGAGTGCCTCGTGTAGTCATTTTTTGTAACTACTCTTATCTATCTTGTCAACTTAGACGGGATATTTCATATAGATCCCCTTTTAGGAAGGGAGGATGGGTTATCTCCTCCCCTTTTCTTACTCCCTTTAGGGTAAATGAAATCTGTGTGTTTGTGTTTCTTATCACCACCACCAACAACAATGATGATAATAACTCCAATAGAAACAAGATTCATGTAAAGATACGTTGGAAATAAGACCTTACCATCTTTTCTCATTTCAGGAAGCAATCCAGATGCATGTTTCTCTACAATTTTCAAATACCCATCAACCTCATGTTCGCGGACATTAAACAGCACAATGGAGCCATACTGAAAAACTACCATGAAACAGCAGTCACTGCCGGTTATGCTGGCGCTAAGCGTCTGAAACAGAAAATTTTCTTCAAAAGTGTGTTCGTCCAACTAATCATGAATAATAGTCCACCAAAAAGCAAACTTACGTTCGCATTACAAAGATCGCCGAACTTAAGGACAACATAATTCGTCATACGTGATGATGGCGGGATAAAGTTGCATTTATTCTGATCCACCAAGCTTCTCAAATCAACACTGAATCAAAGAAAGATGCGGGATGGAGAACAAATCAGAAATACACAAGTGTACAATTCGCTGTGTCATAACTTCAACTATATGAGACTCTAATCATAAACTAGATCACCTCTTATCTCAATTTTCATTATTTTTGAAGCTACATACTACCTCGTTCACTCACCAAGAATCACGCAAGAAATTTTCCAAAATCATTAGAAAATAATCAATGACTTTAGTAATCTAGAACAACACAAGGTAAGAAAAAAATAGACCAAACGAGCAACCTTATGATGGGAAATAAAATTGTACAGCACGGAGAAGAATTAAGAGTAAATTTTACAGTAAAATCAGAACGAACATGGCAGTTCTTTCCTTGTACGCACAATTCAACGCAACTACTCTCACAAACACAGTTAAACATTCCAGGAGACGAAAATTAAAAGAGCGAACGAGATAGCAACCTAGTCGAGAAGAAATAAGCTCTGACAGGAATAGAGGGCCTAGAATCCTCCTCAACTTCATCCCCTTCACCATCGCTAACTCCTTCCCCGATACTCCGGAAACCTCCATCGCCGACCTCCGAACACGACACCGGTTCATTCCACTCCAACGTGTGCACCGAGGAGGTAATGCACCTCGCCAACACAACCAAACCGCAACTCGATCTTCCGAAGCGCCGAATTCCAAGGCCAATACACCAATCACTCGAGAAACAATTAACGTTAGCGCGGGAGGATAGGGTTCTGCAGAGAGTAATCGAGTGAGACTGCGGCACCGGCGAGAGGAGGCTCGAACTCGAGCGAGTGAGAAACGACCGGCCGGCGGCGAACAGAAGAGACGATGAAGAAGAAGAAGAAGAATAAGCGGAGAGCTTGGGGATGAGGCGTACGGACCTCAGATGGGCGTCAATGGTGCGCCACATCTCTTTGTTTGGTGTTTCAGAGACGACGACAGGGAAACAAAGAAGAACATTTGCCTGAGAGAAACCCCACCGTCCAAAGTTTTGAGCTCTGGATCATGGGCTGGGCCAGAAATACTTATTGGGCCACTCATAATTTCTTAGGCTCTACGGCCCAATATTTCTTGGGCATTTCTCAAACTAGCCCAGTTAGGTCACATATTTGTGGTGCATGCCCATCTGACAGGTTTTGGATTTTTTTTTTTGCTACTTTCGGTATTTTCTAATTAATTTAATTTATAGATTTTTTAATTAATTTTATTAATTTCCGTTTAGTTTTTAATATAACTTTTCAAGTACATTTTCGATATTTTAATTATAATTCTGTCAAATTATTGAAAATTTTATAAAGTAACGCGAGTTGGAGTTATTTTTTTCGTTTAGTAAGATGGGCAAGGTATAAAGTTAGTGTAATTAAACTTTATCCTGTAGAATTCAAATAGAGAAGAGTGAAGTAAATATATTTGACATTTGAAAAATATCAACTCATGTAAAATAATATATTTTAATGCCAGCATCACTATTTTATTATTCAATTATTATTTTTTTTGGAAAAAATTTTATTATTCAATTATACTTACATGAGTTTAACTCAACGCGCTAATTGGCATTTGTCTCTAACAAAAAATTCATCAGTTCAAATCTCCCCGTGTTTAAAAGAAAAAAATATTATTTAATTATCATGATTTTATCAAATAAAATTTTCATTGAAAAGTTATGAAAAATATGAAATGAAATTACAACTTTTAAAACAATAGACACATAATGGAAAAATATTTTGTACTTAAATGGGAAAAGGATTTAGTTTAGAAGTTGTTTGAAAAGGTATCATTGAGAGGGTGTACTTTGATATAAAAAGGGCACGTGATTTGAATTTTATTCATTCTCGTTAAAAAAATATTTAAACGTAATTTACTGGTACTAGTTATTTGAGTGATATTTATTTTAAGGAGGCGTTTTACGTAACTGAGGTGGGAGAGAAAATTCAAAAAAACTGTAATAATTTTTATTTTTTTGTGGGCCATGTTTTTTCTCCGATCTAGAATTTTTTTTATTTTTAATTTATCAGTTATTTTTTTATTTATTCCTGCTTTCCATCACTTAAATTATGGTTCAAACCCATGGAATGAGATTTTTCAATAATCTTGGGGTTTTCACCCTTGGACAAAATGATTCTATCCTAATAATAATACATTTTCCAAAAAGTTTTGGTTCAAACTTGGATAGTTGAAAACTTTTGGTGAAGGTCAAATTAATTCGTTACATAAATATGTATATTTATATAATTTATTGTGTCGGCAACAACCTAAGCAAGTTGCATCCCAAATAAAGTAATGTGTCAAATCATGTCTTTTTTCTTTCAATTCCCATAACTTTTTCTACTTTCATATTTTCTTCATTTCGAAACATAATTTTCAACATGCCCTATTTTAGAATTTGAATGGTCAGAATTTTCTTCCTTAAAAGACATTAAGGTTCAAGTTGTTTCTTTTTTTTTTTTTTTTCAACTCAATTTAAAGAAAATTATATTGACTTTACAATTTGGTACAACAAAGTAAACAATTTCGTCTCTTTAATTATTGTAGGATTGAAATAAGAAAAATTCATAAATTAAAATCTTTGAAGAATCAGCGGATGAGTTGTGGTTGGGGTGAAATACCACTCGAACCCAGAGCTAGCTGGTTCTCCCTGAAATGCGTTGAGGCGCAGCAGTTGACTGGACATCTATGGGTAAAGCATTGTTTCGGTGCAGGCCGCAAGAGCTGTTTGAGTTGAATTTGAATAACAGTTCATTAATTTTTTAGAAACATAAGTGTTTGGTAACTATTTTAAAATAGTATAGCAATTTTGAAGAGAATAAATTCAAGTTTCTTGTTTATATTTCCAGTTTATTTCAAAATATAGATAAAAACATTATTTTATCATTTTTAACTTATAAAATCATAATACATATAAATCAATTGAGTTACGCTCAAGTCTGCAACTACATCGATTAATTTATAGATAAGAGACTGACAATAATATTCCTCTATAATATGAATTACAAACATAGTAACTCCATGTACATGTCTGAATAATTTATAAAGAGAGGCAATATTTTCTTCTTGGTTACAGAGCAAATTTTTTCTAGTACAATAAAAGTGAGACCGTGGAAATTTGAACCTCCTACCTAAAAAAAATAGTAGATTATAACTTTTATCGTTGAACTACTTGTTTTTTTAGTACAACAATTTGGAGATACAAGGGATCGAACCTCCGATCTCGAGGAGATGAGTACATGTCAATTATTGTTGAGCTATGCTCATGTTACCGCTAAGGGGATGAGTACAACGCAATTTTTTTTTAGTATAACAAAAGTGAGACCGTGGAAATCTAAACCTCCTACCTAAAAAGAAATAGTAGACCATAACTTGTAGCTATTTTTTTAGTACAACAATTTGGAGATATGAGAGATCGAACCTCCAATCTCGAAGGGATAAGTACATGTCAATTACCGAACCATGCTCATGTGTTGGCATTAACCTACTCCTGTTAGCGTTTTGATTCCATTCATGTCACTCAAACTTGAATATATATATTTTTTTTTCAGAGAGAGGGGAGAGAATAGTATTCTTCCATTTGTTGTCGATGCTACTTTTGTTACCCAAACCCACTACATAAATTTAGACAAAAATAATAAATTATTTCTTGTTTTACATAGATTCGACTTATTTAGTCCAGACCCATTGCATCAATTTCACTAGATAAAGAGAGATTATTCCTCATTTGCCATAAATTCTTCTCCATAATTCCTTCAAACTTGTAGCATCAAATTCAAGAGAGACTTAACAAACTTAAACATCACCCAAAAGGCAAAGGAACTTGCACTTTTTTTTTCTTTACACAAACATTGACATATAATAAAAGGCTCAAATAACAATATTATAAAGTTGACTGTCTTGCCCTCTTGCCAAATTGCCAAAAAAAGTTGCTCCCAATAAAATATATCAATGCCATTTCTTTTCAAAGTAATGAAAAAGAGAGCCTCCAATAATGGAAAGGCCATACAATTTGGTTACAAAAAGCAACCAATTCCTCAAAATCATACTTCTTATATGTATATGTACATGCATATATATAGCTAGGAATACTCCAAATTTCGCCAAAGAAAAAAAGAAAAAAATTGGAAATATTTTAACTAATTGTGGTTGTTGGCTTGATAAATTATTAAATTCCTCTCTTAATTAGAAGCCAAAGACACATCAAATTGTTGTTTGTTGTTAAGAAATATTGGTGGTGTTGTTTTGGGCATAAAGTGAACCAAAATTAGAAGAGGAAGAGAATCCTGATGATGCTGCACTCTTGGGAAGAACATGAGCTTCTTCTCTACCTATTATTCCATTACTACTCATATTCCCTTGTATTTGCATTGGCATTGGCATCGACATCTGCCATCCCCAACTTGTGGGGATCTTTGTCGAGTCTCCGTTGTTTCTCTTCTCTCTCCCTCGTTCCTGTGAGGAGAAAACAAAAAAAACGACCATTTTAGCTTTGTTTTGCTTTAGTTCAAATGGGTTTGGTTATTGTGTAGAAAATAAAGTTGCTTGGTTTATGTTTTTTAGGTTTATTACATGAGGAGGAGATTTCAAAAGAAACGAAACTGGTTTGAATGAGTTTGTTATTCTAACAAATATGATGAATTTATGCTAATAGAGTTATTATAGGGTGATTTAGAATGGAGAGATGAGAGGAGAAAAGTTCGTTTCGAAAAGGTCGAATTCGGGTTGGAAAGTTGATTGGAGAAGGGATTGGGAAGTCCATTTTCTAGGTAGGAAATTTCAAAATAGTTGTCAAAAATTGCTTGCACCAAGTGCTTTATATGCTTGGGTCATGGTCTCTATATTGTATTGTGCTAACATTCTAAATAAAAGAGAGTGATAAATTATTGAAAGACGAGACAAATAGACTTAAATCCTATTTTGGTACCTATCTAAATTTTCTTACTTATTTTCTAAACTTCCTGATGTTTTATTCTGATCCCTTAACTTGAAATATTTTCGTTGAGTCCCTAAACTTTTCCAACCGCCTCTATTTTAGTTCTTACCCTTAAGCATTTAACAAGAATTCAAATTTATAGGAAAGACTAATACCTAATTTACCGCCTGTGGCTTCAACATTTGTTTATATAGATACCTTGTTGATTAGGTAAATAGAAAAAGAAAAGAATCAATGGTGTATTAAAGAAAAATTACCAAAAAAAAAAGAAAACAGATTCCAATAGTTTTTTTTATAATTAATAATGAGTTCAAAAACTAAAATATAAGACAAAAATTAGCTAAATACTATGAACTTTGAGGTTAGTTTTTCATTTATATTGTTATCGTTAAAAGAAATTTACTTCTATTATTGACATTTGAAATTGATTCAAATATGCACTTGAATAATTTTACCATAAAAATAAGTGACGGAAATAGATGTAGTTGCTTGTTTCGCTGTAAATGAAGAAGTCGCCAACGTGACTTGAAAAATGACCAAAAAACTTGTGATAAGTCCTTTCGTTTTTTAACTAGCACATCACTAATTGCTGAGTGATTATGTGTACTTTCCACATTTATTGTTCATTCTTTAAAAGTGATGTCTATATCTTTACAACTCAACAACGTCCCTCACTAGTTTTAACAATAAATTTTTTTAAGATATATTGGAATCAATTTTAAATGTCAATAACAGAGTTAAATAACCTTTTAAATGATAGATATAAAGTTGAAACCAGCCTTCAAATATTTTAACCCTTAAAAAGGTAAATGGTGAAAGTTCCAAAAAAAAAAAGGGAATGAGAAAATTACCTCATCATCTGGTGAAAAACCAGAGTAAAAGCCAGACCAGACAGAAGGAGGAACATGAGGTTGTCCTCCAGCCACACAATTATTTTCATTCTGCCAACCAAAAAAAGAAAAGATATCAATTATTTTTATCTATAAAGACATCAATTATTATGCTCTCAAAACTTCTTTTTCATTATCCATAATTATTATTTTCTATCAAATTTATCACCACATACAAAAGAATAAAAATAGACATATGTTCGTTTAATCAGTACTTGATTAGTGTTTCTACTTTTCACTTTTTTTTTTTATATCTTGTTTTTTGTTTTTATTTGAGAAAAATTTCTTTAAAACAATATTTAAATGTTTAATAGTCAGCATCCATCTTTATACCTACCATTAATAAAAATTTTGAAAAATATATGAAAAATAGGAAAAAAATATATGTTCTACATTTTTCTGTCTTTAATAATAGTCAATAATAGATGAGTGTTGCTGATAAACACTTAAGTTGGTTCATTATTTTGAAAATAGATTTTGTAAAAAAAAATGTAATAAAAATTTCAGACAAATCATTTATTATTTTTTCTACTACCTTTGGTCTCTCAATATTGAGCTTCTGGGAAGAATTGCTAAAATGGTAGTTGAAAATTCCCCCAATGCTTAGATCAAGATTATGCCCATTTCCTGCGTTCAAAGAAAATTTATTTTATTCAAACACAACAAATGGAATTAAAAAAGAAAAACCCTAATTTTTCTTTGAGACAATATGACAATTTTTTTTTTTTAGAATCGATGTCGTGTGGCATGCAAGGCTTGAACTTGAAACCTTTTCAAACTCCAAGCTCTTGCCAATACATCCTCTCGGGAAACAAGACAACATGACAACTTGAATCATTGGTTTTTTTTTTCTTTTTACCTCCATTGCTTGCCTCCACCATCGTCTCCCCCTTACAAGTCTTTTGCTCAACTCCACTGTTTTCAATTAAAAAAAAAACGAACATGTTTACTTTAGTTCATCTTTCAAACTAACCACGAGAAATCCATCTTTTCCATTCATTCATTATTTTTCTTATCTACCTCACTAAATTTCGTCATAGGTTGTCAATCAAAATATAGTTCAAACGGTCAAATATCAATCAACTCAGATCGATTCGAGATCTTTATATTTCTTATGTGTCGGAAAAAAATCATGGAAGAGGGTTTTTTCTTTTCTTAATTTACTTACCTCTTCCCAATGATTTGGCCCATCTGAGCTTCCCATCTTCCATATTTTTGTAGAGATAATCCTCTCAGCTGCGATCCTCCACGAGAAAATCCAGTGCTCTGCCGTCGAAGAACATGAACAAATTCCTCTTTACTCAGCTTCTTCATCTACACCAACAAAAAATAATAAGAAGAAGAAATTTAAAAAAAATCCTCTTTATTATCAAAACTTCTATCTTTTGGGGCAGAGCCAAAATTACAGAAAAAATTTATAAAATTTTTGTTATCAATCCACTGAATATCACTATCATTTCATTTTCTTCCTTCTTTGCTTCACCTTTAAAGAATTTTCGAATGAGTGGCTCACCTGTTTCATATCTTCATCATAATCAGTGATGTTGAAGTTTATATCTGCGTCCACTCCTCGGAATTTTATCGCCGCTCGATCATAAGCTCTGGCGATCCAAAATTGAAGAAGGGAAGATTTTACTGGAAATTTTCTCGAGAAACAAACACATGTTTGATGATACAAACTTTTTTTAAAAAAGAATAATTGAAATAACCAACCTTGCTGCAGCATGAGCCGTGTCGAACCCACCTGGGAAAATTCAAACAAAATGCATTAGATTAAAGAAAACAGAGATTATTTGAATTATTTGCAGAAATTGGATTTTTTTCCCTTTTCTTACCTAAATAAACTTGTTTCCCGCAGTCCCTAAGAGTGGAAGCAAAAAAAAAAAAAAGGGAAGGAACTAAATTAGAAATGAAGCCAAAAAGGAAAAGAAAATGAAAAATACGAAATTCCCAGTTCGGAAAGTTGTGAGTACAAAAATTAAAAAATAATTATAATTTTGAAATTTTTTTTTACCAAATATGAGATTCCCATCTTCCCGTTCGCCGGTAAAACGTGACTCCCCGGTACTGCGAGCTCCGGGACCGCGGCCCACGGCGGCTCTTCCGCACCTGCTGCTGCTTCTGCTGCACAACTTTCAGCTCCGTCTGGCCGTCGCCGCCGCCGGATTCCGCCGTCGAATACAGGTTCAACCAATGGGTCCTCGGCAGCGAGTCCCCACACCCTCCGGCGACGGGGAAAAGCGCTCTGGTGACCAATTCCGGCGACGCGCCGCCGCCCCCACCACGGCCGGCGCCGGAATTTTCCCTCTTGAGAATATCGAAGATTAAAACAGAGGAGTCCTCTTCTCTGCTGTTGCAGGCCTCGTCGGCATTAACCACGGAGGAATTCGAAGTCTCCGAATCTTCCATTACAATCCGATTCGCCGTTTCTTCGCAGCTAATAATCGAATCGTTAAGATCCAACATCTCAAACCCCCCTTTTCTTTTCTTTTTAAGAAAGTTTAAATTCCTCTGGATCGATCCTCAATAACAGAGACAGAAACAGAGGAACAAAAGAAAAAAAAAAGATTGTTTTTTTAAGATGAAAAACGAGTTAATGGAGAAGAAGAAAGCAGACCCAGAATTCTTCTCCCCATTAAAAACAAACCCAGTGAAGAAATCCTCGAGAAAAGGGTATCTTTTTCTTTTCCACTGATATCAAGCTCGAGCTCCCATGGCTATGGCTGAGCTGATCAGAGAGAAACAGAGGAGAGAGAGAGAGAGTGGCTGAGGAAGACAGGTCTAGAAAAAGAAAGAGGAGATCTTTAAACTGTGAAGGGTAAAGCAATTTTTAGAAATAGTTTTAAACCCACTTCTCAATACTCCCCCTTTTCTTTTGAGCATTAAATAAAAAAGAATATGTGAGAAGCAATTCTTATAAAAAAAAAAAAGAAAAAAAAAGTTTAAGTTGAGATATTATTAATTGTGTTGAAAGCCAAACACGGCGCCGTGCTCAGATGTATATGTTGCAATTGAATTAAAAATTGGGTTTGAATTGTATTTATTTTGATTTTGCTCAAATCTTTGTATAAAAAGAAATTTATTTGATTAATGTGTATGTAAATGAGTATTTGAAGTCAAATGTGAGGTATAAATGAACTCAAATTTTTAATGTATGGGTAGAGGACCATTAGTTATGATGATTAAAATAGTTTTTTGATGTAAAGTTTAGAACTTAATAAAATACTTAGGTGAGATCTATCTTTTGTTTTTAATTTTTTTTTTAAGAAATATAAGTATTTTACAATTAATTAGGTCTCTTATTATTTTTTTTAATAATCTCAAAATTGTATAGAAATTTTAAAAACTATCCAAATAAGTTTCAGTTTTCAATTGGTTACAAGACAAAAATAAAATATAGTTTTATCCTACTTGAATTCATGGATGTTGGAACCTTCCGATTCAATTTTCTTTACTAAATTAAGAAATAGAAAAAAAAATATGAATGTTATCAAACGAGTTCTTTGGAATTACAAGACGATGTTAACCTATATGATAACTGCCATAAAAGTCTTGACCTTGTGACTCTTTGTTGGATTATATGATGTTTTCTCACTCTTTAATTTCACATTGTACCTTCTTTTATTTATTTATTAATTTAACTTCAATGTGACTTTTTCTTGCTACTTTTGTAAAATTTAAAACACCATGTTGTATTTTTAAGTAAGCTCTCAACGTCGATATCGATAGAAATGTTGAGATCTCAATTTCATGGAAATATCGATAGAGTGTCGATGTCAATGGATTTTTCTATAAAAGTTAGATAAATTAAAAAATAGTAAAAAATATTTAATTTAACAAATAAATAATTTTCTATTTCTAAATAAGCAATAAATTATTAATATTAATCGCATACATATATTTTAAAGACATTTTTTAGATATTTCTCGTATTTTGTCGATTTTTTGTATATGATGGAAATGTCGATTTATCCTTCATGTTGATATCGAACCCACAAATATATGGACATGTCGATGGAAATGTCAACAAATGTTTAATACTATGTTGTTAAGTACATATTTATTTTGTGTCAGCAATTATTTTATCTCATCAAAGTAATTGCTCTAAAAAGTACCAGCACAACCTTTTAAGTATTTCAATATAATGAAATCAATTAATACAGAATTTGAAGTCAAATTTAACTTGCTCATATAAGTACAGGAGAAAAAACAAATACCATTATACAACTAGAGAAACCTAACAAAACGAGATATAAATATCGTCCACTCAAAAAATAAAAGTGTGGTCCAACAATATCAATAAACACAAGAACTATTATTAAAATCTCTTTCTAACTAAATAGTGGGCTACACCATGATAGATAATTAGATGTAACTTACCCCAAAAAGATTTAAAAGAAAACTTCAAAATTAACCTATTTGAGAAAAAAAAAAATCAAGAACAAACTTTAATGTGTACCAAAAAGAAACATGTATTTTATTTGGGGAAGGAATTGGTAATAACAATATATTTTGGGGAAAGAAAGGTAAAAAATAAAAATTTCCCGTAAAAGGCAACGTCCCACGTTTTATCACAGCCATACCCTCACCCGCAATTCACCTAGCCGCAATTAATCCGCCTACTTGATTGGTCGGTCACCTATCTAGCTGACCGACATCTACCCACAACAATAATTATAAACACAGCCATTTAATCACCCATTTAATTACACCCTTTTTATCCATACAATTTATAATTGGTCCACGTGGCGTTGTCTGATTAGTTGATTCCCATAATTGCTGGATCAGGATCTCTCGTAGGCTGATCTCGAATCTTACCCGGCAGCGTTGACTGTACCTAATTTTTGGAGTTATTTTACGCTGCGGACCACCATATTAACGCGGGCCCATCTCGGTGGCGTGCTACAAGTGGTCCTAAGATTAAAATATTCAACTCATCCAAGGTACGAGATTCAACGGATCCAACGGCTTGGATTCGTCGCGTCCACCTACAGCTACAAATCTGGCTTCCCACTAAGCTAAGAAATAAATTTCTTCTTTGGGTAACCTCTAACCTCCACTTAAATATATATTATTTTATATTTAGTATTTTAACTGTTTTTTTCATTTTAGCTTAAAAAATTATATCTCTATTATCCACCATCATTAATATTCATTAATAATTTTAATAGCATGACATTAAGAATATAATTACATTGGGAGTGATGATGCAATTGAAAAAATATTATTGCTGGGTTGGGTGAGTTTTTTTTTTCATCCACTTAAATTTAAAATTTAAAATTATAAAAATCTTGATCTTTCATTACCCCATATAATCTGCATCATCTTTTTAATATATATGTATTTTTTAAGTCGTAATTTTTTGGTTAGATATAAGTATCAATTATTGCTGAGTCTCAGATTGGTTAATATAATGTATTGATGTTTTCTAATTTTTCATCTCCTAAATTTAAAAATTTTAGATTATTTCTCTAAAATGGAATGAATTACATTTTAAAATAATGTCAACAAATTGTTTATAAATTTTAACATTAGTAAATGATAGAGACTTAATTGAAAAATGTTAGTTTATTAGAGACAAAATTGAATCTTTCAAGATATTTGCAATAAGTATTAAAGGGAAGAAAAAAACAAGTGGCATGAAAATAAATAAAATAATAGCCTTTAAATAAATTAAATGAGTATTTAATTTCGTATATTATTTGAATTTATGGCCCATCCCCAATACTACACCTAGGTCTTGTTTAAATATTATGCTTCGGAAAATGAATCTCGCTCTAGTTTTTTTTTTCCTCCTTTTGTTATTTAATTTAACAATAAAGTTTTTTTTTGTTATATTAATTAAACCAACATTATGTATAACTTGTACCACTTATCATTATTATCTCTCTCATTAGTTGTGATAAAATATTTTGAAATGAATAATGTTTTAAGATTTGTTTAACGACATTTTATTTCTATTATTTAATATCTTGAAAAGGGGAATTGGTTTATTGTCATTTTTTAGGGTGTAATTCGTTTATGATCCCAATTTAAATTTTATTTTGATCTCTAAATTTTTTAAATATCTATTTTAATTTTTGGATAATAAAATAATAAATTTGGTATTTAGTAGTATGGTTAAAAAAAACTTTTAGTCATGGTACTTGCGAAAAAGTAACAGTTTAGTCCCTAAACGTTAGTTTGTAACGATTTAGTCCATGTACTTTCAAATTGGTAACAATTTAGTCATTGTAATTTAAAGTTGGTAACGATTTGATCCTCATCATGAATTTTGTTTTTGTTAAGTTTCTTGTATGTATAGATAGATCAAATATGTTTATGGATTAGAAAGGTTAAATTTTTATATGATAAAATTTCATACTTAATTTTAATAAATTTTTTACGATAGGGACAAAATTGTTACAGATTTTATACTACAAGAACTAAATCTTTACAAGTTAAAGTTCAGGGACTAAATTGTTACTTTATGAAAAGTATAGGGACTAAACGCTACAAACTGATGTTCATGATTAAATTGTTACTTTAGTAAAGGTACAAGGACCAAATTGTTTTTTAACCTAGTATTATACTTCCACTTAACAATATTTACCACCTAATACCACTTTCACCATCTTATGTTGCTTTAAAAAATACCTATGGTAGAACATTAACGCACAAATACGGAGTCATGTTATCCGCATCTTTAACAATGTATCACAAATTAACATCGATAACAAGGTGTAAACCTAAGCATAACTCAACAGGTTAAGGTAAAAAAAAAGTCGTGAGTAATCTAAAAAAGGTAGATGTTTAATCGTTGGATTATGCTCCTAATTTTCAAAAATTTAGTGATTAAAATAGATATTTTGAAAGTTTTATAAGTAAAAAAAATGAAGCAAATGTAAAAGTGTAATGACATCTTCTATAAGAAATTTCAATTTTACCTAAACGGCTGATCGTAGCATAAATATTCATCGTCTAGAAAAATAGTTTTCCCTATATTTTTTTTTTCCCGTCACCAATATATTTATGAATTATGAACCCTTTGCTGACACTTTTCTGGCGATTATTGCTATAGGATAAGTATATAATAATAATAATAATAATAATAATAATAATAATACAAAAATGTTAAACCTCTTTAGAACCTAAACGTTTCTTTTCAATTTTAAATCCAATCCTATGTGGACGCATTTAAAATCATCATATAATTTTATATTTATATAAAATTAAAAGTGGATTAGATACAAATCAAAACGTATGATTGATCTTAATTATTAAAGTCTAGTTTTCTTAGTACAACAAACATCTCTATGTAGAAAATTTGAATCTACGATCTTTTGATTATAGATATATACTAGTTGAACTATTACTCACATAATTATCAACTAAATTGAGTGTAAAATATAGGTCGAAAAACCTTTTGATCCCTGTATTTTATTTACTTAACGATTTAGTCCCTAAATTTTAGTTTGTAACAGTATAGTTATTGTACTTACAAACTAGTAACAATTTAGTCCCTGAACATTAATATATAACAATTTAATCCAAATAGTTTAAAGTTTGTAACAATTTAGTCTCCATCATAAAAAATATAGTTAAAAATTCATATAGTTTCTTATAGGCGTAGATGATAGGATCAAATGTGCTTGTAACTTACAAAATGTTATAAAATAAGAATCAACACCCAATTTTGACGAGACTTGAATAAATTGTTATAATTTTTAAATTATAGATACTAAATCGTAGTATACTAAAATTCAACGACAATACTATCACCAATTTAAAAGTACAAATATTAAATCGTTACTTCAACAAAAATACCGAAAAATATCTTAATAGTTATAAAAAATGGAGTGGAGGAAATAAAATCATTATCCTCCACTAGCATAGTACAATCAACAATTGTACATGCAATGCAAGTAAGAAGATGGGGGTAAAAGGGGAATTTGGAGAATAAATAAGTGTGAAATTATAGGTACAAAAGTAGGTGATTGTAGCTTTTGTAGTGGCAATCTCTTAATTTGAGTCCAATCAAATCCCATTCCATTCCACAGATACCTCAAACCAACCATTAATGGAAATTTCCTAAAGAAGACAAGCATTATTTGTGGGACCCACTTCCTTTTTCTCTTTATTTTTTTCACTATTTTTAAATAAATAAAATTTTATTTTTTGATGTAGATGTTTTTCCTTTAATATTAAAGAGGCAAAAAGAAAAGAAAAGAAAAGAGGATAATCATGAAGCGGTGCATCTGGGACGTTGATCTAGAGATGAACGGCTGTGATTTGTGGGGTTGAAGAAATTTGATTGGTGATAAGAAGGAAAGAGAGCAAGCTTCCAAAAGAAGGGGGCTGTGGAAAAGATTCCTGTGGCTGACATAAATTAAATTAATTACTGTTTTCTCAAGGAAATTAAATTCAACGGTCATGATTGGATCACGTTTTTGCAGCTTTTTTGATTGATTGGTGTTTTTTTTTTCTCGGCCTTTGCTATTTTTGGGTGTCAGTGACCATTGATTGGACATCCTGTCTCCATTAAGGTTTCTCTCTCCCTCTTCATCTTAAATGATTAACAGCCTGATTCTCAAGCTATGGCATTAACTTTGAACATTTTTTTTATTATGTTTAAATTCTATTTTGTGTTTTCTAATATTTTCGTTTATTGTTTTTATTTTTTCTAATATTTATAGATTCAAGAATGATAGAATAATATATTTTCTTTATGTATCGGAACGAGTTGGAATAAGGAAAAAGAAACAAGAAACTTGTTCTTGCTCTTGTTTTTTTTCTGGAATTTATATACAGTTTTGAGAATGTTTTAAAAAGAATGAAAAATAAGAAATATAAATAGTTCTCGAATACTAAGGCTTCTTAACAAAATTGAAAATAACAAATAAGGATCATGAACTTTTCCAATGTTGGGGTTGCAAGGTGTACAAATAAAATCCTACATTGGCTAAGGAAGAGAGTGATTCATAGAATATGGATGATGACAATTATGTTTGAGTAAAACTAAAAGTAAAGTTGTAAAGCTTATGCCTAGAGCTAGATATTTGGGAGTACGAGAGTATCGTTGTCCTCCTTAACAACTAAATGGGCCTTAAGCTTTTTCTTCAAGAGGTTTGTTTAGTCTTTAAACACTCGAAAAATGTTTGTTTTAGTCATTGTCCGTCAGTACTTTTAAGGACTTAACGAATTGGTGATGTAGTCGTTCTCCAGAGATTAATTGGCATCCGTGTGATTTTGATAATGTGTGATGCGGCTGTAAGCAAACCGTATATCTAGTTTCACGTGAGTTGCCCATCAACTCGGTAAAGCCACTTTTCCCATTCACCTCGTCAACTCAAGTGGCACTTACTACCGTTTTGTGCTTTTTTTACTCTTGAGAAATGAGAATTTTTGCACTAGTAAAAAGAAAGGTATGTGCAGTCTTGAATTTAAGTGAAAATTTATTATACTAGTTCCATTTTTTTTCCGTCTGAGAAATGAGAATTTTTTCCGAGAGAGCTTGTCTTTTTTAGTTAGATTCAGATCTTTGTGAATTTTCAAGTATTACAACTTAAAGTTTAGGGATCGAAATTAAAATTAGATTCATAGGTTATTAGGTTTATGTGTATTTTGTTTTTGTAATTTAATATATTTCTAATAAACCTTTGAATTTTAGCGTTGAAAAGTTTTTAAAGTACATGAAGAAGGAGACAACTTTGAAAATTTCGATTTAGAACTTTTTCAAATATATATGAGCTAGATAGACACGACTATGAAAGTTTAGGGTTTAAACTTTGTAATTTTAACCTTCTTTTTTTAAGAGGCAATTTGAACCTACTAACTAAAAGTACCAGTACCTAATTAACTACCTAAGCAAGATTTAAATCGATTAAAAACATGTTTTATTCTTTTTATTGAAAGAGGGAGTATTTATGTGGAAGGGGGTTATGTCATTCAAACCGGACTAAAAGGAAGTCACATCTATCCCATCGCAAGCATATGAAACATCATGATCATATTGGTTTACTTCTTTTTCTTTGGTGGTTCAACGGAGATGGTTCGCCCCCCAACAAGAAAATGAATAAATATGGACACTTCAACATTATTTTTAGCACAAAATACATTTTAGTGTTCGTTTAGCTTCGAAATTTACTACTACAAAATCGTACTTTAATAACAGACATGACTCACCATTATTGAAGGGAAACGACGTCGAACAAGCGTCCGACATCATTTCGAATGTTATTGTAAGTTTTTATCTCAGGCGAGAATTAAGGATGGGCGTAGTTCGTAGGCAACCATCACTGTACACTTTTATGTCCATTTAGTCCATAAGATTTGGAAAATAGTTAATGGCCCACGGAGTCATTTAATCGTTAGTTTACTAAACGAAAAGAATGTCATGACAGTTACTTATTGATTAGTTTGTTAACTTGACAAGTTATATTAATATTATATTATTTTTGTGACTAATTATATGACTTGGCTGTCAAAGCTCCCCAAATAAATTTGACATCTTGTTATTGCTTCGCGCCAATTGTCTAGAAATAAAAAGGAAGTCTTATATGGGTCAGGATATCTATCTCCTTTTTTAATTCTTTAAATAAGAAAATTGAAAATAGAGATTCTCTCACCCATAAACTTGTTTTATTCCTCTTTTTTTTTCTCCCTTCCCTCTTTTCTTCCTCCACAACATTTGCCAGTACCGCTGTCGTCTTGGAAAATCTTTCGTCTCTCTTTTTTCTTCTTTTTCTTACATTGTTCTTCTCTGACAAACTTCATCGACACCATCTACTAACAACCATATGGGATGAGGGAGAGTGAGCCCTTATTTACCTCTTTTCCTTTGGTAGTTAAAAGTGTAATTTGCCATTCTTTTTATGAATATATCGTCGAATAACTTGTGACATTTTTGTACATAATAAAATTACAATTTCATAATTTAAAGACAATAAAAACTTAATTAATTGTTTAAAAAAATAGGTCCTTATGCGAGAACACATTTAAAGAAAACTTAAATAAAAATAATTATCCAAAAATATATATAAAAAAAAGAGATTTTCTTAAGAAATATATATATAGTTTAACACGGACAAATCCTGCATCTTTTTAAAATTAGTTTTTTATTTTGAATAATTTAAATATAAATTATCATTATTATTCGAATATAACAAATTAGAAGTATGAGATTTGAACCAACGACTTCAAAAGAAAGAGTATGTGCCAATTCATGCTGAACTGTATTCATGTATTAATTTCTATACAAATTATTTACAAACAAACTTCAATTACATGATAACGTTAGTTATTATTTTAACACGTAGAGATTTTTCGAGATTTTTCGGTTAATTAAAAGTGGGAAAGTTCACTGAGTTTAAAATGTCCCTTAAATATATATATATATATATATATATATATTTATTGTTTTTCCTTTTCTTGTTTTTTTTTGTTTTTGTTTTTTTAAAGAAAGAAAACACAAATATTATCAATAGCTTGAGGACAAAACTAAAATAGTGGACAATTATTTAAGAACATGCAAAAAGAAAAAAAAAAGTATATAAATAATAATATTATTAAATAAGGAAGAAAGCTTCTTGAAACCTCTTATGTTTGGCCCACAAGTTTAGATACGCATTTAATGGACAGGACAAGATGCATATCCAAACAACAGCCAAGCCAAATGCACATCCAATTTGGTCCCAACCAATCACCACCTTCAATTTTATTTGAAGCCTTTTTGTTTAAAGGTGTTTTCTTTTGTTAAATCTCAAGTTCTATTGTGGAATTGGATAACTTTTTCTAATGACTTTAATACTTTGTATACCAATTTTATAATTATTCTAATAATTGAAAGAGATATTTATATTTCACTTGGACAGATATATTTGAATATATCAAACTCAATCTTGTACAATTTAATTTTTAGAGGTTTAAATATTGCATTTTGGTCTTGTATTTTTAATTTCGATTTATTTTGGTTTATGTACTTTGGAAACGTATATTTTTATCCTTATATTTTCAACTTTATTCATTTTAGTTCGTATACTTTTGAAACACTCATTTTGGTTCCTATACTTTTAAAAAGTGATCATTTTAGTAGTTGTTTGCAAAATTTTAACACAAATTTTATGCACACATATGAAAACCATTTAATACACATTTATGACAATTTTTTTTTTTTAAATTAATGAGTGAAAATAATAGGATAAAATTTTGATAGAACGAAATGAGATAAAAATAAAAATGAAATGATAGTACTAAAAAAATGAAAATGAAATGATCAAAATGATCCCTTTTTAAAATTACAGCGACCAAAACGAACGTTTTGAGGGTAGGATGATTAAAATGATTTAACATTGAAAGTACATTGATTGAAATTGACGTTTTTGAAAATATATGTACCAAAATGAGCTATATTGGAAGTACAATGATTAAAATATTATTTAAACTTAATTTAAGTTTAATAAAATTTTTATTTAAACTTAATTTAAGTTTAATAAAATTTACTATTATTTATTTTAATTAATAGAGTGATCAGGCGTCTGAATATTGGATAACTAATAAATGTTAGGTATTGAATAAATAACAAGTAAAAAGATAATATGATAAAAAAAAAGGTAACTTACACGAGATGATTAATAATTAATAATTATTGTCATTATTTTTAATTACAATTGTCACACCTATGTAAATTACCGCACCGCATAAGAGTGCGGTTTGATGTGGAGGCTAACGTTGAGATTAAGTTGACGTCTTGCAAATAGAACTTTGTACCGATATGGTGTTCGAGTTGGTGTTGAGTCGAGTTAGTACAAACGCAAGAGATTGTGTACTTTTGAGTAGGTGATAAGACTTTACATTTTTATAAACGGAGCATTGGGAACTATGCTTCAGCAATTTTGGTGTCCATACTTATCATTCAACAGATCTTCCACGTACAATTAGAAATATTTCTACAGGTAAAATTAACGTTCCACCGACTGTAAGTAGATTTTTTGTCAATCAAAATCTTCTCTCAAGTTGGAACGAAGTTGAGCTGAGTTCTACTATGGACATGATGACCCTTACTTCCTTATCTTCGATGTGTCCACAAAAAGCCATATCTTTCTAATTGATTTAACCACAAACAACATTCGTAATTATTGGATAAATATTTCTAAAGATCGCTTTAATCCTATGTTATAGCAAGTTAAAAATGGTTCGAATAAAAGAAGGGGAGATGTTTATATTTCACCTGTACGAAGCTATAACTAGGGATTTGAATAAATTAATTCAATGTTGTACAATGGAGTAAATTAAAATTTAACAAAATTTACTATTATTTATTTCCTTTTCTTTTCCTTTTTCAATTTAAGTATAAATAGGGGTGGGAGATTATCTCTTGTCAGATACATGTACAAAGTATTGTTGAACTAAATTTTGGTTGACAATTAAGGATTAAGTTGGATATATGAATATTTGATCATAATAAAAGTTTGCATAAATTACAGGTAAGTTTTTTTCTTTAAATTACATACTTGATAAAATGAAAACACATGTCAATAGCTAGCCATTACTGTCATTATTTTCAATTACAACCATGTTAATA
Source organism: Momordica charantia (assembly GCF_013281855.1). Classification (NCBI taxonomy): domain Eukaryota; kingdom Viridiplantae; phylum Streptophyta; class Magnoliopsida; order Cucurbitales; family Cucurbitaceae; genus Momordica; species Momordica charantia. Next base: position 26,446,219 of record NW_028275167.1, on the reverse strand, counting down.
GTCACACCAATGTAAATTAACTACGAAAACATAATTAAAAAAAAAAACTTAATTTTTCATACATCATGAATACTTTTTAAATTTTTAAATGTTTACTTATTTATAAACTGTTTTAATTTTTTTTCGGAAAAAAAACATTTGGATTTATTATATTTAAGTCCTTCAACTTAATTAAAACAACCGTTTTATTCATTGTCGTTGTTCTACCATCAATTATTGAACGTGTGAATAGTGTCCCTTTCGCCTCTAAAAGCGTCATTCCTTCTTTTCGTCCAGACATCCATCCAATGTATTATTTTCGATCTTGTACTGATCTTTTAACTCTAGAGCACCATCGAGAATAAATGATGAAAATATTTCGAAATGTACATCGCTTCAAATATATATATATATATATTAACGTGGTGATATGAACCTACACCAAAAGTGACAGGTCTCGAGTATGGCAAGTATTAGGCTTCAATCCACAAGAGCTAAATTAAAACGAACTAAAAAAACAAAAAATATATATATTTGAAGAAAAAGCACCAATAAATGGTGAATTGGGTAGGGGTAGAGAGGTAATTTACCTCAATTTGGGGGTAAAATTGGAATTTCAGCAGGGGGGGGGTGTGGTCCTGTGTCCAAAAACATTAATATAAGACACTTGCCTTTTCGAGTAGGAGAAGAGACGCTTCATTCATAATCCACCACGTGACTTCTCACCTTTTGGGTAAAATACTTCCCTGCACTCACTCACACGCTAATCATTCTACCCATCGTGGGCCCCCCTCAGATTGACGGCTCCTACGCCATCTGATGGATCAAAAGATCGCACAAGCCGACGTGGAGAAGCAGCAGGGACTTGTATGTAATAAGATTTTGTTTTGTGGCCTTTCCGTAAAAATTCCCCAACGACGCCGGTTTGATCCCGGAAAAGGGACACGTCACTTTTGTCATTGAAGGTTGTGGACAATTTTTTTTTTTCCCTTTTTCATTAATCCAATTTTAGCAATTTGAATTCCAAATTAAGATTGTCCATCTCACTATAGCTTAATTGATGTGAGTTTGACCGTTTAATCTCTCATCTGAATAAAGAAGAGATTTAAATTTAAGTTTGGCATCCGATGACTTTTAATATATTTATTTTAGTTTATGAATTTTTAAAATATACTCAGTATCTATTTAACTCAATTCATGTAACTTTAATATATCTTAATATGCAACTCAAGATCATGTCAGTTATTTGTTAAATAATTTATGAAAAAATTATAAATTGATCCTTATGGTTTCATGAAATCTCATAAACCGTACTTTACAATTTTAAATATGTGTAATTTGAATAGAAATAAGTTGAATAACTTATCACATTCAAAGAGATGGAATGCATTAATTTGAATATTTCATATTTGCAATAATTTAAATCCATTTTAATATATTCCTTGCTTAAATCATTCAAAAGCAAATTCTATTCTTCCCTAAAAAAATGTAACAATAATGGAAAAAATATGTTTTTTTTCCTGAGTACAACATAGAGTGGAAAAACGAACTCACAATTAGAGATATATGTCAATTATCGTTGAATTATGCTCGTTTTGATGCGGGAAAAAAAAGTGATGTTCCACTAAAATCATAATATATATATATATATATTAAGAACATAACAACCTACAACGGATTAGGTAACACATTAGTTCTTTTTTTTTTTAACATGTGGTGTGGGATATTGAACTCACAATCTCTTGATTCGAGAGATATACCAATTATCGTTGAGTCATGTTCGCTTTGCCCAATAACATATTAGTTCTGATTTTTTAAAGTTGAATCTTATTCCTCCAAAATAAAAAATAAACTTTAAATTTCATATGTCAACAACGATAGGATAGAAATGAATAGATAATGGTTTTCATTTTTTCATTTCACTTGTTCCCATCTAAATAATTAAACGAAATCTTAAGAAAATCATGCTCATACCAAAAATTAGTTCCTAATTTCATAATTACAAATACTTATTAAATTGAAAATATTAAAAAATGAAGAAGAAATATTATCGTTCTCAATTCTAATTGGGTTAAAATAAATTATAACCATGACTTTGAGATATACTTTTGAATTCATATCTCCACTAAAGTTATTAGAAATGCACCTAAATTATTGACTTTATTACTCAACTATTAATTTTAAACAAATCAACTTGACCTGATCTTTAAAACCTCGATTTATTCTTCAATTTCATATCTAATCAACTACAATCCTAATAATGAGTTGTTTTATCATTTAATTAACTTAAATACTTCTTTTTATATCAATTGATTACCAACTACTCACTTATACAAATCAAAATTTTCATTAAATTTCATTAATTGATATTAAATTTTATTTTCAAGAACATTACCCCTAATATTCTTAACTTATTCGGCCTAAAATAATAATTTAATACATTCATACATCTGACTTTTATTTGAGATAGCTACTTTCAATTTAGAAAATATATTGAAAATATGTAATTATATAGTTGATGTTAAGTTGCCCTTTACAGGAAGAAAGACCAATCACCCATCTAATAAAACTTCAATCTTAATGGCTTGAAAAGGATTGACATTCGAGCATCTCACCAAGTCAGATAAAATACGTATAAAATTTTTTTAATATTAAATAAAAAAACCATTTAATATATAAAAAATTTATTCAAATCACATTAAAGAAAACTTAATTAAAGAGTTTTGAATCTCATTCCACAATCTCAAGCTTCTCCAACTCATCGCCGAAAAACAAGACCCGGAATGTTCATAATCAGAAAATTTTAAAACCATTTAATACTAATAAATCATACTAAGTTATAATTACTATATTAAAAATTGCAATCTATTAGAATTTTTTTAATAAAAAATGTTGGGTTTAAGTAACCAACCAGATTCGTCCACGTGGAGAAAGCACTCATGGAGAAGGGGAAAACAAGATAGGGTGGGGGAAACTGTGGGAGGGAACAAGATTCCACGCGCACTCCGGCGCGTCGAGTCAAGTCGCGTGAGCTGGACGATGTGACCGTACACCGTGGCGTGAGCTACACGAGCGCCACTAAGTGACAATTAGCGTCACTGCTTATATCACTTCGATTCTTCTTCTTCTAATAATAAAAATAAACTTTCAAATAATTATTTATTTTTTAAAATCTTAATTAATTTAATTCATGGTATATTAAAATTTATTTATATCATGAGTGTTGAGTCACTTATACATTTGACTTTACAATATTTAGATGCAGAGGTACATGTTTTATTTAATATGTATAAGTTTAAAAATCTTCAGTCTAAAAGCTTAAGTACAAGGTTTAGGAAAATTAAGTGAGAAAGTATGGGCAAATCATAGGGTCAAATGTTCAATTCGATAACTGAACCCAAACTCTGGCCCTAAAAGCTCTTCTTTTAGTACAACAAATGTGGGGTGAGAATTTGTATCTCCGACCTAAAAAAACGAGTAGATGTCTTAACCGTCGAGCTATGCTCATGTTGACATTAGAATTTATATATTTTAGATAGTTGGTGGCCAAACTCATTTTCATGACAATTAATACTTTTAAGAAGATAAGTCATTCTTAAGCAATTGAGTTATGTTGGCGCCAAATCGGGAGAGATTTGACTTTTTTTTTTAATTATCCCAAATCAAAAATTTGGGTGGTCCATAAGTGAATAAAAAAAAATCCAACATATTTGCCATCCATAAAGCATAGGATTCCCTTTGTATTTGGTATCCACCATGCATTTGATTCCTCTTCATGTTCTAATTTCCTTAACCTAAAAAGTCTTTCTTTTTCCTATGATGTTAAATTTATTGCACTATCTTTTGGAGTGTCCAGGTGATCAGGTCAAAACTGTCATTATAAAATATTTTTCATTTGACATGATTTAGTTTATTGTTGTTGTTTTTTTTCCTATAAATAAGTTATGTCCTTTAGATGATGTCCAAATTATTCCCTTTAATTCTAGGTTTAAAAGAGTAATTGTTTTCAAATAGTTATTATGCTTCTTTCTTTCCGATGTAATATAATTTCACAAATTTTATCTAAAAAGAAAAAAAAATCATAAATTTAATTTTTGATCAAAATAATTTGACTAAAAATGAGGAAGGGATATATTCTTTGAAGTAAAAATTATAAATAACAGGCTAAACTTAGCTCATATTAAAGTAAAAACTCATAAACTATAGACCATATAGATTGTTAAATGAGTCAAATTCCGCTTATTCTAAATAGAAAATATGTAAGATGTTAAAAGAAAAACACATTTTCTAATTCAATAGATAAAAATGAACTTCATCAAATTACCTAATCCTTCTATATATATATATAAATAATTAAAAGTTAAAATACTATTTTGGGCTTTGTAAAATTTGTTCAAAATATTTTTTTTTGGTTTCTATACTTTCAATTTTTGACTATTTTAGTTTATGGACTTTCAAAAGGTTCATTTTGATCTTTCTATTTTTAAAAAGTGATTGTTTTGGTCTATTTGTTTTATTTTTTAGATATCACATTTTAATGTTTTCCATCACAATTACAACACAACTCCACACTCAGTGTATTTCTTGAAATATAATCATGACTTTATATCAAAAGGTTTCCGTTGTGTATAGAATTTGTATTGAAATTTTGCAAACATGGACCATTTGGTCACTTTGTAAAAGTACAGGGACCAAAACGCAAGTTTTGAAAGTAGATGGTCAAAAATAACCAAACTTAAAAGTATAGAGACCAAAATAGACATTTTAAAAGTAGATAAACAAAAATGAATCAAAACTAAAACTACAGACACCAAAATAGTATTTTATTCATCCTTAAACCACTCAAAATTCATTTATTCTAAATAACTATATGTAATATACTAAAAAAAACATGGATTAGATTTTGACTTCTTTATCAAATTCTTAACTAAAATAAAACTTTAAATAATTACAATAAATAGCTAAATACAAAATCACTTCACGAGAAAAATTACATTTGAAATTGAAAGGGACGTTTTTTTTCTAATTTTAATAATAATTAAGAAAATAAGATGGCAAACGTTGTACAAATTACAAAGTCAAAACCAATGCACGAGACTTGTTCCTTAGAACGACTCAAAATCATTGAGATTTGGATTTATTTTTTTTTTAAGAATATTACAACTTGGAGTGTATAACAATTTAATGTGAAAAAATATATATTTCTTAATTTTCTAATCCAAGTACGGAATTAATCATTTTAAAAATTCCGTACTTATCTTTGCTGCTGATTTATATTAGATATTAGATCGGTAAGTATTGATGACTGTGATAGTTACTTCTTCTTTTTTTTTTTAATTATTATTACTTGCAAGATAATAAGATAATAATTGTCTGACTTTTGATAAAATCAAAGTTAAGGGAATAAAAAAGATTTTAAGGTTGTTTGATAATTATAAGGATTTTAGTTTTAGTTTTTATTTTTTATTTTTTTTAAGAAAACAACTTATTTAGATTTATTTTGTGTTTTAATTGATTTGTTAGAATTGTGGTCAGATTAATTTTAAAAAAAAAATAGTCTTAGTGAATCAAATTTGGTTTTCTTTACCTGTTCCACCTCAATTTTTCATTCTCCCTTCTTCCGAATTTTTTCAACTACGTTGAATGATTTTTCATAAAGTAGTTGTCGAGATTGTTACCATTAAGTCACTAGACAGCCTCAAAAACAAGATGGAAAGCTCTATTCAACTATTCAAAAAAACGACTAAAAGAGCTTGACTTTATAAGGAAAGGTAAGGGTCGGAAAATGGAACTCTAGTAACACTAGTGGAAAGAGAAAATGAAGGATTATCTTCCATCAAAATCAAGTATCAAGTTGTCGGGGAGACTTATTTCTCTAAACAAGTCGCCACTTGATTGGTGTTAATTTAAGGAAATAATTAATAGCTATCCTTTGTTTGAGTACGAATCAGAATTATTTTGGCACACAAAGAAGGCAAGTCGGGTTTATTGGAATAGTATTTTGAGGGCATACTTTTTGCTTTAATAGACAAAGGACTTGGCATTTTCACCTTTTTGTCGTGGGGTTGTCATGAATTGGTGACTCGTAAGGATAAGAAAGTTTAAGGAATTTTTCTTTACCCAAGTTTCACATCACTTTAGTCATTCAATTCCTTATGGATAACCTAAAACATCTCCACCAATTAAAATGGTAGCTTTGAATTGGCGGAAAAATGACGGAGTTTTAACAAAGTCAATGGTATTGAAAATTGTCCTTATTAATTAAATAAAAATATAAAATATAAAAAAACATCGGATTCATATTTAAAGGAAGATTAATGAGTACGATCGTACACATTTCAAATTTCTATAAAATACACATACAATAGTAGAAATTAAAGCCTACTGCACCCTAGGAGATGGAGATGTTGTTAGGTTCGAACCCTATTATGTCGGAAAATCAAAAGAAGCACAGAAGAATAAGTTAAAATCTTCCTATAATTTTAATATATTATTTATACTAGATTAAAAAGGTTTTTGTATTTAATGAATATAATATGAATTAATTAATAAATAAATAAATTACGACAACAAAAATTTGGAGCAATTATTTAGTTTAAAATAAGACCCCACCTTTCAATAGTAAATTTAGCAGATACTTCATTGGATCAAAATCACATGATAAATCACACTCATAAAGATGGGTCAAAAAAGTAAAAAATATTAAAAAATATATATATTAATAGAAGATTTAAATCATATATATATATATATATATATTTTATATTCTATTTTGGTTTTGAAATTTAAGTTTTATATAAATTGTATTGTTTTAAAATTTGAACAACAAAACGAAATAAATATGAAAAAGAAAAATAAGATTTAAATTTTATTAAATAAAACATTAAAATATAATAGAAAATAAAATAAAGAAAACATGTGTTGTATTAGAGCAACCCTTCATCTTTCAACTTTCATCTAAGTAATGATTTAGTTTATGAATTACAATCTAGTATTTGTATTCAAAATTTCATAATGATTAAGTTTAGGAGAACTCAAATGCGTAGCAATTTAATCACCATATAGTTTAAAATTTATTATATTTTAGTGTGTATGTTAAAAAATTATGTTCAAGTGTAACAACGGTTTCTTATACATATAGATATAAATCACTAAGAGTCTGTTTAGTAATATTCTTGTTTCTTGTTTATGTTTCTTCATTTTTAATAAAGAAAAATGAACTACATTACCCCAATATATATACATGAATTCAAGTATGATAAAACAATAACTTTTTTTATGATTTGGATCAAATTGAAAATGAGATAAACTTCTCTAGGTTGTTTCTAAAATTTCTTTACAATTTTGAGAATATTCCTAAAAAGTGAGAAACAAGAAACATAAATAGTTGTAAAATGCTTAGATTTCTTAATAAAAATGAAAACGAGAAATAAGAAACCAAAACATTACCAAACAAGCCCTGAATAATCACATGTGTTTTTAGACTACAAATTGCATATTAGAGATCAAACTTTACTCTATGAGTTCCTTCACAATAAAGACTAATCACGAAAGGATCACCGCTGCTCAATGGATGATATAGATATTTTATTTTCTATTTTTATTTCTCGACACAGGTGGGTTCAAATTTGGATTCTCGACGATAATACCGAGACCTCTTACCGCTACGTCTACACTCTAAGTTATTGATATTTTCTTGTTAGATGGAAAAAGAGAGAAAAATTTAGAAGCACAGTCAACCGTTGATTATGCTGATGATTAAAAGAAAAATTAAAGGAAAATAAGGGAGGAAGAGTACAAACAAAAATTCTTCAAGCACGTAGCGAGGGCAGGTGGGGCGCAGAGTTTAATGAGTCCGGGGAGCAACCAAAATATCGCCACACGAGATAAACGTGGAGTACAATTTGTCTCATTTTATTGATTTAATTTATCAATTCGGTATTTTCTCAATTTAACCCATCATTTTAAATTTATTTTAGTAAAAAATTGATGAGGGTAGAAATTTAAATTCATGATTTTTTTCTACCAGAATTAGATACCTTAACTAAGTTAAGGTTAAGGTTGATGGTCATACGAACTACTAGATCAAAGATTATCGCACGTGATATTTTCCTTGATTATTTCAGAAATACACTGTGGCTGAAATATTGAATTCGATGAGAATGCATCTAAATATCTTGGAAGTCTACTATCAGCCAGAGGTATCTCACGCAACCGTCTTGAGTTACTAATTCTTGAAATGACCTAACTGATCCAAGTTGTGGGACTCACAATCTCTCTTCTATAAATAGGCATTTTCATACACAGATATCCAATTATGATTCTTCGTCTTGAGAGCTATATAATCGGATTCATACTAACTTGTAAGAGGTGTACACATTGAAATTGTCCAAATTGACCCAACTGACTGAAACCAATCGAACTAACATCGGTCGATCGATTTCACTACCCTATTCGTCAGCGAACGATTTAGCCAATTCCCAAACTGTCGGTCGATCGGTGGGGTATAATAAACCTCCAAAACTACCGACCGACATTCCTATATTTAAAATATATATATATATATACACACACACACACACACACGTATGTCCATTTTCAAGTGATTAATTGAATCTTGTAAAGCGTCACAGGAAAACGTTATTAATGCTTATTTTTTTATAATGTATTTCTTTTTTTTTCCCGCCAACATGATTCATGTTTTTTTTTCCTTTTTAGTCTCCTCTCTCATTTTTGTATTTTTCCAAAATCTTCCTTACCATTCTCTCTTCTCTTTTCTGTGATTTTTTTTCTGATTTTTCTTCTCCCTTCTTTCAGATCTATCTCCTCCTAATAGTCACTACAAGAATTTGGACTCTTGACGATGAATGAAATCATTGCTAAAGGTTCAGATTTCGTCACCAAATAATTTGTCGCTATAGCTCTGTCACGAAAGATCTACGACGACGACAGTCTCTTCCCTCCCTCTCTCGCAACCCCTGCAACCACTTCACCCCGCAACTCAATCCCCACCCGCCACTACTTAGATTCACTGTGACCTAACCTCCCAATGCTGCCTCTTACATCCCAGTCCCCTCCACCCATTACCGCTCAGATCCACTGCAACCAAGCCCCAGTAGGTCAGAAATTGGAGAAATATTAAAATATTAAAATATTAAAAAAGCACAGAACGTGAAAATAAAATAAAATCAAATAATAATTATCGGTTTGTCGAAGATCGACCAATCAAACCGACTATTCGGTTGATCAGTGGGAAGCGAATGACGTCGATTTGGGCCTAAAAATCAACTCCGCCAACCAATGTACGCTCCTACTTACATGAGTGCTAGAGTGTTTGTTCTCTTTGTGCGTATTTTTTTTTCACATAGATCGCTCTAAATAGCTTGACGTATTCAACCTCACACATGTTTTCAAGATAGTCAGATTTATAAACAATTTTAAATATTTCAATTTGGTTCATATAATTTACCCAAAATATTTTATCATTTCAAGTAGTTGTCTATTGGTTAATTGTACTAAGACTTGGTGCATGCTGAGTGAAAATAAGGAAAATAGATAAGTCTCCAAGTGCGTAAAAATTGGCTTAGAAACCATTTGTGAGTTTAACCAAAATCAGGACTAATTTAAAATTTCAAAATTACAAGGATTTAACAAAATGGCTAATTTAACCCCACTTTGTTCTTATAAATCAAACCAATTTTAAACAAATTAGCAACAAAAATATCATGATAAATTTTCAACTTTTTTTTAGATAGTCAATGAATTAAATTTATCCAATCCATCGACTTAAACTTGGTTTATTCATCTTTAATTTGTGTTCAGCTTTTCTTTCTTAGATATATTTTTAATGCCAACATTAAAACATTATTTGATAGCTTAATTTTCTAAATTGGTTTGGTTGTATAATTTATCGATAGGTAGGTAATTTATTGATTGGATTTTCGAAAAAAATAATCTAGCTTGATCTTGAAAATGGGTCTGACTCACCCAACTTAAGTATAAATTAAAAAATGAAATTTTCTAAAATAAAACAATTCAATTCAATAATATATATATATATATAACAATACCAATTAAAATGTTAAAAAAAAATTGATCTGAAAATCATTGTCCATCTAAAACAAACAAATCACACCTCGCCACGTGGAAAGATGTCAGTGGATAAGTTGACTGAGAAAAACCACGCGCGATCAAGCTGAATTTTTGTTGTGGAACTTCAAGGCGTGAAACACACGTGCGTCATTTATGAGGTGATTGAGGTCACTGCTTATATCACAGTTCTTTTATCAATATTATTTAAGTCTTCTAAATGATTAATTAATTACTTAAATAACTATATTCCCTAAAAAAATAAAAATAAAAATAATTGATTAAAAAATCCCAATATATTTTTGTTGAGTAAATATGATTAATGCGCATGTTAGTTTTTTTATTTATGGAACATAGTATATAAAATTTTGACCAAATTTTAAAATCAATTAAATTTTGTTAATTCTTAGTGATAAAAATATTATTACAGGTAATCATACTTATAATTTTATTTAGTCACAAGTCTTTCTATTGACAAGATCCCTATTTTTTGTAATCAATTTACTTTTGAAAATGTATTTAACAACTTTTTATTTTAAGTACAAGATGTTTTAACAACCTAACCTACCTAAATATAATGAAGCACATTTCAAAACATTTTTTTAATTATATTATCTATTTTCTAAAATTAAGCTAAACAGTTACTTTTTTATGGGTTGAATTTATGGCTATATAAAAATATTTTTAAAAAACGAGTTTTTTTAAAGTTAATTTATTAGTTTGTTAATTTTAATTGTAGGTTATAAAAATAAATGTTATGAAACCAATTAAAACAATGATGTAGATAATGTCTATTGTGTGTAAAAAAACTATCGATACAAGTGGACAAATCTCCCGCTGACACATGGATTTGGACCTAGTCCAAGCACCCGCGGTCGAAGAGGAAATACCCACGGCTCTCGATAAGGAGATTCGAGATCACCCATAATGCTTTGGACAGGGCGAGCATGGCAGGAGAATCGTTGACATTCGGCAAATGTCTCATCACTTGTGGCAAAAGTTTTTGGAAGTCAGTACACAATCTTGCACGAGATGGTACGACCTAGATCTTTTTTTTTCAAAGGTAATACGGACCTAGATCTTATGGGACAAAACTCATCGAAATGGTTCCTTAGTAACAAGAGGAGTCAAACCCTTTTCAAAAGTATGCTTAATTTTTGTAACAACTCATAAGCTCTTCTTCTTTCTCATCGGAACTAATGCTGATTTAAGCTTTGGAATGCATTAGGTAAAACACCACAACGATATTGAGTCCAGTTTTGTAGGTTCTAGATACACGAAATGAAGACACATGCCAGCACCTCTCCAAGCACGTAAGTAGATTGGATCTCGACATCAACAAAACCAATTTTAAAAAGAAGGGTGTTTCTTGTTAATTTTATTTTATTTTCATATTATTATATATAGATTTCCTATTTTCCAATTGAGATATTTGACCAAACAAGTGGTTCGAAATTCAAATCGACTACATAAAAGAAAAATGAACAACATAATTAAAGTTTTTTTAAGTAAAAATTTCAAAAGAAAAAAAAATCCCAATATAATTAATCTTAGTCATTGACATCTGGATGAATACGACTTTACCTAAAAAGAAAATATTAAATTTGAAAAAAACCACAACATTCTCCCCATAAAGGCCACGATCTCATTACTTTAGTCCAATATTACGACGCAGTTTTGAGGATTTTTTTATAAATAAATTATTTAGAAGTTCTATTTCATCATCCACGTTGATTTCTAATTAATTAATTTTAATAAGTTACATTTCCATCATTAAAAAAATATCCCACTGGAAGTTTCTAAAAGTAAGAAATGATTAGTTATTGAAAAAAGAAAAAGCCAACTTTAAAATAAGAAACAATTTTTATTAATAAATTGGAAATATGATAATTTTCTAAAGTCAAAACGCCGTTTATCTTTTTTAAGGTACGGCTCGGAATTTTTAGTACCGTACTTATCTTCTAACATGCATCTTTTGACTATTTATTTATTTGTTTATTTTTATTTTTTTATGTACTAATTTTGTAGACAAATTAGACGAGCTTTTTAATTATTGTAGTCAAATTTCAAACTTACATATTTGGAACAACTATACCTTTCTTAAAAATTCTATTTATCCGGAAAATTTCCTTTAAACAACTTATTAGATTAGACTATTATGTCTTATTGTTTCTTGTTACATCATGCAAAATAATTTTTAGAATTTGTTTGAAATTGCTTCTAAAATAAATATTTTTAACAAAAGTAATAAAAAGAGAATCATTTTAGATTATTGGCTCTATATTTTAAAAATATTTTAAGTCTAAGTATTTAGAATAAATGCATTCCATAGAGTTCTTTTCACAAAGGATGGTTAATAGTTTATTAATATTTTAAAAGTACTTTTCGTATTACTAAAAAAAATATGATGATTTTGAATATGCTAAACAAAAAATATGGTTGTAACTTATATGATCGATAATTTTTGGATATGAAAAGATGTTTTGATTGATCTTAGGACGGACATTAAAATTAGTACAAACATTGTCATCCCTATTATTTAACGAAAAAGTAGAATCTGGACTATTTTCTGAAACTCTAAATAAGGTGAAATATATGTATACTTTAGAATTTCAAATGATCTTACATCTTTTCAATGTAGACAACGTTGAAGTTATCGTCCATGAAAATTTGATTATCGTAGTAGGTGAAATTGGCTTTAACTCAATGAAAGTGGAAATTGACTCTGCAAGAGTTTATGCGACGCTAGTTCAACAAATTTGTGATTATATAGAAGTTGGGCTCATAATTTGAGAATTTCTTCATTGGTATCCCCCTATTCTCTTCAATTTTGTTCTTGTTTTACAAATCGAAAAACGTGTTGGCCCACAAAATAGTAAAAATAGCAGTAGAAATGAAAAAGCAAGGAATTTAGTTGGAGGAACTGTCGATGAATATTTCAACAAAATTTTTCGATTGGTGCTCCATGATAAAGCTAGGTATAAGTTAACTTAATAATTTGTCATATATTTCGTAATTTGTTTTGCTATATTATCGACCAAAAAATCAATAAATGTGAAACGAGAAATATTTAAAAATGTCCTCCCGCCGACCAGCAAATGCATTAAATAAAATGAAAAGAAAAGCAATCAATTTTAAGGCATAAGTGTGACAAAAAAAAAATTAAATTATAATTGGACAAAACTGGGCAAAAATAGAAAGAAAAAGGAACAACAGACAACTTGTTAAATTTATTTGTTTCTAATTTTTAAAGAAAAAGGGAAAAAAAGGGTTCTTGAAGCGTACTTGTCTTGTCGGCATAAGGGTACGAGGTTTTCAACCCTCATCTTCATCCAATGACGTGGCCTCTTCTCCTCCTTTCATCTCTTAGATATCGTTTTTGTCCTTTTTGTTCCGTATTTCACCCCGTATTTTACTTTATTTACAATACTGCCCTATCTTCTTCAATTAGTTTTCGGTTCCTACTGGGCTCTCCCTTGCCGTACACGTGTACGGCTGTCCGAATGATTGGACCACTGGACCATCTGCCTCGTCGTATTATATTCTGAGTGGGGTCCATCCAATCATTCTTGCGTGTACGAAATAATCTGTAATAATTTCTTTGAATAAATCTGAAAATTAAAAAGAAAGGGGATAAAGGAGATATTATTGCCATGAAAAATAATTAAAAGTCGGTTTGAAATAAATGGTGTTACAGCTAAATTTTGTCGTCCAATCCGCTAAAAAATATCCTACAATTTAGTCCCAATCTACTGTGTAACAATTTAGTCTATAGATTTTTAATAGTAACAATTTAGTCTCAGTCTCATCATCGGATTCAAAGTCTAAAGGTCGATCTAAATCTAGCCCAAACACGACCCAAAATCAACATTGAACCGACCCGATCCAATCCAATCAATCCATTAATTCAATTAGATAAGAATCTTTGTTTTTTAAATTGGGTTGACTCATGGACTGATCCATTTGGACCCTATTTGTTTTATTCCATTGGACCAGCCTAAAGACTTGATCCAATATAATCCAATATTATTATATATCAATTATTAATATATAGTTAATTAGTATTTATAGTTATTATTTTTTGTCATTCACATCTCTCTAATTTTTTTTAAATATTCATTTTCATTGTATTGATATTATTGTATTTGAGAAAAAATGTACATAATTAACAAATGCGTAGGTGTCAAACTGATGTACTCAATAGCACAATAATTCTCAAAACAAAATATAAATAAACAAATAATAAAAGCATCTATTATATTTTTTTATCATTATTTTTGTAATTTTGTTTATGTAGGTTTATATTAATAAAGTAAAAAATATATAAATTAAAATTTTAAAAATAAAAATATAATTTTTCAAAATAACTTATAAAATATGACATAACAAAGTTTCTTTATAAGATTATAAAAATAACAAGAATGGTATAAAAAATTATATAAAAAGAAACATTCTAGAATTAAAAAAAACTTAGTTTAGAAATTATTTAAATTTTAAATTTTAATAACTAAAAATATATTAATATATTGACCGATCCAAACGATCGATCCAACTTTGGTTTACTGAGTTAGGTCCATGGATTAGACTAGGAGCTTAGGTTAAGTGGTTGCGCTGGCCCAAACCCGACCCAAACTATACTTGAGGTCTGTAAAGCTTGAGCTTGGGCCATTACTTCTGGTCAAATGATGAGGCTGGATTTAGTCTGACTTGTTTATAATTTGTATTGATTCAGTTATAAAAATTTTTATATGTGTAATTTGATAAACTAAATTAAAATGAAACTTTTTACGATTTGAGACTAAATTTTTACAAATTTTAAATTCTAAAAACTAAATTGTTGCATTAGCAAAAAGTAAAGGCGGTGAGGTTTAATAATCAAAATAATAGAATTAAGAATTTTATTCTTGGCTAATTAATTAGCTCAATTGGAAATTAAAAACCATGATACAGCTTCTTACTATTTTTTTTTCAATTGTTGTTTATATTACAATTTTCATTTATTTTTATTTAAACTATTGAAAATAATTGTTTAGGTTTGGCAGATACCCCTGAAAATGACTATATATTCAGATTATTTATTGGCATAATTTTTTAGTTAATATTAATTATTTATTTTAATTGGTTTGCGTTGTTGTTTAATTGAGAGTAATGGTCGACATTATTTAATTATTTTCAGATGTGAGAAATTCCATTAATAAAAAGGGTTTTTGTTTTTTTTTAAACGAGTATAGTTCGACGATAATCTCCAACAAAAAAATTGTGAGTTGGATCCACCACCCCTATAAATTGTACTAAATTTTTTTTTTTAACTGAAGATTTAAAAATAAGTAGAAGAATGAAGTTAGAAAAAAAATGACTTAGGAGATGAAATGGTTGATTATTGACATTGGATTTAGATAAAACAATGGGCTATGGACCTAAATGGAAGATTTTCAAGCCCATAAAAGAGAACTAAGTGGGCTGGGCCTTGAACCTGTAGTTTTATTTATTTTTTTAATATATGTAAATATGTACTATTATAAATATTTTTGTATTTCTTAAAATAACAAATATAATTTTGATCATCTCAATAATTTTTTTTTTCCATTCTCCTTTTTAAAATAATAGTTTATTTACGAGCATATTTTTGTTTTATAATCTTAATAAATCTTTTTAACATTCTAATCAAATTTCAAAGCCCACGGGATTTTCGGTTGTTACCGTTTTCTCGAAATGTTGTTTGTTTAATTTTTTTTTTTTGGTTTTATAATCTACTTTTAAAAATATTTTCTAATCGTAACCAAATTAAAACTAATTTAAAACTAAAATTTATATTTTGTTGTATTAAAAAAAAAGAGGGTTTTCAAGAATATATTTTTGACTTATTTTGAAAGAACAAAAATCAAGCAAATAAAAAAAAGTTATCGGAAAATTATCAAAAATCATCCCGAACGAAGGGTGGTTATCATCATATAAATCACTCTTATAAATTTACCAAATTATTGTAATTAAACTCAAGATAAAACAAAAAGAAAAGGATTGTTATAATCAAATTCTCGAATAATAAAATTTCTTTAAAATTCCACAAAATTTGAAAACTATAATATTTACTATGAAAAGATTGGATTTTCAAATTGATGTTGAGTCAACATCTTGATTTAAAAAAAAAAAAATTAATGTAGAAAAATAACCATTTTATAATTCTAAGAGTTTGATTATTACAGTATTTATATTTGTAGTTCCATGTAGTTTGTGCATTTTGAAGTGTTTGAAAGTTTAGCATATTTAAGGGTAATTGATCAAAGATTAAAAAACACATTTACTTTTTTAGTTTTGCTTTAGTTATACTTTAAAATTAGAGACAGGCCGATCCCACGGCTAAGATAGTTGCTCCAGAGGTCGCGCAGTAGCTTTGGGCTTCGCCCGCGAATCCTACCAATTCCTGGGGCCGTCCAACCCCTATCAAAACCCTAATCAACAACCGGGGGCTCAAGAGGCGCTGCCGGAGGCGCCAGCACCGACGGAAGTTCCGCACCCCGATCCCTTGAGGCACTTCGAAGGGAAATTCACACGTTAGTCTATCACTAAAGAAATGAAGATCAAGAAGTTCAAAGTGGTTGGTGACTCAAATTTGGCGGTTCAATTTAATCTCTAAATTTTAGTATGAAATAATTTTGTTCATATAATTTAAAATTTGTCACAATTTAGTCTCTACATGAAATTTATTATCAAAACTAAGTGTTAATTTTATCATCTGACGATTTAGTTTTTCTAATTTGTAAACATATTTGGTACCTAATCGATTTATTGATCTACATATATAATAAACTTAATAAAAATTTTCATGATAGCACTAAATCGTTACAAACTTTAAACTATAATGACTTGTTACTAATTCAAAAGTACATGATGAATCATTACAAGCTGAACTTCCTGAGTGATTTTAGTATTGTTATAGTTACACTCACTCATCTCAAATCATTACTATTTTAAAACGACATGTTTGCAACAGTTCTACTTTTGAAAATATAAAATCACTTCAAGCTATATTGGACAATGTCCATCACTTGGGAGTTGATTTTCACGTGACTTTTGGAGAAAAAGAATAAAAGAATATATATATATAGCAATTAGCTTTTAAAATGGTTCGTGTTTTGTTTCAAAGTTTTTTTTTTCTATTTGGCCTTATTTTCACCTTAAAATTTTAGAAATTTTATTTTTTTCATTTCTAAAATTTTGGTCACTCTCTCTAACTCTATTTATTTTCAATTTTTTCAGTAAAAATTTTTAGTTTCCATCTTTTTTTTTATTTATTAATTTCTCTCTCTAAGATTTTTGTCCTCTCCATTCTTTTTCTTTTTCTCTTTGGAACTTTCGTCAAATCCTCTCTTTAAACTTATAATAATCATTTAAAATAACTTTTAATTACATAAAAATTATTTGAAAAAGTGTGTAATCAAATGTTAAAATAACTATATAAAAATTACTTTTACAAAGTCTATTATAATTATTTTTTTTCTAAAATCACTCATTATAAAAAATTATTTCCAAACAGACCTTGAATCTTTAGTTCAATAAAAGTATAGAGATCGAAAGTATTTTTTAACCTGATTGTAACAATCTTTATAATTCAAGAAGTATCCACCTTAATCAAACTTTAAAGGGAGATATTGTGTTCAAATGTCATCGTTATTTCATGATCAAGTCTTCCACTTTGCTATCCCAGTACTCGTTTACCAATTGAGATACCATATGTAAGACAAAAGTGAATTGAAATTCTGGTTCGATCATGGTGCAACCGAGATTCAACCGTTTGTCCCCTAAGGCTAACACAACGACTCCAAACTCCAAAGACATGTACACTCATGGCTAAGCACTAGAACAGGTATTACAGCTATCCAAAAGAAAACAAAGAGATGGGAGAGTCCGAGTCGACTTGAACCAAAACTAAGCCTCTTCTTGTACAGGAAAGTGATCCTATTTTTGATACTTTGTCTTTTCGAAAAAAATTAATATATTAATTTCCTTGGGGAAAATGAAACTGCAAGAACCAAAAATTCAAAATTTCTTTGAATTATAAATTTTGAGAACACCAATTGAAAAGCAAACAGAAAGAGATTAATAAATTGAAATGATGCGCATTATTTAATCTAGGGGATGAAGCGACATTGGAAAATTTGATGAAATTCGTCCGTTTGAATGGTTTGAGCAAAACATATTAAGTTAATTTGATTTTATATTTTATAAAATCAAAAATTAATCAATTAACTATAAACTGATAGATTTTCTTCCCTTCTAATCAACGTGGGACTATATTTACGTTCTAACTGTTGATGCGTGGACAATTTCAATTCAAATTGCCTCAAGATTTGCATGATCAGGGACCTGCAGAATAAGATTAGTATCAATCGATGTGACCTTAGTCACACGGGCTCCGATGCCAAAGTCAGCTCAATGAACGAAACAACTAGGTATGAAGTAACTAGTCTCTTTTTTGCCTACCTCTGGGATTTGCTTTCTCTTTTTTCACCACGCGGCTTGTAACGGATGGCGGAGGAAAGGAGACTTGTAACAGATGACACAGGAAATTGGGAGCTTCGAGCTTGGCCCGTGGGCCGAGCCCTACTCGGCCTGGTTCAATTTGGGTCCGCCACTCCGTCAGCTTTGTTTGCCTGCGTTTTTTCCTCCTGTAACACCAATAACTCTTTCCTTTAACAAATAACCACCAAACCGCCACTTAAATAGTGGTTTATCCATTCACTCTCGTCGCATTAAAGTTTTCTTTTTATTCAAGCCGGTTCTTCTTCTTCAAAGTACACCACTCGTTTGAGATCAAACTTGTTGGGAAATTAATGCTCCACACAATTTTCCCTTTACAGTTATCCAGCAAAAAACACAACAACGACACAACAAAATTATACTGGTTCGCCCAAAAAATGGCTACATCTAGTCTTTCGCTTATATGCGGGTTCCACTAATATGAGAATTAGATACAAGCATACAAATATCTCCCCCAATATTCACCTCTAGAGGTCCCAACAAAATCCCTGTAGCTTCTAAGTATTCTAAACATTATACTTAGGTATATGGATGAAAAACTCACAATAGAATAAAAATCAAATTACCTCGAATATATCAATCTTGATCTGCCGCTGCCAATACCCCAGAGTTGCAATCTCTAAATTGCCACAAAATCCCTCACAAATTTAGTTGAAAAAGATTAATCCCCACGACAGACCTAAAATGAAAAGAATAGGTTCCTTAAATATTTCAAGGTGGTGTTGAGACACTACCCTTGACATCTCAATGCTACGCATATGCAGCGTCAAAGAAACACGCATGCATGCCTATTTTGTTTTCTACTTATATGTTGCAGCATTGAGACACTTTCAGCTGGCTTTTGCAGAATCCATGCAATATTTCATCCTTCCTCTTCCAATTCTTTTCCGCTTCAATTGCAGTTGGCTCCACCAATCCCAACAAAACAATTTACTATAACATGCATCTTATCAACTTGGTTATATTCAAATTGACTATTAAAATATTTGAGTTGAAGTCAACAATAATATTATTAATTAATATATAATTTTAATTTTTCAAGCGATTGATATAATAGATATACAATCTTGTGCGTCGCAATTAGATTACAAATTTTTTTAGATAGAGACATAGGAATCGTATCAAATAAGAAATATACTATGAATGATGTTTTTTTTCTTCTTTTTGTAAAAAACGTGTTCTTCGAAATATTCCAATAAAAGGAGGAGGGAAAAAACAAAACAAAAAAACAAAAAGAAAAAGAAAAACAGAAACAGAAAAAAATAAAAATAAATAAAGTGAAGTTTCTAGATCTTGGGTTGATTTTTCCTTTTCTTTGACCATAGTTGAGAAATTGATTTTGTGCCTGACCAATATTTTGTCGTATAAGAACGGTGGGGTCCTTCACTAGTTTCATAATTAACACAAAATTTAGTTGACTTAAAAGATTTAATTTCATATGATTTTTAATACATTAATTTAGGGTGGATTTGGCATATTCTTTGAAAGAGTGAAAATTACTTTTAAAAATATTTAGGGCATATTTAGAAGATCGTACAAACTATTTTTATTAATCTCAAAACTACTTCTATTTTAAAATAAACATGCCTGACCATAATTCTCAGTTAATCACACTTATTACCAAGTGATTTTTAATCAAATTCTAATAGTAATTTAGTTTTTAAAATAGTTATTGTTTCAGATTTCAAATTCACTTTTTTTCCACCTTATTTTCATATTAAATTTTGAGAATTTTTACTTTTGCAATCCTTTCTAAAGTTTTTGTCTCGTTATAATTTTATTTTATTTTATCTTGTTTGTTCTCTCCAATTTTTTCCCATCTATTAGTCCCCATCTCTGTTTTAATTTATTTCTCTCTTAAATTTTGTCTCACTTTCTAAAATTTCTCTGTCTAACATATTTATTCTTCTCTCTCTACAACTTTTGGTAAATTATCTCTTTAAACTTCAAATATTAATTATCGATTCAGGGAGAGTATGATGATAGCTATCGAAATGGGGTTCGCTCGGCTGGCTGTGGAGACTGACTCCATGCACGCCTTCCACCCGATTCAAGGAAACAACGAAGATCGCAGCCAGTTAGGCCTTTTGGTCACTGAGATTATCGGTCTTTCAAAGCATTTATTCAGTCACTGTCGATCAGAAGAAAATAAAGTGGCTCACGAAGCGGCAAAGGCGGAAGTCGATGAAGAGTTTCTTTCGTATTGTTAATTTTTGATTTCTGTTCGTTGTTTTTTTCTTTGTCTGTATTTTCAGTAAAAAGAAAGTTCAAACATTAATGGTTTAAAACCACTTAATTATATGAAAATTACTTGAAAACGTGTCTAACCAAACATTAAAATAATTATATAAAGATCCATTTTACAAAATCACTCGTCACTATTTATTTATTAGTTATTATTTATTCTTACTATTATTTTTGTTAAAATCATTCACAAAGATGACTTTAAATTAATCTTTTAAAAGGCTTTTTCCTTGCTTGATTTTGGTTCAAAGATTAAATTCTTAATGGTAGTTGGTTGTATTCACCGATTTTTACAATAATAGTTTGTTTCACAACAGGAATAATAGTATAGTGTTCGTTCAACTTCAGTAAAAATCCCTTCCTTCTTTAAAATATCATGAACCATTCCTCTAAATTGGACGTTTTTTTTAAGGAACGTAGAATAGGAAGAACATAGGTGGAAAGTTCCTTTAGAGAAAATAAAAATATTTTCTAGAAGCAATACCATCATAACTATCTCGAATTCAATATTAATGTTTTAAAAGCATTTTTATAATGTAGTCAAACATTATTATGAATTAAAAAACTAAAATCACGAGTAATGTCAATTTTATTCTTAATTTTATATTATGTTAGATAAATATATGGTAGATGATTATTTCGAGCATAATCGAATGAATAAGGTATCTTCAAGTTATAGAAGTATTAGATATGAATTTCCACCCTTTTCTTGATGTAACGTTAAAAAGTAAATGACAGCTAGCGAAAATTACTAGTACTTTTAAAATACTTTTTAAATAAAATCACTTTTTCACTAAGTGATTTAAAAGACTAAAAAGTATTTTTAAAGAAATCTACAATGATCTGTGGTAAATAAAAATATTTTTTAAAAAAAAATTAGATATATTTTAAAATTCTTTTTGTACTTGAGAGACGTTAAAAAAAAAAAGTTAAGGACATGTTTGAGAGTGACTTTAATATATTTATAATCATTTTTACTCGTACCAAAATCACTATCATTTTAAAGTCACATATTTGACAATAATTTTTAAGTGATTTTCGAAAAATATAAAATCACCTTAGGCGATTCCCAAGTAATTTTTGGTCCAAAGGAAAATAAATATAAAATTAATTATTAAAATGGTTATTCTCGTAAATTTCAAAATTGTCTTTTTATTTCACCTTAATTTGATAAATTTTATTTTTTTCACTTAAAATTTTTTTGTCACTTTGTAACTTTATTTATCTTTAATTTTGTTTCTTCTTTCTAATTTTTTCTTTAAAATTTTGGTAATATGTCTCTAAATTTTTAGTCCTCATCTTTTTTCTAAGTCTATTTCTCTGTCTAAAATTTTTGTTTCACTCTCTTAAAAATTTCTCTGTTAGATTTGTGTTCCTCTCTAACTTTTAAACCTCCGACCTCAAAAAAGAAATACATGTCAATCATTGATGAACTATACTCATGTTGGCAAATCACTAGTTTTAAAATTATTTTCGAACAGATCAAAACAAGCATAACAAAGCGGTAATTGGCATATACCTCCAACCGAGAGGTTATGAATTCGATCCCCCACATACTAAAAAAAATAATTTCGAACGGGCCTAAAATACTTCCGTTTTTGCACACTTAACCTAAGTTACTCTCACTATCTCTGAATTTCTCTCTCCATGTAATAATATTATACAAAGAGAGATTTTAGAAGATTTAAATTGATTGATTGGTCAAAGTAAATAGGAGAAACTATGTCAGCCACTCAATTTTTTATTTCAATTTAATCAAATTATTGCAGGGATAATTGTTGCAATATTTACTCTAAATTTTGAATAATTTTTGTAATTTTTATTTTCTAATAGGTATTGGATTGAAATAACAATAAAAAATAAATCTCTAGTGCATTTAATGAATTAAAATTTGAAACAAACTTAATAGAATTTTAGAGAAATGACGTTGAAGCTCTCTTTAATTAATTGACATATTTTGTGTAAATTTTGATTTTCATTGAAACTAGTGAGTTGTAAGAAACTTTTACCTTACTTTTTGTTAAAATTAGTTCGTGAATTAGCAGAACTTAAGTAGAAGATGAAAATTACAACGTCGGCTCAATTTGATGAAATTAAATGTTGAGGCTAAAAAATTAATACACTTTGTCAAGTTCACGGTAAAAGAAAATATAAAAATTGAATGTTTTTAAACCAAAATACTTTTAAATTACTAAAAGCATGTTTCAAAACTTTCAATATTTAGTAAAACATGATTTTAGAAATATCTAAAAAAACAATCCGCTTATATAGTGAGTTTGAAATGATTTTCAAAAAAAAAAAAAGTTTTCTAAAACATTTTTTCTTTAAAAACTTTTGGAAAAATCACTAGTTCAAATTACTTTTTACATGCTTTTTAGTTTTCAAAATTAATTCTAACCAACAAAACGCGTGGAAATTTTTGAAAAGTTGTTGCTTGATTGGCTCATAATATTTTTTACTCCTATCTAGTCATCTAAACACTCTTAAAACAAACACTAATTAAGTACTTTTCCAAAACTAATTACAAAATTAACAATTTACTTAAAAATACTATTTTCAAATTAGTTATCTCAAACTCAAACTCATTCTTGATAAAAAGACGCTTAAACACCTCAAATTTAAGATAGGAACCAAAATAAATATTATAAAAGTAAAAAAAATCAAAATAAAATAATTTTAAACTTTCTGTAATCAAGGAGTACGCAGTCCTTTGACCATTATACCCCCACACCAGTATATACGTAACGAGTCATTGTTTGGTGGAAGTTACGTCCTATGTGACTTGAACCCAAGACCTCAAGGTTATTTTTTGGGACCGACTTAAATCATTTAAAATATTTGATATTTAACTTCTCAAAATAAGTCTTCTTTTCACACATGTCCTTGATTATTCAAATTTCATATAGAGATCATATTTTCCATTGCTTCTACTTTTTGGATTCCAAATCCAAAATGAAATATCTAATTTGGGTCTCATTAATGAATGCCAAAGTCAATATTCTATCATTATTATTGCTTCTTAATAAACTTCAAAATTCTCTTTGACTATTTCTATTTTCTAAACAACCATCATACCTATGATATCTTAAATTCAAAAAGTTCTTTTATAATTTTTTTTTTTATTATTAGCCATGGTTGTCACATTGTTGTTGATTCAATCTTATTGTATATGGAAGGTAAATAATTTTATGAATCAAAATGAAATAAGGGATCAAAATTTAAAAATTATGTTAGCTTATTAATTTTTTAATCTATTACTTGAATTTTTCAGAAAAAAAAATTGTCAAATTTAGAGGAAAAAAAGGCCAAGAACAATTGCAAAAGCCATTCCTAATTCATAGGATTTGTGTTATGATTGTACTCTATAACTTGCAAAATCTTTGTAATTATACTCCATTATAATGCCAATCTAGGGCTAACTCAAATTAGTTACGATATGTATCTCTGATCAAAAGATTATGTGTTTGATGTTTTGAGATACATGGATTATTCTGATCCTCTAACTGCAAATTAATTTTGGGATGAAATCCATGGATATTAATATGGTATTAAGACCCAACAAATTCAAAAAAACATTACATTAGTTCAAAAATGAGATCCGATCAATTCGATGAGCCTGAAAAAGCCACCCTGCTAACTACTCCAGATCGTAATAACTTGAACTTATTATATATAACTTTATATAGCTTTTAAAATGAAAATAGAAAAGAAAAAGAAATGACAAATGACAATTTCATCTACTTCATTCAAATATATGCGTCTCTGTTAAATGCCAATATATATATACATCTCTATTTCCCTTTCTCTATCTTCTCCATGTTCTTACTTTCTCTGGTTCTTAATTGTTCCTGTATCCAAACAGCCCCCTTTTGGAGCTTCTCTTTCCGCCATTGAAACCGAGATCATGGAGAGGGATCGGGTGAGGATTCCGCCGCAAAGGGGCGCGATTAAAGGCATGATAATGAAGGAGGTGGTGAAGAAAGTGAAGGAAGGAGCTTCCATGGCTTCTCGAGCCATCGAAAAAGCTTCCACCACCATTAAAGTCGCTCCTCTTCCTCCTCCTCCTCCAGATTCTTGATATTGCACACCATGTTTCTTCTTCGTCTTCGTCACGATTTAAATCTCGTCTTGATCTCTTAATATTATTATCTTACTACTTGTATATTTCATAGTTGTGCGTTAGTGATATAACTAATACATCTAATATAAAGTATTTTAATAATATGACTAATATATTTAAGGAAAAGAATACTTGTGATACATCATATTAGATATATCCCTAATAAATCTTATTTCAATCCAAGATTTTAGTTTAAATAATATGGTAGGTTTCTTATTGATATATTGATTATATCGTTAACATACTCCATTTTAAATTTTAAATTGTATCGCATTATGATAGATATAACTAATATGAAATATATCAGTGATATATTTTATTTTAAATATATCACTGATATAACTAATATACCTAATTTTTTTTTGTACAACTAATATACCTAGTATAAAGTATATAATCGATATACTTGGCACTAGGTATATTAATGCGAAGGGTATCATCGTTTTTCTATTTTTTCAATGGGATTGGACATCCACGTTTTACTATATTTGCAAATAAAAAAACTACTTTGCGATATTTACACCAGGGACGTCTCGAGATGATATGTGGCGTGAGGCAAAATTTTGAAAGGGACCTTATTATGACTATTTTTTTCGGTTGAAGTTTGTTTGATTAGATGCTTCATTTGCAAAAATATTATTATCTACTATTTTTATTTATCTTTTGATTTGTCTATACTTATCCTTTTTTCTATTATTCTATCATTTTTATTACTTTTACCTCCACTAAAAAAAATTGATTGATAACATATTTTTTTGATTCAATTCATTTTTGTAGCATATTTTTTAGATTCAATAAGTTTTTATATTTTATGTTTTCTTAAGTTTTTCATTTTCATATTTATATTTTTTTATAGACACATTAATATTCTATATTGATACAAGTAAGCAAATCTAAACAAATCTCAAATATTAATGTAACAAATAATATGAAATACATTTTCAAAAAAGTAAAAGAAATGGAATGAAAAAACTTAAAATAATAAATTTGAAGCTTTGGTTTCTATTCTAACAATTGGGAGAGACCCAATTAAGTTAAAATTAGTATAACCTAGCCAATATATTTAGGGTAAAGTTTTTTTTTTAGAGAATTTGAAAAATTTTAGTTATGAAAAAGATAAAAGGAGAAATAATACATAGGGTCTAAACTTTGAGAGAGTTTGAGGAGTTATATTAATTTTTTTTTTTTAACAAAGTTTGAAAGATTTTAAACATGAAGAAAGAGAAAAAGTAACCAATTTTGAAAGGTATCAAATTGAAGTTGAGAGTTCTTTTGTTTATGGTCTTGAATATTGAGAACCTCCTTTTTCAAGGATGGGGTGTTAATATTCAACAGATTTATCGTGAAGCCAATTCTTGTGCATATTGACTTGCGAGTGAAACAATGTTTCTTCTCTTAAGTTTACGTATTTCTGAAGAACCTCCTAATGGTCTCTTTTTTTCCCTATTGATTGCGAGTCTCCATGTCCAATCTTGTCATTCTTTCTCAGTGTGATGGGCTTTAATTTAGCTCTTTCCAAAAGATTAAAAATTAAAATATAGAGAAATTTATTGGACCATTGATTCTGAGTTTTTAAATACTAAAATAAATTTACATTGTCAGACATGATAAGTTGAAGAATCCGATTTAAATTTTAACTATGCTAATATATGGTTATATATATATCATTTTACATTTAATAGGTTCAATAGTTATTGACAATTATTAAGTAATTTCTTGCCATTATATAATTATGAAAAACGGTCCATGTAGATTTGGAAATTATAACAAGCAGTGCAATATGTTATCGATTCCTAATGTCTTTAAATCCCAATAAATAAAGAGAAAATAAATGGAAAAAAACTAATAATAACTTTCATGATCCACAGTCCACACTTCCGCTTGCATAGGTTCATTATTCCAAAACATTTTGACGAAAACTCAGAGAAGAAAAAACAAACTATTTTCTTTTAAGCTTTTTGGCCCCTATATAAATTTTAAAAATTAGCAAATAAAATCGAACACTTCACCAGACAAAATTTTAACACAAATTGTATACATAATAAAAATTCTTTAAATACAAATTTATCGTTACATTTCAAGAAATTAATGACTGAAATATCATCCTAAAATCATAATAGAAAGAAATAAAATAAAAATGAATAGGCCAAAAAGGATCATTTTTTTAAATTACAAGGACCCAAAAAAGATTTTGAAAATATAAACTAAAAATAAACAAAATTAAAAGTACCATATCCAAAATCGACATTTTGAAAATCAGACGAGGACCAAGATGAACCAAGACCACGGACCAAAATAGTATTCAAACCAAGAAGAAAAAACAGCCGAACAGCACTCCAATACAAGTGAATCTTATCGAACCACAGATGAAAAATGAACATGGAATCAAAATTTGAATATGGTATATGGCACCAAAGTCATCCAATTCCAAACAAGAGAACATAAACTGGAATCCATTATTTTCTTTAATACTTTACCAAATAACAAACACATACTCCGCAACACACTCTATCTCTCAAGAGGCCTCAATACCCGGCTCCCGGATCTGAATTGACGTTCTCGATAAACTTGCCTCAAGCTCGTTTAGCTCATCGAGATCTAGTTCGTCGTCGTCATCCTCATCCAAGAGAGCATCTTCAGAATCGTCGACAGCACTAGTTGAAGTACTGGGTCCGCCCGTTGAATTATCTTTGGCCTGAAATTGAACGTGGTTAAATTGAAGATTTATGATTTAAATTACCTGGATTTGCACAGGTAGTTCAACAAATCAACTTGACAGGTTCAAGTGCTCAAATGGGAAGCAAAATATTAACCAATAGGAAATAAATTACAGAAACCATCTACAGGAAAAGATAAGAAATGTTGGTTCATAGATAAATCTCAAGGTTTTCTCCTCCACCAGTACTTGGTTTCCTATCTGGTCAACTTTTCCAGGCTACCGTCTACTTTTTTACCAAACTTAGAAGTTATTATGAGTCATGAGTCCCAAAAAAGCTTAAATTCTTTTCTTTGTTGGCTTTGCATCGGAGATTCAACACTGCCGATGTGATTTCAAAGGGCTTCTGCTTCCATTTGTAGTCTGACCTGGCGGGGTGGAACCAAACTTCATTGGGCAGTGTTGAGCTTTTTCTTTTCTCACCATAAAAGGAAGGTTTTATGAGCTTTCTAGCCGTGATTTGGTCCATAAGGCTGGAAAGGAATCAGAAGCTTTTTTCAAGATCAAGAATTTATCTATCTCCTCCTGTGTTAAAAAAAATGCTTTCCTTTTTTTATTTCTTGTAATCGGGAAGAGCAATTGTGATTGTCATACAAAAAAAGGTCCTTAGGAGGGTGAAGGAAATATCTTAAAGTGACGAGAAGCATGAAAATTTTGGTAAGTTGATTGACAACCTTTTGACTTTTGAAATCCTCCCCTCTAATGGTAATTCACTTAGTCAAATCCATCGGAAAGTTGACGCAGATTGGTACTCTTTATTCCCCGACGGCAGAATGTCCAGATTTCATAATCATTCATTCTAAAGCGGAAACCTTTGCGCTTAATGGGGGTTTTTCTTAATGGTCGGTATTACTTATTTTGAAATTGAGGAGTCTTCAAAAGCAAAATCTCCTTGGTTAAACAAATATCTCTCTAGCCTTGAACTACCTGGGTGGGTGCCTCTATGGCTATGATCTCTGTCCACTTGGTGAAATCGTCCAAGTCCACAATCAAGAGCTCAAGCTGATTTCGACCTGGCGCTAGTGCAGAATGTTCCTACCAGATATAACCCCCACTGCATGGAAGGCCAAGGGGATCGGTTTGGTGTTAATTCCTCTAACACATTGGGCTAATAGTGGCCTTGCGTGCATGCTTCGTTTGCCAAAGACCTACCACTCAAGGAATTCTTGCAGTGGTTGAGATGTAAATAGACATACTAAACCTTAACTTCTTCCCAGACAGCATAGCTATGGTCTCGAGAAGGAACGTCTATAAAGCTTTCCTTTGATTAGTATGTTGAAGCTTCTGAGTGACTGCTTAATCAACAGAGTTCCTCACTTAAATCCTCAAGCATTGGACGAAACCAACTGGTTCTTTCTCTACTGTAACATTACATGTGCTTGGCAGAATGAGGAACTCCACAGGTATCAAGCACCAAAGTTTGTAATCAAGGAAGATCCGAGATTGGCAAGGGCATCCACTATACTTTGGAAGTGAAAATTTCCAAATAAGGTGGATTTTTATTTGATAAGCTAGAACGTTCAATACTTGTGGACCGTCTCTGGAAGAAAAACCCCTGTTTAAATCATTTGTCAAGCTGATGAATGCTTTGCAACCAGGATTAACGAGAACCAAAACCATCTTTTATGCTACGTACCTTCCTCTGGAAGAATATGGCTGTTCTTCCTCAACTTGTAACTTCAAATGGTGGGGCTCCCAAAAATTCTACTGTCATAGTTTGTTAATGCAACCACAAATTTAAAGCACATTATATCAATGTGCTTACAGCTGTCTGATCACGTCAATGTTTGTGGAGAAATGAGAATTTTGAGTCTCTGGGTTTATGAGAATTTTTCAGTCCCTGTGGGTTAGGTTAGGATTGTAGCTTGGTTTAAGCATCAAAGTAACGAAACCTCAGAAAGGTTTTCATGTAATTACTCTATTTAATATAGGCCAAAAGTTCTACTGTTATAGTTTGTTAAAGTAACCACAAAGTTACAGCCCATTATACCAATGGGCTTCCGGCTATCTGATCGCATCTATGTTTGAGAAGAAAAGAGAATTTTCCAGTCTCTACTGGTTAGGTTAGGATTCTAGCTTCATTTAAGCCTCAAAGTAGTGAAACCTCAGAAAGGATTTCATGTAATTACTCCATTTAATATAGGCAAACTAGAAAGCCTTTTAGTCATCCCTCTTGGTCTCTTAATGAGCTAGAACTACTTGTTCATTCTTTCTTGAACGGATAAAAAAGAAATACAAAAAAAATTACAAATATCATAACAGAAGCACAAGAAAGAATTCACAAGTCAAACTCATAACAGAAAAAGTAGCAAAGAATTTAACTCTTTCTCAAGGAAAAGGAATATTGAGGTCTATCATAATTCTTTATTTACTCGTGTGATGACTACCATACCTAATGAAGGGGAAAAACTGAAAAGTACTAAAAGGTGAAAGTTTAAGTTACTTCATAGGGACTAGAGTTCATGGAATAAATCAAATTGTCCTCTACGTGGCATATTGCATTTGCATATGATAAGCATTAACATTCACCAATCATCCTTTTACATATATCAGACAACTTGGGCGCACCTCAACTATACTCTCGGGACCAATGTTTTAAAAGGCTTTTGAGGCTTACGCCTTGAGGCCCGCCTCAAGGCAAGGCTCTAACTTTTAGCCTCAAGTCTTACGCCTTCTTTGGACTATAAGAGGCTTACGCCTCGCATAGAAGAGGCTTACGCCTCTTTGAAAACGCACTGAGGCTTAAAGTATACGCCTCGTGTAATGATTACAAGAATACTATTAATTTTTCCAATTCTTAAAAAATATCAAGGTTTTTTTTTGTATGGAATCCTAAGCAGGAGTTGTAACAATTCAATCTATTACTACTTTTACTACCTAGACTTTAAAAATAAAAAATATTGAAGACAATAATTTATAGAATAAGTAAGTTCTATTGGTGATAATAGTAGTGAAGTTATGATGTTTTTTTAGAATTTTTTAGTAGTGATGTTATGATGTTTTTTTAGATTTTTTTTTTCAGTGACGAGTAACAGGTGATATTTTGATAATTTTATATAACTATTATGTTTGGTAATACTTGACCACACAAATTTAGGATTTGTTTAATTCTTTTAATTAAAATTGAGGCTTACGCCTCATACCGCCTCGAGGCCGCCTTTAGCCTTTTAAAACATTGCTCGGGACAACCACTTGACCTTACTACATTTAGTTGTGATGGTAACTCATAGAATATTTAATCATATGTAGATGACCACCATGGTTTGAATTCATTCCCTTTAAGCTTTTTACTATTTCCATCGACCCTTATTAACCACTAAACCAACCCATGAAGATTAATTCACCAATCATTTGTATATTCAAACAATGGGACATGGTCATGAAGGCACATGACATAACTCATAAATGTCGGAAATAACTCTGAAGAAATAAGCAATATATACAAAATTTGCACATACAGTTACCTTCGGTTCGTTGGCATCAGATTCTTCTTCTCGCTGATATTTTTCATATGCCTCGGCATCGTCCACAAACAAGCTTGCATTTGCAAGAAACAACTCCCGACCACTGAAATAAAAAAGGAAACTTATATTACTATTAATTTCTTTTACAAGTAATATTAACTATATGAGTAAATGAAGAAACCTCATGCGGTCATTCTTAGCTCTCTCCGCTTGCTGTGCAGCCAAACCAGCATCTCTTTCATCCATCTTTTTCTTCTTCCATTGGAAGAAAAGCTCTGGAGTCATGGGAGTGGTGGTTTTCACCTTTGCGCGCTGTGATAAGCAAAAAAGCGTAGTAAGAAAAGGTAAATAGGTGTAGCATGGAATCGAAAGGGAAAAAAAAGACAATGGGGCTGTAAATTTTTTTAAGCATTTTTTTAATTTGGCTAAGATATCAAAAGGAAAATTAAAACCGTAATCAATTAAATTGAGTCATCATCACCTCATTCTCAATCTCTTCCTCTATGGCAAGCTTTTGACTCTCCTCTTCAAGCAGTGCCTTCATTTGAGACTTTAAAACATATCCTGGAGGAAGGGCATGTCTATACTGGCAATCTTTACCACCATTAGGACACACCCAGAACCAGCCATACTGCTTCTTTTCTACTGCTTCAAGAAAGAACTTGCAGACCTGTAAATTAATCATTTTAAACGGATCGTTAAAATAAAATGATAAATATTATCTCAACTTTGGACTACTATAGCAAGAAGTATACAGTTTTCCATAAAGCTACAATGATTAAAGAAAAAATGCATGCCAGTCCAAGAGGAACAACGTGAATCAGTTACTGCAGTGTGGAATATAATCCATGAGTTGAAAACAGAAGTTCACAAGTAATAGTTCTAAAATTAAGTATTACCAATTATGAGCCTTTTTCTATTCACCAGCAAGCTTCACTTCTACAGTAACAAGCACATCAAGGTCAGTTCCTTCCGGACCAATCCCTTAGACCTTCAAATTGTAAGTTGATGAAAAATCCCAGGCCATGCATACATTAAACAGGCACACACCCAATACTAAAAAATCCCCTTAACATTTAATTCGCGAGAGATTAGATACTATAACCTTGCCCAAAAATGTAACCGCAAAGAAATGTATTAGGTTCTATTACATCTGCCAGAGACTTTCTTTCAATGCATGATAATCTGGCTGAATCCAAGGGCCCTACATAGACCAGTTTTTTCCAATCTACAACCATCTTCATCTTCTTTTGGGTTTTTGTTTTCCTTTTGTTGTTGTTGTTGTTGTTTGGGAGGGGTGGAGGGGGGTGTGGTGTTAATGTGACACTCGGCTCAAGGCAAACCAAAATGAAAAGGCATTGATTAAGAACATAATGATATAAACAAAATACACAAGTGAACTCCAATGTTTTTTAAGAATACAACAAATTGATAAACTTTAATACAATCTCATGAAGGCATAAGTCTTCTATAAGAGGTCTAAGCCTCTTGTAATCCAAATGAGTAAGATTCAAGATTGTCTCATCCTAGGGAAAGCCTCAAGGCAGAAGTCTTTTAAAACAACGTTAACTAGTAGAAGGGATGATAGATAAAAAAATTGCATACTTGAGTTAATATGACAGAACTAACAAGCTTGGATATTGCAATTTAATGTAAGAAAGCTATGAAGGGGGCATGAAAAACATACAATCTCAGTTGGTTTGTTGAGATTATACTCGTTCTTTTTTGACTCGACGACCTTCTCCAACGTCTCTTGATCCCAATCTTCCATTGTTTCTAATAAAAACATTACCCAAGAAGAATTTTAATTAAAGAGTAATGCAACGAAGCTATGAAATGAAAACATATGCAATTTATAGAAAACAAAAATATCAACCACAAACCTTCATCACGCTTGTCACTATATATATCAATCTTTTCACCCTTCCTCTGGACATTCAAATCATGAGAAAACTTGCATTTAAAACCTTTCGTACACTGTCCCACTTTAAAAAACTCACAAACTATAGACTTGGGATCAACACCTAACCGAATAACAAAATCCAATATCACATCAGTTCAACGTGAAAGCTCCGAAGCAAACAACAAATTTCAGCTAAAACTAAAGAAGAAGAGGAAATAAGCGCACATACCAACGGGTACTTTTGGCTGACTAACAGCAATCTTAAACAGGTCATTCAACTCCTTCTCTTTAGCCTTCTCTTCTTCCTTCTTTTTCTGCACATAACCAAAATAAAACAGTCGGCTTCTTCTCGTATCGAAAAAAAAAATGGTAGGGAATCAAAACAATTCAAATTCATTGGTTAACCAATAAATTCAACTTCGTTGAAAGTGAAGCAGAGAAATGGACCTTGGCTGCTACTTTAGTCGGGTCGACTTTTGGCTGGACAGATTGCTTGAGATTCTGGACATATTTCTGGACGTTTTTGCTCTTATTCTTGTTCTTGAGTCCGAACGTCTTGTCTTCAACGACCTTCTGCTTCTTCGCTATATCGGCCTTCGATTGCTGCTTCGGCGGCATGTTTGCTTCGCATTCAAAGCCGATCAACAGGCAAAGATACAGCCGAATCCGAAGCTATATAACAGATATATATAGAAGAAGCAGAAATTTCGTTAAATTACAGACGATATACGATTATTAGGGTTTGTCCGGGCAGATTTATCAAAGCCTTTCTGCAAACTCGAAGAAGAGGGGATGGATGGGGAAGACAAGATTTCGCTCTGTTATGTTTAAATGACGATCTTGTCCTCCACTCATTGGTGGTTTTTTAGTTTATTATTGGACCGACCCGAAAGAAGGCCCAATAATAGTGGGCCCTTAAAGCTGGCAATCTTGTCTTGATCTTCGTGTTTCTTTGTGGAATTATGGGCCTCTGTATTGGGCTCGGGGATTTTTTAAATTGGGCCAGGTCAGTTTTTGAGTTCGAGGCCCAAAATGGTAGTGCAATTCAAATAGTGGGTTTAATTAATTTAATATAAAATCAAATTATAAATTTCGAGAATATGAATTTTTTTTTTTAAATTCGACATCAAGTGGTGCTAAGATGAGCACAGCTTAGTAGTAAGATGAGCAAAGCTTAGCGATACTTGGCATATACTCCTTCCTTTGAGGTCTGGAGGTTTGATCCTGCATATCTCCAAATTGTTGTATAAATGATGTTTATTTAGTATTATAATTTAAAAATTTTAGAATAAGTCCCTTAATTTTAGATGTCATATCTATTTTGGTCCATATACTTAAAAAAAATGGATAATGGATTATTGATGTTTTAATTTTGTTTCTATAATATATATATATATATATATTATTAGTATAACTTGTAGGGGTGGGCATCAAACTCACAACATCTTAATTAGATATATATGTCAACTACTGTTATGCTATGCTCGCTTTGACAATTTTGTTTCTAATATATTGGTATCATTAACTTCTTTATTTAAATTTGTGTCACCAAATACCTAAACATTGCAATTATTCTCTTGAATAATCCTTATGTACTCGTCAAAACGAGCATAACTCTGATAATTGACATATATCTCTAACCAAGAGGTTGTGAGTTCGATACCTCATCCCCACGTGTTGTACTAAAAAAATCATACCATATATATGGATGAATATCAAACTTCCCACATTAGAATGAGCAAGATATTCCTTTTTTTTAAGTAATAAAGGAGCAAGACGTCTCTTATGTTTGCTAATTATATACATTTTTTTTTTAAGTTTATGGATATACTAGAAAACTCGATAAACATTAGAAAAAGTATATATATATTCCACTACTAATAGACTCAAGCATCAAGTTACATTTGTTTTCTTAGGACTGAAAATCAAGAAACGATAATGGAAAATTTTACGTGAATAATGCTACTTACTTTTTAGCATAATAAGGGAGGTGGATAATTCGAATTCATGACGTTTTAATTAAAGATAAATGTCATTGAGATAAGTTTAGATTGTCACGTGAACAATGTTATTGGTATCGATTCTAATGTCAAATAAATAATATTTTCAATCCGATTAATTCCATCCCGACTATTTTTCATTACGATTAACGAACGAACAAACATGTTCTTTAAGATTGCAATAAAAAAAATGTCGTAAATATATTTTAAGAAACCTTTAGGAGGAATTTCCATTTCTCTCCCGGCCATGGTCTTCAAAGTTCAAACCGATCAGTGATAAGATAAGCCCCAACTGAACTCGAACTGTGTCCTCTCTTCTTCCCCCGCGAGCTCTGAAATTCTGCCATGGAAGCCTCTCTTCTAAGCTTTCCCACCTCCAAACCCCCACCATCTTCTCAATTTCTAACCCTAAATCGACCACAAATCCTCTATCCTTCTCTCCCTTCCGCCATTCCCCGCACCAGGGCCGCCATCACCACTGCCTCAAGATCAGCGCCGCCATTTCCCGCTCCAAGAAGGAGGAAACCATCGATACAGTCAAGCAACAGCTCGAGAACTGCTATCTATTGGCCGGAATCAAGTACAAGGGCTTCACCGTCCAGCAATTTCAAGAACTCCGTCGATCTCTCCCCGAAACCTCCAAACTCATCGTCGCCAAAAACACGCTCGTTCTCAAGGCGATTGAGGGGACCTCTTGGGAAGCCCTAAAGCCCTGTATGAAGGGCATGAACGTCTGGCTATTTGTCCACTCCGAGGAGATTCCGGCCGCCATCAAGCCCTACAGGGATTTCCAGAAGGAGAAGAAGCTCGAGGATAATGATTTCACCGGCGCGGTTTTCGAGGGGAAGTATTACGGGCCGGATGATTTCAAGGCACTGGAGACAATGCCGTCCAGGGCGGAGGTGTATGCCAAAATGTTGGGCCTGTTGAACGGTCCGGCGTCGAGCTTGGTCGGAACGATACAGGCTCCGGCGAGGGAATTGTTGATGGTTTTGAAGGCTTACGTGCAGAAATTGGAGGAGCAGGGCGGCGGCGGCGGGCAGTAATGTACATAGAAGAAGAGCTTCAATTTTAAGCTGTAAGTTTATATGAAAACCCCTTCAATTAGCTGACTGCAGCCGAATGTATGGTTGATTTTCTGGTTTTTTTTTTGTCTTTTAGTGTTATCAATTTCAAGTAATTATGAGGAGAAATAGAAACTCTTATGAGAACGGGCATTGTAGAATTGGTGTAAAGTTTAAATTCTTTCAAGTAATTGATATTCAAGCATAATGACCAATCTATTAGGCTCTTCCATTGGTGTTTGCTTACAGGTTTTCAACATTAGAAACAGATTTTAAGATTTAGATGTTTGGTTTTATTAGATAGCTCTTGATGTTTCATTGTAAAGCTATATGTTCCAACTTGCTGTTCAAATCTGCTTGAATTTATTTACCTGATAATGGTGCTAGGCTTCATTTGGCTGTGATGGGTTACTGTGTCTCAGTAAGATTGCGTCTGAAATGGCTTTCAGAGTAGTGCTTCTAAGTGAAACATTTTCTATAAACTCTTTAAAGGGTTTCTTTAAGGAGATTTCAGTCACGTTTGGTAATTTTTCCGTTTCTTGTTTCTCGTTTCCAATTTTCTTAAGAAATCTAAGCATTTTGCAACTAGATATTTCTTGTTTCACCTATTTTAGGAACTTTCTTAAAATTGTATAAAAATTTTTGAAAATTACCCAAACATGTTTCTTATTTCGTGTCTCATTCCCAATTTGTTCCAAAACATAAATAAAATGATTATTTTATCATATTTGAATTCATAGATGTTGGACCATACAATTCATTTTTCTTTATTAAAAATGAAGAAACAGAAACAAGAATAGGAATATTGCCAGACAGACCCTGAAGTTCACTTGAAACCAAATATCTTGAAATTCATGCAATTTTAAAAAGGGGGAAGCGCACTCTTCATCATCCTAAAAGTCATGCCAAATTAAGTTTAATCCTGATGATTCTGATCAATCTGTTAATGATCAGACACCAAACGAGTCGAGATCTTTAGCGAACTATTTGGAAGAATTACTGCAATTCTCATTCAGAACCTGTAGACTTTGGTTCAATGCGTCCTTTTGGTGACCATATTATAGAAACTTGACCAGGCAGGCACGTGGGATGTAAGTTTCAACCTTAAAAGATGTTCTAGTGGATACATCCTAACTTTCAACTGCCTTTTGCTTGTTCGATCTTTTTTTTTCTGTGGCCTTGTTTGATAATGTTCGAATATTCAGTGTCGATAGCATTCATGCTAGAGTGTATAGTTCTCTTTTGGAAACTACAGTCTTTTTTTGATTTCACAGGATTGGAAGAATGCGATTGTATAGTTCTCTTTGGGGAGGGTTCTCTCTACCCTCTGCCTTTAGGTTGTTCTCGCTTTTTTGGGCTCTTTTGATTTGAATGCTTTCTCTTTATTTCTTATAAAAAAAAAATAGCATTCATGCTAGAGTGAAGTTTTTATAGGAATTCTAGTATATGTTTGTTGCTGTTTAGGTTGACATTAGGGGTCTTTTGAGTGCTGTTCTGAGAGATAGTTTTCCTGTTCTTTGGTTACTTGCAAAGGTTTAGATGGTCATGGAAATTACATTTCAATGGTTTTAATGACAGTCAACAGACGATGGGTAAAAATAAATTAAAGAAAAAGTTATTATTATGATTGTTTTTAATATATGTGAGTGTTCATGCCAGTTTATGCATATCTATCTAGACTAATCTCACAAACAACATGCTTGACTTGGTTACATTTTGTTGCCAAGGAAATTAGTAGAATATTAAATCCTAGATAGATAGTCACTATAGTCTCACCGTCTCCAACCTTGACGCAACATATTTTTGTTGAAAAATAGTTTCTCTTCTAAGCTTTAACCTTGACTTCTTGGCTTTCGTGGCTTGGAAATCACTTGTAAACTTATGTGGATCTCTTTTGCGATAATCTATTTTTCAGGTCTCTGGTTGAGTAAACCAAACTAAAACGGTCAAGGAAGTTTAAAACAATATAATCCATAACACATATAAATGAGGTGCTTATTTGTCAAATTTTAATGGTGCTTATTTGTCAAATTTTAATGGTGATAAGTAAGAAGATACTACCGACTAGTAAGTAGTTAAATATTACTCACAAATGAAGGAATAACACACATTCGGAGACCTATGATCTCCTCTAGTTTTGTTTATTTTTGGGGCAGCAAAAAAGAATAGATCGTGCTGCTTCTTTAGCCAAATTCGGCTACTCGATTCATCCCGTTCATCAAATTTTCTTGCTCATTTTCTTTTCCATTGTTCTCTTTCGTGAGTTTGTAGGGAGGGTTAGATTTCTGTAATCTGAGCTTAAAGAAGTCACATCTATATTTGGTATATAAGATTAAATTAAAAAATATAAAAGAAGGAAAAAAAAAAGATGCACCAGTACCAAAGGAAATTACAAAAAGCTTTTCCAATGGGCATAAGAGAAGATAAAACTTAGTCACAAAAAATGAGAGACAATTTACACTATGAATGATATCCTAAACTTGCGAAACTTATATTTTGTATTATATGTTTGATTTTTACTAATTATGGACTCACGAACATAACTTAAGTTTCTAATATTTTGTATTATATGTTTGATTTTTACTAATTATGGACTCACGAACATAACTTAAGTTTCTAATATTTTGTATTATATGTTTGATTTTTACTAATTATGGACTCACGAACATAACTTAAGTTTCTAATTTTTATAATATGTATACTTAAATGACATGTTTCAATTATTTTTTGTACTTCGCTTTTTATAATATAACATTATAAGTTTAGAGGGAAAGATTGGAACTTTCGACGAATAAATGAGTTAATAATATCTTAATTAGCTGAGTAAGCAATTTTTTTCTTTTAATCTATCAAGCCAGCCGAGAGTTCTATTTTTTAATCAAGCAACCATTTTCACAATTTGAACTTTATAATAATGCTTTCGAAGCCTATGAGATTATCGTTTGTTAATAAAATATTTAAAATATCAATATTGATTATTATACTTTATAAAAATATAGAAGAGCTCAAATGTTTTAATGGTTGGTCTTATTTTTATTAAGTTTTTATATTTTAATCAATACCAACTCTCTTCCTTAGCTAGTATTAATTGTTTAAAAACCATGCAATATGATATAAGATATTTTTATTAAGAAATAGTCAAATTGCAAAAATGTCAAAATTTTCAAATGAAATTAAATTTTTGTTCCTATAATTTACCCATATTTACCATTTAGTACCTGAGCTAAAAAATATTAATTTGAATCCCTCAAATTTTAATAGGTTCTAAATTTAATATTGCCACTAAAATATGAGTTAAGAATGAAAAAAATGACATAGCTTATTTTATTTTTATTACCATCTGAAATAATTCATAACATGAAGATGAACATGGGAACATTGTACATCACTCTTGTAAAAATTGGGCGAAAAAAAAAAGTATAGCTTGTTCAATAAAAATAAATTGAAAGGTTAAAATAAATTACTACTCGCTTTTTACCCACATAACGCACCAATTTCTTCTATTTTGTGTAGAACTCTATACATTATTGTACAATCAAGTTCAACTAGTTTAGACACTTATCTCCGATCAAAAAATCGTGAGTTTGAATATCCACATCTACTTGTGGTACTAAAAAAATACTCCAATCAAAGAGAGAAATGTAAATTCATTTTGTCATTCAATTTGATAACAACGTGTTGTAGGAACCAAGTTGAAACTTTTATTATTATATGGATCAATGTGAAACTATACCCGTACTTATTTGAACAACATCAAAGAAGAAGACGAAGAACTGTATCACTCAAAGAAATTTAGTTTCG
Source organism: Momordica charantia (assembly GCF_013281855.1). NCBI lineage: Eukaryota > Viridiplantae > Streptophyta > Magnoliopsida > Cucurbitales > Cucurbitaceae > Momordica > Momordica charantia. Next base: position 26,406,301 of record NW_028275167.1, on the reverse strand, counting down.
GTCTCTGCAAACACCTGCCCACAAAGAAATTTGCACACAAAGAAATTGGGTTATAAAAGTGTACCTTGCACCTCATGTCTCTCCTCTTATTTATAGGAAGAGTCTTATTAGGTTGATTTAAGTGGATCGGCTAAATCGAGTCTAGCCAACTCTAGTCTAGTTTGATCGGGTGTTCCAACCAAGACAATTTGATTGGAGTGACTCGACCCATGTCATTTTTCTAATTTCAATCGATGAAAATTTGATGATGTAATTCCATCCGTAACAACTATCAATTAAAATGACGTCCGAAACATAGATATACTAAAACAAAACTCTTTGAACTTCAAGGACCACACTAAAAATAAAGTAGACTTGAGGGATTAAAACTAAAATTTAACAAAAGAAGTAATTACATAGAACATGTGAAAATTGAGATTTTGTGGATCTTTTTTTTGTTGAAAAAGAAAGGTTTCACTTTCAGGTGGGAGAGAGAGAGACTTACAAGGAAATAGAGAATTTGGAGATACAGAAACCGGACCTGCTTCCGTTCGACCTCAGCCCTCTCTTTCTCTGCAACTCCGAATCAAAACCGCCACTTATGGCGGCGCTGAACCGCTTCGCCGGAGTAAGGGCCGCGGCCACCGTCTCTTCCTCCATGTTAAGCTATGTTCTATGGAAGGCCTTTTCTGCTTCCTCTGTAAACTCCGAAGTTGACCTCAAATCTTCGCTGCTGAACCAGAGCTCTCTCCCTCTGCGGCGTGATCATCCCAAGGATAGGAATGTGCAGTGGGTTTTTCTTGGGTGCCCTGGGGTTGGGAAAGGAACCTATGCGTCTCGGCTCTCCAGTTTTCTCGGTGTTCCTCACATCGCTACTGGAGATCTCGTCCGCGAGGAGCTCTCCTCCTCTGGTCCTCTCGCTTCTCAGGTTTGGTTTTCTCTTGTTGTGAATTGAGAATTGTTCTGTTCAATCTGATCTGATTTGTTCGGTTTTAAGAGGCGTGTCTGATTTTTGGTTGTTAGTGTTCTGTTTTAAAGAGGGGATATGCATTCAGGTTCTTTGAGTAATGGGAAAATAGAGCTCGTAGTGACTCAGAGATTGAATTGACTAAGATTCATGAGATGGAAACCATATTTTCCTCAGGGAAATGATACAGTTAAAATTGTGATCATGATATAGCTGTTGTATTGAGCATTTTATTTTGTTGTCTGGGCTGTGGAAACCAGATGAGTTTTGAACTTCTGTTCCTGAAAGAAGACAGAAATTTGTGAGGGTTACTCAGAATCATGCCTCTTCTTCTTCTTTTGGGTACCGTCCAATTTCCATTTTGAAGCAGTGAAGCATGCCAACTTAACTTTTCCTAGCGGTCACTTACAGGAATTGGACTGAAGTGATCTTTTGGCATTTCTCGTGATGTCATGATACATTCTATGCATGTAAGAATTTTGTCGCCTACCATGGCTTCTGTTTATACATGCGTGACTCTGGATTTGCATTTTACAGTTTCATTTTTGTAGGATCCTACTATATAATTCATATAGTTTTGGAAAATCCATGTATTAACTATTTGTGATTTGCTTTGAACATTGGAACATGGAAATGAATTTATTAGGGGGGACTCCAATAAGTTTGAAGGAGAAAATGTATTACCTTTACTTCGAAAGTCAGTTGCTCTGATATTGAAGCAACGTGTTTCTGTTTTCTTTTCTCTGAACCCTTTTGTTCATACCTCAAACTTTTTTTTGCAGCTTACAGAGATTGTTAGTCAAGGAAAATTGGTTTCAGATGAAATTATAATTAATTTATTATCCAAACGTCTTCAAGCTAGTAAAGCTAAGGGTGAATCGGGCTTTATTCTTGATGGTTTCCCTCGAACTATCAGACAAGCGGTGAGATCTTTGTCATATAAATATTTTTTCTTTGCTTCTTAACATCATTATACCTGTTATATGATTCTCTATTACTGAAAATCTTTGTGAAATATTTAGCACCTTGACAAGAAAAGTTTTGTTCCCTTAGTGATATGCAAAGGATGAGAGTTTTGTGCTGTTCTCTTTGTAAATGAGTTACTATGGTTAAGGACTTTTACAGTGGCAACGTGCAAAAAAGAAAAATAACTTCTATTACAATGACCTACAAAATATGGAAACAAATATTGTTTTAGTCTTTAGAGAGACACATAAATCTTTGGCCTCCCCCTAATAAAATTCATTTCTTATTCTGATGACAAAATTTGGTTTACTTTCGAACACTTTTTTTTTCTCCTTCTATTTTTTTTTTTGTAAAAGTCATCTGGACGGCCCTTATTTGCAGTTAATATTTATTAGGCTGTTTCTTATTCAGGAAATATTGGAGGGGGTCACTGATATTGATTTAGTGATTAATCTAAAGCTTCGAGAAGAAGCACTGCTCGCAAAATGCCTTGGTAGGAGAATATGCAGCGAGTGCGGAGGAAATTATAACATTTCTTGTATTGACATCAAGGACAAGGAAGGCAGGCCTGAATTGTACATGGCTCCCCTTCTTCCTCCTCCCAACTGTGCATCTAAACTTATCACACGGTCGGATGATACTGAAGAAGTTGTTAAGGAACGACTCCGAATTTACAAAGAAATGGTATGAGTCCTCTAGAAAAGTTCCTTTACCAATAATATTTGCATTAATAGAATTACCAAATTAACTTTCAGAAAGAGCTCTTTGATTGTTTTTTTTTTTTTTTAAATTTTTTATCATGGTGAATACACACTCCTTAGTTTCTTATGGATGAGCTTAGGAGGCTGGAGGGAGGTAGTTTTGTGCATTTGTCATACATGTAATGTAACTTCTTAAAGAAGCTAAGGCATTCTCTTCTGACATGGGTATTGCGTTTTGTGTTAGATCATGTATGTGAAATAGAAATGGTTGCTTTCGCGGAGCAATGGACTCGCCCGAGTACTGCCATCCTTGTGAATTTCATGTTATACAAATATGTCTGCATCATGAAGCTGATCCCAACCACATTATTTCATCTTCATAATTTGTTTTTTACCCCATTGATTCATTGACACTTAATATGAATTGCTCTTGCAGAGCCAACCTGTCGAGGAGTTCTACCGAAGTCGCGGGAAGTTATTAGAGTTTGATCTTCCTGGAGGAATACCCGAATCCTGGCCGAAGTTGCTTCAAGCACTAAACCTAGAAGACCACAATCACAAACAATCAGCTGCAGCCTGAAGTCTGTGCTTTCTTGTATGGTAGTCAATATATCAAATATTCTTTGGATCTGAAAAAAAATTTGCATATTCTTATTGCTTTTTCTTAGCATAAGTCGGAGTAAATAAAATTGTCAGAATTGAGTAGTGGGAACACTCGTATACTTCTAATAGTGTAGTTTCCTAGTGAGTGAGTTATTAGAATTCTGGGTTAGAGAGAGAGCAGCATACATTCTGAATGGTCGTCGGAGAAATTATTTGAGGGGCTCGAACAACATGGCGAGTAGACTCATACCATTTGATGTATGAGGCAGAAATTAAAAACTACGGGTTGATCATGCATCTATTCGTTGCGATGAGGATAGTTAGGAGGGACAGTTACGCTGTAGTAGCCACATTGAATAATTTTTCTGGTCTTGGAGCTTTGATTTGATGGTGGCGATATCTAGTTACGAATGGTCCGTGCATATGGGCCAATAGTGATTGTGCTTCAGAGTCGAAGTTGTTCTGGGCAGATAGCAGCAATAGTAGATGAAATGAATTGATATTTTGATTATGTTAATTAGAACAGTAATCAAATGTCCTATTAAATTCAGTGAAAAGTAAATAAAATTGTAGTTGAAATATGATTGTGATTCTTATAATCATTAAATTTGTTTGGAATTTCAATTTTATCTTTGCCTCGTATCATATTCCAAGTTATTGAAAATATAATGCAAGTCAAGATCGAGGTTTTGGTATAGAAATCAAACATAGAATTTGATGAAAGATGGATTGTCGAGCAAAAAATAAAGATTAAAATAAAATAATATATCTAAAATTTTAGGAACTTAAATCAAAATGAATTATAATTTTGAAAACAAAACCATATTTAAACTCCAAATTAAAAATCAGTAGTTAATTATAAAAATCCTCCCTGCAAATAACTGAGGGTTCATATTTCTCATCATTATTGACTTGGGAATAACAATCAAATATATAGAACAACAACAAGAGGGAGAAATTTTCATTTAACATCGGAAGAACACAAAATTTACCATTTGTTATAATGTAAATAAAGAGGAAAGCTAGTAGTTTTTGGTGGTTTCCATCGGAGCAAATGGGCTGCAAGCAGTTCTTTTCTGTCCACGAGAATCTCAATAGAGCGCCTTCTAATTGCATCATGAAGAGTATCATCAGATGCTCGAAGTCGGGCCACTTTACCGTAACAAAGGCACAAAGGCGCAACAAAGCCATAAATATGTATTTCATCTCTGAACTGTTCTTGCCCAAATCTTTCCTCAAGTTCTGCTTCCAGAATAAAAGAATTCAGTACCATTTTCCTTGATGTAAAACTGAAAATTGCGCACTCTGTTTCTCAAGTTGTCTTGCAGGCCTCCGACTGGTTTGTTCAGAACTGTCAACTGCAGAAAGAAAATGATTGCCAGCAGCAAATTTGTATACATTCAATACAAACGGCAAAGAGAAAATAGTATGATCACCAGCATAACACAATATTTAAAACCATATTCGCATCGTATCTTAAACTCGAATATTGTATATAGATTAAAGTTACATCTAGAACAGCCATTGTGTACAAGCACAGTTACATGGAGAGAACCAATGAAGGCGGGGTCAAGAAAGTCTCTTATCAAAAGAAAAACTATTCTTCTAAGATAGTTATCTTGCTTGCAGAATACACAAGAATTGACATCTCTACTATACACCATACAATGACGTTATTGAGACAATAATGTCGTCAACAGCCCCTAACAAATTTTGTCACAAGTATGAAGAAAATTATATGTGAACTAAAATTAGGAAGAGTTACCAACCTGAGCTATGTTCAACTAGTTAAGACATATATCATCAATCAAAAGGTCGGAGGTTTGAATCCCTATCCCGTATGCTAAACTAAAAAAAGATCAGGACGAGTTTTTTAAAGTTGTTGCACAATTCTCGACCAAGGAAAAGATGTAGAGGGAAAATTTCAAACGTAACCTTAAAAATATAAAACCGTAGAAGTAGAAAACAAACAGGTAAATGTGAAAGTAATAAAAACAAGAAATGGCACCTGCCCATGAACGTCCTTTGCTATACCAGTGGCTAGTGGTCCTACTTTTATCAAAACATCAGCAAGGTACTCCATCTGTAGAATCCGTGGCCTCTCAGTGTCCATGTACACATCTTCGTGATTAAGTGCAATTAAGGAACAACCCTGTGGCAAGAGCAAAGTATGAACACTGGAGATGGAAATGACAAGGGATATAAGATATGTGAAGAAGAGAATAATTCAGTTAGCTTTCGGAGTCTTACAATTTCTGATGTTAAAGTGTGGCAATAATGAAGGAAGTCTAAGACATGATTTGAAGAGCCATTTGCAGCAACCTCCAAAAGAGGTATGTCATCTATCACAATGGTGACATGCTTTTTGTTCTGTTGAATTAAGGCATTCACAGCTCTCTGAATTTTGCAGTACAGACCAACAAGAACTCCTTCATCAGTTTCCTTTCCGCTTCTATCTGGTAACAGAAAAATTCGTCTCATATCAAGGATTTGATATTATGAAGAACACATAATGAAAAGGATAACAACACAATGAATTCAAAAAGATAAGAAGTGCACTGTTTTCTATTTTATACAGAAACCGAAAAATAAACTGCACTAGTTTGAAGAAAGGGGAGGGGAGAAAAAGATTAAAAGCTTTAATGAGGATAGTATACCTGGTTTTCTCACCTGAACAGCCCAGCGTTAGCATGTCAAAGAAAATGAACCTACCGCTGTCCCTTTGAGCAACTAAGTTACAGCCCTGAATAGAAAATAGTTCTGCAAATGAATACATCTCATTTTGAACACTTAATTACTGTAATTAATTGACAGAATCCTATCGAATCATATATGCAGATGAACGAGAAGAGAGACCCACCAGCCAGATTATTATTTTCAACACTAGAATTTAAAAAAATGATGGTTTACTTGCACCTACTGCCAAATATTTCGAAAGAATCTCAAACTCCCCAACTAGCTAAATTACTATTACATCAAAATCTTTATTCAAAACCAGAACACGCCACTAAAGCCAGTATATCATCCAATAATTTCACAAACGCAGTGCACTAGAAACTAAAAAGAATGCCCGTCAATCACCCATTAACAAGTTTTCTGAGCATATCATAATCATGTAATTTCTTAAAACTCGTTTAAGTTGTCAACACTGATAACAACGCCGAGGAACTGAAGCTAATCTGTTAGTCCAGTGATACAATCTTCTAAGTTTCCACCATTGTTCCTCTCACCGACAACCAAGTAAAAAAAAAACAATAGCAACTCAAACGACAATTAACATAAGTTACGCCGCCAAAACCTAAACTATAAACATCACATACAGCGATAGCGAGAGCGTACCAATTTCCGAAGCACACGATCGTAGTGGGCGAAGAACTGAGAGAATGCGATGAAGATAACGGCATTGGATGATTGAGGAGACGAAAGAGAGCGCTTGAGAAGGTGATGAAGAAGGAAAGCACCGCTGGTTTCGACGCAGTCCTCGACGAGCAACAGGCGACCAATCAGAGGCGAAGGCTTGGCCGGATCATCGAGACCTAGAGCTTCATCAAGCATATTCGAAGCCATTCGGTCCATAATCTTCGCAATTCTAGGGCGGAGAGCGGCGGAGCAGAGCAAGCAAAAAGAGAGTAGATATATTTTGGACAAATTGCAAAACGAACCCCCCAACTATATAATAATTGCTATATATTCACTCTTCAACTTTTAATTATAAAAATTAGACCCTACCACTTTCATGTGAAAAAATTGAGTTTTTTTCTTTTTATTTTTATTTTTAGTACAATTAAGTCCCATTAAGGCACTTATCTCCTTAAAAAATGAGTTCGAATCTCATTCTCATATGTTGTACTAAAAAAAATTTACTAGTAACAACTTATCTCTATACAAACCGCTATTGAATGTTCAACAACTCATTATTTAAAAAAAAAAATTCTCTATTTTCACACACATAAGATAGATCAATCTATTGCAATCAACAATCTCGATAGTTTATCTTAGTTTTTGCAATTTGCCTATAGATTTTATTTTCTCCATTTCGTTTCTCCTTAAATATAATAATTTAATCATATTTTAGTGATCAAATTATTATTGGGTTAAATTACAAGTTTGGTCTTTATAGTTTTAGCTCAATTTTAATTTAGTACTTGCAATTTTAAAATTTCAATATGATCCCTATAATTTAGCCAAATTTCACAAACTATAGAGACCAAATTCAAACTAATCACAGTCTATAGAGATGAAATTGTAATATAACCTTACTATTTTATTGGTTTCAATTTAATTTTCATTTCAGTGTTATTTGGTTATATTACGTTACATATAAAGTTACGAGAATTCGAATCCAATTATTTAAGAAATGTAAAGTTATCTTAGCCACTAAATTATTCCTATTACATCTCCTGGAATTCAACAATTGTCTTTATGTTACATTTATTTAAACAAATAGTGTATTTTATTTCAATGCAATAAAGAGATACAATGAACTAACTTTTAGAGAAAACATGTGACATGATAATTATAATTCATTCAAAGACTATTTTAGTGTCTTTCACTCTTCAATGATTTCAAGACAATAAATAGAGAATAATTTCTCTAAAATAATTGATCAGAGCTCATGAAGTATTATTTTCTATAAAATAAATGATAGAGTTCAAATGATATTTTTGATTCAATTCGAAAACAAATATGCAAACAGAAGTTTAAAATATACATTAATTTACTATTTTTTTTCAAAGAATAAACGAATAATTTAAACCAACCAAACTCAAATATTTCATGATTTGATTAGCAAAATCCCGAACCCAACCCATGGACACTCCCTCTCACAAGTTTAACAAATGGTCCATTCAACGAGTCCTCTTTTCACTTGGCAAATGTAGTGTTGATGAGAGCAAGTAACTCCCATATTTGTGCTGAGAACTACTAAAGGACCCCAAATGCAGAAGGCATATGTATGATTACAAGTTTTGCAATTCAAGCTCTGGAAAAAGTGTATACAAATGCACAACTTGAATCAAAAGAGCAAATCCAGAAGGGGGGGATGGGGGATAACTGTTCCCTAAAACGGTAAAACATCGGTAAACCGTTCTCTACGACTGTAAAATTTCGGGTGAGGTGGGACAATCCTTTAACCAGAGACCTATTTGTTTATAGATACGAAAACACCAAGCTCAATTGTACATAAAGAATCTTGTGCAAAGGTAAATAGGAAGGGGAGGGAAGGTGGAGAAGGAAATGGTTTAAAACAGGTGGTGAAGAATAAATATAAAAATTATACCAAAAAGAATAAAAGTTTTATGAGGAGATCAAAACCTGGGAGTAGAGGAGTTATCTGAGTATGCAACTGCAGCTTAAAAGAGGCGAATAAACCGACACCATCTGACGTGACTGGGTACTCGTTGATCGCCTCGGAGTGACACTGCAAACGAAATCTACAACATTGAAACATAGAGACAGCTGACGAGGGGGTTATGAAGGTTGCAACAATCTGATGATTAGATTTTGAACAACTCAGTGTCATGTTAGCTTCTTGTCAGAACCATCTTCACAGTTCTCGTCTAGAAGATCTAGGTGTTGATGAGCTACTGCGAGCGCTTTGAACTGGCTGGGTCTCGGGATCGTATTTTTGGGAAGCAAGATATGTTAGGGCCGTAACGACATCAGCAATGAGGGGTCGCATATTGGGCTGGTCCTGAACACACATTGCAGCGACTGCAAGAGCTTGGTATAAGCCCCTGACTGGGTATTGTCCTTGGAGCAATGGATCAGCCATCTGCCAGAATTTCCTCCTATCTTTAAATAAGGGTTGTGCCTGAGATGAAGAAAAGTGAGATTTTTCAGACCACTAATATTTATTACAGGACTTATAAACAACTATTAATGTAGCAAATCATATCATTTGACATAAATAATGTGGCATAAAATCTATTTTAAAATGCAGCAATATTAGATTCAGCTCGACTATCTGAACCATAATATTCCTCGAAATAAATAATAAAATCATGTCGTCTTGTAATGGAATTGGCAAAAGAAAAGGTAATTCCTAGATCTATGAGATTCAAAATTTTTAAAATAGTTAAACAGATAGGTAACAACAATAAACACCTAAATCATCATGGTTTGGTCTAGTGGTCAACAAGGGCTAATATAAATAGTCAAAGGGCTTAGAGGAAATTAGTTCAAAATCAAACCATGGTGGCTACCTACCTAGAATTTAATATCCTACCAGTTACTTTGACAACCAAATGTAGTAGGATCAGGCAGTTGTCCCATGAAATTAGTCGAGGTGCACGCAGGCTGGCCCGGACACTCACGGATATCAAAAAAAAAAAAACAATAAACACCTAAGCAAATGACAGTAGAAACAATCATGGTTCAGCTTCTTACAGGTTATGACCATTCAGAATGGACAGAAGTAAAAATATTTGCTGCCTCATGTCCATGCATTGGAACTATTGCATCTAAAAAAATGGCAATATAATGATCACTCTATCATGAATGTACATGCAAAAAAAATAAAAGTCAATTGAAAAAAGTATAAGAAACGAAGTATTTTTCATGCCCATACTCAATAGTACAACTCATAATCGTCGATGGGGGCGGCATTGATCCTGAATTCGACTTAATATCTCAGTGTACAATCAATTTGCACAAACAGGCTATAGCAGCATGCATGATGCAACAGATATTTTAGCATCTGCACGTCTGCACCTTACACCGTCTCTCCCATGTAGGACCACAAAAGCACAACGTGAATAATTATATGGCTTTCCTAGTCAAAAGAAGACATGACTTTCCGAACTAAGCACCACTGAGGTAAAACCTTCATCAAATCAGACTGCATTGCAATTTCAAGCAACTGATCATTTCAGATGTCTATGATTCACTTATGCTTTATGTCAATGAGAGTGTCGTGGTGTGCATATGCATGAGTTGTAACTGAACGTGGATGAAACACATGATCTTACCAATCCAACAGTCTTATTCGCATGAGGATGATCTCTAGAACAACATATTAATGTAACAAAGTAAAATTGGAAGGCATAATAAACTGGAAAACTAAAGATGAAATAGAAGAGATGGCTTTGTACCCATGCCACCAAATTGTGTTCCCCTGCGCCTCTTGAGTTGTCAATAGCTTTTCTGCCGGTAATAATTTCTAGCAAAACAACTCCAAAGCTAAAAACATCTGATTTTAAGGTGAGCTGGCCAGTCATTGCATATTCGGGAGCACAGTATCCATAAGTTCCCATCACTCTTGTGGACACATGAGTGTTATCCCCCACGGGGCCCAATTTAGCCAAGCCAAAATCGGATAGCTTGGGATGGTAATCTTCGTCCAGAAGGATGTTTGAGCATTTTAGATCACGATATATAACTGGGGGGTTAGCTTTGTCGTGCAAATACTCTAAGCCCTTTGCAGCACCTGCAGCTATTTTCATTCTTGTATTCCAGTCAAGCCGTTTTTTATCAGGTGGCAGATCTGGCATAAGCATTTAATGATGATATCATTACCACAAAAGAAACAAGATTAAAGAAGTATGCAAGAAGGCAAGATGACTGAAAAATGATGATAATGGTCAATAGTAGTTGTATATGCAAACCATGTAGATGGTCTTCCAAAGATCCCAATGGCATGTATTCATAAACCAAAAGTCTTTGATCACCCTCTGCACAATAGCCAATTAAATTAACAAGATTTGGGTGATGGAGTAGGCTTAACATTAGAACTTCAACAAGGAATTCCCTGTTTCCTTGTAGCCCATTTCGATCGAGTTGCTTGATGGCAACTACCTGTACTCAACAAAAGTACAAATATCAGAACCTTCCTGCACCACCCACCAACGTAAAACTCAATGCGAGTACTATTTCCAGTATGTGATGAGTGTTGAAATTCAAAGCTGTACAGCATTTTAAATAAAGGCTATCAAACAACAACAGTAAATTGCATATTTAGTGTATTTCCTTTTTTCTTTAGATTTTGTAATCTGTGCATTACGTGAATGTGAGAGACATAGGGATAGAGAGTATTACAGCTTCACTTTCCTTCCTATATAATAAGGCTGCTATAAACAATACCAAATCTTTGCCGATAACTCCATTTCTTTCTGACAGTTTCAGTCTAATATATATACATACATATACACATACACATATATATATATATTTCAACAAATTCTCAGGCTAAAAGGTTGAATATATGATTTTAGCAACTGGAAATGAACAATAACAATTTTTTGCTCAACTCCAAAATACCAATGTCAATTATTTCTCAGACTTAAAAATGGATGAACAATTTCAGCACAAATGTGAAACCAATGGAGCATTGTTATAGCTTGATTTAATCTTCTCAACTGTAACATTCAACACAAGCTGCAATAGAAACAATGGAAAGGACAAGGAGGGTGCAAAGTCATTGCTAATATGCTTACTTGTTGTCTTCATTAGCAGTTATCCAGATTACTAGTAAATGATAAACTTTCGTCTTTTTTCTTAAAGAGAGTGACGTCATGAGGGCAACAATATTGGTAAAAAAAGGTTTCCACCCAAACTCATCCAATAGAATATGATAGCCATGTTAAACATATTAGGATTGCTCAATCTTGCAGCATAGATAGCAGAGATGTCCAAAGTTAGAGTTCTTGGATGAAAGAATAAAGCAATAGACCTTACAAAAACAAACTCGACTTGAGAATGTGTATGCTGCGTGAATGTGTAGACTGTAGAGTGATCAGAGTTTAAGGCAGTAACAAACTCAATTAATATCATGTTTACTCCATTGGAGAGAAAAAGAAAAAATATAAAACTGACCTGATTTATGCTATCCAACCGTCCTTTATATACTCGACCAAAACCTCCTTCACCTAAAAGACAGTCTGCTCTAAAATACTTTGTCGCAGCTGCCAACTCTCGGAATGTGAATGTAAATGTTTGTGCTGAAATCTGATCAGAATCCCCATCTTTTAGGGCCTCGTTCTTCCCATTAAATGTCGGCTTTTCTATTAAAAAAAAAAGAAAGAATGGGTTTACAAGAAGATATTCAATAACAAATTTTGCAAAGAAGTAAAAGGAAACTTCAATAAGCATCATTGATACTTATGAACAAAAAAAAAAAAATTCTTAAAAGAAAAACAGGAAGTATTTTAAGACAGTCTGATCTGAAACAAGATGTCATCAAACAGTCCACCGACCCAAGATCAAAACATTGATGCAACAAAACATGGAAAGAAATAGTAGGTATCACCAAAGAGAAAGAAGAAGAAGAAGAGAGAGACAGAGAGGGAGAGAACCGTGGAACCGAATTAAGTTTATAACAGAGCAAGTAATCCAGGCATTATCATACACAACAAAGCAACCCAACTCGAAATGGGAATTCTAAAAATTGGGTTTTATTTAAATCACCTAACAAACATTCTCAAACTTCACTGAAAAAAAAAAAAAATACAACAACAATTCGCTACAAGAAATTAAAATTTCAAACCATTTCAAAGAGCCTCCAACAATCCTGGGTACAGCTCAAAATTCCGCGAAGCAGCTAGCTCTGACTAAATTTAAGTCGAAAACAAAATCCAACAACTCATAAACAAAAACATACTTGAAGAAGAAAAAAAACACAAAACACAAAACAAAACCTCCCATTCAAATCTTCGTAAATCCCCACAGATGGCGTTGGCATTGGCATTGGCAACGGATTTTCCGGCCGAAGTTGAGAAACTAAACTCCAGAGCGTACATTGGCAGGAAAACTCGAGTAGAATCTCGAATTGAAGCAAATTTAAGGAAGAGAAAGTGAGAAATTGTTTAACATTGTCCATTAAATTTACCTGAAGTGGATGGGATCGGATCGTCCTCCTTGTGAAGCTGCTTGGCCTTCTTATTGGAGCTTCCAGAACAGAGAAACCATCCCATTGCGTATTCTCTCTCTACCGTAGTCCACGGAGGAAGAGAGAGAGAGAAGGTTAAAATTCAGATACAAATACAACACTCTCTGCCCAGTGTATATATTATCTTTTTTTTCCTTACCGTCGTTTTTGCATAGATGTCCTCTAATTAGACAAAATTTCAAAAACGCCCCACATTTTATTCTTTTTGCATCGAGTACACAAAAGTGCTCGCTATTCAAAACAACAAACGTCGAGGATTCGTTTGAAATATTGCTTTATTTGTTTTTGAAAAAAATCTCACCGCAAGAAAAAAAAAAGTTTGGAATTTTTTTTTTATGAATTATGTGTAGTACAAATAATACTTTTTTTTTTTCGTTTTGATTGGAGTAGTTTTTGTTTTTGTTAGGTTAAGAGAAATAATAGTTCTCTCGTTGCTTTTCAATATATGTTAAAAAGTCAATAAGAATTTTTTTTGATGAAATTTGACCAAAAAGTTCATTTAAAAAAAATAGGTTACCAAAATATGCATTTTTGCATATCTATAAAAACAGTAGTAGTAGTAGGTAGAAGTTCAATTGAAACAATTATTTAAAAGTATAATATACGAATTTTTTAATATAAACATTGTGAGGTTTTTAATTTTTAAAAGGAAAATATGATAGCATGATGGATTATTTATACCAAATTATTCCCCAGATATAATCATGGTTGGGAGCAACATGGCATAAAATCTGAGGCGCCTTGTGTAAATTTATTAGTTTGAGACCTCATTTGCAAATATTTTATGCAATTTTATCTCTTTTATATACCAATATTTACTTTTATGTGATAATCGTCAATAACGAACCTACTACCATCATAAGAATTAATGATTATTTTAACGATTAACTATGACTAACTTATATTGAATTCATTCTCTATATTAAATTGTTTATATGCTATTTAGAAAATATTTTATTTAAATTATGCTAGATTTGAAACTCCAGAAGATTCAAGTAGATTGCTCTATAAGATGTTTTTCTTCTATAGTATATTTTTGTTTTAAAATTTGGGAGGACACTCCAACAAGGAAGAATCATGGGGCTTTTGTCCATATGCTTGCTACAGTGATGAGAGAATAAGAGAAGAGAATCGAGTATTATTTGTACTATCATTCTCAATTTCATATGATATGTCTCCTCTTAACTACAAAATATATTAGAATATAACATCACGAATATAAAGTAAAAATTCAAGGCTACAATCCTTTGGAGAATCCAATTTTTTTAAGTCATTATATATTCAGACATGGCAAAGATGGAAGATGTCAAACCTATACTTAAATTTAAAAGAAATAATATACATTATTTAAATTTACAATAATGACTCCAACAATGCATATCTTAGGAAATAAATATATATAAATAAAATAAAAAAGGGCATAATTTATATCTACATCGAGCTATGAAATTATTGAAAGGACCGTTGGATGCACGATCTCAAAATAACAAAGGGTGATGCAACATAGGAAATAATTTATCTTTAAAAAGTATATATAGCAAAATATATATTATTTTCCTTTCAGATTTTGGACCCAAATGAATTGGTTTACCAGTGAAATGCAAAGCTTTTGACCCAACGGTAATGTCCAAAGTTCTTGAGATTACAAAATAAATAAATTTAAATAATTTTTAGGCAAGTCATATTGAACCTATATCACTTAATTTATTCTTTTAAAAAATTAATTGTACATCAAGAATAAAATGTTGTTCTTGTTCGTTGACTTTCGTGTTCTAAAACTGTCTTTTAATGAAAAAGAAAATCCTTCTCTACCCAGCAATAAATAAATAAGGCAAAAACTCTCAAGAAAATTCTTATAGAGACGTCTTGACTCACAATTTTAATAAATATTTTGTGCAAAAAAAAAAACTGAGTAATAAAAAAACTAACCTACACTTGGGTTGCACTTATGAAAATACAAGTTTGTGTCACGTATTCTTAATTTGTATTTATGTATTTATAAAAATTTATATGCAATATAAAAAACCAGGTTTTAAACATTTGGAATTCGTAGACTCATAACTTAGCTGATAAGAAAAATATCTCTACGAAATGAAAAAAACAATTAAACCTTCAACTTCAAAATTATCTTATCTAGATGGATAGATAAGCACAATTCTTAGTCTTAGACTCTTAGGACTTTAAATACCCAATCTACCCCCCAAGAAACATTATTAATAAAATAAAAACCTTGGTGGGGTTGGAAGGAGGCTGGCATTGGATTTGTCAAAATTGGGAACAACCAAAAAAAAAAAAATATATATATATATATATATATATATATTATATTGCCTATATAATAATGCAAAACACCACTAGTACTTAACTACACCGCTAATATTTGGAAATAATTCAAAATTCAGTAAATAAACTATGCTCATTCATAATGGTTCAAACCCAATCTACTATTCCACTAGATTATTAATTGGCCAGATAATGAGAGCAAGTGGCACTGCCAACTGTTGCCAAATGGCAAGAAACAGTGTCATTCACCTGTTTTTGGTCACCAACCAGTCACAGTAAACTGACACGTGTCCACCAACTGAATGCTCCAACTTTCACTTTCAGCCGCTAACCTTTTGAATAATGAAAGAGAGCATTCAATATGTAAAGTAAGGACACCTACAAAGCAAGCCATTATGGAGATTTGAATCACAACAACATTATATTTATATTACAAAGTTGGTGTAATTTAATTCACTGACATGGGCAGAGACAGGGCTAAGATAAGAGCCTAGTGGTCTTTGTAGGCAAAATATATGCTCCTAACTTCTCTGACCTGCTATTTTGAAATGAAATCAGTAGGGAATTCTCTAGAAGGCCAGCCATTAAATGGGAGCTGTACTTGGAGAGGAAGGCATGAGATGTTTCTTAATACAAAGATTATACCATTATTATCCTGTAATGTAATCTAATAATATAACCAAACAAACAAAGAATTAACCAAAAAATTGGTTCTACCTGAGATATATTTCTATGCTAATACACAAAGGATTAACAAATCTTAGAAACTATTGATTGAGGTGGTATAGATACAAGAAAATGTGACTCCAAGATGGTGTGTATTTGAAATTTGTATATATACGATACGAGTACCATTTTTCTAGATGAGAGTTCACTCCTTGTCAAGGAGTCCGTTGCCGTTGGTGTGTTTCTGAATCTGATCAACGCCTGGATTCTGTGCCTCTTCTTCAGTGGTTTTCTTCTGGACGGAAGCTTCCTCTTCGACTGTCTTGCTTCCTTCGTTTGGGTCCTCCACATTGGATGGTTTTCCCTGTGGGGCATCGAGCAAGCATGATGTTAGATCATTCGGTTCGAAGAGAACTGAAGGGGAATTAGTTTTCGAGATCACCGAAAATGTAGCATTTCGTCACATTAAGTCCATGCATACCAATATACATTTACAGTTACGTAAAATTAATGCTAAAAGTTCATTCATCAAACAAGATGATAATTGAAAAGAATTAAATTGGTAGCTTGAGTTTAAGGAGCGGGTCCCAAACTCCTAACAACCTAATTTAATAATTTAAATAGAGAGAAAAATTTAAGTAATTGACTACAAAGGATATCATTATGGGTGGGATCTCAGTTGTGCAGCCCATGACCTATTTTTGAAAACGAAGTCTCTGTCACTTAAAAAAATGCCTACTCCATAGACTAACCCACATGACAAAGTCAATATCAAGAACACTTCCAAGAAACAAAAAAGTCAAGTTTATGGCAGGGACTAATCATAGGCAAGAAAATTTACTCGTCCAAAAAGCTATAGTTCTCCTCGATGAAATGCAAACCCACATGTAAACTAAGCAAATTGAGGGGATGGTTACGTCCAAAGGTACATACCAACTACCCTTTGACACAATAGGCTGATCCCAAGAACAATGGGACCTGTAGTGCGTTCCTTTCTCGTAAAGAGATTAAGGTTATTGTCTGAATGGACATGTTATTAGTCTCCCAAAAAAGTCGGTCTCGTCATGTTCCTCTGTGCTAAAGTTCCTGTAGCATGGAGGCTGACAAAGTCCAGTCCTAAGTGACATAGAGAAACGTAGGAAAAAAACAAAGAAAAAATAACTAGGCCGGAGCAATCATTTCCTTCTCTAAATATTAATGCATTTGTGAATGCGTGCTACATACTCATTTTTATGAAGAAATAATACTTCCATGTGCTCCTGCCCATTGGCCATTTCAAAGGAATAAAGGGCAGGTGGGGGGCAAGGGATCCGAACCTGGTTGCGTCCCTACTTATTTTTCAAGAATGAGCTCCTGATTTATATCCCAGTTAGTGCTGGTAAGTCAAACGTATGGAATCAAAAATAATCACAGATCTTTTGTAACTTTTATGACTTTTCATTTTATTCATTTAATATTTTCATTTTATTCGGTGGACCATAAGGTAGTTACTCTATTAGATCAAGAAACAAAATTCTATTAGGACTTTGGATTCTTAGTTTAATAATAGACTTTATTCAGATGTGAGGGATTTTTATTAGTAAAATATAGAATGAATTTTCCAAGTCATGAGCTCATACTTTCCTACCTCCCTCCTCATTCTTCTCCTCTCTTATCTCCGTTCATCCATAAGAAGCAATCCTGGGAGGTGCCTCGAATTGTGACATTCTCTTCCCGTTCCTCTTCATTGTAGTGATTGATGGTTTGAGCGAACCCATTTCTTGGGGGATGGAGAAGTCTAATTGGAGGTTTAAGAATGAGAAAAGACAAGATTCATCTGACATATGCAGTTCGCTAACCACCTGTCATTTTATTCTCAAGCAAGAGTCATAAACATTCCTTAATAACATCCTCCCTGTATTTGGAGTGTCAGAACATAAAATTAATAAGGATAAAAGCTCGATTGTTGGGTAAATTCTGATCCTCTGAACTTATAAGATGGGAAAATCTAGCAGAATGTAGGGCATCAAATCATCCTTCCTCTGTATGTGGGTCTACGTTTAGGTTACAACCAAAGTCCTCAATATTTGGTATTCTGTTGTGGAAAAGGTTTAAAAAGGCTCTTTTGACTTTTTTAGATTAAAAAATGTAAATCACTCCTCCTCGAAACTACAAATTTCTTGCGAACCTAAGATCGAAAATCAGAGGATGGAATCGACAAATAGAATTTGTTCTATGCCCGCAACAGAACTAACAACATCATCCTTTTCCGCAGATGCTATATACCCTCGAAGGCAATTAAAAAGGCTCTTGACTTGGAAGAGAGCTTTCTTCTTTAAGGGTTTAGACATCGATACAAGCCGTATCAAGTGACTCCCTTTCCATTTTCAGGGCTCAGACTAGATAAATTCTTGAAGGACTTATCGTGGGATGGGGGGATGGGTGAGAGATAGAGTGGAGGTTCTCATCTGAATAGTTGGAAAGTTGTGTCTAGAATAAGTGGGGAAGGAGGCTTGAAATAGGTAATTTAAGTACTTCACTCCACACTCCCTCCTCTACACAAGGTCTTTGGGTTGCCTCTTGCTATTGTTGCAGTATTTTGAAGTAATTCTTCATCCAATATTTCATGATAGAGTATGCTTCTTTGTCGAGCCTTTTTTTTGGTGCCTTTTGGTACATTTAGCTCAAAATAATAGGTGGGTCCTTGAAGGTGTAATGGGTGTTTGGTAAAATGTTAGAAATACTACATGTTCCAACTCCTTTCTTGGGTGCTTTTTAGTCTTTCTATGATTTCAATCTTCCTATATTTACCCATTAAAGTTAAGGCTATGAAGAAGCTGATAAAGGACTTCTTCATCAGGAGCGGGAAACATAGATCAAGGCATACACTTGGCTAAATGGAGGTGTGGTCCTGGACTCCTCCCTTCTCCTTCAGTATGGTGGCTTTGGTATCGGTTCTTTTTTTTTTTTTGTGAAAGAAACAATTTCATTGATATATGAAATTACATGGAGCCCATATAAGGGAGTACAAAAGCCCATAGATGGGTTACAAAAGGCACTTCCAATTGGACAGGAGGGAAGTGTAGCTATAGTAAAGAAAAGTATGAGAAGTTTTACACCATGATATAGCTTTAAACACTATAGCATCAAAAAAACGCTCAAAAATTGTGACTTGTCAATGAAGAGAAACAAAGTCCTCCTCCTTAAGTGGTTATGGAGATATACCCCATAGGACAAAGCATTGTGGAGAAGAGTGGTTGGCAACAGTGTATCAAATATAATCAGATTGCGTATAACTGAAGCTAGTTTCTGCCGTTTGATAATTTCTTTACACTCACAGATGGTCTCATTGTATTTCCTACGATACAAAATATTACTTTTGCGTGACATAATAAATTTTTCTTTTTTGGAAAAATATTGATTACGTCATGTTATTAAATTTCTCTTTCTATTTTTATTCCTATTGCATCTACACAGATTTTATTATTATTTTTTTTTCTGGGCTTGCTAACTCACTGGATTCATTTTCGGGAGGATGATTGGGCTAAACAGCTCCCGCTACAGAGTGCTATTATAGCCTATCTTCGAGAAAAAAGTGCATTTTTGGGAGGGCGTTTGGGCTGTACTGCTCCCTCATTACAAATTGATACTTATAGCCTATCTTCGAAGAAAAGTGCCTCTATTTGTGATTGATGGAATGGAGCTGAACAAGATTGGAGGTTCGAGATTGGCAGCTGAGTTGCCCTCAGAGAAAATAGATTTTGTTGAATTAGGAGCTAGCCAGGACAAGGAGGTTTGTTCACTTCTAAATCAGCTTTCAGCAAGCTTACAGAGACCTCGCCAAAGCTAAAGACTACATATGTTAACAAAGTTTGAAGTTTGATGTCCCCAAGAAGGTTAAAGATGTTTCTATGGTCCCTTGCCTAAAAATTCAAGAGAAGCTCCTAAATAAATTCCCCAATTTGCCTATGTCCCCCCCTTTTGCCAGTTGGTTTCAGTTGTTTAAGTTTTTGCTCTTCAAGGGGGAATCCTTAGATCACATCTTCCTTCGATGTTCTTTTGCTTACAGGGGCAGGTCTTTCATTTTGAGTTCACTTGGCATATCCTTATTTCAAATTTTACCTATATTCAAAGCCCTCACGGGCTGGAGATTTAAGGGTAAAGCTTAGGTTCTTTGAAATTGTCTACAAGATCTGTTCAGCGGCTTCTTAGGAAGGGGAGAAATAAGATTTCAAAAGAAAAAAAAAACATACTTAGATTCTATCATAATATAATACAGTTCACATCTTCATGTAGAGCTCCCAGCACATAAAATTCTTCTGTAATCATAGTTTTATGATCAACCTTAACTGGAAGACTCTTCTTTTCTGGCTCTTTTGGGCAAGGGTTTTCACTTCCCCAGCCCTAGGGCCTCCTTTTTTCTGCTGTTTTCTTTGTAATACAGTCACTTATCCAAAGAGAGAAATATTTTTTTAATTGTCAACAATTAGAATCCTTTCATGTAATTATATTTTGGCAGCTCCTGTGTTTGGTGGTGGCCTGTGATCTGTGTTCTTGGGGATGGTCTGCGTTTTTGTATCCCTTCATTGAAAGTAATTTACTGAGGGAAAATTGTGAATTCTATATTTTATTTTATTTTTTAAACCTTTTAAGAATTAAAAAAGACATTTCTACTTTTCAACAATTATTGAAAAGATGTATGATAATTTTTTTTGCGAAAGAAACAATTTCATTGATAACATGAAACTCCAAAGTCCCATAGAGGGATTACATGAAGCACTTCCAATTGGCTATAAGGGAAGAGTAACTATAGCGATGGAAAAGAGGAGAGCCTTTACACCATGTAATAACTAGATAGACTATAGCATCAAAAAGTCGCTCATAAGGGAGAAATTTGGCATTGAAAGTTCTTTGATTTCTTTCTCTCCAAAGAAGCCAAAAGAAAGCTCGAACGAAATTCATCCAGAGAAGCTTTTTTTCCTTTTTAAAAGGGTGGCCTGCAAGTGTGGATGCAATGAGGGGAGGATCTGTTGGCAATACCGTTGACCAACCAAAAGCGTTGAGGATGAAGTCCCAGAAAACTGATGCATATGGACATGTGACAAAAAGATGCTGCTGGGTCTCCAAATTGGATTGACAGATTGAGCACCATTGGGGGGATAAAGCCATATGTGGCAGTCTTCTTTGAAGTTTATCATTAGTGTTTATGGCACAGTAACTGAGCTCCCAAAGAAAGAATTTCACCTTTTTTGGGTAGAAATCTTTCCAAATGACGTCAGCAAGATGGGTTGAGGGGTCCAGGTTGTGGTGTGTTAAGTCCTTAATCAGGGAATTGGTGGAAAAGATAGCTTCTAATTTCCATACCATGATGTCAGCTCTTGTGGACAAATGGACAGCAGAGAGCTGCAGGTTGAGAAACACCCAGTCAGCAATTTCTTTATCCTTTAAATGTCTTCTAAGACCCAAATTCAAGCAGCTAGATTCTTCCTCCCATAGATCCCTTATGGATGCCTCTTTCTTCAAGGATAAGGCAAAGAGAAGGGGCATTTGTTGTTCCAAGGTTTCAGCAGTCAACCAAGGAGCTTTCCAAAAAGGAATGTTGCGACCATCACCGATTTTGTAGGCCAGCCGATCAAAAACGAGGTTTTGTGACTTGATAATTGCTTTCCATGGCCCTCTACTAGAAGGAAGGGAGGTTTGGATTGGTTTAAGGTTCCATGTGGATCTTCCATATTTAGCTTCAATCACCCTTTTCCAAAGAGCCGACCAAAGAGCCGATCCCTCTTTTATGTACCTCCAAACCCATTTCGCATGAAGAGCCCTGTTTTTCTGCCTCATGCTTGTCATTCCCAAACCCCCATCAAGGATTGGCCTTTGAACAATGTCCCATTTGACCAAGTGCAGTCCATTGTTTTCACTATGACCCTTCCAAAGAAAGTTTCTGATGATCTTATCTAGGGATAGAGCAACTTTTGATGGCATAGGGAAGAGAGAGAGATAGTAGGTGGGGGAGGTTTGATAATGTTGCTTGAATGGGAAAAGATGTATGATAATTGATAAGCAATTTTTAAATATTTAGTGAATATTTAATACAAATTTATCACATCATATTTATTTATCATACAACTTTAAGGTTGAGGTTGATTAAGAGATTTCCTAAAATATTAGAATATTATTAAAGATGATGAAAATTGTCTTCAAACTCGCAACTCTATAGAAGTCCATAAATTTGCAGTAAATGGAAATTAGGTACTTCAAGGAGGAAATATTATAATGAGCAAAAAGACTAAACCTCTATATAAAGTAAGAGGAAATTAGGCAGTAACCTTGTTTTTATCACGCCAGCCAAACCCAAATGGTCGACCGAGCAAGCCTATTTTTCTCATAGGGAAGTCCTGCGCAGATTCTTGACTGCTACGCAATGAAGAGTCTGATGGCAATGATCTGAAAAGTAAAGCCTGATTTTAACTTAAAATGTAGATTTGATTTACAGAATAAAAATGAGTGTAAAAAATGAATAAAGATCACAAGCTCGCCCCACAACTGTAAATATAGGTTTTATAAATGAACACATTATCTTCTGCCATGCTTTTCTTTTTATCGTACTACTAACCCTAAATTATTACCACCAAATTATGGAAAATCAAGATAAAGAATATTATTATATTAATAATTTTAAAGGACACTAAAAGGAAAATCTGAAAAAGAAATGAAAAATCAATAAATTCTGAGACAAATTTAATAGAACCATAACTTCCACAATTATTTGGATTAGAAATTATATATTCCAACTTAAACAAACTAAGCTTCCAATTCATTATCAGTAACTAGAGACAGAATAGAGCCAAGGCAGCTGAAAAAGATGTGATTTTAAAGAAAGTCAATTACACACCGCGGAGAATGCACAGACCGGGGAGAAGGCTGTGCTTTGAGTTGGCCAGATTGGTACTGCAAAGTTGCCTCCAGCATTGATTCTGCCATAACTGCTCTCTTCTCCATTTCAGCAAGTGCGGTAGTAGCTTGTTCATACTTTTCCTACACAAACACAGTCATCCAAGCACAAGGTCAGCACAGCAACAATTGATCCAATTTCATAGCAAGAGTTCCGCACCGTAACCTAATACTCCAATTCTTAAATTTTAAAAAAATATAATGCTACTTTGAAGTAAACGGTATCATAATCGTATAATACAATTAAAAGATAAATAATTAGAAGACTCTAGCCTAAGGGTTTATCCCTTTAATTTGTCAAAGGCTTTGTATGTCATATAAGCAATTGGTTATAACCTTCTCAATAGCCAAACCTATTATTATTATTATTTCTTTTTAATAAGAAACCACGTTTTCATTGAGAAAAATGAAAAGAAGAACAAGAAGAGCATACAAAAAAAACAGTCCTGCAAGAGGACGCCCATTCAAGAAAATGGCTCCAATCCAAAAGAACACCCATTCAAGAAAATGGCTCCAATCCAAAAGAATAACACCTAGTTGATCATTACAAAAGGCCTCAGAGATCAAACCTACAAAGAAGTATTATATCTAATAAGATCCAACAACATCCACAGATTTTTCTACCCCTAAATATTCTTTTGTTCCTCTCCAGCCAAATACCCCACAAGGTAGCCAAGAAGCAAGCCTGCCACAAAAAGTGACCCTATCATGAAATGGAGGGGACGGCAGCACCTCCTCCATCATCGCCCTATAGCCAAACTTATTATTGTTCATAGCTTCTAAATGGAGTTTAATCCTTCTGGGATTATTCATTTTATTTTGTTCTTGAGAGGAAAATAACCTTCTCAATTGGTCGATTTCAAGATTTGTGAACTAAATTTAGGTCTCAGAACTAAATTCACCAAACTGTCCTTGTCACCAGCATCCGAGAAGAGGATGTCAACCATATGGCAAATCCTTTAGATTGTGATGCAGTAAGCTGGCCTTAAATTACCTTGAACTTCTCTTGGGTGGTAATCCTGGATCTGCATCCTTTCGGCCGTCAGAGTGACAGAAAGAAATTCTGGTAAACTTTTTAAGTGGAAAAGGTCCCTTACTCTGTAAAGTAGTGGTAGATTAACTCTTGTACAAGTGCTTCTCTCAGATAAAACCTCTCCTCCAAAGATTGCTCACCAAATTGAAAAATTGATGAGAAACTCTCTGGAAAGGTGTGATGCCAAAAGCACTATAGTCACTAGGTTAATTGGGCTACAACTAAACCTACTAATGTAACCTATACCTCAATTGAGCTATGCATTGTCAATATCAGAAAGAATATTTGCACTCTCTCATGAAGTCAATTAGAAGATTCCCCTTGGATCATAGTTTATAGGCTGATACCATGGAAGGGTAAACTATGATCCTTTCTTAGGCATATGCCCTTTTTTGTGCAAACTTTACTCAGAGGCTGAGACTAGAGAATAGTTGACAATAAGCCTCATTCATATCGTTTCTACTTAATGAACTGGACTTTGGATAATGCAGGAACTTTTTCCTGCAAATCTCTATTTTTTCTTATTAAATATCTGCTTTTTTGTCGATCCTAACTCGAGTGGATAAGGCACCTAAATACCATTCCAAATGTCAATGGTTTGATTTCTCACCTCGCAATCATTGCACTCTTAAAACTATCTGCTTTTCTAATATCCCTGAAGTGCTCAAATCCATCAATACAATGATTGAATCCATGGAATCCTCGTATAATCCTATCTCTCCAGTAGTGTACAAATTGTTATTCTAGCACAGAGAATAGTCATCATCGTTCCTCCATTTTCCCTTTGCTTTGTAAGTCTTGAAAAATAATTCTCAACTCTTTTGAGATACAATGTTGAATGTCTAGAAGTGTTCAAATAAAATACTTGAAGCTTGCCGAGTGGTGTAAGAATGGGGACAAAAGTTAAGTCCTGCTTTTCGTGATACTTTTGAGTATAGAGAAATGCATAAATTTTTCAATGATACCTCTACGTATGCAACAGAATTTATGGGGTTGTTCCATTTAAACCAGCAGGCCTGGTGGCATTAGGGCATGTGAAAAAAAGTATAGGAACTCAGAGGGATAAGTTCAAATCTCATGATAACCACCAGCCTAGGATATTAAAATCCTATCCATTTCTTGACAACAATCTAGGATACTAAAATCCGACAACAAAAATTTTGTAGGGTCGAACAGTTGTCTCATGAGATTAGTTGAGATGCATGTAAATTTTTCCACACTTACAAATATAAAAAAAAAAAAATATGATTAATTGTGTCGATATATAAAGGAAAACAGATAACTTGAAGGTGGTGCTGCAAAGAAAAAGATATCCTATTAAATCACCTAGAATTTTCTTTTTAAAAAATATACAAATACATCAGGCCTGGTGGGGTTGTTCCATTTAAACCAGCAGGCCTAGTGGCATTAGGGGATGTGAAAAAAAGTACAGGAACTCAAAAGGAATAAGTTCAAATCTCATGATAATCACTTGCCTAGGATATTAAAATCCTACCCATTTCTTGACAACAATCCAGGATACTAAAATGCTACAACAAAATTTTATAGGGTCAAACTGTTGTCTCATGAGATTAGTTGAGATGCATGTAAATTTTTTCACACTTACAAATATCAAAAAAAATATGACTAATTGTGTCGATATATGAAGGAAAACAGATAACTTGAAGGTGGTGCTGCAAAGAAAAGATATCCTATTAAATCACCTAGAATTTTCTTTTTAAAAAATATACGAATACATCAATTATGTATGACCAGCCTGGTACTCAAGACGAGTCTGTCTTTTTTTTCCCCAAAAAAGAACTTTATCACAAATCTCAGAATATGCATGTAAGCGAACTGACATTGAAGGATTGCATAATATAAAATGATTGACAGGAGACAACCTGAAGCATTTGAGCCGCATATCTTTGTGCTGCAGAGTCTTGCTCAGCAAATCTTCGAGCATCTTCAGTTAGTCTTTGCTCTTGTTCCACCCGCATCAAGACCTAAGGCAAAGCGTGGATCCTCATAAGTGAAGAAAGATAATCAAAATTACACAAAAAAGGACAATAATGAAAGAAACCTGAAGCATTGCATTTTCCTGTTCCTGTTTATCAGCGAGAGCCTGCTGAAGCTCAGCAACCTCTTGTTCCAATTGTTCAACCTGCACACCAACGGAGTTCCTCAAACAAATAGATCTCTAGCAATGTCTAAAAGTAAACACTAATGTTCTGTTTGGGTATTTTCTCTGGACCATTCTCAAATAACTGTTTTCTATTTTTCGTTAACTTGTTATTTTTATAAATTAAAAAACATAATGAATTTGTCAATATATGTTAGAAAACTATTTAACGTTGCATATTAACAATTACCATTTAAAACAACAACAAAAAAAACATACGATAACAGAAAAGAAAAGAAAAAAAAATTGATTTGTTTCTATTTTATATAATATCCTATCAAATGACTTTTATTAATGAGAAAACAATTTTTAAAAAAAACAGCAAACAAACTGCCAACTTTTTACATAACAAAAGCAAAAAACAGTTTTAGTAACAATTCATCAACTAGCTCTAAATCTCTAGTTCAGAAGGCCATGCATAGAACTAACCGTGTGAGCAATGGATGGTACTGGATATATTCCTTAATGCTTCAGGTTTGTCTTTGAACTTGAGTAAAACTTCTCTAATTGGGATTCATGTGGAGGAAGACATCCTTCAGAATATGGCCAAGAGCTTGGGCTGTAAAGTGGAGAAACTTCCGGTTTCCTACTTGGGCATTCCCCTGGGAGGTAATTTTAAGAAGAAATCGTTTTGGGAAGCTCTTATTGACAGAGTGAGGAAGAGAATTGAAAAGTGGAAGAATCTCCTTCTTTCGAAAGGGGGAAGGTTAACTCTAGCTCAGTCGGTTATTACCAGTTTACCCCTCTATTTTTTCTCTATTCTAAAAGCTCCGAAAGGGGTTGTTAAGTAGATAGAGAGGTTGACTAGAAACTTCTACAGAACGGAGGAACTCTTAAAAGGGGCTTGCACCCACCTGGTAAATTGGGGGAAAACAGGCCTCCCCTTGCAGTGTGGTGGGCTTAGTATAGGGGATCTACAGCAGCGGAATAATAGCCTCCTTCTAAAGTAGCTTTGGAGATTCACTCAAGAACCACACGCCTTATGGAGGAGAGTGATAGTCAGTATTTATGGTGAGGACAAATACGGATGGGGTACTCTCCCTCCCAAAGGTAGTGCTAGAGGCAGACCGTGGTATGAGATCGCCAAAAATAGTACCTTCTTCTTCAAGTTTCTGAAGTTCAAAGTGCAAAACGGGATTCGTATTAAATTCTGGTTGGACACATGGGTTGAAGAAAGGCCCCTCAAGGATATGTTCCCTGATCTGTTTAATATTTCCACGAAAAAAGAGGCCACGGTTGCTGCCTGCTGGAATGGAAGTGAGAATGACTGGGATTTGGGCTTCCGAAGAGGCCTTTTTGACTGGGAAGTTGAAAGCTGGATCAACCTTATTCAGACGATAGATGTGGTGAGGCTTGGGGAAGGAGAAGACCATGTTGTTTGGTCTCTAGGAAAAAACGGGCTTTTTTCTACTCGTACTGCGAGGATAAAAATGGTGGAGTGCAACCCTTCCTTAAGATCTCCTCTCATCTCAGCGGTTTGGAATTTCAAAGCCCCAAAGAAGGTTAAAGTTTTTCTCTGGTCCTTGGCCCACAGAAGTCTCAACACACGACTTACTCCAAAGGAAGTGCAGAAATTGGGTGATTTCCCCTTCAGTTTGCAGCCTTTGCAACGAAAGTAGCGAAACCATTGATCATATTTTTTCTCACTGCCACTTCGCGGCAAGAGGATGGCATTTCCTTTTGAATATTTTTGGGGTGGCGACATGCTTCCCAAAACATATTGATGATTGGTTGGTGGAAATTCTCCATGGGTGGATGATTCCTAAGAAGGCTAACTTGATTTGGAGGTGTGCTTCAAGAGCCCTTTTATGGCATCTTTGGATAGAACGGAACTCTCGGGTCTTCGAGGATAGAATCAGCCCTTTTGACATTTTTTGTAGGAATGTACAGCACACTGCTTCTTGGTGGTGTATTAACTACGGAAAATTCTTTTGTAATATCAACCTCTCCTTGTTCATGAACAATTGGAAAGAGTTGGTCTAGTTTTTGGGTGGGGTTGCCTCTACCCCAGCCCGTTCGCTGTATCTTTCTTTTGTGATTAATGAAAGTTTCTCTAAGTTTCTTATCAAAAAGAAAAATTCCTACATATCACTTGCAGAGTACTCACATACAATAATTAACAGAAAAAAGAAAATGGAACAAAAATGGAAGAATTCTAAACAGGAAAATGGTCAATGCCACCTCATATTAGATGCTGTAATGAGTCATCCGTCAATAAAAGGAAGTAAATAGCTATATTCATAAAGGAAAGTTGACGCCAAAAAAGGTTTAAGATTAATACAGAAATCTTCAGTCAAAAGCATGGGATGCTTAACACGGAGGAAGCAAGGAAAGAACTTAAGTATTAAGGAATTTTTAATATACCCTAGCACTCAACTGCCGACGATTATCCTGCTTAACCATCTCCATCAAAGCAGTCTCCAGCTCCTCCGCTCTGATAAAATGCAGAAAGGTCACAAAGAGTTGTGAAACAAGAAAAACATATTAGAACGCAGGTAAAGGTAATTAATATAACTGTTATCTAGGTAACCAGTAAAACTGTATTCTGAACACCACTGCACCAAACAGAACTAGACATCATTCTAATTACTTTCAGGATCTTTGTCTCGTTTTTCAAACTTCTCTTGATCATATGTGCTGATTCCTTGTCATCTCTCATCTTCAGGATTATGATGCATATCTTTCTTCACTAATGAGCAATATTCAGAGTAAAACTCAGTTCTTTTACTGATGAAAATTCCAGATGCCTAGATGGAAGGACATCGAAGGTTCTTTCTCATGCAAATCCATTTTGAATTACTTGAGATATATTTGGTAATGGTTTTAACCATGAAAAGTGATTTTAAATGCTTAAAGATTGTTTAAAACTTGTAAGCCGCACACCTTAAAGAGGACACTTCACTCACTTTGCTTCGCACCTAGTCATGCCCAAGTGCAAACATACACTTTCTTACACCAATCTCTCTATGCATACACTTCCCCTCACTAGTCTTTCTCAACATGCAGTTTGTCACTCCTGTCAACATAATAATTTCTCTCAATACTTATCTCTCTCTACAAATTTCTTACTTCTGTCGTACTAGTTAGCACACACGCAACACGTATTTCTGGTCTTTTGATGGTACATTCAAAAGGCTCTTTTTGTTCTAATTGAATTAACTTTAAAAGAACAAGTCTATGCCAAAGTTGTGAAGTTTTTTATTCAATAATGGTTTAGAATAACTTGGTCTGATTTAAATAAAGAATATGTACCTTAAAATAGCAGATCGCTTTTCCTCCAACAATTTACACAATTCAACCTTTAACCATATTACCTGCACGTTGTTGGTAAGAGTTCAAGTCAAAGCTGACAATGAAGGTTCTTTTATTTACTAGCTCTTGGAATTTAAATATCATTCAAAGTTTATCTCTGTGGAAATAAAGTCAAGGAATTCATTTCAAATTACTGATTCTAACTATATATATGGAATTAAGACATGAATCAATCCTACAGCAAAATCCAGAACATTTGAAGAACCTCAGAGACTATTCAGATTCCAGCATATGTCATTTGGGTCATGATTTCCCTTTCCTAACAAGTTAGAACTTAGAAGCCAATAACTTGAACGTCTCTATGACAGAAAAGATGTCCATATTATAATAAATGACCTGCTCTTGAAGATCAGGAACAGAATCAACCTCATCTTCCCCAGTCAATGAAATAAGAATATCATCAGCATTGGTGGACCCAGACTCCGAGCGCGACAAATCACCATTTATTTGTGAACCATTCTTTGTTTCTATCATCATTGATTTTGAATCATGCTTAAAACTGTAAAGCTTAGAAGCTAAACCCTGAGAATTCTTCCAAGCTCGAAGCCCCTTGGATCTTTCCTCAATAGTGGTGACTACAGCAGGTCTATGTTTAGTTCTCAGCTCCCTTAATCTAGCTTCATTGACATTTTGGAAACCCATACAAGCAGTCAATACAAGTTGACTGCTATCAAATGTTGAGCCAGCAAGTGACTGCAGCAAAGTCACAGCATCTCCCGCGTCCTTTGTAGTAACCAAAGCAGGGCCTACACGTAACTGAGAACCAAATGAAATTTCACGAAGCATAACAATCTATGGTAGAGTATAAACTGTTGTATGAACAAATAAATAAACGATATGTTTCAAAAAAAAATAAATAAATAAACGATATGTTTCAAAATAAATAAATAAATAAACAATAAATGTAAAGCAATTGCTGGGATCCAGTACCATATAGCTCCATCAGTGCAAGTGCTGTTCTGAAAAGCATGACACGGTTTCCTTCAAAAAGAAGAACATCCCAAACTCGAAGAACTGAAATCAAGAGAAAGGGAAAGGCTCAGATGACAGACGACTTCATGGAATATCCACATAATTAAATAATGACAATGTGAGTAGGTGTCAGCAAGATATTACACCACATGGAGGTTAGATATATTCAAGTGAACAAATTCACCAGAGAAAAAAATAATTAAAAAGATACAGCATAAAACCTGACCACTTTCCCATGGTAGCATGTTCATAAATATGGTTAGGAACCACGGCCCCGTAACCCATGCCACCTGCACTCCGAGGTAATCTAGATGATTGACTGCAGAAGAAACAAAAATAAATAAATAAAACTAAGCACCAAGAAAAATTTCGAACATAAAGAACACTTTGTTGCATTCAAAGTCAATGAAAAAATAACATGAATATACAAACCCATTTTAGGAAATCTCTCACGCACCAACTCCTCAAATACAAGTTGATCTACCTAATAAAAAGAGGAACCATCAGAATTGTTGTTAGTATTAAACCTGCTACATATTGTAAAAAAATTGTAGAATAAATAAGGAAAAAAACAGATAAGAGCAAAGCCAATAACTTAACCGAAAAGATAACATACTTGAGATTCAATCATTTCCTCTGAGTAATACCCATCAAAGTAGTCATCAATAATCCCCATTAAGGTCCTAAAAGATTTTTCAGACAAATGCGAGTGTATAACCGATTAAATTGTAATATAGTCTTATAGAGAGATTATATTCTCTAAAAAGCTCCATATGCAGCACATGCACAGGTTATGGCTATATACTCCTCTAGAAAAATAATACTAAAGAAAAGAAGGAACTTGCTAACATGCTGCCATAAATTTACCCACATTCCATCAGCAAAAGGCACTCTGATATAAGTGTAGACCTACTCACCCACCCCAGGTCACGTGACAATATAGAGAAAACAGCAAGAAGGTGAAGAAATAGATCATGTCTGATGTCCGCAAAAGAAATCATGTCAAATAAGCATGAAAGCTTACCAAAAAGCGTTTTCTTCAGGCATGAGAAGCAACAATAAGCCAGCAAAGAAATTCATGGCCTGAAGACAGAAAAATTGAGCTATCAAGATACGCGAGAGAGAGAACATGAGACGAGTTTCTTTGATTGAATACAATATCAGATCCTATAAATCTACTGTGAATTAGAACAGCCAGCACAAACCATGCAGTTAACGGACACCAATCTGAATGTACAAGTAAAAGATTGAGTATTACTCAACCCCGAAAGGCTTCATGAGTTTCAGTGTTCCAAAGCCTTTTTGCCAGTGCTGCCTAAGGAATTTTCCACAATCCAAATAAATATATTTGCATCTTTAAAAAATTACCTGACAATATCCAACAGAGGGATTATGTCGAGCATATGCAGTCAGCAAACGCCTTAATGCATTTCTACCATCCACATCCAGAGCTGGATGACCAGGAAAAGTGCGAGGCAAATCCTGCATTTAAAAGGATGATAGAAGGGGGGTTGTAAGTACACTGAGTGTAGAAATACTTGGGGAAAAAGGGAGTGAAGACAATGCAGAGACCTTTTCAATTTGCCCTTTCCATTTCTCAGTTGTACATACAGAGTCTGTAGATGACCCTTTGCTGTTGCTGTCTGATTGAAGACTATGATTTTCCACGTTATTCTCAGAATTTGTATCTGAGGCTAGGAGATCTGTGTAATACTTTTCAACCCTCCTCGCTCTAACTCCCACAAAAGTCTGCCAAAGCTGAAATTGCACATAAAAAGGCAATTGAGAATTTTAGACTGAAGAACCCCTTGATAGGAATAGGAAGTATGATAAAGAGAAATCCTACCTCACCCCGAAGAGCCATTGGCACCCCACCTCTCACGAGGACCTCCAACTCCTCTCTCCATGGAAATGAAGATTCAACAGGCAACAAAATAGCAGGTATACCTACCACAGGGCCATTGACATTGTCACCTGAAGGAGCCTCCTGTGCTGGATCAGACTTCTCCACGTCATAAAACTCATCCTCAGAGTCCTCCTCAGAGGCTCCACGAGGTGATCTAGCCTCTTCTATAGTAGTAAGCAACTTTCTGGTTCCAGTGTCATTATTATTATTTGATAAATCTTTCTTTTTCTTTACACGAACACTCATCATGGCTTCAATTTCTCGAAGTGATGGTCTAATTTCAGTCCATATCTGGATCTTGTGAATCTTTGTATCCTTTTCTGATGGTACATCATCACTTTTCAAGCCATTTGCATTCTGAGGGATATTACTATCATCAAACCCTGAATTCTGCCTGTTTGGATCTTCTCGTTTAGTGTCCTCATCTATACTAGAATCTATCTCTTCCTTGACAACTTCTACATGTGATGTCTTTTTGTTGTCTTCCACTGATAACTCATTAACAAGTGACTGAGCAGACTCTGCTTGACGGTCCAGGAAAGACTTCCATTTTTCTGATCTTTCCTCCTCTTCCTCCTAAGTTACATGTACATTGAATGAGCCAGACACTATATGCATAATTTGTTTTTTTGGCAAAATTTATATTGTAAACAGTAAAATCCTTAAGTTCCCATTTTGTAAGTTTCGGGAAGAACATTTGTAAGTGGAATAGAACCTTGTAGATATTGGCATATTCTCGGTAACGTTGTACATGCTGAGGTCTCACAGCAAATCCATATGCGTCCCTGTATCAATATCAATCAATTTTTCAATGCACAAAACCCGTCTGTACATTGTGCTATATAAAAGAAAGACAGGACAAGTAATTTCTTGATGTATTTACAAAATGGAAACAATTCAAAACTAAGCCTAGCGTGAAATAGAAGCAGATACCACAAAGGTGAACTTCCAAGAGTAACCGAGTTTAAGTTACCTGCCATCATCCTCCAACGACTGGCTATTTAGACTAGACAATAACATATTCAGAATGCCGAATTCCAGTTTCCATGGCGTTCGGCATAAACAAAGCACAGTTTCAGTTTCGAATTACACGCATATGCAGATTGAGTCTCGAAAACGTACACTAATCAGCAAAGAAATCCACTGTTCGAATCACGATTATTCATTCATTCATTCATTCATTCGTACAATAAAAGCACGACTTCTCCACGACTCCTCCACGACTCCAAACACGAAAGAACAAAAACCAAATTTCAGAAAACAAAACAAATGCTCGTCAAATCCAATCACAAAGCCACCTAAACCGAAACGATCGGGATATCCAACGATGCAAAGCTAACAAAATAAACGCGTGCAATGCTGTTACGCAAACGGAAATCAGTTAGATCAGATAGAGAAAGAAAAAAAAAAACCCTACGAATGACGGACACATTGATTCGGATTCCCATGATTTCGGAGCACGTGGAGCTATCAAAATCGATGCCAGTCTAGAAATGGAAACGAAACAAGGCATTTTGATTGTACCTCTTGTGATCGAAGGTGACGAAATGGTTCGCGGCTTTGCTGGCAGCCTTCATTGGCGAAGATTGAACCACACAGAGAGCTTCCCGCGGAATTGAAGGTGGAGATCTCGGACCTCCCTTGATTTTCTGCAACTGAATTCGCAGAGAGAGGGAATCGCCGAATCGGAGTGTACTTGTAGCGAGCAACTGAGAGAGAGGAGAGAGGAGAGAGTGAAGCACATGGAAATGGCCGAAATTAGCGTCACGTCATTAGGGGAGGCTGGCTCTGGTAACTTAGCACAGAGTCCAAGATAATGAAACGAAGCAAAGGGGAATTATAACGTACTGTTTTTTTTTTCTTTTTTTGAGCTTTCTCGATTTTTGTGTCCTTTCTCGTAATTTCACAGTGCCAGAAAAACAAAAATAAAAATGAAAGTGTTTGCTTTGCTTCTCTGATTTGGACACGTCAGCTCGTGAACTTTCGGATTGGGGTCCATCTTGCCATTGGATCGCTCGATCGCACCGCCGACAATTCTCAATTTACTTTTTGTGGTTTTAATTTTTTCGTATTTTTCTTAAACGATGATGATTGTATTTTTTTGTGTGAATTTACTTTAGTTTTTTCAGGTCTTTTGAGGTAAAATTTATGTTTCTTGTTTTCGATTTCCCTTTTTAACAAGTGAACATAAAATTATGCAAGTTCCATAGGATAAAATAATATTTCTATTTATATTGTGTAACAATAAATAATAGACTTATTTTTGTTATTTCTAAAATTTTCATACAACTTTTTAAAATACTTATAAAAAATAAGAAACTATAAATATAAATATAAATAGTTATTAAATGTTTAAATTTTTTAATAAAATTAAAAACTAACGTTATAAAAAAATAGTTATTAAATATTTAATTTTTTTAATAAAATTAAAAACTAACCAGAAGAATGTTATCAAATTTGCTCTTAATATCAATATTTGTTTCCTTTCTTCTGAATATTAGTTAAATTATAAATTTGGCCAACAGCAACATATATCTTTGACGAAAAATAGTTCAAATCTCTATCTAATCTAATTTGTTGTTGGACTAAAAAAATATGTATACAAATTTGGTCCTTAAATTTTATAAATTATTACTTATAATTGGTCCCTAAACTTTAAATATAGTATTTAATAGATTTTAAAAATAATCTAATATATTTATAAATTTTTAATTTTGTATCTCATAGATAAAATAATATACCAACTAAGACAAAAGCCAACAGTGAGTCTGGTAGGTGGGTATATCAAACAAAAAATTAAACATTCACCTTTAAGGACATATTAGACACTTTCTAAAGCTCGATACCTATTATAGACACTTTTTAAAGTTAAAGTAAGTTATTAGACCCAACTTAAATTTGTAGTTAAAAAAATAAATAATTTTCCTACACTTTTAATTCATCAAATTTCACCCTAAGATAAGTTTGTAAAATCTGACCTTAAACATGAATAAGTTGCATTTTTTACCATAAAAACCATATATATATAACATTATTTGAAAAGTTCAACTTTTCACGAAATTATTATTTTTTTTTTTCGATTTATTTATTTTCATGGGTAGCCTTTTCGTAGAAACTAGGATTCGCATAAACAATTAAATATTTTACCATAAAAAGTCGTCTTTGAAAATTCGTAAAAGTACTTCTCACAATTAATAATTTCCGTCACCTTGAAGTTACATTTATAAAAAACAATAGTAATAAAATAAATGCATTTGAGGAGCAGAACATAAAAGCTTTTTTTTTTTTTTTTTACAAAACAAACTTTTGTCAAAAACACATTTAAATCTTTCCGGTGGGTATCTATTTATTATTATTACTACTTTTTACATTTGGAATCGGTGGGTATCCATTATGCTCGTGAAGGATAAAAAGGTGAATAATTTAAATTGGGATAAAATGACTTTAATAGCCCTGGGAGAAAATGAAAAATATCCGACATGTCGATAAGGATTTTCGGGACGACGTGGGATTTTCTCTCTTTTTTTTTTTATCCAAAGTTTTTATCATGCGTGGTAAATTACGCTTCATTCTACTGTTAATTACCAGACAACCCATGTGGGTTGAGTTGTAGTTATTGGGTGATTCGTGGGTCAATCTGCAATTCGTTTTTCTTTTTACTATTATTGTTGTTTGTTTGTTTTTGTCATGCGTTTTCAGAGCTTCAACTTTGGTTCTGCGAACTTGTCCCCCGCACTATGAGCGAGAGATTACTTATTTAATAGTTTTTTTTCCCTCTGAAAATCAAATTTTTTTTTCCTTTTTTTTTTGATAGCCTCTGAAAATCAAAGTTATTTAATAGGTTAAACTTTGAAATTTGTATCATATCAATAAAATTTAAAAAATCTCCAACAAATTTTAAACATTTAATTTCACGATTAATAAATTTAAATAGTTTTAAAAATATCTATCAACTCTCTCCATTTTTTTCCCTAATAAGGCCTTAATTTTTTTTTAATTTTGTATCTAATAGGTCTTTTACTCAGTCGATGTTTTTAAAAATTTAAAGATTTATTTAACAGAAAATTGATGGACGATAATTTTATTAGATACAAATTTCAATTTTGTGTTAAATAAGTTAGATATGTACCTTTAAAAGTACACGACTAAAATGACACCAATCTCTAGAATAATATAATTCAATAGAGGACAAAAATTCAAACCATTTGAATGTTAGTAATAATTTGACCAATTAAAATATGTTAAGGCTAAAGTTTGATTCCGGATCCTTTGTGAATAAGAATGGAGCTACAAATTTTATGAAATATAGTCATTCTAACTCTTTTATATATTAAATTTCAATTCTAAGAATATAGGATGGCAAACTATTAAAAAAACTATGATATTTTAAGTATTTTATATATTTTTTTGAATTATTACAGGTTAAGTGGATAGCCATTGCTCATTCTCTTCTTCTTCACCCCTATTTTCCAAGCTTCAAGTTGAGAAATTTAATTTTGTGTAATTTGTTTGAAGTTTGAATTTGTATAGTTGTAATTGAATTATGTAGAACAATAGAATTTTTTCTGAAACTCGAACCTGGATCTCAGGTGTTTAGCCTCTAGTCACTGAACCAACACTCGAAGGTACACAAAAATTGTGCTTTAATTTTCAAATTGATGGTTCATAAATGTCATTTACAAAATATATATTAAATTACAATTTTAGTCCTAACTTCTCTATCAAACATAATTTTAATTTGGTGCTTCGGGTTTTAAAAGTTTTAATTTAATCATTATGGGTTTAAATTTCCTAATTTGATCATTAGAGTTTGATTAAATTTAATATATTACTTTTAAATTGTCTTTCATACCTCACATAATCTCCTTATATTTTTTACTTGGTGAGACAAAATAAAGTACATCACATCACCTCTACACAAAAGAAAAATGTTATCATCACGAAGAGACCGACAATTTGTGAGGTTTGACTAAACTGTAAGGACTAAATTAAAACTAAATTCACCTCATATGTACTAAATTGAAAATTTTTAAAATACAAGGACCAATTTGTTACCCATATTTGTAATTTTCCTTGAAAAATAATGTTTAATATAAAAGACAGATTCATTTATATACCTTCCAAATTTTAGTTTGGCTCTAACATAACACACGAACCTAACTTAACCAGTTGAAATACAACTTACTTTTCTAAATATTTGAGGTTTGAATCTCTTCCTCCGTCATTTTAATTTAAACATTTTTTTTAGTAATCTTCTTTCATGTTTAAACTACATGATTGTTAATCACGTTAAAAAAATGATATTTTAAGGTTATCATCTGCAGAGTGATTATTAAAACATGTATTTTGAAGCAATCTTTTATTTATTTATTTTTCATTTATTATCAAACACTGTATATTAAAAGAAAACACTTTTAATCATCAAACATCATTTAGGAAACTCAGCCAAATAAATATAGGCTAAATAAGTAATTATTTGAAATGTGTGGGTACAGAAAGTGGGCTTCTTCTATATGTATACATATATATAAAGTGAAAATTATACCTAACATCTATAATTTTTATCCAAATACTAGTTTATTAAATTTCGAATTATATCTTTATTTGGTCTATATCATCAAACAATCAAGCTAATTACGATTATAGAGGTTAAGAAAGCAAAAAAATAAAATAAAAATCGTCGAAGGTTCGAGACTTTTTTCCAAGTTTTACAATATTGAACGAAAAATTTATAATTGATAGAATTTGACACGACATGTCTGTTAATTTCTCCATCTATTTGTTTATGTGGTTTATCTGATTAAAATTTAATTGGTAGAGTGATATATCATCACTTTATCAGGAGAGTCAAATGTTAAATGTTAAATAAGTATTTAAAATATTTGTAATTAAGTTTTCATATTCATTTTATTTTGGTCCACAATTTTTTAAATAAAAATATTACACATTTAACATTCAAAGGATAAGTGTTACTCTTTAAATGGTACAAGAAAAAGAAAAACAAAATATATACAAGTTATTGCCTTTAATATTTTACTAATCATTTAATAAATAATCGCAATATATTTATAATTTTGAAATAATCTAATACTAAAGACTTTAAACAAGATATTTACCAATTACGCAAGAACCCAAAGAACTGTGTCTATAATATCAAACTTCAGCACAAATTGATTAGTGAATGTAACAAGAACACAATTTTAATAACGTGTCAGGTTTAGGATTTTGGACCATGATTTGGAATCCGGATTCGGCACCTCTTGACCCCTGCGTCCTCTGTGACTATCCCTACAAAGAAGCATGGTTAAGAAAGCTTAAAAAAAAATTATAGTTACTACTTATACTGACAATGTACACATTTATTTTCGGGACTCGGGGCATTATATTTTAAAGATTATCATATTTAAACTCTATCTCCGTCTCTAGTTGAATCTATTACTTTGAAAAAAAAATATATTTCACAAAAATTGGACAAATATATAAACTCGTATATTAATTACATACGTATAGCACAATATACCTAATGTAATCAATGGTATACTTTCTCAATTATACAAAATACTATATCAGTAATATACTTTTCAGGTTTAGTATATCAACAGATTGATATACTTTATAAACAAATCGACAAAATATAAAAAATATCAACAATATTTCATTAATACAAACGTAATATTAATCTTAATCTTCTTAACAAACTTATTTAGAAATGGTGATACAATTATTTGTTAATTTAATTATTTTTTGAAGTTTTTATTTTTATAACATTTTTTCCAAAATATCTATTGACACTCACCTATGACAACGAAATTTTATCGATATTTTCATCGACTCCGTTAAATTAAGACCTCAACATTTGCATCGACATTGATTATTTAAAACCTCGTGTAGACTACATTTTAAATGTCAAAGTCTAAATTTCATGAAAATATTGATGAAAATATCGATGACGATGAATGTTTAATTATGTAAAAGTTAGAGAAATTAAAAAAATTTCGTAAAAAATATTTAAATTAACAAATAAATATTTTTCTATTTATAAATAAATTGTTAAAAACAATTAATATAAATATTATGTATATAGTAGGGACATTTTATTGATATTTTATCGATTTTTTTGTATTACTATGGACATATTAATCCGATACACGTCAATGGAAATGTGGAGGTGGACGGATATTGGAGATGAAAAATGATCATATTTACGGATTATTTTTTCTTTGAGATTAATTTCCAAACATCACATATTATTATTTTTACATTGTAAAATTGTCAATGTCTTGAAGCATATTTCAAAATAAAATTGTGGGTTTGGGGGAGGCCATGGAGAAACCAAAATCAAAATCTAGAAAACAAACCAGTCGATCAAGCCAAACACGAAAAATAAACAGAAATGAAATTCATGCAAAATTCAAATAAAATCAGGCACTTTCCCCCAAAATCCAGCTAAAACCAAGAAATCCCCATTCATCGTCCACCACCAATCCTATCATAATGTTAAGCCTTAAGCAGACAACGATAATGGCGGCCACTTTCCATGTCCACAACCCCTTCTACTCTCCCCGCAGAAACGTCCACAATTGGCTGCGTTCCATTTCCCCCACCGCCGGCCGCCGCAATCGCGCACCGCCGCCGGTTCTGCAGGGCGGAGGAGGAGAGAGAGATTCAGTGAATTATGGAGGTGGATGGTGGATTTTAGCACCACGCGCAAGCCTCGTGCAAGATAAGGGCCCTCCTAAATTTTTAGGGTTTCGTAGCGGATATAAATGTTTCTTGTTGGGGTTTAAAAGGTCCAATTCGAGCGAGAAAAGAGGAGGAGTTTTCGGGTCAGGGTCAGGGTCAGGTTCTGCTTCTCCTCCCTCTGCCGGGTCTGAAATTGTGGCTGATATGGGTTCGGAGAGCAAGGACCATAATAATGGCTGGTACGAAGAAAACGACTTTCGCAGCGACATTCAATCGCCGTTAATGCACCAACACGAACCACAACGCTCCAAATTGCTCACGTTGCCCACCATTCTGACGCTTGCCCGAGTGGCCGCCGTCCCGATATTTGTCTGCAGTATGTTGTTCGATTATGCATTCACTTGTTTCTTCTTTGTTTATCGCAATGGTGTTTGTTTTGATCGTCTGATTGGAATTATTTGATGCGCGATCAATGTTAGATCTCTGATTCTTGCGTGTTTCGAGTTACGACGTACGCTTTTGGTCTGAAATTGGCTCCGATTATAGCTTCTTAGCATTCGGGTTATTCTCATCGGTCTTGTGTTGGAAATCAATGTCACCAGTTCCTGTATGTGTTTCGTAATAACGATCGCTGTAGGATTTTTCTCTATCATACATTACGTTTTTGCAGAAGATAAGATATTATTATTATTATTATTTTTTGTTTTATTATTATTATTTTTTTTGTGAAAACGAGATTAGATTTGCGTTAGTATCACTCTACTTAATTAATGTAGCTAATCTTTGCTTCAGCTAGTTATTGGATAAATTGCCGTGCTGAGATTACTTGTGCACTTAGAAGTTAGAACTTGTAACAAACAGTTTTATAGGGTTTTATTATACAAAATCTTCCTTTCATGTTACTTTATTTTGTTATTTTCACCTGAAAAAGTAAAATCCAGTTGATTATTGTGGGTCTAAAACATTTATGATGGCCATACATGATTAAAATTGTTGTCTACTACTAGCAACGTGAATGCCTGATTTTGTTCCCTAATTGTCGCCGAAAACTATTGATTGTATTTTGCTGCATTTGGTTGTGTAAAGCGGTGATTATTAGTGCACTTGATCTTAGTAAAAGAATGCACACATTTCTATACTAGCCTTCTCTGTTGATGATTGGTTTGTTGATCTCAAACCACTTCCCTCTAGTTTGTAGGAATCAAAGTAAAATTCCATTTTTAGTGCACTTGAAGCTAATCATAAACATGTGTGTTTCTATTATTAGCCTTCTATGTTGATAATTGGTGGGGAACGACTGCAACAACCAGTATATTTATTGCTGCAGCAGTTACGGACTG
The DNA here is from genome assembly GCF_013281855.1 of Momordica charantia. Taxonomy (NCBI): domain Eukaryota; kingdom Viridiplantae; phylum Streptophyta; class Magnoliopsida; order Cucurbitales; family Cucurbitaceae; genus Momordica; species Momordica charantia. Next base: position 26,364,916 of record NW_028275167.1, on the reverse strand, counting down.
GCTAGATGGTTATATTGCTCGTAAGGTATGTTATTCACATGCTTGAAGTCCGTATCTAGTACGGTGGGAGTATTGGCTATGTTTTTTATAGTTGTGTCAATTAGTTTGGTCCTAATCTTTAAATGCATTTATCAGATGAGGTTGGGTTCTGCTTTTGGTGCGTTTCTTGATCCAGTAGCAGATAAGGTTTGTCCTTCTTTTTAGATAAGGTTCAGACTCTCGAGTTGATGTGTTGAAAGAAATTTAATCAATCTTGTTCAGTTTAGATATCATTCAAATACTCTGTTAATCAACTAACATTCCTCTACTACAGCTTATGGTTGCTGCGACACTGATCTTACTATGTACACAACCCTTGGAGGTTTCTGTGTTTGGTCGTGTTCCATGGCTTCTGACTTTACCTTCAATAGCAATTATTGGCAGGGAGGTAATACATTTTCTGGCCTTGTTGGTATTTCTTACAATTAATGCATCTGTGTATCATTGTCCGGTTTTTTTTGTTGATAATTGGGGTCTCAGGCCTACTCCTTGCATTTTGCATATGACCTGCTCCCACTATTTCCTCAGGGGTTGGTTGGGGGTGGTGTATGAGTGTTGCTATGTTCTCCTTGATTAGACTCCTTGCATTTTGCTTATAATTAAGAGGTATCAGGAGTATGATCCATCCCATTAATTCCTTGAGGAGTAAACTTAATTTTGTACACTTTCATTAGTAAGTTTTTCGCCCCTCTTGAAAACATATTTGAATTCTTAGTCAAATTTCAAAAACAAAAATAAGTATCGGAAAACTCTGTTTGGTTTTTAAAATTTGGCTTAGATTTTGAAAACGTTTATAAAAACTATATAGCAAAACAAAGAAACACACACCAAGTAATGTTTCTATGCTTAATTTTTAAAAACAGAAAACAAAAACTAAATGGTTATTATTTAGTGTTGTTTACTTTATTAGACTCCCTTTGGTAGCTGCTTACCTTCTTATTTGTGCGATATCAACTATTTTCATAAGAAAAATCTCAAGTCTTTTTCTCCCTACTACACCCTTTGAATTTTTTTACAAATATTCTCACGTTATTGATGTTTTTTGTTTTTCTTGTTGAACCTTCAATTTGAGAATGCCTTCTTTAATTATTGGTGTTCCCCTTGCTTACATCAGATATGGCACACGGCAATTGTGCCTGTTCCTGTTTTTTAACCCTCTTTCTTCCTGCTTTTGTATCTTTGATTCATCTTCGAATTCATAATGGATATCTCATGGATAGTTCAATTTATTGTAGATAACCATGTCTGCAGTTAGAGAATGGGCTGCTTCCCAGAATAGTAAGCTTTTAGAGGTTTGTTTTTCCGTATACCGAAAACGCAATTGAGTTTGTCCAAGTCGATGAAGTTTTGATTCCTAACTCGATATGCCAAAAAATAGGCTGTGGCTGTAAATAACTTGGGGAAGTGGAAAACAGCGACACAGATGGTTGCGCTGACCACCCTTCTGGCTAGCCGAGACAGCAGGTTCATTTTCTCTCCATCTTTCACAGCTCAGACAACATGAAACTGAAACATTCTTCAAGAAAATCCCCAGAATATTTCTTGAATATATCTTAACAAAGACAAAAACATTATCAAATGGACCCTCCCATATCTGCATATCTGATATCTCTGTTTCATTTCATTTTATTTTTGTCAGTCTTGGAGGATCTGGAATTGTAGTAGCGACCGGTGTGGTCTTGTTGTACATATCAGCTTGGCTTGCCGTGTGGTCACTATTTGTTTATTCCCGCAAGATCTCGAAAGTTTTACTTCGCTAGAATAGCCCGACCCAACCTTTCAATTTGCTTTGTTTTGTTTGACCACACATGGAACAGCTAAGGTCATCTTATGGCCAAAATTACCCGATTGCTCCGTTGGTAGGTAATGGCCAAAATTTAGAGATTGCTGAAGCCATTATCCCCAGTGACTTACTTGCAATCTGTGGAGGTTCTATAGACAGCAGCCATGGATGCAGACCTGCAGAAGCTGGAAATAAATTTGGAATGAGGTCTGTTTTGGCAATTTGGAAGAAGATGTAATTATAAATTTTACTAACTACTTGAAAAAAGAAACTATAATGTTGCACTTTGTCTCATGCTCATTGATATTCAAATTCAACCACTTATGTCTTCTTGTCAATATGCTGAGATAGACCTGAGGCATTTTCCAGGGGTACTGAGTTTTCATTTTTGTAGATAAATCTCATTTTTACCATTTTTTTAGATGGAATTTGTTGGAACTACAATGTTGTAGTAGAACAGCAGACTCGACGTATCGAGATCTCTCGATTGAAGTGATATTTAATTTTATTTTTGCTTGGAAGACAATCTGATTGAATTGAAGGTTAATATGTTCCCATAACATTAAAGGGCCTGCTTGGAGATTTTCTTACAGAACTTATTTTAGTCGTTGAATTTCTTTTATTCAATTAATGGATCAAGTGACTGAGAAGATTTTTGTTCTCAAATTAGAGCAACTTTTGAAAATAGCCATGTTTTTCATGAATCAATGCTGTTGGAGTAGCCATGATTATTATTCTGTAATATTAGTAGGTTATTAAGTGTATATTTTTATTTAGTTAAGGAATTTGTTGTAAATAAAGTGAGAAAGATGGAGGAGAAAATTGTTTAGTTAGTTTAAGTTTGAGAAAAAAATACTTAAAAAGGAGAGATTTGGCTTCTGAGTCCCTCAAATACTTGAAAGTTATTGTACTGGAGTTATTAATTGATAATAGTTTGATACTAATTTCGTTTTTGAGTTCAATAATTTATTACCAAACTATTAATGAATTTTAATGGTAGAATTGTTAATTGTTCTTAAAATATAATTTGTAATTTTTTTAATTATATATATTGTAATTAATTGAGAGAAGTACATGGAAATGTTAATTTATAAAAGAAAGACTTTTTAAAATAAGCAGAGCTAGTTTTTGAAGGAGGACGTGGTTGGTTTGGTTAATTTTAATTTTTGTCTAAATTGAAAACGAAACCGGACCCTCCGGAATGCCACGTGGAGCTTTACCGCATGTGGATCCGAGGTTAAAATTTTGGATCCTATAGCCCAAAAAGAGAAGGTGCCTAGCACACCGAGTCAGAGACCGAGCGCAAAAAACCTTAGTTTACCATTCTAAATTGCTCTTACCAAGTTCTAACTTAGACATCATAGGACGTTTCGCTGAGCTCCATACCAGTGTAAGTTTTTGTTTAGTAGGATACCCGGAGCCTCAAAAGCATAAGTGGCACGCGCCAATTGCATTAACACAAACTATTACATTTTATTCACACTCTACTTTTATACATAATTACCATCTTGAGAAACTATTACATTTCATTCACACCCTACAATAACCCATCTTGAGAAAAGGGAACAAGGTACAATGGGAAAAAATCTGTTACCACGGAACTACCATACTCAATTTATTCACACTCTACTTTTATACATTAACTTTTTAGTATTGGTAAACCCAACATCATTTTCACGATGTTGACGTAGACAGTTCATATCCCTGTAGAACAAAAAAAAAATTTGCATTTTCTTTTGTGAAGTACTGCACAAAAAGTTATCTTATTACAAAGAAGCAACTATGCACGTGCACAGCACACTGTTCGGCGCCATGGGGGCCTCTGCTGCTATCGGCTTTCACATACGGGCCTGCACAGGAAAAAAACGATATAATGGCAGATCTAGAATCTCATCAATTCATGAAAAGTATCCAAAATTGTTCATTCTCGTCATTCAATTTTCAATAACTGTTAGTCACATCACAATAGTACATTACATTCTTTTCGGCCAATAATTATTTATTAAGCTTTGAAAATAATTCATCCATTCATGTGATAACTGATGGATCTTAACAGTAAGATGTTTCTCCAATCATGAATCGCCCAAAAATTGCATTAATTTCTATGTAAGAGAATTGCTTTGATTGTTAAAGATAAAAAAAAAAAAGAGAGAGGCTCATTTAAAAGAGAACATTAATGGAAATTAAAGAGAGAATTACCAAGAACCGCTTCTTATAGCTATCAACAAGCTCCTGTGGGTCGCTCTTCGTTTGTCGGTAAGCCTCGATCTTGTTCATCTCCTAAGAAACAGAAAATAAGGCGATATTATAGAACTCTTTTTTTTTTTTCAATAAGAAACCGAGCTTTGCATTAAGACAAATGAAATAACGTGCAGGTAACGCAAAAACCAGCGCAACAAAAGGGAGCCAAATCTATAAAACCCCGTTTATAGAAAGAAATTTTAGAGTTGTATCAGCCAAATAGGGGCGCTTTTAAGTCAAAATCCAAAAAATAAAAGAAAAAAGAAAGAAAAACAGTGAAATTGACTCAAACCGTGGTCATTAGTTCAAATTGTTCATTTGATTTTCTAAAGTATAAAACCGAAAAATAATTTGTTGGTTTGGTTTGGACAGATTTTATCAATTTCAGTTACTCTGGTTCAGAACTCGTAGGTTAAACATTGCACCCCTAGTGCCAAACTGTTCTTTCAATCTTGTCTAATTCAAGGTGAAAAGTCGTTCAGATATGGGTACTTATTTTTTTTTCTTTTAATATTATAATTCAAACCTGAGATGAAGATCCAAACTTACCATCACCAATTCTTTAACCAGTTGAATTATACTCAAGTTAGAAAATACCGCTTCATATTTTAACATGAGATCAATATATCAAAGTGATGATTAATGAACATGAGATCAATATATCAAAGTGATGATTAATGGCCACTCTATAGCTCTTTGTTCCGTGATTCCATCATAGTTTCATCACTCATAATTGATGAAGAGTGAACTAAACCATTTTTTTAAAAGATTAGAGAGATTTCTCCAGTACCTCGATCCAAACCGACAATTTTGGTCTACCAACAGTGATGTCATATGCCTTTACTTCCAATAAGAACGGCTGAAACCTTTCAATAAATGGAGCATAAGCTATATCCACCTGAGAGTGAATGAAAATTGTACAATAACTAATCTATATAAAGATAATTGAAAAAAACAGATATGTCCATCATTGAATGGTTCTACATTAGTTCCGGGGTCCATTGATATTTTTGATACATCTAGAAAATATCAACAAAATATAAAAATTGTTAAAAGATGTTAGCGATACGAAGGTAGGTATTATTAACAATGTTTTAGAACTCATTAAAGGAGTGTGAAATACTTATTTATTGATTTAAATGATTTATATAAGTTCTTTTTTTTTAATCCTCATGGTTTTTATAGAAATATTAGTTGACTGTAAGGATATTTCCATTAGCATCGACATCGACATCTACAATAAATGATGTAAAGTCCATAAGCTTCGGTACAAAGTGAAAGTCATTGCTTACCAGACTAAATTGGCCTAGAAAAAATGGGCCGTCGTCATATTTCAAAAGAGCTGTTTCGATGTTGTTAAACGCTGCATCTGACAAAAGATATATCACATTTGAATGATTCAACTTTGTTTCCCTGTAAAAATCAACGACATGGAAAAGTAAAAAAGTTGCTGCTATCTCACCAGCTTCACTTCCATCCCCTTTAAATGAAGAAACCACAGATCCCCTGAAAGAGTCAATGTAGTTAATCAACTCTTCAGCGAACTCTCTCTTTCCTGGATCCTATATAATTCAGATTATGACACTTTAGAACTGATCAATAGCGATATGTAACTCGAGTTTATGAGGTCCAAAAAAAAAACTTTCATGGATACTACTTACATCAGGAAATAATGAAGGCCCCACAAAATTGCTGTCAATATATTTAATCAAGTCAAGACTCTCTCCTTTGACTTCCTTGTTATGTTCGAGAGCTGGTACCTGTGTTAATACTTCAAGTAAAAAACATCAAAGATGAACTGGATGGACGGCAGCTTAGTTGTATCAACAATGGCCATCCTCAGAAATTGAGTGCAGAGATCAGTTCAGTGGTCACTTTTTTAAGCAAAAATTTGTGCTGACTTTTTGTGTCACTCACTCTCGTTTTAATCCTAAAATCAAAATCTCGTCATTAGAGACAAATCCAAGAGCAAAGAAGAAAGGAGCGAGCGGGGGAGGTGACTGCCTTTTGATGCAATAGTATGTATAAAATAAGATTAAATAACAAGTTTAGTCTTTAAAATTGTCTAATAGGCTAGGTGACCCGTAATGCACTAAATTGAAACTGCAAAGATCTACTATTTTTAAAATTCAAACCTATTAGATACAATACTGAAAGTTCATAGACCAAACTTATAATTCAACCTTAAAAAATTAAGAATTTAAAGTTTTCTCCAATATCCCCTTAATTATATAAATATAAATGTTTGAATGAAAAATTTGCCCCTCTTATGAAAACCTCTAGCTCCACCCCTGCCATTGTCAAAATGACTTAGGTAGGCTCCATGGTGTCAGGTTGAAGCATTTGTGACTCGTGACTCTTTATTCTTAACAGGTAAATAAAAAACTTAACGTCCTTATTTGACCACCATGATTATGATTGTGAAAAATATTTACCTTGTTAGGTGGGTAAACTTTCTCCTTGTACCAAAGTGGCCTATCTTGTAGATCAATTGGAACTAACTGTATCTTATTCTGCAAACCCTGCTCCAAGACCAAAACAATGTTATGAACTTATGATTCAGGTCAAGGAGAGCAAAGTTGATCATCAAAATGAGAAGTTTCACTTCCAAAGAAACGATAACTCAACATGAAACACAACAAAACATGCTTCTAAATCAATGGAAGTTATTTAGCAGAGTCATAGAAATAACCTTACAGTTCCGGGTAATCCACACACGCTGCGCATAAGGGCATGTATAAGATATATAAAGCCTACAATTGTTGGGAGCAAATAGTTTCATTATATTTTCAGCATCAAAAGGACATTCAAATGAAGCACAAAATTGGCGTTAGTATAGAACAATGGAAGGTATGTTTAGGAGTGGTATTTCTAAAATCACATCTACATCATTGAAAAACATTACTATTTCAACTAGCGGTGATTTTGGCAATGACAAAATTGATGTTTAAAAAAAGTTCTTTAAGTTCAGTGATAATTTAACATAATTTCTCAAGTTTGAAGCACCACAACGATGTTTCCTATCCTTTCTAACTCGTAGGATATTGATTTCTAAGTTGGTTAATAGTTTAAACTCATTATTCCATTTAAACACTTCACTTCTTTTTTATTAATCCCAATGACCACTAAGCCTAACTTTAGGTAGTTTCTTACCGATTGATATTCACAATTTAAATTAATATCCAAAGCTAGAAGTTCTAAAAAGATCAATAAGAAAACTATGGCAGAAATTAGAGTGGTGGGGTTGAAAATTGAACCAACCTCGTTGTTCCATCAAAGAGAGGAGGCGGTTCTGAAGCCGAAGTGAGGGCTGGAGGAAGAACTTCCTGAACAGCTCTTTCACACACAAAACCAAAAAGTGAAAACACAGACAGAAAATTCAAAACAAATCAGTAAGAAACATCGATATAAACACTACATCAATAAGAACATAGAAATTTCAAAATAAAAAAACGAAAGTAATCAATCGTGCAGAAAGCTATCCGCAACCCCTTCCATTTCACCATTTTCCAATCAGCATAAAAAGAAGGGAAGAAGGTAACATACTCAGCAGCCATTTTGAGAGAAATTACAGGTCTGGCTCTCCTTCCAGATGCTTGTTTTTGAAGGCTAACACGAGACAGAATGGCGGTCGGGAATCTTAATCTCCTGGCCGAAGAGAGAATGCAAGAAACTGAAAGAGCAGAACCAGACGAGGGCGGTGAGAAGCCGATGGTGGTGCCCACTGTGGTAGAAGAAGCCATGATTATGAAATGAATTGCATGGGTCGGTAATGTTATGGTATCAATCAGATCAATTACCCCTCGCTTTCTCTGCGTTTTGGAGTTTTTGGATGGCTGATTGTGAATTGTGATTTGCAACCACGCACGATATCAGTTCAACAAATGCAGATAGCAAATCTGAGCGCAAAAAAGAAATAAATAAATAAAAAAAAAAATATATTCTTACACTATACGACCGAGATTCGAACTCAAAACCTTTTAGACCACGTAATGGAAATCAATTGTAATCAAAATCAATCCGAATCGTAATGTTATTCCATTGTCGTTGTTTAGTAGAAATTTTATGGAATAATTTTTTTGATATTATTTACTGAAACTGTCTGTAATCGGTATTGGAATCAGATATATGACAATTACTAATATACAGTTATATAATTACAAATATATTATTGGACTAATCTTTTTTAAATTACCATAATATTAAATTTTAATTTAATTTATTAATATATTATTGATAATAAATATTTTTTATTATAACAATTTATCTAATATTAATATAATGAGTAATTAAAATAAAATTACATATTAATAAAATATTTTTTATTGCAACAACAAAACTTTAATATAACATATTATTAAATTTTATTATTCTAATATTTAAAAGTAATAACATCTATTTAAAAATTTATTGATATTAATTAATATTAATTTATTATATTATATAATAAAATCACATCAACTGATAAATATTTGAGTATAAATGGAGAAGAAATTATATAAGTATAAAAAAACTAATTAAAAATTATATGAGATGAGATAGAAAGGGTAAAAGAGATACATTAATTATAATATATACGTGGAGTCCACAAAATAAGGAATGAGAATATGATTGATGAGATTATAGGACTGTAATAGGATTACACCTTTTATGTAATGAGATTACAAAGTTTGAGGTAAGTCCGATAATTTTATTACATTCCTACAATTTGGTAAACATTAGGGAATCAAATTTTTCATTACGATTGCGGATAAGTAAACGAGACCTTAATCGAAAATAGTTCCTTTATTGGTTGAGTTATATTCAGATTAGCATAATGGTATAATAGAGTTGTATACTTACAGATTTAGCATTAAAAATTCTCTCTAATTACTGAACAATATTTCATATATATCATGTGTAGTTGAGTAGTCATAATGTTATCATTTTTGTTTTAATTTCCAAACATACTATCCTATTTGTGATATAATATTGGAAAATAAAATTTTACATTATTACAATTTACTAATTACATTATTTTATATTGCACATTTGTCTCTCACACCCCACATATATATTGGTGAAAAAGGGCCAACGTCCTCATTAGTTACTTATATTCTTTTCATTTTTCTCAATACTTAGTCCGTTTGGTTGGAAATTCGAAGTCTGAATAGTCTTTCTCAAAGACAATCTCGTTCTTCATCCTCTTCTCTCCCTCATCTCTCTTTGTGTTCCTTCTCTCTCTTCCATCTCTCTCAAATTTTCTCTATCTTCAACGAAGAAATGAAAGAAACCGTCTCGCTTTTTCCGCCATTTGAAGAACACTGCAAGCGTAAAGTAGATCTTGTTCACAATTCAGGATCGAAAAAGAGGAGGTGGTTTCCCGATGTAAGGGTAGAAAATTGTTTATGAAAGACGTCGTTGAATACCTTCGCGAAGAAAACAACAAAACGATAAGGATAGAACAAAGAAAACAAGAAGAGAGAGAGGGAGAAAATCGAGAAGAGAGAGAAAATGAGATTGCAGTTTCAGATTTTTTTTCTTTTTTAAATAACAGTGGAGCATTTAAGTTGATTTACGTAATGGCATCCTAAGTTTTCATGAGTTTTCATGTTCAGTTCCCAATATGGTAGAAAGAATTATTTATACTTGAACTTGGTCAATAATGAGGGATAAGATTTTGCATCCCATAAAGCACAATTTTTTGAAGGTCTAAAGCACAATTCTTTTAATTTAGGGAAAAAAATTCTTCTAAAATAATTAAACACCTCGTTTTTAACCATTTTTCAAATATTGTTCCTTCCTTTTTCTTTGAAATGTTTGTCTTAATTTATTTTAGAAAGTTGGGAGTAGGAACATTTGAACCTTCAATAATACGTTGAACCAACCTAGCAATTGCTCGAGAATACAAGACGATAGCCTTCAAATTTGAAGAAATGCAAATCACCACACAATTAGAGATTGAACACTCCTCATCAATATTATCTAATCTCTCTATACTATTGACAAAAAAATGTCAATAAGGAGACTTCTTAGAGAATAACAGTTTCCAAAATCCATGGCTATACATTAAAAACGAAGACACAAAAGGAAAGAAAGAAAGAAAAAGAAAAGGAAAGGGGGAAAGGGAAAAGAAAAGGGTTTTGTTTCCAAATCTCTCCTCTTTTGAACACAAAAACCATTTTGCAATACAAATGAGAAAAATGGGGGGTAGAGGTGGGTGTAAGAGCATAAGAGGAGATGATGATGCTAATAAGGCTTCACAAACTATGATGATTTAGTGAGGATACCAGCACCTCCTCTGATTGATAGCATCGGTCCGTAGCTCGGACTGCGGCTAATCAGATGGGAATCGAGGAACAAAACTATAACAGTGATGTCGTCGTGAAAATGTCTTCTCACCCCACGGTCGATCTTCTTCAAGTCCGCGTATCTCATTTCTCTCTTTTTTGCAGCTTCATGAAGAGCAGCTTTAACAAGTTTCCTTGCAATCCCCTGAACACAGTCAGTCATGTAAACAACATAAGAGCCCTTCTTCTACATTCGAGTCGAGAACGACTTCCATTGAGAGAAATGAAAGAGCAACGAGAAGAGATGATTAAGGAAATAAAAAACAAGGCAACAAAAGATCAATTATAGAGACGAGCTCGAATCACTTGTAATGAAAGTTAAAGGGAGAATTCACTAAACAGATTACAAGAAGAAAGTCAAAAGGAGGCATTAGAGTGAGAATCAGACAACACTTCCTTCCCAAGATATATATCCCCTGGCCCTGTCTTGTTAGCTTTAAATGTTGTTGCAAAGACAGAAGTGCTTACTATTTGATTATATCCAAGTTTTAATCCTGTAACATATTATTTTTTATTAACAGCAGCAAAAGCATCCCAAGAGTCAATTTCATTTTCTTAGGAGGGCAAAAACCTCAGCAATTGAAAATGTCACACATGAGAGCCTAACAGAGAGAGAGAGAGCAAAAGAAAAAGAAAACATACATTACGTGGACAACTATTGACGATGTCGACAGCTTCCTGATTGCTTATATATTCCCAAAGGCCATCTGAAGCAAATATAAGAAACTGATCCTCTGGATACAGTTTCTGCACTACGATAGCAGGCTCGGCTTTAAGAATTGGCTTGTGGAATGGTTCAGGCAACCTGAACTTCGGCAAAAGTGGCTCTCGGTTGAACTCTGTTTTCTTCAGATAAGCATCACCAAGGGATCTTGAGACCTACACGTGAACAGCTATATCAGAAGAGTGATAATTTAAAGTTCATAACTAATTTTTCAGCTACATTGACCCAATTTTATTGCATTGTTTGGAGAATCTCTCTAACCATCTGTTATATAAATAGGTGGTATTGGAAAAGATAACTAGGTTAGTGGTTGTAAAAATATCTTTTTCAATATATAGAACATTCAAAACCTTTCTTAGAGCATATAAAATAAAGTTTAAATTACAAGGTAGTGTCTAATAAGTCCCATTTGTTAAGATTCACCGAGCTATTAGTGACAAAATTGAAAGGTCAAAGTCTTATTAGACACAAAATTGAAGTTTAAGAACCTATTAAACAATTTTAAAGCTCAGGCATCTATTAGATACAAAATTGAAAGTTTATGGATCTATGGACTATCCTTTGGAATTGTGCGGCTAGAGCTTTCCTATCAAATATTTGGTTGGAAAGAAAATATGAAATTTTTTAAGATGGATATTTTGTAAGACTTATCAGCTCCACACTTCTTGGTGGTGTCATAGATATATAAAATTCTTTTGTAATTTTAGCATCTCGATGATTATGCAAGATTGGAGAGCTATTCTTTCGTAGTTTCTAAGAGAGAGTTCTCTCTTCCCCTGCCCTTAAGTTGTTTTTGTTTATAAAAGGTCTCTTATCCCAAAAAAATATATATTCTTAAAGTTCAGGACATGAAAGTGAAAGTTAGGGAGCTATTAGACACTTAAGTTAAGGGGCCTATTAGACCCATCTGAAAAAGTTCGAAGATTAAACTTGTAATTTAACCTCAAACAAAATAGGAAAAGAACCTGCTCTATCTGAAAACTTAAGCAATGATGAAATCAGAAAACATTCAAGAAGACAAAGGTTTGAGAACAAACCTGTATCACACCCTTTACGCGCCACACCTTGTGCTTTAACACCACGATCTGCGGATCATTGGGATGCAATGAATGCAACTCCTCCCTCACAGATTCAATACTTGCGTTGTGCTCAGATGACAATTGGATAGCTTTAACCTCTTTAAGCGTTTTTTCAAATCTTCCCAACACCACCCTAGAATCCCCAGCGTTTGCAATATACAGCAATCCACAACATATTATGCCTACCAAACAGCATGAACCAACCGAAGCAATTTGCGGCTTAATCAGCCATTGTTTCTTTACAAGAGACAAGAATTCCTCCTCTGTCTCCAAGAATGCTTTGTTGATAATTTCAGCTGATACTCCCCCCTGGTTTTCTGGAATAAATTCTGCACCATGAAAAGCTGTCAAGTGTAAACATTCGCATTAGCTATATAATAGAAATTGGTAAAAGACCATAAGCACTCACAAATCGCACCCAGGCTCCACATCTTTCCTTCCATCATTAGCTTTCGGCATCAAATTAGGCTAATTTCAATTACGATCTAGAAGAAGTTTTATGTACAAGAACATACTTTCTAATCCCACATGTACCCATTAAAAGGAGGCAGTCGGTTTTTTTTTTTTAAATTTGATAATGCACTTTAAAGATTAGCTTTACGGCAAATTCATATTCGAAAGAATATTGTCACTTTCCTCTAAATCAGCATATTAGCAAATTCAGCATATTGTAGAAGCCAAGGTATTTTCATACAACCAAAATGCTGAGGTCCTCGAACAATCTTGTTCTATTTCATACATTTTCACATAAAAGACTAAAATTCCACAGAATGCTATGGTTCCTCTCTCACACACGCCACTCAAGTGTGGTAAACATCCATTTCCACTTAATGGTTTGTTACTTTGTTCCATAATTCTAATGCCATTTCATCATGCCCTTCATTGAGGCAATCAAATTCTTCTAATTCATCTTCTAGGACAACGTCTAGGAATGTTAAAGTTTCAAGATTTCGATCCATTTACCTTGTCTGCTACTTAAAGGAGGAATCAAAATGATGGTTAGGGTGAGTTTGAGATGAGGGTAAAAAGTGCATTTAACCAATTAAATGCACTTTTCAAAATTCTCATAATGTTAGGTTAGATAAGCAAAGCAATTTTGAATATTAGTGCTTCTTCCTAGAGTGCATACTTCAAACTTAACTTAAAGCCATGTTCCTCAAAATCATCGCAAACTCACTATTTTGATGTAACAAGGACCACCACTTTATATGCAAATAAGAAGCTCAAACTACTTGAAGAGGAAAAGGTACAAGAGGTATTTAGCATAAGTAGATGTAAAACTTACTCTTCATATTATTGAACAGACGATCATTTATGAATTCTGCAGCTTCCGGACCTCCATGGCCATCATAGATTCCAACAAAAGTTCCATGAGGACCCAATTCAAATGAACTCAATGGCCCCGACTCGAGTTGGCTGCGATCTTCCAACAAATTATTTGCCTGAATAACTGCCATCGAGAATTCGCCATTGATATGGCGTCCAGAATCCTTGTACCACAACAGCCCATCAACCCGACCACTTGCATCCCCACCCCTGCTAGAATGTTCACCTTCAACAGACGGTTTCCAGCAGGGTGACACAATCTTCATCAATGTTTCGGATACCATCCCTTACATATTCTCACCCAAATGCTCCAGCATAAAAAACCATTCTTCAAATGGACCGGAAGGGTAGTATTAAAACCAGAAGATTGCTCGATTTCGTTCACAAATATGAACCGAAATAACAAGTATCAGATGTCAGAAAGCCATTGATCAATGCAGACACCATTAATCTTTCAACGAGAAAACATTTTCTTGATGGGTAATACGTAGAAACTGCAAATACAATAGTCACAATAAATAAAAGACAGCACAAAAATTGATACGTACAAGTACCGAGAACAGTATCTAATAATAAACCGTCCAAAATAACTATAATGCCTTAGAACTCAAGGGCATAGAGGTACAACCTATAGGTAAGGCCGTAACCAAGAGAACTATAATGCAATCGCCATCTTTACAAAATTTAACCTAGGTACAATGAAGATTACGAAGCAAAGGAAGTTACTTTTACAAACCTTGAGCACAAATTCCCGAGGGATTTTGCAGGCTCTTTTCTGCAAAACTGCTTAATTACAAACTCAGAAAAGCATTATATAATAGAAACGAAACTAGGGAATCGAGTAAAAAAGAGTTTTGGGATGTTCTGACAGAAGAAATAAAACTGTCAGAACGTTGAAACGGGGTAGATCTGGAAAGAGAGAATTCCTGAAGTATGGTTGGCCGTCCTCAGGCTTCCTTTTCTTTTCTTTTTTTTTTTCTTTTCTTTTTTTCTGTTTCTTTGAGCCAAAGAAACAGATGGATCACTCTCCAACAACAGAATCCCTTGGTTTGGGAACAATTTAAGAAACGAAAACAAAAAAGCCCTCGCTTTCCAAGGGCCTCTTTTTAGCTGATTGAATTTGGTATTTTTCAGTTTTGGTTTTCTAATTTATTGCCCGGGCTCTTGACTTTGACCTTTAACGAACCCACCATTTTCGGCTACTTTTGCTCGTCTTCTTTCCTAATTGGCAACAACAAAAAACAACAAAAAACCCTAAAAAATTTTGAATGACCAATAAAAAACAATATTCCTCCAGATCACTTTCTCGAGAAACTCAGAGAAAATTAGGAGAGAGAAACTGAAAAGCAGAGGAGTGAGAAATGATAAACCCTCCGATTGCAAAAGCAGATTTGACCAACTTTCATCGCTTGTGCCTTCTCTTCGCTGGTAAAATGAGCTCTCGATTCTTTCAGAAAGGCGCTAATCTGATACCAAAAGACACCATTTGAATATTCAGAAGTTCCATTTCGCATATTTTCTTCCATTTTCAACTGCTTTCTTTTGCAACAATTGATGCAATTTGCTCCTACGGACGTTCCTTTTGAGAGATTCCATATGAACGGCCGTGTTTTCCCCCTCCTCTCTTTAAGAAAAAATGAAAAATGAAAAAATTAATTTTGTTTAACTTAATATGTAAACTAAATTTTTTTTTATTTCTTTATTTTATTTAAAACGTTTCAAAATCTTTACCAAAATTTAAAAATTATATTTTAATTCATATGTGTTCTTAAGAATCTTAAAAATACGAAACTAAAAACAAAATTATTTTTTTAGTTTCAAATTTTATTGTTATATATCTTCCACATGCGTGGACATTTTTTGAAAAAATATAAAAATTATCTAAATTAACAAATATTTTATAATTTTAAATATATTTAAAAAATGTTATGAGTTATGTTAATATTTTCTAATACTTCTTTAATTTTTACAATATAATTAAAATTTTATTTACTACCCATGCCATAGACTAAGGAAAATATAGATGTTTTTCTGGAAACTTTATACTTTGATCGTGATGCACTAATTGAGTTATGGTTATATCGATGTTTGAATTATATTTATTTAACAATTATCATTAATAAAAAATGATGCAACATACAAATAAATTTATCATTGATTTTACTCGTATTTCTCATTAAAAAAAAAGCAATTTCAAAATAAATGGGACACTTATCGTCCCAAATTATTTTACATTTTATTTATAGTGACGGAATCACATTTTTTAGTACGGGGATCGAACTCACAACTTCATAATTAAAGGTACATGTCTATTATCATTGAACTCGCTTTGACGGTGATGGAATCACATCTGTTATAGGTTTCAATAAAATTTTATTAGGATTTGTTTCCACAAATAAGTATCATCGTCAAAATACCTACAACCAAAATATTATAAGTTCGAATCTCTATTACCATCTATGTTTGTAGAGGAGGGATATCCGTATTTTTCAATACTTTTAATATTTCCAAGAAGAAATAAAGAAAGAAATAATAATAATAATAATAATTTTTTACATTTCCAGTTCAACCAGTAGAGATTTCAGAAAAAACGTGGATGCGATCAAGCTGAGATGTCCGCTTCTCTGAGACTATTTACCATACACAATCTGATTAGTCTCCCTACACCAATCGGCTTACCTCCAGGAAATCTTCCATTGATCGGTTCGAATTTCGCAACCGCCGTCGCCGGAGGATCGGACATGGCAGTTAATTCCGTTCGAGTCGCCGCCGCTCAAATGACCTCCATAAACGACCTCTCTTCCAACTTCGCCATCTGTTCTCGCCTCGTCAAAGTACGTTAACTCACAGCATTCTTCATTGTTAGTATCTCAATTATCCTTTTTCTTTTTCATCGCTGCAATCGTTGGAATTACTGTTATCGATATCTACAAAGTTTTGAACACCTTTCATAATTGATCGGAACATTATCAATCAT
This sequence comes from Momordica charantia, assembly GCF_013281855.1. Taxonomy (NCBI): domain Eukaryota; kingdom Viridiplantae; phylum Streptophyta; class Magnoliopsida; order Cucurbitales; family Cucurbitaceae; genus Momordica; species Momordica charantia. Next base: position 26,348,418 of record NW_028275167.1, on the reverse strand, counting down.
CAAGGTCGTCAACAGCCTAATTTCTGTATGAAATACCTTTTTGAAGTGTAAATTATCGGTCCTAGTTTCTTCTTCTTTTCCTTTTCCTGGCTAGTTTCTTGTATTGTTTGTTAGGTAAATGTCATTTGAAGTTTAATCTATGAGCTCCTGATAAGAAAGGGAGGTGGATTTGATATCTGACTGATCGATTTATTGGCCATATAAAATGGATTCATCGTTAATTTTGCTCTCAGATGAACAATGTAACGTGGCTATTTATATATTCATAGGAAGCAGTTTCAGCTGGAGCAAAACTGATATGCTTCCCTGAAGATTTTTCTTTTATGCCTGCCAAAGATGGGGAAGGTCTAAAGATTGCGGAGCCTTTAGACGGACCAATTATGAATCAATACTGCTCCGTAGCGAGGTTGTTCATAATTCTTGAACTGTTACATCTCTGTTTAAGACAAGAAAAACGAACTTGTTTTCTTGAATTTTAATATCTATCATACTAATTTTGATGCATCTTTTTGTGCGAGTTGCTTCTCTACAGAAGATATTGCGAACACACATAAGTTAAATTGCTCTTCAGTTCGTGGATGCAGGCATAACCTGCTGTATCAAGTAATGATTCATAAACATCTTTAAAATGTTTCCTAATTTCTGTTTATTTTGAGTTAATTTGCAGAGAATCTAGCATATGGCTATCACTTGGAGGCTTCCAAGAAAAGGGACCTGATGATGAACATTTCTACAATACACATGTCGTAATTGATGAGACTGGAATTATCAGAAGCACTTATAGGAAAATACATCTGTAATACACTTGCAATTTAATTTATATTAATGCGTGTGTTTTTGTGAGAGAGAGACAGAGATTATATACTTTCGTGCCTTTGATTGAATTTTACATTTGCAATAGTGAAACTTCGTTTCTGTTGGAAGCTAATGTGACTTATAAATACATTTCCTGCATTTTTCTGAATGCTTTGTCTTTATGCTATGCAATTTTTTTTATGAAAAGGTTCGATGTTGACGTTCCTGGTGGAAGGGTATATAAAGAAAGCAACTACACAAAGGCAGGTAACTTCTGTAACATCTTTATGTAATACGAATCATTAATGCATAAATATGAATAATGGTTCCCCTCATTTTATTCTTTATTCTTTATTTTAAGAATATCCTACCATATAAAGCCCATTAGATAAATAATTTTATTAATAATTTGTTTCTATTTTAGGAGAAGATGTTGTGGCGGTCGACAGTCCTATCGGACGCCTTGGTCTGACTGTATGCTATGATTTGAGATTTCCTGAGCTTTACCAGCAGTTGAGATTCCAACATAACGCTCAGGTATGAAAGATTTTTAATCTGTATATCGAGATAATATTTTCTAGCTGTTAACATTTGAATTTGGATTACATCAGGTTTTATTGGTTCCTTCAGCTTTTACAAAAGTAACTGGGGAGGCACATTGGGAAATTCTTCTTCGTTCTCGTGCAATTGAGAATCAATGCTATGTAAGAATTCCTTTTCATTAATACACTAGCATACCAATTTTTCTTTTCGTTTAAAGGATGTTGGGACAAGTGACTTTGGAAGCCTTTCATTCTGCTTTATTGCAAACTTCTACTCTGAGGAAGAAACATAAACGTGTTGTCAGGTCATAGCTGCTGCTCAAGCAGGAAAACATAATGAGAAAAGAGAGAGTTATGGTGACTCTTTAATCATTGACCCATGGGGAAAAATAGTTGGTCGATTATCTGGTGAGTTCTGTTTTCTCTCCCCAAAAGCTGCTCCATGGACCCATCCTACTAACTATGAATCTCATCTTCCATCATCTGAGCATGAAATGATTCCAAATGTTTTTGATCTCTCATAGAAGTTTTAGTACCTGCTAGCATTTTATTGTCTCTTAAAAATCGAAGTATGATGAATAAATTTTCCCTAATAATCAACTTGTATAAATGATCTTACATAGTAAGGAAGCATATATCCTGATATTAGAGTAAAGTTATCCATTAATATTAATGAAGAGGATTGCTCTAACGTTGAATTATTATTATTTTAACATTTCATTGTGGTCTGATGCCATGGATGCTTCATGATGGCAAATTTTTGGTGAAGAATAATAAACTGTACTGGTTCTGCACTGCTTACAGTAGCTCTTAGCTTTTTCTTTTTTTGGGACAATAGTAGCTCTAAACTCTTTACTATGCTTACAAATCTATGTTCTGCATAGTTTTTTCACCTTACATGGCTAACTATAAGTGAAGGTTCGTAGTCCAGTCAATTATATGTCAAAATTCTAAGAACAACCAACGGATGAGGGGTTTAAACAAAGTCTAGGATGAAGCTTTGGTCTTCGTCTGATTTTTTTTTAATACTCCAATGTATTCCATAGAAGAGAACAATCAACCTTTCTCGAGCTGATAATTCGATTGAAAGATCTTGTGCTGTGCTCAAAGTCAAGATAGTGAATATTGTTTGAAGCCTGATATGGTGTTGGGAGTAAGAACTGAAAGAGAGGGGGAAGGCTTAGGAAGAGAGGTAGGTAGATAATGGAGGAGAGAAAGGGAAAGAGTTTGATGAGCGGCCGTGGGTAGAGGAGCCACTGATGAGGGGATCACTGATGATCAATCTTTGACATGCCTGCAAACTTGTGGCTACGGCTGTTATAAATTATCATACTTTATTACATTATTCACCAGTCATCACGATTCACAATTAGCTTGAAGAATTGAATGAATAGTTGTGCATAAAAGAAGGTGATGGAGACGTCCTCGCCACCCATGTGTCTTGCTTATCCTCTTTTGTCACTAAAGTTTACCATTCTTGTTGTCTCGAGACACCTAGATGCAATTATATTTCACAAGCAATTTTAATTCTTTATGAAATATCCTTTGCAAATCTGCTAATTATTTTTGCTTGAAGTAGTTCTTATATCACTACCTAATCAATGTCAAACTGGCAATATCTGCTTAAATGATATGTTATAAAACACATTCTTTTTTTGGTTTGGTTGTCCATTGAAAGTTGCAGAAGGGGTTGGTGAAAAATGGAAGATGGTGATCTTTCAACTATAAACAATAAAGGATAAATTTGAAGTTTCATGACATTGTGATCTATTAAAATTGTTTGATTTCTCTGTTCTGTTCATTTGACAATAAAAAAACCACTACTCATCTCCTTCTGATCATTCACATGATTTGATGATCAATAATACTCTAGCTTCACTTCACTTTGGGTAACATATCCGTGTCTATGTCCGCAACTCGTTGGACACGTATTGGAAACTTGTTAGCTCATTAGATGTGTGTCATACATTAGTAATGTATAAAGTGAGTATTGATCCGATACTTGTTAGGCATATATGAAACACTTTTTAAGCATAATAAACAAGCCTAAATAGTAATATAGGACAAAATTATAAATTTTGAGAACAATCTCTTAAAAAAATATATTTTATGTACCTTGCTTTCTCTCAATGATACCATGACATTTCAAGAACGGGATCTAGATTCCTGCTGGTGGGTGCATTTCAATATCAAAAATTTGGAAATTATGTTATCTACCAGAAGTGTTCACTAGCTTTGTAACACTTAGAACTTGCACTCTTACACTCTTCTTACATTCTTACATATAGCCTAAATTAAGAGTGAGTTTGGGATGACTTTTGAAAAAGTAATTTTGAGGGAAATTAAATTAGCCTAATTTATTCTATGAGCACTCTTGGAAGAACATTGATTAAAATAATACCTAGAACTTGAACTCATACATAGGCCTGACTTAGGGTGAACCTGCACTCATATCATCCTATGCCAATTAGTTACTATGAAATTTTGAAAAGTTCTTTTAATCTTCCAAAAATTCATCTCAAAATCACCCGTATGCTCGGGAACAGCTGTGGATACATGTTGATAGAGTTGAAATCAAACTCTCTCTAGGACTCATGGATATGCTTTAGAGTACAATATGTTCCATAGAGTATTCCCTGATACTATTCACTCATATTTCATATATTCCCTCACTTTTTCTTTCAGATCGATTAGCCACGGGAATTGCTGTAGCAGACATTGATTTTGACTTGATTGAGTCGGTGAGATTAAAGCTTCCAATTGCCCAGGTAAGTCGAGCCAAGTATATTTATATAGAACAGTGTAGTGAAATATTTCTATGTTCTAGTTTGGGTGTCCTGCATTTTAATTTGAAAATGTGCTGTACCTTTGTGCCTATGATTCTATTTTATTTTTCAAAAATCCTATTCTCACTTATCAGTGAAAGTTTTTCACTTGCTATCATTTAGCTGAAAGTTCATTTCATGGTGTGAAGGTCACAAAAAGTGCTTTCAAATATATTTTCTAAAAATATCCACAGGGCTTGTTTATATGAAAATTCTAAACACACCATTGGGAAGAAACAGTTAATTAGTGTAGGAAGAGAGATGGGTCAGATTTATAGAAATTTTAAGTTTTATTTTCTCATTTTTATTTTCCCTTAAATATTAGAGGACGGGAATGTTCCAATGATCATAAGCATGATACTACCCACTTAGGATTTAATATCTTGTGAGCTTCTTTAGAAACAAAACAAATATAATAGAGTCGTGTGGATTACTAATGAGATTAGTCGAGGTGCACACAAGCTGGCTCAAACTATCATTGATGTTCGAAAAAAACAAAACTTATCAGCCAGCTTTAAATTTGTCACTCAAATCACGAGTAGTTGGCTTTTCTTTTAAGAAACAGCTCGCAAACAAAACAACACTATTGCAGAATTTGTTGTATTGAAGCACGTTGTCTATATAACATAATTCTTCTTGAATTTCAGCAACGGAAGCCCTTTGACTTTTGGAAACCAACGACTCTATGACTCCAACGATTCTCAGCTGTTATCCACCATATTATAAAGTCAGTAAGAGCTTCTGCTAATCTGTGTGTGGACAAGTTTTATCTTATTTAAGTTATCAGACTTCTAACATTGTTTCTATTTATTTCTTAATCTTTGGAGATGAATTTGATCCTTAAGTTACTCTACTTTTAAACAGACTTTTCTTTTTCTTGTACAAGTGGAGGTGAGTGGATAGGATACATTAAACTTGTAGACATTTGAGCCATCACTAGTAAGAGATGGTACTTTATGGAGTTTTAATTTGTGAGATATTTGCATATATACATACATATATATATAATTAATCAGAAATCTTAATAGATATAACATGACATAAACTTGACTATTATATTATATTTTAATTGGAGTTGGATTTTAATTATGCTAATTTTGTAAAATTTGAAAGGGCATATTTATATTATACTAGACTTGTGAAAACAAACAAAAAATTCTAATAACTAAACACTCATCTATTTTTTTACTCTACTTTTTAAGGAGTGATCATCTTTTAGATTTTCTACATTCAAAAAATATATTTAAAAATTTAAGCAAAAAAATTATTAATAAATGAAGGCTTTTTTTTTTTCGCGGCAATGGGTATGTCAATCAATTGGAGAAATTTAAGGTCTAAGGTTATTGGGTAATGTTTCTATTTTTTGTTTTTCATTTATATATATTTTAGAAATAACTATTTCTTTTTCCCGTTTTTAATTTAGAATATTCCTTATGGAAAAGTAGAAAACTTTGAACGAGAAATAGGACCTTGCCACTAAAATTGTGTACTCCTATGCCACTAAAATCAATATCACATTACATATTGATATTCCATTTAAAATTGTTTACGATTTTGTTAATTTGCATTTTAGCAGAGAAATGATGTCGTATTATTACAAGAATAGCCATAATAAGGATTCTAAAATTTCAGTCTTAGACACTTTAGGATAACAAGGACCTTCGGAAACACCTCATTCTTTTTTTCATCAACTCTTTGAATACTTTAAATCTATGAATTGTAGCCTAATATGGCATTCAAAATTGATTGAATCGCATTGATTTAAGTCGGGTTGAACTATATGTTGATTGGTTTAGTTTTCAATCTACAAAATGGAAAAATAGTTGTTCAGTTTAATTTGGACAAATTTTGTTGATTCCGATCAATGGCAATGGGTTACTACTTTAATTTTAAATTTATTGGTTTTAGCTCAAACCTAAACCAAATCGAATAAACCACTGTGTCAGTAACAACCATTTTAATATTATGTGATAGGAAAACTGTTATATTCATATTATAAAAACTAAAAAAGGACAAGTGTCAAAAACTATTTTCAAATATAACTCGAAAATAAAAGTGATTTTGAAAATTCTAAAAATACATTTAAAACTCATTTTGTAATATTTTCGTTTTTTATTTTAATTTCATATAAAACTTTAACTTATTTAAACCTAAAATTTTAGATTGAAAAATAAAAAGAAATATCGTTATCAAACATATTTTTCATATATTAAAAAAAAAAAAAAGCTACCAATTGTAGTTTTGTTTCTCTGTTAAAAAGAAGGAAACGAAAAACAAAAAAATAAAAAACATGAACGATACCTGGACCTTTAATTACTTCTAAAAGCAAGCACTTTATTTCACCAAAAAAAAAAAAAAAAAAAAAAAACCTTACCCTAAAACTATGAATAAATGGCCATGGATAGAATAACTCCATACCAGAAACTTACCTTTTGCTCATAAAAGAGAGCCAAAATAGTTAACTTGATTCAGCAACAAAACTATCTTCTTCTTAACCTTGTGAACTAGATAGAGCAACAAAATATGGTCAAATTCAAAAACAAATATGATGTGTTTTCACTTTTTTTATAATCTTCCACTTTGTCGAAGATCCCAGTAGAGGATAAGAAAAGAAAAGAGAGAAACAAATCAAAGAGCAGATCTGTAAAGTAATCAAAGCTAAGAAAATATGGAAGTATACGATCATGAAGTATGAACTGAGCAATTTACCTGCTGCAGACCTCAGCCACAATTATATTACCGCAGTTGAAATTCCCACGAAGAAGAGGGAGAAGCAAGAGGGTCAAAAGATTTACTCCTAAGAGTGTCTTTCAAGATTGTTATCTGACCTTCCTTCATCAGACTTTCCTCTTCCAATGTCTCTATCTTTGATTTCAACTCATCAACTTGTGAGTTCAGTAGCATGTTGTTTTCCCTGTATTTGTTTCCTTCCTCCCACACCATGTCTCTCTCCTTTGAAATTTTCTCTAGTATGTCCCTTAGAGTTTCTAATTCCCTTGTAGACTCCTCGAACCCGTTTTGTAACTTGAATATGTCGTCATTTTTCTTCAGCAACTGTAAGAGAGAGAGACCGAGCTATTAGATTTCGACCAAGTCTAGATATCTTGGAAACATGGGATCAATAAATAATGTGTTCATATGCTGCATCGCGTAACTCGAAAGAGAAAATTGATATAGCATAAAATCAAGAATGCTAGGGAGGAGGAGGAGAAGACAAAATCAGGGGATAGAAGCAGAGAAATATAGAAAGAAAGAGAAGGATGATAAAAGAGGCTAGCTAGTTATTATGAAGTGTTTAATAACGTTTTCGTTTCTCGTTTTTTATTTCTCATTTCCAGTCTTTTAGAAATATAAGCATTTCATATTTTTCATTTCTTATTTTTAAGAAACGTCTTTTAAATTGTCTAAAAATTTTAGACACAACAAAATCAAGTTTCTTGTTCTCGTTACCAGTTTTATTCCAAAACATAAATAAAAACATTATTTTATCATTCTTAACTTATAAAATACCAAATAAATATTAAAAAATAAATATAACATGAAATTCTTGAATATTTAATTTAAAAAATTAATTTCATATATAAAAGATTAAATTTTTGTTAGTTAATTATAGCAAATGAGAAATAAAATAAAAAAAGTTATCAAAACATGAAAAAAAAATAAAATAAACAACAAGAAATCATTGTTATACGTAATTTTGTTTTCATTTATTAAAAAAATAAACGAGAAATAAAAAAAAAACAAAAACAATAAACAATAAATAGAACCGTTACCAAATGGATCCTACATTTTATGAGTAGTCACCTAGAATACAGTGGTCTACAGCCCAACCAAAATTATAACACAGTCAACGAAAATTTTGTGGAACCATAATTATCAATCAAAATTGATATTGAACATGATGGGTTGAAAATGACACATATTAGAACATGTTTAAGATTGGTACTACCTTGACATTCAACAAAAACTCTCTTCAAGGTAAAGTTGACATTAAGAAACTACCTGAAGTTCAAGGTCTTTCATCTTATGGGTGAGGCAGGAAAGGCTATCCATTTGATTCTGTACTTCACATTTCAATATGTCATTCCCTCTTACTGCTGTCACCAGTTCAGCTTGCAACTGCTCCACTTCCAGCTCCTTAGAGTACAGTTTCTCTCTTAATAGGCTAGTTAATAAAGTTTCTGCTTTAAGCTCAGATCTTAAAACATCCTACAAAGTAAAAGAAAACTGTAAATGTCGCAGCCATGGTAAAGAAACAAGTTGTAAAACCAGAAAAAATCCACATGGATTAACCTCATAAGAATTTCTTTCCGATAGAAACAACTTGAAACTAACCCTACGATTTATAATTTTAATTTTTCTGAAAAAAAAAAAGAAAACAAGAATTTGCATTCAGTATAATGTTCCATTTCCAGGGACAGAATCAGAAACTACTCACCTCAGGATATTGACTATTTATTTGCAGTGCATTGTCTACACCTGAACTCTGAGAAGTGGGATTAGACTTTGCTTGCAACACCATAGATGTTCTGTGTAAACTCATTGTCAGGCTCTCAATCCCGTGCTTGAAGCCCTGAATTTTCGTTTCAGATTCAACAAAAAATTGTCCATCTAAACCATTCTTCATATGCTCCATTCTATGCTTAGTTTGTTGAAGTTGACCAACTTTCTCTTTGATGAACTCAAGTAACTTGGAACAAAATTGAGTACTCTCCTTTAATAATACCAGACCTTGATTTTGAAGATGGTAAACACGACTTGACATTTCATTATCTAACTTGAAGTTTATAGCACCACTCTCATTCCCATTGTCTTTTAAGCGAGTCAATATATTTATATTCTCATGCCGAAGAGAATCAACTTCAACCCTGTAAGATTCTAACTCCTTTCTCAAAGCCATTTCCACCCCTGTTAATCTCATTTGTTCCATCTTCAACTTTTCGAAATGCTTATCAAATTTCTCCACTGGTTGAATATTAACAAATTGCTCGCTTAATCTTTCTCTTAAACCATCAATAGTCTTCTCTTGTTCACTGCAGGTCCTTGATAACCTTGTGATTGATTTATGCAACTCCCTGCACTCCTTCTCTTTCTCCTCAAAATTCTTTCTGATGCAATCCATACCTTCTGTTGCTCCCCTGTAATCCTCTTCTAATTTAGAGAGGTTTAACTGTAAATAGTTATTTTGTTCATTCTTTTCATCAATTCTAGTTGTCAGGTCTAGTACATTTTGCTCTAGATTAGTTATCGTGCTTTTATTCTCTGTTTCAGTCTTGTTTAAAGAAGAAACCTCTCTTTGAAGTGAGACATTCTGTTCAGCTAGCTCTCTAACTCGCCCCCTCAGCCCCTGCTCCTCTAACTTGTACTTCTCAAGCTTGAATGACCAGTCACTTGACCTTCTGTCTAGCTCCTTCTCCAGTCCCAACTGCAGCTCAGTTTTTTCCTTCTCTAGTTTCCGTGTTCTGGAGTCCAATTCTGCATTTGCCTGTCTGAGCTCTTCTTTGGCAGATTCCCTATCGGCAATGCGAGACTGTAGAAGGCTTGAAATTTCAAGTGCCAAAGTGAACCTATCCTCGGAGAGATTTTTAATTACCTGGATCAGATCTGACACATCAAATTTTCTATATTGAACAAAGCGTTCCTGCTCAAGTTCTTCAGACAGAAACATAATCCTCTCATCTGCTTCTTTAACGCTTCTTTGCAATTCTCCATCCAAGTCCCCATCAGTTTCACCAGACTTGCATCCTTCATACATACGTCCAGGGGAAATTTTTTGTTTGTGAAAGCCTGAAAGTTCCTCTGTATGAGGGCCGCTAACTGTTTCACATGGTTCGTCTGTTGGAAAGCATGGTCTGGTCACCACATCTAAGTTAGGGTCATAACATCCGTTCAAAGATTGATTTTGAATATCTGTAGTTCTGATAGGTACGTTTTCGCCAAGCTCCTTCGAGGTTGCTTTAGGCAGAACATGATACTGTGAGAGTCTGTCAACAACGTTCTTTGCAATACTTCGAGGTGATTCATTCCCAAATCCATATTCTCCCAATTCTCTAGACGAGAAACGAGAATGAGAACTTTTAACTTCCCTGGATGAATATGATCTTGGTTTATCTTTAATGCTAGCTGTTGGTGAAGAGGGTGTCAGACACTGAGCTCGAGGAGGCCGCCACCCATTATTCTTCTGAGAATACTTATTCTTGGATCCGCTTATTTCCTGGTGTTGTTCACCATCAATGTAGCGGTCTAATACCCTATTTGAAACATTACTGGAGCTAGTGGAAGAATTCCCTGAAGAATCATAGCAAGTTTTGGAGCATGGCCTTACAGGTCCGGTATAGTAATCATTTGGCACTTCCATCTGCTTTACCTTGAATTGCATTTCCCAAGTTGGACCCTGGCAACTATCAGAAACCACCAGATCACAAATTAAACTTAAGACTACGATGGTAAAAGTAAAACTAAATAAAACTGATAATATGGTGCTGTATAGAGAATTCTGTACTCAATTTTCATCAAACTATATAGATGACCTCTGATTTTTCAGAATAAATATCCTTACCGAGATGATTGTTCGTGTTGCCGTTGTGAGCCAGGTGATCTACTTGGATCACTCGGACCATAAAAGTTCATTTGACCTTGGTCTCCGAATGCAGCTGAAGACAATGACCGAGTCCTTCTAAGTTTAGGACTGGTGCTGGATCTTTCAATATCATTTGTTTGCATCCCAGATTTGGAAGAAAAATGCTTGGTACTTTGTGGACTACTTCCAGCCTTATCCCCAATAGAGTTATTCATCCTACTCTCCAATGGATGTTCCCAATAAGCTTTGCAGTCATTTGTTGATGGAGGAGCTATGTTATGTTTGGATCTAAAAAAGAACTTCTTCATCTTCGGTTCTCACTGTTGATCATTGAAGTTTCTGACCTTCAATCCCAATATTTTTGTCTCAATACCATATCAAATTCAATCACTCTGGACCTAAATAAAAAGACAATCATAACCAAGGAAGCAAACAGCAGAAATGGTTTAGGATCTCGGTAAGAAATACGCATGCTCGAAGAATAAATACAAAATTCTACTGATCAAGACGATGAGATTTTCAAGATATAGAAGGAATAAGGATGACAGAGAGACTGATTCGCTGACGAACTTGACTAGGAAATTACCCAACAGGAAATAATTTTCACTTCTCCAAATTCAAACTGCGAAAAATTTACAAAGAAAACAACTCAATATCAAAATTCATGAACGTGCATATCATCTTTACATAAAAGCGCGTTTCATAGAATCCAGATTTTCGATCATATGCTCTAGAAGAATTAAAAGAACAACGGCTAGAAAATTACAACTCGATAACAAAACCAAAACCGAACATCGAAGAAATCAGCTCTGAACGAGTCAATTTCCATTATGGCCGGTACAATTTCTTTCAATCAATAAAGAAACTCCATAAAAACAGCAAATCGAATAGAAACCACACACTCTCACTCAACTCACTCTTCGATACCGCAACAGCAACAAACAAAAGAAATCCTCCGCAACTTCATCAGACAAAAGAGATTCATCAGAAAGAATAAGAAAATCAAGTAGAATCTCCACAAATAATTTCACACTGATTGCAGAAATCAAAACAGTCATAAATTCGTGAACAGACCGATAGTCTCCGGGTTGTTTCTCCGCCGAATTCAAAATTCAAATCACCAAAGACAACTCATGATTCCGAATATTGAGGGAACTTGCAATTAAGAATTGAATTGAATGCTGGAAGAGTTGGCAGTATTGCATGGCCGGCGGCACAGCAGTTACAGTTGTGGCGGGGATTGACTGTGATTGAACGTTTGATGACTAAATTACATCCCAAAAATGAGTGAGAATTGAGATTCAATGAGAGAATTGCGTCCAAACGTTCAGTGCAAAGATTTCTCTTCCTTTTTTTTCCTTCTCTCATCTGACTGTTTGAAAAATGGAAAGGGTAGTTTCGTCCGGAAAGTATATTTAAATTTTAGGTGCCGCTAATAATGCGGAAGAGGAGCGGGATTTGCTGGGTAATGATAGAGTGAGGGCGGGTACACCTTCTTTCTCCAGCGATTTGGGAAATTTCTTTTTTTTTTCAATTCCATTTAAGAATTTATTATTATTATTGTTTTTTTTTTCTTTTAATTGAGTACCACGCGTGGGTGAAGATTTGAACACGTGGCCGCTTTTTAGTATAACTTTTAATTTTTTTATTTTAGTATCTGTACTCTCAAAAAAGATATATTTTTATCTTTATATTTCTCATTTTTTTTCGTTTTAGTCTCTAAACTTTTGGAAAGTTCATTTTGGTTGATGTATTCAGGTGATAGTTTAGGTCCATTCATTTTTATTTTTATCTCATTTAGCAAGACACTTCACTCCTTATATCTTTTGAAATGTAATCATATTTTTTTTAGTACAACATGTGAAGGTAGGAGATCGAACTCACAATCTTGATATATATTTTAGTTGAGCTGTGCTCGCTTTGACAAATGTAGTCATACTTTTGATTTCTAATAAGTTAAATTTTGTAGATATTTAACCAAGATAATCACTTTTTAAAAATATATTAACCAAAATAGACTCACAACTTTTTGATTGGAGATAGGCGAATTTTGTACTAGTGACTTCAAATTATTTCTTATAACATAACCCTTTTTTTTTTTTTTTTTTGTTGAACAAGAAGGGTGAATTTTGATTTAGTGGTCATCTAAATTAATATTTTTGTGAGATTCTAGGTGGTGCGCGATTCTTTCCTGTATCAATTGCTAATTTTTTTGTCATTTAGATTCATGGCAATTTGGAAGTTTATTTAATTAGGGTTGAAACTCTCACTTTTTCTCTTCTTTCAAACAAATTTTAGTAATTTTCATTTTTATATTATGAATCCCATTAGGTCTAATTCATAGCATTTTGATTTTATTATGCCTAACTACATATTTACCATACAAACATGTTAGATCAAGTTGGCAAAATTTAGATTAATTTGTTGTTACATGCTTACAACAAAAATGATTTAATGAGACCAAAGTAAATATAGTTCAGCGACAATCGACACATATTCTAATAAAAATATTGTGAGTTCGATCCTTCGTCTCCACGTATTGTAAAAAAATATATATATATTAAACGAGACTTTAATAATAATAGTTTAATTCAAAATTAAAAGTTTTATATTTCCTTAAACAACTATTGAATTTACATTTTGACATATGTTTTCTGATTTCTCTCTCATGGGAAAATAATTAATTACGAAAACTAAAAACTTTATTTGGGAAAATGAAAACAAAGAAGGAGACATGAATAAAGGGTGTAATGGTCCATGGATAGAATCCAGCTTGGGAATTAATTGGATAATTTCATTACTCTCCTGCAATCTTCTTATCATTATTTGGTTCTTTGCAACTTTTACATTTTTCTTCTCAGACACATAATTTTGTAATTAAATATTTTATATTTTATTATTATTTTTTTGTTTATTTGTACTATTAATAATTTGTCTTCTAATAACAAATTTATAAACTTCTGATTTTATTATAATTGTTACAATTTTTTGTTTAATTTTATAATTATTAAAATAAAACATTATTATTTAATATTATAACAACAAAATTTAAATAATACTAGTTAGTATCACGTGCATTGCACGTGGTTATAAATATTTTAATATAATATTTCTAACAATTTAACATATAGAATAACAACTCGTAACTTTTAAATGTACTAATATTTTGTTTCAAATCAAATATATTTAATATAATATTTCTACCAGTTTAATATATAGAATAACAACCCAACAGAACTTTTAAATGGTATTAATATTTTGTTTCAAATCAAATATATTATTATTTGTTGACATTTTCAATAAAAAAAAGTACAGTCTTCAAACTAAAATAATAAAACAAGAGGTATAAAAAACATTGAATATACTGTCAATTTGAAAAATGTGGTTATCGATTTTTGATAATCAAGTCTATTGTTAATTGAGATATAATAAATTAAATCAAATTATGTAACTAAAAATTCGAAACAGTAGTGAAATAATTTGTTAGATTGTTAAAATTATAATTAAATATTAAATGATTGGAACAAATAAAATTACTTATTTCTACTCTTAGGCTACTTTCTAAAATTGAAAAATCAATATATTTTTTCTATTTTTAAAAGGATAAATATAAATTATACTACACCATTTAAATATAATAATAATTTTAAAAAAATACCATCTATACCTATTGGCACAATTATTAACAACTTTGTTAATCTAAATATGGATACAATTTTAAAAAAATAATGTTTTGATATTAAAAAACTAAAAATAGACACAATACAAAAATTGAAGTTTACGAGGTAAATATAAATTAAACCAAAATAGTAAATAAGAAAAAAAAAACATAATCTTATCTAACTATATGAATGAGGATCTATCTCTTTCATCTTAAATTTATATTTTTAATGTGAGAACTTTATATTACTCTCTCCTGAACTTCTGCCCAGTGCCCACAATGATTCATTACTATCTATGCAAACATAATGCAAAATTCATTTGAACCGGACAATTATTATTGGTTGTCATTTTTTTAAAGAATACAACAATAATCTTTTTGTGTATTTTCTTAAATTATTTACTCATTAATTTATCTTTTGTATATTATGTAATAAGGAAAAATGAACCAAAATTAAAGAATTGAAATTCGAGAAATAAATTGAATATTATGTACTACCATGAAATCATTTAAAAAATGTGGGATAAAGAAATACATGACCAAGAAAAATAAAATAAAAACAACAGCAATAAAAAAATCATATTAAGACAAATAAGAAAACTAATACTAAAATCAAAGTGAAAACAACATTAACTAAATATTAAATCAAACTTGAAAATACCATTAACTAAATATTAAAACATAAAGGTATGATGAACATATAACTTAAAAGTAATCTAAAAAAAAATAAAAATTGAAGATATTACGAATACATAATTTTGTTACTCTATCTCTTAATCAATTAAATATGTTCCTCGATTCTCAAATATTATTTTGACATGATTCAGTTTTCACTCATGATAAGAAAAATCTTCATTAATATTTTGGAAATGAGTTTTAGGTCATAGAAGAAAAAGACATAATCTTCCATTTTATAGATTATTTGTTATGACACCTATACATGGATAGATGCAATATCTTCGTCAAACAGTTACTTTTCATGGGATTAACTTCTCTCAACACATATTTTCACTCGAACAGTTACAACTCTTTTGGATTAAACTCCTTATTTCATCGAATGGTCACAACTTTTTTGAATTTGTTATGTCAGACACTTTAACTCGAAGAGTCCTGTCTCTCGTAGAAATTTGAAGGAAAAAATATGTATGTATTTAAAAGTTGGAGGCAAAATAGGGAGCTAAAGATTCTCAACCATAGCACATTTAGACATAATATAGATATAGATTTTATATTAGTGATGATGGTTTGAATAAAATTTATTATTGTTAATATTATTTACTATGTAATAAAATGAATTAAAATTTTACTATTATTTTAATTAGAAAATATTAGCACACTTATCTAAGTTACATTAAAACAGAGATTCAAACTTACAGTCTTTTAATCGGACATAAATGCTTTAATTCGTTTTTCTTTATAAAAAAAAATATTTTAATTGGAGAATTATATCATTTATGCAGAAATTTATAATAAATAACATCAAAACAGAGTAAAGATTGCCGTGCAGTTACCAAAAGTGTCCATTCCAATTTTCACCCTTAACAAAAAAAAAAAAGAAAAAAGGTTCATTCCAGCTTTGAACAGAAACAGAATTCCTCTCCAAGCTTCCATCTCTGTTTGTCTCTGCCTTTGCGTCTATGGAGGTTGATGCCATTCCCAACGGCTCCGCGACTGAAACCGCCATGGCAAATGTCGCCGCCGCAGCAATTACCCCTCCGCCCTCGAAGTTCAGCGGATTGGCGGAGTCTCTAAAGCTGGAACATCAGTTTATTAGGGTTCCCTTTGAGCACTACAAGAAGACGATTCGAGCTAATCATCGAGTCGTAGAGAAGGAGGTCTCCGCGGTGATATCGAGCGTCACTGATGCCGCTGACCGCGATGCTATGTCGAGGGAAGAGGCCGTACACCACTTCAATTCGCTCGTATCCAGATTGCAAGGGTTGAAGAGAAAGGTCGGTAGTTCTAGGGTTTCCTTTTCGCGAACATTCTTGAATTGTTCTTTCTAAAATGCCAAGTAACGAGGAAGAGCTTCTTTGTAAGGGCGTGTTTTTCTGTCTTACTCGTAAATAAAAGAACGACTTTTCTGTACACATGATTTCGTTTGTTGCTTCTTTGGAGACCAGATTTTCTTGATGTCAGTGAATCTTGATGAAGTCTAGAATTCGACTTGGATTATACTGGTAGCTTGTGAGAACTGTGTTGTAACTGGCCTACTTGGTGAATTTGAATAGAGAATGCTCGCTTTGTTAATATGGATTTGCCTTTCATTATAGAAAAAAGACTTCAACTTTCTGTTATCTTTCGTTTCTTTTTGTTGTTAAGTTGGAAGAAGGCAGTCGCACCGAGCAGATGCAAGCACAGAAGTGTCGCGCTAGACTAGGCCATTTAGAATCGGCCGATGCTGATAATTTGACCGAATGGAACAGCACACGCTTGAAAAGGATCCTTGTGGACTATATGTTGCGGATGTCATATTTCGACACTGCAATGAAGTTATCAGAAAGCGCCAACATTCAGGTTGTTACACTTGCTCTAATTTGATTTTTGAACTGATGAGAAATCTGGGATCTCGTTGTCCGTAAACATTTTGAGTCACCAAAGAATTATTGCCTGGAAATCATTTCTATAATGATTTGACAAGGATATTCTTATGTTTGAAAGAGTTCCTCTATTATAATATCTGGATCATAAACATTTGAGGTCAGCGTTTCTTTAGTTTGGCAGATAGATTTTTCTGTTCGTAGTTGCCGACTGATCACCTTCTCGATTCCTTTAAGTGGTAGTGATTAGTATATACACATGTTTTTTTGGTCGTGGAGAAAGGGGGTAAAGATCTTTATTTTCTTAACCAAAAATGTGTCTCCATGAAGGAAAAAAAAAATATTTACAACTTTATGGAGGATAGTTCATACTTCTAAGCTGCAGTTAAGTGGAAATGGAACGAAACCCAATTTACTCATGATCGATGCATATTATGCAGATGTATAATAGTTGTATCAACTAATAAAACATATCCTCTAACATCATATGACTCTTATGCAATGACTATGCATGAAATATCTGTTGAGGAAATTGAAACGCAGTTGAATGTTAGCACCTTACTGTTTATTTAAAAAATAAATAAAAATTTTTTTTCTAGCATTCTTTATGCATTATGCAATATAGAATCTGCTTTTGACTAGTTAGTCATAAATCTCAGGATCTTGTCGACATTGATGTCTTTCAAGAAGCCAAAAGGGTTATTGATGCCCTTCAGAACAAGGAGATAGCACCTGCACTTTCCTGGTGTGCTGATAACAAGTCGAGGTTGAAGAAGTCCAAGGTATATGTGGTGGTTCTCAAGAGTCTTTCATTTAAATAACTAATTCATCCCAATGTATATCAGCAACGAATGATGCAATTTAGTTATTTGCGTTGTAATTTATCTGTCTTGTTACCTAATTTGCATTGTAATTTATCTGTCTTGTTACCTATATAGGCTTCTCGTTTTACATGTTTCTTGCAACTGCATACCATTTCAGAAGTTTTTTAATGCTGGAAGTATAACAGTGTATGGTTTCTCTAGTGGGTTTGTGACTCTCCTAGACCTAATTGAATGCAATTCCTTTTGAACTAACTTAGGTCGTGTATATTGTTGCTTCTGAAATTTGGTAACTTTTCTAAGTTTACAGAATCAATATGAATGATGGATCGAGAATTTAATTCTGGAGGAGTATCCAATAATTGTAAAATATTAACTTTGGTTCAACATGCTCAGGTCAAATTTTTTGAAGCCTTGAGTTATTATTTATCCGTTTCTATTGTTAAAAAAAGTTTATTGTTTATATAAATTTAATTTGAAGTAGACATGCTTTTAATTGATCACTCAAGCATGGGAGATTGTTCAAGATTTGTTGATATTTTTTGCACATTGGGTAACTTGGTTGTTACCAATGGACCAAAGTCTGGTTCTTCAATTCATAGTCATCTATGGACATAAATCATGAATTTAAAATCTACAATATAAGAAACGGATAAATATATTAATCAAGAGAATCATGTAAAAAAAAAAAGGGGAATGTGATATCCCCACAAAGCCAAAGGGTTATAATGAGGCTTTCCAATTGGCAAGAATGTGCAAAAGATCATAGTTACAGAACTCCTTAGATAGAAGACACCAGGAAGAAGAATGAGTTCTTATGATATCCGAAAGGATATCTGTTCTAGCTTCAAGCCCTTAAAAAATTCTCTGATTTCTTTCAAACACAAGCGCCAAAGAGTAGCAAACACTGCATTAATCCACAAAATTTTATACTGTTCTTTGAGAAAATCTACAGGGAAATAGGGAGTTGGGTTGCCTTCACTGAAAAAAGAGAATCTTTTAGATTGGGAGTGGAAAGTGATAGACTTCGTTGGATCATTGATTCCATTGGCAGCTTCTCCTCTCCTTTCTCCATTCGACTAGATCTAATAAAAGATTGAAGGTTCCTTTGGTGGACCAAATTTGTAAGTTTAAGGTTCCAAAAAAAGTTAAGTTTTTTATGTGGTCTCTTTGCTGTAGAAGCATAACACAGCTGATAAATTACATATAAAATTGGACGCTCTCCCCTTGGTTTTCAGCCTCTGTTAGCAGGCTGAGGAGTCTCTAGATTACCTTTTTCTCCAGTGTGAGTTTGCTGCAAATGGATGGCATCGGTTGTTCAAGGAGTTCAGCATCTTGGTTTGTCTTCCAAGTCAGATTGAGAACTGGGTGGTGGAATGCTTTGCTGGTTTAGTTTTAGGAACAAAGCCAAGGTTTTATGGAATTGTGCCATTTGGACTTTCTTGTTGTTTCTTTGGAAGGAGATAAACCTTAGAGTTTTTTAAGATAGTGTCAGTAGTATACGAAACTTTTTGTTTATTACCAATAGATCAAAGTCCGTCAGTTTCTTCAACATCATAGTCATCCATAGGCATCAATGATGAATTTAAATCTAGAATTGATTTTTGTAACTGTATCGATATAAAAATAGTTTATTGATGAAGTATAAACAATGAATTATAGTATAATAGTTTAATAAAGACCAATCGAACTGTTGAGTGTTCAGTTTAGGAATATGGACTAACACAAAATTTTTGTTTATTAAGAACATTGTATCTAAAGCCTCTAAGCATTAGGATGCAAAGGCGTGGCTGAACAAAGGATATTTGAGTGAAGGTAGAAGATGTCCTACCCATCTCCCAAATGTGTATGTGCGAAGGAAGCATTATTGATTTGAGAAATTTCTCATTACAATGAATTCTACTTTCCCCTTCTTGAATATCTATATATCTAATTCTAGTATTTTCTTACAATATGGGGCAATTAGTTAGTTCCATGCTTGCTGTCTTAATGCAACCATTAGGATATCATTATTATATGGTATCAGCCTTAATTATGTCATGTAACTGATAAATTTTTTGAATTATTTCCAAAAGCAATTTAGAGTTACACAAGTTCTTTCACCTTGCTTATCTTGTTGCTTTCTTTTCTTTTTCTGATGACAGAGCAAATTTGAGTTTCAACTGAGGCTTCAAGAGTTCATAGAATTGGTGCGGGCTGACAAGAATATGCAAGCTATTACCTATGCACGAAAGTACCTTGCTCCATGGGGAGCCACCCATATGAAAGAATTGCAGCGTGTCATGGCAACTTTAGCTTTCAAGAGTAGTACAGAGTGTGCTGTATACAAGGTAATTCGTGTGATTAGAACCAAAAGCTATGATTCATTTTCTCTAACTAATCAAATATAACGTTTAAATTTTATGTTAGTTTGAACTGTATAAAATTATTTTAAATAAGCACTTGCGGGGTAGCCTGGTTGGCAAGGACTTGGAATCTCTTGATCATACTGACTTGGAGGTCCCAAGTTCAAACCTTCTGATGAGCTTAATACCAAAAATTCTTGATGTCTCCCAAGTCTGGACCTTGAGGTAGGCACGGGAGCCCCTGAGTATAGGGGAGCAAAGCTTCGACTCCCAGTTTTCAAAAAAAAATAATAAAAATAAATAAATAAGCGCTTGCTGCTACTCTTACCCATGATGGCTGAATGTTTCTTCTGCAAATAGTTCTTTATTTTTGTTTTCTTCCTCTTTCACGATTTACCTACCTTCTAATTCCAATTCCCTTTTGAGATGCGACGTGGCTATGGAGTTGCAAACTTTATCTGGGAAGGGCTCGAATTATCTAAGTTGATTTGAAGCATATGGTTGATCTATTTTCTTTTTCCTTTTTTGTGCTTTTTAGGTCTTATTTGAACCAAAACAGTGGGATAATCTCGTGGACGTATTTAGACAGGAGTTCTGCAAAATATATGGCATGACACTCGAGCCATTGCTTAATATTTATCTGCAAGCTGGCTTGTCTGCTCTCAAAACTCCGTATCCCTATTTAATTATTTACTTGTCTCATAATATGTGATTCACATTCACTGCAGTTTAACTCTTTCCATCCAATTAATACACGTACAACTAAAAGAAAAACTCCCTATATTGGCAATTGCCGGGTGCTTTTAAATTCTAGAAGTGGAGGACTTCGCTCTTTTCAAAAAAGTGCTTATAGAGAGCGTTTTCAACGAAAAACATTACGTCCCATAGTCATCTTTCAATTCCCTCTGAAATGAAAAGAGAGTATTGCATCTCAGATGATCTTTCACTCAACTACTATGATACAGATAAGTTTGCCTTGACCTGCTTAGATACTGTTATGAGGATGATTGCACCAAGGAAGACCCACTGTCACAGGAAAGTTTTAGGAAGCTGGCAGTGCCATTGCCTTACTCGAAGCAGCATCACTCAAAGCTCGTGTGCTACATAACGAAAGAGCTCATGGACACTGAGAACCCACCACAAGTTCTTCCGAATGGCTACGTCTACAGCACCAAGGTTAGCATCATTTTGGTTATATATTGATCAGGTTTGTATCTTTTCTTCCTCGAAATATTTAGTTTGTGTTTGATATCGGCCTTTGTCAGGCTCTCGAAAAAATGGCCAAGGAAAACAGTGGTAAGATCACCTGTCCAAGAACAGGCTTTGCGTGCAACTATTCAGAGTTGGTTAAGGCATACATATCATAAACCTCTGCATGTGGAGTTGCGATGCATGTGAAGATGGAAATCGTATTTCCGTATCCCGACTCTTATACTTGGTTTGTTTACTGCTGAATTGGCAAAGGTGAATTTAGGGAAACCGACATGTGAATGTTTTGTTTCTGTAAAAAACAAACACTTCAATTCTTACAAAACAGATTCGGTTATATGTTGGGAGAACGATGACATGTAAATGAAAATTATACAAACTGTATTCATTCTATTGCTCTGCTCTCCTTCACCCAATTGAGGGTGGAAAATGTTGAAATCTTAAGCTACATTTGATAACCCTTTTGATTTTGAAAACTAAACTTACTAGATTTGTTTTGTAATTCACTTTTTTAAAGCATTTTTTAAAATCTAAGCCAATATTAAAAAACTATAAAAAGTAGTTTCTTTCATTGTTTTCAAACATTCCACAATTTTGAAACATCAACATTTCTTTAACTGTGATCGAAAGGTTCGAAAATTATTGATGGGTTCTTGCATCGTCGAAATTGAAACAAGTCAAAAAAAGAAAAAAACCAACGTTTAAATCTATACTTCTTTGTAAGACTCTACTTGCGATCGAAAGGTTTGAAAACAAAACACATATGGTATACTAACGGAATTTCGATTACAATTCATTCTTCGTATGAAATCTCTTCATTTAAAATTAAAAAATAAAAATCACTATATTCTCTCGCAACTTTTTAACTCAGGAAAAAGAATCCTATTTGAGGCGATATATAACATTTCTACAATATCGAAATCTTAACCCTGAACTTCTAAAAATTTTCGATAATCTTTCAAGAAATTTTCAAAATATATAATATAAAATATTCAAAATTTAATTTTAGATAAAGCACTTAATTAGATTTCTCTTGCAATTACTAGTCTTATCCTTCTTCAGCCCAAAAAACTTGCAACTTAGTCCCACGGCAACCCAATTCTAATTAGGACCTTATTCCCATGAATCACCAAATTTGTAATGAACTCTTCAAACAAAAAAAAATTTTAAAAAAATTATTATATTCTATCACAGAAAATAGAAAAAATGGACTAATAATTCAAATAGGGATAATGATATTTGAGAATGATCAGTCACAGTAATTAAAACTTAGGAAAGTATAAATTACATCAGTAAAAGAGCTTTTTTTTTCAAAGCTGCCTGTTTACAACGTGTCAGTAATCAGAGCAATCTCAGCTCGAGTTTTGGCCAACTGGATTTCCGCCACGTGTAATTGGTGCTGTAATTGAGAAATAATCCCGACACACCCGTAAACTGGGTCTTCAATTCTGCACTTTGCTTCGAAAAATAAGGTTTCTGCTGCTTCAGCCCGGAGATGCATAGGAATTTGCTATTAAATTTGTCCAAAGAGAGAGGGAGAGAGTCAATAGAGAGAAATATTACCATTTATTTTTCATTTTTTAAATTCATGCATAGATTCCTATAACTGGGACTTGTTGTCTGTATTAAGCAATACTAGGATCGTGTAGCTCACTGTGATCTACCGTGCAGCTGAACAACACTGTAATCAGCACAGTATAGCTGATTCCACAACAATAAGTGTCGTGTAGCCGAACATGATTAGCACAAGGCTCATATACAAGATAGGTGATATCACAAGGTCTCATGTCCTTGCCGCTGTGTCGTCTCCATAAGAAAATAGAGAGAATTTTACTGCACCGTTAATTTAAGCCTTGTTTGATACTTTCTTGTTTTTACCAACAAAAAAATTCTTGAAATTACATTTGAACCTGACTCGAATTTCAAAAGCAAAAATTTCGACATGTCATATGCAAAATCACTTTTGTCATTTTCATAAACCTACTTGTATTTTATTATCAACATGATTAGGTCATGTTTCAAAGTGATTTTGAAATCACTTCCATTTAAAATGGTATATCAATGATAACTAACGGACACTTTTAATTCTCTCAAGCGTAAACTTATATTCATTTCGTTTGTACAGAAAATAATATTAAATAAATCAGAGGAAAAAAAAAGGAAGAAACATGATATTAAATAAGATATACATACTTGGAGGAATCTTTGGACATTGCTGGCACCAAAGATTTTATGAACAGCGGCAAATCTTTGAGGGTTATTGGAAGGAAAGAAAGGGGAGAAAATGCAATCCGAAGGACATCTTCTTCTCTTAAACTTGCATGCTGCACACCGACCATAAATCATGCTAAAATCTACACAATATATATATATATATATATATAAGATATGGTTTTCTCTCTGAAAATAAGAGAACAAGATTTGGATGGAGATTCTCCAAATCTCTGTGAGTATATATATGTATTTATTTTAGAGTGGAAGTTTTAATTTGTAACGGCTAGTTTTTCATTTCTTCAAATCATTGGTATAATTGAATGGAAAGTTTTACATGCAAGGTAAGAAGTATTTTAGGGTTGGGATTTTGAGAGAGACAGAGAGAGACCTTATGGAGTTCTTTTTTTTAATTTCTCGAATTTATATTTGCTTTTGTACAAATGGTCAAACCCTTATTTTATTTATGTAAAGTTGTAGACCATTATTAATTTCATAGTGCCAAGAGTATAGTTCGATTGGTCAAGATATTTGTCTAAACGAGTTCGAATCTTCATCCTAAATGTTGTATTAAAAAATATATATTATTAATTTTAATAATAGGATTGTAACTTTTGAAAAAAAAAATGAAAAATGTAACAAAATCTAGAAGTTTAGGGATGAAAATGAGATTGGAACTTTTTTAATAATTATATCAAACAGCAAACAGCTTTAGATATAAAACAAAATCCAAACTAGTATACCATTATTAATTTTATAAAATTAAATATTTAGGTGAACTTAATTTTCCAATTATAAATTAAAAGATTGCATGAGAGGTATGATGTTACTTATTTTTTTTTATTTTTGAGAAAGTAAAGATTACAAATTAATTACCTTCATTTGGAACTCATTAAGAGTTTGATAATTCTACACCTTGAAACTACGGTTAATTCTTCGCCTAAGAGATTTGCCTTATGGTGAAAAATGGATTGGAAAGAAAGTCAAGCCACAGCTAGGGGTGATTTTAAGGTGGAAATTATCATACCTCCAACTATATTCTGTTCTGTAAAGAAAGAGAGTTGAAATATAAGCCCATAATGGTAATTCCAAAATTTTCTTTAGACAGGACTCACAAGTCATAATTTGATACAGAATAAAATGATAAAATCAAATTAATAAACCAGAAGAATACCTTCGAAGAGGATAAAAGACTACATGAAACGGATTATTTAATATATAATTAATCATAATTAAGCAAGATAAATAGCCAAAATACGATGCTGATAAATATTGGAGGCGGGGTTCAATCAAAATACAGTTCCATTTTATGAGTCTTTCTGAGGCACAACTCGCTTATAAAACTCCCAACACAAACGCTTATGCTTTAGCAGAATCAGAATTAAGAAACTGTCTATTATGCAGACTCGCTACCACCCCTTGGAGTACCGTTGTTATCTTCGTCGTTTATTGGGCTCCTTTCTTCTCTGGGCAACGGACTCGGGCTGCGGCTGTAGCCATTTTCCTCCCTCCGATAATTCCTGCTTCCACCATCAAAGTCCTCAGCTTCATCCATTGGACTTCTGCTCCTTCCCCTTGGACTTCTGCTTCTTCCCCTTGGACTTCTGCTCCTTCCCCTTGGACTTCTGCTTCTTCCCCTTGGACTTCTGCTCCTTCCTCTAGGACTGTCACGATTTCCAGGGGATGGGCTACGTCTAGCTTCTTCCGGACTCCTCTCATCAGGAGTGGGGCTACGCTTCATAGCTTTAGGAGGAGGTGACAAACTATGCCTCTTTGGGCTCGGCCTGCCTCTTGGGCTCCTCGATCTTTTTTCTGATCGTTCGAGACTTCTCTCTCTTTTAATCGGTGATCTCGACCGACTGTGGACACAAAACATAAAAGAAGCTCAAGAAGTTGAGAATTGAATCAACAAACTCATGAAGACCTGTAAAGCAATATTAACCGAAATGGAAGCTTTTTAAAACAATATATAAATGAAAACAGTTCATTGCAACAAACCTGTAGCTACGACCTCTGCTGTAACTACGACTTCGACTTCTACCACCACCACGGCGAGGGCTAGGAGAACGTGAGTAACTTCCACGCCTGTGTCATAGCTTATATCTTACTGATAAACCCTTTAAAAATGGAAGGCCAATAAGAAAACACAATGGAAAAGATAACATACTTCAATTTCTTTGGACTGTTCTGGCAATTCTTTTCTATGTGACCACGTTCCCCACACCGATAACACTTATTTTTCCAGTCTCCAGCTTTGCAATCCCTAGCCCAGTGGCCATCGATCCCACAATTAAAACATCGCCCAGTTCCAGGAGGGCCTCGACCAAGATATTCACGTGATCCACCAGGACCACGGGGTACCTAAATCAAGATTGAATATCTCCATCACATTCAAAGAAATGTTTACAAAACAAATAAAGATAAACTTACCTGAGCAAGGCAGTATAACTACATATAGCCTTTATAAGGAACAAATGGGACTGTAAAAATACTGTATATCCACCTGTTTCTCTTCCATTTGTCTTAATCAAAAGCTCGGTTTTTTATTAAAAAAACAAATGTGACTATAAAAATACAGAAATTGTACATGAATATGATGAAGATTGAAGGATATTCCAAAAGTATTAATAAAATGTTTCAAAAGCACAAAACAGATCAGTGCCCACCAAAAAATGAAAGAAATAGTAAACTGCTTGTAACTGTCTAAAGCAAATTATTCATTAGAGTCTAAAAGAAATAGATATGTCAAACGGAAGTTGGGAAATCATAATATATTCATGAAAGCTTTGTCAAGAAAGATCATGGTGCATACCCCTTTAGCTATTTCCACAATGATTCGACTTCCATGGACATCCCTCCCATTTAAACTATATCTTGCATCATCGGCATCTCGGGGATCACTAAACTCCTGTTATCAGATGTTTGAGCAGATAGACCAAGAAAAAAGATCACGCTTGCAAAAACTAACATGACCCATTAAGTAGAAAAATGAATGCATGGCAGATAGCATCTTTTTGTTGCAAGTACAGCCTAAAGAAAAAACATATGGAGGAGAGGGAGGGAAATACATACAACAAATGCATAGTCTCGCTTCATATCCACATCGCGTACTCTGCGCAAATGGGTTCCAGAAACAGGTAAGGCCATCATTTGATACAAGTATCAAAGGGTTGACACCTCGCCCCTCATAGATGAACTAAACACCATTCTGAGATTCTTGGCATTTCCATAAAAACAGGCAATAACATAATAGAAAGACTCGCCAAATGCACCAAGGGTACCCTCTCACCATAGACCTCCAGGTTTGGCATAAGCCAAGAAACCTTCAACAAGATCACTCAAGTTAAACCATACAGACCCATCAACAGTTACACACTTTCATGGATATATCAAAATGCACATGTACAGTCGAGCACCCAGAAAAGGGCTTGGCAAATACCTCAAGAGGCCTCAAGTGAAGTATCAGTTAATAATTAACTCTGACAAGGATGTTAGCAATAGCATACCCGGGACAACACTAGTATAAAAGGAAGCAACTAAAAAACGCGTAAAGATTTCGAATTTATTAAACTAATGTTAACGCGCAAATTCAATCACTACGGCGAGAAATTTCCTACCTTCCATAACGACTGAACAGGTCATCCAGATCACGGGACCTCGTCCGTGAAGACAGGCGCCCAACGTAGAGCCGAGTACCACCGTATCGATCGTCGTAGCGAGGCATTTTATCTACAATTGACAATCACAGTACCACCATCAGCGACGGTATTCCACAACTAATAGCTTGCGCAGGTATACAAAATATACAAACATTGAAACAGGGGAATATACATACGATTCAACTACTGAAGAAATGCTTATGCCGTAGAAGAACAAAGGAAACAGAGACCATACAGAATCTTAATTAAGCAAGAATTCAATAGAAAAAAAAATGCTTCGAAGAAGAACATACGGAGTGAAAGGATTCGAAGTGAGAAAACCTAGAAAATTCGAACGAGGAGGCGCACCTGGAAACAATGAGGATATGAAACCCTAAATTTCTCGTCTTTCGCAAAAATGATTACCGTAAGCAGCTCCGAGCAATTTTATAGTGACTTTTCCTTTTTAAATAGCGATTGGCCCAAATTTATCGAGAAGACTCAACTGGGCTCACTTATTTGAGATGAGCCTATATCGATGGGCTGGACCGGGCGAGGCCCATTTCAAATTTCGGTGGAGTTCAACATATCCTTGAGAAAATATTTATAAAAAAAAAATTATTATATATAATTCGGTTTTTTTTATCGCTAATTACTTATATATTTGGTTTGTTAGATTTATAGTTCAATTTGCTGATACTTTACAATAATTTTATAGTGACTTTATTAAATAAATCATACTAGATTATTTACTCTCAGCTATAATATGGTATCAAATTATACGTATTATATATTTATTTATATATACTAGTTAGATTCACGAACAAGACACGTGGTTTTGAATTTTTGAAACATAATATTTTTGTGGTGCTTCACCTTTCGAATGAATATATATATAAAAAAACTAAGAATTCTTTAAAAAAGAATTTGATAAAAGTAATTACTAATACATTCTCCTCCATAGAGTAACATTAGACGATATCAAAAGTCCGAATATAAACATTACTCATGATTGATAAATATGAAAAAGTAAGATGGATAGACGAGCTTTAATACGATGAGACGTGGTTTGGTTACATTGAACATTAGTCAACTATCCATTAAATCGGCACTAGGGTCAAACTTAAAACCTAGCAAGTAGGGACATAGTAATTGGGGTGGGGGTGATTGATACAGAGGAGTACACACTGTGACACATCACAAAGTATGTGTGATGCCTCAATAGGTTTGTGTCGTCATTGTATATAAACGTAAATTGTGATGCTGCATCGTTCTCGTGTACGTAACAATCTATTTTATCACTCAAAGTATTATAATATTGTCATATTAAAATTTAAATTAAATTAATCCAAATATTTTGATCGTGAAGTAATTTGATAAATATCATATAATATCAATGGTATAATTTAATTCTATATTGTGGTTATTTTCTGACAAACGCTGGTCTCCATTAGTACCATTATTTATGGTTACCGAAATACGTACTTGGTTGAGTTATTTTATAATTTTTTTCAATACTATATGACCAAAGTTTAATACAATATAACTTATTTACAATACAATTACTAACTACTTTTATTCGCATCATGTAATTGAGTTTTTTGTACCATTATAAATGTCAGATATGTATTTGGATATAATCCATATATATTTTTTTAATTTTTTATTAGACTTATTGTAAATGTTGTTATTGGTTAAATCATCGCAAGAGTTGAGCGTTCAATTTTATAGAATGTAATAGATGTATTGTCCATAAAATATACATAGAACGAATAATCTTGACTAATAATTCATTAATATAAAATTATTAATATCTTAACTATTCAAGACCACGTCCAACGTCTATAATTCGAATAAAACTCAAATTTATAGGTTGAGTTCGAATCATCCGAACTCAAAAGTAACTAAACTAAAAAAAGGGTCTATAAATTACAATTTTTTCCAATTTCGAAGGTTAGAAGTTTAAGAATTAAAACAACCAAATAAAAATACACGTAAAACACGTGGAGGTGTTACATTTGTTGTAAAAAGGAAAAAAAAAATAATAGAAAGGGAAAAATGCAATTTATTTATTATAATAATAATAATTATTAATTTTTTGAGATAGCAAAAATGCAACTTGACTAATATAATTGTTTCTTATAAGTTAAACAGTCAAAAGAAGCGTTTTGGAAAAATATGTAATAAAAACACAGAAAGGGCAAAAGAAAACCAACTAATAATAATCGTCCTCCACTTCCAAAAATTTTCCCTCGGTTTTGAACCCTTCGCAATTTCTCTTCCTTTCCGACAAAACTTTCAGTTCGAATCCGTCTCTTTTTTGTGTGCTTTGGACTGATTGCATTTGGAATTCTTCGAGATTCATGTGCTTTGTTATCGCTTTGCAATTAGAAAATAGTTAGTTTTTTTTGTGATATTTTAGTTAGTTTTTCTTTTTTCGCTCTGATCTCCTCGAAATTTTGTCGATTTCCGATCGACTGAATCCGATTCGAGAAAGTTAGTGTGTTTAGTGGTCGATTATTCGTTATTGTGACACTTCAGGATAGGTTTGGGACTTGAGGTTGGTATGATTTTTGAGAGTCCGTTAGGGTTTTGCATCTTTGTGTAAAGAGAATTGGCTAGAATAAATTAAAACCTTAATCGTTAATTACAAGCTTTTGCTGCGTTCCGGGATGCTAATTTGACGATGAATCAAGGCGGCAATACTGAAACCGTGGCTCCAGCGGAACCCAGTTCGCTCGAGGTAATATAACAATTTCATTGGTTGGAATATAGATATTATACATTGTGTGTTTTTTATATGGATTTTAGTGGCTTACTTGAAGTTATAATCGATACGTAACTTGAAACGAAATGTGTTTTGCTCATTCAGTAAGTTTGAACGGCTTTCTGTTTTGATACTTAACAGAGTCTGTTGATATGTCCATGCCAGCAATAAAAATGTATATCGTTATTTTATTTCTCTAGCTCTGTCTCGTGTTATTTATGCCTTAAGTTTAGTGCAAATTTCTTGAATGTTTGCTTTGTTTCTCGCGGAGGAATAGTTGAGATTTTTGAGATGCATTTTATGATAAGGGTGGTAAGGGTGATTGGGGGTCTTTTGTTGCTTCTTTCGTTTCTTGGTATTATTTTAGTGAAAGATTCTGGATGCACTTGCCAATCTTGATTGTAATAGTAATACACTAACCAAGTTATGTGGATTTAATTATTTTCTGGTATAATAGATGTGTACGATTAAAGAATGATGTAGGGGCCACAGGAAAATATAGTGCCCTTAGAATGATTAAGATTCTATTTTGTTGTAGTGTATAAAAAAAATTTCAATACAGCAAGTGCCGATTTTAGCATATACTTGTTGATATTATTGTTTTAGTTTAGTTTTGTTCTGCTCTTTTATTATCGTGACTTTCATTTTCGTGCCTGTATATGCTACTTTTCTCTATCTTTCTCGTTTTTTTTTTTTAATATTGTTCGGGGAGGAGATAATTTTTATCCATTGGTACCAGATTTGTTCATAAAAAAACAGTAGGATATTGATGTAGTTGGTGAAATGGTTTTTTAGTGGCCTACTTGATAGCTAGTCTTTACTCTCCAAGTCTCAAGAAGGTGGTTATTACAGAGAGTTCTTCCGAATTTTAGTCGATGGTACCTTTTTGCCTATAGAATTTATACTTATTTGTTGTTATAGATAATTCGAAAATGTATTTGTTTGTCTTCAAGTTTTATAGTTCTGCTGCTTCTATAAAAAAAAGCTTGAAGTTTTACAGTAGCTACATGTTTTTGCCCCTGTAGACCTGTTTTTAGTTGATATATATAGCTTTCTCTTTCATAGCGGTTTTATGCAGTACATTGTGCTGAACATGATAACTTTATTTTCTGGCTTCTGTACTTAGAGACATGATCTTTTTGCCACTTCGATGGTCTTTTAGATTTTCAATGAATGCAAGTTAGTGAACTTGCATGTACGATGACAATGCTGACCTAATATATTTCCATGCATGTTTTTCAGAAGCAACACATTGGTGATGGAAATCAATCAGTGACGACATTGACATATCAACCTTTGACATCTGCTCCAGAAGCCATATCATGGGCTAATCACAAGGTGGATGGTAGTTCCAATGAGAATGGGTTGCTCCCAAATTCCGCTTACCAATATAATCAACAAGTGCTCCCACCCGCAAGAAATGTGCAAGATGGTCTAAATGTGTCTTCTGTTGCTTGTAGTTCATCAAGTTTTGTGACATCAAATGCACCACAAGATTACAATGCCTATGCACCATATTCAAATTCTGCCGATCCTTATGGTTATGCAAATGCTGGTTACCAAGGTTACTATAACAACTATCAGCAGCAACCCAACCATTCTTATTCACAGCCCGTAGGAGCATATCAAAACACAGGTGCTCCTTATCAGCCCCTTTCCTCATTTCAGAATACAGGGTTTTATGCTGGGTCTACAAGTTACTCAACCACTTACTACAATCCTGGTGATTATCAGACAGCTGGAGGTTACCCAACTAGCAGCTACAGCAATCAGACTACCTCATGGAATGGTGGCAATTATGGAAATTATAATTCTAATCAATATGCTCAATATGCACCTGACTCAAGTGGAGCTTATAGTTCCAGTTCTACCAATGCAAAAGCTCTACATTATCAACAACAACAACAGCCCTACAATCAGTGGGCTGATTACTACAGTCAAACAGAAGTTAGCTGTGCCCCTGGGACTGAAAAACTGTCTGCTCCAGGCACTGCTAATGCAGCATATCCGGCTCATGGTTCAACTAGTTTATCTGCACTGAACAGTCAACCACCACCTTCATATACTCCCTCGTGGAGGCCAGATTCTGGTTCATCTGAACTGGCTTCTGCTCAGGTTTGAATTTCACTTCTACCATGTGCATGGTTGGGATTACTTCTTGTGTAAGGCCATGTGTAGCGTTTAATTCTATTTAATGTGTTTGTGGTATTTCTGATGCAAAGTTTATCTGTTATATTTTGAGTAGCTTCTATCCTGAATATATGTTTCATGCCTGCGTGGAAGCTATGATGATAGGATGGCCAAATGGGTGATTCTGTCAACTCTGGATTCTGTGTTACAGTTGAACTGTAAAAATCATGATTACCTGTATTCCTGTCTGATTCCTTTTTTTTTTCCTTATTTTTATCTCTCTTTTTAGTAGTTCGGAGCTTGATGCATGTCTTTCCTGTAGACCTTTGTATTTAACTACTGACTTTTGATGTTTTGATAAAAAGTAGGAACTGCCGTTGGCTCATCTTATTTCTATAACTGTGATGGTTTTTTTATTGTTCTATCTTTTCTGCATGCTCGAAATTCTGCTCTTTGTAGTTGTATGAATATGCATTGATGTTGATTACTTTCTCGACACATTTATTCCTTGCAGTTTGTTGCAGACAATTCTTAAACTTTGTGTTCTTTTATAATATTTGCAATGGTTATTTGGTCAGTTGAACGACTATTCTTTTGCCCTTTTTTCCAGCCTGGTGCTGTAATTAGTGGTAACCATGATGGTTACTGGAAGCATGGGGCTCCAAATTCTCAAGTGCACCTTACTAATGCTACTCAACCTCTCTTTGAAAAGCCTCTAGATTTAAAAACTTCTTATGATAGCTTTCAGGATCAACAGAAAACTGCAGGTCCCCAGGGGCCCAATTTACAATATCCAGCACATCTGGCTCCCCAGAGCTATCAATTAC
The DNA here is from genome assembly GCF_013281855.1 of Momordica charantia. NCBI lineage: Eukaryota > Viridiplantae > Streptophyta > Magnoliopsida > Cucurbitales > Cucurbitaceae > Momordica > Momordica charantia. Next base: position 26,315,527 of record NW_028275167.1, on the reverse strand, counting down.
CCTCACAATCTGTTCCATCCTTGGAAGCTAGAAGGACCAAGCTGCAGATTCCAACAAACCCTAGGATCGCTTCCAATTTGAGCATACTAAAAACCAGTAAGGATAGCTCTACAGCTGATGCTGTGGTTCAACCTGCTTATGTCAGTGTTTCAGTGCCGAAGCTGAATGAGAAAGAATTGTCTAGTGATACTGCAGAGTCTGTCCTGAAGGTTCTTTTCTGATTTAATAATTAATAATTATTTCTGAAAATAAATGCACTATTTATATATTTATGGGTTATTGGTTTTAATAATGTACTGGTTATGCTAAAACAATTTACTGAAACTTTAACATGTTAATGCAAAGCTCAGTTCCACAAACCTTAGACTGTGTTTCCATTGGGTTAGGCGGTTGTCTTGTGAGATTAGTTGAGGAGGTGCATGCAAGTTGGCTTGGACACTCACAGATAAAAAAAAAAAGAAAAAAAACCTTTAGAGGAGTGTAAAATTGATGTTTCTTTTAAAGTAGGAGGGTGTATAATTTTTTTTTACTTGAGCCTTAGAGTTTTAGAGGAACCCTGTCATACTATTTTGACATTTATATACTTCTAAGAAGACATGGAGACTCTAGAGCAGTGCATATTTTTTTGCTTGCAGCCTGGAATGTTCCCTAAATCTTTGCGTGGTTATGTCGAGAGGGCTTTAGCACGATGTAAAGATGAGAAGCTAATGACATCTTGTCAATCAGTTCTAAAGGAGGTACGATGCTAGTGTTATCATATAAGAAGTTAAAGTTTCAAATTGAAGTTATTGCAAAAAGTTATTTTTTTTCTCTAGGAATATGCATCTTTGTGTTTCTTATATAAAAAAGGCAGTTATTGCAGAAAGCAGTATAGCTATATCAGCTTTGAAGTATTATCTCAATCTTTTGAAAGTTCCAATTTTGTCGTTGACGTGTTCATTTTTTCAATCAAATGTATATTTTCCAATTTCTTCCCAATATTTAAAAAAGCTTTATTTTATTATTTGTGCATTAATATTTTAAAAAAGTACGTCATTTTTTGGTTCCTTTTTTGGTGGTTACGTTGTAAGCTATTTATTTATTATTATTATTTTTTTTTTATGAGAAACCAAGCTTTTATAAATAGTTGTAAGCTATTTATTGTTTAGCGATGAAGTGGTTCAGGGCCTTAAATTTCAATTGATGGTTGGCACTTGGCAATTGGTAAATTCTTGGCAGATTCTTATTAAAATATATTAACTACATGGTTTACTATTTAATTTTTGGTAGAGTTCTTTTGACATCATTTGTGCATATCATCTTTGATCTTATGTGCTTGTTAAGATTATTAATTTTGATTCTTAGTTTTCATTTGGTTGATTAGTCCTTTTCTTTCCATTTCAGATGATTACGAAGGCAACAGCTGATGGCACGCTTTATACAAAAGACTGGGATATTGAGCCTCTGTTTCCATTGCCAAGTGCAGATGCAGTTTACATAGAGTACTCTCTCTCTCTCTCTCAGCTTAAGTTGGTGCCTATTGGAATTGATATATGGCAGTCTTACCCGATGTTTTTGTCTAACAAATTCTTGGCTCTCCTCTTTTACCCTGCCTATAGAACATGTGTTATATGAACATTTTAAACCATTTTAATTTTTATATATGATATTCATATCATAGAATAATGATATTGATTCCACTTGAAATTTCAATGTGGAAATTAGGAACAAATTTTCTCTTTGGTACGATGATGGAAAATATTTGAGTTTCTATCCATCCATTATTTTGCAATATGTAAACAGGATCTGAAGTTTATATATTTTGCATTATTTTGCAGCAAGTTACAGGGTCCAAATTCCCTTTCTTCATTGCCAAAGTACAAAAGAAGCCCGAGTAGAAGATCCAAAAGTAGATGGGAGCCTTTACCGGAGGAAAAACCAGCTGAAGCACCTGCCCCTTATAGTAATGGTTCTGCTAAATATGGTGGCTGGGCCAATGTTAGTGAAAGAGACAAAAAGGTAGCCTTTGTTTATTCCTTACTTCACTATTACCCTACGCTTTCCTGGACAGTCTCTCTTTCATTTGTATGACGTGGTAATATTCAATCTCGATTGGTGTCATTCTTGTTACCTTAAATACCTACAGGATAAGATGTGTGTGTGCGCGCGCGCGTGTGTGTTTTTTTTTCCTTTCTGGCGTTGCCCCATTTCTAGAATTACAGTAAACAGTCTTATAATTTATAAATGTTCAGTTGATTATCATATATCCCATCTTAAATAGTTTTTCAATCGTTTGATTTGAGAAATTGCATGCAGACTTTATCTGGGAGCTCTGAGACTAAGGATTTGAGCAATTCAAGATTTCCTCTGTGGGATCAGAGATCTGTGAGCAAGATTTCCCAAGGACCACCAAAGAAGCAGCGAGTTGCTGATGGGAGCACACCTGATAATGATGGGGCATCTAGTGATAGTGACAAGGAGCAAAGTTTGACAGCATACTACTCTGGAGCCATGGCCCTTGCAAATTCGCCTGAAGAGAAAAAGAAACGGGAAAACCGATCCAAGCGTTTCGAAAAAGGGCATGGCCATCGGGCAGAAAATAATCACTTCAAACCTAAAAGATCTGGAATTGGAGACTTGTATACTCGAAAGGCTAATGCCTTGGTTCTTGGAAGAAATTTAGAAAATGGTGGCTGCAGAGCTGTTGAAGACATTGACTGGGATGCTCTTACCATTAAAGGGACCTGCCAGGAAATTGAGAAGCGTTATCTACGTCTTACTTCTGCTCCTGACCCTAGCAGTGTAATTATCAATATCTAGTTATTTGTTCTTTTCAGGACGTTCATAATTGAAATTGAATAAAATTAGTAGGTAGTAATTTTTTCTTTGAACTTTATTATGTTCATTTTTATTTTACATCACAGGTAAGACCAGAGGAAGTTCTGGAGAAAGCTCTCAATATGGTTCAAATGTCTCAAAAGAATTATCTATATAAATGTGATCAATTGAAATCCATTCGTCAGGATCTAACTGTACAGAGAATTCGCAATCAACTAACTGTTAAGGTATATTTGTATCTGGTTATGAAGGATACTATTTTTCATCATTATATGGTCGTGTACAATTTCATCATGTTTATTTCCATTCCCTTCTGTGTGGAACCATGTTAATGATTGGTGAAACCTCTCAGGTATACGAGACTCATGCTCGACTAGCCTTAGAAGTTGGAGACCTACCCGAGTATAATCAGGTTTGTGTGGAAATATTCTTAACTGCTGGCATAGGAGTTTCGATCTGAATACACAGACACCATATTCTGGACCTTTCATCCTTAAATAACACATAAGATCAATTCAGTCCACTGTTTAATATCTAAGTCTAGTATCTTAACTTTGTTACTTTGGGAATCATTCACAAGCTTATGCACCCAAAAATGAATTATCTTAAGAAGTTTCAAATCTGTGTTTTCTGTGATTTCAGTGCCAATCACAGCTGACGACTCTGTATGCTGAGGGGATTGAGGGATGCCTTATGGAATTTGCTGCTTATAACTTACTCTGTGCGATCTTGCACTCTAACAACAAAAGAGATCTTTTATCATTGATGTCAAGGTCAGTAGAGAATCATTTCCTGTTTTTTTACATTCTTGATTTTGTTATTTTTCCAGTGGAATTGATTGTTGCCTTGGTACACGCTTAACATTCTGAAGGCTAGTAGCTTACTGATAAAGTCATATTGAATCTTAAAAACTATGTTGATTTGTATGCATAACACGATGAAAGATTAGTCTTTGTCTTGAATGATTTTGCTGTTGAATATCTTTCTCTTTGTCCCGAAAAGGTTGTCATGCGAAGCGAAAAAAGATGTAGCTGTGAATCATGCTCTTGCAGTTAGTTCTGCTGTCACCTCTGGGAACTATGTCAAGTTCTTCAGATTATACAAAGCAGCTCCCAACTTAAATACGTGCCTGATGGGTGGGTCCCCTGTACTGAAAGCTAATTCATTGAGGAATACCATGTTGTTAAGTACCAATTGGACTGGCTGATAATTTTTCTTTTGCATCCCTGCAGATCTCTATGCTGAAAAGATGCGTTACAAAGCTGTAAATTGCATGTCTCGGTCGTATCGCCCATCTATACCTGTTCCGTACGTTGCTCAGGTCTTAGGATTTTCTACTTCATCTGGAGAAGAAGTTCAGGAAAAGGACGTAGATGGATTGGAAGAGTGCACAGAATGGTTGAAGGGGCATGGAGCTTGCCTCATAACAGATAATAATGGAGAGATGCAGCTTGATACAAAAGTAAGTTCAATCTCACCTTTATGGTTGATCCTGGAGTAGGATTTAGGGGGCGAAAAAAACTAAACGAGAAAAATGTGAACAAAAAACGAAGTGCAAACAGAAGTCTAGAAGAAGCCATATAAAAACCTTTACCACAAATAAAACATCAATCCTCGAGGATAATTACACAAATCTTTAGTAATTGACCACTCGCCCAAGAGTGTCGAACTTAGCTAAAGCCCAACAAAACTTTCCCGAAGGATAATTACTGAAATTCTCAGCTATAGACCTCCAAGACTAGACCTTTCTAAAAATTCTAGAACTCTCTTATTTCTAACAAGGTAAATACTAAAAACCTTAAAACCTGGAAAAAAGAAAAAAACCGTACATGCTAGAGAGTATTTATTTGTCTTGTCTTGAAATGATTCACTTTTGAGTAGATAATATCATATAGATTCATTGGCACTAAATTGGTGTTTTGTCGGCTGGTGGGGACGCGTTACTATTGCATTCTCGTCTTGGAGGGCTGCAAGGTTTCCATTTTATAACTAAGTTTGGAGTTCATAATTTATGTTTCTATCCAGAAAAGCCGTTGGATTCATAATTCAGTAACCTCTTTGGTGGTTGGAGAAATGAATCCATTTCCCTATGCTCTCAATCACTTGATGAAGGTTCATAGAAACCGTAAATAGTGATTCTTATTTTTATGACTATGTGCAAGTATTGTACATATACATAATGTTCAATACGTTAGAATTTTGTGCTCAAGGTACCTTGGAGCGTTTACTCGAGAGTCGAGACACTACCATTTTCTGGGTAAAATGTGTTTCATTGATGTGATAGGACTCCAAGTTTGCGAAATAAATCATTGTGCATATCATTTATTTATGTTACGCCATTTAGCAATCCATAACCTGTTGAATGTGAATTCCAACATAAACCTGAAAATGATAGTTTTGAATGTGATTGATCCGATTTCCATTTTGCAGGCTTCATCTACAACTCTCTATATGCCAGAGCCCGAAGATGCGGTGGCCCATGGAGATGCGAATCTTGCTGTGAACGACTTCTTTACACGAACATCCTCGTAGTGGAAAAGAAAGTAGTTGCATCCAACTGTTCCAGAGCTTGTAAGAGAATTTGGGCACTTTTACTGGCCTCGACAAGCTGATGTACAATATGAAGGATGCTTCATACGGCCTGAACTTTCGGAAGAAGATTACGTCAATCCCATCTCCGGTCTGTAACAATGTAGATGGACAGGTACAATGTTAAGATTTGAATGAGATTATCAAATATATGGCTTAAAATGGGAGAGGATCTAAAAAACACATTGTTGTAGGAGGAATAGCATTCAGCATTCTATTCAGGAATCATAACTGTTCATTATTTATTGGTATTACTAGGAAATATGGATAGAAATAAAAGTGATTGTATTTTTAATATATGTATTATGGGAACTGACTGACAATCCCTTTGATTTTATTTTGAAATTAACGAAGTAGTTTTCGATTTTTTTTTAATGTTATATAGGTATTATTAATCTTATAATAATAATAATAAATTTTATTTTGAAAAGTGATCTGTTTTGAATGTAATTTGCTGTTGGTGAGGGACACGTGGATAAGTAATAAGACTACACGTCTGCAATTGTCATTAGCCCATTCATTAAATTAAAATAAGGTTAAATTACAATTTATGTTCAATTAACTTATTAAGTTTTTAGAGACTATTTGGTATAAATTTAAAAGTTTAGAGGCTTGTTATATACCTTTTAAAATTTAGAAACATTTCAAAGTTCAATTACTAAACTTGAAATTTAGCCTTCAAATAATAAATAAATAAACCAAAATAGTAATAACAATAATAATTCTATTTTTAATAGTAAAACTATGGATATTATCTATACGGTAAACTATTTCTGAAAATAAATTAAGATAAATGATATGGAAAAATATTGCCTGGAAAAAAAGCACGCCAGGGTTTCTAACAAGGGCCCATCTTCTTTTCCTATTGAGTTACTGTTCGAAAACACAATTTTGCTGCAAAACTTTTGCATACCCATCTCAACACATTAAATAAATTATGTATCATAAAAAATTAGACATGAATTTTATTGGTAGGAAAGAAAATAATTCCTGTTATCAGAAACCCCTAGTGTACTTTTTGAGAAAATTTTTCGATGATAATATAATATTTTAATAAATAAGATTTTTACACTACCATAGTACCAAAATTTTTCCAGCCTGGAAGAGTTTAAATTACAATAGAAGTATTGGTTAGCGTTCACCATATATATGCATATTTTTTGAGAAATATTGTATGCCATAATATTAGTTACAAAAATAACAGTTTAGTTAGAATTTAAAATACTGCCGTTATCCAATAAACCAGAGTAATGTCTATGACTTAAATTGAGTTTCTGAACAGTACTTTTAAAAATATGACCCAAAGTGTTCGAGTGTTTTTTGATAGAATAAAAAGGTTTTTTTCGATGCCCAAAGACAATTCTCTCTCTTGATTATTTGGAAGGGCTAAATATTCGCTTTGGTTCATAATGTGTAAGAGTTTTCTCAATTTAATCTCTATGGTTAAAAATGTTCAATTTAATCATTTGTATTTTAACAAGTTTCAGTTTAGATCCTCACTGTTATTGAATGTTATAATTGACAGAAGATAAATTTACATGACATATTGGGTAGATTGGTAAAAGATTAGAGAGAAAAAAAAACTTGAGATTTCAACCAATTTCTTCGAAATTAATGCAAGTAATTATAAAATTTCAACTCTAAAACTATTACCAATTCACTAAGTATTATCCCATATAAATTTACTTTCAGCAAAATTTAACATTTACCAACCGCGAGAGACTAAATTAAAAATGGTTAAAATATTAAGAACTAAATTGAAACTTTTTAAACAGGGACTAAATCAAAAAACAATGAAACCTTAGGAACTAAAACCTATACTTAGTGAGTATCCAGAAGTAACATAGAATCATATTTGAAAAAAATTAAAAACACCTAAAAAGTGCTTTGTAAGATAACATTTTTATAGAATTTTTTGGACCAAGAACTTCAAACTGATAAGTGCCTACAATCAAAATCTAAAAGCAATCCAAAATACACCCAACCTTGATTGTTGTGAAAATTTCCAAAATTGATTTTGAATATATAACTGAGCACTACAAAAGTTTTGAAAATACTACCTCAATCGATGAAATTCAAAATGATTTGAGCTTCGAGGCTTGGATTCAAATCTTCAACCATCACCTACAATTAAATATAAACAAGGAGATAGAACAACCAGTGACAGTTTACAATAACTGCAGGGCATAGTAGTAATTAAAGACTAAAAAAAGTACCTTTTCGTTTGAGTAGAAAATTATTCAAGGCCACCTTCCTTCATCTAACTACCAAATGGAATGGATTGATTGTCAAACATTGCTAAGTTATGAAGGGTGGCAGAAAGAGTCGCAACATCTATAAAAGTACACTAAATGAAGACTATAGCCGAATTCGACACGATACCCTATGTCTGGAGATGATCCTGGCGTCATAAGATTTCAAAGTTCTGCTCGCTAAGAACAACGGATCACCAGTTATAACATTTTTGCATACAGAATTCAGTTCTGATACGTGAAATCTGCAAATTCTCTTAAACTTGGATAAGCGAGTCAGAGCGTAATAGAAACAGGGAAGACTAGCAAACCCGTACTGTTGTCTTCGCTTTGGACAATTCGGCGTTGCCTAAACTTCAACCATGCAAGACAGGAGACACTGAAGCAAATCATCAGCAGAATCATGTCAAACTGAGAAGTTTGATTATATTTGATCGTCGGAAAAGTTCACAGCGAGATCCCAATAATGACCGACACCAGCATCGGCAAAAATCTTCCTAGCAGCTGCCTCTGTCATGCACTCCTGGATAAAAAATTTATTGAAACTAGATTTGGCAACACTTCCTTGCCATACCAGTGAACATTTGTTAACGGGCTTATCGTCACTTTCATCCGCCTCTTCCTCCTCTTTCACAGAAGCAGCCCAATTTATACGCCTAAGCATAAGCTTTCCATACCTCTTGATGGACTTGCTTCCCCCTTCAACTACCAGAACACTGATGCCATCACATATCACAGCACATCCAGTCAACCGGTTCTCTCTAGCATTAACATCGACTTTAAACCGGGCCTGTGGGTGCGATAAGTCGTAGATCTTATAAACAGACACAAAGTTCTCCAGTGAATTTGCATCGTCAAAAAGCTTTCGTTCTTTCTTCTCACGGCGCTCTGCAGGAGTAAGTTTACGTGCAATGTTTCTATCTATGTGAGCCTGTTCCCTCTCGGCAGCTGCAGCACGAATCTCTTTCTCTAGTTTAGTAGGATCTTGTGTTGCTTCCGAGCCAAGAACTTTCATTAAATTGCTCATTTTAACTTTTGGTTTGGGTGGTTCTATCAGGCCTTGTCTAATCATCTCCTGCCTATCTTTCTCCTTTGCTAGACGGCGCTGCGTCCGGAGTTTCTTCTGCTCCTTCTTTGTTAGCTTTAGGGGCTGAGGAGGTGGAGGAGCTGGCTCAACAGGAGGTTCAATAGGACGAGGATGCTCCACATATATAGTAATCTTATCCTTCCTTATTTTATCATTGGCCACAAAACCATCTCCCACATCATCGTACGTGCCAGAATGCAAAAGAGAGACATCCCTAAATAGTTAAAAAGAAAATAATAGAATATTAGCATTGAACTCAGACGAGATCCCAGTCAGATCCAACACTTCATTACGTCATAATACCAAAGCACAGAAATACTTTGTTCCCAAACATCTTAATTTCAGGCATTCTACCCCAGACATGCCACTACTATGCAAACCTAGTACCAAACGGGCACATAAATGATAAAAGAAAAAGACATTCGAACTTCGTACTTGAAAACAAATTTCCACACACACACAAACCACTCCAATTAAAAAAAGATCAACGACAAAGTGCTAAAATATTATGGAACATGGGGTCAAAGCAACTTTATAGGATTTTTTTTTTTACTAAGAAAAACTTTATAGGATTTAACTTAAGAAGTCTCAGGATTATTAAGAATAAACATCTAAGTTGGAGGAAAGAGCAGAGATCATCAAATATTCTGCGGCCTCTTGGTGTACTAAAAAGAATTTAGGTTGTCGTCGGTAAATGTTATCAAATGTAGTTGCTATTCGGGCTTTTGATGATGGGGTAAGATATTGTATTCCTCCTAACGAGAAGATGTAAATTTAATTGAGTTCCTAAAGTTTCTAAGATAAAAATCTAATATAAGTTTTGCATTCACCAAGTCAATATGTTCAAATCGTTCAATCATACCATTGCTTTCACGATCCAAAAGTGGCAAACTAAACAAGTACTCAGAAGTATAAGAATAGAAAAGATATAAAACCTACCACCACTCAATTTCAGGAATTGGTTCTTTCGTTTTTTCTTTCACAATAACTCTCTCTGATACCTCGATCAAATTCGGGTTTATATCAGGTGCTGCCTTTGCCTTGGCCAATTGTGCCTGCTTCTCCCTTCGCTCTTTGGCTTGTGCCTCTCCGAACTTACTCTGTAATGAGAAAATTAAAATAAATTAGACAGCCCTTCTTTTACAAAAAGAAAGTTTGATTGAAACTATAAGTACCCTTAATTTTATGGTTTCAGCCTCCTTAGACCATTTCCCTTCCTCAACAAATTGGAAATTCATCCTCTTCGGCCTCAAGAGTTTAGTTTTATTTATACCCATCCTCTCATCAAAATGAGGGTTTGATTCTGGATCCACCTCAAGTTCAGGTTTAAGAATCTGAAATGCATCCTTTTTCTGTTTGTTAATGTTAACCTGCAAAGTTAAAAATACATACACGGTTAATCCATTAAAATTTAATAAAATAAAATAAAAATTTAAAGGAGTATAAGTTCATTTCAAACCTTTAGAGTGCTAAGGTTGCTTGGTTTGGTTATATTGACCACATTTCCTTGTTCATCTATTTCCCTGCCAAGTGCATCAAGACGAAGGACAGGGGCCTTGACTGGCTTCTGCGGAACAGCAACATCAGTTGCTATATTCCCTGGAAACAAATTTATGAGAGGAGCAAACTCTGGATCCTGCCGAAATCCCATCCTAGCAGCAAGCTCCTGTGCACGTTTGACAGCTTCAAAATGGGGTATAGAGGTAAGGCCTGCTGGAACATTAATACCACCGCCATGTGTATTAGTAGCAGCAGGTAAGGTCGATGAACTTGATGCTACCCCAGCAGAAATAGTTGTGCCAATATTTGTAGTTGGCGATGGCCCCAACACACCACCTGCTGGTTTAGATTTGTCCTCCAACTTTACAACTGAGCTGCTTGCAGAACTTGAACCCCCATCTTTCTTCATCTATAAGATCAAATACACACTTGATACACAGAGAAATACCCAATACACACTCACAAACATATGTGAATACATATATATGTAAAACAAACATCAGAGGGTGGTGAAAATAGCTAAAATGGGTCAAAGGAACGTTGCTTTCAAACATACCAGGGGAATTTTCTTCAACTTCTCGGCCAATTCTTTCTGCATCTGTAAAGCTTTCTTAGCTTTTGCTAGAGCATCAAGAGAGAGATTTCCACTTTTCCCAGCAGTTGATGATGGCCCATCTGTACTAGATTTTCCATGAACCTCATGAGATCTGGTAATACTAACTCCCTTATTTTCATTTGTGGTAGAAATTGAAGATACCTTGATAGGAATGGAATGACTAGGGTGTACCAAACTCTGGGGCACACTTGCTGATGACATATCAATAGGTTCCACCGTGGATCCCTGCAATATAATGATGTCAGTTCCTTAAGTCCACTACTAGCCACGGCCAGGAGGCATGACAATCATGGAAGAAAAATCAATAATGTATAATTAATAAATCTAGACATAATACCAATATAAATCTGAACAAGGTAACAACAAATGTCGCAGAATTACAATACGGAATCTGTAGTGTTACAAACCAGACAATTAATTTTAAAAATGTGTCCCCTATTACATCCAATAAGCATCAAATAACACGGAGCCTCACTAGTCACTCACACTTCAAAATTAAAAGGCTAGAACATTTTAAAAATTCATAATATACCAAAAACCTAATAAAAAACCTTGCTTCAATATTAATTTTTCTTGTTTTCAATAAAATATAATCACTGAACCTTGGAAAATCTGTTCTGGTGTAGCTTTAATTTGCATAACTTATCAAATAAAATTCTTGAGCCCACACTCATCTAACCAGCACATTGCATTACAATAATACTATAGTAAGCCTAGTTTACCCAAAACTAAACGCTTAAAATAAACATGCTGCCGATGACAATTCTAAGGCTTCAATTGTTCACAGAGATATGAGTTTTTGTGAACAGAAAAAAGCCCCCACCCAGAAAGGAAATGTCAACCCAAGAGATCACACAATCACATTAAAAATATATATATAAGTTTACTGTAAGTCCTACAAGATAAGGACTCAATTACTCTTATGATCTGATGGGTCTCCCTATAGATACATTTACACGAGAAGATCAAATAAAGAGGATAGAGAGGGAATTTATACGTGTTCAGAGGGGGAAATTAGTAAGAAGAAATATAAGCATGGACACACGCCCATGTAGTTACCTAAGCCTAAGGGAAGAAACAACTGTAGACAGCAGAAGTGAGTCACTTAAAACATAACATTGATATGTTTAATAAAGATAGAGGAACTCTCGAACCCTCCTCAAATGTACTTCGTTTTGTTGCTTAATTTAATTTTCTTTTAGAAACAAGAGACACTTTCACCATTGACGATTTGAAGACAAAATGGAACTTTATTAAATAGCCAACTGAAACATAAAGTATAGCACAGTGCAAAGCATATATGAGAGAGAACCCGATTTCTTAGTAAATGATGATGATAAACAATTAAATGGTTTTACAAACAAATTCCAATATTGTAGGAAGAAATCATTACAATAAAATGCAGCATATGCAAAATAGAACTTACATTCCCCAGTGAACTTACATCGGTGGTGCCTCCAATCTGAATTTTCCCATCCCCCACGTTTCCCTTAGACTTGTGTTTATTCACATTGGCATGCTTCTCATCAACATTTCCACCATTATCCTCTTCGTTTACCCAATCCTCAAACCGCTTCCTCTCCCTCCTTCCCCTACCACTCAAGTTTGCTTCATCATCTTTCTCACCGTCAGCAAATCTCCTCCGCTCCTTTTTCTCATCCATCTCAGCTCCGTTCACTTCCTTCCCGTCCTCAATCCGCCTTAGATCCTTCCCATCTTCCGAGGCCCTAGCCCTCTTCTCACCACCATCAAACCTATCCTCACTCCCCCCTCTATCCTTCCTCTTGTTCGAACGCACAGTATTCTGAATTGGCTCAAACGATCCTTCCCGTTCACACTCATCATCTGATTGCTCGCGCCTCGCCTCGCGCAGCTTGCCCCGCTCTTTGCTGCCCTCTCTCTCCACTCTCGGCTCATTCGACCGCTCTCGCTTAGACGAATCCCTATCCCTACTCCTTTCTCTCTCATCCCTAAGATCATAAGACCTTTCCCGCTTAAAATCGTGGTCCTGCGAGCTCTCGTGCTCGTCAGGAGACCTATCACGCCTATGTTTGTGGTCTAGCGGCTCATGCGAACGCTCGCGCTTGGAATCGCGGTCCGATCGGTGGTGACGCCGGCGATGGTGGTGATCGGATTCACGGTGCTTCTCATCCTTGGAGGAATGCTTTTCGTCGGCGTCTCGACTGCGATGCTTCTGGTCTCGATCGCGTTCATCTCGAGAACGCTTGCTGGATTTCTCCTTCTCGGAAACCCTATCCATTTCCAAGGGTTCCACAGGCTCTGAACCGAATGTTTTCCCGCCTTCGTCCTCTCTCTCTCTCTCTCTCTCTCTAGGGTTTCGCTCTCTATCTACTCCAGAGAGTAAGAGAGTTCATCCGGGCAGGAAGGGCAGCGCGATTGTGGCTCGTGTTTATGATGGGGGGTTTAACGGTTCTTGTGAACCGGTCTAATTGTTTATTTATGCATTCTGAACCGTGACGTTTATATTATTTGTCCACCGTCACTCACTCGAGTAAAATTACGTTTTTTTTAACCAAGGTTTTCGGTATCGTTCGCGCGAAAATGTTAATGTTTTAATTTTACAAAAATATGGATATTTCACCTTTATACAAAAAGTTGATATTAATGAATATTACCGAAAACAAATACAAAAATACAGTATTTTTTAACAATCTTTAAATTAATAAATATACGATTAGTTATTTTTTAATAGGATAAGTATTCTTATCATTAATATTAGTGATATTTTATAGTTATTTTTTTAATGATGTTGTGAAAATGTCGGAGTCGCCTTTTACATCACGATCATAGAACGGAGATTTTTGTTTACATGTACCTAACCATGTGAACAAGTAGTATAAAAAAAATCATACTATTTTTTTTTTATATAATTCAATGATCAATGTATGACATAAAATACTTGATCAAAGTTCAATATCACCATTTAGATAACATACACTACATTTTAGATAAACATGAATTTGTTTAGCAATTGGATAAGAAAATAAAGTGGATAATTTTACCAAACAAGATGTCTGTTATATTATTTACAGAAATCATGTTTTAATTTAGTCAAAAGTCATGCTATCTTTTTTGCCAAACACATTACCAATCAATTAAAGTGTTCGATGGACATACTTGCCATTTAGCTAAGATTTCAAATAATATTTAATGAAAACAAAAAGGATAATGTAAGTGATTAAACTTTTTTGTTTAGCAGGCATGGCTTTCTTTTCATTGTTTTGTTCTTCAAAAGAATAGTATAACATAGGAAATCTGCACAAATTCAATATTTTCACTGTTTTTACGAAGTATGTATAAAATTAAATCCAGAGGCACACCTAAAACAATATGAGATGCACCATAATACAATACATATAATATCACAGGGTTGAACTTCATCACTTTTATACAAAATCTACTGATTTGTGTGCCTTCTTCTAAAGCAAACATACAAAAAGAAGAGTGCTTTTCTGTGGCTCTTTAGCCTATCTCATATCTTCCCTCACCATTTGAGCAAATACCTTACTCATTGAAATCCCGGCGATATCGACTGCGCTTCCCGTGTTGAATTGAGTAGTCGATACGCTCGACTCCCAGTGGTTGCCAAGATCAGCTTGTGAAGATGATTCCTTAGCATGGTGAGATCTTCCATCCCCTTGGAGTTGAAGGGCACACTCAAGATTCCACAGGATGTTTCCCATCGTCGGTCGATCCATACCGCATTCTGACAAGCATTTTTCAGCAGTCTCGACGTATTTCCTTAGAGAATCCAGCTTGATTTGCTCGACAATACGAGTATCGACTATCGCCTCTAGTTGATCTCTATCCTTCCTCCTCATTACCCATTCGATTAAATTCACCTTTTCCCTTGGGAGGGATGGATCAATGACAGGCCTACCACAAAGGATTTCGAACATAACCACGCCGAAGGAGTAGATGTCGGATTTCTCAGTCAGTTGTTGCGTTGTTAGATACTCGGGATCAAGATAGCCGAAGCTTCCTTTAACTGCTGTACTGACGTGGGTCTTGTCGAACTCGGGGCCGATCTTCGAGAGTCCGAAGTCTGCAACTTTGGCCATGTAGTTTTGATCTAGAAGAATGTTTGCAGTTTTGACGTCTCTGTGAATGATTGCCTTTGCAGAGCCAGTGTGAAGATAGTGAAGCCCCCTGGCTGAGCCGATGCAAATCTCAAGCCTTTGTTTCCAGCATAAACTTGGAAGTTCAGATCCATACAAATGGTCCTTGAGAGTCCCTTTTTCCATGTATTCGTAAATTATGATCATCTCATTTTGCTCGTCGCAGTACCCGATCAGAGACACCAAATGACGGTGGCGGAACTGGGATAGCATCTCGATTTCGGTTCGGAACTCAGCAAGACCCTGCTGAGATTTCGATGCCCCTCGTTTCACTGCCACTTCCGTGTTGTCCCTCAACATTCCCTTGTAAACTTTCCCAAACCCACCAACACCAATGGCTAAACTTTCACTAAAATAATCTGTAGCTTCCTGAATTGCTGCGAGAGGATATCGATAACCGATTTTCGAATTCGAAAAGGCGGTAGATCCAATATTATAGTTGCTTTCTTTTCCATTCACACCAAAGTTGTCCTCTTCCTTCAAGTGACCAAGGATCATGGATCTCCTTCTTCTTCTACACAACAATATGACAAGAGTGGCTGAAACAGCAGTAGCAACAAACAGCCCAGCAACCAAGCCTGCTATAAGACCAACTTTCATTTTGGAACCTCTCTTTGAGTGTAAATCAAGGGGGGGTTCATTAAGGCTACCCCGAGAATCGCTGATTTTAATGATCTCGAGCCCGTTAAGAATGGCACTCGATAAGGTATGCTGATAAGTCGAAGAGCCAACACTTATTTTGAACTTAGAGCTTTCAGTTGGACTGGCTATGGTGTCCAAGACATAGGGTGCACCTAGGATGCTTGAAGTGAGATTACTAAGGTCAAAATGATCTTTAACCTTCCATGAGTTCACATAAACATTGAAGAACAACGATCCAAGAGAAGGGCTTATAATATCACAGAAATGAAAACGGATCAAATATTCATACCCCGGATCGACGTCAAAAGACCATGTTATATTAACATTAACATTCAAATCCATCACCTCAGGATCTAATTGAGTCGCGGTCCCATAGACAGAACGAGGAGCCTTAAGTTCAGAGCCTGCAGTCATATTCACTCTCGTGATATTCGACACAAACTTCCCGACAATAGCCCGATCATTATGAGTCAAGAACGGACCATCTGCAACCCAAAGGCGTGAGAGAGTATCGTCACTTGGAAACACCGTTTCGTTCCCCATATTCACTCTAGCAACAGTCTCCAATGCCCTGTTCCCCAAACTTGCCACAAGTTTCTCAACAGTCGGGGCATCCAGGGGAATCAGTTCATCAGGGACAGAAACAACTTCCAATGCATTGATGAAGGCAAATGAGTCCGCCATGGGAGTGAATGTGAGAACAAGGTTACTGGAAGTGACATTCAGAGAGTATTCCTTGATTACCGAGCCGGTTTCGATCTGAAACTCTTTGAGAAGAGTTATATTTTGAGCAGAAACTGAGAATTTGGCTAAACTCAAGTTGAAGTTTCCAGAAACAAAAGGGTAAAAGTAGAGGCGGATCCAGTGTCTGCCCTGTTTCTTCAATTTGAAGTTGTATTTGGAGGTTGTTTCAAATATTCTTGCGGTTTCAAAGAGAGGTGAGAATAAGGAGAATGGAGATGAACTAGATACTTTGCTTGTAGTGGAAATATATGTTTTATTTGGGTCTGAAAGAATACCAGAGAACAAATCATCAGAAAGGAATTGGCGTTTTCCTACTGTTTTGTTTGAGGACGATCCAGAATCGATCAGAAAATTATCATCAGGAGTGAATTGTGATGAGAAAGATGATGATAAACACAGAGCACAGAGAACCCGGATGAGAAAATAAGCATTCCCAGCTCTCATGGCGGCAATATGAGACTTGGAATGGGGAAGAAGATGATCAGATTGCAGAAAAGAAACTGAAAGAATCGGATTGAAATAAAACGAATCCGAGAGCCAAAAATACAAGTGAGTGAGCGAAAGAATCAATCACCCAGAAGGAAGCCGCCATCAGAGCAATCATCCGCCATTAAAGCAAATGCAAGAAAGGAGAAGCAAACACTCAATCCGATTGCCAAGATAACAAGAACCCAGAAGCAATTCTCAGAAAAACAAGTGAACGAGCAAAAAAGGAATCACCTCAATCTTCAACTCAAAGAGAATCCATAATCATCCGCCATTAAAGCAAAGAGTAAGAAACAACCCAGAAGCGTCTCACTCTAATTATCAGTCAGCATTAGGCAAAAAAAAAACCCCAAGTCAATGAAAGCAATCACACAAGCCAGATCGATAAAAGACTAGAGAAATCGGTTCGATTTTCAATTTCAAATCACCAAACGGCGAAACGAAAAACAACCCATCACGTTATGTTTGACGAATTCACAGAATGCGACTGAAAAAGCCAAAAGGGGAGCAGATTTGGATAAGCAAAAAGTGGGGTCAAATCAAAAGTAGTTTGAATGAACGAAGAACTGGATGAGAGAGAAGGAGGAGGACAGCTATGGCGATCGGTGGCTCGAAGCGAAGAAGGCCCATAGGCCCACAGTTGGTGGAACGGCCATGGTTAGGTATGAAAATGGCGGAGAAGCTTCGTGCTGGTGGGAAACAGTGGAAAGGATTTGAGGGAATATTTTTGTCCGGCAAAATAATTAATTAAGAGAATTTTTTTCTTTTTTTAAATCCTATTTTGATTGTAGTTTCAGCTTTTGTCTAGGCCATGTGCTATCAAAAGATGGTGGACTGGTGGTTTCTCAATTGTATCCTTACTTCTTAAACCTCACCTCTATCTAGAAAATTAACGTTTTTTAAGGTTTAGAGGGTAAATATCATTCAATTGAATCTGTAACTCAAACTATAATTGAGAGTCTACCATGGTTCACGGCGAATGAAGAGTAGAGTCCTCTCAACAATTAATTCTGATTACCTTTATCGAGATCATAGGTGAATTGCGTAAAGGCTTCTAATTTGACAAATTGAACTAATTCCAATTTTAATTTTCCGAGTACTTATTTCATGACTTTAATTTGAGCTGCATATCCTACTCTGGAGACGGAAATACCCACATTAATAGCAGGTCTAATTCCAGCATTAAATAGATCAGCAGACAAGAATATTTGTCCATCGGTAATGGAAATTACATTAATATGAATATAAGTCCAAACATCTCCCGATTAGGTCTCAACTTTTGATAAAATAATCATACTTCATTCACCTAAAGGAGAACTTGGTTATCAAATGCAAAGATAGAGAATGCTTTTTTTACTAAAAGATATGCTACTTTGTTGAATTTCTACCAATATGCAAAAATTGAATTAACGTGAAAGAGTGAGCTAATTGAACGACATCAAATATCCAATTATACTAGTTCTTCGAAATTGTATGTATCTCGATGATTACTGGATTGCAATCAAAGAATCAGATTCTAACTTAAAAGTTGGTGCAATTGATGTTTTTTTTTGCAAAGCGGTCACCGCTAAGAATTGTCAACAATTCAACTTGCAAAAGGATACGTGAAATGTGAATGATTTCTATTTTTGCCAATTTCAATTCGTCTAAGGGATTACGTAGGATAATGTCAAGATCGCTCGTTGAATCCTTTCAATTGCAACGTACAACATATGTATTTATATTCATCATTCCAGTTGGAGGTAGAGTCCAATAGAGTTAAAAGTGCTCTTATAGTTATTTATAAAATTATAATACAAATCCTTTCGATATTTAAAAAAAAAAAATCATACTTTGTTATATTTAGTTGAATTTATGATTAAAAATAAAATAAAAATACTAAATTGTTCACTTGCTAAGAATATAGGGTTGAAATCAGATATTTTAATAGTAATCGGAAATAATTAGACAAAACCTAAAAATACAAAAATAATAATCGACATTTTAAAGATCAAAATGAAAATAAACTTGCAAATACATACATGATATACCAATTACTAAAATATGATTTTAGTGAGGCAAAAAAAAAAAAGGTATGATTTAAACTCCCTTTTTTTTTTTTTGGTTTTATAGAGTAAATAATAATGAATATTGAAGAGAAGTTGTCGATGTCATAATAGCGAAATAGCGCGTTTTTTGCCAAAGCTGTGCTTGAATGATACGGACGGAGACGGCACTGTTTGAACTTTTTCTTTCTATTTTCTGCCAAACATCCTTTCCAAGTGTCGCTTCCTACAATATCCTTTCTGTTTTTTTTATTTGTTAAAAAAAACTTTTGTTTTTATTAAATATTTAAATTACAAATTTGGTATTATTTTGAAGTATAAATGTTTTTTGGAAATTTATTTTTATTATTATTATTTTTCTAAAACAAATTAGGGATAGGGATATGTGAGCTTGAACATCCGACATGAGAAAATGTAAATTACTGTCGAGTTATATTTATGTTTTTGTTTTTAATATTAAATCTTAAAAAGTAATCATTTTGATTCTCTTACTACTAATAATGTTTTACCTTTTCCAATGTAAGTTTCAACTAATTTATGTCGCTATATTACATACCACCGCAACAGTATCTGCATTACTATTGGTAAGAACAGCCTAAAATATTACGTTTTTAAATTTTAAACAATAAAATAGACATCTTGAATATACGTACTTAAAATCACGTTATTTATTTGTAAGAACACCCTAAAATAGGTGATTTTTTTTTAGAGTTTAAAGAATAAAATATACATTTTGAATGTTGGGGACCAAAATGACCTTAAAATTTTAGAACGAACGAGGTTTGAACATTTATGTAAAATATTAGGCAGTACATAGGTCAAGTAGGGAGATATTACTATCTCCCTATTATGGATTGTAGGTATGAATGTCTATCTTTATAATAAATCGTGAATCTTCACCATACAGAGTACTTTTATGACATGAAATTTGAATAAGATAATGCAATGTTGTAACCAACTGAACAACATTACAGAAATGCATTTTTGAACAATTAGATAAAGTGCCATGATCGTGTTTCATCATACATGAGAGCTACAGAGAAGTATAATTTAAAGTTTTGTTATTTGAGGATATGACTGAACTTTTTTAAAATTTCAGGACTAAGTAAAATGATTGTAGCATAAATTTGGTCCATATGAAAAAAAACACAAAAATATTTAAATTTACAAATATAGTAATATCCATAAATTATAATTACTCATGCATTTGAGTTTAGACATATGAAGGAAGTTATTTATGAGAATTGAGATATGACAATTTAGCATTTCAACGGGTCATTTGATATATATATATATGAGAATTCAAATTCATGATATTTTAATTAAAAATAAGTACCTAATCAATTGAGTTAGGTTCAATTCGACGTTATTCAACCTATTAAAAACGCGTCATATACCTTAATAATAATTTTAATAATTATTGAATCCTATATAAGATGATATCGAGTAGATCTTGACCCTTCCAAATAAAAATAAAGGAAAGTGAGTTATACAGCTGTAATATATATATATAATTTTAAAATTGCAGAATATGATTATTTAGCACGTAGTCTAAAAAATAAAAAGTTTCCATTATTAGTTTTAAAAAAGCATTGGGAAATACGCAAATAAATTATTAGGAATTAAATGATAAATTAGAGAAATTAAAAAAAAAAAAACCATTAATGATCTTCAGCGATACAGTTTGATTAAATCACGGTATTAAAGGCAGAATGAAGACCAAAATGTTTTCAACGTTCTAATTCCCACGGCAATTCACAAAAACCATCCTTTTATTTTATCTTATTTGTCGTGTTTGGATGACTGAGAATTTTCTTATAAATTATTATGTCAAAATCTTAAATAATTTAACACATGTATTTAATGGGAAAATTGGTTGAGATGGGACAACTAAATTTTTGTTTTTTTTTTTTAAAGTTTTGAGTAAATGTTCTATAAAAAAGCAAAAAAAAGTTTGGAGTACATGTTGATTTTAGTATAATTTAAGTGAATAAGACACGTCAACTTGAACTTGAACTCAATTGGTCAAGATATATTTGATTAAAACGTCGTGAATTCGAAACTCAACCCGTCTACAATATTGTATTAAAAAAATTGATAAGATACTTATTAATTACTATTTCACCGTTGAAATATGTACACAAATTTTAATAATTTGATATTTGCAAATTCTAATAGTTTATTCTAATTTCATAAACAAACCAAAATAAGGCATAAATATTTTTTGTTTGTTATAAAACCAAATATCTTAAAAATTTATCTCATAAAGATATCTTAAAATTTAAAGTATTTTTAGAGAAAAAAGTATTATTAGTGACTTGATTTTTTTTCCCATCTCAAAAATCACATTAAACTCATCGGGATAAAAATTATGTTTTCAGTGGTTTGTTTTTAAAATGCGTCTAAGTGTATTAAAAAAAAAGGTGACCAACAAAATTTATTTCAAAAGATAATAAATAGATGGGTTAAATTTATAGCACTAGTGTAATTTTGATTTGTCTTTAGAAGTAAAAGACAATCGACAGAACATTTTCAAATTGAAATCAAATTAAATTTTCAAAGTCAGTTGAGGATGTGGCAAATTTTCGATCCACAGGACACTGCAAATTGTAATTAAAGGGTTTATTGTAGTTGTTGACGTGGTAAATTATATTAATTAAATAATATATGTGTAGATGATGATACCTTTTCTCTCTCCTCCTCTAATTTCTTCCGCTCTCTTTCTCATATCATTTTCCCACTACCACCATGTCTTTGCCGCTGCCGTTTGCTATTCATACTAGACATAATCATTTAATTACAATTTGCGATGTCATTTTAATATTAATTAATTAATGGTAAAAAAACCAGTGATCATTTAGAACTATTTCTCAAATTTCAGGGACCAAAAGTATTCATTTTAAAATTTCAGAGACCAAATAAACATCCACCTCAAACTTCAGAGATCAAAAATGTATTTTGTCATAAAATTTATCACTATTAATCTATTGTCCCAAATGTGCAATTTTAGTTAATTTTTAATGAATATATATAATGAGAGGATATATTAAAATAAAACTTAGAGATATAATTATTTGTTAATTGTCAAATAAGTGACGAAGGTGTTAACAACACATCTATTATTTTATTTTTTATTTTTATTTTGGAAAACCATCTATTATTTTAAATTAAACTTTAGTGATCGTTAAAGTCATTGAAAAAGACAGCTATTTGGTAGTTAAAAATTAGACCAATAATAATAGTAATAATAATAGGCAATGTATAGCTTTTAAGTTTCAACTAAAAGTCAAATGTCAACTCCCAATGCCTTACACGAGGTTGAATTGAATGGGTAATTTTTATTTTTTCTATTGCAGGTAATTAAGGACAGCGAAGACTTAAAAGGTATATACATGTTAATCGTGACATATGAATAAAAAAAGTTACATGAACGAATCGATATCACGTTGGAGAGAAATCATAAGATCATGCAAACTTAACTAAAAAGATACTTAAAATAATTTATAGTTACTACTTCGTGTAATAAAAGGAATACAAATAAAAGTAAAATCAAATAACAAAATCAAAACCAACCAGAGACTAAATTAGCTAGTTAAAATAAGTTCACACGATGAAGAAAACAATCAAATATATACTTTGTCTATCAAAACCATTATGTTTTTCAAATCCAATGACTAAGGACTCGTTTGATAATCATTTCGTTTTTGGTTTTTGGCTTTTAGTTTTTAGTTTTTCAAAAACAGGATTGTTTGATAATCCATTCATTTTTCTGTTTTTTGTTTTTCAAAAACCATTTTGAAATTCTACGTAAATTAAAAAAAAAGTAGGGTTCAAAAATAGGTTTTTGTTTTTCAAAATCTGATTTTTTTTTTCTAATACTAAACTGTTTTTTCTTCTATCTCTAAAAACTTTATTTCTCACTCTAAAATTTTTTATCGTTAAATTTCTCTCTACAAACTTTATTTTTCTCTCCCTCAAATTTTCATATTTTGAATATTTATTATTATTTGTCTCTATCTAATATTTGTCTTTCTTTATAATTTTTTTTTCTTTAACATATTTTTTCCTCTCGACTTTATTTTTTTTCTCTTTTTGTCTTTAACTTTTCTTTCACTCTTTTTTTCTTAATCTTTTTATTTATCTCTCTAAAATTTATCTTCTAAAAGTTTATTTACATCTTTTTAAACTTGTATTTTCATGTCTCTACATTATGGAAAGACAAAAATTTTCGTAGGGTCGGGTCCAGAAAATAGGAAATGCATGTCCCGACCCTGTCCCCGTCCCCGATTCCATTTTTAAATAATTAATATATATTTATTACACTTTTTTATACTTAAATTCTAAAAATAATTAAAAACGATTATAAAACCAATAATTTTTCTCGAGAACATCTCTCGGACCGAAGAACAATGTGGAGATGGGAACTAAAAATTTTCACGAGCACGAGAATGGGGGAGAGGCGGAGAGCATCCTCACTTGCAGCCACACCATTGTCATCCCTACCCTACATAAAATTCTCTCTCTAATATGTATTTTCAGTGTTCTAACTTTTTAAAACCAAAAAAACTAAAAATGGTTTCAAACATGTTTTGGTTTTGTCTTTTTTAAAAACAAAAAACAAAAAATGGTTATCAAATATTGGTTTTTGTTTTTTAAAAAAAGAAAATTAAAAACCAAAAACTAAAAACAAAAAAAATCAAAAACCAATATGATATATATATATATATATATATATATATATATTAGTGATTAATTATTTTAATGGACTTTAGGAAAAAATATACTTTGGTCTCTAAGATTTGAAATCGGTGTTAATTTGGTTCCTAAAACTTCAAAATGAACACTTTTTGTCATTCGGGTATGAAGTAAGTGTCTATTTGGTCTCTTAAATTTTAAAATATACATTTTTTGTCCCTACACTTTGAAAATGTGTTCTAAATGATACCTTTATAACTTCTGACCGTTGGTTGACTTAACGAAAAATGAGGTGACGGGTTAATAGATACTTGACCTGGCTTTTTATAATTTGTTATTTTATATGAGATGTAAAAAAATTAATTTTTATATAATTTCATTATCCGATGGCATTTTCTTTTGTTCTCCCTCTCTCCTTCATTGTTCTCCACCTTCGAGCCACCGACCATTGGTGGTGCTGCTGCAATCTGTCGTTGTCGCTTTCGTCGGAGAGAGGGGACAATTCTCTCATTCTCTCCCCTGTTTCAGATATGGAACGAAAGATAGAGGGAGACCGCCCGACCTCACTGGAGAGATGGAGCTCTCTCCCCGTTCCAGATCCGACGAAGTGCGGCAATGATGACGGCGGTGGTCGGTGGCCGGTGGGAAGAAGGTAAGGAGAATAAAGAAGAAGAGGGAGAAATAAAGAGAGATGAAGAATAAAGAAAATGCCCCCTAGGACAACGTTTTACCTCTCATCTAAAAATATAATTTTGAATAATACATTCACCCGTTAATTTGCCACATGCCACATGATTTTTTTATTAAGACAACTCACGAACAAACGATGTTCAGAGACCATTTAGAATATTTTTTTAAATTTTAGGGACAAAAATATATATTTTAAAACTTCATAGACTAAATAGGTACATACTTTAAAACTTTTAACTTAATCTATACTATATTAAGATGGGAGGATATCACAAAAACATTTTTGGACTTTTTTCTCCCTTCCTTAATTTATTAATTTACAAATTATACCATCAATAATTTATTATAAATATTATATTAATTATTAATTATCAATAATAATAAATGTATATGATCTAACCAATGTTAGAATGCAAACGGTTAGAAAACAACACCATAAAATTAAAATTTTTTATTTAATTACCATTCATATTAAGATTAGTGTATAGCTAAAGTTTGATTTCTTTTGTTACTATTTATTGTTTTTTATTGTTCTTTTATAATGTGTTTCATGTATTAAGAATGTTTTTTTAGAAAATAATAATAATGTATTGATCTATTACGAGCTCATGTTGATTTTGTTGGAAAAAAATTTGTGTAAGAGCATGAAAAAGTATTTAATTAATTATAAATAGTAAATTAATAAATTAATTATCAACAATAATTTGTATGAAATCTAAACAGTTTGAGTATATAACTTTTTGTCTATTCATTTTCCAAAAATATAATTTAAAGATCTTTTTTAATAATTTTAATTATAATATAAAGTTAGATTGAAAATACTCCGTACATTTGCACGTGGTATTGAACTAGTAACTAAAAGTGTTCATTTTGAAACTTTAAGATAGGACTAAAAATATATTTTCCCTTGATTTTATTTATTTATATAATATGAGAGGTATGTTGTTTGAAACTTCAAAGAGTCTTGCTCTATTAATATTTATTAATCTATTACAATAAATGTGATGTATTTAATAATATCTTATATTATTATCCAATGGGGTCAAAGTCGTTAGAATGAGATGGTTAATTACATGTTTCTATGGTCAATATTGGTGAACCAAGTGCTAATTAATTACATAACTTATATTATACATTAAAGTTGACGTGATTTTGAAAGGCTTTGAAATGATGCTAGTTTGGTTGTTATAATTAAACCTCACCCAATGTTGTTGAATAGGTAATCTTTCTCTTCATCAATTTCAAACCCATGTTTCCATTTGATTTAGAAACAATAGAATAATATTTCAAAATCAATTATAAGATGTGAACACAAAGAATTGATGCATCGGTTAAAATGATAGTTATTACTATTTTATTTAAAAATTAAAATAATTATTTTAGAAATTAAAAAACCAAAATATAACAAACATAAAAACGATTGAAGTTGCGGTATTTATTTCATTGAAGATTGATCTCTTTACTAGGTGTTATGCTTTATGTTATTTTATTCCTTTTCTTGACGGAGGTCGGCGATCATGGATTTGAATAATAGATATCAAGTACACTTGTATTTATTGATTAATCAATTTCTAAATGCGAGAGGAAGATTCATTGGAAGAGCTGGAAAAAGCTCTGCATTGGCAAAGATCTTGGAGGAATGGGATTCAAGGAAATTAGTGTTTTTAATCAAGCCATGCTAGCCAAGCAATGTTGGAGAATTATAAAAAAATCCAGATAGTTTGGTGACCAGAACTTTGAGGGGCAAATACTTCGTCCATGGCAACTTTATGCGAGCAAAACTGGGGAAAAACCCGTCCTATATGTGGAGAAGTATCCTTTGGGGGAAAAAGCTCTTTGACAAAGGCTTCAGATGGAGAATTGGCAACGGGTCAGCAGTTACAATTGGGATTGATCCCTGGCTCCCAAGGGAAGGAAGTAGTAGGATCCTTCAAGCCCAAGAGTCCTTAAAATACAACAGTGTGTCTCTTTTGATTAGGGAGAGAGGCAGCTGGAATGAAGAGCTCATCAGGGAGTCCTTCAATGCTCAAGAGGCCGAAGCAATTCTCCAAATCCCTCTTCCTAGACATTGTCGGGCAGATGAAGTCATTTGGAATAGAGATAAAAGGGGAGTGTTCAGTGTGAAAAGTGCTTATAAATTGGGAATGGAACTTGAGAACGCTAATTTAGCTTCCACTTCCAATTTGGATTCCCATCGACAAATGTGGAAGAAATTCTGGAAGTCAAAAGCTGCCCCTAAAGTTAAAATTTGCTGTTGGAAAATTTACCACGATATCATTCCAACCAAAATGAACCTTAAGTAGAAAGGAATTTCAACTGATCTTGTTTGTGGCTTGTGTAGGAGATGGTTTCTCCTTTTATGGGAATGTAAGGTAACTAGGAATATTTGGAGTAAATTTCTTCCTACTTACTATGCTCATTTTGGTGTTAACAGAGCTCATTGGACGAACAAGGACAGTTGGAACTAGTTGGTGAACATGCTTTCAGATGAAGAGGTGGCTACTAGCATGGTTATTGCTTGGCAGATATGGGATAGCAGAAACAGAAGCATCTTTAGAGGAGAAACCATTGATGAACAACAACTAGGCAGATCAATAGTCTTGTTCATAAATTCCAACATAGATAAAGGCACATGCATATCCCAAACGAGAAGGAGCCAACAAAATGATGGGTACCTGCCACGAGGAAGGGAGAATCTCAACATGCTTGGCGCTCGATGGAGTGCTCCCCGTACCAATTGCTGGAAACTCAATACAGATGCATCGTGGAGTGAGGAGCGCGAAGTAGGTGGCCTAGGGTGGATTCTTCGTGACTGTAGGGGGGAGATTGTTTTGGCTGGAAACTGTAAAATCAGGGAGAAGAAGGAAATCAAAGCCCTAGAACTAATGGCGATAATTCGAGGACTCCAATCCATCAACATGCAAAGTAGAAGTCCAATTTACCTTGAATTAGATTCAGTCGAAGTAACTCGATTAATGAAGAAGGAGGACGTCGATCTAACAGAAAATATTTGGCTTGTTGAGGAAGCTGTGGAATTAGCGAAAACGAGAGGAATTGTTTCGATCGCCCACATCAACAGAGGGAATAATTCAGTGGCCCACGAATTGGCGAGGAGAGCGACGCACAACGATGAGGAAGAATGATGGATTTCTAACTTTTCTGCTGCTTGGATTCAGGATGTAGTTGCAAGTGACTTTTCTTTGTTTTAGTTTTATTTTAGACTTTTTTTTTTAAAAAATCAATTTCTAAATGCTATTATAATAAAATTGGAATTATCGATTAGAAATTATGGTAGAGTAGTTTATAAATGTTTATGCGGTAGACTTAGCTACTTGTCCTCCTCTCCAAGTGTTATTCTTATTTTATGTATGGTCGTGCAGAGTATACATTATAAGTTTATGGCACTTGACTATCTAGTATTTATTATGGGCATGATAACTTGTATACCAGAACTGCCTCCTTTCCAATTGTCTCGTACTAGAAAAAAGGTCTTCTCAATACTCTAACGTACCAGATATGAGACCAGAGTTTATGATTGAAAATAATATATTAATATATACATATATATGCACTTAATGGGAATCTAAATATGGAAATTTTATCCGTTAAAATATATGAATTTATTAGACATAAACTTTTGAAAGATTATGGACAAAATACCTTATAATTAAACCATAAAAGTTTTGATTTCACCATTAATATATATGAAAATTTAGAAGAGTAAAATAGGAACAGCTAAAAAATAAAAAATAGGTTCTAAATATTTTTGTCATATTTAAAAATTTGAAAATTTGTTGCTCTATTTACACATATGATAAATATTTTAGCTACTTAATACAAATTTTATAAATTTTAATATGTTTAAGCGTTAAATAAGATTTAATATAAAATATTAATTAATTTGTTAAAATGATTCAGCAGTGATAGTTCATTAATAGATTTAAAATAATTTTTGTGCATCGAATCCGCAGTAGCACAACCGCTCTTTGGCAGTTTCAATTGTTGAAATCCAGGTTCGAATCCTGGCTGCGGAAAATTTTTCCCATATTATTTAAATTAAATATAAGAATTTGTTTCTCTTTTAAAAGTTAGCTTTTTGAACTGAAAAGTAAACTAAACTATCGATGGCGTCTCGACGAGAACTCCCCAAATTAAAGAGCTTCAGATTAAACAACTTTAGATAATATTTTTCTAGTTCTACCTTTTCTAAAAAGATCATAAATATGAAAATATATATATTTGATAAATGTGATTTAACCGTTATAAGTTTTGTTCTTAATTTTTTAAATATAAAGCAATGAAATTTAGAAGAGACAACTATATACGTTTTTTAAAGTTTTATGACTGAGTGGAACATAAATTTAGTAGAATTGAAAAATATAATTTGAGAACAAATTAGATAACATTTTTTCAAGGAAGAGATAGGAGTAAATGCGAGAAGAATTAAGTTCATGTTTACTTCAAAGGATTCGTAATCAAGGAATGAGAATTAATTTTTTTATTTCATGATGTTTACCAAATTGTTTTGTTCGAATGAGAATCAAATTGTGGGACCACCCAATTTTTTCATTCTCAAGGGCCAATCTCATTCGTCTTCTACATACTATCAATCTCATTTATTGCAATCATTTTTCTACTTTTATCATTTCTCTCTTATGATTGATGAGACTCAGAACTTTTTATTTAGTTGTTTTATACTTTTTTTCATTTATACTACTAATAATTTTTCTTTTAATAAAAATTTATATCACTTTTATGAGTTGATGTGATATTATTATATAATATTTAATATTGTTATTATTAATTAATATAATATTTTTAAAATATAATTCATTATTATTAATTATTATAATAATAGATAACATTATTATTAAATATTATTATAATAAAATTTAACAATATTTTATATTAAATGATGATGGTCCTAATTAAATAGTATTTTAGTAGATGTAATTTTATTTTAATTATTTATTATTTATTAATATTAATATTAAATAAATTGTTTTGGTAAAAAAAATATTTACTATCAATAATATAGTAATAAAAAAAATTATAAATATAATTAAAAAAAAATAGCACCACAATGTATTTTTTATAGGCTAAAAAGAAAACAGGCGTATACTAGTAACTGTTATATATCCGATTCTGATTCCGATTCCAAACTAAAGGAGTTATAATCTCGATTCCAAAAAATTTATGGTAAACAACATTAAAAGAATAACATTTCCAAATTCATTCCAGGTCCAAGAGCAAGCAATGAGGTGGGGTGTAAGAATCCTACGAGACAAGTAATCAAAGGCGGATAGAGACCGTTAGACGGCTCGGTACAAAGGTGAAAACCTAAAGGGAGATTAATATTCTTATTAGCAAACCAGTCTGCCTAGAAGTTGGCTTCATGATAAATATGAACAATATAGACATTTCAGTCTCCATCAAGAAGCTGAGAAATATTTGTAAAATGAGGTCGGAGAAATGCTGATCTCAATGAAACATGCATCAATCAAAAAAATTTATCCGATAAATTAAAATTTATTCCCAAAGAAGATAACATTAATTTTATTTTTATTTATTTATTTTTTTAGAGAGGGTAGCAAAGAAATACAATCAACTGGAGGAAACAAAACAACGGTGATCAGCAACAATTCTAAAATTAAAATTTTCTAAAGAAAAAAAAAACAATGTTATATTATTCGTGATTTTAGGAACATTTTGCGCAGTGAAAATTTAAAGAATTAGGGCTCAAATTAAAAGAGGAAGAAGAATCACAGTAAATTGGCCAATACACAACCACTAAGCATCAGCACAAACGACAACAGAGTAAACTGCACCGCCGGCCCGGCGCCGGCGCCGCCGATAGGAATAACTTTAGTGAAAACTTCCATCGCACTGATCAACGGCGGCAAGCCGGAGGAATTTGCAGCGACAAGCGACACGTTCACCATCGATTTCCTCACATCAACCGGATACAGAGTAACCACCGTACATTTGCTAACACTGGTGGTAATCGTGGACACGTTCTGGCCGTCGATGAGGATGTTGATGGTTCTGTTGTCTTCCCTCAAGAAATCCTCCGCTTCGGTGAAATAGAGCACGAAGTAAGCCGATTGCGACTGCGAGGAGGTTTTGGGGAAATCGACAGTGAGGACAATCGGAGAAGATGCGTTGTCGGATTCAATGGCTTCCTGCAGCACGAACGGCGGAGGATTTTTTTCCGGCGATTCGAAATCGGGAATCGCCGATATGTTGTTGCAGTTCGGGGGTGTCGCTCCGGACGTCCACGTCCTCCCGTAATCATCGTCCTCGAACGGGGAAGTTCTGTTTCTCGAAGAATCAAAGGGTAAGAATATTAAATTTTAGATTAAAATACTAATTTGTTGTTTTAAAATGTTTTGTCATTTATTTTAACTTTAGGTTATTTTAATTATTGTACTGGTCCTTATCTACACAATTTAAGCATAAAATCTAAACATAATTGAAACTTAAAGTCAGAGTTATATTTTAAAAAATATATTAAGTGTGGCGTCGTGTATTGAAATTGTGATAGAAAAATGATATTACAAATAATATTAAGGAAACAAAATGGTCATTTTTCAGAGACTAAATGAACATTTTGAAAGTACAATGACCAAAATGATTTGAAAATACAGTGATCAAAATGAACGGTGTGTTTTTCTAATTTGTTTGGGTTAAGCTATCCAATCTAAGACACTAATCTTCGATTGAAAAGGTCGAGTTTGAATCTACACCCTACATATTATACTAAAACAAAAGTTGGATTAAACTAAAGACTTATTAAGCACATATTTTTTATTTTTTTTATTACAAGGTGGGAATCTATCCAGCATTTTATCTTTATTAGCGATGACAAACATACGAGTGGTGGTTAGATTAGTAAATTTTTTTGACAAACTAGGATCTTTTAGTAAAAAATAGATACTTAAATTAGTTGAGCGATGCACGAGTAGAAATTACACTTATTTTTTGATGCACTTAAAGTTTGAAAAAAGTTTAGAAATTTTATATTTTAGCTTTGATTTTTTTATTAGCTTCAAAATTGCCATTCTAGTTTCCATTAAATTTGCCATAAAAGAAAATCCATCAATGATTAAAGTGCCGGAGGGAAACTAAAGAGTTTAGAAGTAGAATTAAAAGCAAAATTGAAACCAAGCACGATAATTTTACTTTAAAATAAAATACGGTTTTCAAATCTTAATTGTACTAAAAAATCACAAAAATTATCCATCTAGACGTTTTTTTTTTCAAAATAATAAATAAAAAAACAAAACTATCAAACATAAAATGGGAATTTTTCAATTTATAATCATCAATTTGAGCAGAATAATAATTTTGTTACCTTACAATTTTAAATTTCATCAAACAGGACCCACGATTTCAATTTTTACTACATCCACTACATTCACCCACAATTTCAACGAAATAAACTAAAAATTCTTTAAATTCACCCATTTCAATAAAAATCAAGGTTTTTAAAAATATTTAAATAATGAATAATAAATTGAAAAAATACCGAGAGAGTAAAACACATATGATATAACCAAAGTGCAGATTATAATTTAGAGTCATACGATTCATCGTCTCTCCCATAGTTAATCCGAGCAACGACGCGGAAAGTTTCATTCGATTGCATCTTCGAATACAAATCGTCGACCGTCGGGACCGCCTGAATCGAAGAGATGAACGGAATTCCGCCGTCTTTCCTCTGCGCCAAACACAAATTCATCACTCCAGAACTCCCCGATGTGTAGACCAATTCGTCGATTATCGCCTCCGTCGCTGACGCTGGCTCGACCGCCGTCAGTTTCTTGCCGTCGAGGATGAGATCGAACGCCGGCGTCCGATTCAGGCCGTCGTAATCGCCGTAGAGGAATCCCGATCTTACGAGGTATCGTAGACTCTGTTGATAAATCGGTAATTTGTAGCAACTCTGTTGGCTCGAGGAAGGGAAATATCGGAGCGTGTCTAGAATTTCGAGCGCTTGATCTTTATTTATTCGGATTTTTTGGTTGATTCCGGCGTCGGTGTATAGATCGTCGGAGTCCCAAAAAACTGCATGCTCGTCCACAAAAATAAGTTCGTCGTTGCCGCAGTCGATGTTCACCCAATCGTCACGGGAGACTAAAAAAAAAAAAGTGATAATAATAATAAATAAATAAAATTTATATGAAATAGTAAGCAAATTATCCCTAATCTTTTTACTTTCTTTCCAATTTAATTCTTATCCTTTTTAAATTCTAAATTTTATCATATATATTAATTAGATCACCCTGTAACAATATTAATTAATTAACAGAAAGTAAGTGTTGTTAAAATATTAGTAGGTTTGATTTTTATTTTAGGAGTTAGACTTATCTATTTAACTATATAGTTAGATTAACCGATAATTATTCAATATTTTTAATATAATATGGTATAGAAAAATTTTATAGTGAAATGCTAACTTTAATTTACTCAAATAACTCTCTAATCTAAACCTACATACGTTCTTATCTTAAATCAAAATTAAGATAAAGATAAGAACCATAATAGAGATTGAAGTTTAAAAAAAAAGAATAAAATTGTATAGCGAGATAGAAACAAGTTACCGCAACATACTGAGACGACATGAAATGTGAAGAAGATGATCAGTAATAACCAAAATAACGTTCTATTCTTCGATGTACGAAGATAACCCGGTGAATTTGAAAGCATATTTGTT
Organism: Momordica charantia; assembly: GCF_013281855.1. Taxonomy (NCBI): domain Eukaryota; kingdom Viridiplantae; phylum Streptophyta; class Magnoliopsida; order Cucurbitales; family Cucurbitaceae; genus Momordica; species Momordica charantia. The sequence continues at coordinate 26,282,509 of NW_028275167.1, read as the reverse complement.
GATAGAAAGGGAACTCTATTTGTTTCAATGTTTTGTGAGTCCAATGGAGGATTGGGTTCAATTTTTGGGGATAGATTTATAATAATGACAACTACTTAAAATTAATAAATATAACTAATAAATTAATTACATTATTATTAATAGTAAGGTTGATAAAAACTATAGCATAAGTTAAAGCTAAAGCCAACTTGATGTAATTTCCTAGGTAGTATAATGACACTTAATTGTTCTTTTTTATTGATTTATTTTAAGATAATGTGGTTAAATGAAATCAACTCTTTTGTTTTTTTAATTTGTCGACAGCTTATAAATAAAAGTTTTAATTTCAACCCGCTCATTTCTCGGTAACTTATGAAGTAACATTAAATAAAATCATATTGTATTAAGAAGTGTTTAAGATCTCACATTGATAAAATAAAGATCTAACAAGGGTTTTTTTTTTAGTACCACATGTGAGGTGGAGATCGAACTCACAACATTTTAATTGAAGATATATGTCAATTACCATTGAACGAGTTATAATAAACATAAGCTACCTCTCTTATTATCAATTGATTTTGAGATAGAATATTATAAATATTAATATGATATTTGAGCCACAATTCGGTTATCTCATGAGATTAGTCGAGGTGTGCGTAATCTACCCCGAACACTCATAGATTAAAAAATAAAAAACTCTCACTAATTTTTTTTCTTTTTAGTATAGTATGTAGGGGTCGAAATTCGAACTCACGGTATTTTGATTGATCAAGTTGCATATGCATTAACTAATTCAACGAGATTCAAAAGTTTAACCATTTATCATTTAATTATTCCAACAATTGGGCCCATTTCATATAGACAGCTACTTGTAGGAATTAAATATATGGATATACGTTGATCGAATAAATAAAACATGTTGTGATATCATATGGAAAGAAGAATGAATGACACAAACAAGAAAGTATATGCCCACTAAAATGTTATATCTGAAAAGTGAATAATCATTACAACTGAAAAACTCAATCATTAACCATAATAATAGGCAAGAAGTAACTAATAACAATCCCTTCCAAATTTCTGAGACTAGTGTCACGACCGAGTATGTATTGAACAACTTATTTCACGGTTGAATCAAGTAACCAAGAAAAAATTAATTGTCTTTAACATTCCATGTTGAGTCATCAGAGACGACAAACCTTTCGAGACCGAGACCATAACCTTGTAGATGCGTAAGAATTTGTAATTTTCATAGGAGGTAATTACATTCTATAAGCGTAATCATTTTAATATGATTGCCAATATTAGCTCTTTACGCAAAGGTGCTATGTTTGAATTTTGAGATAAACTCGAAACACACATGGCGAAGCACGGATGGAGATAAAAGAAAAATGTTGTTAAAATGGGATCTCTCAAGCCATAATGTTATATCATAAAGAGAAAAAGGAATAACAGAAACAATAAAATACATTTTCACTTAAACGTATTCTCTATATTAATGAAAAGTAAGCTAAAGTGGCGGTTGAACTGAATAATTACGATTGAAGAACTAATAATAACCCATAAGTTACTACTAACTAATAACAATCCTAAAACAATCCATAGAAACTGAACTAATGATTTATCTTCACAATCAAAATATGTACCTATATTAGGTACTTGTTAAAATTAAACTGAATGACAATGAGTAAAATAGGATTTTGTAGAATGCTTAGGATTAAAATGGAAATGTTTGATATTTTAGGAACAAACAGAAAGAGTTCAATATTTAAATTAAATCTAAACATTAATTTGAAACAGAATTATAAATGTATTTATTAGAAAAAAAGTGCAAGAGTACGTCCATAAAAGAAAAAATCCTAATAATTTCGTAAAATAAGACCTTTTTTTTTTACATAGAATTGGGCCTGGGCCTGGGCCGCATGAGTACTAACTGGGCCGGGTTCGAGCCATGCCGTTACGGTTATCCGGTAGTAATCTCGAAACGACAGCGTTTAGATTCCCCAGCATCGCTGACTCTGCCAAATTGACTTCCCCATTTCAGAAGAACACTTTGCGCCATTTTCTGCAGAACACATAAACCCCTAAAAGCTGGGTTCCATGCGGGATCAATTTCTTCCTCCGTAGCGTCTTGTCTCCATCCTCATCATTCTCCATTGCAAATTACTTCGCAAAATCTCGATACAGATTAGAAGGAATCCGAAATGTCGTGGCTGAGATTGGCAGTGAGCAAGGCGGTGGAGGTTGGGAACAATAGCAACCTCACTCGCGTCGTCAAGAATTATGCCGACACCGTCGTTCACCACGCCGGCCAGGCCGTTGCCGAGGGTGCCAAAATTCTCCAAGATCGCATTGTACTTCCCCTGTTTCAATTTCATTTGTTATGTTTTTGATTTTCCTGGTCTGGTGTCGTTTTGAGCTGCGGTGGAATTTGGAAATGTTGGATAGTTCTTATAATCTCGTTGAATTCTTATGCATTTTTCTTTCTTCGCTTTGATTTCTTTCTACGTAGCGTTTTTATTATTTATTTATTTATTTTTATGCAAGCGTTAGCTGAAATTGCACGCGGAGGCATTAAGAAATGGATTTGAATTTTGGTGAATCTTTCGTACGGACACGAGGATGGGATGAATTTCGGAGTAGTAGCTTAGGGCGAATAATTATTATATTTTAAGCGGGGAAATAATCGATTTCTGATGGTTTTGTTTCTTATTTAGAGAGAGAGAGAGAGAGAGAGAGAGAGAGAGAGAGAGAGAGAGAGAGAGAGAGAGAGAGAGAGAGAGAGATAATCGGTTTCGGGGGCTTCCCATGGATATGAGTATGTATCGACCTGACGTTTCTGGGCACTGCTACCTAAAAATTTGTCTTCCTATTACTTTATTATAAAGATTAATTGCACCCATCGTTCAATCCGAACAGAAAAAGTTGTCGACCATTTAGTTTAATTTTTTACTTAATACGGTTGTGGATTATCTTTCCGAGTATTGTTGGTTTTGCTGCGTCTGCTTAGCCGCTTAAGATTTCCTATTAGGGAGATTGGCTATTTAATTATATTAATTCAATCGGTTTTTTCTTTTGGATGTAGGGGGCACGGAATTTCAGAAGTGTCAGGCAGACTATACAAAGATTGGAAGAAGCTGCTGTGTCTTGTAGGGGCCCTGAAAGAACTCTGTTGTTGAAAAGGTGGTTGGTTGTGCTTAAAGAGGTTAAAAAATTATCTGATGTTACCTCTGAGGAGAAAGCAAAGACCCTGGAGCAACATCTTGCTTTTGAAGATGCAAAGGAGAGCCCGAGACAGCCTGCTATTGTGAGTAAATTTTTTTCTGAACACCTCCCCACTTCAAGTATGTTCATAAATACTTGTGCTTCTACAACATGTGTTGATTACCCCTACCTCATTGGCGTATACGGTTAAGAATTGAGCACTAAACAAGCAATTTTTCAAAAGTTTTTGGTGCATTTTCTAGAATTCTGGATTCTGACCTCATGGATTTTTATATTTGACGTTAAAGTTACTCTGTGCATTGATTTTGAAATGTTATGGGGATCAAGAAGGACATTTATTTACCTATGACCATGCATTATTTGGTGGTGCAGCAATTAGAGATGTAAAATAAATTCAGTCGACCTTTTATTTATGTGGGGTTTTAGTTAATTGACTTGTAATGTCAGCATCACATATTTTTCTTGCATTAACAAGCATTTGAAAGTTTGAAATATTTACAAAGTACTAAAAATTAATTTCAGAATTACCTAATTATCTTTTGAAAATTCCAAAATACTTTTTGAATGTAGTTGGTTTGCGAAACTTCTTTCCTTCTGTGTTTATTACATTCTGACCTTTTTACCATAATGAATAGGTTTTATATTATGACCCTGATGTTGAAGGGGAACCAATGAACTTTTGTGATGTTTTTCTTCAAAGTCAAGCTCTGGAGGGAATTACATTATCTATGGTATGTTAACTTGATGACGTCCTTTCTCTAGATTGGTGACTTGCGACTGGGAAATGATGGAGTTGTACATGTTTAGTATCACCTTACTATGACATTTTGAATGCACTTGCACCAAAGAGAACAATATGCTGTTATGTTAATTGTTATGAGGTTTCTGCAGTAAAGTTTTGATGAGAGGTTATTAGGCCTGAATTGAAGGACCAGTTTTAGCTTTTGACTAGGATCGAACATTCGTGTGAAAAGAGGTGTGCTATTTATTATCAACTTTGTTGATGAAGAGATACATAGTTCTTTGAATGATATAAGAAATTTGTTAAAAAATAAAATGGAATTCTTGCATTTGACAACAATGGTAATTTCTTATGATTATGAGTCAAACTGGAGAGAAATGGGATCACTGTAGCTTTGTGGGTAGTTGATAGTATAGTTTTCTAAAGATGTTTGGAGTTCAAGATTAATATGCCTTTTGGACTTGTATTATTAAGAACATTGCTTGATTATCGTTATCGAATATTTGCCACCTAATAAGATTTACTTTATTTCAAAAATCAATTTTGAATTCAATGTATAGCTGTGCTATCTGAGTGCTGATCGATGCAATCTTCCTTAAGGTAGAATATGGAAATTTATGCAAAAGCTACAAGTTTGTGAATTTTTTCTTTTTAGTTATTGAACTATGAATGTTATATAGATTTTATACAAAATGGAGAGGCAGTGCATGATACTTGTGTGAGGTGGAGATATAAAAAGTTGTACTATTGAGCGACGATGGGAACTTAGTTCCCATTCCACATTTTTTTTTGCTTGACTGATGAATCAGTTAGATTTATTGAATATGGAGGAAATGAATGCAAGTGAGACATCCCACATCATATTTTGAACTGTTAGATTGCTATTTTATCATTATTCCATTCGCAGTTGTTTTTTACTGTGTTCAGATCATGGGTCTGGATTTCTGGTGTCAACTTTTGTGTTTTTTTAATTGGTCACGAAGGAGATTCCTACAAATTAACTAATTTCTGTGTTTCAGATTCTTGAAGCACCAAATGAGGAAGAAGTGTCTCTTCTCCAGGACATGTTTGGGTCTGTCCCTCACTTAAGCTACTAGTATAGTTCATGATTGCTATCTGGAAGTACTAATTATTAAGCATCCCAAAGATGCATCTTCAAATTTTCACGATATTTATATTCATGAAGTTAAGGGGATTATTTTATTTATTTTTTTTAAGTTTTTTATCCGTAGGAGATGCTAGGAGTTCTATATTTTAGTCATATTAAGGCAACAGGCCCCAACTGTCTTTATCTTTACTTTTCTTGGCCTCAAAGTGTTGACTTTGAATTGGACTGTTGGTTTCCAGTTTATGAGTCATCTGCTCTTGCCACTGTTTCAAGCCCTTTTACCTTGTTTTTTAATTTAACTTCTTTGGTTTCTGATGGGAATAAGAAGCGGTATGCCAATATTTCTTGAGATCAGTTTTTTGATTAAGAAATTTCTAACAATTTTTCCTGCAGATTATGTCTTATTGGGGGGAAAGAAGTTCATAATGCAGTAGTTAGCAGCATACAAGATCTGGCAAAATCCTTTTCCAGCTACGAGGATGAAGTATTGGTAAAGTTTTGAAGGGTTTAAACATACATAGTCTGAATTGAAGTTTTGAAAACCACAAGGATCCCATCTTTCTATTCTACAATTGTTTTATGTATGAAAATGCATTCTTGTTGTTTCTCAGAGGATTTCATCATTCAAGTGTAAACGAGTACTTGTAGGTTGTAAGTTGTTTGTAACTAACGAGTTTCTTAGGCTGTGTACATTCCCTTTTTGAGAAATGAGAACCCAAGTATCTCAGGCCTTTTGGAAGTAGCTAATTGCTTCAGAGCTTTTTTCATTCTTTGTTTTTATTTTGATGTTAAGAGATGTTATTTCTGAAGCGTAAGAATAACCAATGGTAATAGTAATAATGTAATGATATAAAAGAGTTGTACGACAAGTTGAGGAGGCACCTAATTTATATTTTCTCTTCTTAAGGTTATTTCTCTCTTCCTTTCAATAATCAGAATATAATTGCTTTTTTTCCTTTCCTTTTTTTTTGAGAAAATCTTCCATATTTTTATTAATCATCAATATGTTACAAATTCAACTCTAATAATCTTCATGTGATTTCCACTGTATGGATGTGTGAATTAGTAAGATGAGGCTGCTAGATCTATTGCATTTCCCCATTCCATCTCTTTTCTTTGTGCAAAGGTTTACGGAAGATCTTAAATACAGGTGAAGCGGGAGGAATTGCTCCAATTTGCACAAAGCGCGATTTCAGGGTTGAAGATTAGTGCTGATCTTGGGAGGTGAGTAAGAAATGAGTAATTTTATTCCTTCATGATTTCCACTTCTGCAACTTTTGTTTGACCGATGTTTTATTATTTATCTCTGCTATGCAGTAATTATGCTTATTTAGTGGGTTTGGCAGCCTCAGGGGTCAAGGGTTTATTCTAGCCTTCTTGTTTCATTTTAAAAAAGGTTTATTCTTGTTTGATTAATGTCGATTAGGGAGCCCCTTGTAACCTCCTTACCCTATGCGAGTGGGTATCTAAAATCTTCTCGGGCCTTCCTTTTGTAAACAATTTTTTGGTAATGTTATGGTTTTTATTCAAAGGAAAAAAAGGTCATGTAGTCATTCCATCTGATCTGACCAAATATTAATCCTGTCTTACCCATAGATAGTGAGCAAATTGAAAAAAAAAATTAATAACAATTGGATGCTAGATATACCTTTCCTTTACAAGCCTTAGGCTTTGAGGATTCAGGATTGATTTCCACCTTCAAAGATAATGTACTATTGTTTTATGTTGTTTACCTTTTCTTGATTCTACCTGCTGCATGCCATATGCCTGCTCAATGATTTTCAGTTTCTATTATCAAAAAGTAATTTTCAATTTCTATATGCATTACCATAAGTAATGAAGGGGATTAAGAATGTCCCAAGTCTAGGCTGCGTGCAAATAAAATGATTTTTGGGAACAGTATGCTTTCTTAATTTGAACTGCACCCATCATCACTACTTCACCTGCGAACATGCACTACATGAGAAAGAAGGGAATAGATGTTAAATGGTCAGAATAAGCTGATGTAATAGTCTTTCCTCAATTATTTGTGTCGCTTTATGGCCACAGAGTAGATACTGAATTGTCCAATTTGAAGAAAAAACTAGAAGGAATTTCAGCTTCTCAGATGTCTGCAAATGCAAGTTATGGCAATACACCAGAAGAAACCACCATAGAAACAATTGAGGTAAGCCTGTTGACAAAAGTTGTTATTGTTATTATTTCTTTTATGTGGAACTATGAAGCTTTTCATTGATAAAATAAAAAAGTACAAAAAGTAAGTGCCTAAGCAGTGGACTAACTACGGCTGATAAATATGCTTAAATAGTTAAATTCATTTTTGATGAATTTCGGAGCAGTGAGCGTCAGTTACCATATTGTTGATGAGTTGTTCATCCAATAAAGAACCTTAAATATTTTATTGGGATATCAGTACATTTATTGTCTCTAGATTGCACCTTCTATTTTATTTCTCCTTCCAACTGGCCATTATCATACTTACTAGTTACCAGGTAAATGTTTGTTTCTCTCAAAAGCAATATCTTCACATTATGTACTGTAGTCTACAGAACAGAGTTACACCTTGTAATATGGACTGTCTTGTAATTCTCGATCATGAAGCTGATGCGTAGGGAAAAAAAAGTATTTGGGAACTTCACTGTTCCATTTATGTGCAGGCATTGAAAGCAGCACTTTCACACATACGAATTTGTTCTAGAGTGGAAGGACTGCTGCTAAAGAAGAAATTATTAAACAATGGAGATTCTCCTGAAATCCATGCTCAAAAGGTATGGCTCTGGAGATGCCTTGATACCTGTCGGTCTTATTTTTATCTTTACCCTTTGTACATGTGTTAAAGTTAGCCTATGGGCTGAAATAAGTTGTATGTGGCTGTAAACTTTTCTACTTATACAGATTGATAAATTGAAAGTCTTGTCAGAGTCTCTTTCAAACTCCTCTGTGAAAGCTGAAAAGCGCATTACAGATCATAGGTAAAGATCCCAGTTTCCTTAATGATAATGAATTTGAATTCATACATGTAGCTCGTTTCCTTTTCTGTATGTTGATATTCTCTGTATTATCCGTTTTCAACTTTTACACATGAAATTGTTTTTGACTACCGAATGCTTTTCCACTTGAAACTCTTCTAGATAATATCTTTTGACTGGTATTTTTAAGCCCTTGGGCCTACACTCTGGATAAAGGGGGTGTTCTAGGGTTTCTCCACTGATTACCAAGGAGCACTATAGATCTTATGGACTAATGAAATGGTGCATTTTTCTGGAGATCCAGAAGTTATCAATAAATATGTTTTTGATCATTCCGGAGGGTAACACCGAGGCGGTAGGAGATAGATTTAGGCTTAATACCTCTCTGGAGGTTTTCAATACCAAGCATTTTTTGTAATCTTCTTCTTTTTCTTATATTTGCTAATTTCTGGTTGGAATGGATATGGATGTATGTTTTCTTAAAGAGTTATTATTATTATTATTTTTGAATGAATGTACATTTATCTAATCTATTGGTCCTTTCAGGCTGACTTTTGTCATCCTTTGGACTTTTTATTATTATTTTTATTTTTAATTTATAGACTTCATTCTATCGAAGAAGGTTGTATGAGGGTTATCAAAGATCCTGTTTTATCTTTTCTTATTTATTTTATCATGAGGGTTTCATGTTTTATGATCGACATTTCATGCATTTGTGATAATTTTTTTCCCTTCATTTGCTTTGCAGATCGCAGAAAGAGGAAGCACTAAATGTTCGTATGACCAAAGCAAGTGAAGTTGGTGAAAAAGAGAAGGTTAGGTGTTGTTTGGGAGTAGTATTTAAATATAGTTTTCAGTTTTTAAAAATGAAAAATAGATTTTTTTTAATATGCAGATTTTTTTTATTAAATAATAAGAAACAACCACTTCCCATTAAATGAGTGGAAAATACGGGAGGACCAAGGAGCTCTCCAATTGGTCTGTAAATAAGAAGTGTAATTACAAAGGGATTTTGACTTAATAGCGCACAAAGACTCGTAATAAATAACATAATCCCAGGGCTTGACTCACAACCCCTCACAATGTTCAAGATTGGCTGTCGCTTATTCTTAAAGATCACCCCTTCAATCTGGGAAAGAGGTCTGTGGATGAACATAACTTGAGCTTTCATTTCGGTAATGTGGAACGAATGCAACGTTTGGGTTTTTCAAGACAAAGAAAACCCCATGAAGCCCTTATAAATTCGATCCTCTTCTTGGCATTATATTAGTGTAAAATTGGTCAACCTCTTTGTAATTACAGCTTAAACTCTCTTTTATTCTATTGGAGAAGTTTTTTGTAATCCTTTAGATGAGTTTAACCATTATATAACCTTTCATATTATAAAAAAAATTGTTTCCTATCCAAGAAAAATAATTCCAGAGCTGGTTGAGGGGTCTTTCTATGCTGGAGATGCAGTTGTTTCTTTCCATCCAAAGGACCGAAAAGTAGGCTGTTCAGGCGAGGAGAAAAAAAGTTCCTGTTTCTAGCGGGAGAAAGGCTGTCTGGAAAAAATATGGCGTAGGGCAGGGATAAGGAATAGTTGTGGACCCATTGAGGACTGAAATCTTCAAGGAGATAGCTCCGTAGATTCATAGGAACTAGGAAGTGGGCAGGAGAAGAACATATGCCTGGGATCTTCGCTAGCCCTTGTACAAAGGCAGCACCAAGATGGGCTAAGTACCATGTGGGGATGCTATACTGAATTTTGCCTGTTGTATTTGGGATACAGCATCCCAGGGTGAGGGTCTTATGTAACGTTCTGCGTTTCTTTGGCGCATTCATCTTCCAAATCCATCTTCATAAGCCAGGGGTAGAATACTGTCACCAGCCGAGTGAGAGATTGTGAGCGACTTCATGGAAAAAATGCCATTTTCCCCAGGGGTCCATACGAGCAGATCAGCCAGACAAAGGGAATCAAAACAACCATAAAATTTGTTTCATAGGATAATTTTTGAAATCAGAGAGCACAATGATTAAATATAATCTGTAACAACCAGTTTTTAAAATTAAAATTAATGGAAAATATTATAAAAAAACAGTTTAAAAACTATTTTTTGAAAAAATAACTTAAAACAATTTCCAATTTTATGTCAGTATCTTGGTGTTTTGGATTGTAAATTGTAATGAGAAAAGAAACTACTTTGCAACATTATTTTATTGTGTGTTCTCGGTCAAAATTCATATCTATTTTGAACTGTGTGTCACGTATATGATAGAGACTATACAGATGACGCATAATTAGAACCATACAGATTATTCTCAACTTTTGTAAGGAGATAATTTGAGTTTATGTTTTCAATTATTTACAGGAACTAGCTACAGAAATTGCAGAACTTGAAAGACAGAGAGATGATATTGAAGCTCAATTGAAAAAGGTTTTTCTTCTATCCCCTATCTCTTGGTTAAAACCATGATATACTGTAAAATTGAGCCCCTTTTCACTTGTGCTGGTCATTCACTCTACTCGTACAAAGTTGCATGCCGTAATTTTATCATTGATAATATAAGACATTCCTGTGCCTGAGGTGCCTGAAGATTTTTATATAAGCTAATGAGTATCGTTGTTGTAAATGTAATGTTAGAAAAGCCTTATTTTTTTGTGTATGTTATATTGATATCTTTGATCCCATGATAATTGAAAGTTCATCATGGTTTTGTCATTTATAGGACTTAATCTACATTTGCACATCTATGGTTTCATTAATGGATTATGAAGTTCGTGTTTGTGTATCCATAGAATTTTAAATATTTTTTTTATTTATGTTCCACATACTTGTGTTTACTCTGACATATGCTGTCACTATATGGCATAGGTTAATATCTCCTTGGCTGCTGCCCATGCACGCCTGCGCAATATAGTGGAAGAGAGAGAGCAGTTTGAGGAGGCCAACAACAAGATTGTCGCACATATAAAGACAAGGGTGCATTTTTTTGGTTAATTTTGATGTATTGTTATGTTATTTTCTTGAAAGTTCTTGTCTTTATTCATTATATGTATCTCTGAATGTTTTCAGGAAGATGAGCTGTTAAAATCCATTGCCTCGTGTAAGGCAGAATCAAATGTTTTGAATATGTGGATTAATTTTCTGGAAGATACGTGGAATATCCAATGCCTATATAGAGAAAATAAGGAGAAGGAGGTTAAGTATGTATTTTATTGCTATGTTTGGTATTTTTCTTCAACATGGTTAGTATTAGAACTTTGTCAAGGGATTTTTCTAGTGGTCTATTGAGAAAATATGCAAAAAAGCAACGTGCAATATTTCTTCTCCATTGAGTTTTGTTACACTTAGATACTTGCTTCTTTTCTTTCTGAAGTGATGCGTTGGAAAGACATGAAGGTTACTTTGTCAAATTGGCTATTGATCTTCTATCTGCTTATAAGGTATTTATAATATTCTCTGAAGAATACATGTATCTTAGATGCCACATGAAATATGAGTTATGATTTTTGAATAAGCTCTGACCCCCCATGTTTGAAACCTTGCGTGGATGATCTGATATAGAAAGAGTTGGAGCCGTCGATCAGCCGTATTGAAAAATTTGTGGAGAACTTGAAAAATTTGAGGCAGAGGTAACCTCTTCCGTTTTGTTATCAAGATTCTATTTGTTCTGAAGTATGGCTTCTTATCTATCAGATCACTCTGGACAGGTCAAAGGAATCCGTGCTGGAGAATGATGAGTCAAAACTTCTAAGCCCTACAAATAATCTTGAAAAGGAATATTTAGGTTATGAAGCCAAGGTATATATTCTATCATCCAATTTTATTTTAATTTCAATGCATGATGACGTTGGTGAATATATAGCTTTTGTGTAAAAAAGGATTCTATTGTCCCAATTGTATATAAATATATTTGAAACAGCTTATCCAATGGTATTTTGTTATCACGTTATAACGATGTTTTTAATATATAGCTTATTAGTAAAATAAGCTGATCAATGGTCTTCTTTTTCACCCTCTTATAATTACTTAAGTAGGCAGATATAAGCAATAATTATGCTCATATTACTTTTGTCAGGTTTATCATGCTCAAAAGATGGAATGGCAGCATAAGTAGTTTTTGTTTTACATTTGTAACAGAAATGGATTTCTCAATCTATGAATCTAGTCTAGTTTTGTTGCTATTGTAGTTTATAGACTTTTGAATCTTGCTCTCAGTTATTTTTAGCATCTTAGCTTATGGATCAAACCTTTTCCACCAAATAGGAGATGGAATGTAACAGAAACGTTATTATGTCCATTCCTTGGGGCTACAAATCGAGTGAAGGAAGATTAATGAATAAGTTATATATAGGCTATAGCAATAACTTGAAAATAGAAATGTAGCTAAATAATAAAAAATGTAGGAGTACCTCCTTTGGCCAGTGTGGGTTTTGCTCGTTTTGTTTAATAAAGAAGTAAGAGTAATAGAAGCCTTTAAATGAAAAAAATGACTGATGTCTGTTTCATTTAGAAAAAAAAAAGGAGAAATCATAAATAAGAGAGAGAGGCCTAAAAGGGTGGTTTGGCTCAGTTTAACTTAGGGTATTTGGTATTTGAGTTTGAGTTTGTTTCTTCCAACTCACTAGGTATGCTAATTTATGAGCTATATGAATTATGACAAAATTTATCTTTTATACCGCATACTAAATTTAGCTTTATCAAACATCTTCCAAAGAGAAGAGATACGGAGACCAATTAAAAGAGAAAAAACCAAGTGTGAGGTGCACTCAAACTGAGGTTTTAAGGAAAAAGAGAGAGAGAGAGAGAGGGAGAGAAATTAATGACCTTGTTTTTGAAGAGAGGATTTGTGATAGTCAGACTCACAGTCGTCTTTTCATGGTGTTGCAATGGTGGTTATGGAGGAGGTGAAACTCGTCTGAAGGAGTTGCACAATGAACCTTACTGGTTGTTTTGTTTTATTGTGCTTTCCATCAGATGATTACCACTCTGGACTGTTTATGGATTTTCTCCATTTTTTTTTTAATTATAAACAAAGGGAATATATTCAAGAACCATGACTCTCTATGGGGAAACATCCTAAAGGCAGAGGGTAGAGAACCCTCCCCAAAGATGGCTTTTCTATCTTATATAATCAGAAGTAGACTGTAATTATAAAAAAACATTCTTATGGATAGAAGTCCACCAAGAAGCCATATGACGTATATTCACATTTCACACAGAATCCACAGATGCCACTTTATTTTCAAAAAGTAAATAATTCCTTTCTTTCCAAAGGAACCAAAGCAATACCCTCGCTGCACAATTTCAAAGGACATAAGCTTTATCTTTGAGGGTGGCTCCCCAAAACCTTCTAAAATAAAATCATCAATTCTACTCGGAAGACGAAGGGAGAAATCCAAAAGAGAATCCACCAATCCAAAATGAAAAATGGGTTTTCTCCATTTTTCATTTTGATTTCCTCCCCTCAGTTAAATACCCTTGAGCAGGTGTGAAAGATGTGATGTGTTTTCACATGGTTGGTAGCTTGAGGAGGATTAACGCCATTAATTTCATCAAGAATTTTATCTCAGTTCGGAACTTATGCCAAGTAAAGGTGTGAAAGATGATATATTTTATTAAACAAAATAAATTTGGCCGAGGAGAATTAACACCATCAATTTGAGGTCTGTTTTCGTATGCCTCTGGCCTCCTTTCCTAATGCTAACTACTAGCTGGTGGTAAGGATCATAAGGTTATTTGTTCCTTTATTTTTTCTCCTCTTGCGGCAAGATTCTTCCATTTTTTGGGGAACTTTGTTCGTAACTTGTCTTGTATGATTTATTGGATGAGCTTCTGATCCCTTCATAATAGAGGCAGGTTTTAGTGTTTTTCAGGTGCTTTGGCCTTGTGTGGGGTATTTATGTAGAGAGAAATAGGAGAATTATTCAAGATTCGTTCAAGATTGTTAGGACGTTTAGAATGCTGCACAGCACTTCACGCTTCCCTTTCGGTTTCTACTCTTTGTTTTGAGTTGTTTCTCTTTTTTTTGATATATAGATAATTCAGGATGGTTATACATTACTCGTAAATTTCAAGTGGGATCTCGCATAGGACTTTTTTTTTTTTCCGGTGCACTTTCTGGCTTGTTTTTGTTTTATTCGTTTACATTGTTTTCAACGAGTAAAAAAATTGTCCCAAATATAGGACATATATCTGCTGCCTACAATTTTCCTGTCAAGTGTAAAGTTGACTTCACCTTGGATATTGAACAATTACACCTTGATTTGTTTTCTTGTTCCAGATTATTACTACCTTTGGTGTTGTGGATAACATGAAAGAGCAGTTTTTGGCTCAACAAGCTGAAGTTTCCAGGTAAGATCTGGATTGTATTTTCTGTGATTTGTATTATATTGTAGTACTCCAGTCCTCACTCCTGAATGTCACATTTCACTATTATTACCCAAATTTTTTTTCCTCTTTATACCTCAATGCAGAAAAGATGATTCTAGGGTTCAAGAGTTGTTCGATGATATTGAAAAACTACGTGAAAAATTCGACTCTATTGAGAGACCCAATCTAGAAATCGAAACTCCCCCTTCAAAAACAGAAGACGAATCTAGTCAGGAGGTGCACAGTAGTGTTCCCCGATCTCCAGTGGGAGATAGCGAAGACTCAAAAAGTGAAACTCATACGCAACCCGAAATACCTGCTGCCAAGGTAGAGCAGACACTAGATGCTGCAGCCGAGCTAGCAAAGCTGGAATCAGAATTCGGGAAAGTCGGTCATGACTACTCGGCCGAAGACATTGGTGAATGGGAATTCGACGAGCTCGAAAAGGAACTGAGATCAGGTGACACAAATAATTAGCTACTGTCTGTCATATTATATACTCATGAATGAACCAACCTAACGTATTATGAAAAAGAAAAGGAGATAGGGTTGCATTTGGCATCCCCCCAAAACTTTAAAATTGGATCATAATCTTTTCTTTGTAATTGTTCTCTGTATATTTTGTGGTTTTTTAATTTGTTCACTTGTATAAAAATTCTGGAACATTTATGTTGTAATATATTAAAGCCAAGAAAGGAAACAGTCAAATCAAAGACTTAATATACAAGTTTTTAGTTTGCTTAGGCAACCATCCATTAGTGGGAGACCCCAAATGTTTCCTTACCAATTAGTTGGTGTGGGGTTGTGAGATTTTTTGTTAATGTTGATGTATTCAGAAAGGTTTCCTGATATGGTAGTTGGAATTTGTCTTATCTTTTGAAGGACAACATGATGATGAATGTGCCTCCTCTGCCTTCAAGGGTAGGGCACAGGAAGTAGTGGGCTGAAAACATGCCTGGCCCAAATCTTTCTGAAAAGGCAGTTCTGAAATAGGTAGTTTAGTTTCTCAACTTTCAAAGTTGTTGGGTCTAATAGGTTGAGCTTCGATTTTGCGTCAAGTAGGTCCATGAACTTTAAAATGTTTAGTAAGTCCGTTCATTTTGAACATTCGCAACCTCTTCTACAGAGATTGTTTTTAAGAGCAAGAGCAACGGGTTTGAAGAAAAGGCATGGGTTGCATTCTAGCATTGGATGATAACCTAGACTTGGCCCGACATTTATTATAAAAGGGGGAAAAAATGTTTAGTTAGTTCATTGGCAAAATGAAAACTTTTGTCTGGTAAGACTTTGACCTTTAAATTATTTATCTAATAGATTTGAGAATTTTACCAGACTTAGACACAATCGAAAGTTGAAGAATCTATTAGACACTTGTAAAGTTCAAGGACCTATTAGAAATAAAATTGAAAGATACAATTTATTTTCTTGATAACTGGGAGTCGAAGCTTTGTTCCCCTATACTTAGGCACAACCGCACCCACCTAAGGTTCGAATTCGAGAGACGTCAAGAGTTTTTAGTACTAAGCTGACCAGAAGGTTCAAACTTGAGACTTCTAAATCAGCATGACCAACTTTGAAATACCGGAACTAAATTTGTAATTTAGCAGGTATTTATTTATTTATTTTGGGTGGAAGCGTCGATTTCAGACTTTTTGGTGGGATAGAGAAGGCAATATTATGAAACCCAGCTTGATAGGAAGTGTTTAAATTGTGTAGCCAATAAGAAGAAATCTTTTCATCCGGATTTTCTGGGTGGTGGGTCTCAATTGGATCTCATTCTCCTGGCTCTTATTCGTGGCCTCTCTCTCTCCTCTTTCTCTCTCTATAATTTCAATGTCGATGTTTGATTAAAAATCTGAGTTACTTTGTTTTGTTCTGTGATGCGAGTGAGCTGCCCTCTCACATTCTCTGCTTTTTATAAAGGGATAATTATAAATTATATTTTTTTTTTATTTTCTTGTCTTGCTAATCGTATGCTTGTTTTAAAGATAGTACTGAATGTGTAATTTGTGAAATTCAAGAGTTAAATGAGCTTGTTTTTGTATGAAGTATAGATTTCTTTAGAACTGGGTTTGATTTGTAAATTTATAAACTATGGTAATGAACTCAAAAAAGTGAAAAAAAAGTGAATCATTAAGGTGCAGTGTGTAATTATCCTTTTCGTTTATAGAACAAGTTGGCAAAGTAGAAAATTCTTTGAAATCGCAAGTGGGTTTTTATTTATTTATTTATTTATTTTAATGGTTCGTTTTTTAGCAACATGCGGTTCTGAAAATTAAATTGTTTAAAAGATGATATTATGAATATGGACAATATTTTAATGAAATAATTTTGCAGAAATTTAGAATGAGATTTTTTTATTTTTTCTAGATCCAATATTATAACTCTATAAAGAATTAATATATTTTAAATATGAGCCACATTGAATATAGTTCGATTAACATATTCTCGACAAAATTTTTTGAGGTTTTGAATCCTATTTTCCTGTAATCCACTCTAAAAAAGAACTTATTTTAAATATGAACTGATGTTGATTGTTATAGAGAATGCAATATATTTATAAAATGTCTCACAATTTTATCCATAACCTCAGAAACTATCGATAACCAAAAAGTCAGACCCAAACTGAAAGTAGAACAAATTGCATATTTTCCAAACCCTAAGAATGGGGAGAAGATTTTGTCGAAAACATAGGCTACAACTATGAGATTGACAAATCCAAAAGCTACATGAAACTAATCTTTTATGCTGTACTTTTACAAATTATAAACTCGAAAACCAAATCCATATTAAAACAAACTCAGATTTCTACGGTTTATTCCTTCGTATAATCCAAACACAAATTACACAACTCCGAGCTTGAGCTTCCAGGCTCGAAGTTTATTAAAACGAAACACGAACCATCCCATTAAAGTTCAATGATAATGCTCCTTAGCTACATTTGCAGAGCCCACAGACTGTTGCTTGACGGATCTACAATCTCCTGTTTCATACTTTGTTTAGCATAGCACAAGTTGTGGAGTCCATGTTCAGTCCTCTGCGGCTAATTATATCAAACGGTTTGCAATTTGGAAAGGAAGGATTCTAAAGTAACTTATCTTTGAAGAGAGTGAGAGACAGAGCTAAAACGTGGAGACTGTATTAAAAGCAGAGGACAAGAGAAAAAAAGTCTGCAGCATTCAAGAAATTGATCCGGAATTTCCCTTCTCCACTATTAAATGTCGGGTCATTGTTAATTCTCCTTCTCCATAAGGTAATGGCCCTTTTCCCATCTCCTGAAATTTATAGGGGCAGTTTAAAAGTAGCATTTGATACAAAACATATAAAACAAAAAGAAAAGCAACGAATGAGATTTGAACACTCATCAATCAGTGTATGCAGATTGGTAAGATTGTTAAAAGAAAACACACCCAGGAATTCAGTAGAAAGAAAATAAAATCAGACAAAAGTGCTTCTCTAGCTCCAAGTAATGTTCTGGTTGAAAGAGGAGCTGTCTTCAATCATGTTTTTGTTTATTAATTTTTTGTTTAGGACCACAGGGAAATATGGAGGAACTAGCATGGTGTTGGAGAGCAGAAAAGCCAGGTTTTGAGGTATGGATTGGTTCTAAAAACTGATCTTTGTCTGGAAAGCCAGACAGGTGTTGAAAAAGATGGCTATACCAACTATTTTTTTAATCTTCAGGTGCCTCACCTAAGAATCTTAGATTAGCATTTAGAATGGAAACTCTGTGGTTTATCCCTTTTACTCTAAGCTACAGAGTTCAACTTTGAAATGAAGTTTCATGCCTCAGCTAACCCTATTTGTTTATTTGGCTGGCTCTAATGTTCTGTGTACAGTTTTTGTTTGATAAAATATTGTTAACTGATATTCTTTAATAATGGCTGACAAATATTTCACCCAATTTCACTGATTTGTAAGGAAAGTAACCCCCCCATGAAAAAGATGCAAAATCTCACCATTTTAAATTCTTAATGGTTTTCTACATCACCATAAAGAAGAGTTGTAAAGAAAGAGACCAGACTATTTTAGTGCATTCTTTTGTAGTAAGCATAGTGAAAAGCAATGAGAAATCAGCCACACACCAAAAAAGGAAAAAAAAAATACTAGTTCACTGAGGATTAATAAAATTGGGATATGGGTCAATGCTGGTCCAGTAGGTGAGCTCCAATTATGTTCTAATTTCATATTTGGAAGCATTAAAAGAGTGTCATTAATAAATTCCCCATACTTTATTCTCTATAAACCTAATATAAAGTCGAGCATCCTCAGTTTTAAAGGTGCTCCTACCCTTGAACCACCTGATAAAGCAGAGTTTCATATAAGCAGATCCAGAGAGAGAGAGGGAGTTTACTAGATATGGCTGTTGACATCCCATCTTATGATCCAGCAGATGATGACTATATAGACATGGAAGTTAGTTCATACACCAACTTTCTATGCCACTCCAAAAGCTCTCCGCCGCGTCCCAGAGAGTTCGAGTTTCAAATGTCTTTGAATTCTCGGGGGAGAGAGCCTACAACTTCTCCGGCCGATGAGCTCTTCTACAATGGAAAGCTTCTTCCCCTTCACCATCCCCCACGCCTGCAAATGGTAGAGAAACTCTTGCAGAAGTCTAATTCTGATTATGATTGCAGAAAAGACAATTTTGAAGAATTTTACAGCACTCCATTAACCACTGCTGTCAATACACCTACTGCAACAAGTACCCCCTTTGAATCCTGCAACATTTCTCCTTCTGAATCTTGTCGGATTAGTAGGGAACTAAATCCAGATGAATACCTTCTAGAGTATTCAGCAGATGCAACTTATTTGAATGGTGAAAGTTCGAAAAAGTCTTGGACCAGAAAGCTTAAGCATTCTTCCCTTGGTCTCAAGCTGAAAGCTTCCAGGGCTTACATCAAATCTTTGTTTACAAAATCAGGCTGCTCAGATGAGTCCTGTGCAGCAGCCACAAAGATTGCAGATGAAGGATCAGCTTCAAAAGCCCACGAATGTTCAAAGAAGTGTGCTAAAGTGGAAAAGAGAAAGCCACTTGGACAAATTCCAAGCTCTATTGCCAATTTCAACAAGGAAAAAGGCAATACAGAAAACCGTGATCGCAACAGAAGATCATTCTCAATGACCATTAAGAGACAACCAGATATAAAACCATCATCTTCTGCATCATTACATACCTCTTCCTCTTCATATTCACACAATTCAAGCGCGTATTTTCTGAAGAGATGTGGCAGCGTGAATTCAGAGATCGAGAATTCAATTCAGGGAGCAATTGCACACTGCAAGCAGTCTCACTCTCAGCAACCATTCCGTTCAAGGAAGACAGTTAGTGAAGTTGGGATTTACTTGTTATCATCTTCCAGCCTTGCAGTTTCTGGTGATCAGGAAATACCAGAACTTTGCAGGGGCTGAAAGACACTGATAGATAATGAGAAAGTACAGAGTTATAAGATATTAACATCTTCTTTCTTCTTACAAGATTCCTATCTTGTGTACGCTATGAGTCAATGCAAAATGTTGTTCGTAGCTATCTGTAATCTGTACTGTTTGGTAAAACATGTAGGACTTTATGGAAATGCAACCTATAACATGTCTATCTCAACTAATTTCAGCAACTCTTTCCAATGTTTCTATCATATAAGCTCAAGTCTCTAGTAAATAAGTATCACATATGTTCTTTTACTTAATCAACCAAATTCATAGACGACCCCATCCCAGAACGAAGGAAGCCCCAGCTCCTCACGCTGAACACTCATGTAAAAATCTCCATTATGTGGGAAACCATCATTGCCTCCCCTTTGAAAATTCTAGAAATGAACAACTTGAAATTGTAAAGTCGAGAATTGGGGTCCTTTACTCGAATATACACAGGCTTATGTCTCGGGAATCAAGATTACCGAAGAAAATCATACATTATTCATTCTCAAGCAATGCACATTTCCACCGCACAAATATCTGAGTTTTGAAAAGATAATGTTATGTAGAATCTCATACACTCTCCATTGATCTAGCTGAAATCCGCATAAACAAATGAACCCAAAAACTAAATTACTCTCTAGAGATTGGCCAGTAAAAAGTCATTCACAAAATTGACAGAATCAAACAAATCAACCACTTGACGAAGATTTCTCTAAGCTTGCAATTAGTAATGTGCAAACTAGACTATCGATAAACTAAATGAGAAGCAACGTCAATGCATGCTACTTTCTCCTCGATCAAGAACAGACCCTAGAAAATCAAATAATCGGCGACATAATTATATTTCCTAAAGAATATCCTGCGATAATGAAGCAATTTAGAGTTCTCTAATCAAAGAAAAAGAAAAAATCAGGACTCGGAGCACCCAGTTCTGTGCCTCCCTGAATTAGAGCAACGACGAGACGCCTGAGAAATTGAATATGGAAAAAAGGAAAAGAGAAGAATCACTTGAAGATGATAACTTTCTAGTCTACAGTTGCAGAGTATCGCAGAAGGAAGTAAATTAATTGTATAATTTGTTCAAAATAAAGGTTAAAAATCATTTTTTATCCGTCACAATTTTAATTTGTAACGATTTAGATGGTTAATTTTATGTTTTTTAATTACAACATATAAGGTAGAAATCGAACTCACAGAGGAGATATACGTCCATTAGAAGGTATTCTCGCTTTGACATTTAGACCATTTAACATTTAATTGGTAATAATGTATTACTTAAATTTTATACTATAACAATTTAGTTTATAATTTAAAATTTATAACCATTTAATTTCTTGTCGTAATTTTTGTTGAGTACTAACATGTAGGGATCTAACTTACAGCCTCTTGATTTGATAAATATGTAAATTATCGCTATGTTCGCTTTGGTTTATTGTAAAAAATTTAATTTAAAATTTAATGTCAATTTTTATTATGTGGTGACTTAGTCCTTGTAATTTATATTTTATACACATATGTAGTACTTAGTTTATTGATTTACATATATAAAAAATCAAATAATTTTAATATTATTTGTACGATGAAAATTGAATCATACAAATTTGAAAACTATAAAACTAAGTTGTTCCATATTAAAATTTAGAGATTAAATTGTTACAAATTTGAAAATTCTTAAATGAATAAGAATTAAATCGCTATTTCAGTGAAAATATAGGGACTTAAAAGTGATTTTTAAGTGAAGAGTTAAATTAATCTCCCTATATTTTGAATGTTAAATTTCCAAATGGTTCCTACATCATTTTTATCCATTTGAGAACTCAAACGTCCTCTTTCATATCATTTTACTCAACCCGAAATTTTAATATAGGTAGTCAATATTATTTGTCAAAGGAAAAACATCATCTAAAAGAGTAGTCATATATCATTCAATTTAAAGATCAATGTACTGCCAACCTAAACTTAACTCAATTGGTTAAGACATGTATCACTTATTAAAAAGTCGTGTAGTCGAACTTTCACCTCCATATGTTATTATACTAAAAAATGGATTAAAAGACATATTCAATTGAATGTGATCAAATATTTTTTCTAATCAACCATCATCTTAGATCAACCTAATAGATTGAATGAGATAGATCAATAGGTTAAAAATATTTATACTATGCCTACATCAACAATATTTTATTGGTATTATTTTATATTTCCTTGATTTTTTACCATAAAATACAAATATCAACTCACATCTTCTTATCTTGACATCACACCCTTAACATATAAAAATATAGACGAAAATACCGAAACGTTATTTACAACGAATTTGTCTAATTCTTGAATAAAAGAATAATCCATCCCTCTTTCCAAATTTAAACTCAAGATTATCCTCAGAAAAGGGAAAAAAAAAAAAACTCAAGGGTGTTTCCCTCAAATACGCATGAAAATAAGGTATTGAACTCAATATTTGTCCCACATCGGTGAAGCTGCGAAGTCTTGGAGATGGCCCAACGCTATAAAATGGGCAACCGGCGTAACGGACGAACACGGAGCCGTGCGGTGGGCACAGAGCGAACTATTCTTTCGCCTTTTACTAAAGAGTACCGCGTGCTCGTCGCTCACAGCGGCATACGCCTATTTTTGGAGGGTCCTTCTCTCGGGAGTGGTCCCCACACCAATCTCAGTCGAAATGCAAGTTTCTTTATTTTCATTTTTCGATGGAAATAGTATTTTTATAACAGCAGCATGCGTTGCAGGTTTATTAAATATTTCACTTCTTTAGGCCATGATATGTTGGTCTGTTTACACCAAAGTTTGAAATAGTGTCGATACTTGGGAAAAATTAGTAAATAAGATTTTACTCGTGTGTGTGTATATATTTTTAGAAGAAAACAATTTTACATAAAAAAAAACTAAATTGTCCAACTACGAGGAGTTGACCTTGTTTTTTAGTTTGATCTTGACATTGTCCTCTTCGTTTTTTAGTTTGATTTTAGTTTGATCTTGACATTGTCCATGAAGAAGATGAATCGCATGTGGGAGGCTTCCATCAAACTCCTGTATTGTCTCCAATTCGTCTTGTCAGGTGCAAGTCCTTGTTTGTTGAATTTCCTTTTGGATTTGTATTTCGACTTGCACTGTAGATTATGTATCTGTCAATCGCCCATTGAATATCTCTGGTTACTTGTAATTTAATTAGCCAACAATTGATCCACTGTATCATATCTAAATATAGCTAATAAGACTTTACTTGTAATTTAATTAGCCTATAATTGATGAACTAAAACTAAATATATAAGTAATATACTTATGGTGATGAAAACGTCGGAATAAAATCATGTATATATACATGAAAATTATTTGAATTAGTAAATTAAAGATCAATGTTATGTTTAGAAGGTAGGTAAATTTGATTAAAAATTATATTTAGAAGTTAGATAAATTTGATTAGAAAGTTGGACAGATATTTGAAAATTGTGTGAGTTTTAAATTTTAAAAGAAAAAGTAGATTTATTGACAGAAATTAAAAAGAAGTAAAAGTATTAAAAAAACCAAGAAGTAAAAAGTAAAAGTTAAAAAAAAAAAAAAAACTCACGCATCTGAAATGTCATAGATTAAAAAATGAAATTGAGAGGTTAAAGCTATCAGAGTAGAAAAATTGTTGGTATTACCTTTTTAATTTAATTGGTCAAAAATCAATATCTGCATGAACTCAAATTGATCATGAATATTAAACTCAATTCCTCTAAAGATTACTTTTTTAAAGGTGGAAGGTTAAAGTAAAAAATAAAAAACTTTGAAAGCAATCATATAAAATTGGAATTATAAAATTCAATGATGGATTTATTTAAACAAACATACCTCTGTGTATTGAAAATAATTTTTAGTATTTTAACTCTTAATTTTTGAATACAGAAAATAAGTTCAAACACCATGAATATTCAAAAATAAGTTCAAACACCATGAATAGAAGATTCGCTTTGACATAACATGACTTGAAACTAAATATTATCATATTTGGTTCAAAGCTCTCATCGACACGTTTTTGCTCCCTATTTGTAAATTTTTCTATTCAATTCACTAAACATTATACTCACTGTAGCATGATATCTTCACCTACATGATCCACGATGTAATCTTTAGTCTTACCTTATTTCTTTTACGAGAATTCCTTACATTTTTTGCTCCATGCCTCTTTAAAATATTGTCTTTTAATCCCATTTGAGGTAGCTTCTTGAGTAATTACACAGTAAAACTAGATTGAATCTTGTCTTCAATTAGATATTAAACACCCTAATTTGGACTGTTGGAGTCACTTTAACAAACAATACACTAATATTTGCTGAACACCCACTCTATTCTTTTTTCTCCAATAGCGGTTAGATTTATAACCTCTACAAATTTCATAGACTTAACAATACCAAAAATGAAATGATATAAAGTCGTCTCCCAAAGCAATTGTTTCGATTCCCAAAATAGAGGATTTTATTTATTTATTTTTTTTATAGAAAAGAAACTGTTAAAAACTGGCGTTGGAATTGGAAAAGAGAAAAACTCAAGAGTGGGATATTTTTTTCATACAAAACTTAGAAACTGAAATTCCCACATCGGAAAGGAGCGTCTTAGTAGACTGTCCAGCACTATATAAAGGCACCAACGTTTCTCAACGAAGTCACGGAGCCGTGCGGTGAACACAGAGCGAACTATTCTTTCGCCTTTTACTAAAGAATACCGTGTGCTCGCCGCTCTTAGCGGCATACGCCTATTTTTGGAGGAGACCCTCTCTCAGGAGCGGTCTCCACATCACAACTCTAGTAAAAAGAAATCCTTTACTTTTCTAGATTTTGTTAAGTTTTGTGATTTATTTTAGGATTATAAAAATTTTATGAGAACCTCTTAAAATGGTGTATACGATTCAAGTGATGAGAATTCACGTCAATCGGTGAGTGTCAAAGCAACTTGGGGATTGAAGAAATTGCTTCGGAACTTAACAGACCTTTATCGTATCCTCTGTTGAGAAACAATTGAAAGAATCGAAATGTAATTGGTTGCGATTGTGAAGTTTGGTTTATTGGGTTTCTGTGATTCCTCTGTATAAACAGCTTTTATCTTGTATTTTAATCTCTCTTTTAGTTTTCTTTTTTTTTCAGTCCTAAACGGATGATAAATTACTACTGCTTTTGAAGTTCAAAATAACCATATTGCTACATTATCCTGATGGTTCAGTATGATATTGAACCGTAATCTAGATCTCTTGTTAAGACTCAGATTGATAAATGGCATTCCAAATGATGTTCTGTGTTCAAGATATATCTGTTTTCTTTTTGTGGTTTACCATTTGTTAATTGGGTCATTGTTAGTTTGGTAAATTTTTGTTCATACTCACTTCAAAGATCAACTTTTGTGCAAAGTTAACGTGAAAAACATCTAGTAATTCACACAAATTCCTCATAAGAACAATCCTAAGTTTCTAGGAAAGTTATGTCAAAAGAGTTTATAGGAGAAATCTTTCTTGAAATTATCATTTCCAATACTCTCTGATAAGGTTAACACATGGATAGGAGCCATTGCATATCATTTTCAATAATCTTATTGAACTGTTTCTCAGAAAATAAATTTCTTTGAATGTTTTCTATATAGGAAGAGATGAGAAAACTAAGGTATTTCGTGTTTAGACTGTTCAATAATTTGTTTTCTTTAGGTAGGCGACTAATCGTCCAATCTTCTATCGGATCATTCTTAAACTACAACCATAATCATGCCCCTGAGCCGAATACTGGTATGTCGAAGATGTCGACTACGAGTGCAATGTGCTTGAAGACATTCTGTAAAACTAGTAAGCCTTACTTTATCCCCACCTGATTGTAGTCCAAGTATCTGTTCTTATGTAAAGATTTTGGGCTTGGTTTGAAGGGATGTGGAAAAATGGACATGATTTTGGATGTAAGAAAGTAGAAAAGATCTAAACATCTTTGCCTGATTGCTAGTTCTGCAACTCTTTGTTCTGATTGATATATGATATCATATATCAGTAGCTTTTACCACTGCTTTGGGATGGATTTTGGATCCTTATATCAACATTGTAATCTCTGTTTGTTTGAATTTCTGCGAGTCTTCCATAGAAACACCATTTTTCTATTATTGATATTCAAAAGGCATTACAAAGGCGCCAAGGGAGAATTAGAGAGCTCCTAAATCTCTCCCGATCAAGCCTAGACAAAATGGTGAAAAAGCACGTCCCGTCTATACGTCTATCAGTCTATCAGTCTCGTGCTTGGATGATATGTTGGATTATCATGTAAGATGAAAATTTTCTATTCTAAGTGACCGACCATATGTTCAGGTTGTAAATTTATTCGATTCAAATCAATCATGAAAGATTAAGAATCTATTTGCCTATTTTTAACATTAAGATTGACACTAGTATCTTGAAGTCATATTTTATTTGATGAAAAATGATACCCAGAATGACCTTTGAGGAATAATTGAGGAATAAGGGAGATATGTATCTAAAAAAAGGCTTTGAATAAAATAAATGAATATATATATATACACACACGTATACAATTTCGATCATAAACGAAAGGAAAACTTTTAATTAAAATAATCCAAGATATTAAATTTTTGTCCATATCTTTTTCATCAACATTTTCATGTCTCTTGGGTTGGACATTGGCATCAAGGCTCAATCCACATTAAAAAAAATCAACAAAATATAAACAATTTATCAACAAAATAATATTAATACTAATGCTTTTTAATAAATTAGTGTAAAATGTCTATTCGGTATGAATTCTTTATTTTTATATATATTTTTTAAAAATATGCTTCACTTCGACATTTCATCGATATACATTGATATACTTTTATTGACATTTTCATAAAATTAATATCTCTCACATTTAAAATCTTGGGCAAATCTAAACTAATTTTAACTAATTTATAAACTCAAGCAAAATTTTGTAATGAGTTGGGTAGATTAAATTTTTAAGATCACCGAATGTTTTCAACAAGAGTTTTTCTATCAATAATCAAACTTTTGAAGTAGCTGGAACTTGGATATAAATAATTTTATGTTTGAATATAAATGGTTAAATATCCTATAAATGATTAAATTTACCATAATCCATAATCTTAAACTTTTGAATTCAATAATAATTTAATAATTTAATATTATATATGTTGATGATAGAATTCGGCCTCTTAGGATCTAGCCAAATTCACAACAATCCCCTAGAAATAAGGGATCGATGAGACCTGGAAAACAGAATAACGCTAAGACCGGTGTGGTTTTTGCCACACGGGCTCCAATGCTTAAATTAGTATCGGAGTAGTCGAGTATAGAGGGTAGAATTTTTAGACATACCTTGGGTTTAGCTTTATAAAGGTCGAACCCAATCCCTTCAGGGTTTATATGGATTTACATAAGTTGAATCATTATGCATTCAGGAGATCATAGACGGAGTGATCTCATGCTGCATTTAGGACCGGGACAAAGTCGATTCGGATCGGACTGCACGGGGGTGGGATGCATTGGAGAGGTTCTCGGCCATTGGGCTGAGAACTCCTGCTCGATGTCAACCCCAGGTCGGCTATGGCCGGCCCAGGTTGCTGGGCCCCGACCCACTTACCTCTCTTCAGGTCCACTCCTTCGACTCTCTTTCATCTTTTCGATTGTTTAGTCTGATCTATATTTTCTCCCTACGTATATAATCTCTATTTTCTCCCAATATATATACACGCACACACATGAAAACAAAAGAGAAAAGAGAGATGTTTTGATTATCTGAAAAACTGTGAGAATGAGAAAGCATTTATAACCACATCAATGAAAAACCAATCTTCTCTAAACCCACCCATGGTTTCTCCTCAAAATACCGACTGCTCTGATTCTGAAAAGACCTCTCTCTCTCTAGTTTTAAGAGTAAATGACCGCATCACAATCCGTATAATAAAGTAATAAAATTTTATAGATGCCAACTTCAAACGTGTATTCATTTCCTCGAGGTTTGGTCTCTCATATTTTCAAATTATTATAAAAAAAAAATTATAGATTTAAATACTAGGTTTAAATTCAATTTAGGTTCATAAGTTTTCAAGAATATTCTATTTCGATCCATGAACTTTCAAAATGTGTTTTATTTTGATCTTTAAACTTTCGAAAGATCTATCTTTAAACTTGAAATTTAAAAAAGTAACCACCTTTAATTTGATATTTACCTTTAGTTTGATTTTAATAAATTGATAACATGGCTTCGGATACGTGAGCATGTATTCAAATTCAAACCATATAGATTGAAGTCTTGGATAAGAAATTTTTAGGTGGAAATATAATCTAATAATGATAAAAAAGAAAAGTTGTTTATTTGAAAGTGGACTAAAAGTTATTGAATAAAATTTTTGAAAGTTCTGAAATTAAAATAGAATAAAGTCAGGGAGTGTATTCTAGGGTGGTTGTCTACGTCTCAATGTGGGTTGGGGCATCTTTTTTTTATTTATCTAAATTAATCCAAGAGCCACCATCTCTACTTTTCTAGGAAATCATCTCCGGACCTTTCCTTTTCCTATTCCTATTCCTATCTCTTTATTTCCTCTTTTTGAGAAATTCCTGCAATCAGAGGAGCTAGTATGAGTTCGAAGAGCTAGAAGAGATCGATATTCACTCACTTATCTATAACAGAGAGTAAAATTAAGAAAAAGAGAAATTTCAAGACCAACTTAAACCTAAATACAAATAATGAGAATATGTATTCAATTATTAATTATTTATTACTTTAGGTAATTTATTAATGATGTTACCACATCTTGTTCATTTTTTTTAGAGATCAGAGGTTGAATCTCCGACCCTCTGTTGTACTGGACGAATGATTAATGATTTTATTATTTTTCCAATTTCTTAAATAATTTGACAATGTGGGCGTTTTTGTCAATATGGATATTAAATTCAATTAAAAAGAACATCTGAGTACCCTATTGGAACTCTTGTCGGCTTGGAAATTTGAAGAATAAATGAAAAAAGGGTCCCACAAGTAGGTAGCCATGGCCCATCCTTTTCAATTATGATGCTTCTTCTTGTGAACCTCATGTTTTCGTTATGAAAAATCCAACTCCAAATTGAAGTTGTCTGAAAAAAAAAACTATGCTGGTAGATAAAATTTGATTGAAATGTGAAAATTTGTCGATGTTTGAGCCCGAAATTGATTGGGCTCAGACACGATTCAGATCGGTGTGCTTAGAACGAGTTATAGCCAATAGTCCCGCACCTCCCTTGAACAGTTCTTGAGACCTGCAAAACAAAGTTAGCACTCCGACGAGCAAGTTAGTTCTGGTCCGAGCTAACTTGCCGAGTCTACTTAAGATTGCATACCTTGCATTTAAGGCAAAGATTTCTATTTATAGAAACTGGGCCCGACAGGGATTCTGACACACCCTAAAATCGCGGCGTGTTGCCGGGTACGGAAGGGACACTGTTACGAATTTTGTTTCAGCTCAGCTCGGCACTATAGGTCCTACCCTGACTGCCGACCTGAGTAATTTGGAGTTGACTTCTCCATTTTGCCCGCGTGTTCAACCAGCTCACCTTTAGGATCATGACACGTGGCAGGCCAGGATTCGCCTCCAAAATTGGCCCCCACTTCGGCGGGGCGGAGGTCGGCTCGGCGAAGTCCTCCGAGCTAACTAGAGACGGGTCGAATCCACGCGTGCATGTGTGACGCCATGGATGTCGTCAGCCCTAGCTTCTGCTTCGGGAACCCAAACGTCGTCGTGGGGACAGCCTGGCGTGGGCGGATCCTGTCCGTTGATCCCTCCCTGATCGAACGACCCTCATGTCTCCGTGCTGTCTTATAAAAGGCGAAAGTTTTTCACTTTTCACTTTTTACTCTTGAGTTTTCGTGTACCTCGGCCGTTTCCAAGTCAGGTACTCTTTCCCTCTTTCTTTAGATAGTTCTTTTAAGTCTCCCTAGTCAGGTCTGGCGATGAGTAGCTCGTCTAGGGATTCGTCGTCTGGGTCGTCTAGTTCCTCTAGTTCAGACGACGTTTTAGGAGATCCGACCTTGGCTTCTACCTCAGGGAACCCTTACGTCGAGGATAGCTCGGCAAACCCCAATATAGCCTCGACCTCGGGGAACCCTGACCTCGGTCCTGTAGTTGAACTTCCTCCTTCATCTTGCTCGGTAGGCAAGTTAGCCGAGCTCCGCAAAACTTACTCGATCCCCAATTCCATAGAGCTTAGGGTGCCCAACATCGGGGAACACCTCGACGACCCTCCTCCGGGCTTCGTCAGTTTCTACCCCCAGATGTTACATAGGGGGGTCAGACTTCCCCTCCACCCTTTTATACAAAGGTTCCTTAGTGCAGTCAACCTCGCCCCAGCTCAGCTCTCCCCTAACAGATGGTCTACCGTGCTCGGGGCCTACGTCCTGTGGTAGGTCCTCCGAGACGAGGATGAGGACAGGCTTACGGTGGACCAGCTCTTAGCGACCCATACCGTCAAAGCTTCCACCGAGGGAGAGGGTCGGTACTACCTCTCAGCTCGGCGGAACGTAGGTCAGCTGATCAGGAATCCCTCCTCTAACAAAAATTGGAAGGGGTGCTGGTTCCTCGTCTCTGGCGAGTGGCTTCTGAGGGACGGAGGGGGTGAGCCGACCTGCCAAGTCCCAGTAGAGTTCGGGGACGTAGGTGAGTGTCTTAGGCGCGAGCTAGGGGTGTGTTTTTGTTTGTCTTCTTAACTCGAGCGACCTCGTTGCTAACGTCGGCTTGTTTTGCAGCTCTTCCATCCCCCGTTCCGAGGATCAACGACAAGTCTTGGGAGATCATCAAACGAGCCCAAGGTTGGAGACTAAAGTATGCGCTGTGGGGTGAAGCACTCGTCTCAAACTCCCACCTCTTCTCCAGCGGCCTCAGTCCTCACGATCAACCAGGCGAGCTCAAGAAGCTCCCCAAACCTCGGCAACGCAGCTCGCAAAAACGCAAAGCTCCTGAAGGTAACTTCTTCTCGGCACTTCAACTCTTTCAACGGAAGTCTCTGAGTTAACCTCGTCCTTTTTGCAGGAATGGCTTCCAAATTCCTCGCACTCAGTAGTACAAAGCGGCAGCGGGCCTCCGCCTCGGTTGCTCCGCCGGCGCCCCCCCAAGTTCGTCATCGCACAAGCAGCGCCGACGTCCCAGCTCCAGGGCTGGCTAACTTGGCGAAGCTTCAGTCCCTCCAAGCTCAGCCCCTACAGACTGTCGCTGGGGGTGAGGGATCGTCCACCCCTCTGGTGAGGAAGAAGCGAGCGAGGGATACACTTCCCTTCGAGGAGGTCAACTCCCGATCTCCGCCTCCCCCATCGTGGTCGACTCAGAGGAGGGGTCGCTACATGGTCGGGGTCATGGCGCCGAGCTCCCACTCCCTTTCAAGCTCGCTTTCTCCCGCCTCAGTATTCACGAGGCCGCGACGAAAGTGAGGTCCTCGAGCTCTCACCTGGCGGAACGAGCTATTCAGACGCCCGAGGATGCTGCGGAGGCGGTGAGAAAGATCATAGCTCTTGCTGCGGAGGTAAGCTCGTGTCTACTCTTCGCTCCTTTTTCTTTCTCTTTCCCGATCTAACCTTGAACTTTTGCAGCTGCATTACCACGCCTGCCTCTCGGCCTCGATGATGAGCTTGGAGCTCGGCGGACGGGACTTGAAGGAGGAGGAGACGAACGCCTCCTATGAGCGAAGAATCTCTGAGCTCCAGGCCGAGGTTGAAAAGGTGCGAGCCGAGAAAGAGGTCGAGGTCGATAGGTCGAAAGCCTTGATAGACCAAGCACGCACGGACCTGAAGAATGCCAGGGGCCGAGCCGAGACCGCAGAGAAGGGCTGGAATGAGGCTCGACAGAACTTGGCGAGCTGGGCCTACTTGGAGAAGAGAATCAAAGAATTCCCCGAGTTCGACGGCCTAGCTCGCGATATTGCAAACAAGGGCTTCTACTACGCCATTAACAGGCTCGACACTGCCTGCTCGGAGGACGCCATCGCCACCGTCGAGCAAGAATACGAGTCCATCTGGGTGGAGCGACCTGCTGAGGCCGATAAAGAGGCTGAGGTTGCTGGTGCCGAGGCGGGGTCCAGCAAGCCCGTCGACCCTCCCCAGGAGTAGATCGTCTCGGCCGTCTGTTGCTTCTTGCTTTTCCTCTCTTCTTTTTTTTTTTAAATCAAATCTGTACTGAGCCGAGGCATATATACCTCGGCTCTCCATTAAACTTTTATCTTAAATGAAATGACGTCGTTTTGCTTAGATCCGAATTATTCTTTCCGAGGTCCTTATACTTGTTGAAATTTAATTAAACCTTAATAATACCTCGGCTTTTCATCAAACTTTAAATTCAATGAAAACAAACTTCGTCCGAACTTGAGCTGTTCTCTCCGAGGTCCCTATACTTAGAGAAATTTAATTAAACTCGAACTTCAATTTTAGCTTTGGCCTCGTTGTCTGAGTTTCTCAAGTCTTAGTAATTTCTTACTTACACTACAGCTTACGAGCCAAACACTTCAGCTCGGCGGTGTGCATTTGGGATAACCAGGTTCTTACGAGTTGACCATTGCTTCGCGCGTTTGTATTATTGTAGGTTGTTTAGCATAGGTCATACCACGTAGTCTTCCTTGGCCCCCATTTGATGTAGCTCGGTAGTAGTAGGCGACGCTAACGGATAAAGTCAAATTTTGCACAAGTCATTGGAGATTAGCTTTCATTAATGAATGAAATTTTACACGTCGGATTACACGCATTTCACTGATAATAAACTCGCAAATGCTCGGCATTCCATGGGTGAGGGAGTTGTCTCCCGTTTAGGTCGGACAACAAATACGCTCCAGGTCGGAGTATTTTTAGGACTCTGTATGGACCTTCCCAGTTCGGCTCAAGTGCTCCGACATGCTGCATTACCTTCTTGAGGACGAGGTCGCCAGGCTTGAACGTTCTGACTTTTACCCTGGCGTTGTAGTACCGAGCCATACGGTTCTGATATTCTGCTAGTCGGAGCTGGGAGTGAGATCTTTTCTCCTCGAGGAGGTCAAGATTCACGAGTAGGACTTCACTGTTGGCTTGCTCGTCGAAATTCTCAACTCGGGGCGTCGGCATGCCGACTTCCGCAGGGACAACAGCCTCCGACCCGAAGGCTAGGCTGTATGGCGTCTCGCCGGTAGATCGGCGGGGTGTAGTTCGGTAAGACCACAATACCTCTGGTAACTCTTATGCCCACCGACCTTTCAGAGATTCCAGTCTCGTCTTCAGACCACGCTTGATGATCTTGTTGATGGCTTAAACTTGCCCATTAGACTGCGGATGGGCAGGCGACGAGCTGAGGTGACGTATGCCGAGCTGTTGACAGAATTGATTAAATCGGGCACCGTCAAACTGCTTTCCATTGTCAGTAATGATAGCGTTCGGTATACCGAACCGACATATTATGCTCTTCCACACAAAGCTGACGACTTTCGCCTCGGTAATGGACGCCAGAGGTTCCGCTTCCACCCACTTGGTGAAGTAATCTACAGCTACTATGACGAATTTCAACTGTCCCTTCCCCGTCGGTAGCGGGCCGATCAGATCTATCCCCCACTGGGCGAAAGGCCAAGAGCTTGAGATCGGCGTTAGCATCTCCGAGGGTTGTCTTAAAATGCTCGCGAAGCATTGACATTTGGCACATGTTTTGGCGAACTCCTTGGTGTCGCGCTCAATCGTCGGCCAGTAGTAGCCCTGGCGGACGTCCTTAGCGGCCATGGACCGAGCTCCTCCATGGTTCCCGCAAACCCCTTCATGAATCTCGCGCATGACATACCTCACCTCTTCCGAGTCGAGGCATCGCAGTAATGGTAGGGAATATCCCCTCTTGAAGAGCTTACCTTCTTGCATCAAGTAGTGAGCAGCTTGGCGTCGGAGCTTCCTGGCCTGGCTCGGATTGGCGGGGACAGAGCCATTGACCAAGAAGTCTTTAATCGGGTCCATCCATGTAGGCTGAGCTGACCCGATCTCCATTACCTCAGGCTGGTCGATGGACGACTCAGCAAGTATTTCGACTGGAACCGTTCTTGGTAGATCGGTCTCGTATGCCGAGGCGAGGCGAGCCAGTGCGTCGGCTTTGGAGTTTTCGGACCTCGGCACCTGTCGAATCACATAGTCTTCAAACTGGGCGAGGAGCCCTCGGGTTTTGGCCAGATACCTTTCCATACGGGCTTCCTTTACTTGGTATTCCTCGGTAACCTGATTGACAATCAGCTGGGAGTCGCTGAGAATCAAAAGTCGCCTCACGCCCATCCCTCTGGCGACCTTTAGTCCATTTATCAGCGCCTCATACTCGACTTCGTTGTTGGAAGCTCGAAAACCAAACCGGAGTGCATACTCAAACCGAAGACCGCCGGGGCCGAGGAGCAGCATACCTGCCCCACAACCTTTCTCATTGGACGAACCATCCACATAGAGTGTCCACTGGTCGCGGACATCGCCCCCTAGTCTGAGTGGGGTCAGCTCGGCGACAAAGTCTGCGGTTGCCTGACCTTTTAACGCCGTTCTCGGCTCGAAGGCGATGTCGTGCTCACTGAGCTCTAGTACCCACTTCATCAGGCGACCCGACGTTTCGGGCTTGTAGAAAATCTACCTCAAGGGGAAGTTTGTTGGGACGATTATTTTGTGTGCCTGGAAGTATGGTCGTAGGCGTCGTGCCGAGGTTACCAAGGCTAGGGCCAGTTTCTCAACACAGGGGTAATGAGCCTCGGCCTCGGTCAACGATTTGCTCGTGTAGTAAACAGGGCTCTGCCGCCCTTCCGTCTCCCTGATAAGTATCGAGCTCACTGCATTCTCCGACACTGCTAGGTACAGGAAGAGTACATCACTAGGCAGTGGCTTTGACAACAAGGGAGCCGAGCTGAGGTATTGCTTCAACTGCCTTAGTGCAACTTCGCAATCGTCGGTCCATTCAAACCGACCCTTTTTCCTCAGTATTTGGAAGAAAGGGTGGCAGTTGTCCGTGGAGCGAGACACAAAGCGATTCAAGGCTGCAAGTCGGCCGTTCAACCTCTACAGCTGTTTAACATTCCTCGGCGCTTCCATCTCGAGGACAGCCCTTATCTTGTCCGGATTTGCTTCAATTCCGCGTTCGTGGACCATGAACCCGAGGAACTTTCCCGACGAGACCCCAAAGGCACACTTGCTTGGGTTGAGCTTCATTTGAAACTTTCGAAGCACGCTGAAGGCTTCTGCTAGGTCGGCTAAATGGGAGCTCGTCTGCTTGCTTTTCACCAACATGTCATCTACATAAACCTCCATGTTTCGTCCGATCTGCTTTGCGAACATCATGTTGACCATCCGCTGGTAGGTCGCCCCGACATTCTTCAGACCGAAGGGTATGACATTGTAGCAATACAACCCTTGGTCAGTAACGAAGGCGGTATGCTCTTGGTCGGGCACATGCATCCGAATTTGATTGTACCTGGAGTAGGCATCCATGAAGGAGAAGAGTTCATGCCCTATCGTTGCGTCGACGAGCTGATCTATCCGAGGCAGGGGAAAACTGTCTTTCGGACACGCCTTGTTGAGGCTCGTGAAGTCAATACAGACGCGCCACTTGCCGTTGGGCTTTTTAACTAAAACTACATTAGATAGCCACGCGAAACTTCTCTTATGAATTTAGCTCGTAGCAACTGCTCGACTTCTTTACAAATTATATTGCTTCGCTCGGCGTCGACAGGCCGACGCTTTTGCCTCACAGGCCTATAGCTAGGATTTATATTAATTCTATGCACCATTATACTTGAGTCTATACCCGGCATGTCGTCATGAGACCATGCGAACACATCAGCGTTTGCTTTTAGAAAATCGACAAGCTCCTCTCTCACCTCGGCCCCCAGTTTGCTGTCAATGCTGACCTGCCTTTCCGGCCCCAGCAGGGGGACAAGTTCTAGTTCTTCAGCTGGGGTGCCACGGCTCGACTCTGGTTCGTCGGCACACGGTTTGGGCGCGCTCGTGACCACCGCACAAGTGGCTGTTCCCTTCATCGCAGCGGCGTAGCATTCTCTGGACGTCTTCTGCTCACTCCGGACTGTCGCAACTCCAGCCGAGGTGGGATACTTCAAGACCTGGTGGTAAGTAGACGAGACTGCCCTGAGATCATGAATCAAGGGCCGACCAATTATGGCGTTGTACGCGGAGCTCCGATCTATCACAACAAATTCTACGACTTTAGTTATTTGTTGATCTCCCTCACCGATGGTAACAGGGAGCGAGACACATCCTTCTGCACTCACCGACTCCCCTGCAAAGCCGACCAATGGCGTCAGGCTGAGCTTCAAGTGCTTCTTCTCCCACCCTAAGGCCGTGTAGGTCGAGAACGATAAGATGTTGGCCGACGCTCCACCGTCGATGAGAACTCTTCTCACCTTCACGTGATCTATGAGTGGGGCGATTACTAGGGCGTCGTTATGGGCATGTGCACTCCTTCGCCGTCTTGGTCGTCGAATAAGATCGGCATCCCAGGCTCGTTGGGGTACGAGGTACAGACCTCGTGTGCTGCTTCCCGGGCCAGAGCTTTTCTCTTCTGCCCCGACTGTCCCCCACTTGGGCCCCCATGGATGGTATTTATAACGATGGGTCGATCTTCCTTCCGTCTTGGCAGGGGCGATTTCTCTTGCTTGTCCTCCTGAGCCGACCCCCCTGGCTCCGCCCTTTCACGCCTGCCGACGTATTTTTTCAGATATCCCCTCCGGATCAGATCCTCAACCTGCTCCTTCAAGTGGAAACAGCGTGAAGTGTCATGGCCATGATCCTTGTGGAATCGGCAGTAGAGCCGCTTGTCTCGTTTCCCTGGAGGTCGGCGGAGCTTTTCCGGGGCTGCGAAAAGTGCCTCAAGGTCGGTGTCTTCGGCTGCCGCGTAGATCTCCGCGATTGAGGCATTCAACGGAGTGAACTTGTCAAACTTCGGCCCCCGATGGTCTGAAGGACCTTTCTCGTCTCGACGGCCTCTACTCTTGCTGTCGTCAGCCCGTCGAGACGAGCTCCAACCGTCGCTGCGCTACTTCTTGGGAGGAGGGGACTTTTGGTCCCGATCTTTACCACGGTTGCTCCGCCGAGCTCCATTGGCTTTCCACAACTCCAAGCCGTTGATGTACTGGCGAGCTCTAGCGAGCATCTCGTTCAGGGAGGCTGGTGGTCGGCTTCCGAACTCTATCGTCAGGTTCCTGTCGTTCAAGCCCGTGGTGAAGTACATCATGGCGATGTCATCGGTGCAACTTACCACTTTGACATGCTCGTCCATGAATCGAGCGATGTACTCTGTCAGGGACTCGTTGTCCCGTTGCTTTACTGTTCCGAGGTGAGAGGGTGGCAATTTCAACAACTGCCGAGCTGAGAACTGGTTGATGAACAACCTCCTCAGCTGTTGGTAACTGTCGATGGACCGGGGCTTCAACTGTCGGTACCACAATCTTGCTGAGCCTTCCAAGGCTATTTGAAATGCTCGGCACTTCATAGCGTCGTTTGCGGCCAGGAAATCCATCTTCCCCTCGAACACCTCTACGTAGGAGATCGGATCTCCAGATCCGTCGTAAGAATTCATGATTGGAGCCTTGAACCTCGGTGGGATAGGCGCATCCAGGATCGCTTGGGAGAAAGGCGGTTCCTCTTGCTCGGCCACGCGATGCGGATCCACAGGCCTGCACTGTCGCTTGAGATCTTCTATCTCCCTCTGAAACTGATCCCGGAGGAGGTCCACTTCAGACCGGAACGAATGGTCAGCGTGGGAGGATCTCTCTTGAACGTCGACCACTGGGCTTTCCTCCTCATCGTCAACCGAATACTCCCGATCTTCGGGTGCCACTACTCGTCGCCTCGGCGTCTCGGCACCTCGGCCCTGATGGGCGTTGGAGTTATCGAAAGATGCCAAGGGAGTCCGAACTGGTCGGATCCTCGAGCGCCGGCCCTCGACCCGATCGTCCTGCTCAGGGCGGTCGTGAATCTGTGCTTCCAGGGGACTGCCTGTCCTCACTCGTTGTGGCTTTCGCGAGGGTGCTCCAGCTCGGGCCTCCTTGCGGGGTCGGAACTGATATTCCATTCCTTGGGTGGGATGCATCGGTCCCTTTCCTCGCATGGGATCCCTAGAGATAGAAGAGCCGGACACCTCGCTGCCTCTCTCGACCTCCTCAAGCCTTGCTTTGACTTCCTTGAGCTCGGCGATCACGTTGGCTACCATGACGGGGTCCACGCCCGCATCAGCACTTGCCCCGGAGCGTGCACCTGTGTTTCCCCAACCCCGGAGGTGAGGTGCGCGGGGTGGCAACCCGTTTCTCTGAGGTTGCAGTGGCGGGAATTGATCTGTGGCGAGGTGGAAATCCCGGACTACTACGGGATCGGATGTGACTGGCTAACCTCCATTCTCCTTGACCGCCCCCGCGTGGGGTCGTTGTTTGACGACGGGAGTTCTGGCCACCTGAGAATACGTGAGTCGAGGATGGGCTCGGGAAATGACCGCATCCCTCATCGGAGAGCGGATGGGCGAAAGTTGAGATCCTGACCGCTGGGAGCGGGTTTGGGCCATTGGCTCAGATTGCAAAAGGTGAGGCTGACTTCTAAATATGTCGTCCCCACAGACAGCGCCAGATGTTTGAGCCCGAAATTGATTGGGCTCGGACACGATTCAGATCGGTGTGCTTAGGACGAGTTATAGCCAATAGTCCCGCACCTCCCTTGAACAGTTCTTGGGACCTGCAAAACAAAGTTAGCACTCCGACGAGCAAGTTAGTTCTGGTCCGAGCTAACTTGCCGAGTCTACTTAAGATTGCATACCTTGCATTTAAGGCAAAGGTTTCTATTTATAGAAATTGGGCCCGACAGGGATTCTGACACACCCTAAAATCGCGGCGTGCTGCCGGGTACGGAAGGGACACTGTTACAGATTTTGTTTCAGCTCAGCTCGGCACTATAGGTCCTACCCTGACTGCCGACCTGAGTAATTTGGAGTTGACTTCTCCATTTTGCCCGCGTGTTCAACCAGCTCACCTTTAGGATCATTACACGTGGCAGGCCAGGATTCGCCTCCAACAATCGATATTTGGAGTTTTTATGAATGGTCCATCGAAAAAAGATAAAAAAATAAAGAAATAAGTAGTAACTATTGATTTTTGCATAGTCTAAGATCTATCTCATTGAGAGGTGTCTAGTCATTCATGTACGGCGTCACGTTAGCTGATTAGTATGATGTGACATACTGACAAATGACTAAAAAAAGTGAATAGCTGGATAAAATAAATGTCACGTACGTAACAATACCCTCTAGTTTCTTACACACAAAGCACTTGTTTTGTTGAATGGATCAACGACTGTAAACTATCTTCATCTTAACTAATCTAACATTAAATTTGAATTTAGATTTGTCAAAGCGAGCATAGTTTAGTCATAATTGACATATATCTCTAATCAAAAGGTTGTAGGTTCGATCTCCCACTCCACATATTGTAAAATAAAACTACGTATGGATTTATTATTTGTTTGGGATAAAATTTTGAGAAAATATTATTGAAATTTTCAAAATTGCACATTGATGATCTGAGATTATGAGTGGGGTTGGTTGGTCATTTACTCCACAATTTAAATAGGAATCAAGTTGACAAGTTGGTGTCAGAGACAAAGCTTTCAGAAAAGAGAGTTATTGAGAGAGGAATGCAGAGAGTCCACACATTTTACTTTGACCATTTATTGCTTCATCAAACTCCCTCCTTTCTTCCTTCATGCCTAATGCTACTCTAAATCATATAATCAAAATCTTGCGGGTTTGTCGGTGAGCATCTATCTTCTTACTCACCGCTACTAAAAATTTGGGTTCTTTATTATTATAATTTAAAAGAAAAAATATAATCTTTTTTAATTTCTGCATTTTTTTTGTCAAAAATTTAATGGTGGATTAGTAAGAGATGGATGGTGATCCGTATATAAATAAGTGAGAATCAATGTGGCAATGCAGCTAGCAAAAGCGACATTTACAACTATTTTTTTGACTCTCTACTTTTAATGGTTATCAACTATTAAGAGAGGGCGCACTACAAAAATTAGGTCTTTCAGCGATGAAAATATTTCGTCACTGAAAAGCAAATTTCGTTGCTAAAGATTGTTGGCGACGAAAACAATTTCATTGCAAGCTTTGCCGCCGTACATGAGTCGCTGAAGACTTTAGGCAACTCGAAGCACGTTTGCGACGAAAATATATTTCGTCGCATCAATGACATTACATTAAGATGACGAAAATGTAATAACGTGGCCGAGCGACGAAATAACAATTTTTGATGAGAGAGGGAGGGAGAGAGACAATCATATTTATGATGATAAAATGACTCTTTTAAGAGAATTATCAAACCACACACATTTTATCTCGTAAATCAATCTGAACATAGTTCAACTAGTTAAGACATATACATCTTCGACGAAGAAATCGTACGAACCATATATTTTAACCCATAAGGGAACAATTAAAATCAAATTATTTATATGTATTGGAATCTAAAAACCAAATTGAAAACATAATATGGAAAGAAATACGAACACTTTTGAAGAAAATTAAGGGTAAGAAATTAGGGTTTAAAGTAATTCAAAATTCAATAGTCCTAACGAAGTTGAGACACTCATCGTTGATCCAACTGTACTTCTCCATGAAAGGGTTGACTAAGCACTGGGGAGGGTAATGATCAACACAGTCTTTCCATACATTCTCATCTTCCAAATCTCTCGTCACTTCCCAAGCACAGTTATTGCACTTGAATCCAGCTCCAAAGCTTATCATCAAGATTCTATCTCCTTTCTTCAATCTCTTCTTCGCTTCCATGTACCCGAACACGTACCAAAACCCTGCACACAAGAGCGGAGTTAGAAATTTTTGTGATCTTTCGATTCTAAGATCGTATCATTTAAAGTATTTTAGTGTCGAAGTATTTAGTTAAAGTAAACGCTTAGCTAGTGACTAGTTAACTAGAACAACAATACTTAGATGTTTATCGATCTGTACGCATCTTCTAGAAATTTAATTAACAGCTAAAAGGTAGAAAGATATCTTATTTTCTGCACCTTCCTTTTTTCTATTGGTAAAGAATTTAATGGTGGGTAAAAAATATATATTCTGAATGATAAATACCATGTTGTGGCTGACTACCATTCAATTTTTAACGAGAGCGAAAAATATAGAAAGGAGAGAGAAAAAGATATATTATTTCTATTCATTTAAAAAAACCAATAAAATTTTTATTGGTATTGCTAAATATTGCTCTTTATATATATATATATTTTTGGGTAAAGTGCTTAAAGAATTATTTTTCTTTAAAAATAGTTTTTTTTTTCCAGAAGTTATTACATAAATTTGTTTTACATAAAATTTTCAGGAAAATTGCTACCCTCCATTTCCCGCCCTGCCCTTGTCAGTG
Source organism: Momordica charantia (assembly GCF_013281855.1). Lineage (NCBI taxonomy): Eukaryota > Viridiplantae > Streptophyta > Magnoliopsida > Cucurbitales > Cucurbitaceae > Momordica > Momordica charantia. Next base: position 26,241,303 of record NW_028275167.1, on the reverse strand, counting down.
TTTTCGAGTTGACGTTGAGCCTTTTATATTCTAACTTTTTACTTTAATCTTTCGGAGTAGATTAAATGAAAATAAAATTTAAAATCCTTTTAATATAATTAAGAAGAAAATATTAAAGAGCAAGAACAATTGCCTTCCTTCATCCTTACCTGCAGACGAGGTGTTTCCGAATCGATGCAGCGCCATTCGAGCTGGCTCGAGGTCGTAAGCGGTGAGGCCCAGGCTCTTCCCGACGCTGTCGATGACGGCCCTCCCGCCGGGATGAATACAGAAGTGTTCCACACCAGTCTTGAGATTCAATCCCACAAGTTGGCCTTCAGCCATGGCTTGTTTTGCTTTGTTTTGGTTGAGAGAATAAGCAATGGCGTAACGAATGAGGTCGATTAATGGCAAAATCTTCGGCACCAAAACCCTCAAGTTCATACCAAATATTTTTGCCGCTGCTTTTGGGAGATTCTTTGTCAGCCTAAACCCACGATACCCTTGATCATCTTCAACCTTTTCAATAATATCAAATTATTAAAAGAAAAATAATAATAAATTTATTGCAACTGGATCATTTTAAGTTCAAACATGTAATGTCTTTTTCTCTTCAATTAATATCCATGTTGGATCTCGTGCGAACTTCCAGTGTTGATAAAATATGAATAAAAGATTTAATTTACTTCGTCATTTGTGCATTTAAAGTTTATTGTAGTTTTATTGATAGTTTAACATGATATTATACTAGAATATTATCCTATCCTCCAAAATTAATACTTATTTTATCTTCTAATTATATATATATATAATCTTTTAATTTAAAAAGAATTAGAACAGGACTAATAAGAGAGAAAATTATAAAATCATAGCCTCGTTGGACACGATAATTTCGTTTCTAGCTTTTACAAATTGTGTCTGCTTTTTCACAATTTCTTTGGTACGTCTTTCACGAATTCCACCATAGTTTTTAAAATTTAACTCAAATTTTGAAAACATTTTATAGGAAACTAAAAGTAAAACAGTTACAAAACATGACATTTTTAAACGGTAATGGAAAATACTCAACTCCTTATTATCATTGAAAAATTGACCACTCGCTCCTTAATATCAAGAAACAAAGTGTTTTTCAACTCCAATATCGCTATACTAACATTCAAACTCATAAATAAGAACGACACACAAATAAGATTACAAAAACCAAATTCTCAAAAAATGAAACCCAACCACATCTGCCAAATCTAAGCTTAGGTCAACTGACACCATCTGGTTAAAATCCCGCCCATATTATATTAAAAAAAAAAAGAAAAAGAAAAAAGAAAAGAATCCGCACCTGAATACAACATTGATAGGCTTCGTCATTAGCACCAAGATGCGTCCGAACCAAACACTTGAGCTTCAACATGGCCTCATGTCTCAAATCTCTCTTATTCGTGAAAAGCATCGAACACCCACCAGACCGAAACAAACAATTCGACAGAATCATCTGTTTCTCCTTCCCGCCGTACCAATTGGGGCCAATGGACTCCGTCGCCACAACAACAGCGTAGCAATTCTGGTAGCACTTGAACAAATTGTTCACCAAATCAATGGCCACGATGCTGGCGCTGCACCCCATCCCGGACAGATTGAAGGCTTTGATGTCGTGCCTCATTTTGTAGCGGTTGACGATTCTGGAGGTGAGGCAAGGGGAGGGGGAGAACAGGGACACGCTCACGACGACGATGTCGATGTTGGACGGGGACACGCCGGGGTTCTTGGCAAAGAGGTTGTCGAGCGTGTCGAAGATGATGTCGTCCATCTCAGAGACGGCGTCGTTTAGGGTCGGGGAGTACTCGCGCCCGTCGAGCACGTTTTTGGGGCCGTACGTGTGCTCGCCGATGCCGGAGCTGACGATGGTCTTGAGGAGGAAGCGGTACTCATCGAGGGAGAGGTTTCTGTTGCGTTGGACCACTCGGACGCAGGTATCGGTATCGAGTTTTCTGGTTGGGTCGGCGGGTTTGTAGCATTGGTAGGCGAGCATGTAGCAGCATTGGTTCCGCCATTGGAGGAGGAGCTTGAGGAGGAGGGAGATGGCGTAGAGGAGGAACAGGAGTGTTAGTGCTGTAATGATGTCTTCCATGGTGGGTTGGCGTTTAAACTTGAGAGACAAAGAGAGAGAGGGGGGGAAAGAGGATGGGTTTCGTGTTTCTATTCAAGGATTTAAATAGGTTTAAATCTTGTGTTTTAGCTAGTGGAAAGAATTATTGAATGAGGCTGTTTTTTTCCGTACTTGGGCCTTTTGAGCCTTGTCGTATCATTTATAGTGTTGTTATCAGTTTAGGCAAAAAGCGGTTTCGATTATAGAGATCCACAACATAGTCACACTACATCAATTTCGAAAAATTAAAAAAGAAAAAAAGGACTTAATAAGGATATTTTCTTTTTCAATAACCACTCTTTATATGTTTTTCGATATATTTCTCGATTCCTTTCTAATAAATAGACTATTGTAACTTTTATGGTGGAGTTTCTTCTTCTTCTTTTTTTTTTTGTTTTCTATTAATCTTTTTCTTCTTGCTTAATTAGGCTTCCTCTATCACATATTTATATATATGTTAAAAATATCATATATTAGTTGTTTGAATTTTTAAGATTATTTTATTTTGGTTACTAGACATGGAGGTAGTGTCATAGCTATGATGATTTTCAAAGGCCAACTTACGGAGAAGAGAAGGGGTTTCTTGTTTTATTTTGTTTTTATTTTTTGGTAATGTTTTCCTTATTTCTGATATTTTTTTTCATGATTATTCTGTTTTTAGGTTTATTTTATTTTGGTTCCTAATTTTTTTTTTTTGAAAATGTCTATTTTATTTTTTAACTCTAAAAAAAAGTATTCATGAATATTGAAGTCATATATATTGATTGAGAGGAGTGATAAAAGTAAAAATGTGATATAATTAAGTGAGGTAAAATAATAGCAATATTGATAAAAATAGTTATTTTTTTTTTAAGTTTATTGACAAAAATAAACATTTTTTAAAGTCTTGAGAGATTAAATATATATAACAAACTCAAGAGACCGGAGACCAGAATAAACGTCATTCAAATACCAAAATGGAATAATCAATAACTAATATTAAATAATCTTAAAAGTTTAGACCAATATAAAAATCTATAATATCTTAAAATAAGTATTGTACACTTTTAAATAATTTAAAAATTCTTATTATTAATGTTTTCGTTCACATCATCAAAATTTTGCTGACACTTTTTATATTTCATCAATATTTCTATTCTATATCAGAAATGTCGAATTATCTTTCTTATTGATATTGATATGATATATAAATATAGGGTTAAAAAAAGGGCTTCAAGTTCAGGTGCAAGTTGAGTAAATTTGTTCCATTTTAATGCAAGTCTAAATAAAGGGAGTGACAAAGTCCACTCAATGGAGGTCTTCCCGACATATCTTCAATAGCATGCTCTTACTTGCTTTCACCCATACATTCGTAGTCTACTTTGTTTGAAGTGTCCGTTTCGAGTGCAAACAGTATTGCGGAAGTTCTTGTTGAAGTATGAGGGTGCATTGGCGCCTAATTAGCTAGGCCCTTTTCTTGCCGTTACCAATCTTCAACCTAACCAAGTATTTGACCAGATAGTAATTTAAAGCTATGGTAGAGGAAGAAATTTATTTTGTTGCATGAAATTTGACATTTAATTTATTCTAATTCTTGTTTTTTTAGTATGCAATTTCGGTCGTTGAATTTTTAATGAGGTGCTTTTACAATGCATTAAGTTTTTGTTTATTGAATATCATACAAATTAAATTCTAGTTTCTAGCTTAAATCACAAAGTTATAGTATTCACAAAAAGAAAGTAAAATCCATGTACTATAGTACACATTTTATTAGATGCAATATAAAGATTTAATGCTAATAAGGAACAAACTAGATTTTCATGTATTAGTTAAAGGGCTAAAATAAGATTTATTTTCAAATATGGTTTCGGCCTTTAAATATTTTTTTTATATATATTAATTTTTTTCATTGAACTTTTGAAAGGTTGACGGTTCTTGAATATATTTATATTTTTTAATATTTTTAATCATTTAACATTTGAATCTCAATTTTAATCTTTAAACTTTCACTCAATATCATGTTTAATTCCTATATAAAATTAATAATGTAGATATTACATGTAGATAATGAAATAATGAGGTAACGTCAAAACTTCTAACTCCCGCTTCCACAATTAAAAATTGAATAGAGTAATTATAGCATATTTTTAATTAATTAAATGTAAAATTTTTACAATTAAGACTAAATGCCTAGGGTTTTAACAAAAAGTTAGCTCAAGAATTAAGATTTGAAAGTAAAAATAAGCAAAAGATGAAAATGTATTTTAAAAAATCTAAGAAATAAATAGAATTGAAGAAGGGAAATCTACCTCTAAACCTAAAATGTTAGAAGCAAACTTTTAACAAAGTATACAAATTTATTACTACTTAAATAGCCCTTAAGAAATTAATAATGACATATATATAATTACAGGGTGCTAATGTTCTAAGAATTTCATACATCTCAAACTTTTCAAAGAAAAAAAAAAGGAATTTCATACATCAATAATTTGGCTGTGTTATTCATAATTTGATTCAATAATTCAATTTCAATAATTTATTAAATATTCCTCATTGAATTATCAGATCTATTAGGTGAGATTTACATCCAACTTCTCCTGAGAAAAAGTGACTGTTATTAATAAAAGTCATAAATGAAATTAACCATTTATGTAATAATGGTGGCTTTCTAAAAAAAATAATAGTAAAATAATAAATAATGATTGTAAACCCTGAAACTTAATTAGACCAACGAAACTCAAGAACATACTCACTATCATGAGTTGATCTAGTGGTCTATAGGAACTACAGGTAAATTCTAAAGATTTAATTTCGTATGATTTTCTTTGATAAACCAAATGTAATAAAGTCAAACGAATTCAGACACTTAATTCTTAGAAATCTCAATCTCTAACTGTCCTGGGCCAGATTGTGAGCTAGAATATTTCTTCCTTGATTTGTGTTAAATCTTCAACACTTTCAAGTTCATTTTTCATCTCCTTTTGTTTCCTCTATTACCTCAAAAAAATTTCAATGAGATTCAATTCTTGATTTGTTCATAAATATTGTTATGTTGTGTACAAAATGAACAAAAAGATTTTAGAAAGAAAATTAGGCTAGAATGCATCAAAATCTGAAGTGGAGATCCCAATAATCAAGTTTAAAAAGTTTGTGATCCTATCCATGGAGGGCGATAATTAGGTTCGAGCTTTGAGGACCACTGTACCAATGCTAAGATGAATTAGAGGAGTAACATGTAAATATTTGTTGAATCAGGTATTGTTTTTATAGTTTAATACAAGAGGTAGGAATTCGAACCTACAACCTTTAAAAAAGTAAATACTATCTTGACTCGTTGAACTATACGCATGTCGGTGAAATGAGTTGCTTAAGTACTGGTCCAAGAATTGGGAGAATTGATTAATGCGCAACGAAACCACCACAATAAAGGTTTCTTTTGTTTTTGTTTTCTTAATTTTTAATTTTGGGTACAACTACACTAAAGTTTGATAGTCCTCTTTTGTTATTGTTAGGTATAACTTAAATTTTATGGTCCTTTTTCCCTTACTAAGTATGAGTTGGTTGAGTCGTCTCTGGAATTCTCCCCTCTCATACGAAAAAATGTAGTAAATAGCCGATTTTAAGGTTGGAAAATTACGCTCGCATAAATTTAATATGTATTTTTAAAAGTGTGATAATTTTTATTTTTTATTTTTCAAATATAGAGTAGGTTTGACTTTTTTTAACCTGTTTTATGTAACATTTGGATTCAGCTGTTTTTGTAAAGTTTTAAATTTTATATTCTATTTGAAAATACACCTCGTACATTTATTTTATTCTAGTGATGTAAATAACTCGATTTATTGTTTCGAAAAAAAAATTATATATTTAAGAATTACCCCGTAGATATTCTATAAATGATTGATACCATTATAAATATGATTCAATCAACAATTCTTTTAATTAATTATTAACCAAATGATGACCGACCCTACCTATAATTAAAAATATAAAAAATAAACATTTGATGTGTACATTTAGTGACTCACGCATAGCCACAGATTAAGATGTTTACAGGATAAGGATAGGGAAGGCTTCTTCGTCCTCGTCCCTACCCCATTTAACTCTCCATCCATGTGAAATTCTCGAGAAGTTTCGCATGGATCAAGATGAAGATTTTCGATAGGAAATTCAAGGGGATTGGGTTTCCATAAAATTTTTTCCGTTTATTTTTATTTTTTAAAATGATTTCTCATGTAAATATTTTTTTCTTAAAAAAATTTCTAATTAATTACTTAATTTTTAATGATAAAACCTCGTTAACATAGTCTAATCCTTTTTTATATGCACTGGATGGATGGGTACGATTTATTTGTATATATATAGAAATTTCTAATTAATTGCTTAATAAATGTATTTGTATCCATTTTAGATCTTAAATTTTAATAAATGACAATATATTTATTAAAATAGTCTCTCCAACCATAAAAATATTTGCTTAGCTAGAAATCTCTAAAAAAATCTCTAAAAATGCACAATTTTTTTTTTACGGAGATAAAAAGGCACAATTAACTTAATTCTAAAGAATACAAAGTTTTGTCCTTTTTTAAACCTATTCAATTTATATATCTTCAAATTTTAATTATCTATTTAAATAGTATAAATAAATAAATGTAGCACAATACATAACCAATATGTGACTTAGATGTTCCAATAAAACTTAAATTTTTTTTTTGATTTGCCCAGGGACAAAACCATATGTCACTTCATTGTGCCACGTCAGCTATACAGGGTGCTGTGTTGGCTTTTCTTACTATTTGATTAAAAAACTATATTTATTTGTTTTATATAAATAAAAAAGTATAAGAATTAAAATGTAAAGGGCAAAAAAGGCCTAGAACAGGTAGAATATTTTTGTACTAAAAAACAGTTGAATCCTTTTTGCACACTACATTCCTAAAATTAAATATTTTAGCTGTCATGTTGCATATTATTGGTAATGGACATGAATTAATTATTACATTTGTTTTCAATAAATAGTGAATTTAAATGGGCGGAAATTTGAACTTTTCAAAAAAAATGATAATATGATAACTTTTCCATATTTTTTGTTTATGTTTTTTTTAATTAGGCTTTTTTTTCTTTTTTTATAATTCCATTAGTAAATTTCTACTTTTTTTTTAAACAATAAATTCTAAACAATTTTAAAACAAAAACTACTTTTTGAAAACTACTTTTTATTTCTAAAATTTGGCCTAAATTAAAAGAAAAAGTGTTTACAAAAACTATATAACAAAACAATGAAAGTAAGGTTTCTAAGTTTAAATTTTAAAAATTGAAAACATAAAAAAAACCTAAATTATACTAAATTATAGTAAGGTATGCTACTTCAATTTATTATATTATCAATAATTTTATCCGTATAATTGGATTTGGTGGGGTAAAAGATTCTATTTTTCTACACAATTGGACTATATTCTCTTATAAATTAAATTGTCGGTGAAAAAGTGAAAAACTTGCCAAAGCTACTTTTGATGGATACAATAATATCATCTTTAATTTTCTTGAGGATTAATTATTACAATAATTAAGATATATTTATAGATATGACTTATTGAATGTTATAATTGAAAATGGTTATATTGAGACAAAATTTATCCATCAATCAAAACAATTTGAAAATCCAACTAGCCCTAACAACCAAATTTTTTATTTCTTAAGTTTAACAACGGAGATCGAACTTTTGACTTCAAGAGACGAAGTACTTACTAGTTACCGTTGAATTATGCTCATATTGACATAACAACTCAAAATTTAATATAAAAACGAAGCTTTAGATTTCTAATTTAATTTATGGTTTAAAACATTAATTCTAACTCGTTTCAAAAAAGGGGAAAAACATTAATTCGAACCCAATATTTTGATGAAATAGTATATCTAGTTTAGAGTGGTTGCAGCTTTAATAACCTTCTAGGTGCCAAAATTTAAAATTTAGTAAGAGGTTATTTCTATGAAATTTTTTTTGGAAATATAATACTCAAAATTAGGTGGTACTTCGTGATAGGTGAGAACACGCAACCTAGTTTAACATAAATTATTAAAATACTAAAAAAATATGATTCTAAATATTGAGACAAAAATGTAGAGGTATAAATTATATGGTAGTATTGATGGAATATCGATGTTGATAGATATTTCTAAAAAAAGTATGGAAGAAACTTAAATATCATTAGAAATATTTAAATTAATAAATAACTTTCTTGCATCGAGGAGAAATCTACGTGAGGACTAGGAAAATTTGGTTAAATTAAAAATATTGTGTTTATTTAAGCAGAAGATGGAATATCTAGTCAATATGAATATAGTTTAGCCGTTAAGCGTTAACGTACTTTACTCATTATTTTCCGTGCATATTTCTTTTAATAAATTTAAAATCATTATAATAATTTAAATAATGACAAATCTATGGTAATACAATTTTTTTATATTACATGAAAAGAAATTTAATTTAACTTTTTCATTATGAAAAGAAATTTAATTTAACTTTTTCATTATCTTTCTTCATTTTTAATAGATGTTTCAAAAAAAAAAAATTTAATTGTAACAAAAAAAAAATCTTGTACTTTTCTCCTTGCAGCAAAGGTGCATGCGGTGTAAAGTTGAACTTTTAAAAATGTATATCTCTTTTTGTTTCTTTTTTATATTTTTTAAAGTACAATGAAGTTTAACTCTTAAAAATGTAAAATTTGTCTCTTTTTTTTTCTTTTTTCTCATGTTTTTTAAAGTAACAAGTCTCAACCCTGAATCATGATTTTGTTAAATGAAAATAAAAAACTTTTAAAGAGAGAGGCATATTGACTTATTGCAAATTTATTGGACAAATAGAAGAAATAAGACGAGAAAAAATGGGATAAATTAAATTTCTGCTTACCCTTCTAATCATATATTAATTAAAAAACATTTAATTATATCTTATTTAAAAAAAATTTATGAAATTAAATTTGTGTTGGATCCCTTTCAGAGAAAAGGGACCTCCAAAAAAATGCGTATGCCACGTGGAGCAGAGAGCACACGGTATTCTTTAGTAAAAGGCGAAAGTATAGTTCGCTGTGTGCTCATTGTATGACTCCGTGAATTTTAACTGAACTATAGGTACATTTATATAGGCGCTGGACGGCTCAACTTCAGCGATTCTTTCCGATGTGGGAATTTCAGCTTCCACGATTATTGTGTTGCTCTATTTTAGGGAAGTATCAAAAGAGTCAATGGGATGGCCATGCACCATTTTTTATCAATTTAGTTTACTAAAAGAAAATTTCAGAATATACTTACAATTTCATTTTTGGATGGATATTTTAAAGTTTGTAAACTTTGTAGCTATTTGAAATCTATGGTCGGTGTTCGATAACCAGCAAGAGAGGAAAAGATCATTTTAATGTTAGCTTTGTCAAAGTGGTTTCATAATCATCAAAGTCAAAATGACTATATGAACTATTAGAGTTTTGGTATGAAAATGTTGAAGAAGCTTACTCCAATAGACCATTTGGTTAGTATCTAAAAGGAAGAATTGACCCTAAGAAATCCCATTAAGGTTGAACTAAACGTAGCAGAGTGAATCATGTAGGTGAGGAATCTTGATCATGATAAGCATGATTTTTTTTGCAATTACCTGCTCCAGGTATAGCAATATTCAATAGAATTCAATCACATACACTATTTCAACATAATCATCACTAACTCACCCACATGAAAAACAAATGTTGGGGTAGAAATTAATCTCTCAATTATGCTCGAAATGGTGAATTATGCTCAGTTAGCAGAAATTAATTGTTGAATTATGTTCAATTAGCAGTCATGTTAATAGTTTTTATAAAAGCAGTTATCTGTTACCTTCTAATTTTAGTTAGTTTAAGTTGAAAGCAATTATATAAATATAAATGGAAAGAAAATACTACGCTTGATTTGTCTGAAGAATCTACTTGTGATATGCACAAACATCACAGAAAGATATCAATCATTAGGGTTAGACTGGGCCAATCTGTGGCCCAAAAGAAACATCTGTCCGCCAGGTCTGAGGCCCAGATTAGATTTAACAATTATAGAAGTCCACAACGCAACTCCATTGTCTGGGCCTGAACTGATCCTGAATTTGTTAAGTAGCATCTGTTTACCTTCTTCTAAAATTGGATGAGTAGATAATGTACTGGGCTTCGAGCCCAATAAGCTTAGAATTATAAGGCCCATTATCGTCGAAAGCAATTACTTATTATTTAAATGTAAAAATTTTTAACCGGCATTTTAGTGGGGACCACTCCAGTAGAGGGACCCTCCAAAAATAGGCGTATGCCGCTTGGAGCGGCAAGCACACGGTATTCTTTAGTAAAAGGCGAAAGAATAGTTCGCTTTGTGCTTACCGCACGGCTCCGTGGTTTTGCATGTCAGTGTTGGGAGGTTTTAAATAGGGCAGTGGATGGGTTCAGAAGAGCTCATCTTTTCGATGTGGGAGTTTTAGCTTCAAAAAAGGCCATGGCCAAATGGGATGTGAATGTGGGATTATTCGCTTTGGAAGAATTATAAATTTCATTTTTTATTTTTTATTTTTGCTATTTTTAAGTAGGGGAAATTTGTAGATGTTAGAAATGTGTTGGCAATGTTTTAAGGATAAATAGTAATTTACTTGGAGAAGAAATAGATATGAGGATAGACTTTTATTTGAGTTTGAATCGTATTGAGAGGTCCACTAGAGATTAGAAATTGTTGAAGAAAGAAGATTTTCTTTAGTGACCTATGAAGAAGAATGAGATTATTTGGGTGTTTAATTGATACTAGTGAATGTCGTGTTTCTTAAAACAATCTTAATCGTTAAATTGAAGGTGCTATTTCACTAAAAGATATTTTAATAGAGAGCTTTTATAATGAAGGTAGTGTATGATATGAAAGCTTACTTCATGGACCTACAACTAGGGCAACGGTCAAGAAGTTTTGATTAGCATCAATTAGCTAGACATATAAAATTGTATACTAGCCCTTTTTTTCCCTTTATAGTTGAGACGAATATGCTATTAAGGTTCTTGAATTAATGTTATTAAGGTATACGATGTCCAAAGGAATTCTTGAACTTATTCTTAGAAGTCTCGTATCAACTATCAAATGACATGACGAAGAACAAAATGAAATGGCAGTTAAACCAGTAGTACAAAGAGAAAATAAATTTAACCTAATAAAATATAGTTAAACAGTAGAATAAAAATTTTAGATTTGTTAAAAGATAATACGTTACTTTTTAATTAATTTGATATTTTTTTTTAATATTAAGATTTTTCTTATTTAAACTACATTTTAAAAATATGTATTGTTAAAACTACCCAACCTTAGAAGCATTATTCCTAAAACTTTTCCCATTGTAGGATAGCAATCATTATAACAAGGCTTAAGCGCTCTCAATTTCTTCCAATCGTTATTTATAATAAGGTTTATAGTGGGCCAACCTTGGCCCAAAAACTCCTTCGAGCCGAGTGGAGGCCTAGAGCATTGATTGAGCCCATACTGGGTGGATTCCAAACTGGCCCAAAACTCAAAAGTAAAAACAGCCCAAATAACACATACTGGACCGTTATTAAATTGGTTAAACATAGAATTATATTCAAAAATTTGATATTTGAATTGATGTGGGGCCAAACTCCGAAGAGAGATCCCTCCAAAAATAGGCGTATGCCGCTGTGAGCGGCGAGCACACGGTATTCTTTAGTAAAAGGCGAAAGAATAGTTCGCTCTGTGCTCACCGCACGGCTCCGTGAACTGATTTAAAGAGATCGCTGCCTTTATATAGACGTTGGAAGGGCTCACTAAATGCTTCCTTTTCGATGTGGGATTTTCAGCTTCTAGGTTCAGATATTAGATAAAGCTCTTGATGGACATTTCTGAAGAAGCCCATTATCAAAAGGACAAGTATCAAAACTTTCATATTTTAATTTTGAGTTTTGATACAATTTTAGAGAAAAATAAACAAACAATATAAATTCAACTAAATATTATATTTGCAGAAATCACTCTGCAACCATAGGACTTGTTATAATCTGATCCATCACCTCCTAAATGGCTAAATTTATGAAATTGCTGTAATCAACCTCAAATATTGTGCAATCAAATTCTTAAATTGCAGGATTGTTACCATCAAAATTAAAAGATTTGCGCCAACCCAAGTTGAGCTAATAGATTGAGGCATCAATTTTAACTAAAAGGTCATGAGTTCAATTCTCCATCTTATTGTATTAAAAAAAAAGCTCAAAAATTTTACATCAAATTTTTATTTTCTAAGATCGAGAAGCTGTAATATTAGAGCTTTTGAATTTATGGAGTTAAAAAAATTTTAGATTAAATTGAAACAATCTTATAGTTTGAGTGTTTGATCATAAAATTCTTATTGTTTCGTGCATTTTGATATATTTAAGAGTTTAATGATATCAATTTAGATGAATGATTGGTCAAATTGAAAAGTCGAGACAGATTTTTTTCCCCTTCTATCAAAGTTAGGCTTGACTCAATTACAAAGATATTGCGTAGCAAACTTGAAAACATATTAAAAGCAATTCATTTGTGCTACTTACTTAAAATTCTTGTATATTATTATTAATTAGAATAACCGAAGGTTTGACTTCTGTAGTCAAGTTTGTCTTTTTTACTTTAATTATTTTAATTACGCATAACAAATTTTGCTATGTTTCAATTAAAAATTATACTATTTTTTTTTATATAAAATTTAAACTCACAACCTAAATACATGTTTACAAATTTCGAGTCTTAAAATTTATTCAACGTAAAATTCCCTAATTCATGGACCTCTGTGAAGATTTCGGGAAAAATGTTTTTTCTCTTACATTGTTCTTCTAGAAATTATAAGGCAAATTATAATGTGTTTTAAAAACTTTATGTGCGATTATTTTCAAGGAGTCAATGTTAAAGAACGTGTCAATTGGATTTATTTTTAATTTTTTAACGAGTCAAGTAAATTACTTTTCAATTTCTAGCATTGAATGTCACTTTCATTATAAAAGTAAAATATATCCTAATCTAATTATTAATAGAAAAACCTTAAATAATCATCACTGTAATTTCCTCCCCTAAATTCTCTTGGACTTATTCCAAAATATATATATATATGTATATATATGTATTCACTAGCTAACATTTACAAATTAAAAAAAAAAACTCTAATTAAATATCATTTTTATCTTCATCCTATCAATTTTATCCCAAATATATGGTTTATAATTTGTCAGCCATGCGTGAGAATATTTTTTTGAACGTTATTTCAAACAAAAAGTGACCAGTAGCTAAAATTCACCGCATTTTTCAAAGTTTAAGATGAATATTGTAATATGTATCCAACTTTATGGTGCAATTATACGAGATTTAAAGTTCTAAAGTAAAAGTTTAATTTTTTTAAAAGGAGGATGTGTAATTTTGTTAATTGACTAAATCTCACAAGCTTGACTATTGTAAATTTAGTTTATGATTTTTAATCCCCAATTTAATTTCCGATTTCCATTATATATGCATGGCAATGCGAGATGAAAACTATTATTTTTTATTTATATATTTTGTAGTAGGTTGAACAGTCTGCATGGATATGATAGAGACTTGCAATTATATTTTGGAAATGTTTCTTAAGTCGGAACAAGAAACTGAAAGAAAAATGATTTATTTGATGTGTACTAAGATCTTGTAGCTAGGGATAACTTGTTCTTTGTTTTTTAGCTTCCAAAATATGTTTCTACAATTTTATTAAAAATATTGAACAGTTTTTCTAACAATATTAAGTTTTCATTTCATAAATTTAACTCTAAAAGAAATTAAACTTATAAATTACCATAAGAAATTTTAATTTTCTATTGAACTTGATGAGTTAAAATATTTAGATTATAGATAACTCGTAAATTAGTAGTCTGGGATTTTTTTTAGTACAACATGTGAGGGCAGGGAATCAAACTCTCAACTTCCTGATTAGAGGTATATACCTATTACCGTCGAGCTAGACTCGTTTTGACAATTTGGTGGAAAGACTAAAAGATAAGATTGTAGTTCTAAAATTTGTATGGGAACTATTATCGGAAGATTGTGCTTACTTCATGACCGAAATTCACCTAACTAATTTTCAACTTTTCATTGTTTTTTTCAAATTGAATAAGAAATCATTCCCTACCTACTCTAAAAACTTTAAGAAAAATTATTTTTAAAAGTTAAATATTCCATAAAATAAATTATTGAAAAAATAAAAATAAAATAAATATAATTTTTATAGTAAATAAAACAAATTGTTTTAAAATTAACAATATATTTGGGTTTTTTCAGTCCAACCTAAAAATATTTTAGATAAACCTATTTTAGATAAACCAACTCAACTCATAGAATTTCTATTTATTTTAAATCGACCCAATTCAAAAAAGTTTATAAGCCAATCCAAATCCAATTCAAAAAAGTTTATAAGTCAATCCTGTTTTTTCTTTAATACTCAGATTAATCAAAAAAGTTTATAAGTCGATCCTGTTTTTTTTTTAACACTTAGATTAACCAAAGTTGTTTTTTCTTTAACACTCAGATTAATCAACATTCAGATTAATCAAAAAAGTTTATAAGTCGATCCTATTTTTTTTTAACACTTAGATTAACCAAAGTTGTTTTGTCTTTAACACTCAGATTAACCAAAGTTGTTTTTTCTTTAACACTCAGATTAATCAAAAAAGTTTATAAGTCGATCCTGTTTTTTTTTTCAAAGTTGTTTTTTCTTTAACACTCAGATTAATCAAAAAAGTTTATAAGTCGATCCGATCCACCTTAAGCTATGGGGCCTGAGCCTGTTCCTAAAGCATAGGCTCTCGTACCAAATCCTACGTATAAAGAAGCCTAGGCCGACGCCAAATCTGCACCTGCAGAATATAAAAAATCTTCCAAATCATCAAATGAATAGTACAAGATCTGCTTTCATTATATGGGCAATACCGATCGACTTTAGTAGATCATATGGATGTAGAAAAAGCTTCGGATTTGAATGAATTGGAAACATCCTGTTTTTTTTTTTTTTTTTTTAACACTTAGATTAACCAAAGTTGTCTCAATTTCGATTAGATTAACCAAAGTTGTCTCAATTTCGATAGAAATTTCTAAAAAAGTTATAAAAATAAAAAACTATTAACAAATAATCGTTTATTAAAATAAGTTAAAAATGCTTAAAATTAATATTATATCTTGATATTTTTTATATTTTATCTATTGTTTTTTTTAACATTATAATAACCTCGATATCAAAAACATCATTCGACTTAAGAATTAATGTGAGGTCCACACCAGACAGAGGGACCCCTCCAAAAATAGGCGTATGCCGCTGTGAGCGGCGAGCACACGGTATTCTTTAGTAAAAGGCGAAAGAATAGTTCGCTCTGTGCTCACCGGACGGCTCCGTGACTCCGATGACAAATGTTGGTCGCTTTATATAGTTGTTGGACAGTTCACTGAGGCGCTCCTTTCCGATGTGGGAATTCAGTTTCTAAGTTTTGTATGTTGCTCTTTCTTCTGTCCAAAATCCAAACTGTGAGTGTTGGATCGATCCCCTTTCCAATTCCATCGCCAGTTTTTAACAGTTTTTTGAAAATCCCCTATTTTGGGAATCGAAGTAATTGGTTTGGAAAAAGATTTTATATTTATTTCATGTTTGGTATTGTTGAGTTTATAAAATTTGTAGAGGTTATAAATCTTAATGTCGATGTTCAACGATCTATTAGAGAAAAATGAGTCGAGTGGATGTTCAACAGATGTTAGTGTATTGTTTATCAAAGTGATTCCGACGGTTAAAGTTATAATAGTGCAATACCTAACCAAAGAGAAGATTCAACAACGAGTGGAATCTTCGAGTCGAACATGGTTATCATGTTATATCAAAATGAATGTGAACAATCTCCAACACTTAGCTTTTTATTTACAGTATTCAAGAGATAAGAGTTAAAATATTAAATTATCAAACCTGGAACATAAACTCTAAAGTCCAACTTCAACATAGAAAAATATTAAGAAAAAATCTCTTCAATGTTATATTTAATATATAAATATTAAATATTTTGATGGGATCTGGTATTAGTGCTGATACGATCGTACCCAAATATTAAATATATGTTTTTTTTAGGAAGATATACAATAAATCGCCTCTAAAAGATCAAAGTTTATAATGTTAACATACTTTTTCAAAATTATCTCACACAATTTTATATTTTTTACCATTATATTTTTCTTTCTTAACTTTTTTTAGTTTTCTATTTTAAAAGTTGTTTATAAACACCCAGAGATAAGAACGGCCTGCTTGAAAAGTTCGTTTCTTACTGCTTTATTTTGGATAAATGGTTTCGACTACAGTGGAACCGTGTGGATTCTAAAATTTTGTTTGTCGATGTCATAGTCGATGCCCCATCCTTCTTTTATACGTTGATGACAACATTCTCATTAGGAATGAGTGAATGATTCTTCTCTTTTATTCAATTTCATCAAGCATCTTGACAACCAATTTGTCTCTTTCATTCGTTGTATTACTTTCTCGACAGCGAGGTATCTCGCTCCACCTTTGAATTTCGCCTAACCCAAACAAAATATACTCATGGAATTCTTATCTCATCGAGACTGCCCTGCGCTACGCCTATATCTCCAAGTGCCAAGCTATCCGCTCCTACTCAACGAAAAAAAAAAGCAGGCTAACAAAGTTTAAAGAAGTAAAATATAAAATTGGGTAAAATACGCTTTTGTCATGATGTATATTTCCTTCATTCTAGTCAAAGGCCTAAGAGAGATGATAGTGTCTTTCAAGATGCTTTTAGGAGGTCATCCAACCGAATATTGCTCAAAATCAAGCACGCTTAACTTTGGAGTTCTTACGATTGAGTTACCGATATGAAATGTGCATTATTGTTAATATATGTAGTAATTCTTTTAAGTATTTCTTGACCACACTTCTATGATCTTAGGATCTCTCTCATTCGAATGTGGTATCGGTTCATTCATGTACTCTTCTTCACTACTCGGGCGTCACAATATGAATAGTCAATTTTGAGTACTTCATCTCCTTTTATAGCATGAATAAGAAGCAAAGTCAATATTACAAAGCAACTTTGCCATCCACCACCACTAAAATCATCCACCCCAAGTAACACCACCACTAAAATCATCCACCCCAAGTAAAATTGGTGTTTGTTGCTCCAAGGCAGCCCGGAAAGAACCCTAGTTCAATTTAACCAAAATTTAATTCATAAAAATTTAATTCTATAATCTTATATTATAGTTTGGATTTTCATTTCATAGGACAATTTTGAAAGGAAAGTTTAGAGTAGAATTGATGTGGAGACCACTCCCGAAAGAAGGCCCCTCCAAAAATAGGTGTATGCCGCTTAGAGCGACAAGCACACGGTATTCTTTAGTAAAAGGCGAAAGAATAGTTCGCTTTGTGCTTGCCGCACGGCTCCGTGACTTAGATACGAGACCACGCTGGCTTTTACATAGGCGCTGGACGGTTCACTCAGCCGCTTCTTTCCGATGTGGGAATTTTCGCCTACTCCATTTCTCTGTGAAATAGAAACCTAAAACATCTTTTTTAACAAATCATATTATTCTTTTTATTACATACAATTCTATTTGTATTTACTGAGGAAAATTAAATTTAGACAATAATTTAAGTGTTAGAAATTAGAATTACTAATTTGGTAAATATTGATTTATGTTTTGTTACAATTTGGATTTAATTTCATTCTTTTTTTAGTATAACAGATAGGGTGTGGATTCAAACTCACAACATTTTAGTCGAAGATACGTGCATCCAGGTTACTTTGAATTTAATTTTATTTAGTACTTATGATTTTATAAGTTTCTTCTAGTAGCACAGGGAAACCTCATAAATTTTCAATACCTTTGCAAGTCTTTACTACATTGAATATTGACAAGTTTTTTTATTTACGTAACATTGAGTTATTGTTTTGTATTGACTAAATCTATATTTTAGTATCTAATATTTTGATTTGTTTTTGTCCCTATTGTTTAACAAATTTCAATTTAGTATCTTATGTTTTAATATTATTCAATTTTGTCCCTCATCGTCACTAAATGTTAAAAATTAGTTAATTTATAAGCTCACATAATATGACAAGTAATAGGTTGGCAAAAATTGGAACGTAACTCCACCCAGCAATGATCTCTTACATATGTACGGGTATGGAGACAGTACACATATCTCCACGTATAGAAAAAAAAGACCAAAGAGCCGCCGACTCCTAAATAATAAAAAAAAAATGGTTAACAAGAATTCAAAGAGAAAACATGTTATCAAGAGAATAAACTTCAAATTTCTACAAGTTTGAAATTTAACCCAAATAAAAAAAGGTATAAATCATATTGATCTGACACGCCACTTAAAAAAATGCTATGTGAAAACTAATTTAATCCCAAAAAATGAGCTCTTCTTAAATCTGTTCTAGAATTTTTCTGAAGGAAAAAAAAACTCAATAATAGATATTTGGGAAACCAATAAAAGAAATATAATATAACCTTGATAAATGCTTGATATTTGATAATAAAACAACCATAGATAATAGGTTAGATGGCAAGATAATAATAAAGAAAAAGATTCTCATAAGAATACAAAATCTGATTTCGAATTTAGAAAAAAAAAGGCATAATATAAGATTTGTACCTAAGTTTCCTTGTCATCTTGGAGCCGCCCTTTGATTAAATATCCAAATGTACACTCACAAAATTCAAAAAATTTGGAAGCCTATCACTTTCTAAAAATTTTTGGTTATCAATGCTCTTCATTTTCAATTATGGGATTAAGAAACAAAGAAGCACAGTTCAGTAGTAATTGACATATATCTCTCATCAAAACATATTTGACAGGACGATTATTTCTTATTAATAATTTAATTTATTTAGGGTTGATTTAGTAACATTATTGTTTTTTTTTTGTTTTCTCTTTTGTAAATAAAAAAGAATATTTGCATATTGGTAACTGTTTCTTATTTATTGATCTTTCTTCTTTTATTGAAAAAAGAAACATAAACTTGTTTGGTAACAATTTCTTATTTTTTGTTTTCTAAAATTTTAAATTAGGAAAAATATAAATTTTAAAATCAAGTAATCAATAATATTTTTATTTATGTATTAGAAAAAAATTGGAAACGAGAACAGAAAATAAGAACTTAATTTTATTATTTCCAAATTTTCTAAACAATGTTGAGAATATTTCTTTAAAAAAAATAGAAACTAGAAACGGAAACCGCCACAAAAAAACTTATGTTTTTCAAAAACTGAAAACGAGAAAATGAGAAAGAACATCTAAACATTACCAAAGAGACCCTTATTGGTTACGCCCAGTTGAATTAGTCACCTACCAACTGTATTTATATGTAATTTTTTACATAATATTCATATAAATATTGACCCGAACATAATTGATGGTTAAGACATTAATTAGCAACTTTTTTAATACGGAGAAAGTTTGAATCTTTATCATGTAATTGTCATGCTATATTCTTAAAAAATATATACAATTAAATTGAT
Organism: Momordica charantia; assembly: GCF_013281855.1. Lineage (NCBI taxonomy): Eukaryota > Viridiplantae > Streptophyta > Magnoliopsida > Cucurbitales > Cucurbitaceae > Momordica > Momordica charantia. The sequence goes on along the minus strand of NW_028275167.1, from coordinate 26,221,640 downwards.
GAGAATTAGGGTTCAATTATCTTCCAAATGCTTGGATTATGTATAAATTAAAAGACAATCATGATCTCTCGATATCTAATTTTTTGTACAATGCAAAATTAGACCAGATTAATCAATATGCAGTGGGTATTGATTTTTGTTTAAGAAATTTAAGCATGAGTATTACTTGGAGATTACTTTTCTTTTTCTTTTTTTTTTTTAAATGTGCTTTGCATCGTATTTTACGAATACTTTTACAATATTCGTAGGTTCTTTTCCGATATTATTGTAAACAATATTGACTATTTCTCATAATATTATTAGAGTGTATTGGAGAAGTGCATTGTGTTTTCAGAGTGCTCTTAAAATAATATTTTCTTCAAGATCATACTTTAATTAAAAGTTTTACTTTGAATTAAATATAATTTGATTCCTTTTGGATTATCAATATTAGAATGGACACATCCCAATTGAAGAAAAAAAATAGATATGAAGTGAGAGAAAATGCATATAAAAACCAAGAAAAATTAAGTAATGAAGACTGTGTTTAGAAATAGATTAATGATAAAAAAGTATATTATAAAAGGAAATCACCCCAACGAAATGTGTTATAAAGTAAAAGTTACTACAGTTATAAATAAAAAGTAGATATTCGAAGCTCAGATCTTTCAATCAAAAATATATGTCTTAACCATGTTTAAATTGGTTGTTTGTGATAAACTATTCGAAAAGTCTAAGTAGAGTATTTATGACTTTTTTTCGTTAAATAAAGATTTTCGGGTTTAATTCGGGACAGTGTTAGGATAGGAAAATTGGACAATGATGGAGAATCCATTATTTGATTTAATTTTGGTTTTTTATTATTTTTATAATATCTTTGATAATTAATATTAAATATTTGATATGAAACTATGAAAAAAAAATTGAAAACGAAGAAAAAGGAAGTATGTGAATGTCGTATTCAAAGTTCAAACGGCAATAAAATAAGGAATCATTTCCATCTCATTTTCTTTTTCTTAATTTGGTGGAAATGTTATGGCTTGACTCTGTCTAATAATTATTTTAAATTTTATCTTACAAAGTTGACTTTCCATACCAATAAATATATCACAAGTTGATTTAACAATTTCTTTCTTCCAATAATTGACCATAAACCAAGCATAAGTTCATAGGTAGGGTGGAGTCAATTTTTTTCTTATGGAGGGGATTTAACATATATAATTGGTCAGTTCTAAAAGTTTTAAAGTAGCAATTAAAGTGCTTAAAAAAAAGTAAATTAAAAATTTATTGGTAGGTAAAATTACAATATACTACGTAGAATGAGACCTACAATTTACGATCGACCTTATGGTGCTGACCTACAAAGCTCGATATCAAACACTTAAAGTAAAGGTACCTTAATTCTTACAACTGAGTTAAGAATCTGACAGCTTAATAATACAGTTGGAAATAGTTCACCAACCTTATTAACGGACTAACAATTGTTTGAACAGAAAGGATTCCCACTAAGCCCTATCATATTCATAACTCCTCCCAATCAAGTATACAATTCAGTCTTGAACTAACTTATGAATTCAGACATTTGATTAACTTGAGCGTTTGAGTGTTTATTCTTTGCGTGCATGTCTTCTTGCATGGCTCGCTCCGCTCAGCTCGACCAGTCAACTCTGAGAGATCTCGAATCCTACGAAATTGAGCATAAACAAGATTAACTTTTAATCTTCATCCACTTTATATATATCAAAATAATATATATCATATCTATATGTGGTCAATCACATTTTAGTTCACATAATTAAATAATATTTTTGTGGATACTTCTTTAATTTTTCATTAATAATTAATTAGTTTTAATTAGTTGATTTGGTGTCATTAATTATTGTATGGTATGTTGTCTTTTTTGTGTGTTAAAGTATGGTAATATTGTCTAATTTTAAAAAATATATTATTCATTAGAAATGGACATGGAAAAAAGAGTGATAAGAATATTGTATTCATGTTCCTTACTTCCTTTAAATGGGAGCATTTTCATGAATGCCCTTGTTAAAAAGGTTTCGATTTATTTATTTGTTTTCATTATTTATTTTTTAATGGAGATTTAAATGTTGGATCTATACGAAGGATTATTAATATCTTGACTAATTAATCAATTAAACTATATATATAGAGTCCTACTTTAGTTACATAAAGATAGACTAATTTGAGAACGATTTGTATTTTGTAAAATAATTTATCGTCTTTTTTAAATAAAATTTTATTAAAAAATATTTTAGAGTAAGCATGGTTGAAAGGTGGTTGTTATTATTATTTTTATTTATATTCCAATGATAGGAGTGCAAGTTAGGAGGGCAAAAAAACAAATGAAAAAGACCAATATTGATCGATTAAGTTTGGATAAATTTTATCTTATCGGTATTTGTTGATTTGGTTCCGATAAATGCAGTTTGTATAAACTATGATATTAAATATCTGTCGACACGCTGACATTTCCATCGATATATTAATGTATCTATAGATTTGACATCGACATGAGAGGTAAATCGATATTTCCGTCAAAGTACAAAAAATAAACAAAATGTCACTAATACATCTATAATATTAATATTAATTACTTTTAACTTATTAATAAATAGAAAAAATATTTATTTATTAATTTAAATATTTTTTACTATTTTTTAACTTTTCTAACTTTTTTAGAAATATCAATCTCGACATCTATCGATATTTTCATGGAATTGAGACCTCGACATTTCTTTTCACATCAACATTATTGAAAACTTTTGTATAATCAATATATAAATGTTAATTAATTTATGTTAAAAATAAAATTCAAATCATATTTAGTAAATTCGATTTGGATAGATTTGGCTAATTTCAACCGGTTCGATTTGCTTTATTACATATTTTGAAGGGTTCTTTTTTTTTTTTTTTTAATCTACAATCTGTTTGTTTTTTCTTTTTCCTAAAATAAAATGTTCGAGTGTCCCATTTTTATTTTCTTAAACCACCCATGGAGGTAGGAATTCAGATGTATGACCTCTAAAAAAATTAATAATATTTAACTAGTAGTTATCATAGATTTAAACTCTTGATAAATTTAAGAATAATTTTAGGAAAAATTTAAACAAGTTAAATACTTAATTTAGTACTACAAATTCAATAATGACTGTGGGGGAGTAAAAACATACTTCAAATTAGTGGGAGTTTTTCCTTTGCCTAATTTCCACGAAGGATCATAAGAAAAAAGATTATTCAACCAAAAGATATCTAACTTTGTCTCTTTACAAGAGAGAGATTAAAAATGAAGAACATTTCCTTGACGCATACGCATGGATTTCAAAATTAAGAGCAAGGACCATGATTATATTGTTTTCTTTATTTTGAAACAAAACAAACAAAGAAAACTCATATAATTTTGATTATATTACCAATTTATTATCGCTTCAAATTTGGTTTTAATTTGGTCTCTATAATTTTAAAATTTTCAGTTTATTTGTTATATGCTTCCATTAATCTCATAGAATCATTCTCAAACCATTATTTTTGTCCACTTGAAAGACACGCAAACTCATTTTTCTCATAAATATCTAATATTCTAGAGATTATTTGTAAGGTTTAATAAAACCATAAAATCCAAGTTGAAATCTCTAAATCCGTAGGGATTATATTGAAACTAAATTGAAATTAATCCTAAGAACTAAATTCAAATTAAGCTTAAACTATAGGGACCAAATTGATAATTTATTCATTATTTCAATAGGGAAGTGGAGAATGAATGAGAGAGAAAATTACATGCTTTGAGCCTTATATATACCGCCACCTCTTTTGTGACCGCTAAAGATATTTGGGAAACAATAAATCATATGATAAAAGGAATCTTATCGGCTCTCTTACGATCTCGAACCTTCAAAAACTGATAGATATGTTTTGTTTCTTCTTCTAGTTTGTCGTAGTTCAAAAAACATACTTAAAATACTAAAGATTTTGTAATTTTTCTCTCATTTATCCTAAAATTTTTCATAAGTGAAATATCTTATAGACAAAATCTCAACCTAGAAAATTTCTAGCTCCCCTCAGCATTTATTTCTCTAAAAAATAAAATTAAAGGGAAAAAAAAGAAACCATTGGAACCCATTGGTAATTGGGTTTAGTTGACCAATAAGATCAACACACAAATGAAAGTTGGGTCTGCTTCTCATCACAATTAGTGGGAAAGGGTATAGCAGTAATCTCTTACTATTTGACCACATTGACTTTCTAAACACATATTAAATGCAATTTTTAAAAAATAGAAAAAAGAAATTCTATGACTTCACATTTCTCTCTCTTTGTTCTTTGTTTTTTTATTTATTATTTGTTTTTTTGTTAATTATGACTTTACATTTCTAAGCACTACTCGTTAGGATAATAGATTCTTTAAGATATTTATAATGGTATTTGTCAACTTTTAGTTTTTCTTTTTTAATTTCAAGTTGAAATTGGAACCTCAAACGTTTAAGAAGAAATCCGTAATATATCGATTAATAGAATGATAATTTTATTTGCAATTTTTATTTAAAAGTTTCATATTAATAGAAATAGTATCATTTATATAAAGGTATATTTACATTTTCAAAAAATTCAAATTTTAATTAGTGTAAAATAATCCAACAAGGATTCAAAATCTTCCCTAGAAAATAAAGATTTGCCTGATTTAAGTTTCTCATGTAAAGCTTGATCAAACATATATTTTTTATTGGATCACAATCTTATATTATGTTAAATCATCATTAAAAAAAAGTTTAAAGGAGAAAAATTGAAGTTAGTTTAATCTTTCAATATATTTCCAATATATTACAAATGTTTTTTTTTTAATGGTAATTGATAGTACAACCAAATTGTTAAACTGAAAATAAATATCTATTAAAAAATCACTGCGTAAAATTTTTTCTAATTATAAAATAAAAGTGTCTAAAAAATAACTATTTATTTGATCAAGTTCCTTCTTCCAAGTTTGGGGTTTAAATATCAACTTTTATATTTATTGTATTAAAAAATATTATTGTTTTTTAGTACAACAATATAATATTGTTATAGCTATAGACATAATAACTCCTCAACAAAATTCGTAAGTCTGCCGCACATTTTATATTTTGTTTTACCAATCGAGTACTTGTAAGACTTAGTTTCAATTTTTTTTGTTATGGTTTTAAAAGATTTAATATTATACCTATATATAATTTGATAAAATCTCATGCACCGCTATTAGCTTGATTTATTTGACAAGGAACTCATTTATTTTATCTAGTTGAATTGTGTTAGTTAACTGAATTAAAATTTACGATTCAATTAAAAAAAATCTAAAAATCTGTAAGTTTATGGATGAGAAAAATATGATTAAAGTTTAACAAATCCATAGAAACCCCTATAAAATATATATATATATATATATATATATAATTTAGATTAAATATATACGTCGGAAAAAAGATATATATATATATATATATATATATATATATATTTGTAAAATAGGATGACATGTTGATCCTAATTTCGTAGAAGCAAAGTTTTTATTTTTTTGAAAAGAGGAAAAGCAAAAAGTTTGATTATAGTGGATTGGAGAAAAATAAACTAATAAAGGAATGAACATATGATGAAGGAATTTACAGGAAAAAGTAATTTGGAATTTTTTAATTAGCATTTTTCCATCGCTGCATCAGTGAAGTGACGTCGTTGTGACGATGTCGCTTGGTTTGAATTTTGAAAGCGGACCGGTCCGGTTCTGGAATCTCCTATTTTTTTCCCCTTAAGAAAATGGTTTTCTTCCCCCACCAAACAACTTGGAACGTAAATGTAGATTTTCAAAACTTGAAAAATCTATTCCAAATGCTTGACTTCTAATCTTTTATTTTTAATTTTATAAAATATACATACGTTCATACGCGTGTGTGAGAGATTATTTTCCCACTATTTGTGTGCTTCCATCTATACACTTATTTGTATTTTTTAACGATTTTCTATTTTAGGAATCTTAAGAAAATATGACTAGATGTATGTTATGGTTGTCGATCACATGGCAAGATTTTAAGTGTCTATTATCTAAATAATTCGTTTGGTAACGTTTTCGTTTTTCTTTTATTTTATTTAGAAATTTAAGTATTTGACAATTATCTATGTTTCTTATTGCTCAAATTTTTAGAAATATTCTAATAAATTTTGGAAATAACGAAAATAAGTTTTTTGTTTCTTATTTTTTTTTTTAATATAACATGTGGGGGTGGGAGATCAAACTCACAACCTCTTGGTTGGAGATATATGTCAATTAGCTGAACTATGCTCGCTTCTGGCTGTTTCTTGTTTCTATTTCCAATTTGTTCTAAAACCTAACGAAAGTATTGTTTTGTCATTCTTCAATTTGTGGGTGTTGAGAGTCATGCAATTTTATTTTCTTTATTAAAAAATAGAAAACAGAAATAAGAAACGAAAATATTATCAAACGGATCTTTAATAATCTATTTTCCTTTATTATTGAGATAAAAAAACATTTGGTATGGTTAATTGTAGGCAAAGAATTGAAGACTTATCTCTCTTGGTCAACACATTGAGTGTGTTTTGATGTTGAAAAAAGGAACACCAATAAAAAAAAATTCTCCTAATTTCCACAACCTAAACTTTCTTTGTTTATGAGGAATATATGATCAAACTTTTGGTTTCCAATGAATATGATTAACTTTCATAATGGATGCACTTGGAACAATATTTAGTGGTGTGGGTAACATCTTCTGTTGGAGAATTACTTATATAAGTCTTTTATCCAAGTTAGGTTTCTTGATGCATAATTTAGATTCAAATTTTGATGTCAAATGCTTCAACAAATTCATGCACATATTCGAGATCTTCGAACTGGTGTGGTACTAAGCCTAACATACTCCAAAATACTTAAGTTAGACAAAGGGTTCAATTGAGAGTAGTAAAGAGTAGGGTCATAAAAATATACCTCATTCTCCAAGCCTCTTTTCTTATTTATAAAGTAAGTCTTCTCGAGTTGGTTGGAGTAGATCGACTTGACCGAGTTGGTCGGATTGGATGGTCTAACCCGTACGGTTCGACTTTGCTTCTTTGGCCTCGCTTCAAATGAACTTAGTATATTTTACCCCTAACAAATTAATTGATGGTGAAAATATATAGTAGAGTTTAAATTCTCACAAATACTGTATCAAATAACAAGTTTGTTTTTTCGGTTGGGATTGTTAATATAAGTATTGTTGTTTCTAGGTTATTAGTAAAATTTACGATACTTTTCAACGACAATATCATGGATTCGAATTTCCACCCCACACGTTATACTAATAAAGAAAATTTTTCATAATTTTCCTGCCAAACTATTTTTGTATTCTCCTTGTTAGTCTAACTTGTGGGTAGTCAATATTGGTGAGCTCTTTCTAATTGATTTATCTAATTCCAATTGAGTTTTAACACTTTAGTTTATCAATTTTGAGGAGTTGTAATTGCATCAAATAGAATTTTAAAAAATTATGTTATATATTTTTTATTTAATCTATCCGTTTCTTGTCAATATAAAGATATATCCACTTAGTTTCATCTCGCTCATGGGTAGACCACTCATATTCGAGTCAAGCAATGACGATTACTCCACCAAGACTCACTTTCATTTTCATTATAACTCTAGTGTGAGTTTGCCTAAAGTCACCATTCTTATTTTCCAATATGCACATAATCAAAGTCCTAGTCTCTACTAATTAACTCCCATCTAATTAAGTAGGTCAATGAAGTTGATCTTTATAAGCAAGATGTATAACGTTGGGATAATATGAATATATACGAAATACCATAGAAAATTAAGAATATAAACAAAGAAAAAGTTTTTTCATATTTTTTTGACCCTACACAATTAAATGATTTTTTTTACAAGTTTGATGTTGATAAATGTACAAATCTAGAAATTTATTCTAAAAAATTTAATTCTTCCTTTAGTCTTTTCTTAGTACAACATGTGGGAGTGGAAGATCGAACTTACGTCAATTACCGCTGACTATACTCGCTTTGGCCTCCCTTTGATCGACTCCTTAGAAAATTCAAATTAATATTGGGTTGAATAATATTTTAACTTGGTATCACAATCCTTTAAAAAAAATTACAGTCTAATATAACATAAATACCGGTCCAAAAAAGTAATCAAAACATGACAAAGTATCCAAAGCATGTAATCAATTATTACTCCCAATTTATTACGATTTAAGTCAATTTACGTTAATACAAAAATGACAGTTACTGAGTCAATAAACCAATCATAGAATTTTTAAAAAGAATTATATTTAATAAAAAAAATACGAATTTATACCATCCACTAAAATTTGCGCATAAAACTTGCGTGCTGCGTAACCCTATGTCTATATCCAAACTTTGAAATTTTCGACATATGAAAAAAACGCTACCCATTAATTTATGCATACTCTAATTGTTGCCGTTAATTGTCTCTGTATTAAATTTTAAATTCTTCATTTAAAAAAACAAAAAAAAGTCATGAAACCAGAGGCCAAGGAGTCAAGATCAACAAATATGACAAAAATGAAAAATTTAATAATAATAAAATAATAAACAAACAAACAAACTCTAGCATATCAAGAAATAGCCTTGATTCTTTTTTTATTAAAAAAATTCTATCATATATTTAACCCATAAATTTACGTAGACCCTATTTACTTATCACGAATGAATTTGAATAAAATCAATTGGAATTGAAATGTTATTCTTAATGTTGTTTACCATAAATTTTCTAGAATCATAATCAGAATTTTTTGATGTTGTTTACTAAAACGGTATAGAATCGGAATTGGAATAAAATATATAACAATGTATACTCATTTCTTTCTTCTAGTCATGCTAATCTTTTTTTAATTACAATAATAATAAATTTTAATATATTTTATTACATAGTAAATATAAATAACGATTTATTTAATTTAATAATAATGAATAATTAAAATAAACTTATATAAACTAAAATAATTTTTTATTATAACAACTATCATTTAATATAAAATATTATTAAATTTTATTATTCTAATATTTAATAACAATAAATTTTATTTTAAAAATATATTGATATTAATTAATAATAACAAAGTAAAAAAATTAAAAATTAAATATAAATTTATAATATTTTATAATAAAATTATACCCACTTGAATAAATTTTTATTAGAAGAAAAAAATATTAGTAATAGAAATAAAAAAGAAATAATTTATAAAATAATTAATTAAAAAATAAGAGAGAAAGAGTAAAAGTAGTAAAGTAACTCTAATAAATATGTGTGACATATGAAATAAGCAATGGGAATGAGATTGATGAACGTGAATGAGATGAATGAGATTGTCGAGAATAATTCCAAAATTTGAAGTGGGTCTCACAATTTGATTCCAAAAATTGATTGTCATTCTTTATTCTCATCTCTTGAAGTAAACATGACTTTAATTTCAAATAATTACTATCTAAAATTCATCGAGTTAATCAACAAGGTTGTCATCCAAAAAGTTGATATTTCTATTTTCATCCTGTAATTATTGAATTAAAAATAAGGCTCAATCATTCAATAGTTTAAATATAAGATGACACAAATTGATATTCTTTTAACATTTTATAACTACAATATGAAATGCAGTTGAACTATGTTTATGTTGGTTGATATTTAAAAGTTTCGTTAATTCAAATTTGTTGACGAGTCCTATTAAATTTATAAATCTTTTAATCCCCAACTCTAAGGAAAAAAAAAAGGTGTTTTTTCCAATATTCTACCATGAAGAAACATTTCAAAACCTTTATAAAAGAAAAATAATAGTAATAAACATTTTAAAACGATGTTTTAATGCGCCAATTGATAGTAGGATAATAATACTAATTTAGTCAATCTATCTTAAACTTCAACTCATTGGTGTGTATTTTCAACTTTAGTTAATTTTAATCGTGTATATTCAAATCGTCTTATTTTGATCCCTATACTTTAAAGAAGATTTTGATTTGGTCAAAATATATATCATCAACAAATAAGTTGGGATTCAAACTTCTATCCCTATATATATTATTCAACCCTAACCACTTATTATAAAAATTAATTCCTATGTGTTTCTCAGTACTAAATGGTGTAGAGTTTACGTAAAATTAGTCAAAGTGAGGGTAAACTGACCCAAATATTCAATATAATTTTTTTAAGAAAAATCAGATTGAAAACGGATAATGAAAAACAAACATGATGTTGAGTCGGTCAAGGATTCTTTCGGTCTAAGAATGCTACTAGTTGAATCACCCCCATCTCCACTTTCAAACTCTCCCTCTATAAATTGCCTGCAACATTTCTCACAGCCATACCCATCTCTCTCTCTCTCTCTTCTTTCTCTCTCCTCCATTTTTCCCAATTTGAGTCTCAGTATTCCAATATGATCCTCTCACAGCCTCCAAAGAGCAACACTTCCACCACACTAATGCACTTGAAACAGTTCTTCACCTTCTCCCACTCTTCTCCCTCCAAAACCCTCCACTCATCTTCTTCTTTTCCCAGCTCCGGCCACCGGACTCCGCCGTCCACCTATGACCCTTCCCTGTCCGCCGCCATGGAAGAAACCATCGTTAACGCCGAACCCATCATCACCAAATGGGACCCCGATTCCTCCGAGTTCAACAGAGTCACCTTCCTCTTCCGCCATGGCAGGGCCGAGTCCGACGAGTTTCTCACCTCCGTCAACAACCTCCGCCGGGCGATGGACTTTTTCATTTCCGAAAATTCTACCTCCGCCGTCCTTATTCTCGCCCAGAAATTGATGCAGGCCGCCATGAGACGCCTCGAGAAGGAGTTTTATTATATTCTGAGTGAGAATCGGCAGCATCTGGACCCGGAATCCGTCTCCAGCCGGTCCTCCGACGGGGAGATCGCCGGGGATTCTGCGACGGAGCTCGACAGGGTCGCGGCGGAGTTGAGATCGATTGCGGATTGTATGATCGGCTCTGGGTATGGGAAAGAGTGTGTGAAGATTTACAAAGTGATCAGAAAATCGATTGTCGATGAAACTCTATACCGTCTTGGAACAGAGCGGTTCAAGGCTTCGCGGATTCAGAGATTGAATTGGGAATCGCTCGAGACCGTGATCAGGAGCTGGATGAATTCCATAAAGGTTGCTGTGAATACTCTGTTTCGTGGGGAGAAAATTCTCTGCGATCATGTTTTTTCAAAATCCGGCAGAATTGGAAAGTCCTGTTTCTGGGAGATCTTAAAAGAAGGGGCGATCACTCTGTTTAAATTCCCGGAGTTGATCGCGAAAGGGAAGAAAGATTCAGAGAAGATTTTCTTGTTGATGGAGCTTTACGAGGCGAATTCCGACGTCTTGCCGGAAATCGAGGTCGTATTCGACTCTGTTTCGACGGAAACCATTAAAGCGCAAGCGGAAGCTTCGTTGGTCAAACTCGCGGAGGCAATCCGCGCCATTCTCTCCGATTTCGAATCGACGATCCAGAAGAATTCCTCCAAAACTCCGGCTCCCGGCGGCGGAATCCACCCGCTGACCCGATCGGCGATGAATTACATCTCCTCTCTCGGAGACTACGGCGGGATTCTCTCCGACATCATCACCGAAAACTCTCCGATTCCGAGTTCGTACACGGAGACTCTCGCCGCCGACGACGCGCTGTCGTCGCCGGTGGCGGCGCAACTCGGGTGGCTGATTCTGGTCCTCCTCTGCAAACTCGACACGAAAGCAGAGCTTTACAGAGACGTATCGCTGTCGTACCTGTTCCTCGCGAACAACCTGAATTTCATCGTGAGGACGGTGACGGCGACGAATCTGAAATCCCTCGTCGGCGGCGAGTGGGTGGCGAACCACGCGAGCAAGGTGAAGCTGTACGCGTCGAATTACGAGGCGACGGCGTGGAACAGGGTGGTGGGGACGCTGCCGGAGAGGAGCTCGCCGGAAATGGAGTCGCCGGAGGCGGCGAAGGAGGGGTTGAGGAAATTCAACGCGGCGTTCGAAGAGGCGTACCGGAAACAGACGTCGTGGAGAGTGGAGGAGGGGCGGCTGAGGGACGAGTTGAAGATGTCGATAGCGAAGAAGCTGCTGCCGACATATCGGCAGTTCTACGAGGGGTGCATTGAGATAGTGGGTGGGGAGAGAGATTTTTCGACGAAAGGGTTTGCTGTCAGGTTTACGCCTGACGATTTGGGAAACTACTTGTCGGATTTGTTCCATGGGGTTTCTTCTTCTGGCAGTAGTTCTTCCATTGGAAGTGTATAAAAAAAAGATAAATTTATTTTGAGGAAATAAATATTTTGACGCGTGGATTTATGTAATACGTCCACGTTGGAAAACTGTATAAATTCAGACTTTCTGAGTTGGATATATATTGGGTTTGATTTGTTGTTTATAGATTAAAGGAATTTGAAATGGTTTTTTTGCTTTAATTATTTTTTAGGTTAAAATACGAGTTTGAATATTGTGGGTCGTGTCTATTTAGTTTTCATTCTTAAATTTTAATAGGTGATTCAATTTTCAGTTTTAACTTTCTTAGTTTAATGCTAAATACTTGAGCTTGCTCGAAAAATAGTTAGCTATGTACTTCTTATATAATACCGTCACTTTGATACATAATTATGAAAATGATAGATTTAATATTATAGATCAAATTGATAGTAAAATTGAAAGTTCAGAGATTTATTATAAAATTTTAAATACAAGGAATATGTGGAAATAATTTTGAGAGTTTTGGAGCCAAACATGCAATTTAACTTAATTGAGGTTTGCTAATTTTGAATTGAATTATTAGTGCAATTTAAGAAGATTATTAAATTACATATACGTTGATTTAATGATTTTCTCAATTGGAGATATATGTTAATTACCACTGAGCTAGGCTCATTTTAAGAATTATAAATCTTCATTTTCTAAACATGGTAATTAGAAAAGGAAAGAGACTTCCCAACTTTCTTATTCCCCCGCAAAGAAGAGCTCTCATGGACAAGACATTGACATTGTCTAAAAATTAATTTATACCTTAAATTATATGGGTTGAATGAATTAAAACTCTAAATTAATAATTGTATCCATTAATACCATAATATTTCATAAGTGAATCAATTTACACTATTTATTAATTTATGGTTTTTATTGATGTCATTTTTTAATGTATAAATTAATTTTTACCCTTTTCTTTTGTACTGTTCTGTTTTGGAAATCTTTTTGGCATCAGATTACAAAGAAGAAAGGTCCATGCTGAAATTGCAATTTTCCCTTTTCTTTTTCTACCACACCCCATGGTATACTTTTGAGCTTAATGGGCCTGAACTAGTTTTTGGGCTTTGAGCTTGATTATTGGATTGGGTTAAATTTGTTTAATTGAATTATGAATTCTAACTGATTCAATTTTTTAAAGATTTCACTAGTTACGTTTGAAGTTAATTTTTTTTTTCTTTATGCAGAAGACTATGGTTGTTTCCCACAATATCTTAATAATTTACATATTTGGTATCATTCATCTATTAATGGGTGATAATATATATCTTTCTAAGTTAAATTATTCAAATATACATTTTAAAGTTTAAAAACTAAAATAAAATAAACCTATCATAGAAAACAAGTTTTCCTAACAACATTAATCTTAACTTACAAATCCCAACTAAAAAAAAGAAGAAAAAACGTTTTTGTATATATATTTATATATTTAGTTCAATGTCTTTATCTACTTAGCTATGCTCGAATGCTCGAATTGACTGTATATTAATAAAGTCAATTTCGTATATTTTAAACTAACATTTTTTAAAAGACTAAACTAACTTGATTTGTATAGTTCAATTTTTCTCTTTCTTTTATTTTTTTTTTTTGTAAATTTGGAGTATAAATTCAACTAGTTAATGCATCAGCTAAAGATAAAATATTTGAAGCTAAGATAAAATATTTGAATCTCTACCTTCCCGTCTTTCCTCCCTCAATTGAATTAAATGAAAAAAAAAGTTTCAAACTTGTTTTGAATAATATTCAATCAAACATTTCATATTATAATCTAACCTTGTCTTCAAGTAATTCAATGTACTGATGGAATTTTCTAAATCATTGAATTTTACAGATCATCCCATTTTTCAAATCATTAAATTCTTTTAGTCAAATTTAAAATTTAATGATATGACTAAAGCAAAAGAAAGTATTTTTCAGCTCCATTTGGAAATGAAGCATTCAACTTTATAAAAGTACATGTTTCTTAACTACATAAATGTGACCGACCCTTTGATCTGTATGTCCCTATACATGTGGTATGCGCATTGTCCCCATACTCATACATACTTAAAAGTCATTACTTGGTGGGAGTTGCGTCCCATGTGGCTTTAACCTAAGACCTCAAAGTTATTCTTTGAAACCTCAAGCCACCCAAGCTATTCCTTTGGGACTCAAACGAACACTGGGTATCTATTTAGTTCATGAAGTTGTAAAATAGAGGTCCCTAAATTCAGTTATTGAAACATTTTTTTTCCAAAATTTTTGGGTAAATATTCATAACTTCTCTCATTTAAATCTAATATTTAACAATTTAAACATAAATTAAAAAAAATATATGGCTTAAATTTATTGAGAAATTGACGTAATATATATATATTTTCGAAGTGTACAATATAAAATCAAAATCAATAAATCCGAATTCGTAGCCAACCTTGATCTAAAAGTTTTGAATTTGCTTAATTTCGTAATCAACTTCCGTCATTTGTTTTACAGATTTATTTTTTTAATTTTATTTTAAATCCAGAGAGATGTTGAAGTTTTTGTTAGGAAGATGCTAAAAAATGAAAAAGGTGAGAATTGAAATTTTTGTTAGGGGAGAGAAGTTAATAATAAAATAAAAACGGTGAGAATCAATTAGGGTAAAAAAATAATTCCAAACTATAATTTAGTCAATGACCAGAATAAACAGTTTGGGAAAAATATCCCAACTTCTCCCATGAAAAAGGCAAAAAAAAAAAAAAAAATTACAATTTTTCTGAAATGTGCTAAGGTTTAAAAGAAAGAGGAAATTTTGTTAAGAAAAAAAAAGGGTTTAATTTATGTTTTAATTGACATAGTTTTAAACTTTTCTTTATCTGAGTTATATTACTTTCAAAATGTTGATTATGATTAATTAATTCTAAAAGACAGACTATTTTTTTTGGTTACTTTATCCAAAATTTACACAAAAATTATATACTGCTCCTTCCCAAGGATATAATTGTCATCTCTTATATGTTCATGATCCTTCCTTTCCTAACCAATGTGGAATTTGTTTGCAACATAATTCATTAAAAATGTTTTATTCTTTCTTAGTAAGAGGTTCAAATATGTATCTCATTACTTATACTAAAAACAATAAAAAAATACAGAGTTAAATGGCAATAAATGTGTTGTTTACTGGATTGATAAAATCATATATTTTTTAAATATTTTAAAGATATTAGGACGATTAAATTTACAAAATAGATAAAATCAGAAACTACGGAACCAAATTGAACATTTGCCGTTTAGCTAGTTAAAGCATGTTTTAGTCGAATTCTGATTGCTAGAAGGATTATGGAGAGATGAATTGAGATGAGACTTAAAACTAAGGTGAACACTCCGAAACTTAAGTTAGTCTTAAGTCGATCTATTTGGCGTAAATTTGCAATTAGATTCCTACGTACATGAAGGTAGAATAAGTTCTAGTATTTACAGGTGTCGTGTAGTTGAGACAGTTGATCGGTCGCAAAGCACGTTTTGTAACGTGCGGCGCAAAATTGAGAGTAATGAATGGGCAATCGAAGGACAATTTTCATTAGTTCGACTGTTCACAATCTTTGATTTGCCAATAATTCATCTTTTAGACTCTTAAGATCGAGTTAATAATTGAAATTTGTATTCCAAAATCTTTTATGCTCTGTTTAGTACCTCGGATTTTGAAGGAATTCAAAATCATGACAGATTTCAAATGAATTCCACATATGATTTTGAATAAAGATTTCAAATCATATTTTTAAGTAAAAAATTTTCCAGATCAAAATGGTGGATCTTGCCGGATTTGATAGACTTTCAAAGTAAATTACATATTTAACCTCGTCATATTTTAATTTTTAATTAATAGATTTAGAATAAAAGCCTAAATCAATAAAATTTCTATTTTTTTTCATTTTCAGTGAATATCCAAACAAAGAAATCTAATTTAATTCGTTTCAAATCATTTCAAACGAGGGAAAGAATTTAAAATCATTTTTCGGAGTTAAAACCACGAAATTTAAAATCATTTCATCTACCAAATAGAGGATTATGGTAAGATTACCCGTGACAGATCTCCGAGACACCTCGTGGGTTTGAATCTTCATTTGTTGTCCTAACAAAAAAAGAAAAAGAGGGAGGAAAAAAATGCACGCTCGGCGAGAGTCCGCTAAAATCCGTCACCTCTGCCATAGACTTGCTTCCTCCTTCGGCAGCTCACCGGAGGCACAGGCATCGCCGTCGGACTGCGACGGCGCTGACCCACGCGCCACCGTTTCAAAGCTTCGGCCGCCGCTTGCCACATCTCAAAAGTTCAGAAACACACCCGTCGCCACGACAGAGCGAGAGCCTTCAATTCTGCCGTCGTTTTCCTTCGATCTCATCATCATCGTCTCTCCCCAACCACCAAGGGTCCCACCCCATCTCGCGGAGTCTTCCTGTTTCTGAAACCCTATACGTACGAGCCGCCACCTGGCCCTCTAATTCCGCGCCGTTTCAGATGCTGCCACCGCGAGGATCCGTTCTCCTTATCGGCGCAATCGTAGAACACGATAGCCATACCGCACAGTCGCTTCACGAAGAGACGAAATTGATAATGACTGTAAACTTTTCGAATGTCTTGAATGCATTCGTCAATGGATGTTTCAGACGGAATTTCTATCTAATTAGAGATTTCCCTAACGCTAATCCATGCGGTTTGAGTGGAGCAATGGTGAGAAAACTGATTATATAGCCATGTCATGAATTGCATATTTGAATTGGAAATGGTTACTGGTTCTGTGATTTCTTACCATGAAATTTCTCATGAGCAATCTGTGTTGCTTCTCTCATTTACTTCTTATTTCTTTTTTAATGGCTTCATTTTGATTCTTGATTCTTACCTTGTTGAATCTACACTGCCATTATCCATTTCATTGTTATTGATTAGTACCTTGGTATAAATTAGAATACTCATTTCATCACTCTCTCTCTATACTTCTATGGCCTTCACTTCAAGAGCATATAATCATAATTTTGGGAATGCTTTCTTTCTCTCTCTACTTCTATGGCCTTCACTTCAAGAGCATATAATCATAATTTTGGGAATGCTTTCTCTCTCTCTCTCTCTTAATGTATTTGTCTTGATGGGACATTGGTTATTCAGTTTCCAACTACCCCAACTAGCCATATAAACAGAATTTCATATCATGTTTCCTAATGAAATAACAAGCATGCCCTTTATAATATAATAATTAAACTGAAATTTATTACTTGTGTGTTATGAGTTGAAAAGTGAAAACCAACGGTGTAATTTTCTAAGAAGAGCATACTATTGGCTAAGTATTATGTTTTATTGTTACAATAGAATAGGTGTATGTACCTTGTTTGAACTGTATGAAGTGGGTTGGTTGGCTTCTATTGTCTAGAGTAGAGATTTTCTTTATTGGCCCATCAAAATTAATGGCACTTTTGATCTACCAAACTGTGTTTACAGGCTGGAATTCTCATTTCTTTACGAGCAAAGTAAATTACATGGCTGTCTTAGTTGGTAGAGAACTAGAATATATGCACACTACAGAGAATGAGTGGAGCCAACTGAAACTAGATCTTCTCACTCTGTCTCTAGCCATGGAGGTTTTCATGGCAATATGTTTACTTTCTGTTTTCTATGCTTTCTTCTGCATTTGGAAGCTGATTCTGCGAAGGAGAGATCAGTGCTGCTATCTGTTGGGGTATGAGTGCTATAAAGCTACTGAAGACAGGAAGTTGAGGATGGAGTCCTGTGTAAATATCATCTTGAGGAACAAGAATCTGGGACTTGAAGAATACCGATACCTGCTCAGAAGCATGGTCAACTCGGGATTAGGCAGCGAAACCTATGGCCCAAGAAATGTAATTGCAGGCAGAGAAGAATGCCCTTCTCTGTCAGATGCTATTTCTGAGATGGATGACGTGTTTTCAAGCACACTCGACGAACTGTTTGCCAAGACGGGAGTTTCCCCATCTGACATAGACATACTCATTGTGAATGTGTCTTTGTTCTCCCCAGTACCCTCGTTGACTGCTTGGGTAATAAACCGTTACAAGATGAAGGAAGACATCAAAGCATTCAATCTCTCTGGGATGGGTTGCAGTGCAAGTATTGTTGCTATTGATCTTGTGAAACACTTGTTCAAGACAAACAGGAATGCTTATGCTGTTGTTGTAAGTACAGAATCTATAGGACCAAACTGGTATAGCGGGAAGGAACAGCCGATGATGCTCACGAACTGTTTGTACCGTTCAGGGGGCTGTTCGATGCTCCTGACAAACAATGCAGCTTTGAAGCATTCTGCTCTGCTGAAACTGAAATGCATTCTTCGAACGCATCTAGGATCAAGTAACGAAGCATATGGATGTTCCATACAAGTGGAAGATGACCATGGCCATCGAGGTTTTCGTCTCACCAAACACATAAAAGCTGTTGCAACTCAAGCTCTCACCATCAACCTCCAAAGGCTACTGCCTAGAATCTTACCACTGAGGGAACTACTTCGCTATACCATCCTAACTCATCCGCTCTGCAAAGTCATCAACCCCAACATCGAGGCAAAAAAAGTGCGCTTGAATCTCAAGAGTGGAGTTGACCACTTCGGGATACCGCCGACTGAAAGGGCAGTCATCGATGGGCTCGGTAGGAGCTTGGGTCTGAGTGATTATGACCTAGAGCCTGCTAGAATGGCACTCCATAGATTTGGAAACACATCCACTGGTGGCCTCTGGTATGTTTTGGGCTATATGGAAGCCAAAAAAAGGCTCAAAAAGGGTAACAAGATTATGATGATAAGCTTTGGAGCAGGCTACGAATGCAACAGCTGTGTGTGGGAGGTTATGAGCAACTTGAAAGATGAAAATGTCTGGAAAGACTGCATCCAGAGCTACCCTGCAAAAACCACTGTGAATCCGCTTGCAGAGAAGTGTGGTTGGATCAATGACGAGCGTCTATCATTTGTCAAGTTCGACGACATAAAACGAAATCTACAGCAACAAATTCTTTGAAGAAGAAAAGGTCTGTTTTCCTCTGCACTTCATCTTTCTCCGTTTCTACAAATTTAGTGAGCTGAAGTTTCTGGTTTTAGAGGTTTTATGACTACTATATGTTTTGCTTGTAAAAGATTGGTTGTTTTTGTTGCTGCTTTATTTACTTGAGCGATGAAAAATGCTAGAAATGGCAATCACAAGGTGTTTTCCTGCAGCTTCCAACTTTTCTAACTTCAAAATTTTCTACTGAATTAATGAATTAAGCTTAGTGAACGGTGATCTTCTCCTATCATATTTGGTAAGTCATGTCATTTTGAGAAATCACAAAATACATTATGTTAATAATATGTGCACTTTAAGACTTAATAATCTACTAGCAAAGACTAAATAGTTGTTGAATGTTATATTTGTGAAGAAGTATATATATATATATATATATATATATATTTGTAATTATGGTGTTGAATTATGGTGTTATAATTTCTCCTACTATGAGAATGTGCTGTGAGAGTGCATTAAAGTTTGTAGCTGGTGAAATCAGTATTTTATGGCATAAAATTTGTACATAGTTATTGAGAAAAACACTGTTGAGTGAAACATGTGGAGGGAGAGCCATTGCAGTTCATAGACAACTACTTTCTATCTCACAAATATTCATGGACATGAGACCTCAGATTTCTATCGGGGTTCAAGTCGAAACTGTGTCGAATCAAAACTGTTTGGTTAGTTCGTAGAAGAGAAGACGAGAAATCGAAAAATTGACTCACCTCACTGCATTTGGGAAATCGTCAAACCGAGCAGAATTTACTTATTTATTATTTTTTTTTTTGTAATATTTGCAGTTCAGTTTGGGTTCATTTATAAAATCGAATTTAACCGAGATGGGAATACTCCTAATTTCTATTTGGGTTCTACTAAAAAAGGGAATGAAGTGAAGAAGAGAGAGATTTGATGTAAAAATGAAAATACAAACTTTACAAATTTAGGTTTTGAGATTTTGTTTTTAGTTCATTAAAGCTAACAAAACCTGTGGTCAATGAACAATAATAGATGTAATGAATATAAATCTAATGTCGACAATAATCTTATTTTATATTATCCTCTTTGTCTTATATTTTCAAAAGTTTTTTAAAATAATAATATGCGTCTTATCCACCAGATTAAATCGGAGCCATTCAATTTTTCGTAATTTATTAATTAAAATATCATTCTTTTTTTTTCAGTAAATAGAAAAGCATAAGCAAATTGAGAAATACATATTTGACATGAAATTGTGAAAACATTGGAAATTTGGAAATGATGAATAATTATGAGGCAAATAGAAAACACAATGTAGAGTCACTCTCATGTGATAAATACATGGTTGGAGCTTCTTCTTTAACACTTTCACCAACTTTCCATCCCAAAGCATTTATATATTGGTCCTCTTTCTCTTTCTTTTTTGTTGCACACCAATAAATTCCCATTAATAAAACCACCAAAAATCTCTTTGAAAATTAATTATAAAGAAAAGGTTTACGGTCCGTTGGTCGGTGAACTTTTAGATTTATTTTACTTTAGTCTCTGAACTTTTAAAAAATAATTATTTTTGTCTCACCATATAATTGTCTCAATCCTAATTTAGCGTCTTAATGCTCATTGATTTACTTAATTATCATACATGAACATGAAGTTAGGATATTCATTTGTTAAAACAAAATAATTGCTAATCTGAAGATAGTTCAACAGATTAGAACATACATTTTCGACTAAAATGTTGGAGGTTTGAATTTCTTCCCCTATATATATGTTTGTGTGCATGCTTGTGTATGCACGTAGATAAATGCCAAAATAATAAATGTCACTAAAATAGACATTTTGAAAATACTAAAAAATTTAAGAATTAAATTACACGATGCGATCTTATAATTTTCTAATCCACATTGCTTCTCAATCACGTTCGTTTTCGACATGTTAGTCATGTTTGGTAACACTTTTATTTATTTTTATTTTTAGTTCAAGAATTGCAGGTGGCGATCAAACCATCGACCTTTGCAATGGTGTTAATTAAGGTATCTTCTCTACTCTACTTCGAGTTAGATTGTTTTTTTATTTATTATTAATATAAACATATATTTATTAAAGTAAATCATTTCGGTTTATTGTTATTTCTTTTACTTATACATTTATTATTTTTTGTTTTCTAAAATTTATATATGTATATAAAAAATTCACTTAAAGCTCAATATTATTGTTTTGAAAAATAAATATTTGGAAATTTTACACTATTTATTTGACTTTTTTGGGTACAACATATATCCATAAATAAGATAAATCGATAAGATAGTGATTAACATCAACATTTTGAACAATTAGAGAAACCACAACTATTTAGATTAGAAAGGCTCAAAATTATTTACAATTTTTTTAAATAGAAAAATGTAATACATTAGTAAAATTATATAACTATTTATCATTTTAACTTTATCTTTAGCAACGTTTTTTTGGTGGTCGATAGGTGTCTTAACTAATTGAGTTATACTTAGGTTAACATTATTTTACTATTTCAAAAACTATTTTTATGAATTGATAAAAGAGAATTAACTCACTCAATTAATAAGTCAACCGAATTTCCTTGGGTCGAAGACGAAAATAGGCCGTAGTAATTATTCATTCATTTAAAATTGGGCAAGTGAGGAAAAGAAAGTGTTGCACCAACAAAGAAAATGAACACTTATTGTAGACACTAAAAGGCAAAAGTTTAGAAATAAGTGAGTTCTAAAAGATAATAATGTGGCCCAAACTTAATTTAGAATTTTTTTTTCTTTTTTTTTTTTTTGTGTCTTTGTTGTGACCAACTCACTCTCATCTAAAGATTTAATTGTGGCCACACCATAATATATATATATATAAATCAAATGTATGGTGCTACTAGTACGATGGCATCTTCATCTATGGGGAGTGAGTAAGAGTCATGAAACTGTAATATTTATGACATTCTCATTATTGCATTTGTCAAAACTAAAAAGAAAGTATGTACTCAATTTATTTCATGTCACGTGCTAAAAATGCAACAGGTTAATCTAAACATAAGTCAATAGGTAAGGCAACGAGTTAAGGTATTTATGTTCTACTAGAAAGCTTGATCATTTGTTGCTATACTAAAAAATAACAGTAACATACTTGATGGTAAAGTTAATAATTAAAAGGGGAAAATATACTTTTTGATCTTTGAGGTAAGTGTCTATTTGGTCTCTGAAATTTCAAAACGAAGGTTTGATGTAGGTGTCTATTTAGTCCTCAATGTTTCAAAATAGACATTTTTTGTCCTTAGAGTTTGAAAAATAATTGTAAATGGTCCTTTGACCGTTAGTTGACCAAAAGTGTTCGCTTTGAAACTTCAGGGACCAAATACATACCTACCTCAAACCTTAGGTACCAAAAATGTATTTTTCCTAATTAAAAATAATTTTAATCCTCTTTGGGTTTTAGGTTTACAGTTTATGGGGTGGTTGGATGAAGATTTCTTTCTAAAAAAAATTAAGAACAAAATACACTATACATATATTTAATCTCGAAAGAGACACTTTGGTCCTTAAACTTAAGTTTAGCAAACTAACAAACCACACAATCGTCAATCAAATATTAAAAACATTTTTCAAAATCTCATGGACTGAAAAAATTTACGATTATAAAAAAAAATGTGTTTAGGAGTAATAATAAGATTGATTTAAAAAAAAAAATAATTTAAGTATAATTAATTTTTCAAAATAACCCTCGAATGATATTTAAAAAATCAAATGATATTTAAAAAATTAATTTAAGGTGGTTTTAAGCTTTCTTGAAATAAATTTTTTAATTTACCGAACATAATTAATAAAAAAAAGAGGGGTTATGACGCTAACAAAAATGATTTTGACATACCCAAATCACACTCAAACACACCATAAAAATCTCCTTCGAAACTCGAGGCAGGGATCAAAGCAGTAATTTGTTCAAAATTTAATAACAAAAAGCTATTCATCCTCTTTAATAGACTTCCTGAAGTAAAATTGGATTTCATTTCACATTTCACTCCTTCAACTGAAACAAAAACTAAACCATCAACTAACCAAACTCAGCATCTTTCTTCTTCATCCTTCCTTTCTCCTTTCTTCTTTCAAGAACCACAACACCATGGCCAAATAAACTCCCCTAGATATGCAAAACATTATTCAATTCTTCGACACAAACCGCATCCGCACCGGATGAACTCACCTCTGCTTCCACCCTTACCCACCCATGCCTGGATGAACTCATCCCAAATCTGCCTCACCACCATTCAGGTTGGAGAAAGGACAAAAATAAGCTAATTTTGCTCGGTAGATTCTAGTTTTTATGTTTCAAGTGCAAAGAGGAAATGAAACCTTGATTTAGTTCTAGACTTTTCGAATCTATCAAAGAGAAGAACATTCTGACACAAATGAACACAGAGAGAGCGAGGCAGCAAGGGGTGATCTAAAATCAGACCACATTCATATTGGCAAAAGATTTCGTTGCTTAAAGAGTCATTAACCAAAACCATTTCATTATAACTCAGGACACTAAAGTATTACATGAAAAAGAAAGCACTTGAAAGTTCATAGATCTAAGAATAAGATTCAAAATGGGTACTCAAGTCCAAATAACGTTATAGATATAAATCAAAAGCCAACATGAGTAAAAGATGCATGATACCAACGATGATCGATCAATTCACCCTATGCCTACACCTTAATGGCATACTTCCTCAATGGGTAGTACATCTCTTTCTTCTTCTGTCGCTCGGTCTTTAGAGATGCCTGTAAAACACAATACAATAACATGGAATTAGAAAGATGAAGAAAGACAGTCAACACTTTACTTACTCATTATTTTAAGGCTGGATAGCAATAGCTTTAACATGACATACAAGACAAGAAAATTAGTATTCTAAACATCAAATGTTCAATGCCCAAAAAGTTGAGTGATAAAGAACCTCGAAATTGTATACATTCAGCATTCTACATAAAGCATAAAACTGAGGGTTGTCTCAATAATAAAAACGAAGACGTTGAAAATAGTTACAGGCTCTGAATACTTGAGCATTATTCAGGTTAATAAAGGATCCTTCCGGCACCATTGTGTTCAATATCTCTGAGAAACAAACTCTTTTTAAAATTGCTAGACTAAGGGTGAATTCAGAATCATTCTAAAAAAGTTGTTTGATAAACTAATTCAATGTTTCATCTAGAAGTATATTTACTTGTTTTTAAAATTCCTGTAACTAGTACAGCAAAGTATCAAGAAGATTATAAAATGCTTTTAATTTTAATTGATTAATAAGCACTATTTAAAATTTAAACCAAACACTAGCAAAACCAATAAGCAATTAAAAGCGATGTCAAACACAGAGTAAGAAGCGCAGCGTAAATTTAATAATGGCCAAGGTGGTAAATCAATTTTCACATACCATACCAAACACGAAGCTCCATTGGAAAAACAACATTCAAAATAAAATCACACTACACAACATAATCCTCGACCATTAATCTAAGAAATCAAATTCAAACTTATACAGCATACTGCACCATTCATTCGACGAGGAACCAAATATTTAGCAGAAATTTAAGCACAGAGATACGAAAATACTTCGAAGGAAGAAAGCGCTTACTTGGTGCTTGGTGAGTCTTCTACGAATGGCCCTGGTCTTCTTGGGGCGCAAATCAAGAGGCAAAAGCTTCTTCTTCTTGTAAGCTTCCCTAAGCGCGGCCTTCTGTTTCTGAGAAATCACTGTCAACACCTGAGCGATTGACAACCTCACCACCTTACTGCAGTCAAGAACACCCAAACAAACGCCAAGAAAAAAACATCACAAAAAAAAACCCCCCCAAAACACAAAAATCAAGAGAAAGATTGAATATCGCACATTTTGGAGAGCTTGTTGGGAGCACCACCGGTGACCTTAGCAACACGTAGAAGAGCAAGCTCCGCCTTAAGGTCCTTAAGCTGGCCCAAAAGATCTGCCTTCGACTTCTGTCTAAGCTCGTGAACCTTAATTCTCGCTGCTCTCAATCGAAAACATCCAGGAAAGCAAGAAACAAAAACGCAGAGAAAGGAGAAACAAATCAATCCCGATCGATAAATGTTCATCAGCAACAAAGAAATTCTTAAGAAAAAGCTTCCATATCCACTAATTCGTAAGATTACCCATTAGAATCTGGTGAGGAGAAGCCGGCTGCTCTGTTGGGGATTCGGCGGAGGTCTGCAACTTGCAAAACCCTAGGTTCAAGAAACTGAAGGAGAAGTTCGAATCGAACCTATTTAAGACGCCCGTAATTTCATTCCTTTCAATTGGGTGGGCTTTTTCTCGATGCCGATTGGGCCTGTACCGCTTGGCCCAGTATGAGAATGGGTTGGGCTTTCACTGTTTGGCCCACTGTTGTTTAGTTCGTATTAATAATTAATCTTAAGCTAAATATATATATTATTCACTCATATTAAGATTTTTTTTTATTATTTAGTATCTTTGTGTTTTATTATTTCACAACCATACGTTTTCATCATTGGATTTTAAATATAGTAGATGATAAACTTACCTATCAGGATACTCGGCGAGTTTGTATAAATTTAGATGATGAATTATACCATTACGTGAGGGAAAATTTTAATTTCTCATAAAAAATATTAGAATTAAGTAGAAATTTCCATCTTCTACCTTTTAGGTGACTTCATTTATGTTTCAAATTTATGTCTAACCTACTAAGTATCATGATTATTATAAAACGCATTTAACATCTATTAACGGAAATAACATAATTATAAAATATAAAATCGTAAACGATTAGATTAAAAAATTAAAATATAAAATCGTAAAAGATTTAGATTACAAATTTTTAAACAATGACTGAAACACTGAACCATAAAATAAAAGATTTCATAAATTTCCACAATTTATGTAGGGTATCAACTGTCTGGTATTTTTCTTTATTTTTCTTAGGGGTCTGAAAATTTTCTTAATATTGATGTTCTCTCCAATGTTTATGTAAATTAAAGTTTCGGTATTTTTCGTCCATTTCAACATTGCTTTAAATGTTACCCTCGGATGTTGGTGCAGTGGTGAGAGACTTGGGTGTTGATACGCAAGATCCAGGTTCGAACCCTCTTGTATTTAGTAGTAAAAAAAACATTGCTTTAAATGTTCTAAATGTTGTCACTTTTTTTAGAGTACGATGACCAAAATGAACATTCTAAAAGTATAATGATTAAAATAAACAAAATAAAGGTATATTGTCCCATATAAATATTTTCTAAGGTGCCATTGATCAATATGAGCCAAAGTCAAAATATAGAAACTAAAATAACAATATAATTGAAAATTTTTTATAGGTATAATTTGAACTTTTTTATAACTATATTCTCTTTGCCCATAATCTCAATGCAATATCAAAGTTTGATAATAATTTAAATAATTATTGATTCATCCTTTTTCAATTTATGCTATCTCGAGAATGCCACGTATGAAATGAATATTTTGATTCACTGATTTTACTAATCCTATGATACGAATTTGGTATTTACCTATCATAATAATTAGTGCTTTGATTCTTTTATATTACATAAAATAGTGATATTATATGCATTTAAAAATATAGGTTATATTTATAATTCATTTACGTATATTAACTGAGTTAATTAGGTATGTCAAACCGAACATAGCTCAAATGGTTAAGGCACCTATCTCTGACTAAGAAGTCATGAGTTACAGGAGAAAAGACATCTAAAACTCGTAGGCTCATTCTTCAACAGACACAGGATCAGAAGATGTTTTCAAATATAGCATGGATTTTAAATTTTTATAGTTTGTTTTATATTACATTTCAAGAGTTTAAATGGGATAATACTAATTTTTTAAAATTTCAAAAAATTTTCTTTACTTTATGCCATTTTAAAATTCTATTTAGAAATTTATTTTTTGAGAATATATTTAAGAATTTAAATCTTAGACTATAAATTTTTTTAATAATATCTTAACCAATGGATCTATGTTCTAGTCAATATTTTAACTCGATAAATTAGAAAAATAATAATGGTAACTTGCGTGTAATTTATAAATTTATATAATATAATTTAAACATAAGATTTGAGATAGAAAAAACATTAAGGTAAAAGGATTTAATATCTCCTTTAATTATTTGATCCAACTTACAATCTTTATATAATTAAAAGATTTGACTTTTTTAGGGTATTCTTCTTGTTCTTTTTAAATGTTATATTATCTCTTTTGATTATTTAATCAACAAATTGAATATTTCTTGAACTGAAAGTAATCCATAACTTCAAGTGTTAAAATCATTGTTAATAAATTAAATTAATAATCCTTTTCAATTGCCTAGCCACATGAAGCTTCCATTTTATTTATTTATGTTGTGGTGGTTTTCTTAAAGGCATCAAACTCACATAATGATCAAAGAGATCATGAACTCTAATAATGCCAATCATATTTTTCTTAAACAAAATGAGTTTTAAAACATTAAAATTTGTTTAGTTATAATCTAATATATTATTAATGTAAATTTAAGGTCAAATAAATTTTGTTTGCTTTTAAAGACAGATGGTAATTAATTATACAAGACCAATTATTAAGAGTATGTTTTCTACATATAATAATATATATAACCACCCCATTTTATAATGTATATATATTTATTTTTTCAACAATTATAGAATAGAATTGGGAGATTGAAATATTGACTTTTGAGATGGTAAAATGTGTCTTATCCACTAAACTATATTCTGATCGACAATATAAACAATTATTTAATCATCTTCATCAAAATTTGGAGCTATATTCCAATCCAAAACATAGTTCAACCAATATATTTTGCTAATTGATTGTTTGATGGGTGATTAAATCTCAACTTATTAATCACTTTAAGAGAGAAGTATATGAGATAAATATAGACAAATTTTGTATATATAATTGAAAATATCATTCAACGTTAACAACTAAAATATAATTGAGGTTTGAATCCACTCATGTTAGAAATGTGACCTAAAATCTCATATATTGACTAAGTTAAAGGATAATCGTCTCTATTGGTACAAGACTTTATAGGTGAAACCAAAAAGCAAAATCACGAAGATTTCTAGTGGATTAATAGCATACCATTCGTTGAATAAATTAAATGATTGAATTTATAGAAACCTAATTCTCAAGTTAAGTAACAATTTACCATATTAGAGATAATATAACTAAAAGGGTTAGTTTAATAATTGCGCATTGGTGAAGAAAAAGAGTGAATTATTTACATTTTCATAGCTAATGCAATAATGTATATAGGTAGATAAGAGAGAAGGTAAAATTATACACTAAAAAGGGAAAATTATTGGGCAATGGAAGAATATAGAATAGTCCCTCTCTTCCAAGCTGATCCATCATGAAAGGGACTTAGCCATATCTCATTCTAAAGAAAGAAACAAAAACCAAATTATTTTTATGCAAAACAAACAAAAACTCCCCATCTTAAGGGCCAACCTTCATAATATCTTCCAAAAAAAAAATGAATATAGGGTTTGAAGCATAACCTTACAATGACAAATGGACAACATTTGAGACAGAAGAAAGAATAACATTATTGTTAAGATATATGTTTGAAGATGTGTTTGGTTCATGAAGTTAGGTTGTGTACAATAAAGTTAACTCGAGACTATATTTGTTACCTAAGCTTAAATTTTATTAGAATGGATATTTACATATTTTTAAAAAATCATGTCCCATGACCAATTCTAAAGTTTTGGTTTAAGAAAAATCAAATTAGGATCCTGCTGCTATCATTTTAACATTATATATAGAAGAAGAATCAAACAGTAAGAATGATAAGGTATAGTACGTGTATGAAGAGAGGATTTAAATCTACAACAAGATTACCGATAGACAACGACAATGTCTTGTGGTCGAGTCCTTAGAGGTTGTGATTTGTCCATTCCATACGAGACTAAAAATTTCAAGTTAAGAAGTCGAGATTATTAGTGATAAAATTATCTATCCCAATCCAATCCTCTCCAACTCTTCGTAAAGATATACATAATTTTAAAGGAAAATAAGAAACTCTTACCTCAAATAGGTGAGTCAATTTTGTACTTTAAATTTTCAACTTCATCAATATTTTAATTCTTAATTTGATTACATGTTACAATTTGATCTCGATTTTTCAAAATGGAAAATTGGGCCGGGATTAAAAGAATAAGGTCGAATTTACTTACCCGCAATTGTAATGAGAATTAATCGAAATGAAGATCAAAAGCACTACCATAAGTTCTAGAATTACATTCTCTCCAAATACGAGATATAGAAGCAAGACTGCTTCCTAACTCTATATCTAGGTGACTGATCTTTGCTAATACATACGATATACATATCCACTCTAGCTCTATACACCATAGACAAATACGATGTGAGGAACCTATTGATACATCCTAAATGATTTTGTTAAACATATATTCAAATAGGTGGTCTCGAGTCTCAATCTCATCAAAAACAGAGTACACATATAAAATTAGATTATACAAACATCAAAGAACGGACACGATATTGGAGATCAACAGATGATCACAAATAACCAACCAACTAAAAATGAATATTCGTGGATACAACCAAACAAACCAAACCACATGATAGGACAAGAGTATCTATTAACGTCACATTTAGGCAATCAATCAATTTGACACCTAACAATCAATTTTCAATATTCTAGTTTTCAAGCATTAATTAAGCTTCTCTCCAAATTATTTCCTTTTCACTAATGGGCAAAGTATATGTTTGTTATTATTGTGTGTTTTTTTTTCTTTCTTTTAAGTATTAATTAAAAGATACAACACATATAAATTAAATTATACTTAAAAAGTTGTTTATAAAAAATAATTAAAATTAATCAATAATCATAAATGAACAATTAATTGAAACCCATGTGAAAATAACAACATACTATTTCTGTTTTCAGTTTTCAGTTTTATTTTCTGGAAACTATTTGTAAAAATCATTTTATAAAATATGTATTTATGTATTGAAAATTTATTTTTTTACAAATAGACTACAAGCTTTTAAGTTTTTAAATAATTTATGTTGGGTACTTTAGTCTTTTAATTAATATGCCTCAGGAAACTTGTATTTAATTAAATATTTGTTGCTAAAAGTGAAGAAAAAATAAAAATTATTCAATATTT
Source organism: Momordica charantia (assembly GCF_013281855.1). Taxonomy (NCBI): domain Eukaryota; kingdom Viridiplantae; phylum Streptophyta; class Magnoliopsida; order Cucurbitales; family Cucurbitaceae; genus Momordica; species Momordica charantia. Next base: position 26,191,209 of record NW_028275167.1, on the reverse strand, counting down.
TAAAGAAAATTATTAAATGCAATGTATTCTACTTTTAATCAATCAATTAATAATATACTCATCAAACTATTTCAATTTTATTTTTTAAAATGAATCTATAAATTTCACATACATTCATATAATAACAAACTAATTATATGAAATTGGATACATTAATATTAATTAAAAAAAAAAGAATCTCTAGTTTTCATATCCATATTGGATACAAAATTATCATGTCTTTTTTTCCCCCTTTTTTTTGGACAAAATGACCATAAAAATAATATGAAGAAGACTATATTATTTTTATTTATTTTTTGAGAAAATGAACAAGACTATTAATGACATAACTTTGAATGCAAATAGTATCATATCCATACAAATAAATAAAATAAAATAATTACGACATGATTTTTAATTTTTTTTTAAATTTAATATAATAATGAAGAATACGTAAGATCATCTGAAATGGTAAAATCAAATAACAACCTTTTTTGATATATAAAATCAAATAACGACTTTAGAAATTAGAACACGGCAACACGTTATTTTTATTTTTTTTTTCTTTCTGTCTTTTATTTTAAATTTCTTTGTGAAAACTAATGAATTTCTAAAATAGGATTTTGGAATCTTATCCAATTATGACATTTGAATTTGATTTGGTAGCATATCTGATGAACAATTTAGTAAAATAAAATATAAAAAGGAAAGATAATAACTTAATATGTAAGTCGGGCATCAAATTATTGACGAGATCAAGTTTAAATTTTAAATAATTAAGATTTTCAAATACATAGAAATTCAAATCGCTGAAATCTTTGTGACATATTTTATCGAAATTTTGTTTTTTTATATTTTTGTTGAAATTTTATGTTAACAATTAATAAGGAAACTTAATTTTCATGTAATAAAAACAGTATACGAAATCTAAAAATGCCATCAATCATAGTACCTAAGTTTTTGTTTCTCTCTTATTTTAATTTCTAGATTTTGAAACCATCATTTTTTTTCCAATCGAAGTTACATTAAATTTTTAATTGAGTCTCATCAACATCATTTTTCAGTCAGGGAAGAAAATGATATGACATCATTATTTATTATTATTATCTTTAAAAATAGAAATTATTATTTATTATCATCCTCATCTTACAATTATAAAGATATAGATCCTTCTTTTTCTTTCGAACTAGAGTATTAAATTTCCAATCAACGTGTCAACATTTCCATCGATATTTCTAATGTTCATTATATCACAAAAAAATCGACTATGTATTAGAAAACATCAACAAAATATCATTAATATATCCATAATATTAATAACAATAAGTTTAAATTTATTTAAGAAGGTAAAATGCTTATTTTTTAATTTAAATAAATTTTAGAATGTTTTATTTTGTAAAATTTTCAAAAAAAAAAATTGTCAAAGATTCACACATTTAAAACCTTGTTTTGAACTATTTTAATTTGAGATAAATTAGACAATAATTTTAGACATTGACAGTCAAATAAAAATTCAAAATGCAAATATTCTGGGCCCCACGTATTGTATTAAAGAAGAAATCAAATTTTAAAAATTGAAATAAAAAACAAACTAGATAAATTATGAAAAAGAAAAAGGAATTTTAGGGTTAAATTAGGATTGATCCTCAAGTAAAGTCTATAAATAGTTTTAGAAGTTCAAAAAATTCAAAATTAAACCTCTTCCCAAATCGAATTCTATCCTTATCCCATTCCTATTCCTATTCCCATTCCCATTCCTTTTCGCAATTATTATTCATAAAATAGAATCCTATTTATTTAATTACCCCACAAAATCCCATGCATTAATCTTCCTTCTCCCTCTTTTCCTAGTATATATAACCTCTCATTAAATCCCCTCCTCCATTCATCTGCTCAACTCTGTTTCTGGGTTTTTTTTTCTTTCTAAATTTTCCCACAAACCAATCAGAATCTGAAGAAATCCCCTCTCGTTTGTTTGCATCTCAGATCTTATTCTCATGGTGATTTTCTCTCTGTTATCGACAATTTCAGATATTGGGTTTTTCTTTTTCTGTCTTTAATTCTTATGATCTGTGTGTTTGCAGGCAATCGAGGAGGAGAATGTGAAATACGAAGAGGTAAGATTTTGTTGTTTGATCTAACATTATTTTCCCGAGAAAATGAAACGAAGGAGAAAATTTTTGCAGGAATTCGTGGAAAGCGCACGTGGGTTGAAGCTGTTCACGTGCAGTTGGATTCCGGTGAAGGAAGAACCTAAAGCTCTGATTTTTATCTGCCATGGCTACGCCATGGAATGTAGCATCACCATGAACAGTTTGTTAATTTTCTTCAATATTTCTCATTAATTAACTTTTTTTCTCTCTTTATTTTGGAGATTTAAAATGATTTTGTTTTTGTTGTTTGGGAATATAATAGGTACTGCAAGGAGACTGGCAAAGGAGGGCTATGGAATCTATGGAATGGATTATGAAGGGCATGGGAAGTCATCTGGCCTGCAAGGCTTTGTTTCAAGCTTTGATAATGTGGTGGAAGATTGCTCCACTTTTTTCACTTCCATAACTGGTCAGCAATTTCTCTCCTCTCTCTAAATTTCTAGTTATTTTATACCCATTTTGTAGAATCTCCAATCCAAGAAACCCCATTCCTCATCTGTTCTCTTGTTCCATTTCTGTGGATTTGAGAATTGTGATTTTCAAGCCCCTCGTCAGTTTGAAAATTTGCACAATACCCAACAGGTAAAAATGAGTATTAATGGACGGGAGAGTCATGGGATTTCGAACACATTACTTTCCATTATGATATTGTCTAGTTTATAATTCTAGTTTGATTGGCTTATTTTGTTGGTATAAAAAAGCAAGTTGATCTTCCATTATTGACTTTTTTTTTGGTTGGGAATTATATAATTGGTTGATTGAGCAGAAAAGAAGGAGAATGGAAAGAAGAAGAGGTATTTGTTGGGAGAGTCAATGGGAGGAGCAGTGGCTCTGTTGATACATAGAAAACAGCCTGATTATTGGGATGGTGCCATCTTGGTTGCACCTATGTGTAAGGTAATTCTGGGTCAGTTTTCCTTTTTTTTTTTTTATATTTCTTATTATGAATTTTTCTTTTTTTTTTTCAATAAAAAGATAGGAGAAAAAACAGAAGAATATATTTGGTAGTTTTGTCTATATTTTAGAAAAAATTAAAAATAAGGAAATAAGAAACAAAAGAAGTTGTATGTTTTCAAAACTTCTAAACATGTTACCAAATGTGTTTACCAAATAGTTGTTACCAAATGAAGCCTATTTTAGAAAAGAGATAAATGATTACCAAACAAGTTTCGATACGTGATTAATAAATGAATCATGTTTTGAAAACGAACCAAGAGAAATAAAAATGATTATCAAACGTATCTGATTTGAAAACCAAAAAGAGTCATGTTTTGAAAATGGTTTATCAATCCGGTATGTTTTTCCCTTTTCCTCTGTCTCAAACATAGATTTTAAAGCAATCCAACTTTTTAAAATTTTACATTTTAGCATTTATTGATGTGTGTATTTTGTATTTGTATTTTCCATTATGAATGGTAGGTTTAATTTTGTAATATATTTTTTTAATTCAACAAATATAGGGGTGGGATTTGAACTTCCCCTCCATTAAAAAAAAAATATATTGTTATTTTAAGTTAACTATAAGTTATATGTTGACAGAAAACTATAGAATTGATGACTTGTTAAACCTTGAAATAATTAAGCAAATGGAGCAATTAAATAATATATGATGTGATGTGCATGCGTGATGCGAGGGCCTGTTGAATTATTGCACTGAAATATATTTTTAAAAAAATAAAATTATAAATAAGCTTATTTTAATTGACCAACTCAAAATCTTTATATATTAAATTAGAAAAAAAGCAGTTTTAGATCCAACCCAGCGTAAACTTTTCCATGGGTTCGAATCTCGAAGAGCTGTGTTATTTTAAAGTTAATATTACTAAATTTAAGTTAAATTACCATTTAGTCCCTATAATTTGTAATTTTGTAATTTAGTCCTTATAATTTTAAAATTTTTCAATTTAAAAAATTGACTTTAATGAGAGTGAGAGTGTAAGGTAAGAGAGATTTAACCAGACTAATAGGGACCAAATTGAAAAATGAAAATTTAAAAGTTACGAGGACCAAGTTGAAAGTAAGCATAAACATTTAACATTAAATAGTATCTGATTTTGTGGGTGCTGACAGATTGCTAAAGACATGAGGCCAAATCCAATGATGATAAGTATGTTGACAAAGCTTAGCAAACTAATCCCTACTTGGAAACTTATTCCAACAGAAGACATTATTGATATTGCCTTCAAAGTCCCTGAGGTTAGAAAACAGGTATTATTCAATCCAAAATCCTCTTCCCTTTTCTTTTTCTTTTTAATTTTCCGGAATGGATGCCGTGTGGCTTAGATGTGGATTCCTATAACCAATGCTCGTTGCTTGAACTTGAATCGAAGACCTCATAGTATAGATGATATCACAAGATCCAAGGTCCTTGCTGTCGTTTTAGGGATAAAATTCATTTCATTTTTCATTTTGTTTAAATGGTTCTAAAAATGTTCCTTTGGGTAATAAATACTAAAAAAAACAATAAAAAAAATTAGATTTATCAAATCATTTGAGGCCTAAAAAAGTATATGTTTTAAAATTTATCTTCTTGGCCTAAAATTTGTAATGTAATTCTCTCATCAAAAGCAAGAATTGTGTTTCTATTTGAATATAATGCTGAATAATAATACCGTCTGAAAAGAATAAAATCAAAGGTGTCATCAAAATCAGGTCAAAATTCTAATTTTGTGCTAAAATTTTAAAGCTTTTTTCGTCTTTGTTTTGTTGACTTTTTGTATTTCATTTCACTTAAATTAAATGATTAAAAGGCAGATGTCCGTGACTATTTCTTAAAAAATTATACAAATAAAATCTTTTTAATAAATTTTAAATTATCAAATAAACATTTTACTCTTTTAAACAAGTTAAACGTTATTAATGTTAATATCATGTCTATATTAATGATATTTTATTGATATAAATATATCTTGTAAATTTTCTTTTTCTATATTATAAAAATATTGATTAACCTCTCACCTCGATGGCAATGAAAATTTAAAATCTGCATAAAGTTTTTTTTCTTTGTTGTTGACTTTTTGTATTACATTTTACTTAAACTCAACATAATCATATTTTAGAGAAAAAAAAACTAAGTTGATGGAACAAACATACAAAACAAGATACAAAATATTTTCAATTGAAAATAAAAAAGAGATTAAAATTTTTGTGATATGTTGTTGGCAGATTAGGGAAAATTCATACTGCTACAAAGGCCGGCCTCGGTTGAAAACTGGCTATGAACTCTTGCGGACAAGTTCAGAACTTGAACGTAATCTCAAAGAGGTAATATATATATATATATATATATATATATATATATATATATATTTGTTGTGTCTGCTGTTTCATTTGTTGTCTGGTTTTTCTTTTTTGCTATTGCTCATTGTGTTTGTGTCTGTTTTTAGGTTTGTCTACCGTTCCTCGTTCTCCACGGCGAAGACGACCGAGTCACGGATAAATTGGTTAGCAAACAACTCTACGACGAAGCGTCGAGCGACGACAAGACGTTGAAGATGTACCCGGGAATGTGGCACGGTTTGTTGTACGGTGAGACGCCGGAGAACATCGACATTGTTTTTGCAGACATCACCAGCTGGTTGGAGGAGAGGAGTGTTGCCAATGGTGATTCTAGGTCGGAACATGAGATTAAGAGGGAAAATGATGGTTTATTGGAAGCCAAACAACAGCAAGAAAGTTCAGATTAATTAAAAACATATATATATATTCTCTTGTTAATTAATTACATCCTTTTTCATTGCCTTTTTTAGTTATATTATGTTTTTTTCCTTTGGTTTATTGTAAAATAAAATTATGATATTATTTATTGTACTTGTAAATAGGGGTGTATACGGATTGGTTTGGAGGCATTTTAAAGACCCACCCCACACGAAAATTCATTTAATTATGCATATATAGAGAGGTCCAAGTAACATTAAAAATTTAAAATTATAATTTAACTTCAATAATTTAGTGGGTTTAGTTGATCAATACTAAATAAAAACATTCATTTGATAACTTTTTTAAAAAAATTAGTTAAAGTTTTACCCAACCAATTAGAATAATTGTTTACAAGTTAATTTTTATAAATTACATTATCAATTTTTCTCTCTGATCCATCAAATTTTTGGATTTTAAATTCTTGGAATATTGAATCATCTATGGTCATGAATTAGATATTATAAAAAAAATTGACAAAATGTAAAAAACATTAACAAAATATCACTAAAATAGACATAATATTAAATTGATATTACGTTAATATTTGGATTTTAAATTCTTGGAATATTGAATCATCTATGGTCATGAATTAGATATTATAAAAAAAATTGACAAAATGTAAAAAACATTAACAAAATATCACTAAAATAGACATAATATTAAATTGATATTACGTTAATATATGTACACGTAAATTTCTACTACATAAAATAAAAAATTAATCAGCAAAACAATAAACTTGAAAGATGGTCTATAGTATCTCTCACTGACCGCCATCGTCAACTATAGTGACCAACCTCGGTAGAAAGAAATAATAAGAAAAAATCTCCAGTATAAAACCCCAATTATCCCATTCCCATTTGATTTTGGGATAGACGACTAACACTAATCTAACATGTGAAGTCATCGTCATCTGCCAATTGGCTCGAACACCAAACCACTAGTACCCCATTCTCCAATAAAGACCTAAAATCCTTAATAATGAACTAAAATCTCCCACACAATTAGTTACAAATGAACTCAACACTTAAATATTATTCTTTATTAAAAAAAAAAAAAAGAGGTTCTCCATCATGAAGCAAGTTAAGCACTACTCATGCTCATGGAATACTCAAATTTCAAAGGATTTCACATTTTCAGGCAGAACCCTAGAGAAAGGAAGGGCAAGTGTAACATCAACTCAACAACATCAATTACAATTAAAGCTAAATTTATAAACAACTACATTCTAAGGCATTACATTCTACATTTTGCAAGAACCCCACTTGCTTGATCTTAATCAAAGTGTCTGTTTTCTGTTGAAATGAAAAAAAAAATAACCAAAAAAACGCCCACTTCCTTGATTAAGTACACTGAAGAACATATCTCAAATACCAGTATCCGTTCCACTCTGTCAAACCTCCAATTTCTCAAATCAAGACGGTCATTTCCATCATCTGCCCCTCAAAGAGTGGCAAGTACAAGGGTAGTTTAGTCACTTCACTAATGTCAGCTTCAAAGCCATTAAAACCCCATCTAAAGCTAGCTGCTGCAACTCTGATCTGCAGAGTAGACAACAAGAGCAACCGTTGAATTAACACAAATTTCCACCACTGAAACATGAGGGAATTAGTTTTCAAAACGCCAAGGAAAAACTCATCACCTTTGGCAATTAGTCCCTCAAATAATCTTATTTCGTACTTCTTCAAGTTTCTTCAGTATCTCACCGGGAGTTCGATCCAATTCGTCTGCAATCTTTCTCTGCATATCTAGGGGAAGGGTCGGGAACTGCTCACACAGATCCCCATCAATCACATCCTGGAAAGATCCATCAAGATTTGGAAGAAAATTAGTTAAGTTCTCAAATGAACAATATTGACTTTTGAATGGCACGTATGATTAGACATTAATGTAAGGAAAATAAGCAGCAGTTGAGTGATGGCACTGCAGCCCAAGATTAAGTGACTGCAGAAATTTCGGTTTCAACATATATAACATGTAAGGGAAAAGAGGACATTAAATTTCATTAAGAGCAGAAGAACAGTCGAATCATTCAGGAATCCATCAAAGGCACATCTCAAAAGATCGATAAACACGAAATAAAACAAACAATAATGAGGAGCAGCAACGAATTTACCTTAACAGGAAAATAAGCTGATCTATAACCCATATGATCTCTTCCACACAAAGGTGGATGTTCCTGTCTCATGTGCATCTCCAAGTGAGAAAAGAAATCAACATCATCACGGGAGGTGAAAGCATGCAATGCTCCCAAGCTTCCCATCACTGTACCGTACAAAATGCATTCTCCACCTCCTGGAATCAAGGATGCCTTTTGCAATGATGTGACCACATCACCGATATGAAACTGTATGATCTCCTCAACTTTGTTAGGAGCCCCATTAAGCTTCCCCTGCTCCCATTTTATCTTTCCACCTGTTGGATCTTCTTCAATCTCATCTGAGACATCTTGTGGTAGCCGCACAAAATAGATATTTCCAAACTTGTCAGCACCTGCCATTGTGTCAAAATCTACATGATATGATGCTGTAAGCCATCTAGGAACAGAATCATCAGCAAATATGTATAGTTGATTCTCATCCCGTCTATACTTGCAATAATGGAATGACTGCAAAAGCAAATGAGAAAAAGACAGTGTTGAGTTAGCACAAACTTGACACAAAATAAACAAAATCTTAAATGCAGGTCATAAGCTTTCCTGAGTATTGCAGTTTTTCTTACAAGAAATACAATTTCAGCGATGAAACAAATCAATAATAGGTATGACAAAAAATAAAAAATTTCTCGATCAAATACTAAATCATTACCATTAAAGATAGTATTGGATAAGGTTTTACAGTTAACAATTTGTCTGACCAGAATGATGAAATTAATGTAGTCCACAACAGCACAGGACACATCATACATGGAACAAATCTGAGAAGGTTGATATGTTTTTGGTGGTGGTTTAAATGATCCAGTTTTTAAATGAAAATAAAATTTTTTTAACACCTTTGCTATACTGTATTGTGCCGGAAAAGGCTAATAAGGAAGGGATCTTATCACAGCAGTTAGAAAATTGAAGCAAATATTAATATAGTAATATGGTGGCATACCTCCTGAATGTCACCAACATAAATCCGATCACGATATGTCTGAATAGACACAATTGTATTCGGGAACAACTTATTTTCACATTTTCGAAGCAATCTTCTTTTACCCAAATCATACAGTCTGAGAACAGATCCTATTCCCGCAAGTAATCTCCCCTGGAACTGAGCTAAAGCGAGAGGAACACCTTCAACTTGTGTCTTGTGCAAAAGCTCAAGGGATTTTCCGTCCTCTAGAAAACGATAAATATGAATATATCCAGCAATTAAACTCCTTTTGGGGAAAAACTGCAGCCCCTTAGCAGTACCAACAGCTAAAAGGGTTCCATATTCCTTGTCGTGGAAATTCACAGTGCAAACACTGAATGCAGCTTCATTGTCCTGAAGCTCCAGCAGACAAGTTGTAGTGGCTGACCTAGGGTCAAGAACTCGGATGCAAGAAACCCATTTTTCAGCCTCTGACTTCGGGTAACCGTAATGCTCATCAGATAAAGGATCATCCTTATCCTCATCATCTCCACCATTCTCCATTTGCTCCATTGCGCCATTTTCCCCAGCCCCTGCAGCCTCAAAGCACTCCTTTCTAGCGGCTTCTCGCTCTTCTGCTGTGAATGCTCCTTGATCACTCTCGATAACAACCAGTAGTTTTCTCCTAGGTTGAAGCACAAACTTCCTTGGAGTGTACCTAAGTGGAATAACTGTTTCATTTAATGTTTCTCCCAATCTCTCAATGGTAAAAACCCTCAAGAAATTTCCAGCTACAGCAACAACACCTTCCGCACACTGATCCGATGAAAATGAGCTTGCATATTCAAGAGTTTCATATGATAGTGGTGTCAATAGAAAATGCCCTTGATGAATATAACCAAGCCAAGGTCTACTTGAGAGGCAAAGAATTGCACGCCTCCCCCTCAAAATTACAGAAAATAGTTTGGGTGCTCTTAATCCTAAGAACCGGGATCGAGAATCAGAAAGTTGACCTGTCACCATATCCACTACTGTTCTGAACAAAACCCCAGAGTGCAATGCAGCATTTAGGAAAAGGCTAGCAGGATGATCTGCACCATCCTCCCCACCTACTGATGCCAGAACTTCAAGAAATAGGAGAGATTCTGGAGCTGAAGAAACACTCTGCACACTTAAAATCTGCATACAGTCATCAGGATCCAATGATAGAATTCGTATAGTGTTGTCATAAGAACCAACTGCTAGGAAACGGGAACGTTGTCTCCCTTCAGGTACTGGGGCAATGTCCAAGCAAGCCACATCTCCAGACATTTCATGCTTCTCCACCTCCATTAGCTGACCAGTCATGTCCACCTCGAAATAAATAAGTTCTCCCCCACTCAAGGCAATCACCACTTGAAGCCTATTAGAACCAACCTTAACAATGGTCCTTTTACCAGGAGTTCTCCACTCATTAATACGCCCATCTTCCCTAATATGCCTAATGCCATTTGGATGGACTTGCATAAGTGAATCATCACCTATCAAAGAAACAGAAAGGGAAGGTGTAGTGTCAAGAAACCCACTATCACTAACTTCTTCAACTGTCTCACCAATAGAAAGAACAAGCGTTGCATTGGCAAATGACACAACAATGTATGCGTCAAACTCATCATTGATGTTCTTTTTCACAGTCCAAACAGCACTAGGAACACCAGGAAGTTCTGACACAGCCATTTCACTGATGGCCAAACCAGGTCTCAATATTCGCAGAGATGATCGAGGACCACGCCCACAGAGAGTAAATATCTGTGGTGTTTCTTCCTCAAAAAGATTTATGACTTTCATGTCCATTATAGGCATTAAGCTCTCAACTTGATCAATCCTAACAAGGTTCTTAAGCCTCCTAGGCTGGAAAAAGACGGGCTGAAAACCTTCTTCAGTTTCCATCAGAGTAGCCGAGGAAGACTCAACGTCAGCATCTTCCCCTATAGCTTGGAACTGGTATAGTGAGTGATTTCCAAATTCTGAAGCAGCAAATAGAAATCCTGATTTCAATACACACATTGAAGATGTAACTGGAATTGTATCAAAATACTTGATCTTCAGTTCTTTGACGCTGTCATTGTTATGTTCCAAAGTAACCTTAAAAATATCTCCATATTCTGTCTGTAAAAGAAAGAAAAACATCGTCTTTTGCTTATGCATAGCTGCTGAAACTATAAGCACACCACGTTCAGCAGGTAAATCCACACGCCTAGGAATCACAGCTCTCACATCCGGATGCCCCTGATTCTTATAAATGACAAAGTTTTCAGCACAAACCAACACTCCACTGGGGCCATCCCCACCCCCCGGAACAGTAACAAGCATATTAGCACCATTATCAACAGGTTCCGACCACTTCCTAGAGACATGATTGAGACCAAGATCAAGTTCATAAAAGGTCAAATTCTTCTGGGCCTCGGTTGCCGCCAACCCAGTAGAATCCTGATCTGCCTCCGAGTAATCCAACTCAATTGCAGCAAATATAGGATTGTCAAATCCACAATCAACTCCACAAATTGAATAGACAATCGTATGTGATTTGTGAGCCTCAAGCGGCGACGAAATAGTTAGCCTCGCTGCCGTGTCCCTGTTCAACACGTAAACAAGCTTCTGCTTCTCACAAGCCCCAATCATAACAGCCCTTCCTTTGGGATCAATAGCCAAATACTGGCCCGGAACTATCCGGCGACAACCAGACTTCCCAAAAGTCTCCTGGTGTATCTTGTCAAACACATTTTTATCCTTATTATACTCGAGAATAACAATCCGACCCGAATCGGACCCAACAACGATATAATCTTTCTGAGACCCAGTAAGCCTGAATTGAGCTAAAGACCGAATCGCACCAAAGATTTCAACCGAAAGAAGAGTTTGGATCTTACCACTATCATCGGGACGAATAAGATCCAGGACCTTCCCTCTGGCCACGACTATCTCCTGCGTCTTCCCACCGGAGAAATTTCCATTTATAGCAGAGACAATCCCGGTAGCTCGTTGCAAAGTGAGGCTGTAAAGGTACATAGCTCGAACACAAGATAGCACAAACTGTGAGTGGCTGAACTCTACTTCCCCGGGAAAAATGTGGAGAGAAATGGAGGTTCTGAAAGGTTTCAGAAGAACTTCGTCACGAAGACGAAGGTGAAGAGATGGGGTTTTCCCGGACTTGTTGTAAACCCCTGAAAATGCGTCAAAGTTGCGATAATTCGAGTGCGGTATAAACCCTAGCTGGGATTAAAGCAGACGATGAGCGCGGCAAAGATGTTGCCCAATTGACGACTTCGTTCAAATCTAACGGCTGAGATTCTGAACAAACGATCCGAGCTTAAGAATGCGTGATGCACAGGATAACAGAGGGGCCCACGGGTTTAGCTGTGACGTGGCGATTCTCCAGTTTCAATTTCTAGATCTTAGATGAAAAGTTATGGGTGAAAGTATCCGGTTCGATTCGGTTTTCGAATAGTGAGGGAAAACCCGAAATCGGTTCGGTTCGGTTCAAAATATTTCATTTTCTATCTATTTCTAACTATTCTGCTCTACCACTAAGCTAATAATCAGTCGTGTGGATCTCTCACTAGGGTCGAAAATTTTATGAGAGTTAAAAAGAAGTGTAGATTCTTAATTTATCACCAAATCAAAATGAATACTACAACACTAACCACCATTAAATTTATAACAAATATAAGAGAGAAATATAGGAAAAATACATATTTTTAAAAGTTATCAAATTTTTGTTGATGATGACCCGTAACCACCAGTATTGTTAATCTTGGGTTGAAGGAAAAAAAAAAGTTGTGTTTCTTTTTTGTCAAAATTTCAATTTTTATTTATAATTTAATTTTAGAATTGTTACCATTCAAATAATAAGGTTAGAATTTTAGATTTTTTTTAATCGAACCTGAGAGTGAGGATTCAAATTTTCGATCTTTTGACAAAAAATAGGTATCTAGTTGAGCTACACTGAAATTGACAATTCATGCTGCATTATTACTCCTTTAATCTGTATAAGCAACATTGGTAGGAGTCAAATTTTTTTATCACTCAGAGATAAAAGCTGAAAGTTAACAATAGGATCAAAATTGAAAAATAATATAACACCAAATTAATGACATATTTTTTCCAATATGTGTTAAGAATTAGGTATAATTTATTAAATATATCATCCACTTAGATTTTTAGATTTTAGTTTTTTTTTTACTTTGATTTTTAGATTTTAGTGATAATTAAAAAAAAACAAACTGATTATTTTTTACTCGTGATCTATTTATTTTAGGAATATTATGAATGGTACACTAAATCCATTAACAATATTTATTTAATCACTTCCATTAATCAATCCACTCTCAAACCAATCCATCACCAACAAACCCATTTGCCTGTTAGCTTTTTCTATAAAAGAATCAAACTAGCAAATGAGAAAACTCTCATATATGCATCCTCTCCCCTTTGAGAAAAATGGCCAACCTCCATTTTCATTCTTTGCTCAACCTCACAATCTACGTTCTCTTGATCTTCACCACCATCATCAACCTCTCCTCCTCCGCTCGAACCTTCGAAAACCCGACTCGAAATCGCCACCGTAACCGTCGCAAGCTTTCATTTCTAATGAGAGATGTGCTCAATGTAACAACTCTTCACCCTTCATCCAAATCACCAACCACCAAGGCCACCAGTGAATTGCCATTTTCAAAACCCTTAGGTCTTTTCCCTCCCAACGGGGGAATCCCCATACCCGAAACCTACGCCACGACGACAACATCGCCTGTTACCAATTTGTCTGGTCAGACGCTCGATCTATCGACAATTGGGATATCGTTTCCAGTCAGAGCAACACTCCAAGAGCTGGAGTATGGAGCGGTGAGAGAGATTAACGAGGAGCTGTTCGAGACTTCAAGGCATAAATTACAAGTTGTCGTAGGGAGAATTGAAGGGTTTTATGTAGAAAATGGCGAAGATAGTGGTGGACATATGATGGCTATGACAGTGTATTTTGGTAAGGGCGAGGCAAAAGATGGGCTGAGGTTGTTTGGAGTTTATAGGGGTGATCATGTGAAGGAGTCTCACGTTGCTATAATTGGTGGCATTGGCAAGTACCTTGGTGCTAACGGCTATGCAACTTTGAAGAAATTAGTTAGGGCAAAGCTTGGAGTCAATTACAACAAGTTCATAGAGTTTGATGTTTATTTGAGCAAATAAAGATGCCTATCCCAAAGTTTGTATTGGGATATATTTTGATAATTTTGAACGATAGTATATTTAAAAAATTAAACTAATATTATGAATTTGAACTAAGCAATTTGATCATGTTTTTGTAATATGTTCACAACCTTAAAGTTGACTATGAAATTAGACGTGTGGGTATTGTATTTGAGTATAATTCATTTGTTTTAATTAAGAGCAAAGGGTGATGTAACCATATAATAAACATGCTATATTGGCTATGTTGCCAAATATAACGATAGATTTCTACCAATATTTTATTAACTGGCAAGGGAAACACGTCCATTCATATTGTTAAGCTAGAAAAATATTGACTCTGTAGCAGTGAGGAGGAATTTGGCTTACCACCCTTGAGAAAAATTGACAACTCAAGGATTTAAAAAAAAATCTATATTTTTTAATTTTTCTCTCTTAATTGTTAAACATTAATTAATAGTGGTAAGGACAAGATTCTGTTAACAAGTCAAGTATTTTTCGTTAAGTTGTATACACTTTCGCACCTTTATGCCTATGAAATGACTATAGATCTATATGGCTTGTGAACTTTTGAGAGGATGTGTGTTGCAGCTGGCTTGATCATACAAAAACTTGCAAGCTCGAAGCATTATATGTTTCAAAAAAAAAAGGTAGGATGCTAGTAACTTTCCTGCTGAATGAGTTGTTTTTGCTATGATTGAAGGGATAATTGGAGCTCTTTCCTAGGTAAAGCAAGGACTCGGACCCGTTCTAACTTGGAAGGTGAGAAATCACCCCGACCTCATACTACTGCACCATCCTCAAGGGACATCCTATTGAATAAGTTGTAAGATTTAAAATATGGGTATTTAATAATACATCACGACAATTGATATATGGATGATATATATATTTAGTATAGGCTTTAAAAAGTTGAGTCAAAATATCTTCTAAAAACTAAAGATTATTCACTAATGTCAACCATAGTATCGCTTAATTAATTAATGTATTAATTACTCTTTTCTAAAAGTTGAAGATTTAAATCTACCCCTCCTTATCGAATTCAATAAAAGAAAAAAAAACCATTGACTAATGATAGAAACTAATTGATAAGATCTAACTAAATATAGGGAACTAGGCACAAAACTACAGCAAGACATAAAATATATGGCTAAAGAAATACAATTTAGCAGAAATTTTAATATATACATGGCTCTAAAATATCAATTTTAATCTTCACTCGCATTTTTCTAAAACATTACGATCCAAACGAAATGTGATAATTCAAACATAAGATCAGTTCGATTATGGACGATGGAAGTGACAAGTCGCCTATTGATCTGAGGTGGACACCTAATTTAACTAAGGTATGATGAATTACAAATAAAAATCTTATACTGACATGGTATTTGGCACCATATATAAAGTTTTGGTTTAGTGCTTAAATTAAGTTTATAGTAAGATTTTGTATAAATTACATTCCTTGCACTGACTCATAGAGATGAGAACCACTACCTATCATATATCATCGCTTTGTCCTACCTAACAGTCAACGAATTTTATACTCTTGACATCCTTGGAAAGGTGTGGTGTCGGGCTTTAACCAAGATCAATCATAGGCAGCCTTTACTTAGCCCTTCTCTTCTTCACCATGAGTCTAGACTGCAACGTGGCAGACTCTGATTCTATCGGTTATAAAATCTATTTTTAAAAGTTTATTTACTAATATAACGTCCAATTTATAAGTTTTGTTGAAATTGACTTAAAACTCTTTTATTGGATTTAAAACTCATTTGCTTCCTTTTAGAGTATTACAATTCAAACCCAGAAGCCAATCAAATTTTGTATATATCTTTTAAAGAAGGTTACTTACTAAATCCTAATCTCCAATGTTCAGATGAACTAAAAAACTCATTGAATTTAAATAATTTAGTTTCGAACGTAACCAATAAGATCACCAAACCACCAGTCTTTTGATAAAAGAATAAGGAAACACATAAAATAGGATCAAATGTATATAAAATAGATTACTAAATACACTAAACGAAACTTTATATTATTGTAAGTGTTACAGTTTATGAAAAACCTCAACCAATCCAACTTTCAATTTCTCACCAGACCTTCATATATTTATACAAAAATGGAGGTTTAGGTTTCTTCAAAATTACCAACTCCATTATCAGCTCCAACTTCTCTCTGATTGAAAAATTATATAAACCCACACGAGGCTTCACCTTCTTCTTCATCCAAATATCTCTCAAACTTCAATCAAATTCGAAAAAAAATGGCTAAAACGCCTCTGTTCTTGATATTCTTCTTCTTGGTGGCTTCTACTGGTCTCAGATCTGCCATTTCTGCCAGAATTCTGCTCGATGAGGATGACGCTGACGTCGCCGAGTCTCAGCCCCAAGCGGCGGTTACTCCTCCTCTCGCCACCGTCCCATCGCCGGCCACTTTTCCGGCGCCTCAGGTTTGGATAACTATACTCATATTTAATTTCTTCCTATAGTTTAGATCGGTTTGGGAGTTCTAAATTGTATTGTTAATATAATATAAATAAAAAGATTAAAAATACTGTACTCAATATAAATATAGACCAGTGAGCACTCCTATTTTGTCAATTGTTGTTAAATAGAAGAGAAGAAAACATATATTTTGTTTTTCTTAAAAATAAAGATATTTTAAATTAAGGAAGATAAATAGTCACATGTTTGAAACAAGGTAAAAAAAGGGAAAAAATTTGTCTTATGAGTTTCAGGACCACATTTAACCACATTGACTCCGTAGTAAATTGAAATAGGTTGCTTTTCAGATTTTTCTATTATTTTATTAAAATTCACATTTCATCCATATCTCTTTTATTTTTTTTCTTTTACTTTTTTTTCAAAAGGCATTTAACTTTTCTCCTCCCTCTTCTCTCTTCCTAAAATCTCTTACCTTCCATTTTTTTCTGCATGTCCTTCACTTTTTCTCTCTCACTAGCTCATTTGTTCTATATCCTCCATTATTAGAACTTGTTTTATGTGTGTTTCTCACGTTATTGCTACGGACCTCCCAATGTAATCAAACTACTCCAAACATATGTAGTATTTCATTTTAAAGATGGAAAAAAGTCATAAAAGAAAAATAAAAAGAAAATCAAGATTGTTTGCCTTTAAATTGTCATTGTTTAACTTGGGTAACAAGAGTGGATGAGATAAGAGAGAAAAAAATGAAATATGAGAAATTTTAGGGAGGGAGAGGATGGAGGAGAAAAGTCAAATGTCTTTTGAAAAACAGTAAAGAAAAAGTAGAAAAGATATTGAAGTGATACGAATAAGATGTGAATTTTAATAAAATAATAGAAAAATCTGAAAGTAACATATATGTCAATTTACAATTGGGTTATGCCATAATCAGAAGGAACATGATCTAAATCTTTTGGGGGTAAGTTTTTTCCAAAAAAATATATATAATAAAAAAATATTTTGCTAGATGAATCTTGATCTCAAGATTATTCAATATTTTTTAATACAACACCTGCGTGGAGGATCAAACCTAGAGACTATTGTTTTGAATTACACCAAAGATTAAACATACATATAAAGTTGGTTTTGAGTCCATTGGTTATTAACAGGTTGGCCCAGGTATAACACCCTCAATCAACACCCAGATTCCGACGACCACTCCTTCTCCGGCCACCGCCGGTGCCGACGACGATATTTCACCAACACCAATAATACCCCAAACCAACCCACCAGTCGTAGCCCCCAATGCAGCTGCAGAAGACGACGAAGATGACAACATTATTCCCACAACAACAACAGCCACTCCGGCCGCCGCCGTCGCACCTATCACACCATCCCCAACCGGCCCATCTCCGGCAACGACGGCGGGCGGCGCCGAACCATTCTCATTCTTCATGCACGACATCCTCGGAGGGTCCCACCCATCGGCAAGAGTGGTGACCGGAATCGTGGCGAACTCCGACAGCAGCGGCATCGCATTTTCAAAACCGAACGACAACTTCTTCCCGATCCAAGGAACTCTCCCGTTGCTCAACAACGACAACCTCAACAACATCATCAACAACAACAACAACCTCCCTTTTCTCGCCGGCTTCAACGGCGCCGGCGGCGGCAGCAGCAACCTCCTCCTCCAGAACAGCGCCAACAACGGCGTCCTCAACGGCGGCGACGACAACCAGCCCTTCGTCACCGCCGGCCAGCTCCCCTCCAGAGTCACTCTCCAGCAGCTCATGTTCGGCTCCGTGACGGTGGTCGACGACGAGCTGACGGAAGGCCACGAGCTCGGGTCGGCGGTGATGGGGCGGGCGCAGGGGTTCTACTTGGCGAGCTCGTTGGACGGGACGAGCCAGACGGTGGCGCTGACGGCGTTGTTCCACGGCGGCGGCGGCGGTGGGCACGAGCATGGAGTTGTTGAGGATAGTATAAGCTTTTTTGGGGTTCATCGGACGGCGACGCCGGAGTCGCAGATTGCGGTGATCGGAGGGACGGGGAAGTATGAGAATGCTAAAGGTTATGCGACGGTGGAGACGCTTCATCATCAGGAGGATCAGCACACGACGGACGGTGTGGACACCATTGTTCATTTCACAGTTTATCTCTCCTAAATTAATTTAAGGAGTTATTTGGGTTTATAAGCTTTGTGATTTGTATTGAAAGTTTCGTGTTTCTTTACGTATCTCTGTGATTATCAATGTTCTGCTGTTTTAATATGAAATTTAATGACAAAGTTAAGTTTTAAGAAAAATTCTCAGAAAAATTATCTCACACTATATATACACACACACGCCGAGGAGTAAGTCTTGTTAGAGAGATCCTTGTCGTCAGAATCGGATGTCCTTATCGTCATAATCGGTGTTCTGACTCATGTGCCTTCCAAGATTAGGGATCTTCGAGCCTGATCAAAATATCAATATAAAAACGTAGTCGCAAGCCTTTCTTCCGTGGGCTAGCCTTGTTAATTGCTTCATCTTTTCATCTCTTTGGAGACATTGGGAAGACTTGACACACTAAAGTTAGGAGGCATTCGGGAAGCAACTAGCCGCTTCTAGTCAAGCTTCTATCAGATACTCAGCTTTTAAGTGCGGCTAACATCTTTTACACATTTGTATGAAGTAATAGATTCGTCCATACCATGAACGATAGAGTTTGTAAGACCACGACTAATCCTAAAAGGAATGAATGGGAAAAGCAAAATATATATATATATATATATATGTCATATCAATGAAAAATTCTAGTAATATTTTTACCTTACAAATCTCTCGCTTAAGGCTTACATTCGTAAGGGGCAAAGAGAAGCGTTTTTACTAATGAGAAAGCAAACAAGTCAGCGTGAAGGTTCAAGACTTAGCCGAGTACTCCTCCAAATTACTAGTATGACTATGAAAACCATGAGCATCAACATGAAGATTCCATATCCAAGTAGTAGTATTAGGACATTTAGCTGCTGTTGTTCTCGACCAAAAACGTGGTTAACCATATCGAATAAATTCATCAATCTCGTCAAGACGAAAAACGTGTCTCAACTACAGCCAACTCTCCAATTTCAAAAAGAGGTGGCTGGTCTCAATAAAGAGGATAGTATAAGTCAAAGTTGGTTGGGCCTTGATTTTGATGATATTAGAAAGTCTTCGGGAATCTTTCTAGACAGATACGACGACTCCGGTTTGTTCTTGTCGCTCGACAGCCGTCTCCACTCACAATCCCAACATCACAATTCCATTTTTATCTAAGTTAAGGAGTAACTGGGCTTCTCGATGTGGTATTTCGTTAGTGATTCCTTCACGAATGACGGGTGAAGTTGAAGCAACGGACCCGCCTCAATTTGACCCGATATAGAAACAATCCAAATTGAAAGTAAGGGTGGATGCTTTTTTTTTCTTTTTCTTTTTGGTCTGTGGGGTGAGATTCTCTGATTTTTTTCATTGAAAAAAATATATGATTAAAACGGTTAAAGAATTATATGTTCAGATTGGCAGGAGGACGTCACTGAATTATGTTCATGTTAGAAAAATTATATATAATATAAGAAAATGAGAATATATATAATTTTTTTGTTATTTAAATATACATTTAAGTAACAAAAATTTGAAAGCTAAATCTTAAAATCAGAACTTAGGAAAAAGCTGAGCTTGGTAGTGAATTTTGAAAATATAGAAAATAAAAGATCTCTCTCTGATAGAAACTAATATACTTGAATTAATATAATTTTCTTATTAACAAATAGATAAAAATAATAAAATAATTTCGTTAAATTAAAGCATATACCATTTCGATGTTGAGTGGAAGAGATTAAAAAATATATATAGGAATTGAGTAGGACCTCCCGCTCTAATACCATCTTAAGAATAAATAAACCATCACTCAAGCCAAAAACTTAAGCTGATGGATTAGATAAATTTAATTCATTTATATGAATTCTAACAAAACCTACCAATCGACATTAGTTCGATCGACCAAATCGATTTTTTAGCTTCATCTATTCATCTCTAGATACGCTTTGTGAAATATGATCATAAAATAATGAGAAATATTAATTCACGATTTTTAATTATAGTGAAAATTATAAATTTTTAAATTAGTGATGAAAAGGAAAACTTAAATGTCAACCCCCAAATAAAGTGTAAATATGGTGCCTTTACTTTTATGTTTTTGTCTATTTGGTCTTTATATCTCAAAACGTCTATTATGATCTTTGTGCTTGAAAAAAAGTAGATGGCACTTTTAGTCTTTGTTGGTAAAATCATCACACAAATTTTATAAGCCATAGAAATATTTTAATATATGACCAATAATATTAATATTGCATAAACTTGTTAAATGTATAAGTTGAAATGATGATTGAAAAAGTGAGATAAATAATAAAATAAATAGGCCAAAATGACCTCTTCTAAAAAGTAAAAAAGAAAAAAATAAACCTTTTGAGTATTATAAGAACAAAAATAAACCAAAGTTGAAAATATATTACTTAAAATTGTTGTTATGCAACCACTAATTTAATATAATATTTAATTTGAAAAGTAGAAATAAAGAATTTGTATTGGATACATCGTGAATGTTGAAAATATAGAAATTTGTTTTAAAAAAATGTTTCACATAATCTAATATTTGAAAATGATAAATGAGTGTAGATTATATATATATTTTTAAGTACCTCTCGTGTGATAGGAATTCGAGCTCACGACTATTAAATATATATCTTGATCCGTTGTTAGGTTGAAGTTCGCCGTTTGAATATTATTTAGTTGATAAATAAATAAAAATGATGAGATAATTTCTTTAAAGTATACACCATTACAATGGTGGAGAGATAGATTCGTAACGAGAGACACTTCACTCTATATATTCATAATTTAAGAACATATATTAAAATCAAAAGCAAAAGGAAAAAAATGTATGTGTTTTTAAAATTAAAGTGAAACATTTATAGTTAAATTACAAATCTGTTGTCAAAGCGAGCATAGCTCAATAGTAATTGACATATACTTGTAAGCATAAGATTTTGAGTTCGAATTCCTTCCCCAACATGTTGTATTAAAATTTGAATTTTTATAGTTTCAAAAGTTTTCACTTGATTGGTTCGGTTGAATTTTTAGTAGTTTTAAAAATTTTAATTTATTTCCAATAATTTGGTCAACTTCATGAATTTTTTCTATTGTAATTATATTGAATATAAAACATGTTTTCTAATTCAGTTAACTATCTAGCTATCTGCATTCTGATTTAAATTAAATTTGGGTAAAGAATGGAAAAAAAAATAAGTAGATTTTGTAGTCGGTAAAAAAATGGTTTATGAATAATTTGTTTGATTTACCTAGGGGTGAAAAAAAGGTTGGTTCGGTTTGGTTTAACCTCGTTTTTCTTTTTTCTTTTTTTTTTTTTAATTTTTGACCAGCCCTCCCTCCTTTTCTATCCCTTTGATTTGAGAAAAAATAAAAAAAACCAAGACATGTGATCGTGAGGACATCAAACTTGTTTGCAACAACGTTGAAATATTATTCACATAGTATCAAGCTTAATATTAACCTTTCAAATTTAAAGAATAATGCTTAAAACATAAAAACATATTAAAAAATTCTAGGTTGAAACTAAACTTAAAACTATAAAGGCTAAACTATAATTTTTAAAATTATGAGATTAAGCAAATACGATGTGTATTAGATTTATATTACTTGACCTACCATTTTTATTATTTATTTTTATTTTTATTTACTTTTTCAAAACATAAAAATGAGAAAAGTAATAATAAAAGCAATTATCTCCCTCTTGTGCACGTGTCCGACTTTATTCCAAATAACATTATTTTCGAATTTTGACAGGAGACAAAATCTTTCCTCAGATGCGCTTGTCGGATGGTAAAATAATCAGATTTTTCTATTGAATACCAAATAATGAGAAAATTTAATCAAAGTTTAGCTATGGTGAAAACTATATAAAATTTAAATTAATGATGAAAAAGGATATTTCTGTCTAAAATTTAAATAAATATAAATAAAAAGATATTAAAACTTCAATCGATTTAAAAGGACAAATGTAGAGAGATAAAAACCATGATTTTTTTTTTTAAGAAAATGATCGTATGGATAATAAAAACAAATAGTGATTACTTATTTCCAATTTTACGACACAAATTTAGTACCAACCTACGTTTTAGCTTACGTGCATCTCGACTAATCTCACGAGACAACGTGTCGAGAAATACATAAGAATTACTAATTTCTAAAGTAGGTACTCATTATAAGGCTCGAACTTATTCACTCTTAATTAATCCTAGTTTTTTTAGACCAATGAGTCACCCATGATGAGGTCTAAAAGACTAAATATATGTTTTGTTTGAATGTTTTTTAAAATTTAGTTCTTAAAAAGTTTCAACTAAGTTATTTACGTTTTAAATTTAGTCTCTCATCATTAAATAGTATAAACTTATATAGCATGATGCTTAGTAAATTAACATACATTTATAGGAGAAAGAAGATAATCTAGAGAGGGAGTTTCTTATTCTTCCTCCAAAATTTCAAACCCTTCAAATATTGATAAAAAGTTCAAATTTTCTTCTCCTGATGATCATTTTTCTACTCTAAATTTTTGAAAAGGTTAACCCTCAATTAATTTCATCATTAATCAATTTTAACATTTACCAATTATAAAGAACTAAATCGAAAAATGTTGAAACATAAAAGCTTTTCAAATGGCATGAACTAGATTTAGAAAAATATTTATATATTATGAACTAAAACATATATTTAACTTATTTACGAAAAATAAATGATACACCGTGCTACTACAATATAAAAGTAAAAGTGTCCAACATAAGTTTAGTCCAATGGTAATCGAGCGATAATCAAGATGTCATAAATTCGAATCTTTCCATGCTGTTTAATTATCTTATTAAAATAATAATAATAATAATAATGCAAAAGTGGAGGGAAAAAAAACCAAACTTTTTTGGAGATGTGGACAAGAGGGTTGGTATCATATGAATTATCACATTTGTGGTTAACTGTTTGGGCACTAAGGACAAGACTATTCCAAAACATTATGATATGAAATGGTCCATAATTATTCTTCATGAATTTTCACACGTGCACTTTTCAAAATTCCATCATTAAAAAAATATGAATATATTTTCCTTTTATTTTTTTATTTGTTTTTTTCTTTTTAAGTTTGTTTTACGTTTCAAGTTTCAAGCTATATATATATATATATATATTAAAAAAAAGGGTACCCTGCAAAAATCCTCAATTAACTATAAAGATTGATATGAAATAAATTCATGAAATCGTTGATATTATGTTATTATGAACAAAATCAATCTTCAAAACATTAAACATGTAAAAGGAGCTTCAAATTTGTTCTTGATGTAAACAAAGTAATGAAGACTAAAGGATGGTATTATTTTTTATTACTTTAATATACCTTTTTAATTCTTCCCCAATTTTAACCTACTAAATAAAAATATCTACTTAATTTTCATTGATTGATCGGTTCAAAATCAATATTTATACAAGGCTCTTAAATTTCAAACATTATAATGAAATAGTTCATAACTACTCTTCACAAAGTTTTACACTACTGCCATTTTCAAAACTCATCATTTTAAAAAGGAAAATACTTCATTAAATTGTTGATAAATAAGAAACTTAAATGTTAAAATAGAGAATTATTTATAAAAATAATTAAAATGATGATCAACACTGAAATTAGTGTTGGGCAAACCATACCTAAAAACTGTTATTTCAAAAATCTATTTTTATAAGATTTATTTCATAACCTTTTTTCTATTGGTTTCTCTTACTTTAAAAAATAAAAAATAAAAACAAAACTGTACCATAAAACAAACTAAAACTATAAAACTTCGATTTTTTATTTTGAGAATATATGAAATTCTTGTAATCACATTCTTGAACTTTAATTATTCGCATAAAATTATGAAATCCTCAAAGTTAGGTCGTTAGTTGTTTTATTTATTTATTTATTTTTGAGAAATAAGTTATATTGTTAATTGTTATAACTTTTTACTAATGGGCAATTTGAATATATACCAACAAAGTAATTTTTTTTTGGATAGATCAAACAAAATTAATTCTGAAAAATTAAACACCTGCAAAAAAAGAAAAAAAAAAGTCCTTAGACTCGTATTTGATAATGTAACCAGATTTATGTGATCATACTTAATTAACACTGCATGTATCTTTTTATCGACCATACATCTTATTGTTACAAGACGACATCATGATGTTACATCATAGTGATACAATCAAATGAAGGTAAAAAGTAATTTTATTAGCCCAATCATAAGCCACCTTAGTTGGAGCCAAGCCTCATCCTCAGGCCAATGGTACAAATGGAAGAATGACGTGTAAGGTAGGTTCGAGTACTATAGCAAGACGTAAGATATTATCTTTTAAAATATTTTAATTCCTTAATTTATCTGTTTAATTTCCTTCCAATTTTAACCACAAAATAAAAATATCTACTTGCGTATAAGATCTTTTTATAAGCTGATTAGTGAAAAATCAATATCAACGTCAATAGTTTTGTAAGACTTTTAAAATATAAAAATATTAAGAGATATATTAAAAAGTTTTATACAAATGCGATCCACATAAATAAGATATTAATGATAAAAATTTACTAGTTTGTGACATCTTTACCTATCCTTTTTTATCTCTTAGTCTAAATAAAATTATCAACGTGTAAAGTTGTTCATAATACTTTATTATTATTAGTATTATTATAAACGAGATTTTGACATGTTTTTTGTCTTTGTTATTGATATTTAATTTATTGGTTGGGTCCTTCTCAATTATTATTTACATTTTCATTCATTTTTTAAACATGGATTTGACTATTGTCAATAATAATTAACGAAAAATATTTGTTTTCTTTTATCACATTATGGCAGTGACTCCAGAGATACTTTTATTTACTCAAAATCTTCTCTTGTAATTCTATTTATTATTTTGGTTAAAACTTCCATCGTCACCTTCAATTAAATTCCAAAACAGATGATACTGTATTATCTATCCACACAAATAATTGAATATTAATAAATACATTTTTTATCAATTAAAAAAATTTTAAAACGGTGTAATGTAAATCGGGATTCAAATTCATAGGTCTAAGTTATATAAATAAATTTAAGGTTAAAAAACACATTAGTCTCCATACATAATAATTTAGTCCAACGTACTTTCACTAAAATAACAATCTAGTTCTTAAATTTTAGTTTGTAATGATTTAGTTCATATCGTAAAAATTTTTATTAAAATTAAGTGTCAAATTTTATCATATTACAATTTAATCTTTTAAGTTATAAACATGTTTGGTCCCTCTATAGTTTATCAATAATCTATATATATAAGAAACTTAATAAAAAAAATCATGATAAGGACAAAATCGTTACCAACTTTAAATTACAAGGACTAAATTGTTATCAATTTGAAAATACAGGGACTAAATCGTTACAAATTAAATTTCATGAATTAAATTATTACTTCAGCAAAAGTAGTTAGATTAAAAATATTTTTTAACCAAAAATATTTATAGTACTATAGCATACATATTCTATATTTCATCAATTATTGATAAACAATTCTTAGATATTGTTACGTATCATCTTTAAATGATGCTAATAGGACTTTGAAAGGCCTCGGAAATTTTTATTAGAAAAAGATACCAATATATTTCACAAAGCTTACATAAAAATACAAAATTTTTCCATAATAAATACAAATCAGGTATTATTTTTTTCGCGAACAAGTATAACTCAGCGGTAATTGGAATATATCTAGTTGTGAATTTGAATTGTAGAAAGTTATTTATTTATTTATTTTTGTAAATTAGTGTAGTTATGGTAATTTAACAAAAACGAAATGAGTCTGTAACATATATATATATATATTAAAGTTTGTCCATATTGATTGAATAGTAAATTGGAAAATAAGAAACAGAATTTGAACGACAGTCCAAACTACTTTTAATTTTTGTTGAGAAAATTGTGGACAACTTCTGAGAGATGTGTCCCTCAAAATATCAGGCGAGGGGGAAACGAGCTTCATAAATTGAAGAAGACCTTAAGCTTGACGAATGTGGACAAATGGACGGATTATATTCAGTATCTTTTTCTTTTGCAGATGAAAGAAACTTTTTCATTTTCTCTGCCTTTTCTTTTCGAGAAATAATTTCTATCGTACTGATCGATCTCAGAAATGCTTTAATTTCTCTTCACGTATCAAATCCGTGGCTGGCCCCCTCCAATAATTTCACCTACTCTCACAGAATTTCAATATATACCCACCATTCCCACTCTCTCTCGCCATTCGCATCCTGAGTTTCTTCTGCAATTTCACTCCCCTTCATCCACTGCCCACTCGATCACAAAATGGTTCTCGAGGCTGCGGTCAAGGCTGCCGTTGGCGCCCCCGATGTCATCGGAGACTGTATGTTCTTCTTTCCCTCTCATCTCCTCAGCAGAAATTTTTTTGATCTTTTGTCGATTTTGCGTTTGCAGGTCCTTTCAGCCAGAGGGCTCTCTTAACTTTGGAGGAGAAGAAGCTTTCGTACAAATTGCATCTCATCAACCTCTCCGACAAACCCAGTTGGTAATATCTCGAGATTTGGGTTCTATTTCAGTTGCAAGAGAAAGAGGGGTTTTGGGGAAATGGGGTTATGTGGGTTCTTGTTGGTGATCTGCTGCAGGTTCTTGGAAGTGAGCCCGGAAGGGAAGGTGCCGGTGGTGAAGTTTGATGACAAATGGGTTCCTGATTCCGATGTCATTGTGGGGATTCTAGAGGAGAAGCACCCTGAGCCTTCTCTTGTTACTCCTGAATTTTCTTCTGTGTGAGCCTTCTTTACTTTCTCTACCTTTTTGGGTTTTCTTTCTATTCACTGTTTGCTGTGCTTTTTTGTTGACTTATGTTTTCAACATTTCAGATTTGATGTTTCTGTTTGTGGAGTTGGGAGGATTGTAACCATATGTCTTTGTGTTTGCTTTATGGGTCCATTTTTTCCATGTCTCCGCTGACTTGTAGTTTGACTTTGTTGTAGCAGAATGTTTGGTTTTGTTGTAGCTGATTTTGTCCTGTGATTTGTGAAAGCCATGTTCCATGTCTCACTGACTTCTGGTTTGACCCTTATTTTAGCTGAATGTTTGGTTCTGTTGCAGCTAATTTTGTCTTGTGATTTGTGAAAGCTATGTTTCTTATGGGGTCAGCCAGTTAGGCAGCTGAATTTCTTTTGTTTTTTGGTTGGGATAAGGGAACTATAACTTCATTGATAGAAACACTATGTACAGAGGGTTCCAAGGATTAAAAAAATATATTTTAAAAAAATCCACCTGGAGGAAAAGTGTGCCAAAACACCAAATTCCAAAAATTGTTTCCATATCCCTGCCCCTAGCCTCATCTTGAAAGATCCAGTTGTTTCTTTCATCCGATGATCTAAACCAATAGTGTCTTTTTTTCTGAGTTAGCTGAATATTTTCTTTTGGAGGGTTGTGATTGTAGGTTTAAAATATAGATAAACATAATCCAAATGAAAACAACTTAGGCACCAAAAACATTTCCCACTCAAAATCATCATATAAGATAAAAGTTTCTTTTGAAAAGTCCAAAATACTTTAAAATAGTGGGTAAGTAAGCACCTTGTGTTTTCTTGGTCAAAGTGCTTGTTCACTAGCAAAGGCATGTAGTCACTTAATAACACCTACCCAGAAGTCATGTATTTGAATCCCCAAGTGAGTTTAATAAAGAAAATTTTTGACATAAGTCCAAATCTTGGGACAAGCACGAGTACTCCAGATAGTGTGGGGCCCTCGGTTGTGGGTTATTTAAAAAAGTGTTTGATTGGAAAGAACTTCAAAGCAAATTTTACTATAATACTTATCGTTAAAGTACTATTGCAAGAAACAATTATTATTAGCACTTCCAAACACATCTTAATTAAAATACTATTGGAGAAACACTTGTGACTTATTATAAGCATGCACTCCCAAACGCATCTTTAACTAAATCATAAGCCATGTTTTGGTTCTGAAAAAATAGTTGTCCTCTCTCATAGGGGATCAAATATATTTGGTGCTTTTGTCAAGTTTTTGAAGAGCAAGGATCCGAATGATGGTTCAGAGCAGGCTTTGCTTGTCGAGTTGAAGACGTTGGACGAGCATCTTAAGGCTCACGTATGTGTGTGAAATATATCAAACAGCTATTTTAAAGTGTATGATTTTCCGTTCTCATTTTTTGGCAATGTCACATGGTGCAGGGTCCTTATGTTGCTGGAAAGAAGGTAACTGCTGTTGATTTGAGTCTGGCTCCAAAGTTGTACCATCTTGATGTTGCTCTTGGCCATTTCAAGAAGTGGGCCATCCCCAAAAACTTAGCCAGTTTAACCGCCTACAAAGAGGTACGATGTAGTTGCAAAGGCATTATATTGCTGTAACTTTTAAAATCAATCAGATCTTGCTAGCTTCTTAGAATGCCTGCCGTTTGAAATCTTCTGTTCTGGTTGATTTCTGCTCAACTAAACTCGAACCTGCAGTAATCGGGCGTGTGCGTCTAACGGATGGGGAATCCTAGGATAAACTTTGTTCTTCCTTTAAGAGTAGACGGGTTCAATGTTATCATCTCATTCAATTTAGCTTGTTATGCACAAGTCATGTTGGTTCATCTATTTACTTAGAGTCGAAACGATCGGGATTGATGTTTGTTCAATGGTAATGAAGGGTGTTTTATTATATGATGCTCTGATGAATTGTTGGCCGTCGGATTGTTGATTTTGCAGTTGCTTTTCGCTCGAGAATCTTTCGTGAAGACGAAGGCTTCCCCGGAGAATGTAATTGCTGGATGGGAGCCCAAGGTGAATCCTCCAGCCTGAATCAGGATTTGTTTTCTTCCCAAGTTATGAAGTATTGGGGGTTTATTCCTAAGAATGAGACTGGTTGCCAGGAGCTACTTTCCTGTGTCTTGTATTTTCATTTGGCATCAATAAATTAGTGTATATCACTATGCCACATCTTTAAGAATGCCAATGTTTAGAAAAGCTGTGTTTCTTCTTCTTCTTCTTCTCTGTTTATTTTCCCACCATTTTTGCAGAGCTTTGGTTATATGAATGTAAGACAAAGCACTGACCCAATTTTTACCAGGTTTTGATGGAATTTTCGAGTCTGCATTCAGCTCTAGAATTCTTTGATCTAGTTTCTCTGATGCTCATTCTTGTTTGCCGATTTTTGAAACCACTCTGTTTTTTCAGTTAAATAATACGTTAAGGTGGATGTTCGCATTTATAATCTTCTTGAGAATATATGTTATACTCAGAGTTGGCAACTCCAACATACTTATATCACTGAAAACGATTTTTTTTTTCTTTTACGACAAGTGGAACTAAAAGCGACTTCCTTACCATCTTCTTGCTAGAGAATGATTTTGACCAGAGATATATGTTAATTATCGCTGAATTAGGTTTATATTGACATTAAAATGACTTTCCAAACCTTATATTTTTCCCTGAAATGTCCATACTCAAATGGATGCAATTCAAGATTTAAATTTGAAAGGGATTGTATTAAATTTTTAACAAACTTTTCGATATAATTTAAAAAGAAATCAATAAAAAAAATTCTTAAAAATGTACAACAGTAGGTGGGAACTGCCCAATGTACATTGCCAGTGAAGTTAAATAAATGTGTTCAGAAAATTTTGTTTTCTTAAGGTCTGCAAGAATTCGACTTTTTTCACATAAATATCCAAGACGTGATTTTCCTTTCAAATTTTCATTCTTACAAAGAAAAACTTGATTCTCAAATCAAAAGGATCAGGAGGGATCAACGAAATCACTTGAATTCTTTTTGTTTTTTTTTTAGTCAATTGGATTTTCCACTTTTTTTCAGATATCGCTCGAAATGTTATTTAACTGAAGCCATCTTGTCATCCCACCCATCACTCATCGGTGATCTCCACTTTAATTAAGCTTTATGGATGTGGGCAAATATTCGGATCATATTCATATTCAATTACCCATATCGAAACTTTCTTTTTTGTATTCTTTTTCCTGAAAAAGAATCTCAATCGATGTCAGAAATGCTCTGACCTCTCTCGAGATACCAAATCCTCGCCTGAATGTTCTGGACCTTCTTGTCCTCTTCCAGTAATTTCATCCACCCGTCATGAAAATCAACAGCACAGCACAGCACAGAACTTCAATATATACCCCACAATTCCACGCGCCCTCGCCGTTCGCATCCTCAGTTTCTTCCGTGATTCCCAGCTTCAACGTTATCGGAAAATGGACCTCGAGGTTGCTGCCAAGGCTGCCGTTGGTGCACCCGATGTTATCGGAGACTGTATGTTCTTCTTTCCCACCGGAAATTTGTTTGAGTTTCTCTTAATTTTGACTTTGGGGTGTTTTTTCTCTCTCTCTCCTGCAGGCCCTTTCACCCAGAGGGTTCTCTTAACTTTGGAGGAGAAGAAAATTCCTTACAAACTGCATCTAATCAATCTCTCCGACAAACCCAGTTGGTAATATCTCGAAATTTTGCTTCTATTTCAGTTTCATTTCGGGTTGTGCTACTTTAAGAGGGTTTTTAAGCAAATGGGGTTGTGTGGATTGTTAATGATTTTGGCAGGTTCTTGGAAGTGAGCCCAGAAGGGAAAGTTCCGGTGGTGAAGTTCGATGACAAATGGGTTCCTGACTCCGATGTAATTGTGGGGATTCTTGAGGAGAAGTATCCAGAGCCTTCTCTCGTTACTCCTCCTGAATTTTCTTCTGTGTAAGCTCCTTTACCTCCTGAATTTTTCTATTCACTGTTTGCTGTTCTTCTTCGTTGATCAATGTTTTCAACAGTTCAGACTTGAAGTTTCTATTTCTTGAGTTGTGTGACTATTACTGTGGAGTTGGGATGATTGCATGAATTGTAACCACATGTCTTTGTGTTTGTTTGATGTGTCCATTGTTTTCAAGTCTCACTGACTTCTAGTTTGGCAAGATGTTTGGTTCTGTTGTAGCTAAGTTTGTCTTGTGATGGTGGCTGAATATTGATTGTATTGCATTTAAGGCATTAGATCTAGATGAAGACAACTTGATCTCTTTACTGGTTTGGATAAAGAATTAATTTCATAATTATTCCTTCTACGAGTTGTACAAACTTCTTGTTTCTCTACCTTTTAATCCACGGAGAAAGTGTCTTAATTTGGTCTAGTTCAGTACTCTCGTTAGGCATCATCCAAGATTGTAATTGCCTCGGCTTTCCTCAAATTATAAACTATGCTTTGGTTCTGAATAAAACTGTCCTCTCTGTACTTTGGTTCATAGGGGATCAAAGATAAACGGTGCTTTTGTAAAATTCTTGATGAGCAAAGACTCGAATGATGGTTCGGAGCAGGCATTGCTTGAAGAGTTGAAGGCGTTGGACGAGCATCTTAAGGCTCATGTATGTGCGCCGTGCATAATGTATCGAACAGCGATTTTAAAGTGTTTATGATTTTGCTCTCCTCATTTTTGGCAATGTCTCATGGTGCCTAGGGTCCTTATGTTGCTGGAGAGAAGGTAACTGCTGCTGATTTGAGTCTGGCACCAAAGTTGTACCAAATTGATGTTGCTCTTGGCCACTTCAAGAAGTGGACTTTCCCTGAAAACTTAGCCAGTTTGTCTGCCTACAAAAAGGTACGATGTAGTTGCACCGACGTTGTATAGCTTGCAGTTGCATCTTTTAGTTCAATCAGATCTTTTTAAGCCAGTATGAGGTTTCTATTTGTTATCAGTTTCATTTTCGTTGCTCTCTATCTGCTTAGACTTTGCTGGCTTCTTAGATTACTTGCAGTTTGAAATCTAATGTGCTGGTTGGTTTCTGCTCAGCTAAACTCAAATCTCCGATAACGGGGTTAACTGATGGAGAATGCCAGGATAAAATTTGTTCTTTTTTAAGTGTAGATGGGTTCATCGTCACCCCGACGAGTGGGACATGAGTTCATCTAGTTAGGAGACGAATCAGGATCCATATTTGTTCAATGACAGTGAAGGGTGAATGTTGATTTTGCAGTTGCTTTTCGCACGAGAATCCTTCGTGAAGACGAAGGCTGCCCCGGAACATGTAATTGCTGGGTGGGCGCTGAAGGTGAATGCTGCTTGAACTGAAGCAGGAGATGTTTTGATCCCAAGTTATGAAAATACTGGGGGCTTACAAATCCTAAGCATGGGAATTTGGTTGCTATTTTCCTATGCCTAAATAAAACACTGTATTATCACTATGCCTCAATAAAAGAGTTCCTATTCTTAGGAAATGCCCACATCTGCTCTGGTTTCGTTTCTCACCATTTTGGAAGAGCTTTGGTTTTATGAAGTTAAACAAGTCTAGGAGGTTTCTTAGCAGTTCGAGTCGGCTTTTAACATAGAAATCTTTGATCTAGTTTTTCGAATGCTTGTTCTTGTTCATCAATGTTTTACTTCACGTCGTCCATCAGTCAAAATATTGAACGTAAACTGATGGTCGACCTTAGAATTTGGCTACTTCCAACTTCGCATCACTAAACAGGATTCATTACATCAATAATACAGTTCAACGAGTTAATGCATTTACGTTCATCGAATCAATAATACAGCCAATAATACAGCTTAACACATTTATGTTTAGCCAAAAGATGTGAATTTGAATTTCTCTCTCATATGTCATATTAAAAAATATATATATATATATATATATAAGGCAGAACTATATATAAAAAGCAGAACTGGATCGGGGAAAGTCACTTATGTCCGTGCCAAAGTCGTGGGTTCAAATTACATGTGCCAAAGTCCACAGGTTGATTTTAAAATTTCAAAAATAAAATACGTTAAATTTTCAAAAATAAAATAGGTTAAATGAATACTTTAAAATGGGTTCAAATTTCATCCCACCCATGTTGATTTTAAAATTTCAAAAATAAAATATATTAAATTGTCAAAAATAAAATATGTTAAATGAATACTTTAAAAAAGGCAATGAGTAAAAAAAAAATAGGATGGGAAAAGGCAGAATTTTAAATTTTCAAAAATAAAATATGTTAAATGAATACTTTAAAAATAGAAAATGAGTAAAAAAAAAAATAGGATGGAAAAAGGCAGAATAAAGAATAAAGATAGGTAAGTATTTGATTTTTCTTGATCAAACTGACTGCAAAAGATGGGATAAGATAGAGTAAGTATCTAGATTTTTCTTGATCAACCTGACTGCAAAAGATGGGATGAGAGCATACGACTGTTCAGGTGACTCCCTTAATGAGTGATTTCATGCTTCTTCGAAATGTAATCAATTATGTCATGTGGACTACGATATCTCCTGTTGTTCATGCTTAATATTGTTTTCTTACATTTACTTATCATTGTTTGTTGTCGCTTGCCTATGGTCATTACAAATAGCATCAATCGAATGTGCGTCCAATTATAGTATCTCTGTTGAGTTTACAAAGACTGTCACTCTCTTATGCTTTTTCCATTTTTTTGAAGAACACATATGTTGGTGCATCTAGAATGGGTTTATGCTCCCCATTACAGAGTTACTACAGAGTTTGTGAATTTGCATCCGCATGATTTGAGTGACATACACACTTTGCAGTAGGAAGAAAATCAAAAGTAGATCTGCTTTTTAAAAAAGAGCGGACTGCGCATAGCCTAGATATTGGAGATCATTGGTACACTATTTGTCTTCTACATAGTGGCCAACGGTATTATTTATCGGTGTTACGTCATGGTCGGAAGGACTGATCAACAACCGACATTATCCTTCTTCTGCTCATTCTCACTCACCGCCATCAAATTCACTCTAATGTGATACTTTGTAACTTCAGGTAAGGTCAACACCGCCTTACTCAGCATTGATTAGGATTTAACTCATTTTAGAGGAATTTCCATGAAAAACAAGATTGATGCACGACGAAGATTAGCTAGAAGATCCATGCAATGGAATAGAAGATTAGTAAGATAGGATGACGGCAAATAAGATTGATTGGCAAAAGAGTTAAATCCTAATTAGACATGGAGAGATAAAATTGTCAAATGATGCAAGTAGCATGAGCCCAGGGACAATGGATGAAATTACACCTTCCATAATTTTCAAAAATCCAAATTCGACCATCTGTATAAATTATAAAGTCTTTGATCATTTTTCATGTGTCAGGTACGTAGCCATTACTCAGAATTTCCCAATAAAAAAAAATTTATGAGAAGTCTAGACTAAAATTGGGCCAGATTCCCTAAAGCATTAGAAGTTGGCCGCCCATTGTAAAGCTATTAAATTACTTTATTTTAGGAAGTTTTAAGTAAATGGCTAAATTCTGACCCTTACTCCACAAAATGTCCATTTGTTTATAATTTTGCAAAAATAGAAAAATAGAAGTGCAGACTACTATAGATACTGACATTTACCCAATAAACAGGAGTGCGACTTTAGTGTAGACCACAATTCACCATGTGCATATGTTACTAAAGCAATTACCATTTGGCAATAATGAATTCTATACTAATCGTATTTCTATGTGACGGTAGATGAGACCAAAGCAAATCACTTCGACCATAACTTTTAAGGTGTTTGAGATTTATGAAATCATGGAAATCTATTTTAGTATGTATAGTTTCCTACCCTTGTGATGATTGCCAAAGTATCTATTACTATTGGCTTGGGCATGAACTGAGCTTAGTCTTATTCAATTTTCTTTCTATTTTGCTTTTCTCTTAGTCTTATTTAATTTTATTTATGTTTGCTTCTTCCTCCCCTTCCCATTCTTGTTGAAGTTTGCAACTTAGCCCATGAAGTTACTTTCCCCCTCTTTTCCTCTCAAGACTAGATCAACTAGATGTTCTATGCTTTTAGATCAAATCATCCATTGGTAGCCCAACAACGCGGACGAAGTTCCGATACCACTAGTCGTCCCATCTTGATATCCCCTAGGAGCACCAGAAAGAATATTTTACAATTTCGTGAGGCTAATCACACAACGGCAGATAATTCGAACATGAAAATCACATTGGTGTATTAGCGGTTGAGAAGAAAGTTACCCATAGTCCAGGCTTCAAACACATTAATAAGTTAATAAGTTCTTTATTATAGGTTACGATTGTGCTCACAATGATAGGAACAAGTTAGTTGTGAAAGACATTATAGGTATTGCTTTTGAAAATACCAAAATTTATCCCAAAATGAAAATGCAACAGACTACTGTAGATATTGACATTGACCTCGAAATGGAGGTGCGACACCAAAGACCATTGTAGATGCCGACATTGACCCAGAAATGGAAGTGCATACTACTATAGATACTGATATTTGACCCCAGAAATGAAAGTGTAGACTACTATGTATGAACCCATTAAATATATTTACCCCTCACCTAGAAATTTTAGATTTTAGATTTTAGATTTTAACATGAAAATTTATAAATTTAAACGTTAGCCAAATTTCGAATAAATTTTTATTTATTTACTTTCAAATTTAAATTAGATTTTAGTGGTTTCAATTTGATTATTTATAATTGATTCCTATAGGATGTATTGTTTTTTCAAGTTGTTGACCAAATAAAATTCCTAAAATTAAGCACATATAGTTATAAGAGTATATTTGTCTAAAATAATATTTAGGATTCTAGAAAAACGTCACATAGCCATTTACTCAATATTTGATATATGTTTGGTCATTTTTTAAAACGTCTTATTTATTTTAGTCATTTATGCGGTTGTCTCTTTATTTCAAATCTAAAATTTTATTTTTTTAGGATATATGTTGTATAAAGCCTCTGGATTCAATTTCGTCTTTGCTCTGATTTTGGAACTTGATTTCAAATTCTATTTTTGGTTCAAATATTTTTCGTTTCAAATAGATTGGAGTTTAAATCTAACAAATTTATATTTTGCACTTATTTTAGTGAAAATAAAATACTTATCACCTAACCTCCTTTCTTTACGTATCATTAACCAACCTAATTTCCAATTTTGATTTGTTAGTTTTTCTTTTTAATTCTAATAACTAAAACTGACTCTTCTTGCACATTCTTTTGCATAACCATTCAAAAAACCTAAGATTGATTTTTTTGTTTTGCTCTATTTAATTTTTCTATGATAGAAAAAAAAAACTTTGCTACGAATAAATTGGAATAATTTGATTTTGAATTTTTTTATTTATATATATTTGAATTAAGAATTGCGAAGTTTTTTTTTAGTTTAGTTTTGAAAATAAAGGTGAATTGGCCAATAATTTTGTTGGACTGATTTGATTAAATTATTTATATTTTTCATGGTAGAAATTACTAGTTTATATAAAATATTATATTATTAATAACATAATATCCTGAAAAATATTAAAGGCGTAATAGTAAAATGTTATACATTTTTTTCATTTATCTTTAAACATTCAAACACGAAATTTTAATTTCAATAATCAATTTGGTTCTAAATGTAATTAGAAATTTGAAATTATTTCCATCATTTAAAATTATGGAATTTGAAATCATTTCTTACCAATTTCATACCTCAAACGAAACATTAAAATTTTGGATAACTAAAATATGTGCCACAAGATAGTTTGCAGGGAGGTTTAAAGGTCATAGGGTAAAAACTCAAAACGTTTTAAAGTACTATTTTGATCTCTATAATTTTTACTTTGATTCATTTTTGTTCAAATACTATTAAAAGATTCATTTTTATTTGTGTACTCCCAATTTTTGTTCGTTTTAGTCCATATAATTTCAAAACGTTTATTTTGATCATTGTATTTTTAAAAAGTGACTAACTTTGATCCTTATTTGTAAAATTTCAACACAAAATTTTATACACATAATGAAGATCATTTAGTACAAATTTCTGACTACATTTCAAGAAATTTAGTAAGTGAAGTATCGTTAAGAATGAGAAATTGAGTGCTTTTTCAAATGTATCTTCACAATTATCTTACAACTTATATGGGGGCTAATGTTAAAGTTCATATATATTTTCAAAAGGTGGAGAGAAAGTTGTCTCGATTACAAGTGCTCATATGTATATATTTAAAAAATAAAAATAAAAAGATAATTTTACGTGAGAATTTGATCCTATAACATTTTAGTTAGACATAAATATTTAACCAATTGGAGACTATTCAAGTTGATAATTTTAATTTGATTTGAGGTGAATTAATAGTGATTATTAGTTCAAACCGACGTGTTGTTGAACTTTAAAAGATAACGATGAGTTTTTATTTTAAATAATTTAAACCAAGAGATCCATCTTTTTTCATATTTGAAGAAAATGACGGTGGCAAGTCAATTATATATGTTTATATCAAAATGTCTTGCAAAGTTTACCATTTATGATATAGAGAAGTTCTCCTTTTTGTTCTGAATAATTTTCATTAATAAATCACTTTGATATCTTAATCCTGAGATTTGAGAAGTAGGTTTAAATAGTAAGTTTAATTGGAATGAAAAAGTATGATATTGCATTAAAAATAAAGGGTTTGTTCGGTAAATTATAGAATTTGAACTTATAGTCTTATTGTATCGCTTTTGATTTATCTTGACCTCTTTGGATCAATGAGTATGGTTAATGTCACTACCTACTTAAGATATAGGCGAGTGAGGCGATAGTCTAAGATCTCCAGTTTTAGAAGGGCTCATATTTTTCCTATATTAGTATATATAATATAATATAATATAATATTGTTATCTATTTATTTTAATTTTTAATTGTAAATGTACTTTGAAATATAAAATAATATATTTTTAATGGATTTTGCTCTTATAAATATAATTCTCTTGAAAAAAATCTTTAATTAAATATAAAACTCATAATCAATCCATCATCGAAATTTCTCTAGATTTTTAAAATTTAATTTTTTTGGAAGGAATGATAAGACAAAATATGACAAGACGGGACATGGAGACCTTATTACATACGCAATCAATAGGGAAAAAGAGACTAATAGGACGCTCTTCATAAATATGTAAACCTAAGGGAAGAAATACTGTTTGACTAGCATGCCAATCTACACAAAAATGAACTTCACGATAAATTTGTTGTATACTAACTCTCCATTGGTGAAAAAAGGAGGTTCTTAATATTTAAAACTATAGACAAAACAACTCTCAATTCTAATTTCATACCTTCAAAATTTGTTACTAATCGTTTTCTTCAGGTTTAAAACATTTCAAACTTCATTAAAAAAACATTAATATAGTCCTTCAAATTAACTCTCTCAAATTTTAGATCCTTTTTATTCTTTCTCCTTTTATTTATTTTTTTCACAATTAAAATTTTCAAATTCTCTTAAGAAAGACTCTACCATAAATATATTCGGTAAG
The DNA here is from genome assembly GCF_013281855.1 of Momordica charantia. Taxonomy (NCBI): domain Eukaryota; kingdom Viridiplantae; phylum Streptophyta; class Magnoliopsida; order Cucurbitales; family Cucurbitaceae; genus Momordica; species Momordica charantia. The sequence continues at coordinate 26,152,321 of NW_028275167.1, read as the reverse complement.
TTATACTAATTTTAACTTAATTTTGTCCATCCAAATTGTTATAATAGAAACCAAAGCTTCAAAGATTATTATTTTAAGTTTTTTCATTCCATTTCTTTTACTTTTTTTAAAATGTATTTCATATTGTTTAATACATTAATATTTGAGTATTGTTTAGGTTTGTTTACTTGTTTCAATATAGAATAATAACATGTCTATAAAAAAATATGAATATGGATATGAAAAGTTTAAGAAAACATAAAATATAAAAACTTATTGAATCTAAAATACGTGCTACAAAAGGGATTGAATATGAAAAAATGTTATCAATAATTTTTTTTAGTAGAAATAAAAGTAATAAAAATGATAAAATAATAGAAGAAATAATAGGTATAGATAAATCAAAATATAAACAAAAACGGTAGATAATGGTATTTTTTAAATAAAGCATATATTAAAATTAAGTTAAACTGAAAAAATAGTCATATTGAGGACCTCCATTTCAAAATTTTGTCTAAGGCCACATATCATCTCGAGACACCCCTGGTTAATATTTTTATTTATGTTTTGAAAAACTAGAAACACGGACAAAAAACAAGATTTGTTGTATTCAAAATTTATATACAATTTTGGAAACGTTTCTTAGACATGAAAAATGAGAAACAATGAACGGTTATCAAAAGCTTATGTTTCTAAAAAACTAAAACGAGAAATAGAAACATTACCAAACGCGTCTTTAACTTTTTCAATCTTTCGTCAAACTTTTTCTTTTCCAATTAAGCTCGTCACGCTAGCACTACTCAAAGTCCAATCAACTTTTTTTTTTGGGAGAGATCATTTAGACTATATTTCTAAAGCTGAGGAACCAAAGTGACCTATATATTACTGAAAATATCTCTTTTTCTTTTCTTTTTGTTTTTTCACATTGTAAGTAAGATAAAACAAACATCATTATCAAATATAACCAAAATATCACAGACGACAACTAAAACTCACGAGAAGAAGCAAGCCAACTTGAATTTGGACCCTAAAAACAAACTCGAGAGTCCTAGAAAAAAAAAATTTCACGATTTGGACGACAAAAAAAGCTACTTGTCCCTACATTATTTTGCTTCATTTATATGTTTCTATTGTCATATATGAACATCAAATATATTAAAGACAAAGGTCGAATCAATCTATAGGCATCTCAACAATGAACGATAGGAGAAGAGTATGGCGTCACCATCTCAATTACCCTACAAAATTTACTAAAACAAGAAGCAAAAGGAAATTCCTTTTCTTCCATACATTGTAAATATGTATTTTGTCGAAATCAATGCCTAGAATCTAATAATTCCTTGCCATCTGGCATTATTACAAAACTACCCTTATCTTTTGACAAGATGACAACGTGGTGTATATCATATAGTGAGAACAAAATATAACTCGTTTCTTGCTAATATTCATGTATATGTTCATTTTTTAACATGTGCACAGAAGAAAAATGGCGAGGCTAAAAAAAAAGAAAAAGAAAAGGTCGTAGTCAATATTACATGTATAATAGGTGCATGCATGTTAATAAAATTAGCTAGTCGTCAGAATCTTTAGAGATCATCCTTTGGATCAATTGTCTTGTCTCTTCTTCGGCCAATATTCTATCGTTTTTGTTTCGTGACTCTGTGTAAGCTTCAAAGAACTCTCTGTTTTCTTTCTCCAATTCCTTCCACACTGCAAGAAAAAAGAAATTCGCTAGATATCACAAACTGAAGGAAGGACACGATGTGGGGCGATAGTTTGGAAGAAAAGAGATAACGAGAAAAATGGCAACCGACCAGTGGAGGTGATTATCGGGCTGATGTTAGCATGTTTCGAGAGAGCTTCCATGCACTCATCTTTATTCATATGGAATATCAAACACTTCTCGATCAAATGTTGCACCTATGAACCAAAAGGGTACGTTTCTATATATTATCGACCGGTCGAAATGAAACATAATTCGAAACGGGGAGAGTTTAGGAGAAAGAATATGAAAGAAAAAGAGAAGAGATGTAGTAAATAGAAATGTTACCATATGAATGTAAGCAGCAGAAGAATCAGCCATTATTATATGAATCTTTATAGCATCTGATCAATTAGTCCTTTAAGCAAACAATATTTCTTTGTGTGTGTGTATATATAGATGAAGGTGGGGGCAATGGGCAAGTAACGAAATTCAATTGGTGAAAAGGGATTTTGATAACATGACAGTGACAGGCAAAGCAATGGAGTTTTGAAACCGGAATGAGGTAAAAGAAGTGGTGGGGTCGGCCAGTAGCAGCGTACCACGTGGGCGATGGGTGATAATTGGCGGAGAGGGGATTGGAGGGGATTTCGTGAATGACCAATCATTTGTCTTCTTTTGGAGTTGAGCAGCCCCCTACCACGTGATCGGTGGGCCCCACGCGATGTGAATTCTCCAAAACAATCCCCCGGCCCCACCAGACCAACCGCTCTTCATCTCATGAGTTGTTTGGCTTCTGCTTCGGGTAAAACTAGGTTTAGTAGTCAAACTTTCTACCCTTGTTCTTTTCACTTACGTTTTAAAACATCATTATATTTATTTAATAGATCTATAATAGTTTTTTAACGTTGCGTTAATATGAATTTAGTTTAATAATAATTGGCATCTGTATCTGATTAAGAGACTATAAACTCGAATCTACATCCCATTTATTGAACTAAAATATATATATATATATATATATATATATATATATATATATACATACATATTGGTTAGCGAAGTAAGTAATATAGAAAATCTTTCCATTCTATCATAGTCCTTGAACTTTTCTCTATTTACCCCATCCACATGACCCTAAAAAAAATACGCATGGATAATAAAGTTTTTTGTAAAAATTATATATTAATGGATATGTTGACAAAATATCAATATTTTGATGGTTCAAAATTGCCAAACAAAACTATTTAGCTTAATTTTATTGCATTGTAACGTCTCAAACCTCAAAATAAGGATCTAGACATATTGATAATCTCCACATTTCCTTATATCTGTTGGACTATTGTGACTTTGTACGTGGCATGTAACGTCCTAATGTCTTAATGAATGAGCTCTCAAAAAGGAAAGTGTATTGTATTAATTAGTGATAATACTTATCAATTCTTTTAAAGATTTTATTAAATATATTGTCTTATATTTATAATAGTCATAATCTTTGTTCTTCTAACGCGGTATCAATTTATTCATATGTCCATTTGTTTCACTTAAAAGTTTGTCGTGTGAAACACTCTTTATTTATGCTTCTTTAATTATACCAATGATCTCTCTTTGCCCTGCTCCATCTCTTAAAGTAACATGGTATTAGAAGAGAAAAATGTTCCATTAATTAGTTTTATATGATGAAGAATTTCAGATTATGTTTAAAAAAAAAGATTAAGTTATATTCTTTACTTTTATTCAAGTTTTAATTATATTTCTATATACTAAATTATTTTTGTTGTTGTTATTTTTATAGGCATTTTTAAACATTGTAACTAAAATTTGATCTAGATTGACATGTTTGATATTATCAATATTTTAAGCTAGATTGGAAGAACTGAGTAGTAATTGACATATATCTCCGATCAAGAAGTTGTTAGGACCCCACCCCATATATTGTACTAAAAAAATGGAAAGAAATTGAAACCCATAAATGTAAAAAGTAAATAGTTTAATCGAACTTTTATAGTCAAATAGGTATTGAATTGAAAATATCTTCCATTGATACTTTCTATGATGTCTTTTTGGATTTTCTTTCTTGACAAAACTTGAAAACATTAATTAAAAGCAAGAAAAAGTGCAGAGATAGCACAATGACAAGTACTTCAATCTTTAAGTATCATCGAGATTTCAAATTTATATCTTAGTTATAGAAATCTATTTGCGTAAGTCACACGAAATTAAGTAAATAAAACATAAAAATGATAGTACTCTAGTTCAATCCCGAATACTTACTAGAAATTGGAGCGGAGTGAGAAAGAAAGGGGGAAAATTGCCCCAGTTATTTGTCATAATTAAAAGATGATATATATGTATATATATATAAAATACAGAATGTGTAGTTTCCTCTAATTCGTGCCTCTTAAACTTTTAGAATTGAAATATTTGAAGCACATAAATATTAACAAATTGTATCCCTCCCCATAAAATGTCCGACTTTACCCCTAATGAGAGGCAAATATACTTTCCAACATTTTGACACTTTCCTATAGGCCGTCTCAAATTTATTTCATTTTGATTTTTAGAGTTTTAAAATATATATTTTAGTGCTTCATCAAAGCGTTCATTTTAGTCTCTAGTGTTCGAAAAGTAATAATTTAATTATTGCTATTATTATGTCGTCTAATATCTTCCCTTCCAAACTCGTCTCAACCCACTTATGTAGCTTTAATATAGGTGTATTCCAAATTGTGTTACTAGTCACCTATTAGCAATTAACGATAAAATAACAAGAAAAATATCAATTCTTTTAAAAGTTTATAGATGAAACTAAAATAAATCCGAAAGTTTATGAACAAAAATAAACATTTCGAAAAGTTTTAGATAAATAGAATACTAAAAGTTTGAATCAAAATGAGAGTTTTATATCATGTTCAAAGTGATGTTTTTACTGGTGCTACCACTTGGTGGAATATAGCACGTTCGATTTAGATCTCGTTCATTAGTAAGGTTTGTTTGGCATTTATGTCCAATAAATGAGTTGTTATGTCGTGTTTCATTTATGAAGTTATTATTTTATTGTTTGTCTAGTTGCTTTGTTTCTTCTCGTTCTTGTTGCCTTATTAGTAGGTTTATTTATTTATTTATTTTTAGTACAATTTGTGCAGGGGGAGATTCGAGCTCAAAATAGACGTATGGAGGTTTGAACTTACGACGAGAAGCAAATGTCAATATCGTTGAGCCATGTTCATATTGGTGTAATTAATGACGGATTACTCTTTAATCTTCGAAATAATTGTCAAAAAGAAATAGAAGAGGGAAGAGTGCAAACAAAAAATGTGATAGGGGTCAAAATCAAAGGCAATTTTCAAAAGTGGTCCAAAGAGTAATTAGAAGAAAAATTTAGAACGGGGTGTTGGAGTTGCGCACGCAATACTTGATTTGATGCTATATTTTGTTTTCTACGTCATTATTTTCTATTATTAATTTGAAATAGGAATATATTTTATATATTTGTCCTTATTTACCATAAAAGCTAGTAGTGTTAAATATGCTGAATTGGGTTGGGTTGATGCTTGTTTTTACCCAATTCTAAGGGTTGGAATTATAAATTCTCTCCACTGGCCAAAACAACTCCTCTGACCAATTTTTTCTATACGAAATTATCCTCCCATAATTTTAGAATGAATATATTATTTTTCTTTTTAAAGAAAAATCATACCTATATTTTTTTCGTAATGAATAATTCAAATATTTTGAGAATCTTACTATATTTTTTTAATTTAAATACTTTCACAAAAGAATGGTAGGAAAAAATATTAATTAAATTAAAATCTCAACAAAATTTAAATAAGAAAATCATTTCAGAAAGTTATACTAAAAAGACAAGATTTAAACAATAAAATCATTATTGTAAGTGATACTAAAAAATATTAAATAATATATGATAAACATTATTAAACAATATTTAATTAGAAAAAGAAATACTAAGATCAAGATGGTGACAAATATGATGAACAAATATACGGTACAAATACGATGAATACGTTGAACAGATCAATAAATATGGCTTTGCTTTTAGTTCCACCCATAAGATCTCACACCGATGGAGATAATTGTCTTTTCTTATATGCAATTGATCATCCATTTTCATAAGCAATGTGGGACTTTGTTTGCACTCGTTACAAACCCAACAATTGGTGAGTTTAGGTAAGTCTATCTTTGATTTTGTGCATTGATGTACATGTTTATTGAATATTCACTTGTTAGGGTGTGATTTATGTTGATATTGGTAAGTTTCGGAGAAATTTTTACTTTTTTTTTTCGAATTAATAAACAGACGCAATGGAAATTGAACAAAAGTCAAAAATTTCCAAGTATAAAGCTTATTTTAGTGAAATTATTAACCATTTCAAATTCAGGAGTAAAAGTTTAATTTTTTTACTTTAAATTCTTTGCGATCCTTTTAAAGAGAGTAGTTTTCAAACCTATAGAAATTGTTTTTGTGAATTTACTAGGAACTCAAAAAGTTCTTTAAAAAGGTGAAGAATAAAATATTTAAAAAATTATGAGCAACGTAGCCTAGTTTTTATAAAAAAAAAAAAAACGAAATTGAAAAGAGAATGAGTATCAATTTTGAAGAAGCAGCATGTGCTCTGTTCTAATTAAGTTGGCTCTCTTCGTCTTCAGTACATCGTTAATGGCTTAACTTCAATGTTTCATCATAGTTTTTATATTATTTATTAATATGCTATTTAGAATAACTTTATGTAAACATTCGTTTTAGATTAGTCATTAAATTTTTTTATTGTATTTAATAAAGATTTTAATGCGGCACTATAATCATGTTGATTTGTCTTTTAATCTGTATACCTAATGTTTTGTTAAATGAAATACGCAAAGTTAAAGAAAGTGACAAGAAACTAAAAATATTATTTAAATCTTTAATTTGAGATAGGCATGACAAGAGCTATGGGGTGATTTTCCAAGAGCCAATATATAGTTGGTCTATTCAAGAAAGAGCCTCCGTTATAGGGATCTCATCAGCGTAAACCACACGGCATCGATTCTTCAAATTTTAAAAGAAAAGCCTTGAAAAGTACATTTTTATAATTTAAATTGATTTGAAAAAACCCATGGAGTACCTCATTTACTGATTAAAAATTTGATAGAATTAGATAATTATAGAGTATGACAAAAATAAAAACAAATAGCTATAGATTAAGACATCTTAGTTTACCTATATATTGAATTGATATTTGAATATAACACAATGAAAGAGATTTTTAAACAACATAAAAATATAAGTAGAGATCTAAAATCACATCAATGAAAACGCATCTAAATTAACTAACGACAACGGTAGATTCACGTAGGCACTAGGGACACGTGTTTCTAGACTTTGTAAAATGCAAATTGACACACGTTGTCAAATTTAAGTTTAAAATTGATATTTTTCTTTTATGATGTTTATACGTATTTCTACCCGTGGCATAAAATTCTAGATTCACTCTTATAAATAATCCAATATACTACATCAAATTTGGATGAAAGGTAGAAATGATAAATCATAAATCAAGGGTTTATGATTTAGTGCCAAAGAAGTATACGAATGAAAGACTGAAAATTTTGCGTCTGTTTTTCCTTTGTCCTTCATATCACTCACCGACTAATCACCATCTCTTCCCAATCAAATCGCCTTCAAAATCCATTGAAAGGTTAAAAAATTATTAAGCCCCATAATTATTCTAGTAACAAAATATATATATATATAGTTAAATCATCCGTTTGAATAGATTGTGCACCTATTTAATTAGTCGTTGTATTCTAAAAAGTTTCAAATAAGTCTCTAAATATTTTAAAGTCAGGTGTATTTTATCCATGTACTTTAATAAACTCGAAAGTTCAACGATCTATTTGAAAATGGATGCAATATTAAAAAAAAAATTGGAGACTAATTAAAAGGTTAATAGTACAATAATTAAATTAGATATAACTCTAAAAATTCAAGAGGCAAATTTGTGACAGAAGTTAATTTTATTACCAGAAGGATTTACTTATGAAATATTAGAATGGTAGAAATACGTAGGTACACAATTTAAATTTGAATATTAAATATGAATATTTAGTATGAGTTCGAATACCAAATAATATGCAAGGAATGAACTAAATAGGTTGATCTATTTCTAAACTTTGTAGTTTGTTATGGGTGAACTTATCAAACTCTATTGATCAACTACAAGAAGACTCGTTGTGAACGACACTAAATTCTTATCAAATCGACTAGTAAGGTACTAAGGGCTGAAGTGGTCAAGCTGAGCCGATCATCAAGGCCCGAGGTCGAGATGACTAAGCCAACCAACCACCAAGACCCTGAGGCTCCAATTCCACGACTAAGAGATCTTAATGCTATATATACCATTATAAATCACAAATATGTCGTCAAAAATCTCGCACGTTATCCGTTCTCTTTGAAAATATTGAAGAATCAACAAGATCATCACTGGAAATAAAAAGATATAGACAATTAAAATAGTCTAAGACCTAATGAAATTCTCTACATAGGTAGGAGGAGAGTATGAGATTATGTTACCTAACTTATTTCTTGTTTTACGTTCAACTTAACACATTATTATTTAACTGAAGCATCAAATTGTTTTGGGCTTAATGCCACACCATAATTATGTGCAGTTTTCGTTTGAAATTTCCCGTCTTATATCTCGAATTCAAATTATGCATCAAAACAAATTTGTTGCTTTAGACGGTAAAAGTGAAGAAAACTATAATATATTATGGAATAAAACCTAAGTACAGTATATTAGTGTCCACCTTGATTAGGTTTCCCTTTTAAGGATTAAATTTTTTTTTCTTAAATGTTATCTTTAAAGACCAAATTCGTAATTTAATTACAGCATAATTACTATTTTACAAAAATATTAAGATTTAAAAATAGAAACTAATGGAAACATCTTATGTATTATAATTTATATGAACGATTATAAAATATAGTATTACTATTTAAAAAATAAAAGTGAGATTAAAAATATTATGTTTGTTATTACATCATAGAAAAAGAAAAAAGAAAAAGAAAAAGAATCCCAACAAATTGGACACGACATTCTTATTGGACAGAGCTCTGTATTTTCCTTTTTGATAGATATTTTGTCGATATGTCTTCAAATAATGCCACAATATCTGACAACATTGTAACCTCCAAAAACTACATTAATTTCAAAACAAAAACGTTATAATGATAAGAAATGTTGCATTTTTTCTTTAATTTCTCTATCTTACCGATTTCAAACAAAATCATTACATTCATACCCCCATCGTGTTGTTGTCAAAATTCTAGACGGAACGATGAGTAGCAGCATATGATTTGAGGTAGCTGTCTAATTAGCCGAGGTAATAATCTATCACACAAAAAATAAAAAAAAAATAAAAATCTAACATCGAAGTCGTACTAAATCACGTACACTTTAAAGCTTTTAATGCTTAGTCGGGATTGGTATCAAACTGATGTTATAAGTTATATTTTGCATAGAAATTGTGTTGTTGTGAGGAACGGACTCTTCTTTAATAAAATAATTTTATAAAACATTGTGTCCTTGGACAATTCATATATGCTATTTAGCTATCCATATCTTCGAGTATCATTAAACTTTTTCTTTAATATTTAATAGTTGCTTTCACTTGCTTGGACTTATCTTTTTAACATTTTTTTTTTACCCACCTTTTTCTCTTGCACTAGTAAGATTTGACCCAAAAAAAAAAAAAGTGATAAATAATGCATTGATACTTCATATCTTTTACCAAGGAACAAAGCCATATAGTGATCTTATTTGTACAATGTTTTTCTTGAAAAAAGTGGACCTCAAATTCCGACCACACATTCATTAGCAGTGTCATACTTCGTTTGCACATTTGACCACACAAAATAATTGTACTATAAATTACTCCAAAATATAATCTTTTTAAATTCGAAAACTCTTTATATCCCACAAACAGCTTTTCACTCTCAATTTCCACGACAATCTTTTCCGTCATTCCTCCTATCAAATGGTGGGAATATTTAAAATTTTAGAGATTAAATTAATATTGATTTATTCCATTTTAATTAGTGAATAGTATACTTTATCATACACATATCAACTAATAAATCAAGAGTTGCAATTTAGTTGTCACATTCAATTATTTCAGTCATAAATTGTAACTTTGGTTATTATCAAACAAGGTTTTTGGATATGTGAAATCACATCATTTTTTAAGACACCGCTTGACATATAAAATAATCTTATTTAATTTATATATATAAACTTGTATTGCATTATTAGGCATAGAATAGATATTGCCGATATTATCAATAATTAAAAATAAGCGGAGGCTCGATTTCAACAAAAATAATAATAATAATAATAAATAAGCAGACGAACATTGGTAAAAAGGGACAAAAAAAAGTTACTAATTTTTGCTCGTACACACCTTGACTAATCACGGGCCAACCGCCAAATCCTACTACGTAAATTTAGGTTGTCTATTCTTATTTTTAATAGAAAGTTATTATATATATATATATATATATATATATATATATATATACTAACTATCACCAATGATTTAAGAGATAAATTATCTTTAACAAAAATGAATAAATAGCCCTCAACAATAAATAAAACCCATTTCAATAATTCAATAATTTTTTAGAGTTCTTTTTAGAGTATATATTATCTTTTTGTCTTCCCATACATTTCAAAAGACGATCTAATTAATGTCGATCCTTAATTTAAAATTTTCTCTTTAAGAAATAATATTTTATAATTAATTAATGAAATAACATAATAAAGTAAGTAAAGCTACCTAAGTTGCTAACCTGTAAATACATCAACTAATTAAAATATATATCATACTTTCGAATCTCAACCATATATGTTATTGAGCTCAAAAAAAAGGAAAAAAGAATAATGCTACTTAAGTTGGATTAAACTTGAAAATATTTCTTAAAACTTTAAAAATATGTTATAAAAAGAATTTTCAGTAGTGTAAAAACTATGCCTTAAATTCATTTAGTATGGTTTGAAAAAAATTTCTGAGATCACAGCCTTGAGAATTTTCAATTTTTATACAGTTGCCAGGTTCTCTTTTCTCCAAAAATTACCAAAGAAATTCCACAGCATTCAGATAGAATAAGGCAAATTAGAGACCGAAACCGATCTTGTTGTACTTTACTTAACTACACTTCACCACACAAATGAACATGCGGAATGTAGAGTTGAAGAATGCACCATGTTTTGCCTTGTTCTAAGAGTGCGCCTGTGCATGCTCTGGTTTATGCTTGTACTCGTAATCGAGATGAACAAAGGCCCTCTCGATTTCCGGTAGGAGCTCCAGCTTTTCCTGCAACGACTCACCGATGTCATGGGCCTCTTCCAGTGGCATGTCTCCAGGCAGGACGATGTCAACCTCGACAAAGTAGTGAGACCCAAATGTGTATGCCCGGACTGTGTCAATGTGTCTGATTGCCTTGTGATGGTTCCAACATAGGTAGGTCAGTTTCTGTAGATACTCGGGGGCAGCTGATCTTCCAACAAGGGAGTTCACGTTTTCTAATACCGTCATCGACCAGGTGCGGATGGTGTATAAAGCCAGCTGCAGCAATTCACAGAACACATGGAGTAAACATGGGCAACTTTTACAAAGTTCTACACACTATCAGAAACTAAAATGAAGCACAAGAACCAGTTCTACGTATTTCAACCGAAAGCTCTCTAGTTTTCAACATGCCTAAAATGAGTTAATGATGTTCCAGCAAAAGTCTTGTGGCAAGATGATCATTCTCAGGGTAACACATGTATAAGAAATTTGAGATTTTTTCTTCCTTGAGTTCACCAACAGTGGGGTGAGGAAAATTATGCTCAAATTGGCAAGATAATATGAATATGCATGTTAAATGGATATGCAATTAAGCTGAGTCTCGGTTTCGCTGATGAGCTTTATGCATATGGTATACATACAACAGCAAGCGATGAATTCAAGATGGGGTAACAATTTAGAGAGGTTGCACTCACAATAATAGCTCCAAGGGGGTCCATCCAATCATCTATATAATTGGCGAGGAGTGCGGCAACGAGGCCGATAGCATTTGTGACCACATCAAAGAAATGATCTTGTGCATACGCTTTGACTATCTCGTTGGTGAAAGCACGGCAATAAACAACTAAGAGCAATTTCACCAGAGTAACTGAAAGCATAATGCCAACAACCCATCGCTCTTGCTCCTTGGTTAACTTGAAATCAGAATCCTGTTAAAAAAAGTACAAAACTAAATGAAGGAAAATCATATGCCAGACCGTCTGAACCGACTGAGTGAAGTGTCGTTGAACAAAAGTCTAGTCCACTATCTAGGTACATGACTTTTATGCTCGAGGGAAATACTTGGAATTTCACAGTAACAGAAGAAAGCACTTGTGATTCTCGTACTACTTACATCTGATAAGAGAGTCCGAATTGACTCCAATATTATCTGTAATCCAAGAGTTGCCATGACAGAGGCAAAAACAAGAATACCCTGCATTAAGAAAAAATAGAATTTAAATCCTCTAGTATCCTCACCCATAACAGATAAATAATTTTTATTAAAAAAACAGTGAATGTAAAAGAATTCATCTAATCCTCATTCTACTTACGTTTGGAAAATAGTTAGTAAACAAAATAAAAATCTTAAAATACTACAAATCTAGATTTTTTTTTATATCCAAATGATCAAAGAATAAATATATTGATGAAAAGTGGGTGGGGGCCAACCACTATGACACTTCCCTAAAGAGTCAGCAAGCCCTGTGTTAGCAAAGATTGTGGCCTTTTTCGTTCGGTTCTCTTCTACCATTAAATAATGTAAATCTTTCCAAAAAAAAGGGTCTTAGCAAGAGACGAAATGTCAGAGGTAATGGACTCTAAGTTTGCCCAAATTAGCTAGCTGTCCCCTGAACGCGTTGACCGGTCGAGTGGAATCAGAATACACTTTAATCACCGTTCCCAAGCACTTCGACAGCCCTTTACATATGGCTTCGCTTTCAGCGTGCTGAACATGTTTGCAAGCTAGCTATCCTTGAATTTGCACTCAAGCTACATCTATGAAGAGACGGACAGCTGAGTTCCTCCTTCAAGGTTGCTTTCATTGCCTGCATCCACACTGCTACCAAGGTCTATGGGTTTTGTGTTCTTGGATCACATTCACGAATCAAGGGCCATGGCTTGGGCGTGAGCGCATGTCTGCCTCAGCAGGATCAATAAAGGTATGCTAAAAGACCAACTGATTTCTGGATCCTTCATAGACTGAAAGCAAATAATTGCGGGTAGTGTATCTTGGCTTCTTTTTTATTTAGAAAGCTAGTTACAGAGAAAATTAACCAAGTGCCAATACCCAAATGCAAGGGATTTGCAAACCAGAATCACTAACCATTGTCGCCTTCCAAGAATATGTGCTCCACTGTTTCAGTATACTTTACTTCCTACACTACAAGATTATTAACCAAGTGCCACAAACCAGAATCACTAACCATTGTCGCCTTCCAACAATATGTGCTCCACTGTTTCAGTATTATACTTTACTTCCTACACTACAAGATTCCTCCAGTTCCATTCCCCTATTCCTGAAATTAACTTCCTGCAGCTTCCATATTTCTTTCTAACATTTTTCGAGATTATTAACCAAGTGCCACAAACCAGAATCACTAACCATTGTCGCCTTCCAACAATATGTGCTCCACTGTTTTAGTATTATACTTTACTTCCTACACTACAAGCTTCCTCCAGTTCCATTCCCCTATTCCTGAAATTAACTTCCTGCAGCTTCCATATTTCTTTCTAACATTTTTCGTGCAAAGCCTAATTGCTGGTTTCTCCTCTGCCCCACCCCCCCCCCCACCCACCCAAAACAAGCATGCATTTCCAGTTTCAAGGAAACAAAATAGCCAGATTTGACAACGGATTTGCCATATGGATTGAATTGCCACATTAAGCTATCCGGAATACCTCTCATACTAAGCGGAATCTCTAAAATAGCCTGTACATCCTCCTAGAAAAAGATACTTGCAATCTCTGCTTATATTCCACTGTATTACGCTTGGCTGAAATAGATTTTCCACTGCACTACTAAGAGTAGAAAGAACTTTAAAAGTGCTTGGACGAGGTATTCCACACATCACAATGTTCTACCCATTCCCACCCTCCATCTAAAACCAGCTCCAGTAGTTTCCTTTCTAAGATGCTTTTCCAGCTCCACAAAGCTTTGACCACCGTTTTCACTTCCATAAAGCTTGAATTTCTGTGGTAATGAACCTTGAGGATCCACGACAGAAGTGAATTAGAATTCCTAAGTATCCTCCAAACTTGTTTGGCCAGTTAAGCAAGGTATACACTAAACCCCCTCATACTCAGACCAGCCTCTTGTTTAGTGAGAGAGAAGCTTTTCACGATACTACAAATCGAGAGTTTAAAATTTGAGAAGTATGGGCCATTGACTCCAACTATAAGGCATAACTATTAGCTATCTTTCATCCTTGCAGTCTGTCCTAAGTATCAGCATCAATATAAAGAAGCATATACAAGAGTCTAACTGATCAAATGGTCAATGAGGGCCAATGTAAAATAGTGAAGGACTTAGAGGGGATGGGTTCAAACCATGGTGGCCACCTACTTAGGATTTAATATCCTACGAGTTTCCTTGTCAACCAAATGTAGTAGGGTCAGGCGATTGACCCGTGAATAGTCGAGGTGTGGGCAAGCTAGTCCGAACACACGGATATCAAAAAAAAAAAAGAGAAACTGAACCTATAGAAAACGCAAACCAATTTTAAACTGCAGTAGAATCTTCCGTGGGCATCAAATACAGGATAACTAAAATTTTGTAATATTTTGCAATAAATTGTCATTAAATCATCAGCAACCCTCTATCATCCATCACTAAAACATCCAGAGGAAGAGCAACGAAGAACTATATGAACTCCATAAACACAATGATCACCAATTCACCACTGGTCTACTCCACTTCTAAAGTGAAACTTTTGATTACAACCCAATGAAAATTGTACCGACAGCTTATGGTAGTGCATATAATTGAAGTACATGACAAGTTGAAACTTTTTTCATTCATGTACATAGTAAGTGAAATTGCATGGCTCTTAAACATGCATAGCTTCAGAAGTAGTCCAGGTTCTTCAGTTCATGAACTAAAATATGAAATATATGAACATAAGGCAGCATCAGAAATGCAGGACTTGGAGGCAAGGACAGTACAGAGAGGGGGGGAAAAGGCAGGTAGAATCTTTTTTTTTTTAATTAAAAAAAGGATTTTCAAGCTATTCCGTTAGTATGACTCAATGGTAGTAAGCAGTTTTGAGACTTTAAATCAAATCTAGCAAATCCTAATCAAACTCATATTTTTTTTAGTACCTCCAACCTCAAGGGAAGAGTTAATCAAACCCCTGATAGAACATAAACTTTAATCCCAATATAAGAAAAAAAGCACAAGAGACGTACAAGTTTCACTACAAGCCAGTGATCAAAGAGCTATTTGCATGCAGTAGCAGACGGAGTTTTGGTAACATATACCTATATATTCATTTTTTTCACCACATGAAATAGTAAAGAAGAGGATGTTGCAAGAGTACTGACCAAAGGCTGCATACGTTTTTTCCCAATAGGATACTGGTACGGGTTTGGTGTTTGCATGGAAAATGCAGTAAACCATAGGATGAAACCAGATAAAAGATCAAGAAGGGAATCCAGCGTGGATGCAATTATAGCAAGGGAGCCACTTCTGATTGATGCATAGACTTTAGCTACAAACAAAACCAAATTGGCAACATTTGATATTCTGATTGCAAATGTTTCACTCTTTGCTAACTTTTCACGTTCTTCCTGCAACCACCATAAGTATATTTTGGTTTTAAGCACCTCAGGATGTACACAAGTCACTAAAAAGGCATAGAAGTACAGAACAATATTAACCTTTGACATTCCAGGAACATAACCACGGTCAGTTAAGGCATCCATTTCATTAAATCCCTCAAGCATTTCTACCTGCTGCTGGTAGTACTCAGCCACATAATCTTCAGGACCTGAATTCAACAAGAAATTTGGTGGATTAAGTTTTCATAGTGTTTTTTTTTTCTTTATTTTCTTTCTTCATATAGCAATTTAATCTTCAGGACCTGAATTCAACAAGAAAAATGTTAAGAATAAGGTGGATTAAGTTTTCATAGTGTTTTTTTTTTCTTTATTTTCTTTCTTCATATAGGAATTTAAATCTAAGTATGCTCTCTGCTAATCCCAAATAAACAAAATAGCAGAATCTATACAACAAATGCGTCAACACTTACGCATTCTTTTACAAAGGGAAAGATGTGTATGCACAAATAAACTAGCAAAAGGGCCAAGAAGTAGCCAACTAAAAGTGGAAATCCGAAATGTTGAGCGACTGTCAATACCTTGAGACCTTGGAACTTAAATATGAAAAATTTCTCAACTTTAAGAATCAATCAACCACAAAACATCCACATCCAATAGCAAATAATAATAATAATAATAATTCTCCAGCTTCAAGTTCAGGCTTTTGAAACTTTGAAATACATATTCCCCTCTCCAATTTTTAATTCATCCAAAGAACGGGTAGGTCAATAACTCGTTAAATACATAAAATAAAGCAAAGGGAACCCACAAACCCCTATATTCAACGCAAAATAATGCAGCAGAGGACAAACAAAATTGGATGAAAAGAAACATCCCACTATCTCAGGACAGAAATTAAAGGAAGTGACCAAGTGCCAGAAGAATAAATACGATTCAACAAAAAGAAAAATTAAACGAATATATGCAGCTATTCTATTCTAAAAGCAAATCAGTAAGAAAGAAAGAAAACAACAAACGAAGACCTGAAAAGAATATTTCCAGTAAGGAACAACGCAGGGAGACCATAGAATACGATATTGACAAAACGGGAACGGATCCAAAAGGAGAAAACATCATTCAATTTCAGGCAACAGAAGGAGCGGGAAATTACTCAAAACCCCATAGCAATCATGGAGGCCACGAGGAGGTTTCTTCTCCTTGTGCTCTGGAGACAACTGAAAGCCATCGAAGTTTAAGCGCCAGGATAGGTCGCCGGCGGTGGACTGCAGCAAGAGCGAGCTCTCCTCGTCCTTCTCGAGGGAAACAACAGGCTGCACCATTTCTGCGATCACTGAAAATGCGAGAAATGCAATAATGGAGGAACCGAGAGGAGGAAGAAGAAGAAGAAGAAGAATCGGCGGTGCAGATGGTAAATTTAACGAGAAATTGGGGGCATTTCGGCAAAAATATAAGTTGGTTTGTTCACTGTTGTGGTTAGCGTAGTTTGAAGCGTCCGGACCAGTAGACACTGCACAAACAAATATTTTTTTTCTTAACGACAAAAATCAGAGTCCACGTGTACGGCTCCCCCTGCTTTATATCTATAATAATTTTATATTACCATGATTTCACTAAGCTTTTACTTTTAATCTTGTTTTTTTAAGGCACTTTTAATCTTGTATTAAAACGTGACCTAACAAATATGGGTAAATTAATCTTTTAAATTATTGACAATCTAATAATAGCTTAACTAGTCGAGACTTATAGGTCGATGGTAAAAATCCAAGTCTAATAAAAGTTTATAATATGTATCCAAATCTAGCAAAACTTTATATGTGACGTCTGAATAGAAATGAGGGATATATGTATATGTAAGTGATGACAAAACATGTTAAAAATACTCCGTTACAAACTACTCCTCTTAGACTCAAACTTGTGTTCAGTCCATAAATAGGATATGGTAAGTCCAAAAAATCACACTCCACGAGTTAAAAAAAAATCTTCCGTAATTAGGATATTGCTCTATTTTTTTTATTTACATCAATTATGATATTAATTTGAGGTATATATGAATTTATTTTTTTAGATAAGTATATATAAATTTGTTAAAGTTTGAATTTCTACTCTCACAATTATAATAATGTATTGTTGATAGTAAATATATATACTCACGTTATTTTATCTTAAATAAATTTATGATATTTATTAATTATTCTCTCACTCTATAATAGATAAGTATTTTTTTTAGTACAACATGTAGGAGTGGGAGATCGAACTCATGAGATATATGTCAATTACCGTTAAGTCATGCTTACTTTGACATATAATAGATAAGTATATAGAAATAATATTCATGACCCTTTAAATATATTGCAAAGCATAGCTTAGCAGTAACATGTATCTTCAACAAAAGGTTGTGAGTTCGATTCCTAACACCCATATTGTACTATATTTATATATATTTAGTTTGTATCCCTACAATATTTTTTTTAATCATTTTGCCCTTAAACTATCAATTAAAATATTTTAAATTTAAGTATGGCTACTTAAATTTTAAACACAAAATTTAGAGAAAAAAATATTATGAAAAATAGAAATGTGATTTTTTTTTTTTAAATAGAGGAGGATTCGAATCCGTATAATAGCGCTGTAACGGTTCACTTTTGACTACGAGATCACCGTACAGAATCACGGAACTGAAAATAATCTGAGCCGCACGATTAAAATTTGGAGATGACGACTGGGCCACGCCTGCCCCTACCTTTCAGGACTGAAGATCTTTTTAGAGAGAATTGTTAAAGTGCTACTAAGGTACACGAACGCCTCGTGGACCTCCATTTCTGTCGTTCGTCCGATGAGTGAAATTAAACTCGATCGTTGGATCGAGGGGTCTCGTGGGGCCTACCGGATATTATTTTTGTTTTCATTTTTCTTAATGTGGCAGCTCTATAAAAAAAAAGGCGGCTAACATTTTGGTGGGCCATGGAAGTCATAGTGTTTGGTTACGTGGATAGCAATGGTGGGTTAGTGGATAGGAGTCCATATCAGACGTGGGGCCTATGGGAATGACCAAACAGTGGCCTTCACGTCACATGGGATCCTCTTGAGAAATGAGAAGGACTCCTTTGGTTTTATACTTTGAAGGTTAAGTTTATTAAGAGTGGTAAATTTTATACAAAGAGCGGAAATTCGAACTTATTACCTATTAATATGAGTTGTGCTGAAGTGAACTAAATCAATTAAAAAATAATAATTACACTAATATGTTTCATAAAAAAGAAAAGGAAAAAAGGCATTAATATGCTTAATAGACAACATCTCAAAAAAATGAAAATAAAAAAGAGCATTCATTGGAGGAGGAAAAGATTTTCTTTAGGAATCTATGTTCTGATTAAGACATCTTTTATTGGAAAAAAAATAAATCAAAAACTCTTGAAAAAGAATTAAGCACAGGGAATAAAGATCTCACCCATTAAATGAAATTGTCAAATAAACATAATTTTTAGTATTAAATAGAGTTGGTATAATCTTGTCAAAAAGTTGTTCGCATTTTAACAAATTTGTTGACTGTTTTAGACTTGAATGAGTAAGTTTTTTAATTTTAGTAATCATTTTAATTATTCCATACAAATTTGTCTCGTTCATATTTTTTAAAGTTCTAAATGTAACAATTTAGAATATCTGCAATAAGTTTCATAAAGCCTTCGAGATTTGGTAATTTGATTGAAAACGATTATACTAAAATTTATGATAAGATTAAGATGACCTCATAGCACCTATTACACATAAAAGGTGATGTGGGGGCAATGTTTGATATGTGTTGAAATTATCTCCCTATTAACTTAATAGTGAGATGTTAAATTTTAATTATCCTACTTTTATTAACATGATATAAAAAATATAATATAAATCTTTTCCTTCTCTTGTCTTGTTTTGGTTGTTTTAAGAGGTGAAAAAGTAAGTACTCGAAGTTACCCTTAAAATATATCATTAATGTCTTTTTTTTTTTTTAATACAACATGTGAGAATGAATGATTGAACTTACAACTTCTTAGTTAAAAATATACGTCAATTATTGTTAAATCAATTAAGTTCATAAGTGTAAAAACATAATTTTATAGACTGTGGATAAAGTATTGGCCTTTTTTAAAGTTATATTATAAGATGATAATGGGCAGATTTCTTTCAATGTAGAGAAAGCAAAAGGATAGTATGTTTGTGGATTAGGATTAGAATTGAAGTGAATTGAAAGGCAACTTTCTTGTCCGTGTGAAGTAGATAATCTTCAAATTGGGGAAGAGGACCACTCTCAACATCGATCTTTAATTCATTTGGATATACACATACTTTGGAATTAATTTATGAATTTGGGGTGATAATTGATATCGCATTGTCGTTTTAGAGATTCTAAATCTATCTTTTATGTACCAACGTAAGTATAACTCAGCGGTAATTGACATATATCTCAAACCAAGATATTATGATTATGATTTCTCACTTCTACATGTTGTAATAAAAAAAGCTATATTTTATATTCTATAGTTTTTTTTCTTTACTTTGATTTTATTGTCTCTCTTGATACTAAGCATGTAAAAAAATAAAATGTCATTCTTTATTGAATATAGGAGTTATTGGTATAATAGTAGAACTGATAATGGCGATAAAGCAAAACAAAATGAATGTTTGTTCGAAAAATTCAACTAAAACGTTTATGGAAGAGCTTTCTTATGGTAGTTCGTTTGTCTAATGATCATGTTGTCTCCATCCATTAGATGACTTCGAGATGTTGTCTCCATCCATTAGATGACTTCGAGTTTCACCAACTTCCTTCAATGTGAAATAATATAACCTCTCGAAAAAAAAAGGAAAAGAAAAAACACACTAGTGTAATGTTCGTCAAAGTGATTTCAACAAAATGACAAGGGCCGAGCCCTTAGATCTTTAGGATATATTAGTATGTACCCAAATATATGTAACAGTTTCTTGGCATAGTGGTATTGTGTGCTCTTGGCAGCTATTATTGCTCAATTTGCACCTCAGGATTCTTATTCCTTTTTTCGTTTGTTCATTTATATATATATATATATATAGATTCTTATATGTAAATTTTTTTAAAAGGAAAAAAAAAGTCATAAATTCGTTATGCTATTCTTATATTTTGTTTCTTTATTTATTTCTTGATTCCTATATGTAAATTTTTTTAAAAGGAAACAAATCATAAATTTGTTATGCCATTTTTTTATATGCTTTTATAGATTTAGATGGTAGGTCAATTCAAATCTATCTCCAAAATATCTGTCAGTATGCAAAATAATCTTTCTAAATTTAATTTTCTTTATTCTAAATGTATATAGAAAATTCAATAATACTTCTACTAAAAAAATTGGTTAAATTACGAGTTTAATCTATAAATCCTTTTCAAGTTGTATCTTAGAGGTTTTGAAACTTCTAAAAAATATCTAATAGGTATTCAAAGTTTCATAAAGTTTCAATTTTAAATCTGATAGGCGTTAGAATTTAATTTGTTATTGTTTAATAACCCTTAGCCTATCATACTATTTTTAAAGGTCAAGAGCCATAGACACAAAATTAAAAGTTTAGAGACCTATTTCACTATTTTTTTAAAAGAACACGAGTGATACTAGACACAAATTTGAAGGTTAAAAGGATAAATTTGT
Source organism: Momordica charantia (assembly GCF_013281855.1). Classification (NCBI taxonomy): domain Eukaryota; kingdom Viridiplantae; phylum Streptophyta; class Magnoliopsida; order Cucurbitales; family Cucurbitaceae; genus Momordica; species Momordica charantia. The sequence goes on along the minus strand of NW_028275167.1, from coordinate 26,131,096 downwards.
AATCTACCTAACTTAATATCGAAACATATAAACTAGTTGTGTGTGTTAGTAATTATCCTCGTACAAAGTTAAATCCTCGCTAACATAAAATCCTAAATCAATCACTGATAAGATAAGGTAGAGTGAATTTAACATAGCTTAGTACTGTATCGCTAAGAAATATCTCAAACAGCTACGAAGAAATATTGTCAGTGCTTCTTGAATTCTCGTGAGAATAGGATTTTTTATTTTTTTTAATTATTAGATTAGAGGATTATAGTAATTTGATGTTGCAAAGTATTACTAATCAGAATTCAATTTAGAACATTATGTGTAGAGAAATTGAAAGCCCACATTTTAGTGCTTGTCCCACATCGGTGAGGCGCGAGGGAGGGAGGGAGGGGAGAGGGTATATAAGAGAAGGCGGAGGTATAAAGAACTCACTTACCTGGACGGGGTGAATGGGCGATCAAGAAAGCCCATGGCCTAAGCCCACGGCCTCCATTGCACGTGGGAGGGGCGTGGGCTTAAGGCCTGCCCAAGTGGCGGAGCCTACGTCATAATTTGTGCTAGCGGGGGCCTGCGTTCGCGCGGCCCCTTCCCAATCTACTAATTTCAAAGTTTTCCTTTTTCCTTTTTGTTCATAGAATGAAAAATAATGTTGTTGATTTATATATAAATAGGATCAATGAATTTAGTCGGCTACAAAAGAATATTGGTAAAAAGAAAAAGCAGAAGAATTACGGTTTTTTTTCTTAAAAAGTAAACAAGTCCTTCCTTAAAAAAGTTAAAAAAGTTAACTAAAGTCGCAGTGAGTGCTAAGAGATACATTGGACCAATCGATTTTCTCCATCCAATGTATGCGATTTTCTCCCTCACTCGTGAAACGCTAGTCTTCTCAACTCATCAGTTTTTTTTTTCCCCTCAAATTTGCTTGTTTGTAAATGGTCCCATTCTCCAGCAGCCCCACCTTTGTCTCTTTCCCAAAGGGTCCTCACCTCCCAACGGCTCCTCAGATGATAATTATCTCTATTGGTATAAGACTTTTTGAATGAAACAAAAAACAAAGTTACCATTATAGAGATACATGAGGTACAAATTACGTACAATAAAATAGGTCGAATCTTGCGGGATGATCTTCCTTGTCCTCCGTAGGACCTGCAAATAAGGTTAGTACTTCGACGAGCAAGTTAGTCTCTATCCGATCTAACTCTCTAAATACAAATGGATTTCGTACCTTGTATAATGAGCATGCATCCTTATTTATACGGATGAAATCCGACAGGGACCCCGACATAGGGCTAAAGGTCATCCGACCGTCCGTAAAACGTGACGGCGTGTTGTCAGGCTTAATGCATTTGTTCAACACTTCTATTGACATGTTGACTTAGGTCGGCTAATAATTAGTGACGGACAGCTCAGCTCGACTGACAATACCCAACCTAAAGGAACTTGCACCAATTTTTATAATTAAAAGAATCTTTTAACTTGAATACCTTTATGATGTTGACATGGGGCAAGCGATAATCAATCCCAACACAATCCTTCTCGAATGACCATTAAAGGGATCATTGACTTTGCTTCAATATTTAAAATAAGAATATATATATTTAAGAGTCTAAACCTTTTTTATTTTTGTTAACAGAGTTTTGAACAATAGATTTTAAAGCAATTCTAACCCAAATATTGTATAATTGAGTTCACTGTTTCGTGTAAGGCACAAACTTATGACAAAAATAACTAAATTGGTCGGGAAAGTCCCTTTACCTAACTCTGAAACACCAGTTCAAATTTATTTATTATAATATGCATTCCATAACATCATTTAACTTGAATAATTCAGTTTTCATTGTAATTTGCATTCTGTAACAAGTTTTGTTTTGTTTCTATTTCTATGTAAGCTTAGCTTTTGAGGGATATTTTATGTCACCACCATCATGAATTTTTGTTTTGATTAAAAGCAAAGCAATTCAACATAACAATTAATTAAATCTATGAAGCAAAGAAAAAAAAAACCAATTGCAGCACTTTTATATATATATATATATATATATTATGTAGATACACACTAAACCGTTTTGACACGACTAAGAATAAGCGTAAGATTATAATGTTTGGATAACCAACAATAAATGCTAAATTGCTTGTTGTATATAAAAAAAATGTTAAATTGCAAGTTATGAAACATTTAGGAATAAACACTAAACTGTAATTTTTTAGACGGTTAGAAGTAAATACTAAACGGTCAATTATTAGACAACTCTGGGTAAATGCTAAACAACAAATCTTTAAATTGTTGGGGTGATTGCTAAACTGTAATTTGTGAGCTGGTCCGGAATAAACATTAAATGTAAATTGTGAGACATATAGAAGTAAAAAATTGTAAGAAAGGCGTAAACACTAAACCATAGATTATGATACAGTCAGAGATAAATGTTAAATTGTAATTTTTTGAACAATTAAGAATAAATGCTAACATGTCAATTACAACACGGTCAAGTTAACGTTTAATTGTAATTCGCTAATATATATATAGTTTTCAATTAATCATTTTAAAATAAGAATATTATTTTTATTTTGGATTTACTTATATTAAAAATAAAATCTTGAAAATTTAAGAACGAACTAAATTCAACCTTCCATCAAATGTCTAATTTGTCAAAAAAATATATAATTTTTTATAATAGTTTTAAAATAAGAAGATTAATTTATTTTGGACTTATTTATTTTAAAACAAAAATTTTAAATTTAAAAAACCAAATAGAATTTAAACTCACACTTTAATAAAAATATAATTCGACGAAGAATATATAATTTTTAATTTGACTTATTTATATTAAAAATGAAAATTTAAAATTTCAAGAACCAAATAGAAATTAAATTCAAACTTCGCTCGAAAGTGTAAATTGTATAAAAATATATCATTTTAATATAAACAAAATTAGATTGGGTTGGACTTACTAATATTAAAATTTCAAAATATTAATTTTTAAAAAAATATTTAAAAATAGCATTTAGTTTTAAAATTAACATGTTAAAATACAAATAAGTCCTATCCAAAGTAGCAAAAATATATGGTATTTTATTTTAGACCTACTAAAATAAATAATTTTATTAAAGAAAATATTTGATTTTCAAATTAGTCCCATTTGGTGCGATAAAAGGATATATATGATATTGTATTTTTAACTGATTCTCTAATATGATCTAGAAAATATACCTAAAGTTTTAAGTTAATTAGATTAAATAACAAAAAGTATAAAAAAAATTTAAGTAAGTTGTACTTAAATAATAAAAAATAAATATAAAATACAAAAATTTATTTAAAATAATTAGATATTTCAGAAATTCATATTACCTAAACCTAGGTCCCAAACACAAATCTCCATGAACTTTTTAAAGTATTTTTCCCTTCCAATATATTTTTATATGGAAGCTTCTCTCATCCTTTTTATGGAACATAATGATGCAAATCGTGCTTCAATGAATTCGAATATGCAATGTCAAGTAGTCTCGTTTTTTCTATTCGAAAACTGAATTGTTAGAATTAGGTGTGGGTCGAGATTCATTCTAAATATAATTTTTTCTAATTCCAGATTACTTGAACTTTCTAATTAACCCTTTGTTTGGAATTAGAATTTGCAAGAATTCTCAAATCATAAATGACTGTGAAATCATCTATTGTATCTGTTTGGAAACAACATGAATGAGTTTGAAATCAAGTTTTAAGTCCAAAAATTTTCCATTCCAAATAGCTGGGTTTGTCAGGATTTGAAATTAAAAAGTATCTGATTCCAAATTTACCCTACATTAAGATAATCTTCAAACATGACTTCATAAGCAAATAGCCGTTCAACAAAATTACTTTTTTTCTCGTCTCTCTTCTACAAATATTTTTTGAATTATCGTTGAAGCAAAATACAATTTTTTATACATTTAAAATTTCTCTTTAGTATTTTTTAAAACATTTTTGTATTTTTTTTAAAGTTCCCTTCTTGTGGGGCTTTTTCTTCTATCAAAAGATGTTTAAAAAAAAAACAAATTAAGCAAGTAAGACGTTGCATTGAAGAAAAACAGTAACATATGAATTATTTTTGTTTACATTTGAAACTTTAAGTTTTTTTCAAGTATTTGTTTATAAATTTTTTCTCCTTTAATTTTATTGGGAAGGTTTAATTTAATATTTGAGTTGATTAAATGATTTCATTTTTATAGGTGGTTGACGTCACTATCTCATATTAAAATATTATATTATTATTAATATAATATTAGACTAAATTATAAGTCCATAATAATAAAATTTGAAATCATTTTCATTATTCAAAATCCTGAAATTTAAAATAATTTCTCACCAATTCTGGAAAACGTAGTAAGCTATCAAGTTACAAATTTTTTTAAATCCAGACTGTTTAAACTTTTAAATCAAACTCTCAGGTTTCAATTTTTCTAAATCCAGATTGCTTAAACTCTGTAATTAAACTCTTAGCTAGCTCAATTCAAGCGGAATCGGCTATAAAATCCAATCATTTGGGTGTGTCAAGTCAACACTTATCCAGTGGCGGGGCATTTGACTGCCCGATTATCTCAGCTCGCTTTTCTCCCCCAATTCCTTTAGAAACCATGCTCAAATCCCACTTCGTCTTCCTCATTTTCATCTTCCCTCTTGCCCTTTTCATCCCTCCGGCTATTGGGCTTCTTTCTGTGTCTGGGTTCGACGATTCCCTCCCGTATCTATGGCCCTTGCCGGCGGATTTCACCTTCGGAGACCAGACGCTCTCCGTCGATCCTCAACTTTCTCTCGCTGTCGCCGGCAATGGCGGCAGCTCTGAGATTGTTAAAGCGGCGTTTGATCGATACAGGGGAATCATATTCAAGCACACTTCTGGGGTTTCTGTGTTTGACAAGCTCTGGGGAAGACGGAGAAGATTTGTTTATGATATTAGTGAATTGAAAATTGTTGTTCATTCAGATTCTGAGGAAGTAAGCTGGAGTGGCGAACTTTTATTAAATTAAGTAATCTTTCTGAGCTGATTATTGTCATATTCTTTTTCCTTTTTCAGCTTCAACTTGGTGTAGATGAGAGCTATTCGTTGCTTGTATCGAAGAGCGACGCTCAGTCGATTGTTGGGGGCGCGACAATTGAGGTAAATCACGACTTACACAAGTTGAGCTGGAACAGAAAGTGGTCATGAACATCTTGGTCATCTAAGGTTATAACGAATTGCCAGCCAAATTGTGACGTGCTTTCGAAATCTTGTGTTCAACTTTTTAGTTTTTAGTAAATGTTTAACTATAGTCTATAGTCCAAGTCTGTTTCATGTCTACGAGTTACCCAGATCCTAATCCACTATAATTGTGGGATTCCAAGTTTCAAATTCTGATCACATGAAACAGCCATCTTCAGTTTCAACATACTTCATGGGATTGCTCTGCATTTTATATGATTTTTATGATTAAACTGATCTTAATACTTGCTCATTGCTTCTACTAATAAATTCCAGGATTCCAAACCATTTCCACATTCGTTTCTTTTTAAATAATAGTTGTTTATACTTCAAATTTGGATGCTAGTATGTGTTTTCTGATAATTTTTTGGTTTGATGTTGATCTTCTGGTTCTGCAGGCAACTACTGTTTATGGTGCATTGAGAGGGTTGGAGGTACCCACTATTTCCCATTCACTAGAATTTTGCTTTTCAAACATTTAAGATACCTTGTGATCTGTGAAGGAATTTGTAACTGGTGTATGCACAATCTGAATCATCTTAGATCCTCTTTCTTCTTATGCTACATGTTGGCGTATGATTTTGCAGACATTCAGTCAACTTTGTACTTTCAACTATGAGACTAAGGATGTACAAATATATCAAGCTCCATGGTACATCAAAGACAATCCAAGATTCACATATCGTGGACTTCTCATTGGTAAGCCATTTTATATAGCTAACGTAACAAACGATTTTGAAATTCTTTTCAATAATTTTTGGCCCCAATGCATCCCTTGCAGATACTTCAAGGCACTTTCTACCAGTAGATGTAATAAAGCATATCATTGAATCTATGTCTTATGCTAAACTTGTGAGTAAAAGCATACATTGTCATTAATTATGAACTCTTGTCAGTTTTTTAACCTACTTTATATATTTTTTTCCTTTCTCTCTCTAGATCAATTGTTTTATACTGATACTGAGAATTTTGTTCAGTAGAATGTCCTTCATTGGCACTTAGTAGATGAGGAATCATTTCCTCTAGAAGTACCTTCATATCCAAATCTGTGGAAAGGAGCATATACAAAACATGAGCGCTATACGATTGAGGATGCTTATGAAATCGTCAAGTAAGAGCTCCATAGCTGTTTGAACTCACAAGTAATTTTCCAACAATTGAGTGCTTTTATGTATTTCTTGTAACTTTTCTTCAACTATTTCATCGGTCCTAGAGCATTTTTCATTTTGAAATTTCACAAAATTTTAAATTTTTGTGACCTAAACCTCTCATAGTTTAGCAAAGAAGCAATATTTCATTTAACTAAATGACCGTGTTCCTCGGTCGGTCTGTGGACCCTCCCATATAAATTTTCTAATAGTTCTTTCAATCGTGAAGGCCAAAATGATCGTAAAAGTTTTTAAATTTACTTTTTAGAGGAAATGGGAAGAACGAAACTAATATAAATTGTATATATTGTACTACATCAGAAAATTACTGTATAGTTAGCATACATCCGATCCAACACCTAACTTCCTACAAATCAAGTTTTACAGTTCATATTGCTTACCCACCAGTAACTAACATTTTGTTTTTTGCTTCATGGTTTTAATTTCATTGTGAAGCTTCGCCAAAATGAGGGGTAAGCTTCATCTTCTAAAGCTCACGTACAAACTTGTCTTCTTAATGCTATTTTTAGAACTTAGAATCTCGTTTAGCTGAGTGATATCTGAAGTAATGTTTTGCAAGTCAAGAGACATCTTGCTAATTATTATAATATATTATTTTGATTTTTTAGGCATCAATGTTATGCCAGAGGTGGATGTCCCAGGACATGCCGAATCTTGGTAAAGTTCTTTTTATGGTTTATGGTTTAATTTACTTTTCACTTACCCCTTTGTTATTAAATTGGAGCCTATATCCTGCATCGAGCAAGGATTTCATCATTGAGCAGGTTTGGCCTCTTCAATCTTTATATGTTTATATTGGTTACAACACAATCTTAAGATGATGATGATTATGAACGTGCAGAAAAGTTCAAATGAAATGTTGATATGTTTTGCATCTTAACATGTTACTTCACCCCTGACCCGAATGGGACAAAAACAGAAAGGGAGTCTACTGACTCTCTTCCTTATAATTTTTAATCAGGACAAAATATTAATTTGCATGTAGGGGCGTTGGATATCCTGATCTCTGGCCTTCTCCTTCGTGTACAGAACCACTTGATGTTACAAAAAATTTTACTTTTGATTTGATTTCCGGTATATTGACAGGTTAGGCCCCTTGAAATCTTTGCACCTATTTTGCATGTAGTTTATCGAAGATGCTTACGCTAGTTACAGGATCGCGTTCTCTAAAGCCTCCTCAAGTTTTACTTCAATTCTGTCTTACAGATTTGAGAAAGATTTTCCCGTTTGAGCTCTTCCACTTGGGTGGTGATGAAGTAAATACAGGTAAGGATACCCTGGAATCTGCTATAGCTTCACCTTCATTGACGCAAGACATCATTACTTAAATGAGAAAAGGAAACTCGTTTACTCAAATTTCAATAACCCAAATAAATGAAAAAGGTTTGTCATCCATTTTTACTTTCAAATAGTAGTAGTAATCTCTATTCATGTGCTCCTAGTTCTGGTATTAGACATTCAAAGTTTCCATTTTATCAATGACCTCGTTGCCCATAGATTTTTATTTTTTGCTCTATCGAAGTGAAGATTGACTTTTTGAAGACATATTTATAAAATACCATGGTGTTCCATATCTTAACCAAAGTGCACTTTGATCTGTGAGTTCAAAGTTGTTGGTCGTATCATATGAGTGTTCTTTTAGCCTTTTGAAATTAGACCTGCAGCCACTATTTGTTTTTACATTTTTGTTGTCTCGAATTCAAATTGGTATAGTATTTAAAACAATACAATAATTCAACTTAACATTAAGCTCTCTCAAGAGCTTCACAAGTCAATTCTTTGATGAACAATTATCATTCCGTATTTGGCAGATTGCTGGAATACTGTTCCACACGTGAAGCAGTGGTATGACTTCGTAGTCTATCTTCACTGATCAATCTCTCATTTCTTTCATGGTAGTTGTGATCTTTAGGTTTTTGTTTCTGAGCTTATACGATTTTACAAATATTTGTCGAGGAATTGATTAACAGAATTAGAAAATGGATTTGGCTTAGCATCCATTGAGCAATGACATCTAATATTTTCACGATTAGAACACTATTCATGAATGCGACAGACTCTGATCCTTAAGTTAACATGCACGAGAAGAAAAGGAAGGTGGGACCTACGGGTAGGAGTGACTAGTGAGTGTTGTACTAGTGTGGGGCCGGAATATTATTGTTGACTGTTAAGCAGAGTGCGCATATGAGTTGGGTTGCTGAGCGCGTTGTGTACTTTTTTGGATTTTCTTGGTTAAGTGAGTATTAGGAGAGATAGGGAGGTCACAAATCTCCCTTGGATTGTGCCTAATTTCCACTCAATAGACTCATTACTAACACTCCTTCAATACAGTCATTATTTGATTTTCTGTTGCATCCACGTTTTCTACTTTCAGGATAGATAGTCATATCAATATAACTTTGAGTGCTGACATTGATATAATTCATAATAAAACAGTTGATGGGAGGAAAATTAAGTACCATATTACCAGATTCTTATTAGCAGTTTGAATTGGCCTATTTCATATGGCTATGACATTACAGGTGAGTGTTTCAGACCAGCATTTACATAAACCAAGGGGAAAGGGAATTCAATGAGATCAAATTTCGGTTTTTTGATATTCTGGTGATTTAGCTGGGCTTATTTTGTGAAGTCAAGCTTCAAAACTTGGCATATAGCTGGGTACTTGTGGTGTAATACTTGGTTATGTTATGTCCTGATTTTTGTAATGCAGGCTTTCAGATCGGAACTTGACGACTAAAGATGCATATAAATATTTTGTGCTCAGAGCTCAAGATATCGCAATTTCTAAAAATTGGACCCCTGTAAATTGGTATGCAACTTTTTCTTCAATTTCTCTTTGTTTTTCGTTGTACAGACAATTATGTTTCATGAATATTAGAAAAACAAACGCTTATCTGGAAATTAAAATGCATTTTACTATATCAAGCTGAACTTTTCAGACAAACTTGTGCCAATCTTCCTTGTCATGTCCAATGGCAGAAAGAGTGATATTTGAGAGAGCTTCATTTTGCATAGAGTGGTATTTCGTATTGTTTAATCATCAGTCATTTGAACGGTTCTGATCTTCTCTTTTCAGGGAGGAAACTTTCGTTAACTTTGCAGAAGGTCTTAATCCTAGGACTATAGTGCACTATTGGTATGTTCAATTCAACTATTATTTCATATCTTAGAATTATCGCGACCTTGTTAATAACAATTTCGTTTAGTTTTCTATTTTTAAAAGTTATGCTTGTTTTTTCGCAATTTCTTTGATATGGTTTTTACCATTCTAAAAACATATTTGAATTCTTATAGAATTTAAAAAAAAAAAACAAGTAAAATTTGGTTTAGATTTTGAATTTTTGTTTTTTAAAATTAGATAAGAAAACAAAGAAACAAATCAGTCGAAGCATGGTTTATAAGCTTAATTTTAAAAAACAAAAAATTAAAAACAAAATAGTTATCATGTGGGGCTATATTAAAGAAACTGCCATAGTCTGTCTCTCCCTCTCTCCCCCGAGCTATATCTCAATGTATTGCTATCTACAGGTTGCGTGGTGGGGTTTGTCCCAAAGCTGTTGCCAGTGGTTTTAGATGCATCTATAGTAACCAAGATATTTGGTATCTTGACCATTTAGACGTCCCATGGAGTCGAACATACCGTGGCGATCCCCTTGAAGGAATAGCAGATGCTTCTCAGCAAAAGCTTGTCATTGGAGGAGAAGTTTGCATGTGGGGCGAGACTGCTGATGCATCAAATGTTCAACAAACAATATGGCCTCGAGCTGCTGCAGCTGCAGGTACGCTCCGCACCTGTATTTGATGTCATTTTCAACCATTGCTTGTAAGGCTAGACTGTGCTATCTATCAATGTTAAAGCTAGCTGGGGATCTTTTTTTTTTTTTTCTGTTCATTCAATTTGTTTTTTCCTGGAACACAAAACTAACACTGTCTCGGTTGTTCCCTCCAGAGAGGTTATGGAGTAAGAATGAGACAGTATCGGGAAATATCAACTTCTCGGTGCTACCGCGCTTGAGTTACTTCAGATGCCTCCTGAACAGGCGTGGAGTCAATGCTGCTCCAGTCAACAATTTCTACGCTCGAAGTGCCCCTACCGGTCCAGGATCATGTTATGACCAATAAAAATCATGTTATGATCTGTTTTATTCTAACTTTGTGCATGCCAAAATATCTATTTCCTGGAATAATAATTGTGTCATTTAGACCTCAATCTTTTCCTTTCATCCATCCTTTGGGAATAATAATTGTGCCATTTAGACCTCAATCTTTTCCTTTCATCCATCCTTTGGTTGACATTTATTGATCTGTCTGATTGGCTTGCTTGAAGACTTGAGCTTGTTCATGTGGAGCTTCTTGTTATGTTCATTGTCACAGTAATGAACCTACCTCAACATCCTTGGGTGGTACTCTCTTCTCCACTAATTTGTTACTGTTCTTCATCATTTATTACCTTTGACAAGCTTAGAGTCTGTTTCAGAAATTCTAGGACACATCTTTAATACAGGTTGAAATCATCCTGGCAAGTTTGGGATGATTTTAAAAGGTAACAGTGCTTTAAAGTATTGAGAGCATTTCTTTAATAGTGATTTTGAAAGAAGCCCACTTAAGGTCTTGTTTACTTCAAGAGAATGGGAAATTCATTCTCTTTGACGGTGTTTCAATTGATGGATTCACCTCGAATTTGAGAGTCACTTGTAATTTTATCCCTCTCCTAAAATCTCATCAATTATTTTTCTTCATATTTTATTTCGTGGGTTTTGCACCCATTTATTCTAAAAATGTTTTTAAAAGTCGCTAGAATTTTAAGTCACTTAGAGTTATCTAACCAAACAAAATGAAAATTTTGAAAAGAATTTCTAACGGGATATCGCTCAGGCCGCACATAAGTAAGTCCAAACACCTACGAAACTGAGTTTGTGAATACTTTTGACATTAATTTAGAGGGGTTCGCCTTTGTTGTTGTTGGTACATCAACATCAATGCCATGCCATAATCTTAATGTTGGTTGGACATTTGGCTGACTGAATTTCAAAGTTGGTCTTTCCAAAGTCCCACAAGAAGTTTCCCTTTCCCACTGCCTAAAGAAATTTGTGGTCTAATCCAAATCACAAGTTACTTGAGCTTCAAGGAACCCACTAGAAAAACTCACAAGCATCATCTCCCAAAAAAAAGTAGGTACAAAGTGTTTAAACCAATCCACACGGCTCTATCTTTACTCTTTTTTGGCATAGAAATCTGTTTGTTTGTTAGAGGTATTTATAGAACATGTTTGTGAAATTCGTGGACGATGTCAATTGCAATTAATGAATGATTTTGATGAAATATAGTCAAGAAAGGGTACAATAACTTGTTATTAGATAACCATTTATAATTAGTAAGCGAAGATTTTATTGAAGTAAATCAAGACGACTTTGCTATTATTTGTCGCCTCTATCTTTTGATTAAAACTTCTTAAACATCCTTAAGAAGTAATGGAAATACTTTAACAAATTATTAGTTGCCACGGTAGTTGAAAAGCATGAATTTGAGTAAAATGTTCTAAAGTATTGTTTTGATTGAAAAGTAGAAAGGAGGTAAGGACACATATTCCAGTTTATGTAATGGCACTTCTCGTTAATCGAAATAAAGTTTGATTAATTTTGGTAACATTCCTGTTTTTTTTTTTTTCTGTTTCTTTATTTTTAACGAAGAAAAATAAATTGCATGCCTTCAACGTCCAATAATTCAATTATGATAAAATAATTTTTTTGTTTTGTTTATATTTTGGAACAAATCAGAAATGTAAACAAGAAAAAACAAACAGTGAGAATTTTTCCAAAAAATGAGAAACAAGAAACATAATTAGCTGTAAAATGTTTAATTTTTTTTTTTTTTGAGAAAATTGAAAACAAGAAATAAGAAACCGGAACGTTACCAAACGAGCCCTTACCGATCGACTTGTTAAAGTATATGGACTCCAAGTATAATTTAATTGTTGTTGTCCCTACATTAAGGAAAAAAGCTAAGTGTCAACACTTTGAACTGATAATTACATGTATGAAAATTGCAAACAAGAAAACTTTGGCCCTACCCATTTTCCATGAGCTAAAAGAAAAAGGGGTGAAATATTTGATTATTAATTTGTTCTCATCATGATGGTTGAGTCTAGATTTCTCTTTCTAGCATTATTAGGGATGAAAATTTGGTCATGCAAATGACAAAATGTGTTTCAATCAAATGGGATAAAAGATTACAAGTTGATATATGCTTTTATGTTTCACTTTAATTAATTTCCCCCCAAAATTTTATTTTCCCAACCCCATCTTTTATTTGATAAGAGCTCATTGGTCACTTGAGATGAAATATTCTTATGGCCATCAAGAAAAATGGAGACTTTGAACCAAAAATTAAAGGGAGAAAAAGGAGAAAAATATGCACACACAGAAAATCAAATGTTATTTGTAACGTGGTCATCCCGTGTCCAAACATTCAGGTCGACCGCCTTGAAAATGAGGAGGAAGGATCCGTGACTTTGAAAGCAGAGCTTGGCTTGACTTGGACTTAGTGAAGATTTTGATCGGTAGAAAATTCGTTGATATTCGAAGAAGGACGATTCTTCCGTTAGAGAATCTTCTAATTGGTAGCGAAAAACCCATTGAACGACATGTATAGCAATCGTAGTAGCATATCCTGGATTTCTAATGTTCCCCCTCCTATAAAAACCGGAATTATACATTCTCAATAGTACACACAATCTCTTACATTCCAACTAAGCTTGCTTGGTCACCTACTGAAATTAATAGTAACTTAAACTCTAGAATGTACGTGACCAATCAATGCAGGTGTCAACAAAATCATCAAACTCCCTACTATGTCACTTGAGCCAGAATTGCGAATCAACGGTGATGTATTTTCTAATGAATGCACAACATACAAAGAGAATGGTTGAAGAATTGAATAAGAACAACCAAGAATAAAGCCAAGAAAACAAAGCTCGCCAAAAAAGAAAAAGATGACATGATTGGGTGGTAGTAAATTAATAGAGACCTTTAAATTCAAAAAGGAAATAAAAACAATTTGGTTTGCATCATCAATATATTGCCTTGATTAATAATAGTTGGATCGAGCGTTAAATTTAATTTATATTTGGATCTAGTCCGAGCCTCGCATGTATGTGAACTTTTAATTTCATCTTTAATTTTTTTCTTTACATTAATTTTTTTGTTAACATTTTAACGTGAGAAATTAAAAATATCTTATCTTTTAACGAGCTGGTTGTATTAGTACAATAACGTTTTAATGAATTTATTTTCTACCCAGTATAGTAATCCATTTTTTATTACGACTTTTGAATTTTATGTATGGACATGTTCCACTCGACTTGTTAAATCAAATATAATGTATTTTAATATTATACGAATTTTAATATTTAGTAACAGTAAAAACTTAATTGAAAAAAGAAACATACACTTATGAACGATTTGAGGAATAAATTTAAAAATGACATAAATATTAGTAACGAAATTATATATTTACATTGTTAGATTCATATATAAGTCTCTTACTAATTAGAGAGGCACACGGCAAAGAAAAATTGGTCAAAACATATTAAAATTTAGAGTAATTAAATTTTATTGGATTTAATGGATACAATAAGTTTGTTTGCTTCCAAAGTAACAATGAACTGTTGGAGCTCGAGTTTTGTTTGAAAATTTCATTTAAAAGTTAAATCTTTTTTTTCCTTCTAAAAATTGTTTAATAGACCATAACAGTAATATTTGAGACAAAACCCAGATCTTTAAATAATGAATAATATTAATATAAACACATCTTGAAAACTAAGGTCTTGAATAATATTAATAATGTATTGTGTCATGTAAAAAACTTCCAATGTGAAAGACAGGTTCCTTGTAAAAGAGGTGACACAACAATAATTTCAAAACATATACGATAAGGTGAAAGAATTAAGCAATCAAAAGGAATGTTTTTTAGTCTAAGTTATGAATACTTTGAACCTTTCATTATTGTCGAAACTTAAATCTTATTTTGGTAATTTTTAAAATATCTGTTTTTTTCTATATTTTTATATTTTTTTTGTCTGTCTTCATTGATATATTTTCTAAATATCTATTTTTAGTTTCTACTTTTTGAAAGTAACTGCTTTTGTCAATTTATTTTTTTCTTTTACCTCGTTTGATTTATCACAATTCTAACACAATCCTACCTTCAATAAATTTGTTGTTGAAATATTAAGGACCCAAGTGGATGTTTGGAATTACAATGGTCAAAATGGACAAAAGCCGATAAAATCAAAATGATCATTTTGAAAGTATATGACAAAAATAGACAAAAGTTAAAAGTATAGATGCGACGCTATAGTACATGAATGAAATGACACTACATTCAAATAAAAATTATTATAAGATTATGCACCCATAACTTAAAATAATTGATGTTACTATTCATACCAACAATATGTACTTTTATTTTCAATAACTCATTCATAGAAACTCTAAAAATTAAGTGTGCTTGATTTCGAGCCATTTGTAGGTTGGGACTTTGTAGTTTTTTGGGTAAGCATGCCAATGTGGCCTTATTTTATTTTATTTTTTTATTTTGGTGTTTTTTTTTAGGTAAACAAAGTTGAGGGGAAATCCCCAAAGTACCAAGTTTCTTTTTAAACAATGGGTGCAATTTGTAGGATAAGTGTTCTTAGGCATTATAATTTTCTTTCCCTCTCTATCTGTGTGCATTGAACAATCTAGATTGAGTGAGGGAAGCTTTTTGACAAATTTTGCTTTTAACCCAAGTGAAAAGAGAGGGTAAGTTTTGAGTGAAAGATAATCAAAGTAAGGAGTAGTAAATTGCAAAAATAAAAAAGGAAAGGTAAATTGACAATTTTCCTTAAAAAGAGATTATATTTACTCCAAAGGTGTAATAAATAAATTTTTGTAATATGACTAAGATTTGTAAGCAACAAAATGTCAAAGAGAGAGAAGAAAAATAGTTAATAAACATGACCCTACAACATTTTCCACCACTCATTAGAAAAAATTCAACATTTCCCACTACTTGACCCCAAGGCATTTATTTCCATTAACATTTTCTTTCTATGCAAAAAGTTAAATAATTCAAAAGAATAAATAGTAATGGTAAGTTTAAATCTTCCTCACATTGATTTCAAAAAAAAAAAAAAATTTCGTTCCATATTTGCATTTTCATATATCTATGAATTCAACATCGATATTAGGAGTGGATCGATACTTCTCTAATACAACAAAAACAATTGATGAAATATTAAAAACATTAACAAAAAAAATTACGTAATATTAATGTTAATAATTTTTAATTTATTCAAAATTAGAACAATATTTATTTATTAATTTAAATATTTGTTATGAATTTTTTAAATTTATATATTTTCTTAAAAATATTTATTGATATCAACATTTTATCGATACTAAAAAAAATTAAAATATCGATACTAACATTTAAAATCTTGGTTGTAATTATATGGTTGCATACAACAATCTTAATAGCAATAATATTATTGTATTTATTTATTTTTAATATAATATCCCTGTATTGATTTTCAACAACTTCATTATTTATATTCCTATCTAATAAATGAAAGAATATAGAATATAGTATGCTTAAAAGAGTGAGTAATAAGATCGACATAAGATTTATTTCTATTTTAATTTATAGAAAGTAAAAAATTTCAGTGAACTAACTATTTAAGTTATATAACTATAATAATATAATATTCAACTTGAACTTAGTTTAATTTATCGAGACATAATTTGGTGGGAGTTAATCTACCCCTCACGATATTGTTGTATTAAAAAAAATTAAAATAATATAATAATTATTTAATAATATATTTTTAAATATCAAAATTAAGTTTGAAGGCAGTACTTAGGTCATTCTCCATCTTCATTGCTAAAAATTTTAAAAATCATTTTCGTCTCCAATGTTTACTTAAAAGACTAATGAATTGATTTCTACCTGATTTCATCTCTCGGAAGAATTTTGACACCTCTGATACATTTCATTAATCTCAAATAATTTTGAATTTAGTTTAAAGTTAAAGTCATTCTTTTAGTCTTTCTATTTTTTTTTTTTATAAATTTCATCATCGTTACTATTTTTGTTTTTATTAGTCTTTAAATTTTTTTTATCAACTTGAATTTAGTTCGAATGATTAATGCATTTATTGTTTGGATAAATATTATGTCTATATAAACTCAATAATACCGACAAACAATTTACAAAATAATTGACTACAAAAAATTATAGATTTTGACAACTTGAGCTGAACCTAGTGACTGACTACTTTATGCAACTACCAACATCAAAACTTTACGAAACATAGTCGAGACACGTTTCAATAGCACTGACCTAAAGACTATTATGTGCTCTGCACAAGCTTCTAGTAGACTACAACAATCATCTTAGTAGGATACAACGACTAATTCTGGTAAAACAGTAAGCTCGAACTACTTCAATCTGACAGAACTTTTAAACACTTGCTCTCAATACAAACAAGAACAACAATAAGATTCTTATAAGAAAAGAAGAATACCCAATTGTTGTATGCTTAGATATCTCTAATGAAAAAAAAAACAACTATATAATTGTATAAACATGTAACTTCTCGCAAAAAATTAATTTTAACACGTATATAACATTTTTACCTTTGTAATTTTAAAACATATAAAGTTACAAATAGGTAACTTTGTAACTTTAACATAAAAAACGATAAATTAAATAAATAAAGAATTTGATATGTAATTAAATTTCAGAATTGAAAGACAAAATTTAAAGACATGTCCAGAAGGTATATGTGAATAAATTTCTTCCAATTTCACATTCGCTTCGCACACTAAAAACCCAATACCTATCTCCGACTAAAAGATTGTGAGTTTAAATCACTGTATTAAAAAAAAATCTCATATAATAAATTATATGTAATTGCATTCTAAAATGAGATACAGAAATCTAATAAAATATAAATAATTGCATTCTAAAACATAATTAGAGTTGTGATCTGGTTTAGTTCTAATTAGGTCATATGTGATTGGTTTGTTTGGCTTGGATAACATGATCCACATCCCTACTTTAACCTCGCTTCATATGAATTTGGTAGGTAATTTCACCCGTAACACAACTAAAGTAAAAAAAGAAATAAATTTAAATATCAAATTTAAATTCATATTTTTTCTATAATCGTTTTACAAATACCATACTCTAGAGTTGATATATAACCTTTGCGAATGACTTGCGCATTGAATTTCTATTATTTCTCACCAAACAGCAAGAACATATCATAAACTGTAATGGAAGTATATAGAAAATTTTAAAGTATATTAACCAAAATTAAAACAACATTGAATCATTTCCAAAAATAAAAGGAAAACAGAATTCAACCATAAGGTCTAAAATTTTAATTAAATTCCAAAAAAAAAAAGAAGAAAAAAGAAAAGTCCACCAATTTTGGTCTCTCACGCCTCTCTCTCTCTAAAATAGACTCGCCAGTGCCTCGTCTTCCCCATAATCAGTCTCTCTCTCTATATTTTCTCTCAGATTACACTGGTTTCTCTGCTCTGCTCTGCTCTCTTTCACTTACTCACTCCAGTTCCTCGTCTTCCATCTGATTTTGTAAGTTCCAAATCTAAACTCTTCATCCCTTCTCTCTCTCTCTCGTTTTGATTTTATTCGAAACCCTAGAAGTCAAGCACTGTAAATTCTTTCCCCCTTTTTAAAGTCGTTACTCTGATTTTTTATTCTTTTTATTTTCGAGGAGTTATGTGTTCTGGTCAGAGTTCCAGATTTGTTATTTCTTTGCTGTTCTTTGATCCTTGCAATTTGGTTTCTGGGTTTCTTATTTATATCATCTGGGAACTGAGAAATTGTGGGCATTCGTTAGTTTGGTACTGAAGTGTTTGCTTTTACTTCGATTTGTTTCTGCCCTTTGCTTTTGTTGATGTTGATCTGATATGGGTCTGACCCTGTGATGTCTCATAATATGATTTCAGCCCAAGATGTTTATTCTTCTGTCCGGGTGAAAAGTTATTAGGGTTTCCATACTTCTTGGACTTCTTCGAGTTACTGTCTGAGGATTTGGGGCGGGCATGGTGGGCTCTGAGGAGGACTCTGGTACTTCTGGGGCCGCGTTGCAGCTCCCTGGCAGCCAGAAATTGTTCTGGCGTTCGGCTTCATGGTCTGCGTCACGTTCCTCTCTTCACCATCCCGAAGTGAACAAAGAAGGTGGAGACTCCAATGGGAATCTTGCTGATAGTAATGGACCGAGCCGAATTTATCCTGCTCCATTAACCCCGAGATCACAGCAGCATTGCAAAGCAAGGTCGTGTTTGCCTCCTTTACAGCCTTTGTCGATAGCTCGACGAAGCTTAGATGAATGGCCGAAGGCAGGGTCGGATGATATAGGCGAGTGGCCACAACCTCCTACTCCAAGTGGCAGGGGAAATGGCGAGAGGCTGAAACTTGATTTGTCGACAATCCAGAGGAACCCGGATAAAAATTGTGGACTTGTGAAGAGGGATAAGATTGCTTTCTTTGACAAAGAGTGTTCAAAAGTGGCGGAACATGTATATCTTGGTGGAGATGCAGTTGCTCGAGATAGGGATATACTTAAACAGAATAGAATCACTCATGTGTTGAATTGTGTAGGTTTTGTTTGCCCGGAGTACTTCAAGGATGATTTTGTGTACAGAACTTTGTGGTTGCAGGATAGCCCATCTGAGGATATTACTAGTATTCTTTATGATGTTTTTGACTACTTTGAAGATGTTAGAGAACAAAGTGGAAGGGTTTTTGTTCATTGTTGCCAGGGAGTATCTCGGTCAACATCCTTGGTGATTGCGTATCTGATGTGGAGAGAAGGGCAGAGTTTTGATGATGCATTTCAATATGTGAAGGCGGCGAGAGGTATTGCTGACCCGAATATGGGTTTTGCTTGCCAGTTATTACAGTGCCAAAAGAGGGTCCATGCTTTCCCTCTTAGCCCAAGTTCACTGTTGAGGATGTACAGAGTTGCCCCACACTCACCATATGATCCTTTGCACCTAGTCCCGAAAATGTTAAATGATCCTTCACCTTCCGCTCTGGATTCTAGAGGTGCCTTTATCATTCATATACCTTCTGCCATATTTGTTTGGATTGGTAAGAACTGTGAAGCAATCATGGAAAGGGATGCTAGGGGAGCTGTTGTGCAGATTGTTCGGTACGAGAGAGTGCAAGGGCCTATATCTGTAATTAAGGAAGGGGAAGAACCAACAAACTTTTGGGATTCTTTTGCAAACCTGTTGCCTTTAATGGATAAATCTAACAGTAAAATCAATCTTGGGGAATTAAAAGTCAAGCCGTATGCAGGCGAGAGGAAAGTTCATTCCTATGATGTCGACTTTGAAATTTTCCAGAAGGCTATAACTGGTGGTTTTGTTCCTCCATTTCCCTCTCCCGAGAACGAACATGAAACCCATCTTCCTGTTAGAGAAAGCAGTTGGAGTATGCTAAGGCGTAAGTTTGCCAACGGGAATATGAAAGAGTTTGTATCAGCTCCTAGAATATCGCTCTCTAGGGTCTATTCAGACTCATTCATGATGGTGAATTTATCAGCAAAATCTTCATCACCTTCGACGTTTTCTTTGTCTTCATCGTCTTCTTCACCTATCTATCTTTCTCCAGATTCCCTCTCCTCTGATTCAAGTTCAAGTTCAAGTTCAAGTTCCAAGTATTTTTCAGAATCCTCTCTAGATTCTCCATCTGCAGCTTCACCTTCAGTTCCAGTTTCTTCATCTCTGTCTAGTTTTTCTAACATGTCTCTTATCTCATCCAATAGCTCCTTAGAACCGGTGCCCAATGGACCAGAAACTTGTGATGCAGTCCCGTTGGAATCAAGTTCTCAGTCATTCTCATTCCCATCCAAAAAGTTCTCGCCTTCTCTTGCAGAGCGCCGAGGTAGCGCAAAGTCTCTGACATTGCCTACAATGCCAAGTAAAATCAGAGCAACAAATAGTGCCTCAAGGTTTCTTGCCAGTCAAGAAGATGGTAAAAGGAAGAGCAAGATTTCTTGCTCCCTTAATGTATCAATTAATATGAAAAATGGTTCAGAGCCCAAGGATAGGGTTGAAAATGAACAGACAAGTTCCGCTCAAAATTTCAAGAATATTGAAAATGGAATAGTTGCAAGGGTAGGTAGTGTGGCCTCGTGCCAGCAGGAAACTACAGTTGCTGGACAATCTTCTGGTTCATGGAAAAACCATCCCAAACTTTTTGAAGAAGGCGAGGTACCCACAGTGTCAAATGGGAAGCAAGGTGGTGGGCTTTTGCAGGATTTTCAACCTATGGTATACTCTTGGCCGGAGTTAGAAAAGATTGCAGCTTTTGACGCAAGTTACCTCAATTCTAAAGCTGCTGTAGTGATTTTCTCTCCAAGTAGGTCTTTAGGCAAGAAGGATGACATGATGCTGTATATTTGGGTAGGAAGTTCTTTTGGCCATGATTTATCTCAGGTTCGAGTAAAACGAGATAAAGACTTGGTTGGTTTAGAAACGATAGACTGGGTTAAAGTCGGTCAATATGTACTTACCGAAATAGGTCTGCCAGAAAATACAGAAATTAAGGTACTTGGGACCTTATTTTTTGTTTTACTTTTATGCTTGATTTTTTAGTTCTTTTTTTATCTTTTCTGCTATATGGAAAATGACAGTTATTAGGCTAGGAAGGAGGAGAAACAATATTGGTTTATTGCCTTATCGGTTAATGCCAAAACTTTATGGGTGCGGTGCCTTTGTGTTGTTTCCTGCTCAATTAAACTTTTTCCAACTGAAGGTTTTTAATTTTATTTTTATACTGGAAACAGTAATGTTTTTTATAACATGGATTTACCATATCCAATTGAATGCAATCAAAAAAGTATGGAAAGAGAGGGTCATAATGGAATTCCTACAAGGATCATTTCCTGCCGTTATTCTATGCATCGGTGTTTTTCCCTCTATTCATCCACAACGTTTTCGTTTCTAATTCTTTAAAATAAATTCTTCATGGAGTTCGAAATGCTCGACAGTGGGCAAGTAGTGACATTGGGTTGCTCTTAGTGGCTCAATTTTCTCCGACAAGTTATACATTTATGCCTTTGTTCTTTATGATTCGGTACTCCATTATATAGTGTGTGTTTTAATCTTCCTGATAAACTTCTTGTGGTAACAGATTGTTAAAGAGGGTGAAGAAACAGAGGAATTTCTTGCACGATTGAGTCTGTTGTAGCTGCGCTGCTAATGGACATTACCTTGATCCAATGACGAAAATTATCCGATTGTTGAGCTGGCTTAGCGTGCCATGCAACTTAGTCATCAGGATGAACTTCCCTTGCAAAAATTAGTGAGGTAAGCATGGTAGAAATTACTTGACCATATTGATTCCCTGCTGCTGCAATGCTAGTTTTGTTCTCACGTCTTCTTTTGGTACTTTCTATATAGTTAAATGGCTTTTCTGTTGAGTGGAGCCATGCCCTTAATGGATGGCACCATCCTCTTGTTACCAGTCTGATGAGTAATGAATTGATCATGTCATCTATTGACAGTCACGTGTCTATCTGATGATCACTGGTTTTCTCAACCAGTGAAGCGTGCTGTTCCTTCTTTTCTGTTGTTTAATGTGCACGGAAGTTGAAAGTCTAAACTTTAGCTTTTACATTTTCTTTTTTCTCAACTCGCTGTGTTGAAAATGAAAATCTGAACCAATCCTGCTTGGCCTTGGGTGGTTTAGTTAGTCAGACACGAGCTAGTTCGGCATTTTAATTTGTCGACAGATTTCCTTAATTGAAATTACAAAAGAAGGCCACAAAACATGGCTTAAAATTAAAGGGGCTGAAAGAAATCAAGTGTCTTGGGAATAAAAAATAGGGGAAAATCTTTAAATTAAGAACTAGCAAAAGGGCCTAAAAGTAAACTATGAAAGTTACCGGTTGGGACCTCGGTTGTTATGTTAGTAGTAAAAAATAACGGAAAATATTTAAAACGACAACCAACACAAGGGCATAAAAAAAACTATGAAAGTTACCAGAAGGGACCTCAGATTGTTGGTAATAAAAAATAAGGGAGAGTCTTTAAATAAGAAGACAGTTAAAGGGAAGCAATGGAGTGAGTCGTATTCCAAATCTCTTCCTCTATCCTAAATCATCCTAAGAGTTTCCGTAGTTTGATATACCGACTAGTAGTGAAGAATTTGGTCACTTAATGTAGGATATTAAATCTTGTGAATTTCTTGATGACCAAATGTTTTTTCTTTTGATAACCAAATGTTATAGGGCCGGAATATCTTATGAAATTAGTTGATGTACAATAAACTGGCTCGGATACTTTCAGTATTAAAGAAAAGAAAATAGTGAAGAACACAACCTGCCAAAGTTAGTTTCCTCTATTGCTAAGGGGGTGGGTGCTCCAAAATATCCTACCCAGCCTTTGTCTAGCATTTTTATTTATATTATTTCATTACTCATAAGCTTAAGAGTAAATTATAGACACTCCCAACTTGCATTCATTGGATTAGTAAAATTTTGTTTGGTGAGAGTGTCAAAGGGAACCAGAGAGCAAATCTGGGTTGCAGTTGAATTAGATAGATCATCCTATATAGTTATTTACTTTTTAACTCCATGAAAAGGTGGGTTCTGATGATTTTTGGTTGTTGTGTATGCAGGAGACGTTTGAGAATCCAAGTCGTTTATAGCAAGTTTTAACAAGTTGTACAGAGCTGTAACACCCCACCCACCCACCCACGTCATTCAAATTTGATCTTGTAAACAATTTGCTCAAAGGCCCTTGCCTAACATATATTATTGACTTTTGCCTCCTTAATAGGATCAAAATCTTTCTTTATACTCCCTCTTGGGTTCCATTTCTTTTTCAGCTCTACTCAATCTGAAGCTATATGGAAATGAAAAAAACGATGTCCATGAATGGCAAAACCGAAACCCGACATTTGGGTACCGAAAATCACATTACAGCCTATCTATTTCTGAGAATTAAACACGATAAGTGGCAGTTTCCATGGTTTTGAGCTTATTTATATATTTTGTCTTTTGATGTGAACTGAAGTTGAAGAATTCTCCGGCAGGAGATGGTGGGTTGCTTGGAAAATCTTGTGGTATTGTCGAAAGCTTATGAGACACTCATTCATTCCCAATTCTAGTCAAAACAGAATACTGAAACTTAGGCAATTGTAATAATCAAATCAATAACGTCACCATCTCCTTTTGGTCTTTGTGGTCAGCTTGGCTTTGGTTCAATGATTTCCAATGTCCTAACCAGATCACTTGATTTCATCATGTGAAACCAAAACTGGGTACTGGGCTGATCATATATACTTTTGCTTTGCACCAATCTAAATATCAGAATTGTTCGATAACTATGAAAATATACCAAATAAATGATGAGCAAACAATCATAATTAAAAAAAAAATACAAAAAACTAAAAATAAAATAGTTATTAAAGACGCTTAAATATTTTCAAAACTCGGTTTAATATCAAAAGAAAAAAGAAAAAAAGCGGTTAAAAGTAGATTACACAACACGGGTAGAGATAGTGTTTACAAGTTCAATATTTGTCTACCCTAGTGCTCTTGGTTAGTGATGTAATATTTTTGAAAAGAAAAATCCAATTATACTTAACAGAACTGGAACGAAACTTGACCGTTCATATGAAAAAGAATTACTCGGGTTGCCTCATTAATAACTATTGGATGCAAGTTCAATATTTGTTCCCCTCTTATAGCAAAGTTTGACATACAAATTTTTGGTTGGGGATAGATGTCTGAACAAATCAATCCAACTACTGAACAAATCAATCCAACTATATAAGTTAGTTAACCATATTGTGTAGTTTCTAAAATTTTAGGTAGGTAAGCTTCACTAAAAATTTAGTATAAATAATTTAAAAGTTAACAATTTCAAAACTCATTATTCATAAATAAATTAAATTATTAATTTAATATATCATAATTGTATTTTATGAATTTTACTATTATAAAATCGCTACATAATAACTTTAATTTATATAGGTTGATTATTAGTTTGTTTAATAAAAGGTAGGACTTGGTTTTTCTAATTAGTTTTAAGATAGAACCATGAATATTAATAGTAGGGTTGATCATTGGTTGGTCGGGATCGGTTTTTGGTCCACCCCGATGTCGAAACCGACGGTTTCCTTCTACAGTTTGGCGCCGACCGGCTGACCGATCGGTTCGGTCGGTGGGTTTGTCTGTTTAACCGACATTTTTTTAATTATTCGGTGCGGCGGCAGGGAGGGATAGAGAGTGAGAGTGAGACATGAGAGAGTGAGAGAGCACAGGGTGCTGAGGGGTGGCGACGACATAAGAGCGAGAGGGTGAGAGAAGAGAACAACTCTAGCCCTAGGTTTAATTATTTTTTTAATAACTAAAAAAAATATATAAAACATATTAATATTACATTGTCGGTGAGTCGGTATTGCCTGGACCAAGGTCGCCGACCGACCCATCAAGTATGTTTTGAATTTCTAGAGCCGACGCATGGCAAAACCGATCGACCGAACTCTTTTCGATTAGTTTCGATCGATCGGCTCGATTTTTCGAGTTGGAACGCT
Source organism: Momordica charantia (assembly GCF_013281855.1). Lineage (NCBI taxonomy): Eukaryota > Viridiplantae > Streptophyta > Magnoliopsida > Cucurbitales > Cucurbitaceae > Momordica > Momordica charantia. Next base: position 26,106,096 of record NW_028275167.1, on the reverse strand, counting down.
CACCCCTAATTGATAGTATTGTATTACCCTGTTGAACTTGACTGTGACATGTTGTGTGAACTTGAGTTTCTGGTAGATGCTTCTCGATTGTAGAAATCATACTTGAAATGTTTTGAATTTCTTCGCCTCTGAAAGTTGCTTTGTTGATGTAGAAATTTGGTCTCCTGGAATTTTGCAAATGCGCACCAACTTTGAATAAAAGGGATTGACGAAACATACAAAATCAAATAGTACTTACTACCACCAGTGTGATTCTTGTCACATAAGCTTCAATGCTTAAGTCAGAATCAGAATAGTGAGTATGGAGACTAGGGTATTTCAACTTACCTTTAAGGTTCAGTTTAGTGTTATATTTATAGAGGTTTGAATCTTGATGTATTTAAGAAACATACCTTGCTGGGCTGCGGGCCAAATGTTGAATCAAGAGATCGGTAGCCTTAGTAGTTAGATTTGGTTGGCCGAGACCTGATCCGTCGAGAATTGGTTGGCTAGGATCGTGTGTGGTTCGAGAGCTGGCTACACCCTAGAGATCATGAAATAAACCTGTCCATGCCCTGGATTTGGTTATATCTTGGATGTGGTCATACACGGGAGTGATTCTGTAAAGTTTAGTTTTGTCTTCCCGGTCTATTCCTTGTATTTCTTTATAGTTCTAAGCGTCAATTAGCCAATCGAATCCGAGTGGTCCAAATAATATAAACTTCATGGGGCTCGGGGCATGGCATCGTATTAAATGATCTCCAATTAACATGAATGCTTTCTCAAAAAGCAAACAAGCGAAGGAAAGCATAAAAGATAACGAAGGGTCACATACATTAATTTGTTTTTGTTTGGCCTTTTGTATTCACCATTCAGATTCTCTCTTCGAAGCGTCAAACGAAGCAGTATTTACTATTTAGTTCAAGAAACGGAAAACACAGGAAACAGAGAACAGAAACACCATGACCACCCAACCTCAAACTGAAGCCAAAGCTCAAACCCAAAGCGAAACCGAAAGCAAGGTGAGTTTGAAGCTTGTAATAGACCAAAAAGAGAAGAGAATTCTATACGCTGAAGCCGATAAGAAATTCATAGACTTCCTCTTCACCATACTCTCCCTCCCTCTGGGAGCTGTCGTTAAGTTGCTTTCCACCGGCGTGCCACTGGAAACTTGGTCCATTGTAAATGTCTACCGCACCCACCAAACCTTAAACCTCAACTATTTTGCATCAACCCGCAACAAAGACATTCTCCTCAACCCCAACCTTCCATCCGCCACTCCGTCTGATGAACTCCAAAGCCTCTTGCAAATCCAATCTTTTCATCCACCAACCACCTACTATACATGTCATGTTAGTACTTATAACGTCTGTCGTTATAGTTTTAGTGGTACATATGGTGCAGTATGTAGCAGATGCGGCCAATCCATGACCACGAATGCAACTTATGTTTACGGAGCTAAAGAAGCAAAACCCCTTGAGATGGGAGGTTATGTGAAAGGGGGGATGGTTACGTTCATGGTGATGGATGATCTTACTGTTAAACCAATCTCCTCCTCCATGTCCACCATTTCGGTGCTTCATCAGTTACATGTGGAGGACGTTGGCCAGATTGAAGAGAAGCTTATATATTTGGACATCAATGAGGTCCTTTTTATTTTGTTTTTGGAGCTGATTTTGGTTAGTTTTTTGTTTGCTTAATGTGACTTTTGTTGTGGGTTGATTTCTGTAGGGCGTGAAGTTGCTAAGGGCTTCTCTGTGCACATCAACTGTACTCACCGATGTGTTTCTTCACAAGATTGACTTCCCAACAACACCTGGTAAACATACTATTTTGAATACGATACTGTCAAACTTTTGTCTTATTTACTTTGTCTTATTTATTTTGAGATAATACGGAAGTCCAAAACTCAAACTAGCATCTAGTAAAAAAAAGGAGCCGTGCCATGGTTGGAGATTGAGGGTGGTGAAGGTGAATGTTGAGGGGCAGATAGACTCGTTAGGATTTTATGGACTGATGTATTTTGCAAGGGAGAAAGGTTATTTAAAAAAAACACATTAAAAATTAAAAGAAAAATAAATAAAATAAGACAGATTGCCTCACTTCAGTGAGACGATCGCCTGGCCTGAGGCGAGAGGCGTGTAAAGGCATGCCGAGGTGCACTAAAGCGAGCGCCTGATTGAAGGCGCTTGCTTGGATACTTGTTGCAAGGCGCACCGAGACGAAATTGCCTTGCCTCTCCCCAACCTGGGTGCCTCAATAACACTGCTTAATACATGATTTCAACTTAGAATCATATATTATATGATTAGATATAAATCATTTCATAGGTTATTTGTTTATACATCTATTAATTAGATAATTCATGATCTACCACTAAATTAGGTTGGTGACTAAAATTTAATTTAGAGGATTTTTATAAACATATATATCCTGAAACACATCAAAGCAACTTGTTTTTCCTTCCTATTTTCTAACATTTTCTCCCTAGTTAATTTGAGCTAGCATACCTCAACTTATTAACGATATCAAATCACAATATAAAACAAATTCATTTTATGCTAATATTTGCTACTTTTAGAGTAAATTATGACTCATTTTGCAGGAGATCAGTAGGAAGAAAAAGTGTGGTTATAGGAAGAAGATATATTAATAAAAGAAGAGTAGATAGTCAGAGTCCATTGTAGCAGATGAATGGGTGCATAAACTTTCTTCTATAGTTTATTTTTCCGTAGAACTTTTGTTGAATTTTTATGTGTGTTTAATCTTCCTATTTTAGTTTTTATTGATTAATGAGTGTCGGGCATGACTTTTAATTAATTTTGTGAAATTACTTATAACTCCATACTTTCAATTTTATTAATTTAAAATCTGAATTTGAATAATGTTACACCTGTGGTTCGAACCTCTTCAAAACTAAATTTGGAAGGTTAGGAATGAAACTAAATTTCGATCTTTTAGTACTTCGAATAATATTTTGAACACTGACAACAAAATGCTTAAAATATGTATCACAATGGGAGTTAATTTCATAATATATATACGTTTGTTTGATAACTAAGGCCCGTTTACTCGTCCGCCATCGTAATCAATGAATCGTAATGAAAAATTTGATTCCCTTTGATGGTGTTTATCAAATGGTAGGAATGTAATCAAATGATGGGACCAACCTCAAACTTTGTAATCCCATTACATAAAAAGTATAATCACAATCTCATTACACTCCTACGACCCTATTAATCTTATTCTCATTCCTTATTCTGTGGACCATAATATGTTATGTTATAACATAATATGTTATGTTATAATCTTATTCTCATTCCTTTTATCATTTGTCTCTCATCTATGAATTAGATCGATATAATTTTTAATTATTTTTTTATACTTTTATAATTTCTTCTCCGTTTATATTCTAATTTTTATTAGTTGATGTAATTTTATTATATAATATGATAAATTAATATTAATTAATATCAATAAATTTTTTAAATAAATATCTTTACCTTTATATATTAGAATAATAAAACTTAATAATATGTTAGATTAGAGTTTTGGTTGTTCTAATAAAAAATATTTTATTTGATGTAATTTTATTTTAATTATTTATTATGTATTAATATTAGATTAGTGGTTATAATAAAAAATATTTACTATCAATAATATAGTAATAAATTAAATTAAATTTATTATTATTGTAATTTAAAAAAAATTAACACAATAATATATTTGTACTTAGCTAAAAAGGAGAAATGATATATTAGTAATTGTTATATATCTGATTCCGATTCCAGACAGTTTTAGTAAACAACATCAAAGAAATTATGGTTACGATTCCATAAAATTTATGGTAAACAACACCAATGGAATAACATTACAATTCCGATTGATTTCATTACGATTGATTTCATTACGATTGATTTTTATTACGATTGATTTCATTACGCACATAAGTAAACGTGGCCTAATTCAATTTTCTATTTTATATTTTTTGAAATTCTATGTAAATTTTCAAAAAAAAAAAAAACTATCTCTAGTCCATGAGCTTGATAAATGGTTTAAAATGGCTTTGAACATATTTAACCTTTAGACTAAGGCCACTCAAATGCATGGATAAGTTAATCTGCACAAAAAGATATGGGTAAGGACATGGTATTGGGGCATTTGTCCTATATGTGCAAATCTAAATCGAGCAGGTCTTTACTTGGGGTAGAGGATAAACCTAAAAGAATTGAAGAAGACCATTCGGGAACAAAAAAAATGACATTGCAATTTAAATTTGATCTTGATGAAACAATATATCATTAGTTTGATAAATTAAAAATTAAATAAATTGGTTTTTTATTTATTGAAATTTAACAAAACTCGCCTTTCTTGAAAAATCGAAGGGAAGAAAAAGCTCCTTCATTAGAAGTTAGAAAGAGTCATCTAAGGAGTCCTCTAAAAAATGATAGAATCTAAACGTTGGTTCTCTTTTTTTCGCTATTTTTTTAATCGTATGCATCAAAAGGAAAATGTGCATTCAAGAGATACAATTATTTTATCCTAATCAACCAACTTTATCGAGGAAAATGCCATTATAAAAATTTAAATGTATTTTTTTACAACAAAATTTTCTTTATAAAAGAAGATTTACAAAAACGAAATATATTTTTATTTTTTAAAGAAAAAATATTTATTTGCCTGGAAGTATAATTAAGTTTTTAGGAATGAATGAAATGCAAACCATTTGTATTATTAATTTAATTATTTTTTTAAGCAAAATATGAGAATAAATAATATTGATTTAAATTATACATTTTTTTAGAAAATGTATTAAAAATCAAATCTTGGCCTCACGAGATATTGATTTTTATATCAAGAATCCAAGAACATTGGCCTCCGGAAAATTTCGTGATTCCATCATCCTAAATTTTCTTTTGTATCTTTTAAGTTAAAATAATCTCCACCAAATAATATTATAATGAAATTAACAAAAATATATACATGTTTACCAAATATTATACTTGTAACATAAATAAACATATTAGAAAAGTGAATCAATCAGATGTGATGTTACAAGAAACAATTGGGTAAAATTAACAATAGAGATAAATGAATAAAATAGATAACAAAAACGGAACTAAATAAACAAAAAAAAAGTATTCTAAAGTATGAATGAATTAAAATTAAACTCCGTAAGTAGAATACGACTAAAACAAGATACGACGAAGTAAACCAACCTATTTTTATTTTTTTATTTCATGAAAACATGAAAACTTACCGTATTGGAAACAAAACTTGATTTTTCTCTTCCTTATTCACTTGTAACGCAAATCAAAGTTGAAGGACACAATTGTGGTGAAGATAGCCCCATAACAAAAAATTAAGAGAAAGTAAATAAGAAGGAAAAGAAGAAAAAGGAGAAAATAAATGGAAACAAAACAAGTAGAGAAAAAAAAGAGAGAAGAAGATAGAAGAGAATTATGATGAGTGTAAGAGAGAAAACGTTTAAAAGAATCTTTGAGAGTGAAACAGAACAAAGGGAAATTGAAAGAATATGAGAGGAAAAAAAAACAAGAACGAAGAATAGAGAGTGATAGATTGAAAATAAAAAAGAAGAACAAAGAAAAAAAATTGATGGAAGGAAAATAGAAATGAAAATGGAGAGAGACCGATGAAAAAAATTGAGGAGAGAAATTGTGGGTTTTTTTTCGTGATGTGCTTCGTGACCTCCCTTGACCAAAACCAACACCAGAATTCAAAATCCTAATTTATAAATAAAAAAATATTTTCATTAATTATACAATCAATCAAATCTCATGATTTTAATAAATTTATTAAAGATTTTGATTTTTATCCAAATATTCTAAATCAAATTGAAAGGTTTTCAAATAAGTAGGAATTTATTTTATTTTTATTGAAAGATTTTATTTTGGGAAAATATGAAAATTCATATTTAATTAAAAAATATTTTGGATTTTATTACTTTTTTCAAATTTTATTTAAAAACATTTGATTTTGAAAAGGAAATGAATATTGAAATCAAATATATTTTATTTTTTTGATAAATCATACCAAACGAAAAATATTTATCATAAAATAAAAACAAAAATTTTACCAAGAAACTACTACAACATGACAATTAATTAGGTGATTGTCTAATATTACTAAGTGCATTTTTAAATGAGGGGTCAAAATCAATATTGAAATCAAGTTCTCCTCAACTTTGGGAGGATATTAAAGTCTTGACATCAATTTGGTCCTCAAAATCCCATCATTTTTATGATTATAATTTATCTACCATTTCGTTAAAGACACCTCACTTGGGCCATCTAACCTTTCTACTACGGTAGGTTTATTCAAGAAAGAACATTGAAAAGGATACACAAGTCCAAGAGTCTGAACATATCTCTGGAACTGAAATTGACGTTAAAAGAATCAGTGATGAATCAGACATTACAATATCTGCTAATGATGAGTCAGACCTGAGAAAACAAACTTGTACTCAGTATCCATTGTCTGATCACTTTGTATCATATGACAAACTCTCAAGTCAGTACAGAAGTTTCATGGTTAATCTTACTCAGGTAAATATTCCAAAAACATATATGGAGGCAATACAACATGAATAATGGAGGCAAGCAATGAATCTTGAATGCAGGCTTTAGAAAAAAATAGAATGTGGGAGCTGGTAACTATGCCTAAAGATAAGAAAGCTGTAGGATGTCGATGGATATATATAGAGTAGATGGAACACTTGAGAGGTACAAAGCACGGAAGGATATACTCAAACATATGGAGTTGATTACCTTGAAACCTTTGCGCCCGTTACCAAGATGAATACAGTACGAATAATTCTATCTCTTGCTGTAAATCATGGATGAGACATGTTACAATATGATGTAAAAAATGCTTTTTTGCATGGTGATATTGAAGAAGAAATTTATATGGAGATTCCACCTGGGTATGAGCAAGTAGGAAATAAAGTTTGTAAATTAAGAAAGGTGTTGTATGGATTAAAGCAATCTCCTAGGGCATGGTTTAGTAGATTTTCTCAAGTTATGAGGAAGATGAGCTATAAACAAAGTTAGGGAGATCCTACATTATTTATAAATTAAAATATTCTACTGCAGGGGGAGTGACAAAACTAATTGTTTATGTCGACAATGTTATTATCACTGGTAATGATAATAACGAACAAGATAAATTGAGAAATTGTTTAATCAAAGAGTTTGAAGTTAAAGAATTAGGAAAGCTGAAACATTTCCTTAGAATAGAAGTTGCCTATTCTAAACAAGGCATATTCCTACCACAACAAAAATATGTGATTGACTTACTTTCTGAAACATGAAAACTTGGCAGCAGACCGATAGGAACGCCAATTGATCAAAACCATAGATTATGTGCATCTGAAGAGTGTCATTCAGTAAATAAGGAAACTTAAGGTTAGTTGGAAAATTAATATATTTTTCTCATACGAGACCAGATATTACGTATGTTATAGGAGTGGTAAGTCAATTTATACATAGTCCAAAAGAAGTTCATCTCCAAGTAGTGTACCAAATACTTCACTATTTAAAAAACTCCATTGGGAGAGAGTTGTTGTTTAAGAAAGGCGAGAAACTCAATCTAGAAGTTTATACAGATGAAGATTATGCAGGATCGATAGACCATAGAAAATCTGCTTTTGGTTATTGTACTTTCTTTGGTGGATACTTAGTGACATGAAGAAGTAAAAAACAAAATGTAGTTGCAAGATTGAGCTCAGAAGCAGAATTTAGAGCAATGGCATTGGGCATCTGCGAATTATCATGGATAAAAATTATTTTAGAAGATTTGAAGATTCCATGGGAAATGCCTATGAAACTTTACTGTGATAATAAATCTGCCATCAATATTGCACATAATCCAGTTCAACGTGATAAAACCAAGCATGTTGAGGTTGATAGACACTTCATAAAAGAGATCAAGTTAGACAGCGGTTTCATATGTACTCCATTTATACCAACAAATAATCAAATAGCAGATATCCTAACTAAAGGATTGCACAACAACAACTTTGAGCATTTGGTTAGCAAGCTAGAAATGGAAAATATTCATTCACCACCTTGAGGGGAGTGTTAAATTATATTATTTTCTTTTAATTTTCTATTGTGTTTAGGTTAGGTTTCTTTATTTTAATCGGTAAGTGTTTTCTTATCCTACTTATAATAAATTTAGGGTGTGTTTGGGAGTGTCAAAATCATTACTGTGATCGTGGCTCTTTTGGCTCATTGATCATGGTCGATTCATTAGTATTTTTGGACTTTGATATCATATTAATATTTATGGAGAAACACAAACACATGTATTTTTCTTTTAGCATATCTAATGAAAAAATGGCAATAAGACCCTAATTTCATTCGGATTTTTTTCATTCTTCTCAATCATGCGAGATGGAAAAGAAATATAAAAATATGATAACTTTGATTCAATCACAACTGAGTTTGGGGAGGCTTGAACACACAAAGTTATTATTAAACGCCTTGGAAATAGAAAGTAGATCAAACGGTGTGGAAATCCAATGGGCACATCAAATAAAAGTTATTGGTTTGCACAATTAACGCCATGGGGATATTGAATCGTCAATGGGAAACATCATACAATATATATATATACTCGGATCATCAGTGGGACTGAATACTCACAACCATCAAATTCAATTAGTATTGGCGCAAAATCAAACCGCTGTGAGATTGAAGCTTCTGATAGACACGAAAGGGAACAGAGTTCTATTCGGCGAGGCCGACAAGAACCTGATAGATTTCCTTTTCAATCTACTTTCCCTCCCACTGGGGACTGTCATCAGGCTACTTACAAAGCAGACCATGGTGGGTTGCTTGGGGAATCTGTACGACAGTGTTGAAACCTTGAACGACACTTATTTGCAGTCAAAGCAGATAAAAAACACACTCTTGAATCCCAAGGTCTCGTCCTGTGGCTCAACCATGCTTTTGCCTAGCGTTGAAGCCTCGACCGCCGCAACTACATTTTATGGATGCAGTTACGCTGGTTATGGCAACTGTCGTGTTTACGTTTCTGATGGCCCCAATGCGACTTGTCCACAGTGCAAGCAGAAAATGGCTCAAGTGAATACTTATGTGCAGCCACCAAGTGGAAGCATTCAGGGAGTGGGAGATCAGGGAGGGTATGTGAAGGATGTGGTGACTTATATGGTGATGGATGACTTGACTGTCAAGCCAATGTCCACCATCTCTAGTATTACTCTTTTGAACAAGTTTAACATCAAGGAAGTGGGGGCTTTGGAGGAGAAAATCATCACTATGGATTTTAATCAGGTAACAATTTTACATAAAAACTAGCAATCATCTTTATTTTCTTGAATCAATGTTGTGTGGGTCCCTATAATAAGGAGGGTTGACAGCCACCCAACACCATAATTGATGTTGTGCGACTTGTCTCCAAAGTTTGGGTAGGACTCTAATTGGAGAGGGTCCCCATTTGGCTGCAAGCCCACTACGCCACTGGTTGCTAGGGGTATCTTTGTTTTTTTTTTTTTTTTTTTGAAAAACAGAAAAAAATATCTTATGTAAGGACGTGATCATGTTTGTTTTGGGTTTGTAGGGTGTGAAATTGTTGAAGGCATCTCTGCAGTCAAAGACTGTTCTCACTGATGTTTTCTTGAAGAAGGTGATAACTTGAGAGTTGGTTTGTTTCACACACTCTGAAGGATGCGATCAAATGTTTAAATTTCATACTTGAATTTAAGTAATTTGTTAGTATTTTCTTCGGGGTATTATCTAATGTATCACTTCTTGTTCAATCAGAATAATGTTTCCTTTAACGTAAAATTCTTATGGTGTTGGTTTTGGTGTTTTAGATATACTGTATTCGTATTCGATGCTCTGGCTAATTGTATTTGTTTGCAGTACCGGACTCTTTAGATAAATGTTGAATTGGATTAATAAAAAAAATTAAACTTTTCTAAATCATAAAGATTGCAATTTAAATTTAAAATTAAAGAAAAATACATAATTTTTAGTTTTGCAATAATAAGATAAAACCAAACTTTTTCTTTCCTCTTCTTCTCCTTCATTTTTTTTAATGAAAGATATTTATGTGAGAAACACATAGATGTGACTGGATAAAATCACTGATGTCGTCCTCGAAGATGGCTGTTGTTTTATACACAATGGAGAAAAGCTTAGTTGTTTCTCTCTCCAACCAAATGCTTCAAATAAGAGACCAGAATTCAGAGATAAAAAATCAATCCAAACTTAAATTAATGAAGTTTTTTTTTATTTTGAGTATAACAAGATTTCTAAAAACCAAACTTAAATAAATGTTTTTTTTTGGTATAAAGAGTTGAAATAGGGGATTTGAATTCATATAGCCTCTTGCTCAAAGATACATCTAAATTACTAATGAGATGATGTTGTTCTTGAATTAATGTTTTTATCTATTACTCAATTTTTTTTACTGAGATGATGTTGGTCTTGAATTAATGCCTTTATCTATTATTCAATTTTTTTTAATATTTCAAATTGAAGTAGAAAACACGACTTAAATCCTTCTAAATCAGTCTAAGGATGAATAAACTACCACTAAAAAACTTAAATTGGATTGAATAAATTTAATTTGTTTATATGGATTCTAAAAAGTCCTTCGATTTCGATTAAATAGAATTTGAAACCCTTGTTCTAAAATCATGTTTTGGAATTCCAATTTGAAATCGGTGCATAATCAGAAACTGGCGCTGGCTGGCTAAGCAAATCAATCTCCGGCCCCATTAAGTGGAGGTTTTGTTCGAAAACAGACGAGGTAAGAAGAAGATGTGATTCATATAAATTTGTAAAAATCTTTTGAATTTGGGTTGAAATTTGATGATAATCGACAGTACGAAATTGAAGCAATGCAGGTGGATTGTGCGTATTCTAAGATTGAAAGTTTAGGGTTTCATTTTTGCAGTTTAAGTTTCGGGTTTTAACTTTTACATTGGAAGTTTAGGATGTAATTATAGCAATATTTATACTAAAATTTGAGAGTTCAATTTTTACCCTTAAAAATTTAGAGGTGTAACTGTCGCAATTATCCTACTTGTGGATTTTGCAATTTGCCTTAAAAAGACAACAAAACTGCAACTTTATACGCTTTGGAAACAGAAGCAGAAGGGAAATTTAAAATTTGAATAGGCGGAGCAAAAAAATCTTACCCTACACTTTTACATTCTCTATGCCCGCGCGACTTCCCTTTGTAAATAGCATTCATTACTGCTGTTACCGAAGCGTTAATTGAAATCAAACATCATGGCGCAAAAGGATAACGTGAGATTGAAACTTCTGATAGACCCAAAAGGACAGAGAATTCTTTTCGCTGAAGCAGACAAGAACGTGGTGGACTTCCTTTTCCATCTACTTTCCCTTCAACTTGGAATTGTGTGTAGGCTGCTCAAAAACCAAATTGGGTTGGTGGGTTGTCTGAGAAATCTGTACGAAAGCGTGGAAACCATGAACGAGGCGTATTTGCTGCCAAACCACAACAGAGACACCCTTTTGAAACCCAAAGTCGTCTCCTTTTTCAATTCCTCGTTGCTTTTGCCTTATATTGTTGATGATTCCCCTCCTTCGGCCAGTATTTAGGTATATATACTTTCGTGGCTTGTTAAGGAAAAGAAGAGACTTAACAATGATTTATAATAGACATGAGCTACTCCTCTCATTGCCAATTGATTTTGAGATGGAACCCCGAGGAGGCATGTTAAGGATCCCACATTCATAAAAGAAAGAGTACGTATGTGAAGCCACTAAGGGAAAACAATAACTCAATGGGATTGTCGATCCAGATCAACTAGTCAATATAAAGGTTGTACAAATCCCAAATATCCATATTTACGAATTATAATTTCTCCGAAAATTCCGTGTGAACATGATCCAATGAATCAATTATACGATTATTAACACTAGACGATTTGAAATATTTATGAACTGTGTGAAAATGAAAAACGAACATATGGTAATAACAAGAGATCGAACTTGAACTCAAAAAATAAAAAATATATTAAAAATATAAAATTTAATAGAACTTAATTACAATCCATCGTCAAAATTTATCCAAACTTACAATGAAAATAGTCGTTATGTACTTGAGGAGTGCTTAAAGTGAATAATCCATCAAATTAACATACAATAATACCATATAAATTAAAATTGATCTTAGCTTTAGAAACTTAATAAAAACATGAAGAGTTACATTGTTAAATACAAAATCCACACACAGGCAACAAAAACCAACCACCTCTCCTTCCAAAAAAAAAAAAAAAGATCACATCAAAACTGAACACCAAAAGTTTGATGAGATCGATTCCAAAACCAACCACAACAAAATTGAAAGGCCTTGACATCATCAAAATGAACACCATCTTCAAATAGTCAGCTTCCTTTCCATGAAGACATCGGTGAGAACAGTCTTGGAATGAAGAGAGGCCTTCAACAATTTCACACCCTACAAAGATCAAACCAACAAAACCAAATTTATAACTTTTCCCCAATTCTCTTGAAAGATATATACAATATTTGTAAGTAACCAAATAAAAACTTGGTTTAGGGGGATATAGATTACCTCATCGACACCGAAAGTAACAACTTTTTCCTTCAAAGAACCAACTTCCTTAACATTTAACTTGTTCAAAAGGGCTATGCTTGAAATGGTGGACATGGGCTTCACAGTCAAGTCGTTCATCACCATATAAGTCACCACACCTTTCACAAATCCCCCCTCGTCTTCCCCAGTGGCCACTACCTGTGTGGTTGCACTTGCACTTGCACTTGCACTTGCACTTGCTGGCTTCACAAACGTGCCCACTTGGCTCATGTAACGCTTATATGTTGGACAAATCGCATTAGGACTATCAGAAACTGAACAACGGCAGTCAGCATAATTAGCAGATGATTTGCACAAATAGATGGTAGTAGTTGCTGCAGCAGGTAAATAATCTAAATCAAGGTTAGGTAAAAGCAAGGTGGAACGAAAGGATGAGTCTTTGGGCTTCAAAAGGACATCTTTGCTCTTGTAAGTCTGCAAATACGTGTCGTTCAGAGTTTCAACGCTCTCGTACAAATTTCCCAAGCAACCCACCATGCCTTGCTTTTTGAGCAGTCTAATCACAGTCCCAAGAGGGAGGGTTAGAAGGTTGTAGAGGAAATCGATCACATTCTTGTCTGCTTCACTGAAAAGCACCCTTTGTTCTTTTGAATCTATCAAAAGTTTCAAGCTCACATAAGCGCTTGCCATTGTTGCCAAATTTTAGAATGGTGCAAAGATATGCGCTATGCGGTGGTCTATATGTAGTGTGGCTGGCGCTTGAATAATCCAAGTTCATTAGAAATTTGGCTTTGCGTGGCTGCGTCAAATGGAGGCACCTCACGTTGATGTATCCAATAATTTGTATCAAGTTCCTATGGGAAGTAAATGATTACTCTTCTGCTTCCTAACATCGAGGCAGCTCCATCATGAAATCGGGATAAGATGAGATTTTGTCTCATGATTTTTTTTTCCCATCATATATATGTTTCTTTAGTAAAATTTGTTATTACTTGTTAGCTCTAGACAAAGGTCGTCCATAAAATATACATCTATTGAAACTGTTTTTTAGGTAAAATTAAAAGGAGAATCATAAAATTGTGTCCAAAATAATAGATATAAATACTATCACGGAGATATTTGAGAGTACCATTATTTTTAATGAGTTGTATTAGATTTATAGTTTAAAACCCTAATTATGTAGTAGAAATCCTCAACAAAAATGATTGATGACTGATAGATCGGACAAAAAATGTTCGAAGACAAGCAAGGCGATCTATTAAGTCATGAAAATTGATATAAAAGTAGTCCTATTAGTTTGACCTCTCCTAAGTGATATCTTTGGTTGAGGCAACGAGATATATACAAGAATGTGGTTGTGGAAGGTGTTTCGAGAGTCATGGAAGCATCGCTCCAATTATACTCTCTCTCTCTTTGTAGCAATGGTCTACGGGATGCAGATTCAACAAAGATGAGTTCCAAGCTTCAGAGACAGTCATATACTTAGACGATGATAGAGCATAGAGGCGGGGATGGAACACACCGAGAAGATCAGATTTATACCTTGTATACCTGTTGGGATAAATTTGTGGAGTCAAACTCCAAAATAAAATAGGTGTTAATTGGCCTAAATAACATTAAAGCCCAATTATATTAATTGTCTTTAGGTTTTGTTTTATAAATCAAAAAACTTTGTGGCTAGCCATTAAGGCAGGTGGCGGCGTGTGTTGGTGCACAAACGTGGCAGTGGCGGCAAATTGGCAGAGAACAGAAGGAGAACAAGAGTTTCTAGTGCTTTGTAGACAGCTCGTTCTAGTGAGGTTTTTCATTCTATGCCTAAATAGCTATTGTCGTAGTGTTTAGAAGTTAGGTGGCCATTGTTGTGGCATCTAGAGAGAGCTTTGTAAAGCGTTTGTGAGGTTCATTGTATTTATCTCCAAATCATAGTAGAACCCATTGTTGTGGAAGATTGGACGTAACCCATAGTTGGGGTGAACCAGTATGCTTGTGTCGTTTCTGTGTTTTCCCTATTTTTCTTAGTATTGTGTGTGATTTAGTTTTCATTGACAAACTGTGCTGGAAGGGAAAGATATTATTGATGAGTAAATTTTCCCAACAGTACCTTATATATATACCTCATTTGATATGTCATTGATAAATCTAAAATGATAAAATTAAAATAACTAAAAGTTTGAAAAATATGATTTTAAATCATATTGCAAAAACCTAAAAGTCGTTAAAGTATTTTAGTTATCCGTTACAAATATCCTTAAAATAATTTAAACTTGGGATTAGGGTCACGTGCATGGACTACATAATTATTATTTAAAATATTCAAAGCCTAAAGTTGGAAAAATTAGAAGAGGCGAATACAATGTGGTTGATAATTTTACACGTTAAATTTAATTTAATTTAATTGTATGTTATTAACCGATCGTGACGTTGTTATTCAATGATTTATCCTATAGTTGAGTGGATCTGGGATTAAGACAGTGACGTGGCCATGATTTAATTTACATACAAAAAATTAAAACCAATTTTAGTATGTATATTTGAAAATAATGAAACTTGACGGGCCGATCATCGGTTGGTCAGGGTTGTTTTTTGGCCGACGCCTCTATCGAAATTGGACATTGTCGGTTTTAAATTGTGTAAACCGACGGTTTTTCTATTTCATTATGTGCCAGTCGATAGACGGAACGGTTCGATCGGTTGAATTGTCTATATTGACGCAGTTTGTTGGATTTTTTTTTTCAAATACGTTTTTTTAATTAATTTGATTTCCTTTCATGTTTTCTAAACAAATTATATGTATGTAACATATACTATATAGTGTTTTCTAATTTTTGTTACTATTTTCTTTCACACAATATTTTTCATTATTTACGATACTTTAGACAAATCAATAATCATTATTAGGTAGGAAAGTATACACATTCTAAAAAAATTCAAAATACATGTTAGACTAATACTATATTAATACATATTAGTTCTTATCCAAATGTACTTTGCAAAAAAAAAATTCTTATCCAAATGTAAAATAATACTATTTAATATAAATTATAAAATATTAAGATGTATTTTTTTAATAATTATGACGCTCTTCCCACGGCCAAGTCATCATTGACTCTATTTATTATTATGGTAAATAACTGTATCAAGATGTAATCTGAGATCTTATTTCGATTCGATACGTGTACGAGACTCACCTTTAACTTTCGTCTGGCTAGGTATATTAATTTTACATTTTCTCATCAGAACATTCATTCATTTCTTTCTTCCTTCTCGACCACGACTGAAAGACACAAAAAATCCAAACGCAGGAAGGAGAAGGGCATGTGATGGGCATTTGGGAAAGTCGGGCCAATCAGGTGTCTTCATTCAAACGACTCAAGAGATGAAGAACATCGATCAGTCGATATCGATGGGTTCATGACTACCGACCAACCGATCGATTGACTCATTGGTTATGATTTTTCAAAACCGACAACCGAATCACCTATGCCAAAAACCGACCGACTGACCTATTTTTGGTCCGTCCGCACGGTTTTTCGGATCCTATGTTCACCGCTACCGGCCATGATATCATATGATTAAATGATCTCACGCAGACAATTACCACGAACTACCAAGAGTCGCACATACAGTTTTTCTTGGACAGAAAGTAGACAGTCCCATGCATGCATACATAGAATTCTTCCCTTCTATATATCTCTGTAACCCAAACGTCAAAAAACAAACAGTATTATAGTTCAAAAAGGGAAGACGAGGGAGCCAGAGGAAACAGAGACATCGGACAAGAACGATATGTCTACCGAAACCCAGGTGAGTTTGAAGCTCATTATTGACAAGAAAGGGCAGAGAATTCTATATGGTGAAGCCGACAAGAAATTCATCGACTTCCTCTTCGCCATACTTGCTCTTCCCGTGGGAACCGTCATCAGGCTTCTCTCCACGGAAGGCATGGTTGGCCCCCTCGGCAATCTCTACCGCAGCGTGGATGCCTTGAATGCCAACTATTTTGAGGGAAGCCTGATCAAAGACAGCCTGCTAAAGCCCAAGGTCCCAATCACTAAATCTCAAGTTGGAAACCTCTTGCAAATCGAATCTTCTTCAGCATCAAAATCTTACTATCGATGTTCTAGTGCCCATTGTGGCAAGTATTTTACTACTGTGTGTAGAAAGTGCTGTCCCAGATGCAAGCTTGAAATGTGCAGCAGTGTAGAATATGTTTATGAAGCTGGTGAAGCAAGACCAATCGAGGGAGGTTACGTGAAAGGGATGTTTAGATACATGGTGATGGATGATCTTACCGTGAAGCCCATGTGTTCCATGTCCACTATTTCGGTGTTGAATGACTTGAATGTGGAGGATGTTGGGCAGGTTGAGCATAAGCTTATATATTTGGACACGAAAGAGGTATATCATAATATGTTTACTACAAAAACATCCGAGGCTGGTGTTGGTGGGATTTTAAAACTTATTGTCGAATGTTTTGTGGTTTAACTTTTAGGGTGTGAAGTTGCTAAGGGCTTCTCTACGCTCCGCCACTGTTCTCACCGATGTGTTTCTTAACAGGATCGACTTCTCAACACATTATGGTATTCCAAAAAGTTAAAAGTATAGTATACTACATCCTCTCCCCTGCAAATTTAATAACCATATATAATGAATATATATTATATATGTTTTGTATTTTGATGTTTTCCTCTGAAACATTATCATATTATTTTTGTTTTGCATATTACAGTGTCAAATGTGGAGGAGGAAGCGCAAGGGTTGTGGTCATCGGTCCGCTTTTTCTTTTTAGTTTTTGGGTGTACTTGTCACCTTCTATTTGCATCACATCGTCTTCTACTTTAATTGGTTATTGTTAATGTTATTAATTACTCTTTATTTTACCACATTATGAACCTTTGTTATGTCGTTTGTCTCATAATTATTTTGTGGTCTTGGTCGACCTAAACTTTTCCAGTCCCTTTCTAATACTATCTAATTAACCTCCATTTTTACGAGCTCCCATCTCTTCTTAGCTTTCTAACACATAACTATATTTTATGTATATGTACACCCATCTTTTGTTTGATAATATTACGTGTAAAAGGATGAGAGAGAGAGAACTTTATTAATGAATCATTCTCTCATACAAATGTAAGTCATCACATATAAATACACTCAATTTGTGTGTAACCAACTAACTAATATGAGTTAATAACAAACTATATTAACAAACTCTAATACTCCCCCACAAGATGGAGTGTAAACATAAAAAACAACCAGTTTGGACATAAGAAACCGCAATGTAGAAGAAGGGAGAGCTTTCGTGAACATGTCAGCTAACTGAGAGCTCGAACGAATAGATAATAACTTTAAAAAAACCATCAGACACTTTATCACGAACGAAATGACACTCGATCTCAATATGTTTAGTACTACGTTCGTGAAAAGTGGGGTTATAAGCAATGGACATAGCACCACGATTGTCACAATAAACAGCAGCAGGTGGAGAAAAAGGCAGATAGAGATCAGTAAGCAATTGTGGGATCCAAATCAGTTTACTTGTGACAGCTGCTAAGGTTCAATATTTTGCTTCAGTAGATGATCGGGAAACAGTGGTTTGTTTCTTATACTTACTTCCATGAGACCAAATAATCTCCTAAGAAAATACAAAAACTACTGTCGTGTGTCAAAACAAGAACTCCAATCACACCATCAACAAAAGCACGGAGTCCAAGAGAAGAGGACTTGTGTAAGAGAACACCTTGGCCAGGGGAACCCTTTTAAGGTACTATAGTAATTAATGTTGCACGACATTAAGATGACCAGAACATGGTTTTTGAAGAAATTGACTCAACTTGTGAACCGCGAAGGAAATTTCTAGTCGAGAGATCTGCAAGTAAAGTAAGCGACCCAGCAACCGTCGATAAACAGTAGCATCTTTAGCAGAAAGTGGAACACCATCTGTCTGAGATAACCAAAGATTCGGATCCATAGGGAAAGCCGCAACATGAGCACCAAGAGAACTAGTGTCTTCGAGAATTTGAAGATAATACTTTCGGTGAGATAGAGAGATACCACGTGACGAATGGGAAATCTCCAATCCCAAAAAGTACTTGACAGAACTCAAATCCTTCAATTGAAAGTGAGATTGTAAGAGCATCCTAACAGAATTGAGGACAATTGGGAAGGTCCAGTTAAGATAATATCATGATATGAACCAATAAAGCCACAAAAGTACCACCACGCCCTTTAGTAAATAAAGAATAATCAACCTCATGTTCTAATGGTACTATCAGGTGTCATAGTTTTAGTGCTACATGTGGTGCACTGTGTCCCAAATGCTTCAAACCCATGACCACCACTGCAACTTATGTTTACGGAGCTAATGAAGCAAGACCACCCGCTGAGGGAGGTTTTGTCAAAGGAGGGCTGATTACGTACATGGTGATGGATCATCTCACTGTCAAACCCATCTCCTCTTCCATGTCCACCATTTCGGTGTTGAATCAGCTACGTGTGGAGGATGTTGCCCTGATTGAGGAGAAGCTTATGTATTTGGACATGAAAGATGTACTTTTTATTTTGTTCTTGGAACTGATATTGGTTTGTTTTCTGTTTGGTTAATGTGACAGCTTTGTGGGTTAATTTTTGTAGGGCTTGAAGTTGCTAAGGGATTCTCTGCAAACATCTGCTGTGCTCACCCATGTGTTTCTCCACAGGATCGACTTCCCAAAAACACCTGGTGTGCATATATATTCTCTAAATTTAATGGTTTTATGCTGAAATCTTATTTTGGTTCATCTGCATTCATTTTTGTTTCTATAGTATTTTTATGCTTATATATGGTATTTTTAGAGCAAATATTTGGTATTTCTGCAGCAAGGAAGAGAAAGAAAGTGTTGGGAAGGATGACTGTGGATGATTTAGACTTTAGTGAAGACGATGATCCCTGAGGATAACGATGATGTTTAGTTTTGAAAGCTTCAAAGGCTGTTAAAAATTAAAATATTAAGTTTTTGATGATGGGTTTTGTTTGAGAATTTGATGAAAGTTTCAGCATTGAAATTGGGGTGTAAAAAAGCAATATGACCTTTTAGCTGGGATGTGTTGTTCATATCATCAACTTTAAAGTTCACTACTTTATATATGATACGCGAAGACATTACAACTCTTGAAATTCAATTTGGGCAATACTAATATGCTGAAATATCCTTTATGGTCTCAATTTTGTTGTGGTTAGGCCATTGATTTTGCTAAAAATTATTCTTGTAATCTTTTTATTCAATGTGGTCCAGCTATCCAAGGCCTATTCTCGATTTGGGTGATACTAATTTCTCGCTCGTTCGATATGGCATTGTATTAAATGATCTCATATTAGTGGTGTTGGGATATAATGGAGACAAAATAATTATTAAAAGTTATTGGGCTAAAATCACACCTAAAGCCCATAGTTTGTCTTTGTTTTCATTAGGTTTAATGACCTAATATTAAAACACATGATGTTGGTTTTATGCTACTTCAGCCGTGAGTGATAGAAACCAAAAAAATAAGAAGGTGGCGGCAGTGGTGTGTTGTTGGCAGAGAAGAGAAAGGAGAAGAAGGGTTTTGTAGTGCGTTATCGGCAGCCCGTTTTCCTAAGGTTAGTGAGGTTTTTCATTCTGTATTCCTAAGTAGCTATTGTCGTAGTGCTTAGAAGCTAGGTGGTCATTGTTGTGACATCTAGAGAGAGTTTTGTAGAGCGTTTGTGAGGTTCATTGTATTTATCCCAAAATCATAGTAGAACCCATTGTTGCGGAAGACTGGACGTAGCCCATAGTTGGGGTGAACCAGTATAAATTCTCTGTGTCGTTTTCTGTGTTTTTCCCTATATTTGCATATTGTGGTTGTGTTTGGATATTTTGTGGAAGGGGAAATTATACATAATAGTTAATTTTCCAACGAGTGGTAGCCAAGTGGGTCACGTCACGTCACATATATATCTTTTTGTTTGGCTGTGTATTCAGTGTGTATTTCTCTGTAATCGAGGCGTCAGAGACAAAACAGTATTTAGTTCAAAAAAAAAAATGGAAGAGGGAGTGGAAAACATAGGAAACAGAACACAAAAACCGTGGCTACCAAATCTCAAACCAGAGCCAAAGGCAGATGACTTTCAAGCTTGTGATGGATAAAATAGAAAAGAGAATTCCATATGGTTGAGCCTCTTAAGGACAATGGAACACTTGTACCCAAATATCTGGCTTTGACGAAGCGGTCATTACTTTGTTTTTGATTTTACTCAAAAGATTTTATATTAATGGAGATTAATGTCCTCTTTCACATACATTGTTGAGAAAGATTAAAGATAACGAAGTCGATGATCTCCCACTCTCCCTTAGACTGAAGAAGCTAGTGTGTGGAATCGATCTCTCTTAGAACGAAGAAGATGTGAGATTTTTGAGTAGTATTAACAATGTGAGGATGTGTGGGGTTCAAACTCATAATTTCTTTGGTATGAAATATTACTAATTACCGTTGAGTTAGGTTCGCATTGGTGAGAAGAATGATATTTAATTTTGCTAAATTCAAATGCTGTTAAAATATTAAGTTTTTGATGATAGATTTTGTTTTGATAATTTGATGAATGTTTCAGCATTGAAAGTGGGATGTGTTATTGTCATATTCAAAGTTCACTGCTTTATATATGATATCAAAGATATTATAACTCTTTTATTGATGTCTCAAATCGAGTTTTTATTTTAAATAACATATAACATATAAAATCTAATTATAATATTTTATATTAAATCATACAAAATAATTATTTAACTATTTGAAAATAAATATATACACAAAGTGAAAATATCAAAATAAAATAAACAAAACATTCTTCCTTATTTTAGAAATCTACACATGAAAAGAAGGATGAAAATAGAAAATTGTTCAAATACAAGCTTTATTGATTTGAAAGAAAGAGAACAAAGTAAAATAATAATTCCATTGAGAAAACAAAGTGAAGATGTCAAATGTAAACTTAGCATATAACTCAATTGGTTGAAGTATATATTCCAAGTTGTGGGGTTTTGTGGTTTTAAATTCATGTCCTGTGTATAAGATGGATACACAAATAATGGAGGTCTCTAATGACAATAAAGATAGTATAAGTATTAAAATGGCAATATCCAATTTTTAGTATTCTATTTAAAAAGAATAAAATAAAATTGTGCTGGTTTTCTATAATTATATTAGTTTTACCCCTCGAAAAGATATTCGAATCTCTAGTCCAATTTTAGAAATAAAAAACTACTTTTTGACCCCATTAGGTTAAGAAATTTTATTTTTTAAAAATAGAAAACTAAAAATAGAATGTCGCAATACCTATTACATTTTGACAGATGCCTCTTTTTTATATGTTTGTCATATATATACCACAAATAAAATTTAATTATAATATAAAATAGAGGAGAGGAGGTAATTTAATAGCTCAAAATCTTGTTGGGTCTACTTTATTTAGTACATATTTTCTTTCTATACTAAAAAAGAACATTTTTTTTTTCTCTCTCTCTCTTCCCTGCTACTACATTAGGACTAGAAATTTTCCTAGGAACGTTGGTGAAGCGATGAATTCAATCAGAATTCACAAGTGAGTTTGAAGGCTTGAAAAGTTATTATTGGACGCCTCGGAAATAGAAAGTAGAAACGGTGGGGAAATCCGAAAGGGCACATCAAATAAAAGTTATTGGTTTGCACAAAATTAATGCCATGGTAAATAATCACAAGAAATTCAATCAATTATGCCCAAAATGAAACGGATGTGAGATTGAAACTTCTGATAGACACGAAAGGCAATAGAGTTCTCTTCGGCGAAGCTTGCTGATCGTTTTTCTTTTCAATCTACTTTCCCTCCCGCTCGGGACTGTTATCAGGTTTCTCACCAAGCAAACCAGGGAAGCTTATTAATGGTAATTTTTTAACCTTATTACCTGATTTTCAAAGTACCAGTGATGCGGTAGGTATGTGAATGGATGGAATACCTATACCTTGGTATTACCAAAACTTAAAGTATTATTCTTTTATCAACATATTGTATTAAAAAAAATGACAAGATTAAAATAATTAAAAAATTGAAAATACGATTTCAAATATTTTAACCATATTTAGAGTTGGGTTTGGGGATACATAATTATAATTTAAAATATTCAAAGTCCAAAGTTGGAGAAATTAATGGAGGATGTGGCTTACAATGTGGCTGATAATTTTACAGAAAAATTTTAAAAATGTCTTTGGTTGATAGCGAATTTCGGAGAGGTTCACGAGTTCCTCGGAAGAGAGTGTTCGTCGAGGAGCAAATGAACCGCTGGTGTAGTGTCCCGCCTAGTACACTCTAACGCTCAAGTTAGTAATCGGAGTAAAAATAATAGAAGTAGACACCTTAAGATTTCAGTGAGAGATTTTTCACTTACTCGGTGTTGGTGTGGTCTTTCCATTTTATAGGCACAGGTGGTCGATCAGTAAGGTAAGGAAGACGATTGTGGAGGCAAGGGCACGCTGAGTTGTATGAGGCTGTGACAGAGGGGCAGACGTCCCCGACAAGCAGTGGGGGTGGTGCCTCCTTTGTAGATATGCAAACCGGCCTCAATGACGTCTCTTTCGTACAGCAGCGTGGCGATGCACCTACTCTCATTCACATTGTACAATGATAACCGTGTGGTCTTGTGCCTCGCATGGGAAAATTTCTTGTACCAGATTACCATACTCCTTTCCATTTAATTTATCCAATAATAGAAAAAAATGGACTCCACCTCATTTTTAATACACGGTTGATGTGGAAAGCAGTAAATGGAAAGGGTCATTTTCTTTTAATTATTTTCTATTGTTGATGTGGAAAGCAGTAAATGGAAAGGGTCATTTTCTTTTAATTATTGTATAAATAGAAAAGAGTATGGTACTACGTAGTAACAGGAATTTTTCCCTCTCCCGATGCTTGTCTAGTATTATCTCTCAACATCTCTATTATCCCTCAACATCTCTAATTTCTATCGAATGGTTTACTAACCTTTAAAACAAAACAAAAAACAAAAGAAAACAATTTTATTATATATATTTGTAAATAATGGATTTTTTCTTTTAATTTTTTAGGATAAAAGAATGGCGGTTTTCTCACGCAGCAAATTACCACGAACTACGAAGGGTCGCATTCATATTTATTGTTTTTCTTGGACAGAAAGTAGCTAGACAGTCCCATTCATACATATAATTCTTCCATTCTATTTATATGTAATCGAAGCGTCAAAAAAACAAACAGTATTTAGTTCAAGAAAGGAGAAGACGAGCGAGCCAGAGGAAAAGTAAAAAAACCATAGGAAAATATGTCTACCCAAAACCAGGTGAGTTTGAAGCTCATTATAGACAAGAAAGGTCAGAGAATTCTGTATGGTGAAGCCGACAAGAAATTCGTCGACTTTCTCTTCACCATACTTTCACTTCCCGTGGGAACTGTCATTAGGCTTCTCTCAACCGAAGGCATGGTCGGCCCCCTCGGCAAACTCTACAGCAGCGTGGATGCCTTGAACATCAACTATTTTGAGCCAAACCAGCACAAAGACAACCTTCTAAAGCCTATGGTTCCAACCACTACCCGATCCCAAGTCGGAAACCTCTTGAAAATCGAATCTTCAGCATCAACCATCTATTATTTATGCAATCGTGCTGGTGGCAGCTGTGCTAACTATTCTGCTACATGTGGTACACGATGTCCCACATGCAACAGTTTGATTAACCGCACTTTATATCATGTAGCCGGAACTGGTGAAGTAAAACCAATTGAGGGAGGCTACGTGAAAGGGATGGTTAGTTACATGGTGATGGACGATCTTACTGTAAAACCCATGTCCTCCATGTCCACAATTTCGGTGCTGAATGACTTAAACGTGGAGGACGTTGCCCAGATTTGAGGAGAAACTTATATATTTGGGCATGAACGAGGTATATTATATTCATTATATTGTTTAATTAGAACACAAACATCTTAGGGTTTGGTTGTTTTTTTGATATAATTATTGTCGAATGATTTGTGGTAATTTTCTAGGGTGTGAAGTTGCTTAGGGCTTCTCTACACTCCCCCACTGTGCTCACCGATGTGTTTCTTCACAAGATCGACTTCTCAACCCGTTATGGTACTCAGAGAATTTAACGTATACTACATCTTTTCCCTGCAAATTTAATAATTAACCACATATATATAATATATTTATATGTTTTGTATTTTGAATATATAATCTTTTCCCTGAAACATTATTATTTATATATTATGCATAATTACAGGGCCAGATGTGGAGGAGGAAGTGCCAGGATTGTGGACAGAGGTCGGCCTTTTTATTTTAGGTTTTGGTTTCGTCTTGATCTGTTTCCATCACATTGTCTCCTGAATTAATTATTTGTTTATTTTAGTGTTACGACTTTATTTTACCGCATTATGAACCTTTTGTTATGTCGTTTTGTGTTCATTATTTCGTATTCTTGTTCAACATAAACTTTTCCAGTCACTAGCTAATAGTAATACTATCTAATTAATCTCCCTTTTTACGAGCTCCCATCTGTTCATAGCATTCTAACACGAACTATATTTAGGTAAGCACCCAATCTTTTGTTATACATATATATCGAAGGGCTTTTCCGTTAAGCTTCTTTCGTTTTCTTCATTTCAATAAGGAAAAATAGAATTGTGTTGTGGTTCCAAGATTCACGAAAATGTCTATACAGTTTTTAAATAATTTGATAAAATGTAGGCCCGTCTAGCTCAGTTGGTAGAGCGCAAGGCTCTTAACCTTGTGGGTGGGCGAGGTTTTCAATTTTCAACAAAATCAATTGGAAAGATTATTTTTAATGAGAAATAAGAAACATAGATTTTTTTAAAAAAATTAGTTTATTCTTAGTAAAATTAGCAACGGGAAACAAAAAATAAAAATAATATAAAATGGGTCCTAGATAAATTGGATTTATGAAAATAAAAATTAACTCTAAACAAGTATAAAATCCAATTTGTTCAAATACAAAAAGAATTTAACTCGGGCAAGTTCCAAGAAAACTAACCCGAGTTTTATGAAATTTGCTCGAAAATATTGATTCAAAGGTGAGTTTTTACAATTTGGGGTTTTTGGGCAAATTTACTTTTTGTAATGTTTTTAATTGAATTTTCAGTAAACATTCTTTGGCTGAGTTGATTTTACTCATTTTCATTTCTTAGCATCTTTTGTAATGCAGTTTAATATTTTTTTCTTTCATAAAAAATGAGGATAAAAGTTTTTAAAAAAATGTGTATGGTGGCTGGAATCAAACTTCAGTACATGAGGATGCAATTCCCGCTCACAACAAACAAGCCAAAATATATATTAATAATGAAATTAACAAATACATATATATATTATAAATTTCAACCTTGTCTGAACCGATGTTTTCGAGCCAATTTCATAACTTGGGCCAGTTTTCGTCGAACTCGCCTGCATTTTGGCTTTTATTATTTTCCACTGTTTTACTTCTCGAGCAAACTTTGCTCGGATTTCATAGAAATACCCAAAACCCAGAAACCATCATTCCCTTTGCAAATTGAAATCATTCATCTTCATTTTTTTCAAAGATTAGCAGCACTATCCATCGAGAAATCCTGAAATCCTAATACACAACAACCTTTCAACTAAAAATCAAGCCCTAAAAGTGACTGAGAATGTGAGTAGAGAAAAGTGAACTGACTTTAATTAATATTTGAGAAAACAATTGGAATCTCATGTTGGAGTCAGAATTAAGATTTGAGAGAAAAAATTCTAACGATTATTCCTCTCAAGCTTGGGAATGGAAGAGAAATGAAGGGAAAGAGGGAAGAGAAGAGGAGGGAGAAGACTACCATTTTTTTTTTTTTTGACAAAACTTCCCTTCGGAAGATTAAGAGGAAGCTTCTCCTAAATTCATGCATGGTTCATGCTAGTGAACCACATAGGAATTCATGCATGGTTCATAAAAATACACTTTTGGTTTTGAGGTTTGGGGTTTGTCCTTACGTTTCAAAATAAACAGTTTTGGTCTCTAAAGTTTGAAAATTTATTCACAAAGTATTATTTGACCGTTAGTTGACTTAACGGAAAAATGACTTGATAATTAACAGGTGACCGTTAATTAATTGGAGCATGCTTCAACTTATTAACAATCTATAAGGATCAAATCACAATATAAAATGAATTCATTCTATGCTAATATTTGGTACTAATTCTAAAGTAAATTATGACTCATATAAAATAATTTTGCAGGAAGAGAGATAATAAAAGAAGAGTAACTAGTCAGAGTCGAGTGACGTGTGAACGAAAATTGTAGCAGAGGAATGGGTGCAAACATTTTCTTCTATATAGTTTATTTTTCCATAGAACTATTGTTGAATTTTTATGTGTGTTTAATCTTCCTATTTTAGTTTTTATGGATTGATGAGTGTTGGTGGATCTTGTATCTGTAAGGCCATGATTTTTTTATTAATTTTGGGAAAAGTTCAAACTTTTCTTTTTGAACTAAAGTGAGTGAATTAATTATAATTCTATACTTTCAATTTTATTAATTTAAAATCAGAATTTTAATAATGTTGCAGCTATATTGGTTAGAACCTCATCAAAACTAAATTGGAAGGTTTAATAAAGAAACTAATTGAGAATGGTTGAATTATTGAAAACTAACAAAGGTTAGAACCTCACAAGCTAAAAATCCAATTGAATTCATACGATTTGGCTGCTCATGTTAAGATATTTACTCTTTCTCCAGTGATTGGAGGTTCAAATCTCAATTCCTATTTTTGTTATTAAAAAAAGTTGAATCTATATAATTGGAGTCTTTTAGGATATCGAATTTTTTTAACATAGCAACAAAATACTTAAATTGTGATACACAATGGGAGTTAATTTGATATATCATATAAAATTTTATTTTATTTTTAAGATAAATACATGATTAAAAATAGACTAAATTTGTACTAAAAAAATCAAATTCTCACCGGTCATTTGAAAAACATGCATGCTTGTTTGATAACTCATCTAATTTTTTGTTTTATGTTTTTTAAAAACGTTTTTGAGTAAAAATAAGAGTAAAAGTACACCTTTGTTTATGAATTTAAAAAAATTAACTCTCTAATCCATGAAATTTGATAAATGGTTTAAAATGTCCTTGAACATATTTGACTAATGGAAAATTATGTGGAACTTAACTGGGTGATTGTACTAATATTGCGCTAAGTGCATTTTATTTTATTTTATTTTTTTAAAACTTTTCTAAGTTCATTTTAAAATTAGGAGTCAACATTTTTTTTTTTTTAATGTTTCTCACCTATTGTAATGGAAGTTTGGTAATCAAATTTTTTCCATATTAGAGTTTTAATTGATTTTTCAAACTAAGAAGTTAGACATTTAAAAACAAATCTTTTAAGTCTCAACCTAAAATATTCAGTTGGCAAATCAAATCAATTATTTAAATAATTAGCTAATCAAACATAAATTTAATCCATAATTAGATTTAATTAACTAACTATTAGATGTAGTTCATTTTTTTTCCTAAAAAAATCCACATCATATTCAAATTCGAGAGAACATCTGAAATTAAAACCGATTTCAGCCCATTTATAACTAATTTAGTTTTTGGTTTTCGGCTTTCTGTTTTTGGTTTTTAAAAAACAAAAACCATATATGTTTGATAACATTTTTCATTTTTTGTTTTTAAAAAACAACAAACCAAAACATGTTTGGTAACTATTTTTAGTTTTGTGTTTTTAAAAAGTTAGAAAATTGAAGAGAGAAAATTTTATGTAGAGTAGAGATGGTGTGGGTGCAAGTGAGAATGATCTCCCTTATCCTTGGGCTGGTGAAAATTTTTAGTCTCCTCCCCACCTCGTTCTGGGTTCCGAGAGATGTTCTCGAGAAAAAATTATCGGTTTTATAAATTTTTTAAATTATTTTTAGAATTTAAATATAAAAAAAGTGTAATATATATTAATTATTTAAAAAATGGAATTGGGGACGGGGTCGGGACGTATATTTTCTATTTTTGGGACCCGATCTATGGAAATTTTTGTCTTGAGAAAAATTTTGGAGAAAAAAATAAAGTCAAGAGGAAAATATATGTTAAAGAAAAAAAAGAAATTATAAAGAAAGAGAAAAATTATAGTGGAAAGATAAAAAAAAGATTCAAAATATATTTTTATATAAAATAAATAAATATAAAGATAAATAAAAGTTACAGTAAAAAAAATTGAATGAGAAAATAAAATGTAATTTTTAGAAGAAAAAATAGATTACGAAGAGACATAAAAATTATAAAATATGAAATTTTTAAGGGAAAAAATTAAGAAAAATATTAAATTTTTAGAAAGAGAAATGAAACTGATCTATTAGGAAAAAACAAAGATATAGAAAATTCTTGAGACAAACAAATAACAATAAATATTTAAAATAGGAAAATTTTACAGAGATAAAAATAAAGCTGGAGGGAGAAATTTAGAAATAAAAAAATTTTAGAATGAAAAATAAATTTTTTAAAGACAAAAATGAGAAAGAAAAAAAAAGTTGAGTATTAGGAGAAGAAATGAGATTTTGAAAAATAAAAACCTATTTTTAAAACTACTTTTCGGTTATCAAACAATCCTGTTTTTTAAAAATTAAAAATCAAAAACTAAAAACTAAAAACAAAGTAATTATGGGCCTAAACAATTTAAAAAAACAAAACCTTCCTCGACTTTTCAAAACTAGATTTAGTTTAGATACTGTTCAATTCCATAACAAAAAGGTCATACCTTATTTTCTTTACAATATTTTCCATTGGTTGGAGAGGAGTTGAAAAAGAAAAAAGAAAAGAAAAAAACCATGTATACCCGCAACAACAACTCGTAAGTAATCCCCAAGAGCAAAGCGAAGTGAGTTTGAAGCTGGTGATAGACAAAAAAGGGAAGAGAATTCTATACGCCGAAGCCGACAAGAAATTCATAGACTTCCTCTTCACACTACTTGCTCTTCCTGTGGGAACCGTTGGTGAGGCTTCTGTCCAGCGAAGGCATGGTTGGCCCCCTCGGCAGTCTCTACCGCAGCGTGGATGGCTTGAATGCCAACTATTTTGAGCCAGACCAGCACAAAGACAACCTTCTAAACCCCAAGGCTCCAATCACTAGTTCTCAAATTGGAACCCTCTTGCAAATCGAATCTTCTTCTTCCGCATCAAAGACCTACTACTGTTACTACTACTGTTGGACAGAATTGCCCCGGATGCCATGCTTATATGTGCAGGATTGTAGAATATGTGCATGGAGCTGGTGAAGCAAGATCAGCAGTGGAGGAAGGTTACGTGAAAGGGATGGTTAAATACATGGTGATGGATGATCTTACCGTCAAGCCCATGTGTTCCATGTCCACTATTTCGGTGTTGAATCACTTCAACGTCCAGGATGTTCGGCAGGTTCACCACAAGCTTATATATTTGTACATGAAATAAGTAAATCTTATTAAAGATGAATAAACCATCACTCTATGAATTCTCCACAAATCTAAATATTTTATAACTAATTGTTTCTTGATTCTATTTTTTCTATAACATTATGTGCAGAAATTTTGAAAACAAGTTTCTAGATTTGAATCATATGGAAACTTTACTAAACGGACCTTATTGTTGAATGTTTTGTGATTAAATTTTTACTTTCTCAAGGGAAGTTGCTAAAGGCTTCTCTGCACTCCCCCACTGTTCTCACGGATGTGTTTTCTTCTCAACACATCATTGTGTTTTCTTTGTCAGGACTGGTTTTTTTTTTTTTTTACTGATTTTGTCAAATCTACCGTTGTTGAAGTGGGAGACTGAAGTTCCGAACTATTCATTTTTAAAATGGTAATAGGAAATAACCATACTCAATGACAATTCCAGTGAATTTCAATTTGGTCTTCACAATTTTTTCTCTAATGAGAATGAACAATTTTTTCTCTAATGAGAATGAGGGGTTCAAGTATACACCAAAAAAAAAAAAATTTAATGAATACTAACGCTAAATGACAAAAATATCGACATACAGTTGGAGGTTTCATGACTTTGTTTTTATTCATCTAAAATGTTTCATATCAATAAAGATAACTGTACTGCTTTATATATCTATGATCATGTACTGTTTTATATATCCATGATATTAACTTTGCAATCCCAAACTCAATAGTGTATCCTCTGATGGGACGTTTTTGAGTTTTCATTATTCGTCAATTTCATTTGAGTTATTGATCAAATAACAGAGTTCCATAACAATTGATCTTAGCTTTCGGAAGTCAATAAAATTAGAGTTACGTTGTCAAGTCCAAAATCCACACTACATAACAAAACATCTTCACGGTTCCATCACTTATATAGCATTATACAATCATCAAACTGAACACCAAAAGCTTGATCAGATAATATTCAAAACCAACCACAACAAATGAAACACAGGGCCAACAGCTAATATACACTTCAATTGATAGCCTTAATAACATCATCAAACTGAACACCATCTTCAAGTCGTCAGCTTTTCCTTCTAATAAACACATCTGTGAGAACAGTCTTGGAGTGGAGAGAGGCCTTCAACAATTTCACACCCTAAAACAAAAACAAATTCAAAACTTTTCCCAATTCTAGAATCCAAATAAAAATTACTTGGTATAGTGGGACATTTAATTACCTCATTGACATCCAAAGTAACAACTTTTTCCTCCAAAGCACCAACTTCCTTAACGTTAAATTTGTTCAAAAGGGCTATGCTTGAAATGGTGGACATGGGCTTCACACTCAAGTCATCCATCACCATATATGTCACCACACCTTTCACAAATCCCCCCTCATCTTCCTTAGCGGCTGCCACTGTGGTTGCACTTGCACTTGGTGGCTTCACAAACGTGCCCACTTGGGTCATGGGAACATTACATTTTGGACAAATCGCATTAGGACCATCAGAAACCGAACGGCGGCAGTTTGCATGAGCAGTTGAGTTGCACAAATAGAAGGTAGTTGCTGCAGCTGATAGATCAATGTTAGGCAAAAGCATGGTGGAACTGGAACCACAGAATGAGACTTTGGGCTTCAAAAGGATGTCTTTGCTCTGGTTTGGCTGCAAATACGTGTCGTTCAAAGTTTCCACGCTCTCGTACAAATTTCCCAAGCAACCCACCATGCCTTGCTTTTTGAGTAGTCTAATCACAGTCCCAAGAGGGAGGGATAGAAGGTTGAAGAGGAAATCGATCACATTCTTGTCCGCTTCACCAAAAAGCACTCTTTGTTCTTTTGAATCTATCAGAAGCTTCAATCTCACATTGGCGCTTGCCATTGTTGCCGAGTTTAAGAATGGTGCAGAGCTGTGCGCTATGAGGTAGTATATGTAGAAGAGAACCCAAGGTGATGAGAAATTTGCAAGGCTTCGTCAGAAATGGAGGCAGCTTCGTTGATGTATCCAAGAATATGCATCAAGTTCCTATGGGAAGCAAATGATTACTCTTCTACTCCCTCAGATCGAGGCAGCTCCCATCATGAAATCGGGGTAAGATTTTCTCTCATCATCCCTTCTTCTCCATATGTTTTTTTTACAAGTAGTACTCGTCGGTTTGTGAGGTGCGGTGCCTAGTAAGTTCAGCTGTGATCAGATTTGGTAATGATTATTTATGTTTAATTTTCTGTCTCGATGTATAATTTTGTATTTAATTAAAAATAGAACAATAGAATAAAAAAAGTGTTTAGGTTATGATATTTGATGCCAATTTCTGGACAAATGTAACGCAAGTGTCACATTGGTACCATGCATTCGTCATCTTTTTCAAATTAGCCTTTGTGCCACCGGCCATTCGTTTCTGCATGTTCTCATTTTGTAGGCCTGTTGTGAAGGTGTTCGTTTGGGCTTTTAGACTCTGATACCATATTAATATTCATGAGTTCCATTTTAAAACTAATTGTCAATGAAAGGGGTAGTCCATGACTATTATAAATCATTGTAGGTCCTTTTCTTCTCAATGTGGGATCCTTAACAATTATATTGTGTTTTTTTATTAGGAATTAGACTTGTCGTATTTTGCCTAGTTTGTCGTTACCGCTTGTTGGACTTGATAGTGTGTATCGAATTCTCACAATGAGTTGTGTGTAGGATAAAATCAATTACTTACCTCCATTGGAGTTGTTCTTCTCTTTATGTAGGGAGAGAAAGAGAGGCTCATACATTCTCCTTCCTTCCCTGTGCTGCCAGTATAGTAAGGATCTCACATTCAAAATATACGGGACCTTATAAAGGTATATAGTATAGACATGCACTGCTCTTTTATTACCAATTGATTTTGAGATAAAACTCCATTAATATTAATATAGTATTAGAGCCAAAAAATTCAAATAAGCATCTGATAAAAAATAATAATAATAAAAGATCCTACTATAATTGGTGAACCCAAAGAGGCAGGAAATAATATGTTAAGAAGATCCCATGTTGAAATGATAAAAGATTTCTCTAAAATATAGATATGAGCTACTCATCTCCTTCCTAATTAGTTCTGACATGTGATCCATGAATATTAATAAGATAGAGATTCTGTAAGGTGTATGATACTATCGTTAACCCTTTCGTATAGTTTTGAAAAATATTGCCAGAATTTGTTTACCCCAAATTTGCTTTTACCTGAATTGTTTATCCAATTTTGGCCTTACACATCTTCTTCTCCCCATTGTCAACCTAATTTTGCCTTAATCTCCCTCCTTAGAAAGAGAAAAAGATAGTTTCTTTTATATATATTTCTCTCTTTTTTCACACTTAATCCACATTCAATCCAAAAAAAGCTTATATGTTATGTAATTCTAAATTTCAAGTTTTTGTTTTAAATATTAATAAATTTCAAGGGTGTTTTTAAAAGAATATGAGTATTTTTTAAACAAATGATAAAATTAAAAAAATTGACTTTTTTTTACAAGTATTTATAAATCAACATAAAAGAAATAGAAGATTAAGCACCACCTCATGAGAACAAAAACTCAAAGAAAATAACAGCATTGATTAATTAACAACAGTGACGCGGTGGTTAGGGTTGACATACATATTAACGAAACAGATACCTGGTCAATCTGAACAAAAGATACACATTTAGTTAATTAATATTGAAAACACAAAATCCTAACCCCAAAAACCAACAAAGCAGACACTTTTTTTTGACAATTAGTTTCCTCCTCGTCCCTTTCTTGAAGAACAACTATTTGGAGTAGAAGAACAACTTTTTGGAGTCGTAGTCTTCATCCTTCCAAAGAAGACGTCAGTGAGAATAGTATTCGATTGAAGAGAAGCCCTTAGCAGTTTCACACCCTACAAACAAAAGCAACAAAAATTGAACTTTAAAAAAAGTCCAAATTTCCCATTTCCCATCATGTTTCTCATAAAAAGGGCATCAATATATTACCTCATTGACATCCAAAGTGATGATCTTTTCCTCTAAACCACCAACTTTAGTGACATTGAACTTGTTCAAAAGAGCCAAGCAAGAAATGGCAGACATGGGAATCACAGATAAGTCATCCATCACCATGTAAGTCACCCCACCACCCTTCACAAACCCCCCCTCCTCATCTTTCCCAATATGTGGTTTCACAAACCTACCCCTTTTGCTCATTGACACGTTACATACAGGGCAAATTGCATTAGGGTCATCGGCAAAGTATTCAATACATTGTTCATAACTGTTTGGTTGGCAAACATAAAATGTCGTTGAGGTTGAGGAATCAGTATCATCTGGCAGAAGCATGGCCGAAGAACCACAATAAAATGTGGGCTTCAGTAGACTGTCTTTGCTCTGGTTTGGCTGCAAATACGTGTCGTTCAAAGTTTCAACGCTCTCGTACAAATTTCCCAAGCAACCCACCATGCCTTGCTTTTTGAGTTGTCTAACCACAGTCCCAAGAGGGAGGGAGAGTAGATTGAAGAGGAAATCGATGAAATTCTGGTCTGCTTCACCAAAAAGCACTCTTTGTTCTTTTGAATCTATTAGATGCTTCAGTCTCACACCAGCGCTTGCCATTATTGCCAAGTTTTAGAATGGTGCAAAGCTATGAGCTATGCGGTTGTTTATGTAGAAATAGAACCCAAGTTGATGAGAAATTTGGAAAGGTTCATCAGAAATGGAGGCAGCTCCCGTTGATGTATCCATGCTTCAAGTTCCTATGAAAAGTAAATGATTAATTCTTCTGCTTCACCACATCGAGGCAGCTCACATCAAATCGGGATAAGATTTTCTCTTTTTTTTTTTTTCTTGGTAGTACTGACCAACTTGTGGGTGTGAGGTGCCAAGTCATTATTATTGATGTTTCATTTTCCGTTTTAGTGTTAATTTTGGATCTAATTAAGAACAGGAGGACAAGTGTTTAAGCTTGGTATAAATTAACAAATTATATATAATAATTCGATTAAAAAATCATTTTGATGGTTGAAATTTTCAGTTTTTTTTTTATTTTTAATTTTTAATTTTTTGGCTCTGAAACTTTAAATTTATTATTGGGTTATGGTATTGGATGGCAAAAATAATTCATCTATTCAAAAAAATGTCACCAATTTTTCAAAATTTCAAATATAATAAGATATTTGAATTTTATTTTCAAAATTTTTATTATTCCGATTTTATATATACATCCAAAAAATCTCTTCTAGTTTTTTTTTTTTTTTTTAAAATGGCTTCACCTCCCTTTTTTTCTCTCTTCCCACCACTTACTACAAAAATTGGGTTGCTGAATTACCACTATTTCTTTCCTTTGCTGCCATCAAAGTTAGCTTATTTATCTAACTGATCATTTAGGCATGGTTCTTGTACAATTATATTGGAGATCCTTGCTCCATCTTTATTCCTTATTTGTTTATTTTCAATTCCAAATAGCACGATACAATAGACAAGTCGTAAGACTCTTTCGTGCTATATGAACTAAAAAATTCAGCCTTCTTGGGCACATGAAACTTATAGAATGATTTTTATTAGAATTAACCATAGTTGGATAACTATAGAATGATCTTTAGAAGTTGATATTAAACTAAGTATTTAGTTTATAACCACCTCTAGTTTACAAATATATTACTAAACACACACATTAATCAATTTTTTAAATTGAAATTCAATTATCAAATATGCTACCAAACACATATCTAAAAACACTGAAAACAATAATATAACTTTAGTTTTCATTGAATCCCTTATTTTATAATTAGCAACCAAACTGTTTACCACCTGACAATCTTTAGCCAAAATATATTTTATTAGTGTTTTATATAATTCGATTGTGATTTATCTTTTGTTGATTAGTTATTAAGAGATTAATTTAATTTAAAATATGAGAAAAAAAAAGAAAAATGAAAAGAAGAAAAAATAAAAAAAAAGGTTTAATTTCTACCGTTCGTACTTTCGATTGTTTAAAAATAAAGAAAATAACATAAGAAAAAAAATATTGTAACAAAGGGAACTGTAAACTTGGATACAATTTAAGTAAATCTCTAAGGATATCGCAAAAAAAAGAGTTGCAACTTTGTGTCCACCGGAACTGAACCACTTCAAAAAATTTTCCGCAGCTTTAACAATTAACAAACGAACCTTAATTTCATCTTCGTCCCTTTCTCGTTCTTGTCTTCCCTATTAAAATACTGTTTAGAGCAGTAGTTGGAGACTTGGAGTAGTGGTTGTATTGTATTGTATCACAAGTATCCACAAGGGTAATCCCCTCAAATTCCTTTTGGCTTCCAAATTCTTGCTCCCACGAGCACATCCTCGTCTCGGTAGGACTATCCCCCATGATTTCCGAAGCAGAGAGGAATCTCAAAAAAAACATCAGAGATTTCGGTCTGATACCATAATAAACCAGAAAAAGAGTAAATCAATAGTGCTTAACTTTTTATTACTTACTACAAAGTATACATATACACGTGTTAACTGAATAAAAAATAAGATAAAGCAAGCATATAACTTAGTGTTAATTGACATATATCTTCAACCACGAGATTGTACTGAGTTTGATCTCCACCCCAACATGTTGTATATAAAAAAAACTAACTAATAATATTAAAAATACATAACTGTAATAGTAGTTGTCATCCTTCCAAACAAGACGTCGGTGAGAACAGTGAAGGGTGTCAAAAACATTATAGCAGCAGCCATTGATGGAGACAACACAGCAGCAGTTAGCTAAAATGGTTTCTTATGCAACCTAGCTATTATGTAGCTGAAATCTTAAAAGGTGGCTAGAAATGCTTCAAAACGTGATTGTTCTATATCACCTCAAAAGAGAAAAAAAATATATATTTCTTATGCAACCTAGCTATTATGTAGTTTGCACAAAAGAAGAATGGACAGTACAAAAGAAAAAAATAAATCAGTGAAGGAACATATCTCCAACGGTTACAAATGAAGGATAAACTAGGAAAGTATTTAATGGTCATGAGAATTTGACCAGGGTACATATTTCCTTATGGATTATTTTCTTATAGGGAAGATGGGTATGTTAGAAAAGTCAGTGGCAAATTAAGAGAGATCAGGCATGAATTTAGCAAAGAATCATGGAGCAATTTTAGCTAACTGATGTTGTGTTGTCTCCATCAATGGCTGCTGCTATAATGGTTTTGACATTCTTCCTCAAGCTGAAGGGAGTTTCACGGACGCCCAGCTTGGTTCTCAAGTTTTTAAATGTTGCTTTTTGTAGAGGTTTAGTAAATATATCCGCTAGTTGGTCTTTGGATGGAACAAAACTAGTTGTTAGGAGTCCAAGGCACACCTTTTCTCAAACAAAATGGTAATCCATCTCTATGTGCTTTGTTCTAGCATGAAACACTGGATTTTTGGTCATATGTAGAGCACTCATGTTGTCACACATCAATTGAGGTGGTTTGGATAGCTTGACTCCAATATCTTTTAGTATGAATGTGATCCAAGTCAAGTCAGCTGCTATAGTTGCCATGGCACGATATTCGGCTTCAGAACTTGATCTAGCTACTGTAGTTTGTTTCTTGGAGCTCCAAAAGATGCAATTTGAGCCTAAGAAAATGCAACATCCTGAGGTGCTTCTTCTTGTGTCAGGACAGCCTCCCCAATCTGCATCACAGAAAGCATAGAGATTTAGTGAACTATTTTTGTAAAAAGATATTCCATACCTTAGAGTGCCTTTTAGGTATCTTAGGATATGCTTGACCATATTTAGGTCCTTTTGTTTGGGATCATGTAGATGTTGACAGGCTTTGTTAACAGCAAATGTGATGTCTGGTCTTGTGAGTGTTAGGTATTGCAAAGATCCCACTAAACTTCTGTATTGAGTTGCATCAATTATCTCATTGTCGTTTGAGGAGCTTGAAGTGGAGGTTGACATGGGTGTGCTAAGTTGTGAGGCTTCAAGCATTCTTGCTTTATTTAGTATTTCCTTGGCATATTTTCCTTGTGATAGCATGAGACCAGTGTTAGTTTGGTGTACCTCTATGCCAAGGAAATAGTGTAAGGGGCCAAGGTCCTTTAGAGAAAATTCGGATCCTAACTGTGACATGAGTTCTTCAATAGGTTTTGAGCTTGACCCTGTCATAATTATATCATCCACATACACAAGCATGGGAGTGAGTACATTGTCATCTCTATATATAAAAAGAGAGGGATCAGAGTGCGAGCAGATAAAGCCAATGTGAAGGAGGAATTGAGATAATCTCTCAAACCAGGCCCTAGGTGCCTGTTGCAGACCATATAAGGATCAGTTGAGCTTGCATACGAAGTGTGGTTTTTCTAGATCTTGAATTCCAGGTGGTTGAGACATGTAGACTTCTTCCTTGAGAAAGCCATGGAGAAATGCATTTTTGACATCTAGTTGTCGCAAGGGCCAGTTGAAGGTCACTGCCAGTGCAAGGATGAGCCGAATTGTTGTTGGCTTGATTACAGGACTAAAAGTTTCTTCGTAGTCCACTCCTTCTATCTGAGAGTATCCTTGAGCGACCAATCTTGCCTTGTAACGTTCAATTGTTCCATCCTCCTTTAGTTTAGTTTTGAATATCCACTTTGATCCAGTTGAATCATTTCCTGCAAAAGTAAATGACTGTCTACTTGACCTTGGACTTCGAATAGTAAATTCTTCATCAGAACCAAAATAAAATGGGCCACGTGAGGGGATTTGGATTTGGGTTTGGGTTTGGGTTTGCGGAGTCTCGGCATATGAAGGCAAAAGCGTGGGCATAGTGGAGGAGTTGAACGAGAGTTTTGGTTTCAAGACTGCGTTTTTGGCCTCGTTTGAGTGTATATATGTTTGGTTAAAGGTTTCTATGCTGTGGTAGAGATTTCCCAAGCATCCCACCATGGCTTCCGTTTTCAACAGCCTAATTACAGCCCCAAGTGGGAGGGAAAGTAGGTCGAAAAGAAAGTCGGCGAAGCTCTTCCCTGCTTCGCAATAAACAACTCTTTTTGTGTGCGACTCTATCACAAGCTTCAATCTCACGTTCGTTTCCCCCATTTTGATGCTGTCATACCAAATTTTGATGAGAGATATATGTCAATTATCATTAAGATATGCTCGCTTTTTATTTATAAACTTCAAATTTTCTGTTTAATAAATTTATATATTTAATTTTATGTCTTTGACATTGTTGGAGACACTTTTTAAAATTTATAGACTAGTTAGATACTTTTTAAAGCTTACGAACCTATTAGACACGAGAAGTTTATGAACCTGAACTTTCAAAAATTTATTTTAGTGTCAAACATGAGTATAGTTCAAGTGTGATTGACACCTACTTTTTCTTTTGAGATCGGAAATTCAAAACCCCATACCCAATTTGTTATATATATATACACTTTAGTCTCTTTAAAGATGTTGAAAAATATGTTGTGAATGTGTTATCCATTTATTTAAGTCCAACTCTAATAAATGACTATTTTGGTATTTATATATTTACTTTATTTCCAACGAATGGATAACGATGAATTTTCCTTTTTATTTTTTCAGGACAAGGACATGCAATCCACATTTATGTATATTAACGTGTCCAGGTGGACATACAATCATATGATTCTTTTTCGTCAAAGTTCAAGGACTAAATATACCTATTTTAAAGATAAGAGATTAAAGTTTACATTTTCAAAATTAAGAAATCAAAATGTAACAAATATGAAAGCATATGAACTCAAATAAGATTTCAGCCTAAACTTTGAAAGTACAAAAATAATATGTGACTTAAATTAAAATCGTAATAAAGACAGATTAGAAGAAATATCCCAAGAATATCAAACTCACAAGTCACAAGAAAATTGTTGATCATAGATAATAAAGAAAATATAGAAAAAGAGAAGGAAAATAATAAGATAAACTAAACAAACTTGGTCGAAATCAGTTCGGTTTAGTTCAATTAAATTCGGTTCCATTTGTTCAAAACGAATCTAATTTAGGAAGAGAATGAAAGTTACTTACCTTATAATTAGAGTTTACGAAGAGAAGATGGAGGGTTATTAAGAGGGCAGAAGCTGTGAGCAACCAAGAGAGGATTTGAAAGGGTGGGATGAGAACTGGGAAGAGACTCAAGAGAGTAAGAAAAATAAAATGAGAGAAATTATGCAACACAGAAAGAGATAAAAACAAAAAAAAAAAAAAAAAGAGTTCGTGGGTTTTCTTTTTCCCTTTCCTTTTTTATTTCTGTCTTTTTCTTTCTTTCCGTACTTTGCTTTCTATCTTTCTGTCTTTTCCTTACTTTTTCTTTCCCTGCTTTATTAAAAATATAATTAAAAAGTTCATGCTAAAATATTTTTATTTTCATTCCTGTCCAATCGTTTGGATATCATTTATCTCCGAGTAACGGAGATGTAATTAATTGGAATGAAAATCAATCAAAATTGAAATTTATTTTTTTCACATTGTTTACTTGCAATCGGAATAAGAATTTCTTTAATGTTGTTTGTTAAAACTATCGCCGTCGACTAATCTCACGAGACAACTGTCTGACCCTACAACATTTGGTGTCGAAAAACACATAAAATTACTAATCTTAAGGTGGGTAGTCATCCTGAGATTTGAAATTGTTTCCTCCTAATTAATCCATCCCCGATGAGACACTTATGATGATTTTATTTTATTATTATATTATTGATATTAATTTTTTTATAACAATTTAATATTAATGAATAATTAAGATAAAATTCTCATACGTTAATGTAATTGATTTAGGCTTTCAAAAATATCCAACCAAAGGAGGCCTCAAGTATTTCTAAACCCTAC
Source organism: Momordica charantia (assembly GCF_013281855.1). Classification (NCBI taxonomy): domain Eukaryota; kingdom Viridiplantae; phylum Streptophyta; class Magnoliopsida; order Cucurbitales; family Cucurbitaceae; genus Momordica; species Momordica charantia. The sequence goes on along the minus strand of NW_028275167.1, from coordinate 26,065,329 downwards.
AAAATAACATATACAATCATTAACTTTTGCTTCCAACAATATATTGGAAATTTATCTTTAGCTTTTTCCGCTCCGCTATAATCTCCAAGACTATGTCAAGAAGAGATCAAATGTTTTTTATATTAAACTAATTCGAAAGTTCAAATACAAGATCTCATGGTAGGTATTACCATCATACCTCGTGTCCTTGTCATCAAAGCCGTCCCTTGGAGGCATAAATTCATAAACTTACCATTTTGTTAAGTTTTTAAAAAAACTCAAAGAACTATTAGAAACAATAGTGAAAATTCATAATCTATTAGGCACAAAATTGGTCCTTGAATTTTTAAAAACGATCTAAGAGGTTAATGCTATTAGACATGCTTGTTTTCAAGTTTAGAAACTTAAGAGACCTATCAAACACTGTTTAAAAGAGCAATGATGGAAACCCACCGAGCACAACTATTGATTTTCAAAACCAAACTTATAATCTAACGAAAAGAATATGAGAAACAAAAACCCCTACCAAAAGTGAATATTTGTGGATACATATTACCTCATTGACATCCAAAGTAATGACTTTCTCCTCCAAAGAATCCACATCTTTGATATTCAACTCTTTCAAGAGAGTAATGATGGAGAATTCAGAGAGGGGCTTCACAGTAAGGTCATCCATGACAATGTAAGTAGCCAAGCCCTTCACAAATCCCAATTTTTCCCCATATGGAGCTGCTGGTTCACTTTTTGCACAAAGTGACGCCTCTCTGCTTCGACTTGGAGGCTGCACATTTGTACCAGATGGGCTCGTGTTATTACACGGTGGAATACTACTGGAAGAACCATCATCTCCTGGACTTAGTTCACATGTTCTTGCTTAGTTCGTATTCCGGATATGTGGCACATCCAGATGTAGTAGGTCAGTGGGTACCAAATGGGCCCGTGTCACTAGAAAATCCAGATGTAGCTGAGGGGGCACCAAGTACAAATGGGGTCGTGTTATAGAAAATATAGGTGGAACCGGAGGTATAGTTATGGTTGAACATGGATCAGGATCAGAATCAGTATAAGACAAAAGCTCGGTCGAAGTAAAGTGGAACAGATGAATGAGAGGTTGGGTTTCAAGACTCTGTCTTTGCTCTGGTTTGGCTGTATATATGCCTCGTTGAAGGTCTCTACACTGCCGTAGAGATTCCCCAAGCACCCCACCATGGCTTCCTTCTTCAACAGCCTAATCACAGCCCCAAGTGGAAGACATAATAGGTCGAAAAGAAAGTCAATGAAATTCTTGTCCGCTTCACCATAGAGAACTCTTTGTGCTTTCGAGTCTATCACAAGCTGCATCAGTTTGTTCCATCGATGCCAATCTCTCAAAATGCTGCAAGCAACCAAGTTTTTATTTCATTCACCACATGCATCAACCACACCATTTCAACAATTACTAACAATTATAGCTCGGTATTTTTTTTTCTTTTTTGATATCCGTGTGTTCGGGCCAGCTTGTGTGCAAGCTCGACTAATCATAAGCCAATCGTCTGACCCTATTACCTTTGATTGATAAGATATCCCGTAAAATATTAAATCTTAGGTAAGTGACCATCATGATTTGAATTCATTCCCTCTAGACCCTTTGCTATTTATATTAGTCTTTATTGACCACTAGATCATCTCATGATCGTTAACAACTCGATATTGATAAAGTTAAAAGGTTATGGTTAATTTCAACTATACTTCTATTCTATGTCTAAAAAGTTTCACTTCTACCCTATATTTAAAATCTATTCAAACATGCTTCTTTGACAATTTTATCACTAAAACAGTGACAAAACTGACTTAGTTGCCAAGTTACTAAGTACTAAGTGGCAATCACTATTCAAATATAGTGTTGACTTTTTAACTTACCCTGTAACCCTACATCCGTAATTGCCTAATAGGTATCCATAGTTGCCATATTTTGCTCAGTTTACAACTCAACAGCATCGTCAGTTTCTATAGCTCGTAAAATGGTTCCAATACATATTTTAATGAATTCCAAAAGTCAAGAGTGAAAAGTGAAGCATTTTAAATTTGGAAACTAACCTCTAAATTTAAATGCATTTGTAATAATTTAGCTTTAAACTCAACTACCAAGATAATAACGAAAAAAAAGGATAATTAGAAAACATATCCCACAGCAATTCAACATTAACATAAATTCTCATGCTAATCAAATTGAAATAAACGAAAGAAGGAAAAAGAGGAGGATATATCGACGGAATGTTTTTCAATTTTCGTTCCATATTTAACAAATTAAAATTTTCATTTTAAGAAAATATAAAATTACTTAAAACTAATTTTTAAAATATCACCGATCATTTTAGAAAATCAATTATTCATGCATCTCTTCTTCGAAAATCACCTCCTCCCACCGTCACTCCCAAAACACGCCCTAAATCCAACACTAACAGGGGTTTAATCGAACCGGTTCAGTTCGGCTTTAGGCTTAACCAGTAGACCGAATAATCAGATTCCATTTGTTTCTGAACCGACCCGTTAGGATGCGATGAGAACCGAACTGAATCGGGAACTGTGCGATTTCAATGTCCAAAAGCAACGTTAACGATTTAGTAAGAGAATGGAAGCGATACCTTGAGTTACGGTGAGAGTGCGGCGGCGGAGGGAGGCGGATTGAGAGAGAGCAACCGCAGCAAGAAGGAAAGGGGAAGGAGGATCCGAAATAGAAAGCCTCCGAGAGGGTGAAAGGAATTTTTTTTTAATATTATTATATATTAAAGTTATTTTAAAAATATTGTTATTTAATTAAAAATATTTGAAATATGGTAGTTTATGAAACTTTTTTTAAAAATATGGTTGTTTTAAAAAACCAAAGGATGGTCTCTGACGACCATTCCACGTGGTCGTCTCTTGAAGAGACGACCATGCAACGTGGCGCCACGCTGGGTGCCACGTTGCATGTTGGTCTAGTTTGACCAAATTTTGAACGTGGTCGTCTAGAAACGGGCCACGTGGTAGATGGTCGTCTCTGAGAGACGACCATCTACCAAACCCTTTTTATAAAAACCCTACCCCACCACCAAATCCCACCACCATTATTTTATTCCCCGCCGCCGCCGCCGACTCCCGTCTGCTCCGCCGCCGGCGTGCCGCCTCCTCCGCTCTTCCGTTGCCGCCGCCTCCTCCGGTGAGCGACTGCCTCTTCAAGAGACACCAGCGGCACCACTAGTTCGTCGTCAGCCACATCGTAACCGGCGACGTTCCCATTGTGGAACAGATTAGATCGATAGACTGTAAATTGACGGACTACAAACATTGTTCTCTTGTTTATAATATTAATTTCCAATTTTGAAGATAACTTCATGATTATATAAGAAAATCATAAAATCATAATTTTTGTTTACACAGCATAGTATAGTTAATAATAAAACTTATTTTAAAAATATAGTTAATAATATATTTGAGGGGATTTTTTAATTAATATAGTTAATAATAATAACTAGAGATTAAAGTGAATTTTTAGTTAATAAATAAATAAATATACCCATGTATTTTATTTAATAATATTTAAAATACTAAACAAAAAATAATGTGGGACGACCATCTCCTAACTTGAAAACAAATTACGTGGCGTCCTAGGTGGCGCCACGTTGTATGGTTGGTTGTCTCTGACTACCCCTCACTTTTTTAAAACCACTATATTTTTAAAAAAAGTTTCAAAACATACCATATTTTAAACAATTTTAATTAAAATACAATATTTTTAAAATAACATTTATAATTAACATTATTAATAAAAAATACCCGAAATAAAGGAGATTAAACTAGGGTTTTTATTTGTTTTTTGTTCTTTTATAAAAAGGCTACATTTAAAACAGAGAGTTAAAAATAATATTTTCAAATATTTGCTATTGAGTGAGTTTTAAAAAAGAGTTTCTCCTTAGTATACTAAAAAATATATGGGAATGAAGAACAAAAAGTATTTATAGCAAAACATATGATGAAGAAAAAAAAGTTTATAGGAAAGGATATCGATTAGATCAATGTAGAACTTGTTGATGCATAAATCTCTTTTTAAAATATGAATCCAGCTTAAGCTGCAATAATGTTCAAGCTAGAATTATGAAGTGGAATTGGATTATAATCTTTTCCCGAGAATCTAAAGTCACTATATATCTTTCTCTTTTGAATTTAGAATTTAAATCTCTTATCAAGACAAATCGGAATTTTTTATCTAAAGTGAATTCAAATTTCTTAGAAGATGATGCAATGATTTAAAGAGTGGAGGGGCAAAATGTGGACTAATTGGCCGACTAGAGTTTTGCCTACCTTAATTGAACTTACCAACATCCAAAATAAAATAAGTTAAACAAAGGACATCAAATAATAAAGAAGGAACACACAAATAAAAGATATAAAACTTCATATAACGAAAAATATTAGTAAAAAGAAATGAACTTTAAATTTCAATTTTGTGTTTCATCGAACCTTAAAGAATATCTAATAAATTATTAATCTTTAAATTATGTGTCTTATAAGTCTTTGATAGATCATTCTTATATTTTACGTGTTATATTTTACATTACTATCTACGATCAACATACTTCGATTCGGATTTAAAAAATCTGTTTTATCTATTCAACTTATTCACACAGAGGCCACCTATTGTTATGTTGTGCTAAATCTTGTAATTCGATCCATGTGAATAAACATCGTTATCAACTTAAACATATTTTTATAAGTACCATTATCAATTAAAACCTTGATTTTATCAATTTTGACTTTTAAATTTATAAAAGATGAGGAGGTGGGAGTTCTCCCTTCCATCATCTCTAAGATATATAGTAACAAATTAAGATGAGGCAATACTTTAAAATTGTTTGAAATAGAAATACAAATTTAAATTCAAAACAATAACTACTTAGAAGTATGAGGTATAAAATTGATAAAACAAACACAAACGAATCGTAAAATGATGAAGTACCAGTGGTCGGTCATAGGATAAAACTCTACCACAGTAACAAATCGGGTTTGATTCATTGAGTCAATCTGATCCATCGAACCAAATTGATGGTATTTTCTTTAAAATTAGGACACTCTTAGAAGGATAAAAAGAATATGTAATAGCGTATATAAATAATTTTCTTCAAATACTACTTCTTGAATACAATTATTTAAACCTGAATTAGTAAATCGAACCAGTTTAGTTCTTCTTCCTTTATTTCTATCTTCTTTTTGAGTTCAATGAGATCTAATCATCAATAACATTTGTATTATCCAATAAATTTGAAAAACCAAATCAGATAATCGGGTCAGAAAATCAGTCCCAAATTAACTTTAAACCAAATCCATAGTCAGGATAGAAATGGAAATTTAACTTGAGGGGTAAGAAGGAACTTTCACATACATATGATGACATTATTGGGCCAAGCCCATACTGTGAAAGAAGAATAAAATGGTCAGGCCCAGTTTCCAAATTGACCATTGGAGGCCATATCTAATTGCTCCACTTTAGAAACCCTAATTCGGCCGCAACCTTCCGTCTCGCTATCCCTCTCTTCGCAGGTATGAATCCGCCCCTTTCCTGAAATTGCTGCTCATATTTGCCCCTTTCTCTTCCTTCGTGCTTTCTTTTTACTTCTCGTTTTGATTGTTTCTTGGTGCTAGCAGGTCGTTTATTTTGGTCCAGGATCTTCAGCAATGGCACCTAAAGGTATGAGATGCAATCTGATTTTCTGATTTTTTTTCTTCCAATTTTGTTCTTCCATGGTTTTCAATCGAAGCTGCGTGCCGTAAAGGCGTTCCCAGTACTCAAAACCTACTTCTGCTCTGAACTACAAGAATTAGCGTGTTTTCGATCTGCGAAGTGTTAATGGGTATTTGTGTTACTTTAGAAAATAATAGACGTTGTTTATCTTTCACTATCCAGTTGGTGGTTTGATTTAAGTACACTATATTTCGGAGAAGAGTAATTAACAAGTATTCTTGAATCTTATTCAATCCACTAGATGATTCTTCTTTCAAGTTCTTGAGGTCGTTTAATGGATATTTTCAATGTGCGAATTGTATGGCATGTCCCGGTGGAATCTGACCTTAATAAGCTGCGCTGGGTACTTATGAGCTTCTGGAACGCACTGTTTCTATCCTTAATAGGAGGGTTTTTATTTTATTTTTTTTTGTATTTTGCAGCTGACAGTAGCAAAAAGGCTGATCCCAAAGCTCAAGCCTTGAAGACTGCCAAGGCAGTCAAGTCTGGTCCAACTTTCAAGAAGAAGGCCAAGAAGATTAGAACATCGGTCACATTCCACAGGCCGAAGACATTGAAGAAGGATAGGAACCCCAAGTATCCTCGGATCAGTGCAACTCCGAGGAACAAGTTGGACCAATACCAAATTCTTAAATATCCACTGACCACCGAGTCTGCAATGAAGAAGATTGAGGATAACAACACCCTTGTTTTTATTGTCGATATTCGTGCTGACAAGAAAAAGATTAAAAATGCCGTGAAGAAGATGTATGATATTCAGACTAAGAAAGTGAACACTTTAATCAGGTATGCATGGTTCAGAAGTTTTGATGAACAGCAATTTAGGAACTATATTTGCTATTTTCAGTATACCATTATCATTTACAGAGAAGCTTGCTATGGTACTGAGGAAGGAATAGTCCATATCATTCTTTCTAGCTCTGCTGATAGAAATGCCTTAGCTCGGGTTGGATTTGCTGATTTTTTTTTTAATCTTTAATTTTATATATTTATACATAGTTTCTATTGATATTGGCTAGTCTAGTGGGGTCAAATAGGACCAATCTAAATGGCTTAGAGGGAATGGGTTCAAACTTGGTGTCATTATCTAGGATTTAATATCTTACGATTTACCTAGACAACTAAATATGGTAGGGTCAGATAGTTGTCTCGTGAGAATAGTCACAAGCTGGCTTAAATTAAAAAAAATGTGGTCCCGTTGATTGATGAAAATACGAAATCTACGTTTCGATGATGAACGATTGAAATTCTGATGTATGATTCTAAATGGTTGCAGGCCAGATGGAACAAAGAAGGCATACGTTAGGTTAACCCCTGACTATGATGCCTTAGATGTGGCGAACAAGATCGGTATCATCTAAACTACAAAGCTTGGTGTCTTTCTTCTTAGGGGTGGAGCATTTTCATATCAATTGTTACATGTTAAAATTTTGGAGAGCATCTTGTTGTAGGATCCTAGTTTTATTCTACCTTTTCTTTGATATGTATTGGAATTTGTTAGCTCAGATAGACTGGGTTCACAATACTTGGAATATGCACTCAAATCATTTTTGGCTTTTTAAATTTATGGCATCCAACTGTGGGTCCTGATTTCTAATTTATAAAGTTTTTGCTGATTGCTTTCTGCTGAATGAGAAACTAATGTTTTGCAATTCATAACATTATGTTAGCTGGAGCAGATGATGGATCTTCTCCCGTATGTGTGGCCTCTTCCTTTAAACTATCTTATTAGCATAATTTTTTTTTATTATATTCATTGAATTTTTAGGTTTAGTTTACTAAAGATAGTGGGGTTAAACGGTTGTAGTTTTAGTTAAATAATTATATTTCATAGTTTTATTCAAAACTGTTATGAAATTAAATTAATAACTAGATGACTATGTTGTGGTAATATTGGTTATATATTTTACATATATGAGATATTAAGGTTAAAAACATGAAAAATGATGGGTAGAAGTTACGGTTCTATATATAAATGTTTTGTCATACCATCATTTCTTGTTATTAAATTATTTTGTTAAATTATAAATTTGATTTTTTAAATTTGAATTTAGTTTAGGATTGTAAAACAAATATCATTATTTGAATGGATGAGTATCGAGATGTACTTATTTTAGGGATAATAGTATGTATGTCCATTTAAAATAAGCAATTTAAAAAACTGTCCAAACAATTTTCAATTTTGAAGAATATTCAACTTAAAAATGAGAGAATCTCTACTAATTTGCTTTTAGTACAGTTACCATTCACTAAAAACAATCCTTCCGGTTTGCAATTGAAAAATCCAATCTCAAAATATCAATATCCTTGAAAGAAATTAGTGTAAACATTTCTTTCATCCCATTAGTGAAACGAAAAAAAGAAATATAGGGATGGAGATGATGATACTGGAAGTAAAACTGATAATGAAAATAAAAGGTAAATTTAAAGAAAGGAAAAAAAAAAACTAAATTCATAACAAATTTTGAAAGGATAAAACATACCTTGAAAACTATATTAAAAAAAATAACTATTAGATTTTAGGAGAGGAAAAAGTTATTTTAAATTTAAAAGACCAAATAAAAAAGGTAAAAGGGTCCGAAAGTAAATTTACAAAACATTATTCGACTTATTCATTTGGGTAATCTATTGTAATATTGTGCTAAATTGTATAGTCTGATTAGGGTGAATAGATATAAATAATTTAAATATCAACTAAAATTGTGATGTAATCAATCTTCTTTGAGTTCTATAGAATTAAAATGAGACACTAAAGGAAATATTTTAAAATTAGAACAACAGATTAAATTTTGAGTAATATAAAAACAGACGAACCCTAAGCCAAGAAGCACCAGTGGTCTAGTGGTAGAATAGTACCCTGCCACGGTACAGACCCGGGTTCGATTCCCGGCTGGTGCAATCCTCGTCTTGCCATGATGAAAATTGTGCCTTCGTGATCACCGTCGATCACAACCGTCTGGATTAATCGGACGACTTTGGCACGGCTGAGCTTGATACTTTTTTATTTTCTTTTTCCTTTCTTCTTTGAGTTCAATTTGTGACCCTTGATTTCAACTGCCTGCCTAGCAAAAATAAATGGTTAGATTATAAATTTATTCCTTATAATTTCTATGTAGTTTCAAAATTTCAATCTTTTTTAGTACAACGATTTGAAAATATGGAGAATTGAATCTTCAATCTCGAGAAAATAAGTATATGTCAATTACGACTGAACTATATTTATGTTGATTCAATTTGAGATTTTCAATATGATTTTTATAGTTTGGTCAAACTTTACGGGCGGTTCATATCATTGCCATATTTACAAATTTTTTTTGCACATAGCAATGGATTAATATTTTCCATTTGGGAAATTGTATTAGTGAACTATATCACGATTTAGGGTCTAGTAAAAAATAGAAGTAAATCAGTGATTTCTTGGACAAGTAAAATACAATTAAGAGGGACAACTTGAGATGTTTAACCAGTTAAGAGTAAATTTAATTGGGAGAAAAATAACAGAAATAATAATTATTTAAAAAAAATTGGAGACTAAAATGAATATTTTGTAAGATGAGAGATAACAATGATTGTCTTCACGTTGAAGGACGCTTACTTGTTTTTTAGTATAAGTAGTTACGGGGTTTGCTATGACTTTTTCCTATGGTTCGATCACTACTGAGGTTTTGGATGTTTAAAAGTCAAAATAGAATAAATTTGAATATTGAAAAACTAAAATGAGATTAAATTGTTTGGGTAAATACACCTCTAGTCCCTAAGATTTGAGTTAGGATTCTATTTGGCCCTTAAATGTCAAAATATGACTTTTGAAAATAGTTCTAAATCGGGTCCCTAATTTAAATTACACTTAGTTTTTTTTTTTAATAGAAATGTGACGTGACAGTTTTACTTGCATGTGACGTATCTTCTTAATTTAAATCTTTTAATATTTATGAAATTAAAAGTTTAAAGGAAAAACTTATACAATCTTATCAAATTGTTAAATTTGATCTATTTTTACTATATTTATATGAATTAGATATACCACCAGTGAAACAGAAAGCCAAAGTAATAGCTATCACATGGGGATTTACTTTTTTTAGTCTTTAAATATTTTTAAAAGAAAACTATAACAAAACAAAGAAATACACGAGTGATGGTGGTGTTTCTTAAATAAAATTTTAACAACAGATATCAAAAATTAAAATAGTTCTTAATTTTTTGCGTTTGCTAGGCTTAAGCAACTTCTCTGGTATGAACTGCCAAATTAGACCAAATCAAACTGATATCAATGATGATTAAGCAAGATTAAAATAACAGCTGCTTAAACTAAGGTGTCTTGGAAGTTTTTGTTTCCCACCAGAAGGATAACAATGAAAATTACTGGAAATTCAACACATCTTAATAAATAAAAGGAACAGGTTTTTGCCAACTTGGAGATCATATTGGTTTTGGTTGTAAATTTTTTATTTATGATTCTCATTTTATGTTCCTACCAAGTTGATGCAGAAAGGGTGGGACACAGGATTATGATTTATTACCAATTTTTTCACCTTATGGCTTCAAATTTTGGAAAACAAGAGAGCATAAAAGCTGTAAAGACACAAAACATTCTTTAAAACTGAAACTGTTTTCCAAAACAGTTCTCAAACAGCCCTCAACTTCTGTAGTTCAAATTTTAAGAAAACAAATCACCCATTTAAAATGACATGCTTTCGCGAATCGCGAAAAGTCCTGCTACTTTCATAAGAGTGGCCGTGTCTCAGCCCCAGGTGGTGGCTCCCAATCATCCTCTCGAACTAGTTATTGATCATCGCTTTGGTAAGTTACTGTCTCACCAATTAGCTAATCTGACGCAAGCCTTTCCTTAGACGGGTGACTTTAAAGAACTGAACTAATAAGAATTCGTTGCTTAATAGTGACTTCTTTCGTTTTGTAGGGTGACGAAAGACTACTTTGATCTAGAAAAATGCTGGAAATTCAAAAGGGTCGTCTTTAGAAGCGTTCATCGGTAACCAAAATGTATCGTTCCCGCAACTACTTTGGTACTTTGCTTATTGCTTTTTTAGCTCCTGCTTGCAGAATGAATGGGTTTTAATTTTTGCACATGTATCAGTTAATGGCATCTGTTGAGTGAGTAACAACTTTCATTTTGTAATATATTGAAATAAACAACAATGCAGATTTTTTATAGAGATAAACTAGAATTCATGAAAAAGAAAAAATCCCAAGGAAACAACCTCTTCAAACAGAAGCAGATTAGCAAAATCCAACACTTTATTTCTCTAAGTATCCATATGAGAATGTTTAGGAAATGGCTTTTGGATATATTTTCTAAAGTCCTTTATCTTCTCTGGCCATGTTTTAGCCATTTCCAAGTCTCTCTCACCCTTTGACTTCAGCTGAAAATGAGCAACTTCAATATAGTTCACCAAGAAATTCCCATCTGAATATTGCTCTTCTGATGATGTTTCATCCTCCAATATCCCAACTTTGAGCTCCCCGAATCGAATATCCCCGCTCGTTTTCTTCGAAAACGCACCCGAGCTCAATATGCAGTAACTTTTGGGGTCAAACTGCACATAGTTAACAGATTTCACACAAAGTTATAATAGAAAATGACTTCAATATAAAAGAATGAGAGATAAAGGATAATCACTAGAATCCTGAACGGACTTGGTCATATACATATTAAAATTTTCAAGAAACGTCAAACTAAATACCGTGATGAAGAGACGCTCTAATGCTGGACACAATTTGAGGAAGCCAATCAATGCACTAGCATTGAAGTTCCCTTTTGAATCATCAATCCACCACAACTCTTGCAGCTTATAAAATTTGAAGTTCCAAGAAAGAGAGGGAAAGATCAAAGCCTGCCAAGAAGAACTTCCACAACTTAAACAACAAAAGAGAACAAAACAACAATATATTTGAAGTGCAAAAGCAATTTTAGGCAAATATGTACCTCAAAAGTCCATTTGCATAAAGTGAGTGTTCTAACATTCTTTACTGTCAACAGAATTGGATCAAACTCACTACTCTTATAGCTGTATCCAGGACCTTGTCTGCAATCAAGCATAACATCTTCCATGTTAAAATGGTACTTGAGCTTAACACGAGGAAACCGCCCTCGATATCGAAACGACCGGAGTTTCGAGCATCCGAGGTGAAGAAACTCCAACTGCAGACAGTCCAAGATGGCCAAGCTTTGAAGCTTTGAACCAGAAGTGATGGAGAACGATTGCAGTCCATTGCACTCAATGAGTTTCAAGCTCTCAAGAGAAGGAATTCTCTCGACGAGGGACGAAACCACCTCGGTCGTAAGACGGGTTACTGATTTGAGACACAGAGTTCTGAGAAAGAAAGTTGAAGGAGAAGGATGGTGGCCATTATTCAGACTCAATTTCCAGCCAAATTGGCTTGGAAAACAATCCTGTTTCCCAGAAGAGAAATCTAAGTGAAGTTTATCATTTGCCACAACAGAGACCAAGACGGCTCTGCCACTGCCAAACTGATATTGAAGCCTTCTGGGATGCTTCAATGGATTGAACTCATTGAAATGGACAAGAAATCTTGAAGCTGCACCTGCAAATTCTTCAAGAGCTCCATTTTGCACCAGAACCTGCTTCCAGAGCTTATGCCACCTCGTGGAAATGGAGCTGGTTTGAAGAACTGATTCAAGAGGCAAAAAAGATGCAATTTTGTGAAGAATTTCATCAGGAAATTTGCTTATCAAATCTAGATCATCATCCCCATTTGGGTCCATTCAAATGCTGTTCCCAAGTTTGGATACGGTTTTGGCTTTTCTGGGAAACTTGAGCCTTATATTATATGAAATGTTGTCGTTTTTCATCAATTCTAATATTGTTTAATCACACACATTGAATAGTTCAAACTTCATATCAAGCCACTCCCATTTGGCCCCATCAAATGCTAATAGTAATCTGGTAAGGAAAACGGCATTTTGACCCAAATTTTATTTTCAGAGGATTTTGTCAAATATGAAAATTTTATAAGGGCATTTGGGATGTTGAGAAATGATGGTGTAATAAATTATTTTGAAAAAATAGATTTAATAACTATTAATTTTTAAAAGTGATTTAATTATGTAAATTCTTTTTTTTTTTATTTCTTGAAATCCGAAATCCGAAAACTTCACGTAGGTGATACCATACCACAATGTCCAAGGTCTTTACCGTTGGGACCATTCCAGAGGACAATTAATTAATTCTATATTCTCATAAGGGCATTTTACCGAATTACCAAAAAAAAATGGTCATAAAAAAAGTTGGCATAAAACCCTAAGATAATTTAGTAAATTAGAAAATGATATTTGATCCAAATTTGTTATGGTACAACATGTGTGAGTGAGATTCGAGCTTTTTGATAAAATAAATGTTTTAATCAATTGAATTATACATATATTTACATTTCAAATATATAGTGTTCATTGAATTCAATAATTTTTATAGAATACACCAGTATTAATTAGAGAGTGAGATTGAAAGCATCCCCGTACCAACGTCTTAATTATTATAACACGATAGGAGAGTTTTAGTCATTTTATTTTTTATACTTTCTTATTTCTCTCTCTCTCTCTCTTTTTTTTCCTTTTTTGACACATTTATTTTCTTATCTCTTAAGGCTCAACCTTCAAAAAGATTGGTCTCCCGTTTGACATTTTACCTCTTCAATTGCTTTGACTTCTTCATTTTTTTATATCACCGCTTTAGTAAGCATTAAAGAAAGGTTGACTGTCACAGCTAGTGAAGATGAAAAACAAATCCATGTGCCTCCTATGTATGTTAACAGTGAACACAATCCTATTTTGTAGAAAATTATAAACTTTTAGTACAAGATATTTCTCATACTAAAGTCTTTTGCCATTACGTTGTATGAGAAATTAGATCGGTCTTGATGAATGAAATTTAGTCTTAGAACTTCTTGAACCTTTACGATCTCATATTTCTTTGAGTTGCATGTTAAAAAACATTCAAGTGAGAGTGATCCTCCTATCTTGTAGAGTGTTCATCTATTAGAGCAAAAAAAAATTGTTGGGGAGAGTTTTGACTTTAGACAATCCATGTCTAACCCAAAATTTTAGGAATAAAATCGAATCGGTTAGAAGGATTTAGTGTTTGTGAATCAATGACTCGTTTCATAACTTTTCTTTTTTGGTAACTCATCCGGTTTCTCATTTCTAAATTTGACAAACGTTACCTAAAAAGAGGAAAAAATTTGAAAATAAGAAAAAGTAGTTTCGTTGTTGCTGTTTCCGTTTCTTAATCTTACGGTAATACATGGTGTAATTTTAAGCAAAATGGCTATATATATATTTTTTTTTCTTTAATTATTTTTTATTTTCTATTTATTTTATAATATATATATATATATATATTTCTAATTAAAGATATATTTTAAAATAATTTTTTCTACTATTTATTTTCTTTCATATATATATATATATATATTTTCTATTTTTTTTATAAAATTAGACATATTTTGAAATTTTATTCTTTATTTAAGTCCAATAATCTAGACTAATATATATATATATAAAATATATTATAAATTATGTTTTCTTTAATAGATTATATTTCTTGAGTATATTTTATATATTAGTTATATCTTTTCCTATTATATCTACTAAATTTGATTTTAACTATTTTTTTTAAAGCAATACTTGTTTAGATATTATCAAAGGTTCCTAATTTTATTCAATTTATTACGGTTTTCATATCAATAGTAGTACGAGAGTCATAGCTTGAACTTGTCCATGTTTATAAACATTTTTGGATATTTCACAAAGTTAATAAGCCTTGATATCATCTCAAGATTTTTGGCCTTAGTATGTTTCAAAATACTTATTAGAATTGTTGTTTGTTTTTAAAATAATTGTTGGGATTATTGTCAAAGTCCTATATATAAGTTAGAAGTCAGAGAAGGTTCAAAATATCTCAATTAATACAGTACTAGTTAGCTTTGTTCTTCTTTTTCTACTATTTCTTCAAATTATAATAAATTTGATTAAGAACTTAGGCAGGTAAATGCTCTCTCTTTATTCTTCAATCGGATACTTTATTATAGGACTAATATAAATGTAGAGTTGATATATGCATATATTTTTTTCAGTGGGAGGTCGAAACTTTAACCAAGATAATAGGCATGTCATATCTATTAAGCTATATTCGAATTGACAAAGTAATTATAACAAGAACAACTGAGTTAGCACAATTAAATTAGTGCAAATAAAATTCCGGCAAAATCGAGGATCTACGTGACCAAATTTTCCTGTTCAAAAGAGGATCTCTCTTCTTCTTCATTCTCAACAGGAATGCATCAACAAAACTGCCCTTCCATATAGATCGTCGTGGCATGAACTCATTTCTCCTTTTCCCCACCCCTGCCCGAAATCCCGCTTTGGTGGGCTTCCCTCAAGGTGACACCGAAGGTCTACCTCCTTTAGTAGCTCGGCATCGGGAATCAATGAGTTTTTCAACCCCCGAAGATAGCCGCACAAGCTTAAGAGAGAGTGTAGGGGGTGCAGGTTCCTTCATTATTTTAGCAAAAGTTCCTGCGGCTCGAGCCAGCTTTGCGCTCGTGCTTCTAAAGATTTTTGTCACTATTTTAATACAAGTAAGAAATATATTGGGATTGCAAGAAAATGGTTATCTTAAACCTACCCCTATTGGACTAAAGTTATAAATATACATATATATACAAATAAAAAACAAGATTAACCCAATTGCTTGAGAGGTACGAGAGAAGCGTTAATTATTTAGAAATGGAAAAAAAATCTATTTTAATTATCATTAGATTCATTTATTTTATCACAATGGGTCAAGTTATTAACTTAAGCTCGTGCTTAATATTTATTTAAGTAGAAATAGATTCAGCTTAAGGGATAAGATTTGAATCAATCGCATCAAAATAATAACAAACTCTAATTATACTCAAAATAACAATAATTAATAATAATAGTAAACTCTAGTCTCATTTTATTTTCCTTTCTACTTTATTATTTCTTTAATTTAAAAGATTACAAAATGAAAGAGTGGTCCAATGGAAAGATTGCCCACCATTATGTATATAGCCAAATATAATTTCTCCTTTGACTGAAAATTAATAGTTTGTTAACAAATTAAAAAATATATAAGAAAAGGAACGAAGGGAGAGCCCTCCGATCTGAAACTAAGGGAAGCTCTCCTTTTCACTCCAAATTTGAAAGAAAAGGAAAAGGAAGAAAATAGGAGAGGAATGAGATTTCAAGACATGGTCTAACCATTCGAGAATAATAATAATAATAATAATATAGTATTAATATAATTTGTCAAGTTAATCCGTCTAATCATCATGTATCAAATGATTTATTCTCAAATTTTAAAGATTAAAAATTTACTTTTTAAAATTAAGCTGAAATATAGAAATCAAAAGTTTATTTTATCCCACCAAAAATTAAAATCTAAAACAAACAGACATTTTATACGTGAGAAAATGTAACTTTCTTCAAATTTCTATCAATTTTGTATCCATTTGTAAATTCATTTAATACACTTTTTTAAGTACAACTTTTTAGTGGAAGGTATATGTCAATTATTACTTAACTATGCTTACACTTTGAGACTAACAAAATGTAAAAATTATTAACACTCATCTAAATTAAAAATTGATCCACTACCTACTAAATGTTTTGAATTTTTTTTCTTTCATTCTATCATCACTTGTAATTTGTAATTTCAATACTCAATCTTAAAAAGGAGTCTTTTATAATTTGATGAACATTTAGAATAATTTTACTGTAAATATTTTTTCATTATAGTTAAACATTTAACATTTTTTGAATTTACAGTATAAATTTTATTTTACAAATTTATTGAAATTGCAATAATCAAAAAAGAGAAAAAAAAAAGTTTTGTTTGTACCCAATTTTAATCTCTTTGATCGGCCGAGCCATTTAAATTGTATCTAAGCGAGGAAACACCTGCAAAAATTTAACAAAGAATCTGATGCTCAAATTAGTAAGAATTTGACCTAAGCTCTCAAAATGAAGAATCAACTCCCATATTTGTATAGTGGTGACTGAGATACTTCAACATAGGTTTAGGTACAGTCATCAATCGAGTTCTGAGTTATACAAAAATACTCTGATTGAGCTCAATAGTTCGGACACGTTTGTTTGACTCCCAAAGTTAAAAGTAATAATTGCGTGAGAAGAGAAACCGAAAACCTCCTCAACTTTTATTTTTATAACAAACACTTTTGGTCCCTAAGTTGAAGGTAGGTTTTTATTTAGTCATTGAATTTCAAAAAATGACATCTGACCTTTAGAAAGTTGTTCTAAAAACCCCTAGTGTTAACATTCCGTCCGTAACACTAACCGTTGATGTGACATTTATGAGTTTGATATATATTAATTTTTTTTGTATTATTTTGTGTTGATTATTCCCCATAATTGTAATTTTTAAGATATAATTAATAATTAAAGATAAACCCCAGCCGCTGCGAATAGGTTTTAGGGGGAAAAATCGGAACCCTCGAATTTCAGTAGACCTCTGCTTCGTTTGGCAAATTGATCTTCGCTTCCATTTATGATTCTGCGACTGTGAAAAATGGTTCTATCAAACAAAAAGTTGAAGCAGAAGCTGAGAGAAAAGCTAGCCGAATCGTTAATTGCCACAGTCGCCGGAAAAGATTCCGTCGGGGATGTTTCCGGTGAACCGGATTCGGAGTCTAGGCCACAATCCCTGAGAGAGCTTTTAGGCGCCGTGAGTCACCATGGACCTAGATTGTCCAAGCGAGAGAAACGTAGAGAGTCGCTTACTTTGGTAGCTTCGGATGAGAAGAACAATGAGGAGAAGAAGGAAGATGAGAATCAGAGATTGGGAGGGACCAAGAGAGAGAAGAAAAGGAAGAGAGATGAAGAGGGGGCGGAAAAGAGTGCGTTAGATGGGTCGGCAGAGAATAATGAGAAGGCCAAGAAGTTGAAGAAGAAAAAGAAGAAGAAGAAGAAGAAGACGAAGAAGAGTAATAAGAAGGCAGACAATGGCGAGGAGGAGAAGGAAAAGCAGGGAGGTGAAGGTGGGAATGAAGTGGAAGGGCTTGAAGAAACTCATGATAATGTAGGCAGGTAGTTCAATTAACCAATTGGATCAACTGTTATATATCTTAGTAGCTTAACAACTGTTATATATCTCAGTAGCTTAACATTTCTTTTTTGAACTCCGAGATAGTTGGCATTCATGTTGTGATTAGTTTGTTCATGGATTGGATCATTGCATTCTTCATGTTTCATATTGGTCAATTGTAGTCTATCATGAGAACACTATAATTACTTTAGAAATCATGCTGGAGAATGAGAACACTTGTGGAATCAAGCTTGTAGTCTTAATCTATTCATGGTATGACATTGATCTGGAAATTGTTTGTCTCTGATTATTTAGTAATAATTCTGAAGGAGGGAGAAACTAGTATTCTTTTTTTCCTTTTTTAAATATTGAGCTTCGACAGAGAACCTGGATTAATAATATGATGTTTAATGTTTTTAGCTTGATTAAACTCAAGCTCTCTTTCTTATGCTAGCTCCTTTGAAGATATTGTGTACCCAGTGATGCCTAGATAGATAATTAAGTAGTTAGTATAGTAATCTGATTTTATTATTTTTTGGTTTCAGGCCCAAATGCTAAAATTTGGCTTTACTAGTCCGATATGTATCATCTAGGCTGATAGATGCATTGTTGCCCCCTCCCTCCCTTTTGATCGCTCTAATGTATTAAATGACCATTTTTTTTCTTTGGCTGATTTACAAGTGTTGTATTTTCTCCAGTGTAGTAATTGAAAATGTGGCTACAAAAGTATATGTTGGAGGAATTCCATATTATTCAACAGAGGATGATATTTGTAGCTTTTTTGAAAGCTGTGGCACTATCACCGAAGTTGATTGTATGAAGTTTCCAGAGAGTGGGAAGTTCAGAGGCATTGCAATATTAAGTTTCAAGGTAAGCTAACTTAATCAATAATTAGCTCTGATTCCTCTTAGTAGGAAGACCAAACAACATTTGAAGATGGGTTCGTGATTTTATGCTTTGCCAGATTTTACCAACTGTGAGAGTAACTTGCGTTTCGAAGTTGATTCATGTTAGAGAAGGAGGATTTAGAAGGCATTATTCCAAGATTAGGCAAAGGATCATCATATTTTGAAGTATTCTTAAATACCGTCATGTTCTAGTCGAGAGCTTGAGATTTGTGCTTTGGTTTGTGATTATATGGGCTGAGCAGATTCTCCAAGATTTGAAAGGCTTTATTCCAAGATTTAGCCAAGGACCAAGTCATATTTAGAAGTATTCTTAAATACCGACATGTTCTAGTTGTTGTGCTTTGGTTTGTAATGGCAGATTCTATCAATAATTGTATGAAGTATTCAGATACTCCCTCCCCCCCCCCCCCCCCCCCCCAAACCCCCCCGCCAAGTGAACATCTCTGGACAATATGTAACCATTGGAATGATTGAGCATTTATAGGGTCCGGGGCCCTCTCTGAAATCTGCTGCATTTGGTATTTTAAGCTAGGTTCAGTCAGGATTCCATCTCTGTTACTGGAGAATTCTTCTTTGTAATGGAAAATTTTGCATGCACCAATTACCAAAGTTGTTTTAGGCGGTATTTTGGAGGCCAGATTTCTTTTGTTTTTTGAGTTACCTTACCACTGTTTTCCTTTTGCAGACAGAAGCTGCAGCGAAACGAGCACTAGCCATGGACGGAGCTGACATGTGAGAATCTGTGCAATTTGATCTCATGTCTCCCTTATACTTATTACCTTATTCCCAATTATTTCTTATGTAGGGGTGGACTCTTCCTTAAAGTACAGCCCTACAAGGGAACTCGATTGAATAAAGCAGTTGATTTTTCTCCCGGAATCATGGAAGGCTACAACAGAATCTATCTGGGCAATCTGTCATGGGATGTAACTGAGGATGATCTGAAGAAACTCTTCTCAAACTGTAAGATTGCATCGATACGTTTCGGCATGGACAAGGAAACAGGGGAGTTTCGTGGCTATGCCCACGTTGATTTCTCTGACAGTGTCTCGTTAAAAACAGCTTTGAAGTTAGACCAGGAGACGATTCACGGCAGACCCGTCAAGATAAGATGTGCAGTTCCTAAGAAAGGAACCGAAAGAGGAGCAGGAGGAGCAGCAGCAGCAGAAACACATTCAAAACCTGAACCTGTAGGAGGAGGAGCAGCAGCAGCAGAAACGCATCCAAAACCTGAACCTGTAATGAAGGAAGCGGATAGTGGATTAAGCTCTGTAAGTGGTAAAATAAGAAGAAGAACATGCTATGAATGTGGTGAAAAAGGCCATCTTTCTTCCAACTGTCCTAAGAAGCAGCTTGAGAATTCAGTTGCAAGTTGAATACAACGAACGCCTTCTCTTTATTTTTTGTTAGCCAGAAAAATTTAGTGTACTGTTGAAATTATTTTTGCAGTGTATGCTATGTAATCTGATATTTTGAATTTCACTTACAGAAAGCTTAATATATTTTAATCTGACTGGAAAAGAATTTTTTTTTTACATTGAATTAGTTCGCTCTTGTTTTCATTAATTTTTTTAGTTCATCTGAATTTTGAGTCCCAAACATAGTGCTTTACCAAATTTATTTCTTCGTTTAGAACTAAGGCGATAGAACTTGATTCTTGAATTGTAGATGGTTGATCCTCTCTCCTTTCATAGTTAATAAGCATGGGTTTACGAAATAAATTTCTGTAACTAGTTTCAATTTAATTTATATTAATTTGGTTTCAATAATTTTAAGAGTTTCAATTTAGTTTATATTTTGGATTTAGTTTCAATTTGGTTTCTATTAATTCGTTTTAGTTTAATCTCTATTTTTTACCTCAATAGTTTAGTTAAACTTCACAAGTCATCATGGTTAATTAGTTGTATTAAGATTTAGGGTCGAGTGAAAAATCTAAGAAATTAAGTGAGTTTTTTTTATCATTAAGAATAACTTATGTGGTATCATCAAACTATATCAATCAAATTGAAACGAAGAAATCATAGAGAGTCTATTGAAACTTCCGATGAATAAGTTTATAATTTAACTTTAATTCACATAACAAATATTGCATCAGTTTATTTTTTTAACTCCAAATTATGCAGACCTTAACTTGAAACTTGGGTATTAATTAGTTTGGTGGGTCTTTCCCCTAAACTTTGCTTGCAGTTTATTTGGTGCCTTAACCACTTGAGTTATGTTCGGTTTGGTTCTAAACATTTATTTTTATCTCCTTACCTTCAACATTTTTATTTTAATTCTAGTACTTTATACTTTTAAAATGTCAATTTTGATCGTGGTCAATTTGATTCCTATTTGTAAAATTTTAACACGCACAGTAGAAACAACGTAATACAAATTTATGGCTACATTTCAAAAAATTTCATGGACAAAGTATTATACTAAAATTGAAAGAAATAAGACAAAAAAGAAACTAAATTGATCAAAATAATTACTTTTCAAAAGTAGATGGATCAAAATAGACGTTTTTAAAGTATAAAAACTAAATAAATAAATTTTAAAAATAGAAAGACATGTTTAATGGTGTTTAAAGTTTAAACCTAGGATTTAATAGGATAGGAGAAAGAAGAAAAAGGAAAATAATTGAGAAGAAAGTAGTAGGTGGGTGCGGCGTCCAAAAATTTAATAGGTGGTGGGTGCAATTTTGGATTTTTGTCCATCAGGTTCCCTGGTTTAAGCCTTGGAATTTTCGGAAATTCGTCAATTTGCTTCCCTGCTTTCTACTGTCATGTTTTTTCACTACACAAACAAACCTTCTCCCACTTCATTTCATACTTTCTTTCTTTTTTTTTTTTTTTTTTTGCGTCACGCATAATTTTTTTCAATTTGAAACCTCGTGCTCGAGAATTTTCTTTTCTTATTTACAATTATTTCCGACCCTATAATTTTAAATAACGGTGTAACATGTTTGTTGAATAAACATTGATTAATTTAGTGTGATTGACAAAAGAAAATAAATCATAATAATATAAAGTGACCATGCTTTGTATTATGTCATTTCATTTTATTTTATTAACTTAGATTACTATTACTTGTCTCAACTAACACCAACACCTAAGTATTTTGATTGTCTTTTAAAGACAGAATTATTTAAATAAATCATATCTTCATTATTCATTTTTGCTATAGGTTTCTATGCTTATATAAGCACAAAAAATGAGCAATTTTTATAAAGCTTCACAAGCCTTCTTATCCCACCATCAATTTGGCGTCATTCTTCTTCTTCCTCCTTTCTTTCAATCTGCTTCATTTTCATGGCGGCCAATGCGGGAGAAAGAAGAGAGACATTGACGCCAAGTGAACGGCAGAGCAGAGAACGGAGTCTATGTCTTGGAAGAGCCGAAGCCAAAACCTTGACAGAATTCAAAACAGAACCTAAAGAAGCCGTCCCTGTCATTTACTACCTCTCCCGCCATGGTCAACTTGAGCATCCTCATTTGCTCGAGGTTCCTCTCTCTTCTTCCCGAGGACTTCTCCTCAGAGGTAAACTGAATTTGTTTCTTCATTTCCTCTCAATTTGCTGCGGCGAAGAAAGCGAGAAGCGCTCTGTTTTTCATTTGTCAATTTTCGATTGAAACGACTTTTTCGATCCGATTTGCTTCTCAGACGTGATCAAACGACTAGATGTACTCCGAGGAGACGGCCTTTCCAGACTCTATTCGTGGTCTTCGAAGCGGTAATTAATTTCAATTTCTCCTTTAGGTTTCTGATTGTTTCCTTAGAAGAAACGGTTGCAGAGAGTGAATATGTTTCTCACCAATCAAACAAGAATTACAAATTTAAAATCGATCGAGGACTTACATTTTTCAGGAGGTACAGAAATGGATTCGTATGGCAAGACTTATCAGACGACGATTTGATAAATCCGTCTCAAGGTCAAGAATACATTCTCAAAGGAACAGCGCTATTGCTAGAGGCGTCTTCGAGTTTCCGATCATGTGAAACATCGTCTTCGTTTTCCGAGTCCAAATTTTCCTCAGAAACAAACACTTCGAGCACGGATTCGAACTTTCCCGTCGCTCTGAAGAGAAACAACCAGCCGTGGAATTCGCTGGAAGACCTTTGCCGGAGCGTAGTCTACAAGGCTAAAATCTCCGGCGAAAGCGGCACAAACGCCTCGACGCAGACCGGCGAGAGGCGACGGAGATGGACGGACGGCGGAGCGGGCGAGGAATGTGGCGGAGAGGGATTTTCAAATTCTGGAGTTGGAAGATCGGACAGCTTCAGGTCTATGGATTGTGATGGAGCGGCTGATTTGAGAAATCAGACGACTGGGAAGAGCAACAGGTGGAAGGCATCAACGGTTCTGATGCAGTTGATCACGTGTAACACCCAAAATTGAAGGTTTTTCGATTCATATATTTTCTCAATTTTTCGCTCTTAGGGTTTAATTTAGGTTTTTTTTTCTCCAAAATTTCTTTTGAGGATCAATTATAAGCGTATAGTTTTTTTAACGGGTCAGTTTTCTATATCAACAACTCAATTTAGATGCAAATTTACGCATATTTCAACACGTATATCAAACTTGAAGGTTTTGAATTCGAATGTTTAACTCTACGTGTTGTACTAAAAGAACGACTCATTTTAAATTATTGAAGTTAGTTAGACAAAGTGAATTGAGTTTATTTTAATTGTGATATATTTCCAACATGAATATAGTTAAGAAATTGTAAGTTCGACTCTTAATTTATGTTTTGAAAAAGTTAAACATTAAGAGACGTTTGAAGCGCAGATTCGATATCTGTTTCTTGCAAATAAGTGCCGTAACGACTAGGATTAGGTATTCTGTTTTTGCCGTACAGGATGTGTAGCCCTGTTTGAGTGGTTTTTTTTTTCTTTTCTTTTCTCTAATTTGTTTTGCCCTCCTTTATGTTTAATTTAATAAATTGTATCTATGGAATTGAAAAGGACAAGCATTGATTTCTTAAATTGGAATCATGTTTTTAATTATTTGTTCTGGCAAACTAAGGTCATGGATATTCAGGTATTGGAACAAACACCAAATGAATTCAAATCCTATTTTGAGTTGTAAATCTATAAACATTAACAAACGGGCCTTAGATACTTTTTAAATTCAAAGACTTATTTACTCGTGACTAAACTTGTCATTTAACCTATTCTATTTTAGTTTTTAAAGTTTAAAATATACTTTATTTGGTTTCTCATCTTTCGAGTTTTTCATTTTTCATCTTGAAACGTTATATAAAGAGTATTTTTATTTTTATCATTCATTTTTCGGTAATTGCTTTAATAGTAATCTATGCAAAGATAGGAAGGAGATGAAACTAGATAAGAAAATAAAATCATTGTGCTATGGAAGAAACCACTCTCGTGGAAGCAATATTAATGAAATTAATTTTAGAAATGATTTTCGAGGATGTGAGCAGATGTTTTAGACTCCCTCTAAGTATCTTTTACAAACCCACGAGAAGAGTTTGCACGTAAGCGGTTCTAATAATCGTGACCAAACTTATGATTTTTGAATAAAAATACTCATCATTCCCAACCATCCAAATTCAGATTGAAACTCAATATCTAATTTGCATGTGGCTTAAAAAAATTATTCACATAGACAAGCCAATGGATTTCACGTTCATATTTATGTTAGCTGATTAATGAATAATTAATAACAAGTTCCAAAATGATTTTTTATATGTACTAAAAAAATGATTTTTTATACCAAATTTAAGGACTAAGATAAAATATTTATATATTTAATAACTAGAATAAAATATCTATAAATCTTTTAGATCAAAATATAATTATCGGTTTGTCAGTTATCTCTTTATATTTTGGCTAAATTATAAAATTAATTCTATGCGTGCGTAATTATATATTTATTTATTTATTACCATTTTTTTCTTCTTAATATCTTTTCAAAACGTTTCAATTATATTCTCAAATTTGAATAATTACTCCATTATAATATCATTAATGAGATACTTAGTGACATGTCTATTAATTTATCTCTTTGCTAGATCACATCCAACTCAACCACATTAATATGATGATCCATTTCCTAAAAAGAACTAATAATGATCCATTTAAAGCATAATAATAATATGCATCTAAAAAAATTTAATAATAATATAATGATACTTAAAAATTCTCCAAAATTTATTTAATAATTGTCAAAAATGTACTATGACACAATTATACACCGTATGTTTAAATATTTTTTTTTTCGGAAGACTATGTTTAAATATTTTTAAATATATAATGATCTACTATAATTTTTGTTATATTATATTTTCTTTTCCTAAATACCCTTTTTTTCGCAAAAGTAAATATTCTTATTTAATTTGATTATGTTTTGAGTTATTTTATTTTACTTCTGTAATCTTTTTCCATTTTTAATTAAAAATCTAGTACATTAATTAATAGATTTGATTCTTTATTTTAGAGCCTTTATTTTTTGTCCATAAGAGATATTTATTCATTTATTTTCATTTCTTTCCAACCCTAATTTCACTTTGCAGTAGAATTTCCCTGGGTAAGCTTGTGTTTTTCAAATTTTCAAATTTCTTTTCCACCTTTTTTTTAGTTTCATATTCATCTCATTAAAATCGAAATTGGTTTTCGCTTTGATTTTTTTCTTTTGATTTTTGCTTAATAGAATCTCTAAAAGAGAAATTTGATAACGTTTTTGTTGTAATAAGATAAAATTTGAACAAACTTTTTTCTTCATAAGAAATTTCATTCTCATTCTCATTGTGCGGAGAAATTCTCCCCTCCCAAATTTCTTTTTCTACTGAGGGTTGTCGGAGCTTTGCTTCCCTAGACCCAGGAGTACTCGAGTCTGCTACAAAGTCTGAACCCCAGAGACATAAAAAAGTTTTGCTATTAAGCTCACCAAAAGGTTCGAACCATTAGGCAATTGGGCTGCCCCTTGGGCTCCACTATCCTGAAAACATGTAAAGAGCCCGAATTTATTATAATGGAAGTTTTCCTTCTAAGCCCATTAAACATGGCTAGGATTGGGTCCAGGCCCAATAAACTCACCAACAAGAAATCAATATTAAGGCATTGGTGTTTGTTTTAGTTGAATTCAATGTTCCTTTCTCCAAAGCATTATTACCAAGAAGTCATAAAAGGGCAAAAAGCCATCATTTTTTTTTTATTTTGGTCTTAATTTAATATCTTAGTCTTAAATTCACCCTTTGAATAGGATAAGGCCCCTTCCCAAAAACATCAATATTATTCAAACACTAGGTTTCACAAAACAAACAAAACTAGTTCTATTTATTTTATATTTCAAGCTCAGGTTTTTTTTTAAAAGGGCAATATCAAATTAATTTTATTATCTTTTTATTATTCTAAACTTTAAAAATTAAGTTTTCAAACTCTTGAGAAATTCGAATCAAATCATTCTTATTTCTCTTATAAAATTTGACATGATTTATTTTTTCATTTAATTATAACATAAATACCTATTCATATCATCGACATAAATTTAAAATACTATTCATGTACTATTAATTCATGAGTACAGATAGTTATTAAATCATTGAGTATATAAGATAAATATATGTATATATATATATGTAAGATTTAACTTCAGCAATGGGAAAATGGGAAAAAAATTATATAGACCAAAAATTTTAATTTTCAAAAATTCAAATTAAAATTAAATATGTCAAACATGCTATCATTGGAGAGGGAAAATGTATATTATAATAAAACCCATGTACTATATGATGTCTTTTAAATGGATAAAATCACATGGTACATTAATATGTCATATAATTGAAGTGGTTTTATACACATCAATTTTATTTCTTAGAACATTACAAACATAACTAAGGAGAAGAAGAACTAAGCCTAAAATTTATAGAATGTGGCACTAATACTAAAACCAATTCAAGCATAGTTAAGTTGATATAAACGTCTATTACAATATCTAAAGTTGATGGTTCAATCTCTGTCCTGCAATTATCAAACTAAGATGATAATAATAATAATAAATAAATAGTACTATATACCTAACCATTTAAATTATGATAAAATAAAACTATACAAAATTGATATATATGGCAACTATTGTTTTAACACAAAATTCTTAATCCAAAAAAGGGGAAGAGAGAGCCAGATAAATGGGTGAAGAAAAAGAGCACTATAGTTTGTGGGGTTTGGAGTTTGATAATCCACTTAGATCATGAAAGATTTGTCCCAACACAAAGATTAAGACAAAAGATTAGAGAACACAAGGGGAAAATTTTGAGAAGAAAGGAAAGGAAAGAATTTTAATCAACACCACCACACACAAGAAGTAAAGAAAGGGAAGATTGGAAGTTGCCAATATCCCCCTCTCTCGTTTTTAATTCTTTCTTTTCAATTTCTCTTTTTTTTTACCTTTCCTTCGGCTACATTGTTGATTGTTGTCCTTCCCCCAACATGTAATTGGCCCCGCGTCAATTTTCTTTTTTACAACTTCTTTGCCTTACTCCAAACTTCTTCTCTCCACCATCTCTCTCTCTCTCTCTCTCTCTCTCTCTCTCTCTCTCACAGTCATATTTCATATTCTTCCATTTATTATTGCATGCTTTGAAATCCAAAAACCAGAGGAACTTCACTCACCCATCAATACCAAACATATCCTTCTAACCCAAAAACCTCAGAGGCACTACAATCTTCCCCTTTGTGGGTCTGCCAAAAATGCTTGTTGTGTCCTTCGTTTGCTACCCTTTTGTGTTATTATTCCATTTGCTTCGAATCTGAGAGTTTTCTTCATGTGAATTCTGTACTATCCTTCGATTCTGGTGGTGGGTTGTAGTGGGTGTTTCAGCTTTTGGCTCATCTGTGCTTCTTTTATTATTTTTGGGAGTTTCGAATGGGACCCATTAGAGGGTTCAAGAGGAAGAAGAAGGCAGAGAAGAAGGTTGACCAAAATGTCTTGGCTGCTGCTTCACTGTCGTCTCAGCCCCAGCCCTTGGATTGGTGGGACGACTTCTCCCAGAGGATTACTGGTAAACTATTTTGCTTCTCTTGGAACTATGCTTCTCTTTTGCCACTTGCTAATTAATTTGCTCTCTCTGTTGCTTTTTTATTGAATTTGTGCATTGCCATTGCTATTAGTGGCTTGCTGCTTATTGGGTCTCTCGATTAAAATTTTCTGCGTTTGGTGAGGTTTTAGGACGGCGGTAGAATGTAGTGTTTAGTAATCATATTGAGTTCTGCAATTAAAGAACCGTGGTATTCTTCCCCATAATCTGTTAAATCATGAACTCTTTATTTGACATCTTAATAACATTGAGAGGGTCACAAGGGACACACTGTTGCAGTGATCCGGTTAGCATTACTGCTTTTAGAATTCTATGGAGATAGATCAAATCTGATTCAGCAGCAGTTACTAACTTAGATATGTTAGTTCACTTGATAATTGAGGTGTACAAGTAGTGGCCACTCACTTAACTGGTTTCTATAGTTTAGACTGTGATGTCTTGTGAATGATCTTCTTTTTCTCAATGAATTGTTGAAAATTGAGGTCGACTTGCTGTAGTAAGTTATTGTTTCTTAGGAGTTGCATCTTTCAAATGTCGGTTAGGACGTGATGAGATTTTACTTGGTGATTTCTCTAATTGAATGGATCATTCTATTATATCTGCATTGAGATGGATCTTTATATAGAATGATGATAATGCTGCTTGAAGAATGGGTTGTCACTGACATTGTAACTGATTCAGATTGATTATTGTATTAGAATGTTGATTAATTATTATCTCCTCCTCTCCTTAGTTTTAGCAACTGGCCAGATTATCTGGTGTAGGGTATTAGTTTAATCTATGGTTATATTCAACAAAGTTTTCAAAATGGGTTAAATAGGAATTATAACCACAATGTTGATTTCTTAAATATTGGTATATAAAAATATCCATATGGCACCCTTCATTTTTATGGATCGAATTCAAATAGAATTCTTTCACAACTCCAACATCCGTCTTAGAAGGCCTTTCTTCTTCTGCGAGGTGGGCATGAGTAGGCCTTCCTTCTTATCACATGAATTTGATCCCCAATTGTCCTCTTGATTTCCTTTGCTAATGACTGAAATGATATTTTGCTTAATGAAGTAATTAACACTAATAGGAAATAAATATATTTAAGTATTTTTGTGTTGAACTTCACTCCAATTGCCTGATCTTCACCATCATCCTTTTGAAGTGGAAATAAATATATTTAAGTATTTTTGTGTTGAACTTCACTCCAGTTGCCTGATCTTCACCATCATCCTTTTGAAGTTCCTCTATAATATTTTGTCTCAGCATGGCTGGCAATTATTTTCTTTAGAGAACTGATCAGTATGATCCGTAACCCGGGTCTTCATTATTGTTTTGAATTAAATATATCACACTGAATATAGTACTGTAAAGTTAGAATTTGTCATCCAGATATTTGGAGGAGCGAAGTAGTTAATAAATAGAAGGATGACTCTGAAAGTAATAATGAACACAATGCAGAGAAGAAGGGCAGGGGAAGAACGATATTTGTCTTCAAGCTTCTGTTTTCTATGGTCTGCCATTTTATATGTATAGAAAACAAGAGAATTAGCTTAATATATTGTTCATGTCAATATAGTATGTTAGAACTTAGAAGGCATGCTAAACCATGAGATTGTGAAAACCAAATTTCTTGGTTTTTATTCTCTGTTCTATTATTAAAATAATCAAAACTATTTCCATGAAATCCAATTCATTATATGTTGGTCTATACTATTTTGTAAGCTGATTTTTCCTAGAGATCTTGTTATGACTTAAGAATCTCAACCCCTTTATGATCTTAATTAATTAATTTAAGCAACGAAACATCCTTATGTGGCTGCTTTTGAGGCATCTTCAAAATGTACATAGAAAAACTGACTTGGTTTCTAGTATTCCAAAATGGATACTTATTTTTCACCGTCAATTTTCAGGAGTTAGAATGATAAGAAATTTGGAATTCAAGGACAGTCCTATTTTTATTTTGTATACCTGATTATCACAGTGCAAATAAATGGTTAATGCTCATAAAAAATTATGGTTTCATCATGCTTGGAAAAACAATTATAGTTGGCATTTATGTTGGTTTCTAAGTTTACCCCCAGAAATTTATTAGGACAGCAGTTGAAGTTTTTCTATTGTGAAAATTTCAAGAAAAAAAAAGTACGAAACTAGATTTCTTGATTTTGTTCTCATAATGATCCTTTCAAAATCTCTGATTAAAACTGATCACTTCAAGGGATATTTTCCCAATTAGCAGGAAGTTCATTAGCTTTATCATGATTTACCTCCATATTTCCATTTCTAATGTCCTTCATTCTTTCCTTTTATCTGGTTATTTATCCCTTTTTGCCCAATGCCTTTAGTATATAAGCATTCTTTCAAATTGGACGTGTGCTTCATCGGTGTTGCGATTGCTCTCTATTGTCAAAAACATGTTTCAGGTACCCATTTTAGCAAAAATTCTTATGCCACCTATTCGAACAGGACTATGTTCTTGTATGCATCAACTTTTGTATTTCAATAAAGAACCTTAGATGAGCTGATAACCAAACAACAATGGCTCAAATTTTAGTCACAAATTCCCAGAAATACTAAGAAGTTGGCAATTGAAACATCAAACGCAATATCCAGATTTTGATTTATATTTGATTTGAAGCTATAAAATAACATGATCAAAGTGGGAAGATTTCGTAGACGTTCGTTATATATCCAGCTGTATCTGGAGTTCAGTTTTATTTTCATATTTCATGTTTCTGAAATGTTGGTTACAGTTTAAGATGATTTGGACTTCATAAACTGAACGTCCACCATAAATTAGTTTATATGAAGACTTTTAACTTTTAATTGTCAGAGTCTTCTGAAGTATCAGTCTGTGTAGTAAAATAAAATTTACTCATGTTAAGGAAGTGCTCGGCCTGTTGGCTCATTTAGCAGTTACATTGTTCTAGCCACGAGTTGTGATATAACAAGTAAATCTTTACTTTTTAGTATAAAATCGAAGGGTTTGACGTAAATGTGTGGTCAAACAACTTCGTCGCATTTTATTTTGTTGCGTCGAGTATTTCTACAATGTTTCTTCTGTCATTATGCTCACAAAATTTCACTTTATCTTTGTTTGATGATCAATGAGCTGGACATTTTGGTCTGATATTAATTAGCCTCACAGATAATGTAGGTTGTTATATGTTTACTGTGAATATCTGACTCGGAGCATCTGATTATGATTTTTACCTCCAATCAGGACCATTATCCCAGTCAAAGAATCCAACAAAATTTGAGTCAGTTTTCAAAATTTCAAGAAAGACATTCAGCTATATCTGTTCTCTTGTTAAGGAAGCTATGATGGCCAAAACTTCCAATTTTACTGACTTAAACGGGAAACCTTTGTCAGTAAACGACCAAGTCGCCGTTGCTCTTAGGCGGCTTAGTTCTGGTGAATCATTATCAATTATTGGTGATTCATTTGGAATGAATCAGTCATCAGTTTCCCAAATAACTTGGCGTTTTGTGGAGGCGATGGAGGAGAAAGGGCTCCACCATCTGTCATGGCCTTCAACAGAAGAAGATATGGATCAGATAAAGTCCAAGTTTAAGAAAATCAAAGGCCTTCCTAATTGTTGTGGCGTAATCGAAACAACGCACATTATGATGACGTTGCCAACAGCAGAATCTGTAAACGGCGTCTGGCTTGACCGTGAGAAAAACTGCAGCATGATCTTGCAAGTGATTGTAGACCCAGAAATGAGATTCTGTGACATCATGGCGGGTTGGCCAGGAAGTCTGAGCGACGCTCTTGTGCTCCAAAGCTCGGGATTTTTCAAACTTTCCCAAGATGGGGAGCGGTTAAATGGAAAGAATATGAAGCTCTCAGAAAGTTCAGAGCTAGGAGAGTATATTATAGGAGACTCTGGTTTCCCCCTCTTGCCATGGCTACTAACTCCTTATCAAGGGAAAGGCCTTTCGGATTATCAGACCGAGTTTAACAAGCGACATTACGCCACCCGGTTGGTGGCTCAAAGGGCATTGACAAGGTTGAAAGAGATGTGGAAGATCATTAAAGGGGTAATGTGGAAGCCTGATAAACACAGGCTACCAAGGATCATTCTTGTTTGCTGCTTACTTCACAATATAGTGATCGATATGGAGGACGAGGTGCAAGACGAGATGCCCTTGTCTCATCATCACGACTCCGGTTACCGACAACAAAGTTGCAAATTCGTCGACAATACTGCCTCTGTCGTGAGGGAGAAGCTCTCCATGTACTTGTCTGGAAAATTGCCTCCCTAGGAGGATCTCGACCCGCATCTGAAGATTCTTTTCTCTTTCTTTCCTTTTCATAGATTGATCTGTGTTCCTGTTGATTCAAATTCTGCAAGTTCTACCTGTCCAAATAGTTGTTCTGGATGACATAAATTTAATTCATAGTTCAATATCTATATTTCTGGTGATTATGATTTGCCTTAACAGATACCCACTTCTTTTTTCTACAAACATTATGCTGTGTTTGGCTTTGGCAGCCATTTTTGTAGAACAAAGCAAACTTTTTGCTGAAGAAATTTCACCTTCACCACTGCTCTTTGTCCCTATGATAATGTCTAGAATTTCCACTTTCAACTTGTTTGTTCTGCAAAGTGTTTGATGAGTAAGTTTTCTGTATCTGTATTTTTCCAAATAGCAGTTGGTATTCATCTGTGAAGGTCCGTAGGTATGCAGTTGTGAGTTATATTGGAATTTTTGTTTAATTTTGAATATTCTAGAGGCAATTACGACCCGTTTGGTAACGCTTTTGTTTTTAGTTTCTTGTTTATTACTTATCATTTTCAATTTTTGAGTAACATAAGCGCTTAGTAATTGTTATCCTTTTTCGTTTTTAAGAAACGTATCCAAAATTATGTATAGATTTTGGAAACAACAAAATCAAGTTTTTTGTTTTTTATTCATGTTTTCGATTCTTTTTTCCAAAACATAGATGAAAGCATTATTTTATGTTTTATTTCTAAAATGCATGACAAAAATAAAAAAAATTAGCATACTTAATTTGAAAAATTAAATTTCATAGAATTTATTTTCTTTTTTTTTTTAATCTAAAAGATAACAATAAACAAGAAATGATTATGTTTCTTTTTTTAAAATTAAAAAAGAAGAAGCGTGTCGTTTTTTTAATTAAAAAAGAGAATATGAAATATGAAATATGAAAAAACAAACATGAACTTTACTACATCGGTCCAAAATGGACGTGTAAAAATGTTATTATGCTAAAAACTAGTCATCGTTTTTTTTAAAAAAATATATATCCTTTGAGGTCAATTTTGAGACAAATAAATGTTATAAGAAAATATTGAAAACTACTTAAAATATATGATAAATTTAGGAGAAAATTGTAAAAGTTAATTGTGAGCCATTGAGGTAAGATTCATTTACACTCTCAAACTTTTAATTTAGCTATTACCTCCCTAAAACTTGCAAAATCATTGCAATCAAATTCTACTGTTAAAATTTTATTAGTGACTGAATTTAATTGCAACAAGTTGATAGATTTAAAGTATAATTGTAAAAACTCTATAGTTTAACTTAAAACGGTTTAAGAGGTTTGATGTTCAAATAGCAACAGGTTGGAAGTGAATTATAACAACAAAGGATAAATATTTTACAAGTTTCGAGAGTAATCACTCGTTAAAAGTTCAAGACTAAAAATATAGTACATATAATTCAGGGTGGTTTTAATTTTTTTTTTCCTATAAACTTTCAATACTAATAGACATTTTTAACTTAAAAAAGTATCTAATAGGCCTTTAAAATTTTAATTGTGTTTCATAGGTCTCATGGTTTTTTAAATATCTATTGTCATTAAACCTTACAGATTGCTAATACTGAGTTTTGTATAGATTTTAGTAAACATAAATAAATTCGTATTTTGATTCGTTTGAAACGTGTAATTTAAACCATGCTTACAAAAAGACAAAAGAATGGAGTTAATAAGTTTTTTTTTTAATACGAGTCTAATAAAATTTTACCTATTCGACTTTATTAAAATTCATAGAGTTATTAGACATAGAATTAGAAAGCTTAAAATTTTATTAGTTACAATTTCAAGATATAATTGTAATTAAAAAAATTTCCCTCAAATTTCGTAAAACAATTTTAGGCCGCCTTAATGGGCCTACCATAGGCCCAGCCCAACTGCGGTATCTTCGTCATGTTCTGGGTTAGAGTTTGGGGACGAAGATGGCTGACTGTGGCTGGACTGGAAACGATGATAATGGAAGAAACGTGGATCGGAGTAGAAAAATCCAGAGGCTCTGAAGATAGCTTTTTATGATGATTGATGGAAATGGAAGCGAAGCATTTGACGGAATGCGAGAAATTCTAGTCCGCCTCTGTCGTCATTGCCCAGTAAACCGCTTTTTTCTTTTCCGTCTCTTTCTCTGATAATCATAGATCTCTGATTGTGAATCCAATTCGAGTAGTTGTTGAATTATGCTTGACATTAAGGTTCAATTTGGTAAGCTTTGAATTTTTGGGGGTTTTGGTCTAGCTAAACGTACGATCGCCCTAAAATACCACCATTTTTCCAATTACCATTGGAAGTAATTGCAAAACAGGAGCTGATTTTGCTATATCAGAAGTGGAAATTTTCCTTGAATTCTATCATCGTGCCCTTCTCTCGTTTATCTCATGTTTTCCCTTGATGGGTTTGTTAGATTCCCAATTATGGACATAAGTTTGCTCCCTTCTTCGAGGTGGAGTATCAACAAAACCGGGGGAAATTACACAGAAACAACCTTAGTTCCATTTACATTGAGCAACAATTTTCCTAGAGGAACTAGTTGGTGAGGGGGCAACTTTTGTTCTTATCAATCTGAACACAAACAAAAATATGGAATGTTGTAAAAGAAACAGTGCATCTACTGTAAAGTGTAAACTGAAAGCATGGAACGCGTTGTACGATCAAATATTGCTGGTAAGAACATTTGACTATTTTCTTTTGTTGATTGGGGGAGGGGAGAAAAAAAAAAATCATGGTTTGCTCATATAGGCGTGTCCTGAGAGTGTGGCTCGCGTGTGTAAAAATAAAGTAAAGCAAGTTGTTGGATGATGATGTGATAATGATATTATTATATATATTTATGGAGCTTTTCTTGTTTGACTTTGCAGTTCAGAGATGGCGTTCTTCAATTCCAATTGGACCTCTGTATTATGCTGACTACTGGGGTCCGTACACCCACAGGTGAGGAAAGTTAGCGGTTGGAATTAGTTTAGTTTCGTGGAAGCTACGGAGTTTTGAGTTTGAAAGTCTGAAACCAAATTTGGAAAACGGTTATGTTTTGCCTTGTGCTGTGGAACTTGGAAACTATATCTATATATGACCCCTAAAAGTAAAATTTAGACTGGACCTCTTCCATTTATACTTGAAAGGTTTGTTTATTAAAGCTATTTTTATTTGGCCTTTGGGGCCATCCAAAGTGGAACAGACAAACATTGTGTTTTCGCTGAATATATAATTTCTCGCCCCTAATGTATCGTATCATTTCTCAATTTCGTCTGTGATCAGTGATGTATGTACGATTCAATTTCTGGACTTTTGAATAACTAAAAGACAAAATTGAAAATTGATGTAGAGGAACAACCGAGTGGCTTTTCCTTCAACTGTTTCATATATGGGGCATGTTTGACTACAGGGACATGTACTGGTAATTGGGGAGTACTGAGTAGCACATACTTGGTTGTAGAATCGTCGCTTTTGTAATGGGAATTTGACAAGAAGTATAGAACTATTATTGCTATTGATCTTATTTTTGCCTAACTAGAGAGAATTCCTAAAAGGTGGCTATTGTTTAACGCCATTGACTTTTGGCTTCTCTTTGTGTGAACAAATTGTTCTAAAAAGCAGCCGTTTTGGTTTGTTCTTTTCTGTACTACAGGTGTGCTCTTAAACAACTACCCCCAACCATAAATTAGAAGTACAGGATTTACATTTCAGAGGGCAAAATTGTCCAACACCAAGATTCTCCTGTCCACATCAGCATTATGCCGAAGATCTCGAGACTCGGGGAAGTAGGTAATAGCAATGCCTTAATGCTAGCCTTTTTATTTGATGCAATGGTTTTGATATCCAAAACTTTGAGACATGCTGCCTGGATGATCATTTCACATTTGTAATGAAAAATGGGGTGGTAGCTGCCCTTAGTTTCTAGGACATTGGAGAATCTAATTACATTTTTGACTGCTTGTTTGTTGTCATTTGACCAGAGAAGGAGGATAGCCTTCTAGCAATGGTTTTTCAAGGATAAGATCAAAAAGATTGCTTCTGCCAAAATAAAGCTGCACTTAATACCCTAAATCCAGTGTAAATGACACCAAAAGTCAGTACTTGCTTAAGTCAATGCATATCTCTCACCAAGTCACCAATAAGGTGAGAATAATATTAAGTGGACGAATCCTAATTTGAATTGTTGAAGAACATGTAGTTGACTTTTTTAAAGCCTTCCTTTGACTTATTCAGTTTTTGCCCACCCCCCTCCTAATTTTTTTTAAATGCCTATCAAATGCAGGTCACACAACGGCACATACTTGATCGAGTATCGTGATTAAGAGGTAAATTTGAAATATGACCATTAAAATTATAGACTCGACCCACCATAGTTTGATCTAGTGGCTTTAGGAGAATGGGTTCAAGCTCCATGGTTGTCACTTGTAATGAAAGTACGGGTAATTGTTTCGTGAGATTAGTCGAGATGCGTATAAATTGGTCGAAAATAGCAGGATGGAGGGGAGAGAGAAGTAGATAGTTGAGAAAGAGGAATTGAAGGAGTTTCCATTCGTAGACATTGATGGGCAATAAATGAATAAAGAACTGAGTTTACTTATTGTGTTTGCTTTTCATTTTTCCACTCTCAACGTCACCACTTGCTTGCATTTCTTACTTACTCTACTCCCACCTCATTCATTCATCTTATGATTTTTTTGTTTCTTTTGCATTGGAGGAAATTTCTCAAAGTTTTATTCAATTCAATGCACTTTTATTCTTTTTCTTCATTTATTACGCAAGTGTTACTGATTTCTTATCTTAACTATTTACATTGTAATTAAATATTGGCTGATGTAATTATAAAATATATATTGTTCTAATTACCATTCTTACATTTTCTTTTTATATGTTCAAATATTACGAATTATCTAATAGAAGAATTATGATAGAATTGTTCGTACTTATAAGAAATTGTGAGATGAAAAGAGTTTGTTCAGTGGTGTTTAAGATAGACCCGAGTTGAGTAATAGGTAGAAGCAAAACATTAATGTCTAGATTACGTATCTATTGAGAAACGAGAAGCGTGGTTAAACAGGGATGCGTCATTGTCTGAACTTAGATTTGTTCGTATCAAGTAGATGAAATATATTTTTGTTCGTATCAAGTAGATGAAATATATTTTTCTATACAAGTAACTGATAATTGAATAAGCGAAAAATATCTTTTAAAAATTTAATCAAGGTTGGATTTAAGATAGTAATATATATATTGAAAAAATTACAAAGTATAATTTCAAAATGCACGTGTGACAGCCTACTTTTTGCATTATTTACTTTGGGTATTAAAATTTGCAACAAAGTCAGCATGAAATTGGTATTTTAAGTCTAATTTCTAATTGATGAGGTGATGTATTGTATTAGTAAATATTTCTATTATTTCTTCTACTTACCCTCATTAATATTTAATATTTATTAATTATTAATTATAGCGGAAATGGAGGCTGTGAATCTTCTATTGAGTGTAGTACTTTACAATATTTCTTTTGCGTATTTTATAATCTACATAAAATCTTTATGTTTGGTCGGTTTCGGTCGGTCGGCTCGGTTTTTCGGGCTCCTTTGCTCACCCCTACATAAAGTTATTAAAGATCTTGGTGGTTTCAAATAATGTATTATTCAAAATATAAAATAAATTTACCTATATTCCAAATCGTTATTTTAATGAAGTTTTTTTTTCTTTTTTTTTCTAAAGAATATTTGAATGTAGCTTGTTGATGAATACGTAAATAATTGAACTGAAATTGCAATATTAATCAATAATGCAATGCTTTCTCTAACATTTAAAAGTTTGATTTTCTATCTATATTTGTTGAACTAAAAAGAAAAAAAAACTTAGATCCAAATACTAATTTAATTTTTAAAATTTTTATGCTCATTCTATTTTAGTCTTATTTTGAAATCCAACTGAATTTAACCATTAATTCTAATTTTATTTAAATTTGATTGATGACTTACCAATAAACCAATTAATAAATATGAAGAGTAAAAATATTTAGTTTATCAATTTGAGCATAGTTCAACAGATTAGGAGTCTAAATTTTCATTCATCAGTCTTCACCATAATTTTTGTATTGGATTCAACATAAATTTTAGATTATTCATTTTTAAAATTCAATACCAAATTAACTCAATACATATCTCTTAAAACAATCGTTTGACGTCACGTAAAACTTTTATTAAAATGCATCAAAGAAATTTAACATAATTTTTAGAAAGAACTCAAAGTAAAAAAATAAAACAAGTATGAAGTTCTAAAAGTCATGACACGATCTGAACTAAATAATTGACTACCAAATTTCCAAACTCAAACCGCTCTCTCAAAACCAAAACTTTGAGATAGAGAAATGAAAAAGACTTACAATTGGGTGAGTCGGCTTGACAATTTGAGCCCTAAAGAGAAGAATGTATTTAATTTTCAAAGAGAAATAAAAGAAAAATTTTTTATCCAAAGAAAAAATTAAAAATCTTTGTTTCACCAATTATTTAGCTAACCCATCTCCTATTTGTAAAATGGAACATATTTTGCCACTAATTTAACGACAAGTGGCACGGTGTGATTGGCTATTCGTAAAGATGGAATTTCAAACCATTCATGTGAGAATATATCTTGGGTAGATGGTCTTGTACCTAAAGTTGGACTTTCCATTTGTACTACTAAGATTTTTATAGTTTCAAAATATTTTTTTTTTTTAAAAGATATCCACAAAAATAGAGTATTTTATTTGATAGGAAGATAAATAATCCTTTAAAAAGACCATTTAAGATAAAATATCTTGTAAAAATGGCATAAAGAAATATATACATTTATACATAGGTTTAAACTTTTATAACAATTTCATAAATGGCAAACTTATACAATCACGTGAGACCAACTAAAAGTCACATTTATGACTTTTTGAAAAAAAAAATGATATTTGTATAAATACATATTTATGTTTGGTCATTTTGTTAAATTTCTGGCTAAACTATTTTAAAATTTTTAAAAATTATCTTAATATTAACCTCTTGATTTAAAAAAAAAAAATAGCTAACCACTTCAAATCTTCACAATACTCTTCTACTATATGATGTAATGTGGATTAGGTATATGCATGGGGAAATTCTTTTCCACATGGAATGGTTTAATTTCTTGGTGCTATATATCATTATCAATTGTAAAATTTCTTGGAGAATTTTGAATGAGTAATTGGGAGTCTTTTTCCAATTACTAAATTTAATAAAATCACGTAGGCACAACAACAAAGAGACACAGAGATTTCTACCCAAACCTATTATTGTTCTCATTTGACAAAAATAAAAATAAAATTCAGTTCAATAATTGTTAGAGAAAAACAAAAATGTGTAATATCATTTTGTTTTTTCATTTTAATCCGCTCAACAATTTTGGGTAGGGATCGAACTATCGACTTGGGAATGGTAATATATGTTTTACACCGAATTAGTTATATGCTCTAGCGTATAATGTCACCCTCTTGAAAGTTACTACAGTTAACTTGGAAAAAAATCAGCTTAAAATTATCTTTTTTTTTTAAATATAATTAAGATATAATTGATGAACAATTAACCTGGATCAGTTTCTCCATTTGTATTAAATATTAGGTATAAATTATGTTAACCTAATTAACCTTCTTTGAAATTTGATTAATGAAAAAAGGCACAAAGTCAAGAGACATTGTAGTATATTATTGTTATATGAAATAGGAGGAGTGGTTCTTCAGGGCATATTAATTAGAATATTTTATTTTTAGAAATAATCAATCAATATTATCTAACCCTAAGTCAAATTATTTTGTTAGGGTTATTGTAATTTCTTTTTCCTAATTTAAGTTCAAATTAAATACACTTGGAAGAAAGATCACATTGGTCATTAAATGATTATTGAACTAATTAGCTGCTTAGACAAAAAGTTTCAACTTTTTTTTTTATACCAATGTACCAATTCTTTTTTTTTTTCTCACTTTTAGTTCTATATATTTAAAGTTGTTTTTTCTTTTTAAATTTTGTTTGGAATGATTAGAGAGATTTAATTTTTCATGCATCAAAATATCTAAAAATCTTTTTGGCTTAAATATACTTTAATTTTATCTTTGGTAAGTTTTCCAAAGATAAAATATTCAAATAATTCAAATTACCATGTACGTTCATTTGTTCATTTATTCATCACATGGACTACTTGATTTAAATTATCATCTAATTAAGGTCATTCAAAATCAAATAAATTTACAACTTATTAAGTTAGACAAGTTAGGCTATACATGCTCCTCTTTATTTTAGTTCTTATTCCTTCTTTATAATTAAATCTTTCAATTTCAACCATAAATAATAGTTAGAAATGGATTATAATAAATAAATAAATACATATGGGAAATAAAAAAGGAAAAGAGAGGTGATAGAAGTAATGAGTTTCTTATGATAGTGATAGAGATGACTAAACACAAATATATGTGAATATAAATTTATGCATATTTTATTAATTATTTATTAAGCACTTGGTGGGTAGGATCTCGAAAAAGGGATTTTTAAATGAATATTTAAATATTTTAGTATTATTCTGAAATTGTTATCGGACGAATTAGGTTTTTTTTTAATTAATTAATATTTTAATATTATTCTGAAATTGGGGTAGTGGAAAAACTTATCTGAATTTAGTGGTGTTGTTCATGACATAGTAATGAATAATTAATTAAGTTGAGCTCACAAGAAATTGTATAAGAAATTTGAGATAAATTTGATAGTTTTTGTTCTGTTTTCAAAATTTATACTTATTTGTTAATCTTTTTCTTTGTTTTAGTTATGGGAAAAGTTAAAAAAATTGGGGGAAATAGTAGTTCTTAATATATACATTTGAAATTTCACTAAAATTTCTATGCTAAAAAGAATATTTCAAGAAACGAAAAACTATATAAACAACGTTAAATATAGATATGAATTGTTTTTATAAGCTTAATTTATAAAAACATGAAATCAAAAATAATATTTTACCATATGGATCTTAAATAATTTCTCTAAAATTCATATTTTTTCCTCCTAGGAATCCTTAGAAAAAGTCAATATTAATGACATTGTAGTCTTGATTTTTTTTAATATATCGACATGTAAATATGGCCTCAGTCTCACGTAAATTGAAAATTAAGAATATTTTTCAAATAATATCATACTTTAGATGCATACAAAGAGACTGATTACTCAATAAAATACTTTGTACTAATCCAATCAAAATCTATTATTATCTTACTTAGTCCGTAAATGATTTTTGAAGGTTAGATGATGTTATTTGAATTCTTGAGTTTGTTTCTTGCAAGGATATATATTGGCCATTTAATTATATTTTATTATTATAATTAAATTGATTATTGTGTCATCGTAGCAATATATTTCTAGGTTATGTCTCATTCTAATTTCAATTTTCTTTTTCCTAAATTCACAACTCTTTACTCTCTTTGATTTTAAGTCAACAATCTGAAATATTGATTAGTATCTATGAATTCCTTTCAATTTAATCACATCAATTCAATTACTTTCAATATATAGAAAAGATTAGT
Source organism: Momordica charantia (assembly GCF_013281855.1). NCBI lineage: Eukaryota > Viridiplantae > Streptophyta > Magnoliopsida > Cucurbitales > Cucurbitaceae > Momordica > Momordica charantia. Next base: position 26,023,716 of record NW_028275167.1, on the reverse strand, counting down.
AGTTTATATAATAACGAGTTATCTTATTTAATCATAAAATATATAAATAATTTGTATAACAATTAATAGAAATGAGCTACCAAAAAAATAATAATAAAAAAAGAAGAAAATAAAAAAAAGGGAATTTGGATTAGTGGGAAAAGGGTTTGCTTTTGTTGGGCGTAGGTAGGTATTTGGATTCTCGTGTTACAATTTATATAATTTACCAAATAAATTTGACAACATATTCAACTACCCATTCATATTCCTTATCTTTAAAATCAATTTCTATCCCAAAAAAAAAAAATAGAAAAGATAAATCTTTTTATTTTTAATTTTGCACAATTTATTTGACTCAATATTTAGACCCATTTGGTAATTATTTTATTTTTATCCGTTTTAATTACTTTCTAAAGATATATTTGAAATCTTGACCAACTTTTTAAAATAAAAGTAAAATTTTGCAAAGTACCTCTTTCATTTTTTAAAACTTGGCTAAAGTTTTGCAGTAATAATTAAATTATCATGAAAGTCTGTAGTTTTGTTAATTATAAGCACATAAAATCAATATTAATCAAGAGTCTTTTGATTTTATCCACTTAAATTGTATAAATTGAGTCAGCCGATTGACAAATTTTTTTAAAAAAATAATGATATTCAATTTGATGTGGTAATTTTTAAGAACAATTTAAAAAGAAAAAAAAAACTATTTTACTGTTTTTACTTCTATTTAAATTTTCTTAAATTTACTGTTCCGCATAATTCATTAATCATTGCATAAGTATAACTTAATTGACAAAATAATTTTTAGAAAGTACCCCAAAATAGCCCAAGTTTTTTTACTTAATTACTATCTATGTGTTTAGCATTTCATTTTTTAGAAAATATTTTATAACCTTACCAAAATTTAGAAAACAAAAAACACCAGTTTTGGTAAAATCCTAAAAGTAATCAAGAAGAAATTATTAGTAGACACGAGATAGTTCTAACAACCAAAATCATTATTAAGTAGAGATAAAAAGAATTTTGAAATCTTAGAAATTTGAAATTATGTATACGTGCAATGTACTTCAAAAACAAAGATGATGAAATTGATTGTTCAATGAATTACTTCTCGAAATTAATTATTCCGTCTTAAACGTATTTTATGCTATAATGATTCAATAATATCAAAATTTACCGAACACCACAACTAATCGAAATTGCTTCTTAAGAAATCTTACGATGATATACCAAATTAATTTCATTAATATGCATTAATCGCCTCCCGATTTGAGGCGCTTGAGATCGGAACAAATGGAGATATACGCCAATTAAATTGATCTTAAACCAGTTTCATGTTTCGATGAGTATGACGAATTATCGATGCATATGATATTGATGAACAGAACGCCAAAAAGATTGATATGGAACTATGAAGATCCGGATTATATATATATATATATATATGTCGGTGTAAACGAACAAAGAGATATAGATTACAGTATCAAAAAAGAAAAGGATCAAAACAAAAACTGCTCAGCCTGTTCGATCTGCTGGATTATGTACTCTAATTTCTCTGTTTTTTTTTTTTTTTTTTTGATGATGAAGAATTCAGAAGAAACAATCAACCATGGAAATAGTACTCTTTCCAAGCTGCAGAAACTTACTATCGTTCTCCGACGGAGTCAAGTTCAAATCGAGGCATAAAATTCTGCCACCGCCGTTCGTCTTCTTCACCAGAGGCGGTTGAGGAGATAAACTAGTCGGATGATGATTCGTATGTCGGCCGTGATCGGTCAACAGCGTCGTCGCTCTATGTCTCCTCATATGTCCTCCGAGCGCTTGCCCTATCGCGAACTCCAACCCGCAGATACTACACTCGTGCGTCTTCGGCTTCATCGGAGATCCTTGCGATCCTTCGGAGTTTCCGCCGTCCGATCCGACAATCCGCGGCTTCTTGTGGCTCGCACGGTGGCCGCCGAGCGCCTGAAACGACGGAAATTGCCGATTGCACGTCTTGCACTCGAAGACGCGGCTCGGAGACGGAGACGATGACGACAACGATTCGAAATCGGTGGTTGCGCTGCGTGAAAGTAACATCAAGCAGTTCGCCATGGTTACGCTGCTCTCGAGTTCTCTCTCTCTCTTCATCGCTGCAACAAACTCTCTCTCTCTCTCTCTCTCTCTCTCTCTCTCTCTCTCTCTCTCTCTCTCTCTCTCTCTGTGTTGGTGTGAAGACGAAACGGAAATTGCGTTTTGGGATTCAATTGAGTGAAGGAATAGACTTTCGAACTGGCGTAGGCTCTATATATATAATGGAAGGAGGGGAGAGAGAGAGGAGTCAGTTGACATTTTGGAATGACAGTTGTGCCCCCGCTTTCTTGTACCATAAGGAAGCGAGTGTACTGCTGAAGTTGGGGCATTTTAAATTTTGGCAAAAGAACTAATGACTGAGGGTAGATTTGTCATTTGGATGGGGAAGTGGTGGGGGAGATAAAATAAACGCGTCAGCATGAGAACATAACCGCGTGGCTGAGTTAACACGCTCTTCTCCACTGAGTGGCCGAGTCCGAGTTTCATTTTGCTTGTGTTTCTTTTCTAAATCAAATCTTCTAGAATATTCCAACGTCTCCATTTTGTTACTATTAAAGCCCACCTATTTTGTTAATGTTAATCCATCCTAAATCTTCATCTTATCAAGTTAAATCTTAGAATAATTAATATTGCAATTTGTACCAAGTTTTCTTAAGGAAAAAAATCACGTATATTGAATAGATTATATAAACAAAGGTTTGGTATGAAGGTTAATAGCATCTTATTAGATTTCATTGAAATTAGTGAATATTGAGAAATGTATTCAATAATGACTTTATTTTATGCCTTGATTTATTAAGAATTTGATTATCGTGCTAATTAGTGGATTTTTGGAGAGTTATACATTTTGTTGAAATTGACTAGTAAATGTTAATGAAAGTTAAACATAAGGTAAAATTTACTATATTTATATTAGTCTTTATCTAATACTGTAAAACAAAAAATTTAGGGTGAATACGGACGCCCTTGGTAAGTTTGAGTGTTGTTTTTTTTTTTTTTGAAAGTTAGAAAAATATTGTCAAATAATTGTTTTCCCCCTTTAATTATTGCCATATATGTAATGCTATGCTAATGTATTTTATCAATTTATTACGTATTTTATTTTATCAGAGAAATAAGATATTTAGTTTTGTAACCCTAAAAAAAGATATTTGGTTTTGTACTCTATGGTTATAATTCAAGATGTAATAATTATCTTATGTCATGTCCACAAAAACAAAAATTAAATTGAGTGTCATGTGTATAATTAATTAATTTACTAAAGTCTACAATTAATTGGTATTTTATTTACTAATTTTATGCACTTTATCTCCTACTTTTTCATTGGTTTTTCTGGTTAAAAATGTTGGTTCAAACTTTTATTGCATTAATTTCTCTCATGACACGTACTATTACTGCATACATATACTAAGAAACAAAATCTTGTACTTTTTTTCCCCAAAGTTCCCACATATATATAAAGAGAATAATTTTCTTGTTTTTTAAGATGTTCAAGATAATTAGAAAATAATAAAGATATAAACAAATACAAAGAAAGATATTCAACATATAATTAAAAATATTTTTAGGTCATGTTTACTTATCAGGAATCGGAATAAATCAATTATAGACACTAATATAATTAGATATGCTCTTCATATACAAACTTGGGATTTGCTATCTCAGGTAAGATCGGTTCAGGATCATGGGATCATTTTCTATCAAATAGGAATGGCTGTTTCACAAAATGTACGTATAAGTAATTGCTCCATAGATACTATATCTATCTATGTGAAGAAGAAATTATGTAACGAATGGGGTTCTTATTTGTACAAATGGTCCTTCAAACTTGGAATGCAATTAATTAATTAATTAATTAAAATTATCTAAAAATATAGTTACAATTACAGTTAATATTAAAACTCATAATGAAATCAATGGGAATGGGAATGTTATTACTTTAATGTTGTTTAGGAGAAATTTTCTGGAATTGGAATCAGAATTTCTTGTTTACTAAAACTGAAATCGGAATCAGATATATAACAATTATTATTATATCCCTTTATTCTTTTTAGTTAATTATAAATATATTATGGTGCTATTTTTTTAATTACAATAACAATAAATGTTAATTTTTTTTATTTTATTACTATATGATTGATGGTAAATATTTTTTGTTTTAACAATTTATTTAATATTAATAATAATGAATAATTGAAATAAAATAAAACTACATCAATTAAAATACTTTTTTTTATTAGAATTTAATATAAAACATTATGAAATTTTATTATTCTAATATTCAATAACAATAAATTATATTTTAAAAAACCTATTAATATTAATTAATAATAACAAAGTAAAAAATAAATAAATATAAATTTATAATATTAATGAGAATGAGATTGATTATGGTGTAGGAGAGGAATTAGATTGACCATTCTAGGAAATGAGATTCCCAAATTTGAGATGGGTCCCACAATTTGATTTCATTCTTAATAAATACCATCGAAGGAATAGAAAAAATCATTCTCATTCCTAGATAGTTCGTAAACATGTCCTTAGTCCTTTTACTTTTATTGAATTAAGGATTCAATCCTTCAATAACGATTATTCTTTGTACTCTCAAATTGGTAACGATTTATTCTTTTAACTTAATATGTTACAACTTTGTCTCTTGTAATACGTCTCTAACAATTTAGTCCATGTTATGAAAAATATTGTTAAGATTTAATAGAGTTTCTTATACGTAGATCAAGTTAGTGAAAAAAAAATCAACGCTTAAATTTGATGATATTTTTTATAGTTGAAACTAAATTGTTACACATTTTAAACTATAGAAACTAAATGGTTAATTACACACTAAAGTTCAATGACTAAATTATTACTCAAATTGAATATACAGAAAACTAAATCGTTACGAACTAAAATTCAACGTTACTTAACAGAGGGCAAAAATGTTTTCTAACCTAAATTTATTTGATAAGCAATAAAAACTTTAAGTGAGTACACCGGTGGTAACTTAGCTAGTGAAGTATAATTAATTTAAAATTTCTATCTTTTTTTTCTTTTTTAAATAGCTTTTAAAAATTGATGATTGGAGTTCTCTAAGTGGTCGTTTTCTTTTGCAATGGAGTCTTTGATCTATAGAGAGGATCTATAGAAGTTTTAGACATAGGTGTGTGACCATTAAAAATTAACCACTCGAAATTCAATTTAAAAAACAAAAACGTTAATATTAAGCATCCATTTAATATTGATGTAGAAATTTACTTTTATATATTATTTTAAAATCTTAAATTCAAACATTCTACATTCCTCTATTTTATTTTTAATTCAAAATATTCTTCAAAATCAGTAAAAGAGGGGAGGGGTGGAATTACTAATTTGTATTTTTATGGGTTTGGGCTGCCTTTTTACCTTCTAAAAAATCCATCCATTTTTTGTCTATTTTTTTACTCAATCATAAATCTTATTTCAATTCTTACAATTGAAGCAAACAAATTAGAGAAAAATTACAAAATCTTATATAATATAATTACAATAAATTAAATTGTCCCTCTTTTTCTTCTTCACTTTGTTCCTTAATAGTACACTCATATCAAATAGATAATAGATTATCACATCAATGAAAGAAAAAATAAGTATCACATATTCAATATGGTAAATAATATTAATAAGACAACTTGTGAGTGATGGGATTTAAATTAGAATTAACCCTAAACTATACAGATCAAATAATAAATTTAAAAACAATTGACATCAAATTGAAATTTAGGTGAAATTATAATAACTAAACTAGTTGAATTTAAAAAGAAAAAAAAAGAGACTGATTTGGTGGTCATAATTAAATAGAAATAAACAAAATTGGAGTTGTTGGTTGCAAACTTTGCAATGTAAAACGCGGAGTTTAATGGAGGTTGACCGTTGTACAACTTTTAGTTAGCCGCGCCAACCAACAAAAAGAGTAGATGCCTCCGTTTTTTAGGAATTTTTATTTTTATTTTATTTAATTCAATGATTTTTTATAAATCACTTGTTCTCCAAAAACTTTTATAAATAAAATTTAAGTTTTCAGATCTTGACTCAATGTTAGAAAATATGTAAATAAATGTTTAGAATATTAATATCTAATTTTTTTGTCATACAATATTTTGAATGAGGGACTTAAATAATTTGAACTGATTCAACCAATATTTTTGTAGTTTGGTCGGGTCGGGTTCATGATTTAATAAAGGTTGTTTTCCGTGGATACATTTACAACTCCAACAATTGAGGGTATGTTTCGAGATTGATTTTTTAATGAGTGATTTTAATAAAAGAGATTTAATGACAAATAATTTTGTGAAAATAATTTTTATATAATTATTTTAACAGTTGGTTACACATTCTTTTCAAATGATTTTCAAATGGTTAAAAGTGATTTTTAATATTAATATTTAAAAGTTTATAGATAAATTTTTTACAAAAGATTTAGAGAAAAAAAATGTTAAAAGAGAGAACAAAAATCTTAGAGATATAAATTTTAGAAAATGAAAACAAAAATTAAAAAAAAAAAAAAGAGAAGTAAACTTAGATAAAAGAGATGATAACTACAAATTTAGAGGGAAAAAAAGTAGAGAGAACAAATAAATCTTAGAAAGGAAAAAATTTCAATTTCTCAAAATTAAGGTGAAAATAAGGTAAAATAGAAAGACAATTTTGAAATCGCTCGAGAATCACTAGAGAATATTTTTCACAAGAAATAACTGAGAATCACCTCTCAAGTGATTGATGTAAAATCATTTAAAATAATTTTAGATTTTCTTTTCAAAATCACTTAGAATTATTGTCAGGTGACATTATAAAATGGAAGTAATTTTGATATTAGGAAAAGTAAAAGTGATTATAACCTTGTTAAAATCTCTCCCAAACATACTCAAAGTTAGGACCGATCTGAATCTTGAGTTTGTGATATTACAAATGGTATCAGCACATAAACCTTCTCCCAATACGATATGGTTCAGGGAAAACCAAGTGAAAGTTAGTGGACATGTGACACTTGAGTATGGAGGAGGGATGCATGGATGAACTCCGCCTGAATGAGAAAAATCTCCAGATCATAGAAACATTATTAAGAAATGTTTAAAATAATTGATAGTCACTATCTATCTATATCGATAAGGTGTATTTTCGTTTCCTCTTACTCAATTACAAGACTCCAAAATTAAATCGTAATTGAGAAATTTCCCTCTCTTATATTTTTCAAATTTTTTTTCTGCTGACGTGTATGGTTACCGGATGACTGGTCTGTCCAAGTCAACATAGTGATGTGGGCCGCCAATGGTGGGCCCCACCGACACATCATGAATCAATCTCCCAATTCTATATATAGCTTGTGAAATTTACTTCTCTCAATGGAGTGTAGGGTATAGGGCCCCACATGGGCACATGCCATGGAAATTTATTGCACAGTTTCCGGGAAGCTTCTCTTTTCAATTTCTATTTATTTTTATTTTTTTCATTCAAGTCAATTTTAGATAATGACAAAAAAAAAGGGGGGGAAAAAAAAGTGTACAGAAAGCTACATCTTCTTTTTTCCTTATAATTTATTAACGTAGGCTTCTCTATAGACCCACCGTCGTGTTCTAACAATCTTCGAAAGAAAAAAAAGTTATATTTACTCGATTAAGAGTGAGTTTGAAAATGGACATTTTTAAGTATAGAAAAGATTTTTAAAATTATCGCTTTTCCTAACTCTAAAAGTTATGCTAAATTAATTTTAGGGATGAAGTGATGCTAATTTTTAAGTTACTATAACAATGAAACATTAAGTTTAAGAAATAATTGTTGGGTTTGTACAGTAATTACAAGCAAAGTCCTGCATGAGTTAGGGAATAAAATGATCATGAATATATAAGGGAGGATAATTATCATGAGGTGTTTAGGATGAAACCAAAAGCAAAGCCGTGAGGACTATGTCGAAAACGGACAATATCATACCATTGTAGAGATACTCGAGATACTTAGGGTACCGGTGTCCCGCCTAAAACAAATCAGTAATCGGGGTAGGAAATAGGAAGAAGATACCTTAGCTACCACTTCGTACGGTATGTAACCGTATGTAGTCACGTGTTCCTCCACGCGTCGTGATCGGCTGTATACTCCGTACGGTATGTAACCGTATATGCTCGGTTTTATCTCACGCGTCTTGCTCGGTTTTATATCAACATTAACAAAAAAAAATCCTACAATTAGTTGAGGTTTTTTTGAACATTTAATTTGAAATATAAAACTTTTATTTTTCTAATTTAAAATGTTAGATATCCCAAAAAAACAAGGATGTTTATCAAACATATTTGTTTATTTTTCAATAAAAAAAATAACAAATGAGGGTTACCAAATGCATATCTTTTTCTTGATTAAAAAAGAGAAAACGAGAACTAAGAAACATGAAATAAGACGGAAAAAAAAACATAAAACAATTACCAATAGGATTTTAACGGCCTATACTTAATTATATAGGAGCGTTCCTTCAATGGTTGGAGCCCTGTTTTTCTAAACGAGTGTTTGACAACCTTTGAAACTTAGTATTCGAGGAATAAGATGGGATAATGACTTTCTTTGAGCCAAAGGGCCCAATTGAGATATTACCAATAATTTATGTCAAATTATTTAAATAAAAATATGCTTATTGATCCAATCATTGGTAGAGATTTACAGAGAACGTAGAAGAATCTATATCAACATAACTCAATTGATTAAGACATAAATTCAGCTTAGAAATTTAAATCTCAGTCTCTAGTATAATTGATAACTTTAAAAATAAATAATAATAATCTAGTAGTTGTTAGAAATTTTTATAAAATATTTTAAATTTGAAAATAATTAAAAATCTAGATTCTTTTAATTTTTTTAAAAACATTTTTTCTCTAACATAATTAGTGGTGAAACCCAAAAAGAAAAAAAAATCCTGTTAAAAAACGTAGTTGTATTTTATTATTTTTTTTAGATAAAAAGAGTATTTAATTTGATGGTAAATTAAAAAAAAAAAAAATATATATATATATATATATATATGTTGCCTTCGTGGGCTGTTTCTTCTTCAACTTAACTTCATCTGTTTTTGAAAATTTGCATTTTTATTTACCTTTTTTCTCGGGGGTGGTGTGGAGACCTTATCTTTTTAATTTTATTATATTATTTTATTTTTCAAATGTTTTATTATATTTATTATCAGTACACAACATTGACTCTTACTCATGGTTGTAGTTCAAACCACCATACAAAAATCTCTTTCATTTCTTTTCTTTTCTTTTATTTTCTCAAATATTGCAAAGACAAACTTTTCCTTTTTATCTCTATATTTAGATTATCAGCGTTTTAGGATTAAATTATAAATTTTTATCCCTATAATTTTAGGCTTGGTTTCGTTTAATTAAACTTAAATTCACAAGCTTTAAATCGATTTTACATCATGAAAACCCATCAATTTTCTCTCTGATTTTTTTTTCACATATTTAATATTCTAATCATGAGACAATTTCTAAATTGAAACTATGTCCAAATTATAAGAAAATAGTTTGAAGCTTTTAAAATCATAGGGATCGAATTGAAACTACACCTAAAGTATAGAGATCACATTTGTAATTTAGCTAAATTTTAACTTTGATTTTTTAGTTCATTTGATTCTACCTTAAACTTGAATAAGTGGTAAAACTAATACATTCCCAAAATTAAATTAGTAATCATGAAAATATTCGAACAAAAGAGGCCAAAAAGCGCACAACCTGGATGTTAAAATACTTGATGAGCTAAAAAATCATCCAACATTATCAAAATAATTAGTACCTACAAAATAATATTTTACAACTACAAATATGCTCATAAGAGCCAAAAATCCTAAGAAAGATAGAAACAAACTTTAACCGATTGAATATACTAATTCTACCACTCATTCAAGTTTAGAGTTACATTACAATAGAATTAAAATTAAAATAAATAGGAGAGACATAAATGTATCTTCAAAATAAAGTAAAATGTTCATAAGATAAATAAGAATAAAAACCACCAACTTTTGCAGACTCCCATTAAAATTTTGACACAAATGTACAAAAAAGAAATATTTTTATATTTTTTCAAAAAGATAAAAAGATATCAAATTTTTAGTAGTGGTCATCAGCAAAATAAGCGTTAACAAGTTACTTAGGTATTGATCGGTCTGTAAGTATATTCGTACTAACCACCATTAAAAAGTTGAAACCGCCAGCTATTTGGTTCTCCGGAGAAGACACCTACGAACCGACCAGTACATAAGTCTTAGATTTCTGCAGACAAGTCAATATTCATCTTGCAAAAATAGTTTCGATAGGACAGTAACATTATTGCAAATATTAAAGTAATTTGGAGAAAACATGGAGGCACCCGACAAATTAAAAAGTCTTTAAAAATAATAATTATTTTAAAATGTAAAATGTGAAGGTACGTGTAGTACCAGTAGCAGTACGTGATGGTAACGACATTCCGGGGTTGGGCGGGCGCTTGGTAAGGAGCGCCGGAAGCTTCCTCTTTTTTGTTTTTTAGTTTCATTTAGATTCCGTACGTACGCTTTTCTTTTCCTTTTCCACGCGTTTCCTAATTTCCTTCTCAAAACTTTTTGATTCCACGCAACCAAAACTTCTTCATTTTTCAATGACATCTCCGATTACTGGACAGCGACTCTTCCAAATACGTCCATCTTAACATAATTCAATGATTTAAATATCATGTACGTCTCTTCCGAGTTACGAATTCTAATTTATATCTTGTCAAATCGAACAAAATTTCAAGAAGTCGTCGGTTCGAATCCGACTAAATACTCGTTTAAGTTTTTAGACTCTAATATCATAATTTGGTGATGAGAAGAGTAGTCTAGACTATAATTAAAAAAAAAAAAACAACACAAGTTAAATTATACTTTATATTAATTATTTTTATAGGTTGAGATTGTTAATGCCCTACGGCTTCAGAATTATCACATACCAGACAAAGGCCTCGAAATAAAATTTTTTGATTGTATTGTAACACTCACGTGGTCTATTTTAATAATTAATGTACTCAATATATGGTTGTTGATCGACTACTTTTCTATTTTTTCTTTTTATTTCTTCTTTTGACAATGACTACTTTGTATTAAACCATATAAACCACAAATTTTATTTTATCATATATAATATTCTATTTCTAAGCCGTATGCAATATTATCCAATAATTTTTACTTATTCCAAACTCCTTTTCAATTTTCTTAACTTGTCAAGTTATATCAATTTCTTTCAATTTCATCAAATTTTACCTTAAACTTGGATCAATATTACAATTTTTACCCTATAATAATATTCATTTGAAAAATTGTTGAAAGAATATTTTTATGTACGTCCAATAAATTGTAAAACATATATTTGGTATGAAAGTGAATAGAATTAGACAAAACTGCCCTATAATATTAGTTTTTGTGTAGTTATTTAAGGTTTGATTTTGTGCATTATTTTGAAGTGGGATACATTTCACTTCTTATCAAAAAAAAAAAAAAAAAAAAACAATATAGAATAAAAGATTAAGATTTTAAAATGGCAGAAATATATAGACAATTTGTTCAACTAAAACTAATTTATTTAGTTTAATATTTGTGTTTTCTTTAATGAGACAATTCACATCCTCACATTTGTGTATATATTAAACATATTTAAATAAATGGTAGTTTTGATAATAACTTTGTTTTCTTAAGATAATTTTATTTTTTTTATGTACTCAACTGTCACGAATAATTGTCCTCTAAAATAGGACGAATTACTAATACATGAATATTAAACATATTTTTATATAGAGTTTTTATAATAAGATTGTACAAAAAGTTGTGATTTTTTATTTATTAATTTTTTATTCGTAAATTCCAATCCGTTCTTGTGATTGGACTATGACTTTTAATAATATAACATAAATACAATCTTATCTATTGAAGATATTGATAAAAAAAAAAAAAAAAATTAGAATTAGAAGTGTGTATCACAAGAAACATTTATTGAGTTTATATATTAATAAGTTATCACAAGTAGGGTAGTAGTTATAATAAAAATCCTAATCCAAGGGGAGTTGTACTTTAAAAAGGACACTTTTTTTAAGGGTCTTTAGTTTAATTTATGATAAATAAATTTGCAAATTAAATATATCATTACCATTTCACAAATTAGCTTTTTACACATTTAAAACACCACAATAATACATTTGTACTGCCAAGTACAATGGAATTGAAACAAAAGAAAAACAAAATCACCTGCCCTCCCACAGGAAAACAGATAATAAAAATATATGCCAATAAAAAATAAAAAGAAAAAACTACACAAATTGCAACTTTTTGACCTTACAGATTTGTAACTACGAGAGATGTTTAGCTCACGTTTTTAATGTCATTTCAGTTTTTAGCGTACGAGATTAAGAAATTTGAGCTAATTTAATTATAGTACAACTAGTTATTTATAGCATATATTCTTGACTAAAAGACTAGGGGCTCGAATTTTTAATATAATTCTCGACTAATAGTTCAACTAATTTTTCTTCGTACAAGTTTCTTGTGCACAAAAAGAGGGATGTGGATTATTGACCCAATGAGAAACCACTAACATCACGATCCTCTTTATTTCGTAGTGGTCGACTCACCTGGTAGGGACTTTCATAATACAACGTCGCCTTCGATCCCCAAGCGGGTTGCTTCTCCAGAGAAAGATGGGCTAGAATCTCCATCCCGATTGGGAACCACAAAAATGATTATCAATGACCGGTTGAGTTCAAGCTCTTGCTTCTTATTTTTAAATTTTGAAAAATTAAAAATATTAATATAGAATTACTCAAATATAAATTTTCAATTTACTTAATTTTAACTAATGGGAAGCTAACTTTGGTTGGTTAATCGGATCAGTTCATAGATGGTCGGTAAGTATGAGCCTCGGGGTCACAATGACGTGGCTCCACTCTTCTCATCTCACCCACTTTTCGTCATCTCTCTCTTCACACACATTTTATCTGGCTAGTCTCTATCTTCACATTTTTGTTAAAAAATGGAACAAAGATGAAAATGTATATATAAAGGGACAGTTTTTAGAATGAGAGAATAAGAATGGGCCTGAGAATATTTCTCTTGTTTCAAAGGCTTGGATGGATATTGGCAAATATGTAACCCAATTTAAAAGGGAAATATTGGGCTGTGTTCTGGGCCGAACTGTGCTTCTTTACTACAGCCCAAAATATGATGTGCATCTTGGCCCATTGACTTGAAAAATTGTGGTAAAAGTAAATATAAATAAATGACTAAGTTCATATTGGACACTTAAATCTGTTAAACGATAGTCCTTTTATAAATGATCTATAAGACAATATTAATTATACGAAGGAGTTGTTTATTTCAATATATATATAAAACAGTTCATAAACAGGAGTGAGTATAAAATTTTTCCCGTGACTTAAATGGGGACAGAGAATGTCTCATCTCCGTCCTCTGTCCCATCTCGTTTATTTTATTTATTTATTATTTTCTATATATAATTTTAAAAAGAAATTATAAAGTTAAATATTTGTATGTGAAATTTATTAGACATTACTTACTTATGAGAAATTACGAGGAATTGGTGTGATGTTTATGTTTTTTTATTTATTTGTATGAATAATTAGCATGGTGAAATTTAAATTCTAGAATTTGTTGTTTAATGAATTATGAAACATCCTTTAAAATTTTAAGAAATTTTTTTTTTCAATGGAGATTCTCGATAAGGATTTAACATTTTCCACCGGTTAACATTTAATTGAAAAATTTTCAAAAAAGTTGAATAAACAGAGAATAATTTTCTACGGATTCATATGCCTCGATATAGAGATAAGACCGTCCCGACCCCACCCCGATAACACTCCTAATCATGGAGTTCATTTTTTATTGAGAAACAACAAAAATTATTTGGCTAGTTTTCTTGAGTAGTGAAGACGTTAAGCTCGAAGAAATGGATTGGTTCCAAAATTCAAAGTATGTAGCTTTTACTCATCTGTCTAATTGTGAGCCTTAAGGAAGAAGAAAATTGTAGCATAAATAATAAAATTAAAATAGGGGCAAAAAAGGAAGCAAGAATAAATTTGTTTGCGAAGGGATATACACAATCAATGTCTAATTTGTTCAAATTTCAAAATCTTTTTTTTTTTTTTCATTTGGATTATCAATGGAAGAAAAGAAAAGGTATTCATGATGTCATAAATAGATAAAATTTATGTTACATATTATTTTGGTCCCGTCCCTTTTACTTTGATTCATTTAGATTTTTATACTTTTTAAAATGTCTATTTTGATCCATCCATGTACTTGATAAATTGGATCCATATTTGCAAAATTTTAACAATAAATTTTATATACAATAGAAAATTTTTAATACAAATTTATGACTATATTTCAAAAAATTTAGTAAGTGAAGTGTGGTGTTAAAATGATAATAGAAAAAAATGAGATAAAAATAAAAATGAAATGACTAAAATTATACTTTATAAAGACATCCCAAATATATATAAAATGAACCAAAATTAAAAGTATGTATGAAATTAAAGTAGAAAATAAAACAAATCAAAATTAGGAGAATGAAAAATAGCATTTATTTGTCAATACTAAAGAAAACATTGCCACATAAAAGGGAAAGCTCATTATGGAAAATAAATTATAAGTTCCATGATGAGTAAAAAAAGAGTTTCTTCTGTACTTTCCTCAAAAAGCTTTGCTTTTTATTTCTTTTTCAATAGATGTCACTTCTAGTTCAATGAAAGTTTAATATTTCTTTTTAATTCTTGATAACCCTAAAGTGACACATCTTTTGTTTTTTTTGTTTTTTTTAATCCATTACAACATTATTATATGTTTTAAAATAACATCTCCCTCCCCTTCTCTCTCACATATTTTTTACATAATATTCCAATTTAAAAAAAGAGAGCGAAAAATTCAAACTTAGTATTTATAAGTTGAATTATGTATACGGGTAAGTGTTACTTTATATTTACTCTCAATATTAGACTTTCGATCTGAAACAGGTATATCTTAAACAATTGACCTATGTTCAAGTTGGTATATTGTTGTTTAGATGTATCTAAAGTTTAAATTTAACTTTCAAATCATAGATTTTATTCCTAAAATTTTTAAAAGTCTATTTGGCTTCTGAATGTTAAAAAAAGACAATTATTTTAGCCTTTGATATTATTTTGGCACCTAATCCATCCTAAAATGTTTGCTTAAACAAATCAAATGTTTTGCCTAAACAAACTTGTGTGGTTCCATTATAGACTAATGTCAACCACCACATTTATACATATTTGAAGTCAAACAATTGACAATAAAATAACAACAAATATCAAAATGATTGTTTTTTAGCCTTTGGTATTGTGATAAAAATAGACATTTTGGAATTTTATGAACTAAATTGAGCAACTTAGAAGTAATATATTTAAACTCTAGGGACTAAAATCGTCTAATTTCATAAGTTCATAGTCTAACCTAGTAAAACTCAAATATATTATTAATTTGATCAACATTAACTTATACGACCCTATATATAGTCAAGGTATTACTCTTTTTACTGTAAAAGTCAACTTAAGCTTTAAAAAAAAAGATATAACGACTAAATTGAAATATGAGATAATATTTTGAGAGCTGTTGAGGGTAAATTCAAGCAGGACACGTGCCGGGTTATGGGGGTGACAGGAAAGCGCGAGACCACGAACGGTTATACTTACACACCGTACGCTGTAAGGGCAAGCGATTGCATCGCCACCTCTGCTGTACGACGATGATACTGAGTGTCACAATTGCACTTTCAACGGAACTCAAAATCAATTGCGCGGCACTTGCTTCCGCCCACATATAAGTCAGCCAACAAGAGTTTGGATAGCCGATGACACTACGGCTATATGTCGCAACCTCCACCCCCGTTCTCGAGAAAACAGTTTTGGAAAACGGGGTTATAAAAAAAGACTTTGGAAAACGTTTGAAAGCATTTTAAAAAGTTTGTTGTATGTTTGAATGCAAGAGAATAGATTAGAGACAAGACAATAATACAACACAATGTAGGGAGGATGACTAGGTGTACTCGCTATAGTACATCCTAAGGTATATTTAATCTGACAAGCATGTACGTACAAAGTGGCAAGGAGTCACTCGCCACCAAAAGTACAAGGAAAAGTAAACAACATACAAAACTAAATACATGATATGAAAGTACGTGGAAAGAGGTTTTTATAGGCATGCTGCCATAGGCAACAGGCCCTGGACAAGCATGACCATGACACCGAGCACTACAGTCTGGCACCAGCAAACTACGAATTGCACACCTGCAAACGGAGGCGCCACCCAGTGATTGTCGAGGGAATACCCTCCAGATCAGCTTAATCGTCACCCTTCCTAGTCGGTCATCCGCGCCTATAAAAGGAAAGGACTCCCACCTTTGCCAAGTAAGTGAAAAACTTGTCATCGAAACCTTAAATGTGTCTACTCCTATTTTCTCCAATCTGATTACCAACTTAAGCATCGGAGTGTATTAGACGGGATACCACACCAACGTCGAGTTTTCTGGTTGCAAGCTCATTTACTCTTCTACGAAAGCACTCATCCGAGGGACACATGAACCTCTCAAGAATTCGCCGTTAACAAATGCAAATTAAAAACGAAAATGACTTTGTCTATGAAATTAGCAATTCACACTGAAAGATGGAGTCTATAGCTTTGGATACAAGCCTCTGAATATGTGGTTCTAAGTAGAAAAATTAAACAAAATAGCATTTCAAATAATGGAACTGTTTAGGTTGAATCTAATATACCCACTAACTAACAAAGAGTGCTTTCTAATGCATCAAGTGATAATAATTTTTCTTTTCAGATTCGATCCTGTGAGAGTTACGCTTGAAGATTAAAAGAAATGAATATAATAAATATCTGATCTGCTCAATTATAATTATTAATTGATAATAATTTTAATAACACTGGATTAAGATGGAAACTAAAAAAGGGGATTAGTCAAAGCCTTTCAACTTGTCAAATCATTTGTTAGTTAAAGATAGTTATTGGGAAGCTAAAAATCCACTCAAATGCGAAGGAGTAAAATTGCAGTCAATATGTTTGAATATTCTTTTTTTTTTTTTCTTTTCTTGGTGAGCCAAGATAGTTTTTTATTTTTACTCTTCAAAATGGTTCAAATATATATATCCATCCATTTATCTCTTCACAAAAGAAAAAAAAATAGTATTTTAATTTTAAGAAAAAGATGAAATAAATAGATTAGTAAATGGTAATAAACTTGACACTAAAATTTCCAGTAAAAGAAACATAAATAGTTAAGTTTACAGATAATGTTATGTTTTTTAAAATAAAAGTTACGTGAAAAAAATATTCAAGTAATTGTTTTAAAAACTATTTATTCTACTGTTTAAATAGTAACAGAGGACATAAATTTTATATTTTGATTTTTTTATATATAATTTTTTTATTCTAAACACTTGGAAAGGGGCAAGTTATAAAGAAAAAAATATTTTTGATGTACTTTTTGAATTTGAGACAAATTAGGGTCATTGCTCCTTTCTTCTCAGCTTCTCCTTGCAAGCAACTGGTTTTTTTTTTTTGACTTCAGGTCACAGGAGGGCATTTCTTAATAATAATCTAAAGAACTCTCACTTAATCCCAACATAATATTTCAAAGTAATCATAAAAAAACAAGCACCATTTTATAACGCTTTCATTTATAGTTTTATATTTAAAAAAATCATCCCTAATTCCTTGAAATTTATTTGGTATGTTTTACAAGTTTCTTAAAACACATCTAATTTCTTATAGCTAAGTTTTAAAAAATATGTTGTTAAAACCTTTTTTAGATTTTAAAAATTGAATTTGATTTTGAAAATGTTTTTAATAAGTAAAATCATTAACCTAGTTTTTTTTATACAAAATTGATGAATCAAATCCTAATATTTACGAGATACAAGTATAGCTTAGTATTATCTATATCTATTCATTCTCTTGAGGTCGAAGATACACTCTTACACAATACCTTGTACTTAAAAACGTAATATCTGAAAATTAAGAGACTAGTATACTTTGAAAGTTGAAAGATCAAAATGAAACATATATATATATATATAGAAAAAAAATCACACTAAATAAGAATTCAAACCCTACAAATTTTTTTTTTTTTTTTTAAAACAAAAAGACCTTATAAATTTATAGTCTCATCTCTTAAGCTTTGCCCTCCTCTTTTATTATTGACCAAAATAGGAATTTCCATCTCAGAATAAAAGATAACAATAATAAAAAAAAAATCCCTCATTTTCCTTCCATGTTTGTGGGCTCTAGGCATGCAAGGCACGTGCCGTCTTCTACTTTTATCAAACTGATGGTTTCCCATATCGGGAATGCATCAATATAACAACATAAAAAAACTCATAAAAATTATTGTTTCCTTTTTTTTCTTTTTTCTAAAGATTAAATATTAAGAGATCACTTTGTTCCCATGCATCCTTCCCCATCGTAAGACGCCTGAGCCCGCTGACGTGGCATCAATCGATCGGTCTTACTCACTCTCACTTTCTTGCCCCTTCCCTATGGGTCCAATGTCACGGCATTACTCTGCTCTCGTATACACTGGATTCCTCGTCCCCGAGTGAGTGCAGCCTATTACGTCGCTCCACGTGTAAAACTTTATTCAGTCAGATCGTGGAGCTCGAATTCAATACATTACCATATACAGAGCCTTCACATATGGTATATTTTTTCAACGGCTCGATTTTCCGTATCGGTTTTTTCGAAACCATACGTAAGCCTTGCGGAGTGAAGGCGGGCCCACCGATCCAGCGGTACGCGTGGACGGTTGGATTTAGAGACGGTGTATTGGCGATGGTAGAGCCGCATCGTAGTGGATCAATCGCTATAGTAAAAATACCAAAGCTCAGCTTCTGTCGCTATCCAGTAGTCTCAGAAGTCCCTTTCTCTTTCTTCTCACCGAGAGAAAAGAAGATCGCATGTCCTCACCGGTAAACCTCACCGGCGATTTCTCCGGCAAAGGTCAGTTCACTTGGAATCTCTGTCACTCGTGGAATTCCGGATTTTCAATCTCCCATTGTTGGTTTCTTTGATTTCGATTTCCATTGAAATTATTGGCGCATTTGTATTTGTGTGAGTTTCGGAATTTTGTTTGATCGTTTTGAGCTCTGATCGGGGTTCGATTGCTGCTCTATGAGTTTTAATTTTTGGGTTTCTTTTTTGGTTTGCTTTTTTGTTTGTCTTTGCAGATCGATTTTGAGAAACTTTGAGTTTTGGGGCTAACTTGAGTAGTGTCGTCGTCTACATCTGGCACTGGGCGTGGAGTTGGATTCGAGTGTGTGTAGTGTGGAAGGGAGCTGAGCTGATTGCGCGGAGGTTGAGTTTCAGAGCTTGGCGGAGTGACTTGAAGTTTTTGGGTTTTTGGTTGGGGGTTATCAGCGGAAAGAATGGTACGTTTGAATTCGGAATTTGCATACTATTTCCCCCTATGCATGTTACTTTGTACAATCTTCTCCTTGTAAAAGATTAATTTTCTGTTTCCATAACATCTTTTGTCATCTTTAACGTCTTGCCTACCTAATGGAGTACTTATTCATAAGCTGCTAGGTTAATAATATGTAATAACCTATTTTCCATTCGGAGTCACTCTTCAATTTCTGTTGGCTAATTTGCAAAACTCTAGGCTGTATCTTTTACTGTGATGGAGTCACAAATACTAGTGACTGCTCAAAACCATGATAACATTTTCAGATGAGTAAATGCTCTTTGAGATTTATGATGAATTAGCATACATTTTAAGCGTACAGGTCTATGGCACGACAGGAAGACATCTCCAAGTATTTATTGAGTTAATATGTTTGGACGGACCTTCAATAATTGTCATCTTCGATATCATTTGTATGGTTCCCTCAAAATTTTGCTGTTTCGACTCTTACTGAAGCTCAATATGTAGAAGTGGAATGGACCTAAGGCAAGTTGCTTGATGTGGTAGGTATTCTAGGAGGTTACAGTTTTGACATTCAAAATGGAATCTTCAATAGCTGAAATGTGTAGGTTTCTGTTTTTAGTTTGATCTAGTTAAAGCTTTAGATGGGTCATCCCATTATTTACAACTATTGCAGCTATTAAATGCCAATTAACTAAAAAGTATAGACATTTTCAGGAAATTTTGTAAAGAATTTATTGATCTAACTCCCTTTCATCGAGTCACAACTTATTATATTTAATTCCTCTTTACTCCAAATCTGTGCTTGCTTATTCTGGCAATCATATTTGGTTCAAGTTAAAGTGTTTCCTTATGGCTTATTTTGCTCAAACCTTGATCCATTTACCTCAGTAGATGAGCAGAATTCCTCACAGTATTCATCTTGTGCCAATCGTTGCGTTTAGAGTTTGTGAAAGGAAGCTGAGGATTATGTGTTGTTTAATTT
The DNA here is from genome assembly GCF_013281855.1 of Momordica charantia. NCBI lineage: Eukaryota > Viridiplantae > Streptophyta > Magnoliopsida > Cucurbitales > Cucurbitaceae > Momordica > Momordica charantia. Next base: position 26,003,193 of record NW_028275167.1, on the reverse strand, counting down.
CCATTGTCACCAAACAATAATAATAAGGGAAAATTTGTTTATAATTCTATGAAAACTTTTTCTTGGCTCATCATGCAGTTGATAGTTAAAATTTTTAGGGACTTTCCTTTGGATGGAGCATAAAGCTAGACATGACTCTGTCCCTCTTATGGAAAGATGGCTTCACTGTCATAGTTCAGACAGATTTTTAAAAGTCTAAGCTACATCGAAAATGTAGCTGATCTTGTCAATAATATTGTTGGAATGAGCTAAAATAGTATTATCTGTGACAATGTGACGAGTGACTAGAAAGAAGTTGTTAGAAATTGGAAAAAATGGCTAGGAGATGAAAAGGACTGAATATGACTTTCAGCTTTTGTTTCAACTTATTAGGAAATTAAAATGCACCTCACTTGAAGTTATATTCCATCCTGTATGATAATTTTCACTTGTTTCACAAATTTTGGATTCATAAAATTTTTTCCCTAAATGTAAAATTATGTTATAAAAAATATGAAAATATGATGGTCGTCTGATCTTCTTGTCTATTCTAGTTTAACTATAATAACTGGTAGGAAGTGGTCTATCTGCAGTGAAGAATAAAAAGATGGTTGATAAGGAGTTGAAATAAAAAATGAAATGTTAAAGGTTTAGTCAGTGATAAGAAATTTTTTTTTTTTAAGTTGTTTGATTGAGATTGTGGGCTTCGGTTGATTGAAAATAAAGGCTCTCAAGTAACTGTCCTGCAAGTTAAAGCCTCAACAAACTTCAAAGCCCTTACTAGAAGACTCGATGGGAGCAGTGGCAAAATTCTAGCATCTTGATGGTTCCATTAGTTTGAAAGAAATATGATGTCAGTATCATTTATTGACGTTGGATTGGATGAATTCGACAATTTTTTATGCAATACTGATGAAGACAACGTTCAATATGCTAATCTTGTTTGAAGGTATAGTTGAATAGCATTTAAATGGACTATTAATTCCCAGAATCTTGACGGGGGTGGGAAGTTGTTGTGATGTGAAAGTGCTGGAGAAATTAACAGAGAAAGAGAGGGAGGACAGGGAAGAAAGAGGGAGAGAAAGGAAGCTTGGGCTTCTCTAATGATCAATCACATAATATTTTGCCAAAATATAATGTCCAAGGCCTATTTGTAAGTATGATCAAGTAATTCTGAAGGGAAAGACAATTAAGTTGGGAAAGATATATACTGGTCAAACATGTGTTCTACCTACAATCTAAAGTCTTAATTATCGTGCAAAAAGAACATTTACACTAGTTTTAAACCTAATGAGCTAATCGAATCTCCATCTGATTATATGATGAAGTGTTATGTGTAAAATGTTTGAACTGGAAAATGTTGTAAATTTGAGCAAAATGATGTCTAGTAAGGGAAGTTAATAATTTCACTCTTTATTGATCATGAATTTTTTTAGCATGAGATTGGATTTTGTAATCAGATATTAGAAACTTGTAGAGTACTTTTAAATTTGTATTTAGTTATAACATTGTATAAATTTTCTTTGCTAACTCAATTTTTTTATTAAGGTAGTATATTTTCTCAATGTTTTTAATAAGTTAGTATATTTTAACTAGTCCTTTATTCAAAAACTGACATTCTGTATATTTTTTTTCATGTGTAATATATAAGTATAACTTTAGGTCTTCAGAATAATAGTTTTATTTGGTTTTGATCATGTCAACTTTAAGCTTTTATGTTAGTTGTCAGTTCACACGAATTGGAAATTATCTTTCTGGGAATGGATCCGTAAAAAGCTCTTAAATATTTTATTACTGTAAGGAAATAACTGCATGGCTTTAGCCTTATTATTCTGGAGTGAATTTCTTTGTAACAAATGATTTCTCTTCCAGCCATTCGTCCATCACGTAGTTAGTTTTCACGAGAGTTTATGTTCAGTTCAGATGTCTATGTTTTTTAATATCATTTGGCTAATATACTTGTGTTATTTTCTGAAATGCATGAATTGTTTATGTGGAGATGTAAACCCTTTCCTTACAAGTTTTCTCTGTATCTTCTTCTGTCTGAAAGGGGAAGAGGTTACAGCTTTTACTGAACTTAACATATGAATATGGTTATATGTTGCTGTGCGGAGGATGCATCAGTAACTATAACTATTGCTATATTTAAAGCTTCTGGAAATTAAGGTGGCACGTATTTATTCTTCCTAGTATTTAGTTTTTTCCCCTATTCCGTTAAATGCAAACTGCAAGCTTATATATACTGGCATCTTAACCACATTTTCTTGTAATCAAGTTAATCTTTTGTCCTAGTATCTTTTGTGGTGTCTTGGGGTAAATTCTTGTGTTTTGAAATAGAAGCTGCGTAATCATTATGATTTTCTGATATTTGAAAGCCTCTCAAGTATTTGTTTTTTTTTTGGCAGTCTTTCCAGCATAAAAGCTTTTGGATACCTAGGGATGCAGGATGTTTAACTGATGGAGAGATGAATTATGATAGCTCCTCTAGAATTGAAACAAAGCGTGGCCATCAATGGTTTATGGATGGCAATGCACAAGAACTATTCAGTAGCAAGAAGCAAGCAATAGAAACTGTAAATTCTAGACCTGTTCCAGGAGTTCCACACATGAATGTTTCTCCCTGGGATAACACTTCGAGTTTTCAGTCAGTTCCTGGGCCATTCACTGATCGCCTCTTTGGCTCAGAGCCTATAAGAACTGTCAACTTGGTTGATAGAGGCATCACTGTTGGAAATGCTAATATGGACATGGGAAGAAAGGAGTTCGAGAATCATTTTGCAAACAACCCATCAGTTGGCTTGTCCATGTCCCAATCCATTGAAGATTCCTCATCATGTCTCAGTTTTGGTGGAATTAGGAAAGTTAAAGTCAATCAAGTCAGGGATCCTGACATTGGCATGTCTGCCTCGTTGGGGCATGCATACAACAGGGGTGATAATGGTACAATTTCGATGGGTACAACATTTAACAAAAATCACGAGAACGCTATATCATTGGGCCAGACTTATAATAGCAGAGATGACAGTACCATCTCAGTTGGCCCTGCATATCACAAGACAGATGACAATTTTATTTCAATGGGTCATACTTTCAGCAAGGGTGATGGAAATTTCATTACAATTGGTCATAACTATAGCAAGGGGGACAGTAGCATCTTATCAATGAGTCAGCCTTTTGACAAGGGGGATGACACTTTTATATCAATGGGTCAGTCTTATGAGAAGGCAGATGGCAATATCATTTCTTTTGGTGCTTCCTACAATAAAGGGCACGAAAATTTTATCTCAATGGGACCAACCTATAGTAAAGGCGGTGATACTTTCATTTCAATGGCTTCCTCCTATAATAAGGGAAATGATGATACCCTTTCAATGGGTCCAACATATGACAAGGTGGACTCTGACATCGTACATGTGGGTCCTAAATATGACAAAGCGGATTCTGGTTCTCTGTCTATGGCTCACAACTACCATAAGGGTGAGAGTAATACTATATCTTTTGGAGGTTTCGATGATGAAAATGCGACAGATAATCCTTCTGGTGGGATCATTAGCAGTTATGACTTGTTAATGGCTAATCAGGCTTCTGCCCAAGCATCAGAAGTATCAACCCTGCGAGATTCAGTTGATCCCAATGCGGAATTAAATGTTAACAATGCCCCAAAACTTGATGCTAAAATTGACACAAGTTCCAAGAATAAAGAGCCAAGGACGACTAAGAAGGTGCCCCCAAATAGCTTCCCTTCAAATGTTAAAAGCTTGCTCTCCACTGGTATGCTTGATGGGGTCCCTGTGAAATATGTTTCTTGGTCAAGAGAGGTATCATCTATTTTCTTAAATATAAGTGTTATTCTTAATTTGAAAATATGCAGAATGCTTTGAGATTAATTAGTTTTTTCTGCCACCTGTTTTTAACATTTATGCTGGGAAGAAAAATCTCAAGGGAATTATAAAAGGGACTGGATATTTGTGCAGCTGTGACAACTGCAAGCAATCTAAGGTAACTTATAAAGTTCAAGATTACATTTGTTTGTAGACCAAGGAAATGAAGCTCTAATTATATGATTAAGGTTGCTAAGCGAGTTTATTGCACAGGCTCTCAATGCTTATGAATTTGAGAGGCACGCTGGCTGCAAAACCAAACATCCAAATAATCATATTTATTTCGAGAATGGCAAAACTATCTATGCTGTTGTTCAAGAGCTAAAGAACACCCCTCAGGAGATGCTATTTGATGCAATTCAGAATGTGACTGGCTCTCCCATTAATCAGAAGAATTTTCGTATTTGGAAAGGTGATCTTTTAAAATTCCATACAATCTTTACGTGGCTACATCAGTAAAAATATGAAGGATTATGTATTTCTATTGAGTTTGGCAGTGTAAATTTGTATACGATGATTAAAATTGAATCAATTTTCACAAAATTTTCTAACTGGAAAGTACTTGTGCAAATAAGACGTTAGAGAGATTTGAAAATATAAAAAGAGCTTCAGGGTGCTGGTCTTCTTGGCTGGTCAAAGATGGGCAGCCGAGAAGGTTTTTGGGCTTTTTGTGACTGCCATGGTTCTTTAAGCCCACGAGTCAGAATAGCACGAGAATAACTAAAACCTCTGGCAGGTTGCTCTGAATTTTCGCTTTAATAATAGGAGTGTGGTTTCAAGCCTCTCACTTTTTGATTTTTGTTTCCGCCCCATTGTGATCAACCACGTGGTTTTCCAATGAAGGAAAAGATAGTTTGGTATCTTGTGGATTTCACATATGCCCATATTTTTTTACGTTTATTCTATTATATCTTTTTTTCTTTTTCATGCTTGTAAGCACTCTATATATTAAATTTGTACTTTCAAGATCAAGGTTACAGTTCCCTTCACACTTTGTTGAGCCACTTGTTTTTTCTATGAAGAAAAATGCATTTTGTATCTAGTAGATCTCACGTAAACACTTTTTTTTTTTTGGACATTTATATTAAACATTTATGTTGGAGTCTCACACTTTCTCTGTCATTTCTACTGCACAGCATCTTATCAAGCTGCCACCCTTGAACTCCAGCGTATTTATGGAAAGGATGAAGTAATTATGCCTTCTTGAGATGGGGATTTACCTTTTTAATTTTTGAGGTAGGCTATGTGTTGTCGTCTGTGCTTAGCAGTGTTCAGATTTGAATACATTTGGTCTCAATTTGACTTTTAAACTTAAGGAGGCCTATGTCTATAAACAATATGCCTTTTTTGTGCTCTCTCTAAATTAAGTTGATAAAATATTGAAAGTTTTGGATAACCCTATACTTACAAGTAGGCGGCTAATGCCTTTGTCATGCTGCAGCCTAGTGTGGAATGTTGTGCGTACAACATATTCAGTCATGAAATAGGAAATTAGTGATCAAAATATTTTTAAGCTTCGAACAACTGTGCTGTGTACCAGCTTAATCTTTCGATCTCAATTCTGACTCTTTTACTAGTCTTATCCTTAAATATTCATACAGTGTAGCTCTCTGCATTAATTGCTGCATTCATGTACTCTAACATCATAAACTCACATATAGACGAGGAAAATTCCAAGTATTTTTCTCTCTCCTAGAATAAATGAGCTTGAGATATTTGCGAAGCAACTCGGGGACTTGGAGCTCAAAGTTTTGGTGTGTATGCTGATGGTGTTCCATCTCTGCATGAGATGTATTTTCTTGTATTGTTTTTGTTTATTTATTGTTTGATTTTGCTGATACTTGTATTATACCACTTGTAGACCTCAAAGATATACCCACCAGGGTATTTATTCACAGGATGGATTTGTAACCAAAACATTGCTAAAGTGAGTATATTGTAAACCAGTAGTTGCTCTCAAAGATGATATGGATGAGTGGCGTTTGGTGAAGGCGTTATTCGGCCAGGTCGGTCAGCAACCTGCCGACTTACAAAGACATCAATTTGATCACAAGTGTCCATTGCACAGAATGCCCTCTGCTTTTCCTTTCATGTTACATTTTGTTCTTGATTTTATTCCCTCTTGGCAGAATTGTATTGAAGCATTTCAGCACAATAGAATAGTCTGAAACATCCATCTTTTCCAGGAGCTTTGGTTCCAACAAAAACAGAAACTATTATTATATAATATATAGGCCGCCTTCAAATGCAAAAATTACAAATACATTTTGGTTGAGATGAAAATGCAGGGTACTTATAACCGCGTTCGACTTGCTCATATTAACAGATGCGAGGAGAATCACAGGTACTCAACCGAATTCATCAATTTGTCTCTTTATCAACATCAAGCACCAGGAACTCTCGACTCGGTTGAACCATCGTGGTCGTCGAAGCCTCATCCTTTCCAGTCATCTGTTGCTCACAAGGTGTTACCTTATCACAGCCGGATTTAACTGAAAGCTGATCTTTGCTTTGTCCCCACAAAACCAGGTACAAGCCAGCGATAATGGCTACTGCCCCAATAACCCTGCAAATAGAGTTGAAAAGAAGCAGAATTTTTTTTTAGTCTTTTTAAGTTGTGTGTTCAAAGGTGAAACAGATTTCTTCTTTACCTGCCCAAGAACATTATCTCAGATAGGATGAAGGAGCTCATAATTGCAACTAAAATCATGCTCAGAGGACTGAATGCAGTGACAAAAACAGGTCCTTTTGTCTGCATCACCACTCCTTGAATGTAATAAGTTACCCCTGAACATATTATTCCCTGCAAAGAAAAAAATGCTATTAGAGGAGAAAAAATGGACCAAGTTCTATCGCGTTTGCTTATTAGGAATGAGAATGAGGGAATAAGAATCGTTCCCCTTCGTTCTCATGTTAGGATTTATCGTACAAGGATTCTTGATTTGTAGGTTTTAGACCAAATGAGATTAGATTTCTAACTATGGGAGACGAGATTTAAATGATCTCATTTTGATTCTAAAATTTATGATCTCGACATTGTCTCTATTTTTGTTATGGCTACCGCATCTATAGTGAGTTTAACATAGTTTTAAGAAAGGTGAAAAGTGTTTTTTTACTTAATCAAAAGTACTTTTCAAAGTTTTCATTATATTTGGTAACGGAATAAAAAAGATTCTTTTCTTTTAAGAGTTTGAAAAACACCCAAAAGTACCCATATAAAAAAATTTTAAAAATATTTATCGTGAAAACATACTTTCTTTCAAAAGTAATTTCAAACTCACTTTTATTTTGTGTTTTTTTTTTTGTGTTAGTAAACACGATATCAAAATTTTTGGTTTCCACTCAACAACTTCTCGTTCTTATTCCTATCAAATTAACTGCAGTTAAAATATGCACACACTTACAGAATAAACAATAGCCAGAAGTTGGCTGTCAAAGTGCAAAGACCAAGCAGCAGGGTTCCCCCTGTCCATGACCAAAGCCACCACAGAGCCTCCAATGGTTCCCACCAAGCATATCAACGCCGTGAGCGACATCTCCGCGGGGTACGCTTTCAGCGTAATAGCCTAACGCCATTGACATCGAAATTAGTTTCCTTTCTGCAAACTCCAATGTCCATCAACCAAAAGAGAAGGCTTGATATTTTTACCTGGAGAATGATGAAAGCTGACCAGCAAATGCAGCCAGATGCAATAATGAGGGAGCCCTTTAGAGGGTCTTGGTGAATTGCAGCAGAAGCACTTGAAGAAGAAGCAGAGAGCTGGTTGTGGCTTGTCCATGGCAGATTCAACATGGGACCTCTTATGAAGGTCATAACCATGGCTCCTCCTACTGTCACTATGGTCCCTAAGATTTTTGCTTGGCTTCCCATTTTCAAAATATTCACTTTCTCAAGCCTGCACGTATAAATATTTTTATATGTTCGTTGAAACTCTTGAAATGGCGTGGTTTTTAGTACAACATTTGGGAGTGGAAATTCGAACTTACGATCTTTTAATTGAAGATAAGTGTCTTAACCAGTTGAACTATGCTCAGATTGGTAAATAAAAGGGATAGTTTTGTATTTTGATTATTCATCCATTTGATAGTGTATAGTTTGGATAAGTTAAATATAATATGTCGAGTTGGATAAGAAAGGATATTTGTTAATGTATTATTTCTTGAAAAAAAAAGAGGTTTGATATTCGTCAACTTGAACATAATTTTACTGTTAAAACACTGAAAATATTTTTTTTAGCTTGATGGGAACTGTAAAATCAACTACTAGGGTTGCTTGCTTTCCTATTTTTTTTAGTACTTGAATAACTATTTTCTAAATGTTATTGTTTTGCCATTTTTTAATAATATTTTCATACATGAATTTTTTTCTATATAAAAAAAATCAGTATTAGTGAATAATAGTTTTAATATACATAATAACAATGACTTTTAGCTAGTAATTCAATCACAATTTTCCAAAAAAAAAAAAAGTTTAAATCCTATTTTAATCTCTAAAGGTTGATTATTTTTATTAAACTTTTAAATATTTTCTTTTAATCTCTCAATTTTACATTAATTTTTCATAATCCATTTCAAAACTTAACACATAACTTATTACTACGCATGGAACAAAATATGCAAACATATCTTAGGTTTTATTTATTAAACTTTACAAAAAGTTAATAACAATGATTTAAATCTTCAAGTATATATATTTTCAAAACACAGTTTTTTTTTTCCTTTCGTGAAGGGTAAATTGAAAGTACCTGCAAGCCCAAGCCATGAGGAAAGCAAAAGCTGGTAAAATATTGCACATGGCAGCTGTAAAGGTTGCTGTTGTCAACTTCATACCGGTATAGTACAAGTTCTGATCGATCACCGGCCTGCGCCGTTCTCTCAAACCGTTAATTAATGAATAAAATATTAAATTTACCATAATCTATCAATTTAAACTTTCGAGTCCGGTGATAGTTTAGTATTGTATCAAAGTAGAGACAAATTCTCCATTTAAAACTCCTTGTAATATAACTTAAAAGAAATATTAGTATTGATTATCAAGCTTTTGTGCTAATTACGACATCATGTGAGAGTGATAAAAATATGAACTTACTCTAATAAACCGAGCATCACAATCTTCATGAATAGCGAAAATGTCATCTTCGTCCTCACTTTCCTGCATGCAACGTTAAAGAATATGAACAAACGATATAATCGAAAACTCTACATTCAAATCTCCGTAGAACCATTATTTCCTCACTACACTTGCTAGACCCAGCCCGTGCTAACTTCAAAGCTCGAGGTAAAGAACATAAAAAAAGGATTAAATTTACATATATAATTAACCAAACCTATCGAAGACGATGGCGAAAGGGGCAATGAGAAGAGTAGCCACAGCGTGTCGATAAACGACGAAGACATGTTGGCTCATGCCTTGGTCGAGAGCTGACTTTGCAAGAATGGCCATTCCAGCATACCCAAATTGCACAAAAACAACACCCACATAGGGCTTTGCCACACCCAAGATCTTCAGAAAACCCTCCATTGTTAATATTATAACTGCTTTAATTCTCTCTGTCTCTATTTTGAGATGTTTTTAGAATGAACAAAGGGAGAGGGTTTTATAGAGGCAACAAAATTAGGAGTCTAGGGACTCCACTAATACAACACATCAAGAGAATTAAAGAAGATGGTTTCACATGTGTAAAGTCATCATTGTGCTGACAGAGGAAGCAGATTAAATAATTAATTCTATATTAATAATAATAATGTATGGTATGTAGATTATGATAATTAATACACAAATATCTAAATTGGGTTCATGATTTGGTGTGTAGTTATGTTACTACTAATGTGGGGGTTTTGGTTAATGCTTTTAATTTTTTTTTAAGTCTATGTGTTCTATTCCATATAGGGCTTCCTTTTATATATATGGCCAGCTGTGTGTGTGCATGGTTTTTTTTTCTTTTTTTCTTTTCTTTGTGTGTTACGGTTGAAATTTGATTAGGATTACTACATTGATAAACTATTTAGAGACTATAATTATGATTGAATTGTATAAAATTTATACGTTTGTCATGAAACAACCTATTTAAGATGGTACCTATCACCCAATTTACTAATATCTCACCTCAATATTAATTAATTTTAAAAATCCAAAATTGACAACTTAGGAGGTTACATTTTAAATCCATTAACTTTACAAAAGTGAAAAATATCAAATCCCAAAATCCTCCGTTATTGAAAAAATTCGAAAACCTCATTCCTCTGACTTTTCTTCTTCTTCTATCGTTATGTTTCCGTCCATTCATTCGTTTTCGACCGTCGTCTGCGTTCCTTCGTCTCCTGCCGCCGTCTTCGTTCTTCTTCGTCGCCGGAACAATCCGTCTAGCTTCTCCTTCGTCTCCGGCCGCCCATCCATTGTTTCCGTCCATTTATCCCGAGGTTTCCTTTTTGTCGTCGACCGTCCGTCGATCATTCCAGCCCTCCATTTATCCCGGTCATTGTCTAGTCGCCGACCGGAATGTTTGTAGGTTATATACTTTGTTTGTTAATTGTAGAGGGATATAGTCGTATATACTTTATAGCCACATATAAGTTATATCTCTGTATAAGTGTATGTTATAACGGTTATAGTTTATATCACAATTGTTAAGTGTATGTTGCTTAAGTTTATAGCCGGATATAGTTTATATTTCATATAACTAAAAAGGTAATCGGATATAGTTTATATTCTATATAAATAATATATATATATATTCCAATATAAGTGTATGTTATAATGGTTATACTATTGAAATTTGGCAAAAAAAAATATAATAAAATGAAAAAATATTTGTAATAAATTTCATTATTTAGTAGAATATATTAAGGAGTAAATTATAGGAAATTAGGAGAATGATTGATTTAGATCCCACATTTACAAAATCAAATTTGGAATATTAAAAATCTTTTGCATTTAAATAAAAGACAAATTATAATAAATATAAATGTCATAGATAAGGGTAAATTTGGCATTTAAAAAAAATTTTAAATCCAAAAACCTAAGACTGTAAAATTTGTAAACATTGGACCTGTGAAAATAAATTTGCAAAATAGCTTATTCAAGAGATTATCTCAATTTGATTAAAAGGATGGTTTAAGGCTCATTTGATAATATTTCTGTTTTTGGTTTTTGGCTTTTTCTGTTTTTAGTTTTTGGTTTTTGGTTTTCTGTCTTTTAAAAGCAAAAACCACTGAAAACTAAACAGTAACCATTTGCAGAAAACTTAAAAAGTTAGAAAATTGAAAATATATGTTAGATAGAGAAAATTCTATGTAGAGTAAAGATGACAATGGTGTGGATTGAGTGACGATGCTCTCCCTCATAAAAAAATTTTAATCCTCGTCTCCACACCTCGTTCTTCGGTTCGGAGATGTTCTTAAGAAAAATTATCGATTTTATAATTGTTTTCAATTATTTTTAGAATTTAAAAAATAAAAAAAGTGTAATAAATATATATTAATTATTTAAAAAATAGAATTGGGGACGAGGTCGGGGTTGAGACTTGCATTTCCTATTTTTTATGTCCGACCCTGCGGAATTTTTGTCATGAATATGAAAATACGATGTAAATAAACTTTTGCAAGATAAATTTTAGAGAGATAAATAAAAAAATTAAAAAATAATTAGTAAAAGAATCGTTAAAGATAAAAAGAGAAAAATTTTAGAGAAAAAAATAAAGTAGAAAGGAAAAGATATGTAAGGAAAGAAAGAGAAAAATTATAGTGAAAAAAATTTAGAAATAAGAACAAGATTCAAAATATAAATTTTAGAGAAAATAAATTAATAGAAAGATAAATAAAAGTTATAATGAAAAAAAATTGAACAAGAAAATAAATATAATTTTTTGAGGAAAAAATAGTTTAAAAAGAAAAAATTTTCGAAAAAATATCAAATTTTTAGAAAGAGAAATGAAACTGATCGAGAGAAAATAAATTTTGTAGGGAGAAAATTAGAAAGAAAAATTTTGAAGTAAAAGAATTTTGTCAGAGATAAAAATGAGAATGAAAAAAATAGAATATTAAAAAAAACATGATTTTCAATAACAGAAATCAGTTTTTGAATTGACCCAACAATTCCGTTTTTAAAAAATTAAAATCCAAAAACCAAAGACCAAAAGCCGAAAATTGAATTAACGTGTTTTTCTAATTTAGATTTTTATTTATTTATTTATTTATTTATTTATTTATTTATTTATTATTATTATTATTTTTTGTGTATGGTTTAGTGACATGAGTATCAGGGATCCACTAAATTTGTGACAGGTTTAGAAAAGAAAATGAAAAAAAAAAGAAAAGAAATTGTGATTTGGTAAATGGATGAAGTTTTTTTACTATAAATAATTGTGGTATTGTTTTATTTTTATTAAATATTGAAGTTTTGTGTCTTAAACGAGGTTTTGAATGTTGATCGCGTCGAGAAAATTTTATGTCAATGAGCTGTATATCGTTAATCACCATACTTCTTAAAAAAATTTAATACGTTCTAAAACTTTTCAGTTGTATTTATTTTAGTTTATGTACTTTAAAAGAAGTTATGATGTTTAATAGGTTTTTAAATGCTTTTTTAACTCATTTTTTCACCAACTCGTCAAACACCTCATCTTTTCAAAGTTTAGCCAAATGCTATTCTCAAACACCTCATCAGGTATGCATTACACTATTGAAGTTAACGACCTAAATTGATATATTATATATCAAATTTAAAAAGTTTAGGGATTCATTAGAAAATTTAATGATATTAAAAAAAAATTAAATACGAAAATTAAATAACATTATTCTAAAAATTCAAAAATCAAATTAATTATAATTTTGACGTAGAAGATCAAAAGTACATCATTCCCTGCACGATCATCACTTTATTATTATTATTATTTTTCAGAAAAAGGTAGAGCATTTATGTGACAAATCTCATCACATTTCTATCTTGGGAATGAAAAATCCAAAATTTTGAGTCAAATCCAATCAAAAGTATATACATAATGCAATGAGCATTACAAAAATTAAATACACATCTTTAAGAGAATTCAAATTCTAGATCATACCTTTGCTTTTATAACCTATAGTTTTTTCATTTTTATTATTTTCCATTTTTTATTAATAAATCGATAATATGTTTCCAATAGTTGCCCTTTTCCAACCATTACAAGGAGATTAATTTCAATCTAGAAACTCAACTTATTTTAGAAAGCCCCATTTTGCATATCATCTCTTAAAAATAAAAAATAACCGTAGATGATTTAATTATCTGAAGTTAAGAATTCCTATCATGACAATATTTCTCATTTTTTATCACCATGCATATAAAACAACAACATAATTTTTATAAAGACAATAATCTGAAATAGTAAAATTAATCAAAGCTAGTTTTATAATCATTTCCAATATTTTCGACATGTATAGTCTATGAAGTTTGATTTTCCTTGTCTAGTTTTCAATCTCGAGTCTTTCTTGTCTTGTTTTTATTTATTCTACCAAGGTTTATTTTAGTTTTGTCTAATTTTCTAATCGTGTCTTGATCATCTCAACCTGTGTGAGATTCATTTCTTTCACAAGAGGAAAAAAACCCTCGAAAATGGGTGACTTGATTGACTTAAAAGCGCGATGCCTCGATGCTGCTACAATCATCCAAGCTACTTTTGGTCCAAAGTGTTATAGTGTGAAACTCTATGTTATCGTAAAGAAACGTCCTATCGTTGGATTTAAAAATTAATAAAAATTGGGCTTCAACATATTATTATGTTAAGTGAACTTTGATTTATAGCCTCAAAGTGGAGATTTAGTGCACCAACTTGTGGCTCAAGATTAGAGTGAGAGAGAATTGTTTGTTTTTTTTTTTTTAATTATTATTTCAGCTGTTTTCTTCCCAAATGCTATCCATCTCACAAATCACAACCCACGAGTGAAAAAAGTTGACCATTTTCAAAGGTAAATTCAATTCCAATACGAAACTATATGCAAATATTAAAAGAATCCCAAAACAATGTGTTGGTTTTCCCATGGTTCTCACAAAACTTTTAGCAATTCACCAATTATAATTTCTGCATCAGAATACGGATGGAGTCTCCATGTCATTAAAAAAATCATAAAATATTTTGGGAAGAGGAAGTCAAATAGTGGCCATATGGGGAGACAAAGTAGGATTTTTGTTAATTAGCTACTCACAACTTTGCCTTTAATTATTATTAATTAGTTATTTTAAAGCCAAATTGTATTCAAATACAAGTTTTTCTCTTCTTTTTCTTGGTGCATATTTGCATAGGAAGGAGATAACTCCTGCGATTTGCCACCTTATTCTTAAAAAAGATGAGTGGAGAGCTCCTATTTATTGTTCGGGAACTTTTGAAATGTGAAACTTTCGAAAGAATATCTATTTTGTTCTTTGCTATATTATTTTGCCACCTAATATTCGTCTCCGACATATGGAAAAATTGTTGAATGAGGTCAGCGTAATGTCATGTTCTCTAATAATCACTGGATATAGATTTAAAGTTTCTTTGTGGTTTTTCTTTTATAAAAACTAACGGTGTAAAACTATCAGTCATATTGTGGCGGTCTCCTCTCAATAATTTCTCAACATATGTGGTTAATACATTCTCACATTAGCATGCTAGTACACATACTCAAACACTAAAATGAGACCTATCCCTTCATATATTTGCTTTCTTTCTCCTGGTTTATTTGTTATATCTAAAGTTTAAATTTCAGTTTGATTTCCTAAAGTTTCAATATTTTTCCACTTTGGTTCTTTAATTTTTTAAACATTGATTTTACACCTTAAACTTTTAAAAATAACTATTTTGACCTTTGAATTTTGAAAATATTTGTTTTAGTCTCTAAATTTAAGAAAATACCTTAAATTTTGACCTTCCGGTCCTTGTTATCACCTAATTTCACTACTCACCAAATACCTTGTCTTAGCTTAGACCACCTATGTAACTTCAATATATACGACCATGTTACAACGTCAATACACATGTTTGAAACTATATTATATGATTAAATGCAAAATCAAAATCAGAATGTTTGTTTTCAAAAAATTCAAGAACTAAAATAAACGTTCATGAAAGTTCAAGAACACATAAAAATTTAGAAACTAAAATCGAGGTTTTGAAAGTTACATCCAAAATTTAGTGAAGAATAGTATTTAGAAACTTAGAAAAGGCAGACTCTTTTCTTGAAATTCTTTAGTGAAGTTTTAGCTTTGGAATCTAATTGATGGGGTTTGTAATATGTCAGCATCCAATTTCAAGATATTGTTGTGCAATCAAGGGGTACCCTTTTACAAGCCTTATTGCCTAATGTATCCTTAAAAGAAAGAAGAATTTATTCCGACCCTTGATTGGTAAAGTCTTTATTAGATTTTTTTTCATTATAAAGTGGCCAGGTAATATTATTTACAAAACTTGGGACATTTGTAGTAAATTAATGTTTAAAAGAGAGAACAAAAACAAAATCAAGTATTTGAAAAAAGATCCTTTTTTTTCTCCTTAAATCATAGACCACAAAAAATTATATGCAAAAGAACACACAACACCAAAATCTCTTATGGTGGATACCACTGTACTATTATTCTCACCTAAATACACTTGACTACAAATTTTGATCCAATGGGTGCAATGCACTAATCTTTGTAAAATCTCATTAACATCTTAAAAGCTTTAAATACTATGTACTATTGATTTTGGTTTATTTGAAAATTATATTTCTAATTTTGGTTCGTCTAAATACTATGTACTTTTGATTGACTTTTAAAAAAAGTTATCATTTTCATCCCTTCATTTTGATCTTTCTTGTAATCATAAATCTGTATTAAAAGATACCAATATATATAAAATTTATGATAAAATTTTGCAAATTGAAAACAAATTAGTCATTTTTAAATAGTGTCGGAATCAAAACAAATATTTTTGAGCTATATGCTCATGTTCACCTGATTGAACATAGTTTAGTAGCTTCAAAATTTGCCTTAGCTATTCAAACAATTTATGAAACCATACACAGTCTCGAACCAAACACTTCCAGAAGAAATTTCTCCATTCTTCTCCTTTCCATTGAAACAGGGACTCAAAATACATTTGAAAGACTTTTAGCATCTAAATTTGAGATGCAGAGTCGATAACTTGAAGAAAACAAAGATTACATTCATGGCTGAGTGGAAAATCGTGCAGACTATTCTATCTGCAAAATTATTGAACATAGTGTATCCCACCACTAAGCAAAAGCTATCATAGACATATCAACATCAAAAAGAAAAATCTCAATTCAAAACTGGTCTTAGTGGATGAAGCAGGTATCATATTCCATGCAAAAAGGAATCGGTATAGGTATTGAGACGAAAATAAGTATTACCATTACTCGAATGTTCCGAGCGGAGATTATTCAGGAAGAAGTCCGATGTCATCCAACAAAGAATAGTGATAGGTCCAGGTTGGGCAACTTCAAAAGACATTGTTGATAACCTCAGGCTGCAGTGCTTTCTTCACAAGCTCTGATTGTTCCTTCACATGAACTGAATAGAATCCGGTAGCTGTAGAAGCCGATGGAGCACGACCAACATATTTGATATCTTCTGCTGTGCCTCTACCAAGTGACTTCATGGCAGTGGCAAGCCGTGGCGAAATGTAGGTATATGCACCCATGTTCATTGGTTCTTCCTGGCACCAAACGACCTCGGCATCTTGAAAAAGGTCAAAGAAATCCCATTAAAGAAGTGAAAAGAAAGGGAAAATCTTCTTATTAGAAGTTTTGCAGAAGCCCAAGTCTTAATCTGCTGCTAGAACAATGAGATACCATGCAGCGTAGGTAACTATGAATAATTGAATAACATACTTGGATATCGCTTCAGCTCTCGCTGAATGAGGTCATAAGGGAAGGGACACAACTGTTCCACCCTACATATCGCAATGTCCTTTCCATTTGCCTTTGTTCGCTCTTCATCGAGCTCGTAATAGATCTGTCAAAAAAAGATGCATACAAAGATTAAACCAATATTACTAAAACTCAGTAATTTGTAACTGAAAAACAAACCAAATTTCTGAGGGCAGAATAGAAAGACTACGTAGAATAGTCAATAGTGAATTATGATCAGAAAATTCATACTATAGTTAGTTACAAAAGAGAAAACGGTAACTCATTGTCTTATACATTCCAGATTCGAAAGCAAATAATTATTCCACCCTTGATGCATTTTAGTGAAAATTGACTAGCAGCAACAAAAAAAGAATGTGGATACCAACCTTTCCGGAGCAGAGAACTAGCCGTCTAATACCCTCTTCATGATCAGAGTGATTATTCTGATCCTTTATGAGGCGCTTAAATCGGGTTCCCTGCTTGTCAAAACCTGGATGACCTTGAACATCATCAAACTCGGACAAATTAGATTTGCAATCCTTGTGTCGGAGCAGATTCTTAGGGGCCATTACAACTAGAGGCTTACGGAACTCCCTGTGTATCTGCAAATAAAGATATGTATATTAAAAAAAAAGAGGATATTAATGTAGTCGTAATAAATAACTGATTGAGAAACAGTTTCATGATCCAGATCTAGTGAGGGTTTGGGAATTTCTGATCCTACTCGACCAATTGGCTCGGATACCAAACCGCTCGTGCCCGCCCTTAATCCATCGGGACTGACAGGGCCTCGAACCCTCAACAGCATTGACGAAAAAGAGGTCGGCTTTACTGAAGGAAGGGGCGGGTCGGTGCACGTGGGCCCTGCTATTCTGTTGATTCTACTCATAACAGGAACCACCGATTTACAAATATCATTAACCATAGAATTTGGTGAGCGACACAGATTTGGTTAGCTTCTTTCGCAAACCAACCTCACATCGGTAACAAGTGCTTGTAGAGACTATCTAATTATCCTTCTTCACTTTGGTTTCTTTTTTTAAAGCAAACATGGGTTTTGCAATAATGGTTGAAACTCTAAGGATTTTTCCAAATATGATTCACATCGTTGTCCTTGGATATATATCTTTAAAGGTTTCAATTTTTTTCTCCTTGTTTGAAACTTTTTGTTAGATGGGTCCTATTTTCATTTCTGGGAGGGTTCTTGACATCGTCTTCTTTCTTCATTTTTCATAATATTTTCCTATCTATATAGTTCTTCAATCATAATCATTGGATCAATTCCTTATTAATCTCAATTTTTTGTAGCAGAAACCAAATCATGTTATTTGAGATTAAGAAAAGTGTTACAAACAGGGGGCGGGGAGTGAGACATCCCCCTATGCAGAAAGAAAAAACTTAGAACAATTTTTACCTCTAAACTTAGCATGGCATATCAATTTTTATCCTCAACTTTTAGTTTCGTTTTGGACCTTAGACTTTAAGTGCTGCAATCTTTACTGAGCTTTCATTTGAAAAGTATTAAAAAAAAAAAAAAAAATTCTCAAGTACATTTAATGAATTAGAAAACGGAGGGCTATCACAAAATTGATGAGATTTTGGAGAAATGCGACATTAGAGTTGGGTATTTAATATATATATATATATATATTTTGATAATTGGGAGTCGAAGCTCTGCTCGCCTATACCAGAGGCCACCCAAGGCTCGAACCTGGAAGACATCAAGGGTTTTTGGTATTGAGCTTATGGGAAGGTTCGAACTTGGATATTTATTTAAATTTGTGAGGTTTAAAAGATCTATTTAATGGTCGTTTGATTGAGTTCAATTTAGTAGAAGACTTGATTTTTGTTAGGATGGATGAGTTTTTGGTGATTTTTCTCATGTTAAAATTAGGGAGTAAATATAATAGAAATTTAATTTAAGGTAAAAATTGCAACAGATTGCAGGGTCAATTTTAAGATTGATTTTAAAAAATCTTGGGACGAGGTCAAGATTTTGTTGATAAGGTCTTGCGGAAGAAAGGTTGTAGAACTTGGGTCTGGAGCTGCCTTCCGCTGGTGAATTTCTCTATTCCAATAAATGGAAGGCCTAGGTAGAAGTTTTACAAGGTCAAAGGACACTAAATCTTAAGATTTTGCTATTACTTTTGTCTCCACGTAGATTAATGGGGGAAGTTCCTTACTTTGTATTAAAAAATACAAACAAAAAACAAAAAGCAACTAATATCATCAACCAAAAACTTGCACTGACCTGTCTCCGCAGAACATGGAAATAGTTGGCAGGAGTGGTAACATTCACAACCTGCCAGTTGCATTCCTGAATTTGCTTTCTAAGGGTAGAATCCATCTCCGGAATAACAAAAGGATTGTCGTCACTCATCTGCCATATATTTAAGAAAATTTCCATTATTCAAGAATCAATCGAAATTGTATTACATTGCAACCAGGACAAACATTCTTAAGATTCCAACATAATCCATTTAAATCTCCAATAATATAAACAAGAACGGTTGATCACGGTAGAGCAAACCAGATACTAAGTTCCTTCCATCCTGGCAGTAGAAGCCTAGAACGGCAAAATACATACAGTCCCATTCTTGCGTTAATGATAGTTGGTGAGTTCTAATCCACAGCTACCAAATTGAAATAGGTTGGTAGGCAACCTAGGGTCATGTCAAGCTCCTCATAATTATTTCTGATAGTAATATCATAGAACTTTTTAAAATCCAAACAGGAATTTATTTTGATAACAGAGAACTCTGACAATTTTCAAGTGCATATTTCAAAGTCTAAACTATAGAAAGCAGAGATCAAATCAGATGTTCAAATCCTCACCCCACATTGTTGAACTCAAAGGTAAAAAAAAGGACCAGAGAAAGTTAAACCATATCAGTGTAATGAAAAAAACGCATAAAAAGGGTGTTCTTGCTAAACTGCATGCCACAGCGCCTCTTTTTTTTAATTCCTTTCTGGAAATTCAGAAACATCCTTCAAAAACCGTTGTTTCTAAAAAATTCTTAATTTTTTCATTATTTTATGATTCATAGCGCTACATTTTTAATGCCCCCTTATGCTTAAAAAGTACTGCACAATATAAAGCTAGATAGAAATAAAATATTTCAACATTTCTCTAAAATTAGCTTCTTGTATGAGAACCTCATCTCCCACGTATGCATCTTCAAACCAAACGAGCAAGGAAAAATAACTAAGTTAAAAAAAGAGACAGAGCAGTAGACAAGCACAAATAAGAAAGAATGAGGAAACAATTTGTTAAAAAAAATAAAAAAAGGAAGAAGAAGGTCTTTGTTGGATACCAGAAGGAAACGCTCCAACCGTGCACTTGAATGTTCAGGGCCCTGGCCATCATAGCCATGGGGAAGCAGCACAACAAGCCCTGTTTGCCGCAGCCACTTTGATTCTCCACTGCTCAAGAATTGGTCAAATATCACTTGAGCCCCATTTGAAAAATCACCAAATTGAGCTTCCCAAATTACCAATGAATTAGGATTTTCCATTGAGTAACCCAACTCAAATCCGAGAACTCCAAACTCTGAAAGAGAGCTGTTGGAAAACAAAGGACAGAACTTGTAAGGAGAAACCCATGCAATAAAGTAAACCACTCAACTCGTGCATATGTCCAACAGAAACCCTCAATTACAAAACTCATAGATGAGTAAATTTTAAAAAGGTAATATACTAGTGACACCAGCACTATGGTGGGGTATCAAGACACAGTCATCTGGATCAAACCAAAACTAATATGCTTCCATTGTTCTTCATGCAGAAATTGAAGACGCAGAAGAAACTAGGAAGTATGTCATTACCCATTCCCAAAGTATTGGATAACAACTCTAACATTATCAGGTGACCCTAATGACTATTCTATACAAACTACCGAAAGGGAAGTTGCCAGAATTGAGAATACATAGGAAATTAGGGA
Organism: Momordica charantia; assembly: GCF_013281855.1. Lineage (NCBI taxonomy): Eukaryota > Viridiplantae > Streptophyta > Magnoliopsida > Cucurbitales > Cucurbitaceae > Momordica > Momordica charantia. The sequence goes on along the minus strand of NW_028275167.1, from coordinate 25,982,523 downwards.
TCATAATCAACTTTACCTGTTGCTTACGGTGAACATCTCCTCATCCTGATTCATAATAACGTGGTCCAAAGGACAGTAGATGGCACCTGTTTCTTGATCATGCACAACAGAATGCCGATGACTAAAAGTACCTCTCTCAACGTCTTGGCCACTCAATCTGACGTGGTTGCCTTCCACAACCAAAGTGGCAAAAGCAAGTGCCTCACCAAGTGCCCAGTCAATGCCCTCTCCTGTTTCAATCATCTGTGCTCTTTGTTCATAAACCTTTTTTACTGCTCTATGAGGCTTGAAATTATCAGGAAATACAGTAATCGCTTTCCCAACATTCTTTAGTATCTCTGGTTTAACTCTGCAAAATTGATCAAAGTATAATTTTTTTTTTCTGTGTAAGAAACTATTTCATTGACGGGACCAGAGTATAAATTTCAGTGCTAAAATATCGAATCCGCATGTGAAATCATAGAAGAAATATTCACAGAATAAATAATCTTAGATTAAAATTTACCATACCCCGTGTTCCGAACTCTTGAGAGCTGTTCAGGTGATTTGAAACCAGACCAATATGCTGAAAGCCAGTCCCTTCTCTTTGGGACATAATCTTTGCTGGCCAAAAATTCTTCATTAAGAATTTTATTGACCTTGTCACGTATCCTACTGATATCCTCCTGAGTCACCTGCCCAGATTCTAAAAGTTTTTTCTGGTAGATCTCAAGAGATGAAGGATGATTCCTTATGACCTGTTCTCAATCACCTTGATAGTCAGTACCGGATAACTAAGAATATACAAGCTAATAACATGAATGCATAATCAAGGAATAAACCAAGGGAACCAAGCATGATGTAACAAGGTGGAAAGAAGGAGCAATATAGGTCTGATAATTAAAGTAACTTACCGAAGCCAGAGCAAGAAGAATATCGCAATATACATATCCAAAAATATTAATTATTAAAACTGGAAGTACTAACCTGATACATTTTAGGCTGTGTGAAGGATGGCTCATCAATCTCATTGTGTCCAAACCGACGATAACAAACCAAATCAACAACGACATCTGAATGAAAGGTCTGGCGCCACTCTGCAGCAAGCTCACAAACATGGACAACTGCTTCCATGTCATCGCCGTTTACATGGAATATGGGAGCATCCAAAGCTTTGGCAACATCAGTACAATATTGTGATGATCTTCCTGCCCTAGGATCGGTTGTAAATGCGACTTGATTATTCACAACAATGTGGATTGTTCCTCCAGTGGTGTAGTTAGGAAGAGCACTCAGATGTAGAGTTTCATACACTACACCTTGTCCAGCAAAGCTACCATCACCATGAATCAAGACACCCATGTTCTTGATCCTTTCAACATCATTGGAGTAATATTGTTTTGCTCTAGTTTTTCCGACAACAACTGGATCAACAGCTTCCAAGTGACTTGGATTTGCAACCAAAGAAAGATGGATATGTTTTCCACCTCTAGTTGGTCGATCATAGGAAGTACCCAAGTGATACTTGACATCACCGGTTCCTGTGTAAAGTCCAACTTCATCCACGGGCTTTGTACCACCACTAAACTCACTAAAGATCTGCCTAAGAGGCTTCCGAACAACATTACCCAAAACATTTAGTCTTCCTCGGTGAGGCATTCCGATAACTATGCTCTCAACCCCAAGATCTGCTGCCCTATCAAACATCTCTTTCATGCCTGGAATTAAAGTCTCACCACCTTCAAGCCCAAATCTTTTTGCCGTTGTCCACTTAGTGGCTAAGAAGTTCTCAAACTGTGTACTCCATATAAGACGATCAAGAATTACCTCTCGCCGCTGCTGATTATACTGCATTGGTGTTGGGGTCTCGATCTTGTCTCTCAACCAGTTACATTTGTTACGATCTGCAATATGCATATATTCATATCCAACGCTCCCACAGTATGCTTGCTCAAGTCGGGTCAATATTGACCTCAGAGTCTGCACCGGACGATTTTCTGATAAAAAGCCAGCCATCCTCCACACACCAAGGAAGAACTCCCTATCGAGGTCAGCATCTGTAAATCCATAAAGGGCAGGGTCTAGATCATCCGGAATTTCTCTTTCTTCCAAACTTAAAGGATCCAACTTGGCTTTCATGTGACCATTAACCTGGTAAGCCCTGACAAGCAACAACAAACGCATACTCTCTTGAATCGTCTGGCCTGAAATACCAGGAGACGTTGCAGCCTGACCCACAAAATTCCTAAAGAAATTATCCCACGACTCATCAACACTGTTGGGGTCAGCCTCCCAGGCCCTTTGCAATTCTTCCAAATACACACTGCTCGTCCCATCCAGAAAGCTATCAGTTAGCTTCGAAAGAGGCACAGGGCGAGGCACTGGGGCAGATTGTGATTTAGATTTAAAAACCGTAGTATGAAAATATCGATTCTGAGACGGAAGAATTCGTGATCTTGCAGCATATGATCCTCCCCCCTGTGCCAAAGTTCTCCGAATGGCAATCTTTGCCAAGGCAGAACCAGCTCTAAACAACCCCATTCGTACCGATCAAAACTACCAGAAACAAAAGAGGGCAAAAAAAACTGTTCCAAATCAATATTTCTCAGACTCTATACCCAATGGCATGCATCTGTAGGTTCCTCTTGACAATCCTGTAAGGAATTAGATCAAGCCAAAGGAAAAACAAACAACAAAAACAATCAAAAAAACTAGCCGTAATATTGGAAAGGGAGTTGATATATAGAACAAAACATACCGAAATGGCGAAGAAATTCGAAACCCTTAATCGCAGAAAAGCGATGCTGCGTTCGCTTCAGACCAAACAACCCAGCTACGCTTTTTATTCCTTTTCTTTATTTCTTTTTTTTAATTATTATTAATTTTTTTTCTTTTTTACTTTTTGGTTCTTACAATTTTTCCCCTTCGGCGAGCCGTTGAATTTTCCTCTTATTTTTAAAATTTTTTAAATTCTAGTCTTCTATCTGGGGTGGGCAGTGGGCCCCCACTCCCATATTCTGGCGGTGGGCCGAACGAAAAATTTGGACACGGAGATATTTTCCTTTTTTTTTCTTTTTGCATAAGACAATATTGAAAAATTATTTAAATTACAAAATCGGGACAATATTGAGTATATTACAGACTACAGTATCTATTTTATTTTAACTTTTGAAGGTTGGAATTTTTACTCCCACATCCTCATTGTTTACCATCACTCTCAATTTTTTTTTTTTGTATAATTTATATAAATACAAAGAAAAAACTAAAACAAACATTTTGGAGGACTAATTAGGTTAAGAAATTGAGTGCAATGTGTTTGTCCATTTAAACCCATTTTATTTTGTACTGAAAAAACGATTTTATTTTATTACAAAATAAACGCATGAATTTTTTTGTTGATTAATTATTATCTATCAAAATTATAATAATTGCAACGTAGATAATGAAACTATCAAAATTAAGAATGATAATAAGTATTTTATTATATGAGATCTTTTAAAGTAATCTTACCTAATTTATTAATTATTCTTTGGATACAAAATTTTTATTAATTAGTATATGTATTTAAAATATAAAATTAACTGTTTCAACTTTATTAGTTAGCATATTATTTGAGATATAAAATTAGGCATTTCAACCGTTCATATTTAACTATATTCTTTTTTTTTTTTTTAGAAATGCCATTTAACTATATTCTAAATATATATGTAGCTGACAATAAATTGTTTATATTAAACTCTTTCAAAGCAATTTTAAACATAATTTATTAGTTTTTCTTTTGGTACAATATTTTTATTAGTTAGTATATTTATTTTAAGATATAAAATTAGGCATTTCAATCATTAAAAAAATGTTAGGAATTTTTACTTTATTATTTAGTATATAAAAACAAAATTAGGCATTTCAACTTTATTTGATAATATACCCAGCATATCTATTATAGAAATAAAATTAGGCATTTCAATCACTCAAAAAAATTTAAAAGCTTTTTATTATTATCAATTAGTATATAAAAAATAGAAATTTTAACTTTATTAGTTAGATATAAACAAAATTATATAAGTACTAATAAAAACATTTATGTACTAAAAAAACATTTAGACATTTCAATCGCTTAAAAAAAATAGAAATTTCAACTGCTATTTATTTAAAAATTAAAAAACGTAAAAGGCGCCGTCTGTGGGGATCGAACCCACGACCACGTGGTTAAAAGCCACGCGCTCTACCACTGAGCTAAGACGGCTTGTTTGATGAAAAACAATTTGCATTTGAATATAATATAAAATTGAGGTTTATTTATTTATACGCACTCTCTCATTGTGTTTAAATCTTTAAGCTAAAAAAAAAAACTGTTACCCACATAATTATTTATTTGACACTTCTCAAATATTACCATTATTTATTTATTTATTTATTTGAGTTATATCCCCTTATTAAGAAAATTCCATCCATTGAGCTAAAGTTATAGTTTTATTTTATATATTATGTGTTTTTTGTCCTCATGCAATACAATCATTAATCATACAAAATTTTAGACAATTTGTGAATATGGTAATAACCAGTATCCATACTAAGTTAAAATTCGACCACCTCGATTTTCTTTGTAAATTAAAAATATATATATATGGGCGGATAACCATTTTCATTTTGTTTTTTAAATTTACTTTACTGATGACCTCTTTTCATTTTTAAATTTATGAAATGATGAATATTGATTTTTAAATGCCAATCATCTTTATTTTTTGTAAATAACTTATAATTTACACTTAAAATTAGTTTTGGAAGAGACAATTCCTCGTAAGGCAGGTATCAAATGACTCCTAAATATCTCTTTTAACGTTTACCAAGCGAACCTTTTCCATACAAGGGCACTTAAAATTTTGGTTAGTTTATTAAATATTTTTAGTCTATTAATTGCTAAAATTAGCACATATGTATGTAAATTAAATTATAATAATTTAAATTAAGAGGCAGTATATTTATCTAATTATCAATTCAGCATCACACGCACCAAAACCTTCCTTATAAGTTAAAATATTCAAATCTTCACCCCAAAGTTTCACTATATTTCTTATTTGAGAAACCCCACAATCTCAATATTGTATTCTAGAAATGTTTTTTTTTTTTTTGAAACACTAATAGTAAAATTGTATTTATATTGAAGTAAATTAGCCTTAAAGATTTTATTGAAGCAAATTACACTAGGAAAATCAATTACTCCAAATATGCATTGCCGGCATTCATCTCCAACTTTTTAAATAAAACAAAATGGTGAAGAAGAAAAAATTTAAACTTCTTACAAAAAATTAAAAGATGTTGGTCTAAGAAATTAAAAAAAATGTCGATCTAAAACTAATATAATTAATCGTTTAAATGAGGTAAAACAGTAATATAGTACGATGAAGAGTTTGGTAGTAACTTTAGCACACTAAAAATACATTTTAAAATTTTAAAGAGTGAGCCTTTCACTGAAAAACAAATTTGTCAAAACCGTCCTCAAACTCACTGCCAAGAATTAAATTAGAGTGCATTCCAAATAACTTTTAAAGAACAAAAAAGAATCAGTCCAATAAAAATACTTTTCAAAAGTCAGTCTCAAATTATAATACTCAAAAAGTGCCTTTTCCCTGAGTGCTGTTAGAAAAAGGCCTTCCTCAATGCTTATTTCCAAAAGTCTCAGCCGAAAGCATTTACCCATGTGAACCACCGAGTGATGGCATTGGTGAACTTGGGGATGAATGGAGATATCCCTCCTCAATTCGAGCTTTGCAGGGCAGTATCCGAGACTTCCCCTCTCATTTGGGGACGAGTCCCAAAACGTCGGTTACAATGTTATGTTGCTGTCAACACTCCCAGATATCCAACTGACGAAACCACACGGCATCGATTCCAAGATTAGAAAAATGTATTTACCCATGTGGAAACACTCAGATTATTACTTCACAGAGAAGCCTTTTCTAGAGAAACAAACAACAAAGTGGCATGTTACTTCAAGACAATGGCAAGTGGAGTACAAGATTTGTGGTGAAACACTCAAAAAACAGAACTACAACCCCTCCCACTCCCCTCTCTTCACCAAACATTATGAGATATTAATTGCTGGTGAAGAACATTATGGAGATGCAACCACATCTCTACAAAGAACAGCGTCTTCGATAGATGAACAAGAAGAACATGCACAATCCAGATAATTGGAATCATCATCTAGCATAATAATTTTAAACTTCAAATGCGAGAAAAGTAAATGATGGCGCCTATGTCTTGAAAATCCTTACACTAAGAACATCTTACAAAGTAGAATCTAAAATATTTTCAGGATAGTGGATGCTAACTTAAAAGTAGCAAATGTTGAATATTAGAAACCAAGGTTTACATCATCTACCATGTTTTCTCAAAGAAAAATCATCTACCATGTCTTGGTGACGCATCAGCAGAGCGGGACCGAGACCCAGATGGGGATCTCGATATTCTACCAGGAGAAGACCTCCTGCCTGGGGAAGACCTCCAATTAGCTCGTACATCCCCTCCTTCAAATGCAGACTTGCTACAAATAGAAAAGAGGTTGGTTGACAAATAAATAAAACACAACGCAAAGCAAGCATTTTAACCACCATGGTAAACAAAGATGGCAAGAATAAGCAAACTGAAAGAGAGTATCAACCATGAGACCAGGGTATATAAAAGGGCAACGCATGCAAAACAGAGAAACTCTAAAAATAGTCACATCTTAGAGATGCTCCCCAAAACCAATAATGTAAAAATTGCAACCTGGATAAAAGTGGTGTGGGAGGGGGGACCATGTTGCAAGAACATTGAAAAAAAAATACAGTCGAGCAGATCCAAAGTCATCAGTAAATCATTCAACTTACTCGTGATATCCGTTTCCATCGTGATCATGGCCATCAGCATTATCATAACCTGGAGAATAGGCCTGCTGACTCCTTTCACCATCTCGCTCATGAGGCGCACCTCTTGGTGATCTGGGGTAGTCTGCGTGTCTTCTACTAGGGGAAACAGAATAGTCACCTCGCCATCTCGGAGCAGGAGAGTAGGACCTGACAATTACATTTGCATATTTACTACCTAAACCATAATAAATATGAACATTTTGAAATAAATGGATTACCTTGATCGATATCTACTCCTTGAACCTGAAGGATGATGGGGGGAGCGTGATCGGGATACTGAACGTGATCTAGAACGCCCTATATTATCAACAAAATTTCAATTGGTCAATTTCTGCCTGAAACCATGTTGTCGTTGAACACGATAATCTAATATGGACTTATTTTTACATGTACGTTTAATCGCAAGCTATAATATAATATCAATGAACAAGATTTGTATATGGACTTATTTAAATGTACAGAGATTTTTATTTTTAATTAAATAAATTACCTGCAAATTCACAAACTTATGACCTAGTGGAAAAAAATGAATTATCACATGCTTATATTTCAAGCTAATAAATGCAGCTGCAAATGGATGCCCAAATGTAAACAAAAGGTTTAGAAGAAACAAGACTTCCAAACAAAAGCACTCACACTTGGAAAAGAATGTTTGGAGGAAATAGGTCAATCAACTGCCTAAATTAATATGCATGTGACGAGCTCCTTGGTTCGATACAAAAAAAAGTCGTTTATAGGATGTTAAATGACCACTTAGAGATTATCATTAACGCCAATTAATTTGGTACATAAGTACATGAATCTTAAATCTCAGACTCTCAAAAAGTCGAGAGAAATACACGTCCAATCCAACAAATTGGAAATAAATTCCATATACTACTGCATCGCAGCTACAAGCTATAGTGTCTAACAGTTTCATAACAAGAAGTAATGTTATAGTCTTCTTGAACAATCAAGGAATAGAAGTAACATGAACTAAAAAAATCAGAATTAGAACATAAGAGGTCTTCTCACTGAACTTTTTTTATTGGGATTTCACTTGACTACAAAATTATTTAAAAGGTGCATAAAATTTTTTAGAGACTACTTTTACCCATACCATAATAAGAACGCCGTCCACCATAGCCAGATGGTCCCCTGAAGAAAGGGGGAAAAAGAATAGTAAAATATAAGCAGGTGTAATTAAATAAACATCATGAAAGGCTATTAGCCATTTGCCCATAGAGAATGGCAAGAGCAAGAGGATTGCTTTCAGTTTAACTTTATGGTAAGTCAGTCACAATGCGGAAAAGAATACTTTTTCCCAACGAACAAGAACAGATATGATTCAAGCCAAACAAGCATGAAAGTAGATGCAAGGGAGTCTGGATTGTAAAATTACAGAAATGAAGTTTGTATGTGAAATTACAGTCACTTGAAAGTTGAAACCATTGAGAAAGAGAGGTCAAAGATAATACAAACTACCTTCTACTCCTTTGACGCATCTGTTCTGGCCTCTTCCTTGACTCTGCAGCAAGGACCACAGTAATCTCCCTCCCAGCAAACTTTTTCCCATTCATATGATACTGAGCTTCAGAAGCCTCGTAAGGATCAACAAACTCCACAAATGCAAATCCTCTAGGTTCACTACAAATAATTCAAACAAAATTTTCATAATGAAAATAAGGAACTCATTCTGGACAAAAATCTTGGTAACTTCACTGACTAATTAAAAGTTGTATACTTTTCGTGTCCAAATGAATTTGGGATACCATAAACTGAATAGCTTTCTTTTCACATCCAATATCAACTTCAGATTGCTTTCATCTAAGCTGAGGCTGAAGTTACATAAAGCAGCTAATTTCAAAGTTTAGTAGCTAACCTTCTCTTTACAATCAAGCATGAAAGAGGCAAGTGACTTGAAAAATCTTCATATTCTTGTAACTAAAGCACTTCGATTCAACATCACTTGACTTGAAAAATCTTCATATATCTTGATACAAGTACTTGAAATCAACAATTCATGACTTGAAAATTCTTCAAAAACTTGGAAACACATGAAGCACTTGAACAAACATTCCACAACCTTAAAACCTTCCCCTTGTTGGCTTCAATTGCTCAAGATTCTATCGTCTTCCTCATCAACTTCTATTGATGGGGGTAATTATCTAATATCTCCTCAGAGAGAGACAACCTCATTTGGATATTACTCTTTACATTCTTGACGAGCAATATGTTAGGCAGTGAAAAGTAGTAGACCCTCATTAATATGGGGCTGGGCTTGTTTTAACTTCAAAGTTCAAACCAAAATGCCCCCTGACAAAGCAGTTCAAAATTTAACACACTGTGAAATGGGAATAAAATTCACCCAGAAAAAAAAAGGTCTGGTGAAACTTCATTTGACATTTCTCATCCTCTTCATTCCCTAACCATGAATAACAAATTCTACCGAATGTCGATACGATCTAAAAATTTCTTACAGATTTAGAACTCAGTACACTGTACACCTCAAGAATTGATTAAGTTCAAAAACAGTCGTAACAAGGCCCCCTTGAAATTTTCGTATGAGTTTATTTCATATTGCATATGCAGCCACAAAAGAGGTATTTCAATAAGAAGAAAGTTGACATTGTTCTGAAAATAGAATCTAGACACGCAATGAGAAAATCTGTAAAATGCATTCCATTTATTTTGACTTTCAAGGATGATTGGTCTATATAAGAGGCTGATTATGACACATGGCTGAGAGCAACAAACAAGGGTAAGAACCAGGCTCAATTTCTAACGCAAAAGACTTGGCTAAATGCTTAATCAGTAAACCTAAAAGTTACCACCTGAACCCCTTTGAGGTTAATTTGATTTTATCTTAATGAAAATTGGTGCTCATAAACCCAAAGGAAGATGTGTCATTATCGTGTTAACTTGAAATGAATGTAAAACTCACGTTTGGGAATCAGGTTGTATCAGCTTAATGAACCCAATAACATGCCATGGTTGGAGTACTGTTAAACATAAACAAACACAAGATGCTTACCCTGAGTAATAATCCTTCGGGATATACACGTCACGAACAAGTCCAAACCTCTCAAAGGGTGCTCTAAGCTCCTCTGGCCTGCAAGTATCAAAATAACCATAATTTCCAAGTTCTTGAGAATCAATGAGAAAAAACAAACAAATTCATAATTAATAGAGCCCAAATTCTCACCTGCAATCCATAGGAATATTTCTAACCAAAAGGCTACCATGAGACTGTTCCCTTCGTCTTCCATACCCACCACCACCACCACCACCACCACCATAACCCCTTCCCGGGGGGCTTCTTCCTCGACCACCATATCCTCTTCTTGGAGGACTGTGATAAGGTGGACTGTATCTCCTCATGTTAAAACCTGTTAAAAACAATTACCAGGTGAGGTCGGTCATAATGAAGACGCATTTCGTCAAATCCTCCTTTCTATTCATACTAATACCCTTCTAAATGCATATCATCCTAAACTGAAACAGCTTCGACTGTTAAACCCCAAAACCACACTTCACATGCTCAGGATTCCCTATTCAACTGCTAATCCTCTCAATTGCCCGTTTCCAAACTCCAAATAGCTAAGCTACAAGATACATATAAAAATCTTGGAGATCACAACCCCAAATAAAAGAAGCCCAAAAAGAATAACCAAGTCAATGAAGAAGGGATCGAGAGGGTTCGACGAAAAGGCTCCTCTCCCCACTTCTCCCAAATTTTAACCGAAACAAACGCGAAGACTTGATTCAGACAAAGAGTAAACCTAGAAAGTTAACTATCGAATGATCGAAACAAAGAAAGTGGCGGTGAGTATCGATCGGCTTCATGTGGGTTTGAGGTTCGATCAAGAAATTATGCGAAGTCTCCATCTATACATCAAGAACCGAAATAGCGAAAGCGTTGGATTACCTGAACAAGGTAAGAGAAGGATTTACGAGAAAATGCGCAGAGAGCTTCGTCCCTCGATCTGACTTCTGTAAACTCTGCGATGGTAGGGTTTAGTTTTTATAACTGAGCTTCGTTTCAAACGCGAGTTTTCAAAAGAAAAATAAACCGTACCGCGTGTTTTTTTTTTAATTATAAATACTATATTTTATTTTATTATGATTTTATAGTTTAAATTCTCTATATTTTGTTTTAATTAGTCGATTATCACGACACATACAATCTTTTAGTTTTGTTTTACAATATGATAAAATAAAGTTTAATGAATTTAATTAAATTAACCTACAAAATTATAATATGGTTTAATTTTATAACCAAATAGCTATTAATTCTATTTAATGAAATTCAAACCGTTACCTTCAATATCGATTCTAAATTGTAAACCTTGTGAAGACTTTCCTCAAAAAAAAAAGTGAAGATAGTCGGATTCAAATCTTTGTCCCTCTAATCCGTTAAAAAATAAATAATTAATTAAAAAAATTAATCTTGTGAAGAGTTATTTTTATCTTTTAATATAATTATCATTTAAAAAAAAACAAAAAAGATGGATGTAATAAGCTTACAAAATTGTTCTAGATGGCCTAAGAAAAAAAAAAAAAAAAAGAAATCGTATAAAATGATTCAATGTAGTAGTCACTCTGTGGATGCTTCCGAGGATATGGTTAAACTATAATTTAGTTTATCTCTCGTACATCCAAGAGAATAAAATTGTCAGTTACATAGGTCCACCGTCGAATATTGATAAATGCACACAACCGCTATCGACACTCCGCCGTATCTGAAATTTAGCTTCATGACCATGTACAACAACCAGTGAATTTAGAGTGTAGAACAAGCAGACCTGGAAATGCTGGCTGCTGTGGCTGCTGGCTGCCTCCATCCTTCATATCCATCTCTATCAAGCTTCCTTCAGGTGCCTTTGTCCCACAAAAAGGAAAATGGTTCTCCAGGTAGACAGAGAAGGATCAGGTGTATGCAACATAATAAAGTTGGTCGAATAGCATATAGTTAAGAATTTTGCGTATCAACAAGCCATAGCTACAGCTGATTCGTCGGACCGATTGCTGTCAGAATCGGCAACCAAAGGGTCCTTCTGGAATTGGTTTCTTAGCTGACCACAAGCTGCATTTGCATCCAGGCCTCTTGTTTGACGAACGCTTACGGTTATTTTACGGGACTCTAGAGCAGCTACAAATGCCACCACCTGAAGATAAACGAAAAGATCATTGATCAGTGAAAAGTATACATACAAAATCTGAAACATTTTCTTCTTGATACGTGATGGGAAACAGCACATCTGTTAAGAGCATCTTACTGCTTTCTTATATGGGCGCTGATACTCAGAGCCTTCTATGGGATTGAAAGGTATCAGGTTCACGTGATAACCGCGCCCCCATTCGTGGAGAAGCTTTGCAAGTTCTACGGCATGCTCTACTGCATCATTGACTCCGGCTGTTCGATTGATAAGCACCAGAAAAATCAGGGGGGAAGAATGTCATGTTTTGGAAGCCCAAATCTTCAACGAGGAACACAATGGAAGAAGAGAGAGGGATAGTGGTGCTAAAGTGAACCCAGTACCTAAAAGTGCATACTCAAAGGAAACTCTCCGACTAGTTTCGAGGAAATAATCACGACAATCCTTCATAATCGCTTCGAGAGGATATGCTTTTGCACTGGGCACAATAGTCTCCCGAAGCTTCTGGTTTGGTGCATGTAAGCTGATGGACAGAAAATGAAGAGTTCATAGAAGTAAAATTTAAAAAGAGAGCCAAAATCTAAGGACCTATCCTACAAATGGTCATGGGCATCTCTTCAAAATAAAGGATTAAAAGTATTAAATTTTGCTTTGGAATGGACCATATGGTTTGAAAGATTAGGGAGAGAGAAAAAAATTGAGAGGCCAGAAAAAACTCATAAAGAACATTAGGAAGGGGTATGCCTAGTAGGCTAGTACAATCTCTTAACGTTTTTGTAGTTATTCCCTGATTATGATTTACAATAATTGGAAGTTGGAACACCGTTCTGTAACATCCTATGCATTTGGGAGGATTTCTCACCTCTCCCTCTTTTGCATGTCTTCTCCATTAATTAAAAACATTTTTAAAAAATAGTTATAATCAGTGAGAAATCAGTAATCTAACTGCTAAATAAGTAAACAGAATTTATTGGGACAACCATAAGAAAGCAATCAACCACCGTAAACATAGACATCTTCACTCAGATATTTGGAATGGCAAAATTTTGAGTCGTAACAATAAACTACACCAAAATTCTACAATTCGCACAGTTCTTAATTAACTGCTACCTATTAAAAATTTAGGGGTGACAGCATAAGTTGGCTGGAAAGAAAAGACCTACACTCTTAAAATGGACGTATATATCACAAAGCAGTACATGAAAACTAGCAAAATTTATCCCTTGGCAAAATATCACTAAAAAAGACTGAATTTTTTGTTTTCTGTTTTTGATTTAATCAAACAATCTATAATATTTTTCCTGTTGAGTATATATTACCTGACAGCCAATGTTGACTGAAGCTTGTGAGACGCCAACCTTTTAATTGTGTTAGGAACACCCACAGTGGAAATCGTGATCATTCTTTGTCCAATTTGAACGTCCTAGAAAAAACATAAAAAATTTCATGAGAAATTGCAGACTCGGCACATAAAATTAGTGTGTAATGAACATGGTGGAACCTTAAAGCAAGCCTTCCCATGACAGTTTCATGTGATAACATTTTATTATTAAAAGATAATAATGACATAAGAACCTTTATCTCAAAGTGGACAGGCATGATACTGATAGAACCTCAAAAAATATATGGGGTTGTTTGGGGATGATCTAAAGACAGTTTTGTGCTTAAATGCACCAACCCAGAAGCTTGGGAAGGCATAAGGATGGATACCCAAAAAAGGAAAAAAGAAAGGTTTTCATTTGGTCTACCCTCTGGGGCGGTTTAGTACTCAGGAAAAATGCCAAGCAATGTCTCCTTATCTCCTGGATGGGTTCTCTTTGCGTAAAATGGGATGACTCAAATAGAATACCTATATCTTGGAATTCAATTGAATCTAAGAATCATTCTACAATAAGTTCACACTTCTATAGTGTAATCTTGCTCTTTCGCTTGGTTGCTCTTAGATGTGTGAAACGCAATTACCTTGTAAAAAGAAAATTTAATACCCTATGGCTTAATGCTATTAGAACTTTTTATGAGATATTTGGTTAGAAGAAATAGAAGAATTTTTTATGTGGTGCTTGATGGATATATTTTTGGGCCAGATCTCGGCAACTGTTGTTTTTTCCTCCTCTCAGAGCTCTCTCATAAGGTTTCTCATAATTATATTTTAATTTTACCAATTTGAGAGTTTTATTGTAATGCGGTATTCTCTGGGGGGCCTTTCCTTGTGTATTTCATTCTTTCAATGCAATTGTTTTGCTAGTGAATGAAGAGTTTTGCTCTCCAGGTCCTCTCTTGCAGTGTATGTACCGGAACCGGGTAAAAAGAAAATATAGAACGGAAGAATAACAAAGGGGAAAAGATCAAATAGTACACAAAAAATTACCCCACAAAATGTTAGGATAAATGAGTCTTGAAGAATCAACCTTGTTCAAGCACTGATGCGCTTCAAGCACCGATTTCATATTTAACATTGGCTCGCCCATTCCCATGAATACTACATTCGTCACCCTATGGTTGAAAATATCCTCAATCGCAAATACCTGTGTATATAAAATGCAACTAATCACAATGGGGAGGATTAATTACACCTGAAATAATTTCATTTATTCAAATTTCTAAAAATCAATGAGATACTAGAACAGAAAAAATCCATAACAAAAACACGAAACCAAAATGTAAGAGATATAAAATACCTGTTCAACAATTTCATGTCTCTGAAGATTCCTTGAAAACCCCCCTTTTCCAGTGGCACAAAATGAACAGCGCAATGGGCAGCCAACCTTAATGTTTCAAATTCAGTATAAATTTGATTTAAGATTGAACACCATAATGAGTTCAGACAATCCCATTTCCCAGGGAACAGGTTAAAAAATCATTGCAAGTGCTTTCAAAAGACATATATGTACCGTAATTTCATCTATTGGGCAATGTGGTTATTTCTCAAGTATACATGGGGCTAGACAACTACCGGGTACTACATTAACGCCCAATCACTTTACTAAGAAGAGAAACACTCTGTGACCAAATCATAAACTAAGATACATTGATGAAAATGTAAATGACAGAATTCACGTCTCTGAATGATCAAATATGAATATTACCTGTGATGAGATGCAAGCAGTAAGGCGAACTGAACCTTTATTGTCTTTGTCTTCCACAGGTATGCCAACGGTTTCAATCAGCCTGTTGTCGTCCAACTTCAGCAACAACTGCAAAATTTAGACGTATGGATGCATTAAAGCCAAACAGACTCGTGTACAAACATTCAACCATTCACTTACCATGATAAATTTAGAATAATTTAATAAGAATGCAAACAGAAAATAATTGAAACAGTGAACAATTGCAATTCAATTAAATCAAAATCGGATAAAGCAATGAATGATCTTAATATCAAAGTACCTTAACGGTCCCGTCAGATGCAGTAACAGACTGGTAAACAGGAGAACGGCCCACCCTCCATCCAGCTTCCTGAAGACCATTCCTGAATGCCTGTGGCACTGCAATCAACCCAAATCACCATAACAGACAGCAACTCAATAACAAGATAAAGTAAAGACAGACCAAGTTAATCAGAGAAGAAGAAATAATACTGACAGTTGGTAAACTCTTCAATTTCCTTGACCTTCCTTTTATAAATGAGCTGGTGGAGTTGCTTACCTCTATACTTTTCCTAATTCATCCCAAACAGAAACATCTCCAACAATTTAACGAAACAGAAGCGAAAAGCTCCACAAAATGAAGCCACTCATTTGCGAGCAATCCAGGCTTTTAGACTAATACAGTCGTTTATCGTTTGTTACCTGGCCGAAGTCCAAAGCGAGCTGTTGGAGCTCCTGCTCCGACAAGCCGATGAGCACTTTCGAAGCTTCGGGAGGGGGGCGTGCGCGAGGGGATGTGGACGTGGAGAGGTTCCGAGAGGGCACGGCGGCGACGCGGCGAGGCCGTACTGCGCGTGCGGCGGATATGGAGCATACATGGTGAATGAGCGCCATTGAAATGGCAATCATCTTGTGGAACTGAGAGCGGATGCAACTGAATTGAGAAGGCCAAAACTTAAACCCAATCTGGAACTGTTCTGTCTCCTGGGGTTTTATTTCTTCCCTTCAAATTCGCCTTCGAAATATATTATCTTACTTTTTGTTCCTTTTTCTTTTTTTCTTTTTTTGCTTTTTTTCTTACTTAAAAAAAATAAGATAGTTGGAAAAATAGATTTCGTGTCTAATAGGGTTTAAATTTGAAGGGGTGTTTAATAAGTTCATAAACTTTCGTGGGAAAAATTACCTTGATGGTTGATGCGCGATTCTATCTTGTATGACATATCAGCAAGTGATCCAATATGAATTCTGATGTGGGTCTAACTCACAACCGACAAACAAAGCTTTCACCAATTTCGAAACTTAAGTTAGTACTGAGTTCGAACTAGCGTCGAGTTGAGTTGAGTTTAATGCAATAAATTGCATAGCTTGAGAAGGTGGCACTCCACCTTCTATGAGGGAGTGTTCAGTGTTTGTACCTATAATCCAACAAGCAATCAAAAGATCATATGCCAACAAAATTGATATTCTACCCACTATTAGCAAGTTTTTTACTTGTCAAAATATTCTACAAATCGAACTTGAGCTAAACTTTAGTTTTGGACAGCATGTCCAAATTGAAGTATGGACAGATGCAGCTCCAAAGGAGGTCCTTGTTTGTGCTTGGTTTGACCCTTTTAACACTAATCATGTAGCCAATTGCCCTTTATTTTCGCTTATATTCGTATAACATGATATAATAAATACACAATTTCTAACATAATTTACCAAAAACATTAATTTAAAATATAAAAATGAATCAAAGTTTATGTTGTCCTCCCCGATACAATCCAATCCATTACAATGACCAGTAAATTTCTCTACAAATTCGTTTAAGCAACACTAACAAATTGAAAAGTGAAAACTGTCTGGTGTTCGATTGCTTAACCTGAAACTCAAAACATTTGTGCATGATTAGTGACAGATCCATAATTTTTATTCGAAATACTTCATTTAAAATTTAGTAATAATTTACAAGTATGTAATTGCAAGAGTTCATAAAATGAAATATAATTTATAATTAATCTTTGAAATTGGCAACGAGAATCATACTAAAGAGACTAAAAATGTATACATTTAAACCAATTTTATATTTCTTAGTGAAAAAGAAAAAACTAGGTTCAAAGTAATATGGTAGGAATCAAGCTGCACAAAATAAAAATAATAAATAAATAAACTTCACTGAAAATCTACGATGTCTATGATCTAGAGAGTGAGTACTTTTTAAATAAAGAAAAAAATACATTTTTGGTCCCTAAAGTTTGAAGTAGGTGTATACTTGGTCCTCAATTTTCAAAACGAGCACTTTTAGTCTCTGAGGTTTGGTGAAGGTTTCTATTTAATCCCAAAGTTTCAAAATAGACATTTTTTATCCTTAAAGCTTGAAAAATAGTTATAAATGGTCATTTGACCGTTAGTGGCTTTCCATCCCTATTTCTTTCTCTCTCTTTCTCTTTCTCTTTATTTCCCATCTCCGACCAACAACCGCCGACCATTTCTATATGTATAGATTGATAAACTAAAGATGGACCAAATATGTTTATGAATTATAAATATTAAATTGTCATATGATAAAATTTGACACTTAATTTTAATAAAAGTTTTTACGATAGAGACTAAATTGTTACAAATTTTAAACTATAGGGACTTAAATCGTTACAAGTTAAAGTTCTGTGTCTAAATTGTTACTTTAGAGAAAGTACATGGACTAAAATGTTACCAACTGAAGTTTAGTGACTAAATTGTTATTTTGATGAAAAATACAATGATCAAACGTGCTTTTTAACCTTATTAATAAAGAAAAATAAAATTACATAATTTCAACATTGGAAACAAATTATTAAGAATCTTGTTTTAAAAATATACATACACAAAATTTTGAGAATTTTTATAAAATTATTTTAGAAACAAGCAATAAAAAATAACTCTACAAAGTATTTAAGTTTTTTAGTAAAATTGAAAACTACAAGTAGAAATAGAAATGCCAGTGCACTACGTATCTACAGTAAAAGGAAAAAGAATAAAAGGAAGGGTTCCCACTTACACCATTACTCACGCGTATCAGAAGAAGTGTCCAACACGCTCCAATGAGGGGTAAAACTGTAAAACCACGGATCTCTTTTATTCGTTCCGGGCCGCCGTAAAACTCTGGTTCGGCCTCCTGCCAACCTTTTTTGACAGTCGATTTATTTGACCACCATAAATAAATACTTGATTTTCGATTTATAATTTATTTCTCGTGTACGTTTAACAATTAAATTAAATTAACATAGCTCACGTTAATTGTCATATACTTCAAATTAAGAGGTTATGAGTTCGAATTATTTCTTCAATATGTTGTACTAAAAAAAATTTAATCATGATTTCTTTCATTATACTTTGTTCAATCTAAACATAGATCAACTTGTTAATATTCAACTATTTATCTCCGACTAAAATATCATAAGTTTCAATTTCTACCATCAAATATTGTATTAAAAAATATATATTTTACAAAATGCATGATTAGGATATCCAAGAGGCAAAAATAACAAATTTTTAAAACGAACAACATTTTTTAGTTCTATCGTTACTAGATAAAACATCGAATTATCAACTTTTAAAATGGCAATAAATAGTTTACTTGTTAAACTGTATTTATAGTGAAAAAAGTCACTACTTTCTCAAACTTTTAAGTTTTAAATGAGCTATTGCTATTATTTTTCAATTTACCTATACATATTGTATGTATCCATTGATGTTGCATGAAAAATAGTCGTAGTATGTACTATCTATCATTTTGTTGTTATCAGCCACAACATGGTTCATCTATCTTTTGACCATATGAAGTTGTATTTTGAAATTATTTTATATAAGAACTAAATAATTTTGTAGTTCAACAACACAATATGGAAATCAAATTTTAAGCTTTAAAAGAAATAGCATCTAAATATTCTATTTTCTACGAGATCATCTAAAGTTGTCATCTAATTTTACTATTTCATCCCATAATTAAATAATCCAAAAATCTTCAACATCACATTTAGATAGAGAGAAAAAAAAAAGGGACACCAATTACGCTTTGAATTTATTAGAGGGCAAAAATGCAATCTTCTCAAAATAGCAAATCTCTAAATTTAACCCATTTATTACTAGGACTCCGGTAATAAAAAAAATGTGGAAGGTTAATCTTAATCTTAATCTTATTACAGCATCCAAATCACTGTCCAAATTTAGCTCAGCACAAGGAAGGAAGGAAGGACGGAAGTGGAAAAAAAAGGAGCGGCTGTCATCTTTCGATCTTATCCTCACCCGCGACTTCTTTTTTTACCAACACGCCGTCAACTTCGCACTCTCAGATCTGATGACATGGCAGAATAACATTGGTCCGTCTCGTGAAATCCAACACCCGCCGGTCAGCACCACCACCTTCTTAACGCTTTCGCTTTTTTTCCGTGTCATTTTTGTCTGTATAAATATTCCCCTGTTTCCAATCCGTTCCCAGTGGTCTCTCTCTCTTCCCTCAATTCTCCTCCGCTGCCGTCCGGCCATGGCCGCCGCCGCAGCCCTCCGCCGCATCTCTGCAGTACTCCTCCTCCTCCTCCACATCTCCACCTCCACCGTCTCCATCGGCGTCAACTACGGCACTCTGGGCAACAACCTCCGGCCGCCGGCGGAGGTCGCGAACTTCATCAAAACCCAAACCACATTCGACCGCGTCAAGATCTTCGACGCGAATCCCGACATCCTCCGCGCATTCGCCGGCACCGGAATTCTAGTGACGGTGACCATCGGCAACGGCGATATCCCCCGCCTCACAGACCCCGCCGCCGCTCAGCAATGGGTCGCCGCCAATATCGTGCCGTTTCACCCTCAGACGCGCATTAATTACATTGCCGTCGGAAATGAAGTCCTGCTGATTACTAGGGATCTCGTTCCCCAGCTAGTTCCCGCCATGAGATCACTTCAACAAGCTCTTGTACAAGCCGGAATCACGGACATTAAGGTAATTTGCTTTAGTATGACCTCTCAATATAAACGGTTGTAAATAACGCTAAACTAAATTCAATGTTAACATAAAAATATTTTAATGGTCTGCCTATGAAATTTGAATTCACATCATAGATCTTATTGAACTCGAAACAGGAAGAAGAAAAAAAATTCAGTGATTTTAAATAAACTCCTTTAATTTGTTTCTGATGCTACCAGAATACAATACATTTTGATCCCAAACTTTTAAAGATTCCCAACAAGATATATATGTATACTTTGTTACAATTTTTCATTTTATTTGAAACGTAGCATAATATAAATATGACTTTTCCGTACAAATATACATATTTGAATTAGATTTGAATTATGTTATTTCTTATATATAAGAAATACAAAACTATTTAAAAAAACTTTTAAAATAATGTCCATAAGAATTGACAATACGTTTTTGGGTTTTCCACCAGGTGACTACCCCTCAGGCTCTAATTCTACAAACTTCAAATCCGCCAAGCGCCGGTCGGTTCTTTCCGGCCGACGCCCAAGCCCTGTTCACACCACTGCTTCAGTTTCTACGCGAGACCAAGGCGCCGTTCATGATGAATCCTTATCCATACTTCGGAATGTCGTCTCCAAAACAGTTGAATTTCGCCCTCTTCCGCCCCAACCCCGGCCTCTACGACAAGTTCACCCGCATCACCTACACCAACATGTTCGTCGCCAACATGGACGCCGTCTACTCCGCCATGAAAGCCATCGGATTCGCCGACGTGGACATCGTCGTCGGCGAGACCGGCTGGCCCACCAGATGCGACGGCAACCCTATCTGCAGCCCCGATAACGCCGCTCACTACAATCGCCACTTGATCAACCTCGTCAAGTCCGGCGAAGGCACGCCTTTGATGCCGAACCGCCGATTCGAAGCCTACTTATTCGGTCTGTTCAACGAGAATGTTAAACCGGGCCCGGAAGCCGAGCGGAACTGGGGCTTGTTCCAGCCGGATTTCACTCCGGTTTACGATGTTCCAATCATTATGCGCAATGGACGACGGGTTCGTTTCTAATTCGATTTCTATCTCTTCTATTATTGGACCGCCTGAACCGCCTGCCTTAAAAAGCAAAGGTCGAAGCTTTAGTTTGAGTTAATTTAACCACTAAAATTTATTCTAATTGATCTTCTTCCTATTGATCAAGGTTCTCTCGATATTCAGGAATTGCCCGATCTAATTTAATGGGTTAAAATTAGATCTGACTTAGATTTATCGAATGAAATTGAATTAGTCCAACAATATTTTATTTTTTTAAATACTTTTTAAAACCAAAATTTTTAATTTTTGAATTTCTAATGTTTTTACAATTTTTTTCTTAATGATTATGTTTTTAGTTTGAACCAGGTGTTTACAACCTAATTTTATTTTAAAAAAGTATTATGTGAATATTATGCAGTATCTAAATGTATATTTTGGAGTGATGATATAATTACTGATTTTTTTAAAAAGATTAAATATAATTAATTTTTCAACGTACTACGTCAAAATCACTCCCTTCACACAAAAAATTTCTTGGATCGACGAATTAGTTAATCGGGTGAGATTTTACTGTTTTGCAGCGCAGTGGCCGAAGAGGCGGCCGGGGGAGGCCGAGGCCGAGGCCTAGGCCGGTGGTGGCGTCGTCGGGAAAGAAATGGTGTGTGCCGAAACCCGATGCTGCAAATGATGCGTTGCAGAATAATATAGACTATATTTGCAGCTTGAATACCGTCGATTGCCGGCCGGTTCAACCTGGCGGCGTGTGTTTTCAACCGAACGACGTCCGATCGCACGCGGCGTATTTGATGAATTCGTATTACCAAACCGCCGGCAGAAACGATTTCAACTGCGATTTCAGAAGCACCGCCGTTATAGCCACAGTCGATCCAAGTAAACGTTCCTTTTTCTTTCATTTTTTATTAGATTTTTTAATTGAATTGACTCGATCGGAATTTTACGGAGTAACCACCGTGTGCGGTGGCTGACCGGCGGCTCTTTCTTGTGCAGGTTACGGCGGATGTAGGTATATTGCTTGACAGATCAAGCGGAGGGAGACGGAGGAGGGATTGGGTTGCGTACGTGCGGGTGCAGGAGAAGAAATTCTGAGACCACGCAAAGGCCAAAATCAACGGAGCCTGCAAATACCTTTTCTATTTTATTTTCTTGTTTTTTTCCCTCTATATGCAATGATTTATTTTCCATATTTATTTGATTTATTTTTTCTGAAATCAATATTTGTTGTAATTAAATCGATTTCTTATAGAAAAAAGTCTTGCTATAATTTTAACAAATGGGATTAGTAATTGCAAGAGTTTTCATTAATTATTCTGAAGTTAATTTAATTTAATTTAATTTATAATAATTTTGCAGTATTATTTTAGAAGCATTTTGATTACTTGAGATACAATCTAACGATAAATTAAAATTTATTGTAAAATTTACATCAACAATTTTTTTTTTTCAATTATGTAATATAGACAAATAACTATAAAAACAATGCAATTATAAATTTCATAATGAGTTTGATTCTAGCTCAACATGAACGACAATAGCATACTAATAATACAAGTCATGAGAGAAGTATTTTCTAATAACAGGTAAAAATATGGCTTTTGAGGGAAGGAACAAATGACAAAAAACAATGTTCAACATGAAAAGCAAAAAAGAAAATTTTGTCCTAAAACAAGCTAGCGAAATCATGAGACAATATATAACATAGTTAATATGTGTATTTTTAATAAATGTATTTACTGTTTAGCAAATTAGAAGCAATAACAATTTTACAATAATTTAATAAATTTTGATATTTATTTAATCTCTCTCCATAAGTTGCAGTCATTTTTGTTTTCTAAATTTAAAAAAAAAAAACCAAAAAAAAGTCCATCTATATTTGAAATAGGGACTTCCCTTTGAGAAGAAAAAGAAAAGAAAAGAAAAAGAAAACTTCATTTTGTTGCCACACACGCCAGATTTTATTAAAAAGAAAACAATCAAAATTATGGGATTTAATATATATATATATTTATTTATATATAGTTGAATTGGTCGAGCAATTTCAAACTATATTAAAGAATTTAGGTTTATATCTATTGAAATTTTAAAATTCTGTTACAAAAAATAAAAGTCTCTCTTATATTCATAAATTAAACAAGGTAAACAAATATAAGTTCATTATAAATTCTCAAGGTTGCGTACTCTAATAGTCTGTAAACTTTAAAAAATGTGTGATAGACTTCTAAATTTTTATTGTCATCTCTAATAAGTCATTAATTTAAAAGGAAAAATGTTTTGAGTATGTTGTTAAAGTTTTAATTTTGTATCAAATATTTGACCTATAGATACTTTTCAAAATTTAGGACTTTGAGACATATTTTTAATGCTTAAAGGTAAAGATTTATCAGACATAATTCAAAGAAGTTAAGAGAATAAGTTTATAATTTAAAAATTAATATAATGAGAATTTACAAAAAAGGTGAGGTGAGGAATTTTTATTTTGTTTTTTGAAAATCAAGTTTTATATTTCCGTTCGGTGTTTTCTTTAATATTATTTTGTTTCGTTTTTGGGATTGTTCTGAACTTTAGTTTGAAGATAAAGTGTAAAATAAATAAAAATTTTTGATAACTAAAAATGATCTCTCTCTCTCTCTCTCTCTCTCTCTCTCTCTCTCTCTCTCTCTCTTTCTTTCTTTCTTTTTTTTTTTTTTTTACAATTATACTTCTAAATTTTTAATGGTAAAAACAAAATCTTCTAATTTTCATAAATGAAAAAATTAGACCGTTAAATTTTCGTTCGTGAGTGAAAAAAGTAAAAAACTGCACTCTTAAACTTTCTACTAGTTATATATATATTATACTTTACTAGCTAAAACGTTAGTAACGTTTATTAATCAGGTATAATATTTGAATTCACATCCTAATTATATTATATTAAACCAATTTTGTTTAGTTTAACAATTGTGAGGATGAGAATTCGAATCTTCAATTTTTTAGTCGATGATAGATATCTTGACTAGTTGAATTATGTTTAAGTTTGGGACAAAATAACTCTTATTAATTGTCCAATCACATCATAATTTTATAAAATAATAAAATACTACCTACACATGCAATGCAACACGTTTGATATTGCCTTTGGATACGATATGCTTTAAAATTATATCTATAATATATATAAAAGTATGTGGAATAAACTTTTATCGGACAATTTTAACCTTGGCTTTTCTATAATATATATACTATCCTTTTATTAATTAAAAAAAATTAATGGAAATTCACCCACTAACAGTGACCCATGCCCATGCCCATGCCCAAAATCATGTAGCCCATAGTTTAGGGAAAAATAAATTATTACCTCCTTCATTAATACCTACAAATTACTGCCAATGTAAATAGCTTCTTCCTAACCTCACTCAGTACTAAATAGTTAATATCTTATTAAAATTAAAAAAAAAAAAATAAAACTTGACGTAAATCTTTAAATATATAAAATTTTCATACTTAAATACATGACTTTTATTCATTCTCAACATTCTCAATTTTATAAATATATAAACTTTTCATTTTCTCACACAATTTTTACTATATATATAGTTCTAAGTTTGTCAATGTCATTTTGAATTAAAAAAAAAAGAATTATCAAAACTTATAGTAATTTGAAGAATAATAGAGATAAATATAAAGCATGAATCCGTTCCATTGATGAATATAAGAAGTAAAATATTTTCATAATATTATTTTTCTATTAGTTTTTTCACTTTATTAGTTTATATTTTATATCAGTATTGTTATGATTCTTGTTCTTTTCGAGAAACTGAAATCTAATATATGATGTACGATGAAAAAATTGAAAATTTTGAAACACATCTTCTGAAAAATTGATCATATATTTCATTATCAAAGAAATTGTGAAACTAACTCGTACAATTCAACAAAGAGGTTGAATTGTCTATATTCAATTAAACCAAGTAATTTATTAACAATTTTACTGATTTTATGAATATATGCTAACTCTTTGGATAAAAAGTAGACAATAGACATATTCGATTATTTCATTTTAAATATTATGGTAGCTTTTTAATATTTAATGTTTATTCATTTTTGTTTGAGAAAGAACTTAATGTTGTCCATTCTAAAAAAATCTACTAAATGTTATTAAATTAATTATTATTTTTGGTCGAAAACATGTTTATTTAAATAATTTTATATTATTTTATAGTTAATCTTAAAAATATTTTATTATTTTAAATTTTGATGCATGCTTTTAAATTTGTATATTTTAATTTTAGTTAAAGTATGTTATGAATATTGAATGCCAATGCTAAAAGTTTGTTCAAATGTTTTTTTAATTCAAATTAGAAATGTGTAAATTAATTTTAATTTTAATAAAATATAAATTATATTAGATTAACTAATAATTGATAGGATTGATATGGTAAACTTATACATGAATTATCATAAAAAAAGAAAAATTAAATCAACTTTTATATCTATAATATTTTAGTTCTAAGTATTCAAGTGAAAAAATTAGATTAAAACTATAAAATTTGTGTAATTTATATATACTTTTTTAAGTTACGAATCCTAACTTCTTCCTTCCACCCTTACACATTTCTCACATTCATATAACTGACTTTAAAAATTAAAATACTAGTTAAAGAAAAATTTGAAATGATATAATAATTATGATAAGGCTTCTGGATATATTTGTAATATATTATTATAATTAAATATATAACTTTTTAGTAAATATTTACATTATTTTTAGTTTCTCTCCCATTATTTATTTTTTTGAGGCACTTCATTTTTTATTTTCTTATTATTATTATCATCTTGAAAATAGGCACTTATTCTCTTGTCACACTTTCCATAGGTAAATTTCTTTCGATTTAATTTTTAACTTATTTCCAAAGGCAATTGCTTCCGTAGCATAGTGGTAGTGCGTTCGAAAGGTCATGAGTTCGATCCTCGTCGGGAGCTTTATAAAATTATAAAATCTAGGATACAAAAATGTTAATATAAATAACAATAAAAAAAGAAAAACTAGTTTTTTTTTAATAGAGAAATTTTTGGGAAACTTTGTTTTTTCCACTATGATTTCTTATGTCTTCTTTCGTGCAATCATGTTTCTATACTCAGTTTTTCCCTCCAAAATATTCATTAATAACATGAAATCAGATATCATACAATAATTGATGTATATTTTAAATCAAGTAAATTATGATCTTCGTTTTCAGTCATAGAAACGATAAAATGCAAATTGCTTCCCAAGTGCATTTTAAATAATGACAATAAGACATGATAATAAATTAATAAATAATAATCATGAGAGACTTTTGTCTGAATAAATAAAATAAGTACCGGGAAAAAAAAAACTACAGCATAACCAACTGTGGCGAAAATTACTTTATTAAAATAGACAATTAAAGAATAATAGCAAATCCATCCACAAGATTGTAAAAATTATTGAATTTAATTGACATAGAATATATTAGAAAATCAATAATTTACAATGTCTTTGGAGTGGGAGAATCGAACTCATTATCTCTTTATCATATATATATATATATATATATATATATTTTATCGCTGAACTAAGTTCACATTGACAATTAATAATGGACAATTAATTTAAATTATGTTTATTAGTTAATAAGTGAGGTTAATATGGATTGTTTTGTAGTATTACCCTTCAAATCCTCAGAAAATTTAAACCTATAATCAAATGCTACTGATGTCTTAACCAATTGAACTTGAAACAAGATTATGGTAGACCACAACATTAATTACAATAAAATTATATATTTTATATCCAATTAAGAAAAACCAATTACATGATTGTAACCAAATAACCACATGAACATAATTCAACGGTGAATATTATCTACTCTAATAAATTATTATTTACCATGTTTAAATCTCTCCCCTCTTGTTGAATTATAAAAAAAAATGATATTATACTAGTTAAAACATTAGTAACATTTATTAATTAATTATGTATAAGGGTTGGATTCACACCATAATATTATATTAAATCAAATAATATTCCACTAGTTTAAAAATAAAATACAAAATCGATTTTCTGACTAAACCAACCACCGATCGGTCAGCGATACCACGTTGATGAATTTAGTCGGTTTCCATTTTTTTTAAACCGGTGAGTCGGTTTCTTACCGTGGTTTTGTAAAAAAAAAAATCGGATCCGGACTCCTATCGTTTATATGCAAATTTCACAATTTAGTTTTTAATATATCTTATAAAGAAATCGCGTGCGTCTAATTGAAAGGTCGTAAGTTCAATCTCATCGGGAGCTTTAAGATTTAATTTTCATTATTTTAATTAATGAATTAAATACATTCATCTAGAAAATAATTAATCTATATAAAGTAGAAAATTAAGTGGGTTGAACTGGTTATACTATTGGATAAAAAATGTCACATTTTAAATTTATTTCAATCCACCTTCTAACCTGTTTTGTTAGGTAATTGCTTTTGTAGCATAGTATAGTGCGTTTGATTCGTAAGCACAAGATCGTGATTCGATAATTTTATTTTAACATTTAAATAAATTATAATTTTTAGATTTACAAATTGGTTAAGCCATATATTTTGACATTAATTGTAGAGTGTTATTATTTATACTTTAATTTGTTTTTGTAAATTAACATTTTATTTTACAAAACATCTGCTTCCGTAGCATAGTGGTAGTGCATTCGCTTCGTAAGTGAAAGGTCACGAGTTCGATCCTCGTTGGGAGCTAATTTTATATTAATAAATTAATATGTTTGGTTTAACTATAGAATTAAATGCCTCCATTTAAAAAAAAACAATTTTAACCTTTACAAAATTACAACATGTAAGTAAGGATGATAATTCCAACAACTAGTTGAACAATATTTTAATTCTTTCAATTAACTTTTTAATTTACTCTACAAGACATTTCCTCACGTATCATAATGATAGTACATTTGTTTTGTAAACGAAAGGTTGCGAGTTCCATCCTCGTTGGGAGCTAAATTTATTTTCAATTATTTCATATATTTTAAACTAATCAAGTAAATGCCATTTTTTTCCTTTTTTTCTTTAGTGTATACATCCATCTAAATGATATAAAATTAAAATTGAAAATGACAGACAGCTTTCAAGAAAATTAAAAAAGAAAACTGAAAAATGACATATCTGAAATATAATATAATCTATTAATTTTCAAACCATGAATATATTGTTATTTTTCTTTTTTAATAATTTCAAAGACGCAGCACAAAATTGAAAATGACAGACAGCTTTTAAAAAAAAAACTAAAAAAAAAAACTGAGAAATGACATAATCTGAAATACTATATAATCTATTATTTTTCAAACCCTGAATTCTGAATATATATTTTAATAATTTATCTGAAGAGAGAGAGAGAGAGAGAGAGAGAGAGAGAGAGAGAGAGAGAGAGAGAGAGAGAGAGAGAGAGAGAGAGAGAGAGAGAGAGAGGTGGTTTTGTTTTGACCGCAATATTGTAAACAAAAGAAGACGCCATAGCCAAAAAGCCACCGACAAATCAAAAGAAGAAGAGAAAAAAAATGGAAGATAGAGAGAAGAAGAAGAAGAAGAAGAAGAAGCAAAAGCACCACCACCATCAATCCGGCGGCGCCACCGCCAATTTACGGGCTTCCGATTTCTTCTTCAAGCCTTCCTCCGCCGTCAAAGGCCTTCGATTCGGCGGCCAATTCGTCGTCAAATCCTTCACAATCCGGCGAGCTAGGGCTCTGGAATTCCTCCAACTCCTGTCTCTGCCGCCGCACCACGACGGCGACGGGGGCGGTGGAGGAGAACTCCCGTTCGCGACAACCGCCGCGTTCCTCCCGACGAATTTCACGATCTTGGCGCACCACGCGTTGCACACTCTCACGCTCGGCCTCGGCACGAAGAAATCGAAGGCGATTCTCTTCATCTTCGAGACGGAGGCGCTGAAGGACGCCGCCGGCCGCCTCTGGCCGGCGGAAATTCCGCTCGGCGAAGCGAACCGGCGGCTGATTCGGGGGCTGAACGGCTGTGAGATGGCTAGGTTTAAATTTAGAAAAGGCTGTTTAACTTTCTATATCTATGCGGTGCGGGAAAAAGGCTGCTTCGGATTCTCCGCCGTCGATGATCTGAGAAGAATTTTAACGGCCGTTATTGCTCTCCACGATTTCTTGGACCACACCGCCATGCTCGCGTTACCGAATCAGAGAACCATCGGCTACGGCGGCGGCGGCGGCAGCTTTACGCCGCCGCCCGTCGCCATGGCTCACTGAATCTCTCTCCGAAATTGATCTCTTCTTTCTATCTTTATTTATTTGTTTGACATTTGATTCCTGCAACTTTTTTCCTTATGATGCAACAGAGATTTGATTTTTACACCTGGAAAGTTACACGTTAACATTTTCAAACTACTTGTAATTTTCCCGTCGATTTTCCCGGGTAAATAATGGAATCGTCAAAAGAAGGGGGTGAGAATTTAGGGATTTTATTTTTTGATTGTTAAAATATTATTATGTTTTGAAATTTTGAAGGAAACGAGATGAAGACGTCAGAGAGGGGAAGCGATTGGCTTTAATTTTGAGACCCGTGCCGCAGCTTGCAGTTTCTGTTTCTGTAAAAATTTGTTTTTGTTTTTTGATTTTGGAATAATCTCACGTGGATTATTTTTTATTTTTAATTCTTTAGATAAATTTTAGAATAAAAAAATAATCAGCAAATCTATTTCCAACTATAGATCATATAATTTTGTTATTAATTAAAAATCAAAAAGTTCAAAATTATCAAGGATTTTACCTTTCTTTTTTTAAATTTCTTTTTTCTCTTGTTCGGTTGACAGATAAATATGAGTTTATACAAGGATATGAGTTTATACAAGGAAATGTTTGGCTGGCATTTGATAGTCACAACGAACTTAATCGAGTTTGTGTTGTTTATAATTGGAAGGTTAAATTTGTGTAGGATGTGTTTGGAAGACCGAGTTTGTGTTGTTTATAATTGGAAGGTTAAATTTGTGTAGGATGTGTTTGGAAGACGTAGAAAGTTGGGTATTAAATTTATGTCTACATTTTTATACATTTATCGATATCAATATATAGACGTAAATAAGTATGAGAAAAAGAAAAGAATCAACAAAATATAAAAAGAAAAAAAAATCATAATATTAATCCTAAGAAATTTTTACTTATTTAAAAATAATAAAGAAACATATTTGTCAATTTCATTAACTAAAAATATTATTCAAATATTTTGAAAATATGAGTAGTTTAATAGAAATACATATGGATTCCTCAAGTACGGTAAATAAGCCGAGGCCAAAAGATGGAAAAAAAAAATCGCCCACCGTGGGGTTCGAACCCACGACCACAAGGTTAAGAGCCTTGCGCTCTACCAACTGAGCTAGACGGGCTTTGATATCTGATCTCATTTAATTCAGAATATATTTTTTATTATAAACTTCCAGTTCTGCATTTAGGAACACGGCACCGGCAGGTACCAAACGACGCCCTTGGGAGAAGACTCTGAGCGCGACAATGGCGTCTCTGTGGCCTTTGTTGGAGGTTCTGATCTATCTCCTTCTTGTTGCAGCTTTTGGATTACTCTCTGCTCTTCTCTTCCAAGCTAACAGAAGAAGACTTAACCATGCGTATGGAGTTCTTCACCATTTAATTTATTCTCATCTGGTTTCCGCTTCCGCAAATTTTGACGCCTTTCTCCTGTTTCCTTGCACTAATCTAATATTTCGTCTTTCAATTACCTAATTTTGTATCTGATTGAATTTTAACTCATTAGCCACGTTGAAGCTCCCGCGGTCTTTGAAGATCCTAATACGTCGACGCAGGCATTTCCCCACCCTCTCCGATTACATTGAATTGAATTTTTTTATGATGATATTGCGTTCTGTGATTGAAGTCCGGAATGAGGTATTCTGGTGTTGAGATTTCTGTTGTTTTATGGCAGGTTTCTTGTCCTTCCATCTTTGATCCGGCTGAGAAGTATATATCTTTGATCATTCCTGCATATAATGAAGAGCTCAGGCTTCCTGGAGCTCTTCAAGAAACAATTGAGTAAGTCGGATTGGAAGTTTGAGTGAATTCCGCCCCCCTCCCCCATTTTTTTGGTTTTGTTTATATCATTAGCTAATTTGTGCCACAGCGAAAGACAATTCTAGTTAACTTATCAAGCCATATTTTGATCTCACGATTTATTTTGCTTTTAGTTGGAAACTTCAAAAATGTGGTTGTGTCATCTATAGATAATACTTCAAATTTATTGAAAGATGCTGCACATTTGTCATATACACATAGGTCACAATTGTTAGATCCAAACTGTATATTGGTGCTTAATAATTATTCAAAATACGAACAAGGTGTTGGAAGCACCTAAATATTGTCTTCATGCATCTGCAGCACATGCTTGATTTCTTCAGACCTTAGTTATATCATTAATGAGTAGATAATGAATGCAATTTTTCAGAGAGGTTCACTTGGTTACTAGCTCAGTATTCTGTTTGAAGAACCGCTTAAGAAAGGTGGCAACATTTATGCACAATAACATGTTGTATTTATTTTGTAGTTATCTTCAGGAACGCGCAGCAAAGGACAAGTCATTCTCATATGAGGTACTGATTATCTCTTAAAAGTTCAGCAATGATTTAACTTTGTGCAAGTCACCTCTTAAAAAAGTTAGCAATAATTGCTTTAATCCGAATCTTGTGACTTGTTCAAACATTTTACTGGTCTTATGAAAACATTAAATAGAGCTTTTTCTAACTGTGTGCCATGAGACATAAGGAGTTAAATTCTTCTTTCTGTTAGTGTTAGGTAATTCATTGTGCTGGAACTGGAAATAACTTGTTTTCCAAGACCGAAAATGTTTCACTCTTTTAGAACTTTGGTCTAGTGTCTTTCTTGATAAGTTGTAGAAAAAATCATTAAATAGTCCGTGGGTTGTATTAACGTTCTCCCTCCTGCCTGAATTCCTCTCTTGAGTAAGGACAAACATCATGAGATCGCTGTGTTTAGTCTTGGAGAATACATTTAACTTGTTTATTTGTTAAGGTTTCATTTCTTAGTATGTATTATTCTGTTGATGAAGTTTCTCATTGTTCTGACAGAACTTTCTATAGATTTCCCATTAAGAAGGCAAGTGCTAAATTTGTAGCAGATGGTATACAAGAAACCCCGAACTCTCCCTATCCAATTTCCTTGACAAACTGATTCTTTCTTCACTCCTATCTCTTATTCGTTCAGTTAACATGACCTCACCCAATTCCAAAAGCTAATTATATCCTCTCACTCCCTCCTCATTATTTAACTATCCAGCTCAATACCTAGCTGACTGTGGAATTGTGGATCCATTTTTTCCACCAAAAATTGAACTCATTCAACTAGTTTAGCTGGTATCTTCCTCCTCCCATAGAAGAACACTGGGACGTATCATGTTCTTTCTAACCCAATGACAATCATTTCAGAACATAGCATACATTTTATTGATTCTCTAATTCTAAATTTTTGAATTTGATGAAAACTTGATCAGGTGGTAATTGTTGATGATGGAAGCAGAGATGGGACAAAAAGAGTAGGTTCAGACTTTTCCAAGAAGTTCTCAGTAGACAATGTGAGGGTTATCCTTCTTGGAAGAAATCATGGAAAGGGAGAAGCTATCAGAAAAGTGAGTCCATTCTAAATAGGTTATTTTATTTGTTATCTGTTTCTGATGTTACATTCTCATATGGCAACAATGCATTGAAATCTCTAGTCTCCCTGGAAGCATTGTTAAACAGGGGATGTTGCATTCACGTGGTGAATTACTTTTAATGCTGGATGCTGATGGAGCAACCAAAGTGAACGACCTAGAAAAACTTGAAAATCAGGTTATCTTTATTATTCATGTAAACTGGTGATGTTTTGATTGAACTGTTATTCTTATAGTTTTGCCTTGGGCGCATTAAATTTTCAATATAGCTACTGAGGACTACTTTATGGCCTTCCAGATCCATGCATTTGCCAAAAAGGAGTCTAATGGTTCTAGTTTTAGAATTTCTGATATTCCTGTTGCTGCTTTTGGTTCTCGTGCTCATCTGGAGGAAAAGGCTCTGGCTACAGTTAAGTATTTTTTTACACCAAATAATTGTTATTATTATTGCCCGCTGTATATTTTTCTTTCATTCATATGGTTTTTCATTAATATAATAGATGTGGACATTCTAACAAACACGCGCATATATATATATATATATATATATATATATATATATATATATATATGATGTTATTATTTTGAATTTGAAAAGGATTGTTTAGCCTTAATCCGAACCATTTCACGTATTTTTCAGAGGAAGTTGTATCGTAATTTCTTGATGAAGGGTTTTCATCTTGTGGTTCTCTTAACTGCCGGTCCGGGAATTCGTGATACCCAGGTGATTTGTGCTTTCCAAATGACGTAAATCATTTACCAACATTCTAGTTTGATTGCATACCATATATTACTGTAAATAACCTGTTAACTCAAAGTCAATATATTTTACAGTGTGGTTTCAAGATGTTTACCAGATCTGCAGCAAGAAAGCTTTTCACAAATATTCGTTTGAAAAGGTAGATAAATCTCGTACAACCTTATTTGTCCTTGCTCAATTTCAAAAGCAGATTCTCATAGCATTGCACAACTGATATTGTTCTGATTCTGTGTCGGCATTTATGATAACTTGGTAAAATTAAGATAACATGCAGCATTTCAGTGCTTTGTCATCTCTCTCTTTCTGTGTTTTGTTATTTTGCCTTTTTTTCGCGCTCTGCCTTCAGTACTCTATTATCACAGAATCTCTACCGTACATTTGATTATTGAAGGAAAAGTGATGTCGAATTTTGAATGACAAAAGAGACCATGACATTGACAGAAAAATAAGGCTAATTTCCCCATTGCCCTCGCATATTTACTGTGGTCTCTCTGTCCCTTTGATGCAGTCCTTTTTTTTCTTCAATTTGTTTCACTGCTGTACCACTTCATTGGATGCCATCTAGAAGATGAATTCGAATCACTCATGTGCATTTTTTATACATTTGCATATATTGTTCAGGGAACTAACTCTGCTATGCGCTTTGTGCAGATGGTGCTTCGATGTCGAGATTGTTTATCTTTGCAAACGGTTTCGTATTCCTATGGTTGAAATATCCGTGAACTGGTCCGAAATCCCTGGATCAAAGGTAAATCCGTTGAGCATTCCCAACATGCTTTGGGAGCTGGCTCTCATGTCTATGGGATATAGGACTGGTATGTGGAGAGTTGATACATAACCTTTTTTGGCTGTCCCATAATGACAGCAACCTTGGAGAAGAATGAGTTGATTTAGGTACAAATACATGCTCAAAATGTTAGTTTTACAAGGAGTGATATCTTGATCTTTATCAGCATGCTTAGGTAATCCACAGCC
This sequence comes from Momordica charantia, assembly GCF_013281855.1. NCBI lineage: Eukaryota > Viridiplantae > Streptophyta > Magnoliopsida > Cucurbitales > Cucurbitaceae > Momordica > Momordica charantia. The sequence continues at coordinate 25,948,003 of NW_028275167.1, read as the reverse complement.
TGACCATTTTATTTGTGTAAAACTATTGAGATGTTTAAAGCTTTATTCTTCTTACCTTCACACCAGTTTATGAATTTTGATGTAAAAGTCCTAAAGAATTATAAGCCAAGTTTAAGGGTTAAAAAAAAATTATATTGTCGACAATCTAGATAAATTCTTTTGTTGTAAACTTTCAACTTTTTCACGAGAAAGTCGTAGCCAGAATATGATTGAAGTGATTGGTTTTTTCATAAGGACCATTAAAGATAGTCAAAGTTCAGATTCTGATTTTTCCATTTATGAAAAAAATGCAAACTGGGGAGGAAAAATGATGAACGTGTTGGATTCTAAGTTGGAAAGATATAATTTCCTCTCATTATTTATTTATTTTTTGAAACAATCTTCATGCAAATCTTAAACTGGAAAATTTGAAATCCATAATTTGCTGATGAGAAACCCTAAACAATTAATGTATCAACAATTGCTTAGCGTGTGTATTTAAAGGATAAGATTCCCAGAAGCAAATTCATACCTTCTAGAATTCCAACATTGGAAAAGTTTTACCTCACCGGTTCTACAAGGGACAGTAATTTATAGGCTAAGGCAAACAATTTTAAGGTAAAAAGACAAGAAATTGATAGAAGGGAAATATCAAATATGATAAAAAAAATAATAAGGGTTAATGGTACAGATAAGTTTCAGAAAAAAAAATTGTAAATATGATACAAAATTGAATACATGCGACTATTATTATTTACCTTGACCAATATCTAAGCCAACCAAATTGTATAATTTAGTGATTACTATGATTTAGCTCAAAATAATTATCAATTATATAAAGAACATAACAAAACTTACGTGTTGATCGGTCGACACTAATTTTTATGCTCACCACCACTAAAACTTTTTTTGATTACTTTTATGCATTGTAAAAATTTAACGGTAGTCAGTAGTCTGTACTAACTGGTTAGAATAGAACCTAAATAATTTTTCTTAAATAAATTAATAGTTAGAGGAAATAGTCAACCTCCCCCGTAACAATTATGCAATAATAGAACCTAGAATTCTTTCCTATCTCCATCTCTTTGGTCCCAAAAAAAAAAAAAAAAACCTACTTTTTAAAGTTATTTAAAGCTGTTCAAAGGCTTTAATATAACAAAGCTGTTTCAACAAGTAAGCCTCAGAAATTTCAAAATTTGTTTTCTTTCATAATCTTGAAGTAGTTCATTACATCTGCTAATACACTTTTTGGGAGCAGTTGAATGGAGCAGTTGCATTTCTTATGTCATTTAGAATTAGAAAAGAGGGTTTAAATGAAACAATGGGGTGGTTTCTCTTGAATGTTCATTTTTCAAGCAACAAAAATCAAAATGGAAGAGGAAAACACTTCTTTCCATGGATTATTGAAGAAGCAAGCTTCTTTCTTCTTCAAATCAAAGTTCAAAATGGCTCGTTTGGCCTTCACTGATGTTACTCCTGCGCAACTGTAAGTCATTTAAATTTGACTTTCCTTTCTTACCTTTCTTTTTACTTTTCAAAAATGGAGTTTCAACTAAAGACCCAAAAAGGGTTCCACAACTCTCCACCGTTATCAATGGGGTGCTTTTTCGTTTCTTTCCTTGTACTGGAGAGATATAAGTTTTCGAGTTTAGTGGTAATTTAATATGGTATCAGGTTGAGCTTGACCAAACATAGCGGTTTAAGCTAATAGGTTAGGTGATGATATAATTTTATATAAAATAGAATGTTGTTTTGTGATTTGGGTTGGGATTTTTTCAGGCTGACAGAAGAAGCCACAAGTGGGAATCCATGGCCACCAGACGCACCCACCATGAGAGTGATAACAAGGGCAGCTTTTGAAGTTAATGATTTCTTCAGAATTGTGGAGATTCTTCACAACAGGTTTCTAAATTCTTCAACTCCAAAAAGTATTTGATGTTCCTATATTTTTTTGTTATTCAACATCTTTAAAAATTCACAGTCTCAAACAATTAGACACGAACTTAAAAGGTTAAGGGTCTATTAGACACAAAATTGAAAGTTTAAGAACATATTTTGTAAAGTGAACGACCTGTTAGGTAGAATCTAGTTTAGGGACTAACCTTGTAATTTAACCGACTTTTCCAGCATTCCTTGTTTTTTCCTCTATTGATTGTTTCTTTAAAAACACAAATGCTTGTTGTGAAATTCAGACTAAAGAAATTTAAGGCAAAAGATTGGAGAGCAGGTTATAATGCTCTGATATTGTTAGAACATGTTCTAACACATGGGCCACAGAGCTTTGCTGAGGAATTTGAGGATGATCTACAAATTTTTAAAACAATGGATGGCTTCCACTTTCTTGATGAGAAAGGGTTAGTTTTATTTAATAATTGCTTCTTTTTTTTTTCCCTAGATTTTCTTATAGATTTTCCCATTTTAGAATTTTAATTTAATTAAATTGAATTTCAAAGCCTGAATAATTGATGGGGTGTATGTAAATCTTCCTCAAAATCATAGTCCAAAAAGAATCATTGAAAAACCAATCAAGAAACAGACAACAAAAAGACAAATTTAGAAAATAAAAATATCCCAATCGAGTCATTTGATGACTTTTTTTTTTTAAATTTAAAATTCTGGTTTATTTACTAATAGTTATTTGTTTTATTGTATATATTCCAAATTGTTTTGAAAGCATATACTAGAAAGTTTAGAATCAAATCCAACGTAAGACATACTATGGAGTATGAAATGTCAAATTTATGCTATATTAAAAAAATAAAATTGTGATATTTTTTTTAAAATTCATATTAAGTATATATTATGGAGTAAAATTCCACTTTTATTTTTAAAGTTATTAAGTAAAATTTGAAAACGTTTAAAATAGTAATTTTTAAAATTTTGTTTTTTTTATTACTAAAATTTGGTCATGGATTTTAAAAGGTAAAAAATTAAATATAAAAAACAATAAAATATATATAGTTCATAAACTAAAATTTTAAAAGAGAAAAAAACATAACCGCAAAATTATTTTCAAGCAGGGAATAAAAAAATTCAATCCAACACCAAAAAAAAAAAAACCAAATCTAGTAAAAACAATAAAAATAATCACCGACATAACAATAATATGACTGAAAAAAAAAGCAACAATATCAGCCATTTCATGAAATTTAAATTTGAAATATCAAAATTATGGACTCTGGACTTTGCTCATCGAAAATAAAGCATTCTTTAAAAAAGTAATAATAATTTCTCAGCTTCGTTTTAGAAAATTTCAGAAAGAAACAAGCCCTAATTCAAATTGCAGATTCAATTGGGGACACAAATAATTTCTCAGCTTTTTTTTAGAGGTTTTCGGAAAGAAACAAGCCCTAATTCAAATTGCAGATTCAATTGGGGACACAGCGTGAGAAAGTTAAGCGCAAGAGTAGTAAAACTTCTCGAAGACAGAGAATTTCTCAAGGAAGAAAGAAGTAGAGTTCGTAACCTGAGTCGCGGAATCCAAGGCTTCGGAAACTTCAGCCATCGATCCTTTCCGACGACGGCCGATTCACATTCCGGAAAGTACAAGCGATACAATTCTGAGTGCATCGACCGGCGATCCGATCGGGCGGCGCCGGCAAGAGAGAATTCACCGATCAAGGAGAAAGAGGCGGAAAGGAGATTGAAGGAGGAGGGCGATTCAGAGTCGAAATTGGGCGGAGGAGGTGAAAATACGAAGGTCGATCATCCGTTTTGTGAGTTTAAGCATCAGGTTTCAGAATCTCTTCTTTCTTCTTCTATCGAATGGTGAGATTTTGATGCTTCGGGAAGAAGAAAACTGGACTGAACTCGCATTTGTAAATTATATATATGAGTATGTAACCTGACCCGACAATAGGAAGAATAAAAAGTTGTAATATATCATTTTATTATATGGGTATTAATTTTTCTATATTTCTATCCAAATTTTCATATGTCTATCTGCATCGATATCAGATATAAATTGACATTTGTATGGTATAAAAATTGACAAAATATGAAGAAAAAAATCAATATAGTATCACTAATATAGTAACAATATCCACCATGAATACTATGTACTTCTTTTTTGAAGTCTGAGAAACAATGAATTGCCAATGTTTTAATTTAATTTTCACGAGGTAAACTAACATTTCTATAGTAATGCAGAAAAAATATATAAAAAATACCTATATAATATCACTAATAAAGCAACTATGAATTGTTTATGATTTAATTTAATTTTTTTACCAATTAATTTATTTTAAAAAATATCTATCAACATAGAAATTTTTTTTTTTGGTGGTTTAGAATAATCATTTGATTAGTTTTCTTAGAATCTTGTGAGATTTGATTACGATATTTGGTTGTCTGAAAATCTGTAAATTTTAATATATTATTTCAAATACTTTATCCAACAAACTAGGTTTAAAATAACCAATAAATTTTTAATTTGGATAAGATTAATTAGATTGGTTTAGATGTTAATGATAAAATATGAATGTGAGAATTTTTAAACTATTGAAAACAAAATTGAAACTCGATATATTTAACCTTAAATTACAAATATTAATATAACAGTATTTAAAGCTGATCATACGAACATGGCAGAATGAAAATAAGAATTAACAAGAAAAATTGTTCTCCAGGTTCAACATGAGGTTCTTAAAAATCAAAGAATCAAGTTCCATAGATAATAAATTTATCAAGTACTACTTGATAAAATTACATTACATACATATTGGTTCAAAGGAAAAAAGGAATAATAAATGAAAATTATCATAAACTTGATATTTTGTAGACTTTGAATCAACAAAAAGTAAGTAAATAAAACAAACCACATGATGTGAAATCCCCTAGGCCCCTATACTTTGACAGATTGAGAGAGAAATAAAAATCTTGGTGTGGAAATAAAATCATATGACAAAAATTTGTGAAAACTTTTCAATAACAGAGTATTATTGAAAGAATTTGAACCGTTTTAGCAATCAAAATTCAGGCCCTTCTCAAAGTCATCGCTCCAAAATTAGAACAACAGAAGGAATAAACAAAACTAAAGTGAAAGGAAGGAGGCTAACAAGGCTGCTTCGAGTTTCATTCCATATCACAACATTTTTTGCTCCATCTCTTCACCAATCAATCTTCCTATTCTTCCCCCTCCTTTAGAAGCATTTCCTGTGAACGATCGACGGTCCAGATTCGTCATACTCGGCCTTGGCAATCCACATCTGCAATCACAAAAAGGGGTAAGAAAATTAGAGTCATCTCATTTGATCTATATTAGTAGTTCATTGGAAAGTATGGATTGAAAAAAAAACCACCTGTTGGAAGGTGCTAAGGGATGCTAAGATGGATCCTCCAATCCAGACACTGTACTTTCGCTCTGGTGGCGCCACGACCTTTATCTTCATGCTGCTCGGGGCGAGGGCGGAGATCTCCTTGCTCATTCTATCGGCAATGCCGGGGAACATGGTGGAACCACCAGATAGGACAATGTTGCCATACAGGTCCTTCCTAATATCTACATCACACTTCATGATGGAGTTGTATGTAGTCTCATGAATGCCTGCTGCTTCCATTCCGATCATGGAAGGTTGGAAAAGAACTTCGGGACATCTGAATCGCTCTGCGCCGATGGTGATCACCTGTCCATCAGGCAATTCATAGCTCTTTTCGACCGACGAGCTGGTCTTGGATGTCTCAATCTCCTGTTCATAATCGAGGGCAATGTATGACAGCTTTTCTTTCATATCTCTCACAATTTCACGCTCAGCAGTTGTGGTGAAAGAATAACCACGCTCCGTGAGGATTTTCATCAGGTTATCTGTGAGATCACGCCCTGCCAGGTCGAGACGAAGGATGGCGTGTGGGAGCGCATACCCTTCGTAGATAGGAACAGTATGACTGACACCATCACCAGAGTCCAGCACAATACCTTCAAAAACAAACACAGAGAACCTATTAGCCATTCGCCAAGACCACGCCCAACAAATTACTAGCAAACAACTTGGATGTTCAAAAGTCGGCATTTAAAAAACCATTTTCAAATTATCGTAGAGGATACAAACTAAAATCCAATTTGTGTCAAAAGACATCACATGTATTCTCACTTCGGAGTGTGTCCAAGCAATTAAAATTACATGAAAGCTCTAGCCTCCTATGAGTTAAAATTAAATGAAAAAACCATGGTTTACAACCATTTTGGTTTTAGCTTCCTGAAAATTTCTTTATATATTTATCATCTTTCTCAAAAAAACACATTTAAGTTTAAAAACAAAAACTGGAACATTTAAATAGTGTTTGATTCTTTATCGGATCATAAAAACCCACTTTACGAAGATCTCTTCCTTCTCTTCGGGATCGAAGATCAATTGCAATGCTTTCTTTTTAGTTTTCACAACCTTAAAAAGTAGATAACAAAACAAAGAAACAAATGAGTGTAAGTAGTATTGATATCTTAATTTCAAAAATAGAAAACCAAAAACAAAATGGTCACTAAACGGGGCTCAAGTAAAATGTTGGAAAGGGCTACTTACCAGTTGTACGACCACTTGCATACAAGGACAGAACAGCTTGAATGGCAACATACATAGCTGGAGTATTGAAGGTCTCAAACATGATTTGTGTCATCTTCTCACGATTGGCCTTTGGGTTAAGAGGAGCCTCAGTTAGGAGAACAGGGTGCTCCTCTGGGGCAACACGAAGCTCATTATAGAAAGTATGATGCCAAATTTTTTCCATATCGTCCCAGTTGCTTACAATACCATGCTCAATTGGATATTTCAGAGTCAAAATACCACGCTTGGATTGAGCCTCATCACCAACATAAGCATCTTTCTGACCCATGCCCACCATCACACCGGTGTGGCGAGGACGGCCTACAATGCTAGGAAACACAGCTCTTGGAGCATCATCTCCAGCAAACCCAGCCTAGAGAACAGCACAAAAAACATAATTTCCTCTTAAATGAACACTGAGTTCACAATATGTTAAGAAATGTATAACTTGTAACTCAGTACTACCTTAACCATTCCCGTTCCATTATCACACACGAGAGGCTGAATGTCCTCAGAATCTGCCATATTCTAATATCTGCCAGAAAAAAGAATGCCAGTTATAATAAACAACTGTTATTATATAACATCTCAGCCAGAACAATATTATTGAATAACTATAACTCCCTCAGGACTCTCGACTCCCATATGTATCTACTAAATTAACCAAATTGAGTATGTCATTGGCTATATTAGGATGTACAAGATACCCCACCCCTTCTGTCCCTTCAAATTCCAACAGAAAGAAACAACTGCATAATTCTAGGCATCATAAGAAGATAATATCTTCCGATGGATCTTTTATGAATACAGTTCCAAATCAAATTGACGTCAAAAGTTACCGTCTAAGGATCGATGCAGACCATTAACCAAATTAGAATTTGGTAAAAAGAAATGAAAAAAAGTCGATCAATCAACTTAACAGAAAATACATAACCAATCATGTTTATGATACGATCAAGAAATCGTCGTCGTCGTTCCATCTCGATTACGTCCAAAATCCACATTCCGAAAAAAGAAATAAATCAAGCGTGATAAAAGAGCCACCACATTGCCATTTCTTTAATCCAATAAATCGTCGTGTATGAAACAACATGATCAAAATGAACAACAACAATCCGAAACAACAAACGCGTTATGGAATAACAGAACAGATATGAATTAAGAGAGAGAAAAGATCGAGAGAATGGGAATTGACCTTGGAAATGCGATTGAGATTGAGGCCTGAGGGAAAGAGGAAAGGAGAGGAAGAGAGAGCGAGGGAGGGAGAGAAGAATTTAAAGGAGGAAACGAAGAAGACGGAATGTATGAAGGAGGGGAGATTGAATGTGGACCGTTGGATCTGGAGATGAGAATACAGACTGGATCCACGAGAACTGGGCTCGCTAGCCACACCACCTTCCGCTTTTCCAGTCATTTTTCCCGCTGCTTTCACGCTTTTGCCCTTTTACTATTTTTGTTTCCTCTCTATTCAATTTAATTTAATTACAACATTAACAAATTACAGCTTAAATTTTGGGCTTTTTAATTTTTAAATTTAATACTTTCTGTATTATGTAAATTCATAAATCAAACACCACAAGTTTAAATATATATTTTTTTAATTTTCCAATTTAGCCAGCCTTTCCCTTCCTTTCCATTTGAACCTAAATTTATGTATTACGTAATATATATATATATATTTTTATGGGACGATGGAGGGTATCTTATGAAATTTTGGATTTTGATGTATTAGGGGAAGAGAGGGGAGAAATATTGTTTAGAGATAGGTAGTTTCAACGTAGATAAATTGGTAAGGTACATATTTTCGACTAAAAGATCGTGTGTTCGAATCTCTACCTTTCACATTACACTACAAAAATAAGAGATAGAATTATGTGAAGCCACATGTTAAATTAAAACTTAAAACTTAAGTTTGATTAAGTTATGATGGATTTAATATTGTATATATAGTAGATGTTCCTAAGAAGTTGGAGAAGTGAAACTCAAAAGTATATGAACTTGTATTTATGTAAAAGTATTAATCAATGAGGTAGGTGCTTTAGGCTTCTAATTTCTTGAACGATCATTGAAGTATTTGGCTTTGATTTTGTTGATGGTCGTTGAGATCTTAAGCTTGCCACTTATTGAAGTATTTGGCTTGTAACTTGTTAAAGTTTTTGACTAGTAATCTGATGAAATATTTGGATGGTAACTTGATGAAGTTTCCGACGTTTGTAGATTGCGAAGATCTTCAACTCTTCAAAAAGATTTCAGTCTTCAAAGTCTTGGGAATTTTCTCTTACTCTCGATGCCTCTGGATTTGGGATTGTTGACATTACCATATGACATAATCTATCTAGACTACGGACTAATTTTTATGTCATCAAATGGTCATACACTCTTATTGTTTGATTTGCCACGTGTTGACTTGTAAGGAGACTAAATAAAATAACATGTAATTTCGTATCAATTTAAAATAATGATGTGGCAATAATTGATGTTTGGATTAAATTTATCATTTAACAGCATCAAATTCAATAAGTTTAATCTTGCACTTTTTTTTTAAGTTCAAACAGCAGAGATTCAAACCTTTTGTTATCATTGGATTGACTAATTAAAACTCATGTCATCATTTTGCTTAAGCGTACTTAATAACTTAAAAATAATATGAACTCAAAATAAATTATTTAAGTAATAATAACTCTTTCTTTTTGGAGTAAGTTTAAAATAATGGTTGATTTGATAAGTATTTATGAAAATAATTTTGTTCTAAAACTATTTCCCTAAATATTGTAGTTTTGAAATCATCTTCTGAAGTGATAATTTCATTAATTCAATGTCATCGGGAAAGTTTTGAATAACTTGTTTAATGTAGTGCTCATGTAGGACTTTTGGTATTGTTGATGCAGAAATTTGTCCTCCTTAGTTTCCGTCAAATTCGCACAAATTGTTAAATAATGAAATTGGGAACGAATGTCAACCTGCAAAACCAAATAGCACTGAATATTGATCAATGCTTAAGTTAGAATTGGAATAGTTGAATAAGAAGCGTAAGGTATTTTAGGCTACCTCAATTATGACCTAAGGCGATCATATATTTCTCCTTAATAAAGCCATCAGAAAATCTTCCTCTTTTGAATTCCTTAAATAAATAAAAGAAATTTGAATGTCAGACATTTTTCCATCCTAACAAGTATCTCTACGATCACGAGTTTAAATCATGATTATAGCACTTTTGTAATTTTTGTTCCATTTTCCCTCTTTTAAGAACCTTTTTCCCTAAAACTAATTGACATTTAATTAATAATGATTTTTTAAATAAATTATTATTTATTTAGACATTTCATATCATCTCTTCCATACATAATATATGACAATACAATAATTATTTCGTCGTTGAAAGTCATTTTGCATCGCTGAAGGTTTTCAGCATGAAAACGCTTTCGTCGCAATTGCAACGTTGCTGAAGGTTTTTAGATATCGTCGCAATGTTTGTAAATTAACTTTTAAATAATTATTATATATTTAGACAGTTGTACTTAAATTGACTTTTTCTATAATTATTATTTATTTAGAGCTCTATATTCTCTCTCTACCTATATTAACAAACAATATGAAGCAATGAAAAATAAAATATTATTATTTTTATAAATTTAATAATAACATTAATGTAATTCTTCATTTAATTTCACAATTATATAAATTTATTTATATATTTAAAATTAATTTAAGTCCTTGAACTATTAGTTTATTTTTAAAATTAATGTAGTTATTATAATCTACTATAAAGTTTTCATAATTTATAATAATCAAATAAAAATTAATTTTATTAAATTAAAAAAATGTACATAAAAGGAAATTTGAATGTTAAATGAGAGAAATGGGGGAATATTAATTAAAAAATAAATAAAATATGAAGAAAGAAAATTGAGTAAAAAGGGGGAAATATGCTACCTTCAAGATTTGATCCCATGACCTATAGGATATTAATTAAGTAAGAAAACCGATGGCCTATTAGTCTACGCGAGCACAGTCAAAACAATTAAATTAGTTTTTTTTTTTAAAACAACAAAGTAGTTTGGAAAAAATATTTTCAAAATATGTTTAAAAATCTATTTTCTTTAGAACAAAACGTGGAGTTTGAAGATGTGAATATCTATCTTTTATTGCTACGATTTTGGCTACTTTGTCCTTTGTGGGAATCCTTAGGCGGCTCCCTTTGGATGGGATCAAATCCTTATTAGCCTCTTTTTGAGAATAAAAGAAAAAGGTAAAATATGCTAAAATCAATCCTACACCCACAAGCTTAAGTTAATTAGAGAAAAAATAACTCGGACATTATTTTTTTTTAGAAAAGATATATCATTTCATTAACGAGTATGCGAGAAAAATACAAGACAAAAAAGGTTGATTAGATAAAGGCAATTCAATTAAGAGAAATGATAGCGATATCATCATTACAAAAGAGATTGGATTTGGAAGACCATGACGAAGTATCTATGATGATGTCGTCCTCCCAAAGCGAATCAATTGTTCGTGAGATGTTCGAAGAAGTGTGGTTGTTTCGTTCCAACCAAATGTTCCAAAGAATAGCTCCTATAGCGTTACACCACAAAATATATTTCGTTTGTAGTTACTGGGCTTGGAAATACACTCTGTGATAAAAGTGTCAATACAGCAGGGAAAGACAAGTGAAATTTGGAAACTGTACAACAAACGATGCCAAAGAGATGCCGAAAAGGGGCAATGCAAAAGTAGATGATCCATTGTTTTACTAGAGAGATTGTATAAAACACACTAGTTTGGATTAATATACATCAAACCTATAGCTTGTCCTGGGTGTTTTAAGCCTCTGTGTAAGATGCAACATATAAAGAATTTACACTTCTTAAGAAAGAGGAGACCCCATAAACAATCAAACAGAACAGGTGGACTATCAGATTTCTGAGCCAAGAGCCAACTTTTCAAGCCCCTTTATCCTTCAGGGGACGCGGAAAAGATAAAGCATGGTTATACCAAGAAGCAGCCTCTCTTTCAAACAAATGTCTATGAGGGCGTGGATGTTCGAGTAAGAGAACTCGGACATTAAATTAAATTTGATTCATGAAGACCCAATATGCGTACATTAACATATATATGGAAGTTTAAACAATGAAATCGTTATTTTGACGTGTTGGGTTGAACTCAGATGTATTAATTTAATTAGGGTGGAGAATTCAAATTCATAACCTCTAAATCAAAGACATGTGTCAATTACTGCTGAATTAAGCTTATGTTGAAGCTTTTAGAAAAAAAGTTAGAAAGTACGAGAATGTCGCAAGTGCTTGATTAAGAAGAAGCACCTTGAAAATATATTTTTTTAAGAGGGTAGAACCATATTTCACCAAAGTTACATTTGTTTTATTGAATAAGTACTTATAATTAAAATTAGCTTAAAAAACTTGTTAAATTACAAATTTGGTTTCTTAAACTTGCATACTTGTGTCTATTAAGTGCCTTGTTCTTTAAAAAGTTTTTAATAAGTTTCCAAACCTTCACCTATTTGTCTAATAGGTCATTGCACAATGAATTTTGTTAGTTTAACACTTGACATATGTAGATGAACTCCGGGAGCCTAATAATTCATTGTAATGAATTATGTGTGGCATTGAGAAAATTTAGGCAAACAATATATTATCAACATGGACCTATTATATGTAAAAAATTAAAAATCTAGGAATCTATTATAATTTTATAGAGTAAAAAACCTTAACATATCATACAATCTCTTAAAACATTCACAAATTTACTAATTTTTTTAAAAGTATAATGACTGATTAGACGTACGACCTTAAAAATTTAGAAACTAAATTTGTAATTTAATAAAAAATATTTTATTTGAAGAACACTTGGGAACACATCTTTTACTCGCTATACATATGTGAGAGAGTACTAGTTAATAGTGAGATGAAAAAAGTGAAAGCTGCCATAGAAACACATTAGAGAGAAAGCATCTCCACACCCATAATTCACACATGTGCCCTATTAACTACCACTTTTCACAAACTCCCATACCTCATACCTCTCCCCTTTCTTGCCTCCTCTCACTCTCTTTTCCTTAACTTTCTTTACCAATTACCATGTATGTCATTATATTTCTAAAGTTTTTTTTTCACTGTCCAGGAGTCAGCGGTCCTTTGACCTTTATGTTGTATGTCTGAGGTATGTGCACTGTTCTCATGTCCGTACATATACAAGGAGTCATGGTTTGGTAGAATTCTTTGAAGCCCCAAGCCACCCAAGCTATCCCCTTAGGGATTTATATTTCTAAAGATTAGTCTAGCTTATATATGTATATTGAAATTATTATTATTATTATATATATATAGATATTCATACAAACCCATCATTTAAAAAAAAAATTAAGAAAATGGGGTTGTCCACTTTAATTAAGAAAAACAATTTTTTTTTTATCCAAACATATTATTTTTACTATGATTTTGATCTTAGCAGCGTTCTGAAAATATATTTGGTAACCGTTTCTTTCTTCTCTTTTGTCGTTTTTCTCAACTTTTAAAGAATGTTACCCCTAAATTATGATGGCTAGCTGCATATAATGTAGCAAGCCAAAAGCCTTGTATGGTGGCTGATTTAAAGTGGAAAAAAGAATAGAGAGAGGGGCAAAAACAAGACAAAAGGATCATCAAGAATCAGAGGAATTTTTGCTTTTTTTTAGTCAGCTTTTTTTTTTTTTTTTAAGAATAACTTTTTTAGTCAGCTTTGACCATGTGGGGAGCCCTGTGATTTTTCAAAATTTTATTTTTTATTTTCAATCAAAAGACACTCCCACTTCAACTCCAGTCCTTGCATGGTTTTGAGTGGGATTTTACAAAATTGGATTTTTTTTTTCTCTTCATCTGAAAAGCAAGAACAAACACAAGTTCCCCCCACTGGTTTCTTTTTTTTGGGTCAAATTTCTTATAATTTCATAATCATTTCTCTGCTTCTCCCCACACATTTAAAACTACCAAAATAAGTACTTTTCCTTCTCAAAGTAACAAAAGTTCATCATTATAAACTCTCTCTCTCTAGCGTTTTTCAAACTGTTTTTTTTTTCTCTCTCATGGTTTCAATAAAGTTACAAGATCAATGCCATCATATTGATTATAGAAAATAAAATCTTAAAAGGGATGTTAGGTTAGATTCGAAATTTCAATGGACGTGAAAGTTACATAAATTTGGATATATTGGAGTTTATGATTTATAAAAGTTTAATTTGTGTGTAATATAGAATATGAATTTTGTCGAGCATGAGTTTTTTAACATAAGTGGTGATCATGAATTTGAACTCGCTCCCTCAAAATACTTTTGATCTAATTTGGTTTATTTGAATTAATGAGTCAACCCATAATAATTATTATAAACTGACATCTTTAGAAACAAAAATCATTTTCATAGCTTACAAACTTTACTCATGATTAGCTTCCCTCTGCAATGGGAGCCCTAGAAAAGGAAATGATGCCTCTAAAACAAAATATCAGTTTCAGTAGAACAAAATGAATATATAGACTCTCCTATTTAGGGTTTTGAACACAAATATTTTTTTTCTTTTTTTATTTTTTTTTTCAAACTAATAAAGATCTTTTATACTCTCTTCTCCGTCATCATCAGCACGATGTCGAAAACAAGGAAACTCAGACATGGCACACAATCCAAGACCTCTTTTTTTTTGCAATTAATAAAATAAAAACTATATCTCCATAGAATACTGATCTACAATAGAGTATTTAAATACGGATAATTTTATCATTTCCTCAGTCGTTTTTTTTTTCCTTTTGTTGAGTTCACTTATACTTATATATATATATTAAGTAATATATCTTAATAGGTTAACACACATCAAATGTTGAATAATAGATCACCAAAGATTTATAATAAATGCAATATAAAAATTTAGCTACTAGAATCAAATAGAAAATTTCAAGGTATAAAAACCAAAATAGAATAAAAGATCAAGGCATGCTTTAAACCTAAATTTAAGTAAATGAAACGGTCCATAAATCTTAATTTAAAAATGTAAAAAAAGCACTCATAGCCCATTAAAATTTGATAGCTCATCATTTAAAAATACATGAAAAATATATATTTCTTTCTGTTTTTTGCTCACCATTAAGCGCCTACGGTATGTTATTCATTAATAATATCTCAAAATAACATGGTAGATGTTCACTAATACCGTATGATTATATATAAAAAAAACCACTAATTCAAGTACATAACCACATATCATATATATATATAATAGGTCATTTTTGTAAATATAATGTCACCCCTACACTAAAAAAGACTACCTTAAATTCCCAATGATATACATAAGAGAGAAATCTTTTAATAATTAATCAGCCATGCACCACCCAAATTTATAAAAATAAAAAAGGGGGGGGGGGGGGGGGGGGTGGGAACCTTAGAGTCTGAAACCCTAGACTGGTCCAATAGATCTTTTTTTCCATTTTGATCATCATCTTCTTTGGTCTCTTTTGAGTCAGTTCAGCGAAGAAAACCTTAAATGATTTGATATCGGTTTCAGATTTTTCCTTTTTCTTTTTTCCCTACTGAAAATTTTTACTAACAAGAAAAGGAGAGGAAAAAATAAGTTCAAAAGGATGAAGAAAAATTACTATCTCAAGAAGTGGCCGGCGGAGGAAGAGGAGAAGCCATGGATATCGCCGCCGCCTCCGCCACCCCATGCATTGACGTCGCCGCCACCGCCAGCCCAGAACTGAAAATTCTTCCCCAAGTTCATCCCTTTGCTCTCCTCCACCTTCACCGCCCCCACCGTCATCATCGTTGTCCCGACGTCGTTTCCCAGCTCTAATCTCGAAAATCCGCCGAGGTTATACCGAGTTGCAGCGGCCGCGCCTTCCGGTGGCTCGAAAGTGTACATCAAACTGGGTTGTTCATTAGTTAAGAGAGGAAATTGTTGTGGTTGCTGTATTGATCTCCAATGTTCACCTTGAAATTCATGAGCATCAGCTCCTCCGGTGGAGGGGCCGCCGCTTGTTGGAGGAGCTGGCGGCGGAATTATGCCCAAATTCAGGCCGTAATTAGAAAAATTATGCAAAGAGGGCAAAAAGGGCAAATGGGGTTGAGCCGAAAGTGAAACCGCGGCGGTGGAATTACCCGATCCGGCAGCCGGAGACTTCGATCGGTTCCGGGCTTTGGTTCTCTTATTTCTCCGGCAACCGCCGCCGACCGGAACATTTCTGAGCGCGCCGCCACGTGTCCAGTACCGGCGACAGGTCTTGCAAAAGTGGCGCGGCTGAGAGAGATTATAGTTATTGAAGTAACAAAACTTGGTGTTCGTAGATTCACATCTCGGGCATTTCAGGCCGGCCTCTGGCTGTGGAATCTTCGCCAGCCGGGCTCGATCCGTCATCGAAACCGGCCTGACCAACCCCACCCCACCACCACCACCGCCACCGCCACCTTCAGACGAAGACGAAGGTGGCAAAGCCCGATCAGAATCCCCTCCAGTATCATTCTCCCCAACTGCCGATTCGCGAGCTGAAACAGATTTACAAAGAAAGATTAAATATCGAGTATATTCACTGAGAGATAAAAAAAGGGTCAGAATATTTTCCGATAACACAACGAAAGGATTAACAAAGAAGCTTTTTTTTTGGTTTCCTCTTTTTCCTTTTTGAAAAGAAGGAAATTAAAGAAAGAAACTTACGGGTTGCCAGTTGGGGGGATCCAAATAGAGAGGGAGAGAAGGGAAAACCATGGTTATAATTGCTCTCAGGGTTTCTCTTTTTTTGTAAAAGGGTTTTTTGATGGTGGAGAATCACATCAACAGGGGAGAGACTCGCACCAGAGAGAGAAGATAGAGATCAAAGAAGAGAAATGAAAAAAGAGAGATAAAAAGGAAGTAGGGTTTCCTTTTTTTTCTTTTTTCTTTTTTGTTTTCTCTCTATATTCTGGTTTCTTAGTGTTGAAGATTCATGATTTTTTGTTTGTTTATAATTAACAGTGATTCATCGGCCATGCATGGGTTTAGAGAGAGAAAGAGAGAAACCCTAAGATAAGGAAGCTTTTAGCTAGGTGAGGTTTGGCTAGGAGAAGGAATAATATTAAAAAGTAAATTAATAATAATAAATGGGGTGAAAATTGAAATTGAAATAAATAAAAGAGGGGGGAAGAAAAAGAAAAAGGTTGATGATGATGGTGGGGGAATACCATGGGTGGAAGTGTCACAATCGAATGTACCTTTGTTTCTGCGTCCTGTTTCCACTATTGTCAATTCTTTTGTTTTCTTTCGTTTTTTAATTACATGTTATTCTTTAAGATGTGTTCATGTATTTAACCTTTTGTTCATTAATTACCCCCACGGTGAAAATGTTGGGATATTAAGAATCTTGATGATAGGTGATTGGTATTTTTGTTGATGTTTCACGGTTTTAGAAGTATCCAGTGACTCTGGATTGAATAGAAAATATTCCGTCGTGACTTCTATTACTGTTGAGAGTTTATCTCTATTTTGACTATTATTAAAAAATTGACATATTTTTTAAAATTTTTTTATGGATTTGCATTTTTCATTGTCAAATATTTAACGATGGTAAAGATAAAGTAAGTTTTCACCACTTAAAACCTAAGTATTTTTCGGATTCTTCACTTTATGAAAATATCTAGCATAATCCACGTATGCGGATGGATATGCATGATAGCGCATTTTGTGCACTAGTTTTGTAGCTTAAATATTGTTGGTCTATATAAGAAATTTAGACTATTTTAGTGTACAAATCTACATTTTGTATGGATCAATTCAAATAAATATAAAAATGAGTGAACTGGAATGAATCAGAGTGAGTACAGAGATCTCATGTAGGGACCTGCACAATAATGGAAGTAAACACTCTGACGACGCTCAAGTCAGTAAGGAGATCTATCTTAATATATTAAGACCAAAATAGAATGAGATAATTGACTGTGGAGTGGAACTCCCTATTAGGTTTGGGTGTCCGACCGGGAGTTGGGCATGTCGGATCGTAGCTATTCCTGTAGGAGATGCCTGTGCTGGTCGTGATGAGTTTCACATCTCTGTATCGAGAATTTGGCTAACTGTAGCTGGTTGTTCTTTAGGTGGAACAATATCTGAGACCGACCAGATGGTTGGTCGCCTGTCTTCTCGATCCGACCATCTCGAACCGCTTTGAGATTATCCAATCTTTATCCTGCACGTAGTTGTGTCAATATATATTAAGACTACGATATTTCGAACCAATCCATCGAAAATCGCAACTGCAGGAGCCCGTTGAAGACCAAAACTTGAGTAGAGATCCTATTTGTAAGAGTAGTAATTACCCTTTTTTTATAATTTATTGTATTAGAAAAAGTTGAGTGTTTAAATAAATAGAAAAAATTTTGACCACGAGTCGACAATCAACACAAGGTATAACTTAAATTCACCCGCTTTAAGGAATTCCAACGTGTCGCTCGTGTAAGATAATTATTCTCCTAATCAAGTTAGGTGAGCCTTCAATTTTCCTAGAAAAAAACAATTAACTATATTTCACCCCTTTTTAATTGACACGTGTGAAACAGTAAATAATTATATCAAAAAATAATATATTTTGATATGAATCGTCGTCAACCATATTAGATTAAATTATTTTTGTAAGATTGGGGGTGGTGCCGGGGTGCGGCGGAGGCAGCCGCCGGCGCCGCCCACTGGGAACGGGAAAAGTGGTGGTGCCGCGGCATCGGATGCTCGTGGTCGGGAAAGTCAGCTCATTTATTTTCCGGTAGGGTCACCCACTTGAAACATTATTCCGAGATTTTAGCCTAATTTTATTTACTCATTTAATTTGAATCCCATGTTAGAAATAAATTAATCATTATAGTTCAATTTCATTTCCAAGATTAACGCATTAACTCCCTCGTTATTTTATGTTAAAAAAAACCCTCTTTAATTTCAGGAGTGTAAATTCAAATTGGTTTGATTTGAGCATAGCTCAACTTGTTAAGACATCTATCTCGAACTAAAATATCGTGAGTTTGAATCTTCATCTCCACATGCTGTGTAAAAAAAATCGATGCGAATAATATGTATCAATTGATTAAATTTCATAAAATGGGAAAAAAAAATTACTTCATCATTTCAATTTGGATAGTCTAGATTTTTCAAAGTGACTATTATAATGTCATTTCTACTTTTCTTAAATTAAAAAGTTGGTCCAACATCAATCTTAATAAAAAAAAAAACATTCAAGTGAGCTGATCGATTTATACTCTATTATCGAGTAATTGAATTAATTCAAATTCAGGTTGTATTAGGTTTTTCAAACGAAAAAAAATCAAACATAAGAGAGTGTGATTTAAACCTATAATCTTTGGGAGAACTAATAATATTTTAATTAATTAAATTAGGCTGAAATTAACTTGTTGCATAGAATAATTTAACTTACCAATTAATTAGCTAGTGTGTGTACAAAAAAAAAATATATATAATTGAGTCATGGATTTAGATTCAGTCTTGGATCTACCCCAATTATTTTTGTCGAAGACTAAGTAGGAATTTTAAAAAACTAAAATTCTTATTTTCTAGCTATCCAAAACGTCTTTCTAAAGCTTGAAATCTCCGCACCCTGCCAAATTTAATTTATAAGAAGGGGAAAAACAAAACCAAGGTCATTATTTATTAATTGTAAATAAAATTATGTAATATTTTTTTTGAAATTCAAATCAATTAAACTAGTGGAAAATTGTTGGTTTTACTTGGGAGGAATGAAATGGGCAAATGTGGGGTTGGATTGTGATATGCGTGGGATGGGAGCATGAAGGGCCCCCATGAGTGGATATGTCTTAATTTTAAAATATAGATGCTTTAATTAAAGGTAAAATTTAGTCTAAATCAACCATAAAAGAAGGGAGGAAAAAAAGGGCCCATAAAGATTTAGTGGATAAATCCAAATCAATAATATTCTAAATGGGTATTAAATCTTGGTCCACACATTGATATTTATATTAATATACTTTTTTATGAGTATCGCAAAGAAATCTAAAACAACAAACAATAATATTACTAATGTATAGACATAATATCAATAATAATATATTTTTTTAAATGTCTAGAAAGGGTGAAATGCTTCTTTCTTGATTCAAATATTTTTTATGTTTTTTTTTTTTGTATTTTTTTGTTATAGTACAATATATGGGAGATACGAGGGTTTGAACCTCCAACTTGAAGAGAAAAATTATTGCTAAGCTATGTTCATGTTGGCTATTGATATCAACACTTTATCGATAGTTCTATTGATACAACTAGTTAAACTAAAAAAATAAAATAACTTTTAGTACACATTTCTTCCATTCGAAACACCAACAAAAATATTAATATTCAACTCTAGGGCTATACTAAAGTAGCTATGAGTTTCATCTCATTCTTCAATTTCAAGCTCTCTCTCATTTCTATTCCCAAACACATCAATTTCACTTTGATTTGAGTGCTGAGATTTTCGAAATTTTAGATTGGACCCCAATTAAAGGTTGATGTTTGAAACCTATTTATTGAGATCATGAGACTGGAGGCATGGAGTAACGATTTTTTAATTCATGACTTCTTGGTTAGAAATAATTAAGTGTCAATTACAAACTCATATTAATGCTGTGAAACAGTGAATTAATGATAGATTTTATGTAAATTATGGCTGAGAACTTTAAATTTGAACAAGAGTTAATTAAAAGGAAAAAGATTATAAAATTTTAGATTTTGTGTAATATGTATATTAATTGAGAGCATATAATTTGTGAAAATTTGTTTATAGTTTATAAAGTATTGTTTCATAAGTCTAAATTTATTTAGTATTAGAGCTTTTGGATTGAGTGTTAGATACCATATTAAGGATGAATAAACGATCATTCAATCCAAAAGCTTAAGTTGATGGGTGGTTGGGTAAATTTAATTCATTTATTGGATATCTAACACTCAATTCAAAAACTCTAATATGTGGCTCATGAGGTTGACTGTGTCTCAACCTTTTAATATCAAATTACCACAAACTTAACCTAGAGGCGCAAAAGTTTCATAAAAGGATTTTAGATGAAAAGTCTAACCTTTTTTTCCTTTAAAGTATTTATAAGAAAATACTGCGACAAAATATTCTCAAATACATTGTTTTATTATTAATATTTTTTTAAGAATTACTTTGTCTCATACAAAAAAAAAAAAAAAAGAAAATGAAAAGATAGGTATGTTGAAAGTCATTTTTCTTCCTCTATCGCTGCAATAAAATAGTGTCAAATACAAAGATAAAAATATATAAGATATAATTTAGTCTTTTATATTATTAAACGACTCAATTAAAATATTGATTGAAGCGCAACCCACGCAAGACGTATATAAAATATGAACACATAAATGAAGTAGACTAACTTCGTATAAATATAAATTTATTTTTATTTGTGAAGTCTATATATCAATTTTTATCCTAAATTTTTTAATTCTATAAAAAAATTGAACATTAGGGTACCGGTTATGTTGTAATAATTGTCACAATTTTTACCTTTTAATAAGTTGTTACGATAAAACTTCTTTAAAAATACTATCATATATCTTCAATAAACTGTAAAGTAAAGTTGGATTTTTAATGAAACTTGTGAGTTTTTGAGGTGTTTTTGGAAGTAATTTATTCAACGTTTGATCTTGTGTGTATTGGTTGTGCTTAAATTTGTGAATGCTCAATTTTCATTGAAATTAATGAGTTTTTGAGAAATTTTTACCTCCATTTTGTTAGAATTAGTCAATAAAATGTAATGAAATTTGAAAAAAAAAAAGGAAAAACTTGCAATATCTCATGTAAATGTAAGATTTAGTTTTGTCAAAGGTAAAATGCACGAAGTCCGAAGTGATGTCAAAGAAGTGATATGAGTCGAATTACTCAGATCGATCTGATCAAACCATACAAGTGGTAAATATGAGTCAAATTACTCAGATTGATCTGACCGAACCATACAAGTGGCGACTCGAACCATCCACCCAAACCAACCTGAGGAGAGGTTTGGAGTCATTCACAACTCTACTCTTTGCTACGCACAATTGAACTCATTGTTCGAAAGTGTATTGAGTTTAGCATATCACTAATATACAGAGATATTCGTCCGAATCATTCATCATCGAATCGAAACCCTACACCAACAAGTTACATGAAATTTAAATTTTAAAGTGAAAATTAATATATATCTATCAAGTCTAGAGATAAATTTTGATTTTATTTTTTTTTCAATGATCAAAATATAGTATTTGTAAGGGAAAAAAAAGGTGGAGGTTTCCCTATTGTTTTCATAAAATGTCGAAACATCGGGCGTAAAGATTTTCAAAATTGAACCGCAAATTTGTCGAAGATTAATAAATGCAAATAATAAAAGAATAATTTTCAAATTTGATTAAACTTAAATTGAACTCAAGGCGCAGGCGTACCAACTTATCCGACACCAACTCCTCCCTCCAAGTCTTTATTCCACCCAATCCCCAATTATTATTATAAATACATCAAACTAAATATAAAAAAATACTCTAAATTATAAATTTAGCTTTTAAGTTTTTTAATATTTAATTCATAACTTAAAAAGTTAACACTTTTTTTGAGTACAATTAAAAAAAATTAAACTAACGAGTAATGATTTGATATGATGTGATACTATGAAGTCGATAAATAAAGGTGGACTTATAAAAAATTCAATTAAATACTGGGTACGTAAATTGCGGTTTAAACGAATTTTCTTTTAATAATTAATTATTGAAAATTTTTCTTAAGTAACATAAATTTAATGTATATTTTAATGAATGTTACTCGTTTACTTTTTAGTATGGCATAAATTGAACTTTCTTTTTGTTTTATACCATATTATTTAAGTTTGATGTAGATTATGCTCTTTTTTAAAATTTCAAATTTTTTTAGCATGTTTTGCTATTTATGTAAATGTCTCTATTTATAAAATTTATATAAACGTCTCTTCTTAATCTAGGAATTTACGACATTTTAAAGGAGCTAACTTTGACAAATTGAATTATGTGAACAATTATTTGAATTAACACATGTCAGTTGTCAACAACCCCTACAGAATCGTTGACTTTTTAAACTTCCCTTCACTTGCACGGCGCACTCAATTCTCCACCTTTGTAATTGCTTTCACACATATAATACCAATATTGTTTTTACAAATCACAAGATTTTATTAGTTTTTTTAATACACAAAATGTGGGTTAGGGAGATTTTTAAAACTTCGAATAGATGCCATGATGCTAATAATAATGGTTATCCAAGTACTCAAAGTATCTCCTTTGAGTATAATTCTCACGACTTTATTTTTTATTTCATCCAAAAGGTCTCAGACCAATAAATATAATTGTCCTTATCTATATATCATAGATCAATACTCTCTCCCTAGTCAATGTGTGACTTTGTTTGGATTCCTCTCACGAATCCAATCATTCTTTCCTTTAACAAAGTACCATCGAGCCTCCTCTGATCAAGTAGTCACTCATTCGAATGCTCTCGAATCGAAATGAGAGCTTGCTCTTATCCAAGGCTCCAGGCATGTTCTGGTAGAACATATAACATATTATACCATGACTACATTTTCTAAGACTCACCACTTCTTTATTCGGCACTCGAGGATTCACCGGCATAGTTAGGTTTAGAGCATGGCTCCGATACTGGACAACAATACTCCAAGTATATTTATAATGGTATGATATTGTCCGTTTTGGGCATAATAATTCCTACGGATTTGTTTTTTGTTTCACCCAAAAAGCCTCAAACCAATCGAGGTAATTGTCCTCATCTATATATCATGGATCATGCTCTTCCCTCCCCTCATAAACCTAAAAGTCGAACCATGCTCAAGAGCCATATAATTTTATTTTATAAGCATATCAATAAAATTAAATTATATATTCAATATCGTTAGAATTGAGCACTGATTATGGATATTGTTTTTCCTTTTTGAGTTTGAGTAATTTGTCCGTTGAATTTAATAACACATTATTTTTATTCAAATTTATTTTTATAGAATTTATTGATGTGTAACCATCATGAGTGGTTCACTCGTTATAACATACTAGGGTAAACTTGGGAGAGAATGAGATCAAACTTTTCTTAATATGGACACTTGTTATATTTTATTATATTGTTAGGTAAGAAATACATTTTTTATTAGTTAGATCTTGTTAGTTAGGGAAAAAAGAAGCGGTAAATTCTTTAAAGAACAAAAAGAATCGGTAAATTGCAATGCAAGTAAAAAAGAAATATCTAAAAGAAAAAAAAAATTCTGTCAAAGAAATTTTGGGGAACCGAGAAAGAGGACAATGGAAGGTTGGTGAAATTGGAATCTAATTCCCGTATCTGATTCCATGTTGATTTTGCAGAGGGAATATTTAGATATATAAATATAAAATTGATTTCTTTTCCTTAAAAGTATATTTTAATATTAATTTCATCTTTTGTCTACATACTTTAGAAAAGTTTTTTTTTTCCTTTTTAAAACTAACTTTTGAAAAGTTTATGTATTGTTTATATCATTTGATTTAGTCCTATTCCATGTCACTGCCACTAATTAGAAATGGAAAAAAAATCAACTGAAACGATTTTTTTTAATATGTAGGGTGGGGATCAAACTTAGAACCTCTTAGATTTGAAATTTTGAGATATATGCATGTTCGTTTTTGCTCAATTTAAACAAGTTATCATGTCATTGTTAGGGTGTTCACCGGTTGGGTTGGATCAGATTAGGATTTTTTTGGATCAACCCACATATCAAAGAACCGACATAATCGAACATAGAAGCCAACGACCCCAACCCAACCCAAAATTTTCGGGTTCGATCGGGTTGGGTCACCAGGTCATCTTAGTTTCAAGTTCCAAATCCAAAAAAAAAAGTCAAGAACATTTCGAGTTCCAAATACAAACAAATCAATTGCTCTTAGTTTTAAGTTACAAATCTACACGAACAATAGAAGGGAATAATAGAAGTATATAGACTCGATTGGAATTAGGGTAGAAGCACCGAAATCAAAATTATAATTTACTTGCTGTCGTATTAAAAAAAAGTTAAATAACCAGCATATTAGTCCTTTTATACGAATTTAATCTCTATTATTTTAAAAGTTATAATTTAGTCTTACAATATTCACTTGAACTCATAAAATATCTATACAACTACTCCCCAATTTCACCACTAGTGAGAGTGGACAAGAAGGAAGTAGGAGGGTATTTTCCTTTGCTTTCATTTTCGTCTACTAAAAAAGATAGGTAAATTGTTTAAGATTTCGTAGTTTTCCTCTAATTTATCCTCTAAAATTTCTCGAAAAGAAAGATCATAATATGATATATTAAGATGCAAAATTTTGCCCCTGGAAAAATTTCTAGCCCTACCGTTGATGACGAGGCCAAACCCGACAAAAATAATAGTATAATATTTCTTTTATTGAAAGTTAATTGGGGAAGTATTATAGATAGGTAGCTGGAAAGGGAAAGGTTAGATTGGCAGCTTTTGCACCCCATTTTTAATTTTGGTCCATAATGTTGTGACCTTCCATTTGCATTCCCCACTGTTTTGGACTCTATATTCCTCACCACTCTACAGTTATTTCACTATTCTACCATATCCTAAAAACCTGAATCCATTTTAATTCATTCGAGAACCACTTAAAATTAGAATATCGAAAAGTTATTGTTCTTTAGATCATTGTAAATAAATATGCAACAATTAATAATGTCGTGGAGATCATCTTAGAATAAATTTATTTTCAAAATGTGATAATTTTAATTAATAATCTTTTTAAAAATTGGTTATAAAAATTGGATCACCCAACTCACCAACAATGTTATTTTAAAAGTTATTTATCATAACTTTTTTTTCGGATATTGTTCCACTCAAATATAAAAAATCATTCTATTCTTTCATTAATTCAAGAACAATTTAATTTTAAAAATATTTTCTGAAATCTCATCAGTAATTTTAAGAACACTTATTCTATTCATTCATTTAAGAACAATATAAACAAACTTAATACCAACTCATCCCGTATATATCACACCAATACAATTTTATGGAAATTTTTTTGTAGTACAACGAAAAATCCAATACTAATTAGCTATGTATAATTGACACATGTCTATAATTAAGCCCCGATATGTGGATACTGCCACATTAATTGATGTGAGGTCACGTAGAAATTTGTGAAAGCTACTCTTTCCGACGTGGGAATACACCAACAAACTAACAAAAATTTGCTTCTTCTCAATTTAGCGATGGTGAGCCCCAATTTGGGCCTTCAACTTGGGCTACACACCTTGGGTGGGCCCAAATGGGCTGTTCCTTCTAAAAGTCCATAGAAAACCCCCAATTTGTTAAATTACAGATACTATTTTTATTTAGCTTTGTTATTTAGTTGTCCACGTGAGTTTAGCTTAGTACTAATAGGTCTTCCTTCCAGCTAAAATATTATGAGTTTGAATCCTTTTCTGTGTACTGAAAAAAAAATTATTTTTTAGTCTTGGACCTAAACTAGTATTTAATAAGTTTATTAATTTGATTGTGTCTATTGAATCTCTATACTAGTTGTTAACGTGAACTTTTCATAATTTTTCTTAATAAATTCTATGTCATCCATTCTAGTAATTTAAGATTATAAGTATAAACAAAATAAATAAATTATAAGTTCCAACTTTTAAAGTGATGTCTATCTAATACTCATTCTTAAAACTACCATGATCCTCTTTCAGAATAAATTATAAGTTTGGTTTTACATTTTAAAATTATTTCTAGTCTTCATTCTATTTAAAACCAATCTAAGAAAAAGAGAAAAAAAAATTGTTGAAACTTTGACTCTTCACGTAAATTCTTGTTACGTCAACCTTAGAAGAATTTTTGCTAATACATAGGTAGTCAAAGTACTTCCATCTAGGAGACAACTCTCGATAAAAATGCATGAGCTTTAAATTGTATACCCATCGAGTTTTTGTAGTTAACTTTGTCAATTTATGTATCAAATTAAATGTATTATTTAAATATTAAAGAGACCAAACTAGCCATTTTAACAACAAAATCAAACTCAAGTAAAACAATTCCACTTAAGAAAAGAAAAAAAATCCCACCATTGCCAAAATTTATAATATTAACTCCATGAAATTCAACGTTCTTCATCTTCTTCATAAAGGAAAATATGACAATTAAATTTTCAGCTGATTAAATTATATTAAACCCCTTTCCCGGAGCCGTGAATGGACGGTGGGTGTCGATTCCCAATTGGATTCGGCCCCGATGGATTCTTCCGACGGTTATCTCTCGCCTGTTCTTCGCTCTTCATCTTCTCTCCCGGAGGCAACAAATTTCAAATCGTAAGCAAAACGAGAAGATTCTGAGAAGAATTTAATGCAAAGCACAAAGAAAGAATTGACTCACTGTATCCGCGAACATGAATCTTCTCCCCAGTCGCGCTTCTCTGAACTCTGCTGATTCCAGACGCTCGCCTAAATCAACCGCTCGGATCACGAAGCCATGCGAATTTCCACATTGAGAATATATGAGGAGACTCAGGAAAAGGTAAGCAAGAACTGGATTTCTTTTTAGCTCTGGCATTTGTCTCTGTGTTTCTATGGCGATTGGCGAATGGAAGAATCCAACCTCTGCCGAGATTTGTAAGCTTGAGAACTTATATATATAGTTAGAATTCAATTGCAAACACAATCATAGCTTATTTTGAATCACTTCAGATTTCAATTTAGATGTGTCTGGGAATCCTATGCCACAATAGATCTGTGATGTCGATTTCTGCGTCGTTTTTCGTTGACTTGCGTGTCTACTGTGTAATCATCTTGTAAATATGTTCATTTCCATTGAATTGAAAGCATGAATCCAAAAGTTTCTCCACACAGCTGTAACCTGAATTGATGACTACTGGTAAGGAGGTCACTTTTCATTATGGTAGCATACCTGTTTGTGGAAATGCCGAAATGACAATATTATGATTTCTACATCATTTTTTGGACTTTTAAGCTGCTTGTCAATGATTATCTTATCCCAGGATCATCAAAGCATGCTCCAACAGTAAAGATGACAAAAAGTAACAGGACAAGCCAGCAGTAAAGCTGGTAAGCTTTACTTTGTTGCGTTTTGTTCTGTTCATGTTGTTCTTTTAAAGACCAAGATGAGTAGATCTCTTCTCACTTCCTTATATGGTATACTTCTGTTGGTTTATTTATATTAGGTTTTTTTTTTTTTACATAATATTAGGCTAAATTACGACAAAGAAAAAAACCCAGAAAACTTTGCTATTTATTTCAAAAATACCTCTATTTCTTCAAAAATTTCAATATTATCTTTTACCTCCCATAAACGTTTCAAAAATACTCATGGCATGGAAAGTTGACGTGGCAGAATCCGAAACTACGTGGCAATTAATGTGACAATTAACATTCTAATTTTGTCCTAAAAGTCTTTTTCCTCTATTGTCTCAAGACTCAAGACAGTTTGCTTCTCCATAGTCTACCAAATTTTGCCCTAATCCATCTTTTAAATGCAATAGCTTGTTTCACCCTTCCTCTCTTTTTAGACTTAATCTAAACAAGTTTTTGGCGTTAATTACCACGTCATTCTAGATTCTGTTATGTCAACTTTTCGTTTAAAATTTCAATGGAGGTTTTCTCAAAGATATTTTTGAAACGTTTATAAAATGTTATTGAAACTTTTGAAAAGATAGGGCTATTTTTTAAACCAAGGCAAAGTTTAGGGGTATGTTTTTATAATTTAGCCTTTATATTATATTAGATAAGTATGTGAATCCCACTTGTATTTTTTATTCAATAGAGAAATGTCACCTCAAAAAAGAAGTAGGAGCTCATTCTTATCCGTGTTGTTCTTCGAGTCTAATCCAACTGTATTTTGCTCTAAATGATACATTATCAAAACAAATTATAGATATGCCATGGTTTAGGAAAAAAATATACAGAAAAAAGACAAGCAAATAAGATATCAGAAAGATTTTATTTTGGAGGACTGTTACTTCACATCATTCATCTGTGTAGGAAAAACTGACGACCAATTGACCTGGAATGAGACAATTTGTGATGATGGACTAGGCACTGCTTATAAAGTTTCTGTCTCTGGTTTTATTGGGCACTTGATTATTTAATATTTTTAGCCTTTTTTCTTTCTTTACTCAAAATCTTGTCTGGTGAGGTGCTTTTTTATTCCCCTGTTATGCTTGTGCTTTCTAAGGCATTAGAATCCAAAAACCTCTCTTGTCAACTGGAAAACCCCATGTTAGCCCACTTCTTTTGCTTTTCTTTAGAATAATAACAAAACTTTTTATTCACAGAAACTGAAAAGAATTACTATTCAAAAGTGGGGAAAAACAAGCCCCTTGAAAATGGAAGTAACTTACCAAAGAGAGTTCATATTAGTAAAAGGCTGTATGGTTGTATAGTTGCAAATAAAACAAGGGTATGTGCACTCCAATTTTGGAAACAATGACATTTACCCAAAAAAAAAAAGAACTTTTCTCAACATTGTTGCATCTTCTTCTTTTTTTTAAGAAGCAGTTGTATTAAATTAAGTTACAGGGCAGAATTTGAGAGGGTGTCCTCTTGAACAATATGAAGAAGTCAAAGAGAAAAGTTGTTTTGCCAACACCACGTGTCTATTGGAGATGAAATTCCCCATTTTGCAAGACTGTAGGCTGAGAAATTACATTGACGAGGGGCATAATGAAAAGAGATGAAATCGAAATTTGGAGCTCGGGTTTGTATCTCCATCAACCAACTACCCTCTTCCCCCATGGTTCGTAAATCTCCTTGGATTAAATGGATTGCCAACAAAGAATCCGACTCCACTTCAATGCATGAGTAAGCCAATGAAGCTGCAAATCTCAAGCCTTCCAATATTCCACGAATTTCAGCAAATAGAGGGCGACAACCTGTAAGGGAGACGCGATGATTTTGCGGCAATGATAGTACCTGAAGAATCTCGAATGATACATCTGAGACCTGTTGAATCACTCCTACATGCAGCATCTGTATTTAATTTTAGAGAGAGATTTGATGGAGGACTCCATTGATACAAAGCTATTGATTACTATAATATTAGACGGTTTAACAAGCCTTTCAAAATGAAATATGATCGAGTGGATATACGAATTTTGTCAAATATGAGTTACTGGATGGACATTCATGAATTTTTAGATGTAGATGTTATGATCTTTAATGTACTATACATATTTCAGCCTCTTATACTACATCTAACAAAGATAGTTTCTTGTCATAATGGGTGCAATTGAGAAAATTAAATTATGTTCTATCATAATGAACAATACCTTCCTACTGAGTGGGCAACAAGAAATCCTTATTATTTACCACTATGCCTGCCACAGAGTTTTTGACGAAGTGTTTTACTACTCAACTTAGGAAAGTATTGTTCTTTATTATGGATTCAATTTATATTGTCTCTATGATTTAAATTATTAGAATTAAATATGCATGATTCAAGTTGGTAGCTGAACATTTATATCACAATAAATTTTATTTTATTAATTTAGGTTGCCAATGTTTCCAAGAAGGGCATTTGGTCTAGTGGTATGATTCTCGCTTAGGGTGCGAGAGGTCCCGAGTTCAATTCTCGGAATGCCCCATTTTTTTTCTTATTTCATATTTTAGTTTATCTTTTTAAGCGCACGTTTCATATTTCCTTTTCAGAAAACAGCGCGCTTTGGGCCCTACTATTTATAACGGTCCACATTACCAAACATCTACGACACGATATCAATTTCGTGGGCCCTATGGGCTTCCAATCTTTTTTTCTTTCAACTTTATATAAATTCCAAAATGTGATATATTAAAATTCAGCATATTTTTCGAAATTATCTTGAGTTTTGAAAATATTCCAAGTAAGAATAAAAAACAAAACGGTTATTATAGGGATATGCATATAATTTTGGTCTTTTGATATCTTTTTTTTTTTTTTGTCTTTCAAATATTTAAATATTCTATCTTAGAATCTGAAAAAACTATGATCTTATTGTATAAAATTTGCATACAGACTATTTTACTTAAAATATTTTTGTTGTGTTTTCATTTTCCTCCTTTTGCTTTTCATAAACCCTAATTCCTAAAACATGTTTCACTCTTTTCTTGTACAAAATTTGTAAATACAAATTGTATTTTGTACAAAGTTCAGGGGATCAAGCACGGAGAAATGAAACATAAAAAATTGCTCGTGTTTATTAATTACTAATATATATATAGAGAGAGCTTCTAAAAATATGGACCAAATTATAACAAAACTAAACCTAATGTTGTACTTCTAAAAAATATATAAAGAAAATAAAAAGACACTAATGTTCTAGACGCTAAAATGATAACTTGACAAATTTCTTTTACATCGTATCATCTTATTTGGATTTCAATGATTGAAAATAAGATTGGAAAAAAAGATATATACACTTTATCCTAAAAATGAAATTTTGTGTATGCTAAATTAATTACTCCTAAATTTTTATCTAGAAAAAATAAAATTACTCCTAAATTTTAGCCTTTAAAGGTGTGTGATCCAAATTCTGTCTAAGCGCGTGTTCATGCCACTCAATATGTGACCCAAATAACAAAAAAAAAAAAAAAAAAAAAAAAAAAAAAAAAAAAAAAACTCGACATTTTATATTTATATTCGGAAACCAAATTTGTTGTCTGTCTGTCCCCTCTTTTTTATATGATCAGAAATTTACGACTAAAGTCCCAATTTATTGTTATCATCTGGAGAAACTATAAATTTAAAAAAATATATTATAAAAAAAAGCCTATAATAGTATTGAATAACGTTAAAGATGTCGGCTATATAAATACAAGTATGATTTATAAATTCCTCAAAAAATAAATTGACTTATAATTTACGTTAAATTATAAGTTTAGGACCCCACGAGAAGTACTTATCTTCCACTAAAAGATCATGAATTCGAAAAAATATTTAGAGTATTATCTAATAAATTACTTATTTAATAGACTTCTAATTTGTTTAACATTTTTTAAAATTAGACTAGGCACAAAATTGAAAATTGAAACTCAGTAATTTACTAGATATTTCTTTTTCAAATTTAAGAGCTCATTAAATACACTTCTAAAAGTAGTAGATTACCTCTAAATTCAAGTACTTTTTTAAGAAGCAAATAGCTCTCATGTAACGTTCTTTTTTCTTTTTTTTTTTAAATTATTTATTTCTATTTCATACGCTGGAGTCTACATTTCCATTGACGGTGACGTCCACATCATAAAACGCTACTTACTCTATAATTAGCTAAGTTCATTTTCGGGCTAACCAATATGATGAACATAACTCGCCAATATAAGTTTAGTTTTGCGACAATTCGCATATCTCAAAGCTCCATTTGTTGTATTGAAAAAAATATAAAAAATTCAACTACTCTTTTCACTTATCTCTTTAAAATATGGAGACTTAAATATCATAAACATAATTTCAATTTGATTTCTACGATTTTAATTTAATTCTTATGATTTAAAATTACAGCTTAGTTCCAACTCAGTTCCTATTATTCAAAAGTTTGAAGTTAATCCTTATAATTTTGTTTAGTCTCACAAACACCTCCATTGTTAGCATATGTGAGTTTTCTCATTGCTATTTCCGTGGCATTGAGTTAATTTTTTATATTAAGATGTGAAAAGCTGAGTAAAAGATATATATAAAATGACAATAAAAAAATTAGTGAGTTTTCAAATTGATAAAAGACAATTTATGAAAATGATTTGTAAAATTTAACCAAATTATAAGAACCAAATTGAAACTAAACTAAGATCGTCAAGATTCAAGACTAAATTGAAACTCCTCGTTAGAGTGGTTTTATAAATATTTTTACGTGAACTGCAATCATTTGGAAAAATAATTTTAACAAAATAAAAGCAGTTTCAAAATATCAGAACAAAAGAAAGATATTTGTGGTTTATTATTACATATTTTGTTATTAAAATATAATTATAGAAATGAACATCTTATGCTTAAATTCACCGGAAAACCACCCTACAATACATAAGAATCACTAATTACTAAGTCAAACGATCATCATGAATTTGAATTAATTATCTCTTAATTAAACTTAATCTCTTTTGAGTAATGGGCCACATGGTTAGTTTTCTATATTTATAGAAATACAATTTAAATTTTTTAATTAAGAAATAATAAACCAAAAAAAAATTAGTAGGCAGTACTATCCAAAATCTTTATACAACTTTAGCATCCGTATTTTAAAAAAATGTGTCAAATAGGTTTTTCTAAGATTAAGAGTCTCAAAACTTACCAATAATATCTAATATGGTCATGAAATTTTAATTTTATATCTAATAGATCTAAAATGTATTAGATAAATTTTAAAATTTACAAATTTATGGACACAAATATGAAAATTCAAACACTTATTAAACATTACTCAAAAACTTGGATTCCAGATGTTTATTGGAATCTTTTAAAAGTTTAAGAACTCATGAACACAACACCCTCTTCAAGCACGGTCAACTATTACTATTTCAAAAGTACATGATATAATACAATCCCATCATGTGAACTAAAAAGAAAAAAAGTTAAATTATAAATTTACAATTTCCCAAATTTATAAAGTATTTAATAGTTGAACTTTAAATTTTAGGTCTAATAAATTCTTTATTTATTCAGCATTTTAAAAGAGTTCACCCATTTATTTAGACACAAAATTAAAAGTTTAAGCAACTAAATACGTTAATTTAAAATAATTTGAATATCTTAGGGGGACCTATTATTCAAGGACTAATAGTAATAAAAACCTGAAAACTTTGATAATGAGGGCTATGTAATGTTACATTAAACATTAGTTTTAAAAACAAAAACTTATCAACAATCATAAACAGTCTAATTGAGCAGGGGGGACAGCCCAGATATAAGAAAACCAAAATTTTGTAAAGTTAATTTTCTCTCTCACTTTCCAGTACTCCATCACTGTCCTCACAACCCTCAGTTCTCACTTCTCTCTCTCTCTTTCTGGTGGCCGCTTTGAATAATTTCCCACACACATTTCACACGAAAACCCCTCTTTCAGACTCTCATGGAACTCCTGCCCTCGCCCGTGACTCCACCACCACTTCCCACCTCATCTTCTTCCCCATAATCCCCATTTCCCACAGACAAAATCAAAACAGAGATACCATTCAAGAACAAACAGAGAAATCGAAAGCTTACGTGGTTTTGGTTGTATGTATGAGCTTCAGCTTCTCCTTCTGTAGCTCACGGCGGCGGCCATGCGATCCCCTCAGTCCCTCCGCAACGGCGGCGGCTCGCCTTCGCCGCACGCTCGAATCCCTACCCCTCACCACCACTTCCACTCCACCGTCTCCGTCCACAAGCTCAAGCGGTTCAACTCTCTCATCCTCGTCTTCCGTCTCTCTACCTTCTGCTTCTCCCTCGCCTCCGCCGTCTTCATGCTCACCAACTCTCGCGGCGCCTCTGGATCCGATTCTCCTCGCTGGTACGATTTCGACGCCTTCAGGTACGCAAACGCACGCCTCTTTCCGACTCCGTTTCCTTTTCGCCTTTCTGTTTGCTTGCCGAGAAAATCTAGGGCGCACCGATTTACAATTTTGAGGAAAAAGAGGAACACGAAACTAATCAATCACTTCGCGCCTGATAATTTCATCAAGAATTCCTGGAATCTCGAAACACATTTCGTCCTCAAACGAAACACTACTAGAATAGAATCAGCCGATTTTCTTTCCACTTTCTCGGCAGCCAAACAGGCTCCCAGCGAGAGCTAACAATGATCGAAAATCTCCGACCAGGTACGTCTTCGCCGCGAACGCAATAGTCGCCGTGTACTCTCTGTTCGAAATGGTCGCCGCCGTGTGGGAAATCTCCAGAGACGACACTCTCTTCCCGGAGATTTTACAGGTCTGGTTCGACTTCGGGCACGACCAGGTCAAAACCCTAACCCTCTCTCTCTCTCTCTCTCTCTCTCTCTCTCTCTCTCTCTCTCTCTCTCTCTCTCTCTCTCTCTCTCTCTCTCTCTCTCTCTCTCTCTCTCTCTCCTGATCCAATTAGGGCTCTGATTCCATAGGCGTTCGCCTACCTTCTTCTCTCTGCGGACTCGGCAGGGACGGCTCTGGCGATAACTCTGAGAGGAACCGACACGTGTACGGCCACGAGCGCGTTCTGCATTCAATCAACCATCTCGATCGCACTGGGATTTGCCGGTTTCCTGTTCCTCGGGTTCTCGTCGCTGCTTTCGGGTTTCCGGGTCGTCTGTTTCCTAATCAACGGCTCTCGTTTTCACTTCTAGACTGAGACCGAGACCAGCGGAATATTTTGGTGCGTCATGTCGTTTCTATTCCATCTCCTGTCTTCTTTCTTTTTTGTGGTGTCGTGTTGTGTTCTCTCTCTGACGTCGTCATGTCGTCTCTGCCTTTATTTTTAACACTTCGGGTAATTCTTTTGGAACAATACTAACCTATACACTTTCCAGTATAAATTTTTACGACTTTCTTATTAATGTGGCGTAATTTTATTGGCCCATTCTTAAAATTTTGAACCAATAAAAATATACTACATCAGAAAGTTTGTATAAACTTATATTGGCCGGTGGGTAGGATAGTAATTTCCACTATTGTGCATAGTATTAGTAGCTATTCCATATATGAATTTTCTCATTTACCACCGTTAAGAAAAATTGATAACTATTTATTTTATTAAAAAAATAAAATATTTATTTTCTCTCTATTTTGTCTACTTTTTAATAATGGTCGATAAGAGATACTTGTTAATCGATAAACACCTAAATATTATTCCTATTATATGTTCTTCTTCGCGATATTCATATTGCTTAAATCGGCCACAATCTTTCATGCTCAACTAGATGTCATCGCGTTTGGGATGATTCCTTCATCAACAATCTTATTAAACTTTTTTATTATTCTATATTGCAAGAAATTATTAGGATTCTAAACTTTAAGGAGGTGGGGAAGCAAGATCCTATTGAAAATCTCTAATTTTTAGAATTTATATTTGGTTTTTTGTTTTAATAAATTATTATATTTTCCAAGTTTTAGCTAAGGTTTTATTGGGGATTGAGTTTTGATGGGCTGCATATAGACACTTTTGAAATACTTGGGTGTGAAAACGTTTGTGAAATTGGATTTTGGTATAAAGACTTTACATGTAAATTTCCATAACTACCAACCATCCCTCTAGAAGATAGGTTGAAAATTGAGATTATGAGAAACAATTTAGCCTCCCTTTTAGAACCTTTTTTTTATGGAAATAATTAAAATCCCCAAAGGATTGTGAAAGAGAAAATGATCTCTATGTTATGGAATCTAGAACTAGAGGCAATTAATGATGAATACTATATAGAAATGTTTAGGTTTTTTTTTTTTTCTCTTTGTTCTTGAACGTTTTTTTTAGTACGTCATGTGGGGACATGGATTCGAACTTTTAATCTTATGGTTGAATATATATATGTCTTAACCCATTGAGCTATGCTCTGGTTGGCTTTTTGTCCTTGAACTTGTTAATATGTATCGGTTGTTGAACATTTATAGGTTCATTTTATACTCTACCAAGGTAATTTTGGTCCTTAATGCAAAAATAATTTGACATGAACCAAATTGGTTACTTTTTTAATCCAAAGATTAAAATAAAAATTGTGGAAGTTCAAAGATTAAATTGATTATTCTTTGAATAGCTCAATAACTAAAATTATAATAAATATTATAAAAGTTATATATTTTGAAAGTTAAGTAATTAAAATGACCCAGGTAAGATTTAGACCAAAGTTTTAGATATAACATGCTACTATTTCACAATCTCGATTCTCCAACATGAGAAAAATGCAATAAATAGCCTTTACCATTATTGAATTTTACTTCCAACAAACAATGACATGAATAGAAATATGATGATTATTGAAACATATTCAATTGCATGTGAAATTATTTTCCTTTTTCTAAAACAAAAACAGAAAGACTAAAGCTTTTTTCTAACGAGAATTTGTTAAGCTACAAACATATTAAATCATTTAAATAATTTTTAATAGCTTTGTATATTGTTTGATGCATGTTGCAGTTATAATTCTACGTTTGTTATTGGGCTTAGCACAAGAAAAAAATAAATGGGAATTTTGGAAATTGTCATTGTTTTTAATTAATGTCATATTTGACGTGAATATGAGAAAGAGATGCGAAAAAAATAAATGTCATATTTGACGTGAATATTGAGAAAAAGATGAGAGAAAAAACCTGCGATCACAGTGGGATTCGAACCCACGACCTTTAGATCCGGAGTCTAATGCGATATCCACTCCGCTATGCGACCGCCTTATGGCAAAATTGATGGAAGAATAGTATTTGACTGTTCACTAAAGGCCCATATTTTTCATAAAATATATATATTATAATATTATTTTCTATTTATTTTAATTTATAATATAAAATAATATATTTTCCATGGAAATTATTTTCAATGGACTAATCTTTCTTATTGCTTCATAATTAAATCTTTTTAAATTTAATTAAATAAAACTAACAATTAAGAGAACTTCTAATTCTTTCCAGTTAGATTCTATTTTTTGTTCTCGTTCTAATTTTTTTTCACAATTAAAATTAATCAAGTCATATTTGAAGACAACTATGCATGAGAAAGATTAAGTAAATCATTAATATAGTCTATTGAAAAATATATATTAATGAACTTAGATTATCAAATATTAATCCATAATTTTGTATCTAAATAAGTAATAAAAATAAATTTAAATGATATATTGATATTTTATATTAAGACTCATCTAATAAAATTTTGCTAAAGGTCTTATATCATGATCCTCCCGACAATAAAGTAAGGGAAGAAGAAGAAAACGACGACACGAAGATGATGATGTATCGCGTACCTTTTTGTTCTTTTAGGGATTTGCTCGATTCGACTTGAACAAATTCTGGAGTAAGTCAACTCGATCGCTTCGATTATCTGTCGATTTCTATAGACATCAACGACATCGACGTCGGAGTTGATTTTTGCATATCATGGAAATGATGGAAGATTGCTTACGATATTTAACCAAAACATTCAAGACCTGGGACTTTTAGCTCGAATTCCAGTTTCTAATATTAACTATGATATTTAAGAGCTAAAATGGATACACTTTGACAATTCTTTGCATAAAAACACCCAAATATACACTAAAATAACTCTCACCACTAAACTACAGTCACTTGATATTGAAAATTAACTGAATTTCATTTGTCAAATAACATTCAATTAACATATTCATATATCTAATTACAACAATAAAACAATATTTTATTAATATTTTTTAAAATAAAATTTAACTATTTTTTTTTGGTGTGAAATTACTAATTTTTGAAGATTAAGGACTGAATCGACGACTAAAATAATAATGATCATTTTACATATTTAGCTATTATTTTATTACTCGAAGTTCAGAATATTAGATAGTTTGTAAATGTAATTCATAAATGAAATAATAATAATAATAAAGTGCGGTTGCTAGAATTCAAATTGATGTCTAAACAGGTGACAAATGTGGAATTCTCACCACTAAAATACAGTCACATGATGTCAAGAATTGGTTGGATTTCATGTGTCAAATAGCATTTGAGAAACAGATTCATGTTTCTAAATACGACAATAAGACGATAATGAAAAAAAAAATTAACTAAAGTTAAAAAAAATAAAACATTATGGGGTGTGGCTGCTCGAATTCAAACCCAAGTCTCTACCATCACAACGTGGAACTCTCACCACTAAACTACGGTCACTTAATACTAACCTACAACACTCGATATTGAAAATTGGTGGTGACGAATGAGATTCGAGTCCAAGTCTCTAAGGTCACAATATGAAATTCTCATCACTAAACTACAACCACGTCTTGTTAAAAACTAGTTTGGTTTCATTTGTCAAATAACATTCGAGTAACATATTCACGTGTCTAAATACGACAATAAAATAATAATTTATCAACATTTTTTTAATAAAATTTAACCCTTTTGATGGTGAAGTTGACTCATACTTTATAGTACATTCAAATTAAGATTAAGATTTTTTAAGGATTGAGGACTAAATTGACCTTGGAAATAATAAGGATCATTTTATATGTTTAGTTATTATTTTATTACTTGAAGTTTGGAATATTAGATAATTGTAAACATAATTCATAAATGAATAAAAAAGACAGAAAAAAGTTAATAAAGTACGACAGGTTAAAATTCAAGCCAAGTGTAATCATGTCAGAATGTAGAATTGCCAAGTGTAATCATGTCAGAATGTAGAATTCTCGCTAAACTACGGCCACTTGATATTGAAAATTAATTGAATTTCATTAAATAGCATTCAATTAACATATTCATGTATCTAAATACAACAATAAAACAATAATTTATTAATTTATTAACATTTTTTAAAAATAAAATTTAACTATTTTTTGTGTGAAATTATCTAAGAATTTATAATACAAGATTAAGAATTTTTTGGAGATTGAGGATTGAATTGACGACTGAAATAATAATCATCATTCTATTATTTTATTACTCGAAGTTCAGAATATTAGATAGTTTGTAAATGTAATTCATAAATGAAATAATAATATTAATAATAAAACGTGTGGTTGCTATAATTCAAATCCATGTCTAAACCGACCACAAGGTGGAATTCTCACCACTAAAATACAGCCATTTGATGATGAAAATTTGTTGGATTTCATGTGTCAAATAGTATTCGAGCAACATATTCATGTTTCTACATACGATAATAAAACGATAATGGAAAAAAATAAAAATAAAATAAAGTCAAAAAAATAAAACATTATGGGGTGTGGTTGCTTGAAAATTCAAGCTCAAATCTCTACTAACTCATGATCTTTTGGTCAGAAATATGTGTCTTAACCACTTGAGCTGGTTTGACTTACTAGTTTATTTATTTCAACTATTGCAACCTACAAGGGTGAAAAGTTAATAATAATATTACTCAATCACTTTATTATTATTATTATTCGATAAATTATTTAATATAGAATTAGTATTAATATAATAGCCATTAACCAATTATTCCATAACCAATCTTGTAATATAAATATATAAGATAAATATAATAGATTTCAGTATACAATACATAAGAAGAGAAAATAAAAATAACCAAAAGTTAGAAAAATAATAAGAATTTCAAATAGTCATTTGAATTAAAAAAAAACTCAAATTTACTATCTAATTGAGATTCCCCCATTAATTATTGATACTAAAAGTAGTTTGTTTTCTGGTTGGGTGATATACTCTCAACAAATATAACTACGTGGTTATACATTGATTGAAATTAGGGATGACAAAAAAAACCCACGAAACTCGACTCGATCAGGTCGGAAAATCTATGGTTTGACCGGGGGCAGGGTCAAATCGAGAATCCTAATTGGGATCCCGGCGGGGACGGGGAGGAATTCTCCACCAGTTTAACATATTTGTTTTCTATTTTTATATAATAATATTAATATTTATAAATTTTATAAATACTTTTTAAATTAAAAAACTCAAGCTAATAGTTCAATTCACTATTTTTTTCTTCACTTCTTATACTAATAAAACCTAATTAAAATTTTTAAAAAATAAAATATAAAATACAAAAATATATATTTTAACGGGGAATTCCCACCCAAAATTTCGGGGGCCCATTTCTAATTTAAATATAATTTGAAATATAATTATATGTAAATTTATTTTAACTGGTTGTATGGTATCAAATACTCATTTGATGCATCATTTTCTCATTGGTCTTGACAAAATACTTATTAAAAAAGGAGACCACTAATCTCATATAGTTCTATCTTTAATTATTATTTGTTTATATACTTTTAATTTGATTAGGCAACCTAATATTTGAGTTTTGAATTCAAATTAAAGTTGGTAGATTCAACTTTTTCAAAGGTAAATTCAAAGTTTTAAAAATACTATAAGGTAAGTACAATGAATAGGATGGAGTGTGAATAAATTAAAAAAAATACCCTATTCAAATTAAAATTTTAATTAATTAATATTTCAGGATATGCAATAGTGGACAAATTATATATAATATTGTGAAAAAAATGTAGTCCATGTTTGCATATTCTAAATAACATTTCTAAAGTGAAAACAAAGTAACTCAACTTGTCAACCTATTACTTATCTCCTCCTCATCATTTTATTTTGAATTAAAACATTTCACATAACAATTATATATTTAAATTTATATAATTTAATTACAACTAAATGAAATATATAACACTTTCAACCTTATTAGCGTTAGTAGGTAGGACCGGTGAATTTCCTCGAAGTACTAAAAAACAAATAAATCAGGAGAAACTAAATCAAGTAGAAAAAAATGTCTCTACAATCCAAAATTTGTTATGATTTGCAAAGGTAAAATTAAATAGAATCCAATTCCCCACAAAAAAAAAAATCCAAAAAATTAAATAACAATGTCAATATTTAAAATATTTTATTTTGATCTGACAAATGGATTGGAATCTATAAAAAGTGATTATGAAAAAGTCCTAAAATATCTAATTAAAAAAATAGCAACACCGTCACCGTGCACAATTCTTCGCCCAATTAAGCGCAAAGTAACGAATAAGCCACTGACACGTGGAGAGCTCACAAAACCCGCGTGCAGCAGATAAAAACTCTTCGACTAGAGTGAATTATTTTCCAGCTGTGAGCCTATACGACATGTCGTGACGTACCCGTATAAATAAGAACATCCATGGCCCTTCTTTGTTAATCATCTTAATTATCTGCCGCTAAAAAGGAAAGAAAAACCTTAATTTCCTCACAGTAATCCCAGATTCCGGTCTCACTCGGGTAATTTTGCCGACCCTTTTTTTTTTTTACAGTTGCCGTCGCTCCGATCAACATCGAGACGCCGTCGTTTTGTTCGGGGGGTGTGGGCATTGTTGAAGGGAAGCTTTCATTTATTTTTTACTTTTCGTATCTCTCACGTTTGTTACTTTCCTTCCGTTGCAAATTTTGGTAGAATAGAACTTAATTTCATCGTTTTTATTTTAAAATCTTTTGTTGGTTTTACTTTTTTTCGTATAAAAAAGCGTTTGATGTGTTGCAATTTCATTCAACATCATCGAAAGCAACGATTTGTGGCTCTTTGCAATTTGGCTTATTGTTTGAACTGTAAGATGATTCTTTTTCGCTTTTTTCTCCTGACCCTTTTGCTTTATTCTTCGAAAGGCACATTTTATATGAAATTTGACGCAATTCATGATTATTGCTTAGGATTTGTTTGTTTTGGAGTATATGTCCAGTTTTGATCTCTCTCTGATCTCTTTTCTCTTGGAATTGAATGATTGACCGAGGCATTATGTTTATTTGCGTATCAGAAATTTGAAGAGAGGTCTCAGTAATGGCTAAGGAGTCTTCCAATGGAGATGCTTATACTTCTACAAAACCCCCACCTCCCCCTTCTCCTCTGAGAAGTGCAAAATTTTTTCAGGTGACACAGCTTTTTTCTGTAATTTTGTTTTATGATATGGTATACATAGATCATATTAGAAATAACCTTATGAACATGTGAATCTATTTGAAGGATGGAATATCTGTGATCAGCTTGACTTTTTTGGATGGATTCTTTGATGAATTTTATTGGCATCTAAGTGCAATGTAGCTTTTTATTTCTCACTTAGGGAAGAAACTTCATTTGATGCTCCCATATAAAGTTTCCTCAATTAAGTAATAGATCGATATGAACATTCCTTGTTGCTGATATTTTTTTCCCGGTTTCTTCTTCCATAACCCAGCTTGAAGAACAAGAAATAAGAGGGTCCTATGTACAACATAGTCATAAATCCATAATAGCGTCCAACCGCAACAAGTGAATCGATTATCTTCATTCACAAGGATACTAGATTACTAGTGAAACATTTTTTTAGATCATAACAAACCTTGCTTCCTTTTTTTTCTTTTCTATTGCGATTTCTGGGGTCTTAACTTTTATCTCCGATGTGATATAGTACAATTTTGCCGAAGTCCGAATGGATTTGATTTTGGATTCTATCAGTAAGGTCTAGTTACTATCTCTTGTTAAGTCTAACAAGCTAACAATGCTAAGAAGGTTTTGTGACAATAATTAGTCATAAGTGAATACAAACAGGAAAGAAGCTTGCAAGTATATCCAATAATTTACTCAATTCTTACGTTCAACTTCAGTATTAAGAAATGATATTATATGGTTTCTTGTTTCTTGGGATAGAATTCAATGAGGCAGCCAATTAGCTGCTAAATGGCTTGATATCATCATGTTGGATGAGATCTTAAAGATTTAATTGGTAATTAAAAATAATGATAAAGGAGTAGAAGTTTCGAGAGATCAGCATCTTGTTTCTGTTTCTGAAGCACATATTCATTTTGTTGTTTTAGTAAAATTATATGCTGCCTTTTTTACTGTCAATGTCCAGACCAGTGTATTCCTTGTACTATCTTACTGTTATACTTTGCTCCGATGATCCAATGTTTCATGTTTTGATACAGTCCAATATGAGAATTTTGGTTACTGGAGGTGCTGGATTTATCGGCTCCCATCTAGTTGACAAATTGATGGAGAACGAAAAGAATGAGGTGTGGTGGATTTTGTCACAAAAACATCTACGGGAGAATCTTTAAACAAAATTTACAGTCAATTATATGATTTGGAAGTTTGATATTCAAAGTTTATTTTACTTATTTTTAGGTTATCGTTGCGGATAACTATTTCACCGGCTCGAAGGAGAACCTTAGAAAATGGATTGGTCATCCTAGATTTGAGCTCAGACGTCATGGTACAAGCATCTGCTTTCTGTTTTTTACATACCCATCTCTCTTTTCCTTTTACTTTTCTCTTTGTCATCCGGATTGGAAATGACCTGTTTGACCTGTTTTCTGCCATGTCTTAATGCCAGACGTGACCGAGACTTTGCTGGTTGAGGTGGATCAGATATACCATCTGGCATGTCCTGCCTCGCCGATATTCTACAAATATAATCCCGTTAAGGTATTAGAGTCTAAGCAACTGTTTGTTAGATAAAATCTGTTACATTCATATCGCAAATGCATTGCTCTGAACTTTTTAACTCATGCTATTTCAGACAATAAAGACAAATGTGATTGGAACATTAAATATGTTGGGACTTGCCAAGAGAGTTGGAGCAAGGTTAGAACAATAACTTTCATGTCTTTGAATTATACATCTGTAATGAACTGGTTTAATATATATATATATATGTTTAACATTATTAATCATATAATAATGAATCTTAGGATTTTGCTAACGTCAACCTCGGAGGTATATGGTGATCCTCTTATTCATCCCCAGAATGAGAGCTATTGGGGAAATGTCAACCCAATCGGTATGTCGAATCGAATACTCTTAAAAACTAATGACCTCTATAGATTTATGAATAGGTCAAGTTTCCATCAAGTTTTAGGACCCCCCTTGTAATTCTGCTTCTATATATGTGGAAGGTGTAAGAAGTTGCTACGATGAAGGAAAGCGGGTGGCTGAAACTTTAATGTTCGACTACCATAGGCAGCACGGGATCGGTAAGATTTATGTCCCTGTTTTGGTCCCTCTGTTATTTCTAGTTTGATGCCAACCTAATAACATTAAGAATGTTTCCTGTAACAGAGATAAGGATCGCTAGAATTTTCAACACCTATGGACCGAGAATGAATATTGACGATGGACGTGTCGTTAGCAATTTCATAGCCCAGGCAATCCGGTAAGTTATCGTTACATCTATACATTTTTAATTATTTTGTCATGAGGTAATGTATACATCTTTGTTTGGGTTGGAATTGCTTCTAATCCGCTTCGTGTGAATTCTTACATAGATGTACTTTATTCTCAACTTCTCTGTAATGCAGCGGCGAGCCATTGACTGTTCAGTCGCCTGGAACACAAACACGGAGTTTCTGTTACGTTTCCGATATGGTATGTGAAATCAACAACCGTGAGCTTTACTTCTTTCGATGGTTTTTAAATTATCATCCTAATTGGATATGGGGAGCGCTCTCGTCTCATCGTTTGTTACTTTTCACCTGTCAAGGTTGATGGACTTATCCGACTTATGGAAGGAGAGAACACTGGGCCGATCAACATCGGGAATCCAGGTTTCGTATATGGCTCAACTTAGAACTAGGAATTATATGAAGGCAACTGTCCCACTGTCATTGCTAACTCTGTCGTTATTGTCTTAGG
Organism: Momordica charantia; assembly: GCF_013281855.1. Lineage (NCBI taxonomy): Eukaryota > Viridiplantae > Streptophyta > Magnoliopsida > Cucurbitales > Cucurbitaceae > Momordica > Momordica charantia. The sequence goes on along the minus strand of NW_028275167.1, from coordinate 25,903,229 downwards.
TGAATTCACCATGCTCGAACTCGCCGAAACCGTCAAGGAGGTACGTTATCTTTCTCTAATTCAAACCATTTTTATTTGAAATGGAAGTTCAAATCGGTGACTCTTCCGAGCCCTTCGCCTTCTAACTTTCAATATCGTCTGGTTTTGCAGCTTATCAATCCCAATGTTGAGATTATCATGGTCGATAACACCCCAGACGATCCACGACAGAGGAAGCCAGACATTACGAAAGCAAAGGAGCTTCTCCAATGGGAGCCGAAGATCAAGCTGAGAGATGGACTGCCGATGATGGAGGATGATTTCCGGGCAAGACTTCAAGTGCCAAGAAAGGAGTAAATAAAATTTTCCCGCGAAACAAACAGAATTCTTTTTCTTTGCCTTTTGCATAAATATCTTTGCAGCTGCTGCCTGGTGTGTTGGATGATCAACATGGTTGAGAGCTGAGTGAAGATGCTTTGACAGAGATGATGAGGAGTTTTTGGTCTTTAACTAGGTTAATAAAATGCTTATTTTTATCAATTTTACTTTATGAAGTTAATTCTTCAAGAGGGAAAAGAACAATATTTTCCATTATGGATTGAGGACAATTCTTGATGAAGTATAGAAAAAATAAAAATGAGGGTGTTTATTTTTTGTGGATGTCTCTCTCTCCATTTATTTGTTCTCTGAACTATTTTCATTTTCTTTTTAATGCTTTTTTAAGAATGGTAAATGGTGTAGATGGGATGGAGAATCCATTCTATTTCGGTTCTTGATTTTCATTTTCAATCTTTTAAAAACATAAACGCTGGATGATGGTTCATGTTTCTCTTTTACATTTTTATAAATATTTTTAAAATTGTTTATAAATTTTAGAAAATAAATTCAGTTTCTTGTTAATTAGTATGTGTGTGTATATATAGGGTATGCCTCTAAGCATACTGCCACTAAGAAGACAAGAGAGTGCTTTATCGAGTGGGAGGGCAGAGCACTCAATGGTCTTTCAAAATAAAGTGATAGATGGAACTGCCATTAAACGACTTATTAGTAGATTTCTCGATCACTTCGGAATGGCATATACATCACACATCCGAAAGATGGACGACACTCTAGACCAAACAATACCTACTAGAGATTGAGCTCAACTCAAAAGATGGAGACATAAATGTGCGATAAAGTCCTCGGTGGCTGAGTCTCTCGATATTGGGTCGACCTCGCTCCGAGCAAGCATCGAAGGAATTAATCCAATGTGGATTCCCGGCCTATTTCGACACTAGTTAAATGGGGTGAATCACCCAGATCTTTTGTTATCAAACAGTAATTAGATCCCTTCCTAAGAAAGGTTTTTTAATAAAGTTGCATTTTTTTTAGTGTTGCTTAATTTCTCTTTTAATTTTTTCTAAATCTACCGTGCTCAACTAAATCAAAACTTTTAAAATATTATAGACTAAAACATATATAGTCTTTAATTTATAACATATAAATTGAATTTAGATTTTTCAAATTAAAAACAATTTAAACGTTGTTTGATAGCAACTTTATACTTCGTTCAGTGATAATTGACACTTATCCCTTACTCATTTGTTTTTTTTAAAAAAAATATTTTTACTTTTTTATTTTATTTTAAACACAATGCTTACTTCCTCACAATGTATTTACTAATTTGATTTCTTGGTAAAATTTAAAAACAAAACATTTTTTGAAAACATTTTTTTTAGTCTTTCATAAATTGACTTATTTTAAAAACGTTCATAAATGTAATGTTTATACATTTAATCCATAACAAACACAAAAAATAAAAAGCAAAACAAAATAGTTATCAAACATCATTATTTGACTCCTGATTGTTCAAAAATTTTCAATAATATAAACACAGTGTTCAAGAAAAAATAATTATATGTTTCTTTTTTAGTACAACGTAGAGATGAGATTCGATCCATTATTGTTGAACTATACACATTTTGACATAATTATATGTTTCTAAACGTTTTAGTATTGCATTGTGATATTAATAGTGAGAGTGTTCAATGTTGTTGAAACTACTTTCATCAAGTACGATAATAAATGTACTGATTAATTAATTCATTGATTTGAGTTTAGATAGTAATCGGCATTTATTGTCCTAGAAAAACAAAAAAAAAAAGTTATCGGCATTTATGTTGGAGTACCCATTTATAAATGATGGCATATACAAACACTCTGTTGGAAGTGCTTTCTCCGCTCAAACGTGGCATGCGACGCCAAGGTTTAAGTTAAACCACCTCTGTCTAATTTTTATTGATTGAGCCGACTCATTTGCCGGCCGAGCCGAATAGCTTTAGATCTTATTCTCCAGTTATGGTTGAATCGATCGACCTTACCTCGACTCAGTCTCGTATCTGACAAACTCCACGACATCACGCCGTATTTCACGATAACATTAAAGAGTCATTGAGGCCTTATCGAGAACATGGTTGGAGACCTCTCTAAATAGAGCCAATTTACTCCGTTCAAAGGTACGCGAATGCTAAATTCTCTCCCAAGTTTAGTTCGACCAGTTATTGTTTTTAGCGTCAGAGTGTGTTATGTTTTGTAGGTCACCCTTCTAACTCATCATTCAAGCAACTCTCGGTCTGAGCCGAGGTTCATAGAGTTGGTCATCTTTCTGATCAAACACACTCGAACTTCCAAGTATTGTAAAATACACGCCAACATATCATAATTAAGTTAATATAATTATTCATTTATTTGAGGTTTAATATTCAAATAAATATACATCTTATTAATGGATTGAAGAAAAAAAAACATCGATAATCATTTTATTTTACTCTCACCCATATGAAAAAATTATTAAAAGGGAAAACATATATTTCATTTACAACATTTTTACAACCCCTTAAAATCATTATTGAGATATTGAAGAATTAACTACAACACTATACCATGTCATTTTTATAGCAACCTATAAATAAGAAAAATAAAACGCGAGAACTAAGAATTGGTATTCGAAAATTTAAAATGTTGTCATGATAAACTAAAATACATCGTTTTACTATACCACTAAATAAAAAACCGATTAAAAACAGCACAAACGAAATAATTTACTACGTAAAAAAGTTAAATATATATTTTAGTCTGTATAAAAGTTTCTTACCATACTCTTCATGATTTAACAAGTTTCATTTTAATATTGTAAAATATAATCTTAAGTAAATATTAAAATTGATTTATCACAATTAACACAATGTTATAATAGAACAAAAAGTAATTTAAGAGGTGAAAGTTTGTAATCTATCCTTCAAAATTTAAAGATATTTTTAGAAGTTTAAAGATGTATTATTGTTATTGATAATTTTAATTTTTTATAAATATCATGTTAAATAAGTTGTCAATCAGTCAATTATAACATTCGTTAGAAGTGAGAGGATAAATTAAAAAATATTGAAACATAAAGACTAAACTGAATATCTTAAACAACATATATATATATATATATATATATATATATATTTAATAGAACATGTGAAGTAGAAATTCGAACTCATTATTTTTGATCGGAGATATATACCTTAACCAATTGAGCTACTCTCGAGTTGACATTTTAAACTATTGAGACTAAAAAAAAGATTAAACCATATAATTAACATAAACTCATTTAATGCGTTGTTTTTTATATTTATAAAATCTATATTTTTAAAAAATGTTATAAGATTTCTTTTTTTTTTTGAGAAAAAAAAAATGTTATAAGATTTCAATTAATTTATTAAACTCACATATCTATATCTATAGTATATAGGGAGAAACTTTTTATCCCTTTTAATTCCAACATTCCCATAGATATTTTGGGGGCAATTTTATCCTTTAAATATAAAATTTTCTCTCACTCCCGTTTCTCTCCCTCCCACGCCACTTTCCTTTTTTTTTTTTCATTTCTTTTGAAATATTTAATCTCCATTATTACAAATTTTACGTTTCTCAAATTAATTTTCTCTTTCTAATAAATTCTCCCTCTTAAAGGTTAGAATATAAAGAGTTGGAATATGGAGTTTTGTCTCTTTATTTCTATGTTAAGAAGTTATAATTTATTTTGAATTATAATTAATAAGTAACTTTTTTATTTTTTACACCTATATAAACAGTTTTTCTTACTCTTTCTCCCAACTTTTTCTTCATGAAAACTTGAGTTTCTTTTCTCTTTCGGTAGGTAAATTTTTTCCTTTAGTCAATGTCTTGTGTTTTCTTATATTTAGTTAGGTTGTTTGATCGAATACAACTTTTTTAGTTATTTTTTTTCCAAACGACTCAATTAACTAGAAAAAGAAAAGTGAAAATGAGTGATAAGGTCGAATCACCTTCGACGGATCCACTTTGGGATGACACTTGATAACCGCGAGGACTCTCTCAATGACCTCCTCCTTGGTAAGGTGATCATCATGTGATGAAAATAGCCGGAGCAATCAATCGAAACATGGCTGTGGTTGACATTCCTGATGAGTTAAGGCAAGGAATTGGACTATAACTCAAACATGGCAAAGAACGGCTGTCCTGAACGCATCTCTATCTCTCACTATTTTTTTTGTCATTTTATTTTTCAATGACTCAAATAAGAAATTGAAACAAAGTTGTATTTACTTTTATTTATTGTTATGTTCAGGGAAAAAAATGATGAAAAATCCATGAATATGTGTTTTTTTTAAAAGAAATTTAAGTAATTGAAGAATAATACCTGTAGTCACACTAACCACATCAATGGGTGATGATAATTATTGAAACGTTGTTTTATGAGATAAACATTGAAGATATGAAAAAACTTGAACTATATTTTTTAAAATTTAAAACGTTGTTTTTTAGATTTATAAAATCTATAGTTTTTAAAAATGTTATAAGATTTCTTTTTTTTTTTTTGAGAAAAAAAATGTTATAAGATTTCAATTAATTTATTAAACTCACATATATAAATAAATATACATCTATTCATCACTAAAAGCTACTTTCAACTCTCAAGATGTCAATTCCCAATTTAACCTTTCCTTCCCTCTTTAAAATCCAATTTATCCATTTTGAAAACGATGTTGTTCTCTCTTCTTTTTTTTTTTTTTAAATAAAATAGATAAATGCAATTTAGTTTTATTAATCTTTTAAAAATGTAAATTTGACAAAGCGCATGCTTGCCAGCTAATAAGCCTCATAAAATTACGCCCATACGGACAGCTAATTCCACTCTCGCGAATTTTAAGATTCTCTCTCTAACTCTCTTATTTCATCTTTTTTATATATTTTTTAAATTTATTATTTCCAAATCCCAATATTCCAACTCCATTTTTATTTCTCTGTTCTTCAATCTATTTTTTTTCTTCGCAAATTTTGATTTTCGTCTTTCGTTCACTCTCTCCTCTGAAACTTCCGCAGAGGCAGCGAAGCGAAGCCACAACCAACAGTTTATTCTGATTCTGTTTCAAATGTAGAACAACACAGTTCCGACCTCCAGCTTCCCACAACTTCACCCACTTTCTTCTTCTTCTTCTTCGTTTTCTCTGTGGAATTTCGTGGTCTTATGTCTTCCACCTTCAGTCCTTCTCGTAGCCCAGGGAGTTCAAGGCTCCAACAGTTGGGTGCCGTGTCTGGGGTCTCGCGCTTGAGATCTTCATCGCTCAAGAAGCCTCCTGAGCCGCTGAGAAGGGCCGTCGCTGATTGCCTCTCTTCTTCCGCTGCTAATTCGCATCATGGGGGTCCCTCTGCTTCCGCCGTCGTTGCCGAAGCTTCCAGGACTCTCCGGGTTAGTAATTACCACGTTTTCGGTATTCATTTTGTTTGGATCTTGCAATTATGCTTGGATTGCTCCGACATCTACCTTTTCTGATTCGTTTTTATGTTTCGACTCTCCGTTCATTTGACTTGAGCTGCGTGTTTAAGGGAATCCCGTTGGGGATGAGCTTAATTTTTAACCTGGTTGATGCCTGGGGTTTCTTGCAAATGGGAATGTTTGTTTTGTTTTTGCGATTGGATTGTGCCAATATGCATTTGGTTGTTTATGTCGTATGCTTCGGAATTGGGTATTGGAAGTATCGTTCGTGCTTTTTTTTTGGTAGCTTATCGGTAACATGTGAATAATTATAGCGTTCAGGTGGAACTATAATTATGGCAATTTATATTTTTACATCATTTAGGCGGATACGTTCCCGTCAATCAATTATTTTAAAGAAATATATCACAACAAAAATAGAATGTCCAAATACTCATGTCGAACTGAGCTATAAAAAAGTTGAGCGGATTGCAGTTGGGGCTTATCTGCATCATGGGATAATCCTCATATTAATTATTCACCAGTTATAATGAATCGGCATTATCTTCATCATAATTCGTTTGCTATCTGTTTAATTTATATATTATTTGTATCTGCAAAACACTGTGCTGCTTTCCCTTTAATGATGACATAGAAAATAGAAGGTCAGTGGCTTAGGACCAATTTAGCTACCGCTACTTGGTATTTCAACAATGATCAACTAGGGATATCCGGAATTTTTTTAACTACCAAAGCTTCCAATTTTATGTAAATGTATAGGGGCAAGTGATTAAATGACATGTTGGGAGCTCTTGTTTTTTGTTGCGCAGCTCTTTGTCACAGCATGGATTGCTGCATCAGACTACCCATTGCTTGTCCGTGACTGAATGCAAATGATTTGCATTACTTGTATCCTGTCTTTTACTTTTTTGTATACGTGTTCATCAAATAGGGCTAAGTTGTACAACATTCTTTCTATAAAGATTAACTTTTTCACCTCAGCAGAAATGAGCCGAGAATTTATCCAATCACAACCTAACCTCTCTCATTAGAGTTAGCTAGCTATTGGAGCTGTATCAGGCAATCACCATCACTGCCATCCTCTTTTCTTTTACCTTTTCTGATCTCTTACTATTTTAGCCAAGCCATGGCCACCAAAAACTCCTGGTATTGGAACCTCAATCACTCGAAAAGTGGCAGAGGATGTAGAATATTCCCGCTCCATCTCTTTAATAAATCAGCTAGCTTCAATAGCTTAGACACAGGTCTGTAACAGCACGAGTATTAGCAATTTTATTGGACTTAAATTTTAAACTCAACGTGGATGACTATATGCTTTGGAGATTTATGTTCTAGCACTTTTGAGAAGACGAAGCTATCATGGTTTTTGTTTGGGTACAAAATCCAAACTTACAGTGGAAATTTCAGCTGAGGAAAGTGAGGCCATTAAGAAACATAGTGTTCGTAGAGTGACTCGGTGTTGACCAATCCTTGCTACTTGCTAGGATGGTTATTTGCTTCCATGCATCCAAGTGTTGGCTATGAGTTTTTAAGAAGTCTGAAGTTGTTTCAGCCAGAGAACTATAAATTTGGAGAGACGATCATAATGAAAATAACTTCGTCTTGGTTGGGCTCAATGCTGAATACCTTCTAATTACTTGTAAGTTAACAAGAAACCCAATTGGACCTGGCAAGAATTTAATACCACAATGCCCACCTACAATACACCTCAGAACATTCGAATATTATATCGAAGGCCGATCAAATTGGCCAGCCATCAGCAACTGGCAACCAATAGACACAATCATTCACAGGAAGAAGAAGATCCTCAAATTGACATAGGAACCTAAACTTGAATAAAGACAATTTGGGGATTGCTTGCTTGCTAAGTTTGTGGCAAACATGGTCATTTAACTGCCTATTGTTATTATCTCTGATGGATCTTACATGGGAGGACAATGAAATGAAGCCAGCAACCTATACCTATGCACCGAACTTAATTACAGAATTTTCTTGGTATGCTAATATAGGTGCCACAAATCGCATTCTTGACTTGAGGAATTTGAATGAAAAGGTTGAGTATGGAGGACAAAAATTCTCTAGCAATTGGTGATGGTTCTCTACTGAGAATTGATTATGTTGGTGATTCTGTAATCTTATCGAACTCAGACTCTGCACATGTTTTTCTTAAAAATGGTATACCGGCATTGACAAAATGTCTTCTCAGCATCTCAAAGCTTACTCATGATAATTCGGCCATCAATGAATCACTCTGACAAGAGAAAGCAAGAAGGTGTAGCTGGAACATAGGCTTGATGTAGAACTCAATCAACTTAAATTGTCCCATCAATCAGTCATGCGGAGCCTCCTATGTTGTCGAAAACAATTGTTCTTTAGTCTGTCTTCAAGTATTGCTCTTATAACACTTGTCTCGTGTTTACCTTGTTAAAAATGTATGTCAGCAACGTATCGGTAATGCATCTAATCTAATCGAGTCTTAGCCTTGTTATGTTTTCGTTTTCAAAGTTCTTATATCAATGGAAAACGAGTTTTTTGTGATGCTTGCTAATTGGGAAAATCCCATGGCTTATATTTTTCTTTTGCAAAAACACATTTAAATCAACATTTTTGATTGGTGCACTCAAATATTTGGGGCCGTGCTCCTGTCATTTCTATTGTTGGATTTCATTGTTACATCTGTTTAGTTGATGACTATGCACATCTGTCATGAACCGATCCTCTTAAAAATAAGAGTGAAACCTTCCTCCATACAATTCAAACATGATGAAACAAGTTTAACTCTCTGTAGCATCATGTCTTTAAACCCTTACTCCATACTTTAGAAGATTGCTTGAAACATTCAGTGAATTTGATCCCGAATGGTGGTGCAGAATATGGAGAAGGTGCCGGTTCATCCTCCCTTCCAAAACAATGGGTCGGATTCTTTAGTAGTTGGTTGTCTTTACCTAAGAGCAGGGGTAGAGAGAACCCCATCCTAGTAACTGGCTGTCATAATAAAACTTTCTAGTTTCTAATAATATCATAGACAGGCTGTAGTTACAAAAAAAATCTTTGTGATTTGAACTCAACCAAGGAGCCAAGTGCTGTATACTATGGACAAAAGTTACTTTGAAATCCATTTATCCTAAAAAGTTCTAAGGTTCCTTTCCTTCCAAATAAGCCGCAGGTTGCTCTCACTGCACAATTCCATAGAATTTTGGATTTCCCTCTAAATCTCAACCCTAGCATAACTTCCATCAACTACTCAGCTATTTGTTAGGTAGGAAAATCAAAATAAAACTCCACCCCCTGTAGGCAAACCAGATTCTAAGGTTCCTTTCCTTCCAAATCATCTGAAGTGCAGCTTACTTATTGCCTTCTTATAGGGTATTAACTACAAGGGTTATTTTATTTTATTTTATATTTTGGTGGGGGGTGGGTGTAATTATTCATTGTTTTTTCTCTCAACAATTAAAGAAATTTTTATTGATGCTTTGTTGTTTTTTTGGGCTGCTGTACTAGGGACTTCTTTTTCTTGTGGCCCACTTGTGTATTTTTAATTGAAAGTTGGCCTTTTATCCAAAAGGGAAAAAAACCTGTAGTTCATGACTCCAACCTTCAAAACACTCTTTAGTGTCAACTATCTTCTGTGAGATTGGTGTAGCTTGTTATCCTCAGACTCATTTGATGAAAATTGTTTATTTATTACCAATCCATCATTTTATTAGAATTTAATTATAACATCTAAAGCTTTACCAAAATGACAGGACTATTTAGCAGCACCTGCAACAACAGACCTGGCGTATTGTGTGATTTTGGAACACACAATTGCTGAGAGGGAACGAAGGTAACCAAACTTTTTAATGATGTTGGATTAAAAAGACTCATGAACTGCCTTTTTTTGCATAAGATGGTTGGTGAATCCTAATGCTTTTCTTTAATTTTTATATTCTGCCAAGGTAGATGATTCTGGACTATGTAAATGATCTCTCATATCCTTATAATTTATTAGTAGATGTTCATAAACATCTGTATTTAAAAAATATATATGTATTTTGACAATTACAAATTTACAATACTTTTTTTTTTTTTTTTTTTTTTTTTTTGTGAAAGAAACAATTTCATTGATATATGAAATTACAAGGAGCCCATATAAGGGAGTACAAAAGCCCATAGATAGGTTACAAAAGGCACTTCCAATTGGACAAGAGGGAAGTGTAGCTATAGTAAAGAAAAGTAGGAGAAGTTTTACACCATGATATAGCTTTAAACACTATAGCATCAAAAAAACGCTCAAAAGATTGTGACTTGTCAATGGAGATCATTTGATTTCTTTCACCCCAAGTAGTCCACAGAAAGGCTCGGATGAAGTTTGTCCATAGCTGTTCCTTTATGTTTTTGAAGGGTTGTCCCATTAAGGTGGCCTCAAGGAGAAGTTTAGGGTCATTTGGTAATGCTGTGGACCAACCAAAAGCCAAGAGGATGACATTCCAAAAATCAGAAGCAAAAGTACAGGAAGTGAAGAGATGTTGTTGAGATTCCATGCTGTTCTTGCAAATGATACACCATTGTGGAGAAATAGCCATAAAAGGGAGTCTTCTTTGTAGCTTATCGTTGGTACTGATGGCTCGGTGACTAAGTTCCCACAGGAAGAAATTCACCTTTCTAGGGCAATTTCCTTTCCAAATAATGTTGTAAAGGCTAGTTTGTGGAGCTTGGTTGCTATGTGTGAGGTCCTTTGTGAGGGAGCTGGTGGAAAAAGAACCATTTGTTTCTAGTTTCCAGTAAACAATGTCTCTATCAGTTGTTAAATGAATCTCTGATAGCCTAAGGTTAAGATCAGCCCATTCAATTATCTCATCATCTTTAAGGTTCCGCCTTAATCCCAAATTCCTGCAACTTGTAGATTCGTCCCAGATATCAGAGATTGGGGCGTCCTTTCTTGTTGACAAAGCGAAAAGGAGGGGAAAGGATTGTTTAAGAGGCAAGCTATTCAGCCAAGGGTGATCCCAAAAGGAAATATTCATTCCATTTCCAGTTTTAAAGGCCAATCGGTCAAAAATCAAATTTTGCATCTTTCTAATGGCAGCCCATGGGCTTTTAGCAGAAGGTTGTGATGTAGAGTTAGGTTTGAGATTCCATGATGCTTTACCAAATTTTGCCTCGATCACTTTTCTCCAAAGAGATGTTTCCTCTGTAATGAATCTCCATATCCATTTTGCAAGGAGGGTTATGTTTTTCAGCTTCATATTAGCAATCCCTAGGCCCCCCATATGGATTTGATGTTGTATAGTGTCTCTTTTGATGAGATGTAGTCCACTATTGTCTTTGTTACCCTTCCATAAAAAACTTGTGTAGATGCTGTCCAAAGTATGTGCTACTTTTGATGGCAAAGGGAAGAGGGAAAGATAGTAAGTAGGAAGGTTCGATAAAGTGGCTTGGATGAGAGTATGTCTACCGCCTTTGGAGAGATAGGAGGATTTCCATGATAGGAGACGTTTCTGAATTTTCTCAATCATTGGGTCCCAAAAAGAGAGAGATCGGTGCTTACCATGAATGGGTAGTCCAAGGTATGTGGTCGGCCAAGTCCCCAATTTACAAGCAAATTTGGATTGAAGAGCTGTCAGTTCATCCTCTCCAAGATTTATCCCCAAAATTTCTGACTTTTGGTGATTTATGTTTGTAGAGACTAAGGTTGGAGAGAATCCAATGTCATGTATTCTCATTATTAAAGTCTATATATATAGACAAATATATAAGGTTGACCTAATCCTACAAGGAGAAGGTAAATGACAAATTAATATTAATACAAAAATATAAAATATACTAATATCTACTCTAACACGCCCCCTCAAGTTGGTGCATATATATTAATCATGCCCAACTTGTTAGACAAATAATCTATTCGTGCTCCATTCAATGCTTTAGTAAAGATATCTCCTAGTTGATCTCCAGTCTTCACATACCCTGTAGCCACTAATCCTTGCTGTATTTTCTCACGTACATAATAACAATCAACTTCAATGTGTTTGGTTCGTTCATGAAATACTGGATTAGATGCAATATGAAGAGCTGCTTGATTATCACACCAAAGTTTTATTGGAGTGGTGATGCCAAATCCCAATTCAGTCAGAAGCTGATGTATCCATACTAATTCACACACCGACTGTGCCAGAGCTCTATATTCTGATTCAGCACTCGAACGCGAAACCACGTTTTGTTTCTTACTTTTCCAAGAAACTAAATTACCTCCGACAAATACACAATATCCTGAGGTTGATCTTCTATCTTCCTTAGAACCTGCCCAATCAGCATCTGAAAAACATTCAATATTAAGATGACCATGATCTTTATATAACAAGCCACGTCCAGGAGCACCTTTCAAATAACATAGAATATGTTCCAATGTGATCCGATGGTCAGTCGTAGGAAAACTCATAAACTGACTCATAATACTGACTGGATAAGCTATGTCTGGCCTCGTAACCGTAAGATAATTCAGCTTCCCTACTAATCTCTTATACTTCTCAGGATCTTTCAACAACTCCCCTTCTTTTGTAAGTTGTAAATTAGGTATCATTGGGGTACTACGCAGCTTAGCAGCTAACTTTCCTGTTCCAGTTAACAAGTCAAGTACATACTTTCTTTGTGACAAAAAGATCCCCTTCTTGCTCCTTGTTACTTCAATTCCTAAGAAATATTTCAACATTCCCAAATCTTTAGTATGAAATTGACTATGAAGAAAAGACTTGAGTGATAGGATGCCTGATGAATCATTACTAGTAATCACAATATCATCAACATACACAACTAGTAAGATAACACCAGACTCAGATTTTTTATAAAAAACAGAATGATCTGACTTACTCTTCTTCATTCCAAAATTCTCAATCACCTGACTGAATTTTCCAAACCATGCTCGCGGACTTTGTTTCAACCCATATAAGGATTTACGAAGGCGACATACCTTTCCAGTCTCCCCCTGAGCAACAAAACCTGGTGGTTGCTCTATATAAACTTCTTCTTGAAGATCACCATGGAGAAATGCATTTTTAATATCAAGCTGATGTAAGGGCCAATGGTGAATAGATGCCAATGAAATGAATAACCTGACAGAAGCCATTTTAGCAACCGGAGAAAAAATATCAGAATAATCAATTCCGTAAGTCTGCGCATATCCTTTAGCAACAAGGCGAGCTTTCAAACGGGCAATTGATCCATCCGGATGAACTTTAACAGCAAACACCCATTTACAACCGATAGGTTTCTTTCCTGCAGGAAGAGACACTAAATCCCAAGTACCATTGTCATCTAAGGCAGTCATCTCCTCCAACATAGCAGCCCGCCAACCAGGATGAGACAAAGCTTCATGAACAGTTTTAGGAATAGATACAGATTCAAGAGTTTAAAAGGCTTTTGAGCCTCGAGAATTACACCTTCTTTGGATCATAAGAGACTTATGCCTCCATGAAAATGCAGCGAGGCGTAGTCTTCACTCCTCGTGAATGATTAGAAGAATAATATTAATTTGCCTTATTCTTAAAAAAATATAAAGTTTCTTTGGGTATGGAATGCTAATACGTGAGTCATGACAACTCAATATATTACTATTATTACTAACTAGGCTTTATAAACTTCAAAAACAATAATAAGTCAATCTTATTAGTGGTAGTAGAGCATTCCTTTTTTTTTTTTTTTTTTTTATAACAAGAAACAAACTTTTCATTGATAATATGAAAAGGAAGAAAAAAGTTCAAGGATACAAGCTCCCAAAGGAAGCGAAAAAGAAAAAGAAAAAACAAACAGAACGTAGAAATAAAAAACACATGAACAAGATGAAATCTGAAGCCCAAGAATAGATGCTGAACACTAATAAAAAAAAGTTCGCCAATTTAAAGGGACAGACTGCTGAGGAGGAAACCAAAACCATCACTCAACACAAGTTGATCGCCAGAAAAAAAGAAACTGAAACCTCACACCACCAAGAGAAGACACAAAAGCGAAAAAATCTCAACCCTCAAAACAGTTGCGAAGTGGAACCAACCAAAAATTTGTTGCTCATAATAAAGCCTACCTATTTAGTGTTTGGAACTAGGGTAAGGTTAACATCTTCAAAAAATTTTAAAAAACTTTGATTATCTGCGCAAGAAGCTTTTTCGACTACCAAAGTCTCCTCCTCGAATGGAATTCATTTTTGTTGAAGAATGGAATTTATCCTTAGCAAAAAGTAAATTAAATTCCTCTGCTGAGGAAACCTCTGATAAATCTTCATTAACAACCTCTTGCTGTTCCAAATATTCTGCTGGATCTTCACTACTAATGCTAACATTGAAATCTTCTTCATCATCAGACAAAACGTTATCCTTGATATGTAAATTTGATTGCTCACTTGTTGAATTGATGATATCGTGGCTGCAAGGTGAAATGTCCTTCTAGAACCATCCTCTTTCCTTTGTTTGTAAAAACTAAGGATAGAGACACCAGAGAGACATACACGAGAAAAGAGAGAAGAAATAAATTCTCAAATTGATTGATCAAAGATGAGGAATAGAGGCACTATTTATAGGTTACAAGAGGAAACAAAATCTAGGAATAACCTCCTAACTTCCCTAATAAAAAAGGAGATTTATTTGCTAAATTTAAACACAAAATCTAAACAACTTTAAAACAACTTCTAACTAAGTCCACATAATCTTAACTTCTAACTAATTCAACACTCCCCCTCAAGCTGGACTATACAGATTGAACAGTTTCAGCTTGATCAACAACCTTTCAAACACGGGTCTCAAGAGTCCTTTTGTTAGGATATCTGCAACTTGATCTGATGATGGAACATACATCAAATTTATAATTTTCTCTTCAATCTTCTCCTTGATAAAATGCCTGTCAACCTCAACATGTTTAGTACGATCATGATGCACTGGATTGTGTGCAATAGCAATTGCAGCCTTGTTGTCACAATAGACTTCATTGAACTATCAAACCTGATTTTGAGTTCTTGGAGAAGGAGTTTCAGCCACATTATCTCACAAATACCATGAGATAATGCCCTGAATTCAGCCTCAGCACTACTTCTTGCAACAACTGATTGTTTCTTACTCCTCCATGTAACAAGATTACCCCAGACGAAGGTACAATATCCTGTCGTAGATCTCCTATCTTGAATAGAACCTGCCCAATCAACATCTGTAAACACCTTAATCTTTCTGTCATCATCCTTTCCGAAAAATAATCTAAGCCCTGGAGTTCCTTTAAGATATCTAAGAATGTGATACACGGCTTCCATGTGTTCTTCAGTAGGAGCATGCATGTATTGACTTACAACACTCACTGGAAATGCAATATCCTGCCTAGTGTGGGATAAATAGATTAATCTTCCAACAAGACGCTGATATCTCCCTTTATCAACGGGTACCCCATCTAGGCTCTCTCCCAACTTATGATTAGGACTTATTGGAGTATCAGATGGTTTACATCCAAGCATTCCGGTTTCCTTCAAGAGGTCTAGTACATATTTTCTTTGACATACAGATATACCAGTTCTGCTCCTTGCAACTTCCATCCCTAGAAAACACCGAAGTGTTCCCAGGTCCTTTATTTCGAACTCCTTTCCAAGTGCCTGTTTTAGTCTCTCTATTTCTTCATGATGGTCACCTGTGACGATAATATCATCGACATAAACATGAGGATGGTGATCTTACCTTGAGAGTGCCTATAGAACATTGTATGGTCAGTTTGAGCTTGGGTATATCCTTGTTTACAAACAGCCTTTGAAAATCGCCCGAACCATGCACGTGGGGATTGTTTTAAACCATAGAGAGATTTCTTCAGCTTACACACCTTTCCATCATACTTACCAATGTCAAATCCAGGAGGAAGGTCCATGTACACCTCTTCTTCCAAATCTCCATTGAGGAATGCATTCTTGACATCCAATTGTTGTAGTTTCCAATCCAGATTTGCAGCAAGGGACAAGAGGACACGGATTGTGTTTAATTTTGCAACGGGTGCAAATGTCTCCTGATAGTCTACCCCAAAAGTCTGAGAGTATCCTTTGGCCACCATTCTTGCTTTATACCTTTCAATGGACCCATCAGCCTTATATTTGACAGTAAAGATCCATCGGCATCCTACCGTTGGTTTATCTTGAGGACGATCAACTACTGTCCACGTATCATTAAGCTTTAAAGCCTTCATTTCATCATCTGCCGCATTTTTCCACTGTGGATTGCTCATAGCCTCTTGAATGGATTTTGGTACCTCATTGGCTTCCAGATTGAGAGCCAAGGTCTGAACTGCTGAAGATAAATGACTATAACCAATACATCGAGCAATTGGATGTTGAGTACACGATCTCACACCCTTTCTAAGTGCAATAGGAAGATCAAGATCATTAGTATTGTCTTGAGGCACAAGGGTAGATTGTTCAGTACCTAAGGACGAGATGGATTCATGACTTTGCTGTTGAGGCTGTGGTGGCTCCACTCCTCTTTGAACCGTTTGTCGCCGAGAATAAACAAGAGTCTCAGGTTGCTTGTCACTTCGATTTGGGTTGACTTGATCATCTTCATTATTACAGGAAAAATAGGAACTGACTCTTCTATTTGAGTAATTGGGATGATCGGGATAGGTATTTTTGGCTGAGGTGACTCGATATTTAGACCATCAATCTCAGGTATTTTTGACTGAGGGGACTCAATTCTGGTATTTAGATCGTCAATCTCCCAAAAATTTCCATCAAGACTACTCGTAATAGGCTCAGTCTCTCCCTGAGGGGAATTTAGGGAGAAAAAAGATTGAGACTCAAAAAATGTGACATCCATGGTAGTGTAAAATTTATTGGTGAATGGACAATAACATTTATAGCCTTTTTGAGTAAGAGAATAACCAAGGAAGACACACTTTCTGGCTTTTGGCTCCAATTTGTGACGTTCATGATCATAAACATGAGTGAATGCAGTACATCCAAATATTTTGAGGGGAATTGTGAGGACAGATCGGATTTGCGGATAGATAGTGAGTAAGATTTCTAGTGGAGTGTTAAATTTCAGAATACGAGAGGGCATCCGATTAATGAGATAATAAGCAGTAAGGATAGCATCACCCCAAAAACGGTTAGGAACAGAATTGGTGAACCTGAGAGCACGAGCAGTTTCTAAAAGATGCCTATTTTTCCTTTTAGCTATACCATTTTGTTGGGAGTAATGACACAGGAACTTTGGTGAATGATTCCATTTTGAGACAGGAAAGTTCCCAATGTTTGATTAAAATATTCTGTCCCCTTATCTGTGCGAAGAATTTTGATTCTCGTATTAAATTGATTATGAATGAGAGAATGAAACTGTTGAAAGATTGATGCAGTTTTTGATTTTTCTTTAAGTAAATAGACCGAACAAACCCTAGTGTGGTCCAATGTTTTAAAAGGCTAAAGGCGGCCTCGAGGTTTTTTCTCTTGAAAAGGCGAGGCGTAAGCCTCAATTTTAATTAAAAGAATTAAACAAATCCTAAATTTGTGTGGTCAAGTATTACCAAACATAATAGTTATACAAAATTATCAAAATATCCACCTGTTACTTGTCACTGAAAAAAAAATTCTAAAAAATCATCATAACATCACTACTAAAAAATTCTAAAAAAACATCACAACATCACTACTATTATCACCAATAGAACTTACTTATTCTATAAATTATTGTCTTCAATATTTTTTATTTTTAAAGTCTAGGTAGTAAAAGTAGTAATAGATTGAATTGTTACAACTCCTGCTTAGGATTTCATACAAAAAAAACCTTGATATTTTGTAAGAATTGGAAAAATTAATAGTATTCTTGTAATCATTACATGAGGCGTATACTTTAAGCCTCAGTGCGTTTTCAAAGAGGTGTAAGCCTCTTATAGTCCAAAGAAGGCGTAAGACTTGAGGCTAAAAGTTAGAGCCTTGCCTCGAGGCGGGCCTCAAAAGCCTTTTAAAACATTGGTGTGGTCATCAGTGAAGGTAAGGAACCAACGTTTACCGAACATAGTTTTGATGCGAGACGACCCCCATAAATCACTATGAATCATTGTGAATGGACTGGATGGTATATACTCAACAGAAGGATAAGATGTACGAGAGTGTTTTGCAAGTTGACACACTTCGCAAGTAAAAAGGTCATCTTTATGAAAAAGTGAAGGGTACAAATGTTGAAGATACTGAAAACTCGGGTGCCCTAAACGGTGATGTAAAAGTAGAATTTGTTGTTCCCTAGAATTCGACTCACTACCAACCTGGAGAACTTGTTTATTTCTTAGACTTGGTCCTCTGAAGTAGTAGAGCCCTTCAAAGCCATCAGCATTGCCAATCGTCGTTCCCGTTATCAAGTCCTGAAACAAACACTTAGAGTCAGTGAACAGGGCTTGACACTTTAAATCATGAGTCAACTTCTGAACAGAAATTAGATTGCAACATAATTTAGGCTCAGTGCTCCAGGCACATGGAGCACTGAGTGCAATGTAATGTTTGTGGCTGCAAGGTGAAATGTCCTTCTAGAACCATCCTCTCTCCTTTGTTTGTAAAAACTAAGGATAGAGACACCAGGGAGACACACACGAGAAAAGAGAGAAGAAATAAATTCTCAAATTGATTGATCAAAGATGAGGAATAGAGGCACTATTTACAGGTTACAAAAGGAAACAAAATCTAGGAATAACCTCCTAACTTCCCTAACAAAAAAGGAGATTTATTTGCTAAATTTAAACACAAAATCTAAACAACTTTAAAACAACTTCTAACTAAGTCTACATAATCTTAACTTCTAACTAATTCAACAGTTTGCCTTGGTGAGTCATTCTTTTTTCTCAAATAAAAAAATGGCAGGGGAGGAATAATAGTCCTAAGCGGCTGTAAATCAGGGTTAAGACTAGGGCTGCTATTAACCAGGTTGTCAGTTATCTAGGTAGCAGTAGAGCATGTCCTTTTTAGAACTTTTATTTAAGTGGCAAGTGACGGGTGAATTTTTTTTAATACTTTATATAACTATTATGCACGATCACAAAATTTTATGTTTGGTACAAATTCTTTTAATTAAAATGGAGGCTTATGCCTTCTCCAGCCTTGAGCCTTTTGCCTTGCCTCCTCAATTGGAAAAAGAGCTCAAGTTTCTCTTTAGCCTTTTAACACATTGCTCTAAAGTACAAAATCGATGTAATTTTTGGACAATTATTATTTCAAACGAGTTTGGTGAAGGTACATTTGAATTGTTGAACAATGTTGAGACTGAAGCATGTAGAAAAAATTTCATAAAGGAGACATGCAATTCAAAATTTGAAATCTTTTTTGGGGTCTAGATCTTAGTTTAATCGTTTTTACTAGAGCTAGAGGACAAATCATTTTGCTCTGCTATTATTTACATATTGCTAGATACCTTATTTTCATGGCTATATAATATCAAGAGCAATTATAATATTTGGAATTATTATTTCGCCGTCGCTTCTCTCCGCTGTCCGCCGTTGCCAACAACGGTTCAACACCTAGGGTTCCGCCGCCGAGTGCAGTTTTTGTGTTTTTTTTGGGTTTTTACATGGAAATCAACCGTTGCCATGTTGACTGCATTTGGATTGAAGATGAGTGCTTTAATATCGAAAATATGAGTCGCAGGGAGGTGTTGCCTTTGAAATTTGGCCATTTATCTTGGTCTGAAAATCGGTTGGTTGAATTACTGCAACTACCAGAGCATGATTACTTCTTCGCACATTTGAGGAAATTCAGAGCTAACCGAAGAAGCAGCATTGAATGTTTGGTTTGGCCTTCAACTGGGGGAAGAAGAAAGCTTGTTGTTTCTTCAGGACCAAGGAAAACAGGTTGGTTAGCCTTTTGGGATATGCTGAAGGTTTATTTGATTTATTCTCACTCTGAACCTTTAAAAGGTACGGATGCCTTCCAAGGTATGGTGGACACTTTTCTTATGGAGAATACGGGAGTCTCTTCTACAAGTCCTCTAAAGCAACTTTGGGTTAGGAAGGATTCTGAAGTCTTGGAGAGTGATTGGGACAATATGATGGTCATCACGAAATTTTGTGCCTTAGACAGCTGGAAGGATATAGCCGTGGCACTTAAAGAAAAGTTCTCTCAAGAGTCAAGACTATCAGATTAACCTGTTTTTGGCAAATAAAGGGCTTTTAAAGTTTGGGGACGATAGATTGTTGAACTCAAAGTGGGTCAATGGCTCGTGGCGAAAAGTAGGAGAGTTCCATTTGAAGTTAGAGAGATGGAGCTTTGAAGACCATAGCAAGAAGGAAATGGTGGAATGCTTTGGAGGGTGGCTAAAGATCTGCGATTTACCTTTAAATCTTTGGAATAAGCAATACTTTAAAGAAATAGGAGTTCATCTTGGTGGTTTAAAGAGGATTTCCTACAAAACCTTAAATCTCTTGGATTGCTCAGAAGCCCTGATTCAAGTGGAAGAGAACTCGTATGGATTCTTACCAGCATCAGTTAAAATCAACACAAAGTTTGGCAGCATTATAGTTCGTGTGAAGGAGGTCGAGAGTGTTGAGAAAAAACAGAGTTTGATCTCCAGTAAGATGTTGGTTGCAAGATCCTCAAATGTGATAGATGTTCAACGGCTTTATTTATTGCTGTCACATGAAGAGCCTTCTTATGAGTTTCCATCTGACATACTCTAAACCTGAAGTTAGGTTTGAAAATGCAGAGGGCAGTCGAAATGTTCTTCCTATTTTAGATAGCATTTCGCCGAAACTCTTGTCTGCTCAAGATAACGAATTGAGAATTGATCCTCAAACTTTAGAAGATGCTAAGGTAGCCAAGACAACTGACGACCAGATTGATAGTAGCCTGACCCTTGACGCGGATGTACTATCGCCTAGGACTATTCCCCCTGCCATTTTTTTACTCGAGGAAAAAGAATGACTCTTCGAGGCAAGCAAAGGAAAGAGGAGGGTTCCAGACGGGCTTTTCACGTTTCAACCATGGTATCTCAATTCTACAAGTGAGCAGACCAATCTTCTAATTATGGATAAAGTTTTGTCTGAAGATGAAGAAGATTTCAATGTTAGTGTTAGTAGTGAAGATCCAGTAGAGTATTTGGAGGAGGAAGCGGTTGTTAATGATGATTTATCAGAGGTTTTCCTATGAGAGGAATTTAATTTACTTTTTGTAGAGGATAATCACTCTTCTGCAAAAATAGATTCCATTCCTTTTCCTTCTCGAGAGGAGACTTTGGGAGTCGAAAAAGCTTCTTGCGCAGAAAATAAAAGGTTTATAAAACTTTTTGAAGATGTTGGCCTTACCCTAGATCCAATCACTGATTAGGTAGGCTTTTATTATGGGCATCAGGTTTTTGGTTGGTTCTGCTTCACAGCAGTTTTGAGGGTTGAGCTTCTTTCGCTTTTGTGTCTTCTCTTGGTGGAGGGAGGTTTTAGTTTCTTCTCTTCTGGCGATTAGCTTGTGTTAAGTGATGGTTTTGGATTCCTCCTCAGCAGTCTGTCCTTTGTTTTGGCGAGCTTTCTTGTAATCAGTGTTCAACTTCTGTTCTTGGGCTTCAGTTCTCATATTTCTATGGGTTTTTGTTTTCTATGTGCTGTTTGTTTTTTTTTTCTTTTTCCTTTTTTGCTTCCGTTGGGAGCTTGTATCCTTGAACTTTTTTCTTCCTTTTCATATCATCAATGAAAAGTTTGTTTCTTGTAAAAAAAAAAATTGGAAATTATACCCGTGAGCTTAATACCAAAAATCCTTGATGTCTCCTGAGTCTGGGCCTTGGGCCAGGCGCATATGCTCCTGGATATAGGGGAGAAAAGTTTTCACTCCCAGTTATAAAAAAAGAAAAGAAAAAGGAAATTATAGCATGAAATTGCTTTAGATCTAGCGTGAAACTACATCATTAGCATATATATTTGTTTTCAATAATCGTAGGTGTTAAAACTAGCTTATGCATATTGCTTGATTAGTTTCATCGGACAATTGTACGACCCTATAACCCTGGCTTCAAGAAACTCGTGAGATATTATATGTTATGTTGGTGTTTGTAAGGATTGGGCCATGACATGAAAGCATTTGGGTTTGTAAGTTCTTTTTGATCATTCACCAATTCAATATCATATATACTTGGCCACCCGCTAGTCATATTTTGACAGAAACATTTATCTTTGTTATGCATGCACAATATTGTAAATATTCTCGTCTCTTGATTTTTCTTTGCGCATAGACATTCTGCATTTCCAGTACAATTTCTGTTTTACAACTCATTGGCTTTTTGTGCATCCAGCCCAGCTGTAGTTGCAAGGTCTGTGGCACTCTTGAAACGCTACCTTCTTAGGTATGTTAATCAAATAATCTTGTATTTCAGTTATACTCTTATAATTGTTGAACTGAGTTTAATGTACTTGGGATGGACTTCGTTCTCCTTCAAAATGTACCTTTTGTTCTTTTACTTCAAAATTTGCGTCTGATGTCACAGCGTCACAGGTTTTGTTCTACTGAACTGGAATACATTAACGCTACAGCTACTCACCGTCCATTATAATGCATTAGAATTTCTTATTATCTCAAATTGTTCTTTTCTTCTTTTCATACAAAAGTCAAGTTCCAATTTTTCTCCAACTCTTTTGTCTGTCTGGAACATTTAGCCATGTTGTACCATGTATTCAATCCTCATTCAGTGATTGCTTATAATTTAAAAACATTCCTCTTATAAACTGTTTCTTTCAAATTCAATAGTACAAACTCATATTCGGAACAGGCTTAGTGATTTTGCTGACTTGCAGTTTTATATCATTTATGCCTGTTGGTCACTGGTTAATCAATATTCAATAGAGCTGCTGTCTTTGTCTTGTTAGAGAGTAAGCTTAAAGTTTGCTCAGCCATTTTCTGAAGAACGAAACAAGAAAAAATCAATATGAATGATAGGAAATGATTATTATTTCCAGATGAAACAAGTTGTTCCAGACTTCTGGCTTCCTACTTGATCATTTGCAACAGAATCTTCTTTCTGGTTTTTTATGCTTTTTGGAACTTGTTCCGTATGGCAATAATTTGGAGTTAAATGATTTTGCTACTCTTATCAAAAGTTCGTAGCTTGTTAAAAAAGAGAATTTTTGCTACTTCTGGATGCTCTTTTCTGGAATCCTCACATGGCTTTTCCTTACTAAAATCCCTGTTGAAGATTCATTTTTGCTGTTATCTGATACAAATTTGTGTTATCCTTTGCTTTGCAGATACAAACCATCTGAAGAAACCTTAATGCAGATAGACCGGTTTTGCTTAAACACAATTGGCGAGTGTAGTTTTAATCCAAACCGAAGGTCATCACCGTGGTCTCAATCTTTAAGTCAACCACCTGCTGCATCTACGACCTCTGCTACCTTTTCAACATTGCCTGTATCAAGTATTGCCTCTGGAGCGCTTATAAAATCACTGAAATATGTTCGCTCCTTGGTGGCTCAACATATTCCAAGGAGATCATTTCAACCAGCTACTTTTGCTGGTGCACCTTCAACGTCAAGACAGTCACTTCCTGCACTGTCGTCTATGCTAAGTAGATCCTTCAATTCACAATTAAATGCTGCAAGTAGTGGAGAATCTTCAGAACATAAAGACTCTGCAGTTTTATCTACATCAAATTTATCCAACATTGAAGAGGTTGATGGTATGGTCGACCTTGAGTACATTGCACTAGATGTCCTGAAATGGCGATGGCTTGGGGAACATCGACCATCTCTTTTCCAAAGAGATAGGTAATAATTAGTTTTTCAAGTAACCTTCTTTTTCTTTTTTCCCATTAATGCATGCTGTAGTATAAGTTAATTTGCATTCCGGTTCTGTTTATTCTGCATTGGTTAAATCAATGCTGGATCTGTTTGATGGTACAGTGATAATCTTGTTACTACCCAAGATTTGAGAACACGTAATCTTCTAGAAGTAGGTGCAGCAGCACTTTTAGTGGGAGACACAGAAGCTAAAATGAAGGATCAACCTTTGAAATCTTTTGGAACAGCTGATATGCCATATGTTGATCAACTTTTGCTGCCTTCGCCAGTTGCAACTATAACCAATTCTTCCTCTGCTCGTCTCCACTTGAGGGCTATAACTGCATCAAAGCGCACAAAACCAGGCTTGCATCAGATCTGGTATAGGTTTTTCATCTAAGTCCATTCTCGACTTTGAGTTATTATTACCTCAGCTCCTTAGTGTGTAGATTCACTAGAGAGGTTTTATCTAAACTAAACTTTTGATCCCCATACTAGAGGGTCGTTGTCCATAAAAGCATTAACTAAGCTTGGGCAGTGCCTCATAAAAATTGTTTCCAAGTCAAATTTTGGTCTTTGTTGAGATGAAAGAGCTCTGTTCAGAAACCAAATGGTCAGGTGGGAAACACAGTGCACATCGTTATGCGGGTCTATTTTATGCCTCTCCATAATAGAGGGGTGCTGGATAGAGTACAATCTAAAATAACAAAGTTGTTGGAAAGAATACAAACTAAAATAGTTTAGATTGGCAACCCCACCCCCACAAAAATATTGTAGAAATTATAAAGATAAGTCATAAATCTCCTTGTTCTGCCCAATTGTCTTGTCTCAGGCTTAGGTTGTATCCATCATTGGAAGCTGGAAATAAGAAACAAATTTCATTTTTCTCAAGTATATATTTGATGTCCAATCGTTAATAACATCTTGATATCTTAATAACATATTTTAGGGAAGATTCTCCCGGGAGTACATTTCGACCAAAGGCCCGACCACTTTTCCAGTATCGTTACTACAGGTAAAAAACAATAGATTCTGACACGTAACCCTGTAATTTCATGAGGTATACTAAATGATTATGTTAGTAATTGTTTATTTCAATTTATGAATCCACAAAGCGTCAATTAGAGTGTAATTGCCATTTGAAATTGTGAATTGATCACTGTTTAAATGATTTTGCTCATGAATGATGGTCTTTCAGTTATGAAAATTAGTGGTCTCATTTGCATGCAACATAGGAAACTTACATGCATTGTTGAAATTACATTAAAGTTTTTTCTTTCTTTTGGACATGTAACAACATCTAGGCTTTTGAGCATGATTGTATGAAAAAACTAGAACTCAAGCAATAAGTTTTTATTCATTAAGTTCTTAATATCTTGTGGTTGCATTTGTACCTCACAAAATAACATCATGTCCACCAGTGAACAGCAGCCTCTGAGACTGAATCCTGCTGAGGTGTGCGAGGTTATTGCTGCAGTTTGCTCAGAAATGTCTTCACCCATCGCTAATCCCCTAACAGTAACGTCTAGGTTAAGTACAAATAGTGGCAAGCCGTCGATGGATGTGGCCGTGAGCGTTCTTGTAAAGCTCATTATTGACATGTATGTTTGTGCTTTTGATGCTTATATTACTTTGAATGTTGCAAATTCCATCTACTATTCATTACTCTCTCTCATTTCATCTTGTGGTGCACATATGTGTTTGTTACTCCTCTCATTCATTTCACTTGTGTGCCATATGTTTTTGGAGCAAACAATGTTGTGCATTATAGATGTTAAAATTCAGAACTTGTTGCTGTTCCACAGTTGATGTTGATGTTAACTTATGTTGGGAGAAAGAGCAGCGAAAGGAAAACTTAGTGTATCTCTATCCATGTTACACAACTTTTTAAGGGGTGAATAGGTTGATTCTGTGAGCAGTGCTGCCAGTAGTATATTAGATTTAGAAATTATAGTAATCAATGAAGGATATAAGATTGGGGCAATGTAGAGCTTTGCTAGCTATAGCTGGAAATGTGAGAATCATTCAAAAACTCTCTCTAGTCTTAGCTTTGCCACTGTTATTGTTTTGGCTCTGTTTGTTGTGGGCTGTTCTTTTATCCCCGTTGTATAGTCTTTCATTTGCTCCATGAAAGTATGGTCTTTTTCATTGAAAAGAAGTGAATGCTATGTCCTACAAGCTTCCCATGTCAGGGGGGTCTACAATTTACTCGGTGTTTCATGTATCACAGCTTAGGAAAGCAACTGATCAATATCACCTTACTGTTGAGTTACCAACCCATCTTACATTTGATTATATTGTTAACTGAACCAGTGGCCATGGCAGGTGTACAAACTGCAATCTGAAATTCTGATTTTATGGAAAGTAATAACAGCTGTTGGGCCAGTTGCTAAATCTGTAGGCAGTTCCTGATTTCTCCCTCGAGAACAAGGGTTGTATCTTTGGCTTAGGATATCAATTAATCTTAATAAGGTTCATGTAGGTTAAGATGAGGAGGGGGGGAAGGTGTACCTTAGTTGCTCCATTTTATGTGGCAACTTCGTCATGGGCGACTTAGGTAGATTCTGTGAGCATATTGGTTAGCGTTGGGAATTGGAGTGATTTGTGAAGGAAAGGAAAACTAAGATATTACTTCAATGTAGAGTTTTGGCTAGCAAGGATTGTGGGAGACTGGGAGTCACTTTATAACTCTTTCTAGCTTGTAATAGGAGAACTGGCAGTATATTTTCAATACATTCAATTTTGAGTTATAATATTCTCTCTCCAGGGTATATCGCTGGTAGGAAAGAAAAAATAATTTGTAAAAAATATATATGTATATGTTTTTGATAGGAAACTTAAGAGATGTATTAATCACAAAAAAGAACAGCTAGGCAAGGGGTAGAATTTGTAAAAAATAATCAAGAGGACAAGACATCAATCATCATCTTAGACTAAAAAAGAATTTGTAATTACTAAAAGGAAACAACTCCTTCAATACAACTATTCTAGAGGCACTCTGAGCTGTAAGGAGTGTTAGATGATTATCTGACTCCTAGAATAGATAGCAGTGTGCTGTTTACACCTAAGGTTGCCTGTAGAAACAGCTGTTTGGAATGATGAGTTATCTTATTTTCTAGATATAACAATTTGCACCATTTTCAATTATATTAATTTGACCTTATTGATGTATATAGTCTGGTAAATCCATGTTCTGTCTTTAAGGAATTTAATGGTCACCTTGAATCCAAGTTTGTAGGTACTTCTTAAGTTCAATGCTTCAGAAATAATTTTTATTGAACCAATTGATGTTTTAACACATGTTCTGATTTTGAAGGATATCTGAGTATATTTTTCTGTCTTTATTCATGAATATTTTATTCATTTTGTTCTAATCTGGATTCTTAGATATAGCAATATGCATTATTTTCTTTTATATTCAATTTTGACCTTATTCAAGATACAAAAAAATCTGATAAATCAGATTTTTTTTTTAGGGATGTAATATTTGAACAGATGTTCTGATCTTGAAGGATTTCTGAATATAATTTGATGTCTTCATTCACTCATTTATATTTATTTTGTTCAGTGGTTACTATATTTACCTTTTTTTTTGGTGTATTTCTTAAGCATAAATAAAGTTATTCAATAATCTCTCTTTCAGGTATGTTTTGGATTCTGGTATTGCTGCACCTCTCACTTTATCCATGCTTCAGGTGATGTATCAGTTTTGGATTGATTTATTATTCTTAAAATTTTAAAATAGCGTACCTTTTTCCAGTTAAGGTCATTTTAACATTATTTTTGTTTTTTTTTATAGGAAATGCTTAGTTCTCCAAGGTCGACATGCAGAGTTCGTGCATTTGATTTAATCCTGAACCTTGGCGTTCATGCTCACTTATTAGAACCTATTGTGTTGGATGAAAATTCTACGATTGAAGAAGAGTATTCTCAAGAATCATATCTTACGGAAGAATCCCAATTTAATTCACAGGGGAAGAAAAATCCTGATTCTCCTAACAATATCAGTGCAACTTCATCTATTAACAAATTTGAATCTTGGATTCTTAACATCTTGTGTGAGATTCTGCTTCTTCTCGTCCAGGTATGTATGATATTTCATGCTTTTGCTAAAAGAGAGAAGAAGTCTTTCTTCTCTTCAATTGTATAGCTCAGGCAAAATTTTCCACTTCAGCTTCTTTGAAAAATCTGGCAAAAAGGTTGCTTCTGATTTCTGCTGGTAATTTGAAAAACCAAGAATGTTCAGGAAAAAATGTAGTACTTCCAAAAAGAAAGAAAGGTCAAAGGTGCTTTATCAAATGCAATAAATTCTATTTTGGGAAATTTGGCTGGAAAGAAACCACAGAAATTTCATTGGGGACGATAGGAGTGTTAGTCATTTTATGGGAGTATTCTTTTTTATTCTTCCTCTTGGAGCTCTTTACACAAACCTTTTTAATTACAATCTCTCTTCCATTACCGCCAACTAGAGAGATTATTTTGTAACTCCCATGGTCCTTTGTTTCTACTTTTAAATAATATTCCAATGAAATTAAACAGTTCCTTTTTTTTAAAGAAAAAGAAATCCCATCAGAGTAGCTATTACTTTCGCTTTCCAATGTTTGGACAATTGAAAGTTATTAGTTTGCATAAGGCTGACCAAAGGTAGAACTTGATCTTTTTCGGTTAGCTTATTCACAGATGCTTATTTGAGGGGTTGAGGATTCCCTTTCTATTTTGGAAGGAAGTTGAGTATAGATTTGCAAGTCAAGTCCCTGGGTCATTTTCGCCTTTTCTTTTTTCTGGATAATTGTGGGAATCTGGACTTGTTGCGAACCTTGACTAATTCTATGACACAACTGACTTACCCTACAGCACTAGAGGTCAAAAAATTAGTAGGCTCTTATGTCATTAGGAATCATGTTTAAACCCATGATTTCAAAGACATCTGACTTTACAACTTGTGCATTTGAACATGGAGCCAACCCATAGCTTGCTTCACCAAACCATTCAACATCCATCTTCGAGTGTCTTTCTTGAAGAACAGTATGCCAAAAAATCTTTATATTATTGACTTTACACCTGTACATCCCTATCAAGAAAATCCTTCTGAAAGACAGCCTATCTTCCATCAGTAGCATTTAAGAATCCTCCTTTCTTGGTCGATGGTCTTCCAAAAAATGAACCCAATTTCCTTCTTCTACCTCGAACAAAACATTTCTTTCAAAGATATTATAACCTTTGTCAATGGCATACCAAGAGCTCTTCATGCTAGCATAAGGGGTAAATTTAGTAGTAAATCCCTTCTATATGACAAAGCAACTTCATTGAAGAGTGAAAAGTTCAATGAGAAACACATGTCTAATCTAACTCAGTTTTTACCTTATGTACCGTGTTTCCGAATTGTAAATCCCATGAATTCTCTTATTAAAAAAAAAAAAAAATATCCTGCATGTTGCACTCCACTGTTGCATGGAAGATTCATATTTGTTATTTCTATTATGGTCTAGACCACAACGTGAATGAGATTACGTATCTTAGCAGATAACTAGTCACAGGTAATTAAATAAATAACTAAATGAACAACTGGAGACAAAAAGCTAAAAGCTAAGGTTAGTCGAGGAATAAAAAATACATTTACTATTTAAAAAAGGACAATGAAGAGGTGATGAGAGAGGATAGGCCGATCGAGAAAGAGATTGTCTCTTTCTTTTCTGGTCTCGATGCTCCTCCCCATTCCCTAGACCCTTCTTTGAAGGTTTGGATTGGGGTCCCATTTCTGACTGGAATAACAAAACTCTAAAAGCCCCTCTCACTATTGCTTTCTTTCAAGATAGTTGGGAATGGATTGATGTGGCTCTTTGGAAGGTTTTCAGTGAATTTCATGAGAGGGGGATTATTGATGCCTCAATGAATGGAACTTGTCTTTGTCTTATCCCTAGAAAGAAGGAAGCCAAAATGGTCAGGGATTTCAGATCAATTACTCCAATGACGAGTATTTATAAGATTATTGCTAAACATTGGTGAATATATTGAGAAAAGTCTTTATTACGATTTCTAATTCACAAGGGTCTGTTGAGGGAAGGCAAAACTTGGACCAAGTGTTGGTGGCCAATGAGAGGAATCAGGGAGTGGTCTTCAAGATTGATTTTCAAAAATCGATCATGTTGATGGGGACTTTTTGGATAAGGTGCTTTCGAAGAAAGGGTTTGGATTCAAATGAGACCTTGGATGTGGAGTCGTATAAGAACAGTTGACTACTCCATCCTAGTCAACGAGACTTAGAGGTAAGATTTTTGTTTCTAGAGGTTATTGGCAAGGCGATCCCCAGTCCCTTTTTCTCTTTAATATACTGGTCTCAAATGGAGTGGAGAAGGGTGTTATTGAGGATTTTAAGGTGGAAAGGGATAGTACACATATTTCTCATCTCTAGTTTGCAGATGACGTTCTCTCATTCAGCTTCAGGAAAGGTCCTTTGTTAATATTAATGGTCTTCTTTCATTCTTTAATTCTATTTCGAGCCTTAAGATTAGTAGAGGAAAAAGTTTGGACTTGAGAATCAATTGTGATTCTTAGAAACTGGACACGTGGGCTTCTTCGGTGGGTTGTGAGGTGAGTAGAAGGTTTGAGAAATTCATGACGAATTTGCTACGAGAAGGAGTTGATGAATGAGAGCTTTCATTCTTCGAGTCTATTTCGAGCCTTAAGATTAGTAGAGGAAAAAGTTCGGTCTTGAGAATCAATCGTGATTCTTAGAAACTAGACACATGGGCTTCTTCGGTAGGTTGTGAGGTAAGTGGAAGGTTTGAGAAACTCATGACGAATTTCCTATGAGAAGGAGTTGATGAAGGAAGCTCCCATTTGATTAGGTGAGAGACTGTTTCTTCGGTGCTTTGTTTTCTCGTTTATATCATCTTTCAATAAGTGGTTGCATTCGGTGGCTTGTAATACCTTCCTCAGGTTTTAACTTATCTCTTTTGTTAGGCTTCCTCAGGTTTCAAATGGGTCCAAGGAGGAGTGACGTTTGTTTTTGGGCCCCCAACCCTTTGCGGGATTTTTCTTGTAGACTCTGCTACAAATCATATGCAATCCTTTGTCCCCTCCTCTCTTAGGAAGGTTAAGATCCCATAGAAGGTTAAATTCTTTGCTCGACATATTTTGCAGGGGAGAGTTAACACCTTGAACCATATTTATTGGCATTTCTCTTTGGTGTATTTGTATAAGCACGCATAAGAGGATCTTGATTATATTCCTTGGGAGTGTTCTTTTGCTCAGGATTTATGGAGTTGCTATGCATTGGCTTTTGTGATCTTGTGAGTTCGTAATACGGATTGTTGTTCTATGTTAGAGGAGGTTCTTCATTCTCTTTCCTTTAGAGATAGAGTTCTTTGGCAGACTTGTTTTTTGCTACTTTTATGAGGTTTATGGATGGAGAGAAATGGTATAATTTTTAGAGGGAAGAGGTTTAGGTGTGAGAGCTTGTTAGATTTAATACCTCTTTATGGGCCTCGATTCTAAACCGTTTTGCAATTATGAGCAGGTTTTATTCATTTAGAGTGTTGTGCAGGCCTATTTTTTTCTATGCCCTTCTTGTTCTTCTTTCATTATTCTCAATGAAAGCGTGGTTTATCATAAAAAGAAAAAATGAAAAAAGAAATTCTTTTAGATTGTTGTTTTTTTATTAGTCAAGACTCTTTTTGTTGTATTTCCTTGTATTTGCTTTCATGTTTGTTAATGAAAAGTTTGTTTCTCATAAAAAAAGAAAAGGAAAAAACTAAATGAGGGATAAATGAGGGACTCATTATTTGATTAGCAGGGAACTCTTTGGCCAAGTTTGTGTGAAGGTTATTTCTTAGAAAGATTTGTATTTTTATGAAGGGCAAAAGTGTGGGCATTGTAAAAAATTTTAATGGCTGATGTTTAACCACAATTTTTTCTCATGACTGAAAAGCTCATTCTGATAACCATTATTTTTTCAATATCTAAAAATCTATTTTGTGATTACAGATTGAAGAAAAGGAAGAATCTGTCTGGACATCTGCTTTGAGCTGCTTACTTTATTTTGTTTGTGATAGAGGCAGACTCAGGAGAAGCCGACTGAAGGGTCTTGACATAAGGGTGAGTTATTATTTGTTTCTTCTTGCCTCAGAAGTTTTTGTAGTCAAATAGTTACACTGGGCAAATCTGTAATATTTTATCATGGATTTTCTCCAAGTATCGTCTCTTTCTGACGGGTAACATCTTCTTTAAAGAAGAGAAGCAATATACAAAAAGAAGAAGAAATAAGACATTCTACTCTCTCCAGTAGTAAAGAGACTTACAAAATAGCTCTCTGGTTTATATTCTGAAGTTTTTTTATTTATTCATTTTGTTTATATTCTGAAGTTTTTTTATTTATTCATTTTCTCTAAAAAATCTCTCTGGCTAATTTTCAACAATGAAAATCTGGGTGTTTTCCCCGATCTGTCTCATTTAATGGGCACGATGGGAAGATAATGTTGATTACTCCTTTAGAATAGATGATGAAAATATATTTTGCACAGAATATATAGACTAGAGATGAGAGGATTAGACCAAGGAATTCAACCTCACCGATGGGTTAAATGAACAGCCTGTGCTAAAAAATGGTTTTGCTTTCGGTTCTTATAGAAAAGGCTTAGCTGATATGTAAGCCATGTAGTTTTCGTGCAAATCATATCTTCTTTTCCTGTGGCAAATACATTGGGCACTTCCCCTACTCTCTCGAGATTTTTAAACCTGTTATGCTTCTGCCCGTTTGGCCTATTGGCAAGAGTGAAGTGTACATTGTAATAGTGCTATTCTTAGATTTTTCTCTTCTTATCTTTAATTTGACTGCCTTATCGATAACACGGCATCATGCTTTATTTTCTTTCTTTCTTCCTTCTTCAGGTTATTAAGGCGTTCCTAGAAACTAGCAGAAGAAATTCTTGGGCTGAAATAGTTCATTGCAGGCTTATTTGCCTGTTAACGAATATGTTTTATCAAGTCCCTGAGAGTTCCACAGAGAATGAGTCAAGTCCCATATTTCTTATAGATCAGGTGGATCTGGTTGGAGGAACTAAGTTTATTTTCCTTGAGGTATACTATTTTGTTTACAGTTCAGCAGCATAAATTGATAAGACCGGTGCATATAGAATAGAGATATGGTCCTGATATTTGATATGGAATCATGATAATGATTTGAAATTGGAGGCGTACGCTAGTTATGTTATTTGCATTGGTCATGGCTATGAGGATTGCCTGTTTTATCATCAATATTTCTCCAAACAACTTCCATGGAAGAAATTATGAGAAACTTCAGTTATACGTAACTGCTAAAAATCTCGTTATTACATCCATTTTTTCCTTTGGGAAGCTTATTATTATATACCTCAGCGATTATTTGATATATTCCCCGTGTAAAATCCTTAAGGTAGTTCCCAGTTTGTGGTATGTTGAATTGTTTGACTAGTATATTGGCAGTCTTAGTTCATTTTTAATTCTCCAGAAGATTAAAAGTGGCATTAATTCCTTTACTTGCCTAAGGATAAAAAAACCACACCAATATAGTATACTAGATCATATGTTAATGTTTCTAATATTTAGGATGATGATATTTTCATTACTGCTCAGAAGTGCTCAGAAGTTATCTGGCTGTGCTCAGAAGTTATCTGGTTATGCTAATATTCAGTATTTTTCTTATGCAGTATACTCTAGCAAACTCAAGAGAAGAACGGAGAAATCTCTTTCTGGTGCTTTTTGATTATGTTTTGTATCAAATAAATGATTCTTGCATCACAACAGGAGTTATGGAATATGGTGATGATGAGATACAACCCCTTGCAGCCCTGTTCACTCTTGCCAATGCACCTGAGGCTCTTTACATCTCAGTTAAGCTTGGAGTGGAAGGTGTTGGAGAGATCTTGAGAGCGTCTATCTCATCAGCATTGTCTAGATATCCTAATAGTGAGCGACTAAATATGGTAAGGACTCATTTAAATTTGTTAATGTAGGGTGTGTCAACTTGCATGGTCAAAAAACAGTGAGGACTCATTTCAATTTGTTAATGTAGGGTGTGTCAACTTGCTTGGTCAAAAAGCAGTTTCTAATTGGTTCGAGTTATAATTTTTTTCTGGAATCGTGGTGGCAGCTTGGCATATATATCCTTAGCAATTTCTACTCCCCCTCAAAATATCTCTTTCTACCTGAAATTCTTTCAAATCTAATATGAGATGGATGAGGAAACGTAATATGACTGGAATTATGGGTGGAACTATTATTTTTCCCATCCTTTCTTTAAACAGTTGTGATGAAATATCCATTTTATTTATTTCCTGTATCTTCACTCCTATGGGAGTTTGTATCTTTGAACAATCTTGTTCATTTTCATTTATCAATGAAAAGTTCGTATCTTGTTCCAAAAAAAAAAAAAGAAATATCCATTTTCAGTTGTGGGGACGTGGAATCCAAATACAAAGAAACATTTATTAATCTCGTCTAAGAGTAACTATTTTAGAAAGAAAGAGATATCTTAGTGCAACATTTATAATTAAGCTTGGTTGAACCTTGCATAGGGGTAATTTGTTACTAAATATTAAAGTTCGATGATGGTTTCAACTTTTGATTGTTCATATTTTTTTGCAGCTCTTGGAGAACATAATGGAGAAATTTAATACAATAATCAAATCGTTTACGCATTTGGACAAGGAGTTCTCTCATATGATACAGATAACCAAATCTCTCAAGCTTTTTGATAGCATTCAAGGTTCAGTACTAAGAAATGGCGTTAGCATGAAATCCAAACTATCATGGGCCACTCTGCATTCCCTTCTTCACTCAGAGAGAATTGCTTATCGTCAAAATGGCTATGTCTGGCTAGGGGATCTTCTTTTTGAAGAAATAACTGGTGAAAGGGATGAAAGCATGTGGACAAATGTGAAAAGATTACAGCAGAGAATTGCATACGCTGGTGTAAATGATTATTCAACTACTTCAGATGTACCCATTTCTATCTGGCTTATGTGTGGACTTTTGAAGTCAAAACACAACTTCATTAGATGGGGCTTTCTATTTGTAGTAGAAAGACTTCTTATGGGATGCAAATTTTTGTTGAATGAGAATGAATGGCGAAATTCTGGCAGCAATGATCTCGGGCAGGCACCCAAAGATAGCCGTCTTGAGAAAGCTAATGCAGTGATAGACATAATGTGCAGTGCTCTTTTCCTGGTCTTCCAGATAAATGAAACAGATCGCATCAACATTTTAAAGGTACTTCGTTAATGATATGAACATATTGCCAGAAAATTCTCTTTATTCTACCTATTAAAGTCGTGGAATTGAGAAACTGAAAAACAATAGATAAAGACACCTGTGGAACCTCAGACATCGATGATGTTAGGCTACTATGTGTTTACTCAATCTTCTTTATAATCTCACGAATGATTTTATTTTTTGTTTTTGTATTATTATTAGATGTAATATGCTTTTAAGATTTACAATCGTTTCTTATCTGTACCATTTCTGGTCTTGTTGGAGCATCAAAAAGTCTAAAAGAAGAGATGAGTCTATTTCTATTGTATAATCTATGTCCTATCATACCAGCAGGTCTATTTCTACAGTTTAATCCGTGGTATAATTTCTTAGCATAATAGCACTAATGCACTGGATCCCACTATAACTCCAGAGTTGAGCGTTAAAAAAATCTTTCTTCTTAATTTTGCTTTTTATTTAGTATTTCATGTTTATGATGCTCATGGAATATAGATAGATATTTGTTTGATGCACTGTTTTATGAGCCATATGCTGAGCGACGGAATCTCCCTTCCATCATTTTTATCTGGTATTTAACTCGTTGCTATTCCTGAACAGATGTGTGACATACTCTTCTCTCAATTATGCTTGAGAGTACCACAAGCTTCTGACTTACCAATTGGAGATGAAATGCACCGTGGCAGAGTTATGGACTATTCAGGTGAAAGTAAAACCATAGGGGCCCGTGAATTTGAAGCTACATTCGACAGCAATTACTTTGGTGAGCTAAAGGAGGATAAAAGCAGATATAGTAAAAATTACAACAATCCTCTCGACCATGAGACAGCCTCCATGGCAGCACTACTACTCCAAGGACAGACTATTGTCCCCATGCAGTTGATTTCACATGTCCCTGCTGCTCTTTTCTACTGGCCCTTGATTCAACTTGCTGGAGCAGCAACAGACAACATTGCTTTGGGTGTTGCTGTTGGAAGCCAAGCGAGAGGGAACCACCCAGGTGCTGCCTCTGACATACGGGCAGCGCTACTATTACTCCTGATCGCTAAGTGCAGTTCTGATTCATCTGCTTTCCAAGAAGTGGACGGGGAACAATTCTTCAGGTGATCTCTCATTGTTCTCTCTCTTTCTCTCTCTCTCTCTCTCTCTCTCTCTCTCCCTTCCTGAATCTGCATTCAATGGGTGCCGGTGGATGTTATAAAGAGTTGCTTTCTTGGGTTTTTACAGAGAGCTTCTAGATGATACAGATTCAAGGGTGGCTTATTACTCTTCAGCCTTTCTTTTGAAGGCAAGGATATCCCTTTTGTTAATGATTTAAAATTTCTTCAGAATGCGAAGTATATTTGTATGAAATTTCAAATTTCTTTTTCTGTTTGTTAATTATTACAAATTTTTTGGTATTCAGCGTATGATGACAGAGAAACCTGAAAAGTACCAATACATGCTTCAGAGTCTTGTAATTAAAGCTCAGCAGGTGATGTTTTCGCATTTTTTGTCAATTACAGATTCTGATTTGATAAATGCATCTGCAGACAATTCGTTAATATATTTGCATTAGTCAATCACATCATCTCTACTATTCTGACTGGGCATAAACAAAGTTTTGTTTGATTTACCAAATGATTTATGGGAGATGGAGAAGAAAGAATTGGGGTTTTACACTAGACATGCCCTTTAGTTATCCTTTTTTTTTAATGGATTTGTTACATCTTGGAGATTGTAGGTTTCATATATAATTTTCAGCTAGTTTTTGCTCGCATTTCATCTACTTTCTGTTTAGTAGATACTTCGATTATGCTGCTGGCTTAATCTCTTTGTATGTGTTTTTTTCATTTTAAAGTAGAAGCATGACTTGTATTACAATAGAAAGAGCATATAAGAAAAGGGAGGGAAAGTAGAAACCCAACTGTCACTCTCACAATTTGGGAGATTACTAAATGCTCTCCAGTCAGCCACATGAAGAGGGGGTTGGGGATTTGGGGTTCTCTCTGGTAGTGAAAGTCCCCAGAAAGAGGAAAAAAAAGGGATAAAATTATTTTAAAAAAAAGAAGAAGAAGAAGAAGAAGATTATATCCTTGCTTGCTTTCACATCTCTTTTTCTTTTGTTTATAACATTAACTTGTTTATAAAGAATATATATAATTAGAATCTAGATAATAAATTAAATCTACATCACATATCATAAAGTCCATTTCCACTTACTTAACATAGTCATTGGCTTCTAAGATTTTATATTCCAGTTGACGCATGCCAAATGTCCCCTCAAGTCTCATAATATTGCTGAAATTGCATTTAGCCAAGATAATCTCTTCATTTGATATCTAAGCTCGAATTGCTAACATGCTTGTTTTCTGCTCTCGCCATGCAGAGCAATAATGAGAAGCTGTTGGAAAATCCATACCTTCAGATGCGTGGTATACTTAAGCTGGCAAATGATATGGGCATTGAATTGTGATTAAATTTCATTTTCTGGAATCATTCTCTTCTTGACATGGATACATTTCATTCTGCGGGGTGCTTGGAAAAGTACTGATACCCATGGTGTTCAATCACTCACTTTATTTTCCATGTTTGGAACATATGAAGAAATGTGCCGAAGTGTACATGACAGAGCTCGTCTACTCATGAGGGAACTTAATTTAGATCAAGCTAGGAGACTGACCATCCGTTGAGAAAGGCAATAGCGATACAACGAGATGATCTTGTTCATTAGATTATTCCGGTTTTTGTCTTGCCGCTGTACAGTTGGTTCTTTTAAATCAGCCATCAACTCTGTGATTTTTCTTTGCCAAGCACGCACAAGGATGGTGAGCTAATTTGATGACTCGGCCTGCAGATTAACTGTTGTAGAGATCCCACCTCGGCTATGCCAATTAACTTTTCTTGCCAAGTATACGTCGAGGACAGGGCAACTAAGGCATTCGGGAAAACCTTTTAGATTACTCCATCGGTTGATTTGTTTGCCTCATTATGCCACAGGTCACTGGAGATGGAAGTTTTGATATTTACATCAGGTACTACCTACAACCTTTTTCAATTTAAATACCATCTCTATGTGTTGGATTTTCTCATATTGTAAATATTCGTTAGTAAATATTAGTTGCCAATACATGATCTTTAATATCTTTATTTTTCCTTATTTTGTAACTGAGTTTTTCTCCCTATTTCTAATGAGGTGACACATATGAAAGAATATTATTATTCTGTCAAATTTAAAATGGTATTAGAACGGTATTAGGGTAAGAGATTTTGAGTTCGAACTTCTATAATTTTTTTTTCCGCCACAATTAATATTGATAATATTTGTTTGGTCTTATGCTAATTTTCAAGTTCACGGGTGAGAAGGAATGTTAGAATATAAAAAATAATTAAATTCACCGTAACTTATCAGCTTAAGCTTTTGGATTCAATTATTTGAAACTATGCTTCTCTTATTTGCTTTCTTTTTCCAAATGAATACTATAAGAAATCTATCACATTATAGACTCATATACGTTGATTGAATCTGATACTTCTTTTTCCAGTTGTTGCACTGATACATCTTCTTTTTGGTGGAAACAGCTGTATGTTGTGTATAATGTTTTTCGGACGACTTGCAAGTGAAACTTGAGAAGATTCATTTCATTTGTACAGAACCACATTACCCTCCAACAAAGCCTTCTTCTGTTTTTGTCATTCCTGAAGGCAATCTTTAACCATGTTTCTCCTTTTTTTCATCTTTTTTCCTGGAATCTTCTTTGTTATTCCAAGTCTGTAAAGTCAGCTTTGAGTGATGGAGAAAATATCAGTTCTTCAAAATGGTATCCTCCACATGGCTCACAAGTCTCATTTTTCCAGAGCATTGCTTGCAGGTGTCCAATATTTTTAGGACATTAAACTGCCTGCTTTCCTGGTATGGGTTTTTCTGGAAGCTATCTTCGTGATAACAGTAATCTTTTTGTGCTCATCTTTTACACAGGCATGGTTCTTTTGGTGATCTGAAATCTCCATTTTGTTTTGTTGTCTTTATATCTGAAACTCTAGTGTTGTGTGGCTGCTGAAAATCTTACCTTATAATTTTCCTTTTGTTTGTGTAGAGAAGAAGATGATAATTTTGTTTTTAGTAGATACTCTATTGCCATGCTGATGTAGTTTAGGTCGGATTTATGAATCAAGAAATGGAAGAATTCAGGTGATCATTTTGCTTAAAATCATTTAATAACCCTTTTCCATTTTAGTTTTCTATTTTCTAGAAATTAAGTTTGTTTTTACCTCTAATGGGCTGTCCAAATGGCAATGGTTTGAGATCTCTTGGTTATACTAACTTAAAGATTTTATATTCGAACCTTTTGGTGAGTTTAATATCAAAAAAAAAATTTTACGTCTCCCGAGTCTCGATTTGGAGGTGGGCGGGGGTCTCCCTTTGTATAGGGGAGTAAAGTTTCGACTTCCAGTTACCTAAAAAATTATGCTTGTTTTTGTATAATTTTTATTGGTAAGTTTTTCACCTCTATTGAAAACATATTTGAAATCTGAGTTAAATTTTACTCCTTTTGATTTTTAAAATTCGGACTAAATTTTGAAAATGTTTATAAAAACTAAATAACAAAAACGAGTGAAAGTAGGGTTTCTGAACTTGACTGACTTTTTTTAAGAGATTTGTTTGTATTCTTAAATCTGTCAGAAATTTTGACTGGGTAACGTCAATACAGATTTAAAAGGAAATGAGTTAGCTTTAAAAAATATATTTATTTTTGTTTTTATGGTGACAAACAATTAATTTAAATATAGAACAAGTATTTTAGAGAAACATAAGAAGTTAAAAAGAATAATATTACATTTTTAGTATTTTTAATGCGAAATTACATCCATTTTGAAGCAAAATGAAGAGGAATTTGTTCTTTTATGTGCAAATACTTTCCTTCAAAGTTAGAAAATTTATATGTAACATTTCTTTATGCTATGGTTTTTGTAACTCAGAGCTTTGCAGAGGTATTTTGAAAATTGATATTCCATTATACCATAAAAAGTTAATAGAGAAAACATGTACATAATACAAGACTATCATGTGAACATTATCGAAATAATTAAGTATTTTGAAAATCTTTCCCATATAAGTATATTTTTAATAAGCGGAAAATAAAATGTTCTAAACTAGGTTCTAGTCTCGAGATTTTACATAAAAACTAGTTTAACTTATACTGTTAATTTTTCATTTAAGATATTAATAGGTATCAAATTCATTTGGAAACTTGACATCTAACCTACATTGTGGTTTAAAGACTTGTTTATGTAAATACCCATTCATTAAACAAACAAACAAACAACATCAAATTTAGCTTTTGACAAATAATTTCCCAAAAATTAATAATAACGATTATAATTAATTTTTCATGCATAGGTCTGGGTACTAAAATTGAATAATTCAAACTTTAATACAGAATATGAAATAATTAAAAGAAATTAAGAGTATTTTAAACCCTGAAAAAATAAATTCATAATTTGACTTCGTTTTGTGTATGGAGATGTAAAAAAAAAGTACACAAATTGGGAAGTTTTCTATGGGCTTATGGGTAAATTCATATTTTAAGCGATGGAAGTGCTCATATTTTGTCTGTTTCTTCTTTGCGCTTTAGTGTAGTAATGACCAAATTAAAAATAATTAATTAAATAAAAAAAAACTTCTAAACTTTGCCCTTATTTTGATGATGTCCTCATTCTTTCCAAAACTTGAATACTACTATTCATGTTTATAAAGATTTCAAAAATATATTTTTAACATTACGATTTAAGTAGATTTCTACGTTAATTATTACGTTGTTGTTACATATTCTATTACATAAACTTTTTGTTCAAAAAACAAAAAGATATTTGTTCTATTTCTAAATTGTTTATGATAGGTGATCCGATGATAGAAGTATTTTTTATTAAATTCTAAAAAAAATTTATTAATTAAATGATCATTGATATATATATCCAACAAGGAGTTGCGAAGACTAAAAATGTTATACTTAAACAAAAGTTTTTTTTTTTTTTTAATTTAGCCTAAAGAAAAGATAAAAGGAGTAAGTATCAAGTGAAGGCGAGTGTAGGATTAGAAAGAGTGAGTTCATTTTCGTAAAAGAAAGCGCTCGCGTATACATGCGTCTTCGAACGGTCCCAATCGGCCAATCCCCGCGCGAAATCATAGTATCAGTTTTGATCTCTCTCTTCTCTCTCTCTCTCTCTCTCTCTCTCTCTCTCTCTCTCTCTCTCTCCGCTCCATGTCGCCGACGACTTCCTGAGCTTCGTTAAGGTCATCCATCTCTGCTCTCTCTCGTCGTCTCTTTGTCTGATCTTTTGACGGAGGTATCGTTTAATTTTGTAGAAGAACTCATTTTTCTGTTCTGGGTCCAGAAGGGAATCAAATTTCGTTAAACAATACTGGAAACCGATGGCTGCACCACCGGCAAGGGCTCGTGCTGATTACGATTACCTCATTAAGCTTTTGCTTATTGGCGATAGCGGTATATATGTGCCCTACCCTACCCTACCCTCGTTTTTTTTTTAGTTTTTAATTTGAAATGGGAATGGGAATGGGAATGTAAGTTGCTGTTGGAGATCTGATGAATGGGTTGTGTGTAGTGTGGCACGGAATTTGTTTACATCAATGTGATTTCGGTTCTTCTTGTTTCGGTGGGAGTTAATTTATTGCATGTTCTCGGTTTTTGTTTGGACCTTTTGATTTGGAAATGGTCGATTCTTGTCGATCTCTCCCCCTATCCAGGATTTTTTTTTGGGTTCAAATTTGTGGTTCTGTTTGCAACATCGTCGTGTACCTGTTAAGAGGGGCCGTGATCTTTTGACGTTCAATGTGGGTGGGATTATCCTTAGAGAACTAGAAATTTTTCTGTTCTCTCTATTTATTTTTCAATATGAGGAGGGTGGTTGTTGGGATCGCCCTTCGAAAACCATACTGTTTTTTTTATTTAAATCTTAAAGTATTGCGCATGATAGTTGAGTTTTATGCAAAAATCGTGGTTATTTTTCATGGTAATAGACTGATATTTTTCGTTAGTGCCTCTGCCTCTCCATATGTTTAGTTTGAAGCATTGTATATGCAATATGTTACTCTCACTGCCTCTTGCTGAGTTAAGTGCTTTATTTGTTTAGAGCTAGTAGACCTCTAGAAAAGTCAAGTTTATCTTCTATTCAAGAATAGCAAGTTTAATTATACGAGTCCCATGGAAATTGTGCGATAGATTTATGAGCCCATCACTTTGGCATACTAGTAGTCTTCACGTAAGCCATTTCCGTTCAATTTTTTTGCAGGTGTGGGAAAGAGTTGTCTGCTTCTGCGTTTTTCTGATGGTTCTTTCACAACCAGTTTTATCACCACAATTGGGTTTGTAATCTGTGTACCCTTGAAGCTTGCCCATTAAACGTTTTAGCGTTGTATAAATTTGAATACATTCAAAAGGTGTAGTAAGGGTCATAGGCTCATAGGTGGGACTATTAGCTGAAAATAAGGTACAGGAGTGTTTGGAACGATTATAGTTTATCAGATAGCTGGTTTGACATTTTCATGTACTGGTAATCATTTGTATGGTATTGATTGATATGCGTAACAGCGTAAGAAATTCCATATGTTATCTAAGAACTTATAGTTTGGAAGCTATATACAAGTGCGTTTCTTTAATATCAGCCATATACATCTTATGGCAGTATTGATTTTAAGATAAGAACCATTGATCTTGATGGGAAGAGAATTAAGTTGCAAATTTGGGATACGGCTGGCCAGGAGCGTTTTCGGACTATCACAACAGGTTTGTATCTGATATTTGATATTATTTCTCCTAGATATTGTAATTGGACAGATGCCTCCTCTGTGAAAGTGAATTTTGTATTATTTGAATGTAGAGAGGAAATCAGGGATAATTTTACCCTTCTTACATGTAATTGGTGGTGTCTCTCCAAAGTTCTCTGTAACCATTCATGCTTTTTTATTTTACGCTGTTGGAAAAAGTTTTGGAATAAATCTTGAAGCTGGAAGCTCAAAATTTTTTAAAAATAATTTGATTCATTTAGGTATGTTCACTTATTTTGATGTTTATTTTGACATCAAACATTTCAAGTTTTTCAATTTAGTAAAGAAAGGGATTATTCCTGTTAGTATCAAGGTCCACGTGCTTCTAAGTTTTGTTACGAGATATGGAAAGAGAAGTGTTAGTGAGTAACTCGCTTCTAC
The DNA here is from genome assembly GCF_013281855.1 of Momordica charantia. Classification (NCBI taxonomy): domain Eukaryota; kingdom Viridiplantae; phylum Streptophyta; class Magnoliopsida; order Cucurbitales; family Cucurbitaceae; genus Momordica; species Momordica charantia. The sequence goes on along the minus strand of NW_028275167.1, from coordinate 25,860,294 downwards.
AACTCCCTGAAACCAATTTTTGTTACAAGTTTAGTGAAGTGAAAACTTTATTCTGTCTATAACTTTGATGATTATCGTCCTGTAGCTTACTATCGTGGAGCCATGGGTATTTTGCTGGTGTATGATGTCACTGACGAGTCATCTTTCAACAGTGAGTTATTTTATTGTCTATTTATAATGTATTTGATCTGCAATTGCTCTGCTCATCTGTTTACATAATAAATCTTTGACCTTGATGGATTCATGGTTCATTCTGTCTATTCAAGTTCATATTTGTCTAACTTGTCAAATTTGTTTATATAACCATCAATTTTCGGTTAGGGGTACAAGTGGGTCGGTTATTTGTCAAAACTTATACCAATTTAACCTATTAGTTTAATAAAACTGAAAATTTTGATGCAGAAACTTACCTTTTGGACTAAAATGGCCAATCACCAAACTGACCAAAATTGGACTGAACCAACCGTTTAATTTTTAGTTATATTTATGTATCAAACTGAACTGATTGAGACAATACCAACTCAGTTTTTGTTGGGGTATTTTTGGGTTATTGAACTTGCACCCCTAGCTTCGGTCCCTCATCACTTCTACAGCTATCTTATTTGCATCTATTATAAAGTTTACTCTTTTCTTACTCAGACATTAGGAATTGGATTCGCAATATTGAACAGCATGCATCTGATAATGTGAACAAGATACTAGTAGGAAACAAGGCTGATATGGATGAAAGTAAAAGGGTAAGCATTTTTTATGGCTCAACTTCTCTCGACCTTTGTTTTTCTTAGTGCTCGGCACCGAATAATTACAAGTTCAAGAAGCTAAATGTAACTTCACTTTGAAGCTTATACTCAGTTTTAAAATATCAGTTGATGTTATCTTTTGTTTACCTTGTATCTCTCTTTTTGTTTTGTCACAGGCTGTGCCTACTTCAAAAGGTCAAGCTCTTGCTGATGAGTATAATATCAAATTCTTCGAAACCGTAAGTCTGAAATGCCTCAAGATCGCTTATAATTAGAATCCTTTTAGTATTTATTTATTGGTGCTTCTTAGTACTTGCATTCAAAGAATATTTCCTGCAGAGTGCCAAGACAAACCTGAATGTAGAGGAGGTTTTCTTTTCCATTGCCAGGGACATTAAGCAAAGGCTTGCAGACACAGATTCAAAGGCGGAGGTATTTGCTGTTTGTTTCTATTTCTGAATTACTTTGAATTTCCATTTGTTATCACTAAATAAATCCATAATGTGGATGGGATCTCTGTGTAATCCAGCCTCAAACAATCAAGATAAACAAGCCAGATGGAGCAGCCGGTGATGGTCAAGCAGCCCAAAAGTCAGCTTGCTGTGGCTCCTAATATGGTACTAGGAAATTGAACCAATTGAAAGAGCGATAACGCTCTTCATACCGTGGTGGTGGTGCCTCCCGGGAACGAAACCAAATCTGGTTAGATTGTGGTGGGCTAGTTCATCTATCATCCCGATTGTCGCTTCTGTGAATCATCATCATCATCAGTCTGTGTGTTGAATGTTCTTTTTTGTTCCTCTATTTTGGCAAAAGACAGTCTGATCTTTCCCTTTTTCTTCTTATTTTTATATATTGGAGGTTGGGATTTAGGACTGGTTCAATTATTTTACATGTGTTGGTTTGGTGTAGATAGATAATCAGGATTTTTAAAGCTTCTTCTTCCTTTACTATGAAAAGGAAGAATGATGGTCTCTGCTCTGCTGCATCACTTGCTCTGTAATCCGGATTATAAGACCCTTTTAACACTCTACTCTAATTGCAATTATTGATATTTTGTTAACTCTTGGAATGGAACGATGTTGATTCGTAAGTTCTTGCAATTCATTTTCTTTCGAGTTCAACATGTGGGGGATTCAAACCTTCAACTTTTTTATCAATAATATATGCTTTAATCAGTTGAGTTATGTACCTGTTTTTTAGTACAACAATTTGGGGATATGGGGATCGAACTTTCGATCTCGAAAGAAGTATATGTCAATTATCGTTGAGTTATGTTCATGTTAGCTGTTGAGCTATGCATTACTCGGGTAATTTGCATTTTTGTTATACTGTTTGCTATAAAACACGGACACGGCAAAAAAGGAGTGTCTGTGTCGGACACGGATATGTCCGGACACGCTCCGGACACGTGTCCGACACGCAATTTAAAGTGTCCGAATATTAAATTTTTTATTTTAATTTCAGACACGTGGGGACACGTTTTGGACACGGGAGGGACACGCCAGATAAAAAAATATTGTTTCCTTAGCCCAATTTTTGGAAGTCCAAGAAGTTTGGCTGAAATCTCAAAAACTTAAACTACAAAAAAAAAAACCCTAAAATGCTACCTAGTGACCCACCCTTCTGTTTGTGTGAGTTAAATAAAATAAGCTCTATTCTTACTTCCTCTTTTTCCTAATTATGACAACTTCGATCCAATAATTAAATTCAAATCCTTTTCTAGGATTTTTTTAGTGGATTACATTTACTATTTTTATGCTTTTTAGTGGGTACATCTTTAACCCAATAAATTTACTTGACATTTATGTTTTTTAGTGAAGTATATTTAGCATTTTTATGTTAAATTTACCTATATCCTAAAAAAAATAATAAATAAATAACGTATCACCAACGTGTCCGTGTCCTAATTTTTTAGAAGTTGACGTATCGCCGTGTCCTGTCCGTGTCCGTGCTTCTCAGACTGTTTGGAAGTATAGTTTGAAAATTAATGAGAACTACCATTAGGATTTTCCAATTATATTTTGGAAGTTAAAAGCTTAAGATATTGACATGTATATGTTTTCTTTGTTTAGCTTTACTTTTAAAAATATTTTTGAAATCTTGGTCAATTTTTGAAACAAATTGTAGATTTTTGAAATTTTGCCTATGACTTCAAAAGTAAATTAAGATTAAAAAAATAAGAAAAAAAGAGTTGATGAATTAGAATAAAGTTTATGAACGGAAGATGAAGTAAAAATGTTATGAAATAAGCTTTAGTTCTAGTAAGGTATGTTTATGAAAAAACTTATTTTGATTTCAAGTTATATATAAATAATAAAAGATAATAAAGAAGCAAGTGATTTAAATTTTTTTTTATAAATTTAGAGCAAGTATATATAATATATCTAAGGAAAATTTAAAGACGGGTATTAAAATATGACTATTGATTAGAACAGGGCATAAAAGAATTAATATGAAAGTTGAATTTAAATCTGGTTTACAGGTATGAATATGATATATTTAAATATAAGATCAAATACAAAAATTGGTTCTCAATGTTTATGATATTTTTCAATTTTTGTCTTTGTTTCTTGTAAAGAAAAAACCAATTCTTAATGTACTAATTTATTTTTTAAAATACTCAAACATTTGTAAGAACCAAGTGGTTAGAAAAACATAGATCCAATTTTCAAGATATTTATTTTGGTCTCTGCAGTTTTAAAAAATAATAATTTTAGTCCTTTCTTTTTTTTTTTTACTAAAATGTTCACTTCACTCAATAAATTCTTGAAATATAACCATAAATTTACATAGAATAAACTTCATTGTAGGTAAATTTATGTTAAATTTTACAAGTAGGAATCAAATTGGTCACTTTCTAAAAACACTATAACTAAAATGAATGATTTGAAAATATAAATACTAAAATGAACAAAAGCTAAAAACATATAAGCTAAAATGAGGTTTTGAGAGTGTACACGAACCAAATGACCAAAACAATATTTAAACCAACCATAGTCCATAAATGTTACAATGACTAAATTAAAAAATTACAAAGCGTAAAAATGTAATTTAACCTTGTTTTTTCAACAATCCATAAGATAAAATTGTCTCCACACAAGCCAAATGGGTCTTAAACCACACTTGAAAATATGTGAGAATCCAGAGAGTTGTAATATATTGAAACTCAGTCACTAAGCAGCAGAAAAAACCTTACCTTATTTTGGACCATACAAGAAGCATACAAATGAACTAAACCATCCTTGAGTTCAACAATGGCTGTCCAAGCTATTCATAAAATTGCTCAGAAGCACTTAGATTATTCATAGACAAGATAGTAATAATCACTCACTCAAGTCTCAAGACTGGACATTAAATATAGGTTACAATTGTCGCCCCCCTGATCGAAAACGACAAAGTAAATTAGGTTCTTCAAAACAAATTAAACAGTAAGATCAGTGAATGATATATAAGCAAGTCAACATTATCCGAATCTTTATGATCTCTGGAAATAATTGATATACAGGTGAGGAATGCCTTAAAAACATACACTGACACTACTTATTGGCTCACATCCCATCTCCTGGTGATATGTTTTGCGGTTGGCAAAGAAGAGAACTCCATATGAGAACGCTGTCCTGATAGAAACGCATTTTATTTCGAGGCAATGATATGTTGGTTTGATCATCGTGGCTGCTGCAGCAGTTTAATAATCTAATGTTATTGACAAAATGATACAAACCAACAGATAAGCAAATTACTTGGAGAAGACTAATGTGTTGGAGTAGCAATGCCTTGAAAAAGGATTTAACTGGTATAATAACAAGTTCAACTTTGCACATTTTGATGATATTGTAACCAGTTCGAATTTATCTTATTCAGAGTTCACACGCAAAATTCAGTAGCATTTAGACTCGGTTGCACAGTATTTCACAATTTGTCTGCATTTTTATTCTTATTTCCAGTAAAAAAAAGCTTGTAAATTTATCAACCACATCATTAAATACCAACCTTCATAGAGTTCATCTTTTCTAGTTGCTTCAATTCAGCTTGTCCAGTAAGAATTTTACGCCTTCTCGCAACGTCGCCTTCCTGTCCTCTTCGTAGTTCCATAGCTCCGAAATTATATACCTTCCACTGGGATTGTATTCATTTATCTCCTTTAAAGCTGTTGTCACGGCCCTGTACACTTCCTCACCGTAATCCTTTTTCAGATCTTGCAGTTTCTCATCTTCATCATTCAAAATTTCAATTTCCTAAAACAGCATAATGACTAATGGTTAAACATAAACATCAGAAGGGCCTTCAGGTAGGGAAAATTTAGGTAGCTCAAGAACGTCATCAAAGAAGACAGTGCAGAAAGCTAACATAATTGGTGATTTTCTTCTATACAAGTATTGAATCATCCCAGTGAGCCAAAAATCAAAATACAAATACAAGAATTTTTATGAACACATAAATGTACTATATGGGAAGCTTGCATGAGAAAATTTTAAAATATATTACAATGGTAAACATTCTATCTGCGGCTCCAATGTGCAACAATCCTGTAGTAGGACTGTATTCCATACTACCCTGGTTTTCAACCATATCAGATTGAGCCTATATAAGAAAATAATATATCAACTAATCATGTGGCTGAATATAAATGGATGGAGGAGGCACTTTAATAGTACTAAAAACTTTTCCTAGTAAATGTAGAGGTAAAAAATGCAGATATTGCAGTTTGTCTGGTACTAATTATCCAAATCATTGATCCTATTTTTATCATTTTGGCTTATACATTGCACATATGATATTATAATATATAAAACAACTTAAAATTGAAGATGTTAAAAAAAAAAAAAATTTCAAATGAAAATTCCATTCTTTTTAATTTGAACTTTCAGAGATTCAAAATCAAGAAACAGTTTATTTAATAGGACAAGAACCTAATATGATTATACATATATCTCTTTCTTTACGAATTAGAAAGAAAAAAAAACACACACACACAAGATAACAAGGAGCAAATATAGTTACCATGTGCATTTATATCTCTCTTTCTACAAACACGAGACACATACCCAACAGGCCCTCCACTTTCTTTTAATTTTTATACCACTGGGAGATAGGGGATTCTATAATTAATGCAAATGCAATAATAGGAACTAATTAAAAAAAAAAGTTCTCCGGGGAGGGTGACCTCCACCCTCTGCCCTTACTTGTCGGCTTCTTTTGTGACTAATATACTTCCGTTTCTTATTTTAAAAAAAAAACAAAACAAAACAAAACAAAAAAAAAGACTGATAAAATCCAAGATCCCTAGGTATTGTATAGCCTCTGTAACATTACTTCATTATCAAAAGAGCTAGCAAGAGAATCACCTTATCTATTCCTTCAGCAGTATCTTTCCCTTCAACCTTAATCACTTTGAAAGGATGCCAATCTGGGTCCTTGAGATATTCTGCCCACAGCGAGCACAGCTCTGAAGCCCTCTCATCTGCTTCATCCTCATTATATCTTTTCTTCATTGCTTCAAGGAATGGTTTGGTATCCAGTTCACCCATTCTCTTAACACGTAAGTGAGAACAACCGGGCAAGTCTTTGAAAGCCTAAGAAATGATAAAAATTAAACTGCTTCAGGAGTTTAAATCTCTTACCAAGAAGAAATTGTTGAACTTAAGCACAGGATAAAAGTAATTAGTTTGCTGCAGGATTAAAAAATTAATAACACTTTTTCCAGTAGATGCATTGACAAAATGAATCAATTTGCATACAGTCTCTCTCATAAACCAAGACTCTAAATGCACGTGATATAGATCAAAACTTTTAAACACAGCCTCCATACTCGCCAACTGTACAGTAATTTTGTCGTAACTTATAACACATTTTACAAATGGTTTGCAAAGAACAATTGTGGTATTAGTTATTTTATCTTGTAAACATGACTTAAAAAGTACTTTGCAGTAAGAAAATACTCTTACATTAATAATCTCTTTACGGGCTTCTTGGAGCTCGTCGTTACTCTTGCGCTGCTTTACTATCAATGTTTGGTTAAGATCATCAAGAGCTTCAAGTTCCCCTTCCTTTTCACTCAAACTTTTTAATATTGACTCTGCCTTCTGGAGGACTTCCACATCCTCATCATCTCCCATGTGCTTCATAACATTTAGTGTCCCACGTAGACGCTCAATTTCCAACTCTAGTGCTTGCTTGGCATCCAGTTGCTTTTCCAGTCGGATAATTTTATTGTGGAGGTCCTCCTTTTGTATCTGAATCATTAGAAATTACAAATAAGCGGCTCCCTGCTCTCCAATTTTGATAATGAAATAACCTGATGATTAATAAAGCACATGTGCCAACAAACCTTCTGATCTTCTGCCAGCTTCATAAAATCTTCATCAGCCTTCTGTTGCTCTAATGCAGCCAATTGAAGAGAACTATTTCTCACCTCATACTGATAAGAAAAAGGAATATAAGTTGAATAGTCAAGAACCTCTCCTCTCTTCATGCCCCAACTCTTGAGTCATATATTCTCAAAAACTCATTTTGATTGACTGCCCTGGAAAAGAATACACCCCCCCCCCCCCCCCCCCCCAAAAAAGCATGATACTCAATGTGACACACCATCACATGCTCATTAGGTCGTAGACTGCAGCTCTTACATGTATCCCATTAGTAGTTGGTTCAGACATTACAGAAAGCAATAAATCAGAACACCCTAATCAATAAGTAATTTAAATCAATTTCCGAACAACATGGAATGCCCTAGAACATTTCTTTAGGCATTTGCTCAACATAAAATAAAACCAGCATATTTGTCACGCTAAAAAGTTGATATGTCGAAGGCAAACTGCATGATTCTGTGCCTTCTTAGTGCGTGTAAGTGTGCAGGGGCAGATCTAGAGCTAGACAGTTGAAAGAGCCAAACATAAATTTAATTAGTTATCATCAAAATAAATAAATTAACAAATTAATAAATTGAAGAACACAAAGAATTGAATAATCAAAAGAGCAACTAGCTTAATGAGTTCATGTAATAATAATGAGGTAAAAAAATGATAGGATCAGATAAATATATGATATATTTCTTATAATTATTTTTGGTTAAAAGTTATGGTTTTACAATTTAACATTCACAAAAATGGCTGAAATTTAAAAATAAAATAAAATAAGTAGTCCCAATGATGGCAGCCCGCCCCTAAAATGGAGAGAAGACAGATTTATCAAAATAAGACGTGCAACTACATCGGCTAACTCACATAGAATTCCACCCCTTGAGGAGATGTTTGGCCCATGGTGTTAATATTTTGCAGATGGGGAGCTAGATTTGTAGTTTGAGTTTGGATTGTGTAGATAAATAAGTTTGTGTAGGTTTGCCCTTGTGGCCTTTTGTATATTTCATACCAAAAAAATAATAAGTTTGTCTAGGTTTGATCTGTGAGTTTGCGATTTGTAAGAGCAAGTGTGTAGCCTAAGAGATGCGAGTTAGATGCTTGAATTAATGTAGCCCAAGAGATTACTAAAGTTGTGACTTAATATAAGTAAACCTACCTGTTTTCTTTTTCGCTCCTTTTGGGGGTTTGTAACATCGTTTTCAAAGTTTGTTTCTTGTTAAAAAAAATATATATAAGTAAACCTACCTACCCAATTTCACAGCTCCAAACTTTACAAATCTGACTAATGAGTTAAACATCTCTTAAAAGTATAAGAGGTGAAGATAGAAGTAGGGAGCAAGGGAGAACCCAGAAGAAACATTTCATTTATTTGTTAAGTTATAGATGCAAGCACATTTTCAAATGCTAGGACTGTGGTAAGCAACAAAGATAAACTAACGGCAAAGACAGGTGAAAGATGACTATCGTTTTTCCCTTCACCTCTATAAATCACGAACCAACAAATATTTGTCAGGAGAATCAACCATAAAAGAATGTACCTTCTCTTTTTGTACTTTCTTAACTATTTAATGCATCTCTTATTTCCTGTTAAATAAGAGTGTACCTTCTCAAGTTCTTCAGCCAGATACTTGCTCTCATTTTCATTTTGTGCTTCACGCTTCTCCAGTTCTCTTCTTCTTAACTCAAACTCTCTTGTTTGAGATTCCAGTTGCAACTTTAGTTTTTCATGACCATCGAACATCTTCTTAAGGTGATCCCTTGCACCCAGTTGAATTTTTTTTATGTCTGTAGATGTGACAAACATTACATGAATTCAACGATACAACTTGGGAGCTCCATGAAAGAAAAAGTAATATGTAATAATATGGAACAGGTTTCCTGGTTTTAGAATGTACAAAAGAATAATTAAAATCTCTGTATAAGAAACCTTCGTTATAAGCTTGAAGTAATCTATCTCTCTCCCCCATCAAATTGTTAAGGGTGGTGGAAGTTTCACTACATCTTTCCTCCATCTCTTTCAAGTGTTTGTTCTTGAGCTCGATGATACTGGTAAGGTTGGACACAAGTCTATCTTGCTTCCGTGTTTCCTCCTGTATAATTTCAGATATGGTCTTAAGGTCTCCAATCTTACGTAAATGTTCTCCAATTATATTACTTGAGTTGTAATCATCAGCACGAGCGACCCAAGCATAAAGTCCCAGTTTTTCAGCACCAGTAGCCAGCCAATCCTTTTTCCCATGATGATCTGCTTCATAAGCTCGCTCAAAAGAAATAGCATTATGCAAGCCAGGCCAATCTTTATTAAATTCCACAATAGCACAACCTGAGTGGCCCTTGTAATTCCACAAAGGAGTGACTCTTGAGGGGTTAAATCCTCGTTCTTTCAATTCATCCCTGAATTTTGATCCACTTCCTCCAACAAGTCGGCCGTTATCTGTACGCCTAGTTGGAATGTTTACCACAATTCCTCTCCAAGGCCAAACGAACTTTTCATCATGATTACAATCCATAACAGGATCATTTTTGTTTGCAGGTTTTGATGGACCAACAGCATCAGCTATATCTTTTTGCAAATATTTCAGTAAAGCTGAATGATTTGCTTTCTCTTTGGCACTCCGTTTATTTGAAGTGCTGTTGCCTACTCCAGCAGCATGTTGCAGGAGGTCCTTATATAAGAAATCTCTCTTTCTTTTTCTCGTGCAGTAGGGGCAAGTAAATGTCTCGTGCGAGAGTTTCACAATATGATTTCCATTTTTCAGTTCTTCATAGGACTTGCTTGCCCGCTCATCCAGTTCAGATTCACTCATATCAGTGTCCACGTCAGAGTCATCTCCGGAACTTCCCATAAAACTTGATGAAGAGCACCTAGCAAATAATTCATATGTCAAATGTATAATTTGGTGGTGATATTTGAATCCACGTAATCAAGGACAATCGATGACACAATTGATGCTTCACAGATCATAGAAAGAAAGAGCAATTGGAACTGCCGACTCACATTACTAAAGCTATTAAGCAAACACAGAGGATTAAAAAAGGTTAAGCAAACAAAACACACCTTCAAACCATGCTTGTCAATGGGTAAAGAAAATTCGCTACTGAACTGTTCAGACAACCACAAATCCCTAACCCCGTGAAGCCCATTACCATATTAAAGAAAGAAAATAATCTAGCAAATGCCATCGTTCAAAATCCGTAGCTGAACAGCTAAATCTACACTTCCACATTAAAAGATGACGGGGAAAAAAAAAGGATCAGTAACGAAACTAAACCTGAACAGTAGAACCAGATCAGAAATGTCTCAAAGCCATCAGCTCAAAGAAGAAATGCATAATGTTCGTGAAACAGAAGTCAAACCATGCATGAAATACACCAGGTAAATCTAAAGTAATTCACCCCAATTCAAACGAAACATCACCCAAAAGCAAAAGAAACCCTTCGAAAGCAGAACAAAACATGGATCACCTGACAATAATCGCAGAATCCTGAATCCTGAGGCGTCTGATGCAGAAAAAAAAAAGGAGTTGGTGAGCTTCCCTGAGCTGAGAAAAGGGGAATTGAATTCGCGAATTTAGAGCGAATCGAAGTGTTGGGGTTGGAGCGAGGAGCGAGTCTGGACAGTGTACAAAAAAGTGAGCCACAGGCACAGCAGCGACAAAATCGAATTGAGGGTCAGGGAGGGGTCCGCAAATGGGTACGCTGAGAGTGAGAGCAAAAGAAAAAGATGAGGGAAATGGTACGCGCATGTGAGCGCGTCAGCAGGCTCACACTCCAAAAGCGCTAAACTCCATGGCTGAAGCCAGCTTTGAGCTCTGAGTCTGACCAAGTTTCTTCAATCTTTTTACCATTGACTTCTGAGCCCCCCACCATTAGGCCTGCGCTGCGCCTATAAATATTTTGAGAAATTACTCTTGGTTTGAGGGTTGCTCCGCCCGCGATTTAACTTCAATAATTGACTGTCTGCCCTCTACACCTTTTTTTTTCTCTCTCTCTCTTTTCTTTAATATGTAACTAATAACTAATAAGTAAAAAAGACACCTTTATTTCACTAAATCTAATCTCTGTGCCGTTAAATGTAACATAACCTTGACAGCTATCAATTATGGGTCCACATCAGTTCAAGTTGGGATATGAATTAGAAAAGAAAAAAATAAATTTTAATCAAATCCACAAAAGTAAGAGGAGGTTGGGACTTGGGAGAGAGTAGCGAGATGTTTTTTGGATAGGAAACATTTTGTTAGTTATAACAGTAGTGTATTGTAACTACGATGGTCAATGTTTTTTTTTTTTGGGGGGGACAGTTATAGTCAATTCTTTTATATTTGTAAAAAATAATGAATTATAAAATTACAGACAAATCATAACTTGCCTACTATAATAAAGAACAATCATATAACTTATTAAGTAAAAATTCTTAATTTTTTTATTTTAATATAAATAAGAGAGATTTGGATTAATTCAATTAGATCCAACCTCGGTGCAATTGGCTAGCGCGTAGGTCTGGTAGTACAACATGTGGGGTGAGAAATCAAACTCAAAGTAGCTTGTAATGATACTCAATTCTCACTCTTTTATTAATTCAATTGGATCCCGACACCGAGGTTGAATCCACTTTTTTTTCTTTATTTTCTAACTTATTCTAAGTCTAAAATCTCAAAAAAAAATGTATATTCATAATTGTTTTTCTAATCTTCTTCACCCCTTCCCAAGTCAATAATGGGAATAAACGATTGATTTGTACTAATAGACCCACTAAAGACCTGAACCATATAGTACTTACTACGGGTGCCAGTGCCAGTGCCAGTGCCAGTGAGAAAAATGTTTTTTTAGATATTGCATTTGAAACCTCCTATTTTATAGTAATTTGTAATATTATTAATCCAATTAGTAATTTGTAATACTAATTCTTAAATGTCTTTTTAGTTGTTTCACATGCTCTAATGACTAACTATTATATAGGTTAATTTTAAAAGTTGCACATTAAATATAGTCTCACTTGTACTAATATTTAGATAGACAAATATAAAACTAGCCAATATTAGGATTGTTTGATGATAAATGACATCTACTCCTTCATTTTAGGTCGGACGTTGAAATCCTCACACCCCGCATTTGCTTTGTATTAAAAAAACTAGTATAAAAACAATCATTACATTATCTACATTTATAGAAGGTATTTTGGTTCACAAGAGTGTGTGTGTTTTAACTTGGACACCGCTACAAATATTTTACTATTGTTAAATATACGGTGTTGGTGCCAAAATCACATTTATTGATGTGGTCGACGGATGATGATGTGGCAACCTATTTTGCTTGCACATACCTTCAAGATCAAAATCAAGTGCGGTGCTCTCTAAAATACACTATGATGTATAAGTTAGATAACTTGGTTCAGAAGAGCTAAGAGTGTTGTGCAAGATGATGTGTACCTTTGAGAATGGTTTGACTCCTCATTTTATAGGGGAGCGATTTGAGAGAATGTGATCTGAAAATATGGGCCATACCATGGAGCTGAAAGTCACTAGCCGCCTCTAAAGATACTATGACACGCGTACTCCTGCCAAATGTCAGCGAATATCGCATTAGATGAACTCTGCTCGATAAATGTAGCCTATGGTTAAAAACGATCACATTAATTATCCACAATTTGATATGCTATCGTGTTCGACTAACATTTTTATGTTTTATTTTTCTATGTTTAAATATATTTTGATTTTTGAATTTTCTTATTTTAAAACTTATGTTTACGTTTTATTTATTTTTTTTGTTAATTTACCCACTAATTTAAAAAAATGTTAAAAACTTACCTTAAACTTAAGTTCGACAAAAAAAAAAGAAATTTATTTTTACAATTATTTAAGGTAAAAATTGCAACACTTTTCGCCATTCAATCCCCTCCTTAGCATAGTGTAAAAAAAATTCTAAAAGAAAAAAGATAAATAAACATTTATCAAGTTTAAGGTATAATAATTTTACAAAAAATATTTTATGGATGTGTTGCCATTGCATTTTTTTCTTGGCGATTATTGATGACTTCTCTAATCCCTTGTATCGCTAGATACGAGCGGTTTTTTTTATTAGTCTATTTTAAATAATTCTGTAAAAAATCTATTTTAACGACAAAAATACCAAAGAGTTTAGCAGGAAAAAATTGATATTAAATAAATAAAAAAAAACTATAGAAAGTGCTTTTTTATTTTGTTATTTGTTATTTTTTTTTGTAATGTAAATTAACCATATCAATCAGCTGGCCTGCGTCGTGCTCTCACCTTTCTGCAAACAGTTCAGCCTCTATACAACCAAACATGGCAATGGCGCGGCAATAGAATTCGTTCTTCAAATCCGTCCAAACTGACCGGAATTATCTGCCATCGCCGGCCAAAATCTCAACCGAGCTTCTTGATCTCGGACCAGTTTCTCTTCGCAAAACTCCACAATTTAGTCGCTGGAATTCGAATCTGAAAATGTTCACTCAATTTGGATCGACCTCCGACACGCTGAGTAAAGCTTCCACCATGGTGTTTCGGATCGGCACAGACGCCCACCTCTACGACGACCCCGAGGACGTGAACATCGCTCCCTTACTCGACAGTAAATTCGACTCCGAGAAGTGTGAGGCTCTTAAGCGCTTACTCGCTCTCATTGCTCAGGGTTTTGATGTGTCCAACTTCTTCCCTCAGGTTATGTTCTTGAAGAACTGTCAAATTAATTTATAATAATTATTAATTGTATCCACTTTCAATTGCTCGAATTCGACTTCAGTTAATTGACTGAGCTTTGCCTTTATTTGATATGGAACTTCAGGTTGTCAAGAATGTTGCATCACAGACGTTGGAGGTGAAGAAGCTGGTTTACTTGTATCTGTTGCATTATGCTGAAAAGTATGGTATATTCCGAATTTTAGTTCCTGAATCATAACTATCTTTCCTTATTCTTTTTATTTAATCTGTTTTTCCTCGAGTAATGGCTGTGGTGTGGGTGGTCGTGGCTTATAATGCCATAACATTAGCATCTTAACATGTGCTAGGTTCGATCATCATGAGCTGCTATTGAATTGTGATTTGTCGTCCATTGGTGAATGCTTAAGGTGTGACAATTTATGTTATATTTACTGTAAGTTGTGTATTGCACTTTAGGCGTCCAAATGAAGCATTGCTGTCGATCAATTGTTTCCAGAAAGACTTGGGGGATACAAATCCCCTCGTGAGGGCATGGGCATTGCGGACCATGGCAGGAATTCGTCTACATGCCATTGCACCGCTTGTTCTCGTGGCAGTAAGGAAATGTGCCAGGGACCCATCTGTTTATGTTAGAAAATGTGCAGCCAATGCTCTTCCAAAGCTTCATGATTTGCGCCTGGAAGAAAATGGTTCGGACATTAAAGAGGTTTGTTTGATTCATGGCTTGACAAGTAACTGTGTCGCTATTAAATCATGAATATTATTGGTATGTCAAATAGAGGGGGAAGTGTATATAATGTTTATTCTATTGGCTGATTCTTCGCTCAACTCTTATCTTTAGTATTTCTGCTCCATAGAATATTTGCTGAGTGCTACTGCATTATAAATTATAATTAAGCTTTCATTTTTTTTTTATCAGACTGTACAGATACTGTTAAGTGATTCCTCCCCTGGTGTCATTGGTGCTGCGGCTGCTGCATTTGCTTCTATCTGTCCAAACGATCTGACTCTGATTGGAAGAAATTATCGAAGGTTATGTGAAGTCTTACCTGATGTTGAGGAATGGGGTCAAATAATCTTGATTGGAATCCTTTTGCGCTATGTTGTAGCAAGTTTTGGGCTTGTTAGAGAATCCATTATGCATTCTTTGCAACCTGCAGAGAAGAATTATAGTTCAGAAAAGAATGGCTTTGCAAACAATCTTACATCAGCCAAAGAAGATAGTGAGATGAATGGATTTTGTGATACAGCATTAACAAATATGATATCCAGATGTTATACTGAAGGACCAGATGAATATTTATCACGACTAAGTTATTCGAATGAAGTTTTTCCTAAATTGAATGATGGACATTTTGTGTCTAGTAAGGAGAATGATGATATCAGGATCTTATTGCAGTGTACATCGCCTTTGTTATGGAGTAACAATAGTGCAGTGGTT
The DNA here is from genome assembly GCF_013281855.1 of Momordica charantia. Lineage (NCBI taxonomy): Eukaryota > Viridiplantae > Streptophyta > Magnoliopsida > Cucurbitales > Cucurbitaceae > Momordica > Momordica charantia. The sequence goes on along the minus strand of NW_028275167.1, from coordinate 25,845,071 downwards.
CTTGCGGCTGCTAGCGTACATTGGATTATGGCTCCAAGGGAAAACATAAAAAGAATTGTTAAACCATTAGTGTTTCTACTCAGATCGTGTGATGCTGCAAAATATGTGGTATTTTGCTTATTTTTGACATTATTTATCATATCTTGTATTTCAGTCGGGGACTACACATTATAAATGGCTTCCTTTCCTAATTAAGTTCATATTAATATATCCACTGAGACAAGTGTGGACAATCCTAATAATTTTTAACTTTTCTCACTCCAAAACTAAGATTGAAATATTGCCAATATATGCGGAAAAAAATGAACAACTGCAATATATAGAGTTCTAAATATACATGGTTCAATTAACCTGAACCAATGCTATTTTCCGGATCCAATTTTTGCTCTTGTATGTGCTCTTTCATTGCATTTTTATCATCCGGTAGTTTTCTGTTGTCAGATGGTAAGAAATGTCAATTGACCTCCACAGGCTCTATGCAATATTCAAGTGTTTGCTAAGGCAATGCCTTCTCTCTTTGCTCCACGCTATGAAGACTTCTTCATCTGCTCTTCGGATTCATATCAAGTAAAAGCATTGAAGCTTGAGATACTATCATACATTGCTACTGATTCGTCTATTTTACCAATTTTTAACGAGTTTCAGGTAATATTTCTGCACCCCTATTCTCACTTATTTGTATCTGAGAGAGTTGGGTTAGGTGGGGCTGATATGGAGTGGTAGATTGTGGAGAGTTCATACCTCTTGCATGGGTAATTGTCATTTTTCATCATCATTGGACCTAATGAATCTTAGCTGATTATATTGAATGATACTATTTTCTTTGGTTGATTAGACTCCAAGCCTTAGATGTTTACTCGCCTTTTCCTTTGTTTCTAGGATTACATTAGAAACCCAAACAGAAGATTTGCAGCTGATACGGTTGCTGCAATTGGCTTATGTGCAGGGCGGCTCCCAAAAATAGCCAAAATGTGTTTGGATGGGCTATTGTCTTTACTAAGGCAGGGTATGCAATTTGTTCTCGTGAAGTATTCTTTGAAGTTCTTTATTCTTTCCAATTCTAAAATTTAAAATTGCAGAAACTTCGGCTTGTGACAATGGAACCATGGATGGAGAGGCAGCTGTACTGATTCAGGCAATCACATCCATCAAGTTTATTGTAAAGAAAGATCCAGCCAGCCATGAGAAGGCATTCTTATCTACCTCTTTTCAGCTACAACATTTCCACATCCCTGCCTTAAGTTCCTACTATGAATTTAAATTGTTGAGCTTATGCATTATTTTATTTTTATATAAAGGTTTTCATTTGTATGGTTTCCTCCTGATAGTAAAATCTGTGATAGTGACGTGCTGATGTTTATATTTTTAAAACCTCTACTTGCGGTTCTTGCAGCATTGATACTTTCTATGGAAGGGTGCAAATAATGTATTAATCATTTTTCTAGGTTGTGTTATTCTCCTTTAGCTGTTATTTTTACATTTAGGTTGTCTTATAAGTTATCTTTATTTCAATTATGGCACTGGACTCATTAACTTGTTAGAATTTAGCTCTAAGTTTGTTGGCTTAGTTAATTCAATAACGTCCTTGGTCATGCCAAGTGTTTTTTCCTTTTGGCTATAAGGATTACTTTGTTGCATTGCTTTCCTTGTACCAGTCCATTGATGATTTTTTACTCATTTGATGATTAACTGGTTATTTCATTTCTTTCCAGTTTATAATCTGATAGTCATTCTAGATATATGATTGAATATTTAATTCATAATTGCAAGAATGAATAACTTTTGTCAATGTGTCTTTGTACATGGACGAGTTTTAAAATGTTGTCGATTGTTCAAGGCATTTAGATGGGTATTATACTTTTCTCATTTGTCTGAAAAACGTTTTTGATTAAAACTTATTATTATAATTTAGCCTGAAATTTTTGTGGCCCAAGTTAAAAACAGTTACATCCTTGGTTACGCCCGTGCTTACACTTTTACGCAATAAGGATCACTTTATTGTATTTCTCCCTTGTCCGGTCTATTGATTATTGTTGACACATATATATTAACAGCTAAGTTCATTTCATTGCTGTTTATAGTCTGATAGCCGTTCCAGATGTATGATTGTTCTTATGCATGAATGATGGAGTTGGGAAAATTTTGTCAATTTGCATGTGGATGAGCTTAAAAACCTTGTTGATTGTTTAAAGCATGTAGGACGGGCTTCAACTTCTTGCACCATCTATCTTCTATCTCTCAACTCTTTGCTTCAGTTGCAATGCATATTACCTTCCTTAAAATTACGTGATATATCATTTGGAATATGATTGTCAGGTGATTCTTTCCACTTTTTACAGGTTATTATTCAGTTGATTCGTGGTTTGGATTCAGTCAAGGTTCCCGCTGCCCGTGCCATGATTATTTGGATGGTAGGGGAGTATAGCACCTTGGGGGATATTATTCCAAGGATGTTGGTTATTGTGGCCAAGTATCTTGCGAGGTCATTTATATCAGAAGCATTGGAAACAAAGCTTCAGATACTGAATTCAATGGTCAAGGTATTTTGAGAAACTGCATTTATCAATTTCAGATTTTTGGTTTCCATTATATTTATTTTTGGGTTTACAAATCTTTAAATTAGCCGCTCTTAACCTTTTGAGTTAATTTAATTCAAGGTTGGTGTGAGAATAAGATGTATGAAAATGTTAGATAAATATACAGTTTAAATACTATTTTGCCCCCTATAATTTCATCTTTGATTCATTTTGGTCCCTGTACTTTCAAAATGCCCATTTTAGTCCATGTACTTTTAGCTTTTGTCTATTTTAGTCCTTGTACTTTGAAACATCCATTTTGGTCTCTGTACTTTTGAAAAATAACCATTTTGGTACTTTCGTATTAAGGGTTTCCATTGTGTATAGAACTTATGTTAAAATTTTACAAACAAGACCAAAATAGTCATTTTTTAAAAGGATACGAACCAAAACAAACGTTTCTAAGTAGAAGGATTAAAATGGACAAAAGTTGAAAGTATTGGGATCAAAATAGACGTTTTGAAGTTTTAGGGCCAAAATAAATCAAAGCTGAAAGTACAACGAACTAAATAGTATTTTAAACCTAAATATTTTCGGTCAACTGTTAATTAACTGATTGTAATTAAGTAATACTAATTACTCAATATCCTTTCTTAATTCGTTCTGCATGTTCTGTAGGTCTTATTGCGAGCAAAGGGGGAAGATATGCTAACATTTAAAATAATTTTAGGCTACATGCTTGAAGTGGGGAAATGTGATTTAAACTATGACCTTCGTGACCGAGCTGCCTTTATTCAGAAGATCCTATCATCCCATTTGGATAATGAAGTTCCTGAAGAAAGTCTATCCAAACCTAGAGATCAGTCATGGGCACTTGCAGATTGCATTTTTGGAGGACAACTAAAAGCAATCCAACCTGAACCTATCAATTATCGATTTTATCTTCCTGGATCTCTTTCACAAATAGTTTTTCATGCAGCTCCAGGTTATGAACCTCTTCCAAAACCATGCACCTTGGGTCAAGCTGTTAGTACATCAGGAGATGAAGCAGTTGAGACTGATTCATATAATACTGATGATACAGAGTCATCATCTGGATCCTTGGATGAGGAGAGTGCTTCTGATTCTAATTCTCAGCATTCTTTCAGCGGTTCAAGTGGCAGGGATGGCAGTTATGGGGCAAATCATCAACAGGAAAATGATGATGCTGATCCTTTGATCCAACTTTCTGATCATGGAAATTCTCATAAAATTGAGAATGGAGCCTCTCCCTCTAGTTCTACAGATTTGGATGAGTTGATGTCAAAGAATGCCCTAGAATCATGGCTGAATGAACAGCCTAATTTATCAGGTCTGAGTACATCAGAGAAGACTGAAGTTCGAAGATCCTCCGCTAGAATATCTATAAGTGATCTTGGGAAACATGTAACACGTAAAAACTATCAACTCCTGGATCCTGCCAAAGGAAATGGCTTAAATGTGGAATACTCATTTTCGTCTCAGACTTCGAACATATCTCCTCTGCACGTTTGTATAGAAGTATCCTTCAAAAATTGTTCTACTGAGCCCATGACTGAAATAATGTTGTCCCTTGAGGAATCTGACAAACTTATAGATCCAAAAGATGAAGCTCTGGTCGGAACTGAGAGGTGAGATTTAGGTTGAGCATGTTATTTCCCATATCATCTTATGAAATTTTATAATCTCACCACTTAATGCTTCTAGTAAGATGGATGGATCTGTATATATATTATCGTATAAATGTGGTCCTTACCTTATTGGACCCATTTCCCAAGTAGGAGTTCACTCAACAACTAGGCTTGCAGTTTTTAGCATGCTTTTCCTTTTCTAGTTAGAATTTCAGGGCAATCTAGTTTAATTCTTTCTTCCAGCAGCATAAATAATCATTGTTCCTCTATGACTCTCCAATTCTGTTAGCTTTTTATATAATGGCTAACTTCTTCTAACTTTGCTAATACTGCAGCTCCTCTACATCTAATAGCACTGTAACACCACCAGTTTCCATGGAAAACATTGATTCTCTGGGACCCGATCAGATGATCAATAGAATCCTCGAGGTTCAGTTCCATCACCACCTCTTGCCTATGAAACTAAATTTGTACTGTAATGGCAGGAAGCATCCTGTTAAGTTGCATCCTGACATTGGATATTTTGTGAGACCACTTCCTATGGACATTGAAGCCTTCACAGCTAAGGAGTCTCAGCTACCGGGAATGTTTGAATACATGAGGAGGTTAGTAGATCCCTACTCCCTTTCACTATAAACTACAGAAATAAACTGAAGCAACGGCATGTATTTTTTGTTGTATTGATTCTGTTATTTTTCATTAATCAATGAAAAGTTCATTTCTTGATAAAAAATTTTTTTTGATGCAGTCTATCAAAATCATGTCCGTCTTTTTCTTTACCTGAACACTAATTTACAATATTTAGTTTATATATATATATATATTATATGTGGGTATCATCCATTAGCTAGATTTGTTGGATATTTTTTTCCCCTTCTTAGCATACTGTTTCTAAGTTCTAACCCCGTTTTTACCCTCGAGTTCTTGCAGTATATTTGTTTAATTTTGTGCTCTATAATTACTTTCCTCTGTTCTTAAAACTCGTATTTGTGCACCCGAATTGACGAGAATGAAAGAACTAGAAGGCAGTCTGATTTCTTTTAGTTGGTAATCTGATACTATAGCAAATGAAAGTCTTAATGAGTAGTCTGATGTAGTGGAAAGGAACCACCTCATCTTTGCTGTTCTAACTCTGGCTCTGTTGTGTATTTCAGAGGCACATTCACTGACCACCTTGGGAAGCTAAACAACGGAAAGGGTGACGATCCAATAGAAGAAGATAAATTTCTTCTCATCTGCAAGAGCCTGGCGTTGAAGATGCTCAGCAACGCAAACGTCTTTCTCATATCAATGGAACTCCCGGTGGCTGCCCTGCTCGACGATGCAACTGGTCTGTGCCTACGATTCAGCGCAGAGATTTTGAGCAACTCGATCCCGTGCTTGGTTACGCTGACCGTTGAAGGAAAATGCTTAGAACCTCTACTTGTAACTGTGAAAGTCAACTGTGAAGAAACTGTATTTGGGTTGAATTTCTTGAACAGAATCGTGAACTTCTTAGGAAGTCCTCCCGTTCCCAACCAGTAGACGCTAAGGGGGTGTTTGGAGGAAGGAGTTGGAATGAGGTGGGTTTCGCATCAGAAGCCAAACCCTTGTTTGGAGCATAGTATTAGGAACCCAAACACGTATTAAGAATCCTTGTCGGAAGCATGTGCAAGTTTCATGTTTCAATTTGTTGGGAAGCATATGGGATAAAATGTCTATGTTCTTATTTGAAAGAAAAATCTTTCATATCACTTGTATCATGGCTTTATTGATTTATAAAATTTTGTTCATAGAAAATCTGATAAGTAGGTTTATTCGCAAATAGTAAGTGCTACTTTCTTTTAAATAAAAGAAAAAATAACATTGAGGTTGTTATATAGGTTTATTAGATTCATACTTCAAATAAGAATAATTTAAAAAATATATATCGTTTTGAATTCCTATATTTAGACTAGTGCGTTGATTTAATATTAAAATATTAATTTCATCCCATTAAATCTTATATGGGTGAAATTAGTGAAGTGGAATCTAGAAATTTAGACTTTTAATTAATATATGACTTTAGTTTATTTTAAATTTTTATTCCGAGCTCTATACTTTTAAAATTTATTCAAAAGTGACAATTTGATATTCATTTTATACGAAATTTAAACGTTGGCGTTTTGAAAATCCAAATGAACATATGTCAAAAGTACAAGATATTATTTTAATACATTTCTTAAAATAATGTAAATTCAAGATAAACAGTTTCCCAGAACACCATTAATTCAAAATCATCTCTTCAACTATCTTATGAAAAAGATATTTGATACAGGAGTCTTCATGGGTTGGATTAGGAAGGGTTTTAAAACCAATCCGAATTTTCAGGTTGGCCATATATAGGAACCATTGGATTTGAATTGGATGGTCAATCCAATATCTTTGGGTTGGGTTATCGGGTTGTGTGTTTTTTTTTTAATTTTTAATTATCACTGCAGCAACAGAGAATTAGAATAAAAACTAAATGGACGATCGAGATTAATATACAAAATAGAAGAACATAATATGAAAACCTTAAATAAAAGACTATGATTAAAACTAAATAGACGATTGACATTGATATATATATATATATATATATATATATATATATATAAATATAATTTTAAAAATACACGTATATTATGCATAAATTCAGGTTGAGTTGGGTTAACCTGATTTTTTAAAGGTTGAATTCGAGATCTAACCCAACCTACTTCATCTAATCCAACCCAATCCTTATGATTTGAATTGTATTCGTCGTGTTGTCGGATTTTTTGAACACCCTTAATTTGTTCCGCCCGCAATCGGCTATTTAATTGATCACCCACTCTAAATATTCGGAATAAATAACCATTAAAACTAGAAGTATTGATGCCCTTGCTGAACGACCTGTCGTCCGGCCGTCCCTTAAATTAAAATTTGATCGAGTCCAATCAAAGTAGTTCGACATGTCGTCATCTCTAAATCAAGATTCGGGAGAGGAAACCCTAGCACTTGAATTTGTAGCCTATTTAAGCTGAGTTTCGCCGCTTCTTCAAAGCCATCACCGCCATTTCGAATCACAAAATTAACAGAAACAAAAATTTCTCATTCTTCATCACATTCCTCCTCACTCGTAATCGCTATTTCCTTTAAACTGCTTGCCCTGATCGTTTGAGTTCATCTTTCTCAGGCGTGGGCTATGATTACAAAGAGAGAGGCTCGAGTGGGGTTCCAATCGAAAACCCCGATCCACTTTCTCGAGTGAAATGTAAACGATCGATGGGGGAGAAGATCGTTGCAAGGTGCCGCCGCCTTCCAATCGCAAGGACGGCATTGGTATCTTCGAACTTCTTCCTTCTTCTTTCGCTTCAATTTTCTTGCGATTTTTTGGATTAGGGTTTTCTCTCACAGTGACGGGTTCTTCGAAATATTCTATACACTTGATATGAGCCCTAAGCCTCACTAGGTTCTCTTGTTTCTGAATGATACTTTAAATTTTCTGGCATTCGTTGCGTTTGATGTGAGGAAACAGCTTTTTATTGTGGGTTTTCTCATAGAAAAATGAATGCTATACAGAAAGCCTGATTGTTCTATCTCTTTTTCTCTCGGGAAATTCAAAATTTTCCGGGAAACAAGGGGTTTGGGCGATCGGGCAGCGGCCAGACAACCGTAGGGATGGTATCCACAGATGATGGGTTCTTTAATCCCATTTTGTCTACTGATTCCATCTCATATTTTTCTTCTTTTTCCCCTCTTTCATTTGATTTTCCTTTCATCTTTTTTTTTCTCCTATAAAAGTGAGTTTGATTTTTTAATCCATCAAAGTGGGATTTCCATCAGCTTTGATTGAATGTACATATAAATATGCTTTTTTAATGATTTTTGTTCTAAAAGATTTGAGGTTGGTATTTATTTTGTCTTCGGATAAGTTTCACAAGTAAAATAATTATAAATTGTGATTTAGTTTATTTGATTCTAAATGGTTCTAGATGTGATCATATTAATTGTTATTGCAAGTATTTTGTTAGTTCGATTAAATGAGCTCAATGACCATTTAGACAGCAGAGTGTCGCTCTATCATCATATTTTCTCTAAATTAGACCTTAAAATTTTTCATATTAAAAATGAGGGTAAATTACAAAAACCACCATAGTTGTTAATTTAACCATTAAATTTTCAATTGCAATATCTAAACTCTCAAAATTCATAAAGAGAAAAAACTAGACCCTAAACTTTCAATAGAAAAATGTAAGTTGAAATTTCGGACACTAGCAACGATTTCTTAGGGAGTCAAAGAGTCCAAGATTAGAAAATTTAGTTACAACGGTGAAATGTCCAACAAACCTAGAACTTAAAATGCCTAAAAAAGGCCAGAATCCAAAATCAGTTAGAAAACTAAAAAAGTTGAGGTCATCATCTAATAAACCTAGAACTTAAAATGCCTCTTGGGCTTGGTGGTGGCAGTGGTTGAGCATTCTGTGAGATGTTGTGGAGAACAGATGTGAATAAGAGACTTTCATTTTTTTTTTCTTCAAATTGTAGGGTAGGGTTTAATTTTTACACTTGAAAAGTTAGGGGTCTAATTTTTTTTATTTATGAAGTTTGAAGGTTTAATTTCTACATTTGAAAGTTTAAGGATACAACTGTAACAACAATCATACTTCAGGGTGGTTTTTGTAATTTACCCTGAAAATAAGTAAATTTATTTCTAAATTTTTAAGAAATTGGGTCTATTTGATAAATTAGCACCCATTTGATTTAACCTTGAATCTGAACAATTCATTTGATTTTGGAAGAAGAATCTGTAGCACTCAAAACTTTTGCAATTAATTAGAAGCAGAAATTCGAGGAACACCACTTCCAATATTATTTCGTACATTCAACTCTTAAATTTTTCTTTTTTAAGTAGGGTGGGGATTCAATGTATGATTCTCAGATGGGCGGTAAGAAAAATACTTGCCATTAATATCATTTTGTCTTCTTTTTCCTAGGTAAGGTAATTTCAGACGTATTTTTAAATGTAGCAGGTAATTTGAAATTTTATAAAAGAAGCTCAATTAAAATCAAACTGGAATTCAGTTGTAGTATAAAAGACACTGAAAAAAATAACAGTTAATATATATTTGAAAAACAAAATGGAATGACGTAAAATTTTTTAAAACATCAACTTTTTGCAAAAACTGTGTAATTTCTCTTTAAAATATAATTTAAACTTCAAGTATGATTATTTCTTAAGTATGTATCATGATATTGTATTAATAATTTTATTTAGATTTGTTAAAACAAATATAAATATTTAAGGAAGTAATAATTTATCTAATTGTTTTTAAATATTGAATTAGAGTTGAGGTAATCATCTAATAAAGAGATTTTCTAAATAAAAAAATTGCAAAACCCACCCTCATGCTGTTTTAAAAAAAACAATCACATCTTCAAACTTTCTATTGGATGAATTACCTCCTAAACTCATGAATTGTTATAATTAAATCCTAAAATATTATAAAGTGAACCAACTACACTTGAACTATAAGACTATTACAATTTAATCTTTAAGACTAATCTAAATTTTTTCTACTTAAAATAATAATAATAATAATTTATTTTATTTTAAATTCTATAAAACTTGAAAATCATAATGATAAGCATGAAAAGATTTTGGTGCTTGAACCTCCATCGAACATGCTATACAAAAAAAGATTTTGATAAAAAAAAGAAAACATGGTTTTATTTATTAAAGATTTTGCATTGAAAATATAAGATACTTAATGAGGTTTAATATGGAGCTACTCCTATAATTTTCCTATAATTTATGGGAGGTGATGGATCAAATTGAAAGTTGTGATATACTTATTAAATTGAGAAAAGATAAAAGAAAAAAAAACTTTTACTTACAAAATTTTCTCGAAAGTATATATAAAAAAAGGGAAATTATAATAGGTGCAGAAACTTTGATGTATTTTAAAATTTTCAAATATAACACAAAATTTTAATTATAATTTTAGAATGTTTTTTAGTTTTATCCTTTTTATTTTTCCAGATCTTACTGGTAAATTTTTTTCAAAATTAAACTCTCAAACTTTTATAAATGAAAAAAATTAAACTCTCAAACTTTTAATAGTAAAAATCAAACCCCTAAACTATATGATAAAATTGTAACATCCAAATTAAAACTAAACCCTAAATTTTTTAAAAATGATCTTTTTTTACAATTCTGTCTATATTATGTATCGAAAATATTCTCATTTTCATTGATTTTGAATTCAACATAGTTTGTTTTGCAACAATTTTTATAAAGCCTTTTTCCTCGAGACTACCGAGAAATATGAGAAGAGTGTTGCTCAAATTGCTCTTAGGGACGTCGAAATCCGAGAGATCAATTGACAGAAATTACCAAACACCCCACCAAGTTTTGGGGCATAGATTTGTATGCATAGGTAATTAAAAAATCTGATACTTTTCAAGATCGATTCCATCTAAATTTGAACAAATGCTCAAGTTTTTTTTATATAACATGTGGGTGTGAAATTTGAACTCATGATCTATTGGTTAGAGATAAATGGCTTAAAGTTGAATCCATACGGCTAATCTTTAAATTTATACACATGATGAGCCACATAAGCATCCCATTATATCAAACATAATCATTATTACATTTAAGGTTGAGAAGTAAATGTATTTTAAAACAGTAAAAAAAGGAGGGAACAAGGGGCAAAAATAATTACTGTGTAAAATCATATATATTGATGATAATAAGCACAGCTGCGGGCTATACCGAGTAGCAGCCACTTTCAGCCATTTCTCATCACTACAAATAAAACTAACACTCCCATTCCTTCAAAAACCAAAACAAAACACCAACTTTTTCCCAAGGTCAAAAAGTTCCTACTCCACCCTCTAACAAAATCCCTTTTTCCACAATTAAAGGAAAAGGAAACAAACAAAAAGAAAAACGAGCGGGAGGGACCAAATTAATTAAGTTTGAAAACTAGACCCTGAAGTTCTTGCCGGAGAATGTCTGGCCGAACTGCCAATTGGAGGGGACGATGTTCCACGAAGTGGAGCTGCGCCGGTCACTGGCTGTCACTCTGAACGACAGTGACTGACCAACCAGAACCGCGTTCGATTGCCAGTTTTGGCCCCAGTTTCGGCTCATGCTCATCCATTCTGTGTTGCTGCCTTTCACGCTCACCTTCACGATGTCCCCGGCGCCGGCCACGTTCGTGATCAGAACCAAATTGAAGTACCGGAAGCCGTTGATTGTGAATCTGATTCCCCCCTGTTTCCGGCAGGGCACCCTGTACAGGAAAATCAAACGGTTTCAGATCAACGGTGGTGAAACGACGCCGTTGTGTGCTGAGAAAGAGAGAGAGGTTTTTTACCTGCGGTAAGAGACGGGGACGATTCCGGCTCTGTACTCGGCGATCTTGAGGAACATAGGCATGGCGAGGTCGAAGTGAGGGCGGGGAGGGTTGCACCAGCCGCCATTGTCACTCGGAATAGCGTAGTTCGGAGGGCAGAAGTTGGTGGCGGTGATGAAGATTGATGGATTCCCGGGATGGCACCACTGCGGATCGTTATCGCACTTCAGCTCGAAGCAAGCTCCGCAGCTTAGACCGTTGTTGAACAACGCGGTGCTCAGCGCCGCCGTGTTCACGCCGTACCCTTGGCTGTACAAGTTTCCGTAACCGCAAGCACCTCCTGAATCAATCAAACAAACGCTCAATTCCTTCTCAAATCTATTCAATTGAACTAAATATACACAATTCTCTCTCGATCAATTCAAATGTTCATTCGTAACTGGGTTTTCCAGAGAGAGAGACAGTTCGAGGAAAAGCAAACACAACATTTGAAACAAATACACAATTCTCTGTCGATCAATTCAAATGAAATGATCTCATTCACAACTAGGTTTTCCAGAGAGAAAGTTCAAGAAAAAGTAAACACAACATTTGGACCAAATACACACAATGCTCTCTCAATCGATTCAAACAATCATTCATAACAAGGCTTCCGATAGAGAAAGCTCGAGAAAACACAGCATTCGATTGAAAAATCCAACTGTGGAGAAATCAATGAGAGCGTACCCATGGTTCCGGAGGCGTCGCTTCCGCCGTAGAAAGTAGCGTGAGCACTCTGCCACTGGCCGCCGGAGTAAACTCCGGGGATTCTAGCGTCGACAGCAAGCATTGAGAGGAGAATGGAGAGGAGAGTAACCGTAATGGCGGCCATTTTTAGGGTTAAGGAAGGAATTTGAGTGTGAATTGGGAAGATTGTGAGAAGAAGAGGGGAGAATTGGGGTGGTATTTATGGAGGGAAACAGAGGGAAAAAGAAACGTCAGAAAAGTGATTTGGAGGAGACGAAATAATGACCCTTGATTAATGGTGTTCGGTCTCAGCGCTGAGATTACTCCCTACATTTACTTTAATTAATTAAATTCTCCTATTTCTGTTTTCTAATTAAGCGGCCTGGCCAGCATTTTTCGTTACAGTTTTCCTTTTAAATATTTCTCATAATTGCGGATTCTTCAAAATCTACCCAATCAAACAAAATCTCTCAAATTAATTTTCTTTCTATAATTTTCAATTTTCTTTCTTTTTTTTATTTTAAAGTTGGATTATATATCCGTTATTTCTAATTCATAATTTGAAATGGTTTTTCCTTAAAAAAAAATTAGAAAAATAGGTTTTAGTTCATTTTTGATCTACATACTTTTTGTAAAGAGTCAATTTCAGTTTCTATACTTTCAACTTTTCTACTTAAAAAAAAACCGGTCACTTTTACTTTTAAAAAGTGATAATTTTGGTATCTATAGGTAAAATTTAATTATTGATTGAAGATATATGCTAATTCTGACTTAACCATATTTGACTTGGTATTTAAACACAAATTTTATTCGCAATAAAAACTCTTTAAAGAAATATATAGCTATATTTTAATAAATTTAGTGAGTACATGTCATGTTGAAATTTTAATAGAAAGATATGAGATGAAAATGAAATGATGAAAATTGTCACTTTTTTAAAACGTAGAGAACAAAACAAATATTTCGAAAGTATATGCGAAAAAGTTAGAAATATAAAGATCAAAAAGTACAGAGACTAAATAAATTAAAGTCAAAATTATGGATAATATCCAAATGAAAAGAAAGTTAAGATTATAAATTTTGAGTATTACATGCTCATTTGCTCCCTGAGTTTTTAAATTTTAATTATATATTGTTTTATGTTTAAATTTTTTTAGTTTCTTTAGTTAATATCATTAACAAAATTATGATATAACATACTCATTTGACTTAGATTTGGCTAAATTGGTTGATAGATTAGTGATAAGTTGGAGTTGTTGTAATAAAAAAAATATAATACTCACCATTTTTTTAACTAAAAAAATGTATATCTTGGACTAAATATATATACAACTCTCAAAAGTTTACTATTTGACCTAATAAAAACAAACAAATCTTGGTATTTTTTCTAAAGTTCATATCAGTGTCCATCATATCAAAAGTTACAAGTTTGTTTAAGACTGCAAAGAAGTGTTTGTATAATTTTGGACGAATAAATGATGTAACTATGAACATTATATTTATATTAAATATAATTTAATTATTATGTATAGTTTTAGTTCAAACAACTGAGGTACGAAGATTCGAACCTTTAACTTTTAGAGAAAATCATTAATCTCTTAACCAAATTTAAATTTCTATTATGAGGATATTACAATTTTTTTTTTTTTGAGTAACTAAGATATTACAATTCATATAAGAAAATAGAGATTTTAACCTATGACATTTAAAGGAGATTATTATCGTATTAACCCATTTATGTTCAAGTTTGACACCATTAGTACTTGTTGATGTGATATGTCTATTAGTTTGTCGATATTATATCAATTCACTCCCAATTTATCTAATATTTATCATCAATTTAAACTTTTAAAAGCTGAATAACTATAAACAGAGAATATTCCAAGTCTAATGACTAACTTTGTAATTTTAATTTATTTTTCATTATTCAAAAGTAAAAAGATATTTAATGTAAGAAATAAAATTATAATTTAGCTTGGAAACTGTTACTTCCTTCGACGATGGGGTACTCTTATTCGATCGAGAAGAGCTAATAATTGTATTAATATTGAGTTTTGTCATTTTCTATTTTCGAATTGACGATAATACCCTTGGGGTCTGTTTAACTTCTGGGGTTTTGGAGAAAAGGCAAGGGGTATAGGTGGAATGGAAGTGGGCCATAACTCATAACAAAACCGTGTAAATATGAAACCGGTTTTGCTTGGTTCACAAGTCCTGTTATTCTCCATTTGGTATCCAATGGTAGAGAAATAATCCACTGCGGGAACAACCATGGGTTGGGATTATCTCGTGATTTATTTGGAGCCGTTGGATGTAAATCAGAGAGTTCTAAATTCATCGACCTTATAGTGTTATTTGTTTATTATTGTTTCTTTTTTCGAATATTACCTTGCCAATAATGCAATGTATTATAATAGGTATTGTTAAGGGGCAGAATCACGTGTAGATACGTGGTATTCCCTCGTTGAAGCACATATGTTCGAATCTTAGCTCAAATACGTCGAGGATGAGGAGGAAGGGCCAATTGTATCCAGAAGTAGGGTTCTACGTGGCTCCGATCTATAAAAGATTATGACTGACAAGAAATCTGCTAACAGGAGATGGAATTCCGCCCGTAGAAGATCTTTTGACTATTGGCAGATGCAGACTATTCTTAAACATATGCAATCTCTTGTATTTACATAAGCTCGACCTGACACCAACTCGGACTAAATACTAACTTAAGTTTTTATTGAACTGTAGCTAGCGTGACACGGCTAGCAGGCGACTTGACATGGACTTTGATGTGGGTCTAGTTGGCAACCTGCAAATAAAATTACCTTACATCTGTGTAGTGTTCCAATTCCAAATATAATCGCGAACACTACACGGATGTAAGATAATTTTAAGTTAGCTAAATCTGCCAATTCCAAATATAATTGCGAATAAGACAACTATTGTTGATCCCAAAAGTTTGGTCCAATCTCCTACATTACAATTGTTGGACTCAAATACACACATATATATATACACCTTAATCATAGTCAATTTGAACATAATTAGATACATAAAATATAAATTACTATTTGATGCATGTAAATTTAAGTATAGTCGAGTGAAAAAGACATATTTGTTATATTATGCTACTGATATCTGCATTGAGTGAACTTAAAAAAAAAGGAAGAAAAGAAAAATATATCCTATCCTTTAAATTTTTTTTCATAAGAAGATCTTTTAATTTCATAAAAATACAATACTACATGGTAGTTCTTTTTATTGTTATTTATTGTCTTTGTCTCATTTTGTAAGACATGACCTGACAAATCATGTTTTTTTCTTTTCTAGAGTACAACATGTAAGGTAGAGAACAAACTCACGATCTCTTCATTGAAGATATATGTCAATTATTACTAAATTAGGCTCGCTTGGATAAATCATGTATTTTTTTTTGTTAATTTCTAATAATAATTATGAGAATGTGTTTGAAATTTACAATTTAATGTTTTATTGTAATTATTATATCTAAATAAGGTTTTCAAAATGTGAACCATCATTTAGGGTCCATTTGATAACCATTTCATTTTTCATTTTTCATTTTTAGTTTTTAGTTTTAAAAAAACAGGGTTGTTTGATAATCAATTCAATTTTTTGTTTTCTGTTTTTTATTTTTCAAAAACCATTTTGAAATTCTATGTAAAAAAAAAAGTAGTTTTCAAAAACACGTTTTTGTTTTTCAAAATCTCATTTCTTCTCTTAATATTCAACTTTTTTTTTCTTTCTCATATTTATCTATAAAAAATTTATTTTTCATTCTAAAATTTTTTTATTTCTAAATTTCTCTCTCCAAACTTTATTTTTATCAATCTAAAATTTTCATATTTTTGAATATTTATGGTTATTTGTCTCTCCAAAATTTTCTGTATTTTTTGTTTTTTCTCTAACAGCTTAGTTTCATTTCTCTCTCCAAAAATTTAATATTTTTCATAACTTTTTTCTTTCGAAAATTTCATATTTTATAACTTTTATGTCTCTTCGTAATCTATTTTTTCTTCTAAAAATTATATTTTATTTTCTCGTTCAATTTTAACTTTTATTTATCTTTGTATTTATTTATTTTATACAAAAATTATATTTTGAATATTGTTTTTATCTCTAAATTTGTTTCCACTATAATTTTTCTCTTTCTTTATAATTTCTTTTTTTTTTCTTTAACATATTTTTTCCTCTCGACTTTATTTTTTCTCCAAAATTTTTCTCTTTTTGTCTTTAACTTTTCTTTAACTATTTTTTCTAAATATTTTTATTTATATCTCTAAAATTTATCTTCCAAAAGTTTATTTACATCTCTATTTTCATGTCTCTATATTAGGGGAAGACAAAAATTTCCGTAGAATCGGGTCCCAAGAATAGAAAATGCACGTCTCGACCCCGTCTCCAATTCCATTTTTTAAATAATCAATATATATATTACACATTTTTTATATTTAAATTCTAAAAATAATTAAAAACATTTATAAAACCGATAATTTTTCTCGAGGACATCTCGGAACTAAGAACGAGGTGGAGACGGAGACTAAAATTTTCACGAGCCCGAGAATGAGGGAGAGCATCCTCACTCGCACTCACACCATCTCTACTCTACATAAAATTTTCTCTCTCTATTATGTATTTTCAATTTTCTAACTTTTTTAAAACACAAAACTAAAAATGGTTACCAAACATGTTTTGTTTGTTTTTTTTTAAAAACAGAAAACCAAAAACTAAAAACAAGAAAAACCAAAAGCTAAAATAGTTATCAAACGGAGTCTTAGTTATCTAATACTCTGACTCGATTACAACTATATTTTATGTAAGAAAAAAAGTTAACAATTATACTTTATATTATTTATCTAAAGCTAGTGTATTAACTACTAATACAATTCTTTTCCTTGAATCTAATTTTTCTAAAGGAAAGAAATTAAAATCTTAGTCAAAAATTCAAAATCGACTTTTTTTGAAAAAATTGGTTTTTCTATTTCCTATATAGTTTTAAAGGTTGACTAAGATTTCAACAGTCTTGTTTAAAATGTAAAATGAAATAAGAATAATAATAAAACTAACCTGATGCCAAAATCCAGTTTGTCGACATTACTAATGAGATGAGATTGTCCTCGAACATGATTGTCTCGTAGCAACAGACTTCGACACCGATGAGACTAGATATCATTCGAAACTCGACGATCTTATTGTGACGAGATTGATCTGCTGCCAATATCATGTGGGACCAAGAAATTCAACCACGTGGATACTCGATTCTTCATCAATAACATAACTAAAGTTTAACCAATAAAACTAAATATGTGAAATTTTCAAACTAAACTAACTCAATTGCATTTTTAGGATCGAAATAAAGACTACTATTGGAACTTAAAAAGAATTTTTTCTTCTCTTTAATATATTATACGATTATTATGAGGGTAGATAAATAACTCTTTGAAATGAGTAGAAATTTGTAATTATTGATCCATATTGAGTTGAGATCAACTCCTTACTACGCTTAAATTAGAAAAATAGGAAATTTCTTTTTCTTTTGGGTGAATGAACTTGAGAAACTAAAAAGTATAATTGTGTCTAAACTAAGTTAATACAAATAAATTGTAGAAAGAGAATATAATTTAGAATTGTCTTTCTCATA
The DNA here is from genome assembly GCF_013281855.1 of Momordica charantia. Classification (NCBI taxonomy): domain Eukaryota; kingdom Viridiplantae; phylum Streptophyta; class Magnoliopsida; order Cucurbitales; family Cucurbitaceae; genus Momordica; species Momordica charantia. Next base: position 25,827,184 of record NW_028275167.1, on the reverse strand, counting down.
TGATAAAAAAGGAAAAATATTTATTTTCACAATATTGTATTAAAGTATAGAAATTCCATTACGGAAAAAGTAGGAATGAGAGAGTGGCCGACGCCACAATTTTTGAATTTACCAAGACGGCGCAAACAAGACTTTCTTTTTGTCCATATGGTTTTAAATATTTTCCTAAAAAAGTTTAAATATTATTTTGTTTCTTCAATTTTCGACTTTTACTTTATTTTAATAACTGTATTTTAAAAATATTTATTTTAATTTATGTATTTTTAATATTTGTTAATTTTAATGTATGTAATTAAAAAAATAGATTATTTTAATTCTTTCATTTTTATTTTTATCACAATTCTTTGTATTACAATTTTAACATGTTAGTTTACTCACTCGTCTGGTAATGCTTCTAATGTTTTTAATTTTTCAATAAATGAAAAAGGAACTGTAGTTGATAACTATTTCTTATTTATTTTTGTTTTTTTTCAAATTAAAAAAACATAAATATGTTTGGAACTATTTCTTATTTGACCTCCTCTAAAGTTTTGAATTAAAAAAAGTAAACTTTTTATACGAAATTTAACAATTCTTTTTATGGTAGATTTATTTTTGAATATTTATTATGCATTTTATAAGAAAAGATAATAAAATAATGGTTTGGAAAAAGTCGGAAACTAGAACAACAAACAAAAACTTAAAAATGAGAAATGAAAAACATGAATAGTTACTAAATGCTCATGATTCTCAAAAATTAGAAAGAAAAAACAAGAAACGGGAATGTCACTAAACATGCTTTAAATTTCTTGTTATATAGTAATAAATTTTATGAAAGGATTTCCATTGTGTATAAATTTGGTGTTAAAATTTCATAAATATAGACTAAAATGTTCAATTTTCAAGACCAAAATAGATGTTTCGAAAGTAAAAGAACTAAAATAGACAAAAAATTAAAACTAAAAAACTAAAATGAAAGTATAAAGATCAAAATAAATCAAAATCAGACTAGATAGATCAAAATAATATTTAAATTTATATATTAAAAAAAAAGAAAAAGGAAAAGTTTTTAAGTTTCAAAGCTCGAAGAGAGAGAGAGAGGTACCCGCATTCATCGGTCCACGTATTACGCCGTGCATTAGCCGTACGTTTGTTTGACCCCTTTTTCCATTCTCACGACCACGGATTCAATGGATTGGATTATATTATATTTGCTTATTTTTTCCTCCGAAAATGATTTAATAGTGAGTATTATTTTTTTTAATATTATTAAATTGATTAATATGTGCAACATTGATCAAAATGTTGCATATTCGAATTCCTACCTCCAGAAACGTTGCTGTACTAAAAAACAAATATAATTTAAAGCCATAATATATAAGAAAATTTATTTTGCAACAACTACCACACGATCCTATTCAATAATTTCTACTTACCATTTGTTTTACATTTTTAATAAATGAAGTATATGTGTCTTCCGTTCACTAAATGTTTTTTCTTAACTAATCATGAGGGTAAGAGTTAGTTTGTGTGTACATCTTAGCTAAATCCAAAATTTTAAATGTGAATGTCGATGGAAGTGTGGAATCTCAATTTCATGGGAATATCCGTCGATGGATATTTCAATAAAAGTTATAGAAATTAAAAAATAAAAATATTTAAATTAACAAATAAACATTTTCATGTTCTAAAAAAGTTAAAAAATCATTAATAAATATTATGTATATATTAGTGACATTTTGTTGATATTTCCATATTTTGTCGATTTTTTTATATTGTGATGAAAATGTCGATTTACCCCTCATGTCAATGTCGAATCCATGGAAACATAGACATATCGATGGAGATGTCGACGTATCGACGAATATTTAGAACCATGGCTAAATCTCACGTGACAATCATATGACTCTACAATATTGAGTTGGTATGATATATATATATAATTTATTGAGCTAAAATCTAGTTTGATATAGATATCATATATATTTATCCAATAAAAAAATGATAAAGCAATGGATAGCGAGATAGAATTGTTAATCTAGTCTAACTAGATAAGACAGATAAGACATATATACTCGACTAAAAATCAGAACTTCAAAACTCCACCTTTAATTTACATGGTTGTTTGTTGAGCTAAGAAAAAGATTATTAATTGTCTAACAAATTATTGCACTAATTGATTTGAATTAGTTGAGCAACTTAAGTATACTTTGAAATTCCTATAGATGAGTCATTTGGAATTTTATTTAAATAACATATGGTCTAGCTATTAATATACACATCACATTCATTCATCTTGTGGCTTGTGTATATTTGCTATGGCTTTATGCTTTTTATCCCAAATGAAACTTTTGACTCACTTTGGGGATCATAATCCTCTTTACCAAAAATCTATTTTGTGTTCACACATCAAGTTCTCTCTTGTTTGGATGGTTCAAATTTAATGAATTGATAATGATACATTTGATAAAGAAATTAGCAACTAAGATTATGCTTTTACCTTGAAAGAAATGAAATTATCTTCTCTCTTTCTCCAATGCCACTATGAGAAAATTAATTTCTTATTATAGGTAGGATGAATATTCAACCATCTTCAAACCTTATCTATTAAAAGTAGACTCCAATTCTCTTTTTCATATCATATGTTGTTACAAAATTATGTATTCCGCCTATCGTTTATTTTATTTTATTTTAAAGTACATGTGGGATGGAGTCGAACTCATAACTTCTTAATAAAAGATATATACAAGTTACTGCTGAACTATGCTAATCACTTTGACACGTACGGGGTATGGATATTGTTGATTTGTTGATTTTTTAATCTGTAATAATATTTTGGGACAAATTAAATATTAAAAAAAATATATTTGAATTGTGTCATTCTCTTTGTTCTATTTCCCTTAATTGCCTTGGTTTCGATTTTACTTTGGAAAAAAACATATATATATATATATATATATTTCTAAATAGTGAACGGTTAGATTTTAATAGTAATTAACACAAAGATAGGTGCTCACGAGTCAGTACATAAATATTGTTGTTCTACTTTTGTCAAGATTATGTTGTAAGCCTCCTCATTCTGTTTCTTTATATTGTGTTGTTGTTTCTTTTTGTCTTTTTTGTTGATTTTTTTAGGAATCACCCGTCTCTATATTTCAAGTCATGATATACGACACACACAAAGATCATGCCAATCTTAATTGGATCGATCAAGTACTCTATTGATTTCTATCACCAATAATTTAGGTAAACAAAACACGATGAAAAAGAAAATTAGGGTTTTGAAGTCCGCAATTAGGACATGAAACATAGTTAGGATCAGTTGAAAAGGGGTCAGGCAACTTTAGAATTAAGAAATGGGTTTGAGTGAGGAGGAGGAAGAAGAAAAAAAATATGAATATTATAACTTTACAATAATAATAAAGAAAAAAAGTGATGAGATTTGGCCACATCATCAAAAATAATTAAGCCTTAGGCAGTAATATATGGTTGAACAACTTCATACCAACCTTGCAACCTCCCTCACATATGATCCCCCTGAGTTTTTGGAGAGATTATGAGATAAAGATTTATTTTATTCCCCCTTTTAAATATCCCCTAATCTAGACATGTGATTTACTGCCATTTTTATCTTATCTTATTCTACTTTTCAATGCTGATATGTTTTTACCAATATCGAGAGCCTAGCTCAAATGATAATGATCATACTATCTTTAAGGTCGTCGATTGTTTAATACTAATATGAGCTTAGCTCAACGATAATTAATACGTTTCTCTAACCAAACAGTTATGAGTTTGAATCCCGACCTCACCCCACTTACTGCACTAAAAAATAAGGTCGATGGTTTAATCTCCCAGCTCACACAATTATACTGACTAACTAAAAAGGAAAAATCGTGTTTTCGAGTATGATTATTTGGATATGGTAATTAAAATAATATACAAGTTGGCTTCTTCTCTTCCTTTCTAATATGTATAATGGCCTAGAATCAAACCCCTCAAACAGCACAAACATATATCTAGTAAGGCTTTAATCCAAGGACAAAACAATAACACAAATTTTTAAAACTTTAGAGATACAAATTGTGATAAAGACAGTGAAAAGTAATAATGAAAATTATGGTGTGACATGTGTGTAATAATATGGCTATCCCTAGTCCACCATATTATATAGTGAAGCATTGAAGAAATGTTGCTCTATGGAGGCTTTAAATTTTCAAGTTGCCTTAACTTTAGTGGATCCCTATAGTGTGACAAATTATTTTGATCATTTTTGCTTTATCTTTAGATTCAAAAAATGTATGAATCTCTAGTTTTATATCTTTCTCAAGCTTTACGCAACCCCCACCCAACAAAAAAAATAAAAAAAAATAAAGAACGAAAAACCAAGAGCATAATTCCAAGTTTCTAATACAAGCAAAGTTTGAAATCATATTCTTAGATTTGCTTCCTCCTTCCACACATTCTTGTCTCTCCAATGTTGAGATCGAAAATCTTTTGTCGATAGTTTAAATGTTCGGTTTAGTCTAAAGTGTAATTTAACGCCAGTTTGATTAATGAAGGTTCCTTATTTATTTTCAAATATTAAGCTCGTCTACTAATAATTTCTTAATCTAAAAATGAAGCATAAAAACTCAATCGTTCTAGTGGTTCACAATGAATTTTAATTAAAAGAATTTAAAAGTATTTTACAATCGATTTCACTTTTCAAAAGATTTAAATGATGTGCATTAAAATCCTTTTTCTGTTTTCTTTTAATACAATAAGGGAGATGTGGATTCAAACTCATGACTTATTGGTTGGAGGTAGAAGTTCATATTAACTAGCTTAGCTATATTGAAGCGTTTGATTTATATATGAACTTAAATGTATATAGGTTAAAGAGCATTTTATTATTAGATAATTTGTTTTAAATCATAGTGGAGGGGTTGTGGACTAAAAAACTATTACTTTTGGAATTGGTTGATGGAGACTATAACTACCAAACATCAAAGAATCTAACTACCCTCCAATATATACAACATGCAATAAAGATAAAAATAAATAAAAATAAATAATCATGTCTTCTATTATGAACAAGCAAAAATGAATATATCACTTTTTGACCCCTCTCTCTCTCTTGCATATGTCATGCTTTCTTCAATGAGAGGAGAAATTTTAATGGCCATTTCTTTTTTCTACTAAAAAGAAAAACTTTTCATGTTTTCAAATCGTCACCGCTCCCACGGATAAAAATTTGACACTTTCTTTACTTTTCGAAAAAAAAAATCTAATTTTCTACCTTTCTTTCTTCTACTTGTCAAATATTTAGTGGTGGTCAGTGATGATCGATAAACAAGATTGTTTTTATGTTTTTTTTTTTTTGCTTGAATATATAAATTTAACACAGAGTAGTATAAAATTGGAACTTTTTTTAGAAAATCAATGAAATTAAGAATAACAATGAGGACTAATTTCATGGAGTTGCCGTGGAATCACTCTAAAATTAAAGCTTTTCCTGTGAGTGGGCTTTCCATTTTTTGCTCTCTTTCTTTTGTTTTATTTTAAAGATGAAAGAGTAAGTTGTGTGCCTTTAATCATAGTAAAAAAAATTATTTTAATGGTTAAAACTTAAAACTAATTTATGCATAGAAATGTTATGTTTGGCTACAATTTTGAGGGGTTTTTCCCCTGAAAAAAGGGAGAATACTTGAATATAGTTTCAACTATGTTTATCTCACACTTACTTTTCTTTACACATTTTTTTCCCACTAATCTCTCTTTTACTGTTATCTTGAATTGTTTATTTTTACTACCTTAATTATTATCTCTGTTAAATTTAAATGGTGGGGTCGATTATCTTTAATTATTGCTTATTTGAATTGGAATTTGAATTTAAACGACACTCGTTTCCAAAAATCTAAGCTCATTATGTTGAAGGAAATTTTGCTTTATGGAAATCTAAATAAATCAAGATTTGATTGATTGAATTTGATTTTAAATTTTGATTAATTTTCTTCCCATAATAATTTGATTCGGATTCCCCTTTTGAATCCAAGTGATTTACCAATTAAAGGATAAAAGGGTATGGTATTTGGGAGTGTTTTGAAGGCAATTCAATAAAAAGAAATATGTATTCTTATTGTGACCGATTATTATTGATGAAAAGGGTTTAATGGTAAATTACTCTAGAAATGCCTTATCGGTTAGAAAGATTAATGACAATAAATAGATACAGTGAAAAAAACGTTTATAGGATTAAGGCGTGCATTTGCCTTGAAAAAGTGTGCATTAAGAAATAAAGAAGAAAGAAAGTAGGTGTAAATGACAAATTAACAAGAACTAAAGTGTCGGTAAAAAGAGAAACACAAATTTTTATTAGTTTGTATCATCCGTGTTAATGTTAGAGTAATTTGATAGACTAGTGTATCACCACGTGCAAGGTACGTAATATTTTTTTTATTTCATTTTTCATTAATAAAAATATCACTATTTATTGAAAAAAAAATATATCAAAATTAAAAAACTTGAAAGAAACATTTATAAATGAATAGGATTATATAACTCAATTTTTGTTGGTGAAATAATGTTGGAAGAGTATAAAATTTTTCAAGAAAGTAAAATGATTTTTTCACATCCAATATTTTTAAAATTCTATACATTTATTAGGTGCATTTAAATTTTCATTTTATTCAAAATTGATTTCCTTTTTACTTAATAAAAATATGACTGATTTTTTTCCCTAATTAATTTTTAGCATTAAGAACATTTTTCTTTAAAACAATAGATACTCATAAATTTATGTCTATAAGTTAATTTTACTTATTATATTTGGGTATTTAATAAAAAAAATATAATAATTACTGTAATAAAAATTATTATATTATTATATTTCTATAATATTTATTTTTAATCCACTTTTAATTTGTTATATTAATGTTAATGAGTAATAATAAATTTAAAATAGAAATATATTTAGAGTTTTAATTTAACGGCACAAAATATTCCTATGCATAATAGAATATCATTTTTTAACTACTTTTAATTTGACAATTACTAAAAATATGCTATTTCCTTTAAATCAAACTCAACAAATAAAAATAATAGCATTATTGCTTAATGGTGGTAGAAGATAATTTTTTTTATTTTTTTTAATCTACAAATAGGAGAGAAAATTATCATCCATATATTACATAGAATAAAAAAATCATAACTGTAAAATAATTTATAACATTTATAAGAATGATTAATACGTTAATTTCTCAGAAATTGTCCACCTTCGATTAATGTTTGAGATCAAATTGTAAGATTCAATGACTTCTACTTATAAGCAACATTGTTCTGCAACTCTTATAAATAGAGATGCTCAACGTGCTACGCCATTGTGTACTATGACGATACTAAATCTATATGTATAAAATTTAAAAGAATTGATCAAGAAATGAAAAGAAGCAAACTAAGGAAGAGAGCTAAATTATGGTGGGAAGAAGGGAGGAACTCATATATATATATATACACACATATGTAGGGAATGGATATGAGTTGAAAAACTTTTGAGATTCCAATAACTTTTAATTCCATTAATTTCAATTAAAGTAAAATCATAAATTGTTAGGAGTAAATATAGGTAACTTTTCATATTCATAACTTTTATGTTTTTATTAATTAAAGTTATTAGAAATAAGAGATGACATTCTTAGTAAATTAAAATGGATAGGTTGGTAGAATAGTCCAAAAATGTTTTTCCAAGATACTCCTTTTTTAATATAGTATAGATAGGTACCTTATAGAAAAGAGAATTCGAACGGTACATTAGAATAGTAGGCTCGATAATCGTAGATGTATATACACATATAGAAAGAGAATTTCAATTGGACAGAGCATGTGCTACGATTTCAAATTCTTAGTTAAATGAATTATTTTAAAAAAATAGTTGCAATTTCATAGAATAGTTATTTTAGAAAGAGTTGCAAATTTCAAAAGGCTTTCATCCATTAGTCTATATGGTTATATATTATGCTATGTTTAAGAAAGAAATAAATAATGGTCACATGCTCGTGCCTGTGCCTATATTTTATTTTTTTTTTTAAATAATGGTCACATGCGATTTCTGAAGTTGGGCCTTTTAAGTTACTAAAAAACGATTTTTAAGGCTTGGGCCTACCCAACATATTTCTCATTGGATTCCATATCCACTAAAAATTAAAACAGATTCTTTTTTCAATACTAATAATAAAACGGATTACTCCACCAAAAGACTACTTCAAAATGATAATAATAATAATAATAAAAGGGATTATATAAGAGTTATATATAGTATATATTTTGAGTTGAAAGGGAATTTGGAATTGTAATATTTTGATAAATGATATACACCTTAATCAATTCCTATGCTGAAGTTGATTTTTATTTTATTTATTTTTTACATACAAACTTTTAAGATTGGGATTAAATTAACTATTTTATTATCATAGTTAAAATCTTGTATTTATGATATATTCAACTTTTTTTTTACCTTGTTTAAAAAAAGATCTTCTTTTTTCACACAAAAGTTTAAAGAGTAGAATAGAATTTAAATTTAAAATAGTATTTTGATCACTGTATTTTCAGATTTTATTCACTTTATTCCTCTAGTTTTGATTTTTATACTCAATCCACGTTGATAGAATTTTAACACAATGGAAACATTCTAATATAAAATTATGGTTACATTTCTATTAAACTTCGTTATTTAAAAAATGAGATAAAATTAACTTCAAAAGACCAAAATAAAAAGATACAGAAACGAAAACAAATGTTTCGAAAACAAAAATTAGAAGTATTATTATAACCAAAATCTTTTTATGTGATAAATGGGTAAGTATAACTTAGTTGAACTACCACTTCCATTCGCCCTTCTCACAAGGCTATGTTTGGTGAGGGAAAAAAAAAAAGAAAATTTATCTGTTTTGAAAGTTGAGATATATAAATAAAACACATATAATACCCAAAATCTACTCTTCCAATGGCACTCCCAGACCATCATCAGATCAGAATCCACCCAGTTGCAGATCTCGAACAGCCGCCGCCGGAGAAGGGCCGCCAGCAACTCCAAATTGTCCCTCCAAAGAAGAAAAGGTATTCGTGTTTGTGCAGATGGTTGTGTTGGAGCCTCTCCATTATTTTGGTTCTACTGATCGTCGTCGGAGCCGTCGTCGGAATTCTGTATCTCGTTTTCAAGCCTAAGATTCCGGCGTACTCCGTCGACTCCTTGAACATCAGTGACCTCCGCCTCAATTTCGACATGTCGCTCTACGCCAGGTTTGCCCACGTACACTGCGGACTTCAAATTTTGTAGCTATATTATTTTATATATGGACAAAGTTTTACCTCCTAAAATTTTCACAGAAAAATTAGAGAAGAAGTTTGAATATATATTTTTACCTCTTAATGTTTAATAGTACATTTTAATATTTTTCTCATTATACCATTTTTATTTTGGTAAATATTAAAATTAGTTTACCATCAATTTAGAAAAATATTTGTAAGCTTGATATCTTGTCCTAACTACTATGCAAACGTAACGTCTGAGAAGTGAGGGAAGTATAAAAATAAGTATTTTTTTTTAAATAATGGGCTGCTAATTTTTTTATTAGTGATTAGAATATAAGAGATAAATTATCACCCATGAGGACGCAAGTATTTTCTATAAATTTATATAATAACATATTTATAGAAATTTAGAGGATAGATTAATTAAGCCGCATAAGAGAGGAAACATTAAAATTTATGCCAATTTCTTAAAAATTTGGAGGAGATATTAGAACCTATATCCTATTTTAGTAAGTAGTATATCTTATAAAAATTTAAATACTCTTTGTATTTTTGAAAAACAGAAGAAAAAAAATTAAAATCTCATTATTTAAATTTATCTCTTTTATTTTTAAAAATTTTAATGGCAGTCAATAGATAGTGAAAGATTGTAGGACAATATTTAAGTTGTTCTGAACTTAAATGAGACAATTCCTCACTTCTTCCTTCTTGGCTCCGCTCTTGCTTGTAGGTTCGATGTGAAGATAACGGCGTACAACCCGAACGAGAAGATCGGAATATACTACGAAAAGGGAGGAGTTTTGAGCGTTTGGTACACTGAGAACAAGCTTTGTGAAGGGTCACTGCCGGCGTTCTACCACGGCCACCGGAACAAGACGGCGTTGGACGTGGATTTGACCGGGAGGACGGTGTACGGAAGCACTTTGATGGCGGCGCTGGTGGAGCAACAGCGGACGGGGCGCATCCCGCTGCAGCTCCGGGCGGCGGCTCCGGTGGCCGTGAAATTGGGGAAGTTGAAGCTTAAGAAAGTTAAGATCTTGGGGGAATGCTTGTTGGTGGTGGATAGCTTGACTGCCAATAATGCCATTAGTATTAAAGCTAGTAATTGTAAATTCAAGTTAAAGCTCTAATTTTCTTTTTTCCTTTTTGGAAATTTGTCTAGGGATTTTCAATTCTACTCTTTATCTTTTTTTAATATTCTAATATCTTCATATATTTAGTTAATTTTTGAGTCACGTCGAGGTGGAGGTAGAAATTCAAACTTCCGAACTTTTGATCGAGAATATATATTGTTAGCTATGCTCGAGTTGGCCTTTCATATATTTTAGTTTTTTATTTTATTTATTTGAGTTAATTATATATTTTTGAAGGGTATTATTTTTCATTATTTATGATTAATTTGATGTTATATGTATGTGATTGTGTCATCTTCCCTTTTTAGTACAATAAGTCTGGTGGACGAATTTGAACTTATGACCTCTAGAACAAAGGTAGATATCAATGAAGCATCATGATTACATATCATGTCATCTTTAATACTATCTTTATCATTATCTTTTTCATTACTCATCTAATAAGAATAGGATGTTGTAACTTGTCCACGTACTTATATTATTTATTAGACAAATGAATAAAATATATGTTTACATAATTTTATGTAACATTAAATTTGAAAATTAAGATAAAATATTTGAAAGTTTGGATACCAAAAAAATTGGAATAAGCGCCGCGATGTTTTAGAATCAAAACAAGATTTGAATGACTTTCCCTTATTTTTTAGTCCACTTATTTTTACATTTAAAACTTTTTAGTGACGTTGATATAGTTTCAACAAAAAAAAAAAGTGGTGTTCATGATATATAGCTTTAAATAAGAAATATTTTTTAAAATATTGTACGTCTTGGAACTTAATTTCCTATGAACGTTTTAGATTTAATTATAAGCTTCGTACGTGAACTTTCAAGGTTCTCATACTTCAAAGTTATAAAAAGTACTACAAAGTTAAGGTTTTATATCTAAAATTATTTAATTTTAATGTTGTGTACTCTAAATTTTTATTAATAGGTTTATGAAATATCACAATTGTTGAATTTATATGATCTCCGCAATTTAAAAAGTTTTTGGTGCCGTCTTTTAAACTTTGTGAATGACCTATTAAATATAAAATAAAATCTATTAGAATATCCTTTTAAATATAAAAACTAAATAGACACAATATTAAGAATTCAATGATCTATTAGAATTTTTTGTCAAAGTAAATGAACTAAATAGACTCAATTCTAAAGGTTTAGTGATCAAACTTGTAATTTAACCTATTAACAATCCATTAGAAAGTTTATTCAACTAAAGATAAAAAAAAAAATCATTATCATTAAGAAAATCTAATTAACATTACACTAACCAACCTAATTTGAATATATTATTTATTTTAATTTATAATATCTTTTAATATATTTTAGAGCTAGAATATTTTTTTTAATACAATATGTATAATTCAAATTCATGATCTTCTAGTCAAACATATGTATGCCTTAACCTCGAAGCTATGTTAAGTTAGCATAGATCTAATATCTTTCATTATATGCAAAGAGTTGTTTTAATAATATTCAGAAAATTAAAACCAACTATAAATTAACGAAGGAAGAGAAGCAAGATTTAAAGTTTAGAGAGTTATATCATCGCTCAATAGAATTCAACTGGCTATAGCAATCATTCAAAGGTTGAAATCTACCATCCACTCCTTATTTTATCTAAAACAATAGCAACTTTGTAAATTATTAAAAGTAGTAGAATATTGTTTACTTCCATAGAATGTGGTTGAAAATTTTCAATAAATGAAAAATGAAAAAAAGGGGGACAAACTTAATTTTAAAAAGAGAGAATAAATTTATAGTAGTTGGTTTTGGAGAATAGAGTCCCATAGAATGTGGTTGAAATTTTTTAATATATTTGTATTATTTAAAATTTAATTAATTATACTTATTTTAGTGGCATATTAAACTCATTGTGAAATTAAAAGAGAAAATATACTATTACTTTATACAAAATAATTTAAACTACAAGAATTAAGTAGAGAAGTGGTTGAACAACTCAAATCCCAAAAACTCATCCATTCCCATTGGAAATTTCAAAGAGCAATCATGTGAGCTTTCTTTTCATAGTAAAGGCCCCAACCAAATTAATTTCAGAGTAATCAAATTCAAAAGAAACACAAGATATTTTTGTAAGATTAATTTAACCTTGATTATTTTATTTTGATCCATATATTTTTAAAATAGTAGGTCTATTTTAGTCTCTAGATTTTTTTAAAATAATTATTGTGGCCGTCATCGTTAACATTGAGCATGTGAATTAACATGCTGATATGACATAAGTCAACTAAATTGATTATTTTTTGAACCAACATTAGGCAGGTGCAAAATAACAACAAACTCCAAAATCTTTATTTTTGGAAAGTTAAAAGACATAAATTGATCCCACAATAATATTGAATAGAGGGAGTTATTTGTTTTTCCTCTGCAATTTTTAAAATAAAGGTTCAGATGTCCCTAAAAGTAAGTAAGTAGATGCGAAATATATAAAATGTTGTTAATCCTGATGTGGAACAGGCTATTATTGCGAAAATAGGTGAATACAACCAACTATTATTAAAAATTTCATCTTTGGACCAAAAACAGACAGGGGGAATACCATAACGAGAAAAAGTACCTAATAAAAAAATATTTTTTCAAAAATTTATAGACCAAAAGTGTTAAAATTCAAGGATGAAAATAGTATTTAAATATATACCTATATGTTTAAAACAATATTTTCTCCAACATTATAGAATAAAAGTTTGACAAAAGTATGTTTGAATAATAATTTAAAAAAAAATCTTTTAGTTTGTTTTTATAAATGGCATGTGAAAAAGCCAATCTATTGAAATCGTAAATAGTAATTTTAAGTGTATAATATTTCGATATTTCTAAATCATTTGCTGATAATATAAGAAAAATGAATGAAGATTTAAAATAAAGAGTTTGAGTGATTTATGATGCAAGGAAGGTGGAGATGGGTTGAGCGTGAAATGAAAGGTGTTCTTTAGGTTTAAGAAATTGGCACATTGATTGTTGGGAAGCAAGTGGAGAAAAGTCTTCTCCTTCTTAATAGATTTCCCATTTGCATTCTTTCAAATATTTGATTTCTTTTAACACAAGTTACATTGAGAAAGTAAAATCATGATTGAAATAGGTTTCCAATTTCTCTATAGATCATGAACATTGGTTGGGCACATAATATTCACTCCAAACGAGTCAATGAATCCCTTTCGTAATCTAAGAATTTACAAGGTAAAGGGAGAGCATTCAGATGCTCAAATCGGTACAAGTTGAAATTTAGTGTGTAGCTTTCTAGTACAGATTCACACTTTCCTTTGAAATGATTTTCCCGACTATTTGGATTTATAGGGGATCACGATTGGGGGAAAGTCATCAGCCCCTCATCATTTGAGCAGGATTGTTCTACGGAGATTTGTTAACACATTTACTAACATTCCTTCTCGAAATCGTCAACTGCTTCTAAGGTGGCGGAACAGGCTGAAGATGTGTAGTAATAATGGTCCCCTCCTTGAAGTACCTCTTGGCACATTGCTTGGGTGGTGCGACACATGGCGGTCGCATTTCGCCCTCCACTACTATTTTAACTAAAAAATTTGATTAAATCAATACGATCTTCAAGAACACTCGAAGATTAGGATCCTGCAAAAAATGAGTTAGCACTCCGAAAGTTTTGTCAATATAGGATACAATTTGCTCAATAAATGTTAATATCAAAAGTTCGCGTACCTTACCGTTTAACTTGAGGGTATTTTTAGGGAGCTCATATAACTGTTGGTGTAAAGAATTCAAATTCAAATTCACTGTCATGATGACAGTTATCCACTCGAATGTTGGAACCGAGTTTGGAAATTCCTCTAATGTAAACAATAGAGTTCGACAATTACGTTGCACCAGTTCTCCAAATTGGCTTGTCGAACTCTCGCCTTGGGAGGTTCATACACGTGGCTCCTTGCCGAACTAACAATGACGTGTCCTGTAGGGGAAAGTTTATCTTTATCAACTACAAACATGAATGAGATATATAGATTTTTAGTAGAGATTCATACTTTCCTCTTAAATGGTTTTCCTAGCCGTTTGGATCTATAGGAGATCACGATTGGGGAAAATTTATCATCCTCTCGTCATTTCCTCTTCAGATCGCACGATTCTACGAAGATTTGTGTTAACAAATTTACTAACCTTCCTTCTCGAAATCGTCGACTGCTTAGCGAAGGTGGTGAACTGATTGAGACATGTAGTAATGATAGTCTTCTCTTTGAAGTGCCTTTTGGTGCATTGTCTTGGTGGTGCAACACGTGGCAGTCAGATTTTGCCCTCTACTGTAAGCATGAATGAGATGTATAAATTTTTAGTAGAAATTCAAACTTTCACTCTCAAATAGTTTTCCGATTGTTTGGATTTATAGGGGATCATAGTTGGGGAAAAGTCATCAACCCCTCGTCATTTCATCCTCGAATTGTAGGATTCTATAGAGATTTGTGTTAACACATTTACTAACCTTCCTTTCCAAAATCGTCAACTGCTTCGAAGGTGGTAGAACAAACTAAGATGTGTAGTAATGATGGTCCCTTCCTTGGAGTACTTCTTGGCGCATTGTTCTGGTGGTGCGACACGTGGCAGTCGCATTTCGCCCTCCACTACAAACATGAACGAGATTTTATTTATTTATTATTTATTTCTTTTAACCGTTGCAAGGATGGAAGTAGAAATTTAACGATCAACCATTTAGATGATAATAGATGTCTTATTCACTAAGTTATACTCCAACTAACAAGATCTTTTGACTTACCAATCAAATTTGTGTAACTCAAAGTCAATAAACTAAATTTATATTTAGTTGACACGTAAGTTTATTTACCATATGCTCACATTCAGATTTGATAATTCTCATGGACTACACAACTCATCATATGCTTAGATTTGGTAATCTCATGAACTAGGCTTATGAAATGTTAATCTTTTTTAGTGAACAAATCCAGGATCCAACCCCCAAATTTAACAATAATGCAAGCCTGTTAAAAGAATTATAATGTGGTTTAGGTTTTTTAATATATGCAACCGACAAATCTCATTCATGGATCTTGGAATGGGTCATTGAGAGGACTCTCCAACTATTTATTTATTATTATTTTTAGAATAAACGAATTATTTTATTTGTTTAAATTGATACCACAACTTATTTTAATCAATTAATTTCCAAACCAATCACATTGTCACCCCAACCATATACCAATACCCTTTTAATACAAAAAATATATTTATTAATCCATCAATTGTATGCTGTAACTTTAGCTTAATTAATTATAATCTCAATCTATTTGCCTCCTTTATTGGTTTTTAATATTTACACCAATTACTTAATATTTTTGTAAGTTTTTAATTTGTGTATTGAATATTTCTGGGTCAGTTTCTTTGGCCTGCAACTTTTGAAGTTAGAATTCTAGCTCTTCCAAAATAGTACCTTACGAATATTATTCGGACGGGACCTTCTACCTTAAGATGTGTGGAAAATATCCGAAGTGAAATTTAAGAAATAATAAAGTTTCACGTGGACTTTTTAATCTAAATACTTGATTGATTTGTGTTACGATTTAACGAAAATGATGTCGTAGGGACACACATGGCAAGATTCTACTCCTATCAACATTTTTTATTCATATACATCTAAAACGTAAGGTCTTAATTTGATAAAAGTTCTGTAAAACAAAAATTTAAAACAATTACCAAAAGAATCCCATTCTTTAGAAGATGTAGATTTTTGTCCTTGTATAAATGGCAACAAACATGAGAGCTCTGATCTTTTTAATTAAAAAAATCTCATAATTACATTGAATTTGTGTAAAAACAACTAGCCTCTCTAATATTTGCACAAAAGATATGGATATTGTTCATTTAGTACCTAAGCTTTCATTATTTTATTTTAAAATTATATGTAATATATATACACACCAATAAATATGTTGTTTCCTTTCTAAACTGCCTATTAAATTGTTGGAA
Organism: Momordica charantia; assembly: GCF_013281855.1. Lineage (NCBI taxonomy): Eukaryota > Viridiplantae > Streptophyta > Magnoliopsida > Cucurbitales > Cucurbitaceae > Momordica > Momordica charantia. Next base: position 25,810,820 of record NW_028275167.1, on the reverse strand, counting down.
TGTGAACAATTCAATAGCAAAATTGAGTGAAATAAAACTAAGACAAGTATACAACCTTAGATAAGAGACCAAATTTTGTTAACATTAGTATATTTGTAAGTTACAATAATCTGAAAATACTTACTATAAATACATAATATAAAGACAATTTGAAAAATACAAAATTTACCCAATTAAAAGAGGGTCTAGAAACTCGATGATGAGAAAAAGAACCATTTAAGTACAATAAACCATTTTTATATCATTCACTGACCACTACTAAATTTTTGAGAAATAGAATATTAAAGAAATGCAAAAGAATAAATATTTTTTCTAACATTTCTAAAGAATAAATAAAGGTCAAATTTGTAATAAAAGTAAGAAATGGGTATTGTGATGGGTTGGCTTATTGGAGAGGCAACCACCTCCACTTTTTATGCAGCTGTGTTTTTGGGTATAAAGTAAATATAAAGATATTATAGGGATAAGGGATAGGATGGGGATTTAGGGTTTATAAGTTATTTGTTTAGTTTTTAAGGCTGCCTTCTTAGCTTACCTTAGCTGTATTCACAAGCAATGTCACATGCACTTTCACCATTTGCCTTTAGATCTCTCATGATTCCACATGTCTTTCACATCTCACACTATTCTCCTTTATACTCTTCTCTCTCTCCTCTCCTCTCTCTTTCATCCAAAAAAAGAAAAATAATTACTTTATGTTAGTTATAAATTAGGTATTGGTTCATTCTCGAGCGTAAGCCTTTGTAAGATATGAATTACAAGGATTAAACTGTAAGATACTAAAAGTTTTAAACTATAGGGATCAAATTAGTTGTATATTAATGTTTAAGGGCTCGATTGTTATTTTTCTATGAAAGTACATGGACCATAAATGTGTTTTTTTATGGTATTTAAAAAGATCAGACATCATCGTTAACTCATTTCGTAGGTTGTTGGTTTAGTGCTTGATCCTCCCTTTTTCTAATTAACCTCATGTATTCTACTAGAATCACTCCATCTAATTGTGTATAAGGGAATAAGATATATATACCAATATGATGATATATTTAAAGGAAAAAAAAGGTTTGACATTGGATATGATGGGTTAATTGATATATTAGTTGTATTGTGAAAGTTTAATAAATAAAATATCATTGATATGAAAATAAATACTAATAATGAGTTTTTATCTTTTGAAAAAAAAAATAATTTTTTGGTTTATTTAAGTATGATGTATGTACACTTATTTATATATATATATATATATATTTTGGTCGATGTTGATTCTTTTATTGATATCTTTAGAAATTAAGATTTTAATATTTTTTACCTATGGTCCATGAATACATTTTTTTTAGTACAACATGTGGGAGTGGAGATTGAACTCACCACCTTAATTATTGCTGAGCTATGCTGGTTTTGGCGGTGCATGGACACTTATTATTAATTGTATGTTTGAATTTGAGGAAAATAAAAACTTATTATTAGATATTGTAGCATATGCATACCTATAAATAGTTTCATATGACTCTCAAAAGAATTAACAAGACATGATCCTGGAAGATTTGTTGTTTAATTGACAACCAATGTCGATATATCCCTTTTCTTTTTTCTTTTTATGTCATATTCAAGGTGTATATTGTTTTCTAGTTTTTTCCCCTGAAATTAAGAATAAAATAGTATATTTTAGTTTTTGAATTGTCGTCTTTTTTTTTTCTGTCCTTGAATTTTCGTTTACAAAAATTAATTATTATCCTAAATTTTTCATGTTCTGTTTAATAAAAATCTAAGGGTATATATTTTAAGGATCGGATACATGCGCCAAGTATGTCTCGTAATATATTTGTTAAACGTCTTATAAAAGCTTAAGTCATAATAACTAAAATAATTTTGTTTAATGTGATATTAAAAAATTAAACATAATGTTGGAAGACCTTAAAAAAAGAATAGGTACAAAAATTTTAAGGTTTTAAAGAAATAATTAACAAGATCACCTCATGGACGGACGGATTTTAAATAATCAATTAGATAAAAAAAATATTTTAATGCAAGATTCTTTTCCTCATTAAGGTTTAATTATTTGGTCAATCATGATTCTAATAATGTTTAAATAAGTAAATTTCTCAAAAATGAAAAATTCTATATTAAAATAGGGTGAAAATGTTAAATTGTGTTGTTATATTCTTATATTAGTGTAGATGTGTTTAAAAAGGTTATAATAAAACTCCCATTTTATACAATTATTTAGAAAAAAAAAGTATTAGTTTTTAATTGATTAAGGCATTAGTAATATTTGTTATCAATCGGCAAGACTCAAATATCTACTATCACATATATGTTATATTCTAAAAAGAAATTAAAAATAATTATGTTAGAACAAATAATTTATGATATAATGATACAAAAAGAAAATTTTAAATAGAAAAAAGAAAATAATCTAACCTGAAATAAGTTAAAATATCGCCAAATATTTCCAATGTTATTTTTTGACCAGAGAAGGTCATTTTAGTTGACCTATCAATAAAAATATAAAAATATTGGTCAAATGAATATTTCTTAAAATAACATCAAAATAAATAAAAAAAATTGTACAGTAAATAAATATTTCAAAATTTTAAATAAATTATAAACCCCTATTATATTAGTATTAACATCCACATCAATGGTATTCTTATGAAAAGTTTTAATCTCATCAACATTTTTCAAAGTACTTTCAAAATTGTTGATTAACCCCTCCTTATATCAACATCAAACATGAAAAAACTCGTATATATTTTTTAAAACATGATAACCTTTTCATTTTCAAATATATAACTTCCCTTTTGAAATTATTTTAAATTATACTATTGTTATAAAGTTTTAAACGTCCCACCGTATTCTAAAATACATTTTTATATATAGTTACCTCAAAGAAATATAGATATGTTGATAAATATTTAACCCCGAATCTTTTTACAGTACAGTAAATGCGAATTTGAAAATTTGAACCTCAAATTATAAGGTAAGGCACATGTCATTTCGATTGAACTATGCTTATGTTGACATTATACTTCGGATCAAAACTATATTCGAGAATATATTTCGAGATCACTCAACTCATATTACATGAGAATTAACGTGTCCTCAAAGTGACACGTGGCGGGAAACAAAGGGCCTATCCAATAAAATAACAATTGGCGTATAGTAAAGCGCGCTTTATCTATCCACCTGTCTGGACGAGACGTGTCTCACACGGATAATGCAAATTCCCTTTTTTTTTTCTTTTCAAATTTTCAAATTTTAAATTTAGATTAAAAGAAAAGAAAAAAAAAACAATGGGATATCCGTAAACCACTTTGGTCCACTCGTTTCTCCATTCTCTCACGCCTCTACCTTCTCCGCATCATACTTTTCAATTTTCTCTAATTATCCTTTTTTTCTTATTTTTCTCTTCCCTAAAAAATATATTACATTTATAATAATAATTATTATTATTAAATTTTAGGTCCACCAAATTCCCCACTTACCCTTGAATGTGACTAGACATTGCACATCGCCTAATCAATCTTGTTTTCATGTTTAATCCTTTTTTTTTTACCCATTTCACTTCTTTCTAATATTATACCCTTATTTTTACCATAGGTTATTCCGTAATTTCATCAAAATTTAATCTCCAAGCAAAATCACCCAAAAAGAAATTTACAAGAAACTTAGTTTAAATATAATCGCACACTAATCGTCATTCGCTAAGTATATGTATATTTTTCTTTTCCAGCATGATCGTAAAAATTAAACTCTTAATTACAAAGAACCACTATTTTTTTTTGTTGGTAATGGTTTTTTTTTTTTTGGCTGGGGAAAAGTTTAAGGAGGTTGCGTATGGGGAAAGAAGGGTGCCACGTGTCAAAAGCTATCTTGTAGGAGTGGGAGTTATTACGTTGAGAACCAGTCTCTCGATAATTACACGGAAAAGGGAGAGAAAAGAAAGGGTTTTGGTGGGTTTAACCCGATATAGCCGGTAACACGATGGCTGCCCACCGGATGAGCCGGTTTCATGGTCAAATATTTTAGGATATATGTCTGTAAGAGGTTTTAGCCACTGTTTATGTCCTGTTTTTTCATTTCTTTTCTACCCAGAAACGGGGTTTTGTCTTCTCCTCTCCATTTTTCACCCACAGATATACGAATTTCATTTCGGATTTTGATCTCTCAATTAATTCTTCGGGAATTGGATTCTTGATTTCATGGATCTCTTCCGTTTCCCCACTGAATTCCGGATCCCCCCTTTGAAATTCGTGTAATTTGGCAACATCATTATTCTTCTTCTTCTCGTCGAATAATTTGAAATCTGAGCTCGAATTTGGATCTTGTTTTGAAATAAGATCATTCTTCCACAGGTGGGTTTTCGATGTGTTTTCCGCAGAGAATTATGGAGTTTGAGTTGTGGTTTTGTGGGTCGTGTTCTTCGGGTTGTTTGGTTGTCGTGAAGAACGGGAATCTGTCTGAAATTTGTCTTTCTTTGGAGGGTTTGGTCTCGTTTGTTTGATTTCTGTTGAAATTGTGAAGAATTGGGTCTTCAGAAATTGTCTGTTGTTTGAAACTTCTGTTGGGTTTAAGATCGGATCCTGGGGATTGACTTTTCTTCTCGAAGTTCAATTCTCTGATCCGATGCTCAGGTTTTGGAATTGGGTTTTGATTTGGAATTCTGAATTTGCCTTTTTTTTTTCAATTTCTCTAATCTCTTTGCTTCTAAGCTGCACCAAGTTGAGTTTTTGAACTGCGATCTCTTGCTCCAGATTTCCCAGTTCAAGTTTCTGTCTCACCCATCAATATGTTTGTGACATTGAAATTTTGCATGTTCTTTGATTGCTAAATCTGGGTTTTCTTTTTCTTGCTGACATTATGAAACTTTTAGCTAGTGCTCCTTTCGTATGGTTGGTAATAATAAGAGAGGATGATAAGAACATTGCTTCGACATTGTCGAACTGGAGCTGCGTTTTTGCTGCATTTCTATTCATATGGTGTTCGTCCTGTCTTTGATTCAAATCCCAAGTTTCAGATTTGGATGAGTTTTTCTGAATGTTGTTTCGATTGATGACAGTGAAAGTGGCGAATCTCTGCGCGTTTGATGAGTTTGTATGGCAATGAATGCCTAAGACATGGTGATGAAGAAGAGATTGGATAATGGATTCAGTGGCTTTTCGGACTGGACCGTGCCGAGAGGTCCGAGATCTCTTAGAGTGAGTAAATTGCGTCTTCATATTTCCCTCTATCGCTCTTTGATATGTTGAACTGCATCGTAATTACTCGAGTTTCGTCTTTGATTCTAGAAGAGGGTTCATCGGAAGGAAGATTTCGAAGATGGCCAGATCTGTGCAATTGAATTGCTGGCTTCTTTAGCAGGGAAGCTTCTGCAGGATGGCGAAAGCACGGCTTGTAGTAACACGTCTGATGGGGATCACTCGGTGATTGGAACGAATGTTGTCAAGGAAGAACGATCGAGCGAAGAGAAAGCTTTCAAGGTGGAATGCTGTGATGGTGGTAGCTGCGAAAGTTGTGATCTTGTCTTAGGAAAGACTGATCAGAAGCAAAATTTGAAGAAACCCCAATATGTAGATAATAATACTGTTTTCGATTGTACTTCAGTAGTCGTAAATTCTAACTGCTCGGACGAGGCCTGTGGCGATGTTAAGCATGTGATTTGCAAGGCGGAGTTTGGAGATTACGGTGCGAAACCGGAGGAAGGCTCCCCTGATTTTCAAGAATCAACTGACACTGGTATGAAGACTGTAAATGAAGAACAACACGAGGCTAAGGGATTTGGAATTGGATTTCCAAACATGGCTGATTCACACAATTCTAAGGGCTTTAAAAAATCCTATGGGAAATCATCAACTATGGCCAATTCGAGCTTCAAAACTAAATCGCCATTGTCGACCGATGCAATTCGTAGTTCTTTTTCCAGATATAGGAATTACTTTTTAGCAAGTAGAGATGATGATGAAAAATTTAGGTTCAATAAATCTAGCATTCACTCAAACTCGTTTAGGCCTCCATCGCGAATTGCAGGTCGACGAATAAGGAAATTACTGAATTCGAAACACTGGAAAGCAGCTCCAAAACTGAAGGACTGTGAGGTTCCTAGATCTGGTGAGATTTCTTAAATGCTTTAGACTACATTTTCAAGTTTTCGTCTTGGTTCGCTCCGGGTGTAATGTCTCACTCCGGGTGTAATGTCTGTCTCTGTCATTTACTTTTCGCTTTCGCATCAGAATCTATTGATGAGGAAACAAGAAACCCATTTCGCAAGAGGAAGTTGTATTTCCAAGGTGATAGACTTTGTAAACGTAGGCGATTTTTCGACCGAAGCTCCATGGTGAATTCTGATGGAGGGATGAGCAGTGAAAGCGTTACCAACTCTCCCGAGAAGATCATCCATGTCGATAAGACTGGCTTAGCTGCAGTATTGCATGGAGGTCCTTAGCTACTTTGTAACTTTAATTTAGAGTTCTTTTTTGACCTTTGAAACCAACATTTCTGTTCTCTAGTAATCTCAATATATTTCTTCTATGTATTTTTGCAGCAAGTATGGCAACATCAGGCCAACAAGCATCCTTCCCCTCCAAAGATGCTCATGGTATGAAAGTTTCTTGAAGAGTACTTCATTGATCTTGTAAATTTGGTAACGAAACGGTTTCTCATTGCCTGCTCGTCAATTGTTCGACAGTGAAATTTAGCATTAGATCATTCAAGGTACCAGAGTTATTCATTGATGTGCCCGAAGATGCTACGGTTGGTTCCCTGAAGGTAAAATGAAGTGCAGCTCACCTTTGAACTAAACATAGATTGTATTTTCTTGTAAATTACTTCTTTCATCCTATAATGTGTTTCAACTTCTTTATGTGAATGAAGAATGTTGGTAAAGGATCTTTCTCCCTTTCCTGAATAAGTTATTTTTGTCCTGTAACTTTCTTCAGAAGATAGTACTTGAGGCAGTAACCGCTATTCTCAAGGGCGGATTACGCGTCGGGGTTCTCGTTCACGGGAAGAAGGTTAGAGATGACAACAGAACCCTATTGCAGACCGGGCTTTCTTGTAAAGATAATTTGGATACTGTTGGTTTCTCGTTGGAGCCAAATCTTGTGCATAATACAACTATACCTTTGTGTTCCGACGATCCTCCTTCGATGTTAGAACATGACACGTCCGAACTCCTACCCAGGTATATCAATACATTCAAACACACAACTTGAGTCTATTTCCTTTATCTCGAGATTTTGGAGGGCTTGGGAAGTTTTTGCTTTTGTTTCCTTGGTTCAAGTACCTATCAAGAGTTCGTATACTTCAAATGTTAGCTACTGTCTGATGTAGCTTATATGCTATGTCACTTTCTTTACAGCTCGCCTGTAAATCCTGTTTCGAGCTTGGAAATACGTGATGTCGCCTTACCTAACACTACGTTGACCAACTCCCGAAACCAAGATGAAAATAAACACGAACTGATTACAACAAGCATTGACAAGTTACCTGACGATTCTTTACAAGATTGCAAAGCTTTAGTTCCTGTTCCAGAGATGACTATGGAGCCACTAGCTGTAGTTCCCTTGAATCCAAAATCTAAGCGTTCCGAAGTTGTACAGCGTCGAACAAGGAGACCCTTCTCTGTTTCAGAAGTAGAGGCACTAGTTCAGGCCGTTGAGGAGCTAGGAACTGGAAGGTTTGTCGATGCTATAACAACATCACCGTCCGTTACCGAAACACAAGTTTAAACAAAAGATTCAAACCATGTGTTTCCTTTTTGCAGGTGGCGGGACGTTAAGTTCCGTGCATTTGAAAATGCAGATCACCGAACTTACGTGGATTTAAAGGTGGCTTTCCTTCTCCTTAATGTGTTCGGGCAATCGATTTCTATACTTAAAAAGTAAGATTGTAACCTGATTAGGATGTGTTGCAGGACAAATGGAAAACATTGGTTCATACGGCGAGAATATCGCCTCAGCAGAGAAGGGGCGAGCCTGTTCCCCAAGAACTTCTGGACCGGGTGCTGGCAGCACACGCTTATTGGTCGCAACATCAGGCAAAGCAACACAGTGGCAAGCATCATCAAGCTGGAGTTGTGAAGGCCATTGAGGGCTCCAGCAGTTAGGCTTGTCATCTTAAAGAAGACACCCACATCATATGTAAAAAGGAATAGGTAAAATTGACACTTTGCTGTAATCAAATCAAGAAAGACAAACTGTAAGCATTTCAAATTGCTGTATTCTCACACTTCGATTCGTTGTTTAGTTTCCCATTGGGAAGAGTTGTCATTTGTAAATATGATTCTTGTAATAATGAAATTCTAACAGAATTCTTTCTGTCTGTAGACATTCAATGTATTCGGTTTTATTGCAGTCAAATCAATGTCATGAAACTCAACTGTAAATCTTTGCTGGGTAATATTTTGACCCAAGTTATTTTTTCTATTCCTATGCTTCTAAGAAATTTGTAGTTAGATATGGATGATCTCATCATTGGACAAAGTTATCTCGAGTTTAACATTTATTTGGATGTAATTTAGGCTGGTGTTGGATTGAGCATTTTTTGGTGGCCAAGTTTGAGTGTTTTTTTATTGGAATTGGATATTTTGTTAGTTAACTTAAAAGGTTGACTATCAAGCAATATAGATATTAAGTTTCTACTCATGCAAGTTTTTAAGTCTAATTTAATAAAATTGAACTTAAACTTCCAAACTAACTTGCTCAATTAGCAAAGTGCAAGTGTAAAATGAATTTCTTTCACCTAAAAAATACATGGTTGTTGTAATGGCAGGTATTTGCTAAGGATATGTATTGATTATCGACATTATACTCAGAAGCATGTTAGATTATGGCTAGTAAGTAGTATACATCAATTAACCATAAATCGACAAGAATACAGCAGCCATTAGCCAACTTAAACTCAAACTCAAACTAAAACGAGTACCGTAATTGGTATCTGCGAAGCCAATCCTCACCCTTCTCGTAATAATCCATCCTACTGAAAGTTTGTGTTGTGAATTCTGGGGCAGCAGCATAAACAGAGGCCCCCCGCCATGCGTCAAGAACTGGATCCAATGCTCTGACCACCCTAATAGGTGAACCGCATGGCCTGACCATCCGGATTCCAGCTTCTAAGCGTTCCCTTATGCCGGGAAAAAGACTACTCCCACCTGTCATGAGTATCGAATTGGTTAATCTCTCTGCAATATCGTCACTGTACGACGGCAACCTCCGTAACGAGACACCTGTCATTTCATCTAACCCTGTCTGGTCAACTCCAATCCAGTTGGGATGAAATAGAATTTCGGGGCATCGGAACCTTTCAACCCCCATAACAATCTGGAAATCTTCCTTGGTAAGAGGACGGAGTTTTGGCACTTCGGTTGGTTGAACAACATCTGACTTGGGAATAAAAGTGGGGTCTATGTCCTAGTTACATTAGTAAGGCATTAGATTGATATCTCAGCCAACTCAAGATCAAGATATTGAAATTAGTAATAGGTAAAGCTGACTATGACTTATGTAAGTTGCGACTGACCTGGAGCCTAGATGATAAACGAACTAATTCAGCTTCCTCCTCATCAGGACCTTCATCGTCATCATCATTGTTATCCTTGCTCATAAGTTTGTAAAGCTGCCAATCCTCGTCTCTTGCACCGAAGGTGTCCTCACCCTTCCCACGGTCGAAGGCTGCTGTGGTTAAAAGTCGCATCCTCTCCCTCTGGGCAGCATTCAGTCTCTCACCACGCCCTACTCCTCCAGACAAATTATTCCGATTTGTATGGCCTCCATTAGTCTTCAGTCGTTTTCGCTGCTCCACTCTTTCAGAAAGATCTTTGTATTTGGCACGTAGTTCCCCTAAATAAAGCTCAGGATTCTCCCTACAACAGAAAAGAAATAGAAAGGGGAAAACAAGTATCAATAAAACAGTGGTTCATAGAAACGAATCCAGTATAATGGCATCATAGTATTGCAACCATTCAAATGAACAATGATAACTTCCACCAAGCAGTTCTTTATAACGTAGGAAGAAAAATGTGTGCATACAATCTTCTTTCTTCATCTAGCTGGTTTCTCCTTTCTCGTTCCAGCTCTTCTTCATAACGTTTCTGCTTGGCTCGCTGCCGTCCTTCAGATGTGGTTTTAAGAAACAATTGTCTTTTTTTCTCTTTGAGCTGCCAAGAAACTCAAACTGCATGAATTTCAATCATTATAAACGAGATGCATTTATTTCGGCAAGGAAGTTATTTCCTTATGAAGAAATGCACTAATATCTATTGGGACCTTGTCAGGATCATATTTAGACAATATATAGCAATGGTGAACAATAAAAGAACAAATATTTAAAGCATTCAGGTGCTTATCAGACATAAGCAGCCTTTTACCTGCTCAGGTGACAGCATGTCATCAGGGACATTAATGAGATGGAACTTTTCATTTGTGGCATCTGTCTGTTCCTCAGTTTCCACTTGATCATCCTTTGGTTCGCCCTTAGCTTTCCGCAAAGATTGTGTTGCTTTCGTCAGAGCAGACTCAATTTCCTGCCTAGAGACGTAGCCAGTCTCTGACAAGAAGGATGGAATATCAGCCTCTGCCACTTGCACAAGCTGCTGCAAAAGAAACTCCAAACCACGCACTTCATTTTCTAGTTCATTGATCCTTGAAGATCTTTTTGCTTCAGCCATTTCTCTCAATCGTTGACCTTGTTTCTCCTTTATTGCAGCCTTTCTTGCAATCTCTTCTTCTGAAGGAGGCTCTTCAGTAGGTGGTGGAATCCATGGGAGTTGCCAACACCTAGTTTTCTCTTCTGCTTCCTTGGTCCCTTTCTGTTCATAGGTTCAAGAGATGATCTCAAACTGAGGTGAAGGGACCGATACACATACAATGATAATAGTAACAATAATAATGATAATAAAGCCAAGAAGATTGCCTGAAACAATTAACAATAATAATGATAATAAAGCCAAGAAGATTGCCTGAAACAATTGAGCCTCTGATGCATAATCTGACGCTATATAGCAATGCTCCATCTTCAGGTCTTCGACCTTCTCCCATGTGAATCTGGTCCTATCCCATGAATAAAAGTAATGATTTTATGACAACTTTACAGCCACTAAACATGTTAAATGAATTCTACTTACATGTGATGAGGGTACTTTAGTGAAAGAAGCTGCTTCAGAGAATCAGTCACATTATATCCACCAATATTGGTTCTGCAGCATCCTTTATAAATGGGCTCCCCATCAATGAACTGATAATAAAGATCAGCGATAAAAACTATCATCGACTCTCCAATAAAATCAAGTGTTCTAGATGCAGTTCATTAAACAGTCAATTCTGAAATATATGCATGAATAGCACAACCAAAAACATCAAAGTTGAGTGCTTCAAACACTCAACCTCAAATCTACAAAATTACAACCATGCCCAAATATTGAAGAAAAGTAAAGTTAATTGACTAAAAACAATATTAATACCGACTCCAACTTTGCTATGGTCAGAAAGATCAAAAGCAAGATGCTTTGGTGCATTGTAAGCAAGAGCGCAAAAGTATGCACAGTGGCTACCAACATAGAAAGAAAAACTGTATATCCCAGATAACATTAATCCTCAACATTCTGGATTAAGTCTGGTCCTACAAAAGAATGTTCTGGGAGGGAGGGGAGAGATAGTAACATTTCTGACATGAAAATAATTATCGATGTTTAAAAACAAAAACAATAATTAATTTATGAGTTCTATGAACTAGTAGGAGGATGAAAGAATATACAAACCGGAATAACATGGCTTGCAGTAAATCCTGGGGAGATAGCAAGGCCGTCTTTATCACAAATCCCAAGTTGTTGGTTGTATTTATAGCTGAATGCCGCATCAACACCATACGCTGCAGTAAAGTGATAGGGAGAAAGGTAAAAATATTACCAGGTAGTACCCAATATTATAAGTAAATTTAATTAAAGGTTATGTCTAGAGGTTTTTACTTTTTACAACAAGCCAAAGATAATAGTTTAAAGTTTGTACACGATCTTCCTTTTTCTTTTGCAAAATTATATATATATAGCCCAGCAGAGATGGGCAGCCAAAGAAAAGAGCTTAAAAACATTACTTCAGTGAAATTATGGTGCCCATTCATTATAAGAACATAGTAAATTCAACAAGTACCATACCTACTGAAGGAACTCCATAGGTCTCAAATAAAAGCTCTGCCATTTTACTACGAGATTGAACTGGATTGCATACACATTCTGTTATCAGGACAGGGTGATCAATCTGTTCTGCCCTCAAATGAACATAAATCAAATTAAGGACTTTGTAAAAATAATTATGGACTAGTAAAAACTAGCACTATTTGAAATTGTAAGTAAAAAAATTAAATTCAAACGTTCATTGGAGTTAAGCAATAGTAACAAACAAGAATAATGCATATTGAAATAAAAATACTAATACTACCAGTTTCACCATCTAAGTCATATTCTATACTGTCATTAATGTCTAAACTATATGTAAGTTTATGTTCAAATAAAAATTATGAATCAAAACATTCATTTCAACACATTACCCCAAAAGCAGCCAGCCCTGATAAGACAAATACTATAAGCAGCAGCCCCAACTGTTGGTGATTGCAAAAAGAAATAGTATAAGAACGATAAGAAAAAGTTTCAAATTATGTACCCAAAGAAAGGAGCTAAGCAAAAATGCACCAACTCTAAATCACTTCCCACGAAGCATGTCCTATCTAAATTCTAAACCCAAGGTGGTTCTCCCTTTTCTTTTTCCAACCAATTATTCCAAACAGCACAAAACCAATTTTCCATAACAAACAGCCTTTATCCTGAAGTGGAGGATCCAAGACAGCTTACTCCGTCATCATATTGATGTTCAAGCTAGGAACAGAAGATATACTAGAAGTCTACCAAAATAGTAGGGTTATATGAGAGATCATGGAATGGGGTACAGAAGCCCATAATCAGACTGGAAAGATACAACAAACATTACTAGCAAGAAGCGGAGAGAGAATGCAAGGAGGAATGGCAGCACAAGACACCAAAAAAAGGTTGAAACTTAATGTTCACATAATTACCTCTGATCCATTTGCTCCCAGCCGATCGAATCCGAAGTCAAGAACCTAAAAGATACAACGAAATATTCAAAAGCTATATCACCACATTCTCTTAGTTCAGATAAGTACACATGGACATGCACTCACTGACACCCAGTCCAAGAAGATGTTATTCACTCGTCTAAAATTTATCCATTACTTTTATAGCCCACATAAGCTTACCTCAATTAACAAGTCCATACAATGAGTTTAGTGCATGTATGTAGGTCCTAATTCAAAGTGGCACTGGATAAATCAATAATCCAACTTACATATTCCATAATCTCAAACTGATAAACAACGTTGCCATCAAAAGCAGAGCGAGGACCTGAGCGTGTGCAATCGAAGTATTTCATCAAAGACAGATCATGGTCTCCAACTATAGTAACCGTTTCACCTGAATTGCAACGAGGAGAACGGAATATCACACTTAAATTAAGTCTTATAAAGCCTGAAGATCAGGATGTTTTACGCAGAAATTGGGTGGAGGAAGAATGACACACTAACACCTCCGCACAAACGCGTAAGTAAACTTAAACACCAAATGAAAATTTCCATCACTTCTTCTTTCTTCATTTTACTTCAGAAGTGGGAATTCTTCAGAAATGGGAAAGAAATAAGCTACTATTGGCCGTTAACTAAACAACCAAACGAACCAAAAATCCAAAACGGATTAGCTGATGGACAGTAAGCATACCAGTGGCTTTGTGGCGAGGCCTCTGGACAATGTTACGGAAAATGACGCGAGGATCAGACTCTCCAGCCCATCTGAAGGAATCAAACAGAACTAAATTCCAGGAAAAAAGGAACACAGTATATACTACCGTAAACACAAAAGCAAGTGCCAGACGTTTATTCTAAGAGTTGAAGGCAGAAAATGGAGATACCCAATGCGAAAAGATGAAGCGCCATTGTCGATGACGATGGGAGCGGTAGAGGAAAAGTGATTGAAATCAGATTGCCTCTGTATTTCCGATACGAATGGCATGTCTGTGATTCTGAAAGCTGAAACTCAAAATAATTGGTATTTGAAGAAGATTTCTTCTTAGCCCTAGCTTGCAGCGAGCTGGAGAAGGAAGAACAGAATGACGGCAGAATGATCTTCGATAGGAGGAGGCCAGTTGAAGGCAGGGCTGGAATTGCGTGATAACCGGAGGTTCGGTTAAACCGGTCCGGTTTAAATGAACCGGCAATCACACATTTCCCCGGAAGAACCGATAAACACTTGGTACTCGAAATTTGAAAAAGTAAAGTTAAATTACGGGGGTAATTTCTTTAACTATTTCAAATTGTGTCCATGGTTCTAAATATTTTGTCGACACGTCGACATTTCTATCGACATATCTATGTTTCTATGGATTCGTCATCGACATGAGGCTAAACCGATATTTCCATCATGGTACAAAGAAAATCGACAAAATATAAAAAATATCAACAAAATATCATTAATATATACATAATATTAATATTAACTATTTTTAATTAATTTATAAATAAGAAAATGTTTATTTGTTAACTTAAATATTTTTTACGATTTTTTAATTTTTTTAACTTTTACAGAAATATCCATCTACATCGACATTTTATCAATATTTCTATCGATATTTCAATGAAATTGAGAGCTTGACATTTCCATCGACATCGACATTTAAAACATTGATTGTGTCTAATAGTTCTATAAACTTAAAAACTGTCTCATGCTACATTTTTAACATTGTATTTCATAGGTCTTTGAAAGTGTTGGATAAGTATTTAAAATTTTGATTTTGTTTTCACCTATTTTATATATATATATATATATATATATATATATATTTTAATTCAAATATTTATTACACAATTACATAAAAATAGGAAATTTTAATCTTAAACCAAAGGTTGTTCTATTTATCACATATAATTATATAGTTAGATCGTTAAATGTTTAGAATGCAAAGAATTTTGAAAGTTCCTTTGTAAAAGGAAAAGCAAAAATAATTTTGAAAGTTGAATTGTAATACGTTGGTAGTTTCTTTTTCCCAAATTAATATATAGTTTTTGTAATTGTAAGTATAATATATTGTTGTGCTTTCTCCAAAAAAAAAAATTGTTACGAACAAATTAGATTGTTTTAAGGCCTATCTTTTCATTTTATATCTTTTGAAATTGTATGAGTTTACCCATACATCTATCTGGAGTGACCGTTGACCACCAAGACCACTACTTCAATGGATATCACAATCACCAAAACAACAATTGAATTCTTAGATAATTTTTTTAAAATTGTCTTTTTTAATTTTCAAATTGGTTGAGATTTAAAAAATGTTTATAAAAAGTAAAAAAAAAACTATAAAAGTAATATTTACAAACTTCTGCGAACTAAAAACAAAAGGATTATAAAAAAAGGCTTGATATTTGTTAATCTACCATCAATCCTCTAAATTTAGTAGAATATCTTTGACAAATACCGTACTTTATTTGGTACATATGGGAGAGAATTTGAACTTGGCCCTTTAAAAGGGATTACCTATATTTTGACCGATAAATTATGTTTAAGCTAATTTATTTACGAAAGAATCAATTTATCTATGGAAAAATTTCTAATATTATTGTAGTAGGGTATTATCTCCCATTCAAAATAACGAAAATAGTGATCCCACCCTTGACCCTCGTAAAAATAATGACTAAATTATAAAAATATCCCGAACTTTACCTTTTATTTATAAAATATCCCTATTCTTTCAAAAAAAATTCAATACTACCCTTACCATTTCATAAACGTTTCAAAAATACTATTAAGTAAGTTGACATTGTAGAATCTCGAATAAAATGGAAGTTGACATGGCATATGGATCCCAAATTTACCCCAAAAATCTTATTCCTCGAGGTAAAAAGGGTTCGCTTCTCCATTGTCCACCCAATTTTGACCTAATCCCTTTTAAAAGTCGATAAATTATTATGTATTTCTTATCTTTTCAAATTCAATCCAAACAAGTTTTCACATTAATTATCACATTGTGATATAATTATATCACGTAAACTTTTTCGTTGAAAATAGTAACAGACTTAATTCAAAAGATATTTTAAAAACGTTTTGGGAAAGATGAATAGTATTAAAATTTTAGAATGGACAGATGTATTTTTGAAAGGGCATGAAATTAGGATTTTTTTAATTTTAATTCAGCCGAAAATATATCTATTAGTTTCACGAGAAGAAGTTTTTAACTATTCACCGCATCTCCATTAATACTCCCGTGGGGTCCACCAAATTCCACAGTCCACAAGCCACTGAAAAGCAACGAATCACAGCCGCTCAAAAAGAGGCGGGGGAGAGCAATCGTGCGGTGGGGATTGAAAAGAATCTTCCGGTATCCTCTGGATCTCCCGCCACGTCACCGGAGGGAAACTGTGGTGTACCTTCGACTACACGTTTGGATTGGAGCGGGAAATTAGAAGCCGAAGCCAAAGCCACTGTAACTTCCACAATAAGTTTCTCTCCAATATAAATTCTCAAACTGAATCTCGAATTTCACCACTCAAAAAATATATATTTATTCTCCGATTCTTTAAATCGCAGCCATGGCGGAGGAGACGAAGGATGTTTGCCAGACGCCGCGACGGAGAAGCTCTCGGACTCCGGTGGCTCCGTCGTGCCCGGCGGCGCCGAGGAAGAAGCCGGTTCGTATGAAACGGAAGGCTCCGCCGAAAGACGGGTACTTTCAGCCGCCGGATCTGGAGATTTTATTTGCTCCGAGACCAGAAGCTTGTGCTTGAGATTTTGTATCTATTTAATTTCCAAAGTGTATTATTGTCGGGTCGTTTTTTTTCTGGGGTATTTTGTAAATGATTTTCTGAATTGTGCAAATAGTTTGAAGAAGAAATTGTAATGAGAAATAGAAATAACGTTCGCCTTTTTTTGCGAAGTGATTGTTCATTTATGATTCTTTCACGGTCTTAAAAGATAGAAATATTAAGTGTGTAATTAATGAATATAGTTTTTCAACAAGATTTGGGGACTAGTCAGTGGACCTACCAATTAATGCTGGTGACTAATTTCTAGGTTTTTTCCTCTCTGGTATAAGGCTAACGCGTATCATGAGTTGTGTTGGGTTGGGTTAAATGATATGCAATTCAATTACTTGGTTATAAATTTGTATTCCACCCTAACAATTTTTATTAAAAATAAGTTTAACCCAATCCAAAGTATTATTCGAGGTACTTAGTCTAATATTATATAATAAGAAATGTAATGATAATGTCTTAAACGGTCTATTTATATATTGTCTAACACTAAATCAAGATTCGTAAGTTAGATGTTTGATATGACTTGTCCCAAAATATCTACTAATCTTGGATCGAGCCACACCTACTAGTCCTCTGTTTAGTTTTTTTTTTTTTTTTTTTTTTTTGCCGTTAGTGTGAGCATGTAGAGCTTGTTGGTAAAAGTTTTGAGAAGAAGTTTATATATTGTAAGGGTAGTTCAGTATGATATCAAAGCATAAAGATCATGTGTTAACATGAGTAGTAGATGTATTATAGTTCGGGCAATGAATGTGTGATATACATTGCATTGTAGAAAGTCATGCATCGAGGTGGCATAATGCGCATGTTTTAATTAAGAATTTGAAACTCAAGATACAACTAACCCATAAGGGCAATCATAAGAAAAGAGACCATGAGGTTAAAATAGACTTTGAGCAAGAGCATTTTTATGACTAGAATGGCTCCCACGGAGTTAAAAGAATTTAGGAGGCAATTACCAGATTAAGTTGATAAAGGCTATCAAACCTAGTGCGTGTCACCATGGCACACCAGTGATATTTGTGACAAAGAAGAACGATACCCTGAGCTCTTCTGTTTTACACAGGTGTGGTAGACACGACTAGAACTAGTAGGTATTTTGGGACGGATTGTGTCAATGCTTATTTGGTGAAAAAATACACTCCAAAAACTTTTTAAATTTTGTTTTAAAAGTCGTTATACAATAAATAATTATAAAATAAAATAAAGTAAAAATTCCACAATATTTTATTGGAGCGAAAGTAATGATAATATCTTAAACTTCTATTTGATTCGTAGGTCGATGTTTATTTATATGGTGAAAAAATACACTCAAAAAACTTTTTTTAAAATTGTTGTACAATAAATAATCCATAAAGAATTATTAAATAAAATAAATCAAAATAAATATGACTAAATATAATTTTTATAGTGAGTATTAGAAATAGTTTTAAAATTAATAATAACTTCCATTTAACACAAATTTATATTAGACGAATCCTTGAACCAATTCAACTCATAGTTTATTTATTTGAACTCAACCAAACCTAAACAAGTTTATAACCCAATCCAAAGCATATGAGTTGAGTTAGGTTAATCAGCTTTTTTGGGTCATCAGATTTTTTAACATTCCCAAGTGGAATGTTAGTACTCTGTATGTTGTTTCTTGTTTTTTTCTTTTTAATCGAAAAAGGAAAGAGAAATAATAATTTTTTCTTATTTCTTAGTCTCTAAATTTTTAGATTAAAAAAAGGTAAAAGTTTTATATGAAAATTTTAAAATTTCTAATTATTTATGATACATTTATTTCTTATATTTATTATACATTTTATGAGTAAAATGATAAAATAATCTTTTTGTCTATACTTTGGAAATAAACTTGAACAAAACAAGAAAAAAAAACTTAATTTTGTTGTTTTCAAAATTTATATCTAATATTTAAACGTTTCTCAAAAATGAGAAATAGAAAAGTCTTGTCCTTTATATCAAAAGACACTCCCCTTACCTGAGAATATATATATAAGTCATAGCTTGTTTGAAAAAGGGAAGAACTTTTCCCTCGAAATTCTCCTTCTCTATATGATGACTTAAATGATTAGAGTTTCTTGAGTTGTGAAATACTGCATTCACAGGTTGATAATCCTTCTTATCTTAAGAGACAATCGTTCGTGTTACCTTGAGCATCATAGAGTGAAAAGAATTGTTTTGAGAAAACAACACTACCGTTGGATTTTCGGATTGATTGATTTCGTGTTTCCTTAAATTCTCTGCATTTTGGTCTAACACTAAGACTCAAATTGACATATATAATTTAAAGTGAGTAACTTACTTGTGATGTCAGTCCAAAAAAAAAATTAACGGTATGTACATTAAAAATAAAAAATAAATAACTGATCAAATTTTTTTTACTCCAACCAATTGGGAGAATGAGATTTAAACCTCCCACCTCTGGGAAGGAATAGATGCAAATTAATGATGGGCTATTTTCATTATCGTTTGAGAAAATTCAACTAATTACTAAATGTCACGTCACAATTTAAAATTATGTTTAGAACCAACCATAAAATTATACGTATCCTAAATTAATTTTAAAATCGACGAATCAAATTATGTCACGTGTCTCTCTTATAATTGTTCGATGACATAACTATTTGGACAACCCATGAGGAGACTGGGCCCAAGCCCATTAAACCGCACATGATCTATATATAAGACCTACAAAAACTATATAAATAAATGGAATCACTTCTCATTTGGAGACATTCGGGAGAGATTCAAAAGAATTGGAGACTTAGAACCATAAGTGCATTCAGAGTCTTATACAAATACTTCAAACAAGATACAAGTCGAAGAACTTCACAAGCTAGTTATAAGCCGAAGAACTTCAACAAACTACATAGTTGAAGAACTTCAACAAACTACATAGCTGAAGAACTTCAATAAGCTACATAGCTGAAGAACTTTAATAAGTCGAAGAACTTCATGAGTTACAAGTCGAAGAACTTCAATAAGAACTTCATTAAGCTACAAGCCTAAGAACTTCATCAACAAATTGAAGATCTTCAACAAGCTCAACATTGAAGACTTCAAAGATTCTTTAACAAGCTTAAAGCCGAAGACTTTAAAGATCTTTCGACAAGCAAGAAGTTGAAGACATCAACCTCATTGATTCAAACGAGCTCACAAATCCCTGAATTAAAGTTTATATATGAGAGAAAGCATAGTAGATCATACATTAGAGATTGTACACTACATCCATTAAAGGATTTAGCTTTAGTTCAGAATTTGGCAGCGCTAAGAAAAACAGTAGCAAAATGAGTTTCAATGGAATTTCTGAATCATTTACTAAATCCTGAAGGGTTCTTTTAAACATACACAAAAAGAATTTCAATAACATTTTTCCATCTAAGGTAAAATGCTTCAATCAATGGAACTTCACAAGCTAGCTATAAGCCGAAGAACTTCAACAAACTACATAGTTGAAGAACTTCAATAAGCTACATAGCTGAAGAATTTTAATAAGTCGAAGAACTTCATGAGTTACAAGTCGAAGAACTTCATTAAGCTACGAGCCTAAAAACTTCATCAACAAATTGAAGATCTTCAACAAGCTCAACATCGAAGACTTCAAAGATTCTTTAACAAGCTTAAAGTCGAATACTTTAAAGATCTTTCGACAAGCAAGAAGCGGAAGACATCAACCCCATTCATTCAAATAAGTTCACAAATCCTTGAATTAAAGTTTATATATGAGAGAAAGCATCAGAAGATCATACATTAGAGATTGTACACTACATCCATTAAAGGATTTAGCTTTAGTTCAGAATTTGACAGCGCTAAGAAAAACAGTAGAAAAATGAGTTTCAATGGAATTTCTGAATCATTTACTAAATCCCGAAGGGTTCTTTTAAACATACACAGAAAGAATTTCAATAGCATTTTTCCATCTAAGGTAAAATGCTTCAATCACCATAATCTTACAAGGCATTATTACAAATAAAATTAAGCAAAGAATAAGGCTAATTACACCAAGTAACTGGCTGTAACAAATAAGGTATTACGCTGCACTATAATTGCAGTAATAATTAAGGAAGATACTGATTTAGAGCGAGATGATTACTAGCACCTCTTAGTTGGCTATTTCATTGCTGATTTCATGGCTGATTTTGTTATTTAACAGCTGGGGTCTAGTTGGCTGCTTTGGATGTTGATAAGGTGGTGTCATTGTGGCTGCTTTGGGTGTTGACGAGGTGGTGCCGTTGTTGTGTTCTTTATCATTGTTTCTCAAACTTAAGGTAGTGGTTGAAAGAATGCCAAGTTTGCCTCGTAATTCCTTGAAAACGGCCTTTGTAAGTGGCTTGTCAGAATGTCGGCGAGTTGTTTTCGGGAGGGAACATATTTAGTGATGAGGAGTCCAAGTGCCACCTTTTCACGGACAAAATGATAATCCAACTTTATGTGTTTTGTCCTAGCATGAAAAACTGGGTTATGGACATATAGAGAGCACTCATATTGTCACAGTATAGTTGTGGAGTGTTTAGTAAGGGAATTCCAATGTCCGGGAGGATGTAGCTAATCCATGTGAGTTCAGCTGTTGTGCTGACTATGGCGCGATATTCAGCCTCTGAACTTGATCGAGCAACAGTAGGTTGCTTCTTGGATGACCACGAGATGCAGTTTGCTCCAAGGAATATGCAAAATCCTGTCGTGCTACATTGAGTGAGAGGACATCCGCCCCTATCTGCATCACAAAAACCATATAAATTAGTGGAGCTATGTTTATAAAGAGTGATTCCATGATCCATTGTTCCTTGGACGTAGAGTAAGATTCTTTTCACAGCCTTGAAGTCCTTAGTCATTGGATTTTTGGAGTTGTTGACACACTCGATTTACTGAGTGCACGATGTCAGGTCGAGTGAGTGTCAAATACTGTAAAGATCCTACAATGCTTCGATATAGCTTCGCATCAGTAGGTTGATTATCATTTGGTGAAGCCATTTGGTGAAGCTTGAGTGGATGTGGCCATTGGTGTGCTCATAGGGGATGCGTTAGCATTTTAGTCTTCTTTAGAAGATCACGAGCATATTTTCCTTGAGATAGCATGATTCCGTTGGATATGTATTTAACCTCAATTCCAAGGAAGTAATGCAGCATACCTAGGTCCTTCAAAGCAAATTCAGAGCTTAGAGTTTGAACGAGCTTATGAATATGAGAGATGTCATTTCCCGTGAGGATTATATCGTCAACATAAATTAACATAAGGATTAGAACTGATTTGTTTTTAAATATGAATAAAGAAGGATCTGAGCGACTACATAAAAATCCAATATGAAGTAAGAAGGTAGCCAATCGATCAAACCAAGCTCTTGGAGTTTGTTTTAACCCATAAAGAGATTTTTGAAGCTTGCACACATGAAATGGATAGAGAGGATGAACAAAACCTGGAGGTTGTTTCATGAACACTTGTTCCTTCAAATGACCATGGAGGAAGGCGTTTTTGACATCTAATTGGCGAAGAGTCCAATTTGCGCTAGTGGCTAAGCCTAGAATTAATCTGATTGTTGTAGGCTTAATCACCGGACTGTATGTTTCTTCATAGTCCAACCCTTGGACCTGACTATATCCTTGGGCCACTAAGCGAGCTTTGTAGCGTTCAACTGTCCCATCTTCCTTGCACTTAGTTTTAACAATCCATTTGGAACCAACAATATTTATACCTTGTGGTTTTAGGTACAAGACTCCAAGTTTGATTCAGTTGCAGTGCTTGCATTTCTTCTTCCATAGCCTACTTCCAATGGGGAGATGCTATAGCAGCCTTGTAATTCTTAGGTTCTGAATGTAGTGTTTCAGCAATATATGAGTGATTCTTGGCAACCTTCAGGTGATGAGCTTCCTTGGATAGGACTGGATCAAGTTGAGGATTTTTAGCCAGTTTCCCTCTTGTGACCATGTTGTGAGTGTTGTTATCTTGTGAGTGAGTTGGTGGATCTGTAGGTGTGTGAGTATTTTCTGCATCAGAGAAGGGAAGTTCAATGTAAATACTATTGCTGATATCAGGGAGAGACCCACAATTTATTAAGTTAGAGCAAGGGGGAGTAGTATTTAGAGTTGAAGAAAGCAAATCTGTATCAATTTCTGAGTTGGTCAATGTAGGATCTGCTTCTTGAGTAGTAGAGAAGTCCAAGCTGGTGGTGGCTGCTGTCTCTGATGGCACATTGTGTGGTTCAATTTGCAATGGTTCTAAGGGAGGTGTATTAACTCCAGCATCAGTAACACCTAATTCATTCTCGTTGTCTGCCTGTTGTGTGCCTTCTGAGTAAGATTTTGCAGCCTGGTCGAAAGCCATTGTATCTGCCCACACATTGGCTCTTGTTCTATTGGTATGAATGCCAAGAATGTCCTTGCTAAGTGATCCTTCTTCCTTGTCTAGAGTGCCTGCAAAATCAGTGATAACAAGGGAGGTGTTTTTCTTGCTACAACTATCAGTATCTCGTTTCTCAAAAGGGAAGACTTCTTCTTCAAAGACTACATGTCGAGAAATATAAACCCGATTATTAGAAGGATCTAGGCACCTATATCCTTTATGAACCATGCTATAGCCAACAAAAATATAAGGATAAGTCCTTTTTGAGAATTTATTAGTATTAGGATGGCTTCTTAGATAAGGAAAATATCAGACATCCAAAAATCCTAATGTTACCATAGGTGGGATTTTTCCCAAAAAGTTTTTGGAAGGGTGAGTTCATGTTTAAGGCCTTTGTAGGCATCCTATTTATGAGATAAACACTAGTCAAGAAAGCATCGACCCAATATTTTAGAGGCATATAAGCTTGAAAAATGAGAGAGAGGCGAGTTTCAACAATATGTCTGTGCTTTCTTTCTACGACTCCATTTTGCTGTGGAGTGTATGGACAAGAAAATTGATGATGTATTCCATGTTTTTCTAAAATTGTCTTGAAGGCTATAGATTGAAATTCACCACCACCATCACTTTAAAAAACTTTGATCTTTCTTTCAAGTTGGTTTTCAACTAAAAGTTGGAATTTTGTAAAGCAGGTAAGAAACTCAGATTTCTTTCGCAAAGGATAAAGCCACACATACGTAGAGTAATCATCTATAAAACTAACATAGTATTTGAACTTTTGACAAGAAGAGATAGGAGCGAGTCCCCAAAGATCACAATAAATTTTATCCAATGGTTTTGAGCACACATTCTTGTTAATCTTAAAAGGGAGTTTACAACTTTTTCCTAATTGACAAGAAGAGCAAACTTGTTGTTCCTTTTTCCAATTTGAGACATTGATGAGTTGTTTATTGGAGAGAATTTTCATGAAGTTGTCATTCAGGTGTCCTAGTCTTCTATGTCATACAATATGAGAAGCTTTATTTAATGAAATAGCAGTAGATGCAACAAAAACAACAGGTTCAACAACGGCTCCAGTTTCAATTTTCGGCTGCAGTGTTTGCAGTTCATATAGTCCCTTCTTTTCACAACCTTCCGCTAGTACTTGTCCCTGAGAATCCTTAATAACAAATTTATTAGCAAAGAAAGATATGGAACAATCATTATCTTTAGTAAGCTTGCTAATGGATAATAGATTTTTCTTCATTTCTGGCACAATTAAAACATTTTTAAGAGTAATATGGCATTTATGAGTTGTGAGCATTGTATTTCCAGTGTGGGTGATATTTAAGCCTAGACCATTTCCAACATACAGTTTGTCAGATCCTCTATAGGATCTTAAGGATTGAATTGTACCTGGGTTATTGAGTATGTGCGAGGTTGTACCCGAATCAGCATATATGTTTGTATCTTCCACTTCATTCAATGTAAGTGCAGCTAGAACCTCAGGAACTTCTTCAGATTGATAGGTATGGTCAAACCTTTTCCAACACTCAAGAGCCGTGTGATTGAATTTGTTACAGATTTGACAAACGATTCTTTTTTCCTGCTTGAAGTTTGAAGGACTCCCATTTGAACTAGTCAAGTTGTTGCCTTTTTGATATATCTTACTTTGTTGCTTAGTTTCTGATATGTTGCTATTTGAATTCAAATTTGTAGGTTGTTTGCTGTGATAGAAACCTCTTCCTCTGGATGTGAATTGTCTTCCTCTCCCTCTGCTTCTTCCACGACTTGAGTAGAATGCTTGATTAAGGTTCACTTGTCCTGTTTTTTCTTCTTCTTCAATGGAAACAAACTGATCATGTGCTTTCAAAGCAAGTATGAATTGGTTATAAGAGGGATAGGGTGGTTTTAGACAACATGGCTGTCCTAAAATCCTTATAGTTGTGTCCTAGCCCTCTCGCTAAATGAAATATTTTTGTTATTTCATCTAAAGGTTTTCTCATAGCAGCTAGCTTGTCACACAAACTCTTAAATTTCCTTATATATTCATCTAGAGATAAAGATCCTTTCTTTAGAGTGAGCAAGGCTTCATTCAAGTGTATTTCATTCTCTTTAGTCATGGTTAAGAGTAGATCTTCAAGAGAACGCCATACCTCCTTTGCTAGTAATGCCAACACATCTTCACCAATGATTCCCAATAGCCAAGAGGTGAGAAGGCCATCATTGTTGGTCCATGTGTTGAGTTGAGGATTATTCACTGGTTTCCCTTCCTCATCTACTGATTTTCCCACTTCAGGTGCATCTTTTGAGAGGTGTTGTTCAAGTCCAAGTGTTCTGATCAGCGGTAAAACTTGCGATTTCCACAATAGATAGTTTGAAGAATTCAATTTGATGGATACTAGGCTAGCACACTGGTGGAAAGTCTGTATGGTCAGTGGCATTTGTTGGTTTTCCATTGAATCGTTTCTGAATTTCAGGGGGGAGGAAAAAAAAAGGATCAATAAGATACTATTCTTTCTGTGTTTGCTCTGATACCATAAAGGATTTAGCTTTGGTTCAGAATTTACTGATTTAGGCTTTGGTACAGATACGCTAATTACACAAGTAACTGGCTGTAACGAATAAGGTATTACGATTGCAGTAGTAATTAAGGAAGATACTGATTTAGAGAGAGATGATTACTAGCTAGCAACTGGGGTCTAGTTGGCTGCTTTGGATGTTGATAAGGTGGTGTCACTGTGGCTGCTTTGGGTGTTGACGAGGTGGTGCCGTTGTTGTGTTCTCTATCAAGTTCATTTCTTTGAATTTTTCGTCCAACACTCATATTGGCAAAAAAACCGATCAAATTAACTTTGTTAGATTGTGTGCACCCCTAATTGTAGCCTATATGAAGAGATCACACGCTTTCATCTTGTTGGTTTTCAAAGTTAAACTGCATCTTTTACTTCATATGTCTTTATACCAATAGGACATTTCAAAATAATTATAATTATAAAAATAATAGGCTGTCACATTTATAAGACCAAACATTGATCACTAAAAAGATGAATAGTACCTAAACTTGAGATGAAAATAAAGGTTATGTTTGTACAAATGAAAGCAGATTTGAAACCAAATAGGAAATTGCAAGAAAAAGCCATAAATGGAAACTGCACTGTGATAGTGATAAAGAAAAAGGCAACAAAAGAAACTAAAGCGGCAAATAAGTGATCAAAGAGTGAGAAAAAAAAAGACAGAAAAAGCACTTCTCTCTTGAGCCTTTCAGTACATTGCTGTGTCAGGATCATGTGTCCTTACCAAAAACCCTAAAAAAGCAAAAAATAAAATTAAAAATCCTCAGCCAACCCATAATACTTAAAAGGATATTCACTAGAATAAATAAAATTTAAAAATGCATGAACTAAAATATATATTTTGAAAGCCACCAACAATTATTTCTTTCATATGATATGATTGAAAGATAAGTAAAAAGTATATAATAAAACAAAATAAAATTAGTCATTTGTATATGTGTATATTTTCTTTTTTTGGCTAATTTTTGTGCTTTTGTAGTTTCGATGTTCAACTTTATTTATTCTAATATATTAACCTAATTATTGTCTAATATTAATCCAGATGTTGAAGTTTCAATTCCATAATTACTATATTTTTGTCCATTAAAACAGGTTTTGTGAGGATGATGCATATGAATATCTTGAATTTGAATTATGAATGAAATTACTTTTCTTTCACGATGTTAGGTTCTCGCTCACTGTTTTACAAGAAAAATTATTAGAAATGAAAGTCACCGAATTATAGTACTGTTACGAGTCAAATATGTTTAATTTTGTAGTTCCTATGATAATTCAACCAAAAAAAAAAATGCACATTGTCAGTGACTTAGTATATTTGGGTATAGAACACCTATATATATAATTTAAAGAAATCTTTATTAACCATTATATCAGGATCTCTCTTTAACTCGAATGCCGTATATCGGTTCATATTCATAGTACCCGCGATCTACTTGGGTGTCGCACAATGAATCTAATAGTTTTGAAGATATATAATAATAGTGCTATTTGAAGCAACTTTTTAACTCTTGTTAAAAAAAAATATGAGAAATTTAGCCTATTTTAAGATCATCTATGGATGATGAAGATTCTAAAATAGCTATCTTAAGAGGTGAGACAATCCAAATAATAATTCTTAGGTTTCTTGAACCATTTAAATTATTTTGTAATTTTTTTCTCTTCTGCTATCTTTGCTTTTGTTTTTTTATCTTTTTATATCTGTGAGTGTCCGGATCAGTTTATACGCACATCTATTAATCTCACGGGACAACCGTCTGACCCTTCAACATTTGGTGTTTGAAAACACATAGGAACAATTACTAATTCCTAAGATACGTAGATGGTTATCATGAAGTTTTTTTCTTCTGCTATTGTTAAAGTGTTTATAATTTCTCACTACTATGAAACTCACACTTCATCTATATTTCCATCATTGTATATTTGAAAGTTCATCAAAATTACCTCTTTTTTTTCTAACTCTCAAAGTGAGAAATTCTAAAAGTTGAAATTGCACATACACACACTTGTGGATCTCATTGAATCCCTTACAATATAGAAGCTCTCTCCACACACCTTTACCTTTCCTTCACCTCTTTGGCATCGTTTAGGGTTAGGGTTAGGTTCCGACCAAGTTTCAGCAGCTGACATTGTTTCCCCGATCACCGAAAGCTCCAACCAGCCATTGTTTTCCGACGGAGCATCCTCAAGATTCACATGAGATCGCCATCGGAGACGGGAGAAAAGAAATTCGTTTTTCGTCAATTGTCCGATCTCCTCTGATGGAGGACATGAGAATCTTGATGATGCTGCAGCGGCAATCAATGGTTTCAAAAAACCTTCCCTTCAACAGTTTCAGAGACTGCTAATAATTAAAGGTGAAACTCATCTGTTGCTTTTTTTCTCTTCTTTCTCTTCTTTTTTTCCTTTATTATTCTTAACAATATCTGGAGATCTGCTTCTGGGTTTTGATTATTCATAATGTTAAGTTTGTTGATCTTTTTTAATGAATATAATCTCAAGACTTATTCAATAAGTAGCAAGATTTGGATAAGCCTATACTAGCTAGATATAGGTGCTAATTAAAATTAATTCATAATTGATCCCTAGCTAGATAAAATGACCTAATTTATATTTGCTAGTATGACATATAATCGATCGTTTTTCTTAACCTCGATCGTTTTCGTGGGTTTGAAAAGTCTGAATTTGTGTGATGTGTATTTTAATTGTGTAGAAAAATGTGTTTTGGAGATGTGGGTTTGTGTTATTTTGCTCATATTTTGATTTCAGTCTTTAGTTGGAAAAAAAATTTGGGTGGATTTTAACACACCAATAATCGTTTTAAAAAATTTAATGGAATTTGATTTCTCTTTTGAGAGATGATCTCAAGTGGAGTACTCTTTCTATAAACACTTTTAAAAAATATTTATAATTGCATATGCTTCTTAATTAATTTAAAAAGACTTTAGTATAATTATCTGAAAGATATAAATTTAAAAGAAGTATTTATATCATCGATTTATAATAGGTAATTCTTAACATCAACAAAATCGTAATGATAATTGAATGTAGGTCCAACTTTCTAATATCGAAACTATTCAAACTCGACCCATGAATCAAACATGTCCTATCTTTTAGGACGAGAAAGATTTAGAATTCAGCTGAGTAGTGAAATGGTTGCTTTTATCGGTAGACATAGTTCCTTTATATGAGCTTTTCCAGAGCTGCACCAACTGATCTACTGAAGAATATCTGCATTTTCAGTTGCATAATCTATCTGAAAGAAATACAATAATGTCTGATGTCTCTGGGTTTTGTATTACTTTATTTTCTTTATTTATTTTTTTCGAGGTTTCCTAAGATTTTGGTCTTTGAGATGTCTGATTTTTGTAATTGAATCAAATACCTTTTTTTCTCTTTTAATAACTTGGATTTTGTTTTCATCTTGATTTGGGCAGATGTCTGTTGAGAGCAGCTTTTACAGATTAGGTTCAAAATTGTATATATCAATTTCTCCGACAAAATATACGAATATAAAGAATCCAAATAACTTAATTATAAAGTGTTTACTAAAGTTTCAAAATCTGAGCTGAAGAAATATTTATCTCGTCATTCATGAAATAAAAACTTTGGGTTAATTTCAAACATGTGTGATAAAAATTCAAGTTAGATCATTTTTCATCCTAATAATTGGATCAATGTGTATGATTATGGAATTTTAATTTAGGAACTATGTTTATGCAATGATTTGCACAACATCAATCTAGCTCGAACCCGATCCTTGCTCCGACCTGAAATGCGAAGAGAAAACTTATACAAGAGGACAAAATCTCCGACGCTCAAGTCAGTAAGCAGCTCGGACTCAATATTTAGTTCGAAGAGAAAATTCAATACCTGATAGTGGAATGAGGCTCTCTATTTATAGGTTTAGGTTCCGACATGGATTATAACAGACAGTTTCCTTGGTCGGTTTTGAGATCGGACGTGTCGGGTTCGAGCAGATCGAACTCAGACACTTTCTTGGAGATAACAGGTTGGTTCCTTAATAGGAAATGACAGTACTTCCATCACGGAAGGGTCCAAGATGGAACTCCCTCAATTTGTTCCTCTGAATCTTCTTTCAATGACGAGTCCCCGTCCTCCACGTGGCAATAGGATATTTCATCCCCAAACAAACTATATTGATACAAGTATAATATTTATTTAGGAATTCACATATTTCAACTATATCGTCGTTATATTAAATGTTTAATCCGAGCAATAACTTATCCCAAATTGACAAAATTGTTGCAAACAAATTCTTAACTACTATAGTGATGAAAATGTATAATATACCTATCACATCACTACCCCAGTTCAATTATCAAATCTTTCTACCAAAACGAGCATAGCTCAATGATATATCAATACTTCGAGGGTAAATTTGACATTTTATTATTGGACCTCAGTTTTTTTAAAAAATTTTGCTATATTTGCAAATCTAAAATGTAGATGTTAAATTTGTTATTTCCTTAAATGTTTTTGTCATATTTGTAACTACCCCTTATTTGTTTTAGTACAACATGTAGGAATATGTCAATTACCACTAAGCAAGGCTTGTTTTGACATTTACTTTATTTTTTTGTTAAACAATATTTTGCATGAGTAATTGGATAACTCAAATCAACACAATCCAAATACTACACAATTTGGTTCATTATTTAATAAAGATTTGTTTGGGTTAATCAATAAATTTACATTTGAGTTAGAAATTACTTAACAGGGACTCTTCCACTCCCACTTCCCACAGTTGGAAGATAAAAGAAAGGCCCATTAAGAAGCAGCTCCATCAGTACTGTAACTCCAATCTGAACATCCATTGGATTATTTCTCTCCATTTTTCCATCGGAATTTGACCGTGCTTTGGCAGGTAGCGGCGGAGGCCGCCGAACGCAGGAACGTGGGCGTCACATGGGCGCCATGTGTAGAGTCGCAATCGCGACACCGTCTTCTCACTTGGTCATTTTATCAAACACTTTCTCTGCACAATTCTCACACATATTCGTATACATTTCTGAGCTTGTTTTTGCAAATTTAGTAAACGGAAAAAGAAAATATCGCCAATTTGGATAACGATCAGGAAAAAGGACAAAAAGCAAAAAACGAAAAACGACAATTAACGGACAAATTTGTTGGGTGAAACGTGTGGTGGCTGTGTCTGGTTTGTTGTGGGGTAATATATATGAACGCTCTCACACATGTAAGAGTCAGAGAAACGTGAGGCCGTTATGGTCTATGGGCGTCGGTTACATTTTTATTGCCACTCAATTTATTACTTTTTGGGTGGTTTGTTTCCACCCTAATTTAAATAGCTGACATCTTTTTTTTTTATGAATTTATAAGAATATTTGAAAATACTTTGATAGTTTTGTTTGTTTGGGAGGATTCATAGGAAGAATGTATTAAAATTACGTATTTGTTACAACAATACATATCATTATGCCAACATGAGTATAGTTCAACGATAATTGACATGTATTCATTTCTTCGAGATTCGAAAGTTGAATCCTCATATCCCCAAATTGTTGTACTAAAAAATACATGTCATTATATAATAAATGAAGGATTGCATACTAAATTTCTATTGAAAATGAATTAAGATATTATACTATTGGCTAAAGTTTACTTTGTATCTAAATGTAGTATTTAGTCATTTATAGATCAATGCACTACATTTGTTTTTACTATGAATGAGAAATAAATAACAATTGATGATAAAAATATATATTGAAAAAAATAACGAAGGACAAAATTGTCAAAAGAAAATGTATTCAACGTGAAAATCTTAAAAATCCATGCAATATGGACATCTAGGATGTCGACATCGAAAAATGGATAAAACTTGACTCCTCACTAGTAATAAGCAATCTTATCTTTACCATCATTAAATATTTGACAACTCATCGTTTAAAAAAGAAAAAATTGTTTTTACCTTTTTTTTCTTTTAGTTGTCAAATATTTAATGGTGGTAAGAACATGGTACCTTACTAGTGAGAAGCTAAGTTTTATCCTCGAAAGATATTTCAACATCCAACATTTTTGTCAAACAAACACAAAATCTAGATGCACGTTCCATGGAAATCTCAAATTCCCACAAAACAAACGACTTTTCTTTTTTAATTCCAAAATATATCGTATGTTCATGGATTTTTTTTTTTATTTCAAAAAGGAAAAATGTGCATCACGACTAACTTTCTTGCGAAGGGAGCCATCAATTCCCTATTGCTATTGAAATTAGCCTCGTTTTACTATTAAGATTTCTCATCAAATAACGAAGTTCTTTAATGAGACTTTGAGCAAGGATGAAAGTCTTGGGAGAAAAGTTTAACATGAGAATGACCTCTCTAGCTTAATATTTTGAATTTAAAATTATAATTACAATTTCATGGTTCACTAATTAAAAACTTTATTTCTTATATCCGTCTTTTTTTTCCATTTAAAAAAAATACATAAATTTTGTCCCTAAGCTCTATTAGCTTAAAAAATGTTATTAAATTATTAAATACATAACTATATATACTTCACCTTGATTATACAATAGTTATATTATTGAACTGCATCATAGATGATAAAATCATGAAAAAAAATACCTATATATATCAAAGTAAAATATTATTATCATACCTAATTTTCAAAAATTAATTGTTATTTATATAATTTTTATATCATATATTAAAAAATTTATAAAGATTTTTGGGGCCACAACTCCTTCTCCATTTTAGCATGTCTCAATGACCATCAACTTTTTAAACAAATATTTTCATGTTCAACTAGCATTTATTTTTGTCTCTGAATTAAAAACATTAGATAAAATAAAGAAATAAAAGCTGCACAACAAATATAAACAAATATATATATATAAGTCTGAAATATTTTAAATAATTTGTTTAAGAGAGCTGCTGTTCCCTAACCTATAAACATGCCATAATCAATGGGGCGTTTTGCCTATTCCTTTTATTAATTTTCTTTGGTGTAAGACCTTATGCAAAATTAATTAGTTTAATTACATTACACTATATGTTTCCCCTTTTTAATATAAGATAAGATTAATTTGAATTTGAATTTTGTTATGAAAGTTGGTGAGGCCATCATTAATGCATGATTGGATTTTGTTCTTATTTGCTCCCATTATTGATTAAACACACACCACTAATAACTATTAGTCTTATTTAAATGTTCATATCTTGATCTTTTTTAAAGCTTGTTTATAATCTTTTCAAATCTACTTTTAACAAAAGTTGATGTCAAAGATTCTGAACGATATATACATATAGAATTGTCTTTTAAACTTTCACGGTTAAGTCTACAGGTGTCTAAACTTTAAAAAGTGTCTAGTATATCCTCAAATTTTCAATTTTATACCTAATAAGTAATTTACCACGCTTAGACTACGATGGGTCAAAGATCTATATGACACAAAAATAAAAAATTAAAATACCAACTAGACACTTTTAGTGTTCAATCAACCAAATATTGAAAATTTATAAACTCTTTAGACACTTTTAAAAGTTTACAGATTTAGTAGACACAATCGGGAAAGTTTAGAGATTGAATTTGTAATTTAATCTATAATTTTGTAGACAGTGAGATATTAAATTAAAGTTTGGAGCTAAAAGATTTACAATTTTATGGGAGATTAGATTATTTAAGAAGAAGATGAATGATGGGAAAATAGATTTTGTGTAATGTAATGATAATTAGCGAGGAAATTATTAGTAAGTGAATCAGGCGGGTAGAAATTACAATATAGAATGAGACATAATTTTGGGCTGCACTCAAAATCCATCTTTGAGGATTTTCTTGTCTCCCTTTTTCACATATTTTATTGTCCAAAGTTGGATATCACCATATCACAAAATCTTTGTTTCCAACGGATTGATTCATTTTTTTACTCTTTTTTTTTTTATAATCCCTCAATATTTTTTAATTTACTCTTGGCATCTTGTAAGAACTATAGCGAGGGTAAAAATATGGACGTAGATAGTGGAAAAATTTACGGTACTACGAGAATATTGGATACTCTTTTCATTTCTGCTTGTTATTTCATCATTGTATTAAAAATGATGTGTGGTCTATCAATATTAAAAATTTATTTATAAAGACAAAATCATAGTGTGAACATAAGAAACATCGAGAAAGATAATTTATGTTATCTATTAAGCTTAGTTTCAAGATGTATTAATTTCATTACTCATCAACGGCAGTTAAGACATCTTGTTTCTTCTCTAAATGTCGGAAGTTAAATCTCTCATCTCTACGTTTGTTGAACTAAAAAAATTCACAATTTAACAAAGACAAAAAGGTTAAAAGGTTAAAAATCATTTTGAATACTTTTAGAATTTTTAAAAACACTTTAATTGAACATTGTGATAAATTGAACAAATGTTTTTAATCAGTTTTTTCTTTATTTCAACCGGTACGAGATGGAGATTCGAATATCTGATTCGTCCTTTTAGTCAATGATACAATATATCTTTAACTAGTTGAAAGTAAAAATTACTATTAAAGAATTATGGTACACTACGTACCATTCTTATTTTGTTTGTGTTATTGTAATTTGAAATACTATACTTTAGTACTTAAAATTATTCTTAGGAACAATTCATTTTGGTCATTACCAATTTACCATTAGATTTTCAAAATACATTTTAACATAAACTATGCCACTTATTTCTAAATATGAAACCAAACTTCATATAAGGTTAAAAAGATGTCAGGTAAGATCTCTATTAAACAATTTCAACATAAAAAAAAATTAAAATTACAATAGAATTTCCAGCAAAATCAAGAAATTAGTAGAGAAGAAGGGAATTAGAAAGACTAAAACAAAATAATCATGGAAAGTTCAAAGGATTAGTAATCTTAGGTTTGTTAACAGAGAGAAGAGACCGATGGACATGGAGCGGAGGGGATTCATCATTCATGTATCTGATTCTGAATCAAAAGAACAATGTGGGCATGGTTAATGGAAGTTGCTGCTTCATTTTCAGCGCCTTAATTTCTCTGTTCATTGAAGAAGGGCACTGGTTCGGGATTTGGGGTTTTTGAGCAGGAAGAAACATGTCTTTTTGGGGGAAGTGAAAGCCAAATCCGGAGCCCTAAGCAAGGAAGAACCGACCACTGTTTTAAATGAGAATCCATGATTTGGGTCAGTGAACAATGATCAGAATCCAATCATTTGCGGGTGGTCAAACAAAAAAGTGCCCTCAAGGTGTTCGACGAAAGGCCCGTGAGACAATCGAAGGGACAACCATATCTTGTGCTTGTTCCGGAAGTTGTCTTGTCTGGTGAGGTTAGTAGTACCAAACCACTCCTTTTTCGAAGCTTTTTTCAATGAACTATTGGGTATGGCTAAAAATTTGGGATAATTTGATCATTTTTGTTTGTGGTCTATATGCATTTAACCTCGGATGAACCCAGAAAACTAGCTAATTGCACATGTTCTGAGATTGAAACCCCATGGAAATGAGAACTGTTGAGAATCTGATTACTCTGTTTTAGTACATTGGTTTGCTCTGTATTGAAACCATCTCCACTTGCATTCTTGTGGTTTATTTAGCATTGTTTTGAACTCTGATGGGAGAATGGGGAAGAATGCATAAGGGGCCTTTTAGTTCATTCTTCTGTGCCTGTGCTGAGACTTTGACCCATTTTTGGCATCTTATTTCAGTGGGATTACTGAAATTAGTTTGTTTGGTTATCTTTGTAGAGTAGTTTAAGGTTTAGATTAATCTTACATCTACACATGGGATCATGTGCTTTTGCTTTTGGCAGTTTGAGAGAGATAGAGAGAGAATGGTTTGACTTGACCAGTGGGGAATAAAATCCTTGTTTGTATAATCTGAAGTTAAATTAACATCATAATCTTTGCAACATTTTTCTCAATAAAATTGGTGTTGTCCATGCATGCATGTGCAAAATATACTAGTTTAGTTTATTATTCTTATTGACGTTCATATAATGTATAGATTAAAATGTTAGGTATCATATCTCTCTCTATGTATTTAATGAAATAGTAATAGACACAAAAATCAAGGTCTTTTTAAATAAATGCTATATTTTTTAAGAAGTTAGTTGAATTGAAACAGAATAATCTGAAAATTTATATGAAACTTATTTTAATTTAGATGAGAATTGTCTCTGACGATTTGATTCAAAATAGTGTTTTATTGACCATCTAATAAGATATTATCTGGAAGAGATGATCTAAAGAAAGAAATGAAAAGTGCGGAATGAAACTAATTTTTTCTTGATAGGATGATCTCAAACATTATCACCCTTTTCATTTTGTTTTTGTTTTTTTTTTTAGTTTCCAAACCACTGTGTTAACGTCTTCAAATCCCATCTTCAAGTTCACTTGATTCTTCACATAATCCCCAGAGAAAATCTATAGAGATTTGATTATGAATAGTAAATCTTCCCTATTCTTCCTCCTTAGAGAGAGGAACTGATTCCTTTACTAATTAATAGACCCCAACTTTAATTCACTGCTCAAAAGCCATGCCTTGAAAGGAACTTTTCAACAACACAGTTACAATATGTAAAAGAACAAACAAAAAAAAAAAAAAAGTTAAACAAGAGAGAGGTTAAAATGCATTTTTATGAGCTGGTAAGCACCTCCAAGAAGAGTGACAAACTCTCTATTGAACTTAAAACACCATGACCACTGTTTTGTTGTGTCCAAAAATCATTCATCGATCCCGAGGAATAGGTCAAGTATTGTCTTCGTCCTTATATAATCTTATTCTTTAGATTTTTATCATTTGAATACGACAATTTAGAGCAAATCGAATTGGGCAGCTACACGATTTTGTTATTCTTCTACATTTCAATATTTTAGAAATCGAAATACCTTGCATTTTCACATATCGAAATCATGTCCAAGAACCACCCCGTTGTTATAACAACGGGTAGACATTTGGTCCGAAGAATCCAAAAGAAAAAAAAAATTCTCAACAACTGAAGGAATCCCAAGCTCATACAATAGCAAAGAGAGCATCTTTAGAAAACATGAATATGACAAGATTTCGCCGGACTCTTTTGGTGTTTAAAATGTTTTGCCGTGTCTTAATCTCTCACATAAGAAATCCCAAATGGAATCAAAACATTGTCCAAAGATTACAAAATTAAACAAATCCAATTAACTCCAGGCCTCAATAACCCCCTAATGATTGCTCTTTCAATTCTGTAATTATTTAGTTGCTTTAGCTCTTCATGCAGAGAATGAGCCAAAAGCATACGTTTTTTTTCTTTCTGCAAGCAGTTGCAAGCGTTTCTCTTTGCAGCTGGAATTGTTTTTGAAATTGTTAGTCAAAGATTCCTCGTTCATCCAATGAGCAAAAAAAGGGGAACAGAAAGCAAAGAGGGAGCTACTGATCATTTTCATGCTTAACTTTCTTTTCTTTTTTTTAATCAGATAATCATTTTCATCTTTTTTTCTCTGTCATTATGTAAGAAATTAATGTCAGCCGTTGTCATGACATATATAATCGTGTCCTAACTCCTAATATATAATTTCATGTTTGTTATTCGTTTGATATAAAGTTCAAAATGTAATAGACTTTTAGTTGTTTTTTTTTGTTTTTAGTATTTTGAAAGGGACATTTTCATGTTATGATGAAAAGATTTCGACTATTTATGAAGTATATTTAAACTGTTTTTTTTCCGACTTTCATTTCCCTTTTTCTTCTTATGCATTTTCAATATATTTGTCGTGAACTAACCCACAGAGTAAATCAATAGGCACTCCTCCATCATGGCTGCATGAACATGAAAGAGGTTCGGCTACACAATTCAATACATCCCGATAAGCTTGGTCATTTCTCCCAACTATTCCCTTCAAGTTCCACTCTCTCTTATATATATCTAGTTCACGTGTTTGAGAAGTTTTGGTTTGTTTAATTTGAACTTGACAAGGAATGAGTTTCAGAAGTATGAGTTTATTAAACTCATATTTAGTTATAGATTTTGATATATATAAACTAGTGTCTAGCTTGAGAGATTTTGATTGTAGAAGTATGTTATCTATTATATAGTCTACGAACTAGGCAAGATTTCCTAACATCAAGTTATACAAATCCAAACTCATAAGCCAAATACTTCTTTTAAAATCATATCTCCACATTTTCAAACTATTAAAATTTGAAAATGTGGAACAAATGACATAAAAGACACGTAAGTTACAATGCTCTTGCTTGTAATAATCTTCCATTACACTATAAATATTAATAGGTTCTCAAAGTCATTATATAATACGACAACTTGGACGAACCCTCCCACTACACCAATGTACAAAAACAAGATTCGTCTCTCTCAAACACTGTTTTCTCAGTAACTCTAGTTAGATGACAACTTGAACGAAATCTATAGTGATCAAAAGTATGATTTATGGATACAACCCTCCCACTACACCAATAGAAGATTCTTCTCACTCTCACTCTCACTCTCAAACACAAACATTGTTTCCTCAACAACTCTAGTTAGGTGTTTGAACGGTCCTCCTATAACATGTAGCATTTATGGATAGAATACAACAAATATGGATGTGGGGAAGGAAAGCGCTTAAAATTGGAGATCAGAGGAAGGGAAGAATGAGGCACAGACAGATTGCGAATGGGAAGAAGTTGCGTAGGGTGGACCAAAAAGAAGTGACATTTCACATCAGGTGGGGAGAGGGGTTGTGTGTTTGTTTAATTTGTTGAATATGTTATGTGCATAGAGAAGAGGCATGAAAAAAGAAGTGAAAACCCATGATGGTGAATCCTCAGGCTCATAACACCACCTCTCCTCTGCTTCTCCACTTGTACAAAAAGGCTCAAAATGCCAAAATCTTTCTTGATAGACAACTCTTCATCAATTCCCCCTTTACTTTTGAAATTCTGATTGATCATGGCCTGGCCCCCACATGCCTACCTGACCCCACCAATCCCAGTACTCTTCCTTTTCATTTTTAACCTCTCCTAAAAACCCACTTGGGATTGCCAAAAGATTGTGTGGACATCTTTCAGATCTCTCTCTCTCTGTCTCTGTGTGGAAAAAGTTTGAACTTCTTTAGCTTATTTGGGTCTTTGGATTGGAAGGTGTTCCAAAAGAATAGAACAAATTGGTCTGATTTGTTGTGTGAAAAAAAAGTGGGTGTTAAGAGAGATTTCCCTATGCCCTTATACTTCAGTTGTAATATCAGTTGATTTAAATTTGTCATTTCCTTTTTTATTGTATAGTCAGAATTAGTATGTGAGATGCAACTCATCTTCCTAATGATTGAAAATCTTGGAAGATATATTATGGTTTAAATGTCATTTTCTATTCTCTAGTTTTTAGAAAAATTGCTCTCAGAGATGGCTGGCCTTGTGAAATTCTCATTTATTTGTACTTTGTAAGGTCAGTGTCTTCAGTAATTTGATAAAATGCACTCTGTTTTTAAAATAAGAAAATGAAATTTATGTTACAATCAAGATGGATTAAAAAAAAAATCAATTTTGGCCACAAGTATGTAAAAAAGTCAATCAATTTGAACCTTTCGATAATTAAATATTATCAACAATAAATTTAATTATTACATTTGGAAAAATTTATTATGATACTCTTGATTTTTTTTCAATACAATGTCATAAACGAGAAGGTGGAGATCCGAACTTATGACAAATATCTAACTGTCTAACTGTTTGAGTTATATTCAGAATCTCAATACTTCTCTATTTTGAATGAATTAAAATTTTAAAAAGGCATTTGATTCATGGGAAGTCAAATTTATATTTGGTATATAAACTTGTTAATCTTGTGAGATTAAGCTGGAGTGTTTATAGGTTAGGTTTGATTAAGTTAAGTTCATGACTTATTGAACCGAACTAAATTGTTGAAATTATAAATTTATCCAATTCAAACAATTGCTAGATGATAGACTCGATGCAAACCAAAATATGGTTTAGGACTTGTTAATCAAATTTTTATTTTTAAGTTTCATAGTTTAAACAATAAAAATTGCACTTGAAAGTCCTATCTCTTAAATCAAAACATTGACTTTAAAACATCACAAACTCACAAGACTAAGAGAAACTCAAACTTCACAAATCCATCTCTTAAATGAAAATATGAACTTTACAAATTAACAAAACTAATGTAAACTCAAACTTCTCAAATCTCTCTCTTAAATCAAACTATTATCCTAACAAACCAAAAGCTCACAAAAATTAACACAAAACCCAAACTTTTCAAAATTATTCTCCACATAAATGTAAGATTTTCAATATAAAATCATGAAAGCTCAGCTTTTCAAACATGAAAAGGAGATTACAAAACAATTACCCTGGACAACTGGCATTGGAGTAAAGAAAAAAAAAAGCCCATTTTTACAATCCCTAGATTTTTTTTACAGTTACTGTCCAATTGTGACATCCTGCATTAAATCCCTCTCTCTCCTCTTTCTCTCTCTATAATTTCAATGGGCTACCTTTTTTTTTTTTTTTTTTTTTTTTGCAAAAATATTAGTAGCCCATGACGTGTGCTTTGGAAACCCACCTCCATTATAATAATCCCTACTCGAATTAGATTCTCTATTTTTATAATACTATATATATAAAAGTTAAATTACAAATTTAACTTTCAACTTTACCTATCTTAACTTTAAAAATGTAATAAATTTTTAAACCTTTAATTTTGTATCTAATGTGTCTTTAAACTTTAACGGTGATTAATATTTTCAAAAAATGTAATAAATTTTTAAACCTTTAATTTTGTATCTAACGTGTCTTTAAACTTTAACAGTGATTAATATTTTCAATTTTGTGTTCATTACATTCTTGACATATTTGAAATGGTTGTTAAAATTTACAAACCTATCTAAAAATTTGGTAATCTTTTGAAAAATGTCAAACTTATTAGACCAATAAAGAATTTATAAATTTATTAAACATAAAATTTAAAATTTAAAAACATATTAAACACTTTTTAAAATTAAGAGACTTTTGTAGACATTACAAAAATACTCAGAACTTTGTCATTTGTTTAAAAAACAGTCTGTCCTTTCAAAAAGTTCAATAATATCCCGTGAATGTCTGGATCAGCCTACACGTATCTCGACTAATCTTGTGGAACAACTAGCTGATCCTACAATATTTAGTACCAGAAAACAATAGAAACTACTAATTCTTTTGACATATCATAAACAGTCACTTGTGGGTCCGTCATTCTTTCTACTCTTAAATTTTTTTTATAATCAAATCTATCGTAGTATATGTATGATCACCTCATTTTAAATTTTGATTCGTCAACTTTCCGTTCAAAATACTAAGAAAGAAAGTCGTATTAAAGGTTTGGAAAGGATAGGGATGGTTTTCATATGGCGTATCTCTCGATGGAGAAAGGAAAGAAAAGCAGGTGTGATACCCACTGCCACGCCCTTTCTTTAGCCTCTTTTAGGCTCTCTCTCCCCTTATAAATACCGCCGGAGCCTCCCTCTAAAATCCACTTTCTCTCACTACAAATTTCCCCCATTCTTCTCTCAAAGCTCCGATCTTTCACTCACTTCAGTTCTCAAATGGCTTCTGTTTCCTCTGCCGTTGCGCCGCCGTTCTACCTGGAGGAGAAATGGAAGCTGTCGAAGAAGGAAGCTCCGGCGAGAAGCCGGTCGTCGGCGTCGTATCCTCTGATGAGAAATTCGTC
Source organism: Momordica charantia (assembly GCF_013281855.1). Lineage (NCBI taxonomy): Eukaryota > Viridiplantae > Streptophyta > Magnoliopsida > Cucurbitales > Cucurbitaceae > Momordica > Momordica charantia. Next base: position 25,769,390 of record NW_028275167.1, on the reverse strand, counting down.
GGAGAGGAGATGTTCTTTCACCAGGAAATGTGCGAAATTGGTCAAAGAACAGAGGGCTCGATTCTACATCATGAGGAGATGCGTCACCATGCTCATCTGCTGGCATAACCACAGCGACTCCTGAAATCTCAAATCCCCTGTTTTTCTTCTTACACTCTGAAATTTTTCGAATCAAAATCAGAATCAGAATCTGAAATCTGAATCGGTTCTCTGAGATTTGGGGCCTGGAAATGGGCCGATTGCAGCCAAACCCAGATGGGATTTTCCAGAAATGTTTGCAAATCCGGATCTGAGAGAAACAGAGCTAGAGAGAGAGAGAGAGAGAGAGAGAGAGAGGGATATACTTGTGAATAGTTATATGTAGTAGTAGTTTTGGAATGGAATCTGTGCTGGGTTTGTTTTTGGGGAATTTTGATTTTGATTTTTGTTGTGATGGGCGATTAACCAGGATTAGTCTCTGTAACTTCGATTGTTTTTTGGTCTAATCAAATGCAAACTTCACTTCACTTCACCATCATCAGCTTCTCTTTCTCTCTCTAGATTTTTGGCTTCTGGGTCATTTCCATTTCTCTAAGTTTCTCTTTTTTTTTTCTTTCTCTCTCTCTCTCTGTGATTTTTAGAGAGAGAGGGATTCTCTGTTGGTTGAATCACACCAAAACAAGCGCAGCTAGCGGAAGCTGAAGCTGAAGCTGAGGATGGATCTGTTTTCTGGGTTTCCACTGACATTACTAAAAAATCGTTCTCAAGAAAAATATATATATGTGCATATATGTATATGCGAATATATTCAAATTTTAGATACAGAAATATTCACATTTTAGAAAAGAAAAAATATATATTCAAATTTTAGATATACAAATACAAGTGTTAAATATTAGTTTTATTAAAGGCTAAACTACCAAAAAAAAACATTGAATTTTTGCATTTGTATAGAAAATACTCCTATTATTCTAATTTCAAAAGTTTCACTTGTCTTCTTCCTCCGATGCTACAGAGTGAAAGTTTGCTTTTTCCTTATCTACCTAATTTTATATCAATATCTTTAAAAATGATAGCTTTTTCTACCTTTCCTCTACTTTCAAATTTAATCTGGATAAATATTATACGTTAATTGTCACGTCGTTCCAGATTTTGGCACATCAACTTTTAACGTATGTTCGATCTAAAAGTATTTTTGACATGTTCACGAAAGGTTGACCAAGTGAGTAGGGATGCAGCTCCATAGATCACTCGTCGGATCGATCTCATCCCAACAGTCAAACTTCTTCCAGACCCAGGACAACCAACATAGAGGACTAGCTTGCCACTGGCGGCGGACGAAGGGTCCTCCTCTATTTTTGGTAACAAAATAAATCAGAAGCAGGTTTACTTTAGAGATAGGGGTAAGCAAAAGAGCTCGATTCTTTTGTTGTTTGACTACAACATCACTTGATTGAAGAAGCCATTAGTGCCAGATCTGCAGGCTTCTCTCCAAAACCCGATGTTGTAGGTTAGACCTACAAAGTGTGATTTGGTTCTTGGCACTTCGATGTCAACTCATTACATCCTGGGGTTGATTAAGGTCCCAAGAGGGAATTCAGATAACATAACATCCAAGAATATCAATTAGGGTTGCGGTGGGATCTATCAGCAGCGAATTCTTCATACATCTTGATTATCAAAAAGTATTGATAGTCGTAAGCGTACAAGAATATTTTTTTAAATAAAAGACAAAGTTTTCTTTTCTTTTTAATAGTTTAGTGTAAATCAAATGAAGCTGAAAAAAAAGGAAGAAATAGCAGTGATCAAAGTGATGTCGTAAGTAATTAATTTTTGGAACAAAACCCAAAATGATTTGGGTATTGGATTAAGATGAGATGAAAGTTTTGCGGTAAAAAGTGAAAAAGAAAAAGGCTGTAATTAAAAATTGACCAAATAGGTGGAGAAGTAAATAGAGCCTGGAGGACACGAATACCCATTGTACCACTCCTAACTCCTAATCCATACTAATATTACTATTTAACCATTTTGACCTCATATTTCTCAACCTATAATAATGGTCAAAAATATTAAAAGACCATCAAAAAGGATAAAAAAAAAGTTCTCATTTTCTAGTTAGGAGTTAAATTACAAGTTCGATCATCAATTTTTTGAATTATGTCTATTTTCTTTGTAGCCATCTAAATTTGGCTCCTTAACAGTGATGACCAAATCTTGTTCTTATCATCGTTACAAATTGACAGCTGACTAATTTTATAAAAGGTCCATGTTTTTGCATTTCGTTATCAAATATTTAATGATGGTAGAGACAAGATTAGGAGTCAATTATTTTCTTTATAAAAATGTTGCATTTTCTCTTTCTTTTCTGTCAAATATTTAATAGTGATGAGGATCAAATTCCTCGCTCACGAGCCAAGTATTTTCCTTTCTTAAATGCTTATTGTGTCACGTGACTTAAAACCCGCCCACTTGTATGTATCATACCTAGGAGTAAAAGCGAACTAAATTATTGCAACTCAGCTAAGCTAATAAGTTTATGAGTTTTTATTTATTTATTTATTTATTTATATTATTTTTAATGTGCAAGTTAATGAAGGAGCAGAGCATAGGGACGTAAGGCAGCGGTAAGAATGAATTATCATCTGAGAGTTTCTTCAGAAAAAAGTACAAAAGGTGAAAGGTGAAGCCACCTTCACCATCTACACATATCAAAATTTTGTTAATGCCTCACATTTTCCCTTTTAACTTTGTCACTAATTTTATACCTAAGCTCCAGATATATTAGCCAATTAGTACTAGATTTAGAATCATCACATTCGTGATCGAATTGGTTACTTTTTGGGATAGAATGGAAGGAGGAGATTCTTAAATGGGCTAAGGTTCTAATGACTATGAAAAATTTGATGAGAGGGGCCATATCTGGTGAAAATATCATGTACGGGTTATCTATCAGTGACAATAAAGGTAACTTATTAAATTTGTCAACTTTTCTACTATAATCCCCCAAGAAACCATGCTGGGTAAATATTATGTACGGTTATCTGTCAGTGACAATAAAGGTAACTTATTTAATTTGTGAACTTTTTCCATTTAACCCCCCAAGATACCAAACTCTACATTAGCTATATTGACATGGTCTACTAGTAATTGACTAGTATATATGATACATCGTCATTTGTTGATCATCGAACAATACTTCTTTATCGACAAGGCGGGAGGAATTTTGCCCACCACTAGTTTTTTGATGGATAAGAGAGAGGAATCCAATGAAGGTGAGAAGAGAGACTTTTTTGTTTATTTCAAGAAAAAAACTATCAAAAAGTTAATGGTAGGCCGAAGGAAATTCCTACCACCAAACCCATAGTGAAGTATGGTTCTTTGTCGATCTTTGTCAATTTTACTAGAGATGATAGGAAGATTATTATTACTAATAATTAAACAAAATTAAGTTTGTAACGCTTCATCCTTACAAACAATAACAACCAAAGTTATAACATGAGAGATTCAAAATTTCAAAATCTCAAAAATAATACAATTGAAACATATGTCATATATTCTTGATAAAAAAAATTAAAGGTTCAAATATAAATAAGATGATGAAACACAACTTCGATACTTTCTTACCGTCGATCAAAACGTTCCATAAATCAGCATTTTAAATAATTTTTTAGAGTGAATTTAGACTAGTCAATCTCGTTCCCAATGCCATTTAGAAGAGCTCAAAGAAAAGAAAATTTGATTCCACAAGATGTTTTAATAATTTTCCCCTTCCTTTAAACACACTTTAATTTCTCCAAAGTCAAGTGAGAAAATCTACTTTTACTCGACATGATCATCTTCTTTATCTCTCAATCTAACCAAAAATTTGACCCAAAAAAGAAACAAACAAAAAAAACTTTCAATTCCAATAAATAATTGCAATTTTAGCTTGGCGTGCCAAAGTAGGACCAAACTTAAAAACAAAATAGTGCTTATATTTATTATTATTGATTGTTACTATTTTCTCTTGAAGTTTGATTTAAGAGTGTGCTTGACTCGATGATTGAAGAAGAAAAAGTTTTGAAACACATTATAACCTATAAATTCATAATGCACTCTTACGTTCATTTCAAAGCCTCCCCACCCACAATTTTTAAAACTCTTTTCATATTCCTTTTTTTTTTCTTTTTTCAATTTTTATATGCACTAAATCCATTCGTTTTGAGATTAAACGTACATAGTATTAGCAGTTGTTTTCTGTTGTTGTTTCCCTTCTGATGACATATTCTTATGCATTACTCACAAACACCATTTCTCGTTTTATTTTTAATGGTCCACTGTCTTCTGATTTTCCTCTCGTGAGGGAGCAAGACAGTGGGTATTTAGTTGTTACCACGTTTTGGAGATTTTAGAGCTTAAAATCATCCCTTTAGAATGATGACAATGGACATGTTTTTCAAAAGAGACGATTGGAAATAACATTATATGATTTGTTTGGAAAATCTCCAAGTGTTACTATTTGTGTTTGGAAAATGGGGTTTAAATGTCATTGTAGGAAAGTTAACGAGAAAATTAATATACCCAAAATGAAAACAAATTAATGATAAAATAAGAGTACATTTTTAAGATTCTTTTTTAAATACAACAAAGTTGAGAGGTGAGATTTGAACTCATGACCTCTTTATTAGATACAGATGTAATTATTGCTGAACTAAACTAAGTTTATATCGACCATTTTTAGAAAAGTTGAGAGAGCACTAAAATGAAATAAAAGAAATAAAAAGTTAGAGTAAGTGCATGATTAGTGTTAATTGAGAATGTCATGCTAGATAAGGAATAATAATTCCCTAGTCATTCACACTCATTTTTTGGATCCAGCTATAATAAAAAAGCATACCCTAAAGTCAAACAAATCCTCTCCTTATCACTAATATTCCAGGGCCCACAACTTTTAAGTATTTTTCTTCCTTTTTATTTATTTTAAATTTTAATTTATAATTATTTGCCAGAGAAAATCCAAGATTTTTATTGACATGGGCCCATTCCGGGCCCTATGAAATCTAATCCTAATAAAGGCCTATGGGCTTTTCCCAATAGCAATGGCCCATGATGGGCCCATCTCGGTACTTGCACCGATTATTTTTTGAGCGTCGTTTTCTTCCCAAAATACCCTTGACCGTTGCAACCGATCGGCGTGCAAAATGAAGGCTCGTAGACATTACGTGGCGGACTCTTGTTGGACTGTCAGCTTTGCCGATTGGACCCCATCGTCACGGGTTAGCGGCGTTTGTCACGTGGAGCCCACCGCCGGTGTACACGTTGCACATTTGGTTTTACTGGTTGTCGGGATTTGTTCCCCTGCATTTGCAGATGAACTAATTTCATCTATATATATATATTGTTTTTTTTCTTTTCCTTTTTTTCTCCTCGAGTATTATACTGTAATAGTATGGATACTACTTTTATTTGTTGACAAATAATTCAGTATTATCAAAAAATGTTGTAACGACCATCAATTATTTACTCTCTTGAAGTTATTTTATGCCGATTTCTCCAGTTGAACTCTTTTCACTTTTTTTTTTTAATTTTTGTATGACTACATTACAAATTCAGCTGTATTATGAAGTTGGTCGGTATAAATTTAAGCTCTTCTTTTAGTACAATAATATGTGAGGGTGAAGTCCAAATTGATGACTTTTTTTTACCAAAATATGTCTTCATTTGAGGTCATTAATTATTATTAATTATTTTATGTGGTTTTAAAATTTTAAATTTAATCTCTATTGTTTGTATGATTTTGTTTGGTTCTTGTAATTGTATTTTTTTAATTTTATTTTTATGATTTAGGTAAGTGTCGCAACTCATTTTTGTTTTTCTAAATGGTTGCAAATCTTTACCACAAAAATGAGTTGCAAATCTTTGCCATATTGAGTATATGTCCAGCATTTTTTATTTACATGACAATGAATTTTATTTTTCCCTTTGAATTAATAGTCAATATTAGAAATGGTCAGTAAGACTTAACTAAATTATAAAGATCAAATTGTCAAAACGAACATAGCTCAGCAATAATTCGGTCTCCATCCCCACATGTTGTAATATCATATAGTATTAAATTATTTTAAACCACATAGACAGAGTATAACTAACCCACCAGTACTAACCTAGAAATTAATAATAAATAAAATATATAATACATATAAAGTTTAATGGGTTGAAAATGAATAATAAGGTTGTCAATCTGAGTTTTTATACTAGGATTCTAAAATTATTTAATTTAACTAACTTTTTTTTGGATCAATAGAATGAATGTCAATTTTGATAGCCTCAATTATGTAATGATATTATTGTGAAATAGCCTTAGGGAAGTACTCCTACAAACTGTACAACAGTTCATTTTCATTTGCTTTTCATTTGTGAACCTAATGGCTATATTGGGAAACTTGATAAATTTCACTTTCTAGCCAAGAAAAACGTCATTAATGCAAATGGTCCCAAGTCTACATATTTATTAATCAAGAAAGAAAAAAAAAAACTCTAGTCTTTGCTAGCAGTAGTATGCACTATGCACCTTCATGTTTCGCAACACCCATGATCTCTGAGTAACACCTACTCAAAAGTTGCGTGTTCAAACTTTTGAATGAACTTAATAATTAAAAAAAGAAAAAAAAACCAAGACTCTTGTCCATTTTTTCCCAGTCCATTTAGATTCAAAGAATTTACATTTTTCTGAGTAGGTTCTTGATTTAGACATTACCAAGTCAACCCAAAGGACTTGTCTTTCTCAACAGCATCTACACCAAACAATTGATTGAGAATGTTGCCTGCATAACTCAAAGACCATTCCTCATTACCCATAGGATCATCATCTAAAATTAGGTTCCATTACCAGTCGACGTCTTCAAGGATGCATCGCCCAGAATATACTAAACCGACCTCGACTGAAACTGACAAAATCTATCGAAGTCGAATCCACCAACTAATTTTTGGTTCCATATCTCATCAAACTAAACCAAACCAAACCAACCAACATATATTGCTCAAACCAATCATACCATTTTGTTAAAACTAAAAAGAAATCCAACTATTAATGGCATGTTAGAAAAAGGTCTGCAGGTTACTCTTAAAGTCAGTAAAGCTTATAGTTACATAAAAGAAGAGGAAAAAAAAAAAGGAAAGAAAGAATCCGTTGTACGGTCACATGGTTCATTCCAAAAATTGGCCCCAACATCTATTCTTATTCTTCCAAATGTTGATGCATGCCTAGATGTTACTCTTGGGACTACAAACACCATTTCGTTTCACTAACTTTCCTGTTCTAAATTTATTACAATGACCTATGAAGAGAGATTTGTGGGAGTGAAGTTTGTGAGCGCCAAGAGAGCTCGGGGAGAGTGTGCCAAACATTGTGCATGGATAAAATTTGGCGACGAAATCGCACAAAATTTTAGGGAGAACTAAAAAATGATATACTAAACATACTAGTGAGAACAAAGACAGGTATATGGGAGTAAAAGTAGGCAAACAGAAACTTACGAGAAAGAACTGTGGAGATGTGTATGTATATTGTATATGTCAAAAGATTAGTAAAGAGAAGCATGTCTTCAAAGGAGTACGTCACATAAAATGTGTAACGAGAAGTGAGAACGTAAGTCTAACCTAAAAATGAAAATGCTACAAATTCACCTCAATGAGAGTAAATTGTGGAAATGGAATGAATAAAAACCTTATACTCTGACCAAATGAATGTAGTATTACCATCAGATCTTAGAAAGCCAAAGACTAGGATTATTTGTTTGAAGGAAGTCAAACTAGATATATAATTAATTATTAAACAATCTGAAATAATCCATAACTAAATATATGCATTCCCTACTCTCTTCAGTAGCACGTATGGTTCGTGATTATAATTTAGCTCTTGATTATTGTCCACCAATAGAGAATTGATCAATATAAAATTTCCAGAGAAGAAAAGTTTAAAATTCCAGCATCTACTTTCGCAACTTAATTTCAGTATCAATCCAATCAGATATGATGCCGAACTATTTCAAGAAAATTTCCTCTTCCTCTTATCCAACAAAGGTTAAAAATTTGGGAGATGAAGTCAAATGCATGTGTTCCTTTCTTTTCTTTCCCTCTCCAGGGTAAAGGTTAACTGCTCGTCTCATTGAGAATAGTTCACTTCTTCACAGACCCAAGCCAGAGCCGGAAGGTACTGAACCAGCATTATACTTAAGAACTCTAGCTCAAATAACCTAATCATCAATCTCCATAAGCTTCTCTAATAGACACTACAACAGATTATAAACACCCTCTTAAACCAGTCCATCTAAGCGGACCAAGTCTATCTCGATCGCACCTAGGAAGGACGCTTCGGCAGATAGAAGAGTAAGTCTACATCTCAGTTCAGTTAATATGAATCTAAACCTAATCATAATGATTCTAAGATAACAGACTAACAGACTAACAAAACATGAAGAACTACGAATTTAAACCGCAGTTCAATAGTGTGGACATAGAAGAGGCCAATAGGAGAGATATCAACACTGCTTAACAGCAAGTTCTTCAGTACAAACGCAATAATGCAATTTATTTCTAGAAATATACACCATTACAAGCATAAGGCGTGAAAAACAATAGTCAAAGCAAGTAACTAAGCTGATGCAACATTCATCCACATGCCTCACAAGAGCTCACATATTTCTTTAAAATTACGGATCATTTTAAAAAACTGAGCCTAACAACATATTTAAGTAGTCAATACTTGATAATAGATATTGTAATGATACGAATTGCAGGTGCTCTAGGCTCCACCTGTGAAACTGGTTTCTAACAGACTATATTAATAGGATCACGCACCTTGCTCTACAAAAGCAACTTCAAGCACTTAAACATCAACTTTGTATTCTCCATAGCTTTCTTATGCAGTAGGAGGCACCTCTTTTTTATCTGCTTACGAAAGACTGCATTTATTTCCCACATTTCTATTGCAATATCACTTTTCTAAAGCACCCAAAAAGAAAAAAACCTTTCTTCGCTTGAGAAACCTTCTGCCTTTTATCAATATAAAGCTGGGATAACTGCCCCATTCCCACCCGAAATTGAAATTCTGCTATTTACAGCAATAAATAAGCCTGCCTCTCTCAGTTCCCATCCCAGCGAGAACTTCTCGTAATTAGCCTTGCTAACAATGACATTCCCAAATCACCAGCTCATTGTCCCACTGTTAACCTCCATAGACCATGTCCGCCGTTGTCTTGGCTCCGTATTGAAATGTGGGAGTGGTCTACTACTCCTTGAAGGACCAGAATCAGTAGGAGAGCTTGAAGTAGATGCCGTGGACCTCATTGATCCACCGAAGCAAGCAAACAAATTGCGAAGAATACGGCTCCACCCGCCTCTCTCTCTCCCTCTGCCTCTTGAAGCAAATGAAACCCTTCTAGGCACGCCACCATTGGTAAAACCACCATCCACCTCAGTGTAAACAACAGGGAGCTCTCGCTCCCCACCCCTCCTGCCCCCATGAAACCTCCCCACGGCAAACCCGCCCCCAGGTAGCCTCCAAATGGTTAAGCCCACATTCTCCTCCCCATTTGAGGTCACTGGCCCCCCATTTTCGCCACTCTCAGCAGCATCCGGAGAATTTTGATTATCTGACGGCAATTCATGACGACACACCGGGCAAGAATTTCTAATCGAAAGCCAAGGTAGAATGCAATCAGAATGGTAAATATGCTTACAGGGCATCTCCCGTGCTTCGTTTCCCAGTTCGAATGCTTCTTTGCAAACAGCGCAGTGTGACTCAGTTTCCAAATGATTCTCGCAGATTTGAATAGTGGGCATTGATTCAATCGCAGCCTTCGATGCCGGCGGGTTCTCAAACCGCCCAATACCGTTCATTTCAATCTGAGAAAGTTGCTCCAGAAGCCTATCAAATCCGGACCCTAATAAGAATTCGGACATGCTCGGAGGCAAAGGTCTGAGGCCAGAACCACCACCATCATCGTAATAAAGCTCGAACCGACGACTTTCTCCACCTTCACTCCCATCAGACGGCCCACGAAGAACAATCACAGGATTGAACTGCGAGCGATCCCCTCCATTTCTACGAGATCTCCGAAGCCCAGATCCCAAATTCTGCCCCGAATTCGAGCGGTGGCCAATCATGTACATCGCCGCAGCGGGAAACCTCCTCCGCGGTGCTGCTTCCACGTTCACCAACCTCGACGGATGCTCGATCTGCTCCACAAACCCACTATTACAATCGGGGCACACAACAGAGTCCTGATTCGAAACCCTAACAAAGCGACTGCATCGGTAGCACCAATAGGAAGACGCCGCCGCCATCGACGACATCAACGAAATTAAATCCAATCAACCAGCAATCCCCCTAATCGAAGAATCCCACAAAATTCTAAACCTCCCAACACCAGAAAACGATCCAAACAACAACAACAACAACAACCAAAAAGGAAAAAACGATCAAAATGCCCGTACAGAACCTAAAAACTGAAGAGAAACAACAGACGAAACAAGAAAAAAAGAGAAGGAATTGGGGGGTGGGATTATGAGGAGTGTGAATTTGAAAAATTATGAAACCCTAGAAACTGTGGGGCCAACGAAATTGGGGTGGGAAAGCTTGGAGAAGGAAACAAGTGGTTCGTTCGGGTTCCGAACGACGAGGATTTGGGAATGTAAAGAAAAGTGGAAATCAAAAGTACAGATTATAATGGAGAGGCTCTAAACGGTAAAACCGCGTCGTCTCCGTTAGCGTGTTATCAACGCTTTTGCCTTCTCGACACGTGGTGGAATACTGTTCGTTAGATCTTAACGGAGTTTGATTCGGCGTTAAGATGCGAAAGATGGACGGAAATGCTGCGTGCTTCGCCGACTGACCAGCCGTTTGCCGCTTCGAATTTTAACTTTTCAACGCGTGGAGGAATTGGATATCATTGAAATAAATAAATAAAACAAAATTTTTCTTGTTTTTTTCTTTAACTAATTATAACGTTTAAATTTAAGGATAAATTTACCAAATGGTCCTTTAACCTTCTCTATAATGGTAAAAAACACGTTTCGTACTCGAACTTGAGAAATTTGGAATTTTGATATATTTAATTTTATTTTATTTGGACGTTTGACCCTTTCTATTTTAATTTTTGACCCATTCTCACTGTCCAATGAAAAATTTCCAAAACATTCCCTTTTTTAAAAAAAAAGTAAAATTCTCCAAAATTTTGGTCCTCCACCAACCTCCCACCTTAAACCTTACATTTTCTTCCCCATTTAAATCTAATGTGAAAAAATCCAAACTTTTTAATTTGTGTTGGTCTATAGGGATAGTCTTTGCTCTTCTGAGTAGCTTAGATAGAAACGGTGGCACAGTCAGGTCGCAATGAAATGTCGAGGCAATTAGGTGTCGAATTCTGATTCTGAATCCTTGTCCAAATCCTAGGCCTTAGGCGTTACAAATGGTATAACCCCATCTAGTACGATGTGGTTCCAGGACAAACCAAACGGAAGCTGATGGGAATGTGACGCTTGAGTAGAGATGAGGGGTACATGGATGAACTGATATCACATCTAAGTGAGGGGATACTTAAATCATCGAAACATGATTAAAAAGTTTAAAAAATTGATAGTTACTACATATCCTAAAAGCATAATCAAAATTTAATTAGGAGGGTCAAGAATAAATGGCCATATTAAAATAAAATAAGAAAAACTGGGATTGCATGCTATTGTGGACTCGGAATTGCATGTAATTCCACTTTTTTTAATATATATTTGGGCATTTATTTTTAATTAAATTCAAGGTATTTTTTTTCAATTCATAATTAATTCTTCAAATTAAAAAGTTAGATTTTTTATATATTAAGTTCGTAATTGAAAACAAAAAAAATCAAATTAAAACGTTAGATTTTTTACGTATTAGGTTTGTAATTGAAAAAAAAAATCAAGAAGATGGACATTAATTCACTTATAATTTTTCTTTTATGAATTTCTAAAATTTTTACCGATTTTATCAAAATGGAAAAGATAAATTGAAAAAAAAAAGTTAAAAAGAAAAGTTAGGAGAAACATGGAGTTAGAAAAAAAAAATGTGAGGGTATTTTAGTCTTTACACAAGTACAAAAAGCGAAAAAAAAATATATTGAGGGGTCACGAGTCAGGGGTAAAAAAATCCAACTTAATTATTGAAAGGGGTCGAAAATTCTAATTAGTCTTTCAACTTTCACTAAAATAGTGATTTAGTCCTCAAGTTTTAATTTGTAACGATTTCGTCTTTGTATTTAATTCTTATAGTTTAAAATTTATAACAATTTGTTCTAACTATGAAAAATCTTATCAAAATTAAATGTCAATTTTTATCATATAATTATTTTGTTTTTATAATTTATAAATATATGTGGTCTCTCCTTGATTTATCGATCTACATATATAAAAAACTTAATAAAATTAATAGAATTTTTTACTATAGAGATTAAATATTTATCGACTTTAAACTAGAGAGACTAAATTGTTACTTGAATGAAAATACAAAGATCGGAGTGTTTTTAACCTTTAATAAAATTATAAATGTTTTGCTTAATGTATAAAATAAATTTATATAACATTAATTTACTGTTTTATTAATCTATTCAAACATATAGAAGTTTTACTCGAATATATGCTAGTTGACATGTGATATGATTCAATTTGAGATACACATCAACAAAATTCATGGTCACATGTTCAAATATATATATTAATAAAAATTGTAATAATTTTAACCGACTTTCAATTAACAACTTTTTTAAGAAACGGCTTGAGTTAAGAAATTTTAATATTTAAAAACTCATTTACGTACTAATACAAATCAAGCGAAATGAAATGATTTTTTTTATATTATTTATTAAATATTTTCTTGAATCATAATCATATTCATTAATTAATGTTATTTACTAAAACTATTAACTATCATTTGAATAAGGCATATAACGATTTAGATAGATATCCATACTTATCCGTCAATATCCATCTTTTTCTAACTAATAGAAGAGTGAAATACTAAAAAATATATATATATATATATATATATTTCCTATTTTTAATAAAACTAAGAAGTTGTTAAACTTTTTTTAAAAATCTAGATCCTTCCCGGATATCTTTATTAACGCCCTTTTAGAAGTTATTAGCTTAGTTTAGTTATAATTGTCACCAGTGTATGTATGAAAAAAAGTATTTTCAATATTTATTAATATTAAAAATTGATAACTACTTATTTTTTTAAAAAATATATTTTCTCTATTTATTTATTTCTCTTTTGTTAATTTTTTAATAGTGGTAGGGAGGAGACCCGTAGAATCTTAAATATTATTCTTCTCCTATCCTGGAGGATGAGAAACAATAAATGTTTGTTATAACTACTTCTTATATATATATTTTTTAAATTTATCGAGAACCTAGAAGAATGGTACAGAAGGGAAAATGAAACAGAATGCAGAATGCAGAATTTAGGGGTATGGGAATCAAATGAGTTGTGGTAATTAATGTGTAACAATAATTGGAGTTGCAAAAAAATAAAAATGGAGAGGGTGATGTGGAAATATTTCTTTTTGGAAGTATTTGCAATATATATTGAGGAATGTGCTTCTAAAAAGCTATTCTCAAAGTCATCACTTTCTTTCAAGCTTCAATTTATTATTTTCAGAGCTACAATTATGGCTTTGACCATAAAAGTTGTTGTCATCAGAATCTCTTTCTTTAATTTCCAAAGTTAGGTCTCTGTTTTTCTCCCCCCCAAAAAATATCATTTGGAACCTTACAAAGCATATTGTTTGGATATGATTAAAAATGCTTGAATATTCTTTTGTGTTAAAGGATTCTATTTTAAAAAATATTTATCTCACAAGATAATATAATTTTGAAACTAAGTGGCAAAAATAAAGGAGATAAATTGCTGAACCTAATTTACCTAAGTCATGGTTTAAAATTACCATTCAAAATTAAACCACGTCTTTGATTATATGATATGTTGTTGATTAGAATAGTATTTAAGAGATATGATTTTGTGGTCTCAAATTTGTGATTTGTCTCATTCCTTCCTCATTTTGTAGTGGTCCGTAGACTCTAACCTTCAATTTTTTTGGTATATGGGTGATTATAGACCATTTGATGTTGTAGATCACATATTAGATGCAATTTAATTTGCTTAAGTACACCCGTGTAGAGTATATACGCTTTTCAGATAAGTTGAGATCTCGTGACAGTCCAAGTAAACATGAAAATCACATCTACAATCCATAGTATTTAACCTGATAAAAACTATCATAATTGTCATTAGTTTAAGAGAAAGTACCGTGCTTTATAATTTTTATTTAAACTATGTTTCTGCAAAAATTGGGACAAGGTCAGACCTAGTCAAGGTCGACGGACACAAAAACTCGTCGACTTGGCATGCTACGGATGAGAGTAAACTCTTCGACGCTCAAGTCAGTAAACATCTCGGACTCAAGAAAGTTCGAGGAGAAATTCGATACCTGGTGTAGAAATGGTGCCCTCTATTTATAGGTTTGGGATTCGACAAATCTCCCAACCGACAGTTACTTGTGTCGGATGGCAGATCAGACATATCAGAATCGACATGTCGGTTGCGACTTACGTGGACGATTCTCTGTCCTCACGTGGCATCACGATTTTCCCCCACGACAAATTGCAATCTCTTGATTTTCACGAGACACTTTGATGGAAGTTACTAATTGATAGTTTTCTTAAGAAAATTCAATTAAAATATATTTGATGTAGAATTAAATTTTGAAATTTGTAAAACATTAGGGGTAAAATTCAAACCAATGATGTGTTAGAGATATTTTGTATTACTTCGCCTTTTTTCGGAAATTGCAATGGGTAGCAAAAATATTTTATATATTTCAAAATATGTCATCTATTTTTTAATTTTCAAATATAGCATATTTTCACTTATATCAATATGTCAGATACCCATATCAATAGTATATCAAACATTCATATCAATAATATATTCAGTAGTCAAACATATTACAGATATATTATAGATATATAATTACAAATGTATATCATTCGGATAAAATTGTCGTTTTAAAATTGGATCTCTGTTTTTCTTTTATAAAAAAATGTTATATTTGAAAAATCTAAATGTGATTGTTATTTGACTAATTTTACTAAATATTTTTGTCATATTTACAATTGCAACTTTGTTATAGACAAGTTAAGTATAGTTAAGTGTGAGATCTTGAAGAAACTTTAGGAAGTTCCTTTTTAAGTATTAGGGATTAAGGATAACAAATTTATCTTTATGGTAAATTGGCTTTTCTGAATCATTTTGAGCCTAAAAATTGTATAGATTTTCTTTCACCACACAACTCCTAAAAAATCTCATACTTATAATAACTCAAGATAATTGTAAACATTTTCTCTTAAAAAAATCCCTGGTCTCTCATGGGAACCAACCATTTACATTAGGGACGATGTTTACAGGTGGGGGCATAGAAAGGAAGGTTTTACCGTTCTCGCCTCCTATTTAATTCCCTATCTCTGTAAAATTTCTCGTGATATTTCCCCTGTGTCATTATTATTATTATTCTATTTTTTTTTTTGAGAAACCTGTGTCATTATTAAAAACATATATGAACCGTAAATTTAATATTTTAGTATAGTAAAGGAAACTAATTCAAATTAAATTTTTATAAATGAAATAAAACGAAATTCACACAACAGACTAAATTATATATTATTTAAAGAGTCGCTCTGTTTGGTGTGAAAGCCACCCTGAAAACTAAAGTCTTAATATATACATACATAAAAGATAAAGAATTCGACCATATTAAAGCCAATCTTCAAATTTTATTTTACATTTCGACAAAAATAATAATTCACAAATTCCAATCAGAAATAAAAACACCCAAAAAAGAAAAGAAAAAAGAAAAACTAATTAACAAAACAGACCAATCTGAACCGTTGATTCTCACATCAGCTGAATGAACGGCTTGGATTTAGTCAGCAGCTTCTTGACCTGATCCATGAAAGACACATACGACACCGTTCCATCGTTCCCAGCCAACACTCTATACTTATCTTTCCTCGTAAAATTGGTGCACTCGAAACCCAAAGCCGCCGCCAAAATCCTCTGCACGTAATTCGCCACCTCATGCGGGTTCTTCCCCGCCGAACACGTGGCCTCGACCGGCAGCTGGTTCAGAAAGGTCACCTCGTAGACCGGCCGCGGGTTCATGAAGAAGAAAACCGGGTCCAGCCCCTTCCATCCCCGGGCCGTCGTCGCGTGAAAGAACCCCACCCGGTAATTCATCGCCACCGGAACGATCCTGTCGGTCAACTCCGCGAAAAGCGCGCTGAATCTCAAAAGAAACGGCTCCCGACATGTCGTTCCTTCGGGGCACACCACTAAATCGCCTTTCCCCAGCTCGCGCTTGATTCTCTCCGCGTCGACATGTCGGATCCGGGTCAATCGGACGGTGGGGATTGGGGAGAGGATCTCGGTGAGGCGGGAGATGGAGTAGGTCACGGCGGGGACTCTGCGGCGGAGCACGGTGGCGAGGACGACGGGGTCCATCAGGGTGCGGTGGGTGCACACGAAAAGTACGCCGGCGGTGGTGGCGGAGGAGCCGGAGACCGGCGGCGGGGGAGTGCCGTTGACGATGACCTTGCCGCCGAAGAGGCGGGAGGCGTAGGGGATGGCCCACATTGGTAAAATTAAGCCGATGGAAATTCGGAGGATGGCGAGAATTATGCCTAAAGGGACCCACAGGAGGATTAGGAGGGCGGTGGCCGGAGTTGGGCGGTTCACGAGGCGGCCGTCGTGGAAGATGACCGGCAGCGGCCGGAGATCTTGGTGGCGGCGGTCTTGGATTTGGGTGGCGGTGAATGGTGGGTGCAGCTGTTCCTGAAGATTGTTTCAAACCAAATCATGTCAGAAAATAAATAAATAAATAAAAACCTATTTCTTTGAAATGAATAGAAATTAGGTTAACTTTTTATTATATGGTTTTTTTAATAAATCTTCCAAAATTTTGGGAAATGTTTTTTTTCTCTCTCCCTCTTGGACGTGGATGGGTTAGAAATTAGGTTAACTTTATTTTTATTATATGGTTTTTTAGGGACGGTTTGGTACGTAATTTAGATTCTATTTATTGTTTTTAGATTCGGTGAATACATACTTGATAGTTTGTTTTTTAAAACTATTTTCGAATTCTATGATCCATGTCATGAAAATTTTGAAAAGAAATGTTTTTTTTTTTGTTTTTAGATTCTGAATTTGAATCTCTAAAATGCATAATTACATTAAAAATTTTGATAAATATATTATACAAGTTATAAATTCATTTTATCTTCGTTGAAACTAAACATGTAAAATATAATATATTATAAAATATATAATTTTGTAAAATAATAATAATACAAAATTTATAATGCATACATTAATAAATTAATTAATATTATTTTAGGTTTAACCAAATATTTAGTTTGTACGTAATACTAGTTTAGTATATTTCTAAACATTTTTTTTAAGTGAGATTCAATTCTAAATATGCTACAAACATATATTTAAAAACGCTGAAACAACCCTATTTTAATTGAATCTTATATTGCTTCAAATCACGAAGCTAAAAACACTCTCATTTTTTTCTAGTTTCTATATAACCCAAGTCACCGTTATGGATTTAACTTTTTTTCTTTTTCATATCCTTTGTATTGAATATCAACTCATGATCACTTTCTTTCTGAAAATGTTAACATTTAATTAGTTTTTTTTTAGATTTAACCAAATGAAATATGATTAATTAGGAAGCTAATTAAGCAAAAATGACATGCAAAAATTTCACAACGTACCTTGCAAAGACCCAAAAACGAAGAACACGAGGAAGGTCTTCCCAAACCCATACTAGGCCGACTTCCACCATTACCCAAATTAAAAACCTTACAAATTTCTTCACCAACACAACCAATTCCTCCCTTCACAAACCCGGTCGCAAACCCTAACCGATTAAACCCGAGGTTGCACCCAATAACCTCATCGGCTCGCAAATGCTCCTTTGCGAACCGCTCCACCATAACCCTTGGCAGCCTCGTCGCCACCACTCGCCGCTCGAACCCGCTCACCACCCTCCACCCATCCATATCCACATCCTCCATAAAAAACTTGGGCAGAACCGCCCTCGACACCGCCTCGATCTCTGCCTTCCGAACCCCAGCCACCGCAACAAACACCGCCACCCTCAGCGCCGCCTCCTCCAACCCCGCCACCTCGAGAAGGCGTACGAGCGGCCACGAGAAGAGCAGAAGCCCGAACCGGATCAAACCGGAGGCCTCAAAGGCCACCAGCATGAAGTAGGAGAAAATATCGGAGCTCTTCAAGAGAGTTCCTTCTAGCTCCACAACTACGGATTCCATTTCCATGAAATTTAAGTTCTTGATCTCCACTGATCAATTGTCTCTAGTTTTTTTTTTCTTTTTTTCCTCTTTTTTTGTTTATATTGTGGTTGGAAAATGAAGAAGGGATATAAATCTACTGGATTTAGCGTCTTCTTTTGACTGAGTTTTTTCTTTTTCTGCTTTCTTTTGAAATATTGACAAGTGGGAATTTTGGCAGTTTATCAGTTTTGCAACTACCAACTCTCCTTTTTATGCCGTTTCTTCCCAATCCCACCCATCTCTCTTTTTCTCTCTCTACGTTTTAATTTATCTATATGTATTTTTTTAAATATTATTTGAGAGGCTGGAATAACAATTTCGTAAAGAAATTAAAAATTATATTTCGAGGTTGTATCAAACAATTTTTAGGATAGATTGATTTCGAACCTATATTCAAATGGAGAAACTAAATTGAAATTTTGTTTTAAGGGTTAGAACAATGTGGTTGATAGTTCTATACAACAGACGTACAAGGGAGAAATTTAAAGTTTGTATTTTGAACAAATATCAAACGGTTATTAAGGGCATATAAATTTTAAACTTGAACAGATATTAGTGGAGTGATGATGTTTGGATAGTTTTTTATATTATTATTATTATTTTATTTGAGAGATTGGAATAATGTGGTTGACAATATTGATTTGTAAGACAAGAAGTTTATAAAATTTGTATTTCAAAACTGTATCAAATAATTATTAGAGGTAAGTAAATTTTAAACATGGTTCAACTCATTAAAACGTTTTATATGTACTTAAAAGATCGAACGTTATGATGCCATGGGTGGTCATATGTTGAATAATTTCTTATGTCATTGAGAGGGTGGATACATCTGCAAGGAAAAGTATTGGAATACGCCAAGGAAAATACATAATTAACATTGGATTACTTAACCCCAACAACTTTGACGGTTTGGAAATTTTAGCACAAAAATGTTGTACACGTGTAAGCTGGGTAATGGCTGAATCATGAGATTGGGTGAGGGAATCGGAAAGGGGTTCATAAACCGAGCTGACTTCTCGACGTCCGACCCACGGGAGTATACAAGCAACAAGCGAGAAAGTTGTCCCCCTTCCAATAATAAAAAAAGGAAAGAGGGGTCCGTTCTTCTTTGGTGCAAGAGCGCTCGATCCCTCTTGATTAGACCATGTCTCTGAGATTTGATAAAAGAAAGGTGCACGTGAGAGAGTGAGGCTTTAGGTTTACTTTAACCCTAGATTATAGATTTAAATATTATTTAAGTCTTTGTAGTTTTAGCTTTGATTTATTTTAATTCCTGTCTTTTTAAAGGTTGATTTGTTAGTTCCTGTACTTTCAAATTTTATCTATTTTGATCATTGTATTCTTAGAACGTCTACTTTAGTGATGTACTTTTAAAAAGTGACAAATTTGATCATTATTTGTAAAATTTTAATACAAATTTAATATATCGTGGAAATCTTTTAATATAAAATTATGGCTATATTTCAAAAAAATCTAATAAACGAGTGGAATGTTATGCTATAATTATGATAGAGATAATTAAGATAAAATTGAAAATGAATGCACTAAAGTAGTCTCTTTTTAAAATTAAAGGGATCCAATCAGACATTTTAAAACTACGTGGATCAACTGAAGTTAAAATACCGGAACCACCATAATATTTAAACTTTAAATTATATTGATAAAAGAGACCCGAATGATTGAATGGTATGAATGTTTTTTTTTTTCTTCCTTAAATAAACATTGAACGTTTCAAATGTATGAGAAATGTCCTTGGCTATTACATGTAAGTTGTTCATCTAGCCAGAATATTTTGGTTTCTTTGGACTGGTTTATTATGAAAGCTGTTCTAGAACTTTCATTTTGAATCTATATATATAATGGTTGTTTTTTTCTTTTTTTTTCTCTTTCGTTGGAAAGTTGCTTAATGTATGTATAATGTCTGACCAATAAGAAAAGAGAATTAAAAGGGCAAAAAACAGAGAGAAAAAAACACTATATATATGTTTTTTTTAAGCTCTACTGTCTTAATTTTATACGAATTACAAATATATGTATGTGAGAATAATTTTTTCAGCAAATTTTTAAATGAAAATATATCAAAGAGTAAAGTTTGCAAGATGTTCTAAAGTTTAAGACGAAGATTACAGCATATTTATCAAAATGTAAGGTGCAAATGAATATCCATATTATCAAATTCAGTTTAAAATTGATAATTTTTATTATGTTTATAGCTTAAACTCCTAGATCCGTCACGGGATATCTCTACTTGAATTTGCTATTATAATATGTTATCGAATTGATGCTAGATAGAGGCGTATTATTATTTAATAAGTTTGCCGATATAACAAAAGATCAAACTTTTTTTTCCAAAGAATATTGATAAGTTTGAATTTCTATTTTTGTGAATGGTGTTTTTGTTGGGTTGCTAATATTTTTTATGATCTTATTATAATTTGATAGAGAATTTATGAGACAAAGTTTTAAAATATTCTACTTTTAAAAATAAATTAAAAAATAATGTTAGTTTAAAAATAATTACAAAATAAATGTAATATAAATAAATAAATTCAAATGTAAGTTAGGTTTTTAAAAGTATTGACAAAAATAGATTAGGTCAAAATAAAAGTCAAAACTAGCGTACAATGCCTGCAAATTCCATGTCTTGATGTGGCAGATGACTAAGTGGAAGTTGCGTATAGACTTTCACCTTTTTATTTTTTATTTTTAGAAGTCGCTACATTTCACCTTTTTATTATTTTATTTTATTTATTTATATTTTAATTTATATATTGTTATTTTATTAATATTGCGAACTTTAATTAGGATGAGATTAATTTTTTTTTGTTATTTTATTTTAAATTTTGATTAAAATGTTATTTAAAGTCTAAAAGTTTAAAATTATATTAAAACCAACTCGATGATTAAAATGTCATTGCAAAATACATGGCTTTAAAACAAAACTCAAATTTTGGGATATGTATAATTAGAGTTTTGTTTGTTTTATAATTATTGCATTACAGGAATATGTCCACCATGTTGTAGGTAAATCATGATCTATTTTTCAGAAAATTAAGATGATAGTCTTTTTCTTAAAATTCTGGTTTTTTAAAATAAAAATTCAAAAAAAAAAGAAAAAAACAAAGGGATATTGATAGGAAGTCGCACTACAAATTCTAAATTCAAAATTGAAAAAAAAAAGAAATGGAGGGAAGTATAGGCTGCAACTTTTAACAAAAAAAAAAACAAACAAGTCGCAGCCAATAAAAAAAGAACAAACGCCCCGTCACGTGGCTGAATGACCGCGATTTCAGTATTAGTTACAAGTAATGGCTGTGATTTACGATAAAATTGCAGTTATCGTCTGCGACTTTGGGCAAATCAAAGTCTATACCTACAATTTATCTACCCTATTTTTTAATTACTTTGAAACCAACACTAGTTTTGTCATTTATTTTTTAAAAAAATTCTGAATATATGCTTTAGAGAGAGGAGTGAGAGAATTTATAATAACAATCAAAGTACAAGTGTCACATATAGTTCTATTTGGGACAATGAATATAAAAAAAGTCATCAAAGTGTTTCTAGTCCTATTATCTTTTATATTATTTATATTTAAAAGTGTATTTAATAATTTTAGCTAATAATAAAAACAAAACTAGAATTTTGTTTTTTTTTTCGTTTTTATTATCTAAAATTTAGCTAAATAAAGAAAACTTTGGTTTTACACACATATATAGTTTATGGCCTAGAGTGATCATGTTCTTCCATTAATATATTTATACTTGATCTTTTTTACCAAGAATATTCCTTTCTTTTCATATATATCTAGTTGATGGATATATAGAATTTTAGAATCCTATTTAAATTACCAATCAACCAAAAGTATATATATGCCAAAATCACTTAAATATGATTTCTTCGGAGTGGTAGTTTAATTTGTTCAATTACTGCTTGATTTGATTTTGTTGGAATTTTTAATATATTATGCCACGTGTAATTATTTAGTGTATTTTTTTCTGATTTTTAATTAAACCAAGGAAGTGATCTGTCATAACTCAGCGTAATTGACATATATCTCTGATCAATAGGTTGTGATTAGATCTCTCACCCAACCTGTTGTACTAAAAAAAATCAAGGGAAGTAATCTAATTATCTATAGATTTTGTACGAAGAATAATTATAAATTGACCCTGAGTAAAATGTATATAAATACCATAAGTTAATTTCTAATTTGACGAGGGGTCGAATTAGAATTCATAAAACACTGTAATCAGTCGATTACATAGGGATTATGATTTTCAAATTAGATATTCATCGTTCTTCTCCATATCCCTTCAGAGAGAACGTTTTCTTCTTCTACATTCATACATATAAGAGAAACTTAAGAAATCAGTATTATGCACCGAGGGACGGAGGTGTACATCCCTGTCACGGTTCATAACCATATATGGTCTCACGCCTCTCAACTGTGGATACGTGTTCTGTTTGATTTTTACCCTCAAGATACATAAATATCCCATTTTTAGTTTATAAAAACTTGCATGTATGATCTATGGACCACCCATCATTTGTCAAACGTGCAAGCTTTGAATGAGAAAAATCTCAAGATGAGGATCGCGATTGAAAATGGCACAGCCAAAGTCAAAACCTTTACATTTTACTTTTATAATGTCAAATTTGGATCCAAAAATGTTTGTCATGTTTCAAGCTGTATCCAACTTTATTATGTACCTTTTAAAGGAACATGATATAAATATTATCGTGATATTCAGGTTTAGGTCCTAAATTTTAAGGTTTGGTATTCGGTCCATAAAATTTCAAAAAGTCTATTTTAGTCTCTAAACTTTCAAAATGTCTCTTTTCGTTTTTAAACTTTAAAAAAATAACATGTTTTACTTTTATTTTATCTTTTAACAAATTGATCATATTGTTTCGAGTATAAATATTAATATATTAATCGTGAACATATTTAAACCTAGTATATTAGAAATGAACATTAGGTAAGAAAATATTAGGTGTCTAAATAAATTCATAAATCGAATAGAAGTAATTTAAAAGTTTAGGACCAAAATAAGATTTAAATCTAATTTATTTGTTCGGGCGTAGTTATTAAACTTTTATAGTTTTTGAGTTTTTCATAACAAAATATTGATGGTTATCCTTAAAAAATATATATGTATATTGATGGTGATCAAAACGACCCATCCTATCAATTATGATGTCCTGTCAAATTTTTACATTTTTTTTGGTGCATATGTTATATTCTCCATGACAATCTCATATTAATACTATTTTCAACATTTATTTTATTTAGTACTATATTGTTTCCTTCCATCTTTAAGTGAACATATAGTAAAAAAAAAAATAGAATCAATTAAAAATGAACTTAAAAGATAGGAAAGGAGACAACATGTTTCTAATTAAAGTATACCATTACAATCTCATGTGCCCAAAAGAGATCATACAAAGATTTTTTTTTTTTTAGATAGAACTTGAAAACAAGTCTATATATAAACAAATTCAAATTTGTGTTATTTCATACCTAGTTTAGAAACACAGATCATCTTCTTCTTTTTCTGAAAAATGACGAACCATTCATTCAAAGGTAGGTGAAAAATGTACAAATAAAGGAAGCTAAAAAACGCTACAGTCAAGAGAAAGGATGAAAATGTCGTAATTAAAAAAAGAGAAATGTAGTAGACCAAAAGAAAGCAACCGTTTTTATGTCATCTCACAAATGGTCGACAGATGTAAGGTAATAATAAACTATTGTTTTCTCTCTAACCATGTAAACCAAAGAAGATAATCTATGAAACTGGAAGATTCAATAAATGCCCCCTACATTTATTATACCAAAAACAAATCTAAACTACGCATTAGAAATCATTTTAGTAACATATTAATTTTTAATTAACTATTTAATATAAGCCTAATATAATATACTCTTCTTTTATTAATTATTTATATTTTGGTTCTCTGCTCCGAGGATTTGAATTTCTAACTTGAAAAGATGTTTTAATATGTTAATTCATGTTAACTATATCATTACTTAACTAGATGTGTTAATTATAATTAAATGTAAATAAAAGGAAAGTACTAAAATAGTCTTTTATATAAAAATATCCGAGACTAGGTAAAATTAAACGTCTTTCAAAATAGAATAAATTTAAGAACGAAAACAAAACTCGAGATAATATCCAACCTATATGGGTCCTTTTAGAGAAAAAGAAAAAAGTAGCAAGATCCAGAAATCCATGTGGGTGATTTGAGAAACTTGCAAGAAACCCACACCATAAAAGGTTTGAATTTACGTTTTGCTCATTTTTTTGGTTAAAACAATCAATTCTGTCGTTGTATATTTATATAAAATACATTTCCAAAGGTTGAAAGCTTCTTTTTGCGTAGAGAGGAAGGCAGGGTTTCCCAAAATTAGGTGAAGTTGTTAAAGAAAAAACTATTGCCTCTCTTTTTCTTACCTTAACACAACTTTCGATGACCTTTATCGCCCATTCGCTAACAACTTCAATCTAGTCATTTTTTTCGAGACATTATGAAAGCATAGTGTTTGTTTCATTGATAGAGTCTGTTTTGAGTTTTGTTTTCATAAATGAGTTGTTATGTTTTGTTCGTTTATTGAGATAGATAATGTTTCTTTTGATATTACGTTGTTGACTTTTTTATTAGTATTCCTGGTGACTTATTGACATGTCGTTTTGTTTCATTACTACTTTGATCTCAGGTTATAAAGTACATATACAAAGTAACCTTTGTAGCACAAAGAAAAAAAGTTATATGAAAGTAAGTCACCACAGTATGATTGTCACTAATATATATTTCATTTTATAATATACATCATTAACTATGTATTTTTCTCTCATACATTCAACAATTATAAAAATGACGATGACGTTAAATCCTTTCTTATCGTCTTCGTTGATAATCTTATTTGATCGTAGAATAAGGAGACAATACTTCTAACCCTTTCTTTTTCTTTGATCATTTTTTGACTTTGTGCAACGGCCCTCTTTCTTGCTAACGTCATAGACACGTGAATTTACATATTTACCCTCACATAAAAAAGACAATTTAAAAAAGAGTCCTAAATGTAAGATAGGGTTTGAGAAAATGGATGCAACTCCGAGAAGATTGTAATGAAGGAAAAAATAGCTACAAGACACATAAAATAGTTATGAAAGAGATTAGTACCATATCCAAAATGACTAGTCTTTTTCATCTCACCAAACACCTATTATATTTATCTAATTTTATTAAAAGATGGGTCAAAAGTATATCTGTTTATCTATCAAATGCGAACTAATTTTTATGATTAATCCATTTCTAAGGTAGCTGCCAAATTTAATATATTTAAGGTTATCTAGCTAATTTTAGTTTTCATTTACAACTAAATACATTTGGCAGAACTACATTATCTACCTAATTTTATTTTACAATTTCATGCAACTTTCAGCTGGTTTCCAATTGCTCGTGTAGAAGCAATGTTTTAATTTTAATATATTTTTTTATTCTTTAAATATTGCTTAACAATTTTTCTGAATTATGTTAGGTTAAAGGATTCAGTTTCTAGGTTTTAGGTATTTGTTGTTTGTTTGAAAGAACTCCATTAAATAGTGTTGGATAGATGATTTAGTTTGAGGGATAATTTGACAGGAAAATATATATATAAGGTACAATAGGACCAACATCAGCATATTTAACAGTAATTTACACTTACTCTTTCTTTAGAGGTCGGACCTAATTTTTTTTTAGTAAAAAAAGAGAGATATTGAGAGATATTTGTATTTGAATGACAATTTTTTTACTCATATTTTTAAATGATGAAATTGCTGTTAGAGTAATAGTACTAAATTGATAAATTTTACGTATATTATTCACTAATCTCCTAAAATTACGTGTCATTTGGGCCAAAGTTTAACTAAATCACGAAAATCTGCAGCTAATTGGGCCGGCCGGCCTAAGTCCATTTGTACTGTCTCTTCCTAATAATCGTGTCTTAACTATTATTAATTATCTTTAACAAATCCTGAACTCATATTTTCTAAATTAATTATAGATTAATTGAAATATGAGAAACGTGATATATATATATACACACACACACACTGCATTTGCTTTGTATATTTTAAATTTTATTTGCAGACTTAAAATCTTCCCTAAACTTTCAGATTAATTATTTTTTCTAGTCGTTATGGGTGAAACTCGAGCAAGACATGCATCCGCTCCTCTACGTGCAAGGGACCACTGACGGTCACCTTCTCAGGATGGATATCGCCGAGCAGCACACATGGCGCTCAAGAGGGAGCGAATGACACACCCCATACGTGGTTGCAGTTGGGAAGGCACACTGTCGGTACGACAGACACATTCCACAACCGCGGGCGATATGCTCAGAGTCACAAGTAACACATCTGTCGGAAGCACGTTCCCTTTTGTCCAGCCATATAGCGTGCGGCATCCCTACCACCCCTAACCATCGTCCTTCCTGATCGGCCTCGCGTCTGTGAAAGGAAGGGCCCTCATCTTCACTAGGCAAGTGAAAAACCTATCACTAATACCTTTGATGTCTTATTCCTATTTCTATTCAGATTACTGACTTGATCGTCAGAGTGTTTTAGGTGAGACACCGTACTGACGTCGAGTATTTTGGTTTCAGGTTCGTTGGGTTCAAATCGGACTGCTCGTCTGTGTACCACGTGGCCCTCCACCAAAACTCGCCGTCAACATGTAACATGAAAATCTAATGCCAATCATTTAGGAACAAGATGCAAGAGCCAAAACAAAATAAACAATAAGCTCAAATATTATTTTTATTTAGTTTTGAATGGAGGTTAAATGATGTTTGAGCCCTTTTCAATTTGGTCATTTTTTTGTCCTTTTTGTATTGAATATTTTTTTTATTCAATTGTCACAAAATATTAAAATTAACAAATAAAATGATAATATGATGCAAAAAGTACGAAAGGACTCTATGTTTTAATAAGATGAAATAGACATACAATTCACCTATTAGATGAAAACTTACTTCTTACAACTTGACTAATAATGACTTACTTGACTCGAAATTGCTTAAACATTTAATCCTAATTCTAAATAGTCTACAATTGAATGTTAGATTTATAAGGGAAAAAAATTCAATACTACGATAGCATGAAATTTTTTTTATACAGCCTCTCGTCATTGTTATCTAAAAAAACAATATTTATGAATAGTGTGGATCCATTAAATAAATATAATATATTACTTAATGATATATCGAGAAGCGGGTAGGAATCCGGTACTAAATTTTTTTTTCGGATTTATGAGGACAATAGAAGGGAATGGAAAGTCAAAGTCAAAATTAGGTTGGAGAATTACGTTAGTTGCCATTAAATTTGTCAAAACTTATTGCAGCGCAGCTAATTATTATCATAATAATTATTGACATTTAAAAAAATTAATTAAACCCGTACGGTTTTAATTTTGAGCGGCAACACTACCTAAAAATTCCTCTCTTATATTTAATTCTCCCCCCACCTATCCCTCACTTTCCTCATTATTCAATTTTTGGGACTTGTTATATAAATTGAAACTTGGAAGCTTATTATGACATTTTTTTAATTTAGGGTTCTCAAGTTTAATCTATATATATATATATATATATATATACATACATACATACAATTAGATACAATTTTAAAAATTTATTTATTAAATATATAATTTAACTTTTTTTTTTTAACTTTTGTGGAGGATGTTAAGCGATGAATGTCTTCATATTTATTTATTTATTTTGCTATTTATTTTGTTTTTGTTTTATTATTTTTTTTAATATATATGAGTGTCTTTGCCTGCGAACATCCACTAACTCTACGGGGAACTACCTGATTCTGTAATAATTTCTAAGGTAAGCGGTTCTCACGGAGAGTTTGAAAATATCTTCAACCAAAAAAGATTTATATTAATGAAAAATGTTGTACTTATATAGCTAAGATGTTTCACACTTATAATTGATGTAGAACAATGTTTACCTTCCTAATAAAATGATTTAGTTAAGGTTTTGATTGACAATGAGACTTCGTTTTTTTTAATTAATTTTAAAATTTTCACATTTTTTTAAATAAAAAATTACAAAAAACAAAAATGTTACTATTTTTTTAATACAACAAAATGTTATTATTAAACCAAGGTTTTAAAGCTACTCTAAAAAAAACTGAGGTTTTAAAGGTTGATGTCAATAGAGATGTCATTGGAAATGTCATATCTCAATTTTATAGAAATATTGATGAAAATATTGATAAAAAATATATTTTTTTGATACAACATATGAGGGTGAGAGATTGAACTCACACCCTCCTATTAATGGGAGATATATGTCAATTACCACTGAGCTATATTCACTTTGACAAATATTGATAAAATATTGGTGTTGATGGATATCTCTAAAAAATTGTAAAAAATAAAAAATTCATTACAATTACTTAAATTAATAAGCATGTATATTATATTAAAATTAACAAACATGTACATTACTCTTTTTAAATTTTTAAATAAGTCATAGATTGTTAATATTAATATTATATCTATATGAGTGATATCTTATATATTTTGTTAATTTTTATGTTATATGATGAATATGTCGATTCACTTCTCACGTCCATGTCGAATCTATGGATATATAGAAATATGACATGTAGACGAAGATTTTATAACAAGATTCATAATAACACAAGACAAAAATAAATAAAAAAATATTACAAAACAAATCTTTCTAAATAAATTTAAGCCAACCACATTCATATTATTAATCCTTACATTTCTCTCCCTAAAATATATTTCTTTTATTGCTTTTACAAAACTCAACCCTCTCATTCCGAAACATAGAGAGTTTTCACAGATTTTGTTGTTTGATTATAGTATCAATGTGAATATTAGTATGAACAAATATTGTAATGTATTGTATTGTATTTTTTTTCCTGAGATATTATTATAAGATAAGAAAACTACAAATAAAAATAAAAGGAAAAAAAATGAGAAGAGAAGAGGGACAAGTCACGTGAGATGAAAATCAGAAATCACATGGGTGAATAATGGTTGTCATTCTCAATGCCACTAAACCTACAAATAAAGTCAGACATAATCATAAATGAAGATTGCTATCACTGTTCCTTCGTGTGCATAATTAAATATTTTTCTTCTAATTAATACATTAATAACCTATCTCATCTCTTTCATTTTAATTAACAAATACAAATACATTATATATAATAATAATAATAATAATTTTGTCTATATGTGTCGTTTATAAAAAAAATTGTCTACTTTTATAAATTCTTTATCTCTATCTATCTTGTTTTGGTTTATTTCTCTGCTTTCGTTTTCTATTCATTTGAGTGATTGTTCTCCCAAAATGAACAAAAGTTGAAAATATCGATATTAAAAAAATATTTAAACCTAAATTTTAATTTTTTTTTTTTTTTTGCTATGCATTGGTATGTTTTTGTGGTCATTGAATGTCTTAATTAATTGAGGAAAATAATTGTGCGGCATCAAAATACATATTAATACATATTAGTCTTAAATATTGGTTTGATTTTTGAACTTTTATATATATCTCTTTTTTTATCTTTTGATTTTCAAATGTTTTGTTTTAACATTAAAACTGTGGATAAAAAAAAATTGTTTAAGTCATTGTCGTTAATGTGCTTTTCAATCATTTAACAAAAAAGAAGGAAAAAAAAGAATAGGTTTCGTTATTGGAAATTTGACATGCTATATGTGATTTTTATAGGTATATCTTGATCATTGGGTAAATAAATAAAACAATAAAAAAAACTTTGTATTCAATTATTGCAAATAAACAATCCTTGAATGAGTAAAAATAAATAAATAAATTAAAAATTAAAAAAAAAGGAAATGAAAGATAATGTACGCTTAAAAAAAACTAATTGATATAAAGAATTTATTCAAACTTTTAAATTCTCTCGGTTAAATTTTTTTTTTTTTATTGAAAACTTTATCGCTTGGTAAAATTTTTATATAAGGACACAAATGTAAGGAGAGATGTAATTTATAGTAGGTATATATATTAATGATATACTCCTACCAATAATGCAAAAAATAGATGGTTTATAATTGATGTACTTTATCAATTAAAATATATAACTGAAATAATATTATATTATATTATATTTTGTTACATAAATGTTATATGGATGATATACTTTAATTTATAATAGTACAAAAATGATATATTAATGATATGCCTTTTCTTTTTATAACAAATTTGTAAATATAACAACTAATATTGCCACCCATTTATGCATTCCCAAAAATGATCACTAAATTGAAGACTATAGCATAGATTTTTTTTTATTTAACAAATACTATGGATGTTAGCCAATTTGATCTTTGTATATGAGTACATGATATAATTTCTAGATAATGTGAGGCAAAAAAAATAAATAAATAAATAAATAAACATACATGATGTCAGGTGGCATATATGAAATTCAATGATTTAGACAAGGTTTTTAGAAAATTAGTATTAGTTGGACGGCTAAGTGGTTCATAACCTACTCTCTTGTTTTTATTTAGTAATTTGCCACCTTGTGAGATGCCCTCTATTATTTACTTACCATACTATTTAGGTTTAAATACTATTTTATTTTATCTTTCAAGTTTCGGATTTGGTTCATTTTAGTAACTGTAATTTTAAAATATCTATTTTGGTCATTATATTTTCAACTTTGATTCATTTTAGTTAATATACTTTCAAAACGTTCGTTTTGATCCATGTACTCTAAAAAGGTGACCATTTTAGCTAATTCATTTTCATTCTTATCTCATTTAACTTGATCAAAATTATTATAGCATGACAATTTTTACTCGCTAAATTCTTTGAAATCTAGTCATGAATTTATATTAAAGGGTTTTCATTGTGTATAAATTGTGTGTTAAAATTTTGTAAATAGAGAAAAAAAAAACGGTCACTTTTTAAAAGTATAGGAATCGAAATAGACGCTTTGAAATTACAAAAAACTAAAATAGACAAAAATTGAAACTACAGAGACCAAAATAAACTAAAGTCGAAAGTAACTATTTCTCATGAATACTTATTTACATGATTTTTTTAGTTCAATAACATATGACTACTGGATCAAAGTTGTATGTCAATAACCATTATTGAGCTAATTTCATGTTGACAACTTTTAATTTGTTTTGTTTTACTTCCAAAGGTTTGTATGAAAGATTATTTTAGACGACTACTCAAAACCTGACATCTAATTCATTATAGATAGCTTCAAACTATTATTTTAGTTCTAATAAAATGAAATAAACATGAAAATTAAAAATATAAACTTGGGGAAATTTTAGTGTAATGTTGCACCAATAGATAATTGGTGTATGGTACATTCCAAATATTTTGAGAGAAATGAGAATAAATTTGATTTTATGGATTTGGTTTTGTTGTAATATTTAGAAGAAAGCTAAATTTAAATATTATGATACTGATGTCTTTTGGAATTAAATTTTTTTTATGGATACAATAAATTAGGAATACACGAGACTTCGAACCTCTAACTTTAAAAAAATAAGTAGATATCAATTATCACTAAACTAACTATACCGACGTTCGCATAATTAACTTAGAGTTACATAATACTCTCAATACATGTTACCATAATTATCATAATCTATGATGAATTAATAAAGAATAAGTTTCATGTTTACTAAGATTGGGGGAGGGAGAGATACTAAAAAGGGACTATCAAAGGGAAAAAATGAGTAGAAAAAAAAAAGGAAATTTAGCATACAACATCCTTACTTAATGATAAAAGATTAAGCTAGTAATCTAATTAAACTAAAGCTTTCTCCTTTTGCTTGAAAGATCCTTCTCTCGATTTAGTTATGTCCATTTCAACAACTATTATTTCATTTTGTTTATTATGATTATGGTTCGACTTTTTATTTTAACATAAAGCTTGGTTTATATCTTTAGTCAACGGTCATTTACAAATGCAATTAAATGATATTATTAACTTTAATCAAGACTACCACGCATTTTGATTATGGCCAATAATAAGTGGAACTTTTGAGCAAGGTTAGTGCATTTCCTCACCAAATAGGTAACTATTTACAAGAATTTTTATTGAAATGGATGGTTATTGGTAGGTCTAATTAAATTAGTGAATGAAAATTGACATACACAGAAAGGGATAAATGTACTTTCACATGATTTTCTGAAATCTATATATGATAAAGAGATAGGGTGAGGAAATGTCTTTTTCTTTGGGAAGCCTAGTCAACGGTGGAGGGGGTGAAGCAAGTATTAAACCAAGACCAAGAGCTACTGGGTGGAATTAGATTCGTTCAACATCTTTCGCCTTCTATATCAACTTTGGACTCAGGCCTTACACTAAATTGAGACTAGTTCGAAACTACAAGCTGAAATCGTTCACTCACATTGGTAGAGAGAGGAACGTTGACGTAGCACGTGTCCTTTTTTAATCCCATTTTTCTATCGTGGCTTTCTCTGTTAGTTAGAGATGACCGTTAGTGTTCTCTGTTTATTTATATTAGATGACTTTGTTATTGCATAGACGAATTTTAAGAATAGACTTCTTACAACCACACCACTTGAACCACAATTTTTTTTTTCTTGAAACTCAACTTGAACGACAATTAAACAAACTAGAGTGAAGTTTTATATAGCATAAGTAATTAATCACTACTTTTTTAAAAAATATATTACATATGTGGGGAAGGGGATAACTAATTAATATCCAACAAATAATTAATTTTATTTCTTCTCTCAATTCTTCATTTCTTATAAACTAAAATTGCACGTATTAGTCAACTTAAACTTAAAAAAGATCTTAATTGTTGAACTATATTCAGATTAGCAAAAATAAGAAACATAAAAAAAAAAACTAAGGAAAAAATTATAAGTTATAACCTTAGCCTTGGGATAAATTAACTTCGTAGGCTAAAAAATCAAACTTAAAACAAAAAAACCTCTAATACCATTGATATAGTCTTACGAGTATTAAAAATTTATATGATATAAAAAATATCATAAAAATCTTATATTCCTCATACACCTTAGATAATTAACAGTTTTAATTTACAGAATTAAGTTTATGAAAGTAATTTGTAGCAAGGTAAACATTATTTTATTAAAAAAAAAGAGAGACAAGCTCTAAAGGAGCTGCGAATAATATATTTAAGGAAAATTACAATAGTTAACAAAAATCTTTTATATATTTTAAAATATGTCACTTATTTTTTAAATTTTTAAATATACCAAAAATTTTCACTATATTAAATGTATATCACATACATATCGTAAATATATCAGACACTCATATTAGATATATATCACCTACATATATCAGTAGTCAGATATATTATAAATATATTACGAATATATTATACATATATATTACAAATATACATCATTTGGGTAAAGTTTGTCATTTTAAAATTGGACCTCTATTTTTTTTAAACTGCTATATTTGAAAAAACTAAATGTGTTTGCTATTTTGTAATTTTACTAAATATTTTTGCCATATTTACAACTCCCTCTATATTTGAATCGAAAATAATAGCCAAAAGCACTCAAAAAAAAAATTTCAACAATAATAATTTTATAATTTTCGAAAGTCAGTATCATGAGAAAAAGTAATTTTTTAGCCAACCTGAACATTAGTCCAGTTAATGCACCAATTTTCAACTAAAAGGTTACGAGTTAGAATCCCTACTCTCACATCCACGTGTTGTACTAAAAAAATGAAATTTTAACTATATCAATAATTTTATATTTTATTTAAAAAAATGACAAAATGTGTGATTTTCTAAATAAGGTATACAAGATATTTTGTACTTGTTTTTTTTTTCTTTTTTTCTTTTTTTGAGGATATTGTACTTGTTAATTTTGTAAATTAAAAAAATGGACTGCTACGAGTCTAATGTATGAATATATCATTTTTATAATTTTATTCTTCTTTTATAATTTAGTCTTGTAGTTATTATTATTTTTGAATAAAATCCAAAAACAAACATGATTTTATAGAAATAGTTGATGTAATAAAAGTCACGTAGCCATGATTACTTACCTTACGCGTTCACCATCCCACTTGCTAGGCTCCATAACCATACCGATATTATCCATTTTGAAAAAAAATACAAGAAAAAAGAAAAAATCGAGCATATATATGACTAACTCTGATTAATATATATATCATATCAAACATTCAAATCACCATCCTAAACTCGAAAAAAAATTCATTTAAAAAATTCAATTTATCATTCTTATTATTTAGTTTAAATTTTATTTTAGTATCTCAATTTATTTTATCTTGATCTCTAAATTTTAAAAATATTAAAAATAGTTCTTGAACTTCAGAAAAATAATAATTTTGTTTCTTAAACTTTTAGGAATGTTTTAGTTGATGAACTTTGCGAAAAAGATAATTCTGTGACATAATATTTGCTCACCTAAGCTACTGTCAAACCAACTCATCAATGTAGCTCTAATACATGTTTACATCAATATATTGGTGCACATATTTGAAGTTAAATTGCCATAAATAAATAAATAATTGATGATAATATAATGAGCGAGAATTAAAAATGGTTATATTTTAAAGGTTAATGAATTTAAATTGTCAATTTGAACCTATATCAATAGATTATGATATTTATCTCCAATCAAAAAATTGTGAATTTGAATATTTACTCCCACGTGTTGTACTCAGGAAAAAGAAAAAGCTTATCGATTGAAATTAATTTTTTTAAGCTAGATTGAGTAAGAATTAAAGATCGATACAATTGTTAAATTAGACAAATAAATATTTTGACAGTCTAGCCACTGAGATGGAATAAACTTAAAAGTTTATGAATTAAATAAACCTTTCGAATTATTAAAAAGCCAAAATAAAATAATCCTAGAGATTTATTGAGGATAATGTGATTTAAACTAAGAGAAAAAAAATAATTTTTACTAAACTTGATAAGTTGTATCAATTTTATCTTGAAATTTCAATTTCGTCAAATTGAACCATAAAATTGGAAAAATATTATTCAATTTTCACTAATTCAACTGTTAATAATCACTAATTTAATGAAAATCAAACTTTGCATAAAATTAAGTTTGATTAACACAAAATCAACCATGAAATAACTATGTCAAAATCTAATAACTAAAAGAAAAATCAAGTATATTATTGTTTTTGTCTTAATCCTATCCATTTCATATCAAATATATGTTTCATAATTTATTAGATGTCATGAACATATTTTTTTTAACCGTTCTTCAACGAAAATTTATCGAAAAATAAAAATTACAATATCCTTTTAAAAATTAAAGGTGAAAGATTATAATAGTTGTCCAAATTTAAAGTATTAAAAATTTCGAGTAAAAATGGATACCCCTTTCCAAGTCTAGTGTAAAAAGGGAATATTTTTTTCCTAAAACTAAATTATTTTGTTAAATCGAGAGAAAATATCTCCGTTTTTCTTTCCCTATTTTGGACATTTCACCTCCGCTCTTCAGTTAGCAATAATAATAATAATAATAATAAATAAAAAAACTAATGGCGCCCACGCGCGGTCCAAAAAGCGTGAGCGTGGGCCCCACTCCCGGTTTTCCAGTTTAAGAACTTTTGTTCAGTTCCGCACCTGATTGCCGCCCACTTCAGCACGACACTTGGCCTTATTACACTGGTTGTCGCCTCAAACTCGGATCTGCTTTTGTTTCCACCGTGACGTGGCATTTCGCCCCTTTTTCTTTTCTTAAAAAAAAATTCTTTTTTTTGGACTTTTATAAAATTATCTCATCCTTCTTCTAATCTATTATATAAAGAAACTCAATTTTCTTTGTATACTACTATAAACTTACATAACCTGTTATTTATAGTGTGATAATATGATATTTGAGCATAATTTTGAAAAATATTAATAAACAATTTATAGTCCAATACTATAATTTTGGTTAATATGAATCTTTCCAAGATTTTTCGAGAGGAGAAAAAGGAGAGCAAATTCTAAATTTAGAAAGGGAAACAAAACCGATCTCGTTTGAAATAAATATAAAAATAAAAGAAAAAAAATCCCCAACAAATTAGACATAATCGGCAATTTTCTTTCTTCCTCTGCCCTCTATTTGTGTCATTATGTCTAAATTTTTCCATTTTATTTTTCCTGAAAATGAGAAAAAAAGGAAAAAGAAAAAAAGAAAAAAGAAGAAGAAATTCCAAAACCGGCAAAATCTTGCATTAATCACTGAAATAAAACCCTAAAAGGATATCTTGTAAGAATATATCCGGTGGAATCAATCCCTGCCGTTCGTTTATTTATCCAACGGCTCAGATCTTCCCACCTCTCGTGCTTATCATTCCCCTTCCTCACTTCACTGTCTCCTTTCTTCGCTTCCTTTCTCTCTGTGAAACTAAAAAAAAATGGCGAAACGAAGCCCGTCTTCTGCGATCATCTTTTCTTTCCAGACCCAATCTGATTCGCATATTACTGTAATCTAATCACTAATCAATAAGTAAAAGAATCTCAAGTTTTGACCTGTAGAGCTATTTTTATGTTTTTTCTTTCTTCCCCTGTTTGGATTCTTGTCTGAAGCTATGGGGTGGTTGTAATTTTTGAGCCTGGGAATTGGTTGTTTGAAGCTTTCAAACGGAACCCCACTTTTGTTTTTTCGATTTTGAGCTCGTTTTTAGCTCAAAGTTGGGAGCTTTTTCTTTTTCTTCTTCTTCCGCAGTTCAGTTATGGTTACGGATACTTATTCCAAATTGGGGGCCGAAATTTCAATGCGATCGACGCTGAAAAGTGGCGATTATGGCGAGGATTTGGGGCTGTTGATACGGCAGCAGAGGCAGCACCACGAAGCTGTGAGTGATAGAGAGAAGGAACTCAGCCTCTGCCGGAGTGGCTCTGCGCCGCCGACCGTCGAAGGCTCTTTATCCGCCGTCGGCGGTATGTTTAATGCCTCGGATTTATTGGGATTCAACAAAACCGCCGGAAAAGGGTTTGTCTCCGATGAGGAGCTTCGCTCTGATCCTGCTTATGTCAGCTACTACTATTCCAATGTGAATCTGAACCCTCGCCTTCCGCCGCCGCTCCTCTCGAAGGAGGACTGGCGGTTCGCGCAGCGGTTGCACGGCGGAGGGGGTGCTGGGGGATTGGGGGGAATTGGAGATAGGAGGGAGGGGAGTAGAGGAATTGGTGGCGATGAAGGGGTTAATGGGAATGGGTCACTTTTTCTGTTGCAGCCTGGAGTCGGAGCCAAGGAGGATACCGGTGTCGAATCGAGGCGGGTTGCTGGTGATTGGACTGGCGATGGCCTTATCGGGCTGCCGGGTTTGGGACTTGGGAGTAGGAAGAAAAGCATTGCAGAGATCCTTCAGGTGATTATGCTTTTTAACAGTTTTTATATGAGCTTGGCTACTTTCCATTATGTATTGTTTGTTCATTCATGTTTTCGGGAAGATTTCTTTTTCCTCAAGTAGCTGTTAAGTTCATAAATTTTTGTTTGTTTTGTACCAATTCTGATGATCCAAGTATTCCTAATTGAACTAAATTGCATTCTGTTTCATGTTACTTATTATGAGTATTGTACTGATACTGGTTATGTTTTGTCTTTTCTCTTAATAGAAACTTTATTTTGTTAAGTTTCTGCTATATGGTTTGGTTTTTCATGGCAGGATGATTTAAGTAATGGAATATCCCTCTCCCGACATCCTTCTCGCCCGACTAGCCGCAATGCCTTTGATGACGCTCTCGAATCTTCGGAAGGCCAATTTGCTTACTTGCATCAAGATATGGCAGCAATTGGTGGGAACAAACAGGGTATATCTGCAGTCCAAGGAGTTGGTGCCTCCGCTCCTCATACTTATGCATCAGCAGTAGGAGCCTCCCTGTCCAGAAGTGGAACTCCCGACCCTCAACTCGTAGCAAGAGCTCCGAGTCCTCGTATTCCTACAGTTGGTGGAAGGATATCTGGTCCTGTGGATAAAAGAAGTTCTTTCAACGGGGTTTCGCTAAAGGCGAGTGAGTCTGCAGACCTAGTGTCTTCTTTTTCTGGCATGAATTTGTCGACAAATGGTATTCTAGATGACGAGAGCCACTTGCGGTCGGATATTCAGCAGGAGATCGATGATCATCATAACTTCTTCAATATGCAAACTAATCAAAATGATATGAAAAGGTATCTGGGTCTAAAGAACTCAGACTCTGGGAAGTTTCATCTACACTCATCTTCTCAATCAGCTAGGGGGTCTCATCAAAATAATTCTCTTGGGTCGGGTGTTGATCAAGCTGAATTCAACAAGCAAGGTGTTTCATCCCCTACTTCATATATGAAGGGGCCATATAAACAAACACTTAATAACGCACGAGGTTCCCCGTCTCACAATCAGAATATTGACAGTGCAAACTCTTCTTTCTTGAATTATGGATTTAGCGGCTATACGACTAATCCTCTGGTTTCCTCCATTGTTGGCACCCATCTTGGCAGCAGTAATTTGCCACCGCTGTATGAGAATGCTGCTGCTGCATCGGCAATGGGACTAAGTGGCATGAATGCTAGAGCATTTGGTGGATTACCTTTAGGATCAAGTATGTTGGAAACAGCCACCGAATTTCAAAATAACAACAGGTTGGAAAATCATAATACTATTCAGTTACCTGCACTGGATCCGTCGTATATTCAATATTTGGGATCAAATGAATACGCTGCTGCACAGGTGGCTGCCGGAATTACTGACCCTCCGTTGGATGGTGAAAGCTTGATGGGCAATGGATATATGGATTTACTGGGAGTCCAGAAAGCAGCCTACCTTGGAGCATTGCTTTCACCTCAAAATTCACAGTTTGTTCTACCCTATTTTGGCAAATCTGGCAGTTTAAGTCATAACTACTATGGCAACCCAGGGTTTGGTCTAGGCATGTCGTATCCTGGGAGTCCGTTGGCTGGATCGCTTCTTCCTGGCTCTCCTGTTGGGTCTGGTAATTCCATCAACCACATCGGTAAGAACTTGCGCTTCTCTTCAGGAATGCGGAATTTAGCTGGAGGTGGCATTGGAGGTTGGCATTCTGAAGCTGGTGGCAATATGAATGGAGGTTTTGTGTCTTCTTTGCTTGATGAGTTCAAAAGCAACAAAAGCAAATGTTTTGAACTTTCAGAAATTGCAGGCCATGTTTTCGAGTTCAGGTATTCGCCATTGGACGGCTTAGACTTCTTCTATGCTATTAGTAATGCAGCTCGAACTGAATGTAAATGTTTCTCTCATTTTCCTTCCAAACAGCTCTGATCAATACGGAAGTCGATTCATTCAACAGAAACTTGAGACTGCCTCCATAGAAGAGAAAGACATGGTTTTCCATGAAATTATGCCACAAGCTCTTTCCTTGATGACCGATGTTTTTGGTAATTATGTTGTCCAGAAGGTATTTCTTTTTTGCATTGACTTTGATCCCGACTTGCTTTCCATACTTGTATTAAGCATAAGATCATGGATTGACAAGATTGAATAACTACTAATTTGTTTCCGATTTGATTACGAGCATCGAGTTGTTTAATGTCTGTTGGCATCCAGTTTTTTGAGCACGGAACTGCATCCCAAATAAGGGAACTCGCTGATCAACTCAATGGACACGTGCTAGCACTTAGTCTTCAAATGTATGGCTGCAGAGTGATTCAAAAGGTCCGCTTTGCTGCTTGTTGTCTTATCTGAAAATCTTCAGATTCCTTTTGCATCACTTCCCTTTCACTTTTTGAGACGTCGCTCCCTGTTCTTTTATACAAACTTGAGTTTGAGCTAAAGTTCTGCTGCAATTTTTACACTAACCAAAATAATTTGGTCTCTCAAACATCATTTCAGGCAATTGAAATGGTTGACGTTGACCAGCAGACTAAAATGGTTACAGAATTAGATGGTCATATCATGCGTTGTGTACGTGACCAAAATGGGAACCATGTTGTACAGAAGTGCATTGAATGCATACCTGAGGACGCCATTCAGTTCATTGTTTCGACATTTTATGATCAAGTCGTGACACTGTCAACTCATCCATATGGTTGTCGTGTTATACAGGTAAGTTATTTCATACTGTTCCCTCTGATCTTTTATGAACAAAATTGCATCATTCTACGAAATTTTCTACAATAATCATTACATTTATTGGTTGCAATGCTAAAATC
Organism: Momordica charantia; assembly: GCF_013281855.1. Classification (NCBI taxonomy): domain Eukaryota; kingdom Viridiplantae; phylum Streptophyta; class Magnoliopsida; order Cucurbitales; family Cucurbitaceae; genus Momordica; species Momordica charantia. Next base: position 25,728,793 of record NW_028275167.1, on the reverse strand, counting down.
ATTCAATAATTTCCTCTCACAGAGAGTCCTCGAGCACTGCAACAACCCGAAAACGCAGCACATCATGATGGATGAGATTTTGCAGTCTGTCTGCATGTTGGCTCAAGATCAGTATGGAAACTATGTTGTGCAGGTTTGTCAATAATCAAGGCACTCTTTTTTAGTAGTTGGAAGGGCATTTTAAGTAGCTCTGGCCTGCATGAAAAATTGCTTATCTCATTGAGTTGTTTTGTAGTTTTTGTCACCAAAGTGCTGTAAGTTTCTAATTAGTTGCCCTTGATCTTAGCACGTGCTCGAGCACGGGAAGCCGCACGAACGCTCTGCTATTATAAAGAAACTGACTGGGCAGATAGTTCAAATGAGTCAACAGAAGTTTGCCTCCAATGTCATCGAGAAATGTCTCACTTTTGGAACTTCTTCTGAACGCCAGGCCCTGGTGAACGAGATGCTTGGTACCACTGATGAAAATGAGCCCCTTCAGGTATTGTCCACATCCCCTCGAGAAATTCCTCCATCCCCGACCATACCGAAAATGAAAGTTAATATAAAAGATCTCTATTGCCTTGGTATGACAATTTTAAGTAAGCCAATTCATTGTCTGCTCCAAAAGGAGAAATTTGAGAAAGATATTCCTTTCTCTACCTGTTTCTACTGCATTTTTTTGGTCTAAAGCACGAATTTTTATTGTCTTCCATTTTGAACTTGTCGTCCTGCAGATTCTTATGGAAAAAGGAAACCCAACGAATATCTTAACGTTCTTTACTCTGTTGTCAAATCCAGGTTATGATGAAGGATCAGTTTGCAAACTACGTTGTTCAGAAAGTGCTGGAAACGTGCGATGACCAGCAACTTGAACTAATTCTTAATAGGATTAAAGTTCATCTAAATGCTCTGAAGAAGTATACCTACGGTAAGCACATAGTCGCTCGTGTGGAGAAACTCGTCGCTGCCGGAGGTATGATCTCTCTATCTACCAATTATTTTACTGTATCTTTTTTTTTTACTTCTGTACTAGGTAGAACGTCCTTTAGAGCTTCAACCTATTCAAAACTTGCATGCGGTGTGAGGTGGATACTCAGTAAATGAGCGAAAAGGAAAAGAATAACGAGCGAGAATAAAACAGGATAGCTAGCAAAGTAGTGTTGGAAATTAAAAAAGGAAAAAGAAAAACACAAGGGAAGAGAAAATAAGAGATAGGGAACTCACACCATTCACTGGAAGTTCTCGAGTTTGTTCTTATGTTCGATCTTGATTGATATTATTTCGTTTCTTCAATGTCGGGGTATCTAAAACGAACTCAAATTGCATTGACAGAGAGGAGGATTAGCATTCTGGCTCCGAAGCCAGCGCAGATGGGTTAGGAAAACAGGGAAGGAAGTTGTACAGCTAACTGAGGATAGCACAAAGCGCGGTCTCTCTTTCCGCTTCCGTTTAATGTCTGTCTAGTAAGTAATAGCTGCTGTATCTATATGATTCAGATAGAAGCTGACTTGAAATAAGAAAAAAAACAAAACAAAACAAAACAAAAAAAAGAAGAAAAGAACTGTTGGCTGTACATTTTATAATCTGAGAGTATAGAGAAAGATGAAGGTAGATGAAGAGAGTTTGAGGGACAGATGAACAAAAAGGCCGATGCTGCCCCTAAAGAGAAGAGATAAGAAGTTTTTAGTATTTGAATTTTGTTTTAGGCTGTAAAAAGGGAGGAGGAGGAGGAGGAGGAAGAGGAGGTAGAAAAATCAAAATGTTTGATGATCAGATCATGGTTTGTACAAATATTAGCTTGGTGGAGTTATGCTTTTGTTTTTTTCTTTTAGGATTTTTCTCTTCTGATGATGTATGAGATTTTGATTCTTCATCTTTGTTATTTCAACTTTTTTTCTTTCTTGAAGTTGAGTTTTTTTTTTCTTCCTTTGCTTGTAAAATGTTAATTTAGTAGGCCATTTTGTTGAATTATGGGTCGTTTGCTGTTTCATCAATAACGACTTTGCTTGAATAGGATCTGTTCTATAGGTTGTACTACTCTGTGAAGAATCTATGATGTATGTATGATTTTAAGAATTGTTATCTTCTAGTAGGCCATTTTAAAAATGCTTTTGAATTTTCAGCTAAAGGTTTTGAAATTTGAGTACAATTTTTAATTAATTGTTTTTAAAAAAAGAATAGAAGGGTTATCAAATGCCACTTCTTTTTTTTTTTTTTGAAAATCAATTAATTAGTTTTGTTTTTACGTTTTAAAATTATTCAAACTTTTGAAATAAACCACTTTTAGTTTTTAAAATTTGAATGAATTTTATAATTATTTTCGGAAATAGATTGAACAACCAAGATTTGTAGCAAGTGAATGTGAGTTTCAAAAGGTACTTTTTTTTCTTCTTTCTTTTTTTGAAACATTTCAAAGGGTACTTTGCTTGGAAGAACTTGAGATAATTGATTTTTGGTTTTTCTGTTTCAACTGAAAAATTGGTGGAACGGTTTATTTATTTATTTATTTTACTTTCTATAACAAAATCTTTTTTTTTTTGTCCAACTAAAAAGAATATTAATTCATTTCTTAAAGAGCAATGCACAAACGCCTATAAAGACTATTTTTGGTTTCAATTTCTTCTATTGAAAAAAGTCTTCTTGAAGTATAAAACAAATGCATTTATCACTTTATGGTAGGGAAATTTAAGTGCCCACTGTTTCAATTTTTATAACTAAAATATCAATTTTAGAGAACAAAAAACCATTATATTATATTATCTCTCTCCTCCATTGTCAATGTATCCAAAGCATATTGAATTTTCAAAAACTTATTTTGAAAAGCAAAGGTTTATATACCATCATTTTAGTTTTGGTTTATTTGCTTCTCAGAGTCTTTATTTTGGCTTATATACTTTTAACTTTTGTTCATTTAATTAGTGTATCTTTAAAACGTTTGTTTTGGTTTCACTACGTTTAAAAAAGTGATCATTTTTAGTCCTATTTGTAAAATTTTAACACATTTTTATTCACAGTGGACTCTCTTTAATAAAAATTTATGATATATTTTAAAAATTTAAGGAGTAAAGTGTCATACTAAAATTATGATCGAAATAAATAAGAAAAAAATAAAATTAAGGGTTTTACATACACTTTTTTGATTTTTTGAAATACAAGGACCAAACAAAATCTTTCGAAAGTATATGGATTTAAATGAACAAAAATTGAAAATATAACGATCAAAATGACATTTAAACATTTAAAGTAATATGAAGTAATTTTACTTTTTTTTTTTTGTAAAAGAGACTTATCGATAAAACTTAGGTGCTTATGGCTTCTTTTGATAATCAATTCAACTTCTAACCAAAAAGATATACCTGGGTTATATTTCATTTCTTCGGCGTTAGCGACTATTCTCAAGAATCAAGAATCAAAAAGAGAGGGAAGCCCTATAAGTCACGGGGAAGGTTCGTTTATAGGTTCATTTCTCTTAATTGTTTTTTTTTTGTGACAATGAGAGAGCATCTAAGTTTTATCTTTTAATCAATATTCTTTTGTTCCCAAAAGTAGACATTGAAGAGACAAATGGTGATTCCCAACACATGCTAGGTAAGCAAAACATGGATTTTGCTCATTCATTGACTTGGAAAATACATTGCTAGGATCAACATTTTTCACAATGCACATTGAAACACAAAGTTACAAAATGGGACAATAGAAAAACTTAGAAACCAAAGTGACAATATAATTTTTATTTTGATATGTGATTTGCTTCCACAAAAGAAGAAAGAACAAAAAGGCCTGAAAATATATAGGTCAGGCAAATCCGATCAGCATCATGAACACAACAACTTGAGTCTCACCATCTTCTTCATTTTCATCAAATCAGATCAGATCAGATCAGAACTCAAGCTTTAGAAAGCTCCTCTGGTAATGGCATCTTCATTGGCATTGCCAAGAGCAGCTTCATTCAAGTACTTGTCTGCCAACTGCACCCTCTTCACATTCTCTTGCTCTTGAACCAGCATGTTACCATACTCCAACAGCTTCGCCAAGGTCATCTTCGGCTGCTCGAACTTCGGTGGTGGCTCTTTCGAGTTCACCAGCTTCTTCCCCACGCCCTCCACTCCGACTCCGACGATCCAATTCCTTACTTCGTCGTCGTACACTCTTGCCCTCAATGCACCGAAGAAATCTGTGTGCAAGTTTGTTTCAAGAAGTCAGATAGACTTGCAAGCTTCTACTTTTAGGTTTACTACAGTTTAACGAGAAATTTTAGAGTTGTCATGTAGTTCTTAAATAACTCATAGATGTTATAGGATCCTATATAATTCTTAAAAATGTTGCTGACTTACAATAAATGAGTTGTACTTATATTTTCTAACATGTTTAGTAAAGTTCCTGTGCTCAAGCTCTTGTAATATCATTTAAAAATGAGGAGCACATATAAGAGGAGTGTTGGGAACATTAATAAAAGATTAAAGATACCGTAATTAACTTATTAGCTTAAAATTTTGGGTGAGAAGAGACTTACCAATGGATTGTCCCGGGAAAGTATCGACCAGCTTGACAATGTCCTCAACGGGGACGTTGTCGGTCCTGAAGATACCTGTGCACACACCGATACGATCTTCTCTGGTCGGAGCCCAGTAGAACTTCTCCATACGACCGTCACGAATCAAGGGAGCGTAGAGGGTGGAGAAGTCGTTACCAGTGACGATGATCGGAACACGGGGGTTGTCCTCCTTGTTGTACATTCCGGGGAGCTGGACGTTGGTGGGGTTGTCGGCGATGTTCATGAGGGTGGCGTTGACCATCTGGTTGTTGACGGTGTACTGCGTGGTGCCGCCGAGACGACCGGCACCAGCGTCGAGATCGTTGATGAAGAGGCAGGACATCTTCCCCTTCTTGATTATGTCCGCCGCCTCACGGTACCTCTGACGGATCAGCTTCGCCGGCTCTCCGGCGTTTCCACTTTCCAATTCTCCGGCGCTCATCATGATGGGGCTGTAACACAACGCCAGAAAATTAGTGTTGGTAAAGGAACTACTCTAGACAACTATACAAGCTTAAAACTCGCGAGTTCAAAACACGATTCACTCACCTGATTCCCATCTTGGCAAATACGAGTTCACATTGGAAGGATTTCCCTTGTCCTTTGCCTCCCCAGATACCCAAAATGAGAGGAACCTAACAAAATACACCATTAGTAAGAAAATTTTCAGAGGGACAAAATTTAGAAAGAAAGTTTTAAAATTTGGAATTCTTTTATAATTTTTTTAAATAACCAAAAAAGGCAAATTGAACCTTACTTTCCCCCTGTCACTAATTCAAAATTTTCTTGTAACGCGAGTTTGGAATAATTTTTGAAAGGATAAAAAATGCTTTTAGCTCAATTAAAAGAACTTTTCACAATTTTTCAAAATACACTTATAAAACAGTTCCAAAAGTACTTACAAAAGAAGTATTTCATCTAAAAACACAATTTTTCTAAAAGTCATCTTGAATTCTTTAAATCTGCAGGGATTTAAAACCTTGATGTTTGGGAGGGTCATGAAGTTCTTGGAAATGTGAATGACCAACTTGTCCAGAAAAGCAGGAGCAATGTAGAAACCATCCATGTTGTTGTCCAGATTGTACCTATATATGAACCGTACAAACCGCGGTTATCAATCAAATCGAGGAAAAATTATAAAATATGGCCGCATTAATAATTCGTTGGATGCAAATTCAAAATCTGTATGTGTTTTGATAGTCGATATTTTGACTACTTACTGTTTAAGTCCAGTACTGAGGTATTCATAAGAGCTCATAACAGCATAATGGGTTCCATCATTCATGGGGGCCTGGAAGAGGGAGTCCACCATTCCCTTTCCTCTTGTGATGTCTTGTTGGTCGTCGGACGTGTCATAGGCGAGCCCTCTCCACTTGTCTTTCGACGTCTGCTTCTCGAGATCTTCATCAACATCTGACGCCACCACCTTGAAGCTGCCCGAGGAGGCTTTCGAGTTGACGATTCTCGAGTTCACCGCTTTCTTCAAGCTGCTACCGAAGAACACCGAGCTTGGAACTGAAGTTGTCGAGCCAGAGCCGTTCAGGCTCAACTAAAGAACAACACCGCAAAACGTCAGAGATATGAATAAAAGACTAAAATTTCAGAAATCGAGGTACTCTGTTCAAACTCTTAGTTAATATAATTATCTCTGGAGTCACTTATTAAACTTTAAGCTAACTTTCAAGCCCATAAACAGGGTGAAAATTAAGAATACAAATAAAAGATTAAATTTTTACAGTGAATTTTCTCTTATAGTCACTTATTAAACATTGTCTGACAGCTTAAACTTTTGAGTACCGGAGTAAAGAAAATCCAGAACTATCTCTTTCGTACAAAAAAAGAAAGGGCCAATTACGATTCGAGTATAAAAAGAAGGTTAAGAACTCACCGGGGCTCGGTTGACGACTCCGACGGTAGCGGCGGAGGCGGCCATCGGGTTTTCGTGGGTGTGTGAAGGGAGAGCACAGAGAGGAAGGTGATTGGAGAAGAGGGATGATTGGAGGATAAAGGGCAGTGGGCAGTGGGCAGTGACTTTATAGAGGCAATGGATATGGTGATTTTGAGGCCATTGAAAAATGATATCCTAACCATGAGTTTCTGCAATTCTCAACAACCACACAGTTGAGATTGGCTGGAGGGACACGTGGCAGCAGGACAGGGCTTGTTAGTTGATCCTCAGAAGACCCTAGTGGTTGGCTTTAAAGGGACCTTCTTCTCCATAAAAATTATGGCCATTTCATTGTCACACAACCAAGCTCACCCATTGGTCCATTTTCCTCCAAACAAAAACAACATAATTCCTAAAGTTTGATTAAAAAAAACCCAATAATTTAACCTACACAACCCCGTCGTGTGAAAATTCTGCCGCTTTTTTAATCCAACTTTACATTTTGTGGTTAAAAAATACGAGTAAGATTCACTTATCTATTTAAATACAGTAGATTTAGATCGCGATACAATTAAACTAGGTAAGAAGGTTAGTGGAAACTCTTACTAATTAGTACAGACAGAGAGGATGGAGTTTTAAAAATTTATTTGTCTATTTTTAGATTGGATTTGGAAGGAGTATTTTGATGTTATATGTTAAATAGTACTTTGAAAATAAGAAAAAAAAACTTGCTCTCATTTTCTTATTAGTATGATATAATTTAAATAACAATAATGGTGTTTTTTTTTTAAATAATACTTCATTCAACCGAACTAGTGCGCCATTAAGGCTACCAAGTTTTGACAGTCGCTTTAACAACGCTTAGAAGCCAATTAGGAAAATTGTTCAACCACAAATTAGGATTTCCAATAATGAAAGATTTCTTTGATAAACAATGAGCAACTTTGTTTGATTCTCTGCAGCATGCCTAAAAGCGCAAGCATTGAATGATTTGGCCAGATGCTTCACGTAATCGTCCACCCAGGACGCTTCTTCTCCTTGCCAAGCAATGCGCCAGTCGCAAACCCTCCGACCTAATCGCGAGGATTTTGGCCATCAGAGAAGAGATACCACCATGTGTAAATCAACCAATGCCGCCTGAATTTCGTTTCTATCATTGCAAATCAAGGCCCCAATTCCATATATATCCCCTGTAATCGAAGCGTCCGAATTAATCTTCATCAAGAAGCCCGCAGGCAAAGGGATGATAGTAATATTAATGTTTTTAAACAATAATTGTGTTTAAAAATATTACATTATGAATTATAAAAACAATTTGAAACTATAACTCAAATAGATAGATACTAATATTTCATCATAAATATGATCTAAATTTAACTCATTTATAGTATTCTACATTCATGTGACATCCTAAGCATAGTTCGAATCTCACTCCCACATATTATACTAAAAAAAATATATTCTTCATTCGGTAAAGTGATGTAATTTTTAAATAATAAATGTAAATTCGAAAATATAAGGATGTCCCGATCTGAAGATTGAGCTTCCAAAGAGGAATTTGAATCACAAGTTCACGTGAGAGGCCCATTGGCCATTGGTGCTTTGAAATTTTGGATGTACAAAATTATTGAAGTATTTGTTTTTTCCCATCAGATGAGAGGTTAAGAGGAGGGATAAGGATAGGTTCATTTTCAGCCTTCCCTCTTCGTAACAAAATCCAGAATTTCCATTTCATTTTCTTTTCGCTCTCTACTATTTTAGATCGTATGTATTACTGGCTTGATTTAGTCCTTAATTGTGCCCCACATTGGGACCGAGGGCACGATGCGCATGACTATGACCTATGATTTTAAGAATTAATATATCATAAATGTCTTTGTAAAAATGTTATAAAAAATTTAACAATGGGTACAAAATGGAAATTATTTTTCCCACTTTCTTACTACTTTAGAAATTTAATTTCATCACACTAAACTAGGAGTATAAGTGAGAGGTGAAATAAAGGGAGAGAAATGATTGGTATGTGGATGAGTGGTCTAAATTAGGTTGAGGGGTGGGAGAAAATTAATGGGCATGTGAGAGAGAATTTAATTTGTATGAGACAGAGAAAAAAATGTGCGGGTAAAATTATTATTATTTATCTTCAACATGGTAGGATGGATAATTAAACCATCTATGATTGAGGGAGTAATATGTGTTTTATTCGAGGTTTTAAATGTCTATGTAAATGTCAAGACCTCAATTTCATGGAAATGTTGATAAAATATCGATATTGATGGATATTTAAGTAAAAGTTAGAAAAATTAAAAGAATCGTAAAAAATATTTAAATGAACAAATAATCATTTTCCTATTTCTAAATTAGTTAAAATAATTAATCTTAATATTATGAATATATTAGTGATATTTTATTGATATTTGTAATATTTTGTCGATTTTCTTGTACTCTGATGTAAATGTTGAATTACCCCTTATGTCGATGTCGAACCCATGAAAACATGAATATATCGATGGAAATGTCGAATATTGATTGATATTGATGGAAATATCGATGGATATGTTGAGGAATATTTAAAATCATGGTTTTATCCCCGATGAATTTAGGGTTTGTTTTGATATGTTTATTATTTTCAAGATTAAATTGATTGAGTAAATATGTTTTTGTCAACTTTGTTTTTTAAAACTATTTTTGTATTATGTGATCCTTTTGAAAATAATATTGTTTTCACTGTTTATTTTAAACTTTAAAATACAAAATTATATTAAAAAGATAAAAACTTTGATAAGTATATTATTTGATGTTCTAAACTCGTTTTATTTTTGTTTTCTTTATTTATTAATTTTTTAGCACACTATGGGGTGGGTGATCGAACTCACAACCTCTTTTGGTTGAAGATATATATATGTCAATTACCGCTATATGTTCACTTCGACATTCATTTCATTTTTGTTAAAATTAAACATGTAAAATATAATATACTATCACTTATATAATATTGCAAAATAACAATTTTACAAAATTTATAACATATATGTTAATAAATTATTAATAGTATTTTAGATTCACCTAAATATTAGTGGGTACTATTATTAGTTTACAAATATATTACTAAATACTTTAAATAATTTAAATTTAAATTGAGTTTTAATTTACAAATCTACTATCAAACATATATCTAAAAACACTAATAACCTTAATTTTGTGTTTTTTTAGTACTCAAAAGTTACATGTGCTCCAGAGAGAGTGATGGACCAAAGAAAGAGACACGTGGCTCGAGGAGAAAAAAAAAACCTTGAGATGATAGCCTATTGGGCTTTTAAAAAGTAAGGCTTCCAAGCCCGAGAAAAGCCCAATGAAAATGATAAAAAAAATTAAAAAAAAAACTCTTGAAATTTATGGCTAAATATATTTTTACTCTCTGTTTCGTATTTTCGTAAAAAAATGGTAGACGTGGGCATAAATAAACTAGTAATTAAGACGTTATTTATCTATATAAAAGTTGCGTTATTTATCTGTATAAAAGTTAGAGGTTCGAACTTCGATCTTTTATTGAACTATAATTGACATAGAACATTATTTTGTACAGACAGAAAGAAGATGATCGTTATTTGCCATTTTGATGACATCATATTTATCGGAAATAATAGTAGTGCTGTGTTTGGGAGGATCAAGTCCATGGAAATATGGTCTTTAAACCATATAATCTGTACAGGATGATTGATGGATGAAATACTAGATATATTCTAAATTTCTCGTACCCATTGGCTAGCTTATGGAAATAAACTGACTGTTTGCACTAATTTGGACACGAATGCGTGAGTTATATTGAAAATACTTAGTAAATTATTTAGATCGAAACTTGAATTTGCACTGATTTGCACTTTACTAAGTCCTAATTACTAGAATTTAATTAACTTAGAGTGAGTCTGAGATGTGGTTAGAAAAAATGTTTTTAAGTGAATCATTTTGTATAAATATTAATAAATAAAAAGTATATAAAAGTGATTTTTACATGGTTTTAGAATTTCTCGATCTAGTTTCAATTATTGAAATTTTTAATAATTAGTTAAAAATACTTTTAATTTACAACTCTTTAAAATTTTATTCATATACTACCAATTTTCTATTTGAAAAGAAAAATAATTTTAGTCTTCCTATAAACCCTTTAAAAAGGGTGCCAAAACATTTACTTGATCAAAACTACTATATATATACATGGATAATATTATTGTGATTTCCAATTTTATAATAACTAATCAAGTTTTGTCTGGCTAACCTAAGGTTAGCTCAGTCGTAATTGACACTCGTTTCTAAATGAGAGGTAAGTTTGAATTCCCATCCTCATTTGTTGTTAAAAAAAAAAAAGTTGTGTGCTAGCGAGAGACGTAAGATTAGAAACAAGAAATAATAAATAAGTTGAATTAAGAACGTTACACGTGACTTAAAAAACCTAAAAACTGTAACTTTTTTTAGGCCAATCACACTCTCCGGTTTCTATTTTGTCACTAAAAAACCCTACTCTCCAAATTTCACTCTTTATCATCAACCTTTTTTTTTCAAAGGGATTTTATTTTTGCTGCAACAGCATATGGTTGAGATACTCATAAATCAATTAAATTTACCAAATCCATCCGCTTGAGTTTTTTGATTTAGTAGTGTTTTATTCATCCTTAATATAGTATTAGAGTGAGAGGTCTTGTATTCGAACCCAATGTCATATGTATGATGATGGGAGCTATGAGTGCAGGTATGTAATCGTTAATTTGACTTTCTTTGCCACGTCCAAAGCAAACATATTTAGTTAAAAAAAAAAAAGATGATGTCCAAGAAAAACACATAAATATTCTAGAGATTTAACAAAACTAATTAGATCAACAATAAACTAACTAAATTCATACATTTAATATAGCCTAGCTATGTGTATACCATTACATCAAATAATACCAAATTAATCAGAACAATGTCATTTCAAAAACAGAATAGGTTCCACAAACAAAATGGCCAAGTTCAAAACCAAACAAAAATGGAAAGTAATATATTGCATCAATCAAATCAAGAGCCAGTTTGTCTGTCTTTTTTACTTTTTCCATTCTCTTGCCAGTGCCAACTTGTTTGTTTGATTGACAGCTTAAACAATTGGAAAAGAATTTACAAAGCACAATAAAAACCATATTGCTAAAACTGGCCAAACCAAACAAACAGACAAACATTAGTAATTAAAAATTGGAAAAGAAAGAAGAAAAAAAAGTGTGAGGGAATATGCACATGATGATACACAAAAAAGACACTTAATTTCATCGTTAAACTCGAAAACCAATAAGCCAACCCTCCACCAATATCCTTAATTTGAATTATTCCCATGCCCATGCATGCATTTCATTGCACAACCAAAAGCTCAGAATTGACACAAAGTTATGCCTCACCCCTCAAAAAGTATAATATTTTAAGTTACCCTCGAGACATTTCACCCAAGAGATTGGCCTAGTTAGTGGGACAAGTTTTGAAAAAAACTTAGGTGCCTACGAATAGATAAGACAAATTTATGAATGTACGAAAAAAGAGAGAGAAAATAGAATAAATATCTGTCAAGGATAGTAAGTTGGAGGATACTTACCTACCACTAAAAACTTAAGCTTTATCCATATTTTGAAGAAAAAAAAAGAAAATCCTACCGTTAGAAAATTTAATGATGGGCAGCAAAAATTTCTAGTCTTATCACGAGCTCATATTTTTGTTGCAACTCCCTATCTCTCCTCTCGAGGAAAGAAAAAAGTATATATCTTTATTTCATCTCTGGTATCTGTATGCAACAAAAATTTTAGGTTCACCAAGATAAATAAGTTTTTAAGAGGAACAAATTTTAGCGGATAGTACTACTCTAGTTAGTGACAAACTTACTTTGTAAAGATGTAATACTAATTAGCAAAAGATTGATGCTCATGTTTTCATTGTAACTAAATCTCCATGCCTCTCGTTTAGAAAAAAGTTTATGTTTTTATATTATCGTCATCTCTTTGTAAGACAAATAAATGAGAGAAAAAATATTTATAAATTTTTCATCTAAAATTGAAGATACAAAACTTGCATAAATAGGCAAATTGTAAATAATAGTCTTAGCCAACTAAAGCGATAATTATTTTAATCAAAACATTTGAGTTCTTAATTATTAAAAAAAAGAAATACAGCTACGACAAATGTTTTATCTTAAAATAACATTTAAACTCACAATACTGCAACAATATCTTGCATCTCTCTGATTTCTTGAAGAAAGTTTATGGTTTTATTTAATATAATTTTGATCTCTCTAGAAGAAAGTTTTGTGCTTTTTTATTGCTAATAACTGTTGCTTATGCTGCTTGAAGCCTTTTGTTTTGCATTGGGAAGACAAAAAGAAGGGGTTGTTTTACCACTAACACCCATAATTAAGTGGCCAACAGCCAAACCCCATTAGGTTTTAGGATTAAAATATGAAACCATAATCCATAATTAATTAAATAACTCTAATAATTAAGGATAATTATAGAGAATTAACTTATGCAGACAAATAACTACCACGACTCATGCAAATCTATGTCCAAATTCCAAGCCCTACGCTTTGTGTTCTTTTTTACTTTTTGCACAAAAAACGAAGAGTTTGTTTTTGTTAGCCGAAATGCACCAACCCATCTCTTGATTTTGACTCAAAACCATTATAATAATAAATTATCAAAAATGGGGTTGCCAATTTGGATTTTGCTCAAGAAGGGGCTCCTTTTTCTTCTCGAACAAGGGTTGGATTTTGTTGACATTTTTTTTAATGGAGGGACCTAGTTGATTATAATATATTTTTTCTCTACATATATCGAAGAATTTAGAATTTTAACAGATGAAAGACGAATTAATGGTATATTTAGCTTCTTTTTAGGAAAAATGGAAAAAAAAAATGAAGGATTTAATTAAAATTTATTTTGGTCCCCCAGATATTCTGGATGGTTTGGGGTCTCAAAAAATAATCTTGAGGTCTTAGGTGGGTATGAAGACAATGCGCACAACCGACTCCTAGATAATAATAAAAAAAATTTATTTTACTCTATAAACTTGTAAGTATTTTGTTTTATTCTTTAAATTTTATATATACAAAAATCTCAATCAATTTGGAGACCTAAAACTTAAAGATGCATTATATATACATATATATATAAACATCTTATTTACTCTCATTGGTACACCGAACGTAAAATTACATGTGCCTTGTATAGTATTATATTTAACAAATTTACAAAATATTAATAGTCAAGGAATAAAATGATTTTTGTTCTACGCAATTTTAGGATATACATATATTAAAAATGATAAATAAGAATGGGAACGAAAATATTATAAAAATTATTGCATATCAAGTTTCTGAAAACTAAAAATAATAGCAAAATAAATAAATAAAGATGTTACCAAATTTGGTGACTCTAAATATAAGGCTAATTATAAAGTCTAATAATTGCTTGACTATAAACTTGATCATTTAAGTGGCAAAAAATAAAAAATAAAAAGATTTGATCATTTAAGTCGATATGATCATAGATTTAGCTGTAATTGACATCTATTCATTCCCTTTAGTTTTAAGGTTCGAACTTCCATACTTATCATTTATTTATTAAAAAAATCTTAAATATCTAAAAACAAATATTTATGACTATACAAAATATGAATAGAGAGTATTTGATGCTCAAGGTGAAGTAATTGAGATAGACTTTATTTTGGGACAAAATTAGGAAAAGGACAATATATACTTTGAAAACATAAAATGACAGTTTCTTGTTCTTCCTTGTTTCAACATTTGTTTTGAGTCGTTGCCGACAGAGATTTAAAAGGAAAAGGCATTAGGGTTTGTTCAACCAAAATCTTGAATATTTCTTGTTTTTTAGTTATCATTATGCATATGTATTAAGATATTCATTAGTTTATCAATTAGAATTTTGAATTATTTTTGCAAAGTTTATCGTTTAAACTAATAAATAACAAAATCAATAAGTTTAAAGTCAAAACAAAATTAGTTTAGACATCTTTGATAATAATTTTGTTTTTGAATGAAAATTAAGCTTCTTAAACACTACCTTCGGTATTTTTTTAGTTTTGTTATATATATACTTTTTAATATTTCTTCGAAAATAAAAAAAGTAATTTTTTCTATTTCTCATGATCGATGTTGTATGCCTTATGCTAATGGGTCCTTACAACCAAGGTAACCTACCTTGGACCGAGCAATATTGTGACCAGTGCAAGGCTCAGACTTTAGACCTCAAGGTACATAGGTGTGGTACCTCAAGACCCCAAGCGCTTGTGATTGCGCTATCCCCTGAGAGACTAAAAAAACAATTTTCAAAAGCTTATTTTTGCTTAAATTTGGCTAAGAATGTAAATTTCTTCTTGAGAAAGGTGAAAATATACTAAGAAAATTGTAAGCAAACAAGCATAACTTTAAAAAACTAAAAGCAAATAAATAGTTATCAAATGAGGCCTTTAGTGGTCAAAATATCTCTATCTTCTTCGAGGTCGTGTAGGTTTTGATCATTAGCCCGATATTTGTTTCATTAATCTCTCCGAACTAAAATTTGACAATTATCTCTCACTCCATGATATTGAGTGTACCTTAACCCTAACTAAACTCCGTCATCTTTTTAATTAAAACTTATGTTTCCTTAAACCAAAGGAATAACTCATCCAAGTCTCTCACCAAATTCTTTTCCACAAAATCAAGTTCTCATTATATGAAAAATCCAAATATGAGCCTTTACATGCTAATTGAATTAGCTGAAATCAAACACTTGATCACATCCAAATAGGCTCTTTGAGCCCCATGATCATGAGATAAGAAATGACGACTAATTAGTTTTAAGTCTCATAATTTTCCATGAAGAATCTTTCGAAAAATAGGCTCTTTTAAGGCACAAATTGGGAAAGCCCTTACCCCAATATGAGACTGACATTGTAGCCCACCAAGGAGACCCCCCTAAAAAAACACACAAACTTTACCTAAAAGTGCTTCTGCCTTTTGAATAGATCAAAAAGAACCCTACCCACCAAAAAAAAGGTAAAAGAGAAAAAACCCATAATGCAAAATGATGAGTTATAAAGGCCAATTTTTCTTGATCTTCTTTAATCTTATCAAACTTGACTTGTGCTTAAAGGAAATCTTATAATTGTGACCTATAATGACAGGGTTTGCCTACTCTTCTTCTTCTTTTTCTTCTTGTGGTGCCTGCAAATTTCTAAGGCGAAAATGCAGTGATCAATGTGTTTTTGCTCCTTTCTTCAGCTATGAAGAAGCCACTTCCCATTTTGCAGCTGTTCACAAAGTGTTTGGTGCAAGTAATGTTTCGAAGCTTCTCTTACACCTCCCTGTGCACAATCGAAGCCACGCTGCCATTACTGTTGCTTATGAAGCTCTTGAGCGAATGCGAGATCCCACCTATGGCTGCATTGCTCACATCTTCGCATTGCAGCAAGAGGTTGTTCCAAAACCCTAAAAGTTTAAGCTAATAGATTAGGATAAATTTGATTTTTCATTCATATTCTTACCCCTCCTATTCGCGATCTTAGAAAATAGTGGGTGCAATATCCAATGAGTGATTATCAATAGTAAATAAGAAAAAAAATAACATCGCACTCATTTCAAATATAGATTCATGTTAAATCGTTACTTAACCTAGAAATAATTAATTTTATCTCAAAATCAATTGGCAATAAAAAGAGTAGCCTGGTTATAATATTAACTTTTGTTAAGGCCCCTTATCTTTTCAGCGTGGGATCCTTTATAACATACCTTTTCAAGATGTTGCTCTTTTGGGTTCACCAATCTTGGTCGGGTCTCTTTTTTTGATCGAATACTCGTTTGAGCTTTTAGGCTTTGATATTATCAATATTATTTATGAGGTTCAATCTCAAAATCAATTCACAATAACAGGAGTAACGCACTTATAATATTATAAACCATTTTTGTTATATTTAATCTTTTTAACTTGAGATCCTTGACAATAACATATCGGTGTTCAAACACAATATTTTCTATTATATCAGGTTAAACCCACCTCCAAACCTAAAACCTACGTTGATGGACTACAACAAGTTCACTTTTTTATTCATATTCTTAACACTCTTCCCACTTTAACAACTCCATCGAATCTCCTTCTCGCAGGTTGCAAGCTTGCAAGAGGAGATAGAAATTCTCGGGAGCCAAATAGCCAACTTCACCACTGCAACCGACACCGTTGCAACGACCGAGAATCCGTTTATAGAGCTCCAAGTCTCGCAGCAGCTGAGTGATTTTGTGATGAACACAGATGATTATCAAAATCATCTATTTTCTCAACTGCCTCACCAAACTTTTGATCATCGTGGCCAAAACGATGCTCAGATGATATCTCCATTGTGTTGCTTAGGGGAAGAAAATGGGTATTTTGGGTGTAACCCAAATGCTATGGAGAACTTTGCTTCTTATCCATGGTAGTTAGTTTTGGTGAAGAATAAGCTAAGAGATTGAAATTTTGTAGTTGGCCGTTGGCATGGAAGATGAATATTGGTCAACAAATTAAAGTTGATAACTTTAAGAGATATAAGGATAAGTTATTTGGTTTTTAGCAAAGGGTTTTTGTAATTTTATGTTGAAGATTTTCTTTTAAAGCATGTAAATTTTAGTGCTTTTTAAGGCTATGACAGGAATGACAAGTGGGTAATTCAATAATGACTACTGAATGAAATATTAGCTCTTTTGAGCTGTCTTTTTTTCTTGCCTGCCATCACTAATCAGTAGAAATTCTTACCCAATGTGATTTTTGGGATTTAAATAAAAATTTTAGCCACTAAAAATATATTAGAAAATCAGTAGAAGTTCTTACTGATTGTAATCGTTTTGTTTGCATATGATTTGTACTTTTTGAACTTTTTTTCAAAAGAATTTCTGATTTAAAAATAATTATTATTTGTATAGAATTAACAAAAGACTAATACAAATACAATTTAAACTACAATACAAAATAAGGGAGAAAAAATGTGTAGAGAGAGATGTTATATATAATTAATGAGAGAGTGTTTGCAGAAAGAAAGTAAAAGGAGGAAATTAATTAAAAAAAGATATTAGTGAAAGAAGCGTGTAAGTAAAGAAAATGTGCAAAAAGGATTTAGTGAGATGTGCAAAATAGTGATTGCGAACAATATGTGCAAAGAAGTCAATAAAAAAAAAGTATCGAAGTTTGTAGGAGCTAAAGAAAATACTCGTAAAACACCTACGAATGGCTTTCTCAAAAAACATTTTTAGATATTTATAACTTTTTGAAAAGCACTGTATCAACCTCAAACATAAACTAGTTAGAAAATGCTAATATCTATTTAAACGTAAGTATAGTTCAATACGTTAAAACATCAATGTATCATCTCTTCTGAGTTCAAATTTTCACTCCCAATAAAATTACTTTGGACTTGCCAACACTGAGTGTAGCTCAGCACCTATCTCTAACCAAGAAGTCAGGAGTTTGAAACCTCCTACCCCACCTAAAAAAAAAGAAAAAAAATTACTTTGAACATGGTTACAAGTTCTCATACATTATATTATTATAATTACAAAGGAGAGATTTAGGTGGGCTAATTAGCATCATGATCACCACTGTGAAGGCCCACCTCCCATTCTAATGGGATAACAAAGGCCATGCACCCATTTTTCCACAGCCGAAAAAAAAACATATATATATATATTTTTACAATCACTCCCTCCCTCTAGTTTATTGTTCAAAAGGCTCCACCAAAAATGATTAACTTGCCAAACCCTATTGGGGACCTCATAGGTGAGGTTCTATTTTATAAGTTCCATTGAAGAGAATATTATTGAATAGGAGGAAGGTTCTATAATTTACCTAATCAATGTACGAGGATCATACAAAATAAATTAACGTACCTTCTAAAAATAACATGAGTATAACTCAACTCGTTGTAACATCTATCTCCAATTAAAAAGTTGTGAATTCAATACTTAAAAAAATTACCTAAATATCAACTTACTTGATAAAACAGTATTTTTTTTAGTACAAAAAATTTAAGACTAGTGTCTTAACCAAATAAAATAAACTACATTCAAGTTGGCAATCAAAAATATTTTTAAAGCTCTAAATATACTTAGAAATAGTATTGTATTAAAAATTGTAGTATTTCGATAGCACGTAGAAAACTTAAAATATAAAAAAGGAATTAGTGAACAAACTTATGATTTTAAAAACAACAAACAACGGCATTCAACGAATCGTCTCGAGTTGAACAAGTCATGTTCTACCACCAAGGAAGACGATTGTTCTTTTGTTCAATTTTCTTGATTGTTTTAAGTGATTTCAGTTTGCAAAACAGTTTGGAAATCATAGACAAGGCAGGATGAGAGATGAGACATCATAAGAATTAGATTCTCCATGACATAGCATTAATTGGATGCAAATTTTAACTCTAACCACAACCATGAATAGCAGCACCACAGCCTCACTGGTGGTGTCGGAGGACCCCGACATCCCAACCCGGTCGCTGCCCTTGTTTCGTTCCTAGTTTCTCGTCAAAGTTAAACATGTTACCAACAAGCTCTTCCAAACCATTTGCAGAAATATAAAGGGTTATGCAACTTTTTGGCATAGGTAATATTTCTCATTCACGCCTTTCTTTCGACATCGATGGTATTCCCAGCAGACAAATGGTGAAATCGACCAAAATAAGAGAAGGAAAACTGGGGTATACAGTCACAGATATCCTGAAAATATGCCTAGTTATATAGGGGAAGTGGAAAATTCATATTGGTATTTGATATTTCACTCGTAAGAGAGAATCAAGCCAAAATCAATCATTTTCACTGCAGTGAGTACATTTCATAAATGTCGATGCCATTCGAATCCATCAATCAAAAAGCAAGAGGTCTCATCTCCCTACACCCTTCAAACTCAAGAACCGATCAGTGCAAGTACTCATTGGTACAAAGCAAGCATGCTATACTCGGATAGAACTATATCAACTTCCAAAACAATCAAGATTATCAGCCTAATTAACCTCGAATTATACTCTTCGAACATCGCATTAGTAATATGTTTCTCCTACATCCAATACATGATTTGTGACAATTCAACTATCATTAGAAGATTCAGTTTTGGTTGAACTCAAATTCAATATCTACAACAAACATCTAGAATTTCAAGTCTCAACAGATAACTTTTAAGGGAAAAAACTTCTCACCATCTACGGGCATGCTTTTCAACCCTAAGAACTACCACCTTGAAACTTTCCCTAGCACGGAATTCGATGTCCATTCACTGGCCGTTATCTTTGACAAATAGTCAAGTTTATGATGATAAAATGAAAACTTTAACAAAAATGAATTTAATGTATTAATCATATCAATGATTCGACATACCACCTTGTCTACTAAGCAACCGCCAGCTAACTTCTGGCTCTAGATATATCTATCTCATACACGAACTATATTGCATAATAGTCAGAATGACTATACACATTCCATTTTAATCATTATATACAATGTTACCGTAGACGTTTCTTAATATTCATGTTGATAAAGTATTCATCAAACATCAAAACCATATAAACTGTTCATCACCTAGAGAATTATGCTTAATTATCAGTGTAATGAGAATTATAGTGATTTATAGGTAGCAGTACATAACATTTAAACAACAATTTATATACAAGTGTGGGGAGGGGAGTAGTTGAGAAAATTCAACATAAATTTGGCAAAAGCCCACATAGATAACCAAATCAAACCTATCACTATCGTCATTTTATGCATTCACCTAAAAATCTTATCAACTTTACCATTGAAACCAAACATCGTCTAACCCAAAGCTAAATGACATTTCATCCATCGTTACAGATCCTTTAGAAGGAGTTTGTTTTGCAAGTTCCAATATTTTGAGAATATATGTGGTCTCGAATTGGAAACTTCAAGACTAGAACGTCTCATAGGCGTGTATAAGAATGGGTTGTAGATGTCTTAAGTTGATGAAGATAGCACGCTCTAAATATTTCAATGGTAGAAGAACATGAACTCTGAATTCTCATCACTAAAGTTCAAACTCCCATAACAAGCAGGTTATAGATGTCTAAGTTGACGAAGATAGCATGCTCTAAATATTTCAATGGTAGAAAAACATGTACTCTAAATTCTCATCACTAAAGTTCAAACTCGCACGACCAACGCCCCCTTTAAAAATTAGATTAACGTTCCTTAAAACCATCATAACTATGAAATAAAAAAATGAGACTGAAATAATAATTGTGAAAATAAAATGCAAATATTGTCAAGGGAAGTACCTGATCATCCAAAGAATACTGTGGCACCATAAAAACTCACATCATTCCACTTCTTCACCTACACCATTATAGATTCATTGATTCTGACAAAGAAGAGAATTAGAGGGAATGATATGTATAAATATATATATAGAAAGAAGAGTCCCATATGATCATATATTGTTATTACCATTTTCCATAACACAACATAACATTCCTAAAGAGAAATGAGTTTCAACAAGAGAAAAGAAGGAAAAACAAAAACAAAATATAAACAAACAAAATGCTAACAGCTACACTTGATATATATGCTTACATAGATAATTTGACAAGATGTTTTTTCAGGTAAAAGAAAGGGTTCAGTTCAAAACTTCAAACAAAAACTACCATTCTCTTCTCTCTCTCTCTCTCTCTTTCTCTAGTTTTCTCTGTTAAAATGGTGGTGGGGCTCGAGGAGGGTTCCAGAACACATCATGTGAAGAAACCTGACCATTTGGCACCAAATTCGGAGGCACATTGTAAACCGCCATCGGCGGCGGCGGCGGCTGCTCCCCCATGCTCTGAGACGTGGAGTTCTGGCTAGTTCCAGACTTGTCGCCGGCGGCCGCATCCTCATCCTCAAGTGGCAGCCGCTCGAATGTAGCATTTGTAAACGTAGCGGCCATGACAATAACCGGACCCGCCGCGACGAGTGCACCGACTACAATGCCACCGACGACCTGCCCTTGCCCGCCGGCCAAGTAGATCGTCAACCCAGTGGCCCCCGACGGAGCAGGCGCCGGCAGAAACGCACCAGAGAGAGACAAAACATCAAACTGTCCCGGCAGCGTAATAACGCCGCCAGGCGCCGCCGGGTGTCGGAGAGTGACATTGGCGACAAGCCCACTTCCGGCGAGGACGGAAACCCCACGCTGGCGGCGCTGGGCGAAACTAGAGATGCTGTCGACGATATCGCTGCCGCTGGCGATCTCCAAGACGTGGCTCCGGAGGGCATCGGGACTCTCCTTCGTGACCACCACCGGCGGTTTGGGCTTGTTCTTGGATCCCGGCGGACGGCCACGTGGGCGGCGCGTGCTGGAGCTGGAGCCTGGTTCGCCCCTCTCATGGCTGCCAGAGTTGTTCTCCTCATCGGTAACTTCCAAGGATTGCTTTAATGGAGTCGAATAAGGGTTACTGGTACTGCTATCTGTGGCAGTGGGTATATTTTCAGCCCACCATCGATTCGCCATTCTTTTCCTCGATATGTTCTTCTTCTTAAACCCCAGAAAAAAAGAAGAAAACCCTCAACGCAAATATATACACAGGAACTGAAAAGAGGAATCCAATGGGTGGGAGAGAAGTTTCTATATCATGTTTAACCTTTATTCCACCACCCCCTTTTCTCTCTCTAAATGAATAACGACAAGAGAAAAACGACTAAGCGATTAATCTACTTTCTTTTCCTCTTGGCTTCGCCCCAGAACCAGATCGATTGCTGCAATAGAACAAATGACCCGAAAATCAAAACCCCTTTAATTACTCGGAAGATCCAAATCAAACAGTGTAATAAAAACAGAGAATAGCAACATGGGTTTTCTCCAGAACCCCACAAAAACGACAATGGATCGAATCAAATAAAGAGGAGAAAGGCAAGAATGTGGGGGCAGAAGAGAGAAGTTGTACCTATGAGTTTGCTTATTATGTACTGCAAGAGTCAGAGAAATTAGTGGTTCCAGTTTCTGGCGGTGGCGCTGCTCTGTTTCTGCGGGGTAGAGGGTAAAAGAAGGAGGAGGAGGGCAGGGCAGGCGTACGATAAGATTTGATCACAGTGATGGCTCTTCTTTTGCTGTCCCCCACTTGTGGATGCGGTGTCTTTTCTCTTTTCTCTTCTTTTGTTCTGATGGGCGGCAAGGCAAGTTGAAGCTGGGGCAGCCCCCAAAGGCTTTTAATGGTTGAACCGCCATTGAAATGGTTGTGATTCCATGGTCCTGTTCCTAACAACAGTGGGTTTGAATTGGGGAAGCCATAAATGGGAGATTTGGGAAACGTGGAGGGGGATGGAGGGAGGCGTGGGGTTGGGGTAAGGTGCGCATCGAGGAGTGGGAAATGGTCAGTGTCTGAGTGTGAGAGTCCCGACAAAGGTATCGAAAGCGGCAGCGCCCTAAGGTTTTAAGTCTCCATTTTGTGTTGGAATTGGAACATCACCGCCAAAAAACAACACCCATTCCCCCCCTCCTATAGTCCCTTTTTTCTCCCATGTTTTTAATCAACATTTGTTTATATCTAAATCTGGATCCGGAACAAACACTCAAATACTTCGATTTAATAACAGTCGAATCTAATTTTGAATATGAAGAATCAAAATTGCATACATGTAAAATGAATGTATGTCTACTTATAAAAGAGAGGGAGTAGATTATTCCACTTCTCCGATCTATTACGATTGTTTCAAAAATTAGTTGTATGATTACAAACGTTTGTGTAAGATACCTCGGAATTAGTTTTCTAGAGGATCAATGTCGTTTGACTTATCTTAGAATTACTCTAGTTGAGCTTCATAACTCACCATTTTACATTTCTTGATGTTATTTGGAAAAAAGTCAAGTGAGATCATCTTTTTTTACGTAGTAGGTCGTATTTTGTCCTCCAACAAACATCATTTTTTAAACATAATTGCAGAGTAGAAATCGAATGATTGATCTTTAGAATAGTAATGATTACCCTAGGCTAGTTATTTAGATGAGTAGAACTTCCTTAAGAGTAAAGATTTAGTTCCTAATGTAAAAATATTTATGAAGGTGTACTAAGATTAAAATTTTAGTGTACATAAATAAAAATCGTAAAAAGGAAATGACATATCTGTGAGATATAATCGGTATGAGTAAAATTAAGTATAGCTTAACTAGTTAATACACCTGTTTGGGGAAGAGAATACCCTGGACACATGGAGGACCCCTATTGGTGCTCCAAGATGACTCATGAGTCATGCCCAGCTCGGACCGCCGAGATCACCACCACTAGCGTTGACAGATGCTAAGTATGAGGGCCGAGGTGAACCTGGCCGAGGTCCGACCTACCGGGAAGCTCGGTAGGGGCCGATGTGAGCTACTGTCAGCGGCGCGATTATCGGGTGTAACCGTCGGTCCCGGGATTACCGGGTGTAACCGACGGTCCCGAGATTGCCGGGTGTAACCGTCGCGAGATTAGCGGGACTACCACCCATAAGTAGAGGACCTCACTCCACGATCAGGTACGATGATTTCTGACCTCGAACTAAACTAGGAATCCGACCTGTACTGACTTGATCGTCGGAGTGCTCACCTTTTTGTGCAGGTCCGCCCAAGTATTCAGATCGGTCCGGAGGCCGAGTTCGAGCTGCAATCTGAAATACACTGTTGTATATATCCTTGCATAAACATTTGGCGTCGTCTGTGGGGAAGACAATCTAAGTCATCCCAATCCTTTTAAACCAATACGCGGGCGAAAATGGTTCAACCAGCAAACTCGACCAATACGGCAGATCGGAGGACTCTAGTTGCCAGCAATGCCCACCAGAGGGAGGACGGAGCAGCAGTGGTAGAGGGGCAAGGTCACGACGGCCTAGCAACAGAACCCCTCCGCAGGTCGGCACGAATCATCGCGTCTGTCCTACCACCTGCGCACCCAAGGACATCCAAGGCCACTCGTGGCCGAGGTGGGACCTCTAAGAAGGGCGCCCGGGGTCCAGCCCCGGCTCCACCAAGTGAGAACTTTGACGCACTCCAGAGAGAAATGGAGGCAATGCGCACACAAATGCGGTCCATGGAGGAAATGTATAACGAGATGATACTAGCTGCAGGCGCAGGGTCCCGATCTGAAAATCGAATAACGCGCATTGACATGCGCGAGCAAAGGGGTTCCCACCTCGGCCCAGTCGAGGAGGAACATCCCAAAGACAACGAGAGCGAGGGGCACACTCGCCAGAGAGGAGATCTTCGTGAACACCTCAACAGAAAGAGAGGTTCATCTCTCCGAAAAGGACAGTCATCATCCCACTCACACAGGAGCTCCAACCAGCAGGCCGAATCCTCTCGCAACCCAGTAACTCCTGCAGGAATGATTACAAGAGAGGAGTTCGACCAGCTGAGGGGCCAGCTCGACGCTCAGGTGGAGGCCTTAAAGGCTAAATGTGAGCATTTAAGGATGGCGACTTGGGAGAATCGCCCTTCACCTCGAACGTTTTGGAAGCATCGATCCCTCCGAAGTTCAAAGCTCCTACTGTGAAACCTTATGATGGGTCGAAAGACCCCAAGGATTATGTTGAGGTCTTTGAAGGCCTCATGGATTTCCAAGCGGCATCAGACGCAATCAAATGCCGCGCCTTTCAGATCGCGCTTACTGGCAGCGCGCGATTGTGGTATCGGAGACTGTCAACCAGGTCGATCTCGACCTACTCTCAGCTGAGAAGGGAGTTCCTCGCCCAATTCTCTTCTCGGCATTATGACAAAAAGACAGCGACCCATCTCGCCACCATCAGACAGAAGGAGGGTGAGACGCTGCGAGAATATGTCACCAGATTCCAGGAGGAGCAGTTGAAGGTCGCACACTGCTCCGATGACTCAGCCATGTGCTATTTTCTCACCGGTCTAGCCGACGAGGCCCTCACGGTGAAACTTGGAGAGGAGGCCCCGGCCACCTTCGCCGAGGTGCTTCAGAAAGCGAAGAAAGTCATCGATGGACAGGAGCTCCTCCGAACCAAAACCGGCCGACCAGAACTAAAGATCGGCCGGGGCAGAAGTGGAAAAGATATAGAAAAGGCAGATCCCAAGTCCAAGGACAAGGGATACTTTTCCAGCGGCCGAGCTGAGTATCGGAGGGCGGAGAACGGACTTACCAGGAGCCGACCTTACGAACGCTTCACCCCGACCACGATTCCAATTTCCGAGATCCTAACGAACATCGAGGAATCTAAAATGGAAAAACTACTCAAACGTCCTGAGAAGCTTCGGGGAGCCCCGGAGAGGCGCAGCAAGGACAAGTATTGTCGCTTTCATCGGGAGCACGGCCATAACACGTCAGACTGCTGGGAGTTGAAGCACCAAATTGAGGATCTAATTCAAGATGGCTACTTCAAGAAATTTGTGGGACAGCCCAGGACCAGCTCGGCAGATAAAAAGGAAGAGCGGAAGCGTTCGAGGACGCCGCCCCGGCGCACTGACCGACCTGCGGTCATCAATACCATTTTCGGAGGGCCAAGTGGGGGTCAATCCGGACATAAAAGAAAGGAGTTAGCTCGTGCAGCCAGGCGCGAGGTGTGCATCATTAGGGAGCAGAGGCCGACCTGCTCAATCACCTTCGACGGACTTGGAGGAGGTTCACCTGCCCCACAATGATGCACTTGTGATCGTTCCCTTGGTTGATCATGTGGTGGTCAGGAGGGTGCTGGTAGACGGAGGCGCATCTGCTAACATCCTGTCCTTACCGACCTACCTCGCCCTGGGATGGACGAGGTCGCAATTGAAGAAAAGCCCGACACCGCTGGTTGGGTTCTCCGGAGAATCAGTCGTCCCAGAGGGTTGCATCGACTTGCCGGTCACGCTCGGGCAGGACCAAACTCGGGTCACCCAAATGGCCGAGTTCGTGGTGATTGACGGTAGATCGGCCTATAACGCCATCTTTGGGAGACCCATCATCCACTCATTTCGGGCCATTCCCTCGACACTTCATCAAGTTTTGAAGTATTCCACCCTCAATGGCGTGGGCACGGTCCGAGGAGAACAGACCGCTTCAAGGGAGTGCTATGCCTCTGCACTCAAAGGCTCATCGGTCTGCGCCCTTGAAACTCTCACCAGTAGGGATGGGACGCTCGAGTTCGAGGCCGACCTGTCGAGGAGGGAGTTTGCCGCACCCACTGAGGAGCTCGAGCTTGTTCCTCTGCTTAGTCCCGAGAAGTAAGTAAGCATAGGAACCAAGCTGGGGGCCACCGACAGAGAGGAACTAATCCACTTCCTCAGATCCAACTCGGACGTCTTCGCGTGGTCCCATGAGGATATGCCTGGCATTGACCCGAAAATTATGACGCATCGCCTCAGCATAGATCCGTCATTCCAACCTGTAAAGCAAAAAAGAAGACCTATAAACAAGGAGCGGAGTGATGTAATTGTTGAGGAAGTTAGCAAACTTTTGAAAGCTGAATACATAAGAGAAATTTCGTATCCCGAGTGGCTCTCCAATATTGTATTAGTTAAAAAATCTAACGGAAAGTGGAGAATATGCGTGGATTTTACGAACTTAAATAAGGCATGCCCGAAAGATTGCTTCCCACTGCCGATGATCGATCAGCTCGTGGACGCCACAGCCGGGCACGAACTGCTCACCTTCATGGACGCCTACTCTGGGTACAACCAAATCAAGATGCATGTCCCAGATCAAGGTCATACCGCATTCATAACAGACCAAGGTCTGTACTGTTACAAGGTCATGCCCTTCGGGTTAAAGAACGCAGGAGCGACCTACCAGAGAATGGTGAACAAAATGTTCGCCAAGCAGATCGGCCGGAATATGGAAGTGTATGTAGACGACATGCTTGTCAAGAGCAAGCAGTCTAAGTCGCATCTCTCTGATCTGACCGAAGCCTTCGAGGTTCTGAGGGTATATCAAATGAAGCTCAACCCAGCTAAATGTGCCTTTGGAGTCTCTTCGGGAAAATTCCTTGGCTTCATGGTGAACAACCAGGGAATCGAGGCCAACCCCGAAAAGATTAAAGCCGTGCTCGAGATGGAGGCACCTAAGACGCTGAAACAGCTTCAGTGCCTCAATGGCAGGATTGCGGCCCTGAACCGATTTGTTTCAAAATCGACAGATAAGTGCCTTCCTTTCTTCAAAGTCCTACGGAGGAAAGGGCCGTTTGAATGGACAGCGGAGTGCGAGCAAGCATTTCAGCAGTTGAAAAACTACCTCTGTTCGACACCTTTGCTCGCCAAGCCCATGCCGGGGGACAAGCTCCAATTGTACTTAGTAGTGTCTAACAGCGCCGTCAGCTCGGCCCTAATCAGGCAAGAGGAAGCGCGGCAAAACCTGGTCTACTACACAAGCAAGGCTATGACCGAAGCCGAGACCAGATACCCTCAAATGGAAAAGTTGGCTCTTCCTTTAGTCACCTCGGCCCGACGGCTTAGACCATACTTCCAAGCCCATACTGTGGTGGTACTCACTAACTTGCCCCTAAAACACATCTTCCATAAGCCAGAGGCTTCTGGACGCCTGATGAAGTGGGCAATGGAGCTAAGTGAGTACGACATCCAGTTCGAACCCAGAACTGCGTTGAAAGGACAAGCAGCGGCAGATTTCGTAGCCGAGCTCACACCACCTTCCGAGCTGAGCGGGTCCGACTTACCATGGACAATTTATGTCGACAGATCCTCCAATGAGAAGGGGTGCGGGGTCGGGGTCCTCTTGCTCGGACCAGGAGGCGAGCGATTTGAGTATGCCTTGCGATTCGGCTTCCGGACTTCTAACAACGAGGTTGAGTATGAAGCATTTGTTGCCGGCCTGCGAATCGCTAGAGCATTGGGGGCCTCTTGTGTTAAGGTCTTCAGCGACTCCCAGCTGGTTGTGAGCCAGATCAAGGAAGAGTACCAAGCCAAAGACTCCCGAATGGAGAAGTATTTGGGCAAGGTCAGATCGTACCTCGTCCAGTTTCGAACTTACGAAGTAAGCCGGGTTCCCCGAGCAGAAAATTCTAATGCCGACGCCTTGGCCAAGTTAGCATCGGCGTACGAGACCGACCTGGCCAGGTCGGTCCCCGTCGAGATCTTAGATAATCCCTCGATCTCAGAGCCAGATCTGATGGAGATCGGTGCTCCAGAGTCCTCATGGATGGACCCGATTGCGGACTTCATTAGGGGCAATTCACCACAAGACCCCAAGGAGCGCATAAAGTTGGCAAGGCGAGCAGCTCGATTCGTGGTCCGAGGTGGAGCATTGTACCGACGCGGCTTTTCCCTGCCTCTATTGAGATGCCTGACCCCTGAAGAGGGCCTGTACGTCCTCAGGGAAATCCACGAAGGAGTGTGAGGCAATCACTCAGGCGCCCGGTCGCTGTCAGCCAAAGTAATCCGACAAGGATACTATTGGCCGACCCTCAGCCAGGACGCCAAGATGTTCGTTAGAACTTGCGACAATTGCCAACGCTACGGAACCATAATCCACCAACCTCCCGAGCTGCTCACCCCCATCTCAGCCCCGTGGCCATTCGCGCAGTGGGGGGTAGATATCATTGGTCCTTTCCCTTTGGGCAAGGGCCAGACCAAGTTCGCTGTGGTTGCTGTGGATTACTTCACAAAGTGGGCCAAGGCCGAGGCGCTCTCCCACATAACGGAATCCAGAGTCACGTCCTTCGTATGGACAAATATCATATGTCGCTTTGGTATACCGCAGGCCATTGTGACGGACAATGAGAAGCAGTTTGACAACGCCAAGTTCAAAGACTTTTGCAGCAAGCTTGGCATAAGTCACCTTAGCTCGTCCCCCGCACATCCGCAAGCAAATGGACAGGTGGAGGCAGTCAACAAGATCATTAAGCGAGGCATCAAACTTAGACTGGACGCCAAGAAAGGCAGGTGGGCCGAGGAGCTACTGGAGGTTCTATGGTCGTACCGGACCACCCAAAGGGAATCGACGGGTGAGACCCCGTTCTCCCTGGCCTTCGGCTCCGAAGCTGTAGTCCCGGTTGAGATCGGCATGCGATCTGACAGAGTAGAGCATTACGAGCCTACGGCAAATGAGGAAGAGCTGCTCCTCAACCTCGACTTGTTGGAAGAAAGAAGAGCAATGGCCCAGCTACGCCTGGCGGAATATCAGGGCAGAATGGCCAGACATTACAACGCCCGTGTTCGACCTCGGACCTTTCAGGTCGGACATCTGGTCTTAAGGAGGGTCTAAACCCATGTGGGTGCCCTTGATCCGACCTGGGAGGGCCCGTTTGAGGTCAAGGGCATAGTCCGACCTGAGACGTACGTATTGGCCGATCTGAAAGGAGACGTCCTCGCGCACCCATGGAACGCGGGGCACCTGAAGCGTTATTATCCTTGAAATGCCAATAGGGTTTTCAATGGATCTGTAAAAACTGTTTCACAAGAATTATGATCGGAATAAATGTGATGATTTAATTTCATGATTCCGAGCTCGACCAGAAATTAAATGGGGGCCACGGACTCCCACGCGATCACATTCCAGCAGTCGGTTAAAATTCAACCCTCCAAAACCTAAGGGTACGAGGTGCGATGCCAAAACCACTGATGAACTTAAAATTCAAACCTTCAAGGTAAAGGGACGATGTGAAAAGTTCAAAATGATCAAGCCTCTGAACCTGAGGGTACGATGTACGATATGAAGAACAGCTACGGACTTAGGATTTTAGCCTTTTAACGTTTTTAAGTTAAGGGTGCGATGTTAAAAATCCAGAGTTGCTGCAATGCATAGAAAGCTAGACAAAGATTCAAATTCAAACTTTCAAATTATTTTAATTGAAGGCGCGACCTCAAAAGTAAGAGGTGCGAGGTGACATTGGCTGCAGTTCCAAGAAAAAGCAAAGAAAGGAAGGATGTTGCCAACAACAAAGTAAAAACAAATGGGAGCTTCTTTATTGAATGGAAAGCAGAGCCAAGGCTTATAGACCTTGCAGCTCTGCCCTAACACTTGCAAACAAAAAAAAGCAAAAGAGAAGAGAAGAAAGATAGCGAAAAGCCTCTTGAAGGGTGGTCGCCTAAGAGCCTGCTTGAGGAGCGCCCTCTTGAGTGGTGCCGACCTGGTCCTCTTCGAGGTCGGAATAGTCAGAGTCCAGATCTCTGACGTACTTGTCCACCAACGCTTGGGGGCCAGGGGTGCCACTGGGCCCAGACGCCCACTGCTCAACATACTTCTTCTTCAGACCACCGAGATCGATCTGAAGGTCGGCATGTCGGAAGCAATGCCCTTCATAAGAAACTTGAAGCCCGCATCAGAGAAGTCTTTGGCAAATCCATCGAAGTCAGGATGTTGCCTAAACGATTCCTCCAATAGGGCTCCATTGCTGAGATGCTCCTTCACCGTCTCCAGCTCGGCAGTCGTACGCTTCAGCTCCTCCTCCTTCGCTTCAAGCGCCTGGAGCATGTCGTCCTTCTCCTTGAGGAGTTGGAACTTCTCCTTCTCCAAGCCCCTGGTGATAGCATGGGCAGCTCGGAGCTGGACATTGCGTCTGTCCTCTTCCTTCTTCAGCAGCTCGGCCTTGGTCTCCACCTCGGCCTTCAAAGTTTCCACCTCAGAGTGAGCCTTCAGCAGCTCATCCTTCATGGTGGAGGAAGCAGCCTCCAAGGCAGCAGAGAACTCCTCCTTCTCCCTCGCTGCCAGAGCTTCCCTCCCATCCAGCTCGGCCTTTACAGCCAGAGCTGATTGAATGGAAGCAACAAACGCCTGAGAAAAGGTACAAAGAAGAGAATTAGACCGAGCTACCTGTTAGGTAAATTAAGCAAAAATGGAGACACTAGTCTTACCTCAGCAGTGTAGTCGATGGTTCTCTGCAGAACGGACCCTAGTCGCTCACAAATTTGGACGCCCTCCTTAGGCAGCGGTCCAAACTTGCGGCCGAGATGCGGGACACCTGGTCCCTCACCCCGGAACTTGACGGCTCAACTCTGAACCGTGCCGTCACATCGGACGTCCCGCCCATCCTGGCCTCAGGATCGTCCACCCGATCTGCGAAGCTCGCAGGCAAGACCCCACGAGCTCCGACCTCCAAGGGGGAGGTCGTCTTCTTCTTCTTCCTCCTTCGCTTTAGAGGGACTTCCTCCCTCACCTCCTCGCCCGAGGGCAAGGCGTCCACCGCCTCGGTCTGATCCCTGAGGCGCTTCTCCCTCGAGGGACCCCAGAAGACTCCAGCTCGATCACTGGGGTTGGATCTTCCGAGGCTGGCCCTACCACAGCGGGAGTGGCAGGTTTCGAACTCTGGGCGGCCTCAAGAGCATGGGCTCGGCCCTTGGACTTGCGCTTCACGTTGCTTGCAAATCCGCAAACCATGGCTGCAAAATAAAAACAGGGGTCAGCACAAGGTTAGAGGAAAAAGGAGGGAAGCAAGCTCGGCATACCAAGTTCGGAGTTCGGCCTTGAGGATTCAATGGGACGAACTGCGGGGTTGTAGTCTAGCAGCCCGGACTCAAGCAACAGCTTGTCGGTCACCAAGGTTCCGACCTTCCTACCCCTCGAAAAACGCTCCTTGTAGTATTTCAGCGTGTCGAAGGAGGCTTGCGTAAGCTCGGGGATTGGTCGAATTGAAACTGCACAAAGACAAAATTTGAGTCAGACCTGAATAACAAGAAAGAAAGTTATCACAAGAAGTAAGAACTACTCCGTACCTAGGTTCCCAAACCTAGTGGGAACGTCAAAGAAGGAACGACCTGACTCGTCCTTTGCAAGCCGTTCCCCAGAAGCGTAGAACCACTTCCTCACCCATCCCTTGATGGAGGTCGGCCCCTTAACTATACCGCCTGCACCTTTCCTTGCACACATATAGAACCGACCAGGCTTCTTAGCTATCCTTTTCGCTTCGAAGCACGCGAGGAGCTGGTCTACGTCTAACAGCTCGACATCTTCACTGTCCCGAGCTCGTAGCCAAAAAAGGATGGCCAAAGCGAAAATGACACCCCACCCATTGGGGGCCACTTGAGCCGAAGCCAGCCCAGTTCGGAAAAGAAACTCTTGGACGAAAGGGTGAAGGGGAAGTCTGAGGCCGTACTCAAACATTTTGAAGTAGAGAGTGACCCATCCCTCTGGAGGATTGTCAGCTCTCTCCCTCTCCTCCGGAATCCTAAGGAGGATGTTCTCAGGGATAGCGAACCCCCTACGAAGGGATCCGAGGTAGTGCTCAGGTAGCCTAGAAGGGTATTCCAAACCCTGACCCGAGGTGGAGGCATCACTATCCTTCCTGTCATCGGAGAACCTAAAGTTTTCTATCTCCTCGAGCTCGGACTCTAACCTACGAGCCAAATCCTCATCGGATCCTAAGTTGCTGCTAAAAGAGGACGACATGACAACTACGTTCGAAAGAGAAAGTGAGGGAAGAGACCGACCTACCAAGGGTTCGAGCTACCTTCAGATCGAACTCCAAGAATTCAGGGAACGTAAGGTATGACCTGAAGGATTGGGGGTATTTATAGCTCGTCGGAAAAATTTCCCCACCGTACACGTGTAATCAACGAGCGGCTAGGATCCTCCCTAAGATCCGAAGCGTCGGAATATTTGAATATTCCAACGATAAATCTACTGCAACGATTATATTTTCCCACGAATAGGAAGTCGCCACGCGTCCAAAGCAAGTCGAATGAACTTCTCTGCCAGGTCGAAATCGGACCAGACAGAGAGGGGGCCAATGTTTGGGGAAGAGAATACCCTGGACACGTGGAGGACCCCTATTGGTGCTCCAAGATGACTCATGAGTCATGCCCAGCTCGGACCGCCGAGATCACCACCACTAGCGTTGACAGATGCTAAGTATGAGGGCCGAGGTGAATCTGGCCGAGGTCCGACCTACCGGGAAGCTCGGTAGGGGCCGATGTGAGCTACTGTCAGCGGCGCGATTATCGGGTGTAACCGTCGGTCCCGAGATTACCGGGTGTAACCGACGGTCCCGAGATTGCCGGGTGTAACCGTCGCGAGATTAGCGGGACTACCACCCATAAGTAGAGGACCTCACTCCACGATCAGGTACGATGATTTCTGACCTCGAACTAAACTAGGAATCCGACCTGTACTGACTTGATCGTCGGAGTGCTCACCTTTTTGTGCAGGTCCGCCCAAGTATTCAGATCGGTCCGGAGGCCGAGTTCGAGCTGCAATCTGAAATACACTGTTGTGCATATCCTTGCATAAACAACACCTATGCCCCAACCAAAAGGATGCGAATTCATATATCGAATTCCATATGTTTACCAGAAGAAGATATAGTCGAAATGAGATATGAGGTAGTATTTTGAACGACAATGTGTAATTTTTGTTTGAATAATGTTTGATAATTCAACTGTAATAATGAGATTTTTTTATTATAATAACTATACCACTAGTAGCTCAAGCAAATATTCCGATAACAGTTCAGACCTCTCCTCTTTTACCAAACTAAATCATTACAAATTTATAACAAAAATGAAGTGGGTAGGTACAATCAAGATCAAATAAGATTTAGAACTCGTTTGAGCATTTTTTGTTTCATATTTTTTTATTCATAAAGGTACAAATATATTTTATAGCTATCTCTTGTTATTTATTAATTCTTTTTTTATTAAAAAAATAAGAAAATTTATTATTATTTTTTTAGTACAACATGTTGGGGAGGAGATTCGAAATTACAACATTTTGGTTGGAGGTATATGTCAATTACCGTTGAGCTATGCTCGCTTTGACGAATAAAACTTAATTAGGTCCTGTTTACTTACTAGGAATTGTAATGAAAGTTAATCATAATGAAAATAAATCGAAATGAAAATGTTATTGTCTTGATGTTGTTTACCAAAAGTTTTATGGAATCGGAATCAAAATTCCTTTGACGTGGTTTACTAAAACTGTCTCGAATCGAAATCAGAATTAGATATGTAACAATTACTAGTATGCTTCTTTCTTCTTTCAAGCTAATTACAAATGCATTGACAACCCTTTTAATTACAATAATAATAAATTTTATTTTACTTTATTACAGAATTATTGATAACAAATATCTTTTATTGAAACAATTTATTTAGTATTAATAAATAATGAATAATTAAAACAAAGTTACGTCAACTAAAATACATTTTGATTAGAACCACCATGTTTAATATAAAATAATATTAAAATGTATTGTTATAATATTTAATAATAATAAATTATTTTAAAAAAAATTAGTTAGTAATAACAAAGTAAAATATAAAATATAAATTTGTAATATTTTATAATAAAATCACATATAAATTTTATTAAAAGAAAGATTGTTAGTGGATAAACCCCACCATTTGATTTCATTCCTATAATTTGATAAATATCATCAAAAAATGAAAAAATTGATTCTCACTCCCATCTCTCAAAATAAATGTTGCCTTGGTTGGAAAATAAAAATAAAATTAAAAAAAGATGGTTGTTTTAGCGTATGTGTAATTGTCAAAATGTAAAGTTTGTGTATAAAACAAATAAAATAAACGTAAACGTTACTAGAAGTTATGGTCTGTTTCAGAACCCAATTCTCCCTCGCCTATCGCTCTGCATTCATTGCCCCACTACCTTCCAAAATTTCAAATATTATAAGTTAATTTAAATGAAAAAAAAAATTTGAACAACAAATTTAGTAAAGTTTGTATTTAATAATCCTGTGTCACACCATATTGACATTATTTAACTTTAAAAAATCTACTACTTTCACAAGGTTTAGAAAAATTGTCATTCTCTAAAAAGTAAAAACAAAATATAAAATCAACCACCCTATGATATGTTCGTTCCCCAGAATGAAAGAGAATTACCACTCCCAAAACAGCAATTTGCAGTACAAAAATTGAAAATTAGCAATGGATTAGTAATTTTTCAACTTTATTTTGTTCCCTAATGGTTCCTGATTTCCCAAGTGCAAATTGAGAAACTAACCACCAAATTCACACAATCCAGAAATACCTACTACTATCTGGGTATTGATTAATCAATAACACTATCAAGCACAAGATTTGATTCGATTACAGACATGAATACCGCAACAAAATACATCAAACATGTGATCGACAACCAATCGGAACGATTGGAAAATCAAATGATAAGAGTACAACTCCTTTAGTGATCAAGGAAACATTGTTCAGTGATGTGAAAGCTTAAGATATAGTATAAGGATAATTACGAGTACCAGAACGCCAATTACCGACCCGACTATCCATTTATTTCGACTGATTCTTCGAGACATTGAGTTTAAAACCCTTTTACTCTTATCAATGGCATCATCTACCCCATGAAGCTGTAAAATAAAGCACGTTGTTAACCATTGTCCCAAGGACAATTGGGAGAAAAATGGGTTAGGAATGGAATGAGTTGAAGGATGCTAACGGCATCAAATAAAATTTTACTCGTGTAATGGTGTGTGACTAAGACCTTACTCACTAGCAAGAACTCTAAATATTGATGTTGACGAAAAATGTTAACATCTTAGTTTCATGAAAATTTCAATCAAAATATCAATAAAGTGTCCATATCGATGGATTAGTATGTTTGTGTTACTGATATTTTGTTGAACTTTTCCATACTCTGTTCATGGTATAATGGAAATATCAGTTCATTCCTTACATCCACGTTGAACTTATAAAGTCGTGGACATATGAAAAATTCATGGAAATATCTGAGATGTCACAGTCAGCTAGAACATAAGATCAATAAAATACTTACTCTCTTATGGGAGTGTAATAGAGTTTCTCGCTGTTGATGCAAGTCCTCAAGGATCGAGACACCGAGATCTTCGGTCTCCAACATGGTTCTTCTACTCTCTGCAATTCTTTCACTTGACTGATTCATTCTCTCTATAGACATTGTCATCCTCTCTCTTTGATCAGCTGAAGCCTGTAAGAATGTCAGTTAAGTTAGCAAAAATGGTCAATTACACCTAGGCGAGACAAATACCTACACTATATCAAATGACAAATTATTCAAAATTATCAAATGGCAAATACCTACACTATACCTACACTTATAAATTCGGTTCAATGCTACTAGTGCTATACAATACATATGGGATTGATCCAATGATGAGAATCCAACATGAAGTCGTATAACAGAAGGCATCCAGCGCCTCAACTCCAATTAATAATAACTCAAGAAACACAATATTGCGCTAGTTATTGAGACGAAAAAGCCAACAACCATTGAAAAATAAATTGAATGGGAAAAGATAAGACTATCTACAAAGCTAAGAAACCATCATCAGTTCAGTCATAAGAGTGATTGAAGAAAAACAAAGACTGAATAAGATGTTCATATCAAAATGGTGAATTACCAAAAGCATAGAAACACAAAAAACAGCCTAAGGGTACAAAGTTTCTTATCCAAACAAAAAAAAAGGTGAATTACCTACAAAATACAGTAACACTTTGTTTGAAGAACTTAATGATATACGTGCCAAAACGAGCATAGCTCAACGGTAATTGACATATACCTCCAACCAAGAGGTTGTCAGTTCGAATCCCCTTCTCAACATGTTGTACTAAAAAAAAAAAAAATTAATGATATACGTCACTTTCTCTTTTAGTATTACAATTCAAACGGATGGAGTGGAGATTTGAATGTATGATGTGGAAAATTACTAGTGTCTTAACTTAACCAAAGTTGCTTAAAAGATATAAAAACTATAATAACTACCAAGTAATTCGAGGTACTTGGACCCTCCCCTCTCTTGAGTATTCTTACTCAAGCCTAAACCATACTCACTAATTGCTTACCTTCATCCTTTCCTCCTCCCTCTATTTATAACTAAACCTCCTAACACAAATACCAATATATCCTTAATACCCTAACAATATCCTTAATCTATCCTAATAGCAATCCTATCAATATACACTATCAAAATAACCAAAATCTTTGAACATTTCGTATAGATGCACTAAGATAAAAAAATTTCAACCACTGGTCTCTTCCGTCAATTTGATTTCCACCTTCGCGTGTGTTTGACATTCCTTTTGAAAAAAAAAAAGTTTTTTTAAGTGAAACACTGTGCAGTTCAATGTTTCATCCAAAAGTAAAATACTTTTTTTAATCTATTTTTAGAATTTCTAAAACTACTTTGGTCAAAAGTACTCATTTAAAATTTTAACCGAATACTGCTAATTTTTAAGAAAGTACTTCTAATAATCAATGAGCACTTTAAAAGGTAAGTGACACACACTTAATCAACTCAGGATCCATTAAGGAGAAATACTTTGTGATGCTTAAATTTAAAGGAAACTGTAAAAATTGAATAATGAAGATATACCAAATGAGTATCTGCCATTCCAGACTCCAACAGCTCTTCACGGGCAGCCTGATCAGCATTAGGTGATGTCAACCTCTTAAATTCCTTTTTCAGTTTGCCAAGATCAGATTTGTACTCCCGTAGCTTAGCAAGTAGCATAGCCTTTACACTTGGCTGCAGACTTCTGGCCTCAAGGTCCATTTTCCGAATCTAGAAATCAATAAGATATTACATTTTTATGTATATCATCAAGAATCTAACCAACCTAAAATGAAAAGAAAAAAGTGATAAGATTAAAACCAAAACAAGGCTCTTCAAACGTACCAAAACATCAGCCTCATCTAAACTCGCTTTGATTTCAGAAACCCGTTGCTGTTTCTGCTCTGCAATTCACGTTGAGCTAAAATTAGTACCCATTCCAATTGTTCACATTTCAAACGATGACAAATTCAACATTATTTTCATAGAATCCAATCTTGAACATTTAAGTCATCTTGCTTGCAACCTCATAATAAACAACTCGAAACATTAGCAAGAAATATTAAAATTCCCCATATGCATAATTCGATCCGATTAGAAATATCACCATCTGCTCATCCAAATCCCAATTCGAGATCTCCAACCACAATTCTAAGAACCCTCTTCAAAATTCTCGCAACAGAACAAAACGTAACTTCCAAATTTTCACTCTCCATCTCTTTTCCCTCAAATCAGCCACCAAATTAAAAAAATTGGGGTTGGAACTGCGTTGAAGCAGGTAAAGCAAGCCACGGGTAACCCTTACAGAAATTTAAAATTGAGAAGAAAATCATGGGACAGTACCTGAATCGGAGGCGGAGAAAGAGTTGCATTTACGAGAAACATTCGCGGAGAGTTCACAATATTGGCGCTCGTAACCTTCGAAGACCTGACTCATCTTGACAGACCGAGACCGGCCCCTTGGGGAAGGCTAAGAGAAGCTTTCTTTGACTTTGTCCGGCGACTTTTGGCCGGAAAAATTTGCCGGCGAAATTTGGCAGATCGGAAATCGGAAACGTAAGAGACGTTTGTTGGTGAAGTGCAGCCACCTAAATTCTCTCCGCTGTTGCTGAAGTAATTACCGGCTACCGACAAAAAATAAAAATAAAATAAAATAAAATAAATCATTCCAATATTATAATTGTTGTAATTAAGGCTTGCTTTGTCAATTCGTAGCTTGCCATTTTAAAAAATATATATATTTTTTCCAAAATTTAAGTAAAATTTGGACAACATAAGAAGAAAAAATAGTTTTTTAATTTAATTAAAAAATTTGTGAAATTTGGATAAAAACTTAAATGTGTTCTTAAAAATGAAAAAACTATTCAAGAAGTTGTGTAAAATTAAACCTAAATCATTATTGACCAATTACATCTCTAAGCGGAGAATTTGAAATCATGACTCCATAGTTAGAGACAAGTGTCATCGAGCTAGTCTCATGTTAGCTACCAACCATCTTTTATGCTCATATACCACCTAATAAATTTAATTTACTATAAGTAAGGATTTCGTTTTATATACAATTTAGTTTATACAGTTAAGATTTAATTAAGATTCTTTATCAAATATCAAGTTAATATTCACATAAAAATTTAATTTACTAATGTCATGAATGATATAGAAGTAAAATTGTTTTAAAAAGAAATTATTCTCTTAGGCATGAGTATAGTAATACAGGCTGCTCCACAAGTTTTCAGAACCCTTCTTATTTCAAATGAACAAAGTCATAAGGTAATCCAAATCCCCACTGTATATATATATATGTATATTTTGTACAACAGTCCTCTACTTAGGCTAATACCTTCTTAGAAGTAAAATATTAATTTTTATGAACTCAAGAACCCATAATCTATGGAAATAGATTTTCTTCGGATAAGATCATAAACTATTTTGGTGATTTGAATTTGAATTTTAGTTCATTTTTATCTCTCTACTTTTAAAAGATCTGTCTTGGTCTTACTTTTAAAAAGTGATCATTCTCGTCTCTATTTGAAATATTTTGATACAAATTCTATATACAACTAAAAAAGAAAAATAAAGAAATGCTACCTTTAAAAAAATAGATCGGGTATAGTGTCATGTTGAAATTGTGATCGAAAACATTGAGATAAAAATAAAATAAAGGAACCAAAACAATTACTTTTTAAAAGTATAGGAACCAAAACGAACATTTTAAAAGCACAGGACTAAAATAGATAAGTTAAGAGTACAATAATGATCCAGATGAATCAAAGTTGAAAGTATAGATATTAAAATAGTATTTTAACCTAAAATAAAATATTGGTTAAAAACATAAGAAAGAGGAAAGAAACCAAACGTTCTTACCCTAGCGTGATTTGAAGTGATTTCATTTTTGCCAAATTAGACCCAAAAAAAAAATCTAGCACAGAAAGCAAGGTTTTAAATGTCGATAAAAATGTCGAGGTCTCAATTTCATGAAAATGTCGATATCGATGAATATTTCTATAAAAGTTAGAAAAATAAAAAAAAAACGTAAAAAATATTTAAATGAATAAATAAACATTTTCCTATTTCTAAATTAGTTAAAAATAAATATTATGTATATATTAGTGACATTTTGTTAATATTTTTCATATTTTGTAAATGTCGATTTCCTCTCATGTTGATGTCGAACTTATGAAAACATGAATATGTCGATGGAAATGTCAACGAATATTTAAAACCATGACAGAAAGTCAGCACTAAATAACGATAGTTACTCCTCATCTATCATATTTCCCCCTCGATTCAACTCCGCCTGGCATCTAAGAACTCGTTTGGTGACATTCATATTTCTTGTTTCTGTTTCTTCATTTATCATTAAAAAAAAATTACATAGCCCAATATCCATTAATCCAAGTATGATAAAACAATCTTTCTATTTATGTTTTGGAACAAACTAGAAATAGGATCGAGAAATAATAAACTTGTTTTGGTTGATTTTAAAATTTCTGTACAATTTCGGAAATGTTCCCAAAAAAGGAGAAACAAGAATCATAATTAGTTGCAAACGCTTAGATTTCTTAAAAAAATTGAAAACGAGAAACAATAAACCGAAACATTACCAAAACATGCCCTAAATTATCTAAAGCAACATACTAGATGATCATATCAAGAGATTACTGACAAACTTCTTGATTCTGTACATTACTCAGCAAGGTAATACAAAACAATAATAAGTACACGCCTTCATTCAAGGATGAATGATAATACGCCTCCAGAATTCGGAATGTCAACAGAAAAAGAAAGAAAAGAAAAAAAAGTTGACGAGATTGAAATCTATGCCTAGTTGTACGATACGTATAACACTAACAAACAACATTCATTTAGAATGAGCCAATTTTAACTCTGGGAACTCTGTGATCAGGAAGAAACGTCTTACCGGAACGATGAACGCCCGAAAGTTCGTTAGTGTTCCTGGGGTCTCGAACACGCTTTCACTTCATAACCTCCATCTAATTGTACAGATCTGTAAACAAAGCAAGCTCCAGTGCAGTATAGATATGCCCTATCATCCCTTCTGTAAATTTAAGATAATCTGGATGTGGTACAGACTAATTCTACACAATTTTTTAGTCCTGATGGTCAAGTATATGCATAGCAACATCACTAGCAGAAACAAGTTGATTTTCCAACTGAATAACACTACCCTCCAGTTCCAGCACTGTCTGATGCTACCTTTTCGGTCGAAGAAACAGGATT
This sequence comes from Momordica charantia, assembly GCF_013281855.1. Taxonomy (NCBI): domain Eukaryota; kingdom Viridiplantae; phylum Streptophyta; class Magnoliopsida; order Cucurbitales; family Cucurbitaceae; genus Momordica; species Momordica charantia. Next base: position 25,687,435 of record NW_028275167.1, on the reverse strand, counting down.
CGCTTCACTGGAAGTTACGCCGCCTTTTTCACCCTGACCAAGTATGTGGTCGGAATCTTGATCGGGGAAAACCTCTGATTGCAACGAGGGAGAGATGTTATTTACATGCAGCCATGTGAGTTCCCACAAGCCATCTCCACCTAACGCACTCCTCTGAACTAGCACCCCCTTGGTTTTCATAACAAGCAAGGTATTCTTGAGGAGTTCAGGGACTAGCTCCTGAAGCTTTTCGCTTCTTTTCCCTCTAACTTTTGCTTTTGCATACTTTTCCATTCGGCTAAGAACACCAAGCCATAGCTTGCAGAAGTTTGTTAACTGAGAAAGATCCTGGAGCAACAGTAAGAAAACTTTGGACAAGAGTTTCATGGCAAGGATCAGTGTCCCTTCCATGTTTCTGTAATCCTTCTGAGAGTGTCCTTGTGCAATTTCAAGTAAATCATCGAGCATCGTGAAGATCACAAGATCGAAACACTGTGACCACAAACCGTGTGGAAGGTGGATTTCATCAACGCCTATCAAACACTTTTGCAATGACAGTAGAGCCTGGTTTCTAACCTCCTCTCTTTGGTCCAAACAAACTTTTCTCAATCCTTGCACAAGCCTCAGCCACATGTCTCCAATATCTTGCGACATTTTAATGGCTTCCTCCTCCCTTGCAGCAGCTTCCTTACCCTCCCTAGCCCACCGCGCTAAACAATCAACAGATCCAGCCATAAGATCCAATGCACGTAAAGAGCGTTCAGCCTGTCCAACACGAGACTCAGCAAATTGCCTCGAGGCATCTATGCAGAGGGTATAATTTGCTGGTAACAAGTGAGCACCATCAGATACAATGAATAGTAGCGCATCGAATCCTGCCTCAGATGCTTCTGGGTGGCGAGCTGTAATCGAGAGTAGGGATGTTATTGTTCGCCATCCTGATGGGGATCTAATATGAGAAGCATTTGCTTTTACTAGGCGACTTACTTCCTGTGTAATTTGCTCACAGTATGCGTCAGCAACCCGAGCATCTAGCTTCAATACAAGTTGCAGAGATCTCAAAAGTTCATCTGCAAGGTTCTCCTTATAAGGAAGCAACCGCTGGCAGATACGGAGAAGTCCGAAAACAGCTTTCTCCACCAGGGCACAGGGCATGACAGTTGACTGCACGATATTAGATATGTGATCATAAACACCTGGCCAAAGAAGCACAATTCTATCTCGGTTATTCAGAGTAATGGCAATCAACAATTCCAGACAGAAGACTGCAGTATCTTCATCCTCAGGAGAACTGTTTCCTTTCTGGGGCCGTCCTGCAGCCCATATGAGTGCTTGTGCCAGCTGTAATAGAGATTCAGCCTGAAGAAACTTGCTCTCTGTAAAAATGCTGTCAATATTGCACTTCTGAATAGTCTGAAGGGTGCGCTGATGAGCAGCAAGCTGTTGTTCGGTAGGCTGTGACCTTGGCTCCTCAGTGTCAAGAGATAAGAGCTGACTAAACCGGCCCATCAATCCAGAGGATCTCTTGGGAGTTCCAATCGACTGTATATGAGCAGCAGATAAAGAACTCGTAAGAGGCTTTCCATGCCCAGTGTCAGCAGAAAGTTCTGATTCATCAGCTGCATCACTGGCCACACGAGCTGGTAGAAGACCAAGCTTGTGCAACCGTAAGATGCAATCAAGGATGTTTCTCCAACCTGTGCGAATGAAGTCACCATACCTGTTGGCGATGGTGAAAACTGTCATAGTAGCCATCCTAGCTTTTGTATCATCACCAAAGGCCAGCACGGGCTCCTCAACAGATGATGGGTTCAAGAGGGTTGTGAACTTGCAGAGGGACACAACAAGATCATCGAGTACATCTTCAAGATGATGGCATGCAGAGATCTTTGCAACAGCCAAGAATCCATCAATACATGTTTGATACACTTCTTCATGTTCTGCATGATCAAATACCACAGATATAGCAGCAATTGTAGGCCCTGACATTATAGCAAACATGTCACGATCAAGGTAGGCTTTAGAATCAGAAACAATGAATGGAGAGGATTTCTTGGATTTATGCATCAGATCTATCCATCGGCTTGGGGTCATTTCAGGAAAACCATTGCCTTGTTCCGGAGTTGTACGAATTTCATTCTTACAGATTGAGTGATACAATTCAGAGAGGAAATCTCTTGGAAGATCATTGCCTCCATTTATGTGCCTGCTATTCCGAATGAAATCTTCTTCCGTCATCTTCTTTTTCACTTGAACATTGTGCTGATCTGTATTGAGCATTATAAGTGAATATGATAGTAGAAGAGCAGCATCCTTATTCACAAGAATTTGAGGTGACTGTTCATAATATCTCTCAGAGAATGCCTCAAGCACCCTTTGAATCTTCTGTGACTCTCCAGGGAGTCGAAAAGTTTCCAAAAACAGTCGCAAAGCAGTATCCAAATTCATGTCCTGAAAATCAAAAGTCCAAGCAAATTCATGAAGAACCTGGACACAAAACTCATCATGATTTCCAAGGAAGTCACCAACCAGATTTTTATCCAAACCAGCAGTGTACCTGAAAAAGCAGGCTACACTTTTGGGATCAAGTTTATCGGGCAAGAGATGGGTTCCTTGAAGGAACTCCAGACCTTTCTTGGGATCACGGTTAAAGTGATCAGCTCCAATCATTAACCGTCTCTTGATGTACTTTTTCCTTCTCACAAATGGAACCCATTGACTAGGATCACTGTAATTTTCACACTTTACCATCCAGAAAGGAGTATATTCCTCAAGATTCACAGGACTATTTTCTAGGCCAGTTCCATTACCTATCCTCTCAGCCATTCCCTGAATAACGGCAATAAGACCATCCAAAGCAAGGATATGCGTTGAAGACAAAGGACAATTAACTGGAAAAGCACTCTTTGACAGAAGGTTAGCAAGATCTTCAAAGACATTACTGCAAGTTATGTCACAATCTAAGTTTGCATACATCTCCACCATAAATGTTTTCTGCCTGCAGAAATCAACAAGAGCCTCCATGGCAACCTCTTGCTGCTGGTATGAAGCCCCATACCTGCTTTGAGCAAGCCTCAAAATCACACATGAAAAGAAAGCCTCAAGCTGCAACTTCAGCTCAGTGCGCAGATGGTGGTATAGATTAAGAACAATGCTACAAACCATTGAAAGAATTAGCGAGCTTGTTGACAAACCAAATTGCATAAGGTTTCGAAATAGTTCATCTTGGATTAAACTCAATAACCTAGGGTGATGCCGGAAGGAAGGGCCACCCAACTCTATTGCTGAATTTATCAATCCCAGGGCAAAAAGAGGGACATCTTCATCAAAAGCCATCGTATTTGATCTAGCTCCCAACTCCATATGCTCAACTAGATTTAACAATGAACAGAGGAATCGAAAAATTTCCACCATGCAGGGGACCCCATAAGGCTCATTCATAAGATGAAAGTCAAATGGAACAGTATCCTTCGTGCTACCATCCTCAAGTAAATTTTCCTCCATCCCAGTTGCCATCAAACCTGATGAAGAATTGATTTCAAAATTGTTGGATGATGATTGACCATCAAATTCATGGCCCAAGTTTCCATTCTCCAACAGTCTACTTCCAAGCACATAGTCATCATTAGCCCCCCTACCAGCCTGAACAAGAAAACACCATTTCATAAATCCATTTAACAATTTTTTTCTTTTATTTATTTATTTATTTTTGGCAAAGAGCAACTTAACAGTTTCAATATAAGATAATATGAAAAACCCAACATTTTAAAAGGCTAAAAGAATTCTTCAGGATTCTTCTCTAAACGAAGTGAGGCGCAAGCCTCATTTTTAAATGTAAAAAAATATTAAAAAAAAAACATAAAAAACGCAAAACCATGTATTATGGACTCAATGATTTTCATAATATTAAATTGCAAAAACAAAAGGATGTATTCCATCAACTTTCACTTCCTTAAATAAAGATTCTAAAGCTCATTCTCAACATCATCACCATTACGACTAAGAGGATTACCTTACTCTTTAACATTTGTCTCCAGTGTTATTTTAGTTACAGTGGCAAAAGTGGACTTCCTATTTTGAAGAATAGGTAATAAATTGATGTCATTCTTCTACATATTAAATGAGGTATAAAGACTTTTAAACATTAGTACGTTCTCATGGAGGCATAAGCCTCTTGTGAACCAAGGAAGCATGAAGCTAAAAGTTTGTGTCTCGACTCAAGTATGCCTCTCATGAACCAAAGAAAGCATAAGCCACGAGGCTAAAAATTCGAGTCTCCCCAGAGGTAAGCCTCAAAAGCCTTTTAAAAAGTTGTAAAAACTAGTATTTTATTATGAAAATTGATCTTTCAACCATGTATAAGTCTTGTCCAAAAAAAAAGTTCCAATTTTAATCCTATTTTCCTCATTACTATCACTACATAATAAATCTCAACCACATATATCAATAAACACACTCCAATTATCTAAAATCCATAATTTGAACCATATCACTTTATTTTATTTATGAGAGCCAAAATTTCAAAGAAGTTGAAAGATACATGGAAAGGCATCTATATGCTTACTTTTTTCACAAGGCTGATCTGAGTCCACGATTCAACTCATAAAAATGGGGTATTATCTCTCTCTCAATCTAATAAAACTCTTCTTATTATGACATTTAAATCATAGTGGTTAACAGCACATGAACTTGATGAAGTGTCAACAGGGCAGCAAGTACATTCTTTACCAAACCCTTTACTTATGACCTCAGTAATTAACATGCAATAGAGATGAACTGCTAAACAGTAAACACTAAGATCTAACAATGTAAGCCTATGTTTATCCTTTGTCGTTGTACCCAAAAGAATTAAAAACCAAACTGAGAATGCTGTAAAATATGACTGCAGTGCAACAAGTATCTCATAAGTCATAATATGACATCCTATCTTGATATTGATAAAACCACAGAGAAAGAGGAGAATTTTCCTATCACTTTAGATTCCAAAGAAGACTGAAATTAAAAATGAAAAAAATATCATCTATAATTCATATCCGAAGATACAGTATGGAAAGTACGACTGAAAAGAGATCCTTTTCATAAGTTAAACTGTTAAAGTGACACTACTGTGAAAAAATATATAAATTTCTTGTCAGTTTAGCTTCATTTCCCATCGTAGTCTCCTATCCCAGCAAGCAATAAGTAAAAATGACAATTTACTATGGAGAGATGCAAAGAAATTAGTACCTCTTGTTTGCTGGAACTATTGCCATTGACCAGTGCATGTTCTGTAGTATTGATTTCTGAAAGATGTGAAAAGATACACCTAACAAGCTCATGAACTGTGTGGCGAGCTATCCGTTGCAATAGCTCACCCTTTGAGCCTGCTTGATGAACTATGCGGAAACAAGTATTCACAATGGTGCAGACATGCTGATTGCTCAACAAAATGGATGCCTTACTTTTCATACAAGCAAGAAGAACCTGAAGTATTTTCATCAGAACCATTTCTTCTGATGCAGGATCTGTTAACTCAAATCTACAACAGGTAACTGCATCAACTATCAAGTGAACAGCATCTCCAGCGTTAACAGTGTTTTGATCAATCATGTCAAGAGTTAAAATCTTGTACACAGAAGATAAAGCAACCCCAGTAATAGGTGCCCCAGTTTCATCCGATCGAATTACATCTAAAAATGGTTGAAGATATACAGCAGGGTTGATTGTATGCCATGGATGCTGCCATGAATATATCTGCTTTCTTAATGCCTTCAGCGACTGAATTAAAGAGTGCTCCAATTGATCATCACCTGACATATATCGACCTCCCCATCTTACATTTCTTCTCATTACTGCTAATACAGCACCAATTTCTGAATTAATCATGCAAGCTAAAGCAGTTTTATTTGTATATGTGACGTCAAACTCCTCAGGTTCTTCCTCAATTGCATTGATTCCAGTTTGCATCTTCAGGCGCCCCATATTTGTATATCTTCCCTTCACAGTACTAAAGTTTACCAAGTACCGTGAGAATAATGAGCGGAAACCCTGCTAATGTGCACAATCACTGCTTACATGGATAAGAGAGACATATTAATAGCAGTTGTAAATTAATTGAACAGAACAGGTTAAAAGTTGGTATGATAACCCAGCTAAAATTTTCAAAAAAAGAAAAGGTGCAGAGTTCCAAGGGGGAAGAGAGAAAAATTAGATAACCCTCTAAAGCTAAATTTAAGTTTCAAATGCTAGTGGAGAACTATATTTTGTTGTTCATAACAAGAAGTTCGTGCAGAGTCGCAGACAGAGATTCCATGGAAGAGAACCCAGTACAACTATCAGCACTCAGCATTATTTCTTTTGGATTAACTAACAGAATGTCAAGTGATTAGAAACAAGAATCAGTTCTAACACCATGAAAAACATTGGAGATCATACTCATCCATGTAAGAACAAATTACTGCACGAATTGATTGAGGTCTCAAACAATAAGCTAATAGGGTATCAAATGTAAAGTTCGGACCATCACATCTCTTTTCCTTTCTGGTTTTTTTCCCCCTTTTTGTGAACAAGGTTTGAAGTTTGGACAGTAGGATCAGGAAGAAACAACCCAAAAATGCTTAATAATAAGGATCTATTGCAGAAAGGATCAAAGCATGAAGGATTATTCTAGTCTGCAAATCCATTAACTTTTTGTACATAAGAAAAGGCGAAAACATTGAAAATACCTAGCCCGTCAACTTATCAGTGGAAATAACAAGCTCCACACACCTGAGAGCATTGTCGAAGTAGTACTTTACATAGGGCACCGAAACTGCTTAATAAGGAATATTACTCTCAGTGTACCATTAGTGGAGATTGAAGGAAGCAAGATGATGGGCAGAGTGGAGATGAGAAGATCGCAAAGAAATGTAACTATTGAAATAGGCAACGAACCTACTTATTTTATTGAAACTTCATTGGAATTTTTTGTCATTAACACTAGGACAGAGTGCATCGAAAATTCAAAACGCGGCCTCAATTTTGATGAACCTTTGAAATCCTCACCTTCTTTTTCGGTCTCCAATATCCATATTTCAAAATTCAAAAAGAGAACGGTTAATGAAAGCTAAAATACAAATCTCGTTCCTACAAGGAGGAAAAGGGTAATCGATGTTGTATTTGGATCGAAATTCCTCAACAATTTCAAGAAATTCAACAATTGCAACCTAAAGCATTCTGAATTATAATAGTTAAGCCGGTCACAGAGAAAATGTCAAACTACATCCGTGTCGATTAAAGGCGGGATTGTTCCTGATGGAATATAGCACGTTGTCGGAGCTTCCTAAACAACCAAACAAGCGGCAATGGAGGAGAAAAAAAAGTAAGATCCTACTCATCACTCTAGACACATAGATGTACAAGGAAATGCGTGAATGCAAATGAAACATAGAAATGGTGACCGAAGATCTAGAAAGCAACGAATTACCTGAGATGCAAAGAGGAGCAAAGCCGGTCAACATAGGCAGGAAAAAAACCAGAGATCTATAGAAAGATTAAAGAGCTTCTTCTTTGGCAGTGCCCACTCGATCTGCCGTCCATGGCTTTGGTACAAATCAAAACGAAAAATGCCTAGTAAGCAAGAAATCGTGCATAAACTAGGAATCATCAAACTTACCACGGATCCAAGGGAAAGAAGAATTACCTAGATCAGAATAAATTCGAAAACAAAATGATACAGAGGCGGCGTCGGAACGGACGCGGTCGGAACTACGGCCGGCGTACGACGGGGCTGAGACGCGAGGGAAGGGACGGCCGGCGTACGGCGGGGCTGAGACGCGAGGGAATTCCCTTTTTATGTTTTCTAAGATGCAATAAAATTTTAGTTGTATCTTACGTCTTGTTGTAATATTTACGTTGAGCTTCAAAAAACATCAAAAAAATATTTTGATCCCTGTATAGTCCATACACTTCAACATTTTAATCCATGTAATTTTAAATGGATAACAGTCTGTTTGGTACCTCAAATTTTGAGGAATTTCAAAATTACGATCAATTTCGTGATTTTGAACGAGGATTTCAGATTTATTTTTATATAAAAAAATTTGGATCAAAATAGTCGCTTTTTTAGGATTTGATAGACTTTCAAATTAAATTAACTATATAATTTGTCATAATATAATTTCTAAAAACCTGAATCAGTAAAAAAATTTATTTTATTTTCCTTTCTATCGAACCTCCAACAAAAAAAAAATTCATTTAATTCTTGACATAGTTCGTCTCTAACTTCTAAGTAATAATTTAGTATTTGTAGTTTAAAAACATAATTTAATCTTTAGAAAGGACTAAATTTCTAATTAATAAAGATAATTATTTAAAATGAAGTAGCTTTAAAGTGTTTAATATTCTGTTTAAGCAATTGAGACGTGAGAGATGATTAATAAAAAAAAATCTTAAAAAACATTTAAACTAAAACATAATGGCAAACTCAACTTGCATGGAATTTCACTCATCAATTTATTTAATTTATTTATTCAATTTATATATATATATATAATAATATAGTATAAGCAGTATGAACACTCTTTATGTTTATTAAGATGCAAGAAAATATTCGAATTTATAAGTAACAGGTTGAATTCTTCCCGTGATCTGGTATGTGTAATATTTTATTAAAAATTATTTTAAATTACAAATCTATATATTACTGTTTTCAATAAAATTTAAAATCACGTTTAAATTATACTGCTTTGTGACGGTTTTGTAGATTTGCAATTTATATATAATAATCAAATTCCATAGCCCATATGGTAAATGGTAATTGTAAATATAATATAGACTGAAAATGTATAAATCAATATATTTTTATTTTTCACCAAGCATAACTCAAAAGTACATATATCTTTTGTTTTAGAACAAGCAAAATATATATGGGGGCAATTTAATGAAAATTTGAGAGATTTGACCAAGATTCAAACAAAATTTAATACGACCTCTTGTGTATTTTTTTTACTAAATCAACTAAAAAAAGAGTAAGGTGAGGCTCAATTTTAATTTTTTGAAAAGAATTGTAACGTCCAGTTTGCTAAAAAAAATAAAATGAATTTTGAATCTCGGTCCAAATAGAACATTTGTTATTATGTCACAAGATCAACGGTTGAATTCATATTTTGCAATTGTTTGGACTAACAAAAACTTCTTATCTCATCATCTAATTTTCACGAATTAGGTTAAATTTTATATATCTTGAAGCATTCCTAATATTATTTAATCATATTCTAAAACCACGCAAATTATTAACAATTTTGACACATTTTTTTATTTAAATACTTTTTAGGCAAATATTTTTAAAGTACTTGTGTTTGGTTACATTTTATTTAAAAATAATTTAAATCACTAGTTCTGTTTAGATGTCCTGTACCTCAAAGTGAGGTCGAATTAATTTTCAGCCAATCAATTTTATGGTTATAAAATCAATTTAATTATTGTAAAAAATAGTTTTTATTTTGTAATAAACACTCTAAGTTTTGAAGGAAAAAAATATTTTTTAGCCTCGGAAGTTAATCCCAAACACTCCAATTTTTTTAGTTCAGTCCAAACCGATTCTTATCTTAATTAAAATCGAAAAACATCATTTTTTACTATCCCTAGTCGAATAAAAGTGACACGAGACAACTATATTATATTGGTCCACATTAGATAATTTCTTAATATATTTATCGACACATGTGATCTAATTTTAAATAAACTTTACCCTACTTCAAGAATAATAATAATGTACTAAAAATAATAATAATAATAACGAGCTAACCCCTAATTAAAAAAAAATCAATAAAAAACGAAAAATCAACATAACCTTATGTGCTAAATTATACAAATAAATAATAGTGTCCTCCGTAGGTTGACGGCAAAGACATTTTTTAGGCGGCAACCTAATGGAAAAATTTATTTTCTCACTTAGTTTAGAAATATAAAAGTCAACGACCATGACTTTTTGCTTCACATTGTTATATATTTTTTTAATATAGGGCCTAAGGTGTAAATTACAACTAAAATTTTTTTGGCAGAGATAATATTTTAATCCGTTGTGAACTATATTCAAATGAACTTTTCCTTCATTATCAGAAATTACTTACCGCAAGTGTACGGGTCAAGCTTTAATAAAGTGGTAAGTCAATACTTATATCGTCCTCTGTATTGGATTTTTAGATCACTCAAGTACCACAAATGTAATCGCTCAATTTTATTTAGAGAATCAAAATCAAATTGGAGAATATAATCAAAGAAAATAAACATGCAATAACAAAGATAAAAACAATAGGGAGAAAGGTCCTAAGGAATTGATTTCACCTATTGATTTTATGAACCAATTACTTAATTAATCAAGATTCAACGAATTATTAATTATATAGGCCAAGAACTCTCAAATCTCAACTATCTCTCCTGAGCGCAAGCAAATTCTTTGATGAACAAGTCTTTTATCGACCTCTAAAGGACTTCTAAATCTCCCGATCTTAAAACCCCTTAGTTATGCATCTCAGTTCTCTAACTCTAAACCACCTCTCCCGAGCGTAAGATTTCAAGTCTAAAATCAAGCAATCTATGACCAGTAGATTCAAGGCATTAAGCATAGAGAAGCATAAGTAGAACATTCATAAACATTCGATCAGGAAAACTAAACAATCAATGCATAAAGTTCAATGGCTACATCAATCCCTAAGATAAGAGGTTTAGCTTCTCATATTCAATGGAAAACAATAAAATCACAATGAAAAGTTCATAACAAAACTAGAAAAACCAAGGGAAAGGAGAAGAAATTATGTTCCGCGTGTCAATCGTCCGTTCTCGAAGCGACCTCCATGATCCCGAGCCTTGAAAATCACTTTTCTATGCTATCAAATGGTCTCCTTGCTCTCCAAATTGGCCCAAAAGACAAACTGCCAAAAAACCTCTCCCCAACTTCTCCCTCTCGGCGACTGCACAACCCTATTTTTATCAAAAGTTGTCACGGCAGCACCATAGCGCTACACTATTCACAAAACGTGAAATTTAAACTTCGGAGCGTCGCGGCGCTCTAGGCCAGCACCGTGGCACTATCTTCTCGGGTTTTTGGCTTCAAATCTTGTTGTTATTCCATCTTGGTCACTTTGATTCCGATTTTTCTCTGATTTTGATCCAAATAAGTCTCATTTCCTCCCGATACTTTATTCCTACAAAATATATCTTATGTGCTTAAATTTGTCTTGAAGAAACGAAAACTAACAAATAATTTCAATATAAATTAAATCTCATTGAAATGTAGCTCACAAAATGTACTATCAATATTGTTAAAGTTTTCTTAATTGATTAAAAAAAGGAAGTAAATTAAAATTTGTAACAGATTAAAAAAAAAACTAATTAGATTTGGAATTTGTATGCCCTTATTAATTTTATATATACAACAATATTATGGTATTTTCGATATGTTAAGATTATTTTAATGCTCATTGTCAAATTCTTTAATAAAACATGTTATATTTTCTATTGATGAAAAATTAACCTTCGTGGAGAGATATATGCACTTCAATTAAGTTAATTTAAATAGAACGAGTACTTAACACACATGAATTTAGTAATAGTTAAATAATTTTGAAATTTACATATAAGACACATATTTGGGGTCATTTTAAAATATATTGATATAATTTGTAAGATAGACAAACTCTAAGGTGTAATTTACAAAATTATCCCTACAGCCAACAAAGACTGTAATTACATTCTCCTTCTTATATATGAATATTTACATTATCCTCATATACGAAGAAAATAGAAAACCTTAGTGGTGACCATTAGTTTAGGCTATTTTGTAGCTATAATTTAAATTAATTCTTGGATTCAAATAATTGGTTTAGAAAATTTAAAATCTAAGGGATAATAATAGCACATATCTTATCATCATCGTATATATAATATGCTATATATATGTCATTACAAAGTTTGTCATATATAATTATAATTAAAAACTAAATAAAAATAATCAATATCTATATATTACAAAATTTGTTAAGTAGTAAGATATATATATATATATATATATATATCATCAACTAAAAAGTTGGAGGTTCCCATTGAACTAAAATTAATAAAACTAACGATAAATCATGTTGGATATATCTACAAAAATAAATAAATAAATCCTGTAGAATAACAATTTCATTCTTTTTTAATAAAATTAGGCTTTTTCATCACATTATATATATCGTCAATTACCTTTTAAAAACAGGTGTATTTTCAACTCAACCAAAAAAAGAATTTTAAAAACTATTTTATTTTAATTTTGAAAAAGGTAAAATACAAAACAAATAAATTAAGAAGTAATTAAAATAATGATTAAATCATAAAAAAAAATTGTTTTGAAAAGAATTAAATTCATCAACTTGGTCCTTTCTAGTTTTAAAGTTTCAATTAAAGTTCCAATAATTTTCACATAGTTTTCCATTTAAATTCATTTGGACTTAATAATTTAATTTTTTTAGTGCAAAGGTGGTAAGAGGGGATTAAACTCCAAGTTCTAAGACAAGAGTAAAATACTTTTAGCCACTAAAACAATATAACTTGATACTTAATTTCAAATTGGTCTTTCTAATTTAAATTTTTTTAATATATTTCTTATGATTCGGTCAAACCTCACAAACTAATCTGATCTATCATTATAAGTCTATATTACATATAATTTAATTAAAACTCAGACGGGCACGTACTTCCTACCCTCTACATAGATCCACCCTTGATTACAAGCCCTTATCATACGACTAAATTTTCAATTTACGTGGCAATAATATTGTTTATGGTAAAAACCCATACTTTGTGAACAATTTTGATGTTTAACCAAACACCAATCCAAATAGATAATTTAGAAATAACTCTTAAACCCTAAACTAAGGACATGTTTGGTAACGTTATTGTTTATTGTTTCTTTATTTTTAATAAAGAAAAATGAATTGCATGGTACCAACATCCATGAATTCAAGTAGGGTAAAACTATATTTTTATTTATGTTTTGGAACAAATTGTAGATGAGAACAAGAATGAAAAAACTTGTTTTTTGTTGTTTATAAAATTTCTTTACAAAACTGAGAATGTTCCCCGAAAAAAGAGAAACAATCAATTTGTAAGATGCTTAGGTTTCTTAAAAAATCTGAAACGAAAAACAAGAAACATAAATTTTATTAGACGAGACCTAAACTTCCACAATTTAAACAAAGAATATCATATTAAGAAATAAAATATATATCTCATCTACCAAAAAGTTAGAGATTCGAATCAATAACCATCGTATGGTTGAACCATAAAAGACCTAAACTCCCACAATAATGATCTAAAATGACCGTTTGAACCCTCCCTTTTTATCCTCTCCCCTCCACTCCAAAATCCTGAATAACAACAACATCATTCATTTATTTCATCAAACCCAGCTTAAAACCCACCAAAAAAATAATAAATAAATAGACCTAGCTCCACTTAAAAAGTCAAAAGAAAGCTCAAGGCCTTCTCCCAAGAGGAGGAACCAAAAAAAAAAACTTTCATATTCCCCAACAAATTAAAACCCCTTTTTTGCCCTCCCTAACTTTTTGCTTTCTTCTTCTCCTCCTCTCACTCCCAAAACCCAAACTTTTCCCTCTACTAAGCTTCTTCACAAAAAAAAAAAAAAAGAAAAAAAATGGAATCAGCCGCCGCTCACCGCCGACCAGCACCCACCACCTTTCTGCCGGAACCCCACCTGCTGTGGAGGCAAATTTTCAACAACTACTCCCAAACGAGGCCGTCCAGCTGGGATCAGGAGACCGCCTTCGCCGAGGACACCGCCGCCGCCGCCGTGTGGCCGCCCCGCTCCTACACCTGCAACTTCTGTATGCGCCAATTCCGGTCCGCCCAGGCTCTCGGTGGCCACATGAACGTTCACCGCCGGGACCGGGCCCGCCTCCAAAACGATCCCAGCCGTCCCTTCCGGCCGCCTACGCCTTCCCCCACCGTCAAATCTGCCACCTTTAACGGTCACGATGAAGATTCTTATAATTGCGTGAAAAATAATAATAAGAGATCTAAAGTTTGTGTTTCTTCATTCTCTGCTTCTTCTTCTTTGGATCAGGAGCTGGACCTTGAGCTCAGACTTGGTTTTTAATTGGACCCAAGTTTTTTTTTTCCTCTTTTAGGTTTTGATTTTCATTTCTATGTGGGAATGAGGAGAGAGAGACCAAGTTTTAATATTTTGTTTGGTTTTTCTTTTTTCTCTTCTTGTTGTTGTTTCTTCTCTTGTCTCTTTTTGTCAAGTACTGAATCTGAATGATATGGAAAACTTATCTACGAAAGGCTGTGAGTTTCCATTCATTGAATTATATCTACTTTTTGTACTACTGTGATTCTTTTTTTTTTTTGTTCGGTAAAATTATAGAGTTTGGTTTTTGAACCGTCGCTAAATTGAATATAGCTCATCGATTCAGGTAGATCTTGAATTTGAATCCTCCCCTCCTACGTTGAATCTTTATAGTTTAAAAAGTTAAATTTTTAAATAGACTTCTGTTAACTTTGTTAGTTTAACGATTACATGATTGTGTTGACTCTATTATTTTCGTGATTAAAAACATTTGATGAATTAAAGGTCAGATAATTATGCTTTAAATTGAAAGTTTAGATATTTAAAACTTTTAATGTACTCTAACCGATAAATAGTTAGACACAAGATTTAAATAGAGACAATTTATTGGAAATTTATGGATCAAATTTATAATTTAATTACTTAGGTAAGCGGCTTCCCGGACTTAGCCGAGGTCAAGATGGTTCGGGGTTCAGGCGCATCGAGCTCAAACTCTTTCGATATAGAACCAGAACAAGGGCGGAGGGAGTTGTTTTCCAGTAGCAGGAACTTTCTTTCCTGGTTGATTGGTCTATAAACCTGGGGGGCACTTTCCGGGAGGCCTAGAAAAGGTCAGCGGGGCAATCAAAAAATACCTGCTTTTGACGCTACGCTGTGCCGACCCGGGATGCTACTCACGAGCTGGTCAGGGATAGGTATTAGAATACTAATAATGAATATTTCAGCAAAGAAATACATGCAAAAGATATAGAGATTGTGACATGGGTTAGAGAGATATAATTTGATAAATAAGGAAGAAAGATTATGTTATATTTATTATATATTAGGGAGAAATATATGGATTAGACGTCTAAATTAAACAAGATTTCCCCAATAGAGACTATATATTATTATGTTTATTAATTTTCGAGGTCACACACATCTAACCTAAAATTAAAGGATAGACAATTAATTTTTTTTGAGGGTCAAATATTTAATACTTTACATATGGGTTTTATTATTATAAATTTTTTTTAATGTTTAATTCTTTGGATCTTTTCAACTAATCATTTGTTGAAATTGATTATTTTCGTATCATTACACGGTAGTACGATATTTTGTAAGCTTAATTAATTGAACAAGTTGAGTTTGTTAATTAAGCTGGTTTCTTTTAAAAACATTTTTTTTCTTTTTGTTTATAGAATAATAATTCAATAAAACCACATTTATATTACTGTCGTTGGATTTCAAATGACGTTAATAGAATAATAATAATACCTCTTCAATAATAATGTGAACACTAATTTTGAGCTAATTTTAAAAAACGGTTCAAATAAAGTTGTTTGGATAAGATTTTCATTTTTAGTTCTTTTTTTTTTTAATATAGGACCTGATTTTTTCCTCGAACTACAACTTTTAAAATCTTAGCCCTAGTTTTAAAGACAAAATAGGGTTTTGTAAAAAACTAGCTACTTTGTCTGGCCAACTTTAGAATTTGGCTAAAGTTCTTTAAAATATAATATATATTGCAAAATGGAAAAAAAAAGTCAACTAATTAATATTTAAAAACTTTAAACTATTATTACTCTGGTTAAAACATTATATATATTATATGTGACACGAGTACATAACTGAACTGACACCACATCATATAGCTAATTAAGAAAGACTTAAAAGAATTGATAATAATTAACTATATGTATACCAATAAGTGCACTGTCTTTTTGAGTTATCCAATTATAAGAATATCATATAGCTAATTAAGTCTTTTTGAGTTATCCAATTATAAGAATTTCAAAATTAAGTGTGTTTGGCTAGGGATAATCTAGGTTGGATGATGACTTCCTTAGGAGATTTTTCGATCCGGATCCTGAACTTTGGGGTGTTGCATTATCTGTAATGAATGTTTAATGCTCAAATCTCCATCAGCATTACCGTTATGAAAAAAGAGGAAAAAACAACACTTTAGCCCTAAACTAACCCCTTCTTTTTTTTTTCCTTTGCAATGTTATATTACACATGAGTGGATGAAATTCAAACATACCCTATGTAAATAACGGCATTAATACTTGATCATCTGAGCTATGTTCGGGTCAACTTTGGTAGAGAAAAAAAAACAAGAAAAAATTTGTATTTTTTTCTGTTGTGTATTAAAATAGAATGGGTGTAGTGAGTTAAAAGGGAAGTAAAATGAAGTTAAAGTAGACAGTAAACTCAAAGTCTGATCCTTGTCTTGTATACCAAAACAGCAAACACCTTTAAAACTATTGAGAATTATTGCAGAGATGAGAGAGAAATTAATGGAAGAAGCCAAGCTTTATTTCTGGTGAGATTTGAGAAGTCTTCTTTTTTTTGCATAGTAAGTACCACTGGTTTTATCACAGACATCACCACAAGAAGAAGTTATAAGTAAAATCCCAATAACCAATAACCACACACACAAGAGAAAGTTAAAAGAAAGTGATATATTAAAATGTCACAGTCAGCTACATTAACATCCCCCAGATAGACTGATAGTAAGCAACATACATCACCCAAACTTCAACTTCAACATAAAAGAATAACCCTTTTAACTGTTTTATTACCTTCCCATTCTCCCTTCTTCTTTTTTCCATTCCCCATAAATTCCCTTCTCTCTCTATTTGTCTTATCAAAATAATTAAGTAGACTATATATAGTACTTTACTTACTCATCATATATTAAACCGTATAATATATCATTAGCTTTTTGTAATAATCATAGACATAATATAGTTATTGATGTGTAGGATTTAAATCAGGGTCCTACGAACCCTCCTCTGTATTAAATCTAACACACTCTGATGTTTAAGTCAGATGAATAGTTCAGTTGAGAGTAGGAAATGGTAAGATTGTATCCTTAAGGTTGGCTAAGATGGACCAACTCGTCTGGGTCGAGTCGTGTTGGGAGGTCGGATCCAAACAATTTGACCCAGGTCGCTTCTTTGATTCCATTTCAGGTGAAATCATCGTAACGTTGATTTTAATTTAGACAAAAAGAGAAAAAGAAAAGTCTTTTTCTCTATCAGTTCCACTATTTAACTACTGTGAGTGTGTGTGCTGTGTCTTTATATAACATGATGTTGATATATACAGACAAATTAAACCCTATGATAAATGATTTTCAAATCCATGGCTAGGTAGAAATGTGTGTTACACACTAGTTTTCAACCTTTTTTTTCTTTCTTTTCTTTTTTTGATGTTGTTTGTTGGATAATATTATTATTGATGTTGGTGTTAAGGAATGGATTGACTCTCTAGCCTAAGCGTTTAAGTTTTTGGGTTTTTTGTCAACTTTGTTCGCCATGCCTTACGATTTCGGGATTGTTTTGTGTTCCTACTTTTGTTTGAGCGCGTTTTTAGAGTTAACCTAACCCTAATGAGACAATATTGATGTTTTTTTTGTCCCAAATTTTTGCCATACTATTTCTTTCTTCCGTTAAGAATATATATAAGATACTAAATATATATACTATAACACATCAATTAAATTTTTGGGTTCTAACACGTACTAACCTAACATAATATTATATTAGAGCAAGATCATGTGTTGTTTTGTTTCAATCTTCTCCATTTAATATTGTAGTCACTTTTTGGTGTTGGGTGTGATTTAGCATCCCATTTAATAACTCACGTCTTGAACCTCGTGAATATTAATTATTATTAAATCCAAGCGAAAATTTAATACCAACATGAACATAATTCAACGCTAAGACATTTGACTTTTCCTCTCAAGATTGGAGGTTCGATCCTTTAACCCTACATCATTGTACTTAGTGAAAATTTTAATGCATTGGACAAAATTAAAATAAAACTTTAACTAAGCTGATTAAAAATTTTAAAACTTTTAAAACTATTATATTTTGGTCAATAAATTTTCAAAATATCCATTTTTAGTTCTTAAACTTTTTAAAATACAACCCAATTAGTAGCTCAATGACTAAGACACGTAACGCGCGAAAGGTCGAAGTTTCAATTTTCTACGCTGCAATTGTTGAACCTAAAAAAGAAAAGAAATAAACAAGTGGGTTATAGATGGAGGTGGCAGGTGAGGATAGGGGCATGCAGTTACTCACACAAGGGCAAGGGCAAGGGCGCAGCACAGCATTGTCCCCTTGAATTTCTTTCCATTTGACTTCTTCTCCATAAGGGAAAATTGACGAAACATCGCTTTTGAGTTAAATGAGTTCTCAGATCAGAGTCCATTGCTGTATATAGAGGGAATTTTATGTTACTCAGACATACCCTTTTGCCATTAATGGGCAGAAACTCAAGTTTGTAACGAGAGAATTCAGAGGCCCACTGTGGCCACTTGGGTTTAATTTCCATGGAATTGCCTGTTCTGTGTAAGAGAGATTTGTTATTCAAACAGTTCAAAACAGAGAGACTCAGAGTCAGAAGGTGGGCACATGGCGTGGGCTTTCATTTATCTCTGTGTTTGCCTGCAAGGTTCATTGGGGAATTTCGTCGAACAGGCAATGGGGGAATAAATACCCACCAGCTTTCTCACTCTCATTTCTGGGGGTTTCTATTTTTAGGGCTCCTTTCAGATTCTAGACTTGCCTTTTTTTTCTTTTCCATGTTGGTTTCTCACCTGAACTTTCCCTATTTTTTCTTTTCCTTCTTCTTTTCTGTTCTCTCTCTTCTCCATGGCTACACTACAAAGACAGACTGAGTTTGCTTTTAAGTTCTCACTTAGATATATGACTTAGCTTTTAGGATCATAACAAATATTTGTTTAACTCATTGAAAGTTCCATGATTTAAATACTTAAGATTATATGTCAAATAAATGCCCAAAATCAATCACGAAATATATTTAAACTAATTAAGTCACTAAATCCAACAAGTACATCCAACAAATAATAATTGTATGTGCTTCAAAAGAAATAATTGTATGTGTTAAAACGAGTATAATTTAGCGGTAATTGACATCTACCTTCAACCAAGAGGTTGTAAGTTCGAATCCCCACTCCACCACGTTGTACTAAAAAAAAAGAAAAAAAGAAAAAATTGTATGTAACACCCGAAAAAAAAATGTGCGTACAATACTTGCATATCCTTAGGATCCCCTCCCATTGGAATGCAACGTTGAAACGACAACTTGCGAAGGGCAACCAAAGGTAGAATTGATAGCGAAGATATATAAGAGTTGAAATTGAATTGAAGTTGATGGTGGTTGTTGCCTTTTTCGAAATTCATCATTATTAAGGAGAAATTGGAGAGTGTCTTGAGTTGAAACGACCGTGGATCAAATCATGATAAGACATAATCTAATCATTCTCATGGTTAGATAACATTGATGCTTCTAATTTTTTATGACAAGTTTGATAACCATTTGGATTTTGGTTTTCTATTTTCGAAACTAAGCTTGTAAACACCATTTTCACCTATGTATTTATTTGTTATACTATCTATTTTTAAAAATGTTTTCAAAATCTTAGCTAAAATTTAAAAACTAAAAAAAAAATTCATTTTTATTTTTAAAAATTAGCTAAGAATTCAAATATGTTTATAAGAAATATGAAAACATACCAAAGAAATGATGAGGAAGCCAGCATAATTTTTAAAAACGTAAAATTAAAAACGAAATGAATATACAATGAGACCTAAAAATTCAAAAATTTATAGAGACATAAAATAAAAAGTCCATACTTTTGATATTTCCAATATTTGTATTTTAGGGTGTTTTCAAAGAATATTAATTAAGCGAGAAATTTGTATTTAAATGACAAAATTACTTGGTAGTAGTAATAAAATGATAAATTTCACGTGCATCGACTAGTTACTATAAAATTCTTTCAAATATGTTTTAACGATACTTGTATGGTCTTAAGATTACTTTCATTTGGATGTAGTATCGATTCATTCATGTATTCTTACTTTGAGCATTTATAAATGCTCAAACTTAACAATAAAATATCTAAAATCCAACAAAAAAAAAAGCAGCCAACATATAGTTAAAATAGTCCATACCAACAAAAATAGTCTTCATCATAAGAGTGCTCACAGTTACTCACAAATATTCGAACAAATTTAAATCTAACCTTATTCAAATATAGAGCTTAAACTACAACACCTATTCAAATTTAAAATTTAAATTAAAGAAATTGCAAGTTCAATGGTAAAAGTTGAACATGTGATATTTGTTGCTTTTATAATTCAAAATTTTAAAAAATTTAGTATAGAATTTTGTAAAGTGCAGGTCTTAAAATAGAGACTAAATTTATAATTTAATTTTACTGCATGGTTTGAAATGACAAATGAATTTGACTTTTGATCCGCAGCTTAATTGTTTCCTAAAAGAACCTTCATATTAGTCTCAAAGAGAGAAGACCACTTATGGGTTTAATTAATCTGTCGTCCCTTTCTTATTTACCATTATTTTCTAATTCTTTTCATTTTATACTATTTTATAAATAAATTACAAAAACAATTTATTATGCTTTAAAAAAACCCCGGGGCATTAATTAAATGCGAGCAAGTCGAGAGGGATCCAGACAAGAAAATTCTTTTATTTTTTTACAACATGTGGGGATGGGGGATTGAACTCTCAACCTCATAATTTTTTTTCTTTCTAATTAATTTTCTACTATATTTTATGTAAGTGTTGAATAACTTTAGTTTTTGCGGTTTGTTCTCAAATTTTCTTTTCTTTTTTAGATAGTCATTACTAGGGTTAACTAACCATTTATGCACTCAAATTTTTCTAAACTTAAAAAGAAAAACAAATTATATCAATAAACTTTAATTTTGATTCTAATATTTCTTCCTGGCTCACATATTACTTCTAGAGTCTAAATTGGACTAATAAATGATGAGGTTACACAGTAGAGTGAGTTAGATTTGGCAAAATAAACGTAGGCTAAGGATGCGTCAAAAAATTATTTTCAGTGTTTTTAAATAGATATTTGAGAGTATATTTGAAAATTGAATGTCAATTTAAAAAATTATTTAGTAGTATATTGGTAAACTAGGGTAGTTACAATTAAATATTTAGTAAAATCTAAAATAATATTAATTAACATATTGATTTGTTATAAATTTTGTAGGATTATTATTTTATAATATTATATATGTTATAATATATTATATTTTACATTTTATTAAGTTTTTAACAAAAATGAAATGAATTTGTAACATGTTATAATATATTTATCCAAGTTTTTATATTTCTTATTGTAATTCTGTATTTTAATAAGCTTAAAATTCAGTAAATATTGACAACATACGAATGTTGTTTCCAAATCGAGAAAGGGGAGAGGCTCCTCCATTCCATATTTGGAAAAGAGATAGAGGCTGCTTGGTCATCGTCATCGCTGGAGACAGGGAGCTCTCTCCCGTTCGAGATCTAGAACTCGAGAGAGGGAGGTTCTCTCCGAGGAGTGACAACAAAATGCAACAATGACGACAGCGGTGGAGTGACAAAAAAATGTAACAATGACGACAGCGATGGTCAGTGGGAAGAAGGTTAGAAGAATCAAGAAAGAGGAGGGAGAAAGAGAAGGAGAAGAATGAAAATGCCACCTATAATAACATATTATATAAAAATCTATTTTTTACGCCTCATTTAAAAATATAAGTTAGAATAATACAAAGTGAGTATAGCTCAACGGTAATTGACATATATCTCAAACCAAGAGATTATGAGTTTGAATCCCTTCCTGATCTATTGTACCCCACCAATAAATACAATTACAAGAGACCTATAATTTTCCAACTATAAATTTTTGAAATAGTCTCTTGGAATAAGTTTAAAATAATGTATTTTTTTCCTTTATTTTATTATTTTTGATATTTTTACATTTTACAGACCGACGAATTTATCCCTATCCAGAGGGAATAAATCAATAACAAGACTAACACCAACAGCTGAGAAATTTATCTTGGTTGCCAATTGCGATTGCGATTTGGAAGTGTTCTTTCGATTCAGAAAGTTGAGCAGAATTCGAATTTCGAAGATGGCGGAGGCAGGCGACGGTTCCGGAAATTCTCGGTGGTCTCTCAAGGGCTCAACCGCACTCGTCACCGGCGGCACTCGCGGAATCGGGTCTGTATTCTCTCCGCGCCTCACTTAATCTTCTACTTCCTCTGCTCAAATTCTGGCCCTGTTTCTCTCTAACTTCGAATTTGGATTCTGATTGCGATTCTCTGTGTTTCAGCCGCGCCGTGGTGGAGGAACTGGCCGCCTTGGGCGCTTCCGTGCACACCTGCTCCCGGAACGAAGCGGAGCTCAATCGGTGCTTGAAGGAGTGGGAGGGCAAGGGTTTTGTGGTCCGTGGGTCGGTTTGTGATGCCTCGTCAAGAACACACAGAGAGAGGCTGATGCAGGAAGTAGAGTCCGCTTTCAATGGCAGGCTTAATATTCTGGTGAGTTTTCTTCTGCGCTTCAGCCATTATCCATCTACGATTAGGAGAATTGAGTAGAAAAGGAATTTGATAACAGTGGCAAATTTGAGTGTTGCTGCGTGGTTCTGTAATAATATATTTATGGTTGAACTCCAAGAAAGAAAACGAAAATGCCTCCAAAGTGAGACAAACTTCAGTCACTTTTTCACTTTTCAACCAAAGATAATGACTTGTTGAAACCACTGAAAAGTGATTCCTAAAGTAAGTCAATGTAGCCAGGTGCTCTGATGTTTATATGTATATATATAATTTTGATATACGTGAGTGTCCAGACTAGCTTACGTGCACCTCGACTAATCTCACGGAGCAATCGCCTGACCATTCCATACTTTTTAGGCATACAAAAAGTCAGACTTGCAAATCAATATGTTAATGGACACTGTTTAAGTTAAATATACAGTATATTGCAATCGGATCATCAAAACTAGAAAGCCTTCTATTGATCTCAAGTGATAATGTCTAGCTTTTGCTCAATAATCAATAACATGATTCTTAAGAAGTTGCCTTCAGGAAATTCTGACAGTTTGTTTGTGTAGGTAAACAATGTGGGAAAAAACATCAGGAAGCCAACTATTGAGTACAGTTTGGAAGAATTTTCATCATTGATGACTACCAACTTCGAATCTGCATATCATTTATCACAACTTTCACATCCTCTTTTAAAAGCTTCAGGAAATGGAAGCATCGTGTTCATTTCTTCGGTTGGTGGTCTCATGTCCATTGGAAGTGGATCCATCTATGCAGCAACCAAATGTGAGTTGCTACTGTAAAACTGTACCTTAATTGGTTGGTTCTAAGAAGCTAATATGGTTCCCCTTCTTTGACTTTCTACTCTCAGCTGCAATAAATCAACTGACCAAAAATCTTGCTTGTGAATGGGCCAAGGACAATATCAGAAGCAACTGTGTTGCACCCTGGTATACAAATACCCCTCTTGTAGAAAAGGTAACATTTTCAACCGTACTCGATAGATGATAGATAATTCGCTTGTACATATTAGTTTATTTGTGCCATCGTATCTTCTTCATGTGTCTATTCTGAAATCAAATGTCTGAGCATTAAGTGAGGTATTGTTGTTGGACCGAGACATGAGGTGCTCTGCCATTACTTTCAGATACTTTTAATCTCCTCTGTATCTTTCTGTGGAAGCTCTATTTACGTTGAATTGAGTCATCTATGCAAGGAATGGCGTTCAAGCTTAAGCAACATCACAGCTAATGTTACCAGTGACTTTCCACTTAGCTTAACAGCTTGATTCTTTTTCTGTCTTTCTTGGTTGTAATCTTTATTGTTTCTGTGGCTTTTCTCTGATTGAGGGCTATCCCATGTAAGAGAATGTCCTTGTGCACGGGTACGAGGATCTGAATCATACATGACGTGCACGAGCACGCACCATATTTTTTGCACCAGCTTCTGGTGGTAGAACATTCTGAAATTCCTGTATCTTTTAAGTCTGAGAGTGTCTATATTTATTGCATATCTTTCAGTTCAACCTCTAAACCGTGCCTCTTGAATTTTAATATCATAGTTGCTCGATAATAAGACATTCGTGGACAAGGTGGTGTCTCGAACTCCACTTGGGCGCATAGGGGAGTCAAACGAAGTATCGTCGTTGGTGGCATTCCTTTGCTTGCCTACTGCATCTTACATCACTGGACAGATTATTTCTGTTGATGGAGGGTTCACTGCAAATGGATTTGATTCTGGTATGAGACTAGACATGTTGTGAACTCCCAGTTCAGCCTCAGAATGACAGGTCCTAAACTTTCTTTTGCCATGTCCATACTCATTTTTTATCTGCAAATCATGTATTTCTTGCAACTCTTTCAAGTCTGCTCGATTTCTCATATTTACTCGCTCGGTTTAGTTTTAGTGCTTATCAACTGTTTTTATTGATAGTCTGATTTTTAGAAGGCAAATTGGTTAAGCATATATTATCGACTAAAATGTTAGAAGTTTAAATTCTGAACACTAAAAAAACAGTTATGTGTGCAATATCAATGATAAACATATCAAATGGTTCTTAGTTAATTCTCAATTTGGTTATTAATTTTTTGAAATTTTCAATTTTACCTTTAACCGAGGGACATAAATTTTAGAGAGAGAGAGAAAAAAAGAGACGGAAAGAAGTTTTGGGACAAAAAAAAAATTAAACTTCTCTAAAAATTAGGGTAGAAATGAGATGAAATAGGAAAATTATCTAAACCGCCTCCTATTTATAACAATAATCACTTTAATGTGATTTTATTTCCCCAAATTACTTTAAAATTTCAAAAGTATTTTTAAAATCTTAAGTAATTAAAAAACAAAAGAGTGAGACAAGCACAAAAAGATTGAGAGAGTGAACAAAGTTTGAGAGACTAAAAATATTGGAGCAAAAAAGAGTTAGAAATGGACAAAAGAAAGATTTTTTTTTTTAATTTAGTCTTTTTGTGATTTTACATTTTTCAATTTATTTTTTCTTTTTTGACTTGATGATAAATTTATATGATATAATACTTAGTTTAAATTCCATAAATTTAAATTTACACCATTTTCAAATTTCCTTTTTCCAATCAAACTTACATAGCTTTCAAAAACTAATTTTCAATCACTCAATTTATTATTATTATTTTAAAAACTTGATCGTGTTCCTATATTTTTATCGACGTCAATATTTTCATAAGTATATATTATTTATATTTCTAGATGGGGTTGTTAAAAGTGATCAATTAAATCCTAGTTAAGCTATAATTAATATCTTATTTAAGCTATAATTAAAATTTTATTTACTAGTTTAAACAATTTCCATCTTTTTCACCACTTCTATATTTTTTTCTAAAATTTTTATCGATGCTTCAAACTTTTCTCTCTACAACCAAATAAAAATAATAAATAAATAAAATATTAATAATAAAGTGGGGAAATAAGAACTCTAGTTAAAAGGAAGGAATCCAAGGACTAGGAGGAACTTTTGAAGGCTGTCCTCAATCTCGGGAAATTAGGTTTCTGACCCATGCAATAAATCTGGATTTTTATCCCTTTTTTTTTAAAAAAAAACCTAATTTCTGACTCACTCCCATTTTAATTTAGGACCTTTTTCTACTTTTTATTTTTGTAAAATTATCAAAATATCCCTGTTTTCTTTAAAGTAAAATTGTCTTTCCCTCCACCAATCTCTTACCTTAAACCTCACCATTTCTTTTTAATTTGAATTTTAACAATCAAATAATCCATATTATTGGCGTTCATATAAAAATTGCATGATAAATGCCAAATATATAAAAAAAATAGAGCTGAATGTATCCCGGCCCGGGATAGCATTATCCCGGATCGAGATAGAACAATCCCAGACCGGGATTGTATATAAATACTACAATCCCAGTCCGGGATTGTGCTATCTCGAGTCGGGATATACGCATTTTTTTTTTACATTTATTCTTGGCTCTCTTACCATTTAATGCAATATTTAGTATTTAATGTCGAGATTTATGTAATCTAATTAAATATGGAGATATATAATCTTATGCCGTAATTATGTAAATTCAGCTTTCCATATTAAACGGTTAAATATTTAATATTTCATTATGTAATTTCAACTTCTTTTAAATCGATTTTTTCCGTATTAGATTGGTAATTTTGAGTTAGATTTTTTTCCAATTTGTGATTGATTTTTCAAGTTTAAAAGTTTGATTTTTTTAGAATTGTAATTGATTGTTGAATTAAAAAGTTGAGATTTTTTCCATATTAGATTCAAATTGAAACGAATGTGAGTTTTATGGTGAAAGATTGGTAGAGGAAAAACAGATTATTTGCTCTTTTTTTTTTCACTAATGAAGATATTTTGATAATTTTACAAAGTTAAAAAATAAAAATAAGTAAAAAATGAGAAGAAAGGGATCATGAATGAATAAGAGATTTTAGGAGGGTGAAAAAGTTCAAGTTAACTAAGAGGAGGGACAAAAATCCAATTTCCCTGGTTTTGAAGGCTGTCCTCAGTCCCCTTTGGTTTATTCTTTTTTTTTTGGTTTATTCTTTTAAAAACCATTTAAATCACATTTTATATATCACATCAATTATTATTATTGTTATTATTACTATTATTATGAATGCTACATCAATATTTTTTAGATAGGAACCAAATCGAACATAGTTCAAATGATTAAGGCACCTGACCAGAAGGTCATGAGTTCAAATAAAGATTATTTTATTATTGTTTTATAAAAGTAATATTCGTAACCCATCTCCTACTTGTTATATCTTACTTGTAATATATGAGATACTTCTACTTTTTACCTTAATTTTTTTTTTTAATTTGTAATAGGGGTAGCAAAATAATATATTTCACATGTTAAAATGTCGAAATATTGATACCATCAAAATTTAATTTCAATTTTGGAATTTTTTAATTAAAACTTTAAAATAAATATATACGAAATAACAAAAGAAAAATTGAAAAATTAGTGGAAGTTAAAGGAGCATTAGTCCAAATAAACTATAAAGTGATTCCTTCTCTCAAAAGAAATCTATTACATAAATTGAAACTATGAAAGCAAAAGTTAAACTTCTGAAGAAAAAGTAAAAGACACGCATTTAAGAATAAAGACATCAATGTCCGTCCTTCACTTCTAACTATTTCCTTTTTTTTTTTTTTTAAGATATAGTTCTAATTATTCATGGTTTACATGTTCTAGTAAAAAAAATGTCAGTACAATAAGAATAAAGACATGCATTGAAGTGGTGGTGAATCTCTTGTTCTCATTTAGTGCTCTCCAAATCGTGCAAGAAGGTTTTCCATCACACGGTTCAGCCGTTTTGATATTTTGCTTATTATTTGATTAAAGTTTAGCTTTTTAATTTTATAAATTTAAATCAAATTTATATTTATTTTGAATTTAGTCATCATAAAATCAATTGATGATGAACTGAAAAAAAAGGTCCAATTTTTTTGTTTCTAGTACCAAAAAAAGTCCAATTGAAGAGTGAGAGTTGCGTCAATTTTGACCATAAAATCGCTATTGAATTCCCCAGGGCAGCAGCCTTCTGCGTCATTCGCAAAATCTGAAACCCCATCAACAGAAATCAACCGACCACTAAAAAACTTGCGATTATCAGTGATTTCTTGCAAAGTTTTCTTTAAAGTTTTGAACCCATGACTCTTCGTTGACCTCCCCTTGTCCAGCTTCCACTCAAATAGTAACGAAAACCCTTCTCCCTAAGCAAAGCTCTTCTCGGTACTGTCGGTTTTCAACTCCCTTTTCGCTATAAAAGACAACTGCGTCAGGTCTCCTTCAATGGCGGGATCGGACATCCACGCCCAGAAGATTATTAAAGCTCTGTAAGAGAGCAGGGCTGATTAAGCTTCCCCATCTTTGGGTCCTGCCGATTTGTTTCAGGTAATCGTTTCATTTTGCTAATTCCACTTAATCTTGAGTTCTGATAGTAAATTGATGAGGTTTTCTCATGTAATACTTTGTTTCGTTTCTATCTTTTATTGCTTGAATTGGGTGTTTGAATTTCCCGGTTGTTTTAAATCTGTTAACTTCTGGTATGTTGTTTCAGAATGTGACTATGATCTTGGGCAAAAACAGAACACCTTTGTAGAAGTTCTGGGAGAAAACACTAAATTCAGGTATGCTGAAGAACAACAATTACAATTTCGTAACGCTTTCATTTACATAAGGTTGGAATTTTGTTGAACTTTTAATTTGGTTTGATTCTTTGCAGATTGTTTCTCTTTTGACACCCAAAAACTGTGTCTCGTCTTAGAAGAGGGTCAAAATGAATGGTTACATGTTGGATTGCGTCATAAAGGATATACTTCGCGTGGTTGAACCGTTGCAGGATGATTGGGCAGCGCGATTTCAAATGATTAACGAGTTGCGTGCGCTTGTAGAATCTATTGAAAGTCTTCGAGGTTCTGCTCTTGTTCTTTAGAGTTGTGTTTTACCTTTTGTACAGTTATTAAAGATCGAGCTGTTGGATCAATGATGTTGCCTTGAGGTTGATAGTTTTACTTAGAGAAGACATTTTGATTAATGGTCGGAGCAGGTGCAACGATCGAGCCATTTGGATCCTTCGTGTCTAATTTATTCTCACGCTGGGGAGACTTGGATGTTTCTATTCAGTTGCACAATGGTTCGTGTATTTCCACTTGTGGCAAGAAGCTTAAACAAAGTATACTGAAAGATGTTCAAAAAGCATTGAGGAAAAAAGGTACTCTTCTACTACTTAACACTTCTTTCCTCCCCTTAGTTTGCTTAACTCCAGAGCTGGTAAGACATCACCAAGAAAGTTTAGATTAGATTAAATCAATAATTATTTAATTATGAATATTTTTTTCAAAAGTTTCCAAGTTTTTTGACAAAAATGGAAAAAGGAGGGAATTGATTGAAACTTTAGAATGAATTCTAAAGTAGAGGTTCGCCCTATCAATTCTCCCCGGCAGCCCAACTAACTCAATTTTATTTCTCACGAACTATTTTGTAACACACTATACGAAGTAAAAAGCGTAGAACTATTAGCAAGAGGAAGGGTTTTCTATGAGATGGGAATTAAACTTTTACGATGTTTGTTGGTTGTGAGATATACTTGCAAGGCAAAAATCAAAGCTAATTTATGTCCTTCACTTATCCATATTTCTTAGTGTAGTTGTATGCTTGTGCTCCTTTTCTATTTTTCATTAGAAATGTACATAGGAAGTTATCTTTTTATCTGTTTCATTTGATATACATTTCATATATTATGATTTTATTATTCTGTTAACATTAAAGAGTTTCTCCCTACTTTTCTGCCCTATAGTTCTGAGAACAAAGTAAAACTCCAATTTTACATGGAATTAGATGAACCCTATTAATTTGTAAATATGTGTTGCATAACTGCATTTAATCTAGTGAATGTAGGCTGTTTTTTAAATAGAATGGTACTAGTCACCTTGCGAATCAATTAGGATACTGAAGGACCAGCAAGCAGGCAGTTTGTCTAGCAATAATCTCATATTACTCTGCATCTCTTCTAGAAAATGGCGAATGTTGGTTGTGAGGGAGGAATTGCTCTCTTTCAGATTTTGGATTTCTCATCCATTTTTAAATTGCTTTTTGCAGGTGGATGGTATAAGCTACAGCTAATTCCTCATGCTAGAGTACCCATTCTGAAGATTGAAAATATTCGGCACAAAATTTCATGTGATATTTCCATTGATAATCTTTTGGGCCAAATGAAGTCTAAAATTTTGTTGTGGCTTAACGACATAGATGGGCGCTTCCATGATATGGTTTTGCTTGTATGTTCTTTTAGCATTGTCTAAACTTGTCAACTCCCTTTGCTAGAAGTGCTTCAATGTAATTATCTTTTCTAGCTTTGTGTAGGTCAAAGAATGGGCAAAAGCACATGACATCAACAATCCAAAACAGGGAACTTTCAACTCATATTCTCTCAGTTTGCTTGTGATCTTCCATTTTCAGGTGGTTTTCCTTCCATCAAATGCTAAAATTGGTGAAACTTAAATCTTAGATTACTTGAGCTCAGAATATCAATTATGAAAAGTGATGCAGGACATTCTTCAACCTTATTTGAATCCATTGTCTGTGCCCTTTTTGGCGATCTTTTATTTTTGTCTTTTTTTTCTTTCTTCAAGATTAGTTGATGAGAAACCAAGATAGAATCTTTATTGTGCAATTTGTCATCCAAACATTTTATAAAACCACGTGTCGATTTTGTTTACCATAATCCCAGTATTTACTATTAGGTCTTTTGCAGACATGCTCGCCAGCCATCCTACCTCCTCTTAGAGACATATACCCAGGAAATGTAGCTGACAAGCTCCATGGTAATTTTGCTTCTTAAAATTTGTTGCCTGATGTATTCTTTGGATATATTTGGGATGGCTTTTGAAAAAAGAAAATGTTTTAAGTGGAGGCAAGCACTCCTTCCATAAGTACTTTCGAAAGAAATACTTTCTCCTAGAAGCACTTTAAGTGTTTTTGTAATTCAAAATCGCTTTTGATTACATAACCAAATACTATAAAAATTTTACAAAGTACTTTTGATGGGTTAAAAGCACTTTTTATCCTTCAAGAGTCATTCAAAACTGACTCTTAGGAGGATTTTAGCTGGTAAAGATGGACACATGAAAATATATTATGCAACTCAAAGGAGTGTTTGTGTATTTGTCCACGGTATCGTGTATAAAGAAAATTGAGACGTTCAATGAATCTCAAATTTAATATTGGTCTGATAATTGAAATACAAAATAATGACATGTATGTACTGGAATAGGTGTGAGGGCTGAGGTTGAGAGCCAAATTGCACAGACATGTGCTGCTAACATAGCCAGGTTCAAATCAAGGACAGCCAATAGAAGCTCTTTGTCTGAGCTTTTTCTTTCATTCCTTGCAAAGGTATTATTTTCAATGTTTCTGCTCAGTACATTGATATGTGATATGGGAGAGATTAATTCTATAGTATAGAGTTCTTTCATAGTACTATCACTTCTATCTAGCTAGCTAGTCATGTTCTGGTCTCAGTAACTATCACTATCTTCTTCTTTTCTCATTGTTTTTGTTCTCTCTTGTGCAGTTTTCAGATATAAGTTCAAAGGCATCAGAACTAGGAATTTGTACATACACAGGGCAATGGTTGGAAATAGAAAGCAATACGAGATGGTTGCCAAAAACATATGCAATATTTGTAATTTCTCTCCCCCTCTCTTTATGTCATATCATGCATGCATATGCACAAAATGGTTTTTCTCTTGCCTCTTTTCTGATATCATGGCCGGGCGGAATGGCTGGACAGGTTGAAGATCCGTTTGAGCAACCCGAAAACACAGCCAGGGCTATTTACGCGAGGCAATTGATGAGGATTTCTGAGGCAATTCGGATGACCTGTTTCAGGATCACCTCAGTTCATCAGAACCAGAGTTCTATCCTCGCTGAATTAGCCCGACCTCAAACATCACAGCTAATCGTTAAACCATCTGCTCCGGCTAGCGCCCCGACATTCAATCTAGGAAATTACCCCCCAGTTGGTCCACAGGTTCACCAAGCCAGAGTTAGGCACCCACGCCCATGGATTCAACATCAGTCTCAAAACAGCGTCCCAAGGTTCAATATGGGGAACTTCCCCCCTATCGATTCCCACGTTCCCCGTGCTGGAACTACACACTCTCATCCATTGACTCAACAAAATTTCTCGAATACAAGATGTGTAAGCAATCCTAACAGCTCGAAAACAGGGGAGCCTTCAAAGACATACAATGGTCAAGGACCGCAAAAGTGGAGACCAAGGTCCCAGAGACAGGTATGATGAGGTTTACGTTTTTACATTGGCTTTTGCACACATACTTGGATTAGAAAGCTCAAATGCTCTCGACATGGCGGTTTTCTGTTACAATATCCTTTTCACTGTGAATTCATTTTGTGTACTTGTCATTGGCATTTGAGGGAGATCACTCGTGCCATTATTTTGGGTCCTGCTATTGTAATTCTCATCTGGAAGACCATTGCTTGTGATTATGTACCGTTCTATCTTATAGTCTCTACCTTTCTTCTCTCCCTCCAATGACATCAAGGACCGAGACCGAAAGGGGTATTGAATTTATAGCACTGGCATTCGAACTTTCAGCAAACACAGTGAATGGTCTGTGCAATCTTTTAACTTATTTCATTGTTTTTATTTTATAAAGACTAAATTGCAAAAAATACTCCGAAATTCTGCCATTTATCCTTCCTACATGCCATTTGAACAAACATCCGTTAATATTTTTATTTTAAATGAAAAGTTGACTTGGCAAAATGTATAACAATAATTAACATGGAAGCTTACCAAGGGTGAAATTGGGTAAATAATGGAGAAGTAAACTTGAATATGGAGGAAGAAAATTAGGATGTTAATTTTAATGCTAATTGTGATGTTGTTTCTCTGTCTAAAATATCAATGGATATTTGCTGAAAAGAGTGTTTTGAAATTTTTATGAAATTAGATAATATTGTAACTTTTGATAGAAGTATATTTTTATGGGAAGGGCAGTTTTATTATTTTGTAATTTAGCCTTTATTATGGAACGGGCAGTTTTATTATTTTGTAATTTAGCCTTTTATAAATGTGACCCTCTTTATTTTTTTCTTGCTTCCATAGTCCTTAATTTCTATTCCAATCAACTTGTTTAAACCGCGCTTAGCTAGTAATTGACTCTTAACTAGTCAATATAAGATATTAGATTTGAAGTAATACCCCTACAACTGCAAATGAAATTTTAAGACATTTTTTAGTGACCTACATCTAAGAGGTCATTAACATAAATTGGCCTGTAATTTGACGTAAATTTCAGAATAAACACGTAATAAAGCAATAATAGAGGGGGAAAAATAACTAAGCACAGAGAAAAAAGGAAAAAATCAGAGTAGATTCAATGTGTTTTTCTGATGAATTGTTCTTACAGTCTATTTTTGCAATGATGCTATGCCATTTTCTTTTCTTTTCAACTACAAAAACAAACCCATATCATCATACGAAGGCACCAAATGGAAACCCACAAAGCCATTTCGAACCATGAGGCCAACTAATCAAAGATTATAGCGTGTCAAAGTTTGCATTGGTCTCTTGGCCTCTGGATATGGATTATTAGCCCCCCTGTGTTTACCTGGTTCTCGTCTCCAAGAATGAGCTAAAGGAGCTGTACTTAGCCAGCACAATCCTACAATTTTCACGCTCGCAATAGGCGCTTTTCACCGATCAGTATCCTATAGCTCGCATGGGGTCCTTCGGATGTATCGCGCAATGTAACACGCCAACCCATCGCCTTTCCAATTGCTAGAAGCTCGTCCATAACAGCAAGAGTATCACGAATGTAAACACGGCCACCAGGCCTTAAGATCCGATCCATCTCGAGCATGATTATTGACATATTGCATCTGATACCCAGTTATTGAAGAGAGAGGGAGTAAGCAACAGAATTCTCAACAATGGAAAACGGGAAAAAGAAAAAATCCATAACTGCCAAGTTGAAGTGAAAGGAAACAGGACCGTGGCACTATCTATACCAACTAGGCGTACCTTTTTCTCTCGGATGAAAAAAGACCAGCTGCATGCAATAGATCATACGTTCTTGGGTACGTATCAAAGGGTTCGCACCTGATAGATGACAGAGAAGCTGTCAAATAGCTTGCATTCACTTTTCTATCTAGGCCATAGACTAACAAATATGCAATTCAATTATCTATTATCAAAATACTTATGTACTAATGTTGTTTGAGAACCTCCTACAGTAATATGTATAGATTTATTGTATGAGAATCGAACAATTATGCAGTTTACCAATCATGGAGAACTCCGAGAAGTCCACGATCGTATATAACAGGTAAGGTGTTCGGTCCACTCACGGGGACGACGTTCATTACCCAGGAATCCAATTTATGATCAATTAGTGCTGCTGCAAACCTGCCAAAAAAAAATAAAGCGTAAATAATAGGAAAAACACAAGGATCCTACTAGATATGATATTAAGGAGTATACTGACCCTCCAAATCCAGCTCTCATGTCCATTACATTCCTTAGTCTTAACTTCTTCCAATGTAATGCACGAATATAGCTTCCTATAATTTCATTCCAATATTTATATTCTGCCGTGAAGAGCTCATTTCTGGATATATAGGCATCGTACTGAATGCTCTGGAGCCTGTCTGGAGGAGCATGCAAGCGCGCAGGCCATGTCGAGATGTTTCTGCCAAAACCATTTTCAGGAAGCCGAGTGATGCAAGGCTTCAGATCGACATACCTTACCGTGGAAAAATGTAGCATGTCCGACAATTAGAATATGGTTATAAGAAAGGAGCCAATAGAAGAGATGAAAAACCTTTATTTGATTTGTTCATTCTTTCTTTTTTCCCCTTTGTTCAGAACATCTCTATTAAAAGGACTTAATTGTAGGACTTAATTGTCATAAAATATATATATTAAACCAATAAGTTCAATGAGAAGTGAGAATTGGTCATTTGAGACTTTTCATTTGCTTATTTCAAACAAAAGGGCACATTATCTAACGAGGAAGAGTACAGTTTGGAAAGAAAAATTCTCAGAAAACAATTCTTTTAAAACTGGGTTGCACCTTCTATTTACTGTTAGTCAAATTCTATTTCTTTTAAGAAAAAACTTATGGATCTGATATATAAATGACTAATCAAAAAGGATAAATGTATACTTACCAAACTTTATCTGGATCGTCGTCTACGTCACAAAGTGGAGGCTTAACTCCTGAATCACGGCTAAGATAGCAGCTGTTATTCATTGGCTTTTGCCATATTGCAATATACCCATCCTTTTTCACAAACGTCCAGCAAAGACGAGTGGTAAGGTTAATCATCTCTGGCAAAAGAGAGGAAATGAGAATCGAATAAAATATGGAAAGTTTTGAAGACTTATCATAAAACCTATATTATTTAAAGGCCAAAATAGCTACAAACATTAGATCCTGGTAAAAGAGATGTCAAATCACCTTAAATCTTTCTAAATTTTTTTATATTTCGAAACCAATTTCCTTGAGTTTTCTTCTACTCTACAGAGAGCCCTAAAGAAATACTCAGGCCCTGGTTAAACAAACTAGCCAATTTACTAGATCAATAGAAAGACATAGTATTGGCTGCAAATGGGGATCTGAAAAGATTTCAGACATTGGAGAACTTAAAGACTCCAACTAACCATACGCATTAAGTTAGAAGAAACAGTCAACAGATACTATGCAGTCATAAACAAACCTTCCCACTGCTGCTCCAAAGCTTCTTCATGCTTGTAAACAGGCTGTGCTGCCCAAGCAAAGTACCCTCCAGCCCTTAGCATTCTGTCAACCTCCAGCAACAGAACTCCATCTTAAAGTCAGAAGGTTTAAAGAAAGTTCAACAATCAGAAGACCTTACAAATAAGTATTCTTCATTTAAAGATGCAACTATGCCAATAACTCTCATTTGGATCAATAAATCTTGAATAGAAAATATAACATGAATATACAGATAGTAATAAAGAGGAGTGAGTAATGAGACAATCATACCATCACTAGTCCAATTTATTCTACATCTTGAGCAATGTATTAGGTCAAAAGCTTGACTTGGATACAGTAAACGACGAGTAGAAAATGCTGCAACCATTGCAGGAACACCACGTTCAAGAGCAAATTGAATCTGATTCTCATGAACATCTTTGGGAGCAACGGACATTGTTACTACATTTCGTGAAAGCAGATAGGCACCGTAACTTGCAACACCACATCCAACATCCAAAACTACTCGTGTATGACTACCAAAAGCGACATCAGGAACAATCTATACAACAGTACAGATTAGAAGTTTATCATTAAAGAAAATAAATCCCAAACCTACCTTCTATCTTAAATGTGCAGTAATTGTATATTTATTCACCTTGGAGATATGATCCAAGTACTCATTTGCCCCATGAATGAATTGTGTACCACCTCCAGGAAACCTAAACTTATCTCTGTCCCGGGAAATCCAGTTTTGACCCCCTTTGTCTTCAACCAGACGGGTATGAGGAACATTGCTGAACCACACCTACAAAAATAAAGTAGCATGCTCCAGCTATCAAAATCTCAAGAGATAGATGCTATACGAGAAAATTAGAGAAGTTCCCCTATCTTGCTGGAAAATATAGACTCAGGATATCAGAAATTACAGAAGCTGTGTTGAAGCATATCAGCCCTACAAGCACAGACTTGATAAACTTCCACCTGAACAAGTAACTTCGAGTAAATTTCTAGTACTATTGTAGTACAAAGATTTTTCTGTACTAGTTCTATTTACTTCCACCCAACATTCCCTACATTTAAGAGTGAAGTGAAGCGATTGAATATTAACAGGGGAAGCATGTACTGCAGCCTACTGGAGTACTAGAATTTTTTTTTTCCATAACATAACAGCTGAGCAACTAACCAATTCAACCATACTAGTAACTATCGATTACACAAGTCCTTTTATTATGATCAAGAGATGAGATTTATGTACCGGACAGAAGCAGTACCTCGTCACGGCTTCTCGGCCAGGGAATGGGCGTGCGGTATCCCTTCGGAGCTGGAACTAAGCAGTTCAATCCCTCACCAACAGGAGGACAATGCCGCTCAAACTTTTCACCCTTTTCAGTTGGCTTCAGATTCTTAATTGTGGCCTCGTTATCCAAGCATGGTATATACTCTCTCATGTTCTGCGGGCAAAGAGCAAACTTCTTGATCCTAAACTTGACAGGGCCATTATCATCTGTCTCTGTCTCATTCTCATTCCCCCAGCTCTCCGTAATTTCAGGATCCAAATCCCCAATCTCAAACTCTTCAGCCATCGTTCCATTCTCGGTCACGATCCCAAACCTCTGCACTGAAGCAGACGCCGGAGGGGGACGCGGCGGAGAGGGAAAAGGAGGAGGAGGAGATGAATCGGGAATCGGAAATGGGGCCAGGGCCGGGGCTGGGGCTGGGGTCGAGGCCGAGACCAGTGCTTTCTCCGGAGCCGCACGGGTCAAATTCTGCTCGATCAGAGAAGAAACATTGAAGGGCTTGTCATGGTTAGGAGACATTGAGACTGAAGGGGCGTATCGAGTCTCGGCGAAGAAGATGAGCTGCGGGTACCCATCAGACCAATGTTTACCCAGGTAAAAGAAAGTGACAGAGATCACAATGAAGGCCGAGATCTTGAAGAAAGATGGGTTCTTCAGCGAATCGCAATTCCAGAAAGGTTTCATTCTGGCCAGCGGATTCTTTCCCCCCAAATGGGGAAATGAGGGAAAACAGCGAGCTGAAGAGGGAATTTGGGTTTTCCTTTTTCACTGAAACAATTACACTTACAGATTCCAAGGGATGTAATCTCTGTTCTGTTCTGTATCAGCTTTTCCGTTCTAAGTTCCGATCGCCTCTGTCTCCGGCCTCCGATCACACGATGTTAAGCTGTGAATTACCCGCCGGAGTTCTGAGGGTTGCCATGAAATTGAATATGGCGAGAAGAAACTTGAACTTGAACACAGCGAGCGTTACGTTGAAACGGCAACTTTGTCCGATTGTGACTCGAATTCGGACCGTGTTCACTGAGGCCATGTCCCACTGCCACTCCCCGCCCTTCCCATCTTTTTTCTATTTTCTAATTTCTAATATTTACAAATTACAGAATCACATCTTTAAATATCAAATTCAGCCCAAGACCTTTGTCCAAAGTTAAAGGTTTGAACTTGGGAATCCTTGGGAATGGCTACTCACAGTTAAGCAAAATGTCTAAAGTTTTTTTAAATTGCATGGCAGGCCAAAATTGATTTCCTAAAATTTGGGGAGGTATATAATTCCTTATTTATCCCTCCACACATTTCATGTCCATATCGCCCTTGCAATCTTTCTCCATTTTACCCATCCACGTTTTAGGCCTCCCACATTCCCTTAATCGGTCCCTAATTATAGACTTAATATTGAAACCACCTTAACCACAAAATCTACATAATTCCTAAAATTTTTCCACAAAATTTAAACCACAAAATCTATATAATTCCTAAAATATTTCCACAAAATTTAAACCACCAAATCTACGTATATGATTCAAACAAAATACAGTGTTTCTTTAATATTCTTACATAATGTATCATTAATCCCCATCCATTTTATTTTTACATTTTTTTCAAGAATTAAATCAATCAATGCGGGAACATTATGCGATCATTGTTAGCCACGGTTTTAGTTGGGAGGAGCACAACAATTATCAAGGGTTCATTACCTTGCACGTTTCAATTCCATTCGATTCCACCCTACAACAACTCTGTGAATGTATCTCTAGAGATCTTTATTTTCCAGAAGGAAAAAAAAGTACACGTCTTTCACTTTTCAGAAATGGTGCTGGCAAGTCGATAATTATGAGGCTGTTAGTAGATAAGGACGTGGCGTGTATCATATCCCTATTGGCGGATGTCAGGTGCAGCGACTACTGCATAGTTGTAGATACTAACCCCGTATATAACACCATCTACAGGGGTAGTGAAAATTCAGACGCCGAAAATAGATTGAAAACTATCTGCAGAAAATAGTCATATTTTGCATCACATAATCTTTCTTTATCACTGCATCGAAACAAAGATCAATGCATAAAATATGGCAAAAAGGTAACTAAAACCAACAAAATCAAAAATGCATATTAGCAATCAAGGAAACATATATTAATATTTACCTAAGGGGAGATACAATGAATGTGTAAATATATGGCTACTAGAAGTTATCTTACAAAATAAGCAAGAGACGTCAATACAACAGGGTAGATATATGATTTTATAGGGTAGATGGCCATTTTGACTGGGTTATCCTTGTCCATCAACATTCATGACTTATATGCCATGATTATTACATTCTAAGAAGCTGTATTCTTGATATATGAGAATTAGTCATCGAGTTATTGAAACATTACTCGAAAATCTGAACTTGTTCCATTCCAAAAGATTTCCAAAATTTCAATTTGAGATACAACTCCTAAGTATTTGATTATCTTTTTAAGTCAACTATGTCCAAACAGCATTTTAATTATTTTTGTATCAACCATATGACCAACCACTGTCCAAACCCTTTTAAAATTACTTCTAAAATAACTTTTTAAATCAACGTCCTAAAATAACTATGGTTCGTATCAGTATGTTCAGATTCACCTATTTAGTTTCTTTTTCTTTAGCTAATATCATAATCAAAATACTGACATATCTATTAAATAAGTATTAAACAAGTTCTAATTTAGTTAGATAAGTTAGACAAACTAGTTTATACAAGTGTTCAAAAGGGAAAACCCATCTTCTCTGGGTATATTAAAAAGGGGGCGGGGAAGATGATTCAAATATCGTCCCAAATAGGATAAATAGCGATTCTCCATCCTGTTTAGGGCAGGGACTAGTTCACTCACCTCAAAACAGAGCTGTGGACTGAAAGACGAGCTAGAACTTTATAATAACTAATGAAGACCTTGCCTATGAAAGAGCTTCTGCTTCTCTCTAGTTTAAAGATCAAACCAAGTTAGATCAGCCCTTCAGAAGAGAAACCTGGTTTGGCATTTCATTAATGCTGAAACTTCTTCAACTCACCTGTTTGAATATTCATCACTTTTGAACTGAGTACACCATTTATAAGCCTAAAACACTTCAGTTCTACACAAAGTGGACAATGATGGTTGTTTTTCTTCTAGTTTTAACTTATATAATACATTGTATAAAAATAATCTACCTCAATCAGGAACTGGTATCTCCTGTCCCATCACTATTTTTATAGGATTTCTTCCTAACAGCCTCTGATCATTAAAGAATTGAGTACATACATGAATGTACATGCATATATGGATGAAAGCTATTGTCTATGGCATTTACAATTGAATCTACCGTTTTCAAAGAAGGGGTGGCTAACTAACAAAACTTTGTTGAAGCTGAGGCTCGAAATTCAACTGGGCGATTCGGCCAAAAGAAGGGTGTGCCACCATCCACAGGCAACGTTTTTAGCAGTGCAATTTTCCATCGTGACTTCGACGGGAATATTTCGGTCAATTACGTCGCCCAGACCTAGCTGCAGTGCGTAAATGGAAATCTTATAAGATCCTCAATGTCAGATCTGATCTTGGCAAACAACTTGTAGATATGCATTTATGCAAGGAGGCAATGAGAAATTACAGATTTGTTGAGACAATTTTAAAGAAAAAAACCGATACAAGGCGCATCAAACCAACAGACCTGGCCATACTTGTTCCAACCCCAGCAGAACACTTTACCATCCTCTAGAAATTGAAGAAACAAGAATGTTACAACGAATATCATGCAACATTGAAAAAGAACCACAATAAATCCTTCGGAAAGTTTAAAGCAGCCCAATCACTATAAATTTTTTAGTCATACGTTTTTTCTTTTTGTCCTTTTAGAATATCCATGAGCGTGCTTGGTCACACTTTGACTTATCACAAGGAATAACTGCCTAGTATTACAATAATTAATTGCCAAAGAAACTCATAAAATATGAAATCCCGGTTTTGTGTGGCTAAACTCCAAAATGCCTGGACTTTTGCTACCTAAATTGTCTCATTTATACTTTAAAGTTTAGACGTTTGAACTTTTTCATCTCAGTAAATTGAAGTGTGCATATCATGAATCATAAGGTACATAGAATAGAACCCCTATGCAAATAAATAATGAAGTACCTGTTACTATAGCACTATGACGAGCCCCACACGATACAACCTTTGCATTTACATTTTCCACACTCGGTGCATCTAGAAGTCTAGGAAGAGTCTGTAAAAATGGTTGAAAAGAAAAGAAGACAGCATCAATCACTTTTTTCTGCTTTAGAACTCATACTACATAATACTATGACCAATGCTGCCTGCTGGAAATTATGGTCAAACATATTGAAGCAGCATTCAATAATAAATCATACCTCAGCTTGATCAGCACCTGTTCCTAACTGCCCAAATTGATTTCCGCCAAATGAGTATACGCCACCGTCAGCAGATATGCAGACTGTGTGCCACAGTCCAGCGGCAACACTCTCTATCCGGATACCGAGTAATGAGGATACACACGTTGGACTTAACTCATCATCCGTACACCCTTTCCCACACTGTAATACATAAATTAAGCCAAAAATATAGCAGCAGCACAAGAGATGGAGGGAAGTTAAAGAAAAAGGAACAGAACGAATTATCTCTTTTTGATTGAACTTGATCTTGATCTACATCTACATATCTTTTCTCCACCATTTTCTACTTTACCTACATATTGGTCAATTGTCAATCAAGGGAACTCCAGCTGATGATGGGTTGTACAGAGGATCAAAATATTTAACTTGCAAATGAAGTAGGCATTGCAAATGAATACCAGGTAGAAAAGAAAAAAATCAATAAGATGAAAGATCCTATCATGATATGGAGCCAAGGAAAGCAGCCTTACAGATGTACAAGTGAGATATGAACCGTACCCACTTAGATACGTACAGACACAGAATCAGTTCGCACTTAGATATGTACAGAAACAGAATCAGTTCATAGAATTAAGTGATCTTGCATTAACTGAAGAATGCTGTAGAAGGCATGCAAAAAAAGAAAAGAGATGCCAAGGAAGGAATGGAATGTGATGAGAATGTTGTCTGCAAGTTAAAATGAAACGAAGAACGTGTTGTGAAATTGACATGATCAATTCACCTGTCCATACAGTCCCCAACCGAACATTAGCAGTGCCCCAGCATCTGTGGCATAAAAGATGAGAGAAATATCAAATATATGAAGCTTATCACTTCATGTAGACAACTTGAAGAACACAGAGGAATAGATTAATCAAACACCAATCTTTCACAATTATATGGAAATCAGTGAATCAAACATAACCTCTAAGCTCTAAAACTGCAGTTTCTTGCTGTCTTAATTTCCATCCATCAACCTATCACTGTATATATGTATATATATGTAAATTCCCAAGTACAAACAAAAGTACTAAAGTCTTGCCACTAGTTTTCACCCAAGGAATCTTTTTAGGTTAAATTATAAGCTTCAAGTCCCAGAACTTTAGAAGTGTCTAAGAAATGTCAAATAGGTCAGGTCCATTAGACACTTGTTTAGGGACCTATTAAACATGACCCTAATTTAAGTGTTCCAAAAATTGATTATCTTTCAAAATCAGAACCAGAAAAGTTTGTGCACCCACTATTATGTTGGAAAAACAAAATCACAAACCTGTAACCACTGCACTGTGACGCCCTCCACAAGCAATTCCCTTCACGTAGCTTCCAGGAAATCTACTCCCTTGACCCTCTAAGCTCGCACTTCCTCGAGCAAGAGCTGTAGATCTATCTTTGCCAAAAGAAGACGACTCGATGCAAGGTATGGGATGTGGAGAGGAAACCATACGTATACGGGAGCCCAAACCTAGCTGTCCTTCTCCACCGTAGCCCCAACCCCAGACCTGTCCCATATCTGAAACTTTAAAGACATTAGTGTGCATTATATATTATATATTTCATGCTACTCCATCCAATAAATTATTCCAAGCTTCTTCCAGAATTAATTTTGTATGGCTCCAAAATACAAAGAAGAAAATGTTTGGGGTCGAGTAGAATGAACCACAACATGTTTAGTATTATTGATTACAAAATTACTTGAAGTGATGGTTAATTTAAGTTTTTTACAAACCAGTATGAAGGATTCGGTCTAAAAATATGCATACATATAAATTAACTAACTAGACCAAACTGACCAGCCAATTATTGCCATGACAACATTCCATAAGTCTCCAAATACATTACGGGAACAAGCGGACAAGATTAACACATTCTACATTATAATTACCTGATAGTGCCAGCGTATGACGCCCTCCTGCAGAAACAGAGGCTATTCTTACCCCAGGATTAAGAGCTACAAGACAGGGAAGTGCAGAGAGAGTGTCATCACTTGATGACGAACTCTCAGCTGCAAGCTTTGCTGATGAAATCCTTCTCCTCTTCGAACTTTCTGCTCCACCACCTCTAGCTTCAATATTGGAAACAACAGCACCAGTAGATCGTGCGGCTTGTAAACGAGGACTAACTGCCACCAAGAAGAAGAAGGGCCAGTGAGAATTGAGAAAAACTATGAAGAGCCTCTTTCTATTATTAAGTTTATGCAGTACCTTGATCCGTCAAAGAAGAAGACTGCCTCTCTAATACATCATTTTCCAGGCTAGCCCCAACAGGCAGATCTCCAAAGACCTTTCCAGAGGGAACACATTCTTTCCATCCCCATGTGTAAACTTCACCTCTATCTGTATATAAACAGTAGAAAATATAGACAAGTTCACTTAGCAATACAACAAATAGGCATTTGAGCCATCTTACAGATCTCATAGAAGAAGACTTTTCAAAGTTACTAGAAGATGAAAAAAAAAATTATTTCTTTCTGCTTCTTCTGGTGGGGGGATTCTCTACAGAATTTAAGGGCAAAAAAAAAATGCGACGTATAGGAGACCTCAAGTTAATAAGCACAGCGGTTTAAGAAACCCATCGCAGTGATTTTATAAAAAACATTCGTAAATAAATTAAAAAACATCCATAAAAAATATTCTTTTCTCTAGATAATCTCCTACAAAACCTCAAATTCTTAGAATTTTCACTTACTTTTTCATAGAAAAAATTTAATTACATTTTTTTTATCGTGCACATGAAAAAACTTAGTGCAAGTTTTTTTTTTGCACTTAAGCTCCTATAAAAACTCTGAATTAGCAAATAGACTTTACCATTGTCTTGTTTGTGCGCCATCCATTAATAACCAAACAGAATTTCTATCTTCTTTACTCTTCCCTAAGGGAATAAATGGTTTACCTGTAATAGCAGCACAATGGGCCCAACCTGCTGCTGCTTTTACTATAGAAGCTTCCGTTGGAAGAGGAAATGGCTCTGGAGTTTCCTTGAGAAGAAAATTGAAATGTACTGCAGATCAGTTCATTAAGAGCTAACAGTAAAACTATTTTAACTCAATGGGCATTGTGTATGGCTTATACCCCATGCTTCCCAGACGTCACATAGCTTTGACCAAGATCATCTGTTGAGCCCCATGTAATGAGTTTTCCAGATTCTGATTAAATGAGGGAAAAATAAGACTATATATCAAATAAGAGAAAGAACCGCATCGTGAAGAAAACATATGAAATCCATATTATCCAATATCAGCAGTCAAAAACAATGACTCAAGACAATAAACATGGGGACCGGTGGATAAACCAAAACCTAGTCAATAAGAACTGAAAAGACATTCAGAAGTTAAGCTGTCAAAGATAAAAAATAAAACAATGCTTAAGAAACGACAATCGCTGGATAAAAAAAGAAGAAAAAAGTACACCCCTTCAATCTAGAGGGAGGGAAGGGCAAACACATAGAAAAAAACCAGAAGTTTGAGCCGGACGAAAAAGTAAGATTACAGCGCCTTGCTCAGAGATCAAAACAAAAACCAAAAAGCCTCAACTCCACTCTTTGTAAATTGAAGTCCACATCTGAACAAAACAACCAAACCCGGAAAAACGAAGAAAACTCTGAAATGAAATGAGTTTAGTATCACCATTTCAGCTCAAATTAATATTAAATTTCCACAACCCAGAAACCAAAAATCCCCAAGAAGTCAAAAGGCGCATCCTCTTCCATTGAATAAATATTTGGCCAGCAAAAACCACAACCCACAACATACAACACTTACATTCACCAAATCAACAAAGTCCAGTAATGCAAGA
Organism: Momordica charantia; assembly: GCF_013281855.1. Lineage (NCBI taxonomy): Eukaryota > Viridiplantae > Streptophyta > Magnoliopsida > Cucurbitales > Cucurbitaceae > Momordica > Momordica charantia. The sequence goes on along the minus strand of NW_028275167.1, from coordinate 25,642,528 downwards.
ATTCACAAACCCGCAAACTCCGAACTGAGAACATCAAAACCCAGCAGAAACAAAAACAAACCCATTAAAAAAAATGAAAAAATCACCAGAAATGGCCATGGCGAACCCGCAACCTCCCCCGCAAACATCCCTCCAGGCGTGACCTGCAACACCATCCTTAGCCGAAAGCCGAACCACCACCGGCGACAGCAGCGGCGACCTTTGCGGCAAAGCACCGGGAAGATACCCCCACATATACACAATCTTCTCCTTAACATCCTCTTCCATTTTCACGATCTCCTCTCCTCTGCTCCCCTCGCCATTCATATCGATTTCCCCCACCCAAGGAAAAAAAAAACAAACACACAGTAGATTTGAAAGAAACCGAAGAAAAAGTAACTCCCCAAATTTTATTTTCGGCTCTGGTTTCCGTGTAGAGAGAGAAATTGGAGTTTGGTGGACTTGGGGAGAAGTTGCCGTATTCCAGCGCTGGTGAGAGGAAGTGCCCTAAGGGACATAAAAAAGGGGAACGTATCATTTTCAGGGGAAGGGGCGCGCCACGTCGGATGCTTACGTGGTACACATGACAGGTGGCGCCATTTCAGCCATCAGATCCCTTGGCGATTTCTAGCCAGGAGTTACCGTGAAGTTTCTGGAAGCTCAGGCGTCTGAACCCTTTTTCTTCAACCTCCATTTGGGTACTGTCGTGGCAGGGTCTCGGCCTTCCACGTGTCCAATGTTTTTTGCTTCCAACTCCAATCATTATAAATTGCAACGCCCCTTGCGAGCCCCATCCACGTCACCTGTGGGGCCCGCGACGCGTTAATGAGAGTGGGCCCGCCACGTGGGGTCGTCTCTATTTGCAACAGTTTTGAGATTTTTTTAAAAATAATTTCTAAGGAATTTCTTTAAAGGCTTCAAATTTGAAAATAATAAGTGGTTTGACGACAAGGGATGTCTCAATTTTGTAATTCCCCAAAAAGTGCCAATTGTCATTAATAATAAATAAATTGTCCCTCTCAACATTATTTTCTTTTGCATATTGATTTTAGTTCAAATTAGATTAAATTACGACGAAAATAAAATACAACTTTACCCTTTCTTTTCTCAAAATATCTTTTCAATACTACTCTTGATTTTTTATAAATATTTCTATATATCATTTTAACAAATAGTTAACATGGTAATTAACATAGCAATTAACGCTAAAAATCTTCTTCCTCTATCATCATCAGAAATTTGATTCTTCTACCTTTTCTCTCTTTCCAAAGTTAATCCAGACAATAGAATTTGATTCTTCTACCTTTCATCTCTTGTCATATTGTTATAGATTCTACTACTTCAATTTTCTATTTAAAATATTAACATATGTTTGCTTGAAATGCTTATGAAATGTTAACGATAGTATTAGAACTTTGATAGAATATAAATATTTTTTTAAATAAATGGCAAAGAATAGGGATATTATTGGTAATTTATCCTTTAAATTATAAGTTGTAACTTTCCTATCAAATAAAATTATAAGTTTAGTTTTTCAAATTTGATGACGGTGTAGTTTAAAAATTTAAAGATTGAAATATTTTTTTTGTTTTTGGTTCATTTTGGCTCTTATACTTATTAAATTCTTATTTTGAGTGTTGTACAACTTTAGTTCATATATTTTGAGAATGTTCATGTTGGTCCATGTATTCTTAAAAAGTGACCATTTTGGTCTATATTTGCAAAATTTAAGCACAGATTTCTCTTTAATATAAAGTCATGATTACATGCCAAAGCGAGTATAGTTTAGTTGTAATTTGCATATATTGGTTGTGAGTTCGATCCTCCAACCTCACATGTTGTACTAAAAAAAATCGTGGTTACATTTCAAGAAATATATTGAGCGCGATACCCTATTGAACCAAAGTTTAAATTCCATCAACTAAAATGAATACTTTAAAAGCATAGGAACAAAAATGGACCAAAGCTGAAAGTATAAGAACCAAAATAGTATTTTAAAAAAAATTCAATGAGTGGATTTTCCATTCTGACTCTAACGAGTTCTTGGTTAAAATATTAATTTGGTCCCTATATTTTCAATTTTGGTTCAATTTGGTCTCTGCACTTTCAAAATGTTCGTTTGGATCCCTGTACTTTTAAGAAGGGACCATAATTTTATTCTTAATCTCACTTTTTTCTATCACAATTTCAACACGACACTAAAATCAATATATTTTTAAAAATGTAAACATTACTTTATACTAAAGAGTTTTCATTAGGTGTAATATTACAAATAGGGACTAAAATGATCACTTTTTAAAAGTAGACCAAAATTAACATTTTCAAAGTACGGACTAAAATGAACCAAAATTTAAAGTACATGGACCATAATAGATATTTTTAAAGTACATGGACTAAAATGAACCAAGCCTGAAAATATAGGAATCAAAATAGTAGTTTTCTTTTCCTTGATTGTTCTTATTGTTGGCGTCCATCGATGTGTCATATCATACTTAATCACCAAAGGAAGCGTAGATCAACAGTAATTGACACATATCTCCAACCAAAAGTTGTGAGTTCGAATCTCCTCCCCAACATATTGTACTAAAAAAAAGTTTGTCTAATCAACAAATCACGTGCTAATATTTAAATAACATTATTAATAGAAGACACTTAATAGAATGTAAAAATAAAAATTTTATTGATGTAGTTGGAAGATTTTAAAATTGATATTAATAGACAGAACGCTGACTAAACTTGCGATTTAACCTTTTTTTTTCATTACAAAAGGTTTAATTTCTCAAGCAGAGACTTCTTGAAAATTATTAATATTTTAAAAATAAAACCGAAACTTTTAAAACATCTATGAAATTAAAAATTATGCACGGTTTTAACTTAAAGGGATCAAGTAATGTTGAGCAAAAGAAAAATCGTTTCAACTATTTTGTTTTTTCTTTTTAAAAATCAAGTTTATAAACCCAACTTCCAAGTTCCACCTTATTTATTTCTTTGTTTTTTTTTTATTTACTCTTTAAAAACTAAAAATCCAAGCTAAATTTTCAAAACATAAAAAGGTAAGTTTTAAAATTTTGTATTTGTTTTTTAATTTAACTGAAAATTTAAACGTGTTTAAGAAACCGTGAGAAGTACATCCAAGAAAATGGGGAGAAAGAGCATAAATTTTAAAAACATATAAAACTAAATTCGAAAGGATCAAATATGTCTATTTTATTAGTTTTGTAAATTAATTTTGTTTATCAATGTAGGTTTTTCTAAAGTCTTTCTTTGTGAGTGGAGGTGACAACAACCTATGAAACATTGAAGTTAAAGAAAAGTGAAATAGGAAAGGGAAGAAGTGACGTTTGATTGTGTAATCAGTGTTTAATGTTGGTGGAAATTTTTATGAAATGGCTTAAAGATTAAATTCATGACTTTCACGGGCTATTTTATGAAAGAAAAAAAAATCAAATCACAAATTGAGTCCAAATTTAAAACATCGATGGAATCGACCAAATCTAGTCGATTAGATTATTAAGTAATAAATATCAATTGGTTTGGTCACATGAAATAAATAGGTTTGATTTTGATAGATGATGAGTTCAACGACGTGTAGGAGTAGGTGGATAAATGATATACCCCTTAACTATTTTTTCTAATATAAAACGTCCTTAATTAGTTTTTGGTTGAAAATATATGTCCTTAAACTAATTCGGGTGAGATTCTAATATCCAATCTTTTGGTTGAAAATATTATCTCCTCAACCAATTGATGCTCAAGTTTTTTGTCTCTATAATCTTATATCTACGTCAAAATCATCTTGTACTTTTAAGGGTTTAAAATTTGTTTATGTATTTTAATTTATGAGTTCCAATGATCATTGTTATTAATAAATGTTAAAAAAAAATATGTTGACCATTCGTAAATTCTTATGCATTTGTCCATTTTAATACCAAGACTGATTAAGACATCAATTCTCATTGCATTTCAACACTACCAATGAATGTCAATATAAGAATAACATAGGTTAACTGATTAAGACATATATAATCGACTTAAAAGTTAGAAATTTGAATATCCTCCTTACATTTCGTTGAACTAGAAAAATCAATAAATGACAGAAAGTAAAATAGCATAATTTAAAAGTTTAGCGTTGTTTATGGATTATTACAAATAGGATGATGTTTTTTTAGACATGATACTATAATAGGATAATTTAAACTATATAATATACAATATATGATACTACATGTAACTTTGAATACTTGTCTATTGTAAATATATCTACTAATAAAAGAAGGAACGTGCCCACATTAGATTTTTGTTAAATAATATAAAATCAAATGACCCAAAACTTATAGATTAAAAAATAGAATAACTACCATACTTTACATATTGAAGTAGGAACTTTTTTATCTAGAAAAATAGTCAATTCAAGTCGAATAGAATATAATTCAATTCCTCAAGTTATAGTAAATTTTCTTAAATGTAAAGTTTTGAATCTTGCCACGTGTACTATTAATTTTCTTAAAGAATTATATCTATCACTCCTTTGTTTACAAACCAACCATTATTCTATTATTTATTATAGCTTAACTAAGTAATAAATAGTATCTACTTCTTCAAAGATTTAAATCTCTGTATCTCATAGGTAGTTGTACTCAGAAAAAAAATTAATAACTTATTTTAATAATAAAATTGTTCCATATTTGAATGTGTCTAAAAGTTAGAGATAAAAGTGAAATCTTTAAAAAATAAAAATATATCTAAACCTAACCATAGAGTTTCGTGGCTTTTGAATAATTTAGCCAAAAGAATTCCCCAAGAACTCGAGATGAAATCTCAGCCACTATAATAATTAGTGGTCTTTTTAAAATATTATTTTTGGAAAAATGAAATAAAAGTAGTGGTTAGTTAATGGATAGGGCTTGTAAAGCCACGAGTTTCGGGCTGTGCTACTGCTGCGGACGCTCCTCAATTTTGGGCCTCAAATACTGGGCCACTCGATCCACAATTGGGCCCTATTTTACCTGACGTGTCGCTCCGACATCGTTTTGTTAATCAATTAAACGGTTAGAACGGGAGCATCAAATGATTAGGTGCGGACGGACCCACGGTAAGATCGGATAGGCATTCAATGATTACGGTACGGCGTTAATCCAGTGATACGTAATGCATCAATGAACGTTTATTCCCGAGCGGCTGAGATTCGTTTGCAGGGAATCGTATGGTACCCCAAATGTACAGGATCCTGGCCCCTCCAATAATTTTAACGGTTGTAGATGTGATCTTGCGGTGGGGTCCAGTTTTTAAATTTTTTATATTTAATGATTGAATGGGTCAGCCGAACGACATGTGGTTGTACAACCAAATCTCACTCGCCGATGTGTCGCTCACGCCAACCTCTAGTTTAAACGCATAACCACCGCTCCACGCCAAATCAGGGCCCTCCGTACAACCGTACAATTAGAAGGGGCTGAAATATTAATCCATATTATTTCCACGTGATTATTGTAAAAGTCATTATTTTAAAATTTTCATTTTTATTTTATTCTTATTTATTTCCATCGCAACTTTAGCATAATACTTTACTTACTAATTTTTTTGAACTGTAATTATATATTTGTATTTTGGGCATGAAAGTTGTGTTAATATTTCGCAAATAAATACCAAATTGGTCACTGTCTGATCACAAATTTGACCAAATTGCAAAACTCAACTCGAAAGTCAAAATGACTTGGCGAATGAGCTGGAACAGATTGGGCAGGTAACTTGCAAAACAGAAAACATTCTGATGCCAAAGGCAGGAACTATCCGCGGTGTTTTTCAGAGAGAAAAGGGACGTTCGCATACCCCAAAATGGAGTAAATGGGTTTTATTTATAGGTGAGATCCGCGACCGTGTTCCGTGCAAGGCTTCAATGGCTCTTTAAGGTAGCCATGAATCGCGGCGCGTTGTTGTGGAGTATGTCGAAGACTGGGGCTGAGCTGAGATGAAGCTGATTAGCTCAACAACGGAGTGAGAGCACATCTCTATGAAGCTTGGTCGGTTCGGCCATGCAAGACGTCAACTCGATCATCGAACATGAGACTGAGGTGGTGACACTTGAAGCATATTGATGAAAGCCACGTGTAATACTCATCTTCCAATTAATGTGCCAGGTGTGAGCTAAAATCTACCTCCGACCGTACCTTTTTAAAAGAACAAGAAACAAATCAATTTCTTCAAGATAAATGAAAAGTAAAAGTACAGAGATCAAAATAATATTTAAAACTAATTGTAACAAGCATTTATTGGAATAAGACTTTAAATATTGATGTGTTGATTTTATGAAAATATCGATAAAATATTGATGAATCTTTATGAAAAGATGGCAAAAATCAATAGATTCATCCAAGTGATTTAACTTAACAAATAAATATTTCATTATCTTTAAATAAGTTTAAAATTTTAATTATTGATATATGTCCACTAATTATATATTTTGATGTTTAGTTGACTTTTCTACGCTATATTTTAAATGTCAATCCACCTCCAATTCACGAGACATAGGAAGATATTGATGTAAATATCAACATGACAATATAAATTTAATACCTTACTTAAAAACGAAGGTTGATTTTTCAACCAATCTAAATCAATATAATATAGGACAAAATACATTTTTGGTCCCTGAGATTTGAGCTAGATGTCTATTTGGTTCATTAAGTTTCAAAATGAACATTTTTAGTCCATGAGGTTTGAGGTAGGTGTCTACTTAATCCCTGAAGTTTCAAAATGAACATGTTTGGTCCTTAAGGTTTAAATTAGGTGTCAACTTGATCCCTGAAGTTTTAAAATGAACATTTTTGGTCTTTGAGAAATAGTTTTAAATGGTCCATGATTTTTTTTACTGTTAACTAATATTAAAATGACGTGGCAAATTGCAATTAAATTATTTATTGTAGTTGCTAACGTGACAAATTATATTAATTAAACAATATATGTGTAGGTGATGATACTTTGTCTCTCCTCCCCTCATATCTTCATCTCTCTTTCTCCTACCCTTTTCCAACGGCTGCCACGTCTTTGTCGCCGCCGTCCGTCATTCATACCGAACATATATTATTTAATTAATATAATTTGTCACATCACCAACTACAATAAGCAATTTATTTGCAATTTGCCACGTCATTTTAATATTAATTAATAACACTAAAAAAATTATGGACCATTTAGAACTATTTCTCAAATTTCAGGGATCAAAAGTGTTCATTTTAAAATTTAAGGAACCAAGTTGACACCTAATTGAAACCTCAAGGACCAAAAGTATACATTCTGAAACTTCAGGGACTAATTATACATCTACCTTAAATCTCAGGGACCAAAAGTGTTCATTTTGAAACTTTAGGGACCAAGTAGACACCTACCTAAAATCTTAGAGACAAAAATGTATTTTACCTTATGATATATGAATTTTACTCTATAGCATAAATTTAATAGGTATTTTTAAAAATGCTACAATTTTTTAATTAATGCATAATACTAAAAATTTTTTATTGTATTTTATATTTCATTTGAATTTGAATTCATTTAGGTGGTGTCATTTTCAAAAGTTTAGGTAAGTACTGTTTCCAAACTTGAACAAAAAATTTCATATCGCCAATTTTGTGGCTTTATCAACTCAATCATAGCTTTAATTTTAACTGGTTGGGATTTTAAGATCGAATGTTTAAATTCATAACTCCAAGTCCCGAAAGAACAATTTATCTAAATTTTAGCAAAAGATATTAGTAAATTAATAATTTAAGAAGGATATTTTATAAGAATGGCACAAAAATAAACTAATTACAAAATAGTCAGCAACTCTAAATTGATTTTATTAATTGCTGACTAATGATAGGCTGTTTACTTGGTCTAAATTTTAATTAATCAATAATATCAGTTAGAAATCATGGGCTAATTAATAGATATATCCTACAAGTAGGCTGCAGTTTATATGATATATTTGTTATTTTGTTCTATGATTTTTTTTTACAGCAATAATATATTTGTTCTATGTAATTGATACATAAGGGGTTATTATTTTTAAATCATAAACAATACTACCCATACAAATAATCTTATTGGAAGATAAAAAAACGTCAAAGTCACTAAAACCACATCAGTTCAAAAGTTGAAATCTCATTTTTTATTTCAACATTTTCTTATAATTTAATCCACTAATCTCTGTGATGAAAAAAATGACATCGTTGACTCTGGAAAAGTAAGCGTTATTTCACGCTTCACTATTATATTATATTATCACTAAATTCAATCATTCTTTTTAAAGAAAAATTTAATCATTTAAGTCAATTACTTAAGAAAGCTCAATAGATATAACTATATATATGTGTGCATATTACTATCACTAATCACTAGTTAGTAGTTAAGAAATAAAAGTTTTTGTTTAAAAAATAAATAAATAAAAATAAAAGTTTCGTTTTTTAATATCGAACAAAGCAACGGTATTCTAACAAGAAAATTGCCTCATTTTTCTATTTATTTGACTTGTTTGATAAGCGCAAAAGAAAAAACAAAAACAAAAGAAAAAGAACAAAGATTAATAATTGTCTGAGCCCGGGTTCGAACCGGGGACTTCTAGTGTGTGAGACTAGCGTGATAACCAACTACACCACTCAGACTTGAACGTTTCAGATATTCAGAACTTACACATTTGTCTGTTTAATTAATAATTTTAACGTACCTTGGTCTTAATAAAATAGACAAAAGTTGTTAAATGCCAAATTGATAATCCTGTACTTGTCCTAAAAAATATATATATAATAATCTTTTTATTTATTTTAATTTCTCAAGCTTGCTTACTACAAAATTCCTTTATATTTTTATGATATGTTAAATATATAATGTTGTTTATTAAGTTTTTAAAAATTTAACCTTGGCATATATTTCCTTTATATTTTTATAATATATTAAATATACAATTTCATTTATAATAGGTTAAATATATAATTTTGTTTGTGTTACGTACCTGTTCACATGTAACTTACTCAACCTACAATAGAAAAATGAGCCTATTGACATTGTTATTCATCGAAAAACCGACTATCAGGTCGGTCTCAAACACTCGTTCCACCTATGCATACACTTAGTCAAATTCTGGGTGGAGAGATATTCAAACTCTGCACGACCAACACGAGTACTTTCGACAGGAATAGCTGCAATCCGATATGCTCAACCGTCGATCAGACGCACTGTCAAACATTTAAACCTATATATAGGGATTCCACTTTGTAGTCAGGTATCTCATTCTATCTCGGTCTCAATATCAAGGTCGAACTTCTTAATTGACTCGAGCGTCAGAGTATTTGCTCCTCTATGCAGGTTCTTCCTGAACGATTTTTCTGCTCGCTCCACTTCATTTCATCTTGCTGAATCAGTTTGACCGGGTAAGCCAATATCATCCACTTTGTTGCACAAAACAAATTTAATCACAGATAATTACCATTATGATACTTGCCATTGGTTTTGCAAAATTATTCTCGCTCACAAATTTAAGTTAGACCATCCTAACTTCTTTTGACTAGCACAACAACTAGACTAGTGATTTAATTTTGTATCTAACTGACATATATTTCATTTAAAACATTTCATTATTACAAAGTTTTCTTATGATTATTTATTTACTGCCTACAATAATCACACCTAATAATATTTAAGTACATTTTAAAATTTTTTCCAAGATAGCTAGGAGTGCAAACAAAGTTCTAATTAAGAAAGAGAGAGATTAAAATAGTCGTTTTATTGGTACAAGACATTTTGGTGAACCCAAAAGTCTTGACAGTATGGATGTTCAGATAATGCACCAACTTGAAGAAGCCCAATTGCACACTTGGTATCTTCAAAGTTATTTCTTATTTTTTATTTTTATTCAATTTTGGTTCTAAAGTTTGTTTAAAAATTTTATTTTAGTTCATAAACTTATAAAAAAATATCATTTTTGTTCCACTCGCATGTGTTTTCATTAATTGTTTAATAAAGAGTGGACTTAAAATATATGTGTACTAAGTCATTGATATGAGAACGTATTTAATTCACATAAGTTGGTGAGTATTGAGTGAACGAATATTAGGTCACTATAATATTTTTTTGTTGGATTAAAAATGGATCTTTTGAAAACTATGAGAATAAAATGGTAATTTTTTGGGGAAAAATCAAAATTTACCTTAAATTTGATCAAATGTATTAAATTAAATTGCGCCTTAAATTTGGATAAGTATTGCAATATGTACATTAACTTTGAAGAAGTTCGTTGCAATTTTTATCTTTGATGAATAATTTAAAATTTGTTATTATATTGGTTAAATGAATTACAAAACATGTGATTTTAAAAAAAAAAAAAAAACTGTAACACTTATCTAAGTCTAGTGTCCAATTTAATAATATTAAAGTTTATTGTAGAAATTGATGTGTTGTAAGTAAAATTGATTTTCTTTTTCCTAAATTTTTTTAAATTTCATAAATTCAAAGGGTTTGATACGATAATCCAACAATTATAAAATTTAAGAATTTTTTTTTTTAAATTTAACAATATTTATTTTTCAATCGTTTATAATAAGAGGAGCACTCTTTCAATATATAATTCGATAATACAACCAATCAAAATATCGAGCAACCTTAAAAGTTAAACTAATAATTGCTGTATAAAATTTTCTCAAAAAGAATATATATATATATATATATATAAAAATATTAATTAAAAAAGACCATCAATTAATTGTTATATTATGTACAAAAAGTATCCTCAAACTCTTAACTCTATCGTTGACTATATGAGCCAATTATTGTAATATTAATTAAGAAAAAGGATGCCATCAATTTGCCTACTCGAATTATTATTATTTTTTTCTTTGACAGACGAATTATGTCATTTTTAAAATACAATTATGCTATAAATTGAATCATTTAACTTGATATATATAATTTAAATTACATAAACCACATACCCCCGAGTTGCATACACAAAATTTTAATTTAATCATGTTTAACGACACGTATTATGATAATTGGACATCATCAATCACGATGTGGTCGGTGAATATTTAAAAGTATTAACTTTTTAAAGCTTTATTGTGGGATTTTTTTTCCTATTTTTTAAAATATTATTTTGATAACTTCATTATAAATAACTGGAGGAGTTTTATTTGTTTGAAATGATGAAATAATATACCAAATTTTTTTTAATAATTAACTTGAAGAATTTGTTGGACGTTTGAGACAAGTAGATAATATTATTTTAACAAAATGTCAGAACTTTTTAATAAAAATAAAATATATTGAAATATTAGAAATGTACACCAAATGAATATAAAGTGAAAGAATGAAAGTATTATTAAAATGAAAAAACATGACCAAGAAAATAAAACAAAAATTTTTGCTTCAGCTGCAGGAATGAAAATATACCATTATTTAGGAAATAATTAAAACAAACAAAATAGATATATGTCTGAGCCCGGGTTCGAACCGGGGACCTCTAGTGTGTGAGACTAGCGTGATAACCAACTACACCACCCAGACAATTTGTTTCAAAAATAACAAATACATATACAAAACTCTAAATTATGTTTTATATTCCACATCAATTTAAGAGAATAAAAAAAAATGAAGAGAGATTATTAATGCCTTAATTATTTATTTGAGTTATATTTTGTTTTGGAATTTATTGTTATTTTTATGACTTTAGGGAGATTCACTTACAATTGTTCAAAACGTACCCTACAAATAGATAAAACTTTCTATCAAACATTTAAAAAGTACAAAAATCAAGACCAAAAAATATCTCCTTCTTCCAAAGAATTAAGAATATATAATTAATTTATATGGAATATATAATTAAATATATTTTAACTTCTTTTGGAAGAAAACTTGGAGAAAAATGGGTTTTATATCAAAATGTAAAGAGGAGGTTTCCTCATTTTGTCAAAGGATGGTATTTCTTCAAAAGTAAGGTAGTCAAAATGGACAAAAAAAAAAATTTGAACAACAAAAATTGTAGGGTGTGATTAAGAAAGGTTGAAAATAAAATTTTATAAGGAGTGTTTTTCAAGTATTTTAGGTAAGAAAATTCCAATCTGTTTAGGTTCTCTTGACTTGTGAATTCTAGAATTATATACATATAGTAAAAGGTAAAATTTATAGGTCTAAACTCTTATTATTGTTCTTGAATTTTCATAGTGGTTGTTATGATTTGATCTTTATATTTCCTAACATTTTTGTGTTATAAGAAACTAGATTATTTATACATTAGACTTTTTTTTTTCCTTCAAATTTTGCTTTTAAATAACCAAATTGAGAACCAAAAATTAAATGAATAATAGTCTTCTGAAAAGAATAGTGTTTATAATATAGTGTTGGTTAAAAAAATCATTCAAGTAGCGATTTAGTCAGGACATTTTAGTTTGTAACGATTTAGTTTTTTTACTTTAAATCGGTAACAATTTAGTTTCTGAACTTTTATATTCAACAATTTAGTCATTGTAATTTAAAATTTGTAATGATTTAGTTTCTATCATAAACAATGTTGTCAAGATTTAATTGAGTTTCTATAGATGTAGATGGATAAACTGATGAAGAACAAATGGGTTAACGAATTACATAAACTAAATTATTTTGTAACAAAAATCAACACTTAATTTTGATGAGGTTGTTCAAGTAGAGATTAGGTTGTTACAAATTTTAAACAACGAGGACTAAAGCTGCTACATATACTAAAGTTCAAATACTAAACTGTTATTAATTTGAAAATATATAAATTAATCCGTTATGAATTAAAGTTTAGGAATTAAATTGTTACTTAAATGAATAATACTATATGGACTAAAAGTATTATTTTTAACTTATAATATATATATTTTAATACAATCATGATAAAACTTTATCTCGTTTCATGCTTTCTTTTAGGAGGAAGAGGAGCTAAAAAGGAAAAAATAGCGTCACAAAAATAATATTTTACAGTTACAACTTTTTTTTTTTTAATCTATAAAAATAGTAAAATGTAAACAAAACATTTCACAAACAACCATCTTGCATATTATGTTTAGGGACCGCACAATAGGCTGTTTTGTAAAAAATAAAAATATATTATTTTACTTATGTCATTTAATAAAATCCTATTTTTACATTTTTCTTTATTATATGTTATATTTTATCAATTTAAAATTGATAAATCTATTTGATAGGGTGAATTAGAATGAAAATGCCCTTTCCGTTTATTTGTTTGCTATATATGAAGACTACTTATAATCTTTTGTCATTTAAAAAAGGAAAAAAGAGGAAGAGAAAAACTATATATATATATATATATATATAATGAATGTATATATGAAATTTCTTAACATGAATTGCTAGTGTACAAATAATCCCAAATAATAAAGTGATAACTAGAACATTTAGTGTAGAAGATTCGTGAAAGTTACGAAAACATCTTTATCTTATGAACGTGATGACTAAACATTCATGATTCGATTCAAATCTCATCGCATCTAAATATTGTAATTTTTTCTTAACAAAAGTGACCTCCAAAAATTAAAAGTCTCCATTCACCTAAAAAATAAATAAAAATAAAGAGTTCTAAATTAAACAAAAGTAACTTGATATACAATTCACTCATAAGAAATAAAATTTAAATTTTTGTTAAATAATTAAGAGTAAAGACTAAAATATATTTTATGAAAAAAATTTACAGCTAAAATAGATTATTTGATGGTTTGAAGCATCAATTGAAGCAGTTGAAGGAGCAAATCGGCGTGGCGTCTGACAGTAAAGTCGCCATTCGGAAACACGTTTCTGGAATGGACAGGGCGCCGGCGGAAGAACTTTCCATTTTGCTTGTATTTGACAATTCCAATTCCAATTCCTAATTCACTATTTTATTCAAATTGTCGCAGTCATCGTCATCCCTTAGAATAATGAATAATCCCCTTCTTCTCTGCGTCTCTTCTGACGGCCTTTAATCACCAATTTAATTTCAATTTCATCTCCGTCGTCTTCAATGGCTTCCCTCATCACTCTCTCTCTCCTCCTCGTCTCTCTCTCTCTCCTCGCCGCCGCCGCCCCCTCTCCATCTCCTTACCTCTCCGCCGCCATTTTCCCCAGAAATTACGAAGCCATGGCCGGAAATTTGAGGATCTTCATCTATATTCCGGCCAAGCCCTTCTCCTTCACTTCTCCGGCCGACTCCATCTTCTACGATTCGCTTCTCAGCAGTCCCTTTGCGACCCACAATCCCGAGGAGGCCCACTTGTTCTTCCTCCCTTTCCCCCCCGACCTCTCCACGCGCTCCATCGCGCGTCTCGTTCGCACCATTCGTACGGAACTCCCCTTCTGGAACCGGACTCTCGGCGCCGATCATTTCTTTCTCTCCTCCGCCGGCGTCGGCTATTCCTCCGACCGGAACGTCGTCGAGTTGAAGAAGAACGCCGTCCAGCTCTCTTCCTTCCCCACGCCCGCCGGGAAGTTCACCCCCCACAAGGACATTAAGTTGCCTCCGCTCTCCGGTTGGCCGGATTCCACGGTAGTCCCGGCGCCGGTGAGTGCGGCGGAGCGGGTGCTGGGTTTCGTCGGGTACGGGTGGGTGAGAGATGCGTCTTTAGTGAAGGAGTTGATCGAAGACCCTGAGTTTGTAACGGAGTCGGAGGCGCCGTCGGGGCGGTGGAGTTACTCCGAGAAGATGGCGAAAAGCGACTTTTGTTTGTTCGAATACGGCGGCGGCGATGTTTCCGGGATTGGTGAGGCTTTGCGTTTGGGGTGCGTGCCGGTGGTGATTTGCGACCGTCCGATCCAGGACCTGCCGTTGATGGACGTGGTGAGGTGGCAGGAGATGGTGGTGTTCGTCGGCAGCGGCGGCGGCGGCGGCGGCGTTGAAGGGGTGAAGCGGTTTTTGCGGCGCGTGGATGAGGAGGGTCTCCTGCGGATGAAGAGATTGGGTGCGGCGGCGGCACAGCACTTTTCGTGGAACTCACCGCCCCAGCCGTTCGATGCTTTCAATACGGTGGCGTATCAGCTCTGGCTGAGGAGGCACGCCATCAGATATGCCGAGAGGAGAGAGTGGACCCACAGTTGAAACTGAAAATGGTCTTTTGATTCATCTGACGTGTGGGACCCAGATCAGATTAATTTGGACGGTTGGGATTGGCTCCCATATTAGGGATTGGTGATTGCATGGGATTGATTAAGTTGTGGTGACTACTGACTAGAGTAAATACGTGAAAAATAGGGGGTCAAATTGTAAAGGGAAAAGTAGTATTTTTAGAGAAGAAGATAACTCCCATCTCAGAAATAATTTCCAAAATGTGGATTGTAATTTCGATGTGTGTTTTATTATTATTATTATTATTTATTCTCACTATTTTTCCATCAGGATATTAAATTTATAATTACATACAAAACTTACTCATAGTATCCTAATAACTAATCACCACTTCTTCGAAATTAGGGATGTTTTATTCCCGTCATCTAAGTGAAGACGTGACGGAGATAATGATGACCAATAAGACGTAGGCGTTAGGGGCTTGAGCCCCCTTAGAGTTAGCTTACAGTAAAATATAGTATTAATAATTAAGTTTTGATTGGTCTCTGAGATCTCGGGTTCGAGTTTAGCCTCTTCGCTTCCTTTCTCCAACAATTTTAAACTTTTGTTCCACGTTTAAAATTTAATTTTATATTTGATTGTTACCTGGGCACTACCAAATTTAACATTTGTTTTTAAAATTTGTTAATCTCCATAATTTTAAAAATTTGTTCCATATTTGAAATTCAAATTTATATTTTATTTTTCATACCTGTTGAAAGAAATTATACATGTATATACAATAGAAAATGTTAATAGGTAGCATAATTTTCTAAAATAACTAAATTTGATTAAATAAAATGATTAATATACGTGTCATTTTACGATTTATTTTTAGAATATTTTATATAAATTATGCTAGACTAATAGTTAACTTATATCTAATTTATCCCAATTCCATCCTTCAATAATAATTATCAATTTTTTTTTAAAACTTTTCACAACTTTTCGACAACTGTTTTAAATTTTTATGAAAACATCAGACCAATTTCCCATCTTTGAAAATTTCCAATCTTTGACAGTTGGTACTTGTAAATGCTTTTAGATAAAATTTTTTGATGAACAAGCTTAAGCCAATTCAAACTCAAACTCAATTTAAAGGTTGCGATATAAATATTTTCTCTTAAAGTTCAAAAGTTCAAATCTCCGACTTATACTAAAAAAAACCAATACTTAATATTATCAAATGAAACATGAATTATAAAACGAATATGAAATTAGTCTGAGACATTTTCAAGCACAAATCTTGTGAAAATAACCACCACCAGTAAGAAAGAAAAAAAAAAAGAACCGATCAAGTCCCAAACATCCAAGAATATCAGATACTCAAATTCCCAAGAAAAAATGAACGTATGGATACCATAACAACTATAACCTGGGCCACTTACGAAATCATACTATGAATTACGAGAAAGTAGCTACCCAATGTGACTACCACCACTTCTATAACCGTTAGATGCATGGTTAACCAACCTTTTATCTTTTACCTCTCATACATCCAAAGATTATAAACAGTGAAAAGTGACGTTATACGAGCTACATCGAATAATTTCGGGTAAATGTAGTCACTATCCATCACTTGGAAAGAAAATCAGAAGAATCAGAAGTAAGCAATATACTGTCAGTGATCAATAAACCAAGAAAATTCTAAAGGTTTCTTAGATATAGAAATCTGCCCACAACATGAAAATCTTAGTCACTACAATATTCTACAAACGTACTTCCAGATATATAGACATATAAAAAAAATGATAAAAATGAAACAGAAAATTTCTGGGTTGATCCAGTGCAGTTGGCCTCTCCCATTCAGTCATAAACATTTCTCTCCAATTTCCGAATAGGCCTTACCACTCACAGCATACAAATATATTTCCTTGAGTTGCAGAAATTTTTGAAGCTGAGCAACTTTATTTGCAGTCAGTTTCCCAGCTGAACAGGTAAACAGAGGCCTGCGAGTAAAATTCAAGCATTATATCTTTCGAGTTGCAGCATCTAGTTAGATTCCTTTCCTCATTCAACCAACTGAATTCAATACGTTGAGCAGTAAATAAGAACCCAAACAGAGCACATATGAGATGGTAAAAGGCAAATGTTTGGTAGTAAAGTTTAATATGTTTTCTACATTTCATGTACGAGGCGAGAAGTGGAGTAGTTTATCCTTCTAAGTTCCAGGTGCTTGAATATACCTGCAACTAAAAGATCATTCATTTGTTGATCTCAACATTCTACGTCTCACTTCCAATATAGTTTCGAGTAATATATAAACATACACATACGATTCTTCTCAGAGTCTGCCATGAGAACATGCAAATGACTTCTCAATTATTCTTTTTAACCAGAGAATATACTTGGATTTCGCCTATTGTGTTTTGAATGGTATACAAGCAGATAGAATACAAGAGCGTGCACACACATACACAAAACTCAATGATACTCATAAAGTAGTGAACCGATACAGGATATAGAGTACCTATGCAAGTTACAAAAAAGAAGAATAATAAGTTTACCTTCGTTAAGACCAGGACAAAATGCATTCTGCCATCACGTTCTTGTTGGGACCATGAATTTGTTACCCTTTTTGTCTGCTGGCTTAAGAATCTGGAAAGAGCACATCAGTTCTTCATCAACACTCATCATTGCACCGGCATTATCAAATTCACCACAGTAGTTGGGGGCTGAAAATATTGTGACAAGTTGTCTATCGGCAAAGAATTCATATCCATCCTCCACGACCTAAACCAACAACATTATCTCAGAACTTAGAGAAGCAAAACGAGGAATGGAGAAAACGGTTGCGGATTCTACCTGATGGGCTCGACAGACAAGATCCAAGTCATGTGTTGTTAAGAATTCTGCCACCTTATCAGGGCCAAAGGTGTATGAGACTCCTCTATCATTCATTCCCCAACCTTTGACTTCTTTACTAGGATCTGACCAAAGCAAATCACAAAGCAAGCCAGTGTCGGGAATGACGGTCGGACGAGACAAGTTTCTTATTTGATCCAAGTTTGTCAGATCAGGGGAGAGACCACCATGCATACACAATATTTTGTCATCAATTAGAGCTGCTACAGGCAGGCAGTTAAAGCAGTCAGTAAACGCTTTCCATAGTCTCACATTGAAGCGCCGCTTACATTCATCATAGAACCCATAAATCCTATTAATAGAAGCGCATTCGTGATTTCCTCTGAGAAGGAAAAAGTTTTCAGGATACTTGATCTTGTAGGCAAGCAAAAGACATATGGTTTCTAGACTCTGCTTGCCACGATCCACATAGTCTCCCAGAAACAAATAATTGGCACTAGGGGGAAACCCCCCATATTCGAAAAGCCTTAACAAATCAGTGTATTGCCCATGAATGTCGCCTGAAAGTGCAAAAGGAAAAAAAGAAAATCATATAGTCAGAAACGCTAACCCCACATGCCTCAGGCTATTGAAAAAGAAAATAACACCCATTCTTTACCCAAACAGAAAATTTCACCCATGATAAGAATCCTCATGCTATTCCTTATAATATTCTAGCCCTTTTCAGGGATTGGGACAAAATTGCTATTGGGGTTTTCAGGCTAATTTTGGGGTCCGCAATATCCAAAGGGGTTCTCAAGCTTATTCCAATTGAAAGTTTCACAATGCTCTTTCATTTCCTTCATCTTAAATATGATACCATAAAACATTATGAAAAAAGGCATATAAATATCCCCAATAGTCAAAGATTCGGACTTTCAACCGGCATCCAGAACAATTAAGAAACGAGAAACGGAAAAGAATGGAAAAATCTCATAACCCATCAAACATATCTCATATTCCGCATGAACATAAAACCATTCGAAAACCAAACTGTGGTAAATTAGATAAGAAATCGAACACATCAATCTAACTTCCCCCAAAAAAACCAGAAGGGGGGTGGGGTCAAAGACATTTTGACTTGCAATGAAGAATCAATTTCATCGAAAGGAAAAAAGGGGGGGAAGGAGATTAAACCGCACCGCAAATTTTAATGGGTGCTTCGAGCTCGAGCAAATTGGGCTGCTGAACGAAAATCTCTCTGGAAGAAGCGCAAAGAAGCTTGATCTCGTTCTCGGAAAGCTGGACCTGCTTGCCTGGCCTCGCTAATCGAACCTCGGTGAGGCGTCTGATGATATCGTCCAATAAAGCAGGGTCCATCCCGCCCTGCCCTTGCGAGGCCATTCAATCTACGAATTCGAACCTGTTTTTTTCTTCCCCTTGTTCAACAGTCAGAGCTTCTTCGTTGTTAATGGAAAACGAAAACGAAAACCTAGAAATCGAATTGATGTTGAAGGAAGGTTTTTTAACATTTTCGTCTCATCTCTCTTTCTCTTTCTCTCTCTTCCCTTTTTTTAATCTCTTTCCTTCCCGTTCTTCTTTCTGTTTTTTGTTTTGATATATTTTTCTTTTTCTTAATAAAGCTTTATAAATAACCCAACTTATGATTCAAATTTTGAAATTGCCTCATCATTTTGTTCATTATTGTTTGTGGCTTTTGACTTTTGATTATTTGACCTTCAAAAAGACAAAAGTACCCTTATAATTTTCCTTTAAAAAAAAAGAAATATTAGATTAGATTCGAACCCCTAACTTACATTCTTAACTAAAACGAGCATAATTCAACGGTGAATTGACATATATCTTCAACTAAGAAGTGTAAGTTTGATTTACCACTTCATACGTTGTACTTAGAAAAGAAAAAAAAATTGTTGAGTTATGTTCATTTACTAATACCTTGACCGACTAAAATAAATTCGTGCGTTTCAATAAAATAGAAGGAAAAAAACTAAACCGTGGTCGTATTAGTTAACTCCTTTTTTCTTTTTGATTGCACCTATAATTTTATGTAGTTTCTCACCATTGAACACTTCCTTTAAAATTTCGGTTTAAATTATATTTTGATTTGCTAACTTATTTTAGTCCATAATTAATAAATAATGTCTTAGTCTTTAAATTTGGTATAAAAATAAATTTTCTACTACTTGGTTACAATTTTTTTTTTATTAAAAAATGATATTACAGAGATCTAAGATAGAACTCTTTTTTTAACCCAATGAAATGAATACTAGCCAAGTAGATAAATAATAGAATTTACTCTTAATAGAGGGTATAAGCTTTTCTAAATGACTAATTATGTAGTAAATTAAAGTCGGTCCAAATGCTTACCTACATGTGTACTCATACATTAAACTATCCACTAAGTTGTCAATTTGAACGTTATAACTCGTGAGCTTCAACTTTTTCACTCTGTTTAAGGTATATATTTTCGACAAAAAGATCAAATGTTTGAATCTCCATCACACATATATATTATTGGAACTAAAAAAAATAAATATAACTCAATTGATTAGAACGTTATATACATTTGTAACCCCGCATCACATTGTTGGACTAAGAAAAACAAAACTTTAAGCTAAGTTTGCACATAAGGGAAGTGGATATTTCTTCTTCTTTCATTGGAAACTTCACGTCCTTGATTTGAAGAAAGTTTGAAATAACGTTGAGTTGATAGAGTATTGTCTCTTCAAACATAGCTCAATTGGTTATACAACTAATGATCATTTTAAATGTCAAAGATTGGAATCCCCACCTCTATAACCTTTTGTTTTGTACCAGAAAACAAATTCATCTCAAAACTCATTTTGAGAGATCGAAGAAATTAAACATATTCGAGATCGCTTCAAGACACATAAATTGATTTCTTTAAGCGATATACTAGCTAGGTCCTCATTTCCCATTTCAATGAAGCGTAAAAGGTTGTTTCATAAAAATATCTTGTTTTGAGTTCCCATACAAGAATGCAATAGTAACGTCCATTCTTCGTTAAGTTTAAGTAAGTAAAAAAAAAGAAAGATTCTTACGTGGGTCTTGTTATTGCGTAAACCTTTTTGCCGCTAAATGAGAGAACATATCATTATAGGCAATACCTTGTTAGTGTGTGAATCCTTTTGCCACGAACCTAGCTTCACACCTAGGTCAATTAATTCTTAGGCTTTTTATCTTGAACACCCATTTGGAATCTATGCTAAGCTAGCTTCTATCCAACTAGTCTTTTCCACTAAACAACCATGTGTTAGTTCATATGCAGTAAACTTAATTCTTGTCTCATTGGCTTTAAGCCACTCTTTGTTATCAGTGGATTCAACCGCTTATCAATAAAAAGTCCACTCAACCCAAGAATTTAAGTTAATGAGTTGGGTAAATTTGATTTATTTATATGAATTTTAAAAAAATATATATATATATTTTAATATAACAATATGCGAGGGTGAGAATTGGAACTCACGACCTTTTTTATCGGAGATACATATCTTAATTAGTTGAATTAAGTTCATATCGTTAATTGAAGGTGTCATATTAAGATACGATTAATAGCTTATTATATGAATAAGGCTAGAACTTGTACGAAAAGAAAGAAAAGACATGAGAAATCTTTAGAAGATTAAATGACGTCTTGCTTAATTAGAACATTTTAACCTCGATGATTAATTTGCTTATTTAATTTTTTTTTGAAAGGTGCTTATTTAATTGCAAGCTCTATATATAAAACTAACAATTTTGTAAGTTTGTCGCAACTTGAAGAAAATAGCTATAGCCAGCGTAATTACCTTTTTCCTTTTAAGTTAATTCTCCGATTATCATAGTTGACTCATTAATTAAAAAGGTTTAGAGTAAATTCTATAGAACTTGGAGGGAATTAGTTCAAATCATGATAGTCGTCCACCTAAGATTTAATATCCTATAAATTTCGAGTAAGTTAAAGTCTAATCTCTAAATTCATCTCGTTCCTTTTACCATATGCATGACTCTCGATAGATAAGACACATATTACAATTTCGAAAAGCTCTACCGTTAAATATTCGTCCCTACTCCAATGATCGAACCAAAAAACAAACCAACCTACAATTTTTGTCAATTTAAAGTTCAAATCAAACTCCACAAAGCCAAAGTAGTGATCAATTATATAGTCGACGATGAACAATGGAAAAGGTTGCCATGTTTTGAACTTAAAATGAACAAAAATTGTAGGCCAAAAATCTCTCTCTAACGTGAGCCTAGGAATCTTCATGATAAGGCAGCTGTTACACCATGTGATCTTGACTCAGCAAACAGTAGCTTTTAGAAGAAGAAGAAGAAAAAGGGAAAGAAAGAGAGGTTTCTGAAGTTTCTCAGCAGAAAATAAAACACAGAGAACATCTCCAACAAATGCCTAGATGCCTTCCACACCGCCCTATTCCCATTCTCCTCATACCAAAATCAAATCCAAAACCACAGAAACATCACAGAAGAATCAATATATTATGGGCCTTTTTTTAAATTTGCTTCGTTTTCTTCAACCAAGAACAGATGCCTAGCTAATTATATATAATATGGGACAACTTTTTTCCCTTCTTCTCTTTTGCTTATTATATACATATAAATGGGAAATACTTTGGAGCTGTGTTTCCTTCTTTTGGTTTAGTTTATTCAGAGAAGGAGATCAGATCCCTTCCCAAATGGATTTAGAGAGGAAAAGAAAGAATTATTGCTTTAAAAGTAGGGTTTTTAACATGAAGCTTGTTTCTAAAAGAAAGGGTTTTGAAGTGGTAAAAATAACCTTTTTTTTTTCCCTCAATATGGGGTTTTGGAGTTGCTTTTGCTCAATCCTTACACAGAAGATCAGTTTGTAACAAAATAATATAATACATCAACTTTGTTTGAAGAAGAAAATGATCCAAAGTCTCTTAGCAAAGCTTGGACTCTTGATATCGATGAACGGAGGGACGTACAAAAATAGAGTTAGCATTCTAAATGCTCTAGTCAGTACTTGTCTGATCTATACTCGAGAGATAATATAGTTCCGTGTACCTCGTGTGAGAGGCGGAGATAACTATTTATAGAGAGGTGAACTCTCGACAGGGTTTTCAACAGCGGTCCAATGGCTCTTCGACTGTCTGAAAATCGCAGCGTCTTGTGAGAGATTGTGTATGGTGCTTTGTGCCTGCAAGTGCTCTTCAAGGTCGGTTCGTTCTTTGAGAAGGTTGGCCGAGGGGTGAAATATGGCTTGGCTCGGCTTGACTTGCCAAGCTACTTGGAATCATCCGAATGATAAAGATTCATCCGGTTCTTCCCTTATGGTGAGTAATGACCTCTGATGTCGACACGTGACAGGCGATAATTTACCCTTCGACAAACTTCTTCATTGATAACATGTTTAGAACTATTCTCACAAAGCCAGCAGGAAGCATAGCTCATCGGTCCCTCCCCTGAAGTACAAGTTTAGTCCATGAAATTTAAAAATTGTCTAATAGGTTATAAATTTCAAAAATTTGTTTAATAGGTAAATCAACTTTAATTTAGTGACCTATTATATACAAAATTAAAAGTTTAGAACTCTATCAGATACAAAATTTAATTTGATGTCTAATAGATTTATTATTTTAAAAAAATATCGAACAAGTTAGGACCTATTTAACACAAATCTAAAAGAATTCGACTAAATCTATAATTTAACTAAAAAATTACTTGTATGTAATAAATTATCAATGCACAAAAGAATAGATGCATGTGGTGAAGTATATGTAAGTTTAAATATTGATGATTAAAGTGGATTCCTACTGCAAAAATATTTTGTGATGCCATACATTTGCCTATCTGTGTAGTCGTCAGGAAGAAAATAAAGTGAAAAATAACTAATTTGGACACTTTTTATCTAATGGTTTTCTTAATCATTATTTTGTTCTCAAAGTTAGTTTTAATTAAGAAAAGCCACAAAGCTGTAATCTGTGGCTGGAAAAGATTTGATTTAAATATTATTTTTTTCTCTACTTTTGATTTTGATTTGTTTTAATTCATGTATTTTTAAAATTCTCATTTTAGTCCAATTGCTTTATAAAAAGTAATTATTTTGGTTATCGGTTTTATCAAAATTCTTTTAATTACAATTTTAGCGATATTTCACATCTTGAAATGTAACTATAAAAATTGTACTATTTAACGGTTTCTATTTTGTATAAAATTTAAATTAAAAATTTATAAATCGAAACAAAATAGACCATCTTTAAAAGTAGGAACCGATGCTTTAAAATTATAAAGAAACTAAAATAAAAAAAAAGTTGAATAAGAATCTAAAATAAACGTTTTGAAATTAGATAGACCAAAATAAAAATAATATTTAAATAATTCTTCGAGAAATCCAACTTGGTGCAAGGATGAATAATTTCAATTATTATTTCGGTGATGTCATAAAATTGGGTTTTGATGGCTAAAAGAAAGCCACTTGGACTTTTTTTTTCTTTTTTTTTATGGGGTTTATTGGCCCCATAAGCAGTTTTTGGCAGGTTTTGGTTATGCTGAAAACAAATCAAGGGAA
Organism: Momordica charantia; assembly: GCF_013281855.1. Lineage (NCBI taxonomy): Eukaryota > Viridiplantae > Streptophyta > Magnoliopsida > Cucurbitales > Cucurbitaceae > Momordica > Momordica charantia. Next base: position 25,618,109 of record NW_028275167.1, on the reverse strand, counting down.
GAAAAAAAATATATAAAACAAATAACTTTATTAAATTTTTATCTTTTAGAAAAGTACTTTTAAAATCAATCCTCCAAATATTCCATGGAGTAGAAAAAAACAGAAATACTTCTTAATTTATTGGCCCCATGGAAAGAATTTAACCTCTTAATTTATTCAAAACCACTTTTGAAAAAAGCCCAAACATTATCAAGTAGATGGAAGGGAGAGAGTTTGAAGCTATATTATTTGACCAAGGATTTCAAATATTGATGTTGGTATAGATATCAACATTTTAATTTGACAAATATATGGATAAAATTTCGATACCTTGTAAATCAAAAAATTTACAAAAATTATTTCTATTAATATAATGAAAGATAACATATAAAGTTATATTAATTGTTGGCTAATTATGGTGTTTTCATTTTTATGGACATTTACGAGACATCGATAGTGATTGATCGATATCAAATCCTCTTATTTACGGTCAGATACGTCATGTCGATGAATATTTTGATCCTTGGGTCGAGAACAAACCTAAACCAACATACACATGGAAGTTGAAAAAACCTAAACCAACATATAAAGTTATATTAATTGTTGGCTAATTATGGTGTTTTCATTTTTATGGACATTTACGAGACATCGATAGTGATTGATCGATATCAAATCCTCTTATTTACGGTTAGATACGTCATGTCGATGAATATTTTGATCCTTGGGTCGAGAACAAACCTAAACCAACATACACATGGAAGTTGAAAAACATTGGAAAACAAACAGCTGTATTACTGAAACTTAAATTTTTTTTTTTTTTTGTGTTAATTCATCAGCTTTTTTTGGTTGTCTGCCAGATCTAAGCAAACCCATTAGTTTTTTTAATCAAAGTTTCAGTCTTTTTTTTTTCTTTCCTTTTTCTTGGGAATTTGAGAGAGAGAAAAAAAGCAAAGTTGTTTGAATGTGGCAGATGGGGATTTATAAAGAGAGAGAGGGGAAAAAGTTGGTTTTGGGAAACTTCAAAAACTAATTTCTGGAAGTTGTGCTTGAAAGTGACAGAGAAGCTTCTCCACATGGCATGCAGTTTTTTTGATTGATAAGTTTGCATGAAAAAACAAAATTCTACTAAAAATAATAGAAATTTGAATAATAATTCCTTTTAGAGTTCATCCTCGGTGTAAAATAAATAAATAATATATTGTACATTGTTCTTTAAAGTTAGATAACTATTTTATCTTATGCAACAATATCATATGAAAAATATAATTTTAGAAGATATATTGTTTTCTTTTATTATTTAGACAAGATATGCAAAATTGCCTTGATTCATTTAAAAAAATTTCAATTGGGTCCTTAATCTTCTTAATCTTACTCATAATGTTTTAAAAGTTTCAATTACACCCGTACATTTAAAATTTGTTGCAAAAAGTTTTTAATGAAGTGTATTAACATGCTCAACATTGACATACATTTTTCAAATATTGGTTGAGATGAGTATGGGAGAGCCAAGAGCAAAATAATAGAAAAAAGTTATAATTATAATATATATATATATGTATATATTTTGTTTGAAAGTTCAGAGGTTATAAAAGAAATTTGAAAATTTCAAGTGCCAAAATGAAACAAATTAGAAAATTCAAAAACTATAATAGAATGTATTTATTTTAGGTTAGAAAACCTAAACCTCGGTCATCTATTTTTTTTATTACATTAAATATTTGATAATCAAAGAAACTAAAATACAATTTATCATAAAAAAATGATAAATTATCAAATTTTTTAATGGCAGCTAAGGCGACGGAAACCAATTAATTTAAAAAACTTGAATAGCACACTTTTGAAATAGGCGGGAACAAAAACGGCTGGATGTGACGTGAGTTGGTAAGAATACATTTCTTCAAAAATTGGTCAAAAAACGAGAGGATTTTTCATTGGGGGAAAACTTTCAAAGAAAGGGTATCGTTTGATCAATGATGTAGCCATTGAAAGCAACATTTTAGAGAAAAAGCAGATCAATCAAGAAGAAGCCCTTCCTTTTTCTCTCTGCTGTGTCTGTTCTGTTCGTCGAAACTAGAAACGAAGAAGAAGGAGAAGAAGAAGAAAATGGGTGATGGGTAAATCAAAAAGGAAAAAAAGAAAAAATTTTGCTGCTCAATCCCAAATGGGTGCTTGCGATTTTGGAAGAAGAATATCCCGAGAGCATGTCAACGAGTTGTGTGTTCTCACGGAGCAAAGTTTTTCCCCAGTATAAAAGCAAGCTGTTTAAGAGAGAACAAAAAATTGAAAAATTCTTTGGAATCGGAAAAAACTCTCTCCTCTAAAAGATGGCTTTTATGCCCCATTTTGAAGAGATGATTCCGAGTCCTTCTCCCACCGTTGCTTTTTTTGATCTCCGCCTCAGCAGATTCCCTCCATTTTTTATTTTTTATTTTTCTCTTCATTGCTTTCCCAAGCCAAGAATCTCTCTATCACTTCCCTTTCTCTCTTACAGATTCTCTCTTCTCTCTACTGCTTCTTTTAACGATGCCTTATGCAATGTTCTTCAATCCCTTTATTTCCAAGCCGTTATTTCTCCTTCTTCTCTCTCTGGGTCTGGGCCCTTTTCGATTTGAGGCCCCTTTTTCGTCCGGACGATATTCCGGCGATTGCTCTTACAAATTTCCCTTTTATTGGTTTCCATGGCTCCTTCAGGTGTCAATCATCTTTCTCACCCTTGCATTTCTGGTATCTATTGCAAATTACCTTCTTCGTCCGCTACCCATTTCTTTGATTTTGATTTTGATTTTCGAGGGTTTTGTGGAACCGCAGCATTTGAGGGGTTTTTCTTTGTGTTTCTGTTGAATCGGGATTTGTGTTTGACGAGCAGGGGATTTTGCTTCCTCCCACGCAGAGAAAAAATCTGGGTGGATGAAATGGTTGAGCAGGATTTTCCGGCCCGGAGCCAACCGCGGGGGAGGCGGCAGCCGCCATCCGCAGCAGCTTGTTGGTGATCAGGAAAACATGTTCCGGAGAGCGCCGGCGAGATCATCGGTAAACTTCTGCTTTCATCTTCTTTTATAGCTTATCATCATCATATTCTGCTCTTGTTATAAGGTTTGACTTGTAGAGTTCTGAAAACATATTACCAGACAAAATCATACGATGTAACAGCTGGTGTTAGTTGACTTTTTTATTTTCTTTTTACTTTTTCAGTGATTTGGGATGATAGTTCATTTGCTCTTTAGCTTACTGGAAGTACTGAAAACCCTTTCTCTTTTGAAAAGAATTAAAGTTCCTAAAAGTTGATAACAATGTTTTATTTGGTCTGTACTGCCTTGAATAGAAACCAAGTTGATTATTAATCAACCAGTGGTATGTTTATTCATTTTCTAATAGATTTCCTGCTTGAACAATCTTGAACCATGATTTTTCCTTCTGGGGTTGTATTGCAAGTAGCCAAGGGGGCAGTTTTAAGCTCATCACAGTGTAAAACAGGGCAAATAAAGGGAATTTACTACATGTTAACTGCTTGGTCGAATAAATACGGTTCACTATTGAGATGTTATTTGTACAGGAGGATCCTTCTCGAGCTCAGAAGGAGAAAGAAGAACTAGACCATGCCATTGCACTCTCCTTGGCTGAAGATTTGAAACGACGAAATCGTATGATCCCCTAAACTGGACTTGGATTTTAAACATTTTGCTCTATTTATCGTCTCTGGAAAAGGAACCATTAAGCTTGATTCGTTCTCCTGTTTGTTCTTCAGGGTATCGACGGCGTACAGACAATGACGAAGCAATTGCTAGAGAACTGCAGGATAAGATGAACCTATCTCCTTATCCTTCTGTGGCCCCTCCGCAGTACCATCCTGGTGACTATAGGTATAATGTTGTCTTATTCATCTATATCATATCAGCAAATGAATGTTATTCAATTGTCGTGCCGATCTACTAACTTGTAAACGAGTTTACCTTAGACAATAAATTCCTGTTTCAAACATACTATTTTGGGATTAGTTGTTATCATGGTTGTGTCCCTATGGTTTAACTGATATATCCAATTATGCATATTCATGCCTTCAAGTTGCAGATATTGTGGTGGCTGCAATCGTGCAATTGGCTATGGCAATTATTTGGGATGCATGGGCACCTACTTCCATCCGAGTTGCTTCCGTTGTCGTTCTTGCGGTTATCCTATTACCGAGCACGAGGTATTAAAATATTCTATCCTTCTTATGATCAATAGGCCCTGGGTATAATCTTCTTCTCCTAATAATGCTTCCTACTCTGTTTCCTTATCCTTCTCATTGAAATTCAAGGCTATACAGAGTAATTTACCATTTAATAACAATGGGATTGCCAAGCATCTCTATTATGTCGTTTTTCACCAGTTCCTCTTTCTGTCGATTCAAGTTTTCATTGTCTGGGAAAGATCCATATCACAAGTCCTGTTTCAAAGAGCTGACCCATCCAAAGTGTGAAGTCTGCCACCAATTTGTAAGAATTTCATTATTGTCTTTATGGCACATTAATTTCTATATTCTGTTGCTTGTAAATTGTGAGGAACATCAATGAATTTGTCAGACCGCATCAGTATCTTGCATTAGCTAGTATGACATAACTTCGATGCAACATTTTGCTTTATCAAATAGATCATCCTGATTCTTTAGTTCCCAACTTTCAGATCCCTACGAATCGAGCCGGTCTGATCGAGTACAGATGTCATCCCTTTTGGTCCCAAAAGTATTGTCCATCACATGAACATGACAACACAGCACGTTGTTGTAGCTGCGAACGCTTGGAGGTATCGATTAAAACGATTGAGATCAGTTCCCAAGTCATAAATTATTCATCTGCATACCAAGCTCGGATGAGGTTGAGGTTTCTCCCTCTAGTTCTAACTACAATTCCACATGATTTTACAGTCTTGGAATGCAAGATACATTTCTTTGGGAGATGGGCGGAGTTTGTGCCTAGAATGCATGGAATCTGCTATCATGGACACCGGGGACTGCCAACCGCTCTACCATTCCATCCGAGACTATTATGAAGGGATGAACATGAGGATAGATCAACAAATTCCCATGCTTCTAGTTGAAAGACAGGCGCTAAATGAAGCTATTGTTGGGGAGAAGCATGTAATATACCATCTTTTACTCTCTTTTTTCCTTCCATAACTATAAAGCAGTTCATCTGATCAGTACTGATTTTTTGCAGGGCTTCCATCACATGCCTGAGACTAGAGGTTTATGCCTTTCTGAAGAGCAGACTGTCACCAGTGTACGTTTTCGTAGAATTGCAATAGTAGTTGTCTTTTCATTCAATAATTTTAGAAAAGCGACCGGGTCTACAGATTCCGACCTTGTTCTTTTCTATCATATTCAGATTCTCAAGAGGCCAAGGATCGGAGGGCATCGACTGGTAGGAATGAGAACTCAACCGCAGAAGCTGATTCGTAGATGTGAAGTTACAGCCATCCTTGTTCTCTATGGTCTCCCAAGGTACCCATTCTTGATCTTTATACTCTAAGACATTTATCCATGTACCTAAAGCTAGAATGATTACTTACATCTTAAATGGGGCAAATGGAACTCATGAAAAATGAAATAGACATATACTGGAAGTGGTTAGAATCATTTTAAACTAAAAGGTGTGAGCTTTCCAAGAAGATCAGCTGTCTGATCATTTTTGTTCACTTTCGGACACGACACGATAGAAATGTTAGGACGGCGAAGTGAGCCTTCTTTTTTCGAGTTACGGTCATCCACCATTTTTATACCCTTAGCTTTTACAGATTACTAACAGGTGCTATTCTTGCCCACGAGTTGATGCACGGCTGGTTACGGCTAAAAGGTAAAGCTCCATCTTCTTCTTCCTTCTCCATTTCCATGAATCTTGATCCATATGGCTTACCTTGAGTACTGATCATATAACTGGAAATCATGCTAGGATATCGCAACCTTAACCCAGAGGTCGAAGAAGGTATCTGTCAAGTGCTTTCCTACATGTGGCTTGAAGCAGAAGTAATGCCGGGATTTCGATCGGGGCCTTCGACATCAGGCGCATCCTCATCTTCTTCCTCTTCCTCGTCGTACCACTCCTCTACCTCGTCAAAGAAAGGCGGTAGATCTTCTGCTGAGAACAAACTGGGCGAGTTTTTCATGCACCAAATAGCGAATGACGCCTCGGCAGCGTACGGGGAAGGATTCAGAGCTGCAAATTCTGCAGTGAATAAGTATGGCTTGCGTCGAACTCTCGACCATATTCGCATGACAGGAAGTTTCCCTGTGTAATATAGAGAGACTTGAAACTCCCTCTTCTACGTCTGGTTTAGAGTCTAGACAGTGCTCTACGAGGATCTGGTTCACAAGCAGTCTCTTCTCTAATAACATGTATTTCTTCTTCCAACTTTGTGTTGAAAGTGTCAACTCTTTGGCTTCCTTCTTTTTTCTTTTCCTTTCCCCATTCTTTGCTGAATGGTAGCTGTTCTTGTCCACAGTTTCACATCTTTGTTAGGCTAAATTACCTTAAAAAAAAAAGAAAGAAAAAACTTGTGAACTTTGTCCTTCCAAAGCTCCCTCCTGCCCACTGGTCGAAGTCAAAAAGAGGTGGATCCACTTCATTTCCTTGGTTTAAAAATACTCCTGTCCTTTTCTACTTTCACTGTTTACTAAAGGTTTCAAGAATATCGTTAATATTGTGAACGAAAAGTTGATATGATAGAATTAAAAACGATGTGACAATTAATATGGAAGTTTGTTTGGATTAGATCTAAAAAATGAAAAATGTGAAAGAAGTTATCATTTTTAAAATGGAGTTAGGGCAAAATTTGGTACATAATAGAAAAACAAACTCTCTTTTAACAATGGAGGAAGAAAATTTTTAGGACAAAATTAAAATGTTAATTGTCACGTTGTTTTGGATTTTACTAGTTCAAATTTGTATTTAAAATATTAACGAGTGTTTGCCAAAAGGATATTTTGGAATGTTTATGAAAGATCCTAGTATTTGAACTTTTGATAGGCCAAGACCATTTTTTTCAAAGAAATGGCAAAGTTCTTGAGTATTTTGTTATAATTTAGCCCAAATAAAACAAATAAGAAGCAAGAGGATAACAAAAATAGAATAGGGAACAATGGAATAAAAGTTAGGGAGATGTAAAAAAACGCCAAAAGTAACCAAACGAGTATTAATATTTTAAGAATATTCAAATATTAAAATTTAGGAAAGAATATCATTTAGGTCTTAAATTTTAAAATCTCTTTTTTTTTTTTTTTAATAATTTATGTTTATTTCCGAAGGTTCAAATTCTTACCCTTGTCCATGAGTTTCAATAATGCTCCATTTTGGTCCTTAAGATAACAAAGGACTTCATACAATGAGGAAAATTTCATATCCTACGGTAGTGTACCTCCTCCATTAAAATCATGCCACGTATATTGTGTTATTTGTGGATTTATTATGAAAATAAAATACATATATTATATGTGGACCTGAAAATTAAAATATCCATCATATTTTTAACTCTCCCCCCCTAAATTACATTCTCAAGTCTCAACTCTGATTATTTATTTATTTTTCTTCATTTTCTCATTTTTTAAATTGTTATTTATTTATTTTTCCACATTCTCACTTTCTTCTCTACTCCATTTCATTTGCAGATTTTATTTTTTCCTCTATCTTCTTCTTTATTTTCATTTGCACATTTCTAAAATGGGAAATAATGTTCTTTTATTTTATTTTGATAATTATTTTTTTCATCTAATCAATATTATAATTAGATTTTATTTGTCAACCATTTTGATATGTTTTTATTTGTAACTTGTTTTTGTCTCTTTAATCTATATTATAATTAGATCTTGTCATTAAACTTCCATAAACTTTCAAACAATTTATTTTACTTTTAGAATTATGTATATAATATCAATTTATAATCATTAATATTGTTTCAAATATCATTTCATTCCCTGTAATTTGAAATTTATTTTATTGTAGTTTCTATACTTTTAAATATCTAAATTTAACCTTATACTTTTAATAATAGTCCTTTTGTTTGAAGTATTCAGACTAAAATTGTTTCTTTATTGAAGATATATGTCAATTACTGTTAAACTACACGACATAAACACATATTTTGTACTAAAAAAAATATATAAACAAATTCAACTCATTAGATATTTACTATAAATAAGCATTTAAAAAGTCACGTGTAGCAAACAGATGCCAAACTTCGAATTCTCTCATAAAATGATTGATGGAAAATTACTGACAAAGACTAAATTAATTCTTGACTTCTAAAACAGAATTTTCAAAAACTAAAATTCAAAACAAAGATTTACAAATTTTGAAACTAAAACTAAATATACAAAAACTCAAGAATAACATAAGCATTTTTTAGTATTACAAAATAGTTCATCAACGTTGGGAATTTTATTAGGGTATCATGTCTATCAAACATCAATGCCGGTTGATATTTCTAAAAAAAATTATAAAAATTAAACATTCATAAAAATAATTTAAATTAACAGATGAATATCTTACCATTTCTAAACAAGCTTAAAATTCTTGTTAATATTATAGGCATATTAAAATGCTTAGCCGGATTTTTTTACAATAAATAAAATTATGTACACGTGAAAATATCCACAGAAATGGTAGTACTATGTCGACAACTGATGTCAAAAAAAAAAAAAAATCATAACTCTTACGACAATAACTCTACGACAATCGGACAACATGAGTGCCAAGAGGTCATGAGTACGAATTCGCCGTTTTATCATACTCAATAAAAAATAATAATAAGGAACTCTTCAGCATTTAGGCTAACATAAAATTTTTCAGCATCATATAAGTCAATACATGCATCTTTACTCACTAATCAGTTGAGAAATCAGAAGGAGACTCTCTCATGATGGCAATGCCTTCCGAAAATGGAACCAACGAAAACATAACCCATCCCTTTGGGTTTTGTATTGTATATTTTGTGAACCCACTTAAAGAACCTTCAGTTATCTGTACATAGAAAAATGTTATATCTTACAATCCAAATTACCAAAACTATGAGGGATTCCCACCATCCACAGGTCATATTTCAGCAAAAGCCTTTTTCTACAATCTGGCATTTGTGTCTGCTAATATGCTCTTCAGCGTCTCGTAGGTCATGAAGCAAATGCCCACCCCAGGCACAACCTTGTAGTATTCGGGCAAAATCCCTCGGTAGAAACCCCGGAACCCTTCTGTCCTCAATATGTGCCTGAACACACCGAGAAGACCTGTAGTGTACACCCGTGCTCGGCCACCGGCTCCCTCCAACTGCTTCCGTCGCCTCACGAGGTCCAGAGGGAACGTTGCTGCAAATTATAGTGGGTAACATAATATAAACCGAGCTGTACAGTATAGCAGATAGAGAGGACCTTCAATTTCACTTTGTAGGAAAAGATTAGACATCGGTAAGGTAAGGCTAAAACTGCTAACACGAGGTCGAAATAGTTAATTACATTTCAGCCAAAATCACACAACAGAGAAGAAGCTGCTAAGATAGCACAAGATAACGATATTAAGCAGAAAGCTGAAAAGAAATGATGATGGAGCTACAATTCTAACCCACCTAAATGTTTTTGATATAAAACAATAGGTTGAATACTATTTTAATCTTTTCAGCTCGAGAGTTTACCATTTTGGTTCCCTTACAAGATCAATTTTAATTCTTATGCTCTAAACAAACTGACGTATGCAGCAGAGCCGCTCAACAAGAATCAATTGCGTTCTATTCAAATTAGAAGTGAAACAAAATGCAATCATGCTGGCACCTTTCTGGTACGTTTGCATAAGCACTAGGTTTCCATGAGATACAACTCAGGCATAGTCAGAACAGAACCATTCTATTCTCATAAATACTAATAGACCACGACCAAAGTCCTCAAAGATGAGGCTTTTCAAGGATTCAAAAACCCGTTTGACAAATGTAAAAGAGAGCCCAAGTGAGAAACATACCTCAGATAGGGCACCTCTCACACCTGAAAATGATATTCTAGTATATGTATATGATTAATAGTGCCAACCTCCATTAAACCCCACTGTCATGCTTGGGGGACCAATTTTACGCAAAACTTTTAAGTTGACATAATAAAATTAAGGTGATAATATGGAATTTTTTTATCAACTTCCTTACTAAAATTTTCATATGCCATACAAAATACAACTCCAGTCTGGTCTCTGTCTCTAGGGTCAGTCTGGTTAAATACTTTGGTGCAGAGCCTGCACCACAGCCTGTTTCTCTGCATCAAAAGCATGGCAAACAGCTATATGTATTAACCTCTTTTTTTGCACTGACATTTTTTAACAAAACAATGAAAGCAGTTGAATTAAAACTTCGCTAGCTCCAGCACTATGATTAGCATAAAAAATAGTAGGTTAGTTGACGGTAATGCAGCATGTAAAAGGAAATATCAAATATGAACCGCAGGGATTTCCAACAAGAAAAATGATCAAATCCAAGAAACCACTCACATCCGTAAAATACTAAAGATAGATACTTCAAGAAACATTGCAGCAACAAAGAACATCCCCAAAGAAATTGATTCTCTCTGAAAATTAACCCACATCAGAGATCACTCACCTGTAGAGGATGCAATGCCTGATAGACTGCCACAGGTCAAACTAACCAAAACAGTAGAATCATGAGGCCTGAAATATATTTTAAAACAAGTTTTAAGGACTAAATGAAGAAGCACATGTAGATAGCTCCGAACAGTTTGCCTGAAACCCACCATATAATTAATGGATTAATTTGAAAATCCTTACCTATGAGACTGCCAGAAAGACCTCAAGCTTTCGTACACTGAAAAGCTGATAGCTATGTTGGGACCAACACCCTGCATAGATGACAAAAGTGGTGAGCTATATTTGCAAAGCAGGGCTGGTATTCCTAAGTAATACAACTCAGATGGTAGTAAAACGCATACCAGTATTGTTGCTCCAAGTCCCTTGTAAAGACCCAGAAAACCTTCTTCTCTACAAATTGTTTGCAAAGTATGACAAATACCTTTGTAATAGGTCACATTCGTCTGCAAAGCACAAAACTATAAAGTTAATGCAAAAACAAAGTGCAGATGCTAACATATGATTTAAAATCCTGCTGGACCATTCAAAAGATGGACGAAACGAAAGATGAACCAATCAAGCCAAAATCATATTTGAATATACAAAGACTACAGATGCCATCTCAAATGAGCCTGTCTTGTGTCTAGCAAGACGAATGCTGTGGAATATCAGATCAGTCTAGTTAAATAACTTATCAAAACCACAGCTCAAAAATCAGGATTAACCACCATACAAGGCAGTCAGGTTTGTTGCAACAAACAGCTGTTTACAAGAAGTTCCCAACCATATGATCTCACCTGAGCAGCAAGACGAGTCCTTACGAGGTCCAGTGGATACGTAGTTGATGCTGCTGTAATTCCTGCCAAGCCACCACCCAGGAAGTGAACTAAAAGGTCTGCACTCATGTGATCCCTATGACGTTCAAGACCTGGGACCATGTGTAGTAACTACATAACATACAAACAATTCATTAAGATCAAGGCAACTGGAGAAAAAAATTCAAAAGAAATAATTCCAGATTTAAGACTCTATGATGGTATTTTTTCATAAAAAAGATAACACCAACCTTTTTGTAGTGTTCATATGCATAGAAATTGATAGAAGAATATGGAAGTCGATGAGCAATTGTAACAAGATTCCCTTTCCAGAAAGCTCTTATTCCCTCCTCATGAACAATTCGTGAAGCCTCATGCCATATGCTGGCTTTCCTCAGCAATGCTACATCAGAGTGCATCCCTTGAACCTGAGATGACAACAACGAACAAGGCAGTTATACATCCATCAATGAGGAAGAACAATAGCATAGATCATACAAACTCATTATTCACGACACTGCATGTCTGCAACCCAAAATTCCAACAGAGAAATGGAACAAAACACTAAATAGACAGGCCGAGCCACCAGTTTTCAAGAAATCAGGACACGGGCACAGTTAGGGACGTGAATTAAATGCCTTCCTCTTGTTTATTTTATTTTGAATTATGATATCTACATCTAAAATAAAATATAAAATGAATCAGAGATTAGATAATCAAAAACCTATTATTAGTTGAAGAAAGTAATGAGATATTTGAAATGCCATCTTATAACAAAGGTTTATGGAGGAACCCTAAAGTAAATAAACATACTTCTAACAAATTCAATATCTAACGAATAACAAAAAGAAAATTCAAAGTTATATATGTTCATAATGGAAAGCACACTTTTCTTCTTAAAGTATACTTTTTTTTTCTAGTCTGAAATCATTTTTAAGAGAACAAAAAATAATAAAATGATTTGACATTCTAGTTTTAGTGTGCTGTGCAATAGATGCCAGCAGTACATGCAATTATGTAAAGATAAATATGTTACTCAAATTAGAGCGTCCATACTACAGTATCTTCATCCTCAACTTAAAGTAGCACAAAGATAATCTGGGTAAAAGTAAAAGATCCAAGCACCAGAAAAGGAAAGGGGATATAACCCGAATGTTAAAAATCATTCATGCATAAGAAAAAAAGTTCAACAACTGCGCTCATTATATTAATCATATCTTATTCCTATTCTCATCATAAAATATAATTGCATGAAAATGAAATCTTCCACCTGTATTACCAAAGTACATTTCTCACCTCACTTAGTTATAATGGAAAAGTCGTCAATATGACTCCAGTATAAATCCAAAGACTGTATTCTGAAGCTATTCAGCTTCAGGAAAATGTTTGGCGAAAGAAGAAAAACTGGAGAGAGATAAAAAAACAGTCCTCATCCAGAATTTCCATGTGCCAAAAGCCTAACTTCACACCGAGAGTAACCCCCACGTCACAAAAAAGAGAACAGGGCAAACCTAGCATATAATTTGCACCAAAAAAGTACCGATAGCATAGCAATTAGACAAACAATTTCATCACATTGACGAATCAAAAGTATCGACAATAACCGAAAGAAGAAAAAAAAAAACCTGAAAGAGTATTGTAAGCCGGGCGAGTGGCGCGGTGCAGGTCTTACTAAAAGCCCCCGCAACTCCTCCAGATAGAAGCTGTGACACCGTCCCTATCTGCGATTGCTGCAGCGACTGTTGCTTTTTAGGTGCGAAATTTCTCGCACCTCCCTCGACAGAAACCACCCCTCCATGACCAGAACTGAGAGCTCTCTGCCCCCCTTCCATCATCACAGCAACCCTAGCCTCCGTTTGCATGTCAAATTAAGAATCTCGAATCCCTTTCCGGATCGCCACAAAGCAAAGCAAAACAACCTCCTCGGAAGCAGAGATCAGAGCTTGCTTTCAAAGCACTGACGAATTAAAGAACAAAAAGAATCAAAGAACATGAACCACTATCACCAACTCGAAGTTGCAGCCCAAAGCACAAACCTTCCCCTTTGTCCTGTTCTAGGTTTTGATTTGAACCTCACAGCTCAACTCTGCGCTAAACCGAATGAAGAGAAGGAAGAAAGAAGATGAAAGCCCCACCATCCGACGTCGTTTAGCGTCAACATTCTGACTCGGGCAAAACGACCTCGTTTCGTCACCGACCTTATTATTCATGATTTCAATCCTACGCGGGCGTTCGCATTGTATCATCTGATGGGGCTGAGGGCGGGACCGTCCATCGTTTGATCAGATTGAAAACTATTGTATGATAATGATTCTGGGGAGTAGAGGTTTGTGTGATATCGGTAGAATATTCGTTCGGTCGTAATATGATTAAAATAGAATCGGGTGCAGGGAATAGTTCCTAAGCTTAGAATATCTGATTTGTTTTTATGGAATATTCTTGCTAAGTGCTGATGGTGGAAAAGATGGCGTGCGGGTGAAGCTCATTTATTAATCCTTTTTTTTTATAAACAGAAATTTTAGAAACAAAAAAATTGTTCCCATTTTGAAGAAAATGAAGGGAAAAAAATAAAGAATAAAACAAATTACCAAATGTAATTACGTTTTGCTTTATTAGAAAAGAAGAAACAAAAAACAAGGGAAAAAAAAAACTAAAATACGTGTCCTTAATCCAAATTTATGTTAATTATAAAGGGGATAGATGCTAAATTAAATTATGTCTATATTGTTACTCATACACATCCAAACAGACGCATGAAATTTTATTGATCCGTTTCTCTTCAATGTTTTTCCTTTCTATAAAATAATTTTATTGTTTCTTTCCATCCAAATTCTTCTAAGTCCGAATTTGATAGATTTATTCTAAGCTCCTCAAACATCATCTCGAAAGGGTGGCTATATACGGTAGCAATTGAAGTAAAGTTCCATCCAAAAATTAACCCGCACAAGTTAAAAATTGGTTATGGGGAGCTAGAAATTAGTCATTGAGCCCATCAATTGAAAGCCTAGCTAGCCTGTTGTCAAGCCCACTAATGACCCTTTTGGTGAGTTTTGTCTCTGCACATATGAATCTATAACAATAGTGGTGGGAGGAAAGAAAAAACTATAATCCACCGGTGATCCTAGAATCCAGAAAAAAATATACTTTTGGTCCGTGAAATTCGAGGTAGATTTCTATTTGATCCCTGAAGTTTTAAAATAGATAATTTTAACATACTATCAGAGTGGGAGGTCAGCCCACAAGTGAGGGGAATATTAGATATCTACCAATGAAATTAAATTTACCCAATATAGATATTTTAATTGACACTAGATGAAGAAAAGGAAGGAATGATAGCTTCAAAGAAAAAGAAATAGTACAAATATGGTTCCTTTTCTACTAAATGAAAGAAATTTAGAAACTTAAATTTAAATATTTTTATTGATTTCGACCTACGTTTAAATGTTGTTGGATATGTCTAGGATAAAATAGCTGACACATGATTGTTAGATAATTAATTATCTTGATCACATGGATCTATTCTAATACAGATAATAATTATGTCAACTCTCCAAAATAGTACATAAACTTTAACTTGTAATGTGAGATGGACTAGAAATGGTTAATTAATTAATCAAGTGAATTAATGGTATATAATATCTTCTATATGTTAAGGATCCTACATTAAAAAGATAAATAATCTAATAAGAATTTATAATATCTAAGTGGACTACTTTTCTTATTACTTTTGACAGAATTTTATTATTGATATAGTATCATAATTAAATATCTCAAATATGAGCATCTGGTGCAAAAATGAGTTCGGGCCAACATTGGTGAACCCAAAAAGTGGCGTTGAGTGTTACATTTATTTTTCTTTTCCTTTATTTTGTTGCTTTTTTTTGCCCTTCATGCGTTGCATGCTTGATATTTTTTAATCTCTCTCTTAGTCGAGAGGTTGAAGTTCTTCAGGCCGCTCCATATACTATATTATTAAGATATATATTATATCAAATTTATAATAAAGAAGACTTTGGAATATGAGGGAGAAAATTTTCCAAGTTTGTTATATATATATATATGGTGTTTGTTCTAATGGCAATGGCAAGAAGTAGAACTATGTCTTCTCTGATCTTCAAGTTCATCTTCTTCAGTCTTTTCTATAGGCTGCTCGTTTCTGGCTCTCATATTGACAATGATGGTCGGAAGGTAAAACATATCCAATTTTGATGTCTACTTTTGAATTATATTTGTTTTGTTTTTTTGGACAAAATTTGTGTTTTTTTTTTTGCAGACTTATATTGTATACATGGGGAGCAAGCCAGAGGACACAACTTCCACTCCTTTGCATCATAGGGCAATGTTGGAAGAAGTCATCGGCAGGTTCCTATTCATTTCTGGATATAATACTCAAACTTTTTTTTTTCTTTTTTTTTTTGGTCCTGATTTGAGAGAAAAACAAAGAAAGGAAAAGAAAACAAAAATGCAACTGGTTAAAATATATGTCATCGTTCAGAGGTTGGAAGTTCGAATCTTCTTTAAATTTGGAAAAAAATCATAAATGTAAAGTGGTTTAAGAATTCAGTACTCTCTTTTAAACAACAAAATCAAGAATATTGGCCCGTTTGATAACTACTTTCTTTTTAAAAATTAAGCCTACAATTCACTACTTCATATGTATTTGTTTATCGTGTTACCAATTCTTAAAAATATTTTCAAATTTGGTTAAGTTAAAATTTGAAATAAAAGAAAATGAGTAGTTTAAAAAAATTTGTTTTTATTTTTAGAATTGAGTTAATGATTCAAATATGTTAGGAAGAAACGGAAAAAAACGTACTAAATAAATTAGGAGGAAACAATCCTAATTTAAAAACAGAAAATTAGAAATGAAACCATCATCAAATAGATCCATCATTTAAAAAAAAACACTTATTTTTTAAGTATATTTTTGAAGAAAAACACTAATCACTTGAGATTATCTAACCAAATAATAAGAAAAAAAATTTAATAATTACTTTTAATGAACTAAAAAAACACCTTTTACCCTTTTTGGAAAGTCAACTTAAACTCACCTTTAGGTTGACTAGCTCTTTATTTGTCACGAAAAATGTTAAAAGAAATGATTTTAAATTATGTGATTTGAAATTAATTAAATTAAATTTATTTGTTTGAATATTCGAAATTTTTTTTTACTGATTTGAGTTTTTAATCTAAATTTATTAATTAAAAATTAAAATATGATAAGATTAAATATGTAATTTATTTTAAAATTCTATGAAATCTGATCTTTTTTATTCGGAATTTGTTTTTATGTAAAAACATGATTTGAAATATGGTAAGATTTCAAGGCATTCATCATGTGACATCAAACAATGAAATTCAAAATCCTAGGTAACAAATAGATCATTAAGTGTTGGTTTAACTCTCCAAATTCTTAACAAAAATTAGATTTACTGAAATTAGTACTTTTTTTTTAGCTCGCTCCGGAGTCGTTGCTCTACAGCTACAAGAGAAGTTTCAATGGATTTGCAGTGAGACTCACCGAAGAAGAAGCTCTAAAGGTTGCTGGTACGTATAATTTCAACCCCTTTTGGCTTTTATATCTTTAGCTTTCAAACTCGAACTCATTTTCCAAAAACTGAGTCCATAACTTGTGATATTTCAGCAAAGGAGGGTGTGGTCTCTGTGTTCCCAAATGGAAAGAAGCATCTTCATACCACAAGATCATGGGATTTCATGGGGTTTTCACAGAGCGTTCCTCGGGCACATCAAGTAGAAAGCGACGTCGTTGTCGGAGTTTTGGACACCGGGATTTGGCCGGAGTCTCCAAGTTTCATCGACGAAGCTTTCGGTCCACCTCCGGCCAAATGGATGGGAGCATGCCAAGCCGCCGACGACTTTCGTTGCAACAAGTATGAATCAGAATTCTTACACCTTGTCTTTCATATTCTCTATCTTTGGATAACAGAACGGCTGAAAAAAGAGTTTCAGATAAAAGTACTCTAATTTAAATAAATGGAAGATACGTCATAATTATAAAAAAGAGAAAATTCTTTTACACCATTGTGATGCCATTGTGATGCAGTAACATTGTTATGTTCTATTGTTATGTTCCAGTCAGATTAATTAAAGAAAGGAATCGATTGCGTTGCTCTACAACATGTTTCTATGTGATGTAAGAGGGATCTGCAAAATTTTTCAAATACTACTTTATTTTTTTGTTATAAATACTATTCTTTTTTGTTTTTGAAATAAAAAAATTAGGAGAACCATCATGCGGGATTCATTAGTCCAAAAGGACTGGGATTAATTAAGAGGGAATATGTTCAATCCCTTGATATCATGACCAATAATTCAAAGGATATATATAAAGATTCCATAAGATTCGATTCATTTTAATAATAAACAAAAACAAATAGGATTGAGATTAGTTGAGGTGGAACCCAAACACTTACGGATATTAAGAAAAAAAAATTAAAAGAAAGAAGTTTAATTGTTTTAAAACACGAAAAACAATGTTTTGACCTAATTAGAAAAATCATCGGAGCTCGAGTGTACCGTAGCGAAAGCTTGCCCCCAAGTGACATTCGAAGCCCAAGAGACTCAAACGGGCATGGCACGCACACCGCATCGACCGTGGCTGGTGGTCTCGTGGAACAGGCAAGTCTGTACGGTCTTGGCATTGGCACGGCGAGAGGAGGGGTTCCCTCGGCGCGCATCGCTGTGTACAAGATATGTTGGTCCGATGGGTGCTCCGATGCCGATATTCTTGCGGCGTTCGACGACGCGATCGCGGACGGTGTCGATATCATATCTCTTTCAGTTGGGGGGAGCGAACCCAATTCTTACTTCAGCGATCCCATTGCCATTGGAGCTTTCCACGCCATGAAACATGGAATATTGACCTCCAACTCCGCCGGAAATGAAGGTCCCAATTACTTCACTGCCTCAAACATCTCTCCATGGTCTCTCTCTGTGGCTGCAAGCACCACTGATAGAAAGATATTGACACAAGTGCAGCTTGGCAATGGAAATATCTATCAGGTCATATTTACTTTTCTCTTTCACTCCATACCTAATTAACATTCAAATTGATGAAACATAAAGAAAATTAAGGTTAAAATCTAGTTTGGCCTCTGTATTTTCTTTTGGTTCATTGCAATCTTTTTATTTTTAAAATATTCTTTTTGGTCTCTCGTACTTTTCATTTTGATTTATTTTAGTCTCTTTAATTTCAAAATTTTCATTTTAGTCCTGGTACTTTTAAAATGAGATTATTTTGATTCCTTAATTTTATTCTTAATCTCATTTTTTTCTATCACAATTTCAACACGACACATATATTTTTAAAAAATATAAACATTACTTTATATTAAAAGTTTCCATTGGTGTAAAATTTGTGTTAAAATTTTTCAAATGGGAACTAAAATGATCACTTTTTGAAAGTACGGGACCAAAATGAACATTTTCAAATTATAGAGACTAAAATGAACCAAAACTTAAAGTACATGGACCAAAATGAATATTTTCAAAGTACGGAGACTAAAATGAACGAACGATGAAAGTACAAGAATCAAAATAGTATTCTAACCAGAAATTAAAGTTCTTGATTTATTTACTTAGAATTTCATTGTTATTGATTGTCATCTTAGATATTTTCACACCATTGATTATCATCTTAGATATATTTGATTAAAATAATTATAATGCATGTTATATATTCCATGTTTATTATTATTATTATTATTTTTTGTGGTTTGAATCTGTTCCTAAAATTTTAAGATCCTATTCTATTTTGTTGATATTAATTTGTAGCAGGGGGTTGCAATTAATACATTTGATCTTCTGGGAAAACAATATCCCTTAATTTATGCTGGAGATGCACCCAACATCGCCGGAGGTTTCAATGGCTCCATCTCCAGGTAATTAGTTTCATTTTAATCCCTTTTTACTTAGCATTAATAGTGTTTAATGTTTTGACATTATATAATTCAATAATTCAATAATTACTGAAAAAATATTGGTTTAAAATAATTTCATCATTTTTTTTTCTAGAACAAAACATAGATATATCAAGCAAATCTATCAATTTTTCATACAGAACGCAACTTTATGGCATTTCAAGAAGGAATTAATCTTACTTTCTTATATGTGATTGGTTATTTGCTTATATTAGTTTTAAGGATAAAGTATTAATTTGTTCTCCATGCAAATTTTGGATAGTGTGTCTATTTAGTTGCTAAATTTTTTTAAAAATTAAGTTATTATGTCTTAGAACTTTGAATTTATGCTTCTATTTAATATCTTTCGTTAATAATAATTAATATATTTTTTTGATAATACAATTAACAGTTTGTTGTTAGTACCAACAATTGATAGATTATTGTTCATATATAACACATATTATTAGATAAATTTTTTACTAAGTTAGTATAATGTTTGGGAGATGATTGGACAAACTAAATGAACATGTGTCAAATAAGGATTCCGTCAATGTCTTAACATCATGAACTGAATAGAAACATTATTAAAAATTCACCAATATGATTATAGTTCAACCGTTAAAACATAAACTCTCAGAAGTTTAAATCTCCATCGTAGTATAAAAATGTTGCTTAAAATTTAAGAACATAATTAAAAAACTTTAAATCTGAAAACTACATGTATCGACATTATGAGCTTGAATTACATGTATTGAACTAATAGATTTAAAAATACATTTAATAAAGAAAAAAACATAGTTAAAAGTGACTACTCTCTTGCCACCAATAAAAAATTTGTCAACTTTTTAGTTTTTAGAAAGCATAAAAAAATCATCATTTTGTATATTTTTAGATCTTACTTATCAAAATTTTAATGGTAAGCCTGAGAAAAAAAAAAGAGGGAGCTCCTACAATAAAGTAAACCAATAATGTATATATTTTTTAATTCAATAAATAAATGAGTGAAGATTGAATCTTAAATCTTAGATTTTAGAGGAAAAATGAATTCTTTATCCACTATATTGAATTGACTATAAACAAATTGCACTGATTATAAATTAATGATTCTTAAAGACAAATATAAGATGATAAATGTTCGGAGTCTTGAGGTACCACCTTACTTTATTTTGAGATCTCGGTCTCAATTTTGAACATTATTATTTTGGTAGGCATCGATTTTAGAAAATGAAAAATGAATAAATAAATTGTACAAAAGAAGAAAATTTATGAGGAAAGAGCTCTAGAAACTAACACCATAAACCTTTTGGAACTATAGGCTTTGTGTTGAAAACTCAGTGGATAAAAACTTGGTGAGAGGAAAAATCCTTGTTTGCGACTCCCTTTTGGGTGCTTCAAAATTGGCTTCCTTCAATGCCACAGTTGGCATCGTAATGCAAGACCTCAGACTCAAGGATTACGCATCCTCTTATCCCTTCCCTGCTTCCTATCTCCGCACAGCAGCCACCGATGACATTCAACTCTACATCTCTTCAACCACGCAAGTCTTTTCAACTCGAGAAATCATTAGCGGTGCTTGCTACAATGTAACTGATAGTTTTAAACATGAATAATTTCTCTGACTTGAAAGGATTTTGTTAATATTTTGATCTGCAGAGATCCGACTGCAACCATTTTGAAGAGTATTGCAGTGCAGGATGCTTCGGCTCCTGTCGTGGTTTCCTTCTCCTCTAGGGGTCCCAAATTTATAACACGTGATATTCTCAAGGTTAGATTTTAATCGGTTGGTTTTGATCCATTAGCTGGTAAAATCAATTGAGAAGCAACTCATGTCTATTATAAATCTTTGTTAGGTCTCTTCTTTTTTTTAAGTAGGAATTTGTCTTGTACATTTGTAGTCGGATTTGAGTGCACCGGGAGTTGAAATTCTAGCTGCATGGTCTCCGTTGGCGCCGGTGTTGGGAGTTAAGGGAGATTCAAGGAGTGAGCTTTATAATATAATCTCAGGGACGTCCATGTCTTGCCCACATGCGACTGCAATTGCTGCATATGTCAAAACATTCCATCCCACCTGGTCTCCTGCCGCGCTAAAGTCAGCTCTCATGACAACTGGTAAATTATCAATCCAACTGCAACAGCCCATTTGATAATGTTTTTGGTTTTATATCTTCTCTTTCTTAAAATTAAACTCGTAAACATTGTAATTGTATTTATCTGTTTTGCATATGATCTTTTCATCTGAAAATCTAAACCAAAATTTGAAAACTAAAAACAAGTAATTTTAGAAAACATGAAATTATCAAATAGAGCCTAAAACATAGGAGTTACAGTAAACACTCTCATCTCATACGTGGGTTTGAAAATTAGCACAAAGCTTTCTATCAATATTAAATGAAAAGCAAATGATAAGATATCATATATATTCTAGTACCATATCTATTAAATATATCACTAACAAGTCAAAAAGCTTAAGTTGATAGCTAGATTAAGGCCCCATTTTCGTTTCTTATTTCTGGTTTTCAATTTTATTAAGAAATCTAAGTATTTAATAACTATTTATGTTTTTGTTTCTCATTTTTTAAGAAACATTTTCAAGATTGTATAGAAATTTTGAGAACATGAAAAATATAAAGTTTCGAAATTTCTTGTTGTATTTTCTGACTTGTTCCATAACATAAATAAAAATATTATTTTATCATTCACAAACCTATGAATCTCGAACACCATATCATTCTATTTTTCTTTATTAAAAGGAAAGAAAACAAAACCAAGAAAGGAGAACAAAACCAACACATAAGTGGCAGCTTTAAAGTGATTTCTTGCATGGTTAAATTTTGTGCAGCTTTTACGATGAATGCGAAACTCAACCCACAAGCAGAGTTTGCATATGGTTCAGGCCATGTGAACCCACTGAAGGCAGTAAATCCAGGGCTGGTCTATGACGCGAATGAAGGCGACTATGTCAAATTCTTGTGTGGCCAAGGGTACAGCACCGCCATGGTCCGGCGCATCACGGGCGACAGCAGTGCTTGTACTCCCGGCAACATTGGAAGGGTGTGGGATCTGAACTATCCTTCTTTTGCACTTTCAACAGCCCCTTCACGACCCATCAACCAATTCTTCAGAAGAACTCTCACAAACGTGGAATCTGGAGCGTCCACGTACAGTGCTGTGGTTTTTGGCCCACCGGATGGCCTCCACATCACAGTGAATCCTTCTGTTCTTTCATTCAATGGCGTTGGAGATACGAAATCTTTCAATTTAACAGTTCAAGGAACGGTGAGCCAGGCCATAGTCTCTGCTTCTCTGGAGTGGAGTGATGGTGTGCATCAAGTGAGAAGCCCTATAACAATCTACTTTCTTAAATAAACCTAAGTATAGTTTGGTTTGTGAACTTTATTCAAATAGTTGAATAAAATTAACCTTCTTGTGTTTTTCGTTTTCTCGTTTCCAATTTCTGGATTTTCTGGATTTTTTGAAAATTTATGGGTAAATTTAAAATAAATGAGAAAACACAGGTGAAAGAACAGAGTTCGTTTTTCTTTTTGTAGAACGTGGTTCAAGAATTTTTTGGTTCGTCTCGGGCTCAGTCACTCGCAAGATTCGGATAGGGGCAACAAGTCTTTTCAATAATTATTTTATTAATTTATATTAATATGCCTAATTGAGATTTAATTATTTTATATTAATAAAATAGGTCAATCAAATAATTTAATGGTTACTTTTTAAGATTTTTTTTACAATAAAAATTTTATTATTTTATATTAATATAGCCATTTTGTATTTTAATTAGTTTAATAATTGTAAAATCTAAATTAAAATTTCATAACTTAACTAAATTTTTAAATTTTCTATTAAATATACTTGATAAATACAAATCTGGAGATTCATAAAAATAAATACATAGTTAAAATGAAAATACTTGAAATTTCATTGATCACAATAACGCGAACCTAAAATTTCATAGACAAAAATTAAGATTTATCTTTAATAATTCTCCCATAACAAATATAGTCTAATTTTTTAATCTTTATTTAAGATAAACTATATATAATATATCATTATATACATAAGTGTGGAACCTAATCGACCTACAAATGAAAAGCTCCAACAATACGACATTTGATTAAACTCATTAACCATATTAATTAAAATTCATAAACTACCACAAACTTTTCAAGAGACAATAATTATAGTCCTCTAAAATCCTCTAAAATTTTCTAAAATCTCTAAATTCAAACATTATATTTGAAATATGTATAATAAAATATTTATCTTTAATAGTGGGAATTTATTTTCGATAAAAAAAGAATATAAAATCTATGACATTAAAGGATATAATATAAATCTTCCAAAACATTTAAAATATTAGGAAATCAACCAAATCATGCCTAGAGTAAATTTATTAAAAAAAAAAATAGTACAACAAAAAATTCACACTATTAAACTATCAAAATCTAAAACTACCAAACATGTCTGACTTAT
This sequence comes from Momordica charantia, assembly GCF_013281855.1. Lineage (NCBI taxonomy): Eukaryota > Viridiplantae > Streptophyta > Magnoliopsida > Cucurbitales > Cucurbitaceae > Momordica > Momordica charantia. The sequence goes on along the minus strand of NW_028275167.1, from coordinate 25,594,331 downwards.
TTTAAATCTATGTATTTATTTTTATGAATTTCCAGAGTTGAATTTATGAAGTATATTTAATAGAAAATTTAAAAACTTAGATAAATGATAGAAATTTTAATTTAGATTTTACTAGAAAAGATGTTAATTATTAACCTAATTAAAATACAAAATAGCTCTATTAATATAAAATAATAAAATCTTTATGGTAAAAAAAAATCTTAAAAGGTAACAATTAAAATATTTGATTGACCTATTTATTAATATAAAATAATTAAATCTCAATTTAAAATATTAAAAAAATATGTATATTAATGTAAATTAATAAAATAATGATTTAAAAAAATTCTTCAACGACTTTCTACGACCGTGTTTTCTTTCCGTGTTGATGCGACAGATTCCAAGAGACGCATTCTTTCAAACTCACCAATTCACATTTTTTTTTATAGACGCAACATCCTAAAAGTCCAAAATTTGTAGCATACACCCGTTTTTTCTCATTTATTTTAAATTAACCCACAAACTTTCAAAAAATCCCAATTTTCTTAAGAAATCTAAGCATCTTGGAACTAACTATGTTTCTCGTTTGTTATTTTTTGGGAACACAAAATTGTATAGCAAATTTTAGAAACAACTAAAATAAATTTCTTTTTTCTTGTTCCTATTTCCCACTTGCTCTAAAACATAAGTAAGAAGATTATATTATCAAGGGTTCATCGATATTGAGACCACACAATTCATTTTTCTTTATTAAAAATGATAGAAACAAGAAACAGAATCGTTACTGAACGAGGCTTAAAAGACTTTTTTTTTGTTTGAAACGAGACCATTTCATTCATAAAGTATTTGAGAATAACATACATACAAAAGGGAGACTAAACAAATACATTCCAATCAAGCGAAATGGTTAACAGATCATAATTAAAAAAAAAAAGAGGAGACTTTGTAAATCATGAATGTACTAAGGTCTTGATATCTTCCCAAAAATTAAGATAAGATATTAGTGTTATTAACTAAGTCTGTTGTAATTAGTTTTTACTAGAGTTAAATTGTTTTAGTTAGTTAACGCTGGTTAGTTTTATCTTCCCTGTATTTAATGTTGTAAAGCTTCTTTCACAAGCTAATGGGAAATATACAGAGTTATTCTCTCTCATAACCGAATATAAGATCTAGAAAAATAAGTTGCATTCCAGCCATATGCTCCAAATGAGAGATCCCACAGTATTGCCCAATCTTGTGTTGCGGTTCAAGTGACGGAAGGAGAGAGGGAGCAAGGAGGAGATAGGGTAGCAGGATAAAATTAACAGTTGACACATTTTATTAATTGTCTTTATTTACAAATTAAACCACTGTTACAACTACCTCTTAACCAACTCAATTGCCTTTACATCACCTCAAATTAATATTAAAAATAACATAAGAAAAGTAGACGATGATGTATTATTATTATTTTTTTTATTTTTTTTTTGGTTAATTCACGACTTAAGTTTTGGATAATAATTAAAATCTGAGGGAGACTATTCGATCAATAGGAAACGACAAATAGTGGATGGTTGTAGAAAATTAATTATGACAGATTATCAAAATCAACGCGCCAGAACAATAGGTCATTTTTTAAAAATAATATTATTGTTTTCAAACATATTTGTAAAATACATTAATTAAGATATGCAAAAAATTAATATTTAAATTTATAAAATATTAATTCCTAATTTAAAAAAAATGCAAGAAGGCACGATTTCACATTGAAACGAATAAAAACTACAACATTTCTTTCCCTTTTTTTTAATAACAAAACTACAACAGTCTTAGAATAAAGTTTAAAAAAATAATATTAGTTGGAACAATACAATGGTACTTTTTCACCCAAAAATATTGTTAACGATTATTTTTGTCGTTCATTTTGAAGATTTAAATTCTAAAGCATATCTTTTGTAGGGATAAAACTTAGATGTTTAATAAATAGATAGTATTTTCTTAGTACCTCTCTTAAAAAATTGATAATTATTTGTTTTATTCTCTCTATCTCTTTAGGTCATTTTTTCTCTTAATTGTCATTTATTTAATGGTACAGGTCTTTTTAATTGGTTTCTGTAATTGTTACACTAGGTTACAGCATAATATTGTGGACATAAATTTTTCTTCCTCCACTATTTTTACTTGCTATGTTCTAACGAGCGAACTTCAAGTTCTGCCTCCATAATAGCGTTAAGACTTTGCAACATCTTTTGGATTCATATTCGATGAAATTCCGACGGCGAATTTGAAAGTTTTGGTGGGAGATGGGGATGGAGTGTTAAAATCCCACGTTAAAAACAAAATGAACCTTACAAAGGTTTATAATAGACTTATGTTATTTTTTTATTTTTATTGATTTTGAGAGCAACTCTACATACATTACTAGGGACTAATAGAATTGAGAGGTTTCGGAGAAAGTTTTGGAATATCTAACCGATTCAACATGAGGGTTTAAAAAATAAAATGGTCAAATTAGGTGATCATCTTTTGTCTTATTAGCCCAATTCATCAATTTCTTTATTTGTTATCCCGCTTCCTCACTCCTTTAAATTAAAACCTCAGATTCTAAGAAATCATATGATTCTGCCATTTACAAAGAAGAGCAATACTAAAATATGTCTTCTCTATTCTACAAACTTATCTTCGTCAATGCATTGATCAGTGTGCTCGTTGCCCGTTTCTATTATTCTAGCGATGATGATCGAAAGGTACAAGTTATTCAATTTTAATGTCTCTACTTGTGAAATATATTGGGGTGCTGTCGTGTTTTTCGTAGATAAAATTAAACTGACATATATATATATTTGTTTGTTCTTTCGTAAAATTTTTGCAGATTTATATTGTGTACATGGGGAGCAAGCCAGAGGACACAGACTCTGCTCATTTGCATCACAAAGGAATGTTGAAAGAAGTAGTGGGCAGGTAGTTTTGATATTCATTTTGCACCATTGAAAAAAGAAGATCCAACCACATACAATACAAACGTGGATTGGTTTTTGTTTATTTTGGAGTCAAATATTTTGATATAATCAGTGTATCTGTCATGGTCATATATGGCGGTGAAACCTTCGCTGACTCTATAATATTTGGTGTCAGGAAATAAATATAAATTACTAATTCATGAGTTTGAATTTCCCTCTTAATTAAGCTTAGTTCTTTTAGACCAATGAACCATACGTAATGGTTATATATGGTGAAACATTAATGTTTTGATTCTTTTTTGAGATTTTTTTTCCTCAGAAATTTTGCTCCAGAATATGTGATATGCACTTATCACAAAAGTTTCAATGGATTCGCGGTGAAACTCACCGAAAAAGAAGCTCAAAAGATTGCTGGTACAGCATACTCAACTCAACATCTTTTATTTAGCCTCTCTTCTGTATGTTCCTCGCATAAGATAAATACTTCGGTATGTTTTTTTTCAAATAAAAAGAAGAAACATCTCTTTTAGTTCAAAGGAAAATTAGCGAGTGCATGATTTGGGGATTTAATTTCAGATAAAGAAGGCGTGGTGTCTGTGTTTGAAGATGAAAAACATGAAGTTGAAACCACAAAATCATGGGATTTCCTTGGTTTTCCACGAAACGTTCCTCGGCTGCCCCAAGAGGAAAGTGAAATTATTGTCGGAGTTTTCGACACCGGAATCTCGCCGGATTCTGCCAGTTTCAACGATAAAGGTTTTGGTCCTCCACCGGACAAATGGAAAGGCATTTGCCAAACCTTGGCTGGCTTTCATTGCAACAAGTAAACATTATATTGCTTTTATAGAAGTATAAAAATATATATTTTTCTAGACTTAATTTCATTTTTACTTTTTATTCTTTCTATTTTTTATTGATTATAAATTCATTGTACTTAAAATATAGTATATAAAGATAATATGCTTTGACGAGCCAGGCAGGTAGATAATATTAATATTTTGGAAGCAAATAAATTATATAATAAATATTAGCTAGCCAAGCACATCCAAATATTCCAACTATTGACTAATATATATAAACTATTCATTGATTCTTATTACGTACAGAGGGAGAGATTAACATGGTGCTAGAAAAGACCCATCGTGTTTCTTGAAACGCATTTAAAATCACTTCCTTGAAATTTTCAACAAATGAGGAGCAATTTTAGGAATCATAGAAACCAAATCGGTTTTATTTTTGGATAGTTTTTCTGAATAATAATAGGTAGGATGAGATTTAAACATTTGATTTCTTAGTCGACCATATTGTATCTTTTAACACAATAAAAGAATATTTGTCATCATGTCCATATCTCAATAGAAAGGGTCATTATGTCCATATCTCAATCATTTGTCATCATTGGACATATCTCAATAGTTATGTCCGATAAAAAAGTAACTAAGAAAGGTTGTAACTCGTCAGAAAAATCATTGGGGCTCGAGTATACATGAAGGATGGCCCCCTTCTACCTGGAGAGGTTATGAGCCCAATCGACACCGATGGCCATGGGACGCACGTCGCGTCGATAGTGGCGGGTGGGCTGGTGGATCACGCAAACCTCGAAGGGCTTGCGGAGGGGATGGCGAGAGGAGGGGTTCCCTCTGCGCGCATTGCTGTGTACAAAGTATGTTGGTCCGATGGGTGCGCCACTCATCAGGTTCTTCGGGCATTCGACGACGCAATCGACGACGGTGTGGACATTATATCTTACTCAATTGGCGCCAAGGTGCAGAAGCCTTATTTTCAAGATCCCTTCACCATTGGAGCCTTCCACGCCATGAAGAAGGGAGTACTGACCTCTAAATCTGCTGGAAATAACGGTCATAAATATTCCACCGTCACAGGCATCGCTCCATGGGTTCTCTCTGTGGCTGCAACCACCACTAATAGAAACTTCGTCACAGATGTGCGCCTTGGCAACAACCATGCCTATCAGGTCAACCATTTCCATTTTACTTTTCTATGCCTGTTCCATCATTATTTCTTTGATATATATATATGAATTTTAAAATTAAATTTATTGGAGTAATAATAGCTAGAAAGTAGATAACAAAATAATGAAACCTACATGTGGGAGTGATATTTGTAAGCTTAAATTCAAAAACAAAAAGTCAAATAATTATCAAATGAGTCCGTAATTTTCTTTTAAATCTATTTTAGTTTATGAAATTTTGGTAAGAAATATTCGAATGCATTTTAAAACAGAAAGCAAAGATAATATTATTGTAAAACAGAAAGTTTAAAATTAAATTGTTCCTAAATTTATAAGTTTTGATTCTCAAATTTTAAGATTAGATTCAGTCTATATATTTTTAAATTTTTTTTTTATAGTTCTTAAACTTTGAATAACAAGCTTTTAATAACAGGCTTGCTCTTCTTATTATAATAATTATAATACAAGATCAGATTAGGATGTATAAAACATTATTTTGCATGTGTTCAGGGATATACAGTTAACACATTTGATCTTAAGGGGAAGCAATATTCCCTCATTTATGGTGGAGATGCACCCAACCCCACTTCTACTAAATCGGACTCCAGGTAATTAATGGTCGTTTTTATTTTTCTCTAAATTGTAGTGGATAGTAAAAATCTTTTATGTATTTCAAAAATATGTCTGATGTTTTCAAAATTCACTTATATCAATAGCATATTTAGATAATCGTATAAGTAGTATATCTCATATATATTGTACAGACACTCATTATGTCTATATATCTTAATTTTGACAAACAGTGTTTGCAAAGAAAATTCTGTGAATGTGGAGATGGTGAAGGGAAAAATCCTTGTTTGCGATTCATTGCAGTATGCTTCAACATTCAAATACCTCATTAATGGCCCAGTCGGCGTTCTGATGCAAGACAACAGACCCAAGAACGACGGCAGGTCCTATCCTATGGCCGCTTCCCACCTCAGCAGAGACCGTGGCGGAACTGAAATCGAAGAATACATGTCTTCAACCAAGTACGTTATTTCTTCGGCTTTTAGATTCATTAATGATTTAATCATGTTTAACATGTATAAAGCCATGTGTTCAAATTCCACATTCATTTTCACTTGTTGGACTTTGTGTAATGTTCCAAACCACAAGTGAGAGGGAATCTTAATGAGCTCATATATGATTAAATTTATCATAGATTTAAGTTTTTGAATTCAGAGACGGTTTGATTTAATAAAAGTTTGATCCTCTGGTCCACAGAAATCCGACTGCAACCATTTTAAAGAGTAACACAGTATATGATGGTACTGTTAAAGTTGTTCACTTCTCCTCGAGGGGACCCAACACAATAACAAAGAACATTATCAAGGTTTAATTTATTTTCTGGTTTCCATTAATTGAAACAAAATATATATATAAAACTTTGTGTTGCCATGCATGCAGCCGGATTTGGCTGCTCCAGGGGTTCAAATTCTAGCTGCATGGTCTCCAACTGCGCCAGTTTCTCAGGTTGAAGGAGATCCCAGGAGGACGCTGTATAATATAATTTCAGGGACATCCATGGCATGCCCTCATGCCTCTGCAGCTGCTATGTACGTCAAAACATTCCATCCGACGTGGTCTCCTGCTGCAATTAAGTCCGCTCTCATGACAACCGGTAACCATTTGCGACCATTCATATGGTAAAGAAAAATATTTAGGTCCTGACTAGTGAATATCTATTTTGTGCTGGCCACATAGAAATAGGTCCTCATGAGTCAGAAATATGCTTTCAATTTTCTATTGATCACTCTTATACATCAATATTCATGGGTTCATCTTAAAATCAATTGAGAATAAGAAAAGTAATTTATGTTTATTATAAACATTTATTAAGTTCTTTATCTTTTTCAATATGAGATTTAACCTGCTTCTCAAGATTGTGGCTCTTTTGGCTCATCGATCTTAACCATATCCCATTTTTGGATCATCTAAGCGTGTTGTGGACTCTATATCATCTCAATGATGAATAAATCACCACTAAACCCAAAAGGTTAAGCCAATGGATTAGGTAGGGTTTAATTTATATATTAGATATTTAACACTCTCACTCACTTGTGGACTTGTAATATTGGACAAAGACTCAAAAAGTGGAAATCACGATAAAGGGAGAAAAAAAAACAATGTAGGAGTTCGAAAACATAACCTGCTCTCATACCATATCAATTTTTATGGGATCCATCTTTAAAATCTTACATGTGTTTATTATAAACCTTTGTTAGGTCACTTATATGTGTGAATCGGTTTTGTCTAGCTAAACCCATGGGTAGTTCAAACAAAGAACTAGAGCTTGCATATGGTTCGGGGCTCCTAAACCCGCTCGAGGCAAACAATCCTAGATTGGTGTATGATGCAAGTGTAGAACACTACGTGAATTTCTTGTGTGGGCAAGGCTACACCACCAAAATGCTCCGAGCCATCACCAACGACGACAGTGTTTGTACTCCCGGCAGCTCCATCTCAGTCTTCGATCTCAACTATCCTTCATTCGCACTTTCAGTGGACCCTTCCAACTTGAATGTGAATCAAGACTTCAAGAGAACTCTCACAAGTGTTGCAATGAAACCATACACATATTCGGCTAGAGTTTATCCTGAGATACCAGGCCTGGCCATCTCGGTGAATCCTATTCTGCTCTCGTTTCATGGCGTTGGAGATACGGGTGAATTCACGCTCCGAATTAGAGGAACTGCCAATTTGGGGAAGGGCCAGAACCAGAGCCAGGCAATCTCTACCTCTCTGGAGTGGAGCGACTTTGGTGCGATTCCGCACAAAGTGAGAAGCCCTATATTAATTTATCTTTCTAATATATCTAATTAATGATCCTAAATAGTTTTGATTTGGTTTATTATCTTGAATAAAAAAGAATGAAACTGTATAGGAAGTACTATTTGCTTCCATCACTATTCCATCTTCTCAACTATGTATCTAATAATATTCTCTATGTTGCAACATCTTGCATTTTACGTCATCAAAGTGAACATTCATAGCTTCGCCAACTCTGCCAATGTTTCTTTAAAACGTTGGCAGAAAGTTAGCTCTACCAACGATTTTTAAAGGTCGGTAAAAAGTATGGTTCTGCCAATGTTTCTTAAAAAACGTTGGCCATGTACTTTCCCAACACACTTTTGTTGATTTTTTTGGCCATGAATATTTATCGTGGGGAGAAACTACTTCCAACGTTTTATTGATCTTTTCCCAACAATTTATAGCATTGGGAAAAATTCAAATTTTTACCGTGAAAAGCAAGAAAGCTACCCACCTTCAATGTTCTAAGAAAGTATAACATGAAGCTGAACTTCAGCAAGTCTTCAACGTCACCTCAAAGAAGTTTCTTGGCTTCATGGTTCACCAACGTGAGATAGAAGTGAACTCAAACAAGATTCCGCAGTCCTGAAGATGGAATCGCCTAAGAACTTGAAGCAGATGTAGAGCCTCGATGACAAGATAACTAGCTGCCTGAATCACTTTGTATCTTGCTTTTGTATCTTTGTTTTTATGGTACGGTATTTATTGATTTTGAGAATAGTCAACAATGACCAAATAAATCATAATTTAAGAACATGAATCTTTTAGATACTTAGGGTAATGGTAATGGGTAGTAAAATTAGTTCATATATTTCAAAAAATGTCACCGCTTCTCAAAATTTCAAATATAGTAAAATATTTGAATTTTATTTTTATAATTTTTATTATTCCAATTTTATTTTTATGATATCTAATATACATTCCAGGTATATTTTTATCTGATATAAATTCAATGTATATCTGTATCTGATATACATCCGATGTACCTTGGATATACTTCCGATATACATCCAATGTACCCATGATATACATTTTCAGATGTAAGTATTGTACCTCTTAATATATATATTTAATGTACTTCTAATTTATGATATATTAAATATATTTGCAACTGATATACTAAATATAGGGTATATCAAATGTTTAATTTTTAGTGGTATATTATCTGTTTAAATTTCTAGTTTACTATTGCAATTTGTTGATTGATATACTAATATTATCAATGATTACTATGTCACTACTATTTATTATATATTAATATTAATTAGATACTAAATATAAGAGATATCAACTGCTTAAATTTATAAAGTATATCAGATTTCTAACTTGTTTTTTTTGACGTGTCTGATCCACATGAACCTTTTATACAATAACTTTATATTTAAATTTTCTTTTGCACTATTGTTTTCAGATGAAAAAAAATATTGGATATAATATTGGTATATTATAGGCTATATCAATAGTCAGATATATTGCAGATATATTATAGATATATATCAAATATATTGCAGGATAAAGTTGTAATTTTAAAATTGGACCTCCGTTTTTTATTTTAAAAAATGCTGTATTTGAAAAAACTAAATGTGGTTGTTATTTTGCTTATTGTACTAAATATTTTTGTCATATTTGCAACTGTTTCTAATTAAAAATGGTTGTTATATATATACACACACATATATACCGGTTGCTCACCACCATTAAAAATTGATAGTTCATTATTTATTTAATTAAAAAAATTAAGTAATTTCACATTTTCTCTTTTTTAGATTCAAGATCACGACTTTTTAGCTGGAGATTAGTGTATTAACCAATTGAACTAAGTTTAGGTTAGGATTGAATTTTTCCTTACAATAGCTTCAATTTTTTTTTGTTTTTTTTATGGCCATAGCCTCAAATTGGTTAATCCTTCAACCTCCATCAAAATAAAAGTTTGAAAACAAATAATATACGAACGTGACACATTAGTGCGCTTGATAGACATACTAAAAATCAGAGAAGTAGATAATCTAATAGCAAAAGATAAAATAAATTTTGACTTTTTTGGATTATGTTTACATAATCATGCCTTTTTTTAATACGACAAATAGGATCTGAAGATTTAAACACATGACCTCTTGGTCAAGGATATATATCATCTACAGCTAAGCGCTCAGATTAACAAATTCATGTCATTACTTATCTAAGTATCCTTTTTTAGGTATTAAGACACGACACTATATTATATTATCCATCATTGTTCAAAATAAATTTCATTAAACTATTTTTCAAAAAAATTAATAAATTTTAAGATATTATTGAAAATTCCAAACATAGGAATGACGACCGAATCAAAACAAAGTTTATAAATTTAGGAACGAGAATTATATTTTAAGGTAGAGATTATCAAATAATATTGCTGGCCGCCCAAAGATATTAAACGAACAAGTTTGGGATAAATAGCTGTTTATAATTAATTGCTAGATTAGTGTATGTTAACCCTATAAATTTGTTTAAAATCTTTTATAAGTAACCAGTGAGAGCAACACATACGATGCATGGACTTTATCATTTTATCATATATTATAACTAATTTTTTTCATTCAAATACAAATCTCTCCTCCAATTTCTCTAATTTTAACTCTCAATATTTACAAATTTCTCTCTCTCGATCCTTACCCCTCCAATTTTCTCTCTCTTTCTAAATATTATCTCTCCACCCTTACAAATTCTATATAAACTTAAATAAATAATAATTTGAGTAAGAAATTTGAATGGACGGAGAAAAAAAAGAATTTAAGAGTGAATGAAAAAGAATTAAGGACTAAGTTGCAATAAAATGGTGGTCAACTCCCGGAAAACTTTTCATTTAATTACAACATACATTTTCATATAGATATAGGTCAACTTAAGCTCCTCCGTAATAGATTTATGTAATAATTTCAGCATATTATAATCTTCAACTTGTAATGTGAAACGAATTAGAAACTGTTAAATTAATCAACTGTTTGGGCTTGATCAATTGTATGTGTCCTCCATATCTCTATCTCTCTCTCTCTGACTTTGGTTGAGTTGCTACTGTTTTTTGGCTTCTCTTTATCTTATTTTGTTCATTTAGGCAGTCAAGAGAGAGAGAGAGTTTGATTATGAAGTTATCAACGCGGAAACAGGCTGCAAACGAAGAAACCCACATGCCAAATGATTAAATTTTGTGACATATTTTGACCATTTCAAATCAATATAAAACACAAGTTCTTACGTGCAGCAGCGTGCTTGTTGTTTTTTTAGTATTCTGCAGGGGTTTTTTTCTCTCTCTCTCCCTCTCTAAGTCTACGAGTTGAAATTCTTCCGGTTGGGGTGGCAAGATGTGCAAACAAAGTTTGATATTGGTTAGGGAGAGAAATGATCTATGATATATAGATGAAAACAATTATTTATGTTGGTATATATGAGATTTTTTGAGTGAAATCAAAAGTAAAACTGCGAGGATCATGTCCAAATCAGACAATATTATATTATTATAGAGATACTTGACTAGACGAGAGTGCCTTATCATTTAAGGCTTCAAAATGAATTTGGCTTGAAAGGGTCAGCTGTCGGGACCAGACCCTGGAATTTTGATTATTATTGTTAAGATATACAATTCATATTTTTCTAATAGGCAAAGACTTTTGGAAGATGATTATTCGAGAGGAATGTATGACTTTTTTCAAGATTAATGTATAAAAGGACGACCTTCATCTTCCACTTTTGATCCTCAAATTATATCACAAGAAGAAATATGTCCTCTTCTCTGATCTTCAAGCTCGTCTTCCTCAGCCTCTTGTGCGGTCTGTTAGCTTCTAGCTTGGATTCTAACAACGATGACGGTCGAAAGGTAAAAACTAGTATTATTGAATTTAGACTGCTTGATTTTGTTGTCTTTAGAAGACAAAGAAGAAAATAGATCAGGCAATTGATTTTTCTTTTTTTTAGATAGGGAAATTGCCATTTGATTCATTGAAAATGAAATTAACATGTATTTTTGTTGTTGTGTAAAATCTTGCAGATTTACATCGTGTACTTGGGGAACAAGCCAGAGGATACAGCTTCCACTCCTTCGCATCACATGAGAATGTTGGAAGAAGTCGTTGGCAGGTTATATTATAAATTTTTTTCCTTATCTTTTCAATTTGAAATCCTTAATACAACAGGCATACTAATAAAAAATTTTGAATGGTTTTAGCACGTTCGCTCCCGAAGCTTTACTCCACAGCTACAAGCGAAGTTTCAACGGATTCGTGGTGAAGCTCACCGAAGAAGAAGCTCAAAAGATTGCTGGTACGTCACTTGTAATTCCAACAAAAGCCTCAAAGTTACAAACTTTTCCAAACTAATAAGTTGATAATTTTGGGTATGATCTGATCAGCCAAGGAGGGTGTGGTCTCTGTATTTCTGAATGGAAAGAAGCATCTTCACACCACAAGATCATGGGATTTCATGGGTTTTACAAAAAACGTTGCTCGTGTAAAGCAAGTTGAAAGCAACATCGTCGTCGGAGTATTGGACTCCGGGATCTGGCCGGAATCTCCAAGCTTTAGCGACCTTGGTTACGGTCCTCCTCCGGTCAAATGGAAGGGCACTTGCCAAACCTCCGCCAACTTCCATTGTAACAAGTAAGCCGAAATAAATATACTTGTCCCTAATCTTTTCAAGTTTCAATTTAGCATTAGATTTTTTTTCCTTAATTTTTAACCATCACTAAATGTCAAAATAAATGTTATATGAATTTAGACAGTAATATAGTTATTAGGTAAAGATTTTAGTAGGTTAATTTCTTTTTATTACATAACCAACCATTTCAAGTAAGTAAATTTTCATTGAGTGGATCATATTGAATGGATAAATTTTTTTTATTTTATGAGTGACATGTCTATTTTATCCAACTAAAAGATACAATATTTTTTTTAGAAAAATTGCAGTGTATGGCAAAAGAAAAAATGGATGTATTTCAAAATATGTCATCTGCTTTTTCTTAATTTTTAAATATAGTACAAATTTTATCAGTAGTGTATCAATTAAAAGTTTGTGAGAAACATACGTGCAAAAAAGGAGACCTAGATGAAAACACTCAAATTGAGAGAAATGGTAGATATATCGTAATTACAAAATAGACTTGATTTTGAGAACCAAGTAGATGCAAAGACAAAGACAACTCTCACCTTACCCGGTGGGATGTTGTAACCCTTCCTCGAAACCTTGGGAGCATTGGTATTGGTAATATTCTAGCATATCAGTAGTATATCAAATATTTATATCGATAATATATCAGCGTATATCACATACATATTGCACAAACACTTATATTAGTAGTTTATTATATGCATATCACATACATATGACAAGTATATCAAACACTCATATTGGTAGTATATCGAATGTAGATCACATACATATATCAGTAGTAAGATATATTACACATATATTACAGATATATTTCCGATGTATATCATTTGAATAAAGTTGTCATTTTAAAATTGGACCCCAAGTTTTTTTAGTACTCTATTTGAAAAAACTAGAGAGATGTGGTTACTATTTTGCTAATTTTACTAAATATTTTTTCCATATTTGCAACTGCACCTATTTTTTAACTCTAACGTGTGTAATTTGACATTACATTGTCAAGTTATAAGTTTTAACATTTTGTGAAATAGAAACTTAGTTGAAAACAAATTGATCAATGTATAGCCATAAAATTGAAACTAACAATGAAATTGAAAGACCAACGCATAGAATAATAAGCTCAATAATCCAATATTGCCAATGCTCCAAACTTCTGTTAGAAAAATCATCGGAGCTCGAGCATACCGCAGCAACAACTTCTTTCCTCCCGAAGACATTAGAAGTCCAAGAGATTCAGACGGCCATGGCACACACACAGCATCAACGGTGGCCGGCGGTCTCGTGAACCAGGCGAGTCTCTACGGTCTCGCACTCGGCACGGCGAGAGGAGGGGTTCCCTCTGCGCGCATTGCTGTGTACAAGATATGTTGGTCCGATGGGTGCTACGACGCCGATATTCTAGCAGCATTCGACGATGCGATCGCCGACGGTGTCGATATCATATCTCTTTCCGTTGGCGGGAGCGAACCCAAGTATTACTTCAATGATTCCATTGCCATTGGAGCTTTCCACTCCATGAAACATGGAATATTGACCTCCAACTCTGCTGGGAATGACGGTCCCGACTACTTCACCATTAGAAACTTCTCTCCATGGTCTCTTTCTGTTGCTGCAAGCAGCATTGACAGAAAGTTTGTGACAAAAGTGCAGCTTGGCAACAAGAATCTCTATCAGGTCAGACATTTATCTCCTTAATTATGTCATTTTGAAACTATATAGCTAAATAACATCCTCATGAAGCATGCAAGATCTCAACTTTTCCTTAGATTTGATGAACAAAACAATTGTTAGAAGTTAGAACAAACTGCTTTGTGTTTGAGTCTTAATATTGGTCTCATATTTACATTAATGGAGATTTTTGTTCTCGTTAATCGATTAAATTACAAGTTTTTTATCCTAATAACTATATTAATATTCATGGAATTTCATCTCAAAACCAGCCTAAATATATTATAAACTTTTGTTAAGTCTCACTTATATTTTCAATACGGGATGTATCAACGTCATGCTAAAATTTTGATCGAAATATATTAGATAAAAATAAAATAATTGAATGGACAAAAATAGTAACTTTTTAAAACTTTTAACAACCAAAATGAATCCTTCAAAAGTTTACAAAGACTTAAATAAACAAAAATTTAAAGTATATATATGGACCAAAACGCATGTTCTAAAAAAACAAAAATCAAAATCGGGCCAAAGTAGAAAGTAGATGTACCAAAAACATACTGAAAGAGCATAATTGTAATGTACTAATAACTTTGCAATTCTCTCTATATATTTTAATGATCACATAAACATGATTGTATTGCATAATAATATTAGTTTTTGAATTGATGTTGGGCACAGGGATATACAATTAACACATTTGATCTTCTGGGAAAACAATACCCTCTAATTTATGGAGGAGATGCACCCAATATCACTGGAGGCTTCACTAGCTCCAGCTCCAGGTAACAGAAAAAGGACCAAATTTATCATTATTAAAAACTCCAATTATGGGAACAAGTTTAAGAATTTTACTATTTTTTTTTAAATTTACTAACATTATATATTGAAAACAGATTTTGCTCAAAAAATACAGTGGATCGCAACTTGGTGAAGGGGAAAATCCTTGTTTGCGACACTGTATTGTCACCTTCAGCATTTGCTTCCTTTGGTGGCGCAGTGGGCGTCGTTATGCAAGACGCCGGCGTCAAGGATAACGCCAGGTCCTATCCCTTGCCGGCTTCTTATCTCGGCACGGCGGCCGGCGGCAGCATCAAAAACTACATGGCTTCAAACCGGTACTTTTTCTCGAACACTCTCTAAATGTCAACTAGGGTTCAGGTTCTAAATATCAATGGAAATATTGATACGAATGACTGATCTATTTTCTAAAAGTATTAGTGAAATATGAAACATCCGACTAAATATATGTTTTAGTTTTTAGGATTTTGTTAAATTTGATCTTTTATATGTTTTAATATATTTTATTATTATATAATCTCTATCAGAGAATGTTAAAATTGACGAATTATAAATTTACATGTCACGATACACGATGTTTAGTGAGTCTTTAAAATTTTTTGAAAAAATGAAATTAGGTTAACCCGAAGAGAAGTGAAATTTTTTGTCAATTTCATAGAAATAATGTGAAGGAGAAATTAATTGTCAATTGGTTAGGTATCATATAATGTAATCTTAATTATAATCAATCAATTTTAATGGTCACTAACATTGTCATGCTCATCATTAAATAATGTTTGACAACTCAGATAGATAAATGTAAAAATATAGATTCCTTTTAGAAAATAATGAGATGTCAAATATTTAGTAGTGGGTATTCAATTCATGAAAAAGACAATCAAAACACCTCTTCATCATAAATGATCTGTTTGTCCCACAATGACTTTGCCCAATAGAAAAATCCCAATTCATTGGGTCTTTTGATACAATCAAATAGAACCCAAATTATTGTTATTGAATAAATCTTCCTCTATCTGTTGCGGGTCCAGGACTCCTTCTCCATTCCCTTCTTCAAACTCCAATTCGTATTATTCACAGAAAAATCTCTAATCAACGATAGAACAAAATCCATTTTGTATCATATCCAAAGATTCCTGAGTTCGGACAGAAGAAGAAATGCCACTCGATCATTATCAAATCGACTGCAATCTTTTTCTACCTGTGAGGATCCCACAATGTTAAAGATTAAAATAGCTATGAGAACATATACTTAGGTTTAAGGGCCTATCTCTATATCCTCACATCTACGTCTTGATTTGGAATATATGTCTTACTCGATCTTAACCGGTGAAACTAAATGATGTTTGATGGATATATTTTTGGATGTACAGAGCTGCGACAGCCACCATTTTGAAGAGCAACGCAGTGAACGACACATCTGCTCCTTTAGTAGTTTCCTTCTCCTCCAGAGGACCAAATCCTGAAACCTTCGACATTCTCAAGGTTACCATATTTAATTTCTCTTCTGGTTTGCTGCGGCTTCTATTATTCATGAAATATTTTCCATACTGATTTAATGTAATTTCATACAGCCGGATTTGACTGCGCCGGGAGTTGAAATTCTGGCCGCATGGTCTCCCATTGCGCCCATCAGCGGAATCACAGACTCGAGGAAGTCCCTCTATAACATAATCTCCGGCACATCCATGTCTTGCCCACATGCCACCGCGGTCGCTGTCTACGTCAAAACATTCCACCCCACCTGGTCTCCCGCCGCCATTAAATCAGCTCTCATGACAACAGGTACATTTTCATCCCAACAATGTTTAGATGTTTATCTATGATCAGCACCCTTGCTTAAAAATTTCACAGCTCTTTATTTTTCTAAAAAATAGAAATCAAATGTTTTTTCTTTCTCTTATTTGTCAAAAATTCTATAACTTGTGAGCAAGAAAGAAATAGATACTAATCAGTAAACATACAGCAAAATAATTTTATGGTCGAATATAGAATTTAGTCTCTATACTTTAGCTTTCACCCTAGTGAATTTGAAAGTAGTAATTTTTATAAGGTTGTAATTATTAGTACTCCCATATTTAACGAAAAAATCTCACTCACTGGCATATAATTTATATGTATTTTTGAAAATGTCACAATTTTTTTTAAGTATAGCATAATTTTGATTTTTTCTTAGTATACTTTACGTCACATCTAAATTAGACTTTCATTGAGTTGTATTATTTTTGTAAATTTTTTACCATTATGTTTTATTTAAAAATACATATTTATTTTATGATATTTACAATAATTATCTCAGGTTGATTTTAAATTTATATTAAAGTAAGTAATTACATGCTAAATCCTTTAAATAAACTAGTAAGTTTTTTTTTTCTTCCTTTTATATGGATTGTTGAGATATTTCTAATTAAATTTACCCGATTTAGATTTAAATTTTTGGATTGAGTGATAGTTTATTAATGTTTAGTAAGATAATATCAGGGTGGAAGTTAAGTCATGTGTTCAAATTTATGTGTTATTGTTTCCTCCTCATTTATAATATTTTTAATTAAATGCATAGAATTCAAATTTTTTAGTTGAGGATAGTTATTTATCTTTACGAGTAATAATTCTATTTTACTGAATTAAAACATAGAGAACCCAATATTTTGAGATTACATTATCATTTCATGGATTCCTTCAGCCAATTTTCCCC
This sequence comes from Momordica charantia, assembly GCF_013281855.1. Lineage (NCBI taxonomy): Eukaryota > Viridiplantae > Streptophyta > Magnoliopsida > Cucurbitales > Cucurbitaceae > Momordica > Momordica charantia. The sequence continues at coordinate 25,576,789 of NW_028275167.1, read as the reverse complement.
TTTTTAAACTCACTTGTTTGGTTTCTTTTGCAGCCACTCCCTGAATCCCAAACTCAACCCACAAGCAGAGTTCGCATATGGAGCAGGCCACGTGAACCCTCTCAAGGCAGTAAATCCAGGGCTGGTCTACGACGCACATGAGAGCGACTACGTTAAGTTCTTGTGCGGCCAAGGCTACACCACGGCCATGGTCCAGCGCCTCACCGCCGACGCCAGCGCCTGCACGCCCGCCAACACCGCCCGCGTCTGGGACCTCAACTACCCTTCCTTTGCTCTTTCCTCCACCCCCTCAGAATCCATCAACCAATTCTTCACAAGAACTCTCACCAACGTTGGCTCAAAAGCATCCACATATAAAGCTGCAGTTTACGGCGCCCCACCGGGCCTCACAATCTCGGTGAGCCCTCCGGTTCTGTCGTTTCACGCCATTGGAGAGAAGAAATCCTTCAAACTAACAATTCGAGGTACTTTGAGCCACTCCATTGTGTCCGCTTCTCTGGTGTGGAACGACGGGTTGCATCAAGTGAGAAGTCCTATCACTGTTTATGTCGTCAATAAAGGTTGATTGATGATTGAGCTTGGTTTGTGTTTGTTAATTTTTTGAACTTGAAAATTCCAGTTCTTTCACTGTAACTTCGCTTACTACCCTGCAAAATGTGTACTATTAATTGTTTTTCTGTTTTGTATTGTTGTGCACTAAGTAGTACATTATGATCTAATGTTTATATAATGATAATATTCTCTGTTGCTCTTAATTCTTCAAACAATTCCAAAATTTCTGTAATATTATGGAATATCCTATTTGATAAAATAGTGATGTGCCAAGATCATCTACTTGCCTTGCACTCAAGATCAAGATAAAGATGCTGTCAATTTCAGAGATCCAGACAATTTTGTAAAATTTACCTATTTGGCTTATTTGAGAAATCCAATCCATTAATTGAAGACATCAATACCCAACCTATTGGACAATTGATGTGTCCAACGGCTACCTCCTATAATCACTAATTCCATTAAGTTGAAATTATTGACAACGGGAGTTATTTTCTGCTTTGAATGAACCAACAGACCGTTGGTTCATTTTGTTTTTTCATTTTTCATTTATTGGTTTATTATTTTCTCATTCTTGTAGTTGCCATTTTTGGTTTTCTTTTGTGCACCAGTTTTCAATTTTTGCTTTATATGTAAATAGGTTGTACTTTGTATGATTCAAGGAAATGAGAATTATCTAAAGTGTATCTTGCCTTGAATTTGTTTAGTATTGACTTTCTTTAGATTGTTATAGAGTGAATAAATAATATTTTTGTTATTATTTCATAGAGTGAATAAACATTTCCAAAATTTATGTAAATAGTATACACTACAAGAAATTTGAGATTCGGCGACCAAATCTTCGGCGACCAAATCAAATTTAGTCGCCGAAAGTATCTTTCGGCGACCAAACGAACTTTCGTCGTCGAAGGTCTGGCTTCCGGTGACGAAATCTTATGTGGTCGCTGAAAGTAACAGCTTTCGGCGACTACGCATAATTTCGTCGACGATGGCAGGACCTTCGGCGACGAAATCGTCGCCGACGGTGGGACTTTCAGCGACGAACAAATACTTTCGTCACCGAAAGCACATTCCAGAACCTTGACGAAGATTCTGGATTGACATTCGGCGACGAAACGTACATTTCGTCGCCGAAAGTCAAGGTTTCGGCGACCAAATCTTTATTTAGTAGCCGAAAGTCAGGGTTTCGGCGACCAAATCTTCATTTGGTCGCCGAAACCAGTCAGGGTTTCGGCCATCAAATCTCCATTTCGTCGCCGAAAGTAATTTATTTCATGTTTTTGGCGGGCCTTTTCGACGACGAAACCGGGATTTCGTCACCAAAAGGTATATTTGAATTACCTTTCGACCACCAAATTAGGACCTTCGGCGACTACTTTAAAATCGTTGCCGAAAGGTGCCCTAAAAAATCTCTCTTCTTCCCCATTTCTTCATTTCTCTTCTCTTTCTCTCATCTCTTTCGCGTCGCCCCCCCTCCCCCGATTTTCAGATCTTCGTTCGCCGCCGCCGCTCGACCTCCAGCCGTCCGCCGCCGTTGCCGCCGCCTCGACCCCGGGCAGTCTACCTCAGATTCTGTCGCACCACCCCCGCCTGCCGCCTCCGATACCTCCTTCGTATTCGGTTTCGCCGCCCGCTACCGCTGCACCGTCGTCCGCCACTCCCAGCTGCTGCTCGCCCACCACTGCACCGCCGTCCGCCGCTCCCAACTGCTGCCCGCCCATCGTTGAACGCCCGTCGGCGCCGCCTCGACCTTCTAAGGTTTTTTTTCACTTTATTTATGTTATTTTTTTTATATTAGATTATATTTATTTAGGTTATTTTATTTTTAAAATATTATATTTATGTATATTATTTTGCTTTTTTAATCTTGAACACAAGCTTGAGTTATTTGAGAAATTTTTGAATTATATATTTGGATTATTGTGAATGCTATGTGATTTTAACTACAACACTCATAATCGACAACATAGTGTTGTTGGAATTCAATAACTGTAAATGTGGCTATCCTGCAGTTATGGTAGCCATTTAGAACATATGTCATGTATAGTTTAGCTACGCTTATGTATAATGTGGTTTTGAATGATTTTGTTGAGTCTGTGAAATGAATTGGTGATTGTGGATGTTTTACATAATAAAAGTAAGTTTTTAGAATTTGAAGTTTGAACATTAGTTTTTCTTAATTTTGTGGGGTTTTATATGTACCTTTCCTTTAGTTTGTATAATTTGGATTGAAGTTAATGAGAGTTATATGGACATGAGAGAGTTGTGTGTGTGTTTTGATAGTGAGACTAAGTTTTGTGCATTTTAAGTTTGTTTGAGAGAGTTTTTATTGGCTTTAAATATATGAAAGTGTTGGAGGGGGGGCGTTATTAAGTGTTTTTGGATAACGTTGTTGAATTTTAAGTGAATTGTGATAGAGTTTATGTGAATGTTTTTTAGACTCGGTGAGAGTAAGTTTTGTGAATTTGAAAATTGTTTTCGTGAGTTTTTGTTAACTTTTAATAATTGCTTTGAGTTCATGCATATGCAAAGCTTGAATAACATTTTTAGTTCATGGCATGTGCAAAGTTTGAATGTTTTGTTTGATGTGGAATGAGTTAAAATTGGAAGTTTGTTTGAATGGAAGTAGTGAGTTTGTTTGAATAGAAGTGGTGAGTTTGTTTGAAGTGTTAAGTTATTAAGTGTTTTTGGATAACGTTGTTGAATTTTAAGTGTATTGTGATAGAGTTTGTGTGCATGTTTTTTAGACTTAGTGAGAGTAAGTTTTAATGCTTACTTGAGTTCATGCATATGAAGTGAGAATAACATTTTTAGTTCATGGCATGTGCAATTAGTTTGTTACATGTAATGAGTTAGAATTAGAAGTTTGTTTGAATAGAAGTGGTGAGTTAACTTGTGGAAGTATTTGTTAACATAAATTTATTTGTTATTTATTTTTTCAGGTTAGTTCGATTCTGTATCGAAAGCTTCTGAAAAGTTGATTATCTCTCGTGAAGAATTTGATGATATGGGACATTTTCATATGTTTAGGTTTTTTATTTGAGACTTCTTAGAATTTGTTTAATTTTTGTTTGTATGAAATTCTTGTATTTTTTGTAAAACTAAATTTTATTTAATATTATAAGTTTTATATTAAATTCAATGTATGACAAGGTTTATTGTTGAAAAAATAAATAAATAAATAAATAACCTTTCGGAGACGGAAAATGATTTGGTCGCCGAAGGTCAGAAACCTTCGGAGACGAAAACAGATTTGGTCGCCGAAGACAACTTCGACGACCAAATTCATTTTCGTCTCCGAAGGTTTATGACCTTCGGCGACGACTTTGAATTTGGTCGCCAAAGATATCTTCGGCGACCACCTTCGGCGACGAAAAATATAAATCGTCGTCGAAACCCTCTGGCGACGATTTAGGCGACGACTTTGTTTCGTCGCCAAAGACCTTCGGGGACGAAATTTGACCTTTTAGCGACGAATATTGTCGTCGCCGAAACTCCGAATTCTTGTAGTGATATTTTTTAATATATTTATTACTCTTTTTATTTTTTAAATTCTATAAATAATTAAAATAATTACTAAACCAGTAATTTTCCCACTCCCCCAAATGAGGATTCTCTCACCCTAAACCTTGATTCCTGAAATCAGGGAATGAGGCGAGGATAAGCACTAAAATTTTCGAGAGAACGAGGATATGGGAGGACATGTCCAACTCCCACCCTATCTTGTTGTCATCTCTACTCTACATGAATTCTTTGTCTTCTAACCTATCCCTTTTAATTCTCTACTCTACATGAATTCTTTGTCTTCTAACCTAATCCCTTTTAATTCTCTAAATTTTTAAAAATACACCAAGCAGATATCAAATGTGGTTGGCTTTTTGTCTTTGGAAAATAAAAAACAAAAAAACAATTATCAAATGTATTGATTTTGTTTTTTAAAAACTGAAAATTAAAATCAGAAAATCAGGAAAACAGAAAAATAAAAAAACCAAAAACAAAAAATAGAAATGTTTATATCAAACGGCTTGTAGTAATTAAATATGGTTAATGTCACCTTTCCATCACAGATTCTATAAATTTTGCTATTGAAAATGTTAAAATGTCTTTTTTAAACGCCCTTGATAACATGTCGGAATATTGAAAAATATTATAAATTTTCTTTTGTTTTTTTTTAGTTCACCGTCAACAGGTGGGGTGAGACTCGGAAGAAATGTTCACTCTAATGTTACTAATTTATTTTATTTAGTAAATTTCATAATTTTTCCTTCGGAAAATACGAAAAAAAAAACTACTAATATGTATTAAGGATTACACGTTGAAAAGAAAAAGGACCTAATAATGGTTTATAATAAACATGCACTACTCATCTCATTGTCAATTAGTTTTGAGATGGAATCTCATGAATATTAATAATATAGATTGTCATCATCCTTGAATATTTTTCAATTTGAGCAACTACCCAACAAACTTATGAAACTATTGAATTCTCTCTCGACGTAAGAATAATGTGTTGATGCAGTTATTCATAATTACCTTCAAACTTATGAATTTTTTTCCTTTTTTTTTTCTCTTAAAAATCCAAACTTATGAAATTATTGCAATTAAACAGCCTGTAAAAGTAGGTTTAATTGCAACAAGTTTGTAACTTTAGAGAGAGACAATTATTCCAATTAAAAATTCAATCGTGTGATTGTATTAGGAAATTTAGATCTCCTATAGTAATTAATTTAGGGGTATTAATTATAATAAAATTGAAACATTGATGGAATCAGAGATGGGAGAAAACAATGTTGTAGTTTATGAGGCAAATGGCCTCTCTTCCACATATGGCCAACAAACGTACACATGTACATTATTGTTTCTGATAATTTCAAGGTCTTACGTTGGCAACTCCCATGCATGCTTCTTTTTTGCTCTTTTGACTGCCCCAAATTAAAGGGATAACATTGTTTGTTTGCCGGCTAAAATTGATTTAATTGGATGAGTAATTTGAAAAGCCCAAAGTAATTAAGAAGCAAATTAAAAGATTCAGTTTTCTTCCTTTATGTATATAAAAGCAACAGTAGCAACCTGTCATAATACTATCAGATTAGGGTTTCTCTGAGCTTAATTAGCTACCTACTTTGAAAAACAATGGAAGATTATTGCCATGGATTCTCTTTCACCTGCAGGCTTTTTTTGCTAATGGCTTTTGCCTACACTTTGCTTGTCACTTCCCAAGCATCCGACGATAGAAAGGCATATATCATTTTCAAATTTTCAATTTCCTTTTTACTCCGTATATCACCGATATGTCATTTTTGTAGTATGCGTTTGATGCGTACTATTTTTATGATACACCTTTTTTAGTTATCCTATTCTTTTGCGACTTTGAGATATGTTAAAATGGACATTTTTTAAACGTTTTTATTTTGGGTTGAACTTAAAATTGTACCATATTTATAAATCCTTCCTTTTGTCTTGTGCTTAGTTTGTTATTACTTTAGATCAAATTGCGGCTAGTTTTTAATAAACTTGTCTTCTAGAGTAGAAAACTAAAAATAAAAAACAACAAAACCATTTTTTTTTAAATGGTTTTGAAAATTCATGTAATTTTTTAAATGTGCAAAGTATTATTGTTCCCATTATTTTTAACAGAGCTTACTATAGGATAACACATGTGTTGTAATAAATATTAATACATGATATATGGATTGGTTTTACAAATTATATTGTATTTTTTGGAATGGAAGATTATGATTATTTGTAAGATTATTATAATTTGCAGGTGTATGTTGTGTATATGGGCAAACCATCTGAAGTTGAAGGAGGTTTCTCAGCTGCGTCCGCACGACATGCCAACATGCTTCAACAAGTTCTTACCACCAGGTTAATTATAATTATATAGTTTACTAATTCTTTTAATAATTAATCATGAGGAACATATTTTATATATATAGCTTAGTTAATTTAATTAATTATTACATTACCAAAAAAATGTACTTTAATTTGTGGTCTAAAAGATTCAAATTTCCACTGATTATGATGAACTTTGATCTCAGTGATGCATCCAATTCTCTGGTGTATAGCTACCACCGGAGCTTCAGCGGCTTTGCGGCCAGGCTCAACGACGACGAGGCCCGAAAACTCGCCGGTGGGTTCTGAAAATTAAAAGAAAAAAAAAGCCCTATATTTTAATGTCCAAATTTTGTTTTTTGTTTTTTGAAAAATGATACCCACCTCATAAAAAATGTACCTGAGAAATATATATAAAAAAAATGGAAAATATTTAGCTCATTGCGAGAATCACGCCATTGAAAATTTGACAATTCATTACTTTTTACAAAAAATTCATGTTTTTTCCATTCGCCTTTAATTGTCAAATATTTATTGATGGTGAGAACAAGGTTGTTCCTTACTCTTGAGTAAAACTAAATATTTTTCTAAAAAGATGGAGACTAAAAGAAAGCTTTCTAATTTAGTAAGAAAATAGATATATCATCATTACAAAAGGGGAAAGATGCCAAACACCAAGAAGACGCGGAGACTTCGATATCTTCCCAAAAGTTGATGAAAGAATTGTCAATTAATATCGATATTTTAAAATTGTCAATTTAATTCCGATGATTTAGACTTGGTAACATATTTGATTCCAAGAATTTAAATTTTCTCGTTTTTATATCAAACCTTATAAACCGTCTCTAAAACATATTTTACCAACTTGAGAATTTGAAAATTCATTCATTTTTCTCCCCCTCTTTTAGATCTAAACCCAAATACAAAATAGCTAATCAAAAAAGACATAAACTAAATAGAAAACATGTAACGTATTCAATTTGGTCGCATATAGATAATTCATGAGATTTGATTAAATTAGTGGAACCAAATTGAAATTCTTGCAAGTACATACGGACCAAATTAGTTAAATAATCAAACTCAAATCATGAATACCAAATTTGAAACTTATAAATGGAAGAAAGGTAATTGATTTGAATTTGGATGGTTTTGGAATTTTCAGAGATGGAGGGAGTTGTGTCTGTGTTTGTGAGTGAAAAGAAGGAGCTTCACACGACAAGGTCATGGGATTTCATGGGTTTATTGGATGAAGCTTCAAGAACAAGGTTGGAGAGCGATGTAATCGTGGGAATGTTGGACACCGGAATTTGGCCGGAATCTAAAAGCTTCACCGATGAAGGCTTTGGTCCGCCGCCGCCCAAATGGAAAGGCAAATGCCAATCTTCTTCCAATTTCACCTGCAACAAGTAACCCCCATCTTTCATCACCTTATCAACTTAATTAGGGTTTATTAATTTGGTATTATTCATAACAATATTATTCCTTTTTAACTAAAATGGAACCACACAACTTTAAAAATTAACATAAAAGGAATAACTAAAATGGAACCACACAACTTTAAAAATTAACATAAAAGGATTAAGCCGGGGAAGAGACTTTGATAAATGTCTTTTTAAGTATCGTGGCCTTTTTGTTACAATCAAATTCATGATTTTTTTTTTGGTTGAAAATATCTTAACTAAGTGAACTATATTACCAACGCAACCATAGTTCAGCGATAATTAACGTATACTATTAATATCAATACGAGAATGCGTTATAGAGTTTTAGAGTTTTTGAAAATTTAGCTCACAAGTGGTCTCTTCTACCTAAAAAAACTCACATGACTATTTTGGTACAATTAGCTAATTTAATCTACACAAATCTGTCACATATAAGAGATATGGAGATATTTACATAACTATGAAAACTATAATTAAAGTTTTAGGCTTGTTTAATAATAATTTTTTTTGGTTAATGTACAATAATACTATCTCCATGCATTTTTCTTTATTTTTGCAATCTGTTTCTTTAAAAGCGTTTTTAAAATCTAAGCTGAAACTTGAAAACTAAAAAAGATGGTTGTCAAAAAATTTGGTTTTACTTTTAAAATTTGACTAAGAATTTAAATGTGTTTTTAAGGGTATAAAATCATACTAAAGAAACTTGAAGCAAATTAAAAAATATAATCTTAAAAAATAGAAAACTAAAAACGATATGGTTGCCAAATAGAGATGGATTATTTAAACGACTTTATATCATACTCAAGCCCTCGTCGAGTTTTGATCTCCGAAATAACTTTAAATATGTATTAACATTTTAACGTCCACCATGTATCGGATATATAAATGTTAGTCCTAAAGATATTAGGTAGGCAGGCTAATATATTTTTTTTAAAATGTAAATAATCAGATTAAAACAGACATAAGTTGAAACTTTATAAGTAATTATTTTTAAAAACTTTAAAAATGAAATAAACATTTGAATATTTAGAAATGAAAATAGAATGAGGAGAAAGACGAAAAGAAGATTTTAAGATTTGTCCAAATTAAGACTGAAATTGTAATTTTAATTTGAAGCATTTGGAATTCTTCCCTCATCTATTTTCTTGTTCTTGTTTCTTCTTCCTAACAAACGAACTGTGACTCTTGAAATTTACGAAGTAAATTAATCGGAGCTCGATTCTACCGGAGTAATCCTGTGGAGGGCGGAGGCGACATTCTTTCTCCGAGAGATACAGAAGGCCATGGAACCCATACCTCATCCACAGCCGCCGGCAATTTGGTCGCTCAGGCCAGCCTTTTTGGGCTCGGCCTTGGGACCTCCCGCGGCGGCGTCCCCTCTGCCCGCGTCGCCGTCTACAAGATTTGCTGGTCCGACGGCTGCTCCGACGCCGACATCCTCGCAGCTTTCGACGATGCAATTGCCGATGGAGTCGACGTCATCTCCATTTCCGTCGGAGGTTCTATTCCCAGGGAGTACTTCAAGGATTCAATTGCAATTGGGGCTTTCCACGCCATGAAGAATGGTATTCTGACCTCAAATTCCGCTGGGAACACCGGCCCTGGTTCTGCCACCATCTCGAATGTTTCCCCATGGTCGCTATCGGTGGCTGCTAGCACCATAGACAGGAAATTTGTGACCAAAGTGAAGTTGGGTAATGGAAAAGCCTTTGAGGTGAGCCTTAATTTGCTTTCTTCGTGAATGAGTTCTGCGATATTCTTGAATGTTAATTAATGAGTTATCAAATATGCACACAACCTGTTTGATAGGGGATCTCAGTGAACACCTTCCAACTTGAAGATAAGATGTTCCCGCTTATATACGCTGGTGATGCTCCAAACAGTACTGCGGGTTTCAACGGATCACTTTCAAGGTAATTGAAGCTAAAAAGATTTTGCTTACTATGAAATTGTTAAAAAAATGGTGGGTGACTGACTGTAGTTAATCTGCAAATATTTTATGACATGTCAACATGTTTTCTGTTTTTCCAAGTTAAACTTTGGTGTTAAATACAGGTTCTGCTTCCCAGGTTCTTTGGATATGAACCTGGTTCAAGGCAAGATTGTTTTCTGCGATGAGATTGGTGATGGAACAACAGCTCTGAGTAGTGGTGCAATTGGTACCATAATGCAAGATGCAAACTTCCTAGATGTTGCCTTTGTTTTCCCATTACCTGCTTCCAAGTTAGACTTGAACGCCGGAAGTAAAGTTTTCCAGTACCTGAGATCAACGAGGTATACTTTTCCAGATTTAAATATCAACTGGTCTAAATTCTGTTTCAGTTTCTAAACTTTTTTGTTTATATTAATTAGTCTCTAAACTTTCTAAGAATAAAGAACCTCATTTAGCTTTTGAACTTTGTAAGCTTTGTATAAAAAGATATTTTAGTCTTTCCCATTAATTTTTGTAATAAATTATCCAACAAAAACTCTGAGGCAAATCTTTGTTAACTTAAAAGTTGAGAGGCCGAATCAAAATAAATATAGCAAGTTGATGGACTAAAATAGAATTTAAATCTTGCAAATTCTATGGCCAGTCTTGAGTTTATTAGCTTAAAATGGTTTGAAACCCATCCCTTTTCATTTAGTGTCTTTACTTTGACAGCAATCCAGAAGCTAATATAGAAAAGAGTACCACCATTGACGATCTGTCAGCTCCATTTGTTGTTTCCTTCTCATCAAGGGGGCCTAACCAAATTACACTAGACATTCTTAAGGTAACTCATCTGACTAAGTTCTTCATGACTTGTTAATTCCTCATCTGGTTTTGACTTTTAGAACTATTCTGTAGCCTGATTTGACAGCACCAGGAGTGGATATATTAGCATCTTGGTCTGAAGATGCAACAGTTACAAGTTTAGCAGGGGATAACAGAGTAGTTCCATTCAACATAATCTCTGGAACTTCCATGTCTTGCCCACATGCAACAGGAACAGCTGCATATGTCAAATCTTTCCACCCAACTTGGTCTCCAGCTGCTATTAAGTCTGCCCTTATGACGACAGGTAATAGTTTGAGCTTAATTTTTTAATACCAGTAATTGGGAAAAAAAAAGTGTGGAGTTTTTTTTTTTTTTTTTTTTTTTGGTGGGGGTGGGGGAAGCAACTTCATTGAATGGGTTTTCTTCCTTTTGTAACATTTCATACTACCAACAAAATTGTTTCATGTCCGGGAAAAAAAATCCCTAATATCAGGTTTTTGTTAAATGATTGATTAAAAGATTAATGATAAGAATATAGTGGTTTTTTTAGGCAAGGAGACTAAAACAAAATATTTGAAAGTTTATAGACCAAATATAATAAGCTTGAAAGTTCCAGGGCCTGTTTGGTATGCCGTATGCAATACAAATTCTATTTTTTGTTTTCAAATAGATTGAGTGAATATTTGTTTGGGAAATATGTTTTTTAAACTTCTTTTAGATTTTGTGATCCAAACAATGGAAATTCTAAAAACAACAATTTTATGTTTGGGAGATATGTTTCAGAATTTAAATTTCAAACTTTAATATATGCAAAATTACATTTAAAATTATAAAAACTTTGAAAAATATGCTATTTTATGATATAAACTCATTGTATTTTTGTTAAAATTAAAATATGTAAAAGATAATATATCATAAATTATATAATATTGTAAAATAATAATTATACAAAATTTATAACATTTATGTTAAGAAATAAATTAATAATATTTTATATTGAACTAAATATTTAGTTGGTAACTACACTAGTTTACAAATATATTATTGAACACACCAACCATTTTTAAATTGAGATTTAATTTTCAAATTTGCTACTATATTTTTTTATTAAATCCCTTGTTCGGACCATTAGAAATTGGAACAAGATTTGAGTCAAATAAGATTGTCTTGGAATTTTAATGTTAATATAACATTAAGTGTACGACATGTCTAGGCACTCATTTAGGGAACTTATATATGCCACTGTGTGAATAGTAGTGCTGTAAATATTGTTCCCAACATGCACTTGCCTAACCTTAATCTTCAATCTTTTACAGCCTTTCCCATGACTCCAAAGTTAAACGCAGATGCTGAGTTTGCATATGGAGCAGGTCACCTAAATCCAGTAAATGCCATTAATCCTGGTTTGGTATATGATGCCACAGAGATTGATTACATAAAGTTCTTATGTGGGCAAGGATTTAGTACCAATAATCTTAGTCTTGTCACCGGTGACCAAAGCAACTGTTCAGATGTTAGAAAAACAGCTGCGTCAGATCTAAACTATCCATCTTTTGCTCTATCAATCAAAACTCGAAGATTGGTTAGTCGTGTCTTCCACAGGACCGTCACGAACGTCGGGTTGCCAGTGTCGACCTATAAAGCGATTATTCAAGCTGCCCCCGGGCTCAAAGTTACAGTACGACCCGCTACTCTTTCTTTCAGTTCTCTTGGACAAAAGATATCTTTCACTGTAAGGATTAAAGCAAAAACTGCTGGGAAGCTGATTTCTGGTAGCTTAACCTGGGATGATGGAGTGCATCTGGTGAGGAGCCCCATTGTTACATTTGTTAATCCATTATGAGAGGTTCACGTGCTTGTTTATTATTGTTGGGAAGTACCCTTTTCCTTTTGTTTAGAACATGCATAAGGAATTTGATGATTATATGAATAAATTCTTCTTTATGAATCATTTGAAAATTTGAAGGATATTTGATATTTGTTATGATTGTTAAAGATATTGAAAACGGGATACTAATCATAGAGAAACAAAAAAAATAAGGGTGAGAACTGAAAATTAATGATTTGATATGAGAATTTCCTCTAAGGTGGAATGAGAACTAGCCCCAGTGGCATGAGTTTAAATTATAAATTTTAATTTAGTCTATTACTATCTATTGTATGACTATATATTATTGTGTCCTTCAGTTTCAGTTATTACTACTTGTGATTTGAACAAACTTCATTTTTCATGTATCACACAAAATCATCTTCAAGTTCTAAATTTCACATTTTCATCACCATATATCAAATGCCCTCTGGATAACAAAAATGAGAAATCTTCCTTCTTGAATAGGATAAAGTATCCTTTCCTATATTATTCTCCTGGATTTGTTCCACATCTTTGTTCAGTTCTCATTATTGACTTTAAAACTTAGAATCTTATCCGTGAATCTGAATCGCTTCATCTTCATCCGATTACAATTGCCTGCCACGGTGCTACCCAATTCGTCACAACGTTTTCCATTCACAGAACTTACAGATACTGAAAACAATAATTCATTGAGGATGGCAGATTCCTTCAGGGAACCATCTCTTTCTCATCGGTATCTAGACCATGTATTACATTTCCAGATTCTTAGAATATTTGCCTCTAGAGATATTAGAAGGAGATGCAATCCCAGCCTCTTCCTCTTGGGGGGAGTATATTCGATTTATTGAAGAATTTAGCATATCAGAAATGGGGAATCCTTCAAATTGACCTCAACCCCTTATCCAATCCTTCTGGAGCCAACGCCCTTTCTCTCTCTCAAGGATCAATAAGGCTATAATGCCTCATTGACTTGTGTTGCTTGTTCCTACGAACCAACTCTAAGTCAAACATGCATAATTTTGAAGTTTTTGGAGTTTCTATAAATAGAGCATAAACTTTGGAGTTTCTATAAATTAAACACCAAAAAGAAGTGCATTATATGGTATTAACTGTCAATTCTTTTAATTATTTCTTAGCCATGTTTTATATAATCTCAAGATCCCTCTTATTTAGATGCGGCGTGAGTTTATTTACCTATGGTTCGGGAGTCACAAAGGCAGATTTTGTGAGGACATTTGAAAGGCAGAAGAGAGCGGGGAAAGAAATGGGATTTGTGAAAACACAGATGGATTTGGATGGGACAATGAAGCTTGCCCATCAGACAGTGAAAACACAGGTCAAAGAGGTCGTTATGGGACATGTGGCGGATCAATTTGGGAGTTGCAGAAGGACCACTTAGAACCAGGGGAGATGCACCCATATTGAAAGAGAAAAGAGGGGGAGAGAACTAAATGTGGGCACATGGAGATGGAGAATCATTGATTTGCACCGTCATTTTTGGGGCTTATAAATTGGCTTGAGCTGTTTCAATTCTTGTGTCTGATATCTTCACGCGGGTCTCTGCTCCATCGCTCTCTGTTTCTGCTTCATATTATCTGTTTGTTTGTTTGTCTAACTGGAAAATCTTATCGAGTTCCCTCCCCTTTTCTCTTTTCTGTATATGGCTGTTGGCCGTTAAGAGATAACTATCAAGTTAAGGCAGTAGTTTTGTTCGTTGGCTGACAGAGAAAGCTCCAAGTTTTATGTACTATGGAGAAAAAGAAGCAAGTGGCTGCCTCTTCATCTTCAAGTTTGGATCATCTTTTTGGTCCCATGGACTCAAATTCTGCTTCTTCAACATCCACAGCTGGATATTTTGGCTCTATTTTCCCACCACCGGTACTTCAATTTCAACTACTAGTTTTATTCTATTTTATTTTTTAATCTATCTTTCATACTCCTCTCTCTATTAAGATGTGGATTTCCTGAACTGGGTCACTTTCAGCATTTGCTTGTTGATTTTGCATGTTTCAAGTTGATGATATGACAGCTTAAAACTAGGTTGAACAGAAATAAGAAAGCGTTCTAGTAAGGAAGCGAAGTAATGTAAGCTTAGTTTCCTTCTAATGCAGAAAAAAATACTTGTTAAAATGGAAGCCAAAGTGGTCCTATTCTGATCCGTTGTGTTCAAATATAATTTTCTTGGTATTTATAAAGCAAGCTTTGAACTTTTCTTCTCTGGTTTTAGGTGGTGGAGAGGGAGAGAAAACAGGATGTTGGAAATCGAGTTGGCACTTGCAATGTTGGGAATCCAGGTTTTTTTCCCTTCAAAAACTAGAATATTAACAAAATTCCCTCATCAATGGATTAAGAAGCCTATGTCTATGTTTACCTGAGCAATCTCCCACAGTTCTCTCTGTTGACTAGCTTTGCAAATGTAATTAACTCCATGTTCTACTGGCTTTTGTTCCTCTCAGATAATGCTTCTTTAAATGGCAAAAATGGAACCGGTGGTGCAACTGGGAAAGATGCAAGCTCCATGTATCAGAATGAAACTATGGGACCAAGTTACTTTAGTTCCTCCATCCTTTATGGTGGCCAAGAAAATTACTCCCCAAGAACCAAGGCCTCAGAATCCCACCATAATGTAAGCATTACTAGATGATCATTATGTCATCTTTTTGGTATTTTATGTTTTCGGGAGTGTTTGGGTAAAACTAGAAGGCTCTGTTTGGATCTTCACAGACAAATAGATTTGATAACGAGTGACATTGCTTTGGAAACTGTAACTGATTTATTGATTACTTGATTGCTACATACTGATGTTATGATCTCGATACTTGATCAGTTTAAAAAAGAAGGGAAAGACGACGAAGTAAACGGAGGCAATCCTAACTCTGCTTCAAGAGGAAACTGGTGGGAGGGTATGACAACTTCCATGGATTTACTGTTGAAAGACAAAGAGATGATGGTGTTTAAGACGAATATTTAACTTGCAATCTCTGTTTTTTCAGGTTCTCTTTATTACTAACACTCCAATTATAATGGGGTTCCCCTCCCATTTTGCATAGGTAATTCCGAAATATCCTCTTGGTAACTCCTCGGTGGAACCCGTCCATCTCGTGTTTTCCACGAATGTTTTCCTCCGTTTAGATATATTTCAGATCATTTTATGGATGAAATCTGAAGAAGTGCTTTTGCTGTCCTTGGCCCATCATCCAGTTGACTGACATTCAGTTATTTGATTGTGTTTCAGGATCTGGTGACAGTATAATCTACATTACATTATCAGGAACAAGTTAAGCTACCATAGTAATAAAAAGTAGAGTTTGAAGAGGTCTGCAAGGTTATGGTCAAAGAATGAAGCTGTATGGTTCATTTTGTTCCATTTAGTCAATTTTGGGAGGTCGTATGCCGTATGGTTCCCACACTAGCCTTCCCCATACACTCTATGAACATAAAGCATTCGCCACAATTAAAAAGATTGCCAGAAAACTGATGATCTTGTGAGAATCTTCCATAATATATCTTCAATGGGATGATGAAACATCTTTCTTTCAGATGGGTTTTATAGTGAAACAAGGGAACTGCCCATTTGAACTTTTTAGTCAACATATAATCTGTCGAGTACTTTTTTAAAAAAAAAATAAATAAATAATTGAATTGCTCATTTGAAAATTGAAGTGAATGTACACTAAAAATGAAGTTAACTAGATATCCAATCCACATTTGATCCTCCCAAAAAAGGCCATTAGAGCCCAACCCAGATCATGCATGGAAATCAAGTTCCTCAAAGTTTTTTTTTTTTTTGACAATATCAAGTTCCTCAATTGCAATGCCGTGCCGCTTAGGTCGGATTTCAGTTCGGCTAAGCATATGTTTTAGTCTATAATGTTTGAGTCTTTCTTTATTTAGTCTCTATTGCTTAATTAAGTTATTAATTTTTTAATATTTTTTTAATTAAGTCTCTCACCATTTGTAAATGTTAAAATTAGTTAATAATAAACTTACATGACGTAATATTATGTGAAATGTGAAGTGGCAGAAATTTAGAAGAGATAAAAGATCAGGGAATAAAACTAAAAAATTTTACCATTTTATTAGAAAATTAGATGATGAATTAGAAACTTTTCCGATGACCCTTTTTGTTTTCTAAATTTTCGTCAATTCACTGAGTGTTATCCCATATAAGTTTATCATTAGCTAATTTTAATATTTACTAACGATTAGGAACTAAATATGGACCAAATTAAGGAAAAAAAATACTCAAACATTAGGGACTTAACTTTTTGGGCAACTTCAAATGTTATGACATTGCATTACAAACGAGGATGAGATAATTTTAACCTACGAATCATAGAAGCACGCATTAATGTTTAATTACTCGAGGTATGCTCAAATTCTGCATTTTTTCTTTGAAATAAATAAAGGAGTACTGAGGGCCCATTTAATAACTATTTCATTTCTTGATTTTTTGTTTAAAGATTTATGTTTGATTTTTACAAATTTTTTGGATATATTTTTCAGTTTTCAAAATTTAGCTAAGATTTTTAAAATATTTTAATTCTAAGTTTAATTTTTAAAAAACAGAAAAACTAAAAATCAAATTTGGACTAAAATATTTTTCAATAAAATAATGAATCATTTATTAATTTTTTTTTCAATAAGTCATTTATTAACTTTAAATCATGGTTAACATATCTTAATTTTGAAGCAACTTCAAAAAAAAAATTCCACTAATAGTGCATGAAGATTTTTCCTCAAAGAAAAATTTAAAATCTTGAGATAAATGGCATAAAAGTTGTCTTTTAATTATTATTATTATTATTATATCTACTTTAGAAAAGGAAGAAATTAAAAGTGATTCTCAATTATAGTTTCCAATTTCTTACAAATGTTGCTTAAAGTACACGCTACGTGAAATTGAAAACACGTACCATTCCCAATTTCCGGCTTCTTTTATTTATTAAAAGTGATTTCTCAATTATAGATATTACGAATTTTTTTTATTAAATCTTTATTTCTCAATCATTTAAAAGATTATAATAATAGTACTAATTGTAAGCTAGAATTGAAAGGTTTAAATAACTACTTCTATATCTAGATTTTAAATATCATTTTATTCTCCAAATTTTTAAATTTATTTTATTTTATTTTTTATCTATGAACTTTCAAATGGTACTATTTGACCTGTGAAATTTAATAAAATTATAATTTTGGTCAAAAATATTATTCTGTCACATAATATTTGTCCAACCAGTATCCTCCTAAGTCAATTTGTATGCTCTAAATAAATACATGTTCATGTCAACACATTAATTAATACACATGTTCAAAGTTAAATCAACAAAATTATTTTTTAAAAGTAAGAATCAATAGAATCTTTAAAAAAAAAATTAAAGTATAATAAACATGAAAGTTTAAGGACCAAAACAAATATTTTGAAAATTTAGAGACTAAGATAGAATTGCCTTAAAAATTTAGAGACTAAAATTTCAGATTTTAACATTTAAGTTTAAAAGGAAACAATATCGATATTACATTCTTTTCATTTTGTAACACGGTAACAGTTACAAGTATATCAATATATCTTATTTATTTTATTTTGTTCTAAAACATACCAACATTCTACTTTAATCTCAAACTTAATAATGAAAAGGAAAACAAAAACAAAAATAAAATTTTGCCCTAATCATTACTTTTGGTAAAATGTTTAGGCCTCGTTTGGTGACGTTTTTCATATCTTATTTCTTTTTATTAAAAGAATAAATAAAAAAAATGAAAGTATTACTGTCAAGAAAAAGAGAATATTAGACCCTTAAAAACTAAAAATAAGATTTTAAAAAGTCTAGATTGTATAGTATTTGAAAATATTGAAAAGAAATAAGGATGAATTTGAGCAATTATTTGAGTTGCTTGTTATATCAATTGGGTTACCATATCTCTCAATCTATTAAAAGAAAATGCAAAGTGAAGAAAAGCGATATTCCTAAGTAGGGAGAAACTTGAGCTTCAATGCAAACACGCAATGCCACATTTGACTAAACACTAATAAATGTCTTATCAACTTTTTCAAACCAAAAAAAAAAAATTTCGAAAAAAACAACCGCCACTGCCTCCGAGAAAGAAAAAGAAGGTTAAATCCCAAATTTAATCTTTGAATTGTGTCTAATATATCGATGAGACTTTAGACTTTGAATTTTTATTTTAATATTTTTCTTAAAAGTATTAACTAAGTATTTAAATTTTCAATTTTGTGTTTGATATATCTCTTATCTATCATACATTTATTGAAATTTACGAAACTTTTTTTTGACAAAAAGAATTGACGAACTTATTAGATATAAAATCGAAAGGGAAAGGTTATGGTATTATTAGACACAAACTTCAATTTTATGTTTAATCTTTTTGTAAATTTTTAAAAAATGTTGAATAAATGTTGAATAGGTTAATCATCTATTTCCTTTTTAAAAAAAGCTCAATGTTATCTATTCAAACATAGAATTGAAAGTTTAGTAACATATTTGGTATTTTTATAGTTCACAAATCGATTATAACTTACCATCAACATTTAATATTTAATTTTGTTTATGTACTGTGAGAAGTGTAACTGAGTCTGGGTGTTAAAATGTTTCTAAACTTTAAGTTAATTAATTTTTTAAAAAAAGTAGTTTTTATTTTTAAAATTTGGCTAAGAATTAAAATATGTTTGGTATAAAATAAAAAACATAATGAAAAAGTAATTAGAAAACCTACATAATTTATAAAAACAAAAAATTAAAAACCAAATCGTTAAAACAAACCTTAGAAATTCATTTGCTTCTTAAGTTGTTTAGATTTCTAAACGTAGGTTGTTTATTTTATCCCTTTCTTTTTCTGTAGTGAAAATAGCTTAACGTTACAAATAAAATTATGAAATTAATTAAAACATTATAAGAGGTAAATTATATGGACTAAAAATATCTGTTTTGACCTATAAAATGCAATAGGTTGAATAATATGGTTGCAAATTAAGAGTAACATAACACTTATCATAATTAAATTTGATTTTCAATCGTAATAATACCTTAAAACTCAGACCAAAACCCATGTTTCTCAACTAAAGTGACTTGTCAAACTGCTCCATCATTAAAATATTATAAAAATATCTCACATTCAGAAAGTTCATCAGACGAACTATTGTATTCAAATAACTTGTTATATTTGATTTTGATTATTCTTCGGTAATAGCTGGTTAAAGACAATGATTAAACTTTGATCAGAAGATGGGGATTAAATAATGCAAACTTTCCACGATATGAAGATGAAATTGAAAGGATGATTAGATTTTACGGAGCTCAAATCATCCAGAAGACTTGCTGGAAAGCAGCAGCACGTGACCGGGCCAAGAAGTTGAGAGACAATGCCTCGGTGTTATATTTGGGTGCTTAGGTGCTGCCCACAATGCCACAACATTATCTTACAGCACTGTAGCACTACAACTTGAAGCATCTACTAATTCCAAAGCACCAATGGGGCCATTTATAGGGTCACAACAGTATGGTTCCTGCCGCTAGAAAAATACTCCTGGGAGCTTCTTATTTAAATGATGTTTTTCCTTTCTTTAGACATGAGCCACTATGATCAGCTACCGATAACCACTTAGAAGTGAGAGAGAGAAAAGTAAGACAACAATTATTCTCTGAGGCATATCAGGGAGATACACAGTAGAGAGTTCGCCGTATAACTATTTTTATGGTTCCTTGGAGAGTCAGGTATAGTCATTTTTGTGGTATCTTGAGAGAGCTTTGTGGTGCGTTGAAAGATCCAATTATAATTTTAATATGATAGTAGAATTTGTTGTTGAACAAGGTTGGACGTAGTTCCAAGCTTAAGATAGACTAGTATAAACTCTGGTGCTAATTTTGTCTTTTTTTTTTTTTGTTTTATTTTGTCTTTCCTTCTACTTCTATTATTGTTTAACTGAGAGGATCTGCTTCGTCCTACCAAAGGAAAATTGGTTAGGTGGTTATTATTAGATTGCTAAAACTTTACCAATAGCAAGAACTAAAGAATAGGGATTGAGAATATGTAGTTTAAACCATGCAATGTACTTTGACCCCACTTGGTGTCTCCTATTGGAATTGGCATATACTTTAAAAATAAGGGAACTCGTCATCCAAGCACGTGGGCGAGGATTGTTTTGTCTATGAATTATTTGGCAAAATTGTTGAAATTATCAACACCCAATATGGGCTTAGAGAGGAGGCAAGTGGGTGGTTGGTTTTGAGGGCTCTTTTTTTATGATGCCTCCAATTTTCAGCCAAATTGCATCAACAACAAATAAAGCATTATTTCACAATAAGATATACATTTACATATATATGTGGAATATATTTTTGGGGTTGGAAGCCATTTTGAGTGGCTATGGCTTTTTGGTGCCATTTCCCATGTAAATGCAAAGGGAAGAATTTGTATTGCATTTTGGCTCAACTTGTGTAACCCATATCCATAACTTAAAATGGGCATGTGGACTTTTCTAGTGGGTGTACAATGTACAATTCCATCAAACTCAAGGACAGATTACCCCACAATGTGCCCTCTAGGCCCTTAATTTAACCTATGGTTTGGCTCCTCGTTAGGGTTTAAATAGTTTAGACAATTGTGGTGTCGGGATGACGTTCCTTGTGTAGGGTATGTTAGTCTCACTGATTTGGCTTACCGATTTAACTACATATAAGAATGATATTTTATAACTCATTAGGGACTATACACACTCATCAAGTTATATATAAAATTTCAGTTCTTCAAACTTAATTCCCTATAGATTTGAACATAAAACAAATTTAAAATTCTCAATTTCGACCACACATAAATTTAAATATTCTAATAAAACCATGATCATTTCACCTTTCTTTTTAAATTATTTTTTAGTTCACCAATCCTTATGGGATTGGGTGGAGATTGAGCTTGAAGGTTTGAATCCAACCACACGTATTATTAAACAATAATAATAATAAGAATAAAAACTTAATTATTTAAACTCTATCTACTAGACAAAAGCTGGTAGTGAGTGAGTGGCACCGGATCCCTGGCCAGGGCAGAAAACAATATCTTATTTAAAAATTAAAAAAAAACAATCAAATTAGATTTAAAAAATTAATAAGAAAAAAGGAAAATGAACCTCTTGCATCCATATCCATAGAACCATATATAATACAGCTGAATTATTGGGATTTGTAAAGGCAACAGAAAGTCAGAAACTCAATATTTTGGACGATATGGGATCCGAATGTCTTGATATTGAGCTCATTTCGTTTATTATTTTTTTTTTCTTAAAGATTCCATTTAATATATTCGCTTCCAATTATTTTCATGTGTCAGACATAATATTTTTTTCTAAAATTAAATTATCACTGTTTCAAAATGTTCCTAGATTTGAAATTATCTTGTTTAAAAGAAAAATACAAATGGAAACAGGTTATGCATGCGAATAATATGTTTTTTGATTTATGAAAAGCATATATAGCTTTTAATAAAAAGAAAAATTATATTTAATATTTCAAAATATTTTAATATTATTACTGGATCTCGACATTGATCTAATAATAAAAAGCTATTGGCGAGTCCCTACAATTTCTTTTGCTTCAGATCATATGATTTTAGAAACAAGATCTAAATTCAAATCCAACATTAGTCACAAGTATGAGTGATAAGAAGGGGAAGAAAAAAAAGAATCCGGTTCAATTTTATATATTAAAAAAATGGACACGTTGGCTCTTGTCTAGTTTGCAGAAAACAAAAACATTTTCAAATATATGAAGGTACTTCTAGCATTTTCTTTATGAACAATATGAGGGGTAAAACACAAAAAAGCAAGAGAGATTCAACCATATAATCTTGAAATTCACGAATGAATTAAATTATTAATTTAATATACCATAATGGTTCTTTACAAATTTTCATATCAGGAAAATCAAATTAAAAATTATATAATATAACAATAATTGAATTAAAAAATTTTGATGATTTATAGAGAATAAAAAAGTATATAGTGGTACAATAATTTATGAAAAAAACGCTATCAATATATAATAAAAATATATAAATTGAAAAGAAAAATAAGCGTTTAAAGTATCTGTAGTAATTACATCAAAGAGATGATAATATATATGTATAATTTAAAAGGAATTTTTTTAAATTGAAAATTTATATAAAGAATATCTTCAATTTTGGCTATGAAGAAAAAACATAAAATTTCCCGAAGTACATGACTTTTTCATGAGTTTTTTTTTTCACAAATTTAGGAGGTATTGGATCTACCTCATATAAAATTCACGAATTATAATAAAAATAACACAAAAGAATGAGAAATCACGAATTATTTAAAAATAACAAAAGAATTGACAATCACTAGAGTTATATAAAAGTTACAAGGGAATGACAAATTGGGAGACTCGAACACAAGACGCCGTGGGGGCTAGAAGTGCAATTGCTATTATGATGAAGGAAACTTTCAGTAAAATTGTAACTAATAATGTATATGTGGCAATTTTCAGGGGACTTAGTCCTCTTTGGACCTTACAGTAAATCTTGTTGGGATTGGTGGAGTCAAAACGAAAGTTGATTGAGCTAGAGAAGAGTTGGGATCAAAATAGGATGAAAAACAGAGAAGTGGGACGCTGATGGCCAGTTAGGCCGCGGAGGCAGCGCCGCGGTGCTGGCCAGATGGGGGAAGCGAGCGATTTCCGTCTGTAGCGCCATGGCGCAGTTTCGATGTTTAAAAATACGCAGCCTCGGGTTTTAGGGTTTTACTAGTCGAAAAAGGGATTATTTGCAATCGATTTTGAGCGGGTTTTGGCAGCAAATCAGTGGCAGCGGCTCGGGCATTGGTAGAAGCTTTGGGGTTGATCAAGATCGATATTATCGGGTAATTGTATCTTGATTCTGTGAGTTTTTCATTCATGTTACTAAGTATTAATTATGTAAAATACTTATAAGTTAGGGGGCTTTTGTTGAGACCTCTAGGAAATATTTTGGGGAGTGTTTTTGTATCCAATCCTAAACAATATTAGTGAATTACCCACGTCTGAATGGAATACTGGACGTAGCCCTTAGTGGTAAATGTACTGTTTTCCATTACACACTTTTTTTGTGAGCATAAAATATACTAAAAAGATACATGTATTGTTTGTTGGAACAACCTTTACTCTCACAAACAGTTTAAATCAAGCACATATTATAAGAGATGTCGGGTACTGCAAGTCCAATACAAACCAAACCTAGTGATCAGTTCAGATGTTGTCAATGATTATTTTTTACTAAACATTGGTTCAATTCTTCGATCAATTCAAAATCGAAGTCACGGATTAACATAAATAAAAATATCAAGAAATTGAGATATGAAGTAGACAATATCATATTTTTTATTTTTGGTTTATTATTACATATGAAGTGATTTTGTTGTTGGCAGTAGATAGATATGTTTGAAAAGTTAAAGGTGTGTGGTTTTGTTGTGGGGAGGAAGAATTAGGTATGTGGGTCTTACAAAATCAGAGTGCTTTTCTTCTGTTTCTGAACTTGTAGGATAATTCAACTTCTTCAACCTTTGTGGTTGTGGTTGATTACTCATTTCTTCTGCTTTCCACCTCAATACCCTCACCACATCTGACATTCTAACTTACCACTCCTTTTTTCCTTTCGTCTCCGTCTTCGATCAAAAAACACATTTGATGCATGTATTTTTGTTAAAGTAACCATTTAATCTTTGAATTTGGTTTGTAACGATTTAGTCTATATACTTTCGAATCGATAACAATTTAGTTTCTAAAGTACTTTCGTATGTAACAATTTAGTCCATTTAGTTTAAAGATTGTAACGATTTAATTCCTATCATGAAAACTTTTGTTACGTTTTTTATATATATAGATCAATAAACCAATGAGGTACCAAATGTATTTATACTTTATAGAAACTAAATGGTCGTATGATAAAAAATCAACACTTAATTTTGATGAATTTTTCACGGTAGGGACTAAATCGTTACATAATAAAGTTTTGGAACTAAATTGTTACCAATTTAAAAGTATAGGGACTAAATCGTTACAAATTAAAGTTTAGAGAATAAACCGATACTTTTAGTGAAAGTACAGAGACCAGATGCGTTTTTTAACCTAAATTGTATTTGTTAAACTACAAAAATTTTCATTTTGTCTCTAAAATTTGAGTGACAATTTAGCTAGAAAGCTTAAAAGACTTGATAGGCGGGCGCATAATATCTTTTAAACTATATTTTCTTGTCTATTGTCCTTATTTTATCTAATTGATCACCTACTCCCTTTGATACATGTTGCCACGTCGTACTAAATGTTTAAGAATTGATAAAAACATTAATTTTCTAAGGTTTAGAGATTTAACTGACACTGATAACGAATTATTTTAAAATCTCATATTCGATATTAAGAAAAACAATTAACAAAATCATAAAATTGAATGGCAGAGTATCTCTAAATAGGAATTTGGTTTAAAAAGTATGAAAAACTAAATAGCCAAAGTGAATCTTTTTAAAAGTTAACCAAAATTAAAAAAATTGTGTATATTTCAATGACCAAATAATATATTAACCTTTATTTTACTTGTATGAGTTGTTAAATGGAACAAATCGATTTTGAGTAAATTTAAGAATGAAGCATCAAAATAATTGTTTGTGTAATTAATTAATACAAAAAAAAACTTAATGTTTAAATATGCAGTAGTTAAAATAAACAAGTTGAAATTAAAATCAATATAAATCACAAAAAAAAATGTCAAATAGAATAAGTTGAAATGAAGGTAATTAAGCTTAAGCAAAATCAATCCTGATTGAGTTCATGGTAAATCCAAGGTGGGATTGAATAATAAATATTATTGAAAATAAACCCACTTGGATATGGATTCCATCAAAATAATAATATCCATCAATTTCATTAGTAATTTCAGGCGATAATTTGCAATTTGGCCACCTACCATTCTTGACATTTTCAAATCTCTCTCTCTTTTTTTTCTGTGACATGTTCAAATTTCTGTTTCTTTTTTTTTTTTAGTTGACGAAGAAGAGTAGATTTAAAGATTAGGCTTATGTGGCCAAACAATTTTTATTTATTTATTTTCAACATAAACGGCTTGCTTTCTCTGTTTTTTTTTTTTAACCCGATGTGCTTCATTAAAACTATTTGGAAAAAAAAAACAAAAACAAGAACATTATCACTTCATTTTCCATTTAATTATTTTTATCTTTATTTAGTTGATCCGAGGGCCGAGAGTCTGTATCACTTCTCATTTTCTTCCTTAAATGAAATAATTAAAAGTGATTAAAATATTAATAGTTTTTTATAACCTTTTCATTTTTAGATACGTAACTATTTGATAATTATTTTTGTTTCTTATTTTTTATTTTTATTTTTATTTTAGTGATACCAACCGAACCTTATATCCTTGTTACTAAACTGAGGCGATATGCAATTCTTATACATGCGTAGTATTCATAATTGGATTAGGCTTTTTTTTTTTTTATTTGGATAAGGTTTGAGTAGGATTATGGAGATATTAAACATTAAAAGCTGCTAGCATATTGAAAATAATATTTTGAAATACAAAATCACCATTTTCTACTTCAATTTCAACAACATTATTGAATAGAGATTCGACTGTCTCTTTTTTTTATTTTTTTTTTTTTGTTAATATTGAGTGCAAAATTTAAACTTTTAAAAATCATGAATAAAATAATAAGAAATGCTGTATATTTTTATATTTAGTGATTCAGTTATTTTTAAAAACTTTATCCAATGCATGACACTTGGTGAATGCACGGGGTGCGAGAATTTGGATTTTAAAATCAAAGAAAAAGAGTTTAAAGTTTAAGACTCCCTCCAGTAACTTTTTTTTTTAATTTTCTATTTGAAATATTAATTAAAGTTTAGGTTTTGATTGGATGCCTAAAATTTTAGATAAAGATTCATTTTAATTATTATCCTTTATTTTAATAAATTATTTAACATTAACTCTTTTTTCTATTTTAATAAAAAAAATTAATCGTAAAGAGCTAAAATAAATGTTTTTATATAAATTAAGACAAAAACGTCTTTTCTATATATGGACTAAAATGGAATAAATTTCAAAATTTAAAAGATTAAAATTGAATGAATGCGAGTAAATTTTATAACTAAATTATAGTGTAGAAAAAAAAATTTGAAAAACTACTTTCTTACTTTTTTGAAAAATAAAACTCGAATTTTAAAAAGTATTTATTGAATTTTTCGTAACTTGCTTTTTGAAATTGTAGGGTGGAGATCTAATCTATCGTTTGGTTCAAAATTCGAAAAAAGGCAACCTATCATCCTATTTCAACATGATTCTTAAAAAGTAATTTTTTTTTTTAAGAAATCTTGAAAAATAATTATAATTATAATTATATATTAAAGATTTATTGTGTGTCCAGGTCATTGTGATGGGGACGTAACCATATCCTTTCGGCGCCAATTTCGAATTTATGCACGCGGGAATTCCACTCAAAATCTCCCTCCTCGTTATTCCATCATTTTCCCTAAATTGGGTTTTTTTTTTTTTCATTTTTCCTTCCAATAATTAATTACTGATTAAAAATTTTATTAAAAACTAATAACACAAAGTCCACTGTCCAACACAATCAAATAATCCTTTAACCAACATGACAAAGACAGAAAGCACTTGTTATCTTTTATAAGGTTATAGATTTTACTATATCATTAAATAAATGGTTATAATAAAAAAAATATACTATCAATAATATAGCAATAAAATAAAATAAAATTTGTTACTATCTTATTTTAAAAAATTAGCACAATAATGTAGCTAGGAAGAAAAAATTGGTATACTAATAACTATTACTCGTTAAGGCAAGAAGGGAGTATGTTCCCAAACTTAGCACCCTTGGTGTATTAAATAAACAAACACGTGTCGTGATGACGAGTTCGGAGTGCAGATCAGTACGCTTTTTGACACATAGTGGTTGGGGGCATAACTACTCCCTTCCCGAATTTTTAGTATGCAGTTTGCCGAAATTATGGAGGTAACCGTGTATTCAAAATTCAAACTTCTTCCGTAGGAACGGTTATGGATGATCCTTATAAATAACTACTGTGAGTGTGTTCAAGAGGTACGCGAATTATATTTTCTCTAATTTTATCTTACTCTGGACTTATGCTAACAAAAGCTTCGGAGTGCTAACTTTGGTTGTAGGTATAATTCTTTGAGTGTTCTCGAAGACTTATTGTGATTATCGGATATTCAATTTTTCGGTAAGAACAGTTACATATCTAATCCTGACTCCGATTTCATACAATTTTAGTAAACAACATCAAATAAATTCTTATTTCAATTGTAGAAAATTCATGGTAAACAACATCAAAGGAATAACATTTCCATTCTGATTGATTATCATTTCGATTCATTTCCATTTTGATTTCTTGACAAGTAAACAAACATCTCAAATATCTTATCAATAATATGTCCCATAAATACAAAGTAGATTATCAAATTACACAATATTTCTTCTAATTATAGCCAACCAATTCAAGTTAAAGGGTCTGTTTTGGTAGATACTACATATCAAATTATAATTGATCACTTAATAAAATATTGTCTAAGGTGTTTAACATCCTAAAAAGAGTACTATGTTTGATTTTTCATTAAAGAGTGTCCTTATTTTTAAAAAGTTTTATATTTCCTTTCTGTTTTCATCCTTAAATTATTATAATTTTTTTTACAACTTTTAAATGTTTTATTTTAGTTTCTTAAAATTTTAAATATCATCCTACATCATTTTTAGTCATTAGTAGTAAAAATTTGAATTTATTTCAAATTTCCATAAAAGTTTTAAAACAAATAAGAACTAGATTCAAGACTAAATATATCAAATAGTTTATTTTCAATTTGGTCCTGATCTTTTAAAAAATCTCAATTCAATCTTTAATGTATTAATTTCTCAATTAATTTCTTCTAAAAAAATTTTATTTAAAATCAGGTAACAAAAATCTCAAATCTCATTAAATGATGGATTATTACCATATTTGGACACATGAGACATGTCATCTAGAAAAATAAAAATAAAAATAAAAGTGATTGTTTCACCGGTTGAATTTAGACATCAAATATCATTCTATTAACATACTTATGTATTCAAATAATTTAACCATCATTTTAACTTTTTTTTTAAAGATGAAATTGAAAATTGCCCAAAAGATTAGGGACTCATGTGTGTATTTTGCCTAGATTAAAAATTAGACCATAAAATAAAAAGATAGTACAATTATATAAAATATATAATTTTAGTATTGGTTGGTGTGTAAAGAAAGAAGAAGGTTGGAAGGTAACCGGCCGACAACACCCACATCCCCCGAGACGCCTGTCACTCATTCATAGGAGAGGACCGAGCTAAAAAATAGATTAAAGAAATATTTAAATTCTATTTTTCACCGTATATTTTTTTGTTGATTTTATTTTCCATATTGTCAAAACCTTCATTTTATTATTTCGACCTTTAGTTTTTATATTTTTGAATTTTTTTTTGTCATTATACTTACAAAAAGTGATTGTTTTGGTCAAGTCATTTCATTTTATCATATTTTTAATATGTCATTTTACTCATTAAATTTATTGAAATATAATTTATATTAAAATTTTGTAAATGGAAATAAGATAATTGAAATTACAGTAAAATAATATTTAAATTTAAAACATAATAAGATCTTCGAAAATGAAATTATAAGATGACTCTCTCCCATCTGATGTTGTAGGAGTGAGAGATTTCTTTCTCAAGTTTGAGGTCTCATCCATTGAACACCTACTTTTGACTTTTTTTTATCCTCCTTTTACTAAAATTAGGTGTTAAATTTTGAATTTCTGTCTCTAAATTTGGACACAATTTCAATATCATTCTGATTCTGATTTTGATTTTGATTTTGGTTTTGGTTTAGTTTTAATTTAATATTCTAATTTTAGAAGTTTCAATTTGCTCTATATATAGTTTTGTTAGACAATGGTCTAATTTGTCTTCGTTATGATAGCTTTTTGGTCATCGTGAACTAATGTGGGATGTGGGCGGAGGATTGGATAAGAATAGGAAAAGATAAATATTGGATTAAATTAAAATTTTAAAAACTATAGAGACCAAATCGAGACCCAACCTAGACTATATAGATTAAATTAAAACTTTTAAAACTTTAGAGACAAAATTGAAATTAAGCTTAAATCATAGGACTAAATTAATAATTATTTTAGAAATGAGGAGTGTGGATACCATATTTGTCATTTCTAAATTTTAATTGATATTTGTAATACAAAATATATATAATTAACCAAAATTAAAAAAACAGTAACAAATTATTTGAAATTGTGAATTTAGAAAGGAGAATTGAAAAGATTGAAAATTAGTTTTTAAAAATATATAAAATATCTCTTCTAAGTTTCTCTCAATATTTCATATTCACCTACTTCTCCTTCACCCTAACAATTATCTACTTCTCTCTCACATTCTCCCTCTTCCCAATTCTTCAATTTTCTTCCATGTCCTTTTAAAAATTTTGTTCAGCCTCATTCCCACAAATGTCTCAATGTCCCTCTCCCCCTCGCAGTTAGGGACTACTCCACGTTTCTTTTGTCTTTATAAATGGATGGGGGATGGATTTTTCTTATAAAGGGCACGAAAAGAAACACGTATATGAAATATTATTTCTTCATCTCCTCTAATTGATTCAGATATTTCTCCTCACTCCTAATCCATAAATCCGATTAAAATCATCATTAAAAGGTTTGAAATCTTATATATATTTCAGGCTCTATTCAAATTGTCAAAATGTATGATGTGATTTGAATAGGAGAGATTAATTATGGAGGAATTCCACGAGATGAATATGATTTGATTGTGTGGAACATGTATTTTTTCCTATTCTCTTTTCACTTTTCTTTTATTTCATTTATTTTACTTAATCTTTAAAGGACATGCTTGATTAATTTCATAAGCTAGTTACATTCTTTGAAAATTGAAATGCTTGAAACCCATTTAAATTAAATGCATTGAGAGAAACGTAGATTTTTTTTCTTTTGACAAATGATATATGATATGCAGATATTTATCGACTTAAATGTTAGTCCATTGTAATTTGCATGAAATATTCTTCGGGTTAATTTTAGGATTTCAAATCATAACATTATCTTATCTAAGTATATTTTTATCTTTCATATTCTGCAAATTTTTAAATCAAACAAAATCTCTTGCATCGAAAGATTAAAAATCAACTGCAATACTTTCAAATTTAAAAAATAAATTGGAGAGTCAAACCGTGCGTAGTTCATCGGTTATTGACATGTATGGTTAAGAGTTCGATCTCCCACCCCACATGTTGTACTCAAATAAATTGGAGAAAATTAGGATTGCAAATCATGATATTATCTTATCTACGTCTGCGAACTCTCTAAATCCAACAAATGAGTAGTGTTCCTTAAAATTAATTGTTACGAAATTCCATGTGAACTAATTGTACAAAATTCCCATTATTTTTATCGTTTTGTTTACAAAATCAGTCTGAGAATTAGTTGTATTCTTTTTTTTTTTTTGGATTTTTCCAAATTCAAAAATAAAAGAAAATCTCATGCAAGATAACAAAAAAAAGGTCCATTTTCATCAATTTTGAGAAAAAAATAGTGTTTTTCTTTTATGGAAAAATTCCATTTAGAGTTGAAATTTTCGTTTTAAATTAAATTTCAATATAATTCAAAACAATTTTTATAAAATAATTAAAAATAAATTTTAAAAAAACAATAACAAATTTTCAACAAATACAACAAGTGAAATTGAGTATCTTTTTTGAGATTATTAAATTTCTTAAATACATGAAATTTCTCAAATTTCTCTCAAAAGATAAATTTCAATATTTAAAATGACATTTATACCGCCCATAATCATTAATCCCTATCTTATTTCTAAAATGTAATAAACTTAAAACATTTAAAAATAATTATAAAAAAAAAACTTTGGACTTTCAATAATTTAATAAATTGGATAATAAAAAATAAAATAGTAACAATTTTTACCCGGGTTGTAGTTGCTAATACATCCCCTTATACATAGCCAAATTTCTTTAATTTCTTTTAACTGGATGGCCAATCACACTCGAAACGTGTCACAAATATCTCCTTTTTTACAATGGTGCACTTGAGTTTACTAAGTGCTTTTACGTCAATGGTAGATGCATAAATTTTATACGTATGCCATGTCTGCTCATAAGAACCAATCCGAATAATCTAACAACTTTTTTTTAATCAAGAAAAATTACTTGCATTTGTTTTCATGATGTGACAAGACTCATCCTTAATTTCCCACATCTCTACAACCATCAGCTTAATTATTTTTTTGTCAAATCGAACATAGCTCAAATGGTTAAGACATCTATCTCTAACCAAAAGGTCATGAGTTCGAATCTCCACTCCCTTCGTCGATATCATCCTCGAAAACATAATAATAAATCTAGCAATTCCTTAAGTAGCAAGAATAAATTAAAAATTTCAAATACTTCCCATGCTAGCCACTCTCTCCCATTTTGGATATCCATCTCTTTCTCAAATCTACCTTTCCTATACGCTCCAACTTTTCCTTTAATGATGTAATGTCTTACTAAAATTTTACATAATTTAATGTTATCTGTTATAAAGTCTTGTCTATTGGTGTAAATATTTACAATGGGAACTTTGACGTCAACTTACGTATGGTTAAATAATTAAAGTATTAGTTGCCTCACTTAAAAGTTAAAAATTTAAATTCATACTACCGCTTCTTCTTAAATTCACAAAATATATATATACAATGTAAATTTTGGTTCTATTGTCATATTTATTCTCCATTCATCTCTAAATTTATAAAGTTTTAGTCTTCAAAATTTTCATACAAACCTGATTTGATGTAATTATGTCTTTTATTGATTTATCGGTGAGTAGATATCTATTTGAGGAAATGTTTAAAGCCTACTATTAAATTCAAGATATTTGTTAAATAATCAACATATTCAGAATGCCCCTTTCAAAATTCAAATTTTCTCACCACATTCGTAATGAGTCTTAAAAAAAAAGACAAATCTTTACGGCCTAATAACTTCAAAACAAAATTTTAATAAATTTTGTATTTAATTACTTTGAATTTTTGTTAAATAAATAAGGAAAATTTTAAAAAGAAAACAAATATTTAAAAAGTAGGAATGTCAGTATCAGGGAGATCCTTAAAACACGCTACCAAATGATACGTCACGAAAAAAAAATAATGCTAAAAAAGGTACTCTCATTTATGATTTTTTTCGGAAAGACTCTCATTTATGTTGAATAATGGTATTTAAAAAAAACACACACACAAAAAGGAAAACGGAAAAAACAACAACAGAATTGGGTTTTTAGGTTGAAATTTGTGAGTTTGAAAGGATATTCAATGATTGATTTTTTTTTCAAAGGTAAATATGTTAAACAAACAAAGTGGAGGATCTCACAACTCGAGATCAAGGCACAACACCCATCGGGCAGACACAAGACAAGAAAACAAATTTCAGGTCGAGATAAGCATAGGATCAGAGCTCAAGCAGCAACTCCTAAGCCAAAAGTAGTATAACGAAAATAGACCTCAGTTTTCAAAGTGCACAAGAGGGCAGAAGGCGACCGTCCCACCCCACCCCCACCCATGAACTCTAGCATTACGCTCCCTCCAAATAAAGGAAATAGTTGAAGTCCATGTCAAATGCCACACACGACGACGAGCAGACTTCTCAGCACTAATGTGACAAATCCAACAAGCTCAGTATACCAATATGAAATCCGGTAAGAAGAACCAACCCAGGCAATCATTACAGACCAGACCTTCCAACTAAAAGGACACTCAAAGAACAGATGATCACGGGACTCAAAGCCAGCACAAAACACATAAGAAACAGGAACTGAAGAATCCCAACGACATAAGCGATCCCGCATAGTAAGTCAATAACGCACCGCCAACCAAGCAATGAAAGAATGCTTCGGAATGTTCCCATCGAATCAAAGCAAAGAGAACCAAGGAACAGGAGGCTGAGCTGACCACAACACATCGTCCCACGCACTCAACACTAAAAGAAGACCCGACGACGCTGGAATCCAAATGGGTATATCTTCCTTCCCAACCAAAACCGGCACAGATGAAACCTCAGAGACCAACTGACGAAGATCGGGCGACCCATGAGGCCAGCGCCACGAACGATCGGGAAAAAGAAAATAAGAAACCTTTGTTCGGGACAAGCTTGCAGCATCGTTGATAATCCGATCACCAAACCTCAGATAAATCGGACCCCCGGAAGCCAAGCATCATGCCAAACAAAACAACGGTGACCAACTCCAATCGCAAACTGAACCAAAGGCCGAAAAGCATCCCAGACAGAAAGAATATCCCGCCAACACCAAGAGAAGCGAGGTGAAACATGAATAGTCCAAATACATTCCCCTCGAAGAATCTAGGCCTCCACCCAAGCCATCCATAGAGAGCCAACCAGCGTAAAGAGCAGCCAGAGCAGCTTCATTAAAGCAGCCGAATTCTAAGAAGCCAAGTGACGCACGCCCAAACCACCTCCCCACAAAGGAATACACACCTCAGACCATGCCACCTTAGCCCCTGATCGCCCGCTCTCACGATCCTTCTACAAGAAAGAACGCAGAATCTGCTCAACATCATGAACAACCCGAGCTGGAAGAAGAAACACACTAACCTAATAAACCTGAAAATTCTGTAAAACCGACCGAATAAGCTGCAACCGGCCAGCAAAAGAAAGCACTAGAGCCGACTAACTCCGAACACGAGAGACACTTCGCTCAAGCAGAGGTTGACAATCACGATCAGAGAACTGGCGCGAAAGGGGCGAGACCCCGAGATAACGCACAGGAATAGAACCCATCGAAAAACCTAAGAAAGCCGCCAACTGCTCCACCTCAACATCAGGAAAACCAGCCCCAAAAAATGAGCTCTTGTGAGTATTCACCACAAGCCCTGCCAACTCTCCAAAAGATGTCAAAACATCATTAACAAAAGATAAATAACCAAGATCCCCAGGATAGAAGATCATCCGATCATCTCCAAAACATAAATGAGTCAGACCAACCCTATCACACTTCTGATGAAATCGAAAACCTAGCGGCGGCTTATTCAACATCTGAGACAACACCTCCATGACCATAACAAAAAGGTACGGAGATAGATGATCCCCTTGACGCAACCTACGACGACCATGGAAGTACCTCTCAAGTGCACCATTCAAAGAGACTGAGAACATGGGGGAGGTAATACAAGTCCGAACCCAATTCACAAACCGGGGTGGAGTCCCAATAGCCAACAAAAGACCAAAGAGAAAATCCCAATGAATAGAATCATAAGCCTTCTGAAGATCTACCTTTAGAACACACCGACGAACTCCCCTACTCAAATGATAACCCCTCACAAACTCCTGACATAACAAAATATTATCCACAATACGACACCTGACACAAAATATTATTCAAGAATTGATTTTGCTTTGGAAAAAAAAATATTGATTTTAGGTAGGGATCAAATTTAACTTTTTGCGAAGCCTAATTCCAACGAAATTAATGATTTTTTAAAGTTTTCTTTTTTTTTTTGTTTTTTTTACATGATTTCTTGTTAAAATTAATGGGTTTGCAAAAATTCAACTGAGGGTTAAAATTGAAATATTTATTAAAATCTAATGTACAATTTTATGAAATTAAAAATTTAAAGTGAAAATTGATATGCCTTGCTAAGTTTAGAGCACAAATTAATTTTTTTCTCTCATATCAATTAGTATTTATATTTTTCATTAAATTATAAATTTAGTTTCTAAACATTTAATTTTGATGCGTTGGTTCCCTTAACACTTTATTTTAGATACGTGCTAATTGAGTTAATGAATGGTAATTTGGTACAACATGACACAAGTGAGTACACTAATGGGATAAAATAGATTTGATTCACAACCACAAACATAAATAGGAATAGGTAAAAAATACATATAAAACACACTTGTCATGTCAAATTATAATTCGTTCCTCCAATAAATTTGCCACGTCAATATATTGAGTCATGATATATAGCAGTGAGATCTTATTATTAGAGCTAAAATCAAAAGTTATAGGTAGTAGTAGGTGCATAATTTAAACTTTAATAGACCAATTATGAAATAATATGAACTAAAATTACAATATAACCTTTTCAATGGTGAGCTATTTCAATATGACGGAATTGATTGTCAAAATAATAATAATAAATAATGACGGAGTTGCATAATGAATTTGTTTAAAATTACCCCTATAAATCAATTATTAATTATTTATTATATCATGCCGCATCTCATCTCTTACAATAATAATTTTTTATGGATAAATCTGAACATAGTTCAATTAGTCATGATATATAGTTTTAATAAAAATGTCGAAGTTTGAACCTCCCTATAGTTGAACTAAAAAACTCTCGATTCTATTTCATTTATGTTATTTTACTTTAAAAAAAACAACGTTATTTCATTTAATTAACAAAAGCACACAAAAATAGTAATAATAAAATAAAAAAGAACCGAAAGGTGGCGTAAATAGCACAAGAAAAGGAGACATAAATGTGAGAAAAACGTTATAAAAAACAAACCGACTTCAGAGAGAGAAAAATGTTGACGTACTATTATTTTGGAATAAAATTAAATCTTATTTTCTAACTTATGTTCATGGTAATACATTACATGATTGAAACTGCGTTATTCATCTGTTAAAATTAAAATAAAATGATCAAAATTATTACTTTTTCTTTAGTCCAAAGACCAAAAGAAATATTTTGATAGTTTAGGAGTCAAAATAGATAAACCTAAAAATTAAAGTCATGTTTGGTAACCATCCCTATTTTAAATTTTAGGTTTTTTCTTAGTTTTCAACCTTTTGTTGTTAAAAACTAAAAACGATACATGTCCAGAAGTTTACGTCAGGAGTACAAGTTCATATAACTATGGAAAAGTATAAAATTTAACTAGGAAGATGGTAATGTATATCAATTTTTACTCTAAACTTCAAATTTCATCAAATTGCACCTTACACTTTAATAAATGTTGCAAATTTTTACGGTAGCTTTTCATTTGAAAATTTGTTTCAAAAATATTCTTACAAGTGTCAAATGAAGTAATAAAACATATATTAAGTTAAGTACGAACTGGATAGGAGTTATACAAAATCGACACTGGACTTTTTTTCTTTTCTTATGAAATTGGCAAGTTTTGGTATAATTATTTAATAGTATATTTTATGCATCAGTCAAATTTAATTTTTATTACAAAATGAAGCCAAAATTTTTTTTTATTACAAAATAAAAATATGCATACTCTCCATTTCGAACACAAGGATACAAAATCAAAGTGGACAAGGCAAGGCCAACAAATTAGGGAGTATTTTCTTACCTAAACATTACAATAAATGTAATTTAATCAATTAAGGACTACGTGAATCCGTTTAAATCCAAATACATATAACATCGTTAAAATAAAATCTATATAAAATAGAGATAACAATGGAGTAAAATTGAATAGACGTGACGAAGCAAAAAGAACGGCCCACAAGTGGC
This sequence comes from Momordica charantia, assembly GCF_013281855.1. Taxonomy (NCBI): domain Eukaryota; kingdom Viridiplantae; phylum Streptophyta; class Magnoliopsida; order Cucurbitales; family Cucurbitaceae; genus Momordica; species Momordica charantia. The sequence continues at coordinate 25,539,743 of NW_028275167.1, read as the reverse complement.
CACTTGGAGCTGCGGCATGCTGTGTGTGACTGCGTCCAATAATTTCCAAAAATACCAAACATATTATTATTTGATATTGTGGTATGTGTGAGAATTAGAAATTAAATTAAATGATTATTAATTATTTCCCCGGCTGGGCTGATGTGGCGGGAAAGTTATTAACTACAATTAATGAGGGGATTTCAATTCCGGACGACACGGCGTTAAGTTAACGGCCGTGTAGTAGTTGATGACGGTTAAGCTACCGAATCTGTACGGTGGAGATTCTGTTTGTAACATTAATTGCGCTCCCAAAACATTTCACGGGTCTTCTGTGACCCCGACATCCCCTGCTCCCTGCTTTTAAATTTTAATACCACCCATTTTCAAAAATTAAAAATACTAAAATTTAATATTGTCAATCCACGATTTTTTTTTTCTTTCGAGTTAAATAGTTTTTAGAATTGTATTTGCTTCCTCGTCTAAAAATAGAAATATAAAAATAAAGATTCCAACCAAAGATACAATTGTATTTCATATTTTCAATAGTTTTGTTGGATAGTGGATTTGAAAAATGAATCCCAATTTAAAACAATGTTTAAAATGTGTAATAATATATTTTTAAACTAAGTATTTGGTTCAATCTAAAATATTATTAATTAATTTATTAATGTTATAAATTTTGTAAGGTTATTATTTTACAATGTTTATAATTTATAATATATTATATTTTTAATTTTTTTAATTTTAACAAAAATGAAATGAGTTTATAACGTGAAATAGTATATTATTTTGCATTTTAAAATCACAAATTATGTTGTTTTATAATTTCTATTATTTAAATTATTTGGATTATATAATTTGAAAAAACAGTTTTTAAAAACAAATATATCAAACAGACACTAAATTAATTTCATTCAATAAATCAGAAAACATAATTCAGATGGCATACCAAACCATAGGTAAATATTTTATGTTAGACTTTTGGATTTGATATCTAAATTAATTTGGTCAGCTATATTTTCTTTATAAAAATTCTTGCTTGACATTATGTGAAGTTTGCATCAAGTATAATATCAAAAGTTAGGTATATAAGCCGTCTTTGATTTATTTACGTTAAATATTTATGTTGAGTTATTAGTTTATTATAGTTTGAGTTTAGTTTCAATTTTAATTTCAATAATTTTAAAAGACACTTCAAATTAAATTTCTACCGATGAATTTAGGTCATGTTTACTTATTACAAATCAGAATGAAATCAATCGAAATCAAATAAAAAAAGTATAAAACAATTAAACAAAAAGCTATGGGTCGGATAAAAGTAGAAAAGTAATTGTAATTAATGTGCGGGACTCACAAAAACAAGAAAGAATGAATAAAGAATGAGAACAAGATTGATGAGGGTGTAGGAGACGAATGGGATGCCCATTTTTAAAGATTGTGAATGAAAAGATTGTGTTGGTCTCACGATTTGATTCTCATTTCTACAATTTGGTAAACATTATTAAAATGAAAAAATTGATTGTCCGTTCCCTTCATTCCCATTTCCATGAAGTAAACATGTTCTTAGTTTCAAAGTCGTCTTAGTAATTTTGAAAGTTACAATTTTCTTTTTTCATATATAAATAAACAACACTGCATTAAAAAGAAATAAGACAACTATAAAGATTAATGGTCACTATCCACCACAATCTCTAATTTTGAAAGTTACAATTTTTAGGTTCTTATGGTCCGGTTAAATCTGTGTTCCTCACCCGTGTTCCTCACCGTATAACTTTGGGAACAAATCTTTTTTCTTTTTTTTTTTTAAATGCTGGAAAAAAATCATTTAAGTATAACCATTTTGTTTCCAAGCTCAGATAAACAATTTCATTGCTAAGTAAGATAAATTATTTTTAAATTGAATATTTTTACCTTTCTTAAAAATACATTTACATTCTTAGTTAAATTTAAAAAATAAAATTAATTTTTGAAATATGTTATTTTTAGTTTTCAAAATTTATTTTAGATTTTTAATATATTTATAAAAAGTAGGTAGCAAAACAAAGAAATACATAAGTGAAAATAATGTTAACGGGCTTAATTTTCAAAAACAGAAAATTAAAAATAAAATATTATAAAAGGGAAGAATAAAAACCACTATTTATTAGAGACCATGTGCGAAGCTTGCTCCAAATAATTGCAAAAGTGAATATTATTAGATACATTTTTTCTCTCCCAAATCACAATTTAAACGGTCGGACATGAAAATGATAAATATATTATTCATCTTAGTCTCTCCAATAGTTAAGATTATAATAATAATAATAATAATAATAATAATAATAATAATAATAATAATAATATAAAGGTATTTCATGTACAGCAAAATAAACTCAAGTAATTGAAAATACATCAACGGCATTTTAGATTTGAAAATATAGACAAAAAAAAAAAAACCTTAAAATTTCCCTAAAATGTCTACTAGTCTATTAGCGATAAATACTACATTAGTGACAGACTAAACATTTATTACTAATAGATTTTAGGAGTAACGGACGTTTGATAGACTATATCATGATTTATTGAAGTCTTAATATTGATAGACTATATCAATGTTTGACGTTTGATATACTATATCATTCATAGATTTTTATCACTAATAAACTATTGATCTAGAAATTTGGTCTTCTGAGATCTCGCCAATTTCTAGAATAAACGGACCGATGAGACCGGTGTAGTTCTTGCCACACGGGCTCCGATGCTTAAGTTAGCATCAAATTAGTCGAATATAGAGATTAGGGTGTTTTGGCATACCTCTAGGGTTTGGTTCACCTTTCTATTTATAGAAGTCGAATTATAATCTCTTTAAGGTTTACCACAGTCAAATCCTCATACATCTGGGGCTGCTCACTTCGTTGTGGGCTTTAGGTCGAATCGAGAATCAAGGTAGGACAATTCGGGTGGGACTGGGAAATGGTTGGGATGAACTGCTACAGTTCTCGGCCGGGGGCCGGCTCCCCTTTCTTGGTTCGTGCTCTCTCGAGTTTCCTTCGGCCCCCGTCACTTGGTCCGTTCTCCTTTTCTATTCCCATAACAGTAGCCCCCACTCTCAAAATAGAAGACAAAAGCATGCTAAGGCTTCTATATTGAAAGTATTTGTTATGTGACGTGATGGCTATTTTTGTGGAATAGCCTTATTTTTAGTCGTCGTTGGTTGTCGTCTCTATGAGCTAACTTTCCTAGCCTCCATTCTCTTTTGTTGTAGTTGACTGTAATCAAGTCTCTTGAGCTCTACCATACGGTTAGTCTTAGTTTTAACCGTCATATTTTTGCCTCGGGATCTAACTTTTAGCTGGGCTAGCGGTACCACTCTTGGGTTTCTAACATGTTTGGCCTTTTGCCCATGGTTTTATATCCCAGGGTTTACTCTTAGGTTTCTAACTTATTTGGCTTTTGCCAATGGTTTTATACCCTGATTCCAGTCGATACCTTCAATCGTTGTCGATTGTCGTTTCATGGGCTGGTCTTCCTAGCTCCATAACATTTCTACATAGTTGGCTGCAATCAAGTCTCATGGGCTTTGCTATATGGTTAGTTTTAACCGTTAGAGCCTTGGGATCTAACTTTTAGCTAGGCTAGGGGTACCACCCTTTGGTTTCTAACTTGTTTGGCTTTTGCCCATAGTTTTATACCCTGGGTTTCTTTGATTGGTTTGGTTTGCATGCTTTTTGTTTCAACCTTGATGGGCCTGTATGCATGCCTATTGGTTCGATCTATGCCCTTGTGCAAGTGTACACAATCGATGTAGCAAGTGATAAAAAGAGATCGTATCCACAGGGATTGATGGTTAAACACTTCAATAATCACTTAAGATAGGGGGTTTTAAACAAGCAAAGTATGTATAACAAATCGGAAAACTAAAGTAAATCAACCTAAAAAATACACCAATGAACTAATGTTAAAATGAATTAAAGATAGATGACAGCAAAATGTCTAAGGAACATGCGCAAATATGAACTGGAATACTGATATTAAAGTGAGTAAGGGGGAAGCGGTTAAGTGACTCTTGTGAACTTAAGCAAACGATGTTACAGCATAAACAATGCTAGAACATTGGCCAAACAGATATAGAATCTTTCCAGATTTCCCAGATTTTCTACTGTTAACATTCATAGACAAACAATAACAACATATATGCACAGTTTTCATGACCAAGCTAGGTGATGCTTATCCCTAAGTCACCACACACTAAACTCAAGTAGACTCTATCTCGAGATGAAGTATTTCGCTTCCTATTACGATTTTCCAAAAGCTAACAAAAAGGTATTACAACATGGTGATCAAGCATATTGAAAATAAATTTACAAAGCAACTTCAACTCAATGTTCTTCATCATTTAAAAACAGTAACAAAGTCTACAGCCACAAAGGTTCACAACAATCTCTCCCTCACAAATTAGATTAGCTACACAAAGCCATACAATAAAATCAAATACAAACTAGAATGAAAATAAAACAAAGAGATTCAAAGATGAAGAGAAGGAGCTGAAGGTTTCAGCTCAAAGCGAAATCCTCTTGTTCTCTGTTTCAGTAGTAGATTTTTGGGCTTCTTCTTCCTCTTCCACGAGCAGCTAGAGAGGTTTTCTTGGAGAGCGGGATGGTTGATTCTAAAATGGAGTGGGGAAGAATTCTCTTGGAGGTTGCCTTAAAAAGGGACTTTTATACCCATTCTTAATTTTAGGGCAACACAAAGGATAAAGTGGGCTCCAGCTCTAAATTCCAGATATTTCTCCGAGTTACTATGGTAAATCCCGTTGAGCAGTCCTTTCACTGTTAGTTTGTCGTTTTCTGCTGCTTTCTGAATTTGGATATGATGCTGTAGCATCATCAAAGCTGTAGCAAAATGCACTAAAATTAGCTCAATTGTAATTGACAATACTACAATGTAGAAAGCTAGTATGTATAATCTTTTTAGCACAAACTCAATGAATAAGGGTGCAAGTGATGCTATCTTTAGCTAATTTATACCAACATTATACCAAAATAACTCTCTATTTAGAGAGTTATCAATGCCTTTTTCAGCACCTTTGGGTTATCTTCCTCGGTTTCACTGACTGGCTTCTAGCTTATTGGTCTGTTTCTAGGTCTGTCCCAGTTTGAGTTCTTTGACCATCAATTGATTAACCTACCCATGCCCCCACTTGATGAGTTTTCATTTAGAATAAAGATAAATGCTTAAGTAGTAAAGAATTAATTAAACTGCACATGCTAGAACCAAAAGCAAGTAGAAATTTTCTGAAATGTAGGTCAAATGTAATTTGAAATGAAGTAAATGATAACCTATATAAGCAATTATAAAAAATTTAAGCCTAAATTCTTAATAAGGCAAAAAGGAGAGTAATATTGTCCTGTGTTATCAGGCCGTTATGCGTCATCTTGAGATGGTGTAGTAGCATCCCTGCAATACTCACTGCTCTCTTCCGATTCTTGCTCGGATGAGTTTGTCATTGGAGTGTATTTCTTCAGAGGGTCTCGTTGATACAACTGGTTTTGAGTTTTGTCAAGATCCCGTTTTGAATGGAGTAGTTCCTCTGTGCTCATATATTTTTGAGCTCGAGCCAATGCTTCTGAGAAGGTTGTTGGAGTCCTCTTTCTAAAAGAGAATGACAGCTCTTTATCTCTTATGCCAAATAGGAAAACGAGTAGTGATATTTCGTCGATGAGATCTTTGACTAGTAGTCTCTAAGGCTCTCAGTTGATTCTTGCTTTATGGTCAGGAGGTAAGTCACAGGTTGACTCCTATTCTGCCATCCAGCGAATTGCGAGACAAATGCTATGGCCAGTTTTTTGAAGGAGAAGATTGATTTTCTTCTTAACTGTCGAAACCAGATACGAGTAGTGCCAATTAACGTGATAGAGAACACTCTGCACTTGATTGCTTCTGCCATCCCGTAGAGGTCCATCCATTCTCTATATGCCTCCAAATGGTCAAAATGATCTGTTAAGCCGTCGTATTGCTTTATAGTAGGGAATTTGAACTTTGGAGGGATCTTTTCTCTCACTATTTCTTCCACGAATGGGGAATCTGTTTGCTCCATAATCTCCTCAAGATCGTATCTTCTGTCCTTTCATTTCTTACTACATTTCTGTGATCTTTCTGTATGCTCATGTCGGCGAGGTGTTTTTTCTTTATGGAGCATGGTGTTCTTGAGGCCTGGTCGGGTTTCTTGTCGACGGAAAGTATCATTCTGTGTTTTGTCGTTCCCTCCCATTACCAGTTTACTCCGTGCTAATGGGCTGTTCGTCAACTATTTTGCGTCTCCACTAGTGAGAGCTTTGCCCTTTCGTGGATCTCGTACAAGTGTTGGTGGTCTCTCCTCTTGTTGCTCAAGTCTCTCAAGAATGAGAGATATGTTTCGGTTCACTCCTGCAATCTTCTTTTTTAAAGTACCCGTTCTCTTGTCGTTCAGAAATTTCTGCCTGTTGCTCTTTCTACCCTGGAATTTGTCGCCTTGTATCACCCAGGGCCTGCTCGGGAAGTTGTCGACTTGTTTCACCCTTAGCTGTCTCGGGTGAGGGCAGCCTCCCAATCTAATGACGTTCGTTGCTAGCATGTTGCGGTCTATTTCCGGAATTCATGTCAATTTGTTTTTCTCAGGATCTGTCTTGGATTTTGTTGATTCGCTTCACCCTAAACCTTCTCGGATCCGAGCAGTTCTCGGTCAACTTGTTGATTGTCTTGACTTTTGGATCTTAATCGTCCCTTCTTAGATCCGAGCAATTCTCGGTCAACTCGTTGATCGTCTTGACCTTTTGATCTTAATCGTCCCCACAGACGGCGCCAATTGTTGATACAGAAATTTGGCCTCCTGGGATCTCACCAAATTCGCACCAAACTACTAGAATAAAGGGACCGATGAGACCTGTAAAATAGAATAGTACTAAGACCGGTGTGGCTCTTGCCACACACGGGCTCCGATGCTTAAGTTAGTATCAGAGTAGTCGAATGTAGAAAGTATGATGTTTTGGCATACCTCTAGGGTTTGGTTCACCCTTCTATTTATAGAAGTCGAATTCTCATCTCTTTAGGGTTTACCCCAGTCAAATCCTGATACATCTAGGGCCGCTCACTTCGTTGTGGGCTTTAGGTCTAATCGAGAATCAAGGCAGGACAATTCAGGTGAGATTGCAAAACGGTCGGGATGAACCACTACAATTCTAGGCCGGGGGGCTGAGAACTGGTCTCGACGCCAAGCACTGCTCGAGGCTAAGCACGGGTCGACCGGGGGCCGGCTTGGGTCGTCGGGCACAGGCCCCCCTTTCCTGGTTCGTTCTTTCTCTCGTGTTTCCTTCGGCCCCCGTCGCTTGGTCCGTTCTCCTTTTCTCTTCCCATAACATAAACTATATCAATGATAGACGTACATCTGATAGACTATACTAATGATGAATGTTTATTACTATTGGTAGACCAACCTCTATCACTAATGGAATATATAAGTGATAGGCAAATAGACTACATAAGACTAAAATAAAAGATAGACATCATTGATAGGTTGATAAACGTATATGAATGATATATGACGATAAAAAGAGATTATGTAAAAATGTCAAAAATAGACGCACAATATACTTAAAAAAATGATCATATTTGAAAAATCATAAATCCTGTTCTTATATGTGTAAATATGACCATGTGAATTGTCACTATTACTGGTAAATTTAAGGTGATGTGTAATGTCAGCCTTAAAATAACTCAAACCTTGAAAAAGAAAGGTGGTAGGCTTACAAATTTTTTAAAATAAATAGATTCAGTTGTTGATAGAGTTATATCATTAGTGAATAACAAACTAGAAGAAACAAGAAATCAGAAGGTTTATGTTTTCAATGATATTCTAACGTTAGAAGGTAAAAATATTTTGAAATCAATCTTCTTAACAAAATCTTAGTTACCACTCTATATCCATTAAAGAAAGGAAAAGAAAAAGAATAGAGATTCATATGAATTCAAACCATCTTCCTCCACAAATTAATCTAAAAAAAAGAATAAGTTGAAATTTATGGAAGAAAAAGTTGTGGAGTGGATAAGGAGATGATTGCGGCTAATAAATCTTTTCTCATTATTGAACTTAATCATTCTTAATGTTTGAAAGAGAATATAAAGAGGATAAATTAATATGTGGCAAAAGAATTAAATTAATCTTCTAACAAAAAAAAAAGAATTAAATTAATTAAAAAAAGTAACAGAGAGAATTGGAATGATTATGTCTAACTTTAATTAGTGACACAAAGAGGAATAATTAAAGGCTGCGTTCGTTCAAGATTTGACCAAAATCAAAGTTTAGGGTTTCATTGGCTAAATTACCATCGCATCAAGTTCAAACCAAACGACCAATATTTCTTATACTTTTTCTTTTTTACTATAACATAATTTATTGTACTTTTCTTTATAAATATGAACCCTTTTGATTCTTTTCTCACATATATATATATATATATTCTTTTATCATTTTGATAAAACCAATCCTTTTAACTTTTTTAATATTTTGATCTTATATAACATTTTTCTATAGCAGTCGAGTTTCGTGTTAAAAATTTTGTGGAGTGCAGGGATTTTGAACCTCCAATATCCATAAATGAATGATATGATCTTTACTATTAATTGAACTAGGTTCATGACGGCAATTTTTTTTTTCTTGGTTAGAGTTGAAGTATATAAACAAGTAGATAATTGAGACATTTTTTTTTATTTCACTTGCCCGTATTTTATGCATAAGTTGTTTTTAACTGAGTTTTTATTGAAGATTTAAATTCTATAGACTTAATCATTACGTACGTGTCTAGTACTATAAAAACTATAAATGTATAAATTAGACTAAAATGTTATAAGAGTTAAGAGTTGAAGGACTAATATTATGTTGGGATGTTTAACTACTTATACTAGTTCATGGAATTTATATTTAGCCATATTAGATGTATTTTAAATTTTCAAGGTAATTTGCAACATAGTAAATAGCATAATAGAAGTTGCATGGAAAATCAACTGACGATAGAAATCAAATTTTTTAAAAAAGGGTATCAATTTTCAATTTCCTCAAATTATATTTGAAGCTAATTGTTGATTTGATTTTATTTTTTCTCTGTTAAAACTAGGCGTATCAAAAGGGAATTAGATAAAGACATGAAGAAATGCCAATAAAAAGAATTTAACTCACAAAACGCTGAAATTTGCTAAATCAACGATGAAGACACAATATTAAGAGATTCTTGTAATTATCGTCATGTAGACTTTATTGATTTTTTTCTAAAAAAAAATATAAATGGTCAAAATAACAAAAATAAATAATAAAATAAAATAAAATACTTGTATTGATGACGTGGAATTTGCAAGCGCAAGATAATAAATAATTAAATCTTACAAGTTACAAAGACAAGTCTATTTTTTTAAGTACTAATTAAATCAACATGGTGGTCGATGATGATGATTATTATTAGTATTATTTTGTGATTTTCATTCATTAATTTATCACCATTGCTTTGTGTAGTTCATGTTGGTAAAATAATATGATAAAAAAACATATATCTAATTTATGTAAATGTTTTGAATTTAAAAGAATTGATATTTTTTTAAAAATAATATTAAATATAAGATAGTTAAACACATTTGATTAAAATACTATTTTATCCTCAATGTTTGAACCTAATTTATTCTGGTTGTTATACTTTCACTTCTATAAAATCTATTATGGTTAAGGTTTTTATATCGATTTTAATACAAATACGAGGTTATCTATTTTCCAATTTAAAGCTATGTGTGTCCTTAAATAAATATTCTCATGACATGATGAAAATATTTGTATGTGAAATGCATTATGAAAATTCAAATGAGAGATCAAAATACACTTTTGTATGGAGTTTAAAGGTGAAATATAATATTTTAAGTTATAGAATGTGTGACGCTCGAGTAGTAAGGGGGGACATGAATGAACGATACCACATTCGAATGAAAGGGATCCTTGAGATCATAGAAACATGGTTAAGAAAGACTTAAAAGAATTGATAGTCACTCACTATCTACACTGCACATTTTTTGGTAGCTCAAGCCTAAGAACTACAAAATTAAGTGTACTTAGTTTGGAATAATATTGGGTCGAATGACCTCCTACGAGACTTTCTTAAGAAGCAATATTGGAATGTAGAGGAATGGTAGGGCAGCAAAGCTAAATCTGAATTTTAAATCTCGATTTGAATCCTGGATCTAGGATGTTACAGAATGCAACCTAAACAAATGTAAAATATTTTGGATCAAAATAATAGCTAAGCATTTGCATAAATAGTTTTAAAAAAATGGGCTGATAATGTTTTGCTTTTAATTTATTGTTTTTAAAAGTCACGTTTATTTATAAATATATATTGTTTTACCATCTACTATGAAACAAGATACTAACCTTATTTTGAAAATTAAAGAGAAGTAGTTTTCATAAACTCCTTTTAAGCTAAAACTTTAAGTGTTCTAAAAAAATAAAAAAAAACAAACAAACACAATAGATGGATAAATATTTTTCATGAATTTGGTTTTATGATTTTTTCTTTAGGAACAAAAAATCAATTTTTACTCTTAAATTAAGTTGTATTGTATTAAATTAAGTTGGTTGTAAAGTGTTGCAATTTTTATCCTTTAATCAATTTCTTTTAATTTACTCACAAACTTGAACAACCACGAAAGAGTTAAAAATATTTCTAAAATTCACAAATTTCAATAAAATCAAGTTTCATACACAATTAAGTTTAATTAATGCCCAAATTAGATAATTAAATAACTTGGCCAAAACTCATCTATAATATCATTTTTTTTAAAAAAAATGTATCACTTTTGTATTAGACATCTATTTTAATAATTCATTGAACGCATATGAAAATACTTTTTTCTTAACGATTCTTCACATAAAAATTTATTAGAAGATAAAAATAGTAATATTTCTTCAAGTTTAAGATAAATATTACAATACTTATTTAAGATGAGGTGTGAATTGATCAAATTAAAAGTTTAAGATAAGTGTTGTAATCTTTACATTGATACACATTTACAAGTTTGGAGTAAATACTGATTTCTTTTTTAAGGAAAAAAAATATAACATTACAATTTTGAGGGTCCAATAAAACATGTTGATGTTACTAGTGCTTTTAACTTTCCTTTTTTATTTTTTGAGTTCAAATAGAAAAGGTACTATGGGCGGTGGGAGTTTGAACCTTTTCTTATGAGAGAAGTTGGTTGGTATTGTATTGACTCACGATGTATAGATTGAAACAATATTTAACAGTTGAGCTACACTCCTATGTCTTATTAAGGTAAACTTTGAAGAGACTAATCTCTTCTTATCGTCGACTTGCATGTTAGCAGAAATGTTTTAGAGGTGGTCATCTTCAAGACGAGACAATATTAATTGTAAGAATGATTAAAAGTTAGGGAGTAGAGACCTTGTAGTTGATTCCCCTCATTAGATGCAACACTCCATACCACGACTGTATTCCTAGTAAATATTCTAAACACAGAACTATCTCAAGTCGGCTGACAAAGAAAGAAAAAAGGGTTTCGTCGTCTTTTTCCCGCTTTCACCTTCGATTGCGACTGAAGCGGACTTCCCGGTCACTGATCGTACGTTTGCCTCTTGGTAACGTGATCAGTTCCCAAGTGTCGTTCTTCTTTAGAGCCTCCATTTCAGCAGAGGTTGAGGTGCATTGATCCGACTACAAAATCTGTATCTCCACATGGCAAAGACCTTCTTGTACACGTCCTCGAAGGCTGCATTTATGGGGTCGAGTTGAGTCAAAAGGTATGGTATAGCAACATTTCCGAGCGAGCCTCTGGGATCTCCTGTAAACCCCCATGATGTGGTAAAGGGCTCCAAAAGGATAAATTACGTTGGAATTGATAAAATTCCGTGGAGTTCATAATTGCATAAAAAGAGGAGAAGTAGTGGCTGCGGTGCGTCAAATTAGAATGGTTGAGAGTCGAGAGTAAAAATTTGAGAAGTGCGTAGAAAATGGACAAATGGCAGTTAGTTTGCATGAAAAGACAAATGTCTCCCAGAACTGTTCAATTATTCCTCTTGTTTGGAAACTCTGTGCTCTCTCTTCTCTCTCTTGTTTTTGAACTGTCTCAAAGTAACCCTGAAACCTTAATAAAAAGCAACCCTGTCTGTCATCAACAACATTCTCTACTCTCTCTCCTCTGCCTTTGTTGGGCCCTTTCATCCTTCAAATCACAGCAATTTCAACTCCTCCATTATTAAAATCCCCTTCCTCTGCAACTCCCAACTCCAACTCCAACTCCACCTTCTGCTTCTTCTTCTTCTTCTTCTTCTTCTTCATACCCAACAAAATTCTCCCTTCTCTCTCTACTCCATGGCCGGAGAATCCCTCGACCAGGCCCGCTTCTGGCTTCCCCCCCACTTCTTGTCCGACCACGACAACCTTGCCGGAAAACCCACCACCGCCGCGGCCTTTCCTTACGACTTCGCCTCCTCCGCCCTCGATTCGCCGCTCGAATCACTCTCCACCGACGACGACAGGGAGGACGACGACGACGAGGAGGATTTCCTCGCCGCGTTGACTCAGCGGCTTACTCAGTCCACGCTTCGTGATTCTCAAAGGCTTATTGCTGTTCCTCCACTTTCACATAACCAATCCAAATCCGAGGTACCCATCTTTTGTTTTCTTCTCTTCCACTCTGTTTTTGCTTCTTCTTTGTCTGATTTTCCGGCGGCGGCTCTGTTTCGTTCTTTTGCAGGCGAAGGCGGCCTTGGCTGGATCTCCGCAGTCTACTCTAAGTGGGTTTGGCAGTTGGTCGGCGAGTGACGGAAGTCCAAGCGGCCCGTCTCAGGCGCCGTCGCCTCCGACCACCCCTTTCGGTGGCGAGAATAACACATGGGATCTCATCTATGCCGCTGCAGGGCAAGTTGCGAGGCTCAAATTGAACGGAGAAGGACTTATTGCTCCTCCCCAGAGTTCTTCAGATCTTGTTCCCCCCATCCAAAAACACCTTATCGGAGCTGGATTCCACTCCCAAGCTTCACCGGTACTGTAAATTAGCTTCTTTTCTTCTCTCTGTTTACTCTATTCTTCGATCTGAAATTATTTACTCTGTTTTTTACCCTGTTTCAGTTCGGAACAGAGTTTCAGAGCTGTTTTAACTGGGGAAGGCAAGTGAAGGTTGAGAATCAGCAGATCCAGCGCCGAGGCGGCGATTTTCACCACGAAAATGGGAGATTTCTTCGTCCTGTAGATTTTCCCCAATCCACATGGCCTTCGCTGCAACCCCCTCACCGGAGAAACCCTCCTCAGACGTGTGCTCCAACCATGCCCCCCGCCTTCCACGGCGGCGGATCTGCCCCCAAAAAGGAGTGCGCCGGAACAGGCGTCTTCTTGCCTCGCCGATACGACAACCCCCCTCAATCCCGTAAAAGACCAGGTACTTTTTCGTTTATTTTTCACAAATTGGAATCTGGGTTTCTCGAATTTGAACTTAAATCTTATGAATTGTTGGTCTATTTCTTCAGATAGCGCCTCGATTCCCCTGTTTCAGGGGATGAAAGTTCAGGTTCCGAACCGATCTGCTCCCCAAACGACGTCGAATCGCCGCCTCCCGCCGAGCTACGGTGAGCTGATTGAAAACACTCGCAAATCTATGAGATCTGTTTAACAGCATTTTGCTCTAACGAGTTCTAAATTCTGGTTTCTGCAGAAGCTTTAATGGCCCAAAGAAACGCCATTTTCGCGCAGCAGAGGTTAATTTATTCCCGGCCGGCGGAGAGAGGAAAAAGCCACGAGTTTCTCCTTCCTCAGGAGTGGACATACTGAAACAACACTACTGAAGGTGGTTTATGATTGGGAAAAAAAGTGCTTTTTTTTTTTAAGATTGAAGTGTTCTTTAGGGTTAGGAAACAATAAAAAAATGAATTTAAGGGTTGTAATTTAAGAAGAAAAAAAGGATTTGTTTGCAGGTTTTAGTAACCAGTTAGATTTTTATAGATGAAGAACAGAGTAAGAATGCGGTGTTCATTCATCAGAAAGAGGGGAAAGAAAGAGAAAAGGGAGAGATTTATAGAAAGGGGAGTTTTAGGGAAAGATGGAACTGTAATAATTTTTGTGGGTTTCTTAATAGAAATACATAGCTACAGACCCTACTAATATTAAATAAATTCTTTGTTAATTTATGAGTAGAAGCAAAGTTGTTGTACTTTTCAAATTTTTGTTGTCATTTTGAATTGTTCATCAACTATAAGTGCTTGGGAAAAAGTTTCACTTCTAAACCCATCAGTTTCAAAAAAAAAAAAAAAAAAAAAGCAACGTAAGAAAACTCTTTGAAATTAAGCCCTAACAAGACAGACATTAAGAATGTAGTAAAAAAAAAAAAGCATTAAAGACTCGTTCGGTAACGTTTTTGTTTCTTATTCCCGTTTCTTCATTTTTAATAAAGAAAAATAAATTGTATGGCTCAAACATTTATGAATTCAAGTATGACTATTTTTATTTATGTTTTCGAACAAAATTAGAAATGGGAAGAAGAAGAAACCTGTTTTTGTTATTTCCAAAATTTCTATACTAAACCGATCATGAGAAGAAAAAAAACTAACTTTTTTCTCTCTCCCCAATATTTTAGTGAGATATGATAGATTAGACTCATTTTACCATAAGGTAAAATTCGAACATAACACTCATCTAGATACAGTCTAAAGGATTATATTGATCTGGTAAGTATATAAATGTACCTATATATAATCTAAATCCTATTTTGATTGAGCTTAATTTCATAGTAATTGATACATATTTCTAATTATGAAGTCATAAGTTCAAATCCCCGTCTCTATTTATACTAAAAAAAAAATATTAGAATATTTTTCCACCTAAAATTGGCTTGCCCAATATTTAATTTCAACTTATGTAGTTTAGATACAGGTTAACGATAACATTTTGGTACAAATACATGAAACCATGTTATTAATTTGTTAAAATTAAAATAACAGAAACTAAAATAATAGACATTTAGAAAGCTTACACTAAAATAGAACAAATACTAATATTAAAAGTTTACAGATCAGCATACACACGTGGTGGAAGCATGGGCATGCCCATATGGTACGTTTTATGAATAGTTTTTTGTTGGAGCGATGGGACTGTCCTCTGTACTTGACAGGAATGGCATCCTCATCCAGCTGGGTCTGGATCTCCACTTCTGTTTGAATTCTGATGCCATGGATTGGATCTTCACATTTATTAAAATACTGGTTCTCAATTATTTAAGATCACTTTCTTTTTTTGTTTGTTGGGATGGATTGTTCAAATCCCATCTTGTATCAAACTTTCTGTCCACTTTTCTTTTTACATAATTCTACCACTGATTTGATCAAAAGCTTTGTCCACACTTGATGGTGCTTCAGTTTGAAGATTTCAAGCTTGATGTGAAATATACTCAACCTGCACACCATATCTTATCCAAGTTCGACAAATGGGTCGTTCGTCCCCCATGAACATCTACTTGTTTCAGACCCCGTTTGCTGTTTCGTTTCCTACCTCGAAGCCTGAAAGAGAATCAAGCTTCCAGAAAACAACTTCATATACACTATTTTCTGTTTTCATTTCCTACCTATTTAAATCTTACAATGTTTGTATTATCTCTGTAGCGTAGAGGAGAAAAATAAGACTGAAAATCTAGGTTCCAGCTTGCTTAAATGCATATAATCGGGACCGATAGATATGTACCTCATGAACTTGTCCATGCTAGAGTTCAGCCATCTCTGCTTCTTCAGTAGTTTCAATAACAAATCTCTTCTTTTTTTTTCAGTTCGATTCATCTTTCATCATCTTCATCCCATCCATCTCTTTTCACTCTAACCCTCTCACCTTTAAAGTGTATATATTTCCATTTGCAGCCATATCTTTTATGGACCATTTTGCGGTTTTCTTCTTGACCTAATTTCTGAAAGGCACGTGCGACTCTTCTAACAGTATCTTCATCTGGTTTTACACCTAACTCCTCCATGTCTGCAAATATCTGTATCAAGAGAAAGAAGAAATTGAAGCACAAGATCATTGATGAGGATATGAAGAGGAGAAGATTGCAGAAAACACAGGTGTAGGGGGTGTAAGACTAGAAAATAAGAGCACAAGCGATGCCAATACGTGGGGTCTCCATTATCGATACCTCGATAACCTTATCTTGCAAGTCATGATGATCGTACAAAGAGATCATCCTAGAAAATAACTGCTTAGAGATGGAACGTGTATGCGTATGCAAAATCATGTTCCATAAGGATTCGGCTTCGTCCACCCTCTTGTCCATATCGAATGCCAGTAAAAGGGAGTCATATGTTCCCATTGTGGCTCCTTGACCCTTGCTTAACATCCACTTCGCCACCTGGGTAATAAGAAACATCAATTAACAATAGGACGCGGTGGAAGAAACAATGTTCGGCCATTGAACAGACCCTCATCAAGCCAAGACACTTCGCAAAAAGGCCATAACTTATCAGTTTCCTAGTGGAAGGCAAAAGGCCACTATAAAATATTGTATACAGAAACTACCATGAATAGCCCAAGATTTACTATGGAAAATGGACTCTGAGGAATTTACATTGGCAAAAGACAACAGCTCTTCTTCTTCTACAATTTTTTTAAGATAATCTTTTTACATGTCAAAAACATAAGTAATGAGCAAGTTCAACATTGTGGCTTCCAACACCATAGCCAGTCTCGGTGGTATTATAGTTCGACAAACATTTTTCTCAGACAAGAAATCGCTATTGTTTCATAATTCAAAATTCTGGAACTGACAACCATCAATTCTTTGTCCATAAAGCTAAACCTTAAACAAGAATTAGACAATTTGATATACCAACCAAATCTGAAGTGGTTATCTGTCTATAAGTAATTTTCCTCCAGTCATATTTTAACCATAAGAAAGTCCAGATGAGCAAGGTTCAAGATCAAAACTTCAATAATAAGAACTGAAAACACCACAACCAATCAAGCCAATGCCACATTACAATAAAAATCTAGCACACGAGTAGGTTAGCTGACAAAAACAATAAGCAAAGTAATAGCTATAAGAGCTGGAGAAGATTTAATCTTAATAGGCACAACTTCATAGTTTAGAATCAAAACCTAAAATGTCTATCGATGAGAATTCATAATGAGCGATATACCAATATGCCAAAGGCTCAAAAGACAATGAGTAAAACATTGATTCATACTTGAATGACTCGCTTCCATTGACTTCTCTTCCTCAGTATTCTTAAAGCTTTAGCAGCCGCAATCAACGGAAACTCTGTCTCCCAAGCTATCCACTTATTTAACGCTCCATAGACAGCTTCTTTTTCATTAGGACATTGGGAGACCTGACAGTAAAGGACAAAGAGGAGGAATATCACAATATGTTAAGGAAATCAATTAATATGAAATCACTTGGCATTTCCATGCTTTCATCTCAATATTGGAAGGGCAATTAGAAAGAAAATTATACAAAATGCAACATACAATTCTAACAAGATTAAGGGCCTTTTGCCCAGAGCCAGCAGAATCTCTTTTCTTCCATAAATGATGCGCCTCCTTCCCAACCTTCTTCACAATACGCCTACATTTAAGCAAAGAACACTAAAATCAAAATTCTGGGGTCAATTTAAAGGAAACCCAGAAACCAAGAATAGAAAAGAAAAAAGAGAACCTCTCAATTGTGGGGGAACTAGTAAACGGCTGCACGGCTTGGTTGTGGGAACACTTGAAACTAGCGGCTCTAAATGTCAATTTGTTGAAATTGCAAATGCAATCTTTCTGAAAGCAAAAGGGGGAAATTGTCCGATTAATCACTGAGAAATTGTAAAAACGAAAATCGACGAAAGTTCAAGGTTTCGTGGCTTGCCTTTGGCACGAGGGTGTCAAAACCAATTGAGGTTCCACGGTAAACCGACATCAGATTTTTCTTAATTCAACGCTCTGTGAATTGGGTACCAAGTATTATCAAGAAATTGGCCTCCCGCAAAATGGGGATGATTCATCCAGAAGGAAGAAGGGCTCTAGAGCGGAGATGAGAGGCGATGAACACTACAGAAATGAATCAGAATGCATGAAAGCAAGAGTTAGTGAAGCTGTACCTGCAAAAACTTGGTTTCGGGATTTCTCTTTTGGGGTCGAAAAGAAACAGTGGAGCGAGCGTCTTATCTCGCAGAGTGAATTGGGCAGAGTTAATGGAGCAATTTTTTGGTTGTCAATTGTTTCTAAATTGTTTAGGGAAATTTTATTAAATGACTTTTTCATAAAATATTTCCAAATAAATAAATAGTTATCAATATATAATTTTAAAGACCAGTAAACAGGGAAATTGACCGATTTGACTCAAAATAGTTTTTGATTTGCTCAAATGACCCAAAATCAAATTTTTAACTGTTTCAACCTAATTTACTTTTTGCTGACAGTTTAGAGAGTGTGCAAAGATGAATATTTCCTTCACTTTTGACACAAGAAGCATGAAGGGAGTACTGACGATGAAGTTACTAAATTCTCGGCCGTTGTTGAAATGTACCCCGAGTGAGGTAGTTGAAAATGTCTTTAATGGGCGGGGTTTGACCGTGGTGGGCAATGGCATTTATCCAGCCGGGAATTATCAAACCACGGGCGGGATGTGAAATTACTTTTTTACCACTGGATTTAAAATGTAACCGTTGGTATCATTCTTCCATGTTCCTTTCGTTTCTTGCACATTCGGTTTCGTTTTCCTCTGATTTCTTTGTTTTTGCTCTCGTTTCTTCTGCTTTCGGTTTCCATCTTGACTGATTAATTGCATTTTTCTCTGAATCGCATCCCCATATGAAGCTGGAGGTTAGCACATTATAGTTCTTATTTGTCGATGTTAGGGTTTCTCACATCTGAACAATATCTGAAAGTTGCGTGCTGTCTACATTTGGGTTTTTTTTTTTTTTTTTGCGTGTTATGGGCGTGGGCATCTATTTTGTATTTCTTTTAGTGGATTCTCTTCACTTCTAGGTCTCCCAATTGCCGTTTGTGTGATAGGTTTTTAATTATTTTACGATTTTTTATGTAGGTGGTTAGGGCGGATTTAGAGATTTTTTGTCTGTGAGTGCATGAGTTTGTTGGATTGAAGAATTTTGCTGCCGTCGAATGTAGTTATCGTCGAGGGTTTTTGGCCGAGGTTCCACCATGAATTGGGAGAAAGTTGTTTGCTGTCAGAATTCACGGCCACGATCTCGGCCTTGGTGCGACCGCGAAAGTAGAAAGCTAAAATTGACCAAACTAGGTTCTGTCATATTTTTCGGTTTCACCATGGTCGAGATCGTGCCCGGGAATTATGGCAGAATTGAGAACGTTTGAACGAGAATAGCATTCTGCCATAATTCCTGGTCACGATCCTGGTCATGATCCTGGTCACGGTCTCGGCCATGGTGGAATTGAGAAATATGACAAAATGGGTGCATGAGATTTCTGTTTCTCCTTCCTTATTTGTTTATTGTTGTTTCTGTTATGCCTTTGTTTAACATGTGTATTTGTACTTAGGTGAATACTAAGTATGCATATATTGTTATATTTCAGGTTTATATGAAGGAAATGGTACCTAAAATTCCTCCGTCTAGCTATTAGTCTGCAAATTTGACTTGTCTATCCTACATAGGGAGCACGACCAAGGCTATTAAGAGTAAACTAACTCCTAGGCAATTTAGTATGTTTAGGAAGACCATTTTTGGTCATTTGATAGATGTGGAGCTTGCACTTAACGACCTACTTATACACAACCTACAGCTTAGGCAACTCGTGGATAGTCGACCGGACGTTATTACTATGGACGTGCTTCGTAATAAGATATCTTTCGTACTGAGGGAATTTAATCTCATTATAGGCCTAGACTATAGTAGGCGCCAGATTCATAAGGACACTTTTCTCAAGAGGCTTAGAGAGTTGTACTTTGAAGACAAAGTAGACATTTTACTTAGTGAGTTCGAGACGAGATACTTGGATATGCAGTTTGAGAATGACCTGGATGCAGTGAAGGTATCCATGGTATTCTTTGTGGAGCTTGTGCACTTTGGGAGGAAGAGGAGTCTTAAGATGGACACTACTAGGAATTGTGGATGACCTAGAGGTGTGTTGTAGTTATAACTGGGCTGAGACGTCTTTCGAGAAGAACATATGGAGTCTAAAGCGTGCTTTGGACAAGAAGGTGAAAAATGGGGGATTGAGGAAGACGTATAGTCTGTACGGTTTTCCATGGGCATTCCAGGTACAATTTTCCATGTGGTTCATGTTTTCTTTTTCTTTTGTAATACATTATGTTCCTTTTGTGTGACGTTATACTGTGGCTTGTACAGGTGTGGGGATATGAAACGATATCTTCGTTGCAGGTCGTGTTGCACATCCAGTTAGATCTGATGCCATCCCGCGCATACTTAGGTGGAAACGCGGTCATTCACCTGCATGGGTTGTTCTAGAGAAAGAGATATTTCAATCTACATCTGTAAGTTTTACACGAAAAAATGTATACCATATGGTGTTTATTTGCATATAGTGCAGCATAATGCGTATTTATATCTACAGGCTAAGGTTGTTATACGATTGTTTGCAACAGAAGAGGAGGAAAGGTTCATGGGAAGGGTATTCGACCCACCAGCCGTTGATGATTTCGTTGCGGAGGAGCCGACGCCCGACCAAGTGCTGCCTCCAATGGAGGCTGGTGTGCAGGATGACGCACACATGTTCATCCTGAGATTGTGATGATGGACGAAGGGGTGCATGGTAAGGTGAAGGCCAAAATTGGGAAAAAGCGACGGTGCAAATGCAAGTCTAATTTGAGGATCCTCACTGAGCAGGTAGCTGCAATGGATATGTAGCTTGTCGGTGTAGAAGAGGTAGTCTCTTCTATGGACAATAGGGTTGCCGGTATGGAAGGCGACTTGAAAACCATTCGGAAGTTCCTTCGTCGTCTAGTTAAGGTGCGTACCAGTTCAAATATTTCCATTGTTGTGAAATGATTATGATTTGACACTTCTTTCATTGTATGCAGGGGCTACCAGTCGACACATCTGATCTTAGAAAAAAAATATTGGTGGCAACTGCGAATGAGATGCAGACGGCACTAGAGGTGGTAGTTGCCCGAACATGAAAGAGCGTGTGTTGGATGGTAATAGCGGAGAAGCTGGGGGTGGTAGTAGTGAGGTACAGGAAAACACCGATGCAAAGGAAACGGAACCTGAAAAACGGAGTTTTGACATCGGTCAGGATTTGAGGGTCTTAGAGGATCGAGAGGTAGTTGAGGTCCGAGCTGTTGCAGTGGAGGTTGGATCTGTTATGAAGGAAACTGATCCCGTGGTTTCTGGGGAGGTCACAAAGGTCTCAAATGATATTGACGAAGGGGTTGGTTCAGATACGAAGTAGTCCCATGCTCAGGAAGAGCGACTTGTTGAAATACCAACCGCTACTGAAGCCGATGCTGAGGTACCACTTCCGCAGACGCCCGAGGTAACTATGAATTACAATATACTTCATCGTGTGTTATTGAATATGAGATAACTTAATTAGTTGTTTAGGACATAAGCATGGACGACTTCTCGGAAACGGACTCGAACGAGCTAATTGAAGTACACTCGCAATTGTCGGATAGCTCGTCAGCCATGGTGCCAGATGAATCACAGGACGTTTGTGTACTATCCCAGCCATTTGATCCTCCTCCATGTCGTGGTGAACGAAAAAGGAAAGAATCGTGGAAGCTTCGAGGGTCATTCGAAGTTAAGGTGGGCGGCAACGTAAGAAGGTGATGGTTTACAATCCTTTAGCAGCGATTCCGAGGGAGCAAGGTAAGAAATTTCAGGCCTAACTAGATAACCCGAACAACCGCCGTTCAACGCGGACGACGGTCTACGCAAAACGAGGAAAGCAATGGTTCTGCGACATCTTAACACCGCATAAATGAAGTTCGTGCGAGGTACGACCTAATTCCATACCATATACACCTTACGCGTACATGTAGAATTCTGACTATGTAACTGTATCTGACAGGTAGTCGATTCATTGGTCATGTTCGTGCGCAAGAAGCTAGAATTACGTACAGACTTGTGTCATTGGAGGTTTATCACTGGTGACGTGGTACTCGCAGTAAGTTTCCATACTCACTTAGTATATTTACGACCACGAACGATCTGATACTCACTCAGTTTCCATACTCACTTTCATTTATTTATAATATTCTCTATAGAACTTCCTTAGGAGATCTGATGGAGTGTACGCTTGCATGGAGTCTCATGATGCCATTTCTATGAGGGTTGCACTTGATTATGACTGAGAGGGACGAGCAAAGACTATTATGAGCTACATGGACGGTAATCACCCGGACTACGAGACACGGTGGATGAATGTTGATGTCGTATATGTACCATACAACATCGGTGGTACACATTGGATAATGGTGTTTATAGTCTTCGAAGAGGGAGAGCTTATCGTGTGGGACTCGTTCGTTGCCATGACTCCGCTGCCAGACTTGGAACATGCGTTAAAGACCATGAGTTGTATTGACCTGGCACTTATATGCAAGGCCGGTGTTCGGTTGAAGAGGTCGGATATACCAATCATGCCATGTCGGATCCGTAGAGTTTCATCAACACCCCAGGAGGGAGATGGTGATTGTGGGATTTTCTGTGTCAAATACTTTGAGTACGATATTACTGGTTGTAACATGGATACCTTAACACAGGATCGGATGCCCTACTTTAGGCGACAATTTGCCGTTTAGATGTGGGCAAACAAATCCATCCTTTGAACAGTTTTACTGTAATCCCGTTACTATACTAATATCATTGTAGGCAAAATTGAAACAATAAAATATTATATGTAACATTAATTCCAAGTCCAAAATGTATTAAAAACATGACCGTGAATTACCATGTTTTTTATGGCCATGAAATATATAATTTCAGGGTTTTAACAT
Source organism: Momordica charantia (assembly GCF_013281855.1). Classification (NCBI taxonomy): domain Eukaryota; kingdom Viridiplantae; phylum Streptophyta; class Magnoliopsida; order Cucurbitales; family Cucurbitaceae; genus Momordica; species Momordica charantia. The sequence continues at coordinate 25,516,802 of NW_028275167.1, read as the reverse complement.
GTAGTTGGTAGAGCAGCCTCGGGCGTGGTGGACGAAATTCACGACCGTGAATTTTTCCAGATAGCATGTTGGCATAACATTTTTAACGCAATTCAAGCCCGGGAAATATTCAAGATTAACATTTTAGGTATGGACGCGACATCAAAAGTTGGCATAACAAAATAAGCAGGGTAGAAAGGTTTACATCATAGTATAACGTTACAACGAATCCAAATAGAGTACAACGTTTTACACACCATTAGCGTCTGATTCAGTAGTTCTAAGTGGCTGGCAGCACGTTTTTCTATTGTGTCTCATGTTGCCACATCGACCGCATTTGTGGACTTGGCGGGTCTCCCTAGCGGATGGTATTCGTACAGTTTGGCGTCGGCTAACACGTTTTACAAGTTTGGGTGGCTCCACTTTGAACTCCACAAGTCCTCAGGTAAAATCTAGTCGTCTACATCGCCAGGGGGTACATAGGTTCGGCATATGCGATAATCAAAGTTTGGAGACTACATATAGGTGAGCATAGTGTATACCTGTTCACATTCCGAATGGTTGCCACTGCAATAGTAGGGGAGCAAGGGAACTGAAAGTAGTCAAACTGTTTACATCCACAGGTCCTTGTATTTAAATTCACACGCACCCTTTTCAGTCCATCGCTCACCTCCAACTCGTGATGGTCAATGGGTGTGATGGATTGTGTTCGAGCCAGGTTCTCTGCAGTACGAATCCTTGTCTCACCATAGTTAGTAAGGATAGTTTCGCGACTAGATGCATATGTTCGCCTCTCGTAAAACCACCGCTGCAACAGCGCTCGAACATGTTCAAGAAGTGCGATTACTGGCAATGCACGTGCATGTACAAGGACTGCATTCATAGACTCCGCAACGTTGGATGTCATTTAATTGTACCTCAATCCCGGTTGAAATGCATGTGTCCATCTATCAAAATCAATTCCTTCCAAGTACCTTTGGACCTCTAAAAATCCTGCAAGTCGGGAGAAATAGTACCTAAACTCTGACTTTCAGAATGCCTTTGTTGCTAGGATGAAATTTTCTTGAATAGTATCGTTCTTGAACTTGTCCTTTAAGTTTGTGGACAAGTGCTGCATGCAGATTCCGTGGGACACGTTTGGAAAAACATCCCTAATGGATTTTGTAATGGTCACGTGCCGGTCATGTACAAATAATAACCTATCAACCTCTCCAATATAACGTTTCACCATTTGCAAAAACCAAGTCAAAATATGATTTTTTTTAGAGAAAATAAATAAATAGAAAGATAAGTAAAAGTTACAGTGAAAGAAAATTGAACCAGAAAATAAAATATAATTTTCAGAGGAAAAAATAGATTAGGAAGAGAACAAAAGTTTTAAAAGATGAAATTTTAGAGAGGAAAAAGTTAGGAAAATATTAAATTTTTAGAGAGAGAAATGAAACTGGTTTGTTAGAAAACAAAAACAAGAATAGAGAAAAATTTGGAGAGAGACAAATAATAATAAATATTAAAAAATATGAAAATTTTAGAGAGAAATTTAGAAATAAAAAAAATTTAGAGTCAGAAATAATTTTTTTAGAGATAAATATGAGAAAGAAAAAAAAAGTTGAGAAAAATCAGATTTTAAAAAACAGAAACTCGTTTTTGAATACTAATTTTTTTTTTGAAAGTTACATAGAATTTCAAAATGGTTTTTGAAAAACAAAAAACAGAAAATTGAATTGGTTATCGAACGATCCTGTTTTTGAAAAACTAAAAATCAAAAACAAAAAACCAAAAACCAAAATCGAAATAGTTATCAAATGAACTCTAAATGATTGCCTTCTCAAAATTTAAGGACAAATTAACAATCAACAAATTTTAAAAAACCAATAAAGTTTAGAGACCAAAATTAAATAAACATAGAATTACATGGACTAAAATAAGATTTGAACCTAAGAGTTAATATTTTAGAAATTTATTTTCACAAATGTCTAAGTTTTCAAATTTAACACTTTTAGATTTCTGCATTTAGGATTTTTAATAATACCAATTTTACCCTTATTTATTGTATTTATATTTACTATTGTTATTTTTTTAAAATGTAAAAGATTTAAATGATTAATTTTGATTTTGCAAACCTATTGTATGCCTCAAACCAATTATGTCCATAATCCTTAATTTACTCAAATTACAAAAGCGCTACTACAAATTATACATTCCATGACATTTAAAAACTGTCATTAACTTAATTCTTGACAATTAATAACCATCATAGATTAAGGTATCAAGGAAAAGGAGAGCGTAACAGTTTTTTAAAATTGTCATTAATGCAATTATAATGACCATTATAGTTTGTCATGAATGGATCATCCACCATTATTTAAAAATGTCACAAATTACTTATTTATTAATAGTTTATAACGGTCAGTAAATGAGGCAAAAATAATACTATCCAGTCAACAAAAATGTATTGACGACAATTTATAATTGTCATAAACAATATTTTTATGATAATTAATAAATGTCATGAAAATTTTTATAATAACAAATTAAAATTATCATGAAACATTAAATAATGACATTCTATACATGTCACAAAAAATTGTATAACGATAATTTAAAACTATCATGATATATTTAATAATGACATTTATTTAGAATCATGAAAAATTGTATAATGACAACTTTCGTGTTTTAAACAAGAGTTTAGAAATGTGAATAGAAGTTCAACAATGACATTTTTTAATTGTCATTAAACGATTTTCAATACTTTTTTTTTTGTCACGAAACCTATTTTATTGACATTTAAAAATGTAATTTTTTCATTATAAATCTATCATGAAATGTTTTAAAAAATCGATTTTCTATAATTGTACCTAGTACCTGTCAATTGTGACGTATTTTATATACAAAAGCATATCTATCAGTATAGTAACCTCATACAAATACAAAGTATTTATACATATAGTAAATTATATATACATAAACTAAATATTTATACATAACATAAACAAATTATATTCAAATGTATATCAACCCCGAACATAAACAAATTAAACTATATTCCAAGTAACTGCTAACCCAACAAAAAAATGGTTCAAACACCATTCTTCACTTCTTAGCTCGCCATGTTTCTGCATACTCTTCTTACAAAACCTAAGCAATTGTACAAACCTCAAATCTTAACATTATCATGATTTCATATTCGAATTTAATTACCCATGATTTCAAATTGAAAATATACCCACGATTTTCTGCAAGTTTCATTACTCACGATAAGTATTGATGAATCACATATACTTATATAAACTACCCACTTAATACTTATTTATAGATATAAAATACATCTAGGTATAATCAATAACTATTGAAGACTCAATCTCATAAAAACTTATATAGTGTTATATCAAACCACAATTAACAAACAAAACTAAAAAAACTACTCTATCAATTTAGACATCCTAGCAAATGCTTGATTATAAGATACACCTATATGATAAATATAAAATATATCTGTCTATTGAGTTCTTATAACTACCCACTTAGTACTTATTTGTAGATATAAACTATATCTGCATATAAAAAAATGAGTATCGAATTCACGCCTTAATTTTACACCACTTAAATTATTTATCGATTCTTTGACAATATGGACTCTGAAAAAACTGAATTGCTCGATGATGATAACTAATTAAACTATATAGTACAAAAAATTGTTCATCTAAAGGTAATTTTTTCATTTAAAGGTAACTAGTTAAACTAGATATAAAATATATCTGCATATAAAAAGAAAAAGAACTAGTTAAATAGTACAAAACTAGTTCATCTAAAGGAATGAGGTTTCGAAAGGAAGTATTGTTCAAAACCGAAATCGAAAACTTTACAGGAACGAGATTAAATAGTAGAAAACTAGTTCATCAAATGGAATGTGTACCATCCTAAAGATATATGGGTATGGGAAATATATCATGGTGAGAAGAAGACGAAACAAACCTCGACTTTAGAATGGTGAGAAGCTTGACAGGTGGCCGCGACGAGAACAGAGTAAACGGTCGGAAAAATGGTGTTTGTGGAAGATGAAGAAACCGTCGGATAAAGGGATTTGAAATCTAACCTCCAAAATCAACCATTTTTAATTTGATTAATTTATTAATATTTAGGTGTAAATAAAGAAGGATATATTGGTAAATTTTTCATGGGTATCATCTTAAAGGAGGTTATTTTATGATAAAAGTGTAAATTTTGTAGACTGGATCATTTTATGTAATTATAATCTCTAAAAGTCACTATCAATGTACTAATCTCATAATGTCTTTGATGAGCTGTTTTGGAAACTTATTTTCATAAATGTCCAATTTTCACAAATTTTATGGTCTTAGATTTCTAGATTTAAATTTTTGTTCGAATGCCAAATTTGTCCTTATTTATGGCATTTTATATTTATTATAATTAGTCTTTTATTTAAATGCAAAATATTAATGTTCCAAATTTGATTTTGTAAACATTAAATTATCGTGGGACCTAAATCAATTATTCTCATGATCCCCTAATTTACTCCTTAATATATTCGACTAAAGAATGAAATTTATTACAAAATATTCAATTATTCTCATAATTCTCAAATTTACTCCTTAATATATTCCAGTAAAGACTGAAATTTATTACAAAATATTTTTTCATTTGATTCCAATTTTTGGCTAAATTCCAATACTATAACCATTAAAACATACACTTAATTATATGGAGATATAAACTATATATACGGTTACTTTTTCATTTATATGGAAATATAAATTATATCCGACTATAAACTTAAGCAATATACATTTAACAAGGTGATATAAACTATAGCCATTATAACATACACTTATATGGAAATATAACCTATATCAGGCTATAAAGTATATACGACTATATCCACCCTCTACAATTAACAAATAGAGCAAATAACCTACATAATCAAATATATACGACATTACCATCTAATACTTTTTAAATACCAAAAAATCGACCACCAAAAAACAAAAATAAAAAAGCAAACCTAGAAACAATAATAAAAAGCGAGTGAATTGGAACCAGGTTGCAGAAGACGGTAACTACAAAAAACGGAGAACACTAAGAAGACGAGGAGACGGCATATGAGGAACAATGGTGAAAAGTGAGAGAAAATGAAAGACGAACAAAGAGGAAGAAATAACTAAAAATTAGGCAAGTTTTTTTTATGGGGTGGAAAGGTGCATAAATTTAGGGATTTAAAATGTAAACTCCAAATCAACTATTTTTCCATTTTAAATTTCCATATCTTAATAATAATTACATCTATATAAAAAATGTACATTGGTAAAATGCATATGAGTTCCATCATTAAGAGAGTGTATTTTAAGATCAAAGTGTAAATTTTGTAGAAGAAATCCATTTGTGTAATTACCATTTCTAAAAGGTCTATCAATGTACTAATCTCTTAGCCTAAATCATAAAATAAATCGAAACTTTTAAAATCATAGGTATGAAATTAAACCTAAATCATAAGAATCGAATTAAAATTACTTTTAAAACTATAATAACCAATCCATTGAGATTAAGTTTAAACCAATCTTATTTTACTCCTTATAATTTACATTAAAAATCATTTTAGCTATTGTCATTACTTTTTTTATAAATTAACCAAAAATATATATTTTTGCCAAATATGTATACTTTTGCCAGAAAAAAAAATGGTACAGAATGAGAATACATCCTCTCAAGTTCTTAAATTCTCTTAATCTCTGAGGGAGAAAAGAGAAGTAAAAAGAAATCTTCTTTCGAATCCAATCCGTTTTCACCAGTTCTTCAAAAGTGCATGTTTTTGGACACAATTAAGTATTAACCATAAAAGCATCATTCTTCCCATTATTCCATCTTAAACAGTTTATATAAATTAATATCTATATTTTTTTTTCGTGCCACATATTTATCTGTTCCTTAATTTTCTACTTTGATTTCTTTTTACTAAAAAAACTTTGAATTTGTTTTTTACATTTAATTTTAAATACTTATCTTCATTTCGACGTTTGTGTGGGGTGCTCTATACTATAGAGTCTATATTGTTCATAAGACGGCTCCAAAAATATTTCACACAAAAGACAGAGACGACTTCAATAATATTTTAGATTATTTTTACTTGACCTTTAAATTTCTTTATTATCGTTAATAAAAGGAAACTAATCTGTAGGTGATATCATATCACAATGATATTACTTTTTTTTTTTTTTTCATTCAACTTTTTGCATTACGGTCCATAGGTTTGAGATTTTTTTTAATCCAATACGTGGGGTAAGAATTCATAAACTCTTATTGAAGTTTATAAACAATAAATTAGGCGTAGTTCTAATATATATATTATACCCTATTTTGTCGGACTGTAATTCAGGAGTTGGATTTGAGTTGATCAGGTGAGAGATATTTTGGACTCTAACCTAATTGTTTAGGATTGAAAGTTTCTGGCCAATTATATACTTTTGTCCCTATTTGGGTCGTTTTTCAATTTCGTATTTATCTATTTAATTTATGGTTAAAAAACACTTTTAATCCCTGTAAAGTAACAATTTAGTCTCGATCTCAACTTTAGTGTGTAACGATTTAGTCCCTATACTTTAAAATTGGTAACAGTTTAGTCATCGAACTTTAATATGTAACAATTTAATCTTTATATTTTAAAGTTGGTAAAATTTACTCCTTATCTGATTTTTTTTTTTTTTTTTTAAGTTTGTTGCATGTCTATAGATTGGTAAACTAAAGAGGGACCAAATATGTTTATGAATTAGAAAGATTAAATTGTTATATAATAAAATTTGACATTTAATTTTAATAAAACTTTTTACGATAATTAAGGACTAAATTATTACAAATTTTAAACTACAGGGACTAAATCGTTACAAGTTAAAATTGAGGTACTAAATTGTTAGAGGAAGTATAGAGACTAAATTATTACAAACTGAAGTTCAGGGACTAAATTGTTATTTCAGTAAAAGTACAGGGACCAAATGCATTTTTTAACCTTAATTTATTCAATTAAAATCTTTATGATTGCTAATATTAGATATGAAAATTCAAAATAAATCATTTCTATGAGGTTGTCAATTAGCATTCCAACCTATTAATAGTTCACAGTAATTTTAGGTCAATTACTCTGCTAAATTATGGTTATTTGGGATGGCGTAATAGGGATGAGCCTTCAAACATATGGTTTCACCTATTATAAGGTCTTGAGTTCAAACATGATATGATAAATATGACAAAATATCAATCGGATAGAGGTTATAAAAAAGGACGAATATGATCTCAAATTCTCAATATAGCACATAAACATTTAAATTAAAAAGGTTAGAAGTTGAAGATTACATAACTCAACTTATTAACAATAGAACATTAATTATTAGCCTCACTTGAAGGTAGAGGTTAGAATACCCCGTTTGATCAACTCACAAAAAAAAAAAAAAAGAAGAAAACTTAATTTTGCTAAACTTATTTTTCAGCATATTAATTGTTCTCTATTATATATATCCATCCTTCATCCTTGTAGAGCGGTTTCATGCGGCATGTTTTGATAGAGTGTTTGTTAATAAATCTTTGTTTGCACCCACGAACTTGTCCACCAACTTCCCATTTTTGAAAAATTGAAAGGAAGGAATGGCACCCACTCCCAATTCATTAGCAACTCTCTGCGCAAAGAAAAGGAGGAAAAAAAAATGTAAATAATCCACACTTAGCCGCCAGGTTAATGAATAAGATTAAGCAGTAATTAATTTACCATTAGCTCATCGACATCCACTTTCAAGAATATGACATTGCTCGTCTTCTTGGCCAAGTCTTCAAGAACAGGAGCCATGGCTCGACATGGGCCGCACCATGTCGCAGTGAACTTCACCACAACCTGTCAATAATGAAAATTGGTTGATTAGCTACGTCAAAAACATGTGGAAGAATGAAGAATATGTAATAATACAATACCAGTTTGTTGTATTTTTTGGCTTTGAGAAGCTGCTGCTTCCATGACCCAACACTGCGGCATGATACCACTTTCCCCATTTCTGCCATTTCCAAATCTCTTTACAGATCAAGAAAATTAATTAAACTGAGAGCTAAAGGAAAGAAATTGATAAATAAAACTGTATGAACTGTGGAGAAATGTAGAGGTGAATGGGTGAATTTATAGCAGTTGGAATGATGGGACAAAATTATATTAAACAAACCTGGAGCAGTCAGCCGTGGGCATCGAAAGGACAAGAATATCTCAACACTTTTTCTGAGCAAAGCCATTGAATTTGAGCATCAAATGACACATATGACAATATTTCTTTAGCTAAGGCATTGAATTTGAGTTTGAGCAGCCATGGAAGCATCATTCGCCAGTTCCATTTTTATTTTCTTTCTTATTTTAAATGCTTTATTCATTCCCATATTTGTACTTATGTATATAATATATATATATATATGTGGCGGATATTTTTTACTTTGGAGCTTTTCTGATATTTTTACATTATAAGATTCTCTTTAATTTATACTAGTTTAATTACTACCACGAGGAGCATATTTTTTCTTCTAATTAAAAAATAATTCCAAACGTTTAATTATTATGTTAATATTATGCAATTTGTAATTTTATAAATAACTAAAATTAATTTATGTAATTTTCATCATAAAATTATTGTTAATAATTTATGTTAAACTGCCTCTTATTTTTATATATATTATAATATATTTTAGAGTTAAAAACAACTTAATAAACTTTTATCAAAATAAAAGCTATTACGTTGAAAATTATAAATTTTATGGTAGTGGTTTAGAAATCTTGGGGTGCTAACTAACAAGAAAATGGAGTTCAAACTATTGATTAAAATTGAAAATGGTAAAAGAAATATATATATATATATATATATAGTGGATCGACATTAATTCACTTATAATTTTATTTTTATGAAGTTTCAAAATTTGGGCATATTTTATTAAAATGGAAAAAATTGAAAACAAAAAGAGAAAATATGAAAAGAAAATAAGAAGTTAGAAAAATGGAAGATGTGAGGGTGTTTTACTATTTACACGAGTGAAAAAAATGAAAAGAGGAAAAAAAAAGGGTTTAGCGGTCACAAGTAAGAATTTTTAAAAAAGGTGTAAAAGAATCCAACTTAATTATTGAAAATGGTAAAAAATCTCAATTACCCTTCAAAATCGACTCCATTTCCCGTTTCCTTCCCCACATCAGTTTTTTTAATACCTGTATATATCTACTCACTAAAATAATTTTATTATCCTCTTTGTATATATACATACTAAAAAAGTGATGTATTCTTCTTTACCTAACGAGGATTTATCTTTAGAAATTAATCAATTAAATAATATTTTCTTTAGAAATAAAAAATATTTATTGAAAATAATTGAAAAAATAAAATAATAAATTGGGTAACTTTCATGTAGGAAACTCGATTCCCACGAATTCCTCGTACGGAATCACTACTCCAATCCCCACGAAATCTCATGGGAAATTTTGCACGGTGGAGATTAAATGAGGGCAGGAAGCCTTTCTCGTCCCACATGCAAACATCCTTAATTACCTCGATATTGTACTTTATTTATTGCTAATTAGTACACGCATATGTTTTTCATAACAAGACTAATCTGGCTACTTATATATTTCTTGTTATTGTCTCTTTTCTAGATATCATATATTATATACAATTGACATTCAAACTGTGCCTATCTCATACTCTATATGAAGCTACGTTTCAAGATAAAGGATTTAACGGGCACAAATTTGTGGAGGTGTATATCACAACCAACGTTAACTAAATTAAGCTTTTAGATGGGTAGTGATTAAGTAAAAATTGTACAAACAAATGTGGGAAAGATATTTTAATCATTTCAAGTTTATATTTTTATATGTATTTGGCCAACAAAATGTCTTATAGAAAAGATAATCCATATTTTTTTTATAGATTTCAACTCTGGTTACCACATGATTGAGGAATTATTTAAACTTATTTCTAGAAATTAAAAGATAAAAATACACCATTTACAATCATATTAAGGATCACATGTTGATAAAAGAAGGGACCTTACATATATTTATTATAGACATTAGCTAATCTCTTATTGCCAACTGATTTTAAAAATGGAACCACATGAATAGTGATATGGTATCAGAGTGAAAAACGCTCAAACGAGTAATTGATCAAAAAATAGTATCCGACCAAGATCGATGAACCAAAAGAGCCCGATCTTTCGGTGCAAAGGATACTGAAGTGAAGTTAAAAGGCCTATATATCCATCAGAATGTCCCTAAAAAAGTCTTACTTTAAAAAATGCCATGAAGAAGAATCACCACTTTTGAGCACTTTTTGGGAGTGCATGTGAATTTGGACGACATTGCCCCCAAAGAAACAAATAAATTAAAAAACCATAAAAGCATATAATTAAGCATCCAATTCTCCCATAATTCCATTTTGAATATTTCTGTTTATGAGAAGTACTGCAGGCGATTTGGACAAACCAAATGTTCAATCGACCATAAAATATATATAACCATCAATTTTCCACATTCCATTTTTAAAAATATTCTATATAACAAATTTGGTCCTCGAGATTGATTGAAAAGACAGCTTAGGTGCACTAAAGTTCGCCTTTTTAAAAACTTATTAAAGGGGAGAGCGTCAGGACGGACTAATTTAGTTAAACATCACAACTACTATTTCTTAACAATTTCCCTGTATTTTTTACTTATACTTGAACTATAATACAATTAGCTTAGTGTTTGTTCATTGGTAGAAACATGTCACGTATTTGATACAATAACAAATTAGGTAGAAACAAGTCACGTATTTGATACAATAACAAATTATAATGATAAAAACTATTTGTGAAGTTTTACCCAGCCACAAAGTAAATCGAAACATTAAATTTATAGGAATCCGATTGAAATTAAACCTATATATAAGGATCAAATTGAAATTACTTTTTAAAACTATAATAACCAATCCATTGAAACTACGTTTAAACCAATCTTATTTTACTTCTTACACTTTACATTAAAAATCATTTTAGCAATGGTTATTATTTCTCTTATAAATTAACCAAAATATATATATATTTTTCCTAAATACGTGTACTTTGGAAAAAAAGAAGAAACAAAAAAGAAAAAGAAGTTCAAAGTACATCCTCTCAAGTTCTTAAATTCTCTTAGTAAAATCTTCTTTCGGGATGTCATCTAGAATCCCAACCGTTTTCAACAGTTCTTCAAAAGTGCATGTTTTTGGACACAATTAGAGCATCACTATTCTCTCATTATTCCATTATAAATGGTTTATATAAATTAATATTCATACTTTTTTTCTTTTTTTTCCGTGCCATATGTTTATCTATTTTTTTAAATTATATGGGATAATTCTAACACATTTGTGCATCTCATGTTTCTTCCTGTCCTAACGGATTTTGAGACAGTTGGACAGAGTAGTGCATGTCTTGCATGGTTGTATTGAGAATTGTGTCGAGCTAGTCGATCCAATACTTTAGAAATAGCAGGACCACTTATACTTTTGCAAGTATGGGCTTGGGATAGATTTCTCATTATTGCTCCACAACACCATTTAGTGACTCCTGATCAATACGTAGGACGTCCTCTTAGTGCCCGATGAGTTTATTTTTTTTATGTTATATACTCAAAATTTATATAATAAACTATATGCTATATACTTAAAACTCATTTCATAAACTTGGAGATGGATTGAAGTTTTAATTGCTTCTGAGCAATCCACAAATATGTTGATCCAATATCGCATATGTTTTGATCAACTGGGTCAGGTAAAATTTGTATTTTATTTACTACTTATCAATAAATAAATATCTATGTTATTAATACATTTATTATTAGTTCTAGATTAATTGGGAACCATATACTCTTGATATTATGACTTTATTGCATGAATATTGTCATAATGGTAGAGATATATGGTTAACTGCAAGTCCTCTTATATGTTTTCATATTATTGAGTTTCATCAACCAAATCCGGTCTTACGACAATTTGGGCTAAGACAAACTATTCCATCATATTGTGATACGGACTCGCAATTACATAAAGTAGACTTGCGAGGAAAGCATGATCATGATTGACGACACCAACATGCAGCATATATAACAATGTGGCGTCAACGTCGTGACCGATGTGTAACAGGTGATGTACAGGCCGACTGCCTTAATTGAGTATTTAGATTGATATAGTTCTGTCACGAGAAAATAAATTACACACGAAGGTGCTTTTTATGATCAAATGGTGAGTATTACATTTCTTAAATTAATAATTAATTATGATATTAATTTAAATTTATATGCTTTTTTTTTTGTGAAACTTTTTTGTCAGTGAAGTGCAGAAGATTACAGTAAAACATAATATACTGTAATTGGGTTCTTTATGTGAGAACTTCATTCAAAGCACAAACATTCGGGAGGACACTAGTAGACCAGTTTCTTCCAACTTTGAGAGGAGGCGCGCTCGTCGTAGACGCCAACCACCCTAGATGATAATATTCAAGATCAGCCTCCAACAGTTGAAGATCAGATTCCAACTACTCCAGTTCAGTCAGATTTTATTATGATTCCTACACCTTCAGTTCATATGGATATCGCATCAAGTTCAATTCATCCACAGCTATCACCTATTGAGGTAACGCAACAAGATATCGATAATATAATTCATCATCCAGCATCACATATTGATAGGCTTCAACCTCGTCGTGGAGGTCGTCAGTGAAGACAACGACCATGTGGTACATGAGTTTTTATCTATATTTTGTAATATTTCAATTTGTTTATTTTTCAATCAACTCGTGTAATAAACTGAATTAATGGATTTGAATTTAGTTTATAATTGAACTTAAATTTAAGTCCACTTCCCGAATTCTACCAGTAAAATTGAACCATAAAATATCGTTTAAAGAGATAAGATAAAAAAAAAAACAAAACAAAACAAAATTTGTGTGAACTCGTGTACGTTGTACACGACTTTGGGTAAATCGTGTACATCGTACACGAGTTCAGTAGTCGTGTACATGGTACACGACTTTAGGTAAATCGTGTACGATGTACACGAGTTGAGTACTTTTGTACAATGTACATGCTTTAGGATAAATCGTGTGTACACGATTATTCCACGTCATCTTCTACGTCTAAAACGTGTACATTGTACACGAGTTTTGACTTTGACCAAACTACCCTACTTTAGTCAATACTTTTTGAAATGAACCTATTTAAGACTTATTATTTTATTTACATTTTTTTAAATTTTATTTTGTAATTTACATTAAATTTGTAATTTCTTTTTTAATTTATAATTATTTGAAAAATTTGCCGTGTTTTTGGGCACAATTAACGATAAAAGCATATTATTCTCCCATTATTCCATTGTAAACAGTTTATATAAATTAATATTCCTACTTTTTCTCTTTTCTTTTCGTGCCACATGTTTATGTAATTTTAGGTTCGTTTGATAACCATTTTTGATTTTGTTTTTGTTTTGTCTCATTTTAGTTTTTGATTTTTTATTTCCTGTTTTTAAAAAAACAAAAACATATATGTTTCATAATCATTTTTTGTTTTTCTGTTTTTAAAAAATAGAAAACCAAACTTTGATAACCATTTTTAGTTATCTATTTTTAAAAAATTATAAAATTGAAAATACATATTAGAGAAGAGAAAATTCTATCTGGAATAAACATGACAATGGTGTGGGTGCGAGTGAGGATGCTCTCCTCTATCCTCGTACTCGTAAAAATTTTTAATCCTCGTCTCCACCTTGTTTGAGATATTCTCGAGAAAAGTTATCGGTTATAATTGTTTTTAATTACTTTTATAATTTAAAAAATAAAAAAGTTTCATAAATATATACTAATTATTTTAAAAATGGAATCGGGACATGCATTTCCTATTTTTGAGGCTTGACCATGTGAAAATTTTTGTCATCCCTAACGTAGAACATGAAAATACAAGTTTAGAAATATGTAAATTAACTTTTGGAAGATAAATTTTAGAGAGATAAATAAAATGATTTAGGAAAAAAATTAGTGAAAGATAATGAAAGAAAAGTTAAAGACAAAAAGAGAAATTTTAGAGAGAGAAAAAAAGTAAAATCGACGGTAAAAGATACGTTAAAGAAAGAAAAATTATAGTAGAAACAAAGTCTTCGGTTTCAAGTCCTATGCTAGTCTAATGATATTCACCTACAACAAGGTCTTGGTTTCAAGTCCTATGCTAGTTATAGTGTTGTTCAAATTAGGCAAGAAACTCCAGAAGCTTAAGCTAACAAGTGGAAATCATAATAAATGAGGAAGAAACAACGATGCAAGGAAGGGTTCAAACACAAAGCGTTCTGCTCTGATACCATCTTAACGATGAATTAACCACAACTCAACCCAAAAGCTTAAGTTAATGGGTTTGGTAAATTTAATTCATATATTGAATATCTAACAATAACAATCCATAGTAAGCTACAGACATCGATTCCAAAAAAAAAAAGAAAAAAAAACTGTGCAAAATCATATGAAATTACTATGTTTACGAGTGAATGTATGTTTACTTCATCAAAATTAAAGAACTCGGGTAATAAAGCATTTTTTGATATTATATCTTGATTTTGTTAATTAATAATTTTGATATTTTATGACAATAAGAACTTGATTAAAAAATAAATTAATATATAAAAGAATGAAATTGAAATTATTAAAAGATTAAAAAATTTTGGAAAGAAGGAAAAACACTTAAATATACACTTAACCTAAATTTAGTTACCATAAAATGATCATAGCTAGACTTGTAAATTATTAGAAGAATAAAAAGATTAAAAAGAAGCTTAAACTTATTAAACTTTAATAGATTATCCGATAAAATATTTATGTGATACAGGTCACGAATATAAATACTTTATGATCTCAAATTCTCAATATAGCACATAAACATTTAAAATTAAAAAGGGTAGAAGTTGAAGATTACAATATAACTCAACCTATTAAAACAATAGAAGATTAATTATTAGTCTCACTTGAAGGTAGAGGTTAGAATACCACCTTTTGATCAACTCACCAAAAAAAAGAAAAGAAAAAAGAAAACTTAATTTTGCTTAAACTTATTTTGCAGCATATTAATTATTCTCTATTATATAAAGTTATATATGAAAATTCAACATAAATATTTAAAAATAAATATTTAAAATTAAAAATGGTAGAATTTAAAGATTACATAACTCAATTCATTAAAACAATAGAACATTAATTATTAACCTCACTGAGGTTAGAATACCACGTTTCTGATCAACTCACACAAAAAGGGAAAAAAGAAAACTTAATTTTGCTTAAACTTATTTTGCAGCATATTAATTGTTCTCTATTATATAAAGCTTCATCCTTCATCCTTGTAGAGCGGTTTCATGCGGCATGTTTTGATAGAGTGTTTCTTAATAAATCCTTGTTTGCACCCACGAACTTGTCCACCAACTTCCCATTTTTGAAAAATTGAAAGGAAGGAATGGCACCCACTCCCAATTCATTAGCAACACTCTGCAAAAAGAAAAGGAGGAAAAAATAATGTAAATAATCCACACTTAGCCACCAGGTTTAATGAATAAGATTAAGCAATTTACCATTAGCTCATCGACATCCACTTTCAAGAATATGACATTGCTCGTCTTCTTGGCCAAGTCTTCAAGAACAGGAGCCATGGCTCGACATGGGCCGCACCACGTCGCAGTGAACTTCACCACAACCTGTCAATAATGACAATAGGTTGATTAGCTACGTCAAAAACCTGTGGAATAATGAAGAATATGTAATAATACGATACCAGTTTGTTGTATTGTTTGGCTTTGAGAAGCTGCTGCTTCCATGACCCAACACTGCGGCATGATACCACTTCCCCATCTCTGCCATTTGAAAATCTCTTACCAGACAGATCAAGAAAATTAATAAAACTGAGAGCTAAAGGAAATTAATTAATAAATAAAACTGTATGAACTGTGGAGAAATGTAGAGGTGAATGGGTGAATTTATAGCAGTTGGAAAGATGGAGACAAAATTATATTAAACAAACCTGGAGCCGTTGGCATCAAAAGGACGAATATCTCAACACTTTTTCTGAGCAAAGCCATTGAATTTGGGCATCAAATTGAGGACAAATATGACAATATTTTTTGAGCACCGTGCAGCCATGGAAGCATCATTCGCCACTTCCATTTTTCTTTTCTTTCTTATTTTGAATGCTTTGTTCATTCCCATTTTGTACCATATTATATGGCGGATGTGTTTTACATTTGGAGATAATTTTCTGATTTTTTTTCCTTATAAGATTCTCTTTTTATACTAGGTTTAATTACCACCACGTGCACCATATTTTTTCTTCTAATTAATAAAATAATTCCAAACGTTTAATATTATTAAGTTAATATTATGCAATTTGTAATTCTATTAATAATTAAAATTAATTTATGTAATTTATATTAACCTGCCTCTTATTTTACTAAAACGAATATATAGATATATAACTTATTTTGGAGTTAAGAATAGTTTTATGAACTACTGTTAAAATGAAAGCTATTGGGTTGAAAATTATAAATTTTTTGGTAGTGTTTTACAAATTTTGGGAGAGAGGAAAAAAAAATGGAGTTCAAAGTATTGATGAAAAATGGTAGAAGAATTATATATATATAAATATATCCTTTGATGATGAAAAATTACAAATTAAGGATGCGTTGGTTGGTGATCTGAAAATAGAAAGCTAAAAATAAATTATTGAATGAAAATATAGTTGTATTTTATGCTTCATTTTCGAATATGTGTTTGGTAGCAGATTTAAAAATTAAATCTCAATTTTAAAAAATTGTTTAAGGTATGTTTAGTTTAATTTAAAATATTATTTGTAAACTAGTGGTGGTTACTAACTAAATATTTAGTTCAATCTAAATCATTATTAATTAATTAATTAATAATATAATTTGTTAAAAATTTTGTAAAATTATTATTTTACCGTGTTATATAGTTTATAATATATTATATTTTACATGTTTTAATTTTAACAAAAATCACTGAGTTTATGGCATGAAATAGAATATTATCAAAGTTTTTAGGTTTTTTAATATTATTTTATATTTTAATGATTCAAATTTAGAATTCGAAAATATTGAACGGTTTTTAGAATTTCTACTATTTTAATTACAAATTAAAAAAATTATCAAATAAATATCACTAAATCCATTTAATTTAATTCAGTGGATATGAAAAAAAGGAGAATCGCTCTTCAAAATAATCTCCTATGACCCATAGTATTTTTAAGATTATTTTTTGTTTTAGAAGTAAACTTTAAACTAGATATAACTAAAAAAGTATATAACGACTTCTTAAAAAAAATTTCTTACAAAATCTACCAATCAATTTTAAAAATGGTTCCTTTTTAGAAAAAAATCTCCTATGCCACACAGTTTTCCAAAAATTTTTAATTCTCTTGTGCCCCATTATTGTTCTCAAAGCTTTTTTTAAGACAAACTTTAAAAAGATTGATTTAGCGGATTTAACAAATTATGCATTTAAAATTTAAACTAAGTCTAACTTAAAAAATTAAAAACAAAAAAAAAAGAGATGAAATGGTATAAATATGTTGTAATTGGTGAAGCTAAAAAAAATGGAAGGAGAAGAAAAGAGGATTTAAAATGTTGCAGGAGCCTATGGATCTTCATGGTAGGAAGCATCTCGACGTTGTCCCAAATTAAAGAAAAAACACAGATGTGGAGATGCTGAACTTGGTCGTAGCGTTGAGAAGCTATGGACAATGTCTCAACACTATGACAAATTCTTTTTAGAAGGCATCATTTTTCATTTAGGTCTTAATTATGTTGTGGTACAAAGATTGAGGGGCGACTATGAGGCAATGTTTGACAGCAAAGAGGAGGTCGGGATCTTGGGTTGTAGTGCGTCATCGGCTAGCTACCTGTTCGCGGAGAATTTACACCAATAATCTAAACAAGTTTTCACTTTGCTCAAATGTCTAACCTTGCAAAATTTCTTTAATCAATTTTTTATTAAATTAAAGGAATCATGAAATTACAATGATGCCCCTTATCTTCCCTTGTGACCCTCATCCATTTATTTCTCTTTGTATTTTCAAATTTCTCTACTCTTCTTCACTTCCGTTTTTTCATATAATATTATTTCTCACATCGATTTGTAAAAGTAAGTGTAGTGAGACCTTTTATTCGAACTATTATGCCCCTTCTCATTTTCTTTATTTATTTTTACTCTTGTCATTCGATTTTCTTTCTCTTCTCTTATTTATCGATTTTGATTTTCGTCACTTTCTTTCCATTCGAATAGAGATTGAGATACAACTCTAATCTCGAATGATTTTTTTTATTTGAGTTCATTGAAATTATAATGAGCATAAATCTCGAACTTGAATCCATATTGCATAAATCTCGGCACCTTGATTTGTTTCTTTTAATTTGAGTTATGGCCAATGATCATTAATATCGAGCTTAAATCTCACCCGAGATTGCATAAATCTCGCTAAAAAATCATAAATCTCGCTCGAGACTAGTGCATATTCACCCAAGATTCAGGAAAAATCCGAGCGAGTTTGAAGAAAATACGCCCGAGATTCATTTAAAACTTGAGCGTTTTAAAAGAAACCTTGCCCGAGAATCATGCAAAACTCGGGAGAGTTCGAAAAAACCTCTCCTTAGTTATGAAATTTGCAAATTCACGAGCAAGTTTCAATAACTTGGGATGAATTTCGAATGAAGTCGAATTCTATTATAATATAATATGTGCAATGTGTTTGAAGACAATTTTCTGTGTGAGAGAGTTACTTAGCCTTCAGGGGTGCAAGTTCAACTCCAGCTGCAGTCATTTTTTATCCATTGTAGAGATATGTGGGATATTTTGAGTAACGTTGTCCTTAACAATGGTATGAACCTAGTGAAGAGATGATATTTTGGTATATTCGATATACAAGTGGATAATGTTTGAGTAATAACCGAAATGATCTATACTACATGGATAAAGTTGGATATATTATCATGGTAACACTATGGATAAGGTCTGCTTTGTAATAGTTACAAACGACTCTATCCAGGTCGTTCATTTAGAGACATGCGAGTGGGAGTATCTTAAACAATGAGTTTGTATAAGACCGGACCGCGAAATAATTAATCTTTAGTTATAACACCATAAATTAACTAGATTAATATTTCATAGGATGACCGGGTAACTCGATCTTAATCCTGAACGAGTTATGGACTCCTGCCTATAAGGAACCGTCCTTTGATTTGTATGGGTGAGAGTGGCCCGAGTTGCTGACTCAATAATTATACCATTTTGGAGACGAGACCGAGTGATAAACTGGGAACATAAATACGCAAGATGAAATTCACTCATTATCGCCTTTAGGGTAATTAGATGAGCGTTCCCTTAAATCCTGATTCTAGAACTTGAACAAGGGGTCCCACCCTCACTGGCTCGAAACGGACCTCTGTTTAATGGTTGGACCATAAACAAGTTGTTCATTAGAGAAGTAGTGGTAGTTAAGTATGGCAAGATGCTCAAGGAAAAACAGTAATCTGACCTAGCTGGAGTTACGAACACTCGTAAATGATTGACTTGCTGTTAATGGTCGATATCCATGGACACATAAATATTATACAATGAGAATAGTGCAGTTGTGGGTCTTTAGTGGAGTGACCCATAGTTAACGAATGTGAATCTGAAATGTTCAAATTATATAAATAAGGATATATAATGTATATAATGATACATTTTATATATATATATTTTTAATAAAGATTCAAAAATTAAATAATATATTACAAGAGAATTATTTAAACAGGATTCAAACAATATATGAATTGAAATAGATTATAGTTGTTAATTAAATATGTGATATTTAATTAAAGGTTAAATAATTAATTGTTAATTATTCATTTAATTAATATATATAATTAATTAGATTAATAATTATTAATTAAATTTAGTAAATTAATTATTAATTAGATTAATAATTTAAATTAATTTAATTATTAGTTAGATTAATAATTTAAATAATTAATTAATTATTATTAATAATTAACTCCTTGCATTTTAGTGCTCTCAAGTGCTAACTCCCAACGTCACCTTCCCCTTCATTTGATGTGCAGAAATGTTGTGCACAGGCTCACTTCTTCACCTGCAATAGTAAGGAAAACCTAAAGAAAACAAAGTAGTGATACGTGCCTCTGCCTTTTCTTCAGATACATCACAATGTTGAGATGCTCGTGCTCTCGGCCAGCCAGACTCCTGCAATCTCTTCCTTTCAATTTCGTTCATTTTCTCAATTTTTCCATTGTTTTGACTCCACCAATCTTTATAAAATTTAACCTCTCCAAACTTCGTTACCACATGTAGAGCACATTCGTTGGTCAAACCTCCTCAAGTTTGTACTAGCTAACGGAAGCAACAATCTTCTGTGAGATGCATATCGAATTATTAAAATCAAGAATACATATGAAGAACGATCTAACCTAAATCGTGGATCGAATCGCATAACACCACAATTGAATTGTAAAGTACTTCAGTATTTGGGATAGACTTCCTCAACTTTATGGTTTTCAACATGTAACTTGAGAAACTCAGGCGTGCATGATTCGGGCAAAACGAAACATAACTCCTAACAAAAAAAACCATCTTTGCAACAAACAACTTTGAAAAGTTCCATTGAAAAACAATCAGCTTTTGAAACACAAGAAATGGAATGGGTGGCAAAACCAACAATAACAGAACACAAATTAAGCTAAGCAACTCTCTCCCACAGAAAAACATAGAGATTCTTAGTAGGTGGTCTCACTCTGGAACTAAAAAAATGAAGAGAACAACAAAATAAAATAATTGAAAAAGTGTACAAAAGGTAGAGCTTCTATTCACTCAATTGAGAATTGTTACAAATATTTATAGGAAAAGTAAACAACGGACCACTAACCTACTACCCATCAAATTCTCTCTAAACCAACACCACACCTGCACTAAGCCACCAACCTACAAATTCTCCCTGCATACACATCCAGTCATCTACTAGTTAGTTAATTACCACCCATTAAATTAACTACTAAGCATAATTCATAAAAATATGAAAACATTAACAAATAAACTATCACACATTTGCACTAATTCTCCACCCTCGATTCAGCAATCTAATGTCATTGATCATACGCTCCAAATTACAGGAAGACGACCCACCTTCTCCCACGCTTATTGCAGCCAATTTTGCAGTCTCACTCACAAATCCCATCAATTCTTCTGTCCTATTTTGCATCAGATCATTCACCATCTTGGCAACTGTTTCTCTGCGGCACATATCCTTCATGTGCAGCCCAATCTTCCACACCTCGCTCACATAGCGACTATTCGTCTGCTGGTCTGCGAACTGCGGCCAGCAGATCATCGGCACGCCCGCCGCTATGCTCTCCAACGTCGAGTTCCATCCACAATGGGTCAAAAACCCTCCAACTGCTTCGTGGGAAAGCACTTCCTGTTGCGGCGCCCACCCCACCATATACCCTCTCTCCTTCGTACCCTCCTCCAACTCCGCCGGAATCCCACTCTCCCCATCTTTTCCGGCCACCAAATTGGGCCGTACCACCCACAGGAATCTCCTCCCGCTCTTCACCAATCCGTGCCAGAACTCCATGAACTCGTGATTTCCCACGACCGTAACACTTCCAAAGCTAACGTAGACGACGGATCTTGGCGGCTGAGCGTCGAGCCACGCCAGGCAGCTCCGATCCACCTCCCAAACGCCGTTGGAAGACTCCGATTCCGGCGCAGAATTTCACCGGAAAGTCTGGATTTCAGGTGGGCATGGAGAGGCCCGATTGGGTAGATATTGGAGCACCGCCTCCGAAGACACGACAGAATCGGCCCTTCTAATTCTTCGAATGTGTTCAATATGAGAGCGTGAGCTTCAGAGCTTCGTATGGTCTGGCTCGCACTGTATTGAAGAATCCAATCGGCTTGGTCCCCTGCTCGCGTGAATCTCGGAAGATCTCTGCACCGGAGAAGATTTTCCATCCCATCCACGCCTTCGATCATCCTGTCCATATCTTCTTCCCCTGAAATTTAATTAAACTTTGTAACAGAGATTGGGGGAAATCGAGGAATTGAATATTGATTGTGGATTTTACCTTTAATCGGGAGCTGCCCATCTTTAATTAGCCCCGGAATAGATGAATAAGTCAAGAAAGAACAGGCACTGCCGGTGCAGAGACAGAAAACGGGGATCTTAGGTTCAGCGTCGAAATCAACGATGAAACTGCAGAACCCATCGAGAATTATGCAGGTCGGAGTCGGACCCAGTTGACCCGAGAGCAGCATCTGCCGGAGAAGGGGCTTGGTTACGGTTTCCATGCTCCGAGTCAACTCAGACAACTTTTGTAAGCCGCCATTGAAGGCTTCTGGAAGGCCGTCGGTGATGATGCGGAATTGGAATCGGGGAAAGCGAGAGAAACGAGATTGGAGATTTGTGTGGAGAATGAGGTTTTGGTGAAGGCGGTGGATGTTGAGGAAGGTGATTCGGAGGCCGGAGAGGGAAAGAAGTTCGGCGAGTTTGAGCATTGGATTCACATGGCCTAAGGCTGGGAAGGGGAAAATCAGGACATGAGGCTCTGTTTCTTCTCTCTCCATGTTGTCCTCAGCTTTCTCCCGGAAAGTTGTTTTGTACTAATGATAAGATATTTTCGTAGACAATGTTCATGTGTTTACGAGTTCCATTGGCACATTTAGACAAAATCAACAAAACATCCCCAAAAAAATATATATACAAATATATAAATAATATTAATATTAATCATTTTTAACTTATTTTAAAATTGAGAAATGTTTATTTGATTATTTAAATGTTTTTACAATATTTTTTTATAATTTTTTATAATTTATTTTATCTATATTTCTATCATATTTCAGTGAAATTGAGACTTCACATTTTCATAACATTTAAAACTTTGATTGTACTCTGGTATTTTTAGATAACAAAAAATTTTAAATTCTTTTCAATGGTGAGGTTGTTGCACAAATTATTTTTCAAAAAGAAAAATAAATTGAAAACTGATGATAGTATAAAACGGAAATATATTTTTTCAAGATAAAGGTATATTGCAAAGAAAAAATGTGGATCTCAAAGCCTAAGAGACCTGTAAAAAAAAAATGTTAGAGACAAGAAGACTCCATCAACATTAGAAACTATAAAATTAACAACCCAATCCTGAAAATAAGTTTTAGAAAATACTTGCTAAAGAAACCTTCTCCCGACCTTATTATTAAATATTTGAGGTTTTTTTATTTCTCTCTATTAGTTGTCAAAAGTATTTTTCACAAATTTTATGCAGACTCCATCCAATTTTGAGATCTAGAAAGTTATCCAATCAAGCAGTGATACATGTCTTTTGTTTTATGTTTAGTAGTGATACATGTATTCTGTTTTATGTTTTTCAAATTATTGGTGATATTGAGCTCATTGGAAAATACTTGATTCCTCAAGGATGGTGAGGAAGACGATATCTTCTATTTTATTTTTTCAAATTATTTACGATATTGAACCCGTTAATTTTTGGAAAATACTTGACTTCTCATGAAAAAGACGTTGTCTGAATTGTCAAATATTTAGCATGAGACTTTGTTAATTGTCAAATATTTAATGACGAGAAATAAAATGGATTTTTTTAGTTGTTTTTAGTTGTGAAGACTTCTTATGGATATAAATATGTTTAAAAATAATAATGAGTTATGAGAAAGAATAAACTATTTTCCACCCCAAATTTTGTTAAAAGGTCAAAAGACGAAGCAAAGTAATTATTTTATACTTTTATTAACAGAAGAAAGGAGACACATTAGACAACTTAAAAGACCTTGAGATTTGCAAACATTGGAGTGCACAGACACAAACAATGACCAACAAAGAAATTTAGCCAGAGATATAATTGGACTTGATTTCTGGCTTCTTCTCTTCCATTTTAGGCACCGTCACAGTGAGAACTCCATTCTCCATGCTGGCCTTCACCTCCTCAACTTTGGCATTCTCCGGCAGCCTGAATCTCCTCATGAATTTTCCACTGCTCCGCTCGATTCTGTGCCATTTGTCGTTCTTCTCCTCATGCTGTCTGCTTCTCTCCCCAGTGATGTGCAGAACTCTGCCCTCTTCAACCTCAACTTTGAGTTCTTCCTTTTTGTTCCCTGGGAGATCCGCGGTGAAGACGTGGGCTTGTGGGGTCTCCTTCCAGTCGATGCCAAAAGCAGAGACTTCGCCGGCGAAGGAAGGGGCAATGCCCATTGAGTTTGAGAACGGAAACCCATCAAATGGGTCGAAGATGTTGCTTCGGCGGCCACCGAAAATGCTTGGAATCAGAGACATCGTGTTTGCTTGGCTCTTGAAACTAGCTTTGAGTAAAGATTGCACAGAGTGTGGATTAGTATTTTGTTTCTTGTTTTGTTGCTGATTGCGGAATTGAGGAACACTGAAGCCTTTAAATACGATGAAACACAGAATTTGAGGCCCTTCCCGCCTTTTCTGGTGTTTTCATTTCCTTGTTTGAAAAGTAGTGTGAGAGAAGTTCTAGAAAATTCCAGTCTTCTCCAACTTTCTACACCAATTGGAATTTCATTTTTATTTCTATTATAGAATCTGTAAATATTTCACTTTTTAAGTGCTGAGTGAGTCAACTTTAACCCTACTTTTCCGAGGTCTATGGTCAACGTTCAAAATGTCGTTTTGATAAACCTTTCAAAAGAAAAATAATGAAATCCTAGGAATTATATAAACTAAATCATTAGTTTTGAGGGCTCAAGGACAAATCGTTGCTTAATGGAAAAGCATAGAACTTAAATGTATTTTTTTTAATCATAAAAGTATTGAAAGATTTTTTTCTTTAACTTAAATATTATTTGACAATTATGAAAATTATGCGAATATAAATAAAACTATTGAAAGTTTAAGTGACAACTGCCAATTTAATAAGAAGTTATATATAGAAACTTGGGAGTGTCACGATTATTCGGCATCAATGAAATTGGTTGTTAATGGTGATTATAATCACTTGGAGAATATGAGTAGAGTTAGAAGAGTGCAAAGAGAACCAACACAAAGAAAGAGGAGAGCTTCAAGGCTGACTAGGAATTTGAGGTATTGTTTCGAGATAAACAATTTGATTCGCCGATGTGAATATGGAGTCTATCTCTATATATATATGCGTTGAAAGGTAGATTCCACTCCCTGGTCACTTAGCACAACTACAAGATTCCCGACCTAAAACTTGTAGTAGATGAGCGGTTGAAAGTAATTCCTCATGATACTTCAGCACTTTTACAAAAGCCTGAGTCTGAATGAGGTTGCGAAGTGTGATTCCTCAGTTTTGGCTATGAGGCTTCCTACCTTGAATCTCAACCACAATCCTCTCCTAGTGCGTAAACGATTGAAACCAACATTGCTGAAATTGGGAGATTTACAACCTATAATTATTTTCATTCGGAATTTAGACATGAAATTTGCCTTAGGCTTAAAGTCCAAAATCTTTTATGTTTAAGTGTTTGGAGGTCTCGTTGATGTGATTTTCTACCATCGACGTGCCTACTAAAATAGTCTTATCAATCTATAAAGGTTAAGTGACATCATTTTGTTGCTATATTTAAAAATACAACAACGTGAATTGCCATCCATGAAAATTTCTCAATTTTTCTTTTTACCCACCACTAATTTTTTTTACAATTATTTATTTTATGAAAAAAATAAAACGTGCATTCTTCTCCTCTATCAAAACCTTGTGAGTGGTAGAATGTTAATTGCACCATTTATTCTAAATGTACGTTTAATTTTCACCATTGATTTAAATTTAGCATTGTAACGAATGAGATTAAAATTTGTTAAAATTGTTAAGCTCATAATTGATTGGGCCTGATTTATTGTTGAAGAGAAAGTCCAAAATGGGTCCAGAAGGAAGTAGAAGCTTGTGGAAACCTTCATCCTCAAGAGAAATCACAAGGAAAACACCAGAAACCCCACGAAACCACTCGCAGTTCTGCTATATCACCTATTTAAATGCTTCAAATGCAGCGGTGAAAGGGCATCGAAATTCGCAAGCAGCAAACGAAATCCCACTTCCCCCAAATTTCAATCTTTCAATTCAATCCACCATCACTCTCTCTGCGTTCTCTAGTTTCAACAAAATTTGAAGAAGCATGTCGCTGATTCCAAGCATTTTCGGTGGCCGACGAAGCAACATCTTCGACCCCTTCTCGCTGGATGTATGGGATCCGCTCGATGGCTTCCCATTTTCCAATTCCACCGCATTGGCCAATGCCCCTTCCTCTGCTTCTGAAACCTCTGCTTTTGCCAACACTCGAATCGACTGGAAGGAGACCCCACAAGCCCACATCTTCAAGGCCGATCTTCCAGGGATCAAAAAGGAGGAAGTGAAAGTGGAGGTTGAAGAGGGAAGAGTTCTGCAGATCAGTGGAGAGAGAAGCAAAGAGCAGGAGGAGAAGAACGACAAATGGCACAGAATCGAACGAAGCAGTGGAAAGTTCATGAGGAGATTCCGGCTGCCGGAGAATGCCAAAGTTGAAGAGGTGAAGGCCAGCATGGAGAATGGAGTTCTCACTGTGACGGTGCCCAAAATGGAAGAGAAGAAACCAGAAATCAAGTCCATTGACATCTCTGGTTAGACAATTTTGTTGTCTCCGCTCATGTTTGGATCAGTTGTTATGTGTCAATCAGAATAAATGGTCTCTCTGAAAATGGGTTTTGTCTTGTTGGTGTCTTCTTCCATGCGTCTGTAACTTTGAAAAGATGAACAAAGGTTTGGGTTGTGTATGATATTATATGATGGAATAGAATATAATCTAAGATGTGAGTTATGTTTTCTCCTTCAACTTCTGAAATGTGTAACGAAAAAACGAAGACTCCATAACGGAAGTGGAATTGTTAAAGTAAGTATTCGGAAAGTAAAAATCCACCACTAATTCACCCTCAAATTCTCCATGGACACAAGTTACCTCATCATACATAATTAACTACCAACTATGAGTTTAACCATAAAACATTACTCTAAACCCACAGCACAATCATAATTGAATTGACATATATCTCTTCCGGTCTTTCACCTCCTATGTTTATGCAGAAAATCGAGTGAAGTATGACTGGTCAAGGTATGACTGTAAAATTGAATGAAGTATGACTCGTCAAGGTATGACGGTTGGAAGATCCCTATTCGGACTCTCGCTCGAATCGAAACCTTTATGTGTTTGTAGGCTTTCGACTCAATCTAATAGCCTACCTATTAGACACCAATAAAAGAGAAAGTTTTCGCATGCACTCATAGATGCAGAACAGATTTAGATCACGAAGGAGTTTGACTGCTGGGATGGGATCGGATCCATCCTACTCGAAGCAATCCACCACGAATAAGAGTATTCGGGTTGGATAGGCAATCGAGATAGGAACTCATATCTGTAGGGCGGGCTTTCAAGATAGAGATGCATTGCTCCATCTCGAAAGAGTTTTCCCTCATGGAGAAATAGAAGAACACCTTATTTAAAGGCTAGAAGGGAGTCAAAAATCAATAGAAAAAATCCCTTCCCGGCCGACAAGACTTTACGTCTGGATCTCATTCCATCTCAAACTCGGATTAGGAAGAGTGCCGGGAAATTGACCGATGCAATTCCCACTCATGACCAACCAGCCAAAATATATTTCATTAACATAATATACAAATACATTTATATATTGAAAACTTTGCCCGAAAAACAATCCAATTTATGGAAACTCACCCGTGAACTGATGTTTTCGGGCGAATTTCATAACTCGGGCGAGTTCGAGGTTTTGGACTCTCATATTGGCCTTGGATAATTTCTTGGAGAAACTTTCCCAGGCGAGATCATGCCCGGAAAATAAGACAGAGGTTTTGCCCGAGTTTAAGCCTCTCATTTTGGCATCTACTTTATTTCCCAGGCGAATTCATGCCCGATAAATAAGGCTGAGGCCAATTCTCAATAAAATTTTATGAGTTTTGGCTTCTATTTTTGCCCACTTACGAAGCCATCCAGCAATGAGCATCGTTTTTTAAGTAGAGTGAGATTTATGAATTTTGGGCGAGGTGAGATTCAAACCCGATATTTGTGGCAATTTAATTTCAACTACCCCAAATTGAAAAAAAAAATCAAGGGAAACATATTTATGTAATATGAATTGAAATCCGAGATTTATTTCTATTTTAATTTCAACGAATCGGATCGTGAACCTTCTTTGACTTCATCAAAACAACACACCAAATAAAAACTCAAGAAATTTGAAAGAAAGTAAAAAAAAAAAAAAAAAGGAAGAAATAGAAACAAAACAAAGGTATTTTGTAGTTCCACATCTCCTAATTTGTCATCAAGGACATAAATGTAATTTTAATTCTTTTTTAATTAAAATAGGTTAGAAAAAACAATTTCGAAGGAATGGGTTATTTGAGCAAATTAAAACTTTTTGTAGGTCAAATTAGTCAATATCATAAGAGTGCCCTTCAACTATAGATCAATCATAATACACAATAAAAAAATCAATCGATTCTCCTGCTGGCGAGAAAGAAAAAAAAAGGAAAGAGGAGATTCAGGATAGTCACTCCACTCCATATCTTGTGAACACAGATTCTTGTTTCATTTTCTGAGTATCCTTGAGAATGAATGACCAGCTGAAACGTCAAAGTTAGGCCGATTGGAATTAACTGAAGTGTGGAGATCGAGTTATAATACGATCCCTGACTTAAGAGTGAATATGGAAGGTCGTTTCTCCTTTGAATGATTTTCAGGGAAGACCTTCAAGTCGGCCTTCAGAGAAGACCTTGATGAGATTGGTTCTTAGGGAAGATCTTCAAGTCGGCCTTCAAGGAAGACCTTGATGAGGTCGGTTCTTAGGAAAGATCTTCAGGTCGGCCTTCAGGGAAGACCTTGATGAGGTCGATCGTCACGAAAAATCTTCAGATCGGCCTTCAAGGAAGACCTTGATGAGGTCGGTTCTTAGGAAAGATCTTCAGGTCGGCCTTCAGGGAAGACCTTGATGAGGTCGATCGTCACGAAAGATCTTCAGATCGGCCTTCAAGGAAGACTTTGATGAGGCCGGTCCTTAGGGAAGATCTTCAAGTCGGCCACCAATGAAGACCTTCTGAGTTGGACCTCTGCCCTCTACGTGCGATAGGATTTTCACCCCAAACACCATACTAGCTAAGGGAAAAAAATGGAAACACCGACGATGAATTTGTCTAACGAGGCGCTCAAATCCAACCTCATACTTTCGGTTATAATTTTGTACGGATAAGATTATTTCATTCTCTTTTTTTTTTAATCTTTCCATCTCTTCCATTGATGAACCCTACCTTAATGGGTTTGGCCTGATCTCTTATGAGTTTGGGCCTATTCTCGTTATGGATTGATCCGATT
Source organism: Momordica charantia (assembly GCF_013281855.1). Taxonomy (NCBI): domain Eukaryota; kingdom Viridiplantae; phylum Streptophyta; class Magnoliopsida; order Cucurbitales; family Cucurbitaceae; genus Momordica; species Momordica charantia. The sequence goes on along the minus strand of NW_028275167.1, from coordinate 25,487,342 downwards.
AACTGATGTCATCGGACGGCTGTAAAAGAGATACGTGACATAATTTGATTCTTCGATTTAAAATTAATTTAGGACACATGTAATTTTATGATTGGTGATAAATATAATTTTAAATTTTTGACGTGGCATCTAATAATTTGCCAAAATTTCTCATTCAATAATATGTTTGAGGACAAAAATGACCAATTCTGCAAAACTCGGACTCAAGTGGCTGACGAACTCTTAGAACATAGACAAAGAGAGATAAGACTCTGATGTTCAAGTCAGTCTAAGTCCAATCTTTTACTCATGTTTTATTTGGTACCTCGGGTTTTGAAGGTATTCAAAATCATAACGGATTTCAAATGAATTCCATTGGTACCAAATAATTTTGAATGATTTAAAATCTTACTGAATTTCAAATCCTATTTTTACTTAAAAAAATTCGAATCAAAATGGTCAAATTTTGTAGGATTTCATAGAATTTTGAAGTAAATTACCTATCTCGTCATAAAATTTTTATTTTCTTTTCATTACTTGCAAATATCCAAAGAAAGAAGTTTAATTTAATTCGTTTCAAATCGTTCTTGTTCCAAACAAGATAAAAAAATTTAAAATCATTTTATTGGATTTCAAATGATGGATTTCAAAATCATTTATCCAACTTTCTTGGTACCAAACAAAGGGTTAGAGAAATAATAGCATTTCATATCTAGAAAATGAACAAATCTACTCTTTGTAGGCTTTGGGCTTCTGACATCGGAGAGTCATGAGTTTGAATCCCTCCCCCCTCAAGAATCAAAGATAAAATTTCTACAAATTTATATTTCACAAATTAATTAGCCTACTATAAAAGTAATCACGGAAATTATTTCCATCCGTACTAAAGAGAACACAATTTGTTTTCAAAGAATTAAGTAAGAGTAGCACTAGAATTACAAGTCGGTCCATTAACTTTTTAGGATCCCTAAATCTTGAAAGTTTCTAATTAGAGGTTTGACATTTCAATTTTGTGTTTAATAGGCTACACTTCTCAAATTCAATGATGTATTATACAAAAAAAATAGAAATTTGTATCTCATAAATTTATAATTTTTCAATTTTGTGTTTAAAAATGATGAATTATAGGATATGAACATGCTTGACAAAAAATTAAAACTTTTACAACTTGATAGACACTTCAAAACTTATTTATAACAAAATTGAAAGTTTTTTTTTAATACAACATATGGGAGTGGAAGATCAAATTCACAATCTTTAACTTGGTTAGAGATATATGCTAATTATTGTTAGCTATGTTAATTACTGCTAAGTACAACACGAGGGAGTAGGAGATCGAATTAAGACCTTTTGATTAAAGATGTATGCTAATTATTGTGGAGTTATGTTCGTTTTGGCAACAAAATTGAAAGTTAATCAATCTATTGATACAAAATTAAAAGTTAAAAAACCTACCTTTTTAAAAGTTACAACCTCTGACATAATTTTGAAAGTCTAGAGGTAATTTAGAAACAAAAAATTTCAATCAACAAAGAAAAAAAAGTTGTAAAGACAAAATAGATTATGCAATCTTGCCAAAATGCTCATGCCAATATTTAACTGCATTTCAAAATATTAGAGGAAAAATAGAAAGAAGAAAACAAAGGTCCAAGACCCATATGAAATTATAAAAATACAATCCATTTTAAAAACCAACCAAAAGGCCCAAGAAAACGGAGAGCCTAAAATGGGTCGAGAAAGTAGAAATCTTCTTCGCCATTCGCCAACAAAAAGAATGAGAAAGGAAAATTCCAGAAAACCCACGAAACCGCTCGTAACTTCTCCTGCTTCCTATTTAAATGCTTCGAATGCAGCGGTGAAAAAGCATCCAAATTCACAAGCAGCAAACAAAATCCCACTTCCCCCAAATTCCGATCTATCAATCAAATGCACTATCCCTCTCTCTGAGTTCTTCCAATTTCATCAAAATTTGAAGAAGCATGTCGCTGATTCCAAGCATTTTCGGTGGCCGCCGCAGCAACATCTTCGACCCCTTCTCACTGGATGTATGGGATCCGTTCGATGGGTTCCCATTTTCCAATTCCACCGCATTGGCCAACGCCCATTCCTCCGCTTCGGAAACCTCTGCTTTTGCCAACACTCGAATCGACTGGAAGGAGACCCCACAAGCCCACGTCTTCAAGGCCGATCTTCCAGGGATCAAAAAGGAGGAAGTGAAAGTGGAGGCTGAAGAAGGAAGAGTTCTGCAGATCAGTGGGGAGAGAAGGAAAGAGCAGGAGGAGAAGAACGACAAGTGGCACAGAATCGAGCGGAGCAGTGGAAAGTTCATGAGGAGATTCAGGCTGCCGGAGAATGCCAAAGTTGAGGAGGTGAAGGCCAGCATGGAGAATGGAGTTCTGACTGTGACAGTGCCCAAAATGGAAGAGAAGAAGCCTGAAATCAAGCCCATTGACATCTCTGGTTAGATAAAATCTTCTTGGTTCTCTTGTAGTTGTCCCATTTGGGTTTATCTTGAGGTGCAAATGTATTTTGTTGATGTGTGTTGCAAATGTAACTTTTGAAAGGTGAAAGAGTTTGGCTCTGTACTTGTGTGTATTGTATGATATTACTGTTGGGATGAATATAACGTTGTCAGTTTTGACTTTGGTAGAGCTGTTTGGGTTAAAAATCTCTCTCCATTTCCCATATTTTCTCTCTTTTTTTTTCTTTAAAATTTTGATAACGGGATAGGATACTTACGCAGGCATTAAATTATTTTAAATTCTAGAATTTTTAAAAATAAAAATGATATGAAATTCTTATAAATTTTAATAGATTTCAGGGTGCATCTCCAAAAACTGAGAACGGATATTTATAAGGTAAGAGCTTTTACATAGCAGTGTGACATGAATAATAGTTCTGCTGCCTTCCATCAAACCTGGCTTCCTACCTTCCATTACGAAGGAAAATGAAACAAGGTAAGGGAGAAAGAAGTTGTCCTTCTATGGTAACCTGCTCCGTCAGTTAATCGAAGTGCTGTGCTCGCTAGTGCATAGGTAGAAAACGGAGTGGGGAAGGAAGAAAAATTATTTGATTTTGGCGCATGAGATGGCAGGTTTAGCTAGAGGCAACATCGTATCCGACTCCAAATCCTCGAAACTCTCCATTGGAAATTCAAAGGCAATATTCTTGAACTTCCAAAAACCAAAACCAAAGAAATACAGATTTGGAACTCTCAGTTGGAAATTCAAAGGCAAATTTTTGAACTTCCAAAAACCTGCAAGATGTATGAGAAAGAAGGTTTTTTACGTAACGCTTCAATAGAAAGAATACACTCCATGATCGATCAAACAATCAAAAGATGTTCAAAAGAAAAAAAATCTCTATTTGATAGAATTTCTTCCTATACCTATCAATAGGTTCATTATTTCACTCATGTATCTTCCAAAAGGGGACTCACTAGGTCAGAGTTCAAAGACCCTAATTTATATAGGCTTCCTATACACTTATTTTTTTTCATATAAAAAAAGAAACTAAAGCTTGACTCCTCCTTTGGTTCTATTTAGGGAAAGAACTTTTCCTTTACTCTCTTTAACGCGATATTTTGAATCTCGTGAAATGGTAAACTGTCGAGGCATCTTGAAAGTGAATCATATTCCATGAATATGATATTCAAAAACAAAATGAAGTTTTTGATTGAGGGATTGATGTTTAAGATTTTTTGCTAGAGCTATGATTTTCAACTGGAATGGAGAAGTCAGAGTCGATAAAAGGACTCGCAAGTAAGTGAAAAGCGTGGCAATAGAGCGAGTTCCACTCAAGATATTTTTTATTTAACAATTTTCCTTCTGTTTCTCTACATTTTTCTCTCTAACTATAACAACAATTTATGGAGAAACTGTGACACTCGACTACAGACTACAGATGAGGGTACATGAATGAACCGATACCACATCTGAATGAGAGAGATCCTGAAATCATGGAATAATGATCAATAAAGGTTTAAAAAGAATTGATAGTCACTACCTATACCAACAAGGCACGCATTCTTTTTCGGTGGCTGAATCATATAAGAACTCAAATATTAAACGTGCTTGATTTGAAGCAATCTTCAACTGGTGGAACTCCTAGTCTCTTTGAGGACAAAGCAGGTGGCGCAGTCGGATCGCAGGAGAATGTTGGGACGATTAGGGCCAACAAAGCATGCTGAAAGAATTTAACTTGTTGTATATCATGGAGATACAAAAGATATTCTGTAAAACTTACAAAAACTTGAAGGTTTTCAATTTGCATACAACAATGTTGTCAATTTACATCCAACGATTAAATATCATTTAAAATTGTTTTCTTGTAGTAGTTTAACTAATTCCATTCCTTCTCGTGCGAAATTTGCCATTCTCTGCCACATTTCTTCCTCTGCTCCTGAAACAACCTTCTAGCCCCATCTTCAAATTTCTGAGAAGACTCACGCTGCTGGAGAATGCGAACGCCGGTGAGGTGAAGGCGAAGATGGAGAACGGAGTTTCTGGCTGTGACGGTGCCTAAAATGGAAGAGGAAGCCATTTAATTTAAATCTCTGGGAAGACGTGTTCTGCTTGATTATATATGAAATTGCATTTTGTTGATGTCTTCTGAATTAAAATTAGATGTGTGTAGGATTGAATCAACAAAATCAAGTGTGAGTTTTCGAGAAGATTATAATGAAAAATGGGATGCATTGTGCCTCCTCTTATACATCAATTGTTTGATTTGATTCGGACAGAACAGATCAGCTCAATATTGAATCTGGGGACCAAGGTAATTAGTATATAGATGAACCCATATGTTAATTGGTATTATAGTCCGTAATTAGTGTGTTTAGGAGGGATAATACTTATATGTTAATTGGTAATTAGTGTGTGTTTAGGAGTGATAGTAGAACGACGGAGGTGAATCTACTTGTCATCAGCTGTATACATGCAACTCATTTTCTTTTATGAAATCTACTCGCCATCCTAAACGAAGAAATTCTTAGAAAGTAAGACAAGTTCAAATCAATTTTTTAAGAAACAAACTTTGAAATGATCTCATCTCCGAAAATTTGTTTCTGAAATAAACAGCTGATGACAAATGGAAGAAGAAAAATGAAAACTCAACTTAGATGGTATTCATTTCACATCATATGACATCACGCACAACCCAAACATCTTTTCATGCTTTCGAAGTTACAGACATACTGAAGAAGACACCAACAAAACAAAATCTATTTTCAGAGACACCATTTATTCAACACCATTCATTGACACATTAACAACTGATCCAAACATGGGCAGAGACAGCATCAGATGCACCAACAAGATTCTGTCTAACCAGAAATGTCAATGGACTTGATTTCTGGTTTCTTCTCTTCCATTTTGGGCACTGTCACAGTCAGAACTCCATTCTCTATGCCGGCCTTCACCTCCTCAACTTTGGCATTCTCCGGCAGCCTGAATCTCCTCATGAATTTTCCACTGCTCCGCTCGATTCTGTGCCATTTGTCGTTCTTCTCCTCCTGCTCTTTGCTTCTCTCTCCACTAATCTGCAGAACTCTTCCCTCTTCAACCTCCACTTTGACTTCCTCCTTTTTGATCCCTGGAAGATCGGCCTTGAAGACGTGGGCATGTGGGGTCTCCTTCCAGTCGATTCGAGTGTTGGCAAAAGCAGAGGTTTCCGAAGCGGAGGAATGGGCGTTGGCCAATGCGGTGGAATTGGAAAATGGGAAGCCCTCGAACGGATCCCAAACATCCAGCGAGAAGGGGTCGAAGATGTTGCTGCGGCGGCCACCGAAAATGCTTGGAATCAGCGACATGCTTCTTCAAATTTTGATGAAATTGGAGGACTCAGAGAGAGGGATTGTGGATTTGATTGATGGATTGGAAATTGGGGGAAGTGGGATTTTGTTTGCTGATTGCGAATTTCGATGCTTTTTGACCAATACATTTGAAGCATTTAAATAGGAAGCAAGAGAAGTTAGGAGCGGTTTCGTGGTTTTTCTGGTATTTTCCGTATGATTTGTCTGTTGGCGAATGGAGAAGAAGATGGGGAGCAAGAATTCTACGAGCTTCTACCACTTTCTCGACCCATTTTGGGCTCTTGCTTGTGGGATAATTGAGGCTCGATCGATTCTTTTGTTTGGATCAGAATATAGATGGAGCCCAGCCTTTTTTTTTCTTGGGCCTTTTATATGGTTTTATCAAAATTCACTAAAAGTTTCACAACTTAACCCCACTAAAAATTCTACTACTTTAACCCGTTGTGTCTAATATATCCCTAATATATCCAAATCAATTACTTCTTGATTCAATTGGGTGTACTAAATTTTTATGACTCCAACAAATAAAATAAGCAACAACACAAAAAATATTCTTAGTACTGAAATGAAGAACGATCTTTCCTTATTATTCATCGTTAGTAAGGATAAGAGACGAAAATTTTTTTATCAATTTGTTAGTCTACTAAATTTTAAAACTTTCATTCGTGTGTCTAATAGGTTCGTGACTCATTAGACATTTTTTTATAGTCACAATTTTAATTTTTTTTTTTTTTTTACACCTAACAAGCTACCCAAATTAAAACCAGAAGCAATAAGAGAAGCCACCCAGGTATGGTACCCACTACCCCTCCAAGTTATCTTCCCTTCAGCTTCTGACGTCACACGAACTAGGGCATGAGCCACCCAATTCGCTTCTAGTCTGATATGGCAGATTGAGACAACATTTTTCACCTCCAACAACGCCTGAATTTCTTCGGTCAGCCAAAGAACTTCTGTGAAGTCATCCATCTCCTTAATGATTAGCCGTTTGATATCCAACGAATATATTGCTAGGTAAACATCATCACCATATGGATTGTCCAAATTGTGAAACCCTTCTAACATAACCAACGTTTCTAGGTGTTTGATATTGATTTTCTCCCAAATAAAGGAGATACCAGCTTGAATAATTGTGTCTTCCCCATTTTGAATCACCCACCCCAATCCACCGTGCTGGTGCTCTTCGAACCAAGCTGCATTAACATTAAGTTTCCAAGAGTGGGGATGAGGTAAGGTCCACTTGATGATCTCTCTTCCACTGATTGAATGTCCATTGACATCTACACTAGTACGAAAATTTGTTGTGGATTACTGAATGCCTTGAGCATGTTTATCGATCAGGAAACACAACTGCTACTGTGTCAAAATTTCCCCCTTAAAAAGCACCATGTTCCTATATTCCCATGTATTCCACAAGATCAGCAACGCTATATCAAGCTCAGTCCCCTTCGTGGTGTCCACAAGTCAGTCCCAATAATCTGCAATCTTTCATCCTTCTCTATTAGACCAACCAGAACTCGAGTTAGCATTTAGAAAGTAAGCCCAACTCGAGTTAGCATTTAGAAAGTAAGCCCGATTATATTTAGTTACCTCACACTCCCAGAATAGATACGTAGTTGTCTCTTCATGTTTCCCACAAAAAAAACACAACAAGAATGGGCAGTGGTGCCTTTTAAGCACAGGTTAAACTTATTATGAAGAATTTTCCAACAGCGGATTTTAATTTTAGGAGGGACTTTGGCCTTCCACAAGCTATTCTATTTATTTTGTAGATGATCATCGGCCAAATTAACAGCTTCCCTCCTTGAGGTATAAGCACTTTTCACAATAAATATCCATTTTTTGTCGAGACCCCAAATAATCTCATCATCATTATCCATGGTAGGTAAAGGTATTTGTAAAATAAGAATCACCTCTGACTCCATAAAAATGGATCTTATTGTTCGCTTCCTCACAAATAGGTGAAAATTAGTGCAAGTATACACTAAGTAATCAATTGTAGTATATAAACAAAGTCGTTTCCATAAGGATAGCTGCAGAAATATTTCAATACAATGTTGGAGCATCCAACTCAGACAACAAACTATAGATTACGAATAAAAAACGATTACAAAGTAAATCGAGGGGATTCACTCTAATGCTTTCACTCAGTGAAACTATGCTTTAGCAGACCCCGAATACCAATTGCCCAAACAGACATGGCTCCCTCCCAAGATATCCAAACATGCTTAAACCCAACTCTCGTTGCAATTAAAGCAAGCAATAAAATAGTTTATAGTCACAATAGGGTGAGTTTCATCTCTGAGTATTCACCATCCTACTTCAAATAGAGGAATCTAACGCAAATAGAAGCAACCAAGCACACAAGGACTCTCCCGAGCCTCAAGCAAGCTAACAAACTAATAATGTTAGCCAAACAAAATAAGTAAGATGAAAGAATAAAAACATTTATATTAAATCAGCATCAAGGGCTACTCAAACATAGTTAGTAACAAGCTACAACAAGCTCATCTCCCGAAGGTGGGGTTTAGTTCATAACGAAAGAAAAGAAAACAGTGGGTAAGGAAGAAATGAAGCTCATTGTGCAAGGATACTTCTGTAGCAGCAGAGGGTTCCCCAACTCAGTGGTGAAGCATGGGTTAGCTCCCTCCTCCGTCGGCTTCCTCCTCGAAAAATGGGCAAGAAATGTTCTCTGAAATTGATGCCCAAAATATGATTTTTTGTTCTCTATTATATCGGGTCCTTAAAATTAGGGCAACACTTGGAAGCTGTACAGATGCTGTAAAAATCGGTGCAAATCAGTTACTGTGCAGTCACATGTGCTAGAGCATCTGGAGTTCCACAGGCTCCCACATGACACTCTTTCATTCAGGCTTCAGCTTCATCATTAGTAGTCTTTGCAGCACTCAGTTTAACCATCCAAATTCTGCAATTCCGGTTCAAAATATCATAAATTAAGCACAACTTAATTCAAATGAACATAATTGAGAATTCTAACAGCTCAGCACTCTAGCTTGTTTATTTCTATTCTTTTTCATCCTAGTTTAACAAGGACCTTCATATTTTCACACAATTATTACTAATTTAGGCCACAAAATACTCTCTTATGGATGGAGAGTAATCGCTTATGGGACACAAAATTGAAACTTTATAAATCTATGAGACACAAAATTTAATTGAAATTTTAAAATTTTAAAATCATCTTCCATCCAATCTGAATTGATATCCCATTTTATCTCAAAAAAATTTCCATCCAAAATAAGTCCAATTTGATAGGATTTAAAATAAAAGTTGATCTATCGATCCAATTAAAGAAAAAATGAATCAAAAAGAAAAAAAACAACCTTATGATTGTGTATTAGTTAATAATATGTTCCAATGTGAAGAGATGAGATAAAAAGAGAAGAAAGAAAATGGAGAAATAGATGAAATAAAAAGAGAGGAAAGAAAATGAAAAGGAATATTATAGAAAGAGAAGAAATAAAAGGGAGAGACATATAAAGAGAAGAAAGAAAAGGGAAATGTGGCACGAGTTACAGGCGGAAGAGATAAAGATATAGAAAAAGTATAGAGGTTCAGGGATGAAGAGAGATGAGGAAAAACAAAGGGCGATGAAATGTGGCTGGAAAATGAGAGTTCACAGAAAATAAGGGAGGGAAAGAAATGGGAGTAGAGTTTATTTTCTTTTAGCATTCACGGTATTTGGAGAATAAGCATCAGTACAACAGGGCCGGTCCTTCACTCGCTGATCATTCGTGAGTCGAACTCACTCTATTACCACGCTTTTCACTCGCTCGCAATTTGTGAATCCCTCTTTTCTACTCTAACTCTTCCACTTCATCCGTAGAAAACTCCAAACATCAACCCTGCAATCAAAAACATCTTTTTGTTTTTTCGAATATCCTTTCAATATGTTTAGCTTGGTGGTAAAATGGTAGACATGCGAGACTGAAAATCTCGTGCTAAAGAGAGCAAATGCTTTCCCTAAATTTGGTCTGGAATATTGGACCGACCCAATATTATACCCCTTATCTCTCAAAAAGGTCTCGATCTCCTTTTATATATATATGTGTATATATATATAGGAAAATCTGTCCGCTCCAAGGAAAAATAATGTGTCAAAGAAGGCTATATAAATTAGGATCTTTTAAGTCCTCATTGACCACTCTAATAAAATTAATAGACTATATAAATTAGGATTTTTTAAGTCCTCGTGACCCCTCTACTAAAATTAATAGGCTATATAAATTAATAGGCTATATTAATAGAATTTTTCTTTCTGACCATCTTTCGATTGTTTGATCGACCATCTTCTCATAAATCTTGCATTCTTTTAGTTTTTTAAAGTTCCCAAATGTTGTCTTTGAATTTCCAAAGGAAAGCTCCTTAGTTTTGTGCTGCTAACCACTTCTTGAAGCCAAAGATGGGGACACACGGTCATTCTAGGATTTACAGTATGATATTCTTCTTCCCTACTCTCTTTTTTCTAAATATGCAGTGGCTCATAACGCCCACTCGTCATGACTGTCGCCAGGTTATCATAGAAGTTACTATGGAAGAAGAGAACTTTTTTTTTTCCCTTTGATGAGTTCTCCCTTACCTTGCTTTATTTTCCTCTCATGATTGAAAGTAGCAAACAACTCCGAGGCCAGATAGAAGGTAACTCGTTCGGCCCTACAAGCGAATCGGATCCATTATTTATAGAGTAGTGCAACTCCTTTTCATTTATTAATAAGGTATAGATTGAGAAAAACTCTAAAACTAGAGTTCCAAAAAGCTTACATTACATTCATCCAAACAATAAAATCATACACAAAAGTACACAACCAAACTCAATTAAACTTTCAAAAGTTACGATTGCAACACACATCAACAAAATACATTTTCAGCCATTTCACTCCACAAAAGAAACCAAACATAAACCCAAATGGCACAACTACAAGAGCACCAACAAGATTTTATCTAACCAGAGATGTCAATGGACTTGATTTCAGGCTTCTTCTCTTCCATTTTAGGCACCGTCACAGTGAGAATTCCATTCTCCATGCTGGCCTTCACCTCCTCAACTTTGGCATTCTCCGGCAGCCTGAATCTCCTCATGAATTTTCCACTGCTCCGCTCGATTCTGTGCCATTTGTCGTTCTTCTCCTCCTGCTCTCTGCTTCTCTCTCCACTGATCTGCAGAACTCTTCCCTATTCAACCTCCACTTTCACTTCCTCCTTTTTGATCCCTGGAAGATCGGCCTTGAAGACGTGGGCTTCTGGGGTCTCCTTCCAGTCGATTCGAGTGCTGGCAAAAGCAGAGGTTTCAGAAGCAGAGGAATGGGCGTTGGCCAATGCGGTGGAATTGGGAAATGGGAAGCCCTCGAACGGATCCCAAACGTCCAGCGAGAAGGGGTCGAAGATGTTGCTGCGGCGGCCACCGAAAAAGCTTGGAATCAGCGACATGTTTCTTCAAATTTTGATGAAATTGGAGAACACAGAGAGTGATTGATGGATTGGAAATTGGGGGAAGTGGGATTTTGTTTGCTGCTTGCGAATTTGGATGCTCTTTCACAGCTGCATTTGAAGAATATAAATAGGTGATGTGGAAGAACATGCGAGTGTTTTCGTGGGTTTTCTAGAGTTTTCCTAGTGATTTTTCATGAGGCTTGAAGGTTTCCAAAATCTTCTACTACCTTCTCGACGCATTTTGGACCTTCTCATGAAAATAAACGAGGCCCAATCAATTTCAAAAAAATCCAATACATGCTAATTCTTCCCCCAACTAAAGAATTGATCTTCGCAGATTTTTTTTTTTTGTTGTTGAAAAATACTCGACTCTTGTAGGTCAAATTTAACCTCACAATTATTAAATATTTAACAATTTAGGGACATAAATGCAAAAAAAAAAAAAAAAAATATTTTTAAAAAAGTAATGAGTTGTCAATTTCTTATGGATAGTGATGACTAGATCACGCCATTATTAAATATTTGACAACTTAGAAACATAGATGCAAAAGAAAAAAAAATACTTTTTAAAAAGTAACGAGTTGTCAAATTTTCAAAGATGGTGATGACTTGATTTAGTCTTACATGTGAGAAGTGAAGTATTTGATTTTAATATGTCTCTTTACCATTAAGTACCTAAGTTTTATCCTTAGTCTTTACGAAAACATTGACTAGCAAGTACTTATAAATATGGGTAGTAGACATTAAAAAAAAAAAGATATCATCACTATGGAAGAACAATGAGGCTGCTCTGAGGGGTCATGAGGAGGTAATAAAGCTCAATGCAAGTGGGGACATAGACAACATTCGAGTGATAAACTCACAGTGCCGGAGGGAGCGGATCCCACACTAAAATTCGAAGGCAATGAAAGAATGGGTAATTGTCGAATAGGATCTGATTTTTAAAAACTTTAAAGTTTAATTTTTACGATTGAAAATTCAATTTAGAGGGTGTAATTTTACCACTTATGAAAGGTTAATGATTTAATTTTTAATATTAAAAGTTTAAGGGCCTAATTTTTTAATTTAGAAAAGTTTGAGGTTTAATTTTTAAAATTGAAAGTTTAGAAGTGTAATTATAACAACTAACATACTTCAGGGGTGATCTGTACAATTTACTCTTATAATTAACATCCATAATCATATATTTATGAATTGATCTAGTCTATCATTTTTTTATCGATGATGATATAGTTATCTTAATAAAGTTAAACTACGTTTAGGTTAACAACTAATTTTGATATTTAAAATCATCATTTAAATTGAAAACAAGATATATCTTGTCAGAGAAACAATCAAAAGCTAAAACTTCCACAAATTTATATTTCACAAATTAACTAGCATACCGTAAACGTAATCACGGAAATTGTTTCCATCCATACAAAAGAGAGACAATTTTTTTTTTGTTTTTTAAGAATTACCTTATAGTAGCATGAAAACTATAACGTTAATCTAGTAACTTTTAGGATTATATCTAATATGTCTCTAAATATTAAAGGTGTCTAGTAGATTTTGAACTTAAAATTTTTCGTTTAAATCTTTTACCTAATTAGATTTTTTTAAATTCATGGAATTATTGAATATAAAATTGAATTTTATGTCTCATAGTTTTAATTTTGTGTTTAAAAGTTGTGACTTAAAAGAAGTGTTTAATAAGTCACCAACTTATTAAACACAAAATTGAAAGTTGTATAATTTAGTAGACTAGACATTAGGCTTGTTTAATACAAAAATTAATTGGCCAAAAGCTTTTGTCTCTCATCATTATTAACCATGAATAATAATGAAAGATCTTTTTTTTCTGTCTGAAAAAGACAACAAAAAGTTGATAGTAACGTATTACTATTCTCCATTTTGGTAGTAAAAACACTTTTTTGTATACCTATGAATGATGTAATAATACTATGCTATTTTTTTTTTTATGTTTGTGTTACCACTTACCACTATTTATTTTGGTGGTTTAAATTATAGAATTTTGGAATACTCAATTCAATCCAGATGCAATTGATTTAGATATATTAGACCAATCGCTAAATTTTTAGTGAATTTCGATAAGAGTATAGCCCATATGAAAGGCCCAAGAAAGAAGGCAGGACTCCATCTGTATTCTGATACAACCAAAACAATATCATCCCACAAGCAAGAGCCCAATATGGGTCGAGAAAGTGGTAGAAGCTCGTAGAATTCTTGCTCCACCATTTGCCAACAGACAAATCACAAGGAAAATACCAGAAAAACCACGAAACCCCTCCTAACTTCTCCTGCTTCCTATTTAAATTCTTCAAATGCAGCTGTGAAAGAGCATCCAAATTCTTAAGCAGCAAACAAAATCCCACTTCCCCCAAATTCCGATCTATCAAGCAAATCCACTATCCCTTCTCTGAGTTCAATTTCATCAAAATTTGAAGAAGCATGTCGCTGATTCCAAGCATTTTCGGTGGCCGCCGCAGCAACATCTTCGACCCCTTCTCGCTGGATGTTTGGGATCCGTTCGAGGGCTTCCCATTTCCCAATTCCACCGCATTGGCCAACGCCCATTCCTCTGCTTCTGAAACCTCTGCTTTTGCCAGCACTCGAATCGACTGGAAGGAGACCCCAGAAGCCCACGTCTTCAAGGCCGATCTTCCAGGGATCAAAAAGGAGGAAGTGAAAGTGGAGGTTGAAGAGGGAAGAGTTCTGCAGATCAGTGGAGAGAGAAGCAGAGAGCAGGAGGAGAAGAACGACAAGTGGCACAGAATCGAGCGGAGCAGTGGAAAGTTCATGAGGAGATTCAGGCTGCCGGAGAATGCCAAAGTTGAGGAGGTGAAGGCCAGCATGGAGAATGGAGTTCTGACTGTGACAGTGCCCAAAATGGAAGAGAAGAAGCCTGAAATCAAGTCCATTGACATCTCTGGTTAGACAATTTTGTTGTCTCTGCTCATGTTTGGATCAGTTGTTATGTGTCAATCAGAATAAATGGTCTCTCTGAAAATGGGTTTTGTCTAGTTGGTGTCTTATTCCATGCGTCTGTTACTTTTAAAAGATGAAAAGAAGTTCGGGTTGTGTATGATTTTTATACGTTGGAAATGAATACGATCTAAGTTGTAACTTGTGAGTTTTCCTTTTCCTTCAACTTCTGAAATGGTTTACTCGCAATATTTGCCACCGCCGGGATAAATTTGGAGACGGTGAGTAAAACTTGTCCCTCGTAACCTCCAATTATCGCATATGCTGTACTCAAGAAATATAATTGTTTTAAAACGTAATCTAAAAATAGAGATTTTTTTTCCTATTTGTTTAAGAAGTAATCAGCAGTAAAATTTTAATAATAGTGATGATAGAGATTCGTCTTCATCATCTTAGTTGAAGGATAGATATTAAGTTGACGAGTCTTTGTCCATTTCTAATATGATTTATAAAAAGTTAAATTTCAAAAATAATTTTCTATATTAAAACGATATTTTACCTATAGAAAATTATTTTTGAATAAATAAACGATAGGAATCTTACTAATGATCAAAATGGAATCAATTTATCAGTTAATTGACCAAAATGGGATCTAAATCAAAAGAAAAATTATTATTTTAGTTGTTATTATTTTGCCATCTAAGATTAAATATTAGCCCACACAAACTTTCAAGCTTCGATTTATGTTCCACCAATACTTTGGAGTGATGTTATTTATTGATTAAAAAAAGAAGTTGGGAGTTAAAAATTAAAATAACTATCTTAAAATTTTAAGGAGAAGCAAATAAATCTAGTGGCCGTTTTGAACTTTTAAGAGGTGGGGATGGGCTTAACACATACCGTATCAATATTCATGAATTCCATCTTAAAATCAATTGGTAATGGAAGAAGTAGTCTATTATAAACCTTGATAAAGTTTTTTTTTTCTTTCAATGTGAGATCCTTAATATTTCCCCTCAAGATCGTGGCTCTTCTAACTCATTGATCATGACCGAATCTTCTTTTCTTTTATTGGATGTTCTTTGCACTTTTGGATACTGATACCATGTGATAATTATGACATCCCTAATCAATTAGGATTTGAAATAAAAGAAAATAAAAAACAAAAAAGAATGAAAGATTTATAATTTTAATATTATAATTAGTGTAAAATGTTAGAGAGGGGAGTAGAAGAAGAGAGAAGATGTAAGAGGAGTTAGTTTGAAACTTGTAATGTTGGGACTATCCCACGTCAATAAAGTGGGTGAAATGAAGAGGTCAAGCTTTGGAGGCACAGTCAGCTGACCAGCATATCAGGCCTTAGTCTTCAAAGTTCTATTGATTCATTGATATGCATTCTTAGTCTTGATTTCTGCGACTAAATTTCACTCGTTAACACATACCATTAATTCAATTGTAGGATTATAATTAACATTTAAATGGATGAAACTAAAAGTCGTTAAAATTGACTAACTTGTGAATGAATGAATCTCACCATTTATTTAAATTTAATAGTGAAATGAATGAAACTAAAAATTGACTAACTTGGTGAGCTAAAATTTAAAAACGTAAATATTTTATAATATTAGTCAACATCTATCTATCCATCATTAAGATTTTGACACGTCGGGGTTAAATACATAAAAACAAGTATTTTGTCTTTTCTTAAAAAATGAAAGATTGAATATTGTGACTGTGTGAAGCTCGTTACTTCAATTGAGATAGTGGAAACTAATTTCATCTTTTTAGTTGGAAATTCAGCTTGCAAAAATAAAAAAAAAATAAAAAAATCCTTAAAGTCGGGACTAAAAGAAATATGTAAATAAATACTTCATTTCTCTCCTAAAATTATGGAGCAAAGGCACCACGAATATACGAACAATGGGAGAATATGAGATTTGACAAAATATAAAATTGAATATAGAAAAAAAAATTCTCTTAGAAATTCAACACGGATTTTCTACCAAATTTTCCACCTATCAAATAATAAACTAGAATTGTCACGATTTATAGGCAATTTGTATAACCATTAGGTGTTACAATTGGACACTAATAATTTTGACAGGTTAGGATTTATTAAGATTTATTAAGGCTTTTTTTTTTTTAAAATATTTGGCTCCTCATTAGTAAGGAAGAATCTTGTCCACACCACCATTAAATATTTGACAATTAAGAGATAGAAATGCAAAATCAAAAAATGTTTTTAAAGAATGATGAGTTGTTAAATATTAAATGGTGGTGGCGACAAGATTCCTCCTTAGCAGTTAGGAACCAAATATTTTCTTTTTTTTTTAACACCTAAAATTGAGCCTCTATTATTTGATAATGTTTATTGTTCCAAGAGAATGTCCAAAATGGGTGGAGAAGGCCGTGGAAATGGAAAAAATTTTGGTAGAACACCAAGGTAATTTTTTTTCCGATACATAACAAATAGAGGGTGGGATTGGACTTCTAGACGAGAGATAAAAGTGTTGATCACCGTTGAGTTAAACTCATGTTGACAATATTAACTCACTGTTTGCCACGTTAATATTATATTAAAAATTATTTATATTGTATTAAAAATTATTTATAGTCCATCCATATAAAAGAAATGTATTTATAAAATCAAAATATAAGGTGGATGAAGATAATAAATCCTTTATTAGTTTAGTATGGGAGAATCTTTAGCCTGACCATGAAAATTATTAGAAAACCTAATAAACCGCCTTCCAACGGTTTTTTGGTACAACGAAATTGGAAGGATTCGAACTCATGACCCCTACCCTACTCTCCTATGTTTCTGTTGCATGACATATTTAAATGCTTCAAATGCAGCGATGAAAGAGCATCAAGCAGCAAACAAAATCCATGATCTCTGTGTGTTGTCTAATTTGAACAGAACCGTGGCGCTGGCGCCAATCATGTTCGGTGGCCACCGCCGAAGGACCAGGACCAGGAACCATTGGAGGCCTCCGCTCCGGAAGACTCTGCTTTCGCCAACACCCGCATTGGCTGCAAAGAAACCCCACATCTTCAAGCCCCATCTGATGCTGTCTAGATCTGTTGTTATGTGTCAACCAATAAAATGGACTCTGTGAAAGTGGATTATTTTGTTTTGTTTTGTTGGTGTCTGTAACTTTGAAAAGATGAAAACAAAAAAAACTTGGCTTGTGTAATTGGAAATGAATGCAATCTGTTTATCTAAGTTGTGAGTTTTCCTTTTTCTTCTTCTTCCATTATTGTCATCAGCTGTTTATTTCATTCAGTCACAAATTTGTGGAGATAAAATCATTTCAGCATTTGTTTCTTACAATGATTTTAACAATTTCTCCTATTGATCTTTTGGATGGCAATTACTTTTCGTAAAGAAAACACCCCCTCTTCTGAGTACAATTCATCTTTAAGAGGAATTAGCACAATTTGCACCCCTATTTTTTATGCGTTATTCATTTTAGATATCTTCTCTGCAAATTTCAGAATCTAAAGGTGCAACACCTGCTTTTGGTTTTTAACTCCTAAAAGAAACAGAAATACATAAATAAGAGATGGCCTTCCATGACTGAGAATCCATGATCAGGAGGGGAGTTAAAAAAAGAGAAAAAAAAGGGGGAAAAAAAGAGCTTCAGAGGGTTCGAGAAGAAGAGGAGAGGAGAGGAGGGAGCTTGAGAATCAGCAGCAGGACAATCTCATTTAATGTCGAGAAATTTAGGGGCTTGTTTAGTCACGTTCTTTATTGTTTACTGTTTGCTTTTTCTATTTTCCGTTTCTACTTTTTTTAAACAAAATGAGAATATATTTGATAACTATTTCTATTCATTGTCTTTTGAAAAAAGAAATAGAAACTAAAATAGGTTTAATAATTATTTCTTAGTTTTTTTAATACAACAACTCGTGGGTCCAGATTGAAACGCACGACTTCTTAACAAAAATATACATCTTTAATTAATGTTAGTTTATTTTTATTTTTAGTTAAAATAAAATTGAGTAAATATAATATAAAAATCTATAACATATATTCGGACAATATAATTCATTACAGAAAATATAATTTAAAACATAATTTTTTTAAAGTATAAGTTATTAGTTTTAAATAAAGAATCAAATTTCAAAATAATTTAAAAATAGGAAATTTTTGTTTAAGAAAATATAATAACTTAAAGAAAATATTTTCAAAATATTTTAAATTAAAAAATATAAAATATAAAAAAAGGAAAAAAAATCTTGAAGGGATGGAACACGGGAAGAACAAGTATCCGATAGTGCCACCAGTCCATAGTTTTACCATATTCAATTAAGCAATTGAATTTACGTTACCAAACGAAACCTTAAGATCTGTTTAGTAATGTTTTCATTTTTTGTTTGTTGTTGATGGTTTCCAAAATTTATTAAGAAACTTAAAAGTACTTTGCAATTAATTATGTTTATTTATTTTTCATTTTTGGAATATTCCCAAAACTATATAGAAATTTTGGAACAATAAAAAATCATCATTGAATTGGTAAGTACGGGACCATGCAATTTTAATTTTCTTTATAGAAAACGAAGAATCTGCCTTGATCGATTTGTATGACAGGATATGAAATATTTATACACCAGAATTTGTACTTGTACGATACAGGAAAGAGCAGAATCATTGGTCAATGATTCTGCCAATAAAACAATGTAAATCATATGAAATCTGGGTCATAAGCACAAAGAAAGAATGAATCTTGCCATGGATGGAAAATAGCGAGGTGTGATATTGTTCCACTTTCATGTCCTAACAGCCAGTTCCAAACTTTGGTCTAAGTGGAGGTCGTGACTTATTTTTACTAATTGTTGGATTTGGAAATTTTGGATATCAGAGATAAAAACGAACAAGCAGCTCAATGTACTTGGTACTCGTGAAAATAGGATTAGAGGCATCACAAAACACAAGAGCTTGAGCTTAAAAACAGACCTATAGATCTCCCAACCTCTCACTTTTGCATGCAACTCATTTTCTTCAAGAAATCTACTTGCCATATCCTAAACATCAGTCCGAACAATTCTTGGAAACTAACGCCAAGTTCAAATCATTTTTAAGAAACAGACTTTGGACATTATCTAATCTACGCAAATTTGTAACTGAAATAAACAGCTGATGACAAATGGAAGAAGAAATTTGAAAAACTCAACTTAGATTGTATTCATTTCCCATCATATGACATCATGCACAACCCAGACATCTTTTCATCCTTTCGAAGTTACAGACACGCTGAAGAAGACACCAACAAAACACAGAGACACCATTTATTCAACACCATTCGTTGACACAGTAACAACTGATCCAAACATGGGCAGAGACAGCATCAGATGCACCAACAAGATTCTGTCTAACCAGAGATGTCAATGGACTTTATTTCAGGCTTCTTCTCTTCCATTTTAGGCACCGTCACAGTGAGAACTCCATTCTCCATGCTGGCCTTCACTTCCTCAACTTTGGCATTCTCCGGCAGCCTGAATCTCCTCATGAACTTTCCACTGCTCCGCTCGATTCTGTGCCACTTGTCGTTCTTCTCCTCCTGCTCTCTGCTTCTCTCTCCACTGATCTGCAGAACTCTTCCCTCTTCAACCTCCACTTTCACTTCCTCCTTTTTGATCCCTGGAAGATCAGCCTTGAAGACGTGGGCTTGTGGGGTCTCCTTCCAGTCGATTCGAGTGTTGGCAAAAGCAGAGGTTTCAGAAGCAGAGGAATGGGCGTTGGCCAATGCGGTGCAATTGGAAAATGGGAACCCATCGAACGGATCCCATACATCCAGCGAGAAGGGGTCGAAGATGTTGCTGCGGCGGCCACCGAAAATGCTTGGAATCAGCGACATGCTTCTTCAAATTTTGTTGAAATTGGAAGAACGCAGAGAGAGGGATAGTGGATTTGATTGATAGATCGGAATTTGGGGGAAGTGGGATTTTGTTTGCTGCTTGTGAATTTCGATGCTCTTCCATCGCTACATTTGAAGAATTTAAATAGGCGATGTAGCAGAACATGCGAGTGGTTTCTGGTGTTTTCCTTGCGATTTCTCTTGAGGGTGAAGGTTTCCACAAGCTTCTACTTCCTTCTGGACCCATTTTGGACTCTCTCTTCGTCAATAAACCAGGCCCAATCAATTATGAGCTTAACAATTTTAACTATTTTTAATTCATTCGTTTCAATGTTAAATTTAAATAGGAAAAAACTCCCATTACAAGGATTAAACCTAAACATGAATTCACTTTTATTTAATAAAATTAAAAAATTCACTTGTTTATATGCTACAGCACCACACATGAATTTAAGAGAAGCTTATTCCTGAATTAGGAAAGTTCTGTCCATTTAAATAAATGGGGAAAATTAAACCTAACTTAGAATACTACTCACAAATTTTCTATAGATGAGAAGAATGCACTTTTCTTATTCTCATAAAATAAGTAATTGTAAAAAATTTAGTGCGGGTACCAAAAAAATAATTGAGAAATTTCAATGGATAGCAATTCACATTGTCATATTTACAAATATAGCAACAAAATGACGTCATTTAACACTTATAGATTGATAGGACTATTTTAGTATGCACGTCGACACATCAACGAGACCTCCAAACACCGAAAACGTAAAAAAAATTGAACTACAAGCCTATGGCGAATTTCATATCTAATCCCAAATGAAAAGGCCCAATAACTATAGGTTGGAAATTTCCCAGTTTCAACAATGTTGGGTAGTGCAAAACAACCGTCTACAATGTAGGAGAAGCTATGTTGTTGAGATCTGAGATATGAAGTCTGATATCCAAAGCTAAGGAATCACACTTCACAACCTCACTCATACTCAAGCTTATGTAAAGACTGAGGTATTATAAGGAACTATTTTTCAACCGCTCGTCCACCACTACAAATATTACATCAAGAATCTCGCAGTCGTATGAAGTGATCAGTGAGTGAGTCCCACCTATCAACGTCTATACATATAAAGATAAACTTCATACTCAAGTAAATGAATCAGATTGCTCATCTCGAGATAATACCTCAAATTTCTACTAACTTGAACGTGAAAGCTCTCTTCTTTATTTGTGTTGATGGTCTTTACACTCTTCCGACTCATCTTCCACAAGTGATTAGAATTCAGTATTAACAACCAACTTCATTAATGTTGAATAATCTCGACGTCTCCCAAGTTTCAAAGTAGGAGCTTCCAACCTCTTCTCTTTTCTCCTTCTCCTCTCTTACAACTCCCACTAATTATAATATTAAAATTGTATCTTTTTTTTTTCGCTTTATTTCTATATATAACTTGTTATGAAATTGGCAGTTGTCACCTAGTTTTGTTTATATTTGCATAATTTTCATAATTGCCAAATAATATTTAAATTAAGAAAAAAATCTTTCAATACTTTTATGATTAAAGAAAATATATTTAGAGTCTATACTTTTATTAAGTAATAATTGGTCCCAGAATCATTCAAAACTAATGATTTAGTTCATATAATTCCTAGGATTTCATTATTTTTCTTTAGAAAGGTTTACCGACAGAGTTCTCAAAAGTGAAATATTTACTTAATATTTTATAATAGAAATAAAATGGAAATTCCAACTGGTGTAGAAAGTTGGAGAAGATAGTGGAAATTTCTAGAACTTCTGTCACACTAATTTTCAAACAAAAGGTCAGAAAAGGGAAGGGAAAATACCAGAAAGGCCGGGAATGGTCTTAGATTCTTTCATCGTATTTAAAGGCTTCAGTGTTCCTCAAATCCGCAATCAGCAACAAAACGAGAAACAAAATACCGATCCACACTCTGTGCACTCTTTACTCAAAGCTAATTTCAACAGCCAAGCAAACACAATGTCTCTGATTCCAAGCATTTTCGGTGGCCGCCGAAGCAACATCTTCGACCCATTTGATGGGTTTCCGTTCTCAAACTCGATGGGCGGCATTGCCCCTTCCTTCGCCGGCGAAGCCTCTGCTTTTGGCATCGACTGGAAGGAGACCCCACAAGCTCATATCTTCACCGCCGATCTCCCTGGGATCAAAAAGGAAGAACTCAAAGTTGAGGTTGAAGAAGGCACAGTTCTGCACATCACTGGGGAGAGAAGCAGAGAGCACGAGGAGAAGAACGACAAATGGCACAGAATCGAGCGCAGCAGTGGAAAGTTCATGAGGAGATTCCGGCTGCCGGAGAATGCCAAAGTTGAAGATGTGAAGGCCAGCATGGAGAATGGAGTTCTCACTGTCACAGTGCCTAAACTGGAGGAGACCAAGCCTCAAATCAAGTCCATCGAAATCTCTGGCTAAAATTTCTTTGTTGGTCATTGTTTGTGTCTGGCCACCGCAATGTTTGTAATTCTCAAGGTCTTTTAAGTTGTCTAATGTGTCTCCTTTCTTCTGTTAATAAAGTATAAAATAAATACTTTGCTTCATCTTTTTGATCTTTTTGACATAATTGAACTCGGAAAATACTTGAAAAACTCCATTTAAAAAGCCCAAAGAATGCAGGAACAATCCGGCCTTTAATCTATATCCTCCGTATCATGAAACCGTTCCTTATCCACCGGAATACCAAATTCCACCATTTTCTGTGCTTGATGGGAGGGGTTGTCCTAAGAGACATTTATCTTATTTCATTACTGCTGGCCGGGATACTACCACAAAATGGGTCTTTGCCATTGAGACAATTTTCCCTTTCCTTCGACAATCCTATCTATAAATGTTCATATATTAAACTTGTCATATTTAAAGATTGTATTTTCATATAACAAACTTGCAAATATGACAATTATTAACGTGTTAGGTTTATGAAGACTTCTTATTATTAAATATTTGAGAACTTACCACCATTTTTAAAAGCAATATTTCTATGGATGAGAAGTGAGGGACGAATTAAAAGAAAACACTTTAATAAGCCGAAATCTTTGGTTAAATTTCTTGGTTGGGTATCGGGTTTAAGGTATTATTGGATGTATGTATGAATAAATGTTAATGTAATAGGAGCATTTTAGTAATCCGAGTCTGCTTCTTCTTTTGTTCTTTTACTTCTATCTATTGTGCCAAACACTGAAATTAGATTGAGTTAAGAATCGGTAGCTTCTAAATGTATTATCTCTGTTAAGTTACTTGCTACCATTGTCCTTTTTCGATTTGGATGGATTTCAAAATCTTAACGAAATTTGAAATAATTTCTCGTGTTTGGATAAATAAAGAAAAAATAATTTGAAATAATGAATGATTTTGAATTCTGTTTTTGGTTTAAACATTTTCCGTTCGAAATAGGTCCAATTTGTGAGAATTTTAAATTTAAATGTAACAAATTCTGATTTTGCCCTACGTGAAAAAAATTTAGCACTCTAACATCCTTGGACATCATCAACCAAATTAGTTTCAAATTTTGATTTCTCATTAGTTCTTTTTATTCTTTTTTTTTTGCGACGGTAACAAAGATTGATTTTCTATTTTGTTTTTGGTGTATTTAAGATTCCTTATATTTCAATATTGTTTAGATTTTTATATGTTTATGTTTTTTAGGTATTTCTTTTTCCTTTTGCTTTTATTTTTTTGTATTGCATATCATAAATAACTTTGATAAAAATAAAAAAAAGAAACAAATTGTTGCGAATAAATTGAAATAATTTGATTTTAAGAATTTTTCTAGTATTTGAATAAAAAAATTTGCAAGTTTTTTTTTTAGTTTTTAAAATAAATGTGACATTGACAAGTTTTAATTTTTGTTAGGTTAATTTGATTAAGTTATTTATGTTTTTCGTAGTTGAAATTACTAGTTTATATTAAAAAAATATATTATTAATAATATAATATTCTACAAAATATTAAGGGTATAATAGTAGAATGTTATACATTTTTTTCATTTGTGGTGAACATCCCAATAATAAATTTTAATTTTAATGATTTACCATTATTTTGGTTCCAAACGCAATTAGGAATTTGAAATCATTTCATGAATTTGAAATCGTTTTCTATACATTCGAGATGCCAACATGCCAACGGAGCATGACAGAAAATTATTCAAAGCAAGACAGATTCAAGTTGGGCCTGGCCTTTAGGCCCAGATCTAACCGGCAGCCCAACTCTTGGTTCAGAACAGCGGATTTCCATATTTTCACATAAGGACATTGTTCCCTTTAAATTTAAGTATGACTTTTTTGTGGTATTTTGTTTTATTTGAAATCATACCATCCTATCATTCTGGATGTTAAATATGGGTTACTTAAATTCTCTGTAATTTGACTCAAAAGACGCTTGTAATTACAAAATCTAACAAGTATGTAATGATTTTTGGTAGAATTTAAAGTGAATACACTCTTTTATATGAGTGGTTTTTCCAAGTAAAATTTGAATGCTATTGTATGTCTATCCTTCATTCTTTTGCCATTTTAATACAAATTTTCATGATACTGGTGCAATTCCAAAAACTTCAATACATACTTTTTAACATATTTCAAATTTTGGAGGGTAAAAAGGGGTTTGCTACTTGGTGTTTTAAGATCTATATTAGTATGTTAAAAGATATTTTTCTAGAATTTCGGAGACGGTCTTGAAATTCGATCAAGAGGTGACTTCTCCATTTGGTCAAGGGTAGCATCATGCTCTAACCTTAGGGACTTGACAGTCTATTTATGTGGAATTAATTTCACAACAGCACAAGTCGGACGTCGCTGCAGTTAACTCCAACTCCCTATAAATAGAAGCATCATTTTTTACTCCAATATGCAATCCAATCTCGATTTGAGATTTAAGATCGATTGACATGAACATTGGAGTATTTGCTTCCCACAACCAAATCCTTCCTCACCAAGCTTCTTCTAAACTTGGCTCAAGCTAGATTGGAAATCACCCTAAACATCAATCAAAACTTCGAAGTTCAATTACAATAGTCTTATCCAAACATCAATACAAATGAAATATTTGAAGTTGTTCTAATTATAATACAATTCCTACCCTAGGTTAAAGAATGGTTTCGTGGATGTGTGTGTTTCCTTTTTCTATTTTTTGAAAA
The DNA here is from genome assembly GCF_013281855.1 of Momordica charantia. Taxonomy (NCBI): domain Eukaryota; kingdom Viridiplantae; phylum Streptophyta; class Magnoliopsida; order Cucurbitales; family Cucurbitaceae; genus Momordica; species Momordica charantia. Next base: position 25,462,154 of record NW_028275167.1, on the reverse strand, counting down.
ATATTGAAAAATGAAAATGAAACAAACATGTTTAAGTGTCTCTGTCAAATTTGACAAAAAAATAGACATTCTTAGCAAAAAATACTGTAGAATTATAGTAAGGGTCTTTGTGAACAGTAGAGGCTGTCCCCTACAAAGTTGTCCATATGGCATTCCACTGTCCACACCAACCCACCCATTATGCCCATCCTCAACCACTTCCACAGTGTGCTGTCTATTGTCTATCCCACTGTTTTTCCTTTACTATTATTATTGCATTGTCACACCCTAATTAAAGAATTAATCAGAGAAAAATCCTAAAATCTTTAGTATAAGTTAGATTAGTTAGGTGGGGAATTAAAAATATCTACTTTATTTTTACCATTGAACTTGGCAGGTGTGTAACTTTTTCCCTATAAAACATTAAAATCCAAATTTAGACTGGCGTTGAAAAACTTTACCTTTTGTTTAATTTCGATGCATTTACCAACTAATTTTATCTCAAAATTCAACCATTTGGATGAAAGTCAGTGTGCAATATCAAGTTCAACCAATAATGTATAAGATTGTCCGTGGAATAAATCTCCAAAATAGAGAATATTTTTTCAAATGGTTCTTCAAATAAAAACTTAAAAAAATAAAAGTTGTCATATTTATCTGCGGCCTAAGGTTGATTTAGATGAAATTGAAATTACACCCTACTAAATTTAAGGTAAGAATATATTGATCTTTTCTCCTCAATTTAATCTCCCTCGTATTCTCCAGGGTTCTTCTAATAGTGCCACTTAGACCCGCAATTCATTTTCTCTTATGAATGTCTCAATCCAACGTTATTTACATTAAAAGTGACTTGACTCATTCTTAAAATTAGTAATTATTAGATTACAAGTATGAGAAGAACATTCCACATATAATATCTTTCGAGAAAAGGTGAATTATTGAAGGAGTTGAAATATGTATGTCATACTAACCAATGAATTATCTATCATGGTTGGTTCGTTGGTCTAAAGGAACTAAGATAATTAAGAGAAGATGAGTTCAACACCAAATGGTTGCCGTCCTAGATTAGTGAAGGGACAAGCTTCTCTCTTTTTTTTTTTAATTGCTTATACAAATTTATTTTTATAGAAGAGACCCATTTGAATTCTAGAAGCAAAGGTACAGATATCAAAGAAAGTTTTGTAACAAGAAGCAGAATTATGGGGAAATGGGGCCTCCCATGCCTCTCACTAAGGGGAGACTTTGCTCCTCCCCAAAAACATTATCATTTCTTCTCAAAAGAGGCAGACATTGCACCAAATTGGTCACACCACACTATAAAAAATAATCAACCACAACATTCATTTACCTTGATATTCATTTAAAAAAAATCCAAAATTTTAATAGAATATAATATACCCAAAATAAATAAACAAACAAAATCAGAAATATATATATATATATATTTATTTGTTTATTTATTCATTAATGTTTACCTTGATATTCATTGATTTTTATTTATTTATTTATTTTGGGTATATATATACACACACGCACATGTAGTTTATGACACAATAATATTAGTTGGGGATATTTGTCACATCAACTACCTAGAATTTTATTCAAATAATTGAGGTTTGGAACCCAATATAATACTTTAACATTTATTTTGGATTTGTCTTTATATTTTGAAATATTTATCTAAAAATGCTAAAATTCAATACTAGATTGGAGGCACATAATTTGAAATATAAATTCTACTTAATTCTTTTAAAGAATACGAACTAGAATATAAAATTTAAAGATATAGATCGATTTTTTTAAGGATGAAGAAGAAAGTCTTACATTAAACACAAATATCTTGTCTTCTCCCACCAATGTAATTATTAATTGGATGAAAATTTTCAGCCACTAATTAAATGAGGTGAAATAAAATATTTGAACTTTGACTTGATTTGGTCAGAAATAATGCTTATAGTTAATAACAATGAAAAAATAAATATTATAAAAGGGGAAATCAACAAAAAGGAGTGGGTGCATATTTATATAACAAAATATTGGGAAAAATCTTCAACTTTCTTTTCAATCAAATCCTTGAGATATGAGGTGTTGTGACCATTAAAAATGTTCAATATACGAAAGATTTTACAGGGATCAGATCAGATTAGACATTACATTAATGGCATCGAAAAACTTCTCCAAATTAAGGAAAGGGAAGAAATGGTTTTTTTAATTAATTAATTTATATTATTCCGTCTATAAATTTTAAGTTAAGTTTCTATTCCATCTTTAAATTTATAATATTATATTTGTATCTTTGAAATTTAAGTTTAATTTCCATTTAGTTTATAATTTTTTATACTTTGAATTTATACTTTTATTACTGAATTTTCACTGGTGCTCACTTAAATACAAAATTATGGCTACAGAAGACGTTTGTTGAGTGGAATTATCGTACTAAAATTTTGATAAAAAATGGGAAAGAAAGAAAATGAAGGGACAAAAACATTATTTTTCAAAATTACGTGGACTGAAACGTCTTAAGCTAAAATGGACACAACTTGAAAATAGAAGAATAAAAATAGACGTTTTGAAAATATATGGACTAAAATGCACTAAAATTAAAAATATAAAAACAAAAAATATCATTTAAACCTTTTTATTTTTACGATAATTTTTTGAATTTTGAGGCAATTCAGAGAAAATGGGTCCATCCAAAATTTTTTAAATGCAAATTTGATATGTATAAATATTTTTAGACATTGAGAAGGGGCAAAAATCAGATTTAGGGTTTTTGTTTGGCTGTTTTTCTGTGTCCTTGAAGCTTTGTGTAGTATAATAGTGAGACATTTTTTTATTACTCATATATATATATATATATATTCCATGTGGGAGGACAAGTTAATGATACTATTTAATTTCCATGTCCCAAAATATTTCATTATTTCCTTCCAATCCTAGCTAGGACCAAACGCACCACCTTCAAATTCTTTGTTTTGTAATATATTTTTTAAAAAGTAGTTTTAATATATATATATATATATAGATAGATACATCTATGACTTTAGAAGGTGTTTATGAAAATAGATTAAAAAGGGGAAATCGTTAGTAAATAAGAGCTTTTAAAATTAAAAAGAAAATAAAGAAATAAACACTCTAGGAATAATAATAATCTTTCTTTTTTTTTTCTCCGAACTGGTTAAGGGTTTATAATAGACATGATTACTCTTCTCATTACCAATTGATTTTGAGATGAAGCTCATGAATATTAATATGATATTAGAGTCTCAAAAAACTTAAGCAAGCATCCAGCCCAAAAATAGATTACTATTTATAATGAAACATTAACCAAATTTGAAAACCAAAGGGCTCATTCTTTTTATAATTTTCATGTTTTTTCTTTTATAAAGATTTATTAAAGAATAAAATATTTCTTAAAAAAATAATTAATTTTTCTTCTTTCCTATATTTTCTTACCAATGAATTATTTGATTTTATTTATTTTGATGTGTATGGTAATCCTTCAGCCCTTTAAACTACATAAAACACAAAGTCATTATCGTCCAAAATTATTATCAAATGGGACCTAAATCAAACGACACTTTACCAATTCTTTGCACTTGGGAGCTCCCCCATTAATGCATCTTATAAATTATTTCAAAGAGAAAATTTAGACAAGGAGAGCATATACAGTAAAAGATGTGGAGGCCATGTGATAAAAAGGGATTAAATGGGCAAGATAAGAGACCATAAAACACACAAGTTGGGGTCATGTGCTTAAAAACAGGATCAGAAAAGACCCTTTTTATTTTCTTAGATTACAAACAGCATAATAGTTTGCTTAAAGGACTGTTTTCTAGGGCTCCCCTTCACATGTTCATGGTATAGGATTCCTTTGCCTTTTGGACACTCAATATAATAGGAAGACAAGAGAAAAACACCCCCCACCATAATAATTATACAACCATATGCTTATAATATTGTTCCAAGAGCTACCCCTCCATTCAAAGGGTTAGTTTTGGTTGTGTTTTTCTACCATGGATGTTGACGGGTTAGGTTGAGTTGGGTTAAAATCAAGTGTGAATTTATTCAACTCAACCCAAGATAACAAAATTTTAAATTGACATAATGGTGAAATTTCTGAGATTATAACTTTAATAAAACCCAAATAATTAAATCTATTGAGAGTGTCACCAAAGTCTCACATTGATTGAGGTAAGAGGAAGGTCATGCGTTGGTATAAGATATTTTGAGTATATGACCAAAGTGGACAATATCATATTATGTAGCAGGAAGATACAGAAGGTTTGTTGTCCTTGACGCTACCAAATAACTTTTATGAACAAAAAATATTTCATTCTTTTTGAAATTCAAAAAAGAATCGATGAGGTTTTGATGAATTTTTGTTGTTCAACTAATTAAGACACAACTCACCCATCAAAAGGTTGTGAGTTCGAATATCAGCCCTATATATATAGCACCAGAAAAAGGGTCTCGTGAATGCATTATGATATGGTGCAGCAACCTTTAGGAGATACATCAAAATTCAAAGTTTATTTATTTATTTTTTTTTTGAACCCAGAATTCAAAGTTACTGTTTAGGAAACCAAAAAAGAAAAAAGAAATCATATATAAGATCATAAGAAGGATGGGATATATATATATAATTCAGGCCCTGCAAAGTACCACATTCAATGAGATTAACTATTAATCATTTATCTTCATCAAAAAGTCAACTTTTCCCAAAGGTGAAATCAAGATGTTTGGAAGCTTTTAATCATCAAAATCTTCTTTAAAAAAACAGGTGGTCAAAAGACTCAAAACTAAATTACCTGATAGATAAAAAAAATATATATATATATATATAAATTATTAGTACTTATAATAAGAAGAAAGGAAAAAGAGGGGGAAAAAAAAAAGACAGACAAGATTTGATTTCTTCTCATGTTCAACCACTGTTTCATTCCCACAATTCTACTCAATTACTCCCCTCCCACTATGTTGTCTGTTAATGATGTTTCATCAGTGCCCCAGACCATTTTTTTCATTTTTTTTTTAAAGCTAGCATTTATGCTTCCTTTTACACTGTCATTTTGAATTTTAAATATTTCTCCAAAAATTAATTCAAACCTTTTGATTTATGATTTTTCTTTAGCCAAAAGAAAAGGAAATTTAAAAGGTTACAGAAAACACAATAATATTTATATATTTTGTTAGCAAACTTCAGAAGCATTCTTTTGACTTTTCTTTCTTTGAATTTAAATTATACAACAAATGGTTATTAAATTATCCAAACAATTTAAAATTTATGTTCATAAGCTAAATCTGACAAAACCCATCTCTTATAATGACAAACAAAAGTCGTCTATGGATATATTTTTTTATGAAATCAGATCTAGAGCCCTACTAAAATTTTCTCATCATCCAAACAGATTAAATCCAATAAATACCAAACAAAAACACATGCAAAATATGTAAGGGATTGAACCGTACTTCGGGATGCCGGAAAAGTTTGAGATGGGGCCGGGGCGGCGGCACGACGGCGGAGCGCGGTGGCCGGAGAGGTGGAGATTTTAAGAAAACTGCCTAAAGGAGGAATCCGAAGGGATAGCATGATCCAAAATTATGCAGAGGAAATTTAAAATATATATATATATATATATAAAAGTTGGGATCAATGCGATCCCTTTGGATTCTTCCTCTAGTTGCAGAGAATTGTCCATTTGAGAAGACGCTCCATTTTCTCTCTCCTTCTTCTTCTTCTCTCTAAGATCTCGAAGCTGAAATTCGGATGAAGGGGGGAGCCTTCAATATAAAAGAGCGACTTAAGTGCTCTAAACAACGACCGTTTTTCTTTTCTTTTTTCTTGTCTGCTCCCTTTTATTTATAATAAATATTTGGTCAAACTTTATAAGACTCTAAACTTTTGAGGAAAGTTGGAACTTTCAATTTTACGATAAGTTAAACGACTTATTAGACATAAAATTGAAATCAATATTATATAACACAAAAATTTAAAAATATAAAATAGGTTACAGTCATGTGTCATCAATTACCGCACAACTTCGTAAAAGTTTAGAGTTTATAGAACGCAATCATGTAAGTTTGTGGACTAAATTGGTTATTAATCTAAATATTTTTCTTACTTACCATTTTTATTTTTGTTTAGATCTCATTTTGTTCCTAAATCTTGAGTATCTAGCATCATAATTAATGTATTCTATTTTAAAATATCTATTTTAATCTATATACTTTTAAAATATATATATATATTCTTATTATTCTATCACCTATTTCATGGGACAACCGTGTGATCTTTTAACATTTGATGTCAGAAAATACATCGGAATTACTAATTCCTAAGGTAGGTGGCTACTATATATGGATGTCAATATGTTAATTACATATTAAAAATTACTTTATCCCATTTGTTTAAACAATTAATAACAAACTAACCACAATAATCAAACACATGATTTTTGTTTTTTCAAATTCAAGGATTAAACTAGGTAGTTGAAAATTTATAGATTAGAATAGAATAATGTTATAGAAGTTCTAAAACTGAAATGAAATCAAAAATTTATTTTTGTTGCTTTGTACAGATATATATGTTTCTTTTGTGACCCATTAATTCAACAAGTAACATGTGTCTGGAGGAGAAAATGGCTATATATTAATAATTTTGAATCATAATCTTTTTTTTTTCAAAGAATTATTAGTGATATACATAGTTTTAAATGAATTTGAATTTTTATTTTTGTATGTTTATACATAAATTTTCTTTTTGAAATGCATTTATGTGGCCCAATATGGTTCCTTGGCCACACCCATAACTTGTTCTTTTGCTTTGATATTTCTTTCACAAGGCAAAACACATTCCCCCATAGTACACTTTTTTGGGTGATCCAGAGTTATACTTGAGAGACAGGTACAATCTAAGCAAAACAAGTAGAATATATTACTTGTTATTCTAAGAAAAAATCATATTTCATTTTAATATAATTTAAAATATTTCTAGACTTTTGTATTTATTTTACTCTAGCCCTCAATTTAGTTAAAATCTTTTCTTTTTTGTTTCTTAACTTTGCATGGGTGTACCTATATTTTTTTTATTAGTACAACACGTGAGAGTGAGAATTCGAACTCACGACCTTTGAATAGGAGATATAGGTGCATTAACCAGTTGAACTATACCTAGATTGGCTCTTGAGTACATATATATTTCACATCAATTTTATATATATCATTTAGTAAAAACATATACATGACATAATGTTGTCGATTTGAATATAGTTCAACTGATTAAAACATCTATTTTCGACCCAAAAATCGTGTGTTTGAATTCTCACCCCATCTTGTACTAAAAACAATGATATTACCTCATGTTTCTTTATTATTATTATTATTATTTTGTTGATTCATTTGATGTGAATTAGGTGTCAAGTTCAAAATAATATCTAAAATGATGTTTTAACGAAAAATATTATGATAATTCAGGGAGACTCAAATAAAATATTTAAGATTTACAAATTTAAATAAAATTGAAATCTTTGAAAATTATATTATATCATGACGGTAGGTTTGATTGTTTGCCAAGTCAGAAAAAATATAATAATTGTGAAAATAGGAATAATTTTGAAAGAGTTAGCTGCATTGAGAATGTTTTTTCTCTTTTTTTTTTCTTTTTTTTTTGGGTAACAAGTTGTTGGTGGAATTTAATGCCTTCCAAAACATTCCAATTTTAGGCAAACTGAGCTTTGTTGTTCCCAAAGTTATTCTGATTCCATTTTAAGCTACAAGAGACCTCATTCTTTAAGTTGTTGTAATCATTTTACAATTTTTTATTTATAAAACTTCCAATTCCATGAAATAATAAATTATAATCAGTTAAAGAAAAACTATCCCTAATAACCAAATTTCGTTGTACTAAAAAAAGAAGAAGAAGAAAAAAAAGTACCTAGTTGGCAGCATGCCCCATTTCATACTTTCCTCTTCCCTAATAATTAATTATACTATTCACCAATGTAAAAATAAACTTAAAAATACATATACCATTGATTAACACTAAATTTTTTAATTTTTAGGTGGGTTGACTATTTTAGCAATTTTTTGTATTACCTTAATTTTGAAGAAATTATTCAATTTGACTATTATAACATGGTTTTTTTTTAGTACACTATTATAATATGGTTGTGTGACTTATGTTTTAATCATTAGATGAATGATCAATTTTTTGACTATGAAATCGTTCCAAATCATATTATATATGTGTATGTGTGAATTTTATTAATTGTTTTTTTATACAATTATGAGCTAGCTAGAATAATCATTTAGTAAAATGCCATATCTTTAAATATTCTACTTTGTGCCTACATTTTTATAAAGTTTTTAAAAAAGCTCTAGCAATTTTTCATATTATTGCATCTAACATCAACATTTAATCATGTTTCTATATTTGACACTATATATATATATATTTAGTACAACAAGAAGGAGTGAGGAGATTTGAACTCATTATTTCTTGGTCACCAGAGACAAGTGCTAATTACCGTTGAATTAACCTCATATTACCTATTTAATACTATATTCCATACATGTTACTCAAAACATAGGTTAGCATTATACAAGATTCTGTACTTCCAAAAATTTAGTACCAAAAATCATAAAAAGCTGATGTTTATGAAAAATTAGTGAATCAAAATAGACCATTTGAAAAAATAAAATCCACAATTTAAAATAAAACCCACATTTCCTATTTTCTTGAAAAGAAAAAAGAAACACAATTTCAGGAATGTTGGTGACAGGAAAAAAAAATTCAATTTATGAAACTTCTTGCTATGAATATTTTGTTTTGTTTTGCAGGCCTACCTCTTCCAACTTACCTCTGCAGATGGGCATTAATAGTGGACTTTATTTCAGAAAAAAAGGTCTTGGGAGAGAAAAGAAAGTGACAAAAATGGTGGTGATGGGGTATTTGAAAACTTCCCCCATAATTCAGAATGGTGGGTACCTTATAAATGGTGCACATGGAAAGGTACCTCCACAGAAAGACTGTCGCCCCCCTCTCCCCACCCCCTTACAACTACTTCGACTCGGCCGTGCTCGTCCTTACATTAATTCATTTAGGTCTTGTTTGATAAGAATCCAGAGTTCGAGTAGTCCAAATTTTGATGTTGGGTTTAGAACTAAACGAATAGTAATAACAAGGCTATGCAGTTGGGATTGGTGGGAGGTGGTGAGTTTTCACTATCAGAAACACACAGTTCCAAAAGAAGAAACTTGACAGTAAATCAGGAGCGTTGGATGAGTGGGGCATGGGGAGGAGAATCCTATGATGGAGGGGGAAAAATAATAAAAATCAACTTCCTTCTCTTCACAGATCATGATGTATGGTGCTAGATCTTGTCCACACTAGTGAAGCACAATGGACCACCAACCCACAGGCCAGGCTTTTGCATACAAATGGGTGCTATTTAGACCCCACATAATTACAAAGGAAAAAAAAAAAGGGTGGGGTATTCTTCTTTGGTTGGCTTATACTGCCTGGTGATGGGAAATGAAAGCTAGGGTTTGGTTTCTGGTCTGATTATTGGCCCATTGATGTTCCTCATTTTTGGGACAAATTTTGTTATTTCTACTCAGGCCTTGTAACCCAGTTGGTGGTGCATAAAGGGACCATCAATATTTGAACCTGCCACTAACAAAATATACAATTATTTCATTTTTCTCTTATTCTTTTGTATGGATGTTAGAACTTTAGACCATATTGCTGGGTTTTTCATTACTTCAACTAAGAAAATTTGTTCTTAGTTTCTTATATTTGTACACATAGCACTCGATTAGCTAGGCTAAAATTTGGTGCTCGGTTTGGCTGTGTGTCTTTAATTTATGACCTATTCGTAGCTAGCTCTTGTACGAGCTTTGCACTGTCCATCACTTCACTTTAGACAGAGAGAGAATTAAAGATAAAACCCTAAACCACATCGCATATTAATATCATAATTACGAAAGAGAGGTGATTTTAAAGATCATAAGATGAAGCATTAACTTTGACGTGTTCCCAAATTTGTCTTGATCAGGACTTGAAGGGGTCATTGAATATGCTCTTGAGAAAAAATATAGATTAATTGATCCTCAAGTAAGTTCTTCGAACATGAAATATTTAATTTCTCTTTTCTACCAATTAAACGTAGATAAGTAGTCTCATTTCTTTGTACAAATAAAATCTTAACAAAAGGGTTAATTTATAACAAGTCAAATATCCTACGATATAAAACAATACCCTAATCCCGATAAAAATTCGTAGTATCGAAAATGTAGAACACGGTCTCCTACTTTGGCTCCATTATCCCAACCTATCCTACTATGGTGCTAGATCAAATATCGGATTATTGCACCGGAAACACATGTTCAACACAGCTTCATATAAATTTCACTCACTTTAAAAATCGCATTCGACAGAATTTGATGTGTGGAGCCAAGAATTCGAATCTCAAACTCATATAGTAGTAACATATTAGTGTGTTATTAAGTGGCTGAATAATTGCTGTTTTAGTGGTCCAAATGTACAAAGATAGAGGGCAATTAATTCCACTGCTACGCCTTCAATATTTGGATGTAAGAAATTTGGATTGGACCACAAATTAAAATTATATTGGGTTGGGCAATCCTCGAGTGTGTCAGAGAGTTTGTTAATATGGACTAGTTGCTATGATGCCCCAACATTCATAATTTTCAGTGAGTCACATTGTACTATATTTGTGGATCCACCCTATCAACAATAACTGGTTTTAATTCTCCTTTTTACATCATCACAAAGACATCTAAATACGACTTTACTAGATGTTTTTTAACCGTGGTTTTAGTTATGTCACAAGTCTTTCAATTTTGTTCTCACAGAAAAATCTCCTAACAGTTCATCCAACTTAAAATTGCTACAAATTAAGTATACTTATTCTTAATTAAGTTCACATGTGGTTGCAAATTAGCATAAAGTATTGCTCGAGCGTTAGATGTAAGGTATAAACGGTGGATGACCATGAATAGCCAACCACAAACAGAAGGCATGGAGGCTTTCAATTTGGAGTTAATGGACGAATATAATTCACTTTATACCTCAAAGAAAGTGATGGGGAGGAGACTTAAAAAGGAGAAGTTGTCTTTCTATAGAGGAGAGAAAATTAAAACGTTGCAAGTTGGTTATCATTACAGCTACCCTCTATCATCTCAACTAAGAGAGATCATATAGCCTAGACACTTTCTAGTAAAGTCCATGCAATGTCAATGATTGTTGCTGATTAATCAGCTTGTTCATCCCATCCCAATTCTTGAATTATAAATCACAAATCACGCCAAGTTGCACAAAAGAAAGGAAAAAAAAAATGAAAAATAGCATCTTAATTAGTCCATGTATTTTCCAAGTGTTCAATTTGTTCCACTTACTTTTGAAATAGACAATTTTGGTCTATTTACATTCTTTTTTGTTTAATCACAATTTCAATGTGATAATAAAATTTTTGAAATAGAGCTGTAGTTTCGAATTAAAGAGTTTCGATTTTGTTTCAATTATTTGTTTTAAACTTTTACAAACACGGACCCAAATGGTTACTTTTTAAAAGTATACCGGACAAAATAGAAGTTTCCAAAGTACGTACAAGTACTAAAATAGACAAAAATTAAAATATTTAAAAAATACATGAATCAAAATGAATCAGAAACTAAAGTAAAGGAACAAAATATAAAAAACAAGTAATTATAAGCTATGATATGACTTGATAGGCTATATATTTCTGTATTTCCAAAATTAATGTAATTTCAATCATCTCACAGGTTGCATGTGATTCCACAAAAAGATAGGCAAATAAAAAGAAAATGACTGATTTGCATTTCTTAGAACCATCATATCCTTCATTTGCAAAAAGGGTACAAAACAAAAGCATCTTCAATTCTCTCAAGAACTAGCACATGGATTTTCATTGTATTAAACAGTGAGGCCATAAGGGAGAGAGAGCTGGGAGGGGGGTCTCTCTCTCTGTTAAAGGACACCTCAATTCAATCAATCAAGGACACCCCCTCCTACCCCACCGCCTGCCTCAACCCTACCTCACTTAATTTGCTTTTTGGCCAACAAATTTCAAAAAACTTTTCAATTTGGTCTGAATCACAGACAGAAGTTGGGATGTATATGAACAATTGGGGACCCTCACCTTGTAATATGTAATTCAACATTATAATCTAAACATGACTCTCAATTCCAGATCAAATTACTGATGGAACAAAAAGTTTTAAGTGCTCATTTTGATATAACTTGATGAATAAACCCAATCATTTAATACATTCTCAAATTCATTTCTATGTTGTTATTAGATGTGCGATCAAAGTCCCACCATATTTTGAGAGAGAAAACATCGTACCATTCATTCAAAAGGTACGTGAGAAACATACAATAAGGAGAGGCTAAATAAAAGAGCTCTAGTTTAATGAAATGGTAGAGATATCATTAATTACAAAAGAAGGTCGATTTGGTGGACCAAGAGGAAGCCGCCGTCTTAATATCAACCCATAGAGTACCTGTAGATCTATATTTACTTGAGAAAAGACGATTATTTCTCTCAAACTAGATAAACCAAAAGATAGAGCAGAACTCATTGTACAAAGCATATTTCTACTTTTTGAGAGAGGTGTGACCAAAGTCCCACTATAGTTCTTTGATCAAGGTGAGGATTGTTGGGAAAGGGATCAAAGTCTCACATGGTCTAGAGGGGAAGATATTGGGTATATAAGTTAGGGACAACATCTCATTTATAATAAGACATTTTTTGGTGATTCCAAAAACAAAAGTATGAGCGCATATACACTATCATCATATGAAGATGTGGAGGCTGGTCCTTACCATTTTTTTCCCTTCTCTAAGATTTGTTTAAGAATAGAGCTTTGCTTTGTGATACCCAATATGCAGCAGGGGAACTTCAATTCAATGTGTTAATCTTTTACAGAAATCCAATAAGAAATATATATGTATATGGGGATCTGAGTCAGCAGAAATTAGAAGCCACAAATTGGGAGATGTGGTTTTTGATTGGCATGATCAAGAAAGCATATGCGGGACATTCTGTGGCGGCCCTGTTACACAAAAGTTGCCATTGTCTCTCTCAGGTTTTTCATCCACCAAACTTTGATATTGTGGTCCTTTTTTTAGGGTTGCAGCTGAAGAGAGAAAATAGAAAGGAAAAAAATGAAAAAGAAAGAGAAAACTAAAGGTCCATAAACTTTGGTTGGTTTGGTTGGAAAGCTTATGCAAAATTCCTTTTGATGTTGCCATCCAATCCTGCCTTCTCTGCGTTTGGTAGCTTACACCAAACAAAAAATGTGACAGCTACTCTTCTGCTTTCCCCTCCCTGTCTTCTCCTCCATCTTTTTTATGAAATCTACCAACTGAGCCCGTTTGATAATGTTCAATTTTTTTGTTTCTTTTTCGTTTTCAATTTTATTAAAAAATATAAGTATTTGATGACTATTTATATATATTTTTTTAAGAAAACAACACACCATTCATTTAAAAAAGTACGTGAGCATTATTTTTATTAATATTCAATGGAGTTTCGTCTCAAAATTGAGGTTCTATATCTGAAAACCAATTGGCAAGGAGAGTAGTAGTTCATGTTTATTATAAACTCTGGTTAGCTTTTCTCTTTTCAATGTGAGATCCTTAACAATTTTCAACTCAAATTTTGAGAAATTTTCTTATTTTCTAAAATTTTTGTCACTCTCTACCTTTATTCATCTTTCATTTTGTTTATTTTCTCTAATTTTTTTCTCTAAAATTGTTGTAATATCTCTCTAAATTTTGATCTCTCCTACCTCTTCTAAAATTTATTAATGGTCTCTCACCTCTAAAACTTCTCTTCTAAGATTTTTGTTTCTCTCGGATTTGTACCGCTGTAATGTCGAATTCTCCTTTAAACTTCAAATATTAATCATTCAAAATCATTTTTAACTATATAAAAATCACTTGATAACCAAACGTTAAAATAATTATATAAAAACCGCTTTGACATAATCAATTACCATCAAAACTCTCTTTCGCTAAACTTATTCATTCTAAAATCATTTCTAAAGAGACCTGAGAGTGATGTAATGGTAACGCCACTTCATGTTAGTTCATTTAATACGTAATGTTGTTCTGTAGCGTTGATTGAAATGGTGATATATGGAGTACTAAATATTGTGTGTGATGGAGTGCATGGTTTTTGGACACTGAAGTGACACATATATTCTAAAGGAAGACCAAAAAGCTCTACTTGTATTATTGTTGTCTTTGTAATTTAGTGAATTTGAGAATTGAAGTGTTTAAGATTTGATCGAATGATAAAGAATTCTAGAATTCATTCTTATAAAAGCTCTGCGGGTTTTGGAAATGAGGGACCAAAAAGAGAGAAAGGGACCGAAGAAAATATGTGAACGGAAAGAAAAGTTGAACACTAGCGCTAAAAAGTTGCACAAAAAGGAGAAAAATATTTAGAGTTTCGATGTTCTCGTTTCTCGTTTCTGGTTTTCTCTTTTAATATGAATAAAAATAGAATTACATGACTCTCTGACATTTATAGATGCAATAATTATTAAACAAAATTTTTATTTATGTTTTAATAGATTAGAAATGGAAACATATGAGAAACAAAAAACTTAGGTCCCATGATTTGATAACGTTTCTGTCTGGTTTCTTCTTCCTTTCCAATTTTATTAAGAAATCCAAGCATTTTGCAATTAATTATCAAGGTGGAAGTTGGTGGCTATGTTTGGTAATGTTTCTTGTTTCTCACTTTTTTTTTTAAACATTCTCAAAATTGTATATAAATTTTTGAAACAATCAGAACATGTTTCTTCTTTATTGTTTCCATTTTCAATTTTTTACGGAACATATATATAAATAATGTTTGATCATGCTTGAACTGGGTGTTGTGGTCATATAATTCTATTTTTTCTTTATTAAAATTGAGTGCAATAGAGAATGTTATGTCAAAAGGACCAGCGACGATGAAGGAAAAGAAAGAAGGAGTAGGAGCTAGCCGAAGGGCCGACCATATGTACCTCGCCTCGGGAGACACGACCCATTCAAATCAAAATCGAATGAGCACCTAGTTTGAGACATATCAAGCCGCATCGTCCTCTTTCTCTTTGATAAAAAGGAGAGGAGGGCCCGCTGTCTAAACTGCATTTCATGAGTTTGAACACCATCCCATTTCAACCAAAAAGACAACCCTGTCAAAGGTATCTAACATTCCTTCCTTATGAGTGGAAATCCAATTCCATTTTGTCTTTTTTACATAAAAACCAGCCAAGGTCCTGGTCAGAGACCACTGTGTCCGAGCTGGCGGTTCAACAAAGAAGCGAAGTAGTGGTCTCTTTCTTTCCATTACGAACCATGGATCGAGCCAAGTATCACAACTTCTTCTGCCCATCCTGTATATTGTCCCTTTTCGTTCTGTCTTGGAGGCCACGTAGACTATTTAGAGGAGGTATGCTAATCAATGATCTACTCATGTAGCTAGTGTTGTTGAAGCTATTGCTAGATATGTTATTGGCTTAACTGCCTCTAAACCCTCCTACCGATAAAGGAATGCCATTTCAGGTGCATGAAATTCTTTATTAAGCCTCGTGTGGAATCACAATCATTACACATTCATTGTTGGTCTGACTGCTAGTCTAGCGATCCCTCCTAGTCGTCGTTGTCAGTGCAGCCTGCCTGTTAAAGATCGTAACGTAAGTAACTCGGTGCTCTATACGGGGGAAATGAAAGTAGAATTCATTTGGATCATCCCACATGTTCAATCTAGCACGTGTGTGGCCTAGCCCATAAGAGCCATGCAGACTTGAAACATAAATGAAAAACGAGAACGTTATGATCGAACGAATTCTTATTTTTGTTGTTTTCAAAATTTCTATAAAATTCTAAAAATGTTTTTAAAAATAAGAAACAACAAAGTTGTCAAATACTTATATTTCTTAATAAAATTGGAAATGAGAAATAAGAGCCTGTTTCTTGTCTCTTTATTTTCTTTGAAATTTTAAATTTAAAAAGTAATTTTTACGTGAAAATATTCGAAAAAAAGTGTAAAGCACCATTTGCACGTAAATTTAGCACGAAATTGGGCAAACTTTTGGTTTGTAGAACGTTTTATTACCATATTATTCCTATCAATATCTTTAAATATAAACCTCTTTCCGCTGCAAATGTGCTTAAATCTTTCAAGTGAGCAGCAATTTTATATTTTTTTTAATTAAAAAGTGAATTTCAAATCTCCAAACTTTTTATCCAAGATATATGTTCTAACCGGTTAGAAACAAAAAAGTTATGCTCAAATTTGTGACAAAGGCTTTTTTTTTTTAAATAGCTAAATCTTTTCCTTTTTAATTTTGTGAAGTCTTGTGTTAGGTGGAAGGTATTAAATTTTCGTCGAAATATCAATATTTCTATATGTTTATAAATTATGAATTTGACGTCTGACATTTTCATTATATTGTAAAAGTATACAAAATATCTGTCAATTTCGTAAAATTGAAACTTCAACATTTTCATCCACGTAGACATTTAAAGTGTAAATTAAAAAATGAAATACTCATGAAAAAATGGTCAAATTAAAATATGATTGACATCCAATATATTATTAATCAATTAACTAGTACTTTAGTACAACACGTGGGGTGGGAAATCAGACTCACAACCTCTTGGTTGGAGATATATTCTAATTACCGCTAAGCTACAGTTACTTTGGCTATTACCATTCAATTAATGCAAGATATATTGTTTAATAAATAATTTAAATATAACTATTTTTCTTAATATTATAATTCAAATATACAATAAAGACTCAAATCTACGATCTTTAAAGAATTACCAACGTAATTGACTAATTGAACTTGAGCTATTATTATAGTTAGTTTGATTAATTGACCACTATATCAACTAAAAGCAATCATAATTTTAAGTTAAAATAATAATAAAAAAACGCACTCTATTAAAAATCAAGAACAATGGCCCAAAAATCTTATTTCACAAACGATAAAACTTGACTCCTACTAGTAAGGAAGCAACATTGTCCTTACGACGAAAGGATAAAACTTGGCTCCTCACGGTGGTAAGGATAATTTTGATCCTTATCAGCGAGGAGTCAAAGTTTTATCCTTCACAAAATAACTAACTATAAAACATGGATAACTTTTCTTATATGTCAGGTTTGGAGACTCGCTCTGACTTATGAAAAAATTAAAATGAAAGAAAAAAGAAACTTAAAGAGGATGTGCATGGGCATCGATAATGGGTCAGTTGGAACTTGGGCTGGCCATATTGGGAGGTTCCAAAATCAAAAAAGAAAGCCCAAGCAGTTGAATTCAGACTCCAAGCCCAAGTGGGGAAGGCTTGGGCACTGAAAAACGATAGCGTTAACTTGGTAGTTAGCTTACCCTTAAAGGTTGGACAATTAACCTAAATAACCACTTTATTTTACTCTTAGAAAAACAGGCTAAAGATTTTTATTTTAATATACAAAATTAAATTACATGTTTATTCGTTTCAATTTTAAGTTTGTGTTTAGAAGGTCCCACCCTAAATTTCTAATAAATTTTCTACTTTGTATCTTTATGGGTATTAAGTCTGTAAACTTTAAAAAATTTCTAATAAATCTCTATTAAAATTTTTCATTTGTATCTAATATGCCCTTGACTTATTTAATATTTCAAAAATTCACTGATGAGATTGAAAATTTAAAGTTTTATTTGGCATTTTAATAGATCTGTTGATTTTATTTTATTTTATTTTATTTTCATATGTCAAGACTTTATTAAATATAATATTGAAAGTTCATGAACTACACTTTCTTTTAAAATTTAAGAACCTATTAAACATAAAATTGAAAATTCAAGGATTTGTTAGATAGATTTTTAAATCCAACAATTTATTAGATACAAAATTAAAAATTTGTAATTTAATCTATAAAAATAGTCATCATCACATCAAAACTCACATATTTTATTATGAAAAGACAAAATAACATTTTGTACACCTTTTACAATTTATTTTTCTTAAAATTTAAAATTTGAATAAAAATATATTATGAACACACTCAAATGGTACTTATGGTACTTTTCAGTAAAAATTAAAAAAATGTGGTTGTTGGGATTCGAGCCCAGGTCTCCATGGCCACAACGTGGAATTCGTTGTTTGAGTTATGTTAACATATATTTATTGATTTCCTAATGGTTAGAATCACATTAAAATTAATTGATCCTACAGCTACACCACATCGCGATTTCTTCGTCGGTACGTACAGAGTTTCATACTCTCCAATTCCTTAATTATGCGAAAATTTTCTCTGTTTGACTTGCTTTTTGGAGGTACCAAGAGATAAAATTCGCTCTTTACGTTTTCTCATTGTCTAACGAGTTGAGACTGCCAGTAATCACACGGTCTATTGTACTCAATTCTAGTTCGAACTTAGTTTCAATTTGTTCTCTATTTTGATTTAACTTCAATTTAGTCTCTAAAGTCTTAAAATTAGTTCAACTAAACCTTATCAATCATCCTTAAATTGTTTTCTACTCATTTGAAAATTATCTATTTTTTTTCCTATTTTACCCAACCCTACACGACTATACCCTAATCCAAAAAAATAAGCTAACTTTCGCGTAAATAGAAAATGTGTCGTATACTCAATATGTTAACATTTGTTACAGCAAGTACGGTGATATTCAAGCGGAAATTATTTAATAATTTTCGGTAATTTATGGCTTATTTATGTGCATAACTCATGTTTTTATAGGATCAAGTCATTAAAAAGAATTGGAGCATAAGCGATCAATTGAGGGGAAAACTAGAGTGAAAAAGAGAAGCGCCATGGCGCCTGCAGGTCAGAATTGGGAGCAAAATCTCAAAGAAGCAGTGCCACAACGCTGGTACACAGCGCCATGGCGCCCTGCAGACGAAGCTTGGGCCTCTTTCCGCGATGACAGCGCCGCAACGCTGTATTGTAGCGCCATGGCACTACGAACTTGCACGTCCATCGCAAATTTGGGACAGCGTCATGGCGCTCACTAATGGTGTCATGGCGCTGTAGCGATGCCCTCACATAAGTAAAATATGAGTGCGCCGTTTTTGGGGACTTTTAAGGATTCTCACATTGGAGAATTGGAATTTGCAGAGGATTGCCTCGAGATTTGAAGCAAGAATGGCGAAGAGACGATTTTCGAAGGCTCGTGATCGTGGAGATTGAGTCGGGGAGGTCAATCGACACTATGACTTTAGTTTCTCTCCTTTCCCTTATCTTTTCTAGATTTATTATGAAATTCTTTGTGGGATTTCATTGTTTTTTTGGTGAACATGAGTAGCTAATCTTCTTGTTTTAGGGATTGACGTAGCCGTTTGATTTATGAGTTGGATTTATTAACAATTGTCTTGATTGCTTTGTTTTTAATCTATTTGTACATTTATTTGCTTAATGCTTTTAATCTCTTAGAGGTGGTTTAAATTGGAACCTGAATACATAACTGCGGTAGTTCTAAGATAGGGAGATTTAGAATTATCTTAGAGGTTGTTAAAAGACTAAGACTTAAGGCCCTACTTGTTAATGAAACTAGATAGGGATATTGGTTTCTTAATAAGTGGGAGAATTAATTGTGTTCGGGGGAGACAGTTATAATTTTTGATTTCTTTACTTATAGATTCAATCTTGGCATGTTTAATTTGTCCGCTTGTAGGTTCAGTTGGTGAAATCACTTCCCTATGACCCATTCTCCATAAGAGTTTTCTTTAGAGTTTTTTACTCGCTTTGTTATTTGATTTTTGTGTGTCAAAAGAAATTCCTGATAGTTTCTCTAGATAAAAGTGCACATTAATATCTGTAGTACTTGAGTGACTAAAAACCCAATCCAGTGGACGATATCGGTAATTACTTACCACTTTTATCAAAACTTGACCCGTATACTGGCGGTAAACATTTTCTGCTACAAGTTTTTTGCGCCGTTGTTGGAGATTGACAATTATTTAGTTTCACTTGATACTGTGTAGAATTTGTTTGATCTTACTTTAGAGTTGTTTTTAATTCTTGTGTCTTAGGGAGTTGATTTGTATGCGCATGGACAAAGACGCAGTTTTAGTCCCTTTTGAACCTAAAATTGAGAAAACCTGTAAAAGAAATTGAAACTTTTAAACCTATGGAAGTCATATTGAAACTAAGTTCAGACCATGGGATCAAATTGAAACTAAGCTTAAATCATAGGACCAAAATTGTAACTTACCGGAACTTGTAACTATATTATTCCAAAGTGGTAGAGCTTGCTTAATTGTGTTGGCCTTAGGTACTTGAAGGAGGATAAACCACATGGCTCAGCAGAGGGGATTATATTTATTACTTCAGAGATTAAAACTTGAAGACAGCCCGGTTTGTAATCTTTTGCACTTTCTGTAACTCATGTTGTGTTATATGGAGTATCAGGACAGTGTGTTTGTGCTTCTCAATCTTCAAGAAATAAACTTCTTCATATATAAGTTCTCACATATGTGGTTATGTATGTCTTTGCACTCGTACATCTTTCTACTAAATTATGACGTTTGCTGCAATTTTCCACTTCCAGACATGCTTGGTTAGTTTCATAACTTGTAATCTTTTATAGGAACTGATTTAACTTAATTATTCATATCAGAATATCTCGAAGAGTCTGAATAATAAAGAAAAGTTGAATTACTCGGAGATCAAACTATTGAATTAAAAAATCGTTTTGAACATAGATTTCAAATAATAATGATTGAGATGATGCATAAAAAGTATTAAAGTAGGATTACAAAATTTAAGTATAATATCAAAAAATGTGAATTTCTTTTGCTTTAAGGATTTGGAGTATTTGTATTAGTTGAATTAGTTTTAGATAGGTCGTGATGGTCTACTTGATTGTTGATGCTTTTGCAGTAATGCCCGTACCTGAGGGGTGTATTGTCCCCATATCTATACATATGCAACAGAATTATAGTTTGGTAGAACTTGCGTCTCATGTGACTTGAATCAAAGACTTCAAAATTATTCTTTGAGGTTTTCAGTCATCCAAGTCATCCAAACTATCCTTAGCTACATTAACTCCCAATTTTGTTAATTTTTATATTACTGGATGTTTTTATTTTTCTTTTTTTTTTCCAATCCTAACTGTTCTCCGTCTGCTGATATTTGGTCCAAAATGGCAGAGAGGCAATATTAAGTTGTATTATTATGTAAATATTAAAAAATTGGCACATGTTGGGGGAGGGGGATGGATGTTGTTTGGGTGAATTATTTGAATAATTCATAAGCTTTTTTGATATACTATTGTTTATTTGGTAATCTAATAGTTTTATTAACCTATTTAGTCAAAACTTAAATCACATACCTCTCAATTATTGACGGTACAGTTCACATGAATGAGGACCAGATTATTGTGCAGGTCTTTGGATTAAAGAACAGGTTTTGAGTATTTGTATTAGTTAAATTAGTTTTAGAAAGACTGTGACGGTCTAATTCTGGATTGTTGAATACTTTTACAATAATTATTTATTGATTTTTCTAATTCTGGATTGTTGAATACTTTTACAATAATTATTTATTGATTTTTGAGTACAATAAGTGGAGGGGTATGGGAGATTCAAACTATTTTAAATATTGATTGTGGTAAATAATATTTTAGTTGCGTTGGATATAGTCTAGTAGTTATAAATTTTAACTAGAAAAAATAATTTAATTTTTCTAAAAGAATTTAGTATCAATCTCGAATGCTATTGATTTCTACTTGGTTTTTTTTTTAAAGATTTACAAATGTCAATAAAGAAATTTCTTTAAAGGTTTAAAAGTTGTTGAGAATATGTTTGAAAAACAATAGAAACTTTCGTAAAGGAAGTATTTGAGACCATTATCGAAAATTTGTAACATTTGAAAATATTACTTTTTCCTGGTTAATTCAACTTCAGGAAAATATGTATTTTCGAAGGTTAACTGAAGCTTTTAAATTTGTTCTTTTTAAGGTTTATTTGATGTTTTTTCCAACCTTTGAAAACACTCTATTTAAAGTAAGTTTTAAAATCATTATCGAGAAAATTTGGCTCTCCTGATTGGTGAAGAACCACGTTAAATGTTTGAGACTTTGTTGTTTTTAAATTAAATATTTATTTATTTTTTAATTGTCAGGTAGTAAAGATAAGACTGTTCTGGAGACAAATTTTATCCTCTACGTAATTTATGACATATTTTTATTGATATTATCCGTAGGAAGAACACCACCGAATGGAAATGGAAATGGAAATGGAAGCTCCTCTTCCTCCTCACGTTCTGATCTTTCCCCTTCCCCTTCAAGGCCACATCAACTCCATGCTGAAGCTGGCCGAGGTTCTCTCCCTCGCCGGCATCCGCGTCACTTTCCTCAACACCCACCACTCCCACCGCCACCTCACCCACAACTCCGATGTCCACGCCCACTTCTCCCGCTTCCCCGGATTCCGCTTCGCCACCATCACCGACGGCCTTCCGCCGGCCCACCTCCGCACCTTCCACCACTTCTTCCACCTCGTCACCTCCTTCGACGCCGTCACCAAGCCCCTCTTCCGCCACATGCTCGTCTCCGGCCATTTCGGCTCCGACCTCACCTGTGTTATCCTCGATGGGTTCTTTAAGTTTCTTGTCGACGCAGACGACGATGGTGTTCGAATTCCCATTTTGGGGTTCCGTACGGTCAGTGCTTGTTCCATCTGGGCTTATCTTTCTGTTCCTGATCTTATCCAGGATGGCCAACTTCCTATTAGAGGTGCGCTTGTTCTAATTACTTCTTAATTACGCTCTTTTCGAAATTAACAAATTGAAAGGAAGATTACGGTGTTGTTTGGGCTTTTTGTGGCATCCTTAGAACTAATTTGAAGTGATGCCCAAACGTCAACTATTAGGAAACACTTTTCGGAACTAAGAGATGTGTTGATGCTGTAATTTGACCGACCGAGATCATCTACAAATAGGTCTGGGTTGATACAGCTTCAACTCATCCATTGGGAACTACTAACCTACATCTCTAAACTCTGTTTGGGAGTAACAATATTATATAATTGATCTTTTAAAATAATCATTCAAGTGATTTTAAATTTTCCTAAAATAAATTTTTTAATTTACTAAAAAATTAAGTGATTTTTGATAATTACAAAAGTGATTTTGGAAAATAACTCCCAGACACCACCTAAACTAGGTGAAGTTGCATGCTGCAAGTATATTGCCTTATTGATAGGAATATGGCACCAAGGCCCACCCCATCAAGAGCTACCCTAGTGATTAGGCCGAGTTCAATTTTTTATTTGGTCTTAGGTGATGAGCTCGTCATTTGAGCTGATGACAGCTCGAACTTGACAACGTACGAAGTTCTAACATCATCTTTGAGCCAACTTACTCTCTTTTAGTCGGCTCATCCATAACAAACCTACTAATTTCTTAGAAGAAAGATCCATAAATATAAGCTTTTTTTTGGATTCTATCAATAATATTATATATTTAATATATGAATTAAATTTACGTAATCCATCCGTTTAAATTTTTGGATTGAGTGGTAATTTTTTGGATTGAGTGGTAATTTATTTATTATTGACATGGTATCAATGCACGAATTCCGGTACATTATCGTTTTCTCCTGCTTTATCATGATTTTCACTTGTGTTTGTTCAACTTTCTTCCAAACCCACGAATGAGATTGAGTACTTCTGAATTGAGTGGTGGATGGGACATATATATATTTTAGCCGGCTATTCTAATAACTTACTGGTTTTCGTTTAATGATGTTGAATTTGTTGGTTTACAGGGGAGGAAGACATGGATAGAATGATAAGAAATGTGGCGGGAATGAAAAATGTTCTAAGATGCAGAGACCTTCCTGGCTTCTGCCGTGTGACAGACCCAAATGACCCTCTTCTCCAATTCCTTGTGAAACTCACCTTACGGAGCTCCGGATTCCACTCCCTCATATTGAACTCATTCGAAGATTTGGAAGCTCCGATTCTCTCCAAGATACGAACTTTATGCCCCAAGATGTACACTATCGGACCACTCCATGCTCTCCTCAAAGCCAAATCCGCGAACCAATCTCAACATCAGTCCTCCTTGAACAATCTGTGGGAGGTTGATCGGAGCTGCCTGGCGTGGCTGGACGCCCAGCCGCCGAACTCCGTTATCTACGTCAGCTTTGGAAGCATCACGGTCATGGGGGATCAGGAACTCATGGAGTTCTGGCACGGCTTGGTCAATAGCGGCACAAATTTCCTGTGGGTCATACGGCCCGACCTTGTAACCAGCAAAAATGGTAAGTGCGACGAAATTCCGGCGGAGTTGGAGGAGGGCACGAGAAAAAGAGGGTACATGGTGGGGTGGGCCCCGCAAGAGGAAGTGCTTTCCCACGGAGCGGTTGGCGGGTTCTTGACTCACAGTGGCTGGAACTCGACTTTGGAGGGCATCGCGGCCGGGAAGCCCATGATTTGCTGGCCATACGCTGCGGATCAGCAGGTGAACAGTAGATTTGTGAGCCATGTGTGGAAGGTGGGTCTGGATATGAAGGATGTGTGCGACAGAGAAACTGTGGCCAAAATGGTGAATGATCTGATGGTGAATAGGAGAGAGGAGTTCATGAGATCAGCGGCTAAATTTGCTAATTTGGCAAAGCAAAGTGTGAGCCCAGGTGGGTCATCCTATGCCGATTTTGACCGTTTGGTAGAAGATATTAGATTGCTTAGTCAACAGAAAAAAATAGAGACCTAATAATTCAGGGTTAAAGAATGATTATCATACACATGAAGTGTCGATGTCGATGAAAATATAGACGTCTTGATTTTATAAAAATATCTACATCGATAGATATATTTTTGAAAAAATTAATTTTTTTTGAATTAATAGATACAAACAAATGGAAATTATTTGAATTATTAGATTAAAGTTGAATATTTAATTATGTTTTATTGATAATTTATAATTAAATTTAGTAATTACATATATCATAGTTAAATTTAGTATTTAGTTACATAATTATATATGAAATATCAAAATATATATATATATATATGATGAAATAATCTTTAAAAAATTGAAATATTTATTATATACGAGTGCAGTGCCGTGATAAATGAATTAGAACAAGTTGCTAGACATGATAATTAAGACTTTTTGGGGAAAAAAATCTCTTGTTTTTGTCCCACGTTGACAGATTTACAAATGTTAGAAGGGTTTCTGTAACAAACATCTTTTGTGTGGGTTTGTAAAAAGTAGGTGGACTTGAGTTCCAAAAAATCAGTGGTGTCACAATTATTGTGGTATGCAGTCGACACTATTCAATTTTCTTATATTAATAACTTACAGGTCTCGCATCAATTCAACATAATCAATATTGACATTGAAATTGATATTTAGATTAGACATTGATTAATGTCAAGATCGGTGAAGTTTTGCTTCATCCGTATTTCAAACTAACAAGACATCTGACATGAGGTTAGGAAGAATTGAAAATGGTGACAATAATTGCAATCGAATCAAAATTGATGTTTGGAGTATATTTGACAATATCTATTGTATATAATAACATATAAAAAATAATATTAAACCAATAAAAAAATTATTATATAAAAATAAAAATTATATTAAATTAGTGTCTAAATTATATGAATATGGACAAGTATATTTTTTAAATATTATGTAAATTTAAAACATTACAAGCAACAACTATTTTGTCACAACCCAGGACAAAGAAAACTTATTTCCTTTCGGTTAAACTCGAAGCTTCTAATAAATGCATACCCCCGACAAAAGAAAAAGCCGATTTGGTACGTTCTTAATTTTTTTTTTCATTTGTTGTAATTTTTGGTTTTAATTAGTTCCAAAACATAAATTAAAACATTGTTTTGTCATTCTTGATACGAATGTTGATACCATGAAATTCTATTTTTCTTGTTTAAAAAATAGAAACAAAAACCAAAAATCAGAAATGTTACCGGATGTGCTGTGAATGAATAAAAAATCAACTTAGACTAACTATGCAACAAGTCAATAAGAAGCATCATCAATCCATGGAATTGGGTGTCCAGGTAGTTCTGTAGAATTCTGTGAAGAACAAGGCAAAAAAGGGTAACAAAAGATGGCTTCTCATAATAACTCTTTAGCCAACCACACGGCAGCAAGAAAATTAACAATTGGAAGGAACTCATCATCAAATCAAAGCAAAACAAAGCAAAACTGAGAGCCAAAGGCCGTAGCGCACTCAAGTTGTGAGCTCCATTATGGCACTTACAATATCCCCATCGTGAGTCTTGAGGGCCTTCACGGCCTTGCTTCTCGACACCCCAGCCTGTGTCATCACCAAATCTATGTCTCTGGGCTCAACCCCAGATTCATCAACCTCTTCCTCTTCCTCCTCCTCCGCCAGTGCTCCTCCAGCTGCAGCGCCACCAGAAATGTCTGATTTCCCCATCACATGTCCCATGTCTGGCATCTTGAATTGCTGCGCAGCTTGTGTCTGCAACTGAGAACTCAAATCCTCTATCTTCGCCTCTCCGAATATCACATACGTCTCGGAGTTTGGACTTTTGAACACGTCCGGTTTCGATATGAAAAACAATATCTGAAACCATTGAATTGAAACATATAGTTTAGAGAGATATATGTTTAAATGGTGGGATCCAACTCAAACTTACGTTTTTTGTTCTTTTGATGGTGACTCTGCTGACCCCAGTAACTGGTTTCATGCCCAGCTTCAGCATAGCCTTGCGACTCTTCTTTTCACTCCTGCTCTGCTTTGAACTCTCATTCGAACCTGCAGTCATACCATAAAGAAATGTTAACTGTGTTACAGCAGTCACATTCAATCATCTGAAGCCTGCAACGAAAAACTAGTACTCTTAGAAGAACAAACTTTATAGAACTTGGGTACCACTAAGTTTAAATTGATAATGAAGGTTGAAGCAGGGGTCAAAAAGTTAGTAGCATGAAAATCATTCATTTACTAACAGAAGAATAACCATGTTAAAACTCTATTTAAACTACAAAACACATTATTAGTTCATCACAAGGTTCGAACTTGAGACCTCTATATCAAATATGATTAAAAGACCTCAAGTCTTTGCTAATTGGACTGGAGCACCTAGAAATGAGATTACAATGCTTATAATAAAAAAAAATGTCGTGGATGAGAAGGATGAGAAAATTAACCAACCGAGGCCAAGAGCCCCGTTCTCCTTTCCCTCCTCATCATCATCCTCATCGTTATCTTCATCATCTTCGTCATCCTCCACATCTTCGACAATCGGCTTGTCATCGCACTGCAAAAATTGTCGAATTGTCATCGCACTGCAAAAATGAATTGAGGAAAGATTAAAATGAAATGAGGGAAACACAAAGTTGGGGATAGGAATTTGGAGAACCTCAAGTTTCTTCTCTAATTCGGCTGCAGAAGAGAGTTGGTGGCTCTCCTTCTCAGGCTCGATGGACTCAACAATTGGAGCAGGTGTCATTGTTCCCTTTATGGTTTGCGCCTGCTGGTTAAAGCCATTGGATAAATAGATGGACGAAAGATAATGGCACAAAACAACGGCTTTCAAGCCCGCTTATGCTCGACCTTATTAAAACTGTGAAAACGGTGAGGTTTAAACTCATTTCCTCTAAATTCTTTTAAATTTTTTTGCCCTTTCGAACCAGTAAGTAAAGCTATGATAGTTTTGATTATCTATAATCTTAGTACATCACTAACTAACTTATATTTTGATTAACTATAATGTTAGTGTACTATTGATTAACTATAATATTAGTAAATCTCTTATTAACCTATAGATGGAATAATGTCAATTATAAGATTTTAGGTTTTCTATATTCACAAATAATTTTTAGTCGTCAATCTTTTAATATTTATGTAAAATATGGTAGCATTGTAATTATTTTATTTTTAAAGTCTTGTTTTCTTGTATTTTACTTTATTTTTTTTTTTCTCTTTTAAATTTCTTGTTTACTTTATTGAATTCTTCCCAGAAGACGAAACTAATTTTCGTGCAATCACACCTCAAAGTTTATCCTAATCACTTTCCTGCTATTCAAAACCCTAATTTAAAAAAAAAAAAAAAAAAAACCACATGAGATAAAACACAATCCAAAATTTAGAACCGTGGAGACATAAAACATTACAAATCCTCCAACTTTTAGAAACTCAATTTCATAACGAAACAGTCCAAAAATGTAAACTTTTAGAACTAAAATCTCATGAAAAAAGCTGAATTACTCAGAAAATTCCAATGCCAAAATCTCATAAAAGGTAAAAACATTGCACTCACCTGGGAAATGTGTGGTGTAGCAGATTGAGAGAGAGAAGGGTGGCGGTGGTGGGTGCTTCCTTAGCGTTACGCCATTGTTTGGCCTGTTGATTCTCTAATAGGGTAAAAACTGGTGAGGTGTTTAACAAAACTTCGAGATTAAAAAGGAAGAATACCAAAATCTTTGACTACAAGACTTAGTCAAAAAAAATTAAAAAAAGAAAAAACTAATTTTTTATTTTTTATATATATATAATTTTTCATTAAAAATACACAAATGTTTCTAGTTATTTATTATTATTATTATTATTATTATTATTATTATTATTTTGTTATCTTTTCTTTCTACACTTACTAATAAAATTGAATTGGATCAAATACACTATCTACAACAATTAATTTCTATTAGGACTTGTTTATCAGTTAGTTAAATAACTCAATTATTCTTGTTAGTGTAACTGTTTTATCATGGCCTATATATATGGCCTTATTCCTTTAATAAAGGTTATGAAAGTTTTAAGGTACTCTCTAGTTTCAATATGGTATCGGTCGACACGTGGGTTTGAGAGTGTTTGACTCGTTTGGCGGTTTCTTCGGGGTGGTTTCTTCTCTCCACGCCATCTGTTTTCTTTAGTCTTCAATGGCGGACGACGACTCCCTTAATCCCACCGCTGCTTTACCTACTTTTCTCCATCCGCCCGCTATTGAACAGTATGCCAACCCTTACTTCTTGCATCACTCCAACAATACCAGTCTCGTTCTGGTTTCTGATCCCTTAACGGATGAAAATTACACCTCTTGGAGCCGGTCGATGATTATTGCCCTCACAGTGAAGAACAAAGTAGGTTTCGTCGATGGATCTATCGCCCGGCCTACTGGTGATTCTCTTCACTCTTGGATTATATGCAATAACATCGTCATTGCTTGGATCTTGAATTCACTCGCAAAAGAAATTTCTGCGAGCGTTCTGTTTTCGAATTCAGCGCGCGAAATCTGGCTTGATTTGAAGGAGCGTTTTCAGCGCCAAAATCGTCCTCGCATTTTTCAATTGCGTCGTGATCTTTCTAATCTTATGCAAGATCAATTATTGGTGAGTGCTTATTTCACACGCCTTAAGACCTTGTGGACCGAACTCAGTTCTTATCGTCCTACTTGCACTTGTGGTCGCTGCACCTGTGGTGGCGTTAAGGAAATTCTTGCTTTTCAACAACAAGAGCACGTCATGTGTTTTCTCATGGGATTGAATGAATCTTTTAGTCAATTAAGAGGACAATTGTTGCTTATGGAGCCAGAACCATCAATTTTCCGTGTCTTCTCCTTGGTTGCGCAAGAGGCACAACAGCGTGCGATCATTGCCCCTGTCTTTGCTTCTCCTTCTGCACTTATGGTTCGCAATACATCGTTACCTGCTGGAACTACTCGATCCAGTTCGTCACCGTCTTTTTCGTCGCAATCTAAGCGAAAAGACAAGGCTGTTTGCACACATTGTGGCCTCATTGGTCATACTGTTGATCGGTGTTATAAGTTGCACGGATATCCCCTGGGCTATCGCACATCAGCCAATCGCAACAATTCATCTTCACATCGGAATACCAGTGATTCCACCAAGGCTATGGATTCTTCCAATTCTTCAAGTCTTCCTCATTCTTTGGCCTCTCTCAGTGCTGACCAATGCCAAGGCTTACTCTCTTTGTTGCAGTCTCATTTGACCAAGGTTCAGCCTACCACAGTTGCAGACCCTGGACAATCTCATGTTGCAGGTATCTGGTTTGATTCTCCTTACTCATCTCAGTTGATAAATCGATGGGTTGTTGATTCGGGTGCTTCTGCTCACATCTGTTTTAATTGTGATCTCTTCAATACAATTAAATTTGTTTCTGGAATTACTCTCTCTTTGTCGAATCAGTCCAGTATTGCAGTGGATTATATTGGG
This sequence comes from Momordica charantia, assembly GCF_013281855.1. Taxonomy (NCBI): domain Eukaryota; kingdom Viridiplantae; phylum Streptophyta; class Magnoliopsida; order Cucurbitales; family Cucurbitaceae; genus Momordica; species Momordica charantia. The sequence continues at coordinate 25,431,942 of NW_028275167.1, read as the reverse complement.
GATGTTCAGTTGAATTCTGATATTTTGCTACACAAGGTGCTTTATGTGCCAACTTTCAAGTTTAACCTCCTCTCTGTTAGTACATTAACGGCTGATTCTTCTATCTCCGTTTTGTTTTCTGATAATTGTTGCGTTCTTCAGGCCAAGTCACCTTTGAAGATGATTGGCAGAGCTGAAATTTGGCATGGTCTTTATCTTCTCGAAAGTGCACCATCTGTCACTGATATAAGTACCCCTACTGTTTGTAATTCAGTTTGTAATGATGTTTCTGTTTACCATACTTGGCATGCTAGGCTTGGACACCCATCCCCAAAACATCTTCTTGCTTTGAAGCATATTTTACACATTGATTCTGTTCCCCAACGTGTATTTGATGATCCATGTGGAATATGTCCTCTAGCTAAACAGAAACGTCTTCGTTTTGATTCCCACAATAATATGACATCTCATTCTTTTGATTTGGTCCATTGTGATGTGTGGGGCCCTTTTGCTTCCTTGTCTCATGCTGGTTATAGATACTTCTTGACTTTAATGGATGACTTTTCCGGTTATACATGGACATTTTTAATGAAGCAAAAGTCTGATGCCTTGACCATTGTTCCTCGGTTTTTCACACTTGTTGAGACTCAATTTGGAAAAGTTATCAAGTGCTTCCGTTCGGACAATGCCCCTGAGTTATCCTTCACAGAATTTTTTCATTCCAAAGGGGTTCTTCATCAGTTTTCTTGCGTTGGCCGCCTTGAACAAAACTCTGTTGTTGAACGCAAACACCAACATTTGCTCAATGTAGCTCGTTCCTTTCTGTTTCAATCTCGTGTACCTATCACATTCTAGGGCGAATGTGTTCTTACTGCATCTTATTTGATTAATCGCACTCCCTCACATGTCCTTAGCTGGTCTACACCATTTGCTAAGCTTTATGGCAAAAGTGCTGATTATTCTCTCTTAAAGGTCTTTGGTTGCCTATGCTTTGCATCTACATCACCTGCACATCGTTCTAAGTTTCATCCCCGCGCAATTCCAGCCGTTTTTGCTGGATACCCTCCTGGTGTGAAGGGTTTTCGCCTTTTTGACATTGAGCATAGTCGATTCTTTGTATCTCGGGATGTAATTTTCCATGAAAAGGTTTTTCCTTTTCATACGTTGAAGCACAGTGATATTGCAGACCCCTTCTCTGATGTTGTGTTGCCCACACCTATTGGTTATTCTGGTTCCTATCCTACAGTACCTATTGGTGTTTCTTTATCTGCCTCTGTTGGTACTCAACCGGCACCTTTTACTGTTAATGTTGCTCCTGAACATTTTGATGTTGCTCATGAACATTTTGATAATGGACTTGTTGCTTCTGATATTGTATCCCCTGAATCTGGGACTCCAACTCCACGTCCTACACAGGGTTTAGTTCATGATCATTCATATCCAGTCTTTGATGGCTTGCATGGTACTGATGTTGGTTCTTCTATTGTTAGGTCTGAAACTGAAATTACTAATGAGACTGCCGTCTCTCATGAGACTGCCCCTATTGTTCGTCGTTCTTGCCGACAAATTAAACGGCCTTCTTATTTGCAAGACTATCATTGTGGCCTTATCAGTACTACTAGTCCTTCCACTTCCTCGGTTACGTATCCTTTGCAGCAACACTTGGCCTATGACAAATTGTCTCCTGTCTACAGACATTTTGTCTTAAATATATCCACTTCCTATGAGCCTCAGTTCTATCATCAAGCGGTTCCTTTTTCACATTGGCGTGATGCTATGAGTGTTGAGTTACAAGCCATGGAAGACAACAATACTTGGTCTATAGTCCCCTTACCCTCGGGTCAGCATTCCATAGGCTGCAAATGGGTGTACAAGATTAAACACAAGTCTGATGGGTCGATTGATCGTTACAAGGCTCGCTTGGTTGCCAAAGGCTACACTCAACAGGAAGGACTAGATTATATTGAAACGTTTTCTCCTGTGGCCAAAATGGTTACTGTGAAGGTACTTCTAACTTTTGCTGTCTCTTTTAATTGGCCACTTATCCAACTTGACGTTAACAATGCCTTCCTTCATGGTGACTTACATGAGGAAGTTTATATGGATTTACTTCTTGGGTATAAGCATGCTAAGATATCTCCTCAGGGGGAGCGTTATGTTTGTCGTCTTCATAAGTCGATTTATGGCCTTAAGCAAGCCTCTCGCCAATGGTTTGACAAGTTTACTCATGCTCTTTTGCTTCTTGGTTTCTCTCAAACCAAGTCGAATTATTCGTTGTTTGTTCGTGGCTCGAGTTCTTCTTTTGTTGCACTTCTTCTTTATGTGGATGATATAATCATCACAGGGGCATCTTCTTCTTTTATTACTACCTTAAAAGTGCATCTTAACAGTGTTTTCAAGCTTAAGGATTTGGGACCCTTGCGTTATTTTTTGGGACTTGAATTGGCAAGGTCTTCTGCTGGTTTATTTTGAATATGAAATTAACGTCCCTGTTTTTAAAATGTCCTCAATGTTCTGTTGCTGGGAGTTAAAAATGTTCTGTTGCCTGAGCCACTCGTTTAATTTTTTTACAATATAATGCCAGAATAAGTGATAACACTCCTCTACTTTTTGAAACAATTTGTGCAACAACAGCTCACCCAACCTCAAATAGAAATTCTGGAGGGCAACATGCATAGATAAAATCCATAAAATCAATCCATATATGGGATCTATTTTGGCAAATTAGCTCACTGATTTTCCCCTATTTCTGACAAAATATATCATTGATTGGGTCTCCTTTTAATTCTGATTTCATCCTTTATGTAAATATTACTGTTACATATACTTTCCTTATTCTTTTCTTCCTTTATGGTAGTATTTATCAGTCACAAAAACTATTGTAAAAGTTATCTTCTGTATGCTAATTTGAACTGAAAGGTTTTCTTGATTTTTATTATTAACTCTCGGTCTGCATTGCTAAGCATATCATCACAATAACTTTGTGTTTACTTTTCTCCCACGCAGAAAACAATTTAGAACATCCACTCCTCTTTGTACTAAATTATGGATACTATAGTAGGTAATTTATCTAAACAAAGTCAAGAAAATAACACTTTAATTTTACTTGGTAAATTCATTTTCCAACTAGAAATTCGCATGAATAATATCTACCTTCCTCGACTAAAAGGTAGAGCACTAACTTTTGTTTCAAGGGCAAGTTCGCATTCGTAACATAGTATTAGATGTTATCGATATATCGATATTTACATCAACATTTTCATGCATCGATGGATTCGTCACAAAATGTCACTAATATATACAGAATATTAATGTTAACCAACTTTAACTTATCTATGAATAATGAGATGTTTAAGTGTTCATTTATATATTTTTATGATTTTTTTTATAACTTTTCCATAAATATCTAACGACATCGACATTTTATCGCTATTTCTATCGACAATCCTATTGACATCGACGTTTAAAACTTGGGTTCCATGGTATTAAGCATCAGTCGACATGTCAACATTTCAATGTATAAATGGGTTCAACATTCTATGAGGGATAAATCGACGACATTTCCATAATAATACAAAAATATCAACAAAATATGAAAATTCTCAACAAAATCTCATTAATATAGAAATAATATTAATATTAATTATCTTTAAGGGTAATTGTGGTGGGTAGCAAAAATATATTATGTATTTCAAAAAATGTCACCAGCTTTTCAAAATTTCAAATATAGCAAAATATTTGAATTTTTATTTTCAGAATTTTTATTATTCCAATTTTACCCTTATGATATCTGATATATATCTATATCTGATATACATCTGATGTAAATTTGTAGACGATATACATCCAATCTATATCTAATTTACATCCGATGTAACTCTGATATACTTCTGATATACATTCAATATACCCCTAATATACAGTATCAGATGTACCCATGATATACATTATCAGATATACCACTGATATAATCAGATGTATGTGTATATATATATATATAAAATGTACTTCTAATTTATAATATACTAAATATATTTCCAACTGAGATACTAAATATATTTGCAACTAAATATAAGGTATATCAAATGTTTAATTTTTAGTGGTATACCAGCTGTTTAAATTCTAGTTTACCATTTCAATTTGTTGATTACTATACTAATATTATCAATAATGTTGATTACTATATCACTACTATTTATCTAATATTAATATTAAATTTATAAAGTATATCAAATTTTTAACTTGTCTTTTTGGACGTGCATGGTCCACATAAACCTTTTATATAATAACTTTATATTTCAAAAATAAAAAATAACAAATTTTGCACCATTGTTTTCATCTGAAAAAAATATTTCAACACACATGTATCATAGTTATATTAGTAGATATAATAGTTACATCAGAGGTATATAAGTGGTAAATTAGAAGCATATTAAATATATATCAAATATATAACAATGTTATATTAGTGGTAAATCATATAATTATATAAGAAGTTATATCAGTAGATACATAGTTATATCAGTGGTATATCATTTGTATATCAATGGTAAATTAGATATATATCACATATATCTGTGTTGTATTAGCTTGGTAAATCAATGATTATCATACGTATATCAGTGGTAAGACATGTTAGAAGTTGAGTAGATATCATGGTTATACCAGAAGTAAATCAATTGTATATCATTATTATATCAATGGTATATCATAGATATATATCAGTGGTCAGATATATTACTGATATATTAAAAGGTGAATTTGTAATTTTATAATTGAACCTCCGTTTTTTCTGGAAAAAAATGCTATATTTGAAAAAAATAAATGTGGTTGCTATTTTGCTTATTTTACTAAATTTTTTTTGCCATATTTGCAAGTGCCTCTATTTTTTACTTATTTGAAAATGATGAAATGCTTATTTATTAATTTAAATATTTTTTACGAATTTTTTATTTATTTAGAACTTTTCCATAAATATCTACCGACATCCACATTCCATCAATATTTTCCTTGACATTTACATTAAAGTGAGATCTTAACCTTCCTATGGACATCAACGTTTTAAATCTTGCTTGGTTCTTAAATGATTTTTGAACTCAGATGGTTTGGTACCAATTATCTTCCTATATTCTAACATCTTTCCTATTAAAGATGGGAAGGTAGAGATTTGGTACCAATTATGTTTTTATATTCTTACATCTTTCCTATCAAAAGGGGGAAGGACGACCGAGATTAAGTTTGAAAAATAGATTTTGTTTTATATACTTTAAAACTTATGACATTTTAGAAGAATATATATCTATTAATTATAAGGGTACGTATAGAAAAATGACATCGAGTAATGTGTTCTCTCTTTTTTATTTTGAATTTATTTCTTAAATACATTAAACTTTTCTCTCAGACTGAGGATTGAGAATAAAAATCAAGAGTTCAATTTTCTAAGTGAGTAAAATGATTTGAGTTTTTAAAATGTAATTTACGCCCCCCATAATTATAAATTAATGTTTTATCTAAAAAAAATGTGCATCAATACACGTGAGACATCTTCGAAATAAAATAAAATAAGGAAAAATACATTTTTGGTCCCTGAAGTTTGAAATAGGTGTCTTTTTTATCCCTGAAGTTTCAAAATGTGCACTTTTGGTCGATGAAGTTTGAGAAATAGTTTTCTAATGGTCATTGAAACCCTTTGATTGTTAGTTGATCACTAAACAGAATGCTTACATAGTAGTTAAATATTTATTAGACTATGATTATGTGCCAACTTTAAATTAGGTGGCAAAAAATACTAATTTTATATTATATTGTGTTGACTGGATTGCTAACGTGGCCACCATCTCCGAGACCTCCTTCACCTTCTCCAATTTTCTGGCCATCCAAGATTCCTCTCCCCGCCGCAGAAGATTTCTACCTTCGTAATCGGCATTCCGGTTGAATCCGAAGCCGAATAGCTGGAAAAACCCGCGGCCAGAATCCAAAGCCGAATAGCGGGAAACACCCACACTCATTTGGCTGGAGATCTTCTGGTTCCTCGTCGAGTGGCGAATAGGGCCTAGGTTGATGCGCCGCCATGGGAGATGGAGGTGGGATTTTGGGGATGGAGGAGGAGGCTGTTTTTTAGTTGTGGAAGCCATCAAAGGAAATTAGAATGATAGAAAAATTTCCGGATCAAATTTGGGCATAAATCTGGGAGATGGGTCGGTGGTTTCCATTCTCATTCTCATCAATTTTGCCTTCAAAATTTCCAAAATGTGAAATTTATATAAGGTTGACGGGAAGTTTGTGAAAACCCAATTGGCAAGTTTTGGAACTATTATGCTAAAACCAATTTACAATCGATCTTTCTTACTCTCCGGCAATCCAAATTCATCACTCATCAAAGATTTCTTCCTTACTGCCGTCAAATAGAAAGAAGAAAGAAGAAGGAATAAGATAAAAGTCATGTCAGCAATCCAGTCAACCCAACATAATATAAAATTAGTATATTTTTGCCACCTAATTTAAAATTGCCACAGAATCATAGTCTAATAAGTATTTAACTGTAATGTAAGCATTATGTTTAGTCAATTAACGGTCAAAGGGTCTCAAAAGACCATTTAGAACTATTTCTCAAACTTCAGAGACCAAAAGTTTCTATTTTGAAACTTTAGGGACCAAATAGATACCAACTTCAAACCTCATGGACCAAAAGTGTATTTTCCCAATAAAATAAAACAAATCGTAATAGACTTCTAATTCATGTAATAAATTGGATACATAAAATAAAATAAAATACGAGTAACTATTTCACAGATATGTTTAATCAAATCTAAGCAGACCAATTTTTCTTTTCCCTTCATCATCGCACCTTCGACATATTCAGTGAGATTACAAATTGTTTTAAACCCTTAAAAATTAAGAGGTCAATAGTTCCCCAACACGATGGCATTACTATAATTTTAGAATTATTTCTAAGAGAATCAATTTTTGAAACATGTTGACAATGAATTCTGGTCGAAGGCCACGTGTCCCTCGAACAACAATCCAATCGGAGAACAAGAGAACTTGAAACCAAAAGAACTCGACACTGATGCAGTGTCTCGTCTAAGACACTCCGACGATCAAATTAGTAATCGGAATAGAAGTAGGAAAAATACACTGCTAAAAACGAAGAGGAAAAAACAGATTCTCAAACGGGAGAAGATCCTTTTAGGGTAGCCACGAAGGAGAAGGAGAAGGAGAAAGGCAGGGAGAGAGAAGAACAAGATAACACCAGATTTTTAAGTGGTTCATGCAAAAGACCTACATCCACTCGAGTGTGCAGAGTAATTTCACTATTCAGGTAAAATTTTACAAAGGGTAGGTTGTACAATGCTTTTACATAGACTATTTATACATTACTTTAAAATGTTAGGTATCCAGCTTTTACCCAAGGTACAAACGGTTTCAACTACACAGTAAAACCCACATACACCAAAAGTGTGAGTAACAGATTTTTCACTTACTTGGTGAGAAAAGGATCCTTCCTTTTATAACCTTGGGCGGCCGACCAAGAAGGACGACGGTTAGGGGTGGCAAGGACGCGTCGCGTTGTACGGGGAGCATTGTGGAGCATGCTTTCTACAGTTGCAGGGTGGCACCTCCTCCTACAGCTCATGGCTTGTTGCCTGCAGTTGTAAGGCGTGCCTGTCGTACCAGTGGCGTTCGCCTCCCGTCACGATTACATACAGCGTCCAGCCGTCCGTGCTCCCTCATCCCCTCAATTTAAAAAATAATTTGAAATCAATTTGATTATTTATTGAAAGTTATTTTAAAAAGGCTTTTCAAATGATGTGCATGTTGGGAAAATTAAAACCCAAAACTTAAAAGCTATAAATTCGAATTTTTATTTCAATTCAAGAGAATCAATACCAAAGAAATGGAAGCTTACATTGATTCATAATTGAACAGGGTTGAGTGGTAGGTTTGACCTTCCAAGTCTAGAGAATCACGAATTATCCTTATTGATTGGTAGATTTCAATGGTACGAAGAAGAAGACATTTTCTTTTTCTCCCTCTAAAACGATAACAGAAGAATAGTCGTGATGATTCTGACTTGGGGACCATAACTCTTTTTGTCGGTTTTTAATCAATAACTATCTATTATTTGAGTTTATATTTTGATTCTTCAAAAACTGAAACTTTGGTCCTCAAATTGGTTTCAAATAGCAAAAGTGAGTCAATTGGTAAGAGGTTATGAGTTTGATATTCAAATTAGTTCTAAATAGTCCCCGATAATAAATTAATGTATTTAACATAAAAATGATGTGACAACTACGTCTTTTATCATTCAAATCTAACCGGAGGAAGTAGACTTGGTTCTGAAAGAAGTAAAGAGATGAGAAATCTGAATAATTGAGATAATTGTTCTCTCTTATATATCCATGATCATTCCTTTCCCTAGCCAATGTGGGACTTTATTTGCAATCACTTTACAAACCCAACAATTATGACCAGTCTACTTAAATATCCATATTGAGATTGCTCCGTACCAGTATGACTAATTTTGAGTATGGATTTAATGATGAGTTTTCCTAGCCTATGACTATGTTCTAAAAGGTTGTGTTCAAAAAGATCTATTACCATTAAGTTTTTCATGTGGTTTATTTTTCAACGTATTCATGTCAATCTCACCAATTATAATTTATTATTGATTATGTTAATAGTTCCTCAACATTATTTCCTTATAAATTATTTCCTTATAAATTGAGCTTGTTAGCTCACTCTTGTATCATTAATTTTTCTTCTGGGTAGCAATTGAGTCTCCAACAAGCTTATTGAGATCAAGATTTAGTAACCTCATCTAGATAGCTTTATCTTTGAAATTAGCGTGGCTTATCATTTTTCTTCCGCTGTGTCGTTGCATACACTAACCATTTATTGTGGGTTTGATTATTACATTGAGGCGAAAATATGTGTTCTGTTGATGGATGGAATCTAATTGATGTGAATTTAATTTATGAGTTGAGTCTTGAACAGTGTATGAAGAGACACACGTGTTTGTAGTATGATGATGTCGTATACTATGAAGTGTAAACAATTCTTTTGCGGTTGTGTTTTATCAATTTTTAGAGCAATTTTTGCCAAAATTTTCATGATTTTATTCAGTCAATTCTTCTGGCCACAATTTGATTTTCAAAATATCAAATCAACATGTTAGTTTGACAATAAATCTATAACTCTGTTGGAATCCATTATCGACATGTCATGTCCTAGGTTGGGTAATCTAGGGCAGATCATGTCAGAAACCCTTTAATGTAGAGATATGGTTATATTTCAAGAAATATAAAATTGAGTGTAATGTCATGTTTAAATTGTGATCGAAAAATGAAATAAATAATAAAATTTAAGCGACCAAAATGATCACGTTTTAAAAGTATGGGGACTAAAACGAACATTTTAAATAGGGACTAAAATAAACAAGTTGAAAGTATAGAAACTAAAATGAATAATTTGAAAGATAGGAACAAATTAAAATGAATCAAAACCGAAATAACATGGATCAAAATAGTTTTAACCTTAATTTGCTTAAATATTTACCCATAGTGCTTAGCTTTCTCTCTTATTGGTCAAAAATTTAAAATGGCAGTGATTGAATGCTACCAATAGCACTTATGTAATATTCGATATAGAAAAACTGTGGCAAAATGGAAAAATACCTGGTTTTGCAATGACGGGGAAGATTATTAATATTATCATCACCACCATTAAATGTTTGACAATTAAGAGAGAGATGCAGAAACATATATTTTCTTAAAAAATAATAATAATAATAATAATGAATTGTCAAATATTTAATAGGGCGAGAGCAAGATTTGGTACTCACTCATAAGGAGCCAAGTATTTTCGAGCAAAAAATTGTGAATGTTCTAATAACGACGAATAGGAAAGGTGAATTCAGATAATGGGTCCTCGTCCTCCTTGATAACGTGATTGAGTATATTAGTAGCGCATACGGTAATATGTTTTCGGTTCTTGTTTTTCATTTCCATCATTAAGAAACCTAAGCATTTGACGATATTTATGTTTCTTGTTTCTCATATTTTTTAAGAGACATTCTCAAAATATAAAATTTTGAAACAACAAAAACAAGTTTTCTTGTTCCCTATTCTCGTTTCCAAATTTATTTTTTATTGTTATTATTACTATAACAAGATGGGGTGTTAGGAATCGGAGGTGATGCAATTCTTTTGTTTTTTAATTAAAAATGAGGAAAGAGAAACAAGAAACGTGTCTACCTTTTTTACCATTAAACAAAAATAATCACATCAGCCTCAACAAAAACAATTTTATGTCTCTAGGTTGCTCTACTTAATTTTTTTATATAGAGTTTTGTTTTAGCAAATTAAAATTATTAATAAAATCTACTTGTTTATTAGGTTAAATATAATATATAAGCAAATCAACAAAATAGATTGAATAGACCTCAGAGCTTTTTTTTTTGTTTCGTACAACATGTAGAGGTAGAGATTCGAACTCTCAACATGATTGAATACATGTGCCTAGCTATGCTCTAGTTGGCGATCTCAGAACCTTTTTGTTGAGGTGAGAAAGGCAGATTTGTTCTAAAAATAATGCAATTTAGCGTACCAAAATATAAGAGTCTCACTTTTGTATCCCTTTAGCTATCGACCTACTCAATAATATATTTGGATACTTATCAGATGGTAGGTATTTTTCTACCTACCAATATGAAAAAAATTTGATAGTTCTTTTAATTTTTTTAAAAAATAAAATAAATATATTTTATCTCCCTTTCATTTTGCATTCATCCCTCTTAACGGTGATTTTTTAAAATAAGAAATAGCTAGCACATAATTATCAATTTCATTCACTCTAACACATTCTATTTGATTTTGAGTAATCAAATACTACATAGCAAGACAAACAAAGGAAGGCCCACGAAATAAAGGAAGCATGTGAAAGTTGTCATATACTCTTTCTTCCGGATTTTTTAAAAGATAGACAAATATGAGACCACTAATACAATATGCCATAAGATTTTATACTATGCTTTTATTATCGGAGCGAAGAAAGAAAGAGATTGACATAATCCGAAGCTTAATTTTGGACATAATCCAAAACTTTGCTTTTTTATTTCATAAAAAAAAAACAAAAACTTTGTACCAATCACTACATATCATGAATTTTCTTTCCTTTCTAATCAATGGTGAAATTTTATTTGCACTATAGCGCGTGTTGTATTATCCACCCGCACATGTTCCATCATTAATATATCAAACCCGCACATCTACGTGTAAAAATCGGTATGGTTGGTACTTTCTCGGGAATAAAGAGCTAACAAGGAAACCAACCAAAAAATTCCCCATCAAAAATCAAAAAACTAAAATGCCAAACTCCCTTTCAAGTTATGCATGTGAATAATTTATTAGGTGCTTGTGGTTGTGGTTTGGGCACTTATTTTAACCAATAAAATTTTGATACCCTTTTAATAATATTTTCTAAAATATAAAAAAAAATTATCGTCATAAACAAAATATGATATTAACAAGTAAGCAGTAAAATATTTTTCATTAGGAATAATATTTAGGTGTTTCTCTTTCAATACCTATTTTTATATTATCCACCCATAAAAATTTTACAATTTTTTAGTTTCTTGAAAAACATAAATATATATTTATTTATTTATTTTTATTCATTCTTCTCTCTTGCTCCTCAAAAATTTAATGGTTACGACAAAAAAAAAAGAGGGTACCACCCTACTAAGGCACCTATTTTTTTCCTATCCACTTATTAGTGAGCATTTATATTTAGGCCAATTTTTGACCATTCGTTATTTTAAAAAATATTTTTATTTTTGCACTTTTACAAAATTCAAAAGAGGTCAGCACCCAAATATTTTCACATCAGTATTACTCTTTTCCAACATTATTTATGGTAAAATACTGAGACAACATTTTACTTATTTATGTGGAGCAGGAACCCTCCGCCATTCCCCAAACGAATCGAGCCACTGTTGCGCCCATGGAGCCACAAACGCCGCAGCAGCGGAGTCCTCATGTTCTAATCCTCCCGGCGCCAGCCCAAGGCCACATCAACGTCATGCTCAAGCTGGCGGAGCTTCTCGCCGTCGCCGGCATCCGAGTCACGTTCCTGACCACCGACCACGCCCACCACCAGCTCACCTACGACTCTGACGTCGTGGCTCGCTTCTCGCGGTTCACAGGGTTCCATTTCCGGACCATCACCGACGGCCTTCCCCCGGACCACCCACGGACCTTCTCCCACCACTTCGACGAGATGGTCAACTCTTTCACAGCCGTCACCAAGCCACTTTTCAGACGCATGCTGCTTTCGCGCCACTTCGATCCACGTCTCACTTGCATCATTCTCGATGGCTACTTTAGCTTTCTCATTGATGAAGATGACAATTTTGGAGTGCCCATTTTTTGCTTCGATACTTTCAGTGCGTGTTCTTCTTGGGCTACTCGCTGTGTTCCTAAGCTCTTCCGTGACGGTCAACTTCCTATTAAATCTGGTTTGTTAAAGTATTCTCCATCGAAAAGATAAAGACATAACCAGTATTTATAATAGATCTTCCCTAAACATGGTATCAGATACTAAAAAGCTTGATTATCCAGTAAAAAAATAATTCGACCAAAAGTTTTATAATAGACCATACGCGTACGTTCTTTAATATAACTATGGCTGCAAGGAAGAAAATTGTTGAATTGTGGAATCCATAGCTATGTTTCTTTATTAATGTTTAATTTGTTTCCCATGTTGGTGTGAAAATTATATTGTAGGGAAGGAAGATATGGATAGAATCATCAGAAACGTACCAGGTATTTATGTAATACTGGCCTTCTAATTTAATTTTTTATATGTATAATGTCTGAGTTCTTCTTTCTTGAAAGTATATGTGTGAAAGTAAATTAGAAGAAGAAACTATTATTTTAAAGTTTAGGTTTAGTTCCTTATATTTGATAAACTTGGCTGATGAAAGTCAAATTTCAGGTTACAAACTGAAAATTTAGAAGATAAATAAAGGCAAAAAAACTTCACTAGTTGAGTAGCATTGTGCTCCTTACCCTCACGTGATCGTATAAAAATAAGACAAGTGTTGGTTGTTGCTTTTTTTAATCATTTTATCAAATCTCATAATCTCATCAAAATCTCCCCAAATCTCTTTGAATTCTTTTTTTGGATTAGTTGGACCACTTTTCCTATTTTTTCTCTCTCCATACACTATGAACAACAAATTGCAGAAAGTCTTCATCTAATATTAGAAGATAGTAAAGCACAAAAGGAAATGATAGAAGAGAAATGTTATGCAATTTGAACACCTTTAAATTGTGGATAAATATTCGTGGAGATTCATTTCTCATTCGATAAACTTGAGTTGCATAAAGTTTAAAAACAAAATAGAGATGAAGAAAATTGAAAAAAAAATGAGGTTACACTACTCTTCTTCGAGAAGGAAACGAAGAACATGAGAGAAAAAGAAGGGAGTGAGAAGTTACATGAAGAGAGAGAAAAGGGAGAAAAGTTGTCCAACCAATCTAAAAAAACAACGACCAACACTTATCTTGTTTTTATAGGGTCACGTGAGGGTAAGGAGCACAATACTAAGGAGCCAAGTTTTTTCCTAAATAAAGTAAAAAACAGAAGGAAAACTCCTCACATGTAATTCAGGAGGAACATTGTCCTTACCACCTTAAATATTTGACAACTCATTATGGACAAGATTTCGAGGAGCGAATATTTTCCAAAATAGAAAGTTTCAAATCCATAAAGTTTGGACATAATTTTTTAAATTCGAAAAATAATTTCAATTTTTGCATTTTTCCTTTTTAAATATCAAACATTTAGTGGTGATAGATACTTCATCAATTTTTACTTAAATATTTTCCTTCGTCAAAATATATCCTATAATTTTTTATATTGCTTCCTGATCCTTTTCTTTGTGGTCTGTAGGTATGGAAAATATTCTTAGATGCAGAGATCTTCCTGGGTTCTGTCGAGCCACGAACCCAAACGATCCAACTCTCCAATTCATCGTGAACCAGTCAATCCAGAGCGCAAGATTTGACGCCCTCATATTGAACACATTCGAAGATTTGGAAGCACCCATTCTCTCAGAGACTCGAACTTTATACCCCAACATCTACCCCATCGGACCTCTCCACGCCCTCCTCAAAACAAAGCTCTCCCTCTCCGACCAAGAATCCGAGTCTTTCAACAATCTCCGACAAGTCGATCGGAGCTGCCTGGCCTGGCTGGACGCCCAGTCGCCGGAATCCGTCATCTACGTCAGCTTCGGAAGCATAACGGTCATGGGAGGCCACGAGCTGATGGAGTTCTGGCACGGGCTGGTGAACAGCGGCAGAAATTTCCTGTGGGTCCAACGCTCGGACCAGCTTTAAAAATGGAGAGTGTGAATTAGATATTCCAACGGAGTTGGAGGAGGGCACGAGAAAGAGAGGGTGCATCGTGGGGTGGGCCCCGCAAGAGAAAGTGCTTTCCCACGCAGCGGTTGGCGGATTCGTGACGCACAGTGGTTGGAACTCGACTTTGGAGAGTATGGTGAGTGGGAAGCCCATGATTTGCTGGGCGAATGCGTTGGACCAGCACGTGAACAGTAGATTTGTGAGCCACGTGTGGAAGCTAGGTTTGGATATGAAGGATGTGTGCGATAGAGCAACTGTGGCGAAGATGGTGAATGATTTAATGGTGAATAAAAGAGAGGAGTTCGTGAGATCTTCTGCTGAGATTGCTAATTTAGCAAGCGAAGTGTGAGCATAGGTGGATCATCATACGCTAATTTTGGGCGTTTGGTCGAGGATATTAGATTGCTAAGTCAACAGACAACAGTAGAGAAAGATTAACGACGGAAATTTTATTTCAAATATGAAGTGTTGAAAATGTTGGAAAAATTTTTAAAAATCCATATTTATGATTATTCTAAATAAGAGTCATACCATTCAAGAACGAGAATTGATCATCTAAGCATGGAAGAGAACCAAAATCTATAAACAGATTAGTATTACCTATAACCATTAGATAGGATTGATCATGACCTACAAGGAGTTGGGATTCGTGGTCTTCCTCAACTATGCAACACGGATCAAATATGGACCATTCTTTCTGTCTGATGTAGAACAAAGCCCAAGTAGCGTAGTGTATTCAAAACCATAACCATATATTTATATGTTAATTCTAGAGTTTTCTATAATCCACTAAGATTAATCGTCTAGTTTCTACCGCATTACTGAATCAAAAGTTATGGACCCATAATCAAGTCCACTTAATATACCTATTAAATTTTCCAAATATAATTGCTCAATAAGAACAATTTAAAAAATAAGTCGTAAGGATTTGAGACTAAGGATTGAGTGAAAATTTTATCTCTAAAACCAACCCACGTTTTAGGAGTCTGTTTATCAAGCTCAAGTTTAGCTCGAATCGAAGCTAAGTCTGGCTACCCCAAACCCAAATAACCGAAAAACTCATATTTCTTATAACAAATAACATATTATCAATTTTTTAAAAAAAAACTATTTTTTTCATTTATCCATATTTAACAAATAGTTCAAAAAATATATATACATATATATTTTTCTGATTTTAAATAGAAAAATATATATTTTAGACTTACTCATATTAAATGTGGCTTATGTTTTGTAGTTGGAGCTCCAGACTTTTGTTATGGAGTTTGTTCTTAGAATATTAAGTTTGTTGTTGGAGCGGCTTGAAATGTGTCTTGAATGGAGCTTATGTAAGTATCTTTCATGAATGTGTCTTATGTTCGTTGTATCACGTATCATAATTTTAATTTGGATTGTATTTTTAGTTCGCCAAGAATGTTATCACATGCAATAATTATTTCGGTATGAGTGAAATAATGTCTAATGATCGTGTCGAGTTATGCTCGAAGATCCAATAACCTTGTCACTATTGTTGTTGTAAACGATATATATAGAGAACATATATTTTATATTAACATTGGGTATGTTTTGAATTTGAAGTTTGGATTATTTGATGTGTTTACTTAAATAAGGACTTAAAAGTTTAATGTGGTCAATATAATTTACCTTTTTTTTCATTTATCATATTTTTTAGAATTACAGGAAA
Organism: Momordica charantia; assembly: GCF_013281855.1. NCBI lineage: Eukaryota > Viridiplantae > Streptophyta > Magnoliopsida > Cucurbitales > Cucurbitaceae > Momordica > Momordica charantia. The sequence goes on along the minus strand of NW_028275167.1, from coordinate 25,415,850 downwards.
TATAAAATTGAACTTCTTTTTATATTTAGCAAGGAAATAATGACAATGTAAATGACGGTGTCCTCTAATGTCACACTATGGAGGGAAATAATGTATAAGCAAAAATAATAATAAAAATAAAGAAAATAGAAAATCGACAATTATTGTTGCATAATCATTATATTTTTTACGACTTTTTGTCGCACATGCGATGAAACTACTTTCATTGTTCAAGCGTGTGACGCTTACGTTTCCGTTGCAGGAGTTCTTTAGCAACTCTGTTCCAGTGACTTGGCTGGCAACGAAAATCTTTCCATCGCTGCAGCTATGAAAATATTTGGTATTTTTCTTCTGAGAGAGATACTAACTTCCAATTGAAAGTACCATCTTATCTTTGTCCAATTTAACTCCACCTTTTAGTAACTCAGGCTTGAATTCCAACTTTGAGTAATAGTTTAGATATGTTATAGTTAAACCTTTAATTTTTTAGTCCAATACTACTTTCTTGCTTCTCAATTCTCCTCTCCTCCCAACGAAAAGTTAGCAAAAACAAATGGTATGACGATATTGTCCGCTTTAGACATAGTCGGATGAAATAGTGATGTACCAACATCAATATGATGTGAAGTAACTTGCCTTGCACTCAAAAGCCAATTTCCTTACATTTTTTGCTTTATAAGTAAATAGGATGTATTTTTTATGATTCAAGAAAATGAGAAATTATCCTCCATTGTATTTTACCTTGAATTTTCTTATAGCTCTCGTGGCTATTTTTTGGTGAAATTTTTTTGTTTCACCCAAAAAATCTCATACAAATGGAGATAATTGTTCTCTCTCATATATATCATGGATCCCTCTCTTTTCCTTAGCCAATGTAGGACTTTGTTAACATTCACCTTACAAACTCAGCAACTTTTACCAAAACTTTTCTATTTAGTTCTTTTTCTTTCGATTTTTTCTTTATTTTTACTTTAGAATGACTGCTATACGACTGTAATCCATCATTTCTCCTTTTAATAGCCCAATTGATAATCAATTCATCTTAGGTTTCAAAGAAAAGCGAACCTTTTTCTCCTACTTTTGTAAGTGTCTGATTTTATGTCTAATAAATTTTGACTTATGGGACATTTTCTAAAATTCACAAAGTTCATTAAGGTCGTGAACTTTTAAAAATGTTTATTAGGAGTTTAGGCACAAAATTGATATACTTGGATATTTTTAAAGTTTAGGTACGTATTAGATGCAACATTGGAACTTCATGAACATACTTTTTAAATTTGAATGACAAAACTACCGATCAATTTGAGTCCTTTTGTGTCTGAATAATTTCATATATTCACTTGTTAGGGTTTCTGCTAATTTGCAAGTCTATTGGAAACCGGTGTAAAGAATATGTAACCAAATAGTTAATTAAATTTGTGATCACAAGCATAGTATATATTTTTTAAGTAAAAGACATTCCAATATTTGAAGTTTACAAAATTCTAACGGAAAGATTTCAATCAACAAATTGGTAATTCTGAAAATGGGTGTCAAAAATCAAAAGGGTCTAGTACTTAGAAAACTAATTACACGAAGGGAATTTCAAATGATTTGCTCCAAGCCTAAACAACCCCAAATAACAGAAAACTAATAGGAAAAATTCGCAGAATTCAGGAAGTTTTGAAAAGGTAGAGCAGCACTCATTTGAAATTCAGTCAGTACAGAAATAAATACACCAATAATCACAATAAGAACATTCCTAATTGAAACTTTGGAGGAAAAATGAAGCATAGAAAGACGGCATTAAGAGGGAGAATATTTTATTGGATTTTTAAGATAAATGCAAACAAAATCTCATGTTGGTTATAGAAGAACATGATCCATAATCTTGATTAGTATAATTTTCTCTATTGATCCGAAATTTTTTGGATGAAACCAAAATGATATTGAACTCATTCGAAAGATTTGGAACGAAGGACCATGATCATCTCAATGGGTTGATGGCAGGTATGAAATCTGTAAGGACCGTTTGGAGTTTAAAAAAATTAGGATATTTTGGTCTTTTAACAAAAAAAAAAAGGAAGTTGGGTTGGTATTTAGGTGACACGTGTGTCTGGTGAGTTAGGATGTGTGACATGTGTTTTAAAACAAAAAGAAAGAAAGGAAAGAAAAGAAAAGAAGAAAGAAGGAAGAAAAGAAAGGAGTACAGAGAGAGAACGAAAAAGAAAAAGAAAAGAAACAGAGAAGGAAGGGAACCAAAGAAGGAAAAGCAAAACGAAGGGAAAAAAAAAAGAATGGTTTGCTTTCTCATAGTTTTGAAGGTTGGGGAGAGGAGGAAGATTCATGTGCTTGAGAGCTAAGACTTGGGTTTCAAATTTGGTAAGTATTCTAAGTTTGTGATTAAGGAAGTTTTGGGAAATAAACAAGGAAGGAATTAGACGTTGAAGTGTCTTTGTGGGTCTTCTTCTCTTTGAAGTTGTGTGTTTGCAACTCTCCTAATCATCTAAAGAGGATAAAATTCTGCTTCGTGGGATTTCTTTAGGTTTATTGTGTGAAATTAATGACTGTAAATGGGTAACAAAAATGGACAAAGATGAGAGAGATTGAAGATAGAGAAGAAGGGTAGAGAAATAGAGAGGAATTAAGCGTTAATCTTTGATCTTTTGGGTACAAATTAAGGGAAAACATGTGGGCCAGAAGAAATTGCAGAAAATAAAAAGAAAGGAAGGAAATTTGAGAATTTAGGGAGGAAGAAGAAGAATCTGTGGGTTTGGTTGGAGAAGAGAGAAGAAGAAGAAGGGGAAGAACATGAAGAATAGTAGAGGAGAGAGAGAATGGTTTTAAATTAAATAAAAGAAAAAAAAAAGAAAATGTTGGAAAATTGGGTTTTTGCGTGAAATGAGGTGGGAGAAAGAGAAATTTAATGGGTTTGGTGGGACCCACTTGTAAGAAGAAGAAAGTAGTGAGTTTTTAATGGAGAGAGAGAATGGGAAATTTGGGTAATTGTGTTATTTTGAAGTTATTCTGATTAAAGTTTGGAATTAGTTTATGTTGGAATTAAGTGGAATAATTTGATATTAAATAGATATTTCAGGTCAAGTGGAAATTGGAACAAGGTACGACTCCCTTAAAGGATTTGTGAGTGGTTGTTTTATTAAATGTTTTAGATATTATTATTGAAATTTGTGAGTGGTTTATTCTAGAAATGTTTTTAGAAATATATTATGATAGAATTTCAAGAAAGTGTATATTATGTACATTTTAGCATTTCCGCTAAGAATGAAAGAAAATGTGTTAGAAAGAATTATTTTAGAAATGTTTAATGAGAAATGTTTTATGAGTTTAAAGAAGTGTTTAAAGCTTATGAAAAGTATTTAGAAAGAGATTTCAGAAAATGATATTAGAATTCCATGAAATGTTTTAGAAAGAAAGATTTTAGAAGTGATCTGAGGAAGAAAGAAAAGTTCTTAGAAAGAAGAAAGAAGAAAAGAAGAATTTTAGAACAGTCAATGAGATTAAGAATTTTATACAGAAATAAGTTTTCAAACCACCATGTTATTGTATCCAGGTGATTACCTGTATGCTATGTGAATGTGTTTCTATAGTATACCCAGAAATAGAAGGTCTTTGGGACCATTTTACTCCACGTGTTAGAGAATTATTCTGCTGTGTATATTGAGATTACTCTATGCCAGTAGACCAGAAATAGAATTATTCTGCTGTGCGTATTGAGATTACTCTACGCTAGTAGACCAGAATAAAATGTGGATACATGGTGTTGAGTTTTCTGAACCTATTTATTGGTTGAAAGAAAATGTTTTATATGATATTAGAAAGTGTTTTCTTAGTTTTATTTAATGTTTCAGGAGAACGATTTACAAAGTTATTAGAGAATGCGTGCTGTTACACGTTTATTATGAGAAAGTCTTTATGAGTTTTAGTTTCTCAAGTTTTATGAGATTTAATGAGAATATTTCTTAGAACGGTTTTATAAGGCTTGTTTTGCAGAACTTCGAAACTTCAGTTGTTTATGAAAGAAGTTTTACAATATTATTTGTTTTTGTATTAATTTACCACTTTTCAGCTCACTCTTTACCTTTTGTGTTCCCCTCAGGTTGTATCTGAGTTTCAAAGAGAGAATGAACCAACTTCTGCTACCCAGAATCGTTAAGAAATTGTATATCATTTGTAGTTACATCATGAATAGTGTATCTAGAAGAAATTGAAGAATAGAAGTAATGTTAAAAGTTAGTGTAAAAGTCTAGAAGATTTTCGACTATAGACTCTGCACTTAGTGGGGTCCATGGTCGGCGCGGTCCGTTCTTGAACTAGTAGGTGTTCTGGGACGGGTCGTGTCAAAATCTCGGTCGAGTTTTTTGACTCATGGATGGGTTCCACAATAGAAAGCTGGATTTTTTTTACTTTTGTTGGTCAAATCCCACAATAGGGGTCTAAATACGAAGGTTATGTGAGATTAAGTTAACTCTAGGTTAAAATATTATTGTAGTTTTCATATTTTGAGCTTTCGTATATTTTTTTTTCTATATTTTTATAATATTGATTTTGGTACTTGTATTTTCAACTTTAGTTTATATTAATTTTTGTACTTTTAACATGTTTGTTTTGATCCATGTACATTCAGAAAGGGACCATTTTGACTTCTGTTTTCAAAATTTTAGCACAAATTCAACGGAAATCTTTCAATATAAAGTCATCGTTATATTTCAAAAAATATATTGAGTGTAGTGTCATGTTGAAATTGTGATCGAAAAATTAAATAAAAATAAATTTTAAATGACCAAAATAATCACTTTTTAGAAGTACAGAGACTAAAACGAACATTTTGAAAGTATAAAGACTAAAATGAACAAAAGTTAAAAGTACATACATCAAAATGAATATTTTGAAATATATGGATCAAAATAAATCAAGGCTAAAAGTACAAGGGTCCAAATATTTTAACATTAATTATAGTCCCATATTTACCTATTTTCCCTCTCATCTTTCTCTCTCATTGAATGGTAGTAAATAAGTTGTACAATAATGAAACCGTGTTATCTTAATTATTTGTTCTTGTATTGCCATGGGCAATGATTGAATTTTGGGATGATAAGTTTTACCTATTTGATTTTGTACATGGTATATTAATGTAAATGTGTTCATCACTTTATTTGATTATTTTTGTTGTAGTTGCCCCTATTTGTTGAAAGATATACTTGTTAGACCTGTCTTAAATACACTTCTGATTCCTTGTTTGTTTGCTCTACAATGATAATGTTAGATTTAATTAATTGTCTGCATTCGCTCCAAGATTTTCTGGGTGAATTGAAAATAGTGGAAAATAATGCATGTGTTGTGTTGTACTGATGGGTAATTAATTGATATGAGCATCATGCATGAGGTTTGAATTTTCATCCTATCATTTTCTCTTCTGAAGCATTTTCTGCCTGTTTTCATGGCTCTTTTCTTAATTCTATTTGTTTTTTTACATATATACATACACGTAAAAAGAAGTGAATGGTGTTGAAATTTAATGTTCGCTGTATCTCACTTGTGAACCGTACTGGGACAAGCTAGTTTTATATTTTCCTATTGCTTGTTTAATGTTGCTGAGCTTCAGCTTTTTGCCATTTCCTAATACGTGCTTATTGTGTTTTTGCAGCATGGAGATCCTAGATTAAACTACTGGCTGTTGCATGAAGGGATTTTTATTTTTATTATATTTTGTGAGGTAAGATAGAAGCATTTACTGTTTTCTGAACTGAGTAATTTTTGGCATTCAGTGGATGTTTCACTCTCAAGTAGTTGAACAGAATTTTACAACCATTTGCCTCGAGCGTTTTCATGTGTTAAGCGATGTAGTTGTAGTTCTTATCAAGTGGTTTTCTTGTATACAAATCCTACATACTTGTGTTATTCTAGTTCCTATTGGTAATTACTTTTTCTTTTTCCTTTTCACTACCTTAATACTGGATGATCTGAAGGTAAAAAAAATAGATAGTTGTTAGACTTCGTCTAAGTTCTGTATTGGTTGATTAGTTTACAGCGGATTGCTCTCAAAGGTTATTTGGATTGGTCGTTGACTTATGATTTGTGGCTCCCTTCAGTGTATTTCTGGTATCTCACATACTGAGAATTCGTGAACGTCAAGCCTCCAAATTGGTTCGCTATGTAAGAAACTCGTCATTAGTTTTGATTTCAACACTATGAAGTAAAAAGCTTCATCTTTGTTGACTAAGAATTCATATTGAAGAGTGAGATGGAACTGAATTGAGTGTTTGTGCATTTACTTGGTATATTAGAGGCTAACATTAGGAGCACAAATGATTATACGGTTGGGTCGGGCTTTGAAATAATTTTGAACTAATTCGAAAATTTGGGTTGATTGGTTTTTTGAACCACTCCAGCCCTTATATTTCTTAGTTGGGTCTTCAGGTTGTAGGGTGAGGGCAAGTTTTGAACCAACTTGAAAATTTGGGTTGATCAGTTTGGAGTTTCCTATCGGGTCTTCAGATTGTTAGGTGAAGGAAGCTATGACGTGAGAACGAGAGAGCGAGAAGGAAAGGGTTGGTTCTGCCATTTTTTCTAAAATCAATCACAATCTTTTTCCTCCTTGGTTCAAGGATAAGTAACTGGAGCACCCATATAGAAAGGGGATGGGGTCGGTTTAGTTCGGGTTTAATCGACCAAAAGTTTTTCTAACTTGAAGCATGCTTAACACAGCCTATAGCGTAAAGGCATTCGATCCGTGTCTAAATTAACTAAATTAAGGGTAAGGGCCCGTCTGTAGATACGCTATCCCTTCTGGATATGGTATGGGGGAAAGAAAGTGAGATCTACATATTGATTTGATATTTGATGAGCGGCTGTCATATACACGTCTTCGATCTTTCATTTTGATGTTTCTGCTCGTTCTCGGAGAGAGAATGGGCACGACTCCCCCTCTCCCCATTCTACTGTCCAAAACATGCCGGCCGTTCGAAGGTCTGGGATTGCGTCGGATAGGTGAATCAGATTGATATTTTCAATTTTGTAAAACAATCAACTCTGACTCAAATTAATTTTCTAACCCAATCCAATCCCCTCATGATTTAACTATTCAGTTGTTGGATTATTTGAATATCATCATTGATTGTACATGTAAACATGATACAGAATGAGGTGGGTGACAGAAGTTTTGATATAAGAAAGTTGTTAGAATCCATATAAATGAATTAAATTTACCTAACCTATCAGCTTGATGATAGAATTGTGGCTCATATGAAGCAGAAACATTTAAAGCAAACGAATAATAGGCCGAGGAAAGCCGCGAATAAGAAAGGTACTGCTGTAGTGGATGTTTAGTAGAGGCAATAGGCAAAGGAGTACAAGCCATGAGATTACAATGAAAATCTCGCAAATAGGATGGCATTTTAGTGGGCCGAGAAGAACGGCGAAGAACAATGGTAGATGTCTTATCATTAGTATTAGAAATAAGATTCAAATCACCACCTGCAGGTGATGCACGGGCCAAATCAGTGGTGAGAGGCATGGAAGTACTTGTAGATGAAGTGATGGGAGGTTCCTCAACAACAGGATCAGAATGAACAACAGGTGGTACATATGTATCATACGAAGAAGTAGCTTCAATAATAGTAGAAGGACTTGTTGTAGTCTGAAAATCAACAGCACAAGGAAGAACAAGATCCGGAAAAGGATCTACAGAAAAGTCACTTCTTGGAAAAAGTATCAAATAATGGGCGTGAACAACAAATGTGTGCAGAAGCACCGGACTAGAATGCAAGATTTACCACATCAGGACTAGAATGCAAAGATGCCATAGCTGAAGAATCAACAGGCTTAGAGGGAACCAATGTGGATGCAGACGATGAAGCAGACGAGGAACGCTGATTCTGATTGCGATACCCAGGTGGGTAGCCATGAAGTTTATAACACCGGTCTGCCGTATGACCAACTATTCCACAATGAGAACAAACAGGACGAGTCCGTCCTTTTGTCATTGAAGAAATATTGGACTTGAAGGACTTAGCACAGACTGCTGTTCTTGAGTAATGGTAGCAAGGTCCCGTTTAAGCTGAAAGAACTAATCCGGTATTATCGGTACGGTGAAGATAATACGGATTCGTAGGAAACGACAATGCAGGGTTCGAACATAGGACCTCCCGCTCTGATACCATCTTAAGAATAAACAAACCACCACTCAACCCAAAAGCTTAAGCTTATGGGTTGGGTAAATTTAATTCATTTATATGGATTCTAACAAAAGTCAACAAACATATCTATATGATTTATAGGGAGACGCTTTAAAGAGTGACATTCTTTTAAATCTAACCAATTCAATGAATCTTTCTCAAAGTAAAGGGTCTAAGATAATGCTTTTTGATTTAGAGTTATTTTGAAAACAAAGTAAAACGGGTGTATGTTATTCATTCTAATAAATTCGTTGGAGTTTAATGAATTAGTGATTTTAATGTATTCTCAATTAGCCTTTATTTTTATTATTTTGGTCTAGGAGTTACAATCACCCTCCTTTTTGTAGAAAAAATTCTCATTCTATTACTGGTCATCTATTCGAGATATCCCAAGCATAGAAATATAATAGACAACTTAAAAAGAGGAATGCATCTCTCGCTCATGGATTAAAATAAAGTTTTATAAGTAGCATATTAGTTTTGCTTATTAAAGAAATTATTATGTTTAAAGTAATGTTTTCAAAACAAAGGAATAAGAAAAAAATAAAGAGTTCAATTTCTAAATGCAACAACTAAAGTTGGGCCTATAAAGAGTGGATCAGATGCCCTCCTTTCAATTAGTCAAATACACAAAATTGTGAATAAGATAAGGAAGAAAACAAAAGAGGAATTTGGTCAAACCAAGCATAGCTCAAGTGGTTAAGGCACATCTCTCTGACCAAAAAGTTAGGTTGAATTCGAATTTAAAGAAAACAATACGTGAACCGCATCCTACTTTGTTTTAAAAGTGAGTTTAAAATGACTTTTAAAAATATATGGTTCGAACTAGCAGGATCATTGTTTGGACAATTTTGTTTAGATTAAATTACATTTAGATTTTAGTCTTTTGTGTGAGTTTGGATTGATTTATATTTTTTTTGCAATCTTAATATATCTAAAATGTTGCTCTTGTTGATGTGTAAATATGGCTGGGAAGAATTACCAAATTCGCATAAAAGGGAATCAACATAACCTGTGAAACAAAAGGAATAACTCATCAGAGTGGTACTAGCTAGCAACACGTTTCGATGCTTAAGTTAAAATTGCTAATAAAATTAGGATTTTTCTGTGTACCTTTATTATGAAGCATTTTCCCCACTTTATAGAGGAAATCTTTCTCTCATTAGGATATCTTCTTATTTTGAACGGCTGGACTTGAGAGATAATTCTGAAATCGTCGGGCCTCAAACGTTCTATGGACTGTGAACGAAATCAAGAGACAGACTGAGTCATCCGCTCAAATTTTCCTTTATTAATTTCTCCTTTTATTTGTTATTATTCTTCCTTGTCAATTATCATTTAATTCCTCCATTATAATTAAAAAAAGGAAAGTAATGTAAAACATTATTTATATAGTTTTCTAAAAAGGACCTTATTTCTATTGTAAAGAAAATTCTATTACGTCATAATGTCTTAATAAAATCATCCCGAAATCAGAAATCAGAATCATATATGATGTTAATAATCTATACTATATATAAATGGACTACGGAGGAGAATATTTTCTTTCCTTTTTACCCCACTTTTTAATATATATCTATTTTATCCTTGAAATTCGGACACAATTATTGAAAGATGTCTGTTGAGATAAATTAATCTAAAAGAGATGCGACTGTTCAATAAAGCGACGATGCATCCATTCACGTATATGAGTGATTGCAAACCAACTATAAAAGAAAAGAAATTCATGTATTTTTTTTATTTTGCCCAAAACTCATGTTTGAGACACTATAAGACTTCCTTGTGAATTGTGTGGCTGGGCAAAAACAGGTGGTGCAAGTGATTGATAATGATGAAAGAAAATGAAAGTAATGAGAGTTAGTGAAAATTGGAGACCTCCATCAGCGACGATGAAGATGACGTTGGCGTCATATATCTGTGATTGGAGGTTTTTTTTTTCAATAAATAGGGCTATGGAGGAGAATCATTGTCTTCCATTTTTACCCCCACCTTTTAATATATACCCATTTTACCCCTGAAACTCCTACGGGACACAACTATTCGAAGATGTCTGATGAGATAAATTAATCTAAAAGAGATGCGACTGTTTGATAAAGTGCGATGCATCCATCCACATATAGGTGTGATTGCAAACCACCTATAAAAGAAAAGAAACCCATGTATTTTTTTATTTTGCCAAAAACTAATGTTCGAGACACTGTAAAACTTCCTTGTGAATTGTGTGGCTAGGCAAAAACATGTGGTGCAAGTGATTGATAATGATGAAAGAAAATGAAAGTAATGAGAGTTTGAAAATTGGAGACTTCCATTAGTGACGATGAAAACGACGTTGGCATCATATATTTGTGATTGGAGGTTTGTTTTTTTTTTAATGTTGATCAATCATATATATATGAACTTGGGCCTCTAATGTCCTATTTTAAATGGTTAAGGATGCTTCAGTTCAATTTCATTTGGTTTGCATTTGTCTACAAGATAAATTTTTTATTTTCCTATTCAAAAATTATGAAATAAGTTTTTAGATCATATCCGAAAGATCTTTTCGTTTATTAAAAAGGACGAATATCACCAAAAACCCGATACCCTATGTCTTCTTGAACGAAAATCAACAAAAATTGAATATCCTACTAATTCAACAAGGATCTTATCAAATCATATAAAAGGTAAGTCCTAAATCATTTGAATGTTTTAATTTATTTTCTAAAACCATTTACATTTATTATTCAAACAAAATGTTTCATACTAATTATTTACTAATTTATATTGAACATTTTTTTGTACTATTTATATTATCTTTCTAAATTTTAATGGATTAACTTTCAATACCACGTTTTCATTCAAAACTTCCTATACAATGTTATTAACGTCAAATATTTTCTTAAAACAATGTTCCTAATGATGATTTTTTTTCAATATGTCGTCATACTAGAAACTTTGTATACTATACATATGATTTATTTTTTCTAAAATTTGTAATGATACAATTTTATGGTATTATTAACTTTTTTTTTCAAATTTTTTTAATGTCTTATTTTCCTGTATTGAATATATTATGAATAATATATTGTTAAAACTTTTGAAGTATTGTAGGGAACGATAACAAGAAGCAAATTCATAGAAAATAAAAAAAAGAGGCAGTTTTTTTTTTCATAAACTAAAAAATTGACAGAATTTTAAAATTTCGTTTTTAGAATAGAGAGAAAAAATTTGTTTCGTATCATACTTTATTGATAAAATACTATAAGTGAATATACGTTAAAATTTTAAAATATAACTTCATATGTTTTATAAAAATAAGAACAAATTCATAAAAAGAAAATAAAAAAAAAACTAGAGATTTTATATATTTTTAAACAGAGAATCCAAGAAATCTATTGAATAAAAAAATAGAATTACCTCATTCAATTGTTCAATAACTACTCCATAACTACTCTATGATTCACATGATTTAATAGTGAAAAACTACTTTTTCACGGATGAAGAAAAAACTTTATTATATAATATCAATATATTTTTGAGTTGTATACGTATGTTTCACTTTTAATTATTTATAAATTTTAACCTGTATACATTTTTGTGCTAGAAAAAAACCATGCCTTTCAATTATGAAGAAAATCAATAATTATATTAAATAATTACTTAATCTAAAATAACCGTATTAAAAAGGATTTCCTAACTTTTATTTATTTACTATGTAATGATAGCCTAATGATTATGTAATTACTTTTATCAATTTTTTTTAAGAATTCTTAGTTTATATATATATATATATATTCAAAATGTAACGCTTCACCTCAAAAATATTATCTTCCAAAATTTCTAAACCGCGTGCAATTAGATGATAAGGGGATATACTTTTGCAAAGAAATGGGAATTAATTTCAAATCTTAAATAATATTTTGGTCTCTGTACTTTTGGTTTTGGTTCATTTTAATCTTTGTAATTTAAAGATATTTATTTTGTTCAATGTACTCTCAACTTTAGTTTATTTTAATTATTGTAATTTAAAGTCGTTAGTTTTGGTCGTCCCCATACTTTTAAAAAATGACTAATTTGATCCCAATTTGCAAAATTTTAACACAAATTTTATACACAATAAGAATCATTAATACGAATTTATGGTCACATTTCAATAAATAGATTTAGTGAGTGAAGTGTCATGCTAAATTATGATTGAAAGAAATGAGGCGAAAATGAAAATGAATGAACCAAAATAGTAACTTTTTCAAAGTGTAGAGATCAAAAAGAACGTTTTGAAAGTACATGTACTAAAATGAACAAAAATTAAAAGTACATTGACCAACATTTTGAAACTGCAATTACCAAAATGAACAAAAGTCAGAAAGTAGAAACGCAAAATAGTATTCAAACCTAATTTTAATTATTTAATAACATAAAATGTTTATGACATTAATCCAATACTCTACTCGTGTTATATTAATACCTCAAATCAGACTTTGAGTTAACTATTAAAACATAATTCATCTACTTCTCTCTCTTTGAAGTTGGTTATTCAACAATCATTCTCTCGAACAAAGTACAACCGACTTCCTCTAAAGTAGTCATTCATCCGTCTACATTTGAGGGTCAGAACGAGAGTTTTGCTCTTATCCAAGGCTTCCGTCATACCTCATAGAGCACATCCGTAGATTACACCATAACTACATCTTCTGCGGCTCACCACTTCTTTGTTCGGCACCTGAGGATAATTCACCGACATAGCTAGGTTTAGACCATGGCTCTAATACCACTTGTTAAGGACAACGATACCCCAAGTACCCCGAGTATATCTCTACATTGGTATGATATATTGTCCACTTTGGACATAGCTCTTACGCTTCGCTTTTGGTTTCACCCAAAAGACCTCCTACCAATAGAGATAATTGTCATATCTTATATACCCATGATCATTTCCTTCCCTGATGAACGTGGGACTTTGTTTGCAATCACCTTACAAACCAAACATCATTAGCCATCACTCGTTTCCACAACTCTAACATGTGTCAAAATCCTCAAAACCATCATCAACCCAACTTTGGCATGATTCTTGCAAATACTTATCTAATTTACATGATTTTTCCAATATTATATATTATTGGTAAATATAGAAATTATAACATCTTCGTCCTCTTCAACACTATCTTGTTTCGATAGATTCTTCAAACTTAGTAATAATCCAATATCCACGAAAAAGTGTTTTGTACTCATCAAAGTGATACGCATGCCTTATCTTTTCATCATTGATAAAAAAATTTAAAGTTGAAATTTACTAAAGTGAAGATCTTCCATAATCTTACCCCACTCTTTCATATTAAATATAGTCAAACCAAACTTTTCTCTCCTAAAAAATAAAAGAAATATATAGTCATTTAATCTCCTAAAATAAAATAATTAAAAAAATAAGGTTATCATAATTATTAACGACTTATTAAAAAAATTAAAATATTCATCCAAGTTAAGCCATTTAAAAAAAGGTAAAGAATACATTAAGTAAAGGATAAAATAGGAACAATAAAAAGAATAAAATTATTATAAATTACAATTTATTCATACCATTATAATTTTTGATGATTTTGTTTTTTTTTTTAATTAGAAAAAGTTGTATTTGTCCAACTTGAATTTGAATTTGAACGTTGACTTTTGTACAAGGGAAAAATCGTCTTGGGTTACATTTATAGAATTTTGTGTTCTCACTGATTTTGGGGAAAAGGATACTTTTATTAGTTAAGAAAAGTCTTGAAACTTCATAATTGGTTGGTTCAGAGAAGAAAACAAAAGTCAACATTTTCTTTTAATTTGAATAGTAAATTTGTTAAACAAATTAATAATCACTTCAAATATGCTTTTACCTCAAAAAATAACTTTTATGTTTTCGAATTTTTGTTCGTTCAACGAGGAAATTGAACTATAGTATTTTGGAACTAGAATTGTTCTCAAATTGACTAATAAATTTTTGTTTGAAGAATTGTTAGAAAATGTATTATCAAGTGCATTTAATGAATTATAAAACATATGTGGGCATAATTAGAGCTCTCTTAGTATAATTATTCAATGATTGATTTCTTGTATTGATCCAAGTTAATTTTTTACCAAATTTGATTTCATTTAAATTAATTATTGGTAAAATTAGTGGATTAATTTAGGTGGTAAATTGAATAAATAGTAAAAATCACAATATTTACCGAATTATAAAGTTAAATTTTATTTAATTTAGAGTTTAGAATGAAATTTGATACAAGTAAAAATAGATTTCGTTTTTCCTAATAAAAATAAATAGTTATATTTTAAAAGTATAAAATTAAATAGTTATTTTTCAATATTTAAGAATTGATGTGGATGTTTTAAAAGTAACCAAAATATAGTTTAAACGACAGTTATCCAAATATAGTTCGGAGATCAGATTTCCCAATTACCAAGTGGGACCCATCACTTCTGACTATGACATTTTTGGCATCTGACCATCCCGAAAGGAACGCCTTATCAACCTCCCAGTCCCATGACCAAATAATTAAAAAGAATATATATTATTGGATAGATTAGAATTTATAATATAATTTATATTTATATTATTATATATATATATATATATTTTTTTTTTTTTTTGCAGAAGGAATATAATATTGTTGTTCATGTACGTGTCGTTTTTTAGTTTCGTTTTTTATTTTTTATTTTTTATTTTCAGATTTTCAATTTTTCTTCAATGTGTTAAAAAATTTCAACCATTTTTTCACTACGAGTAGAAGATGGCATAAAAATGGGAAAAATTGCACGTATAGCGAAAATCTTTTATTTGTTTAACAAATATGCACTGGCTTTTTAAAATTTCAAATCTAGAAAAAAAATAATTATGTTAATTAATAATGCATCAGACACTCATATTAATGGTATATTAAATATATATCACATACATGTTGAACAAATACTCATATCAGTAGTATATGATATATATATTGCAAGTATATCAGACACTCATATCAGTAACATATGAGATGAGATGCATATCAAATAAATATATCAATAGTTAGATATATTACAAATGTATCATTTGGAATTAATATTCAAATTTGTTGTCTTATATATATTTTAGAAATCAATATTGATAAAATAATATTATTTATTTATATTTTAGAAAGAACGTGAAACACGAACAAAACAAAATATTTGTTTGGTTGCTTGCAAAATTTTTATACAATTTTGAAAATATTTCTTAAAAATGATAAACGAATAGAAAAAGAATAATTACAAAGCTCCTTAATTTTTACAAATGATTTTTCTTTTTGAGGGAGGATTTGAAATCTTCAACCTCTCAAGAGATAGTATTTATCAGTTGAATTATGTTATCACCCAACTCTTACTTTATCTTCGCACCTCTCAATGACATATTTAATTATTTATAATTTAATTAAGAAACTATATTTAATTGACATGTCTTCACACTTCTATGAAATTTAACCATTAATAAAACAGCAGGAATTTAATTGAAAAAAATTAAATTGCTAAAATAACAAAATTAAAATTAAAAAAATAATATAGTGGTTAAAACTTAAAAGACAAAAAATTATATATTTAACGAAGAAACTGAAACACTAGTGGGATCTTCTTAGCCGTTCGATAGGACACATGACCGAATCAGCCAGAGTTTGAAAGATACGAATCAATACCGTAATCCAGTTCAAATAAAGTAGAATAAATTAATATTTAAAAACTAAAATTTAAAATTTAAAATTTAAAAAATTGAGAGAGGCCACAGAATTCTCCATTGGGGCCCACGAAACCAACATTTTCTTGATTTTTTTTATTAATATATAATAAAAGCAACATAAACAATTAAACAAGATTATATTGAACGACGTTTCCATAATTATATTATTTATACATTTAGGGCTAACTAACGACAATTAAAAAGACTTTGTATCAATATCTATAATTTTCGTGATTTTTTTTAAAATATCTGTATTCGTAAAATTGGAACTTCAATACTTCCATCGACATTTATATTTCGCACTTTGGAATATCCTTTAAAATTTATTTGAAAGTCATCCAAAAAAAATATTCAAAATAAAAAAATCAATCAATACCAAAAAAAAAAACTTTATTATTATTATTATCATTATCATCATAATTTTTTCAAATATTTTATATGCCTTTGACCCACCATTTGCTTAAATATCACCAATATTTTAAGAAGAATATGTAATTTATGCATAAAATGTCAAACAAAACATATTAAATAATTGTAAGGTGTAGAGAAACAGAGAGCAAAAGAAAAATATAGAATATCTTTTCAATGAAAATGGGAAATGGCTCTCATTAAAAGGAAGGTTGAAGATTTGAAAGGTGTGCCCCTGCCCCTTCAATTTCAGTTTCAATTTCAATTTCCACACGGAGAAATTATATGGTCAGAGAAAGAGAGAGAGATTCTTCGTTCTTGTGTTACGCAACGAATTTGTTGCGTCTTCACATATCAAACCCGCCAGCGCCAAGTTGCTGTTCGAATTGAATTGTGAGGTGGAGAAAAAACAGAGGCGAAGCAAGCTGAGAGGAACTGAGTTATTTGTAAGCTCTTTCTCTCTTTCTTTCTCTCTGTATTCTCTCTTTTTGTTCGTTTTTCCAGCGAAGATGTGTTCAATTTAGATTGCTGGAAATGGAAGAATCATAAATACTGGTACTGGTAGTGTGCAGATTTTGTCCTTTGGTCGAACAAGAAAGTGCAGCAGAGGCGAACCAGAAGGGTGATCTCCTGGCTCTGATTTGCGTATTTGAAGAGCGGGACTCGCTCTTGACTGAACGGCCCACGGCGGAGAAACGAAACCCACCTATGGCATCGATCAATGACGCCGATGTGGAGAAATTGGAGGTCCCCGAAACTGCCCATCAGATTAGCAGTGGTCCGTTGTTCTTCCTTTTTACTTTTCTGATGTGGGTCTCTCTCTTTTTTCTGAAACCTGATTCGATTGGCTGCTTTTTGTTGTGTATTTCTGAATAGTTTGCTTTAGGACACCTTTTTTCTCCTTTTACTTTTGTGAAATTAGAGCATGGCAATGATTAATCACCAAATGTTGGGATGTGATTCTCTTCTTTCCTCCTCGAATCA
Source organism: Momordica charantia (assembly GCF_013281855.1). NCBI lineage: Eukaryota > Viridiplantae > Streptophyta > Magnoliopsida > Cucurbitales > Cucurbitaceae > Momordica > Momordica charantia. The sequence goes on along the minus strand of NW_028275167.1, from coordinate 25,398,603 downwards.
AGTAAACAAATGAAGTTCATGTTCATTTCCAAGAGGATACTGTTCAATTTTTTATTCGTTTGCTTTTGATTGTGGGTTGCCGCCCTCTCAATCAATTAATAAAATAAAAGAACCCCATCTTTCTTCTTTAAGCTAACTCGATTTTTTTGTTTTTGTTTTTGCAATACTTAGATTCATGGTTTCAAGTGGGGTTTGTCCTCACCACCGGTATCAACAGTGCTTATGTACTGGGATACTCGGGAACTATAATGGTTCCTCTTGGTTGGATATCTGGTGTCGTCGGATTAATTGCAGCCACGGCCATTTCATTATATGCAAACACTCTTATTGCCAAGCTCCATGAATTGGGTGGGAAGAGACATATCAGATACAGAGATCTTGCAGGCTTTGTATACGGTATGAGAAGAGATCCAAACTAAGGGGGTGAATATTTTGGCTGAATTTTCTTTATTTCTTCCTGATGGCTTTCTTCTTGCAGGTAGAAAAGCTTATTCTCTTACATGGGGATTACAGTATGTCAATCTTTTCATGATTAATGTGGGATACATCATCTTAGCTGGCCAGGCCTTGAAGGTGAGATCTAAAGAAGCACACTAATCATGCTCTTAAACTAATGAAATTGATCGTTCATTGTAATCTAGTGAACTAGTCAAATAGCTCGAATAGTATGAACAAAGTATTGGGGTCAGTAACCTGCTTTGACCATGATCCTTCCTTTGTTCCATGTTTAACGTCTTTCCTTTTACTATCAGAACACAATTATCTCCTCCTCAATATTCTAACTTAAAATATTTGTTTGTTTCCTATGAAGAAGTCTTGGTGCCGACATGTATTAAGTTAGACCCAGACTTTTGACCAATTGAATTCTAGTCTAATAAGTAATAACAGTGCCAATATATATAAGGAAATGTCAATAATCTTGTTGCTGTGATGAACCATAATTTTAGAGGAAAAGGGATTAAGAAAATCAGGGCCTATTTTGGTTTATCGAGATAGATTTACCTTCCCCTTTTTTTTCTTTGTTTAACACGGGTTCAAAGATGGTTCATCTTGTCTCAGTCACATGTTGAAATGTACCTAGATGTCCACTATAGTACCTAAAATTGAAGAGAAAAGGAAAAGAAGGACAATACCTAGAGAAAAGTTTGGTAAGAGTAGGAGCGTTTAATTTTTATGGAACTGTTATAACTCCATTTAAAAACCATTTTGCTGACAATTAAAGAAAGAAAGTAAAGCACGAAAACAAAAAGTCAGTTGTTCTGATTAACAACCAAAATGGGTCACTTTTGTCAAAACCAAGTTTGCTTGAAGATCACAACAATCTTTTGTTTGTATATTGTGTCTTATTGGATAAGCGATGAAAGTGGAACTAATAGTTTGGTAAATGTCGAACTCTTATTCTATTGTAACCCATGAGATTCCTTGTCCATGCTGCAGGCTGTTTATGTCCTTTTCAAGGATGACCATGTGATGAAGCTTCCCTATTTTATTGCCATCGCTGGTTTTGCCTGTGCCTTGTTTGCAATATCAATACCGCATTTATCAGCTCTAAGATTTTGGCTAGGATTCTCAACTATCTTCAGCTTGGTATACATTGTTGTTGCATTTGTTCTGTCGATTCGAGATGGTAAGTTTCCATTTTCTGATATTGTGCCAATCTTGGCAATTGGATTGTTGCAAAGTTCCATGTATCCATTTCAAACCTAAGAAACTGAAGTTAAAACTTCATTTCTCAATGAGTAATATTATCTGGATTAAGAAATTCGGTTTCCATGAGAACATTTTCAGTTTACTTCTGTAAAAAAATTTCCCCACCTCTAGTTAAATTACTTTCTTATTTCTCCCATCCATATCTTCTCCTCACTTCATCATTGTTCTTTGTGCTTTTCCTCACATTTTCTCTCTCTCTTAGAGGACCTTTTCTCCTAGGCAAGGAAAAAATCCCTCTATGAGAGGTTTAAGCTATTGAGGGCAAAATCTAAAAGTTTCTTGCTAAAATATTTGAATAAAAGCTTCTAAACAATAATGAAACTCATGAAATTCTTTTTTATTTCGAGTTTTATTCAATTGAAGTATTTACAATGAAATTGATTTTGAACTTATACAATGATAATGTGTATCTTCTGGTAAAACTTTCCAGTAGTGGAAGTAAAGATTCCTTGGTTTAAAATTCTCATGGGGGATGATTTCTGCTCTTTTAGGGGTCAAAGCACCTGTCAGGGATTATAGTATTCCAGGAACGGCGACTAGCAAAATATTTACGACAATAGGAGCATCTGCTAATCTGGTTTTTGCCTTCAATACTGGAATGCTTCCTGAGATTCAGGTATGACCTACTTACATCCCTTGTTTTCTAGATTACCCTTCTGTTGCTCAGTGAATATGATTGTAACCAGATTTTGAGCCTGTAAACTTGATGCATTCATCAGTTCAACGCCATCTTACGAGCTTAAAATAAATAAAATAGGCTTAGTAGAACGAATATAGGTAAGCTCCCAAATTGCTTTCTTTCATATCTGTCTCGTAACTTAAATTCCATCTATGTTTATACTTACACACTTATATGCTTTCAAAATTTATCTCTCTGAGACCTCCATTGCTCAAAAAATCTGTTGTTACAGGCGACCGTGAGGCAGCCCGTCGTCAAGAACATGCTAAAGGCTCTGTACTTCCAGTTCACCGCTGGAGTTTTGCCCATGTATGCCGTTACTTTCGCCGGATACTGGGCATACGGATCTTCCACCTCAACTTATTTACTCAACAGCGTAAACGGACCAGTTTGGGTGAAGACAATGGCAAACATATCCGCATTCCTTCAAACAGTCATCGCCCTGCACGTAATTGTCTTCGATCTTCACTCTTCACTCTTCACTCTTATCACCTTGTTCCATTTAACTAAACTGTCTTCATCAATTCGCATTCAGATATTCGCAAGCCCAATGTACGAGTATTTGGACACGAGGTACGGGATCAAAGGAAGCGCGCTGAACATAAAAAACCTGTCTTTCAGAATAGGTGTGAGGGGAGGGTACCTGGCAATAACCACACTGGTCTCGGCTATGCTGCCTTTCCTTGGGGACTTCATGAGCCTTACAGGAGCAGTCAGCACATTCCCTCTAACATTTATCCTAGCAAACCATATGTACCTTGTGGCAAAGAGGAGCAAACTCAGTTCTTCACAGCAGCTATGGCATTGGGCTAATGTTTGTTTCTTTGGCTGCATGTCTTTGGCAGCAGCAGTTTCAGCTTTGAGGCTCATAGCAGTAGACTCCAAAACCTACAATTTATTTGCTGATCTTTGATCAAGTTCCATTTTATTCTTTTTCAGCTTCTGAAATCTCTCAGTTTTCTTCATGGATATGCTGCTCTCTCTTCTTAGTCTTGAGAGCTTTTTTACCAGGTAATAATAGTATAGTATGGCCTAGCTTACATTACACTTTGCTCCCCTCTTTTTTAACTTTGTAATGATAAAAGGGTGGAGCATTGAAAAGAAAAGTTCAGCTTCATTTGTTGGCTCATTTTGATTTTGATGGGATTGTTGACACCACCAATGTCCGGTTGCGGTGATATTAGACGTTAGATATAGTTAAGACTTTGTAGTTAAACATGCTTGAGTTATGTAATATCACGTCCTTTATTATTATTATTATTATTTTTGTGATAATAAAATATAGTTTGGATTAAGCATAAAATTTTAAAGTAATACAAAAATAATACTTTTTTCATTAGTATTTAAAAATCTTAAAAACCTTAAAAACAGTGCAAGTTCTTAGATTTAACTATGAATTAGGTTTAAATCCTATTTTAGTCCATTTGCTTTAAACAAATTTTGATATTGATTTTTCAAATTCGTTAATTGTCAATTTGTTTTTGAATTCTGAAAAGATTTTGTAGAACATGTTTTAAAAAAATATTCTAAATAGTTTCATCCATCTATAGTGAAGATAGGAATGTTAGGTGACCAATTTTATAAAATGGTTAATTTTTTAATGGTTTAGAGACTAAAATAAATATTTTGAAATTTTAAGTATTAATATATTCATTCTTTTAATTTAAGAACTATAATATTTTTTTTCAAGGTTTTAGAGACTAGAATGTAGAATCGGAAGGCTCATTTGATAACGTTTCCTATTTATTATTTCTTGTTTCCAATTTTTAAAAATATAAGCATTTGTTAACTATTTTTATTTATTGTTTGTAACATTTCCAAAATTGTGTAGAAATTTTAGAAACAAGAAAATTAAAGCAAAAAACGATTTCCTTTTTAGTTTTTTATTTTATAAAATTATGCATGTTTACTCACAATTTGTTTGGCATGTTTTTACGTCTGTTAATAACACATTTGAATTCTAAGTCAAAATTCAGAAATAAAAACAAGTTTTTGAAAACTATTTTTTTTATTTTTTTATTTTGGTTTAGATTTAAAAAAAAAAGTTTCTAAAAAAAAAAGTAGATAGCAAAACAAATGAGTATATATGTGAATGTAGTATTTATAACCTTGACTTTTGAAAATAGAAAACAAAAAACAAAATTGTTATTTATCAATACCCAAATTTCTTATTTATTGTTTCTATTTATAGTTTTCAAAAACATAAATAAAAATCTTATTTTATCATTATTGACTTTAAAATACATAATAAATATAACATAAAAAATTTGGATATATAGTTAAAAAAATTAAATTTTCATTTAAATTTAGATAATTTTTCTTTATTAAAAAAACTTTAAACAATAAACTAACTAAACAAATTAATTAAAAATTTAAATTTTAAAGTTTGAAGACTATGGTGGTCAGGGTGATTTGACAAAAAAATATTTAAGAATAATTGATTTTCCAAAATCACAATCAAAATGATACCTTACAAGTAACAAGTAAATTTTAAGTGATTTATATAATTTTAAAATCAATTTTTTAATTTACTGATCAATATAAATGAAAGTGATTTTGATAAAATGAGATTTTGTCATGCCAAAATCACTCTCAAATACATTCTAAATGGATAACCCTAAAAAATTTTAGATAAAAAGTTATAATTAACTAAATAATATAATATTGTATTATTGAACTTTTCGATTTGAAAATTTTTGTCCGGTAATTAGAGATCTCCAAGATGAACATTGGGATGGGGCCGAGGCAGAAAAATACAGCCCAAGAACATATAAATCCGGCCCGTTTGTGGGCGGGTCTATAAACGCTGAGAATTAGGTTTGTGAGGAGAGTTATACGAAGTTTCACGGCCGTTGAAATTCTGTAGCAGAAGGAGGAGCAGACGCCGCTGAAGATGGTGAAAGGAAGGGAAGGAGAGAGAGTCAGGTCTGTAATATAAGCGCCTTTGGAAGATCAAATTTTCAAGTTCTTCATCTAATTTGTTTTTGTTGTTCTTTCACTTCTCTTACATGTTGGAATTAGACTCTACATCCGAGGAACAATTCTCGGCTACAAGAGGTAATTAATCACTGTCTATCAACTCCCTCCTTCACATTTTCTTGCCCCATGTAAAACCGACGAAGTAACATTTGATTTTTTATGTTTCTGGACTGCGTTATATTGTTTTCTTGGTTGTTGTCATTTGTCCGGAATCTAAAGATGATTGATGTGGTGGCTAGGTCTAAATCCAACCAGTATCCGAACACTTCATTACTCCAGATCGAGGGTGTTAATTCCAAGGATGAGGTTTCCTGGTACCAAGGAAAGCGATTGGCTTATATCTACAAGGCTAAAGTGAAGAAGAATGGGACACATTATCGTTGCATTTGGGGCAAGGTCGCCAGGCCTCATGGTAACAGTGGCATTGTTAGAGCGAAGTTTAAGTCTAATCTGCCACCAAAGTCCATGGTATGGTGAAAAATAAAGCTGTCTAATGTGTTGGAGACCTCCCTATATTGTTTATTAACAATTTTTTTAAACCTCTATGCAGGGTGACAGGGTCAGAGTATTCATGTACCCCAGCAACATTTGAGGTAACTTTCTCTTTATCTTTTTACCCTTTGTATGTTTTGATGCTTCTGATTATAGTTTGTCTTTGGTGTTGAAGTCACGTGTTTGAACTTAGCCGCAGTTTAGGTTTCTTACTTAGTTTATTGTTGAAATGTTCCTCTACAACTTTATTTGTTCACTAATGTGGGAATGGCTGTGGCTTTTCCAAAATTCTTGCATCGGTATATGTTCTGCGATGTTGCTATGATATAGCTAAAATCTCAATTACAAGCTTCCCTTTCTGTGCTTTTTTGGAAGACATGTTTGGATTATAATAATAGGATTTTCAATGAAGTAGACCCTCCGATTATCCAAGTATTAATCGGTTCATAACTTTTTGCTGTCATCTTTATGGTGTATCTTTTTTCTAACTACAAAATGTTGTTTGGAGAGGTGTATTTGTAACTCGGTATATAAAGGTTGAAGGACAGACGATTGGGTATTTAAGAAACGGTAAGACAGTTTTTTGGAGTTGTATTCATTTTGTTGAATGGTGTTTGGAATTTTGACAGGATTTATATGAATTGACAGCTAGTTTGGGGCATGGTATCCGTATAGTGATAAATGGTTATTTTTTGTCAATCAATCCTAAAATATTTTGTTTCCACGGTCGCTAGGTTGTTATCTGTAATTATTTGTTTTTGTATTGGCATGGGCAATGATTGAATTTTGGGATGATAAGTTTTACCTATTTGATTTTGTACATGGTATATTAATGTAAATGTGCTCATCACTTTATTTAATTATTTTTGTTGTAGTTGCCCCTGTTTGTCGAAAGATCTACTTATTTATTAGACCTGGCTTAAATTAGGGGCTAAATACACCTCCGATTCCTTGTTTTTTTTGTTGTATAATGATAATGTTAGATTTAATTAATTGTCTGCTTTTGCTTCAAGATTATGTGGGCGAATTGAAAATAGTGGAAATAATGCCTGCCTTGTGTTATCCTGATCGGTAATTAATTGATATGAGCATCATGCATGAGGTTTGAATTTTCATTCTATCATTTTCTCTTCTGAAGCATTTTCTGCCTGTTTTCATGGCTCTTTTCTGAATTATATTTGTTTTTTTTCATATGTACATATGCGTAAAGTGAATTGAATGGTGTTGAAGTTTAGCGTTCACTGTATCTCACCTGTAAACCATACCGGGAAAAGCTAGTTTTATATTTTCCAATTTCTTGTTTAATGGTGCTGAGCATCTGTTTATTTGTTATTTCCTAATACGTGCTTAATGTGTTTTTGCAGCGATGGAGAACCTAGATGAAACTACTGGAAGGGATTTTTATTTTTATTATATTTTGTGAGCTAAGATAGAAGCAGTTACTATTTTTCGAACTGAGTAATTTTTGGCGTTTAGTGGATGTTTCACTCTCAAGTAGTTGAACAGCATTTTACAACCATTTGTCTTGAGCATTTTCATGTGTTAAGCGATGCAGTTGCAGTTCTTTATCAAGTGGTTTTCTCGTATTAAATCCTACGTACTTGCGTCATCTAGGTTTTCTATATTGGTTGATTAGTTTACAGCGGGTGTCTCAAAGATTATTTGGGTTGGTTGCTGACTCATGATTTGTAACTTGTGGCTTCCATAAGTCTCCTCACATACTGAGCATTCTTGAACTATCAAGCCTCCAAATTTGTTCTCTATGTTACAAACTCGTTATTGCTTTTGATTTCAATACTATGAAGTATAAAGCTTCATGTTTGTTGACCAACATGGAGATTTTGTGCATTTACCTGGCAAATTAGAGGCTAACATGAGGAGCACAAATGATTATATGGTTGGGTCGTTTTTTGGAAATTTTTTGAACCAATTCGAAAATTTGGGTTGATCGGTTTTCCATTGAAGTGTCCAACCTGATGCAGCCCGTATGTTTTTTAGTTGGGTCTTCAGGTTATTGGGTGAGGGCAAGCTTTGAACCATTCCTTGGGTTGAATCCGAATGAGGTTTCCAATCCTTTATATTTTTTAGTTGGAATGGTTGGGTCTGAAGGCAAGCAGGAAAGGGTTGGTTGGGTTCTGCCATTTTTTCTAAACTCAATCACAATCTTTTTCCTCCTCGGTTCAAGGATAAAAAACTGGAGCATCCACATGAGAACAGGGGGATGGAGCAAGTGGAGAAAGATCCTTAAAGACATTTTTTTTACTATTATATGTAGGTGCGGTTTAGTTCGGGGAGATCGCTTTAAAGAGTGACATTCTTTTAGATCTAAGTAATTCAATGAATCCTTCTCAAAGTAAAGGGTCTAAGATAATGCTTTTTGATTTAGAGTTATTTTGAAAACAAAGTAAAATTAATTCTAATAAATTCGTTGGAGTTTAATGAATTAGTGATTTGAATGTATTCTCAATTAGCCTTTATTTTTATTATTTTGGTCTAGGAGTTACAATCACCCTCCTCTTTGTAGAAAAAGTCCTCGACTCTCGTTCTATTAGTGGTCATCTAATCAGGATATCTCGAGCATAAAAACATAATAGACAACTTAAAAAGAGGAATGCATCTCTCACTCATCGATTAAAGAAAAGAAATTAATGCAACGATCAAAGTTGGGCCTATAAAGAGTGGATCACATGTCCTCCTTTGAATTAGTCTAATACGCAAAATTGTGAATAAGATGAGGAAGAGAAAAAAAAAAGAGGAATTTGACCAAATAATTTTGAAAAAAGATATTCAAATTGAAACCAATGTGAGTGATTATAGTTAGGCTGAATTCAAATTTAATAAAAACAATACGTGAACCGCATCATACTTGTTTCCTTTCATCTTAATTTATATGCAAAATAAGGCATCTCTATGGATGGGAGACCTTCAATTTCAAATAACTGGTTCCTTAATCTCAGCATCACCAATTTCTTGCTACTTGGACTTCTTTTTGAATCATGGTAATGGGCGATTATTTCTTCTCATTCAAGTTTGTCCTTTATGATTTGGGGTTGACAATCTAAACTTAGTATTGAATTAGAACATACCGGGGATGTTTCAATATGTTGACATTTATATAAGTAAATGAAATTTGTTGATTGAGTTGGGAGGTTACCATCTTAAAGGAATGGTCCCTTTTTTCCCGGTCCAAAAGCTCACCATCAAATTACATCTTGCGAAGCATTTTCCCCTATTTATAGAGGAAATCCTTCTCTCCCTATGATATCTTCTTATTTTGAACGACTGGACTTGAGAGATTGGATAGTCGAGCATCTTGGCACTTGTATCTCTTCACAGTCGACGCCCTTTCACGGTTTTCGTTGTCTTCACTTTCATTGTTCGAATTGTGATCTACATGTTTGCTTGTTTCTAAAAGCCTATCTTTAGGTTCCAATTCTTTTTGAACAATTTTGTGGCTCATGAACCTTTTTGTCCTGAGCGGACTTATCAGATATTTCAATAGCCACCCCCTAAAATTATCCTTTTATTTTCCTATTAACAATTAATTGAATTTGTTTTGTGATATGAGACTTATGCTCGTCTACAAAAGCTCACCCATAACTCCACAACAGAAATTAAAGTGAATTACCAAACAAAGCCTTGACCTTGAATTCCAATTCCGGTGGAATCAGCCGGCAACCGACACCAAGCTGACGTGTCCGCGTAGGACGTGGGCCCCACTCCTCCCGATAATTCCATTTCAACTTTTTTCTCATTTGGAGATTTTTTTTTTATAATTATTAATAGTATTAAAAAGAAAATAAAATTAGGCGCGTTTGGTTTGGACTCCTCAGTTTCCTGCCGCGTTGAATTTCTCCTCCGGTGGCTCACCTCCCACTTTTACACGTTTACTTTATATATTTATTATTAAATGATTAAATATTTTTTAATATTTTCTTTTTTTAACTCCTATTTACTTCATGAAAAATAAGAATAGAAAAGATTAAAAGAGATTACAATTTTTTAATGTAATACAGTAAAAAATTGAATCTCCAACCCAAAATAAAGAATACATAGGGGTATGTTCGCATTGACTTAAAACAAAAAACTTGTAGAATCAAATGAAAGTTGTAATATTGTGTTTCTTAAAATTATGAAATCGAATAAATAATAGACGTCATTATAGTAAGGATTTAGAAATGAAACCATTCTAACAAAATAGAAAATTATAAAAAAAAATCATCAAAATTGTAAAAAATGCTACACTAATGTTAGGGATTGCCCGTATCCCTAACATCACGGATCGGTAAACGGGGTGGTGGAATGTGAACTTCGCAAGCATCTCTAAGCTCCTCCGTCCTGTTTCTCACTATCCTCGAAATACCAATGTCCTATTTTGATGCTTGCTAACACTAATCTACTTTTTAACGGTACTACGAGGGAAAAAAACCTACTTCTTAACACATAATTTAATAACTTTTTAAAATTCTTTTCATTTTTATTTTTTCACTAAATTTTCTAAAAATATATTTAACATTTATAAAATAAAGTAAAAACCATCAAAACAGTAACACTATTAATAAATATAAAATTAATGTTGTTTATGATACCACATAGACGCGATAAAATATCGTCTCCACAAGGATTTCTAATAACTCGAAGGAATTATATTAAAACAAATGAAGAAAAGTCTAGGGACTAATCCCTCTTTGAATTTATTTACTTTAATTAACTTGGTTTGTTTCCCATGTTAATAGCTAATTCTCTGCAATTTTATTACTAATTTTTCTTAAATGTTAGGAAATAGTTTGTTAGGAAAATTCATACATCTCTATAACATTTTAAACCTATCAAAAAGCATTAAGCATGAGATGAATGAATTCCATACAAAAAAAATTAAATATTTTTCTTTTCTATCTCACCGATGTGACATATGACTAACGGGGAGTCTGATTCAACTACAAGTATTTGGTTTAAAATGTTAACTCAACAACTAAAAAAATTAACATAAAACTAAGTTAGAATCTACAAATTATTAAAAAAAGATTCTCTCTTAAGAAGACCTTTACTCGTAGCCTTTGAAGATATAAGCTCAGACGTCGATGCACCACCTACGCATCAACTTTAGCTCCTATGCACCAAAACACGTATTTTTGAAATCATTGTTTCAAAATCATAGTACATGGGCACTTATTTAGGCGCTAAGTGTGTAATTATTTATTTATTATATTATTATTATTCCAAATCTCTTTTCTTATTTTTACATGGAAAACTCTACCTAAAAATAAATAAAAAAACAAAAATTAACCCACTAGACCAAAATCAAAATTAATATAAGAGGAAAATTTTCTTTTACGGCCATACATATTTCTTTATATTTAAAAAAATTCAAAATTAATATGCTCGTTTTGTCATCTATATTTTTAAATTAAAATGGAAGTTTTCCCTTTTCATTATTAAATAAATTTGAAAAGCAATGGACGCCGGCGCCGGTAGGAGGAAGTCTCCGCTGCTCATTGTAATCGCCGCCGCGCCGACAATTGAAATTTCATCGTCACGTCACGTCAACAAGTGGAAAATAAAATAAATCGAAATAACAAAAATAACAAAGTATTTTCCTTTTCGTAAATTAAGATTTAATAAAGAAAAATAAATAAATAAATATTTGGGAAGATAAAATAATTAACATATATGAAAGTGGAACGAATCGCTCCTCCGTATGCGTTTACCTCCTCCTCTGCTTCAAATCTCTCTTCTTCATCTCTCTCTCTCTCTTCAGCTTTTATAATTTGCAGAACCAATTTGTCGTCGATCATCCTCAAAACTCGATTCTCTTCCCATTTGACAGAGACCCATTTCTCCAATTTCACGTTTTCGTCTCTGTTTCAAGTTTCAACTCTCTCCACTGCTTTGGATTTCGCCTCCCACTTGCCCCATGGAGTTCTGTTCGCAGATCCATGGAAACTGGACCTTTCTTCCTCTGTAATGTGTCTATTTCTTGCTCCAGTTTTGTAGATTTTGAGATCTCTCCTTCTCCGGAGACTTGCAGATCCATGTTCTAGTGTATCCCTAATCGCAGCTGAACCGACGCGTTAAGAGAATCGCCGCCCTCGATCGAGACGAGACCGACAGTGGAAATGAAGGGTTCGAGTCGTTTTTTCACGATCGGGCTTGTGGCTTCCTGGTACTCGTCCAACATTGGCGTCCTGTTGCTGAACAAGTATCTGCTGAGCAACTACGGGTTCAAGTACCCGATCTTCTTGACCATGTGTCACATGACTGCTTGTTCTTTGTTTAGCTACGTTGCAATTGCTTGGTTGAAGATGGTTCCGATGCAGACGATTCGATCTCGGATCCAATTTCTGAAGATTTCGGCGCTCAGCTTTGTGTTCTGTATTTCCGTTGTCTTTGGCAACATTTCTCTTAGGTATTTGCCGGTCTCCTTCAACCAGGCGGTCGGCGCCACGACGCCATTCTTTACGGCGGTTTTTGCTTACCTTATGACGATGAAGAGGGAAGCTTGGCTCACTTATGTTACTCTCGTTCCTGTTGTTACCGGGGTCATTATTGCTAGTGGGGTAAGAAGAAGAACCTTCAACTTTTTTCTATTCGAATTTCTGTGATCTTTGAGAGCGATTTGCCTGAATTTTAGCTTTTGTAATTGCTCGCTTATTCAGAGGAAAATGCACCTATAATTATTTGCTAATTGTTTGAACAAGATTTTCTGTGAATTTTTTCATTTTTAGTTTTAGTTTTCTTTTTTACACGATTGAACATAACTAGCTTATGTAAGTGGCTGATCTAGGGTCGGAAAATTCAAGCTATTTCCGTGTAGATGGCCAATATGGTTTGGGGCATTGTAGATTCTTTTAGGGGTTGTTTGGGAGTATTCAGAATGAATAGTAACTTGATGCTCTTTGGAATGAAAATCCTGCAACAAGCATTTTCTTTTTGCTTATTTTCACTAATGCTTTGTTTGAGAATATATGAAGTCAATTTTCTTCTTAAACTCAGCAACTTGTGAATAGTGATCTTAAGAATACATTAACTTTCACAATTCCAAGTTACCTGAAAGCTGTTCGTATTTTCTGAAAGCAGATTTGAAAGCAAATGTAGAAAACTGTCTTTTAGAATACCAAAATGTGTAATTTGTAGATATTTTTAAACTTGTATATGACTGAGGAAGGCAAACCCATCGCTATTGGTTGACTGGACGGCTCTCAAACATTCCATGAAAACTTGGGAAGAAATTATCACACTCTAGTTTACAATTGCTAAGACCTTTCGCTTATATTTCTTGATTTCTTTCTTTCTTTTTCGGTGTTGAGGGGATGGGGAGGGTGACGAAAATAAAAGTAGATAAAGTTGGTTCTGGTTCTATTCCTGCTTGAATGATTGTTTCCTTTGGAAAGAGCATTGGTCCATTTCTTAACTAACACCTGTTGTGGCGCTACTTTCCATCTTTGTGTTACTGATTCTTTGTTGTGGCGATAAACTTCAGGGTGAACCGAGTTTCCATCTGTTTGGATTTATAATATGTGTTGCTGCTACTGCTGCAAGGGCTCTCAAATCAGTACTGCAAGGAATTTTGCTTTCATCTGAAGGGTAAGGAGCTTGTCGTTTTCTTCATCATTGGGAGGATAATGAGTAATTTCTTTTGAACTGGTTTAAAAACTATACGAGTGCTCAGACATTTATCTTTCACAGAGAGAAGCTGAATTCCATGAATCTCCTTCTATACATGGCTCCTATAGCTGTCGTCTTTCTGCTTCCTGCAGCACTTTTCATGGAAGAAAACGTGGTTGGCATCACTCTGGCTCTTGCTCGAGATGATAAAAAGATCATCTGGTATCTGCTATTCAACTCTTCACTCGCATATTTTGTAAACCTGACCAATTTTTTGGTTACCAAACACACCAGTGCATTGACACTCCAGGTATGCCTACTTTCTTTATTGATGCTTATGTTCATCTCATACATTCTTCTTCTTCCAAGTAATGTTTTCTGTTTTCTTTAAGTCCCCAGCTTCCATTTCAACGATCACACCCTGAGAGAGTTATGATCCATGTTTACTTTCTATACTTAGTTCTCTTTTATTTAGAAGCTCCCTGATGAATTTCTATTTTCGAACGGTTGGGACAATTAGCACGAACCATTGGGTATTACTATTTAAGGATTTGTTGGACTTTGATGTTGTACTAAAGTTTTGAGTTTTGATGACCTTATTGCACTTCTCCTGGGATGGCCTAAGTGGTCAATGAGGGCTAATGTAAATATAAATAGCTGGGTTCAAACCATGGTGGCCACCTATCTAGAATTTAATATCCTACGAGTTTTCTTGTCAACCATGCGCGCAAGCTGGCCCGACACATGGAAAAAGAAAAAGAAATCCTGCATCTGGTTGTGTTTAATAAAGGGACTTTTCTTTTTTGTATCTGTGGCTTGGAACCAAGCACTGTTCTCTCTCAAAACTTGAATTTGAGATTGTTGGATAACTCACGAGCAATCATTTCTTTCAGGTTCTTGGAAATGCAAAGGGTGCTGTTGCTGTGGTGATTTCGATTTTAATCTTCAGAAATCCGGTATCAGTTACTGGAATGCTTGGTTACGCGCTTACAGTTATCGGAGTTATCCTCTATAGTGAATCCAAGAAAAGAAGCAAATGAGAACAATGCAACTGAAGTGCATTTTCCTACTTTTGTTCTTTGCACGGTGGCAGTAGTCGTCAATACCGGAGGCAGCGGGTGTGGATCGGCCTGTTATAACTGCTATTTTGACAATGGCCTCCAAATTCTTTTTCCCCCCTAAAAGATTGTTAGCTTAGGCATTGGTTTATATTTGTATCATCCTTACAAGATCTGTCACAAAATAGAAATTTTAATAAGGAAGAATTATGGGGTAAAGTTTTACTTCCTTAGAAAGGATTAATAGAATTGTTTATTACATAACAGTTGCCTGTTATTGTCACTCCTCGATCAATGAAGGGGGAAAACAACGTTATCTTTTACCATTTCGATACATTATTTTGTTAATTTCAAGTTACTCAGAGCTTTGTTGGAGAGTAATTTTGCTTGTTTGGAAGAGAATACAGAAACACATTTACTTGTCATTTCTCCTTCCAAGGTCAGGATTTGGATGGAATGCAATCAAATCCGGACTTCCAAAAATGTCAGTTGAGTACAGATTCTTACAACAGAATCCAATTACACAGAATTCATCCTAAAGAAACATACAGCCATGAATTCTTGCATGTATGTCACAAAAATCACTCCTTGTCATCTCTGCTAACCTAACCAACAGGAGTTACAAAAAAAGTGGCTAACATTTCCTACTTACTGACTGATAGATTTCTCATTTCAGACTTCACTCAAGTTCCATTGTTTCAATCTTCGGTTCCTTGGGAGTATTGGTTTCCTCTTCGGCCTTGCTCAGGACTGAAGAGTTCTTGTCTTCTTCATCCTTTATTACAACTACAGACTTGTTTTCTTCATCCTTGATTTCAATTACAGACCCCTTGTCCTCCTCATTCTTCATCTCTGATTCAGATTGAGGCTCGAATTTTGGCTTCGATTCTGCTTTACGTTTTGCTGCCTCTGCTGTATGCTTGGGCCCAGCCTCAGGTCTGCTAATTGCTGCAGCTGCAGCTGCAGCTTCATCCTCTTCTTCGATCTTAGGAGCCAAGTAGTATCTTATATAACCCATATCTTCAATTCTGTATTCAATCACTACGGGCAGATCTGAAGACAGGCTAATAGTCACCTGGCTTGCTAGAGGGGTTGCCTTTGTAAAGGAGTTGAGGTACCTCAGGGCAAAGGTTAAGCTAACTGGTTCTTCCATTTCTATTACGACGGCTTCTTCAGGCTGTAAAATTTGAATTCAGAAAGAAGCCATCAAAACAATTGTTCGACATTGATTAACCATTGTCCTATATTCTTATTATAACAGAGACAGAGTCCATAACATTGCCAGAATCCATCGTTATGAATTGATTATGTTAGTATGCTTGAGGAAATAACCTTATCAACCGTGGTATTTCGCCTGCAAACGATATTAGCGATGCCTATATCGCCTCTAGTTGAGAACTGAACGCCTTCCTTGGACACAGAAATCAGAACTGAAGCGAATAGGTTGCTAGTCATTAACTCTGCAATTAGAATTCTTCTAAAAAGAAATGAAAGGATCACAAACGAGTTGATTCAGAAAGATTACCAGTATCGCCAATGGAACTAAGATCCTTGCAAATCCTCGCAAACTCAGCTGCCGGCATTCTAACAATGGACTGGTAGTCGGCGTCGGGGATTCCGAGATGCTCGCTATCAATGTCCATCAGCTTCATCTCAAAATCAGCTATCTTATCTTGAGCTACACGTCCAAAAGGAACAAGAATCAGTTAGAGCTTTCATTTTTGAATATCTGAAACTACTAACTTCTATTGAGTTCACTCAAAACTAACTTCAAGAATCCGAAACCATCGAAGCTTCAAGAAAACAGAGAGAGTTCACTCACAAGGGTTTTCGAACATGAACGTGATGCAATCGCTACCGTCATCGGCCTTAAGCGTAACAATGTCGTCGTTGCCAGCGCACCTGAGCATCTTCGCCATGTTGCCAAGGTTCATCCCAATGGAGATATTGCGATCGCAGCGATAATGCTCGAAACCGTCGGAGCGGAGGAGGAGAGAGACCAAGGCGACGTGACTGGAATCCATAGCCTGGAGGGAGAAACCAGTAGCGGAGCAATCGAAGTTGGCGTCGTTGACGAGGTCCTTCATGGCTTCAAGAACCTTCTTCAGGAGGCTACCTTGAACTAGACGAAGCTCTAGCATTTTTCTTGCAGTTGTGCGTATGGACGAAAATGGCGGTTTTGGGGTTTCTCTGAACGGAATGGGGATCCTGAGTTCTGAGAATATAACGCAAAACGGAGAGACCCCCCTTGGGCGGGAGTGGGCCTGGAATTCCCGCCAGATCAGCTACGACGTCGTTTGGCCCTTTTCCCTTCTTGGGACAAATTATAGAGATAAATAAATCTTTAAAGACTACTAATCCCAATACCAATTTGCAAGAATTATGATATCCCTTTGTATCTTTTCTTTGTTTAGATCTTCAATATTGAAATTGTGGACAAAAATAGTTTTTCGAAAAAAGATAAAAGTTAAAAAATATACCAAGTCCTAATCATTTTACTTAGAGGCTCAAACCCTAAACTAGAAAACTTATCACGTCTTTATCACTATGTATATAAGTGATTTGATGGCATAATAAATTTTATTACCCTCGTACCAACTTTAGTATAGATTAGTGATTAGAATATCTCCACCTTTTTTAAGTGGTTGTAGATTTGAATTTTCGTGATGAAATTTCCTTATAGAAAATAAAAAATTGCCTTTTACCATTGTTCTCTTCCAATATTTTCACGCCCAAAAAACATCTAAGATAGCTATGACCCTATGATCCATGTCATTTCCAATGATGCCCTTTTTCTAAACCACTTGTGGACATAGAAGCTGAGAACTTAACAGAAAACAGAATGACTCCATATCTTTGTGATAAGCCAAAACCAAAAGTTTCAAAATGTTTTCTTAAACTTTAGGCAAACAAATTGCCCATTTTCAAATGGTCTGTTTGAAGTTCTATGAACCAACAAAGAAACAAACAATTTGCTCAGCATGATGCAGGAAGCTCGTCCAAGCTCTCTTTCGTTCCCATCATGAGACTGCGAGGATCAAAGTAGAACACACTGGGGAAGGAGGGGCAAAAGGCAGTGGAACAATGGAATCAAACCTCAAATTAAAAGTTCATAACTCGACATTTTCAGCATCGGGAACTGAGGTTGCTGCTTGACGCTTCATGGATGCAGACTTGATCAAGTGGTTGTAGCTTCCTTTTTCCTTGAAAAGTTGCGAAAAGTGGTGTTTGCAGTACAAAATTCCATCAAGTGCAGCATAGTTTGATGGAGATAAAGAACAGCCGCCGTGCGAGCATTTAAAACACGACTTGTGATAGGCCTGACTCTCGACTGTCACCTGCATACAAGAAATTCCCGAGATCCATTACCGATAAAATATCTGCACAGATGCATTATAAAACCAACACCAGCAGACCTGCTTGAAAATTGAGATGATTTCTACCTGAGCAGTAAAGACTAGATTAAGCTATTGAGGATATGTAACTTCCACAGTTCCTCAAAGCCTACATTCAAACTGTTCAGAATACCAACTCATTTCAATGGAGTAGCTTTGAGGAATGTACCTTTTCTTTTAGAGATTCATATGTAAAGATTGAAAACGATAATATACAAAATAACTTCAAAACCCTAACAAAAAGAAGGCAGCTAATGGTTGATGCAAAGGAGGTTTTAAATGTTCAAATATAGGTTAAATTATAAGTTACCCTTGAACTTAGAGGGTTGTGTCCAATAAGTACTTGAATTTTAAAACGTGTCTAATAGGTCCCTAAATTTTCAATGTTGCATTAATAGGCCCCTAAACTTTAAAAAATATCTGGCAAATCCACAAACTTTCAATTTTGTATTCAGTAGTTCCTTGAACTTAAAAAATGTCTCATGAGTTAAGGACCTATTAGACCCAAAATTGAAAGTTAAGAAACTTATTAAACATAAAATTAGAGACCTATTATATATAAAATTAAAAATTTAGAGACCTGTCAGACAATTGACAATTTTAAAGTTTAGAGACTTATTAAATACAACATTAAAAGTTTATAGATCTATTAGATTTTCTTTTCTTTTTTTTTTTTTTTTGAAGTTTAAGGACCTTTAGACACAATCCTAAAAGTTGGGAGACCAAGCTTATGTTTAAGCTTGAATATATTTCTAACATTAACATCTTCCAAACTAACCTTCTCCAGTGGATATGCAGTTTTTCCACATGTAGCACATTTTTCCTGAGTCCCAGAGAACATGCTAGCAGCTTTACTTGGTGACCTAGTCTGGAACCAACAAGAGGCAATGGAATGAGCAACTGATTATAAATTTAATCACAACTAGTTGCAGTAGAATTGGTGTTAAACTTACCAGCTCTGGAGTTGGTTTATCTGTCGATTTTGCAGCTGTGAGATAAAATTAAAAATAAAGGTCACTAAAAAGCAATAGCTACAAGATCAAATGTAGAGTGTCTTCTTTATTCGGTAAAGTTTGGTACATACGAGATAGAAAGTTCTTGCTGAAGTTGCCAGTTTCCTTGAAGAGCTGCTCAAAGTGAGGCTTGCAGTACAGAACACCTTCCATTGAAGAATAATTACTGAGCTGTAGACATTTGACATTTGATAAGTCATTTTGGAGTAGTAGTTTTGACACTGACCCAAAACAATGCTGGGTAATCATGTATATATAAACTGGAGTTTATTTTTTTATTTGTTTACCTTTTAAACACCACACATTGACACACACACAGTACTTACTCTAACTGTTCATGAAAATCCTCAAAAGAAAAGAGAGACAGAGAGACAGAAAACAGTTCTCTAAAATATGCTACGAGAGGGGAGATATAATAAATGAAACTAAGGACTTGTTTGGGAGGTTGTTTTCTGTTTTTGTTTTCAAGGCTCGTAAAGTTAAGATTTCACGAGGAGAAAGAACAACTTTAGTTGTTCAGAAAAACATACCATCTATAGGAATAAACTTAAAAAAACAAAAAAACAAAAAAAACAAACAAACAGTTACCCAAACATTGACTTAATTATTATTGTTTTGAAACATTCTTTCAGACACTACCTAGAATATAGATCCATCACTTTTCTCTATTCCTATCAAGTGCAAGTGAGGCAAGAAAATCAAAGACCACTCTCAAGGATCACCGAAAAGAGAAGCTACGGATGTACCTTCAGAGTCCCTTTGCAATGGCTACATTTAAAACATGACTTGTGGAAAGCAACTCCATCAGCAGATAACTGATCTACAGGGTACACAGTCTTCTCACAAGCTTTGCACTTCTGTTGGGTGCCAATAAACGACATAGCTAAGCCTTAAGAGTAGATCTGACTATTCTCAACCAACCCAAAATCACCTCCAATTCAAACCCACCAAGCTACTTTGGTCAAACAAACACCCTTTTCCTACTGTCATTTCATCAAACACAAGAAAAACACAAAAACCCAGAATCAAATTCAGAAGCAATAAAAGAAAAAAGAAGCTGCAGTCAATGATCTGAAACTCAGGGAAAAGCAAATCGGTGAGCTCAAAACACTTCAAAACACCAAAAATGCTGAAGAAACAAGATCTTGGTCAGAGTTCACATGCAATCGAAACTGAAGATGGGTACCTAAAAATCGAGGCAATAACCAAAAGCAGCGATTGTTCTTCGTTCTGGCAAGTGGAGCAGAGAAGAAGAAGATAATGAAAGGAAAGATAGCGAAAGGCAGAAACAAATAATTTATGATCTATTATTATTCACATCACAGCGTCGATTTTCTTTATAGAA
Organism: Momordica charantia; assembly: GCF_013281855.1. Lineage (NCBI taxonomy): Eukaryota > Viridiplantae > Streptophyta > Magnoliopsida > Cucurbitales > Cucurbitaceae > Momordica > Momordica charantia. The sequence continues at coordinate 25,378,327 of NW_028275167.1, read as the reverse complement.
AAAAGGGAAAGAAAAAGAAAAGATAAAGTGAAAAAGGGATCCGAGAAAAATATCTTTGCCGGAAAGACACACATTGCTTGCTTCAACTTTACTCCGTCGCGGTCCCGGTCCCGGTGCGACTTTCTTTCTTCTCCACCTTTTTCAGTACTGGAGCTCCACCATCGCCATCCCGCAGAGTAACGACGTGTCGTTTTGTCTCTTGTCTTTGTTTTCTGATTCAGCCTTCAGTCTTCTCCTGTCTTGGCGTGGAGGTGGACCAGTGTGTCTTGTTCATTATAATGCCTAAATTATGCTTTTTTGCAACTAAACTCTCAATTTTTTCATAATTATTTAACGATAATTATAATTATGCAGTTGAAATAGCTTGTTCCTAAAAATTGTTTTACTACCAGAAATGCGGAAGGAGAGATTCAACCTTCGATTTCGAAAAAAAAAAATCAAGATACCTAGATTAGTGAATTATAGGTTGGCATGTAGTTTCTATTATAAGATGGACTTAAATATGAACTTTCGCTTCGTATGAAAATCAATTCATAATTTTAGTAAAAAAAATATTTTTTAAACCATGGTACTATGATGTCCCTTTGAAAAACAAACTACCTTTTCACTCTAAATAACTTAATTAATTGTCAAAGTAAAAATAATTGAATGGTAATTGACACCTATTTCTGATCATGGTTGAATTTGAAATCCAGATCCAATAGATTGTACTAAAAAAATTAATCGATTACTTAGACATTTGCACCTTTCTCATTTTAGTTTGTGATGTAACAATTAAAAAAAATGGAAAAGCAACAAATTCCATCGTTATTATTTTTTTAATCCAAGTCTAAGGTATAGTTTGATAAAATGAGAAATTTAGGGCAAAAATTGAACTCATCTCAGCATATGATTACTAATGAAAAATTGATGGTCGTTAAATTCTTTTATAATATATTTACACTAAAAGGTAAAGTTAAGAATTTAAAAAAGATTTAAGGACAAAATTAAAAGTTACAAGTTTAGGTACCGTATATTTAACCTAGGTTTTTTTATTTTATTTCTTCAAATTTTGATGAATTGAGCTTGGTTCAATCAATTTGATGCTTCGAAAATTTCAATTTCAGTATCAATTTTTCATTTTTCTCTAACTGCTGAAGCATGAAAACACAGTTCAGAACACCACCCCTCTGGAAATGGAAATGCGCTCTGGAACCAGAAGAAAGTCAGGGAACTTATATATGGCGCCCATTGAAGTCTCCACATCTTGAATTCTGTGATCATCTTCACAAATTGGGGTCGCAACCATTTTTTCCGATCACCTCCCGTGGTGGCGAGGACTTTCTGTGGAGCTAGCTCGCTGTGAAAGCTAACTGAAACCAATTATCAAAGGAGAAGCAGATTTCAATTGGGTCGGAAGCATGTCGAACTCGCTCCAAGTTCTTCGTGAACTCTGCATTCAGTAAGTCCCTCTTGTGCACCCGCTCTCTCCATTGCAGTCGAACTTCTTGTATATAATTTATCTTCGGTGACTTTAGGTTATCGGAACCCATTATCGAATCTCTTTCGAAAATCTGCGATAAACCGTCAGAGGGATCCAATGTCTCTGTTAAAGCCATTATCGAATCTCTTCTACCTCAAAAAGTGGCACTCCCAACTAGTCTTACTGATGACGATATTTACTCCTCCATCAAAGATTTCGCACTAGCTTGTGCTTTAATATCGTCTTCCCGTTCCTCAACATACGACCTTCTTTCATGGATTTCGGAAGACCTCTCACTTACAGCCGAGTCTGCGCTTCGAACGCTCTCTAAGGCGTATGCCTCTGCTTCCTGCGATGGGTTTTCGAAGAACATTGAGGAGCTAGGTTTAGATTTTAGTTTGATACCTGAGGAGAAAAGATTGGTGGTGGAAATCATTCCTAAGGTGCTGCCCTTGTTGAAGGAAAGAATTAAGGAGAGCTCGATAGATAAATCTAACGAGGTTGACGAGGTCTCCGCTGCATCAGCGAGGGTGCCTGTGGGGTTTGCTATTGTTGCTGCTCATCAACTTCGATGGTTCATTATTCAGGTTTGAGGCTCTGTTCTTGTTCGGATCACTGCAGTTCAGTGTGTGTTGTTGGCGTTTTGGGTTGATTTGGGATGTTCTGAGAAATTCTTGCAGATTGATTATCCTCATTTGGGGAAGTTGTGTAATTTGGTGATTCCTTGTGCACTGACTGCTCTTGACCACTGGTCACCTGAAGTGAAAGTATGCATTCTGATTTCACTTTTGCCATCTCTGATACTTGCCAATTCAGATTTATGCTGCGTGAAAAAGAAGCTTATCTCTTAATTTAGTAGTTTGCTGTTGTTTCTCACAAGTGAAGCTTCCATTTCTTTGCCTGCTTTCAGGGGCAGGGCATGATTAGCTTTATACATCTTGCAAAAAACGTTAATACTGCAGACCTTGGTTTGTACGAAGACGTGATTCTTGATGCGTGCTGCTCAAATGTTCCTTCAAGTGATGAGATATGGCCTTATGTTGTTGAAATGTCAGTTCTTCTTGCAACTAGCATCCACAGAATGAATCCTCGTAGCTCATGGTAAACTTTTTTTTACTAGTTCCATCATCGTTGTTTAAGATTTTGAATGTCAGTGTACCAAATACAGACAAGGTCCATTTACATGCTCTGTGTACAGTGGTATTTTCATAAAATTTTTACCTACGATGTGCTGCTGTGGTACAAAGCAAAATTGTGTAGAGGTGCAAGTATTTCATCGGAGGCTTGAAGGTGGTGTTGGAGGTGATGTCTTTCCCTAGGGATTAGAATTGACATTTCTATTTGGCATGGTTACTACTTCTAGTTGACTTTTTGTTAACTTAGGGACATAGGAAGACAGTGCATTAAGGCTTTCTGTTTGTGTAAAAACCTGTGAATTCTGCCTCTATTATTATCAACTAGTGAGTGACGAAGATGCGGGGACAACCACCTATGCTTGGAGTGCCTCGGAAAAGCTGCTGGTCTAGGGGTGTTTTTGGTCACTTTTTGATTTTCTCTTGTCACCTTTTGCGTCCAATCTTCACTAATTTTCTGCATGGACAAAAGTACCTTCTTCTTGTTAACTCTCTTTAGAATAATAGAGAGCGGTAAATTAATTTCCTTGAGTACTAACATTTCATGCCCGATCATGTGCTTTTAAATGCATTTGACTAAAGAATTGTATTCTCTAGATTGATATAAAAAAATAATGTATTTATGCCCAATTTCAATTTTGTTGTAATGTTTTCAATCTTTTTCAACATTTGGTAATAAGATGCAACACTGCTAGAATTCATGCTCATCTGACCTAGTCATTTTAACTACTGCTCATTTCTTGTCAAATATTTTTTTCATTTATATACTTCTTGTATAGGATTGAAAGGATGGTAAATGAGATGTTGGGTCACTTGGAGCGCCAGCCAAGAAACAAGGAACGCCGTATTGCATGGCTTCAACATATTGAACCTCTTTTCAACTGTATGGGTCTGGTGCTGTTGGCTCATACAAGGAGCATATTTCCGCTTTTCTTCCAGTGGATAAATGCTGAAGATGATGAGACCATTATATTGGTAAGAGATATATGATTCGTCATTTAAAATAGACGTATTATATCTACCCTCTAAATTCTTAAGATGTTAAGACTCTTCTACTGCTACTAGGATTAAAATGTTCCTGTTTAGAATATATCAGAGGATTTTAAAGTTAACTTTCATGTGTTGACTTCCTGATTTGCAGTTTTTCAGTCCGATCATCAAAGGATAGCTTTTCTATAACCTATATGACTTCATGTTGTTCCAAAATTAAGAAGTAAAAAGCGATCATGAAATGTGACGGCAGGGACCTTAAATTTCTTGCAAATGTTTTCCTTTGAGTAGGAAAGAGAAGTCCAATTTCTACTTCTATCTTTTATTTTCTTTATTTTCTTTATTTTTACAGGTTGTTTGTTGGGATCCATGTCAACGTTACCTTAAATGGTAAATATTCAAAGAAACGTCCATGTTTATCATGAATGTTGAGAACTCACTTTTTCTCTTTTGAGAAAGCGTTCACTTCATGGCCTCTAAACAGTATTAAACCTTGATTGAAAAACTAATTTTCTGATCAAACAGGTTTGGAGTTTTGACATGGATCTGTGTTTGATTCCTATAAGAAAAGTTTTTTTGTAATATTCTTACTTGGTATTCTGTGATTATAACAACTTGCCTAAGTGACGTTTCTTGAAAGTGGGAGAGCTTTGAGATGTAATGCATGTTTGTTGGCATCCACTTGTAAACATAATTTATATATGTGATTAAGTCCCTTGGGAGTTGGGCTGATGACCATCGGGGTTTCATACGTTGGCTAGAGTTTCGCAGTGCCCGCACCTGGAGACTTATCTAAGTTACACACTTCTTGGTGGTGTTATAGGCATAGAAAACTCTTTTGTAATTACAGCCTCTCATCGATTTTGCAAGATTGGAGAGCTTTTCTTCATTAGTTCGTGGGAGGGGGAGCCCTCTTCCCCCTGCCCTTAGGCTGTTTTTTTTGTGGCTCTGTGCCTTCTGTCTATAAAATGTTTCTTATCTAAAAAAAAAATTGTCTTTTTCTGCCTAACACTTGCATAAGTTCAGTCCATTTTGCGTATATAAACTGAATTTATTGGTTATACTTATCTTGTTATCATTGCGCAGGTTCTACAGAGAACACACACAGTTGTAAGGCTAACATGGATAAGGGATACACCATATGTTGGAAGGTTATTTAAGTTTTATGTTTCACGTTTCTCAAGTTCGGTGATATCTAAAATTTTCTTGTACAATTAATTTCTTTCCTACGCAGTTTTATGTTGGTTGCTTTGGACAAATATGACAACAGTTGAATTCCGCTAAGGTTCTGTTGTGGTTTCCTCCAATACTTTCACCCGTTTTACAAGTGCTTATCTAAGCTATCCCAGTTCAAATCATTGATCCTACGATGCCAAATGTTATAAGATTAAGCATTTGTTCCATAGGAGTAGTGACATACTCGTAATTATTAAAAAAGAAAAGAAAAGGATAAGGTGCGTGATAGGAGAATAGAGCATATGTTGGTTAGGCTAGCCTGCCCAGCCACATGAGACCGAAATTCAGTAGGAAAACTTGTTAGCACAAGAAAGAGATGAGAATATGGGAGAGAATGAAGAGACTCAGATTGTACAGGACCCCCCTATCTGAATTCTGAAATAGGAAATCCATCAGTTAGGGTATTGGAGTACTCAGAACCTCCCTAAATTTTCTACTTGTGTTTGATGAAGTTCAACAACGGAGTTCGGTCAGGATCAGGATTCAGTTATTGTACATTATTATTATACCATGACATCTAGGTGTTCATTGTGGGCTCTTGAAACAAGCGGATATAGGCCAGCAACAATAACAGGAGAGAGGACTAGACGCTGCTGCATCTATCTATTGCTTTTGAACCTTTTCTTAAGTGAACTCTAATAGTTGTTTATTGATACCAGATTGGTGGATGAGCTTGCACTGTTACATGAAAAAGCCGAATCGAGAAGTTCTTGTGATGCAATCAGAAAGAATGTTGTCGACGTGCTCGTCTTGCTCCAGAAGTGAGGATGGGGATACTTTTCACCCTTTTTTCATATTATGTTTGCTTGGTCTTGATTGAATCTTGACTTTCTGATTTTGAGTTGTTTTCAGGAGCAAAGGCCTGCAGTTTGAAGCAGCCTGGAACAAGCACAAGGATGACCAAAACTTGATTTCTGTTGCTTCATCTTTAAGTGGATTGAACATCACTGATGGTTAAATCTTAGCTTCTTATAGCTAGAAATGCAACTGGGAACTGAATTATCTAATGACAGATTGCATACTTTGGGAGGAAAAGTTTTTGCTCTAACACTTGTGGGTTTGATGTTTCATTGTTACCAATTTGTCTGTATATCAACTCATGTACAGAGACAGACCCTGACGTTTTAGGAAATTTTGAATTTTATCTTTTAAAATTATCGATTTTACCTTAAATATGTTCATTTTCCTCAACAAAGTTCATTTCTTCTCCCATCTTCTCAGGAAACATCAGTCTCTTCCCTCAATACTCCTTTCTCGTTCTGTTGATGTTTATTCAATAAGTTTGTCTCCAAGGTATAACTTGGGTGGCTTAGGGTCTCAAGAAATAACATTGAGGTCTTGGGTTTAAACCACATTGGATGCAACTTCTACCAAACGATGATTCCTTGGATATGTACGGATATGGGGACAATACGCATACCTTCCAGGTATAGAGGCATAAAGGTCAAAAGGCCACCAACTCCTAGGTAATAAAAAAAATTATTGAATAAGTCTAAGTTGAACTTTATCTTTAAAATTATATACAAGTAATGTAGTAGATGTTCAAATTTACAAGTAGTTCATTAACAATAAAATCGATCATATTGTTGTCATATTAAAGTCCGTACGGTAACGTTCTCATTTTTTGTTTCTGTTTCTTTTCTTTTAATAAAGAAAAATAGAATTTCATGGCTCGAACATCCATATGTATTCAAGAATGATAAAACAAGATCTTTATTTACGTTGGAATAAATTGAAAATGGAAATAAGAAATATTCGTTGTTTCCAAAATTTCTATACAATTTTGAAATATTTCTACTCAAATTTCTTAATAAAATTAGAAATGAGAAACAAGAAACGGGAGCATTACGGGTTCTTAATTATCAACTCAAATTTGAATGAAAATGACTAAATTTAGAATTTTACTAAACTTTAAAGGACTAAGAGATATACATTTTTTTAAGCTTAGGCTTTTGTAAATGGGGCTCATGGTTTTCAAAGTAAAAATCACCCTTAAAGTACGCCCATACCCATGTACCTTTCATTTTATAGAAACTTATGATGCACTTCTATAACGTCTGTCGTCCTCCTAAAATCAATAGCATTTCGTCGGAACACATCCTGTCTTTTCACTTTGGCTAGTTGCACGATAAGCGGAAAAGCATACCTGGCAGGAAAAGAAAGGCTCTCGAGAAGTGATACTCAAGCGCACAGGTTTGGGATCAAACTAAAAACAAAAATATACTTTTAGGAATTAAAATCAAAACAATATCTCAACAAAATGAAATGAATACTAAAAAAAAACTATTTTAATAAATTTCAACCTAAATCAATACTCAAGTCTCTAATTGTCAATTGTCAATGTAAACATGGTTCAACAGTAATTTACATACATTCATTTCCTCGATGTTAAAGGTTCGATCTCCCGTATCCTTAAATTATTTGTTACTAAAAAAAGGAAAAATACTCAAGTCTCTAATCTTGTACATATTCACACACATGAAAATTACCATGGGCCCCATAAGTTGCAACGGAAATTGCCGCCAAATCGAAGTGGCGCGCAGTACAGTTTAAGCACTGCACAGTTACAGTCCCCATATAGATTCCAAAGCCATAACTGCTTTCTCAACCGCCGGCGAACCAGCTCTCTCCGGCCACCTTCAGCCATGCCTCTCCGGTCAATCTTCCTCACCATTTCCCTCTCTCTCTACTTTCTCTCACTCCCCCACCGGAGCAACTCCCTTACCACCATTGGCGCCACCTTCTCCGCCGCCACCGCCAACACCAGCCACCACCTACAGCCACCGGACTCGGTCGCGAAAGCCATAAACTCCCTCCAACTCGCCGCCGTCAGACTCGAAGATTCAGACCCCAACGTAGTCCGCGCCTTCGCCTACACCAACGTTACCCTCCTCCTCACAATCCCTAATTTCTTGGTCGCCCCCATCGCCGCAAATCGCTCCGCCGCTCTCCGGTGGCTCTACGCCCACGTCGTCCCCTTCTACCCTCGGACGATCATCACCACCATCTCCGTCGGCAACGACTTTCTAGAAGCTTCCCCTGAATTCGCGGCCATTCTTTTGCCCGCAATCAGAAATGTCTACATAGCGCTTCGCAATTTAGGGATTCGCCAAATCTCTGTTTCCACTACGTTTTCTTTCGTGAGCATTATGACGACTCCCTTCCCTCCCTCGGCGGCTAGGTTTCAAGAACCGGTCTCCCAAACTGTAATGAGGCCTCTGCTTCAGTTTCTTCGAGACACAAATTCGTCGTTCTTGATCAACATCTACCCTTACAATTTGTACCGATTGAACTCCGAAATTCCGATTGGGTATGCCCTGTTTCAGAAGCACCCTTTCAATTTCAGAGACGACGTAATAACCGGCGTCCGGTACCGGAATCTTTTCGATTCCATGGTGGATGCGGTGATTAGCGCGATGGCTGTGGCCGGACACGAGGACGTTCCGGTGATCGTGACGGAGACTGGGTGGCCGAGTTTTGGGACTGACTCGGGTGAAGTCGAAGCAAATCAAGATTACGCCGAAATGTACCTCAAGGGGCTGATTGCCCACCTGAAATCGGGGTTCGGAACGCCGCTGAGGAGGGAAGGGGTGATGGAAACTTACATATATCAGTTGTTTGATGGGGAAGAAGAACAGGGAGCTCGACCTGTTCGAAAATGGGGGCTTCTGTATCCCAATATGACCAAGAAGTATGATGTGGTATTCTCCAAGTCCGCCGGAATCGGAGAGCAGAGAACTTTTCTGGCGATTGCAGCCTGGTATTTTGGGGTTCTCGTTCTAACGAAGTTATGGTAACATCTTAAACATTGCCTTTTCGTAATTTTCTCATTTAGGTTCTCATGAGTTTAACCTGCATTTTGTGAAGCATCGTCCTTGATTTTTGAGCTTTCTTTGGCTGGTTCTCGGTATGGCAATTTCCATTGATAGCAGAGACAGTTCATTCGTTTGCTTAGATGTTAATGGCTGCAAATTTTGTATTCTGAATTTGTGTTCAGATGAATCAGAATCTTACGTAGCATATGCAATGAAATTTGGTTCTTATTTTCCAGAGATTGATTGTGACCCACTTTATTTTTTGTTAGTGAAGAATCATTCGGATATGAAATTACGATATGGTGTTTTTAGTGAGTTGGGTGAGATTAATATAGTTATTAAGTATTTGATTTCGATTATGAGTCATGCATATTATTATTTTCCTACCTAAACTCCCCCAGATAACACACAAAATGCATTTCAAGATTTATGATCCTAAATATAGGTTTATGAATTAACACAATGGAACACTAGATGGGGATTAAAGGATTAACAGGTCATTACGCTACTGAAAAACAAGGGAACAAGAAGTTCATAAGTGAAGCTTTGAAAGTCAAGATCATCATCATTGATATATTGAGTTTCTCTTTGATGAACAAAACAATAATTTTAAAGAACAAGTGCCCTCCATAGTCGCATAATTTGTGTGACAAGAAAAGTGCCAAAATCAAAGAAAATTTGTTGGAAATTTCTTACATAAAGGTATCCTGAACAAGAGGATATCCAAAGAGGGAAAGGAGAAAATATAACAAATCCTGTGTGTAGTTGCTGCTGGCTGTAGGGTTCTGAAGAAGATGCTGTTTGTTGCTGGCTGTTGGCGTAGGTAGGGGAGACATGTAACCTTATTTGCAATGCCCCTCGTCTTATATGACAATCTAAATGCTGAAGATAATCTGGTAAATGAACAGAAAAAGTACTAAATTTGGTGATCCCCTCGATAGGTTGGCATGGACATGGTAATCCATATTCCATATCAACTGCAGGACCGTAGGTGCTCGACTTTACATAAGAGAAGACTCGGGTGAAACTCAACCAAGCTATAGAGAATCCTATATCAACTGTACTGTGCAATACCTTGAAATGGCTGACATGACAACTTTACCAACTTAAATCACTACCCTAAATTTGTGTTTGCTTCCTCATATTTTGATAATTGATATTGAAGTGTATGGGGTTTGGAAGCTTATAAATACGGGTTCCGATGGGTGGTCCTGATAAGGCATCCATGTGGCTACTCATCACACCTACGATGCGGAATCCCTCATACAACAATGCTGCTTGCTGCTTAGTGAAGTATTCATGATGATCGATCTGCACTTCATCATCCATTCTGCAAGATTTTTCTAACAAGATGTTCTTAAATATGTTTATTTGTAATAGGATGAGAATAGACAAATTTCGTAAGAAACATAGATTTTACATCCACATAAGCAGAAAAAAGCTAGGCTCCCATTTTATCACACAGAGAAACAGCATGCTATGATAGAACATATTGCATAATATCTCTCTTCTTTTCCAATGGGAATGCCAGAGAAAAGGTGAGGAACATCTTTTAAGTCATTGCACATCAATAATGGAAAGCGAAACATCCTATTCCTAACAGAAGGGTAAACTTTTATCTGCGTAAAGCCTGCTGATAAAATATAAATATTGAAGATACCTCATAATCAACAGTAGCCAACCCTTACACCCAGCAGAAGTAAGTCGCTCAATAGTTGCATTCCTATGAACTTCCGACTTTCTCGATATTAAGATTAGAGGCCACCCGCAAGATCTAAGTTTCTTGTATAATTGTAGAAGGAATTTTTGCTTCAATATCTTGGCCTCATCGACACAACTGCTTCACCCATGGCCATAATCAATTAAATTGATCGAGAGAATCTCTTCACCAGCATCAAGTTCTAATATAATGCATTGATAATAGTTATAGGCAGAGTTCTAAGATATTGGGTTTTCAGAAAGTGCGTGAATATATGAAGTTAGGAAAATAGAGCTAACAAAAAAATGAAATAACCTGATGTTATCATGAAGAATAATGACATAGGACACAGAAAAAGAATGCTTGAGAGTAAACAGGAAAGTACCAGGGTATTAGCAGGTTGTCGTAACCAGGGTTTTCGAAAAGAACGTCATCTATGTCCATCAACACGATATCTCGACCATTGTTTACTTGCACAGCACCACAGAAATAATTGTCAACCACCTGCAGTGTAGAATCCAAATCTCTTTCATATTGACCAGTTTTAATGTATTGAATGGCAAAATTCTTGCAAAATGAAGGTATCCCATCTGTTTCCAAGCTGTTTAGCTCCAAATGCACAGATAGGGCTTTGCAATAATCATAACCAACACCTGGTTTCTGAATCTCAACAACTCCTTCACTTTTGTTTTGACAATATTGCAACATTACAGTCAATGAGACCAGTAAAGTGATAAGTAACACTCCAACAGTAACTAGAGCACCAATGAAAATTGTTGCTGTTAAAGGTGTCATGTAGAATCCCGACTCTACGATATAGCGGCTTCCCATATCTGCCTCATTAAAAGGATAACAATAACTACTCTGGCTTCAAATGAAGCTTAAATACCAGTAAAAGTTCTTCTATCACATTGCAGAATGTCAATAGTCTAGTAACCATCACGACTACCACAAGAATCACAAAGACAACGGGTATGGTGCATTTACTATCAGATTTAGTCCCAATCATTTTCGGACTAAGGCCTACTAATAATAAGAGGTAAAGACTACTTTGATGACTATTCAAAAATTATATTCGGAGTTGTTTTCTACTTCAAAAGCTGTTTGGAAAGATGTTTTTATTAAGTGTTCTCATTCTCTTTTTTGTTGAATAGATACTGTAGTATTCAGTAAACAAAGTAAAATATTAGTTACCAGATACTTTGTGATTATCAATTATTTTCCATTAATGCCAATTCTAAAGCTTTATGTAATCTCCCTTGACCCTTCTTTTGGAGGATAAGTTATCCTCCTCTCTCTACATGTCTTCAAATCAATTCATATTCTTTTCTATGTTCTTTATAATTGCTTTCTGCTCCTTTTTTGTCTATGGAAAATTGTTTTCGGACACTATTAAGCCGAAAAGGAGTCGTCTACATCAGACAATTGTAGTATCTTGTATCTATCTTATGAATTAAAAGAAGAAAACAGTCTGTAAAAGCTTACTAAAGGAAAGAACTACATTGATGATTGAACAAATTGGTAAAGGCAACAAAATACTTCTGAAATCAAACATTCTCTCGTTGCTTCTGTGAAACAAACCAAACATACATCTCTTTCAGTAAATTGACTCGTCTTCATGAAAAGAGATCATAAGGGAAAGAAAAGGATGTATCAAATTCCACACCTGAACTTCCTGAGCTTCCTCCACTAGAATGACTCTGAATAGAGAACCGGCGCTCCATTTCACTCCCATAAGCAGACATTGCTCAAAGAAACTCCAAAAACTACCACTATCTCAGAAAAAGAATCCCCAGGATATATCTTCAAATCCAGGTTACCAGTCATTGGTCAGAAATCAGTTTCAAAAGAACAAATAGGAATCGGGGGATTTAGGAGCGATTTCTTAGAAAAAAGAGAAAGTTTGCAGAGCCCTGAAATTCGGGTTTCTTCACAGAAGTAATAAATTGTAGAGGCGAGGCTTTAGATTGTATACCTACTCCATGGCAGAAAGCTCTTCGATCAATCTGTAAAATGAAACCCAATAAAAACCCATCTATTGTAAGACCAAAAGTTGATTGGATACGAACATCATACCAATAATTTCGCTCCATAAGCATACACAGTGACCAATTTGGAACACAAAATTTTATGGTGGGTCCTTCGGTAGCTATCGATGGCTAAGAGATGAGATTTTCTTTTTCTGGGTTTTGTCTCGGAGATGCCCAAAAGAAAGCGAAAGGGAAATTATCTACTGTTTGGGCGGGATGGGATGGTGCCATTGGGAGATTCGAAGAAGATCGAGAAAAATCAGGACGAGAAATTGAAAAAAAGATGATAAATTCCGAAACAGAGATTGTTTTTCTAGATGCTATTTGGTTTAAAAAGCCCATTAATGCTGCTGGTAATCAATTACAAACTTTTCATTAGTCAGGTCAAGACGAATAGCCATTTTCATCTCTGTTAATGTGAATTGATTAAAAAAAGTTCAAGGAGGGGCACAAGATTTGGTGTCAGCGATAATCATTCTTGTTCTATTTAAGATTTCACATTCATCCTTCCACTTACTCTATTTTGATGTTAAAAAAGCAGTTTTAAATTCAACTCACTCGACGAAAAAAAAAAGGCAAGTTAAAATCTCCCTCCTAATATGTTATAAAGAAAAACAACTTTTGAAGATTCTTTTCTTTTTAATAGTATTAGATAGATTATAAAATAATATTCTAGATGTTTGTTAGATTAGGTTTGGACGAATTTAATTTGAATGCAAGAGATTGAGTACCTTTTAAAATTTATGACTCCACCTTTTATACGAGGAAAACCATAGCTTTGTCATTATGGGATCGTACCTATCATTTCGTAAGAGAAACATTCTTTTATTGAATATCAGCACCTATTTGCATTAAAAGTGTTCGAACTTAGGCTCAAATACACACGTCCTAACAGAGAAGGGTTATATGTTGCATTAAATCATCTAGTCAAATTTAAAATTTGTCAAAATGCAGAGGAATTAAAGTTTTTAGGTTTTAAAAGATTGACCAGACTATGATATTTTATTTCTAATAAAAAATTTTGATTTAATCTGACTGGTTTTAGAGGTTGAGCATAATATATACAATTCAAGTAGATAGCGAAGTTGAAGCTATCTACAAAAGATTTATTATTTTCTTAGTTTGTCCAAACTTTAGGCTCTAGTATACTTTCACAAATGGTCTATTGCATACGTTTTCTAACTAATCTCTCTCTACAGCATCTTCTCTCACTATCTTTTTTCATTTTCAAAAAATATTTGACTCTCAATAAATAAGGATCAATCTTGTCGTTACCATTCTTAAATATTTGACAACTAAGAAAAAGAAAGGTAAACACGGAGACAATTTTTTAATGGTGGTGAGTACGATCCACAAAATAATTTGATCCTCCCAGAACCAAATATTTTCCTTTCCAAAATACACAAAACAGTTTCTCTCACAAACTTCAAGCATTTATTAAGTTACACATACATAACCTATAGTCTTGCATATAGGTTTGAAATAGGGATGTGGGGCTTGAATGGAGTTGTATACTCAAATGTTCAACATTTGTAACATTATGAAATTTGGAAAAATATCGCAAAACTGTGACCTTGTGAACCAGTGCCCCCTTATAATAATTTAGAAGAGCTCTCCTCTGTTCACAAGATTCACGGCCATGTCCACATCCCTGGCCAATTCAACCGCTGCTCCAACATAGCTATGAGGGGTTAGATTCAACAGATTTGTCTTCGCTTCCTTAGGTATTTCCAAGCCTTCAATGAATCTTCTTATGTTTTCCTTAGTCACTGTTTTTCCTCTGGTTAGTTCCTTTAGCTTCTCATAAGGCTCTGGGACGCCGTATCGTCGCATGACCTTCGAGAAATGGATAGCAGACGAGTTAGAATTATAAAGACAGGAAAGTATTGTATCTGATCTCAATATTATGGTGCTTATGAACAAAACAAAATGGTACTAAATGGGACCAGAACTGGCTCCAAGCAAATGACCAGCAATCAAGGAGAAGTTATATAACACTAACAGGGTAGATGGAGCAATTAAGGAGAAACGCGTAATAAGATACATACTGTCTGTATTGGTTCGGCAAGGACCTCCCATGAATGGTCCAAATCGTCATTGATACAAGTTTCGTTAACCTACAATGCAAAAATAACTAAATTCAAGGAATTCCCCACATAGAAGATGGGGACAAGAGGAACCAAGGGGGAGAAACTTTATGTTTTAAAACCTTAAAATAAATGAAAGTTAAAAAGCAGAGAAGATAACAGTAACATTGCATCAGTTTGTTAGATGTGCTCCTAAATCATCCAGAATAAAGGTGTCAAAGATTATTTATGCTTTCTTGTAGCCAATATTTATATGGTCCTCTCAAGCACATCTTCAAATAAATTCTTTCATTTGGATTATTCTTTTTTGTTTTTATTTATAACAAACTGGACCTTTCGAGAATAAATAGTAAACAATGGCATACAAAAAAACTAGTCCAACAAAAAGAAGCCCACGTGTAGAAAGGAGCTTCAATCCAAAAGAATAACATCTCACTGAAAAACCCCACATAGAGGTTTTTTTTCTTTTTTTTTAAAGACCTTAGAGGTATTAAATCGAATAAGCTCTCAAATATCCTGTTGGACCTCTCAATCCCTAAAGATTCAACTGTTTCTCTCATACCCAAAAACACATCTGCCACAAAATCTTCCCTTATTCTGAAAGGGAGGGAATAACAACACCTCATCCATCATCGCCAAACAATACCTATTACAAGCCAAGGATAATTCCAACGACTCAAAGAAATGACTCCAAATAGACTGGAAAACTGACAACCCACAAAATGTGATCAAGATCATCTAATGATTAGTTAATTTTAGTCTTCAAGATTAATTCGTGATGTGTAATCAATCGTTGAAAATAATAGGTTATCTTAAACCAATGAACAGTTCCATTGTACGTCCAACTAAATCTCTCTTAGTTATGTTGCACACTTCCTCACTGTTTCTATCTCTAATTTTCTTTCCTCATTATGCTTCAACAAACCTGGCATGAATTATAACCCAAGAAAGGGGAAGACACTGACTGCATGTTATCAAAACTCTGATCTTTCAGAAACTAATAATGATTATGGTGATTATTTGAGTACCTGAAGCTTTCCAATCCCCTGAAGTGTGCTTTTGTAGGCAAGAAGAGAATGACCAAGTCCAACACCCATGTTCCTTAAAACTGTAGAATCAGTCAAGTCACGCTGCAAAAGGGACAAGACAAAGGTTCTCTCATTAAACTCTACCAAAGTTAAATACAATAATAGAAGTACCTACATGAAATGAAATTTTGATGAGTTAGTGAAAGATGTTCCTTAGAGATTAATGGATACACTTTTTGCATTATTAAATACAGTTTTGTGTTATTTAGTATAGTCGTATTAGAAACACATAGCCCAAAACTTTGGAAAGTATGATTATGTAAAGGCTACCGCCTACCTTCCTTAGAAGTTAGAACTCAAGGAAACAGTTGTACAACCTATAGAACAGATCCTATTCAAGTAAGGTCGTAAAGCTTACAGTAACAATTCACATTTTCACATCTCACATTTCAATTTCCACCTACCAACTCAAAGAATACAAGGAAATATCAAATATCGAAATGAAGGCATACCTGCCACCGAGATATGGGTAATTTCTCACTTAATTGAGCCAATGATCCATTAGCCACGCCCAGATTACCTTCACTATTTTCAAAATCAATAGGATTTACTTTGTGAGGCATTGTCGAAGAACCAATTTCACCTGCCTTTGTTATCTGCCCAAAATAATAAAAATCATATAATTTATCTTTTCTTTATAAATAATAATGAGGAGATAAATCAAAATATTCACCTGTTTAAAATAGCCCAAAGATATATAACCCCAAATATCTCTGTCAAAGTCAATCAAGATATTGTTGTATCTCACAATGGTAAAGAAGAGTTTCGCCATGTAGTCATGAGTTTCAATCTGAAAAAGGAATTTATTTATACAGTTAGGAACTTAGGCCACTCAAACAAGTAAATAATGAAATATCAAAGGAAAAACTAATAAATAGTTGAATATATACCCAAACTCTGGCGTAATGAGCCCAACCAAAATTTCACATCAGAAGGAAAACCAAATCTTAATACAAAGACAGACCTGAGTTACGTAAGGATTGAAACTCAAACCCAAAGAGTTTACAAACTCTTCAGCCACTTTAGGCCAGTTAACATTTGGATATGCAACAAGATGTGCATTATAATTTCCAACAGCACCAGCAAACTTCCCCATTATCTTGACCTTGGCAACTTCCAACCTTTCTCTACTTAGTCTGACTGCAAAAATTGCCATTTCCTTGCCCAAGGTTGAAGGCGATGCTGGCTACAAGATGAAAAAAGTCGCATAAGGCATTTTCGTTCATGAGAGTAAAACATATAATAAATCAATCAAAATCAAGACCAAGAATGACACAAGCACCAAACCATGAAACAGTTTAGAGTCTAAATCAGTCAAGAAGCTGAATACATCATAAATCTTGCCAGCATAATACCTGTCCATGGGTGCGACAAAGAATGGGAATGTGAGCGTTATCTTTGGCCATGTTGCATATTGCATTTGTCAGCTTGTCCATGAAAGGAAGAATAACATTTTCCAATGATTCCTTTAGCATGAGTGCATGGGCAAGATTGTTAATGTCCTCGGATGTGCAAGAGAAATGAAAAAATTCAAGCACCTGAATAGCAAACAAGAATGGTTAGAATATCCTATATTTTTCCACTAACATAAACACACACACACACACATAAACTTTCTAACAAACGAGAAATAGTAAGGAAAATCCCACCTTAGAAATCTCAGGATGCGGTTGACACCTCTGTTTCAAGAAATATTCAACTGCTTTTACATCGTGATTCGTCACTTTCTCAATGTTTTTAATCTCCAAGGCATCATCCTCAGAGAAATTGTCAATTAGTCCTTGTAAGAAAGAAGAAGCATCTTCACTGAAACTTGGGACCTCTAAGATTTCAGGAATTTGCGAAAGCTTCAACAGCCATTTGATCTAATGGACAGTAGGAAAAACAAAAGCCCTTCAATCGATCATGTTATAGAAAAAAGACCTTCCTCCCACAATGTGTAGTTCAGTTACAGTAGCAAATATAATCGAAATAAAACTTACTCGCTGCAAGGAGAGCACCAAATTAATAAAAGCCATATTTTACGAAACCAATCAACTAAATTGAAGAAGTACCTCAACCAGAACCCTGTAGAAGATCAACCCATATTCGCTCAGATAGGGGGCCAAGTCCCTGACCTTACCCCAATAACGACCATCCAAGGGAGACAAAGCCACCAAACTCGAAAGCTCGTGTACAACGTTGATCTTCTTCTGGGTTACAATAATCACAAACCAAACAGAAAATAATGTAATGGTTAATCAAGCATCTTCTCGTTTGGAGATGAAATCCAAATTTCTGAAGAAACGGCATTCAAACAAGCATAAAAGAAAAACCTTTTCCATGGGTACTTGGAAGTCTTTGAGAATGGCTTTGCAAAGGAAGCTTCTGGGCGGCTTGTAGAGGGAACCATTTCGGAGAGCAGTTGGGAGTTGTCTAGGATTTTGAAAACCCTTTGCCGCGCATAAAAATTGGGGCTGCTTCAAAACCCTACAACTCGCTCCGATCTCCATGGATGCGTAGTGAGCTAAAACCCTTCTCTCCAGTCTCCACGCCCTCTTTTTCGCCTAATTCTTCATCAGGTTGAATTACACGCGTGCCTAAATTGACGACTGAGCCTGAACCAATGGTCTCGGCGACGGCGATTCCTTTGTACCGGTTCGGTTCCCTTCGATTTGGAAGGAAGAAGAAAGACGCGGGATTGAGAGAGGCGCGGCGCGTGAAGGCTGAGAGTTCTGTTTTCCATTTTCTGAACCGGAGAATCCAAATGATCGAACCAAACCAATCGATTTGGTCAATTCAGTTTTCCGGTTCGTTTGGTTCGCGCTTCATAACTTGAGGTGTTGCAAGTTACATTGGTTTGATTTGAAAAACATGAATTTGGTTAAGTTTTGATCCTGATATTAAATATCGTTTCTACATCCCCGTCGATATTCTTATATATACATGGATTCGACATTGGATTAAATCGACATTTCCCATCGTATTACAGAAAAAAAAATATCAACAAAATGTAACTAATATAGACATATTATTAATACTAATCATTTTTATCTAATTAATAAATAGAAAAATGTTTATTTGTTAATTTAAATATTTTTATGATTTTTTAATTCTCTATATTTTACATAAATATTTATCGATATCCATATTTCCATGAAATTGAAACCTCAATATTTCTATCAACATCGATAATTAAAACATTGGTTTAGTTGCATTATTTAGATTGAGAAGCATAAAAGATGACCGAATAAAACTTATTTTCCAGTGAAATAATCTGGTATATTAGAGTTTTTGTTGCCCTAAAGATATTAATTTGAACGAGAATCTTTTGGCCTATGCTAAGTTGGTATTACAATTTTAATTAGAATATTATCCCACAATATTAACTCGCTAATTCTAAAGCAATTAAATAGGTTCATAGTTGTATTCCATTACAATATTACTTTTAATTAAAAATTCTATTTTTTACGATCAACGTTATCATAATTTAATTAGTGAAGAAATTAGTAATATTCCCAATGGGCGGTGGAAGTTCAAATTTCACTCCTTGAGATGTAATAATATGTTGAGAAATTTTATCCAACATTATTACGTAGCCATTTAATTTAAGGTTGTCTTACAAATTTGTGTATGCCGTTACATACCATGAATCATGATCATGCGTCTTAGAAATTTGTGCCCTCATCTCACCACTCGAAAGCCGTAAATAATCTACATTTTGGCGCGGCCGTGACTGTGACTGTGACTGTGAGAGATGGGAGTGCCACTGCCACTGCCACTGCCACCCGAGTTAATCGCAACCCAAACGGTAACAATTTACACCCAAAGATTTGAACTCTACGAGCAAAATTCAAAGCGAATTGAGCCGATTAGTGGCGGCCATATCTGTTTTCAGGACACCAGCAGAGCCACATACGAACGAGTGATCCAAATTAGCCTCACCCACTTCATCATCCTTTCAAGTAACCGCAACCCACGCGGCAAAAACTCCATCACCTGCTTATCCACTCCCCTCTCTGCAACTCTGCATCTCCATTTCTTCCTTTCCATGCCCAATTTACAGTAGCAGCTTGAGAGAATCTCGGTCTCTTCTTCTTTACTTCATCGGCTATGGAGACTGGAATTGCTTGCTGCGCTCGCGGGGCTTTCCTCCCCAATCTTTCTTCTCAGCATTCTACTGCCCTCATGTCTCCTTCCTTCGCCACCAGGGTATGTACAAACGAAACCCATCTCTCTCTCTGTCTCTTTAGATTTTGGAGATGTATGGCTAGAGTTTGACGATGGGTGTGTGATCAAATTGCATTATAGAGTCTGAAAGCGAGCTCGCTATTTGGGGAGTCATTAAGGCAAGTTCCCAAGTCATCAATAAAGGTGGTATCGAGGCCAAAGAGTTCTCCCCTTAAAACCAGATGTGAAATTGGTGATAGTCTGGTGAGTGCGTTTGTGTAATGCCTGCAAGTTGTTTGTGATATTGTGTTTGAATATTTGAGGAGTTTGTGATTGTAGGAAGTGTTTCTCACCAAAGCAACCTCAGATAAGGGATTGATCAGATTGATGATGTGTATGGGAGAAGCTTTAAGGACCATTTCCTTCAAAGTTAGAACGGCTTCTTGTGGAGGAACTGCGTGTGTCAACTCCTTTGGAGATGAACAGCTTGCTGTCGATATGCTTGCCGACAAGCTTCTGTTTGAGGTCAGCCTTCCATTAGTCTCGAATGGCGATTTTTTAAAGTAAAATTATTATTTTCAAACTTCTTTTTCTTTCTTGGCATCCATGGACGGTACCTTTTTTTTAACTATGGAAGAAGTGTTGCAGATTAATGTTCAATCAACATAGATTTCCATATTAGAGTTCTTGATTCTGATTTCGGTTTCAAGATCATTTTAACAGCTGTAGTTTATGTGAATCCACTTCTCAAGATTTGCACTTAAGATGCTATGTCTATTTTGGTGTTTGATGAATAGGCCTTGACATACTCACACTTCTGCAAATATGCTTGCTCCGAAGAAGTGCCAGAGCTCCAGGACATGGGAGGCCCTGTTGAAGGTCACACTTCTCAAGTTATAAGAAAACAATTCAATGGTGATCCATTGATTACTAACACATTTTATTAAAACATAAGCAGGAGGGTTCAGTGTTGCATTTGATCCGCTCGATGGATCAAGTATTGTCGACACAAACTTCAGTGTAGGCACCATCTTTGGAGTGTGGCCGGGTGATAAGTTGACTGGTATAAAGGGAAGTGATCAAGTTGCTGCGGCCATGGGAGTTTACGGTCCTCGCACGACATATGTTCTTGCTCTGAAAGACTACCCCGGCACTCATGAGTTTCTTCTTCTTGATGAAGGTTACTCTCGACCACTAAACCAAATTCAAAGCTTTTTCTTAATTGAGAGATTGGAAGGAATGTTCCTGATCCAGACCCTGACTTCTTTGCTTTACTGGTGGTTTGGATAGGAAAATGGCAACATGTTAAAGAGACCACAGAGATTGGGGAAGGAAAACTGTTCTCTCCTGGAAATTTGAGAGCCACATTTGATAACCCTGATTATGACAAGGTTTCATTTTATCTTTTTCTAAAAGGCTTGAGATTTGAGAAGAACATTAGTATTCTTTTTAGAGATCTCACCAAAGTACAACCATCTCTTACTACCTTTATGTGTTCCATTTCAACAGCTGATCAACTACTATGTGAAGGAAAAATACACATTGAGATACACCGGCGGAATGGTTCCCGATGTCAACCAGGTTTTAGACCCTTTTTATCTATCTTCCTCATAATTCTTTTGATGGAATGTTTGAAAAGTAGAGATACTGTTTTTTGTGCGAGCATTCTGAAAATATGATTTTGTTTAAATCCACAGATTATTGTGAAAGAGAAGGGTATTTTCACAAATGTGACATCTCCCTCAACCAAAGCCAAGCTGAGGCTGTTATTTGAGGTAGCTCCTTTAGGATTCTTAGTGGAGAAAGCAGGAGGTTACAGCAGCGATGGACGTCAATCTGTGCTTGACAAGGTGATCGAGAATCTCGATGACAGAACCCAAGTTGCTTACGGATCTAAAGACGAGATCAGTCGATTCGAAGAAACTCTTTACGGATCATCCAGGTTTAAGGCAGGGGTGCCGGTCGGGGCTTCAGCTTAAGCAGTGACAGAACATTTTCCCCAATTTTTTTCCCACCTTTGCTTGTTGAAGACAGAAATTTAATCTGTCAGTAGAAGCTTGTATGACTTGTATGATAGAAATGAAAATATTCAAGCTATTTTGAGGTTTGGCACCACAATTTACAAGGCAAAAACTTCTCTTACAAAAGTAAAACTTGAAAAGCCAAATGAACTTGCGTCCCGAGCACGGTTTCCTGATCAAAAGCCTACCATAACTTGTGGTTAATGGTTATCTCCCTAAGTTGTAAATACCCATCACATCTAGAATAAGATAAATGATCATCACAGCCAGAAATAATGGAGCATGGTGATATTTTTGCTGCCATATCCCTCAGGGAATGTAAACTTGATAGAATAACACTTTCTTTTTTTGGCTCTTTCTGCAAGTACAACAGTATTGTGAATCTCAAAGAAGGTAACCTTGGAGTTATCTCCTACAAAGCTCCAGCCTTTCTCATTATGTAACATGTCAAACTTTAGCTTTATTCTTCCTAAGATTCATACAAGAAATTTTACTATCTCTAACATGTTTCTTTATGATTGGTTTATTATCTGAGATAATTTGGAGTACAGGCATTGGCATGAGCATGGTGAGCTGAAAACTTCATTCTGTTTATTATCTCCCCGAAACTTCCATGCATGATTATTCGTTTTAGTTTTCCCTTATATTCCACAAAAAGGGAGTGAAATTTGATGTATTTTGCAAGTATTTGTTGCAGGCATCTCATGGAAAGAATGGGAAGTGGCAAGGATCAGTAGGAGGTTTAGTTGATGCTCCCATGGTCAAAGTATGGCCATTGGTCACTCAATCCAAAAGGCTACCGGAGTGGATGCCAATGGTCGAGAGGTGCACCGACATAGCTGGAAACGAAGGCCTCCCAGGCTACGTTCGGGTCGTGTCGGGCTTCATGTTCCCACAGAAAGATGGAGAAAGGTCATGGATCAAAGAGAGGCTGCTCTCCATGGACTCATCAGCTCATTGTTACAGTTACAAAATGGAAGCAAGCAATGTGGGATTAGATGGGTCAATCAACAGTTTAAAGCTTGTGGATTATGGAGATGATTCAACATTGATTGAATGGAAGTTTGAGATATATCCTTTGGAAGGTGTTTGTGAAGAGAGCATTATTGACTATCTGGGATTTCTTTACAAATCTTGCATCAACAGAATTGAAGCTGCAATTGAATTTGCAGCAGAGCAGCATCTAACAGGGTTTGAGTAGGAAACAGCTCTTTTCTGTTTGTTCTTTGAGAGAGGCTGTATTTTCTGTTTGTTTCTCTGGAAAATATAAATCAACTTTGATTTGTTATGAATGGACTTCAAAAACAATGGTTGCGTTGGTATTTAGCCATGGTTGATGTTAATTATTGGCCACGAGGAATTTCCTCCAATAAAATATAGATTTTTTTATTAGGCTGTAGAAAGTTTTGGTTAAAACGTGAAATGATACATTTTTGTGATTTTTAAAATATAGAAAATATATATTTTCATAATTTTCATGCAGTTACATGAACTTTTTAATAATTGTTGGGGGAATGATCCAACCATTATAATAGGACTTTTCAGGGAGGTAAGGTACATGTATCCACACTCGTGATGTTTAAAGTTCGAATCTCCATCCTGTTGTATTAAAAAAATTGGATTTTTAGTAATTCTTGAGAGGAATATTCCTCCTTACTAGTTTTATTTTTTTTTCCTTTTTTTTAATATATTTTTTAGAAGAATTTCTACTTACCCGTGAATAGCTAATTATTATTCTTTTAATTTCAGAGGTTATGGAGAGACCAATGTTCCGATCCCTAAAATAAAAATTATCAATCTCGTTTATGATTGGCCCTATTTGTAGGTTGGAAATCGTTGATTTTGGAGATCTAGATAATTATCAATTATTTGGGTGGTAAATTTATCCGACTCAAAATAACCCCATCTAGATAATTTATTCACCTCAACTCGATTCAATAATCATGAAATATATTAGGATAAACTAGTTGAGGTTAATCCCTAAAAAATTTTCTAAAACACAGTGAAAATGTTAGTTATTTAAGGTCAGGATCTTTTTCAATCTCAAATATTGAATTAAATTAGCAACTCAATATTAATTTGTATATCCTGAAAATTTGTAATATTATAACTTGATAAATTATTTTCTGAAATTGGTAGAATATTGAAAAACCAGAAAAAATATATATTAAATGAAATATAGTTAACATAAATTTATCATTAAATAAATGAGATATATTTTAAATTAATCATAAATTGAATTAATTTGAACACCATAATGAAAATGTACGGAAAAAGGAACATTAATAATATAAATCACCACTAAATATGGTAAAAAGAAAAAACGAAATTAATTCACGAATACGCGCCAGGTAGGGGTCGAACCTACAACTTTCTGCTTAGGAAACAGACGCTCTATCCACTGAGCTACAGGCGCTTGTTGTTTAATTCTTCATCAATATTAAAATATGTAATATAACTATGGCAAACTGTAAATTTTTTTCTTTATTTATTTATTGGGTACGGTAAAAGTAATGTTTAAAGTTTAAACCATTCTCTATATATTTAAATATATCTGGAAATACGAGAGATTATATTTGATTTAATTTTCGTATTAAACTTCCGTCAAAAAAAAAAAATCTCGTATTAAACTCTCAAAATGTATTTTAATATTTAAATACCAAGAGCAAAGTATTTTAGTTCTTGTTAATGTGCCTTTAATTAGTTCACAAAAGGGACAATTTAATTTCAAATATGTATATATATTCAGAAAAAATTGAATTTTAAATATAATTTGACTGCCAATACATCATAAAGGCATGTTGCTCATTGGGTTGGAGGTTCAAACCTCTACATTCATATTTACTATTTTAAAAAAAATAAGAGTTTTTATTACAAGATTAGAAGGGCCTTGAGACACTTTTCTCAAATGGTTCAAAGACCTAATTTGTGTAACAAATAACTAGTTCATGAACTTTAGTGAGTAACAATTTAATTTTGTTATTTAAAATTTATAGCAATTTGGTTCCTATTGTCACAAATCTCATCAAAATTAAGTATCACTTTTCTATTATGCAACAATTTAGACTTTGTAGTTTATAAATACGTTTGATCTCTCATAATTATTTTATCAATCTACACATACAAGTCAAAGCGAGCGTAGCTCAGCGGTAATTGACATATATCTCCAACCAAGAGGTTGTGATCACATTGGTAAATAATTTGGATGTCACAATCACGAGGTTGAGGTGTTTAGAAATTGTGTAAATTTGATTGGAAAGTTGAATTGATGATTGATTTGAAGATGTGTTTAGAAAATGTGTAAATTCAAATTTGAAAAGAGAAGTAGGTAAAAAGTAAACATATACGAGTTAATTAGAATTTAAAAATGTGTTTGGAAACAAAGTCGGTAATTATCTCATTTCCAAATGAATCTTATTATGAAAAGGAGTAGTCAAAAGTTTACAATTAAAGTTTACTTTACATATTTAAATAATTTTCATCAATCTTCATTAAAGGAAAAAATCTTTTTTCGATATTTCCATCGACATTTTCATAAGTAAAATGGTCATATTCTTACATTTAATGGTTATAGGTGATCAATTATAAGCTAATTAAGCTACAATTCAAAGTTTTAGTTGCTAATTCAAAAATTTTCCATCAATTTCCACAATTTCCATTATTTTTCCCGAAATATCCATCGACATCGACATGTCAGTAAAATCGGAACCTCGACATTTTGAATACTGATCCTTATTTAAAAAGGATATAAAAAGATAAACATTTAATAAAACTCTTTCTTTTTATTTTTTAAATCAACTCAATAAAAATAATAATTTAAATATATATATATGTGTGGTTGTTACATTTAGTTAAAGCTAAAATAATATTAATTAAATTTTTAACATACATGTTATAAATTTTGGGCAATTGTAGATATGGTAAAAAAATATTTATTAAAATTAGTAAAATAGCAACTACATTAAGGTTTTTTTTTTCAAATATAACAACTTAAAAAAAACGGAGGTCGAATTTTAAAATAACAACTTTATCCAAATGATATATACATCTGTAATACATTTGTAATATATATAACTGCTAATATATGTATATGATATACATTTGATATACTATTGATATGAATGTTTGATATATTTGTAATATGTATGTGTTATACATCTAATATACTACTGATATGAGTATCAGTATAATAGGTACGTGATATATAACTGATATACTACTAATATACTAATGATATGAGTATTTGATGTATTACTAATATAAGTGAAATTTTGTGCTATATTTCAAAATTTTAGAAAACATGTGACATATTTTGAAATACATAAAAGATTTTTGCTATCCACTGCAATTTTCCTATAAATTTTTGTAGAATTATTATTTTACAATATTATATAATGTATAATATATTATATATATTTTAATTTAAAAAAAAGTTTATAACATGAAATAATATATTTACCAAAATTTTTATCTTTTTCCTTTGATGTAATTCTACCTTTTATAATTTCAAATTCAAATGTGAAGATATTGAAAACATAAAAACATTGTTTTAGAATTCTTACACTTGAATCACAGAATTCAAAAACCGTTTTTGTAAATAAATTTGTTTTCAAAATTGTCAACTAAACACATGGTTCTAAATATCCATCGACACGTGGACATTTCCATCAATGTATCCATATTTTCATGGATTCGATATCGACAATGAGTGAATCGATATTTCCATCATAGTACAAGAAAATCGACAAAATATGAAAAATATCAACAAAATCACTTATATATAATATTAATATTAATTATTTTTAATTAATTTAAAAATAAGAAAATATTTAGTTGTTAATTTAAATATTCTTTTAAGATTTTTTAATTTTTCTAACTTTTACGTAAATATTTATGGATGTCAACATTTTATCCATATTTCTATAAAATTGAAACTTCCATCGTTTGGGCAGTAGCGAGAAATGGAATGACAAAGATAGATAACCATTAAAACATATTATTATTACTACACACAAAATTGGGAGTCGCATCGATTCCCAAGAAGTCGGCCTTCACCCACAGCACAGAGAAGAACCCGTCTTCTTCGTTTCCATTGAACACCAC
Organism: Momordica charantia; assembly: GCF_013281855.1. Classification (NCBI taxonomy): domain Eukaryota; kingdom Viridiplantae; phylum Streptophyta; class Magnoliopsida; order Cucurbitales; family Cucurbitaceae; genus Momordica; species Momordica charantia. The sequence continues at coordinate 25,351,514 of NW_028275167.1, read as the reverse complement.
AGACAGACACAGTAATTTTCTTCTTCTTCCACTTCCCGCCCTCGCCTTTCGGCTCCAACTTGGCCTCACAAGAACCCCCAAACCAATTATTTCAACATCCCCTTTTCAGATTCACCCTCTTGCCCTCTTTCGGCTGCTGCATTTCTCATATATTCCCTCTTTCATTTCACTATTTCCTTGGTGGGTTTCCATCTCTGTGCTCTGCGAGGGGATTCTTTTCGATTCTGAAAAGTGGGTCGGTCTCTCTCTTTCTCCTTTTGTTAAGATTCTCAACCCATTTGTGAAAGAAAGGAGATTCTTGATTCCCTCGTAACGATTCCGATTTAAACGCCCCCTTTTGAACAAAACAAAAGAAAACCCACCCAAAAAGCCCCATTGTCTCTCGTCTCGCCCTTTGGCCTCCGTCTCCTTTCTTTTGACTTCAAAATCGAAACCCCCTTTTCGAAATGGACTTATAAATGAGCTCCCGATCCACACCCTTCACTAATTAGCTTCTTACAGCAATGGAAACTCTGTACCCATCCTCTCATCTGTCGAGCTCTGCCTGGTTCGTGCTCGATAATCCATCCACGAAATGGACTAAGGAAGAGAACAAGAGGTTCGAGAGCGCCCTCGCTATATATGATAAGGAAACCCCTGACCGATGGCTCAAAGTGGCCGCCATGATTCCTGGAAAATCTGTGGGAGATGTGATTAAGCAATACAGGGAGCTGGAAGAAGATGTCTCCGAAATAGAAGCTGGGAGATTCCCAATCGCAGGTTATGATTTCGCCTCTTCTTTCTCATTTGAGTTCGTTGATGATCGGAACTTCGATTCGTGTAGAAGGAAGTCCTCTGTTGGTAGGGGCTCTGATCAAGAAAGGAAGAAAGGGGTTCCATGGACTGAGGAAGAACACAAGTAAGTTTTCCATTTGGGGACTTTCTTGTTTTGTTTTTCTGCAATGATTCTTGATGGCTTGGATTCAGTTTTTTGATGGGTTTGTTTGCCTTGAGCATGAACATTATACTTGGATTTTGCTGGTCCTTGTCTCGGTTTGTGAATCTGTTCTGTTGTGGTTTTGTTTAAATTTATAGGCAATTTCTGAGGGGACTTATGAAATATGGAAAAGGGGATTGGAGAAACATCTCAAGAAACTTTGTAAACTCCAAAACTCCTACTCAAGTGGCAAGCCATGCCCAAAAGTACTTCATGAGGCAGCTCTCAGGAGGGAAGGATAAGAGAAGGCCAAGCATCCATGACATCACAACTGTGAATCTTACTGAGTCCGCCATAGTTTTAGATCAGCCTTCCAAGCAACTCCCTTCACTGCAGAAGTCCCACTGCTATCAAAAGCTGTTGCTTGATTGGAACCGATCGAGTGATGGGGGGCTGCTCGGTTTAGGACCGAACTATGGCGATCGTCTTGTGTCGTTCCCATCTGGGATTGCTGCAAATGGAACAAAAACCGAGCAAGATCGAGAGCTGAATGACGTGTATTATGGAGCTTACTCCAAACCTCACAAGTCCATGTTTCAATTTGAATCCTCTAGACATCAAATTTATGGATGAGGCGGATGGATGTTCGTGTTAACGTTCGGTCGATAAAAGAAAACGCCAAGTCCAATAAGGTTTTCATTTAGACTCTTAAATGTCAATACTTTTTTCTCCTCTTCAATCTGTGATGTTGTGTTTATGAAGATCAAAGAGTGCATAAATCTGTCCTTGATCATCAACAACATGTGTGCCATTGTGAAATGGAAAGACTTGAATTTTGTCCTTAGATTTCCTGTTGTGTGCTGAAACACTTCCCCTGTTTGAAACTTAAACCCACTTTTTCCAACCATAAGTTTAGATCTATTACACACTAAAACAACATTGCGAACCGCGAAATCTGTCCCGAACACGACACAGATAGCTAAGCCTCAAACATTACCATGTCTAGTCTAGTCTAGGATGTTGCTCATTTGATGATGCAGACTGCATAAAAAACTGCTGGTTTGAGGGCAGCAGCCAGCAGAAAACTAATGGTTGTGATTTTTTTTTTGGGTGAAAAATCTAGAGAAAGAGACTGATGATGGGTTTGAAGAATGTTTTAGGAGATATTTTTTTGAAGGGTGATTTGATTTAATTGCACTTTACTTTTTGGTGGTGGTTTTGGTTTTGTTAAATAGATGGTGATATGATAGTTGCATACTAGAGGCCATGTCAGGAAGTGATGTGGCCAAACTTGCTGACTCATGAAGCACTTTCAAATTCCAAATATTATATAATATAGTATATATTATATTTTATTTATAGATGTATGTGTATATTTATATTCATAATTTATATATGTATGTATGTATGTTTGTGAAGGCAATATGGGCAAGTTGACCTAGTCTGATAAAATCACTTAGTTGGAGCTGAGTTTGAATCCCACTTGATTAGCATTATGAGCTACATGCTATTGCATGCATTTTTTAGCCACCATTAATTTGTTTAATTTGTACATCCAATACAAATTTGCATTTTTTCAAAAAAAAAAAAAGTAATTTTTTAATGATTTTTTATAAGCTGAAATTTAACGATAACAAATCTTTTGTTCATTCATTTGGTTAGTAAATGTTGCGATAGATGAATAAGTATTTGAAGTCATGTACAATGGATGCAGTGTTACGATTAGACTGTAAGAACGCTCTTAGACATATCAACTTTTAAGTGATATCAAGTTCATGTATTGAAATATTAGCTTAATGATTATGCTTGTGTATACTTGAATTCATTTGAAATTATTCAACATGTATTTAAAATTATGATTAAACTAATAGAGTTCATGATAGAGATTTTTCAGACAAAGATTGAAAATTTAAAAATCTATTAAAGATTTATAAGACAAAGATTGAAAATTTAGAAATCTATTAAATATAAACTTAAGTATATGAATCAAATATACACAACCTACCTATTAGATTTTTTTTTTCTAATTACAAAAAACACAATTTAAGAGTTATGTGTAATTTAACCTAGTTTTGTATGCAAAATTTAGGGCCTATTTTGTAGGTAATTTCATGTTTTCAAATTCATTGAATCAAACGTATGAAGATTTATGTTTTTAAATTTTTTTTTTTGGAATCAAACTGAAAACAATATTTTTTATGTTTTTATTTTTAGATTTTGAATTTGAAATTTTAAAATGTATAATTATATTAAAAAGAATAATTTTTTTTATAAATGTACTATTTCATATTATAAACATTTTTTTTCCTTTTTTTTGAAAAAAACTCATTTCGTTAAAATTAAAATAGGTAAAATATATATTATATAATATTGTAAAATAATTGTTTTAAAAATCTATAAATAAATTAATAATATTTTAAATTGAATATTAGTGGTTAACCATCAATAATTTACAAATATATTATTCAACATTTTGAATAAATTTTCAAATTAAAACTACATATCCAAAAATATTAAAAATATGGAGTTTATATTATTTTCAGATTTCTGTTTTAAAATTCTAAATCATACTTATCTTAAAGATTTAAACTACAATATTGGAAAGTTGAGTTAAGCTAGAAGAAGGCTGAAGGATTAAAATAAAAAAAATATGAAATTTTATGGATGAAAATGGAGCAATTATTAAAGATTAGGACGGAAATAGGCTTTTTATTTATTTATTTTTGATTCAGCAACCCAAAGTGGCAACTGTGGCACAGTAAAGTAGCATCGGCAAGGGCAGCTCACTTTACCTATTTATGAAGCATCTTTTAATTGTTGTGAATCTTTTTTTTTTTTTAATTTATTTTGAGACATCTTTAAAAAGCCCAAAGCTGCGTTCTGATTTCCTCCACATTTATTTGTCTCATTGACATATACCTCCCCTCTCAAAAAAAGGGCGAGTGGGGTTGAGTTGAGTCGATCGAGTCAGGGTTAAATCGCTATCAAAAATAAAAGTTAAAGGTTTGTCTGATAACGATTAATTAAAAAAAAAGGGAATTTACCTATTAAGTTGATTAAAATTAAGTTGTGTTTGGACATGGTTAAAATCACTTTTGTCATTGTCAAAATCGTTATCCTTTCGTGAATCATATTTGGCAAATTAGAAAATTGATTCTTAAGGTATCACTTGGAGCGTGACTTTGAAAACTAAATTCTACTTAAATCTCTTCTTTCAAAATCACCAATTCTACCATCATTTCCAAGGCGGCTGACGACTAGAATTTCTCAATCTCGTCTCTTATCCAAATTGGGAACTAGTTTTCAGGATCCATCTATTTTACGACTCATTTCGTCCTTAAATATCATTACAAATATTTGAAACTTAAAATTTCTTAAAGTATGTCCGGGAATACTTTGGAAATAAGTAAAAAAGAAAAACTTTTGACCGTGTAGAACGCGTTTTTTTATAGGAATTTAAACCTCTAATATTTTGATTGTAGATATATGACTTAACAAGTTGAACTATATTTCATTTTTAATACGAGTTATGTTCAAATTGGCCATTCTATATCGGTGCTTTTGAAATACTCCTATTAGAAACTTTTGGTCCAAAAGTACTCTATAGATATCTTTAATTTCTTTTTTTCAAATACTTCGATGTTACTATTATAATATGATTTTAAGTGAGTTTCATTTTTTTTCCATTTCCACTCTCAAACTTGACATAATTTATCTATCATTATTTGGTAAGTACAAGATGAAGGATTGAATCTCCTCGCCTTCTAAAAAAAACGTCCATATTACAAGCATGACCTTAGTGTAATATCATCAAAATTACAATTGCATTAATTTTTTTTGTTTTTGTTTTTAATTATATTTAAGATAATTGTAACATTTAGATGCTTCTAGAGTGATTAGGCTGAGTTATCCAAATATATCTCTTTCTCTCTCTCTCTGAGGGAATAGTGAGAGCCAGCAAGAGGGATAAAGATGAAACACTATAAATTAAAAAATTAGAGCAAATCCACAAAATGTCAAATGAAATAAAGAAATCATATAGTATAATTATAATATATGCTGTTCACTTTTTAATTTGATGCAACCCTTGTGGCAAAAAAGAAGAAAAAAAAAACTTTGGCCCCCTTTGCACATTTTTATTTATTTTTTCTTTTCAACCACATATAAAGCATTTTATTTTCCTCCAAAGTTGAATGAGCAGCATGAATATTCTTATATACTTTTGAGTGGTAAATGACATAATTATCAACTTTTAAATTCCTTTTCCTTCTCATTATTTTTGTCAACATCTAATACCCCTTTTTGCCTTTTTTTTTTTTTTTGGAGGGTCTCCTGCATAGGAAAGCACATTTGTTCTATTGGATGAGTATTTTGGACTCTTATGTTTTTTTTTTTCTTTTCATTTTGAAGAAGGTAAAATATTTATATATTTATATATTTTGGATGTTGAAGGATTATAGATGACAAATATTTTGGATGTTCATGAAATAGAGACTAGGTGTCCATCGTATTGAGGCGGGAAATAATTTCCAGACTATTTTTTTTAGTATAATATGTAGGGATGGAGGATCGAACCAATTACCGCTGAGTTATGCTTGTCTTGACAACTACAAATTATTCAAACCTTATAAATATATAGTAGAAATTTTGTAACAAAAATATTTGGATGAAGTATAACAATTACGACATTAAGCAAAAACAGAAAACCAGATTTGACTCACGATTATTATCATTATTATTTCATAAAGAGTATTAGATATTATATTTCTAATTAAATATCATATCTTAAACAATACATTATAATTTATTACAGGTGTATTATGTAAGGTTTTAAATGTCAATGTCAATGAAAATGTCGAGGTCTCAATTACACGAAAATATCGATGGAAATATCGATAAAATGCCGATGTTTGAGGGATATTTTTGTAAAAATTAGAAAAATTTAAAAATAGTAAAAATATTTAAATTAACAAATAAACATTTTTATGTTTTTAAATTAGTTAAAAATAATTAATATTAATATTATATATATATTAGTGACATTTTGTTGATATTTTTCATATTTTGTCGATTTTCTTGTACTATAATGGAAGTGTCGATTTACCTCTCATATCGACGTCGAACCTATGAAATCATAGATATGTCGATGGAAATATCAACGGATGAACTTTGAAAATTAAATACCTATCATGAATTCTTTCCATCTTCCATTAATTAATTTAGTTGTTACTCTATATTTTAACCATTCTAATCCACTCTTTTAATTTTCCCTATTATTTTCCTCTCCTTTTAATTAGATTGGCTCAATATGAATGGAAAAAAAAAAAAAATTAAAATTAAGAGATAAAGCTGATAAAGGATATATATGTCCTATGCATGAAGCTGATAGATGTCATGGTTGTAGCACTAAAAAAGGGGAAATTTTGATAAATTCTACTTTATTATCATTTTATCATCCACTAATTTCTAGCTTCTTCCATATTATTTATTTTTTAAATAGACTCTAAGAGAAGATGGATAAATATAGAAAAAGAAATGGATAGAACAGAGTGTAGAAAAAAAAAATTTATATAATGGTTTTGTTTTTCTTTTCTTATATTTAAAAGTTAAGTTTTAATTTATTGACAATTTATTTAAAATTCTTATTATTTTTTAACAATTTTGTTTTTTGAAGTTATTAATATTTTGACATTTAAACTATGTTTATGTTGACTTTTCTTTAAAAATATTTTTGAAATTTAAATATATTGAATTTTTTTCTATGGAAAATTTTAGGCTTTTTTGTTTTTAGTTTTCTTTAGAGCATATTGTTCACTCACTATTCTTTTATGTTCTACTTTTTAATAACATTTCTAATCGAGCCATATTTTGAAAATTAAAAGAAAGTGCGATTATTTTAGCAATAATTGATTTTCATTTGGTTCTACTTCTTGTAACTACCTTTCAAATCTAACCAAATTAAAAATAAGTTGAAAACAAATTAAGTTTATTGGTTAAGAGTTAGAAAAGAAAAAACAAAAACAAAAAAAATGTTGACAAAGAGATGATAAAATATACTTGATTAAGTAATAGAAAAAGGATGGACAAAAATTCAATTAACCCATAAAATATTATTACTATACAAATGTCAAATCAAAAAAAGAAAAAGAAAAAGAAAATTTATAAAAAAAGATCAATATGAAATTAAATGTGCAATATATGATGAGATTTATATTAAAGCAAATACAACAGCATATGAAAAGGACTTTATGTTATTTTGGAAAAAAAAAACTTTATGTACTTTTATTAAACTTTATTATGTCATAAAATTTCTTTTGGTTCATTTACCTTTCTTATGTCCCTCCTTTTAGTAAAGAGTTAATTTCTCTATGTTATTTTAAAATTTTAGAAAAGTTTTAATTTACAAATAGACATTTTGAAAATTTAATAATCAAAATACAATAATATTCAAAATTCGAAATCAACATGGAATTTTGAATTTAATTGTTTTGCTGCTTGAGTGTTTTTTTTTTTTAATTATTATTGATTTCTTGTATTAAGAAAATAATATATATTCTTTTTGTAATAAAAAGTTGGCTTTTGAGAAATAATGTCTCTTTTGCATTGCATCTACCCTCCAAAAGAATTTGATTAATTCAATTCACCAAAATTCTTATAATTATTTGGGCCTATCACTACTTTACATCAAGAAGAAGAAAATAATACCTTAAAATATATATATATATATATATATATATATATGTGTGTGTGTGTGTGTGTGTGTGTGTGTGTGTGTGTGAAATTTGAAAAATACGAACATGATATTCAATATTAGCCAATCTTACGTATGCTTCTTTAATAGGTCGGTTTGAACTAGCCGACGTGGCCAAACAAGTCTCATGGACCAACGCAATCCATAAAAATTCAATTTATTTGAATCGATATTGACCCATATATAAATTTATAATCAAATTCAAATCATAAAGTTTTGGATTAAGTTTTTAAGTCTTTTTGAATTTTTTACAGCATGTTTTGGGTAGTCCCATTCACTAGAACTTTTCTAATTAAATTACAATTTTAACTTTTTGAATTTTTAAGTTTGTATGATTAGGTTCTTAAACTTTGAAAAATGTCTAATGGGTGAAACTTTCAATTTTATATGTGACATATCCTTTGACTTTAAAAATGTTTAGTAGGTCCCTAACTAACTCATTAGACATTTTTTAAAATTTATAAACTTATTAAACACAAAATTCAACCTTGTGTATAATAAATCTATAAAACTTTTAAAAACGTTGAATACTTTGAAGGCGTATTACACACAAAATTGAAAGTTAAAGGAACTTTTAAATTTTGGAAAAAATTGAAAGTTTAGAAAAAACTTATTAATTTCTAGTTAATTTGTTGATAATAATTAAACTCATTTTACCATTTTTGTAATCACGCATTTGTTAATTACAGTTTCTGTCATTTAATTTACTTTTTGTGTGCAAAAATGGAATGCCAGGAGAACCAGAGGGATTGGATTCTAAAGTGTGCATACGACCTGCACAAAAAAAGAAACGGCCTTCGAGGCTGAAATTAGCAAAAAATTCGGAGTGTTCTCAAGACGAGCAATAAATTTCGCATACCTATATGCGAAGGTTCTTTCTATATTTATATAGTCGATAAATGAGATCCACTTGGTAGTTTATCAGACATTACGCCATGAGTCCAGGTGTAGAATTCGTTATAGTGGAGAAGCAATTGACAACAGTTTATCCGTGAATACCTTAGCTCAGACTTGACCGCTGTTCGAGGTTATCCAGAGTCCGAAGGTTGATTCCTAAAACTCCAAATTTGAACTTTCCCAACAAAAAAAAAAAAAAAAAAAATTCAATTTTAAAGTAAGTATATTAACGGATTTAATTCTTTTAAAATCAAAATTCTAAATTGAAGTTGGAGAGAAGCCCGAAAAATGCATGGTTTCAAAATGTGTCATCTAGTTACAACTTAAAAGTCATCTTCGAGAAAAATACTTTTAAAAATGAACTCGTCTTCCTGCAGACCACAAATAAAAATTTAATAACTCTTTAATTTTTATAAACGGGAAGAAATATATCTTATGTTGCATTACTCTTTTCTACTCACCAAAATTTTAAAGACAGTTATGAATTGCTGCAACGTTGACTCAACCAAAGAAGAGGGAAGTCACTGAATAAAATTTAGACACAGGCTTCCAATTCCTAACTCCCAAACCAAATATTTCAACAGCAGTGTAAAACCTCTTTAATTTATTCACAACCGATACAAACCATCCTCCAACCCCCACCAGAAGCAACGACTCAGCAAAAACAAAGTATTACAAATACAAAAGGCTTCTTCTTCAAAATGGGAAAAAGAAACAAATAGAACAAAAATAAAGTTTTGCATAAAAGTAAACAATCAAACTGCCTTCCATCATGGTTCCACAACAAGAAAACACAACATTATTACAACACTAAAACCATCTGTCTGTTTGTCTGTCTTGTCTAATGACATTGGAAACACATTCCCTAACCGCAATGTGATGTTGAATTCTATTAACAAGAACGTGGCAAAATGGGGAGGACAAGGAGGAGGAGATACCGTTGTTTGTTGTTGATGTTGTTGTTCTATGTACAGCCATGCTCTACGCAGCAATCAAGGGCGGATCCAACGGTACGACGGTGTCTGGAAAGTCGGTTCTTGGTCCTGCTAGGGAGTAGTATGCGAGTATATGTGCAGGGTGCTCAGCTACCACCCTCTCCCCGACTTGATCGATCACGGTGACTCGTCTCGATGGGATCAGCTCGATGTTCCAGAAGGGACGCGCCATTTCAAGAAGATCACGGCCTGTTGAGGATCCTCTGTAGCCTTGAACCCAGAGGTACCTAAGAGAAGTCAGTTGCAAAACGGAGGCTGCCAAAGCTTTCTCACTGAAGCAGCAGCCCCTCATCTCAAGTTTCTGAAGGCTGGGGCAGCCGAGAGAGAATTCCATCAGCCCAGCATCAGACTCCCCAACATAACCAAGAAGCATCCATCTTACATTTGGGCTGTACCTCCCTATGTAACCAAGACCAACGTCCGTCAACCCACCAGGCCGAAGATACAGAGCAAACCTTCTCAGCTTTGCAGAACACCCCCTCAATAGCGCTTGAACTCCATTGTCAAGTGGCAAATCTGGTATCGTCAGTTCTCGGTCCAGCAGGACAAGGCGAAAATCGCAGAGATTCTTCGAGTAAGTGCCGATGCATTCGAGAGAGTAGTTTGTGATATCCGATACATACACAGCTAAGTATTCCAGTTCCAGACACCCCTGAGCCAAAGCAATCAATCCTCTTTGTGAAACAAGACCCTCTTCATCCTCCGGTCCTTGGTCGTCAGCACCTCGCTCAATTCTAAGCCTTTTCAGTTTCTTGCAGTGCTGAGCAAGTACTTCTAATCCTCTATCTCCGATGACGTTTCTGGTCTGTTCAGAGGAGAAAAAATATCTATTAGACAATACTAAAGATTGCCCACAAATCGTTGCACTAGGTTGATGTAATTCTATTAATACCAAAGCTTCTGTTGACTGAATTGATACGAATTTTTGCAGTATATAATTATACCCCAAAAAGAGACGCGAAACAAGTAAAAACAGATCCCCCATTAAGTAGAATGGGCAAACAAAATTAAACTCAGAATTGAATGAAGTGGAAATCCCCCAAAAGACAACGAAAGTATGGAAAAAGGGATAGCAGGGCTCTTCGAAAACGCATAAATGATGTGTGTATATATATATACCATATTTACATCCAACGTCAACCAGAGTAAAAGATACTTGAACTAAAAAATAAAAGGAAGTTCACAAAATGGAAGTAAAGGAAAGAGGAATGGACTAAAAAAATTTCCCCCCAAGTCCACGTGGCCATCAGAAATAAACCCAAAATGGTTTTGATATGTGTGAGAACTCGTATAAAAGAAACAAATTATACTAAAGAAAGGGTGAGACTTAAGACATCTCCCCATGAGATATTCAGAATTAAACCCAGAGTTGAATGAAGCGTTCTAACTACAGCGATGGCGAAGCTAGGACAGGGGCAATCTGAAAACAACATCCAAATGATATACTTATACTCCATGCCAACTAGAATTCTATGAAGAAAAAATGAGAGAACTTAGAAAATGAACTTGATTTGAATACCTCAAGGACTTCTAAGTTGGGGCATCTTTGAATTAAAATACAATGATCCTCGGTATGAAGCAATGCATACAAGAGATCCAACTTCTTGAGTAGGTTTGCAAAAGGGTAGACTATTGGCATTTCATTCCTTCCCATGTATGTAAGACCCAAATGGCGGAGATTCTGGGGCAAGGATACAGCGGCGTACTTCTCTGGTTGATCATTGAAGGAACCACCGCAGAACTCTTCCAGAGAACCAGCAGCGCGAAAGAAGCCCACGAGATGCAGGATTTCACAATCATTAATTTTCACAGAAATTAAGGAACGGCAGTTTCTGGCTATAAGCTCAAGATCTTCGAATTTGACTTTGATAAGATCTGTCATGTAAAAATTTAACGTCTCAAGGACTGTGTTGTTCGTGGCAAGTTCATGTAGCCATTCCCCATCTTTCTCGGTAATTGTGCTCTCCTCCAAAAACAACGTTTTTAAACTCCTGGAATATCGTAAGAAAAAACTAAGAGTGATATGGAAATCTTGGAGGAATTCTAGATCCCAGAATATATATGGGAAAATGAACTAACATATAAGATGATGAATTATATGAAGCAAGAAAAATCATGAGTAGCGCATTCAAAAGTCGCTTTATTATTAATTTCTACACGGAAAACAAGCTATTAAGTTCATAGACGTAATCAAATGCAATATGACATAATTGCTATAATTGCATGATCAATCAAAATTATGAGGTCATTTAGGATCACTTAAATCAGTTGCGTTCTTCATCCTCCAACTCCCAAAATGTTGAACCTTCTTTATAAATGTTGTAACTTGTAAGTTGGCAGATTCTTTCGCTTTGTTTCAGCTTCTTATCTCTTTCGTTTAACAGTTAGAACAGAAAAGCATAAGACATCATAAAATCGTATCAATAACCCAGAAAAGAGAAAACAAAATACAAAATAAAAACCCCACGAAAAAAAAAAAACTAGAAAATGAAAAACCAAAAATAGAAGTAAAACATTAATAGAAAAGATCAGGAGATTTCAGCTTTTATTGTCGTTGCATACAAAAATTAATGCGTTCTCTGCATCTCAAAAATTTTGAATGGCCAGAAATTTCAGCTTTAACAAAACAGCAACGAAAAATCCCGAAAGACCAATTCCAGAAGGCAGAAAAGATTTCTAGATTCTGTTTAGTAGAGTGATTTTGATATACCGAGAGCCTTAAACGAAATGAAATCTTGATTTAAAACCTAGTTTCGAAATCAAATCAGATACCTGCAGGAGCGTCCAATATGGAATAGGCCATCGGTGGAGAACCCAGAGCATTTATCGAGTTTAAGCGACTGAAGAACACGGCCCCGAGCACGAGCAAGAAGCTCCAGATCCGAATCTACGACAATCATTCGCCGGAAGTGGAGAGACTTCAAGCAATTAAAAGAGTCCGCAATTTCCCTCACCCACGGGGTAACGTAGCCTCCCCAATCCTCCGGTATTAGATTAAACATCGCCGCCCTGGGCTTCCCTTTCAATTCCAGAGATTCCAGATGTATGAAACGCCGCCGTAGCCGCTCCGGCGTCGTGGTGTAGCAAAGAGCGATGGTGACATGCTTCCGAGTGAGCGCATCGAGCTCGTACCATCTGCGGCAAACCTGCGAGACTGCGTCACGATCTCTCGGGTCGTGAATATAGGGCATTACACAGCCAAGAACCACATCTGACATCCCGATAATCATTCTATTACCTCTTCCTTCATCCATAACTCGGATTAAAGCTGAACAAACAGTCTCAAAAACACTCTCCACCACTTGGTTCAACTCGAACTCGAAGTTAAAATCAGAATAACAAAAACTTGCAAGTTTCAGCTCAAATTCTTACAAATTCAGTCAGAAAAGCTCTTCAAATAAACAGACAACAAAATCTTCCCAAAAAAGAAACTAGACTCCAAATCGTCGACGGTTAAAAAAAAAAAATCAGTTGAAAATCCGTTGGGAAATAGACCAATCCAGAATCCAGCTCCGAGATGTAATAAATAGGATCCAGGGCGAATAATTGGAGAAATCAGAGAAAAGCTCCGGCAGGAAGGAGGAGGCAATCGGATCGAGGAGGAATCAATCGGGAATCGACGGATCATGGAGGCGGCGGGGGCGAAGTGAGATACAGAGCGACGGCGGCGGGGAAGCTAGGAAGGGAAAACAACGGCGGAGATCGGCGGGGAGAAGCATCAGACGACGTCGAGAATCTGGGAATTTTGTGAAGCGGTTTTGGATCAGACCTAGAAGCTAAAACTCGAAGACTTAACTAATAATATGCGCCTCAAAAAAAAAAAAAAAGGAGGAAGAAGAAGAAGTGAAAAAAATAAAAAAGGAAAGAAAAAGGGGAAAAAAACAGAAAGCAGGGATTTTAAAAAAAAAATAATAATAGTTTTTTATTATTGTTATTATTTTTAGAGTTTTAAGGGCAGGGGTTTTTGGTAATAGATAAAAGAAGAAACGACAAGAATATAAAAGACCAATAGGATTTCAGCGCTCCAAAAGCTGAGATGTGTTAGACGCTGATTAGTGGCTAGCTGGATTTGACGTGGCAGAATCCTATTGTTTAGCTTCCTGTGTACTCCCTGTACCCAATTATTGCTCTTGGTAGTTCTGCCGTTAAGTTAAAAGACGAATTTAGAAATTTTCCTTTTTCCGTATTTATTTATTTATTTATTTTCCTTCATTCTCTCATATTTAATGCCATTGCTTTGCTTTCATTTAGTATATTTTTTAGGTTTAAAAATAATTTGGGTACATGTATTTTTATTTAACTAATCATTAAACTTTAGATTTGTAACAGTTAAGTTTTGTATGTTTAAATTGATGGCAATAGGATTTTTTATATGTGTAAGTTATAAAGAATAAAATGTTATGTAATAAAAAAAATTATACTTAAATTTGATTATATTTTTCATGGTGTGGACTCAGACTAAATTGTTACAACTTTAAACAAGGTACTAAATTATTATATATGTTAAAGTTCAAGGTCTAAATTATTATCCATTTGAAAATAGGGGATTAAATCATTACAAACTAAAATCCACTGTCTAAATCGTTATTTTAGAGAAGTATGTGAACCATAAATATTTTTGTAACCTATTTTCTAAAAAATATGAATGAATTTCATTGAAATGTAAAGTAAACTTCAAATAAGTGTTGCAAATTTTATAACTTTCATTTGAAAGAATGGTTAAAAATGTGGTGGGAAATGATGAGATTTAGAGAAGACAATTAAAATTAGATTATCAAAATCTAATTGGTTAAATTAGATTTTTATGTCTGATTTTTTTTATTATTAAAATGAGTGGACGATTGTGATTCAAACCTAATTAAAATTAAAAACAATAAAATCTTAACTATTATTCATAGGAAAAATTTTGGCTCTTAACTAAGCATTGTGCTCACCAGGATCTAAGATATATATCAATTATCAAACTATATCGGTTTAACAATGCTACGTACATATGTGTTGACTTTTTACTTTTATTTTTTTGTTATTTTATAAAGCTTAATATCTCTTCAATTATCTCTCTATTTCTTAACTCTCATTTTTTCTCTTCCGGCTCACTTCTTCATTTTTCTCTCTTTTGTAAGGTCTCACCTCCCATTTTTGTCTCTCTTTTTTCGGTTTTTAAATTTCTATTTCCTAAAATCAGGAATACCTCTTTTGTTATTAGTTTATTTATTTTTTAATTTATTGTATCTTTTTATCCAAATTTACTGTTTTTTTTTTCAAATTTACTATATCTTTTTTTTTCAAATTTATTGAAGTTTTTTTTATTGTATCTTTTTAATAGTACCATGTATTTATTTTTCAAAAAGAATATTTTTTTCCTTTGTTACAATAATGTTTTTGTTATGCTATTTTCCTCGGCAAACAAAACTCATATATTTTTTTTTCACAATCTCAATGTACAATAGAAAGTTGAACTTTTTTTCCTTTAATTTTTTTTTGTCTTTTCATTTATTTTTTTCTCATCTTTTAAATTAAATTAAATTACATTATCCACTTTCAATAGTTGAACTAAACTGAAAGGGTGAAAATAATTAAACTAGTCATTGTTTATTCTCGAGTATGAGATATCGTTCTCATATTATTGCTCTCGAACTCCCAATTCAATTAAACTGTTCAAAATAGATGGTAGTATTTTGTTTAGAAGATGAGAAAAAATGATAAGAAAAAATAAAAAAAGCAACAAATTTGGTTGTACCTTTAAATTGTGGAGAGATATTTGTGGGAGGTATTTGTGATTATTTCAACTTGGATAAGTGAGACGGTAGGAAGAGAAAAAATAGGAGATATTAATGAGATATCGAGCTTTAATAAATTAGTTAAAAAATGAAAAAAGACAACACTTGTTTATTGTTATTGGGCCACGGGACACGTTGGAGGAGCGAAATTTTTTCCTTATTCGAAGGGTGTATGATAACGAAAAGAAAATATACACATAATGATATGTTAATATTTTTAGTCCAACACTAATATAAAAAGACTAATGTATAGTTTTTCCGGGTTAGGACGTATTATTATAAATTTATCTTAAAAGTATATATTTGATATATGTCAAAAAAAAAAATATCACCGATAAATATGAATACTAAAAATATGATTTATAACTTATTTAAAAATTGTAAACTATAGTTATGTATTATTTGAAATAATCTAATTTTAAAAATATCTATCAATATTAATATTTTCGTAAACATTTCTATAAGATTAAAAATTCGACGGTCTTTATCGGTGATCTTTCCATTATTTAGGTCATTATTTTATTTTTTATTATCTATTCTTAAAAGTTAAGATTTTCCCCCACATTTTTTATAAATATTTTACTCTATTTTTCAAGGGTATTTTCACGATCATAGCAGAAATCTATTTACAATAATCTATTTTTTCCTTTTTAAATTAGATAAAAATTTCAAAAAAAAAATATATTCATTATCAATTTTTCAAATTAGAATGAAAAACCAAATATAGTATAAGTTTCCAAAAGATAAAAAGGACAAAGAGCATAAGAAAGTATGTCTTGTCCTAGCTTATTACAAACCGAGTTGTGTTTACTTTTTTTAATTTTAAACAAATAAAGTTTGTTTTATTATACATAAAAGAAATCCTCTTTTACTTTAACTTAATTATTTTTTGTCACGTTTGAAATGAAAATAACACAAAATTTAATTAGTATCCTATATCTTAGGTTTAGATTATATTTTGGTCTTATGTCAAAAAAAAAAATTGGTTTCTAATATTTAAATATTTTATTATAATCCATAAGCTTTGCATAAAAAGTCGGTTTTAATTATTATCGTTATTTGTCCCTAAATAATTTAGCAAAAAAATTGACATGATTTTGAAAATGAATTTTTTTATTTATTTACAATAACAAGTTAATGGTTGAATGATAGCTCTTAAAAATAGGTTAAAGAAATACTATATATATATTTATTTTTTTTCTCTAAATTTTAATTTATTGAGATTGAAGTGTGAACTTAATAAATGGTGAAAAAAGTACTATCCATTACTCCAGTTTTCGATTTTAAAATAGCTTTTTTATCTACATCTATAATTTTGACGTTGAGTTTTCACACTTTTTATTTGATATGCAAATTCAGATTTTATTTCTTGTTTTTATATAGAATATGTATTTGATAGGCTTGAGAATTTGAAATTTTAAAATAAATTACATAAAAGAAAGAATTTTTCTTTGATAAATATATTATATCAGGTTATAAATTCATTTCATTTTTTTAAAACTAAAAAAGGTAAAATACAATATATTAATGGTTAGATTAATTAATATTATTTTAGATTTAATTAAATATTTAGTTGGTAACTACCACTCGTTTACAAATATACTACTAAAGTACACCTTAAATATTGTTATATTGAGATTGAATTTTCAAATATGTTACCAAACACATATCTAAAAATACTAAAAATTATTCTATTTTCACTGAATCTTTAGATTTCTATTTTCAGATCACAAATCAAATATAATTTTAGTATAATTTTAGTAGTTGGATTTCTTTGACTATATTTAAAGGTATTTTCATGGTTAAATTAATATTTAGGAATTTTCTAATTCATAAATTACTAAACAGTTTTCTAATTCAATTTCGCTAGCCTACGAATGAGAGTAAAAAAAATCAGTTTTCGAACAATGGCCAAAAAAGTGTTCATTTGGGGGCAGAAATGGAAGAAAAAATAATTTAAAAAATTAAAAAAAGAAAAAGAAAGCAACAATGGCCATGGAGTTTGGAGAACTCATTGGATAGGGACGGAAGAGTTTATGCTCTCAATACTAATTATATTTTATAAATTTTACCCTTAGTATTATTGAAGCAGCAAATCTAATTTATTATTATTTTGATGAACATTTAGATAGGAAAAAAAAAAAGAAAAATGCATTTACGTTCTAAATTCGATTAGAAAGATTTTAATCATAAAATATATTCAAATAAATCTTTGAATCCATACTCTTCTCTACTATGATTTTCTTTTATTTGTTTTAATATGTGGATTTAAAAGTCTCAAAATTTTATTATGTTATGAGAAGGAAATAATAAAATGACTTTAAGTTTGATAATGAACCCAAAACAAATATGAAAAAAATGTAAAGATGATAAGTATGAATGAAATTTAAATAGCATTAAAAAAAGAAAAAAGTTTTAAATTTAAGATTGCCTAAAAAAAATCCGTCTAAGACCCTCTGATTGCCTTAAGTTGCCTTGACGGATATAGTAGAAACATTTATTAATACGAGAATTAAGAATCGTGTGATTGTTGTATTGTCATGTAGTTACGTGTCTTAAACATATTAACAAAACAAACAAAATACACATTACAAGAAATAAGAAACAATTACGATGAAACAACTAAAATTAAATGCATTTTATTAATAACAAAGCCACAAGTAAAGGAGAGGAAGATGAGCTTTACTTTTAATTAATTATTGTTGGTACATAAAAAAGTAGTGGCTTCAAATATAGGTGATACTAAAGGGACAAGTACTATTTGAACTCTTTCCGTAGGTTCCAGAATTAGGGTTAGATTCATAAATGTTAGCAAAGTACAAAGTTTAGGAAAAACTTCACATGTGCAAGATAAGACAGTGAAGAGCTTAATTAAAATGATAAATGTAGGAACTTGAGCCAACATCACTTTCTCTTTCCAACTCTACTTTGAAAAAAAAAAAAAAAACGATCAAGATTACAAACGAAAACGGATTATATTTGTTTCATTTGACCCCTCGAAGCAGAAAACAGATTATATTTGTTTCATTTGACCCCTTGAAGTACATGCTGGTTTTGGAAATAAGTAGGTTATTGCTTAATTGTTTGATTGGGGAAAGTCGATCAAGACCAAATGAGATCTAGATAAGTTGGGATAGCTAGTTATGCAACCTGGTCTTGGTCGTTGCACATGTACTTAATTCCTAGTAGTCAATAGAAGTATCTCGACCCAATTGCATGAGATTAGATGCGAGCTTTAGTATGTGGTATTGGTCCGCATATATATGTGCATCTTGCCAGCTGAATATGACTCAGGTTCAAGTGGTAATGTATTGGGCAAGATATACAGGTAGTGTAGAGTAGAAGATATGTCTAAAATACGTTTATTTTGTGTCTAAAGTTAGTGTGGTATGAACACAAATTTATAGTTCTGATTATATATTCTCCATTCTAAATAGAATTTAAGTGATTCAAAAATTAAAGTTTTGGGATTGAAAGATATATTATTCATTTAAAAGAATAGTGATCATGTATACATATAAACAGTAATTCTTGATCATCGAAGCCGACTATGACCAATCATGTGGTCTAAACAAATTAAGATAGTATAAGTCCTTGTTCATTGTATACATTTGTGTTTAAAGTCTCCGATAATAAAGGCGAGTCTTTGGCCGAGCGCACGGTTGGTTCTCACATGTGGGATGATGTGACTTTGATATCACCAAGGTCCAAACTAGTATATAGTGGGTGGAGTATAAATATATGTAGAATTATCATATTCCATACTAAATAGAATTTAAGTGATTCAGACAATAAAAGTTTGGAGAGTTACATTATGATCATGTCAAGACTTTTAATAAGTTCATACATTAAGTTAATTGACTAATATATTTTTATTAAATAAATATTTGAAGCCTTTTATAAATTTTAATATAAAATAAATTTAAGATACTACGATAAAATGTGGTTTTAGTTTTTACAAAAATTTCAAATACAATTCCATAGACCATGAACCTTTGTAAAAATAAAATAAAAATGAAATAAATAAATGCAAATTGGATTACA
This sequence comes from Momordica charantia, assembly GCF_013281855.1. Lineage (NCBI taxonomy): Eukaryota > Viridiplantae > Streptophyta > Magnoliopsida > Cucurbitales > Cucurbitaceae > Momordica > Momordica charantia. Next base: position 25,332,131 of record NW_028275167.1, on the reverse strand, counting down.
TCATAAAGTAAAATAGTTATATTTTTTTAATTATGAGTTTTAGGTTATAACAAGGTTTGATGTCGATCAAAATGGCGAGGTCTCAATTTCATGAAAATATTGATGGAAATATCCATAACATGTCAATGTGGATATTTCTGAAAAGGTTATAAAGATAAAAAAAAATTCGTGAAATATATTTAAATTAACAAATAAGAATTTCATAATTTCTAAATAAGTTAAAAATAATTAATACTAATATCATGTCTATATTATTGGGACTTTGTTAATATTTTTTATATTTTATTTGATTTTTTATAATATTATGGAAATATCAATTTATCTATTATGTCGATGTCGAATCCATGAATACATAAAAATGTCGACATGTCGACAAATATTTAATACCATTGGTTATAAAGAGTTGAAAGTGACCTTCTTTCTCCTGTAACTGTTTAACTTCATTTATTGTAATATAAAAAAATTTTGAAATATTTATTATTTAGTTTATCAAAAATAAAATATAAAAGGTAAACTTCAGAATTGAGGTATTTATTTTAGGACCTTCCATATTGAGAACTATTTAATTATTTATTGTAATATAAAAAAGTTTTAAAATATTTATTATTTAGTTTACCAAAACCAAAATATAAAATACAAATTTGCTGAATTATATGCTCTACCTGCTTAAAAGAAAATGGAAAAAAAAGTACAAAATTAAATTAACAATACAAAAAGGGGTTATTGTTATTGGACAAGTTGATTGAATGAAGCTCCAATGATGAGAATGGTTTTATTGTAAAACAATTTGCATTATTTGTTTGACTATTATGAACCGACTCGTAAATAGCTCCATTATTAATTGTCCTTCAACTTATAAAATATATATATATATATATATATATATATATATATAATTAATTAATATATGCCCCTCAACTTTGGCTATATTACATAGAATTGCCATTTTCTTTTTCCTTACCCACTCATTGGAGGGAAGAATAATCTCTAATTACAAACAAAAAATTGAATTTTGAATGCAAAATTTTTCTTTTCTGCTTCACCTCATTCTCATTTTAACCTCTAAACATTGCATTAAAATTTATTTTAATCTTTACCATCATGACAATTTAATTATAAGTACATGTTTGTTTGTTTTTTTTTTCTTTAAATTATTTTATGATATTTTTTAAGGAAAATAATTTATAATGTCCTTTATAATGATATTTAAATTTATTGCACCCCTAACTGTCAGATGTAATTTTTTTTCTTTCTTTATTTGGTAATTTGGAGAGCCCTTCTTCTACGGGAACAATGTGTCCCCTCCTCAAGCTATTTTTGAAACGTAAATAAAATTTAGGCAATTATTATGTTTTAAAATTTTGATATATATTATTGTTGATGATTTTTCTTTTTTTAGAATATTGGAGTTGTTCTTACTTCTAAAATACAAAAATTATGAATAGTGATCAAATTGTGGGAACAAAAATGATTAATATGAACACGGACGGTTATTTATTGTTTTTTATTTTTACTTTTTTAGAAATATAAGTGTTTGATAAACTGTTCATGTTTCTTATTTTTTGCTTTTTAAAAAAAATTTCCAAAATTTCATTTTTTACCATTTCTAATTTTTTTTCTGGAACATAAATAAAAGCATTATTGTGTCATTCTTTACATACAAAATGCATCTTAGGTATTAAAAATTGAATATAACATAAAAATTTTGAATATTTAATTTTTATACAACAAATTTACATTTTTATTTTAAAATTTTAGAGAACGAGAAACAAAAAACGGATACCAAACCTGTATTTATGTATTTTTCCAATAAAAAAGAAAGAACGAGAAATAAGAAAGAATTACTGAATCCAATTATGATTTTATTTATTGTAAAAGAATAAACAATAAACATGAACATTATCAGACAGATTTTAGGTATTTCTAGGTATTTGTTTTCCCTCGAGAAAGTAGAGATGAGAAAGATTTTTTTTAATTAGTAATAAAAACAAGAAAAAAAAACATGATTAAAATAGGCTTTGAATTCTCTCATTACTCATACATAAAATCAAATTGTTGCAACTTCGAGCTCTCTCCAAACTATTTATAATGTGATACTTTTATAAAGTAGTAAGCATATATTTGTTTAAAAAAATGTACAAACATTATAATTTAATTAACTCGAGATTCCTAAAGTTTAAAATTTACTTATTTTTAGTTCATGTTGTTAACATGTATCAATACATTAATAAAAGTATTTGGATGAGGAAGCATATCTATACCTAGTTGTATGGAATATTGATTTTGATAAAGAAGTATAATTGGACAACCAACAATTACACTTAGGCTCTAATTTTAACTCAATAAACTAACCTCATCCAAATTTTATCCAATAGAGTGTCACATTAATCTTCTATTTATTAGTGTTAACCATGAGATTTTTTAAGGATGTAATTGAAAAGTTTTATAAATTTATAATTTATTACCTGTAATAGAGTTACTTTGGTTGGTGATATAAAAAAAATCATAGTTGTTTGATAATTTTGGTGGTAGATTTGAAAATTAAATCTCAATTTAGAAAATTATTCAAAGAGTTTAATAGTATATTAGTAAACCACTGGTAGTGGTAATTATTTTTTATAATATATTATATTTTATAATTTTTAGTTTTAACAAAAATGAAATGAGTTTACCACATGATATAATATATTTATCAAAGTTTTTTATTTCTTTGTTAATGTAGTTTTGTATTTTAAAGTTTCAAATTCAGACCAACATGAACATAGTTCAGCGGTAATTGAAACTTGTTTTGATCGAGAGGTCATGAGTTTGAATCATCCATCCCTATTCGTTGTACTCAGAAAAATAAAAATGATATTTTTAGATTTAAAAATTAGAAATAGAATCGGGATCGTGTGCGAAACAAATCTTTAATTCCAATTAAAAGTAACTCAACCGCAAATGAAGATGAGAAATGAATTAGATGCTTTCTAATTAAAGGAAAGCTTCATGATTTTGACCAAAAACAAAGAAAATTGGCTAATGGCAGGGTGCTTTTTTGCTTTCAACTGTACTAAAAAAATATATATAATACCAATTAGGGAATAATAATATTGCTAAAAGTCCATTAGGCATCTTAATGAGTCACTTTAAAACTTTTGAAAATTGGTGCACTCCACTTTGAGCATTCTAGAAATTGTTTAAAAAAAACTATAACCATTCATTGATTTAAATTAATTTAAACTATAATTTCAGCTGGTGTCTCTCATTTGTTGTTATGGCCCACCAAACAAAACCTAACACTTTTTATTCCATTAACCACCCCCAAGTCATAGGACTTCATTACACATTAAATTTTATTTTATTTTATTTTTCATTTGTAGCTATTATGACGACGGATTTGGAAAATCCATGAATTTATAGGTTTAAATATTATTTTTGTCCTTTTTACTTTTGATTTTGATCTATTTTGGTCAATGTATTTCTAAATTTTGTTCATCATATTTTTTATCTTTTTCTTTTTATTTTTGAAAAATCACCTTTGATTAATGCAACCCCTAGTATCAGCGGTAGTTATCTTATTTTTTTTCCTCACAATTTTAGTACGACATTGTTTCTTATTAAATTTTTTAAAATGTAGCCATAAATTTTTATTTAAAGGGATTCCATTGTGTATGTCATTTGTGTTAAAAGACCAAAATAAACATTTTATAAAAGTAAACCAAAACGAACATTTTGAAAGTATAAAGACAAAAATGAGCTAAAATACAGTGACCAAAATAGTATTTAAAACAAAAAAAAAAGTAAATAGCAGATAATTTGTCATTCATACAGCAATTTGTATGACACTTTAAAAAGTTGGATTTGGCATAAATATATTAGAATTAGAGAGATGAAAAGTCATTTTGCTAGATAAAAACAGACATCTTAATTCGGCTACCTCTCCCACTCATTAAGACAGAACATCATAAATGAAACTTTACTCCATACTTCAACAATGGGCGAGACCTACTAAGATCTTTACCAATAAGATCTTCATTGCATGTAGCGCTATGTTCAATTGTCAGTGACAAGAGACCTAATCTTCATTAACTATTTCTGACAGACATTGAACGTTTATTGCGCAGTTGTTATAAAAGACAAAACGACTCAACCAGAGAACTAATAACATATAGATTTGAAGTGTGTATCTAGTAATTCGTTGGTAGTTTTCCCTCAACATCCTCCTTAAAAGGTATTGTTTTCTTGCAATCAAATCAAACTCCAGAGAGAGCAAATTTATACAGCATGGCCCACATCCCTCCATGAAAGCCACTTTTGGGAACCTCTTGTGGAGAAAATTTTAGAGTATATTATGATCCAATATAGAGCATAAATCTAGAAATTGTTGAATAAGAATATGGTTTATAAGACCTATAGATATAAAATTCATTTTGAGAATGATTAAGATCTGTCTCCAACAAATGAAATTCAAAACTAAAAGTTTAATCCTTTAATCTATTTAATTATTATGTCTATAAATCAAGGACCAATGGCAAAAGTTCAATGGATTGAGGGTAATAAAGCCTATTGGTAGTTGAATATAGAATTGTTTTGAGCAGCTTTTTCTTAGGAAGCAACCAACTAATTATTAAATTATGGGTAGATATGCTATATGCTTTATAGTCCATAGTTTAATTAATTAAGCCCCATAAACTTTAAACTTTACCCCCCAAAAAAAAGCCCATAAGATTTTGATAGTATGTGTTGAAGGGTTAGAACCAAAGACATTTTAGAATATGGTTTATAAGACATGCTTGTATATTTGTCATAATCTTTTTTTTTGGTTGGAATATGGATATCAAAAGGCACTTGTATAATCAAAACTTATTATGAGACTATATGATGTATTTATAAGTTGGCAAGATTTGAACTCAAAAACATTATTTTTTTTTTTTTATGGCAGAGTTCATAAATACTCTCTCATATATTGAAATATACTAGCATATGTACTATGGTATGAAATAGAGATGTAATAACAATACAATGGTTTGAACTTTCGACCGACCCTTATGCTCGGATATCGCATTAAATTACTATTAGACCCAAAATTTAATTAGACGAACAACCTATATCATTATTTGAATTGACGAAGAAAGTATACTACATGGATTCGAAGTTTCGAACTCAAGATCTCTTGTATGTTTAGAGAGAAAAAACTAGAGGCAACACATACTATCCTAAATTTAGGTCCCTTGGATAACATTTCTATTTCTCATTTTTCATTTTAAATTTTTTTAGAAACATAAGCCTTTGATTACTATTTATGTTTCTCCCTTCTCATTTTTAAGGAATGTTGTGCCACAACAACATCAAGCTCCTTGTTTTCTTGCTCCAGTTTTTTTTTTTCAAATTTTAGATAAAAATATTATTTTATCATTTTTACTTATAAAATACATAATAAATATTTTTAAAGTAAAAATTTTGAATATTTAATTTTCACATAAATTTTTATTTTTCCTAGTTTAAAATTTTAGAAAACAAGGAGCGAGAAATAGTTACCCAATGCAATTTTTTTTTGTTATTGAAGAAAAGATTAAAAAAACAAAAAACATAAATATTACTTTTTTTTTTAAGTATACACTAATTCTAGTAGTTTAATGGAGGGGAGATGAAAGGGATGGTACAAAAATGGTCCCCAACCCAATTGCAAAGTGTACCATAGAACTAATCACTTTATTTTTTTTTCTTTGCCCTTTTTAATTTGTAATGTAGGCTACAAACAAACCCATAACCCTAAAGTTGTTGCTTTGTTGAATTTCAATCACAAACTTTCATCTGATCTTTTTGGGGCACTCTAATTATTAATTGCTTGTACAAACAAACAATATTTATTCAAACCCATTGGGAATCACACAATTGGGACTTTAATTTCTCTCTCCTGTGGGAAAATCTCAGATTTTCTCTGAGAAAATTGATGGGAAAAAGAAAAGAAAAGAAAAATGTAGGGCAAGTCTGACGTCATTGTTTTCTATGAAGGAGATGGGAACCCCTTTTGCAATAATTTAAGCCTTTGAGGTTTCCAAGTCAATGTCACACCAAAACGACAAAACAATGATTGAAAATTTTCTTGCTATGGTCATGGCCTTGCTTTTCAATGGGTTAAATCTCGAGTTTGATCCTCAATTTTTGGAGTTAATATCAGTTTAATCTTTGTAATATTAAAAATGTTTATAGATGTTTGAATTTTAAGGCTGGTTTGGCAGTGTTTTGATTTCTTATTTCTGTTTCTTTCATTTTTAATAAAGAATAATAGAATTGTATAGTCCAACGTCCATGAATTCAATGATGATCAAATAATATTTATATTTATGTATTGTAACAAATTGAAAACGGAAACAAAAATCAAGAAACTTGTTTTGATTGTTTCCATATACAATTTTGAGAATTTTTTCAAAAAAATGAGAAACAAGATACATATTTAGTTGCAAAAAAATGGGCCCTAAAATGTTGTGTTTATTTAGTGTAGGTTTTTGAATGTTTAAATTTGAATCTAATAGGTGTGTCTATATTAGAGAGACTTTTTTCTAATACAACAATTTGGGGATATGAGGATCAAAATCCCTGACCTCGAGATAAGTAATACATGTCAATTATCGTTGAGCTATGTTCATGTTGGTAGCAACAAACACTTATTACATACAAAATAGAAAGTTTTGAGATCTATTAAAAGCTTTTGAAGTACATAGACTAAATAGACACAATCTTGAAAATCCACGGACACACTAGAAACTTTTTAAAATGTAGAGACTAAATAGATACAATCATAAGAGAGATTGTTTTGGCGTGAAATTAACCTGATCTCAAGATAAGCCAAAAACGATATTTTGAGGTCTTTCAAGAACCTGCAAAAACGAAAAAGTATACTCTAATGCACTCAAGTCATAGTAATTTATCTGAAGTTATCTCAAGACGAGCTACCAATAATGTACATACTTGCATATGTGATACTTGCTCACTATTTATACTAGGAGTAGGTAAGTTCTGCCATTGGCATGGCATAGCTTCGACTGGCTCGAGAATTTGTTGAGGTCTTAGATAACGAATTCATCATTCTCTCTTAGGGGGCATCATGTTACTATTACTATTTTGAAACACATGTTATTTTAATTTTATGTACCTCATAATATAGTATAATTTATATTTTCTACGATGTTGATAAATTTACCTAGTATTGTAAATTCTTCCATTCATAACAACGAGTTTATTTACATCAATTGTTAGATTATAGAAGAAGCGGTCGGATCCCATTTTTGGACTCTGAGACTATATCAATATTCATGGGTTCCATCTTAAAACCAATTGATAATGAGAAGAGTAGTCCATATCTATTATAAACCATTGTAAGGTCTCTTTTCTTTTCAACGTAACATCTTTAATACTAACTCATACTATTTATATGTACCTTAAAATACAATATGATAGGTCTGTTTTTTAATGGTCTTCAAAAAGTTAAGCAACTAAATTGTCTTGAGAAGAGCCCAGCTCAGTTATTCTTTATTTGAGATAATTAAAAAATATTTTTTTTAAAGGTGCATTTAAAAGTGATTGACCTAAAATAAGCGGAAATTCTCACAACAGAGATAAGGTTTTTAGGCAAGTAGAAACTGAAAATAAAACGATATGAACTAATTAAAAGTAACAATTTAGCTCAACCGGTTAAAATCCATTTTTTCTATAAGAAAGGGAGTTCGAACACTCGTAAAAAAAAGCTTTAAACTTGAAATGAAATAATATTATACTATTGTCGAGATACAGAGAAGTCCGTTATTTTAATCCGAACCACGAACCGAGAGGTGAAAATTAATTGATTGCCCAAGGGAATCAATTCTGTTTATCACCTTCAATATTGGTCTATTTTTAAGCCATTTTCATGGAGGTGGGATCCCAGGAGGAATAAATTAATGGAAAGGCTAATCTTTATGGTTTTGCTTTGGGGGCACCACGAATACTATTGGGTAACAAAACTTTGGAAGAAGAAAACGGCAGTTGGAATTTGATTTAAAAAATATTGAAGATCTGTTGGTGAAATTTGGTATTTGTCTTCAATTTTTAATTTAATTTTGGTTCGAATATTATTTTAGTTTCTCAGTTAATTTGATTCATTTTGAGTCCTGTAGTTTTAAAAAGTTTATTTTGACATGTATTTTTAATTTGCGTTCATTTTAGTCTCATTGTATTTATTCGTTTTGCTCACTATTTTTAAAAAATAATCAAATTAGTTTCTATTTGCTTTTAACGATAAACAAAAATTATAAAATGATAATTGATAAAGATCTTTTTTTTTAAGTATATGCAGACCAAAATAATGAAAATTAAAGTAAACAAAAATTGAAAACATAATCATCAAAATAAAATGAAAAGTAGTAAGTAGTAAAATAATATTTCAACCTTTAATTATAAAGTGATAATTGATAAGCATATATTTCTTTACAATAATCTCTAATTTCCACATTTGGGACAAGGAGATGGGTTGGACATGCACAGCCACTTTTCGTAAGTAATCTTTTATTGTTTTTAAATTAAAATTTTGTTTTTTCCTATATAAAATTGATTTGACGTTCAATTTAGTAAATCAAGTTGTTTTTCTTTTTAAAAAATATTTTTTTAATACCATATCAACATCATTAATATTTATAAAATTAAGAATAATGTCTAATAGCAGTGAATAATTCACAGAGATTAACAAGTAACATAGATCAAGCTTCTTGAATCAAACCGTTCGGGTTGGACCATCCAACTCGAACCGATCATACCTAATCAAGTCAGTCCACTTAAACCAACTCAATGAGGCTCTCTCTATAAGTAAGAGAAGAGATCTGTAGTGTGAGATACCTTCCTCTAACCTTACTTTTGTTACTCTTAACTGAACTCTTTTGTGGACTTAAGCATCAAAGTGTGTTGAGTTTCGTCGTAACTTTTGACTTCGGACACAAATCTAAATTCTGCATCAATATCTCTAATAAGCTTTTTCACTCTTCGTAGCTAATGGAAGTTTGATGGCAGGGGCTACATGGACTTCTTCGCAAAATTTGAATTGAATACAAAGGTGGAAATTTAAGGAGTAAAAATATAATTTATCCAATAATTAACTAAAATTTGTATGTGATTTGGTTCTATGCCACTATTTATTTTGATGCAATATGATTGATTAAGGAATGGATAATCAAATTATAAAATTCATTTATATCTATGCGTAAAATATATATATATATTGTATCTCATTATGTTTTGGAGTATTAAAGTTGTCTAATAAACTATATGTTCAAACTTCAAATAAACATATCTAATTATTTTTTATATTTTCCTTGAAACTTTTGATCTTACATTCTCTCTATTATTTTCCAATTTCTCCTTCAACAATATTCAATTTCACTTCTATCCAAATATCTTTTTCTGATGACGTGGAAATGAGCAAAGCAATGTTTCTGTTTTAATCCAAAGGCATCCACAATATTAAAAGATAAATAACTTTATCCTAATTAAATTATATAGGACAAAAAAACTATTACATTTTATGGTATGTAAACTTAAATTTTATATTCATATCTGATAAAAAAAATAATAATATAAATTGATTATATTGTTAAAATAATCTGAAAGAGTTGATTCATGAGAAGAAATATTAGGTTGATTTTCATGGTTCTTTAAAAAATAAAGGTTGCTATTCATTAGCATATAAAATTAGTTAATAATAAAGATAGATCTAATACGAGCATAGTATATCGAGATTCAAACTTCTACATCCCCAACTTGTTATACTAAATAATAATAATAATGATAACATTTATTTATTTATTTTATATCTGTAAGTGTCTAGGTCAGCACACTTCGACACCGCCTAATTCTACTACATTCGGTTGCAATAATAAAGACATTATTGAAAAAGTATCAATTAATAATTTTTTTTAGTACGACATGTGGGAGTGGGTATCAAACTCACACCCCCTTGTTCGAGATAATTATTACATTTTCCTTACCCAAATACTTCTGATAAATTAAAAAATAATAATAATAACAAAACGTCATTTCCAAATATATTTTCACAAAATTGAAATGGTAATTACTCCACAAAATAAGACTGTAATTCACATTCCAACGTATCCAAACATCGAAACATCAAAACATCCCTACATTGTTTTATTTAATTATTTTAAGAATATAACATTATAAACGAGAGTGACTATTCACACCTTAAACCTATAAACATGTAATATGGTTGACTTCTTATAATTATATTGTTATTAAAATTATTGAAATGAAATAACTTATATATCATATTTTCCTTCCAATAAATAAGGTTGAAATGAGTTTATGACTCTTCAAAAAAAAAAAAAAGAGTTTTATGAGAGAAAAATCATAAATTGTAATAATTATATTATTAAATTATCCAAATAACAACTTTTGAGCATGGTATTTGTCGCAACGTCATAGGTAAAGGTTCCAATTTCCGTCATACAAACGGATTCGAATTTGGATCATCTATATTAAAATTCAAATGTCTTACCACTATGCCAACACCTTAAATGTAAATATTGTATTCTTTTACAAAAAGAAAAGTCTTAATTTATTTTCTTAAACTAAAAAAAACAAACGAATTTTGTTAAATTAAAACAAAAAAGAAATAAATTTTTTATTTATTTCGAAATTAACGAGATTATTTAAAAGAAAAATTTTTTTATTTAAAAACAAAGTCAAATTTACCTTAAACAAAATTTATTTGCTAAAAACTAATTTTTTTGTTAAGATTCTCTTCCAAAGAATAACGGTTTAGGAGGAAAAAAAATATATTCTAAAACAACCTTCCAAAATGTTCTTTAAATACTATTTTTTAAAAATCAATTTAAAAAAAAAACTGGAGATCTAACAAAAAAAAATCTTCCATAAAGAAAAACGGAAAAAAAAACAAAACTCACTTAAAAAAAATTAAAAGACACTTTAAAAAACAAAATTTTAAGAGAAAATTTTTTTTAAAAAAATACTGTAGGAGAAGACTCTTATTTTTTAAAATAAAAAAATAAATAAAACAAATCTGACAAAAAAAAACCTTATTAAAAGGTTTTCCTTTTAAATAAAAACTAAATTTTAAATTTTGAATTAAAAGAATCCAATTTATTTTTTTAAACAAGATTTATTTCATAAAAAAAAACTCCTTTTTTTCCAACTTATTTTAACTAAAATTTTAAAATAAACTCTCTTATTTAAACAAAATTAGAGAAAGAAAAACCTTTTTATTTTTAAAATATCAAAATCTTTATTTTCTTTTCAAAACTTATTTAAAATTTCTTTTATGTTAAAAAAAAGGTTTAACGGGAGGGAAGTGATCGGAGTGCATGCGTCACCGGAGGTCGTTAGAGTTCGTGATTGGAGGCCTGTCATTCACTTGTGTCGTCGGAGGTCGTGGATATCAAGGAGAAGAGATAGAGTGGTGGTTAGGAGTGTTATAGAGGGAGAGAAGAAGAAAATGTGAGCGTGTGAATTCCTAACTCTCTGCCTTGTATGCTTTTCTGCCTGTCTTCACCGATAACGGTAAAAAAGAAAAAGAGACAAGACACGAGAGAAAAAGAGGGGGGTGAAGAAGGGAAGGGAAGGGAGGTGGGGAAAAAATCGAAGATGAAAAAAAAAACCGTTAAAAATCAAAGGTTTCGTTAAAATAGAATCTTTATTTAATTAAAACAAATCATTTTTATTTATCTATTTTTTATTTTAATAATAAAACAAAATCTAAACAAACCATTTCTTATTTTCTTATTAATAAAATTAAACATTTAAATAAATCTAACATTTTAATTTTAGTTAATTTAAATTTTATATTAAAACAATAATAAAGTAAACCTATATTATTCTTTAATTAAAATAAAACACAATAAAGTAAAAAAATTATAAATTAAAATTAAAATTAAAAATAAGCCGGATCAAATACGGTGGCTACCGTCTTTTTTTAGTACAACAAATATGCGAATGTGAAGATTAAATGATGGACTAAAAAAGACTATACTTCTACTGCTAGCATATTTTGATTGACTTTATAATTATTTAAATCTTATTATATAATATATTTTAATAATTATAAGTGTAACTTTTCAATGGAATATAACAGGCTAACAAGTTAAACTTACTCAAATTAATTAGTATTTATTTTAAATCTAAAAAGTGTTACTTTTGCAATTTAATTACTAGTTTAAAAGTTTCAATTTAGTCCCTACAATTTTTTTTGAAAGAAAATTTTTACTTAATTGCTACCTCGTTTGATTTAAAAATGATTTTTTCACTCAAAAAATAACACTTATTTTCCTCTATTTTTATACTCATCCTTAAACTTTAAGACAACTAACCAATGAGTCCAATTAGTAAAATAGTAAACATTAGTCTATTTCTAGAAAATATGTCACATAATCAATATTATAACAACTTAGATCGAGGCGATTTGTGAAATTTAATTATATCGTAGAAATCAAATTGAAATTTTTATTAAAAAAGTTGAAAATTTTAAGACAATAAGAATCAAATCAAAGTTAAATCTAAGCTATAGAGATGAAATTTGAAGTTTTAAAACAAAAAGCACCCAATTGAAATGAGTCTAAATGAACCAAATTGATAATTTAAGTAATATTTTATAAACACAATTAATTATCGTATTAAAAAAATCAAACCAAGTAAGATTATATAATTAAATTCTTTTATTGTGTTATAATAATACAGTAGACTTTAGAGAGAGATGTGACGGCTCTTCCCCCACGTGGGTTCGCTCATGATGACTAAGCTCACATGCTATAAAATTTAGAAAATTTTTGGCGCATATTTTATATATATATATGAATTAAAACAATTTTGTAACATGATATATTTTAAGAAATATTATAAAATTATGTATTAATAGAAGTGGGTAATTCTATTTTATCTAAAATATATTAACATAATTGCCGTGAGGTTTTATTTCCCAGTTCAATCGAAGGTGAACCTCTAAATTTTACCGAGATTAATAATATTTTCACCAATTAAATTATATTCATATTAACGTCTTTATGCTATAGATATTAAGATACCAGTTAAGTTATAAATTTAGTTTATAAACTTTTAAAAAGTGTGAAGTTTATGAATCTATAAGATACAATTTTAAAGGTTCATGAACTAAATTTACAATTTAATCTCAGATATAAAAGATTAAGTTAAATTTAAATGAGATTAAATTTAAATTATGACGGGCACTTTTTAATTTCTTATGTTATAAATGACTTGTTTGATAAAAAGAGATTCTAGTACTAAAAAAAATTAATTTTGTACTAAAAAGATCAAGTACTAAAAAAAGAAATACTTGTTTGAAAATATATTTTATTTCTTTTTGTTTGTTTGTTGATTCTTTTTTTCTTAAATTTCTTAAATTTTCTTTCTTTATGAGGTGGAAGAAACATGTCCATAGTTATTCATTGTTCTTTGTTTTTATACGATTAAAAAAGAATAAAAATGTGTTCCATTTCCAAAATTTGAGTTCAACATTGAATGGACCTCTTTTCAAAATCTTTTTTCCTTTTATTATTTAAAAGAAGCAATAACAAACACAAAAAACAAGAAATTAACAACAACAACACAAAAAAAAAAAAAAGAAAAAGAAAAAAAACAGAGAAATGTGAATTTTATCAAATGAGTTTTCTAAGAAACTATATTTTATAAATTTTATGATGTCAAGTTTTGTGGGGTTAGATGGTTCTCTCATGCAATTCAATTAAAATTCATACAAGTTATTTAAAATTAATAAATAATACACATTAAATTAATAACAAATTTGAAAAAAAAAATTTCGCAATATATTTTTGGTCCAAGTTTGAGTAGGTGTCTACTTGGTCCCTGAGATTTTGGGTAGGTGTTTAATTAGTCCCTAAAATTTTAAAATGAACACTTTTGGTCTAGAAATAGTTCTAAATGGTCTCTGATTTTTTTCTTTTAATTAACTAATATTAAAATGATCTCGCAAATTACAATTAAATTATTTATTGTAGTTGCTGATGTGGCAAATTATATTAATTAAATGATATATCTCCGATATGAATGTCGAACGTCGGTAAAGACGTGGTAGTCGTCAGAAAAGGGTAGGAGGAAGAGAGAGGAGAGAGAAAGTACAATGACCTACACATATATTATTTAATTAATATAATTTGTCACATCACAAACTACTATAAACAATTTAATTGCAATTTGCCACATCATTTTGATATTAGTTAATTAACAGTAAAATAAATGGACCATTTAGAACTATTTTTTTAATTTTAAGAACCAAAAGTGCTCATTTTAAAACTCCAATGACCAAGTTAACACCTACTTTAAATTTTAAGGACAAAACATGTTCATTTTGAAACTTTAGGGACCAAGTAGACACTACCTCAAATCTCATAGACTAAAAGTGTTCATTTTGAAACTTCAGTAACCAAATAAACACCGACCTCAGACCTAGGGACCAAAAATAATTTTTACCCAAACTTTATTGTTACTTGATTTAGTAGTTACATTTGGGTATTTTGTGACTCAATTTGGATATTTGCATGAATTTAATAAAAAAAATGTTTTCTTTGCTATGTATCTAGTGACTTTGTCAGTTTATTTTTCTACTAATTTTCTAACTTTGTTATTAGATAATAAGAAGACTATTAATTTCTTCTTCTTATTATTATTATTAAAAATGAGATTTTTAGAAGGAAAATAGTGGTTTTTGAATAATATTGTTGCCCTCCAAGCACAAACAGTATACAAACAGCCAAGAAAAGATGGCCCAACAAAATAATACCTTTTTTTTCCTTTGCAAAAGGAAGGGAAAAAAATGTGGCAGAACCCATTTTTATCATTGAAACCACTTATTATGCCAAAATTATTCAGAAAAATATCTCTCTCTCACATGCCCACAAAATCAACTTTTGCAGTTTGCTACAGCTTTTATTATTGGAATAAGTTCCTCCATGATGGAGAGTGGCCATTTCATTTTCATCTCATTTCAAATAATTCATTTCCACTAAAATCATATATCTAAAAAAACAAATTCAGTTTTACCCAAATGTTGTAATGTTTTATCTGTCAATATTTACGGAGTTACATCTCAAAATTAATTTGTGATAAGAAGAATAACTCATTATATTATAAACATTTATTTGGTATTTTGAACTTTAAACGTAGGACTCTTAACGTGGCCACTGGTTAAGTCCTTGCTCCCAATGCACACCTTCTTTGGTCTGGATGGATGCGGTAAAGATTGCTTAACCTAATATATGCAATAGGAGTGGAGGCGGTAAGACTCACTTAACTAGATATACGGAGTTGGGATCTCTTTCGCATGCAAATATTTTGATCGAGAAAGCCTCACTTATTGAAATGGCGATTATTTTCTTTTTAGAACCTTTTTTTTCTCATAGATAATGAAACTGTTGGTAGGAGCAGCACGATGACGACACTTATAAATCAAAGAAAAAAGATGGTCTTTTTTAGGTAGGATCCCTAATATGCCCTCACAAGATTGTGATCGCCTTTTTTGGACTCATTAATCTTTGTTAGATTCTTTTTTTGGACCAAATATTCGTTTGAGTTTATTGGGCTCTATCTCAAAATTAGTTATCAATTATGGAAGTAGCTCATATATATTACAAACTTTTGTCAGTCTCTTAGGTTTTTGATATGACATCCTTAATATTACTTCTATACAAGTTTCTTTCAAAGAATCGTGAGAACAAAGTATTCTTAGGTGTATTTAATAAATTATAAAACATGTCTGGAATGAAATTGATAATAGTTTAAAAAACAGTATTAAAGCTGATTTTTTTAGTTGAAAATTGTGAATTTTAGTAGAGTAATTCCATGGCCAATTTTATGCCTTAATCAACCTTAATTTTGGGTAAAGTTGAATTTTGATAAGTTTATTAATTATTTTCTTTTTGTTAAAATTAGAGGGTGAATTAGTGGAAATTGAATAGATGATTAAAATTACAATACTTATCACCTCTAAATAGATAAATTAAAAATTTATTGTAAAAATTGATACAACTTAGCAGGGGTTAAAGTTTGATTTTTATCAACAAAAAAAAGGAAAAAATTCATATAATTTAAATGGTTCAAATGAGCTGAACTGGTTTATTGATTGTGTTTCCATAGTTTTGAGATTCGTCTTATGATAACTTCGTGTTCAATGTATACGTTTGTTTAATATCGTTTCTTTATATATCTCTGAATTTTTGGAAATATAGTTTGAAGTTTCAATTGTATTTTAAAATCAAAACAGTTTTGAAAACTATATATATATATATATATTTTTAAGAAAGTAGTTGTATTAAATTAAATGAAGGGGAGTCTCTTTGAACAATTTCCAGAAGCCAACTTGGAAAATAAAAGTGTCAAACACACGTGGCTGGAGGAGAAGCAACACCCCACTTAGCTAGATGATGGGCCGGAAAATTGCAGCTTCCAGGCACATAATTGAAAGAGATGATATCGAAAGAAAGAGTTAGGGATTTCACCTCCATCAACCAGTTCAATTCATCCCCCATGGTGTGAAGCTCTTCTCTGATCAGACGAATGGCCAACATGGAGTCCGATTCAACCTCTAAATGGGAGCAGTTAATAGCAACAGCGAATTTTAAGCCCTCCAGGATGCCTCTTAATTTCTGCTAACAGGAGCGGCATCGGGGAAGGGGTTCGAACCGTTTTTGCCGCAACGAGCAAACCAGATGGGTCTCGAATCACCAGCCCGACGCTTGTTGCTGTTGATCGACAAGCAGCATCAGTGTTGAGTTTAACAGAGTTAACTGCAGGAGGCTTCCACCGCTGAGGGACTGGGGAGCGTGCGATGTCTATCAATTTGTGTAATTACCGTCTCTAAAAGGTCTATCAATGTAATAATCTCAAAATAAGATGTGAATTTTGTCTATTCATTTATTTTAATTTAACTAATATTTATATATATAGTTTAAAGAGACAAAAATGGAAACAAAAACGAAATGATTTTCAACTATTTTGTTTTAACATGTGTGAACTAGCGATTGACTCCTTTATTTCAGTTAAACTACTTTGAGATTAACTAACTTTTATTTAGTCAAATTAATGTGGTAAGAAAAAGTAAAAATACACTTAATTTGGCTGAAATTTTGGAAAGAAGCATCACTATCATCATAGTTTCATTCATGCGAGTGATTTTGTGGATGAACACAATTTCACATGCCCTCTTGTTGGTTGTAACAGCCCTATGATCAAACAAACTAGTTATATAAATTTATATACTTTAAAAATATATATATTTTTTAGTATAGCATTTTACTTTAATTCTATGACTACATTTCAAGAAATTTTGTAATCCTTTCATATTTTAATTTTTATCTCTTGTTTTTTTTTCTATCACAATTTTAACATGACAGTTCAATTACAAAATTTAAAAGGTATATGTATCAAGATTAGCTAAACTAAAAATTTGGGGATTTTATTTAACCTTCAAATTTTTCATCCTAATTTTAGAAGCACAAAAAAGGCTAAAAATATCATAAATCTTATCCCCTACAGTTTATTCCCTGGCACTGCACACCTTTTTCCCACATCTTTTGGGACACAAACTTTCCTTGTACTGTTTTATCCCCACTTTTTTCTGCAATACTTCATGTCCTTTTCTTTTCTTTTTTTTTTCTTTTTTTTTTAATACCAATTTTTATCTCGAAACTTGACAAGATATATCAAGTTGAGTTTTCAATTTTTTCAAATTGAACCCAAAACTTACTAATGAATGAAAATTAACTTTTTTTTTCTCATAAAATCGAGTTTGATTAATGAACAAAATTGACCGTTATATAAATTGACCAAAACTTACCAATTTTAACAAAAAAAAAAAAACCCCTGATATCATATTTTTTTAATCCTATCGATTTCAAACTAAAATGTATGTTCTATATTATTAAATGCACCAATTCTTCTAACAATAGATGGCAAATTTTGCAATATTCTTTAAAATTTAAGGTAACAATTGCAATACTTATTAAATTTTAGTATGCAATTTGATAAAATAAAAAATTGATACATCTTGTCATGTTTAAGGTGAACAGTTATCTTTTAAAATTGAGGACTAACATGACACGAAATAGAAAAATATTTTTTTGGAAGTAAGACATACTCTTCAAAGTTCAAGAAACTAGTAGATATAACATTCCATCGAAGTTCGTGGACCTAGTAGGCATAAACTTCAAAATCCATCCTTCAGATCTCCGCCTTACAGGTGACAGCATTTCAAGTGTTGATTCAAATATTATGTAATGGGAAAGAAAATTCAGCCAAGGTTTCAAGGAAAAAAGGCCAAGTCGCTTGTGGCCTTCAGATGAACTAAGAGACTTTTAAGAACAGTATTTCTATTAGCATTAAAGTGATTGAAAATGTAGGTTCCTGCTGTTTTGCTTCTAAAGCCTATTAATCATGGAAAAGATAATTAATGTCTGCTGGAAATCTAAAAGGGGCACTTAAAAATTGAAAGCAGATACTTTCCTCGAAAAATAGATCCCTATTGTATGAGGTTTGTGTAAGAAATCACTTGTTCTTCTTTGGTTCTCTGGCATAATCATCGATCAGTGCTTCGACATCTTTCCAGAAGAGCCCCTCAACTAAAACTCCATCCTTAGTGAACCTGCAAGATAGTGTATGTTTGGTTGGTAAATGTACAGGAAAATATTTGAGAGACTAGATTCCAGAATGTAGTGTAGAGAAAGAAGAGACCATTGAGTGACACTCTTGGTAAATTCCACTGGTTTGTTAGCGGAGATTGAATTGGGATCTGAACTAGATATGATCAGCGTGTACAGATCAGAGAATCTGGGCAACTTTGAAGAGACTACCAATCCTGTGCTGGTGAAGGATCCCTGTGCAGAGAAAAATTGCAACGCGATGATTGTTAAGAATCTACAAATGAATCAAATTTATCATAACCTATTAGCTTAAGCATTTTGGTATATTGGTAATTTAACATAGTATCAAGGCTAAGAGATAAACCCCTGTATTGTCATTTCCTCCCCATTTAATCTTGATTTCCACTCGCTAGGCCTTATGCAAATTTTCAAACCCACGAGTGAAGGGGAGTGTTAAGATATCTATAAGTGATTGAGTTTAGTCTAATCCATCTGCTTAAGTTTTTCAGTTTATTGGTGATTTAACAATGACCAATGTTCGTAACAAGTTCAACATGTATGAAGTTTCAGACAACAGGGTCATTCTCGTGCACAGAACAAAATTGGCTATCCTTACATTATGAGAAGATGGAGTCCAAATTGCCCATAGATTCCTAGAAAGTATGTGTACATGGTGGCACTCAATTGTCATATGTAAGCCTCCTATCTTCCCAACTCCCAGAAGTATCCTAATAACAAACTCCTTCGAAAATGGAAGTATAACTCACTAATACAAGATCTTAAAACAGGGGTAAAAGAAAGCCTTCCAAATTTCTTCCAGTCATGAGAAGCAAAGAAGTTGTTACTTCTGAAATGTGGCAGGGTACTCGAGAAATTGTAAATAAATAGAGAAAACCAACCCAGTGAGTTAACTTGAGCGCCATTTGACAAGGGGCTGTTAAACAGTTTGAAATGTAACATGAAATTGCAGAAATCAAGAACTATTCTAAAAAGTAGTTTCCTGTTTTTGTTTCAAACGGTCTTTAAAAATAGCTTTTAGGCAGCTAGAAAAGGTCAAAATTACGATCATTATTCACAAGCCAATGAAATTTGAAGAAAGTAAGAACTTCAGTTATTCTAGAAACGTGCCATCTATGAAAATAGACTAAAAGAGAAAGGGAAAGCAATTTTTTGAAATCAATGACCCAAACAACTGAGCTCCACAGTAATTCGAAACCGTTTAAACCTTCCAGAATACAGAAACTAGCTTAGAAGACAAAAGTTTTGTTAAGCTTCTCTGAAGTATAAATGCAAGTTCAGAAGTTATGATTAGAAAAGTAAAAAACTCATCACATTGGTAAAACTCAAAGAATCTCTGTGGTTCTTTGAGCTAAAAAAATTCAAAGCCCTAAATGTAGCCAGTTAGTCATTACCTAGCTCAAAGAAATCCCAAAATCATGCATGACTATTCATGATGTTAATGCTTTCTTTAGTGGTCATAAACATATAAGTGGGCTAGAAAGCAGAGTAATTCTGAACGCTATAGAAACTTACTGCAGGAGGATAGGTGAACAAAATTGCGTTCTTCTCCTTGGTGTAAACAATCAACTGCAAAATCCCATTGAAGACTACATACTTGCCAGAGTTAAAGATCACATGATAGCACCAGAAAGAGTACAATACGCTTCAGCATTCGAACATGACAACAGGAAATTGAGGGAAAGCGGATAAAAAATCCACCATTCGATCCAATGTCCATTCCCATAAGATAACGCCAATCAAAAAATGAAATTCAATCTCCCAGCGGAAGATCTAAATGTAGAGGGAAAAAAAAACGGTAATTCAGACAAATTTATACAACCACACGAAAAAAAAAGGATATAATATTATGCAGCCGATCAAGAAATCGCGATTCTCAGGGAACTTCTTTTTGTAAAACTGAGCCACCAAAGCTATGATTATAATAACAGTGCCCATGACCAATTTGACATTACTCAACCTCACATCTTCCACATACCCGCGACTGGTCACAATCTGCAACCAAACGCTCAAAAAACGGAAGATTTCAGAAAGAAACCTAGAGAAAAAATTGATGAGAAGAGGATCTGAAGAGAGGGCGGATGAAATTGAATTACCTCAGAGACGGATTCGTCGAGTATGTGTTTGATGGAGTGGTGATCTAAGAGATTGGCCTTCTTGGCGTTTTTGGTCGCCATTTTTGATACTTTTTTTTTTCTTTGCCTTTCAGTTCTCTTCGCAGTCCGCGGACTGGAAATAGGTTTTCAGAAAGAAAAAAGAGAGAGAGAGGAGACCGAAAGTCTTTTGTTTTTCATAATTAAATTTTGGAGGAAAAAAATTCAATTTCTAAGTAGGTATATAGTTTTTCACCTCTTTTTACTTTTTATATTTAATTTTTGGCTAATTCACCCATAATTTTAATGGGTAAAAATAATTTAAAACTCACGAATTTCAATAAAAATTAAGCTTGGAACAAAATTAAATTTGATTGACACTGATACGAACTCACAAATTCCAATTGAAAAAATAAAAAATCAATGTAATTTTTCTATAAAATTTTGTACAAACATATGTTTTACCATACATTATAATACTTTATTTTAACAATTTGTCAAACGAAAATCTAATCACAAGTAATTATTGTTCAACTTTTCAAATTTGAAGGCAAAGATTGTAGCATTTTTTAAAGTTTTTCTTTTAATTACAAAATATAAGAATAAGAATTTAATCTCACAATCTTCTTGATCGTACCTATTTTTGAACTGTGACAACACTTTTTAAAGTTTAAGATAATGATTGATAATATGAGCTTAGCTAAACCAATTAAGGCATTGTAAGTTCTAATATTCAGTGTCACATGTTGATGTATTAAAAGAAAAAAAAAAGGTAAAATTCGTAATTCTCGCACTAATCTTTGTTTAAAGTATAATACATTAAAAGTTGAAATTTTAAATTCTGCCTAGTAAATATTTAAGAAAATTTGAAGCCTGAACGGTTGGATTTATTTTTTAGAATTTTCTAAATATATATAGAAATAAGATTAATTTCTTAACTTCTATACATATATTCAATGGATGTATTTAAAGAGTTTTAACAGGCTATTGAATTTTTAGGATAGCTTATGTACAACGAAAGATTCTATTAATTTCTTAATTTTTGTGTGTTAATAAAAAAAAGATTTTAATTCTGCTACCTTTTTTTTATACAACAATCGAAGGTATGGAAGTTCGAACCTCCTATAATGGAAGAAGTAGGTGTCAATATAATGTTTACACCAACAAGCGTCTATGCTTAAGAAAATTTGTCCACGTGTAATACTTAAATAATTAATAAAACTAGTTTATGAGTTCATGGCAAAAGCTTATTAGACAAAAAAATCAAAAGTTCATCAAAATATTTGAAAGCTTATTATACTACCTGACGTGCTCCTAAAAGTTTAAGACATCCTAGTAATTTAGCCTTTTAAATAATTACAAATAACAATTCTAAAGAATAATTACAGTTCATATGGATTACTAGCATGAGCATGCTCTTATTTTATACCATCGCATAATAGATTATTAACTTAAATATTCATAGATTAAATCTAAAAAATCCATCAGTATTTTATTTATCTTATTTATTCTTGTTTTTTACAAATGATCTTTTAGTTTTTATTATTACATACTTGTATTTATTTGATTAGTATCACTTTTTTACTTTTTATTTTTATAACTGGGTGGGAGTCATATTTTTGCCCCCCTACGTAAAGGGCACCCAACCGCACCCGTCCAAAGACCTTCGGAAGATATCAAGAATTTTTTATATTGAGCTCGTCGAAAGAGTCAAGCTTGAAACCTCTAAGCCAGTATGATCAAGAAATCCTAAGTTATGGGCAGCTGATCATATCCTAAGTTATTGCCAACCGATCTGCCCGTTGGGGGCATAGGAACTACTATGACTTTTAATTTCAAAGATCAAATTAAAAACAAGAATAAACTTCAAACTTAAAAGAAAAATTGGGAAGATATAAGCTACATAATGGGAGGGTAATGGTCATCCTCATAAATTTATTAATCTGAGAGTAACAATATAATAATCTCTAAGTACAATAAGATTCCACATGAATCAGATATTCCTGCTATAACATATTGATATATTTCAATTGGCAATTTCCAGGCCAAATCTTATACCTATCTTTTCTAGGACATAATTAAATTTCCTAACAATTTTATAAACGTTTGGTAAAGAATGCTGCACTAAGCTGTATAAGAAAGATAGTAAGAGATAAATTGCAAGCTTGGATAACTTTCTTAAAGACCTGTAATGAGTCATATAGGAATCACCGGATCATTGAGGCTTTGATTTTATTCTACCAGCTGCATCCTTCGCAAGAAGGAACCGGACGCCCCGGACGAGTTCTTCCTTGACCATGAACAAGACAGCTGCAGCCAGAACACTCTGGACGATTTTCGTGCCCATCCCTTTGTAAAATCCATACAGTCCTTCGTATCGGATCATTTTGATGATGGCATCCAATGTGCCTGGATAAGAAGTGGGATTAGTTTGCAGGGGCGGAAAAATTGTTGACTTGCAGCATAGAAGAATGCTAAGGATAAAAATACTATAAGAACTCTTTCTTTCTACATCTCGACTATTCGACTATTTTCATGGGACAAATGCCTGACACTATTAAGGTAACTCGTAGGATATTAAAATCCAAGGACCATTATAATTTGAACCCATTCTCTTTGAGTCTTTTACCTTTATTGACCACTAGGCAAACCCATGATAGTTTACAAGTAATTTAAGAACTTGTAACCGATGAATCCAAACTAGACCAACAGGTTCGTCTTTGGAAACCTGCCATGCTCGCAAATATAACCATATGAAAGTCGAGAGGTCTACTACCACGCAGATAACTCGAAATCTCCTTATGATTTCCATCCCTTTTCCCACCAAATTTTCCCACTTTGCTTCCTTAGCTCTCCTTTTTCAATAATCTCTCTCCCCTATTGAATATCACAGACACAATGACCATAGCTGCATTTTCAAAGAATCATGTTTTTCAGCTTTTGGGCATCCAATTGGAAAGGAGACATTGTTGACCTATGAGAATTTAAGCTAACCTAAAGGCAAACCAAGACAGTAAAAGAACAAGCAGCAGGCAAGACTGGGAGAACATAACTACTTTTAACCCTCCCACCACTTTTTACTGGTGGAAGATACTATGTTCAGAATAACTGGGGAGATTATCGCACGAGTCCAAACCTTTATATTGATGTCTTTTGTCTCCAGCTACAATCTGTTTCGCTTGAAGCCTAGCCTGCAAAGAAAACAGTTGGATTAAAAAAAAAATTACTCTGATGCATGCTAGACGAGTAAACACGAGCTTCAGCATATAGCGCCAACCGGTATGAAATATGAGAAAAAATTAACTGAAACAGTTGTAAGAATGGAGCAAATGTCTTAAAACTGAAGCTTTTTTAAGGAATAGAAATGAAATCCTATTTTCTTCACAAGCTTAGAGAATTCACCTTCACAACTAAAAGAGGATAGGTTACTACAGTAGCTCCAAGTTTTGCAAAGGCACCGAGAAAAAATATCTACACAAGTAGTCAAATCTCAAAAGTGTTAGCTTGCCATGAAACACTGGAAAAACAAATTATAACTTATGAGTGGACAAATCAATCCCGGACATGATCAAAATGTGGTAATGTCAAGAGTTATAGAGGTCAGGGTAAAGGTTACCTCTAATGCAGTAACTCCATTGCCATCCTTGCGTAAGGCACGTCGTTTCTTCAATTTACTCAACATTGTTTCATACAGCATGTACTGTATAGAAGGATTGCTAACCTGTGATCAAGAAAGGATCATTTAGTAGTGTTTTCCTCATGTATAAACACAAAGTTTATTTCCCAAGTACCATGATCAATGTTGGGATTACTCCTTTCCAGAAACCCCTGATTCCAGCTTCATCGTAAAGTTCTTGAATCTGAAGATTGAATCACGTTTTTCAAAATCGAATAAACTCAGTCAAATGTCTTTAGTGGAGTCTGTTTGCCACGACAAGAAGGAGAAGAGACAACTTAAATGGGAGAAAAAACTTACTTTAACAAACAAGATAGAGCTGGAAGATATAAAAAGTGAAGAGAAAAAATGTTTATGTGATATCACTTGCTGACTAAATCTCTCAATATCGGTACATTTATGTCACATTCTTTCCCAACTCAGACCAAATAAAGAAAAAATGAGTACTGCTTTTGGGTTTGCACTCTTAAGAGCATCTGTATGTCTTGTCAATATATTGAGATATCGGTTAACTTCAGGGGGGACAACTGTTAGCAGTCATAATTTTCAGCTACTCAAAGAAAAGGGAACCATTCATATGTCAGCAAAAAAAATTCATTAAATCTAGAAAATATTCAATTCAAGGAAAATCAAATGAAATATTAAACAAAGATTTCATAACAAAAGAGGGGGAGGGGGGCTTCTCATGAACTTGAAATCCTCAAATGTCCTATTTTCAACAAATGGATAAGAAATTAACCCCAAGAAAAAGAAAAATGCTGATTATCCCAAATGAATCATAGAGTCAGATGATGGATTGGCGATCTACAGATCCAAATTTGATTCTGGCAGACAGAACCGGAGAAAAGATAAACTAATTACAGAGATATCGTTATAACTAAGGAACTCGTGGTAGCAGAATATTGCTCAAGCAGTTAAGTCCAGAAAAAACACGTCTGCCTTCGTTCTCACCCTAGCTCACAATTTATAGGCAGCAGATCATGCAATAAAGAGTTTACAGCTGCCATGGAAACTAGTACATGGATATTTGTTACTTACAGCATGAGTGGTTCTGTAGGATGGAGGATCAACTGCTGTTTGAATTATTCCATCTACAGGAGTCAATGGTGCTCCAGCAGGCAGAGACGGCTTTGAGATTTTTTTATGCGTCTGAAAAATGATATCACAAATCATGTCATTTAAAAATTTTCAAATCCCGTGCCATCTTTTACAATTCCGAAACTGCTTCTTATTGGAGTTTACTTCATAATGCTCCTTAGGGAAGTTAACATCAATAAGTGCAATGACAGAGAGAAAATGGAGCCAATATCTAAGGTGTTTGGCAACTGTATTTAGAATTTTGGATGTAAACCGATAAAAGTTTCAGAAGAGAGAGAGAGAGAGATTAACACGATTCTTTTTTTTTTATATGAAGATTAACACAATTCTTTTAATGGTTGAAATCCTCTCGAACCCCCCAAAACAGACTTTCTTTAAGATGAATCAAAGGTCAAAAAATCCAAGCCAAAAGTGGGAATTACATCAAGTAGAAGAAGCAAAAACCAAAATTTGGTAATAAAAAAAAAGGCAAGGCTATCTCATTAATAAAACAATATAATGGAAAAGGGGTTTGATACTATGCTGAACCCTTGAGGGTGACATCCCAAATTGATTTCCTTGTACTCGGATACAATTAGAATTCAATGAGTTCTCTCAAAATGGAAGTGCAAATAAAACAATATACGTGTCATAATATATTATTACCTGCATTCGTGTAACTACAACCCATATAGGATTTGTCAACAGCACATTAACACACCTAAAGAATGAAAATTTTTTTAGACAAATTATAGGGGAAGAACAAAGAATTGCATAGTACAGATGGTTAGGTAGTAGTTGTAATAAGTGACTTAATTTAATGGCAAACCCTTAGATGAAAAGAAGATAAGTTATTTGTCAGTGCCAAGGAAGGCAAACCTGTAGAAACTTTGGTTGGAAAGGAGCCATATGATTTTTTTTAATCAAGCAACTCTTGGGAAGACACCAGTTTCGGCAATAAACTGTTGGGCCTCTATGTTGTGCCCTTTCCCCCCCTTTTTTGTAATTATAACTTGCTTTTTTCTACCAGTTAGAGTAATTTTCTGTTAGCTCCCTTATTTCTAGCTGAGTGTTTCTTTTTCATTCCCTTTCTTGTATCCCTTCTCTTTTGTTCGAAAATGAAGGTTTTTTTTTATCAAAATGAAAATAATAAAAAAAAACTCAAATCTTAACGACTTTATAAACAAACCCAGATATGGCAGCCACCAGAAGAGAGGAAAGCATCCCAACTGATCCATCCCCAACCCCTGCCTTCATTCGTGCAAGAGAAGCAGCTTCAGCCTTGGTCCTGAATAT
This sequence comes from Momordica charantia, assembly GCF_013281855.1. Taxonomy (NCBI): domain Eukaryota; kingdom Viridiplantae; phylum Streptophyta; class Magnoliopsida; order Cucurbitales; family Cucurbitaceae; genus Momordica; species Momordica charantia. The sequence continues at coordinate 25,305,321 of NW_028275167.1, read as the reverse complement.
TTGGTAGAAATAATAGTAGACACCCTACACCGACAACAAAAGTTTGTGCAAATGTAAGATACCACAGATGACAAATCTAAATAAAGAAAACAAACTTGTGCAAATGTTCAAATAGAAATCTCTTTCTTGTAGCCAAATGGGTATTTGTAACTATATACTTTCAAAGGGAAATGGTTTTTTTTTCTTTAAAATAAAAAATAAAAAGTGGAGGCATTAAAACAGCTACACTTATATAAATGTACTTTATCCTTGCTAAAATCAGTAAGCAGCTCAAGAAAAAAGTTGACATTCTTCCATTTCAATGTAATCATCACTGAAAATGAACGAATTAGATGTGTAGAACACCAGTTGTTGCCTTTTATATATATAATGTACGTGCCCTTTCTCTAATTCTAATCCATGAGCTCAAAAACATTTTTTTACATTTAATAAATCCCTGTCTAGCACCAAACAGCTCCATTTTTCTACACATATCTAGTGATAGAGGTTTTTTTTTTTTTTTTTGAGTACAGGTATAGAGCAACTAAAGCACAGAGAATAAGAAAGTAGTAAATATCAAATCTTCATATATAAATCATTTTCATAAATCATAACACTGGTAAAAGACAGGATAAGTTACTGCCAATATTCCAACAATAAGTTCAAAGTTAACTTTATTTTGAAAGAAATTATATAGTATAGAACTGAAAACAGGGAATTCAACATGACAGTATGCAGTATGGACGCTTATGATTCACTGACGTGCTGCTGGAAAAAATCTAATCAAAATATTTAGTTCACTTTGGTGAAAATATTAACCTTTTGTTTTCAACAACGTATTAATAGAACTCAATAACTTGAGCAACCTCCACAACATTAATAATTGATGCTACCTAATTAAGGATATCAAGTAATAACATGTTAGGGCCATATTCGAAAGTTTGGCAATAGAATTGGAAGAATTTCCTCTTTCATGAGACTCTCACGAGTCTATGTCATAATACCTTCCTGCATTTGTCCAACTAAAAGAGTGCATAAGGAAGAGAACACAGACTAGTAATTGTTGGAATCCTCTATAAAGTGACAAGACAATTTTTCACTATGCTTCCATGTAACTAAGGAAAACGCAAATTCTCCTCAACTGCATCAACAATCAAATTCTAAATGTTCTGCTGATCCGCTTCACACACAACAGAAAGTGAATCGCATTTTCCAATTCTAACAAAAATCAGAAACCAAAAAGCCCCACTCTCGCAGTAACTTTGTAACCAAGACAAATTTGACACTGAAATTCGAAAGAGTCAGATGGGCTGAAATGAGGTCTCACCTGAGAAGCAGCCGTACCCACCAGAGACGGCGCCAAGCCACCGTAGAGCCGCTCCCATCCTTCATGTTTTACAACCTGTTCACGAATCAACCAAAGAGCTGGTTACCAACAAGAACAGTATCCCTCGTTAACCATACAAACATTGAAGGAAATTGAGAGCACCTGGCACATCTGTTGAAATGTTCCAAGTTTCCTCTTCTCCTTCTTCACATCGCGCTCGGTTTGCTGACGGGTATTCACCTGCAAGAACAAACCAAAGGCCTCTGGCATGAACAAGGGAAGAAGAAAACAAATTACAGCGCCATAAAGTGGAAAGTCGAAAGATTTACAGTTTGAAGAGGGTATGTGATGAGCTGAGCAATGATCCCTCCTCCAGCTCCGGACAATCCATTGATCAAGGCGTCCGACATACTTTCCCGCTAAAACCCAGTAACAGAAAGGGGGGAAAAAGGGTATATCGTGATTCGGAAGAAAGAAATTGGAGCGAAATGGGTGTTAATTTCTGGGGAAATCGAAGCGAAACAAGAGATCTAATTCATTCGCGGAGAGCAGAGAAATAGCGTCTACGACTTCGGTTCTAGCCAAATGAAATTGACATTTCGATGGCGTTTTGCTAATTCTTGAACCTGAAGATGGGAAATTACGTATCATTTTCCAGAGAAATTAAAGCGAAAATTTTTTAAGAAATGGTAATGGTTGAATGTTAATGGGTCTTAATTAAAGATTAAAACCTTTGGGCTCTTAATTTAATTGTGTGTCTATTTTCGAACATTCAAATAAAAGGAAAAAGGAAAAAAAAAAGGTTCGAATAATTATCCATTTGACTATCGTATATTAATTTAGATAATTTGATTTTTTTTCAAAAAGTAAAATAAAATAGATATTAAGCAAGACGTGGAAGGAAGGAATTGCGAATTGGTGAAAATTTGACCATTTTACCCTTTAGTCTTGAGGGTATATCAGTAAATATGAAGTCAGCGTCGAAACCGATCGAGTGATCGAGTATATGTCTCCACATGCTTAACTTCTTGGGACGTGTGCCAGTTCTTGGCGCTTATAGATGGGATTTTTTTTCCTTTTAATATTGGTAATTTTGAAAATTATTTTCAAAATAATACAATCACCAAATTTGTTCGTGGAATAATGTTAAAATGAAAAAGAAATTCTATCACCAAGTCATCTCGAAGATGACTTCCAAATGTGGTGCTTTGATAGCGTCACGGCGGATTAAAATAAATTTTTTTAAAAAATCAGAATTAGAGACGACCTACTTTGTATGGTCGTCGTCTAACATGATCGTTTCTATCACCTCTTATAGAGACGACTGACTGATATTGCATGACCACACCACCTAACCTGATCATCTCTTTAACACACTGTATACACATCTTTAACTAACATAATTAGTTACTTAAAAAAACCTACCATAATTAGTTGGGTAGAGTGGGTAAATAGTCAATTTTTAATCTAAAGTTTGTAGGTTTAAATCTCTATAATGCAATTACTTACGATGGCAGCCAATAGTTTCTTCCATATTTTTGCAAATCTTCTGTATTTTTTTTTCAATATAATTTTTATTGCTAAATATTTTTAAGATTATGTTTCTCTTTTACATTATGTTCCTTTTAACTTAATGGATGATCAAATGCACGTCTTATCATCAATTTTTTCTTTAAAATTGAGAATAAAATATTGTTAAAAAATGGATGATGATTAATTATATACCCTATCAATGATTTTTTTCCCTTCTAATTTAAGATTTTCTTATAAATGCAAAACAAAAATACATTCAAAATACTATACGGATTTGGAAGGAGAACATTGTACTTAACACCACCATTTATTGTATAAAAAAAACATTTATGAAATTAACTCAAGATTGATAAATGAATTTAAGCCAACTTGAGTATGGATGAAATCAAGTTGAAGATTCAAAACTCTCCTCTTCAAATTTATTTTACTTGAAAAAATAAATAAATTTAAATATTAATGACAATTAACTCATAAATTTAGTTTAATTTTGTCTACTACTTTTTGGTAGAATAATATGTGGGAGTGGAGATTCGACATGATTTTTTAATCGAAAATTTATATTTCCATTATAAATTCATTTTTTAGATGACAAAAATTCTTTTTCTTTTTTTCCTTTGTAATTTTTCCTCAGAAATGAAAAACAAAAATACCTTTAAAATAGGAAGGGCTAGTCAATTGTCAAGAAACCAAAAGAAAAAAGAAAAAGAAAGAAAGAAACTATACATATTTGGAGTACAACCTTTGTATTCTAAAACTACCATTTATAAAATTATCTTATGAGAGAAGGTACGTAAATGAATTTAAATAGTTTCATTTCGTCAAAAGCAAACTTAGCTAGCTCAACTGTAATTGACGTATCAAGATTTACCATATTGGTAGTAACTAACACACTTAATTTTAATCATAATTGAAACATACTGTCCAAATTTGTTTAATTTTTAAATGTAACTAAAATTGGAATAAATTATTTTAGAGTTAATGTCGTGGGCAGAAAGATATCGGGTACGGCCCATGAAAATACATTGGGCCAGCCTCCTGCACCTAAGCCCAGTCCATCAACATCGTGAACTTAGTAGAGGGCTTAGTCCATAATTATTGAATGGCAAGATTGTAGGATCAAACGATTTCAGTATTTTTTTTTCAATTTACTCTGTTATTTAAAAAACTTTAATTTTGTCTTTTATATTTAAATTTTTAATTACACCATTTTCGTTGGAGAATATTAGAGGAATAAAAAACTTGCATCTCTTACAAGGCTCTATTCATCTCCTAAATTTAAATATCATGTCATAAATCTATTATTATCAAATTTTAACATTCATCCAAGTAAATGGTATATTTGAAAAAATGTTGAAACAATAGCATTCTAAATTAATTTTTTTAAAACAATAGGAACTGAACTAAAAACGTAATCAAATATTAAGGGTTTTAGCCAAACAAATACTCTCATATATAACTCGTAGACTGTATTTCTATATACTATTTTGGGGGCTAACTGTCGGAGATCGACCTGTTCTTAAGAAATCACTAGGCCGACCTGGCAGGTCGGCTCCAAATACTTGGAGGCGGCCAAATATCCCTCAGGCATCATATCCAAAGATAATGATAGCCCGAAAGTTGCTATGGATCGATGGACACGGGGAGGTCACTCGACCGAACAAACCAATATCTTGATATAACAGCCAGTAGGTAGCTACCCCCTTGACTATTATAAATACACTCTCACTCCATCAAATCAGGTATGAGAATCTGTCTGAAGTTGTTCTATCTAAATTCGGATTCTTAACTAACTTGAGTGTTGAAATGTCCTGCCTGTTTTTGCAGGTATCACGAAGAGGCTCACTCCAGACCAACTTACCCTGACCAACAGGTCATTCAGCAGGACCTAGGCAGATTTTGGAGTCAAGATACTACTACCCCAATTTACCTCCAAATGCCAATTTTTAGATGAAAGTCTTTTGCATTTCTCTTAGTTATTTCTTTTGTGTTTCTTCTTTTATAGTTTCAAGTTAATAGAGGCAGGAAGTATAGAAATCACAAGTTAATTTTCACGTGTTAGTTTTGATCTATAAAACTTATCTTTTGTAACTCCTTTTGCGCCATTTGAATTCAAATATATCATCATATGTTAATTTAAATTGTATAAAAAAATAAAATGAACCTTTAATGAAGTGGGGAAAATGGAGGGTGAATTATTGAAGTGTAATTAGGCTAAATAAATAATATAATGAGGTTGGTAATGAGTTATTGGTAATAAAGACCAAAGTTTTAACTAATTATTTTAGGGCTTTTATCTTATATTTATAACTTCTGTCACTATTATTCAACAATATCCTCCCACCACTCCACAGATAGAGATGGAGAGTAGTGGGATTGACAATTAGGCTCTAAAATTGACTTTTACGTAACGAATATTCTCAGGGAAAAAAAAAAACATGTATAGTAACGTTTAATTTTTTTGCATATTCATGATCACGATAGGGACCTACTTTTTTCTTTGTGGGGTGAAATATTCTAATATTTCAATTTTAAGGATATATATTTACTTTTTTCAAAAAAAAAAAAAGAAAAGAATATGTATTCACTTTTTATTCTTCAACTCCAAGCGAGTTAACGTCCACGAACCGAACCCTTAACTTGGACAAATAGTAAAATTAATACTTACAATTAATTATGTTAAGCCTTAAATTATCCCTTAATTATGACCATTCTTTAGGTATAAAAATCTTAATATAACCCGTTGAATTAGACTAAGTTGAAAGAGTTTTTGTAATTTAAATCTAATAATTTTGTAATTAATATATTATATTAATTTCTTGGTAAACGAATATTATATATATATATATATTCTCATCCATCACTATCTAATTAATTAGTTCCACCCACTTTTGTTTACACCCAAATAAATTCTATTTTTCCACCAATCTCATCTTGAATACACTTCCCGTATTAACAAATTGTATGCATATTATAGAATTATCCGATCAAAACGCAACTAGAAGAGTCCTATAAATTAATATCCATGAACAGATGGGATAAGAACAGAACATTGCAGAAATTGAAATGTGGGGACACACAGACAGACACAGACACAGACACAGACACCTAATATTTCAAAAAATTTCAAAACCCTACAATAATTCAACGACATTAAAAAACGACAAGTCGCACAGAGCAGGTGGGAGAAGAGTGGCCAGTGGGTTTCATTATTATTATTTTTTCCTTTTTCCCTTTTTCTTTTTTTCTTTTTTTAAATTTGACCACACATAGCTTCACAGCCACACATATAATTACAGATAACAACATCGCTTCACGCACAAAGACAAAAACAAAACTAGAAATTAAAATTAAAATCAAAAAGAGAGAGATGGTAATAATAATGATACAGTTTGATTAAAATTACAACAGTGAAAAAGCATAAACGGCCGGATTTGAAGATTGGGAATTTTTGATATCCAGCATCGGACGGCTGAGATTTATTCGCTCACTTGGACTTGAAGGGGATGGCTCTGATCACGACTTGGTGGTACAGAGCGGCCAGCGCGGCGCCGATGAAGGGTCCGACCCAGAAAATCCACTGCAATAATCAAAGAGATAAAGTTTGTCAGAGAAATCCAACGGCTGAGATTGAAAAATGGGGTTAAGGTTAAGAAACTGACGTGGTCGTCCCAGCCTTTGTCCTTGTTGAAGATGATGGCGGCGCCCAAGCTCCGGGCCGGGTTGATGCCGGTGCCGGTGATCGGAATTGTGGCCAGGTGAACCAAGAACACGGCGAACCCAATTGGTAGGGGAGCCAAAATCTGCCAAATTTAGTGAATCATTTTAGGCTTTAAAAAATATAAATAAATTACTATTCAAATCTTTTTAGGCTTTTTTACTAACCGGAACGTGGGAGTCTCTGGCGCTACGTTTGGCGTCGGTGGCGGAGAAGACGGTGTAAACGAGGATGAAGGTGCCGACAATCTCGGCGCCGAGGCCGTCGCCTTTAGTGTAGCCGGCGGCGACCATGTTAGCTCCGCCGTTGAGCCTCTCATAGGGCTTGGGTTGGAAGCCCTTGACGACGCCGGCGCCGCAGATGGCGCCGAGACACTGCATCACGATGTAAAAGATGGCCCTTGTCAAGGACAGCTTCCTGGCGAGGAAGAGGCCGAAGGTGACGGCGGGGTTAATGTGGCCGCCGGAGATGCCGGCGGTGCAGTAGACGAGGGCGAAGATCATGCCGCCGAAGGCCCAGGCGATGCCCTGGATTCCGACGGTGCCGCAGCTGTTGCCTTTGGCCTCGTTGGTGCGGGCGACGCCCATGACGGTCAAAACGGTGATGTAAAGGAAGAGGAAAGTGGCGATGAACTCGGCGATTCCAGCTCTGTAAAACGACCACGAAGTCAGCTCCTCCGCCTCGAACAGCGGCGCCGGCGGTGGCTCCTTGTAGTCCTTCGCATCGTCTTGGCTCTGCGCCGCCGTCCCAATCGGCTGCCTCTCGTTGAACTTGTTCGCTCCTAGTCTCACATCCTCCTCCTTCCCTTCCATTTCGGTAAACTCCTCTGTTTCTCACGGCGGCGAACGACAGACGGCGGAGAATGGTGGTGGTTTCTCTTCTCTTTTTTTTTTCCTTTTTTTTGGCTGAGAAGAGTGACGAGAAGAGTTGTGTTATATAGTGAATTTAGTGAGAATATAATGGGACCCACAACCCAGTGAATTTAATTATTTTAAAAAAATTAATAAAGTCACTATCTCCATTTTCTTACTGTTGAAAATTTTATTTAAAAAATAAAATTACTTTCACATTTATCTCTATTAACTATCAAATATTCAATTAAAATTGAAGAAAATACATTATCACTGGCCAGTACCTAAATATTTTTTAAAAATTTACAAAGAAATACTTACTTCCTCGTCAATCAAGATCAATTTGATTCTAACCCTTGTTACATGTTTAACAATTAAAACTAAAAAATAATAAAAATTTTAAAAATAATGAGCTGTTTTTTTTTCACCGTGTTGGACAAAATTGATTCTAACAGGCGAGGAGTATAATTTATTTTTAAAATTTAATTGTTTATTTTCACAACCGACCAATCATTTTTCTGGGGTTTTCTGGAGGGATGAGCATAATGACAGAGTAGCCCCGGTCGGTTTGGCGGATAATGATTGATCCACGTGGCGAAAGATGAGCCACAAGGGCTGAAGTAGAGTGGACAATGGGGTATAGTGCGGCCTCCGCCGCCCACCGTCCATTTGGACCAGATCGATGATGTGATGTCTCGAAGATTATGATAAGGTTTCGATCGTAATTTGGGTGTTTTCTAAGGGTAATTGTGGAAATTGATATGCAGCGGTGGTTACGTAAAAAATCATCATGTTTAGCTCGTGTTTGGTCATGCACATGGAAGGAAAAATGAGCGGAATTTTGATTTCATGTGTACTATATAGTTTGTTTCTTTGCCCATTTTCTTAGAGGACTTTTGGAAATTAGATATACGTGATGATTGTGTATTATAGGGAGACGAGTTTTCATTTATTTATTTATCATCTAAATTAACAGTAGAGTTATTTTTGTTTCATTCAATTTTTGATATATCAATAAATCTTATATGTAAATTAAAATTGTTTCTTAGTCGAAAACCAATTTAAAATTGTTTCGTTAAAGGTAGGAAACCAAAATTACTCTTCAAGCTCTAAAATTACCATACTAAAAATTATCACTTTATAATGTATATCTATTTTAGTTCATTATACTTTGATATAATATCATTATTAAATAATAAATAAAATTAAAGCATAACTTGCCATTAATTTAAATAAACAAATGGATTGATAAAAAAGTAATGGACAGATTTGAATATGAATCAAAGTTCAACGGGTTAAGTCGTATATTTCATCCCGAGTGTGTTAAATTAAAGAAAAAACACTTTTTGAATATTATGGTGGCAACTTTTTCTAATAATAATCTTGTATTGTTTAATATAGTTAATGTTGATTTGTAAAACTTAAAAGGTAAAAGGTTGTTGCATAATTTAAGTCATTATTACCATTAAAAAAAAGTCAAAACTTCAATTATAATCTTAAAAACTATACTAGATGAGGAAAGCAAAAAATACATGAACTTTGGTTCAAATTTTTAAGAGTATTTTTGTTCAAGTCTTCTTGAAACTAAAAAATGTTAAATCAAGGTTAACGGGTTGCACTCAAACTAAGGTCCAATTAAATAAGTATAATGGTGTCAATTCAAATTATCAATAGATTTCGTGGAATTTCGAATTCAAGATTTTTTAATCGGAGTTTATAACGTATGTTTTTACAACAAATTCAAATGTCTTATTTTAGAGAGAAAAATAAAAGCTAACGAGCCCTTATTGATTTTTCCATGTGTTTTTTTTTTTTCATTTCTGTTTTTTGGAGAAATGACTTTTCTATATGAGTATTGACTGCATTCCTATTGATTTATTTAGGTTACCATTAATACATTGATAGGTATACAATTACGAGTCCTATCAATATTTTTGATCCACTGAAAATAAATTCATAATTCAATACAATAAATATTTTTAAATTAGTGAAATGACCTCCATTAAATTACAATCAAGACCTTCTTCAGTATTCCAATTGAGACAAATATTGAAATTTTAAAAATGGTTGTTAATTACGTCTTTATCTTAAACTATATTTAAGTTGATTTTACAATTAAATACACTTTTCATCGTTTTAGAAAATTATAATAACTAAACTACCTCAGCTTTAATCATTTAGCAATGAAAAATACTAAATTTCATATTAGTGGGAGTAAATGGGATATTAGGCTAAAATTTAAAATGTGAGTTAAATATAATATAAGTTTCTAATATTTGAAGTAATTCCCAAGTCTTTAATTTTTTAAAAATTCCAAAATTTTATTTTTAAATGTATTAAAAATTTTCAAGTGGGATGTCCAAATAAGATCTCTACATGTCTAAAAATTTGCAATTAAAAATTTAAAACAATAATTTAATATGCATTATTAGTTTGTTGTTAATAAATCTCGTCTTTTCATGCAATGACTTAATTAAGAAATTTTAATAAATAAAAAATAAATTGATAATTTTAAAAGATTAATAATTTAAAATTACCTCAAAGATTAGGACTATCTTATATTTTCTTTTACTATTATATATAAATAAGATAGGGGTGAGCTGATAATAACTTATGTTATCATTATCAGCCAAACGCAACGCATTTAATATAATAATCAAGATGATGAGGTTGTCTCTTTTTTTTTTTTTTTCGGCTAATAAGTTATTTAAAATAATCACAAAACATTTATTATGTATTTGGAATTTATAAAATGGCAACCATTGGTTAGGTTGTAGCCGCCAGCTGATTCTTGGCCATGGATTTGTAAAGCTGACAGGACAATCACATGACATGGCATCATCTGATTGGGCAGCCTTCGTTTAAAAACGGAATTTTTTTGGCCTATTAGGGTTTTTCTAAACAGAATAATTAGGGTAGTTTTGAGAATACATTTTTTTTAACAGAGTTTTGAGAATAATCAATAATTAAGAAAACAATGAATTTCTGCGAATTTACTTACAGGCTGGGTAAACTCAATTATAAAAATCATGTTTAATCAAATTCCCTACAATAAATATTCATTTATTTATTATGATTAAAACATAAAATATACAAATTTGAACTTTGTAACCGTATATAATTGTATTCTTAACAAAACCGTATATAATTTGGAGTACATATTTAGTGAACAAGAGTACTTAAACAATTAAACCATTGGTCTTCTTATTTTTTTAACATCTAATCTGAGGTGCAATAACGACTTTTTTATCGGATATATATACCACAGTCAGTTGAACTACTTCTAAGTTTGACAATTATAAAATTCTTCTGGATAGGTGTGCTCTAGAATAATAATAATTAAGAGGATACAACGACTAAGAGACCTATCTCCTGCCATTTTCCATTTTCTTAATTTTTTGGTTGCCTTCCGCTTTCTGAGTTTTATATTTTGAAAATTATGTTTTATTTTTACTTTGGAGTATTAGCCAAACTAAAAAAAATTGAATCTTTTTAAATTTAGCTTTAAAATGTAAATAATAAAACAAAGAAATATATTATTTACCCACTTAATTTTAAAACATTAGAAGATCACAAACAAATAAAATTGTTACCAAACGGAACACATGTGGAATAATAAAAAGAAAAACATCTTATTAAGGGAAGAATTTACACAACACCAAACCATCTTATTACGAATACATAAATCATGAACAAAAGCCTTTCTTGATGGATTTAATTTACGGGTTCATTTCACAATTCATACAAAGATGCAAAAGCGTAGAGCAACAATTAAAAGGTGTTGGAAATTTGATTTGAACAAAATAAAACATCACCAAAAGCCTTTTTTTTTTTTTTTTTAAATTGTGTAGAAGAAAGAGATGTTGATGATCACTTGGACTTGAAGGGAATGGCTCTGATCACCACTTGGTGGTACAGAGCTGCCAGTGCTGCTCCGATAAATGGTCCAACCCAGAAAATCCACTGCAATTTTATTTAATTTAATAATTAAATTGGGCTCTCCGAAATAAATAAATTAATTAATTAAGATTTAAGAAAGGAGAAACTGACGTGGTCATCCCAGGCGAAGTCCTTGTTGAAGACGATGGCGGCGCCCAAGCTCCGGGCCGGGTTGATGCCGGTGCCGGTGATCGGAATCGTCGCCAAGTGAACCAAGAACACGGCGAACCCAATTGGCAGGGGAGCCAAAATCTGCCAAATTTAGTGAGTTTTTTTAGCCTTTTTAACCCATGAATTACCACTCAGTGTCTAAGGCTAAAAATATAAATAAATTACTACTCAAATCTTTTTTTACTGACCGGAACGTGGGAGTCTCTGGCGCTTCGTTTGGCATCGGTAGCGGAGAAGACGGTGTAAACGAGGATGAAGGTGCCGACGATCTCGGCGCCGAGGCCGTCGCCTTTAGTGTAGCCGGGGGCGACGAAGTTAGCTCCGCCGTTGAGCCTCTCGTAGGGCTTGGGTTGGAAGCCCTTGACGACGCCGGCGCCGGCGATGGCGCCGAGGCACTGCATGACCATGTAAAAGACGGCCCTGGTCAGGGAGAGCTTCCTGGCGAGGAAGAGGCCGAAGGTGACGGCGGGGTTGATGTGGCCGCCGGAGATGCCGGCGGTGCAGTAGACTAGGGCGAAGATCATGCCGCCGAAGGCCCAGGCGATGCCCTGGATGCCGACGGTGGAGCAGGTGTTGCCCTTGGCCTCTTTGGAGCGGACGACGCCCATGACGGTCAAAACGGTGACGTAGAGGAAGAGGAAGGTGGCGATGAACTCGGCGATGCCGGCCCGGTAGAAGGACCAGGAGGTGAGCTCCCCGGCCTCGAAGAGTGGCGCCGGCGGTGGCTCCTTGTAGTCCTTGGCGCCGTCGTCTTGGCTCTGGGCCGCCGTGCCGATGGGCTGCCGCTCCGTGAACTTGTTGGCCCCGAGTCTTACGTCTTCTTCCTTTCCCTCCATTATGTTATTGATTTCTTCTTCTTCTTCGGAGATTAATGGTGGACTGGTGGTGCACAGCGTCGTTTTAAGGGTTATATATAGCGCTTAGTAATGAGAGCTTTTGAGGAAGGTAGTGAAAAATATTACGAGAATGGAAATTGGAAGGATGATGGTGGGCCCACGCCAGCTCTTTCTTATATATATATATTTCTTTTAAATCACTTTTAGATTTAGCAATTATTTTATTTTAATACCTTGAAATTTGGTTATTGCAGTTTCAAAAGGACTCTTTCTTGCCAACCTAAGCAAGCTGATCAACACTGTAATTAGTACTTATCTCAAGAGTTAATGAGTTCGAATATATCTTTATCTTCATTTGTTGTATGAAAAAAAAACATCTATTTTGGTCTGTTTGTTTTCAATTTTATCTCATTTTTTCTCATCGTAATTTTACCATTACATTTCACTAATAATAAAACTTCTTGAAATGTTGTCTATGTATTTTTATTAAAGAGTTTTTGTTGGGTATAAAATTTGTGTTTGTTAGAATTTTGCAAATTGGGAACTAGCGTTCTAAAAGTACAATGATAGAATGGACGTTTTGATAGTATGCGACCTAAAATAAAATAAAAGTTTGATAGACAAATCAAAATGAATGTTTGGGAAGTAAATAGATCAAAATGAATCCAAGTCAAAAGTCAAATGCCAAAATATTGTATAAACAATTTTCATCTACCCACACTCTTCTTAAAAGTGTTGTTGACTTGACAAACAATAAACCGAGGTAGTATGAAAATTTTTTCATACTCTCGTGAGCTAGTCTTGTGATATGTAAATTTGCATACTTACTATTACTGTGTTTTTTACAACAAATAAGAGAGAAGAACCTCGGAAGGAGGAGAGAGAATAAATATTAATAAATAATTTTCAAATTTTTAGTGGTGGTCGGCACGATGGCTCATGCTAATTACCTATCTTTAGATGATTATTATTCTAAATTTAATACTTAAACTTTCAAAAAAATGTTTAGGGAAAATAACAACTTTTGTAATGAATAATAATGTAGCTTCATGTATGTTTATAAACATATTTTTGTGAATATGAGCATATATGTATATCACATACAATGAAGGTAAGTATTGAAAGAGTAAGTTGGTATAAGATAAAAAATAATAATAATATAATAAATATCAAAATGATTTTTGTTTTTCAAGTTAAAAGAAACTGAAATAAATATTTTAAAAATTCAAATATTAAAATTCAATATTCTTGAAAGTTAAAAGCATAAAAATATAATTTATAACGGTGTAACCAAAAGATGACGGGTTCAAATCCTATCTAGTTGTACTAAAACAAAATAAATAATTAATTAGTTATTACGATTGTTATTTTGTATTCTAGAGCCGACCAATTTGTTTTGGCATTTTATAAATGTATGGGTTAAATGGTGGGCCAGGTCGGTTTGGGCGGGGGTGTGTGATTGGATCCACGTGGCAGGAGTGTGACCACAAAGATTTTACGGAGTAAAACTGCAGTCTCTTTAGTCCAAATAATGCGGCTTCCGGCGACCAACCGTTACTGGTGGGGAGGCAAAACAAATCCCACGTGTGATTTTCATGTCTACTAACAACCACCGTCAGCTTTTACCTCAAAAGTTTCTATTACCAAAAAATATTATTGAATTAATATATTATTCGATCGAGTAGTCAAACCCGAACAGATTAAGACACTTATCTTCGACAAAAAATAAAAAATAAAAAATCGTCAAAATTCGAATTTCCACCCTCGTAAGAAAAGACTTAGTCGCGTGTAGAGGTTATTTATAGAAATTACTTGATAGTATTTTTCCAACTTTTACTCTTAAAAATCAAATTAAACCTCGAAATATAATTATAGTTAAATTTAGGTGAAAAAACTAGTTTAAATTACCTATTTAATCTCTAAATTTATATGATATCTTAAATTTTAATGTAGGCAATAAATCTTTAAATTTTTTATTTTGGTTTAATTTTGTTATTTTTTAAAAATATATAAAATGTCGGTATTTGTGACCTTTTAATTTTGTGTCTAATAAAATATTATTTTATTCTATTTATGTCTTGTGAGTTTTAATAATTTTTTTTGCAAAGGCAAATATATTAAACAAAAAAACAGAGGATCTCATAGCCTGAAATCAAGGCACAAACACCCCAAGGACAAACAGAAGACAAGAGGACAGATAGTAAATCATGAAAACAAATCTCAGGCTGAGATAAACATAGATCAGAACTCAAACATCAACTTCCCGGCCATGTAGTAACGATAATAAACCTCGACTTTCAAAGCACGCAAGAGGACAGAACTCTAGCATTATGCTCCCTCCAAATAAAAGAAATAGTCGAAGTTCATGCCAATCGCCACACACGACGATGAGCAAACTTCCCAGCATTAATGTGACAAATCCAAGCAAGTTCAGTAGACCAAATAAACTATTGAAAATTGTTTAATAATTCCTAGGCAATTTTTTTTTTCAGAATAATAATTCATACGCAATTGAAAATTCGTTCTAGATCTAAAGTTTTAATTTAACTGATATATTTAAAACTACGGAAATAAAACAAGCTTAAAACTTTAAAAAGTTATTAAATGCCAGAGCTTATGATTGCAATCAACTTTGGGAAGGAAAAAAAATCCCTAATTTGGTAATTAAATTTAGTGTGATGAGCTGGCAGCGGTACATCCACCTGTCGGAATATACGCATGTCTTATGCACCATTCGAATTATTTTTAAATTATTACAGACAACTGTGCCCCTCAATTTTCCACATCAACGTTTATCAATAATGGACTCACTAAAAAACTTTTATAATTTTTCTTAGAAAAGAAATATATATCGATATATACTTAAAATTAATTGTTTATTTTATGAAATAAATGATAATATTTTTTGTTGGTTCGGAGAATGTAAGACCCATTTGGAAATGTTGGTTTATTACTTTTCATTTCCAATTTTAAAGAAATAGTTTCTTAATTGTCTTTCTTTCTTACTTTTAATGAATGTTTTAAAATGACGTAGAAACAACAAAATCAAACTTATTCCTTCCTTGTCTCTAATTCTTTTTCTTAAATATAAATAAAATATTATTTTATTATTCCTCGCTTATAAAATATATAATAAATATTAAAAGATAAATATAACATAAATTTTTTCATTTTTTTAAATTCAAAATTTATTTATGAGAACGAAAAAACAAGAAATAGTTATTAAATATGTTTCTTTTCTTTTCAATAAAAATAAATAACAAGAAATAGATATCTAATGCATACATATTATTTTTTATAGATTAAAAGAGAAAAACGAGAAACAAGAAACAAAAAATATAAGGATTGGTAAGGACCTATTTAGTAGCGTTTGTGTTTCTTGTTTATGTATATCATTTTTAATAAATAAAAATAGAATGCCCCAGTTGAAAAATGACAAAACAATGTTATTATTTATGTTTTGGAACAAATTGGAAATAGAAACAAAATAAAAAACTTATTTTCTTTGTTTCCAAAATTTCTGTACAATTTTAAAAATACTTCTTTAAAAAATAAGAAGCAAGAAACACAAACATTATTAATTGATTAGAAGTGTTAATAAATTAAAAAACAATAACAAAAAAAATAGAAACGTTACGAAATTAAACCAACCCGTGAATTCTAATCATGTATTTTAAAAAAGAAGTCATTCTTATCCATTTGTGAATGATTGGATAAGTTTAATTAATGTATAACTAAACAATTAGTGAATCCCGTTGCAAAATCATTATCAAGTAAGGAAAATTAAAATAATACTTCTGAAGATAAAAGATTCGAAATTCAGCTATGCGACAATTATACTTTTTTACGTTGCAACCGCCTCTTGGTTTCAGGCCATGTATTTGATTAAAACCTGACCTGGCATTCACATGATGGTGGGACCACTGGGCCCCACTCATCTTTTTTTTTTTCCCCACAATTTTCTGTAAATAAATTATTTATTGCATTCAAAGGTCTTTTAAAATATTTTCTTTCAAATTGTTATCTTTCATACAAATTCGTGGGTTGAAAAACACATTTTATCTTAGTAATTTACATTTTTTCAAAAAAATAAAAAATAATAATCTTAGTAATTCACCAAAATTTAAATCATAAAAACTAAATTTTTTCACATGAATTTGTAATCATCCCGACTAAATTGTTACGTAGCTAAATTTAGAGACTAAATCAATATTTTCATGAAAATTCATAAACGGTGTAATTTAACCACACATTTGGAATTAAATTATTTCTATATAAAAAAACTAATACTTGGAGTAACTTCAAGTTGGTACCTTTATACTCGATGTAAATCCAAAATTTAAAGTTAAAATAAAGTCTGTACGTGCGAGATACGGGTATTATTGCAAGTAGATGAAATTATTATTTAGAGTATTGATTCTTGTAGTTTTATACGGTGCTTTTTATTGAGATGAAGCATTTTGTTGCTTGAATGTGAACAATTTCACCTGATTTACGGATACAATCATATTGTTTTATAGTTGAGTTTAGCAATTTTATAATATGGTTTTAAGTACTTTGCTTCATTAACTTAAGTTTAGAATTCCACAAAATGAAATTAATGAAAATGACTAGGGAAAAATGAATAATCTTCCATACTATATAGAAAACACTAGAATATTTATAGATTGCAAGTTGCACCTAACACTTTTAGCCTTTTAAATTGAGTCCCAACTGCTATTTGTGCCAACTTTGTTACTTTTTTGTTTGGCCTTTCTCTAAAAAATCTTTATTATAATATTTTGGGTGGCTCGAGAAGATGCCAAAATAATAATTATTTTGGTTTCTAATTGTTTTACTTATTTGTCTACCTATGAATTTAATTACTAATTTTTGTATACATTACAACGAATACAACAAAGGGAAATTTGATTGGGGGCTTCTTTTTAAATAAAACATTTATAAATATAGTTTTTCTTTTAAAAGAAGTAATTGTTAATGTAGATCGTCTAAATAATAATTATTACAAATATAATTTTCGTTCCTCAGCGTCCGAGTTAATTTAGATAACTGTCTAATCCTACAATATTTGGTGTTGGAGTAATCCATTTAGATCAATCAACCATTCATGGTTAAATATTTTGCTTAAATTTTCATTTTTTTTTGTTTTAGTCTTTTTTTTTTTTACTTTTCACTAAAAGAAAAACATTTTAACCAACGTCCTTAATTTTTCATTAATCATTCAATAAAAACTTGAATTTCTTTCAAAATCAAACACATACGCATGACTATATTAGATGTTTGTCAAACAATTTACAAAAAGGTTAACAACAAAGACTAAAATTATTTTTCAATTAAAAATTTTGAGACTACAATAAACTATGATGTTTGAAAGTTAGATGATCAAACATAAAAATTTTGAAACTAACATAGAATTTAACACGTAGTAAAAAAACACCATTTTTGTTATAAATGTATTTTTTTTAAATTAACTCAATTTTTTTTAGTTTTTCAATTTTTCATTGATTGGTGAATAGTTTGATTAAATAACCAAATTAATCATGGATTGATGTTCGGGTTTTTTTAGCATATTTTTGTAAGGATATTCAAACTCTTATTATGTCACCCTTTTTATAAATGTATTGAGTCAACTAATTTATAATTATAGATTATTATTCTACCCAAGCGAACATAATTTAGCGGTAATTGACATATATTTCCAATCAAGAAGTTGTGAGTTCAATCCCCAACCCCTACATGTTGTACTAAAAGAAAATTATAGATTATTATTCTTTTAAAAATATTACATGAGGATATAAAGGTGATGATTCGAGCTTATGCTCTTTCCTTTTAGAAGAGCTAGAGATATCTTAACGAACAACGAATTATTTTTAGTATAAGGTAAATTTGAATCTTAACATACTAGAAAAAAATAGTTCCTTAGATATATTTTCACAATGCTAATATTATCGAATCATATATATATGGAGAGAGTAAAAACTTAGAACATATTATAAGGTAAGTATTTATTGTCATAGGTTTAAATTTCAACCACACATAAATTAAAAATATTTAATAGATTAATCAATTGAATTTGATTCTTGAATTAGGATTTTCTAAGTGAAGTTTTTGATGGAGAAGCGAGAATTTTCTTTATCCACGAAAGCAACTAAATTCTTAATATTCATGAAATTTCAAATTTTTTTTTATACGATTTCATACTTGACATGTCAGAAGATCTTTGAATATGACAGCTGATGCTCTAGTTAAAGTTGTACACCAATATCTTTCTAATTGTGGTTTATACTTTAATTTTTTCTTCAATGGATAGAGAATGAATAGAGAAGATTGTTGAGAGAGATAGACTTTTTAATGCGACCCACCTAACCTTTTCAAGTTAAATTTCACTCTTTTTTCCCCTAAAAAAAGTTGAACAATCTTAAAATGAGATAAAATCATGCATATGTAATTTATATCTAAAATTTCGTGGGATGTAATTTATTTATTGTCTATACATTACAACTAAAATTTAAAAAATTGAAAAAAAGGACTATGATTTGTAGGACTAAAAAGAATTTAGGCAATATGTTTGTATGTTTGTATTTTAATATAAGTGTCGCATTCAGTTACAGTTGGATATTGAATATTTTAGGAGTATATGTGATGCTAATAAAATTAATTTAAAAATACAAGACTTTACTTAAAAGAAAAGAAAATTGTTGTCAAAACCAGCATAACTCAACAGTAATTGATATATATCTCAAACCAATAAGTTGAGAGTTCGATATTCCACCCCACATGTTGTACTCAAAAGGAGAAAAAAAAAGGAAAAAAAAAATAATAAAAAAAAAGAAAGAAAGAAGGCTTTGGAAGACTTGCTAATAAATACTATAGTTTAGAGATGGGCGGTACCTCTTATCGGTTTGGTGACTTGATGTCATTTTCATTATTAAAAAAGAAAAGCGAAAAAGAAAAACTAATGATAATTCTTCATATTAATACATTTTTAGAACTTTTTGAAATAAAGTTTGAAATACTATTTTGATTTGACGTTTCCTCCTCTATTTTTAGTTTTGGTTCATATTTATTTTTGTATTTTGATCACTATGTCTAGATATAATAAGGACTAATAAGTGATAACCGAGAGCTCTTTCTTGATTCTATAAATAGTGTATGATTGTTCGTAGTTGGCAGAACAATTTTTCTGGTTCATTCTATTAACGAAGGATACTCTAGCATGCTAATTAGCTATGATCCTGAACCTTGAAAGCATCAATTTCGGTCTTTGTACCAAAATGATCATTTTGGTCTTTATTTGTAAAATTTTAACACCAATTCTATACATAATGAAATTTTTAAATATAAATTTATTGTTATATTTCAAGAAGATTATTGAGTATTAGTGTAAAATGTTGCGCTGAAATTGTTATTGAAAAAAATTAAATAAAAATAAAACGAAAATTGAAACAAAATTAAAAGAAAGAAAAAAGATCAAAATAAAATTTTCAAAAATAGAAAACACAAATAAATCTAAATCGAAAATAGAGGACCAAAATAATATTTAAATCCAGTGGAAAAAGAATGTTTTGGTTTGTTCATGGGCAAATTTGTATTTCATTTTAAGGTCCAATAGAGAGCCCACTCAAACAAGTCTAAGTTGTGTCCATATAGTGAAATTTGGGCCAATTTAAGCCATCGAAATTGGGTATTGGGTTAGTCGCAAATATGAGTTCTGACAGTTACACAAATATTTAGAGACAACGTGGGAGGGCTGTTTTTTAAACTTAATTTCATCTAAAGTTTTCGAATTTTACACTTTTAGATTTATTTCGGTAGGATTTTTTTATAATACCAATTTTAATCTTATTTATTACATTTAATTTTATTATAATTATTATTATTTTTTTTTTGAAAATTTAAAAGATTTGAATCTCTAAATTGTAATCATATTCCTCCAATTATCGTGGGTTCCATGCAAAATTTCTACACTAATTGCTTGATTCACTCTTTTAAAAAAGATTTATTCCCATGATTTACCATTATTATTAATGAAAAAAATATCCAATTTCATCTCTCTTCGTGTGTAAATTTCCACCGGTTGTTAGAAGCCACCGCCGGACGCATTTCAAATTTGATTCAACAGGTTCCTCCTCATTCGAACACTTTTCCCCCCATATATCTCTACACACAAAAAGGAAAACGCACAAATTTGTTATGATACTTTGTATGCTAAGATCAAACTCACAAGATATATTCCCATAAAATCCTATATATACAACTATTGGATACTACTTGGGTATGGAATGAACATTAGGATATATTGGAATATATACAAAAAAAAAAGTACAAGAAAAGGGTTTAACAGTAAAAAAAAAAAATAACAAACAAGTTTTTCAACATTAGGATATATTAGGATATATTGGAATGCAAACTTTTCGATCGGGATAAACGGAGATGAATTGCTCCAGCGACGGAGAAGAAGACACGAACCGTCACTATTTTCGAATTTGGGGAATTTGGGGATATTTTTGAAGGTTTTCGAATTTGATGGATTTGGGGATATTTTTGGATGTTTTGGTATTTTTAAAGTATTATTAAGCAAATATCATGAGATTCAAAATATAACTTTCCCATTAATTAATTCTGGAATTTAAAAATCAATTAATATTAATGTGTATATATAGAATGATAGTTTTGTAATTTAAGTGATGAGTACCATCTTAAATAAGTTTATTTCATGACAAAAGTGTAAATTTCATACATTCTATCATTTTATGTAATTAAGATCTTTAAATAGTCCATCAATGTACTTCCCAAATATTTATATTTAATATTATTCCACGATATGATGTAGATTTGATGTTATAGTTTTAATAATATATCAATCAACGTTAATTATTGGTTGCCTAATATTTAAGTCAATGTAATTGTGCTAAAAAAATTTGATCATAATTTAAGTCAATGTAAAAGGTCATATTCTCAGAATTCAATGAGAAAGAAAGCAGTTACAAATTTGATAGTATTTTATAACTCATAGAGGTACTAGTTCTATTGTTTCAGGGAAAAAAAAAAAAAAAGAGAAAAAAAATATTAGTTCTAGGATTTTTTCTTTTTATTACATACTTATTCCAAATATATATCAACCTCCAAACTATTTCCAAGAATAATGCTTGGAAAATTATAGGTGGTCTCTCGAACTATGCACATCTACAGAAATTATATTACTCTACCACTCTGGTATAGTGGTTGTATGTTTGTTTTATAATCTGGTATAATGGTTGTATGTCTGTTTTATAATGTATATGTCTGGGGCTCAACTTTCCATTCTATCAATTTTTCTTTTCTTTTTTTTTTATTTGATAAAATGTTATATTAAAATTATTTTCTCTTTTAAATAAATTTAAATATTATTAAAAAAATATAATTAGGTGTTTTTAATTAAGTATTTCTACTAGATACTATAATTACTACATTAATATAATTCATTTTATTTACTTTAATAATAAAATTAAATATATCTTTTATTCTAAAATATTTCTTAAGTAATATATTTTTAGTAGTATTTTTTTTTTTCAGAATTCGCACTTGTTTCTTTTTTTTTTTTAACGAAATTAGCACTTGTTTTAATAATATTTTTAGTCATAATTATTTTATTTTTTATAATTAGTAGTTGTTTTATTATATAAAATAAAATTCTAATAAGTAACATTTATTTAAATTTTGTTCAAAAGAGAAATAATTGCAATATAATTTATTTCATTTTTTTTAAATACGAGTAGGTGCTAATTACCATGCTACAAAAAACATAGTTATTTTATTTTAGAATAGAATATAAATTTTAATAGGTAATATTTATTTAAATTTGTATTAAAAACATTTATTTAAATTTGTTTGAGAAAATAATTTCAATACAGGACAGCATACAACCACTATACTAGAGTGGTAATAATTTTTGCATATGTACGACATGTCAGAATAAAAAAAAACAGACATGGATACTAGCAAGGTGCCATGCAACTCAAAAATTGTGATGTTGCGATCTATAATTTTTCAAGTATTATTCTTTGAAATAGTTTGAGAGTTGATATATATTTAGAATAAGTTTGTAATAAACCACTATTAAAAAAAATCCTTGGTTCTATGGTGGATCCAAATGACAATCTCAAATGTGGTTGGATTTTTGACAAATAGTTTCAAATATATTTATTTACATTCTATTTATACAATAATTAAATAAATACAATTTTGAGATTCCCAACCATTTCTTTTTTACTTAAAAGGAAACCCATTAATATTTTTATTTTGAGTATACAGTAATATTATACCAAGATTAGAGATAGAAACTCAAACATTCAAACAAATTATGCAAAATCAAACTGGATGATGCAAGTTGGATGGGGTTTCCGATGAATGTGAAACAGATCGATAATCTTGAACCTTATTCCTATATGATCCGATCAATTCGATTAGGCACTCGTCATCTATTTTCATTATTCAACTCTTTGACAACACGAAAAAATCATTGTTCAACTCTTTGACAACATGAAAAAAAAACTCTGCCCTCTCTCTCTATCTATCCAAGGGATGGAAGGGGAACAAGCACATTTAGAGAACGCAGTAGAACGGAGAGTTATATGCTGCGCATTGGATTATACTCGGGTTCATAAAAATCAATTAAAAATTTACTAAAATATTTTGAACATAAATGCAAAGTACTACTATAAAGAGAATATTTATAATCCATGATAATTTATTTGGGGTGCCTACCTATTTTCTATTGATTTTAATATTTTTCTAGAGAGATTTGTATGTATCACAAATTTATGTGGTAAAAATTTAAATGATTACAAAAATAAAAAATTTGTCAAAAAACACATTTCATTCTTGTTTAGTCCATGTAATTTAAAATTATTACAAATTAATTTATACGATTAAATATTAGATTAAATTTAACATAATTTTGACCGCCGCTAATAATGGATTCCGAGATAATTTATACGATTAAATATTAGATTAAATTTAACATAATTTTGACCGCCGCTAATAATGGATTCCGAGATGGTTCAACTTAGGTGGGTTTAGGAGTTAGAAAAAGGAGTATATGTATTCTCATAGAAAAAAGAAATTGAAAAAAGTGTGTTTTTTTTTTTAAGAATAAACTTCCAGGTAAACTTAAGCTTGTTGCTATGTTATTCATGTAGCATTCAGATCGAATGACTCTATGAAATTACGTCGATATTATGCTTAACATTATTTATTTATTTTTGAACAAAATGCCTAACATTATTTATAATACAAATCCTGCGTTTTTTTAAATAGATTTTCCCAAAAAACCGTAATAAAAAGAAAATAAATTATATAATTTTCATGAACACACGAAAAAAAATAGTGGGATGAACCAAAAATGGTAAAAGGAGGTCTTAATTACCATAAATATTGTGTAATATTTCCTTATGAGTAACGAATTTTACCCTAAATAACGCCATCGTCCGGTAGCGATTATGGAGATAATCCAATGTCCAAAAACTCCACTTATTCTGATTATTTTTTCCTTCCGCCATGGAATTTCTCGTGAAGATCGATCCAACCCCAAATCTGATCTCATTGTGATTTCATTCACTAATGCCTCATCGCAATCAAATTCCGTAACCGCCATTGATCAAAATCGTCGTCGTTCGTTCTGAATTACATTGAATCAGTAAAATTGATCGAGCGGCGGACGGTTGCCGGTATGATCAGTCGGAGATGAGTTGTCTGTGAGAGTTTGGCAGCTGGCCGGAATGAGAGGGAGCTCTTCGAGGCGGCCGGAGACGCAGCGGCTCCGGCAATGGACGGCGCTCGGATCGATGAAGATCAAGATTATTCTGCTGTTTTGCTGCATCGGATTCGCCGTCGTCGTCTTCGCCGCCCGCGCCCCCAATCTCGTCGTCTGGACCGCCGGCCGCCTTATGGTGGAACCCTTCTCTCTGCCGCGGTACGAACCGTCATCTTCCTCTTTCCCTCCATTACCAATTTTTCATTTTCTTTGCTCATGTATCTTATGAAAATTGGGCATGATTTCTTGATCTTCACGTGTTTGTTTTAGATAGGAGTTTATTAGAAAACAAAATCTCGATACTCGTGAAGAAAATGAGAAATTATTTAATTCGATTGGCAAAAAGTGACCGACAATTTTATGGAATAAAATTGCTATATAATATTCAATAGAAGAAATTTCTCTTCAAATTCCTTCTTCATTCTAAACGTATAATTTTTTTTTGTCTCTTTATCCAATAAGTTTGGTATTAGAATATATTTTCGATAAAGAAGTCTCTATTGCTGTAGCTATATATATTATCCGAACACATATTTGAATTCTCTCTTTCTTTTAAAATTATAGTTTAATTCCTTTAGTTACCTCCAACAAATTTAGTATCATAAAAAAAAAATTGTGATCAAACTCGACAAAGATATTATTGTAATTACTATTGACTAGAAAAATGAGAGTGATTGCTAAGTATCTTAAATTTCTATCAACTTTGAAATGTAGGAAACGTTATGCGATTCTAATCAACACATGGAAAAGATACGATCTCTTGAAGCAGTCCATTTTTCACTACTCAACATGTTTGGGAGTTGAGTCAATACATATAGTATGGAGCGAACCAGAGCCTCCATCAGAATCTCTAGTAACTTTCCTGCGACAGAGGGCGAAGGAGAATTCCCGACGACACGGGCGAGAACTAGAAGACGAGTTGAGATTTGAAATCAACGAAGAAGATAGCTTGAACAATAGGTTTAAGGAAATAAAGGGTTTGAAGACAGAGGCCATATTTTCAGTAGATGATGATGTTATATTTCCTTGTTCTACGGTGGAGTTTGCTTTTAGTGTTTGGCAAAGCGCGCCTGAGACCATGGTTGGGTTTGTTCCTCGCATGCATTGGCCCGATCACTCGGTATGTTGTTTCTACTTTCATTTGTGTGCTTGTTCTTCATCTTCTTTAGGTGCAACTTTCTTGTTCTCTTATTGTTTAATTATTACTCCTTTTAAACATTTTTCTTTAGTTTTAGCATTATTCGACTTGTTACAAGATTTCGATACTCGATTGGAAATATGGTGTCAAAAACTCTATTTTCTCAACACCATATACATTTTGTTTAGTATATCAAATAGGGGGCAGGGAGATTTAAACTTCCGGTTTCAAAAGGAATAGATGTCATTTAGCTATGTTTATGTTGTCATATACTTAATCATACGTAATCTATAATTAAACAACACAGAAGTCTATACGCCTGAAATATACTCTAGTCGTTGTTGTTAGGTTTTTCTAGACGTTTATAAATGTCCTATATATGTTACTGCTTTTGACAATACCATATTTGAACACACAAATTTTTTTCATATGTTTTTGTCATTATTGTTACACACACCAACCAATACAAATTCTTGTTGGCATTCTAATGTGGTGTATTTCCAATGGTCTATTTCTACTATATTTATTAGATAAGTGGGTCTCACTAAATTTTTGAGTCATCAAGAATACACTTCATTAGGCGTCGTAAATATCTTGTTACTTTAATATTATTCACAAAAATTTTAGATTATTCTATATCTAAATACTTCTAAATTGTCTGAACATTCATAAAAATCTTAGACCATCATTCTACGCACGCAGGTTATCATGTTAACAAAACTCAAGGGCTATTTCTTTATGAAAACCTAATACCTAAATCAAGTACATAAGATGTCAACACAATTTAAATTGAATTGAAAGTTGAAATGTTTGGTTAATGTGTTGTTCATTGGTACTGCAGGAGGGAGAAATGGGAAGATTTAGGTATGGGGGATGGTGGTCAGTGTGGTGGAGTGGCACATACAGTATGGTGCTATCAAAGGCTGCATTTTTTCACTCCAAATATTTGGCTATTTACTCTAACAACATGCCTGCTTCCATCAGAGACTATGTTTCCAAAAACAGGTCCCTTTTTCTTTCCTTTTCTCCAATTCTTTTCTTTGGATTTCCTCTGTCAAATTTTCATCTTGGGATTGTGAATTCTTTTTGCAGGAACTGTGAAGACATTGCAATGTCTTTTCTTGTGGCCAATGTAAGTGGTACTCCCCCTATATGGGTCAAAGGTATGAAATCATCCCATTCTAGTTTTTGAATTGGTTTTGTCCAATTTTAGTAAGTCGTGGTTGCTAGTTGATTGATAATGACATCTTCTAAAATGAGTTTTGGAGATATCACGAATAAAGATGAATAGAAACGTTATATCAATTTTACGTCATCGATTGTACTAATATTTTTTTCCTGTAAGGGTGTCGATTTTACTGTTAGAAATGATTATGTCATTCAGCTTCTTTCTTAATCAAGTCTTCTAACTGCTTCTTAGTGGATTTAAACATTAGAAGTTCTTTTATCATTGAAATTTATTGGGGTTATTTTTTTCTCTCTTTGAAATTGCAGGCAAGATATTTGAAATAGGGTCGAGTGGAATTAGTAGCTTAGGAGGTCACAATGAAAGAAGAAGCGAATGTGTCAATAGATTTGTTGAAGAGTATGGTGGAATGCCATTGCTACCTTCAACTGTGAAGGCTGTTGATAGTCGCTACACTTGGTTTTGGTAGAATGGATTGAGTCTCTGCCATGAAAAATTATTGAAAGTGATCATCATAACGACAAAACATAGTTGTCATATTTATAAGTTAGATATTCCAGCCCCATCAAAATGGATATAAGGATTGCCATACCGTGACAGCAATGTCGAAGAATTTCTCTACTATCAGAGGATTTTGAAGGTTACCCACCTTTTTGTCTGAGTTCAGTTTAGTTAAGTCCTTGTCCCCTCAAATATATGATGATTTGAACAAACATTCAGTTTTAGTTGAACATTTTGTAGAAATTATAGCTTTTCTATTGTAGAAGAAAACATCTGATTGCCTAATTGATGATTGATGGTGATCTTACGCCCACATCAAAGTCCAATATCTAAGATTATTAGTTATAAGCTCACCGAAATGTTCAAATCAATGTCCTAATCCTTGCCAACAAGCTGTACCGTGAGGCATTCCCCTCAAATATAATTGTGTTAAATTCCTTACCTTAGAATGCATAATAATGTGATGTAATAAAGAGGATTAAAAGAGATTAGTTTAAACAATTATTTCCTGTGATCTGCTTGTAGGTCTGGATATTTAGTGTTTATATTGAAATGAAAGCCTTAAGAATTGGTGAATTGAGATTGATCTTGAGAATATATGATAGGGAGGATAACCAATTGGAACAAAAACATCACAATATTTCATAAAAATAAATCAAACACAGTATTTGTTGGAAACCTAAAGACCAAGTTTGACTACAACATCAAGCTTAATGTATAACTTCTAAAAACATAATGGAAACTTCAATTTGAGTGTCAAGGGAGAATGCAAACGCAAAAGTTCCTGATCTCTAAACAACTGTGTAACTCAAAATACTGTTTAATCGAACAAGCTGAAACCCAAGTCATCATCAGACTCCTCTGCTGGCTCTTCCTTCTTCTCTTCCACCGCTGCAGCAGCTGCAGGGGCAGAGCCAGTATCAGCAGCAGATACCGCCACAGCCACGGCAAACTTGCTAGGATCCTGTTGTAACAAGCAGAAGAGTAATTGATTATTAGTCGATCACAGCAAGACAGCTGAAACTCACTAGAATCCTGTAACATTTGATACAAGGGCTAGCCAAAAAAGTCGATCAACAATATACCTCGAGGTACTCCTTAACTTTCTCAGCCTGAGGGAACGAGTAGTCGGTGGCAACTGCAACAGCGAGAAGATTTTTGTATGCATTGATGAGCATGTGTGGTGCAGCAGCCAATGTTGGGAATGAAATGGCCAATGCCAAGGATGTAACCATGGAAACACCCAAAGCAAACTTCTCGAGGAGATCATCCTCAGTCATGTCAAGCACCTCAGGGCTAAAGACTGACCCATTGTCATAAACAGTTTGAACAACTAGACCGTAAGAGAATGGCCTAATTCCTAGCTTGGCAAGGAGAGCTGCCTCGGAAGATCCAACCTTCTCACCCTTCTTAATGAGCTCCACAGGAGTGATAATTTCAACAGTACCCTTGTTAATCTTGGTTGGAATGTTAAGAACCTGAAAGGAGAAGAATTTAAAATCTCAGATTCTGTTCATGAAAAAGGGTTACTTTGTATTCAAATCTACGAACCTGGAAGAAAGAGGTCTGAGATGGGTCAAGCCCTGTGTTGCCTGGTGGGACGATGACATCAATTGGGGCAACCAAACCAACACGAGCAGGGGCTCCGACCTGCACAATTCATTTGGAAATAATAGGTTTCAATGATATATCACCAATCCCGCTAAGAATAGAATTTTCATTTCTAATTCGTCTAAAGTTGAATCTAAAATTTATATGCAACTAAACCAGCAAAAATGCTTTTCCTAAAACAATTTCTATAACTTCTGCTGCATCGATAATCTAATAATTCGTGAAAACAGAGCAGCACGGCTGTTTATTTCAAAGCAACTCCCAATATCCAGTATCTACTGAAAATTTAAGATGGCCTCAAGTAAAGCAAACGCTCTTAATAAATTAGACTAAAAGATTTAGACAACAGTAACATACAAGTTTGATGGTAATTCATCACCAACAGGAGGACGACAAGGGAAACTTTCAAAGTGCAAATACTCATTTCAAATTAACAGCAGGTAATCGTTTATTGTTAAACAAAATGAGGCTAAAATTCTCAAAATTGATGTGGCCTTAGCAATGAATTACTATCCTTGTGAACAAGCAAGTTAAATAGTATACGAAGTAAACTTCAAAGAGGATGTGATAGAGCATAATACACACCTTGTATTTAGCCACCTCTTCACTGACTTCCTTCAAATCACCCTTGGTGAAGATCAAACCAACATTGCCCTGATACAGTCAAGACGCGAAATCACTAAGTCAAGAGCTCAACTTCTTAAGCCAATTTGCAGGCAGAACTTAAGTACAAGAAACATGTATTCAAACAAGAAGACAAAAACAGAGAAGCATTATACAAGACACAGAACTTGACTTACAACAAGAAGGGGAAGAAGATTGAGATAAGCCTTGTTTCCAGTCTTCTCAGAGTGCATCCTCACAGAGCGCTTCATCATGGTGTTCTTTCCCATGAGCACCACAGAGTCACCACGGAGACCCTTCCTAATGTTCTGGAGCTGGTTAGATCCGACATTGTCAGCGGCCACAATCAAGACCTGGCTGTACTCGTCGAGGAGCTGGCAGAGCTTGGAGTCGTAAGCGACCTTCTTCTCAGCCTTGGTGGGTTTGACCGCCATTGAAATGGGTTTCTGAAGAAAAATGTAAAGTACAAGAAAGGAAAAAGGGTTAAGAGCAAAACCGAGGGCCAAGACGAAGCTGAGGGCTCGGTCAAGGCGGACAGCGAGGGTATGCCGTCTCTTTAACCTCTGTGTAATGCTATGGAGGTTTTTTAGGGTTTTGGACAACTCCTGGGGAGCTTAATATGCTGGTGGAAGATGAAATTTGCCGCTGTGGAGCATTATATATGGAAGCTGGAGATTAGGGCTCCGTTTTAACCTAGATCCGACGGTTGATGTTCATTGTTGGTTGGCCTTTTATGATTTTGGATCTCAAACGCTTATGGGCTTCTTGATTTTGTACAACGAAGATAACAAAGATAGCCCACTGTAAAGCTATCTTCTATTTATACCTATCTCTGATCAAAATCATGAGTTCGAATTTTTATTCCTACATGTTTGTACTAAAAAAAATTCCATTAAAATAGAAAACTCAAAAGTCCACCCTTCTATCAACTATTTTTTTTTCCTCTCTTCTCTTTGGATCTTGGAGTAGTCACCAAATTTCAGTCCCTTTAGAGGATCAGTCTCCAAGTAGATTGGGTTTGCATCAAAACCCTTACAAACTGCAAACATCTCAAGGTAAGTAACCTATCTTTCTTCTCTAATCACTTCACAACCCCCTTCAAAATTTCTCCTTTATCGTTTATCGTTTCTGAGTATCTGACACAACCCACCAGATTCCTTTTCTGCATTCCAGGGAGCATTGGTATTGAGCTTCCACGATTTAGGCGGGGAGGGTTCCATCAAACATTTGAAGAATTTTCCTCTCTGCAGATTTGGTACGCTTCTTCCAAAGACTTTTGATTGAAAAAAATATTAATCTTATGTTGGATGTTTGCAGTGCTTGAAATTTCTCTTTCAAAAATCGCTCGGTTCCTAGCCTCCCAAATCTGCCATGCTGTGATCAAAATCTGGCGTCTCTCCTCACTGTTTGACCTCGTAACAGCCCACTCCCAGTAATCCAATTTGCTTCAGGATTCAAACATTTTTTCCATATATCTTTCATTACCTTGCACTCTCAAATCACGTGCATTATTGATTTCTCACAGTGCCTGCAAAAAACACAAAATTAAGTCAGTAGTAATTCCATTTGAGAGGAGATTTGTCTTGGTGGGGAGGATGTTCTGGTAGCTTTTCCAACAGCAAATCTTCACCTTTGGTTGTGTCGATATATTCTAGAATGCTCTCCACCACTTTCTTTGTTCTTTGTGTGTCAGTTGAAGAAGTAGAGCTTAAATTTGTCTTGTCTAACTTAAGACCTAAATGGTGAGCACTCTTGACAGAAAATAAAGCCCTTTTATCTAAATTATTTAAGGTAGGTATGCGTTAGTCACTAAACAATTAAGTTGACATGTTTAAGTATTTATACTATAGTCAAGTTGAAAAATCTAAATTATTCATAATATTCTTTTAAACAAAAATTGTTACGTGTGCTCTATTTTTAAAACATTTGTTTTGTATTGGTATAGGTATGAGATTTTTTTTTTCACAAATAATATTGTTGGGACGGGTGAGATTGGTTCTTAGTGTTATAATTTGTCTTTCTCAGTACAAAAAAAATATAAGATACGAGATTTTCAACCTCCAACCTCACAGAAAATATGAAATAGGAAGTTTAGAGTGGGTGGCGTTTTATTACCCATTTATGATATTTAATTTTTCTATAATTAATATAAATTGATGGCTTGTACACATAATATGTAAATATGAGCCAAGTTTAATTTTTTAAGATATATCTTCAACTAAAATATTGTAGGCTCGACTAATATATCTTAAATAAAAATGTCAGGCATAATTTAAATCCAATGATTCTAAATATCTGTCAACACGTCGACATTTCCATCGATATATCCATACTTTTATGGGTTTGACATTGACATTGAGGTAAATCGACATTTCCATCATAGTACAAGAAAATCGACAAAATATGAAAAATATCAACAAAATGTCACTAATATATACATAATATTAATTATTTTTAACTAATTTAGAAATAGGAAAATGTTTATTCGTTAATTTAAATATTTTTACGATTTTTTAATTTTTCTAACTTTTTTATATAAATATCCATCGACATCGATATTTTATCGATATTTCCATGAAATTGAGAACTCGACATTTCTATTCACATTGACATTTAAAAGCTTAAATTCAATAAAGAAAACACCACTTATTACACAATAATAATACTACTACTAATAATAAATGTAATAAAAATAACATTTTTAAAATTAAAATTAAAATTGTTAGGCCCAAGCCCATTAAGATTGCCCAAGTAAGATAGGCCTAACAACGTGCAACAGAACGACGGTTCGGCCCAAGCCCATTAAGTTCGTTCGTCGTCGTCGTTGGCCAGCGGAGGTCCAATTCATTGCCGATGAAGGTGACAGGTACGTCTAAACCAACGAACGAACGTTCATCAATCAATAAAATGCCTTAATTTTTCAGAAGCACCGACAAATGGGTTCCGTATATCGTGATCGGACGACGGAGTTCCGGTCACTGTCGGAGACGCTGAAGAAGGCCGGAGGAGTCACAGCCGCCGTCAGTCCAGCTAAAAATGACCCGTCGGCGTCCGTACCGTCCGGATCACCGGCCGCTACACGATCGGAATTCAGCAGGAAGGCC
Source organism: Momordica charantia (assembly GCF_013281855.1). Lineage (NCBI taxonomy): Eukaryota > Viridiplantae > Streptophyta > Magnoliopsida > Cucurbitales > Cucurbitaceae > Momordica > Momordica charantia. The sequence goes on along the minus strand of NW_028275167.1, from coordinate 25,273,012 downwards.
TCGCGTATCGGATTGGGAATCCAAGAAACCTCTCAGAAGATCGTGAGGCTTGCTCAGTGTATGCATTTTGTTGCCCTAATCGAAGCTATGATTTTATTTTACCCCTTTTCATTGCGTTTATCTTTTTTTCAGCTCTGTTTGGTTCCTGGAAAATGTATTAATTGGTTCGAATTTGGGTGGTTTTCTTGGTTGAATTTTCATATTGTGGCCATTGGGATGTTATGAATCTTATTTTCCATTCTTGATCCTCCATGAGTAGTAGAATATTGTTGGTAAGTTCGGTAATTTGAGATCCTGCAGCTAAGTGCGAACATTTAAACCGACTACTTTGTACTTATCTAACTATTGTTTGCACCGAATTTCATTTCTGTTTTGGGAGCAAGATGCTGCAAATGAAAGTTAATTACATGAAACACTTAGATACGTGAAGTTAACTTTAAGCATTAGTTGAAACTTGATTTAAAAATCATAAGCACAAAGCTCTAAATCAGCAAATGTTGGACCTGTTTTTACAATAGGATTCCTTATCTCCTTATACCTTAGTAATGTAACACTTTGATTTCTATCAAAAGAAAGGAAAACACACACACACACACAAAGTAATCTAATGGACATCACCTTGAAACAAATATACTGATTTTCACATATGTTTTGCCTCTTTCCCCTTTCTCTTATTTGGTTCTATACTAGTTGAGATCATGTGTTACGTGTTAGGATGTACTAATAAGGGCCCTTTTTAATCCTTCTCGAATCTGCAGTGGCAAAAAGATCATCAATGTTTGATGATCCCATTAGGGAAATACAGGAATTGACCGCTTTGATTAAGAATGATATTACATCATTGAATGTAGCTATCACAGATTTGCAAACCATCCAAAAGGTGGAAACATCAGATGGAAATTATTCCCAGGATAGAGTGGTTCATTCAACAGCAGTATGTGATGACCTGAAGAGCAAACTTATGGGAGCTACAAAACAGCTTCAAGATGTGTTAACCGCAAGAACAGAGGTCTGTTTGAAACAAATCAATAAAACATGTCCTGCGCATGCTCAAGCTCAACTTTAGCTTCCTAAATATTTTAACTTATAGTTATAGTTTTTCTATAACAGAATATCAAGGCCAACGAGAGTCGGAGGCAAATATTTTCTGCAAATGCAAACAGAGAAATTCCTTTTCAAAATCAAGCCAAAATTGTAACTCAACCACCACCTTGGTCTAGTAATACATCTGAAAATGCCCAATCATCCATGTGAGTAAAGTGAATGTTGCCTCTAACTTAACACCCTTAGTATCTCACCCCATTTCAAAGGCCAGACAGGATAGTTTCTTTCTAATAAGTTATTTACTAATATTTTGTCTTCTATCCAGGTTGTTGTCAAATGGGGCTCAAGTTGGGGGTCAATTGAGGTTTGTTTTTTTCTTCTTGTTTTTCTAGAGCTGGAAAGTTATGTAATTCTGAGAGCAAAAAATAGTGCTTTTGATGCATTTGGTTGTTGATCGAGTCAGATCTTTTATCTATTTGTTTGTGCTCATACTTGGTTGAAATTAGTATTTCAAAGTCATATATCTATGCTGTTGATCTTTTTATCCATACACTTGATGCATCTTAATGAGTTGAGGAAGTTGTGTGATTACTTTTTTGATCGATGTAATGCATGCCAATGATTTTATTATGTTGTTGTATCCAAATATGCTTGTTATTGTAACTTATATGCCAATCATAACACGTGATAGAACCTCGATTCTATTATTGATATTCATAGAAGAAATTACAAGGGTCAAGGGCGAATTCAAGAGCTCCCTATTCTCTCCAAACTATTTCTTTCCAAAATATGCCTAAAGGTTTCTTTTACCTCACTCTCACCCAATATATACAATAACTCCTAATAGTACCAAACTACCATATTTGCCCAAAGGCTAAAGATGCTCGAGTAACAGTTATTTTGGAAATCATGCTTTTCATTTTGATAGGAGTACATGCTTTTAGGGGCAGTACACTCTTCATTCTTCATTCGAAACTAATGAATGTTGGGTCGGGGATTCTGCCTTGTTATCAAAAAGAGAATTGGGTAATTCGAATAGGGGTGGACCTGACCGCTGAGCCCATGTGGTTGGGAACAGGAGGTTCGTAGACAAGGCTCGTTTTGTACTTGACTTACGAGCTCATGTAGTACTCATCTCTATCGCTAAAGGGGCTGAAGAAATGATAGTAGCTCGTTGTTTTATAGGCTTGATTATATTAAGTTGGAAGAAGAGGAATAAAAAATGGTAGTTTCCCTATAATAAAGCACCAGAATGTTCCTTGTACCCAATCTAACTAACAAGTGCCCCACACCTCTAACAGAATTCTCATGGCCCACTTACATCAGCTTATCTCCCCCCGTCCCCTCCTTTAAGGATAAACTTTCTAATTGGGGGCCTATCAACATGACAGCAAAGTGGCTGTTTATTACGCTGTTGTTGTTGTCATTTTCACTGTTAATGTATTTTACTTTTTTGAAATTTGTTTATCCTGATTGTTATTTGCTTGCTGGACCTTTTTTCTTCTTTTTTTCCCTCCTTTTTGAAGATTGGATCTGGTTTCTTAAGTTCATTTTTATAGTTGAAATAGTACAGCAGATGCAGTGCAGTGGATTAATGTGCTTACCATAACTACTTGTATTGTGCCTTGTTAAGTCAGACGAAGGTTAGCTGTGGAGAACACTCCATCCCAGCAAATGGAGATGTCAATGTTACAGCAGGTGGTTCCTAGGCAGGAAAATTATTCACAAAGTCGTTCAGTTGCTCTCCATAATGTGGAATCCACCATTTCAGAACTCAGCGGAATTTTTACACATCTAGCCACCATGGTTGCACATCAAGGAGAACTTGCTATCAGGTATTATCTCTTTGCTTAGCTGTTTCTTGTGAAGAAAACAAAAGACGAACATTTTTCTGTCTGCTTGGTTATCCGAGTACCAACATCTTTTACTTGACATTCACATCATTAATTACTTTCCGTATCTATGCTATCCTTCACTTTGTGTTTGTGAAGCCTAATTGAAATTTCTACCTCTGAATTAAATTTGATAATTGGTTCATCGTCAGGATCGATGACAACATGGACGAATCATTGGCAAATGTAGAAGGCGCTCGAAGTGCGCTTTTAAGGCATCTTAACCAGATATCATCAAACAGATGGCTTCTTATCAAAATATTTGCCATTTTAATACTTTTCTTGATGGTCTTCATTTTCTTGGCATAAGCGTCAGCTTCAAAACCCAACTATTTTTGTTTACGGTGCTCCCCTCTGCTGTAGATTCAAGGATTTCCTTTTCTTATGGGGTTCTTTCAAGTCTTACCGAATATACGAACACATCAACTTGTTTATATTTTTTAACAGAAAAAAGCATGTACACTGTATTGTGGGAATTTGGATTCGACATGGTATATCAAATTACTTGATTAGGATTAAAAGTTCAATCTCTTCTGCCCTGTTTTGGATTTGCATTTGCACATATCAGAATTTAAATTCATCAAAGTTGAACTCATGTAGCTCCACTATGTTAAAACATAGTTGGATTCTCTGAAGTGTATGCCTATTCTAAAAGCAATGGTAGCTCTGCTTAAATGCTAAACTGTGGGAGCATAAAAGTAGTTTTCAATAACTAGATATTACATACATATCCTCAAGTTTTCCAATCCAAAAGATATTGTAGGGCAAGATGTTGTTCTTAACCTTGCTTTTGAACAAGTGAAAGTTATGTCTTGCTCCAGGTGGGAATAATATTTCTTCTTCGCATATCCATGAAGTTTTGAGAAATCCATAAATCTTAGATATCATTCAAACCACACTCTACAATCCATATGGCTGGAGTCCATTGAATGAGAAGGGTTGGGAAAAGCTTGAACCCGATTCCTAGAGTGGATATATGTGAAATTCTTGATTTGTGTTATGAAGTTCAATCTTTACCTCAGATAGAAAGATAAATTATATAGCTAGACGAATCCATAAACCAAAATAGATGAACTTGCTCCATCTAGGAGTAAATATTCTTCACAGCCCTTAATAGGCCGAACATTGTTTTTGGTTTTTCTAGATAATAGGTAGGTGTATAAGTCGAAATATTCTGGAGCTACAAAGATCGTCATTTTAAGTAAGGCTTTGGTAGCAAAAGAAGATTAGAAACCATAATTGGAGGCAAGAGCCTTCTTTTTTTGTGTTTGTAATGATGCATCTTGAATGGATAACTATTTTGTAGTACAAGTTTGAACAAAAATGTCTTTTATCTCTTGAATTTCCTGAGAGGATCCAAATAATTCGTGGGTACCTTGGAGAAAGATCCAATCTTATCCTTACATTCTAATCTTGTATTATTTGTTGTACGATGAGGCACTACACCTCACTTTGAAGCCTTTTGAGACTATATAGCACCATGGATTTCCTTGGAAGTAGCTAAAAGCAAAGTGATCTTTGCTTAAAGCCTCCTCTTTCTCTATAAGCTTAGACATTGTATAAATCTTTCTTGCTTTTTGTTTATTTTGTTTGTCCTCTGGACACTAGTCTAAAAAAGTGAGCATATTTACCAAACACACACGTTAAAAATGAAATGAAAAATCAAAAGTAGGAAATGGAAAATGAGAAACAATCCCATATAATTTCGGAGACAATAAAGAAAACAAATGGAAAAGAACAAAGCATTATTTTTGTTTTATGGTCTAAACTCTTCCATCATTTTAGTCTATCGACATGGGTATAGACTAAAGAAATGGTTTAAAATAGGAGACCTCTACAACGGGCTATGCTCATGTTGCTTTGCAGGGCTTTACTCGTCTCGACGTCGACGTGAGCTATGCTGACTAGAATGATTTAGATTTCAAACCGTTTCAAGTGTTGGGTGGCTTCCACAATAACATTGTGTTTCTAAACCTGGCTCCCAATGTGGCATCTGTTTTGCAAGTGAGTAATATTTGTGGTAAGAAAGGCATCATCAATGGCCGACATGGATTCAAAATTTCAAGTCTTGAGGAGCATGATGGAACACGAAGGAAGTGGAAGATGACCAGTGAAAAGACTACTGATAATAATAATAATGGATACCCAAGCAACAAATTTTGCCACTAACCCATGGATAATTCCCACTATGTTGACTCAATATCAGATTTTGGCCACTCTTCCGCCGAATTATTCATTCATATTTGTTAGGGAAGAGGGAAGGAAGGGTAGGTTGAATATAGGTTTATGGTGCCCGCTCAATCAAGTGAGATTAGAAGTCATTTAGCTTAGGCGAACTATAGCTCGACCAAGTTAAGATCAACAAATTGTAGCTTAACTATTGCGAGTATATAAACTATCGAAAAACTTGTAATTCGTCTTATGGTGGGATGAGAAGGTAACCTAACCAACTAGTATAATTGGACCACCAAGTGTGTCGACCAACTAGATGAGATAACAACCTTGACAATCAAAACAATTCAACAAGGCTTGATGAGGTCACATAAGGAGTATTTTGCCGCCCATAGTACAACAACGCTGACCTATCTCATACATTAGCAACTCCATCTACCTACGACTGTCTAGTAAGGCTTATACCTCTTGAATTCTCAAAACTTCTGTTGCACTATCTGCGCAGGGGCAGAGAATCTGTCGGTGTCTCGACTGTGCTACCGGAAGTTTTAGGGAAGTCGGAATAGGAGAGTTCTACACTTGGCTACCCTGCATTTACTAAATTTTGTCAAATTATAGACTTCAACTAACTTAAGCATCACAATTCTAGCACTAGTCTTGCAGGTAAGTCTCTGCTACCCTATCGATCTTTGCCGCCTCACCTCTAACTGCATAATATCAACTTTTAAGTTGCAGTGAGCAGAATTTCTTTAAAAAGTAGTTTTGTACCATTTGTTAAAGCTTGAAGAACTCCCAAAGGACCAACATATTAAGGTCCAATTCTTTGTTGTATCCCTATAGATATTTCATTCCCTTTTATGATACTGAGCGGACAAAACCAATAAAATAAATAAACAAATCTATTCGTCGAGCAAAAAGAGAGAGAGGAATTTGAACCCTTGATAGTTCTTTGTTTTGAACTATACCGGTTTTCAAGACCGGAGCTGTCAACTACTCAGTCATCTCTCCGAAAAATAATTTCTATTTGATTTATATTCGATCTCATCGAATTGAATATTGACATATAAGTTGGTGGTTACTTCTTAAAGGTGAGGTCCTCTCTATCCACCAGAGCTCCTTTTATTTCATCAATGTTATTGTTAACTTGTACAGTTCACCCTCTTTGGCTCTACCCATGAATTAACTAGTAGTCGGTCTTTCACAACGAGACATTTGATTTTATGGTGCAACCCTAGCACCGCATCCTCAAGCGACATATATTCTAGTGGAGTGCCGCAACTTTATTTTTTATTTTTTAATTTTAATTTTTAAACAGAACATTATTAAGATCATTATCGATAATAAGAAGAAAGTAAAAGATGTATATAAATTTTATTAAAAATCAATCATGAATTCAAATAATTTTCAAATTAAATCATTCAAAAATTGCCCAATAACTGCTCGATCCAAATAATTTTAATAATTTAGATTTCACGTGGTTGAACAAACCTACAAATTTTATTCATAAACAACAATTACAGATTTAGCAAATAACCATACAAAACTAAGTTCTGATATCATTGATTAGAAAACAAAACTTTATTATGGGATTTAAGCATGAGAGTAGGTCAAATAACTATGTTATTTTGAATTACCCGCATCAGATTCTATTCCAAATTTTTTGTATTAGAATCTGCTTGATTTGAGTCTTCCTCAACTATGTGGCAATAGGCGATCCTCAGCAGACCACACCACTAATTGGAAGTGTTTATGGGCCATGAATAGAAGTACATACAATTTACTAGAGAAATTATTAGCTGTTTAAGGAATTAGTTTAATTAATTCCAACATATATGACGTGTAATTTCTTTTCGCTGAGTGGATGTAAAAGGTTGCAACACAAGGAATTAAATTGAAATAACGAATTGCGATTGCTACACAGTACAACACACAAACTCAAAAGTTTGGTGAAGGAAGGGTGTCCTCTGTTCGTAATGGAGTTGGAGAATGATGTCTTTGTTCCATTTGGTTTTCTCATAATTTTCTGTCTTTTTTTTTCCCCTCAAATTTCACACAACATTTCGTCGCAAAAATAAATTTTTGTTTGACATCGAGACTCGTATCGTTATTCTACGATATTGATTTTCAGCATCAGCTTGCACTTTATTTTCCACTTCAGTTCTAAGTCTTGGCATAATTCTGTCAAAAAAAAAAAAAAAGACTTGTAATTTTTTAGTTTCATATTTTATTTTCCCGACTAAATTAACAAAAATTGAATATCAATCAACAACGTTTTTTTTTTTTTTAAATTTGTTATTTTGAAGATTATGTAATTGAATTGATTCGATTCAGTTTGATCAGAGATTTGTCGATGTTTTTTTTTTCTTTTTTTTTTTTTTAATTTTGGATTGCGAATATGTGAATGCGTTGCACGCCAATTATAGAAACCAAAAAATCCAAAAATAATAAGGGAAATTGATGTTAAAACGACCCACCCTTCAAAATGTACCCAAATTACCCACTTAAATATTTAATTAATTTTAAAAGGTAACGAAATTACAGTATTACCTTTGTTTAAAAAATCAAACCGTTCGTACTACCTTTCTCCTTCCTCGTCGTTTTCAGCCTCAATTCGTCTTCTCGATTTTTCTTTGCAGTTCCTTAGAATTTCTTCTTCATTTTCATTTCTCTTGACGATTGGCTTCGATTTTATGTGTGTCGAGGAGTTGAAGGGTTGTTTATTTGCGTCGATTCAGTTTTCTGATGTTTAGATGAACGAATACATGTATAATATTGCATCGATTTAGTTTTTTTTCCATTGATTTTGTTTTCCATCTTCTTTGTTTCATTCCCTGTTTTTTCTTCGATTTTTCGTTTATATTGGAATTGAAGTCTGTGGCTGTGGGAGTTTGATTGGAAATGTTTGAGGTGGTGTGGTGGGAGGTTGAAGACGAAGAAGTATTTCAGACGAAGTAGGATGGACCTCGAGCGAGGTTGAAGATAATCAACTTTTTATTTTATTATTATTTTTTTGGAACCATACAAAAAATGTAACACCTTTTAAGCCTAAATTTTGGACTAAGGTTGGGATTTGAATTTGGTCTCGACATTTTCCTACACTTGCCGTGATACTTAGAATTTCTATCAGTTCCTTATGTATTTCATGTTTTGATGCAATGTTGGTTCATTCATGTGTCCTTCGCTTAGGCATCACAAGAAATCATTTCAAATTTAATAATTAACTATGTATTATAATCGATCGGTTGTTCAAATTTCCAAACATTGAACCAAAAAAGAAAACCTATGTATTTATGTAAAGTAGGACTTACATACATACTCTCCTCTATCCTCTCCTAGAATAGTATCTATATTTTTAGATATGTACTTTTATTTAGAAAAATAAAGAATTTTATTCATTATTCTTCTCTCAAATTTTCTTCTAAAAAACCACAAAAATAATTAGTGATCTAAAACATAATTTAAGAAAAATAAAAAATGCAAAATGATTTTTGTACGCACAAAAGATTCATTAAAAGGAGACGAATAATGTATATAGAATAATTACTTTTCCTTTTATGGACATGAATGTTGGATCTTTCTGCTTTAATAAATGATATGATTAATGGTAAAGCTGCTCTTAATTTCCGCATAGAAAATTAGAATTAAAGTCGCTATTAGAGATGGGAGGGCATTTTCGTCAAATCCTATCACGAGTCTGTCACACAATGATTCGAGACATATTGTTATATTTTAAAGAAAAAGTAAACAATTAGCACTTTGATCCCTAATTAATATAAAGTAATACCCAACAAATAGGTATCAATTACTACATTTTTTGCTAATAGAAAACTCGATTTTCAATATTCATGTAAAACAATTGATTCAAGATTTTGAACTACACGAGCATATATTGATGCTCACCAAACAGGAACGAAATTTGCAAAATTTTGAATATTAGATTTCTCACTCTAGAATGTATCTAAATTGTCATCCAAGGTTTAAACTAATAGATTATGTCGTGCACATCTTTTAAATTAAATTATGATGCCGATAAAGAAAAGTTCTCCATGGATTAAACTTTAATTTTAGCTTATCATAATATCATAAACTTTCGGTCCTTTTTAAGATGCAAACCAAATTACATATATCTTAAAGAAAAGACATAAGTTTTTCATATTTTGTAAAACATTTATAAAGATAATTGTAAAATTTGCCCCATTATAGCTCACTATGGCAAGTCATGCCCCTAAGTCCTAAGCCCTAGGGCATCTTACTATAATAAGGGTTGTATATTTCAATAAAAGTTTAGAACTATAATGAATGGTATATTAAATTGCAAAAATAAATAGAAAATTCATTGATAGAAAAAGATGGTATGGAAATGATTTTAATTAGTTTGAATTTTACTAGAAAGAGAGGGCATGTTTGGAAATTATTTATCTAAAAAAGTGTTTCTATTGGGTTACATTTTTGTGTATTCGTGCCCCAATTTAAAGTATTTAAAAATGTCTTTCAATAAGCAATTTATCTTTCATCTCTCGCATCAAATAGTTTTTTCCGTCGGTTAATTCCCACTTCTACAATTGTTGAACTTTAAGTACATCAAGACGCCTAATTTCACTCACGCTTAACAATTAATTAATTACACTCTTTTACTGTTATCTTCTCTCCACATATATACTTTCTCTCGCTAATCTTTTATCTTTACATGCACTCTCATCTCCTAGTCTCTCTCTATTTTTTTTTATTACAATTACTTTTATTTTCTTAATTTCTTAATTTTTTAATAACTTAATTATTTATTTAAGAAAATGTTTATGTCATACGTCCAAAGAGAAGATTCAACAAAGCGAGAGAAGATCGGGGAAGAGCCAAGAGAAGGCATGAACCAGAAAGGAGGCCGGTGCTCGACAACCCAAGCCCCCAACCGACTAGTGACTGCTTGGCGCCGACCAGGGCTCAGCGTCGTGACTTTCTCACGTCGAGTAGTTCTTGGCCCCCGATCGAGAACTCCAGAAGACCCAACTTGACTGCGATGCATGTCGGCCCGAGTCCACCGCGTCCCGACTCTTAATCCGACGACAGGTCCATAACAAGATACACTGTCCCAAATTTCCTAGATGTATCAAGATTCGAATTACACAATTAGAGAGATCGTGATTCAATTTCTATAAATAAAGAAGTAAGCCAAACCCTAAAGGTACGTCTAAATACCGTACTCTCTACTCTCAACTACTTCGATACTAACTTAAGTATCGGAGCCCGTGTGACAGGAATCACACCGGTTTTTATTGCTATTCTGTTTTGTAGGTCTTGTCGATTTCTTTTATTCTAGAAGATTGATGCGAATTTGGCGGAGACCAAATTTCTGCATCAACAGTTTAAATTTGGAAATATTGACTATTTATAGTTTTAGCCCACATGAGTTTAATTTAGCAATAATTGACACCTCTTCTCTAACAGAAGAATCATGAGTTCGAATCTCTCACCCCCACTTATTGTATTAAAAAATATATGTATCTTTACGGAAAAAAAAAAGAGGAAAATTTTGTTAGATAACATTAGTCATTCAAAAAGTGCTTATAATTAGAAAAGAATCTTTTTTGAAGTATTAGCATATTGCTTTTTATTAAAGCGTTTATGATAAAAATATAATTTAGATAAAAACCACTCCTGGCTTCTCATTCAATTTTATTGTCATGTCATCACCCATCACAATATTTAAAAATTTAAAGTTTCGAGGTTTAATACAATAATTATTTGAAAATAAAACTAAGTTAAAAATACACATGAAAATGAAAAGGCTAAATCAGTAAATTGAAAGAAGAATCTAAATATTTTATGAATAAAAATATAAGTGAATAGGGAGTAAAGACAGGAGGAATAAGAATTTGAATAGCGTCCTCTTAAATGTACATTAGACGATAGAATCCACACTCCACAGCTTTCTGCACAAAAGAAAAAGAAAAAAATGGAAAAAAAAAGGAAAAGAAATGGATATTTCATTAAATTAGTATTATGTGGGCCTATTTTAATGATTAAAAAAATACTTTTTTAGTATTTCTCCTATTGAAGCAATGACAATGAGAATGTAGTTCCTGAAACTTTAGTCTGTAACGACTTGATATATATCGTGTAATTTTTTTTTGTTTTCCTAGAAATAAAATAAGAAAATTAAAACAAGGAATCAAATTCCATTGCAACAGAAAGCCAATTTGGGAACGTGTCCGTCCACCTCCTTTCTCCTCTGATTTACATCGTCATTTTCGCCAAGATGTGGGTTACATTGTTCTTCTTCCTACAGATGTGGACGACATTTTTCTCTTCCACCAACTTGGACACTTCTTCCACCAGCCAGCAAATCTCAGTTAGGTCAGTATCTTCTTTCTTGATCAGTGGAAGTGCTTCCAAAGAATCAGATTCCAAATATAGAGGTCAACAAGTGTTCATGTCAATTGAAAGAAAATCTTTGCAAATCCAGCATCCCGCAATAATGGCTTCACCTCTCCAATTTCACACGATCCAACCCAAACCTCCAACACAACGATGTTCATTCCAGGCAGCATCAATGTTGATTTTCCAACAATTCAATGGCAGAGGACTCCAACTAGTGATTATTCTGTTTCTTTCCTCATTTGATTCAATGCGAAACACGTAATTGCCTCTAGCTCTCGGAAGATCTGTTGTTGAGAAGTTTGGTTCATTCCAGTAGCAGCGGTCTCCTCTTCAGTTGTGTTGTATTAAAAATAAATATATGTATATCTCGCAAGACCTTCCCTATGCATGATTAATTATTCAAAATTAGGCGCTAAACCATGATGGTTGTCAAATTAAAATAGATTAAAAAACGAACTTAGATTCTATTTTGCTCAAATTACAATTTAGTTCCTAAACTACAGTTTGTAACGATTTAGTCTTTTTACTTTTAAATTGGTAATAATTTAGTCTCTTTAACTTTACTATGTAACAATTTAATCTCTATAGTTTAAATTTTGTAATAATTAAGATGGAATCCATAAATATTAATATTAGTAATATTTTGGGATGAAATGAGTTAAAAGATTCTTATTAAAAAAAAAAAAAAAAACTCTATAAGAACAGTTTAATTTGACAAAGTCTTAGTGTAAAAAACACAAATTTTTTTATGAATGGAATGGCTAACTTCAAATATTATGATAAAGTTTTTATGTAATTTTATTATTTTTCAATTTTACTATTTTTTGAACATATTAAGTAGGGTATTTTTATCTTTTTCTATCTTGATGATGTGGCCTCATGAATTAGTTGAGGTGCCATGTGAAGTCTTACCATTAAATTGTTTGGTACACGAAAACATCAATCAATTTTTTAAGGTAAGAAAAAAAAAACTTACTTTTTAATGCAAATAAAGATACTTTTACTCTTTTGTATTGTAAATTTGTAACACAATAATTGAGTTTTAATATATTTAATATTGTTCACTCGAACACGCGTAGAGAATCAAAACACAAACTAAGATTATATTAAGTTGAAAAGTTGATCTGAAAAATAGTTAAAATGTTTGAGATAATAATAAGTAATAAAAATAGTACACTACTTATAATTATTGAGATTTCATTTAAGTATAAGGTTTGAAATTCAATATTTTTCTCTTTCAAATTTCAAATACCTACATTTTCTTTGTAAACTTTTCAATAGTTACATCAACAAAAAGTTGATTGAATTTTTTTTTTCCATCAAGTTTTGAGGTTTGATCGTGAAATTCATCCATCAATTTTGTATTTTTATGTTATTTATGTGAGATTTTTTTTTATTCAAACTTATTTTAGTTTCTCACTCACTGAAATTGAAAGGTCAATTTATATTTACGGTGTTGGTTTTACGCCAAAATCTCGACTAACCAATGTTCACTCCAATTTAAAATTTTCCGAAGATTTAATTGGAAGAGTGAAAGATAATAAGCATCGGCATATTCTAGGATGTTTAAATGTTACTATATGATTTTTTAATTAATTAATTATTTTATTGAAAAATCCGAATCTAAAGAGAAGTGACAGAGTACTAAAAATAATAATAATAAATAAAGAGAAGTGACAGAAAATACCACAAGATATTAAATTAAAGTCCACTAATTAGAAGGAATTAGGCATTTATTGAAGCTCACAAATATTACTATGACATAATTAAGTACTAAATTAAGCTAAGACTTTCCAATAATAGGAAATAAAAGTAATGCCAAACAAGGTCCATCTCTCTTGTCTTCTTTATTCTATATTGGTGTATTATTTTATTTATTTATTTTGAATACAAAAGAAAAAAAAAGTGTATTATTTTATTTTAATTCTTTTGTATATTGTATTTTGCTTGATTCCATTTTTATGATAACGTTGTGTTTCATGACTATAGTAACGTGTAGAGATGGAAAACTAAATTAAAAAAAAAACCTACAAAATTACAAAATTTTTTTATCATTTTTTAGAAGGAATTTCTCACTTGTAAACAATGATTTTTTTTTAGAACAAGTATATCTCCCTTTGGGTTGTTCAGAAAACCCCGAATCCGGCCTAGATGAAACCTCGGGTTGGATCTCGGGTTCAACCTTTAAAAAATCGGGTCAATCCGATCCAACTTGAATTTATGTATATGTGTATGTTTTTAATTACATATATAAAATAATGTTTATCTTCAATGTCAATCGTTCATTTAGTTTTAATCTTAGGATAACCCTTCATTTAAGGTTTTCATATTATCTCTTTCCATTTTTATCTTAATCTCAATCGTCCATTTAGTTTTAATCATAACTCTCCGTCGCTGCGTTATAATTAAAAGTTAAAAATAAAATAAAAAACACAACCCGACCCAACCCAAAAATATTGGATTGGTCATCCAATTCAAACCCGATGGTTCCTATATATGACCAACCCGAAAATTCTGGTTGGTCCTAAAACCCCTCCTAACCCGATCAAACCCAACCCGTGAACACCTCCTACCTAATGGCATGATGTTTTTTACTTTGAATCTTAGCGTACATGGTTTTATATATTTAATTTTTTACTCTATTCGAAAAGTCTCATACCATGTTTATTTCGTTTTCTCCTTCATTTATATGTTTAAGATCTTCTTCAATTCTAATCCACGTGAGACTACGTAGGCATCCTCGGTAATAATCATATTATTACCTTTTATCTTATTAAGGAAAAGAAAAAGATCTTTTCCCCATATTATCCTTACATTTTGTATGATTATTAATATCCTATATTTACTCTTCTCTTAGTACAGAAGAATTTATTATTAGTGCAATAGTTACGCTATTACATTTACATTGACATTTTTATAGTATATCACAAAAAAGAAAAAAGAAAACAAAATATAAAAAATATTACTGAACATAATATTAATAGTTTTCAATCTATTGAAAAAAGTGAAATATTGTTTGTTTGTTAATTTGAATATTTGTTATGAATTTTTTATTATTATAACATTTTTAGATATATTCATCAACATCAACATTTAATAAAATTAGGACTTCGATATTTCCCTCCCATACTATAGTAGGAACAATTTCAAAGAATGATGGATATCAAATCTTTTTACATTTTTAACGGGTTATGTGAATTTTGTGCGGGTGAATTTTCTTATCAAAGATTTCAATTTATTCATCTTTAGAATGAGGTAACTTTTTCCCACTCTTTAATCTCAACCCACTAGAGCAATAAGAGTAATTTAAAATATTTATAAATGAGGAAGAGTGAAAGAAACTAAATATTAATTAATTTATGGTGATGATTGAATTATTAGTAAAGTTGGTTGATATAAGATTTCAATTAGAGTTTAAATTCCATTAGGCTTACTTTATTAAAAGAAATATTAATTAAAAGAGAGAGGGAATAGAATTATGTAAATTATATATGGGGTTAAAAAAAGGTGGAATTGCATGATTTATAATAAAGCAAGGAAGAAATGATAAACATCATCATCATTTTGAACTTCTTTTTGAAGTATTACTCAAATGATTGGTATTCTCACTAATCTCAACATTTTTTATTCTTTTATTTCTTTCTAATTCCAAAGGTATATTTTACCACAAAAGAGAAAAATTGAAAAAGGAGTACACTACTTTTAAAAAATAAATAAAATAAAATAAAGGCAATTGATTGAGGGTAAAAAATTTAAACCATAAAACATTATTATCCTTTTCTGCACTAACTAAGTCTCTTGAGAAAGCTTTAATCATATTTTTGAATTTTTGATATTGATTCAAATAAAACATGTTTTTGTTAATATGTTGACTTAATATACTGATTAGAGTAACAAGTGATAATTTAATAAGACATGACACACGAGAGTAAATTAACCTATTAAAGAAAGAAAGAGAGAAAAAAAAACGACAGAAAACTAAAATTTCAAATATATTCCTATCAATCCGTCCCTTTTAAATATTTGATCCATCCACCTACTTTCTAACTTACTCATCAAGTCACATTTACTATCACTCTTAAGTTTAAAGGGCGCACTACTTTAACGTTTAATCAATAGTGTTAACGGTAATAATTTATGAGAGAATATAATCAAAGCATAAAAAATATAGTGATGCAATCAGAAACTCTTTTAAATTAATTTATATTTATATAAACACAACAATCAAAGTTTAAGAATTAAAATTGTAAATGAAAATCAAATTAAATTTAAAGTGACACTATACTTAAGAATAAAAGTATAGGTTATAAATGGCAAAAATGAGAGAATTGGGATGATGATGAAGAAGAAGAAAAGAGAAGGTGGTGTAAAATCCCCAAAATGGGTCAGCCATGCCATGCAGATTAGAATGAATTATTGGTCAAGATCCCAAAATGAAAAAGAGAGACAGGGAGCATATTAGGGAAAAGTTTATAAACAAAAGATCATTAAAATTAAGCTTCACAAGTTTTTGGGGCCCCTCTTCCACTAAACCCATGTTCATTTTTGCACATTTTAAAACTAAAAGAATAAGCCAATATTTGTACATTATTTGATCAAACTTACTCATATATCAAGATGAAAAATCACTCAACTAAATTAAGACTTTGATTCTACTGAATGCCCTTTTTTGACTGCAAAAGGAAGAATTAAATTTGGTCACCAATGTCCCATCTAACAATTCCTCCTTTTTAATTTAATTTCATTTACTATCTTTATTTGATACACAAATCAAGGAATATTGGGGAAAATGCTCATGAACTTTCACATCAATTTTTTTTTTTTTCTTTTAAGCCTTTTAAATTGCAGGGAATGTTTGGTGGGCAAGAATGAGAGTGTCAATAAGAAGCTTGTTAAAATTTATGTTTATGATTACATCTATATCCTATCTAACAAATATTTAATCATATAATTTGTGACATCCTAAGCCTAAGCCTAAGATTCAGAATTTGCTCTCATTGTCCCTATATTTCCTGCATCCCCGGCAACCTGGCTGCACCATCGTTTATCTGAGCTACGAGCGAAGACTATCTCCCTACAGGCCAATGCGAGTTTTTTTAGGATGCGCTTAGTCCTCACTCACATGCTTCCTAGTAGATCAACTTGGAGGTCATCCAATTAAGATTGCTCTAAACCAAGCACGCTTAACTTTAAAGTTCTTATGATTGAATCATTGAACATGAAAGTGCACCTAAAGGTATAAGTAGTGATATCAATTTCTTTAACAATTTCTTAACTGTGATCTCAGGATTTATCTCATTCGAATGTGGTATCAGTTTCAAAAAGTTCACCTAAAGGTAGTGAACATGAAAGTGCATCTAAAGGTATAGGATCCGCTTAAGATATGTTGAACTGTTTTTTTTTTTCATTTCTATTTTCTTTTGTCGTCTTACGTAATATTTTGGAATTGGTTAAATGATGGCATTGTTAAAATTTATGTTTAACGCAATTCCTATCACCAATTTTAACAAAAAAAAAAGTCATATTATTGATGCGAAGAAAAGATTTACTCCCTTTTAATTCTAGATTAGTTCTATAACAACCACAAATTATAAAATGATTATCAAATTAGTAAAAAAAAAAACCATAATCTTGCCAATCACACTTTATAAAATATAGGTTCAAAGATTTGGGCATCATGGAATTGTGCCTAATTTTCTTTAAGAAGATTCTAAATTGAAGTCATTGTCTAAAATTATATGTGCCCACTTGCAAATTGGGCATTGAGTAGAAATGAGTAATCTAAGTAAGAAGATGACTTCCATTTTAATCTAAAACTAAAACCCCCCTTTGCTTTGACTTGATTGTGACAAGGGCTTTTAAACAAAGATATGTATTAAACACTTTGTATTCTTTTGGTGGTATCAATATCCAATTGGAATATATATATATATATATTTATACTTTTGAGATGAAACTGTGTATAAACTAAGCAAAAAAGAAGAGAGAAAAAAAAAGATCCATCTAAAAGTTGCATTTCTATACCACTTTGTTTTTCAACCATTAGTTATGAATTCAGAAATTTCTATGACTAAACTAAAGCTTATAATAATTTAGAATATAAATTACAACAATGTTCATTTTTATAAAAATTTTGCCATCCAGTAATGATTTAAAGGCTTAAATATTATTTTGATCGCTCTATTTTTAGCTTTGGCTCATTTTAATTTAGTATTTTCAAAAAGTTCATTTCGATCGTTGTACTTTCAGCTCTGTTTTTGTACCTACAAAAAGCGGTTGTGTAACTATCATAGTTGGTTTAGTGGTTAATAAAATAATTAGGTGTTTAGAGAGAAATGATTTCAAACCATGATGACCACCTACCAACGATTTAATATCGAACTAGTTAGGACCAGTTGGTTGTCTTGTGAGATTAATAATTTTCAATTCAGTCTTCTGGATTAGATATAACTCGAAAATTTGAGGACTAAACTTATATTTTAACTTAATTTTGTTTTTATAAATTAAAAAGTTCATGAACCTATTTTTTCTTTCCTAATTCGTGTTTGATATATCGTTTTAGAAAGATCGAAAATGATAAACAATAATCGAGTTTGTTCGTTCTTTTTAACAGTAAGAAGATACATAAAATACTTCTACAAAGGATTCTCAAAAAATTATGAAAGAAAAAAGGTTATCAAATTTAATCTTAGATTAAAACTTAAATTAGAGTAAAACTAAATTATAAACTATTCATAAAACAACCATCCAAAATTAAGTTACAAAAGAATACCTAGATCTAGTCATAAAATTGAGTAGGTAAAAAGCCTCCTATGACCCACCTATAAAACATACAAAATTAACAATGAGAAGAATGGGTACCTACCAAAATAATCTTATCTCACCACAAGAATATTCACACCTATCTACCAATGGGGCGTTTAGGGCACGAATTTGACTTCTCCAACTCATATTTGATGGGAAGTTAATAAACTAGAAACTAATGTATTTGAATAGGCCTAAGCTCAACCCACACCAAACATGCTTCCTAAGTCCACTGTTCAAAACGTCAACACATGGTTTTTCAAAATTCGAATTTTTAAAACATGCACCATGAATAGAGATAGTCACGGGACGAGGTATGGATGGAGAAGGCTTTCCCGTCCCAGTCTCTACCTCCCATTTAATTCCCCATCCTCACATTTTAGTATATGTATGTACAAGAATAATAGGATTGTTTTAGTACATACGTGTATGTATATATATTAAAAAAAATAGTGAGGTGGGGGAGAATAGGAAATTTCCCGTCCCCATTTAGGTGACGGAAAAAAAGATTCCCCTATCCTTGCTCCGTGGTAAATCTAAATGAGGATTCGCTGCTCTGTTTAGGTAAGTTTCCGTGAAAGAAATAGACATTCCTTACTCCGAACACAATCTTCTTAAAACACTTCTTAAACTCTCCCCTCAAACTCCAAGCTTAAAATATCGAACCCACGCGTCAAACGCTCCCTCCCAACATGGAGGGGAATTGTTTTCCTCAATTTTATATATTTAGCATACCAACACACAAACTTTGAATGAACGAATGAATGGGGACTTTAGAAAACAGAAAAAAAAGAAACCGAAACACAGATAACAATTCACAAGTACACTCTCTCATCCAACCTCAAATCTCTCTCTCTCTCTCTCTCTCTCTCTCTCTCTCTCTCTCTCTCTCCACACACAAATATCTCCATTTCTCTCTCACTCCCCCTCCTCAAGAACATCCAAATATCTGACACTCCCCATTTTCTTGCGCTTTCAACTCAATTCATCCCCAAGTTTCCCAAATCTATACAGAAACAGAGGTGTTCTTGTCTTGGGTTTTCTTGTAGGGATTCATTTCTATCTACTTTTTGTTCTACTTTTCTCGAAACTGCCAAAAATTTGGTTCATTTCACTTCCATTCGAGAAGAAAGTGGGCTGCACTGGACGACAGTTAAAACCCAAAAAAAGCACTGCCAAAGCCTCGGATTTTCATGCTCTCTTTTTAATTTAATTTATAAACATTCTTCTGTAACCTACCTTCTCAAGCAAAGCTGTAACTCGTAACTGAAACCCCCCCACTCGAAAATGTCCCTCTTTGCAAGTTTAATCCCAGACGCCAACTAAAACCCAATTTCCAGATTCTCTATAATTTCTTTTTCTCTCTCTCTCTCAGATCGAAATGGCGCCTGTGAAGCAAACAGAGGAAGCCATAGCCTTGGACCACGAAAACAGAGAGGAACAGAGTGAAGAAGACGACAGATCCTTGGTGGGGTTCAAGAGCTTGCTCTGGCATGGCGGCTCTGTTTATGATGCCTGGTTCAGCTGCGCCTCAAATCAGGCACTGATTAAACAAACCCACAACTTCAATTTTAATGGGTCTATTGGGGATTTTAGTTACAACATCAGAACTTTTTTTTTTTGCAGGTTGCCCAAGTTCTGCTTACTCTGCCCTACTCTTTCTCTCAACTGGGGATGCTTTCAGGGATTATTCTGCAGATTTTCTATGGGATTCTTGGGAGCTGGACGGCCTATTTGATCAGTGTTTTGTATGTTGAGTATAGAGGCAGGAAGGAGAAGGAGAATGTTAGCTTCAAGAACCATGTCATCCAGGTCAAAAAAACAGAGCAATTTTGTGTTCTTTTTTGTGTTTTGTTTTTATGAGGACCCAAATTCTTGATTCATTTGATGGAAATGTTTTGGTTACAGTGGTTTGAAGTGCTGGATGGTCTTCTTGGGCCTTATTGGAAAGCGGCTGGATTGGCTTTTAATTGTACTTTCCTCCTCTTTGGCTCTGTCATCCAGCTTATTGCCTGTGCAAGGTCCTCCTTTTTTCTTCTTCTTCTCCAATCTTAGATCTGTTGCAGAAGTTCTGCGATAGAAACAGACCAATAAAAGAAATCTAAGTTGGTAGGAGTTTCTAACTCAAAAATTAACATAGAGAAAACTGGACGTATTTTTAATAGCTAAAAATTTTTAGTGAGATCCCTTCATTGTCAGTATAAACTTATATTATCTAGTGCTTAATCAAGTATTGTACTCGATACAAAGTTGTTCGAGTACAAACATTTTACTCTTATACTAATTTGATAGATTATTGCTCTCTGTTCTTAGTATTGTAGATGGGGTATGAAAATTTGAACTTCCAATTTTAAGAAAATGAAGGTATGACGTCGGCCTAATTCTGTATTATGTGGGTTTGTTGCAGTAATATATATTACATAAATGACAAATTAGACAAGAGGACATGGACTTACATATTTGGGGCTTGTTGTGCCACTACTGTCTTCATCCCTTCTTTTCACAACTACAGAATTTGGTCATTTCTTGGCCTCGGAATGACCACCTACACTGCCTGGTATTTGACAGTCGCAGCAGTTGCTCACGGCCAGGTTATTCAAACAAAACTCTCCGAATTTAATCATTTATTCATATTCTTAACTACGAATATAAAAATCAGTGCAAGTCCATAAACTAGTTGAAAAAACAATCTTAAATGCAGAAGCTTAACTCAATAGACTTATTCATATTCTTAACACGGCGTTTTCTTCTTTTAGGTTGAGGGTGTCAAACATTCTGCCCCGAGCGAGTTGGTTTTGTATTTCACTGGCGCCACCAATATTCTTTACACATTTGGAGGCCATGCCGTCACTGTGTAAGTTTCGTTGTCGTCGTCGTCATTGTTGTCATTGCTGTCAATGCTGTCAATGTTGTTGTCTATTTGTCAAATTATGTTGTCATCTTCCTCTATTTGTTAGTTGAGTTTGTTTTTGTTTTAAAGGGAAATCATGCATGCCATGTGGAAGCCTCAGAAGTTTAAGTACATATATCTTCTAGCCACCATTTATGTATTTACTCTAACCCTACCGTCGGCCGCCGCCGTCTACTGGGCGTTCGGCGACCAACTTCTCACCCATTCTAATGCCTTCTCCCTCCTTCCCCGCTCTCGGTGGCGCGATGCAGGCGTCATTCTCATGCTCATTCATCAGGTAAATTATTATAAGCCTAGATAGCAAACTTTGTTACGTGTCGCTAAACTTTTAAAGTTACGGCTATCTATTTTGTGTATTTTAAAATGTTTAATAGGTCTATATTGTTAATTGGAAGTTGTATTTATCTAGTTCATGTATACTTAAAAAAATTTAGATACATTCTAGAGGTTTAGGCATTACATTTATATAAGTGATGTAAATGTTAAACTAATGAAACTATAGGACAGCCTATTGATTAGAACTTTTTAAGACTAGAATAGGATATGAACATATGTATCCAGACAAAAACTCCAAAAGTTTATAAAGCTACCTGAACAAGAATTAAATAGATACCCCGTTTAGAAGCTTTTTAAATATAGAAATTAAGGCTTTGCTAACATTTTGTTTTTCGTTTTCTGTTTTTAAAATCACTCATTATTTTTTTAGCATGTTTTTTATTTTATTTAAAAACATATTTGAATTTTTAACCCAATTTCAAAAATAAAAATAAGTTTTTCAAAACTATTTTTTTAGTTTTCAAAATTTAGCTTATATTTTAGAAATGTTTTTAAAAAGTTATAACAGGATAAAGAAACAAAATAGTATAGAAGATAGAGTTTTTATGCTTAATTTTTAAAAACATAAAACAAAAATAAAATGATTATTCAACCTAACCTAAATAAAATAACTCTAAAATTTCAAATACTTCAAATATTTATTTTAAAATAGAGAGAAGTGAGTTTTTTTTTTTCCTTCTTATTTAAAAATAACAATGATCAAAACTCTAGTCAGTAGGTAAGTATTAAAAGTTGGGCTTTATAATTTAACCGTATATTTCTTACCTTTCTCTAGAAATCTATATTTTTTATTTTTTATTTTTAATTTGGAATGATACATGGAAGGTTGAAGCTATATTTGATGGAAATACTTAACTGTGATAAATAAATTTCACGGTTGATCATTTTTTCAAAATAAAAAAAAATGTACATGTAAAAATTTTGAATGATGGGCAACAAAAGATATATGGTAATCGATTAGTATTAAATATGGTCAATGTTTGATAAGTTATGTTATTGGCAGTTCATAACATTTGGGTTTGCATGTACGCCGTTGTACTTCGTGTGGGAGAAAGTGATCGGAATGCACGACACAAAGAGCTTATGTTTAAGGGCATTGGTCCGGTTGCCGGTGGTGATTCCGATATGGTTTTTAGCCATTATATTCCCTTTCTTTGGTCCTATCAACTCTGCCGTTGGAGCCCTTCTCGTCAGCTTCACTGTTTATATTATTCCTGCATTGGCTCATATCCTCACTTATCGATCTGCTTCCGCTCGACAGGTAACAATATTTCAAGGCTCATTTGATAACGTTTTTGTTTTTATTTCTTGTTTCTCCTTTTCAATTATTTAGAAATATAAACATTTGATAAACAGTAGATATTTAGCAAACATACTAAATGCAATTTTATTTTCTTAAACTGCACCATGAAATCAAAATTAAACTAGATGATCGAGACTAAATTCAGTAATTTAGCCCATGGAAACAGTTTCAATCTCTATCAAACTCAAGAGAGCTTTAATTCTAGCCAGATACAGTTTCAAAGTGCTAAAAGAACCAAACTTTTAACCCAACATAGAAACTCTTCAACGCAACACAAGAAACTTAATATTACGATAGATCTTTTACTCTATTCCTACGGTAGTATGATAATGTTCGTTTTGAATCCAAGCTCGCATGGGTTTATTTTATATCTCATTTAAAAAACTCTATCAATAAAGTGTTGTCTTTATTTATATACTCATGATTTTCTTTTCCATCCTGCAACATTATTTGTCTTCTCAACTAAATTCATATAGTTACTATTTCCATTACAATTTCCCTGACAAAAATAGCAACATCTTTATGAGTAGATAAACGCGTATATTTTGTGTGTTTTAGAATGCGTCGGAGAAACCTCCAATGGTGGTGGCAGGGAGCTGGACGGCTATGTACGTGGTGAACACATTCATAGTGACGTGGATTCTCGTGGTTGGCTTCGGGTTTGGCGGGTGGGCCAGCATGGCCAATTTCATCAACCAAGTCGATAACTTTGGACTTTTTGCCAAGTGCTACCAGTGCCCTCCCAAAGCGCCTCATCGCTGATCAGTTCCTAAGTTTGTTATGTTTTTTCTTACCATAATCTTTTGTTATTTTTACCTTCTTCAGTCCCTTTGTGATGAATGGCACATTGGTTCTGGAAATCTTATATGTTTGCCTGATCAATATAAGCAAACTCTACATTTTAGGGTTATATATACATATACCATATTTATAGGTTGCTATAGATCTTATGAAATTCTTCTATCTTTGGGTTTCTCTTTCAAGTATATATCTATGTATTGTTAGAATAATGGACTCACATTAGAATAACATTTGGTAAAGATTTATTTTTGGTAATGTGTTTATTAGTTAAGTCAAAGTTCATATTAAATTAATTGTGAGTCCGACTTTAATCATCTTGAAATTTTTATCAATTATCGATCTTAAATTAAATGAATTTTGAGAACAAGGTGATACAATTAACACTTGAATTTTGAGAACAATGTGGTAAGATTAATACTTTCTCACAATTCAATCAACAAAACATTTAAAATTAAGTACACTACGCCACCAACACGAACATAGTTCAACCGTAATTAATATATAAAATAAGAGGTCAAGAAACAAGTGATCTCTTTTCTCCCTACCAGTGGATCCCCAAACATATATTCATCTCCTTCCACCAACTAATTCCATTCTTGAATCTCGTTCCTGTATCGTACATTTTATGATTTTACTATTTAATTTTCTTTTATTTATTGTTTTATTTGTTATAGTTGCTTTTTCTTCAGATGACTATAATATCATAAAATGTATCTTTTTGTCGGTCGAACAAAAAATAATAATAAGTCCACTGCGGAAAAATAAAAATGACCCATTTCTCAAACTTACACAGGATAGACTATTTTACCTGAAATTATTGTAAGAGCAAAGGTATATATGTATAATTTTTTTAACATATGATTCCTTATCTCTTTTGCTTCATATATTGAACTAATTAATACTATGGGTCATAAAATGGTTGTATAGTAAATTTGATTAGGCGAGAGTTTTTTTAAGCCAAAAAAAAAAGAGAAAAAAAAAAGAAAAGAAGATTAAGAGTGAAAATATTATGAAAAATACACTTTAAATAAATGCGTCTTGATTTTTATGTGCAGACACAATCGGTTGATTCATCTATTTTTTATGGTGGTGAAATTTAATAAATTATTTATTAGAAAATGATTTGTTATAAGTTTAAGCAACCATTTCTGAAAACACTACATTAAAAAATAATAATAATAAAATAAAATAAAAAAAATTGATAACAAAAAAAAAAAGGAAAAAAGGGCCCAACCGGGTTCCAATCGGTGACCTCTTGATCTGCAGTCAAATGCTCTACCACTACCATTGAGCTATAGACCCATTTACGTCCAACTGCTTTGCAAAATCCATTGTACTTATTAACTAAGCTGAATAAAATAAAATTCTGAATTGTGCTTCTTATACTTATATTTTTTATATCGTTAAAGTAATTTCAATTGAAAAAATATTTTTTAAAAATAGTAATTTTACTTCTAAAATCATCTCATAAACTTACTTTATACTAAATTAAAAATACATCTCCATAAACTATATACATACATATTGTATATATATATTAATACTAAGATGGATCAATTTTTCCAGTTTGAATCTATTTGCAGGGTTGGTTTGATCATACTCATTTTAACTTTCTAATAAATTTTTTAAAATTGTTTTTTTTTTCCTGAAATCATGTAAAAATTCCAACACTAAATAAAGTTAGTAAATATAATTTTTCAGAAAAAAAAATAGTAATAAATATAGTTCATTTACCCAGGATAAATGGGACAGATACTCAAATTTTTATCATATACAAGAAACGTAACTAATATCTTAATTATTAAGTTTTATACAAATTGGTCAACCTGAACATAGCTCGACTAAATTGTCGTAGACATAACTTAGTGGATAATTTTTTTAGTTCATCAACAATGAGTGACATGAAGATTTGAACCTCTAATTTTACATGATGTTACTTTATATCTTAACCAAATTGTCATATATATAACATCCGTATCTCTCTCTTTATGTGTGGGTAGAGTTTGAATTCTTCACTATCGATAAAAAACGTCCTTTTTCTTTTTGTCAATTTATACTTATTTTATATAATTGATAACCTTCCTATTTATGTCCTTTATTACCACATTCTACCATATAATCAAATCACTATTTAGTTCAATCAATGTAGCAGTAAGAATTGAAGTAATAACATTAACTAAAAGGGGTATTATAATAAAAAAAATTGAGGAATATAGAATTAAACAGACTCAATCATCTCTACTTCCTCATGTAATATTTGAAAAGAAAAAAGAGAACTTAATCATTAAAAATTTTGATTAATAATCTTATTATGAAGTTTGTCAAAAAAAAAAAATTAAAATGATTATGGAAAAATGGCATGACGATCTCTTTCGACTTTTTGAGTGTTTGAGTTAAAGTGGTTATGGTTTTTACCAATGCATGACTTTTCTTACCATATTTGACTTCCGATCACATCATTTCAACCAGATTTCTATCTCATAAATCTATTTTCGCAGAGGCAATTTTGATGTGGTAAAAACACTTCAACTCTTTTATATCTCATCGCTTAAAGTGTGTCAACATGTAACCTTTATTTTTCAACTTGATAAGAAAACAATAGCCAATTGGATCTAAGAACCCTTATGGTTACGCAGACCCCTAGATTACAAATGCTAAAACCCCCAAATCGAGATGATGTCAACCCAAGGAAGAAGTTAGAACGGATTTACCTTGATTATCAATATCAAGAGTGGAGAAAACTTGTTTCTAAACTCAAGATTCGAACCACTCCACAAAATAGCTTGATCAAGGCTACTTGAATGATTCTAACATGCAAATCTAATACTCAAGAATTGCAAAGAAAAACAAGCTCTAGGCTTTTTGAAGCAAAATAGGAACTTTCATTCAATCATCAAAATTTGTATTTCAAACGAAACAAACTAGGCTATTTATAGCCTCCAAAACAACCCTAAAAGTAACCTAAACGCATTTGAAAGGTTGTAACTCCCAATTACATTATGGCCATAACATCCACTAGCTAAAAATGTAACTTAAAACACATAAATGAAATGTTTAAAACTGAAAATATAATAAAAAGAGGTTTAAATCCGAGAATTGAAATCTTGGTCATGAGTTAAACTCCACTTCAACTTCAGCTCCTTTAAATGAACTTAAAGTTCATTTAATGCAACGCCTCCCTTAAGCTCTACTTGGAAGATATTCACTTGAAAAGTTCCATCTCTCTCTTGATCATCCCTAGCCGAGCTCACCAAGTATTGAACATGAGAAAGTAAAGCTTGTTGTAGCTTCTTGGTTCTTGATCTCGTTATGGGTCCTTGAGGCATAACAATGGTGCTTCCTTGGTTCACATCACAACTAAACCGCTCCATTATATTTTAGTCTTCATTTTTATGGGGAAGCTAATGAGACTATTTTGGAACAATTTTAATAGTTAAAGGTTAAAGATAAAACTTTTAAAACAATAAAGATTATCAATGATACGTGTACCACTATTTTACCGCTTATATTGCTTTTTCGTCCTTATTTTAGGAAGAAAAAAAAAGGTTGATGACAGGATACTTTTGAAACAAATTCAAAGTTTGAAAGTGAAAATCAAACGTTTGAGATTTTTTAAATATTATTAACATCTGTCGAGTAATAATTCAAACTTCTTACAGAAAAAAAAAGAAAAATCTGTGTTTTTCCGCCAATTCCAAAATCATGGTCCTCTAAATTCGTATAGGCAGAATTTTGATGTGACATTGATTATGCAAATACTCTAAAGCAATGGCCACTTCTACGGCTTTTACCTACATTAAATTATTAATTACGTTTTAAATTAATTTATGAAATTAATTACGTTTTATTATTGATAATGTTTTAATGTTATACGTTAACTCCATAAATTAATTTCTTAAAATGTTTTAGGATGTAGCATCAAGGTCGTGCCGAAATATTGCATCGGCACGCTAAAGGGCAAATTATTTCTGAAAATACTCAATAATAAAAATAATATAAAAAAAGAAAGAAGAGGGTCCAACCAAGTTCAAACTAGTGACCTCTTGATCTGATGCTCTACCATTGAGCTATGAACCATTTCTAACCCTTTTCTAGTATTTGTTTATACTTATCTTTAAATCGTAGTAATTTCAATGGGAAACAATTTTTTTTTAAGAATGATTTTACTTCTAAAATCAACCTAAATTAAATTAATAATTTTCTTAAATATATTACTTACTAAAGTTGAATAAAAAAAATTCTGAATTGTGTTTCTTATACTTATCTTTAAATCGTAGTAATTTCAAAGGGAAATTTTTTTTTAATAATAATTTTACTTCTAAAATCAACCTAAATTCAATTAATAATTTTCCTAAATATATTACTTACTAAAGTTGAATAAAAAAAATTCTGAACTGTGTTTCTTATACTTATCTTCAAATCGTAGTAATTTCAATGGGAAACAATTTTTTTTTTAATAATAATTTTACTTCTAAAATCAACCTAAATTCAATTAATAATTTTCTTAAAAGGTTAAATTAAGAAAAAAATATCCCTAAACTTTGTTTCAATAATATCCCTAAATTTTAAAAAGATCTATTTTTACCCTTAAAACTTTTTAAAACTAATTTCAAAACTACCCTTTTATTAACTGAAATGAAAAGTGATGTAGCATGGATAACTTGTAAAGTCGTGTTGCATGTGATAAAGGTTCTACCTTTCATTTATGTCCCTTAATTTTATGATATGTTCATCATCTAAAAGGTTTCATTTTTATCCCTAGCCATTAAAATTATTGTTTAAGAATCAATCCTTTCATTTCCTTGCTTAAAATGAAGATAAAAATGTGACGTGATAGTGATCTATACAAAGAAAAAAAAAAACTTTTAGCCACATTCAAAATAATGTTATATAATTTCGGGTAGAGAACGAATTTGAGGATTATGGTAATTTTTTTTTTCCTTTCGCGATCAAAAAATAGGGAAACAAAATTTTTGGAGGGAATAAATAGACCACGAAGGACATGCAAAATTTGGAGCCTTCATCGCAAAAATTGATGTCAAGGCATGAATGGATGAGAGGAAGAGACGAACAAAAAAATCAAAGAAATTTAATGCAAAGACCATTGTTTCTTACTTTCTTTATAGATTTATTGCATTTATTTTCCTGGCTTCCATAGACCCACGCTTTCAATTGCCCCACTCTTCCACAAATTCTCTCTCATGAATCATGGACTCATTTCTCTTTAGATTTTTCCAAATATTTGAGTCACAGTGATTGTTATTTTTACCAATACATGACTTTACTCACAATATGTTATTTTTCCTATCTTAACCAAAATTCTGTCTCCTAATTTCTTCTCTTTTCTAACTGAGATAATTTTGAATGGGATTAAAATCCTTTAATTATTTTGCAGCTCGCCATCAAATAAGCCCACATATACCCTTTGTTTTTCAACTAATCGCCACATTCAATTTTCGTCTTTCATTTTGATGGGGAAGTCAATGAGGATGTTTTAGAACAACTTCAAAAGTTAAGGATTATAATGAAACTTTTGAAATGATGAGAGCATAATTAAAATCTATCTTAAAGTTCATGGACATAATTGAAACTTGCCACTAACGCTACATGTATTACTACTATTTTACAAGTTAGCTACCAGAACAATACTTTTTCCTTTTTTTTAGTGTAAAAGTTGTTAGAAAAAATAATTTTGAGAGTTTATAGATATTATTAAAACTTAAAGTATATTACGGATATAAACTTAGTTAAGCGATAATCAGTAGAAAAGGGAAAGACTTTGGAAGGCAAGTTTTGCACTGCTGATTCTACAGTTCTTCCATCCACCTACGCCAAATTCATGTCTTAAGATGGAAAAAGTGAAAAAAATATAAGATTACATTATAAATAAATTGAAAAGAGAGAAACCCTAGAAAGTTGCTTGACTATTCTAAAATCCCAAGAGAAGAATAAGAGAGATTGATATAAATCGCTGTCTAAATAAATGTACTTCCATTCAGCAGCAGCGCAAGCATGGAGACGGGATTTATTCAGATATCATCGAAATACAGGTATGCAAGAAACAATTTTCCTGCGTTTCTTCAAATAAATGTGTGTTTTCTCATTGAATTACTCTTCATGGAGTTGTAGAGTACAATAATCTAATTGATAATGGAAAGAAAATGGTCTAATCGAAGCATTTTTATTAATCTTTCAAATCATAAATTCCACATAAGTTCCATTGCTGAAGACGATTATACGAAATCCAAACCATTTTGATTTTTGAGTGCACCTCGAGCCCCATTTCCAAGGAGAATCCTCTGAATTGAAGATAATTCAGCTACAACTTGGCTAATATCCTTTCTCTCTTTGGGGTGTGTGACAGAACATTTGAGTCCTAGTTGAATAATGGAGACTAGAAACCTGTGGGTATTTTGAGTGTCATTGTTTCTAGTTTCTACAACATTCCATATTCCTTCTGACAAACTCATCAATGCAAAGTTGTGCAGGTCTAACCCTTCTTTGAATATGTCATCAGTTGGTTTTTTCCCCGTTTACATCTCCAGTAGCAAGATTCCATAGCTATACATATCACCATCAGTTGATGCTTTACCACCCATCCCATATTCTGCATGTCATTTGAGAAACTGTGGTTGATGATGCTTGAATGTAACACTTTCAAAATTAGCTATGCAAGTAAATTAATACGATATTTGATTTAGATTCAAAAAAGTGTTTCAGAAAAGAGGATCATCAAATGCTTTGTTTAGTTGATGCCAAAACATTTATATTCTTGAGGGAAAAAGTTTGTGACTACGGTACCTGGGGCGGTATAGCCTATAGAACCTCTTAGTCCAATTGAACTTGTCTGCTCCAAAGATAAATGCTCAGAAGCTTCATGAATAATTCTTGCTAATCCAAAATCTCCTATGTGGGCAGTCATGTCACCATCAAGAAGAATGTTGCTTGGCTTTAGATCACAATGGACAATTTTTATGTGGCATTGATTATGCAAATACTCCAAAGCACTGGCCACCTCTATGGCAATATTTAACCTTTGCATAAGATTCAAACCTTGATGACTTCCATCAACAGGATACAACCAATCTTCTAAGCTCCCATTCACCATGAACTCATAGACCAATGCCATAAAGTCATTACCTTGAAAATCTATACTTGAACACACGGTTAGCGACTTCACAAGATTTCGATGCCTAATATTTCTCAAGGCTTCACATTCAGCCATGAAGCTCTTGAAGGATCCTCGGTATTGAAGGTTGAACACTTTCACTGCAACGACCATCTCATCTGGATCAAGAATTCCTCTATACACTGAACCAAAACCACCTTTGCCGATCAAATTAGAAGGAGCAAATCCATTAGTTGCTTTGAAGAGATCATTATATGATAGTTGCAAACTAGAAGGTTGCAACAAGCTTGGTGGAAGCATGCTTCTTTTTTTCCTCAGCCAAAATAGAGCAGCAAAAGCCAACATTGAGATTAGACCAATAATTGCACCAGCAATTATGACGAATAGTTTTAGCTTAGGAGACAATTTCTTGGGCTGGTTGGATTTGCAGCTGGATAGCTTTAGTTCAGGTATTCCTCCACAAAGTCTTAAGTTCCCTGTGACTGAAAACTTACTTGCATTCTTAAAGACCCCTTGCATAGGTAACTCACCGTCAAAGTTGTTGAATGAGAGATTCAAGTACTCCAAAACCTGGAAGCTCTCAAAATATTCTGGAATTTCGCCAGACAAGTTATTTTGAGACAGGTCAAGAATCTGAATTCCTCTCAAGGAGCTCAAAGACTGGGGAGTGGTTCCTCGAATCATGTTGCCACTTAAGGCTAGAGTCTCTAGGCGTATGCAACTACCTAAACTATTTGGAAGCTCTCCAGATAACTTGTTCTTGGAAATATTCATATAATTAAGGTTTACCAACTTGCTCACTTCCATGGGAATGGGACCAATCAAATGATTTTCATACCAATCAAAAGCAAACAATGATGTAACAAAGACCTCCTTTGGTATGGAACCATTAAGATTATTAAGGGCAAGAGACATCTCTAGCAATTGTTGGCATTGCCCAATACTTGGTGGTATGCTTCCCTCCAAATTATTTTCCCTTAGATTTAATCTTATCAACATGGTTAAATTGCCTATAGAAGGTGGGATAGCCCCTACAAGTCTATTTCCATTAAGAAATAGAGATTGAAGTTTTTGCAGTTTACCTATTGATCCTGGTATTGTACCAGTTAACTGATTTGTCTCCATTCCCAAGGCTTCCAAGTTGATAAGATTTCCAATCTCCCTGGGGATCTTCCCTCGTATTTGATTCCTAGCGATTGTCATTTTAGCGAGCTTTGTGGAGAAGTTGCTTATGTACTCCGGCAAGATTCCTCCAAAGTTGTTGTCACTTATCTGCAAAGTTTCCAAATTGGTGTAGTTAACTAGTGGGGATAGAAAACTCAAGTCATCGTTTGTAAAAACATTATTAGATAAGCCTAAATCTTGGAGAGAGTATAGGTTTGCTAGGACAGGGACTTTTCCCGTAAACTGATTGTTGGAAACCGAAAAAATCGAGAGCTTCGAGGCATTGGAGATCGAGATTGGTATCGGTCCATGCAATTGGTTCGTATGGAGTCTCAACATCTCGACGTTTGGAAGTAGATGTGCCAAGTTTTGGGGAAGACTCCCTTGAAGCTGGTTTACTGGAAAAGAAAGGTTTTTAAGTGAGGTGATATTGTATATGGAAACAGGGACCTGACCACTCAACTTGTTTGCACCAAGGTAAAGAGTATTCAGTCTTCTCAACTGTCCAAAGGATTCAGGAATGCTCCCCTGAAAATTATTGATTGTAATTGTGAATACTTCAAGAGAAGATAGATTGCCAAGAGAAGGTA
This sequence comes from Momordica charantia, assembly GCF_013281855.1. Taxonomy (NCBI): domain Eukaryota; kingdom Viridiplantae; phylum Streptophyta; class Magnoliopsida; order Cucurbitales; family Cucurbitaceae; genus Momordica; species Momordica charantia. Next base: position 25,240,491 of record NW_028275167.1, on the reverse strand, counting down.
AAATTTCCCCCACTAGACTATTGTTTGATAAAGAAAGGATCATAAGCTTGGATAACAAACCAAGTTCAGTAGGAAGTTTACCAACCAGGGTGTTGGAACCTAAACTAAGACGTGATAGATTGGAACAACCTGATATGTTTCTTGGTATTTTGCCACTGAAAGAGTTGGATTGGAGGTTTAGAATTTCAAGCCGAAACAAGTGGCCAACTTCTAATGGGATATGACCACTGAAACTGTTGAATCTGAGGTCTAAGACCTTGAGAAAACTCAAGTTTCCAATGTAGGGCGATATGCTGCCAGACAATTGAAGAGATTGGAGCTCTAATCTAGTGACTCTCTCATGCTTCCTTCCACATGTGACACCCCACCATTGACAAAAGTGTAGAGAATCATTCCACGAGGCGACAACCCATTCGGGATCACGAGTTATTTCCGCTCTGAAAGCTAGCAATGCCAGCCTATCGGTCTCGTTTCGTCTTAAAACTGAGCAACTTGCAGTAAGTAGTAGTAGAAAATAAGCTAAAATGAACAAAGGCAATTGGGGTGGATTCTCCATAGAGACCATAAGTTCAGAATATGGAACTAATTAAGTTAGTAGATACCCGATTGCCATTTTGTTTGAAATTGATCACTCCATTATATAGTAGATAATATCTCTTGGTATGATCATGAAATGAAGAATAAATAGATATGCAGATGTGAATGCATTTCTTATGTTTTGGACATCATCCTTCTTTTCAGTCAACTAAGAAAACTATAATTATAATTTATTCATATATGTCAAAGTGATGATGCTAAAGTCAAAAAGGCAACCTAACCCTTGCGACCAAACGGGAATGCATTATTTTATCATTCCATGGATATCTAAGGGCATGTTTGATAGAGAATTTAGATCATATTTCTTGTTTTCAAATTTACTGGAGCAAATAGATTCAATGAATATATGTTTGACATGATTGATCATTATTTTTTTAAAATTGAGATTCAATTTTTATATCTGATACCAAATACATATCTGACAACATGGAATACAACTCCGTTTTCAAATCACTAATCAAACGCATCTTAATTTGTTGTGTTTATCGGGTGTTAACTGATTATTAATGTTTTTGTTTATATTTTTTTTCAAGAAATTCGTGTGACTACGTTTGTTTGCATTATACATACACTTGGAAATGTTATTGAAATTTTAACCGGGAGTTTTAAACAAAGACTTTTGAATACCATGATGCTATTTGAGAATGACATGTTGAGAATGGTAGCCAATTTTTGTAATTTTATTTATTTATTTATTTATTTATTATTATTATTATTATTATTTTGCTTGCTTGCTTGGCTCATGTTGGTTTGGATGTTGAATTTTAGAAGTGGTGTTCTAAACTAGGCCACAAATAGTACAACTACAAACAAATCTATTGTATCTTTTCAAGTTTGTAAATCTAATTTGTATCTTTTCATCTCACACACTGTAAACTGTAAATTTTTTGTTGCATAATCTTTCAATTAAGTAATCCTAGAAGATGTTGGTAAATTTTCCAGCGCTTTTTAGAATGTTACATCATAAATATGGGAAGGCGATTTGAACCTACCGCCTTTAATTATGTTCAAATTAGTCTAAAGTACCCAGCTTTATCGTTAAAATATTATCCTCTTTTATTATATATATGAAAGAGAATAATAAAGGATAAAAAGAGGAAATTTTCCAACATCTTTTCATCACGCACTTTCTTTTCCTCTTTTGAAAGAGGAAATTTTCTTTTCTTGACTTTGCTGTTTTATTCTCTACGGTGCATTTTAGTAAGTTTTTATATATGTTGCATAAACTTTATAATGATATACCATATGGTATTATTTTGTAGATAGCTTATAATGTTATGAAGAATGACGTTGTTAGAATCCGAAATATATTGAAAGATAAAAGATAAACGAACTACATAGCTATCAAGTATTAGAAGTACTTGGACCCTCCCCTCTTGAGATAGCCAAAACCATATTCACTCATTGGATACCTTCATTCTTGTACTCACACTCTATTTATAAGACTCTCCCTAACTACTTGGGACCAATCCTATCAGACATGAAGTTACTAATATGGAGTATATTTTAGGTATATGATGCTATAACTTTTTTTTTTTGAAATCCGTGTGTCCGGACCAGATTAAGGTAACAGGTAGGATATTAAATCCTAGGTAGGTGGCCACCATGATTTGAACTCATTCCCTCTAAATCCTTTACTATATACAAAGGTCCTTATTGATCACTTGAGCTATCACATGATGGTTGAATATATTATATAACTTAATAGTTTAGTACGTACCAATTAAAGTATATTATAAAACTTAAGTATATATCTATCTTCTTTTATACATAAAAATACTTGAAACAGCAAAGTTGAAAATAATATTAGATAAAATTTCAATTTAATCTCTGTAGTTTTGAAAATTTTAATTTGGTCCCTATATAATATAATTTTGTTGAACTTCACACCTCTCCATACACGATCTTTTATTAACTTGACAAGTTGACCTATTTAAACCTGGATAGAATCAAATAAAAACCATTAACTCATTGTCATGTAAAAGTGTGTCAATATAATAACAATAATGGCGATTTGTAAAGCTTGACAAAATCAAATTGAAGCTTTTAAAACTATAGGAACCAAATTAAAACATAATACAAAATCAATACCGTATGAATTCTCCAGTAGAATTCCTATAATTAAGAGGTATTGACGGCCACCACCCAACACTGTAATCGACGTTGCGGGACTTGACTCCAAGAGGGGGAAAATCCTGCCCCATGGGCTCAAACTGGAAAGGAGTATCCCCATTTGGCCACAAACCGGTTGAAATCACTTAATTCAGAAGAAACAATTATTCACTTCTCATCCCAACATCAAACATCAAGGATTTTAGGTGGTGAAATGAGACAGCATCACCATCTTCAGAGTTGCAGTCCAAATTAGAAGATTTTTTGGGTTACAGAATTTACAATTGGATAATACAAAGATCAAACATCATCTTCATCACTTCCACCACCATCTGCTTCCTGACTGGCCAAGTAACTGCTTTCATCAGGAACTGAAACCTTGAATCTGCTCAAACAACAAAACTTTCTTTCAACAATTTTCTCACTACTTTACTCTGACTTCAAATTTTCTAACTTCCATATATTTTCTCTATCTACTCTCTCTCTACTGACCTCTCAAGTACAGATTTTCCCTCCTTGTATTTTTGGTTCTTTTCATGGGCAGTCTCCTGAAAGGAAGAAACCATGGGAATAACTAAGATGTAAGATGCATAGAATAGCTCAACTTTCAAATGTTTGCTCCTGTTCTTACATATTTCCACCCCACTATTGATCCACACCCCACACAGAAGATATCAGCAACCGTATGCATCCCCGTCATCATCAATCTATCTTCTATCTTACCGGAGGAGACGTTTACCCTGAAAAGAAAAAACCCGACCATGAGAACCGAGTCTACGACATGAAGCACTTCTAGAAGTTAAAACAAACAGTTCTACAGAAACTCAAACTCATTGTGTCGTTATCAGAGAGAGAATGTACATCGCCGATTCACTATATGAGCGGGTTAAGGGATTAGTCTAGGTTGTGGAGCTTTGGATTCTTTGAAAAGGAATTTTCAGTAAAATCACTTTTCTAAGTAATTTACATGAACCTCATGAGTTCTGTCATGAAACATAACAACAAACTACTAATTAGTGTATTCAAAGGGGAACCATATCCACCAAGAAAGAAGACCTCAGTTATAGTATGCAACAAATACAAAACATATGATCATTAATGACAGAAGCAGTATTTGCTGCTGACAATGTATTTTTTTCCCTTTTGGCAAAGTATCTTTGAAACAGACCTTTGCAGAATTCAAACCCAGAGAGTGTATTTGGCTTGTATAGCTCAATGTTGAGAAACTCAGCATATATTCAGCATATGAATTTGTTTATCCCATACTTTTTTTTTAATAAGAAATCAAGCTTTCATCGAGAGATGTGAAAAAATATATAAGAGCATACAAAAACACCTCTAGAGAAAGAGGCTTCAAGAATAACACCTAACTGATAATTACAAAAATCCTTAGAAACCGACCCCACGTGGAAGTATTACATCAAATAAGCTCCCAAACATACTCCCTGGATCTATCCACCACTAAAGATTCTATTGTTCTCTCAAGCTAAATACCCCACACAGTAACAAAGAAACAGGCTTGCCACAAAAACTTTCCCCTATCACAAAAGGGGGGACAACACGCCTCATCCATTATCGTGTTTATCCATACTATAAAATTGTTAATCCCATTGCATAAACCCAAGCCTATGAAACTCATATTTTATATTACATGCTGACATTTACAAATCATAAATCTAAGAATCACACACCAAGTTCCACAGACTCAAATTTTTATAATCTATTTTCTTTGTAGAATTCAGAGTAATATCACACAATTTCAAAGTTCCCAACTCCATACTTGATAAACTGAAACAAAAACCACAAGCCAAACATTCTCTTAAGGATTGAGGGAGGGGATGTGTGTGTTAATATGTTCAAACTCCAAATGAGTTGCATTATTCAACCAGTGTCTCCAAAATCAAGAACTTACACCTTATTGAAGAGGTAAGCTTTCCCATGCTTGCAGTGAAAGGACTGAACAGAACAACACAAACAGTACATGGAGTCAGAATGTGGGTTTCAGCATATTGGTGGACACTCAGACAGCATCATGTGCAAGAATAAAAAAACAACTCAATGACTTTGAGTGCATCCAGTCTTGGTTCTTAGACCACCAAAATTTCCTCAGCTAAAAACTTTCTAGCTAGACCTCCTTAGTTTCAAGTTCCCAACTTATAAAATTGAGCAGCAAACAAAATTCAAGCAGTAAAAAAAGAACATTGAAATTTTGAAACAGACCACAAAAACAGTTCTCCAATGGCGGAAGAAAAGGGACCCATACAAGAAATTCAAAGAAAAGTATGATAAAGTGACATGGAACCAGAGAAAACAAAAACAGGTAAAAGAAGAGAAACCTTGGAGATGATATCGTCGTAAAGAGCAAGATGGGTTCCGCAGTACTTGCAACTATAGATCTGCCCCTCCAGATTCACCACGAACAATCTTCCCATAGCTTTATAGCTTAAACTTCCCACAAATTATCTGCAAACAGAACCCAGAAAGTGAAACGGAGAAGGACCGGGATTTATCAGAGCTCCGAAGAAGAAAAAGAAGAAGAAGAAGAATCTGGGGGCCTTTTGAAATTGGAGATTGATACAGAGAAGATAGACGAAACTTGAATGGTATCTTCTGGATCTTCTTTCTGGGTTTCTGTTCTAGGCCTATCCAATCAAATCAAATAACATTTTGTGAAGAAGCCCACCTCTTTTTTCTTCGGATTTGACAAGATTTGAAATTGGAGGTCTTTTTTTTCCTCAAAATCAATTGTGAAGAAAGTTTTTCAAATCAATTGTGAGGATGAGGAGTTGGGTCAAAATCAAAATGGTTCGCTAGATTTTTCATGTAATTTCCTTGTCCCCCTCCAAGGGATGATGCGGATATGCTATCATATTTTTGTAGAGATATAGATAGCGAGAAATTTAGGTAAATGGTTTTTTGTTTTTTTGTTTTTTTTGTTTAAATACTATTTTAGTATCTATCTATACTCTTTTCACTTTTGATTTTATGGCTTGAGTTCATTTTGATAGTGTAGGTTCAATTTTCTTTTTCTTTAATCTATATAATTTCAAAACTTACATTATCTCATTTCTTTGGATTATAGTTTTAGTATTGTTCTTCACTAACTAAAATTCTTGAAATGTAGTTATTATGGGAAGACAAAGCTAGACCCGACAAGCGAACAATATCACAGGTCCAAGGCCTAACCAGGTTTCGACCGATTAGTTCACATGCCTGATTTTCTTGCTCAGCTGATAAACCCAATGATGGGCTGACTCCCATTCTCTTGTACCATTCGGCCCACAATGGTGATCCCTCCAAAGCCCAAAGGGAAGATATGCGACAAAAATCTTACCTATTGCTACACTTCACATTAAACTCGAATTTTGACTAAAATATTGGAGTGTTTGTGGCTAGCACCATATCGATGTGTGATCCTTATATTTTGTAGGTTTGTCGAAACCTTTTATTCTTGAAGATTGGTGCAAATTTGGTGTTGCATCAACGGTAACCGTAAATTTGTATTAAAGCATTTCCATTATATATCAATTTTATATTATACTTTTACAAATAGGGATAATATTTGTCGTTTTTTAAAAGTATAGAATCAAAATCAACCTTTTGAAAATATAATAATTAAAATAAACAAACGTTGAAAGTAAAAAAATTAGGAACTAAAATAAATAAAAAGTTAAAAAATACAAAAACCAAAATAACGCAACATGAAACGTGTGGATAAATCAATAAAGAGAACTTTTATAATGAAAAGAAAAAATCTACTTAGATTATTGATAGAAATCTTGGAGTATGTTTTCAATAAAATATTGTTGTCAATAGATTTTATCAAATTATCAAAGATATTCCGAAAAAAAAAATCAAGAGGCTCATAATAATTTTTTTTTTAAATAATGCGAAAAATGAAATTACAGAGAGAATCTCTCTAATACACGTGCAAAAGTAAAACTGTCTTTTAAAATTCTACATTGCCCAACCTGTGGTAAATTAGACCGCACAGGCAAACAGTTTATGACCCAAATCTTGACCAGATTTAGAGCGTGACTAGATCTAGATCCCAGTCGTTTTATCCTATCAACTCTAGAGTTTTGACATCTATAAATAAATAGAGGAATATCACAATCAAATGTACGTTGAAAAACCTGATTCTCAATATTCGACACATGACACCAGTGTTCAGTGCTATTTATTTTGTAACTCGATGTCCGTTCTCGACTTTATTATTAATAATTAGTGCGAATTTGACAGAGTCGTAAGGAGCCTAAATTCTACATCAACAATAATCATTAATTGAGTGTTTTTTTAGTATAATATATGAGGTAGAAATCGAACTCACAACCTACATGTCAATTAATGTGCTTTGTTGGCTTTGGCTATTAATTAAGTATTTAATGCTTCCTACCTAAGCTATAAATCTTTATTTTTCTCATTTTTTACTTTTGTTTGCATGGGTCCTAAACTAAAATATGTACACCTTGGATATCTAAATTCAAACAATTTATACGAATTTTAGAATAAAAATTATTGAGTATGAAATAAATAATTTTCAGAAGCCCTCCCCCATGAAAATTTTGTCTCACAAATACAAAGCTCTGTGAATGTTAAATACTACACTCAAAAGTCAAAACCACCCTAAAAAAAAGATTGGCAATTTTCATTACAAGTTTGGCCATCAGAAGAAAGAAGAGTTGCTAAGAAATAGAAAATATAATACTACTGTAATGTTTTTATTTTATTTATAATAAATTGGAAAAGAATTAGAAAAAAAAGTAAAATAATAATCATGTTTAGTTTTGTAATGAAATAAATTGTTGAATATTAGAAAACAAATAAAAAAAAAGGAACAAACAAAAAGTACTGCATATCAGAAAGGTTTTAAGTTCCTACTTTTCTTTTAGATTTAATTGGGCCACAATTTGATTGGGCTGCTCGGGGCCCATACTCATCATTTCTGCCACTGCAAAGAGGAAGACTGCCACATATTTTGACAGGATTCAAGTAGGAGTTCTAGCCCAAGGCTCCAAGCCCCCACAACAACTGCATCTGCCATGTAAAAGGCTGTGTTTGAACTTCCGACCTCAAAAGTACTTTTACCACTCATATTCGCGTCACACTACATTTTAATTTTACATTATAAAATCAAACTTTTGTAAAAATTGTTAGAGCTGGAATCAGAGCGTGCCACTTGGACTTCTTACCTCAAAACTTGTGTACTAGCCATAACTCAATTAGGTCAAGGACGAGACGGATCAGGCATAGTCACCTTTGGTTGACCCTAAAAAAGCTTCAAGCATCAACCTACGTACATGGATGCCACCAACGTAAAATTCGTTGAACACCAAGTACGGAGCATTGCATCAATGGCAAGCTCTCTTATAAAACGGGGTATGCACTACGGTGTATATCTATGTAACATAACTAAACTTTGCTCAACAGGTGATTAAGTATAATAAAGTTTCGTAGTATATACGTGGTGCATACCTCAACAGTACAAAGTTTTATTTTCAAGTTATCACTTCAACTTAACTAGACATTCACGTCCAATAGATAGACCTGTCAACCTCGTCTAAAGCCTTACATCAACGAGAACCAAATCAAACATTCATTGTTCTTCTCGGAGAAAAGAAAAAGTTGTACCCATTTGATATTTCATCCTCAATTTCCCATATCTTAATCAAAATTCTTGAACTATTAGATTTGAGTTTGGTTCTACTTTTGAAGTTTTGGTTCTAACGGGAGAGAGAAAGCTATACCCATTTTATATCTAAATCTCATTTTCATAATTGATCGATATTCCTTTTGTGGATGTGAGCCAATCTTCTGCATCTTAACCAAATTTCATGGCTTTTCCTTTATAGAATTGAAGACAGAGTCCTCTTTTCCAACTCTTTATGCTTAGGCTCCACACACCAAACAACAAGAAGAAGAAGGAAAAAGAAAAATAAATACCCATATGATTAGGCTCCACACATCTAACAACGTCAATAGCATTGCTATTGATACTACTTACTCTCGGCTAGTGTTGCGAGGATTTGAAAGTGTTGAGTACCACTACTTGACCGAGCGGCAAATTTTTTAATTCTCTAGTGGTCAAAGCATTAGAATTCCTCGGAAAATTTCTTAATTTATGCTTTATCCCTACGTCCAAAACATGTACATACTTCGAGTCTAAATATCATCAAAACAAACAACATTTAAGTCGTAATTAAGGGTGGATAAAACTTAGTCCACAAAATTTACCAACAAACAATCTCCCCATTTTTCCTTTCAACAAAAATCACATAATTAATTAACCCAACTACCACATGCATGAAGCTCATCTCTCTCTCCCTCCCCTCTCTAATACACCCATAAAGATATACATCTAGGAATCCGACCGAAATTCCTTCCATTGGCATGAGCCTTTTTTTAGATGAAACCAAAAGGACAAATACGAGAATTCGTACCTAAAAGAGATAATGTCATACCAGTACGAAGATGTCCCTAATATGGGTAAGTAAATAAAGGGAATAATGAGGAGGGAAAAGAAGAAGAGGTGTGGGATTGAAGATGGAAATGGAAATGGGTGATTGGGAAAACTGATAAAAAACCCCCATGATCATGCCCACACGTTTCCATGTCAATCCCTTTAATTTGTCCTCTTAAAAGACAGAAAGTGATGGTCATGTGCCTTCCTCCCCACATTTCCATTTTCTCCTCCTCCAACACATTATTATATATATTTATTTATTTTCCATTTCCTCCAAGTTTCCCTTAATCCCAGCATAATTCCCTTTCTAATTCTCGATTTGGTTTGATAATGATTTTGTTTTCGTCTTTTGAAAATATCGTCAGAGTTTCCGATTTCGAGTTGGAGAGGGAAGGTAAAAGGGAAAACCCTAAAAGAAAGAAGCTTTTTCTTTCTAGAAGTAGGGATGGGAACTGTTAAAAAGAATGGAATAACATGATCTGTTTTGAATAGTTTGCCAAAAAGTGGAAAAAGGGGAAATTGACAAAATCAAATAAATAATAATAATAGTATAGTTGAGATTTGTGTTTTGAAAATAAAAAATTTAAAAAAAATTGCTTACTTCTATTTATTATTATTACTATTATTACTATTATTATTATTATTATTACTCTCTTGTCTTGTGAAGAATTGAGTGGCCATGTCTGTCTCCCATTTGCTTCACAGCAAGCAATAAAGTTGATGAGTATAATTCAAAAGAAATAACTATGTTGTGTGTTTCACCTTTTTATTTTTTATTTTTTTAATTTGCAAGTTTTTGTAGAGGGAGAGAAGGGAAAAATGAATTAATGCCACTTTGATTGTCTAATTAATTGAGCTTGGAGGAATCCAACTTTGGTGTAATGCAAAATGGTTGGTGGATATGCAAAAGTGAATAAGTGGGGTTCTTTTATGAATTCATCATCAACTTCTCTTTCCTCCTAAAAAGATCTACTAAATTCATCGAGTTGTTCCAAAGAATCAAAACGGCCAGTTATTAATGGAATTCCTTGTCGTCAGTTTTCGGGGTCTCGAAGGGGCGTGGTCCTAGCTCTACCGTATCTTTTGTTTCATTTCTTCTGGAACAATCACAAACACTGAAATTAAGAAATAATTAATTACGAATAATTAAGAATCTCCATTTTTAAATTTCTTCATAAAATGGATTCACGAGCCGAGCGGTAAGGCGGGGGACTGCAAATCCCTTTTTCCCCAATCAAATTCTGAGAGGCTTCATGAAGTGCTTCTTTAGGAGTTAAACTTCCCTAATTGTTCCAGAGCAACTAGAAAGAGTCAATTTTGAAAGAACTTATTGTCAATCTCGTGGAGGGAAAAGCCAAAATTGAGTTGTAGTCTTGTTGTTCGCCGCCTCGACGCATTCCCTTCTCTCCCCGGCATCGTCCCACACAGAAAGAAAGAGTGCAGAGCCCCGGCCCGACCTGTGAGCCTTTTTTTTCATGCTTTTCCCGGAGGTCTGGAGAAAGCTACAATCAATAGGATTTTCTTAATCCTCCCTTCCCGAAAGTAGCAACAATAATCAATTTTAGCTCGAATCGTTTGTAGAGGCTTTACACTTTGGTTGAGGTGCGGAGAGACTCCTCTAATTTGAACTTGACAAGTTATTTGAGTTTTCAAAAAATGTTTTGAATATTATGGAAAAAAAAGTTAGCTCGATAAATAAGATAGAGATCACCCACTGGTTGATGAGAAAGCATAATCTGGTGGAAAAGGGCCACTTACCTTACTAGATAGGGGGGGACACGGCTGTCAAACATCAGAGCAAGAGCCGTATCTCTGATATGTGTCTATGCTTCCTTTCCTTTCTGCGACCCCATTTTAAAGGCCAATCCGAGGAAATAGAATCGAATAATCTACCAGATTTTTTCTTCCTGTTGATTCCGCCCGACAATCAAGCTGCACTTCCCACAACCCCTACACACACCTAGGAGCACCTTCCTGCATATTCATACAAGACTCGAGTAGGCGGGTCGAGGTCTTACGAGGTAACCACTACTCGGAGTACCCTCCCAAAAGGAAAAAGATGTGTCTGTCAGGTTCGGTTCTTCTTAGTTGGGTTGGGCGGGTTCGACCAGAAATGCTATGCTTACACACAAGACTATCCATCTTCCCGAAAGCTGTAATCTTCCTATTAATGATTGTGACACCTTTTACAGGATACGTACTACCTTGGGGTCAGATGAGCTTTTGGGGAGCAACAGTCAAGGGGCCTTCAAAATGTAGTAACTAATAGGCTGCTACTCTAGGCTCGCTTCGCTTCTTCAAGCTCCGCCCCTTATTGAAAACAAAAGCGCTAACGCGCCAACTATTATTTAGTAAAGCAAGCAACCTTTCGCGATTGGATGCCCTGAGTCATTTGGTTTTGACGCGTGTCTGTTAGTGAATCACAGCTCGACTGGGCTTGAGGCCTGAGTTCGAGAATGTTAGATCCTCAATTCAACATCGAGTTACTCCACCAGACATTGAGAGAGCAGTTTCTGATGTGAGATCCGAGGAGACTCGACTTGAGCCCCAAAACTAGGTTGGGTGCAGGGGGTCGATCTTGATTTTATTACTCAGGGTGCAACGTCGAAAGGGTCCTGATGTAGTGGGATCGTTCGGATTGTTACAACCTCTAGCAGATGGTTTGAAATTGATTCTAAAAGAACAGATGAATCGGTCGTAGTCATTGCGGATAACACTCCGAGCCTCGGCCAAAATATGACACCCGAAGTGCCCGGCGCGCACAATCCTATCCTATCTGAGTCCGAGTTTACCCTTGCACTTCGGACAGTCATGGGCTTTCTTAAGTCCATTGTTCCTCAGTAGCTCAGTGGTAGAGTGGTCGGCTGTTAACTGACTGGTCGTAGGTTCAAATCCTACTTGCAGCGCACCTGCTGAACAAGGCTCCTTGAAAGTCTTTCGGGGATTACCAGTTCCGGGGTCGGAGGATTTACCAGTCACGGGCAACCGTAGAACCAACGAGCATCCCGCAGGCGAGGAACCAAACAAGCGAATAGAAAAGTGAAAAGAAAGAAAGCACCCAACAGAAAATTTCTTTTTTTAAGTATACTGATCTTGAGCCTACCCGAGCTCGCTGTAATAGCTTGCTTCTCAGGTGGCTCGCACCCCGGGTGGTGCGGCTGAGCCAGAGTGGGCTCAGCAGTCGGCCTATGTTTCCGGGTGCAAGTATGCAACTCGGTTTTCCGCCCGAACGACCCTAATGTACGGAAAAGAAAGAAGAAAGGCAAACAAGCTGTGTCACCCCTGACTATGAAGCTTCTTGCGAGGCTGTGGGGCATGTCTCTCAATTGAACCCATACGAGATGGTTAACTTTTGTATATTGATTACGAAGCGCCAAGCGTTGGTACTTCGCGAAGAGTTCCCGGGCAGCCCCCCTAACAATAAATGTTTGCATCCCTATGGTAAGACTCTTGCGCGACTCGGACAGCACCATAAATGCCAGCGTTATCCAAAGTCTCCCGATGAAACGAGAGATATAGAATCTGCTTCGCCTTTCTTTGACAAACTAGCTACTCGTCTCGGGCAGAAACCTTAAGGCAAGCCTCTGGTGAGGGCAACCCTTGACGTGGGGACTCTCTCTTGGGGTCTTTGGCTTTACTCATTTAGGGCTTGCTTGGCCCATCAATTCCTGGTCGCTGTAAAAAACGGAGGCGGAATTACAGTGAAGAAAAAGTCTCATGCAGGATAGCTGCCGCTAACAAAATTCACACAATTTTCGTATAGAAACAACAGCAGCAGTACGGCTTTTAGAAGGCTCTCTCCTCTCTTCTATTACTTGTACTTGTTTGAGTTCCCCTCTCTCCCATCCTCTTTTCAAGTCCCATTCTTTTCCCGGTTAACAACGGCAACTTGCTAATCAGCTTGATCAAGTAGGGCGATTGTTCGAGTAGGTCCTATCGGCTTGACCTCTTTTCGTCGGTAAATCATCACTCTTTGTCGTCTGTCAAAAAAATCCATATACAACCAGGAGTGGTCGAAGTGCTTCCTGAAACAAGCACGAAGAAAGAGTTGTGAAGGTGGCCTCGTTATCCACACCTCTGGTCGGATGAATGGAGGACCGACCGACCCGGGATAGCAAAGCCTCATCTTCTTTTTTTTTTTTAATTCAGGGGGGTGTGCGAATAATTTTTTTTGCACTTCTGATACGGATGTGGAATCCTATGCCTAAGCTATGCTTGCTTCTGGCTGGGAAGAAGGCCATCCGCTACATATCTTTCGTAGTGAGGGAACTCCTCTGTTCTTAGCTTGACGAGCTACTTGAGTTTCCGAAAAACGCAGTCCCTCGTCTGCTCGTCGAGTGCGTCCCTGGCTCTTGCTCGTCTAACGTAGCCGATCGAGTTTCTTCGTCCCTCTCCCGCTTATTGATTAGGGCGAGTCATTCAAGTCCCTTGGCACTCGTTCCTCTTTTCTTTTACGAAAATCTCGGGGGGGATGTTCGGTAGGTGTCCGGGCCTCCTAAAAAATCCATCCGACAAGAATGCTGCTTGAACATTGTAAGACATTGAACCGCTCTTGTGAACACTGATCATAAGTGGCAAAAGCCGCCGGAATCCTCATTTTTTGTCCATAAGCTCTCCTCGCTACTGTAATAATTTCAAATGTCTTTTTATACACTGGCGCGGATGATTGCCCTAAGGCACCGATGGATCAAGGCCTTCGATCTCCGCGCGTGGCGTGATAAGGAATCCTAGAAAAGATCGATTGAGACTCCCTCCCCGGTCCCACGAAGATCTCTATGTACTTGTCCAGTCCGGTCCAAGGAGCCGAGTCAGACCATCCCCAAAACCCACCACCTGCTGCCAAGTACTCCTCCTAGGAGGGTATACCAAAGTGGGAGTGCATAGTATCGCTTGACCAGTCCTACGTCCTTTTCTCAAAAATCCCATTTCCTTCCATGAGAAACTATGAGAAATTTTTTAGTAGTATCTGTTGAGTCACCTATCATATCAGCAGGGGAAGCAGCTCTTTCCTCGACGGTCGCTGATGCCCCTTCACCAACAATTCTGTTTCGATCGAACCCCCTTTCTCTAATAAGTCGGAGGTCTTCGTAAACATGTTAAAGGGCTAATCTTATCTCCGCAAGTGACAATCTTGAGGGTACTAAACAAAGGCACATCACTTATACTGCTAAAAACTGATGCAAGCAAAGTTCCTCAGTACCTATGGGCCGAAGCGTTTCATAAAGCAGTACATATTAATTACTGATTGCCATCGTCGACTATTGCTGGTGACTCGTTGGAATTAATCCACTACGGGATTTACATTATACGCAACAGAAGCACCTGAAGTACTAAACAGAATAGGTATTAGTTTGGTAATGGTTGGAGCGGCAAACTCGGATTCGGCAAGAATCAAGAAGTGGTGTTCAATAGGGGATCTTACTAATAATAAAAAAAGAAATACGATGGTTTTTCTTTAGGGTTTATTCAGGTTTTGTTAGAAGTGGATCTCATAAAGTTATGGAAGAGTGTTGGCGTTGAAAATGAGTGGGTATTCAAAAAATACCTAAGAATTTACAAGCCGGGTTGCATAAAGCAGGAAATTTGATTTTGTTATATAAAATAAGTACCCGAAAAAACAAAGCCACCTATCAATTAATAATAATCAAAGGGCTTCTTTATAAACCCAACAGTGAAGGGATTTGACGAGACAGCGGTTCGGGTTGTTTAACCCTGCAGCCCCATTTTAGAAGTGCGTTTGAACAATACCTCTTGGTACTTATCCTTTCATTTAAGAAAGGCTCGAGAGACCTACTTGCCACGTGGCAAGAGGCCATTCGCCAAAAAAACTGTGATAAGATCTCAAAAGAAAGAAGAGTATTCGAATCCGGGTCCCCTATGATACTTGGCACGAAGCCATGGGCCCTAAGGGAGATTGGAAGAGAAATCTGATCTCCACTCTCTCAAAGAAATACCAAGGCTATAAATAAGATATAGAAACCTCACATATACATGCGCACAAGTTTTTTTACAAACGACTTCACACACACTTCGTCTGCCTCGTCAAGGGATCCCGGACACTTCCCTTGCACAGTCTCTGGTGGAGACGGGGAAATTAGAGTGGGGGCAAAAGTCTCGTAATCTTTTGAGTATCGAGATGGCCGGTAACCTGGCACACATCAGTTCGAAAGAGAAGGGTACCGTGGAGGGAAGTTGTTCGAAATAGAAAAGAAGAATGAGGTCATGATCGGAAGCGAATGTGGTCCCCACTTTTTGAATAGTGTCCTGCAGATGGTCTTCCCAATCCGAGTCGATTAGGAAAAGATCCAGTCTGCATCGGATTTCCATTTCCTTCCCTTTCCTCATGTTAGACCAAGTGAAAGAAGCGCCCGAAAGCCTTTTTCGATAGTTGTTAGAGGTGACCTAGTTCCTATCTGATCTTTTTTAGAGGCCTGTAGCAACAAGAAAAGGAGGCATAAAGAGAAGGCTCTCGAGAGGCTAACAGAAGAGCCTGGTGAGCTACCTCATCCGGAGTTGGAGAATGAAAAGAAAAAACTTTCTCAACAAGAATGCATCAACAAAACTGCCCTTCCATATAGATCGTCGTCGCATGAACTTTGTCAAGAAATCCGGGACTTAAGCGCTTTCTTTTAAGAATGCATCTGGTTCCATACAAAGCAGATCAGCTCGCCTTCTTGTTATCCAAAAGTCGGTCGAATCGGGCGGGCTCCCGCCTCGGAACGTCGAATGAAATAGGCCCCCCGAACCGCGCGAAATGGTCGCCTATTACACGGCTCACTAACTCTGCCTGGGGTAGGGGTGCCTATTATTCGTCGGCGGTCCGACGGAAATTGAAGCGACCCATCCACATAAGCACAAAATTTTTTCCCGAGCAAATCATTCTTCATCGCATAAGTCCATGACAAGTCATTTCCAGAACCCGCTGGCTCCAGAACCGGTGGAAGTTCCCCACGCCGACCCCAAACATGAGGCACTTCGCAGTGCCATTCACACTTTGATTCTAAAAGGTACAGACGTGAGGGTGTACTCTAAGGGACGATACGACATTCTCGTTCAAATATAGGCCGACCGTACGAGAGATTAACATGGGGTGCGCTACGCCCAGCGATTCATCAAGCTACTAACAATTTTCTTAAGCATATGTTATATCATTATTAGATTTTTTAAAAATGTTCTAAAATGTTATATTTATTTCATTTAACTTTGCTATGGGAGCATAACTAAAGGTTGAAATGTTAGTAATATTTCTTTAAATTCGTTGGTTTTGGATGGATCTTACCTTTACTTATTCGTATTGTAACATTCCTATAAAAAGTATGTAATATTTTAAATATTTTATCTTATTATTGCATGTATATTTA
The DNA here is from genome assembly GCF_013281855.1 of Momordica charantia. Lineage (NCBI taxonomy): Eukaryota > Viridiplantae > Streptophyta > Magnoliopsida > Cucurbitales > Cucurbitaceae > Momordica > Momordica charantia. The sequence continues at coordinate 25,223,958 of NW_028275167.1, read as the reverse complement.
ATTTTTCATTTCGAATTCCTAATCTAGCTACTTTATGTGTCTCCAAACACTTCTCTGGAGAGAATATCGATCAAGTAAATGAATAAAAGATATGTTTGTACTACATTTCAATAAAATGATCCATTAAAAAAATTAATGACAGATGATTAAAATGTTTGTACTACAGTTCATTTGTTCCGAGAGTGCAAGGTAACAAAGCTGCTATACAATGCAACCATAGAAGAGCTGGAGGTGCTAGCTTATGTTATGCTCCTAGGTGATTTGGACGCATAGGAACAATGCGGGAGCTTCCGAGTTCGCAAGTTATGCTTAACAATGGAAGGAAAATTCTTTTAGAAAATAATACAAGAATGGAGTTGCAAACAAGTAGCACAAACGAGTAGCACAGACACAGGACGCAATATTCAGCTTAGCTCCAGGTCCAAGGATAAGGTGGAACCCCCCACCTCGTCATACATGGACTTTGAGTGCTGATGTGGCTTGGTCGGAGATCCATCAGAAAGGGGGTTTGGGTTGAGTGGTGCGAAATTGGGATGTTGTTATCCTTGAGGGCAATCAGTTCGTTGGCGCTTGTTTTCTCTCCAACCTTAGTCTCTACAGCGCCCGACAAAGTGTGAAGATGCTGGAGGTCTTGGCCATATTGGAGGGAATGCGAAATTTGCTTGGGTGGGTGGCTTACTCAATCCAAGTAGAGTCTGATTCAGTTGAAGTGGTGAAATTGCTCCGAAGGGAAGAAGATGATCTCATTGAAAATGTATGGGTTATCAATGAAATCTTAGGCTTGAAGAATCCTTGTGGTGTTTACTGTTTGGATAGAGATGGTATTTTTTGTGCCCACTCTCTCGTGTGTAGAGCTCTTGAGGTTGAGGAAAGTAATTGTTGGGAGTTCGATATCTCGGAGTGGCGGACTATCTTGGCCTCTCAAGATTGTTCTACTATTTATTTGATGAAGTGTTGTTTAAAAAAAAAATAAATTAAATGATTATGTATGTGAAATTTGGGGGTAAAAAGAAAATATTTAAACAACTAAAATAAAAGAAGCAGAACAAAATCACTCAGCTACTATTTAATCCTATTTAATATATATATATATATTATTATTATTTTTTCAGACATTCCTATTTAATATAATAATTGATATATTGTAACTATTTATTTTTTAATGGTTAGATATATGAAAGATAATTTTCCTTTTAATAGAGAGCATGGACCCAAAAGAAAAATCATGCATTTAATAATTTAGAGCATGGACCACCATATTTCAAACTATTTTGTGCTCTTAACCACAGTCAAATTTAATGATTATATATAAATAATTTACTTAAAAATATGAGAGAGATTTGTATAAAAGTTTTTTTTTTCCATTAATCATTCTATACACATAATCTTTAAATAACCTTTTTAATATATAGTCGTTTCTCATCTCACATATATATAATTTTTTATTTTTCTATCACTAATTTTCTTGTCCTTCGCTATCTTTTATTTATTTTATTTTATACACTTGTCTTTCACTATATTCTCTCTCTTAATATGCATGTTTTCATTTTCTTTTTATTTATAAAGAAAAGTCCTAGAAATTTATGAAAATTCAAATAAAGTTTCAAGTACTCTTGATTCGGAATTCGATGATATAATTTTAAAAATATTAATTCAATAATTTAGAGTAATAATTAGTTGACTTTAATCTGAATTAGTCTATTACCTTTACTGAGGTTGAAATGCTCGATCTTATCCCACCCTTTATATACGTTGAACTAAAAAGTCTTAATTAATCTTTTGCACATGCTATATATATTAGACACTTGAACATTTGGACCAAATTATGTGCTATCATATAACGTGGCGGTCCCATATACACACTCTCACCCCTCGAACCTCTCGAAAATCTATTAATATATGAATAGTCTATCTAAAAGTATTATTAATAATTAGTATATTCATTTCAAATAAAAAAGAGTTGTTTAAGTGTCACATATATGGACTTTTAATCTTGAAATTCCATCAATTTGATTCTTATATTTTTCCTTCTTGAGCTAACAAAATCTATACATTTACGTAGAAAAATACCTCTTGAATATTTTATAAAAGGAAACAGCTTTAATTTCTCCTTGACCATTATATATCCAATAGAAGAAAATCAAAGAAAGATCCATCACTTTTCCAAGTTGTTGTTCGTCGACAAACCTATAAAGCTCATCATTTTACATTCATTTAAACATGTTACAAAGAAAATTTCCATGTTTCAGACAAGTTTTTTTTCTTCTTTTTTCAACACGTTGAATTAACGTCTTTTAAGGATCTTTCCATCTTGTCACACATTGTGTGTTCAAATTGACAATAATACACTATAGGGTTTAATTTGTTTGAGTTCATACACATTATTATTATATCAATAGTAAAGGCATTACTTTAAGACATTAGGGTTATAATTTTGTCTACAATATTGGGAGGAAGCAGAGTCAAACTAGGAAACATGCATTTTTTATTTTTTTGGTAACATCTTATTCAATTAATTAATAATGACATGTTTTGGATTGACAAATTAAAGAAGATCCTCTTCTTTTCTCCTTGACTTTGCCACCAAAAATTAACATGTGCCAAACAAGCTTTTAAACTTGATCATTATAGAGCACAAAAAATCAGTGTGGTTTCTCTCCAAATTTAAAACACACCCTTTGTTTGATTCCGCGTTTGGACATGGGATTGACAATTCTTTTAAAACACTGTTTCTTCCCTCTCATCAATAACTTTTCTTTAAAAAAAAAAAGCGCTAAAAATAAAGATATTATTGTCACGATCCAGACAGTTCTGTATGACGACTCTCCTTCAATTTGGACTTTGCTCGAGTATCTCCACAATTGTATGATATTGTCCGCTTTTGGCATAATCCTCACGAATTTGGTTTTGGTTCCACCCAAAAGACCTCATACCAATGGAAATAATTGTCCTCTCTTATATACTCATGATCATTCCTTTCTCTAGTCAATGTAGGACTTTGTTTGCAATCACCTTACAGACTCAATAGATACTTGGTTGTTACGCTACAAGGAGGTGAGAGCGTTGTTAATACTAACGTGTAACTAGGGTTGACTTGTGCAGGAGCAACCAACCTACTCAATAGCTTGGAAGCTTTTACTTTATGATTGTGCATATAATATACTATATATTGCGTAAAGCTTAAACTATGTTGTGATTTCCCTCAGAATGTGCATGTACACTGAGTTAAAATTGCTTCAATTCCAAGGGAAGCTCAGAATCTTTGCACTACTTTTTTGAATGGTTTGATAAAGCTACTTGTGAATCTGCGATCGTGTCAAAATAGTACTTGTACTAAAGTAGAGCAAGAAAAGTTGCTGGAGAGAAGCTGGAATACATATGATGCATTGTAAGTGCTTTTTTTTTTCTAATTAAAAATATGGTTTAAATACCATTTTGATGTCTGTATTTTTAAAGTATTCATTTTGATTTTTATATCTTAAACTTTTGTTTATTTTAGTTATTATATTTTTAAAATGTCTATTTTAATCTAGTATTTTTAAATTTAAATTTAAAGATTCGTTGGACACACCAAAATTTGATATGATTTTTGAAGATTCGGACTAAACTTGTAATTCAATGGAGAATTGATTATTGATCGGTAACAAACAAAAGTATATGGCAGGGCACACGTGCAGGAGAGAAAGAGCATTGGAAAGTGTTACACTAAACTTAGACCTTGTGTGTGGTGGGGTTTGGGAAGCTGAAATTTGATGGTACACACGTGTGCCTCAGACCTCGTGTTTCGTGGCTGACCATTTCAGGTTTGACTCCTCTCACTTTTCTCCAATAAATTTAAAGTTTTATTTGTTTATGTGGTAGTTTTTTTGTTTTTTTTGTTTTTTTTTTTGTTATAAATGATTATATAACTTTGGTGGTAAATGAAAGTATTATTCGATTTTATAAAAGAGAATAAACATTAACTACTCATCTCATTGTTAATTGATTTTGAGGTAGAACTCCATAAATATTGACATTGTATCAAAGCGAGAGTTTCTGTGTTCAAACCTCTACATTGTTGTTTCCTCTCCATTTTATTATAATTTCTACTTATTAGGTCTTGTTGCAATTTTTTAAGCCCACAAGTGAAGAGAAGTCCATGAATATTGATATGATATCAGAGCAGGAGATTCAATGTTCGAACCCTTGCATCACTGTTTCCACCTGTTAGGTTTTATTGCAATTTTCCAAACCCATAAGTGAGGGGAGTGTTGAAATACTCATAAATGAATTCAACTTACCCAATCCATCAATTTAAATTTTGGGTTGAGTGGTGGTTTATTTATCTTTAATGGTATTTATAGTCTTGTAGTGTTCAAAATTTTTTCACTTGCTTTCTCTTATTACTTCTTTTCAATAGGATAAATTATGGTGTGCATGGCAAAACGCGCCTATTTTACCATATTAATTGTAAATATAACGACTCAATGTTTTGGATTTTAAAAAATAGTGCCAAAAAAAAAGTTCGAACCAAAAATCTACTTACAGAAAAGATGAAAATAGTCTTGCAATGTCTATCAGTCACTATAGTATTGATATATAGTCTATCCCCAATAAACCTCAATCCACGATATAGTCTATTGTTGATAAATTGGTAGACTAAAGGTAAAAAATGAATTACGTAAAAATGTCTAAATAATAACTTTTTTTTTCTCTCTTTTAATTTCATATTTGCAAAATATAATTCTATTACTATATTTGTAAATACTGCCACTCATTAAAATTTCATAGTTGTATTTATTTGGTCTACATATTTTAAAAAGTTGGTATAATAAATTATGAACTTCTCCAATTGGTTTTTTGTTTAGTTCGTGTCTACATTTATTACTTTTGTTAATTAGCTACAACATAACATATATGTAAATATTAAACCAACGAAGTTATTATAGACGCCAAAGCGAGCATAGCTCAGAGGTAATTGTCATTATCTCCAACTAAGAGATTGTGAGTTCGATCCCCCATCCCACGTTACCATAGACATATTCAGGAGGATGGTAAATTTTTTTGCGCACTGGAACCTATAATTTTTTAATAGGTAAAGGACCTAAAATACAAGTTATCTCCAAAAGCATAATTTTTTTTTTAAGGCAACTTTTAAACAACGATTACATATATATTCTAAGAACCAAAAAGTAATTTTTGTGGGCTAGATTTAATCTTTGAGAAATTGGTGGAAATTAGATTCTATATATATATATATAGACCAATCAAGACCTGTGTCATAATAAATTAAATGGGTAAGAATTAATAATTTTGGTCCCATTTACAGAGGGAATTAATGTTTTTGCCCTAAGATTTTATGCAAGATTTTGTGGTCCTTTTTTTCTTTTTTATTTATTCCACCTTTACAGCACACACTACAAATTGTAACAATCTCAAACCCCATAAATTCCTTTCTTTCTTAATTTCTACTTGTGTAACTGAAAATCGTTTGAGGGCTTGTGATCTTGTTTTCTTGGAATTTTATTTCACTTCCGAGTTCTGCGATATTGAAGAAAAATTGTAGCCATTGAATCAATCTCTGTTTTGGCTATTTCTCTTATAAATGATTTTCTTCGTAATGGTTTTCCAAAAATAAAGAGAAAACGTCGAATTCCTGCACCTGAAAATCAGTTTTCTACAATTTCCATTTCGACCGGAATTAAATGACCAAAATCAGTGAATTTTGGGAGAGCGTGAGAAGAAGTAGAGATCCCAAGGAAAAGAGTAAACATATGTAATTTTTTTAAGGTTAGGGATGCAATTTTATCATTTATGAAAGTTTGAGGGTTTATTATTTACTACTAAATATTTGGGGGTCCAATTTTTTCACTTATCAAATCTCAAGGGTTTAATTTTTACAATTGAAAGTTTAAGGGTGTAATTACAATAACTACCATAGTTTATGGGTGGTTTATGCAATTTACCCAAAATTTATTAAGGAAACACCAAACCCTCCATAAAATAAAAAAATATATATATTATATTCACTCCTCAATCACTCAACTCATTTATAACTCATTGTGTGGTTTTTTTAAGTAGAATATGATATTAAAATTTGGGTGAAGATTTGTCAAAGCAAACATAGCTTAGTAGTAATTCACATATATCTCCAACTAATAGGTTGTGAGTTCGTTACTTAGAAGTTGAGTAAAAAAAAAAAATATTGATATAAATTAAAGGAGGTTAAAATTTTAGGTCCACTAACTTTTTTTTATATATGTAACTACATTGCTAGAAAAATAAAGCGGCAAGTTAGAGGGACAAATTAACGAGAAATATTTAAAATAGGAAGAGTTGCAAATATGACAAAAACATTTAGTAAAATTAGCAAAATGGGAGGTCTAATTTTAAAATAACAACTTTACCCAAATGATATATATCTGTAACATATCTAACTATTGATTGATATATATATATATAAAATATGTGATATACATTTGATATACTATTGATATGAATGTCCGATATACTATTGATATGTATATTTAATATACTACTAATATAAATAAAAATTTCTACTATATTTAGAAATTTTAAAATACGGATAACATATTGTGAAATACATAAAACATTTTTACTGCCTATTGTAATGGCCCTTCAAATAGTTTCAAACTTTCCTTACATAACTTTTTTTTTAATAAGACACCTAAGAAGGGGCCTCCTTTTTTCGCTCTGCCTTACCTATAAAAGAGGACAATTCTTTACCTATAAAAGAGGACAATGAATTCTTGTCAAAGAAACTGGATCAGTTAAATGAGGCACCACATATTATCATTAAAAAAAAACAAAAAAAAAACCACATTATATACATACCACTAGCAGATGATGGTGGGTAGTGGATTTCTGATCGAATGAAGATATTCCTCCTCGGTTCGAGTTCTGCAGGCACACAGTGGAGATTTCTCTCTCTCTATTTGAAGACGAATCCTGCGACATCGTTACAATAGTGGGTAGCCGTCGACATCCCAATAAACCTTTAGTGTAAGCTACACGGTATCAATTATGGGTTATAAAATATATATATATATATGTTTTACATATATACATATACACATATATATATATATACATACACCAACTTTTATATTATATTGTCATTCTTTTAACAAATACTTCGATAAAAGAAAAACTTACATTAGAGAAAAAATCAAAACTTTTAAGAAGTCAAACACGAAACTAAAGAAAAACATATACTTGAGGCCCATGATAACGATTATATTTTTGGTCTTCCATTTTTAAAAATGAAGTTTTTAAGCACTATTTTTGGATCTACTTTTTCAAAACAGTGTCAAAATCTAATCCAAAATTTAAAAACTAAAAAGAATAGTTTTGAAAAACTTGTTTTTATTTTTTAAATTCGACTATTTTAAGAAATTGTGAGCAAACAAGGAAGCATAATTATAAATAAAAAAAAAAACTAAAAATTACTAAATAGTTATCAAAAGATATTAAATTATAAATTTAGCCTAGAAATGAAAAAAAAAGTTGCAATAATTATTAGGCCTATGAAAATGAGGACATATTGTGTCGGCAAGATGAAACATATATATGAATGTGACATTTAATTATCGATGTCCCATTAGCTAAAGGGAAGGGCACCTAAGAGCTACCCAATCCAACTGCCCTCCTACCTTATATTATAATTTTTATAATAAGTTCCTATATAAGGAATAAAAACTTCATCATTTTTATATTTTCTCACCTAGCAATATCTTATATTTGAGTTCCATTTTGTTTCAATGGATGACAACCATTTTTTTTTATTAATTTTAAAATAATAATACAAACAAAAGCAAAGATTTTGCATTGTAGGGCGTCTTTTTATATTTCTATCCCATATCCCATATTTGAATTTTCAAGAACTTTTTGAAAATTTAGACCTATTGATAAGTTTCATTTTAGGTGGATTACTCGTTCGGAAATGATTGGATCTCAAAATCGACAAAAAAGTATTTATCGTAATCTCAACCACCTTAGCTAATCTCTCGAGGTATAGACCCTACATCATTATTGTTATAATTTTTTTAGTTGGGAGAGGATGCTAATTATGAATATCTATGAATATGCAAATAAATAATTTGAAAAAAAAAACCTTGAATTTTTTTTAAAGGTAGATCAACAGAAGGTTCATTTTCCACTTGGTTATATATAATCAAAATATTATAAATTAGGACATGAGTTTTATAATATAATTTTAGACCATTTTATCGATTATAATTAATTTTCCCAAATAACCAATCTCAAAATTACAAAATCCTCCCCATATTTAACCGTATAAAACTTCATTGTTAGAGGGAGTCAAAATATAAACTTTCAATTCTAAAAATTGAAAAGGAAGATGATAAGAAAAGTTATTATAAAAATAAAAATTTATGTACTTTTTATCCTCCTTTGCTTCAACTAGTGTTTACTAATTTAACTCTCCCATGAAATAAGACCTGTGAAAAAGAAAAATATAGATATAAATATTATCAGTACATCTAGTCGAACGACATAATGTCAATCAAAATTTCACTCTTTTTATCTACTCACACGAAATCGAGATGGTATAATAGCTCACTACGATTCAACTCACAATCATTGAGAAAGTTAATTATAATAGAATTTGTGTAAGCAAAAAAGATTTATAGTATAGGGGTATCTTTCAAATGAAAGAGAGAAGGGGAAATGGTAGGGCATGTACCCTAAGCTACAAGACAATGCGACTCCCATAAGAGCACGGACCCGTACCAACTAATATATATTGGATTTGAAAGGATTGGTGGGTCAATTTTGATGGGGATGTTTTCTTTTTCCCTTTGATGGTTCAATTTCATGTCAATTTGATGAATTATTGAATATGGTTGTGGTTCTCTATCGGTGTATATATGTGTGTGCACGCTTACCTTTAACTTTATATATATGTCTAATACATAACTCTTTAACTAGAGGGGCTTGCGCTCGTTTAAAGTTAGATTCGGAAGACGACATCAAGGGTTTTTAGAATTAAGCTCACCAAAGATTTGAACACAAGCTCTCATGATAGGTGATATGTGCACTTGCAATGGACAACTTTATTATGTCTCTAAACCAAACGTTGTTGTACCAATGTAACTATTACGTTTTGAGTTAATATACACATTGTTCAATAGATAAAACGACACTTATTACTATCTTAAAGGTTGATAGTTCAATCTCTCGTCCTTATAATAGTTGAACTAAAATATATCCTTATCCCATCAACAGTAGGGTGGGACAAATTGGAAAGTGATTTTCCACACAACATTTCTAAGAAACATGTTTTGTTATATTTTTTTAGTACAACATGTGGGGTGTGGAGATCAAACTCACAACTTTTCGATTGGAGATATATATATGTCAATTATCGTTGAACTATGTTCGCTTTGGCATAATGTTTGAATGTTATTTTAATCCCTAATATTTATCTTCATAGACCAAATAAGACTTAAACCTAACACAAATCTTAATTATACCCTATAAACGAGGATAATCGACTTTCTTATCTATAGTATATATAAAAGGTGGGATGAGGAGAAACTTTTTAGGTCAATTTTACCCTTCTTCAATAACTCATTTTTATAAAAGTTTGATGGCAAATTTGTCATTTACCTCTCCTACTTTCTTCCTCTCTCATTCCCACGCCCACTCCATCATTTATCTCTTTTTTTTTTCTTTGAAAATATTTTATCTCCACCTATACAAATTCCTTTTCTTGCATTCATTTATCTTAATTCTCTCATTATATTTTTTTCACATTTACTCTCCATTCATTTTTTCTCCACCATCCAAATGCATTACTCAAATTAACCTACCCAAATAACCATTTATCTTTTTTTTTCTTTTAAAATTATAATTTCACTTAATCTGGTTTAGAATATGAAAAGTTTTATCATCTATTTAATTTAATTTTTATAGTGTTTTTCTCTCCTCTCCCTCTTCTATATAATTAACTCTATATACTATTTTTGCCCTCTCACTGTAAGTCTTTTCATTTTTCTTTTGATGACAATTGTGTCATTTAAATACAAACTTTCACTCTCTCAATTTATCTCTTCTCTCCGTCAGGATCTCACCCCTCTAAATTCTCCTATTTTCTCTTATTAATCTTCTCTCTCTTAATTATTCTTTCATTATTTTTATCTTTATTTTTTTTAACTCCTTTCATCTACCACATACCCTCCCTCAATCCTTTCATCTTCCTAACCCCCTTCCAATTATCACATACCCTCTCCCAATCCTTTCATCTTCCTAACCTCCTTCCAATCCGTATATAAATATGTGTCCTCTCTTTCTCATGCCAACCAAAAATGAAGAGGTGGTGGATGGAACAAAGTAGAAAATTTTCTAAGTGGTGTGAAGGTATGAAGATTACTCTCTTGCTTTAGCAACGATAACAACAATGCACATATGGGTGATCGAGAGGATAATTGATAGTGAAGAGAAGCCAAATTAAAGCTGAGTTGATGACATTATTTCGCTTTCTCCAAATTTATCATTGTTCAGATTGAAAGAAATTCTAGAGTACGATGTGTCGAGATGGTGGTCAATGGAATCGAGATCAAGCAAAATTCGATCATTCTCATAATTTGGATAATAAGAATGCTTATGAGTTTGATTTTTATTTATTTATTTTTTTAAAATGATGCTTTTGATTTATATATGTGAAATGTTGTAATTATTTTTACAAAGTTAGGGCAAACAAACAATTTTTATCCCTCTCAATATCATAAGGTTTGACCTTTTAGGGTTTACTCTTTCTCTCATTCTTACCTTTCTTTTTCATTCTAGAATGAACAAACTTAATGATTCAACGTCACACAATTTAACAAAAATAAAATGTAATATAATAATTTATAATCAAGAAAATTAGAGGTAAATTAAGAACGTTCATTCATTAAAAAAAAAAACCACGTTGGTGCTTTTTCATCTTTCTTTACACTTCAAATTTGTACTTACTTTCCATGCTAATCTTTCATCATCTTCTTTTATTATAACAATATCATACCTTGAATTTATATTTATATATAATCACTTTCTTTCTTTAAAATGATAATATTATAAACTTAAAAAACACTATTTATTTTACTTTAATTTAGAACTACAAGATTCTACGTGCAAGGCACCTGTTTGTTACTAGTTACTTCTAAAGTTTGATATTGTACCTTTATAGTTATACATTTGAGCAAAAAAATATATAGAATATATACTGTTTCTTAAAATACCATTTTGGTCCCTATATTTTGAGGCATATTCTATTTTAGTCAATGTACTTTTAAATATTTAAATTTGGTCCCTAAACCGTCAATATATCTCAAAAGTAGTCACACCGTGAATTTGAAATTAATTTTCAAAAGAAAAAAAAAATAGTAGTCCTATAGGCATTCCCTTTGAAAATTTGGAAAACATATATATACATTGTGTCATTTCTTTTTTAATAGAAGCTATAATTTTTCCTTTAGTCAAATCAAATAAAAATTAACCACAAACTAATATGGAGACTACTTTTAGACGATGAGCATTAATTAAAAGTAGGAAGACTCAAATAGAATAAATTACAAAATATAATAATGAAAATAATATTAATGGTAGCGACTATATTTTTGTGTGTTTAAAAAGAAAGTAAATAAATAAGATAAACTGTTTTCGGAAGTTTATTCAACCAGTATAATTTTCTACTATTAACAATTCGTATTTCAATGTCTTAATTTAACTCTTCATTAACATCAATTTATGATATAATTATTTTTAAAAAAATCCATTTGCTTATATCCAAATCGATGATTTGACATTAGGATTGCTTATTTTCAACCAATGATGTAAAATTTTGATTGGTATTCGATGATCCTTAGCCAAATTTTTAGAGATATTTTTAGTAATTTTCTATATACTAATGGTGACATCTAATATTGAGAAATATATAATCAAACTATTTTGCTATTTATTTGCTACGATCAGTGGTGTAAAAATAAGTACTTTTATTTACTTATCCAAATTGATGACTCGATTTAAAAGACTTGACTTTTCCTCATATGTGATGCTTACTCAAATTAAACTACTTGAGATATTTCACCAATTTCTATTTCAATGGTGACATCTAATTGACTTCAAGAGACCTAATCAATCTATTTCACTCTTTGATTATTGATGTAAAATGATATATATTCATTTGTTTATATCCGAATCGATGATTCAACATTAAGATTGGTTTTATAGGACCCGACTAGCCTTTATTGACTTTTAGTTGAAAAAATTAATTGCTTTTGAGTGAATGAAAAGTTTAAAAATGTTCGCCAATATAAAGTTGTAGCCAACGTAAGTATAACTGTTGCAGTTATGTTATCTTGCTTTTCCTTTTTAAAGGTTAGAAGTTCAATCCTTCAACTCCTCATTTATTGTATTGAAAAAATATGAAATATGATCCTTTTCTTTCGATAAATAAGTTCTAGAAATTTGAAGGTTTTATCTTGAGCTCTCTCCCCCCTCCTCACCAATGTTCTTAGAATTTATAAGTTCAAGATAGGAGCGCATTAGAAATCTTAGTTAATAAAATTTGCAAAATAAGATTAGCACGACAAAAATTTGAAAATAGAAAGACTAAAATATCTGTTTTAAAAAAATATATGAATCAAAATAAACAAAATTTAAAAATACATCAACCAAAATAGGATTTAAATTTATAATATTTGTAAGGTCAACTTGAACATAGTTCAATTAAGACATTTAACTTCAATCAAAAAGTCGTAAGTTGGAATCCCGACCAACCACCACATATTTACTGAAAAAACTATGATGTTTGTTTTATTCATTGTACATTTTTTTTTTAAGATGATTATATAAAAAATGAAGAAGTGATTATTCCAACTCTGATTAAAAAAATTGAAAAAAAAGGGGGAAGAAGTACATATTATTGGTTATGTATGTAACATTAGATTAGTTTGTCAGTTAATTATATTGTTGTAATATAGTTAGTAAAGTAGTTAGTGGCTGAAGAGTGTTATATATATTTGTTGGGAATAACCATGAATTTATTCATAGAAAAAAGTAAGCAATAATTTTTATTATTGCTTATATTTTTAAAGTTTTAATAAAATTTTATTTATGTTTGAATTAATTATTTAAACATTACTAATTAATTATTTAACATTTTAATTAATTCATTCATTATATTTGGTAATGTTTTAATTAATTAATTGAGTTAAAATGTTATTACTTACTTTCACTTTAAACGAAATTGAGGGGTTCTTGAAATGTTAAAAAATTTCTGTAAAAATTTTGGACGCATTTTTCAATTTCATCTCGCTCCGACGAGTACACGCTTGAGTTCGAAATTGTGTTAATCTTGGGGAGCAACCGACAACATACGATGTAGCACCATGGTCATGTCGAAATTGCTTTCAAAGCAATGGTTCTTCCACGGTGCAATAATCATTTTTATCTAATTATTCTTTCAATTTTCAACAATATTCCTGTTAATGACTATTTTTCTTTTCTTAAGAAAATCTTAATGACTATCTATTATTACATATAATTAACTAACTAAATCATATTACATATATAACCAATATATATGTCTAACCCTTCTATAGGATCATTAGTTCGAATCTCCGTCTAATATAAGTATTAAAAAAAACTACTCTATACACACAAAAGAGAAAAAAACTAGGATGAAACAAATTAATGACATCTATTTACATGTTTACATGTGTGGAGATGCTATGACTTTGAGCATTAATGACCTCATTGGTCTTTTTTTTAATGCATATCTCCCCTCTAGATTTTATTCTAAAAAAAACAAAAGGAAAAAAAAAACAAACAAACAAACAAAGGGGTAATTTTGAAAAATCCTCTCTTCATTACCTCCCTACTTTGCATGCAAGGGCCAGATGTGTTCTTCTCAGCTCCATTCTCATCCTTTGTGGTACATTAATTAGAATAATATTCAATTCCAAATTTTATTTTCTAGATCTCTCCATGCATTGGGGAAAATTTCCCCAATTTTGTAAGTTAGAAAAAAAAAAGATTAAAAGAAAAGAAAAGTGGTTTCGAATTTGCAACTTCTGATCAACACATGAAATCAGTAGATTTGTTCAACTATGTCATATATAATTTTTAAACAATAAAATAATTTTAAAATTTTAGAAAAAATAAAATAAGTACAAATTTTAGAAGGTTAAATTACAAGTTTAGTGTGTAAATTTTTTATTTGTATTTAACAGGTCCCCGAACTTTAAAAATCTCTTATAGGTCATGACATCATCAAAAGACTCTGTCGCCGCATCATAAAAGACCTCTTTCTATACGTGCTCCTTGATCCGGGAGTTCGTTTAATAACATTTCCATTTTATTGTTTCTTGTTACTCATTTAATTTCAGTTATAAGCGTTTTGATAACAGTGATTCTTATTTCTCATTTCTCGTTTTTAAGTAACATTTCCAAAATTATAGAAAAATTTTAGAAACAATCCAAAGTTAAGTTTATTAACTTTCAATATTGTGTCTAATAGGTCTCCCAACTATTAGACATTTTCTTAAATTTATGAGTTGGGTTAGATACAAATTTAAAAGTTTCAGTCATATTATACCCCAAATTCAGTTTTATGTATAACGGCCCATAAATTTTAAAAAATGTAGAGCAGATTAAAGACCTATTAAACAACAAAATTGAAAGTTCATGAACCTATTAGAAACACTTCTAAAATCCAAAGACATTAGATATTTCTTAAGGCTAAAAAACTATTAGGTACAACCTAAAAAGTTTGGTTAACAAATTTAAATACTAGCCTTATAAGTAAGTTTTTTAAGAAAGATTTCGAGAAAACTAATGTCGATTTTTGTGCAATGATATGAAATGTCGATTCACCTCTTATGACGGTGTTAAATTCATAGACAGGTAAAAATATCTGACATGTCAATGGAAATCTAATACTATCGTAAAATTCAATTCAATACATTGAATATACAAGTGAGTTTTTTTAGAAGGTTTTTGAAGAAACCCATATGAAGAAGTAAAAACCAAAAATGCCAAAACAACCCTCCAATGGTGATTAGTGTCTGTCAAAATAGGGCAGCAGAAGGCTATAGGGCTGCCATTAGTGAAATTTATAGCTTCATAACATAGCTTTCCCCACTTAGGCCTGCAGATTCTCTCATAAAACCCAACAGAAAAAAAAAAGCTATATTTAAAAATAATAATAAAAGTAAAAGTAGAAAATTTGTGTCAAAATTAAAAATTGGATAATTAAAAAAAAAAAGTGTCTCAAAACAACTGACCTGCCTGATGGATCATACACCATCACCTACTACTGATACATGCATAAACATGTGATTTTTTTTAATTAATTATTCCCTTTTTGAGGAATGGATAATATAATCACCCCTTTTTTCCTCCATTAAAATATAGAATCTTCCACTACTAACATATTCTTTTGATTTTGAGAGAGAGAGATGGGAGAGAAGGAGTTGGATTCATAATTAAACATATATTATATTCAATTATTGGTGTATTTAAGAATGTTTAGTATGTGGGTTTTTGGAGGGAGGAATATAAGTCAAAGTTTTATTGATAGAAATATCGTTAACATCGGACATTTCTAAAAGATATAAAAAAAATTATAACTAATATTTAAAATAACAAATAAATATTTCTTTGTTTTAAATAAGTTAAAATTTATTAATATTAATATTATATTTATATTAGTCATATTTTTATATTTTATCAAATTTTGTGTTATACTATGAAAATATTGATTCACCTTCTTACTTCTTAATTGTGTCGATGCCAAATTTATAGATATATAGATATATGTGAATGGAAATGTAGACATGTCAATATGTTATATGGAAATTTA
The DNA here is from genome assembly GCF_013281855.1 of Momordica charantia. Classification (NCBI taxonomy): domain Eukaryota; kingdom Viridiplantae; phylum Streptophyta; class Magnoliopsida; order Cucurbitales; family Cucurbitaceae; genus Momordica; species Momordica charantia. The sequence goes on along the minus strand of NW_028275167.1, from coordinate 25,208,090 downwards.
ACATATTGATAAGATCTAAATCTTTTAAAAATTTGACACCTAACCTATTAGTTCTTACACATGGGCTTTACCTACTTGTCAATGAATGGACCCACTTTTTAGTAAAAATATATGTCACACCGATTAATTAATTTAAGAAAACTTAATCATGAAGATTAACACACATATAAACTAAAATAGAACATTGAAAAACTCAAGAACGAAAATATATATAATAAACATTGTTGATGTCGAGATTTGGAGAGGTCTACGTGTCTTTCGAAACTAGTGGCTGTCGAATAAACGAGCTTGCAACAACAAGTCTTGGTACGGTGTCCCACCTAATATTCGTCGACAATCAAATTAGTAATTGTAAGAGAAGAGGAACGAAAAACACCTTAATATATGAGTGACAAATTTTTCACTTACCATGTGGTCGTAGCATTGCATCCCTTTTCACTTGGAGCCAACCAAGGAGGACGCTTGGTGTATGGTGTGATGGGACTCACCAACGTAGAGATTCTAACAGGCCATTAGGGGACATTCTCAGCCCGTGGTAGCAACCCCGTCATCCGTCACCTTTTCCTGCTGCAGAGGGTACTACAGCAAGATACGCCACATCTTCGGTGCGTATCTCTGCAGATTCCAGTGTTGCAACTGCTTCCATCGATTGTACGTTTGCAGAGAGGTTGGTCCCCACTAACCGCTGTCACCACTTAAGCCTCGCGCATTTTCTGCTCAGACTCTCACCCTAAACCAACATAAAATTTTTGGGACCAAAATGATTTCAACCAAAGTTTTGTTCTAAGAAAGTTATGAAAAATTTCCTATTGTGGGAAACCATGTGATTGAACATGGCACGATCAAATTCCCTATGCCTAAAATCAAGTCCTATCATTGCATCACACTACTCTTTTCATTTTCTTTTAATTTATTGTTTGGGTTTGGTTTTAGATTTGCAATGTTACAAAAATACACTTGAAGGGACTCTTTCAATGTGTTTCTTGGAATTTATTCTTTTATATAATCCTTTTGAAAGAAAAAAAAAGGTTGTTTTGGAAGATGTTTTTTATGCTTTAATTAATTTCCTATCATCATCATTATTATTATTATTTAAAAGTAATACATTTAAGTCAATTTTTCTTATTTTTTTTTCTAAAAAAATATAGCTTAAAAGAAAATTTTTAAAAAATGATGAAATATTGTTTCTATTCTTTGCCTAAAAACTATTTTATAAAACTATGCTACCAAACATGTTTTCTTGTCTTTAAAAATAGAAAAAAAAATATTTTTTTTATGTAGCTGATAAATTATATATTTGTAAAGATGTTAAAATTAACTTTCTACCCAAAAAATAAAAATAAAAAATAAATTCTACTTATCAGATGATATTTACCATCACACCCATTAGTGTAAAATCATAGTCTGGAAATGGATAGATGAAGATCATATTACCAAAAAAATAAGAGCTAGAAATGGAAATAAAAATCGATATATATTTGGAAATCAAATTAATACTCTAGTTTCCTATAAAAAAATCATTTTTTTTCAAACTTTCATATTTGAGCCATTCATTTTAAAATTTGATATAAGATTTGATACGTCTAACTTAAAACATAAGCTTATATGAGCTGAGGTAAAACTTTTATTAAATGTATTATATAACTTTTAGGCTAATAACCAATTATATAAAGTTTTGAGATATAAGTAGAATATATAAAACTAGGTTTAGTTTTCAACTGAATACATGGTTTGGGCATAGTTTTAATTTAATCTCTGTAGTTTTAAAAGTTTCGGTTTAATCTATACGATTTTGAAATCTCACCTATCGTTCTTAGACATTTGTCACCCATTTCAAGAACCTACCAATTTGTTCCTACTTTTTATTCAGCTTAGACTTAGTATAGATGACTAACACAATTAGCCAAACTTCACCGTACTCATTGTCACATCAAATAAAAAAAGATGTTCCACGTATTCAAATAAATTATTTGTGAGGTTTTACTTGATGATAACGACTCAATTGAAATTTTTAAAAAGAGACCAAAATTGAAACTAAGTATAAATTATAAGATCAAATGGGTAACTTTAACCTTATAATTACTAAAATTGAAATTGAAACAACTATGGGTTAAATTATTAGAATTTCGGTCCCTATAATTTTAACTTAGTTTCGATTTAGTTCGGATGATTTTAAGGTTTCAATTTAGATTTTACGGTTTGGAATACGTTTGAGAGTAATTTTGACATACAAAATCAACTATGTAATTTGCTATCACTCATATCATCGTTAAACATTACTATTTTTAAATAAAAGTGATATTGGAAATAGGTCATGTCAAAATCACTATCAAACGTATTTTTATGTTTTTGACAATAATATACAAGTGATTTCAAAAAATAACACCAAGATCACCCTTAGTCCTCCCTAACAAATTATTATTGTAATTACCATATTGAGTAAGTGATACATTATTTAATTAACGTGACAACGAGTTGATGTTTTTTTATTCTAGTATTTTGACTGTACTAGAAAATTATGACAGAGCAAACAATAATACTAGTAAAGGTAGCTTGAGAGTGATTCTGGCATAGTTAAAATTATTTTTACTCGTACCAAAATTACTTCCATTGATCAATTCATAAGTGATTTCTTATCAATGATGATTCTCCAAGTAATTTTTACCAAAAATTAATAGAAAATTAGTTTTAAACGGTTATTCTTTTAATTTTCAAAATTGTTTTTATATTCGCCTTATTTTCACCTTAAATTTTTAGAATATTTTTGTCACTTTTTTACTTTGTTTATCTCTAATTTTGTTTACTATCTCTATTTTTTTCCTCTAGATTTATTTTTCTATTTAAAATTTTTGTCCATCACTCTCTTAAATTTCTCTCTTTGGGATTTTTGTTTCTCTTTTTAAAAATTTTGTCAAATTTTCTCTTCACTTTCACGAAATAAAAATAAATTATCATAAAATCTCTTTCGCTAAAATCATTCATTCTAAAACCATTCCTTTAACATACCCCAAGTAAATCTCTCGGTGAATAAAAAATATGTATAATTTATGAAGTTTAATCAAATCACACAAATTAAATAAAAGCTATTAAAATCACAATACCGAAACTAAAACTAACCTCAATCAAAACTATGAAAGTCTCATCAAAGATATAATTTTTTTTGATACCAACATAACTCAACGATTAATACATCCACGAGTCAAAATCGGTTCAACCTTTCCCCATTCGAAAAAGAGTTTTTATCTTGGGAAAAGTTGTATAAGAAGAGAAATTAAAAAGAGGAAAAAAGAAAAAGCTGTCAGATTACAAAAATATCCGACATTTATTTTCTCTCTCTTCTTTCTTTCATCTCTCTTCTTTCTTCTTTTTTTACTTCTCTCTCTATCAGAGCAGAGCAGAGATACCACCCGTGTGCTTCATTAACGTCACTCTCTCTCCTTGAAAACAACAATTCCCTCTCTCTCTCTCTCCCCCCATTTTCCCATTTTTCCAAATTTTTCTAATTTTTCCTTTTTTATTTATATCCCAAATGATCCATTTCAAAACCATAATCTAATTTTCTCTGAAACCCATTTCCCCAATTCCAATCCCAATCCCAATCCCTCATGGCCATCTTCTTCCTCTTCCTCCTGGCCTCCGTTTTCCTCCTCCTCCTCCTCCGCCGGCCGGCCAGATTCCGGCGCCTCCGCCTCCCGCCGGGGACTCTCGGCCTCCCCCTCGTCGGCGAGACCCTCCAGCTGATCTCCGCCTACAAGTCGGAGAACCCGGAGCCGTTCATCGACGACCGGGTGCGCCGGTTCGGCCCGGTCTTCACGACCCACCTCTTCGGCGAGCCGACGGTTTTCTCGGCCGATCTGGACACGAACCGGTTCATTCTCCAGAACGAGGAGAAGCTTTTCGAGTGCAGCTACCCCGGTTCGATCTCCAATCTGCTCGGCAAACATTCTCTCCTCCTCATGAAAGGAACCCTCCATAAGAAAATGCACTCCCTCACCATGAGCTTCGCCAACTCATCGATCATCCGCGATCATCTCCTGGTCGACGTGGACCGCTTGATCCGGCTCAATCTTGACTCCTGGACCGGCCGGATCCTCCTCATGGAGGAAGCCAAAAAGGTAACTCTACTTACTACCACTCTCTTCTCTAATCTTCTCTTCCTTCCTTCTTTTTTCTTAATTAATATAATATTAAAGTGACCCGAGTTGACCCGGGCAACTCGGATACCCGACCAGGTCGGCGCACGTTAGCAACTACTCCTTCTGGGCTTCTCATCCTCCGGGGCCTCCCCCAGATTCCCACGCGCACGTTAGACACACAAAAGTGATGAAAAAAAAGCCTATAATTCTGTTTCCAGTACAGATCATGCAAACTTTTTTCTTCTTTTTTATAATAAATTATAACTCGTGGGTTTAATAATTATTCTGTTGTATATTAAAATAAATTTATTATTATTATTATTATTTTAATTTTCAGATAACGTTTGAGTTAGCCGTGAAGCAACTGATGAGTTTTGATCGGTGCGAATGGACTCAGAATCTGATGAAGGAATATCTTCTCGTTATTGAAGGTTTTTTTACCGTCCCTCTGCCCCTCTTCTCCGCCACTTACCGTCGGGCCATTCAGGTAATTAATTAATTAAATTTTTTTAAGTAGAGACTAAATAGATACGATTTTAAAACAAAAAATTATTTTAGGCCCGGAGGAAGGTGGCGGAGGAATTGGGGATGGTGGTGCGGCGGCGGAGGAAAGAGAGCGACGCCGGAGAGAGAAAAAAGGACATGCTCGGAGCTCTGCTCGCCGGAGAAGAAGCGCTCTCCGACGACCAAATTGTGGATTTTTTATTGGCGCTTCTGGTGGCCGGATATGAAACGACGTCGACGACGATGACGCTCGCCGTTAAGTTTCTGACGGAGACGCCGCGCGCTCTCGCCCAACTACAGGTCACTTCCGGCCACCTTTAATTAATTCTTTTTTTTTTTAATTCTTAAGAGAAAGTAATGATTTTGAATAGTGGGCCTGAAAATTGCAAAATCAAAGGGCCTTATTTTTTTTTCCTCTTCCTCTCAACCTCATATCCATTATCACAAATTCCATCTTTTTAAGAGAAAAAAAGAATAATTTGTTTTTCAACATAATTAAAAATTAAATTTAAATACTTTTTTGATGATGTACTTTCAATTTTAATTATTTTGGTGGTTGTATTTTTTAAAACATCTATTTTAATCTATGCATTTTTTTAATTTTTCGTTCATTTTACTCTACTTATGATCGAAATTCATTTTGTACTTTAAACGTGGATGGGAAAAAACAAAAATTTAAGTCTAGATTCCACCCTAATTCCCTAAAATTCTCAAACCGTAGATCCTACTTGGATATTGCCATTTTTTTTATGGATCATGTCATAGTTTTTTAGTATTTCTTGAATGCTATACACGTGCCATTCTTATAATAATTTAAACTTTTACTTTTTCAATGAGCTTTTTAATTAATATTATTTAAATATACTTATTTTAGTTGCTTTAGCAGATAAACAGAGGTTATGTTGGCTAAATATGCTTTTTTGATTTTTTTTTTTTTACTCTTTTTTCGTTCTCCTTGTGGAAGGAAGAAAGTAGACCTCGACATACATACTTGATTGGATTCTACTTTTATATCTTTTTATTTCTATTTTCCTGAAATCGAAATTAATTTACTGTGTCCCTTTTTCTACTTTTTTTATCTCCAAAATCTTGCATCTCTCATATTTCAAATATAGAAAGCAATTTTTTTTTAAAGTTTTATGCTTTAAATAGAAAGCCACATTTGTTATTTTTGGAAAATTCAAAAATCCAAAACAATAAAAAATTCACATTCTCGTCTGTAAAGAGTGTATGTTTTTACCCTTTATACAAACAAGTTTAAAACACAAAACGAAATTTTAACCAATTAAAAAGTATTTTTCAAAAATTTGACCCTACTTAATATTTTTCTAGCCAAGCATGTGAGAAGAAGGAAAAAGTACATTACAAGTACTCTTTTAAAAAGCACTAAAAAAACATTTTTGACATTTTTTTTTAAATTCATAAAAAAAGGCACTTTTATACTGATAATTTCGAGAGAGAATTTTTTTTTTTTTTTTTGGGAGTGGTAGTAATGCTACCAAACAATAGGAAATTTGAGATAGTAATATATTATGATAAAAGTTTTAATTTTTTTTCCTTAAATTTTTAAAGGGTCAAAAGAAAAGAAAAAAAAAAGTGAAAGTGAGAGAGGAGGAAGAAAGTACATAAAAGAGCAGAGGAATAGACATAATAAGCAAAGCATTGGTAAAAGTCAAAAAGTAAGAAACATTACAGACCCTGTCCCCTTTATCCAATGGACAATATCATTTCTTTTTGGTAAAATTCCTTTCTCCTTTTCAATTTTAATATTAAAAACAAAATCTAACCATTTCGCTGATTATTTATATTTCTTGTTTCTCGATTTGTCAAAAAAACATTCTCAAAATTTATAAAGATTTTAAAAACAATAAAAATATCTTTTTTTTTGTTTTAGTTTTTAATTTGTTCCAAATATGGTTCTATCAAATTCATGGAGGGTGGACTATTGGATTTGTAAGGTGATTTCAAACAAAATACCACATTAGTTATGGAAGGGAATGATCATGGATATATAAGAGGGACAATTATCTCCATCGCTGTGAGACCTTTTGGGTGAAATCAAAAACAGAGTCTTGAGGTTATACCAAAACGTTTACCGTTATCCTTGATGGTGGATAATATAATTCTATTTTCTATTATTAAAAATAAAAAAATAGAAACACATAACTGCCCTGTCCGGCCCATCAAATCTTGTTCTAAATTCTAATTTACCTTTTTTCGTTTTATATATTATTATTAAAAAAGAAGAGAGCAAAAAAACAATAATGGTTGCAGTTGTTTGTGTGAGGGCACGCTTTGAAGTTTGACAACTCTGTGCTGTCGTCCTAAATTACGGAAATGCCCTTTTTATTATTATTATTTATTTTGTGTGGGGATGGTATGAGCTGTACTGCCCCTGCTGCAAAGGTCACCGTCCCCCACGCCCTACCCTACGCCCCACGCCCCTACCACTTTCTTCATTTCTTTTGATACCTCGGATTGCCCTCTCATTCCCCCTTTCTGCGCCTCACGTGCTCCTCTCCCGTCTCTATAGTTTGCGCGTAGTTTCAATTCAATTCGGTTCGAAAAGTGTTTTGGTATTGTTTTTCAAAAACAATAGTAAACAAATACGTTCTTTCTATATTTCTCTCTCTTACTTGTCAGAATTTTAATGATGATCAGATCGATTCTTGTATATTATTCGACTAGTTTTGTTAGCTAGTTATATTAAATCTTAGTTCAGGGTTAAATAAAAGGGAGAAAATAGGTAGGTAAAAGATGATTTAGGGAATATTTGTTTTTCTTTAGTTCAACGGTTGTAGGGTGGAAGATCGGATCATTGTCTGTTTGACAAAATTATAGAGACGGAATTGAAACATTTAAAAGTATAGGACTAAAAGTATATTTGGGATTTGGTGGTGGACAGGAAGAGCATGAGCAAATCAAAGCAAGGAAGAAGGAATCAGACCAACAACACCTACAATGGAATGATTACAAGTCCATGCCTTTCACTCAATGTGTGAGTGTACTCAAAGACCAATAACAAAAAAGAAAAATATATATCATTTCTTTTTTAATGCTTTTTTTTTTGGGTGGATTTAGGTTGTGAATGAAACATTAAGAGTTGCCAACATAATCAGTGGGGTTTTTAGGAGGGCAATGACAGACATTAACATCAAAGGTACTTAAATTTGTTCTTCATTACTACAAATAATTTGACTAAAAAGAAAAGAAAGTGATTGGAAATTTGTCTGCAGGTTATACAATTCCAAAGGGATGGAAGGTTTTTGCATCATTTCGTGCAGTACATTTAGACCATGACCATTTCAAAGATGCTCGTTCCTTTAACCCATGGAGATGGCAGCAGGTACAATCTTCAATCTAATCAACTATCTCAATCCTATCTCCATGTCGTTGCTAACTCCTTGCTTCAACTCAATAGAATGGCTCAGGATCAACGGTCAATGCATTTACACCGTTTGGTGGGGGTCCAAGGTTATGTCCTGGTTACGAGCTTGCCAGAGTAGAACTCTCTGTTTTCCTTCACCACATTGTCACACAATTCAGGTATCCATCTCTCTCCCCATCTCTCTCTCTGTTTCTGTGTCTCTGTATGACTGAGATGGTTCCTGTGATCGATTGGATTTCAGCTGGGTTCCGGCAGAAGATGATAAGTTGGTATTTTTCCCTACAACAAGAACGCAGAAGCGCTATCCTATCGTCGTGAAGCGTAAGAACGAGAATAGGCAGTGTAAAGACAGTCGGTCATTGTGACACATGAAGGGAGAAGTATCGGGGTTCGATATGTAGAGGGGAGTTGTAATCTTTCTCTTGATCTTGTATGAATAAGATTATATGCTAAATTAATGAGTTTTAGTACACAGAATATGCAGCTACTCAATAGTACAGTCAATGAATTACCAATACAAAAATTATCACTTCTCTCAGCCCCCTCCCTCCCCAAGAGCACCAATTTTCTAGTTCTAGCCAAAGCAAAAACAGTCTTCTCTACCTACATTTACAAATCTTCTGGTCAGTTGTTCTCCAGGCTTCAAAATTCAGAGTCGATTCAGCAATATTTGGTGGTTGAGACAGACTTCTTTACAGAAATAGGCAACAGTAATGTCAGTCCAATTGCACATATTCAAATAAAAGAAGCACTAGAAGAGATTTCAGCATCTGTTCCTTTCCTTGCTTTTTATCGTAGATTCAACTAGCTTAACCTTCTTAGTGTTCTCAGCATTGAGGAGGGAGAGTTTCTTGAGCGATGATTTGAGTTGAGAGATCTGAGAGCCTTGGACATAAGTGTTTCTCCTGTACATTTTCTGTTGTTGGTTGTTTACTAGATTGTTGTTCTTAGAAGAATTTGGGTACCTCCTTAGTCTTGCAGTTAGCGTGTCGATCGAAGTATGTAAAGCATCCAACTCAACACCCGCAAAGTGGTCTGTATGGCAACAGAGTATCACATAGTTAAACAGAGCAGTTGTAATATGAACTTTTGAACTTAACGTTTGGGAATTTCTTTGACTACATGACTTGAACATAATTTACAATCCACATAAAATAACAATTTACTAAACTAACTTCATAGTACACAAGGACTAAGATGAAGGGTTATATTTGACAGGGTTGCAAAATATTAAAAGAAGAGCAATAACTTGGTTTTAAAATTAATGGAAATCAGTTAACTCGGATCTACTTCTACAAAAAAACATGTGTCTGTGTGAACTCCCTCGTGCACAAATTAACCAAGCCTACGAGACAACCATGTGGACATTGAAAAATATCCAAAGAGGTGGCCTCCGAAGGTGTGATTTCTAAGACACAGCATACGAGAGATCGCATGTACCAAGAAAATACTATAGATAATACAAGTTAAATGAAGAATTCAATTATTCTGGTTTTATATTTAGCCCAGCCTCAATCTGTAAAATCCGGTATGACTTTTAGAAGTGGCATAAATGAGTGAAACATTGCTATTGGAAACAAGTGTTTCCTGAAAAATTTTTAGCTATGTAACCAAATACGGTGAAAACTTTGGAAAGTAGTTTTAATCGGCTAAAAGCACTTTTCAACATTCTAAAAGTCATGCCAAATTTACTTTTAACTACTCAAGCAGTCGATGAAGCAAATAAATTTAAGAACTTTATCTGAGAATTTATTACCAAGTGTAGATTTGAACTCTCTTTCTGCTTTGGACAATGGCCTTTTGTGAGCTCCTGGCAAGTTCTTCAACCGATGTAAGCGCTCTTCCAGATCATTGTGCAGTTTGATTGCACGTTCTATCCTGTCCTCCAATAATTGCTGTTTCCCCTCTACTTTTAAGAGCTTTTTCTGTGCCTCTTTTAAATGAGCATGCTGATCGTCAATTAACCTCTTCAACTTGGGCCCCTGATGCTTTAGCCCGTAGTACACCTAGAGGGGGGAGAGGAAGGGAGGAAGGGAGGAAGGAGGGGTGAGTTTAGACTAACTAAATTGTCTAAATTAGCTGCCAAACTTTTAACTACTAGTTTTCAATTACCGTATGTGCATACTCCACATAATTTTCATGGAAGAGCTTGAAGTATTGATGAAGCATGGACCGACCTTCGATGGAATCAGCAGTCACGGAACGCATATTTGATGAGGACTGAGGAAGGAGAACCACCTTAGGTCCGCTGAGAAGATCTTTGCTTATGATTTTAGATCTCTCACTTTCATTTTTTTCTTCAGTCATGACTGATTTTCCACCGTTTAGGAAATTGTTAACCTGAATTGGGACTTGAAGGTTCCAAGTCTTCATCTCTAGAACAACGCATTCTTGAGAAATGGTGACTCCCACAATCCAGGAATATCCGAATGAATCGGACAATGAGGCAAAACCACAAAGCGGAAATGGGTCGGAAGTGTCTCCCTGGCAGGTATTCAGTACAGGGTGCACAGAGGGAGTTCTCATGGTCTGGTCCTGTCCTCGGCTTTGACTTGTGAATGGGAGAAAATGCAGTATAATCGAGTCTATGCCTCCACTGTGAAGAGCATAAATTCTTTCGTCCATGAGTTTATCGACGAACATCGTGACAAGAGAATCTCTCTCCATTTTCTTCGGAAGGGCCAGATCGACAATAGCCAGCCTCAACAAAGGGGGAGGGTGCCCCGACCAAACTGTATGATCAAGTGGTTGATCAAGCTTCACCTTGGAGAGCTTCCCTGTGATCAATTCACATATCATAGCAAGACCAAGGATGTTGTCATCAGCATCAACACGTACACGTGGGGGACTACCAAGATTCCAGACAGGCTGAATTTCATCAGCAAGGGCGTCTATCTGCAGTTGCCCACCACTCCACGCTGTCACTAGAACTGAGTCTTTGCTGATTAGATTATATAGTAAACTTACTGCACGGCCTTCACATTCTGCACCTTTAATTGATGTATCTCCTTCATCTCCATTATTGCACGCTCTCCTCAAAGGCCCCTGGTAGACCATGTGGTACGAAGATTAAGGATTATAACACTGAGTACAGAGAGTATATTTATATTGCAACCTATGCATATGCCACACCACTAAAAATTTGATAACAGCACACTGACTAAATATGTGCTTTAGTTCCTAATGTTCGAGCGTTTTTCACTTAATCCCTAATATTAAAAAGCCCTAATTCAATCCCCTATGTTTTAACATTTTTCAATTATACTCTTCTCATTGATGAATGTCAAAATTGACTAATGATAAACTTACATGACAGTGAGTTGGCGTAAATTTAGATAAGAAATTGGGTCATCTAAGAGATGGAAAATCAAAATTGGGTCAACTTAAAAATTTGGATGAGAAATTTGAAACTTTCCTCTTGCGGCTTAATTTTCCCTCTAAATTTCTGCCAACCCACTAAATATCATGTCATTTAAGTTTATCATCAGTCAATTTTGACATCACTAACAAGAATGGTAAAATTGAAAAATGTTAAAATACTAGAGACTAAATTGAACATTTTTAAACATTATGAACTTAAAAAGAAAATTACTCAAACATTAGCAACTGAAACATATATTCAGCCTAACACATTCTAATATGTATAGGTCATTGCCAACTACCAAATGCATTCATTGAAAATGTCTCGTACCTGCAATGCAAGTGACGCATCAAATAAAGCACAAGGATGGGCCATAATCACAGGCATGCCTCCTCCATCTGTTGCTTGAACTAAATTTGGAAAAGTTTCTTCCAACCAAGAGATTGGAAGACTGGAATTACTGATAGCTTTTGAATTGGCTGATTTTAGCCCAAAAGACTGAGCATCGTTATAAATCTCCAATATAGATTCCCACTTGTAAGTGCTGTCAAGGACAAAGCACCAGTTACAGATAGTATATATATTTCTATTCATTAATTGTAGGCCTTATACTACTAGGAAACTATAAGGTCCTTGTCAGTTACTTTTAGTAAGCTACAGGGAAGATTTGGAGTTTAAAAGGGTATGTTCGACCCATTTTCCATGACTTCGTAATAGATAGATGATGAGGGTAAATTGTCCTCTGAGTCTCACCTCGCACTTATTTTCACAGTACTAAATATTTGAAGAATGAAAACCAAAGGAATAAAGTATCTGTCTTTAGTAATTATAATTCATTTATAGTCCACGATTCCCAAAAGTCAATTAAAGAAGGGAGAGATGTGGGAAATTGAGTACCTTTTAAATGGAATAACAGGGCAGAGGATGTAAATTGAACCATCGCTGAATAAAACAAACACCTGCAGATATACTGTGTGAGCAATTTCTTTATAACTGAATGTTGGTTCTTACACCGTTTTAACAGTTTTTCATGCATTGAGAAATGGTACTAACATCAGATTTAAGATCCTACACAATAAGAAGTTTACTGAAACATTTTTAATGCATGCAAGTCGATGCATAGCAAGATATAAAAATTTAATCTGGCTTGATATTACTGATGCTTAAAGCATAGTGGAAGACCAAATGGACATAGCACACAAAGTTAGGTTAAAATACCGATAAAACATCATAAAAAAAAAAAGTTTGAGCTTTTAATTAATGTGAAGGTACAGCATGGAAGAAATCAACGAGAAATACAATGCTAAATGTAAATATCTAGGGGAGGAAAAAAGAGAAGATAATAAGATAAGTTTTCATCACCATACTGAGAAAATATTAAGTCATTGAAAATCAATATAACAAATTTCAAATGAATAAACTTACACTAAATTTGTCCCACAAGTGGTCTCCCCCAAACGAAAAATCAACAGGGCAGATTGATGTGGCATTTATGGATTGACCAGGCTCCACTGGCTGCAGGTAATACTCTTGCTCTGGTTGCAAAATATCTGAAGACAGATTAAAAAGCCTGAAAGGGAAAAGGAAATAAGCAATAAGCCACACATATCAGATTGTTAGGAAGAGACTAATTGGTAATGGCAAGATTTTGAAGAATTTGATTGCTAGCATCCATCTTTCCAAAGAAAATTCATATATTTTAATGATTTTCAACAAGCTATAAACAGTTTTTCGAGCACAATAGACCAAGGAAAAGAGACTCCATTCAGGACAGGCGATAAGTGAATTTTTCATAAGCCTCAAATGGAAAAAAGAATAATTAATGCAGATTCTACTCATCATTCCTAGTTGACAAGCAATAACAAGATTTTGTTAATTCTCACGCTGATTATGAAACAAAAACAATAAGAGAAAGAGAACCCACAAATTACGAACAGTACCTCCAACATAAAAAAAAATAATGGAAAAATGAAAAATCTTCCTAAACTGTCGTGTAAGTTGTAACCTGGCCCACAAAGCAACATGAAATTGTTCTTTAACTTAGTCTCAAAAAGAAAAATCTAATTTTAGTCCATGAATTTTTACACTTATTTTATGTCCCTCATACTTTCAACTAATATGATACCTGGTATAGAATTTGCATTTCCTTCATGAAAGGTGCTTAAAGGGTCTTTATTCAGAAAATGTAATACCTGAAAACAGAATCAGAAGAAAGGACTCCCAGATGGAAGTCACTATAAGGGTGCCAAGAAACTTGTAGCGTGCGTATGACATCGTGGCCACCGTAGTAGATCTGCGGACCAACTCTAACAGTTCTGTAAGCAAATTGACAGATTCTTTCAGAAGGAACTCGATGGAATACAAAGCATGACATCCTTTCATTAAGTTTACATAAAATGAAAATTAACCAAAAAGTATTTACAAATTCAAGGCTAAAATCCTTTGGATTTGCATGGTTAGGAAGATTTGGGAGGAAAGAAACCACAGACTTTTTGAAGAAATCGTAACTTTGGAGAAGTCTTTTGCTTATTATGATGTTTTCTTTGTGGTGTTCGAACTACAATAAATTCTCAGTTATCAAAAAATAAATAAATAAACAACAATTGGAAGGCCTTTCTTCGATAGTTCAGCCCTCAGGCTGTCCATTTTGTGATTCTTTTGCAACAAAATATGAACAAAAGCTACAACAGATGGAAAGCAGACTTAAAAGCATTAACTCAGCTGTAGGGCTGTGCCTCACCTACAGATGAGCGTGTTCTCTCTGGAAGAAGTGTGGCCATAGAGATACATTATGAACAAACCACCTGGACCCACAAGGGCCAGTGCTGATCCATTCTTATTGATAGAAATCTTGTGAACAACAAAGTCGAGTTTCACATCCGGTTGCAGTACCTGTTTTCAAAGCATTGATATCAGGAATAATGACAAGAAAAAAGTAGCAACTTAGAACACACAGAAGCTCAGAACAAAAGGAAGAAAAAAAGAAGGGCAAATTAGAACACACGGCAGTTCAGAACAAAAGGGTTTTCTCTTCAAAATCCCAAGTCAGTTTTGAGAGAGAACAAGCAGAATTCCTATTAAACCAAGTTTAGAAAGAGAAAAGATAACCGACTTTGGAAGGAGAAGCGGCGAGGACGGAGGTGGGTTCGGGTTCACCGAGGCGTATGGAAATCCGGTGAACGCAGAGTATGGTGCAGTCCCAGAAAAAGAGCCGGGAGGCGCCGTCCGACGCAAGGAGGTTTCTTAGAGGCGGAGAAACGGTGCCGCCAAAATCGGCGGCGGCGGCGGCGGTGAAAACGGGGTGCGTTTGTAGAGGGACCCAATCGGCGTCTAGTTTTGGAGTCGGAGATCGATGGTGGCCGGAATCAGGTTCGTTGTCGTCAAAATTGTACCTCATTGTCGTCTCAGACACTGAAATCGCCGATCTTGCTTTCGATTCTCCGGCGAGCCCTGTCCGCCCCCAACTGAATAAGCTACCACTGGGTGACCTCTCTCTCTTCTTTTCGGTTCTTTTGTTTCTTTTTCCTTTTTTCTGGTGGGGTTACTTGTTTAACGACGTCGTTTGACAATCAATAATATTATCCAAACATTCACCCTCATCGTTGCTCGGCCCGATCCCATAAGGCCCGGCCTTAATATGTCCTCAAATATTGTTTGGGCCGATCCAACCACTAAAATCTAGGCTTATAGTTCAATTAATGAATTTTATTTTTATATTTTATTTTGAAGTAAATACATTGTAATATTATATTAATATAAACGAAAAAAATTAGAGGATGAGAATGATACTAAGACACTAAATACTAATTAATTGTTTTTTAATAATTAATAAAGTTCGATAATGAGGAGCCAGTGAGTCAGAAGACAAACAACGACATAAGAGATGTTTGGTTGAAGTATTCGGCAACTGGGAAGAAGTAAGAAGACTGCAACCATAATCGTTAAGGTAGGTATGGGGATGTGAAATCGTGAAGGATCTGCGAGATGCAAGAGAGACCAATCAGACTGGTTTGGGAGCAGAATACTGAGAAGCATCTGCAACATTAGTATCAATTGGTGGGGATGTACATGTGTCATCAGTTGTAGCAGTAGGAATAACTTCGAAAATTGAACTATTATGAGTCCCAACAGTTGGAGAATGATTAGAAGAAACAAGTTGATCTGGTGATATTTTAAGTAATACCACATTATGAGTTATGGTCGAGGGACAAGAAGTATGGCAAGAGAAATCAAATGAGTGTGGAAGTACGAGATAAGGAAAATGGTCTAAAAGACTATCATGTAAAGTGGTCTCATGAAAAGGATATATGTGTTCATAGAAAACCACATCGTTGGAAACAAAAACTTTCTTATTGACAATGTCAAATAATCGTTGGTCCTTCATCCCTGGAGGATAACCAATAAAAATAGCAAGAGTTGCCTGGGTGATCAAATTTGGAATGCCCTGAAGAGAGAGTATACGCAAAACACAATGACCCAAACACCCGAATGCTAGAATAATCAACATCCTTATTGTATAGACGACTATATGGAGTCTGTCAAGAAAGAACATGGGAGGGAATTTTGTTGATTATGAAGGTTCTATTAGAACAAAATCTCCCCAAAATGAAAGTGGAACCCATGACTGAAAATAAAGGGAGCGAGCAACATTAAGTAAGTGTTGATGTTTCCTCTCGACAACAGAATTCTGTTAAGGGCGGGCAACACAATAAAACTGATGGAGAACTCCTTTGGCGTTAAAAAAACTCAGTGAATGAGAGTTCTACAGCATTATCATATCAAAATTGATTCATATGACACCAAATTGAGTCTCTAACATACTTAAAATACTAAAGTATGATATGTAATGCATCAGACTTATATCTCAGTAGAAAAATCCAAGTATATCAAAAATGATCATCAATTATTGTTAGAAAATATCAACAATCAGCAGGTGTAGACACACGAAAAGGTCCTCATATGTCACAATGAACCAAATCAAATGGCTTATCAGCAATGTTATTATAAGCATGAAAAGACAAACACTTCTGCTTAGAAAGTGGACAAACAAGACAAGAATGCTGAGAAGTAATGTGAAATGTATCAAACTTCAGTATGTCCTTTAAAGCAAACAAGTGTTTATCAAAAGGATGGCCAAGTCTAGCATGTCCTTTATTGAAATCAGAAGTAGAAGAAACATTGCAAACAGAATTAAAAGACATATGTTGTAACAAACTGGAATCGAAAGACCGAGAAGAATCAGCCTAAAGTAGATATAATCCATGTCAGAGGTCAGTCTTGCTAATCGTCTTCAAAGTGGACTTGGCCTGAATTAAGCAACCATCAACATTAAAAGTAACAATAAAAGGTAAGCTGGCAATCATAGCACTCATAGAGATGAGGTTGATTCGGAAGGATGGGATAAACAGTACTCGTGTAAGAGTAATATGGGAGTTAACCTAAACATCCGCAACAAAATCAACAGTAATACGTTAGTGATTGGGCAGAGAAATCGAAATACCAGACACAAATACCATTGAAATGAACATATCACAAGAAAAACAAATATGTGAAGAAGCTCTCGAATTAAGAACCCAAAAATTCATAGAAGGAACTTGAAGATAAGAATGACAAGTACTTGCCACATGACTCGTAGATGTGCCTGGTTCTGAAGGAGACTTCATTGAAGCCAGATGAGACGGTAAGAAACAAACTATTCAGGACTGTAATTGTTTAAAGAATCATTTGCAGCAACATTCATATATGGAGTATTGGGCGAAGAACCAGATTGTCCAAGACTGTCAGAAGAAGGTCATGGAGATGAACTAGATTTCAAATTGGACCGATAACTAGGGGATATCTGTGAAGCTTGTAGCAGCGATCCACAGTATGGCCTTGAAGATGACAGTGAGTGCAGTACGATTTCTCCTTCTTTTTAGATTTAGAAGACGAACGAGAATTGTTCAAAGAATTACGAACCATGAATGCCGCAGAAACAGGAACAGGAGCAGATGTGGCCAAAGATGTAGAGGTAGAAGCTCACTGCTCAACTTCTTGTGCCACCAAGGAAAACACACGATTAATAGTAGGTTTGGGCTCCATTAGTAATAATTCAGGGCAAATTTGGTTGAACGAGTCATTCAATCCCATTAAGAAGGTCATAACGTACTCAATTTGGAAATAAACAATCAAATCTTTCACACCGCCACAAGTACATCTGCCGCAAGAACAAGAAGGAATATAAGAGGCCAATTCATTCCATAATGTCTTCAATTTAGTGTAATACACACTAAGCGACATTTTTTCTTGCATAAGATTGGATAATTCACGATGAAGCTGAAAAATTCGAGGCCGATTTTTGCGCCGTAACGTTCTTGTAAATCCAACCAAATATCCCTAGTCAAGTCTAAAAACAAAACACTGGTAGAGATTTCTTTGAAAAGAGAATTCAAGATTCATGCAATCACAACATTGTTGCAAATTTTCCAAGAACTGAGTTGATGACGTAAAGGCTGAGAAAGAGAACCATCCACAAATCCCATTTTATTCTTCACGATGAGTGCAATAATCATTGAGCGACTCCATGAAGTATAATTGTTCTCCGTCAACAAATCAAAGACGATAACGAGGCTAGTATTATCATAATGATGCAAGTAATAAAGATTTGCATGATTCTCAAGAACAGATTGAGTAATGGATGAAGAATTTCCAGCAAATGAACAAGAATTTCCAGTGGGAGCAGTAGGATTGATAGGATGTTCGTCGGACATGGCAACGAAAAGAAAGGGGAAAATGCAGCAGAAAAAGAACTCTAAGAAAGAATCTGATACCATATTGGAACTGAAAGTATAATAAACTTGGCTTAGATGTACATACAGTCATGTATATAGGACTTTAGTACAAAACATAATATTGTTTGTAAAATAACTACTTCTAACTAACTATTTAATTAATATAATATTGAAGCTTAATAAATTAAAAAAAAAAAGACTAGAAATGTTGCCTCTTACTTTTACCAACCCGTAGAAAGTGGAGTGGAGGTCACATCACAAGGTTGCAACTTGAAGTTTCACTTTGTTGGACCTACAGTCTGAATATTCAAGTGATTTCAGATATTACATCGTTTTTTTTCTTTTAAAAAAAAAAAAGAAGTCTACAAAGTACGTATTGTAGAGGGGCTGCTTGTTTGTCCCTTCGTCCTTTTCATGCAATTTTCCAACGCATTTTGCACTTGTCTCTCCCTCTCTTTCTATTTTTCGTTACTCTTTTTCTCTCCTCATGCACCTCCGGCTTTGCAGAATCCGCTTTGTACTTGTCTCTCCTTCTCACCATCTGTTTTTTGTTACTCTTCTCCTTTTGTGACGTCTTCTTAAGGTCAGGGCACCAACCAAACAGAAAATATTTTTATGACCTTCAGCTTTGATGTTGAAATCTTAGCCAAAGTTTTTTAAACGAATACCAAAATTGGAACCGAAACCAAAGTAGAGGAGCACAGAGAGGGCGCTCCACCGTTCGAAGAAGGTGATGATTATACAATATTGCCCAAGGAGCACACAGAGGCGGGCACGGGCGTTCCATCGTCCTCAGAAGAAGATAATTATTCAACAGTGCCCAAATTCATGACGAAACGCGGGTATAGAGAGGAGGGCCACAAAACGTTGGTCTTGAGCAATCACTTCTTGGCAGAATTCGATGAAGATAAATACAATGACCTCTCCCATGAGAGCTCATCTTTTGAGTTGATGGAGGCTTATCCATCGTTTAAGTGAAAGTCATCTTTAAGTGCAGGTTTGTTGGATCGGTATGACAACCTAGAGGGGTGAATATGGTTTAACGAAACTTTTTAAACTTTTTAGTGTTGTTAAAATTTGAGAGAATGAGATGTTTATATAGAAGAGAAAAAGAAATTGATTTGAAACCAACATCAATTTGGATCATTGGATTAAGGATAGATAAGAAATGAAGGAATGAGGTTTAAGTTGAATAAAATAATATATAATAAAAAATAAAACTCAAAGCCTCCCATGTTAACTTTGAACATTTTTTTTTTAATGAACCAAACCTTGTCAACGTATTTAATGAGATTTGACTTTTTTTTTCTTCTTTTTTTTTCAAGTTATCTTCAACGATAAATATCCTTCTTTTCTCTTTTCTCTTTTCTTTTATATTTTCTTTTCTTTTTTTTTTCAATTCTTTCTTCCTTCCTTTTTTATTAATACAAATTACGCTACATGTCGCTTTATCAATGGCTGGTTGTGATGACTCAGCTGCCACATCATCATCTCAATAAATTTATCCTTCCAACTTCATTCGGTTATAACTTCTTCGTTTGAACTCCGATTTGGTTAATTAAAAATTCGTTGGAATCACCGTATCAAGCTTTACACTGTGGACATTTCAAACAACTAAAATTCTTTGTTAAACAAAATATGTATTATCAGTAAATCATATAATATTATTGAAGCTCGTAATAATTTTATGTTTTATAACAATAATTTTTACACACCAAAAACAATTAATACTAAGTGTGTTTGTTATCATCAAAACATTAATTAATTAAATTAATTAACCGAGATTAAGGTCCAAAAAGCCAACAAGGTCATCCTCGAGGCCAAGGGTGATGCCTTCCTTGAGGGGGAGGTCATCCGTAATGACAACGTCTTTCTCTTGGAGTAGATTTTTCGGGAGAGAAAGTCGTCCTAAAGGGTGAGGTATTCCTCAAGGGGAAGGTCATCCATAGTGATAAAGTCTTTCTCTTGGAGCAAGTCTTTTAGGAGAGAAAGTCATCCTCAAGAGTGAGGTATTCTTTGAGGGGAAGGTCATTCGTAGTGATAAATTCTCTCTTAGAGTAGGTTTTCATGGAAAGAAAGTTGTCCTCAAGGTGAGGTCTTCCTCGAGGGGAAGGTCAACCATAGTGAGTAGGTCTTCTTGGAGAGAAAGTCGTCCTTAAGGTGAAGTATTCCTCGAGGGGAAAGTCATCAGTAATGATAAGGTCTTTCTCTTGGAATAGGTTTTCCAAGAGAGAAAGCCAGACTGAAAAGTGAGGTTTTCCTCGAGGGGAAGGCCATCTGTAGTGATAAAGTCTCTCTTGGAGTAGATCTTCCAGGAGAGAAAGTCATCCTCAAGAGTGAGGTCTTCCTCGAGAGGAAGGTCATCCATAGTGATAGAGTCTCTCTTGGAGTAGGTCTTCCTGGAGAGAAAGTCATCCTCAAGAGTGAGGTCTTCCTCGAGATGAAGGTCATCCATAGTGATAGAGTCTCTCTTGGAGTAGGTCTTCCTGGAGAGAAAGTCGTCCTCAAGGTGAGGTATTCCTTGAGAGGAAGGTCATCTTTAATGATAAGATCTTTCTCTTCAACGAAGATCTTGAAGAGCTTTGAAGGTCCACCCGATTGCTGTGAGTACTAGAGCTTTGAGATACTATGCGAGTCATAGCTTGGTTTGGTAGAAATGACTTAAAATTTTCTATTCCCATAGACGGCACCAACTGTTGATGCAAAATTCTGCCTAGCTGCCGAGGTCGGCCACATGGCAATTGGTCGAGTTAACGAGGTGCGAGCTCATGCAAGGTAGGACCTGCAAAAAGAAAGTAAACACTCCAACGCTCAAGTCAGTATAGATGTGAGCTCAAATAGGTCATTCTCGGAGTAGAATTGCATACCTGGGTAAGAGGAATGAAGATCCTTTTATAAGCAGAGTGAAAGAACATGTTTTTTATGACCGTTACAACAAGGCAATTAGATGTCAAGCTATAGGCTGGAAATGATTGAGGTCGGCTATGGATGAGCTTAGTAGCTCAAGCTCAACAATAGATGAGTTTAGGAGCTCGGCCATAGGTGAGCTTAGGAGCTCGGCGATAGCTTAGCCATATCTCTTCACGTGGTATGTCATATTCTTGCCTCCAACACCATTTAACTTGGGTAACCGTCCAAATTGTTAATCTCAAGTCGTCTTGCCTCTTCCTCCGTATGTTCCAACTTGAATAAGTTGAACTAGGTTCCAATGGCAATAGCCATCTATTTATCATTCCCAATATTGGCAAAAGCCAGCTTAAAATACTTACCATCTATGGCCACATCGATAAAATCATTCGACGATGAATATGACAACACAGTTTCAGTAATCAAACTGACAAGAAGTAAATCCTGCAGCGGAAGCAGGGATCTTGTTCTTGAATTTTGAGGAACAAAAACCAACAAATGGAAAAGAGAAAAATACAGGGGAATTGGGTGTTACCTTTGATGAACAGTTCTTTAACAAACCCAATTGACACCACCAAACGATCTTCCTTGATATTCTCTAGGCACGAGAGTGTGCTTCTAGGAGCAACGATCTTGGAAGCCAAGAGCGAATTGAGAGAGCACTTAAGAGAATCCTTGGGAAGTTTCTTGTTCTGTTTTTTTTCTTGTAGAATAGTTCTGCAACCCAAAACCAACCAACATGATGTAGGGAGTTACCCCACGTCATTAAACTTCCTCACTCCCCTGCAAAATTGTAGGGGAGTGTTTTAATATTAATATTTATAATAATATTAATTATAATTATTAACTAAATAAATAATTAACACTTAATTATTTATTATCAAAATAGAATCATATTCTAAAAACATTTCTCTCGTATAACCTATAGTTGTAATGTACATCTTATGCACATTATTTTTAACCTATAGTTTTAATATGAATCATATTCATATTAATTTTATTTGAATTTCATTAAAAAAATCCTCTCACAATACATAGTTTTAATTTATAATTAACTATATATTATAATATATCAACATACATATATATCATTCCTTGAGAAATTTGAACATTTCAAAATTTTCCAAAAAATTGATCCTCGTTTTACCCGTTGTGAGCTAGCAAGGGGACCTAATGAATCTACAAATCAGAAGCTCCAACAATACGAGATTAATCGATCAAATTTATTAACCGAGTTAATGAACATTCGTTAGCTATAGGTCACTCTACTAAAGACCCGCAGCTGCAATCTTCTCACTGCAGAATTTTTTCGTGTCCACGGATATACGACCATTAACGGCAAGTTAATCTTTCACAAGTGTTCGTAACCGCAGATGGGTCAAATCACTGTTTTACCCTCGTGTTACATCTTGTACCTTAAGTACCGCTAGTCCTCTAATGACAACCCGGTTAAGGTCCGACCAATAACCAGAAGTCACTCTCGAGCCAATTAAAGGGTGGGGCCCCTTGTTCAAGTCCCGGAGTCAGCACTAAAGGGAACATTCATCTACTCCCCTGAAATCGGGGAGGAGTGAATTCCATCTTTTGTAGTTATGTTCCCAGCTCCCCACTTTGTTTCGTGCCCAAAATGGTAGGAACGTTGAGTCGGTGACTCGGGCCACTCTCATAAATACATATCAAAGAACGAGCTCTCACGGTAGGAGTCCATAACTCACTCAGGATTAAGAATGAGCTGTCTGGTCATCCTATAAAATAGCAATCTGTTAGTCAACAGCGTTACATCTAAAGATCGACTATTTCGTGGTTCGGTCTTATACAAACTCATTGTATAGGATACCCCTACTCGCATGTCTCCACACGAACAACCTGAATCGAGTCGTCTGTAACATTTACAAAGTGGGTCATATCCATAGTGTTGTCAGAATAAGGTACCTAACTTTATCCATATACCATAGACCCTTCAGGTTATTCTTGGGACATTATCAACTTGTATATCGAGGATATATCAATTATATACCCAGTATATATACTATCCTGGTTACATGACAATAACCTTGGAGGTTTAGTTTATTGGATTAGATAATTGCAATGAATTCAACAACAAATTTATTGAATATACACTAGTAGAAAATTGGCCTTCAATGACAGTTAAATTCTGTCATTAACATAATTCATGACAATTATCTAATTGTCATCTATTAAGGCATCAAGAAAGAAGGGAAGATGACAAATTTGAAAAATTGTCATTAATGTATTTACAACTACAGTTATACTTTGTCATGAATAGATTTTTCATCACAATTAATAAATGTCACAGAAAGTCATTTAATTACAATTTATAAGTGTCACTAAAACAATCAAATATTTTTAACATCCTGTCAATAAATACCTAAAGACGACAGTTTATAAATTGTCATGAACTAGTATTTAACGACAGTTAAAGATTGACATGAATATTTTTTTTCACGATTATTTATAACTGTCATGAAAACTTTTGTAGTGATAGTTTTAATAGTCAATATTGCCAGTTTTTAACTATCACGAAAAATTGTATAATGACAACTTAAAAATGTCATGCAACATTAAATAATGACATCCAATATATGTCACGTAAAGGTTTACAACGACAATTTAAAACTATCATGATATACTTAATAATGTCAACATTTAATTGTCAAGAAACGATTTTGAATGTTTTTTTGTCACGAAACCTATTTTGTTGACATTTATAAATGTAACTTTTCATATAAACTTGTTTTGAAATGTTTTTAAAAATCGTTTTCCATAGTTGTACCTGTACCTGTCAATTGTGACGTATTTTACATACAAAAACATATATATCCATTAGTACACCAACTCACCTACAAATATAAAGTGTATACATATAGTAAATTATATACACATCAACGAAGGTTCTTCATGTCCATCAACCCCGTACATAAACAAACTAAACCAACTAACTACTAAACCAACAAAAAATTGGCCCAACAGTCATCTTTTAAATATTTCAAGTAGCTACCCACCATGGTTCTCCAGGCTCTTTTTGGAAGACTTAAGTAATGGACAAAAACCTCAAATATTTCACAATAGTATATGCAAAATGTCAAACTACAACAAATGTAGCTAACATATTACTATTACATGTTGTTAGAGTTCAAACCGTGTAAACGTGAAAGGTCAAATTACAAAATGTTGCTAACATATTACAGAAACGTTCGGCCCTGCTTCCTTCAACATATAACTTTATTGAATATAAATTTATTTTTACATAAATACAAACTACGAGTTTAGGGCAACACACCCAACACAAACTACACTTACAATATCGTCCTCGTCCATGATGATGGTGATGATCCCTTTTTTAGTGTGAAAATGAAGAAATAACTTTCTTAACGAGAGAATAGAGAGTCAGGTTGAAATGGTTATATGGCTTCGTAATGATTTTGGAAACGTATGCTGATTGAACTAATAGGTGTTGGGGGAGTTGGAGCTAGGACTTGGTAAGAGGATTAAAGAGTTCCAATTTCTAACCACTTTTTTCAAAAGTCACCAACCAAACCATGAGAAGAGCCACAACAAAGTCAATTTCTAAGTTGATGCAACTCCATTAAACAAAGTTTCTTGTTGTTTAAAGGGTTGCAGAAACTTTGAACATTATCATGGAATGGATTATCGTTGTATTTATAGGAAGGAGGAAGTAACACCCATAGAACTTGGGTGATGTGAGTGCTTTAAAAACTCGGCCAAAGTTCTTCTCCACGAACCACAAATTGCTCTAAATCAAATGTAATCAGCTTACGTGATTAGCTCATCAGCAATGATCCATAAAAAGATCGCCCTAAACATCTTTCCGAACTCAGTTTCTGCCCATATTTTATCGAGAGGCTGAAAAAATAGTTAAGGTTGAGATAGCCATAGACCTATAAACTTAAGTTTTTGGATGCAGGTGTTGCAATTGAGTTGATGGGTGGTTTATTTATTTTTAACCGATCATGATATAGGCTAGACAGGATATATACATATCTTTTTCAAATAAGTGTCTCATTCTAGTGAGAGCTTAATTTAAATATATTTTAGAGAAAGGTGAAAAACATAAATAGATAAAAAAATTTAAAATCAATAATGGTTTTTTAAATTTTATTAAAGTTAGTCTTAAATAAAATTTGGAATAAATAACTTTATAGGTTACTATACGCATTATTATCTTACGGATAAAGATTTTGAAAACAAAACTTCAATTTAAGAGTTTTTGTTATTAATGAGTCAAATTATACTCAAAAAGATATCACGAAGGATTATTAAGTTAAATATTTGTAAATCTAGATTCTCGGATATAAATTTTAATATTTTATCTCCAAATTACCTTTAATTAAAATTAATTGATTTTGATTTATTTTATATTTGAATACTTATATTTAATAGGTATTCAAACCTCAAATTTTTTCAAAATTAGCTCCAATCCAAAATTTAAAATTTTTACGGTCGGGAGTCTTCTTTCTAATTTTAAATTGAAATCTGAAATCAATCAAATATTTCTTCTAGAATTTCTAAAACAACATTGCTTTTCTTACCTCTAATTTTCTAGACATTCAAAATTTCTAGTGGTAAAGTAAAAATTTGAAACCCAATCTCTTTCAAATAATAATAATAATTCAAACCCAATCAAACGTTCAAATTTTTCTGGACATTCTTAATACCATAAGGGATTTTCACAGTATAAGGGATTTCGAAAAAAAATTCCTCAATACCGGAAGCAAATATGGTCCCGCGGCAATATTAATATTGACGACTTATTCGTCGGAATCGTTTATTTATTCAAATTATGATAGTTTATTTTGCGATTTTCGATTTTGGGACTTTCGATTTTAATTTCGGTGTCCTTACGTCGAAAGGAATTACAGACTATTTAGAGACTAGACTATAATTATAAGGATTAAAATTTACATTTTTGTCGTGAAACAATTCCGTTAGGATGTACCTATCACCCAATTTACTAATATATCATTTTATATCTCACCTCAATATTAATTAATTTTTAAAATTCAAAATTGCTAACTTACATTTTAAATCTCTTAAATTTTGTCTAATTAGACTTTCCAAAAGTAAAAAAATACCAAATCTCCAAAATCCTCTATTATTGAAAAAATTCGAAAACCTCATTCCTCCGACTTTTCTTCCGTTTCCGTTCATTCCTTTCGTCTCCAGCCGTCATCTGCGTTCCTTTGTCTCCGGCTGCCGTCCGTCTGGCTTCTCCTTCATCTCCGACCGACCGTCCATTGTTTCCGTTCATTTATCTTGAGGTTTCTTTTTTTGTCATTTGTTCTCATCCGAGCCCTCCATTTATCCCAACCATTGTCTAGTCGCGGACCGAAAGGTTTGTAAGTTATTTGATTTATTTGTTAATTGTAGAGAGATATACTCGTATATACTTTATAGCGAGGTATAAATTATATCTTTGTTCACGAATTTATTTCTAATTTAATTGGTTTCATTCAATTTTATCATTTGAAAGATATGACAACTAGAGTGCTAACAACCCATTATTTTAATCCTTTTCTTGGTGGATATATGTCATTTAATTCCCAACATCATAAGGATACCAAGCAAGAGGCCTAAAAAGACTTATTATATATAGTAATTAAATTTGGCCATCTTGATTCTTGATAGGACTAAAAAATGGGAACCTAGCCCAACCTTTTTTAGGACATTAAGGAAAAAAAAATGTAGGGATTGTGAATTAGGCCAAGTTAGACATGGTAGGGAGGCATTGGAAAGTAAAATTATGATTTATTTCTATTTCTATCTTCAAATCGCACATATATATTCAAGCTACTCCACATGTTATTGATGAATTATGTGCTATATAGTGACATCAACCTACCAATTATTTATTAGGTTAAAATATTATTTTGGTGGATATACTTTTAGTTTTGTATATGTTCATATACTTTCAAAATGTCTATTTTGTCCCTGTAATTTAGAAAGGAGTCATTTTAATCCTTGTTTGCAAAATTTTAACACAAAAACTATGCACAATGAAAAATTCTTTAATATATAATTATGACTGCATTTCGAGAAATATATTGAGTATAGTGTTGCGTTGAATTGGGATGGAAAAATGAGATACAAAACGATCACTTTTTAAAAGTACAGGTACAAAAACAAATATTTTGGAAGTATAAGATCATAACCATCATGGATGGCTCATTCGTCCAAAGGTGCTTCGTGTCGAGATTAGTGAAGCTGCGTGTAAGCTGGCTCAGACACTCACGAATATAAAAAAATATATACATTGACTAAAGTAAACCAAAAGTGAAAATATCATGACCAAAATATCTATACTATATTAAAATGGGAGGATCTCGGAAAAACATTTTTGGACGCTTTTGTCCCTTCCTTAATTTATTAATTTACAAATTATGTCATTAATAATTTATTATAAATATTAAATTAGTTATTGATTATTAATTATCAATAATAATAAATGTACATGATCTAAACAAGGTTAGAATGCAAAAGGTTAGAATACAAAAGGTTTTCTACACCATTAAATTAAATTATTTTCTTTAATTACAATTTATAATAGAATTACAAAAGTTTTGTAACGTTTTATCTCCTAATACTATAAAAACATACTTTCTTTCACTATTTTTTCACAACACTTTAATCTCTCAAAACATTGCTCTCAAATATTATTCAATCTCAAAAACATCTCAAAATCATGTTGGCGACATATTCATCAAGTTGTAGAGAATACATGTGTCGACACTATATCTTGAATCTAAAACTTGCGAGATCATCGTTCCATAATAATGTAAAATAATAGTGATTGTTAAGCATCAACATATTTTAGATTAGTGTATTGATAAACTTTGATTTTTTTTTTGTTACTATTGTTTTGTATTTGTTCTTTTATATTTAGTGTTTCATGTATTTAGAATGTTTTTTTAGAAAATAATAATAATGTATTGATCTATTACAAGTTCATGTTGATTTTGTTGAAAAAAAATTTGTGTAAACATATAAAATTTTAATTAATTCTAAATAGTAAATTAATAAATTAATTATGTACAATAATTTGTATGAAATCTAAAAAGTTGGAATATATAACTTTTTGTCTCTCCCTTTTCTAATAATATAATATAATTTAAAGATTTTTTTAATAATTTTAATTATAATATGAATTTAAATTAGTATAAACTAAAATGTTTATATATAACAAAATGTTAGCTTGAAATTTTTTTAGAATTTTTAATAAACAAACAAAATATTTTTAGAAAATAATGGACCAAATTAGATAAAATAACATTGTTAAAATAAAAAAAAATTAAAGTAACTTATACATTTCTTAATCAATATATTAAAAATATGAAATGTAACATAAAATTCTTTAAGAAGAAGGGGTACGAAACAATGCAATTTAAATACACTCATAGATTAAATGATTAAATTAGTAAAGTACATATATTTTAATGAAGTTTGTATATATACATCTTAATTTTTTTCTTTTTTTTGTTTATTATTATTATTATTATTATACTATTAATGGTATTGTTTTTTCTTATGTTATTATAAAATTAAGTTAAATAGAAAATATTCGTGCATTTGCACGATGTATCGAACTAGTACATTTTAAAAGTATATGAACCAAAATAAAGAAAAGGGACAGTAGACGTATTTTTAACATATTTGTTATTATTTATGTCATTTTGTGGACAATACTTCTCGTTATTAAATGTCAATCTTTATGAGTTCGTTGAAAAATAAAGGTTTAAAGTTTATTTGGGTTGTTCAACTTTTACCATTTATTTTATTTTGATCTTTAATTGTTTGACAAATATTTTATTCTGGTTTAGTCCTTAAACTTTACCTAAAAACTATTTAATTGTCTATTTTTCAAATCTGACGTCCAGCCTATTGGATAGGGTTTATAATACTTGACAAAAGTTAGAATATTTGAAACATCATGCGTAGTAACAAACAAAGTTCGGAGATCAAAATAGTTTTCAGAACAAAAAACAAATACTTAAAAGCTCGAGTCGACAACAAAAGAACCAAGATAGGATCGGAAGCTGAACATCATAAGATCACAAGGCTCTATACCATTTCGTGCTTAGATCCAAACTATACATTTTACATCAGATAAACTTGATGGTTAAATATGAGGCAAAATTGTATGTTTCTATATCCATATTGTGACACAACCAGCAAATTTACAGACAGCACCAGAGTTTTAGTTAGCTTTGCACCTCCAGAATCTGCAGGTCCATTGATTTCAAGTTATTTTCTAGAAATCTGCATCAGAAAGAAAGAGGCCAAAATCAGTTCCCGATCGAGTTGCTTTGAGAACAGAGCGACAAGACGTGTCATGTTGTATAAATATGGTTGGCTAGGAAACAACTTCAAGCTAACTATGCATTATACATATAGACTAGAAACGACATCTCTTATCTCAATGACATGTGATCAAGAAGAACGTTTAGAACCTCACCTGAAACCTGAAGACCGGGGTGAAATAGGTTAGATGAAAACAAGTTTTGATCTCCTTGGATGGTGTTTTACTTCACCCTTTCCTGCTGTAGAATCTTTTGGTACCTGGGGAAGCCACTCTTGCAAGCTGAAACCTGCAAATAAAATGGTTTCGTTGTTTTTATTAACTCGAAAGTATGTCGATGAAGTAGAAATTTCATGCTGATTAATCGACCATGAACCAGTGTTATGGCAATTTTATCGAATAATTTCTCGATCCGAAAGCTTGCTTGCCATTTCTTTTCATAAGATGAGTAGAATAAGTTTGTGTTGGACTAAAGCCTAGGGAAGGAAACTATAGGAAAAATGAACTCTACAATTTGTCAAAGTCGTATAAGGAAGTATCCTACTCTACAAGCAATCTAAATCACCATGTTTGTTTGAAGGCCTTTAGAGATGTAATTAACTAAATATACAATCAATTTCCATTGAATATTGACAGCAAAGTCCAGGTAATTGCCAGAAATTCGTACGACCATACCCTTTTTTGTCACATTCCAACAATCATTTCTCCAAGGTTCTTATTTTCATCTCTCACCTTAATAACGTGTTTAGTAACTCGTTAAATTACTATAAGTTCAATTGGCAAGGTCTAATTGACTTGGAAAGGAAAGGAACGAGAAATAGTAAATCTATTCTACACCAAAGTTAGACGTGAGTCGAAAGATCTTGAGTATATAAGTAAGGTGAACATCCAATTGGTATAGAACTTTTTTGTGAAACCAAAAGTAAAACCATACGAGTTTAGGTCTAAAGTGGGTCAATATAACACCATTATAAAAAGAAGAGGATCATTGTCCTAACAATAATGAATCTCTAAAGATTTTGCAATGTAAGTAGCCAAAATGTTTGTCAAGTAGTTAGGCACTAATTGGGAAGGATAAAGAATGTTGAGCAATATTCTTCTTTGGAAGCTCAGCCTTATGATTATGCCACAATGTGGGCACAGAAGCACATGGCATACAATCAAGAGCTGAGCTATTACAGCTAAATGACAACCACTATTGAATATATTTGCCAACCACACAGATTTCTTGAATATGTGAGTCGATATTTTCTATACCAAATCTCTAATTATAAAATATCGAACATAACAAATGGAAAAGGAATCAGGAATAAAGATTTTGGAGAAATTTTCTGAGAGATACAAAAGGAAAAGAGACGGGAAATCGTAGTGGAACAAATAAAAGTAGTTTAAATCGATAATTTCATTGACTTAGTCAGAAAGCCGTATGCCCACAAGATATGAAAACTGAAAGTTGAAATTTTTGAAGTTGCTATGGCTGGTCATTTCTTGTTGATTAAGTCTTAGATAGAAATAATATATGAAGTTATTGACTTTCTAGAAGAAGTATAAAATAACTCCATTTCTCTTGTAAAAATGAAGAATTTTCCTTGCTCTTTCGTTGAAATTCTCTTAAAGTGGGACCTGAAAGTTCGATGATTTTTCTGACTTTCATAAACAGCCATATGTCATTTTTTAATGAAAGAAACTTTTTTAAGAATCACTTTCATAAAAAAAAAAAGAAAGGAGAAGTTTATAACAAAATAAGACACCTCTAAACTACATGATGAGCTGTTATAACCTTACATTTAAACTTTCAATTTAAGCAGTTACTCCTTTAAATTAAAAAACGTTGCAACTAACCCCTACAGTAATAACACGTTTAGTATTCGGGTTTTTTTTTTTTGAAAGTTCAAGGGCATAGTTCAAAGGTAGGATATTTCTCAAAGTATTATAACTCAATTAGTAGTTCAGGAGTAGTTTGGGCATTTCTCAGGTCATCCTAACAACACTAAAACTCAAGAGTAATTTTCCCAAATTTTCACAAAGAAGAAAGCAAACAAGAAAATTTTGCAAGTGTGCTAATATGATTAATCTCATAAGGCAAAAAATTTCTCAGAGGCAAAACAACAAACACTTACCGCTTCAATATCAATCTTGTAAACCAGGAGCTTCCTCCTCTCTCTGCAACTGGTCCTATAGGCCACAGCAACATGCCCCACAGCCAAACCCAGAGAGCACATAAACAGAGCCACCTCCAAGCCTCTCGCATATCCTCCCCCTCGACGAACATCCCACAAATCCCCACCAAACACAAACGAAGCCTTCAACGAAACAAACACCAACGAAGCCACAGAGCAAAACGTGGTGATCCCCAAGTACGGCCCCCGCGAGAGCCTCGGCCCATCGCAGAAGCTATAAACACCTAAACCCAGAAAACAATCAATCAAATAAGATCAAATCAACCCAAAATTGGAGATGGGTATTGCTAATGGGGACTTACAGATGATGATGGCGGACCTCAGGAGCGAAATCAGGGGGATGTCGATGAGGGAAGAGCGGAAATCGTAGTGGGAGAGATGGGAAGGGAGGGATTTGAGGGAGAGGGAGTAAGGGTAAAGAGAAGCGGAGAGAAGAGCAGAGGGGAGAAGGGCGTCGGCGATGACGAGAAGAACAGGGGCGGAGAAAAGGAGGAGGGAAATCAACATGGTGATCAAGAAGAACAGGGTCTTTAGACCCCTCAACAGAGTCTTCGATTTCTCTTCCTTGGAGAACCCCATTTGCGATGTCTGATTTCAGGGTCGTTGTTCTTGTTGTTCTTGCTGTGGTGGGTATGTAGAAGAAGAAGAAAAGTGGGGGAGGAGAAATGGGGATTTGGGCATTTTTAAGCTGATGAGGGAGGAGAGTGGAGAGAGAGATTCAATGGTTTTGTTGACTGAAATTCTTCCCACTGTGAAGGCTATGGCGAGCAGAAAATTTACCAGTCAAAGTCGCTCTCTCTCTCTGTATTTGCAATTCCCAATGTTAACGGCAATACCTAAATACGTTAAGCAGATATTTAATTAATTTTAACTGGCAACTCTTTTTTATTCTTTTTAAAGTATTTTCATGTCTCTCTGCTTTTAATTTCAACTAGAAGATTGGAACGTTCGAGTTGAGTGAAGGTTTGGTTATTAAAATATAATATAGATTAAATTAGGTTTAAATAATTCGGTTCATTTTGATTCTTGTATTTTCAAATTATCTATTTGATCTGTGTACTTTCAACTTGTATTCGTACTTTTGTTTTGATTCTTGTAATTTTAAAAAATTTCCATTTTAGTTCCTATCTACAAAATCTTAACACAAATTTTATACACAATGGAAGTGTTTTAGTACAAATTTATGACTAAATTTCAAAAAAATTAGTGAGTCAAATATCATGCTAAAATTTTGATCAAACGAAATGGGATAAAAATGAAAATGAAGAGACCATTTTTATAATATAAAGATTAAAACGAACGTTTCACAGTGAAAGAATAATATAAAGACCAAAATGAACAAAAGTTAAAAGAATAAGAGTCAAAATAGATGTTTTGAAAGTACATTGACCGAAATGAACAAAAAAATAAAAATATGTGGTTTAAAAGAGTATTTAAACAATTAAAAATTATGAGTTTTGTCCCCAAACTTCAAAGTTGTGTCTAATGAGATTTTAAACTTAAAAAATATATATATTCAATAAGTCCATAAACCTAATGTCAACTTTCAATATTGTGTCTCATAGATATTAGGTCTATTAAACATTTAAAAAAAAAAAAGACAAAATTAGAGATCTGTTGCAAAAAAAAAAACGGGTAATAGATTAGGCACGAATTTTAAAGTTCATAAATGTATTTTTTTTTAAATTAATTTACAAATCTATTTCAAGATTTGTTAGATAGAAATTTGAAAGTTGAAGAACTCATATAATTCATACTAAAAACAAACCCGTATAATTCAATCTATCAAATTGGGTTTAGAGTATAAGTTTAGACCTCTGAGAGGTACTAAGAAGTTATTAATATGCTTAAGTAATTGGCAGAAATGTTTTAGATTTTGGTTTTGGTTGGTATAAGTTTACATAATGTCATTGTTTTTATTTTAATTTCATCTCCAATCCTTTTAAAATTTAAAATTTTATTTTATTGTTAATTTTTTTAATTTCGTAGAAAGCACTGCTTTTTATTTTGTGGAAATTTCCAAATAATTTGGTTTAAATACTATTATAGTTTATGTAGTTTGGACTTTAATTGATCTTGGTATCTATCCATTTTTTTTTTGTTTTAGTACTTTAAAAAGGTCATTTTAATTATTATTTGTAAAATTTTAAATAAACTTTTTAACACAAAATTTTGACTACATTTCAATAAATTTATTGAAAAAATGAAATAACAAATAAAATGAGTGGACCAAAAATGTAGAGATTAAAAATAACGTTTCGAAACTACAATAACTAAAGTAGACATTTTGAAAGTACATACAACAAAATATTATTTAAGCTTAATAATTTAAATAAAATCATTTTTAATTTCTTTTTTGAATAAAAATGAACTAAAAATAGTATTTTTCTTTTTCTTCTTTTTCTTCTTTTTTAAAAAAGAAAAAAAAAGGACATGAATGAGGCATTAGATGGCGGGACCGACCTGATTTTTGGCCATGTGATCACATGGAGCAATTTTTGTCATTGGGTAATGTAATTATTTGGAGTCTCTTTTAATTATAATTCTTAATCATATCTTAACACAATATTTTAAATTTACTTATTGGTTTGATTCCTTTTCTGATTGAATTAATGGGTAGTTTAAATCCAATTTAAACACCCCCTACACCTACTTCATAGTTCATTATATTTCTTTATCATAATTATAATTTTCTTTCTGTTGTTTGAAAGATTCCTTGTAACAGTTTGCATGTTTGGTTATATTTTTGTTATTACTTTGGACATTTGTTTGGAAAAAAAATGATATATATATATATATATAAAATTAAATTTACGGCTTAGTTTTAATGAATGTGTTAGGTATCGACACTTAAATTGTTGGTATCAAATATTTGTCTTAAATTACATCTACACCTTTTACCTTCAATATACATCATAGCCCTTCATTATACTAGTTAATATCACGTGCATGGCATGTGGTTATAAATATTTTAATATAATATTTCTAACAATTTAACATATAGAATAACAACTCAAGAACTTTTAAATGCACTAATATTTTGTTTCAAATAAAATATATTTAATATAATATTTCTACCAATTTAACATATAGGATAACAATTCAACAGAATTTTTAAATGGTACTAATATTTTGTTTTCAAATAAAATATATTATTCGTTGTCAATTTTTCTTTTTTAAGAAAACAACAATAATCTTTTTGTGTATTTTCTTAAATTATTTACTCATTCTTTTATCTTTTGTATATTATGTAACAAGGAAAAGTGAACCAAAATTAAAGAATTGAAATTTGATAGAGAGACTGAATACTATGTATGCTATGAAATCATTGAAAAAATGTGGAATAAAAAATCACATGACCAAGAAAAATAAAATAAGAACAACAATCACAAAGTCATATTAAGATAAATAAGAAAACTAATACTAAAATATAACATGAATATATTTTAAAACGTGAAAAGAATCTTACCTAAATATTAAATCAAACTTGAAAATAATATTAACTAAATATTAAAACACGAAGGTATCATGAATATATAACTTAAAAGTAATCCACATAAAAATATTAAAATAATCTAAAAGAAATAAAAGTCGAAGATAATACGAATACATGATTTTGTTACTCTACTTTTTAATCGATTAAATATGTTTATGGAATCTCAAATATTCTTTTGACATGGTTCAGTTTTCACTCATGAAGATAAGAAAAATCTTCATTAATATTTTGGAAATGAGTTTTAGGTCATAAAAGAAAAAGACATAATCTTTTATTTTATAGATTATTTGCTATGACACCTATACGTGGATAGATGCATCACTTCATCAAATAGTTGTAATTTTCATTAGATTAACTTCTCTCAACACACCTTTCACTCGAACGGTTACAACTCTTTTGGATTAAACTCCTTGTTTGGTCACAACTTTTTGGATTTGTTATCTCAACAGACTTTAACTCGAACAATCGTGTCCCTTGTAGAAATTTGAAGGGCAAAATAGATATATATTCAAAAGTTGGGGGCAAAATGGGGAGGCAAAGATTCTCCTCCATAGCCCCATTTAGATATAGTATAGATATAGATATAGTTTTAGTTTCATAGCTTTCAAATATTCTCTTTTAATTTAAAATATATAGTGAATTTTGAATTAAAAATCCTATCAATTATTTAACAAAAATTTAGATTTGTTTCGAAATTCCGACAACTAGCATATTAAGATTCTATTGACTAATTTATCTATTAATCATTTAACTAAAATGTAAAAATAAAAAATAAAAGGTCTCCCTGTATTAAAATTCTATTGGCTAATTTATCTATCAATCATTTAACTAAAATGTAAAAAAAATTGTCAATTTCGAGACCATGAAAAAGTTTATGGAGGTGAGAAGATTCCGACTCATGACTTCTTAATCAGATAAAAACGTCCCTTACCACTAAGTTAATCTAATATTGACAACTATAAAAAGGATTATTAATTTTTAACAAATTAAGTTATATACAAGTTAAAAGAATATAAAAAATAACTAACACCACCTCAATTATCTACCTCTTTTAAAGATCAGATATTTGATATTTGATATTTGAGTCTTTGATATTTTCCAATAAAAATATATACGATTTAAATCTATTAAAAAACTTTATGGAAAAAAAAGTACTAAAAACATAAATAAAAGCCAAGACAGTTGAAATTTGTTGGGACTAGGAGAGTAGTTGAGATTAGGTAATAAAGATCCATATGAAAGGATTTCAATATATTCGTAACTAAACCAATCCTTTTACATAAACATTAAAAAAATGGAAATCTCAGTCCCAAAAAATTCCATATATTTAACTACTTTTAATATTAATTTAATAAAATTATTTATCATTAATTCGAAAAATCTTGTGAAAGCCATTTTTTTTTTCTTCTTTTTTTGAAGTGGATAGTAAGCTAATATATATCAAACCATATGGTATATGATGTTGCGTCACAATGCAAGTTGACTCAAAGCCATCTCATCTCCAATTTATTTTGTTTTATTTATTAAATCAAACGAGTTTCCGTTGTCAGCAAAGCATCAGTATTGTAAATTATAAAATGAGAAAGCATTCTTTTTATAAATAAATAAATAAATAAGAATATGAGATTTGAAATTAAAAAAAAAAAAAATATATATATATATATATGAAATAAATATCTTCCAAGGAGTTAGATCATTGCGTTTGTCATAAAGTTTGAGGAATTAAGATTGTGTACGTAACAAGATAATATCTTTCATAAACTAAACCCATAATCTGTTTGTGTTTTTAAATTGAAGCAAAAGTTTTGTTATGCCAAATTGAAAAATAATGAAACTATTATAAAGTCAAAATCTAATGTTCTACTCCTCCATCTGGACATATAGATGGTAGGATGTACATTGTTAGGCGAGTCAAAATGATGTTTTATTAAATTTGGAGTCTTAACGCTAATATTAGAACTAATATGGGTCAAATTAATTAGGGTTCGTAATGTTTCTACTTTTTATTTCCTCTTTTTTAATAAATGGAAATAGAGAGCATTAGGTAACTATTTCTTGTTTTGGTTATTTATTGAAAAAATAAAAACAGAAACATGTTTGGTATCATTTCTTGTTTCTTGTTCTCTAAAATTTTAAATTAAAAAATTAATTTTTTTAATACAAAATATTCAAAATTTTTATGTTATATTTAATTTTTTAATATTTATTATGAATTTTATAAATGAAGAATGATAACACTTGAAAAAAAAAACTCAAAACGATAAACAAAACAAAAGAAACAGGAATGCTACACTAAACCGGACCTTAATATTCTCATCTTTAATTACTTCTAAA
This sequence comes from Momordica charantia, assembly GCF_013281855.1. Lineage (NCBI taxonomy): Eukaryota > Viridiplantae > Streptophyta > Magnoliopsida > Cucurbitales > Cucurbitaceae > Momordica > Momordica charantia. The sequence goes on along the minus strand of NW_028275167.1, from coordinate 25,170,679 downwards.
AATAATGATTTTATATTTACACTTAAATTACTAGTTTGAAAGAAGAAGCACATGAAAAGGGATAACTCTTGATCAGCTGCAAATTCATATAAGAAAGTGAATAAGAAAGATTCTAATAATAAAACTATGCTATGACACCTGGTTTATATCGATCTCCACATCTCACAAAAGTATGATGTTGTTCATTTTTTATCTAAACTTTCATGATTTCTACCCTTAGTTCCACCTAAAAGTCTATGATATCTCCTTAATTTGTTAAAGTCGACGTGGAATTTCATCGATCAAACTATCTAATTTTTTATAGAGAAAAAAAAAAGTTAGAATCTTTATTGTGATGAATATTTGGTGGGGGGTTTGACAATATTGGAGCAGTCAAAGAAGAAGGCAAGAAGCTGCGAAAAACACATGAAACATGATAGCAGCCATTTTTTATTTTCTTGGTTTTGAATTTCAAGGTCCAAGCATCATATTTCTTAACAACAATATTAATTATATTTGGAGTCTCTCTATTCAAATTCATTATTATTAATATTATTCTTTTTTATTCTTTTTTTTCCTCTCTTTTAAATAAAAAGAAAATGACCCTTTAGGCTATCTAAATAAAATAAAACCCTACCAAAAACTTATAGGCTACCTCGTGAATATTATGCAGAAGAAGAACAAGACTTTAATTCTTCGAGAGTTGTCCAAATGGGCACCACCTTTCAAATAAGATAAGGTTTCCTTGTTTTGTAAGGATCTTTATCCGAGAAAACTGTTTGTTTGGTTCAATCTGTGTGTAGTTCTCCGACCAAAAGGTCATAGGTTTAAATTATTCTCTCACATGTTGTTTAGGTAAGATAAAAGAATGACACCAAAATCGTCTATGGGTGATTTTTGTCCATCTATTTCAAGATTTTAGCTATTTAAATGGAAAGGATTGATTCAACCATAATTTTTTAAATGACATCAAAATATATATGTATAGCTGTATTGAAAAAAATATCAAAAGATGTATTTTTGTTTGGTTAAAAGCATGGTTTTAAATATCCATCGACATGAGGAGTAAATCGATATTTCTATCATAGTATAAAAAAATCGACAGAATATGAAAAATATCAACAAAATGTCATTAATATATATACATAATATTAATATTAATTATTTTTTAACTTATTTAGAAATATGAAAATATTTATGGTTAATTTAAATATTTTTTACAATTTTTTAATTTCTATAATATTTACATAAATATCCATCAATATCAATATTTTATCGATATTTCCATGAAATTGAGACTTCGATATTTTCATCAACATCGATATTTAAAATCTTAGTTAAAAATTCCGCTCGTTCCCAACGACATTTTAGAAAAATCCCAAAACTAAGTGAATGGTGCAAAGGTAGTTTTCTCTCTCTTTTTTCCATTTAATCACCATCCAAATTCGGAGATTGTCGATGTTTTAATTAATTGATTTGTGCTCAAGTTAGTAATTAATGGTAGAGGTAGACGTATAAAACTAAAATTAAGTTATTAATTTTAATTTGTTAAAAACAAAGAGTTTTTTAATAGTCCCAAAGTTTGTTTGTACTTTAAAACTTCGAAAAATTAATTTTAATTAAAACTGTCTATTTCATAAGATTGAATCAACATAATCAATCATATCAACCAAAAATCAATTAGTAAACGAATAAAAAAATGGAATTCCAAACCAATATCAACACATATATATACCGATCAAGCCAAACCATTCCATGAGTCTTTTTCGATACAAAACAACTACTATACAAAACAACTACTATCGAATTTTCTTCCTCTACGAATCATGTACTGGATCCATCCAACTCTAAATCTAATAAACAGTTGATAAAGATGGAGATAAACCATCAATAGGTTTGAGTCATAGATTTAGATCATATGCCTCTCTCTAGTGGGACATGTAATCAAACGTGTCAAGAAAGGTCCAATAACCACATGCCACGTGGCATGGCCAACTTAAATCACTTCTACACGTAAGTTGATAATTTAGGGTCTATTATTTAATTAAGGAAGAAAACAAAAAAGCAACAAATCCACGTGGCTCTCCCTCGACAACATGAAAACCATAGCTTACCTCACAAGCTACGGGATTTTATCATATGGCCTCAACACGCGCATACCACACGTATAAGAGATTCAAAAATTACGAGTTACGCGTATCTTCCTTTCTAATCTTCCCAATTTCTTTTCTTTTTTCTTTTTTTTTTTTCTTTTCTCGGCATCGAAAGATTCTACCAACATGGTTAAGTTAGGAGCGTGGCTCTACTTTTCATATCACTTGTTAAGGACAACCAAACCCTCCGTACTTACTTATTATTCATACGTAGTTTGACTAAAAAGTTCTCCACTTGATAAGCTATGTATTACTTTTTTAGGGTGTTTTTTTTTTCAACAAGAATCTTGAAGAAGGGGCATTTTCACATCTTTATTTATTTCTTTTTGATTAATTCATCCACAAAACATAGCTTTTGGTTGGGACTTTTGTTTATGTTCACATTTTGAAGCATACAAAAATAGAATATCAAGCAAGTTCATTACTTGGAAATAAAATTAATAATAATAAAGAGAAGAAAAGGAAGCTTCCCTCTAATGGGATTGGGCTTTTAATTGCATTACACGTCACCAATTTTCTCCCCTAATAAAAACATATCTTTTTGTCTTTCACTTTCAATACATAGTGAGAAATTCCAAGCTTCTAGTTCTAATTCTTAATGAAAACAACTAGAGACTTTCTTTTTTCCTAGACAAGGCCATTTGTCACACATTAAGGAATCTTGATGCATTATTTTTAATTTGTCTATAAATTAGATAATGAGTAATGACAACATTAATTGATACGTGGAAGATATGAAAATGATTTTATGAAAACTAATCAAAAGATTTAATTCATTTATTTGATCAAAATTTCATTCTTGATTAGAGAAAATATGTATCTATATATATATATAATATATTATAACAACAACAATATGGACTATAATGAATAAAAATTTTGTTTTTATATACAGATAATTAATTTTGTTTTTATATACATTTGTTTGATAAAAATCTTGACTCCTACATTGTTAAAACAAAATATAATGTTGAAATTTTAAAAAATACATTCAACTAAAATTATATATTTATTGTTGAATAATAACCACTTGTTATGAATCAAAGTTACTTATGCCAACTTAAATATAATTTAAATAGTTAAAACATATATTTTCAATCAAAAAGACATGGATACGAATCTCCCCTCGTTGTTATGCTATTAAAGTAAAGTTTCAAATTCTATGAATGCTATATTTTTTCGAAATAAAAAAACCAAAACTATAATTATTATTGGACGTGTGCAAAAAAAAGACCAAAAAAATAATGTTCTTTTTCCCCTGTTTGCAGACCAAATATTTGGATCCAAAATGAGCCCAAACCCAGCAAAGCCTCAATAATTGAATTAGGCCCAAGCCCATCCTTTGCTGATCCATTCAGCCCGTGGTTCTACCGTTGGAGAATTTGTGCCGTTGTCCCCATTATTCTATTGTTTAAAAAAAAAAAAAAGTCGTTTTTTTGGCCTAAATAGAAATGCTCTTAAACTAAGAATTAATAACTTCTATCTAAAGTACTTCTTTCATGAGTACTCTTTATAAAAAGATTTTTTTTTATTATTTTATTCTAACATTTAAAATTATTTATTCATCATTAACTACAACTACTTTTTTTTTCTGAATAATCAATATTTTATTCACCAAATTAATGAAAACAATTAATTAAAAAATGAAACAAGTGAAAATAAATTGTGTAGATAGAAATTAGCGAGGAAAAGTGAGTAGGTAATAAGGAGGAGAAAGTTGCATTAAGGTAGAGAGAAAAATTAATTGTATGCATAGGAAAATTAGTGATAAAATACCTATCGAGAGAGAAGTGGACGAGAAGAACATAATATTTCAAGGTATATAACAAAAACAAAAATAAAAAAGAGTAGTGAGAAAGTTTAGAGACTAAAAAAGCTAGAATTTAAACTTAATAGATATGTTTGCCTCATAATTTCGATAAGGCTCGGTTTTAGTGTAGCTTGAGTTGAAAAACTTTGATTTATATAGTTGATAGCTCATTTTAGAGTAGAGTAAGAGACGTGAATGGTGCGAATTTGAGTTTATATAACTTATATTTAGTTTTTGAGTTTGTGACGAATGTAGAATTTAGGAGGTGTATTTATAAAATTTATATTTTTATAATTGAGATTAGCATACTCAAACAAATATGAATAAACTCATAACATAGCATAATGAATGAGTCAAATGATATTTTAATTTTTATACCACTCTAAAAAAATGTACACATATTTTAAATAGAAGGATTAACCAAACACTAATTTAGACGTAATGTTTCAAATGTCAATGTGGATAAAAATATTGAGATCTTAATTATATGGAAATGTTGATAGAAATATTGATAAAATTAATATCAATGTCAATAGACATTTCTAGAAAGTTAAAAAAAAATTATAATAAACAAGCATTTCACTCTTTTAAAATGAGTTAAAATTATTAATATTGATATTACATTCCGTGATATTTTTTTAATATATTTTATATTTTGTATTTTGTATTTTTTGTTTAACAGTACTATGGAAATATCGACATGTCAGTATAGAAATTTAATGCCCTACTATATTTCATGTTTGGCTGATCTACACTCCCCCATCAAGCACTTGAGTATCCCTATACATTTTTCCACTAAACACTTGAAGTTCTTTTTTACTTTTAAAGAGATACGGTAATTTTAGACAGAACGTTTTTAGTCGTGACAAAAACGTTTGAAAGCGCCCAATCATCGACTAAAACATTAATACACAATAGAAAAAATAAAAAAAGTGATGTGACCATTCTATCTTGATTTGATTGATAAACTTTATGAAATTTGTCTCACCATTTAATAAGCAAAACATTGGTGTGTGAATTTACATTCAAAGGGCACATTAACTCACACCTCATTAAATGACAAGTTTAGGGTTTTGGTGGGTTGTTTTGCCATAGGTGGGGTATGATTTTTAATACATGTCAAATCCTTTCACAGTCAAATCAACCTCCAACAACCAAAAAAAAATGTTTCGACATTTCAAATTTATGAGTTTCTTTTCTCATTAAACTTACACCAACTCTCTCTTTATTTCTTACCATTCAAAAATGTCCCTTTTCCCCTTTTTTCTTCAACATTGTGACATTTATATCTCCAAGGTGATAAAGATGTTTTGTTCTTCCTTTTTATGATGTAACTTGAAGCTTAGTAGGTGAAAGGGCTAGAAATTGTGTGTTTTTGTTTGGTTTGATGAGGAAAAAACATGTTTCCACTCAGGAAGAAGTAGAAATTTGGGCTTAAAAAATGCACGTATGTGATTATGATAATTTTAAGGTTAAATTATAAGTTTTGTTCTGGAATTTTGAGCGTAGTGTTTAGTAGATTTGTAAATTTTTAAAAGTGTTTAATAGATCTCTGAACTTTCAATAACGTGTCTAATAAGTCTATCTTTTTAAAATGTCTAAATATTCATGAACTTTTAATTTTATATCTAATAGATTCTTAATTTATGTTACATTTTTTTAAGTTAGAAAAATTGTTGGATTCAAAATTAAAAACTAGGGACTTATGAATATTTTTCATAATTGAAGAACGTATTAAATACATTATTGAAAATCATCCTGGTTTAGCTTAATAGTCAATAGGGGTAATGTAAACTGTAAAGGAGCTTAGAGGAAATAGATTCAAATCATGGTGGTCACTTATCTAGGATGTCTTGCTTTTCCATTTAAATATAAAAACACGTATGCTTGAATCTTCGATCGCTTATCTATTTAATTACGCTCGGATTAACACGTATGCTTGTGTGGTAATAAAGTAGTGGAGTGGGAAAGAAAACATCATTGAATACATCGATGTCGATGGAAATATGATAAAATGTCGACGATGATAGATATTTTTGAAAAGGTTATAAAAATAATTGGAAAATCATAAAAGCTAATTAAGTTTAACGTTATGTTTATATTAGTGAAATTTTGTAGATATTTTCCATATTTTATAGATTTTTTTTTGACACCTTTCATACTATGTCAAGATACATGAAAATATCTGATAGGAATAATACTCTTTATTTAATATAAGTGTGGGTCCCAAAATAGAGTACTAAAAATTATGACACAAAATTTTAGTTTCTTAAATCTTAAATGTGTGAAGGTAAAATATGACACGCACCCATACCTCGCCCGACAAATCTCTAGCCTTAATTGTCCCCAAGCTGGGGCTCACCTACAAAATGTGTCCGTTGGTGGCTATTTTTTGCATGTTATAAAGTATTATTTAAGAGAGTATCAATTACGGCATAGGAAGAGGTACCCGTTCAATTTTGACGAGTAGACGAGGTGCGACCTTAAGCAAATAGAACATATAAAAAGAAACAAATATTTCGACAGTCAAGTCACAGTAGAGCACAAGTATAAGCAGGCGTTTTTAGAGTAGAATTGGGTATCTGAATGAGTGACTGAGCGTCCCTTTTATAGGTAGTGGAAAGTAGAGACTGTAGGAACTACTCCGATCGACGATTACGAGCTGTTGGGTCTGAGGTCAGAGTTCTTCTCAGTTTGGTATCAAATAACTTGGTTCATTCTCCGATTGGTTTATGGTCTTCAGCTTGGCCCCAAGGGTAGGTTGATCTTTCCCATTGAGTTATTGGACGGATCTAACAATACCAAGCTAACTTGATTGGTCCACGTGTCATGTTGTATTTTTCCACCCAACAATCTCAAACGTAAAATAAAGTCTAGAGAAATACTAGCATATATACTCGTCTGATTCATAAACTTAAAAATGTGAAGTAAAATGTCCAAAGAGGTAAACTATGATATATGATCGTTAAGACTATATGTGAAAAATGTATATGTGAAGCGCCGGGAACAAACACTGCAAGATTTGAAATGTTATAGGTTTTATATTTACCTTTACATTAAGAAAAATCGTTTATTTATTTTTACTTGTTAAATTTTTATATTGTCTTAAATATAAAATTGTGTGATGTGTACTGTGAACTGATTCACAAATTTAACATCAACGGAAGTTTAAAATGAATTTTTACGTAAAATAAAAAATTAAATTAAATATAAAACTTAGAGACAAATATGATTTAATTAAATGTTAAATTATAAATTTGGTCTCTCACATGTTTTAATTAGGTACTAAACTTTCAATTTTTAATTAAAATCATTCAATCGTTGATACGATAGCACCATTTGAACGTTGATGTGACATATTATAATCAATTAAGTATAAAATTATAAGTTGATTGAATAAAATAAAGATGAATGAGGGAAAAAAAATCAATTTTAATGTACCATCGTCCTTCTTCCCAAAAAATTTGTTGGCTTGCTCTGTTTGTGTCAAATTATCATACTTTAGTCCTATCGTCATACTTTAATCCCATCGATCGTGTATCGTGTTTATTTATTATTATTTTTTTTAGCAAAGATATTGTAGGTCATGTTAAAATTTATATTGTCAAAACGAACCTAGGTCAACGATAATTGACATATATCTCAAACTAAGAAACTGTGAGTTCGATCTCTCACCTCCACATCTTGTACTAAGAAAAATATTTTCTTGAACTAAAAAAAAAGAACTAAATTAATTTTTAACGGATGAGAAATAACAATTAAATTTAAGATGAGTTTGACATATCTTCTCTATAAAACGTTTTTTAAATAAATAAGTTTTAATTAAAATGTTTGGATGTTTGGTTACATTTTTTTGAAAGTGATTTTAATCCTTAGTTTATTTAAAAGTGATTCCATAAATGCTAAATTATTATAAGCTAATTCTCACTGGAGTTATATTTTTAGATAATCAACTCTAGAATAACTTTGAAAAATCACTCTAAGCCAATTTGACCGTTTCAAAACTAATTTTTACTTAAAAAAATTACTTATAAAGTTAATCAAAAGTTCCAAACACACTTTAATCTTTAACTTAATGACTGAAAAAAAAAAAGCAAAAAACTTTATCCGATAAAAGTCTGTAGAAAAGGTGGAGCGGTGGCAAACAAATATAGAGTAGAGTTCAATTATTTCCCCTTCTTTATGCGCACACCAAAGTCTCAACAACATCAGCGGCATATAAAATCGATCAAAATGAATGTTTGGAGCTGCAAGCAACCCAATTTGGTTCTTCTTCTTCCCCTCTCTCTCTCTCTCTAGTCGATTTTCGCATCCTCAACTTCCTCCGAGCGGAAGGGAGTGAAATCCGGTGGTTCTTCCTTTTTCCCGTCCCTCCCTTTTGGATGTATCTGCTCTGATTGAGAGAAACGGACATGGTAGGACCTTCCAGACCTCAGTTTGTTCTTTTTGGATCTTCTATTACTCAGTTCAGCTTCTCCAATGGCGGCTGGGGTGCCATTCTCGCCGATGTTTATGCTCGCAAAGTAACCCCTCTTTCCCATTTTCTGGGTTTGTTTGTTTTCGTGTTGCTTTGAATTGTAAAACCCACGTGACAAATCCCACCAATTTGGTCATTTTGTTTTATTTCATCATAATCTGTTGAATACCTAAAATGAATGGGAGATTGTACATGGAAGTTGTTTGGTTGCTTTTGATGGTTCTCTGGTGAGGTGAAGCCTGGCGCCTGAAAACAGAGTTTCTTCTCTGTTATTTCGTTGACTTTTTCAATTTTAGGCAGTGGGATTTCTTTTCTTTCTCTTGTGATCATTTGGAAAAGTTACTGAGAATTCATTGTATAGTTTGGTGTTTTCTCACTTCATGGAGGTGGGATTTTCTCAACCTGCAGAATGATTCTTTTGTTCATTGTGATGTATTTCAAAACGATGTAACATATCATTTTCAATACATAAATGTCTAGGTAATGAAATTACATGTGCAAGTCTTGGTGAATGTTGCTGCTGCTGTCTTTTCTTATATATTTATAAAAAAAATACTAAGGTATGATGATCAGAATAACTGCTGTTTAGCTGGATTGAAAACTTTGGTACCCCATTCATAAAAGAGATGGATCTCTTTAGGTTGCACCCCTCTTTAGATTGTTCTATTTCTCCTTTTGAGAGACATTCTGATGGAGTTAGAACGTTCTGGAATACTTATTTATTTCATTTTATCTCATTTTGTTTTCTATGTTGGGTGGGCTTCATTCTGTTTACTGTTTAGGCCCATTTAGATGCCTATATAACCTCAAACTTCTTGTAAACCTATAGCCAAGTCTTTCCCCTGTACATTTTTAAATAAGTTCAATAATATTCAGATTTCAGTAATTGGATTACTCTAGATTCTTAGCCGTCCACCGAGAGTTAACGCCCCATGGATCATATAATGAACTCCTTTAGATCCTTGGTTTCACCTGGTTGGGTTGGTTGGGTTGGGTTAGAGTTTTGCTTTCCCCCGAACATAGTAAATGTTACCGCTGCACTACCTAACCTGTTGAGACAATATGAGTTTATTTGTATAGTTAATTCAGTTAAACTGTTAATTTTAGTTAATTAATTTTTCAATTAGAATTTAGGATTTCATTGCAATTTCAAATTATTTTTGTAGGGCTATAAATAGCCTCATTTAGGTTGTAATAGGAGACTTTTTAAAACTATTTAAATGAAATTATGAGTATTTTCTCTCCATATAAAGTTTGTTATTGTTCTTGAGATGGATTTCCCACTGCATCACTTTTCGACGAAGAGAGTCATTATGTCTAGTACATTCATCACCTTTTCCACTAAAGCCTACGATATACCTGTTAATTTTTGCCTCTTTTTGCATCTGCATTTAAAATTTTAAATGAGTAGAAACTCTTAACCTCCAGTAAGAGAAGTGAGATGATCTAACATGGGGAATGAACATGAAATTGATGGTAGTGCTAAAGGCTTTAAGATAAAGCAGAGAGTGTGTTTTCAGACAGAAATAAATTTACTGCTGTTTGTAAATGAGTTTGCTATTTTGAAGTTCCCATATGAGTCTTACTCTAAGCTTTGTGACAATTTTTATCTTGAATCTATTTCCTTTCAGGCAGATATTATTCTACGAGGTTACTTAAGTTGGAACTCTCGCCGTGCCGTACAAGTTCTTGATCAGATTTTTCCAAAGGTACTGCAATAAACGTTCAAGACTTTAAAGGTGTTTGTTTATATTCCAACATAATCTTTAACTTTTGTTATATTGTTTGTCTAGACACGTCTCTTCTTAAGAATGTTAGAGCAGTATGGTTTAAAAATTTTCCTGTTGTATAAATTACTAAAAACTATTCTTATGAACTATATACTATTAAAATTTGTTATAAAATTGTGTGTATGTCTGTGTTTTCATTTATGAATTATAATTACACCATTGACATCTTTACATTATAATATAATAAATGAAGTATTAATTTCATGTGCAAATTTAGTATTAATATTATTAAACAATTGAGTTTTCAATCACTTGAGGTATAAGAGACACTGGAAAAATGACTGTGAGATATCATTTCTTTATCTTTTGGTTTATTTAAATACCATAGTTTCATTACAAAAACATTAAAGTTGGACATTCCAAATTTTTATTTGATAGGAATGTTACAATACCACTTTTCTATGTAGAATAAACTATAGGGATGGATGCATATGAGAATGCTACTCTGTTTTTTTTTTTTAAAAAAAAGAACCTTTCATTAAACATCAAAGAGGAGATTTATAAAAAGAAAAAAGGGTGATGAGGCAAGGGCAAAGAGATTACAAAAAAGCTCTCAAGTTGTTCAAAAGTGAATAATTACAAAAAAACCATGGATGAGAGATTCCAACTTGCAAAGTGTAAAGAGAGGTCAAAGTTTCTTTCCTCATTTTTGGAAGATTCTTCCATTCCTTTCCATTAAAACCAAAAGCTCCTATAAAAAACAGAAAAGGGTGGATTTAATCCATAAAACTTCAGCCTTGCCCTACAAAAGGACACTCCAAAAAGGAGGACGACTAGAAACTCTTTTGTGGGTAGAGGATATGGTAAATTTGGCCCCAGAATCTGCATTATGCAGTGGCAGAATTGGAAGACATGATTACTATGTTCCTTGCACCTTTTTACATAGGACACACCCAGAAAAGGGGATAGTGAACAAATGGAATCCCTCTGCTGGTTTTTCACTGCAGTATGAGAATGTTACTTCTGATGGCATTCTTCCTCTTTTTTTTCCTTCTTTTTTCCCCAAGCTTATGTATGTATTCCTAGACTAATTTGAACAACCATTTGACACTACAATATTTAGTTGTTGGAGAACTGGTAAGATATGGCCATCATATAGTTTGAACCCATACTTTCGGTTGCATCCTTAGAAACGATATTAAATTCCTATTGTGTCAATTTTCTTATCAAGAAAATGTCCGAGAGTATTAGTAGATTAGGGGGAAAATTTTATTATATAAATCTATCTTCATGTCTCAAAGCAAAGTTTACTATATTGCCAAAGATACAGCTTAGATTTGTTACATTAGGGAAAGTCCTTTTGACTTTGTATAGTTTTACTGCTGTACAAATATACAAACTCTTGTTTGATGAAACAAGATACTGTAAAGATTGTATAAGAAATCTGACCCTCACACATTTACCTTTGATAGATTCTACATGATAGATTCTACAGTAATGCTTTTGTTCACTCTTGGTTGGTGTAAATATTTTTTCTTTCCTTTTACAGATTATAGCCTAAATGACCTTTCAAAAAACTGGGAGGTCTTTTTGTAAATCAAGTTGCTCGGGAGCTTTATCTGTTTCGTATATTTCATCTCATCAATGAAATATCTGTTTCTTTTTTTTTAGAAAAAACAAAAACATGCCAATCAAGAAATGCAAAAGGGGAAAGGAGTTGGGTATATCCCCAAAACAGGTGGGGGTGTGTATGAGAAAATAGGACTATTCCCAATAATCACAAGTTCACAACTTTACCTCCTAATGCCATCAATGTGGGATGGTACTGAGTTTAAATTGTAATCAATGTTCCTACCTTCATTAGCCTGATGGAAATACCGAAATCTAGCACACGTTCAAAGGAGATGGCATTATGCTATAATTTCTCATACTTACGACTCTCTTACGTTGTGACTTAGTTATGTCACGATTTTGTTTTCAACTTTTATTGATAAATTTGAATTATCTCGGTATGAGGCTGGTCTATGTAATCTAGAGACGTTAGCTAGATTAATATCGATATTTCTACATAGGCAGGTTTTTTATAAGATGTACTTAACCATGTTCTGACTTTAATAGTACTTGTTCTTTTTCCTTATCTTCTTCTTATCGTTATTGGTGTTTTTTTTATATTGTTGATGCCACATTACATATTTATTTATTTTTAATCTCAGGATGCTGCGGCACAGCCTTCTTTGGTTGTAGTTTATTTTGGTGGTAATGATTCAATGGGTCGTCACACGTCCGGCCTTGGCCCTCATGTACCGTTTCCCGAATACATTGAAAACATGAGAAAAATTGCAACTCATCTCCAGGTATTTCCAAACAAAAACTAGATATTAACTCCATCTCTTTTGCCAACTAAATTGACCCTTACAAAGAATTCTTGGACACGAAATTAGTAGGCGAAAATATTCAATAATACTCTTCCTTTTCTGATGTAACTACTGTTGATGTGTATTCTGACACAAATTCTTAAAAAAAAAAAAAATCAGAGCCTTTCAGATAAAACGCGCATTATCTTTTTAACATGCCCCCCAGTGAACGAAGCCACAATTCATCAAACTCAAAGGTGCTCAACGCAATTCAACTATTTTTTTCTCGCGTTCTTTTATTTATTTTTATTTTTTTATGCTAAGAAAGTTCATTTGTGGTTATGCAGCAAGTTTCTTACTGAACTGGTGAGAACAAATGAATTGTGCAAAGCGTATGCCGAAGGTTGTGTAAAGCTGTGCCAGGAGATCGGTGTAAAAGTTGTCGATCTTTTTACAGCCATCCAGAAAAGAGACAATTGGATGAACGTTTGCTTCACGTAATTTCGTTTTGTATATTGATCCTAATTCATCTTCTTTAATCTGATTGAGAATTATAAACTCCCACTTTCTGGTCTGTAAGTTTTAAGCGATTGAAACACGAGTTTTTCGTTCTAGTTTGAAGCGATTCTGTTTTCCCATTTTGGCAGAGATGGAGTTCATTTGTCAGCTGAAGGAAGCAAAGTAGTGGTGGAGGAGATTCTAAAGGTTCTCAAGGAAGCTGAATGGAAGCCATCTCTGTTCTGGAAGTCCCTTCCAACCGAATTCGCAGAAGACTCACCCTACGATCTCGTTGCAGCTGATGGCACACGAACAGTGAATGGGTCAGATTGGATCATTCACCGTGATATTATGTGGGATTAGCTTTCTCATTGACCTCTGTTTTCGCCACCCCCATTGCAGCTGTCTTAGAGAAATAAAACCTGATAAAAAATGGCAGACAGGCAAGAAGAACATCAGAGAAGAGTGCAGTACTTCAGGTATTTTTCATTGTTGCAAGTACTAGGATCAGTAAAATTTAGGATTAAGTAGACAGAATGTTGTCTTAGAAATTAATGATAAAATCTTCATCATAATAAACAGCATTTCTGCTGCTTAATTTCTGTACTGAAACATCATGCAGAGCAAAAGTAGGATCTTATCTTTTTGCCTTTTTATACAAATTAGTCCCATTAACATGAAATTTTTTGTTTTGTTTTATGCTTATGGGAGATATATATTTGAGAGTGATTTTAACTCGCTTGATTTAATGTTTAAAATGAATAATAAATATGTGGAAATTATGGTATTAAATATCCGTCGACATGTTGACATTTCTATCGACACCTACATGTATCTATAGGTTTGACATCGATATGAGGGATAAATCAATATTTCCATAATATTAAATGAAAAATTGACAAAATATCAAAAAAATGTCACTAATATAAACATGATATTAATATTAATCATTTTAAACTTATAACGATGAAATATTTATTTGTTAATTTATATATTTTCATTAATGTTTTATTTCTATAACTTTTCTATAAATTCCATCTGACATCATTTTATCAAAATTTTCATTGACATTTTCATGAAATCAAGATATCAATATTTAAAATCTGGTTATTTAAAATCTGGTTGGAAATAAGATGTTTGAGAATTAAAGATGATTGTCTTTTGGATTGTGTATGAAAATATTATCATATTTCATGAATAAATGATGTCTGTGTATGGTGTTGGATGAAAATATTATCAGATTTGCATATAATTAAATAATATTTGTGTTTGGGTCGTGCAATTATTTCAACAATTTTATACAATTATAATTCAAATTAACCAAAATTACTTTCACAGTTAATTTGCCTGAGTTAATCAATCTTGATATTATCCTAAAAGAGTGATTTTAATAAAATTATATAAATTTGTAATTGTAATTAATTATTACAATAATCAAATTGAAGAATGAATGATAAATGTTATAAATAAAAAATAATCAAATTGTTGGAATTCAAATATTATTGTGCTTTGGTTTTGCATAGTAAATTATTTGATATTTCATCTTTAATCTCTCATGATATTATTTCACTCATTAACTCCTTTCTGCAAACACTTCTTTTTTTTTTTCCTAATTTTAATTGTTTTACGTGTTTCATTATTATAATTTTCAAAGAATTTTATTTAAGTAAATATTAATTACTAAGAAATATGTCTAATTAAATAAAAATATACTTCTAAAATACTAAAGTACTTTCTCTCTCGAAGAACTTTTTTTTTTCTAATAAGAATAACTCTCCGTATAAACTAAATGTGATATAATATGAATAATAAATTAATAACTACATTGATTTCAATTTTTTTCCTTAGTGCAACCATTTGGAGATAATAGAAGATCCAACATTCAATCTCGAGAGAAAAATATATGAAACTATGCTCATGTTGGGCCAATATTGACTTTTCTTTTACAGTTAATTAATGTAAAAAAATATGAAAAATAATAGTCATTACTAATAAAATATGATTTACTAGCAACTGCTCTCAAAATTTTCTTTTACTGTAATGCAACCAATATTTCAATAAATATGCAGAAAGATGTAAAGTAATTCATATTATTTTAATTTCGCGTGTATAATTTATTGGGTTAAAATTAAATCAAAATTACAAAAACCATCCTAACTGAATTGTTACAAATCTATACTCAAACTTTTAATGTGAGTAATTACAATTAAGTCCAGTTAATTGCAACAATTTCATAAGTCTTTTTTTTTTTTTTTTGAAAAGTTTAATAAGTAATATATAAATAATTAAATAAGGGAATATAATTAAAATATTCTGATTAAAGGTGGATAAAATTATTCTGTGCCACCCTTAATAGGGTGATAAAAGATATTTTATATTGGTAAATTAGTTAATTTGCGAAAAGTGTGTATTTCCATTTTTAATAATAATATATTGTGGAGATATTTCAGAAGATATTTAGGATAGATTCTTAAAGGGTACTGGCAGTGGGACCCACTTCGTATGGCGTGGATCCCCTTTTTCGACTCTTTTTTATTAATTTATTATTCTGTTCTCCTTTCTATAGCAATGTTGGATATTTTCTCAAGAAACCTACCCCACTCGCGCTTCTACGCGCGTGCCCACGCTCTACTTTGGATATTTTTCTTGCTCATGTTTATTCCAGGGTAACAATGTAATAGTGAAGATGTGACAACTCACAACAGAGTAAAGTAATTATTCTATGATATTTTTTTGTTTTATCCATTGAATATGGGATTGCAAAAAAGTAGGGAATTGCGAAGAAATTTGCAATTTTTAAGACTATTTGTAATGAAAATGATAAATTTGAAACAGCCAGTAAATGGTCCATGTGAAATTGTTTGTAAAAAAAAAGAAAAAACGATTTCACACCTGAAATCGTAATTTGGATGGAAGTGATTTTAAGTCTGATCTGAAACTTTTTTTTTGCGCCTCGTATGAGGTTTTCTCTACCTTAGGTTTAGTTTCCACCACAAATTTTCTCTTGTCTTTTTTCGACGGCTTTGAATTATTTGCGGCCCTAAAAATACAATGTCTTTTCTTCTACATCTTTTCTTGCTTGTTCATTTCATCCCTACCATTTTCCTCATTCTCGCATCCTTCCTCCCTTGCAATTTTACACTTTTCTTTTTCGGGCTATAAACGTCAAGTTGGGACAACGACAGCGAGCAAATTAGGAGCGATAGAGAACGTAAATCCAACAAACTGCTGACTTGTTAAGACATAACGACAAATGAGGAAGTGTATGGAGAATAGGGACCACTTTTTAAAATCTACAAAATTTAATTTTATATATTAAAAAAGGTGACTAATAGAATATCAATTCTAACAACAATAATAATTTCATTTAGTTTTTTCTTCCTCACATTACACGTAATTGCAAAACAAAATGTTGGAAAACAAATCCACAATAAATAAAAAACCAAAATTGACAAAAGAGAGAAAAAAAAATGCATTTTTCCCTCTAAAAAGTAAAATACCCAACAAAAAGGGAACTATCCCAATTAAAAAAATACACACAAACATCAGAAAAGTATCATCCAAAATTCCGTTTCCTATCTTCTTCGGCACGCGCTCTTCAGTCGCGTGGGCCTCTTCTCCCAGCTCCTCGTCCAACTATATAAAGTCGTTCACCACCGCCATTTTTCCTCTGCACTTCAAAAAAACATCCCCTTTAGCTTTTACAAACTCAAACCAAGATGGCCGATAACAACTCCCGCCGGAAATCTAAAACCAAGCCGTCGGCCACGACGACGACGACCACCACCACCAGCGACGACGGCGGCTTCTCCGACGAAGGCGACGCCGAGGTTTGGGCCTCCTTTGACCAGACTTTCCGGCAGGTCCAATCGGTGCTGGACAGAAACAGAGTCCTGATTCAGCAGGTGAATGAGAACCACCAATCTCGAGTTCCAAGTAACATGGTGGACAACGTGGCCCTCATCCAAGAACTCAACGGCAACATCTCCAAAGTGGTCTCTATGTACTCTGATTTCTCCTCTGATTTCTCCTCTTCTTTCAGAAATGGCAAGAGAGGCAGCAGCAACCAAAATGGTTGAACAAGGCTTCAATTCAAGCCTCCCCCATTTGTCCATTTTGTCAAGCATTTCCCTTCTTCCTTCTTCTTCTTCTTCTTTCCATCTCCTTCAACAATTTGAGTTGTGGGCTGGTTAGAATAAATGCTGGGTGGGTGTGGTGTGGTGTGGTGTCATGTGTAAGCTTGTGGTGGTGTTTTTTTTCTCATTAAAAATGTGTCTTCTTTTCTATGTAACAGTTAATGCATGCATGCTTTCCATCAACATCATTATCTAACATGGCTGTGTCAGACTTCACTGTCTTCTTCTTTGGCTTAGTTCTCCAAGAAGATGGGGAACTTGTCTAATATACAGTAAAGAAAGATAAAGAGAGAACAATATATCAGAAACAAAAGTGCTTCACAGTTTTGATATAAAGTAAAAAGATAAATAAAGACAAGACCCTTTTGGGTTTTCAGACCACAGCACAGACAAACTACAAATATAAGTCTATATTCTAAGTCTCTTAAGATATTATCAGAGCTCTACCTTTTTCCATGTCTTTCTATTTCTGTTCTTTTAATAATAGTCCGTCGGATAGAAAAAGTGATGTATTTTGATATAGAATAAAGACCCATTTTTGAGTTATCAGACCACAGAGAAACTACATATACAATTCTACCTTTTTCATGTCTTTCTGGTGAGATTGGATCAAATATTCAGAGACAAAAGTGCTTCTGTGGTGATCCTTTTTTTTTTTTTTTTTACATGAAGGGTCAAATGCTTTGCTAAAGGATGTGAAGATATTTTAAACCAAATCTACTGAAGAAAGGATATTTTGATATTAGATGGATTTAGTAAGTGAGAATGGGATATATGAAGATTTTTATTCACAATTGTCAATTTTGCAGCCGGCATCTGTTTTGAAAAGTTTTTCTAAATTTGGAATCCACAAAAGAAGATGATGTGCTTATTTTGAAAAGTTTGCTGAATTTAGAATCTCTAAAAGCAAGAGTGTGTTTGTGCTTGTTGTTTTCATGGAAGATGCTCAACTTCAACACCAATCAACCATTTTTAGAAGGAAGATCTAGACATTTTATTTCAAGAGATAAGAGAAGTAAAAACAGCAAACAAGAAAACTCGATCCAGTCTCTTGATTCTATAAAGATAACATTCCATTGTATAGAAATGAAAAACAATTTGAATTAGAACCACGAAATGCCGTGTAATGATCAATTCTAATGTGAAGCTGATGCCTACATCTCATTAGGAGAGAAGTTTGTAGGGAGGGAGGACCTTTGTAGTCAACAATCTGTATTTCCAGAATCATACTGGAAGTTCTCCACTTTCTGAAATGTGTACTTCAGTCTTTGGTTTTCCATCCTGACTTCCTTCAGCTTCGATCTTGAAGATGACATCCATGCCTGAAAGCACTTTTCCAAATACGACATGGTGCCCGTCCAACCTTCCGAGTCGAAATTATGAAATAAACAAACAGATTGTTTAAGCAAGTTCATCCAACAAGGCAATGCGTCAACCTTTGCAAATGAAACAATTACCAGCTAGTTTTTACAGTCGTAATGAAGAACTGCGATCCATTTGTGTCCACCCCGGCATTAGCCATCGACAGAAGTCCTGATAAAAAGCCAGACAGTCATTAACGACAGGAAAATAAGGTTCCACAAGTAAGTTGAAATCTGATATTAGAGTCCTCAAATTCCAGTGTTCAAGCTCGACCAACTAGGCACTTGTACAGATATTGCAGTTCAAATACTATAGTCAAGATTACCTGGACCATCATGTTTCAATTTGAAATTTTCATCGGCAAACCTCCCGCCATATATTGACTCTCCACCTCGGCCATCTCCAAGAGTAAAATCACCTCCCTGTATCATAAAACTTGGAATAATCCTATGGAATTTGCTTCCTTTGTAATGTAGAGGCTTCCCGCTACTCCCAATTCCTTTCTCCCCTATAACAAGATTTTAAGAAGATCAGTTAAAATCTCAAATCTTAGAGATATATTAGCAGAGAACTAAATGAATATTTGCTCCCTAAACCTATTTTTTTTAGAAATCTAATAATTGAAGAGCAAAATTTACTTGGCTACCCGTGCAAAGAGCGCGAAAATTCTCTGCAGAACAAACATGAGGATGTAAAATAGTTAGCAGCCTTACTATTGGAATAGCAAAACACAACCGTCAACAAGAGAACACTAGAATTTAGCTCCTTACCTACGGTTTTAGGGACTGTTTCTCCAAATAGGCCAATGACAACTCGCCCTGAGGTAAAAAAATTGGTTATGGAAGATCTTCATGGGAGTTGTCATTTTTTAATCAATAATAAGCTTCTGGTTCAAAATATAACAGAAGCAAACTTTAGCCATTTTTCTTCCTCTTTCAAGCCTGAAAGATCTCCCAACGACCCAATATAACAGAAGCAAACTTTAGCCATGTTTTTCTTCCCCTTTCAAGCCTGAAAGATCTCCCGACAACCCAATGTTCATCGAGAAACGAAATTTTTCTCGATATTGATCTTTGTAGGAGTCATCACACTTGACACCCAACTACTGCATTTGTATAATACTATTTCATGGTTTCTATTCTAATTCCTCCATTATTACTGATATGGATTCCGGTAGATCACTACACAAGGTGGACAATTAAGTTTGGTAATGAAATGTCATCAAGAAACAAAAATTATCTGATTGCATCCAAAATTTCCCAACATTAATCTTGGCTAGACTTCATTACAAGGACATAACTCATAAGAAAGCTCATGAAAGCACAGGCCAATCTCATACTCTCCTACTTAATCATTTTCATTCCACTAAGAAAGTAATGATTAAAATGGAAATTTATACCTGCTTTTACACTATTTGGTTAAGAAAAGAAAAAAACCCTCTCCCATGGTAGAATTGTGCGATAATTTTGCAAGAGAAAGTAAAAGGTAAGCGGGGTATACCCGAGGGCTTTCCAGCGATTTCGATATCAAAGTATACTCTGCGGGTCACCGTCGCCGGATTCGTCTCCAATTTGGTTTCCTGAAAACATAATCAATCAATAAGGAAACTGAGTTCTGTTTGGTTAAAGAGAAACACAGAAAGTTCTGGAAACCAGCTCAGCTTACCTCATCTTCGACAACCTTTTTCTCGGACGAGACTTCTCCATCGTTTAATTGGCTCTGCGAAAAGCAGAAGATTTAGAAATTGAAATTGGGAACTCAACTCACTGTGATCTTCGTTTAAGATTCAAAAGAAAACAAAAAGGGAAATGGGAAAATTTCACCAGAATCAAGACAATTGTGCCAATCAGAAACAAAATCCACAAAAAGACCGCCGACGATAATCTCCTCATTGTGGTCGCCCCCTCGATCGCCTCAATTTTCAGAAATCCCTCACCGAAGAACTTAAAACAAACAAAGCTGGTCTGAACTTGAATTCAAGAGTAATTCACTATTCTAAAACTTGTAATGATTTAATTCATAGATTTACTTCTCTAATTTATATTCAGAAGGGTGAAATTTGCTAACGATATAGTTTAATCCCAACGTATTTAGGAAAATTGCAATAAATAGATATTTTTCCGACGGAGTATTATTTTTTAGTCATTCTTCTCAAAAACTCTATGTTTTCTAATCGTTGTTGACATCACATGTATACCAAATGACTTTCCCTATCTCTCTACTCTCTCCTTTCTGACTCTCCCTCTCTACTCGCTCTGTCTCTCTCGCTCTCTCTCCCTCTGTCTCTCTCCTTTCTCATCTCTCTCTCCTTTCTCATCTCTCTCTCCTATCTCTCTCTAGCTCTCGATCTCTCCCTCACTCTCTCATCTCTCTTTAGTAGAGGGGCAGTGAAGTCACAGTAAATTTTTAGAAAACTTATGTTTTGAAAAGAGTGATTAGAAAACAAAAAAAGGTCGTGGAGAACGCCTATTCCATCAAATTTCCAATATATTTATTTAGCCTTTTTCAACTCATCTCTCATCTTGCCAATATGAGCCTAGTTTGTTTTAATTGACATGTACTCTTCCTTTCATAAGTTTAATCCTCCATATCTCAAAATTGTTGTACTCCAAAAACGAAAAAAGAAAAAAACTTAACCTCCCATCATTGCTGATTTGAACTCACAAACTTCTTCTCTCATCATTGATAATCCCTCCTTTTTAGGGGTGTTCAAGGAATCCGACGAACCCAACTCAACCCAATGGGTTAAATCTAATGTTGGGTTGGGTTAGTTGGGTTGGATTGGAAAAATCCCAACTCGACTGGGTTAGGTCAAGTCTCGAGTTGACCCTTGAAAATCCCGGATCAACCTGACTCGGCCCGAGATTATAGAATTTTTTTTAAAATAATAATGATCTAATATTACATATAAATAATAAATTATTAATTATTAATTATTAATTAAAATCTTATTTTTTATATTCAATCTCATCCATCCATTTCATTAAATCTCAACCATTGATTTTAGATTTCAATTCAATCCTCTCCATTTTTAATATTTGATTATCTCTCTTTTCTAACATTTTCAATTTCATCTTCCTCTCCCCCATCTTCTCTATAATAAGGTATAAGCTTTTAATATTGTTGAATTAGGACTTACATGTTGATTAAAAAATTTGTATTAAATTAGGACTTACATATTGATTTCAATTAGTATTTGAATTTGTGCTAAGATTTTGATTTTTCTATATTTTTTTTGGTCTATGTTATAAACAAAAAAAAAAGTAAATTAATTAATAAATTAAAAAAAAACGAACCCAGCAACCCAACCCAAATGGGTTGGGTTGGGTTGGCCATCGTTTTACAACCCGACGGTTCCCATAAATTCCCAATCTGAAAATTCGGGTTGGTCCCAAAAACACCCCAACCCAACCCAACCCGTAAACACCCCTACACCTTCTTGGGAGGAAGTTAAAATCGAAGAGTTTCTAATAATCCCTTTGAATTTTCTAAGAAAATTATAAAAATTTCAGCTCTTTTTTCCGATTAGATAAATCTTTTAACTTTGTACATTTATGTTATTCACGGAGTATTATATCATCTAAATTTTTTATTGGTCAAATTTAACATTCTTCAACAATGAAGAACTAAATTGGAAATGTTAAAACATAAAAAACTAAATTAAAACTTATTAAAACGTAAATATTAAATTGAAAATATATTCAAATATTGGGTATTAAAATACATATTGAGCTCATAAATTTAATATATATTTAAAAAAATGTCATAAAAATAAAAAATATATATACAACTTAATCATTAGAAGTTAGACATTGCTATTTTATCTTAATAACTGGAGGAGCTAAATAATTACAAATTTTAGATTACGGTTTCTAAACCATTACATAGAAATAAATCATTACATATATTAAATAAATAAAAAGATATTTTTTTCCAATATCACTAATTTTTAAATAGTACTTTTAATGTTTATAATAACACCTATATCTTTAAAAATTGTTCATTACAATTCTTAAAAAACATTGTGAAAACAAAAAGATAGAAAATGTTTTGAAACAATAGTCAAAACATTTCCTTTGTGTCCTTTTATTTCTATTTCAAGTGCAACTACTTTGAATTTTCATATTCTCTTACTTTTTCACCCTCAATATCTCTTACAAGGATGTGGGAATTGCTATTTTTGATGTACTTTTTTCAAAATAAATGTAATTCAAAAGTATTGTAAAAAGAAAGATCTTGTTATTATAGACCTAATTAAGTTTATATTATATTTTTAAAACAATATTTTTAATAAATTATTCTTGGTAGATTTATCACTTTAAAAGGGGTTTTTTTTTTTTTTTTTTGTTTCGAAACCACTATTTAAAAAACTATTTAATGTATATAAGTTATCTTTCTTATACGAGAGATGATTTTGTATATAAACAATTAACTTTTTTTTTAACCAATATGAATATAGCTCAGTGGTTAAGACGTGTATTTCTTTCATTTTCAAGTGTCTTCTTGGATGGTTATACCAGTCCACAGGTGCAAGATGTACCTTGTGTCGGGGAGGGGGCTCCCTATGCCTAGTCTTTTTAGGTAGTAGGCGTTTAGTCCATGGTCCAAAATTTGACTTTTTTTAAGCCATCATTTATATGCACTAAATTAAATAAAGTTATTGATTAAAGAAATAATTTTCATTTGAAAAAGACTTTTTTTTACCTACACTCTTAAATAACATTAATGATATTGTTCCGTATGTGTGTGAGCTTGGCTTTTTGATGTGAGCTTGGCTTTTTGATGTGAGCTTGGCTATCATATGAATGTTATATCTATAAAATAATCATTCTTTAATATATATATATATATATATATATATATATATTTATATTTATTTATTTATCTCAACTTGTCTTTAATATGTGGTGAGAAATGTCAAATGTAAATTAAATTTTACCAATTTTCAAATTGATAATTTATAGATATCAGCCCAAAAATTAAAACCAATTTGCTAGAAATGAGCAAATGAGTTGAATTTTTGAGCCCAATTGTGATGGGTCTCACAAAATTAATTTCAATGTAATTTCATTATTCGTTTTTATATATTTGGAGTCCTTTATTCAAGCCAATAAATTAACCTATTGGCATCCTAATCAATATTTCGTTAAGGTTAAAAAGGTTCTATTATGCCACTGATCAAAAGTGAGTACTAGTAAAAATTTAGAGGTAAAAGCATTAATCTTTTAAAATTTAGGAATCAAATAGAAACGAAACTCAAAGTTCAAAGGTAAAAATGTAACATTTTGAAACTTAGGACCGAATTGAAACTAAATGTAAAACTTAAGATTAGTAGGGTAACCTTTTGAAACCTAAGAACCAAATAAACACTTAAACTCAAAATCCACGGTAAAAGTGACATTTTATCCCTTTTTTTCCAAAAAAAAATATCATTATATTGACTTTGACAATAATACAACTAGGATCAGTTCTAGTAACCAAAATTAAATAATAATCATTTGTAAATGAAAAATGTTGTTCTCCCAAGTAAACTATGGATCAATATGATTTGAACCAGCCAATTGAAGCCTAATAATGATATATTTGGACTGCATTATATGTCTTATAATAGGTCACATTCTTCTCCCTAATGTCTGATACAACTTGCGGATTCTTATTCGCTCTTTTTTGGCCAAAAGATTTATTACTGGAATGAACTAGTCCTCGTAAAATCCTATTGAATATTTGATGATATATTGTATATTTTTTATACTATTGATTATTAACTTTTTAAAAATCACTAAAAAAGTTTTAATTAATTAATGAATGGTTACATGTTCACCAATTTATTAGAATATTACATCACAAATGCTAGAGATAAAGACGTATGCTATCATTTATCAGTCGTTTCTCTAGTGTCCACACTCTTATCTGCAAAAATTTGTACTTTTTTAAGGTCATATTATACAATTACTGTCTCACATAATTAATATATCTCTATTTATTTATTTAAAGAATATAACACTGAAAAATATGTGTATAAGAATCGAATATTTTATCTATCAGAGAGCTTACTAATACTTTAATCATAAATGAGGAGGTTGTTCATTTATGATTTGATTTCTTTATTTTTAAGTAGTAATATGAGATTAATTTTTTATATATAATCTTGCAAATAAATTTAAGGATAAGATAAGATGCCAATATGAATATAATTCTTCATCCCCTCATCTTTGATGTATTTAAAAAAAATATATTAAATAACTGACGTCATGAATATTAACTCTATTGTCACAACATATAATTTATCTGTCTAATTTCGAAGGTTCTAATCCATCTACTTATATATTGAATTAAAAGATAATAATAATAAATTTAAAAATAAGATACATCGTTCCATATATGTCATTTCCTAATCCTTTTTCCAACATATTTCTTTACATTTTTGTCCTTCCATTAAGCCACTTTAGGTGCTGTATAGTTGAAAAAAAGTGTAATTTCTCTCTTTTCTGTTTTCCTTTTTTTTTATCATGCAAAAATCCAAATTTGAAAAATAAAACCACTCAAAAAGGCAAAAGAGTGTATTTCCTACGCGGACAAGAAAGCTAATCACGAATCATAATCCATCATTTTCTTCTTAAGCTAATGATAATTATTGTAATTTTGAATTTAAAATTGTGATGTTTACAAAAGGAGACATAATTGAAATGATCAGCCATTGCTGAAGTGGTATCTTTATATAAAAGCAAAGGTATATAATATATTAACTATGCGTATAAAAATTGCATCTACATATATTATGATTAATATCAACGACTTTAATCGAAGCAAGTTCAATCGGTAAAAATACTTATTATCATCTCAAAAGGTTGATGGTTTGAAAATCGAAATGAAATAAGAAAAAACGTCAATTTTAAAACTTAGTAATATTTAAGGGATTAGTACATTGATGGGCAATTTAAATATCCTAATTACATAAAAGATGGAAGGTATAGAATTTACACATTTGTTATTTTAAGAGGATACCCATCACATAAATTACTTAAATATCCTTTTGTATCTACGTATTAATTTTAAATTATTTTTAAAATGCAAAATTGATTAATTGAAAGGTTATAATTTGGATCTCATATTTTGCTCAATGATACTTTCCAAAAGTAATTAAAACCCAAAACATCCAAAAATATCTCAAATTCCCCAAATTTTAAAACCTCTGAAAATATCCCCCAAATTCTAAAAATCCTCAAATTCGAAAGCAGTGACCCTTCCGCTTCCTCCGTCTACTACCGTCTCCGAGGTTTGTAACCGTTCGTCGGTTGCCGTCTGAAGCTGCCGTGTTTGTTTCGTTCTGACCCCGCCGTGTTTGTCGACCACCGTATCGGTAAGTATCCATTCGTCTGCTTCATTTTCCGTCTCCAGCCGCTGTCTTTGTACGTTCCCCGTCTCATTTTCCATCTTTATACGCTGCTTCAGTTATATCCTATTTTCCGTCTTCGTACGTTTCAGACCTTCATTTTCCATCGACGAACAACGTTTCAGGCGACATCTTCTTGCTGTACGACTTCTCCTTTCCAGCGTCGAGCAGTGGTTCCTCGTCTACGGTTCCCTTTCCGTTTACACCAATAGTAAGGTAATAGTCTTCTGGTTCAGTTTTGTATATATGGGTATATATTGTATATATGTGTATATATTTTATAATTATTAGTACATAAGATATGGTACCAATCTTTGGCTGGTATGGTCAAGTAGTCCAAACCATGAGACGTTTAGAACTTCAATTTTCTAGACCATTTTCTACAAAATTATTTGACAATACCAACCAAAGATTAATATCATATCTTATGTATATATAACTATAAGATATATACACATATATACAATATATCCCCATATATACAAATATTAATAGGAAGACTAAGACTATGAGACGTTTAGAACTTCAATTTTCTAGACCCTTTCTACAAAACTACTTGACAATACGAGCCAAAGCTTAGTATCATATCTTTGTATATATAACTATAAAATATATACACATATATACAATATATCCTCATATATACCAATCTTAGTGAGAAGACTATTACCTTACGATTGGTATAAACGGAAGGGGACAGGAGACGAGGAACGCACTGTTCGACGCCGGAAACGTGCAAAAATGTCGACAGAAACTTTATTCGGCGACGAAAAATGAAGGTCTGAAACGACGACGAAGAAGGAATCAATACCTCGTTGACGGAAGTCGAGAAGGTCTGCAACGACGACGGCGGAGAACAAACACGACGGTTGGAGATGGCAGCCGACGACCGAAAACAAAGCACGAAGACGACAACAGACGAATTAAGCGGAAACAAAAGTTGGATATTTGCAGTGGTGAAAATAGAATAGTAGGAAAAAATCAAAACTTGTTTAAACAAAATTGGATATTGAAAATTTGGAAGTTGTTAATTTTTTAGAGGAAAAAATCATACGGAAATCTATGTATTATTGGCAAGAATCTTTTTTGAAAGGATGAATTGAGAAATTAGTGTTGAAAAATTGAATAGGACCCACAATAATTAAAGGACAAATTAAGGATTCAAATTTTTAAATTTAAAAACTATAATAAAAGAAAATGTAATAAATAAGGTAGAATCGATATTAAAAAAAATCCTAAAAAAACTAAAGAAATTTACGAAATTATGATTAAAAATAACTTTCTGAGAGATATTATCTCAATGTTTTAAAGTAATTTTTGTTTTAAATCCTGTTTTAATTCCTAAACTTTTATCTCGATTTTATTTCAAATATTTTATTTAGTAATTTGACATGAATAAATAAACATTTCAGTTTTTACAAGTAATTTTTTTAAAATAAATTTTTTATGTCAAGATCATATTAAATAGATATCCATGTATGAACAAGTATTTGAGTATGATTTCCGAATAAATTGAGGTTTTAGCTAAATGATGGAATAAATTATTTAATAAAAACTTGATATCGATACATCATTTATTAATTTACTTGATAAATAGACTCTTACACGTAAGAGTGTCACATGGCGAAACTAGGATGAAAATGACTTCCCTTCTCCCCTTCTATTTAATTCTTCATCCCTACAAAATTGATCTAATTATCGATTAATTATCTCTCATTTATATTTTTTTTATATAAGTTTTATATAAGAAGTTAGTTTTCCATAATAAATTTGCATTTGAATGGTTAAATATAGTAGTTTAAATGTTGAGATTTCAAATAGATTTAGTTTTAAGCTAAATGATGATAAGAAATTAACTGTAAATAGGGATGAATCGAGAAGTTAGAAATTTAATAAGAGTCTGTTTGATAACCATTACTGTTTTTTGTTTTTGGTAGCTTTATTTTCAGATTTTGGATTTTTGTTCTGTTTTTAAAAAATAAAAATCATATATTTCTAGTAACCATTGTTTGTTTAAAAATAATAGAAAACCAAACATGAATCATTTTAAGTTTTCTGTTTTTAAAATGTTACAAAATTGAAAATAGGTATTAGAGAGAAAATTCTATGTAGGGTAGAGATGACAATGATGTGGATAGAGTAAAGATGCTCTCCTCCATAAAATTTTTAATATCCGTCCGGTCCGAGAGATGTTCTCGAGAAAAATTATCAGTTTTATAATTTTTTTTAATTATTTTTCAATTTTAAAAATAAAAAATGTAATAAATATATATTAATTATTTTCTATTTTTGGGCCCGATCTTGCGGGAATTTTTGTCTTCACCTCTGAAGAAACATGAAAATACAAGTTTAGAGGGATCTAAATAAATTTTTTAAAGATAAATAAAAAGATTTAAGAAAAAAATTAGTGAAAGAGAAGTTGAACACAAAAAAAAAAGAAAAATTTTAGAGAAAAAAAGTAAAATAAAGAGGAAAAGATACATTAATAAAATAAATTAGAAAGAAAGAGAAAAATTACAGTGAAAAAAATTAGAGACAAATGTCATAATCAAAATATATTTTTAGACAAAATAAATAAATACAAAGATAAATAAAAGTTTGAAATAAAAGTGGACAAAAAATATTTCAAAAAAAATAAGATATAAATTTTAGAGAAAAAAATAGATTAGGAAGAAAAACAAAAGTTATAAAATAAGAGGAAAAATTCAAAAAAATATTAAATTTATAGAAAGAGATGAAACTGATATGTTAGATAAAAAATAAAAAATAAAAATACGATGAAACATTCAGAGAGAGAGAGAAATAATAATAATATTTCAAAAATATGAAAATTTTAAAGAGAGAAAAATAAATTTTGTACAGAGAAATAAAAAAAAATTTAGAGTGAGAGAAATTTATTAGAGATAAATATTAGAATGAGAAAAAGAGTTGAAGAAAAAAGTCTTGAAATTTATTTTTAGAACTACTTTTTTTGTTTTTAAGTTTATATAGAATTTAAAATTATTTTTAAAAACAAAAAACAGAAAATTAAAATTGTTATATCTAAATGAATAGCAATTTATTTCAAAGCAAAATATATACTATCATATCAAAGTTATATTTTTTTAGAAAAAATATATTGTTAATCATTATAATTAAGAATTTTTTTAATTTTATTATGCAAAAAAACATAATCAAGTAATTGTAAAAGAATCTTTCAATATGAGTTATTACAAATTCTTACAGTACAACATTAGAGAAAAGGGCATACCTATCAATTAATTAGAGTTGTTGGAGGTAGATTTTAATATACACGTGGTAGATAGTGAGTGGGTACAAAATATGACACGTAGTTTATGGAGGTCACAAAGAATCGACCAAGTATGCACAACTCGGCTCATCCCATCGGTTGAGTCGAATCCATTCAGTGGTCGAGCTGAACAAGTTTATCTGAACTTGCGTTCCCATGAGAGTGGTCGAACTATTTGGCTTACCTCTGTTCGGTCACGTCTCCGACATACTCCACGACAGCACGTTGCATTTCACGATAACTTTAAAGAGCCGTTGAGGCCTTGTCAGGAAGCCTATAAATAGGATCATTCCACTCGTTTAAAGGTACGCGAACATTTCTATTCTCTCTCGATTTGGTTTGGACTTTCACTGACTTTGGTATCTGAATACTCACTTTGTCTTGCAGGTTCAATTCCGAAAGATCACGATTCAGCTCATTCTGTGTGAACCAACGTTCGTTAAGTTGAACGATTTTCTGATTCAACAATGGTGATAATGATTTGAATTACAATAATACGAACATTGTCGAGATTGAATTTTTTGCTAACAAGTAAAATTAGGAAAAGATTGGAATAGTTACTAAAAATTAAAATCAAAATTAAAAAATAAATAAATAAGAGAAACCCTTCATTAATTCCTCAACAGAAAAAAAATATAGCAACCAATAACTGCTTAAGCATTAATGACCTAAAGCATAACGTTGCATTGATTTTGGTGCTAAACAATACATGTACGAAGTTTAAGTTATAACTTAATCGGAGTTGATGTCGATCTAAACTTAGTGAATTGACCAAAACAAAAAAGAACTTTTGGGATGAATAGACTCTCTCTTTCATAGAGAAACAATGAGAAGCGTTGTCCTACTACACTACAATTTTTACCACTCGTCATTTAGTAGATTTTTCGTCAGCATCTCCAAATCTTCTATTGATAGATACTCCATCTCCAAGTTGGTATCGAGCTGGACTCTCGTTTTGGGTTCAGAAGTGAGTTGACCATTGTCTACTCGTCTTCGACACCTTCGAGTTGATACCTAAACACAAAATATTAACCGGTTCTTTTGAAAGCAATTAAGATATTTCTAACGTGGAATATCTTCTTTCTCCTTCTTTTTAATAATAAAGAAAACGTCTAGTCTAATCAAAGCATCAAAAAAATTTATGAAAAAGGAGTAATTTTAATTAGATTGTAGGCACATTTAAAACACTAGAAAATATCTAGGACTGCAAAAATTGATGAATATAAAAGTAAAGTCAGACCCAAAGCATTTGGCCGACAATGCTAAAGTAAAACAAAAACATGCGGACGACAGCTTGGAAGAAACATAGAGCACTTGTGTAATAAATGCTTCATCCAACCTAA
The DNA here is from genome assembly GCF_013281855.1 of Momordica charantia. Lineage (NCBI taxonomy): Eukaryota > Viridiplantae > Streptophyta > Magnoliopsida > Cucurbitales > Cucurbitaceae > Momordica > Momordica charantia. The sequence goes on along the minus strand of NW_028275167.1, from coordinate 25,140,155 downwards.
AATTATCTTTTCACACGGGTTCAATGGTATTAAATATCTCGTCGGGATTTTCTATATATGATTTTACGTCCACGTAACACATAAATCGACATTTCTATAATATTATAAAAATTCGACAAGATGCAAAGAATATCAACAAAATATCACTAATATAGATATAATGAAGTGATTATTTGTTAATTTAAATAGTTTTTACAAATTCTTTATTTTTATAACTTTTTTAGAAATACCTATAGACATGGACATTGTATCGATACTTCCATAAACGTCTCCATTAAATTGAGACATTGACATGTCCATCAACATGGATATTTAAATCCTAAATTGATTTTGAAAGAAAAATAAGGGATACCTGGTCAATTTATTGTTTTCACATTCATAAATATTTATTTGGTAGTTTTATCTTTTAAATTGTTTCCGAATTCTATTTTCCAATCAGTGAAAATTCTGAAAATAACGTTGTTATGTTTTTAGTATTTTCAGATTTTGAATTTAAATTTTAAAATGTAGAATTATAATTAAAAAAAAAAGACAAAAACTTAGATAAATATACTATTTCATGTTATAAACTCATTTCATTTTTATTAAAAATAAAACATGTAAAATATAATGTATTATAAATTATATAATATTGTAAAATAATAATTATATAAAATTTGTAACAAAAATGTTATAAAGTAATTAATTAATTAAACTAGTGGTTTTAAGTAATTAATCTTGACCACTAAACTACCACTAGTTTATAAATATATTACTAGTTAGAACAATTTTTTAAATTGAATTTCTTGTTTTCAGATCATTAACCAAACCAAACGCAACTTAAGTTTCTTTCACCCTCTGCGAATGAACATTTGGTTAAATTACTTAAAACCTCATCTAAAAATTCATTTATTTATTGGCAATATCGAATGGAGCTCAATGTTCAGTCTCGTTCACGAAGAGAGATGAAAATGATGCTGCACATCATCTGGTTCAGAGATCTCTTTTTTTCAGCAAGAGCATCAGTGTAGGGATGACAACAAGACGAGATGAGTTCGGGGCCATCCCCCCCTTGTTTTTTTCACCATCCCTAGCATTAAGTTTGGATGTAAGATGGCCGCTTGAGATAACTTCTTTTCTCACACTTCAAGTGTCTTGACATTTTGTCTTTGTTTTTTCTTTGCTAAAAGAGTAAATGAAAGCAAGGTATTAAATTCAAATTTTTGTTTAAATGTTCATAAGTTTGACATCGATATATCACAAAAAAAAAAAATCAATATGATGTACATAATACCATTAATATAGACGTAATATCAATAATAATTTTTTTAATTTAAAAAATATAAAATTATTTGTCAATTTAGATATTTGTTAAAAAAAATTATCTTTATAATTTCTTTATAAATATATATTTATCAACATTTTACCAATATTTTCATTGACATTTTCATCAAATTGGGACATTGCATCTCGATCACATCCACATTACTTTCAAAATATATAATAAATAAAAGAAACACGTGCTCTTTTCCTATCTCTAAATATAGAACAAAGTTTTAAAATAATCTAGTTTTAAAAATAAATTACAAAAATAATATTATTCTAAAAATAATTACAAAATAAATGTAATTTAAATAAATAAATTCAAACATAAATTAGGTTTTCAAAATTATTGGCAAGAATATATTAGGTCAAAATAAAAATCAAAACTCGCATATCTGCGATTTCTGTGCAAACATGTATATTTGACATGGCAGGCGACTAAGCGAAAGTCGTGTACATACTTCCACTTTTTTTTCCGACCTTTTTACTATTATTATTATTTTATTTCTATTTCAATTTTTAATATTGTTATTTTATTAATATTTCAAAATTTAATTAAGATGTGATTAAATTTTTTATCTTTTGTTATTATATTTTAAATTTGGATTAGAATGTCATATAAAGTCTGAAAATTTAAAATGAGATTGAAACCAATTGGATGATTAAAATGTCATTCAGCTTATTGTGCTTCATCTTGATATGTTCTATAAAATAACATTTAAATTTAATATAAACTAAATCGATAAAAAATTATTAAATTTATAAAAACATAGAAGTGAAGGTATAAATTACATGAATATACGTAATAGTTTTTTTTAGAACATATATATAATTTTCGAGCATGGTACAAAGACAATAACATATCTATTTAAATGTTCTCCAACATCATTATAAATTTACCTACGAAACAAACATGATTATTATCTAAACCTGCCAAACATCACATCTAAAATTTCAGATATCGAACTAATATTAACTTTCACGTACCCTGCATTATTTCACTAGAAGGGTATTCTTAATGAAAAAGAAACTAACATTATTTTTTCATGGGTAGAAAACCCAGCCTTAATTCAATATTCAAGATAGAAGAAGGAAATTCCCCCATTCAACTTTGGCCATGGTAGGTAATGCATGATCTATTTTCTAAATATGGAGAAAATTAAGATTATATAATTTAGTATTTTTCTTAAATTTTGATTTTTTAAAAATAAAATAAAAAAAAAAGAACAAAGGATATTAGTGGGAAGTCGTAACCATGTTGTATCCAAAAACGAAAGTCGCAGCAGCAGAGACGCACGTCAAGGAGAAGTCAAAGCCGAAATCAAGGTCAGTCGCGGGCAATGAGTGCGACTTTGGTCAAATCGCAGTCCATCCCTACGATTTATTTATAATATTTTTGTAATTACTTTGAAACCTACGTTAGTTTTGTCATTTGTTTTTAAAAACAAATTATTTTTAAAAAAATTCCAAAATATAAATCGTCAAAAATTAAAAACAAACAACTGTTTTGTATTTTAAAAAAATCGAACTATAGAAGTCTAGTAATTAAGTTGTATGAGTTAGTCCGCTACCATTTTGTTTTTTGTTTCTTATTTTTAAAAAATTAAACTTCTATAGCTAACACTACTTATATTCCTTTGTTTTGATAATTCCCTTATTAAAGACCTTTGCAAAATCAAATTTTTGAAAACTACTCTATTTTGAAAAGTCACTCTTATTTTTTAAATTTAGCTAAAAATTTAAATAAAATTTTTAGGAATGTTTAAAAGACGTCAAAAAGAAAAAAAGTGAGAAAATAAACCTAGTATTTTTTAAAAAAAATAAGAAATAAAAAACAAAATCATTATAAAATATGATTTTAATTGTCCATTTATTTAAATAATAACATGTTGCTATAAAATATATATATAGATACACACAAACACATAATAACATATTGTAGGTCAAACCGAGCATAGCTCAAATGGTTAAGGTATTTATCTCTGAACAAGATGTCATGAATTCGAATCCTACCCCCACATGTTTTATCAAAAAATAAAAAATAAAAAATAACATGCTGAGCAGATTATAATATTAAAATTAATAAAATTTTAACCAGCTAAACATTACTCAAGTACAGCCACTTTCATTGAATTTTTTTTTCCTATTTCTAAAATCTCCCATTGAAAGTAACATACGACTTTTTTGTATTTAAAAAAGAATTAAAACTATAGAATATGTGGAAAATCTTCCATTGTGATTTGGTCAGGAATATTAAAACAACTGTAGAAGTATTGTTTGAGAATATTATTTTGGTGTTGGTAAAGTTTGACTTATATCAAGTTAGGATAATGTATGTTCTAGAATTTTTTTTACCGAAAGTATGACTCAACTAAACTAGTCAAAGAAAATATTTATTGACAAGGTTTGAATCTTCTACATTTTATCGAACTAAAAAAAATTATATAGGTTCAAATTAATGTATACACAAATATCATGTTGGAAGTGCAGATCACTTGTAAATCTTGAGAAAATGAATGTTTTTTTATATTTATTTGTAGTAGTTTCAAAAGCTCTAATGAATTCTCTAATGAATTCTTTTTTGTGGATATATATTTTTCTACAATATGGTTAAAATAAAATTTTTTTTTGTTATAATTGTGGGTAGAAATAAACCATCCATTTTTAAAATAGTAAATAAATGTCTTATTTACTGGCTACGCTCAGATTTGTATTAAAAAATTATTTACTTGCTTAGAATGATGCTCAAATGAATGAAAAATCGAAGTTAAAAACGTCATACCCATAGGTTTAAATTTTTGTTCTTTCTGTTTGTATATTTAAGAAGAAAAAAGATAGGGAAAAAATATCTCTACGAAAGCCAAAAGGTTTTATTTATATTTTAATTTTTTTTCATTAAATTGGAAATTTGATCACTTTCCCCATTAAAAGGTTATATCTAATTACAAATATTAATTTTAATACTAAACTTTTTTTATTATATTATTTTGCAACTTTTCTCTCCCTTATAAAAAGACATTCTTCCATTCTTCCATTCATTCAAATCGTGGTACTAAATATCTATCGACACGTTGACATTTTCATCGATATTTTCATGTATTCATAGGTTCAATATCGATGGATAAATCAACATTTCTATTATATTACAAAAAAATCGACAAATAAGAAAAATACAACAAAATGTCACTATTATATACATAATATTAATATTAATTGTTTTAATTTATTTAGAAATAAAAAATATTTATTTGTTAATTTGAATATTTTTTACAATTTTTAAATTTCTTTAATTTTTACATAAATATATCTATTGATATCGACATTTTATCAATATTTTTATCGATATTTTCATGAAATTAAGAGGTCGACATTTCCATGGACATCGATATTTAAAACCTTGGTTCAAACACACTTGTTTTTTCTTTCTTTTTTTTTTGATGAAAAACTCTATTTCTCTCGTCACACTCTGTAACATTTTTTTTAATGTTTCTTAATATCATTAAAGCTCAAATTTCTAATAGCACTATTTTCATTATTACTAATAATCCTTCTATTTTTATTAATTGATTCTCAAGCACAAACAACATGTAAACTAGTTAAACCGAGCATAGCTCAAGTAGTTAAGACACATATCTCTCATGGGACAAAATTTTTTATCACGCGGGTTGGGGAATGGGGATTAAAAAATGTGTATGCACGTTTTTTCATATTTAGTTGCAACGAATTAAGGGACGAACAATTGCCCTCAACTTACTTCTTCGCTCTACCCTTGAAGGACTATTTAAGAAAAATAAAGTCATTTATTAAAATATCTATATTTAACTAATTATTATGTTATCAAGGATAATTGAGACACCTCTATAATATTCCAGTTATTGTACTAAAAAAATAATTATCTCATTCTAAATAGTATGTATGTACGTTTTTCTTTTCTTTTTCTTTTTCTTTTTCTTTTTCTTTTTTGTTTGAGAAAGAAAGTATAAATGTATGTATTGAAAAAAAAAATTTACATCATTTCTAATAGTATGTAGGTATGTCTTGAACTATAAATTAGACCATGAGTGAAAGTTGCCTCCTTCGCCTAATTTGAGCCAATTACTAGGTTAAATTTAATTCACTCAACCCCCTCTCATCGAGACACATGTCTAAGCCTTGTCGAGAACGAGGAAGAACCATCCCACGTGTTCAAAAGTAGAGCTCAATTCAACTCCGACCTGAAAGATTCTAACCAATGGAGAATCCACTAATAGTTGACTGAAGATATGTTAAATAACAATGCAAACATTGTAATGACATAGCCGTATTTCTCAATGTTCCCTTGTTTTAGAGTGTACACACCACATTAGTGCAATATTCTATTTCCAGGCCAATTCACCAAATCACTTGCTCACATGTAACTTCAGCCATAATATAATTTGGAAAAGATAATTTTTTTTATATAATGTAACAAAATTTATTAATCTGTAATATTGTTATAAAAAGAAAAAAAAAGGCAAAATGAATTAGTAAAATGAAAAAGCAATACTTTTAATTTTTTAAGTACATCAATTTAGGATAGGGAGAATCAAACCTCAAACTTTAAAAGAAAGAGTACATATCTTTTTTTTTATTTGAATCAAACCTCAAACTTTAAAAGAAAGAGTACATATCTTTTTTTTTTTAATAACTAGGTAGGAAATCGAACTCACAACTTATTAATTAAAGATATATATATCAATTGTCGCTGAATTATATTTGCTTTGACGAGTGCATGTTAATTACCATTCAACTATATTCTCGTACAAAAGTGATAATTAAAGAGATTTAAGTGTAAGTTTTAATAATCCAACCAACCATATTATATAATTGCCGGAAAACTGGGGCCCACCGCTCCTCCACCATTACTCTCAATAAACATAACGCATCTCTTTCAATTTCCGCCCTCTCTGGATTTCCCCTTTTCCGTTTTCTTCTTCTTCTTCTTCTTCTTCACAGTTTCACAGTTTCTCTCTCTCTCTCTCTTCTCCACATTCCCTTCTCAATCCTCCATGTCCAAGCAGACCTACAGAGTGTGCTTCTGCTTCCGCCGGCGCTTCAAGCTCACTGCCGGCGAGGCCCCCGACGAGATCAAGAATCTCTTCGACCGCTACTCCGAGAATGGGATCATGACCCCCGATCACCTCCAGAGGTTCTTGATCGACGTCCAGAAGGAGGTCAAGACCACGCGTGAGGACGCCCAGTCCATGATTGAGCGCTGTACTCACGAGCTCAAGCACTTGAGTATCTTCCATCGCAAGGTCCTCAATCTCGAGGCCTTCTTTAAGTACCTCTTCAGCGATCTTAACCCTCCGCAAGACTCTCTTGGGGTAATTTTCTTTAATTGCTCCCGCTTCCGATTTCGCCTCTTTCTCTTCGTCGATTCTCGCGCGGAATTGGACGACACAGAGTTCCTTGCTGTGTTTTCCCTCGTTTTTTTTTACTGTGCTGATGAGTGCTGTTACAGTCAATTGTAGAGAAAACCCTTTACATGTTCTTGCTTGTATTGAAAGGGATCCCCGATCTCCTTATTTTCATGAGGGTTATGTTTTAGCTTTCTTGTTACCACTAGGAAGATAAGTTCGACATTAACACTGAACATGGATTATATCCTCTTTGCTTCAGGTGCACCATGACATGAGTGCTCCTTTGTCGCATTATTACATATATACAGGTCACAACTCCTATCTGACTGGGAACCAGCTCAGTAGTGACTGCAGTGATGTGCCCATCATTCAAGCCCTGCAGCGAGGAGTTAGAGTTATTGAATTGGATATATGGCCCAATTCGTCAAAGGATGATATAGATGTTCTTCATGGCAGGTGTTCTTCTGTTTAATGTGGAAAAGTCTTTTTTTTTTCCTTAATGATTCCTAATTGGGAGATTGCTTTTCAGGACGTTGACTACCCCTGTGGAGCTCATTAAGTGTTTGAAATCTATTAAGGAGCATGCCTTTGTTGCATCTGAATATCCAGTTGTGATAACATTGGAAGACCACCTTCCTCCTAATCTTCAAGCTAAAGTGGCTGAGGTGCACTACTTTGCTTCTTCATAACCCCCATCTTTTTTGTCAAAGCATTTTAAGATCTTATAATTGTCTGAACCGTTCTAGATGGTAACAAATACATTTGGAGACATCCTGTTCTCTCCTGGTTCTGAATGCTTGAAGGAGTTTCCTTCCCCTGAATCACTGAAGAAAAGGATTATTATATCAACTAAACCACCTAAGGAGTACCTTAAGACCAAAGAAGTTCCAAAGGAGAGTGAGTCACAGAAGGAAAAGACTCCTGGTGAGGCTAAAGAAACATCAGCATGGGGTAGAGAAGTGTCAAGCTTGAAATGTGGTACTGTAACTGACTACAAGGTCTGTGATGATTTGTCCATGATTCTTTTCATCTTTGTGCTTTCTGAAAAGAAAAACAAGTTTGATATAATGCTTCGTTCTACTTCACAGCAAGATTTGGATGAAGATAGTAATGATGAGGAAGATACTGAGGATGGAGATCTCAAGTCTTCACAGAATCTTGCACCTGAATATAAAAATTTAATTGCCATTCATGCGGGAAAGCCTAAAGGTGGAATTGATGCATGCCTCAAGGTGGATCCCGAGAAAGTTAGACGCCTGAGTTTGAGTGAGCAACAACTAGAAAAGGCAGTGCTTACTCATGGAAAACAAATTGTAAGGTATGAATAAAATCTGTTTCTCAATTTAAGATATTCTTAATATGTAATGTCTAGTTAATGATCTTCGACAAGTAGGCATCTAAATGGGTCGCATATATTTCAAGGGGCTTAGCCGCTTACATAATTACATTTAGGAGGTCCATATTATTTTGAAGTTCTTGTGTTTTTTAGAAAAGGCAGAGTCAGTGTGCATGAAGTCATATTATTTTCATTGACTGAGGAACAGAAAATTTTGGAGTCTATTAGTTCAAATGATTTTGTAAACATATGGATGAAGTAGAAATTAGAATGGTGAAACTTTTGTTAACTTGTCCCCTGCTACAGGCACAGGCAGAGAACTGCCAAGCCCATACTGGGACCTTTTTTCTTTTTCCTTTTTTTCTGGAGGGGGGTAGATATTTGATGTGATCTATGATAACATATCTTGAAGTATTTCTTATGTTGTCTCTCTGGAGTTGGCTCATTCTCGGAGCAAATTTTTTACTTTTCTTCAGCTTTCTCTTCTTATTTGCTGTAGGTTTACTCAGCAGAACATTTTGAGAGTCTATCCAAAGGGGATCAGGTTTGACTCATCCAACTATAACCCTATGATTGGGTGGACCCATGGTGCTCAAATGGTTGCACTTAACATGCAGGTCCTTTCGTCTTCTCCCTTATATTGAATCAGAGATTTGGTTATGAATTGTTTAATTACAGAACATCTTCACTTCATTCTCTTTCATCCTTCTTTTGCTTGTTTAGCTGGTAAGAATGCGAATCTTTGAGCTCCAAGCAGTTTGACCATCTAAGATGAAAGATTAGATAATATCTTAACTTATTGCTAACCAGCTAATTGGACAAATATCATACAACACTAACAATCCTCTTCCCTAACCATTTGCCTAATGACTAGAAATGGTTTTGAGTCTCGTTTCTCATTATTAACTTATTCCATTATGTACAGAAGATTGATAGTATGATTATGGATAAAAGGACAACTTCCGCTTATTAATTTTCTTATTCTAAGCATTTTATTTCTTTTGATAAGTTCAGGATTTTGTTTCTATAATTTTTCAATCACCGAATTTAGAATATGTGTGAATTACAACAGGGTTATGGAAGGTCACTATGGTTGATGCATGGGATGTTCAAAGCTAATGGTGGGTGTGGTTATGTAAAAAAACCAGATTTTATACTGAAGCCTGGTTCAGATGATGAGATCTTTGATCCTAGAGTTAGGTTGCAAGTGAAAATAACTTTGAAGGTAACTGCACTACAACTCTATTTTCCCTCTCCTTAGACTGTGCTTCAGTTTTCTCTAGCGATTGGCTGAAGTGTAAATGTAAATTTGCTTATACTAATAATGATGGCTTGGCTTTATTTTCTGTTGCGAAGGTGACTGTTTATATGGGAGAAGGATGGTACTACGATTTTCATCACACGCACTTTGATGCTTACTCTCCACCCGACTTTTATACGAGGGTATGTTGATGAAGTTTACAATATTTTGATGTTGAATGTAGCTAAAACCTATTTTTCTCTACTCGTGATAACACAGAACTTTATTAGCTTGAAGTTTTATGTCGAAGTCTTCAATTCTTCACCATCGTGACATTTGGCTTCTTGGTTTGTGTTGCCTTGAAACTTCATCGACTGATTCCTAATCCATATGCAGGTAGGCATTGCTGGAGTTCCAGCTGACACGGTAATGAAGAAAACAAAAACATTAGAGGATAACTGGGTGCCTGCTTGGAACGAGGAGTTTGAGTTTCCATTAACCGTTCCTGAACTCGCTTTGCTTCGCATCGAGGTTCACGAGTACGACATGTCTGAAAAGGATGATTTCGGAGGCCAGACATGCCTGCCCGTTGCAGAACTAAGAAGAGGGATTCGAGCAGTTCCACTCCACGACATCAAGGGAGAGAAGTACAAATCCGTCAAGCTTCTGATGGGGTTTGATTTTGTTTGACAACGAAGGCAAGTTCCACTACATCATAATAAATAATGTACAGCTTCAAATTATTAAGCTTTTGTTCCTTAATTCTATTCTGTTATTATTGGTATTGTTTAGTTTTGCCTTTTGTGAGGATCCATTAGCCGAGTATCATGATATATGTAGTGCTGTTGTTTATGGTTGTGATAAATGGGAGAAGGCTGCATTTTCACTGTTCAATTGTATGATCAAGTGTACTGTTTTTGTTTGGTTTTTCTGTTGGGAATTGACTGTTCCAACAGATGTCTGTCCAAAAAGTTTTATAGACACTGCAGAAATTTGTCTGTTGGGACCCCCACACATGTGTGCGGATTATAAAAATATTATTTTGGATTTTCTTCTTGACAGGTGTTGTTTGTTCAACTTTATTACGGAAATATCTTTTTTGGATAAGGTAGCTCAGTTTTCCACCACTCAGCTGTCAAATAATGTCCTCTCCATTTTTATTTTGGCTCTGCTGAGCTCCAAAGGCTGTAATATGATATGGGACTTTTACTGTTACAGGAGAATATAGTTGACAAAAGTTGCTTTTTCTTTTCTCATTGAAGAAAATGATCCTTTTTTCTTTTACTTCAACGAGTGAAGATTTAAGCTGCTCGATTTTTTTTTTATAATATATTTTAATTAATTGAACTATGCTTGACTCGTTGAAGGAAGGTCATTCAAATTATTGTAGATACTGAAAAATATATTTTAAAATATTACACTATTACTTATATAAGAAAAATAATTTGCTCTAAATTTTTGAAATGTTTTTATTTTGATTCTCAATTTTTCATAAATTCTTTGTTTTGTCTCTTGTCGTTATATAAATAGAAATTTTAGGTCATTTGTTTCCTGGTTATATATCAAGCTATAATGTTATTAATACACTATTCAATTTACAATTTTGGTTCTTGTATCTATAAAATTTGAATTACGCATAACTAAAAAGTTTCGTCCAAAATTTAAATTGGACACATTAACCTTTTCTTTTATAAATGTTAACACTATATTAAATGCTATGTATAAATTTAATTTGAAGTTTGTAAATATAATTGAAACATAAATAAAACAAAGCATTATTATTTCAAAGGTAAGATGACTCTCCAACTGATAATTTCAATAGTCACTAATGTAGTTTTCTAAAACTTTGATCAATTCATCCATCAATATAATTTATCATATCTTTTAAGGTTAAATTACAAGCTTAGTTACTCAACTTTTAGAATTGTATATATAATAGGGTTTAAAACATATTAGACATAATATTGAAATTTGTGTCTCATAAGACCTTAACTTTTCAACTTTATATTTGATCTATGAATTAAAAATAAATAAATGACAGGAACCTATGAGATACAAATTTAAAAATTTAAGAATTTCCAGATGTATTTTGAAATTTAAAACTTAGGAGACGTAAAATTGAAATTTTAGAAATTTATTAGACCTAAATCTTGAAAAAATATCATTGAAGGTTTTTTTTCCCCTTCCTGCAAAGGAATATGATTGAGAGTTGAGTCCACGACAGTGGTGAAGACAGAGGAGTCAAAATCTTAAATTTCACGAATAATCAACCTGTGACTGTGAGTAAATCTGTCTAAAAACTAATAAAAAATGAAATGTAATAATTATATTGAAAGTTCCATTTCTTCAAACATTCTCACCACTTGATGTTACTTTTGTTCTTTTCCTAATTATTTATCTTCGGAAATATCACTTTTAATAATTAATAAATTGAATATTATTAACTTCCAAAGTCATAATATATTAATTCTATTGATTCAACGTTTCTCATTAAACAATTGTGAAACATTGCACTACACCAACCTAAATATAGCATAACAGGTCAAGATATATATCTTCGATCAAAAAGTCGGATAATTGAATCTTCACCTTCACATATTGCTGAACTAAAAAAAATGGTCAATCCTTGCTTAAGGGGTAGTTACCTCGTCGAGAAACTAAACTATACAAAGTTTCAAGATTGAACTTTAGTATAAACTTTTTTCACTAGGGTATATTAGAGGTATTTGATGTAATTTAGCCTATGATGATACTTTAATAGTTTTTAGGTTTCAAAATAACATTTGTGACTTTGTCCTTAAAAAGAGTTGGAATTTATTTGATTCCTATGATGGTTGTGTACCATTAATGATGATTAATAGACAATATGAATGTGACAACCAATTGGTCAAGATGCGATGTTGAAGAAGTTGGCAAAATGAGTGGACAATTTCAAAGAATATAACAAATAGTAATGAATAATGATAGGTACCTCTCAATATAGTTGGATTATATTTGGGATCAAAGCTAAGCTAAAATTTCTTCCTTTTTTGCTAATGAAAGAATAAAACCAAGAAGGGGAGAAATTCTTATCGTATAATTTGACGAGGATTCGTAGGTAGGCATAAATGTCGCGTTAAAATGTGTGATGGGGCGTAATTTGAACTTTTTAAAGCTGATGGACTAAAGACATATAAAATATTCTCTAAAGTACGAAGATTAAGGAGTAATATTCTTGTTTCTCATTTCTCATTTTCAATTTTTTGGAAACATTTAGGGTGCATTTGGTAACTTTTCTGTTTTTTTTTGTTTCCGTTTCCTTTTTTTTATTAAATAAAAATAGAATCTTATGATCCCAACCCTCCGAGATTTAAGAGTGATAAAAGAATATTTTTATTTATGTTATAACGAATTAGAAACATGAACAAGAAAGTTTCTTGTTTATGTTGTTTTTAATTAAATTTCTATATAATTTTGAGAATGTTTCTAAAACATGAGAAAGATAAATAGTTGTTCTCAAATGCTTAGATTTTTTAACAAAATTTAAAACGAGAAACAAAAAATGAAAACATTATAGTCCGTTTAGTAACGTTTTTATTCCTTGTTTCTGTTTCTTCATTTTTAATAAATCAATTGCATGATCTCAACATCTATGAATTCAATTATAATCAAACAATTTTTTTTTTATTTATGTTTGGGAACAAATGGAAAATGGAAACAAGAAATAATAAACAAAAACGTTACGAAACGAACTCTTAATAAGCATACTTTAATCTATTAGGTGCCAAAAATTTCAAGACTTTTCCCATGGCCTCCCTTTGAATTTTTGGGAGAAATATTTAACAAATAAAGAGACAGGGCAGTTCACCTGCCCTCAACACTGACCCCTTTTTTTGTTTTTTTTTTCTTTTACCATCTCTTTTTTCTTTTTTTTTTCTTTTTTTTTCTTTATTTTTTTGGTTCCTCTACTTCTCATTTACTCTACATCATAATACACCTATTGAATTTCCACCGTCTGATTTGATGACTTTTAGGAGACCAATCCACTAACATCTCAACCCCATGATCAGACCCTACACGTGTCCGCCCGCTTCCACTCTTATCCAATTAAAATGCAACTCCTATTTCTGTTCTCAAAGTCAAAATTTTTAACTTTGCAGCTTGGACCACTTCTTTTTTTCTTTTCTTTTTCGTCCCCAATATTTTCCATTATTACTTTTTATGGGTCAAATTCTTTTCAAAATTTTGGAGAAAATTTTTGTAAAGAAGGGCTCAAATTCAAAGAGGACCCTCCAAAAGCACATGGGAAAATCTCCAATACCCAATCTCTATTCACACTTGTCCTTCTTCTCCATTTTTCTCATGTGTTTGCAGATAAGAATATTGATATACTCCATCTCTTCAAAATTCTTCAACTGTTTTTTTTCCTTTTTTGTTTCTCGAATTCTAATTTACAACCGAGCTAAATGTACGATCGTACCGACCAAAGATGTTCGAACATAGTGAAAAGAAAGGTTCTACAAAATTGGTTGGTGTATTATTATCAAAACTATAGAGGCATGGAAACGTCTTGACTTTTTGTACCTAAGAGTATACCAGATGGAGAATCATAACTCTAGTTTCCAATCGATCAAAATGTTCGTGATGGTCCCATGATCTATCGAGAACGATCATATCGACATATGAACAAAGATGCTCAAACATGGCGAAAAAAGGGTCGACAGAATTTGAGAATTGTATGGTGGAAAAAAGTGATGTTTTTTGTTGAACTCAATGTTAGATATGAAAATTTTTCAACTTTTTACACCTAAGACTAAGAGTATACCATAAAGAATGTGAGAGGAAAAAAGCAATGAACATCTCAAAAATTTTCTTGTGTTTGAAGAATTATTTCACTCTGAAACAATGGAAATTCCACCACTAGAGATGCTGCCATGGCTATCATCACAGAGGTTCAAAGCTCGCTCCAAATTAGCGACAATGTCGGTCATCGTCGGGCGGTCTTTCCCTTCCAAATGCACGCAATGCATCGCCGTGTAAGCCACCAGCTCCACAGCCTCCGCTTCGTTCAACTGCGGTGGCCCGACCCTCTGATCCAAGATCTTCACCAGTTCCCCAACCATAATCACAGGCACCGCAAAATCGACAACGCTCACAGGCGTCCCTCCCTGTTCATCATCCTTGAATATAGCTCTCTTCCCTGTCAAAAGCTCCAACAACACCACCCCAAGACCATACACATCGCTCTTAGCAGTCAAAACATTCAATCCATAGTACTCAGGATCAATATAACCAACTGTCCCAGCTGCCTTCGTGGGTCGGAAGTCACGATCCGACCCCGGACTCATCAACGACAACCCGAAATCAGACACTCTCGCCGTCCAATTCGAGTCGAGGAGAATGTTGGAGGATTTGATGTCTCTGTGGATGATGGGAGGGACTGCATAATTGTGAAGATATTCAATTCCTCTAGCTGCATCTAAAGCAATTTTGATCCTCATTTTCCAAGAGTTTACAAGGCTACTGGCTTTTTCAGAGTTGTTCTTGTCATGAAGATGATTATAAAGAGCCCCATTTTTCATATACTCATAAACCAACAGCCTCTCATCTTTCTCCTCACAAAACCCAACAAGCCTCACCAAATGCTTGTGGTGAAGCCTAGACAAGAATGCCAATTCTGATTCAAATGCACTCTCCTTCTCCTGAAACTTCTTCGTTTTCGGCCCCGTTTCGCCTCTCTTGATCGCGACTTCGCGCCCGTCGGAGAGTTTCCCCCGGTACACGACGCCGAAGCTCCCCTCGCCGATCTTGTTCTCGAGGGAGAAGTCGTTGGTGGCCATGGCAAGCTCGGATAGAGTGAATTCCTCTGCTCTCTCTGTGTGCTTCGACGAGGTGCCGCTCCTCTGCCTCCGCATTATTCGGGAGCCCTGGCGCCTGATCGTCAATGACCTTGACGGCGGGCTGTTGTTCGTGTTCGAGGTCGTCGTTCCGCCGTTGGAGCTGGCGGCTCTAGTGATGGTGGGCTGAACTGAATTGTGAATCTTCTTATGCCCAAAACAAACACCAGTCCATAAACAGTATATAACAGTACAAATCCCAGCAAAGGCCCCAACTGAGCCAACTATGGCGAATGCCAACAAACCCTTTTTCAGGGCGGCCGGAGGAGGAGATGGGGTCGCCGCCATTGGTGGCGGAGGCGGAGGCGGAGGCAGTGGAGGAGACGGCGGCGCTGGAGCAGGAACCCAGCAGCGACTACAGACATTTCCAGAGCCAGAACAGAGGGTTTGAGACAGAGGATAAACCCCACAGTCGCTACAAGAAGATTGAACACAAGGACCAGGGAGAATCTTCGGAAGAGAGAGTGAAAAAAAACCAGAGGAATTCGATAAACCCGGCCCCCAACATAATACAGAGAAATTTCTCGTCGTTAATCCACAGACGAAATCGGATCCCGAAGAAATTAATTCAAACGAAGTTTCTTCGGCGGAATCGACGGAAAATTCCCCTCCGCCACCCCAACAGACCACCGATCGATTCGAGAGCAGAATCCCGCAGCTATGGCGGGCTCCGAGGGCCAGTTCGGAGAGCGCCATGGATAAATTTGAAGGAAAATCCAGCTGCCCAGAATCGTTGATTCCTCTACAAACCAACCCACCGGAGGAATTCAATCCGCAGGCGTGAGACCCCCCGGCGGCGATGCTCGACATTGAAATGTTCCTAAACCCATTTTCGATTTGGGTAGCAATCGATGAATTTCTACCCCAACATCGAATCGATCGATTATTCCTCAAAATCCCGCAAGAAAACCCAAACCCAGAAGAAATTGAATCGAATTGAAGAGGCAAAACTGCAACTCCCCCGTCGTTACCTTCCCGCCAGCAAGTTACATTGCCGGCGCCGGCCGCCGTCGCGCAGATTTGGTCGTCTCCGACGGCGAGATTCTCGAGGAGAACGGTAGTGCTGTAATAAATTCTCTTAGGGGAAAACGTGGAGGTCACAGAGTCGAAATCCCAGCAGAGGAGGCTGTAGCCGCCGGCCCTTATGCCGCAGAATCCATTCCGGCCGCCGGAGACGGCGGAGAAGGAGATATTTGGTTCAATCAAAATGGTTTGACCGTCTCGGAAGCAGAGAATCCGCTGCGTCGGCTGCTCGGCGACGATGCCGCAGATAGTGCCGGAACCGTAGCTGACGGCGAGCGTGGAGGCAGAGCCGAGAGCATCGGTCGGAGGGAGGAGAGAGAAAACGACGACGGTGAGGGCCACGGCGGCGGCAACGGCGGTGGGGGAGGGCAATTTCGTCATGTGAAAGAGGAGAGAGCGCGTGGACGGGCGGTTTGTTGGGTTGCGGTCTCCTCTGCTTCATTGGGAGTCACAGCCATGCGCAGAGGAGAGAGAAACAAAACCCAGCCCTAGAGAGAGAGAGAGAGAAGGAATCTCAGAGGTAGAGTTTATAGAGGGAGAAAAGGGCCAAAAGTTCTGAAATTTAAGAGAGAGAAACAGTAGAAACAGAGGAGAGAGAGAGAGGAATTTGTTTCCATTGTAGCAGAAGAAGCTCTGAAACTGACTCTCAGCAAAAGGTTTAAGACCGTGTTTGGCAATGGCAGCCGTTTTACTTTAATACGTTTTACATTTGTAATTTCCTTTTTTTTTCTTTTTCCATCTTAGTCGCTTAACTTTTGAAATATTATTTTATTATTTGAATGGCTATATAAACTCTACCAAATATCAATTATTTTGGTCCCTAATTTTTTAAATAACTATTTTGAATCTGGATATATATTTTTTTAGTACAATATATGAAGTGGGATATTCATTTAGCTATGTTATGTTCCGATTGGTTGCTATGTACATTTATTTTGCTTTTTAACAAATTAATAACGTGTACACGTATTCAAATAAATATAGGTTTGGAGTGAATATTGGGTAAGTAAGTGTTAGCTCATAAAATAACGTGGCAATGACCAAAATAATCCTTTAGTTTTAAAATTAAGCGACAAAAATAACTATTAGACGTGTTCAAAAAAATCTGACAATCTGATGAACTCAATCCAAGCTGTAAGGGTTGGGTTAGGTTAGATGAAGCCTCGGGTTTAGTTGGATTGTGATTTTCCCAATCTGATCGAGTTGGGTTGGGTCTCGGGTTCAACCTTTAAAAAATCGAGTCAACCCAACCCAACCCGATATGTGTGTGTATATATATCTTTATCTTCAATTACTTGTCCATTTAGTTTTAATTATAGTCTTTCACTTAAGATTTTCATATTATTTTCTTCTATTTTATATCTTAAACTCAGTCGTCTATAGTTTTAATCATAACTCTATTGTCATCGTGATAATTAAAAATTGAAAAAAATACAATTTGATAACTCAACCCGACCCAACCCAAAGATATTGAGTTGGGTTGACCATTCAATTCAAACCTGACGGTTCCTATATATGGCCAACCCGAAAATTTGCATGGGTCTCAAAACCCTTCTTAATCCGACCCAATCCTAAATACCCCTAATAACTATTTTAAAAGTTTTAGGATCAAAATACAATCAATTTTGAAAGTTAGTAATTAAAATAGGATTTAAACATTTTCTTTCTTTCTTTTTTCAAAGTTTCAATTATAGGAAAACAAAGTCTTGATACAAAGGAATGAATTTTATGTAAATAATCATGGAGATAGTGAGGTTTTTTTTTTTCCATTCTCAAGAAAATGATCAGATGAGATTTTATTTTCATAATCTATAATTTTTTTATTAATGAATTTAGTTTTATTCCAGTTCTGCCAACCATTAAAATTGCTTAACTTTGCATCAAAATCAATGTATCCATTTTCAACTAAATTTAGATCCATCTCTACTAATTTTCATGTTAAACAAATAATTGTGACACTTTCTACTAATTATAAGATTTTGTCGGCATAAATATAAATTTGAATTTGTATACTTTGAAGCGGTGAAAGTATAATTTTTAAGCTACAAATTATTTGATTTACAGATCCTAAATTCACTCCGAAAATATTTCAGCAAATTTTTATAACTTTTTTTGCGTAATATAAATACAAGTTATAAAATTCAAAATTTCTGGTTGATACCAAATAAATTTAAACTTATTAAAAGAATCAATAAAAAAAAAAATTTAAGTTTAAGATTTTAACCCGTTATTCTATTATATATGTGATTGCGATTGCAAGATGCTCGCTCTCAACAAATACCTATCTTGATTCATATAAGGTACCATCAAACAGATTTTCTCTTTTTTTTTTTAAAGTTCAATAGAATTTAGGGGTGAATTTTCAAACATCTGAGTATTTAGTAAATGATATATGTCAATAACAGCCATTGTTTCTTACATTTTGAGTGAGTAATCTTTGTTACCGTGGAAAAGTTGACAAAAAAAAAATTTAGATTTTTTAAATCCTTGGGATTTGACAATGACATTTTTATAATATTTTGAGTTTATCATATTTCTTTTTTTACTATAGCATTTGGGAGAGAGATTCGAACTCACGACATTTTTTTTCGATGATAGATGTTTTAATATTCTTCACTTTTTTTAGTACAACAATTTAAAATGAGAATTCGAACTCACAATCTTTTGGTCGAATAAATTTACTCTATTGTAGTAAAAGAATCTTTATTAGTGTTGGTATTAACTTCTCCTCCTCTGACAAGAACAAAAAATTAATAATAATAAAAATAAAAAATAAAGACTTTTGTTGAGAAAATAAAGGAAAAAAAAAACCACGTGGGCTGAATTTATGTTTTTCTTTTTCTCGTTAAGTATATGCCTTAAAAAAGTTTTTAAAAAATAAAAAATAATAAAATAGACTTGCCAGGTAGGCTATGGCATGCGTTAGAAGAAAATGCAGCTCCCTTGTATTTAAATTCAATGCTCAATATTAATACAATTATATTCTTCCAAATTACAATTAAGATTCTTCTAATAAATACCCCAAATATGAGTTATTTCTTCCTTTTTTTTATTTGTCTTTTGAAACTTCCCAAATATGAGTTTTTTTTTAGGCTAGAAGTGTATTAGATTAGAAAATAGGAGTTTTAATGTTTAATTTGAACATAGTTTAATGGTTAAGTCATAAATCTCATCGAGAGTTTAAATGTCCATCCCCATACATTGTTGTACTAAAAATAATTTAATGTATATTGTCTTTTATTGACAATCTATTTATTCTTTTAACTTTTTAAATTAATAGAGAGGTGTAGAGATTGAAATATCTAACATCTTAATTGATAATATATATTTTAATTAATTGAGTTAGATTCATGTCCGCACAATCTATCTATTGAGCTGCCAATAAAGTTTTTAAGTTAAATTATTAATTTTGTTTTAAGATTTAAAATTTTTGGTTAAAATACTAGTTTGATCTCTCTGCCTTCAGCCTTGGTTCATTTTGGTCATCGTACTTTGAAAGTGTTCATTTTGGTCCCTATACTTTAAACTTCAGTTCAGTTTAGTCCTTGTATTTTGAAAATGTTCATTTTAGTCCTTATACTTTTAAAAAGTGATCATTTTAGTCCATATTTATAAAATTTTAACACATATTTTACGCATAACGACAACTCTTTAGTATAAAGTAATGTTTACATTTGAAGAAATATATTGATTTTAATGCCGTGATTAAATTGTGATATAAAAATGATATTAAGAAGAAAATTAAAGGGCTAAGATGGTCACTTTTTAAAAGTAGAGAGGTCAAAATATACATTTTAAAAGTACGGAGACTAAAATAAATCAAATTTTAAGATATATAGACCAAAACGAACATTTTCAAAATACGAAAACGAAAATAAATCAAAATTGAAAGTAGAGTAACAAAACTAGTGTTTTAAGTTTTAACCAAATTTTTTCGATTTGATGGGTATAATTTAATTAAATTGACGGTTTTTATTAATTGGTACTTGCGGCCGGAGAGAAACACGTGGCGAGAAATGAATGGCATACGGGCCTGAGAGGTGAAACACGTGGCAGGTGCATGGTTTTAAGAAACAGAAACAGCAGCTGCCGTATTTTTAGTTTGACCATTCAAATTTAAAATTAAAATAAGAACTTGCCACGTGCCACCTGCCTTCCCCCTTAATTTCCCAAGTTACTATTTTTTTTTTATTCTTTTGAAACTTTTCTTTATAAATAAATAAATAATCTATGTTGCTAGTTTTGGAATTTTCTTTTTCTTTTTTAATCTAGAGTTTTAGTTAGATGGTCAGTTCGACTTTTTTAAGAAAATCAAATTGGATGGGTAGATTTGCTTACTTTTTAAAAGAAAATATAGACTTTCTTCTATAATTTTATCTAAAAATTTCAAAATGTTGAATTTAGTATTTGAATTTAAAAAATCATGATCTCATTAGTAATTGATTCAAATGAGTTAAGGTAAATTTTAAAAAATTTTAAGGGAATGAGATTCAAACCATGGCGGCCATTTACCTTCATGTTTTTTTACAATCAAATGCAATAAGGTCAAATGATTATATTGTGAGGTTAGTCGAGTCGTGAGCAAGCTCATATTTGAAACTCAATATTAAAAATTTTTTAGTTGGAGATTACATTAACTAATTTTTTTAAATAAAACTATTTGAATTAACTAGTTAAATTATACTCATGTTGGCAATTTAATTTAGATCTTATTTGATAATAATTTTATTTTGAGTTTAGAAACTTTATTTTTCACCTATATGTTCATTTGTTTTGTTATATAGGTTTTTGCAAACATTTTCAAAATATAAGTTAAATTTTGAAAACTAGAAAAAGAGGCATTTACAAAACTTTATTTTGTTTTTTAAATTTGATGATAGATTCAAATATATTTTTAAGAGATGTGAAAAAGTTACCTAACATTGGAAAATAATTTTTAAAAATATAAAACTAAAAAAGAAAAAGATGGTACAAGAGTTACGTCAAAGAGATAATAGAAGAATGTCTTCTTCGCTTGGCTCTTCCTTCAAATGGATAAACAAATGGAGTATATTTCTTGAACACTCCTAATTATTAAAAAACAAAAAAAATATAGAGTTTAAAGAAATTAAACATTTTTCAAAATACTAAAGAAATTAATAATTAATACATGGCTGATATAGTTTTAATATGTATATTAGTTGACACTAATATGGATTTACTGTACAAATCGAAGTTCTGAACCCCTTCTCTTATAATCGCTCCACTCCTTTACTTCTTTCTTTCTTTTTTGGTAGACTTGTTTATAATTAATGTAAAAAACCCGTCATTTTTAGCCTAGAACTAGTTCATATTTGAAACTCAATATTCATCTTACTTCGTACCTGCATCCTTTCATAAGTGTAGAGATCAAGATACAAATAAATTTCAAGTTTTTTCTTCAATTCAACCATTTGTGAGATTAGATTTAGTTTAGATTTCCTATTCTTATTATGATTAGGAATCCTAGTATTATAAAGAGGTTGTTTGTATGAAGCAATTCAATTCAATGAAATCTTATTTGTTATCCTCCCTACTTTCTCTCCTCTCCTAAAAGTTTAACGATAGCAAACTATCAACTTGTACGATGAATCTTATCAATTGAACTAGGCTCTTAAGGCTCTTAAGATCCGCCAAAATGAGATTTTAACTTAAAAAGTAAAAATGATAAACTACATATTATTTATTGTTCAAAAAACATAACAAAATAATTGGAAAATATATTAGCAAATAAAATACCTAGTAACCATGATTCAATTATCTCCCTGTAATTATTGGACTAAAAAACAATATAGCAAAATATAGTTTGGTTTCATTAAATTATGAAACAAAGAAACAGCAAGAGATAATAAAAAGATACCAGAAAATGGGAATTGAATGAAATAAAATAGAATTGAGATTCAAATTTGAAATTGAACTTTGGGAATCCCAAGTGGTCAAAAGAATTGAATAATGGTTTTAAAAAAAGTATATATTGGAGGGAGGTGTTTGGAAAGTGGGAAAAGGGGAAAGAAAGTGAAAGAAAATGATTTTTGTTAATGAATATGGGAATTAAAAGAGGGACTGAGTCAAATAAATAAATAGCTTCAAAAATCACAATCAAAGCTAATAAATTGACATTTGCTGCAGACTTCACAAATTCCAATGCCATATCATATCATTCACCACAAAAACTTTTTCCCTTTTTCCAAATTAATTGTTTAGGATAAATTTCTTTTGTTCTTTTTTAATTTTCTTTTCAAATCTTTTGTCTACTTTCTATGTATATTAATTTAGAAAGTTCAAATATTTCGCTGAGCACAAGTTAGGTGATTTATATAAAGTGAGAATAATGGAAAATCCATTTGAACTGATTCAATTAGTTGTATTTAGCAGTAATGTAATGTCCGACTAGAATGAATCGAAATCACATTCGAATGAGAGGGATCTTAAGACCATAGAAAGTATCATTAATAAAGTTTAAAAGAAATGATAGTTACTACATATATTAACAATGTGCGTCTTCCTTTTCGGTAACTCAATCGTAAGAACTACAAAGTTAAGCTTGCTTGACTTGGAGCAATCTTCGGCTAGATGACCATAATGTATCTTGAAAGGACTTGAGTTGGTCTGTATCGATAGTCTAAGCTCTTCTAAGTAGCTTAACTCGGGGCGTTATAAGTAATTATTGACATATATTTTCTAGTTAAGACATATATCATCAATCAAAAATTTAGAAGTTCAAAATCACACAAAAAATATTGTTGAGCTAAAAAAAGAAAGTAAAACCTTTAAATTCGATGTATTAAAAGGAGTAAAAGTTTGTCTTCAATTTATTAGGTTTACTGTAAACAAATTATATATTTTTTGTAAAATATTACCATTCAAACAATAAGATGGGAGAATGTAAAAGGAAATGTAGAATGCTAGAATTAGAAAAATTTTACATTCTTTTAATGAGTTAATTATAAAATTCAATATATATACCTTTAAGTACATTTAATTTTAGAATATCTAAAGTTTTGGCATCTTAAAAATATTTCAACTACTTTGTTCTTTATAAATTATTAAACGATTATGTTCATTTTGAACTAATTATACTATTAAAAATATTTTTTATTTAAAATTTAAATTATACTATTCATAAATATTAAAATAAATTACATAAACACGTGTTATTCAAAATAATGTTGATTTATTATATAAATTAATTTCTATAGATTAAAATTAATTATTTAATAGTCAAAGCGAGCATAGTTGCACGGTGATTTTACAAATAAAAATAACCTCTTTTATCAATATGAAATTTTTAGTAATCTAAAGATTAAAATCGTATAAACTCTAAAATGCACAAAATCCCCACCCAAATATTGTTCTATTAAAAGAAAATCATAAGAAAATTTTGAATTGAAACAACGTGCTCTATTCATAAAAGTCTAAGGCATTAAATGGATATAAATTGCAATACCTTTCACAACTTTAAAGAAAATACCCTACAAATCACATATTAATTTAAAATAAAAATATCGTAACCATTCAATTAAAATCCAAAAATAATTAATAAAATTAACCGTCCGAAAAAGTATATTAAAAAATTGAGGAAAAAAATATAGCTATTTAACATTGGGATAATTTCGAATATAATATTAATTTTCTTTGTATTATGAAAGCAATTAATTAACATATAAAATAAAGTTTGATTCATATGACCAACTATTTAAGGTTTTCAAATGAGAAATGTAATTAAAAAAAAAATTTGTATACAACAGCTTATCTTATAATTGAAAATGTAATTAAAGTTGCTCCTAAATCAATTGGCTGTCTATTTTAAACTAAAATGGGACCTAAAAATTGCCTTTTGAAGTATTCCTCATTATGTTATTATATGATTAGATCTAATAATTTTTATTATCAACATTCTAAATAGTAGCCATGGACCCACCAAGTTGATTTTAATTTTTTTTTTAGTTCCCAAGTTAATTCTTTGTATTTGTATAACTAAAATATTTAGTCCCCTGTCACCATGCATTGCTCTATAATGATTTTGTTTTATATTTTATATTTTAAAATTGCCTTGTTATATTAGTTTGTTAGGAAGAAAAAAGAGGACAGTCGAATGTCGAACAGCTAAGGGATATACTGATTTAGTGACGTTAGTTCGACCGCAAGGGATGAACCAAGTCTAACTCGCCTTATTGTTCCGCCATCAGCACGCCCGTCCATCGTCAGTCTGGCCACGATCGAAATTGAGGGAGAGAATCTCAATCTTCTTTACCAACCGATTAAGCTTCAATCATTTATAAGAAAGTTGGGTAGTCTGTTGTCCATGTAAGTTTAAACCCTTCTAAATACATTACTCACTTTCTTCAAAGTGTTCATTTCTATTTTGTAGGTCGTTCGACTTACGAAAGAGATAATCCTTATTGTCCGAACAAACCATTCTCTACGAAACAAATAAAAGTGGAAAGGACAGACTCCATCCCATAGCAAATAAATGGAATCTTCAAAAGGCAAAAACAGCTCAAAAAGGAAAATAATCAATAAACTATATTTATAATTAAAAAAAGAAAGAAAAAAAAAAAAGAAAACAGCAACACATAGTAGCTTGAAATCTGGGATTATTTGATGGGAAAAAAATGAAACATTCCAATAATTATTTTTTTAATATATATATATATGGGCTGAGCTTATGGGGGCAATCATGGCTGTTTGTGAAGAATAGAACATTATCTATACATTCTGTGTAATTAATTATGTTAATTAATTCTTCACCAATACCTTACCCTTTTTGGCTTCCTTTATACTCTCTTTGCTTTGGATTTGGACACAAGTTTTTTCAAATGCCTTACTTATTATATTATATATTTGATTATGTTATATAATCACTACTATACTGCACTTTATAGTTTAGATTCAAATTTGATTGGAATTGCTTTTAGAAAATTACATTATTTAAGATTGGTATATAGTTCAAATATGTTCATGTAAATGCAAGGTGAAATATATTGAACATGCAAGGTGAAACATACTAAAAAAATCAATATAAATCAATATTCATTAATTCTACCGAGAATGATTCATTATCGATAACG
Source organism: Momordica charantia (assembly GCF_013281855.1). Lineage (NCBI taxonomy): Eukaryota > Viridiplantae > Streptophyta > Magnoliopsida > Cucurbitales > Cucurbitaceae > Momordica > Momordica charantia. The sequence continues at coordinate 25,114,908 of NW_028275167.1, read as the reverse complement.
TGACATGTAAGATTTACATTCTAGATTTATGATAATGTACTTTATTTGAACGTTAGATAATGAATCGTTATGATCCTAAAGTAACATTTTTAAATATAATTTTCCATTTGTGTATAAATCTTACATGTCACGTTCTCGCTTAGAACAATGAAAATCTACTAATCTAAACATAACTTGGTAGATAAGACACTTATTACCATCCCAAAGGTTTATGGTTCGATCCTCAACCACCAAATAATAGTTGAACTAAAAAAATCTTACAAGAGAGAGAAAAGAAAAGTAAAACAACTATTTATTTAGACCTGAGGAATATCAACGAATGCCGAAAATTTTAAGTGTTTGGTGATTCATCAATTATGCCATAAAAGTTAAGAAAATGACTCGTCTCTATGTTACAATGTCTTTGAATGGATCAACTCACCTCTAATTATTTGGATTTTCAATGTCAAATAATATCTTCACGCATTTCTTTTTTTGACCGAGTCATAAACTTAAATAGAAGATTTTTAGATTATCCATTATTTCTAAAGACTTAATTGTTACTCTTGAAAATGAATAAACTATCACTTAATCCAAAAACTTAAGTCGATGGATTTGGTAAATTTAATATATATATATATATATATATATATCAACGATTACAATAGAAAACAATTCTATAGGATCACAGCATAGAAAAAATATAAGAACGAAAACATTAGGAGGGATGATAATGATTAAAAGTGGAATTTAAGCAATTAGAAAGCCAAATAAGTTTTGGAAATTGGTTTGGGTTTTTAGTAAAATGTGTGTGGATGATGGTTTTAGGACATGAAGGGCTGTAAAGGGTTAGGTCTCAAACAAAATGTTGGACCAAAAAGTATTGGTATTGATTATTTGTTTTCTTTTGTTGACAACTAAAAACAATTCCATGTGCCCAATATGGAGCCCCCATTGCTATGCTACAAAGCTTTGTAAAAATAATAATAATAATAATAATAAAATTTAAACAATCTTTTCTTTTAGTATTGAAAACATTTCCAAAAAAGTAGATTACAAAATAAAGAAACAGTATTATAAACTTCATTTTACAAAGTATAGGAAAAAAGAAACTCATAGATTGGACGTTCCCACTTGACTAATAGTTTCGAAAGTCAGACTCTTCTGTTAAGTGAAATTACGAGTCTACCCTTCTCGAACTTAATGATTACTAAACAGGACCCTGTCCTTTATTTCTATTCTTTTCTGGTTATTAGATAGTCAGCTAGAAAAACTTTTTTGGATTGAAAACTCCAACACAAAACAAAATCAAACACAAGGGAGCAACAAAAAATTGAAAGAATTGAATGGGATTTGATAGGTCAAGTCCCATTCTTGCATCCCTTATAATTAGTCCTCCTTTCATTCACTCATCTCAATAAATGTAAGAAAAAAGATGAGCTGAATTAGTCAATCAAGTTATATGGTTAGGCAAATGAATTATTTATTATTGGTTTTTTTAGGAATAAATTAATTATTTTTGAGTCAAAGAAACTTCCTCACATAACATTAAATGAAGGGTATAAGAATTAAAAGGCCTTTCCAACTATAACCAGCTTATCACCCACCGTCCATTTGTTAATATTCTTGTTTTTTTCCTCTTATTTTCAGTTTTTTAGAAATTTGGTATACAATCCAAATTTTATTTATTGTTTTCATTTAGTAGAATGAATCCAGTTGACAGATTTGTTTTCAAATGATGTGAAAAAACAACGGCTTTAGCTTTTATGTTTTCAGTGTTTTCAGATTTTGATTTTGAGTTTGAAATGTTAAAATACATAATACATTAGGAAAATAAAAACTTTGATAAATATGTTATATCATGTTATAATATAACCGTACAAAATTTATAACATATATATTAATAAAACTATTAATATTACTTTTAGATTTAACTAAAAATTTAGTTACACATATCATTAGTTTACAAATATATTACTAAACATCTTGAATAATCTTTTAAATCGATATTAAATTTTCAAATATTCTATCAAACACAAAAAATAACCTCATTTTCATTGAATCCGATTTCTATTTAAGATCACCAACCAAACACACTTTAATAATGGTTCATGTTTTTTATTCTTATTTTTTAGAAAAGTAAAGGACAAAATCAAATTTATTGTCCCTGGTTTCCATTTTCAATTTTTTCCGAATCTTAAAAAGAAATATTTAGCTTATTAAATGTATAATAAATATTTAAAAATAAATATCACATAAAAAAATTTAAATATTTGATTTCAAAATTTAGTTTTCATAAAAGTTTTAATTTTAGATAAGAATTAGTTATCAAACACATTCATCTTACTTTTTTTTCATAAAAAAAAACAAATAACAAAGATAATAAATAATTATCAAATGTATTTCTATTTTTCTTCATTTAAAAATAATAAATATAAATGAAAACATTACCAAACAAATTTGTCAGTGAGTGCAAATTAGTTCTAAATTTGTAGTGGGTAGCCAATTTTGTATAACATTTAAAGATTGGCAAGCTTTTGCAATAAATTGAAAGTCGTGTGGTAACCCCTATAATTCCAATGTGGTTTATTCAATTTCCAAAGAAAATTGAACAAAAACTTAGTCATAACAATTTCTCTAAAATTATTTGCTTCTGTATTCATCTAGCAAATAAAAACTAATAATTTTTTTTTTCGAAATCCGTGTGTCCGAACCAGCTTGTGCGCACATCGACTAATCACGGGCCAACTGTCTAATCCTACTGCATTTGGTTGACAAAGTAACTCATAGGATATTAAATCCGAGGTAGGTGGTCACCAAATAAAAACTAATAATTTGGGAGTTTCTATACATATACATTTAGTTTGATTTCATAGCTAAAAAATTTTTTCAAAACAATTAAATTTGCTCTTTCCATAAGCACTTGCATACAATATTTCAGTGAAACAATAGTTAAAGCAACCAAAGGGGGGAAACCACTGATATTTATTGATAAATAAGTTCCACAAAACTCCTACCAACAAGATTACATGAATAAATTCAAAGATGAATGACAAATTCAGAATTCCTACAAATTTACAATCGGGAAAATTGCAAAACCACCCCTGAACTATAGAGATTGTTTCAATCACACCTGTTGCGATTAAAACCCTTAAACATGGTAAGATGCACAAACCACTGCTAAACTGTAACTATTGTAATAATCAAACCCTCGCATTATTGAATTGTTACGATCAACCCTAAAACTTTTACAATAACTTTTTGGTTTCTTGATCGAGATGTCAGCTCAGCATCAATCTAAGAACCAAATTCTAACTTGGATTAAATTGTAACAATCCTGGTTCAAGAGCGATTTGTACATTTTATGATTAAGAGTTTAATAATGACAATTTCGTAAATGTAAAGGAGTGATAGATCAAATTAAAAGCTTGAGGATGTGTATGTAACAACCTCTATTCAGGGGTGGTTTTTGCAATTTTTCCCTTCACAATTATAACACTACATATGGATTTCCAAACAATTGGATGGAACCTTTCGGGATCACATCCATGATGAACATGAAGCTATACAAAAGTTCAAGAATCAGTGTCTGATTCATTGAAGGTGCTGCACCCTCCGTGAACAAGGTAACTGGTGGTGAACTGTGCAAGGAGAAGAATGTACCTTTTTCTTGCACAGATCAATCTTCGTTTAACTTAGGTAGGAATTCCATGCTTCTGAAACCATTCAGGCATGTGGAATCTTTCGTACAGCACCGGCCTGACGTCGTTCTGCAGTGCGAGGTGCTTTAGAAGTGGAAGAATGACATCTAGAAGCTGTATATGGAGAGGAAGCCACATGAAAAAGATTGGTCAATAATTGAGTTATACTGTCGAGATGTACTAATTTAGAAAATTTCCTCACCTGGGAATCTTGTGGTTGCCCTGCAGAAAATGGAATGCAAGGAATTCCATTCAGAGGTTGCAATAAGAAACTGAAAGGGTTGTTGTCAACAATGACTGTTCTTCGTAGATCCTTTGACAGGCAGGAGAGATCCTTCACGTGATCTCGGAATTCCCTGTAGATTATGTAGCAGAACCACAATTTAAGTAACTTAGCTTGAACTTTTGTAGAAGCTTGTAAGGTTTCCATCCATCCAATATTTAAAATCCTACGTCTTTATAACATTACCTGTGAAACAATTAACACGATCCCCAACAACGGATATATGCTATTTGTTGAGAATCCATATATATGAATTAAATCTACCCAACCAATCAACTTAAGCTTTTGAATTTAGTGGTGGTTTATTCATCCTTAACATGGTATCAGAACGAGAGGTCTTGTGTTCGAACCCTTGTATCGTTTCCTCCCCATTTATAATTATTTCCACTTCTTTGTGCAATTATCCAAGCCCACGAGTGAAGGGAGTGTTGAGAATACTTACATTTTTGGTTTTTAAAACACTTTGAAAGTCAGTGCTTTTAAGTTTTAACATCTCAAGAGAACAGAATACTATACTCAGTTTCCAACTAATACCGTGAAAGTTAACTATTAACCAAACTAACAGGGATAGAGCCAAGAAGAAAGGTTTGCCCGTCTTAGTTTGTCGCAATTTAAAAAAGTATATAAAATAATAAAGATTTTGTAGTTTTCCTTTTAATTTGCGTCCCCTATATATAATATATACAAACTTAGAATGGAAAATTTTGTCCCTCCCAAAGAAAATTTGTGATTGCACAAGCTTTTTTACACTTGATCACTGCCTGTACCATTAATAAATTATGAACTTCTTAGGCCTAAATACAGTAGTTAAGCAAAGTTTTACTCAAACTCCTTAATGATTCAAACTTGTTCTTGGAAAGGGCAGGTTCAATCCCTTGGGATTCAGTAATTCTATAAGTAAGTATTGTGTCTTTGCTGACTTGAAGTTGACACTCTACCCACCTAGATAGAAGTAAAAATAGAAAATATTTGCTGTAACTAACTACAAGAACAAAAGGGAAAAAGCTTAGTACTTACGTGCTAATTGTTGAAGGCCTATAAAGTCGAAGACTAAATCGATTTTCTTCATCTATCCTGTCAACAAGTGGTCTCGCGTACCCTGAGACATATACATATATGACATTCTTCAGATTTCATTTCTTATTTTCTTTGATGGGTAGTAGAGGATTCTTACTTGACAATTATGATGGATGGAAAGAGAACGGACCTTCAAGACCAGCTGTGAAGAGCACAAGATCTGCAAACCCGCCTAGTTGGTGTAAGAAATCGCGCAAACCCGGACGCTCGAAGACAGTAACATAGTTGACCTTAGGCTTCCCTTCACAGTCCTTCAAGTAGCAGCATATACAAGTGAGATAGTTTTACTTTTACTGAAACCCAGAGAGAATCAAATTACACACAAGGTTACCGGAAAGGAAATTACCTTGTCTGAAGATACGCACTCGAGTTCGAAACACTTCAGTCCAGCTTCTATTGCTTGACTACGAATAACACCAGGCAAACTAGACGTCTCATATGCGCATATGAGAGTTTCATCCAAGTCGAGAACTATCTGAAATTGCTCAATGTCAAATGCATAATCTATAAATGAAATACACAAGGGGAACAAAAGAAAGGGAAAAAGTGGAATTGAAGGAAAAAAGTATGCCACCCCCAACCCAGAGAAAGAAAAGGGAAAAACAACGGAAGAAGAAAGAAACAACAATCCTCTAAGTGCCTTTATGGAACTAAATGAAATTTTTGAAACCACTCAACTTCACACAGCATCTCCACAAACTTCTGGCATTAGAAATTTTACAGAGCAGCGGAGAACATTTCCAGACAGATCGTAAATCATAACATGCAGTTCTAAGACGGAAGAACATAGTTACTTCAAATGTTCCAAAGCTAGATTCCTTCATCTACTGAATGAATCGCCAGCATGCAATACAGTGGAACCATAGGCAGTCAAGTTGAAGTTTCCCTGTCCCTATTTTCATTTAAGAAAATGTACATTCCTCCTTCCCCAAAGTCTACGCCGTGTTAAATGTTACTCCCAAACTCTCAAAAAATTAGGCAAAACATCATTGCCATAGACCCCAATAAATTCAAAATTAAGCAAATGAAATCAGCAGAAACCATTCCTCAGTTGCAAGAACAGTCGAGAAATTTTGGGGGAAACCCCACATTCATCAAGCGAAATCAACAAGAGAAAATGAGAATACCGTTAGCTTCTCCACACGCCCGTCGGACTCTTCATCATCTTCAACAGAGGCGATATCAACGGCGGAGGCGGCGAGAAAGTCGTGGTCAGGGAGCTCAACGACCGGCAAGGGCTTAAAAGACGGAGACGAAGAATCAGTTGAAGAAGAAGAAGAAGAAAGAAGACGAAGATGCCCGAGAGCTCTGAGGATCTGAACGAAGATCTGGAAGAAGAAAGCCAACCAGTTCAACAGCGTCTTCCACACCTGCAGAGTCCTCGGCGAGTAGACCTCCGGCTGAGTCAACTCAGCCATAAGCAGCAGAACAACAACAACAACCACCTTACGGAAGCTGAACGGAACCGCCTCTGGGAATCTCCAACGAGTAAAATGCACCGGAAAAACTTCGCCGCTCCGATGGTTCGTTAATGGATAAAAAGAAAACCAAGCGGCTTCGAAATTTCTCCTCTGTGTGTATATATATATAGAAAATGGCTCCGGCGGAGGGGGGCGGTGGAGGAGGAAAGTGGGGCCACGCTCCTTGGGGGCGCGTGGAGGAGATGAGTGTAGTGACAAGTGGGAGCGTGGGGAGGACGCGCGTGGGTGAGAGTGGGGGAGAGGAGGGGATTTTTGAAAGGAAGGAAAGTGAAAGAATCGGCCAATCAGAAAAGACAATCCTGGTCCTCCTTTAAGACCATGTCATTGGTAATTATAGATGATGACAGAGGGTGGGATTCGGTACTTCCGAGACCACTTGAAACCAATTATTTTAGTAATATACATTTTTTTTAACATTTCGTAATATGAATTATATTATTAATTTATGTTGGGTTGAATTCAAGTTGAAATTGAAAAAGAAATAATCGATGAAACCAATCGGAAAGGTGTTTCGACTAGTTTTAATCAATGTACGTTGATTAATAAATTTTATTCTAGACTTTTAATTTCATCCATTCGATTAGATAAATCTAAAAGTAAAGAAGCATAGTTCAATCGACATATATTTTCAATTAAGAAGTTGTAGTTCAAATCTCTTTCCCAACATGTAAAAAAAAAACTCATTACTCCGAAAATTCGATAATTCGACAAGTAAGGTCGAGCCGACCTATATTTCCTGATTGGCCGACCTTTGTTGCATTTGTAGACGCGAAACTCGCACTCTGCCTTATTTCTCACATATGCAAAACTATTATCTATCAAACATTTGATCTGATAAGTACTGATTTGAGTGTTAAAGCTATTTCTCTCTTTTGCAGATCTTTTCATTCGTTGGTCATACAAATTCGAGCTTTGTCGTCCTTCAATCATTTTCTTGATCGCTTACGTAATTATCTCTGAAGTTTCATCAATTTTATATCATTATATTTGACGCACATTATAACATATATATATATATATATATATATATATATATATATCAATTATTTAAATAAAAAGTTTTATAGAATAATAACTATTCACTTGGTGCCATTAAAAATTTAGGAAAAAAAATCAAGTTACATTCCAGCCAACACATGGGAGATAAAATAAAATAGAACATCACCCAATTGATTATGTCATTGATTTCAACATTTTGACTATATAATTAAAAAGATCATTGTCCATTGATATTGATATTTTCATCCCAACATGTAATTTTGGATAAGATCATTGAAACAATAGTAAAGAAAAGAAAATATGTATATATTTTTATAATTATTAATGTTACTATGTTACATGGTGCCAATTAAAAATATTGTGAGGATTGGAAAATGAAAAATGACACTTGTTTTTATCCAAACAAACAAAGATTTATGCCTTTTAATTTCGTTTGAAATTTGTATTTGATTTTGGTAGAACCAAAGTTGTCTATTTAGTTACTTTGTTTGGTTAATTAAACAATTGATCATAATTATGACCATAAATAATTATTATTTGAGGTGATAAAATAGAGCATGTGGGGTGCAAATAATTCCAAATTTGCCAATTGTTGGTCTTAGTGGGTGGTCATTGGTTTCTTTTCATAAAGAAGGAAATTTGTAAGAGTGGTTTTTTTTTTCTAATTTTAAAAAGATGACATTTTTATACAAAAACAAGTAGTTTTCAATCAAATCATTTTTGTAAATTCTATGATTTAGGTTAGGTATACCATTTTTGTAATTTTACACTTTATAAAGTTACTTTTGCTACCAACCTAATGACTAATGAGAGGTTACTAAAGCCATTATTTAATTTGATTTTATATCTTACAATAGTAGTTTTTGGGCCATGGGATGGCTTAAATTTGCCCAAAACATTCATCTCTAAAATCTCATTTGTAGTTTTTAGTTTTATATTTTAAAAAATTAAGTTTGTTTTCTCGTAATCTCTTTAGTATATTATTCTCAAAAGACGATTCCATTGGCAAGAATATTTTGAATGTAATCTCGTAATCTCTTTATATTTTGAATGTAAAGAAAAAGCCATTTGATATATTTCTCAAAAAGAAAAAGGGAAATTTTAACAAAATGTCTATAGAGATGGCTAGAAAACAAATCATAGAAAATTTTCCATTTGCCCAATAAATAAAATTTGAAACTATTGAATTTGCTCTAAAATTATATAGTTGAATATTACCACTAAAATTCCTTGAATTAACTATTTGAGCATTGAATTTTTACCGTTTCGTTAAATATTTCTTTTCCTTGAAAAATCTTTTTTTTTTTTCCTTTTTGCGAAAGGGAAAAGTTTCTATTTCATTCTCTTGGGAAATTTTTAGATAATTTTGGAGTAATAAATATGATATTTAAGGGTTCATTTCGAGACGTTTTTATTTCTGGTATTTTATTTCTGGTATTTTATTTTTTTTTATGAGAAACATGAGAATTTGATAACTATTCCTATTTTCATTTCTCATTTTAAAACGACGTATATATAGCATAATAAGAGTTGAATATTCTTAAAATAAGACTATCTAGAGATGATTATTAGCATTGTTTCGCAATATTTAGTTAAGATATATCTACGGATAAAAAGATCGTGGGTTTGAATACTCACTCCACATGGTGTTACTAGAGTAAAAAAAAGGTTAATTATTAATTATGTAAATTATGAAGTTGATCAATTAATATTATATTTTAATTAAGAAAATTATAATTACAACCACTTTTTACATATTCACAAATATTTTAGAAGTTGAATATACTTAATGGAATTTATTATAGAATTAGGTCAGTTTTTTTTTTATTATTTTTAAAGTTGTTGGGTTAACCAATTAAATATTTGAGATAAATAATTATATTTAAATACTATTTTAATTTTTTTTTGGTCTATTTTGATATATGTAGTTTTAAAAACATTTATTTTGGTCCTTCTACTTTGACTTTTTTATTCATTTAGTCTTTACCCTTTTTTATATATTTTAAAATGGATCATTTTAGTTTTTATTTACAAAATTTTATACACAATAGAAATCTTAATACAATTTTATAACTATATTTCAAAAAAATTAGTTAGTTCATGCTAAAAAGTAAAATTGTAATAAAAATAAATAAGTTAAAATAAAAAATGTCACTTTTGATCATTTTGGAAGTATGAGGACCAAAATAAACAAAGGTCGAAAGTACGTACAGAGACCAAAATAAACCTTTTAAAAATACATGATTAAAATAAATTAAAATCGAAAGTATGGAGATTAAAATCGTACATTGAATTGTATAACTTTTAAGTGCCAACATGATGTAATAAATCACTGTGATTTTTACTTAGTTCTAATTTATAGTATACCATTATTATCTAGATTATTTGTGAAAGTTTAACCAAAATATAGATATTAAAATAAACTTTTTGAAATTGTAGTAACCAAACTTTAAAATTAAAAAAAAAAAAAAAGAATTGTGAATGTGAGACAAAATATTATTATACTTTTACCTTTGAAATTTCAACCTAAAAAGCCGCCAACTCATTTTTCTTTTCATTTGTGCAAAATGGAATACCAGAAATAGAATCCATAATTTTCCAAATTGACGGCTTTTTGTTTTTGCCTTTTTCATTTTTTTATAGAATACCTTTTTCCTTGTTTACCCTTCAAAATATGGTGGAATTGGAAATGTATCCGTTTTCTCTCTAAAATAATATTATTAATAGTATATTGGTATTTTAGAAAATCAATTTATCTCCATAAACTATGCCCGTTAAATCAATTAAAATCTTAAACTAATAATTGTATTAATTAAAAAATATATATTTATTTTAAACTAAAGTTTCGCATTAAGACTAGTGACTAGGGGAGCTTGATAATATGCTTCTACAACGTAAAGAGCCAACGAGAATAATTATGCATCCACAATAATAGATCTTGTCAATTTAAGAGACTTTCGAGTAAGATCAACAGTTCCATTAGACTCTCTACAACCATGCATATAAGAAATATCTTAAAAAGTATCCAGCTAAAATTTTGATATCTCCTATCGTTGCAACTTCCCACTGCCAATTTATACCCCTATTTATCAAACTAATGGCTTCCACGAAGTCAAATTCAACTAAAGCTTTCCTCAGCCTTAACCTCAACGCTAGCTGCATCCCCTCCCAAATCGCTATGATTTCCACCAGCAAAGGGCTCATAGCTTCATGAAAATCTACCAACATTACTAAAATTTCTATGCATATTTCTCCAACCATCTTAAGACAATTTTGCATAAGTTTTTTTTGTTTATGCATCTCTCTGACGGATTTTGTTTAGTCCATAGCCCTGATCTTTGTATATTGGAATTTTTTCCTTATGGTTTTATGGATACTAATTTTTTGATTCCGTATTGGCCATTGTGTTCCAATTTTCTTGATGGTTTTCATAAGTTTTTCAATGATCAATGATGCTTATTTTCTTAATTTATTTTGTTAAGAAAACTTGATTTGATATTATATTCTTTTGTGTCAATGTTGAAATTGGGTATTTCGACATGTATGTATTAACCTTGTTATTTACATGGTCAATTATTTACGTAGAATTTACTTTGTTTCGTTATGCTCCATGCTGCATAATTTAATAGCACCTTTATAGTTAATTATCGTTGGGATAAAATTGTTTGGTGGTGTTATTTGTTTATTATGTTTAACAAATTTTGAGAAAGTATTTTGTGTGATGAATTCACAAAAATATCATTGACGATTCGAATTCCATACCACATGGTGGTAGAAATCAAAGGGTAAAAGTCCGAGTAGTCTAATGACAATGAGTTCAAATGATAACAACAAAAGATGTTATTCTATCTCAAAACTTTGTGTTTGACACAGTTTCTCAAAGAGGATGCTCCTGGTATGGTTGAAGGAGATGAGTTTCTATAATTCACGAGAGTTATGATTTCATTATTGTGAATGAGTGTGGATGTAATTACATGTTGAGTAATTACTATATACAGTAATATCATATTTTATATGAAATTAACTTTAGCGGCATGATTAAATGCTTGAATTGGATGTGGTTAAATATCCAAATTGCTTTTGCAATTAGTACATTTTTGTTATGAATGGTGTACTTTAAAGTATGCATATAATTATGTTATGAAGTTGTGGAAAGGTAACTTCATATAAAAATTTGAAATTGTGGGGGTACATTGCGAAAGCGAAAAGGTTCTCTTAATTAAGTCTAAGAGATTGTTATTGATGTAAACCTCCATTTATCTAAAAGATATTGGCTACAGTATTTCACAATTGAACCATTGTGCATAGTTGGTAGTCTAATAGATCTTACAAATTGCTCATTGTTTGACTTAGCATATGCAGCGATTGGACTTAGCACATGCAGTGAGTAAATTTAGAAGATTTGCAAATAATCTTGGAAAAGATTATTGGGAAGTGACGATCATACGGATATTAAAAAGTATTAAAAATGATGGGTTGCACTTGTACTTTGATGATAAAGTGATGAAAAATTAGTTTTTTGATACCAATGATGCAAAATCTAAACGTGGAATTATCATATTCAATGGAATATGAAATCAAGTGCAATTTTTAATCTATAATGGTAAGTCTCGACATATAAGTCGACGACATAATACCATAAGACAGTTGCTCTCTAATGGAATTATATCAATTGATTAAGTGAAATTAAAGGATAATATTGCGGATCCGCTTACGAAAGCTTTGGCAAGAGAGCAAGTGAAATTGTATTCAATAGGAATGGGTTTGAAACCTATAATATAAAAGTTGACATAATCGTAACCCAACCTAGCTGCCTGGAGATCCCAATTTCTAGGTTCAAAAGGGAAAACAAATTTATGTATACAACTCAGAGGAGCACTAAATTCATAACCTTTCCTATTATAAAAATTAGTGCTAACCTGGAAACGAATGAGGTTAAGAGATGTCTTTAATGACTCTTTAGCTCTTTTATAAGAGTGGAGTATTGCCAGGACACTCTTTAAAGAAGTCACCTATGTGGGTGTGAAATGGCCACTTCTATGAGAATTTTCAAGGCCGAATTCTCTAAAAACACTCATGAAACCATGCGGTATTCAGTACCAAAATGAATACAAACATGAGAACCATTAGTATTTCGAAGAATATCTATGTAATTATTATAGACTTGATTTACTCTTAAAAAGTTAGTTCAAAGTTCTTTAACTACTGATCGGCTATGTAAAACTCTATAGTTTTACTAAGGAAAGTTCAAAGTCTTAGACTACTTATCTTGATGTAGTTATTCTTCATGAGTAATCGTACACATTTTTTAAAATAAATTTTATTCATGTGGGGGATTGTTGGAATTTATTGAATAAAATTATTTTTGTTAAAATTGAAAAATCATAACTTTTCATGAACTTGTGCGTATTTTGTAAAGATTATGTCCTTTTATTAAAAGACATAACTTTACATGAAAAGATTAGTCTATAAATACGTGGTTCTTCTCAGTTTTGTAAGACAGGAAAACTAATCCCTCAAAATTCTATTTTTTTCTTCTATATGAGTACTGTGAGTTTGTTGAGTCATGTGTGTGAAGTGCTGCATTCACAGGTTGGTATATTCGTCCTATCTTGAGGGACAATTATTCATGAAACCTTGAGCAGTGTAGAGGGAACAAAATTGTCTTAAGGAAACAACACTACGTTGGGTTCGGATTTTTAATTTTGTGTTTCCTTAAGTTTTCTAGGCATATTTCTCCAACATTCACAAGTTGCATCTGAATTAATCTTCACTAGACCCATTGGAAAATCATTAACAAACAATTCTCACACTCGAGTACACTTCTTTATATACAAGATCAATGAAATATTAGAAAGAAACGCTTTAATTGAGTGGTGGCAGTGACTCTCATCAATATGATCCATTTTTCATCTTTTCTTTATTTTTTTTATGGACTTTCAATTTTCAAGTGTCTAATTTTTTACCCTCTAACCTAAGTGGGCCTACCAGTAAAGCAACATGTACTTGATGAGGCGAGGGAGCGGTTTGGTTTCGTAGAACGCCCTCGCAACAGGAAGATGATGTTGTCATTGGAAAGGAAAAGCTTCTTTCTTTGTATAGTTCTCACTCCTCTCCATGACTGTAGTGTGATATTTTAAAAAATAAAATAAAATTGAGCGGCTTTTTTTGTTAATGACTTGTAAGTTTGTATATTAGTATAATTTCACTCTTATTTATTTCATGTTTTATACTTTTAACTATTTAATCAATATGTTGTCATTATTCAAGTTGCACATATTTATAAATTATATATTTTGTTCTTTTTAAGTATGTTAAAAACCACGTCAAAAAAAAACTTTTTAAAAAATATTAAACAAAATTTACCAAACACCATAATTTAACTAGTTAAATATCTTATTTTTATATAGTTAGACATTAATATTTGTTCACTTTGAAATTTGAATTTTGTACACTGCATTTATGATGTAATATTCAAAATTGTGAAAGGTAATAATTTACATATTTATTGAGAAAAATGATAGCCTCTTAATTTATTACACAAAATTTCTTACTAAAGAATTAAATTATGTTTTGTAATGTGCTAGTGGTCAAAATTCAGAATCGGCATGTGTACACACTAACTCAGTTCGAAGTCATCATAAGGTATAAAAAACGGACTCTCTGTATTCGTTGATCTGATCCATGTCGAGAATGATATTAGCCGACCAGAGGAATTTCACCTCAGGTCCGACCACCGACATGGGATCTGATAGTTGTAACTGTTGGTCGGAACGGCTCCAATGGTTTCGTCTCCCCTGTCTGCCTATAAAATGAACGCTCCACCCCATTGATGAGGTACGCAATTATGTCTGAGAACGACCTAGTACAGCTCAAGCTCACTCTAACTTGGACGTCGAAGTGTTTTGTTCCTTGGATAGGTTTTTTTGTCACCTGAGTTCGCACCTTGACAACTCGTCCCGATTAACACGTGACCGAACTTTGAAACTCGACAAAAAACTGCATCAATATAATGAAATCAAAGGTAGAAGGGACTTTAAAGAAACCAAAAAATATTCATTATATAAATTTGGTAGGTGATTTTGTAGATTGCAGGCTATGGATACCCAAGTACTTGGGCTGGGCCTCCCAAGCTACTCTATATAACAAAATAAATGTTTTTTTTTGGGCAACATGTTAAATTTAGCTTTAGTTCATTTTAGTCCATACTATCAAAATATTTATTTTGATTATTGTACTTACTTTGTTTTATTTTAGTTCATGTACGTTCAAAATTATTTGTTTTGGTTACTATACTTTTAAAGAGTGGCCATTTCCTCAATTTTATTTTTAATATCATTTTTTCTGTCACAATTTGAACACGACATTACATTTAATATATTTATTGAAATGTAAACATAATTTTATATTAAAGAGTTTCTGCTATTTAATATATTTATTGAAATGTAAACATAATTTTGTATTAAAGAGTTTCTGCTGTATGTATAATTTGTGTCAAAATTTTGCAAATAAAGACGAAAATGGTTATATTTTTAAAAATATAAGGACCAAAATGAACATTTTAAAATTACATTGGCTAAAATGAACTAAAGTTTTTTTTTTTTTTTTCATAAAAGCTAAAATGAACTAAAGTTTAAAGTATATAAACCAAAATGAACATTTTGAAAGTACAATTTACTAAAATAGTATTTTGACCTTAAATTTAAGAATAATGTTTAGGTTCTTACTAGTTAATAAATATCTCGTGCTTAACATCATTAAAAAGGTGAGAGCTAAAAGAGATAAGGCATAAAATAAGATATAGAAAAATATATATTTTTTTTAATAAATAGCTGTCATTTTTTAATGATGGTAAATAGGTAGTAACTAAATATTGTTCAAAATTTAATTTAAAAAGAAGTACAACATCATCTTTGAGTATCTTTAAAATACAACATTTGTGAAGCGGATGGAACAATTTTTTAAATTTTAGAGACTAAAAATATTTTTCATCTTAATGATATGTAATATTTACGTATATCAGAAATTAATGAAAGAATAACAATAATAATAGAAAAAAAGAAGCAAAAAAAGAGGGATGATATCATGCATCTGGTTACTAGTCCGAGAGTATTTCAATACAAAAAGGAAAAAAAAAGAAGAGTTTAGGCAACAAAATATACATAAATCAACTTTCTAATAAAAAATAGTGTTATTTTGGGATATTAGTAGATACAATTTATATTTTATTAGCTTAATATTTGTATTTCTTAATGTAGAAAAAAAAGTTCCATTGTTCTAAACATTATATTCCAATCCTAAATGCGAAATCGTACCTGGTAGCCAATCCTAAGTTTGTTAGCGGGCCTAATTTTCCAAACAAAATACTGGGGGTAGACTTTATAGCTTGATAGGGTCCATGGTGTTGAGTGAATACATTAAACATTATTCAAGTGTTATTAGTAAAATTTGTTGTGATAGTCGATAAAGAGAGAA
Source organism: Momordica charantia (assembly GCF_013281855.1). NCBI lineage: Eukaryota > Viridiplantae > Streptophyta > Magnoliopsida > Cucurbitales > Cucurbitaceae > Momordica > Momordica charantia. The sequence goes on along the minus strand of NW_028275167.1, from coordinate 25,098,913 downwards.
TAACCTATTTTATAGCATATTGCTTTGCTTGACATTTACTTAGCATAACTTTTTATATATATATATAGATTAAAGAAGATATAGCCAATGATATCAAGTACCACATTTAATACGAGTATACTCACTGTCCTACCCTTGAATCAGAAAAAAAAGAGGGTAGGTCCCGTTGCCTACTGCATCATACAGCTCTAAGTTTCTTAATGACTTATAATAATGGTCATATTACCAAAACAAAATTTAAACTTTGACATAATATACATTACCTACCTAATGTATCAATTGATCTCTAAAATAATAGATAAAAGTAAATTAATATAACACAATTTGAACAAGACAAGAATAACCAACAACCCTCCCAATCCCCACATCTTATGACGTTTTAATATAGTTTAAAATTAAAAAGAAGTTGGGAGTAGATAAATAATATAATTTATATTTCAATCATTATCTCTTAAAATAGCATAATTTGAACCACATGAACATGATTTAACACTTAAAAGACATATCATTCAAGTTTTAGAAGACTGGAAGTTGGAGGCTGCACTGAAAAAAGCACCATTCAAAACCATAAAAAGAGCGAAAAAAAAAAAAAAGAAGTCAAACTTAGTTTATTACATCAATTTCAAATCTTTATAATCCAAAAGAAGGTAAAAAAAATTGAGCTTTCCTTGCAAAGGTTAAAGGATTTACTTTGCTTGTGGAAACCTAGTAACCCATAAAAGATTATTAATTTCTTAATGAGTTTGTAGAATAAATTGAAGAGAAAGCATATTAATTAGGAGATGAGAGACTGTGTTTAACTTTAATTGCCGTGATTAGATTAGATGGTTAAAGCTTAATTACAATTACAAATAGCGTTGATCGATTACGCGAAAGCCACAGAGAAGAGAAAGAAGAGAACCCACCTGACGAACACTCCGTTTTACGTGTCCGTACCAGAGTCTTTATCGATGATGCTCACTCGGCAGTGATCGACTCCGATCTCTTCAACTTCTCCAATTTCTTTGTTTTTGTTTTCAGTGAATCAATGGCTTCCATCTCTACCAGCCCTCGCTCCGTTGAAGACATCTTCAAGGATTACAGCGCTCGACGCGCTGGCCTCGTTCGCGCCCTCACCTACGGTGATCTTTCTCACTCCCCACCCTAATTTCTTTGATGGGTTGTTGATGTTAATGCGTTTGAAGAATTGGGTTGGTTTTTGATCTGCCATTTGTTTCTTCTATTTGCAGACGTCGATGAGTTTTACTCGCTTTGCGATCCTGGTGAGTGTTGTTCTTCGTTCTTTCTGATTTTGGGCTTTCTCTACGGTTGACCTGAGAGCCGAGGGGAAGGGAATGGAATGATGACGTCGTTATGGAGTTTAGCTTTGAAGAATTTGGATTTTGATTAGTGTATATGGGTTATTGTTTTTCTTTTCCCATGTTTTTGATGAGCGTTGGGTGGTAATTACCCGGAATTAGGTGGAGAGCTTGCGGATTTATGCGACTTTTGACCTGACCTAATTTTGGGGTTCATGTATTTTCTGTTCTTCTCTCCCAGAGAAGGAGAACTTATGTTTGTACGGACACTCCAATGAGTCTTGGGAGGTTACACTGCCTGCCGAGGAAGTTCCATCCGAGCTCCCTGAGCCAGCGTTGGGGATCAATTTTGCAAGAGATGGGATGAAGCGCAGAGACTGGCTCTCCTTGGTGGCTGTGCACAGCGATTGTTGGTTACTTTCTGTGGCGTTTTACTTTGGTGCTCGACTCAACCGCAATGAGCGGTAAGTTATTTAACTACTTCAGGAGTTGGAAATTTACCGGATCTTTATTTCATGATGAAGCATTCAGGATATTTAGTTAACCACTCGTGGCATAAACAATCTCTTATTTATAATTATTGTAACTTTCACATTCTCCTGCATCGATACAATGTGTATAGAATTTCAAGCATTCCATTTAAGTGCATCTTCTTGGGTATGTATGCTGTCCCAAATTGTATGACGACTAAGGTCCATTTTACCTGAGCTTGACCTCTTATTCTGTCAAGGTATTACTATCAGTGGGAAAGTTCATATTCTTCTCTTCACTGTGATGAAATGTTTTTAATACTTGTTTGCATTATGCATTTATTTAAGATACGAAGTTAGAATAGTGAACTAAAACACCTAACTGTTACCAACATGCTAACATTTCCACTTCGCTTGGCTTCTTCTACCCCCGTCTCTGTGTGTGTATCTCTGTCTCTAACATTCATAACTGAAACTTTGTTTGGGAAGATAAGAAACATAAGCTATTTGAATGTGTATCTGGTACGGTCCTGGTGTTTGTGTTGACTTCATGATCACAGTCTACAAAATGCTCTTCAAGAGAGGCGGCTCTTCTATTTTCATGTAATTTTATTATGATTGGTAAGGATAGGATGATATGATTTTTGGGCTCATGAAGTCAATTTTGTAGCTTCCTTACTAAGTGATCCAGTAGGCTTGTGGCTAGTTATATAGGGCTCATGCACCCAAAATTATTGCTAGAGTTCTCTCAAAAAGGCTCAAAATGGTACATCGCATTCACTCTCCAAATAGCAGTCAACTTTTGTTGTTCACAGGCAAGCAAATTTTAATCTTTTAAAAACTGAATCTCTTTGAGAACGCATCCAACATCAAATCTGAAAATTTTGGCATCAACTGTGAAGCTTCTTTTCTGGATGCCGTTTTTTCTTTTATATATATTTTTCATAGATACTTAGCCTATAGTTTTAGATGTAAGCTTGCAAACTGGCCGTGGAGCTTCCATTAGATGGAAAGCACTTCTCTTGCACTTTTTGGGCTCCCATCGTTGAAAGAATAGAGTAGAAGCTTCACAGATGGAATGACTTATGTATATCAAAGGGTGGTCGTCTTACTCTTATTCAATCAACTTTTTCCAGCCTCTCCTAGTACTTTGTTTTTCCAAAGTGGTGGTAACTAAAGTCACTTGTAGGAATCTTTGGAAGACCATCTCCTCTACTTTTGATTCCTTTTCTTAATTTGCCATATTTTTGGTTGGGGATGCGGATGACTTGGTCGTTTGTTTTTGGGAAGATTGTTCATTAGGAGAGTCCCCCTTGTTTCTATTCCTTTTCTTCATTGAAATCACCCTTGACCTTATTTGAGCCGGGATACCGTGTCCCTTAACTTTGGCTTGGATTGCTTGCTTTTAGGCAGGAAGCTTATGACGTCTCCTCTTTGATTTCCTTTTTATTGGGGTTTTATTTTCGCCTTGGACCGAAGGATGTTCGTTTGTGGAGTCTCAATTCTTACAGCAATCAATCTTTGTTGAAGGTCGACAAATCCTTGATGCCTCACTTATTGCAAATGAGAGTATTGATGAATGGAAACAGAAAAGGAAGAGAGGGGTTGTGATAAAGCTAGACATTGAAAAAAGCATTTGACAAAGTGGATTGGATTAGAGGTTGTATCTCATCCACAAACTACTCTATTATCGTCAATGGGAGACCTAGGGGTAAAATCTTAGCCACTCGAGGGCTTAGACAAGGGGATCCCCTCTCACCCTTCCTTTCTATCATGGTAGTTGATTTCCTTAGTCGCCTTTTGACACAAGCTGCAGCCACAAATGTCATCAAAGGGGTTGAGCTGGGACAAGAATCCTTGCATATACATCATCTCCAATTTGCCGACGACACCATTCTCTTCTCCATTGATGACGATGATGCTATCCGAAATCTTTTCAACATCATAAAGGAGTTTGAAGATGCATCGGGGCTTAACATTAATCTGAACAAATATGAGATCATCGGTATCAATATGGACGAAAATCGATTGACAGATATTGCTATCAGCTTTGGATGCAAGATTGGTAAATGGCCAAACACTTACCTTGGTATTCCTCTAAATGCTAATCCTAATTCATTAACCTTTTGGGCCCCTGTTCTTGAGAAAATTGAAAGAAGACTACAATCATGGCAGCACTCCTATATCTCAAAAGGTGGTCGACACACCCTCTTGCAAGCCACCTTATCAAACCTCCCCATTTACTACCTCTCCCTATTTGCCATGCCTAACAAGGTTTCATTAGCAATTGAGAAACTGTTCAGAAACTACCTATGGAGGGGCAACACAGAGTTTTCGTCCATGCACCTTGTCAAATGGAAAAATCTCCTTCTGCCCATGGATCAAGGTGGACTTGGGCTTCATAGAATGCAAGACAAGAATCGAGCATTACTAGCAAAATGGATTTGGCGATTTCGGGAGGAAAAAACAGCTTTGTGGAGAAGAGTTATTGAGGCCAAATATGCTTCCGAATCATTTAATACCAAACCCAGTTCCAAATCAATCAAGCATGCTCGTGGCCCATGGAAGAACATTTATAAGCATCGGCATCTCATTTATGATCGTACTACTTCAGAAGTTAGAAATGGAGCTTCTACATCCTTTTGGTTTGATATATGGCTGCTCGGTTCCCCCTTGGCTACAATCTTTCCACAACTTCACTCTGTTTCCCTTAGAAAAAGGCATCTGTGAAGGGCATATGGAACAATGAGCTTGGATTTTGGGACTTGGGATTTAGGAGACATCTCAGAGACGGCGAAATTGATGAATGGGCTATTCTCTCCAACCAGCTTTCCCCTATATGCCTTTCTTTGGGAGACGACTCATGGACATGGCCACTAGACAGAAAGGGATTATTCTCCATCAAATCCCTTCTCACTGACATGGCCACAAAGGAACACCTCATCCCTTCTTCCCTGGCTAAAACTATATGGGGTGAAGTCTACCCTAAAAAGATTAAATTCTTCTTATGGGAACTTTCACACAAGGCCATCAACTCCCATGACCGTTTACAGCGAAAACTGCCCTTTTTCGCCATATCTCCCCATTGGTGCATCCTTTGTAAAAGAGATGGAGAAACACAACCTCACCTTTTCCTCACAGGCCCTCTATCAACAATGTTTTGGAATGAGATATTACTCGAATTCAATTGGAAAGTAGCTCTCCCATTTGATATCAAGGCGTTACTCTCATATGTTTTAGTGGGCCATCCATTCAAGAAAGAAAAGGCGATCCTCTGGAAACACATCATTCGAGCTTTCTTATGGACTTTTTGGAACGAAAGAAACCATAGACTCTTCACAGACAAAGAGCTCCCTTTCACTAGACTCTTTGACAATATCATTTTCTTGCCATGTCTTGGTGTAAAGCATCTAAAATATTTGCATCTTACAGTATGGTTTCTCTTTTGACCAATTGGAGAAGTTTCATGTAACTTCATTGGTATTTGGGATTTTTATCCCCTCTTTTGTAATTTCACTCATCAATGAAATTGTTTCTTATAAAAAAAAAAAAAATTCTTTAGGTGGGTTTTCTTTTCATCTAGGTCTTCTTTTTCTTCTTTTGTGGTTCTCCCCCATCCAAAGCCTTCTTTATTTTCTTTGTTATGGAAGGTGAGAGCTCCAAGAAGCTTAGATTCTCTGTTTAAAAGGTCATGCATGAGAAGAATAACACAATCAGTTCTATCTAGAGGATTCCTCCATTATTTTGGGTCTGCAGCGGTGTGTTTTGTGAACGTACTGAGTTTGAATCATGTACTTTGGAGTTGTGACATTGCTACCTTTACTGGGATGCTTTTTGTGGACATTTTGTGTTTCTTTGGGCCATTATTAGTTCTTGTTGTTCAATGTTTGGTCAGGCATTGTTCCCTCCTCTGTCTGAAGAAAAGGGAGAAGTGTTTCTTTTTTTTGTTTTTTGTTTGTTTTTTTTTTGTGAGAAATAATTTCATTGATGAATGAAATTACAAAAGTGAGCTCATGATAGGGGATTACATAAAGCTATTCCAGCTGAACAAAAGAGAGGAGAAGCTATAGTTGTGAAAGAGGGGTGAGCATTTACACCAAGATACAGCCAAGTATACCACATCTTCAAAAAATCTATCAAAAGTGAGGGTTTTTCCATGAAAGATATGCTGATTTCGCTCCCTCCAGGAGATCCACAAGAATGCCCTGTTAAGGGTCAACCATAAAAGCTTCTTCTCCTTCTTAAAGGGATGGCCCAGGAGAGTTGTTTCAAAAAGGAGAGGAGGATCATTTGGATGTGCAATCGACCAGCCAAAAGTTGTGAGAATCATGGCCCAAAATCGAGTGGGAAAGACACAAGAGACAAAAAGATGTTGTTGAGTTTCCAAGTTGTCCTTACAGATCGCACACCACTGTGGGGAGATAGCCAAGAAAGGGGATCTTCATTGTAACTTTTTGTGTTGATGGCCTTGTGACTGAGCTCCCAAATAAAGAACTTCGCTTTTTCGGGATAGGGGTCCCGCCAAATTGTATTGAACAGCAGGGGAGAGAGACTCTTAGGTTGTTGGAGGAGATCTTTCATGAGAGATTTGGTAGAAAATTTGCCTCCTGGTTCAAGGTTCCAAAGGAAGGACAAGGGAGAAGTGTTGTTGAGTACAACCTTTCTAGCTACTTTGGGGATCATCAGAGAGAAACACGAGGTTTTTTTTTTCTGGGCTGGAAATATCTTGGGGAGGTTAGTCTACGGTTATGTTCAATACCTCCATTTTGGTGTTGGTGACCAAAAAGTTTTGTATTTATCATTTGTTTCTTATTGTTAATGGTTGGCACCGTTTTGTACAGTTTTGTTTTGCCTATGTTTTTTTTTGTTGCCTGGTTGTATATATATATATATATATATATTTTTTTTTTTTTTAATTTATTAATTTTATGATATACATACCCACACCTTTGATTCTAGTAATCTATCCAGGATGAGATTCTTATACTGTTATACATATTTGACCATGTAAACTTCCCACTACTTGGGGGAATTTCAACCGATCTGAAGTCTGAGGAATTTCCACATGCTTATTGTGCTTCTTTCCCTGTTAGATTTCTCATGTGACCTTCAACCTGTGTAGAAATCACCTGCTAAACACCACCAATCATAGAAATAGATGAACGAACTTTTTAGTTCTCTCCCAAGTCTTTCTATCCCAGTAGTTGGGAGGGTGATACTTATTAGAAAGTGTGTCCTTTTCATCCCTATCTTGATTGATGAAAGACCAGCCACCTTTCAAGACTTCAATTACCTCGATTTTTCTCTGTCCTGAGGTATTATCAATCCCCTTGATGTTTTTGCAAGCTTCCACACAGCTGTCCAGCCAATATGAATAGAATTCCATAGAGATGGACATTTCAGTAATCTTTTATCTAAAGTTGCCATCTGATAAGTAGCATAAAAACCTTAAAATTTTTTTCTCAGCCGTTTTGATATGATCCCATCCCTCAACCACTTTTATATTCCAGTTTAACAGCTTCATAGGTCCTGGAGGGTCTGGGAAGCTATAATAAACTCCTCTGTCATAGTTAATGGTGTTACCATGTTCGTATTTTCTTTGAATTGTAATGACTGTTTTCTCCCACTCATTAGTTTTTCCCTCTCTGATGGAATAGGAGTCGATTTGGTTTCATAATTTCTAAAGGTAATCTACCAATTTCCAATCATTCCCCCTTTATCTTCTTCTAGATATTTTTTATTTTTTAAGTTAGAAACAACTTTTCATTGAGAGATGAAAAGATATAAATGTTTAAGGATACAACTTCCGAAAGGAGAAAAACAAAAACCAACTGCCAACCAAAGAATAAAGGCCAAAATAATGGCTCCCTAAAGAAAAAACCAAACTATAAAACCAGCCAAAATACTAACAAACTAACCAGGACCAGAGAAAAATCTAGCATAACAAAAACCTGACAACAGATCAGCAAACCAAAACCTCAAAAAAGAAGTGAAACTTAGTTAATAACATATTGCTCTCTTGGAAATAGAAGCTAAGCTTTGATTTTGTGCTTGATAGGAACAAGAGTAATGCCCAGTTGGTTGAAATTATCTGACAGATCTTGCTCTTCATGAAAATGATTAGGGACCTTTGAACATTTGTTAACTCACTCTTGCATTGAGCTGTCTTGGTAGATAACTGATAAACAAGAATTTTCTTTATCTTCAGCCTCATTGACTAGAGAAGATAAACCTTCGGACCACTACTCTTTCTTCTTCCTCATACAACTTTCCTATGTCACCACTCTGACATTTAAAAGAGGAATCCTCATATCACTATTTCTCCTCAGGCCTGCCACATGTGCAGCAACAGTGATGAGTCACAAGACCATATTCTCCTTAGGTTAATTTCTATTCCATTTTCTCATGAGTTCCATGGGTTGCTTATGAAAGGATATCAACACAGTATGACTTCCCTAGCTCCAAATGTTAGAGGGTTATGGTTAAATTACTAAAGGTTCACTTGGAAAAAATCATCCATGACTCTAGAAAGGTGAAGGAGAAAGGGAATTAAAGCGTTGATCATTGTTACCTTGATTCCACTGTCTTAGAAGCAAGCATTTCAGGGAACAACTTTGAGTGTGGATGTGCACGTGAGCTGGTTAACTGGTCCTTAAGATAAGGACTTAGATTAGGCTAAGTCTTGGGATTTTTTTTGTAATAGTATTAATTTGTTAGCTTCGTGGTGGTGTCATAGGAATACAAAATTCTTTTGTAATTACAGCCTCTCTATGATATTACTTGATTTAGGAGCTTTTCTTTGATAGTTTTGTGGAAATGGCCTTCTCGACCCTTGTCCTTAGGCTGTTTTTTTGTTCTTCCTTTAATGAATCGTTTCTTATCCAAAAAAGGAAAAAAAGGAAAGTCATTGTTATGGTTTTGAAGTAGGCAAGAGTTAAAGAAAGAACTAATACCCAAGTGAGGTAGGATTAAAATAGAAAAAGGGAAGAGGGGAAGGGTTAAAGCAATGTGAAAAAGAGGTTTCCATTTCAAAAAGAAATGCTTAATACTTCAAAAGTTTTTCTTGCCTGTTTGGAAATAAATTTCATGGATAAATGAAATATAGAAAAGGTCAAAGCCTACCGAAGGTATGGATTATTCGAAGGCTTATCAACTGATCATGATCATAGAAGTAGAATAGGTACATGAACGATTAGAGAGATGATATCATTTATCTTTATTTATCAACAAAAGGTACAATCTTGGAGAAGATCAGAGAGCCACCCCACCCTGATAAAGACCTACACCGTCTAGATACTTAACATAGTTACATTCCTTATAACTGACCCATGACTTCTCCACTCATACGTCACATCACTTTGATCCAAGGATGGAACCCAGCAAAATAACAATCTAAGCTCCTCCCCCCTACCACACTTATGATTTACACTTATTATTGTCAGGCCTATGAAGAGAGAAGCCCAAGAAGAAAATCCAGAAAAAGGTAAAGGTCCCAAGCTTCTTTCTTAGAAGAATCTAAAACCTATGAAAATTTTCTGTCTCCTTCCAAACTAGACCTCCTTACAAAAATGCCATTAACCTACAAAACACTTCTCTTGTCTTTGAACATCTAACGACATAACGGTTGCAAGGTGAGGTCCTTAAAGTTATATGGCATGACGAACCTCAATCTAAGAAGGGAAGAGGCTTCCACCATAACCGTCGTGTGAACTGGCACTATGAAAATAAATGAGAGGGGCTGACTTTTCTTCCACCCTACAGAACACACACCCATTGGAAATAAAGAAAGGAAGACTGTCTTCTTTGAATGACATTGATTGTTTAATATCTTGGAGGAACACCTGCCATAATAAATCCTTTTCCAGGGAGCTTAAATCTTCAAATCGTGTTCTCTCATTATTTGGATTGACCACTGCCCTTCCGATTGACCCCCCACTGTTTTTGGAAGCCACCCTTGTGGGACATCCATTCAAATGGGAAAAACAACTTCTCTGAAAACATCTTATTAGAGCCTTCCTTTGGCAATCATGGAGGGAAAGGAATCAACGCATCTTCAATGGAAAGAGAAATCTTTCGATCGGTTTTTTGAAGCTATAGTCTTTTTGGTTATACCTGGGTATAAATGCTCTCCTCTCTTTCACAACTATTTATTTATTTATTTATTTATTTTTTTTTTTTGTGATATGAAACAAATATTTCATTATGGCATGAAATATACAAAAGGCCACAAAGGCAATTACAAGAAAGCCTTCCAACTTGTAATAAGGGCATTAAGAGAATAGCTATTGAAAGGGGAATAGAAACATTTACACCAACCAAGAGCTAGAATAGTAACTCTATAAAAAAAGATGTCAAAAGGAAGGGCTTTTTCATTAAAGATCCTATTGTTCCTCTCCAACCATAAACTCCAAAGGAAGGCCCGAACAAACTGAATCCATAGAGTTACCCTTTCCTTCTTAAAGGATGTCCCGCCAATAGTTGATCATGGAAGGTAAAAGGTTTGTTGTGTAGAGCTGTCTTCCACCCAAAAGTAGTAAAGAGATGATTCCGAAATTGAGCGTATGCACAATGGATGAAAAGGTGTCCTTGAGTGTCTGGGGCCCCGTAACAAAAATGACAGCAATTGGGGGGGGGGGGGAGGGCAATATGTGGGAGCTTTCTCTGCACCCTGTCATGTGTGTTTATCGCCGATGACTAAGCTCCCAGCAGAAGAATTTAACTTCCCTAGGGAATTTCCCTTGCCAGATGCGAGGAAAAAGGGTGAGGCTGATTGAGAGCCATTAGTGGTGAGGGTTCGTATGCCAATTTGGTGGAGAATGATCTATTTGCTTCCAGGGGCCAAATCTATATGGTGGAGAATGATCTATTTGCTTCTAGGGTCCAAAATCCATAGGTCTTCAAGGGAGGTGGGGGTAATCTCATTTAGGATGTAGGAGAGGCGCAACCAATCTGTAATCTCCTCATCCTTGAGGTATCTCCGAAAGCTATGATCCTAGGAGGAAGTAGTTTTCGACCATAAGTCCGAAACTGTGGCCTCTTTGTTTGTCGTTATGGCAAATAGGTTTGGGAAGAGGCTGCCCATAGTTCCTTGAGTGTGCCACCTATCACACCAGTGATTTGACTATTTTCCCCCACTCTTCTGATTGCAAAATTCTTACAATGCTGATTTGTTGAATGATTCCAGTCCATGACCCCTTTATATGTGTTAAAACGAATGGTTGGCCAAGTATCCGAGAGGGAACTAGTGTATTTGGTCAAGATGAGCTTCCTCCACAGCTGTTTAGGCTCGATAATGTATCTCCAAATCTATTTGGATAGTAAGGCTTGGTTCTTGTGTTTGATGTTCCCTGCACCGAGACCTCCTTCATTTGTTGGGAGTCGGGTGCAGATCCAATTGATGAGGTGTGGCTTGTCACTTGAACTTCGTCACCCCTCCACCCCACACCCCCCCCCCCCCCCCCCCCCCCCCCCCCCCCCCCCCCAAAGGAAATCTCTAAAAATTTTGCTTATTTGCTGAGTGGCTTTTCTAGAAATTTTGAAGAGGGAGAGGTAGTAGATTGGTAAGCTTGTGAGGACTGATTGGAGGATGGTGAGTCTCTCCCCTTTAGAGATGAAGACTCTCTTTCACAACTATAGTGTTTCTAACTCTATTATACAGTTGGAAAAGCTTCTTGTAATCCCTCTTATGGGCTACGTTTGTAATCTCTCTTATGGCCACTTTTGCAATTTCATACATCAATGAAATTTTTTATTTTTTTTTAAAAAGGAGAAGCATGAATGACTTCCAGCATACTATTAAAAACTGCCCACTATATTTCTCTATCCAACAAACTTAAGCATAAACTTTTAAGTAGGTCTGGGTTTCAAGCTACCTGGAAAGGCTGCGGATCGTCTTAGTAAAATCTTCAGAGATTTCCCGTGGGAGGGATCAAACCCAAATGGCAAGCCCCATCTTATCAACTGGACCCGCACCCAACTACCGCTACACGAAGGAGGCCTTGGCGTTGGTAACATCAACCAAAGGAACCGAGCTTTATTATCTAAATGGATTTGGAGATTCATTTCGAAGCCAAACCACCTATGGAGGAGACTCATTGCGGCCAAATACAATGGCTCACCCTCGGTTACTTGGCCATCCAATCGCAGAAATTATTTTAAGGGGCCATGGAATGGAATTTCTAAGCAAATTAGCATTGTCAGGACATATGCCATTTGCAAAGTGGGTGAAAGAAGCGCTCTCAGTTTCTGGAATGATACATGGCTCTCACAAGGGACTCTGGACAGGCCTATCCCAATCTCTATGCTATTTCGACCAACAAAGAAGCCACTATTTCCGAGCTTTGGTAACACTCCACAGCCTCCTGGGATTACAACTTCCGCAGACCACTAAAAGATGATGAGCTCTCTGATTGGTTGGCACTCTCCCATATACTAGACTCAACCACACCCACCTCCCTTAATGACCAACGGACATGGCCTTTGGAAACCACCAGATCTATGTACAGAGTGCTATCTACCACTCCCTCCCAACCCACCCCCACACTGTTCCATAGCATCTGGAAAGGTTTCTGTCCAAAGAAAGTGAAGTTTTTTGGTGGGAGCTCGCGCGATAAACACACATGACAGGATTCGAAGGAAACTTCCCCACATTGTTCTCTCCCCAAATTGTTGCCATCTCTGTTTAGAGGCATCCGAAGACAAGGGCCATCTTTTCATTACTTTTTTTTTTGCTGCTCGTTTTTGGGACATTATCCTCACTGCTAAAACTGCTCTGCACATTCACCCTGTCATTTTCCTTGACTGCCTACTGTTTGGACTCCCTTTTAAAAAGGAAAAATGCTACACTGTGGGTTCAATTTATAAGGGCATTCTTTTGGAGTCTTTGGTTGGAGAGGAACCATAGGATCTTTAATGACAAAGTTCTTCCCTTTGAGATCTTTTTTGACAGAGTTACTCTCTTAGCTCTTGGATGGTGTAAATGTTTCTACCCACCTTTTAATAGCTACTCTCTAAACAATCTTATTACAAGTTGGAAGACTTTCTTGTAATTGCCCATGTGGCCTTTTGTATATTTCATACTACCAATGAAATATTTGTTTCCTTCCAAACAAAAAAAGGAAACAGTATTTTGATGTTCTATAATACTTGTGTTTAATATAAAATTTTCTAAATGTCCATCAATGTCTTATCCACTTTACCTTTTGTCAAAGCTTCAAAAAACTTAAAATTTGCTCTATGTTGACTTTCTACTAGTTGCCTGCCAATTCCTGGGCTAGTAATGGTATTTCCTTCGCCAACATATTATGCAAGGAAGCCTCTCCTGAAGTTTGTATTTATTTAAATTATTATTTTTTTCTTTGGTGGACAACTGCTATTCTGAAAGTCTTAATTACGGTTAACTTTAGGAGCATCTTTCGTTTAGTGGTTTTGGATATTAAGTATAGCATTCGACCAGAGCCCTTTTTATAATTTTGTATTTCCATCATGTGTTGTTGTTTTTATTATCCTGATTAAGTTTAATTATCCTTTATTTTCTGAGTGGTTGTATTGAGCTTCTGTTAAAAGTAAGGGGTGAAAAGCTGTAAGTCAACAGAAAACTTTTGTTTGTTGGAGAATTCATTTTTTGTGATGTCCGTGGTTTGCATTCTCTTATTAATCTTCTAAGTAGAATTTATCAACTTCTTTTTGAGTTTTGATTTGCATTTCTTGTATAATTTCTTTCCTATGGACGTTGGCCCCTAAATGGTTTTGCTATATGTAATTCCATGCATATGTCTGTATGGATGAATGAATATGAAACATTTCATTGAATACTGAAATATATAAAGGGGAAGGTACCTCTCTTGCTGAATGAATTACATAAAAATCCAAGATGAGAGGACAATATTATGTTTTTAGTATGTAAACATTTACGTTTCAAAAGATTTTCCTTATGAAGCCAGATAAATATTTTGTTCCAAGTCCTTTCTAAGTAAATAGCGTTGTACTACTTTGCCTAGAACTACATTTATGCTTCATCAACGGTTTAGACAAGATGTAGAATTAATGCTCTCACCTGAGGTAAATAGCACATTGTTTCTATCAGGGAAGGTGAATCTCCAATCCTTTTCACCTATATTACTAATAATAGGCGTGAATCTATAGGATACGATATGATGAGATTAGTTATGTAAATAAGGAAGGGGGAAATAGGTGTGGACGCAGGTGGGCTGTTTACTAAGTGATATAAGTAGGAGTTTCGTGAGGCATGGTTCATCCGTTCTGTAATTCCGTTGGGAGTTGAATAGGGGAAATAGAGGACTGAGGGAAGGTAAGGGAAGAGTTGAGTGTTTTGGGAGACTAGATCTCTGCATTTGACGACATTTTTGATTTTTCTTTCTGTAATAGAATTTGGTATTTGATGCAACGGTTCTATCAGTTCCAATTTTCAAACCCACTCGTGGGTACGAGGGAAGGTTCATTTTTTCTTTTAGCTCAAGCTCATTTAAGTGCATGGTTTTTTTTTGCCCTTTTTGGCAATTCTATATTATAGTAGGAGTTGGCAGCAGTATTTGAACTCATTCTGCGGAACATTGTGCTCTCCCTCATTGCTGCGACTGTACCCATTTCATTCAAAATTTAACAAAATAATTCTAATCTTTGGTACTCTTTATATTTGTCGGTAAAGTGTTATTTTATTGAATTAACAAATAAAAATAACCTGATTTGTCTATAAATTAGTGTAGAGCCTCTTCTATCATTTCAGGCATTACCATAGGTCTAAATGATGTTTTAGCGCAAGAGAACTTGAACTTTATTGTTACTTTCTTGCCATCCATGTGACTAGGAACAATTGCTTTAATCTAATAGTTCTTAACTTGTACTCTCGTCTTTCTACAGGAAGCGACTATTTAGCCTGATAAATGATCTACCCACTCTATTTGAAGTTGCGTCTGGAAGGAAAGCTGTTAAAGACAAACCCAGCATGGATAGTGGAAGTAAATCCAGAAACAGCACAAAGGTGAAGTGGTCTAGCTTTTCTGACTTCTATCCTCTTCATTGGAGACGACTTTGCAATTTTTGTTCCTTTTTTCCCCTTGACCGAGAACTTTAGGATAGCAACCAATTTTATCTTTACAGAGGTCAATCGATGGATCAATCCGAAGCAGCAATCTGAAGTTACTTGATGAGAGTTATGGAGAGGACGAGGATGAGCACGGTGATACTCTCTGTGGGAGCTGTGGAGGGAACTACAACGCAGATGAGTTTTGGATTGGATGTGACATCTGTGAGAGGTGGTTCCACGGAAAATGTGTGAGGATAACACCTGCCAAGGCAGAAAACATCAAGCAGTACAAATGCCCCTCTTGCAGCACAAAGCGCGGAAGACCGTAGCATGCCAGAACACCGTAATGTAAAGCATTTTGTGGGAGTTAACCTTTATGTGTTGGGCAAACTCTTGTGGTAAAGACCAAAAGAAGTGAAGGAAGGTACATGTTAGGGATTTTTTACTTTTGGGGGGTTATAGGAAACTCTAACGGATAATTAAGCATGAGTTGAAGCTAGTTTTCTTTTCGCCTTTTATTCATACATGTTCGTCGTATAGCTCAGTGTCTAAGGATTGATCTCGTCTTCCTTATAATGATATGAAAATGATCCTTCATGCTAAGGCTTTACTTGTGGGGGGCTTTGGGGCATCATTATTATGAAGTTACTCTTTCCTATTTAGCTGAAAAGTGAGCATGTGTTGATTGAACCCTTCTGTCTGATCTCCTGAGCTTTGACTTGATTACAGAATCTCTAGCTGTGCTTAGATAGATGCTAATCGCGCATGCTTCCATACAAGAGCGATAATATTCGCTCCGACTCTGATCGCATTGCTTATCTTAAATTCTTACATGCTTGATCTCCGTGTTCGAGTTAGTTGTCGAGAATGGGACACAAACTCTGGTCCTCATATTCGCTCCACAACCTTGGACATGGACTGTGAGATTGCTTACGAAATTTTCTAGTTCTTCTTCCTCTTGAATGGCCTAAGGATCTCACATTTCTCCTTCTACCTCTTCCTTGGAACTGCACTTTCCTTTACCTAACAAGTTTGATATGGGATTGGCCTACATCCATTAACTCCAAACTTAGTATTATAAGTATAGCATTTAATTCTCACCCAGGCCCTAACTAGTTAGTTTAGTATTGAATTCATTCAGATGTGTAGAAAAAGAGATCATTTAAATTGTCTTCAAGTTGAATTTTGTAGTGATGTAGTGTTTTTGAAACAAAGGGTGAAAAGTTCATTAATCACTAGGCTAAAATATTGGCCAAACCTAATTATGGCCAATCTTGCAAGTCAAATGAATAGCTAGATTAGTGTCTCTCTAACATGCGAACAACATCGAAGAAGTAAAGAAAGTCGCATAGGACATAATATTCCATGCGATCGTGTCGAGTTGCATCAAAATCTTAACATCTTCCTTCAATAACTACTACTAAAGTAGTTCTTATTATACATGTACAAACAATTTCTTATGCCTATTAAACTCGTTTTTATATCAATCTAATTTTGAGTCTTTTTTATACACAACCTAAGAATCAAATTGGGTAATTCAAATATAAGCATGTAGACATGCCTAATGTATAATGGGGCTTCCTCAACGAAAACCCAAATATATAATTGGGTATGCCTCAATAATTCGAATCAACCACACACAAGTTAGGATCGAGAAATTTGTTCTCATATGCTTAATTATGTTGGTGTAAGGGGGAAATTTAAAACCAATCAACAAAATAATACCGACATGGCATGTTGTCTGCTCATTAATCTATCACGTTCTGTCACATCACGTAATCTCAGTGAAAAAAACGATCAAATAGAAGATAAAAGACCAAATAGAAGCGCAAAGGTGGCGATGAAAAGTAGTTAAAAGTGAAGTTGATTGAAGCAATAATTTATGTGTTTGAATAGTTCTCCCTCTCATTCTCAATCATGGAGTTGCACATGACTAAGCACCAACTTATTGTATTGTTTTAAGTGGACAACAAAAGGCCTTGAATTTGATGAGGAAACATGGTTTTGCTTTGTAGGCCATTGGCCTTTGTTTTGTGGGTCACCCACAAATTCCCAATTGGTTCATCAATTTCAGCACCAAACACACATGGATGCTTCACAATAATGGAGTCTCTCTCCTAGATTTGAGACACCGTCTCTTCCACTCACAAGGATCAGTCTTCTCAACTAATGTCTTTTTTTTTTCTTTTTGAAATGACATTATAATTTGGTAATGGCTTGTACCATAATATTGAATTTTTATTTTGGACTACTCTCAAATGAAATTCAAATGTGGGATGAATTAGAAAACGAACAGGTCCCATTTGATTATCATTCCATTTTTTGTTTTTAATACATGTGGTCGTTGGGATTCAGACTTACCATTTTTTAGTTAGAGATAAAGTACCTTAATCAGTTGAACTGATATTTCCATATGAATTTATTCATAATTAATGTTGAAAATTCAGTTTTCCTATTCTTTTGATATTCCTATTAAGCTTTCATTAAAACTAAACATTACATACTTGTTTGATAACTTTAAAGTTTTTTATTTTTTAAAATTATTTTTGCTTCCTCATAATTATTTGGCGCGATCTTAAGTACATTTTATATATAGATAAACTTAAACCTGATTATATGCAATTTAGGTTTCAGATTATGTTTATTATTTTCAGATTTACTGAATCAAATTGGTGGATTAAGTGAATATCTATTTGCATATTTGTTTTTGAAAACTGTTTTCAGATTTTCTAATTCAAATGATACAATAAAAACTTTGATAAATATACTATTTCATGTTTTAAACTTATTTCATTTTGTTAAAATTAGAACAGGTAAAATATAATATATTACAAATTATATAATATTGTAAAATAATAATTCTACAAAATTTATAACATATATGTTAATAAAATAATTAATATTATTTTAGATTAAACAAATATTTAATTGGTAACTAGTTTACAAATATATTACCAAACTCCTTAAACAGCTATCTAAATTGAGACTCAATCTCCAAACATGGTATCACACGTATATCTAAGAACACTAAAAACATGAAATGCAACTATATTTTTCATTGAATGTCTTATTTTCAAATTACCAACTTAACACACCTTTAGTATTCAAAATTTGGCTTAAATGTCAAAAACATTTTAAAAAATTACTTAATAAAGAAAAGAATCACGTAGAATGAAATGAGTATTTATAAGCTTAATTTGTTTAGTTTAAATTAAAATTTTTCTCATACAGAATATCTACTCTTCAACCTCTTAATAAATACTTCAACTTCTTAATCTGTTAGTCAACTTGAACATAACTAGCTAACTAAAATATATACCATCAAGTCGAAAGTTTGAATATTTACTTACCTGTGCATGTTGTTAAATTAAACAAAAAAAACTTTTCGATCTATTGATTTAAAAACAACTTTAATCTAATCTAATTAAGCAAACTAGAAGAAATTTGCACAACTTTTTTTTTTCTTTTGACAAGGCACAAATGACACAAATAAACAAAACAATAGAGAAATATAATTTCAAGTGGAAAGTTAGGCCTGTGAGAAAAAAAGCAAAAAAAAAAAAAACGACAACTTTGGCAAGTGGAGAGTGGAAATTAAATTAAATTAAATTCAATCTACTGTTCATCTGAATTGATGGGTCTTTCTCTTTTTTTCTTTTCTTTTCTTCCCACAATACATTAAACGTGCTTATTTACTTTTATTTTGTTTGTTTGTTTTCTTTTTGATCTATGCACGTGGGTTTTGACCATTATGTTTGTTTGCCTCCATCCCCGTGCCCCACTCTATCGATCGAGAATATATGTTTTAATCACTAGAGTCAACATGTAGATCGGTAGAGATTCGAACCCAAAATCTTTTAATTAGAGATATATACCTTCACTTATTAAATTATCTTCAGGCTGACTCTAGTTATGTTCTTTTAAAATAAATGAAATAATTTTTTCAGTACAACAAAGGTGGGAAATGAGTAAATGTTATTTTACTACTGAACGATGCTCATATTGGTATAGCATACCCCGCGACATTTAAATTGGATTTTTACAACCTATAATCGGTAACACATATGACACACAAATCTAAACTTTCCCATCTTAAGCAGCTTTATGAACGTGTGGTTTGTTGGGATAGTCTCGAGTTTTATGCGGGATTAGATCAACTTGTGTTTTGGATAGACATATATTTGGTGGAGATTGAATTTAGAAATGGGTGATCTAAACTTTTTGGAAGAGTCTATTTATTGTTTGCAATTTATTGAGGATGATAATACACACCATCCCACTATTAATTTCTTTTTCATAAATATTACAAATTTTCTCCAATGAAATTGATGAATGATGTTGTTTGAAAATTCATCAACCTTCCGTACACGAAAAAAAGATATTAATAGTCAAAAAAAGAAGCAAAAAGAAAAAAGAATCACATGTGTTAAATTATATATTGGTGAATTTGTCATACCATATATACGTATTTAATTTTAATTTAATTTTTAATTTTTAATTTTTTTGTGTTATCTTTACCTCACTATTCCATTTATTTTCAAAATATTTAAAAATGAGATCTATTGTAATTAAGAAAACTTTATTTTACGCATGGAAAAATGGTTATTGGCCATGTTTTGACTTGTCTCATTGATTAAAAAAAAAAGAACTTAAATTTGAATCTTCTCTCCCATAACAATAATTAAATAAATTTCATTTTGGCTATTAAAATTTTAAGTTTATTTTGTTTTGATGTTTGAAGTTTTAAAAGTTTATTTGGTTTGTTCTTCATTTTGTCTCATTGTTATTATTTTGCTGTTAATTTATTATTATTTTTTTTTGAAAAGGTAAGATTATTTGTTTAACAAATAAGTGGCATGAGGTAGGATGAAACCATGGGCGATTGTGGTGGGGTATTGGGTTTTAAATACTTA
The DNA here is from genome assembly GCF_013281855.1 of Momordica charantia. Taxonomy (NCBI): domain Eukaryota; kingdom Viridiplantae; phylum Streptophyta; class Magnoliopsida; order Cucurbitales; family Cucurbitaceae; genus Momordica; species Momordica charantia. The sequence goes on along the minus strand of NW_028275167.1, from coordinate 25,079,187 downwards.
AATTATTGCTAGAGATTATAATTTTTTATTTTTTTGTATGACATTGTAATTATTTTATTATTTTTTTAATACATTGAGATTTAAACTTAAATTTTTTTAGTCAGACGTAGGTACCTTGACCCGTCAAGAGTTATGCTCAAGTTGGGTATAACATTGTAATTATTCTTTCTATCTTTCAAATAAAACTTATTGGTATCTTAATCTTGAATTATGCTCAGTTAGAAGAAGAAAAAAAGTTTATTTTAGATTAATTAAGGCGAGGAGAAAAGAGACTTTCTAGAACCTAATTATATTTAGGCAATATATAATATATAAGGAAAAAAATGAGTTCGTCCAATTTACATGATTAATATACATCCTGTCAACTCAAGCATATCTCAGCAGTGAGTAAGGTATAAATTTTTTTTTGGAGTTAGTCTCTCAACTTCGTATTTGTTCTAAAATCTATCCGAACCCAATATTTTAAATAATGATAACTCTGTGTATATATAAATATTTCAATTTTGAGGGACCAGAAAGAAAAATACAAAATCTTAAATATTTTATATATAGTTAAACCAGGACAAACTAAGAGGGGATAGTTTAATCTTTAAGTATTCAGCTCTCTATCAAGCAATTGACGGTAAAATGATGATGATAAGCTAGATTATTATTTTTTAAAAGGTCTTTTTAAGACATTTTGAAAAATTCTGCTGCTAAGATGAAATAAACACAAAAGTTCATATGGACCAAAATGCATATGAGATGTAAACCTAAAAAAAATCTTTTAAATAAAGAAAATTAAATGTTCGTTTGGCCGTAGCATTCGTGTTTTTTTGTTCTTGGTTTCTAAATTTCCACTTTTTGATAAACATTCAGCATTCCACGACTGTTTTTGTTTCTTGTTTCTCATTTTATAGAAATGTTTCCAAAATTGACCAAATCAAGTTTATTGTTTATTGCTTCTGTTTCTAGTTTTTTTTTCGTTCAAAACACAAATAAAAGCATTATTTATAATTCTTGACTTATAAAAACATAATAGATATTAAAAAAATAAAAATATAGCTTAAAAAACTTGAATATTTAATTTTAATATAAATATTTATTTTTTTTAATTTAAAACTTTAGAAAATGAGAAAGAAGATCTTGTTATCAAATATGTTTATGCATTTTTGAATGGAAAAAAAAGAAGAAGAAGATACACGAAAACAATTACCAAACATAGTTATGTTTTCGTTTAAAAAGAAAACAAGAAACATGAAATATAAATTTTTTTTGATTATCCAGGAGTCGGGGCGAAACATTTCTTAAAAATGAGAAACAAGAAACAAAAACAGTCACCGAATATGCTTACCTTTTATTGAGTACAACATATGAGGTGGGAGATCGAACTCACAACCTATTAGTTGAAGGTATATGACAATTACCGCTGAACTATGCTTGCTTTGGTAGCAACTCAAAACCCTTATTCTATATTATTGGGTTTGTAAGGTGATTGCAAACAAAGTCCCCCATTGGCTAGAGAAGGGAATGATCATTGGTATATAAGAGAACAATTATCTTCATGAGTATAAGACCTTTTGGGTGAAATCAAAAGCAAAGCCATGAGGGCTATGTCCAAAACGAACAATATCATACTAGAGTACTTGGGATACCGTTATCCTCACATAGTACTTCAAGTGAAATGTGGAACCACATCTATTTTATTTTTAAATTTTTGGGGTGGAAATTTAAATGATTATATTAAATGGCACTAATAAGTCAATTTAGGCGAGTTAGTTGGCTAGAGGGTTCAATGTATGTAGGCAAAAGGACATTTGGGCAAAAGACAAAATTAAAAGAACATTAGTTTAACTTTAGGGTAAATTTTGCTTTATAGCCATTCATAATGATGGATAAATCAACAAATAAGAGTCTTGTTCTAATCCAACTTGATTAATTTTTAGTCACCTTTCCTTTTTTTTTATATCTATAAATTTTCGGGTCAGTTTACACGTATCTTGACTAATCTTACGGAACAATAACCTACTACTTTTAGTTGTAAAAAAAAAAAAAAACCACAAATTATTAAATAATCATAAATAACTGACTAGCATGATTTGAACTTATTCTCTTGTAAGTTCTTTTAAAAGAAAAATGGAACAAGTGTGTGAAATCAAGTGGATGATAAAATTCCAAAGAAACTTTAATAAATTTGTCGATAGAATGTCTATAATACCGTTGAAAATAGAAATATAAAATGTTGGTTGAATTTCAAATTTAGCATGCTTTATCTTTAGAAAGTTGGTTGATAACGTCTTAGACAACAAATATGACTTTAGGGTATCATTGGAAAATTGTAAAAACTAATCCAAAAAGTTTTGGGTGATAGGAAATTGACAACTTTTTTAAATCCAAGTTTTTCTTACCTTGGCTAGTGTAAGCATGTAATGTTCAAATACACTTTTTCTTTGGCTAACTTTTTAACCAACCTTTTACCCGTCTAATTCTTTTACGTGGTAATCTGTCACTTCTCAAAAATACCCACGTTCATGTACTTTTTACTTTCATGCTAAAGAGTTCAAATTTTTGAACATTAATTTGACTATGGTAGCATTCTTATCTTTTTCACAACTGCAATATGCTTTGATTTTTAAGGTTACTTTATTCATAACCTCAAACTTGGATTTCGTGAATCTAGATGGGTCTTTGATAAGATAATTTCAGATGGATCATTTGATGAGTCTTAACTTCATTTTAAAAACAAAAGATATATCACATCATTTTTCTGTTATGTTGACTAACGATCAAAAGGACTAAAACGAAGTATTTCTTAAACTTAAGGATGGATGTGTTAGATTTTCAAACTTAAGGACGAAATACTTTAAATAGAACCGTTGATCAAACTTCGGAACCAAAAAGATAATTAATTCATTTTTATTTTAATAATAATAGTTGATTTATACCGATCGACTAAAAAATTAATTGAGAGATAATTATAGTAATAATTCTAAAAAGATTTAAATTTTTTTTTTAATATCAAACTCTAAATTATATAAAAAAATGCAACTGCCTCTTATTTTGGATTTAATTAGAAATACATATTTGAAACAAATACTTTATTTTATTTTTTATAAGAATACAAATTTACAAATGTAGGGATGAAAATTTAAAGTTTACACCTAAACAAAAGAGGATAACAATATCCAAACTAGTTAAATTAAATTTAAATTTACATAACAAGCAAGCTAAAAGATGAATCGAATATATGACGGTGTATGAAAATTTTATATTAGTATTTAATCCAAATATTTCTAAGTGGGAAATTAGGCATCATTATCTTAATCTCAATGTTGGAATTGGTAGAGAAACAAAACACTCCATTGAAATGGAGATTATGATGATTCTCCTGTGATATTTTGTGGCACTTCTCTTTTCTTCATTGATAAATGGAACCTTGCCAATCAATATGGTTGTCAAGTGCTAATCCATTAATGACTCCCCTTTGACCATAATTTATTATATCATGCACATAAATTCAACCAATACTATATTCATCTAATTCTCTAATCGTTTGATTGTTTCAATTTAGTTTCTATTGGTTAATTAAGAGCAGTTTTGTCATCCAAATACATATTTATCTTTTTTAATTCTTCCAATTTTATCACTCCTTCCAAATACTATCTCTCAGTATTTACTAATTTCTCTCTCTCCTAATTTCTCATCCATCTAATTTTCTCTCTCTTTTTTTTTCTCTTTTCAAATACTATCTCTCTATCATTACAATTTTCAAATAAATTTAAATAAATGGTAGAAATTTAGATGAGTGGAGGAAAAAAGTCTAAAAGTGAATGAGAAAGGAAAATAATGAAATTCCTGGAAGAGATAAATGAAGTTTTTTAAGAAGAGAAAATTATTTGACAAAAGTGAAATTTATAAACGTGGAAAGAAAATATTTGGAAATTAAGAGTGGTGGGATGGGAAGGGGGAGAGAAAATTGGTGGAATTTGAGGAAATTTGGAGAGATAAGGAGAGATGAATCACAAACTTACCCTTAAAGTAATAGAGAGAATGTATAAAATTGAAGTGCAAGATAGAGAGATAAAGTTTCTCCCTATTGTGCATTTTATATATAGTATAGATTATTTAATAATTATTGAGTACTAGGTTGGAGAATTTGTCTTTATCCATCTTCTTGATAAGTTATGTTGTAGGTTCGTAGAATCTTCGATATACTCTAAGAGAGAACTTTGCGGTTCTTGAATAAGCCCCAGTAGTAATTTTGATAGTGTTTTCACTTAGAACGTAACGTTGGAGAAAATTCAAAGGTGTGATCTTTATGTAATTAAGAAATACCGATTCTTGTAATATAATTTTTATTGAGATTTTTCTTTTCCATATTATTACTACAATAAAATGAGTTGATTTCAACGTTAACATCTTCATTTATTAAATTAAAATTAACATTTGAACATGTTATTAAATTAATATCATTAGCTTGATGAGATTATTTCGTAGATATTGGTTTTTACAATTTTTTTTTTCTTTTTTTGCATTGGACTTGGATGTTTTCCCCACTTTAATTTTATTGTTGAGTTTGAGTCTTTTTAGGATAGATTTGAACATTTCTTTTTTACAAAAAATTTAAAGGGTATTATTGAGCTCGTAAATTGTACAAATAAAGACGTCCCACATTAATTGGTAAGAGAGTGATCTATGGTATATAGATGAGAACAATTATCTCTAATGGTACGAGTTATTTTAAATGAAATCAAAAGTAAAACAACGAGAATTAAATATTTAGAATATTTGAATACCCTCGATAAATAAAAAAATACAAAGGAGTAGTTTATTATTTAAATGATTGTGGTTTAATTATCATAATAGACTCGATCAATATCTATCTAAAATAATGGGTGTAATCATGATTATTTGTTTGATTACTTAAATGGGCAGTTTATTTATTTTTATATTATTGTTTTTATGGTAGTTTTCTCTTCTTGATTGGATTGGATTATTATTATTATTATTGTCTTTGCAAGGATTCGATTAAATTAAAAAAAACCTAATCTTTTTTTTTTGTTATAATTGCTGGCTAGTGTCTAATTAGCCATTCTAGCCATCACCTTTTCCAAATTGAATTTTAATGGTCATTCTTTTTGTCACCCTTTTCATTCATAGTACCCTTCAATTTGCTTTACTACCCCAAAAAAAAAAAAAAAAAGAAAAAAAAAGAAAAAAAAAAGTTCTCTTCATTTTCAATTTCCACCTACAAAGTGTATTATTATTAATCATTACGAGGCACTTTAATCAAAATGTTCAAAATCATTGATTGCAACTTTTATTAATTTATTAATCAGAATGTTAAAAATTGTTTACTGTAAATTGAAAGCAAATCATCTTAATTCAAAATAAAGTTTTCAAATAATTAAGTATAGTGCTGAATTTTATTATTATTATTTTTTGATTATTTGGAAAAACTCGGTCAAATACCACACAATTGAAAGTATTAACATCGAGGACATTTTGATTAATAAAACTATAAACTTTAAAAACAATAAGGATCAAATCGAAAGTTCAAGGTATGAATAACCATCTTCTAAAAAAAATAATTTAAACTTATTCTAATAATTTTAATGATATATTGTTAATAAGATGCATTGATTATATTTAAAAATTGATGAACATAGTGCTAATATTGCCATCAAACTTTTTAACATGCCAATATAATATATATATATTTTTTTCTCTGAGTTCAACGATAATAAAACGAAGGGTTGAAATATCAAACTATTAGACTGTTTTAACAAAAAATTGATCAAAACATTAATGTCTCCAACAACACTTGAAAAAGTTCTTGTAAAATAGGGAGTTAATAATTGCTCAATTCAAAAATTTACATACCTCATTTTTTACATTTCAGTATTTATTTAAAAGAGAGGACCATTAAAGCCAAGTACGAAGATCGTGTGCTCTTCAATGCTTACCTTTGAGATTTTGGGGGAGAATCGCACCTAGAGTCAAGGTATGCAGTTGGGTAGTTACCATTCATGGTCCAAAGCATAGTTCGACAAAGATTGTTTGATCGAAGATATGATTGTTCGACATGTTTCACATATTTTGTTCGTCCTACAGTCGAACTATCTCCCCAACGAGTACGTGTAGTGTTGAGTTATTAGTTCAATGATCGTGTCATTCGTTCGAATTCATCTTTCATTCGAGACGATAATGAGTATTTACCTATTGAAATATGTTCAGATTGAGAGATTTAGTTATAACAAAGGATAGTATAAATTTGCCCAAATATCATAAGCTATGTCTTAGTACTAAAGAAATAAGTGTAGTTCCAATTTCTTTTGAACAATATTAGAGAATTCAAATTAAATAAATCATTGAATTTTAACAGATTTAAAATCATTTATTACAACAATAGTTTAGGAATTTGTGTGAATTTTTGAGTATTTAGAGAAATAAAAATTTTAAATCTTGTTCAACTGATGAAAATATTAATAATTTATTTTTTATAAGTTAAGAATGATTTTAATTAAACAAAAAAAGAATATAAAATCTCTTTGCTGCATAAGCCATTTCGATTTTGTTAAAGTTAGTTTATGTCTAATTATGTGTTCAAGATTGTGGTATGCGATCCAAATTATGTGTGTTTTTTTTAGATTAACTAAATCAAATGAATTTAGTAGTTAGTTTGATAAATTATTATTTATTTTGTTTTCATTTTTTTTATGTCTACTACTACATTTTAAAAACATCAAATCAGGTAAGTTGTCATACAACCTTATCCAAAAATATATTAATATATGTTTAAATATTTTAACAACTATTTTTCAAAAAAATATTATTAAAATACATAACATTAATTTAGAAAAAATAAAAGAAATGGAGTTATTTAGAAATTGCTTTCGAAATACTTTTCCATATTTTTAGCAAAAATTCAACTATTTTTTCAAAGTTTTTAAAGATTTCTTATAAAGATTTATTTGTTTCAATAACATGAAGTTATTATTCCTCCTAAAACAATATTTGCAACATAATTGTTGGAAGGTAAAAACTAACATGACATGGGACCAATCGATTCAGTTTGAAAAGATCAGTCACCATAATCTCCGGTTGGAACTGCCATCATGGATTTGTCCCACTTCACCTATGAGAAGGAGCGTCATTCCTCCGACTCAGATACACAATTCTGTCTGAGGTTGACTTACTAAATTCAAATTTTCACAGATTTGAATTTTAGTATTTGTTCCCTCTGTATGCAGGTTTCTCATCGTGCATCTTGTTCCTTCGTAGTTCGTCTCGATTCATCGAAAGTTGATCTTCGAGCTTCGATAGAATTCAACATCATAGTATGAAAACAAAATTAAATATTATTTTCAAAATAAATTCTCAAATAATCTCAAAACTACCGGTGGCCATTAGGATAATATATTTATATATAATAATGGTACGAAAATTCAAACCACCCCACGATTCATGATGTAATCTAAAAAGCAATATTTTATATTTCGGTCTTTTTCCACCAAACGACAAAATTATTAGCTAATTATTATTTTAGAAAATAATATACAATAAGCAAATAAAGCACGTTTTTTAATTATTATTTAATTATATATATATATATATATATATATTTTTGCTTGATTTGTTAATAATTAATTATATTAGTACTGATTACAATTTTTGCAGTTTGCATTTCTTGACTTTTGAGGCCTACATGATTGGTCCAAGGTAAATTTAGCATCCACTAATTGGACACGACTAAACTTAAAATAATTTTTTAATTTATTTTTTATTCACACTTTTATTTTATTATTATTAATTTTCAACTTTGACACCTGTCGTAGAGATTGAGTCATTTATTCTTATTTTGCCTCCGATGTTTTTTTTTCTTCTTCTAAAAAATATAAATGAATTAAATTTATCATGCTTAGCTTTTAGATCTATAAGTGATTTAATGATATTTAAAGTTGTATCATGAGTCCTCTATTCGAACTCCTGTATTGTTGTTTTTTCTTCCCATTTAATATTGATTTCCACTTGTGCAAATTTCTAAGCCCACAAGTGATGAATCTCTTTGGGTTCGTGGGTTGTTTAACCCATAAATTTATAGTAAATTAACCAAATTTAGAATATTATATATGTATATGGTGAGATCCTTGTTCTTTTTTGCTATATGTTATGGAGAACGAAAATGACCCGAAACGAGACAAGGAGTTGAAGTCTGATTGGGGAAGACCGGCCCGGGACATAACGGGCCGGCCAAAAGAGTGACCTAACGCCGGGGCAGAGAACGAGGAAAGCGACCAGAGGGAAGCCCACTGAGCCACGAAGGGCTCGGCCCCGACCCGGTGCTCGGCCCCGACCCGGTGCTCGGTCCCGACCCGGGGCTCGGTCCCTACCCAGGCCCTGCAACGGTGAATTAGGGTTAGCTACGGAAGATTCTGGAACAACTTCACGCTATAAGTATTGATCCAGCCTTAGAGGTATGGGGGAAGAGAGTTGACTACATTTACGTTATTCTCTTGCTAACTTAAGCATCGGAGCCCGTGTGACTAGAGTCACACTGGTTTAGCTCGATTTGATTTTGCAGGTACTAGTCCCGGATCAACAAGTTTGGTGGATGTGAGGTAGTGAATCGGAGGACCGAAATCCACGCATCAACAATTGGCGCCGTCTGTGGGGACGATACAACAAAACGAGTTTCGTCGAAGCAAAATCCCGATCTGAGGTGAAATTTCGATCCAAGGCGTGTAGGGTGCAGTGGCCGACCATTCAGGCGAGGTAGGACGAAGCCCTGATCATCGACTTGGTCCGAAAGCGACATGAATCCTGATGAGAGCCATCGGTGCTTCGAAGAGAAGAGCCTGAAAGAAGCGGCTGATCACTTAGATGAGGCAAGACCGAGCCCTGATCGTCAACTTAATCCGACCACCCTTGACGGGGGGGAACCAGTGTCGGGCCTGAATAAAGCAACAGACCTCTCGAGAAAGGCGAGGCCGAGCCCTGGTTATCAACTTAATCCGACCACCCTTGATAAGGGAGAACCAGTGGCAGGCCTGATTAAAGCGACAGATCTTTTGGGAGAGGCAAGGCCGAGCCCCGGTCATCGACTTAATTCGACCACCCTTGACAGGGGAGAACCGGCTGAAGAGGTAGAATCTGTCCCTCTGACAGCCGAAGATCGACGGGTCAACATCGGAACCAAGTTGGGGAGTGAGGAAAGAGAAAGCCTTATAAACTTCCTCATAAGCAACACTGATGTGTTCGCATGGTCACTGGAAGACATGCCGGGAATCGACCGAGGAGTTATGGTACATCGACTCAACGTCGACGAGAGCTGTAAGCCAGTGAAACAGAAGCGTCGCGCGTTCAACCAAGAAAGGAACGAGATTGTAGCTGAACAGGTGGATGAGCTACTGAAAACAGGCTTCATTCGGGAAGTACATTATCCCCAGTGGATATCCAACGTGGTGCTGGTAAAGAAGCCAAACGGCAAATGGAGAATGTGCATCGACTTCACGGATCTAAATAAGGTCTGTCCAAAGGATTCTTTTCCTTTGCCTCGAATAGATCAACTGGTTGATGCCACTGCAGGACATGAAAGATTGAGTTTCATGGATGCCTACTCTGGACATAATCAAATCAAGATGCATGTACCGGATTGGGAGAAAACTTCTTTTGTCACGAGTCGAGGCTTGTATTACTACACCGTGATGCCGTTTGGACTAAAGAATGCAGGTGCAACCTACCAACGAATGGTGAATCAGATGTTTGCAGCCTTAATCGGCAAAAATATGGAAGTCTACGTAGACGACATGCTGGTAAAGAGTCGAAAGAACGAGCGACACGAGGAGGATTTGGCAGAAGCGTTCGACATCTTGTGAAAGTATAAGATGAAGTTGAATCCCACCAAATGCACGTTTGGAGTGACCTCAGGCAAGTTCCTGAGATTTTTAGTGCACCAAAGGGGAATCGAAGCCAATCCAGATAAGATCAAAGCTGTTCTGGAGATGGATCCACCTAAAACTCTAAAGCTGCTACAGGGACTCAATGGAAGGATAACAGCACTCAACAGATTCGTTAGCCGTTCCACTGACAAGTGCCTACCATTCTTCAAAATCTTAAGGAAGAAAGGACAATTTGAATGGACGGAAGAGTGCGAGGCTGCCTTTAAGGAGCTGAAACAGTACCTAGGGGTAGCTCCACTCCTCGTAAAGCCGATCGTGGGTGATGAGCTCTACTTATACTTAGCTGTATCCAGCACTGCTGTGAGTTCCGCGTTAATAAAGGAAGAAGATGGACGACAATCCCCAATTTACTACACAAGCAAAGCAATGGTAGATGCAGAACTTAGATACCCACCAATGGAGAAGCTGGCATTGGCACTGGTCACTTCAGCTCGGAGACTACGCCCGTATTTCCAAGCTCACAAAATAATGGTCCTCACCAACTTTCCCTTACGACAGATCTTACAAAAGCCAGACACTTCTGGACGACTGGTAAAGTGGGCTGTAGAGCTCAGCGAGTACGACATTCACTATAAGCCAAGAACTGCCATGAAAGGGCAGGTTGTGGCAGACTTCATAGCGGAATTAACACCAACAGAGCCTCAAGTATATAGTATCGACCCACAAGTGGTTGAGGAAGAACAACTCTGGACACTCTACGTAAATGGGTCCTCAAATTTTCGGGGATGCGGGGCAGGACTCCTACTAATCTCTCCAGATAAAGAAAGATTCGAATATGCGCTGCGATTCAACTTTCATGCATCCAACAACGAAGCCGAGTACGAAGCTCTACTAGCAGGACTAAAAGTGGCCAGGTACGTTGGGATCAGGAACATATGAATACTTAGTGATTCACAGCTGATTGTGGGTCAAGTGAAAGAGGAGTTCCAGGCTAGAGAACCGCGAATGGCGAAATACCTTTCACAGGTAAGAAACCAGCTCGACCAGTTCTCAAAATATGAGATTCGACAAATTCCACGTGCTCAAAACGTCAACGCCGATGCGTTAGCTCGACTAGCTGCGGCTTATGAAACCGACTTAGGCAGAACTGTACCGGTCGAGATTCTACCCGAGCCAAGCATAGAAGCTCAGGAAGCCATGGATATCGACAATCAAGGGCAACCAGAAGAAAACTGGAAGAGCCCTTTGATCAAATATTTGAAAGATGGGATCCTGCCTACTGAAAAGATAGAGGCCCAGCAGCTACAACGACGAACGGCCAGATATGTGCTTAAAGACGACAATCTGTACAAAAGAGGCTACTCGTTGCCGCTTTTAAAATGTCTAACGCCCGATGAAGTCGACTACGTCATGAGAGAGATACATGAGGGTGTTTGTGGGAGCCATTCTGGAGCACGATCCCTAAGTCACAAAATAATTCGACAAGGGTACTACTGGCCGACCATGCTGAATGACACGAAGCAATTCACCAAAAAATGCGACAAATGCCAACGGTTTGCAACCGTACCTAGACAACCGCCAGAGCCTCTGACAAGCATAATGAGTCCTTGGCCCTTTGCTCAGTGGGGAATAGACCTTATAGGGCCTCTCCCACTAGGAAAGGGCCAGACCAAATTTGCAGTAGTGGCAGTCGACTATTTTACTAAGTGGGCCGAAGCCAAAGCCCTAGCGACAATTACAGAGAAAAAGGTCACCGACTTCATCTGGAAGAACATAATTTGCCGCTTCGGAATACCCTACGTCATTATCAGTGATAATGGGAAGCAGTTCGACAATGCTGCCTTTCGAGAATTTTGCAGGGAGTTGGGCATTAAGCACATATGTTCCTCGCCAGCACATCCGCAGGCTAATGGGCAGGTTGAAGCAGTCAACAAAATTATCAAAAGAACTCTGAAGACCAGATTAGAAAAGCTCAAAGGGTTGTGGGCAGAGGAACTTCCCAACGCATTATGGGCATACAGAACGACACCTTGTACTTCGACAGGAGAAACGCCATTTTCATTATCATTTGGCTCTGAGGCGGTAGTGCCAGTCGAGATCGGACTCCCCTCCCCAAGGGTAGAGCAGTTTACTCTACTTGACAACAACGAATCCGTAAAGCTCAACCTCGACCTATTAGAAGAACATCGAGAAACAGCACGACTACGAACGGCTGAATACAAAAATCGAATAGCTCGATACTATAACTCGAAGGTCAAGCAACGTGACTTTAGAGAAGGTGATTTGGTGTTAAGAAAGGTTATGCCCAATACAAAAGATTCAACTAGCGGTGCGCTCGGGCCAACATGGGAGGGCCCATACAAAGTCACTAAAGTGGTGCGAATATGCACTTATGCTTTAGAAGACCAGCGGGGGAAGGCCTTACTACACCCGTGGCACGCCCAACACCTCAAAAGATACTACCACTAGTTCGACATATTTCTGGACATTTTTATGTTTCTCCATTATTTGGACCAACTAAGCTTATTGTAACCAAATCTTCGACAGGACGAATTTCCTACTAATAAAGTATTCGATGTTCGACGTGATACTTGAGTTCTTATGTTCATTCTGAAATAAATTTCTCAAGCAGGGGGCATCATATAAATATCTACATATCTACGACCTGAACATCTACATATCTACGACCAATCAAGGAACTCAAAATTGGGACGGACCTAGAAGCAAGCCGATAAACTGAAAGTGAATCAGTGAAACTAGGGAAAAGAATCCCGAGGTGCTGAGAAAGGCATGCGTACGGGCCCAGCAAGGTTAAAACAGAAAACAGGCAAGCCTAACCGATCAACGAAACCCACGGGTAGAAAATCATATGGCAAAAGCCAAAATAGGTTAAAAACCCGAGGGTGTTGATTTAACTGGGGGTAAAAAACCGGCAGAAGCCAAATATGTTAGAAACCTAAGGGTACCGACTAAACTCAGGGTATAAAGGCCATTGGCAAAAGCCAAGTGGGTTAGAAACCCGAGAATAAACCCTGAGGTATAAAACATGGGCAAAAGCCAAATAAGTTAGAAACCCAAAGGTATCGACATTAGTTCTGTTAAAGTTAGATCCCAAGGCCAAAATGGTTTAAACTCAGATGAGAATAAAACCAGGCTCAGGAGACTTGATTATGGTCAACGAAAATTGGAAAAACTTCCAATTCATGAATAGTATCGACAAGTTCAAGGTACAAAACCAGTGGCAGGAACCAAGCACTAAGATCCAAAATTGGATCAAAAGCTTTCGGTAGAAGCCCTGTGCGTTAGCAACCTTCCCATTTTTAGCCACTGATATACAATGATCTCGTGGTAACGACAAAGCGACAAGTACTCTCAAAACAAAGATCATTACACAATTATTCGTCTTCTGTTTTGAGAGTGGGGGCCATTGTTATTGAGAACGAAAATGACCCGAAACGAGACAAGGAGTTGAAGTCTGATTGGGGAAGACCGGCCCGGGACATAACGGGCCGGCCAAAAGAGTGACCTAACGCCGGGGCAGAGAACGAGGAAAGCGACCAGAGGGAAGCCCACTGAGCCACGAAGGGCTCGGCCCCGACCCGGTGCTCGGCCCCGACCCGGTGCTCGATCCCGACCCGGGGCTCTGTCCCGACCCGGGGCTCGGCCCAGACCCGGGGCTCGGTCCCTAGCCGTGCTCGGCCCACGGCCCAGCCAGTGATCCCCCGTCTTCGATCGACGATGTCGCCCAGGCCCTGCAACGGTGAATTAGGGTTAGCTACGGAAGATTCTGGAACAACTTCACGCTATAAGTATTGATCCAGCCTTAGAGGTATGGGGGGAAGAGAGTTGACTACATTTACATTATTCTCTTGCTAACTTAAGCATCAGAGCCCGTGTGACTAGAATCACACCGGTTTAGCTCGATTTGATTTTGCAGGTATTAGTCCCGGATCAACAAGTTTGGTGGATGCGAGGTAGTGAACCAGAGGACCGAAATCCACGCATCAACACTATACATCATTTTGTAGAAAGAAAAAAGAAATCAGCATGGACATGCCTCAGTTAAAAACAAATTTTTTTATTTTTCATTTTTTATTATATTTTAAATTAACATTATGTTTTGGTCCATTAGGGACACCATAGCCATGTTAGGAATAACATAGGACATGACAAATAATGAAATATTTGCTTGGGTTGTGGATTGTGTCGCATTTACTTTCTCAATAGCTACATAATTGATCATTAAGTTGATCACAAATGCTATATAAGTGTGGAAACAATATGCAAGTCAAGGAATTTGGTACTCAATTTTCAATGAGAGTACAAAAAAGAATCAGAACTCTTACTGCCTATTATTATTTTAGAATATTACCCTTTAAAAATATATAAGAGGCGTAATTTGGATCCTACGCCTTCACGATAGGTCACCGAACTTTAAAATGTGAATGCGACAAAATTTTCACATCGACTAAATAAGGAAAAGTCATGGATATATAAGTATGAGACGATATCTCTTTTGGTACGAGATATTCCGATTGAAATTAGAAATATTTTTTTTGTTTTTTTTGTTTCGGTTTTTAAGTCTTATTTAAGATTCTAGATATTGTTACAAAATTGAAGATAGAAAAAGAAATGGTTGGATGAGCTTTTTCATCCCCTCTGGTTGGATTCTTTCATGATAACCCTTTAATTTTACTCACAATCTCTTGGTTGGAGGTATATGCCAATTACCGTTGAGCTATATTCGTTTTGACATTGGTTAATGGAATACTTCGAAGTGCGTTAAAATTTTAATAAAAGTGATGAGACTTCAAAATGTTTAATTTATACTTTTGGGACAAATTATAATTTTTCTAAAGTGCTATAATTATGTTGTTAGGAATCTCATCCCATTGACATGATGCTTATTGTGACATGTGCCACATAGCAATATCAATCAAAATTGTGTACAAAACATATTGATTATTGTGTGATATTTATAAATGAAAGTAACTTAAAGATATATATTTAAAAAAATATTAGTGCAACTATTTTAAGCCTAACTTTTTTTTAATAATTTTGTTATTTGAAGTTTTTTGGCTATGTTTGATAGAAAATATTGTTTTTAGCTTTCGTAAAGATACTTAAAAGACCCAAATATATATGTATCCGTTAGTTTTTCACCTTTTAAAAACATTCTTGAAATTTTAGTCCACTCAAAAAAATTTAGAGAGAAAATTTTATATAGAGTATATATGACAATGATGTGGGTGCGAGTGAGAATGCTCTCCTCTATTTTCATCATTGTGAAAATTTTTAGTCTCCGTCTCCGCCTCGTTCTTGGGTTCGGGAGATATTCTCGAGAAAAATTATCGGTTTTATAATTGTTTTTAATTACTTTTATAATTTAAGTATAAAAAAATGTAATAAATATATATTAATTATTTAAAAAATGGAATCGGGGATAGGGACGGGGTCAGGACATGCATTTCCTATTTTTGGGACTCGGTCCTTGGGAAATTTTTATCTCCCCTAATGTAGATACATGGAAATAAGAGATGTAAATAAACTTTTGGAAGATAATTTTAGAGAGATAAATAGAAAAAAAGTTAAAGGCAAAAAAAAATTGAAAAAACATAAAGTCGAGAGGAAAGGATATGTTAAAGAAAAAAAATTATAAAGAAAGAGAAAAATTATAGTGGAAACAAATTTAGAGATAAAAACAAGATTCAAAATATAATTTTTAAAGAAAATAAATAAATACAAAGATAAATAAAAGTTACCAAAAGAAAATTGAATTAGAAAATAAAATATAATTTTCAAAGGAAAAAATAGATTACGAAGAAAAATAAAAGTTATAAGAGATCAAATGTTAGAGAGAAAAAATTAGGAAAAATATTAAAATTTGAGAGACAGAAATGAAACTGGTGTGTTAGAAAAATACCAAAAATATAGAAAATTTTGGAGCGGAAAAAAAAATAATAAATATTCAAAATATGAAAAAGTCAGAGAGAGAAAAATAAAGTTTGTAGAGAGAAATTTAGAAAAAAAAAATAGAGCTTGAAATAAACTTTTTAGAGATAAATATGAGAAAGAAAAAAAAAGTTGAGTATTAGAAGAAAAAATGACATTTCGAAAAACAAAAATCTATTTTTGAAAACTACTTTTTTTTTTTAATTTACATAGAATTTCAAAATAGTTTCTGAAAAACGAAAAAAAAAAACGAAATGGTTGGTAAACGGACCCTTAATATTTTAGCTATTATAACTTATTAAAAATGAAAATATGTCTAATGAATAAATTAACTTTATTAGTATTAATAAAAACAAAGAATTTGTCAACATGAACATAGTTTTGTGGTTAAGATCGTCTATTCAGGAGATTTATTCTCATACCCATATTTGTCGTACTAAAAAGAATTTTATTAAGAAAATAAATGAAAATGAAACTTATTCTTGCTAAATTGATATTCTAAAAGATAAAAAATCCAAAATTGTGAGATGTATTTCAACATTAATTTAATGATGCATTTAAGATGGACTTATTGCTTTAAACTTGGATTTCGATGGGATATAGTTAGGTGTGTGTGTGTGTGAGTATATATATAAAGAAATTAAAACTATTTTACGAACTGATTTTTTGGAACTTATTTTGTAATTGTTTTAAAATTTAGAAACCGCTTATTCCATTTTTCAGTTTTGAAACTATTCTTAAAAATTATACTGCCATGCCCAACCAACCTTTTTGAATAAAAAAAACTATTTTTCATTTTCTTTAAGAAGCAATCTATTTTTGAAACATTTTTTTTTCATTTTCTTTATTAGTTCTAGACGTTCGGCAATAAATTGATTTTTTTAACTGAAATAAATTGAATTATTTGGCAACTAATTGTTAGGAATCAACAATTATTTTCCTTATTTTATTTACCTCTATTGACTTAATCTAAGAATTAAATATGTATCCACAATTTCTTGTTATCAATAAATTCAACCGCTGGCCTAATTATTTTAATTATATCTATCGATTTAATCTAAGAATTCATGTATATACGCATCCCAAATGTATTTTTATCAATAAATTCAACCGTTGACCTAACCAAAAAATTCATAAATTGAATAGTATAATATCTAGATTAAGTTATAATATTTCATTTATATAAAAGATTAAATTTTTTTAAAAATTATTAGAATATACTGAAAATTGTATGGATTGAGTTCAATAATGTTGAATATTGCACAAGCATTATGATAATGATGCAAAGTATGGAATCATGCTATAAAATATAAAACTAAGCTACATGGAAAATATAAAAACATTATCTCATAAAAAATTGTGTGGCTGAATTCAGTGTGATTTGATATTATTAATTTTTATTATTATTATTTTCTAATTCATTGCTACCTGAGACATGGAGATTTAAACCTTCGATAATATATGTCTTATCCAATTAATCTATACTTATTTGGCTATTATATTATGAAAATTGAAATTTGAGATTGAGTGATGTGATCAAAATAGAGGAAATAGGTGTGGAGAATTAATTCACGGTTACAAAATAAAATAATTACAAAGTTTAGTATAATAATTAAGTTTTGTAACTAAAATTTGGCGAAAATGATTAAAATTAATAATTATAACTTTATTTTGATCATCTTGCCTATTTTCTCATCATAGTTTGAAATGTAAAGTTAGACCCACTAATACTTTATTGTCAAAGTCGTGGCAAAATTTTTTATTTTATAACAAATAAAAAAAAAAAGAAAAAAGTGCAACGCACGTGGGATAATTAACTCAAAAACAAATTAAATAAACTCAATGGATAACTACAACCCCAAGGACTTTTTTTAATATTATTATTTTTTAATATTGTAGCATTTATTTGTTTAGATTAAAATTGTATATTGTAGAGTGTAGACGCGATTTTGCCATGTCGCAGTGAAACCATGTCTTGAAAACGATTTTGCAATAGAATCTGCCACGTTAAAATTTAATATTATTATTTTATAAATTTAAATATTAATTTTTCAAAACAAATGCAAAAAATTAAAATTTAAACCCATAATTTCCTAAATTGATTAAATTTTAACCATTGATTTTGTGGTTATAATTATATTTTATTATATCTGATCTAAAGATAACTAAGATGGTTAGGCTCGAATTTTTAATCTGGCCATAAATTACCATACCTCACAAACTTATAAAAATATTTTTATGTTTATTCAATTTTTAGAAAATTGATTTCACATCAAATTTTGGTTAGTACGTGAGAGTGATTCATCAAATTGAAAAATTATGGACATGAACGAAACATTTCTCTAGTTCAAGGGTTACTTTTATTATTAAAAAAATTCATTGGTTAATTATTCAATTTTACTTTAAATTTATTAAAAAAATTAATTGAAGATACAAATATGAGTTTAGCACCTGTGGTTTTTTGGTACAGAGTGTAGTACTGTAGTTAAGGTATCTTTAATCTTCTAAAATATTATAGTTCCAAAATATCACTAATGTATTTGTTTTATGATATTGCAAAAATATTAATATATTAATTTATTATTATTATAATATAATGATCTGACTATAATTTAGAATTAAAAGAATAGAGGCTTAAAATGACACTATTAAAAAAAAGTTTCAAAATAAATATAATTTAGAAATAAGTTAAAGATAATAATAATATTAAAAAAAAGTCCCAATCCAAACCTTTCAATTTGTTGTTTTTCTATAAATGGTAATTCGCCTATTATATTGATATTGGGAACTAAAAACAATATATTAATAAAATAAAATTATAAAAATGGGTGATGACAACATTTGGGATGAAAATTAATTCATAATTAAAAAAAAAAAAACAAAGTCCACCCAAACATACAAATAATACCACTATTGTACAAAATTTCATAAAAATTATTTTATTGCCCCAATAATTCTCGCAATTAACCATCCGCACCACAACAACCGCCTAATCATAACAAATGCAATTAGTAATCCTTGTAGGCCAATGTGGAAATATGAAAAATTAAACAAATTAAACAAATAAAAAAATCCAATATTCTATTACAATTTATGAATACATAAATAGGATAATTATATACCACACAGTCTTGTAGTTTGTTTATTTTGCAAACTATATACCCTTATATTTTACAAATAGCTTCAAACACGTATGTAGCCTTCGAGTAAAATATACCATTAGTCTTTGAAATTTGAATTTTTTGTCTGTTTTGTTTCTTGAAGTTTGAAAATGAATACTTCAAAAGTCACGAGTTTTAGAAAATGATTCTAATAATCCCCCATCGTTTGTTCAAGTACTTTTCCATATAACAAAGTGGTCATATATGGCTTACGTTACACGTCTCGTTATCCTTCTTCTCTCTCCCTCTTTCCTCCTATTATCTTCTCTTCCCGTCGTCTGCGCCACCATCTCGAACCACCTTCTTCGTCCGTGCACTGTCATCTCTATCCTACAATCTCCTTTTCTCTCTCCCTCTTACTTCCGGTGTTTCCCATCTCTAACCACCTTCTTTGTCTTGCATCGTCGTCTCTCCCCTACAACCTCCTTCTCATCGTCGGTTGTCAATCTCTTTCGTGTTAGATATCCAATCTATGAATTAAATTTACCAAACTCATTAGTTTAAGTTTTTAGGTTGAGTAGTGGCTTATTCATCATTAACATGGTGTCAAAGTAGGAAGTTCTGTGTTCGAACCTCGGTATGAGTTAGACACCAATTTCAGTGACTAAATGTGTAATTTTAACATTTATTTTTAATTATAATGAACTCTACGTGTTATTTTGTTAAAAAATTAACTTATAGAATAAATCTACTAACCAAAAGGAGGCTAACTGCCATGAATAGGGCTAAAGTTCACTAGGGCAGGGCAAGTAAAAGAAGAAATTAAGGGGCTTTGGGGCCACTTATTTATAATTTAATTATACTGAGTCTCCTAAAACATACAAGGGTATCTTAGACCCTATTTGAGGATAGGTATCTAAGACTTTTCTTATCTAAAAAATATCACATTATCAACATGAGTTTGAGATCGAACCATTAACGTACCTATGAAAAGAACCACTAATACTTTAATCGCTGAGGTCAAATGCCAATGATTTAGAACCAAATTTGATGTTCGACCATTGACCTATGAAAAAAAGGTACTAATATTTTAATAAATTCTACATGTGCCATTTTGTAAAAAATTTAACTTAACAAATTTACAAACCCAAAGAATGGTAAGTACCATGCTAAAAAAGATTCATCGAGCAAAGACTAGCATTTCAATCCTTTTTGAAAACATAGACTATGAAGAGAGAGTAATTTGCATTAATTAATTAATACGCTCCACGCCTAGAACTCCAGCCAAGATTTGGAATCTGGATTATTCCCACATTCTCATGACCTAAATGTGTCACCTACTTGACTTCAAGAGTGAAAATTATCCCCAAAAACCAACACAAATCTATTCAACATTCTTTGTCATCATTCACATATTATTAAGGAAAATTCCCTAAAAAATAACCTAATTAACCTTAGGATTGCTCCAAGTAAAGCACGATTAACTTTAAAGAATTTTTATGATGATCGAGCCATTGAAAAAGAAAGTACACATCTTGTTGGGTAAAAGTAGCAAATTTTTTAAATTTTTTTTTAACTAGTCTCAAGATTCCTCTCATTCAGATGTAGTTTCGGTTCACTCACACCATAGACGGTGCCACATTTGTAATATAAATGTATCCATCAATATTTTTGAGAAACAGTATCATTTACTCTTGCTTCAATATCATCCCTTGGATGTACAAACTAGAAGATGTACATTTTATCTAGAGGGACTAATTGAGGATTAATATATTTTTTTTCTTTTCTTAATGAATTTACAAGTAATAACATTTAAAAGGAACAAAAAGGCAATGGGGGAGTGGCTAAGCTTAGATTCTAATCTATAGAGCACAAAATCGTGGGTTATCTTGGCGATTTTAGTGACTCTACTTGGGATTTGCCCTGAGGACCTCTCGTCCTAATGAAAAGCCTGTACTCGTCAAAAGTCATCGGAGAATAAAGCGCGGGTCTATCTCGCGAGATTAGCTCCTTCGCTGGCTCAATCGGAATGTTGCTCTTTGGGTTGTAAAAGAAGGCCAATGACACTCTCTCTTTGTCCGAATTCACTATCACTCTGTGCTCCACGCTTTTGTATATTGTATTGCTTAGAACCTATATCAAAAAAACACCGCACACATATTTAATTTTACCTTCACGATTCTAATTTGTTAGCTTGAAAAACTTTCATGATAGTATTTTGTTATAATTAGAACTTTGGGTAAAATAGAAGTTTATAAATTACACAACATGCTCTTTGATGTGTATATAGTGGTTTAAATTTTGCTCTAATGTTTGAAAAGTTTCAACTTTTCCATCTAGTAGAAATAGTTAACTAGCTCTTTTAAAACAAATTAAAGTAAGGCACTTTTCAAATGGTAAGGGCATAGATCAAGGGCATTTGATGTAATTTACCCTTCTTAACTTCCTTTGATTTTTGCTAATATTATGATAAAAGAAAACCCATTTTCTCTCCCTCCAACCCCCAATATTAAAGGTATAAAAAAAACCCATTTTTAGCTTACCATGATCTCCTCTTATATCCAATTTGGGCTCATGTCTCTCTAAAAAAAGGACCACAAAATGAAAAGTATTAAAACTTTTATGCAATTTTGCAAGTAGATGGAGGTACTGTAGGAACAAAAGGAACTATTTTTGTCCTTCACATTTTCACCCTAAAAAAAGAAAATATTTAGGTGTAGATGGGTGAATCCGTACTCATCACTGTCATATTTTTGACAAACGAGAGAGATAAATACAAAAACAAGTAAAAAAAAATAGAGGAGAGAGAGAATCTATTTCGAGATGGAAAATACCTGACTCTCACAAATGAAAACCGACCTTATCGTCTCCGAGGACCCGTTCAAAAGAAGTGAAAAAATGGTCCATAAAGACAAGACCCTCCATGTGCGGATGGGTAATGGCTTCAGTGCAAGAAAAAATCTTTTTTGAGGCCAAATATTTTTACCAAAACTAAAAGTGATCCAAAAATTAAAAAAAAAAAAAAGATAATTCCAATTTTTAAGAAACTTTTGAACTAGGTGAATTAAATAATTGATCAAATACCACAAGATGAGTAATGAATAAAACGAACCTGAACTTGGTCGCCCACATTGACTATAATGGCATGGCGAGCGGGTTTGACAGTAATCCACATATCGTCTTTTCGAACTTGAAGTCCAGAGACCTCATCGTCGGGCAGCAGCAGTGTCAGTCCACCGGGGTCGGAGTGCGACGACAGCCCGAGCGTGAGCTCGGGCTGCGGGCATTTGGGATAAAAATTAACTCTCAAACAAGCCCCCACGTCTTCTCCTCCAAACGCATTCTGCAAGTACCCTTCTTCAAGCCCCAAGTTGAGCGACAAAAGCTTCAACAACCTCCCCCCAAGCTTCACCACTTCTTCCCCATACTCCTCTATCACTTCCCTACAAATACCCCCCTCAATTTCATTAAAACAAAATTCATTTAATTTAATTTACGATATAACCCATCTCAAAAGTCTTGACTTTGCAACGAATAATTCATGGTATCAGAACAGGAAAGAATAATAATGTCATTTCGTAACTCTAAATTTACTCTAACCTTTCAGCTTAAGAGACAAGAGCGAGATTTTTCCTCTCACCTGGCATCGGGCGGGGCGGCGGGCCACTTGTTATGGTCCTTGAGGTGAGAGGGAAGATAGTGAAGAAAAAAGTAGTCGCTCCAGTCAAGAATAGCGCCTTTCTGGACGCCTAGGCGGCTGCCATAGCCCTCATAAGTCCTGGGATTATTGGCGTAGGCCTGCTTCAGCTCGGCCGGTAAGTGGAAGAACTCGTGCCAAGCTTCCCGGACCCGGTCCAGAAGCTCGGGCCGGATGCCGTGGTTCAGAATTTGGAAGAACCCCCAGTTGCGGCAGGCGTCGGAGACCCGGCTCAGAATGGTGGTGCGGAGGGCCTGGTCATGGTCCAGGCAGAACCCGTGGACGTCGATGATTGGGATGTTGATGGCGGAGGCGGCGGCGGTGGCAGCGGCACAGGGTCGGTCCGTGGGGGGCTTGATGTAGCGGCTGGGTACGGCCGGGCAGCCGCCGTCGGCCAAGGATTGAACTCGGACTATGGGTTCGGGCCAGTCCTCGATGCCAGTCATCACGGCCAGGGTCTTGGGATTCCGAGGCTGATCTCTACTTATAAAAATCCCAACCGTATTGCCTTTTAGACACACACAAGAAAATAAAGTACGATGAAAAACTTAATTTATATATACAAAAAAAAACCTCGACTTCCGACTTTTTCCGTAGAGATGAGTTATATGCTTCTTGTGGTGGTTCAAATATTATTTGATTATAAGTTTGGTCTCGGACTTTGAAGATACCGTTAGTGTTTAACGAGTCTCTAAACTTTTAAAAATATTTAATAAGATTTTAAAAGATTAACGTTGCATTTGATTTAATCCTAAAATCTTAAAATGAACATGATAGGTCATCTTTTAATTTTAAAGTATGTTAGTTTATGGATCTATTATACATAATATTAAAATTTTAGTGATTTATTGGACCGTTTTTAAAATTCAAAGACTTGTTAGATACCCTTCTCAGATTTGAAGGATCAAATTTATAATTTAATTTTTTTCTTATATAAATTAAATTATTTAGTAGCAACATGAGGTATTATTTGTTTTGATAGGTAAGTATTTGAAATTATAGGTACTTGGTTAGATATTGAAAACAAAAGGGAATTTATGTTTACAATATAATTCTAAAGCCCTAAATAACTAATCAATTTTTTCTCCAAATTTTTGCATTTCATTACAACTACAAGAAAAGAAAAAAAAAAGGATTTGAGAAATAAATCCTAACCCATGTTAATAAGGAGCAAAGATTAAATATTTCATCAAAACTCTATAGAGAGCCATTAAAGCGGGAACAAATTTCATCATTCATCTATGAAAAGAAAAGTAAATGCCTGAGTCTAAAAGATTCCCATCATTAATTACAGGGAGGAAAAAAAAAGAAAGAGAAGAAAAATATGGTGCTTATACACAAATCAACAGCAACAACGTAAAATTTAACTAACCTTCAAAAAATAAACAGCTTGACAATATATATCCTCCACTCAACCGTACACTTACGTTCTCATATCTTGAAAACGTTTTCAATTTCTAATTTTTTCGTGAAACTCGTTTGCGACCACTAGACCACCACTAGACCAACCCACAATGAAGGCATGTGGTTCGAATTGAATTCCGAAAAGTAGAAAATAAAGATAGGAAAAAGACAGAAATCCAGGCGACGTAGAGAGTAGAAAGTTGGAGAAGGCAGTTAATGGAAGGTTAAAAAGGTAAAAAGATAGGGGGGGCTTAGGTTTAGATTTTTAGGTGGGGGAAAGATGAGTGGGAAATGAACTGGAAGAAATTAGGAAACGTGAATATTATGGGGGATAAAAAAAAGTCAAAATTATTTATTTTATTATTGATATTATAAATTGAATTAGAATAATATTTTGCTTTGGAGGGTAGTTTGGGGATTTCGCCTAATTTGGGTGGTTGATGGGGCAACTGAAATTGACATGGCCGACACGCAGCAAAGAAAATTTCATATTCTTTAATGGATATCTTTTTGGATTGATACGGTCTTTTATTATTTTTATAAAAGAAATTAAAATTATTTTTAACAGTTTCAACATAGCACGGAACTCAATCCATTCTAGAATTGATTTTTTTTTTAATTTTATATTTTGTTGTCTTTATTTAATAATTTATTCCAATAAACAAGTCATTCACAAATTTTCTTTTTCGGCTTTGTAAAAAGAATTGAGGCACGAATAGAAGTGGTTTGATTCAGAGTTTTGAAAAATTTGGGCTTGGAAAATGAGAATAGTTAAAAGGGAAGCTAGCTAGGGAAATTGTTTTAGATTAGAACAATTTGTTAGAGATATTAAGAAACATGAAATTAGTAATTCCAACCTGACAATGACTTTTTTAAGAGAATTTTGTTCTTTCTAATGTATTAAGTATCATGAATAATTGTCTCTCAAAGATAGTGTACTAAAGAAAGAAAATTGTCTCTCAAAATAGGATCAATTATTAACCCGTGAATGTAGCACTTCCAAAACACAGGACTCAATGAACTTATAGAATTTAAGACATGAATAGAACTAGTTTGATTAAATGTTTTGATAAACTTGTTGGGATAAAATGGAGCAAAAACAGAAAACTCACGTCCTATGAATAAAAAGATTTTCAACACTATTATCAATTCCTACAAGGAGTAAGATATTATTGTCTTATAAAGATTACAATATTGTTTTCTTATAAGAATTAGGATAGTCGACCTCTTATAAATACAGCAGTTATGTTAAGATTTCATTTGTACATAATCCAAATAAAAGAGACTTGAATGGTTGTGGGCAGTATTGAAAAGAAGTCTGTATCCCGTGAGGTTAGTGAGTGTCTTTCATTCATGTGCCTATGTAATTGTATTAGAGTACTTAGAAGCTAGGGGGCTTTTGTTGGGACCTCTAGCAGATATTTTTGGGGAGAGTTGTTGTAACAAATCCTTAACAATATTAGTGAATTACCCACATCTGAGTGAAAGACTGGACGTAGCCCTTAGTAGTGAACCAATATAATTTGCTGTGTCGTTTATTCTTCTGTTTACAGTTTTTCTTCCTTATTTGCATATTGTGGTGTGTGTTGATATTTATGTGGAAGGAGTTATTGAGGACCATTAATTTTCCAACAAGTGGTATCAGAGTTGTAGAGTTGCAGATCATGTGAGACAAATATCACGCACACTATTACTATGAAGGGGTTTTGAAGTTCACTAGAGATAATTTCAGTTTTTGGAAGATGCAGGTAAAAGATCTTCTTACGTGCAAGAAGATACACAAGAGTTTGGGGGATAGACCAACGGAGATTACCGAAAAGGATTGGAAATTGATATATAAGCAGGCCGTTGCAAACATCAGAATGTCTTTATCGATGGGGGTATGCAGTCTGGTGACAAAAGAGACAACAGCGAAAGAACTGTTGAAGGCCTTGCAAGACAGGTATGAAAAACCTTTTGCCAACACAAAAATGTTTCTATGGACGAAGTATTTCAATATCCACATGGAGGAGGGAACTCGGTGAATTCCCACATTAATGAGCTCACTAATATATTGAATAAACTAGAAGGGATGGGCATCAAAATTGATGAGGAGGTGAAGACTATGAGGCTGTTGACATCTTTGCCTGACTGTTGGGAGACGATGAAGACCGTGGTGTCGAATTTGTTAGGGGACAATAGTATGAAATTTTCAGCTATTTGTGATGTTGTCTTATCTAAGGAAACTAGAAGAAAACTAGGGAAAATGTCTGCATCTACTTTAGCGCAGAAAACGGGCTCAAATCAGCTTTGGTATCACTGAACAAGGGGAAGACCAAGATGAGTTACATAGAGATGCAGCATCACAAAAATAATAGGGTGAGTGGAAGTTCTAGCTGGGAAGTGGAGTGTTATTACTGCTACAAGAAGGGGCACAATTAAACGTTTTTGCAGAAAGTTCAAAGAAGATTTTGAGAAGAGGGACAATTATGTAAATGTTGTAATAGGTAAAGAACAGATTGAAGAGTTTCTAGCTTGTGTTGAGAGAGACACATATGTAGATCATTCATCAGTGTGGGTAGTGGACACTGCAACATCAACACATGTTACTTCAGGCAGACATTGGTTCTCATCTTTTGCTGTAGGTAATTATGGCTCAGTGAGGATGAGGAATGAGAGTATCTCCAAGGTGAGAGGAATTGAAGATGTTTGTTTGAAGACAGGTTAAGGGACCAGGTTGGTGTTGCGAGACATCAGGTATATTCCTAGCTTTATATTGAATTTGTTATCCACAGGAAAGCTAGACGATGATGGCTATAGCAGTGAGTTTGTTTGGGGTTGCTGGAAGCTCAGGAGGGAATCTAGAGTAGTGGCGACAAGCTACAAGAGATCTTTTGTTTATATGTCAGAGTTTGGGGTTGCGAAGGATTTACTAAAATAGAGAATGCACGGAGTAGCTGCAGATGGTTCAGGGTGAAACTTCGGAGGACCAGCAACATTGATGGCCAGAAAAAATCAGGAGGATCTGCCATCAGCTCAAGTTAAACAGGTGGAAAGTACAAAAAAGGAAAACGGGAATTTGATAGGACATCAAGTTCATTCCTCAGTTGTTAGACGTTTAGGCGAGTTGGTGAAGTCGCATAGGCAAATTAATGCATTGAAGGGTACGAGTTTTGTTTCTAGTGTGGCAACATGCTTGGGTGGAAGTGCCAAGCCTAATGTAGAGAGAAAATCTTCTTTTAAAGGTCAGTGGGTCGATCGAAGAAAAAAGCAGCGAAAACCACTTAGATCAAGTAGAAGTACGTGGCTATGTCTCTTAATATGGGGGACAAGACCACGTAGAGCTGTCCAGTCTCAGGGTAAAGTCAAACGGAGCTTGGATAGGGCCAAACAGTATGGATCAGTTCGTTAGAGCATCAGAACTGAGCCTTAGTGGGGTTGCGAAGAAGATGGGACACTCTTGGTCCAGTGGAAGGCACGATCGATGTTTTGTCTCTAAGTGGGAGATTGTTGGGATAATGAAGCCAAAACAAAAAAAACACATGTCGTATGAAGAAAATGGTTTTCAACATGATTACCAATTCCTACAAGGAGTAGATTATTGTCTTAATTATAAGGACTACAATATTGTTTTCCTATAAGAATTAAGATATTTGGCATCTTATAAATAGAGCCCTTATATTAATGTTTCATTTGTACAGAATCCAAATAAAAGAGACTTGAGTGGCTATGGGCAGTGTTGAAAATGAGTTTGTATCCCATGGGTTTAGTGAGTGTTTTTTTTTTCATTCCTGTACCTATGTAATTGTATTAGATTACTTAGAAGATAGTTGAGCTTTTTTTGAGATCTCTGGTGATATTTTTGGGAGAGTTGTTGTAACCAATCCTTAACAATATTAGTGAATTACCCACATCTGAGTGTAAAACTGGACATAGTCTTTAATGGTGAACCAGTATAATTTGATGTGTCATTTATTATTGTGTTTACAGTTTTCTTCTTTATTTGCATATTGTGGTATGTGTTTGATATTTCTGTGGAAGGGAAAAGGATTGAGGACCATTAATTTCCCAACGAAACTTGGGTTCGAAAAATTTCAAATTTAAAATTTGAAAACATTGAAAAAAAGATTGTTTTCATAATTTATATTATTTGGGTCACAAAATCCAAAAACAAAGCTATTATTTGCTAAATTCATGAAAACAAGAAACATAATTCGTCTCAAAGTTTCCTCTTAATTGATACTATCCTACTATTTCATTTTTTAGATTGAAAAGATTATATATAAAAGATTAAAATTTTGGCTTGGCTCTACCAGTATAATTAATCTGTGTTCGGTTTGTAATACATAGATTATATAGGACTAGTTTGGTTACATTTCTATTTCTTATTTTTTAATTACAAAAATAAACAAAAAGGTATTTGGTAATAATTTCTTATTTTTTCTTTCGCCCTCAAAATTCAAATTCAGAAGTTTTACATTGAATTATTTTTAAAATACTTTTTATGTATTTTATTAGTCAAAAGTGATTAAATAATACTTTTATTTATGTATTTAAAAATTAAAAATGAAAATAAGAAACCAGAAACAAGAAACTAGGTGCTTGTTTGGTAAAGTTTCTGTTTTTTATTTATATTTCTTTGTTTTAATAAAGAAAAATAGAATTGTATGATCTAAACACCCATGAATTCAAGTATGATCAAACAATATTTATATTTATATATTTTGTAACAAATTAGAAATCGAAACAAAAAACTTATTTTGATTGTTTCTAAAATTTTTATACAATTTTGATAATATTTCCAAAAGATGAGAAACAAAAAACATAATTAATACCAAAATGTCTAAGTTTCTTAATAAAATTTAGAAATGAGAAACAATAATAAGAAAGTTCGTTTCAAATTTTGTAGATAATTATAAAGAACGTTTCTTAAAAATGAGAAAAAAAAAACACAAACAATTAACTTTCTTAAACTTACCAAATTAAAAGTTTCGCATAGAAATTTGAGTTTGTGTGGCAAATAATATGTACGTAGTACAAAAGAAAGGTTGTAAACTTGTTTATTTCCTAAAATGGAAAAAATAAAAAATAAAACTTGGGTTGATGTAATATAAATTTGTATAACTTTATAAGATTAACAAAAAGGTCACCAGGAATAAACAAACTTATATATCAAATATAGGTTTAGCTTTTAATTATAGCAGTACTAAAAAAAGAAAAAAAAATTAATTATAGGTTTAATCTAACCCAAAATTTTAAGTTGTCAACCAAAGCACAACTCAACTAATAGGTCGGAAGTTTGAACGGCTGTCGTTGAACTAAAAAAGCTTCAAAACATATACCCATTAAGTTTGCATTGTTTTACAATATTTGAAATATTATTTTTTATATCATTGAATTCCTGTAATTTATTAACTAATGAAATCTTTTATAAACCTATTTTTTACATCAATAATATGAAAATATCTAATTATTTTTGTTCTATGATTTTTTTTACATCAATAAGAGTCTCTTAATTATTGTTCTTTCTCTTACTTAACAACTGTTGAATAAAATGTATTTCATAGCTATTATCGATTTTCTCTTTTTAAAATATGTTTTTTAAAAGAAGGAAAATATCACTTTAAATAATTAAAAATAACAAGTCAAACATTTTTATTTCCAAAATTTAGTATAAATTAATAGAACGTTCACAAATCAACTAAGCAATAAAACAATAAATAAGAAATTATAAATGTCTTTAAAACGTTGATTTCAGGCTATTTTGAGGAGCAAATTAAGTATATTTTAAATAAGTATTGGTCCAACTTTATTAGAATTTTGATTTTAACAGGCCTCTTGATTTTTTTAGTTCAATAAATATGAAGTTAGGGAACTAATTTTTTAATCTTAAGAAACGTTATAGATGCTTCGTTCAATTTTCTTTCATACATTTTAAATTTAATAAATTTAAAGATGATATCCTTAATCTTTTAAAAATTTCAATTTCATCATTTATATATTGGACATTCTTATTATTAAACATTAAATTTTATTGATAAAAAATGATGATGTAACATCAAAAACAATCTATTAACTTAATTTGAAAAAAACTTAATATTTTAATTTAATTAAAACGAGGTACCCTTCATAAAGTAAAAAATTGTCTGCTTTATATAACCTAATTATTAATCTAAGCTTTTCCGAACCCGAAATGAGTTACCGTGGTAGAAAAATGGATATATTAAAAATATTAATATACATTTTTTTAGTGTAAAAATGTTATTACTATACTTACGACTAAACAAACTTGTATATATATTATGTTATTATTAAATTCGTTCATCGTTATTATGTTAAAGTTATTGATGTTGGAAAAACTTTGAATGAAAAAAAAAATCCTTGGTTTTGATTATTATATTTTAGTCCATAATTTTTAAAAGTTTGTTTCAACCCGTAAATTTTACAAATTTACAAATAGATGAAAATAAAATAAATCTTTAACTTCAAAATCCAAATAAGATTTAAATAAAAAAATATTACAAATTTAAAAGGGAATGGAAGAGTTTTGTTTAAAATATCTAAATGAATTTATTAATGGGAAATTATTGAAATGACTAATAAAATAAGAAATAGAATTTTATTATCTCTAAAAAAAAGTAGAAATTTTATTACGAGAACAAAAAAAATAATAATAATAAAAAAAAATAGACGCAATTCAGACATTTGTAACTCGTGGGTTTGGCGGTGGTCCACACAGCGCGACGTTGGCTTTGATTTTAATTTAAAAATTAAAAAATTTCCACAAATAATAAAACAACTTAAAATAATATATAAAGCAGCTTTTTTAATTAATTATAATATATAAAAACTTCAAAGCCTGTTGCCTTGCAACTTGCACGTTTAATTAGTTCAATTTTTTTTTCTTTTGAAAAAGATTATTTCAAAAAAATTTAAATATAGTTTTTGAATTAGAAAATTTAATATTGTTCATTGAATAAAAGTGGAGACAATATTATTTATTTCTTTTTGCCAGCTTAAATTAACTATTTCTTAAAAAGTGGAGATATAACTTAATGTTTCGAAATTATTTTTCAAAATAAAAATAATTGAACATCGTGATAGGGTTCCTTTTTTAATAATAGTTTACGTATAATTATTCTCTAAAAAATTTAGAGGATTATATTCTTCAATTATTAAAGTAGGTTGATAGAAATATTACCTGACTCGAAATTGACACAAAATACTGATGATATTATTGCTACACATATTTCAAGGCTACGTCTTTATCACTCGACACTCAAGTGACGTTACAAGGAAAAATGACTTGTCAACATTATCGGAGATCAACCACACGTAAAAATAATATTTTATTTCACATTTATAATTATGATAAATAAATAATAGAAAACATGGGAACAATATTTGTTTTCAGAAAGGGAGTGGAGAATTACAAGAAAAAAATAATTAAAATAATTGGTTTCATGAAAAAGCAAATTTAAACATTGCGTAAATGAGTTGATTGAGATATTCTTTGCTTTAATTTTTATTCTTGAATTGAGTCCCATAAAAGAATTCATCAAAATCAACATAATTTAAATAATGTTGAAAATATTTAACGAATTAGAATATTCGAATATAACTTAATTGATTAAGGTAAGAATAAAATATTATAAAGCATTTAAAAAATTATGTACAAACTCTATAGTAATTAAAAATATGATAACAATTTTTTAGTTTTATATTTTGAAGAATTAAGTTTATAAAAACATTGTGTATAGTCTATGTTATCTTTGTTTAATTTTTCATTTTTTAAACACAATTATGAAATGAGTAAAATTTTAAAAATAAAGCAAGTTTTGGATTTTTTTTTATTTCTTAAAATTGGATTTCAACATGATTTTGAAATGATAATCGAGAGAGAAAAAATATTATGTAAATAAACTTGAATTTTAAAACCAAAAAAATTTATTTGTGCAGGCGCATCTTAATCTCAATTTCATGTTTCTAATTTTAAATATTGATTTGGACGAAAATGTCGAGGTCTCAAATTTATAGAAATGCCTAATAAAATATCAATGTTGATGCACATTTCTAGAAAGATTATAAAAATAAAAATATTATGATAAAGTATTCCACTGTTTTTAAATAAGTTAATTTTTTTAGGATAACTTCAAAATTATTAATATTAATGATGTTTTGTTGATATTTTTAATATTTTATCAATTTTGTTTGTAATATTATGGAATTGTCCATTCATCTTGTGTCAATGTTAAATTCATCGACATATAGAAATATCAATAAAAATGTTGACATATCGATTAAAATTTAATACTCTAATTTCAAACCGTTCCTTGTTAAATAAAGAATTCAAAATTATGACACTTTTATTTTTGCTTAAACCATAATAATATTTTAGAGTGATATGACAGCCACCTGTGACAATTATTTCATTAAATTAGGCTAAATTATAGTTTTTGCTGTTAAACCATTATAAAATTTCAATCGTCAACTTTTGAAAAATTTGAAATATACCTTCCAACTTTTAAATTAAGGGGCATCTTTATAAATTTAATTGAAGTATGACGTTGGGCTATAAATCTTTTAAAAATAAAATATTAAAAAGTATATATAATAACATTTTCATTTTTTAAATATTTATTATGTTTTTTTAGAAATAATATTTTTATTATGTATTTTAAAAATAATTAGAAACAAGAAATAAAACACGATAAACAAGAATCTCGCTAAAACAGTCTATATATAAATAATATAGGTCATGTCAACTTGAGAAAAGTAAGATGTAATTTCCTTTTTCTTAAAGAAAAAACAGTAGACTTGAACATAACTCAACTAGTTAGGATATTAGTAATCTTTAATCCCCATGATATAAATTCAAATTCCCACCCTTTTAATTGAATTGGTGTCAAACCGAACATAGCTCAAGTGGTTAAGACATCTATCTCTGACCAAGAGGTCACCCCGACATGTTGTATAAAAAAAAAATAGAATTGGTAATGTTCACGAAAACAAATAGTTAATTAGAGATAGATAAAACTCATGACCAACCTTTAAATTTAACGTGTTAGAGTAGTTTTAGCATTCAAAGTTTCTCTCAGCTCCCACCCATCTAAGCCACTTTTATAACAAAACGAAAAAAAAAAATTGATGCAATTTCATTTCAATCGCCTAAAAATTCCATTATTCTTCATCAAAAGAAAACTCAAATGAAAGAGAGATGCGTTGAATAAATGGGCATTATTATTAATTCAATTGGGTCAGCCAAATTAATGCTTAATTTTGCTTGCAATTGACGCCAACAGGCAAAATAAGCCTTTTATAAAACGTGAATTTATTGTTTTTTCATAATTTATTGTTTTTTAGATTTGCTAGTTGTTGATCATGTGTAACATGGTATGATCGGAGCACAACAAGCTCAAATGAAACTCGGCTAGTTAAGGACAGGAATATCTTGTCTGGAGAAGGGACGAATCCACTCGTGCACATCATAGGTGAATTGATTGAATCTAAGGTCCAACTTGTAACCACCTAAATATACTTTATTGGAGTTGGAATTACCAACAGTTGCTAACAGCAGACTTCCCTGAATTATGATTGGAATAATCAAATTCTAATTACAAATTCCAGTTTAATCAGCACAAATTAAATCGTGACTAAATGGTGCATGACCCACAAATATTACACGAGCCAAAAATATAGAGACTAAAAATTTATGTTAACAAAAAATATTATCTTTAGGAGCACCTCTTCAATGCTGGGTTTGTAAGGAATGGAAACAAAGTCCAACATTGGCTAGAGAAGGGAATCATCATGATATATAAGATAGGATAATTATTTTCATTAGTACGAGATCTTTTGGTGAAACAAAAAGCAAAACCATAAGAACGACTACGTCCAAAATGGACAATATCATACTATTGTGATGAGAAATTGTAATGTTAGTGGATATGATTTTTTTTTTTAATTTTTTTTCAATTCAACAACATGTGCATGACTTTTCAACGGCTACAAATTTCATATTGATCTGTTGTCAGTCAGTCAAATCTTTTTTTCCCCTACAAAAGGAGGGGGAGCTACAAACGATTATCAATTGAGATCTAGCTCTAACTATGGAAATTAATGTTAAAAGAGTAGGACGATACTTGCGTAGAGTTTAGACTTTAAAGATAGAAACTTTTAAAGGTACTACGTGTTGATGTAGAAATTTGCCCTCCTAGAATTCTACTAAATTCGCACCAATCTTCTAAAATAAAAGAATCGACGAGACCTGTAAAACAGAATAGCATTAAGACTGATGTGGCTCTTATCACACAAGTTTCGATGCTTAAGTTAGAATTAGAGTAGTTGAATATAGAATGTAGGGTATTGTGAGCATACCTCTAGGATTTGGCTTACTATTATATTTATAGAAGTCAAACCCTAATCCGTTTAACAATTACCAAAGTTCTTAGACTGTGTGTTTTGTAATTGGTCCAATGTCTAATCCAAGGTTGAGACAAGATAAACTTGAATCAGGCTGCGTAGGGATCGGGAGATAACTATCAGGTTCTCGGCCGGGGGGACGAGAACTCCCCGGCACCGACCCCGCCGGCCCGAATTGTCAGGTTTTGGCTTCCTTACCTGGTGAGCCCGCTCCTCCTCCAACCCACTCATGTCTTCTGCTCGTCCAATCTTGTCTATAACACTAAGCATATCTTTTTTTAGTCTCCAACATATGCCATAAATTGCTTTAAAGTTTAGCGTTGAATTCGTGGGTGATTAAAATTTAGGAAATTAGGTCCTAACGGGTTAAATGAATTAAATTTATTAAACCCATCAACTTAAGTTTTTAGGTTGAGTGGTGGTTTATTCATCCATAAAATGGTATCAGAGAATTCAATTGGTCAAAAGCATTACTTACCTTTCTAAAGTCGAAAGTTTAAACTCTCACCTTACTCTTTTGCTGTACTTAAAAAAAAAGGATTATTTTATATTGTACAGGATTAAGATTTTCATGTTTTGTCAAGTTTGTGGCAAATCTTTTAAAATCAACTTATGTGAAAAATTGCATACGGTTGGAAAATTAAGTAACCTGAATAATTTTCCCTTCTACAGAAAATATCAACCACAACCAAGAATTTGCAAATAGGAAGAAAAGAAGTAAGCGCAAGTAAACGACACAACAAATTATACTGGTTCACCACTAAGTGCTACGTCCAGTCTTTCACTTAGATGTGAGTAATTCACTAATATTGTTAAGGATCAGATACAATAACACTCCCCAAAATATCACCTAGAAGTCTCAACAAAAGCCCCCTAACTTCGAAGTATTTTACACAATTAATACTTGAAATAGGAATGAAAAACTCACAAGAATCAAGATCAAATTACCTCGAATATTTTGATCTTGATGAGCCCTAATTCCTCTACCAATGCCCGAGCCTCTCCCTTGAAACTGCCACGAAATCCTCTGAAAAACGATTCAAAATCGGCTGGACAATAACCCTTTTTCGGCTGCAAAACCCTAAACTCGAACAACAGTATTTATAAACATCGAAACAGCGCCATGGCGCTACGGACGCAAAACTACGCCTGCTCACCAACTAGGACAGCGCCACGGCGCTTCGGGCCGAGTGGCCTGCAGCATCCCGCTTCCCTGTTTTTCATCCCCGCTTCGACCCCGACGTGTCCTAGCTCGATCCTCACTTATCTCTAGCTCGTTCTGACGTTGTTTTGACTCTACCAATCCCAACAATCTCCCACTTGGAGACAAAGCGACAATTCTCTGCTTCCCACTGCATCAACAATGTCCCTTCATCTTGACACGCTTTATCAAGGCACAGTTTTGACTTCTCTATCAATGAACTGATCCACAGTGCTCGACCCTACCCAAGAATCCTCTGACTCTGCCCTGAGACTGGGCAGCTCTACGTGGTATTGTCCCTCATGCTTAGAGACATAGCCACGTACTCCCACTTTATCTAAGTGGTTTCCGCTGCTTCTTTCTTTGACCTCTGAAAGAAGACTCTCTCTGCATTAGGCTTGACACTCCCACCCAAGCATGTCGCCACACTAGAAAC
Organism: Momordica charantia; assembly: GCF_013281855.1. Taxonomy (NCBI): domain Eukaryota; kingdom Viridiplantae; phylum Streptophyta; class Magnoliopsida; order Cucurbitales; family Cucurbitaceae; genus Momordica; species Momordica charantia. Next base: position 25,043,114 of record NW_028275167.1, on the reverse strand, counting down.
AAAACCTGTACCCTTCAATGCACTAATTCGCCTATGCGACTTCACCAGCTCGCCTGAACGTCTCACAGTTGAGGTATGAACTCGATGACCTATCAAATTCTCGTTTCCCTTTTCTGAACTTCTCAACTGTTTAACTTGAGTTGATGATAGATTCTTCTTATCTGTTCTGACCATCAATGCTGCTAGTATTCTAAGGTCTCGCCCTGAACCATTTGTAGCTACTCTATACATTGTCTGTCTTAGTCAACCCTTGGCAACCCCAAACTCTAACACATAGATAAAAGATTTCTTGTGGCATGTTGCCACCACCCTGGATTCCCTCTTGAGCTTCCAACAACCCCACTAAACTCACTACTGTAGCCATCGTCATCTAGCTTCCCTACGGATAACAAATTTAATCTGAAGTTAGGAATATACCTAACGCCTCGTAGCATCAACTCGGCCCCTTTGCCTGTCTTCAAATAAACATCGTCTCAAATTCCTCTCACCTTAGAGATAGTCCTTTTCCCCATCCTCTCTGAGCCATAGTCACCTGCAGTAAGAGATGAGAACCAATGTCTGTCTGAAGCAACGTACGCTGATGCTGTAGTGTCTACTACCCCACTGGTATACATATATGTTCATTTGAACAAAAGCCATAAACTATTCAACCCGTTCTTCTTCTGATACAACATTTGCAATATTGTTCCCCTTTTCAAAATCTTCTTTGAACTTCTTGTAAAAGCGTTTAACATGTCACTTCTTGTGGCAGTAATCGACACTGCGGTCTTCATCGTCTCCCAACTGTCAGGCAAAGATGTCAATAACCTCATAGCCTTCACCTCTTCTTCAATCTTGACATCTATCCATTCTAATTTGTTCAAGATATTGGTGAGCTCATTAATGGGAGAATTCATCGAGGTTCCCTCCTCCATGTGGATATTAAAATACTTAGTCCATAGAAGTATTTTTGTATTGACAGAAGGTTTTTCATATCTGTCTTTCAAGGTCTTCAATAATTCTTTTGCTATAGTCTCTTTCGCCACCAGACTACAAACATTTATTAACAACGATATTCTAATATTCACAACAGCCTGCTCATCCATCTCATTTTACCAAAATCCTTGCCCATCATCCCTGCTGGTCTTTCCCCTAAAGTCTTGTGTATCTTCTTGCATGTAAGAAGATCTTTCACCTGCATCTTCCAAAAGCTGAAATTCTTCCCCGGTGAACTTCAGAACCCCTTCATAGTAATGGTGTGCATGATATTTGTCTCCCATAATACTACAACCTTACAGTTCTGATACTACTTGTTGGGAAATTAACTGACCTGAATAATTTCCCCTTCCACAGAAAATATCCAACACAACCAAGAATATGCAAATAGGAAGAAAAGCAGTAAGCACAAATAAACGACACAACAAATTATACTAGTTCACCACTAAGGGCTACGTCCAGTCTTTCACTCAGATGTGGGTAATTCACTAATATTGTTAGGGATTGGATACAGTAACACTCCCCAAAATATCCCCTAGAGGTCTCAATACAAGCCCCCTGGCTTCTAAGAATTTCACACAATTAATACTTAGGAACAAGAATGAAAAACTCACAACAATCAAGATCTAATTACCCCGAATATGTTGATCTTGATGAGCCCCAATGCCTATGCCAATGCCTGAGCCTCTCCCTTGAAACTGCCACGAAACCCTCTGAAAAATGGCTCAAAATCGGTTGGACAATAACCCTTTTTCGACTGCAAAACCCTAAACCCGAACAACAGTATTTATAAACATCGAAACGACATCATGACGATGTCCCTGGTGCCATGGCGCTATGGACGTAAAACTGCACCTTCACACCAACCAGGACAGCTCCGTGGTGATAGCACCAACCAGGACATCGGCTAGAGGACAGCACCAGCTCTGCAGCGCCGTGGCGCTGTCTTCTCGGCCCGAGTGGCCTGCATCGTCTCCCTTCCCTATTTTTCATCCTCGCTTCGAATCTCTTAGTTTACTTTTAAGTTGGGGTGTTAAAAGATGTAGATGTTAAACAAAAATTATCTAGTGCTAAAAGTCACCCGTGAATAAAAATATAATTTAACAAGTTCAACAAATACTAAGTGTTTGTTGAAACAACTGTACCACAGTGATATTGCTTCCAATTCACAATTCATTAATTCAATCGGTCACATATCAATATTTTAGAAATGATGTTATTGATTCAAAAATTAGAATTAAAATTGAATCTTTTGGTGCATAAATGATTTTTTTTTTTATTTAGAGATTAAATAGACGTCATCATCAAAATTAAGAACTCTCAACTTAGCCTTCAAAATTTTATTTAGAGCATATTTTAAAAAATTTTAATTTTAGATCAACAGATTTTGAAAGTTAAAGAATAAAAAATATATTACTAAGTTTTTTTTTTTAATTCGAATTAGTATAATGTTAATTATTGGACCATTAATTCAAATTTGTTAATAGCTAGAGAGCTTTCACAACTAAGCAATGGCATAAAATTTACATCATCTTTTGATTATTTATTTTGAATGATATTCTCATTATCCAACTGACAAACTTTGTCATCTCTTTCATATTTAATAATTCATTATCCAAAAAACAATCTTTTTAAGTGATTAATCTTTTTGGATAAGTGATACCTTTACCTTTACCTTTACCTTATAAGAGAAATATCCCAAAGTTCAAAATTATCCACTTATTTCAAAGGATTTAATGAGGATTATTTTATTTATTTTAATTTTATCCCTTTCCATTTTAGATTTGTTTGATTACAGTTTTGTTGTTTTATTCACCCTTTTGTAAAAACACTTAAATTTTTTTGGGAAAAAAAATCGTTTAAAATCATTTTAATTTTAAAATTTTTGTTAGGATTAAAAGAAAAAGATTACAAAACAATTCTACAATGAAAAACAAAAACCTAATCAAATCACTAAGAAAAAGATTACAAAACAACTCTCACCATGATCCATAATATATAGATGAGGACAATTATCCCCATTTGTGTGAGATTTTTTGGGTGAAACAAAAAATAAAGTCGTGAGGGTTATGCTCAAAGCATATCATACCATGGAGATACTCAGATACTTGGGGTACGATTGTCCTAAACATAGTTTTTTTTAAATACTAGATTTTAGTCCATAGTTTGTAATTTGATTCTATTTAGTTAATATAATCTAAGATATGATATTGTAGACCTTATTTGATGATCATTTTTATTTTTGTTGAAATAAAAATAAGGTAGAAAAAAATTATAGTGAGAAATTTTAGACAGAAAAATTAGATATATATTTGTTAGAGAAAAATAAGTTAGAGAAAAATAAGAAAGAAAGGTTAGAGAGAAAAGTTTGAAAAAAAATATATTAAATTTTCAGAGATAAATGCGTTAAAAGAAGAGAAATAAAAGTACATGGATGAAAAATTTAGAGGGAAGAATAAAAGGTAATATTCTCAAGAAGAAAAATTTGGGCCCATGTATCATTGTTAATGGGCCTTAGTAATTAGGAAGAGACATTTTAGTGGATTAATTAGGGGGAAGAGTAGGAGTTTCCATATAAAGTTTTATAATTGGGATTAGTACGTTCATGGGCTATTTAAAGATCCTAATTACGTAAAAAGATGGAAGGTATAGAATTTACACATTTGTCATGTATCAACCCTATTTAAGAGGGTACCCATCATATAAATTACTTAAATAGCCTATTGTATTTACAAATTAATTTTAAATTCATTTTAATATGCAAAATTGATTAATTGGAAGGTTATAATTTAGATCTCATAATTTTAGGTTAATGATACTTTCCAAAACAAATTAAAACACCAAAACATTAAAAACAAAACCTTAAATTCCCAAAATTGAAATCATAACCTCCCAAAATATCTCCAAATCCCGTCCAAAAATCTCCCAAATTCGAAATCAAGAACTTTTTTTCGCTTCATCCATGAGACGTTTAAAATTTCAATTTTGGAGGACCATTTCTACATTACTATGAGATATATGCGTTTATATCTTATATACAGCTATAAGATATATACACATACAATATATACCTATATATACGAATATAATCAGGAATACTAAGAATATGAGACATTTAGAACTTCAATTTTCTATACACATAAACAAAATATATCCCCATATATACCAATCTTAACGGAAGATTAATAATTACAAATGGTATGGAGGACCATTTCTACAGAACTATAAGATATATGTATACACATATAAGATATATTCACATATACAATATATATCTATATATACAAATATAATCAGGAATACTAACACTGTAAGACGTTTAGAACTTCCATTTTCTGTACACATACATAAAATATATCCCCATATATACCAATCTCAACGGAAGACTATTAATTACCCATGGTATAAACAGAAGGGGACAGGAGACGAGGAACACGCTGCACGACGTCGGAAACGTCCAAAGACGTCGACAGAAAGTTTATTCAACGACGGAAATTGAAGGTTTGGACGTGTTTGGGGAAGAAGAAATCAATACCTCGTTGATTTGGTGTACAATGAACGACGTTGGAAACTTGCAAAGATGTCGACGGGAATGAATGGCAACGGGAATGAACGGCGTTGGAAACGTGCAAAAGAAATAAATACCTTGTTCATAAAAGCCCTGAAGATGGAAAATGAAGGTCTGGCAGCCGATGTCTTTGCACCTTGGAAACGAAGACAGCGGTGAAGATAATCGGCTTTGCACGGTGGCCGGAGAAAATCTACGGCAAACTAGGAAAGAGAATCGGCAGCATTTAATTCATTTAACAAAATTGGAAGTTGTTAATTGGTGAGAGAAAAAAATCTTTTTTGAAGGAGAGATTTGTGGAATTAAGGTTGAATTTTGAATGGAGCCCACCAGAATTAAATGAATATAATTACAAATTAAGGATTCAAATCTTTAAAATTTAAAAATTATAATAAAATAAAAAACAATAAATAAGGGTAGAAACGATATTAAAATAAAATCCTAACTGCAAATATCTAAAAGTGTAAATTTTGAAACCTAAAGACATTCATGTAATTAAGATTTCAAAATAGTCCTCTCAAGATATTATCTCATTTAAGTATGTGGCTAAATTTGGCCACCACTTAAAGAAAATGTCCCTTTGTTTATAATTTTGCAAAAATGACTAAATGATATATTTAAATGTTTTAACTTTTAAAATTTGTTTTGTTATTATTCTAATTTTAAAAATGGTAGAAAGGTAACTTTTATTGTTGAAAAATTTCACTCAATAGCATAAATTTAAATTTTCTTCTATATTTGAAAATACATATTTATTTTATCATGTGTATAAATCTCCCTCCATATTTTTTCAATCAAAATTTACATGAAAAAATAATTAATGACAGAAAAACAACCTAACATTTCTATTTTCTTCTTCTTTTTTTTTTCTTTTGTTTTGAAAAAATGTTTATGAAACCAATTTTCCAAACAAGCCAGCCACAGTATCTTTGAAAAAAAAAATTAATGGCATTTTTGTATGAATTATGCTTCTACTTAATTTGGTACCATTAACATTATTAATGAAACGGTGACATGGCATGTTTATTAGTTTATGAAGTTGTTTGTAATATTATACCAACTCAATGAAATTAAATTAATGGACATGCACATGCACATTATGATTAGGATTAAATAAATATAGTGTTAAAATATTCAGAAACTATATTTATTATTAACCAAAATTATATTTGTATCCCTAAAATGAGAGGTAAAAGAATAATTTTAACTTCAAATAACATTGCAAATTATTCGTGGATAATGCGGACTTTATTATGTGTTATTTTAACGAGCCATCAATGTGAACAATCTGACAATATCGATATTTAAGATATCATTTTAGTTTAAAAAGTCAGAAGAATGTTAAAGAAAACTAATTTTCAGTATGAAGTGCAATTGGTTTATCGTCTCATAGATTTTATTGTATTCTTTTATTCTTTTAGAGTCCATCACCTAATTAATAACTTTGGTACAAGTGATTTATATATTTATTCTTACTAATAACATAAACATTTTGCAACAAATACCACAATTAGAATGAATAATTTCTTAAAAGAACATAATTTAAAGGACTAAATTGTTCAAGTTTTAACTATGTGGCCAGAATAAAGTCCAACTAATTTCCTAACAACTAAATGTAGTTAGATTTAAGGGAAAAAAAAGTCACTGTTTATGGTAATTTATGATCTAGTTTGAGAAATGACAAGGTTGGGTAGGGTCGAACTTAGAAATGAGCTTGGTAAGGAAAAACTTGTACAAATAAAGCAAACACTCTAACGCTCAATTCAGTGAAAAACCGATCTATGGTCTCAAGCCAATGTTACATTGCGTACCTAGAGTGAGAATGAATGAAGCTTTCTATTTATTGGAAATTTGGTGGTAGCGATATCCGACTGTTCAGTTGAGCTATCTGGAAATTAGTTGCACAAGGACTAATTATTGTGTCTCTAAGATCTGAGCATGGGACTACCTTCGATCAAGTGTAGTTTAACCAAACTTACAGGTCACTTTTTGGTCAATCTTTAAGGTTGATTGCATTGTATTTATGAAATTCCGAGGAAATATATTACCAAATCAATCCTTCTTTGCTCCCCACGTGACAAGTCCATTTTTACACTCCAACAAATACAATTTGAGTACAACTAACCAGCATAAGTAATTCCAATGGTAATTCTAGGATTGAAATTCTTTAACTCACATTTATCATATCTATCCGCCCAATAAAAAGGGCAAGATTTTAAAGTTTTATTCTCTAATTTACTATCTAAATTTTCGTATAACAAATATTAGAATGTAAAACTTTACACTTTCCCACCAAAATTTTCTAGCTCCTACCCTACACATTTATAATATTATATTTTAAAAAAAGAACTATTATATTAAAATATATAGAGAGAGATGATTTTAATTTTTTTTCTCTCTCTTTTTTTTTGTGGTAAAATTCTTTGTCGGCACCACAAAATACAAAGAGGTAAAATTTAAGCGCACACAAGTGGTGTTGCATTATCAGGCGCAGCAAATGAAAAAAGCAAACACAAGTTTTTCTCCTTTTCCTTTTTTTTTTTTAATTTTTTTTTTAATTTTAAGATAAAATGCAAATACAAGTTGGGGGTAAAGGACAACACCAAACCATACCCTACTACCCTTCCATTTCACACTCCCATTAAATTTTTAAATAAATACTTTGAATTTTTTAGGACCTCTCTTTATAGAGCATTGGTTAAACATGTCAAATTGATCTTCTTTTTCTTTTTCTTTTTCTTTTTTTCTTTTTTCTTTTTCCTTTTTCTTCTCAAGTACGGTATTTGACCACAACACTTTGTGGAAACGTCAATTGATTTCATAAAGTTAAGCATTAAATTCATTAGAAGTATGATCTATATTCATCCACGTAGACCTTTTTGAATTCTGCAGAGAACCATTCGTTTCTATCATTATATTCATTATAAAAATCGTTTTTGGCCTAAATTCATCGAGAGACGAGAATAACCAATCAATTAAGATTTTTTGGACGGTAGGTTATGACATAAATGAGTTCACTTTTTTTTAATTATCAAATGTGAGAGTGTTGGGTTATATGTCTTTAGTGTTAAGTTATTGCTCATTCAATTTTATCCCTAATATTTTAAAATTTTTATGAAAAATTTTCAAGGAAAACTAAAAGTAAAGTTATGCAGGTTTCAATCCGAAATCAACAACAGAAAATTATTGCGAGGATATAAAAAGCAACTTCATGTGGGAAAAAAAGAGGAAGAAGTAGACAGGAAAATATGCATTAAAAGCCAACATAAGCATAGTTCATCATTTAAAACTTCTTGTTATTTTCTAGAGAGGTCGGAGATTTAATCACCCATTTTTACATTTGTTAAAAAAAAAAAGGTATGTGTTAAAGAAAATAGGAAAGAAATAGAAGAGGAAAGAGATGTAATAAAAGAAAATGGGAGAGAGACAAAGAGAGGATAGAAATAAGGAAGCAAATTGCAATTAAGACAATATTAAAACTCAAATGTAAAAGGAATATTAAAGTAATTCAACTTGTCCTTAATTAGATGAGTTGAATCTAGAAAAAGGAGAGAAAAAAAAGGCAAATTTTGATAGGTGATTTAATCAGCATATATGTTCTTTTTCTTTTGGTTATTTCAATGAATGTTAATTTGCATTGGATTGTCCCATCCCATTCACACCCACAGTTTTTGTTGGTCAAAAATCCATTTTTTGAAATTCCTCTTCAAGTTGAGAAATAGGTTTTGTATTAAATCCCTTGGGAGGAATAGATCCTTTTTACTTAACTTTTTTGTTTGTTAGTCTTTTAAAGTTTTATAATAGCAATTTATGTTTTAAGTAAATAAAAAATATTGTTTTAAAGAAAAAAAATATACATGAATTTTAAAATGAAGGGAAAGAAGAAAAGAAAAAGTTGTTCTATGGCGTACCATAGGTGTTAGGAACGTAACGCTAAGCATTTGTAAATACATTTTGAGTTAAGTTATCTTTTTTTTTAGGTCAACATAACTGTGGTAAGAGGGTGTGTATACTCACACTGATCTTCTTTAGAATACGTACATAGTTGGATTGGCCAAGCTATTAGGAGGAATCTATGTGAGGAGAGACCTGCACAAAGAGCACAACAACGCTCAAGTTAGTAAAAATTTGATGACTTAAGAGCTCTCACGACAAGGAATCAGATTTCCATATAAAGAAATGATTTGCTATTTATAGAAGAGACTCACGACTCCGATATGTTATATTGTTGTCAGAATTAGTTAGATAGTTATAGACGGTTGTATGAGATACTTCGACGTAAGCCCAGCTACAAGCTATCGATATAGTTCTTAGCTATATGAATACACTCGAGTTGAGCTCGATAGCTCGAATACCACTGTATATTTCCAAAGTAAAGGATAGATCATGTGAGATGATCTTTCCATAAGTAGGTTGTATTTTACCTTCCAACGGAGGGATTGAACCATCAATGATTTTTTAGACGGTAATATTTGTCTTATCTATTTAACTATACTCGAGTTGACATTAAGTTATTCTATTAGGCATATTATTTTCTATCTTGAAATTAAACAAATGTTTAAAAACTTCATGGAAAGTCATACTTTCTAATCAAGATTCGCATTTGTTTCTTATAAGCTTGTTGTCATTGTCGTCTTTTTTCTACCTAATTTGGTCAAAGAAAAAGAAGATCATATAAGATTTTTATTAGTCCGATCGATGCAGATATTCAAATTACTATTAAACAATTTTATCAGGGGAGTGGAGAAGAAAATTTTCAAATGAGAAACACCAAGGACTACAAACATATGTTAAGACACCATGTATAAGGGAAAAATGAGAGGGGAAAAAAATTATAAAGAGGGCTATTTTGAAATCTTAATTACATGAATGTCTTTAGTTTCAAAATTTACACTTTTAGATATTTGCAGTTAGGATTTTATTTTAATATCCTTTCTACCTTATTTATTGTTTTTTATTTTATTATAATTTTTAAATTTTAAAGATTTGAATCCTTAATTTATAATTATATTCCTTTAATTCTGGTGGGCTTCATTCAAAATTTCAACCTTAATTCCACAAATCTCTCCTTCAAAAAAGATTTTTTTCTCTCACCAATTAACAACTTCCAATTTTGTTAAATGAATTAAATGCTGCTGATTCTCTTTTCTCGTTTGCCGTAGATTTTCTCCGGCCACCGTGCAAAGCCGATTTTCTTCACCGCTGTCTTCGTTTCCAAGGTGCAAAGACGTCGGCTGCCAGACCTTCATTTTCCATCTTCAGGGCATTTATGAACAAGGTATTTATTTCTTTTGCACGTTTCCAACGCCGTTCATTCCCATTGCCGTTCATTCCCGTCGACATCTTTGCAAGTTTCCAACGTCGTTCATTGTACACCAAATCAACGAGGTATTGATTTCTTCTTCCCCAAACACGTCCAAACCTTCAATTTCCGTCGTTGAATAAACTTTCTGTCGACGTCTTTGGACGTTTCCGACGTCGTGCAGCGTGTTCCTCGTTGAATATATGATGGGTACCCTCTTAAATAGGGTTGATACATGACAAATGTGTAAATTCTATACATTCCATCTTTTTATGTAATTAGAATCTTTAAATAGTCCATCAATGTACTAATCCCTACTTAAATTTCCCAAAAACGAATTCCCAAAAAAGAATTGATTACAAGGCCAGACCCAAATTTTAGTGAACCAATCTATTAAGAAGTTTGACATTGGACTCATATTTTAGGGCTAGGCCCAATAAATTTTCTGATGAAGAAATTTATTTTCCTATTAAATATAATTTTAGAATAGAAAATGTGCTAGAAAAGTCAAGTTTCTTCTTTTATTACATACACTGTCACGAATTAAAAAAAAAAAAAAACATGTTGCTAGGGGTAAAAATTGAACCGGACGTGTTTCTATGGTTGAGAGGTGCGGGACCACATTCGATTACATACTTTATGTAGGCGTAGCAGGAGACGTGCGGTGCCGATACAGGTAGCACGCCTCCCAGTGGCAAACAATAAGCCTCAGAGCGGCAGGCTGTGGTTCCACCCGTCATTTGTCGAGAACGTACAATCACGACAGACACCGTATCACACAGCACTTCCCTGTCACCTCCAACCATGGTCCTTCCTCGGCCACCCGAGCTTATATAAGGAAAGACTCTCACTTTCATCAGGTAAGTGAAAAACCTATCACTAACACTTAAGTGTCTTTTTTCCTATTTCCTACTCTGATTACTGACTTGAGCGTGGTGGGACACCGCACCAACATCGAGTTTTGGTTGCAGGTCTTTCTATCCTCCGACGAAACTACTCGTTCAAGGGATACATGGTCTTCTGCCAGAATTCGCCATCAACACATATATTAATATTATATTGAAAATTACAATACTTCACATAATATTTTCATAAGATTTTCATAAGGCAAATGCATAAATACAACAAAGTAAAAATGTATTTTCAAATATAGCATGATGTCTGAGATTTTACAAAAATAACATAAGCTAAATCAAATTCAAATATAATGTACTGTGAAATAAACCAAGAAAAATCACATTTATGTTATATTTAAAAAAAACAGAATGAAAAGTTGTGACACTTTTTAGAAGACATATTAAAATTAATAGTATGGAGTAAAGTTTACCTATTTTAAATTGTTCGTAGAAGAGACTATTTCAATAAAATAACTAGAACTGCAATATAGTTCGACTAGTCAAGGTATCTATCTCCAATTAAAACATTTGTGAGGTCACACTACAACAAAATTGGCCTTTAGTGTCAGTTATCAACTAATATCATATATATTAGATGTCGGGTTCCACAACAGACATTAACCTGGATATCATCGCATCGTACACTGTCGTTTACAAAACAATGTTGGTTGCTAACTGACATCAAATTAACCGACATCAAATTAACCGACATTGTAGGTGTTGGTTCACATATTCTTGAAAGAAAAAGAAGAAAAAACCCCACAAATTCACACAAAATCCATTTGCCAGTAAGGTGAAAATCATTCACCAACTAATTACTATTACTATTAATATCTTCCTTTTTTTTGGAAAGTAATAGTCAATTTAGAATTTTATTTCCCAAACAAATATATATATGGAAAGAAAGACACTCAACAAATATTTTTAGATTATAAAGTTGGGCCAAACTTACAAGTCTTTAAAATAATGGGCCACTCTTATGGATGATACTTGCAAAAATGCATCTCTATAAAAATTATATAAAATATGATAATTTTTATTTTGAAATACATAAAATACGACAATTAATCGATTAATAATTAAAACCTTTATTTATATTTGACTAATAGTTCTTCTTCATGGTTAAATATAGCTCAACTAGTTAAGGCATGTAATTCCTTCTAAAAGATCGTGAGTTCGAATCATTACCTCTACATGTTGTACTAAAAAATAGTTGTCATAAATGGACTTAGGTAGACATCATATTTAGTCCGGTTAATTTTTGTTTCATTAATATTGTTAAAAAATAAAAAAAGAGAATATAACAAAAAAGAATATTAATTAATTAAAAGTAGAAAAATGAGATTAATTATGAAACTAGTTTTGAGATTAAATCTTAAAGGCTGTAAATTTAAAGAAGCTGAAATCATTTTTAAAATAAATATTAAAAAAAAAAGTAGATTTGGATTCTGTAATCAAAATCAAAGTTTCTAGTTCAAAAGAATAAAAAAAAAATAAAGTTCACGAAGTCAAAATTTTTAAAAACAAATAATCGGATTTCCAGTTGATACCAAATCAACAATTCCTTTTCTCTTTTTTTTTTTAATGTCCAAAAGTCAAATCATATTATTTTAATTTTTTTTTTTTAAAAATTAAATATCTAGTTTTTTCTTATTACAAATATCTAGTTAAAGCTTTTTTTTTTTTAACAATATCTAGTTAAAGCTAGATCTAAATTGGAATCAAAGATCACAAAATCGAATTTAAGTAAATGTTTTTTTTAAATTTTGAAACTCAAATTAAATTATAAACTTATTTGCAAAATAATATAAGAACTCAAACACCTTCATTTAATTTGAGTCTAAAAATGACATTGTGGAGACTTTAAACACGGAACTATAGGTTAAAATGAGAATACAGCCCCTCCAGTGCAGTGGCATTTAGTTAAAATTTTGTATATGTGTCTCCTTAGGATTATAAAAAGAAAAAAATAAAAATAAAAAACGTGGTGCGAAAGAGTCACACCAATTGTTAGTGAACTTTCTAATGTTGTCTCCTACAATTTTTCAAGCATTATTCTTAGAATAAGTTTCCGGATATATTTTACAAATAAATTTTTAATTTTACATTATTTGAAAAGGAAAAAAAAAGTTTATGTAAGAAGGGGTCCAGAAAAATTTTGCCCTCAATGAAAAGAATTTAGGCCCGTGGTTCCAAATACTATTTGGGTATTTGAGTTCTTATATTATTTATCTAAAAATTGCTTTTAAAACATTTTTTTAACGTATTATTTGGATTTGTATTGATCAAACTTGTTATATAAATTTATTCACTTTTTTTTAATTATTGGTAAAATTATTTAAAAAAGAATTTAACTTAAAAATGAAATATTTTTAAGGAGTAATATCTTCATTAGATCTCATAAATGAAATAAATTTATCCAACCCATGAATGCTTTTAGATTGAGTGGTAGTTTATTCATCCTTAATATTGTTAATGTGCTGATAATGATAACCATAAATCTTTGGTTTTAGGTATGTGTCAATTACCGTCGAGCTTTGATCTTTACTTGAACTTAAAAGTAAAAAAAAGATAATAAAATGTTACAAAAATATATTTAAAATACACAAAACATATACATCAATTGCTAATGAGCATAATTATATCAATTTACCTTTCTTTTTGAGTTCAACCATTGCGAGGGCGGTGATCAATCACCGTGATAACAATATGTGTTATCTACAGTTTTGCTTTGAATGACATCATAATTGTATCAATTAATATCTACGTGACTCGGTGATTAGTTCGATTATAATCTATTAATATCTAGCTTAACCACTATTTATGTATGACTATACACAAAATGCTATATTTTTAGTTACTTTTTTATAACAAATTAAACAGCGTTTATGAAAATTTATTTTGATAAATACCTTTTTTAAAATGCACCACTCGTTGAAAGTTAAAGGAATCCTAATTTATGATTGTTCTAAAAATAAAAGCTAAAAAATTCAAGAACAATTAAGACCAACGATATGGAAGAAAACCAAAATCTTTAACAATATTAGAATTACCTGGAACTATTTAGATAGGTTGAAGCAACTGGTTTCTAGTCACCAAGTCACACCATTAAATGGGGAGTCATTGGCCCATAATCAAGATCATTTATATGTGAGATAGTATCTTTTATTTGTTTTTTTTAATATAAAAGATTTAATTCCATAAATTATTATCATAATCCTTTAATTATTGTGGGCCTCATACTAATTTTCAACACAAATCTCTCAGTCCACTCATTCAAAACCTTAATTTACTCCTTCAAAAAATTGATTTTCCCAATTCAAAATCACATAAACATCTTTTACAGTCTCAATAAATATATATCCACATATTCAAAAAATATATTCAAAATCACGGTATATATCCACTTATATATGCGCATATATACATTTAAAATCACTATAATATATATCTGTATATCCGCATATATACAAGTTGAGTTATAAGATATATCCTAATCAAATCACTACACTATATATCCTCACATGTATGATATTTCACACCAAATTAGAAATTGAAAACATCTGTTGGAATGCAAACCTTTCAATCTGGAGATGAACTGCTCTGGTGACTGAGAAAAATGGAGGCCGTCGGAGATGAAGGCAAGCAAACGTCGACTGGAGACGAAGGTAGGTAGAAACACCCGGAGAATAAGAACCGACAGAAATCTCTTTTTGAAGACGGCCGGAGATGAAATGCTCTTGCGACAAAGAAAAGCGGAGTCGGCTGGAGAGGAAGGCAGGCAGTCGAAGAAGAGGAACGGATGGTCGGAGGAAGGAAAACCGACGGTGGGAGGAAGAAGAAAATGGTGGGTTTCGGAAATGGATGGATTTTTGGGGTTTTGGGATTTTTTAATTTTGGAAAATATCATTAGCAGATTTGATTCCCCAGTTTACCAATTCTAAATTTTAATATTTAATATTGAAATGGATCCTAAGGATATACTAGTAATTTGTGTTATGGGTACCATCTAATTAGGGATTGTTTCATGACAAAAGTGTAACTTCTATACTTTTCCATCATTTTACATAATTATGATTTCTAAATATACCATCTATATACTAATCACTTTATATGCTCATTAAATAGCTCAAATACAATTGCTCAGTAATTTGTTACCCATATATGAATTAATTATTAAATTAATTCCAACACCACTCACTCAAATTTCTTATAAAATATTGAAGTTGAATTTGTTCGTGGCAACAGGGGCTACATAATCAATAACAAGATCCGTCCTTAATTTAATATAATAATATTTATGTCAATTCGAGTATAACTTCTCAAAAGTTGATAGTTCAATCATTCACTTCGTAATTATTGAATTTAAAATATTATAATATTTGTTTATAGTGAATTCTAGTTTGGCTCAATGAACGATGAGATTGAATATACGAACTTGTGAAGCGAGTTATGGTGACGAAAACATGTGCAAAAAAAGTAAACACTCCAACGTTCAAATCTCAGTAGGGGCCAATCTAAAGTCTTAAGCCAATTTGATTGCACATCTGGGGTAGAACGGTGCCTTTATTTGTACAGTGTCAAGTGATGGTGACATCCGACCATTTTATTATAATATCAAGGAATCTATTGCACAGATATAGATTGTCTAGCCCTCTTAGGTAAGAGCATGACATTCCTTTCGACCAATGGAGATTGGACCGAGCTTACAGGTCATCTTTGGTCTAGTTCAAAGGTCAGCCATGTTACCCTCCGAAATTCTAGAGAAAGATCTAGAATACCGATCTTTCCTAGTTCTCCATGTGGCAAGTCACATTTTATCCTCCAACAATATTTCTCGAAGAAAATATTTTGAAAATCCTATTGGCCATAATTTTGTTATGCTACCAAATATTTTCACAAAACTCATATACCTTATTATATTCGGTAGGTAGAGAAGAAGAAAGGTATTTATAAGAACAAATAAACTTAATTATTCTTCTTTCCCTAACCACGAGCTTATGAATCATGATTTCAACGTGCATAACAACATTAACTTTTACGAATTGTCTCATTATAATTTTTAAAAGCTCAAAACAAAAAGAAAAAAAAACTATTCTAAAAACACTTTTGCTAGAAAAATGTCAATATTCCTTTCAACTTCTCAATATGGTAGCCAGGACGAATCCAATATGCAAGGCCAATTTGAGATGGTAAGAGCCAAGAAGATATATATATATATATATATTATTATTTTTTTTTGGAATGGTTGTTCCTTTTTGCATAGGGATCTATTTTCTTTTACTTGTGGTTGCATACCAAACTCTACAAGAATCTTGCTTCTTTTTTTTTCATATAATCATATATATTCCTTTACAACCTCTTTTTCTTTTTCTTTTTTTCTTTTTATCATGATAATTAGAATGTCTTGCATAGGACAAAATTGCTTATGTATAGGTTAATTTTGATTTAAAAAATGACAAAAAGATTATACCTACTTTTTTTTATATTATATTCTTTTTATACATAATAGGATAAATTCTATTTTAATATCATACTTTCAATAATTATTATAATACGTTTCGAATGATGTCTATTTATATAATTCTTCATTTTACAATATTTTTTAAAGAAAATAATTTGCATTCTTCATTTAACAAACAAGATATTTAAGGAAATAATTCTTTTAATAGAATTTATGACTGAAAATTATTCAATAATTATTGATTGTTATATTTGGAAAAGAAATTAAAATTGTTATATTTTTTGTAATTATTGTATTAATTTATGCTATTTGTTCAATGTTCTATTTGCATAAATTAACTCTCTTCCATCATTTAGTCCAATTAACTCTATTCTTACGATGAATAATAAAATTAATTATAAATGTGAAAATTTGATAAGTGTTTTTGAAAATATGAAAAATAAAACACATAAAATTGTGTGTAAACTAACTTAATTTTTAAAAATATTAAGCTATTATTTGAACCTAATTGTTGATCCACGGTTGAGGTTTAATTTTCATGATAAAACTAATATTATATTTAATGATAACAAAAATTAGTTAGCTCTCGATACAGATAATATAATAATTATCAATATTAACTCGATGATAACAAAATTAGTTAGTCAATAATTTATAATTAATTAATAGAAAAATGAATGTTAATTAATAATTTGCTATTATTAGAGATTTACTCCATTTGAAAAAATATTAGCCATATTTACACTTATTTTAATTTTTGACTTTCTTAAATTAATTTCTTGAATGACGAAATCAATCAAATAAATAGGTCATGCCAAAATATATATATATATATATATATATGTTTGATCAAGAATCTGATCAAACCTTCAAGCTTCGGTTCGGAAAGGATGAGCTAAGCAATGAACTCCATATGAGGCACAGAGAACCTGCAAAACAGAGTATAAACTCCGATACCAAAATCAGCAAATGCACAAATCAATTCGAGAGAGAATTGTTTGGATTGCGTACCTTGAAATGAGGAAAGTTGGCCCTATTTATAGGCAATTTCTCCGACAATTGCCCCGACAGTACCTCAACGGCTCCTTAAGGTTGTCGTGAGTCACGGCGTACTGTCGATGACTCTATCGGAGCCTGGGGCTGAGTCGAGGTAAAGTTAATAAAATGGTCGAAGCAACAACGGAGTGTTTGACTATTTAGATCGGCTCGGCCACCCAAGACGTCGGCTCGGACAAGCATATACACGTGTCCGAGGTAATAAAACTTGAGGTCTATCGTTCGCCACATGTGTTATTTACCTGAGACTTAGTTATCATAGGCTACGTGTAAGGGTGAAAATCCCCCTCCAACAATATATATAAATAATAGAGTGAATGAATAATTTAGAACTCTAGATGTGAAATTTTAAATCAACTAAAAATTTTAGTTGAGTGGTGTTAATATCAAAAAAAATTCTTTTTGTTTTTTTTTATGTCGAATATGTAGAAGAATTTATATTTAGTTAAATTCATAGACAAGTTATTATGAAATTTCTTAGACTTATTTTTTTAAAATGATTGAATAATTCAAAGATGTTATAAAAGGAGCATTTGAAAGTCAAAAAAAAGAATGGAAATTGATATATGATTGAGAGACCAAGACTATAGTCTTACCAAATTATAAAATAGGAAATGAAAAGTTAGTTGATTAATATACTTACAAAAATAAAATATTATATGAAATTGAAATTTTTTGTCTTTGTTAGGGGCATAAGTGTCAATAGCCACAAGGGCTAAGCCAATTGTCTCCATCCCCTTGGCCTATAAGAAAACTGCTCTAGAAATTTCTCTCTTCTTCCCCCTTGTGGAGGTAACAAAATTTTGTGGTCAATTTCAAATCCCTTCTTAAAATGGAATCACCAAAAAAATTAATTACTAATAAAAATAGTAAATACTTTTAGAAATTTATTATTTAAACTTGTAAACAATATTAAAACTATTTTTTCATAAAAAGACATACACAATTTAAATATATTAATAAATACGAAAAAAAAATCTAGAACTGATTATTAGTGAAGATTCTCAATCTTCAATCTTTATTCTCTAAATTAAGAGATTGAAAATTTTAGTTCACAAGTGGAGAAAATTTTCATGAAGTCATAGATAGAAATGAATTCCGACCTCACCTTTCCATTATCATCTTCTACCTTTCACGTGTTAGGAAAAACCTCACTTTCTCGCGATAGTTTACAAAAATTAAACAAGCCCAACAATCTAAAATCTAATATTAGGTTATGAACATTTTTTTAATTAGTGTAGGTTCAACAAATAGGTTAAAATAATTTGGTAAGGTTGGATTCATGATTGCTTTAGAATAACATCAGCCGCACCAAATTTAGGTCAAATTTATTGATTTAGAAATATACATTTTTAATTCCTAGAATTTTAGAACATTTTCATTAGTTTCCTCACACTTGTGGTTTTCTTTTGGTCGGATTGTTAATTATTTTAAGTTCAGAAATATATACCAATTAACTCAATAATTGAGGTGGAGATTTGAACTCGCAATCTTTTGGTTAGAAATAGATATCAATTACCATTGAGCTAAGGTTAGTTTAGCCTCTATAATCTTGTTGGTTTATGTTTCTTCAACAAAATCATTTGCAGTCCAGACTTAATAAGTGGGAACAGGTCATAGTGCTTGGTCAGCATCTCACACGTAGGAATACTTGCTCAAGGGAGCAGGCACACTTCCGATGCTCAAGTCTACTTCAAGTATTGGCTTAGATGAGAGGTCAAACAAAAATACTATACTTATTACTGAAGTTTGGTCCCTTATTTGTAGATTTGTAAATACTCTCGGGGAATGATTGAGAGCATGTACCCTCGCTAGCAAGTTCAGAGAGCTTCCAACCACAACTTCCTTTCGGGTTGCTTCTTTCTGCTTGTCTTTCTCTGACCTTTAGAGCCCCAACTATCTCTTTCCTCCATGTGGCATGATTATCATCTCTTCTCCAACAATTTATAATGTTCTTCCAAAGAGAATTTCTTGCCTCCTTCTCGAGCATTTTTCCTTTCAATCAAACAACATATTTAACAAAATATTTGCTATAGGACTGACTTTGTTTCCCTAGAACAAACTCTCGAATTCTAAAAAAAAGATTCAAAATTAATTTTGAAAATTATTGTTATGATAGTGGTACTAGTAAAACTTTGATTGGACAAATTAAAACAATTGATGAAGTTTCTTAATCAATTTTATGCAATTTTCCCACATGAAAAAGGCTAAAGAATTTGGTATATATCAACTACTTTGAATGCTAATCATTTAGTAAACAAATGTAATAAAGCTTAAAAGGGAAAGTGTAAACATGCTTAATTGTCCTCAATCAAGATGATTTTTTTTAGGTGGATGCTACTGTATAAATGATTAAACCCAAAATGTGATATTAATATTTCAAAATTGCGAAATGAACCAAAATATCAAATTTATAATTTAGCTCTTCATAGACTAAATATATGTTTAAGTTCTTAATGTTTCGGTGTTTTAAATTGGCCCACAGTAAACTTATATGACATAATACTTGGTGAGTTGACGAAATTTAGAGGAAGAATTAGATCTTTAAAAGAAGTAAAATAATTTTTTTTTCTTTTGCCAATTTCTAAGAAATTTGGAGGAAAAATTCAAACTTTCATTTCTCAGATGACTTATTTTGTGAGAAATTTTAATAGGTGACACTTCACGATATAATTTTTAAAATTTTCGCATGCTCATTTAGATATTTTACATAATGTCCTTTTATCCCCGTACATCACTCATTTGTTTTATCCATCCACCTGTGAGACACTATATCACTTGTATGACTAACATAATCGATCACTGATACACATTATCACTAATATAGTTTATCGTTAATAAACATCTATTAATCAGTGATCATTGAGGGACATTTCAAGACTCTTTTAATTTTTTTTATTGGATTTAGGCTAGTATATATATATTTTTTTCAATATTTACGAATCTAAAATGTCTATATATTTGTAATTAATTGAACTTGTTTTGTAATATACAAAAGCGTCACTTAATTGGTCAAAACATTAAACACTAAACGACCCATATCATATAATATTTAAAAAGCTAGAAAGAAACATCACACTAGTGCTCTAATCCCCAACAAAAAAAAAAAAAAAAAAAAAAAAAAAAGAGGCCACTCCCAATTTTGAAGAACACATGGGGAATTGCCATTCTCTAGTCAAACAGTATTGCACCAGTCTTCACCACTAAGAAAATTTAATTCTAAAAAAGAAAGTTATAACTTATCATCAATTCATAAAAAAATAAAATAAAATAAAAGTTTTAGAAATTGGATTGAGAGGAAGAAGACAAAATCCCATAGTGGAAGACCGAGTCGGATTATATTCTGTCACCCACCAAAAACCACAACACAGAAGACGCGTCAACGAATCTCCTTCGTCGCCATTCTAAATTCTCATATTGCTTTCCATCTCACCAATCAAAACCCACCTCCAATTCGAATTCGAATTCCAATTTCATTTGGGTTTCATTTGGAATTTGGGTTCGAGCCACGAAGCAACCGCGATTTGGGTCGAATTTGGATAGCGAAACCAACGAAAGTGGGGCCTTTTTGCTCTTCTCTTCCTTCACTCTGCTTTGACTTTGACTGGTTGAAGCCGCGAGGAAGAAAAGTCGCACCTTCTTCCCCCTTTCTTTGCCCCTTCTCCTTCGCCTGCTGGATAATAAAACCCCCATTTCTTCCATTCTTCCCATCTCAAACTCCCTCCTATCGAGGCCTTCTCGATTTCTCTCCTTCGCGCTGAGGATTTTTCAACTCTGCTCTCTGAATCGAGCTGTTTGTTCCTTCAATTTCACTTCCAGGTATGCCAATTCTCCGATTTTCCAGTCTTCAGTTCTGCTGCTTTTGAATCGATCTGTTTTTCCTTCCTGTTTTTCGTGATTTTCCACATGGGTTTGTCTTGAAATGATCTGGGGTAGTGTTAAATCTTGAGGATTTGCGTGTTTTGGGCTACTTTTCTTCTGGGTCTGTCTAGGAGTTGTGATTTATGGGGGTTGTTGATTTCTTGCAGGAGTTGGATATGTGCAGTGGCTCGAAGAATAAAGGTGCTTCCTCGGATCCTGCCATGGAAGCCAAGTTTCAGAAGCTTAACGATGGGGGTTTCTTCTCTGCGAGTTCAATTTTGCTTGAACTATCTGCCTCTGATGATGTAGAAGGGTTCAAGAGAGAGGTGGAAGAGAAGGGTTTGGATGTTGATGAGCCTAGTTGCTGGTATGGAAGAGGGATTGGGTCAAAGAAGATGGGGTTTGAAAAAAGAACTCCACTGATGATTGCTGCCATGTTTGGAAGCTCCAAGGTTGTCAAGCACATAATTGAGACAGGCAAAGCTGATGTTAATAGGGCTTGTGGTTCAGACATGGCCACTGCCCTCCACTGTGCCACTGCTGGTGGCTCTGGCTCTTCCCTTGAGACCATCAAGCTCTTGCTCGATGGATCTGCCGATGTCGAGTGCGTCGATGCTAGTGGGCGAAAACCTGTTGATTTGATTGTTTCAGCTTACAGGATGGTGTGCAATTCAGGAAGAAAGGCTATGGAGATGTTGTTGAGGGGAGATGGTGTGGCTGGGGAAGGTGATCTGAGCCTTTACCTTGACGAAGACCAGCAGAAGATCACAGCATCTCAATCTGCAAAAGAAGGAACTGACAAGAAAGAGTATCCTGTTGATGTATCGCTGCCCGACATAAACAGCGGGATATACGGTACCGATGATTTCAGGATGTATACTTTCAAAGTGAAGCCTTGTTCGAGGGCGTATTCGCACGATTGGACCGAGTGCCCTTTCGTTCATCCTGGTGAGAACGCTAGGCGAAGAGACCCCAGGAAGTACCCGTATAGCTGCGTCCCGTGCCCTGAATTCCGAAAGGGGGCATGCCAAAAGGGAGATTCCTGTGAGTATGCACATGGTGTTTTTGAATCTTGGCTCCACCCTGCTCAATACCGAACCAGGCTCTGCAAGGATGAGACCGGGTGCACGAGGAAGGTCTGCTTCTTCGCTCACAAACCTGAAGAATTGCGCCCCGTGTATGCTTCAACGGGCTCTGGCATGCCTTCACCGAGGTCCCTTTCGAGCAGCGCAGGAGATATGTCTACCATGAGCCCGTTGGCTCTTGGTTCATCATCGTTGTCGTTGCCAACTACATCAACACCTCCCATGTCTCCTTTGGCATCAGTGTCTTCCCCTAAGAACGGAAGCTTGTGGCAGAACAAGATTAACCTTACCCCTCCTGCTCTGCAACTTCCCGGTAGTCGGTTAAAGTCTGCTTTGAGTGCAAGAGATTTGGATTTGGAGATGGAACTGCTCGGGTTAGAGAAGAACGCAAGCCAATTACAACATCAGCAGCAGTTGATCGACGAGATATCCCGGCTCTCGTCTCCTTCTTACTGGAGTGGAGATGTAAGCAGGAGTGCGGAGTTGAAGCCATCAAACCTTGATGACATGTTTGGATCACTAGATTCTTCCTTGTTGTCTCAGTTTCAGGGTGCCTCACTGAGAACCCCGATCTCAGCTCAGGTACAATCTCCGACTGGGCTGCAGATACGCCAAAACATGAACCAACTTCGTGCAAGTTACCCAGCTAACTTATCATCCTCACCTGTAAAGAAACCCCCATCTTTCGGCTTCGACTCATCGAGTGCAGTGGCAGCTGCAGTGATGAACTCAAGGTCTGCTGCCTTTGCAAAACGAAGCCAGAGTTTCATCGACCGAGCTGCAGTGACCCGCCTTCCTGGGCTGACCGCAGCTGCAAACTCTGCAGCTAAAATGTCTTCCCATCTCTCCGATTGGAGCTCACCCGATGGTAAACTAGACTGGGGAATGCACGGCAACGATCTCAACAAACTCAGGAAATCTGCCTCGTTTGGGATCCGAAACAATGGCCTAGGAGCTCCCTCCTTCACGCCATCAGCAGCGGAGGAGCCAGACGTCTCCTGGGTCAACTCCCTGGTTAAAGATGTTCCCTCGAACAGTTTCGAGATGTTCGGTGCCGAGAAGCGGCAATACAACCTCAAAAGAGAGGTGAACGAGATGCTCCCGTCCTGGATGGAGCAGCAGTTGTATGCAGAACAGGAGCAGATAGTGGCATAAGCAAGCGCTTGCCAAAATCCCTCCTCTACATTATGCTAACAAACTCAAGTTCTTCACATTTCATTCAATATTTGATTACAGAAACTATAGTTTAAACTTAGTAGTAAAGAGAATTGTTATAGAGGCAATTCGAGTTCAAGAAAAAGCCCCGAAGTTTCGATATGGGGTCGGTCGATCTTCAGCCAGATCAGTAACAATCTGAAGATCAGATCAGTAAGAAGATATCTTTGTATTCTTTTCATTGTATCATATTATATTTGTTAATTTTTTTCTCCATTTTGGGGGCGCTTATATAAGATGAATATGTATCCTTTTTCACTCTAGTATAATAAGAACAAAAGCTCTGTATTGTCTTCTGCAAACAGATTGTGAGGAACAGATTTTCCCCTTTTAATTTTCTCCTTAAAATGGGCTGTGAGGATTAAAAGTTCTGATTCAGCACTTGTAAGTCAGCATAATTTTTTTAAGAAATTTAAACATTCTGTAACTAACTATGTTTCTTGTTTCTCTTTTTTTTTTTGGAACATTCTCAAAAGTCTATAGAAATTTTTAGAAAGAACCAGACAAATTTCTTCTTTCTCATTTCTATTTCCAATCTTCTCTAAAACATAAATAAAAATATTATTTTATCTTACTTCAATTCATTGATGTTGTGATCCTATCTTTCATTTTTCTTGATTAAAAATGAAGAAACAGAAATATTATCGAACGGACTCGAGAAGTCCAAATAATTGGGAGGAGAAGGGGAAGATGAAGACGAAAGATGAAGATGGAGGAAGGGCAAGTTTGGAAAAATGAAGGCAGCCAAGCCAGACAGACAAAACCAGAAGAGTGACAGCAATCACAGCTAAAACCTTAGCTATATTATTAATTTAGGATTATTGGTTGGGAGAGACAGATTTGAGGTTGTCCAATTGGGTGGTGGGGCTCACTGCCTCTTGACTTTTTTAACCCTTCCATGTTCTTTTCATAGCCGCCCATGGGATTTTTTCCAACCCAAAATCTTATGATAGAAAGAGAGATTGCTTTGAAGTTTCCCACTTTTATCTTATTCCGTACTTGTTTGGCTCACGAGTTAGATTTTTAGTATTGAGTCTGTGTTTAGTACGTGAATTTCGAGGCATATGTTTGATTATTATCTCATCCACTGGAGAACTCCATATAAATTCAAGTTTGTAAAACTCATGAATCAAATGTAGGCGGTTGTGAATTCGCGTTTTTATAAAATTTTTTTAATCTAAATACACTTTTGTACCATTCTAAATTTCATAGTCGTAAAGTTTATCAAATCTTCTTGTCTAAGAGATTGCAGATGGGAGAACGACCGGGTAGCTACAAGGGGGAGAAGGAGAAGGAGATGGGAGAAAACTAAGCTCAACTATTATTATTATAGTAATAAGAAAAATTAATATCAAAGACGTAATATAACTATAATATATTTTACGAAGCTTTGAGTTTAAATCGTAAAATTTGAAAACCTAAACTTAAGGCCAATCAGAACATATCTCAGCGGATTAAGGTATATTTATTTAACCATGAGGCTGTGAGTTCAAATTTTCATTCTACATGTTAGTAAAAAAAATACTAAATAAACACAAAGGTAAAAAAAAAAAAAAAAAAAAAAAAAAAGGGATTAAATGGGTAACTTAACCAATTATTTATATCATATAGCAATTTTTTTTTTTTGGTTGAAATTTCTATTTTATGTCAACTTTGAAAATACTCATCGACACTTGTTGAATCATTCTATTTCTAGTTAAATCATTTTAAGAAATGAGTTCCCTTTTGAAAGCACAAGAATTATGAATAATTTAGCAAAAAGTTGCTCTCATAGCCCATCTAACCTTCCAAAACTAACAAAAGAAGAAGGTGCAAGTGAATTCCTCTTCTAATGGCAAAAACACTTTGGTTCATCAAATCAATAGAGAGTACCAATAGAGGTAAGAGTTAAGGAATAACAAATAAGGTAAAGATTATTTTAAAATGCTATTTTTGCCTTTGATGATAATTTTTAAGGAATTAGCAACATCAAGACTTTTTAATGCAATTCTTCAAATGTGAATAATATTTGGTTAAATTACAAATTTGGTCTAGATAGTTTTACGAGTTTCAATTTAATTTCTATGCTTTCGACTGGTTTCAAAGGTTTTGATTTGGTCCTTGTGGTTTACTCAAACTTCACAAATTGTCCCATGTTGTTATTATATTGAATTTTTTTTCTTTACAGCTGGACAAAAGAAAATTGATAGTTTTTAAGTAGGTAAAATACAATTTAAGGACAACTCGTGAGATTCAACCAATAGGCACCAAATTGAAACTAATCATAAATCATATGGGACCAAATTGAAATTAAATCCAGCCTAACCCACGAAGACAAAATTGAAACTTTTAAAACTATAGATACTAAATTTGTAATTTAACCATAATACCAATTTAATCCCTCAAACATTTGTGAACTCTAACAAACTTTTGAGTGAATTGATATTCTAGTTTCAATGTTTCTTATCATGTTACGATTGACATCCACTGCATACCAATTAGAAACGAAAATGTGATGTCAATCTAAACATTGTCCAACTCGTTAAGACATGTATCTTCTATAAGTTTAAATTTTTACGTTGTTGGGTTCAAAAGAAAAGGAAATGAAATATATGATTTGATAACTAGCAAGATTCATTTAACTAATTTACTTCATGTTTCACTGATTATGGGAATTTTCTCGACATATCAACATTTTCATCGACATTTCCACATGTCTATAAATTTGATCGACCTGAAGGGCGAATCAATATTTTCAATATATCGTTAAAAAATCAAGAAAATGTAACCAAAATATTACTAATGTAAACCTAATATTAATAATAGTAATTTCTAACTCATTTTAAAGTTTGAAATGCATATTTATTCATTTGAATGTTTTTTTTATAATCTTTAAAAAATATTCATCGAGATCGATATTATTTTATCGACATTTTAGTAAAATTGAGACATCCATTATTTTCGTACATTTAAAATTTTGGTATCAACCAATTTTCAAAAGACGACAACTGTCTTATTTGAATATCATCCTCTTCAGTGTAGGCCAGTTTGCAAAAGACAATAACGTCAACATCTTCTTTGAATTTCAACCCTCCTTTATGTGCTATTAATTAAATACCAAACTTCTTGTCAATCACTTCGCTTGTATTGATTCAATATATTTGAATGAAATTATTTGAATTATATAGATTATTGATCTAGTTTTGACTTCTTGTAACAATTATATTTCAATCTAATTTTTTATTTTCATCATTCTTGTCAATTAGAAAAGTCCAATTTGGTATGCTTTTTCAAATTTACATGCAACTTATTCCAAGCTATTTGAACTTTTGTAAATTAATTAATATATAAGATGCTATTCATATCTTCTAGTAATAATTTCAAATATTATATCAACTTTATTGATATGTATTTCACTATACACATGAATTTATTTTCTTCAAAGTCAAAAGTTATTCAACTTTTCTTTAACTAAAAAAAAAAAAAAAGTTAATTAGACCTCTCTTAAACCAAAAAGATTAAAGCTCGTGTAATGGAACCAAACAAAAGTGTCAACTGTGTTGAAATTGGGACTACAAGATTAAAAGTACTTTTTGAAAGTTCAAAAAAATTCTAGAAGTACTTTCAAATATTTAAGTAGATTTGCACCATTAGTAGTAAGCTACAGGAATTATAATATGCAATATCGTTAGGTCATTCAGCACACATTACGCTGTTTGAAGGTTACTTTATATCATAACCTAACTTTGTTTAAACATTTTTCTATCAATTTAGACGATTTTGCAAATGTTGAGTGATTTTACACTCGGCTTATAGATACTTCAATTTCTTTATTGTATCACAATTCCGGTAATTGCATCTACTAAGTTATAAGCTAGTAGTTCTTTGGTGCGACTGTGTGAATACAGTTCATCTTAATACTAATCCAGTTCGACATGCTAATTAAATTGTTGAACTCAAACATTTATTTACTCGAAATTTAATATTTGTAAAGAAGTTTCCTATTCGGCACATTTTTCCCTTTTAATTTGCACATATTTTTCTAGTCTTTGTCAACTCTACCTTTGGTTGTTGTTCATTCCAAGCTTTGCATCTTTTATGAGGAAAATCTCATAATAAAATCTCAAATGTTGCAATAAAATGTATATCCAACTAAAAATATTTACCAAAAGAGTATAAAAACAATAATTCAGGTAAAAAAAAAACTAGTTACCAATCATCTTGGTTAATAAACAAAACATAGCTCAACACTTGAACTAAAAAAATTACCCATCACTTGATTTAATATAGGTTTTAGTTGGATTAAAAAAACTAATAATAAAATTAATGTAAAAATTCTACTCATCAAACTAGTATATAGGTAATAAATAAATTTTACCTTGAAATAAATATATAATTAAAAACAATATTAGAGGAGGCGTCAGCTGACCAGAAGAGGAGAAATGGCTTTGGCTTTAGATCAGGTTTTTTTTCAGCTCATTAAGAATCCATTTCACTAATTTTTACGTGGGTTGATAAAATTTTGAATTTCACTTTCGTTTTCAGTTTACCCATTGAGAATAGTTTTACCGGAAAAACAAACCAAGAATTCTGAGAACAAAGATTTGTTCCTCATTTGCATTTCTCTTCGGCTATCAAATTAACTTCATCTGAAGCAAATTTTGATCAGAAATAAGCGCGTGAAGAAAGGGGGGAGAACAATGATTTCAGGTACGATTATACAATATTGTTCCAGAGCATTCGAGATTTTCCCCTTCTTTCACCTGCACTGCCTACCAACTGTTCGATGAATTTCCCAAAAATGAATTTTTTTTCTTTTTTTGCCTTCTCGCTGCCTCCCCGACGCTTTAATATCCCCCCATAGCAGTCTTATAAGGGGTTCATAATAATTCATCGTTTACTGGTTCATCACTGTCAAATGGAGTTTCGAAGAAAATGTATGCCATTTAATTGCTTTCCCAGGTATCAGATAGCATGCTGGTGGTATTTTCTTTCTTTTTCTTGTCATATTCTTTGCTGTTCAAGAATGAACTATTTAATTCTTCGATCTCCGGATTGTCTTTCCTTATAGTTTGAACCCCTGATACCATGATCTCTTTCCATTTTTTCAGGCTTAACTAATGGAAGCTACTTTCGGCCACAAGTTGCAAATGTGTATAGAAGGCAGCAGTTTCATGGTATTTTTTGCCCCATTATGTTTTAGTAACTCAATGCCTGAAAGTTTCAATTGTAGATAAGCTCAATTTGATCATGTCCACTCATTTCTGAGCCACTGTTCTGGCTTTTCTTGGTCTTTTTGCTGTCGATTTTATGGATGTTGGAGAATATTTTATTTCAGTTCTCATGTTAGTTATGTTTCTTTGCAGGTTTGAATAGGGACAGTTCATACATTTGGAGAAACTGGCCCTGTCAAAAGAGAAAAATTGCTTGTAGCATTTCTGAGCTAGAGAATGTATCTTCAAGCCTTGAACACCATATAAAGGACAGGGTTCTTGTTAAAATGTGCGGTATTGCATCGGCAAGAGATGCCGCTTTGGCAGCAGAATCTGGTGCTGATTTTATTGGGATGATTATTTGGCCAAACTCAAAGCGTTCTGTTTCTCTCTCAGTTGCCAAGGAGATATCTAAAATTGCAAGACAAAATGGTGCACAGCCTGTTGGAGTGTTTGTTGATGATGATGTCGAAACGATATCACGAGCAGCTAAAGAATGTGAACTTGAATTTGTGCAGGTAAATCTTTTTGTTCACCCCATCTCTTTGTGAATAGAAATAATATTCTTACTCTAAATGGTTTGGATTCACAGCTTCACGGAGATAGTTCGCGGGCAGCATTGCCGCTTCTAGTCAACGATCATCGAATTATTTATGTTCTTCATGCAAATGAAGATGGAAGCCTTCTAAATGACATCTCAACTGAGGCCTGTTCTTTGGTCGATTGGATTCTTGTTGACAGTGCCAAGGGTGGCAGGTACATCTTCTATATGCTGGTTTTGGCTCGTTTCTATTCCAATGCCCTCAGAACAAGAGCAACATGTTCCATATTTTGCTTGTCCTCACATTTTAAACTGTTTTGATTTTCTCTGTTGAACTTTCATAAAACACAATTCTACATGGTTCGGGTAAGATTTCTGTTAAATCAACAATAGCAACAATAATTGAATTTTAAGCCAAGTGCACTCAAATTATTAGAACATTTGACAGCACAAAAACCAAAACAAAATAGGCTATAAATGTCCCGAAACCAAAACAAACAGGATTAGAGTTTTTTTTTCCACAAACCAATCGCTATCTGCTGCTGAGATTATTTAATTCTGCATGTTAGTATGTTACTGTATTAGCTAGAAATGCTATCCTAAGCCAATAAATAAATTGAAAGAACGTGTTGATTTGGCTAAGCAGTTAACAGCTGCAGATTGGACTTTTCTTCCAGCATGTCATATGGGGCTAATTTATTATCTTTTATTCTGTTGCATGAAGTGGGAAGGGATTCAATTGGGCCCAGTTTGAGGTACCAATAATTAGAAGCAAGCAAGGTTGGCTGTTGGCTGGAGGAATCAATCCAGAAAATGTATCTCAAGCCCTATCCATTCTTAAGCCTCATGGAGTTGATGTTAGCAGTGGAATTTGTGGCTCAGATGGGATTCAGAAGGATCTCACTCGAATCAAGTCCTTTTTGACGGCTGTTCATTCAGTAAGCTATTGATCAAGAAAGCTGAGTATCTAAAAGTATCCAATTTTCTTAATTAATCTCAGAGAACAACTGATTTAGTCCTATAAACAATCATTTTGTATAACCACAGGCTATCTCTACTTTGTTTTCTTTCTTTCATTTGATGCAGCGAATAATTCCCTCTTGTTTGAGGATCCAACAATATGAAATCAGAATCTAGTGCTTTTGTCTGCGTAAACGTAACTTAAGTGGTTAAATTATTAGCATCGTTACTCTAATGAGTTGTATTTGAATCCTCTCTTCGTATCTGCACTTTAACATTCCATTTAGCTGATTGTCTGCTTCTACTTTGTTGACAAATGAAATTGTGGCATTTACTGGACATTTTAGAACATCACAGATCTCCCCATTTCAGTGGTTATGAAAACTTGTCCATCCATATCTTTTCTTTAAACAGACAGCAAGCAAAAATAATGCCAGCATTTTCTATCATGTAGTAATAAATATTTCTCTGATACCCTAAGAGCATAAACAGTACTATCATCATGAGCAAGCAGCTTCTTCTTCTCCTTTAAAGCTTTGGCAACCAGTGATATTCGAAACTTGAATGGCTCGCCAGCAAGTGCTATTTGCAAAGAATTTTGATATATTAGTTAGGTGAATGATCAGTTCTGTTGCTTTGATCCAGAGAGGTTGGGGTCAGTCTGATAATATACAATGTCCCCAGAATCGCTCACATAGTGATCCTTCCTCATGCTTTTTACGAGAACTCCCAACAAGTGAAGTGGGAGAGGCAAGGATTTCTTCGGTTCCCGATAGTACTTCCCAAGCACTGGCTTTGCTGCCTCGGTCTGAAACCATTAGATTACAGTTTTCAGTGAGAATTTTGAAGATGCAGTACAAAGATAAGTTTAGATTTCAAGTATACTCACAGCTTCTATTAAATGATAGTGTGGGATCTGAGGGAAGAGATGGTGAATGACATGGGTTCCAATGTCATGGTGGATGTTGTTGATCCATCCGTAATCGCGATCGAGAGTGGTTAATCCTCCTCTTAAATAACTCCATTCCTGTTTGATCATGAAATTCAGAGCCAGCCAAGTTAATAAAACTGTGTCAAACATGATACTTTTATGTGTTAGTTCTTGAAATTTGACATCGAACACTTGAAAAGCTTTGATCAGCATACCTCTCCACGATACCAAGGAAGTTTGTCGTCGTGACCGTGGTGATGCAGGTACGTGACCACATCCAGCCACATGACAAACAGCTGCATATAGAAGAAGAACATTCAAAAGAGTGCACAAGGGAATGATGGTATTGAAAAAAAGTCGACTAAACGTAGAAGTCTTAATGAATACTGAAAAGCATTCGTCGTGGATTCGTGACCGGAGCTGAACTCACCAGGTAGGGAATGCCATAGAGTTTGAGGAGTTGGAGGGGACCCATCACTACGGACAGACACCCAAGCAGAGCAACCATTGCAACCCAACAGGCCGTGGATGTAATGATATCATTCCGCTCGCTCGGTACGAACAAATCGCTGCTCGGGTCAAAATGAGAGCCCTTCTTTCCAGGGCTTCTATTCCACTGTAATGCCACCAACAGGATGCATTATAATCCATCAAAACACTGGCATAGCATTGAAGTTCATAAAGAAGGGTGAAGAAACAGAGTGTACTAACCAGATAAACAGGATATGCAAGCATGGGGAAAGGCAAGGTGAACCTCAATGTTTTAGTTGCTTTATCCAAACTCCTATAAATTTTCTCAGACAACTGCAAAACAGATATGAACATATTGCCATTAAATGACACTGAAAAAAATAGCCTCTTCTTGTTACAAACTGCTTCCTAGAGATAAAGAACTTACAGGATGCCATGATTCGTCGTTTTCGACATGACCGTGGTTCTGGTGATGAGTTCTGTGGCTTATTCTCCTGAGTTAAACAAGATAAACAGAACTATTTTACATTTCTGATAGAGAGTTAAAGCTGCAGAGAATAATGATCAACATCAACCAACGATTGGAAGACATTCGTCTTTGATAAGGTAATCAGGGAACTAACCATCCATGATATGGAACTAGAATTGAAGAATGAAGAAGATGACCAACAACACTATTCAGACTTGGGTTGTTAGAGAAACTTCCATGGCCACTGCAAATCCAACCAAGAATTAGAAAATCCAGGGAAAGGAATTAAAAGCATTGGAAGACAGTGAGGACAGATTCAATTTCTTGAACAGAGAAAATTACCAATCATGACCAAGAACAAAAAGAGCCCAAAACATGGTGCCTTGAGCAAACCAGTAAAGAGGCCAAACAACCCAATTGTTGAAGTAAGCAGCAACAGCCGCCAATCCAAGCACAACAACCACATCCCTCACAACATAGCTCATTGATTTCCAAGGATCCTTAACCCAACAATGATTCGGAATGGCGGCCCGAACGTCGGCCAGCCGAAACGGCGGAGCAGCACCGGGGTCGAACCCGCCATCGTCTCCAACCACATCAACTCTCTCCCTCTCATTATCTTCATCCACAGAAGCAACTCTCAATGGAGCACTCACATTCAGCCCCCAACTCTTCCCCTTCCAAAGACCCAAAGACGAGCGCAGAATGTGAGCTCTAGAAGCCGACAATGGCTGCCTAATCTCCATGAAAGCCTTGGAAGCAAGCCCAGTCCTGGAAGGCAGAGGGTAGATCCTGGGGAGGGGCCTAACCCCACATTCAGACAAGACCCACCTCGCCATTAGAGACCCAGATGGAAGAAAACAAGTATTCCCAGATTCTGGCCTCTAGTTCCTCAAGATAGAGAAGAAAGAAAGATGGGCAAAAAACCCTAAAATAAAAAGAGATGAGATAACAGAGTCAGAAATCTCCTCCTTCGCTCACAACCATAAATCTCAACATGTGCTTCTTGTGGATTGTCCTGTGCCTCGGCCCCTCTCTCAAATCTCCACTCTATTTATAATCAACCATTCGTACCAATGACTGTTTCTTCATCACAGCAACCTTTTGGAGGCTGGTTGGATTTTTCCAAGCAATTGGGTTGGCCATGGATTGGAATCGTGTTGCTATTGGGCGATTGAACCGCTGGGAGTGAAGTGGTGGGGCCGAAGGGAGAAGGAAGAATGGAAGATAACGTGGTGAAATCGGAGACGCAGAATCTGCATCAGAATTGGAAACATGTTTTCGAATTTGGTAATGGGTCTCGATCGGATTCGGGGCCGGGGGTGTGGACTGTGGATTGGAATTTGGACTGTGGGCTGCCGTGGGAACTCAAATTTTCAAAAAATTTGACTCTCTGAATTAAGATGGAACAAAAAAAAAAAGGCGTGAAATTTACTGTCGCCTCATTGAACACGTCTTCTTCCTATTTTTGTTGAATTTGATACGACTTTGTGTGTCCCTCTCTCTTTCTTTCTATGAACACAAGAATTTGAATTTTTTTTCTAGTCTTTTAGAACGGTTTAATTCATCTTTGAACTTTTAAGTCCGTATCTAATAGATTATTGAATTTTAAAAGTGTAAAATAGGTATCTGAACTTTTAATTTTCTGTAATAAATCTTTGATCTATTCATATTATTTTTATTTATGAAGCTAGAATTTTGTGTCTAAGAGTACCGTAAGCTTTCAAGTTTATGTCTAATAAGTTTGTGGATTTTTTAAAATGTCTAATGTGAATTGAAAATTTAAAGACCTATTAGACATAAACGGAAAGTTTATGACCTTACCAGACATAAAATTAAAAATTTAGAACCTGTTTAGCAATGTTTCCGTTTTTTGTTTCGTGTTTCCGATTTTTTTTAGAAATCTTAGCATTCGACAACTATTTATGTTTCTTGTTCCAAAATATAAATTAAAATGTTGTTTTATCATTCTTGAATCTATAGATGTTGGGGTCATACGTCACCAAACGGGCTCTTAAGAACCTATTAGATACTTTTTCAAGCTTAGGAAGATAATTAACATTTTGAGACCTATTAGACACTTTAAAAGTTTGAGGTCCTATTAGACATTAGTGTAAAAGTACTAACATGAGTCTAGCTCAACCGTAATTGACATCTGTCTCCTGGCCAAGATGTTATGAGTTCAACTCTCACTCTTATTTGTTGTACTAAACATTAATATAAAAGTTAAGAACTAAACTTGTAATTTAACCTAAATTTAATGTGTAGTTTAAAAAATGCTACAACTTTTGATTTCTTTTTTTAGATATAGCATAAATGTGACTTTTTGTAATATGTATTATTTACATTTGAGTTTGAGTTTGATTTGTATTATATTATTTTTCTAAAATTTCAAATTTTGTCATATTTGAAAATAAATATTTGTTCTTATGCATTTATAACTCTATAGGTTAATACCTCTTCTTTTTTCCATCGTAGTGAATTTAAAATTTATTATTATTATTTTTTTTTTTTTTTTTGAGAATAATGAATTTATAAGATTCATAGATACTATGTTTTTAAGCCTTACCTATTAAATACAAGCATGAAAAATTGAGAGAGGAAATTTACAATTTAACATCTCCTTTTCTATTCAAAGGATTCTATGACAACCTTTGATTATTTTCTACTAGCCACTATTTTCTACAATTTAACATCTCCTTTTCTATTCAAAGGAAACATCATCGCACTTCTAAATTTCATCAAATATGCTGCGTGCAGCATTTATAAGCCTGCACTTTCCATAGACATCAACAAGAGAACTCTCAAGAATTACAATGCCAAGGAAGCAAGATTTCACAATATGCCCGTGAATTTGCCTCGAAAAGTGAAGAGCTAATGCAGCTCCGCAAGACCCAAGAATACTGGCTAAAGTTATCTCAGTAGCACGAACACCAGATTCATTCATATCCAAAAACAAATTCAATGCTCCCAAAGCATACCCATTATGGGTATATGCTGTTATCATCGCATTCGACGATCCCCCATCTCTATGAGGCATTTCCTCGAACAACTCCCCTGCATCCTCCAAACACCCACATTTACCATAGGCTTCAATGGCTCGATTCAACAGAAAAATAGGCGACATGGGGCGAAACATAACCAAATGAGACTCAACCTTTCGAGCCTCAACAAGCGTGCGAGAGGAGGAGCTAATTTGGAAGAGGCGACTGAGTATTGAGGCAGCAGTCACACCCATGAATCAATCGAACGGCTGGAACTTGAATCCCTCGCATAACGGTACATTCTTTTGCTTGGCGCACAGGTAAGCACCCACCGAAATAATATTCTGCGTAAATTATAAATTTAGAGTCAAATTTTAATGGATCTATTAAAATCTAATCATAATTGCTCCAGAACAAAAAAAATCGACCACAAATCTAGGAAGCTGGAAAAATTTAACATTAATGGTTTGATGACCAAGCCTTGAAAAGCCTATACAGTAACAGAAGAAAAGGATGCGATTAATTATTTAGCAAGCTCGCTTTTCTTGGCCTCTGGCTTGACTTCTTCTTGGAGTCCTTCCCTTTTCATATTTTCATATTTTAGGTCTCTCGAGCCTGGAGTCCTTCCCTTTTCATATTTTCATATTTTAGGTCTCTCGAGCCTGCAATTTGCTGCTATCGCTCGAGCAATAGACGAAGAGAAAAGGGGCTTCCCGTTGTACAAGATCCCGAGCCCGAGTTTGCCAGGGATTTTAGAGGGGCACTCAATCAAGGCCGCCATGATCTCCACACTTCGTCATGGGATGAAGGGCAACTAGAATCCCGACGCTCCTCCTTCTCCTCCCAAGTCACTTTCGGATTATGGAACAAAATCATGTGCGAGCAGTATGTTGCTTCGATGGACATCTCTATGTATTAAAGGACCTCTAAGACATTCTTCAGGCAAAAAATGCAGCCCAATAGCAATTCCAACGACAATGCCATATCTTTGATGTAATTCAAGAACTTGTCTTACCTGTTTTATTTCCAAAGAAGATATTAATAGAGGGAAAAATAAAATTTGGACTACTGTAAATCACATCATTAAAAAAAAAGTCAAGCAAAGATCAAAACAAGTGAATTGAATCAATGAGTTTCAAGTTACTCACCAAACAAGTGAAAATCAAGAGACCTGTTGCAATTATATTCATACACTGAATCAAGGTTTATCCTCAGATCATGAATATAACAAGACATTTCTAATGTATTGTTCCCCCTGTTTATAGACACATATATTCATCTTCTGTCTCCCAAATAAGTAACTCCAATGCCGAAACGAAATTTTCGCCCCGAAGTTGTTGTAATCGGTCATTATCAAAAGCATATACATTATCTTTTATCACAACCCAGCTGCACGCCTTCGTCTTCTGCACAGCTATATTCTCCATGGCCGTCTTGACACGAACCATACTTTCCCATCGACCTCTCATCGCGTAAGCTTGAGCCAGCACGGAATACGGTAGGGATGATTGTGGATCCAGCTTCATCACAGTTTCTGCAACTCTTTCAATGAAGTTCAAGTCTCCATGAATTGCACAAGCATTGAGGAGTGATTTCCAAAATGTAGGAGTTGGTTGGCATGTTGTTGTTTTGATAATGTTAACTGCTTCTTCAAATTTACCAGCACGACTCAGCAAGTCCACCACACACGCATAATGCTCGTTCCTCGGTGCGACTACGTGTTTCTTCTCCATCACAGAGAAGATGGCCAACCCTTCGTCGACAAAACCTGCACGGCTGCAGGCTAATAACACCCCTGCTAGTGTTATCCTATCTGCCAGTACACCTTCCAAAACCAAACTTTTGAAAGTGTGAAGGGCCTCAATGTATTTGTCATTCTTAACCAGACCCATAATCATAGTGTTCCAAGATATCAAATCTCTTACAGGCATATCTGTAAAGACTTTCATGGCATTATCAACTGATCCAACTTTAGCATACATGTCTACTAGCAAACTAGCGACAATGGCGTCAGATTCAAAACCCAACTTAAGAACCAAATTGTGGATTTGACTACCCAACTCCACAGGTGTGAAGACTGAGATAGAGCTCAGCACACTGCTGAGTGTAATCTCAGTTGGCCTCAGGTTCTCCCTCAAGGTATAAACAAAAAGCCTTAGAGAATCCCTCCAATGACCATGCCAGGAAAAGCTTGAGATCATGACATGACAAAGAGCTGGATCCCATCGATTGGTTTCTTCAAAAAGCTGCACTGAATCCTTCAAGTTGTTGCATTTGGAAAACAAGTCAATAGCAGCACTAAGGACAATGTTGTTAGAAGTAAATCCCATCTTGAAACAGAAAGCAAAAATTTGCTTACCCAAATCAAACGCTTGGAGGCCACAACAGACACTCATCACTATTGATACAGTGAACTCATCAGGAGAGTGCTCAGTGGTTCTCATTAGAGAGAACTGGTTTAGTGCCAATACTCTAAAGCCTGATCTGTGGCAGCCCAAAATCAAAGAGTTCCAAGAAATAACATCCACC
The DNA here is from genome assembly GCF_013281855.1 of Momordica charantia. Taxonomy (NCBI): domain Eukaryota; kingdom Viridiplantae; phylum Streptophyta; class Magnoliopsida; order Cucurbitales; family Cucurbitaceae; genus Momordica; species Momordica charantia. The sequence continues at coordinate 25,005,615 of NW_028275167.1, read as the reverse complement.
TTTTCCATTGTAAAAAATATGGCAAACATATAATCAACAAGGCCAACTTTTCCATACATATCAATTAACGAATTCCCAAGCACCACACTAGACACATCCACACCACTACGAATCATACTACCATGAATTTGCTTACCATGACGAGTACACGACACAAGTGACAGCAAAATGGAAAAGGTATACTCACTTGATCTAAAACCAGCATTTTGCATCTCCAGAAAAACAGCCATAGCACTATCACCAAACCCAGATGAGACGTAGCCAGAAATCATGGAGTTCCATGAAACAGTGTCTCTCTCAGTCATTTCATCAAACAACTGGCATGCACCTTTAATATCACCAAATCGAAACAAGCCCTTCAAGCATATGTTCCAGGATATAACATTCTTCTCTTTAATGTCATGAAATACTTTCAATACCTCATGAACGGGACCAAATAACCCGTATAGCTGAAGACAGCGATTGCCCAAAAAAGTATTGTTGTTAAGGCCAAGCTTTACCAACTGAGCGTGGATTGTTTTCGCAATATGAACAGATCTTAGTGCTAAACATTGGTCTATCAACTGAGAATACAGAGAAATGGAAGCTCTATGCGCACCAACAAGTTTCTTCAGTAGGAGGCACATACAAATACGGTAGCCACTATGAATAACGAAACTTGGGTTCGACCAACGGTAGAATATAGCCACTATGAATATGCATGTCAATTAAAGAGCTTGAAATAACATCATCCTCTTCAAAACCTACTTTAACTCCACCATGAATTTGCATACCTTGTACAAGTGCTGCCATACTTGAACAAGCAAGAAAAGGTAAAACTCAATGAAAACTGCTTCTCGGAACATTCGGTAAAACATCGACAGGCAGAGGGTAGATCCTGGGGAGGGGCTTAACCCCACATTCAGACAAGACCCACCTCGCCATTAGAGACCCAGATGGAAGAAAACAAGTATTCCCAGATTCTGGCCTCTAGTTCCTCAAGATAGAGAAGAAAGAAAGATGGGCAAAAAACCCTAAAATAAAAAGAGATGAGATAACAGAGTCAGAAATCTCCTCCTTCGCTCACAACCATAAATCTCAACATGTGCTTCTTGTGGATTGTCCTGTGCCTCGGCCCCTCTCTCAAATCTCCACTCTATTTATAATCAACCATTCGTACCAATGACTGTTTCTTCATCACAGCAACCTTTTGGAGGCTGGTTGGATTTTTCCAAGCAATTGGGTTGGCCATGGATTGGAATCGTGTTGCTATTGGGCGATTGAACCGCTGGGAGTGAAGTGGTGGGGCCGAAGGGAGAAGGAAGAATGGAAGATAACGTGGTGAAATCGGAGACGCAGAATCTGCATCAGAATTGGAAACATGTTTTCGAATTTGGTAATGGGTCTCGATCGGATTCGGGGCCGGGGGTGTGGACTGTGGATTGGAATTTGGACTGTGGGCTGCCGTGGGAACTCAAATTTTCAAAAAATTTGACTCTCTGAATTAAGATGGAACAAAAAGAAAAAAGGCGTGAAATTTACTGTCACCTCATTGAACACGTCTTCTTCCTATTTTTGTTGAATTTGATACGACTTTGTGTGTCCCTCTCTCTTTCTTTCTATGAACACAAGAATTTGAATTTTTTTTCTAGTTTTTTAGAACCGTTTAATTCATCTTTGAACTTTTAAGTCCGTATTTAATAGGTTATTGAATTTTAAAAGTGTAAAATAGGTATCTGAACTTTTAATTTTCTGTAATAAATCTTTGATCTATTCGATATTATTTTTATTTATGAAGCTAGAATTTCATGTCTAAGAGTACCCTAAGCTTTCAAGTTTATGTCTAATAAGTTTGTGGATTTTTTAAAATGTCTAATGTGAATTGAAAATTTAAAGACCTATTAGACATAAACGGAAAGTTTATGACCTTACCAGACATCAAATTAAAAATTTAGGACCTATTTGGCAATGTTTCCGTTTTTTGTTTCGTGTTTCCGATTTTTTTTAGAAATCTTAGCATTCGACAACTATTTATGTTTCTTGTTCCAAAATATAAATTAAAATGTTGTTTTATCATTCTTGAATCTATAGATGTTGGGGTCATACGTCACCAAACGGGCTCTTAAGAACCTATTAGATACTTTTTCAAGCTTAGGAAGATAATTAACATTTTGAGACCTATTAGACACTTTAAAAGTTTGAGGTCCTATTAGACATTAGTGTAAAAGTACTAACATGAGTCTAGCTCAACCGTAATTGACATCTGTCTCCTGGGCAAGATGTTATGAGTTCAACTCTCACTCTTATTTGTTGTACTAAACATTAATATAAAAGTTAAGAACTAAATTTGTAATTTAACCTAAATTTAATGTGTAGTTTAAAAAATGCTACAACTTTTGATTTCTTTTTTTAGATATAGCATAAATGTGACTTTTTGTAATATGTATTATTTACATTTGAGTTTGAGTTTGATTTGTATTATATTATTTTTCTAAAATTTCAAATTTTGTCATATTTGAAAATAAATATTTGTTCTTATGCATTTATAACTCTATAGGTTAATACCTCTTCTTTTTTCCATCGTAGTGAATTTAAAATTTATTATTATTATTTTTTTTTTTTTTTTTGAGAATAATGAATTTATAAGATTCATAGATACTATGTTTTTAAGCCTTACCTATTAAATACAAGCATGAAAAATTGAGAGAGGAAATTTACAATTTAACATCTCCTTTTCTATTCAAAGGATTCTATGACAACCTTTGATTATTTTCTACTAGCCACTATTTTCTACAATTTAACATCTCCTTTTCTATTCAAAGGAAACATCATCGCACTTCTAAATTTCATCAAATATGCTGCGTGCAGCATTTATAAGCCTGCACTTTCCATAGACATCAACAAGAGAACTCTCAAGAATTACAATGCCAAGGAAGCAAGATTTCACAATATGCCCGTGAATTTGCCTCGAAAAGTGAAGAGCTAATGCAGCTCCGCAAGACCCAAGAATACTGGCTAAAGTTATCTCAGTAGCACGAACACCAGATTCATTCATATCCAAAAACAAATTCAATGCTCCCAAAGCATACCCATTATGGGTATATGCTGTTATCATCGCATTCGACGATCCCCCATCTCTATGAGGCATTTCCTCGAACAACTCCCCTGCATCCTCCAAACACCCACATTTACCATAGGCTTCAATGGCTCGATTCAACAGAAAAATAGGCGACATGGGGCGAAACATAACCAAATGAGACTCAACCTTTCGAGCCTCAACAAGCGTGCGAGAGGAGGAGCTAATTTGGAAGAGGCGACTGAGTATTGAGGCAGCAGTCACACCCATGAATCAATCGAACGGCTGGAACTTGAATCCCTCGCATAACGGTACATTCTTTTGCTTGGCGCACAGGTAAGCACCCACCGAAATAATATTCTGCGTAAATTATAAATTTAGAGTCAAATTTTAATGGATCTATTAAAATCTAATCATAATTGCTCCAGAACAAAAAAAATCGACCACAAATCTAGGAAGCTGGAAAAATTTAACATTAATGGTTTGATGACCAAGCCTTGAAAAGCCTATACAGTAACAGAAGAAAAGGATGCGATTAATTATTTAGCAAGCTCGCTTTTCTTGGCCTCTGGCTTGACTTCTTCTTGGAGTCCTTCCCTTTTCATATTTTCATATTTTAGGTCTCTCGAGCCTGGAGTCCTTCCCTTTTCATATTTTCATATTTTAGGTCTCTCGAGCCTGCAATTTGCTGCTATCGCTCGAGCAATAGACGAAGAGAAAAGGGGCTTCCCGTTGTACAAGATCCCGAGCCCGAGTTTGCCAGGGATTTTAGAGGGGCACTCAATCAAGGCCGCCATGATCTCCACACTTCGTCATGGGATGAAGGGCAACTAGAATCCCGACGCTCCTCCTTCTCCTCCCAAGTCACTTTCGGATTATGGAACAAAATCATGTGCGAGCAGTATGTTGCTTCGATGGACATCTCTATGTATTAAAGGACCTCTAAGACATTCTTCAGGCAAAAAATGCAGCCCAATAGCAATTCCAACGACAATGCCATATCTTTGATGTAATTCAAGAACTTGTCTTACCTGTTTTATTTCCAAAGAAGATATTAATAGAGGGAAAAATAAAATTTGGACTACTGTAAATCACATCATTAAAAAAAAAAGTCAAGCAAAGATCAAAACAAGTGAATTGAATCAATGAGTTTCAAGTTACTCACCAAACAAGTGAAAATCAAGAGACCTGTTGCAATTATATTCATACACTGAATCAAGGTTTATCCTCAGATCATGAATATAACAAGACATTTCTAATGTATTGTTCCCCCTGTTTATAGACACATATATTCATCTTCTGTCTCCCAAATAAGTAACTCCAATGCCGAAACGAAATTTTCGCCCCGAAGTTGTTGTAATCGGTCATTATCAAAAGCATATACATTATCTTTTATCACAACCCAGCTGCACGCCTTCGTCTTCTGCACAGCTATATTCTCCATGGCCGTCTTGACACGAACCATACTTTCCCATCGACCTCTCATCGCGTAAGCTTGAGCCAGCACGGAATACGGTAGGGATGATTGTGGATCCAGCTTCATCACAGTTTCTGCAACTCTTTCAATGAAGTTCAAGTCTCCATGAATTGCACAAGCATTGAGGAGTGATTTCCAAAATGTAGGAGTTGGTTGGCATGTTGTTGTTTTGATAATGTTAACTGCTTCTTCAAATTTACCAGCACGACTCAGCAAGTCCACCACACACGCATAATGCTCGTTCCTCGGTGCGACTACGTGTTTCTTCTCCATCACAGAGAAGATGGCCAACCCTTCGTCGACAAAACCTGCACGGCTGCAGGCTAATAACACCCCTGCTAGTGTTATCCTATCTGCCAGTACACCTTCCAAAACCAAACTTTTGAAAGTGTGAAGGGCCTCAATGTATTTGTCATTCTTAACCAGACCCATAATCATAGTGTTCCAAGATATCAAATCTCTTACAGGCATATCTGTAAAGACTTTCATGGCATTATCAACTGATCCAACTTTAGCATACATGTCTACTAGCAAACTAGCGACAATGGCGTCAGATTCAAAACCCAACTTAAGAACCAAATTGTGGATTTGACTACCCAACTCCACAGGTGTGAAGACTGAGATAGAGCTCAGCACACTGCTGAGTGTAATCTCAGTTGGCCTCAGGTTCTCCCTCAAGGTATAAACAAAAAGCCTTAGAGAATCCCTCCAATGACCATGCCAGGAAAAGCTTGAGATCATGACATGACAAAGAGCTGGATCCCATCGATTGGTTTCTTCAAAAAGCTGCACTGAATCCTTCAAGTTGTTGCATTTGGAAAACAAGTCAATAGCAGCACTAAGGACAATGTTGTTAGAAGTAAATCCCATCTTGAAACAGAAAGCAAAAATTTGCTTACCCAAATCAAACGCTTGGAGGCCACAACAGACACTCATCACTATTGATACAGTGAACTCATCAGGAGAGTGCTCAGTGGTTCTCATTAGAGAGAACTGGTTTAGTGCCAATACTCTAAAGCCTGATCTGTGGCAGCCCAAAATCAAAGAGTTCCAAGAAATAACATCCACCTTTTCCATTGTAAAAAATATGGCAAACATATAATCAACAAGGCCAACTTTTCCATACATATCAATTAACGAATTCCCAAGCACCACACTAGACACATCCACACCACTACGAATCATACTACCATGAATTTGCTTACCATGACGAGTACACGACACAAGTGACAGCAAAATGGAAAAGGTATACTCACTTGATCTAAAACCAGCATTTTGCATCTCCAGAAAAACAGCCATAGCACTATCACCAAACCCAGATGAGACGTAGCCAGAAATCATGGAGTTCCATGAAACAGTGTCTCTCTCAGTCATTTCATCAAACAACTGGCATGCACCTTTAATATCACCAAATCGAAACAAGCCCTTCAAGCATATGTTCCAGGATATAACATTCTTCTCTTTAATGTCATGAAATACTTTCAATACCTCATGAACGGGACCAAATAACCCGTATAGCTGAAGACAGCGATTGCCCAAAAAAGTATTGTTGTTAAGGCCAAGCTTTACCAACTGAGCGTGGATTGTTTTCGCAATATGAACAGATCTTAGTGCTAAACATTGGTCTATCAACTGAGAATACAGAGAAATGGAAGCTCTATGCGCACCAACAAGTTTCTTCAGTAGGAGGCACATACAAATACGGTAGCCACTATGAATAACGAAACTTGGGTTCGACCAACGGTAGAATATAGCCACTATGAATATGCATGTCAATTAAAGAGCTTGAAATAACATCATCCTCTTCAAAACCTACTTTAACTCCACCATGAATTTGCATACCTTGTACAAGTGCTGCCATACTTGAACAAGCAAGAAAAGGTAAAACTCAATGAAAACTGCTTCTCGGAACATTCGGTAAAACATCGACAGGCAGAGGGTAGATCCTGGGGAGGGGCTTAACCCCACATTCAGACAAGACCCACCTCGCCATTAGAGACCCAGATGGAAGAAAACAAGTATTCCCAGATTCTGGCCTCTAGTTCCTCAAGATAGAGAAGAAAGAAAGATGGGCAAAAAACCCTAAAATAAAAAGAGATGAGATAACAGAGTCAGAAATCTCCTCCTTCGCTCACAACCATAAATCTCAACATGTGCTTCTTGTGGATTGTCCTGTGCCTCGGCCCCTCTCTCAAATCTCCACTCTATTTATAATCAACCATTCGTACCAATGACTGTTTCTTCATCACAGCAACCTTTTGGAGGCTGGTTGGATTTTTCCAAGCAATTGGGTTGGCCATGGATTGGAATCGTGTTGCTATTGGGCGATTGAACCGCTGGGAGTGAAGTGGTGGGGCCGAAGGGAGAAGGAAGAATGGAAGATAACGTGGTGAAATCGGAGACGCAGAATCTGCATCAGAATTGGAAACATGTTTTCGAATTTGGTAATGGGTCTCGATCGGATTCGGGGCCGGGGGTGTGGACTGTGGATTGGAATTTGGACTGTGGGCTGCCGTGGGAACTCAAATTTTCAAAAAATTTGACTCTCTGAATTAAGATGGAACAAAAAGAAAAAAGGCGTGAAATTTACTGTCACCTCATTGAACACGTCTTCTTCCTATTTTTGTTGAATTTGATACGACTTTGTGTGTCCCTCTCTCTTTCTTTCTATGAACACAAGAATTTGAATTTTTTTTCTAGTTTTTTAGAACCGTTTAATTCATCTTTGAACTTTTAAGTCCGTATTTAATAGGTTATTGAATTTTAAAAGTGTAAAATAGGTATCTGAACTTTTAATTTTCTGTAATAAATCTTTGATCTATTCGATATTATTTTTATTTATGAAGCTAGAATTTCATGTCTAAGAGTACCCTAAGCTTTCAAGTTTATGTCTAATAAGTTTGTGGATTTTTTAAAATGTCTAATGTGAATTGAAAATTTAAAGACCTATTAGACATAAACGGAAAGTTTATGACCTTACCAGACATCAAATTAAAAATTTAGGACCTATTTGGCAATGTTTCCGTTTTTTGTTTCGTGTTTCCGATTTTTTTTAGAAATCTTAGCATTCGACAACTATTTATGTTTCTTGTTTCAAAATATAAATTAAAATGTTGTTTTATCATTCTTGAATCTATAGATGTTGGGGTCATACGTCACCAAACGGGCTCTTAAGAACCTATTAGATACTTTTTCAAGCTTAGGAAGATAATTAACATTTTGAGACCTATTAGACACTTTAAAAGTTTGAGGTCCTATTAGACATTAGTGTAAAAGTACTAACATGAGCCTAGCTCAACCGTAATTGACATCTGTCTCCTGGCCAAGATGTTATGAGTTCAACTCTCACTCTTATTTGTTGTACTAAACATTAATATAAAAGTTAAGAACTAAACTTGTAATTTAACCTAAATTTAATGTGTAGTTTAAAAAATGCTACAACTTTTGATTTCTTTTTTTAGATATAGCATAAATGTGACTTTTTGTAATATGTATTATTTACATTTGAGTTTGAGTTTGATTTGTATTATATTATTTTTCTAAAATTTCAAATTTTGTCATATTTGAAAATAAATATTTGTTCTTATGCATTTATAACTCTAAATGGGGGCCACGGACTCCCACACGATCACATTCCAGCAATCGGTTAAAATTCAATCCTCCAAAACCTAAGGGTACGAGGTGCGATGCCAAAACCGTTGGTGAACTTAAAATTCAAACCTTCAAGGCAAGGGGGCGATGTGAAAGTTCAGATTGATCAAGCCTTTGAACCTGAGGGTACGAGGTGCGATATGAAGAACAGTTATGGACTTAGGATTTTAGCATTTTAACATTTTTAAGTTAAAGGTGTGATGTTAAAAAGTCCAGAGTTGGTGCAATGCATTACTAGACAGCGATCCGAGTTCAAAATTTCAAGTATTTTAGTTAATGGCGCGACCTCAAAGGTACGAGGCGCGAGGTGACATTGGCTTCAACTTGAAGAAAAACCGAAGAAAGAAGGCAACAAAGTAAAAACAAATGAGAAGCCTCTTTATTGAATGAAAAGCAGAGCCAAGCCTTATAGACCTTGCAGCTCTGCCCTAACACAAACAAAAAAAAAGGGAGAAGAGAAGAAAGACAGAGAAAGGCCTCATGAGGGATGATCGCCTAAGAGCCTGCCTGAGGAGCGCCCTCCTGAGTGGTGCCGACCTGGTCCTCTTCGAGATCGGAGTAGTCAGAGTCCAGATCTCTGACATACTTATCCACCAACGCTTGGGGGCCAGGGGTGCAGCCAGGCCCAGACGCCCACTGCTCGGCATACTTCTTCTTCAGACCACTGAGATCGATCTGAAGGTCAGGCATGTCGGAGGCAATGCCCTTCATGAGAAACTTGAAGCCCGCGTCAGAGAAGTCTTTGGCAAATCCGTCGAAGTCAGGATGTTGCCTAAACGATTCCTCCAGTAGGACTCCATTGCTGAGACGCTCCTTCACCGTCTCCAGCTCGGCAGTCGCACGCTTCAGCTCCTCCTCCTTCGCTTCAAGCGTCTGGAGCATCTCGTCCTTCTCCTTGAGGAGTTGGAACTTCTCCTTCTCCAAGCCCCTGGTGATAGCATGAGCAGCTCGGAGCTGGACCTTGCGTCTGTCCTCTTCCTTCTTCAGCAGCTCGACCTTGGTCTCCACCTCGGCCTTCAAAGTTTCCACCTCAGAGTGAGCCTTCAGTAGCTCATCCTTCATGGTGGAGGAAGCAGCCTCCAAGGCAGCGGAGAACTCCTCTTTCTCCCTCGCTGCCAGAGCTTCCCTCCCATCCAGCTCGACCTTTACAGCCAGAGCCGATTGGATGGAACCAACGAACGCCTGAGAAAAGGTACAAAGAAGGGAATTAGACTGAGCTACCTGTTAGGTAAATTAAGCAAGAATGGAGACACTAGTCTTACCTCAGCAGCGTAGTCGATGGTCCTCTGCAGAACGGACCCTGGGTCGCTCACAAATTTGGACGCCCTCCTTAGGCAGCGGTCCAAACTTGCGGCCGAGATGCGGGACACCTGGTCCCTCACCCCAGAACTTGACGGCTCAACTCTGAACCGTGCCGTCACGTCGGACGTCCCGCCCATCCTGGCCTCGGGATCGTCCACCCGATCTGCGTAGCTCGCAGGCAAGACCCCATGAGCTCCGACCTCCAAGGGGGGGGTTGTCTTCTTCTTCTTCTTCCTTCGCTTCAGAGGGACTTCCTCCCTCACCTCCTCGCCCGAAGGCAAGGCGTCCACCGCCTCGGTCTGATCCCTGGGGCGCTTCTCCCTCGAGGGACCCCCAGAAGACTCCAGCTCGATCACTGGGGTTGGATCTTCCGAGGCTGGTCCTACCACAGCGGGAGTGGCAGGTTTCGAACTCTGGGCGGCCTCAAGAGCATGGGCTCGGCCCTTGGACTTGCGCTTCACGTTGCTTGCAAATCCGCAAACCATGGCTGCAAAATAAAGAACAGGAGTCAGCACAAGGTCAGAGGAAAAAGGAGGGAAGCAAGCTCGGCATACCAAGTTCGGAGTTCGGCCTTGAGGATTCAATGGGACGAACTGCGGGGTTGTAGTCTAGCAGCTCGGACTCAAGCAGCAGCTTGTCGGTCACCAAGGTTCCGACCTTCCTACCCCTCGGAAAACGCTCCTTGTAGTATTTCAGCATGTCGAAGGCGGCTTGCGTAAGCTCGGGGACTGGTCGGATTGAAACTGCACAAAGACAAAATTTGAGTCAGACCTAAATAACAAGAAAGAAGTTATTGCAAAAGTAAGAACTCATCCGTACCTAGGTTCCCAAACCTAGTGGGAACGTCAAAGAAGGAACGACCTGACTCGTCCTTTGCCAGCCATTCCCCAGAAGCGTAGAACCACTTCCTCACCCATCCCTTGATGGAGGTCGGCCCCTTAACTATACCGCATGCGCCTTTCCTTGCGCACATATAGAACCGACCAGGCTTCTTAGCTATCCTTTTCGCTTCGAAGCACGCGAGGAGCTGGTCTACGTCCAACAGCTCGGCCTCTTCACTATCCCGGGCTCGTAGCCAAAAAAGGATGGCCAAAGCGAAAATGACACCCCACCCATTGGGGGCCACTTGAGCCGGAGCCAGCCCTGTTCGGAAAAGAAACTCCTGGACGAAAGGGTGAAGGGGAAGTCTGAGGCCGTACTCAAACATTTTGAAGTAGAGAGTGACCCATCCCTCCGGAGGATTGTCAGCTCTCTCCCCCTCCTCCGGCATCCTAAGGAGGACGTTCTCAGGAATAGCGAACGCCCTACGAAGGGATCCGAGGTAATGGTCAGGTAGCCTAGAAGGGTATTCCAAACCCTGGCCCGAGGTGGAGGCATCACTGTCCTCCCCGTCATCGGAGAACCTAAAGTTTTCTATCTCCTCGAGCTCGGACTCTAACCTACGAGCCAAATCCTCATCGGATCCTAAGTTGCTGCTAAAAGAGGACGACATGGCAACTACGTTCGAAAGAGAAAGTGAGGGAAGAGACCGACCTACCAAGGGTTCGAGCTACCTTCAGATCGAACTCCAAGAATTCAGGGAACGTAAGGTATGACCTGAGGGATTGGGGGTATTTATAGCTTGTCAGAAAAATTTCCCCCACCGTACACGTGTCATCAACGAGCGGCTAGGATCCTCCCTAAGATCCGAAACGTCGGAATATTTGAATATTCCGACGATAAATCTACCGCAACGGTTATATTTTCCCACGAATAGGAGATCGCCACGCGTCCAAAGCAAGTCGAATGAACTTCTCTGCCAGGTCGAGATCGGACCAGACAGAGAGGGGGCCAATGTTTGGGGAAAGAATACCCTGGACAAGTGGAGGACCCCTATTGGTTCTCCAAGATGACTTATGAGTCATGCCCAGCTCGGACTGCCGAGATCACCACCGTTAGCGTTGATGGATGCTAAGTATGAGGGCCGAGGTGAACCTGGCCAAGGTCCGACCTACCGGGAAGCTCGGTAGGGGCCGATGTGAGCTGCTGTCAGCGGCGTGATTATCGGGTGTAACCAACGATCCCGAGATTACCGGGTGTAACCGTCGCGAGATTAGCGGGACTACCACCCATAAGTAGAGGACCTCACTCCACGATCAGGTACGATGATTTCTGACCTCGAACTAAACTAAGAGTCCGACCTGTACTGACTTGATCGTCGGAGTGCTCACCTTTTTGTGCAGGTCCGCCCCAGGTATTCAGGTCGGTCCGGAGGCCGAGTTCGAGCTGTAATCGGAAATACACTGTTGTGCATATCCTTGCATAAACAGACTACGTAGAGTTCGAACACAGGACCTCCCAACAATACCATCTTAAGGATGAATAAACCCTCACTCAACCCAAAAACTTAAGAGGATGGATTGGATAAATTTAATACGTTTATGAGATATATAATATATATAAACAAAGGGAGAGAAATATAGTGAGTTTGTGATTTCTCCCCAAAATAAAAAATACTTAAAATTTTAATATGTAATAGGACTTTAAATTATAATATATTTTCATTTAAGAATTTTGTTTATGTAATTTCAAAATTGTTAAGACATTTTAATTTTACATGAATTTTGACGCTCATTCAAATGAAGTTTGATCAACCATGAAATTCGAACTTACGTCTTTTTTATTAGAGATAAATGCTATAACCAATTGTTCCAAGTACAGATTGATAAAAATATTTTTAAATTACAAACACCGAGTACTAAAATTACTCTTAAAAAGAGAAACATCTCAAGAGTGTTTATTTAAAAGAGAAACATCTCAGGAGTGATCACAAAATAAAAACTTTAAGTGCTTCTAAATGAACTAGTAAGAAACACGTGCGTTGCACGTAGAATCTTGTAGTTCTAAATTAAAGTAAAATAAATAGTGTTTTTTAAGTTTATAATATTATCATTTTAAAGAAAGAAAGTTATTATATATAAATATAAATTCAAGATATGATATTGTTGTAATAAAAGAAGATGAAATATTAGCATGAAAAGTAAGTACAAATTTGAAGTGTAAGAAAGATGAAAAAGTACCAACGTGCAAGTTTTTTTTTTTTTAATGAATGAACGTTCTTAATTTACCTCTAATTTTCTTGATTATAAATTATTATATTACATTTTATTTTTGTTAAATTGTGTGACGTTAAATCATTGAGTTTATTCATTCTAGAATGAAAAAGAAAGGTAAGAGTGAGAGAGAGTAAACCCTGAAAGGTCCAACCTAATGATATTGAGAGAGATAAAAATTGTTTGTTTGCCCTAATTTTGTAAAAATAATTACAACATTTCGCATATATCTATCAAAAGCATCAGTTTAAAAAATAAATAAATAAATAAAAATCAAACTTATAAGCATTCTTATTATCCAAATTATGAGAATAATTGAATTTTGCTTTATCTCGATTCCATCGACCACCATCTCGACACATCGTACTTTAGAATTTCTTTCAATCTAAACAATGATAAATTTGGGGAAAGTGAACTGATGCCATCAACTCAGCTTTAATTTGGTTTCTCTTCACTATCAATTCTCCTCTCGATCACCCATATGTGCATTGTTGTTGTCGTTGCTAAAGCAAGAGAGTAATTTTCATACCTTCACACCACTTAGAAAATTTTCCACTTTGTTCCATCCACCACCTCTTGATTTTTGGTTGGCATGAGAAAGAGAGGACACATATTTATATATGGATTGGAAGAGGATTAGGAAGATGAAAGGATTGGGAGAGGGTATGTGATAATTGGAAGGGGGTTGGGAAGATGAAAGGATTGGGGGAGGGTATGTGGTAGATGAAAGGAGTTAAAAAAAAAAATCAATGAGAAAGATAAAGTTAATGAAAGAATAATTAAGAGAGAGAAGATTAGTAAGAGAAAATAGGGGAATTTAGAGGGATGAGATTGTGATGGAGAGAAGAGATAAATTGAGAGAGAGAAAATTTGTATTTAAATGACACAATTGTCATCAAAAGAAAAGTCAAGAAAGTTATAATGAGAGGGCAAAAGTGGTATATAGAAGTTTCTCCTCATTCCACCTTTTATATATACTATAGATGTATTTCTTTCGTTAATATTTTTGACAAATAAACTATAAATTAACTAATTTTAACTAAACTATTAATATACTAATTTTTTTTATTGTTATTAATATACTAATTAATTGAAAAGTTATCATGTTTAGTAGTTAGCCTTACTAAAAAACAATGTATAGTAATTAATTTTCTATTACGATGGTAGCAGCTGGTTATCAAAATAAAAAATAAAAAAAATGCTGGAGCCCACAGTACTACTATATTTTCTCATATGGTAATTGTATTAATTACAATTTTACTATCATCTGGTAATTGGTTAATTGCATTTATTTTTTCCGCCATCGCATATAATATTTATTTCCACTTACGTCTTTATCATGTCCTCTATTTTTTGTGTCCAACGTCTATTTTCATTTATTGTATTGTTCCTTTTTATAAAAAAAAAAAGAATTAATCAGTTATTTATAGTTGATTTTGTGCAAATGAAAATAGCTAGGCAGTGCAACCAAAAGAAAACAACAGATTGTGAATTTTACTCGAACAAATTTGTTTATTATCTCATTGAAAGCATTTTCTATGAAATTTGTTAGGATGTGAATTTTAGTGGGGTGATATATTTATTTTTTATTTTAAATTATATATATATATATATATATATTTTTTAATACAACAATTTTATAATATTCGAATTTAGGTCTAACATGAAATTGCATCTACTCCTTAACTTTTAGTATGAATAAAAAGTTGAAATATTGTATTATTTATTTGCAGTGTTTTCAAATATGTGTTTGAAAATTGAATATCAATTTAAAAGATTATTCGACGTGTTTGGTAATATATTTGTAAACTAGAAGAGGTTGCAAGCTAAATATTGAATTAATATTTTTATTATAAATTTCATATAATTATTATTTTACTATAATATTAGATAATTTACCTCTTTTGATTTTAAAAAAATGAAATAAGTTTATAATCTGAAATAGTATATTTATCAAAAATTTTATCTTTTTAATATAATTCCACATTTTAAAGTTTCAAATTCAAAATTTGAAGACACTCAAAACATAGAAATATTTAGTTGAACCAACTCTTACTTCAACTTAATAGTATCCAATTTGAGATTGAATCATTTCCTGTGATCCAAAATAAAAGAAAGAAGTAGACCAAAGCCCTCGCATAGTGAAAGTTGCTCAAATATTTTTGGTCAAAAAGTACCCAGTCGATAGGATTCCATTCCCAAGAAGGATTGCAGGCGGGTAGGAACTGGATCCATTTGAATAGCCGTCAAACGTGTTGTTATGGAATCCGAAGATCATCCGCTCAGGACCGCCTTCTTTGAATAGTTGGAATGTTTATATGTTTTCAGAATTTTCACTAATCGCACCATCCAAAAAATAATTTTAAAAAACAAATCTATCAAACTAATATTAGCTAAGGTGTGATTGGGAATGATTTTGACATGGCAACATCATTTTTGTCATTGTCAAAATCACTTACATTTCCATTGATCATTTTTTACAAATTAAAAAATTGATTTTAGAAAAACATAGAATCATTTAAAATTGATTTTTAAGATATCACTTTGAAATATCAATTATTCTTAAATTTCTTTTTTCAAAATCATTTTTTCTACTCTCACTCCCAAACACACCCTTACGAGAATCATCAAACATGTGATGTCCTGATTACCTAATCTTTCCTTGATAAACATTCATAATAACATAATAAATTAATAACTAACTAAAAATATCGGTACTTAAAAAACTGTAAATATCAGTTTAAAAAAATAAAAAAAAAACTGTAAATATCGAAATCACAGTCTATAAATTGAATTTCACCCACACTCTCAGCACTCCTCCGAGACTGTTCAGTTTCTTCGTTACTCATCAAACTTTCTCTCTCCTCCTCCTCTTTCTGTTTCTCTCTATATATTATTTGATCGTTCCTTTTCTTTGTACTAATCTTTTTGCGACGCTCCTTCAGATCATCGATCGCTTCTTCGATGTTTGAATGATTTCGACGATCTGTTTCTTCTCTTTCATGGTAACCCATCTTTTTCAACATTATTTCTCCTTCTATTAATTTCTTTTTTCTTGTTTCATCGAATAGTTTGTAATTTGAAATTCGGATCATGATGATTTCTTTAGGAAAAGATCAAATCAACAATGGCGGAAGCACGGATCCATTCTTTGATTTTCGATCGATGATCTGATCTTTTGGTGATTGTTTTTGTCTGTTCCTTCGTGATCATTATTCCACAATTTTAATTACTTGCAAGAAATAAAAATTCAAGATCCTAAAAGAAAATTAATATGATATTTGATTCAAGAAATCTAGAATCATCGTCGTCGTTTTGATCAGAACTACGATCTTTTCTTTTTCTAATTTTTTCCCCTTTCTATTTATTCCAGATCATAAATATAATAAGCCTTAGTATACTGATCTTATATTTATTTCATATGCATTATTAATTTTGGTTACTCATGTTAAATAATTGATATCTTTTTGTTAAATGCATTATTTATTTACTGGAACGACTACATTATTTTGTTAGTTAAATAGTCTAATGCCATTACTATTAGGATTACAGGGTGCGTGATATAAGTTTTGTATTTCTATTACAATTAAGAAATACAGATATATAGGTTATTTTATAATGAAGATTGTTTTTTTTTTTTAGTTAATGATATAAAAAATATTGTCTAAACTATTTATTTAAAAAAATTGTATTTATATATTAGGATTACGGGGTGAGGTATAAGTTTTGTATTTATGTTAGTATTAGAAAATGAGATATAAGTTTATTATTGAAGACTTTTTTTTGTTTGTTAGTTAATTGCCAAAAGATTGTCTAAATTATTAATTTCATATTATAAAAAAAAGATCATATTCATGTTAGGAAATGAGATTTAAGTTTGATGAATCGAAGTTTTTTTTTTTTTTTTTTTTGTTAGTTAATAGTCAATAGATTTTCTAAATTCTTTATTTTATGAAAAATATATATATATATATTTATATTAGGTAGGGTGTGAGATATAAGCTTTAATTGTGATATGAGATATAGTTTTAATATTGAATATATTTTTCTTTTGTAAATACTGAATAATCATGAGATTATCTAATTTAATTTATTTACTTTATAAACATATATAATAAGATATTTATGTTAGGATTAAAATGTGATAGGTAAGCTTTTTAACTATATTAGTATTAGGAAATGAGAAATACGTTTTTCTTATTTATATTAGGATTAAGGAAGTCAAATATAGGAATAGGAAATGAGAAATACGTTTTTCTTATTTATATTAGGATTAGGAATTCAAATAATATAGAATTAGGAAATGAGATATATTTTTAACAAATATATTTATTTCTTAATTAAATAGCCAATAGGCTGTTAGAATTATTTATTTTATAAATATATAATATATTGTAGCTATATATGAGATATAAGGTTTGACATTTATTATAGTATTAGGAAATTAGATATACATTAATAATCTTTTTTTGGTTAGATTAGTAAATTTATCTTTTTTAAATAGGAATAGGAAAAGTTTTTAAGAATTTTTTAGTAGGTAGTAAAAAAAATTATCTTTTTATTAGGGGATTAGGATTATTGCTTTTATATATTTTAAATAGGAATAGGAATTTTTGAAGTTTTTCTTTAGCAGTTAGTTTTTAAAAAATCCATCTTTAAGTTCTGGGATTATAATTTTTTTCCTCTTTAAATAGGAATAGTTTTTTTTTTTTTTTAATTTTAAATTTTTGGTAGCAAAACAGCTCAGGAAAAATTAGGATGACAAGGGGAAATATGGCTTGGAGACTGAAGAACTACTGAAGCTGCTCAACTAATTTCTTTGGAAAGTTTATTGCTTTCTGTTTATTTATTTATTTATTTTCTTCGTTTCATTAAAAAAAAAATTGAAAGTTGATAGATCTGTAACTAGATATGGGAAATGAGAGATTTTTAGTACAGATTTTGTAATTGTATTTATTATAATTATAGTTTATTGAACTGGAGTAGATCTGTATGGATCGAACCAGTATAAATGTTGTGCCAATTAGTTCTTTCTCTTTCTTCTAATTACAAATAATTAATTACATTTGAAAATGGTTCATATTCTATTAATTTGTATAATCATTCTATCTATAATTTAAACTTTAAATTGTGAAAGCGAAAAAAAAAATGTCAAAGCGAACATAGTTCAATGGTAATTGGCATTATCTCTAACCAAGAGGTTGTGAATTCCATCCCCACTCCATTTTGTACTAAAAAAAAATCTAACTTTAAATTTTGTAGTTAAAATTAAATAAACTAGAATTCAAAAAATTCATAAAGCAAAAATACAACTAGGGCCCGTTTGGTAACATTGTTTCTTGTTTCTATTTTTTCATCAAAGACTCAAACATACAAATGGGAAATGGGAACTTGTTTTGGTTGTTTCCAAAATTTCTATATAATTTTGAGAATGTTCTCAAAAAATGATAAACAAGAAGCATAGTTAGTTGCAAAAAATGCTTAGATTTTTTAATACAATTGGAAACGAGACACAAGAAATAGGAACGTTACCAAACGAGTACTAATTGTCCACAAAAATGACAAATGATTTAATCTCTTGAAATTCAACTATGGGCTAGACATTTTGTCCCAAAATATAATTTTTATTACTGTTCCAAAACTGAACACTTTGAGGAGAAATTTTATTTCTATAGTAAATAACCACTAAATTTTTATCAAAAAAAAAACCCACTAAATTAAAAGATGAAATGAAATAAAAAATAAAAAATAAATAAAAAAAAGATGAAATAAAATATTTCCTAATAGAAACAAGTGAAGGGGGAATATGATTTTCTCATTCCAATTGCACGAGAAAATAAAAAAGAACTCTACTCATATGATTATTAAGTTTTTGAGTTAAATAATTGTAATTTTTAGGATTATAAATTTATTAAAACCTATTAAAAAAAGTGGCTGTAAAACACCACAATTTGTAAAACACCACGGATTGAAAAATATTTTTTATTTTTTATTTTGTAGAAACTACGCCACTTTATCCCTAAGCACGAGTATCAATTTTTATCTCAAACTTTCAATTTCATCTAATTGAACCTTAAACTTTGATGAATATTATAACATTTACTTTGTGCAGTAATTTCTACCTCTTTTAGACTTCTGTTTGCAAAACCGCTTTAAAAAAAATTCTTTTGTGAAATTAATGAGGTATAGAACATATGCATAGTACAAAATTGATAGGAATTTCAAAGAAAAATTATCCTAAAATTAGATTTTTGTTGAAATTTGTAAGGTTTGGGAGATTGTTTAATGTTTGATCTTGTCATCAACCGAACTTAATTTTAATGCAGGACTTTTTTCCTGGTTAAAATTAGTGAGTTCTTTAAGTTTATTTAATTTTTTTCCTATTAAATATTAGTGGATGAGTTTTCCAAATATTAACATAGTTTGGTACTCCGTCGATTCCACTCTGGTGCCTAAATTAAAACTTGGTGGGAGCAAATAGCCATGGAGTACAGGGGTTTTAGGAGAGTGAGTTTTGTGTACCTTATTCCAAGGTTTTGGTGTTCCTTTTATATGAAGAGAGAGGAAGACAGAAATGTCGATTATAGGGATCTTTTGGACCCATTGATATTTTGTGCTTCCTCTGGCGCTGTAGAGAAACGCGACAACATTTAGGATGATTTCTCCACACATGTCATGATTCGTTGCAAGATGTTAGCATCTCTCTCATTGGCTACCTGCCAGCTCGAGCTATTTCGGTGCGTTAGGCACTTTGATCTAATGCACTATGGTCTTCTTTGCACTTCTTGATCACGGGGCACGAATATTTGTACTCAATCTATGCACTCGCAGAGGATCTAGATCTATACATGGTGTCTCAGACTTCTTCTCGTAATAAGACATATATTTTCTACCAAAAAGCCAGAAATATATAATATATATATATATATATTGCAAAAAAATCTTCCCAAATTTCAATCAAATTTTTAGGGATGGGTATTGATCATTTTTGCAGTGATCTTTTTTTATCTCTATACTTTCATGAAAGTAACAAAAATGGAGTGTTTTAATTTTAATACCTAACAATCAAGTGTTTTAGTCTAAAATCTGTAACTACTTAATCCCTATTATGAAAATTTTATTAAGATTTAATAGGATTTTTTTTATATATTTAGATCAATAAATTGAAAAGCGACCAAATGTATTAATAAACTATAAAGATTGTCACTCTAACCATAACTTAATGAGTTAAGTCACTTATTCGACCAGAAGGTCGAGTTTGAATCCCCACCCCACATAATGTACTAAGACTAAATCGTCACATAATAAAAATTGACATTTATCCCTAGGAAAATTTTAGAAGGCATGTCCGTTCTTTTTTCCTATATATGAAAAGTAGTTGAAATTATTATATTATTTTGAAGGGTCGGTGTGGGAGAGGATAAGGAAGGACCACTTTGCAAAATGTGAATTATTTTCAATGGCATAAAATAAATATGCATTTAAAAAATATCATTAATTTTGTTTTTTAAAATGTTAGGGACTATGTCACACAAACCAACTAAGCTAAGGGAGTGATCATATTAGTTTACCCATTTTTCTTTGGTAGTTCAATGGAGGGTCGTACTTCCAACAAGAAAAGGTAGTGTGGACTGGGAAGTGTCGAAGGAGGAGAGAACAGGCAACTGTGGTGAAGCCAGATGCTCGAAGCTATTTTAGATACAACAAGTCATTTTAGTCGATCTCATGTGATTGTATAAATTTACAATTTATGCCACTTTTGTAAAATTTTAACCTTAATGCCATATATATAAATACATATTTATTTTTGTGCTATTTTTGTTTTGATTTAATTGCTAAAGACATCGATAAATTTTGAGAGGAAAAAATTTAATGATGGACCCATTTTTAATTGGATTTTTTTATTTTTTATTTTACAACAACATGTGGAGTAGAGTTGGAATCTAAAATGTTATAATTCAGTTATATTCAAATTGACGAGAACCAGATTTACGTATAATCGGAGGGTTCAAGCTTCGTGAATTTTATAATATATATAGAACTTTTAAATTCCTCTTGTGGCATAGTGGCGAGCACATGCCCTCTATCAAACGCAAGTTTTAAATCATTTTGTTAGTTTTTTAAATACTCTTTGAGTATATTTTGTCTAACTTTTTAAACACACCTACGTAAAACTTACCTAATTTGTCAATTTTTAAAAAAGAAAGAAAAAGGTGGGATGATTAAAAGTAAACCCAAATTTTCTAAAACTAATTTTTTTCTTAAACACTTTTAAATCTCGATACATTTATTGTCTCTTTAATCTAATTGTTGTTGGTAATTTTAAGACTTGTTTTTATTTTCAATTTATATGTTGTCATTACATATATGTAATATATTTACTATAAATTATTGTACGGATATCTTTTACTATTCTCTCTAAATCATCAAATTTTTTAGATCCGATTGTTTTTATTTTATATAATTGTTAATTTAAATTTTGCGTTTTACAGCCCACAATTTTAGTGGTTCAGAGCTGTCTCATCTCAAAATTTTATTTATTTTTTTGAATTTTGCAGGCTAAATGAATGACATTTTGAAGATTAATTATCTAATAATTAATATATAATATAAATTCATGAAAATATTTTTAGGTTTTTAGTAAATTATTTCTTAAAATTAATTGCATAAAAATATAATTCTTATAAAAAATTTATATTTATTATTTGCTAATTTTGTAAACTATTTCTACTAAAATTCAAATGAATCCTCCCAAAATGCTAGATCCACCATTAAGATTGACCACAGTTAAATTGACTATATTTAAATAACATATTCACTAACAAATTTGATTTAAATTTGATGTTAACTATTAAAAAAATATTATCCCTATACTTCGAGACATGTTTTATTTTAGTTCCTATATTTTGGTTTAAGATTAGTTTATAACATATAACATTCTCATCTAAAAATTTAGTAAATATATTCACATCTCGATTTTTCTTAAATAATAACTCACTTTTGCTAAAAACAAATTGGTCTATAGAATAAATTTTAAAGTACAAGTATTAAAACAATGTCTTAACCATTATTAAATTACTAGTATCATAATATTGATGAAAATTAGAATTCAATTCGAACTAGTTTTACTAAAATGGAACTCAAAAGATTTAAGCTTAAATAAGAAAGGTAGAATGTCAAAAATCAACCGTTGGGACATTAATTAATTTTTTATTTTTATTTTTCTAGTTCAATAATGACCTAACAAGGAATAATCTTATAGATACTAAGTGTCTTATCTATTTGAGCTATGCTCGACAGGTAGGATATATATATATATATATATATATATATATATATATATATATTTTTTTTTAGAACAACACGTGGGGGTGAGGTGCTCGACGGGTAAGATATTAATTATTCAAAACACTTCTAAATTTTGATATTAGTCTAAATCATAACCTTTTCACAAGGTTGAAATCATACCTTTTTGTTTAAAGTATCATTATATAGGTCCATACTGATCTCATGACTAAATTCGATAGCTCATTACTTTCTTACTTTCTAATGTGGTTTATTTTTAATGGCTCAAAATATAAGTGAGATCTACTTATCTACCTACCTGCAATATCAATTGACGAATCCAAATAAGTCAGAAAAATACTCAATACTATCGTAGTATATTCGCTAATATCCAGCCAATAATTAATAACTATGACCTTAGTTGATAATTATTTTATTTTTAATTTTAAAATAAATTTAATGTCAAAAATAAAAAATAAAAAAATAAGTTTGTAAACACAATTTTCACTCTATTTCTTTAATTTGTTATCTATTTTCTAAATCTAAACCAAAATTTAAAAACTAAAAACAGTTATTTACCAAAAAAAAAAAAAAATTATCAAACGGAGTCTATTATTTTGGTGCATAAAAAACTTTCCAACAAATCACAAAGGTAGGCAAGTTATCCTTTTCCCGTCACGTTTTGCAATTGCAAGTAGAACCACATGAATTTGCGATATTATTTACTCGTGGAATCCATTTCAACTATAAAAATTTAGTCCAAATCAACCTGAAATAAAGAGAGATATTTCATAACTTTCTTTCATTTTGAGTTCGGGTGGAGATTCGAACATCTAACCTTTAAGATAAATGTATAATGTCTTTGCAGAGATTCCAAATTAATCCATCCGATAAATATCTCTGAAACAATCTCAAAGCTGCAGCAGGTCAAATAAAATTTAGATCTTCATTAACACTGAAAATATTTTACAGATTCGATTTCATACAAACTGAAAGATATTTACATTTATGTCCAGCTGAAGGGGAAGAAAGACCATCTTTGTTTTCTTATTTTTCTCCCAATCCTGTAATTTCTCACATGTTTACCTTTCAGATAAATGACTATGCAATGCATGTATGTTTCTACACAACAAAAATAATGGACACTGTTGAGTAAAATGTTCTATTTACAAAAATACTTGACTTGAAAACATAATATATACCTATGAGTCCAAATTCCAATGAAAATTTGGAACTTTTGTGAACCCCTTGACAGATTATAGATTTATCAACACACAGAATGCCAGGATGATGGTCCTATCTACCCAGAAAACGTAACTTTAATTCTGCTTTATAAGTCCAAATACCTGTTATGTCTCTCACAGTTGCCACCATTTACGATTTTCCATTCTCTTAGCCAGTTCCTTGGCCAGATCTGCAAAGTTTTCAGCTCCATTCTTCAGTTCCTCAGTTCGTTCGCTGAGTTTCTGGTGTCAATTGAACAAGAAAAGTAAGAGGCTGCATTGATTGTGTGACATTATTCAAAAGCTTACAGATATTATTGTTTTTCAGAATGTTGACGACATCATTTAGTTTTTTGAAGCTTCATTTTGTTTTTAGTTCTTGGTAATCGTAATCTGGCTGTTTTTTTTAGTATAACATGGGGGTGGGGATCAAACTCACAGCCTCTCGGTTGGAGATATATGCCAATTACCGCTGAGTTATGCTCACTTTGGCGTAATCTAGCTGTTTTTTAAAAGTAAAATTAAAAATCATTTGCTAAACTTACTCTGCATTTTCCCCCCGATGATTCATATGATATGTTGAAAGCCCAGGATTCCACACTAACTGAATAGCAGTTACTATTTCATATATGGTTTTGATTATTCAAATACTGGATTATAAATTACAGAAATAGGAGCAGAAATAACAAAGGAAAGTATAGATATGATTTTTTTAATTTCAATGGTTGTGGTGATCCTAACGTAGAGAATAATCATGGAGCAAATGCAGCAGTTTGCTTTAAGGAGCTAAATGTCTTGAAGTTGAGGTAACAGCCCCCCACTACTGCTTTTACTCCTTTCGATTAAGCCCGTAGGCAATACAAAGCAAGAACAACGAGCCCGTAGACACAAAACAGACCCACCAATCCGAGAGGGTGGGTAATCTCTCCCTACAAACAAAAGCTGCAAAAGCACAAAAGTCTAGAATGATCCCCTCATCCCAACATTCCCCTGCCAACATTCCCCTGGCCTTATAGGTGACGGCCCTTTCCCTTACATGTTCCCACTGGTCCCCACTTCTCTCTCTTGGCCGTTAGGGCCCTCTCCCCCTACAATTACCCCTTTGACCTTTCTATGGTAAGTCTTTATAATTGGGGGCGTAACAGTTAAGCTTTAATATTTTCCTATTTAAAAGTTCATAGCAAACGCTCCCAAGGACCCGCCCTGTAGGCAAGGACTGGAGACTCTCGATCACACTGATTTAGAGGTCCCAAGTGAACTTAATACCAAAAAGTCTTTGATATCTCTAGGATTCGAGCCTTGGAGCCGGTGCGTATAGAGGACAAAGGTCCGAGTCCCAGGTTATTAAAAAAAAAAAATAGTTCACAACAAACAGTTAATAATCGATTTGATTCAACAGCGTTTCATGACATTCATATCTCATAAGCAACCAAAACCAATTATGTGCATTGAAAGATGTAAAAATAGGATAAGGCATTAATTGGAAAGCATACCTCAAGCTTCTGCTGGCGTTCTAATAGCTTATTCCTTGCTTCTTCAGCTGCAGCAGAAGCATCCTGGAAAGTGGAAAGACTTCAGCAGTCAGAGATCATTCATCAAAGAAAGGTGAATAACATTTTTAAATCATAAAAAATTATACCCCAACTTTTCTGTATTTGGCCTTAATTTCTTCTGCTGTTCTCATTTTAGGTTTTGAGTCAGTACTTGCACCTTCAAATAAACTTTCCTTCTCCGACTTCTTGCCTTCAATGTCAAAATATGAGTATAAAAATGTGATAGAAGTCAAGAAACTACCAGCAGATTGAGAGTAATAATACCTTCCTTTTCGTTCTTAATTGGCTTCGGTGAAATTGGCAAAACTACAACAGGTTCATCAATGTTAATGTCATCTGCGTCGGAAAGCAATGAAGATTCAGAAAGAGAGTGGAAGGGTACTGAAGGAATACAGTAAAAGCACGAGGAGAGAACCTATATCAAGCTCGATAACATCTTGCTCATCAGTCATGCCTTTGGAGGGCTTTAAGAATGGAGGATATGAAAACAAGCTCTCCAGATGATAATCATCCAGTTTACAAAGGCCAAGAGGGTCCACATGGTTTTCAACTCTACCACCCCTAAAGCCCTTAATAACACTATCTAAAATTCCAGAAGCAGCAACATCCTTTGACAGTAGAAGAAAGACAGCAATAAAACTTCCAGATAGAATAATTTTAAAAAACATTGAAAAGAGAGCCTGAAGGTATAGCAATATTACCTGTTGTTTGTTCTGGCTTGGATGATAGTTATCCGAGGCCTCTGTAGCAGCTGCAAGGACTTTATCGTGGAGGCAAGGCAAAGACTCAGGAATTCTAAAAAATGTAGAAAATCATGTCAGATTGATGATGGTACCTCATCCATGAATTTATAGATTAGAATATTGTAAGTAAGAAGACACACTAACCCCCTCACAACACAAACACACACATAATATAAGATTGTGAGAAAGACCTGAAAACATTTTCGTAGATCAATAGAGAAACAACTGCAAACTCAGTCCCATTTAACTGTAAAATCAAATCATTAGAGTAAGAAAATTACAATGCAAATTAGTGCTCAAACTGAATTGCATAGTCATGATCATCATGGTTTGATTTGATAGTTTATCCAGAACAAAGTGACCAAAAATGCCGACAAATCATGTGTGATGCCTCTGAGGTATCATAGGTAAGAAGATTGAGAAAACCCAAATAAATGCAGGGCAAGAAAAATGTATGTTTGGAGCTAAATACAGTTTTAATTTTTCTAAAAATCATTTTTCCTATTTCTTTCTTTATTTCTTTTTCTTAGACTTCTTCCATGTTTATCTTTACAATTAAAACATGAACTTTTGTTTGAATACTAGTCTGTAAATTTTTTGAGCTTTTCCGAAGTTGAAAACAACAAAAAGTATAAATACTTGTTTGACACCAATTTTGTATTCATCTATACTCAAAACTCATTTATATTTTTCTTTTTTTTTTCTTTTGATATCCGTGTGTCCGGGCCAGCTTATGCGCACCTCGACTATTCACGGGCCAACCGCCTGACCCTACTATATTTGGTTGACAAGGAAACTCGTAGGATATTAAATTCTAGGTAACCAAGGAAACTCGTAGGATATTAAATTCTAGGTAGGTGGCCACCATGGTTTGAACTCATTTCCTTTAAGTCATTTGCTATTTCCATTGGCCTTCATTGACCACTTGAGTCATCCCATAATGGTTCTCATTTATATTTTTCTAAGGTAGCATTCCTTTAGACCCAAAATAATGTTCACGTATTATAGAAATTTCTAGATGCAATTTCATCTTAGCTGACTACCATCCACTGCTACCAACCGTTAAGAGTCAATCTAGTACAAGATCCACCCCTACCTTATTTAATGGAGTTTAAGTTTGGATTTGTTTAGCCTACTCGATAAAAAATATGTTAAAAGTTATGAACATCTTATCCTACCCTATCAGAAGGGCTCCTTGGTAAGTATTTCCAATGTTCATCTATTCTGTAGAAACTAAGGTTTCAGAGAACCCGATTATCCTTATTCTCATTAATGAAGTTTATATATATAGATATAGAAAAATATACAAGGTTGACCTAATCCTATAAGGAGAAGGTAAAGGACTAAGGACAAATTAATATTAATACAAGAATATAAAATATACTAATATCTATACTCTAACACTCCCCTTTAAGTTGGTGCATATATATTAATCATGCCCAACTTGTTAGACAAATAATCTATTCTGCTCCATTCAACTTGTGTTCCGTGATTTTTGATATCATTGGGATCACCTCAGAAGTTAGGATTGATTTCTTATCAGCCATAACAAACAAACGAACTTATTTGAACAAAATGACAGAACCAGACCAAACCAAATCTGAAGGAGGAAAGGGAATCGAACCAAACCAATTGAACAGAGCCAAGTGAACCAAACCAATTGAACTGAAACAAACGAACCGGACCAAAACCGGTATAAATCAAACCAAACCAAACCGAAATGTGATGAACCAGATCGAACCGAACCTGAACCGGATGAACCAAACCACTTGAAACCAAACCGATTGAATTGGATCGCTTGAATCAGATCAGGTGTTTTCTGAAACCAGAAACCCTAAGTGCTACCCTACGACAACCAGAGGGGCGAAGGCGATTGGTGGTGACAGAAGCGCACAGTGACTGGCTACGACGAAGGTGCAAAGGACGACGAGACGAAACCCACGAATAGCAATTGGAAAACAGCAACGCTGGCGAATCAGCAAACGGCAGCGGTGGTCGGCGGTGACGGCGGTAGTAGTGAGTTGAGTTGGATAGCAATGAACAAAACCCTAAGGGACAAGACCCTAATGGGCACAAAACCCTAATGGGCACAAAACCCTAATGGACATCAAAAATTTTAAAAGAAACCTAGAGCTCTCTGATACCATGTAGAAACTAAGGTTTCAAACAACCCGATTATCCTTATTCTCATTACTGAAGTCTATATATATAGACAAATATACAAGGTTGACGTAATCCTATAACGAGAAAGTAAAGGACAAAGGACAAATTAATATTAATACAAGAATATAAAATAGACTAATATCTATACTCTAACATATTTCATAGATTGTACAGGTGTGAAGATACCATATAGGTGAGGCTAATGGAGCTGTTTGGCAGGCCATCTGAAAGTAGCATGTGTTAAATATTTTAAACTATAAGTTTGGTTCACCTACCTTCATTAATTATGCTTAATGTTATGTTTCGATTGGCGTGGCCATTCACAGTTTTCCAATCTATACATTTTTCAACAGTTAATAAAATATCTCAACTAAAATTATTTTCTAGTTCCTCAAATTTATTTTCTAGTTCCCAAATTAAGAGTTCTTATAAAAAAAAAGTTCCTAAATTAAGAGAGAAAATTGTCTCGAACGAGAGCGAGAAGATACATGGAGAAATGTTATGAGATGAAAAAGTCAGTACAGAGTAAAAACCTATGTTCAGAAAACGTACTGAAACATGCATAAAGAGAATGAGCATGAGAGAGAATGGTGAGAGAAAATTAGCATAATGAAAGTAATATGATAAAGTGTGAATAAAAAAAAATAGTAGAGTTAGGTGAACTGAAAAGTGTGTGTAGACAGGGATTTGTGAGAGAGTAGAAAAGAAGACATGTTAGAAAGAGTAAGTAATGAGAGTAACGTTACATAAAAGAGGTGAGGTCGTGAAGAATAAGATCTCTATTTGTAATATTAACTGAGATAAAATATTTCCACAAGAAAATCAGGGAGAGAGTACCAGCATGATTTGCCCATCATCAGAAGAACAGATTGTTTTGTCCATGTTTGTCTTGAAGTTCCACCGTAGAATTGACGTCAGGGAACTTTCCCACAACACTTGCTCAAGATTTTGGAAGGATCTGTTCAGAGATGGAAGCCAACTAACTATTAATACCACCAGAGTATCATTGCTTAAGGCAAATCACGGAGTATGCATGGTATATATAAAAGTAAATGGGTATTCCTACAATATATATCATTTGGTTTGACAGACAGATTGTTATTTATTCTTTAAGGATGTATGGGTTGAAAACAAAGTACAGAAACTGTTTTCAGTTTGAAAAATTGGAAACAACTTCTACAGCCACAAAACTCTTTGGCAGGTTGTTTTTTAACTAAATATTTTTCATTCTTCAGAGGGGAAAAAAAGAAGCAATTAATAACCTGAACAATATTTTGTATTTCAATGACTTTCTTTTCATTATTTGAAGGAACTATACGATTGGTAAAGCAAAACAGAGTGGGAAAATCTCCTAGCCGATGGAGTTATATAAAGGCTCCAAATCCCAATTGGCACAAATGGAAGATATGAAATAATCACGAAAAGATTTAGACAAGGAATCCGAGAAAATGTCCAAGAAATAAAAGGAAAAAAGAGTAAGCCGCCAAAATTTTGCCTGATGTCTTCCTAAAGTTCAAAGAATCTCTTATTGAGCAAGCTCAAGCCAAAACAACCATAAAAGTATTTGCCTTCACTTCACACTGTCTTATTCACTCACTGTGACTAATTTGTGGAGAAAGATCTTGTGAGAGTCCTATTAGGAGTATAGGGGAATATTATTAGTTTGTTAGTATGAAGGGCAGTATGGTAATTAGCATGGGAATTAGTTAGGAGTAAGATGGATATAAACAAGATAGTAGGGGAGAAGAAAAATATCTTGGAGAATAGTATATGGTGAGGAACTTGAGAGAGTTCTTGGGAGAGAGATAGCCCTCTCGAAAGACTATTGATATTATAATTTCTCTTTGATATTGCAATATAGTTACTTAGTTTCGTTTAGTATATCTGGATACCTAACATATCTCAGGCAATTTCTGTTCTCTACCACCTAGGCATAAAGGTCAAATGAATACCCTGCACTTGTCTGGAATTTTGGCTCTCCATAATTTGAGATATAGAGTCCAACCCAACTAGCTACTGAAAAAGGTACTTCACTGTCTATAAATAACATAAGGCGTCATCTCCCAAATTTGAAAATCTAGGAAAGAGAAGATCTAAAAATTCCCCATAAGAGAGCTTAGAAAGCCCACTTTTTGAACCTCTAACTTTCAAGGATCTTATAAAATTAAGCATCCAGTACCATTTGAAGAGTTCCAGACTTTCCTAATTGTATTTTCTTTTAATTTCTAAACGGTTGAAAAGCCTACAGGATCTGGAGACCAGACATTGAGGGCGTTCTCCTTCCCTACATCATTCACTGTCTTCCAATCCTACATAATGAAGTTAAGTTTGACAACCAATGCCACAGGCTTCCAGAAAATATTTGTATTTGAAATTGTTATTGACTAATCATCTGTATGCCATACATGTTTGCAATACAACTCTCTCCAGACTCGTAGGAACCTTCATAACCATTTAGAAAGAAGGGCTTGATTCCTATTCTTCATTTTGTTATACCAATCTTCCCATGAACAATAGAAGGGAAACTATTTTCCACTTTAATCGATGAATTCTTCCTCATAAAACTTTGTGAGCAACTTCCTACATTGTTCCTACGTTCACTATGTTTGGAGCAACTTGCCAAAGAGCTTTGAGACAAATCTCAGCTTTTCTAGAAATTCTAAGAGGTCGATAATCAACTCCTACAGGTACTTTCATGAAGGAAAAGCTAAGGCTTCGCTAAACTTTGTGAACAATGCCATGGTAGCTACCTGTGGAACCGATAAAACTTTTGAGGAAATCTCCATACATTTGTGACATTTGGGAGACTTTTGGATTTTCATTATACTATAGAGTTCTCAATGGTCTACTCTTCTTTTTATAGCTATGATATTCTTTAATCTTTGTCAATTGGCTATGGGTTTTCTCCTTTGTCAATTTTATTTAGAGAAAAATGGAAAAGTAAAATAAGACACAATTATTCCTATTTTTTTTAAACAAGAAGCAAACAATTATTCCTCTTAATAGCTTGCAAAATAATTGAATTTAGTTCTCAAAATTAAACTTTGTCAATAGTTTCTAAGCAAAACTCAAATATTGGTTCTTAAAAATTGGCACAGAAGATTGCACATTCAGAAACATCACCTGATCTCAATTGTACCATTTTGGTAAAGAACAACCAAGCCAGACACTTTACTGCCCTTCTTTAACATTGTAGTCCAACAACATGGTTTTGTAAGATTCACTTTCTGTAGAAACTTATTCTCACCCTAGAATTAGGACGCATAAAATATTAGCAAAAACATATTAGAAATGGAGGAAACGTGCTAAAAACGCCAAAAGACACCTCAATCATTGTCTTCAAGGAGTGCAGGTATAATGCAGTCTCACAGCAAAGCAAGATGAACAAGTTGGCAATTGTTGGTTCTAAAATTGCAATTCCACTTGAGGTCTCGGCTTCGGCATCTTTCAATGTACTTCCAGAGTGGGCATAGGCAGGTAAAGAATTGCTTTTTTCTTCACTTTTCTTCGGAGTGCTCTGTGAATGAGTTCCACTGGATACTTCAGGTGACAAGTAATCACCCTCTGAGCAAAAACTTAATGTGACTAAAACAGACCTAAAGATAGAAAAAGAAGAAAATGAAAGAAGCAGAGTTTTCATTTTTTTCTAATGAAATACATACCAATGATATACATGGATATTGCAGTCGACTCCTTTGCATATGTTGATTGGGAGCCGATGATTTCACCAGTAGTACTATCGAGGACAACTAAATCTGATTTCTTGGTCATTACGAGCACAATTCCCTCTCTGGAAGGATTAACAGTTTTAGCTACAGACTCCTTGGAACTAGCCTCCAATTCATTTGTATCTGAAAATGATTTGGTAGTCAGAGAGATGACTGGAGATCTTGAGTTGGATACATCATTTGTAAGATATAGCAGTGATAATGCATTAGTATCAATCACTGCAACCTGCATAAAAATGTAGGACTAAGGATTCAGAATGTATTATCCTCATATTACATGGCAAGAGCTCAAGAATACTTAGGGCAGCAGAATAGAAACAATAGTAAATCAATAAACTTCGACACTTCAATAAGTAAACATAATGTGCACAATAAACTCACCTGTCCACAGTCAAATCCGATAGCAAGTATGGCTCCAGAGCTCTTAAAACTTAGAGTACTGACAGAAGAATTTACTAGAGAAAATACAGCAGCACATTGGATCCCTTCTCCTTCGTGCATTTTATGAACTACAAGAAAGTTAGAAATAAATTAATATTACTGCTAGGGGTACAGTAGAAATATATTTGTCGTGCTACTTTTGCAGGAAATAAAGACAAAAGTTACTTAGAGAGCTGATTCTCTCCTGCTTACACTTGACAACCAACTGGCTGCCTTCACTCCCTCCCAGTCACATCTTTCATGCATACTCTTAGTAACAAACACTTCTTCTGTCTGTTTGCTGACAGCATTACAAAATGAACCAACAGCTCTTCTAACAAGAGCAACCCTTGCTCCCTCACCACAGCACCAATTATTCATCTCAAACTCTAAATAATAGGCTCATGAACTCTCCTCAAAAACGTAAAAAAAAAAAAATTGTAGGTTTTTGCTCCTATTGATACCCCTACCCAGTCTTCATCTTCTCCTCAGAGGCAACATGGAAGGAATTGTTGCTTCAAATGGAAGTTCTTCATTCCTATTAAGCCCTCCTAGTAAAGACTCCCCTGTTGCCTTGTCAACATGTTGACCCTTCTATTGGTTAATACCTCCATTTCAACAAAGGAAAATCAGATGAGGGGCAGATTCCTAACTCTACTGCTGAGCTGAGTTCTAGTTGGAGAATTGGTTGAGATGCTAAAGAGCAGACTGGGGTTTATATTGGATCCCTTAGCTACTTTAGGGATGATATGAAAAATTGGGTTTACCCCCACCTAGCTGCAAACGATGGACAACCTTCCCAATTCATTCCATTCCTAGGAAGTGGCCATAATATTTTTTTTTTCTTTTAATAGGAAACGAACTTTTCATTGATAAATGAAAAATTACAAAAGTGCTCAAAATATACAAACTCCCATAGGAGTGAAAAAATAAAACAAATAAACATAGGAACTGGCTAGGGACAAAAGCATCCCAAGAGGAACAATAGTGCTAATAGAATAATCTTTAAAAATAGTAGAAATGGAACACCAACAAGAAGCTTTGTACTGGGCTAGATCGAAACAGTCCAGCCAATCCCAATTCCTATCTTCAAAGATGCATTTGTTTCTTTCAAACCAAATTTCCGAAATGATATTTCTGGAGCCAACTTTTCGTTGCATTTGACTAAAAGGAGTATTGCTGTGCTTGTCAGGTTGTAACCTTAGAAAACCAAGTTCCCTACTTAAAATTCCATATATCTATGGTGTTTGCCAATGTTAGATTTCAAGGGACATGACTTGGAATTTGAGACTGACCAACATGGCATCCTACTTTTTGAGAATCTAACCAACTGAGGACATCATTTGACTTCCCATGTTATACCAAGTAGTTATAGTGGAAACTTGGTACTAGTATTCCATCCATGATACCCATCCAGCTCAAGTTTTGGCCTATCAAATGTAAAACATCGTAGATATATCTCCAAACACAAGTTGATTGCCTTTGACTGGTCCTCCACTCAGGGTTGATATGTCAGATATATTTAAGAACTGATATTTGAAATTTGAACTCCACAGACCCTATTTAATTGGGTAGACTTAGTATGCCAGATAGCCTCCTTACAGATCTCCTCAATGGATATTCTTTTCAAAGCTCAAGTTTTATCTAGTCCTTAGTCATTTTCTTCTAATCCACAGAACCTTAGAAGTTTATGAAAATTATCCCGTAAACACTTATGACTGCTTTATGCATCTCCGTACATAAGGATATCATTGAAGGTAACTCTAGCAAAATAAATTACTGATAGAAACCCGAACTCTTAACGATATTGAAATATAACAAGATATAAGAACTACAAATACCTACAAGTAATTCGAGGTACTTGGACCCTCCCCCCAAAACCATAGTCATTAATTGCCTACCTTCCCCTTACCTTATTTATAACCAAACTCCCTAACCCAATTACTAATATACCCTAATAATATCTCCAACCTATCCTAATAGCAATCCTATCAATTACTTATCAATAGAGAAAAAATTATTAACAAGGACATACCTTCATTTTTAGTCTCTGTCACAAAGTGAAAACTTTCCGCTTCCAAGCTCCCAACTAGTTTATAAAGACGAACCTACAAACTTCCAAATATGAATATAGCCACCTGATTATTTATTTCAACTCTCTTGAAATAAGGGGGCTTAAGAGAATAAATGACATTACCAGACCACATTCATTGCCCACTGCTATGGTTAGAGTGACGGAACAAAAGTCCAAAGCTGATATTGATGCACTTAAACCAGAAATATTTAAACCTATTACCTGTAAAAGATACAATCATATTCAGATATGCTCTATTGATGGAACTCATGAGTTTGCTCATGACCTAGCATAAACAAAAGAGCTTATCTGCATAATAGAAT
This sequence comes from Momordica charantia, assembly GCF_013281855.1. Lineage (NCBI taxonomy): Eukaryota > Viridiplantae > Streptophyta > Magnoliopsida > Cucurbitales > Cucurbitaceae > Momordica > Momordica charantia. The sequence continues at coordinate 24,971,526 of NW_028275167.1, read as the reverse complement.
TGAAACTTCCAAGAAAACATAAGCACGAGGTACAAACCTCTGGCTCTAAATAGAGAATAAGTGAGAAGGATGGATACGTTGCATCCCATATCCGAATGGAGCCATCTTGGTAACCAGCTATATAAACTCTCTCAACCTGATAGTCTCCAGCATCACGGAGTAGACATGGTATACCACCAGTCAAAGGCCAAATTGTATCCCCTGTAACCTGAGTATGAGGTGTTGTAGGTGTGAAAATCTAAAGGGAAAAAGAATTTTGTATCACACTGACATGCCACAAGGATTTGCAGTTGATACGACTGGAAAAACTCAAACCATATTATTCAGTTCAAGTTCAAGAAATAAAAAATTTATTTAACTGTAGATTATACTCTTACACTACTAAATTAGGTTGATTTATCATATAAAGGATGGAGTACCTCATCTAGAGCCTTGAAGACCTTGCCCTCCGTGTATAAGGAACCTAACTTTGCCACAGTCACACGTGGTTCAATATTGGGTATTACCATAGGATATTGCATTGCAGAATCAGAGGATATTTTCTCCTGCTGAGACATTGAGCCTGACAAATAAGCATTATCATAAGCATGTAACTGTCCTGGATTTGCCAGTACAAATAAGGAAGTGCCTCTCTTCGTTTCACCAACATTAGGTGATAAAACCATATCCGCAAAAGAACCATTGAGTGTAAGGTCAACACGTCCTAGGCATTTCAAGCTTTTTATTCCAGAAGACCAATCAAGGCTTAGGATCTGTAACAAGAGAACATTCAAATTCTGAATCTGAAGCAATACATAGTGACAAAACAAAGTGAAGATAACAAAGCATGTAAGGGTTAATGAAGAAACAAATTATGATTTTACATTATATTGATTATACATCCCAAGTTAGTGAAGACCTGGAGAATATGTTCGTTTTATTTTACATACTATAGAAGCACTTATTAATGCAGAAGCTTTTAGAGTGCCCAAAAGTTTTGTGTCACAGTGCCCCAACAAGTGATCATGGGGCTTTACTATTTCCAACGCATCACATTTGTCCAAATTCCCATCAACAAAATAGATACCAGTTACTCTAAACATACAGACAACATATACACAATTTCAATCATAGCAAGTCACATTATACAAACACAAGCTTATAATACACATTGAAAGATGACTAAGTTACTCATGCATTTATTTTAACAGAACTATGCCTGCAGTTGTCTTCTTTACAATTTTATATGTAATGTAGTCAGGCTTTTCCTTTCTTATACAAAATTAATAATTGGAATAAATAATAAGATTGGGACAACAAGAAAGGGCTGGACGAGAAGTCTCTAAAATAAAGCTTTGTAAATTATCTTCAAAAAGCTAATGATTTTCGGTTATATAGGCTTGAAGCATCTTCTTTTTCCAGCTTATGTTTAAATCACATATTAAAAAAGGAAATTATGCAACTAATGGGAAGGTAGAAAGGCTAAAATATAGTTCACATCATACGGTAAGAACTTCTGGAGATCCAATTTCATCACCCCCATATACAAAAAGCATCCCCCTGTGATTTTGCAATTCACTTGGAGACCAACGCAAAATGATAACAGGTAGTCTTCTACTGCCTGATGATAACTGCAGCTTGACAACATTATTACGAGATTGATTTACTTGCTGGTCTTTGGAAGAGGTAACATTTGAAAAATTCCAAAACAAGATATCTCCATCAACGTAGCCAACAGCAAGGATTGACCCATCACTAGTAACCCAACAAATGGAGCTTATTTCTTTATCCAATTCAAGGTCTGATGCATCTGTTGGAAATTCATTCCTTTTATCTGTTGAGTGATTAGTCGTGTTACTGTCTGTCAATTCAAGGTCCTTATGACCTCTAACTAAAACAGCTCGGTCTTCAGAAGCATCCCAGAGAACAAGCAAGCCATTCTCATAAGCAATCAGCACTCTGTAAAAGATGACATGCTATTAATCTTACATAGAACAAAATTAAAATTTAACAACACAGTAATAAAATCATCAAATGTGCATTGAGCCAAGTTATCTTCATAAAAGTTAAAAATTTATCAGGTCTTCCAATATGAGTGCATATATTAACAATGTAAGAGGAAGGTATACAAATATTTAGCATGATCATGAATGGACTCATTGTACATGGTCATTGCATACTAGATTACCAACAAATCACAGAGAAGGGAAAAGGCAAGCAATGTCAATAGATAGAAAAGTGGAAGAAATCTAAAATGTATCAGAAAGTGTACTGTTCAATTAATTGTAACATACAAGGTCACAATCAAAGTATACAGTTTATTGCCCAAGTGCTTCTAAGCACTAAGTGACTGTTACAGTTTTCAGACCATGAGTATCTTCACAAAATCATCTTATATTCATCTAACAGCCCAACAAATTAGTTCATTGTACAAATAAAGAAAGTAGTGTGGGTTAAGGCGCGATGCTTAAAACAGGGAACAAGAGGCAAGTTAAAATAATTTCTTGCCTATTTCCATGAGAACAAGGTTGAAGGAGAACTCCAACTGCAAAAGTTTGATCAGGTAGTTCCACCCCAGTTACATCTGAAAAATTAAACATATAATACATATTAGTATTAATGTATGATCTATAAATGTAGAGCTAACTTATAATATCAAAGTAAATTGACGGCCTCCTGTACAATACAAAAAAGGAAGGGGGGGTGGGGGGTGGCGGTGGAAAGGTATTTGAAGGATAAATATGAATTATTTTGATTGGCTCAGAGCTTAGAAGTCATTTCCTCTAAAATGCACACGTATGAGATGGTTCAATAACTGTTGTGGCTGACAGTGTTAAGTAATCTATTCCTGGTGAAATTTTTTTATACTAAAAAGGAAGTCTTAGACTATGTTAGACGTGCCCATTAAGCATTTAGTAAATAAGTTTACTTGCATTGTTAAGAATTTTTTCACAGCCTAATTTATTTAATGCAAGTGAATTGACCAGGTGAAAACAAATGTTACTTCACTGAACTTGCAAATGATGCGTAACTACATTCTATTATGATTGGTTCATTCGTAAAGCTAATAAGATGAGATGTGGAATTATCATATAAAAGATAACAGCATAACTACTATTGTAAAGCACATAAAAGGGCACAAATGATAAAGCAAAATATCAAAGATGAGAAATGATTCCACGAATCATTCATTACACTTTCTCTCTCTTTTACATATCTACCCTCTTTAGTCCAGACAACTATGGTTGGAACTACACATCCACATAACGTAGACAAGACAAAATCACATTAGATTTCAATTCATAAATGGAGATGGCTCTAATCCACATAAAAAGAAAGTATTACCAGATATGACATTTGCAGTAATATAATAGGGTAATTGTCTGATTTTTCTTTCTTCAGAATCAAACCTTAAGACAGCCACCATAGCATATTCACTTCCCACGTACCTGAATATAATGAAAGATTGCTGTTTTCAATTATTTTCAATTAACAGATTATAAACAAGATAAACAATAATATTTTTTAAATTAAAAAATGACAATAATTTATGCTGGTATTGTACATGTAACAGGTTCCGTATAGTACAGAGAAGGCAGTTATATTGGACCCCCATTGTAGAGTAGAAGCTAAATGTCTATGCTCCAGATCCCAAACCTATCATTATTAAAGACATATGAAACGAATTAGTAGCTAATGGAGAAGAAACTAGAGGAAAAAAGGAATGGGAGAAATGAAACAAGCTTAGACAATTATAATACAGAAGCCCAATGCCTATTTCTGGTGGTACTATTTGGGTAACTGATAAATATTTAATAGTGTGAAGAGTCTACCTGGATTTCATTATCATTTGATATGCTCACTAGAAAACCTTGATTGTGTAAGAACTGTGACAAAGTACAAAAGAAAACAATAAAATATCATGATGTCAGAATATAAGCTAAGCAATAGATATGAGCTTTTCTCCAAACTGCACATGGTAATTGCAAAATATCAAGAGATATTTTTGTATGCTAAATTTAATTTAAATTATCAATAACATGACTCTGGGTAGGCAACTCCTTAGGAGCTGATGTACAAAACATGAGAATTCAAAAGCAAATATGAACTAAAGCAATCCGTGAGTAGGGTGGATCACAAGTGCAAGAAAGGGAGCACCAACCATACAAGAAGCTTACAGGCCAACATGCATGCATTCACTCCCTCAAATAAACATACTATGTCATCCAAGCATTGAAATTCCTTTAAGGTTTCGCACACCATGAATGACATGAAAGACATACAAAACTAAGAAGAAAGGAAGGAAGTTCAGGTTGGAGATAATGCTTAATGTGGTAGGAAGAGGGGAAAGGAAAGAATTTCATTTTTCTAAATCATAATTAGAGACCTCCAAATTTTTAAATGGCAATGGTTTAGGCGAAGTAAAAATTGCTTCAATCTTGTCACCACCAAGCACTTTTATTCGACCATCCCTGCAGCAAGAAGAACGTACAAATACAACATTAAAACTAGAAAGTTAAAATTGATCATATTTCCATCTAGATGACAATGGTTTGAATTCAATACCACTCTACTAGGCAAATGTTAAAACAATGAACCATACATCACTTCAAACCACTTTTCCACTCGTTAAAAGTTCAACAAATTGGAATTATCATAATCTTAAAGTTGTTAAGCAAGTTGAAGATGTAAGTCCTTTTCCTTCTCCAAATATATTATCCACAATAGTTTGCAAGTGGATCAATGATAATGGAATACAATTTCCTTGAAACACTTAAAGAAATAGTAGAGAAAATTATAAAGTATCGAAACACTCAAGAATTGTATTACTAGGCAGATTTCTTTTCAGCAGAACAATATCCATGATATCCATAAGCAAATATAAGATAATCTAATCAATTTAAAGTGAACCAAAGATATGGGAACTGAACACAGGAAGAAAATAAATAACTTTCAAATCAGTAACCAATAATTAACGACAAATAATCTCCCAAAAGGCAGCAAGCTAACTTACAGTGTTCCTACTGCTAAAAGACTTTGTATGGGGTCAAAAGCAAGAATTGATGCCGTAGGCGGGATCCCATAGTGAAGAGTGACACGTGGGTCCAAATCAGTTGCAATCAGTACTCCCTTCTGTGCAGTCGGCCATCAAAGAGCATTATGTTACTCCGTTCATGATTAAAAATCAATAAATTTGTACATGTACAAGAAAGTAAGTAATATTAAGGCTTCATTGATTAGTGAAGATACACATATACTCAAAAAGTGAACTTGTCCATTCCCCAGTTCATTAAACGCCGCCAAATATAGTATCTATAAGTTATTATTTTGGATAGTGGTACGGAACAAGATTAACGCAATTGGATAAATCAGAATATAGCTCAAAAACCATATGGTAGGCACGTGAGAAAGAAGCAATTTCTATTGAGCTCGAAAGCACAAATTAATTTATCATTTCACCCAAAATTGAATTCATGGATAATCATCAACGAGCTAAAAAGAAAAGAAATCCGAATATGCATATGCATATGCTTCTGGAAACAAATATAAGGAAAGCAATTTTTGGAAAAGGCGAGGAACATCCAAATTACTACCTGAGCAGAAGTCGACGACGATGGAGATTGCGGATTCTCAGGTTTGTGAAAGAATTTGGAAAACATGGCGGATTAACCAAAACAGGAGCTGCGCTGCGTCCTCTGTTAATATTGTGCGAAATGTAACTCGAGTGTTGTTTCTCCTCCGATGACGCACCAGGCGAAGAAATTTTCTCAGGAAAACAATGGAATTGGATGGCGATGCGACAGCAGGGGGCTCCTTGGGGATCGTTGGATGGACGCCATTTTTGCAAAAACCATTAACGAAGCTTTGCTTGATCTCCCGGCAAAAAAAATGTAGGGACCCACAGAACCACAGCCGTCTGAAATCTTAATTGCCCGGTCCACGTCCCACCCTTTGAAGTTTGAACAAATTAAAAAGAAAAAAAAATGGAGAATATTAATTTTTACTTAGTCACGTAATAACATAATGTATTTTAAATTTTTAAAAGACTAAATATTTACTATGGATTTTTCTTTTGTTTTTCTATTTTATTATTATTATTATTATTATTATTATATATATATATATTTTACAATAGCATGTTTTTTTTTAATTTAGTACCTATTGTTTAAAAAGTTTTGATTTAGATTTTAGATTCTAATATTTTCCGCAAAAGTGAGCATAGTTCAGGGTAATTGACATATATCTCCAAACAAGAGTTTATAAGTGATATGTGTGGAATTTAAGATGGGGAGAATTTCTAAATTTTTTCTCTCTTTCAGGTAACTTCACATCATCAACCAATTTTAACATTCATGGTTTTTTCTATAACATTTTTCTTCTCTCAAGTTATATGTTATCCATGCTCATTCTTCTCTTAAGAGTTTTTTTTTTATAGGCTTTTTATTTAGGGTTTTAGTTGAGTTTATAAATGGAGCCATTTTGTTAATACACCAAGTTAAAATGACCAAACATCTATTCTTAAAAAAAAAAAAAAAAAACCTCTATATATGAGCTATATTTATTGTAAATTTTGTATTTACCTCGTCTATAAGATCGTTCTAGTTTTTATTAGGCTTCAATCGAACATGAGACAAGTTAGATTTAAGTCATATTTGTTGATTAGGCTACATAGACTTAACAAAACATATAGTAAATTGAAGCACGAATTTAGATATTTAATTAACATGGTGGTTAGTGACCTTTATTCAATCCTTTTACGTAGTTTACTTAGAATTCACCAATTCAATCTATAATTGAGTACTCGAGTTCTATTATTTTTTCACCAAATTTGGAATTGGTAGAAATAATTGGTATTTGACTCATTCATAAGTTTTTTTCCCCTTTTTCTCACCTACCTAAATTGTGTTCTTTTTGTTGGTTTTTAAGGTGGGGAAGAAAGCGAAAGTTACCTATTGTGAATATGTTTATTATAATAATGGTTTTATTTCTTTATTTGGTAAAGTTACAGAGTATGGATTAAAAACACATATAAGTTAAACTTAAGTTATTTCTTATGTGAGAAGTCTTTTACATTTATATGTTAAAGTTACATACGTAAAAATGTTACATATGTGTTTAATTTTGAGTGAGACGGTACTTGTTTGTACAACTATATATAGTTGTGGATTTCTTCATTTTGAGATATCCAAGCATATCACAATTGAGTATTATATTTCTCTCACGAGAATTCTCTCTTATTTTGAGTTATTGTTCTTGTTTATCTTGAGATCTAGTGCTTAAGTGTTTTGCCAGATCCGAGTAGTTCGAGGTTTCAGTTCTATCGGAGTTAGTCGTTGTATCTTGCTGAGACGATCGATGTAGTATGCTAGCAACTTGTGCAATGTCTTTAGGTCAGCGCTATTGAAGCGTATCTCGACTATATTTATTAAGTTTTGGTGTTCATCAAATCGTTCGAAGTTGTATCTTTTGTAGTCAGTTACGTTGTAAATTTGTTGGTAGTGTTATTCAGTTTACATATATAGCATATATTTACCCAACACTTTTCACGTCATGTTCATTCTATCAGTAATATTTTTTATTTTTAAATTGAAAATGTAATCAAAAGGGATGATTGTTTTCCAAAGTATCGTAAATGAGTGTATATACACAATTATTTTAAAGACTTAATGTTTTTTCCTTTTCAATCAAGTTCAATTTAATCCTAACAAAGTTCTATCGGACCATTAGACCTCATTTTTACGATGATATAAAATTCGATAGGTTTTTATGCGATAATTACTCTCTTTAAACTTAGATATTAGAGGGCATAAAATTTGTCTTGAAAAAGGGTAAATTTTCATCGAGTTAGGATCTGGCTTTTGGTTGCAAATTTATTCTTTGTGACACTATCTATCACCTTTACGTACAACATCTCACGCATATAACATAATTTCATGCATTTAACTATAATTAGAAACTAATTTCACTCGCAAAAGACGAATATAGCTAAGCAGTAATTGACATATATCTTCAACCAAGAGATTGTGAGTTCGATTCTCCATCCCACACGTTATACTGAAAAAAAAATCATTTGAATACTTTAATTTATTTTCTAAAAACCTTTACATTCATTATTCAAAAAAAATGTTTCATACTAATTATTTACGAATTTATATTCAACATTTTTTTACTATTCATATTATATTTCTAAATTTTAATAGATTAAGTTTCAATACAACGTTGTCGTTCAAAACTACCTATACGATGTTATTAACTTCAAATATTTTTTTAAAACAATGTTCCTGATGATTTTTTTTCTTTTCCAATATGTTGTCATACTAGAAAATTTTGTATACTATGTATATGATTTATTTTTTCTAAAATTTGTAATGATACAATTTTATGGTATTATTAATTTTTTTTTCAAATTTGTTTAATGTCTTACTTTCCTGGATTGGATATATTATGAATAATATATTGTTAAAACTTTTGAAGTATTATAGGAAAACAATAATAAGAAGCAAATTCATAGAAAATAAAAATAAAAATAATAGACAAATTTTTTTCATAAACTAAAAAATTGACAAAATTTTAAAATTTAGTTTTTAGAATCTATGGAGAGAAAACATTTGTTTCGTGTCAATAAAATATTATACGTGAAATATCCGTTACAATTTTAAAATACAACTTAATATATGTTTTATAAAAATAAGAACAAATTCATAAAAAAATAGCATTTTTTTTAAATTAAAGATTTTACATATTTTTAAATATAGAAGGCAAGAAATCTATAGAATAAAAAAAATAGAATGACCCTACCCCATAACTACTCCATGATTCACATGATTTAACCGTGAAAAAAAAAATAAATCATATACCTAGTGTACAAAGTTTATAGTATGACGACATATTGAAAAAGAAAAAAAATCATCATTAGGAACATTGTTTTAAAAAAATATTTGAAGTTAATAACATCGTATAGGTAGTTTTGAACGACAACGTTGTATTGAAACTTAATCTATTAAAATTTAGAAATATAATATGAATAGTAAAAAAATGTTGAATATAAATTCGTAAATAATTAGTATGAAACATTTTTTTTGAATAATGAATGTAAAGGTTTTTAGAAAATAAATTAAAGTATTCAAATGATTTAGGACTTACATTTTATATGATCTGATTAGGTCCTTGTTGAATCTCCTACGTGAAATTAGTAGGATCTTCGATTTTTGTTGATTTTCATTCGAGAAGATGATAGGGTATCAGGTTTTTTGTGATGTTCGCCCTTTTTAATAAACGAAAAGATTTTTTACGAATTGATATGATCTAAAAACTTATTTCATACTTTTGAATATGAAAATAAAAAACTTATGTTTTAGACCAAAAGGAAATTAAACCGAAGCATCCTTAACCATTTAAAATAGACTTTAGATCAACAGTTAAAAAAAAATCCAATCATAGATATATGATGCCAACGTTGTCTTCATCAATGGAGGTTTCCAATTTTCAAACTCTCATTACTTTCATTTTCTTTCATCATTATCAATCACTTGCACCACATGTTTTTGTCCAGTCACACAATTCACAAGGAAGTTCTATAGTGTCTCGAATATGAGTTTTGGGCAAAATAAAAAAATACATGGGTTTTTTTCTTTTATAGGTGATTTGCAATCATACATGTACGTGGATGGATGCATCGTCGCTTTATCGAACAGTCGCATCTCTTTTAGATTAATTTATCTCAACAGACATCATCGAATAGTCGTGTCCTGTCGCGTAGGAGTTTCAGGGGTAAAATGGGTATATACTAAAAAGTAGGGAGCAAAAATTGAAGGCAAAGATTCTCTTCCATAGCCCCATTTATTAAAAAAAAAAACATCTAATCACATATATATGACGCCAACGCATCGTCGATGGAGGTCTCCAATTTTCATAACTCTCATCACTTTCATTTTCTTTCATCATTATCGTGATTGCACCACCTGTTTTTGCCCAACCACACAATTCACAAGGAAGTTTTACAATATCTCGAACATGAGTTTTGGGCAAAATAAAAAAAATACATGGGTTTCTTTTCTTGTATAGGTGGTTTGCAATCACACCTATACGTGGATGGATGTATCGTTGTTTTATTGAACAGTCACATCTCTTTTAAATTAATTTATCTCAACAGACATCTTCAGATAGTCATGTTCCGTAGAAGTTTCAGAGGTAAAATAGGTATATATTAAAAAGTAGGGGGCAAAAATGGAAGGCAAAGATTCTCTTCAATAGCTACATTTATATATAGTATAGATAATTGATGATCCTTTTTCATAGGTAAGAGTAATATTGGTTAAAGCCAATAATTTTGGTTCTTAAAAATTACTTTTTTTGGACCATACATTTAAATTTTAGAATAAATTGTAAAATTTATAATGCAATTCTTAAACACTTTTAATTTGATAAATCATACCTCTAAATTTAAAATATTAAGAATCGTTGCACTAATATCAACCTTATCATAAATTTCTCTGTTTTTTTAGTACTTAATTTTTTCGTTAATATGCTAAAAAAAGCAGCAAAATTATCTATAATAAAGTATTAAAATAAATACAATTTGTTCTAAGAAATTCCTTTTCTTTCCGTTAAAAACTTTAAATTGAGAGAAAAATATTCAAGTTCCTAAATTAATATTAGGAGTGTTATTTAATCATAATTAATTTTAGTAAAGTCGATCTCAAAAAGAAAAAAAATTTAATAAGTCTAATTGTTTAAATATATGAAAGAAATATCAAGTTTATTGTTTTTTATAAAAAAAAATTAAAATTAAAGTAGCAGCCCAACTCGAACATAGTTAACTGGTTAAAGCATCTATCTTCTACTATAAGAAGTCGTGAATTCATATAATTACTCCACGTGTTTGTAACATATAGGAAGGAATTACTCTCGAAGTACTACAAATTTTTTAAATAGTCGCATATCCATCTACTAATCTCGATCATATCAAGAACTTGCTTTTATTAAAGTCAATTCTTCTTTCTCCAAAGCGGAAGCATACCGTATATTTTGTCACACCATTATCAAAAGTAAAATAAATATAATAAAATAATATATAAACTATTAAATTAATCTGCATGTAACTATATTATATATTATAAAGGAGGAAATATATATTAAAGAAGTACCAAAAAATTTCCATAGCACATTGTGCTACCCACGAGGGATGGAGCAGCCAGAAAATTGAAAATAAATACGGAATTTTTTGGGAGCCAAAGAAAGCTGCCACCAATGAGAAAGAAATTGGTTCTTTAATTATCTACATTAATGACGAGTGACATATATACATATATATATATATAGAAGCTTCCCTCTTGTTTTACACAGATTATTATGAATTGATTAAATTACTGTGATTCTTCGCATGGCTCATTTCAGATTCATTGAGGAAGGAGTACGGTAAGAAATTCTACGAGGGATCCGCCCAAGAACAACTCGGTGAGGCACGTACTCCACAAACGTTCCGCGTCCCAAACTTTTCGCGCCACCAGTTAACTAATGGAAATAAACTGACAAGAGAAGGAAATAGTAGAGAGATTCGACATCATCAATCGCTGGACGACCAAAGATTTAATGAAATGTTGGCATGGAGAATTTCGACAAAAATTTCATTTTCAGTCTTTTGAATTGAAATTATATATATAATTGTTTATTTAAAGACTAATAAGGTCTATTTAATTGTTTTTCTTTTGTAATAAATGAAGGAAAAATTATAGGTCTAAATTGTTAAGAAACCCTTGAGAGTTGGATCTAAGAACCTTGCTAACGAACAAGACCCATAGAACTCAATCCCAAAAACCCCGAAAACAAGTATGGAATCAACCCAAGGAAAGGTTTTAGAACGGATTACCTTGATGATCAATATCAAGAGTAGAGAAAACTTGTTTCTAAACTCGTGATTCGAATCACTCCACAAGAGGTATGATCAACACCGCTTGAATGATCCTAACATGCAAATTCTAAAGACACAAGAAATTGCACAAGAAATGGGAGATAAAGCTCTCAACCAAGCTAATGAGAAAACTCACTTTTCATTCAACTTCAAAATTGTGTTTACAACAAGACATCTCAAGGTTATATATAGCCATCCTAGCAAGCCATATGAAAAGTCTTAAGCAAATGAAAAGACTTGTAACTTACAAGAAATGAAAAGACTTGTAAATGAAAAGACATAACTTACAAGAAATAAAAAGACAAGCAAATGAAAGGTTAAGAACATGGAAAGTCAACCAAAATAAGTGCAATCTCGTCCATAATGAGGGATATGAGTGTTTGACTTGGTTTTTGAATTGAATGAGTTGACTTTGACTTGTCTTGATGGAGTTGACTTTGACCTTGACCAAGTAGACTTTGACTTGCCTTAAAAACACTTAAAAATGCATAACTTGCATCAAATTGAAGTTCATAGTTCCAACTTCTTGCACATCTTCCTTTTAATTCTCGTGTCGAGTTCACGAACGCTTGGACACGAAGTAGTAAGGCTTGTTGAAGTTTTCGAGCTCTTGATCTTGTAATTGGTCCATGAGGCATGACAAAGAGAGCTCCTTGGTTCATATCATAAATACTTAGGTACTTTTTGCTTTAGGTTCATTTCTAATTGGCACAACCTCCTTGTTGGAAATATATGTCAATTACCACTGAGCTAAGCTCACTTTGACGGCCAAACGTTCATTTGGTCCTTGTACTTTAAATTTTGTTCATTTTAGTTTATATGTTTCAAAGTCATTTTTAGTCCCTACACTTTTAAAAAATATCATTTTGGTCTCTATTTACAAAATCTTTAACATAAATTTTATTAAAGAATTTTATATACAGTGAAAACACTCTATAAAATTTATGGTTACATTTTAATAAAGGTGAAATGTCATATTAAAATTATTATAAAAAATGAAAATATCGGACCAGAATAATTATTTTATAAACATACGATGTGAAAATAAACATTTTGAAAGCTTGCCTATTAAATTGAATCAAAATTAAAATTACAGGTATTAAAAATAATATATATGGAAAAGTAGAGTCTACAGAGATGTTATAATTGAAAAGAAAGGGCATGCGTAAAGATAAGAATTGGGTACGCCCGTGCAATGCAAAACCTGCACCAACACAGTCCCACAGATTCCTCACAACAAGGCAACACCACTAAAACCTCCACACTTTTTTATTAATTCAAAAACCTACTCTTTATTTATTTATTTTTTTTTCAAGTTTCAATTTAACCACTATTTTCATCCACCTCACATTTAATTTAAACATTAGAACATAAACTCATTGGTCAATGATAAGTGTCTTAACCACTTAGAACTATATTCGGTTCGGTGAAATAATATCTTGTTGAATCTATAATTGAGGAAAAAATATTTCATATCTGACCATTTAAATTATGTTTAGGTTGACAATGTGATAACTTTTACTTTTTTCCTTTTAATTTTCTTATTTAAAATTGTTTTAGAGATAGTTATCAAAGTTTCTTTACTTATCACCAATAATTTGTGGTCAAAAAAAGTTATTACAAATTTAATCCATAAAATTTCAGGATGGTATTTATTAAATTCATGATCTTTAAAGTGTCTCATATGTCTTTAAATTTTGAAGTTTGTGTCTAATTGATTCCATAACTTCAAAAGTATTGAATTGATTCATGAATTTTCAATTATGTATTTAATTAATTTATGATCTATTTGATACTTTAAAATCCATAGATCACATAGGATTGAATTGTTCTAACATGACTCTAACTTTTTAATTTTATGTTTAATATGTTTGTGAATTTAAAAAATTGTATAATGCATATTTTTAAAAGTTCAATGAAACACAAATTTAAAAGTTTCCGACTAAACTTCTATTATATATATATATATATATAATCAATTTCTCTCTTATTATTATTATTATTTTGGTCGGGAAAGAATATGCATCCAAACAAAATAAACCATGACTACTTTTCTTGTTTGATGATTGGGAAATGGAAAATTGCAAGAATCAATTAACAGGTAGGAGTCCCCTCAAAATAGTCCTTGTCCCCATGAAAAGGTCCATTAAAAAATTATTTGCTTAATGATGAACTATTAATTAAATTAATTTCCACTCTTTATAAGTTTAAACATTCAAATATTAGCCAGCATAAGTCATTTCTATTTTGAAAAAAAAAATAATAGAGAAAATATTAATTACAAATTAATAAAATATAAAGATTTGGAATTAAGAGCCAACATGAGCTTAACTAAACTGTAATTAGCACTTTTCTGATTAAGAGGTTATAAATTTGAATATCCAACTCCACTAGTTATACTACAAAATTAATCCGGAGCAGGAAAGTAACACAGCTAGATTGAAAATATATTGTTAATTCCATCATTGAAATTGAAGTAAATAATAATAACAAAGATTTAAATATTATTCTGTTCTAAAGTGATTTTTTTTCCTATAAAAATATCTTAGTCAATAATAATTATAGGGTAACAAAATGAAAAGATAATTACATTTTTTTCCTGAAAAATAATTATAGGGTATTAAATAATCTAACATTTTTTAAATAAAAATTATTTGAAACAAAATGAAAAAATGCCAACTCATCATAAAAATTTATGAGGTAAAGTGACACAAATAGACCTCATTATTTTCTAAAGGCATTTTTTTTCTTTTAAGATAAAAAAGGCGTTTCCACTATAACTATTTAGAATTCATAAATCAATAAATTCATATGATTTATTCTAATTAATAAATAAAAGTTATACACTTTAATATTTTTTTTGACTTCCACAAACGCTTTAATATTGATAATTATAAATGGTTACATTATAAATTTGTTCATGAAAATTTGATGGTTGAGTTTTCATTGTTAACCCAATTACTTAAATATTTTCGAGATATATGAATATGAGGACATCGTTGCACTTGCCATGGCTATAAGTGACAAAGAGGATAGACTATGTATAAAATAAAAACTACCATATTACATGTTAGCATTATGTGTCAAATTATTGTTCGTTGGTTTTAATCTATAATGTCAATGTTTATTTTATCGTAATTAAGTTAGTGACAATAAAATATTGACATCAAAATTGAAAGTTAGAGACATGGTTGAAAATTTTTAAAGTTCGATCAAATAGTACAATCAAGAAACATTTTGATGAGAATATAATAAATATGAGGTAGAGATTCCAACTATAAATCAAAAAAAAAAAACAAACAAACTATTCCGATCAATTTTGTAGATATTACATAAATAACATAAAATAAATATGTATTTTAAAATATAGTAAAAATTTTGAAATTGTACAGAAAAAAAATCAAAAGCAAACTCAAATATAGGATAAAAACATAGTCAAATTTATGATATATTTAAAAAAATGTTATACATTTTTAGAACCAATATTATTTTTTAAATATTAAATTTATGTTATTATAGAGTATTTTTTTTATTTTTAAAAATAAGTTCGGACCAAATTTGTTAAATAATCTACAAAATTTTAATCCATCAATATTCTATAATTTACGTCCATTGGTGATAAATGTTGATGTTGACATTTTCGTCTCTGTTATCAACTCTGAACTTTATTTATTGATTATTCATACATTTTATATATTTATAAAATTCAGGTTTAAATTTAAATACGCTAATTCAATTAACCGTGTTCTCGTTGATTTTCTCCTCTTCTCTTCTCTTCTCTTCTCATGGCTTCCTCAGTCGATCACAAGCAAATCTATGGCGCCGGCACCACCGCAGCTCCGCCGCCAACGCCGTCGTCACAAACCAGTCACCTCTCCACCTCCGCCGCCGCCGATGCTCTCTCGCGCCTCCTCCACCGCCTCCCGCCCAATCTCTCCCTCCCTACTCGCCGCTCGCCTTCCGTTAGGTCTCCTCCAACTATTTCCTTTTCAGAAACTTCGAATCCTTCACTTCTCGATCGCCTTCTCTCTGCCTCCTCCGAACTCGGCTTCTTCCAACTCACCGATCACCAAATCTCCTCTCGCCTCGCTCTCTCTGCCGAGTCGGAATCCGCCGCGCTCTTCGGTCTTCCGATGGAGACGAAGGAATCTCTGTTTCCGAAGAACTGGCCGCTCGGATTCAAAGGCGACGGAGATGAAGATTCAGACGGAAGCGGAAACGGCGATTCGTTTTCGTTCTGTCTCGATTCGACGCCGTGCTCCTCCGATTCAGCCGAGATTTCCTTACATTCGTTGCAGGAGTTCGTTCGTGCAATGGAGAAGCTCGGATTGAAGATTGTCGAGTTTCTATCTCGTGCGATTGGCTTCGAGAATCCAATCGGCGAGGATCGTACCAGATTCCGGTCTCTAATATGGATATCGGAAGGTTCACGGAGAGCCGAACCGGCAGTGGCCGGCGGATTCTACCCGTACATCGTGGGATTACAGTACCAGAGCAGAAACCAGAAGTGTTCTCTATTAGGGGATTCCAGCTGGGTTACGGCGGCGGCGGCGGCGGACTCTGTGATGGTCTCCATTGGGGACATTGCGCAAGTAAGTTATCAATACGCTGTCGTTTCGTAGATTCTTTTTTTCTTTAAAAATAGATTTAGAAAGAAAATGAGATAATTACCGAATTTAATTAACGGCCAACGAATTTCCCTAATTAATAATTAAATAAAAAGATATTAGGTTGCACGAATTGAGAGGCAGTGGTCACGTGCTTTTGTGACAAAAATACTTGTTTCACAAAATCTAGACAAGAAAGCTCTCCGTTATTTGTTAAAATAATTGATGGAAATATTCTCATAAGAAGAAAGGAAAAAGAGAGAGAAAAAAGAAGGGGTTGATTCAATGGATTATTATGGGTATGGGTGTAAATTGTGGGTAATTTCTTTTGACCAAATTTAGATAATGGTGGGTAATTTCTTTTGACAGGTGTGGAGCAACGGAAAGCTAAAGAAAGTGAGAGGAAGGCCGGTGGCAGTGGCGGCGGATCCCAACGGCGGCGGCATCTCAATATCGCTACTCATAACTCTTCCGGCCGAAAGCGAAGTTCGTCCTCTAATTACTCCTCCGGCGAGATCCGACCGGCGAGACGAGGCGGCGGAGGAGGAAGAAGAGGAGGTGAAAATGGCGTTTAAATCATTTTGGTTGGAAGAGTACGCGTGGAGAGTGCATCACGATCGGTGCTTTCTCCTCAAAGATCCGCTGGACAGATATCGGATTTGAGATCATTTTCCTTTTCTGATCCATCGCCATTGTTGTTTCTCTTCAAACCACAGCTGTGGAGTCTCAAGCCTGAACCGGCCGGTACGTACGTGGTGTGTTCAATTCACTGTTTTTTTTTTCTTTTCTCGCTCTCTCTACCAATTTTCTTTTGAACAGTTTTTATTGCGTATGCTTGTGACAATTTTGTTTCAAATTTAAATAATCCTATGATATATATATAAAAGTTGTCTAAGTCGTTTGCAGAGGGAATAAAAATAAACAAAAGGTGAAAAATATAGAGATTAAAATAGATGTTTTTAAGGTTTTCAAAATGAGGTAAAATGGAAATTACCGTGGTCAAAATAGTATTTAAATCACTTTGATAACATTGTTGATGTTTTTTATTAATATTGTTCAAAAATCATAGATTTTTGAGGTATGGTTGAATTAAATTGGACTTGCTTATTGTGTATAATCATGGTAAAAAAGGGGTCTATTTAACCATATTATATGTATTTTGGTAGTTTCATAATGGAGAAAAAAATTAATAAGGAAATATAACTCAATTTATGACACAAATCCATTAAAATATACTCCAAGCATAAGAAAACATAAAATAAACATGTAAATAGTTTTATAGAGAAGTGGCTACATACATATGTATTTAGGATCTTTTTTATATGTAGGATATGAATAAGGGGTTTCTTATGATTAAATACATAGAATTTAACTTAAAAAATGAAAAAGAGTTTGCAGTTTTCCTTATTTCATTTTATTTTTTATTTTTGGTTAAATACAACATTAAACTATTGCTTCTTCAATTATTAGATGTTAATAAGGAAGCTACCGATCTTAGAAGATGCAATTGGAAAAAAACAATAGACAAATTGTACAAATCTATATCTATACTATATATAAATGGGGTTATGGAGGAGAACTTTTACCTCCCATTTTTGCTATCGATTTTTTTAATATAATACCCATTTACCATTCAAATTATTATGCTACACGATTGTTGGACACAAATTAATCCAAAGAAGTTGCGACTGTTCGACAAAGTGATACATATATTCGCGTATTGATGTGATTACAAAACATTTATAAAAGAAAAAAAAACTATATATTTTTTAGAAACTGTGGTGCAAGTGGTCTATAGTGATAGAATAAAGATGAAAGTAATGAGAGTCGTGAAAATTGAAGACCTTAGTTAACGATGATGAAGATGACGTTGGCGTCATATTTCCACAATTGGATGTATATATATATATATATATATATATATTTTTTTTTTTTATTGTTGATCAATTATATATATGGACTCAGACATCCATGGTCCTATTTTAAATGGCTATGGTTCAGTTAATATATATATATATATATATATATATATATATATATATAAAATGAAACTCTTCACTACTAAACAACTCCCTATCGGATTGGATAGTTCACAACTTTCATTTAAATTACATTATACGTAAATTTGATCATATATATGTTCATTTTTATGTCTTTCATTACTTTTTAAATTCATGTAAAATAAGTAATATTTAAACTGAACAAAAAAAAAAAAAACTCAAATGTCAAATTTCACCCCAAATTATTATGTTCCAAAATTTTAAAACCACGTGAATATCAATATTCATGTATGTCTTGCTTGCCATATCTTGAGAATTTTGACCCTACTTCACATGTCCCAGTTCATTGGATTCGTGAACCATAGCCGATGAAGAGAAGGTGAAAATAGGGTCATATTCTCTGGTCTCCTCCGTATCCGATTGATCTTCTATTGGATCTACATCCCCGTCCAACCAAGGGTATGAACGGCTCCCCCTTGGAGCCAAATTGTTGTTTGTCATTTGCAAAAAAACAACTCTTTTCAAACTCAAGCTCTGATACCGCTTTGTTGGGAGCGTGTGATGGACACTTGCTAATTTAGAGTCTTGACTTGTTTGAGAGTAAAAAACTTCACCTCAACAATGAAATGCACGTGAATCTAACTAGTCACCAAAAAGTACGATAGTTGTTGCAATTGCATCCTTAAACTTTTGTCAATAAATAAAATAAACCCCTAAACTTTCTATAGTAAAAATTAAATGGACAAAATTGCACCCTCTGAATTTGTAATGGTAATTGTCGGCGTTGCTTGGATTTTGAGACATTTACAATTTACTGAAATGGAAGAGTGGAATTTCTTGGTTTGATGGAGATTCACTTTTCGTACCAATTTTTTTAAACGGATCAAAGGTGGCAGAAGCAACCTAAATACCCATTCCCTTGCTTAACCACCTCAATGCTCCTCTTTGTCGCCCACAAGCTCCAAGCTGCGGTCATCAGTATTGACCCGGCCCGCAGAAGTTTCGACAGCTGGCAGCATCAAGACCTACCTGTTCGAGCGCTGGGCTGCCCATCGTCCGCCAAGGCCCACGGACGAGACAAGTGAGAGGACAGGTGACATGACATTAATATTAATAATTTCTAACTTATTTAGAAAAAAATTGAAATGCTTATTTGAAATATTGTGTACAAATTTTTCATTTTTGTAACATTTTCAAAAATATCCATCAACAATTTTCATCAACATTTTTGTAAAATTAAGATCCTGGGTACAAATACTCATTCAAGTAAAACGGCAATCTCATTCAAGTAAAACGACATTGCCGTCCATTGGTTTATACAGTAAAACGAATTTTGATCTTGGAACTAGTAAGAAACCAATTCTAAACTCGGCAAGGACAAAGAGAGCATAGACACTGGAAATCAGATGAAATTGGGCATTTCAATTTAACTATGAAATAACCAGTTACATATCAACCGGTAAAGAAACATACAAGTGAAAGTAGCGATTCATTTATCTCAAACTACACAAATTGAACAAGTCAAGTTAAATAATATCAGAGTTATTCTCTTCAGCTTCAAATATGGAGACATCGTAACTTACAAAATAAATAAAACGTCAAAAAACAGATTGCTTTTGACAGCAAATATCAAGTCTATATGCTTTCTAATTTACAAATTAAAGTTAGCACTACAAAAAAAGGTGTCGATGATTGTCTATCAATCCCTGGACTTTGAAATCAGGCTTGGCACCTCCGTCTTCTTCCAGCTTAACCAGCAAGAGACTGCTACTTCCCTTTCTCGAGCTCGTGGACTCGGTTTACTGAGCGTACCGAGCAATGTGACTACACACAGTCTGCTAATTGTATTGCGAATTGGTCACTACCATTTCTTGTCAGAACTGAATCCCAGAAGCCTGGAACTCAAATTGCAGGCCAAGTATCCAAACCGTCTAATTCCGCTTTTAACCTTCTATTTCATTGAGTCCCAATTTCATTCATTGTTTGGTTGGTTTAGTCCACAGCCAATCAGCTCTTGACCATCTGAGAAGAAACTGCAATAATTAACATTACCTGGAGAGAATTTCTACTCACAGGTCTACTCCCTTAAATTAACCTCATCTGGACAGAATCCAAGCGACAGGAGCAGAAAATAAAGCCTTGTCCATCTCGAGAATTGCGTTTATATGGGTTTGTGGAAATAGCAAGTGCAACAAGGGAACTACAGATGATGATTGAAATTTTGGTTTGATTTTTGCGATGGCTGTCTTGATTAAAGATGAATCTGGTATGCCGTACCACTGAAGATACCAGGAAAGGAATATTGTACTTCTCACTCCCTGTACATCTCCACTAGGCCACCTTCCAGAATCCAAGTAATTGCGAAAATCGTCTTTTAAGCCCTCCCTACAACTTAGAATTTCTTCTACTCGCTTCCTGAGAGACCCCAAAAAATTAGACTGCACAATGCTGCCTCTTGATGTGGTCAATCTTCCACTCAAAAGAGCCTCGTTATAGGCTACCACAAGCTGCAAGAAACATATAAAAAGAAATCACGTTCTTCCAATTGACAAAACACTGTAATTTCTTATTGTGTTGAAAAGGTATACAAGATAGGTCTAAATAACCATTACATAGAGAACTAATTTGGAAAGATATGACATAAAAGGAGAAAATATCAACTGCTCTATCAATCTCCTAGGAATCAGCAACTAATTACAAATAACCAAAAAAGGAATAAGTAATATCCTAAAGATACAGCTATGTACAATAATTTGACAGGTAACTATCAGAAACTAAATACAATTTACAAATTGGGGAAACTGTTATCAATTTAAGGTTACACGTCTACAGCTAATGGATTGTAGAAGTTTGCACATTATGCAAGTTTAATTGATGATAGGAGATCAACAGTTTCAAGGAGGAAATCTTATAACATGGGCATATAAGAAGAAAATTTTATTTTATGGAATTTATTGTGTAACAACCTCTGACAGATATCCAGAATCATTTCGTATTAAATTGATCTCTCTGTGATCGCTTATTTCCATATTTCATTTGTTGTTTTCCATGTATTTGAATTCGTTTTATAATGCGGAAAGATTACCAGAGGTAGCACTAGCACAGGGTGATAAAAGTTTACATGCTAAAAGGAACTTGTAGCAGAATGCACAAGCAATCCTTCACTAGGTACAAAGTTTATTACATTTGAAACTATGTGCCCAAAGTGGATAATAAAGAGTTGAGACAGCAGTCATGAAGTATGTGAAGGAAGCCCAGATTCTAGGGAGGTTGGGAAGTTTCTTAAACACTTCCAGTCTATCTTGGGTTCAGTGGAAATTTCTATTTCTCTATCAAATAGTAACCGCCAATTATTTAATCCATCAACATATGATACAGACTATTCCTTCAGTCAAACAATAATAAGAAACTGATAGTTGATAAAACTTGACTTCAATCTTTTATTGATAAACAAATAAAAAGGATGATTGAGTTCAACAAGTAGAATCAAGTATCACCCAAAAAAAAAAAAGCCAACCTTTAGGTCAAATATACAGAGTGAGTCACCAAGAACAACTGCACCACCCTTAGCCTGATCAATCATCAACGAAACTGTTGTGTATAATGACAAATAGACCTGCATTGGGGTTTTAAAAAAACCACGTTTCAAAAGGCTGAATTCTTAGGTAATGAGTTTCAGCATCACCCTTTCAGAGAATTGCTACAATTTCAATAAAATAAGTATGTTTCAAAATAGTATGCACTTGAAATATAAGATGTAATAGACCTTCCCGCATATTAATTGAGTTGAAAGACAAAATACAGGTTTGTATGCATTAGAAGCAGTGAAGTTTTCCAGACTGCAATTACCTGTAAAAGAGCAGGTCTGTCCTTGCTCACACACTCAAACAGCACTTGCAAGCAAAATTCCTGGAAATCAACGTCCAATCTGCATTCATTTGTTTATCCATTTAGCATAGACAGCTTTTGTTCAGTAAAAGAAAAATTTTGACGGTATTGGATCCTTTGGAAAAAGAAAAGCACTCAGTAGAAAAGACCAATGAGACTAAAAGACAGAAAATTAAGATCTACATGAAGTAGCATTACTGTCAGATTCATTCTGTAAATTATTTCTCAGCGAGCTAAACTATCTGGTTGTTAGGTGGTTAGCTAACCCCCATACAAACCCATCACTGATAACTCCAAACGGACAATTACTCAACCTTGTTAGGACAATTAGCATACCATATCTGCTTGAAAAGCAGGAGAAAAAGACAAAATCTCAAAAAATATTTACCAAAAGATGAACTCAAATGATCGGCAATTCAAGATTATTTGTCCAACTAAGAAGGAAAAGTTGGCCCTATGAAGAATAGATAATAAGAATCAAGTCCTGAGCTTTCCAATCGT
Source organism: Momordica charantia (assembly GCF_013281855.1). Lineage (NCBI taxonomy): Eukaryota > Viridiplantae > Streptophyta > Magnoliopsida > Cucurbitales > Cucurbitaceae > Momordica > Momordica charantia. The sequence continues at coordinate 24,948,640 of NW_028275167.1, read as the reverse complement.
GGAGTTTAACCGAAGTTCAAGGAAATAGATTGAGTAGAGTGTGTGAAAATAAATTTAAAGTGTTGAAAGACTTGTCTTCTATCCACCTAGTTTCTGACAGGAACCAAAATTTGCAATGAAAACGGGTAGAAAGATACTGATAGTATTGAAATGATAAAGAAAATTACAATCTTCTATCGTGGAGTTTAACCGAAGTTCAAGGAGATAGATTGAGTAGAGTGTGTGAAAATAAATTCAAAGTGTTGAAAGACTTTGACTCTATTTGCCTAGTTTCTGACGGGAATCAAAATTTGCAATGAAAACGGGTAGAAAGATACTGATAGTATTGAAATGATAAAGAAAAAATTACAATATCCAATCTCAAGCACTTTCGAGAGGCTTGGACTCTCCCAAGAAAACTATTCTCCAAATTCTGCATATCCCAAAACCTTCTAATTCACTCTATTTATAACCACCTTTCACTTACAACTCCTACCTACTAATGACAAATATGTCTGTTTAATACCCTAATACAATAATATACCTAATATTTCGCTACTAATATTTCTAGTACAAATCCACACATGCCATCTTTGCTAGTCAAGTTACTTTTTAATTACCCCAGGGTCTTCTTAGTTTACATCAGGGCCAACCTAAGAAGCTTTATCGAGTCATGACTGAAACTACCTGTAGAGCACTTAACCAGACTCCATACCTCAAATTGAACTTTCTTGTATGTATTCATATCGTTAAAGAAACCTTGATCAAAATAATCAAGGTAGCAAATAACTGTAATAATATAAAATGTTGTCTGAGCAAAATGGTCGAGTAGATTGATCAAAATGGTAAAGGAAGAAATATGAAATGTTGTCTAATCAAGGAAAACGGACACCTAAAACAAAAAGGTGAATAAAAATGTGAAGATCTGGATATGCTAAAAAACGAATACACTGAATTAGGAAATCTAACATAATACTAACTAGCCTACTTGCCTGCCATCCCATGAAGGGTCACAGCACAGTTGTGCAAATGCAATCAAACTGGGATCTGAAGAGAAGGTACCAATCAACTGATCTACACTCGCATAACTTGGTCTGCTGGTATTACACAAATTGTGTGATGATAGACCCCTCAACCCAAAAACCTGGTCAGAGAGAATCGCGTTATCCACAAAAATATACCACTAGAACTATCAATAGTTGCAAAGGATGAATTAACCTTGTGCATCACTCGTGACAACAATGACTGACAGCCTATAGGATCGTCAATGTACGAACAAGCTCCCACTTTCTGCTTGATGTATAAAACACCAGAACTAAATGGATTATTTTTGTCCCCGACATTCCACCAAGGTTTATCTGGTGAAAAAATAGAAATTTAATGACCTAATACAAAGAAGAAAAAAATAACAGAAAAATACCATGAATGAAAGTCATGGAACAACAAGATCGGTAAAAATTGTGCAAAAGAGAAATAAATTCGTGAATCAAAGTAAACAAGAAAAAATAGAAGTCATCCACCAACCTTCTGGGGCAAGTTCTATTACTTGGGGCCAATACCGAGGACTACATATGCGTAGGTTCTTCAACTGTAAAAACAAATCAAACAATCCATCATTAATATTGAATTGAAGGGGCAGTGCAAATGTTTTACAAAAAGCCGAAGAAAAAAATGATATTATTGGTGGTCCACTATTCTACATGTCTGGAATACCTATCCAGACAATGAGAGGGGCAATGCCTGATGAACCTCATTTAAAGGGAGACAAAATTGAATAGAACACGCACAGATGACTCAGTTCCCATACAGAACATTCAGGACTTACAGTAGCACGTTCTGGTAGAAGACAAGGGGTAATCTCACAGAAGGTAGTTTCAGCATAATGCTCAGTTTCCGTTACGGTGATTTCAAGAGGAGCATAGACAGGCAGACCAGTGTCTACATCGACAGTCTGAATCCAGCGAGCCTCAGTTGCAAGAACATAAAAATGCCGGAATGCCTAGAGAGAGAACCTTTCAGTAAAAGATGCTATTGATAGAGAAAGCTAGAAAACACAGGAGAAAGATACAAAACAACCTCTTATTTTTTAAGTACAAGTTTGAGCCTCTTCTAATTGAACAAATACCTATGAAAACTACTTACATTTAAAATAATAGGCATACTCATAAAAATAAATATAAGAAAATGATTTTTTTGGGGTGAAGAACATCACACCAACATATATAATATGTGTGAACATAATTGATGTCAATTTTTTATAAGACGTTGAATCACCAAAAAAAACGTTTACTTGGTTCTCAATTTTCATTTAATCTTCTACTATGTATAAAATATTCAAATATATTTTAAAATATATACAACTAAACAACCGTGTTTGCCATGTCTATGTTTCTAATTTTTCCTTAATAAATGATGAATCACTGTATCTATGTTGCATCCTGCCTGTGTTCCATATCCATGCATGTGCTTGTTCGATAATAAATATGCTTCTTGATTGTTGGCCAGACTAAGGTGGATTAGAAAAAGAAAAAGAAAGTATTCTTTTTTCTCTCCAATACTTCAATATAAAATTATACGTTATTTTTTCACTCTACATCCATTTATAAGATATAAAATGTATGCTTGCAAATCAGTAATCCTATGAATAACCATACCTGGAGGTGACATCGATTGTCATTTGGACCAGTAGGCAAGCGTGGGTAAAGAGTTATCAGCAACGCAGCAACAGCACTGTTACTAGTTGAAAACGTCCGTGTACCTCCCCCAAGAAACAAGAACCCGATAGCCAAGCTAACCTGGAGATAATATAAGGTTTCAAATTCTATGAAAAGAATTTAATTTTTATATCATTTCAACTTGATTTTGAAATAGATAAAGAAAAACTTTCCAGTATTCGAGTATTACAATGCTTCTGTTTCTATCCCTCACAAGAAACAAAACTTGTTAAGATGCAGAATGCAACATGCAACTAATTAGATCTTAGTTTCCGCAGTTTAAGAACAGTCCAAAATTTCCATGATGCCCAACATTTTTACACGGACCATTATGGTAAGGACTTCATTCAATTGAGATTTCCCATTATGATTCCATTTTGGCCACCATACCTTAAGTGTATTACAGACAACAGCTTCAGAACTTGAGACTTGAAACTATCAGCCCATTGATTCTCCCTCCCATTATGATTCCATTTTGGCCACCATACCTTAAGTGTATTACAGACAACAGCTTCAGAACTTGAGACTTGAAACTATCAGCCCATTGATTCTCCCTCCCACTTTTTGTCTCTCCTTAATTTTCTACGACATCCTTTGACTCTATCTAAACCTATTTCAGTTTCATTGCTTTCTTTCTCTACTTCGTTGAAGACAATGAAGTTGGACTAGAATTCAGCCGTCTAGAGTTATAATAGATTTCATTCCAATACCCTATTTGTTGTTATTTTCAACCGTGAAGAATCAAGTGGTGGGACTCACCTCAAACCTTATAATCTCATTCTCTAAAAAAGTGTAATCTCATTCCTCTCCAACAACCTCATCAATCCCATTCTCATTCCTTATGCTGTGGGTCCCACACTTTTATTACAATTACTTTACAACTTTTACCCTTTCTCTCCTCTATTAATGAGATACATAGTTTTTTAATTAATTGTTTCATTTTTATTATTATTTATTATATCTATAGTGCAAATAATTTTTCTTCTAAAAAATATTTTTTCTTCTAAAAAAAATTTATACAACTTTTATCGGTCAATATTTTGAGGGTAGGTTTCTATTTAGACCCTAAGTTTCAAAAAGTGACAGTTTTTGGTCTCCGACCTTTAGAAAATAGTTCTAAAAGGTCCCTAGAGTCAAACTTCCGTTAGTGTACTAACAGAATGCTGACGTGACAATAGTAAGTTGGATATTTTATAAATTTTATATTATTTTTAATTGTGTACTTTTTTATATTTTCATCATCTCCTTCTCTCTCTTCTTTCCCTCCTTCCCTCTATTCCCCTTCGTCTACGTTTCGTTTCCCTTCCCTCTATCTTTCTTTCTTTGTGTGAAAAAATCTTTCCATGACTTCTCGCTATTGCCATGTGAAGATCCAAAATGTGGTGGTTTTGTAAGATTTAGGCGCAGGGAATTTGGAGGAACTTTTGGGTTCTTACTGAACCAATTTTTTCCTTTTTTTTCTTAAATCATTTTTCTTTCTTTATTATTTGCAATTTTGGCTTCTTAGTTCACCACATGGGATCTCTTATTTCCTGCTAATATTTTTTTCCCTCTCCCCTGTTTCTCACCATATAAGGAGAGACAGGGGAGGGAAAACGAAGGAGAAAGAGGGGAAGAGAGACAAAGAAGGAAGGAAGAAAGAGAGTGGAGGAAATGAATAAAATAATTACACATAATTAAAAATAATAATAAAATATCCAACTCACTATTGCCACATCAGCCTAGGAAGCATGGACACTCCATTTTAGGTGGAGTGCTCATATCGGACGCCGATATGTCCGGACACGCTTTGAACACGTGTCCGACACACCACATGGCGTGTCCAATTTATTTTTTTAATTACAGACACGCCCCGAACACACGGGGACACGCAGGGCAGGACATGGACACGGCCCAACATTCCTGTGCCCAAATTTTTTTGAATAAAAAATTTGAAAAAGGAAAAGAAAACTTAAAAGAAAAACAAAACCAGTGGCCAAAAGTAGTGTTGAAGCAGAATTTAGAGCCTTAGCCCATCGCATTTGTAAAGGAATATAGGTCTATACGAGTTTCCTGCGACAATAAGGCTACTATCATTGTAATTCATAATCTAGTTCTATATGATACAACAAACATATTGAAGTTGACAAGCATTTTACAAAAGAAAAGTTTGATACTAGTATAATATGCATCTCATATCTTCCGACAACAGAACAAACGGTTATATGCTAATTAAAGGTCTTTCAAAATGATAATTTGACCACCTAATTGACAAGCTGGCTATGAAGACATCCTCAAACTAGCTTGAAGGTGAGTGTTGGATTTCTTTTAATATTTATTTTAAATATTAGTCGTCCATATTTATATGTTATTTCTTTTCCTTATTTTTATGTGGCCTTGTATAAGAAGACCACGTATGTGGCCTTTCTTTTAATATAACAATTTTATTTCTTGCCATTTTCTAGTGTCACCTAGTTTACATCGTTTGTATTAGGTTTAGGTCTACATGTAGATGTCAAGATCCAATCAACTTAAAAAACTTACTGCCATCTGGATACCATAGTTAGCCTGACCATCAGTGGAATTCCTACTGCGCAAGAATCTTAAGAGACGGAAGGTTTGTAAATTTCCCGAACCAGCCATTACCTGTTCACAAAGTCATCACCTGGGACTTAAATCCTACATTTATTTGGAGGGGAGGGGAAACTAAGAAAGATTCTGCATACCACGGACAAAGAAAGAGCAATTAAATGGACACACGTCTCCAAAGTGCCTCGATCAATGTAGCGAGACAATCCCTTCGGGAAGGGATTTTCATTTTCTATGGATATAGGCTTGATCTGCAAAACGGGAAAAATGTCATAAAAGAACTAAAAGCCTAGAGGTGCAACCTCTTGTTCTGTGTCGGACCTCGTTTAGAAAGTAGACAGCATAGTTATAAAGCAACTCCTGCGCATCTCCATTTTTTGTACCAGCAAACCTCAAACCTGTTCCAGGACTAACAATTATGAATCCCAAGTTTAAGTGTAAAATGCTATTGTCTCATAGTAATTAAAGCAAGAGGGTTGTAAACACTAGGGTTTGAGAGAATTCAATATAGTCTATTCTCATTACTTAAGTATATATATAGACAAATATACAAGGTTGACCTAATCCTATAAAAAGAAGGTAAGAACAAATTAATAAATATTAATACAATAATATAAATTATAAAATATACTAATATACATACTCTAACAAAGGTAAAATTCTAGACTCTTCAAAGCATTAATCAAAGACAAGCTAGAATAACCCCAAGAAGAACTGACATGGAATTCAATGACAAATCGAAACAACACAAATAAACGTAGAACGTGCAAATAAAAAGAAAATTAAGCACACATAGAATTGGAGTTATACGCATGTTTCATGCAAATATTCAGGCTACCAGAGGTCCAGAAGTGCACTTCTTAGTGAGATACTATGCGCAATTGTTCAAGTCTCAGTGAGATTTAAACAGTTGCACGTACACAGTGGGTGTTATTGTTCATAATAAATCCATAAAAATTACATCTTACCAAGAGAAATACATGCTCCAATTATTATGTTGACATAAGCTTGAACAAATGCTTCAGCATCCAATTCATCGGTGTCATTATCATCACCCTTGAGGCACTTGACAACATTCATAACAATTTCAGGAATCTGAGATTCAACCCAATTTCTGGATGGATGAACCCTACAATAGCTCGTTTAATCAAAATATGATCTTAATGAAGGAAATAGGACTTCTGATTGTTGCAAATCTCCTTAAATTCGCTACCTGCTCCACATTATAAGATTTCGAGCTATGACACGAATCATGATAAAGTCAGGTCTCACATATTGCAAGTCAAAATTTGTTTGAGGGATAGAAAGCTTTGACATAATTTCAACTGATTCAGTCTGTCACACGCAAAAGCCAAGGAGAAAGCAACTTTAGTACCACTTAAGAATTTCAGCTATATTTTTATCGTTTCAAATCTGAAAAGATAGGTGGTTTTGTCGATACTTACTTTTAAGAACATTAATGCAAGAGCAATAGTAGCTCCAGGAGCAGTGACATCAACATTGACCACAGTTCCGTCCATCTAAATGAGAGCAGGAAATATATATATATATATATATATATATCAGATTGCTTGGACAGCAATGACTCACATAAGCACTTATTGAGAATATCCATATGAAGGATTATTTTAGAGAACATTAGGTGTAAAAATCAACCTGCGTGATCATACGGTTGTGCTCCTCTGTAGAGAGAAGAGAAATTTCTGGCTAAAGAACAAGATGGGAACCGATTCAGATAAACTATGAAATCAATTACATAATATATCAAGAGAATGAAACCATACATTACAAACTTCTTTTCCACCAATGTAGTTGAATAATCGATCAACTATTGAGTCTGTAAAACCAACTGAATCTTTGCCTCGACCTTCATTTGACAGAAGAAAATCAGTACTTTCTGTTGACCGACACCTTATTCTAATTCACAATGCTTAAAAGAAAAGGCAACCATACCCAGGGCAACAAGTCCCAATGAAAAGCCTGCTGAAACAGCATAACCCTCTCGTTCAAGAACATTATCACCTCCACTTCGTCGGCCTATCTCTGCCTGTAAACATAAACATCAAACAGGTAAAAATATATATATTTTTTGAATAATACACTCTGAAATTATTTTCTTTATTTTTTATTATTATTATTATTATTATTATTTTTTTTAGTTCAACAATATGTGGGGTGGATTTTTTTTTTAATACAAGAAACCAAGCTGTCATGGAGAGAAAGGAAAAGGATATACAAGAACATAGAAAAAGACAGCCCTACAAAGAGGAAACCCTCTAAGAAACGAGCCTCAATCCAAAATAATAACACCCAACTAATAAGTAATAATCACCGAAGACCATAGAAACCGACCCCACATGGACGTATTAAACCTAATAGATTCCAAACAAACGCCTCAGATCTCTCCACCCTTAAAAGCTATATTGTTTCTCTCCAGACCAAAGCCCCACACAATAGCCAAGAAACGAAACAAAAATCTTCCCCTATCTTCAAAACAGAAGGGACAACAACACCTCCTCAAGCATCACCCTACAATCCCTGTTATGAGCCAAAGACATCCCAAAGCACCCAAAAAAAAATTGGTCCCATAAATCCCACGCAAGCTGACAGGACCATGCAATGTGATCGAGATCATTTGATGCTCCTCTGCAAAGAACACACCACCGAGGACCCACAAAGAAGGAAGAACACCTTTGCATACGATCCAAGGTATTGCCTATCACATGTATGCCACCCAAAGAATTTAATCTTTTTTAAAATCTTCACCTTCCGGAGAGATGCAAACAAAGAGGCTGACAGGGGACTAGAAGGAGAGCTCAGAATATGAAAATAAGAACAACAGGAAAAGCCCCTAAAAGGGCTAAGGGACCAAACTCACACATCCTCCCCCCTGGACAAAAAGGAACATCAGACAGCAAACTAATCAAAGTGGGGGTGGGAATTCTTAATTAATGAATGGAAAAAATGTATTTTAAAAAAATTATAAAAAAAATACCAAAAGTATCTGCATTGTTTGTGGATGTGCTGATCCTTCATAAAGAAGTCCCAAGGACATTAGAGCTGCTGACTGGAAAAAGAAAGAGAATATATGGTCAAATTCTAATAATAGCTAGGCAGAAACAGGTGCTTCATCATGTAAAACAGATTGGTAAACTTAAGGCCACAGCATTGACAGAGATATAGTCATAATTGTGGGTTAATCTCTGAAGATAATCACATGCATACCTGCAAAAGTGTTGGCAACTCCAACTCTGAGTACGAATATGGATGGCGTGAAGGTATATGAACATAAAGACACTGGCACAAATGTAATCATAGGTTATATTATGTCAAATAGTACATACAGGGAGAAAAAATAATGTGACTAAAGAGACTATTGAAACGGGTAGTTAAGCAGAGATTACTTATAAAACTACAGAAAATGCAAATTCTAGGCATTATAACAGAAAATTGATCGTCTATCAGATAAACCAGAGAAGGGTTATAATAAAACATTGTAAGACCAAGAGAGAGAGATAAAAATAAAAATGCAAACAATCTAAAGAGGAGATATAAAAGCATCCAACTGGGAATTTGTATCATTTAACAATTTTTGTTCCTTTCCATTTATCTTTTCATATCTTGTTTAAAAATAAAACATTGCACGCCCAAACAAGAGATTTAAGTAAAATCAGAATCACTGATAGAAACTGAGCATACACCTTAGATATTGAAGGTTGCATCGTGCCCCTGTAAGAAGCAGCCAAGCCAAGCATCAATCCAACCGTTGTGGCTTCATGTTGCTAAAAGGAAGTTCAAGAAAGCAAATTATAACATTAATTTAAGTGAAATTGTGGAACTAAACTCATCACAAGCAAAATATTCAATTTTTTAGAAACAAGAGAACGTAGTAATACGTAAAAAGATGTATATACAAAGATCAAAAGATACGTAAAAAGATGTATATACAAAGATCAAAAGAAAAGGTTACTCCACACGAAAATAAATCAGGAAAAAGCAAGATAAAGCCACAATAGACAGAATTTATACTATTCTAAATATTTAAACAGTAGCCCAAAGGCCTAATTTTGGAGGCCAGACCAAAACATAGAAGAAAAAAAAATTATACAAATTCATAGATGTTAAAAGTCATGGATTTTATTTATCGGGAAGTCATGTACAAACTAAACTGATCAAATTTTCTTCCATGGTCTCAATTAGTGAAGATTTCTATAAGAGGAAAAGGGAAAATGTATCTCCATAGAAGTTCATGCCCAACACCAGCTGAGGAAATCCAAATTATACAAAATAGAATGTTGAGAATTTCTGGAGCAGATAATCAAAGTTTTTTAAAATTTTTTTTTGAAGATGTTGGCCTTACCCTAATTCCAATCACTGAATAGGTAGGCTTTAATTATGGGCATCAGGTTTTTGGTTGGCTCTGCTTTGCAACAATTTTGAGGGTTGAGTTTTTTTCGCTTTTGTGTCTTCTCTTGGTGGAGGGAGGTTTCAATTTCTTTTCTTCTGGCGATCAACTTGTGTCAAGTGATGGTTTTGGTTTCCTCTTCAGCAGTCTGTTCCTTTGAATTGGCGAACTTTATCAATATCAGTGTTCAGAACAGATGGGCTTCAGATCTTATCTTTTTTATGGGTTTTTGATTTCAATGTTCTATTTGTTTTTTCTTTTTCTTTTTTCGCTTCCTATGGGAGCTTGTATCCTTAGAACTTTTTTCTTCCTTTTCATATTATCAATGAAAAGTTTGTTTCTTGTTAAAAAAAAAGAATGTTGAGAATTTCATGCTGATGTCTTGGCTCAATCAACTCCATAGAAATCTAAATCAGCCAAAGTTTCCTTTTCCTTGATACAGCTCAAGATTCTAAAAAGCAACTATTCTTACTCCCAACAAAGAAAATGATGCTCCATTATATAAATTGAAAAGAAAAGTGAATTGTATGAGATCAAACGAAAGATGAGGTGTACAATGCAAGGTCACTTGAATATAACTTAGTATTTCAATTCACATGACTCTGGCAAGTAATGAAAAATTATCAAGATTAGAATGGAAGTATGCCAATGACTGCTAGATACAAGCAGATTGTTTTTTTTTTAATATATATATAAGAAACTTAATTCATTACATCAATGACAACTTGCAGATTTATAAGAAGAATCTCCGTTCAGTTAGTGCCTAATATCTTTTACCAGACTACATGAGAACCTAGACAAAGGATGAAGTTGTGTTTTGGCAATGTCCCCGTTCCCCTCCAAGGGAAGCCTTGCAGAAGGAAAGAAGAGAGTAAAATCTTCAGATGGGTGAAATAAAAACAGTGGTCAGTGAACCTAGCAAGAGACTTTGAGAAGTTCACCAGCAAAAAATGTGGGGTACTCGAATAAAAATCCTTGGAGAGCCATGGCAGCTTGACTGAGCTTTTCCTTTAAAAACTTAAGCTTGAAATTTAAGATGATTGAGAAGTTGGGAGTCAATGTCTTTTATCTTTATTGATGCTCTTTAACAAACTTAATATTTCTCTATTTAAATTATTTAGGGGTAAATTTTCAGAGGAAATGTCAAAATTCCGTGTGGAGCAATATGATTTTTTTTGGATAAGAGACAATTCATTGATTTAGGAAACAAAAGAACAACCTAAGGATGAATTGAGGATGCCCCCTTCCAAAACAAAATGAGAAAAGCTCTCCAATCTAGCAGAGAGGTTGTAATTACAGATGAATTTTCCGTTTCCATGGCACCATCAAGAGGCCAAGATATGTACACTATTACCAAAAAAAAAAAAGAAAAAAGAAATCATCAAAAGACTTACCATTTTCTTTAAACGACCTAAAGTTTCTTTCCAACCAAAGATTCCATAAAAAAGCTCTAAAGGCACATTTCCAAAGCACTTTAGCTTTTTCTTTGAGATGCTACCCACGAAAACATTCAAACCAACCAACCATCAAGATGTCTAGGCAAAGAAACAGAAAGACCAAGAGATGGAAAGATTTATCTGTACAAAATCTTAGAGATAATATGGAGTTCAAGAGATGGAAAGATTTATCTGTACAAAATCTTAGAGATAATATGTTCCTTATTGCCTCCAACAACACTCTTTGTATAGGAAAATTTGAACTATTCTCCCGCCTGGAGGTATCACAACCACCTTGGAAGGTGTTGGGGGAGACTTCTTTATCTTCCTAGTTTTTTTTTTTAACAAGATACGAACTTTTCATTGATATATGAAAAGGAACAAAATTGTTCAAAGATACAAACTTCCGAAGGAGTGATAGAGAAAGCAAGAAATAGAAAATAAAACATAAGACAAGACTACAAAGGAGAAATAAAGGCCTCCCAATTCATACAAATCATACTAGGGGAATACGAAGATAACAAATCGGAAAGAGCACACCATTGAGAAGCTTTGAATTTGGCAATGTTGAAGCATTCCAATGGCGGGCGACAAGAATCTTCAAAAATCCTTTTATTTCTCTCAAACCATAATTCTGAGATGATAGCCTTAAATCCATTAATCCAAAGTAGATTAGCTTTAGGTGCCAACCCAACACCATGTAGAATCTGAAAAATATTATTAGCAGCCACACGATCCCACACCCATACTAATTGGAACATCCGGAGAAAAAGATTCCAACAAACAGAAGCATATGGGCAGAAAAAGAAGACATGATTTAAACTTTCTTCATTTTCTGCACATAAAAAGCAAATGGATGGCTGTAAAGCCATCTTAGGAGACTTTCTAATTGACTTTGCCATATAATAGAATCCAAATTAACATATTAACTCGTTTTGGGCTGCCCGAACTCCAAAGAGAGAGTAGAAGAGCTTTTGAAACCCGCAAATCAGCTCTTTGAGACTTGCACAGAGAAGAAACGGAGAAGAGGCCCGACTTTTCCAAGCTCCAACAACGAACATCATCATTTTCTGAAATAGTAACTGAAGAAATGCAAGAAAGAAGCTCCGAAAGCTCCAAAATCTCCTCATCTTTCAATGCCCTTCGAGTTACAATATTCCATGAAGAGGACTCACTATCCCAAGCTTCCGAAACCGAAATAAGAGGAGAAGCCGAAATGCTGTAAATAGAAGGAAATCTATCCTTTAAGAGAGAGGCTCCAATCCATAAAAAATGCCAGAAGAGAGTTCTCCTACCATTGCCAACTTTGAAAAAAGAGGATTTCTCCACCTGAAGCCACTGTTTGTTGATATTATTCCAAGGACTACGACTCGAACCATGAAGGTTTTTCTTTCAATGAAAGTATTTTTTGCCTTAATAAATGAATAAATAACAGCACAACAATTGATATAACCATAAATGGTAAAATAGGTTCAAGTGGTATTCTGAATACAGAGTTGGGATGCACACAAGATCAAGCAATTCAAGACGATGACTGATTTGATTAATGCATTACTAGAATTTCAAATTAAACGAACCACAAAACACCTCACCGGTGAAAAGTATTGGTATATATCAGTAATGGTTAGAACACACAGATATCCATGTAATCCTAGTGCAAGAAGAAGTCCAGCATGAACAGCATTTGGCTCCGCAGGTTTGTTATAAATAATCCACGTCCTCGACATCTTCCCCTGGAAATAATAATGTTGAAGAATTGTTGGAGTCAACGATATACTAGTAGGCATATAACAAAGATTGATAATAAAACTTTAATTTTTTTTTTTTTAAGAAATTTTTGTATTGACATCAAAATTTACAAAAAAAGGCCAAGGGCAGTATTTCGCCCAAGCTCATGTTATGGAGCTCACATAGAAATTCTCCAATAAGCCAAATCAGAAATATAGAGATATTACAAAATTCAAAGTAGCGATTCAAATAGATACCACTTAGTGGAAGTCTGTCGTTTCTTATAAAAGAAAGAAGAAAAGAAAATAGCCTGACTTCGACACTCTAAACCAAAGAAACAGCAAGAAAATTAAAGAAAGAGTAAGATGAAGAGATTGTACAGAGCTCTAAAATGGTTCAGCTTATACCCTCCATCCACTATAACAGTCAGCAAGTCAAGATTTAATTCCAAGCTCTATAGAGGAGAGAATAATAGAGGCGAGGCTATCTTCAATTGTCAGCTTTTTGTACTCTAACTAAATGTTCGTTGTTATGACAGTTAGCCAAAACTGACTCTACAGTCAGGAATTTTCTTTTGTTTGTCCAACAGCATTGAGACTGAATATGAAGTCAAAAGTCACTTTGTTCCCCCTTCTTGCTCAGAGAATTCTTCCCTTCCAGTTCTTTTATGTCTCTCTCCAATCATTGGCATGATTGAATTAGACTATGGGAAAAACTAAATCTGTTACTCATCCTTGGAACCCCAACCAATTGACATTAAAGATCATCTATCGAATTGGAGAACACACAGTAGCTTAAAGAGTATCTAGGAAATTTCCCCTTAACATTCAGACAAAAGGGACAGTGGTAAAGAAAATTATAGATGGAGGCGAGGAAAGGAGTAAATTGACTCATGGCACAAATGTCTTAGTCCTCAATGCAATGTATCCACAAAGCATGATGTAAAAATGGCACACAATGAACGGAAAAGAAAAGAATGGAAGTTTTGCTTCTTAAAGAAATTAATTTCAACCTGGAGAGGGGCCAATCTTAGTCCGGCAGCAACGGCATTATGAAACTCAGGCCATGTTCTGATCTCTGCCACATTCCTGACATTTGGATCCAAATTAACCTGTCCAGGATAGGGGGAGGCATATGTTGAAAGCAAATGTTTGCAAAATATTGCAATCAAAAGGAAAATAAATGATATAATATCCAAACATGATTAGAATCTGTAGAAATAAATGCAAGGTAAAGAGGAAATTTCCTTCTCACAAAACATTCCTATTTTTCATTTGCTGGATGTAATAGATAAAGATTTTTTTTTTAATTGAGAGAAACAAAAAAAATATACAATGGCATACAAAAAGACAGTCCGACAAGAGGAGGCCTCCTAGAGAAAGAGGCTCCGATCCAAAAGAATAAAACCCAATTGATAATTAAAAAATCCTTAGAATCTAATCCTAAAGTATTAATCTAATAAGAACTCAGACATACCCCTGAATCTCTCCTCCCTAAAAATTCTATTGTTTCTCTCAAGACAAATGTCCTACAAAGTAGCAAAAAAAAGGCCAGCCACAAAAATCTACCACGTCTCAAGGGGAGACGACAACACCACCTCCATCATTGCCTTGTAATCCCTATTACAAGCCGAAGACACCCCAAAACACCCAAAAAATGATACCATAAATCTCATGCAAACTGACAGGACCACAAGATGTGGTCAAGATCCTCGAGGCTCCTCTTAAAATAACACACCAACTGCAGACCCAAAAAGAAGGAAAGACACCTCTGAACACGATCCAAGGTATTGACTTTTTCCTATAAGACCTGCCACAAAGAATTTAATCTTTTTTGGTATTTCAACCTTCCAAATAGAGGCCAACAAAGGGGCCAAAGGAGGACGGGAAGGAGAGCTCAAATATGGAAAAAATAACTACAGGAAAAACCTCTAGAAGGGCTAGGATCCAAACCCGAAAATCCTCCACCAATGAAAAGAAACATTTGACAGCAGAAGATCAAGGCGGAGACCTCTGAAGTCTTTATCTACTACATCTAGCTAAAGATTTTAATGTATACGCAATGGCTATCATACTAAAATGTAAAGTTTCTTTTAGTAACTTTTGTGGCTACTCACAAGTCACATAATTGCCCACGCATACAAGTCAAGTGAACGATGAACTAAAAACATGATACAAGATAATCATACTCTTACCGTCGCATTTTGTTGTGCAGGTAGCCGCCCTGCCAATACAAGCTTTGGGACTACAAAGGCCTACAAAAGTATTTTGACAGATTCAACAAAAAATTATGCATCTTAGACATAATACAAGTTTCACTTAACATTCAGTACAAAAACACATCCATCCAAACAGGCTTATGCACAATGGAAAAAGAAAATAATAAAAAAAGGGAAAACCTCTGTCAAAAGAGTATATATGGTTTCAAGAGTAAATGCACCACGGCCAAAGGGAAGGGATGTCGTCCTTTGTGCAAGTTGCCAAAGTTGGGCCTGTAGAAACAAATGAGAACTCGCCAATCAACGAAAAGTTCATTTCTTGTTAAATTAATGATGGTGATATCATCACCATGCATTGCATGCACAATAAATAGTAAGACTTGTGGTGAACCTAAAAGTTGCAAGAGATATTTACAAGTGGTTTAGAAATCATTAGCTACTGAATAATAATATAAATCTTTAACTAATGACGATCAATTTTATTTTCAATACAATAAAGAAAACAACTATATTTAAATGGAAAAGATTTTCACTAAGGAGTTTGTCCTTTTGAACAATTTTTGTTCCTTTTCATCTATCAATGAAAAGTTTGTATCTTATAAAAAAATTGAAAGATTTCTTGAGTGTGACAAGTAAATACCATCCCAGTGAAATAACAATGACTCCTTATTTTAACATTGATGATCAGTATTTCTTTCTAAATGAGAAACCAAAATTTTCATGGAGAAGAATGAAAAAAGAACAGATGTACAAGGGCATAAAAAACTCAACCCCACGACGAAAGGCCTACCTAAAGAAAGGGGCTCCAATCGAAAAAGATAACTTCTAACTAAATAATATCTCCTAACTAATAATTACTATTAAGAATGAATAAATCACCACTCAACCCAAAAGTTTAAGCTAATGGGTTGAGTAAATTTAATTCATATATTGAATATCTAACCCTTCCCCTCACTTGTGGGCTTGGAACATTGCACAAAGACCCAACAAGTAGAAATCATAATAAATGGAGAGAAAACGACAATGCAGGGGTTCAAACATAGGACCTCCAGATCTGATACCATGTCAATATTTAAGGGGTTCCATCTCAAAACCAATTGAAAATGAGAGGAGTAGCCTACTTATATTATAAATTGTTGTTATGTTCGTTATCTAATGTGAGATCCTTAACATGCCTCTTCAAGATGGTGCCTCTTTTGGGTTCACCAATGTGGCCTGATCCCATTTCCTGACAGGATACTCGTTTGAGCTCTTGGGCTATGATACTACGTTAAGGATTAATAAACTTCCACTCAACCCAAAAGCTTAAGCTGATGGGTTAGGTAACTCTAATTCACATATTAGATATCTAAAAATAACAAAACAACATTGAAACCAACCCAATGGGAAAGTGTGAAATCTAATAACCTCCAAAACATACTCCCTAGCTCTCTCCCCCATAAAGATTCTATTATCTATTATGTCTCTCAATCCAACTCTCCCACAAAGTAGCAAAGAAGCAAATTTGCCACAAAATTCTTCCCTCTTGCCACAAAATTCTTATCTTCCCTCGCAAAAGAAGGGAACAAAAGCACCTCTTACAACACATCCCAACAATCCCAATTGCGAACCCAAGGCATCCAAAAAAACTCAAAGAAATGACCCAAATATCCTAGGTGAATTGACATGCTATAAAATGTGATCTAGATCCTCCGATGCCCTCTTGCAAAGCAAGAACCACTGGTCCATTGCAGCCCCAAACAAATAGAAAAGCACTTCTGTAGTACTTCATCTATATTAATCTTCCCATTGAGAAGAGTCCATGACAAAAAACTATCTTCTTTAGACTTCCAGAATTCCAAATAGATGTAGTATAATCCTTTGGGAGATTAGGCAGAATAGCAATGAAATTGCATAGGAATTTATAGAGAAAATCCCTGAGGAGTCCAATGTCCATCTCCTGTCAACTTTCAGCCTCACTAGGGGTAAATGAGGAAAGACAATCAAGGACCACAAAATCTTCAATTTCATCATCTTTCAAAGATCTCGTTTCCAATCTCCATGAGGAAGAGTTCCTATCCCAAGTTTCGAACACTGTCATCAAATGAGATAAAGAAAGATTGCTCTTTTAACAAAGAAGCCCCTAACCATAATTAATGCCAAAAGAGAACTTTTCTACCATTTCAAACTTTGAATTTGGAAATTTTTTCTGAAGCCAGCCAATGCTTGTTGATACTAAACCAATGGCTGCGCCTACTACCCGACTTCTTCACTGCCACATTTCACCCATGACCATAAACACCATATAAGCTAGCCATGGTCGCCAAAGAGCTAAAGGTTCTTGGCTGAATCTCAAACCTGATGAGCCTTGATTAAAGGCTAAAAAGAATAGGTTTGTATGCTTAGTTGATGGTTATTTGGGATGAAATATGTATGTTCATGCATATAATTTAGAGAAAATGTGCATATTTTGTGATTAAGGACTTTGGAATTGAGTTATAGGTAAATCAGTGTTTTCAAGGCGCGCCCAGGCGCTCGCATAAGGCGAGGGGCGAGGCGTTTTGGCCTGGGCGCGCCTTGAACGGCGCCGAGGCGAGCACCTTCAATCGGGCGCTCGCCTTTGTGCGCCTTGGCGCCGTTGCCATAAGGTGAGGCGAGCGCCTCTTAGAAGCAAGGCGACTCTTTTTTTTTTTGTTATAATGTTAAAAACTCATGAAAGAACCCCTAAAAAGATGAAAACCTACACCCAAAGATTCAAATACCCGAAAACCTTCCTCCTTCGCCACTACTGCTTCATCCTTCACTGCCACCACCGCCACTGCCTTTGCTTGGTCATTGTAGGATTATGAAGTCATCTCCTTCTTTGTAGACAGCCAAAAGATCTAGTCTCACTCACCTATGAACGGGTTGTGCTCGGGAAAGAAGTAGAAGAAGAACTGAAGATGAAGAATCGGAAAAGAGGAAGAAGTAAAAGAAGAATAAAAAGTAGAATTAAAGAGATTTTGGTATTTGAGGTTTGGTGGAGTCTTTTCCTCTTCCCTTTTAGGTTTTCAAGGCACTAATTGCATGCAATCAAGGCACTAATTGCATGCAATTACTTTGCCATCTTGCATTTACTTTGCCATCTGGCAGGCAAGAGTGAAATAAATTCTTTTATAATTCTTTTATTTAAGTTAATTTATGATTTAAGTTTTATTTAATTTTAGTTTTCTATTTAACCACTAATTTTATTAATATCTTATTAAATTAAATTTTTTTATTTTACTTAATTATTTAAGTTAAAATTTATTGGTACATTAAATAGATTTATAAATATTTTCATCTAGAGTATTTTTAATACATAAAATTGCTATATATAATATTTATTTATTATTTTATTAAGTGCGCCTCACTTCACTCAGGCGACGCCTTTTTTATCGCCTCTCGCCTTAAGGCGATAACGAGGCTCGTCGCCTTGAGGTACGCCTTGCGCCTTGAAAACACTGAGGTAAATGAAGGCTAATTTGTATAAATATGCTTATTTTGTAAAGAGAAGTGAAGATTGATGATCACAATGCGTCAGGCACATCGTAGGACCAGAATTTCTAGCTTGCTAGAGGAATGAGTCAGTCAAGTTATTTTGAAAGTTCCAACTTCACGATGCTTCAACCACATTTGATTCCTAGATGATCAAAACGTGAATAACCACTTTTGACCAAGTAATTGGTCCAAGATTTGTTATTAGTTCCTAAAATCTCTACAACCCTATTTGGTTCCAACCTCCCATGCATTTGTCAACATCTTGTTGCCTCCATGGCCTATAAAAGGAGCTTCCAAGCATCACTTCAAGACATCTCACTTTTCATGCTTTATTTCTTTCCTTTCTACTTTGTTATCAACTTTAGTTTTTAAGTTTGGTTCTTCAATTAATTTTTCTGCAATTTTCCTTTGTTTATTTATTGCAATTCAACTTGTTCCATTTTGTACTTTCTTTCCGTTTCTAATTAAAATGCATTCTTTTGTTATCTTCTCTTGTGTTTTCATTTATTTCATTTCCATGAGTAGCTAAATTGTTTATTCAACCCTCTTACGAATGGTTTAGTTCATCTATTTTAAATTACATCTATTAGTGAGCACGACGTTTTACGCTCTCTTTGCTTATCTTGAATGATATAATTATTCTAGTTGATTTTCTTGTTGGTCACTTGTTTGAATCACATTAGTTTGAATTTAATTCAAAAAATGTAAGAGTCAAATGGATTTCATCAAGGTAAAACGAGAAGTTACTTAGAAATAAGAACTAAAACAAGATCCTAGACATAGGCTCTCTTACCCGTTAAACGTAAGTTAGGATTTAATTTATTTAGGATTCTAGAGTTGCATAGACATATGTAAACACTAGCCTTAGCCTAAGCTTCTAAACAAACCAAAAGCGGTATAGAATAGGAGTTGAACCAGTTTGCATAAATTGAGCTTAATTACGGGCACACTTGATAGGTGTAATTCATCTTTTAGAACTAAATCTTAGTAGGGGGTTGGCTTTTTAATCCTTGTGTTTTTAAATTGTGTTTCCCAACATATTCACCAAATTTTTATCCTAAACCCGATTGCTCACTCAAGTAGTTTACAAATTCATTTTTAAAAGAAAACTAGTCCATGTGGATACGAACTTGGAATATTTCCAGATTATTACTTGTGACAGTGTACACTTGCACTTACCCTCATACTATTAAGCAGAGGCGCAACAAAACCCCATTTAGCTAAAAGTGCTTTGTTTTTCTTCAATAAGTTACCGACCCCCAAACCACCTTCATCCCAAGAAAGAGCAAAAGAATCCCACCAAACTAGATGCTTCAATGAACCATTCGAATAGTCACTCTCTAGACTTCTTTCAATCTAATCCTGTTTTCATCCCAAAGCATTAGGATTTCTCCTAAACGTCCTTCTGACTCAATCTGCACCCAACCAACGTCTCAAGACCTCCAAATGGATTTGATAAAGTTGTGGTCCATCTTTTGATGCACTTTGGTTTCTTGTAATAACACAATATCCAGGCAATGCTTCTGAATAAGGCTATTACGGTTTGGGGATGGAAGATTGTTAAACTATGATTGGGTTAATGGCTCGTGGAGAAAGGTAGCAGAGTTCTATAAAAGCTTGAGAGATAGTGTTTTGAAGATCACAATAGGAAGAAAGTGGTGGGAGCTTTTGGAGGATAGGTAAGGATTTGTGACTTACCTTTAAAATTATAGAATAAGCAACACTTTGAAGCAATTGGAGTTCAGCTTGGCAGTTTGAAGAAGCCTACAAAACCCTACCCCTTTTGGACGGCTCGAAAGCTCTGGTTCAGGATGAAGAGAATACAGGTGGCTTCTTACCTACATCAAATCGAAATTAATACAAAGTTCAGTAGCTTTGAAGTTCGTGTGATGGCGGTAGAAGGTAATGAGAAAAAACAAAGTTTGATTTTTTTTTTTTTTGATAAGAGACATGAGATGTAGGATGCTGATTGCAAGATCTTCAAATGTGTTAGACGTTCAGGCTTCATCTGTTATTGGAAGATGAAGAGACTTTGAAAAGAAAGATGGGGATATTAAAAAATATAGATTTAAAAAAAAAAGTTATTGAAGAAAGAAAAAAGGCCGCCTTTACGCATTCAGGCTCCTTGAAAGAAGCATATTTGAGTCCCCTCAGATTTTCACCTGATAAAAGGAAAGACGAAAGACCAGAGGGCAGCCCAAAAGATCTTCCTATTTTGGAAAACAACTAACCGAGATTCATGCCTGATAAAGGAAACGAATTTAGTAAAGAATCTCATCCATTGGAAGGTGGAAAGGTAACCAAGACGGTTGGCAATTTGGTTGATTGCAACTCTATATTAAACCCTGATTTACTGCCGCCATGGAATTTTATTCCTTCCCTGCCCTTATATTATTCGAAAAAGAAGCAATAATCGAGGTTATTAAATGGTATTGTGGTGTAAACCAATTAACAAAATCTTTATTGGATTGATTCTGCCCTTTACAAAAGGAGTAGGTTGGCATTTATAGACAGCCAACAGAAGCTAAGACTGTTATGAATTGAACTAACGGTTACTAACAAATAGAATGCGAACTAATTTACATTATATTAACTCACTAAAGGTAGCTGGCGTTCTCTTTAGCAGGTGTTCGTTACTATTTTGCAAGCCCTGAAGAAGTTTTTGCCTCAAGTCTGCCTCATCCCAACTTTGGCTTTAGGTTTAGTGGGGCTGCTTTTGCAGTTTGTAGTGTGCAGTTTGGCATTTTGTTCTATTCTCTTGTATCTTTTTGATGGTGGTTCTTTATTGGGTGCTTTTTATCTTTTTCCGCTCCCACTGGGAGTTTGTATCCTTGAACATTTTTTTTCTTTTCATATTATCAATGAAAAGTTTGTTTCTTGTCAAAAAAAAAAAAAAAAAAAAAAACTAAATGTAGCTGGCCTAATTCAAAACAATCTAGAAAGATATTTTGTGGTAGAAAGAGAAGGGATCCAGAAGTGTAAAAGTCTTCCACATTTGTCGCTCAATCAGACACATTTTCCTGCTTTCTCAGATGAAAAGACGCCTAAAGGTAATTCATCACTCAGCCATGGTATCATTAATTTAAGGAATAAGCACTCAAATAAACACACAAAGGATAATTTTTTGTGTGATGATGAGGAAGGATTCAATGTTAGTGTCAATAGTAAGGATTCTCTAGAATTTTCGGAAGATCAAGAGGTTGCTAATGAAGATTTATAATAAATTTCCTTATCGAACGTTTTAATATACTTTTAGCAGAAGATCAAATCCCTGTAAGCTCTCCTGGGAAAGTGGATGTCTTGCTTTCTCCTTCTAGCCAACAACCTTTGATAGTCGAAAAGGCTTCTTGTATGGATAATCAAAGTTTTTTTAAATATTTTAAAGATGTCTACATTTCCCTAGTTCCAATCAATGAATAGGTAGGATTTTATCGAAGGCAACAGAATTTTATGGCTGGCTCTACCTTGCAGATTTTTTTTTTATTATTATTATAGGAGAGGGATGATATTTTTTAAGTTCTTCTTGGCTTTAAAGGAGAGCATTAAGGGGTAAAGGAGCTTTATTTTCAGTTGTTTTTCGTGGAGATTTGAAGAGACTATTTGCAGCTTCCAATTGGATGTTTATTCCCCTTTGGTTCGATTTGGTCATTGTTTCGTTCTCCAAGGGCTAAGAATTTGAAGAGCCTGTCAGCGGCATTAGAAGACTCTTCTCTTTGGCGGGGGAGGTTTCAGATTCATTACTTTTTCGTTCTGGAAATCAAGATCAGTATACTCATTACTCGTGAAATATTAAGCTCCTCAATTTTTTTCTTCGTTCTGGCGGTTTAGCTCCTAAGTTTTCTCCTCAGCAGACAATCATTTTAGATTAGCAAGCTTCAATGAAGAAAGTTTTTCAAGCCTCAACTCTTTCAGAGTTTTGCTATTTCTTTGGCATTAGATATGTTGAGGTTGCTTTCGTAGATTGTTGATTGTGGTTTTGATTAATTGGTCTAATTTTCTAATTTTTTTTTCCTTGTTTGGTTGTTATTCTTCTTTTTCCGCTTCTTTTGGGAGCTTTTGTTATTGAACAATTCTCTTCCCTTTCATATTATCAATGAAAATTTTGTTTCTTGTTGAAAAAAGTAAAAAAAAAAAAAACCTAACTTTTAATCGGTTAGTTTTACAGCCTAACTACCCAAAGAATACACCAGTTGTATGTATACTATACCAGAACCTAAGGAAAGAGGGAGGAGAGAGCATTTCCCTCCCCATGAATTTTTTACAAGGATCCGATACCATAAAAGCCATGAGAGAATACTCATAGTAAATTCATACTTCGGGGTCATACATATATACAGAGGCATTCAGGAGACTCCTAGACTAATAGAGTTTTCAACTACAATAAAGGACAAATGACAAATAAACTTCTATATCTAAGACACCAAGATATAATCATGTCTCGAAAAATAATTATTTTAGCACTTCAATTAGCATATACCTGGTTCGAAGTTCCAATATTAGAAAAGAGAGAGAGAGAGAATGGTCAAACACATGATTACCTGCTGTAGGTCCTGATCAGAAGCACTAGGGTTAACAGATGTTTGAATTGCCACAGGTCTTGCAGAGCATAGAAGTCTTCTAACCTAGTACAAGTAAGAAGAGCCGTGAAAATCCTAGAAGAGAACATGATATTGGAAAATTATTCCAATGCCAACCAATAAAGCTCCAATTCGACCCATCGTTGGAAATTGTTGCAAACCACGAATACAAGAATGATGTCAGAGAAAAATAAAATAACATTTTTGCATCAATTAACATTTAGTGGTCGTCGAGTCCTAAGCATAACAATTGGACAATCGATATAAGTGCACAAACAGGATGGGGTGTCTCAAACAAATTATTTCCATAAATTTTGACAGTCTCAATACTTAACTGTTTTCCAATTTTGTAACTTTATCCTTATTATAATTATACTTCATTTCGGTGAAAAAAAAAAACTCATTTGAATATCAGATTCCAATAGTAATATACGCAAATTAGTTATACATTAAATTTAAACTATAAGTCTCGAGTGAACTATTAAATTGAAATTCACTTTATAATCATTTGTGGTTGATTTTGGTTCAAGTCGTTAATACGTAACTTAATATATTAACAATACAATGAATAAAGATATGAAATCTAGTATCGTGGTAAGCATAATCAAGCAGGCATGTCAGTAGTGTAAAATCAAGTTCAAAAATCTATAATGGTGCAAAATATAAAATTGGGAAATAGCACTTCTACAAATTTCAAGTGTAACTGATGCTGTGAAGTGAACAATAGACATATCACATATGATTGGGACCAAGAATAATCGGATACCTAACCCTACTAATTAAAAGAAGCATGGACACACAAATTTCAGCTAAGTGTAGGTGTCGGACATGATGTCCGACATGCTGAAATTCAGTGTCCGATTTTTAAATTAAATTTGTATTTTAGTGTCCAATTTTTTAATTAATTTTCTTATTTTAAGACACGTTGTATAGCGCTCCAACTCCTTAAGATTGTCAAGCCGCTTTTCATTGGAAGAGAATCCTACCAAGAAGACAAACTTCAATGAAACACCTCAGAAGAAAGAAAAGAAAG
This sequence comes from Momordica charantia, assembly GCF_013281855.1. NCBI lineage: Eukaryota > Viridiplantae > Streptophyta > Magnoliopsida > Cucurbitales > Cucurbitaceae > Momordica > Momordica charantia. The sequence goes on along the minus strand of NW_028275167.1, from coordinate 24,924,484 downwards.
TCTTCAGAACTTGGATGTTGCAGAAAAGTCACATTGAGCTAATCGAAAAATCGGGACAAGAAGGAAATGCTTCAAAAAGGCTCTTCAACTAGCTAAAAAGCACGCCAAAACGTCTACGATAAATCGAAAAAACTTGAAGAAAACCGACGCTTCATCTCCAAAATCTCTCTACAATTTAACCTGATTCTTCATACTTAAAGAAATACAGATACTCCAAAAAACCAGCATCAGCAAAATAAGCGTTACCATTTGCTCAACTTAGAGCTCCTAAAGATCAAAGATCAAAGATCCATATTAATAGGTACAAGGATGATTCCCACTTTAAAAAAAATTAATTTAAAAAAATAAAGAGGAATGAAAGAATGTTTTGAAATTATAACTTTCCATCTTCCTTCTAATCATTAAAAAGAAGTTGAAATTCTTCCTCTAAGGAAAGCTTGCTCGGGTCTTTACTATGAGTTTCAACTGTCGTCGAGGATAAATCTGGGCTACTATTACTAACTGCTGCCTCTAAATCATCATCTTCGAAATCTGGGATAGCCTAAGTAACTGCTTGGACATTTGCTTTATCGCTTATGGAGTGAATTGAAACTAAGGATATAGAAGTAAACCTTTCTACCTTCCTCTTTCTTCAGTAGACAAAGGGTCAGTTACAAGCCGCTTTTCCAGGCTAACCTTTTTTTTTTTTATTAAGACACAATTGTATTTGTTTTATTTTCTGATGTTTTGTACAAATTCTAAAACGTAGAATATAGAACAGTTCAACGTTTGAACCTGACGCCTCGTCCATAGTATCTGGTCAACACAGGATGTTCTTCAACTGGCCTCTATAGATGGATGTTGAACAGAGAGGTAAATTATGACAGACTGGTGTACATGCTTCTACCTGTCCAAAGTAGAAAGGTAAAATCTACAGCCGAACCCCATTTTACCACAGACGAAGCTTTGGTTTATGAAACCGTCGATCACACCATTCCTTGATTAGAGGAACAAGTTACCTTTTGAAAGGAATATAAAACCAAAAAGACACCTGCAGATATTTTACAAAGATTAATGAACAATTCTGAGCATCAGTTTTAAAAAGCTCGAATTTCCAGGCTAACCTTATTAAGAAACTCTTTGCCATCATCTGCCAAAACTTCTTGCAATCTTTGAATATCCAATGGATTAGGAGAATCAATAATTGTCGAAGTCGGATGGAGGAAAATGACGACTTGTAGCTATATTTATGGTAGCCACTTGTACCACAAACACTCCACATTTCGTAGCCATCTCAATTGAAGTCAGAATTAAGCCATAGTTATTCTTCTCTATTTGAATTTTTTTTTATAAGAAACCGAACTTTTCATTGAGAAGAATGAAAACCAAACAGAAATACACGGGCATACAAAAACAATCTAACATATTTAGTGTTGCTGAAGAGACTTTCTTCAAACCTCCAAGATGAGTTCCAATGGCAAGTAATTTGTATTCCATAGCTCTAAAGGTAAGTCACAAATTTTCATCCAACCATCAAAACAAACCGATACTTCTTTCCTGCCATGTTTTTCAAGATCCCACTTCTCCATTTTTTATGTGAAATTCATCTATCTTGCGCCATTTGCCATTGAGCCTATCAAAGTTCAAGGGTCTACCACTTTCGAATCTAAAGAAAGCGTTATCTGCCAAGAAGAGCTTGACTTGGCAATTTTTCGAGACGATACTTTCGAGGGATGCAACAATTGTCTTATCCTTAGCACAAAACATTGAAATAATCATGGCATTATCCCAATCCGTTTCCATGACTTCAAATTCCTTTTGGACCCAAAAGAGTGGCTCCCTTTTCCAAATTCTTGTTTCTTGGCCAAAAAGCAATTTCCCTCCAAGACCTCATCCTCTATGGTAGGGATGGCATCATGTTATCTCTATAGCTTTCCATTGGAGTTCACCGAGGAGTCTTTTAGCATGTCCCAGTAGGTTACCAAGCCATTCTTTCTAAACCTTGCAGGTACAGAACCATTAATGGTATTTTCATTGGACTCAAGAGGAACATCTTTTACCAAATGGTCATTAATGCTAATTGGTTGCATGCTCTTTGCAGTCAACAATACACCTTCACAGGCTAGAAATAATTTAGGAACTTCTGCCAACAAATGACCATTGATGTTGGATGCTTGCATGTTCTTCTGGAAGGTTTCAGTCATAACTACATTAAACTCCTTTTCTCCTTTATTAAAAGCACCAACGCCTTTCAAGTTATCTCGAAGAGACCTTTCTCCTTCTCTCCCCTTTAACAATAAAGGATCTAACCAAGTTTCCTTCCTACAATTAAATCCTCTAGAGGACTGTTCCTTCTTTTTCCTCTTAATCAAAGAATGAGCTGTTTTTTTTATTGTTATTAAATACATCTGACTCTCTTTCTAATTAACTTCACAAGCTGTATTAATTTTTCCCAAGGGAACTTCCATCTTCTCTTCAGAGATATCTGAAAGGCCTTCCCACTGAAAGGCCTTCCAGCTGCCTAACTACTGCATTTAATCCGCCGCGATTTCCCAAATCTTCCTGTAAGTATCTCTTTATTTGAGGTTCTTCTCAACTGGGAAAACTTTCATGTTCCATAATTATCTGAAATCTCTCCACATCAAGGGGATTGAAAAAGTTCTTGACGTCCAAATCCAAGAAGCTTTCCTTTTAATGGCAACCTCCGATGTATCAGCAACGGGGACTCAAACCTTAAAAGAACCAAGACGAGGATTCATAATCTTGATTGAAGCAGGTAAGAAGCCAAACCAATTATCTTTTACCCACAAGAGAACCTCCAAACAATCGATTAACTTCAGAGTCTTCAATGAGACCTCCTCCAAACCTCCTAAATATGTTCCTAACGGTTCAAAGATTGCCTTGTCCAATGTTTCAACGGTAAGTCATGAAGTTTTATCCATCCAACATGTTCTTTTACAAATTTCTTTCTATTGTGTTTGACATAGTCCAATCTTTCAATCTTCACGTGAAAACTCCCCAACCTCCTCCATCTCCCATTTTCTATCTAACTACAAAAGCAACCTGTTATTTTCAAGCTTCAACAAAGCTTTACCCTCCATGAAAAGGTTAATCAAACAACTTGGTGAGAACTCTTTTTTTACCGCGAGACAGATTAGTTTTCAATCGTGTGCACAACACTTCATAATAACCATTAATTTATTCCAATCCATTTCCACCACCACAGATTCCTTTTTGATCCAAAAGGACTACTATTTTCAATCTTGTGCACAACACTTCGTAGTAACCATTAATTTATTCTAATCCACTTCCACCACCTCATATTCCTTTTTGATCCAGAAGGAGTTTTGACCTTTCGGTTTCTAGTCATTCGGCTTCTCACAGGTAAGAGAAACTTGAGCCTTACCCTTCCCATGGAAATTCCAACTAATCTCATCTCCAAAAATTATTCTCTTTTTGCTTGCCAAAGCTTTAGCATAGGAGGGCTCAGGATTTGACGTTTTCTTTTATCATTGAGTCTACCAACTCCCTGAGACCTTCTGTCTTCCTTTCTAATCCAACCTTCATCATGTCCCGAAAGGCCAACCAACCACACTTCTCTACCCATGGCTATTACCAATCTGCTTCTCACGGTGGTTGGAGGCCAAACGATTAGTTCAACTTGTAGTCTTGAGACAAAGTAGATTTTTTAATCTTGTATATACCAAACTTAGTTCTTGTCAGATTCGAAAAGGGGTTCGAATTGGCAACTGCATCATGTCAACCAATTGTTCTTCAAACCAAGGTAATAGCTGCAAATTCATAGCCAATACAACCTTGCATCACACGTCTTCCACATAAATCCATTCATTTTCAAACCATAAGCAAAAGTGCAAATTTTCCACACAAACTATTAATTTCCATCATAAATCTAAAGTAGATGAACTAAAAACTAGGCTAAAATATAGAATCACTTCAAGCAAATTCAAGCACAAACGAGAAGAATTTGGGATGAACTGCTCAGGGAAGAGAGGGAAGAGAGAGAAGGGAGCATACTTTGATCCTTTCCTTCCGACAAAGTCCGTAGGTGCATCTGCTATGGTCAAATGTAGTTAAGTTCAACTCTTTTGAATACGTTTGTGATCTCGTCCAATTTACATCTCCAAATTGGAGTGCTCAACTAATTACTCGACCCATACTAAAGGTTTACATTAGAGGGCTTTTATGTAATCCTTCGAAATAGGGAGATCTTATCCTGAAGTTTGTCTGTTAGGTTGTATTTCGCCTTTTTTTCTATTTGAATGAAAGCCAACTATGTTTTTTATTTTTCTAACAAGAAACAATCTTTTCATTGATACTATGAAAAGGAAGAAAAATGTTCAAGGATACAAACTCCCAAGGGGAGTGAAAAAAACAACCGACAAAGGACAAAGCTCAAAGATTTACAAGAGAAAAGAAGCAATGAGGAACAAAATGACTAAAATCGTGGAGAAATGACTAGCAGAAAAATCAAAACCACTTCTTCAAGCTGCAAAAGCAACACCAATATACTAAGTGAGAAGTAATCAAATGTCCCAAACCAAATACATCTTCAAAAGTCTATATATAGAACAAGAAGATGAGTTCTTTGAACTTCCAAGGATATAGCCAACCAAAGAATCTCCTTAAAAAGGAGATGCAAGGGCAAAAATAAGATGCTGCTGAAAAACAAACCCTTCATATTCTCCTTGATGTTGCCAAAAATCAAGAACCAATGAAGACAGAGAATTAATAACATGCTGCTGAAAAGAACTGATGTATCATTCGGATTGATTATTCATTATGTTCTGTTTTCATTGTTTAGTTTTAAGTTTGTTAGCTTTTGCTAAGTTAGTTAGTTAGGTAATTAGTTCCCTTAGTTGGTTGGTTAGTCCTCTCTCAGATTATCAGCTTATAAAAGGCGTCATTCTCACTTGTTTTGATATCATTGAAAGATTAATAAAAATTCTCCATTTGGTATTACACCAAGAACTCTCCAAATACTCCTTGATGCTGACGAGAACCAAGAGCTAATAAATGCAAAAGATTTAATAACCACGGACCCCCAAAAGTCAAGATGAAATAAAATCTGCTGATTTTCCAAAAACCATTAAAGGTTCTCCTCAAACGCCGAAAAACTCCTCCTTTTCCAGCTTTTAAAGATTCTTCACAAGCTACAAATAGCCAACCAAGATATACAAATTAAGACATTAGAAAGTCTTAATAGAAGCTCTTTCCAAGATGAATTTAATGCAAAAACTCTTAAGAAATTGAACAGCCAACCAAGCAAAATATTAAAGCTACTGCTCACTTCACTTCCATGAAAAATACAAAGACTCCTCGCTTTCCAATTAATAGAGAATATTGAAAACCAGAACAATCAAAACCAAAATTGCCACCCTTCAAATTCCCACGTTTTTCTCCAAATTAACCCTTCCGCTGCAACAAATAAACATCAAACTAAAAGACCCTTCAGATTCAACACCGGCAACCTTTTAACCTCAAAAGAAAACCCATTGGAGTTCCAATCGACCCCTGATAAACATTATTGAAAATTAAACCCCTTCTGCCTTTCATTATTTTGAGAAAACTTGTAGTCTGCAAACACAAAAATCTTTAATTACTTATCCATTAGGAGCTTCTCTACTTCCAGCCTGTTAGAGTATTTATATTAGAATATTTCATATTATTGTAATCACCTGTGTTAGTTAGTCCTTTATCGTCCTTTTACATTTTTTATTTAGGTCAACCTTCTATATTTGTCTATATATATTCACTGAATGATAATAGACTTATCCTATTTTCTGAAACCTTAGTCTTTACACAGTCAAGCAATATGAAAAAACCACTAAAACCTCGCTGCAATCAAATGCACCCTCAAAATCATAATCAAGCAGCCAACCAAGGTTGAATGAAAGACTGAGAAACCTCTTCATCTTCTCATTTCTAAAAAAGAATAAAGAAGCCATATTTTTCTTCCAAAGTGACCCTCCGGCTGCATCAAATAAATGACTATACCACCCAAAGAAACTCCTCAAAACCCCAACCAAACTAAAGAGAGTAAGCAGAGCCTCTAATGATCCACGAAAGAACCTTCAATGTTTCCTATTGATAGGTACTAGGGAAATCCCTATTTCTCTAAATGAAATGTCAATAAAATCTTTAGAAAGAGTTTCTTGAAAAAGGTCTCCAGGGGCCAACCATGTTTTTTATTAAAATATATATATGTATATGAACATTTCTGAATGAAACTGCAACCAAATGAGAAAAGCATATTACAATATGCTGATACACTAATAAAGCTTTTGTCTGAAGAAATAGAAAAGGGCTCTATTATCCAGGGGAGCTAGATGTCTCGTACAAGCTGAGCTCTCTAATATACCTTTTTGCCTTTTTTTTTGTTGAAATTCCATCCAAACAAGCAAAAAAAAACATCAAAAAGACGATAGAGATATTCTGGGATGGGCAATACCCCCCCCCCCCAAAAAAAAAAATCTTTAGGGACCGTAGGAGCGGTTAATATCAAAAGAAAGAATAAAACTCGGTTTGATACTAACTAATTGTTGGTTTGGCAATACCCACAGGAAAGAGACCACAAGGTTATTTTGGGCAAATATGGGAAAGAGAATTATAAGAGGTTCACCCTCCAACACAAATCTGCTTATGCACAGGCCCTTGAAGGAACATCTCGACTAGGGGTGTTTAAAAAACCCAGTAAAACCCGAGCAACCCAACCCTTAAAAAATACAAGAACCAATTAATTTGGTTCGGTTCTCGGGTTTGAAAAAGAAAAATTCGGTTCAACCCGAACCGAACCGGTTTATGTTTATATATATATTCTTTAGGTTAGGGTTTGTGAATTGTGCACCACAGCCTCCTCAATCTCTCTCTCTTTCAATCTCATCTTCTCCATCTCACATCTCCCCTCCATTTCCTCCTGCAGCCTCCTCATCCCCACCCTTTCCTTTCCCCCATCTGGTTTCTCCCCCAAAAACCCTTTCCTCTCTCTTTCGGATTTCTCCCTCAGTCCCCTCCGTCCCCCTTTTTCTGTCTCTCCGCTTCAAAATGGGTTTAATCGATGTGATTCGAGTTCTCAGCATGGGTGACAACTCTACTTCACCTCTTTCTCACCATCGACATTTGAACTCCAGATTTATCTCGCTGCTGGCGTCTGCATTTCATATTTGGGGTGTGTACACTTCAGATCTGCCTCACCGTAAGCATCTCCACTTCAGGTCTACCTCATCATCGTCTGTACCCAAGATTTGCATCATTTTAGTGTCTCTATTTTAGATGTACTTCACTGCTCGTGGTGTGGGATTCAGATTTGTTCTTCAGATTTCATTCTTTTGTTCAAACATTGTAACCCGAGGACCCAACCCAAACCGAACCGAACTAATAAGGGTTGGGATGGGTTGGATTGAGTGATGCATCCGGTTTAGTCAGGTCAGTGAACCAATCAATCCAAAATTTCGGGTTGGTCCAGAAAATATCTCCAACCCAACCCATTAACACCCCTAATCTCGACAATACATGAAAATAGTTGGATTCTAACTAAGCACAGAGACCTATGGAATGAGAATGGGGTTTTCGACATTACTTTTTCTAGATGATATGGCATCCAACTCCACGGGAACTTCATCTCCAAATGTTGAAACAATGAACAAAGCAGGCTGGAATTTACTCTTTAAAAGATCTATCAAAGATCAAGAGGTGAGGAATGAGTTCACCTAAGGGAAATCATATCACAAGTTTCTTAAGTGAAAGACAAAAATAACGTGAAAGTTTGAGAATCTCAGTCTATTAACAGTTAGATATTGTTATTTGGCTCATTCAGGGTCCTTAGTGTAATACCAATAGAGGAATTCTTATTGATTGTTCAATGATCCTTGAAATACAAAAGGATTGGTTTTTATAGATAACCAACCTAACCATCTTAAAAAATAGCCGTTAATACCCAATGGCTAGTATATGACTAACAGCTAATTAAAAGTACTAATGACTACATCATATTCCCTTCATCTCAAAAGAAACTCGACCTCAAGTTTATGTAACTAGTTGAAAAGCATCCACAGCCTGGTATTCATATATACCTGAGACGTTGAAAATTGGGTTGATGTGTAAATCAACTGGTAAATTGATCTTGTATGCATTATCACCATATTTTGGCAGAACTTCAAACGGACCTAACTTCTTATTGTGCAGTTTGGTATATGTACCCATGGGAAATCTAGACTTTCGTAGGTAAACCGTGACCAAATATCCTTCCTTGAAGTGCTTTTCCCTGTCATGGCTATCCGCATTTGCTTTATAGGTTGCAGTAGCTTTCATCAAATTATTAGTGACCTCCTTATGCAGCTCGATTATGCGTTCCACCATTTGTTCAGCTTCCTAATTAAAATCAACAGTAGAATGTATGTTAGCAAGGTCCACAATAAGTCTAGGGAGTCTAGTATATACTATCTCGAAAGGGAACTTCCTTGTGGATCGGTTTTTCATATGGTTGTAAGCAAATTCGGCTTGAACAAGTGTAAAGTCCCACTACTTTGTAAGGGTGCAAGCCAAAACCGCCAAAACCGACAAAACCAACCGCTGCAATCGCTTCGATCCACCCCCTCGGTGAAAAACTGTAATACGCCCTGAGGAATTCCTACCAGCAGACTTCCTGCTATTGTAACAGATAGCAACAACCATTTCATCCGGACGGCAGCCCTTTCGAGGGTTCCTTAGGGACCGATTCACTCTGCGTAGATTGACTGAACGCAGAAAGCCTTCCACTGGCCGGGCATTTTCTAATAGGGGAAAAGCCTTCCATTTCCATCAAATGACCCAGCCTCCCCTAGCTCTTCCACCGTCCGAGCTCCCTTTCCCGCCTATGCTATGCTCCCCCGGCGCAGGCCTACCACGCTTCGCACCTGCAACGTCGGGATACTATTTGCCTCTCATCCCATGACGAAGTGCAGAGATCATTTCTTTGTCGGACGAAATCGATTCGACCGATTGCTCGGCTGTCGTCGGGTTCGGCTAAATAATATGCTAAACCCAAGTATTTCGGTTCGATTGCAGGTTCGCTGGTTCCAAACCGTATGAACCCGAACGGAACCGATATTATATATATATTATATATTTTATTTATTTTTCTTCGAATTTTGCGTGACAGCCAACCGTCACAGCCCGCACGCCTTCAGCTTCGCGTTCCGTCCGCCCGCCCGCCCGTTCCAATTCCATGTCCCTCCCACTCCCATTATTATTTATTCTGCTATACATCAATTATTCAATTGAATTTATGATTTTGAACTTTGAAGAGTCCCACTTGAATCCAAATTCCAATCCACAATGGCAATCAATTGACAGCCAATTTATTTCCCATTCAAATTTGAAATTCCAGAATCCACTGACACCACAATTCTGCGATTTCTTTCTCATTCAATTTCAAATTAGAGACATTCCCATTTCCCATTTTCCAATTGCTTGCTTGCATTGCAGCCACCGGCCACCCCTATCTATTATTCTATTCACTTCAGACATTCACAAATCACAATTTGGGGCACTTATTAATTACTATATTAAAATTTAACATAACTATTAAGTATTAACTAAGTTGGAAGACACCTGTCCAAAAAAAAAAACTAAGTTAGAAGACGGAAGGAACACGGAAGAAGTTGGATTGGAACCTTGGGCTTTCAAAAAAAAAAACTAAGTTGGAAGACGAAAGGAACACGGAAGAAGTTGGATTGGAACCTTGAGGCTTTATAAAAAAATTGACTAATTGAGGAAGAATGAGGAGGCCCAAACATGTATGCAGGCTCGGCCCGAAACCGCCAAGCCCAGCCCACACGTGCAAAGCCGCCCGCCCGAACCAAACCCGCGCCTCAATTCCATCTGCACGCACGCCGGTTACCCACCAAACCGAACCGACAGACTCGTCGGTTCATCGGTCGGTTCGGCGCGGTTTAAGAGGACTTGATCAGTTCGGCTCGATATTTAATATTTATAATATATATCTTCGGTTCGGCTTCAGTTCTGCCATCAAGCCGACCGAACCAAGTCGTTTACACCCCTACTACTTCGGTTTGTTACTGCAAGACACCATATAAGATTCCCTCAAGTTCTGTTAGTGACCTCCGTTTGTATCCGTTTGAGGGTGGCTTGTATTCCTGAATTTTAACATGAATTCCCGACCTATAAGGTGATGCTCCCATTGCTTAAGTGCTCTAATCAAAGCATAAAGTTCTTGCTCATAGGTACACCATTTTTGTCTAAGAGGTGTAAGTTTTTCACTAAAGTACTCGAGGGGATGGCCTTTCTGAGAGAGGACCGCGCCTATACCTACCTCTGAGGCATCTATGGCTACTTCAAATGGTTGAGAAAAGTCGGGTAAACCAAGGACAGGTGTGTTGCTTAACTTATTTTTAAGATTTTCAAAGCTGGAGGCTTGAACAGTATCCCAAAAAAATTTTCCATTTTTCAGACATTCGGTTAAGGGTGCTGCTAGTGTACTAAAAAGCTTGATAAATTTTCGATACAAGGAGGCAAGTCCTAGGAAGCACTGGATATCTCGAACAGAGGTAGGTGTAGGCCAATTCTGAATTGCAGAAATTTTAGAGGGATCTACTGTTATTCCGAATTGATTAATGTAGAATCCTAGAAATGCTATGTCGGTGGACATGAAGGAACACTTGCTAAGATTGATATGTAATTTATGTTTATGTAGGATTTCAAACAGAATTCTAAGATGTAGCAAATGGTCATCACAAATTTTATTATAAACAAGTATATCATCAAAATAGACAATAATGAAGTTATTAAGAAAGGGTTGCAAAACTGATAGGCCCCCGATCATTAAGCAATATGTAAGGATGAAGGGCAAGAAGGTAAAAGAATAGTTCTTGTGGGCCCAAGTTAGTTAGAGGGTAATTTGGTCTCTTAAAGGGATGTAGGGTGGTTATATCAGCTGCTGTAATTGAGGGGTGGGTATCTTTTTTGGCTAAGTTGTTCCTTGTAAGGAATTGCAGGAGAGGCTAGGGAGCTCTCGAATTCTCCCTCAACTTGTAAATTCCCCTCCGCATACATAAATAATAGAGCAGACTCTATCAAAAATCTGGTGCATAAGGCGAATGAATCTACTAGGGGCGTTGGATAATCCGAATGGCATGACTAGCCATTCAAAAAGCCCATCGTTAGTCTTGAATGCTTTTTTTCCACTCGTCACCAGGTCTGATTCGAATTTGGTGACACCCGCTTTTAAGATCTATCTTTGAGAAAACCCGGCCGCCATGTAATTGAACCAAAGATAGAACAACCGAGGAATAGGAAATTGATACTTGATGGTGATCTTGTTAATGGCCCGACTGTCCACACACATACGCCACGACTCATCCTTCTTTGGTGCTAATAAAACAGAAATAGCACAAGGACAAAGGCTTGGCCGAATGCGTCCTTTATTTAGCAACTCCTAAACTTGTTCATGAAGAATTTGGTATTCGGTTGGGCTCATTCTGTAATGCGGTAGGTGGGGTAGAGAAGAGCCTGGCACAAGGTCTATGCAATGTTGAATATCTCTCAAAGATGGTAATTCAATAGGGTCCTTTGTGATCTCATGAAAATCTTGCAGTAACCGGGTAATATCCAAATGTATTGAAGGGGCAGAGGATGCGGAAGAGTCCCCTTTAGCTACCAGTGCAAAAAGAATGGGCTCATCCTTTGGAAGAAAGGTTTTCCGAATATGAGAGAGAAAAGCTGCTTGGATGGGGAAGGATTATCCCAGCGGCATTTAGTATCCAAAGTGGTTGGTAAAAGAACGATCTTCTTACCCATCCAACTGAATTCATATGTATTATCATGACCTTTGTGTATTGCTTGAAGATCATACTGCCATGACGACCTAAAAGAATGTGACAGGCATCCATATCTAAAATGTCACAAACAACTTGATCATTGTATTGGTTCCCAATGGACAGGGTCATAGGAGAATTGTACAAACCGATTGAACGAGCCTCACCACCTTTGCAGATCCATGAAACTTTGTAAGGATAAGGATGTGGATCGACTTTCAAGTTAAGGGCAATGTTGAATTAGTTAGAAGTTAAGATTATGTGGACTTAGTTAGAAGTTGTTTTTGTCAATTATAAGAAAATAATTCTCTTGTATTCTTTCAAAGGATTGATACAAGACTATAAATAGTGGTCACAAAGAAGAAACTGAAACGAAATTCTTGCCTATTAGGATAAGGAAAACACTTACCTACTAGAACAAGAAAACTCAAATCTAAATATAATAGAAAAAAATAATTTAGCACTCCCCCTCAAGCTGGTGAATGAATATTCTCCATTCCCAGCTTGTTAACCAAATGTTCAAAGTTGTTGTTGTTTAATCCTTTAGTAAGAATATCTGTTATTCGATTATTTGTTGGTACAAATGGACTGCATATGAAGCCGCTGTCTAATTTCTCTTTTATGAAGTGTCTATCGATTTCAACATGCTTGGTTCTATCATGTCGAACTGGATTATGTGCAATACTGATGGCAGACTTATTATCACAAGTTTCATAGGCTCTTCCCATGGAACCTTCAAATCTTCTAAAATAATTTTTATCCAGAGTAATTCACAAATGCCCAATGTCATTGCTCTAAATTCTACTTCTGAACTTGATCTCGCAACTACATTCTGCTTTTTTCTTCTCCATGTTACTAAGTTTCCACCTAAGAAAGTATAATAGCCAGAAGTTGATTTCCTATCGTCTATCGATCCTGCATAATCTGCATCTGTATAAACTTCTAGATTGAGTTTATCGCTTTTCTTAAATAGTAATACTCTCCCAATAGTGTTCTTTAAATAGTGAAGTATACGATACACTGCTTGAAGGTGGACTTCTTTTGGACTATGCATAAATTGACTCACCACTCCTACAGCATATGCAATATCTGGTCTTGTATGAGAAAGATATATTAATTTTCCAACTAACCTCTGATAAGTTTCCTTATTTACTGGAGGACTCTCTTCAGCGGCACATAATCTATGATTTTGATCAATCGGCGTTGCCATTGGTTTGCTACCAAGCTTTCCCGTTTCAGACAGTAAGTCAATCACATATTTCTGTTGTGATAAGAATATGCCCTGTTTAGAATAGGCTACTTCTATCCCAAGAAAATATTTCAGTCTTCCCAGTTCTTTCACTTCAAACTCTTGGATTAAACAATTTCTTAGTTTATCTTGCTCATTATTATCATTACCAGTAACAATAATATCATCCACATAAACAATCAATGCTGTTACTCCCCCTGCAGCAGAATGTTTTATAAACAATGTATGATCTCCTTGACTTTGTTTATAGCCCATTTTCCTCATAACCTAAGAAAATCTACCAAACCATGCCCTAGGAGATTGCTTTAATCCATACAATGCCTTTCTCAATTTACAAACTTTATTTCCTGCTTGCTCATACCCTGGTGGGAGTTTCCTCTTCCTGATCGCCATATAAAAAAGCATTTCTTACATCATATTGTAACATGACCCATCCATGGTTAACAGCACGGGATAGAAGTATTCGTACTGTGTTCATCTTGGCAACAACTGTAAAGGTTTCAAGATAATCAACTCCATATGCTTGAGTATATCCTTTAGCAACTAACCGTGCTTGTGTTCCATCTGCTTTATACTTCACAGTGTATATCCATCGACAACCAACTGCTTTCTTATCTTTAGTCATATTAACCAACTCCTACGTTCTATTTTTCTCTAAGGCCTGCATTTCAAGATTCATTGCTTGTCTTCATTCTTCATGTTGTATTGCTTCCATATATGTTTTTGGAATATTTACCTGAGTAAGGTTCACCATAAAGCTTCTATACTGACTTGAGAGCTTGTCATATGATACAAAGGGAAAAAATGGATATTGAGTACAAGTTCGTTTTCCTTTCCTTAAAGCAATAGGCAAATCCATATCATTAGTAGATACTATAGTGTCATGCTCATTAGTGATATTTTTCTCGTCAATTTCAGTTCTAGAGATATGTTCAGACTCTTGGACTTGCTTATCCTTTTCAGTGTTCTTTCTCGAATAAACCTATAATGGCATAGTAGTAGGGGGGTTGGATGTCTCTAATGAGGTGTCTAAAGATGAAGAGGATTGACTAAGGTCCATGTTAGTAGGGTTTGGTGCATGTGATGGCAAAGGGTTTGAAAGGTTTGAAGGAAATGTGAGGTTAGGAATAGGTAAATTCTTATCTTCCAACAATATGTCCTCCCCCTGAAGATAAGGTGATGTAAACAAGCTGGTATCTTCATAAAAAGTGACACCGGCAGGGATGAAATACTTTTTAGAAGAAGGATGGTAGCATTTATATCCCTTTTGAGTATTCGAGTATCCAACAAAAATACATTTGAGTGCTCGTGGATCAAGTTTACCTCTTTGATGACTATGAACATGAACAAAAGCTACACAACCAAACACTCGAGGAATCGAGTTATTTGTCGTACGGAAATTAGGGTAAATTTTTGATAAGATATTCATGGGAGTTTTTTTATCTAAAGTAGCAAATGGTAGCCGATTGATTAAGTAAGTGGCTATCAGTATAGCTTCCCCCCAAAAGGATTTAGGAACACTTCTTTGGAAAAGAAGGGCACGGGTCACAGAAAGGATGTGACCAATTTTTCTTTCGGCAGCCCCATTTTGTTGAGGAGTTTCCACACAAGACGACTCATGAATGACTCCATGTTTTTGAAAGAACGATGTTAATGTTTGGTTGAAGTAGTCTCGAGCATTGTTAGACCTTAATCGTTTGGGTTTTATTCCAAATTGATTTTCGATCATATGGAAGAATGTTTGAATGGTAGAACCAACATCAGATTTTTGTTTTAGAAGATAAACCCACGAAACCCTAGTACAATCATCGATGAATACAATAAACCAGCGTAATTTGGAAGTATTTGGCACGTTGGAGGGACCCCAAACATCACTATGAATAAGAGAGAAAGGAACTGAAGTTCGTTTATTATTACTAGAAAATGGAACACACTTGTGTTTAGCAAATTCACAAATGTCACACTGTATTGAATCAAAACTAAAGTTTTGGAACAAATCCGGGAATAAAATTTTAAGAGATCTAAATGAGGCATGCCCTAGTCTATAATGATACAACCAAAGTTTATTTAAAGAGGGATGAGTTTGTGAGGAAACAAAGACTCGAACATCCTTCCCAACACTATCTTTGCCAATAGGTTCATTAAGATAATAAAGTCCATCTGTTTCTTTAGCAAGTCCAATCGTCTTCCCATTGCCCTGGTCCTGAAAAATACAAGAAGGAAAAAATGTTACTTTGCATCCCAAATCTTGTATCAAATTTCTTACTGATATCAAATCAACAGTTAACCGGGGTATATGGAGCACATTTTTTAAGGTAACGTTTGAATTTATTTGGACGTCTCCTTGACCAGCCACGGTTAATAGAGTACCATCTGCAGTAGATATTTTTTTATTGCTCGGACAAGGACTATAGGAGATAAAATGATAACTATTCTTTGTCATATGGTCAGTTGCACCAGAGTCAATAATCCAAGTAGAGAGTTTAGGATGTGAAGTTGTACCTGAAAAGGCTACTGAACATGTACCTTGATTAGGATTCTTTTTTAAGGTTTCCAAAAAACCCCTTAGCGTTTCAATCTCATATGTGTTTAGTTTTCCTTTTTCAGAAATCTCTTCTGTCACAACGTCTTTCTGACTTGATGAAATATGAGCTTGACTATTTCCTCTATTTGCATCACCTTTATTTGACCAATTCTTGGAATTCGAATTCTGATAGTTTTCAGGTTTTCAATGTAGCTTCCAGCATTTATCCTTGGTATGTCTTGGTTTCTTGCAATAAGTGCATACTACACGGTCTTTATTTCTTGTTTTTCCTACATCCCAATTGTTAGCTCCTATACGTTGCTCTTCATCAGTCATTTTAGTACCTCCTGTTTTCATGACCGATCCTTCTGTCTGTGGTTCCAGCATAATACTACGGCGAGATTTTTCACTTCTAATAATGCCAATAACTTCATTCAGAGATGAGAGATCTTTGCCCAAAATTTGTATTCGAACAGCATCAAATTCTACATTGAGACCAGCAAGAAACGTATAAATTCGGTCTTTTTCAACAAACTTTTTTAGAGTAGCAGCATCATCAGTACATTTCATATCAATGCATTGATAATGATTCAGTTCTTGCCACAAACTTTGAAGAATTATAGAATATTCTGTCACTGTTCGATTACTTTGTTTTGCTCCAAAGATACGAGTTTCGATATCAAATATTTGTGCATCATCTTTTACTTTGGAATAAGTTTGCTTCATTGTTTCTCATATGTCCTTTGCAGTCTTAAGAAACATACATGTATCACTAACAGTAGGAGTCATTGAATTCCATAACCAAGACATGATCATTGAATCTTCTTCATCCCATGCATCGAACTTTGGATCTTTCGGTTTAGGTCCTTCCCCAATAATGTGGTTCAATTTTCCTTTTCCTTTCGAGAAAGTTCGAATAAGTTGAGACCATTTTAAATAATTTTTTCCATCCAATCTATAACTAGGATGGATGTATCGTAGGTCTCCTATGGAAGATTTATTAGTCTCTTCCATGATAGTTTCTTTGGAAGCTTTGGTGGAATCCGTTGACTTTGATTAGAGAAAAGTTAAACAAATAACCTGAGAGCTGGATAGATTGAGTAAACCTGCTGAATCGGACCAAATCAAGTAGAACCGGACCAAAAATGACTGAACCGAGGCTAAACTGAACAGAGGTTAGAAACTGAACCAAGCCGAACCAGAAATCGTGAACCAATCCGAACCGGAAATCGTGAACCGAATCAACAAATGTTTAGATTTCCCTTTTAAAACCCTAGCAGCAACCCTTTACGACAGCAACCCTAGCAGCCACGCAAATCAGCAAATAGCGGCGGTGGCGGCGACGACGGTAGTCGGCGGAGTCCGCAGTGGGCGGCGGTGGTCAATAATAACATTGCAAATCTTGCCATTGATTGTACAACAGGTGCGAAAGAGAGTGGCGTTGATTTGAGGTTTCCACCATTGGTGTAAGGAGGACTCGTTAAATAACACAATTGACAGGCTCTCCCTCATCTAGTTCAACACATGGTTCTAAATATCCGACGACACGTTGACATATCCATGTTTTCATGAGTCCGACATCGACATGAGGGGTAAATCGACTTTTCCATCCTAGTATAAAAAAATCGACAAAATATGAAAAATATCAACAAAATATCGCTAATATATACATAATATTAATATTAATTATTTTTTAACTTATTTATAAATATGAAAATGTTTATTTATTAATTTAAATATTTTTTACAAATTTTTAATTTCTATAACTTTTACATAAATATACATCGACATCGACATTTTATCAATATTTCCATCGATATTTCCATGAAATTGAGACTTCAACATTTTCATTGACATCAACATTTAAAACATTGGTTCTATTCTACATAAGCAGTATCCTCTTCCACAGCAATAACTTCCTCTGGGTCGTAGTTGCCTTCTTCATCAACCAAGGCCAAGGCTCGCCTCTGTGGACATTCATTAGAGAGATGACCAACCTGGCCACATTGGAAGCATTTTCCTAATGTAGGTCGAGCATACTGTTTTGGTCCCTTATTGGCTGGAGTGTCGGTAAGTTTAGGTCGAGGATTAACAGTATCATATGTGGTTTTAGGCGCAATGGACATAGTAGCTCCTCCAGCTCCTCCAATTTTTCCTTAATCAAGATTAGTAAACTTGGTACTTACAGTTTTATCCCAAGTCGTGCGTCGAATAGGAGTCTTGAAACATTTCTTGTCAATCTTTTCATCTATCTTAGTAGCCATGGTGATAGCATCAATAAGGAGACCAATGGGTTGTATATCCATTTAATCCTGGATATCTTCGCGAAGGGCATCAATAAACCGAGCAACTTGTAATCTTCTGTCTCGGCTAAGTTCGTTCGAGCGCCAAGTCGATGAAATTCAAAAGTGTAATCAGCGATTGATTTTGCTCCCTAACGACATCTCTGGTACTGTTGGTAAAGTAGTTGTTCAAAGTTGATCGGCAACAATCGCTCAAGCATAAGGCGGAGCATCCACGGCCAGCTACGAATAGGTCGCTTACCCAGCCGTCGGCGGTTGATTTCTAGTTGATCCCACCAGGCAGATGCGCCGGACTAAAGCTTAAAAGCGACCATACGAACTTTCTTGGCCTTCGGCGTGTTGGTATAGTCGAAAAAATTTTCAACATCCATCTTGCCATTGAAAGGATGAAGATCTATTTTCATTTGGAAATCCGTGCAGACGCCACCCCTGTTATGATATTCTTCACGATCAACCTGTTATGATATTCTTCACGATCAAAGCGTGGGTTTGCTCGAAGAAAATTGTCGTCATCTTCTAACGAATCTGAATCTTGAACACGTAATTGTAGATCTTGGTGTCTTCGTCCGCGGTCTTCCACAATTTCAGCTCTTTCCGATGTACGCGATCAAATTCTTGGTTGATTCCGACGCTGATTGCCTTGATCTATATTAACCCTGTTTCCCAAATCCAGTCAAAGACGTTCTTGTTCAACTGAAATCAGCTCTAGTTGTCGTCCTAAATTCTCCAAAATTTCATGAATACTGTGAACATTTGCTCGTACCTCCCAAAGAATCTTCCATGAACATCAAGCGGTTGGTGGTTGACTTTGAGGATAACACTTGTGTAGTCGAAGGATCCACCCCAGGTCCTTTGCCGAAAGCCACCGTGTTCTTCCCGCCATCAGGTCCTACATTTGATTTAGGTCTCTGATACCAATATGGCGTAATACCAATAGAGGAATTCTTATTGATTGTTGAATGATCCTTGAAATAAAAAAAGGATTGGTTTTTATAGATAACCAACCTAACTAAATATCTTAAAAAATACCCAACGGCTAGATTATGACTAAAGGCTAATTAAAAGTACTAATGACTACATCAGTCCTCACATATTGTAAATGAAGAAGTGGCATGCTGAATGTGGAAGAGAGAATTAAAATCTGTGTGGGCTTCAACACTGCTAAGTGCTAATAACTAATGAAATACAACAGAGAAACCTTCGTACAAATCTCTCACGATGCCCTATGCTAATTCTTTTTTTTTTTTATGAGATGCATACATCAATGCAGAAAAAGTAAGTGGGATGCCAACCATCTTTTTTCCACATTGTGTACACACAAACAGGAGCTGGAATAAAGTCCAAAGGTGGTAGATTGAATTTCTCCAATAAATATTATTGATGGCTTTTGGTAGTGCTAGTTCGGACCCAATCTCTCATTCTGTGGCTTAATGCTTACAAAGCACTTCTTTCTTATTTGTTGTTGGAAATGAATAAATGAACTTCAAAGAAAAATGCACGAAGTGGACAGATTTATGGAATTTAGTAAGATTTATTGCATCCTTTTGGACCTCATTAAATAAAAAAATTTAATAATTACTCTACTTTTCTATTAAACCAACAGGGAAGCTTCTATATAACCTCTTGCCCTGGGGAACGCCTCATCTCCCTCCCCTCCTTTTTATAACATTTTCTAGTAAGGAAAAGAAAATTAAAATAATGCATCCAGCATCTACTAAAACACATACCTCGTTTAACCTTAGGTCCCGACCATATTGCAACTGTGTGCTAGAGTTAAAAATATGTTCCATACCATCTGTTGTAGATCCATCAATTGAATCTGCATCCTCAATCTTGCCAGCGTCTGATCCCATTGTATCACAAACTGCTGAAGGAATTGTTACAGGATGCAGATGCAGCATGTATGGAGTAGACATAGAAATTAAATTCATATTTGTTTGTGTTTCAAATTCCTTGGGTTTGCAAGAATATGCCAAACTGGACATGGCCAAATCTTCCCGCCCAAGGAGTGCATATGCTGCTGCAGGCCAGTCATTTGGGGGAGATTCCCGGCACTTATCTAATGCCTGTGAAGTTTAGAAGCAAATCATTCAGATGGTGTACAATTGTGGTTGCAATTGAAGACAACAAAGAAACCAATTTGGATAAAACTCCATATCTTCAAAGAAAACATTGTTCGTAATAATTGTTTCAAAAAAAAACATAAGAGAATATAGAGTTTACACTACACTACATTCTGTATAAAACATTTAAAAAAAAAATAATGCAAGAAATTTATATTTTATTTGTTACCTAGAATAAATGCATGCATATATGGCACAAAAATATTGAAATTCCATTAACAGGACTACACACACCATTTTCCATTCATACATTATGAACTCATAGTAACACCAAACCAAAGCAATAAATGCATCAATTTCCAGTCGGTGGCAGGAAGAACATCTTAAATAAAGAAATTGCATAACATTAAAAACTTCCTGTAACCGTCATAATCCTATTATGTAACTTACGTGTCTCAAGGGAAGAGATACACCAGAAGGCAGTAGGTCGAGCTGCTGCTGCCCAAATGCCTCCCCAACCATTGCTAAAACTACGAGCTCCTCATTTGTACTATGTGATCCAGTTGCAATATTACAGTAAACACCCGTAGAGAGTTTTTTTCCTGTCGGCTTGGAACCAGCAAGCAAACTATAGAAGGAGACTATTCTCCTTGCCCAGCTTACCACACAACTTTCTTCGTTAAGAATTAGAGGTGGTAGATCAATTAACTTAGCAGAATAATGACCATGTAGCAGACAATTCTCCAGCCATCTGAATAAACTAGGAGGTTTTTTCCAAGAACTTGAGGTTATGCACACTCCAACTTGTTTAGCAAGGCAAGGGAAATCACGAATATAATGATCCAAATAGCTTTGCTGACCGAGAAACCATGACATATCACATAACAATGCTGACAGAAGTTCCAAATCCCTAGAAAAAATAATTAGTTACGAATAAAGTAGAATAAATGCAAAAAAATGAAAAAAAAAATTATGAATCATGCATGTAAAGGTTATAGATGCAGGAAAAATAATTTCTTTACGTGCATATAAAGAAGACAATCAGCATTCTAGGCATGAAGAAAAAATCCAGTCCATTCAGAGAGTTATTAACAGAGTTTAATTTTTTCTTTATATCCATGAGTGTGTAAACCAAACACACATCAACAAATTTCACGGGACAATCGTCCAATCCTAGAACATTGTCTCCAAAGAAACTCATAGAATTTGATTGTCAAGGTTTGAACTCATTCCAAGCCCCTTATTTTACTAGCCCAACTAACTATTAGGCCAACCCATTGTGGTTGATAAAAAAACTTGATTTGAGGTTATTACTAGTTCCCAACTAAAAAGCACGAAAGATCCCATGCTTTGTCAAGATTATAATTTTTAAACTAGAAGCTGCCAGTCATGCAGCATAATGTATGAACAAAGCTTTGCTGGAGTGACTCCCTCTCATTAACTGGATAGTAGGTTATTCAAATATTAAAGCAACAATTTAAGAGAAGCACAACTAGCCTGACGAGAAAAGGAGTAAAAAGAATGAAATATAGAAGCAACATTCACCACAACAACAACAAAAAAAAACATTACCGTTTACGAAGCTTCTCCAGTTTCAAATTCTCATACACTGCATGCAAACAATCGAGACTCTCTGCCAATAACTGAGAGTAAAATGATTTTTCTGAACTCTGAGCGGTGTCTTGAGTTATGTAAGAAGGCTTTGATCTGTATGTATCACTTGACGTTCCAAACCATGTACCATCAATAAAATTACGTTCACCGAAGCTCTTGTGAAACTTGCTGCTCACAAGAAACTCCCATGATGTGCCTGGCTTCAAATTCGAAAGATCCTTCTGGAGACCAGTATACTTTTTACATATTTGCATAATAACACTACAAAAGGAGTCCCATTCTGTGGTTATGATAGAGTTAACCCCTGTTGAACTGGAAGATTCTCCATCCTCCCAAAGAAGACCAAAAAAATGATTATAAAGGGAAGTCGGAAGCCCCTCAGCCAATGCTGTAATGCAATCAGTGACCAACAAAGACAAAGGACTTCTGCGTAACGAACACCTAAACATCTGCACGACAAAAGAGAATAGACTTGCTAAAGCCACGAAGATCCCTAAGAAATGGGAAAGGAAAATGATAACAATATGAACTGTAGAAGACATAACAGCCTACCTGACCGTTGTTTGTTATTATGTTGAGGCGCTCCTCAACAGCGTCAGTCAAACCAATTATTTTGCAGTCATGGGAACCAGATGCTGCATCAGGAAGGTCTGCAATGTGTGTTAATGGTCCTTTACACACAGGAGGTAGCATGTATCGGCACAAGCATTGCTTCCCTGACTGTACGTTGTCAAATTGTATTTGATTATGAACTTCACTTAAATGCAAACTTTAACCAGAAAGAAAGAAGGGAAAAAAACCCTAAAAATCATACAAAAAGAAAATAGAATGAGCCCGTTCCCACCGCGCTCACGGCCCGGCTGGGGGGGGGGGGGGGGGGGGGGGGGGGGGGGGGGGTTGGTGGGTGGGAGTCCCAATTGTTCAGTACCATAAGCAAGACTTTTTTTTTAACAAGATACGAACTTTTCATTCATAAATGAAAATGAATTCAAAGATACAAACTCCCATAGGAGTGAAGGTACAGGAAGTACCATAAGCAAGACTTGAACTTACATAAAGGAAAAGAGTGCTATCTGCTGCCAAAGCAATGATGTCTGAATAGGGCAGAAGGCCCACCTTAACTCTGGAAGAGAAAACAAATGCAGAAGCTTATCTCCAAATAGTGGTAATACAAATTGTCTCACGAAAATAAACAAAAAAGAGCAATACCTTGGCCGCGTTACACGCACAGATGCAGCTGCAACTGCAGATATGCTCCAACTCATGTCAGGTTTAACATCAAAGAGAATCTCATTGTTTATTTCAGCACTCTGGAGCCTTATACATAATAATTTCTTTTGTTCTTTATGAAGAAAACATATAATAGGAGACGTGTCATCATCGGTTGCTAAAAATACCTAGTTAAAAATTTTCACAAAAAAAAATCAAGGCAAGAAGGGATAACAAAATTATAATAATGTAGTATATACACATAAAGGTCAGACACTGTAGATCAAATATAATTATAATATATGGAGACCATTGTGTAAAATATGTCTTCACGTAACTAAGTAGAGAATGTACTAAGTAAACTAGCACCTTACAAGCAGCAGTCTGGGCACCCTTCCCCTGCCATATTCTTTGGAAAGATAAATATCTTGGCAATACGCCATCAGGGACTGCATCTGATGAACTGATATTTTCCATCATATGGTTAGAATTCATGTAATGAGCAACCCACACAGAATGATGCATTTTTCCTACACATAAGATAAAAACAATTATCAACGTGAGTGGTATGTGCAGGGATGTATATAATACGGAAGGAATAAGCCATGATTAATAAACCTCTATTGTAAGATGCCATCAGAGGAATCTGATCACTTGTCCAAATTGTTCTTTCATCAAATTCCTTCATGATGTTCGATTTTCCTCTTTCCTCGATATAAGTTGGCTGCAATATTCAATAAAATCTATTATGAAACTTTTTTTTTTTGTGAAATAGGAAACAACTCTACAATGATATTTAGAAAGTTGTCTTCCTTTAGGAGTTCGCAAAAAACCACTCAACAAGTGTAACCTACTGTAGGAACATATATGCCAAAAGCACTTACGTTGAAAGCTTACACAAAAATAAATAAATAAATAAACCAACTAGAATGTTACGATAGGAGACTAACAAAATTTACTAGGCAAGGCACACTAAGAAGAAGCTTGAAATTTAGCAGTATCTATCCTTTCCTCCCACTCCAAAACTTTCTTTTAAAATTCTTTGGTTACTTTCCTACCAAAGCACCCACATGACTGCTTTAATGGCATCAATCCACACTGCTTTACTTTTGAACTTACACCATAAAGTAACTCTAAGGTATTGTCCTTCGCACATTTCTCAAACACCAATGAGGAGCGAACACATACACAACATTTCCTGCTATATGAATGGTGAAAGAAAATGTTGGTTGGTTCTCCCAGCCTTCATACACAAAACACGATACATAGAGTAACATTGGGGCAATCTTATCTGCTGTATTAATGCAACCCAATTTTCAAATGATCCAAGTCTTCCATCAAAAAATTGAATTTCATCATGCCTACTACAAGTTTTTGCTTCTTATCCAAAAATAATAATAATAATTCATTCATACTACGTGTCCTCCTCAATCCACTAAATTTATTAGAAGACTAGCGAGTAACATTCTAATACCCCTCAATGCACTAAGGTCCCTACAATAAATTATTAACAAATAAGGTGTGGTTGGGTGTTCCAGTAAGAGGCTGGAGGAGGGACATCTTGTCCCTTGGTCCTTAAGATTGTTTCCTCACCTTGGTGGTTTTTTGAATGGAAGTGTTGCCTTGTTTCTTTTTTTGGATAAAAGACAGAAATATATAAGTGTTACCTTGTTTCTTATCAAATAATAATAATAATAAATGAGAGAAGAAATAGAAAACCCATGAATCCCCTTCAAGCATAAGTTTTTTTCTTTTAGAATAAGCAATTCATTGATGAGATGAAATCACAAAAGATGGGGAAAGATAAACCCCAAACCAAACAGAATTACAAAAGCATAAGTTGTTGTAACATACAAGTAACTTCAAATCTTGAAAAGAGGATAGCTATTATGGACGAATTTATAAAATAGCAAAAGTATAACATAAAATTCACTAAATGAGAGAAAATAACCCTAACAATATAGAATATATTATAGGTAAAAGAGGATAGCTATTGTAAGAGACCTGTGGTGATTCTAAAGGATCCTTCAGGATCAGATGTGTCGATATAAAACTTTCACCTTTGCAAATATGATCAAATGTACAAGGAAAACTGGCACTGTTTTGCGAACTATGCCCAGACTCTCTTCTAGGACGAGCTATATCACGTATGCCAACTAATGGGCTTGAGGAAAATGGAACATGAACAGGTGAATTTGCCTCAACCGCCTGTTCCATCAACAAACCAAATGGAAACGACCATATTGATGTGACCGTACGAGAAATAGGAATCGTTACAACTTCACCTGTTGAAGAAAAATACCATCTCAATTTCATTGGCACGAAACATTCACCTATTAACTTCAAACACTGAAGAAAACAAATCAATTCAAAAGTAACAACCAGCCCACGTAGACTGTTGCATCTCTTATTATATAGGGAATAACTACCATATAGAATAGAATAGGTGGGAACTTTTTTCTTCTAGAAGACATGCAATATTAGAAATGTTTTATTCGAGAATTTAACTCCATGCTTGCTACATCAGCAGCATTATAAGTATAAAAACCCATCAGTTCTCATGAGATATTATTGATGGACCCTATAATTTTTTTAAAAACAGAAAAAAAGAAACTTTCATGAAAGAAAGGATCGGTAAATTGACTTGGATCTTAAGAGAGAAAAAGACAAAATGGACAAGAAACAAGAACTTTGGTTGAACCTGAAAAGGCCATCACACACAAACACAAAGAGCACCTCAAGTACACTGAAACATCAAGTAGAATATTCATGCATCCTAAATTCTTCATCGTTCTTGAATTCCTCATCCCAACATTATCTTATGATGGCAGAATATGCAACAAAGATATAGACGCTTATAATCAATACACACATGTGCAAATATATTTTTTCTTTTCTTTATATAACATAAAAGAAGAAACGCTCAAGGATACATCAAAAACTAAAACAATATTCATATATCATCTTTGGATGCCTCTTGGTCTTTGCACCTGATGTGTTGTAGATTGTTAAAGAAGCAGTTTGTAGGACACAAAGAAGAGCTTCAGTCATATCCCCCAAACGACACCAGCAAACCTAATATTTTGGGCCAAAAAAAGTGATATAAAGAAAATTAAGCAGGTTTAAGAGGTAGTAAATCAGACAGCCATGTTTATCTTCAGATTAAAGAGGAATAAGAACAAAAGGAAGGACTTGTTATAAGTTTCAGAAAACAGAAAAACCAACACTCTGGACCAAAATACTAAAGCGTGAATATATTCAAATTAATGATATCAGTTTAGAGACGAGCAGATAATACATATTGAGGAGCACACATGATCAGGAAATTTGACTTGCATAGATTATTGCTTCACTACCATGCTGAGTATATTTACATCAGAAGAAAACAGGTGAGAATCTCGTCATCTCCTACAACTGAGAAATATGTTTAAGAAAAAATGCTAAACCTGTTCGCTCAAAGTATGACCGTAAATGTACAGTCCCTCGTCTTTGAGCCATGAACTCATAAGAACTGACCCCCACACAGTAAGCAGGAGAGTGAGAAATGCGAAGTGGAAGAGAGAGGGAAGAAACTCAACACCCCAAAACTGAAAATCTGGTCCCGTACAAAATTGCATGTTCAGGAAAGGAAATGGAGAGTAATAAAATATGATGGAGCATGCAAGAAGAATAAATTCGAGAAGGAACAAAACCAATGCCCCTAAAGAAAATCTCGTACTAGATTTCAACTGTAGGGAGGAAACAGAGAAGTAAAAAAAAAAAAAAGAACATTCATCGAGCATGCAAAATGGTCGAATTTAAAACAACACAACTATCGTAATTTGAATTAAAATGTACACAAAGTTATAGAGTTTCTCAGAAAAAGTACTACCTTGATAACTGGAGATGGTAAGGTAAATCTCTTAAACACTCGCGCACCAGTAGACCAAATGATGCTGCACCCATAAAAACAACAACAACAAAAAATGATTTAGACAAAAAGCTACTAAAACAAAATTCCTTTCCACAAAAGAAAGAAACTCCACTTAATTAATGGCATTCATTAACTGAATTAGGTTATCACGACCAAATTCAGCATCCTACATTTCTACTGCAATGTGTCCACAAGGAACTGAGCAGGGAATTGAAGTAAAATTTACCGGTTTCCTCTAATAAACAGCTCGTGATCACTTTGATTGCTGGTGGCGAGGCACGATGCAATGTTACCGTCAGTTTCATCGCGCTCCCTAGCGATCTCGGGATCGAACAGGAAGTAATCGTAGTCTTGGGGAACACTGTCGGCGGGCTTTCCATCAAGAGCTTCGGCGATCAGACCAAATGGCTTGAAGTTGCCGAGCACCGTCAGTTGGCGAACGCCCGGCGACATTTTTTGTGGAGCTTCGTTGAGAGCAACAATGGCCGTGGGAGTGGAGTGCCGTCTTCGTCTCCCGCGCTCTTTTTCTGATTTTCTTCTCTTTTTTCCTTATTAATAAATATTTATATGCTTCAGAAATATATATATTTATATTGTTTTCATTTTTCCCTCTTTTTTTTTCCGTTGTTCAAGCGAAGCAGGAGCGGTGCGGCATAGTGATTCGTCGGGTTTTTTGAATGGCTAAAACCCTAGAATTCGGTGTTTGGATGCGCCGATAAGATGAATGCTGATCCGGTTATGATCCTGTCCCGGTCTCTACTCGGATACCAAGTTTATTTTCTTCCTTTTTTAATATATATTTTAATTCTTAATATTTAATTGTTTATTTATTTAATCTATATTTTTTTCTTCCTTCTTCCTCTTTATATTTGGACTATAACTTTCCACCAAAGTTTGTAAGTTAGGATCTCATCCTCATATACTGTATTAAAAAAATTAAGTAACCTTATCTTAAAATAGGAAGATTAAATAAGAACTTTATAAATGATAAAAATGAACTTTAAAAGGTATATTTAATTTT
Organism: Momordica charantia; assembly: GCF_013281855.1. Lineage (NCBI taxonomy): Eukaryota > Viridiplantae > Streptophyta > Magnoliopsida > Cucurbitales > Cucurbitaceae > Momordica > Momordica charantia. Next base: position 24,896,778 of record NW_028275167.1, on the reverse strand, counting down.
TTTATTATTTTTAATTCAATGAATGTATAACATTATTGTACATTTTTGTAAAGGTAGATATTAATTTTAGGCTAAATATACGTAAAGGTTAAGTAATCTTTATAGTCGAGGGGAGATGATGGAGTGTTGCTTAGAACCCCAATCGACCTGCAGAAATGGTGGGCCAAGCACATAAAAACGGGAGGGTCGAGTATACCTTATGAACACCCCCAAGCGGTTGAGGTGCTAATAAATTCACTAAATGAAATGTATTACACAATATCGTAATCGTACCTCATACGTTGCCGCACCAATTTGAAATGGCAGGATAAGGATGCATAATGTCGAGATGGGTCCTTACACACCCCTATTGGTCGGTTGCCATCTCCCTCTCTGTCCATATATATGAAAGGAAGAGGACTAATGAGGTCAGTTAACCCGAAAACTCAGACACTATTTCTTAGGAGAAATTGGCACACATACTCTCACTCTCACTGAGATTTCTACTTCTTTATTCTACTTACTCTCATCTTACATTCTAACTTTAGGCACGTCAAAGTGTATTCGGCAAGCACCCACCAATACTAGATTTATGTGAGCATGTACGTTGAGCTCGAAGATGAAGACGTATGTGGCACCTATGTGGTACTAGCCTGGAAATTGGCATCAACATTTATGATTTTTCTCAATTTAGTTATTAATATTTAATATTCTAAAATTTTCCCTTAATGTATTAAAAATTCTCAATTAATTAGGTATTTACCATAAAAAAACCATTAAATATTTTTTCTTTTTTTATTATCAACCACATGTCGGTGGTGGCAATGATTCAAACTTTCACTCTTTTGATCAATGATGTATGCTTTAACCAGATAAGTTATGTTAGCAAAAAACTAAATTTGTTAACCAAGCTAAAGTAATATTAAATTATTATTTTGTTAACATATTTGGACACGCACCATTTAGCTAGAAAACAAATGAATTTTGTTACTGGTGAGTCTTAGTTTCATGTGTCAAAAAAACTTTCAAACAACAATTTAATGTCCCCAACTATATTAATGAAACAGTAGTTTAATAATTTATCAACTTAATTATCGTTAACAATTTTTTTCAGTGACAATTGAAATTTTTAATACACTCAATGTAAAATTCATAATTTGCAAAAGATTAAATTGAAATTTGACTAACAGAATATAGATAATTATCTTGCATATTCAGCTTTTAATTTTATGATGTGAACTGAAAATTATGGGAAAATTTTCCTATATGTGAAAAATGTGTTCATACATCATTTATACATACATATATATAGAGGCCAACATCTTTTTAAGCAAAAAAAAATCATTTTTTTTTTCAAAGGTACATTCTCTCTTACTAATTAACAAATCATTATTTCAATTCACCATTTATCTTCCCTATTTATTTGTGTCATTTTTCTTTCACATTGTTATTTATTACACTTCAATTTTGGTCGGTCTCGGTGTGTGGGTTTATGATGGTGGAAGGGAGGAGAGAGAGATTTCTAGGTGTATATATATTTTTTAAGGAAATTACAAGATTATATATCACAAAATAAGTATGTATTTTTAAATCCAGAATTACGTTTAAAATTTTACAAAAAATGACATATATTGCATATTTATATTGAGATGACACCAATCAAAAACTGCTTCGTGATTCTTATTAGGAGAATTAAAAAAGTAATGATAAATACATATTTATTTTATTTCATTTAGTATAAGTTTCTTCTTTACTAAATTTCTTCTTTTAAAAGATGTATGTAGCTAGTTTTTAGGTGCTGACTCAACAGCATTATTGATCATCATTAAAATTCTAACAAGTACGAGAAAAGGGATATGTTTTCATATTTTTCAAAAAATAAGAAGCTATCAAAGTTTGTGATGATTGCTTACATATTTAAGTATTTATTCTCAAACGAGAGTTGTGTGGCATGATGTAACATTTTTTTAAATTAATACATTGTTCGAGTTTTATTGTCTTTTTGACTTCATCGATCGACTGACTGGTTTGCTCGACTTTGGTTGATCCAACTAGTTTTTTAGAAACTTAATTCATGCATTCCTAATTTGTTTGTTGTGCACCCAATTGTGTAAAATTATTGATCATATTGTTTCAACGTCTACTAATTTATTGTCTGCTCACTGTTTTTTGAAAAAAAAAAGTATTGGATGTGACTAACATAATATAATTGTCTTGTAAACTATGTTTGGCAAATTAAAAAATTATCATTGGTATGATGATTTTGAAAAATAAATTTTACTTAAATATTTTTTTTCTTAAATCATTGATTATACAATCACTCTCAAACGCACTCTTATTATTTGAAACACGACTTTATAGTCTCTCTAATACATTAATTGTATAATAATTGTTAATTCCTACGAAATTTATCAATCGTTTTGAAGCATCCTTTCGTAGTATATTGCCTCACCTAAAATTAATATGGTTGAGTTGAATATGTTTTGCAAATTATAATGTTGTCGATGTACTATTTTATGTTTAACGACAATGCGTTTAATTTAAAATTCAAATATTTTTAAAATACACATTATAAATATGATTAAATATTCAAATATTTTAATATTTAGTTCAAGTTATTAATACATTAATTAATAATCGAGTCCTGCCATGTTCAATATTAAAAACTAGTAGTATATTTTTACACAATAATTAAAATAGACATACATATAAAAGTTAATATATCAGTACACATACTTAAAAGTTAACATATTAGTACACATAAGTTAGCAAGCTATTTGGTACGGCCCCATTAGTACATGCAAACATAATTTAACATTGTCGCGATGCTCACCGCCGTACATTCTGAAACTTAAGTTATGATTAAGCCCAAGATTAGTTTAAATAAATATATTACATACTTTTGAAAATGCGGAACCTGCCTTCTATTAGAGTGAAGTATTTGTATATATCATTCAACTGTTTTTCAGTCGACAATTCAAATATCACACAACGAAATAATATTGTACTGAATGTTACATCTCTTGCCAATTGAAATCATTCCCATGTCGAAATTGAACTAAGTTCTTCTTATGAAGTCATAGGTCATTCCTCACTTCGACACACATATATCGAAACAGCAAGAGTCATGTATTGTGCTTTAATTTTGCCTCGTTTAAAAAAAACATATTTTTAATCTTTCAAGACCACTTCAAAATTGCATTCCCACACTGTTAATTAATTAGGCTTTAAATAAATATGAGACTGTTTAAAAACAAATTTAAACACTTTTTTTATTAATTATTTTTTGACCAAGCTAATACGTCACGTCAACAGCATAACAGAAGATTCAAAACTCACATGCAAATATTGAAAGAGTCCGAAAGCCAAGGAAAAAAGAAAGTAAAAATTCAACCAACTGCCACTCCTCCACGAGATTATGGTGATGCAGCCATATTTTGACTTTACACAGCAAAAAAATAAAATAAAATAATAAATAATAAATAATAAAAGTAGTGTGAGAAGAGAAGAGAAGAGAAGAGAGGAGAATTTTGGCAATTGGCATATTCCACCGCCCACCGACGGCGACGACCAGCGCCGGTCCGAAACCACGCAATAATAATAAAAAATTGCGGCTCACTGGAAACTGGAAAAGGCCGTATCTTTATAAAAATCTCTGACCAACACGTGGAGCAATCAAAACTTGCCACGAACCACCAAAAAGGAAAGGTCCAGAGCAGGAGGGGACGAATATAAGACCCAGTCAAACAGCCAAGAGCCAGCAATTTAAGATGTGTTTTTGACCATTGAATTTTAATTTAATTAATCCTATACATAGAAGAGGGAAATTACAGCAGCACTCACGTGCACCAGCGCGTGTTGCATCAGTGCAATTGCATGGGATTTGTAAATTATAATATAATATAATCTATAGTATATACAAAAGGTGGAATGAGGAAAAACTTCTATATACCATTTTTGAACTCTCATTATAACTCTCTTCACTTCTCTTTTGATGGCAATTGTGTCATTTAAATACAAACTTTTTCTCTCTCAATTTATCTCTTCTTTTCCATCACGATCTCATCCCTCTATTTTCTCTTACTAATATTATCTCTCTTAATTATTCTTTTATTAACTTTATCTTTCTCATTGATTTGTTTTTAACTTCTTTCATCTACCACATACCCTCCCCCAATCCTTTCATCTTCCTAATCCCCTTCCAATTATCACATACTCTCTCCCAATCCTTTCATCTTCCTAATCCCCTTCCAATCCATATATAAATATGTGTTCTCTCTTTCTCATGTCAACCAATAATCAAGAGGTGGTGGATGGAACAAAGTGGAAAATTTTCCAAGTGGTGTGAATGTATGAAAATTACTCTCTTGCTTTAGCAACGACAACAACAATGCACATATGGGTGATCGAGAGGAGAATTGATAGTGAAGAGAAACCAAATTAAAGCTGAGTTGATGACATCGGTTCACCTTCCTCAAATTTATCATTGTTCAGATTGAAAGAAATTCTAAAGTACGATGTATCGAGATAGTGGTCGATGAAATCGAGATAAAGTAAAATTCGATTATTCTCATAATTTAGATAATAAGAATGCTTATGAGTTTGATTTTTATTTATTTATTTTTTAAACTGATGCTTTTGATTTATATATGTCAAATGTTGTAATTATCTTTACAAGGTTAGGGTAAACAAACAAGTTTTATCCCTCTCAATATCATCAGGTTGGACCTTTTAGGGTTTACTCTTTCTCTCACTCTTACCTTTCTTTTTCATTCTAGAATGAACAAACTCAATGATTTAACGTCACACAATTTAACAAAAATAAAATGTAAGATAATAATTTATAATCAAGAAAATTAGAGGTAAATTAAGAACGTTCATTCATTAAAAAAAAAAACTTGCACGTTGGTGTTTTTTCATCTTTTTTACACTTCAAATTTGTACTTACTTTTCATGCTAATCTTTCATCATCTTCTTTTATTACAACAATATCATACATTAAATTTATATTTATATATAATCACTTTCTTTCTTTAAAATGATAATATTATAAACTTAAAAAACACTATTTATTTTACTTTAATTTAGAACTACAAGATTCTACGTGCAACGCACGTGTTTCTTACTAGTAAATAAATAAAATAGATGAATAAAAACTTGTTTTACGTTGACCGGTACATTTAAAATTTAAATAAGCATGTGAAGTCCCTAATATTCCAGATAATTGTCAGTTTTGTGCTTTAATCTTTTAAAAAAATCATTTTTATTTTTATGTGATTTATTTTTCAATTAAGTCACATTTCGTACTACGCTCAACCTGGTGTTATTAGTTAAGTCACATGAATATGTTATATAGACAAATTTTCAAGTATGTACTACTTGAAACCTGTCTTTATCATTAGTATTCAACTATCTAATCAATAAATACATTATTTTATTTTGTTATTTTAGTGGAAGGAAATATTTTTTATACAATAGTTTTTATTACTTGAATACTAATCGAAAAAAGTAGAAATTTTATGTTTTTTAAAATGTTACAACTTTTCAAAACTTTTAAAATATAACATAAATATTTTATATTACATTTAATTTAGAATTGGATTTGAGCTATCATATTATTTATTTTATGCCTCTCGAATGATTTTAAAAGTTCCTTGAAAAGATCGCGAGTCAAACCTCCCTAGAACAAGATAAAATTATTATTAATATATATATATTGAAAAAAAAGAGAAGAAAATAAAAAAAGAAGGAAGAAGAATAATAAGAAGAATCGAGAGAGTTGTTGGCCGCACGGACCCGGTAAGAGCGTGAAGCCGAATGATTCAATTTAGCCATTAATCCACGTGGCAGAGGATCGAACCATTTCAAAAATTGGAAAGAAAAAAAAGAAAAAAAAAACCCAAAAATTGACTTTTATTAGTAGCGGAGTCAACCCAAAAGTATAATATTCCCTTCTTCGAGAAAGTGCAGTTAAAGAAATCCAAACACGACTAAGACGTGACTCTCTCCATCCCCGTATATAAATAGCCCACCTCCTTCCCTTCCCCTTCCATTCTATTGCATTCATCTTCTTCACAGACAGAAACCAGAGAAAAAAGGGCAGCACGCATAAGCAAATAACCAATTTCAAAATTGAAAAAATCCAAATCAATATGTGCGAAGTCGCAGTGCCGAAGACTCCATTGTTTTCGTCGCCAGAGATGGTTTCACTGCTATACAATAAGTCATCGCTCAACTGTTCTCGTTCTTCTTCTTCTCCTAGATCGGTGTCGAGCCCGAGGAAGATTCATGTTTCTCCGTCGTCTCCGCCGCCGCCGTGTCAGCCATCTGTGTTGCCGTTGGCTGTTGATACGGTTCTGAAGAGGAAGAGGCCGGCAAGGATTGCCGTGCCGGTGATTTCGTCCGCGGCCGTTAGTTTTGGATTTGGATTTGAGTCGGAGAAAGTCGAGGCGATGGAGGAGGAAGGGGAGGGATATTCGGTTTATTGCAAGAGAGGAAGGAGACGCAGCGCTATGGAGGATCGATTCTCGGCCAGCGTTGGAATTCGTGGAGATTCTCGACAGGTACTTGGATATTAGATCTCAATCTGCGCGCGGCTTCGTTCCGTTTGATTTCAGAATTAACGCAACTCGTAAGATTAAATCATATCTGTAGATCTGTAGTTTCTTATTGTTCATTTTTTTTTCCGTAACAGGCTTTCTTCGGAGTTTTCGACGGGCACGGCGGAGCAAAAGTGGCAGAAATCGCCGCGAAAAGAATGAGCAAGAACGTGATCGATGAAGTAGCGAGAAGAACAGAATCGGAACTCGAGGAAGCAATCAAGGACGGCTATTCGACGACCGATCGAGAAGTATCAGAGGAAGGCGTCAGCGGCGGCGCCTGCTGCGTCGCCGCATTGATCCGGAACGGAAATCTCGCAGTCTCCAACGTAGGCGATTGTCGCGCCGTGTTGAGCAGAAGGGGAAAAGCAGAAGCCCTAACGTCCGATCACCGCCCGTCCAGAGAAGACGAGAGAAATCGGATCGAAAATTCGGTAAGGCCAGCACCTGTTCATCGATAATCGAATCAATTTGGCGATTGATTTGAAGATCATATTGTTCTTAATTTGAATATATGTCGTTCACAGGGTGGTTATGTAGATTGTTGCCGTGGAGCGTGGAGAGTTCAAGGAACACTAGCAGTGTCGCGAGCGATCGGAGATGGACATTTGAAACAGTGGGTGATATCGGAGCCGGAAACGAGAGTGGTGAAGATTGAGGATGATTGCGATTTCTTGATTCTTGCTTCTGATGGTCTTTGGGACAAGGTAACCAATTAATTAACTAAGCCATTACTCGTACAGCTCTCAACACAAAATATCTACACAAATTTTAAGATTATGAAAAAAACTGAAATTAATTTCTTCAATTTTCCAGGTTACGAATCAGGAAGCGGTAGATATAGTGCAGCCGCTGTGCGTAGGGGCGGAGAAGCCGAAACTATTCTCGGCGTGTAAAGAACTCGCCGCCTTGTCCACATCGAGAGGCTCAATCGACGATACGAGCGTCATGATCATCAAATTACCATCCTTTATCTGAACTATCCGATCATCGTAATTAACCCCTAGCCCTACGCCATAGCCAGAGCCATAGCGTAGCCAGAATATTAATTAATTGACAGTTTTTTCAAATGCTTCTTCTGCAACTGAAGCTGCTGTATGGTCTGGTTTGGCAACTGAGGTTTGACATCTTCCATCATTAATTCGTTCTGATTCCATTTTCAAACTTCAAACCAAGTGGCCCAAGAATCAGAATATGGCCTCATTTTTCCAACTTCTTACCCTTCCTCTCTCTCCTAATTTGTGTAATTGTATTAATGACTCGTCAGTCCATCTTTCTCATCTTTTTTTTTTTTTAAACAAAATGAAAATAAACTCAATTCAAAAGTGAGTTAAAATAACTTGGAATTCTTCCGTTGTTCCAACGTGATATGTTGACGTTTGTGCAAGAGCCATTTTCTTCTTCTCCTTTTCTCTTCCATGCATGATGGATCGCACCACCAAACGTCCAATCAAAAGAAAAATTATTATCGCATCGCTGCCTATACTATAATAATTGTTAGATGAAAATATTGAAAACTGTTTATGATCCCAAATTCCCAATCCGTATTTTCCTTCTTTTGAATTTTGGCTGCTAACAGAAAGAAGAGAACGACATAAAACAAGAACAATATTTTATTATTATTATTTTATATAAATACATCTCATTGACTGTGATAACTGATATACATCTATCCCAATTCCCGATAGACGTAATGCTATTAGTTTGCAGTAAATGGCTAATTGCTATTTTCTTTTAATTAGGAATTAAAACGACAACTAAGTCAAACCCCATAATTCTCTCTAAAATTAATATGCTTTGATTTGTTATACTGATATTGTGCCAGTCTACATGCACTACTATATCTTCACTTCACAAATATAAAAACTGCAAGATGTCATTTTCTTTAATATAGGAGCTGAGTACTGTTTTCAATTCAATTATTTTGCTAAAAAGCAATATTTGAGCTAATTAATAAGATTTTTGCGTGCTAATTTCTACTAATCGGTTCAATTCAAGCTAATGTTTCATATTATCGTGTTTGATAAAATTTTTGTTTTTTGTTTTTTATTCAAGAAATATTTGCAAATGATAGAACAAGATTAATTTCTAAACGAAACTCTCATAACAGGAAATAAGTATTAGAAATAAACAAACAGTTCCACATACATATAACTTCTACCCTAAATTAAGTGCTTGATTTTGTACCCTATGTTTTTCACTAGGAAAATTAAAAAAAATATATATATATTTAAACATTTTAAAACCAAACCCATCTCAACGAAAATCTAACTGCCCAACTAGTCCATGGCTCCTCATTTTCTATCAAACCAAACACTAAAGTCTGAAATCATAAGAAAACTTAAAAACTCTTTTTTTTTTTTTTCAAATGTTATTTTAATCTGATCCCAGGAAGTCAACCAAAGATTGATGATAGCTAAGAAGAAATTTAATCTAGGGGAGTCTCTTGGACTGCGGGATCCATCCCAGGCCCAGGCCCCATCCCAAGCCCAGGCCCAAGCCCACCGTGGGCCCGCAAACTGTCTATGTAATTCCTAACCTCCTGAGCAATCATCCTCTGCATGATCGTTGCCAAACAAGTCTCATCCACCTCCCTTTTCCGTTTCTCTTCCTCCTCCTCCTCCTCCTCCTCCGCCGCCACCGCCGCCGCCACGTGTCGCCTCCCGTCTTTCTCCTCGCTCTCCACCGTCGCCTCCTCCTTCACCTTCAAATACGCCACCGGCGACACCACGACCTCCCCCGGCAGCGACAGCGTCAGCGACGTCTCAGGTCCTCCACCTCCAGCCACAACTCCCGCCGTCGCACCGCCGCCGCCTTTCTCCGCCGCCGATCCAAAGCACTTGCGTTTCAGCGAGGCTTCCGAATCATCCGACGACGAGGATCTGGAGACGTCGTAAATCGGCCGCTTCAAGAACGCGTTGGAATAATCGGACGACAAGTCGGCGTCGCGGCGGCGCCTCAGCGTGGAGTTCCAGTGATTCTTAATCGCATTGTCGGTCCGGCCAGGCAAGAGACGAGCAATGGTGGACCATTTGTTCCCGTGGACGCCATGCGCCTGAACTATGACATCGTCCTCCGCCGGCGTGAACGGCCGGTGCTGAACCGCCGGACTGAGCTGATTGCACCACCGCAGACGGCAGGATTTTCCAGATCGGCCGGGAATTCCAGTGCTAATCAAAGACCAATTTCTAGGTCCGTGCTCCTCCACCAATTTGACCAACGTAGCGTCCTCCTGAGGGCTCCACGATCCTTTAACTCGATTGTGATTATTGCTCGTGTTCCGATCGGGGAGGGCGATTCCGATCATCACCATGGCTATCGATTGAAAGAAAATAAATAGAAAAATTTGGGGAATCGAAGAATCATCTGAGAGTTGGGGTTTGAATTGAAGGTTTTTTGGTTTATTAAAAAGGAAAGAGAGAGAGAAATAAATTTTTGGGGGTTTCTCTAACCGTTCGAAAGAGGGTTGTTGGGCATGAACCGTAAAACCGCTACTTGAAATAACGACTTTGTCACTACTTGGACTTGTAACAACAAAGCGCGTTTGTTTGTTTGTTGCTTTCGTTTTTATTTCTCTATTCATTTTCATTTATGCCCCTATACGTTTTAAAATTTTCCACTTCGCTCCGACAACTTTCTAATTATCCATTTTAGTTTTAAACTTTTAAAATCTACTTTAATCTTTAATTTTTGTTAAAAAAAATAATTATATATTTCTTTTAGTACAATAATGTTATTTCAAGGGATGAGAATTCAAATTCTATTTTATCAGGTTAGTATATGTAATTTAGAGTCACGGCATAACTCAATTGGTCAAACTCGCATTCTTTTCTTTTATAGAAAAAGATACCACTTAAACCAATAAAATATCACTTTTAACTAGAGTTCCAAACTAGTTAGAAGTAATATTACTCCACTTTCTATGAGATAGTCATCCACCACATTTTTCGCGAAATGAAACATCGAAACCACGTCCACTACTTTACCAAATGGTAATTACTTCCTCCACCAGCTAAATTATCTTTGTACTTCTTAAACTTAAAAACAAAAAAAATATATCAAAGATATGCATCGGAGTCCATAAAGGAATCGTAATAACTACTTGGTTAGTCAAAAATCTGTTAGGTTAAAAAGAAAAATTACTCTCTAAAAATAGTTATGTTTTAAAAAATTAGACATTATGAAATTTTAAATTTGAAAAAGTTGAAAAATAGAATAGGATTAAAAAGTTTAGGGACTAAAATGAAATAAATATGGAAATTAGTGGACTAAAATGAAAAAAAAAAGAAAAGAAGGGAAAAATGAGGTGGAGGGGAGGGGGGCAGTAGGTGGGAAGAGTGATTTGGATGAGGGCCGGGGGGGAAGTAACGGCGGGAGTAACGGCTGTCCGTTACGTGGAAACTGACAAATGCTGAGTTAGCGGTGTCACCGTAACGGCACACTGTTTACAGTGAACAACGTATAATTACAGACGTGGCCCCCTTGGACGTTTGTTAACCGCCTTCTTAGTTCTTTGTTGTATTGTATTGCACCGTACGTGTCATGTAGCAATTTTTTTTTTTTTAACTTTTAAATTAGGTGAGTAGGAAGATTTGAATTATTATTATTATTATTATTATTATTATTATTTTTAAGTTTTCATCCAAATTTAAAATCTTGGTTAATCACAAAAAAAAAAGGGAAAAACGATAATATCACTAATATATATAATATTAATATTAATCCTTTTAAATTCATTTATAAATGTCAAAATGCTTATTCGTGAATTTAAATATTTTTTACCTCTTTTATTTTTTATAACCTTATAAAAAATATACATCGACGTCATTTTATTGCTATTTCTATTGATATTTTCATGAAATTGAAGATCTCGATATTTCTACCGACAAACCAATTTATCTCGGTTAATCCCATAAGCTACCATAAACTAACTCATACTTATTAAACTCATATTTTATGTAATATTTACAAATCATAAACCACAAACCAATTGATTTTGTGTTTCTAACATATATCTTAAACATGATGTTGGATGATTATTAGTTGGGTTGGGTGGTTATGAGTTGAGTATTAGTTGGATAGTGGTTACTAATTAGTTGGGTCACCCTTTTAATTCATTAATTTCTTTCATAATTATTAGAAACTTTCAAATTTCTCTTCATCTTTTAGATTTATATTAGGATATTTCAATATCGATTGATCTAATTAAGATAATAATTTCATCTTTAAATTTTGAACTAATTTAACAAGATACTATAGATATGCGATAGAATTTTAGGTGTGTTTGAGAGTGATTTTGGCACAACAAATCACTTCTGTCAAAATCATTCCGGTTTCCACTTATCATGTTTGACAAATAAAAAAATTGGTTTTAGGAAGTTTAAAATCATTTGTAAAGGTATCACTTGATGATTTTGAAAAATTATCTTAAATTGATTTTAAAAAATAAATTATACTTAATTTTTTTCCTTTCAAAATTATTCATTTTACCATTACTCCAAAATAGTTAGTTTGAGACTATTTTTTTTCATGTGTAAAGAGATGACGTTCTAGCAATAAAAAACTAAAGATAGTTTTAGAAATAGTTTTCTATTTTTTAAAAGCAAAAACAACTTTCTAAATCTAGAAAACTTATTAACAAAATAATTTCTAAAATTGGTTTAGAACAAAAATAACATTTTGTTTTCATGTGCTCTTTTTCAGTTTTCTTTTTTTATTTAAGAATTGTACTGCAATCCTGATTTGTTTTATAAAATACTTTAAAACCAATAGACTGACAAAAATAAAAATAAAATAATAAAAGATAATTTTTGAACAGTTTATAAAATATAATTTTTGAACCGTTTATAAAATACAAAATAATGAAAAGTAATTTTAGAAAATTAGCAATTTTTTTTTATAAACGGGAGAATACCAACATCAGTGGCTAAAATAAACTAAAATTGAAAACAAAAAGATCAAAATAGACTTAGGGTACGTTTGAGAGTCTGACTATAGTCAAAATTACTCCCATTTCAATTGATCATGTTTGACAAATTAAAAAAATTAATTTTAAGAAAACTTAAAATCATTCTAAATTGATTTTTAAAGTATTATTTGGATATTGATTTTTATTATACTTAAATTTCTTTTTTTTAAATCATTTATTTTACCATCACTCTCAAACACACTCTTAGTTTGAAAAAAGAAGGGTCGGAATTGACGTTGGCTGCTCAGTCGTTCTCACTTGAAAGAACTGATTTAGTGCCAATACTCTAAAGCCTGGTTTGTGGCAGCCCAAAACCAAAGAGTTACAAGAAATAACATCCACCTTTCCATTGTAAAAAATATGACAAACATATAAATCGACAATGCCAACTTTTCTATACATCACTTCAAATCATACTGCCATGAATTTGCTTATCATGACGAGTACATGACACAAGTGACAGCAAAATGAAAATCGTAGGATATGTTTGGAAGTTAGGATAGAATTAATGATATTGAAAAAAGAAATTTAAACATAATTGATTTTCCAAAATCATCATACAAGTGATACCTAAAAAATCATTTAAAAATGATTTTAAGTTGATTTTAAACTTTCGTAGAATCAATTTTTTAATTTTCTAAATATGATAATAGGAAGGAAAGTGATTTTGATAATAGTAAAAGTGATTTTGACAAAATCACTTTAAATTGATTTTTAAGGTATCACTCGAACGATGATTTTGAAAAAAGAGATTTAATTTTTCAAAATCACTAATTCTACTCCCAAACACACCCATATATTCACTCGATCTAAAACCAGCGTTTTGCATTTCGAGAAAAAATATCAACAAACCTAGACGAGGCAGTTAGAAATCATGGAAGTTCCACGGAAGAATGTCTCTCTCCGTCATTACATCAAACAGATGGCGTGGACCTTCAACATCACTCAAATCGAAACAAACCCTTCAAACATATGTTCCAGGATATAATGTCATTCTCTTTAATTTCATGAAAAACTTTCAATACCCCATGAACGTCGAACGAGACCAAACAACCCATATAGTTTAAGACAATGATTGTTCTTTACTGTTGAGGAGCCAAGTATTTTCTAAATTTTTTAGCTTGTCCATGATTCAATGTCGCATTCATGCACTCGTAGTGCTCCAGTCGAGGTATGTCACTCATTGAATCAAAATACTACCTACCCAACTCAACAAGATTTTCATATACACAAGGAAGCAAAATACCTTGAAAGGTCACATGGCCTGGTTTCACGCCTTCCTCCATTGTCATCAATCGAAATAACTCGATTACTATCGTCCCTTTTGTTGTGGCAACATCCTAAAATTATAGAGTTCCACAGAATCACATCACGGGAAGATGCATTTTCAAAAACCTTGAGAGCGTACTCAAGATAAAGGCATCTGCAGTACATGTCAACTAAAGCTCCGGTAATTACAATGTCTCTCTCACAATTTACTCCTAATCATGAGGCCATGGATTTGCTTGCCTTGCTCTATTGCACAAGTGTTTGCACAGGCTCATAAAATAGTTGCAAAAGTGAATTTACTAGGAGTTGTTTCCCATTGCATCTCTGATAAAACCGTCATGGCCTGTTCACTCATGCCACGACGAGCATAGCTAGTGACACCAGAGCATTCCAGGAAACTTCATCTCGCCATTGACTCATTCGGTAAAACCAAACCCTGGTACTTTTCAAGCTCCCACATTTACCATACATGCAAGAAGAGCACTACCAATATAGAGATCAGCATAGAAACCAATTTTATAAACAAAACCATGAACCTGCTTCCCTATTGCAACATCTAGACGGTCGGTACACACATTCAGTATCAGGCGAAGAGTTACGTGATCAATTTCCTTAATCGAACTGCACATCAAATGGACAAAGTCTAACGCCTCTTCCCATTGAGAGGAATCAACATATCCTGCCAACATAGCATTCCATGAAATCACATTGCGTTCAGGCATTTCATTGAAAAGCTCCCTAGCTTTTGGACTTTCCTAGCATGTATCCATGTAACAGTGAAGTCCAGGAAATCAGATTACTTGAATTGGGCTGGTTAAATACTTGGTGAGCATTTTCTAATGTTCCACACTTCATATGCATGTCAATTAAAGAGCTTGAAATAACATCATCCTCTTCAAAACCTACTTTAACTACACCACCATGAATTTGCATACCTTGTACAAGTGCTGCCATACTTGAACAAGCAAGAAAAGGTAAAACTCAATGGAATCACTTCTTCTCGGAACATTTGGTAAAACATCGACACGACACTGCCTCTCTTCCATTGCCCACCTCAAGATAACACCTAACATTCACATTCATCGCACTTCTAAATTTCATCAAATATGCTGCGTGCATCATTTATAAGCCTGCACTTTCCATAGACATCAACAAGAGAATTCTCAAGAATTACAATGCCAAGGAAGCAAGATTTCACAATATGCCCGTGAATTTGCCTCGAAAAGTGAAGAGCCAATGCAGCTCCGCAAGACCCAAGAATACTGGCTAAAAATATCTCAGTAGCACGAACACCAGATTCATTCATATCCGAAAACAAATTCAATGCTCCCAAAGCATACCCATTCTGGGTATATGCTGTTATCATCGCATTCGACGATCCCCCATCTCTATGAGGCATTTCCTCGAACAACTCCCCTGCATCCTCCAAACACCCACATTTACCATAGGCTTCAATGGCTTGATTCAACAGAAAAATAGGCGACGTGGGGCGAAACATAACCAAATGAGACTCAACCTTTCGAGCCTCAACAAGCGTGCGAGAGGAGGACTAATTTGGAAGAGGCGACTGAGTATTGAGGCAGCAGTCACACCCATGAATCAATCGAACGGCTGGAACTTGAATCCCTCGCATAACGGTACATTCTTTTGATTGGCGCACAGGTAAGCACCCACCGAAATAATATTCTGCGTAAATTATAAATTTAGAGTCAAATTTTAATGGATCTATTAAAATCTAATCATAATTGCTCCAGAACAAAAAAAATCGACCACAAATCTAGGAAGCTGGAAAAATTTAACATTAATGGTTTGATGACCAAGCCTTGAAAAGCCTATATAGTAATAGAAGAAAAGGATGCGATTAATTATTTACCAAGCTCGCTTTTCTTGGCCTCCGGCTTGACTTCTTCTTGGAGTCCTTCCATTTTCATATTTTCATATTTTAGGTCTCTCGAGCCTGCAATTTGCTGCTATCGCTCGAGCAATAGACGAAGAGAAGAGGGGCTTCCCATTGTACAAGATCCCGAGCCCGAGTTTGCCAGGGATTTTAGAGGGGCACTCAATCAAGGCCGCCATGATTTCCACACTTCGTCATGGGATGAGGGGCAACTAGAATCCTGACACTCCTCCTTCTCCTCCCAAGTCACTTTCGGATTATGGAACAAAATCATGTGCGAGCAGTATGTTGCTTCGATGGACATCTCTATGTATTAAAGGACCTATAAGACATTCTTCATGCAAAAAATGCAGCCCAATAGCAATTCCAACGGCAATGCCATATCTTTGATGTAATTCAAGAACTTATCTTACCTGTTTTATTTCCAAAGAAGATATCATTAAAAAAAAAAAAGTCAAGCAAAGATCAAAACAAGTGAATTGAATCAATGAGTTTCAAGTTACTCACCAAACAAGTGAAAATCAAGAGATCTGTCGCAATTATATTCATACACTGAATCAAGGTTTATCCTCAGATCATGAATATAACAAGACATTTCTAATGTATTGTTCCCCCTGTTTATAGACACATATATTCATCTTCTGTCTCCCAAATAAGTAAATCCAATGCCGAAACGAAATTTTTGCCTTGAAGTTGTTGTAATCGGTCATTCTCAAAAGCATATACATTATCTTTTATCACAACCCAGCTGCACGCCTTCGTCTTCTGCACAGCTATATTCTCCATGGCCGTCTTGACACGAACCATACTTTCCCATCGACCTCTCATCGCGTAAGCTTGAGCCAGCACGAAATACGGTAGGGATGATTGTGGATCCAGCTTCATCACAGTTTCTGCAACTCTTTCAATGAAGTTCAAGTCTCCATGAATTGCACAGGCATTAAGGAGTGATTTCCAAAATGTAGGAGTTGGTTGGCATGTTGTTGTTTTGATAATGTTAACTGCTTCTTCAAATTTACCAGTACGATTCAGCAAGTCCACCACACACGCATAATGCTTGTTCCTCGGTGCGACTACGTGTTTCTTCTCCATCACAGAGAAGATGGCCAACCCTTCGTCGACAAAACCTGCACGGCTGCAGGCTAATAACACCCCTGCTAGTGTTATCCTATCTGCCAGTACACCTTCCAAAACCAAACTTTTGAAAGTGTGAAGGGCCTCAATGTATTTGCCATTCTTAACCAGACCTATAATCATAGTGTTCCAAGATATCAAATCTCTTACAGGCATATCTGTAAAGACTTTCATGGCATTATCAACTGAACCAACTTTAGCATACATGTCTACTAGCAAACTAGCGACAATGGCGTCAGATTCAAAACCCAACTTAAGAACCAAATTGTGGATTTGACTAACCAACTCCACAGGTGTGAAGACTGAGATAGAGCTCAGCACACTGCTGAGTGTAATCTCAGTTGGCCTCAGGTTCTCCCTCAAGGTATAAACACAAAGCCTCAGAGAATCCCTCAAATGACCATGCCAGGAAAAGCTTGAGATCATGACATGACAAAGAGCTGGATCCCATCGATTGGTTTCTTCAAAAAGCTGCACTGAATCCTTCAAGTTGTTGCATTTGGAAAACAAGTCAATAGCAGCACTAAGGACAATGTTGTTAGAAGTAAATCCCATCTTGAAACAGAAAGCAAAAATTTGCTTACCAAAATCAAACGCTTGGAGGCCACAACAGACACTCATCACTGTTGATACAGTGAACTCATCAGGAGAGTGCTCAGTGGTTCTCATTAGAGAGAACTGATTTAGTGCCAATACTCTAAAGCCTGATCTGTGGCAGCCCAAAATCAAAGAGTTCCAAGAAATAACATCCACCTTTTCCATTGTAAAAAATATGGCAAACATATAATCAACAAGGCCAACTTTTCCATACATATCAATTAACGAATTCCCAAGCACCACACTAGACACATCCACACCACTACGAATCATACTACCATGAATTTGCTTACCATGACGAGTACACGACACAAGTGACATCAAAATGGAAAATGTATACTCACTTGATCTAAAACCAGCATTTTGCATATCCAGAAAAACAGCCATAGCACTATCACCAAACCCAGATGAGACATAGCCAGAAATCATGGAGTTCCATGAAACAGTGTCTCTCTCAGTCATTTCATCAAACAACTGGCATGCACCTTTAATATCACCAAATTGAAACAAGCCCTTCAAGCATATGTTCCAGGATATAAAATTCTTCTCTTTAATGTCATGAAATACTTTCAATACCTCATGAACGGGACCAAATAACCCGTATAGCTGAAGACATCGATTGCCCAAAAAAGTATTGTTGTTAAGGCCAAGCTTTACCAACTGAGCATGGATTGTTTTCGCAATATGAACAGATCTTAGTGCTAAACATTGGTCTATCAACTGAGAATACAGAGAAATGGAAGCTCTATGCGCACCAACAAGTTTCTTCAGTAGGAGGCACATACAAATACGGTAGCCACTATGAATAACGAAACTTGGGTTCGACCAACGGTAGAATATAGCCACTATGAATATGCATGTCAATTAAAGAGCTTGAAATAACATCATCCTCTTCAAAACCTACTTTAAGTTAAAGGCTTTCCGTGCTTAGACAAGGAACACCCTAAAACCTACCACAGTGGCACAGTATATATCTCAGACGCTTGAGCAATATTCCAATTCAAATACAGAGAACTTTAAAGTTCTTGAGCAATCATACAGTAAATATAAAACAGAAGAGAGAAATCCCATTTCACACTATTGAATTTATCAAAAGAATAAACCTATAATTGCACTAATTTTTTATTAATCGAGAAGCAATTACAAAATTTAAGGGAATTTTTCCACTATGATTAGACAAATATGGGGTGAAGATTCGAACTTACTCGGAAGAAGGAAGAAGTAAGATGCCTACGACTCTCTATTATAAAACAAACAGTATACATATGGTTCGGTATTGTAAAGTCGAAGAAGATTTGGACATTAAATCAGAGCTCTAAGTTCTTTAACCTACTTTGCTCAGATTTCAGAAACTAGAACTAAGAACAACTAAGCAGAAGGTCAATTACAGTATTCAGAGCAAATACCCACTTGGTCTTCACCTCCAAAATGCATGGAACCCAAAATAAAAGCTTTACGAATTTTGATAATAAAAAACAAGGGCAAAGTCGTCTTTTACCTTTTTGAAACAAAGCTTCGAATTTATGAGAATATTTGGCCTGAAAATTTCATTATTGTTCATTTTATAATTATTATGATGAATTAAACACAAAGATTTGTATGTACACAAAGGTACATTAGGATATTCATGTGCTTGTTCGGGAGTCGAAACTCCATGAAAGCATTCGACATTGTTTGATTTAACTGAGAAATAATAAGACATTAATTAAGGGTTTCGACTGTGATGAATTTGATTTTAACTGAAAAGTGCATTGGACCTTTATTCAAGGCTTCGTATCTGTTGGGTTTGATTTCTGAAAAATGCAAAATATGTACCGTACTTTTTATTCAAAGTTGCGACCTCAATGGGTTCAATTTTACAAAATAAATAAAATGCACCAGACCATTTTCAAGACTTCCACCTCCATGAGTTTGATTTAATCGAAAAATGCAATAAAATTGGACCTTTTAGAGACTAACCCTCTCTTTATTGAATTATTTGAAATTCGAGAAATGATTTTAAATTCTTTATTTTGTTTGGAACGAGAATGATTTGAAACTAATTAAATTAGATTTCTTTATTTGGATGTTTACGAGAAATGAAAAGAAAATAAAAATTTTACTGAATTGGACTTTTAGTCTAAATTTATTAATTAGAAATTAAAATATGACGATATTTAACCTCGAAATTCTATGAAATACTGCAAAATCCGAAAATAGGATTTGAAATTTGGCTCAAAATTATGTGGTACCAACCAATGGAATTCATTTGAAATCCATCATAATTTTGAATTCCTTCAAAATCCGACCGGCCAAACAGAACATAAAACATATTTAGCCTAATATGTATCTTAAAGAATATTGCAACTTTGCACTTTTTTTTCCAAATATAGAATAAACATGACTTTTCTTGATATATTTTATTTTTGTAAATTTTAAGCTTTCTGATACTTTTAAAATATATTTTATTTTAGTAAAAGTCTTTTTTTTTCCTTTTAGTTTCAGAAAAGGTAAAGAATATTGCAACTTTGCACTTTTTTTTCCAAATATAGAATAAACATGACTTTTCTTGATATATTTTATTTTTGTAAATTTTAAGCTTTCTGATACTTTTAAAATATATTTTATTTTAGTAAAAGTCTTTTTTTTTTCCTTTTAGTTTCAGAAAAGGTAAAAGTCTTTTAGGTATAAGAACAAAATTGAGATTTTTAGAAGCACTAGTTAGTATCGTGTGAATTTGCATTGCACGTGGTTATAAATATTTTAATATAATATTTCTAATAATTTAACATATAAAATAGAATTTTTAAATGTACTAATATTTTATTTCAAATAAAATATATTTAATATATCTACCAATTTAACATATAGAATAACAATTCATCGAAACTTATAAGTGATACTAATATTTTGTTTCAAATAAAATATATTACTATTTGTTGACATTTTCAATAAAAAAGGTATAGTCTTCAAACTAAAACAATAAAATAAGAGGTATAAAAAACATTGAATATACTATAAAATTGAAATAATTAATGTGGTTATCAATTTTTGATAATCAAATCTATTGTTAATTGAAACATAATAAATTAAATCAAATTATGTAACTAAAAATTCGAACAGTAGTGAAATAATTTGTTAGATTGTCAAAATTATAATTAAATATTAAATGATCGGAACAAATAAAATTACTTATTTTTACTCTTAAGCTACTTTCTAAAATTGAAAAATCAAATATATTTTTTCTATTTTTAAAAGGATAAATATAAATTATACTACACCATTTAAATATAATAATAATTAAAAAAATACAATCTATAGCACAATTATTAGCAACTTTCTTAATCTAAATATGGATACAAAACTATTAGACAATTTAAAAAATGGATGGTACGTTAATGTAATATTATGTAGTTAAAGAAATAATGTTTTGATATTAAAAAAACTAAAAATATTAAATATTAAATCAAACTTGAAAACAACATTAACTAAATATTAAAACACAATATATAACTTAAAAGTAAACCACATAAAAATATTAAAATAATCTAAAAAACATAAAAGTTGAAAATAATACGAATACATAATTTTGTTACTCTACATCTTAATCGATTAAATATGTTTTTGGATTCTCAAGAATTAACTTCTCTCAACACACCTAACAGTTACAACTCTTTTGGATTAAACTCCTTGTTTCATTGAATGGTCACAAATTTTTTGGATCTCTCGTATTGGGGGCAAAATGGGGAGGTAAAAATTTTCCTCCATAACCCCATTTAGATATAGTATACATATAGATAAGAATAATATTGTTAAGCGACCATGATTATTAGCATAGCTCTAACTAATCAAGACATATATTATTGACAGAAAAAAAAAGTCATAGACTATTGTTACAACATAAAAATATTAGAATGAAAATATAATTTAACAAAAGTACTATTCAAACAAATTTTCACAACAGAAAAATAAAATTTTTGTTTCACCCAATTTCTAATTTGATGGTGATAAACTAACTGAAGGGGTTTTTGATAAAATACCTCCAGAAATAGATCCCAATTATACATTTTATTGAAGCTTTTATCCATAGTGGGAGGTAAAAGATAGGTAAAATTACCAATTTAGTCCTTAGAGACTTTTGTATTTGATTTCAAGTTGGTCTCTGTATCAAATCTCCTAAAACATTATTGTCGTTACTAGAAGTTAATAGTTTTATTACGTTTACATGTTTTATTTGGAAGAAGATTCATCATCTCACCCTTCCATGTTTGGAGAAAACGAGCTACACAAGACGATGACGTTTTGGTAGATTAACCCGATTACAAGGACTAAATGAGAACTTTTAAATCTATAGGACCTAAAATTGAAACCAGGTACAAACTGTAGGAGCTAAAATGATCCTTTAACTTAAACGATCTGACAATTTTCCAGATGAAACGAAACGAGTCCTCGATTCTTCAACGTTGTTTATCGTTCAAGAACTATAACAAAATTACACTAATCAAAATGTTGAGCAAACAGCTTTTGTACATTCAAGACTATAAAAAATAAAAAAAAAATTAATGACTATGGAACCTAGCAACAAGATATGAGCAGCCAAGTGTATCATAAAGAGGAAAATCAAATAACTATTTCTAGCAAGAGAACAACTTTCTGAGCTTGAACTACTAACCTCTTTCTAGTGCACTTCAGTACTCATTAAAATGAATTGCACCAACTTTCCACACAATGTAAGTGGTAGCAAACATCACTGTACTGATGAAAACAAAGGAAAAGGCGATGACAAACAGATCTGAACCCCCGGGAAACTGAAAAGTCCAGCCTGGTTTCGGCATCCCTCGCTTGCTATCATCGAACAGATTTGTAGGGGCTTCTGGAAGCCTCGTCCTTTTCTTCCCTTGATCGTTCTCCCGTAAAGCTTCCAAAACTTTGCTGCCCATGTCGGATTTGGATGGCTTGGATTCGTTGTTGTAACGGCTAAGGACACGGGCTGCCCTTAGTCTTTCTCTTGCAGTTAATGGAGACTTTCTTGTGGATTGTGAATCAGGAGATGAGCTTGTACCTGGACTCTGATTTGAAGACAGTCCTTGTCCATTGGAAGCCTCATAGGAAGACTCATTGTTGTTAACACTTAGTTGAGAAACTATGCTTTCTGCCGAAGCATCCAAAGGCGGTTGATTCACAGCGGAGGAATCGTCGTCGGGAAGAGTTCTTCCAGTAATTCCAGAACCTTTCTCATTGGTGTCTGTGTCTACCTGGTTGCTGCCTGCAGCTGCAAGAGAAAGAGACAATCCTTGTCTTCTCTCCTTTGCAATTCCTCTTGTGCCATACGTCCCGTAGAAGGTTGTCAGTTTGTTGACCTTTGGAAATGAGGGTCTCGAAATGTTCTCATTGGTGGTTTGCAACTTCTGAAGTAGGAATAATTAAGGGAACCACAACCACCAAGATTATGATGGCTAGAACAAATATAATGTAGTTGACATGTCATAAAGTAATGGTTAAATTACTAGACTAGTCCTAAACTTCCATGAGCATATCTAATAGGTCCCTAAATAACTTGAAAAAATGTCTAATACATATCTGAACTTTCGATTTTTTTTCTAATATGTTCCTAAACTTGATGTGTCTAATAGGTCCCATAACTTCTAAATTTGTGCATGATATGACCCTAAAAGTGTCTAACGAGACCTTTGACCTTTGAATTTTGGTTTTAATAGGTCCACAAGTTTTTAAAAATATCTTATAAGTTAGGGACCTATTAGACACAAAATTGAAAATTTAGAGATCTATAAGAAACTTTAAAATTCAAGGATCTACTACACATAGTTGAGCGACTAAACTTGTAATATTTAACCTAAGTAATTAAGTACTGAACAAACAGAACAGAGAAGGCATAAAAAGCTTTAAGGCATTAGTTGGACCCAATGATGATTCAAATGAATGTTCAGTACTTGATCTTTTAAGCTCAAGAGAACATTAAGTATGAAAAACTTATCAGTAATACCAGTTGAACTTAAAGTTTCATATCCAGATGCTCTGCCAAGTTTATCATAACAATGAAATTATGAAGGCGACATAAACTCAACAGATCACTAGCCGTTCAGAGGGAAACGAGGAATCTATTTTTAGGCGACCTTCAAGTGTTTCAGACTAGACATGAAACTTTAAAGGGTCTACAGGACTAAGTTGAGAAATCAACTTTTCTTTGCAATTTCCCCTTTCAGCTCAGGATATTGTTGATGCTGCCATTCCAATGTCGGTATCTTACTCATTTCAAAACAGAACATTCATTTTTTGGTCTAATGATTTGATTTCTAGAGTCCTCCTAATTCCAACACTTTAGCTTGTTGATATTTATATCAAATATTGCCATGATTTGGCTGTTCTCTCTACATCTCAATTTAGACAAGGAACACCCTCCCAAACCCACCACAGTGGCACAGTATGTATCTCAGACGCTTGAGAAATATTCCAATTCAAATACAGAGAACTTTAAAGTTCTTGAGCAATCATACAGTAAATATAAAACGGAAGAGAGAAATCCCATTTCACACTATTGAATTTATCAAAAGAAAATTACAGAAACCTAAAACAGCACCAGGAACACTGTCTCCAACATCACTTAACAAAGAATAAGAATCTTCAAATCTCATCAAAATTTTAAGCTCCTTTCCGTGCTTAGGTCGATTTATCATCCAATTTCAACCAAAATCGCCACAGAACAAATGTAAATGATCTCAAAAAAGCGAATCGTTCGAAACAAACAAAAACAATAAGGGGATGCAGTTCGTTCATAGATACTGAAGTAGAAAAAGAGAGAGTGGTACCGTTGAGTTGAAGGCGGCGAGTAGATTCAGAGAAACAGCCATTAATGGAGATTGGTTTTAAGGCCCAACCATAGAGAAGGAGGATTTAGAGAGGAGAAACAGCTCCTCCGATGGCCAATGGTTCCTTCATTTTGAGTATTTTTGTGGGTAATAAAATGGCGAATGGCCTGTAATCCAGAATCAAGAGGATCAGGGATTTTCCCGCTTCACGCTCCATTTTGGCGCGTGTATGTCACTCCAGGTCTTCGGAGTAGAATTACCTTTTCACCCTCTATCTAGAATAATAATAGATTCATTCTAGATTCTCCGTGTATTTATTTATTTATTTTTAGTACAACAACTGGAGGTAAAGTAATGCTCACTTTGACAGTAGTCTGTGTATTTAAATTAGTCTTGAATTTGTAAATTTTTAAAAAATACTTCTTAAAATAAAACTACCTTTAAAAATATTGTGAATCCAAGCTGCGAGGAGTAGTTAATTCAAATCTCCACCTCCACCGATACTAAAAAATCTCTCATCACAGGACCACATATTTTAAAAGAAATTGTAGCATGTTAGTATCTTAAGAGACTTGAAATCCTATCGTTTTCAAAAAATCATGCCTTGATTTTCAAAAGGGCATTATATTTAAAATTAGTTTCGATTTAAAAATATTTTAACACATTGTTTAATTTTTTGTAATATTAAAAAATTCCCTTTGTGTAACAGTTATATTTTTAAATTAAAAAATTATAGTGCATAGATTTCTTCTCGATAAGAAACGAGGAGTATAGAGACTTTTAGATACATAGTTAGAAAGTTTAATTATTTATTAATTTTTAAGTAAGGAATTTATTAGAAAAGTTAAAAGGAATAAACCTATAATTACACTAAATTTTTATTAATTGAGAAGAATCTCATGAAACGTGTTCACTTGAAGTCTTTTATTTTACTTGTACGAGTTATGTTCATCTCATAACTTATTCATATCTAAGGTTTAATGTGATTTTTTTTTCTTTTTTTTTGGATAATTAGGAGTTGGAGCTTTGCTCTCCTATATCCAAAGACACCTGCATCCGCCCCAATGATCTCAAGTCCTTGTCAAATGGATTACTCCTGGGGGGCGTCTAAGGTTTAATGTGATAAAATTAAAAAAAAATTCTATTTAATGAACTTTTTTCAAAAAATTATCATGCCAAGCTTACTGTTTCTTATGAGAGGAAAGTTAATAATCTATGAAAAATCAAGACTATGCATGAATTTGATCATACATTTTCATAATCAATACAATGGGAAAAGGAATTTTCCAAACCAAAATTTAAGGGAATTTTCACACTATGATTAGACAAATATGAGGTGAAGATTTGAACTTACTCGGAAGAAGTAAGATGCCTACAACTCTCTGTTACAAAACAAACAGTATACATCAGAATAGAAAAATGGTTTGGTATTGTAAAGTCAAAGAAGATTTGGACATTAAATCAGAGCTCTAAGTTCTTTAACCTACTTTGCTCAGATTTCAGAAACTAGAACTAAGAAACTAAGCAGAAGATCAATTACAGTATTTAGAGCAAATACCCACTTGCTCTTCACCTTGAAATCGAGCCTAAAACTGGTCGGATTGCTGCCTTGAAATCTTCGTAAAACTTTTGCTCGGAAAATCGCCCTGCACGTCTCCTCGCAGCAGCAGCCATCTTAAGTCTCTCGGGTTCGGGCATTCTTACAATTTGCATGATGGCATCTGCATATTCATCCACATTGGTGGCGAGGAATCCAGTTTGTTGTGCGTCTTCTTCAAGAACTATGTCCATCTTTGGTCCAGCAGAGTTATGAGCTGAAAGTAAAAGAAAAATATAGGATTTTCAGTGAAGGTTTATAAACCAAAAGGAAAATAAGTAAAAGTGAAGTAAAAATGAGTCTCCCACCAATTGGGATTGCTCCTGCAGCCATGAATTCCACCACGCTAATTCCAAAATGTTCATCCGTCATCGAATGAATTCCCGCCACAGCGCCTCCTAGAAGGTCCACCAAGTCTCTGCATGAATCCAGGAGTTGCAAAAGCTTGTAAAGCCAATATAAGAAGTTAACAAATTACAGTTCAAGATGAAGTTCAAAGTCCAAATCAGATCTTAGCACCGGGAAAAAGTAATATTTCGGTGTTTGAAGTAGAATTCATTTTATTGAATCATTCGAGGTCCAATGGAAACAGAATTCTGGAGTCCTTGTTTATCATTGTCATATAACCAGCGAGTGTTAGTGCCTAGGTCAACAGTTTGAGTTTGAAGTTTACGTCTATTCTTCTCATTAGAAAAAAAAACTACTTCTATTGTGGGGTTCTCTTGTTTTATAGGATTTTTCATAGAGGTGGTTGGATTGTTTATCAAATTTGTATCATGTATCCGCCATTTACATAGATGTCCTTTGATAGGCCTCGGATGGCCTATCTGCAATATACTTAATTAATCGCCCACAAAACAGGGCGCAAAACAGAAAGCAAGCTCAGCTCTTTGAGAGGCCAAAAATTCTAACTTCTCAAATCTCAAGGATAATCTCCCTAAGGCCAAAATACAAGAAATCAGAAGATGCCGTAAAACAAGTCCCTACCCCTTAGAAATAACCCTCCCTCACGACCTATTGCCGTGACCTACTATTACAAAATGAGCCCCATCACTCTTCTTTTTTCTGTCCTTTCTTCTGTTACAAACAGAAGCGTACGGCTGGTGTTCTATGTTCCTATCATCCTTCTTATTTTAAAAACAAGTTGCTCTCAAGATGGCTCAAGAAGTATAAAATTGTCAATAAATTAAATTGAGCATGTATTTCAAATCACTGTCTAAACCCTCAAATATGAACTAAGAATATTTTGAATTCCATGATCCTGATCAAATGCAGCTCAATTAAAAGTTACTGCAAGGAAAACCAGAGACCATTAATATATTAGGATACTCTTTCAAAAAAAAGATAAAATAATGGGAAATAAGACACTCCACGGGAGGGAAATAATGTTATCCCTTTTAGCCACTTGAAACTTTTAACTATATTTAAAACATACAAATAATAGAAATAAAAACTAAGTTGCAAGTGACTAACAATAAATGGGAGCAATGAAACCTTTCCTACAGCAATACTAAGGGAAACTTTTCTGAGAGGAACTAACCTGTACATTAAATTCTTGTAGAATTCCACATCCCCATCAACCTTCAGTTCAACAGCCTTGTTTTTCAAATTTTGGAGTCTTTCTTCATCTGCGTTATTGCGACAACTGCCCACGAACTGGAGCTTAGGCCTCACTAAGCTTGCATCTAACTTCTTGATGGCAACTGAAAATGCCTCAAGTTGGAGTAAATGTGCCTGAGATGATCAATTTCAGGAATCAAAAGACTTGATAACAACTGAAGGCCCTAAGTATGAGCCGATGGAACTTTAGTACCTTGGATCATAAGGTTCATATAAGAGGGCCCACCTTCTCTGGACGAAATTGAGCAACAGATATAATTATTGGAGTTCTAGTGGGTCGTTCTAAAGGAAGTGCCTGTGCAGATAACAGCTTGTTATATGCAACCAGTGGAATGAACTCACCAATAGAGAGAACTTGATAGGATCAATAAAATTTCTTCAGGGAACATCAGAAGACAAACCTGTAATACAGATGTATCACATGGAGGATAAACTCGCTTTGTACGGTCTGGAATTTTCCAGAGTTTTTCGATGTGAGATCGAGTCCACGAAGAATTAACCATTGCAAGATGGGTAAATGAGCCCACAAATCCATACATCCAGCTAAAAATAACATAATAGATAACTTTGCATTGAGAGAGCCACGAGCTGCCACAGAGAAAATTTGTCATACACAACACTAAAATATGCAACATTTGCTAGAAAGTTCTCATGAAATTACATTAAGGATAAAATCACCAAATATCAAGGACATGCAGAGCTGAGTTGGACAAGAAGATTTTTACAGCACCAAATTCACATTCGTAAGACTACGGAGGAGCAGTTGTGTCCTATGGAAATGCTAAATGAGGGGGCCGAAAGGAAGCAAGAAGGGAAAAAGAACATCAAAAGTTGAGGGAAAGTAAATCCAATTAAGTATAACTTGCAAAAATATAAAATTGACTTCTAAATCTGTTGCCAATTATTTGGGCCTTCTAAAAGTCCATCCTCCTATCAATATTAGGAAAGAAGTTAAGTGAATGAACACAAGAAACATTAGAGCCATGAGCACAAATAAAAAAAATACATCCTCTTCTGATTCTTCAAAATCCCGAATGATAAATAGTTTAAATCCTTGAAAAACAAAACAAAACAATAAACACAATCACAAGCGCACAAATACATTGGCAACCAGAGGACATAAAATTTTTCAAAAACATCCAACTGCAGAAGTTATGAACCAGACCTCTTGGCAATTGAGGAGTTATTATTATACATTGAGCTCCTCCCACGAACACGAGATAGCATGTCCAAGCTGATGGTAGGATAATGCGTGTAGCAAATAACAATGCAACCGAACAACCGAGCAAGAGGATAAGTAAACGCATATCCACTAGTGTCAAAATAATATAGAGGAGTGAATTTGCATAAGGCCTCCCATGAGAGATAGATGGAGCCAAGACTTTGACCAATCATAGTGAAGTGAGGATAAGTTGTTTCTTCAATCCAGTTCCTCTTATGAAGATGCACAACCTAGGCGAGGAATCGAGACTCGATTTAAAAGTAATAGATCAGATATACTTTCAGTGAAATAAAAAGAGGGGAAATCGTATAGTAAATAACTTCAAGAAGATTGAACAGCAGAAATGTTCGCGAACAGGATCAAAAACCGCAGTTTACTTTCCGGCATCCAAGATCAAAGCGAGTAAGAAAGAACCTGAGGTGGAGAAAGAAGTTTGACGCCAAATCGATCGACAGCACGAGCCATCAAGCTCTCCGGTGAAGCATCATGATCGCCGGTGAAGACGACGCAATCGAGGCTAGGGTTTTCATCCTGAATAGCTTTGACGGCGCACCACAGCACTCTCTCTCCGCCTCCGCCGTCGTTGGTGTAGGGATGGAAGAATCCGACGGCTCTCTTCCGGTTCCGCCGGCCATTAAGAATTCCCAAACCAATTCTTCGAATTAAGGCAACGAGAGCTGTGATCAATATCCACAGCAGCAATGCGCCGGCCATAAACTTCAAAATATCGCAGAAATTTCGATCGGAAGATCTTGAGGTCAATTGAAATCACGGTCGGCGTAGGTAATTGATATCTATCTTTGTTTCTGTTCAGGCCCAGCCATTGCGATTAGTCGGCGGGGTAGATTTGTATTTTCTCCTTTTCTTTTTAAATTAAAACAAAGGTAAATAACATTTTGGATTTTTTTTTCAATATAAAATAGAAATTGGCGTCGACTTCACTCCATCCGAATGTACATTTCTGCCTCTGAGTTAGAGAATTAGAAAAAAATGGATTTCTGTTTTTAGTTTTTTGGTCTTTTATTTTTATTTTTAAAACAAAAATCATATATATTCCTGTTTCTAATTTATTAGAAATAAAAATTTTGGTGAGAAAGAAAAGTAAAAATAAAAATTCAAAACAGAGAAAAATAAATTTTGTAGAGAGATAAATTTGAGAAGAAAATATTTTAGTGTGAGATAAATTTGTTAGAGAGAAATAAGTAAAATAAAAAGCATTTGGAGTATTTAGAAGAAAAAAAAAGAGTATGAAAAACATCATTTTTTTTAATTTACTAGAATTTCAAAATCTTTTTTAAAAATAAAAAATTGAATTAGTTATCAAACCATCTCGTTTTTTAAAAACTAAATAGAAAACGAAATAATTATCAAACAAATCCTTAATTTTTAATAATAGAGTTGTTTTCCATAGGGCGGCCATATTTTTTCTTGGTCATTTGGAAAAAAAAAACTTTTTTCTTTCATCATTTTATAACATTTAACTTAAATTTTTAATATTATCAAATTTTTACGATATAAATTTATAAATACGATTTGAAATTTTAGTTTATATATAGTTGCTTTCATGGTTGACCTATGCCATGTTGGATAATTTTATCAAGTAATACTTTCATTTAGTAAGAAATACTATGATCATCGATTAAACATAGTTAAAATATTATAACTTTGACCAAAAGATTAGAGGTTTCAATTTCCTCTCCCACATGTTATTGAACTGAGGAAAAAAAAAACCTTATGATGATCATGTTAATGTTGTTGTTGTTGGTTTTTTTTTTTTCTCCTCAAAACTTCTCATTGAAGATATGATTATCAAATTTAACGTCATACTCCGCTCTCATGAGCATACCTTATCTTTCATTTCTTTTAAGCCCTTTTCATTAGGGAGAGAACTTTCCTTTCACATGTAGTCCACATGGCATCTTTTTCTTTTTTCATGATTTTTTTGTTTATTTTTTCGAAAATAAAAATAAAACAAAGCTTAGGAATGTTTGAGTCTAGTAAGTTAAAGACACCATATTTCGAAACCTCAATCCATTTGTTGGTCAGATCTCTAAGAGATATTATACTAATTAATCAAACACTCTAAGTATTTAATGTAATGTAAATTACAGTCAAATATTCTCAAATTTTGACCTACCTCAAAACTCCACATTCTTTCACGAAAATTACAGCCAATGCCACCTCATACATTTTACTACATTTTCTAAATTATCGTAATCTATAAACTCAGATTTTTTAAACTAATTTAATACTTAGTCTAACTTGAGAATCTAATTAATACTGATAATCACTTGTTTACTACGGAATCTAATTTTCTCAAAAAAGTGATAAGAATATGAAAAAAAATACTATTTTTAGTTCACTGGCAGTTTAACATGATATACAAGTGAAAATTGTATGTTCGAACTCTTGTAATGTTGCTTCAGACCTGTTCAAGATTGGCAGAGAGATCGACACGTAGAGAGACTCGGCAAAGCGGGCAGCTCGACTGTGACCGGAGCCACTGGTCGACGCACTCGGAGTGAAAATAATGGCGGCACGGCGGCAGAACCTTAACTTTGTCCCCTTCCTCAAACACGCCCAAGCAAATACAGCACTCCGCCGTCGCCGCCGCCGCCGGCTTGTGCAGGGTAATCGGAAGGCAGAGGATCGCGGCCGGATCGAGCCCTTGCGGCGGCGGAACGGCGGCGGAGAACGCCGTGAGGCGGTGGAATCTGCAGACCCATCGGGCGTAAAGGAAAATAAAGGTAACGAGAAGGATTACGGCGAACAGAACGACGACGAAGAAGAAAGGCCGGCCGCGGATTTGGAAGATCCGGTCGTCGAACTCTGTGAAGTGCCAGGGGAGCGAGGGGGAAACTTGGGATGTCGACATTTTAATCGGCGATTCATCAATCGGACGGTGAGAATCGTGGCGGCGGAGGATGGAGATGGAAGAAGGAAGCAGGGGAAAGAATTTTGGGGGGTTTTTCGGAGCAGTGTGAAGTCAGATATTTTCTTTTTCTGAGAATAAATAATTGAGTCTTAGATATTTCTTTTGTTCAAAGATAGTTGCGTTTTGGTGGTACAGATATTATATGAAATATCTCGGCGTGCTCACTCGCGTTTAGAGCGCGTGGGAGTACAGCTTCATCGCTGCCTTTCATAGTTTTGGATGTTGGTTTTGGAAGCGTGACATGATTGACGATAATTTTCATGTCATTTTTCATATTTTTTC
Organism: Momordica charantia; assembly: GCF_013281855.1. NCBI lineage: Eukaryota > Viridiplantae > Streptophyta > Magnoliopsida > Cucurbitales > Cucurbitaceae > Momordica > Momordica charantia. The sequence continues at coordinate 24,864,873 of NW_028275167.1, read as the reverse complement.
GGAGAAATGTCATTTTTCATTTCCACCAAACGGATTGGCTGACAATTTTCATTAGATATTTTGATGGATAAAAGTCATAAAGACATCGATTTTTCGTAAAGAGGTCATTAGTTCAAATTTCCACCCTCGTTTATTATACTTAAAAGAAAATAATAAAAATACTTTATATGAGTTATTTTATTTAGGATTGAAAATCACTTTCGAAGGTGCTCTAATTTCTGTAACGAATTTTTAATTTAGTTTAAATTTTTTATACAATAATTTAATATTTGTAATTTAAACTTTAGCGTTAATAAACTACAAAACCTAAGAACTCGTTTGATAATGATTTTTAGTTTTTGGTTTTTTGTTATTAGTTCTATATTTTTGAAAAACAAAACAAAACATGTTTGATAACCACTTTATGCTTTGAAAAAGTTAGAAAGTTGAAGAGATATGCTAAAAAGAGAATTATATGAAGAGTAGAGATGACAATAGTGTCGTACTAGAGTGAGGATGTCCTTTCACATCCTTGTCCTCATGAAAATTTAGTCTTTGTCTCCACTCTATTTTTTCGGTTCTAGAAATCGAGGTCTAGATCGAAGAATCCTCATTTGAGGACGGGGATATTTGTAGAAAATATTATCGGTTTAATAATTAATTTTAATTATTTTAGTATTAAAAAAATGTAACGAATATATATTAATTATCTTTACGATTATTATTTCTAGTATAAATAATAAGTTTTTAAAAATATTTAATGTTTTATTCATAATGTAGTAAAAATGTTAATAAAGTATATATTAATTAATTAAAATGGAATAAGGGACACTCCTGTGAATTTTTGTCATCCTAACAAATTTAGTGAGATAAAAATAAATTTTTTAAAGAGAAATTTTAGAGAAAGTAAAATTTAGCAAATTTAGCGAGACTAAACTATAGAAACATAAAGAAACAGATTTTAAAAAAAAGTTAGAGGAAAAAATTTTAGTGAGAGAAAAGTAAAGTTGAAAACAAAATATGACAAAGAAAGAAAAATTAGGAAGACAACAAAAAAATTATATCGAGAAAATATATTTTTTTTCTAGAGAAAGACAAATTATAAAAGGTGAAATTTGAGAGAGAAAAAAGTTTGGGAGAATATTAAATTTTGAGAGAGAGGGATGTGAGTGATATATTAGAACAAAAAGAAAAAAACATATAGATTAAAATTTTGGAGACTTGAGAGAAATAATAGTAAATATTGAAAAGATGAAAATTTTAGAGAGAGTGATAAATTTTTAAAGAGTGAAGTTTAGGAAGTAAAAAAATGTAGGGCGAACAAGAAATTTATTAAAGAGAAATATGTAAAAAAAAAAGTTGAGCATTAAAAGAAAAAAGAAAAAGATTTCAAAAGTTGAAATGATTTAAATTTTTTTTTTTTAAAATTGAATTGGTTATGAAACAGTTTTTTCAAAAATAAAAAATAAAAAACAGACGAAATGATATTCAATGGAAATATAGGGACAAAATGTGCTTTTTAACATTTATTTATTTGTATAATATGCATAAATAATTGTTGGGTTATTCCAACTTACAATAACAACACTAATCCATCGAGAAAATATATAATAATTAAGTAGAAAAAACCGGAATAAAAAGTGTTTGCAGAGAAACAAAAAGAGGGTGAGAGACCAAAAAATAGAAAAAAAAAGAGAGTAAATTAGTTGAAACTGAAAGAGCTGATACCAAGCTCAATGAATAAAAAATGATTTCGCCTTTTAAATTAGGTTTGAACTTGAAAATAAAAAAATGTTAGAAATTAAAAGTATTAAAAAAGTAACGGAACCAACCAATAAACCATCTAAAATTTGGGCCCAAATTCCAGCACTTAATTTATGCTCAATTGGTTACACAAATTAATAATTTTTCGAGTTCTTCATTCACATATTACAATATTTATTAAGAGAAAAAATTGTTTCCAAATGTTAAAAGGAACAAGAAGGAGAAGTTTGTGAGGAGAGAAAATAATGTTGAGGCCCATGGGCCTTGGGCTGGCCTAAAATCTTGTTTTCTGTTATTTTCCCAATTAAGTGCTCGAATTTGGGCCTAAAATATTGTTTTCTGAATAAAAGTTTATCTTAGATTTGAAGATAATGGCAGAAAATAGGTATGACTTTGAGGACCATCCACGAACAAGTTATTTTTACATATTTGAATGGTTGTAGAAACTATAATTGCAAAATTTTAATATTTACACCGACAAAAATATTTTGGCATAAGATAGAAAATTTGTGCCTAAGAAATCTTGAATTTAAGAAAACATAGAAGGAAAAATCATCCAAACAAAACAACTACATTATTTTTCTTTCATTTGAGATAGTTTGGTAGAGGTGTTCAAAATAGATTATTTAAGTTTGACGATTTTTAGTTCATATGATATAGTCAAATGCAAAGATGAATTAATATTGAGTTAAAAAATTGTAGGCATGTTAATAAATTATACGTAGGAAGCTACGTTTTGATTGACAAGTATTGTATAATTAGATCGTTTATTTTGGTCATTTAAAATATGAAGCAAATTTTAACTTCTATCCAATTGTTAAATAATAAAATAATAACAAATATTAATTACCTCCTTTCCTAGCATAGGACTAATTTAGTCACTTCAAACATAACAGCCAACAAATTTACTTTATGTAAATAGGCATTTAGAAAGGAAAAGAAATATTGAAGAAAACAATAGATCAAAAGTATTTTGAATCTCATTTGAAACCACACATATAGATTATTTGCCATAATTTCAAATTAATTATCATATGCACAAATATATAGTTACCTTAAAAAAAGTTAGGTCATATATATATAATATATATATATATAATCAAAATATCTAGAAAGGTACAATTAATAAAGTATACTTGTTATTGACAATATAAATATAATTGTAAAAAATATTAATTGTTCATTAAAATGATTCAAAACTTTTTTGTGAGTTGTTTGTGTCCTCAATTTATACTTTTTTTTTAATTTTTTTTATTGACATTGAATCCTTTTAAATTTAAGATTTTTTCGTCCTACATTCAATCGATGTTGACATGTTTATCTCCTTTACTACCACTCCTTGAAAATGTGACATATAATTGAGAAATATTGAACCAATAAGTAAATTCTACCATTATTTTTTTGAAAAGACGTGTAAGACGGAAAAAAATCAGCACAGACAAAAGTTGTTGGCAAATATCCATACAAATCAACGCACATAATAAAACACACCATCTTTTTTTGGTCGAAATAAAACAAAAGAAAATATAAAAGGATTGTTATTATAGAGGGAAAAAAAAGTGTATGATCATGTGTTCTTATCTCCAACCACAATGGCCATATCTCATATGAAGATTGCTTTTGAAAGGGCTTTATGGCTTTTTGGGAGATATGGATCAATCTTTAGGGGCCCTACTCATATTTTGACCTCTTATTGCTTTCTTATCAACCCTTTTCCTCATAGAATCTCTCTCTCTCAAATCATCTTCAAAAATCCTTTTTGTTTTCTCTCTCTCTCTTTTCTCTCTAGAATCATCTTAACAAAAATTAATGCTTTTGTTTCTCTCTAATATCATTTTGAAAGATTGGAGCCTTTTCTCTCTCCCATGAACATACATTAATGGTTAGATATGTACTGTTTAATTGAAAGGTTCGAATCTTCATCTTTATATTTATTGTACTAAAATAAGAAGACTTTGTATATATTTCTTAATATTTTCATTGAATAAAAACATCATCAATGTCATATAAGTGTTAATGAAATAATAATATTTATTTATTAAAAAATATTTTTTTTTTATAAATTTATTGAATTACTAGAATATCTATCGATATCGATATTTTTACCGATATATTTGTATAATGAATACATGATATTTTCTCATCAATATTGATATTCTAATCTTTGATTATCATATTCGAAGCTTTTGCCTCTCGGAGCAGCTTATCGATGGTCCTTTGCTTACTTCTTTGGAGTCGACGATAGATTGTTGATGGAACTCGTTATTATTGGCTTAATGCTCTCCCTCGTCTCTCAGATGTTATCATCTTTGAAACTTCGATCTCTCTCTTTTCTCTCTATAATTTATTATATCTTTGAAGTTTTTTCCCTTTCGCTAATAATATCATATTGAAAGATGTTTTTACCTCTTCCTGTCTCACTTTAGGAGGGAGAGAGGGAGAAAGAGAGACGAATTAAAGCATATTTGGAGAAGTATAGATAGGGAGGTGGGTTGGTTCAGGAAATGACAAAGGCATCTATTGGTAATATCAAGTGTCTTTTTTAGGGCATTGCATTGTAATTAAAAGGGAATTTTGATAGATATGATTAGATTATATATTTATATATAAACATCTCCTAATCCTACTTTAGTTCCATCCATCGTCACAATTACAACCCATTTCTCACTTTAAATTCCATCTTTAAAATTTTCAAAAGATAATTAAAGTTGGCCACATCATGAAAAATATATATATTTTTTTTTAAAAAAGAAAAGCTTGGGAACTTCAATTTGAGTTTGATAGTCTTGACTATTTAATTCAACTAAATCCCATCTCCTTTTTCTTCTAACAAGTTGGTGATTGTTTTCTTTCCCTCTTTTTTAAATACATGGATATTCAAATTCATGACGTCTTGGCAAGAGACATACCGAGTTAAGCTCATGTTGGCACTAAAATAGTATTATTTATGTAACACTATTGACTTTACTACTTATTTTGGTTGTCTTTAAATTTTTAGGCCGATTTGGTAACTTTATATTTCTTTTTTTCTCGTTTTTTCCTTTTTAATAAATAAAAACAGAATTGTGCGACGACTATTTTTTCTTTTTTTTTGTCTTTTTAATTGAAATAAAAATAGAAACATGTTTGGTAATATTTTTTTGTTTTGTTTATGGTTCTCTAAATTTTAGATTAAAAGAATTAAACAATTTTAATATTGAATTTAAATTTTAAAATTCAACTATTACATTTTTTAATGTTATATATTTTTGTATTTATTATGAATTTATAAGTGAAGAATGAATTTTTTCATGTTTGGGAAAAAACTGAAAACAAATAACAACAAACTTGATTTTGTCGTTGTTTCCAGTTTTGGAAACATTTAAATATGATACATGAGAAATTTAGACAATTACTAAATGCTAATGTTTCTTAAAAACTAGAAAATACAAACAAACTAGGATATATTATGCTTTAATGATAAATTTAACTATTCAACTTTGATATATCATATCTAATTAAATGGCCAAATTTTAAAAATTTTGAATTACAGCACCGGAACTTTGACAAATTTAACAATAATATCATAGGAATAAAATTTTCAAGGACAAAGATGGAAAATTTAGACAGTTGACATTTTATTGTACATCATTTTGTTTTGCTAATTATTTTTTGTTAAAAAAGAAAGTATTGGTGATTGAAAAAAGTAAGATAAAGATTCCAATTACATCATCTCTATTGTTTAAAAGTTGGATATAATTCTTTAATTCTGATTTTTAATAATATTAAATAAACAATATCAGTAATACTTCAATTCTATTTTTCTTTTAGAAACTTTGGTTGTGATTTTTAATGAAGATGAATAGTTGACAAAAGGAATCAATGATGAAGATCATGATTCCATTTTTGCAGTGTGAATGGTATATGGCTTTAAGATTTAAAATATCCTTTTTTTTTTGGAAACAAATGTAAAATGTAATCTTAATAACCTTTGCAAAATATAATCTTAATAACACAATTTTTAGATTAAAAAAATGTTTAGATACTCTTGTACTTTTCACTTTTCTTCATTTTAGTTTTTAAGTTTTCGAAATGTCCATTTTTTTATTCTTGTACTTTTAAAAAGTGCCTATTATTTCATTTATTTCCACCGTAATTTTAGCAGGATAATTTTACTTTAGAAAATTTCTTGAAATGTATCCACAAATTTGTATTAAAGGCCAAATGATTTTTATTGTATATAATATTTGTGTTAAATTTTAGAAAAAAAAAAGACGAAAATAGTAACTTTTCAAAATTACATAGACCAAACGAACATTTTGAAAATATATGGACTAAATAAACCAAAGTTAAAATTACAAAAAACAAAATGGATATTCCAAAAGGTATAGGACCAAAATAAACAAAAGACTCAAAATATTGAGACAGAAATAGTATTTAAACCTTAAAAAAAATTTGTCAATATAATCTAATTTGTTTACTCCAATTAGATTTTTTTCCCTTAATAAAAGAAGTTATGGAATGAATTCAACCCTAGAATTTTCAAAGAAAGGTTTTTTAATAATTAAGCAACCAACTATCCTCAAATCTAACGTATTCGTGTGTATGTATATATATTGTATATATGTATGTATATATGTATGAATATGTAGGGATGTATTTATGATTAAGAAAATCGTAACAAATCATTTATTAATATTAGTTATGCTACGTTTTATATAAATTTAAGTACTAAAATAAGGTCAAAGTGAACATAGCTTAACGATAATTGACATATATCTACAACCAAGAGGTTGTGAATTTGATCATCCAACCCACATGTCGTACTAAAAAAGTGTTAAAAGATATAGGACAAAAATATAATTGTAAAAGACACGAATAAATAAATTATATATATTCAAAATTATTGTTGGGACAAGATCATATGCCACATGGATTGTCATAGACATTAAAACTAATATATTATTTTCCTTCCAACTAAGCATTTTAAGTTGGCTTGAAGAATTAGCAAGATCCATATGGTATTTAAATACATGATGTGATATAATATTTGATGAATCCTACATATATCAACCACTTTAGATTATATTCATTCACTATTTTATTTAATATCAATATTAATGTCACACATCACATTTTCGTTTTATTAATATAATGTTTGACAAAGTAAATTATTAATCATCATGATTTTATGATTTGCGTATCTTATTTATATCTACCGACTAAAAGGAAAAGAAATAAAATAAAAGTTTGATTAGGATGGAAAAATTATTGATAGCAAGAAAAAAGCAGAAAATATGATCAACATCTGTAGAGGGATGATTACAATGATAAACTTTGAAATGACAATGAAGATATAGAAAAGTGAAGATTATGTTTGTTGATAGTACTATTTCGAATGAAAATTATTGTCCACATCAAATGGCATAGTTAAAAATAAATAAATAAATCTTTATATGATGACCAAAAACTATGGTGAAAAAGTGGTAATTACAAAATTATCTTTTTGAAAATATAACAAAAGTTAAAAAAAAAAACATTAACTATGTTAATTAGTATGTTGGCTAGCATAAGTGATAATCAATGGGTAAAGTTGATTAGCCATATTATAATTAATCAATAAATAGATTAAATTAGCGATTGTTACTATTATGGTTAATCAATATTTAAGTTATTTATTGATTAATGAGTATTACATTGAAATAAAAATGTACCCCAATTTTTATTATTAAAATTAATCAATGATTAAATTATTTTTTTAAGAATAGAATATTTACAATTATTTGTTTTATATATGCTATATTTAGATTTTTTTTAATAAAGTTACCTATATATGTTATCCATTTAAATTTTTCTATAAAATAATAAATAAATTATTTTTTTTAGTACAACATGCAGGGTGGAGAATCGAACTCACAAATCTCTTGGATAGAGGAATAGGTCAATTATCGTTGAGCTAGGCTCGCTTTGAAAGAATAAATAAATTGTTGATTTTAACAATTTTATATTTAATTTTAAAAAATTGATCTAGTTTATTCATAACTACTTTATGTTTTTTTTAAATAAAATTTTTTAGCCAAATATGACATAAAATATATGTTTGAAAACTTAGGAGCCTTTTTATTTATTTATTGTTTATTTTTAATAAAAGTCTTTATCAACTGCTGAGGCAAAATACACCCAACTAAAATCAATAAATGATATAGATTCTCTCATTAAATTGAATAAATCTGATTGTTAGATATCATTAATCCAACTTAGTTCAAACTCTTTTTCAAGTACCGATGAAGAATATGGATTTGAACTCACGAACTTTTTATCGAAAATAAGTTTCTTAACCCTTAATCGATTTAGTTATGTTCGATCTCGTTTAGTTCAAACTTTAAATCTATAAAAAGCATTCGGTCCTCAAATTTACAAAAATATCAACAAAATATTAATGTCAAACAAAGTTTCTCCTAAGAAATGTTCAGAGTCCAAATATTGATAAAATGTCGACATTCAAATAAGTTTCCTAATAAAAAATGTGTAAGTAGAGAGACGTTGTGACGTCCGAATAGAGAGGAGGGGTACATAGATGAACTGATACCACATCCGAGAGAGATCCTGAGATCATGGAAGATGATTAAGTAATATTTAAAAGAATGGATAGTCACTGCCTATATCAACGAGATGATTGACAGGCTTGGAGAAATCTCAAGTCCCTAAATACGGATTCCAAATTTTGGTCTGAATCCTAAGTTTGAGGCATTACAGACGTCCAAAAAGCTAAAAGAGAAAAATTAATTACCGTTTCGTGTCTCAAATTTAAAAAACACAACATCAATTCCTCAGATTTACAAAAATATCGATAAAATATCGACTTCACACTTTTATTTAATTTTTTTATATTTATTTTTAATAATATCAATGTTGATAGCAAAGGGGGAAGAACCAGATGTTGACAGGCTGTATGTATATCCTCCATTGACAAATTAGATACCCTAAAGAGAGCTTTAATCAAGTATATGTGCTCTTTCCAAAGGGATCCCATACAAGTGGGGCCCACCATCACATCTGATTCCCTAATTGGACGGCTCTGATCTTCCCATTTTTTGATGCTTAAAATTAAGCTACATGATTAGAGATTAGGTTAATTATTTTTATAATTGGTCACACAGTTAAAAAAAGAAAAAAAGAAAATTATTTTTAAAATATCCATATCTCATCTATATCTACCTTAAGAATAAAGAGTTATACTTGAAAAGACTGCTATCTTTTACCATTAGCACTCAAAAATTAAAATCAAATAAAAACCCTCTTTTTAACTTACTTTTAAATATTAATATACCATCTAAAAAAGCAAATTAAAATTTTGTTTTATTTATTTATTTTTCTCTTTTTATATGTAATATAAAAAGTTAGCCGACAGAAATTAACATATATACCATAGTTTTCTATAGAACTCATCATGAAATAAAATCGGTATAACAAAATTATAGGTGTCAGCCTGTAAACAAGGTAGTAATAAATTTAAAGTTCGAATTTCCTTAGTTTAAACTTTTTTTGAAAAATTGAATAAAGAAAAGGTTTAATCATTTTTCTTTTCCCTTCAAGTACAATAAATGTAGATTTTTGGAGTTAAATCTTTGACGTTAAGGAAAATAAGGAAAATAAGTAGAGGCATTACAGGTGAAATCATTCTAATTTTACCATGATTTTATACATTGACCTATAGAAAATCAAACATGTGGCCTAAAAATTAAGTGGTGGTTGGACACAATTAAAAAAAAAAAACAACTTGTGGCCATCATGAGTAATTGATTAGGTTTATTACTAGTCTTTTTTTTCTTTTTCTTTTTTTGAAAATCTAATTAGTGTTATAGTATATATCAAAGTGTGCAACTTTACTATTTATAAAAAATAAATAATTTATGAGAATACACTAAAAAAAATAAGGAAAAGAGATTTTTAACAAATAATTCTCAACCTACTATGATAAAATTAAATTAAAACAGGCAAAATTACCATAAGATTGTACACAATTAAATTCAAATAATCAAAACTCAAAAAAGATGAATTCATATGAAATCTATTTATTATTTCATAATTTATAAAACAAACTATTTTATATTCGTTGGTTCAAATCAATGGAACAAACTCAATTTTGCAAGTTCTGACAAATTTTTTGAAACCCAATTGAGAGATAGAATAAGGAATATCCTAAAGTGCAAAAGATTAAAAATTAAAATTTTAAAGGGAAAAAATAAATTCTTTTTTTTTAATGCTTTTATTATCTGAACTCTTGTTATCATCTCCGATGGGTTCCACCGCCCCAACAACCACCGTGGCCCACCGCCCCTACCAAAATTCTCCGATCTCATAATCCTTTTTCAGATGATTAATTTCTCATTTTAGGTAAAATTTTCAAGTTAACTATTAAAAACTTTTAGTGAATATAACTCATTTAGGAATTGTGGAAATAAATAGTTTGATGTGGGAAATTGGTTTCGGTATCCGATGTCAATAGCTTCAGTGAACACACGCATACAAAGAGAACTTCACATGGGTATGGTGCTAAGTTCAACACACTTCGATCTCTAAGTTAGTAAAGAGTTTAGTTGAGAGTAGAAAGTGTATGATTGTGAAAGTATATCTCGTGTCTAAGGTCTCTCCTCTTATTTACAGGGGATCAGAGTATTCTTGGGTCGGTTCCAATAGACCGACTCAATCAATTTTAGATTGGCTCAAGATCTGGTCTTGTTTGGACAGTTTGACCAGGTGACTTGATGGTGTCATTTCACCCCTAACATAATAATTAATAGAAATAGTATTTTACACCTTTGGCAATTGATTTCTAAATTTATAAATATAAAAGAATTTAGAAAGGAAAATGAATCACACGGGAGATAAATTTTTACGAGGGGAGAGTAAAATTTTACCTTCCAACCTTTTTACATACATAATATTTTAATTCTGAAAAATGAAAATGATTAAATCTCACTCTCGTTGTTGAATTGTCCATTTCTTTTTCCATTTTGCATTTAAAACTAAAATAAATTCACTTCACGATATACCTTAAAAATTGTCACAATTTTTTTTTTCAAATATAATATAATTGTGACTTTAATGAGTGTGTTTCACATCACACTTGAGTTAAAATTGATTTAGATTGTGTTGTTTTAGTAAAATTTCACTTTTTTTTATATTTAAATATACATAATTATTTTATGTTATTTTTATAAATGTAGTAAAAAAATAATCACTTTAGTCTTGACATATCACAATTCGGTGAATCATCTTAGCCAACCTATCAAATTCTCATATTTGAAGGCACACCGTCAAAGTTGATGATAATATATTATGAAAAAAGGATTAAAATGGTTAATTTTTAAAAATTAATTACAATGTTCCATCTAAGATAAAATAAGATTAAACCTGCAAAAAATTAAAGGGTAGAATATTAATTAGAAATAAATCTTTGAAATTTTAATATATTTTAAATCTAAGACAAACTATGAGGAGAAAATTGTGTATTTTTTCTTGGTTTAGGGACAATCATATTTGTATTCTATAATCTTAAGAATGAACAAACCACTAAACCCAAAAACTTAAGCTGATGGGTTGGGTAAATTTAATTCATTTATATGGATTCTAACCTATCATTTAATAAAAGTTTTGTATTCTCATTTTCATCCCTCTTTTTGCAATAACAATAATATAGTTGACTAATTGATTTGGGTTTAATTTGTCGTGATGAAGAATAAAAGAGTTTATCCACACAAAAATGAAATATTCGTACAAATTAATTCTTTATTCTAATTCTAAGCATAATTAATCTTTAATTCGTCATTGCTACTGAGTTGCTTGACCTAAAAAAATAAAAAATAAAAAAATAATAAATAATTGTCATTACTTAAATCGTATAATAATATTGTAACAATGATGCATGTAACATTAACATGCATATTTTTCTCCATTTTCTTTTATACTATATTCGACATATATAAATATAAAAATATGTACATAAACAATAACTAGAATATTTCAAATATTCAAAACAAAATATATTCTCTCGAAGCAACTTGACAATTGAATTTTACAAATTAAATAATAAATATGTATATTTATGTTAAAAAATTCTCTCTCAAATACACATTTCATTTGATGAGACAACATGTGACTTAATACAAGATATTACTACTTTTAAGAAAAAAATTAATTTAAAGATATAAGTTTTTTTTTAATTTAAAAATATTAGTGCTTCTAAGAACAAAAAATTATTTAAAGTATGTTTTAGATAAATGTTGAAGTCAGCTACAAAACTAATTGGTAAAATATGTTTAGATACATTAATTATCTTTTCTTTTTTCTCTTTAGCTAATTTTGTATTGTCTTTGTGTCAATGCATCATATTTTTAGGTTAAAAGCATAATATTTTTAGGCTAATTATGTTTTATTCTTTAAGGTTTGGATTAAATTTAATACCGTTTATTATGTTTTAAACATTTTTCAATTTAGTTTCTCCCGTTCATGGAGTGTTAAAGTTGGCTGATGCTAAACTTACGTGGTTCAATATACTTGGTGAATTGACGAAAATTTAGAATAGAAAAAAGTCTATGTAAGAGAGAAAAGTTTCTAATACCTCTACCAAATTTTTACTCGCTCCAAAATTTCAAAGAATTGGTAAAAATTTCAAGTTTCATTCCTTAAATGGCATTTCTTATCTTCTAAATTTCTACTAATTCATAGTACATTATGTCATGGATTAAACTAATTTTAACATTCCCCTGGATTAAACTAAAAATTTTAGACAATAACACTAAATTATTTTTTTTCCTAAATCAAAACATCACAAACTAAAACATATATTTGACCAATGTTTTAAAATATGAATCTCAAAGGACTATGGTACTACTGGCTTCAAATGAAATAAGAATTTCTCAATTTACGACTAACTTTTGGAGATGAAAATTAAAACGAGGAATATGTTGTCAACTCTGATCTGGTAAAGAATCTATGAGACAATCTCAATTCTTTAAAATCGAAAAATAAAGTGGGGTTAAAGATTGAAATTTCACAAACGAGTCGCCTCCCCCACCTCCGAAAATAGTTTGAAAATGGAAAAAGAGACTATTTTCCAAAATAGATCTCAAACAATCCTCATTGAATTATATTCCAACCATTTTTCAATAACCAAAAGAGAAAGGAATCAAACAAGCCACATGGGCAGGGAAATTTATAGGTCAATTTAAGCAGCAGCATGAAAAATAAAATTAAAAAAGTAAAATTTCAGATGATTTAAATTTTACATTATTGCCATTATTAACCATCAGGGGAAAAAAATAGTGACATGTTTCCCAAAAATACAATTTTTCAAATTTCAATTAATAAGTAGGGCCCACGGAATGTCCATTGAAAATCATTTTGTTAATATTAAAAATAAACAATATTCCAAATGCAACGCAACTGCTATCACATTCATAATTCATCCCCCACCCCTTCAGTTGGCTTATCACTGCTTCTAGTTCTGTCTAAGGAATTTTTTTTATTTTTTATTTTTATGTTCGTTAAATTAAAATTTTAAATATTAATTTAAGCTAATTTCAACCTGTTTTGAAAGTCCACATATATATTAATTGTAATGTTGTATTCTAAAAAAAAAATTAGTTATATCAATTTTAGTTCTACTAAATCCGTATTAGAATTTTACAAAAAATAGACAAAATAGAAAAGACAGGGATCGCTAGCTTCACAATCACGAGCTCGATGACCTTTAACTTTAGCTCTTCGATCGAGCCTCAAAAAGATTCATTTGTCATTCTACCTCTAGATACTCCTTGAAAAACATTAGTCGGTGAAAGACTTCCCTTTCTTATTCATCCTACCTTTCTTGAAGGTTGAGTCCAATTGAACCGACCTAATCTAAAATTAATTTGATTCATCATTCTCACATAATTTTTTTTTTGCAATTAATTTGATTCATGGGTACTCACATAATTTTCAAAATACTTATGATACCATTAAAAAGGAATAAAAGTGTATAACAAATTTTCACATGGGGAGCAAAACATTCAATAATACTCTCTCTGGTCTTCATCAGTAACGATACATACAATGATTTAATATTTATCAAGGTTTAAATCTCATTTTCATCGTAAATTAAATTCTTCTAAATTTTAAAAAATGTATTTTATTCTTGAATTTACAAAAAATAATCTATAAACTTTTGAAAAGTAACAGATATATTATTTTGGTGAGAATCTGCCCACAAATCTTCTCCCTCCACAGTCTCTTAATTTCCATTTTGGTCTCTTTTTTCCATGTCGTCTTCAAAATGACAGCCTTCGCTCACCCAACTCCCATCTCTTCTCTCTCTCTCTCTTTTTTCCCTCCAATGGCTTCCAATTCCGTCGTCGTTAAAGAAGCCGTCCTCCTCTCCCCCGCCGCTCCCTCCCCGGCGCGTGTCCTCACGCTCTCCGACCTCGATTCTCAGCTCTTCCTCCGCTTCACCATCGAGTATCTCTTCGTCTACACTCCTCCATGCCACGTCGACACATCCGCCATCTCCTCCCGCTTTAAATCCGCCCTCTCCGAGGCTCTCGTTTTGTACTTCCCGCTCTCGGGTCGGGTCAGGGAGCGCCCAGACGGGTCGGGTTTGGAGGTTGTGTGTCGCTCTCAGGGGGCGCTCTTCGTTGAGGCCGTTTCTGATTACTACTCCGCGGCGGACTTCGACCGCCCGCCCCGGTTCGTCGCCGAGTGGCGGAGGTTTTTGTCGTTTTCTGTTGAGGACGTTCTCGACGGATCTCCGCCGTTGGTTGTCCAGCTGACGTGGCTCAACGATGGATCTGCGGCGCTTGGGGTTGGGTTTAACCATTGTATCTGCGACGGCATCGGCAGCGCTGAGTTTCTCAACTCGTTCGCTGAGTTGGCCGCCGGCAGATGCGGCGGCGCGGCCGAGTTGAAACCCGCTCCGGTCTGGGACCGGCACCTTCTGACCTCGCCGCCCCGCCGCCGCCAACACCAGAAACTGGCCCCGCCTCCTCCGCCGGAGTTCCACCGCGTCCCGGATCTCTGCCGGTTCATGTCGCGGTTCACCGACGAGCCGTTGGTTCCGACCGCCGTCACGTTCGGGAAAACGCATCTCACGCGCCTGAGGACGCTCGTGCAGTCCACGCGCAGCCCTGGGGAGTCGCCGTACACGGCGTTTGAGGTTGTCGCCGCACACATATGGCGGAGCTGGGCCAGATCTTTGAAGCTCCCGCCGAATCAGACGCTGAAGCTTCTCTTCAGCATCAACGTACGGAAGCGGATCAAGCCGAATCTCCCCGCCGGGTACTACGGCAACGCCTTCGTCCTCGGCTGCGCTCAGACCACCGCCGGCGAGCTGGCCGAGAAGAAGCTCGGCCACGCCGCCGGCCTCGTGAAGAGAGCGAAAGAGCGAGTGGGGGACGAGCACGTGAGGAACGTGATTGAGTCACTGAGTGAGTCGAGAGCGAGTCCTGACTCGGTGGGGGTTTTGATACTCTCCCAGTGGTCAAGGCTGGGATTAGAGACGGTTGACTTCGGAATCGGCAGGCCGGTTCAAGTGGGCCCGGTCTGCTGCGACCGGTACTGCATTTTACTGCCGGTTTTTAATCAAACCGACGCCGTGAAGGCCATGGTGGCGCTCCCCACATCCGCCGTTGACAAGTATGAATCTCTGATCAGAAACCCTGCCACGTGAACTGCAGAAATTGTGACACGTGTCAGACGTTGACTTTGTAAAAAAATGTTCGACTCGCTTTTCTTCTTAATATTTTTATTTATTTTTAAATTCTTACTCCCAAAGTTTCCCTAATTTACCCTCGGAAAAACGCCACGTGGATTCCATGATCCTAATTACTAAAACAAAAAAGCTTTTTTTTTTCCCTTCTTCAAATACGATTTTTTTAAACACTGTCCTAACTTTGGGTGGCATGACGTGGACGTTTAGATGCCATCGTAATCTATTTAACAAAATCTTATCTATAATCTGTCATATATTAAATATATATATCTTTTTAATATTCACTTAGTTTACATTTGATCCCTATGTTTTTGAGGCAAAAATATATTTTAATACCTCTTCGTATCATGAACTAATTGATGAATGAAAATAAAATATTTCATGAAAAAATTAAAATATTTATTTTTTTTAAGACATTAAAATATCAATCTTTGAAATCATATAAACCCAATTGTAGGAACGAAAGTATGGTTAAGATTTAAAGTATGTTTGAAAAGAAAATCACAAAAATCATAAACAAGAATAATCTGTTAAAGGGAAATTGGGGGAACCTAATTGATTTGTTAATTAAAGAAAACGTAACACAATATACTCGTGGGCATCATTTTGGTGCGCCACGTTGTTAAAGCCATCCCGCTAAGGACGAGGGAATAGAAAAATATATTGATTTTTACATTTCCTTTTCTATTTTATTTTTCCTTTTTGCTTTGAATATTATGTGACATAATTTGGGATAATTGAAATTAACAGCTTAATTATTCTTTTCCACAGTATAGGGAATCATGACCATGGGACATAATATCAATAAAGTTATATCACACGCCACATAAACTGAATAGCAAAAAATATTACATTATAAGTTTATTCCTTGAATTTTGATGGTCGTATTTGTTAGGACTAGAGTCGAAACAATAGAAAAAACAGAGGCACAAGACACTCAAGTCAGGAGGGTTGAGTCTGTACTGCTAACCGAGGCATTGCAAATCCAAGGACATTGGCAGAGAAGATAGAAGAGGCTCCAGCACTACCTGTTGGGAAACAATTATACGACATAGAAATTATAGTGGTTCACTGACTAAGGGCTAAGTCTAGTTTTCCACTCAGATGTGTAATTCATTAATATTGTCAAGAATTAGATTACAATAAACTCTTTTCAAAAATATCCCCGAGATATCTCAACAAAAATCATAATACTTAGGTACATACATGAAAATCAAAATACAATATCTCGAATACGATGATCTTGATGTGTCCCTCTGCAGCCAAGAATCTTGAACCAACGGCTTCTCACTTTTATTCACGGCCTCAACACAAAAAATATGTTAGCAACATATATAATATGTGTTTTAAGACGATAACAAGGCAAGAAAGAAAAGGTTGGGCCCTTTTCATGGCCCAATAGATTTCACCCTTTTTTTCTTTTTATTTTGTATCCAACTCTCAACACCACCCACAAAGTCCATTCATCTATATATTTTTTTCAATGGTGTTTAAATTATTTTGAACTACTCAATTTATATTTTCAATTTTGTGATTAATTGTTAGAACTATTAACTCTAAAGTATTCAAGATCTATGAACTTTCGATCTTGTGATTAGTGGTCACTATCGGAGTAATTAACTCTATTAGCGTGACACAAGGGAGCTAGTGATATTATGATAATATAACATGACACTGATATATAAATGACAAGAAGATATTAGAACGTCCATTTGGAAGAGATGATAGAAGTAGGAGTTCATTTGGTCGTGTACTAAGAAATGGAATCGTAGAATAGCACCTTATATCTTTGCTAAACGTAAAGATATTAATATTATAAATCTTACTAGAATTGCTCGTTTTTTATTAGAAGCCTGTGATTTAGTAAAAGTTCTAGTTTAAAATGTATTCTCTCTCTTTTTTTTTCCCTAATCTGCCCTTATTTGATTCAACGAGCATATTCTCATGTTATATGACCATGTCAAATAATTACTCATTTCGATTCATTTTCGAATTTCAAATCCTAAATTTTTCCTTTTTGGTTTTTTTTTTCCTTAAATTATGCTCAAATTTTTACCATGTTTTTTGGTGTGTGTGTATATATATTAAACAGATTGTTAACCAAAATTAAAAATATATTTCTAAAAACCCATTTTTTTAGTTTTCAAAGTTAAATTTGAAAATAGATTTAAAAAGTAGATAACAAATTAAAGAAATGTAGCAGTGAAAGTACTATTTCTAAACTTAAATTTTTAAAGATAAAAAAAAAATAATAAAATGGAAATTAGGACTAAGGAAAATTTGACATTAAATATCTTTTTTGATCTCCCAAAAGTTTACTCTCCATAAAGTTTAATTTTTTTTTGAAAGCATAAAGTTTAAAATTTTTACTTTAGTCCCTCGAAGCGATTCATCTACTTCACAGACAGTGTCAAGATCAAACTGAAATTATTTGACTTTTAAAATAAATTTAGCAGATGATGGAAGATATAGAAATAGTTTCAATGAGACATCTCGAGCAAATAAGGTGGCCCATGGTTTAGCCAGACAAGCGATGGAAAACGATTTGAGTGAAGAGTGGAGTTGTCAAACTCCCTCGTGGCTGGACAATTTAATTCTTTCGGAATTTATTTTATGTTAAGTTGTTTTCTTCTTATTTCCTAAAAAAAAAAATACTTTAGTCCCTCACAGTACTAGTAAAATATTTAGCAAAATTGTGACATTAAATATTTTCTTGTCGTCTGACATCTATACTTCTAAAATCTCAGAATTTTAGCAAGTTTTTTCCTCGAACTTCTTTGCTTCTTTTTAACTTTTTCAATCCTATCTTTTTTAAATTCCTAAATGAGTGATTGTATAATATGTCGTATTATCATCTCCATATATCATCAATTATTAAGTATACAAAGATTTTAGATCAACGTTAATATGATATATGATATTATGTATCACGTATGCATCGAAATTGAGAAGAGATATGTTAAATCGAACAAGTTGAAATAAAATTAAAACATTATATCATCTATTTTGACCCATATCAATCATTTAACGAATGGATAAGGTGGTTTAGATGATATGTAATAACTAATTAATATATGTTTTTTTTTCTAAATTAAAGAATATGTAGGGTGAAGATTAGAACTTTTAATTATGATATATTGTTTAAGCAGTTCAGTTATACTTACATTGAAGGTAATATATGTATTGTTAGAGCCACATAAGTTGACTAAAATAAATATTACGTGAGCGGATATTAGGTAACAAAATAACAGCAATGGTCAAAATAGAAAATCCTTGAAATTTTCAAATACCAAGATAAAAGTTTAACTTTTAAGGTGATACAAGTTGAAATTAATCCTTCGTTTTGATTCCTTTTCATTCTCATTCTTATTCTAAAAAATCGAGCTAAAAAACACATAAAATTACGCTACATTTTTCTTGACAATAATATATATGTTATTAGAGTCAGATAGGTTAACTAAAATAAATATTAGGTGAGTTGATATTAGGTAACAAAATAAGAGCAAAATCAAAATAGAAAATTCTTGAAATTTCAAATACCAAAATAAAAATTTTAACGTTTAAGGTGATACAATTTGAAATTTAATTATCATTGATTTTGATTCTCATTCTCGTTCTCATTCCCAAAACCCGAGCTCAAAAACACATAAAATTACACTACATTTTTCCACAAAACAAAGACCAAAATTAAAACCCAACACATTAATCCAGGAAAGGTTAAAAAAAAGAAACACAAACACTTAAAAGAGAGGAAGAAGTTAAAAGCATTTCTCCGGGTGGAATGCCAGTGGCCCCGCCGCGTACACCGTCGCCCTATAGTTCTTTCCGGCGACAATCTTGTTCTCATATCGGAGCGGCGCACCGGCGAGGCCATAGTTGACATTTGTCAAGCGGTCGCATTCGGGCAGTGGGGACGAAACCAGTTTCACCTTACAGGTTTGCAACGGGTGGTCGAGCACCGGATGGGTCATCTTGTACCCCACCAACTCGGCATAAAAATACCTGTTAAAAAGTATAGATAAAAG
The DNA here is from genome assembly GCF_013281855.1 of Momordica charantia. NCBI lineage: Eukaryota > Viridiplantae > Streptophyta > Magnoliopsida > Cucurbitales > Cucurbitaceae > Momordica > Momordica charantia. The sequence continues at coordinate 24,845,379 of NW_028275167.1, read as the reverse complement.
ATTAAATTTATCGTAATTTATTAAGTTATTAAGTTCAATATAGTATGAGTAGTATGAAGTTCTATGTCGGAGCTAACTTTTTAATATAATTTGTTAAATATTTGATGGTGATGAGAACCTAAATAAAATGAGTTTTAAATATTAATATCGAAAAAATGAAAATGTCTCAATGTTAAGAATTATAACAATAAATTAATAAGCAAGCTCTAATCCACCTATTTTTAAGTAAGATAAAAATTCTCATTAATATAAGCTTCTTAATGACATTTTTTTTAGTATTTCATCTACGTTCTTTTCCTTATATTTAATATCTATACAAAGTACGGTTGTGTTTAATATATTTTTGAATTAAAAAGTGTCTATTAAATATCTAAACTTTCAATTTTGTACTAATAAATTGTTAGACTTTTAATTTTGTGTCTAATAAATTTAAAAAAAAATCGTAAATAAAAAAAATTCAAATATAAATCTTTTTATTGTTTTTAAATTTACTAATTTGAATTATACTACCGAAATAATGGAATTTTTAGATTTGAAACTTAAAATGGATAAATAAAATAAAATAAAATAAAAGAAAAAGTTTTAATTAATATATTATTTTATACTACAAACACATTTAATTTCTAATAAAATTAAAACAGGTATATCCTAATATACAATAAATTATATAATATTGTAAAATATATTAATTACAAAATTAATAACATATATCTTAAATAATTAATTAATAACACTCAGATGAAATAAAATATTTAGTTGGCAGTAAATTACCACTTGTTTACAATATATAAATATTTTTTTTATAAATCTATTACCAAACATATAGTAAAGGAAAATACTAAAAAAACACACTATTTTTTCATGGTTGGTTTTCATATTTTTGTTTTCAGATAAAAAATAAATCTAAACGCTAATTTTACGAAATTAAAATGCGTACCCCTTGGCGTCGGTTTGGTAGACCTTGTAGAAGTTGACTTGGTTGTGGAGGTTCTTGCAGATCACGCTCACTTTGGCGCCGGCGATCACCTTCCCGTCGGTCAGCGACCAGCTTCCGATTCTCCGGCAGTTCTGGCAGAACACCACGCCTTCGACCACGATTTCCACAGGTTTGTGGGCGTGTCGGGTCGGGTCCGCGGCGGCGCCGGCGAAGACGCACAGGAGTAGCACGAGGAGGGAGAGGAGATTTCTGGCAGTCATTTTTTTTTTAAATTTGTAAAATGGATTTAATTTAGAGATGGAGACGAAGGGGATGAATTTATATTGGTTTGTTCATGGTGGGTTGAATTTGAAGACGTGGGAGCGACTAAGGATATTATTAATTATGTTAATGGCGGAAATAATTCTTTTTTATAATTTTATTTATGGTACGTGAAACCCACCCTTTTTTCAGTTTGTTTCAACTTTGAAGACGATCATTATGCTCTCTCTAACTCTAAGGCAAAATTTTTTAATATATATAGATGAGATTTTAAATTGTTTCAAAACTAATGGAAAATACGCTAAATTAAATATATGTTTTAGTCCGTGTTTTTTCAATTGAGTTGGTCTACCACGAGTTGTGGTGCATGTTAAAATTGGCTGATCTCTTTCACTAACATAACTGAGTTCAACGATAATTATTATTGGTTTCTGACCCAGAAAAGTTCTAATCCCTCCACCCACTTGTCAAAAGAAACAGTGAATTAGTGAAAATTTAAAAGAAAAAATATTATCCAGAGAAGAAAGCTTGAAATTTCAACAAATTTCTAGGAAAAAATTGATAATATTTTCACTGCGTCAACATTTCCGTCCATTCATAAAATACCCACTCCCCATCTAAAATTAGGTCCCCAAGAATAATTTAGACCCTTAAAAAATGAAATTTAGCAAATATAAATACTAAAAAAACCATAAGAAGATTCACTTTTTCTGTTTCAATTGGTTATCTTCTATTAACAAGGCGAACCATAACTCAATTGATTTAAGATAGAGGTAGGAGATTTGAATTTCCACCTCACTTGAACTCAGAATAAAAAGAAAAAAAAAGCCCTCTTCTTAATGATCTCTCAAATTCATTCATTTAAAAATCAAAGCCAAAGTTTCAAAGAAAATTTTGAATCTTTCATTGGTATAACATCAACATTCCTTTTCATGTACACTTCATTGTGCACTCGTAATATTTCGTAAAAATAGTTTTTCACATTAAAAAGAAAAAGAAGGAAAAAAAATAGCCTAAATCTTACATGTGTGTATATATATATTTTACCTACCTCACTTATATACAAGCAAAACTTCTAAAGTGATGATATCTACAGTATCATCCAGCAGGAAACTAGACAATATACTGGGAATTTCTGGCTCATACTTACAACAACCCAGTCTTCACGTTTATCGTGCCTCCGACGCAATCTCGAGCTCAGCCCACCAAAGAGGGGAAAGTTTCGGGATCGCTTCATCCGGGGTTATCCCAGTTACTGATCTCAATCTTGCAGTGATGAGCTTCATTGCTGGTCTCTGCACTGGATTGGAATGTAAGCAAGATCTTAGCAACTGACCGATCTGCTCCAACTGCTCCTCTTGGAACGATGCGAGTGTCGGGTCGACAAGCTCCTTGAGCGGTTTGTCCAATCTCAAGTACTGTATTGCCCATTCTTCAAGTGATCCATTTTCTGCTGAATGAGGGATCTTACCTGTCATTAGTTCCAATAATACTAATCCAAAGCTGTAGATTTGGCTCTCTGGGCCTCCTGATGATGTGTTTAAGAGATATCTGCTGGCGCAGGTCCACTCGTCTGCAACGATTTCGTTTTGCAAACTGCACTCTGCAACCTTTGCTGCATAATCCTCAGTCAGGTTGATGGCTGACGAAGTAAGGTTGAGTTGGATCAGCGGTGTGTTCGGCTCGTGTAAATATTCAAGGCAGTAAGCCATGCCCATCGCTATTCTAAGTCGCATCCTCCAGTTCAAGTGCTCAAATTCTTCATCTGCACAGCAAAAGAGAAAAAAAAGACTAAATCAAATTTCTAAGAAAACTATAGTAGCTAAGTCAAACGCTCAAACAGAAATCGACATCAACGGTCGTGAATCACAAACGTCGCAGAAAGAACATCTATACCATCCTCAAAAGGAAGGAAAAAGAACATAGAAAATTCCCATATTGTGCTTATCCATAAATGTAGCATATTTAGCATTCTAAGATCGACAACATAGTTACCTCAACCCGAAAACTGCAGCAATAATAGTAAGTAATTATAACATTCATTGAGCCAAATGCAAGTTCGAAACAGAGAATTCAACTTGGTTTTTCCACTCTAAAATTAACTTCACCACATAGCATAGTCATTTGAATGTGAAGAACATCAAGCTGATTATAGCAAGTTGCATGATTTATCGCCACACGGTAATACGGTCCAAATACGGTAGTTAGATGTTAAGTTATTGACCCATGACAGTTCAGTCTTAACTATCTTGTTCTCAGATAAAAAATTGATGTCGCCACACGGTAATACGTTCCAAATACGGTAGTTAGATGTTAAGTTATTGACCCATGACAGTTCAGTCTTAACTATCTTGTTCTCAGATACAAAATTGATGTCGCCACACGGTAATACGGTCCAAATACGGTAGTTAGATGTTAAGTTATTGACCCATGACAGTTCAGTCTTAACTATCTTGTTCTCAGATAAAAAATTGATGTCAGATGAATAAAGCATAAAGTCATAACCGCCCGAAACTTACCGTGCAGATGTTCAAACAACGTTCCGTTAGGAGCATATTCGAAAACCATCATTCTACTAAAGGGCTCCTCTTCCTCGCAATACCCAATCAGGTTGACAAAGTTCTTGTGATTTAGTTTCGATAGTGTATCGATCTGCAGCACGACAATAGGAAATGTTAGAAACATCAAATCTTGATGAAGAGTAAATGTGGTTCAATGGAATTTATATATCATCTACCTTTTTTCTGAACTGAGTTTCCAACGCCATCGACCAATCTTTAGAAGACTTCACCGAAATGATGTTCACGGCTATTTCAACTCCGCTAGACAAAGTCCCTTTATAGACCGGGCCGATAGGTGAATAACCGATTACATTACTGAAATCCTCACAAGATACTTCAAGCTCTGATCTTTTCAGCTTTGGCACACCTGAGAAACTTAAACCAGTTAGTAACAAGAAGATGCTTTGCTTCCCTACTTGTATATCTTAAACTATCTAAGAAAACCCATTAAAAGGGGATGAGTTGTTGCCATGATTCATATTACAACAAACTTTTGGTAAAAACATATACATAAGAGCTTGTTTATCTGGGATTCTTAAGAGATTGAAAGATGCTTTCTATTTTCAATTGACAAGATGCATCATCCAAAGCTAGCTAATCAGTTTCAAATCAGTAGATGCAATCAGAAAGCAACGTTTTTCGTTCTATTTTCAGAATGAAGAGTACCGGTAACAAATGCTTTCTGAAGCTGTCCGCTTAATCCTGTCGCCCACGGTCTGACAGTGGCCTTATGGCTAGTCCAGAGGTAAATGCCAACGACCAATGCAATAACAAATATTGCAGCCCCTATACTTACTCCTGCAACTACACCAACGTTGGGCCCCTTCCCCGAAGTTGATTTATTGGATTCAGCTGGCGGAGATGTCTCTGAAGGAGGAGGGGGAGGTAGAGCGAACTGAGGAGGTGGAGGAGAAAATTGAGGAGGTGAAGGAACTGAAATAGTTCCGTTGTCTGTCTCATTCCCTTTTGGGGCGATAACTACGGCAGTATTATTAGGTGGTGGCGGAGCTAGAGATGGAGGTGTTAGTGAAATGCCCGGAGATTGTGTAGCTTCAGGCTGATTTATCGACCGTGCAAGAGTAGCTGGCCCCCGGAGCTGTCTTCTTGCACTAGTTTCTTTTATTTGAACAGCATCACTAGCAAGAGAAAATTTGTAACCAAATTAAGTGGTTTGTCGAAGCATAAACAACGTCAGGAACAAGCATAAAAATGGTAGAAAGACGGATTTCATTTCGAAAAGTAGGCATTTTCGAAGGAAGTTATCCATTTATCTTGCAGACAAAAGTAGTCTTCATTTCAGTAATCTGCAAATAACATCCAGTCGTGGCATTTTTCTTCTAGTTTCTCACAAAGCAAACAAAGAAAACCTTCTAAACTAAACCGAAACATGCACGAGATTTATCCTACGATAAACCGGTGATCTAATGGATTGCAGTGACATACCATGAAACGGATTCTTTGTTTCCTAATGATCCTTGAGCTGTATTAGATAGCTGGTTCTCATCAATTTGAAACTCAGAAAGTAATTGAAGCTGATAAATTTCAGGAGATAAACCACCAAGATGCTTATTGTTATCCAGCAAACTGCATATTTGTAAAAAGAAAACTAAGTTATTATGAAGAAATAGGCTGAAAAAAGAGTTAAGAGAGAAGATAACTCTCAATTTGTTGAATTTGAAGCCAAACATACAGAATTCCAAGTGAGAGATTACTGCCAAGATCAGCTGGAAGTGCTCCACAGAAGTCGTTGTACCCTAAATCTAGCACCTCCAGTTCTTCAAGCCCTCCTATTCCTTCAGGGATGGTTCCAGTAAAAGAATTGTTTCGCAAAATACTGCAAAACGAGACAGAAATCGAAGGTAAAATGTCAGTCCACTGTTGCAGATACAACGAAAACAAACAAAACAAATCACAAATTGAGATCAAAGAACTAAGTTCTTACATAGATTTTAAATGGACTAAGTTCTTAAGCTCAGGAGCAAGTGTTCCTTCAAGACAAAGATCTTTCAAATTCCTGCATATCATACAATCCCACTTCAAGATCATTTTCAGAGGGAAATTAATGCAAACTAACACAAATTTGACCACCCAAATTACGTTTAGGAAACCATCATCATATTAAGATCAGAAACAGGAGAAAGAAAGATGAAAAAAGTGAAGAACATACAGGGCTACAACTTTCCCATCTGAGCATTCAACTCCTAACCAAAAACATGGATTAATATCTTCTTTGTGATCATTCCAGTTAGATAAAGCGCCAAACGGATCATTCACGACTCTCTCTCTGAACTTGAGAAGAGTCAAACCTACAAAATAGAACAGAGCAATTCAAAAACCCCTTCAAATATCACCTCTGATTTCATCAGAACAGAAGATTAAAAACCTTAAACTAAAGCCTCCGAAGAATTCACGCAGATCAATTACCTTCTTCATTCAGCGACCAACACAAATGAAAACTCTGAAACAGCAAACTCACAACCACCACCCCATAAACCCGCAATCGGTTCCTGAACCGATGGAAATTCCGATTCTCAACCTCACCCATTTCAAAACCAAAATCAACGCAAACCCAACTGAGTTCCAAAGCTCCAAATCGAGCAGAAGAAAAATGGGTATTGATTAAAACAGCAAGTGGATGAAAACCCAGAAAGCTAAGGCAAACCAACCACAAAAGAAAGTCCAAAAGAAGAAAAACAAAGCGCGTAGGCTATTTCATTTTAATTTTCTTGGTGGGTTTTTGAATCCTGGGGAGAGAAAAATAGTGTGCTGCCGCCAGAGGACGGGATTTGGGATTGAAGAAAAGAGGGGGGACTGAGTCCAAGGGAAAAGGGATTGGTAAAAATTATGAAAATGAAACGTCTGCGCCACGTTTTGAAGTTTGGTTTTTACGAAAGATTGATGAGAAATGGATCATGTGGAGGGGTCGAGGAAGAACAAACAAAACAAACGCTGCCTTATGAAGAAATGATGGATTTATTGGACTGGGTCAAGCTCAAGCTCAAGCTCAAGCCGCTTCTTCTTTATTAGTTGACCAGCCTTTGGATTTACGTTTTTATTTCTTTTCCTTTTATTATTATTATTTTTTTCTTTTTGGGTATATTAACCAGAAATTTCTTCTTTTGAATGGGCATTCTTCTCAAGTAGAAAGAAAAAAAAAGAAAAAAAAAAAACTCTCTGTCTCATGTATTGGCTGATGTAATTTTGATTTTGTCTCATTTTCTCTAAAACGTTCATTTTAGTCTATATATTTTCAAATTTTGTTCATTTTAGTCTATATATTTTCAAATTTTGTTCATTTTAGTTTATATATTTTTGAAACGTTCATTGTGGTTAATGTATTTTTAAAAAGTAGTTACTTGATCTATTTATTTTTATTAATGACTTTTCACGTGTTGAAATTATTGAAATGTAGCCATAAATTTGCATTGAAAGGGTTTCCGTTGTGTATAGAATTTGAGTTCAATTTTTGTAAACAGGAACCAAAATGGTCACTTTTTAAAAGTACAGATATCAAAACGTAAAAGTACATGTATTAAAATGAACCGTAGTTGAAAGTACATGAACTAAAATAGGCATTTTGAAAATATAAAGACTAAAATGAACTAAAGCTGGAAAATATGAGAATCAAAATAGTGTTTAAACCTATAATTTAAATAAAGATTAAATTATAAATTTACTTATTTTAAAGTCGTGTCTAATAAGTCCCTAAACTTTGAAAATGATATGAATTTTTAATTTTAGTTGGCATTTTATTTTAAAAAATGCAGGTAAAATATCTAATAGGTCGAAGACATAATAGATGCAAAATTTAAAGTTCAGTGCTTACTAGATTTTTTTAAAATTCAATGATCCATATGATATGTTTTATAGCACTCTCAAAACGTCTATTTTAGTCTCTATAATTTAAGAAGTAATATTTTAATAAACATTTACTAAAGTTATAGAAATATAATCGTAAATTTGCCTTGAATGATTTCTATTATGTATAAAATTCTTGCAAATAGAGACCAAAATCGTCACTTTTTTTAAAATTACAGATATCAAAATGAATACTCTAAAATATATATAGACTAAAATGAACAAAACTTGAAATAGAATAACCAAAACATTTTAAAAGTACAATGACCAAAATGAACCAACTTCAATAAAATAAGACCAAAATAGTATTTAAACATATAATTTAAATAAAGATTAAATCACAATTTTATTCTTTCAACTTCCAACTATAAGTTCCTAAATTTTTTTAAAAAGTGTCTCATTGGTATCTAAATTTTCAGTTTTATTTGGAATTCTACTTTTTAAAAGCATATAAAATATCTAATACATAGCAGAGCAGAATTAAAAGTTCAATGATTTATTAGACTTTTTTAAAATCCATGGATATATTAGATATTTTTAAAGTTCAAGAATCTTATTATTGGACACCATTTTGAAAATATAAAGATAAAATTTGTAATTTAATCTATAATTTAAATTAGATTTAGTCTTTTATTTGTTATCATATGTTAACAAATCAATCAAAATGTAATTTTTATCAGAAAAAAAAAGCTAAATATTTGTTGATGTGGAAAATCTATCATATATGTTTTATTTGTTACAATCCATTAAGAAATCAATAAAAGATTTTCTCGTTTTAATTTTAGGCATGAAGAATGCATTCCCTAAACCTCTCTTCATTTGTGTTCTTTTATCTTATAATTTTATTTATTTACGATAACGATTTTGTTCGTATTACATCTATCTACATAATATTAAATATATATAAACTAATAAAGAAATTATAAACTAATTTAATTAAGAAGTTTCGTTTCCAGCAACATAGGAATAGTTCAACGGTTATGATACCTCACTATTTTTCTAAAAGTCGAAATTTCTAAATAAATATACTTTCGAATGGGTGAGAAAAAAATAATTTTCATAATTTGCTTCATCTTGTTAATATTCCTAATACTAAGTCTATAGAATCAACTTTGGACATTGTTCTTGATTAGGAAAAAAAGGTCATGATATTTCTAGGAAGTTTCTTATAATCGTCCAATAAAATTTAATTGTATTATTAATTAATTAAAAAAAAAACTACATGGTGGTGTAAGTAAAATCCAAGTGGGCTAAGACAAGGACTCAATAAAATGAAATATTTTATTATAAATATTTATAGTGCTCAATTTAAGAGTTGGTGATTCAGCATTATGAATTATAAATAAATAATAAAAATAATATTAAAATAATTTAGTTATTACTTTATAAGAATTTGATTTTTAAATGTTAAATTTGCCTCAAATTTTAAAGTTTACTTGTTTTTTTTTTTTTTAACTTTATGTGGTTGTTGAGTGTGACTTTTTGTGTTTCCGTAATTTACAAGGCAAAATAATATAAAAATTTTGTACATTTCTTTTTTTTCTTTCCATAGCTTTTGATAGCTATGTACATTCGAAAATACACTATTTTTCTTTTGCAAAAAAAAAAAAAACTTTTTTTTTGTTTTAATTGATATTTTTAGAAACATTTATAGGTTTTGATAGAATTTATAATATGAAAAAAAATCCTATTTGATGATAGTTTTTAATCTAGTTTGTTGGGGGTTATACTATGCACGACCGACCTGGGCAAAATCGGAAGGGTGACCTAACAGGTCAGCCTCGACAACTTAGACAAACAGGTGAACCGCCAAACCTTACCTACTGCAATAGCGAATGGATCGATTAATGACATGGACCAGAGGTCCCTCGAGAGAATCCTGCCCAAGCAGCGGAATACTCCAATGGAACGTGTATCTACCTCGTCGATCACTGCTATAAATACACCACTCCCCCGTGGGTCCAGGTACGAAGTCTGTCTGATGCTAATTTGTCGAGCTCGAATAATATACTGAATTGGGCGTCGGAGTGGCCACCTACCTCCTTACAAATACTCTGAGGAACGTCCCAAATAAGGACCAACTGACCTCTCAACTCATCTTCCGTATCTCGACAGATTTTTGCATCAACATAGTTGCTCATTAATAATCGGTTAAATTATGAAATCAATCTTTAAATTTCAATATATATGTTTAAGAAATTTCTAAGCTTTAAAACGTTTCATGAAATGTGAGTTATTCTATGTAGTTCCTCTAGAGAAATTGTTAAAATATTGTAATTTTATAAGGTAATTGTAACAGTATGGTAGTTTTGAAACTATTTACCATCAGACGGATAATTTTGAAATTATTTGTAAAACTGCAGTAGTTTTTTTGTTTTTGATGTCGTCTTTATCAAAGATAATTTTCAAATTTACTTAAGATGTATTTTTTAATTACCATATTTAAAAATACATTTTTACGAATACTATTGAAACATACAATATTAATTAATTAAAAATCAATTTCTATTGTCGGCACTGTTAACAAAATAATGACATAGCTAATTAGACAAGCACTAATTAATTTGATATAATGTGATAAACAGATAACAAAAGAAAATAAACAACAAGAAAAAGATAAAAGTAATAAATATATACTCAAAAAATTAATTCAAATCTATTTTCAAACGTGATATCTGGGTCATTTCAAAGTTTAAATAATTTTTAGAAAGAACAAATATTAAAAAAAAGGCATTAAAATCTTGAAATAATTTTTAAAAAGAACAAATATTTAAAAAAGGCATGAAAATTGATTTGAATAGTTTTGGATACTTTAATATTTTTTTAAGGGGACAAGTCAAAGCTTATCCACATTAAATATTATTAGCATTTCTGTCGGATTTTTTTTTTTTTTGGTTATTTTTAATATTAGATAGCCGACCTCACGGTTCACGGTAAAAGCCGCAGCCCGGCTGAGGTTTGACTTTGTTCAAAATCGGTTTTATTATTATTATTATTATTTTATTTTTATTTTTTAGTCATTCAAATTAAGGCCACTTTTGAAATGCTCCAACAAATGAACTTGTTGATCTTTTCCCCATATTATTACTATTAGTTTTCCAATTCAATATTCCATTTATAATACCTATTTATTTTCAAGGTCGGAATACTCTAGTCATCCCAAACTTACCCGATTTATAATTAAATAAGTACTGCTACTATAAAGTCGCCTTTACTATTTTTTCGTTCAGTTCAGGCATTCTCTTATTCTGCTTAAAAATCTGTACATGTGATACAATGTAATATCAATAGACGTATTTGTATATTTTTAAACCATTTGTTTTTGTTTTTTTTTATACTGTTGATATACCCTAAAAAATATACCATGTACAAATTTCGACAAGACATGGTAGATTTTGATAAATTAGATTGAGAGGTGTTTTGAAATTTATTAGAAAATTATGATATAGAAAATGCAAAAAGGATGTATTAATTAAAGTTAAATTGAGGGGAAAGAATAAAAAAATTTATCTCAAAAGTGTATCAATTTTTACTACAAATTTGTGAGTTTTATGAAATTTATTTTATAGTCAATCTTATGAATTAAAGATACACTCTCGTCCAAACGAATGACTTTTACCTTCTTCTTTTTTTTTTTCTGAAAAAATCACTAGATAAACGTAACAATTACAACACACTTATCTAAGTCTAGAGTCAATTTGATGAAATAAAAAAATAGTGTGAAAATGGATTAACCTTACTAAATTTAAGAGTAAAGGTTTATTTTCCCCTTAAATTTACATATAAGAGAGAACGAGACACACATATTTATCTTAAAGATATTTTCTATTTTTTTAAATAATAAAATATATACACTTTTTTAAGCACATTAACGACATTATTTCCTCAGCTATCGAGAATTACATATGAGAGATGTAATTGAAGTTAAAAAATTAAAAAAAGAATAAAGAAAAGGTTGAAAAGTAGGGGGACAAATTTTATAATTAAACCTTAAAATTCTTGAAGTAAAAAAGAAAAAGTGAATCTTTACTCAAACAAATTTGATAGGCTCCAACCAGAAAGGGAGAAATTGTTAGGTGTGGATTTGAAATCTTGGCTGCTTATGTTAGCAAAATTACTTTCAAAAGAAAAAAGAAAAAAAAAAAAGGAAAATTTTTTATTCGCCAATCAAACTGCCTGACAATAACATGTGAGCTAATTTATTAAAAAAAAAAAAATCTCACTTAACATTCTAAAAAAATGATTAAAATTCAGCCCACTTGCCTGCTGATGAAATGAAACTTGGAATTGGAATTATCCTTTTTATTTTTTGAATCCAAAATTCAATTGGCAAACAAAAATCTTGGGAATTTAATTTAGATGTAAAATGACGATTTTGACTTCTGACTCTTCTGGAAAATATGAATTATTTTTACTCACTGTCGAAATAAATAATCTATTTGGATAAATTGTCTTTCAAGATATCATGCACACGATTCTACAACATGGGTGTATAATAGAAAATTTTTAAATTGTATTTATAATTTGTCTATGCTAATTCATCAGCAATAATTTACCTTCAATTGAAATTAGTCTCAAACTATTTATTTTAAGATAATAAAAAGAAAAATTAAGGAAGGTCAAAAGAAGGTTTGTAGGGCACAAAAAAAAGTAAGATATTTGCCATGTGGATGTCGATAAAAATGACAATATTTTACTTTTATAGAAATATCAACAAAAATATCAATAAAATGTAGATGTGCCAATGTTATTTATGAAAAGTTATAAAAATAAAAAATTGCACAAAAAATAAATATTTTTTTAAAAATAAGTTAAAAATTATTAATATTAATATTATGTCTATGTGAATGATATTTTTTTTTTATATTTTGTCAATTTTTTATGATTATGTAGAAATATCAATTCACTCTTGATATTGATTTCAAATGGTTAGACATAGGAAACAAATTATGTTCATTTTGGTTCCTATACTTTCAAAATATTCGTTTTGATCCATGTACTTTCAATTTTAGTTCATATTAATCCCTGTATTTTCATTTCAAAATGTTCGTTTTGGTCCCTATACTTTTGAAAAGTGACCATTTTTTGTCCCTTAATTTTATTCTTAATCTCTTTTTTTTTCCTATCATAATTTTAACACGACTCTAAAATCAATATATTTCTTAAAATGTTAACATTACTTTATACTAAAGAGTTTCTATTACGTGTAAAATTTATGTTACAATTTTGCAAAGATGGAATAAAATGATTACTTTTGAAAAGTACGGGAACCAGAATAAACATTTTCAAAGTACATAGACTAAAATAACTAAGTTTAAAGTACATGAACAAAAATAAACATTTAAGTACAGAAATTAAAATAAATAAGGACGAAAGTAGAGGGATTAAATTAATATTTTAACCCAAATTTTTAATACCCAACTTGGTAGTGGGTGGGCATTTATGGATAATGGAGTTTGGACAAAAGAGTGATTTTGGATATCAAATACTCATCATTGATTTAATTTGTCACTTGTCTTAGACTTGAAGCATCTTTGTCCCATCCAAATAATTGGTAAATATGTTTTTTGTTTCATTTTAAAGAGAGAAGGTAAAATCTAAGTGTCATTGATTAGTTCTTTTGTTATATTACCAAATTTTTAAAAGTTAAGTGATTAATTAACTTCCAATTAAATTTAGTTTGATTCATGGTTTAATTCTTTAGAACTTTTGAAATCTCAATTTTCGCGGCTAAATTTTCAATTTTCTTTCATAATTTAAGAACTTCAAGTGAATTGGTCAAAACATCTTTCTTATTATATCTTGAAAGTTGGATATTGCCTCCATACTCAAAAAGAAAAAAAATTACATTATTTAAGCTTTGAATAAACTTACTATAAAAGTGATAATTTAAATATGACGTGTAAATAATAAAGGACGTCACCTCAGTCACATGTTGATTAATTTAGATATAAGTTCTTTAGGAAAATAATCAAAAAAATTTCTAAGATATTATCTCTAGTAAATTTTTGTTGAAATTCTTTACACTCTTCTACTTTATACGGTTTTCATTTTCTCTTTCCATAACCAAAATTTTTGTACCATGGAAAAGCTAAGTTGACACATTAAAATTAAAATATTATAAATCATACTCTTCCCCTTTAACTTATACATTACCATGTTATCTTTATTGGGATTGGTGGAGTCAAAACGACGTCGGATCGAGCTAGGGAAGAGTTGGGATCGAGCCGAGGACGTAGTGCTGCGGCGCCGCTACAAGATGGGGGCATGCACGGATTTTTTCCTCCATAGCGCCATGGCGCTGTTTCAATGGGTTATTTGTAGCCGATTTTGAGCGGGTTTTGGCAGCAAATCAGTAGCAGAGGCTCGGGCATTTGTAGAAGCTTTGGGGTTGATCAAGATCGATATTATCGGGTAATTGTATCTTGATTATGTGAGTTTTTCATTCCTATTCCTAAGTATTAATTGTGTAAAATACTTAGAAGCTATGAGGCTTTTGTTGAGACCTCCAGGGGATATTATGAGGAGTGTTATTGTATCCAATCCTAAACAATATTAGTGAATTACCCACATCTGAGTGGGAGATTGGACGTAGCCCTTAGTGGTGAACCAGTATAATTTGTTGTGTCGTATTCTTATTCTTTAATGTTTTCTTCATATTTGCATATTCTTGGTTGTGTTGGATATTTCTGTGGAAGGTAAAATTATTCAGGTCGATCAATTTCCCAACAAGTGGTCTTAGAGCTGTAGGGTTGCAGCATCATGTGAGACAAATATCACGCACACCATTACTATGAAGGAGTTTTGAAGTTCACCGGAGAGAATTTCAGCTTTTCGAAGGTGCAGGTAAAAGATCTTCTTACATGCAAGAAGATACACAAGGCTTTAGGGGAGAGACCAGCAGGGATGACGGACAAGGATTGGAATGAGATGGATGAGCAGGCCGTTGCAAACATCAGAATGGCGTTATCAATGAATGTTTGTAGTCTGGTGGCGAAAGAGACTACAACGAAATAATTGTTGAAGGTCATGCAAGACAGGTATGAAAAATCTTCTGCCAATACAAAAATACTTCTATGGACGAGGTATTTTAATATCCACATGGAGGAGGGAACCTTGGTGAATTCTCACATTAACAACTCATTGATATCTTGAACAAGTTAGAAGGGATGGGTGTCAAGATTGACGAGGAGGTTAAAGCTATGAGGCTGTTGACGTCTTTGCCTGACAGTTGGGAGACGATGAAGACCACAGTGTCGAATTCACTATGGGAAAGTAGCTTGAAATTTACAGCTATTTGTGATGCCACTTTATCTGAGGAAGCCCGGAGGAAATTAGGGAAAATGTCTGCATCTACTTCAGGGGCTGAAAACGATGTTGAATCAGCTTTGATAGCTTATAACAAAGGGAAGACAAAGATGAGTTACAATGGGAAGCAGCAGTAGAAATATAGTAGGGGTAGTGGGAGTTCCAATGGAGAAGTGAAGTGTTTTTACTGCCACAAGAAGGGTCACGTTAAACGCTTTTGCAGGAAGTTTAAAGAAGATGTTGAGAAAGGGACACTACTGCAAATGTTGTAACAGAAGGAGAACGGATTGAAGAGTTTTTGCCTTGTGTTTAGAGGAACATATCTGTAGACCAGTGGATGGTTGACATCGCAGAATCAGCACATGTTGCTTCAAACAGACATTGGTTCTCATCTCTTACTGTAGGTGAATATGGTTCAGTGAAGATGGGGAATGAGAGTATCTCCAAGGTGAGAGGAATTGGAGATGTTTGTTTGAAGACAGGCGAATGGGCCAAGTTGGTGCTACGAGGTTTCAGGTATATTCCTAGCTTCAGATTTAATTTGTTATCCACAGGTAAGCTAGATGACGATGGTTACAGTAGTGAGTTTAGTGGGGGTTGCTGAAAGTACAAGAGGGAATCTAGGGTGGTGGCAACAGGCCACAAGAGATCTTCTGTTTATGTGTCAGAGTTTGGGGTTGCCAAGGGTTCACTGAGACAGACTATGCGTAGCTGCAGATGGTTCAAGGCAAGACCTTAGAGGATCAACAACATTGATGGCCAAACAGATCAGAAGAATATGTCATCAGCTTAAGTAAAACAATTGAGAAGTATAGAAAAGGGAAACGAGAATTTGATAGGCCATCGAGTTCATACCTCGACTGTCAGACGTTCAGGCGAGCTGATGAAGTCGCATAGGCGAATTAGTGCATTGAAGGGTACAAGTTATGTTTCTAGTGTTGTGACAGACTTGGGTGGGAGCGCCAAGTCATCAGGAGAATCTTCCTTCAAAGGTCGTTGGGTTCAATAGAGAAAGGAAGCGATAGGGACCACTTAGATCAAGTGGGAGTACGTGGCTATGTTTCTAAGTCTGGGGGACAAGACCACGTAGAGCTACCAGTCTCGGGGCAGAGTCAGACGATGCTTGGGTAGGGCCAAGCATTCTGGATCAGTTCGATGATAGAGGAGTCAGAACGGTGCATTGATAGAAGGTGTTAAAAAGTTGATGGGACACTATTGATGCAGTGGGAGGCAGAGAATTGTCGCTTTGTCTCCAAGTGAGAGATTTTTGGGATTGGTGGAGTCAAAACAACGTCGGATCGAGCTAGGGAAGAGTCGAGATCGAGCCGGGACGCGTCGAGGTCGAAGTGGGGATGAAAAATAGGGGAGCGAGCGCTGCAGGCCACTTGGGTCGAGGAGGCAGCGCCGCGGCACTGTCCAGATGGGGGCGTGTATGGATTTTTCCATCCATAGTGCCATGACGCTGTTTCGATGTTTATAAATACGCAACTTTTGATTTTAGAGTTTTACCAGCCGAACAAGGGGTTATTTGCAACCGATTTTGAGTGGGTTTTGGCAGCAAATCAGTGGTAGCGGCTCGGGCATTGGTAGAAGCTTTGGGGTTGATCAAGATCGATATTATCGGGTAATTGTATCTTGATTCTGTGAGTTTTTCATTCCTATTCCTAAGTATTAATTGTGTCAAATACTTAGAAACTAGAGGGCTTTTGTTGAGACCTCTAGGAGATATTATGAAGAGTGTTATTGTATCCAATCCTAAACAATATTAGTGAATTACACACACCTGAGTGGAAGACTGGATGCAGCTCTTAGTGGTGAACCAGTATAATTTGCCATGTCGTATTTTTCTTCATATTTGCATATTCTTAGTTGTGTTGGATATTTTCTGTGGAAGGGGAAATTATTCAAGTCAATCAATTTCCCAACAATCTTGTTATCATAACTTTATTTCTATTGTTTATGGTGAATTTTGGACGGGTTTATGTGTCCTCCGAATAAGAATGTTCATCGAGGAGTAAATGAGCTTCCAACCGAAAAACTTGACGTTGGTGCGGTGTCTCGCCTAATACACTCTGATGTTCAAGTCAATAATCAGAGTAATAAAATTGGAGTAGACATCTTGAGATTTAAGTGACAGGTTTTTCACTTACCCCGTGGTGATAGGAGTCCTTCAATTTTATAGGTGCAGGTGGCCGACAATGAAGGATGACGGTTTTGGGTGCAGAGGCACGCCGAGCTGTACGAGGCCCTGATGGATGCGCGGATGCTCTCGACAGTTAGTGGGTGGTGCCTCCACTTGCAGGTATGTTCCTCGGCAGACTGCAGGTTTCAGGTTGCCATCCTCCTTCGTACAGCTATGGTGGCGATGTGTTTGTACGCCTGCACAGAGTATGGTGTTAACCATTTGTGGTCCTATGTCTTATTGTTGCTCCTGAAATTTGACGCGTGTCCTGTTTGGGTTTCTCCCTCAACGTCTATAATTAATAGAAAATAAAATTACTTTTAGATAAACTTTTTCAAAGTGCAAAGGATTTGTAATTTGAGATGGATCCCATTGCAAAAGCATATGCAATTTTTCCTTTTTTTAACAACTTGAAAAGTATGTTACTTGCTACTAGTAGTTAGCTAATAGGGTTGACTGAGTAACAAATTCGAATATAGTTTAGTGGATAAGACATTTATTGTTATCTCTTATCCATGATTTGATCTTTTCTGCTATAAAAGAAAAGACTTATAAAATTATAAAAAATAATAATAATAATAAGACATATTTTAAGATTTTTATTTTACAAAGAGACGGAAAGGTCAAAACTATTTGTTCATAAATTGCCTACTCAACTTTATTTAAACAAGGTATGTGATTAAATTTATCTCAACAAATATTTTTGTCACCAGACCAACCATAGCACATTAGATAAAATATCTACTACCATCCTAAAGGTTGATAATTCGATCTTCCAGCCTTATAATAATTGAGCTGAAAAAAAGTGTATATATAGTCAATTTTCATTTTTTGGTGGGTACAATATAACATTTAATAATACTAAATCTTATCAATGAAATAATACATTATTTCTTTTAACAATAATACTCCTCTAATGTAACTCTTACTAGTATTATTTCTTTTTAATGCAGTGTTGTTTTTTTTTATCAAAAAAATAATACTAAATCTTATTAATGAAAAAATACAGAGCCATATTTTATAGAATATCAAAATAAATACTATATATATAGGGATGTTATCTTTTTGGATCGGAGTTTTTATAGGCCAATTCCCTTTTGTTGGGCTTTGTTTTTTTCTGAAATGCCTTTTTGTATATTTTCTATTTTCTCTTTATGAAAAAATAAAGACCTACAAGGTGATTTCCTATAGTAGGGTAAATAAAATACTAATAAAGAAAAAAAAAAAAAAGAAAGAGTTGCTATAGTTTTAAAAGTTGGAAAATTGTCATTTCTAGAAATGATAATTGCAAGTTCATCTCCTTGCATTATAATTGAATATTTATCATTAAGTTATTCAAACCAATGTTGTATTATTTCTTTCTTTTATTCTTTTTCCCAATGATGTATCACATTAACGACAAATTGAGAAAGGTTAAGAAGTGAAGTTGATTTTGCTAATTAAATTTGAGTAAATAATACCTTATTTTTAAGCCTATATGTAAATATTATTATTATTTTTAACTATATTTCCTTACACGACCTTAATAAAATTGTATGTTATATATATATATATAAATATTTTTTTTGTTTTTGAAATTCGTGTTTTCGAGTCAGCTTGCGTGCAAGCTCGACTAATCACAGGCCAACCACATCCTAGGTAGGTGGCCACCATGGTTTGAACTCATTCCCTCTAAGTCCTTTACTATTTACATTGGCACTTATTGACCACTAAATCATTCCATGATATTTCTAAAACCTTTCTATTAATCTATATCTTAAAAAGAATATTTTAAAGGTTAAAAGGTGACATTGATATTTTTTTTTTTCGTGATAGACATAAACCTCAATTTATATAGAATAATTATTTTAGCTAGCTTTGCGATGACCTCATCTGCTCCATTGAAAGTTTTTCAAATCTACATACCCCACATGTATGGTACTAAAAATACATATATAAACATTAGAAAAATGCACAATCATGCATTACTAACAATGATTATATAATATAATGCTTCAAAAAAAAAAAAAAAACAATGATTATATAAAAGTAAAAGAGCAAAAAGAAAAAAAAAAAGTTTACTCCTACTCTACTAGTGGTCTCTTTCTATTTCAGAAAAGGTCATTTGAACTTTTATCTTTAATAATGCTTTTTTCATCCCTCCATAGTAAAAAGTAATAATTGATTGAGGTTTTTTTTTTTTTAATAGTAATTGATTGAATTACTACAACTCTAATACACTTAACTTCCATATTTTTGAAGGGTTTAAATGAATGATAAGTTTGATCTTTGACGAAATTAATAACAAAGATTTATTTGATACGTAATTGAAAGTTTTAATAATCTATTGAAACCAAGAAGTAAAAATTTAGGGGACATCACTTTGAAAGTTTATGGAGGACTAAATAAAGTTGAGAAAGTTAACTTAATAATTTAATAGTTTATGGTTTACAATGAGTAATTTTTACAATTTATTCATAGTTTTCTTAAAATTACATGGCTCAACTTTTTCATCAAACTCTAGAAGGACAAACCATTCAAAATTGAACACAATGAGAGGTTTTAGTCCGAGAGGATTAAACCGAAATGGGAAACAAACAAGGGAAGAAATCTCCCTCAGATGCCAAAAATAAAAGGGGCAAAATAGAGTTGAAAGAGGAACAGATTGGAGAGAAAAATAAGGCATATATATAGAGATCTAAAATTCAAAATTCTACCATTTTACAATTAAAATTTAAAGCTAAACTAAACTAAAATCAAACTAAAACTGTGTTACAATTTCCATGGAAATGGTTAATTCATTATTAATTTTATTTTATTTGATCGTTAATTTTGTTTTGGTTAGCGATACGAACCTGTGCTCCGCAGCCGCATCGATGAACAGGAAGGGCAGCGAATCAAGCCGTTGATGTTGCAGGAATTGCACGATCTGAATCCGCATTTCTCGACGTAGATCTTATGGCTTCCGTCGCATTCTTCGCACACAACGAATCTAATCCCTCCGCATACCTCGCAAGAGCTCGATTTCACCTCCGGAAGGCCTTCGATTAGCATCCTCAACTCGCCGCTCTCGTGGAGCTGCCGGATTTCCTCGGCTCCGCCGATGTACCGACCGCCGACGAAGACTCTAGGCAGACTCAGATTCCTCCCGCCGACCGCCTCGTGAAACTCGTCCACGAATCTCGAGTCCATGGACAGGTCTCGCTCGTCGATCGGGACGCGGAAGCCTCGGAGGATGGATCGGACGGTTCTGCAGTCCTCGAAGGTGCGGCGAACGACGCGGAGAGAGGTATGGTAGAGGACGATGCGACGATCGGAGTCCGGAAGGGAGCGGGAGGCGGCGGGGAGGCGGTGGGACCAGGAGCGGAGGACGGAGGTGGAGAGACGAACGCGGTGGAAGATTGAGGGCCGCTTTGGAGTGGTCGGAGGCGAATCGGATCCGGAATCGGACTCGGAATCTTCGCGGCAGAGATCCTGAATGTCTTTAAAGGAGGAGCAGGAGAAATGGCGAGAACGCGGTTTCGCCGCCGCCGGAGATTGAACTCTGGTCGGCGATCTCAGCCATTGAGTCCACATTAGAGAGAGAGAGAGAGAGAGAGAGAGAGAGAGTGAAGAGAAGAGTGAGAAAGGGAAGAACAGAGAGAGAGAGAGATTCGATATTGAAGGAAAATTAAAAAAGAAAAGAAAAAATTACGAAACCCTAAATAAGAAAATTGGGGATTTGGGTCTCTCTAACGAATACCTATGGGACTTTCGTTTCAGTTTCAGTCAAAATATAGATTTGATCTCTAAAATTTACTTCGATTTTATTTTATTGGTCTCTAAAATTTTTATAAAGAAATCTAAAAGTTTCGAATTTGAGCTAAAAATTATATAGGGGCACTCGCAAAATAAAAAATTTACAAAGTAGCAGCCATTTTTCAATTTTATAAAAATAGCAAAATTATAAAGTCTAATAGAGAAGAAAGAAAAAGTTCTAATATACCCTCGGTGATCATGGAGCTCAAACAATGACGTACTGTATATATATATATTTTATACTTAATTTGATATATCTAAAAATTTGAGAAAATCAAATTTCAAATGATTGTAAAATTTAAGACATTTTTTTAATGGAAGAATTAGTGGTGGAGAAATTCAATCTCATGACTTCTAAATTATAGATCTGCTAATTGCTCAACAATCTTCATGTTGACAAAACATTGTAGATTGAACGTATACAATAGTCACGATTTTTTTCATCTAGAAGCTTTTTCATCTCCATTTCATATCAAACTTTTTGATTGAAAAATAAAAGAAAAATATTGAATATGATCCCCAATAAGCATTGTTTTTCCTTATAAAATTAACAAACCACTTTGCTGACCAATTTACCTATTTTGGTATTACGCTGCAAAAAAATGGTAAATTTGACTTTACGGTGGGCAATTTAAGTGGAAATCTTGGATTTAAATTTATGCCATCTTTTCGTACTAATTAAATTTATAATTGTATCCTATTTAATATTTGTCAAAATAAATAAAAGATCGCCCTCAATTTAAAGTTGTATAAATAAGTTTTTTGAGTGTTGACTTCCCCATTCTTATTGCTGCCCCCTATTTCAATCTAAAAATATTTTGCTTGTCCTCATAAATGTTTGACACCTATGTCATAGAGAAAAATGTTTGAAAATTACGAGAAAGAAATACAAGAATATGGACTTTTTCTAAAACATAATGAGTTGTCAATTTTTTCAATGGTGGTCAAGACAAAATTTGTTACTCGTGGTAATGAACCAAGTATTTTCCATTTCAATCCCCATCCCCGAAATTTTCCACTATACTTTGTGGGAATTTGGTTGAAGATTTCCTGCTAGAAATTATTTCCTACTTATTGTTATTATTTTTAAACATAAATTTTTAATTAAATATTTTTTAAGAGAAATTTAGCTTAATTCCTAACGATGGATCTTCATTTACATAAGTTTCCCATGGAGAATCATGTGCGAGATTAGTCGAGGTGGATACAAATTAGTTTGGACACTCAAGATATATTAATAAAAAAAACAATAGAATGGATAGAATAGGATTAAGGTTTTGTGTGTATACACACACTTTTATTTATGACAGGAACAAAATGACCCCGCCCCAACCATGGGGAGCTTAAACGGAGAGGGCGGATGGTCAGAGAAAATATGTATTAACTAGTAGAGTTATACTATGAGAAAAATTAAATGAAGTTTTTTTAGTACAAATCTATAAAATAAACCTTTATAATGTAATAGATTTATAAATGCTGATATCAAGTTTATGGAAAATGCTTGGCTCCTCGGTGAGGATCAAATTTTGTCTTTCGCCCCATTGAAAAATTGACAACTTATTATGCTTTAGAAAAAGTCCATATTCTTGCATTTCTTTCTCGTAATCGAGGAAGATGAAATACGGGGAAGTTAGTTGATTAGACAAAAACTACAAATAAATTTTTTATATCTTTTTATAAATTTATACAAACGGAGGGATTTTTAGATAACGGATTAGTTGCTGCCTTCAATTGATTACCAAAATTGCGGATATTAGTATCAAAAGTCTCCATAAACAAACATACATGACGTTTGCCACATATATGCAATCTTGTTAGCAAATTAAATATAGGAATATAGTTATTAATATGTTGACATGGAAATTCACGTACTAAAATCCAATGGTTAATTCGAACATAATTTAGTGAACGAGATGTTAAAGAAAAAAAAGGTGATTGCAATTCTTTTTCTAACAGAAAACCATTATGAGATACTTTCTTGAATTTCAAACTTATATTTAGTTTAATAGGATCAGAGTATTAAATTTTCATCTACATATCGACATTGTCATATGTTCATGGATTCAATATCGACATAAGAGGTAAATCTACATTTTCATAGTATCACAAAAAACTGACAAAATATAAAAAATATTGACACAGTATCACTAATATAGATATAATATTAATATTAACAAATTTTAGTTTATTTGAAAATATTAAAATTCTTATTTGTTATTTTGAATATTTGTTATAAATTATTTTTATACATATCCATCTCCATCATTATCAACATAGAAGAAGGGTGAGATGACGTGGAACTAGAAAGTATTTCCCTTTTGAATCATTGAGATTTAAAGTGCAATGGGGGGATTTATCTAATTAATAAATGGGAATGGAAATTAATTTATTAGGGAAATTCTTAGGACTTGAAGAAATTAGCATTTATGGTGAAGTATGCATGCACATGCCCCATATGATTTGTCACCATTATCAACAAAAAAATTAATTAATTAATTGTGGAGAATAAAATGAGTTGTAAATGAGTGGTTAACAAGCTATTCATTCCAAAATCTTAATTTAGTGCACAATGATACGTAAAAACCTATCACTCAATGATATTTTTGTAAAAAGTTAGAAAAATTAAAAAATCATGACAAATATTTAAATTAACAAATAAATATTTTTTTCTATTTATAAATTTGTTAAAAATGATTAATATTAATATTATGTATATATTAGTGACATTTTATTGATATTTTTATATTTTGTCGATCTTCTTTTACTATGATGAAAATGTCGATTGGAAACATGAATATGTCGATGTAAATGTCGACATGTCGATGAATATTTAGAACCAGGTTAAGACTAACAATTTGTATAAACTCATCGATATTGGTTTTTTTATTAATTTTTAAATGCTATTTTCATCTCTATACTCTCAAAACATATATTTTGATCAACGTACTTTAATTTTTTTTTATTTTAGTTTTTGTACTTCTAAACAATGATAAATTTGGTCCTTATTTGCAAAATTTTAACATAAAATTTATACACAAGAAAAATTCTTTAATTCAAATTTACGATTACATTCCAAGAAATTTAATGAGTGAATTGACATACTAAACATTATGATTGAAAGAAATGAGTTAAAAATAAAAAATAAATGGGTCAAAAGGGTCATTTTTAAAAAGTATAGAACCCAAAATAGACTTTTTGGACGTACCAATTTTTAAATAAACAAAAGTTGTAAGTACAACGACCAAATCAAAACCGAAAGTAACTTGAAGCAAAATAGTATTTAAATATTTTTTAAACTAATTAAGAATATTTTTTTTCAATGTTTAACTATATGGCTAAATTTCTTTTGAAATGTTTTAAAATGCTTAAAAATCTACTATATTTTTTTGAAGTACTTAATTGATATATATATTTTTCATCCCAACAATTTACTCATAATATACAAAAGTTATCAAAAGGAATTGAAACACACACTTCTGTTAATTTATGACAAGATAGATCCATTTAGTAATCTTCTTTTGTTTCCTATTTTGGTTTTTCTTTTTCCATTTTTTCTTTTTTCTTTCCTGTTTTCTTTTTGTTTCCATTATAAGATTATGTTTTGTTGGTAACTCAATTCTTCATTTCTAAATTAGAACTAAAATGTTATTGTTGGTTTCTTAATTTCTCCTTTTTAATTTTCAAAATTTGACTTAGATTTTGAAAAATGTTATTAAAAAGTTGATAACAAGATAAAAAAAAATACATAGATAAAAAGAGTGGTTAATAAACTTAATTTTCAAAAACATAAAACAAAAAATAAAGTGGTAAATGATAATCAAACAAAACCAGAACACATTCAATATTTCAACCGTTGACAAAAAGAAAAATAATAATAGTTTATTGTTTTTCTAAACATTACATAACAAAAAATAAAGAAATTAATAATTTTAAAAAACAGTGGTTATCCAACCATCCTAAAAAAGCAAGTTGTTATTTAAATAAACTTGAAAAGGCTTTACTTAATCTAAGTAGAAATAGAATAACATAGACTAGGAATAGTATGAAATTAACTAATCTATTGACAGCAACACAACTGTAATTCATGGTAGACTTAGTAATAAGAAACAAAGCAGTGAGAAAAGATTTGATTGGAGTAAAGGGTAATGAATATTGTATAGTTACAATTGGCACTGTTGTTTCTGCCACTTAAATCTTAACCTACTCTCCTTGCAATCCTCAAATTTAAGGCTAGAGATACTATAATTCTTTGTCTAAATACATATGGAAAATAAGATGCTATTTTAGTAAGAATTATATTAAACTATATGTGTGTCACGGTATTGAGTAAATTTCAGATGTCAATCTAAACTAAATCAACTAGTTAAAGTAGGTGTCTGCGAAAAAGGTGAAGATTTAGTTTTAGATATTGAACCTTGTTCTTGTGGCTTTTGGCTGCTACGTTTTTTTCCCTCTGAAGATGAAGATATCGCTAAATGGAACTTCTTGGTTAACTTTTAAGAAATCTCCTGAAGCTAGAACTAGATAAGAAACAAACAACAACCTCATTTACTAATTTATTTCTTGGTTTAATTTCACTTCCGATTCAATTAAGTTTCTAAAAAAGATGTGGTTTAAATGCTACTTTGGTTGATGTAATTACAAAACTTTGATTTTGGTAACAACTAAAAACATTGAAAGAGACTCACATAGGAATACAAATTAAAAATGCAACAAGGACAAAAAATACTTTTGAGACTTTTTACAAATTAGAAGAACAGCACAGCAGAAGGAGAGTGGAGAAAAAGAAAAGATACCGCAAGTCTGATAGAAGAGAATGGCAGCTGCTTTGCGGTTCATTCCTGCAGCCAAGTGATTCAAAGATTCCTCTGGTGCGGCCCCTGGCGTATCAAAGTGTGCCTTCATCTGCCTTTAGCATTCAAATCGTCAACAAGGAGAAGGATTAGATTGTTAGTAATCAATGATCAAACAATTAAAAAACACACTTCAGATCAAAAAGAATAGGGAAAAGAAAACAAAAGGAGAGTTACAATCGAATGGAATCGGTTATCTTGTCAAAACCAGAATTCTTGATGGCTGGTTGAGTTTGTGTGGGTGCTGTTTCTACTAATAAGTCTGTGAAATCAAATTATCAATTATAATGTGTACATTTCAACTAGATAGAGAAATGAGTCCTAAGCGATGGTTTAGGCCACAAAAAGACATGTGTTTTACTTACCTGGATCATTTTCAGACAACCCTGCTAACTTGAAATTTGTATCAGAGTGATGTGGATGCCATTGATGCTCCTCTGCTACAGATTCTAGACCCCCACTACTTTGTCTCGACGAAGAGTACGGCCTTTTCTTGTTGGATCTATTCACCGTTAATACTTCAATCACGGTGTTGTAAATGCATAGCAAATTCTTATTTTGGATTCAAAAGAGAATTCCTAGAAGTTTATGAACTACTAACCGTACAAAATTGGTCTCTGAATTATATGAGAAGACACCATGTTCAGATGCTGAGCTTGGAACTGATCTGACTCCATTTCCTATTTATTCAGATGACAATAATTTTTTAAACAAACCAACAGAGATGGAATGCAATATTTGACATTTTAAGCTGAGATGAAGAAATACTGACCCGAATTTCTAGGTGTAACCACCTGATTTCTTTCGGCCAGCCCCATAAGGTTATCCATGAAGTTGGATCTGAGTTCTTCTGGAACGATGTCAACTTGGATATCACCGTTGATTGGTTCTGTCCTTAGCTTCTCTATGGAAGCTCCAAATGATTGAGAACCAACTCCACTGTGGTAACCTTCAAAAGGCTTCATAATTCACATTTAAGTAAGAGAGAATTGTATTCGTCCAGCACTGAAAATAAATATGTAGAAATTGGTATTAATGGCTTACAAAATCAATATCATCTGGAAAGTTTACACTCTCTGGCCGTGAAGACAATGATGGCTCAGGAGGTTGGGGTGCCGAGTCCCTTCCTACAAAAGACAAATGCCCAAATTTACATTTTCCCCCAAATACTATAAATGAAAATATAATTTGTGTGGTACACCGACCAGAAGATGAGTCATGGGGGTGTCGAATACTTTTCATCCATAATTGTAGCAGAGGAGCTGGATAATAGACTTCTCTACCTCCATCTGTGAATAAGTTACCACTTAACACCACAGGTGGAAGGTCCATGAGAACACTTATCTTAATAGAGGACATTGCACTTGTTCGCTGCCACACAAGAACATGAAATTGAACAATTAGAAGTGTACTCTTTACATAAATCTACCAATGAAGATCAAATAAATTGAGAAGTAACCTTTCTCTTCCTTCCCCTTCCAGAGTTTAGATCCGACACATCTTGAAGCCAAGATTGGTATATGTGTCCAGGAATGATGGTCTGTTCATAGTCCATGTGAGACGCTGCTGTTCTTTTTGTTTTCCTTCTTATTGCCGCCTGCTGCACCTGATGTGGAATTGATACACTTTATTGTCTGGTTAAGTCTGTATTGTGTAATTATTGTATTATTCATAAATTATACTAGTAGAATACATGTCTAAGTTCCTTGGACTCGTAGGTTTGTTGAATGACATTGCGTTCAAGATGTTGCTCTGGGATTTCAACATCATGAAAATGTGGATCTTGGATTTCAGCATCAGGAGGTCCTAAAGGTAAGAATACATAACAACGTGAAATTCCTTCTAAAATTGTCATTCAAACATAAAAGTCATTTTGGAATGTAGTAGCAAGTTAAATTGAATTGAGATGAGTCATAGTAATTCTTAAAAATTAAATAAATAAATAATGAAGAGTAATCTCTTTTTAGCGAGAGGCTTCTAAGCACTAAGTTTCCATCAATCAGTCTATTTAATTTTCATCAAGTGAAAATATAGTAGATTCAAAACAGTCTAAAAGAAATGGAAAGAAGAAGATATTGAGAAAGTGAGAGAAAAAGAGTAGGGGCTATTCTCTTCAGAACTAAGTCATGAAAATGTATCTTACCTTCTCGGTGCATGTCTTGAGGAGGAGGGGAAGGTCTTGAAGTATCTGGAATTTGTGTTTGTTCTCAAAAAGCAAAATTCAGATGTGTTTCCTCATCCTCTTCAATATCAAATCTGCAAATCCAGCACAAGAAAGTGATGCAGTTTCTTTTGGCAGAGAGATTTAAAGTTATATGTACGTTGGTAAGTAATTCACCTTTCAAACTGATTGAATGTATTTGTATTTGATTGATACATATCAAAACGCTCGAGTAAGGTTATATTTTCAGCATCAGCTGAGCAAGAGATCAACCAAAATCATTAGTAGGTAGAACGCATTATAAATTCAGAAAATAAGCGATAATGAGTTCAAGCGACAGAATAAAACTTTGATGGAGCTGTTGTGACGGATCATCTTCCCCTGTTTTGTCGTTGATATATTGTCCAATATCCACACTGTCAAGCCGCTGCAAACACAGAAAACTCTATCAATCAATAATTGGTAATTGTTCAAGAAATAGGAATTGTTAACAACAGAACTACCAAGCTCCTATAATTTGTTTAATCACCAAAACAAATCAGTTCCTTCTAAGCCAATGCGCAACGGTTCTATTCTATACTGAAAATCTTTCTCATAAACTAATCGCAGCGTTACTTATTAGGATTGAGATCTCCCAATTCCACTTCTCAAGTACAGTGGACTAGCACGACGCATAAACCTAAATGGGAACTACTAAATTTCTGTAGACTGCTGAACCCAAAAAGGACGTTCTGTTGAAAGGCTTACCATAGTAAAAAAAGCGGTTTGTTGGAACCTCATGGGAGAGGTGTTGTGGGAGAAGTTAATGGACTGTGTCTCATGGTCTCCCACTTCTTTCGGATCCTTCTTAGGCCGAGTGATAGCCTCCTTCCTGAGTATATTTGGTTGGACATATGTAAATCATAACCAATTAAATCCACAGTAGAGAAACTTTCTTAACTTATTTTTTACTAGGGGTGTTAAAAAAAACCTAACAACCCGACTAACCCAATCCAATTGGGTTAGATGAAGCCTCAAGTTGGGTTGGGTTGTGATTTTCGGGTTGAATATTGGGTTCAAAAATCGGGTCAATCTAACCCGAATCGAATATATATATATACATACACAATATCAACCGTTCATTTAGTTCTAATAATCCTAGCATTTTTATCTTATATTCTCCCATTTTGTATTTCAATCTCATTCGTCCATTTAGTTTTAATCCGAACTCCCGTCGCTACGATAATTAAAAATTAGAAACACAACCAGACAATTCAACCCAACTCGAAAACATTGGGACATTTCCTATACAACCCAACCCGTGAATACCCATATTTTTTTTACCGGAGAGATATGGAAACATAACCAAACAAATTTAGTGTCAAAATCAGCTTCTTAACTCGGATTCAAATCATTTTCAATTTGGACTATGGACGTATTAAAATCGTTGCCAAGAGTCAAAATCATCAAAGCTTATTGCACTATGGACCTATGAAAAATCGCAACCCAAAAAATTTCATAGCCGAAATCACCTTCTTATTCAAGCTATTAATAGCCACAACGCACACGCATTCCTTTTGGAAATAAATAGTTAATTAAATGCTCATCCATTGCTGAGTCTAAAAAGAAGGAAAGGGGCGACGGACTTAGCCAGAGATTTTCCTTTGGGAATGACAGTGGGCTCTGGAGCTGCTTTCACCTTCCACGCTTCGTTTAACTCAACCTGAGAAAACGGAAAACGAAGCTAAACAACACAATCTCTTGAAGAAGATAAAAAAAAAAACGGTACTCTGTTGTTAGAACTCTAAAGAGTCGAGTAATTACCAGAAGGCGAGTTACATCCTCTGTGATGAAACAGGAAAACAAATTACACAATCCTTCAGATACCGCGTTTGAACTCTAAAACATTATATTCCTTCATTAGAAGTGACTAGAAGGTTACCGTAAAGGATTTTAACTTTTCGTTCATAGACAATGACAACACCGCCTGAGAAAAAATGAAGAACAGAGATACTACTACACTGTTACCGAGATGAAACAGAGCGTCAAAGATCTGGAAAATTCAAAGAGATTGAGAAACGATTACCCATGAGAATCCCCAAGAGTCTGAGAGCCATCGGAACTGAAGGATTCAAAATCTCCTCGCTGCAAAATCCCGCAGGAATTTCAAAACTAAACTAGCATTTACCGATTGAAGAAGAAACTTAGCTTAGTTTTATTTTGGATTACCAAATTTTGATTATGTTCAGCTTGTCGAGCTTTCTCCGATTGATCTTCGCGTGCATTGTAGCAGCCATCCTATATAAAATAGAAGAGATACAGAAAATGGCAGAATACAGTTGATGATCTCAACTTGCGAAAAACACAGAAGTTCATCGAAAGCTATCGATTCAGGAGGAAACGGACTGTGATAAATGTAAATCAAGTATATATCCATATCTCCTGTGAAGTAATCGGAACAGGAAACACCGAAAACCAATTGCAAAGTTTAAGAAAGACAGCACCGATCGAAGCTGATTGAGATTGAAAAACGAGCTTACCAGATTTGGCCTAGAGGAGCCTTTCGTGCGAGAAGCTGATGAGAGTAGAACATTGTGGATGAAGCAGATAGCCGGAGAAGAGAAGAAGAAGAAGGAAAATGGAGGAGAAAGATGAAGGAAGTGCAATGGCAATGGCAATGGAGTTCGAATCTGTTGGGTTCGTCTAATAAGTAATAACTAACTCTGCCGCCATTGCCATTGCCAGTGAGCTATGTGCGCGGACGAGGCCTAAGCCGACGCCAATAAACTTACCCAGAAGGCACCGCAATTTCCCTGCTACCTCTTTTATTTACTTTACTAATTACTAATTTACATTTTACACTGACTCTCAAATATTAAAACAAACATTCATGTTAAGCTGAAACTGTGGGTAATTTTAATTCACTTGTAAAATTTTAAAATAATGTTTTTTTTTTAAATTAAATTAAATATCAATACAACTTTATACATATTTGTGGCTAAATCACAATAGCATACTATTACTTAATCAAACACTAATTTTGTTTATATTACAACTGTTGATAGCAATTATTTAAGAGGTTACTGTAATCTCAAACTAAGCTTTAGTTTATCAACTTTTTATATGTAGTTAAATTGTATAATTCTTTAATTTTAGTATTACAATTATTTACTCTTTTGTAGTTTAAATTTATGTAATCGTTTAGTTTCTACGTTAAAAATTTCCATTATCAATATTTAGTATATAATCATTTCATACATATAGTTTGAAAATGGATTTGGTCTTTACATACCTCAAACATCTCATTATATCTTAATAATATTTTTATAGCACTAAGGGCATGTTTGGGAATGACTCACTTTTGCCGTTTTTTAAAATAACTTGATAAACTATTATGCATATTTATAAGTGATTTTGACATGACCAAATTTTGAAAAATGGTTAAATCACTCCAACAATATGTTAAATCAATTTAAAATTACAGAGATTAAATTGTCACATATCAAAATTTAAGATCTAAATTGTTTTAAATTTTGAACTACAAAACTAAATTGTAAGGAAATGGGTATTTTAATATTTAAAATAAAAATTCACAGTGATTTAATGCAAAATAGAAAAAAATTGATTGAGCTAATTAATTTAGACCGTTTGATTAATAACTTTAGTATCATAGAGATTGAAATTCGAAAACATCAACTTAATTTTGGCGAGTTTGATTACAGATTTTGCGAACTTGTATAAAAGAAAATTACTTAACTGTAAAATTTTTTAACTCAAGAAAAAAAAAAAACCCGTAATAATACTTATAAATTATCCAACATAATGTTACAGTTTTTTCAAAGTTATCATGCCAGCTACCAAATAAAGATCGATATTTATTTTAATACAGAGAGGAAATTCGAACCCATGACCTATGTCAATTATCGTTGAGTTAGACTCACTTTGACATATTAATTTTCAAGATGGATTCATATTACTTGAATTCATCCTATGGGTTTAAAATTTAAATATCCGTCGACATGATTCTAAATATCCATCGATATGTCAATGTTTTCATGGATTCGACATCGTTATGATGGATAAATCGATATTTCTGTCATAGTACAAAAAAATCAACAAAATATGAGAATATGAACAAAATGTCATTAATATATACATAATATCAAAAACATTTATCAACGACGACATTTAATCGATATTTCCATCAATAATTCCATGAAATTGAGACATCAACATTTCCATCGACGTCGATTCCCTTGAATATATCAATTTCTCAGAATTTTGAAGGCACCAAGCCGAATGACCAATGTTGTACAGGAAATTCAAATACATGCTTCACCACGACGCACCGTAAAACCATGTCACGGCAACCCAAGTGACGTGTAGCTCGAGCATTATACATATTAGCTAAATCACAACAGTGTGCTATTAATTTACCCGCACTGTGACCTGCTTTTTAATTTTAAAACTAAAATTTACCTTCATATAAGTACAGTTGACAGCAATTATTTAAAAAGCTACAACAATTTCAAACTAAGCATTACTGAATTTTATACGATGTATAACAAATTTACTTCTTGAATTTGAATACATCATTTAGGACTCGTTTGGTAAGTTTTTATTTCTTGTTCTAATTTTTTAAAAAAACATTTACAAAATTGTAGAAATTTTGAAATACAACAAAATCATGATTTTGTTTTTGTTTTATTTATGGTCCCTGTTTCCAGTATTATTATCCTTTTTGACATATAAAAATATTAAAAAAAACAAATACAAGACACAAATTTTAAATACTTAATTTTAAAAATTGGTTTTCATATATAAAATTTTAGAGAACGAGAAATACAAAATTATTACCAAACATATTTCTGCTTTCTTTTTTCAATTAGAAAAACAAACAATTACCAAACTTACAATTTATTTATTAAAAAAGAGGAAACGTTACCTAATGAATCCGAAATCGTTACCTAATGAGCCCTTAATTTTCAAAAACCAAATGATTATCAAATGCGGCAAACCAATTTCCTACCAGCTCCAAAGTTGCTATATGAACCTGAAAATTACAAGTGAGAGAAGAAATGAAAACTTTCAAGATGAATAATTATTAATAGAGTTCCTGCCATTATTCAATTAAAATCACCTAAGTTCTTGGCATTGTCTGATACTACAGAAATACATTACATCATGAAGAAAGGAAATTCATACTAAATGGGCATAATAGTAACTTCCTAACCTTCAACTTCCAAATAGAGAAATGGAGAGTCCTCCAACTTCTGGCTACTCCCATCCACTCCACAAACTTGGATTATAAATTTGAGACTTGAGGTGCTGGAAGGAACTGCGAGGTTAGAAACATAAAAAGCTTCTACATGTGCCACCCCGAGATACTCCGGGACATTTGGTAATCCACCGTGGCGATTTTCGCCTTTCTCGGCTACTTTCACGACATAAACATTGTAGTGGTCGAATACCGTATCACTACTGTCATCTTTCAACTTCCAAATGATCTTAATGTCAAGAGTTTGTGTTCCCTCTGGACCTGGAGTCCATTTAATGAATTGACTTTCAACTAGCCACGAATCGTAGGGAGGAAGATCTCGTTGTTCATCAGAAGATCGTAAAGCAAAATTACCGAGCACTGCAAAGTATTCAGATGGATCAGGAGGGAGCATGTTATTGTCCCTAACCGGCCCAGATTCGTGTTTTGGTATATTAGATATAGGGCTTGACCTATAGCATACAATATTTATACTTGTTAGTTTGTATCCATTCATTCGGACAGTGCCCTCGTATATGAACCAGTCAGGGGAAATTCCAGGGAATGCACGAGGACTTGTCTCAATCACTTCCGAGAAATCATTTGAGAACCGCTTCTCGCTGCTGGAGGCATATAGTAACTTTCTTTTATTTGTGCTAGAAAGAAACTCGAACAAAAGGCCTAGTCGAGAATCCCTGGTCGACTTCAACTGCAAAGATTAAGTCATGGTTGAACTAAATGAACAAAAGACCCTGTCAAGTGTCATTTCTAGACCTTCAATGCAGGAAGAGTTCACTTACAAAGTACATGAAGAGCAGAGGCGAATCCCCCAAAAGAATCTCTCCTTGAAAGAGCCTTATTTCGGTGTAGCAAGTTTCGTCGAGATTACCTTTCAGTACAATGCTTCCTCCTCCGTTAAAGACATCTTTAAAACTACCAAATCCATGAAGACATTAGAAACAAGTGGATCTACGGGCCAACAAATGCAACAATAAAGACATTTTGTTAACTCAAAGACATGAAAAGAAAATAAAAAAGAAAAAATTCAAACAGCATTCTAATACTGTAGCCTTATGGTTCCATGCATGATTGAACCAATGATTATAAAAGTCATAGAGTTCTAAATATCAAGAAAAGAAATGCACCCATCACCAGATAGTCCCATTGATCAGAAAATGGATATGAATCTTGCTACTTACTCTAAATGAGCTTGGATAGAATCTGAAGTTGAAGCATCAGTTACCTCAAGGATAGGCTGCAAGAAGTTAGAACAGATGCTGAGAAAGGAGAATTTCAAAAGGGTAGTCACCATTTAATGTAAGAAAGACATAAGACCATTTAATGTGGAGAAGGATTAAAGAAAAGCAAGCATCTCAAAAATCCCAAGGATATATTGTTTACCTGGAAGTCTTGACAGGAAAGATTGTTCCAAGAAGCATTTGATATTTGTACTCCATCTATGGAAACATGATAACCATGACCCTGGAAACATGGAAAGAGAGACTTCGACTGAACAATAATGTTTTTTTATGAGAAACAGAACCTTCATGTTAAAGGGAAAAGGGAGAACAGCCTAAAGGCCTGAAGGATGACGGTCCCAGAGCCTAATGAGGAGGATAAAAAACAAAAGGCCTCCAATCTAAGTTGATAAGGAAAGGCTGGATAGTACAAAAAAATGTGTGTAAGCCAGTAAGGTACTCCAATTCGAGGCTGTTGTACATGATCAGATCACAAAATATTTCAAAAGACGATGACGTATCTAAGTAATTCTTCTCCCCTTCCAGAGAATCCAAAGGAGAGCTCTACAGGCGTTTGTCCAAAGAACTTTGGCTTTGTGTTTGAACCACCAACCAAACATTAATTCTATTAGACCATCTTCCACGTTTTTGGGAGGGCACCAGGCGAAGTCAAAATATCTGAAGAGAAAAATCCATCCTTTGAATGCAAAAGGACATTGAAGAAAAAGATGGCTGATGGTTTCTGCGTTTCTGCTGCAAAGAAGGCACCATTTGGGGATAAAGCTTGGTTTGGGTTTCTCTTTTGGATTCCATTCATAGTATTTAGGCTGCCGCATGCCAAAGTCCAAAAGAAAAAAAGTTACTTTCTTGCGACTTTTTCCTTTCCTCAACAATTAACTGAGAGAAATATCCAAGTAGGAAGACTTTCCATGAAGGATTATTAGCAGCTGACTTTACAGAGAAACACCCTGACGACTCAGGAATCCAGGAAATGTGATATGAGATTTGTCAGGGATGGACATTTTGGAGCACAACCGAGACATTTTGAGACAGACCATCAGTTCTGAACTGGTAGAGATTTGGAGTTTGCAACTGAGTAGATAGAGGAGAAAACAGTACTTCGTGGCCTTGTGGAGACCCAAGCGTCCTCCCAGACTAATTTTTTTTTCCGTCTCCCGAATTGAATCTTATATTCTTAATTCTCCTCAAAAGAAGTTCTAGTTTTGCAGATGTTCAACAAGGACTACAGTTGACTCTTTTAAAGCTGATTTGGAAACCACTTGCTTTCATTTCGCCCATATTTGCTTTATGACAGATTTCCATAGAGAATTGTCTGTCTTCTGTAGATTATCTCCAAAGCCATTTAGCCAAAAGAGCCTTGTTTATTCTTCTAAAATCACCCACACCCAAACCTCCCCGATAATTTTGAGGCAGTCACCTTAATCCATCTCACAAGGTGGCTTCCTGCATCCTTACTAGCTCCTCCCCAAAGAAAATCTCTTATAATTTTATAGAGGGAACTGCTAATCTTACTCAGAATGCAAAAAATGGAGAGATAGTAAAGGGGGATGCCAGTGAGGACTGAGTAAACCAAGGTAAGTCTTCCACCTTTAGAAATATGGGGCCTCCGGGTCCCAAGAGAAGGTAGAAGAAGGTTTTCTTCCTAGGGGCATTCCAAGGTATGAAATAGGTACATATTTATCGTGGCATCCTAGGGTGATAGCTTTCCTTTTAATTTCTTCTTTGTCAACGTTTATCCCAAAGAGAGCCGATAATTAAAATTTTTTATTATCTAGCAATTAGAAAGTGAGCTATTTTCATGCAAGAGAGATCACACATCTGACAAGACCATTTGTAGTTGTGCAATTACTGACACTTTTTACAAAATGACAGATGAAGTTGATCCAAGCGATGAAAATGAAATACTCAGACGAAGTCTTTTGTCATGTATTTTATACCTTCAAAACTTTATATAGATCCATTTGATGATATCAAATTAGAAAGTAGGACGACTTACTGGACATCCTCGAAGAATCTGAAATTTATTTATTAGGATTTGCTGCTTTAAATCAAAGTTGATAAAAGTATGATCATAGACTTATACCCACTACTAATTCATCCTACCTTTAAGCCATGCACTTCCGTTTCCACTAACCATATACTAGAAAACTTTAAAAACCTTTCAAATGCTTGAGCCCTTGTTTAAGGAACACATTAACTGGCACAGTTCTAACCTGATCAAAATTTGAGTAGATTGGTAGTTGTTTTGGGTAACTTCGCACTATTTCCCATGATTTCTTCACAAGATTCCACCAACTGTTAAGTCCAGAGTAGACAAGATGGAACCTCATTAATATCTCGTAAGATGTTCAATTGTGACTCTTCTCACTACTCACGATACATAAGGTATTCACGATCACACAATTATACAATAATGACATTCAGAATAATTGCAAGGCAGCAAGAAGCATCCAAAGAAGGATGTAAAACTAGAGTCTCGAGCAGCAATTAAGTGTTGAAAGAATGACTAGATATCAGAAGGTTAAGTCAGAAATGATGAACATTAACCAGAAAAACATCTTTTCCAGGACAAAGCATACAAGGATTATATCCTTCAAAGTAACATCAGAACAGAGTTTGAGAATCTTATGACACTAAAAAGTTGTTCGTAATTATCATGAAGAAATAAATTAATGTAAGAAATTTCAAAAGGTGGATAATGGTAGGTACGAGAATAGTATGACATGATCACATCAAAAATTAATTCCAGATCATTAACTTACCTATTTTGAGCAGTCTGAAAATCTGTTTCCTGCTCATGCTCATACACCCATCCGGGAGCAAATATGGCAGCCGAAACATTCTCCCTCTTCAGAACATCCAGCGCAACATTTGTCTGACATGAAGCAGTTTTTGGTTGAAAGATTAGTTCTATCAACTCTCAATTGGAACAATAATTGAACTCAATATAAATCAAAACAGAAACTAGACCACAACGTTATTTTGTACTTGAAAGTCGAAAAGGTGTGGAAATGCACAGAATACACAGGCAGACATATAATTGGTTAGACGTCAATTGCAGAATTTTTTAACAAGTTGCAAGCTCATATGACTATAAAGGTGTCCAAATTATACAGACTATGATGCTTCTTAACTAATGACACGACATTTCAATACATTGCGCAGGATTAGTAG
Source organism: Momordica charantia (assembly GCF_013281855.1). Lineage (NCBI taxonomy): Eukaryota > Viridiplantae > Streptophyta > Magnoliopsida > Cucurbitales > Cucurbitaceae > Momordica > Momordica charantia. The sequence continues at coordinate 24,807,812 of NW_028275167.1, read as the reverse complement.
GCTTACGTGCCATCCTCCACCACCATAAGTACCCCTCCCAAAAACATCAATGCCCATGTACACATCATACTTTCTCTCTCCAGCAACAGTAGCAGAACGTCTAGGAGTATCCTCCTGGTATGACAAATGAAATTTTTGGTCTGATGTCATCTTTTCAGAGAGATAAAATTGAGATCGTACATCAAATTTCTTATTAGTTATGAGAGAATTCATTTCTTACATTCCATGAGTAGTTTACATATATACCATCGCAAATATCAAAGAAAGGTTTGTTTTCTTCATTCAATTCATTTTGCCAGTTTAGTGCACCATCCACAGTCACACTGTCATACCTGTCCAGAAGTCAGCAGTCAATACATATATTTGCATAAGGTCAAAAATGTGAATATTATGAATAGAACATATCTCACGACTTACCATATAACTAAAGACCCAGGTAGTTTATAATGCATCGACTGGGTCAAATGGCTGACAAATTCTTTCAAATAAGGAATTTGCTGAGAATCCAAAGAGATTTCCATATTCATCTGCATGAACAGATTTTATTTCAACAATGAGAAGAAGAAACTACAAGATATCAAGGCTCAATTCATAATTTTAACTCAATAAATTTATTTATTCTGATTCCTATATTTAAGTTTCAACTGTTTGGATTTCCTTATGGGGTCTTATAGATGGCCAACTAAAGAATATTATATTGCCTTACATGGGACAACATGATATCTGTATGCTTAGCATAAATATATATCTTTCAGGCTTAATCCTTGGACCAGAAGGACTGAATCGTCCAGATTTCATATCTTGATAATGCGTAAATACACCATGCTTGAAAAATCAGGAAAGGACAAGTGAAGAACAAGTAAGTTGTAAAGAAGTGTTTACACCCAATAAGCTATGGGATTAATATGGACCATTTTTATGAAGACAAAAAAATTGCAGCCCAGGTAGGAAAACTTTATAACAATACCAGCCATCCATCAAATCCTAATGCAACAGCAAGCTCAGTTAAGCGCTCCGCGTACATTTGAGCAGAATCCTTTGTTGAAAGCAATGTATCACAAACAGCTTTCCCCCCTCCTTCCACAATGAAAGTTCCTAGCACCTATAGATTCAATACCACTATAAATTTGTAACTACTAAAAAAGCATTTGTTTTAGTTATCATAACACTATAGCGGTCGTAAGTAAACTCGCCACTGTTTACAAATAGCTATATACATAACTATGAATTACTAACTGGATAAAGTGAATGTTACGAGTTTTTTTTTTTTTTTTGGTCCCGGTTGAAGAGTAGGACTAACGATAGCATAAAGTAATTGATTAAGGTTTTTTATATACAACTCAGGAAAAGAAATTCAAATACAAAATAGAATTATTTTTTTATTACATCAACATTCATAACATTTAACTAATATTATCATTATTGTAGTAAAAGGAAAACAATGGACAAATCTCTCCTAGTTCAATCATTTTCAAAAATGTCATCAATATTTTATTTGTTTCTTCTTCATTTGATTCATTCTTTGACATTTCAATGAGAAAATAAATGATTTACAAGCAGTTTTCTTTGGAAAGATACGGAAAACCAATGAGCAAGATTTTTAACAATATGAATACATCTTTATTTAAAATGTACAGGAGCATAAAATGAGATGAGAATTCTTTTCAAAATATTATCAATGATATTTTAATTCTTAATAATATTAACTTTTTTATTATAAATTATTATAACATGTACTGATAATGTATAAATATATTACTAGCATTTTACTTCACAAAATACTTGCATAACATAGGTTTTGATCTAACAGGAGTCAAAATAAACTACTGACTTATATATTTCTCAAATTAATAGTTTTTTAATTTTTAGTTCAATGAAAAAAGTATTAGAAACTCATTATTTATCATTTTCCTAGTGTGATAGAAAAATTATTTATGGAATCATTAATTAATATGTGTAATATATATGAAAAGCTATCTGATGATTAAAATCAATAACACATGTATTAAGTTAAAATTATTAAAAAAGAATACTTAAAAGTATGTCAATATCAAATTAGAAAAATTTTCTGCAATGACAATACAGTAGTGAAAATTGTAGGGCCAAAAACAAACACAAACACTCTGGGTGAGAAAAGCTTAAAACTAAAAGCTCCAAATATTATTACTATTTGACATTTAATACGAAAAGAGTTAAAATGAAAAGTTCTCATTCAAAATAAAAACTTTGGTCATGAAACTCCTCTTCCACTTTTCTCTCGCATTTCACACTCAACACAGTTTTCTTAAAAGAAAAGGGGCACTTCCACATCTCCTTTAACTCAAAACGACAGATGGTTAGAGAGAATAAACTTTCCTATACTATAGCTCAAAGAATTAGATAATGTAGCTACGGACCGTGATGTTGGGAGTTCAAATTTTAGATGTGATTTACCCATTGAGTTCTAATTAATCTTTACAAAGATATTACTTTACCACTTATCAAAATTTTAGAGTTAAATTTGATAAAATTTTAGGTGTGATTTACCCATTGAGTTCTAATTAATCTTTATAAAGATATTACTTTACAATTTATCAAAATTTTAAATTTGATAAAATTAAAACTTTAATGTTTAATTAAGTCACTCAACCAAATGATAAAAATTAATTTTTATTCCAAAAACTTATAAGCTAAGCCAACCATGATAGATTGCCAACTTTTTAACACCTTAACAATAATAAGCGCCAATCATCACATAGCTCAACAGTTAAGTGATAACTAATTTTCTCCATAGATCAAAGATTCAAGTTGCTATCTGCAAAATAAAAACTAAATTTAAAAGGAAAAAAGAACAATAACAGTAAGCAAACAAAGATGTTTCTTTTAGTAAAACAAATCAGTGAACTCATAATAGTAAATTTATTTGTTTTAGTAAAACAAAGAATATAGAGTAAGTAGAAGTACCTTGACACCGTGCCTGTGAGCTGCATTTGTCCAACATGGAGGTGGAAGCGTGACCAAATCATGGGAGAAGTACACGAAAACATCGATCAAATACCAATGCCACAACGCATAAGCATCTGGATTACTTCCTCCCTGAACCCATTTATCGTCCAGGTATCCACCAGCCATATCATGGCAAACAAGCATCCTACGCCGATCAGGCAACAGCGCCGGTTGGAGAGCAACCGTGGCTCTGTTAAATGGGTAGTGAAATGACTTGAAGTAGGCCCTGGACTCGAGGTCCTGAAGAGTTTTGATCGGGTAAGCAATAGGAGTAGACGGCTCAGCTGGGTCAAATGGAGGAGGATCGGGACTCTGCTGGGCCATTATGAAGAAATAAGGCGAAAACGTTTTGCAACTTTTTTGAATGAATGGTGCTAACGATGCTTTGGAACGTAACCCCCAGTTGCCGATTTATATAGGAGCAGAAAAGCCTGCGGAAGGACAACTAACAAAATAAACAAAGACGCAGAAGTTGACTCTCAGTTTCTACACAGACGCTATGTTTTCAATTCCAGATTGCAGATGGATTCGCCGACTATTGACCTAAGCAATGAAAGTAAACTCTATTCTCGAATTTCAAGCTAAAAACAAATATGCTCACATGAACTTCAGAAAACTCCAAGGAGGAGGTAGGTATGAGTCGAGAACTTACTGAGATTCAGATTTCCATGGACAGTGTCAGCGGAGACTGAAAGAGAGAGAGTGTTGTTGTCGCGGAGAAGGTAACATTGACAACTAAATGATTCCTTTTTCCCTTTTTCTAGATTCCATGGGGAATGGAAAGAAGATCGTGTGGAATTCGGCTGCGTTTTGATGGTGACTGCTGTATTGGCTTGCTGCCATTGCTGCTAGTGGTGGACCTGCGAATGAAGGACGAAGGTGAGAGAAAAATGGGGGTTTGCTAAGAAGCGGAGTGGAGACTCTGAGAACTAGGGATTTTTCTTTTTGGGTTAAATTGTCACTTTTCAAGTATATAATAATTCGTTTTTTTAAGATATAATAAATTTGAAGCTAACTACCGCTCATATTAGTAAATATATAATTTGTGGAAAATACTTTGTTCTTTAATGAAACTAAAAGAGATAAATAAAATACATATACTTTTTCTAAACAAAATAACGAGTTATCAAATTTTCAATGATGGTGTGGACAATATTTGGTCAAGAAGTCAATTATTTTTTGGTTGATTATTTTTCAAATTTGTAGTATAACTCAATTGATTAAGACATAGTCGGATTAAAAAGTCATGAGTTTGAATTTTTCATCCTTACACGTTGTAATTAAATAAATAAATTGGTGTTCTGCCAAAGCGAAGCAGTAATTGGCATATATCTCCAACGGTTGTGAATTCGATCTCTCAGTCCCACATATTGTACTAAAAATTAAATAAATAAATTGGTGTTCTAGTTTTTAATTTAATGTTTAATTTTTAAAAATGTTGAATAAGTCATAGATATTTTAGACATGTAGTTGAATTTTAGTTATGAAGTAAATAAATCTAAACTTAGGTGAGGAAGATTACATGTCACTAAGTATAAAAATGGTTTTTAATATTCGAACTCATGACTAGTCAGAAATTAGTGTCAATTACCATTGAACTAAGTTTAGTATATAAAATTAATTTTGAATGCATAAATAAATAATTATAAATTTAATATAGAATATTTAATATCGTAATTAAGCGAGGTTTGAAAATATGTATGCAGATATATTAAACCTAATCATTGTGTTAGATAATTGGATTAATTTTTGTGTTAAAATTATACTTTGATTAAATAGACGAGGACGACTACTTATAAAATTGACTATCATATTTATATGTAATATTTTTAAAATGGTGTATGTAACGATTGAATTGTAAATTACTAAATTGAATTATATATCAATTTCATTGGAGTTGACTTTGTTTATTTTTTATTTTCTAAATCTACCATGGTTCGTTTGGATCCTTTTAAAAAGGGTTTGGTTGGGTTTTTGTCCATACCTATGATTTTTCAATGGCCTTCCAAAGGAATAATTATGAATTTATTTATTATGAATAAAGATAACATTAAAAAAAAGGAATGTATTTGAAAGGAAAAAAAAACAAAACTATGGTAGTTTTGAAATAACGACAAAATTAAGGTTGGTGTAAATCGTGGCAAATTATTAAATCCACTTACGTGCTAAGAAACTTCTATGATATTATTTTTTTTTTTATTTACCTTTGCAAAAAGATATTATTTTTTTCTATTATGTGATAATGGGAAAGAGTTCGACAATATATAATTTGCCACCTTGGAATACCCTACACCATTATCAGTGATAATGAAAAGCAGTACGACAATGCATTATGGGCCTACAGAACAACACCTTGTACTTCGACAGGAGAAACGTCATTTTCACTATCATTTGGTACTGAAGCGGTAGTGCCAGTCGAAATTGGACTCCCCTCCTCAAGGGTAGAGCAGTTCAGTCTACTTGACAACAACGAATCCGTACAACTCAACCTCGACCTATTAGAAGAACATCGAGAAACAGCACGGCTACAAACGACTAAATACAAAAATCGAATAGCTCGATACTACAACTCGAAGGTTAAGGAACGTGACTTTAAAGAATGTGATCTGGTGTTAAGAAACATTATGTCCAATACCAAAGATTCAACTAGCGGGGCGTTCGGACCAACATGGGAAGGCCCATACAAAGTCACTAAAGTGGTGCAAATAGACACTTATGCTCTAGAAGACCAACGGGGGAAGGCCTTACTATACCCATGGCATCCTCAACACCTCAAAACATACTACCACTAGTTCGACATATTTCTAGACATTTTTATGTTTTTCCATTATTTGGACCAACTAAAGTTATCGTAACTAAATCTTCGACAAGATGATCTTCCTACTAATAAAGTCTTCAACATTCGACGTGATACTTGAGTTTTTATGTTCATTCTGAAATAAATTTCTCAAGCAGGGGGCTAGACTGATTTTTCTCAATCTTTTCGACGCCAGGTGTGAAATCCCATTGTATTCGAGGAGTCAAGGATTTGCTGGGAATTCCGGATCGAAGAAGAGGCAGATCTAAATATGGTGCAGAAAAACCAAAATCGATATGAATGGAAGATGCCTCTTTCACTTGTTTTTCTCGGTCAGTCGAGGGAACAAATCATATGAATATCTACATATCTACGACGAATCAAGAAACTCAAAATTGGAACAAACCTAGAAGCAAGCTAAACAGGCAAAAAGCAAGTAACAGTTCAGTATGGTCAAAACTAAAGCAGAAAAATACAGGATATAAAACAGTTTGACATAAAAAGTCAGGCAAGTTAGAAATCCAAAGGTATCAACATTAGTTCCGTTAAAGTTAGATCACCAAGCCAAAAGTAAATAGTTTAAACTCATATGAGAATAAAACCAAGCTCAGGAGACTTGATTGTGGTCAACGAAAATTGGAAAAAAAAACTTCCAATTCATGAATAGTATCGACAAGCTCAAGGCACAAAACCAATGGCAGGAACCAAGCAGCTAAAATCCAAAATTGGATCAAAAGCTTTTAGTAGAAGCTCTGTGCGTTAGAAACCTTCACATTATTAGCCACTGATATATATATAAGTTAGGTTATGTTATAGAATGATCTCGTGGTAACGACAAGCGACAGGTACTTTCAAAATAAAGATCTTGACACAGTTATTCGTCTTCTGTTTTGAGAGTAGGGGCTATTGTTATAGAGAACAAAAACGACCCGAAATGAGACAATGAGTTGAAGCCCGATATCATCGATTGAGGGAGATCGGCCCGCGACGTAACGGGCTGGCCCAAATGACGACCTAGCGCCGAGGCAGACTACGATGAAAGCGACCTGCGGAGAACCAACCGGGCGGAGTAGGGCTCGGTCCCGACCCCTGCTCGGCCCCGGGTCGGGCTGGGCCGTGAATCTCCCACCTGCGATCAACGATTCCCCCTCGGGCCCTGAAATGCTGAATTAGGGTTTGGCTACGGAAGGTTCTGGAATCATCTTCACGGCTATAAGTAACAGTGAGATCCAACCCTGAAGAGGCAAATGACTTATCTCTAGCTCACTATTTTCTAAACTCTCCCTCGCTAACTTAAGCATCGGAGCCCGTGTGACTGAGGTCACACCAGTTTAGATCGGTTTGGTTTTGCAAGTATCGGTTCCCTTATTATCAAGTTAGGTGTGTGCGAGAAGAAGAACCGGAGGGTCAAAATCCACGCATCAATAATTATTAATGAGTAATGTTTATAATATACTAAATTTCGAATGATGCGAGATATGCGATGAATTAATCGATTGAGCTATGCAGAGCAAGTTATGCAAGGATATTTGCATGAAGATAACAAACATTTTGACGCTCATGTTTAGTTTAATGCCTGAATCTCTAGGTCAGTCCAGTTATATTTTGTATCTTTGAGTGAGAACGATGACGTATTTATAGAGGTTAAAGGGAATATTTATGTTAATTACTACAACTCTTAATTCGTTACTAAGGTTGTTGAAGAGTTTCTAATTGTTTCTCAAAGTTGTCACATTCTCAGCTCGAATTTGACATGCATGCTAAGGTGCATGTGCCTCGTTTGAAGCTCAAGTGTCCTTCATTGAGCTTTGCAAATCGGTGTCATAAGACTGGTCGTGAACCATGGTTCTCGATCCACGTGACATGTTGTAGCTTTACCTCCCAACAAGTAATTGTCACTTTTCTTATGGTACGAAGTCGAATCTCCGCTCCCTTTAAAAGTGATGACCTAGTGGTGAAGTTTGAGCCATTTGTTTGAACAGATTTTTAATTTTAAAAAATATCTTATTTTATTTAAAGTACATACTTTATACTTATTATTTCGACTTTTTTTTAGCACAAACTGCAGTTTAAACTTAATACAACAAAAATATAAGAGAAAATACACTTTTGATCTCTGAATTTGAGGATAAGTTTTTATTAGTTCCTAAGTTTCAAGAAGTGATAGTTTTGTCCCAACCTTTAGAAAATAGTTATAAAAGGTTCGAACTTCTATTACTATCGCTAACAGAGGGAAAATTTCCAATCCCTGCAACATGGAGAACTTCCATACTTATTTCATATAAAATGTGCCACTTGTAAAATATATTTATATTTATTTATGTGCATGTCACATATTTAGAATCAGTTAGAGATCCATCACGAACGGAAAAATCTCACGATTCACCGCATGAATTCTTCAAATGGTGAAGAATTTTGAGACAATTCAACTCGATTCTCTCTGATAGTTTTTTTCATGAAACTCTCTGTTTTTCAAGAAAAAACCTCCCGTGTGACACACACCTAGTGAGAGAGTGGAGACATTTTCGCGGGAGAGCAGTTACATAACTGCTCCTTTATTTTGAAATTCAAATTCAATGTGAATTTTTTTTTAAAACCTACACATACGACCCGACTACTTCAATCGACCAGTTCTTACATAGTTTATGAGCCTTATACATGTACATGAGAAACTTTTTTTTTTGACAATTTTATCCTTATTTTAGAATTAATACCCAAATTATATTTACTAAATTATTATTTTTATTTAAAATCCTCCTCTCCCAAGAGTTTTTTTTTCTTTTCCTTTTTAATACCTTCATTTTCTTTATTAATTATGATTTTATGTTTATAATCAATAATGGAACTTCAAAATTATAGTATTTTAATGGTTAAATAATGTTTATTGAACTTTTTAAAATAATGTTTCAAGAAAAAATATAAAAATATAGTAAAATTAATAATATGTACATTCAAGATTTTTTTATTAGATAAACTAACTTCATTAAAACTTAAACGGTGCCATCGTGGTGGGCGTATAAATCGTGCAAGGCTTCTTCATGAAGCCTTGAATATACGAGACTTTTGTGAATTTATTTATTTTTTTTGATAATTTAGAACTTTATAAATATGGAAAATAGATTAAAAAATTACTATATTTTGAAAATTAATTTTTTACAATTTTATTTCTCTATAAAAATTAAAATTTAATAATAGGTCCATTCATAAAATTGAAATGACAAAATCTAAAACTTTTTAATATAAGAAATTTTGTGAATTTATTTTCTAAAAATAATTTAAAAAATTATAACTATGAAAATAGATTAAAAAAACTATCTCATTTTGGAAAATATTTTGTAAAATTTTATTTCTCAAGAATATTTAAAATTTAAAAAGCATGTTACTCGGAATATATTATCAATAACTATTAAAATATATTATTTAATTTAAAACATAAAATAAAATATAAGTAGTTGAATTATGTGTGTATATATATTATTTACCTTTTACTAAAGTTCATAACTACCGAACAACAAATTTTCAACGTATTTCAGCATAACGAAGATGATTTATCAGAGGGTTTGATTGTCCGAGAGGCTAAGGAATATCTAGTAAATAGACTCCATGCCAACTTACAATTTTACGAAAAAAGAAGGATATGGGGCTGCTCATCTTTGGCGAGACGAGCTTTGTTGCAGAAGGAGAACGCGATCCGGATGGAAGAAGGCCCTTCGGTGTTGTCGACAGTTTTGGAGAGAGATTGTTTGGGTATTTTATATGTTTAGTTTATTTTATTGCTCTCATAATTGTGTGTTGGAAATGTTTGGAAGATAGTCTTTTATAGATGAAGTAAAGTGAAGAGGTTTCCTTAGTTAACATGTCCGGGTAGGGGATCGAACTCACAACCTATATTAGTTGGCGATATATGTCAATTACCGATGAGTTCTACTCAATTTGACAAGAGAGTCCTAGTTGAAAGAGATAAAGAAGTCTTAAAACTTTTAAAATTTCACCACTTTTAATATTTACTAGTAAGAAACACGTGCGGTGCACATGAAATTTCATAGTTTTTATTTCAATGTTTAAAAATATAAAATTTAATTAAGTAGTTAAAATTTATATTATAATTTGGTTTTTTTATCTCTAAATGTTTACCTCACCAAGTTTTTTCGTATTTTCAATGTTTATCTCATAAAACAACATCTCAATAATTCTCATAACCCACTGATGTGGTTAGTGTAATTAAAAGTATTATTCTTCAATTATTTAAAAAAAAAATTCTAAAAAAAAACACATATTCATGGATTTTTCATTTTTTTTCCCTGAACATAACAATACATAAAAGTAAATATAACTTTGTTTCAATTTCTTATTTGAGTCATTGAAAAATAAAACGACAAAAAAAAAATAGTGAGAGATAGAGATGTGTTCAGGGCAGACGTTCTTTGCTATGTTTGAGTTCCAGTCCAATTCCTTGCCCTAGTTCGCTGGGAATGCCAACCGCATCCATGTTCCGATTGATTGCTCCGGCTATTTTCATGACACGATGATCACCTTACCAAGGAGGAGGTCATTGAGAGAGTCCTCGCGGTTATCAAGTGTCATCCCAAAGTGAATCCGTCCAAGGTGATTCGATCTTATCACTCATTTTCACTTTCCTTTTTCCAGTTGATTGAGTCGTTTGGAAAAAAAAACTAAAAAAGTTGAATATTCGATCAAACGATCTAACTAAATATAAGAAAACACAAGACATTGACTAAAGGAAAAAATTTACATACCGAATGAGAAGAGAAACTCAAGTTTTGATGAAGAAAAAATTGGGAGAAAGAGTAAGAAAAAACTCTTTATATAGTTGTAGAAAATAAAAAGCTACGAAACTTTTGAAATTCTTTATTAATTATAATTCAAAATAAGTTATAACCTTTTAACATAGAAATAAAGAGACAAAACCTTCCATATTCTAACCTTTAAGAGGGAGAGTTTATTAGAAAGAGAAAATTAATTTGAGAAATTTAAAATTTGTAATGATGGAGATTAAATATTTTAAAAGAAATGAAAAAAAAAGAAAGTGGCATGGGAGGTAGAGAAATGGTGTGATAACTCTCCAAATAGAGAGTTATTTGGGTATAATGTTGGTATAAATTAGCTAAATATAGCATCACTTGCACCCTTATTTACTGATTTTGTGCTAAAAAAATCATAAACACTAGCTTTCTACATTGTAGTATTGTCAATTGCAATTGAGTTAATTTTAGTGCATTTTGCTACAGCTTTGACGATGCTAGCATCAGATTCAAATTCAGAAAGTAGCAGAAAACGACAAGCTGACAGTGAAAGGACTGCCCAACGGGATTTACCACAGTAATTGGAGGTTTTACCCAAAAGTGAGAGCTGAGTCCCTCGAGGTCCATGTTGTTGCCCTAAGATCTGAAGGGGTATAAATACAAACAAGAGAAGAAACCTCCAAGGACACACACATCAAGAAACATTCCCCTTATTCATTCTTGAAGGAATCCACCCTCGCTCCAAGAAACCCTCTCTACAAAACCGTTGGAGAAAGTCAAGAGAAGAAGAAGACTCTTCAGTGGCATTTGTGAGCTGATCTTCAACTCATTTTCTTCATTTTCTCATCTTTGTATTATTTTCATTCCTACATTTTGTTTGACTCTGCTTATGGCTTTGCATAGCTAACCAACTTGTGTAAGGGGGAGATGTTCTAGACTTATTTTCTGGGTTGTAACCTTGTTGTTTGCGTTAATGAAAGTTTGCTTTGAGTTGAAGTTGCTTTATCAATCTACTTTCAACATGCTTGATCACCATTTTGAAATACCTCTTTGATAACATTTGGGAAAATGTATTAATGAGCGAAACCTTTCATCTTGGGCTAAAGCCTACTTGAGTTTAGCGTGTGGTGACTTAGGGATAAACATCACCTAGTTTGGTCGTAAGAACTGTGCGTATATGCTATAAATATGGGGTGTCCAAACACCTTGTCTCTTTGACCATTGCAATACTTCATTAATGCTACAACATAGTTAGAGTGACCCAGACGAGTCGACTTCCTTTCCCCCTTACGCCCTTGTTTTTATACAGTGTTATTAAGTGATTGTGGATGTGTGGTAAACTAGCGGACTTCACCCTTGTGTTTGATTTAAGAGACTCGCTTTAAATAGTATTTACCTCAATATATTTAGTCTTAGTAAAAATAAAAACTCCTTGGTTTATTGTATTGTTTCCTTGAATAAATATTGAGTATTTAAGCATTTAGTCTTTGTGGATTCAAACTTTTATTATTTACTGCGACGATTGTGTACACTTGCACATATAAAAATTGGTAGCACAATTAGTGGACAACAGGGAGTGAGAGAGAAAATTTTATATTTGAAGGACAAAATTGCCCTCAAAATATCTATGAGAATGTTGAAATTAAAAAGGTAAAATAGGGATAAAAAGTTTCTCCCTGTAGCCCCTTATATATATATATATATTATAGATAATTAAACATTATCATATAACAATGTGAAAATATTTCATATGAAAAATCAATGTTAATAGAATTTCAAGAGACCAACACTATTAAATAATGATCGAGATATAATGTACAACATGTGTGGGATGAGAGATCAAACTCACAACCTCTTAGTTGGCGCTGAACTATGTTCGCTTTAAGACAAACCGTTGTTGTTAACTTATCCCTGAAATCTATAATATAAAATCTATGATCTGAAAATCTTTTGTTGACAATTTTGTCTTTTCAAATAAGATCTGTCTCCCTCTCTTTCTCAATGTCCCTCAAATTCCACTATGTTTGCTTCCGTTACATATTTTAACGGTAAAATTATTAAAAGGCAAATTTAGGTAAAAGTGAAACTAGTAAATGAAGTTGTCGGTTAGTTACCCGAACCCGTCCGCGCGTCCGACCGGAAGGACGATGACGGTGACATACGTGTGGAGAGATATCTTAGGTTCACTCGATAAATCGTTTGTAAGCCCACCAAAAGATCTCTCGATAAAACTCTTTTTCAACATCAAAATCTTTTCACGTGGGACAACCAAAAGCCATTTTTATTATTTGTAAAACATATTTCTCTTTTGACAATCCTAACGTATTGTTGGGATATAACTCAAAATCCTAATGTACTTCAAATGAAATTTATTGTTTGTTATCATGAGAAAGATACTTAATTTTACGTAAAAAAGTATAATGACCAAAATGATCAGATTTTGCAAGTTTTATAGATTATTAAGATAAATTACTTATTTAACCTTGTTATATTTTATTTTTCAATTAATAAATTAAGATTAAAAGTAAACCTTTTATTTTATTTTCCATCAAAGAAAAGAAATTTAATTACAATTCATTTCAAATAATTCTCCTTCCGATGAAAAAAATTCTATCAAATTACTAAACCTATTTTGATGGGCCGTTATAGATTTAACTGTGATTACAAAAGATGATTCTTTCTCTACTACTTCTTATTGATAAGAATAGATTGCATGGACTTTCCTGCATTCGATCAACTCATATCTCCAAGTCCTGTTCCGAGGATCTCATTCAATAGATCCAACCCATTTTTTTTTTTTTTTTGGGGTATCCTGAGGGGTTGGTCTCCCACTTCCAGCAAAGGGAGACAAAGGGGTTCGGAGAGCTATGGAATTTCAATGACTCCACATGCACTCCTACTGACAACAAAGAAACCTTTTGGTTTAGAATCATTTCCTCAACATTAGAGGTAAGGAGAGGGAAAAACCGAACCGCCAATAAAACCAAACCGGTTCTTCCATAACACATGTATGGTTCGGTCGTTAATATACACAACCGAACCCAACTGAACCGGCTCACACACATCGAAAAGTTATTTAGTGGGGAGCCACGCCATAGGCCCAATTAAGTTGTGGTTGCCTTGCCGCTTTTGTAGAGTTTTTTTTTTTTTTTTTTGACATTTCGTCGAACTTCAAATAGAGCTTTTCGGTTCTTGCTCTGTGTAATATAACTAATATTCTTGCATTTCTCTCTGCACTTCAGAAAGCCAATGGCAGGAGCGAAGCAGATGGTTATGGCGATTTTGCTTCTATTTTTCTTGTTCCGATTCACTAATTCCATAGCCGAAGAATCTTTCGGTGTCGAGCAACATCTCTCGACTGTTACCAGGTTCTCTCAACCGTCTTTCTCATCCATTTCGCTATTTTTGGGTCTGCTCTTTAAATTTGTTGCTTTTCAGTCTTTCTTCATGCCTGTTTTGTTTTGATTTTGTGTAGATTTAATTATTTATGTGTGATTGATGATAGGCAATATCTCTCGATATCGCGGTGTTTGTTTGAAAACTGTTTTAAACATTAATGTTTCTGTTTTGCCGATGGCTAGAAAGTCATTGGCCTGATCACGCAGGGTTTTTTTTTTTTTTTTTTCTTTGCTGTTTTCTGTTCACGTCTTGAGTTTAATAGAGGAACTTGATTGGTTGGATTGCGTAACCGATTACAGGTCTCCACAGCCTGATTTTATATTACCACTGTATGCAACCGTGATCGCCTTCTTGTGATAATTTTCTATATTTCTATTGGAAAGTCATGATGCGTTCTTTCCAGATATTTTCAAAATTATTCAATCAATGAGATTATTTCTAATTGGAAAACTTTCATGCAATTAGGTTACAAATTTAAATTTTCAGCCTAGTGGGGCTTTCTTATCTATTTTGGTATATTTTTTGATACTTGACAGCTTCTAGCTTTTAAAATTTCAGTGGGAAGTTCTTGTTTCTTGTTAAAAAAAGAGAGATAGATAATGTCCTACATTCTTCTGCAAACACGATGCAGTTTCCCATAGTCAGGAAGTGCGATGTCAAGGTAAAAAGTTAACTTCAAATATTGATCTTTCTGGACAGATATAGTGCGTCGAGAGGTATTCGTGATGGTAACTATGCTCCCGCTCCCGATGGATGTGTTCCTATTCATTTAAATCTTGTGGTAAGTTATGTTTGGAAATTTTTTGTTTTCCAAAAACAATTTGGTTCATTATCTTTCATGCCTGTTGCTTTATAATAGGGAATTATTGCCTTCCACGAGACATAAAAGAATTAGATGGAATTAAAGTATTTATATTTCAATATTTTATTGAGAGACTATGAATTATTAGGGTTTAAAATAACTTGTCTAATAGTTAAAGGACGTGAGTTGGAGACAGAAAGCCAAGGTGAGTTGGGCAGGGAGATTGCAACTTGAGGTTGTTCCACAATGTGGCTAATGGGAGAAAGAACAAAAATGTGATTGATCACCTGGTGGCTGAGAATGGGGAAGTGGTGAAGGAAGACTCAGAGATAGAAGCTGAGGTACTTGCTTTTTTCTCAAAGTTATACGCCCTGGTGGTTAACCCTATACCTTTTCTTGTGGGGTTAGATTGGAGTCCTCTCAGCTTCAGATAAGGAAGGATTGGAGGCTCCTTTTTCTTTGGAGGAGATCAGGAAAGTGCTATTCGATTTTGACAGGCCGCGATTGGTTCTCCCTAGCTTTTTACCAAGACAATTGGGAAAGAATTAAGGAGGATTTGTTCAAGGTGTTTCGGGAATTTCATGAGAGGGGTATTATTGATTCTTCCATGAATGAAACTTATCTTTGCTTGATCCCGAAAAAGGAGAATGCTTCCAAGGTCAAAGAGTTCGGGCCCATTAGCTTAGTTACGACTTACGAGTCTTTACAAAATTATTGCTAAAACTTTGGCGGATAGACTTAAGAAAGTTTTGCCAGGTACCATTTTGGACTCGCAAGGTGTTGTGGGCATGCTTGTCCAGGGTGTGTTACCCATGGCCGCATGTCCAAACCATCCTCACCACTCGCTTTCCTTTCATGTCTTTAAAGCTTTCTAGTGTAATTTTCTTGTATCGGGTTTTTGGGGTTGTAGGTGGATTTTGGCCGAGCGGCTTTGGAACTAGGTGTGTATTAGTAAGATATGTAAGCACGCCAAATTTCAAGCCAATCGGAGTTCACACGGGCCCTGTAGGCCACCGAGTGACTCCTCGCCACTTAGGACGTCTACACCTGCCACACCAAAAATGCCTTATAATGTACCTTAGGGGGGACCAAGTAGTCATCAAACATCCCCCCGACCAAGTGTTGTATACTTTCTTGCAATCAAAGCTTTCTTGCATCCAATGTCTACAATGCTTGTTTTAAAGATGTTTTCAACTGTTTTTCTCTCTCACGTTTTCTAAAACCAATTTTCTCCTAAAACGTGAGCGGAGGCTAGACCCACGACCGAGATTGTCCGCAACTTACAGTTTTTCCCGGCTGACTTGCTCGTTTGAGCTAGAGCAAGTGCCGCACAATCGCTCGAGCTGCTTTGAAAAGGTGCGATTGTGACACAAGGCGCCTTTGTGGAAGGGTGTCAAATCTTGGATTAGGTGCTTATCGCCAATGGGGCTATTGAAGATTATAGGAAAAGGAAGCAAGAAGGGGTCATTTTTAAGATAGACTTTGAAAAAGCCTACGATCATGTCGATTGGGACTTCTTGGACCAAGTGCTGTGGAGGAAGGGTTTTGGCTTCAAGTGGAGATCTTGGATTTGGTACTGCTGAAGGTTGACTAATTTTTCGATCTTGGTAAACGAGAGGCCAAAGGGGAAAATTAGAGCCACTATGGGTTTGAGACAAGGAGACCGCCTGACTCATTTTCTTTTCATCCTGGTTGTGGATATTCTAAGCAAGTTAGTCTCTTTAGGTGTGGATAAGGGAGCTGTGGAGGGCTTTGCTGGGGGAAGGGAGAGGATAAGCTTATCTCACCTTCAGTTTGCTGATGATACCTTTTTTTCTGTTCGGGGAAGGAAGTTACTTTTAACAATCTGAATATCCTCATATCTTTTTTTAGGCCATTTCGGGGCTTAAGATTAATAGAGGTAAGAGTTCGCTTTTGGGCATTAATTGTGATTTCTTGAAACTTCTCCAGTGGGGCTCCAAGGTTGGTTGTGAAGTGGCGGATCTCCCTTATTCCTATTTAGGCCTTCCCTTGGGACATAATCCTAATTCCTAAGAGTCTTTCTTTTTGAGCCCCAGTGTTGGAGAAGATGCAAAAGCGATGCAAAAGCGCCTGTCCTTGTGGAAGAAAGCCTTCTTCTCCAAAGGGGGAGACTAACGCTTATTCAATCAGTGCTAAGTGGGATTCCGTTGTATTACCTTTCTCTCACAGAGTTTTTGTTATTCGTATTAACAGCTACTCTAGGAGGAATGTTTTCATGCGGTGCTAATGATTTCATAACTATCTTTGTAGCTCCACAATGTTTCGGTTTATGATGCTACCTATTATCTAGATATACCAAGAAGACCATTTGCTATTTCTTGAAGCTCGATCTCTCCCTATGGCATCATCCTTTGTAACGATCACGACTGGTAGAATTTTCAATATTCCTTTTTATTTCTCATCAAACGAATGACATCTTTTTATGGAAATCCTAGCTATTCTTAGCATGATATTGGGGAATCTCATTGCTATTACTCAAACAAACCCATTACCTTCTGGGTGGAATTGCCACAACATGGGCGGTCTTCTTAGCAAGAATTATTGCAAGTGGGATCCCTTTGTATTACCTTTCTCTTTTTAAAGTTCCTGTTTCAGTCAGTAAAAGTGTGGAGAAAATTATGAGAGACTTCCTTTGAGAACGGGTGGACAAGGGAGGTGGGGCTCACTTAGTTAAGTGGGAGGTGGTTTCCAAGTCTCTGGAGGCGGGGGGGTTTGGGTATTGGGAAGCTGAGATAAAAAAATGATGCGCTTTTGGCTAAATGGTTGGGGTGGTTCTTTCAAGAGCCTAGTGCCCTATGGTGTAGGATTATCATGAGCAAGTATGGCCGCACCCTTTTGACTGGGCCTCAAGCAGAGAACTTAAGGTTAGCGCTAACAACCCCTGGAAGGCTATCTCCTCTGGCTTTCCTTTCTTCTCCCAATTTTTGTTTTGTTCAGTTGGGAATGACCTTGATACCTACTCTTGGGAGGACCTCTGGGTGGGTAATAAACCCCTTTGTTCTTTATTCCCTTGTCTCTATCATTTATCGAACAAGAGGTTACATTCGGTGGTCTCTGTATTAGATTCTAGAGGGGTTGGGTTGTCTCTTTCTTTAGGCCTCGACTGGTCTTTGACTGACAAAGAATCCTGGGAAGCTGCTGAGCTGCTTCTCTTGCTTTCAGGTACTTCTATTTTTCAAGGTGGAAAGGATATTCATGTTTGGTCCCCTAGTTCGTCGAATGGGTTATCTTGTTGCTCCTTCTTCAAGCTTTTGTGTTCCCCTTACCTTCCCCCTTAGTCCCGGTGTTCGCCTCGCTTTGGAAAGTGAAAATTTCAAAGAAAATTAAGGTGTTCGTGTGGCAGGTCTTACTTGGGAAAATTAATACCTTGGATCGTGTTCAAAGGAGTTCTTCGTGTTGCTTGAGGCCCACAATGGTGTGTTCTCTGCAAGAATGCCTCGGAGGACCTATATCATCTTTTGTGACTCTGTCCATTCTCCCAGAGCATTTGGGGGCGGTTTTTTGAGACCTTTGAGGTGGCTTGGGTCCGTAATAGGGAGTGCAGGGCTATTTTGGAGGAAGTGCTTTTGTCTCCTCCCTTTGGGGAAAAGGGAGTTTTTTGTGGCAAGCTTGTTGCTTAGCTATCTTGTGTGTGGGATTTGGCTCGAGAGAGATAATAGGATTTTTTGGGGAGTGGAAAGAGATCGGGAGCCTGTTTGGGATCTTATGATTTAATGTATCTTTATGTTTCGAGGTTGTTTTGTAATTATACGTTAGGCTTGATTCTTTTGGATTGGAGACCCTTTTTTTTAGTGGGGTTCTCCCTTGCGGGCTGTTTTTTTTTATGCCCTTGTACATTTGCTTTTGTTTTCATTTGTCTCAATGAAAAGCTTGGTTTCTCATTAAAAAAAAAAACCTTGTCTAATAGTTTTTCAAAAATTGACATAAGTTTCAATTTTTGCAAGTTATGCTCTGTTGAGACTGATCTGTCCATCTTTGTGCTATATCACTAGACTCAACAGTTTGTTATCTGGTCAATATGTGTTAAGTTGCTTGTTCAAATGAATACGGTAAGAACTTAAATGACACATGATACCTTAATAATAACTAATTGAAGGGGAGGTATGCGAGATTGATTTCGTGCCATGGTTTCTATCGGAATATATGTTTCTTTGGTGCATATGTATGTGAATCTATTAGTACTTTCGTGCGTAACTCAGGATTCTATAATAGAATTTTTTGCATGATTTTGACTCAACAAGACTTACTAGACTTAACTGTATTTCTTTGAAAGCTAAAGACTTCAAAGAATGAATAGTTTTAATGGTTTTTTTTTCTCAGGCCAGGCATGGGACTCGTGCTCCAACAAAAAAACGGATTAGAGAGTTGGACAACTTGGAAAGTCGTTTGGAGATGCTTATAAGAGTTGCAGTAGAAAATGGCTTGTCTCTGCATAGAGTTCCTTCTTGGATGAAGGGATGGAAATCTCCTTGGAAAGGAAAAGTGAAGGGTGGAGAATTAATTTCTAAAGGAGAGGAAGAATTGTATGATCTTGGAATCCGAACAAGAAAGATGTTTCTGGAATTGTTTAGTGATGATTATCATCCAGAAGTATATGCAATTAAAGCAACTCAGGTTATTTCCTCTTTTGCTTTTTATTTTGTGTGCCCTTTAATTTTAATTGTTATAGATTAATTATTTGTTTGATTGGAAGGATATATACCTCAAGTTCCATTTATTGTTAGAACTAGAATCTGTATGCTTATGTGCCTTCCTCCATTAATAATTAGGTTCCTCGGGCATCAGCTAGTGCTGTGGCATTTGGCATGGGGCTGTTTAGTGGTAGAGGAAGCCTTGGATCAGGTCGTCATCGAGCTTTTTCTGTTATCAGTGAAAGTCGTGCCAGTGATACTATGCTTAGGTTTTTTGATTGTTGTCAAAGATATGAGGTAACCATGAAATCTTGATTATCTTCTTATTAATCCAGCCTAAATTTGCCAAAATTTGTCGCACATTATTATTTTCATTTTGTTTCATATTTTGCACTTCTGTTATTAAGTGGCAGTTTGTGCACGATGATTCAAGTACTCATACCCTCTTGAACATGTATTGATATGTCTATTTTTCAGTAGTCTTTCTAAGTGTCATCTATTTCTTGCAGGTGCTTAAAACTTGTGAATATGTGGTGTTGGACGATAAAAGATAAAAAATAAACTAGGTTGTCGGCTGTATATATAATAATAATTCCCATCAAATTTCCAGAAACATCCATCTTTCTGGTATAGGAAAGAAAGAAAAAACTTAATAGCATCATACTAATGGAATTCTAAGCATCGCATGTAGTTTAGAGTTAGCTTGCATCATTCAGCCTAAAGAAAAATGTAGTTACTGGCAGTTTTGTCATTTCAGCTATCTAGCCCCTTTGTAGTCCATCTTTGAGACTCTAGAAATAATTCCGTCATGTAATTACCTGTTTTTGGAAAAGCAAGAATTATGAAGGATGTAATGGAGACCCATCACTGCTATATTTGCAAGCAAATCTCAGAATCACAGGACCACCTTTTTGTCCACTGCTCCTTTGCCATGATTTTATTTAATTCTCTTCTTGGGACTTTTGGATGGGCCATGCCATTCATCCAAAACTTTCGGCCAACCTTCATATCCTTCTGCTGGCACATCCCTTCAAGAAGAAGGCCAAAGTCCTTTGGTTGAATTTGATCAGAAGCTTCCCATGGAATACATGGCTTGAGAGAAACCACAAAACTTTTGGTGGGATAAGGAGTAGTTTCACTCATCCTTTCGACTATTTTTTGTTTTCAGCTACCTCTTGGTGCAAGCTTGAAAATTTTGTTTTTTGTTTTTGTAATTAATCCGTTACTGATATTTATACTAATTGGGGAGGGTTTTTAAACCCTTATTTACTTTAATGAATTTCTGTTTCTCTTCAATAAAAAAAAAAAAAAAGTAATGGGGAACCAATTTTCACTCCTGCCAATTGTATTTGGATGAGTGAAGTGACCAAGTGAGACTTTTTCGTGGACAATCGCTTGCTTGGACTTAATGCTGATGCTTTATAGCTTAGCAACCTTGTATTTGATTGTAGCCTCTGTGAGTAAGCACGTTACTTGTTAGAACATTTAATTAATGCATTGCCCAATTTCCCTCTTCTCTTTGTGGTGGAGTTCGTTGTATGATTCGTTTTCTATCTTCTACCTCTCTCTTTATCTTTTTGTTGGTTGGTTTGTTTTTTTCTTTTCCAGTGAGGTAGGAGCAGGGGTTAAGAAGTGTTTGGGTTTCCCATGAAGTCCAAATATTTTAGTTTGGAACTAATCAAAGAACTGGTTGTTAAGAATTCTGTGGGTTGGAGGGAGATTCTTTTACTAGATGTGGAAGGGTTAGTGTCAATAAATTTAGTTCTCTGAAGTGTTGAGTATCAGAGTGATGAGCTTTTTATATAGGGCATGCAGGAACATGTGTGTGTCCTGCGAGTATCAGAGTGATGAGCCTTTTATATAGGCATGCATGCAGGAACATGTGTGTGTCTTTTGCTGGAGATATATCAATCTAAAAAAGAATCAAAACTAATAAAAGCATTTCAATCTCATGTTCAATGAGAGGTTCTTCTTTCTTAAAAGTAATAAAAGTGGTGGACTCATTGGATATCCATCCTGTCATCACTGTTCCTGAATTTTCTGACTTTCATTCTGTTGTTCCAAATCTTTTCTCTGATTTATTTCTAGCCGATTCTCTGATTTAACTCTAAATATGTCAAATTATTCTCAGCCTCCCTCCAATTATTTAATATATCTTTAGTGGTTGACCGGTTGCTGTGGTTGATCTCTATCAATTTGGGTGCAGGATTATAGGAAGAATCAGGAACCTGCCGTTGACAAGCTCAAGGAACCTGTACTTGATGATATAACTAAGTCACTAAGTGAACGTTATGGTCTGAATTTTACTCGGCAGCACATTTCATCTCTTTGGTTTCTCTGTAAGCAGGTGATTCTTCATTCTTATACTTAAGACAGAAAAGTCAAAGTTCCCCGTAATATATTCAGGTGAAATGCATTTTGAAATTTTGCGGTTACTATTTTATCTTGGTGTATTTACTTGTAAATACGATAAGAGAATCTTTTGATCAGCGAGGATGGGTTAAATTTTCACTTAGGTCTTCGGTTCTTTTTCCCCCTTTCACTTCTTCCGCTTCTTTTCTTTAAATGTTTATGATTCTAAGCGGCTTCTTTTTAAATGTCTATGACTAAGAAGACCCCTTGTCCGTTTGTATCTCTGTAATTATTTGTCTACTACATTTTGATGTTTTTCTTAATCTAATGAGAATCCTTTTCTCTCTTTATCATCTGCAGGAGGCGTCCTTATTGGACATTACGGATCAAGCCTGTGGACTGTTTAGCCCTTCTGAGGTACTTGGATTATAAGTCTTACTTAGGTTACCGTTTATTGGCATGTCATTGGTGGTAGCTGGTTTCTAATGTATTGAAAAGATGCTCATAGTTTATGGAGCAGTTATAGCATATTGTTTCTCATCTCATTTTGTGTATAGATGCCTAAGTTATGTATAGTTGCCTGCATTAGTACGAATTTGAAAGAATTCTATTTGATCCAAACTTATATGGAAAGATGGGATATCAGGCTGCCTAACTTTAGTTGGAGGAGAGAAATATAGTTTTTCAAGAGTGGAGAACTACGAGGCAAGAGGTAGGCAATCCATTAGTTTCATGCTAATATTAAAAGGTATCAAAACTTTAAATATGGAGATGAATTTCTAGTTGTGATTGTAAGTTCAAACGGTAAATTAAACTAAAACCCCAGGTGTTGTAAGTGTAACAGTAAGAAAAAAACATAAGTTGAGAGAAAAGAGAGCTTAAGTGTTTTTTTTGCCAAAATGCCTACATATTATATTACCAACGATTAGGTAGGTGGTGGTGGTAGAATGGTGTCCCTCTTGAATGGCCATGTCAGCTAGTGTGTTAGGTTAGCCGGTACGAGAAATACTTTTCTATCAATACAACTATGCTTTCCATATTTCTATGTTATGCTCGTATCAGAATCATTTATTGAATGATTTTGGTTTTGCTGAGCAAGCTGCAGTTATCATGTTTGATATCTCTTCTTTTCATGATTCTCAGTTTGCAAATATTTATCTTACGTGCTCAGGTTGCTTTGTTGGAGTGGACGGATGATGTTGAGGTGTTTATATTGAAGGGTTATGGTAATTCATTAAACTATAAAATGGGAGTTCCTTTGTTGGAAGATATTGTCCAATCCATGGAGCAAGCTATCAAGGCCAAAGAAGGTATATTATACACCTACGTCTGCTGATTTTTATTCTCACGGTTCACTCTCTGCATACCTTTGTATTTTGAGTTAAACAACACGTGGGGTGGGAATTCGAACCTCTGACCCTTTGGTTGAGGATTTATGCCTTAACCAGTTAAACTATACTCAAGTTGGTACCATCAAGATCTAGAAATTTCTAGAGGCTAGGTGGTACATATTGGTTAACTAGATGCTAGGTGGTACATATTGCTTTATTAACCATAGCTGATCAATTGCCTATGCATTTCTGTGATGATGGTGATTTTTATCATTCATACCTCTTTTGTTTGATCATTTCCCTTAAATAATTTCTTACCATCTCCTATCAATTTTGAACTCTTTTTCTTTCCCAACTAAGTTTACCTATTTATTTTTTAGCAGAAATTCTGAATGGCTAATTCTGGAAGTTATTGGGTAGAGCCTTCTAGATTCTTATCCATATTACAACTGATTCTAAGTTTCCATGTTCTAAACTTTGTAGAAAAACAAGCTCCTGGCAGCTATGAAAAGGCAAGACTTCGTTTTGCTCATGCTGAAACTGTGGTTCCATTCACTTGTTTGCTTGGGCTCTTCCTTGAAGGATCTGGTAAGTGCTTCTAGAATATTTTCCCCTTGTTTTTGTATGTCCAAAGTACACATAAATTTATGTACTCCCATGGCAGCCGCGGCCCCTTTCTTAGTTTCGGGTTTTCGTTATCTAAATATACAGAATTTAGACAAATACAAAGGGAAGAGCCTTTGCAACTTCCTCCACGGCCTCCAGCAACTAGAATTTGGAAGGGGGGCAACGTTGCACCTTTTGCTGGGAATAACATGCTGGTTCTGTATAACTGCCCCGCAAACTCATCGGATCAGTACTTTGTGCGAGTTTTGCATAATGAAGAACCTGTACCATTGCTGGTTAGCACGTCACCATTTATAAACTCTAGTTTACCGTTTCACTCATTCCATTTCCTATTTCTCTAGCAAATATTTGGTCTTCGGTTTCTAAAAAATCCATATTGTACATCATTGGTGAGTTTAGGATAGCTTTTGAACAAAAGCACTTCAGGTGAAAGTAACTTATCCTTGAAAGGAGCACTTAAAAGTATACTTTTTTTTGTTTTTAGAAATTTCAAAATGACTTTTGATTATTTAACGAGTGTGTTTTTATGGGCTAAAAACACTTTTTGAGCTCCCAAAATCTCAATCTCATCCTATATGTGATTACATATTTTACATCACGGGTAAATTTTGAAAAATTAAATGCTACCCCTCAAGGCACTTAAGAGTTTTTTGTTTTGTGTTCTTAGAATTTTCAAGATCACTTTTATTATCCTTGGCCAAACTTTTAGGTTTACCCTAAATGTTATTACTACTAAAACTATGTCAATAGATCATTTGATTCTGAATGATGAATGGTGGATACTAATATCAAATATTTATAATGTTCACTTCCCGTTTTGACCCTTCAGCTTGTCCTTATTACAATCTTCATGAACTTTTTGTATTTGGATGAACAGGGTTGCGACGGTTCGGATTTATGCTCCTTTAATGTCTTTAAGGTACAATTTCCATCTAGATTGAAATACACAAGCATATGGTCATGACTCATTTCATGAAAATAAAAAATAAAGAAACTTTGCCTCTTTTCAGGAGAAAATTGTGGCTCCTCATCTTAAGCACGACTTCAACACATTGTGTGCTGCAAACATGGAAAAACCGACATCAGAGCCTGAAACCAGTAAGTTATCACTGTTCCGCTGGCTCTTCTGGCCGCGCAATGACGATAAACAACCCCGAAAAGATGAATTGTAGCAAATGGTTACTTACTATACTATACATCTTTCTCCTTGACATTGTTTTCTTAACATGCATATCATCGACAGGCGCCGAACCCAGGTTTTCCTCGTAGGCAGGAGTTTACACTCATTTCCCGTGCTAACTCGTTCCGAGTTTCGTTTTTAGCCGATCTTTGAGCTTGGAACTGTTTGACGTATCGTATCTTTGATTCAAAGATTTAGATTCATAGCATTTGGCATTTGCTTGGTGTTTTGTTTTTACAGAAAAAGGGCAAGTGCTTCAGTTTTTGTACTTCAAAAACTGTACGAGATTAGGTTTCTCTTTATGTAAGGGATTGGGCTTCTTCATCCTTATAATCTACGTCCTCTTTCGTATCTATTAAAAAATGTGTTAAAATATCTTTCAAAAGGTGCCAATAAATAACTTTTGCGAATCTGAATTGGTTAAGACATTTATGTTCAACCAACCAAAAGATTGTAAGTTCGAATTCACACTTCTATATATTGAACTCCGAAAAAATAAAGGAAAAGAAAAGTCGAATTATTTTGTATGTTTACTGACTTTTTAAGAAGCGTTGGTTCTACCTCCTGGCAATTAATAGGGTCTACTTAGGATTTGTTTTGTCTTTCTTTATGCCTCCATTTATGGCCATGATGATTTCAAATTGTGAGATTGATATATATATATATATTTTGCAATATACTCCTTTGAAAAAAAGAAACTAACGATAAAGACAATATAGAACTTTAACTAAAGTATGGGATCCTTCAAATTCGAAAATGTTTAACCTATTAAAAATATACCTACTTAAATTGCATAGGGATGTAAGTTCATACTTTACGAATTGATATATCAGTTTAAGGAGAATAAAAAAGAAAAAGTAAAGTGACGTTTATATTAACCATTCGAAAAATCAAATCGTTCTCAATTGAATTAAATTAAAACTAGCTAAATAAATTAAAATCAAAGCTATTAAAACATTTTCAATTTATTATTATGTGAAACGTAATCAATTAATCCTTCTTGGCTGCATTGACCACAATTTATGGGCTAAATACCTTTGTAAAATATATATAGATATAGATATATATATATATATATATATATATATATATATATATATATATATATATATATATATATATATTTATGGGCTAAATTTATCAAACAAGTATAATCCCGAACTGACAAAAATAAATGATTGATATAATGAGTCAAATATCTTCATATTTTATTAGGATTATTTGAGTGGAATAAATTTGAGATTAGAACTATTAAATTGAATTAAAAATGCTCCTAACAAATTCAATTGAACTCATATGTTTTCTCCTTTTTTTATTTTTACCGCTATTGTAATAGTAAAAACGACTAATTTTAAAGTTTTCTGTTCAAAATAAATAACTTGAGTCCAAAACTTAGCCAGAGACATTAGCATAAAACATAAATATTAAAAATGATAATTTCGACTCAATAGCGTCGATATGTCCGAGTGGTTAAGGAGACAGACTCGAAATCTGTTGGGCTTTGCCTGCGCAGGTTCGAATCCTGCTGTCGACGGTTTGCTGATTCTCAAATTTTTCTCTATATTTTTTAAAATTTTCGTTTAATCAACACCTGTTTTTTAATTTAAATTTCTCTCCATTTTTTTAAAAATTCCTGTTTAATCAACACTGTTTTTTACCCTTAAAAAAACTTTATAATATAATTTATGTTAAATTTATTTCAGTCTCTATTTTTTTTTTAAATCTCCATTTTAGTCTATAAAATATTTAAAAAAATAACTCTTTTGGTTCATACTTTTATTTCTTTATTTTCATTTACCCTTAAAAAACCTTTTTTTATATAATTTATGTTAAATTTATTTCAGTCTCTATTTTTTAATCTCTATTTTAGTCTATAAAATATTTAAAAAATAACTCTTTTGGTTCATACTTTTATTTATTTATTTATTTTCAAACTTCCATACTATTGTGTTGGCTTAAATGGTCATAGAGAAGAAAGATGTGTAACATCCAGTTAAGAGATTGGGTATGAATAAATACGACATTTCGACATTTTCGTTGACATTTCTATGTATCCTGGATTCGATATCAATGAAGAATAAATTAACATTTTCATAATATTACAAAAAATTTTGACAAAATATGAAAAGTATTAACAAAATATCACTATATAGATATATTAATCGTTTTTAGAAAGATTAAAATGTTTATTTTTAATTTAAATATTTTTACGAATTTTTTATTCCTATAATTTCCTCATAAATATCAATCGACAACGATATTTTTATCAATATTTCTGTAAAATTGAGATATTGACATTTCTATCAACATCAATATTTAAAACTTTATTTTTGCATAGTAATCCTATTCAACCAGAAAAACATAAATTCGAATATTCAATACTTCAGGATGATCTTCGAGAAAATAAAAGGAAGAAAAAAGAACGAAGGATAATTAAATTTTAAGTGCCTATCAAGACCAAAATGACTACTCTTGAAAACTTACAGACGTAATAAACATTTAAAAAATTTAGAACCGAAAATGAAATAAATCTGAAAAAGAAAATAGAATTTAAATCTACAATTTATTTATTTTTCCTCTGCGGAAAAAAAAGAAAAAGAAAAAAAGCAGTATCCGCTGTCTGAAATTCTCTCTCCGCCGCTACCAGAAATCGCCACATCAAACCCTTCTCTGTTTCTCTCTCTCTCTCTATTCATAGCCCTAAATTTTCCCGGAAAACCCCAATTTTCCCTCTCTTAAACCCTTCTCCACAGAATCCTCCATTGTCGGACCTCGCAGCCATGGCTTCCCATTCCCCTAACCTGGAGTGCCGCATGTACGAAGCCAAGTATCCGGAGGTCGACATGGCCGTCATGATCCAGGTCAAGAACATCGCCGACATGGGCGCCTACGTCTCCCTCCTCGAGTACAACAACATCGAGGGCATGATTCTGTTCTCCGAGCTCTCCCGCCGCCGAATTCGCAGTGTCAGCAGCTTGATCAAGGTCGGCCGAATCGAGCCCGTCATGGTCCTCAGGGTCGACAAGGAGAAGGGCTACATTGATTTGAGTAAGAGGCGGGTGTCTGAGGAGGATATTCAGGCCTGTGAGGAGAGGTATAATAAGAGCAAGCTTGTTCACTCTATTATGCGCCATGTTGCCGAGACGATGAACATTGATTTGGAGGTAATTTCCTGTATTGTCTCGCTCTTTCCTTTTGGTTGCTATACTGGTTGTCTTGCTTTGAGTGTTATTGATATTGGTGGTTGTTTTAGGTGTTGATTGAAGTTAAAGTTGTTTTCCTGTAATTTTGCTGTTTGAGTTTCCTGGTCTGCTAAGGAATCTTATTCTTTGTTCTATTTACTTTCTGGCAAATTTGTATACTTAATTGGATTAACGATATTGAGAACATTTGGATTGAAGTGGTGGATATTTAACGATTTAGGGAAGGCTTAAAACTAGCCAAGGTTGTTTTGGTTATTATTGTTGTTAAGAGGACGTCAGGCTTAAAACTTGTCAATGGTCACCATGTTCATGGCCACATGGCAATCACTGTTTTCATGGGTTTAAAGCAGGGTACTTATGACTGGTTTCCTTGAAATAAACTTGGTTTTGTTGCTTCCCGTCAAGAAGATGGGGCTTGTAGGTTATTTATCATACCATCGTTGGATAACATCTCTTTCATCCAGGACCATATATTTTTTGTTATCTTCTAACAGCTAGCAAATATCATTATTTGAACAAATCGACCCTCATTGAACAATCAGCCCTGAATGTCAAACTGTAAGCTTTGTCTCTCCTCTGCCTTTAGACAATATTTTGAATTGTGTTATGGTGGCCTCAAGGCTTTTTTTTCCCCTTCAGAAGAGGAGGCATAAGTTTTGAAGCTGTTTGTATTACTAAACAGGCCCATTAATGGTTGTAAGGGGCATTCTCATCATCATTATCACTAATAGGATTGACATTTTTTTAGTTTTTGGCCTTAGTGGTAGATTTAGTAAAGAGCCAAATAACCACAACTCTTCTGGTATTAATATTACATTCATATTTGGACTTTTTATATTTTGAGGAGTAGGCACTGAGTTAATATAATTCTTTGAGGCAGAATGACTTTGCTCGAGTGCATTCTCATGTAGGTAGCCTCATATGAATCAAAGAAGCGTAAGCCTTGAGACTTAAAACTCTGAGCCTGACCCCAAGGTGTAAACCTTGAGAGCAACATTGCCACAAGAATAAGTGTGTTGAGTTCTTCCTTCTCAATTTGGCACAATTCTCCTTTCTTTGACTGTTAGTGTCTCTATCATTACCCGTCTATTTAGTAATAGGATGATTATTTCCCATCACTTAAACACAAAAACCAATAAAATAATATGGTGTTAAATTTTTAATTCCCTCGCTTGCATCTATTTTTCCAATTCTCTCTTTTGATTGGATATAATAAGTTCCTATTTACATTTTGACCTATGAAATATTAATATATTTTTTTGAGTACATCAATGGAGATGGAGATTCGAACTCATGATTTTTTGATCGTAAGTAGGTGTCAATTACCATTGAGCTAAGCTTATGTTGGCGTGAAATATTAATATTTTAATCTATGTTTTAATTTTATTTGTGAGTCATTGATATATGTTAACTTTTTTTTTTTTATCTAACCCTTAGATCTGCTTGGATGATGCTTATCTAGTCATCATGTGACTTGACATTTAGACTGCGCTTTGCTGATTGTGTTTTGGAAACGTTGAGCATACTTTATTGTCTCACTCATATATATAAATGTATTGCACCTTTTTGGGCTATTTCATCCATTCCCTCGCTAAGAAAATCTAGAGTTGTGTGAAGGGAAGTAACTCTTTCATTGTGGTATGGCCTTTAGGCTTGGTTTGTTTTAAAATTTTAGCTGTATATCAGTTTGAAATTAATTGTTAATAATGCCTTTACTGTCGAGTAAAAATGCTAAAGACTTCTTATTGCCCAGATCTTCCAAAGACTTACTATTCTGTTGTATTAATGTTAGGTACTAAGGTTATCAAAATACTAAATTAAAATTCTAAGGTGACGTTGTTCTTCTTATAGGACTTGTATATCCATGTTGGCTGGCCTTTATACCGGAAATATGGTCATGCTTTCGAGGTATGCTTTCTGGTTCACATCCTTAAAGAACAATATGTTTTCTGGAAGAATTTAGGATTTTTACTGGACTTGAACTGTCTTTTTGCAGGCATTCAAGATTATTGTAACTGATCCTGATTCGGTGTTGAGTTCTCTCACCCGTGAAGTCAAGGAAGCTGGTGCTGATGGACAGGAGGTAGCCTTGGTTTATGCAAATTGAGGTGTTATTCTCTCAAATTTGGATTAAATGCTAATTTTATCTTGTATTTTAGGTAACTAAGGTAGTTCCTGCAATGTCTGAGGATGTAAAAGATGCGCTAATAAAGAATATTAGAAGAAGAATGACTCCCCAGCCGCTGAAGGTTCGGGCTGATATTGAGATGAAGTGTTTCCAGTTTGATGGTGTGCTTCACATTAAGGTCTGTCTTGACTCTGTTTATCTTTTCTGATTTTATTTGATTTCCTCGATAAAGTTGTTCCATGATTCATGAAAATTGTAAACATCGACCTATCTGACTCTGCAGGAAGCAATGCGGAGAGCTGAAGCCGTGGGGAATGATGATTGTCCCGTTAAAATTAAATTGGTTGCTCCTCCACTCTATGTCCTTACTACCCAGACACTAGACAAGGTTAGTGCAATCATCGCTATAATGTGACGGATTGTTTTTTGTCATGCATAGAGGTATTTCCAATTGAAGTTAATAAGGAACTTTCCAGATGATCTCATCGTTAGGCTTCAATTTAGGTAAAGTCTGTAGATTGTCCCCTCCCCTTTCTTCTTCTTTTAGGATGGGATTGGCATTGAGAAAGAAAAAGATCCAAAGGAAAGAAGAAAAAAGAACAACCGTGTTGTAAATTAGTTGATGATTTCTTTGGATGCCTCAAATCTTTTGTCGTTTCTACTGATCTTTGTTACTAATTTGTAAGATCAGAACCAGAAATCTGTAATATTGATGAATAACACGTCTAGCCACCTGATCTCTGAAAATTGATTTCAATGTACATATATTATATATCTACCTTCTCAAATTTGTCGATCTATATAAATTGAAGTTCTAGGATCACTGGTCCTATGTTTCCAACTGGCAGCTTTGTTTAAGAGTTGTTCAATTGTTATTTGGTGTTGAGTAGGAGCAAGGAATCACTGTTCTTGAGAAAGCGATCACTGCTTGCACTGAGGCAATCGAGCAACACAAGGGAAAGCTTGTGGTGAAGGAGGCACCTAGAGCGGTGAGTCTCATTTTAATATTAAAGGTTATCTATCCTTTTCGTCTGCTCACATCCATTATTGTCCAATTATAGGTGAGTGAAAGGGACGACAAATTACTTGCGGAACACATGGCGAAACTACGACAGGACAATGAAGAGATCAGCGGCGACGAGGACAGCGAGGAAGAGGAAGACACGGGAATGGGTGAAGTTGATGTCGAGAATGCAGGTTCCGGGATCACAGAGTGAAGATTGTTGCAGGAATAGTGAGACGGTTTTCACAGTAAATCTTTCCCCCAGGTCTGTAGTTTCTGAGAGCTGCTAGTCTTGCCACTTTCACCAAGAAATTTGACACAATTTTGGGAACGCCTGTTTTGTTTTAGGTAAGACACCTATACTTGAGTTATTACAATTGGGAAAACTGAACTGGGAAGTCTGTGTATTGCTCTTATTTTCTTTTACTTGATATTATTTAAATGAGTAAGCTTTATGTGGATCTCTTTTCTACCTATCTTTTGGTCTTGTTTTTAGAGTTGGGTTAAAAAATTATCTATTGTTCTTTCAAAAGGTGGTTTTTTTACCATTGGGAAAATATCTAATGGACTATATTTTTAGACTCAATCAATCAAAATTCTTTGTACATGTTGATAACTATTTTGAAAATTTAGCTTTTATCTATTTGCTTTGTTATCAACTTCTTATAAATAATGTTTTTGAAATCCAAGTCCAGTTTCAAAATCTGAAGAACAAGTAGTTTTAAAGACTTGTTTTTGTTTTT
This sequence comes from Momordica charantia, assembly GCF_013281855.1. Classification (NCBI taxonomy): domain Eukaryota; kingdom Viridiplantae; phylum Streptophyta; class Magnoliopsida; order Cucurbitales; family Cucurbitaceae; genus Momordica; species Momordica charantia. The sequence goes on along the minus strand of NW_028275167.1, from coordinate 24,775,847 downwards.
GAAAATTTGCCAAGAATTCTAATGTGTTTTTAGAAATCTTCAAATGCATACTGAAGAAATTGTGGAGAGAAAGTAGGTGTAATTTTTAAAACAGAATTAAAATCAAAATCATTTTTAAACAGGATCTTAATTGTAGGTAGTTTTCAATCTCTCTCTCCCTCCTTTTTCAAACTTCCAACTTTGGATTTCCAGAGAAGTAGGTTCAATTTTTAAGATGGAAACAAAATAAAAATTTTTGAATAAAATTAATCAGTTAGTTGGATTTGAATTTATTTTCCTTTAACCAATGGGCCAGTTCGATGTCGGTTTTGAAAAAATCGAGTTAATGGACTCATACTCCTTCTAACTTCATGATATTAAGGATGAGAGTTGTTGAAGAATAGATATATTTTTTTAATGATTTAAAAAAAAATTATGACAGACGAATGAAATAATGTTGGATGGTTTGATTTTTTGCACTGCTTCACTCAAATGAAGATTTGATATTCTAACAGTGACTTTAATAGTGATGAATTTGAAATTTGTAATGCTCAATTATTAATTATTAATTTTAATTTTAGTTTCTATATTTGTAAAATTCTCATGCAAAATTTATATATAGTAAGGTGTTATTTCTTCTTATTAAATATTTGATAATTCATTATTATTTAAAAAAGGTCAATATTCCTTTTAATTGAGGAGCCAATGTTTTTTTTCTGATAGAACAAAATGCCACTTTTTTTGAAGTACAAGAAAAGATTTTTTTTTTCTTCCTTTCTGATAATGATGTTTTCAATTGTCGGCGAGGGAGAAAAAAAAAAGTAATTGAATATTTCTCCTTTAGACATTGAGCGGTGTCACCGCATACACGGTTTTTTTCCTTTTATTATTATTATTTTTTTTAGGAATGGTTGTTTTTAGTTTCATTTGTACACTTAATGTACTCCTAAAAAGAATTGTTTAACGTAAAATTTTTTTTCTTCAAAAAAGTAGCAAACGATCAAATAAGCTTTTAACTTTTTAGTGTTTTGAATGTTTTCTACCATTTTAGAAACATTTTGTAGAATAGAAAAAAAGACATATTACATTTATACGTTGGATATGATCATTCATTGCTGGACCAACATTACAAACAAAACCACATGCTTATTATAGGTTGAATCGAACCCGCGTCTTCTCCTTGGCAAGAAGAACTTTTACCATTCAACTATATCCGCATTTTTTTTTATCCGTAATGTATAGTATACATCACTGCAGAGCTAACCTATTATACTAGGCTATTAATACTAGGTTAGAGTATAGTAGGCTATTTTTATATAATTTATATATAGATTTAACGAATTATATAGTTATTATATAATATATTGTTTATATAGTATATACTATACTATTTCTTTTTATAATATTTGCAATTAATCTATATAATTAAATTAAGATAATTATTTATATATTATTATATTATATATAAATATTTTATATAATATTTATTGGTTTTCTCTATTATTTATTATTATCAATATCTTAGTCTTATTATTATTATATAATTTAAGATATATTATTTTTATATGAATATAGTTTAATGGATAAAAATATTTATTATCATAAAAAAAGGTTAATGGTTCGTCTTCTGCCCTCACAATTTTGAACTAAAAAAATTATTCATGGCATATCTTTGGTCATCCTTAAATTTTACATTAAAAGTTATTTAGTCATTTTTATTAATATTTTTAATAAGTTATTTAACCTACATTTTTTTTTTCGTTTATTTGATGAGTAAATATCTAGATATGTATTTTAGAACCAAATTCCTTTTTTTTTCAAATATTTGAATATAACCCTATTGCTTTAATAAACACTTTCAGGAAAAAAAAACATTAATTAATTGTTTCTTCTAAAAAATACTTTAAGAATATTTAAAATTGTTGGTGTGTTGTCCTAAACTCGTAGTTTGTATTTATGTAAAAACAAAGATATATTCAATAAACTTTTATTCAATCAATTTGTTGTTGAATTCATAGCATTGCATTATCCAAAATCCAATAAACTAAACATTCAATGTTATTATAACAATATATCTATTGGGTGTATATTTGATATACTGGGTATACATTTGATATACCTTTGATATACTTGGTATATATTTGATATACCCTTGATATACAAGTGAATAATGTACCGTGAATAACCTAAAGGGTCTATAGTATATGAATAAAGTTGGGTACCTTATTTGACAACACTATGGATATGGCCCACACTGTAAATGTTACAAACAACTCGATCCAAGTCGTTCGTGTGCAGACATGCGGATGGAGGTATCCTATACAATGAGTTTGTATAAGACCGGACCACGAAATAGCCAATCTTTAGATGTAACACCGTTATCTAACAAATTGCTATTTCTTAGGATGACCGGGCAACTCATTTTCAATCCTGATTGAGTTATGAACTTCTGCCCGTGAGAGCTCGTACTTTGATCTATATGGGTGAGAGTGGCCCGAAACGCCGACTCAATATTCCTACCATTTTGGGCACGAGACCGAGTGGGGAGCTGGAAACATAACTTCACAAGATGAAATTCACTCATTCCCGACTTAGGGAGTAGATGAATGTTCTCTTAAATGCTGACTCCGGGACTTGAACAAGGGGCCCCACCCTCTCACTGGCCCGAGAAGGACTTCCAGTTATTGGTTGAACCATAATCGGGTTGTTCATTAGAGGAGCAGTGATATTTAAGGAGTAAGATGTAACTCAGGAGTAAAACGGTAATTTGATCCAGTTTGAGTTATGAGCACTCGTGAAAGATTGACTTGTCATTAATGATTGTATATCCATGGACACGAAAACATTCTGCAGTGAGAAGAGTGCAACTGCGGGTCTTTAGTGGAGTGACCTGTAGTTAACATATGTTGATTAACTCGGTCAATGAGTTTGACTGATTAATCTCGTATCGTTGGAGCTTCTGATCTAGAGGTCCATTAGGTCCCCTTGCTAGTTCACAACAGGTAAAACGAGGATCAAGTTTTTGAAAAAATTTGAAATGTTCAAATTGCTCGAGGGATTATATGTAGATTGATACATTATAATATATAGTTAATTTTAAATTAAAACTATATATTATGAGAGATATTGTTTGAATGAGACTCAAATAAAATTAATATCAATAAGATTCATATTAAAACTATAAGTTAAAAATAATGTGTATATTACACGAGAGAAATGCTATAGAATATGAATTTATTTTTATGATAATTATTTATTTGATTTATATATATACACATGTATATATTAATTGATTATTAATTAGATTAATAATTAATTAATATGATTAATTAATTAATTAATTATATATATATTAATTTAATATTAATTTTAATTTTAATATTAACATTCCCCAGCTTAATTGCAGGGTGAGAACCCAGGAGAACTGAACAGTTTTCTCTCAAGAATTTCCTCTCAATCAAACTCTGTCAATTCGCCCTCACGTTCCAAATCGACGCTCCTACAAGCATGATCTCGGTACCTACAGGATAGCTCGGAAGATATATTGGTGGTGTTCGGGAAATCGTTGAAGAAAAGTTCAAACGTAAGTTTTCCCCTGTATTTCATCCTTTTCAATTATGTGGTTTTGTTTTTCAAAATTCAAGAACTCGATCCGTTTTCCGGGAATCACATCCCATAAAAAATAACATGTAATCAAACATTATAAAATATTTGAAAAATGCTTTTAATAGACTAAAAAATACATTTTACACTTCTAAATGTGATCTCAAACTCATAATAAGAGAGTTCATTCCATACCAAATTTAATTTTTCCAAAGTAATTAATAGATAATTAATTAAAGGCAACTAAATTCGATTAAATATTGTTTTAGTCTCTCTATTTTTAGTTTCAATTTATGTAGTCCCTATAATTTTAAGATGTCTACTTTTATTGCCGTACTTTTAACTTTTTTCAAAAGGATAGTTTTAGTTCTTATACTTTCAAAATTATAAGTTATCATACAAATTCTATATCCAACGAAAACCATTTAGTACAACATTTATTGGTTATAGTACTATGTCGTAACTATGAAGGAAAATATGAGATAAAAAATAAAATGAAGAGACCAATATAAACAAAAGCCAAAAATAATGAAAGACTAACGTGAACTTAGTTTAAATAGTTAAAACATCTTACTTCAACTAAAAGATAGAGAGTATTGTATAAAAAAAAAGGTCGAGAGTACGAGATCGAATCCTCAATCTCTAAGTAGACAAATAATATTCGAAGGAAAAAAATATATATATATATATATTTTTTTTAATATAGTCGGTGAGTTGGGTCGTGGAATTCGGCGGTGGGGACCACGACAAATCATTATACGACGTGGCGCGTTTCTATTCGCGGCGACGAAACACAAGGGCGCCCCTTGATACGAGCATTGTAGGATATAATATTTCCACTTTTTCAAGCTTCACTTTATAACGACATTTCGAATCCGATAAATAATTGCCGCGTCCTTCTCAGTTCTCTCTCTCTCTCATCTCCGTATCTCACTTCGTCTCTCTGAAGCCGATCCAATTCCCCTTCTCTCTCTCGAGCTCGCTCTGCTACAACAATGGCGATTTCACTCCAAAGTTTGTTTCAGGATCGAAAAATCCCCTTCATATTCACCCTCTCACTCCTCCTCCTCTGCTTCTTAATCCTCTTCTCCACCGATTCCTTTTCCCTTAACCCTCTCCTCCGTTACTCCTCTCTTCCGCGATCTCCTTCTAAACCCCTCTCTTCGTTTTCTCCGATTCCTTCTCCGATCCCCTCTTCTGCGTACCCTAGTTTTGCTTTCTCTTCTTCGGCGTTGAATTTCAGATGGAGGCTCTGTGGTGGCTCTGTGGCCGCCGATTACATTCCCTGTTTGGATAACTTCAAGGCCATTAAGGATTTGAAGTCGAGAAAGCACATGGAGCACCGCGAACGACATTGCCCTAGTCCAAGTCCGCGCTGTTTGGTTCCGCTTCCGATGGGATATAAAGTGCCGGTTCCCTGGCCCAAGAGTAGGGACATGGTGAGCTTGATTCTTTGCCAAGGTTTGTTGATAATCTTGTTTTTGGCGAGGTTTATGTTCCTCTTGTTGGAAAGTGGTGATGATTGTTGATTATGTTGGAAACCCTATTTTTTGTAGATTTGGTACGATAATGTTCCTCATCCGAAGCTTGTTGAATACAAGAAAGACCAACATTGGGTAGTTAAATCAGGCGATTATCTTAGCTTTCCTGGAGGTGGTACTCAGTTTAAGGATGGAGTTGATCGCTACATTGACTTCATCCAGAAGGTGATTTTTCTTATTTATTTTTATAAATGTTTATCTTATTGCTTAATTGGCTGATATGGCAGATTGTTGTAAGCAAACGTTTGGATAATTTTTACTCAGCAGAACAGTAAACGCATTCATATTATAGTTTAGGATACTGCATTTTAGCAATCATGACCATAAATATAAGTTTGATTTTATGCTATCTGACTGAATTTGGAACAGACTTTACCAAATATTAAATGGGGGGAGAACATCAGAGTTATTCTAGATGTTGGTTGTGGTGTTGCTAGCTTCGGTGGCTATTTATTGCAGAAGAATGTTCTTGCCATGTCATTTGCCCCAAAGGATGAACATGAAGCACAGATTCAATTTGCCTTAGAACGGGGTATTCCCGCTACTCTTTCGGTCATTGGAACACAAAGGTTGACATTTCCGGACAATGCTTATGATTTGATACATTGTGCACGTTGCAGGGTCCACTGGGATGCAGATGGTAATATTTGTTTATCCTCCCCTAATTTCTAGCTGAATGCACTTCTGTCATTGATAGTAACCAACTGATTTCTTATGGATAGCTTGACCTTGTTATGGCCATTTTGGTAAAAAATTGTAGGTGGAAAACCATTATTAGAGCTCAACAGGATTCTCAGGCCTGGAGGATATTTCATATGGTCAGCTACACCGGTTTATCGTGATGATGAAAGGGACAAGAATGTCTGGAATGGTTTGTTTTCTTTAACAATATCCGTATTTTAGTTTCACATAATTTGTAGTTGACATTGTTAAGATGGTTTGTATTGATAACTTGCAGCGATGGTGTTGCTAACGAAGTCAATGTGCTGGAAGGTCGTGCAGAAGACATCTGATTCATCTGGGGTTGGGCTTGTAATATATCAGAAGCCCATCACAGCTGCTTGCTATGAAGAACGTAGACAAAATGATCCTCCTATATGTGATCAGAATAACAAGAGAAATAATTCTTGGTATTTCTTGGAGATTCTTCTCCCTTATATCTACCTTTTTGTTTTGGCAGCAATAGGATGATATAATGATATCATAGTTAAATTTATCGAATTCATGTTTATTTTGTTTCTATATGTCGATAGGTATGTGCCGTTGGCTAGATGTATTTCCCAGCTTCCAGTTGATAGCAATGGCAACTTATATAATTGGCCCTCGCCGTGGCCACAGAGACTGACTAGCAAACCTCCTAGCTTGTCTCTTGAATCAAATGTAGAGGAGAAATTCTTGGAGGATACTAAACATTGGTCTGCTGTTGTGTCTGATGTTTATCGGGATAACATCGGCATAGACTGGTCGAGCATCCGAAATGTGCTGGATATGAACGCTGGCTATGGAGGGTAAAGCATATACAAATAATGAATATAAGCATCAAGTTCCTCATTATGATCTGTGGTTTCCTTATCTTGCTCTTTTTAAGTCTTTTTTATATTATGGCAGACCCTTTTAAGATGCTGTTGTCCAGTTAATCAAGTGTTGATCCTAGTTTAGCATTTTTATTTTTGGATTCTAATGTGGAAAAAAAACTCTGTTCGATTTGGAATAGATGGAATAATTAGACTGTTCAACTCAGATCAAATTCTATCATTTAGTTTGTTCTTCTTGTTTTTTCTTTAATAAGTTAAAATACCTACTCTCACTTTTAAGAATTCCTTAATTTTCAGGTTTGCAGCTGCATTGATTGATCGACCACTTTGGGTCATGAATGTCGTCCCCATAGACGTACCCGATACTTTGTCCATCATTTTCGATAGAGGATTGATCGGTCTCTACCATGACTGGTGCGAGTCCTTAAACACCTACCCTCGAACCTACGATCTTCTACATTCCAGCTTTCTATTCTCATTTCTTAAAGGAAGGTATGCCATTGACATCAAATGTTGACTCATAATTCATAACATCTACTAAATTATTGCTAATCCCATCCGATAGGTTATAGTATATCTGATCTTTTATATATGTTCTTAACATACTCCCCCTGTGGATCTGAAAATTAACATGAGACCTAACAAGTGGATTATCATATGAAATAGAAAGTTCGAACTTAAGACCTCCGAACAATGCAAAAGCTCAAGTTGATAGGCTAGAATATATTCAATATTTTATACCTATTCTTAGCAACCTCTGATACATTGTTATGAGTACTCTCTCCACTTTACGTTGTTAGCCGAGTTTTGTGTTTCTAAGTCTCAACGACTTTTCCTATCTTGCAAGATGCGACGTCGTGGCTACAGTTGTGGAGATGGACAGAATACTGAGGCCAGGCGGATATGTTTTGATTCAGGACAGCATGGAGGTAATAAAAGAGCTTGGTCCCATGTTTCATTCACTTCACTGGTCCATTTCTGTTTATCAGGACCAGTTTCTTGTTGGAAAAAAGGGATTCTGGCGGCCATGAACCCCAAGTGAAACCAGGTTCTTTTGATAAATTTTAATTCTTTGCCGTATAGAGTTTTCTCTTAGTCTTTTTTTTCCCACATTTTACTCATTTTCAATTGTAGAAGAAATACGTATAACAAATAATAGAGGCATTGTATCTGAGGTTAATATCTGGGAGTATGTTATTATATAGCCATGGATTCTTTTTTTCCTTTTTCAGAAAAAAAGATGCTACCTCCCTATGAGTGCTCAATACTTTTCGGAAATGTTACATATATGTTATGTTTAAATGTGTATTTATAATCTCTTAAAATATAACGATGATTAGGTTGTTTGAGTTCATGAAAATTTTGGTTGGAAAACGATTTTTAGGTATGAAATATGGACGAGTGAATTAAGTCGAGATATTCAATTCGAGGATAAATATAGTTCAATTGTTTGGGCGACTCTCAATTGTAGATATGAGTCCTTTTAGTTGGTTGCTTGAGTAACATGCCACTTGAGTTGCCGTGGGATGGTTGTATGGTGTGTTGTGGTGAGGCATGCATTTGAATTTCCTATTAAACCTATGGTCATTCGGCTCGGTGCCCTAAGAATATTGAATGATTGATGTATTTAATAATCAAAGCGAGCACAGCTCATCGGTAATTGACATATATTTCCAACCATGAGCTTGTGATTTCGATTCCCTGCTACGAAAAAAAACTCAACTAGGATTATTGTGTAGAACATAATAGATAGGTATGTTTTTTTTTATTATTATTTTCAGGACAATTGCCGATTCGATTGCCAAATAATCAATTTCAAGGTAGATAGTCATCGTGGGATTTGAACCCACTTTCTCTAAATCAATAGGTAAGGAGATTTGAACTCGTGCTTTTTCTAATAATATAATATATAGGTTTCTTAGTGTATTTCAAATTAATATCAGTATTGTATGATGCATTCAAAGAATATGAATTAATCTTGAAAATTAATATATAATTTCAAGAAGTATGTACATATTATATTTATAACCCAATTTGAGTTTAAAATAAATACAAATTTAGCAGGTTATTTGGAATCTGCTTTAGCATAATAATTTTGAAAAAATTGTAACATCATGTTGGATACTTTATAAATATTACAGTTTTTTTTTTCTTGAGTTCATAAATGTTTATAGTTTTTAAAGGATCATCAACTTCAGTATAATTTTTTTTCATTAAAGAAGAAAATATACATTATCAAGAAAAACAAGCAAAAACAGTTGGGGAGATAATCGAACTAACAGAATTATCCAATCAATTCAACTCAAGTCTGCATAATCTGTAATCAAGATCGCCAAAATTAAATTGATGTTTTCAATTTTCAATTTATGATACTAAATTTATTAATCAAACGTTCTAAATTGAATTAGCTCAATCAAGTTTTTCTATTTCGGATCCTACTATTATAAAAGACAAATATATATATATTTATTTATTTATTTATTTATTTATTTGAGTGAAGATTTGACCGTCGGAACATATATAGTAATATATACTTTAATCAATTGAGCTAAAATATAAATAAGTTCGTATAAAATGAATGGAAATTTTGAATTATTCATTTGATTAGATTAAAATACATATTACGGTCTACTTTTGTACGAGTAACAATTCAGTCTTAAACTACATGTAATGACTAGTCATGTAGTTTAAAATGTATAACGATTGAATCTTAATCTATTTAGTTTAAAACTTTCAATGATTTATGGTATTTTGGGATTCCATTTTGCCATTTTCCAAACATGCCCTAATGTTTTACAAAAATGTTCTAAGTGGTTTTAAAAAATGGTAGAATTAAGGCACTCCCAAACATGCCTTATTGTCTACCATGAAAAATCTTATTAAAGCATAATGTGATTTTTAACTTTAAAGGCCAAATGCATTTTTAAACTAAGTGTACCAAATTATTTTATACTAAAAATTGCTAAGGAACTAAACGATTACATAAATTTAAACTACAAAAGAGTAAATAATTGTAATACTAAAATTAAAGAATTATACAATTTAACTACATATAAAAAGTTGATAAACTAAAGCTTAGTTTGAGATTACAGTAACCTCTTAAATAATTGCTATCAACAGTTGTAATATAAACAAAATTAGTGTTTGATTAAGTAATAGTATGCTATTGTGATTTAGCCACAAATATGTATAAAGTTGTATTGATATTTAATTTAATTTAAAAAAAAACATTATTTTAAAATTTTACAAGTGAATTAAAATTACCCACAGTTTCAGCTTAACATGAATGTTTGTTTTAATATTTGAGAGTCAGTGTAAAATGTAAATTAGTAATTAGTAAAGTAAATAAAAGAGGTAGCAGGGAAATTGCGGTGCCTTCTGGGTAAGTTTATTGGCGTCGGCTTAGGCCTCGTCCGCGCACATAGCTCACTGGCAATGGCAATGGCGGCAGAGTTAGTTATTACTTATTAGACGAACCCAACAGATTCGAACTCCATTGCCATTGCCATTGCACTTCCTTCATCTTTCTCCTCCATTTTCCTTCTTCTTCTTCTCTTCTCCGGCTATCTGCTTCATCCACAATGTTCTACTCTCATCAGCTTCTCGCACGAAAGGCTCCTCTAGGCCAAATCTGGTAAGCTCGTTTTTCAATCTCAATCAGCTTCGATCGGTGCTGTCTTTCTTAAACTTTGCAATTGGTTTTCGGTGTTTCCTGTTCCGATTACTTCACAGGAGATATGGATATATACTTGATTTACATTTATCACAGTCCGTTTCCTCCTGAATCGATAGCTTTCGATGAACTTCTGTGTTTTTCGCAAGTTGAGATCATCAACTGTATTCTGCCATTTTCTGTATCTCTTCTATTTTATATAGGATGGCTGCTACAATGCACGCGAAGATCAATCGGAGAAAGCTCGACAAGCTGAACATAATCAAAATTTGGTAATCCAAAATAAAACTAAGCTAAGTTTCTTCTTCAATCGGTAAATGCTAGTTTAGTTTTGAAATTCCTGCGGGATTTTGCAGCGAGGAGATTTTGAATCCTTCAGTTCCGATGGCTCTCAGACTCTTGGGGATTCTCATGGGTAATCGTTTCTCAATCTCTTTGAATTTTCCAGATCTTTGACGCTCTGTTTCATCTCGGTAACAGTGTAGTAGTATCTCTGTTCTTCATTTTTTCTCAGGCGGTGTTGTCATTGTCTATGAACGAAAAGTTAAAATCCTTTACGGTAACCTTCTAGTCACTTCTAATGAAGGAATATAATGTTTTAGAGTTCAAACGCGGTATCTGAAGGATTGTGTAATTTGTTTTCCTGTTTCATCACAGAGGATGTAACTCGCCTTCTGGTAATTACTCGACTCTTTAGAGTTCTAACAACAGAGTACCGTTTTTTTTTTTTATCTTCTTCAAGAGATTGTGTTGTTTAGCTTCGTTTTCCGTTTTCTCAGGTTGAGTTAAACGAAGCGTGGAAGGTGAAAGCAGCTCCAGAGCCCACTGTCATTCCCAAAGGAAAATCTCTGGCTAAGTCCGTCGCCCCTTTCCTTCTTTTTAGACTCAGCAATGGATGAGCATTTAATTAACTATTTATTTCCAAAAGGAATGCGTGTGCGTTGTGGCTATTAATAGCTTGAATAAGAAGGTGATTTCGGCTATGAAATTTTTTGGGTTGCGATTTTTCATAGGTCCATAGTGCAATAAGCTTTGATGATTTTGACTCTTGGCAACGATTTTAATACGTCCATAGTCCAAATTGAAAATGATTTGAATCCGAGTTAAGAAGCTGATTTTGACACTAAATTTGTTTGGTTATGTTTCCATATCTCTCCGGTAAAAAAAATATGGGTATTCACGGGTTGGGTTGTATAGGAAATGTCCCAATGTTTTCGAGTTGGGTTGAATTGTCTGGTTGTGTTTCTAATTTTTAATTATCGTAGCGACGGGAGTTCGGATTAAAACTAAATGGACGAATGAGATTGAAATACAAAATGGGAGAATATAAGATAAAAATGCTAGGATTATTAGAACTAAATGAACGGTTGATATTGTGTATGTATATATATATATATTCGATTCGGGTTAGATTGACCCGATTTTTGAACCCAATATTCAACCCGAAAATCACAACCCAACCCAACTTGAGGCTTCATCTAACCCAATTGGATTGGGTTAGTCGGGTTGTTAGGTTTTTTTTAACACCCCTAGTAAAAAATAAGTTAAGAAAGTTTCTCTACTGTGGATTTAATTGGTTATGATTTACATATGTCCAACCAAATATACTCAGGAAGGAGGCTATCACTCGGCCTAAGAAGGATCCGAAAGAAGTGGGAGACCATGAGACACAGTCCATTAACTTCTCCCACAACACCTCTCCCATGAGGTTCCAACAAACCGCTTTTTTTACTATGGTAAGCCTTTCAACAGAACGCCCTTTTTGGGTTTAGCAGTCTACAGAAATTTAGTAGTTCCCATTTAGGTTTATGCGTCGTGCTAGTCCACTGTACTTGAAAAGTGGAATTGGGAGATCTCAATCCTAATAAGTGACGCTGCGATTAGTTTATGAGAAAGATTTTCAGTATAGAATAGAACCGTTGCGCATTGGCTTAGAAGGAACTGATTTGTTTTGGTGATTAAACAAATTATAGGAGCTTGGTAGTTCTGTTGTTAACAATTCCTATTTCTTGAACAATTACCAATTATTGATTGATAGAGTTTTCTGTGTTTGCAGCGGCTTGACAGTGTGGATATTGGACAATATATCAACGACAAAACAGGGGAAGATGATCCGTCACAACAGCTCCATCAAAGTTTTATTCTGTCGCTTGAACTCATTATCGCTTATTTTCTGAATTTATAATGCGTTCTACCTACTAATGATTTTGGTTGATCTCTTGCTCAGCTGATGCTGAAAATATAACCTTACTCGAGCGTTTTGATATGTATCAATCAAATACAAATACATTCAATCAGTTTGAAAGGTGAATTACTTACCAGCATACATATAACTTTAAATCTCTCTGCCAAAAGAAACTGCATCACTTTCTTGTGCTGGATTTGCAGATTTGATATTGAAGAGGATGAGGAAACACATCTGAATTTTGCTTTTGGAGAACAAACACAAATTCCAGATACTTCAAGACCTTCCCCTCCTCCTCAAGACATGCACCGAGAAGGTAAGATACATTTTCATGACTTAGTTCTGAAGAGAATAGCCCCTACTCTTTTTCTCTCACTTTCTCAATATCTTCTTCTTTCCATTTCTTTTAGACTGTTTTGAATCTACTATATTTTCACTTGATGAAAATTAAATAGACTGATTGATGGAAACTTAGTGCTTAGAAGCCTCTCGCTAAAAAGAGATTACTCTTCATTATTTATTTATTTAATTTTTAAGAATTACTATGACTCATCTCAATTCAATTTAACTTGCTACTACATTCCAAAATGACTTTTATGTTTGAATGACAATTTTAGAAGGAATTTCACGTTGTTATGTATTCTTACCTTTAGGACCTCCTGATGCTGAAATCCAAGATCCACATTTTCATGATGTTGAAATCCCAGAGCAACATCTTGAACGCAATGTCATTCAACAAACCTACGAGTCCAAGGAACTTAGACATGTATTCTACTAGTATAATTTATGAATAATACAATAATTACACAATACAGACTTAACCAGACAATAAAGTGTATCAATTCCACATCAGGTGCAGCAGGCGGCAATAAGAAGGAAAACAAAAAGAACAGCAGCGTCTCACATGGACTATGAACAGACCATCATTCCTGGACACATATACCAATCTTGGCTTCAAGATGTGTCGGATCTAAACTCTGGAAGGGGAAGGAAGAGAAAGGTTACTTCTCAATTTATTTGATCTTCATTGGTAGATTTATGTAAAGAGTACACTTCTAATTGTTCAATTTCATGTTCTTGTGTGGCAGCGAACAAGTGCAATGTCCTCTATTAAGATAAGTGTTCTCATGGACCTTCCACCTGTGGTGTTAAGTGGTAACTTATTCACAGATGGAGGTAGAGAAGTCTATTATCCAGCTCCTCTGCTACAATTATGGATGAAAAGTATTCGACACCCCCATGACTCATCTTCTGGTCGGTGTACCACACAAATTATATTTTCATTTATAGTATTTGGGGGAAAATGTAAATTTGGGCATTTGTCTTTTGTAGGAAGGGACTCGGCACCCCAACCTCCTGAGCCATCATTGTCTTCACGGCCAGAGAGTGTAAACTTTCCAGATGATATTGATTTTGTAAGCCATTAATACCAATTTCTACATATTTATTTTCAGTGCTGGACGAATACAATTCTCTCTTACTTAAATGTGAATTATGAAGCCTTTTGAAGGTTACCACAGTGGAGTTGGTTCTCAATCATTTGGAGCTTCCATAGAGAAGCTAAGGACAGAACCAATCAACGGTGATATCCAAGTTGACATCGTTCCAGAAGAACTCAGATCCAACTTCATGGATAACCTTATGGGGCTGGCCGAAAGAAATCAGGTGGTTACACCTAGAAATTCGGGTCAGTATTTCTTCATCTCAGCTTAAAATGTCAAATATTGCATTCCATCTCTGTTGGTTTGTTTAAAAAATTATTGTCATCTGAATAAATAGGAAATGGAGTCAGATCAGTTCCAAGCTCAGCATCTGAACATGGTGTCTTCTCATATAATTCAGAGACCAATTTTGTACGGTTAGTAGTTCATAAACTTCTAGGAATTCTCTTTTGAATCCAAAATAAGAATTTGCTATGCATTTACAACACCGTGATTGAAGTATTAACGGTGAATAGATCCAACAAGAAAAGGCCGTACTCTTCGTCGAGACAAAGTAGTGGGGGTCTAGAATCTGTAGCAGAGGAGCATCAATGGCATCCACATCACTCTGATACAAATTTCAAGTTAGCAGGGTTGTCTGAAAATGATCCAGGTAAGTAAAACACATGTCTTTTTGTGGCCTAAACCATCGCTTAGGACTCATTTCTCTATCTAGTTGAAATGTACACATTATAATTGATAATTTGATTTCACAGACTTATTAGTAGAAACAGCACCCACACAAACTCAACCAGCCATCAAGAATTCTGGTTTTGACAAGATAACCGATTCCATTCGATTGTAACTCTCCTTTTGTTTTCTTTTCCCTATTCTTTTTGATCTGAAGTGTGTTTTTTAATTGTTTGATCATTGATTACTAACAATCTAATCCTTCTCCTTGTTGACGATTTGAATGCTAAAGGCAGATGAAGGCACACTTTGATACGCCAGGGGCCGCACCAGAGGAATCTTTGAATCACTTGGCTGCAGGAATGAACCGCAAAGCAGCTGCCATTCTCTTCTATCAGACTTGCGGTATCTTTTCTTTTTCTCCACTCTCCTTCTGCTGTGCTGTTCTTCTAATTTGTAAAAAGTCTCAAAAGTATTTTTGGTCCTTGTTGCATTTTTAATTTGTATTCCTATGTGATTCTCTTTCAATGTTTTTAATTGGTACCAAAATCAAAGTTTTGTAATTACATCAACCAAACCAAAATAGCGTTTAAACCACATCTTTTTTAGAAATTTAAATGAATTGAAATTAATATTAAACTAAAGAATAAATTAGTAAATGAAGCTGTTGCTTGTTTCTCATCTAGTTCTAGCTTCAGGGGATTTCTTGAAAGTCAACCAAGAAGTTCCATTTGGCGATATCTTCATCTCGAGAGGAAAAAAAATGTAACAGCCAATAACCACGGGAATGAGGTTAGCATCTAAAACTTTTTTTGCCTTTTTTCTTGAGTTGAACTAGTGAGAATTCAAATCTTCAATTTTTTTTTTTTCAGGTACATGCTTTAACCAGTTGAGTTAGTTCAGGTCGACATCTGAAACTTACTAAAACCTCCAGTTGAGTTATCTCAAATCGACATCTGAAACTTACTAAAACCTGCCGCGCACACATATATATACTGCCCAATCTTCCATGAGCTTAATATAATTCTTACTAAAATAGCATTTTATTTTCCATCTGGGTTTAGAACAAAGAATTATAGTCTAGCCTTAAATTTGAGAAATGAAAAGAGTAGATTATGATTTAAGTGGCAGAAACAACAGTACCAATTGTGACTATACAATATTCATTAACCATTACTCCAATCAAATATTCTCACTGCTTTGTTTCTTGTTACTAAGTCTACGGTGACTTACGGGTGATTTTTTTTTAATAATGTCTTTAAAATTTTTTCAAAAATATATTCTCCACGAACTATTTCCAAAAATAATGTATCAAAATAGTTTGTCAGTCTACCTGATGATGTGTCTCTTGGAGAAACCACGTGCACAACTGGATTTTGTTTTTACTAAATCTTAATATGTGAAGAGACGATCATCCCTGTATTTTTTTTTTTAAATAAATGTTAAATTAAAAAATCTAACGAAATCTTAACAAACCAATTATTAAGAAATTTATTTTTTAAAAGAAACGTTAAATTAAATTTAACTAAAAAAATCTTAAAAGAAATGGATTATGAAAAAATCGATTAAAATAACAAACCTTAAATTAAATTTAACTAAAAAAATTTAACAAAATCTTAAAAACCGACTAATAAAAAAAATCAATTTATCTAATTGTTATTAAAGATTTTAAATTAAAAAAAATTAAATCTATCTTGGATTCTAGTAAAATGTATGCTTATTCCATTCTCTGCAACTTAATAAAGTGTTGAGTCAATTTATGGAAAGATATCATTTGATTTAATTTATTTTATGATAGATTTAATTTATATCTTGAATACGTGATTAGTTAAATTGATTTATTTTAAGACTTTGCTAATTTTTTAATTTAATTTAATTTAAAGTTTGTTTAAAAAGTAGATTTCTGAACAAAATTGTCATTTGGAAAAAGTTTTAAAAGCAACATTATTAAAAAAAATGTCCTGAATTACCCTTGTTGCTGTCAATCCTAATATTCCTAGTTTATATTATTCTATTTATACTTAGATTAAGCAAACCCTTTTCAAGTTTATTTACATAACAACTTGTTTTTTAAGACTCTTGGATAACATTTTCGTTTTTATTATTTGTTTTTAAAAATTACTAATTTCTTTATTTTTGTCCTTTAACGTTTAGAAGAACACTAAAATTTTTCTAGCTTATAATTACTATTTCTATCTACTTATTTCTTTATTTTCTTATCCATTTTAAAAAATATTTTCAAATTTTAAGTTTAATTTTAAAAGTTAAGCAAACAAATTTTAAGAGTCAAAGAGTCAATATAGTAATGAATATTACTATCTTGTCCTACCTGCAAGGGTATAGAATACTTAAACATTGGCCAATAAGAAATTTTCCATCCTAGAAAATCATTGGCCAAGAGATTCCAAAATGTGTTTCATAATGTTTCTAAAAATAGTTAATTTTTTAGTAATACCTTTAGAATAGGGGATTAAATCTCCAAGCTAACAGAGGTGTGAAACAAACAAAGTTAGCTAGAAATTTCTTTAAAAAAATTGTAACATTTTTATAGAAACATGATATTAAATACTTTTTCCCTATTTTTCTTTTTGTTTATATGGCAATAACTATTAAATTCAAATTTGTAACTTTACTTTAAAATAAAATAGATTTTTTAGGTATAAAATAAAATAGATCTATTAGTAATTATTATAATTATTTAATGGTATTGATTTTTAATAGAGAAAAAAGTATTGATTTTTTTTATTTAGTACAACATGTGGGGGTACGGATCGAACTCATAATCCTTTGATTTGAGATATATACTAATTATTACTAAGCTATGTTCGCTTTGACAGAAAAATTATTAAATTAATAATTCTTGAAATATAGAAACCTTGATACATATTCGGTGATTAATACTCCTTAAAATCATACTATATTTTCAAATATACTTTTAAATTAGATTACACCTCTCATCATATTTGGGTTTTTTTCAGGTTTCACTTTTCGTGGAATAAATTAAGGGCTCATTTGGTAAAGTTTATGCTTTTTTTTTTTAATTTTTTCTCTTTCGTTATTTTAGTAAATAAAATGGTAACCGTTGTTTGTTCCTTATTTTTCTCTTTTCTTTTTATTGAAAAAAATAGAAAATGTTTTGGTAAACATTTCTTATTTCCAGCTCTCTAAAATTTGAAATTAAAGAATAATTTTTATATGAAATTTTTTTTTAATTAAATATTCAAAATTTTTAGGTTAGATTTACTTTTTAAAATGTATCATGTATTTGTACTAAAAAAAGATTTATTATGCATTTTATAATTCAATGGTAACAAAATAATGTTTTTATTTATATATTAAAAAAATTATAAACATGAACCAAAATTTCAACACAATTTTAGAAACGTATTTTGAAAATGAGAAACGATAAATAAAAATAGGTACCAAATATTTATATTTCTCAAACAAATAAATGAGAACACTACCAAATACATCCTACATTTTCTATCACTTCCTTAAAACTAATAGATATTGATAAAATAATAAGGCTTAAGAATTCAACTATCTTTAATTATATTATATCATATAGTTCATACATGATGTGTGGATATAGACTAATGTGACGTTGATGTAATTAATGTATTTTTAGTATTCGTTAACAATAACAACTATTATGTATTAATTATTGAAAAAAAACATTATGTATTAAAAAATACGACAATAACTATTCAATTAATTCATCATTTTCTTTAAGATTCATATAATTATTTAGCTACGAACATTCTTATAATTTCGACTTATGATGTTATTGTCAAAGATAAGTGTTAATTTAACCAGTTGAATTAAGCAAAGTCGGGTAGTATTTTTTTTAATTTTTAATTTTATTTTTAAAGTTAAGGTATTTTCAATTTTCACAGTGGGATTTGATTTGATTTTAGGTATTTTGTTAATTTATTAGTTAGTTAACGTGAAGTTTTTTTAAGTTTAGTTTCTAAAAGAATATTAATTTCACCGCTTATAACCATTTTATGATTCAATTTGATGCCCTAATTTCACTGAAGTAAAAATTGTCTCACCCATTTTTTTCTTTGACGGTGATCTCACCCATTATTAATAATAAACAAAAGTGATGTTAATTTACTAACATTTTTCTTCGTCTAATCTAATTTTAAAAAACAGCCTCTAAAACCTAGCCAAAACTAAAAGAAAAAAATAGTTCAAAAACTTATTTTTGTCCTTTAGATTGGACCAAATTTCAAATATATTTTAAAAAATCTAAAATTAAAAAGGTTAAGGACAAAAGAAAAAACTTTTCATCTTTTTGATGTATTTTGATTGAATTAACGATTTAGTTTGTGCACTTTCAAATTAGTAACAATTTAGTCATTGAACTTTGATAGCTAGTAATTTAGAATCCGTAATTTAAAATTTATAACGATTTAGTCTACATGGTGAAAAATCTCATTAAAACTAGTATCGATTTTTATTATACAACAATTTAACATTTCTATATTTATTTTATTTTACATTTGAAATATATACATTTGTTCATTTATCTCGATCTACGTATATAAGAAACTCTATAAAATTTTAATAAATATTTTTCATAATATGTACTAAATCGTTACAAATTTTAGATTACCAATTTGATAGTACAATGACTATATCGGTACAAACTAAAGTTTAAGAATTAACTCGTTACTTCAATATTGCTATACGTTAATGAATTTGACATCGACATGGAGGTATAAATCAAAATTTCCATAATATCGAAAAAGAAAAGACAAAATATAAAAGATATATAAATAAAATAACACTAGTATCAACCTAATATTAATACTAATAATTTTTAATTTATTTAAAAAGAAAAGAAAAGTAAAATATTTATTTCTTATAATTTTTCTAGAAATTTCTATCATTTTTACTTATATTTTCACAAAATTTAATTTTTCCAAAATCAGAGAGCAAAAAGAAGAAGAAGAAAAAAAAGTACTTATTGAAATAAAATTAAAAAATAAAACAAAAGAACCAAGCCCTCATCTCGCGTGAAAATTGCCTTCTAAAGATTTTATGCTCAGAGCATCCCTCCCCTTCTTCAGTCCCTCTGTCGCCGTCGCAAATCAAAAACCCTCCGCCGCCCGCCGCCGTCCCTCGCTGCTCCCTCTCTCAATCTCACCGCATCTCCTCTGCGCCGCCGCCGTGAGTAGCTACAGCTTAAGCGTTTCATTTTCTTACTCATTCTCGGATTTTTTGAACGATTTGATCGATTCAGTCTTCTTTTGCATATTCATGTAGAGATTAGAGATTATGTCCAGTTCTATTGCTGGAAGTGGAAATAGCGGATCTTTTCGGTGTTTACAGACAACTTTTCCTTCTTTTTCGTAGGTCTGCTGAATGGCCGGTGCCAGGGAAATTACTGCCGCCGAGTTCTTGCACGTATGTTTTGTTTTCTTTTGGTTCGTTTTTTTGGCTTCTGGAAAAAGTCATAATGGAGCTTGAGAAGTCAGTATTGATAGGTGTTTTCTCATATTTACTTTGCTGACGAAGACTTGTTTGGTTTTGACAGGGTGGGCGTAGGCAGAATTTGTTTTTGCAGAGCTATGCTCACTGTAAACGGCGTGGATTGTGGGGGATGCTGCGAAGTTCGATTGTGGGATCAGTTAATTCAAGCAGAAGATATGTTCCGTTGAGATGTCGTGCATCAAGCAAGGCCAGAGCTGTGGATTGTGAGGTGGTGGCAAGTCCAGTAGATGAGGCGTCAAGCTTGGTTGAGAAACCCACTACAGAGGTTATTCATTTTTTCCGGGTTCCTTTGATTCAGGAAAGTGCCTCTTCTGAACTTCTCAAGTCCGTTCAAGTGAAGATTTCAAACCAGATCATTGGTTTGCAAACTGAGCAGTGTTACAACATTGGGATTCAATCTGAGATTTCAAATGAAAAGCTATCTGTGCTTAGATGGCTTCTTCAGGAAACTTATGAGCCTGAGAATTTAGGGACTGAGAGCTTTCTTGAGAAGAAGCAGCGGCAAGGACTGGATTCTGTTATAATTGAGGTTGGGCCCCGTTTGTCTTTCACCACGGCTTGGTCCTCAAATGCTGTGTCAATCTGCCAAGCATGTGGATTAACAGAGGTGACGCGTATGGAACGTTCGAGGAGGTATTTGCTGTATAGTAAAGGTGCATTACAAGAACATCAGATTAATGAGTTTGCTGCACTGGTTCATGATAGGATGACTGAATGCGTTTATGTTCAGAGGCTTACATCCTTTGAGACTAGTGTGAAACCTGAGGAGTTTCGCTTTGTGCCTGTTTTAGAGCAAGGTCGGAAGGCACTAGAGGAGATTAATCAGGAGATGGGATTAGCATTTGATGAACAAGATCTTCAATACTACACCAAGCTTTTCAGCGAGGAAATAAAGCGAAATCCAACAACGGTGGAATTGTTTGATATTGCTCAATCCAATAGTGAGCACAGCAGGCATTGGTTTTTTACTGGAAAGCTTGTCATAGATGGAAAACCTATGAGTAGAACGCTTATGCAGATTGTGAAGAGCACCTTGAAGGCAAATCCTAGCAATTCTGTGATTGGATTTAAGGATAATTCAAGTGCAATTCGAGGATACTTGGTTAATCAGTTGCGACCTGTTTCTCCTGGTTCAACGAGTCCTCTAGAGGAAAATAGTCGTGATCTTGATATTTTATTCACAGCCGAGACCCATAATTTTCCTTGTGCAGTAGCTCCCTATCCTGGTGCAGAAACTGGTGTAGGAGGACGAATAAGAGATACCCATGCAACTGGAAAGGGGTCTTTTGTTGTTGCAGCTACAGCTGGTTATTGTGTAGGAAATCTCAATATGGAGGGGTCCTATGCTCCATGGGAAGATTCATCTTTTGCCTACCCACCAAACTTGGCTTCGCCTTTGAAGATCTTGATTGATGCAAGTAATGGTGCATCTGACTATGGTAATAAATTTGGGGAGCCACTAGTTCAAGGCTATACTAGAACTTTTGGAATGAGATTGCCAAGTGGCGAAAGACGAGAGTGGTTGAAGCCGATCATGTTTAGTGGAGCAATTGGACAAATTGATCATATTCACATCTCAAAGGAAGAGCCGGACATTGGAATGTTGGTTGTAAAAATTGGAGGCCCTGCTTATCGCATTGGTATGGGAGGTGGGGCTGCATCAAGCATGGTTAGTGGTCAAAATGATGCAGAGCTTGATTTTAATGCTGTGCAGCGTGGAGATGCTGAGATGGCACAGAAACTTTATCGTGTCGTTCGTGCTTGTGTTGAGATGGGGGAAAATAACCCAATTATTAGTATTCATGATCAGGGAGCTGGTGGGAATTGTAATGTCGTCAAGGAAATTATTTATCCAAAAGGAGCTGAAATTGATGTCCGGGCAATTGTTGTTGGTGATCATACAATGTCTATCTTGGAGATTTGGGGTGCAGAATATCAAGAACAAGATGCTATTTTAGTTAAGCCTGAATGTCGTAGCTTGTTACAATCAATTTGTGATAGAGAGAGGTTATCAATGGCCGTAATTGGTGTAATAAGTGGTCATGGTCGCTGTGTTTTAATTGATAGTATTGCCACCAAAAAATGCATATCAAGTGGTCTTCCTCCACCTCCTCCTGCCGTGGATCTTGAGCTTGAGAAAGTACTTGGGGACATGCCTCAGAAAACCTTTGAATTCCAACGGGTTGTTCATGCTCTCGAGCCACTTGATATTGCTCCTGGAATAACTGTAGCAGATTCTCTGAAAAGAGTATTGAGGCTTCCATCGGTATGTTCAAAACGATTCCTGACAACAAAAGTAGATAGATGTGTAACGGGTCTTGTAGCTCAGCAACAAACTGTAGGCCCATTGCAGATTACTCTCTCAGATGTTGCAGTTATTGCTCAATCTTATTCTGGCTTGACTGGAGGTGCATGTGCAATTGGGGAGCAGCCCATAAAAGGCCTACTTGATCCCAAAGCAATGGCTAGATTGGCAGTTGGAGAAGCACTCACTAATCTTATTTGGGCTAAAATTTCCCGTCTTTCTGATATTAAAGCAAGTGGAAATTGGATGTATGCTGCCAAGCTTGATGGGGAAGGGGCAGCCGTGTATGATGCAGCTGTGGCTCTTTCGGAGGTTATGATTGAACTTGGCATAGCTATTGATGGAGGTAAAGACAGTCTGTCAATGGCGGCCCAAGCTGGCGGAGAGGTGGTGAAGGCTCCTGGAAATCTTGTTATTAGTGCTTATGTTACTTGTCCTGATATAACAAAAACAGTTACTCCTGATTTGAAGTTAGGGGATGATGGCATTATCCTTCACATTGATTTGGGAAAGGGAAAGCGACGATTAGGTGGATCTGCTCTTGCTCAGGCTTTTGACCAAGTTGGAGATGTGTGTCCTGATCTCGATGATGTTCCTTACTTCAAAAAAGTTTTTGAGTGCATTCAGGAACTACTTGCTAAAGAGTTGATCTCTGCTGGTCATGATATTAGTGATGGTGGCTTGCTGGTTTCTGCTCTGGAGATGGCATTTGCTGGAAATTGTGGCATCATCTTGGATTTGGCATCACGTGGGAAGAGTTTGTTCCAAGTACTTTATGCAGAAGAGCTTGGACTTGTAATTGAGGTAAGCAAGGATAACTTGGATGTAGTAATGAAGGAGTTAACTACTGCTGGTGTTACTGCTGATATTATTGGACAAGTAACTGCTACTCCTACCATCGAAGTCAAGGTTGATGGGGTGTCTCATTTGAATGAGGAAACTTCTGTACTTAGAGATATGTGGGAAGAACCTAGTTTTGAATTGGAAAAATTCCAAAGATTGGCTTCTTGTGTAAAATCAGAAAAGGAGGGATTGAAAGCCAGGCATGAACCTTTGTGGCAATTGTCTTTCGTTCCTTCCTTCACAGATGAGAAGTATTTGTCTTCAACCAATAAACCTAAGGTAGCTGTAATTCGGGAGGAAGGGAGCAATGGAGATAGGGAAATGTCTGCTGCATTTTATGCTGCTGGTTTTGAACCATGGGATGTGACAATGTCAGATCTCCTAAATGGAAAAATCACTTTACAACAGTTTCGTGGAATAGTATTTGTGGGAGGTTTCAGCTATGCAGATGTTCTTGATTCTGCAAAAGGTTGGTCTGCTTCAATTCGATTCAATCAGCCCCTACTGAATCAATTTCAGGAGTTTTATAAACGGCCAGACACTTTCAGCCTTGGAGTTTGCAATGGGTGTCAGCTGATGGCTCTTTTAGGGTGGGTGCCAGGCCCCCAAGTTGGTGGAGTGCATGGGGTTGGTGGGGATCCATCACAACCAAGGTTCATTCATAATGAATCAGGACGGTTCGAGTGTCGCTTCACGAGTGTGACCTTAAAGGATTCACCCGCTATCATGTTTAGGGGAATGGAAGGCAGCACCTTGGGTGTGTGGTCTGCCCATGGTGAGGGAAGAGCATACTTCCCTGATGATGGTGTTCTGGACCGTCTTCTCCATTCTAACTTGGCCCCATTAAGATATTGTGATGATGATGGAAATCCAACTGAAGTTTACCCTTTCAATTTGAATGGATCTCCTCTAGGAGTTGCAGCAATTTGTTCTCCAGATGGTAGACACCTTGCTATGATGCCTCATCCAGAACGTTGCTTCTTGATGTGGCAGTTTCCTTGGTATCCAAAGCAGTGGAATGTGAGCAAAGCAGGTCCTAGCCCATGGTTGCGGATGTTTCAAAACGCTCGAGAATGGTGCTCCGAAGAAGCTTAGTCTATTGAGAGTTCCTGCTTTTAATACAATAAATTTTGGTGGATTGCCCTGTTGTCCTAATAATGTTTGGATGCTTGACATTTACACTGCCGAATTCAGAGTTATCATTTTCCTATTTTTAATGAATTCCATGAATGGACAATTTTGTGATCAATATACCAATATATCTTATCTATAGCATTGCATCATAGAATGTCTACAAAATTCTATAGAACATAAACAAAAATGCACACTAGGAATCATTATTTTGTTGAAGCCTTTATTCCCTTTTCATTTTGTTCTTAAACTGGCCCCTGTTCAACTCATTGTTTTATTTGTTTTTCTGGATTACTGCTAGCTTCCTCTTAATTACTCTTTTTCTTGATTTAGAGTGCTTTTAGCTTTTGAATTTGAAGAATGAACAGGTGAGATTCTTCAATCGAGGTGGATCATGGATGAGTCTCTTTGGCCAGCAACCTACTGAAATCGGCATGGTGGGGGCTTAGGCCTTGGTTGTCGCCTTCCAGTGGAACAGAGTCCCGATCACGACGACCTAAACATTCCCTCTTATGACTGTTGAACTGCAGAAGTTCATTCTTGATGTTTTGGATACCTCACCAAGTTCTTGGATGACTACATAGTTAGGATTTTTCACAAAATTGAAGGTGCTGAAGAAGGCGACGACAGTGAATTAACCCGATATGATAGGTCGGATCCTCAATCTCCTAAACTGGGCTAGGTAGGCATGACCTTGGACCAACCAATCATCAATATGAGAGGAACCTTGAACTTTGACACAGGTGGGGAGGACAGATTACCATCACCAAATGGAGGAGTTGATTGCCATTCCAAAAGAACAAATGTGAGTCCGGAAAAGAGAACTATTTTTGTCAATCAAAAGCCTGTTCATTTCACTTTACCTTTTCTTTACAGCCATTTATATTGTTTTTTCATTTCTGTTCCTGAGAATTTATCCGAACTAGAAACACTAGGGAAATTTTCAGTACAATGTTCTTACTTCATTCATTTTTTCACACTTTCAGATTATCATGGACTACTGAATGTTGTGAACACTGGGTAATCTTGTGTGTCTGATTGGAAGTATAATTGACCTGCATAGTTTTATCTTCACATCTCCTGCGGACATCTGCTTATGCCATTGGAGTAGCTCGGTGGCGGACTGGTCTAAAGCTCAAAAGTGAGTAAAAACCGTATCAGGTTCCGAATCATTATTGCAATATTATATTTTTGTTTATTTTACCTGTTGAGCTTCTTTAAAAAATTCTGGCTGTGGTCTGGTTGCTGAGCTCCATGATCAGATTATGAATTAGGTGTTGAGCTTGAAAATTCCAGTTCTAGTATCATGGAAGTATTAGAAAATGCAGGATTTAGAAGTTGCTTTACACCACAATAATTACTACAAAGTAGGCGTTGTTCCTTACCATTAAGCATGAATGTGTTTGTATGTCACCTTTTTTATGTCTTCATTTTGGAAAAATTTCTCCAGATATAAATTCAAGTATGTTACTATGTTAGAGCATTGTTTTAAACTGCATGACTGAGTAATTTTTGCAAATATCCCACCAAGTATTGTGGTCAATTGTCGACGTGCACACAAGCTAGCATAGACACTCACGGATATATAAAAGAAATATTATGGTCAATTGTCGATTGTACTGTATTAGTATTTCATTCTCATTATAGTAGCTAACCATTCATTCTACATAACAAAAATACACCACAATTGACATTGTTCTATTCCGACTGATCATCAGTTATGGTTTATTTGTCATATGACCGCAGTCTGAATCAAATTTTGTAGTAGTTATGGTTTATTTGTCATATGACCATAGTTTGAATGAAATTTTGTAGTAGAGAAACTAGCATACTCGTCTTATGTTTTAGGTATGAAAAGGGGTTGAAAGTTAATGTGTAAAGAAACGATTAGTTAGGAAGAAATCTCAGGATCTTCGAAAATAAGTCTTTCTTCTTTTGATAGTCTCGGACCTTGTACCTTTAGTCAGTTTCTTTCTGGAGTGATTTATTCATAAAATCTTGGGTGGAAGGCGCTGTTGTTCGAGTTGGTCGTGATGGGGTTCGCCCGACCTTTTGTTTTTTCTTTGTAATATTATATATATAGAATTTAAGGAAAAGAAAGAAGTATAGAAAGAAAAACTTCAGAAGATGACCAACTGAAGCCGAAGAAAGAGTAAGGTAAATGAGGAGCTTGTGAAGTCCAAGTATTACATGACTGTTTTTCACCCATGAAGGCTAAAGTAGTAATTTAATCATGACTGTTTCCATTTTAATATTTTCTGATTGGTCTTTGCTTGACTAAGATCAATCATCAAACTAACAACTCAGAAATTGATTACTTGAAATTAACTCTTCTAATTATTATTACTTGAAACTAACTTTTTAGCCTAAGGTCTGTGGATTAGGTAGCTGGATGTCAAGAATACATTAGCGTGCTTGCTATAGTTACTAAAGGCTAGTTTTGTAACGGTTTTTATTTTTGTTGTTCTTTTCAAGAAAGAAAAATCTTAAAAATATAATTACATTCGGTAACTCTTTCTTGTTCTTCAACTTTAGAACTTTTTTTCAATATGAAATTTGATTTGGTTGGAAATTGGAACAAGAAACCAGAATTTTATTTTATTTTTATTTTTTGTATCTATTTTTAAATTTAAAAATATGAAATACCAATACTTGCGGAATGTTTAAGGTTCATGATAAAATTAAAAATAAGAAACAAAAAATATTAGCGTACCTGATTCATCAACTTTTTGAGACATGGTAAATTCCTCTGCATATTAGTTCAATCAAACACTTTTGGTTCATGTATTATTATTAAAGTTAAGATTTAGTCCATGAATTTTAGTTTGTAACAATTTTAGTGTTTGTATTTTAAAATTGGTAACAATTTAGTTCATGAATTTTAATACGTAAATAAGATAAGGGTCACCATTTTTAGTTTTTTAAAAACAAAATTGTTTGGTAACTAATTCAATTTTTTACTATTGATTTTTCAAAAATGATTTTGAAGTTCTATTTAAATTTCAAAAACAAAAAAAGTAATTTTAAAAAACTGATTTATGTTTTTCAAAATTTAATTTTTTCCTCCGGTGCTCAACTTTTTTTTATTTCCATATTTATCTCTAATAAATTTCTTTCTCACTTTAAAACTTCTTTCTTCTTAAATTTTTCTCTACAAATTTAATTTTCTCCTTCTAAAATTTTCATATTTCAAATATTTATTATTATTTTTATCTCTCCTAAATTTTCATCTTTATGCATTTTCATATCTTTTTTTATTTTTATTCTAATAGATTGTTCTCATTTCTCTTTTCAAAAATTTAATATTTTCTGAAACTTTTTTCACTCTACAATTTCGTTTTTTTCAAAAACATTTCTTTATCTTCTTATTCTATTTTTGTCTGAAAATTATATCTTCTTTTTTGTTCAACTACCTTTTACTATAACATTTATTTATCATTTTATTTATTTATTTATTTTCTCTAAAAATTATATTTGGAATCTTGTTTTAATCTTTAATTTTTCCTCTATATAGTTTTTTTTTTATAATTCCTTATTTTTCTTTAATGTATCTTTTCCTCTCACTATACTCTTTTTTTTTGTCTTTAAATTTTCTTTCGGTAATTTTCTTTTTCTAAGTCTCTTTCTTTGTCTCTCCAATATTTCATGTCTAAACTTGTATTTTTGTGTCTCTACATTAAAGACAAAAATTTTTCTAGGTTAGGTTCCTGCTGCAAAAAAAAATAGGAAATGCATGTTCTGAAACTATTCTTTTTTTTCCTTAATAATTAATATATATTTTATGAACATATTTATTAAATTGTGAATAAAATATGAAATATTTTTTAAAATTAATTATTTATAATAGTAAATAATAATTCTAAAAATAATTAATATATATTTATTAAAATTTGTAATTCTAAAAATAAATAAAATTAATTACAAAATCGGTAATTTTCCCACAAATATCCTCTTCCCAAATAAAGATTTTTTTGTTCTCGATTCTCGAACTAAAGAACGAGGTAGAGATGGTGGACTAAAAATTTTCACGACCATGAAATGAGAAAGTGAAGTGCATCTTCACTTTTGCCGCACATTATTGTTATCTCTCATCTAGATAGAATTTTCTCTCTAACATATATTTCCAATTTTCAAACTTTTTAAAAACAGAAAATTAAAAATGCTTACCAAACATGTTTTGATTTCTTTTTAAAAAAGAGAAAATTAAAAACAGAAAAACAAAAAACAAAAACAAAAACAAAAATAGTTATCAAATGGGTCCTTAGTCTTTGTAGTTCAAAATTTGTAATGTTCTACATCCTATGGTTCTATAGTTAAAAATATTGTCAAGATTGAATAGAATTTCTTATATACGTAAATCGATAAACTGAAGAAGAGCCAAATACGTTTATAAACTACAAAAACTAAATCGTTATGTAACAAAAATCGACAATTATTTTGATGAGAATTTTCACAAACTAAGTTGTTACAAATTTTGAACTATAGAAACTAAATTGTTATATAATAAAGACTAAATCGTTACTTGAACGAAATTGAGGACCGGTTAGGGTCAAAATGTAATTTTTAACGAAAAAAGTTTAATATTTAGGAACATTTCCACAAAAAAGACACCTATGTGGCACTTAGGGAAGGATTCTTAATTCCATATAATGCAAAGGAGACAATAAGCATGCCTTGGCTCAATATAGTTCCATTGACCACTTCCTTCAACCACTCCACTATCTCAAGTCAAGTGAAGCATATTTGATTTATATTCTCTCTATTTTCCTTTCTAAAATGATGTTATATGAACCATATTGTATGTTACACTATATTATATATATTTTGATGTTTTGACATTAAATAATAATAATAATAATAATAATGCCAAAACCATAGCATAGCAATTAAAGACTGCATTGGATATTGGACATCCATGAACTTTTAGTTGAACTCTCTCCCTTTTTGACTTTGGTTAACCATTCTTTAAGAATATTTTTAGTGTTTCTAAATCTAATATCTTTCTTCTGTTCTTCTTTTTCTTTTTAAATGGATCTCTTTAAATTTGATTCCTAAAACTTTCAAATGTTTTACATATATATTTTTTCTTTTTAACTTCTAAATGTTGTACTATAAAAGAAAACTTTCCAATATTATGTGTTAATTAGTCCGTTTTACGTCCTTTTAGAAAATGTCGACCATTTTGGTTTTAAATTTTAGCATGAGTACACTTCACACACACTGGTTTTTTAAATGTAGCAATAAATTTGTATTAAAAGTTTATTTTTATGTACAAAATGTGTGTTAATATTTGATAAATAGATATCAAAATTGTCATTTAAAAAAAAAGGTCCCATTTTAAAAATACATAGAATTATAAAATGGTTAAAAGTTAAAAGTACACGATAAAAATAGATATTTTAATAATATAAGGACAAAAATAAACTAAATCGAAATTAGATAGATCAAAAAAGTACTCGAACCTAATTTTTATTAATTAATTAATTAACAAAAATTCAAATATGTTTCAAAACCCTACCTCTTGATCTTGACTAATCTATTTAATTATTTACTTTTTTGGACAAAAGAAAAGGTGCTCAGTGGAATAGAGACAAAGAGAGAGAGAGAATTGAAATTGTGAATGGTGTACATTATTATTCATGGCAAAAGGATCTCCATTCCTTTAACCTCTAAAGTCAAGAAACTCAACTCATTAAATTCATTTTTTTAATATTTTAATTTCCTTTTGAACCAAAAAGTCAAATCCATTTTTAAGAATTGAAATTTATGATGTTTGTCAACTATTTGACATTCACTAAATTAAAAAAAAAAAAAAGGCCAAAAAAGAGCAACCACTAAGTCTTATTACTTATGGTGCCTATGTCTTATTAATAATATGCAACACTATTTTGATATTTAAATTCCACTAATATTTTTTATTCTACTAAAATAAGATACATCAACCACTCGAAATTTGTTCGATGATTCAAATATCTTGTTAGTATAATTACTCCTACATGTATACCTAAACATTTTAGGTTTATTCTATTTTAGACTATATAAATTTTCAAAATAATATTTGTGGGCAAGAATATGAATTTTTTTTGATACAATATGTGAGGTGGGGGATCGAACTCACAACTTCATGGTTGGAGGTACAAGAATATGAACTAACTATATATTAGTTGAAGCCGGTATTAAATAAGCACCTATCAAGTAGTAGAATAATAATTAGAATAAAATTTATTGTTTTTTTCTTCATTGAAAAGTTCAATTTCATTGATATGACATACTAATAATTAGAGAAAAGAAGTAGAAGAAAATGAAAAAAGATATAGGTTGGATGTGATTATGACCCAATAGAGAATGATATAAGATTCCAAACAAAACCCAATTGAAGGGTTTTGGGACATATTATAATTATATGTATCCTCGAGCCCTAAAAAGAAAAAAAAAAGAAAAAAAAGAAAAAAAAAAGAAAAAGAAAAGAAAGAAAAAGAAAAAGAAAAAGAAAAAGTATATATATATATATATGCTTAATTAAATATGTTATCAAAGAGAGGCTAAGGTTGGTTTTCTAGGGCTTTGTTTTCCATATGACTTTTTTCATTCTCAAAGTTCTCAATTTGGAGAAAATGGGATAATATTTAATAGAGGACCATTTGTTCTTGCTATGTTATATATAAATTTCCTGAATTCATAAGTTTAATAGTATATTTTGATTTTGATTTTTTATATATATTATTTGAATTTTCAAATTTAATTATGATGGTTTGTCATGATATTATACTATAGGAGGTCTTATGTTCGAATTTTTGTAAGGTTATTTCCTTCTTCGTTAATATTGATAGCCACCTTGTTGGGTCACACAATGTTTTTTTTTTTCTTTCCTTTTTTGAAATAAACACAATGATTTCTAGACCATAAGTAAGGAGGGGAACATATTAATATTATATATTTTAAAGGTTAGGAAATTTTTTTATTTTTTACCCCTAATCTTGACAACATGTATCAATTTTCACCCCAAACTTTTAATTTCATTGAATTAAATTTTAAATTTCGATAAGTATTGCAATTTTTATCTTCTATTCAATTTATGCTAATTAACCCACTAATTTTGACAAAAAAAAATCACTAATTTAATGAAACTGAAAACTCTGCACAAATTAAATTTGATTAATGTACAAAATGAAATATTAAATATTTCACATAAACTTACAAATATCTACTAAAAAACTTGCTCTAATGTTTTTATTTTTTATTTTTTTTTAATCTGAGAATTCTATCAACTTCATACCAAATATATGTTTTATAATTAATTTAACACACAATAGAATATTTTTTTCAACCATTTTTCAAACGGAAACTTATAATTAGAGGGTAAGTTACAACAATTTTTTAAAATTTAGTGTTTATGACAAATATTTAATACTATTATCAAAGTTTAAGGTACAATTAAATAAAATGGCGTGTTTTAAGGTTAAATGATGCACCTCGCCAAGTTTAAGGATAAAATTATATATATTTGAGTTCATAGACCAAAACAAAGAAATTAAACAGTAGAACAATCTTGTGCCAAAAATAGTTAAATAACAATTTTAATTTTTTGGTATTTAATTTGAATCCAGTATTTAGCTCGACTGTAATTGAAACCTTTTATCTAAGGAGTCGTGAGTTCGAATTACTGACCCGTACTTATTGTACTAAAAACAAAGAGAGTAAAAAAAAATATCATATTAGTACCATAAATAGGGTGCTGACATGACATGCCACAATTATTCAACCTCAACTTTATGCCGCATCATACTTTTATTTTTTGATTACCAGATGGGAGTCGGCGGCCCTTTGACCTTTATATTCTCATACCTAGGGATATGTGCATTGTCCTTATATCCGTACATATGCAAGGAATCATTGACTTAGTATAAATTGCGTCACATGTGGCTTGAACCCAATCATATCAATTCAACAAAAAAAATTAATAATTAATATCTCATATCAAAACATTTAATTAACCGTGAAGATTAAATAAAAACATTGTCTAAAGTTCAATCATGCAGCACCTTCAAGGATTGGTAAAGTGGCAAGAGGCTAAGAGGCTTAGATATTGATAGCTAGGATCCAAGTTTCTCTTAAAAAAAGTTACACATGAAAACTTGACCAAGTCAACAACCTAACAAACATTTTTTCTCTATGAAAACAAACCAAAACTAATATTTACCAGAGAGTTCTATTTCTCCATTAAGATAAAAAGAAATCCCAAAACCCCAAATCACAAACAAATCTTAATTAGTTGATTCTCTATTTGTTGCCCATTTTTTCAAACCAATCATGTAGAGAGCTAATTAAATGCATGAACCATAGCAAGTTGTGTCAAGTTTTCCAGCTCAATAATTATATAAACCCTTCAAATAACTACTCATTCTTATCGCCACTCATTACTCACGCTTGGTTAATATTCCAGTTTCTTGTTTACTCTTTCGTACAAATGAAAAAACGAATCATATTTAGTAACTGAATTTTTTGGTTTTTGTTTTTAGAAAAAATAAAAGAGACAGAAACATGTTTGGTAGCCACTTGTTTTTCTTATTGAAAATGAGTAGAGTTGTGCTTGGTAACTGGATTTTTTCTCTCGTAATTAACCATTTATTAATTTCTTATATGATAAATATTGAAAATGTCTACAATAATATTTATTTAAAAAAATATTTAGTATGTATTTCATCAGTCAAACATGGTAAAATAATAAGTATGAAGAAATGGAAATAGGAAAAAAAATAAGAAACAAAAAACCAAGAGGTAATTTGGTAATTTTCTTATTTCTCATTTCTATATTTTTAGAAAGATAAACCGTTAGTAACTATATTTATTTTATGTACTAAATATAAAGAGCTGACTTTGTAATTTTTTATTTCTCATTTTAAAGAAATGTTTTAAAAAAAAGGGTTTCTTATTTCTTATTTTCGTTTCTAGTTTTCAAAACACATATACATAAAAACTGTCTCATTCTTTTATCAATTTTTACTTACAAAATGCATAATACACTTTAGGTTAAATAAAACCACAAAGTTCTCTAATATTTTATCTAAAAATTTGATTTTCATGTAAAATTTTGATCTTTTAATTTTATATTAAGAGAACCAGAA
Organism: Momordica charantia; assembly: GCF_013281855.1. Taxonomy (NCBI): domain Eukaryota; kingdom Viridiplantae; phylum Streptophyta; class Magnoliopsida; order Cucurbitales; family Cucurbitaceae; genus Momordica; species Momordica charantia. Next base: position 24,742,314 of record NW_028275167.1, on the reverse strand, counting down.
AAAAAATACTAAATTTATTTTTCAAAAAAAAAAAATAAAAAGAAAAAACAAGAAACAAGAAACAGTTATCAAATGCATTTTATAAAAGAGGAAAATACAAACAATAAACTAGAAATATTACTGAACGATCCCTAAAGTTTATTTTTTTAAAATTGTATATAATTTTGAGAATATTTTTCCTAAACAACGAGAAACAAGAAACAGAATCCTTACATAATTGCATGACTGATTTGATCAAATATATTCTCAGCCATTCAGTTCATGTGCGCATGACCTATATAATTAATCCCATTGCACTTTTAGTTATTAGCATTTTAGAATAATCTCTGCCATATAAATATATGCAAATTGAAGAAATTAAAAGAAAAAAGATGAGTAGATCAGATCAAAAAATCAATCATTAATTATATATCTCTTCATTCTTTGGTAATATTATTCCCTCTTCTAACTTTTTAGTTTCTTACATTGTACAACTCTCTTTTCAATCCTTCATGAATCATTGAACTTGTTCCAAAATGGGTCATCCCAATTTACACTTCAAAAAACTTCCAATGGATAAGGGAAGATCTCTTTTAATTTGGAAAAGCTAGATTATGGAATGATGATTTTCAACTTTTTTCCTTTTTTTTCTTTCACTTGCTTATATGTTCTTCAAAAAACTTCTTCCATATTTACATTTTTCATATCTATGTATATGTATAGGAGACATGCACATGTGAAAATATATATTTATTTCTAATTTATAGCTTTGATGTTGCCCTTTGGCAAAAAAATATTAACACAACCATGACGGCAGACTCCAAAATCTAACCCCAACGGTCTAATCTTCGGGGCGGACCCCAATCGAAAGGTGCTAGTGCATCTCTTCCTTTATCTCTAAAATTAGATAAATTAGTTTAATGGAAATTCTATCCTCAAACTTCAAGAAAAATAGTAGATATTATTTACGGCTTATTGTTGACTTTAAAATTAGAAATGATGACTCTAATTATTTTATCATAAAACATGAGACTCACAAAATGCATATATCAAAGACCGTAGCCTTAATTATTGTAATGAAATGATCAGCAAGTTTTAATTTTACTTAATCACATGTAAACTTACTGGATATTACTTGAATTCATGAGATTCAAACACACATTGACTACTAAAATGAAAATGAGGATGTCAAAAAACTTTGTCAAATATTTCAAGTTTTTACTTTGATATGATATTGAATCATCATTAGATCTAAGTTTGAAAATTGGGACATAAATGTGCGAGAAAGTATTTTTGATATAAGTAAATTCAAACATAACTCATGGATTATATACGCATATCACCGTTCCAAAAGTCAATCGTATGATCCCTCATTCCTACCATTGGTGTACTAAAAAATGTGGTTTAAAATACTATTTTGGTCTGGTTCATTTTGGTTTATGTAGTTTCAAAATATTCATTTTGGTCTATGTGCTTAGAACTTTAGTTCATTTTAGTTCCTATTCTTTTAAAATGTTCGTTTTTGTCCCTATATTTTTAAGAAAGTGATAATTTTAGTCTCTATCTACAAAAATTTTAAAACAGATTGTATCCATAATGAAAATACTTTAATATAAAGTTATGATTATATTTAAAGAAATATATTGAGTCTAATGTCTTGATGAAATTGTAATAGAAAAATAAAACAAAACTAGGAATCTTTTTGCCTTTTGTCTTTTTTATTTCCCTTTATATTTGTTTTAAATTAATTACTTGTCCATTATTATGATTTGACGTAAATTTTAGCATAATTAAGCACATCTATAATAAAAAAGACGGAGTTCGAATCTCTCATCCTACCTTCTGTATTAAATAAAAAAAATCTTTTGATTTGACATATATATATATATATATATATATTATATGTAATTAGTTTAATTCTCGTTTTGATTAATTTAATTTAGAGTTAGAGTTAGAGGGTGAGAAAGATGAGGGGATTTTTCCCACGAATTGGTTACATTCGCATCCCCTGAACACTTTCCATTGCGTCTCTTAGACTAAAGATTTGTGATTGGTCACGTCTAGTTAGGAAAAATATTGTATTGATTCGGATAAATAAAACATTTATTACCGTCTGAAGAGTCCATAATTTGATTCTCATCTTACCATTGCTGAACCAAAGGAAAAAATACTAATAAAATAGTGAAGATTATTGGAAACTAAAAGCAACGGCTTTGAGTTCTACCGCTGCCAGTCACCACCTCCTCCGTCAGCAGTCATGGATTAGAATTTTCATTTTCATTTGATTAGAGTGGTTAAAAAAGTCCTAAAAACTCTAGTTTTGAACTTTATAGACTTCTCTGTCTGAAATTAACAAAGTTTGTAAGATGATTTGAAATAATAGAAATTGTGTTAAATTCTATATCTTATTTAAGACGTTAAATATTTGAAATGAATGTAGGATGTTCATGAGGAAAGAAAAGAAAAGAAAATACAAGTAATTTACTAAATAACCCTTCCATCCTCATTTATTAATAAAAAAATTAATTATATGTTAAGGATAAATTAGTAATTTCACTAAGACTCCTACAAAATACAACCATTTATTGGTCTAATAATTTTTTAATAGTGAAAACTAAGTTTAAAATCCATTCTAATTCTAGGGAAAACAAACAAAACGACTGCATTTAAAATCCCTCCATTTAAAATTTCTCAAAATATCTATGAAATAAAATATAAGAACACTTTTTTTTTTTTAATAAAATCATGATATAGGATATTAATTCTACATGATGTTAGGAAATAAATTCAAAACTTACTAAATCTTCAAAAAAAAAAAAAAACTAATAATTCTTCTTTTAACTTTTAGAATTCAAATAAAAAAAAAACAAGAACTGTATTTTAAATCGGTTGAATTTTGTGAGTTCAACTATATAGTAATAGTTAGAAGCTCCCTCTCGCAACAACCCTATTTTTAATTTATTTCTTTAATTGTTTATCGTCTCTAGCAACGTTGACCTCATAAAACTTCACCTTTGTTTTTCTTTAATAAACCTCATTAAAAAAATAAAATAATAAATATTTTTTGACACAAAAAAATATAATAATAAAACTCGAGGGATTGAAATTATATATATGTGGCTAACCATTTTAAATTGATAGATGTATGAGAGAATTATTTATTTATTTTTTTTTTTAAGTTCAAAGAGATTTGAGAATGAGAATTTAGACTCTTGAGTTTTATACCTTAATCGAAACCTTAATCGAATGACATGTATAAGAAAAATTTAAGCACAGTATTTTAGACCGTTATTTAGGGGTAGACAGATTTTGAAGATTTATCCTACTGTTATTAGAGTAGTTATATCAGTGACTCGAATAATTTTTCCACTCATATTCCTCTTTCTCTCCCTCTAACATTCCATAAGGTAGAGAAAGAACTAATTTTTTCAATAGCAAGAGATGAAAAATAAATATTATGAAATGATGTTGATTTTATTCAAGAAACTATATCATGTCCAAAAACGGTGTCGTAAATTACATTAGGAGAGTTGGCAAAATTGAGGCACTGAGACGGCGGCGGGAGTAGCTTGTCGCCGGAGTAGTGGATCTGGGGGCAATTTGGGAAAACGGGGTGGTCTTGCTGCATTTGGATGCACAGAATCTCGGCTTGCGCCACCGCCAGCTGCATCTGTAGCTGTGAGACTTGGTTCTGCAAGTACGAAATTGCCCCTACGCATCCGTACACTGGGTCCCTCACTCTTGCACTTGCCTCGTAAACTAGGCTCATCACGGCGTCGCCTCTTTGTGAAACCGGCAGTTCCTATTTCACCCCAAAAAAGAAAAAGAAAAAAATGTTCATCCAATTCACAAATTCAACTTTTTATTTATTTTTTATCTTTTCATGTTTTGTTGTGTATTCTTTCGGTTCTCCGGCTCGAAAAACGGTTTTGAGTTTCGAGTCGGCTTGAAAAATCTTTGTATTAATGGTGATATTGAACAAAAGATTAAAGAATAATAGTAAATACATCAATATTAACGAGATGAATAGTTCATTTACTCTTAACTTTTCAACCTAGAACCCTTAAAAAAAGGAAAAGAAAGAGGTAACTATATAGATTTACGCTTAAAGTAGACAATGTCATATGATCATGTAAATTAGAGAAACATGTCATATTGACGAGAAGTATCAACCAAAATATTGTTCAGAACACAAATAAATTAGAGAATTTTTACGTTTTTAATTTGGCAAGTAATTAGTATCTTGTTTGTTAATATGATAAATCGTCTTGAAATATTGAAGAAAATTAGAAAAACTCATGTTTCAAATTTAGTATTTTAAATTCGCAGTTATGCTGGTTAAAAAGACTTTGCATCAATAGAGATATACATTGACACGCTATACATTTTTTGTTGTACTTTTTCTACGAGAAAATGAGGAAAAATACCCGAAATTCAAAACCCAAAAAGTCGGGAAAATGGAGGAGGAGGAAGGGGAAGAAGGAAAAGAACCTGCAGCATTTTGCTGACATTGCTGGCACCAAAGACTTTATGAACAATAGCAAACTTGTGGGGGTCATCGGAGGGAAAATAAGGGGCAAAAATGCAGTCTTTGGCGCACCGCCGCCGGAGCAGCTTGCAGGAGGCGCACGGCGAGTTTCCGCCCATATATTTGCCTTTTACTTCGCCGGAAAAATGCTAGAGAGAGAGAGACGGCGGAGAGAGAAAGAATTTTGAGACTGAAACTTGGAGAGAGAGTTGAAGAAGAAAGTGGTTGAAGAGTGTATATTTATAATGGGAGTTGAACGTGTGTGAGCCTAAAGTGAGTGATTGTTGTAATTAAAGATATTAATTATAATAATTTTTTTAGTACGATTAATTATAATAATTAATTGGCTGCAGAAAAAGGGTGATAATAATTACTTAATAATTGGAGGATTTCTTACAAAATTATTAGTTAAATTTTTAAAATGATAAGTCACATGTATCTTTAAATTTTCAATTTTGTGTCTAATAAAATTAACTTTTTTTTTTTAAATCTTTGTAATAGGTCTATGATCAATTGAAATTTGTTAAAAAATTATAGGCCTATAATTGAAAGTTAAAAGATCTTAATAAATATGAATTTTAAAAGGACGTGTCAAAACAATTTAGGATCTATTGGATATCAATTAAAAAATTTAGAAACCTATTAGAAATAAGGTTGAAAATTTATGAACTGATTAGATACTCAAAGAGATTTATAAGACACAAAATAGAAAAATAAAACACGGTCCATTGGTGAACACTTATCTTGATATTGAAAAGTTTGACAGTTCATTATTTTTGTTTTCATTTATCTCTTTTAATTACAAAAAATTTAATGGTGGCGAGCACGAGATAAATGATGTGCCCATCAGTCAACGCCTAAGTATTTTTCAATAGAATCTATGTGGAGACCTATTCGACATTTTTATAAATTTAAAAACTTATTAGACACATCAAGTTCATAGACTAAACTTATAATTTAACCAAAATTATTTAGTGAATTCTATTTTAGAAATTAATGGGTTTTTCTTCTCCCCTTCTCTTGTTTCTAAAGAAAGAAAAAATATCACACATGAGTGCCACGCCTTCCAAAAAAAGCGGCTACCCGTCTTTAAGAAATGTACAAAAACATATGTTTTTATGTGTTTTTCACTGGGATAGATAGCTCAACATTTATCATTATTATTCTTTAAATAATGGAAGCATTTGTTCTTTTAGTACAACAAATTGAGAGTATAGGATTTGAGCTTCTGACCACAAAAAGAAGAGCAGGTATTAGGTACCGTTGAGTTATGTTTATGTTGATAATAGAAACATCTGTTTTAACGGAAAGAAATTCTATGGATCAAGCCGGTTAAGTTTGACGCATAGTTATTTCTTATTAGCTGTTGAACTTAGGATTTTCGGTGTGTTTGAAGTAACTTGTGTGAAAATATTATCCAATGAATTAAGATTCTAGGGGTGGCTTCTAGTCTTGATATTTTTTCCCCTTCTTGAAACTACTCTCTTGAATCCTTTGAATTTTTCTTTTTTCTTTTGATACATTGAATCCTTCTATTCAAACAGTTAAAAGTTTAAATTTAATTAAAAAAAAGGAGAGATGTTCTCTCTCTCATGGTAATATCTAGATGAGATATTCTTTTCATGGAGTTCTCGAGAAAAGAGCCTCTTTAAAAACTTTATGTTTTCCTTTGTAATTCATTCATATATTAAGAAAAAATTGGATTGAAAGTCAATGAGTTTTCATACTTTTGTCCCAAAACTTTTATGTTTTTTATTTTCTAACTTTGTATTAAAAATTACTTCAATTATAGTTGTTAATTTTTTATTAATTAAAACTTGAGACCTAGCCTACAACATGTAGTTTTCAAAAGGGTTTCATATAACCATTTAATTCTAAATTAAATTAACAAAACAGATGTCTAATAGGTCATTAATGATTCTAGTTGAAAAGATAAAAGATCTAATAAATGTTTATAATACATATGGATTAGTCATTTCTTAATTAAACGATTTTGAAATATTATATGATATTAGAGTCTAAAAAACTCAAACGAGTTTCCAGTCCAAAAATAGGATCCGGTCAAAATCGTTGAGCCCAAAAGAACTACCATCTTAAGAGGCACATGATTCAAAATTGAAAAAAATTGGAACTAATATAATAATATTAGATTTTTGTTAAATAGTTAAAAAAATCTAACGACAAAAACTTTATGTTTTTCATGAGCTAAAATATATAGAATATTTGAAAGTAAAATAAAATAAAATAAATACTTTTTATAGATAATATATTGAGCTTAATTAGCCAAAACCAAAACACAGAACATTAAGATTTGATATTAGAGTTTTGGATAGTAATATAAAGTGCACTATAATCTTAACTTTTTACCAATAACTATGATCTTTGTTATAGTTTTATCAAACAACTTTAAAAATAAAAATATATTTTATTTTATTTTAATATTTTAAACAACGTCTTAAACGAGTTCTAAGTAATAATGGAACGCCTACATGTTCTCATTTACGTAAGAAAGGTTAAAATTCTCACCTTTTAATTACCTTAAAATATATATATATATATACTTTAAAATCTTAATTCTTTTTAAATCTAACTTTTTGAATTGAAAACAAATCGAAGGGGCAATAAATTACTTCCTTGTAAAATGCTCAGATGAGACAAGTTTTCTCTCATCTATAATGTGAATATGAGGGAGAAAAAAATTAGTAACTTTTTGAATCTAAGAAAAAAAATAAGGGAGACCTGACGACTAATTTCTTAATCAACGTTTAGATAGAAGCACATTTTCTTCCACCATAATTTTCGTGAAGCGAATGGTAAATGTGAACACGATTTGGGGTTTAAAATCGAGACCCTCCGCATAAAAGAAAAAATATATATACTTTTATTTTCTTTGAAATAATTTTAGTAAGGTGTCTTGAAGAAGAAAAACTTTCAAAACCATAATATAACAAAGGAGAAGCTGAAAAGAACATGGTATATATAATTCTTATTTTGGTTCTTTTGACATTTATTCACATTCAATTAAGACACACACACACACACTATATATATATATATATATATATATATATATATATGAGAGGTACTAGAAATATATATATACACATAAGAAACAAGAGTAATATAATGTTTGACTTCTTTCATATAGATCTGTAATTCCATATTTTTTTATTTAATAAGTTGTATATTCTAACTTTCATATATATTTTCTTTTGGTTGATAAATTTATAAATTTTTGTTGCCTCGGCCTTTTAATGTTTTATTTTATTTCTTAAATATTTACATAAAAAGAAAATTATTTTAGTCATAGTTTCTAATTCATTTTGAAATCGGACTCTTTGTCTATCTATTATGTGTAACTCTAAATACTTAAAAATTAATTATAATTTTTAATTCAAAATTTAATAACTAAAAAATTGTAATTGATATATACCTTCAATCAAGGTTGTGAGTTCGAACCCCCTCCCCAATATGTTGTACTGAAAAAGAAATTTAAAATTAGAATTAAAATCATTAATATATTATGTTTGACTCAATTGCGAAAGAATTTTTGAGTTGGGTTTTTACTCGTTTATTGTAAACCATGAAGCTAGACCCCGTTTTTCTTCTCAATTAAAAAATACAAACTTTATAGGAAATAGCAATATACCTAAAACCATTAACCCCATGATCTTTGACATTCACTTAACTTAAATTTATTGATCTATAACATAAGCTATATATATATATATATATATAATTAACTAAAATTGGCAGAAATAGTTGACCGCCGCCCTAGCCTTTGAGCATATAAGCAAAGGCCATAAAGTCGGCAAAGGCAATAAAAAAATATTTTATAAATGAATTTTTCAGTTTATGAATATATGGCTACCACGTTCTAAGGCCAATCTTGATTTATTAGTGAGACTTGAGAGTGAGTAAATTGAGAGGATACAGTCTAGTCTGGAATATGATAGATGTTAATTTGATTCACGAGATGAAGTAAGTAGATAATCATTATGAAATGAGAGAGATTATGTTTGATGATGATTTTGTTTTTAGTGGTACGTAGTTTTGAAAATGTTTGAGAAGAGAATAGTAATTTTAAATGGGATATTTCTACTTTATAATAAGTACTCTTCAAAAAAGCGTTTTATTTGAATGTGTCTTCTTAAAGTATCTTTGTAAAAGTATTTTTAGAAATTTAAAAAGTATTCTTTTACTATGTTACAATATGAAAATTTTGAAAACATAGTTAAAACTACTTTTTATCTTTTGTAATCTATTTTGAAATCCTAATTAAGATTTTAAGACGAGAAGAGTGTGAGTTACCTCTTTGATTTCTATATTTTTCGTTATTTACAGTTTGATAACTTGGTTTAAAACATCTTTACGTTTTTCTAGGGGTGGAAGATTTAAATTTCAACCCCATACTAACTGATATTACTATCCTATATTATAAATGTAATGATTAAGTTTATTGACATTAAAAACGTTATTGTAATGAAGTATATAAAACATTGAGATAATTGACCAACCACTTTTCCATTGTATTACTTTTGAATCGTAGAAGATTTGACATAGCTTTTAATCTTTCGTTAGATTCAAGGTTTGAACTTCTTTTTCTTGTCTACGTTTTGTAAGTGAGCTGTTTTTCGATCAAATTTTAAATGAGAATTTTAATTGTTTATGGTGGATTTTGATCTTGCTCAAGAATTGGAGAAGATCGAGTATGGTCGAGTTTGCAGAGCGAGCTTGATGAGGAAGACATGCACAAAAAAAAGAAAACACCTACAACGCTAAGTTAGTGAGAGTTCGATCTAAGGTCTCAAGTTGAGGTTCACATTGCGTACCTAGATCAGAATAATGCTTTTATTTATAGAGAGTTAGATGATAGCGACATTCGACCATTCAATTGTACTATCGAGGAATTAGTTATACAATCACAGACTGTCAGGTCCCTAAGATCATAACACGACATTACCTTCAACCAAGTGGAGTTTGACTGAGCTCGAACTTCAAAGTCAATCATGTTATGTATGAGAATCCGAAAAAATTAAAGATCTTAGCACACCAATTTTTTTCCTAGTTCTCAACGTGACAAACCCGTTTTTTACCCTCCAACATTAACTAAAGTGACTGAAATGACTAAAATTATATATTATAACTTGAAAAATTAAAATGCATTAATTTTTATAATCATTTGAAAAACCCTAAAATAAACCGAATAACTTGAGATCCATGGAGAGGAGACTTTGACAATGACGTGAATGTTTGTTTTCTTAAAATAATAATAATAATTAAAAATAATAAAATAATAAAAAGAAAATAAAAAACCCCACAAAGCACAAACATTCACACGTGAAACCTCACTCAAAAAAATTAGCTATCTTTTTCTCTAATAAAATTCATTGTTTGACTACAAAAATCGTTTCTTCATTGATTTTCTCAAACCGACTGTCAAATTAGCATCGGCCATTTGTTTGTTTATGCAAATAAATAAATATATTTATTTATTTATTTTCCAAGAATTATGACTTAGACTAGTGGATCCTTATAATTGAAACTGGAATCGATGTCGTGTAGCTTATACTAGTGGATCCTTATAATTAGAACTGGAATCGATGCCGTGTAGCTTAGACTAGTGGATTCCTAGAACCGGGACTAAAAACCTCATGTTACGTGATATCGGTTCTGTATCCTTGCTACTGCATCATCTTCTAGGGGACATAAATAAAGAGATATATTAATATTTATAGGCGGAGTAAATATATGTTCTAAATCCCGCTAATGTTGGATATTTTTTCAATTTAAACCTTACGGTTTAAATAGTTACAATTTAGTCCCTTACATTTTAATATTTTTCAATTATATACTCTTTACGTGGGTGAATTTTAAAATTAAGCTGATAATAAATATACATGGCATAATATAACTAAATTTAGAGGAAGAATTAGACCACCTAATTAAGAGAAGAAAATTTTTAATTCTTTCTCCAAATTTCTAATAACTTAACCTAAATTTCGACTTTTCTTTGTTTAGACGACCTTATCTTTTAAATTTATATCAACTCAGTATCAATATTCTTTATGACGTAGGGTTTATAATCAATCTTTTCTTTATTACGGCGAGTCCTGGCTTTTATGTCCATAGAACCCAACACAGATTATTCTTTGATGTCCCAAGCCATCCAAACTATCCCTTAAGGACAAAAATGTAAGGAATTAAAAATCGAAAAAAACTCAAACTCTAAAACATATGAATATTATTAAAGCTTGGTTTTATTAAAGATTTATTCATATAATATTTGGATAAACAATATGCCTTTCATTTTTTTACTCTTACAATTGCGGATAATTTTTTTTTCTATATTTTTAAAAGTTTCCATTTTTATATAACTTTAAAATTTCCTATTACTTATTCGAGCGTAACTATTTTTTTTACTTATATTTTTTTTTTTCTCTTTTCCTCTCTATTTCATTTCTTAACTTCAAAATTTCAAACTTTTTATTTCAATTTTGGCCCTCATATATTATATTAATTTAAGGTCAGATGAATTAGTGGGTGGGGGCAAAATTGTATTTTGATTTAAAAGAAATAATAAACAGTGTATATCACATTTATAATAGTCCATTTCTCTGGATTTATAAAATCAGCAAAATACACTAAATTAAGAAATAGACTACAACATCTCACATATTTATGTTATTTGAATTTTAAAATACAAAATTATTGACAATATTCTAAAATCAAATGGGTTGTTTCTAGGCATTTTTATAATAATAAAATTAATATAAAAAAGTAGGTTCAACCAATGAAATTTCTAGTTAAAATGCCACTAGAAACTCCCATATACTAATTTTATATCCACACACCAACAATATTCTTTTGTCTTCAATGAAGAAGACTGTTTTTTAGCTTATAATTATCTCAAGTTTCTATTTTTAAAAAAGAAGAAATGTGTGGTGGGACAATTTAAAATTATCCAAAGAAGCTTATTACTTTTTATTTAATTTAAAGAAACTTATACTTAAAATTAAAAATGTGTTAAACCCATATATCAAATATACTTCACAATCTGTTTCTTTACCTTTTTTTTAAAGAAAAAAAGTGTAGTGGGACAATTTAAAATAATTACATAAAGAAGCTTCTACTAATTAAACTTTAAAATGATATTAAACCCATATCAAATATACTTCAAAATCTCTATCTCTCTCTAAATTTTGTAGTTTAATTAATTACTAATTAGGTAAAGAAAGAAAGATCAGTCCTCGTGAAGTTGACCCAATCAAATATGATATGATTCATGTCTATCATGAGATCACAAACAACAAAAAGAGAGAGAAATCTTTTCTGATAGAATATTTAAAGAAATATTTAGTAGCCTTGAGAAAAGGGAAATAGAAGCATTGATGTTCGAAACTTTGTTTGTTTGGGTATTTGTGAAACAAATTGAAGAAAATAAAAATACAAAAAAATAAAAATAAAAATAATATAAAATATTATCTTGGTGACTCCTAGTTTCGATTTTGGTTTATTTTGTTCTATTTCAGTTTTTCTCTTGTTAAAATATCTATTTTACTCCTTGTGTTTTTACTTTTAGTTCATTTTAGTTTCTATACCATTAAAACGTTATTTTTGGTCTTTTTAGTGTTAAAAAGTGTTCATTGTAATCCGTATTTACAAAATTTAATACAAACTCTCTGAATTCTTTTTAATATAAAATTATAACTATATTTCAAGAAATATATTGGGTGTAATATCGTATTGGAGTTGGGATTGAAATTGAGATAAAATAAAATAAAATGAAGGGACTAAAACAATCAATAATTTTTAAAAGTAAATAAACCAAAATAAATATTTTACATAAATTAAAATAGACACAATTGAAAAGTATAATGGACAAAATAAATATTTTAAAGGTACAATAATCGAACTTAATAAAATAATTAAAGTACGACAACCAAAATAGTATATAAAAGATCAGGAAAGAGGAAATCTTGTGATGAGATGTTTGGGTTTGGCAAACTATAGGAAAGGGCATTTTATTTATTTGGAATTTCTTACCTATTTAATGTTCAAGATATTCGTGTTAATTTCATTATCAACTTAATTTTTCTCAAATAAACTAGTTTGTTTAAGATTGATTTTTGAAGATTTAATTGATTTTCAAGAATTAAGAATCTATTTGACTGATGTTTTCCATTTTTAGTTTCCATTTTACTAACAACTATATTTTGTTTTATTTTTCAAATTCTCCTTTAGTTCTTAACGCATGCTACAAAGATTATTTTTCATTTCCATTAATGGAGGTCAAAAAACTATAAACCACGCGAATTTCACGAAGTTTTAACAGTTGAAATATCTTACTATTTTTTTAAAGGTCGAAGCTTCGAACCCTCATCCCCATATTTATCGTACTAAAAAAAAGTCACCTAATCTACATCAATATCACATCAAGTTTTACTATATTTAATATCATTGAGATAGATAAATAGAAATATATGAAAATTAAATCATATTGACAAAATAAATGTAAAATTAAAAAAAAAATCTTGAGTAAATGATACATTTGGACAACTCACAACATGATTCCAAACTAAATCTCAGACATATTCATTAAATAATCAATAAATTATAATAAGGTATTTAAAAAAAATTCTCCATAGCATAAGCCCTATGCTCAATCTCACATGTCTATAGTACATCAAATTAAATCATATCCACAACTGGCTAACATCAATATAATAAAAAAATGGAAAAGATGCCCAAATTAAATACCATCTTTTGCAATATGCAGAGAAATTTTTATAATTCAAAATTATAATTCAGAAGGTGACATGAAAATTATATATAAAACCCTACACCCACACAATTTAATGAAATTCTGACAAGACATTAATGGTATTTTGGTTTTTGATATTACATATGAAGCCCATTTTGGAATTAACCAATAATAATATTAATAATTTAAGTGTGTGTTATGTTTATTGAAAGTTGTAGGAGTTTTTTTTTTTTTTTTTTTTTTTTGTAGAACCCCAAAGTCTTTGCATTTATTGCTTCTCACATGATTCTCTATGTCTCTCTCTCTAAATTACACAACCCAACACCTAGCTTTGCTTCAATTGTATGTTGGTCTCTCATTGAAGCAATCGTTTATTAATTACAATTAGGCTAAACTCTAGCTAATACAAAAAAATTTTAATACCAGGGGAGTATGAAAACAATTTATATTTTTGTCAACTGTGTGACAGCGATATTTAAAAATGGTCTGTGCATCGATTTGTCTATCCAAACAATAAGGCTTATATCTCCTTTTCGTTATATTAATAACCTGCAAAACAGATGTGAACACTTCGATGCTAAAATTCGTACTAAGTGATGTATTTCAGAAGAAATTCGAACATACCTGAGTTACGGACTATCCAGCCTTCTTAATAGGTGATCGATTGTCAGTTGATAATGGACATGTTGAGATTCTCTCTCCCAATTACGGACTTAATCTGGCCGGCGATGAGTGTGAGCTACGTTCAGTCAAGCCCACCTTCTATGCACGCTGATGGTGACAACGGTAAGGCGTGTGAGACCTAGTTCATCCATGCGGTCGACTTGACGCGCTGGTTAGTGCATATCCCTTAATTGTGGGACACATGGCTGCTCATTTTTCCCCCCATAATGAAAATGATGCGGGACTCGGTAACGTTTAATAATTATTTCTGAAGAAAAAATCATAACGTTGAACAAATAGAGTGAACACTAGGGAGTGAACACTAGGGGTAGATTGAAAATTTTCCCATCCAATACCATATTGGAGCACTCCTTAAAAATGATAATGGGGAGAGAAAAGAAAATAGATGAAATGTAACCCGACCAAAATATCATTACAACTTTTTGCCCACTTTTTCTCTGTTTAAAATTGGAGTTAGTGTTGCCAATATGAACATAGTTCAGCGGTAATTGACATGTACTAATTGAAACTTTTATTTTCGTGTCACTACATATGTAAGATGATGAAGATTCGAATCTCTAATCTTTCGATCGAAGTTTATATATACTTTCATCATTTAAACTATGTTGACAAAAAAGAAAATCTAAAATTAATTAAGGCTAAAATTATACCTTCATTTGGGGACGAGTTTCGCAACGTCAGTTACAATATTGGATAGCTACTAACACCTAAAAAAAAATTAAGGCTAAGAGAAATCAAAAAGTAAAGAAAGAGAAAGAGAATGAAAGGGCATGCGAGTGATAATTACAAGAGATTCCTTTAGATCCAATAATCAAAAGAAAACCCAATGAATTTTATACACAAAATTAGGGTTTTGCATATAGACTAATTTTGCTAGATAGAGCATTGGGAAATAACAAAGATAGAGAAGAAGAAGAAAAAAAATTAATTAATTTAAGGCTGTCCCAAAGGCAAAACAAAGATGGAGAGAGATTTTTTGGACATAGTGCCCTAATTAATGTCAACTTTGTCATCATGTTGTAAAACCCTAGCTAATTAAGTTTTGATGAAGATGAGAAATGTCATTATTCCAACAAAAAAAAAAAAGAACATTTCTTTTTACTTAATTTTTTGTTTTGTTTTTTTGAGTTTGTGTGATGTTTTTGTTTCTTAGAATTTAGAAATGGAAAAAGTGTAGATTAAGGAAGAAAAACAGACATCTTCACCGCCTTAGAAGGAAAAACATGAGGCTTCCAATGCCAAACATTTAATGAGCTTTGTTGGCTGTCTTTAAGAATTCATTTTCGAGATGCTTTGGTTGTTTTTTTTTTCTTTTTTAATGTTTTATGGTCGTAAATATTTGGTCAAATCTCTCATTGTTTTGTTCTTTTTTCTTTCTTTTTTGTTCTATACTTCACTTCACATTGGTAATCTCACTTCTAAATATTCTGTGTGACCAAAATTCAACACTTGGGGAGGATGATTAGGATGGTGAATACTGTTGAAACTTGAAAAATGTGAATAGTTTGGAAAGATTTTTAGTGTATAAGACAAGAACACAATTTGTGTATTAAATTTACTTGGAACTCGGTAAAATAATCTCGTAACTTCGGGAGAAGAGGATGCCTTCTTACAAAGGGAATCGATTGTTTCATATCGACATTCATTATGTACGGGGATTTACATCAATATAATGACTTTAAGAGATAGTCAACTTCTAAGCTAAGCGGTGAGATTGATATCAAAAATCTTTGTTATCTCTTGAGTCTAAATCTTCGAGCATGTGCAATGCCAGTTAATAACTTTAAAAAGTTAAAAGAACTATTGATTTCAAATTATAAAAAAATTAAAAAACAAAAAATATATCGACATGAGGGGATAAATCAACTATTTCATAACATCTAAAAAATTTGACAAAATATTAATAAAATAGCACTAATATAAACACATAATATTAATAATAAAATATTTGAACCTGAATTATTATTATTGTTATCATCAAATATTTTTTAACCTTTCTTAAAAATGTGAAATGCTTATTTGTTAATTTAATTAATTTTTTTTATTTTTATTATTTTCTCTAACACATTCATTGACATCCATTTTTTTTTTAATTTCTATCAACATTTCTATAAAATTGAGACCTTCAAATTTTCATCGACATCGACATTTAAAACCTTAAAAAATAACATCTCTAATTTTATTGGGATTTTTCTTTAATTTATTGGTAAAATATTTAAAAATTAAGATCTTGTGGGCTTAAACTCAAAATCGACCTAACATTATACTAATATGGAGATATATTATATTAGGGCTGTAACAGACCGAATCAAAACGAAAAATTGAATCAAACCGAACTGGTTCGGATCGGGTCGATTAAGATAAAGTTGGAACCGAATCGAAACCAACCCGAATCGAAAATTTTCGATTCAATTTGTTCGGTTTTGATTTAACCTAGAAAAACTAAGTGTGTGCCTCAATCAGTCCCTCAACCACCCCCCCCCCCCCCAAACCCACCCCCTTCTCTCTCTGTGTGAAAAGTTTGCAGCCACGGCGACCATCCCCACCTATGACAGCGACCATCTCGACCGACGACAACGACCATCCCGACCAGCAACGACGACGACGACCATCCCAACCAACAACCAGCAACAGCAGCTTTACCTATAAGGTTAGAGTCGATTGTTTCCTATTTAGTTTTATGATTGTTTGGTTTATACCCAATTTGTGTTTGGTTTATACCGAATTCGTGTTATACTGTTATCGATGTTCTTAATGATTCAAGGCTCATGGACTATCCAATTTTCGTTAGAAATGGGGAAAAGAACCAAGTCATTTTCCAGTTTTAGTTTATATGTTGTTATCGATGTTCTTAGTGACAACCACAACCCTGTTATCGTCTATGCAGCGAATGATGTTAATAGGGCTTGTATAAGAAATTCGATCATGCGGTTTTAACTTCTACTCTCAAATATTGTTTATCTCTATTTCATTAATAATTTATTTTATACTAGATATTATGTAACAATTCATGTTTTTTTGTAGAGTTCTGAAGTCTATAGATGGAACTGGAGTCATGACAGAAATCGAGATTGAACTCGTTACATTTTGTAGTTTTTGTTAGAATTTTGTAAATCTCATTATTGGAATATTTGTTTACTTAAAAGGATATTTAGAATCTTGTTTGTTTCAACTTTTAGATACTATCTTTTAAACTTCAAAAGTAGATGTTATATACGTGATCACGTATTTAATGCAAATGTAATGTTAGGTTTGTTAGAACATAATTTAAAATTGACTTGGGAAGGAAGGGAGGGGAGGAGAGGAGAGGAGGGAAAACAAAAAAAAAATAATAATAAAAAAAATAAAGAAAGAACCGGTTTGGGTCCGACCGAACCGGTTCTTATCAGTTCAGTTCGGTTTTGCCTATATTTACCGAACTGATTTCGGTTCTTTTTTTTTCTAACAAAAACCGAACCGAACCGTCAAATTTTCACCTATTTATATGGAGCAGACTTGCTGTATGAAGTATGAACAAACAAGTACATATATAATTCCCTTTTTATAAAAAAAAATCAGGAAATTGTCTCATTTTGTATTAATTATGATAAAAGATTTAAATGACACTGTCAACGAAAATGTTACGATCTTAATTTTATACCTATGTTATTTGAAAAGCCGAAATTAAATAACATATAAGAACTAATTGAACCCATTAGATAAAATAAAAACACCTATTAATTATTAGCATTTCCGTTTGTTATTTTTTTCCTTTTTTCTTTTTTTTTTCTTTTTTTGGTGAGTTTAATAATACGTGGGTAAAAATTTGTACATTTGATCTTTTAACTAGTCAAACATATCCATCTTAACCAGTCGAGTAATATTCAGACAATTGAGTGATATTGGGCTAAAGTCTTTAATTTTGTCTAACATTAGCTCTTATGGTGTGATGGATGATATTCTTTTTACATTTTTTATATTTTGTCAACAGTTTTACAATACAATATAGAAATATATATAGATGTCATTGTATTGTTAAAGATGGGCCTTGGCCCAAATATAAATAGCTCCTTTGGAAGTTTGAAAGCCAATTTATATAGTCCTACACACATAATAAAAAAAAATGTGCTTGTTTCTTAAATTAAACCATGTTCTTTCAACAAATTAAACCAAATAATCAATATTTGTCAAAAAAAAAATAATATTAATGAAATAAAAAAATGAAAAAAGAAGCCTAAATGGTGATTTTGGTGAATTTAAGGCCTCCTTAAGAATTGGTTCTTAAACAATTTTATTAAGTAGAACTATAATTTAATGAAAATGTGGTTGGATAATTATTTTTAAAGGTTTCTTTTTCCTTGCACATACTTTTCAGAACTAGTGTATTACTACGTGCAAATGCACGTAATTCTTTTTTTTCACCGATACAAGATTAAAAAAATATCACAATTCATAAAAAATTATCATAATAAAAAAATGACTATAAATCAATAAGTATGTAATTCAATTATGCCTGTCAAATTAGAAAGTTAAAAAGTTAAAATTTTTTAAATTTAATTTCAAATAAAGCTTTATAGTTAATAATATAAGTAAAAATAAAATATTTCAAAATATGAAATAACAAAACTTTTCACATTCAACATTTATAAATTTCAAACTTTTATATTGATTTGGTGCATTTAAAATTTTATTGGTCAAGAGTTAAAGTTTCCAAATAATATTTTACTTAATAAAAATTTCATTGCTTTTTTGTTTCTCTCTAATTTTGAGCATTTTGAACTCATCAACTTTTTTAAAAATAAAACACTCATAATTTTACATTTTAAAATTTAGTTTTACTTATTTGAATCATATTTATTCGTGTAATTAATTAATAAAATATAATAACTATTATAAATAAAATAATATATTATACTGCTTCTATAATATTTATTTTTAATCCACTTTTTATTTATTATATTAATTTTAATGAGTTATAAAAATTTATAATTGATGAGAAAAAACAGACATTAATTAGAATTCAAATTAAACATGTTATTATCTAATTATTAGTAATATTTGAAATAGTTAGCTCAAGTGGTTTATTTTATTATTTTAAATAAAATATTTCTATAGAGATAAAAAAAATCTTTTTAGCTATTTTAAAATATGTCATATTTATTCATGTAAAAATAAACAATGTTAGTAGAGAATAATATTTATGTATAATTCATATTACATTCATACATTTAAAAACTTAGTTATAATTAAATTTTAAAATTATAACCATTTATAAATTTCTATAATAAAAATAATAACAATACTGATTATAAAATAAGTTCTAGATATTTATAGAGAAGATTCGTACCTATTTTTCAAAAGATAGTTCTCAAAGATTGGTCCACTTTTGATTAACGTATGAGACCAAACTATAACAACATTACCTTCAAACTCCTATAAATTGAGATACTCAAGGTGTTAGGTCACTGTGTAATATGATGTTGCTAAATCTGTAAAATTTCGAAGAAATCAATAAATGAAAAGAAGCAAATTAAGAGAGAGCTAAATTGTCGTATAAAAAAAATAGAGATGAACTTCATATATATACATGTAGGAGATTGGTAAACTTTTGAAATTCCAACACCTTTTTAATTATATTATTAATTGCAATTAAAGTAAAATCATAAATGGTTTGAAATAAATAAACAAAACTTTTTGTATTCAAACTCTTCGCATTCATAACCTTCATATTTTTATTAATTAAAATTATTAAAATAAAAAATGGTATGCTTAGTAAATATAAAATTTGATAAAGGATAAAATGGTCTAAAAATGTTTCTATGAGATCCTCCCTTTTTAATATAGCATAGATTATCAAAAAATTTCTTCCTCTCAAAACGATTGGTTTGTGAATGATGATTTAATGATTTTATTTAATATGTATTATAAAGTTGGTCTTTAAAAATATATATTAAATTTATATTTTTTTTTATGTACTAAAAAGACTTCTTTTTCATTTAAAATAAATAATTTAAACTTTTATATTTTGTAAATATACGTTGAACGTAATTTTTCTTTCCCAAGAATTCTATTTATAAAGCATGTAGAAATGGCATAAGTAATAGATATAGAATATTATAATTTTGTTTTAATTTCTTTCTTAAATTTATTTTTTTTTTCTTGACATCAAATATAAATGGAAATGAATTAAAATATTTCTAAACTATTAGAAAATTAATTTTTTTTAAGTAATTGCATGAAAAGAAACAATTTTACTAATAATTTCGAGTTTCATTTTTTTTCTGGTACATTTATATAGCAAAATTAGTCTTACCTATTTAATAATTAACATCAAAATATAAAAATTAATATCAATATAGGCGTCCATAAATTACGTCAAATTAAAAGAATAATATAATTTAAATAAGTTAATAAAAGAATAATTTAAGGATATATCAAATTTTTGTTAATTATAATTTTTTTTTTTATAGAATGTTCCGTTGAGAATTCCTAATACATTATGCGAAAACTGAGAATTTTAAATATTAAGGACAAATTTTTAAATAATATTATTCAAAAACAAAAATTTCAAGTTCAAGAATAATTCATGAAATTATCTGTATATAGAAAACAGAAACCAAATGATTTAATAATAAATCAAAAGATAAAAACAATGTGGAAAAATTGATGAACTGCAAAACTGAATGAACTTTACCATTCTTTTTCGAGCTAGGAGAGTAGAATTCGTTTAATTCCATAAAATTGTGTGATTAAAAGACCTTAAGAAAGATATGAGAGACGAAGAGAATAAAAGAATTCTGCTAACAAATCATCCTTCTTTGCATGTATGACACGTGGAGCTTAGGAGAATACATCAAAATGATAAAAAAAAAAATTTGTGTTTCATTGAGGGCAATTTTGGAAGAAGATAGAGGCCCACAAAAACGTAATTTTCGTTCTATTTTTAACTCTAATAGTTACCAAAATTTTTAATATAGGCATGTTTACAAAGCTAAGCTTTTAAACACGATTTCTAAGTAAAAAAAAAATAAGGAAAATCAATAATAATTTTCAAAAAAATAAAATATCCGGAAACATTTAAAAACTCAAATTCAATTTCAATTTCAAAAGCACAAATAAATAATTGATTTTTTTTTAAGTACAACATGTAGGGTTTGGGATCGAACTTACGACCTCTTGGTTGGAGATATACGTCTCTACCAACAAATAAATAATTAATTAATACGATGAAATGAAATGAAATTTAAAGATAAATTCGTTGAGTTATGCCAAATAAATAATATAAAATAAATTTAAAAAAATGATGAAATGAAATGAATTTTTTTTTTTTTTTTTGCCAAAAATACCAACAACTAAATTCCTTTCTAACTTATTTAAATACCTTCTTTAATCAAAATTTAAAAGTGCACGAAAAAATGTGAGAAAGGGAGAGATATGAACCAACTCGGTGGAATGGAGTGGAAGAAAGGAAAAAACTAATTAATACGATGCATTTTTCAATGTTACCTTAAAGAAATTAAACACCTGCAATGGCTGGATTAACCTTAATATGAAGTTTTGATGCTGAATTCTGAATACTCGGTGAATACGAACAAAATTTGGAAAGTGTAAAGAGAACGGCATAGAAAAAGTGAATAACTTTGATGCTCAAAGTCCCCATAAGTGTTCGAGGTATGAGTAAATCAACTTTGCATACATACAATATGTATATTTTAAGTATGTCTATATATTTATAGATGTTAATGTTGGAAAATATGCAAATAGAAAACCGTAAAAGCACAATAATGACGACACATAAAATTATACTGGTTCACCACTAAGGGCTACGTCCAATCTTTCATCCAGACGTAAGTAATTCACTAATAATTGTTTAAGAATTGAATACAATAAACTCTCTTAAAAAATATGATCCCTAGAGGTCCCAACAAAAGACTCATAACTTCTAAGTATTTTAACACAATTAATACTTAGGAATAGGAATGAAAAACTCACAAATATAATTAATCAAGATACTATACCTCAAACAAAGATGATCTTGATCTCCCCGATTTGTGATGCCAACACCCGAGTCGTTGCCACAAAAACTGCTGCCAAAAATCCCAATTCGACTGCACCTAAAATTCTGACAGGCTACTCCCCACGGAACATAAAATTCATAAATATATATGAGTATGTCAAATCTAAAAATAAAGGTATGGGTTTTGGCCAATTTTTTTTTTTTTTTCACTCCTTCCTTTTTATTTATTTATTTTATTTTGTATCTAAAAAATCCCAACCGTTAAGAGGTGGGTCCCACTTTTATGTAGTAAATGGATGGGGCATACGTTAAGACCAGTTTCATTGTAGCTCGGCCTTAACTAAGATCGGGTATAAAAATGAGGTTTCGAAGTACCGTTTGTCGGTTTTAAGATACGAGGAGTTATTCCTCAACTCTGAACCACAGCTCTTCTTTCAATTCTGGAAGGTTATTTTCCCTTCTTTCTCCCCTTGACATGTAATGAAATAATATCACATATTGCATTTCATCTCTCCACCATTTATCCCCAAGCCCCATTTGATGGGATTTTTTTTTTAAATAATTATTTTTTAAAAACAAATCACAAATCTAATGTAGATTTCAAAATAATTACAAAACTAGAGTAGATTTGTCCAAAATCGCAGGCGATGGCTGCAATTTACGTCGAAATTGCGGTCATTGACCGCGATTTCACAGAAGTCGCAGCCATGACCTGACGTGGCGCAAATGGAGCCACGTCTTTACTGACGACAATTTGTTCTTTTTTATTATTTTTTTATTTTGAATTTGGAAGTTGCAGACGACTTCCCTTTGTTTTTTTTTGTTAAATTTGGGAGGGGCAGCCATGGCCACTCCCCCACTTCCTCTTTTATTTTTTATTTTTTATTTTATTTTATATTTTGAATTCAAAAGCTGTAGCACTGCAACTTCTCACCAATATCTCTTTGTTTTTTTTATTTTAAAAAACCATAATTTAAGAAAAATACTATCATCTTAATTTTCTCCATATTTGGAAAGTAGTTCTTAATTACCTACCACATGATGGACATATTCCTATAATGTAATAATTTAAAACAAAATAATTGTAAAACAAACAAAACCCTAATTATACATATCCCAAATTTTGGTTTTTGTTTTAAAGCCATGTATTTCGCGATGCAAATGACAAAACATGTGAGTTTCATGTAATTTATACCTTTACTTTTATGGTTTTATTAATTTAATAATTTTTTATCGATTTAGTTTATATTAAATTTAAATGTTATTTTATAGAACATACGAAGATGAAACACAAAAAGCTAAATGACATTTTAATCAACGAAAATCTTTTAGTATAAGTTTAAACTTTTAGACTTTAAATCACATTTTAATCCAAATTTAAAATAATAAAAAAACAAAAAATAAAAAATTTAATCTCATCTTAATTAAATTACGCAATATTAATAAAATAACAATATATAAATAAAATAAAACAAAAAAAATAAAAAGGTGGAAGTCGAGGTGAAAGTCGCGTACAATGTACGCGATTTCACCTAATCACCTGCCACGTTTGCACGAAAATCACAGGCACTGTACGCGAGTTTTGACTTTTATTTTAACCTAACCTATTTTTGTCAATAGTTTTGAAAACCTAAATTACCTTTGAATTTATTTATTTAAATTACATTTATTTTGTAGTTTTTTTTTAAACTAACATTATTTTTGTAATTTATTTTTAAAACTAAATTATTTTAAAACTTTGTCCCCATTTGATTAAGTTATTCTTCTTTTTCCAATTTTCTTTAGTTTTTTCTCATTCATTAATCCCTTTTTCAATTTAATATAATTTGCTGGCTTCACGGCCTTAACAATCAACTAAGATTTTTAGCTAGAAATGAAATAATGAAATTAATATTTTGTTGCTAATTGATTGGATTCTTGAAATGTGGATAAAAAAGTATGCAATGGAGGAGGATTTAGAGATCAAGAACCATGCAACCAATTTTAGAAAGTTCCATTTTTTTTTATATATAATGTGCATGGTAAATTATATATTATCTATTTATTTTAGTATATAATAGTTCTTAACACGTCCATGTGATATTTTCAATTTATTTTATTATATATTGAAATTTGTGATAAATTTACCAATTTATATTAAATATTTAAAATTTTTGTAAGAATTAAATTGAAGAATTCTAACCCTACTTAAACTTTTAAAACAAAAATAATAACAAAAATAATTATAAAATATATATTTTTCAATCACAAAATAATTTTAATTAAAAACATCTACATTGAGCATTGGTGCGTGTCTTTTGAGACTATTATCTTAAAGTATTTTTGTCTTTCATTTTCATACAATATTGCTATATAGTTTGCTAGACAACGATATTATCGACAAATATTAGGGTAATCAAACTATTATGCTCTACCATACAAAATCTAGAAAATTGGAAAGAGGAATTAAAGAAGAAAGAAAATAGCTCTCTTTAGGAATTAAACCAACCAAATCAAGTTAGAAAAACAATGAACCCGGTCTAACTCAAATTTTGGATTGAGTTGATTTGTTTGGGATTTTCGGGTGGTTGGTTTTTTTGAACACGAGTATGTACTGCAACTATAGCGACGAACTATAATTTTATTGAATAGCTCATAAAGTTCACAAGCGAATTTTATAAAAAATATATGTGATTATTGTGCTAGTCTAATTTTCTTATCTTCAAAAGAAGAGGTTTCTCAGAGGTCCTCGAATAGGCTCGAGGACTTGTCTAAATTTAATAGGACCACATAAAATTTACCGTTGTCAAGGCATTTACCAAATATTACTCGATAAATAATTAATACATTCTCGACCATATTTCTAAACGAAAAGTCTATAAACTTGTAATTAAAGTCGCTTGATATTCATTATTAGAAAAGACATATATATATATAATTCACGTTTGGATGGTTATAGTGAATTAATAAATAAATAAATTACAACATAGAAAAAAAATCCATATAGAGAAACTCACACTTAAGCCTCATCTCCTCTATTGTTGTCCACTAAATGTTAGAGATTTTTCTTTCTTTTTTCCTTTCTTTTCCTTTTTCCTCTTTTTTTTTTTTTTTTTTTTTTTTTTTGTCTTTGGTGTGTACATTTTACAATTTTCTATCACATCTTTTAAAGTTAAGCTGAACTTTGCACATCATTTACCAAAAACTAAAAGGGCATTTTTGTAGATTCACACCCTATTGTTGTCACTTTCGGCCACAACCCAATGAATATAACACAAGTTGAAAATTTGGTTATATTTTGATTATAATGGTAAATTTTATTTCCTTAAACTTTCAAAGGGCCATTGAAAAGATTCACTTTTTGTTTTATTTATTGAAATGTACTTTTCTTTATTAAAAAGTTTGAACTAGTAACTTCTTTTTATAGAATATTTGTACATATGTAATTTTATAAAAGTAATTGGGTATATGACATTTGTTCAGAAAATTATTCATTTAATCATTTTTTTAGAGTACTCATTAATCAATTTAATTGGACTAATAGTAATTGGTACAATTTTTTAATGGAATAAGTGCATGAGTACCTCTTTTGAGATCTCAATTCCAAACTTGTCAATATTTTTTAATATATATATATATTTAATCTAGAGTCTGACCAATTTAAGAATAAGCTCAACTAAAAATCATATGAATTTTCATGGTGAGATATTTAAACAAAACAAAAAATATACAGAGAGAGTCCATATCCGTGATTATTTCTCGAGAAACTGGTGTTTGAGGCGATGCCTTGAGAGTTCGAAAAACATTTATTATACTCTTTTTGTTTGCTAGTTAGTTTATGCGGTTACGAAGGATTTGAAGTTACTTATACGAGTATATGCTGTCTATACTTTGTAACGTTAAATAATATTTTTAGTAAGTTTACAGTATTACGAATATTTTGCATTTACACGATATGAAGTATATTATATTTTGGTTATATGTTGTATATACTTTGTAATGTTAAATAATACTTCAATGATATTGTTTTGTGGATAACTTATTATGAAGTTGCTTAAGGTAAATACTGCATAAACTTTGTAATGTTAAATCATACCTTCATCTGTCTTCTAATTGGTGTTATGAATGATTTGAAGCTACTGATATGAAGAATATTTTGGGTATATATGCTACATATAATTTGTTTTAATATACTAAGCATTGCATGTTGTCGGAAAAAATGTCAATCAAACCAATGTTTTTTATTGCGAGTGAAAACGTTGAGATACTATGTGTTGCCAAAAATAGACGTTTTTGCACCATTATTTTAGAAAATTAATGGTGCGTTTGGTTGATAATCAAAAAACAGAAATTTGAAAACAAGGGATTCACTGAAAAGCAGATGTATTATTTGTTTTCAGTGTTTTCAGATATATGTTTGGTAGCAGATTTGGTAATTGAATCTCAATTTAGAAATTGTTCCATGTATGTTTAGTAATATATTTATGAACTAGAAGTAGTTGCAAACTAAATTTTAGTTTAATCTAAACTTATATTAATTAATTTATTAACATTTTTTATGAATTCTGTATAATTGTTATTTTACAAGATTATATAATTTAGAATATATTATATTTTACATGTTTTAATTTTAACAAACATAAAATGAGTTTATAATATGAAGTAATATATTTATCAAAGTTTTTATCATTTTTAATGTAATTCTGCATCTTCAAAATTTGAAATTCTGAATCTGAAAACACTGAAAACATAAAAAAATCGTATTCACTAGATCCATCTGATTTAGTGAATCCGAAAACAGTTTTCAAAAATAAATATCCAAAATCGTGTCAAATGCGCAGGGAGGCATTGCATACTTAACTTTTGGAATCCTAAAGTACTATTATAATTAAGTTGAAAACTTTCTTTATTTTTTATTTTTTTAATTAAATTTTCTTTTTGAGACCGGAAACTTTCTTTACTTGTTCAACCCATTATAAAATACAATCGCATTCTTTAAAAGACTTATTAATTTATTAAGAAATAATTAATTAAAAACAATAAATATAATATGAGGAAATTAACTGAGGGCCTGAGGATATTTAATTACCAATATCAACATTTGTAAAATATGGATTCTTACATGACTCCGACTCATTTGGTAACGTTGTGTTTTTTTTTTTTCGCTTCACGTTTCATAACTGTTTTTATTTCTTGTTTTTCTTTTTTAAGAAACATTTCTAAAATTTTATAGAAATTAATTTGGAAATAACAAAATTAAGATATCGTTTGATAACCATTTCGTTTTGATTTTTTGTTTTTAAAAAATTATGTTTGTGTACAATTTCGTTGCTACGTTCACTTCTCTGGTAAACATATTCGAAATCTCAACCAAATTATATATATATTCTTTTGTTTTTAAAATTTGACCTAAGAGTTTGAAAATGTTTTTAATAAATATACAATAGAACAAATGAACACACATATGTAAAAGTAATATTTCTAAACTTAATTTTTAAAAACATAAAATAAAAAACGAAACGATTATCAAACAAAGCCTAAATTTCTTGTTTCTTGTTTTCATTTCCAATTATTCCAACACGTAAATAAAAATAATTTTATCATTCTTGATTTATAAAATGCATAATAAATATTAAAAAATAAATATAATTTAAAATGTTTGAACATTTAATTTAAAAAACTAAATTTCATATAAATTTTACTTTTTTAGTTTAAAATTTTGGAGAACATGTTTATCAAACTATTTATGTTTCTATTTTAAAGAAAAGTAAAAAATAAAAAATAATTACTAAATACAGTTTTGTTTTTTATTTATTAAAAAAGAGTCAAGGAAAAACAAAGAAATAAAAACAATACCATACACAAACCCTTAATTTGTCTTTTAAATTACTTTCAATTCAGTAAGTATAGCTAAAACAAGTTTAGCTCAACGGTAATTATGGTCAGGAAGTCATAAATTTGAATGACTCCGTTTCCATGTTTCCATATTTACTCATGAAAATGATATAATTGAAAGAAATATAGAAGGCCAAATTTAAACTTATAAAACAATTGGACTAAATTGCAAACAAAGATTTAGCTTTCATCTCTTGAGCTAAAAGAACTTTGCAAGTGGTAGATTTAAGCTTTTTTTTTATTTAATTTCTTTTTTTTTCTCTTTTTATTTTTTCATTTTACCGATATGAGCATAGCAAAGGGCAGATTTAGTGTGTTTTATTTTTGGTTTTTAATTTTTGAAAAGTAGGGATGTTTGATAACCCATTCAATTTTCTATTTTTTCAAAAATAATTTTGAAATTATAGGTAAATTTAAAAAATAAAAAAGAAAAAAAAAAGTAGATTTTAAGAATAGATTTCTATTTTTCAAAATATCTTTTTTCAATCTAATACTCAATTTTCTTTTTTTTTTCTTTTGAAATATTTATCTCTAACAAATTTCTTTCTCATTCTAAAATTTTTCTTCATAAATATTTCTCTAAAAAATTTATTTTTATCTCTCTAAAATTTTTAATATTTTTAATATTTATCATTATTTCTCTCTCTCCAAAATTTTCTATCTCTATATATTTTTTTCCTTTTGTTCAACACATCATTGTCATTTCTCTATGTAAACATTTAATACTTTCTAGAACTTTTCTTTCGTTAAAATTTGTCTAATTTTTTCTCACTATAATTTTTATTTTTCTTTCTAATTTTTTTCTTTAAGGTATCTTTTCCTCTCAACTTCTCTTTTACCCAAAACTTTTTGCTCTTTTTGTTTTTTTAACTTTTCTTTCACTAATTTTTTTTAAAACTTTTCCTTTGTTTGTCTTAAATTTCTCTTTCAAAAGTTTATTTTCATCCCTCTAAACTTTTATTTTCATGTCTCTACTTTAGGAATGAAAAAAATTCCTACAAGATCGAGTCACCGCTCCAATAATAGAAAATGCATATCCTGATCTTATCCCTGATTCCATTTTTTTAATAATTAATATATATTTTATTGACATATTTATTAAATATTGAATAAAATATTAAATATCTTTAGAAACTTTTATTTATACGAGTAAATAATACTTCTAAAAATAATTAATATATATTTATTATACTTTTTATTTTTTAAATTCTAAAAATAATGAAAATTAATTATGAAACAGGTAAGTTTTCTCACGAATATTCCCGTCCCCAAATAAGGATTCTTTAACAGATCTCGATTCCCAGATCGAAAAACAAGGTGGAGACGGTGGACTAAAAATTTTCATAAGTACGAGAATAGAAAAAGACATCCCACTCCCGTCCCACGCAATTGTCGATCTCTACTCTACATAGAATTTTCTCCCTCTAATATATATTTTCAATTTTTTAACTTCTTAAAACATAAATTTAAAAATGGCTACAAAACATGTTGATTTTCTATTTTTAAAAACAAAAAACAAAAAAATAATTATCAAATATATGATTTTTGTTTTTTAAAAACAGAAAACAGAAAAATCAAAACAAAAAATAGAAATCTTTATCAAATAGAGCACTAAGAAATATTTAGATATCTTGCTTTTGGGGGTTCAATCCCCCTTCCATATTTGTTGTATTAAAAAATTATTTTAATTTGGTATATACTTAAAAGAGGAATTATATCATAAAAAATTGTACTATTTCTGAATTAAATAATACATTTAATGTGATCAAAATTGAAAAAAATAAAATAAAATCATATAAAGAAACAAAAATAATGACAAGCAATCAATTTTGGACATTAGTCGTGAAAATGGACACAAAAAGAAATTAATAATTTCCCATATGAAATATTGTTTGTGGTCAGAAATCTCATCATTCACCTTTTTTTTTCTTTTTCTTTTTTTTGTCTTATTCTCATTCGTGAATCTTCAAACCAAGAAGAAAATTGAGATTCAAACTCTATTTTAGACCCCAATTTTTACATTTATTTTATTTTAGCTTTATCTTTTTATATGGTCTAACTTATTCTAAAAACTTTACGTAAAAATTCATATTTTATCCCAAATAAGTAAAAGTTCAAATTTTTTCAATTTTGTGACGTCAAGGGTTTAAGTTTTACGTTAAATTATAAAATTACTTTCAATTGTGTGTCTTATAAATTCTTTAAAAACATATTAAATACAAAATTTTATCATAAATTTTTGAAGTTTTTATTTAGTAGATCTAAATATTTTTAAATTTTAGAGGCTTATTAATTCAACACCAAAAATTCATGGATTAAATTGTAGTTTAACCTCATTTTACAACTAAAAATTAAAAAAGAAAAAAGAAAAAAATATTTGGATTTTTTAGAATAAAAAAAAAGTCTGGAGATATTTCCGGAAGACGAAACGAACCACATCCATTTCCACAACAGGGCACGAGCTTGACACGCGCTCCTCTCCGCTTCTCCATCTCCGCCGTCCACGTGTCTTCTCATCCAACGGCTCCTGCCCACTTTCCGCTATCTTTTTATACTTTCCCCCGCTAGCCCTCCCTTCACCACACGCTCTCCAAACCCTCAAAATCTCTCCAGATTCTGCCGATTTCTTTCGTTTTTTCGCTTTGTTAGCCATTTGGGTTCTTCAATTCTGCCTTTAATCATGCTTCTCCGTGCTCCTTCGGCTCTCTCTGTGGCTAGTTCTCGAGGGGAGAATCTGGGTGCTCCTCTGTTTTCCTCGTCGTCGATTCTCCGGCTGTCTCCGGCCAGAAATGGCGGCGGTGCGGTGGTAGTTTCGGCGTCGAAGGGGGCCAACACTCGGCCGCTGACAGGGGTGGTTTTCGAGCCCTTTGAAGAGGTCAAGAAGGAGCTCAGCCTCATCCCCAGTGCCCCTCAGGTCTCCCTTGCTCGCCAGAAGTATGCTGATTCCTGTGAGGCTGCCATTAATGAGCAGATTAAGTGAGTCTCCTTGATTTCTTAGTTTTTTTTTTCTTTGTTGAGAGATTTCTGATTTTTGTTGCTTTGAGTTCTGATTCTGCTTTGGACTGCTTGGATCTCTGTTTTGTGTTTGATTAGTGTTGTAGATTAGAAACAGATATCCGTTTTTGTTTCCCATTTATTTGTTCTTAGTTTAGAAACCAGAAATGAGAAACAGTTACAGATCTTCATTATGAATATGTTTGAATGAAATCTAACTTTGGTGATTTGATTACAGTGTTGAATACAATGTGTCATATGTGTACCATTCCATGTATGCTTACTTCGATAGAGACAATGTTGCACTCAAGGGTTTGGCCAAGTGAGTCTTCACACTCTGAAATTTCTTTTCGTTTTTTTGTTCTTGCCTTTCTTTTGTGCCTGAAATTGAGATTGAGATGGAGAAAAATGGTATTATTGAAAAGGTTTTTCAAGGAATCAAGTGAAGAAGAGAGGGGTCACGCTGAGAAATTGATGGAATATCAGGTAAACTTACAAAAAAGGGGAAAAATAATAATTCTAAGTTTCGTGATCTTGGTTTTGGATTTGTGGCTTTGAGATTGAACTGTACAAAATTTTCTGAAATCCTCAGAACAAAAGAGGTGGTAGAGTAGCATTAGAGAGTATGATTAAGCCCTTGTCGGAGTATGACCATGAACAAAAGGGAGATGCCTTATATGGTTAGTTTTCTTTTTTCTCTCTTTTATAGTTAATATTATGCAGATCAAAAATAGATTAATTTTATAGAAATTTTGAGATGATATTTCGGAAAGTTTGTAGAAAATATATCAATTGGCTTCTGATATTGATGTTGGCTCTTTGGTCATTAATCTTATGTTCTTATTTTATATATTGTAGTTTGTAATAAAGTTGTCTCTTATTTTAAAACTTTGCAGCTATGGAGCTTGCTTTGTCCCTTGAGAAGCTAACAAATGAAAAGCTGCTTCACTTGCACAAGGTAGGATTGTTTTTCCGAAGTCTCTTAAAACATGTTTCTTATACCGTGGTTAAGGCATATATACTCGACTTTTGAACTTATTTGCATTCTCTTTAGGTGGCTGATGAGAACAACGATGTACAGCTAACCGAGTTCGTCGAAAGCCAGTTTTTGGGTGAACAGGTAACACTCAATTGGATGTTCATGTTTTGTTGACAAATGGAAATGAAAAGATTTTCTAAATCCTTCCAACTTTTGCCATTTTAGGTGGAAGCAATCAAGAAAATTTCAGAGTATGTTGCTCAGCTGAGAAGAGTTGGCAAGGGACATGGTAAGTTTTTAACTTCTACAAAATCGTATATCATCGTCAAACATTACTATTTTGGGCGCTCGTGGATTTGTTGATCTTATTTGTTGAAACCCTTTTCAGGAGTGTGGCATTTTGATCAGATGCTGCTTCATGAGGGAGCATGAAGAGTAAGTGAATTGTGTTGGTGGTGAAGAATCTGAATAGGGTTTAGTTTAGTTTTTGAGGTGAAATATGAAAATAAAAGGGTTGAGCTGTTGTTGTTATGTGATGTCAATGAATGTGTTTGTGTTTGTGTTGTTTAGTTTAGAAGGCAGAATTGTTATTAGATTTGTGTTAGGGTTTCTTCTCTTTAACCAATGCCACCACTTTGTAATTGGGAGAATTGCTTGTTTCAATTCTAAAGTTTTCTAATTTTCTGAAATTGCTAAGTTTTTAAGGACCCTTCTTGGCTAGTGGTCATTCTTAATTTTAACTTAAATTTCTACTAATTCATCCACTAATTTTAACCACAAAAAGAAAAGTGATGTAGTTAAAAGTGAAAATTTAATTGATTAATAAAATTTATTAGCCAAGAAAATCAGTTTATTTTAGTGTCGATCTTATTTGAAGTCTATCAATTCTGTTTTATAATTTTTTAAATATGCATAAAAAAATACTTTTTCTCAAGGATTTTTTTTTTTAATATAAACTTAATACAAATGGTAACGTTTTTTCAAATTTAAGATGAAGATTATAATATTTATTTAAGTTAAATATGCAGTTAGATGAAATTGAAAGGTGTAGGGTAAAGCTAAAATATGATATTTTTCCTATTTTAATCATAATTATTTTAAAAAGAAAAAAAATAAAGCAATGAATGGCTTGTATATTAAATCATAACTGGCCTCCCCACAATGAGTTTTAAGAATAAAATGGAATTCCACTTTCAAATTTTGATGTTTGGATAATCACCATTCTCTTTGGTCAAAGTTATGACGATTTAAGATTGGATTGAATTTACGGTGACGTGACTTGGACTATCATTATCCTTTTTTTGCATAACTTTGACTAAAGTTATGTCTATTTAGTATTTAATATTTCATTTGATAATATTTTCATTTTTTTATTGTATGACTTATGATTTATGTTTTTCAATTTTTTAAAACAATAAAAAATACAATTTTCTTTAATTCTTGATTGAAAATCAAAATAAAAATATGTTTTGATAACAAAACGACGTCCCTTTCAAATTTTGTATAATCACCGTGCACTATAAGGAAAAAATGGAAAATATAAAGAAAAATAAAAAACAAAAAGATTATTTAATATATATATATATATATATTGTTTTTTAGGTAACTAAAATTAATCTACCAATTTGAGCTATCTCAACTGTTAAAACATCTATCTCCAAGTTCAATTCTCTATCCCATATATTATTGTATTAAAAGAAAACAAAAATTAGAAACTGATTCCTATTTGGTTTTATTTTCCATATTTTTTTTGTTATTATTTTCTCTTTTTTTTTTTTTAAGAAAAAATTCTTGTTTATAGAAATAAAAACTTGGTAGAAATTAGAAATAAAGAATAATTAATTCTTATATTTGTGTTTCATTCTTGGTAGTTCTGTGTGATTTAGGCACTCTCTTCTTTGAAAGAGTTTGAAAGAGTATTGTAGAAAGTGGGTCATAACCGAAACAAGATCATCCGAAACTAAACCATGTGATTATATCATTAGATTGTACAAGAAAAACTATATATTTAATGATTAAGATCGTAAAACCACATATAACAATAGCTACAATTCAACTTTCAATAATTTGTTTAATAGAGTCCAATCATTTCTAAAAAGATTTAAAATAGACTAAAACCTATTATACACAAGAACAAAAAAATCAAGGTATTACTTCTTTGAAGAAATGAAAACAAAAGGCAAACCCACACAAATTGCATAATCTTTGCATATATTGAATGTCTATCTATGTATCTATAAAAAAGGCAATCTACTGGACACAAAATTAGAGGTTCAAAAACTTATTAAATACAACATTGAAAGCTTAGAGACTTAATCTAAACCAGTGAAAACGGATCATTTCACCAATAATTTTACTAAAAAACTGACCTAATTTAAAATAGTGCCAGGTTTGGCACTGGCTGCAAGATTCTTTCATCAGTAATTTATCAGAGCATTGGAGAAAATGTAGGCTGCATCTTACGCACAGGATAACTAATATGGCTTATAAGTTCCACAGTAATAAAGTGTTTGAACGACAAAATCATAGAAGCAACAGCCTCACCAAATTTCTAGTAGAAATAAATAACGTCTCAAGATCTACTTACCCATAATAAAAAGAGCAAAATCCCAGAAACTGATGTGTCAAAACAATTTAAAATCATGACTACAGATTACTCAACTCTTTAAGCTGTAACTGCTGCTTGGCTTGCAAGCCTCTTCCTGGCCTCTTCAATTATAGATAATTTGACACCCTTGCCCTTTGGAAGGGATACCCATGGCTTCGTCCCCTTCCCGATTGTAAACACATTCCCAAGACGAGTTGCAAATTCATGCCCGGTTGCATCCTGAATGTGGATTGTTTCGAAGCTTCCCTTATGCTTCTCCCTGTTTTTGATCACTCCCACTCGCCCACGATTTCTTCCACCGGTAACCATCACAACATTTCCAACATCGAACTTGATGAAATCAGCAATCTTGTTTGAGTCAAGGTCCAGCTTGATGGTGTCATTCGCCTTGATCAGGGGGTCGGGATAACGGATTGTACGTCCATCATAAGTGTTCAGGTATGGGATGCCCTTTTGACCAAATTGCACTGAGCGAACTTTGCAGAGCTTGTACTGCAAAAATAAAATCAAACACATCACAAATCATCCAATTATGATAATTTCCCTTTAAGAATCTCACGTAATAATCAGGAGAAGAGAAAACAGCTGCCTTGAAGAAGTAATGAAGAAAACAAAAATGCAGAATGATTTTTAAAGATATGATATTCCATCTATACAAGTGTTAAAAATCTGTATTTGCAATTGCATCTTTTTTCCTGTGAATCCTAAACAGCATACATTCTATAAAACAGGATTGTTGTAACAAATAACAGGTAAAAGTTTGATATCAAAGAACAGTAGCTGACCTTAGCCTCTTCATCCCTGACTGAGTGAAGACGGAATCGACCTTTTGTGTCATAAAGAAGCCGGAAATTCTCATTTGTTTTGGGAATTGACACAACATCTAAAACAAAAAGGATGAGTTATGCTTAAAACATATATTAAAAATAATAATACAATGCCCATATGAAAGCATTGAAGCGAGTTAACACTCCATACCTTCCCTAATTCAGTTCATAAAACCAACAATAATTCCCAAACGGGGAAAAAAAAAGAGATTAATTGTGTGCATATTGGAACGGCACAGCTATTATGTTCAATTTTCAATAATTAGGGGAAATTAAACAGTACAATTACAAAATTGAAGATAAGCATACCCATGAATCCAGCAGGATATGTCTTGTCTGTCCTCACCTTAGCATCGACCAAAACATGTCGTTGCATTAAAATTGCAATTACCTCACGATATGTGAGAGCATATTTCAATCTGTTTCGCAAGATAAGAATCAACGGGAGGCATTCCCTTGATTTATGAGGTCCAGATGAAGGTTTGGGGGCCTACAAAGGGATTTTAAAGGTAGAACTAAATGTAAAAAAATAGATGTAATGCATAGTTTCAGAGTAAGAGTAAACTGAAATGTAACTACAAATTTTACTCACAAATGCACCACCAAGTTTGTCAAGCATCCAATGCTTGGGAGCATTGAGCCTCTTCAAATGCTTCTTCAATCCTCTTGCCTGCCAAAGCCAGACATTAATTTCAAAGACACAGTTATCTATCTTTAAAATCACTATCCAAGCACATACACAGAAATCCAGAGAGCACAAAACAATAACAAAAAAAAAAAAAGTGGTGAACAGAAATATGCTAATGATACTTACACAGTAAATCTTAAAGAAACCTTTTAGAAACACACAAACAAACTAAAATACATGGATGAAAACTCAATCAAGCAAACCAATCATACTTAATACAGAATGGCGAAAGTTCCATATTTTTGTGCACAACAATTGCTATCTCAACAAAGAAAATAGAAACGCAGGAACACATCACAATCTAACAAATCAGCAGGATCAGAAATCACCCAACACAAATACATTGGTCTCAAATTCTACGAAGATAAACAGAAACAAAATCCAAACGCAAACCGAAACAGCAATATTCAAGATATTAACGTAGAAAGAAGTTTGTAAAGAGATCCACTGACCATGGTTTCAAAGAGAAGTTCAACGGGGCTGAACCCTAGAGTGAGATTGCCGCCGGCGCCTGCGGTGAGAGAGCTGCAGCTTCTGGTGAGGCGAACGCGAGAGGGAGTGGTCCAATGGTGGTATTATGGAGAGGACTGAAATTAGGGCAAAGATTTTGGGCCCATGAACTGGTTTAGCAGAGAATATTTGGGCCGGGCCTTTGAGAAAAATTTTTGGACACTTTTGGGCTCGTGGGCCCAAATGTAAAGGAAAGTGTTTTGAATTGGATAATTGCAAATATAGCCTAATTTATATAATCAAATTACAAAAATATCATCTAAAAGAAACATTTGTAAATTATAGCAAAAATTAAAAAAACATATAATTCGAGTAATGGATTAATCACATAATCAAGATTGATAGTTTAATCTCATACTGTAATTATTGTTTGTTACAATTACTTTTAATGAATCAATATATAGCTATAGGTATAGAAATGATTAATGTGTTAAAAATACTATGTGTAATTATTTTTAGATATATTTATATAAAATATATTTTTTCAAATATTTTATAAAACTATGAGCACATTCAAATTTTCCTTTGAAATTTATATATGGTCACTTTTATTTTTGTTTTTATTATTTCAAATCTTTGTTTGTTCAAGTAAAATTAAAATTAAATGAATTAATATAAATTGCGTTTTCCACTGATTTTTTCACTAAATTTTGTACACTCCTTTTTCTCTCATTCTCTCCTCCCATCGATTTCTCTCTCTTCTTCGTCTCCACGTTCTTCCATAGTCCCACTAATTTTTCACTCTCCCTCTCTTACATACGTGGAATATTCATACCTTCTTTTCTCTCCGAGTTTCTATTATATAAAGGGAGAAGTACATCAGAAAGTAACACAAAAGAAAAAAAGGAAAAAATTATCATGGTAATCATATATTTTCAATTCTGATTTTTTTTTTCACTCTACTTTCAAATTCCCAAAATTTATGTTGTGATTTAATATTTGATTAGGAGACTAATTTTGCACTTTTATTTTAGGAGAAAGAATTTCATGAATGGGGTGTGATTATCTTCTATTCCTTTCTTAGTTAATATATTTGATGTCATTGCATGTTTAGTTAATTTTAAAAACTAGCTTTGTTTTGGAGGTTAGATATTTGAAATTTTAACTAATTTGAGATATGTTGATATTTATCCATTTGAATGTTGGTTCACTATCCATCTTTTGATTGCACACTTTTGAGTTGTATATATTTATCTTTCACACTCCTTAGATCCAATTTCATGCATCCAAAAATATTTTTAAAAAATTTATAAAACAGAATAGCTTTGATCATAATGTAATCATTTTTAAAAACTACAAAAATAGGGTAGCTTTAATTTTAAATATAAAAAAAAAGTAAATTAAATTAAAAAATTATTATACTATAGTATTTAATCACTCGTCACAATTTTCTTTATTAGTAAATTTATCGATTTTTTTTTTAGGTTTTGAATTTTTCTTTTCATTCTCAAAATCCTTGGATAAGATTAATATCCGACAAATCTGCTGAAATTAAAAAAAAAAAAAGCAAATATATACATATATATAGATATCACATATATATATCAAATATATATCAGCGGTCTATAAATTTCATCCCATTTTAGCAGCAAACAAATCATGTGCATGATTTTCACCCGGCATATACTTGACTATAAGGGGGCGTTCAATGTACGCGATTTAGACATCTTGGATTTATCTACCTATTCTTGAAATTCCTATCACAACTACCATATTTCTATATATATTTTTTAGAATACATTATTTTTATTTAAAAAAATCCTGGCAATTAGACATTAAATTCTTTTTGTTGGTAATTTACTATATTGAATTTTTTTTTATTTATCACTTGTCTCTAACTAACTATATATTTCTACTTTTGGCGATTTTATTTGACATTTCTTCTAGTTTTTGTCAATTCCTAGTTTATTCATGATTTCTTAGTTTTTTCTTGATTTCAGATTTGTGTGTTTGGTTACTTCTGAGTTTTGATTCTCTTTTAGACTATTTATTAAAGTTTTAAAGTGCATTAACATCTTCATTTCTACTTTTTGTTATGTTAATCCTTAAACTTTGTGACTGTTTTTTTTTTCTTTTTTGGCGATTTTATTTTTCATTTTTGGTTTCTTTCTAACATTTTGTTCTTGATTTATTAGTTTATTTTATAAGATTTTCTTTTTCACATTTCTTATTTATTTTCTTTCTTGTTGATCACAAAAAGCGAGGGCTAAGACATCTTTGCTTTCCTCTATTTTTTACCCACTTATTCCAATATTTTCCTCATAATATTGGGTTAATCTTATAATTAAGAATGCGGGTACATTTCATATTGTTGCTTGCTCCCTCACTCCCTCAACAATCTTCGTTGTTTCATTCTCAATATGTCGGCTTCGTTGCAAGTCTTTCACCTTCTTTCTTTTGATTCAGTTTAATATTATTGTTAATATGTTTATTAGAACTTCTCATTCCGCTTTCTCATTCATTCACCAATACTTCTCGGAGTCAAAGTCCTCTATTTTCTCACGTTATTCTACGGTTTTTCATTCTCGAATTTTCTATCGTGGAAAATCACGATGGTTTGTTGGATTTTTAATGTGTGAAAGAAAGTGAATTTTGAATGAATTGAACATTTTTAATTACAAAACAAATTCTTTGGTTCATTTGTCATTTTTGTTTCTTTTTGTCTTAATGTGTAACTTTGTAACTTTATGTGTTAAAAACACATATATATTAAACTTAAGTTATCTTAAGTGAGAAGTTTTTTATATTTACGTGGGTTAAAGTTATAACATTGTTTAATTTTGTGTGACAGGTTACATGTTTGGACAACTATATATAGTTGTGGTTTTCCGAGAAATCAAACTTTATCATTTGAGTTCTCCCTCCTCTCACGAGAATTCTCTCTTGGGGTGTTGAGAGCAAGTATCTAAGAGTTCTACCAAATCCGAGTAATTCGATGTTACAGTTCTATCAGAGTTATTTGTTGTATCATGTTGAGACGATCGCTGTAGTCTGCTAGCAACTTGTGCAGAGCGAATAATTGTATTTAGGTCAGCGCTATTGAAGTTTGTCTCAACTATATTTATCAAATTTTGGTGTTAGTTTTCAACATTTATTATTGTTTGTAGCCAGTTATGTTGTAAATTATTTGCTAGTGTTATTCATTTTACATATACATCATATATTTTTACCAACATAGTCATCTCAACCTCGGAAAGCACCGATTTCTTCTCTTGTGAAAAAGATCAGGGGAGACTTCTTCCAGCAACCCCTCAACTCTCCATTTGCTCGATACTCCCAATAAGTTGCATGCATTTTCCTCTATTTTGGTGATTATATTTCGCACTTATTCTTGTCGCTACGGTTTGTAACGCAGAGCGACCAACTTTTTCTCGAGAGGAGAATAATGGATTCACCACCAATTTTGATTTATAAGGTGTGACTGATCACCCAAATGTATGAAAAAAGATTTAAGTTATGTCTTTTGTATATGAGGAATGTATTAGCAAACCACAGCTCAATAATAA
Organism: Momordica charantia; assembly: GCF_013281855.1. Lineage (NCBI taxonomy): Eukaryota > Viridiplantae > Streptophyta > Magnoliopsida > Cucurbitales > Cucurbitaceae > Momordica > Momordica charantia. Next base: position 24,702,377 of record NW_028275167.1, on the reverse strand, counting down.
TTATTCTCATATTATTTTCAAAAAATTGACAATTAAAGAAAAGAATTTTATTCTTATTTTTAAATGTCCATTTTAACTATTTGAACTTAAATTTTTGGTTTGTTATTTTTTAAGACGTATTGAATGCTTTTAAAAATTGAAACATTTTCATAGCATGGAATGTCTTTATAATTTTTTTTTTATTTTGATGTTTTTTTACAACAAAATTTCCTTATAAAAGAGAATGACAAAAAAAAAAAGGAATATATATTATTTATTAAAAAAAAATATTTAACTACAAAAAGATGATTTTTTTAGGATAAAATGCAAATAAAATTTTTAAATTATTTAGACTATCTTTCTACAAATGTATTGGTTATTCTTTTTTCTTTTCTTTTTTTTTTTGTTTTTAAAAAGTTATCATTCCAAATAAATTTGTAACTCTCTATATATATAATATAATAATAATACCTAAACTAAACAAAGATAATAAAAATAATAACTAAATTAAACAAATATAATAAAATAATCTGACTAAATGTAACACAGAACATTACCCTATGAAAAAAACTAAATATGCCAATATTTATTTCATACAACAACAAATTAATAAAAAAAAATACTACTTTACTATCAAGTTATAAAAAAACAAAATAAAATAATATTATTTAAACACAATAATATATATTTTTTATCATTTGCAGGCTAGCCTGGCCTAAGGTACAAGCGAGGGTCTAAGGTAAGCTTGTTTTCCTCTTAACACTTCTTCTAACTGTCCCTGAACTCTCCCTTGCTCGGCTGCATTACTCAACCGATTGCGAGCATGCTGTCAACGTTCTTATAAAGTGTATAACACCTTCATTTTTGTACTTCGTTGCTCCATTCTCATTCTTCCGTCCTTGATGCTTAATTCCTAGTCTAATCTCATTATTAATATACTTATCGAAACTCATCTTTCAGCTTTATCATTCATCAATAATTTTTAGAATTGGAGTCCTTTATTTTTTCACATCTGTCTATGATTCCATTCTCCAATTTTCTATGACGAAAAATCGTTATGGTTTGGTCGTCTCCACCTCCGAAGGTATCGATATTCTGCCATTGACGCCTAGTGATTTCTTCTCTCGTAAAGAGATCGAGAATGAATGTAGACTTCTTACAGCAACCCCTCAACTCTCTCAACTGCATTACTACTTAGTCGTCGAGGATGCAGTCAATCTTCAAATAAGATGTATTACAGCTACATTTTTACTTTGTTTTGTTAATCTTGTTGGGGCTTTTTTCCGCTCTTTTGGTGACTTTATTTCACACTCATTCTCATTTCTTTCGATAAATTGTTCTTGATTTTTTAGTTTTTTTCTTTAGATTTTCTTTTTCCTCTTTTCTATTTATGGGAACTCCTCGTTCCGCTTTATTGTTCATCAATACTCTTCAAAGTTGGAGTCCCATATTTTTCTCACGTCTCTCTACAATCTTCTATTCTCATATTTTTTTGGTAAGAAATCCAGACATCGAGAGTGAACTTTCTACCTTTCAACTCTGCTAGATTACTCAACAGCCTACAAGGATATAGTAAACCTCCTAAATTAAATAAAGTGTGTAACCCCTTTTTTCTGTTTTATTAATGTTCCTGTTCTTTATTCCTTTTGGCAATTTTATTTGATACTTTCCTTATTGTTTCTTTGGATTCCCTGTTTATTTTTTATTTCTTAATTTTTTTCTTATTTGTTTTTTATTTTTGATTTGTACATTTGGTTCATCAGTTCTGATTCACTTGTAGAGTATCTAGCTATTTATTTGCTTTCTTGTTCATCATTTTGTAGGCCGGGCCTAAGGTTAGACTAGAAAAATGTTTGATCTATCTGATATGGGGAGAGAAATAGAGATGGGGGAGGGGAGGGGAGTGTCCATCAATACGTAGACTAATAAAATTTTCTTTCCTAATCTATAAGTGGAAGGAAATAGTAAAAGAAATGCTCTTACTATTACTATAATTTTGTATCTGTCAAATTAAAAACTCTTTATTTCTTTGCTTTCTAGTTTACTTCTTTAAATATAGTTTCTAAAATCTTCGTCAAATTTCAAAAACTAAACAATTCCCAATAATATTATTAAAGTACACGTAAGTCCCGGAAAAAATAATCTGCTGAAATGAAAATAGATATGAAGAACATGAAAATCAAAACATAACTAAGGAACCATACTCAAAAAATCAAAACATAACTAAGGAACCATACTCAATCTACAAGCTAAAGCTAACTAAGCAGTGAAAGGAAGAACCTGTGAACCCAGAAGAGATCAATTAAGCTCACAATTCATCACATAAGAGAAAGCTCGGAACATCATGTTTTTTAAAATCATAGACCTCACTGATCTATACCAGAAAAACTGTAACTTAAAATACAGTTTTCATTTTATTTCTTCATTTTCAGGATTTTTATATTCAGCCATCTATTTTGTATATTGATGGAACAAAAATTATGAATTTTGTTGAAATTATTGAATTTAGAAAGATTTTACTTCGATTTTTGGTAAAATTAGTGTGTATTTTAAAACAAAATGAACAAAAAGTAAAAGTTACAAAACTTATCTAAAAATAAAAGTCTAACATAAAATTAATGGCAAAGGTGTGATTCAAAATTGATACCTTAAAAGTCAATTTAAAACGATTTGAATTTTTCTAAAATCAATTTTTTTACCAAACATAATCAATGGGAAGAAAGTGATTTTAGCAATACAATGACAATTGATTTCGATCCAAATAACTCCCAAACCTTTTTGGCTTTTAATCCTTAAAAACCATTAAAAATAGTTTATATTTTGAATTAAATTTAATTCTTACTTCAATTATAATGGGATCCAATGCATCTTTCTGATTTAATGATCATATTCTCGCCCATCATCAAATAGAGAATCACCCTTTTCAAGGATTGGATATATATTAAATGCTCTAATATTATTATTTTTAAAATAAATATATCAAATGCTCTGCCATTTCTCCTTCTGTTCAGATACCATATTTTACAATTTTTCTCTGAACGATTTATATATTAAATTTTACATTCAATATACTTAATATTGATTTCCTTTTTAGCAGTGTTAATCTTTTTGTTACATCAAAAGAAAAAAAAAGTAGTTTTAATCTTCTAAATTAAAGCCTTTTTAAAATTTAGAGAACTTTGGAATTGAAATTTCCCGATTAATTAGATGTTTACAATAAACTTTAAATCTCATCAAATAGAAAGTTTTACAACTTTTCTGTTATATTCTTAACTAATATCAACCAAAAGTAACATTTAGACCTTGTTTCTGTATTTTGCAAACAGAAGTTGTATTCAAAATAGTCTGTTTTAACGTTTAACAGTTCAAATTAAAATGCCAATTAACAACATGATATTATTTTATTTTTTTTTGAAGAAAAAGAGCACTACTCTACTCGTTAAAAACAAAAAGTATATGTCAAACGGTCTTGATAGAATTTCATACCATATTTTACAAATTCCCCAAACTATTTATATATTAATTACATCAATATACACGACCTCCTTTTTTAGTGGTGTAACTTTAATTTTAAATAAGTATATTTGAAATTTAACCGCATATTCATTGAATTTTTTAAAAAATTTCTAAAATATTTAACTTTCTAACTTATTTTAAAATAATGCTTCTAAAAATAATTTTTTACTTTCAAATTTAATTTCTGATTGGCTAGAATTTTGAAAAGCTATATTTTATGCAAACAACAAAGGAGAATAAAAAAAGGGTAATGTTAATAAAAAATTAAATAAAGGGAAGGAGGGTAAATACCTAACTAAATCTACTATTGACTCATTCTCTAAGTTATTAGATGACAAAGAAAACAACGTGAATAAAAGGACAACGACGAACAAAACACGAACAATCAGCATAAAGACACAAACATAAAACAAAACTAAGGTTTAACATAAAAACAAACAAACATTCTCTAACTAATTACTCACTGCAAGCTTTCACAGTCAGCAATGCAATAAAAGAATATCAAACAAAAAGTTTGAACACTCTCCAGTGCTATAACTTATAAAGAACAACAAAAACAATGAACATTCACAAGAAAGCAAGAAAAACAAACTACTTAAACAAAACAAAAGTTTAACAAACACAAACATAAAAACAAACAAATATTTCCTCTAACTAATTTCTCACTACAAGATTTCACAGTCAGCAATGTAATGAAAGGAATATCAAAGAACAAAAAGTTTGAACACTCTCCAGTGCAATAAAACTTACAAAGAACAATAAAAATAATGAACATCCACAAGGAAGCAGGGAAAAACAAGCTACAAGCTGCTCCCCAAAAATTAAAGCATAACCAAAACAAATAATAAAATCCTAGGAACCAAAACAAATGTTCAATTAAGATAACCTATAATTGGTATTAGAATGGGAAGGGACGGAGAGATGAAATGAAAAATAAGTACTTCCACCCCTCCAAATAGTAACAACAGTTTAAAATAATTGATGCACATATTTTACGCAATAACTTCATAGTTTGCCAACTAAACAAACAAAACATAAAAAATGTCATCATAATACTACAAATTTGAAATTGACCATTGCAATTCATAAAGAATAACAAAAACAGCCAAGAACAAAGCTAAATGATCATAGTTCAACATCGATGGCTAGATATCTACTAGGACAATAAATGGAGATATATTTATGATTATATAAATAAGCAAACAGTAAATAATAAGCTCAGCCAACTGCACAATAATCAAACCAAAGAACCTAACAACTACTACTAAATCTATATAGTTCAATAATACTAATAATGATAAATGTTTTATTTCACTAACATTGAAACACGATATTCGAATAATAGGGAGAAGAGGAGGAAGAGGGGAGACTGGAAACGGGAAAAGTGAGGGAGAAAGGAAGAGACATCATGTCAAAGTTAAACCAAAGATAATAATGCCATAATAATATAACGACTCTAAACATCAATTTAGATCAATCAAATGGTAATAAGAATAAAACAAAAACCTACCTATTATACAATAAGAGAGAGAGAGGAAGTAGGTGGGAAGGGAGGATGGAGAAAAATATCGATGTACCTATAATCTAAAATTAAAAATAAATAAAAATCTTAAACCTTAGCAAGGGAAGAATGGAGGAAGCACAGAGTGTACACTCTTAACTCATTTTCTTACTAATTTCTCCATACAACGTTTAATATACAGTTATGAAAGGACAGAATATCAAAGACATAAAAGTTTTAACACTCTCTTATCAACATCCATAAGGAAGAACAAGCTAGTAAGTAAGGACAATCAATGGGGATCAAAAATATTTATAAGCAAACAGCAAACAATAATCTCAGCAAGCTAGATAGTGCTCCCCAAATAAAAATAATAAATAAACAATAAGATATGGAACAAATACAATACAATTAATAGAAAACTGTCAGTAATAGTCACCCGAGAAGCTAACTACTACTAAATCTATCTAATTAAATATATACAAAAAATAACAAACATTCAATTAAAATATCATTGGAACACAATCCAACAACGGGAAGGGAGGGAGAAAGAGAAAGGAAAAGAGGAAAGGGGAGGAGAGAGGAAAGAGAGGAAATGAGAGGAGAAGAGAGACAACATGAAGACCAAGTGCTCCCTCCAAAGTCCAAACAATATCAATAGTGTAAAACGAATCCTTGTATCAATCAAGTTACCTACATTATTTTGAAATTTACCATTTCAATTTATGAAGAATAACGAAAAAGCACCATCAATTATAAGGAAAGCAGGAATAACCTGCTATAAGATTGTAGTTATAAACGTCAGCAAATAATAATTGTTGTAATATGAACTAGAACAATAAATGGAGAGAATTATTGATGTATTTGTCATCAAAAACTAAAGATTCAGGCTTTGTATAAATAAGGAAATGGTAAAAAAATAATCCTAACTGCTCCTAATTAGAGAAGCTAACTACTACTACTAAATTTACCTAATACAATTAATCACAAACGTTTTATTCAAACAACATTAAAACACGATACTCAAATAATAGGAAGAGAGAGAGAAAGAGAAAGAGGAGGAAGGAGAGAGGAGAGGAGGAAGAGAGGGAAAGGGAGAGGGGCGTAGGGAAGGAGGAGAGGGAAGAGAGAGAGAAGGGAGGTTGAACGAGGAAGGATGGAGAAGAGAGGAAGCAGGGGTGGAGAAGAGAGGAAACAGGGGAGGGAGAGAGGGAGCTCTTCTATTGTTATTAAGTAGAACCTAAAAATTCTTTATCAAAGTATTAAGCAATTTATTTACTTTCCTCAAGAACTGAAGGTAAAAAATAAAAAATCACTATCTAGAATCTTATATACACGCAGACAAATGTGATTTTATGGAGAAAACATTACTTAAAACAACCACTAAAACAACAACCAAACAACATGACCAAACAACAACTCATGGTCCAAATAACAACCAAAATAAAAAATGACCAAAGCAATAAACAAACAACAAACACGACAACTGCCAATAAAAAGTAGATAAATAAAAGATGTAGCAGTAATGTACACACAAAGAGGGGAAAGAAGCAAGAACTAGAAGACCGTAGCTATAGACTGTATAAATGAATGAAAACTACAACCTTTCACACTCAGTAATGAAAGGAAGGAGTTTAAATGCATAATAAAACATACATAAAAGTTTTGTAACTCCATCAAAACAAATAAAGAATCACAAGTTTTGTCACTCCATCAAAACAAATAAAGAATCACAAAATTAAAGGGAGGGTGGGAGAGAAGAGATAGAGACAAAAAAGGAGAGTATGAGGAGATACAGGAAGGAAGGGCTGGATGAGAAAGAGAGAGAGAGAAAGGGTGGAAAAGTGGATTCAATAGCTTGGTTGATGGAAGATCCTATTGACAAGGCTCCTTGACATGGAGAACCCACTAAACAAATCAACAAACCAACAAAAAAGAGAGAGACTGAGAGGCATTAAAAACAATAAATGGATAAAAATACTCATATAATCCTCATCTAAAATAAAAAATAGAACATTGAATAATAAACCAACTCTAGGAGACAATGTTAAGAACAGCGGTACCCCGAATACCCCCAAGTATCTTCACAATAGTATGATATTGTCCGCTTTGGACATAACCCACTTTGCTTTTTCGTTTCACCCAGAAGGCCTCGAATACCCCCATTAGATCACTCCCTTCCCTGGCCATCCCTAGCCAATGTGGGATTTTGTTTGCACCCTCCTTACAAAGCATCCTCCCCTCGAACAAAATATCATTGAGCCTCCCCTCACTCATCTGTCTACTCTCGAAACTTAAAGGAGCTTGCTCTTATCAAGGCTTTCGCCATACATTGATAGAGTACGCCCGCAGATTACACCATGACTACACCTCCGAGGATCACCACTTCTTTGTTCGACACTCGAGAATTCTTTTCTTTTTTTGGATAAGACACTCGAGAATTCACCGACATAGCCAGGTTTAGACCATGATTCTGATACTACTTGTTAAGGACAACGGTACCCAAGTACCCTCTCGTATCTCCACAGTGATATGATATTGGGCATAATCCTAACAACTTTACTTTTGGTTTCATCCAAAATGTCTCACAAGAGATAATTGTCCTCTCTTATATACCATGGATCACTCCCTTCCCTAGCCAATGTGGTTTGCACTTTCCTTACAAACCTAACCATCCTCCCCTTGAACAAATTACCATTGAACCTCTCCTCAAGTAGTCACTCATATCTACTTTCGGAACCTGAACGAGAGCTTGCTCTTATCCAAGGCTTATGCGCCATACCTTGATAAAGCACACCCGTGGATTACACCATGACTACACCTCCGAGGCTCACCACTTCTTTGTTCGGCACTCGAGGATTCACCGACACAGCTAAATTTAAATCATGGCTCTGATACCACATATTAAGGACAACGATACCACATATTGTCCGCTTTTGGCATAGCCCTCATGACTTTGCTTTTGATTTCATCTAAAAAGTCTCGTACCAATGGAGATAATTTCTCTCTTATGTACCATGGATCACTCCCTTCCACAGCCAATGTGGAACATTGTTTGCACCCTCCTCAAACCTAACAGACAATGTAACCAAAACAAATCCTCCCAACTAAATAATATTGAAATACAATACTCCAATAAAGAGAGTAGAGAGAGGTATAAAGAGAGGTAGGGGGAAAAAGGAAAGAAAGTCGAGGGCAGGGGAGAGATAGAAAGAGAGGAAAAAAGAGAGAAAGAGAGAAAGAGAGGGCGAGGAGAAAGAGATAGAGGATGATAGGAAATGAGAAGAGAGCTACTGGTATTCCATGCATAAACATAATGGCTCTAAACTTAAAAGACTACTCAAGTAGGCATTAATAGGAACAAACTTAAAGTAACTAAAGACTATTTAATTTAAATCAAAATGATCCTAATTAAATAATACCTCAAGTTCTCATTTGTTTCTCTTCAACAGGCAACCAAGTTCTCCATTTTAGAGTCTCAGCTAGGAAAAAATGCATGTGGATGGGACAACAAAACTTCCCATACCTGAAAATAAAGAAGAGAGCCACTGGTATTCCACGCATGAACATAATGGCTCCAAACATAAAAGACTACTTAAGGAGGCATCAATAGGAACAAACTTAAAGTAACTAAAGACTATTTAATTTAAATCAAAATGATCCTAATGAATAATACCTCAAGTTCTCATTTGTTTCTCTTCAACACACAACCAATGAACCAAGTTCTCCATTTTAGAGTCTCTGCTAGGAAAAGTGCATGTGGATGGGACAATAAAACTTCCCATACCTGAAAATGAAGAATTAATTCTCAAAAAAGCAAAAACAACCGAACAACAACAAAAATGACAAAAATAATTAACAATAAAGAATGACCACAAAACTATCAATATTAATTGATTGAAAGAGAAATGCAGCAGGAAACCCAATACTTATGATACCATTAAGAAACTTGTGATACCTGCCTACGGGAATAGAGACATATAAGATATACACCTAAGTGTTTGACTGCAAAAGAGAATGGATAAACATATAACCGAACCGAAAGTAGGGAAAACACATTAGTATTTGAAAAGATGCAAACAATTAACATACTTTAGAACATTGATTGAAGAGGAACTCAACTCACATTGGATAAGCATCATCTTCTGTTTTAAAATGTCAAGAAGTGCTTCTCTACTGAATACTCACCATCATTTGATTCATTTCCACCAGCGTGTTCAAGTTGGATTAATCAAAACTTACCACCTCTTGGATTACCTTTTAGCTTTCTAATTGTCTTAGGTGGTTGAAATGGGTGAGGATGAGAACAATGTCTTTCAAAAACAGCACCGGATGGAATGAGAAAACCTTCAACCATACTAAAGTCACACCCGCAACTAATAAAAAACTAATAAATACAAGCCCGATGAGGGGGAAATAAGCAAATAAAGAAAACAAAACAGAATATGATGCTCCAAAGCATGGTGTACTCACGCATCTTCCAATTTTCTTGTACCTCGCACTTCAATAGAAACTTCTGCGTCTCTATTTGCATCTAACTACTGCTTCCTTAACAAAAACTACTTACTTTCACACTATCGCTTTGTAGACAAATAGCCATATGCAGCAACAATTCGAGATAAATGTATCAAAACATTACCATCAGAAAGAATCGCAAGAAAAAAAGTGAAAAGAATAAACCTGACCAACACAATGCCCCTTTCCACGATTGAGTATCGTTGAGCTCGGGTGACCACGCCGCGTGACAAATACAATACTAGGATATTGAAGACATTGAAGACAGTACACAAGAGCTAAAAATATGAGATCAAAATAAGATTCACTTTCATCCAAACTTACCATTAGGAAACCATTAGGAAACTTGTGGTGTTCTATAACTAATTTTAACTTTCGAAGCCAATTTCTAATTGACTTAGGAATTCGAAAAGCAACATGAAATTATGAAAACAACAAACCACATGAAAAATAAAATAAAGAAAGAGTAATGGTAATAAAAGTTAAATAAAGGGAAGGAGTAAATACCTGACTACATATACCATTGACTCATTCTTTAGGTTATTTATATTGCAAGGGAAAAGATACATCTCACAACTGAGATGAAGGCACAACATGAATAAAGAGACCATAGACTAGAAAGACAGCCAGGCCATAAAGGATAAAGACACAAACAAAACTTGAACAAATAGCATAAAGACACAAACATAAACAAATGTAAAGGTTTAAGTCGGTTTAACACAAACACAAACATAAAAACATAAAAACAAACAAACATTCTCTAACTAATTTCTCACGACAAGCGTTCACAGTCAGCAATGCAAGGAAAGAATATCAAAGACCAAAAATTTTGAACACTCCAGTGCAAGAACTTAAAAAGAATAATAATAAAAACAATCAACATCCATAAGGAAGCGAAAAAAAAACAAGCTAGAAGCTGCTCCCCCAAAAATACAAACCTAACCAAAACATATACAATAAAATCCTAACCAAATACAATCAACCAAAACAAATGTCCAATTAAAATAACCAATAATTGGTATTGAAATGGGAAGGCAGGGAGAGAGGAAATTAAAGACTAAGTGCTCCCTCCCCTCCAAAATAGTAACAATAGTTTAGAATAATTGATGCACACATTTTACACAATAACAACATCATATTTTGCCAACAAAACAATATCCAACTCAACAAACTAAACATAAAAATGGTCATCATAATACTACAATGCCCCCGTTAACATTCACATTATTTAAAAATTGACCATTGCAATTTATGAAGAATAATAACAAGCAAGAACCCCATGATGGCCACCTACCCTAGAAATTAGTAATTTCTATGTGTTTTCCAGCACTAAATGTTCTAGGGTCCAGATAGTTGTCCTGTGAGATTAGTCGAGATGCACCTAAGCTGGCCCAGACACTCACGGATATCAAAAAATAACAATAGCCAAGAACAAAGCTAAACACTCATATAGTTAGTCAACCTCGATGGATATGTTAGGACAATTAAGGGAGAAAAATATTTATGATTATATAACTAAACAAACTGTAATCAATCTCAACCGACAGGACGACATTCCTAACCAAAAGCTAACAACTACATAATCTATGTAGTTCAATAAATACAATTAATAACAAATGTTTCATTTCAATAACTTTGAAACACGATATTCGAATAATAGGTAGGGAGGGAGAAGGACTGGGAAGGAGGAAAGAGAAAGAGATGGAAGGCGGGGGGGGGGGGGGGGGGGGGGGGGGGGGGGGGGGGTCAAGACACAGTTTACATCTACTCTTAACTCATTTTCTTACTAATTTCTCACAACATTTCACATTCAGTTATGAAAGGAAAGAATATAAAAAACAAAAGTTTTAACACACCCCAGTCAACATCCATAAAGTAGGAAAACAAGCCCCAAATAAAAATAATAAATAAACAATAGGCTATGGAACAAATACAATACAATTAATGGTCAACTGTAAGTAATAGTCACCCAAGAAGCTAACTACTACTAAATCTATCTAATTACACATATACAAAAAATAAAAAACATTCCATTAAAATAACATTTGAACAAAATTCAACGATAGGAAGGAAGGGAAAAAGAGGGAGGAGAATAGATGAGGGGAAGAGAGACAACAAAAAGACCAAGTGCTCCCTCCAAAGTCCAAACAATATCAATAGTTTAAAATAATTGATGTACACGTTTACGTCATTTCACACAATAACATGTTTTACACCAACAAAACAACATCCACATCAATACACATTAAAGATAAAAAAATTGTCATGTAACACAAGGGATCCGGTTACCTACATTATTAAAAAATTTACCATTGCAATTTATGAAGAATAACAAAAAAACGCCATAATTAAGGAAAGCAAGAATAACTTGCTAAAAGATGTAGTTGTGGACCTCGGCTAATAATAATGGTAAATATGAACTAGAACAATAAATGTAAGAAATATTTATGCATTTCTCATAAAAAACTAAAGATGTGGGGCTTTATATAAATTAGCAATGGTAAATAATAGTCCTAACAGACTACCCCAATCCAAACCAGAGAGGCTAACTACCACTAAATCTACCCACTTAATCACATACGTTTCAAGCAAATAACATTGAAACATGATACTCAAATAATAAAATAATAGGAAGGAAGAGAGAAAGAGGAGAGAGGAGAGGGAAAGGGAGAGGGGAATATCGGAGGGTGGGAGGGAGATTGAGGATGGAGAGGACAGGGAAGAGAGAGGGAAGGGAGAGCTCTTCTTTTGAATGACTTATTGAGTAGAACCTGAAAATTCTTTGTTTCTATATGTCCAAGAGTATATTAAGCAATTTATTTACTTTCTCAAGAACTAAAGGTAAAAAATAAAAAATAAAAACTATCTACTATCTTATATACATACAGACAAAAGTGATGTTATGGAGAGCTCTTCTTTTGAATGACTTATTGAGTAGAACCTGAAAATTCTTTGTTTCTATATGTCCAAGAGTATATTAAGCAATTTATTTACTTTCTCAAGAACTAAAGGTAAAAAATAAAAAATAAAAACTATCTACTATCTTATATACATACAGACAAAAGTGATGTTATGGAGAAAGCATTACTTGAAACAACCACCACTACCAAAACAAAAAAATAACCACAATGACAACCAAAGAACAACTCACGGTCCAAATAACGACCAAAACAAAAAATGACCAAAGCAACAAACAACAACCACGACAACCATCAATAGAATGTAGATAAATAGGAAAGGCAGCAGTAACGTACACGCGAAGAAGGGAAAGAAGCAAGAACATGAAGCTAGAAGGAAGGAGTTTCAAATGCACAATAATACATAAATAAAAGTTTTGTAACTCCATCAAAACAAATAAAGAATAACAAAAACAACAAAAGCAAAAAAAACAGACAAAAGGAGGGTGGGAGAGGAGAGACAAAAGGAGGAGATTCTGGAAGGAAGGGCAGCATGGGGAAGAGAGAGAGAGAAAGCAATATGAAATTATGCAAACGACAAACATCGTGAAAGAAAAAATAAAGGGTAATGGTAATAAAAATTAAATAAATGGTAATGGTAATAAAAATTAAATAAAGGGAAGGGCGTACCTAACTACATCTACTATTGACTCGTTCTCTGGTTATGTATATGCCAAAGTAACACAACATGAATAAAGAGACAACATCGAAGAAAACATGAACAAATAGCATAAAGACACAAACATAAACAAAGCAAACACAAATACAAAAATTCTCTACCTAAATTTCTCACTACCTACCAGCTTTCACAGTCAAGGAAAGAATATCAAAGACCAACAAGTTTAAACACCCTACTCGGTGCAAAATTTTATAAAGAACAATAAAAACAATCATCCACTAGGAACCAGAAAAAACAAGCTACAGGCTACTCCCCCAAAATATACAAGCCCAACCAAAACAAATACAATATAAACCTAACCAAATATAATCAACCAAAACAAATGTCCAATTAAAATAACCAATAATTGGTATTGGAATGGGTAGGGAGGGAGAGGAAATGAAGACTAAGTGCTCCCTCCCCTCCAAATAGTAACAGTAGTTTGCCAACATTTTACACAATAACATCATATTTTGCCAACAAAACAATATCAAACTCAACAAACTAAACATAAAAAATGACATCATAATACTACAATGCCCCTATTACCCTTCACATTATCTCAAATTGATCATTGCCATTTATAAAGAATAATAAAAACAGCCAAAAATAAGCTATGATCATAGTTAGTCAACATCGATGGATATATACTAGAACAATAAATAAAGAAAAGAATTTATGATTATTTAAATATACAAACTGTAAACAACAATCTCAACCGACTGCATGATAATCCTAACCAAAGAAGCTAACAACTACTAAAACTTAGCAAAGCAAGAATGGAGAAGCCAAGATAGCTAAAAGCTAATAGCAAATAGTTTCTCCCCAAAAAAGAATAACAAAAAGCACTAGACTATGGAACAAAAACAATACAATTAATAGTCAACTGTAAATAATAGTCACCAAAAAAAAAAGTCGCCAAAAAGCTAACTATTTCTAAATCTATCTAATTATAATTAAACAAATACAATAAATAACAAATATTCAATTAACATTGGAACAAAATCCAACCATGGTAAGGGAGGGAGAAAGAGGAAGGAAAAGAGGAAAGGGGAAACAAGAGGAGGGGAAGAGAGACAACAGGAAGACCGAGTTCTCCCTCCTAACAATATCAATAGTTTACCAACATAACATGTTTTACCAACAAAACAACATCCACTTCAATACAAAGTTAAAGATAAAAAATTTCATAATAACACAAGGGATCCTTGCATCTATCAAGTTACCTACATTATTTTGAAATTTACCATTGCGATTTATGAAGAATAACAAAAAAGCGCCATCATTTATAAGGAAAGCAAGCAGGAATAACCTGCTAAAAGATTGTAGTTATAGACCTCAGCAGGTAATAGTTGTAATATGAACTAGAACAATAAATGGAGAAAATATTTATGCATTTCTCATCAAAAACTAAAGATATGGGGCTTTATATAAGCAAATGGTAAATAATAATCCAAACTGACTACCCCAATCTTAAACAGAGAAGCTAACTACTACTAGAACTACCTAATACAATTAATCACAAATGTTTCGTTCAAATAACATTGAAACACGATAATCAAATAATAGGAAGGGAGAGAGAAAGAGGAGGAAGAGAGAGGAAAGGGAGAGACGAATAGGGATGGAGGGAAGGAGATTGAGGATGGAGAGGAGAGGGAAGAGAGGGAGAATGAGGAAGGAGGGAGAGGAAAGGAAAAAGGGGAGGGAGAGATAGGAAAGAGAGAGGGAGGAAGCTCTTCTTTTGGATAACTTATTTAGAACCTGAAAATTCTTTGTTACTATATGTTCAAGGATATATTAAGCAATTTATTTACTTTCCTCAAGAACTGAAGGTAAGAAATCAAAAATCAATATCTAGCATCTTATATACACACACAAACAATTGTGACAATATGGGGAAAACATTACTTAAAATAACCACCACAACCAAAACAAAAAGAACCACAACGACAACCAAACAACAACAACTCATGGTCCAAATAACAATCAAAAATTAAAAAAACAAAAACAAAAAAAATACCAAAGCAACACAAATAACAGCCACAACAACCAAAAAAAAAAAAAAGAAAGCAGGTAAATAGAAAATGCAGCAGTAATGTACACGCAAAGAGGAAAAAGAAGCAAGAACATGAAGCTAGAACTGGAAGACTCTAACGTTTCACACTCGATAATGGAAGGAGGAGTTAAAAATGCACAATAATACATACATAAAGTTTTGCCCCTTTTCAAGATTGATCGTCGTTGAGCACGAGTGACCACACCTCATGACAAATACAACACTCCTGGGTTCCTTTGTTAGTAAGAAATGATTAGAAACCACCCCGATAATACTAAGATATTGAAGACATTGAAGACAGTACACAAAAGCTCAAAATATGAACAAGATGAAGAGAAGCAGGTATCTGGATGGAAAAGAAAAAATAAAAAGAGGGACCTACAACAAATTTTCTGAGCCGTACATAATGGGACCTTTTAAGCATTAGTGTCATAATTAAATTTCTGAAGAACCATTCGAGTAACCGCAGCTTCTATCCACCAAGAGTTTAAAGCCTTGCCACTTCCCAATCCAATGTTTGGATTGTAAATAGAATTTATTTCACGGGTCATTTATTTGGTTCATAATATAATACCATTAGGTTAGGTTCAAACATATATATGGTTGCTCATATTTACACAAGCTAAGCAAACATGTAACCATATTATCATTCTATCCACCACTACGTCAGGAAAATCATATCTAAGGAGGCTATTCATACAATAGTGAAAGAGAAAATGACCATCTTGAAAAAAAGAGGATTCAATAGCCTCGAGTCAAGGCACATTGACCTAGAGAAAGGTATCAGAACATTACCATCAGAAAAGAATCGCAAGAATTGCTAAAATAAAAGTGAAAAGAAGAAACCTGACAAACACAGTGCCCCTTTCCAAGATTGATCATCGTTGAGCATGAGGGACCACGCCTCATGACAAATACAACGCTGCTGAGTTCCTTTGTTAGTAAGAAATGATTAGAAACCACCCCATTATACTAAGATATTGAAAACATTGAAGACAGTACACAAGAGCTCAAAATATGAATAAGAGGAAGAGAAGCAGGTGTGTGGATGGAAAAGAAAAAAAAATGAGGGACCTACAATAAATTTTCTGAGCTGTAAGTAATGGGACCTTTTAAGCATTAGAGTCATAATTAAATTTTCTGCAGAACCATTTTCGAGTAATCGCAGCTTCTATCCACCTAGAATTTAAAGCCTTGCCACTTCCCAATCAAATGTTTGGATTGTAAATAGAATTTATTTCACGGGTCATTTATTCGGTTCATAATATAATACCATTAGGTTAGGTTCAAACATATATATGGTTGCTCATATTTACACAAGCTAAGTATACATGTAACCAGATTATCATTCTATCCACCTCTACGTCAGGAAAATTATATCTAAGTCTAAGGAGGCCATTCATAATCCAACAACAAAACTAAAAAATCAGTATATGAAAATTCAAATCTAAATTGACTTTTTTATTCGAGCTAATCTCATAACATAGTTGAATGCAAACACTGCTTTTACCTTAAAAATAACAAACATAACTTAATCCTTACCGCGCAAAATTTCTGCTCAAGTAGAGTCACAACAGCCAGCTGGGCAAATTTCCGCCTAACAGATCAATATGTAAAGGAAGAATATCAGGTGATTTGCTGCAAAGAGAAACGAAAGATGTTGATCACCACTATTTTAAATACTTTCTACGAATATTATGAAAAACATTGTGAAACTGTGTGCAAGGGTAACATATACCACATTGAAAGAAACCTTTAAAATGCAATCTCTTCAGTTCTGCTATATTATCCATCCAACAATGGCTTGCAGTACCCTTTACCATCCTCAATATCCTTTTATGAAAATTCTCTCCTTCATTGATGAGGCAAATTAGGTGTAAAAAAAGGGTACGATGATAAATCACACTACAAAACAGAAAAGAGATCACCTGCATTGGTTTGATGCCAAAGCAAACAAAAAATCTTATGAGCCTTTATATTCTTGATCCAATTTCAAGTAAGAAGACAAGACATACCCACATAACCATATCCTCCTTCAATCAAGATTTCTAGATGTGGAACCTATAAAATGAGTTGTAGCAAGATGAAGCTACTGAGCGTGTATCTATAATAATACAATAGTCAAAATTCAGAATTTCAAGAGTTTACTTACAAGGACACCCTTTCTCATCTTACCTTTAAGAAGGGATATAAATTGTGCTTCAACTGCCTGACTCAATGAAACTGGACCCCATGGACTAGAAATGCCCACAAATTACATAAACTTTTTTCTGGAAAAATTGCATTAGAGTATCTACACCTTCTCCCAAAAAATTTTAATGAAACAAGAGTTTTAGCATTTTACCAATCACTCGCCAACATTTGTTCTAGATAAACACCAGCACACTGTAACTGGATCCTGCAAATCTGTAGTCAAATGAATCTTTGTCGTACTAGCATTTTCTATTACAAGAACCTAGCATAATGAAAATAATTAGAAAACAAAAATGGCCTTTGAAAAAGAGGAATTGGAAAAAATAACATCATTTTCCTACCAGAAGATCCTTACCACGATCATGTTCTTCCTTTAGTTTAACATATGTCAAGGCTTTTGGCTTAGCTGAATATGTTTCCTCTATATGTTGAGGACATTTTTATTTACAAGTTGCATAAGGTCCCTCTGCTTTCTTTGAATTTTTTCAACTCCAACGTATTTTGAGCCTGCAATAGCTTTGCTTCTTTAGTTTATATTTCTCCTTCAGAGAGCAACTTTTCCTTCGCTTCTTCAAATTCCCTCTAAATAATCATGGAGAACAAACAAGTAAAATGAGTAATGAAATGACATATGAAAGGATACCTGCTTTGGGCCGGTGAGTTAGAGAGACAGGGAGAATAAATATCCCTCACAGTGTAATTAGCTTCCCTTGATTTCTCCCAACTTATGTATGCTTGAATTTTAACAAGTTCGTCAGGAATTGTCTTTTCTTCCAGAGTGGATAGCTCTATCAGTTCCCTGCCATCATTTTCTTTGGTCAGTTTGGCTCCGAGATCTTGTAATGGTAGCACCCCTGCTGCAATAACTTAGCTCGAGCTGCTTTATACTCCTACAGTCTAATGAAATTTTGTTAAAAGTTGATAATCAGCATCAAGCAAAAGGGTACATAAAACATATCTACTGATCGATCAAAAAACCTCTCTTCTGTGATAATCGAAAATAAATTTCAAAGAATAAGGTCTTGGTGGCATTTATAGCTTAATAACCAGTTTTAATGCACAATGAAATCTTAGGAAATAACAACGTAGTTGAATTCCACCTACAAAAAACTTTAAACTTCCTTACAATCTTGTCCAATATAATGTTGAACTTTTGTTATTTGTTTTATACTAAACACAAGTTAAATGTGAATTTAAAAGTGGACTAAAAAACAAATGTAGAGAGTATGATGCAATTCATCTGAAGGAACAAAAGTAAATTGAAAGTTTGAAGAGAGTTCATCCCTGCATGCTCCTTTTGTATAGTTTACATCATTTTGCCCTTTCTTTCCCATAGTACAAGATCTTCAAGGAACTTTTCTTGCACCTGTAAGATAAACATGAATGTTTGTCATTGTTCTTATCTGAATAAAAAATTTGAGATGCAAAAGCACAAGACCTGTGAATTGAGCAGTCACTAGCTTCAATGTTCTTGAAAAACAAAATCCGTAAAGAAGTCATACCGTTTATTATGGGCTGTATTGACAAGTCGTCCTCAGGTGTAAGGATAGAATTGAAACCAGACTGCCAAAACGGAAAAAGAAAACAAGAGATTCAATTATCTGATGGAATAAATTATAGGACTTCAAAACTTACTTGAAACTTACTTTCAGAAAAGGAGTTCTAAGAGCTCTGGTCTTAAATTAGAGATGCAAAAGCACAAGACCTGTGAATTGAGCGTTCACTTGCTTCAATGTTCTTGAAAAACAAAATCCGTAAAGAACTGCTTATTATGGGCTACATCAAGTCAGACAAACTCTGCTTGTATTGACGAGACGTCAACCTCAGTTGTAAGGATAGAATTTAAACCAGACTGCCAAAAAAGAAAAAAAAAACAAGAGATTCAATTATCTAATGGAATAAATTATAGGACTTCAAAACTTACTTGAAACTTACTTTCAGAAAAGGAGGTCTAAGAGCTCTGTTCTTAATATTTCAGATCCACCTGGGCTAAACAGTAAAAACTACACTAGTTAAAGCTAATGACATACCCAAAAGAAAAAAAAAAACCGGAAAATAATATGTGATTACAGAATTGATCACTATTAGAGAACCAATATGAATGAATGAATTTTTAAATCAACAAAATCTCAGAGTTTCTATTGAGGTTCCATCTGGTCAATAATGCCAAATAACTTTCATAGCCGTCCTTTACCGTACTCTTAATTTCAATAACTAATTTAAGATACCTTGCATAGTGGAAGTCTCTTGGGTGTTTTTGTTACATAAGAATTATGAACTGCAAAATGAGTTGTGGTTAAAGTTCTAGAGGTAGTTGTGGTTGGACTACAATTTCCCTCGGGATCCTCAATTCCATGCAAATGGGTTTTTTCTTTACAAGATAAAGAACTTTCAGGGATGTTTTTTATTTTGTTTTGTTTTTAGAAGATGAATCCAAAACCAGTGTAAAAATAAATTTAAACTCACCAGTGCTTCAAGTAGGCTAATGCATATAATACAAGTGAAAAAGAGTTGAGAGTCAGAGAGAGGAGATATTGAAACAAAATATCACTCGAAAAGAGATCCAACATCACCTAGCATGTGAAACATGGTAGAAGACTTGACATTATGTATAAAAAGTAATGACAAACGGCCAAACAAGTCTGCCTATCAAGAAAAATTCGAGATATGAGAAAGAAAAGTATATTACATGCTTACTAAATTGCAACATTAAACCAGTAAACTACACAAAAACAAACCATGTTTAAAATATTAAGCAATAAATTTAAAATCTTGAAATAAATTCCAGTAAATGTAATCATCAAATACATCGAAACAAAAATCAAAGCTAAATTTTAAATAAAGCAATGTGAACACTGTTACACATAAATAAAGAACAAAAGAAACTGGAGATGAGATGAGAGAGAAATGAGAAACATGGCAAAAGTTAAATCCTACAGATGCAATGCAATAAAATAAAAAATAGTATTTCGATGTGTTCTTATTTTCAGTTCTCATAATTACATGATTTTCCTATATATATATATATATATAATTTATTTTTTTTCTAATAATTACCAATCAACTATTTTACAGAAAATATTAAGTTGTACAAGATCCGAAACATGATACTACATTAATAGCAGAAAAGTATCAAATGTAAGTACAGATCAACATTAGCTTACCAAAATAATCAATAAACATCCACCCATCCATATCGCATCCTAATCTTTGAATGAAAAATAAAGTTATAGAAATCTCCGGAAAATCAAATCAATTTTCAATGTAAGCATTTTAAAATAGCTTGAAAAATACACCGCCAACTTGTAAATAAAAATTATCACAGAAAACGAACACACACACACACGTAATGACTAGCCAGTATTTTTCATGCTATTCTCACCAAACAGAAAAAGAACCATCAACATGAACACAACCATTTTATTAAAAAGAACCTGAGCATGGATGAAGCTGCATAATGACTAGACAGAATTGATGCCATTATCGTCCAAGCTACTACATAATCAAAGATCAACGTAATGCAGAACCAAAAATCACAAAATAGGATAGCAAACAGAATCTCATGTTGCATGGCTTGACAACTCCAAAGTCATGCAGAGGGAGAGATATCAATAATTTTGTTACCTGTGAAAAATCTCATGTTACATGGCTTGCCAACTCCAAAGTCAGACTTAATTATTATGAATTTTGGTACTTGGCTGATGGAGCACTGCCTTCGGAAACATGGTGTGGCACAACCTTTTAGATGTCTACCCGTAAATAACTTTTATCAATTACAAACTTACAAGATGAGTTAATTAAATCAATTAAATATATTGAAGATGTAAAACTTTCGGATTGTTCCTACTAAGAATATACTAAGTCTGACTCCTGTCACTTTAAAAACTCAAATTCCTTCATGAGAGAGAAACTTATCATTGTTGAGGCAGCTCCAATTCTTGCATGCTTAAATATTCTAAATTGTTTATTTATTTTGTTACAGACAGACATAATAAATATGTGCCTGATTATGGAATGCATATTGAAGTAACTGGAATGCCATTATCAACTTACTACTGCATGACGGTGGAAAATTGAAATATGCGAAAAGGCGAACCTTACAGAGAAGTAGATCAGATGTGCTGAATGACCACTCCACAACAGAAAGGGAAACAATAAATATTGTAATTCCATGGCTCTGCCTCTGGTGGGTTTGATTCGAAGCACCAAGTGAACAAATCCTCCCATTAATCATTATATTGAATAACAATATAGAACAACTATTGAAGTCATATATTGACTAATGTATTGTGAAAAATGTCGTAGGCAGGCTAACAAACAAACAAACCAAACCCCCAGAAACTATTGATTTATATATAGAGGGTCAAGAAGTAATGTGAATGGTTGTCATTTCGGAAATTTGAAAGCTACCCCAGATGCATTGGATGAATAAATATTGATTAATAGTGAGGTTGGTTTATAAAAATCTTTTTCTTATTTTAAGCTTCATGCAAATAACCTCCCAAAGTCAATGTTAAAGCTTCTAGATCGTTTTATATAGGACTTATGTAGAAACTAATAATTGTAATCTTCTGCTTAAGAGTTCAAAGACCCCACATAAAATCACAAAATTTAGCCACATGTAATCAATACACTAGACTCCCAGTAATAGCATATGCAACATCTTAAGCACAACTAATCTAGGTTTAATCTCAGTCAAAGAACCCAATAGGTAAACATCATAGCTTAAGTGCCATAAATGCTCAATAAGCATCACAACAAAGAATTCATTCCTATAAAAAATGAGATGAAGGTGTACCAACAAAAAAAAAAAGAAGAATACGAAACAAGTACTCAAAAAAGAACTTAAGTAAAAAAATATGGAGAAATAAAGTGCTGTAAGTATTATTACTTGTGCAGCCAGAAGAAACTTTTTCAATATAATCCAAAATCCTATAATTTATTTGGAGATATAATTTTAAAAATGGTTTTCACAACTTCTACAACCAACATCATCAAACGATATTTCAATAAAAAAGATAAAAAAAAATAAAAATAAAAATAAGATATTCAGATTAGACATGTAAGAAACCCATAAATATCGTGGTCGACGACTTCCAAAAGCAAAATATTTTGAAAGTAGAAGCAGGGGTATCAAGAAGAAATTAAACTCAGTATAGTACAAAAGGAAGAAAGAGAGAACAAAACAGTCGAAGGAGTTAATAAGGATAGACACTGAAATCGGGTAAAAGAGTTGAGAAAATTGACGTTGTAATGGTGTGCGATCAATTTACTCATTTTAGTGTCACGATAAAAAAGAGTATAAATGATATAGCAGGACTATAGTGTCACAATCAACAACCACAAAGTATAGTCTCCATCCAATTGTTCAAAAATTAAATCTAATTAAGAGAACTTGTAATATGTGAATTAAAATAAGATTTACCCATTTTAGTTTTTTGAAAGAATCAAATTACTTACTAGGGCTGACCCAATGATATAAACTGCCGAATATTGCCAGCTACGGATGATATCTTCCAACATTGCTACAGGAATAGTAAGGGACACACCAAGAGCAGCTACCAGAGGGGAAGTCCAAACAACAGCCAATGCCCTGTGTGTACAGTTTCCACCTGACCATAAAAATTAAAAGAGGACGAGAAGACATCAATTCAATTTCAAAATTTTCATAAGTAGAATCAAAAGAATACGAATACAAATATTGATGAACAAATACATTCCCCACTCCAAACATTTTGTGCAAACATATTATGTTCATAAATTCAGTATTTCATTGCATGCCAGACGTATTTATTGATGTATAAGCTGCAGAAAATATGATGGCCGATGGGTTGTATATAAATCATCGTTCTAGTGGCTATTACCTGTGCAGCTTCATTGGAATTGGAAGCATTATTTATCCTGCCGAGGTCTAACATTAACAACTGCTCCACAAATGTCATCACCACAATCACTGATCTGTGTTCTCCAATGATAGCAAGCAGCTGTGAAAAGTGATTGACTGTTATAAAAACAATAAATAACTAGTGTCAGTAAACTTAAGCACGCAATTTTGAGTGGTAGCGTGTACAGCAAGCCATGGTCAGATTTGCCCCTTGAAAGTTTACAGTCCATTCCCCTCGCAAACAGGATCCTACAATTAATGCTCAGTTTTATGTTTAAAACAGCACAAATCAAATCTACCCTGGATGTCAACTTGGTTGGATGATGGATATTGTAGTATACACCAGATGCATGCAGGAAAAAACATGAAAAGATTGATCAATCAATACAATAGCAGGGAAAATGAAAATAAAAAGACAAATTAAGAACCGATTAAAAACACAAGGTTGAGAAGTATATGGATGAGAGTGGAAATGTTTTGTCAAATACGAGGGGTATGATAGACAAAACCACCGGAATTCTAAGATCGAGCAAATCGGTTGTCGAAACCCTAAAATTCAGGAATAACAAGAGAAAGAAGACAATTCCAACACCGGGCATGACAAATTTCATGGAATTTGATATGATCTTAACCTGGAACAGAACATTCAGGAATATGGCAGAAGATTTGCTAATAAATTGGAAAGAAAATGGCGGTTATCGAGTAGATACTTACCAGCAAAACAAGCTGCAGCATGAGAAACTAAAACTCTCTGGAATGGGATCTTTCAGTGCACCTATATTCATGATTCACATCACGAGACCACTCTCTATCATGTGATTCAGAAGTGCTGATAATCGTCCTCCATTCTATCATACTGATCCTAACGGTCTCGGTCACAATGGCCTTCTCAGTTTCACCATAGAAAGTTTACGGTCCCTTTCCCTCACAAATAGGATCCTCCAATTTATGCTCAGTTTTATGTTTAAAACAGCACAAACCAAATCTGCCGTGGATGTCAACTTGGTTGGATGATGAACATTGTGGTATACACTACTAGATGCATGCTGGAAAAAACATGAACAGATTGGTCAATATAATCAATACAATAGCAGAGAAAATGAAAATGAAAATATAAAAAGACAAATTAAGAAGCGATTAAAAACACAAGGTTGAGAAGTATAAGGATGAGATTGAAAATGTTTTGTCAAATACGACGGAAGTTTAGATGGAGCAAATCGAAACCCTAGGGCTGCGAAACTTTTGTGGCGCCTCTCCCTCGGTTGTCGAAACCCTAACATTCCTCCGACCACCAAAATTTGAATCGGAGGCCGAAGACAGAGAACGCAGAAACGTCGGCTGCGCCATCGAGGGGATGAAGAAGAAGAAGAAAGAGATGATCGAAGCGGTGGAACTGGTAAGCGATCACCATTGCGATGGCGATGAGAAGAAGTGATCACTATGGAACGCAAACGGGAGCGGGGAGCGGGGAGCGGGGAGCGGGAAGCGGGAAGTGGAAGTGGAAGTGTGACCGAACGATCAAATATAATAACGAACTCCCCAGCTTCAACCCCGCGCAACGGAAATCTTTTTTTTTTCTAATTCAAAATTCAAAATTCAAAATAAAATGCTAACGGTAATTTCTGTAGAGATTTCCGTAAAAATCTGGGATTTCCAAGTTGCACAATATTTTTCCTTTTTTGAAAACAATAAAATTTTTTTACCGTTGATAAATTACCCAACATGCTAATTTTAATATATCAGTATATGAGAGAAATTGTGATAAAAATACATTCCAAATTAATTTAAATCAATTTTAAAGATGGAGAAAAGCTTAGGAAAAGTGATAAATCAAAAAAGGACAAAACAAATAGGGAAGGTAAAGAAAAACAATTAAAAGAAAGAGAGTAAATACAGTTAAAAATAAAAGGTGGTAAATAACTGAGATAAAATTTCACATGGAAATAAATTATAAAGAAAATTTTAAGATAGAAAAATCTCAGGGGAGAGAAAAACCACCCTCTTGAGAAAAACTGTTGATCTTGATACACACACTAATCAATAGTTTGTTAAACCCAACAGTACTTTTTTTTTTTATGTTCCCAATTATTCCATTTTATTTTATTTTTTTACAACATTTTTTTATTATTTTTTAAGTCCAATTCTTCTATTATATTCCAAAGTGTATTTTTTTTTTTTAATGCTATAATGCACCTACTAATATAAAGCATAATTCGTCTCTCTCCTCTAAGGAAACATCACAGCCAAAAAAGAAAAGTGTAAATTAAGTTTATTCCTAAACTTCCAAATTTTGATCTATAATAAATTGAACTCTAAATGTCTCTAAACACTGTATTTAATATGTGGCCGACCATCTGATATTTTTAAAATTAGTGAATATATTAGATATAAAATTGAATTTCTATATATAAGATGACCCTAAACATTAAATTTTATATCTATTAAGTTTGTGAAGTTAAAAAAAATAGAGAGAATGTTTGAGGACTTATTAGACAGTTGTTAAAGTTTAGGGTGTGATTATATTTAATATAAAACTCAAAAGTTTAAATTTGTAATATGGTTTTTAAAAAGAAGATGGTTATAAAATGAAGGGTAAAATATACTTTTTATTCCCTGAGTTTAGATATATGTTTCTATTTGGTTCTTAAGTTTCAAAAAATGACAATTTTGTCCAAACTTTTAAAAAAGAGTTGTAAAAGGTCGATGGGACCAACAACTCAATTAACGAAAGCTAACGTGGCTTGGTAAGTTGGGTATTTATTTAATTTTATATTATTTTAACATGCCTATAATTATTTCATTTTTCTTTTTCTTTCTCACTCTCCCTCGTCTCCCTCTCTTCCTTCTTCCCTCCTATTGTCTATACCTCCGGTTCTCTTCTCCCCTCCTGATTCCGACCCACCAACGTCATCGCCCTCCAACGAACACCACTTGCTTTCCTCGCAGAGTTTGGAATTCGACCTCTCTTTATACGCGGGGTCATGGACTCCTTTTTCGTTTACGATCCCCTTTCAATGAAATTCTTTATTGAGCTTGTCGTGGAGTCACAATCATTATACATTCATCGTTGGTCTGACTACTGGTCTAGCGATCCCTCCTAGTCGCCGTCGTCAGTGCAGTCTGCCTGTTGAAGATCGTAACATAAGTAACTCAGTGCTCTATATGGGGGCAATGAAAGCATAATTGGTTCAGATCCTCCCACATGTTCAATCTTTTTTTAGCAGTTTCCCTAGAGATCTTTATCACTAATGCAACTTTCATTTTTCTCATTCATGGAGGAGCGCCGCGGTGAATTCAAATCGTGGGATTTCACAGTGGTTCAGCTTCCACAACCACTTTGTTAATTGGTGCAAAACAAATACATAATTTCAATAGTAAATCACTTCAAAATATTAAAATAATTTCAAACAAAACTTTATCCAATCATGCCAAACATACCTTCAAATATTTCATAATTAAATAAAATATCAATTTCTAAAATATTTATAAAATCATAATAAAACTTCAATTTCATAAAAAAAAATGTCAAACTCCAAATCTTTCATATCAAATCTAAAATAAATATTCAGTTTTTGGAGGGATACGTACAATTACTTACAAAACTTTTGGTTTACCTCTATTGGAAATCTCACAAATGTAAATAACATCCTCCTTGACCTTTAAAATTCAACACATTACTACTCAATCTTCCCATTCAAAAACTTTTTCACATGAAACAATTATGAAAAATATGGATTTAAGGCTACAAAGCCAATTTTGAAAAACTTGGTTAATATACCTTAAAATTAAAAAATAACACTAAAAATTGTTACTAATCAAATGCAGAGTGAATTTATAAAAAATTTCTCAACAAAACTGCATATACAACCTTCAAAACTATTAAAATTTTGGTGATTTTAAATATGGAAATTTTTTTCAGTTTTATGAAAGAAAAGTTCCGAAAATTCAACAAAACAATTTACTGATTTTTTATAGAAAAATCAAATTTGAAAAGGGTATAAAAAAGCCTTTAAAACTGGATAGAAACGTACCATTTTCATGTAAAAATGAAGGGAATGAACTATACCGTAGAATGCAGATGGTTAAATTTTTTACGCAAAAAGAGTTCAAAATAGCCCAAAAACATTTTCAGAAACAAAATTATTTAAACTGAAAATTCTGGAACGGTAAAAAGTATTCAATCTAATTGAAAAAGAAGAAAAAAAAATACCCCAAAACGTTTTCCAACAAATTGAATTAAATATTTAACATTAGAAAAAATAAAACAAATACAATACGAAAGAAAACTTACTGTTTTTTTTTTTACTAGAGTATAAAAATTTCTTTCTTCTTAACTGTTTTATTTTACTAGGTCTAGAGAAAATTACTAATGTAAAACTAGGGTTTAAAGAGTTTAAAACCAACCCTGTTAAAACTTTTTAAAAAGCCGTAACAAGATAAAAATTTATCCTTTTACAAATCTCTTTTCTTTTTCTAAAAAAGTTTGGCTCCAAGCGTGTGGTATACTGTCCTTCTAGACTGGGGGCACTTGGCACTCTTAGATTCTGAGTTTGTTCCAATAGCGGCCACACGTGAGATCCTGATCGTCTTCCTCCTAGTGTTTTTGTCCGTTTGGGAAGGAAAGTTCAGTGGTTTCCTTCCAAGACCGGAGAATGTCAAACTCTGGGTTGGCTATCACTACGCTACAGTTTCACAGGATTAAACCTTTTTTGTTCAACCGAAGTAAAGGAGTTCCAGAGCACGAGGGAATGGGCTTTCACTCCCGGGACCGCCTCGTCTATGTACTCGGTGCCTCTCTTGAAAATATACATATTTATTTATTTTTTCGATTCGTTACAGATACCCACCACCCACCCTCGTCGGCTCTCTTTCTCTCACAACAAGGGAGAGAGCCCTCTCGATCCCTCATATAGTTCTCTCCAGCAAGGACTACGAGGGAATAATAGAGTTACAAGAGAGATCTGGCTCATTCTATAACTAGAACAGGGCAGAGATGAGCCGATGAACCGACAAGAAGATTAGGAGAACCAAAGAAGATGATGTAAGCGTGTTAAGAGTAAAAATAGAGAGGACAAAATATCTTATTAAAAAAATTTAGAAAAGGAGAAAATTTTATGTTAGGAGAAAAAAGTGTTTAATTGAAAGTGGAAAGTTAGGGACATATATATTTTATGTTTTATAAATATTTGTCGAGATATCGTTTTATCTTTAATATTGATATGACGATAACTTGAGAACTCCGTAAATGAAAAACAAGATCTCCCCTCACCATCAACCCACCCCAGCTCTGTTTCGAATATCGGCTCCAACTTGGTCAAAAGCTTAACACTTCATAGCCATTTCTGTTTATAGTTTTTTAGTTTTTAGTTTTCTATTTTTGAAAAACAAAAACTATGATAACCATTTTTTGTTTTTTATTTTTAAAAATCAGAAAATCAAACATGAAAAAATTATACGAGATGACAATAGTGTAGATGCGAGTTAGGATGCTCTCCACCTCGTCTCTCGGAAAATCGTCAGTTTTATAATTGTTTTTAATTATTTTTAGAATTTAAAAAGTAAAAAAGTGTAATAAATATATGTATTAATTATTTAAAAAATGGAATCGGAGACTGAGTCAGAACATGCATTTCCTATTTTTGGGACCCGACCCTATGAAAATTCTTGCTTATCACTAGTGTAAAGACATGAAAATACAAATTTAGAGAGATGTAAATAATTTTTGGAAGATAAATCTTAGAGAGATAAATAAAAAATTAGAAAAAAAAATTAGTGAAAGAAAACTTATACAAAAACAGAAAAATTTTGAAGAGAAAAAATAAGTCGAGAAAAGATATGTTAAAGAAATTAGAAAGAAAGAGAAAAATTATAATGGAGAAAATTTAGAGATAAAAATAAGATTCAAAATATAATTTTTAGAGAAAATAAATAAATACAAAGATAAATAAAATTACCATGACAGAAAATTGAATGATAAAAAAAAGATATAATTTTGAGGGAAAAAATAGATTTGGAAAAGAAAGAAAAGTTATAAAAGACGAAATTTTTATAGAAAAAAGTTTGGAGAAATATTAATTTTTTAGAGAGGTAAATAAAACTGATGGGTTAAAAAAAGAAATAATAAATAAAAATACATAGAAATGAAAATTTTGGATGAAGAGAGATAAATAATAATAAATATTCTGGGAAAATTTTAGAGAGAAATTTAGAAAGAAGAAAATTTAGAGTGAGAAAAAAAATTTGAGACAAATATATGTCAATTACCGCTAAGCTATGCTCGCTTTGGCGTGAAAATTATATACATGTCTACAATTAATTGTATAAACTTAATGTTTAATACTACTTTGGTCCAACTTTGATTTATGGTCTTTCAAAACATCAATTTTAGTATCTATAGTTTCCGTACTTTTAAAACGTCCATTTTGATCTCCATAACTTGTAAAATTTTAACAAAGTATCACGCTAAAATTTGATTGAAAATTTTAAATAAAAAGCTTAAAAGCTCAAATACTAAAACAAACATTTAAAAAAAGTGGAATAGAAAGTAACATTGGTCCAACTAGGCCAATCCAAAAATTTAGATAAAAATAAAAATAGAAGGTCCAAGATGGTCAATTTTTTAAAAGCTCAATGACTAAAACTATCATTTTAAAATTACTAGACTAAAATGAAGGAAAAAAATGGAGAGTTACGAGGTATCCTGAAGAGTACCAATTTTTTCGGGATCAATTAAGCCAATCTCTCGAGCTAGAGGGCATGCAGTTTAATTTCCAAGTAACACCTATTCGGAGGTCACATGTTCAAACCTTCGATGAGTTTAATAACAAAAATCCTTGGTATCTTTCAACTTTCAACTTCAAGTCTTGGAGCGGGTGCAGGTGCTCTAGTACAGGGAGAAGCTCCATCTCCAAACTAAAAAAACAAAAAAACTAAGGTCAATCTCCTAGTTCCCTTTTTCAATCTGATTTTGTCGTCCAAAATCGTTTTGAAAATACACTCACCTCCCATACTGATGGCAGCCTCTTTCCAAATATTATACCGTAGCTATGAATTGATGGCTCCACGAGATTCTTGCTTTTATGCTTCCTTCTTAGCTTAGAGATTCTTCTTAGGTTGTTTTTCTCGAGATTCATCCCTAATAAGACGTGTGGTAAGTTATAGGCAAACTTCTATTTTAGAGTATCATAAATAGATATAAGATCATTGCAGCATGACATTCAAAAAAGCATTTGATTCACATGTTTGAAAAGACGTTTCATGAGAATAATTTGAGTATTTCAAATTTTAACAGTATTCATGTGAGTTAGTAACATGATGAAGTAAATTCACATATTAAATACAATTTATCTATATATTTCTCGAAATAAATGAAAAGAAACAAATGAAAAAAGATATGTAGACTAGTGAGCCAAATGCCTTCAAACAGATGACTTCTTTCAACTACTCATCAAATTATCTTTAGGCGTAGAGCAAACTTAGGCAAGAACTAGAAATAACCATTTATGTATGAAATATCCCATGTTTTTACTCTCTTATGTGTATCAAATCGAGAGAGATATAACAAATGGCTGAAAAAGTAAAGATTGTGAAGGGTCCTTACTTGTATTTTAGCTCCTCTAAGTTAATATCTTCGACACGAACAACTCCCTCGATCGAAGCGAGTGATGCTTTACCTTGGGCGCTAAAGGCAGCTGCAACAAACCATAACGCACAGCTAACTTCCCTATTTCAATTTCTTTCCACCAGAACACCAGAAAGTGAGATATTTTGCATTCTTAAAGAAACGTCATAGGCACCAGAAAATGAAAGAGCAGTGATGTTGTTTACAAGCACGTATAAAAGAAACGAATTCCTCGACTCCCTTCTCAAGAAATCATGATCCTTTTTTGTAGTGGTTCGTATCTCTAACAAGTTTTCATATGACGTTGGGTCTTTCAGTGAAAGTAAAATAACACCTGAACTTTTTTACTGCTAACATAAACCGTAAAATTTAAAATGGAAGTGAAACATTCACTACAAAGACTAATATCCTCACCTGTGGAACTATATCTGAAGCATGGCCACAACAATTTCTCGAGCCCTTCCAATGAGTAAGAATAAGATTCTTCCACGCAGGTCAATCAAACTGTTCGTTTTAATATTAAGAACAAAGAAGAATTTCTTCACAAACGAAACCTTTGGCAGAAGAAAAGAAATGGCATTCCCTTCTATAGGCAATCAAGCAGTCCAACCAAACTCTATGTACAAAAACGTTATCTTACTAAGAAGTATTATATTTTTTTTTTACAAAAAACAACTTTTCATTGATATATGAAAAGGAGAAAGAGTTCAAGAATACAAACTCCCATAGGAGTAAGAGAAAAAAGGAAAAGATGAAAGCAAAATATAGGCTCGACAATGAGCAATACAATCAACATAAGAGTGATATCAAAAGCCAACAAAAGGATCAAGCTTACTGAGAAGTATCATAATGCCTACCGAGAAGTATCATAATGCATAGCCAAACAATAAGACCTATTTAAGCTTGATAATATATGCACTTAAAAGACCACATTTTCTTATATAAAAAAAATTATACAGAGACAGACATGGATCAACATCCATGGCCAACTGAATTATATGATTGACGCCAAGAATGTTGAGTCCACGGGCTGCACATCGATCTGTGCATAGAAGAACACCACTTGAGAGGGACACAAATGAGGCTAGTGCTTTAGTCCTGACATCAAAACTCATAGTAATGAAGAAGTTACCTGTTTTGTCTTTCCGTGTAGAGGGATTAAGGAAAACCATTTTAAACCGGTAAGCCACAATGGCAAAATTCCCCAGTAGTCAACACAAGCACAAGTCATGAAGTATCATTAACAATACGGCACCTTACTAAAATGAAGGAAAAATCATTGCGCTTTTTTCTGAACCACATTAATCATACAATAGAAAGTATGTAAATTCAACAGATAACTTACGCTATGATTTTTTGCATTTGTTCAGTGTTCTCAACAAGAATGTCAACAAGTTGTGTGGACTTCTTGTTTGTTTGGTTCACATTCCAAATACTGTAGAATTAGAAGGAAAATAAAAATGATCAAAAGGAAACTGCAGGAATCTTTTTGTCCTACGGGAAACCATACTTCCATAAAGCAAATGTAAGTATATAAAAAAATATCAGCTCAAACCAAAAGTAGCCCGAACCATAAAACGAAAATCAAAACAAACATGGAACAGTTAATTCTAATATGAATAGCATGTATGCAATTAAATATGCAATATTTCTCGACTACTGGGCATAACCCATTCTGCATGTCAGCTCATAACCAAGTATCTATTAAGAACTTGTTTTCAAGTTCTTCGTAAACATCTAACTTCAATAAGACCAAGACTTAGATTTTATCATACACATCCTAGTTGACGAATAAATGGAATCGTAGAAGCGTAAATGAAAATCCTTAACCACAAATACATCATTCACTGCATGCATGGAGTTATTGGATTGAAACATGCAAATTAGCATGAAATGAGAAGCTAGGCAGTTGCATAGGATACCTCAATATGAAGACCAGACGGAGTTTACAAGATGCAAGTTGCATTGATTGATGACCATGGATTTCAATTAGTTTGTGTAGTTTAAGAAAGACCAATCCTACGAAGCTAAGGTAAACGAGGTATTTGCTTCATCCAATATCAGAACCTGCTTGAAAAATCAAAGTTCATATAAACTGTGTTTCCATCAATTGGCTTCTAAAACGTCATTTTATAAGTTAGACCAGTACAATATTCCAAGAAAGTTGCTAACTAAAAGGTTGAAAATTTAAAGATGCAGGCAATAAGAAACTTATTTTCATTTGGATGAAAAAAATCACTAAATAGAAAATATGTACAGAAGGCAGTATAGAATCTGTTTCAGAATGGCATAACCATTTGGACCCAACCACTTGACTGAAAGGAAAACTTGTTGTTATGGGAGAGAGGTGTTAGATTAGACAGTAAATACATAAACTCAAATAATCCAATAACCAGGAACAAGCACTTGAGGTTGAAGAATACCTAACATTTCCAAAAATCGAACTCGTCCATACGCTCCATTACATCAATAGCCTTCCAGGAGTCCCAATCAACAAATTTGCATCTTCGTCTTTAATTATCTTCATGTCTACTTCTACTTCGGCTCCTCCGACGAGAAGCGTTGATTTGAAATTTAATAGTGTAGAAACAAAAGAAAGAGCAACATTGAAGTTTGTAAGAAGAGCTCCCTTTTGTCAGGGAAATTATTATCCTCATTACCAGCAGATGAAGTAAATAACAACTTTAGAAAGATAATCAAGAATTTTCTTTAGAAAATTGGAGCATAATATTATTGTTATTCACTCTGATAAAATAATGAAGGGCCACGATCAAGATTATGTGAAGTAAAACTTGCATTGCACTTATTATAAAAGCTGCTGTCCTATAAACAATACTGCTATTACTCAAATAGCTTGCTGTTTTGTTGCTGTCAATTGCACATATCTGTACAATCTTTGAAAGAGGTCCAACAAAATGAACGAAAAATATATTGTTGAAAAAAATATAAAGACTAAAGACTGACCATCATGGTGAAAGTAATTCTAATATTGCGGTGATGAGATGAAACATTATTCTCCTTTTGACTCATTTTCAAGCTTTTGACCAGTCCTCGACCAGTCTGCAGAAGATGTGAAGATAAAACTATACATGTCTGCCGAAAGGAATTTTCTTATGTACCTTGCTATTATATTTACCAATCAGAGGTAGAAGGCCCCAACTGATCACAACATTCAGTACTCCATGAATCTGAAAGTGAAAAAAGGAAATGAAGGAAAAAAAATTATTTAAAAGATTACCCAGTATTTCTTGTTCATATAAGTTCTAGTTTTTAGGAATAGAAACGCAAAACAAACCTAAAGGCTGTAAAGAAAAAAAGAAAGGAAACAAACAAGCTTTTGAACGAAATAAATTGTACCTTCAATTTCTTGAAGATCCTGATTACGCATTTGAGAACTCCATGTCAGTATCCCCCAAACGTCAAAAGTGAGCTCCAACAGTTCAATAAAAAGTTAATTGAACAAAGACCAGTTGAAGAACAAAAGTGTAAAGGGAAGAAAGGTTAGAAGATTGAAGAGAGAGATTGTGAATGATTCCTAGTGTCAATTGATGGCATTGCCTAAAATCAGAAAAATAATAACTCTAAATTTAAAATGCGATGGTAGTAAATGTCAAGCATCCTAGTATAATTAAGAAAACTAGAACAATACATAAGTTCCAAAATCAATTATAGCAGGTACTTTCAATGGATTATTAAGCTTCTCTGGAGCACCACTCTCGAGCATTTTGAAACATCCGCAGCCACGGGCTTGGACCTTCTTTGCGCACGTTCCACTGCTTGGGATGCCAAGGAAACTGCCACATCAAGAAGCAACGTTCCGGATGAGGCATCATAGCAAGGTGCCTACCATCTGGAGAACAAATTGCAGCAATTCCCAAGGGAGACCCGTTCATATTGAAAGGGTAAACTTCTGTTGGATTACCATCATCATCACAGTATCTTACTGGGGCCAAGTTAGAAATGAGAATTCGATCGAGAACTCCATCGTCGGGGAAATATGCTCTTCCCTCACCATGGGCAGACCACACACCCAATGTACTGCCTTCCATTCCCCTAAACATTATAGCCGGTGAATCCTTTATGGTCACACTTGTGAAACGACACTCAAACCGTCCTGATTCATTGTGAATGAACCTTGGTTGTGAAGCATCCCCACCAACATCGAGCACACCACCAACTTGGGGGCCTGGCACCCACCATAAGAGAGCCATGAGTTGACACCCATTGCAAACTCCAAGACTGAATGTATCTGGCCGTTGATAAAACTCTTGAAATTGATTCAGCACGGATTGATCGAATCGGATTGAAGCAGCCCAACCTTTGGCTGAACCAAAAACATCTGCATAGCTGAAACCTCCAACAAATACTATTCCACGGAATTGCCCTAATGTGATTTTTCGCTCCGAGATATCGGACATCGCCACATCCCACGGTTCAAAACCAGCAGCATGAAATGCAGCAGACATTTCCCTATCTCCATTGCTCCCTTCCTCTCGAATTATAGCTACTTTAGGCTTAAATGTTGAAGATAAATATTTCTCATCTGTAGAGGAAGGAACAAAAGACAATTCCCACAAAGGCTCATGCCTAGTTTTCAATCCATCTTTTTCTGATTCCACACAAGAAGGCAAACACTGTTTTTTTTCAAGCTCAAAACTAGTTTTCTCCCACATATCTCTGAGCAGAGAAGTTTCCTCTTTCAAACGAGTCACACCATCAACCTTGACTTCTATAATAGGAGTAGCAGTTGCTTGTCCAATGATATCAGCAGTTACACCAGCAGTGGTTAACACTTTCATTACAATGTCTAAGTTATCCTTGCTTACCTCAAGTACAAGTCCAAGCTCTTCTGCATAAAGTATTTGGGACACACTCTTTCCACGTGATGTCAAATCCAAGATGATGCCACAATTTCCAGCAAATGCCATCTCCAAGATAGAAACCACCAAGCCACCATCACTAATATCATGACCAGCAGAGATCAACTCTCTAGCAAGGAGTTCCTGAATGCACTCAAAAACTCTTTTGAAGTAAGGAACATCATCGAAATCAGGACACACATCTCCAACTTGGTCAAAAGCCTGAGCAAAAGCAGATCCACCTAATCGTCGCTCTCCCTTTCCCAGATCAATGTGAAGGATAATTCCATCATCCCCTAGCTTCAAATCAGGAGTAACTGTTTTCGTTATATCAGGACAAGGAACATAAGCACTAATAACAAGATTTCCAGGAGCCTTAACCGCCTCTCCGCCAGCTTGGGCCGCCATTGACAAACTGTCTTTACCTCCATCAATAGCTACGCCAAGTTCGATCATAGTCTCCGAAAGAGCCACGGCTGCATCATACGTGGCTGCCCCTTCCCCATCAAGCTTGGCAGCATACATCCAATTTCCACTAGCTTTAATATCAGAAAGACAGGAAATTTTAGCCCAAATAATATTAGTGAGTGCTTCTCCAAGTGCCAATCTAGCCATTGCTTTGGGATCAAGTAGGCCTTTTATGGGCTGCTCCCCAACTCCAGTCGCACTTCCAGTCAAATTAGAATAAGACGGTGCCTTGACTGCAACATCAGCAAGAGGAATTTGCAATGGCCCTACAGGTTGTTGTTGTGCTACAAGACCTGTTACACATCTATCTGATTTTGTTGTGAAGCATCGTTTCGAACCTACCGACAAAAGTCTCAACACTCTTTTAAGAGAATCTAATACTGTAGTTCCAGGAGCAATATCAAGTGGCTCCAGAACATGAACATCTCGTTGGAATTCAAAGGTTTTTTTAGGCATGTCCCCAAGTATTTTCTTAAGCTCGAGATCCACAGCAGGAGGAGGGGGAGGAAGTCCACTAGCAATGCATTTTTGGATTGCAATACTATCAACTAAAACGCAACGACCATGATCACTTATTACACCAATTACAGCCATTGGTAACCTTTCTCTATCACACACTAATTGTAATACACTACGACATTCAGGCTTAACTAAGATGGCATCTTGTTCCTGATATTCTGCACCCCAAATCTCTAAGACAGACATAGTGTGATCACCAACAACAACTGCCCTTATATCAATTTCTGCTCCTTTTGGATCTATAATTTCCTTGACAACATTACAATTCCCCCCCGCTCCCTGATCATGAATGCTAATAATTGGGTTATTTTCCCCCATTTCAACACAAGCACGAACAACACGGTAAAGTTTTTGTGCCATCTCAGCATCCCCACGTTGCACAGCATTAAAATCAAGCTCCGCATCATTCTGACCACTAACCATGCTTGATGCAGCTCCACCTCCCATACCAATGCGATAAGCAGGGCCTCCAATTTTTACAACCAACATTCCAATGGCAGGCTCTTCCTTTGAGATGTGGGTATGATCAGTTTGCCCAAAGCCTCCACTGAACATGATCGGCTTCAACCACTCTCGTCTTTCGCCATTAGGTAGTCTCATCCCAAATGTTCTAGCAAAGCCTTGAATCAATGGCTCCCCAAATTTATTACCATAGTCCGATGCACCATTACTCGCATCAATCAAGATCTTCAAAGGCGAAGCCAAGTTGGGTGGGTAGGTGAATGATGAATCTTCCCATGGAGCATAGGACCCTTCTATATTGAGATTTCCAACACAATAACCAGCTGTACCTGCACCAACCAAAGACCCCTTCCCAGTTGCATGGGTCTCAGCTGTAAATAAAATATCAAGATCACATCTACTTTCTTCTAACGGACTTGTTGAACCAGGACAAACGGGTCGCAACTGATTAACCAAGTATCCTCGAATTGCACTTGAATTATCCTTAAATCCGATCACAGAATTGTTAGGATTTGCCTTCAAGGTGCTCTTGACAATCTGCATAAGCGTTCTACTCATAGGCTTTCCATCTATAACAAGTTTTCCATTAAAAAACCAATGCCTACTGTGCTCACTGTTGGATTGAGCAATATCAAACAGTTCCACCGTTGTTGGATTTCGCTTGATTTCCTCCCTGAAAAGCTTGGTGTAGTAGAGAAGATCTTGTTCATCAAAGGCTAATCCCATCTCTTGATTAATCTCCTCCAGTGCCTTCCGACCTTGTTCTAAAACGGGGACAAATCGAATCTCCTCAGGCTTCACACTAGTCTCAATAGATGTAAGCCTCTGAATATAAACGCATTCTGTCATCTATCATGAACCATTGCAGCAAACCCATTAATCTGATGTTCTTGCAACGCACCTTTAGTGTACAACAAATACCTCCTCGAACGTTCCATACGCGTCACCTCTTTTAGTCCACATGCTTTGCAGATTGACACAGCATTTGAGGACCAGGCTGTAGTGAAAGACAAACGGGGTCCAACCTCAATTATAACAGATTCCAGTCCTTGCCGCTGCTTCTTCTCAAGAAAGCTCTCCGTCCCTAAATTCTCAGGCTCATAAGTTTCCTGAAGAAGCCATCTAAGCACAGATAGCTTTTCATTTGAAATCTCGGACTGAATCCCAATGTTGTAACACTGCTCAGTTTGCAAACCAATAATCTGATTTGAAATCTTCACTTGGACGGACTTGAGAAGTTCAGAAGTGGCACTTTCCTGAATCAAAGGAACACGGAAAAAATGAATAACCTCTGTATTGGGTTTCTCAACCAAGCTTGAAGCCTCATCTACTGGACTTGCCACCACCTTACAATCCACAGCCCTGGCTTTGCTTGATGCCCTAAATCTCAGCGGAACAAATCCTCTGTTAGAATTAACTGATCTCATAGTCGAACTTGGCAGCATCCCCAATAATCCATGCCGTTTACAGTGGGAATAACTCTGCAGAAACAAATTTTGCCTACGCCCATCCTATCAAAAGCAAATAAATCCTTATCAGCAAAGTGAATGTGAGAGAAAAACAACTATTATTACCTTCCGAAACACAACATGGACTTCTCCAACTCCATTATATGATATTCCCCAGAAGCCAAACGACAACCAAAAAACAGAAACATACTTGCAAGAACTTCGCCGCAGCAATTTCTCCAGCACCAGCCATTCAGCAGACCTGCGAGATTAAAAAAAAAAACACAAAACGATCACTAAATAAACAAAAAAGAGATGATCCGCTACTTTTCATTTTCTACACACGACCTCTATCAGACTGAATCAATCGGAAAAAGAAAAGAAAAAATCATAAGCTGTAGCCACCAACCGCCTTTATGCAGAGGATATGCGGTGGTGAGATTCAGAGAGGGAGCGCCGGCGAAGGGTTTTGGAAGTTTTCCGATTTGCGACGGCGACTACGGAGGCGACTCTTTGCGTATGAAACAAGGGACTACTGAATAAGTTATTTGAAATATTATAAATTATTTAAAACTCTTCTATCTTTGTTTATAATCACAAAATTTTACGTTCAAAAATGGAAAAAACAAAAAGAAAATTTTGAAATAAATTAGATTACAATTTTTTGATCTGAATATTCGAAAATAAAATAAGAAGTTTATTGATAAAAATTTTCCATCCTAATTTATTAATAGCAATTTTAAATATTATGAGATTAAATCATGATATCTTTTCAAACAAAAAAAACATAATCTAATTTATATTTGTATTATTTATTGCGATCAAAGTTTTAGGTGGTAGGGATTTCTTTTCCATATTTGTATTTAAAATCTATTAAATCTTTTCAAAGTTTTGAGTTTAGAATTTAAAGTTTCCTTTTTCATATTTGTATTTTAAATTTATGTAATATTTTAGGGTTTAGAGGAAAACTTCATTCTAAAATATAAATTTTATAACAATTAAATCTATTTGAAATTTCTTACTTTTTAATTCCAAATCCTGCGGATTTCAAATCATTATGATTTTTACAGAGATTCCAAGCACAAATAAGTTTTTTATTTTTTAATTACGTTTTTTTAATAAAATAGTTAGTTACTTATTGAAACTAAACAATAGTATGAGATTTATATGCATATCCATATATTTAGGTACTATCATTCCAACTCAAAAAAATAATATATATATATATATATATATATATATTATTAGTTTTTGAAAATCAAGGAGCTTAACGTTTAATTTTGTTGTTCAAAATTCTAATTTTTGAAATATATTTCTCAAAATTACACAAATTCCTTATGTTTCTAAAAACAAAAAACTGAAAATCAGAAAAAGAAAGGAAAAAAAAACAAATAGCCCTATAGTTGAACAAAAATTAATATTGAACACCCTTCCGTAGCATAATGGATTATTATAAATTTGATATTGATCCCCAAAATTAAAATTTGAGGGGGAAAAAATATTTCAATAGATTTTCTTTCAACTTGTTACAAACAAATGGATTTCCCAAGCCTTTTTATTTACTAAAAACATTTCTACCATAGATTAAAATTTATTATTGAGAGAAAATATCTCTAATGGGTCATTTAGAACCAATATTTCACAAATAACTGAAAAGTTTTCAAATTTTGATTTTAAATTTTCATTAATCCTGCCTCAATTATTATTTTATTTAATTAAATTTATTTTTTATTTAAATGATTAGATTTGATTTTTATCAATTTTTTTCGTATTTGAATTTTAAATCTTTTCTCTTTGATCTAACTTAAAAAATCTCATTTTTTTCTCATATCACAAATAATACAAAATTTTTACTTTTGTAATCAAATTTTAAAAAATTCCTCTCTCACCGAATTTTTTTTTCCGACTTTTTTTTCATGCTTTTTTTTTCAATAGTATGATAAGATATATACTAAATGGTTATATAATATATACTTCTTTATTATTATATAATATTATACATATAATATATTTTTATCTCATAATTTACAGTATAATAAATATATGCA
This sequence comes from Momordica charantia, assembly GCF_013281855.1. Lineage (NCBI taxonomy): Eukaryota > Viridiplantae > Streptophyta > Magnoliopsida > Cucurbitales > Cucurbitaceae > Momordica > Momordica charantia. The sequence goes on along the minus strand of NW_028275167.1, from coordinate 24,661,693 downwards.
ACTTCAAAAGATTATATAATATATAGTGTTTAGTGGTATATACTAAAATATTTAGGTTATATAATATATAACTTTTAATAGTATATAGTCAAATAGTTATATAATATATAATTTGAACTGTTTGTGTCATATATCCAAAATCTAATAAACTAGTTTTCAAATTAGAGATTTAAGTATTTCAAAACAAAAATAAGGGATTTCATGAAATGGTACGATTTTAGAGATTTCAAAACAAAAATTAATTCTAAATTTATTACATATTTGACTTTATTTTTTATCCTTGTTTTAACATATATTAGAAATGACAATGATCTATGATTAAAAAGTTAAGTTGATTGTGTAATTTGAATCATAAAATAGACTAATTGTATACTGATCCCTATTATTAATTACGTCTTTAGATTACGTCTTTAAACTAAAGGTGTGACATACATATCAATCTAGTGCATTATCATACAAAATCAATCGATTACGTCTTTAAACTAAAGGTGTGACATACATATCAATCTAGTGCATTATCATACAAAATCAAACAAAAATTAATTTATATAGATCGCATCATAATCAACACTTCATCAAAATTTATCAAACAAATAATGAAAGTTATACTATGAATAAGAGGAAGTTTAGAAAGAGAGCATTAAAAATAAATAATAAATAAATAAAAACCTACATTTTCAAACTTTAAATCTCAAAATGGTATATATACTTCTAAAAAGTGATGACCTCGATCCCTTAATATATTTTTATATAAACTTTTTATTACAATTTCAACGCGTTATTTGTCACGTGTAAATTTGTGATAATTTTTTTCTAAATAAGGACCCCAACAACGATCTTTTTTATACTAGAGTCAAAATGAGATTTTAAACTATATGGACTAAAATGAACTAAAGTCGGAAGTAGAGGACTAAAATAATATTTTAACCCAAAAAAAAAGGTTTAGAAAGATAAACACTAACATCTAGAACTAATAAATAAAGTGGGCAGAATTTATCTATTAGGATACAAAAATATCATATCAAGGGTGTATAAATAGTAAAAGAAGCCTGAGAAAGGGCATAATTTACATAGGAAAATCACCTACTAGCAACATAATATACAAAAGAAAGAGATGTAGCTCAATAATACCGGTAGACCTATCAGTTAAGCAAAAATCTGTTCCAGCTGCAACCAAACTTCAAGCCAAAAACTTTTGGGACTCCAAAGATTATCATTGCAGAATCGGTCCCTTTCAGCAGCATAAGTTCTCCAAACAAAGCTTTCAAGGTACTGTGATTCTCTCTCGTTCTCAAAAGACCGACCGTCTCTGATGCTCGAGACTCTTGCTATGTCGTAAATGTCTTTGAGAGTTCACTGGAATCTTAGAATTTACTCATGCATTTCACAGTAGCTCCTCAGTCCCAGTTAACTTTGCATATTCAGTTTCGTCGATAGTTCCCTTTTTGAGTTTTTTCAACAGTCGATATTCGTGCGCTAACTCATCCTCATCTTCAACTGTTTGTGCAGCACGTCTCTGTCGAGCTGTTTTCTTTCTCAAGACCGGAGCTGTAGCAGCATTAGAGTTCTTCTTCGGCTCGGGTTTAGGCTGCTGCTTTTGTGCTTCCTTCTTAGCTTGAAGATTCTTCTTCCGTTGTTTTTCCCGAGATTTATCCCTAACAAGATGTTTGTAAGCTAAGGGAAAACCTTTTTTTTTTGCAATATCAGTCACTATGATGTGAAGTAAACATTGAAATCAGAACAAAAACTAATATTTTTAATATAACACGTGGGAGTAGGGAAACTCGACATTTGGTTAGAGATAAGTGTCTCAGCTAGTTGAGCCAAACTCAAGTGGGCAAAACAGAGAACTTATCAAAATATATCATACACACATAAATAAATGTAAGATCATAGCAATATGACATTAATAAGCATTTGGTCCCATGTTTTGGAAAGCCCAAATTTGTATAGCCTAAGGCTGAATTATATAGGCAAGTTTCATCCGCCTAAATTAGGTAGTTCTTATTTTATTTGTGGATTTATGATTGTGATTTTGTAAAAGTTAGCGTGTAGCTCAAAGGGCGGGTTTCCAAAAGGTGGGTTTCCAAAAGGCAGACAAACTTATTTGCTTCGATCCATGTGATGAACAAGTTTGAAATTTGAGACAAACAAGCTCATATACAAACCATAGATTAGTGAGCCAAATACCCCCGGCTAATACATCTATCAAATTTATCTTAGGCAGTGGTTGGAAATAAACTATGTTTCTACTCTTGTATGTTTTCTGAATCAGTCTACATTTTCATTATTTTACATACAGCAGTAAGCTCCCACATATTCAAAAATCATATTACTACTTGTCTGTGACACAAAGTAAGTATCGTTAAAAAACTAGCAAATCGAGAGTGGAGACAATGGAAAAAGAGAGAGATAACAAAATGGCTGAAAAGATAAAGACTGACTGTGAAGAGTCCTTACTTGAATTTAACCTCCTCGAAGTTAATATCTTCAACGGGGACAAAACCCTCGGTCGACAGTGAGTGGTGCTTTACCTCAGGCATCAAAGGCAGTTGCAACAAACCATAACCCATGGCCAGCTTCCCTATTTCAAGTTCTTTCCATCTGAATGACAGTGACAACAAAACATTAGAAAGCTAGGTATTCTGCGGATTGTTTAGAATATTTAAAAGAAATGTCATTAGGCACCTGAAAATGAAAGCGCAGTGGTGCTCTTTATAAGCACGTATAAAAGAAACGAATGCCTTAACTCCCTTCTCCATAACATCACGATCCCTTTTTGCAGCGGTTCGTATCTATAACAAGTTTTAATATGACGTCGGGTGTTTTAGTAAAAGTAAAATGACACTTGGAACTTTTTTTACTGCTAACATAAACAGAAAACGGAAACATTCACCACAAAGATTAATATCCTCACCTGTTGAACTACATCTGAAGCATCATCACAACAATTTCTCTCTTGTATAGGAACCCTTCTTATGCGTAGAAATTCTATATAAGCTTCTTCCTATGCAAATAAGTCAGAATTCTCATAATTAATATTAATAACCACTTCAACAAAGAAGAGTTTATTTATAATTTTCTTATTTATTAATATTAACCAAAGAGACTTGGAGGAACCAATATTCCAACGTTCATTCGTTTTATTATATAAAATTCCAATAATAAAAAAGACCAAATAGCACAAATTGCACCTTCGGCAACAGAAAAACAATGGCATTTCCTTCTCTACCCAGTCGAGCTGTCCGGCCAACTCTATGTACAAAAACATTAGGATCTTGAGGAGGATCGTACTGCATAACCAAACAATAAGTAGATCTATTTTAGCTCAGGGATATATGCACTTAAAAGACCATAATTCTTTAAGAAAAGTTCTATATGAAAAATAATATGGACTGACATCCATAGCCAACCTGAACTATACAATCGACACCAGGAATGTCAAGTCCACGGGCTGCAACATCTGTGCATAGAAGGACACCACTCGAGAGGGATACAAATGAGGCTAGTGCTTTCTCCCTGGCGGTCTATAGAACAGAAAAGATATAGGTCATCAAAATCCATTGTGAGCTTCCAATAATGCAATTTAAAATTTACAGAATATGGTCTATGAAAAGTTACTTGTTTCATCTTTCCATGCAGAGGGATCAAGGAAAAACCCTTTAAAATGGTAAGTTGTGGTAGAACAACTCCCCAATAGTCAACACATGCACAAGTCATGAAGTATCTGTACAATACAAAACCATGCTAAAATGGGGGGAAAACATTGCCATATTTAACCATATTTGTCATAAATTAGAAAGTATATAAATCCAACAGATAACTTACACTATGATTTTTTTGGCTCTGTTCTTAACAAGAATATCAACAAGTTGAGCAGACTTCTTGTCCGCTTCACATTCCAAATACTGCAAAGTCAAAAGGACAAAAAATATTGAAATAAAACTGCAGGACATGCAAGCAAAACTACTTATAGAATAATTGCGAGCATGCACGCAATGTTTACATACAAATCCTAGACTTTTCGTTCTTGGATACTGGGCATAATTCAATCCACACACCATGACCGCCCATAACCTTTTCATGGACAAAAGTATCAGTTGTGAACTTGTGTCTCGAGTTCTTCATAAACAACTAAGTTCAATAAGACCATGATTTAAGAGTGCTTATAATATCTATCCCCAATGACAATGGCTGGGATCAAGGAAGTGTAAATAAAAGTCTTTAATATTCACATATCCGTCATTTACTCCATGCATCAAGTTATTTAATTGAAACATGCAAATTATCTTAAAGAGAAGCAATTGCATAAGATACCTCAATATGAAGACCAGACGGAGTTTTCGAAGATGCAAGTTGTGTTGATGACAATGAACCAGACTTTGTTTCTGCCTTTACTTCAACCCTGACAGGATTTCTTAGCCCTGCCTTTGATAGCTCTTCAACTGCTTCGGTTTGTGTAGCTGAAAAAAGACCAGTCCTACGAAGCTTAGGCAAACGAGATATAATTGACGTTATCTGCTTTTGAAATCCCATATCCAAGAGCCTATCTGCCTCATCCAGTATCAAAACCTGTAGGTAAATAATCAAAGCTACAATAAAACTTTGTGATAATCAACTGACGGAAGGGTTGAAAGTATAGATGCAAATGTAAACATAAAATGCAGACAATAAGAAATCTTTTTCCTTTTGGTAAGAAAAATTCACTAAATAAAAAACATAAACTGGAGGAAACAATATAGCATCTGTCTTTGAATGGCATAACCCCTTTCTGTATATATATATGGGGTCCTGTAAAGGATCATTTTACACCAAGTTATCAACTACTTAACTGAAGAACATTTATTGTCGTAATATATTAACTAAGAACAAGTTTTTGAGGCCGACGCATACCTCAAAATTCCGAAAATCCAAGTTGTCCATACGTTCCATTATATCGAATAACCTTCCTGGAGTCCCAATCAACAGGTTTGCACCTTCGTCTTCTATTTTTTTCATGTCTGCCTTTACTTCGGCTCCTCCAACGAGAAGCACCGATTTGAAATTCGATAGTGTAGAAACAAAAGGAAGCGCAACATTGTAAATTTGAGAGGAAAGCTCCCTTGTTGGGGAAATTATTATCCCCATAACCTGCATACAATATATGAATAACATGTAGAAAGATAATTTGAACGCTTCTATGAGTCGATAATAACAAAAAGTCACTCGAATGACATGAAACAAAGTGAGACGAACCTGGTGAGCTTTGGGGCGACTAGAACATCGGCGGAGGATCTCGACAACCGGAACTACAAACGCTAAGGTTTTCCCCGAACCGGTGGCGGCATCGACGGCGACGTCCTTGTGGCTACATAGCAACGGAATCGTGGCGGCTTGAACTGGAGTACAAAATTGAAAACCAGATTGGGCCAGCGCCTCGAGAACTGGTGCAGAGAGGGGAGGTTCGAGGTCGGAGAAGGGGGTGCTGGTTAAAGCTCGGTTTCCATCCTCGGAGTCCATGGGAGAATACCAATAACAAAAGAGTAGAAAATCAGAGCAAACTTTCAGGAGGGAGAAGGCGGCGGCGTCACTGAACGGAGGAGGCGACGTCGTCGTCGGCGTCGGCGGTGGCAGCAGCTAAAAGGGAGGGGGAGACGGTGAAGAAGAAGGTGGGAGTGTGGAAGTGAGAGGAGGATTCAAAGGTAGCTAAGGTAGGGTTATTTCACAAAATCGTATTTTTCCTTTTTCGAAAAGGAATTTGTATTGTGTTTATTTTAATAATACTTTTTTTAATCAGCTTTCTTTTAAGGCTGTGCTAACTTTATGTTATTTTTGGTCATTACTCATTTTAATTTAATTATTTTTTTAATTATATTCATGTTGCCCATTTCAATTTAATTGCTGACAAAATGTCGAATTATTTGTATTATTAAAAAATATAAATATTTAAGATAGATATACATTAGTTACTATCTTCTATTGTTTAATGCATCTTATTCATTTTTTGTTTAGTATAATAAATGGGGGAGTGATTCAAATTCTAATTTCTTGGTCAGAAACTAATATCGTCGAGTTAAGCTCATATTAGTTATCTTAATCATTTTTTAGAGGTTGATGTTGTACTTACTATTTTTTATTTAATTGTTGATGATTAACTTTTTGATTTAAAATGATTGAAGAATTTACCTCTCATAATAAGCCTGCTTTGGGTGGGATATCTGATAGGGAATCTCGAATGTGTGAGTGGATACGGGATGATAGATTAGGTATTCATGTGACAATGGAAACACTCACACAATCGCGAACACTCTGTTGGCAGAACTTCTACTCATGAGGGGATGAAATTAACTTGTGATTAGGGTTGGTTAAAGCAATGGTTGAATCCAATTTCTTGGAAGTTATTAGTTTGAACTTATTTGTGGGTCTTCGGGTCTTCTGCTTGGTAAGATGATGTCGTAATTTGGGTTGATGACATCAAAATGTTGGCTGAATTGTATGAGTGATTTCCTTCTCTTACATTCTTAGAGAGTCTAATGCATCTTCTTATATTTGTCAAATTTTATAAATTTGATTATTAATTACCCGTTTGATAACCATTTCATTTTTCGTATTTTATTTTTTGTTTTTAGTTTTTAAAAAATAAAATTTTTTGATAACCAATTCAATTTTGTATGTTTTAAAAAAACTATTTTGAAATCCTAGGTACAAATCCTATGTAAATTAAAAAAGGAAAAGAAAGTTTGATTTTTGTTTTTCAAAATCTATTTTTTTAATAATACTCGACTTTTGTTTCTTTCTCATATATTTATATAATAGAATTCTTTATCACTCTCAATTTTTTATTCATTCTAAGTTTCTCTTTGCTGTGCCGATTCAGATGCGGGATATTGATCATAGTTTCGGATTAGTAAATTAATAATAAAAAAATGAATACATAAGCTAAATACAATAAGATATAAGACGAGATTCGACCACCTCCTACATATTGAAAACTTTCTGCTACAAAAAAATTAAGAATACCCACCGCATTTGTAATTCCATCAATTACCCGTCGATCAAAAAAATAAGTTAATTCAGCTAATACTCTTATACCCCCAATTAAGGATATTCTATAAAAAGCATCTATGTAACCACGATTCTACGACCAATTTAATATTCTATTTCTAATTTTATAAATAAAAAAAAATTATTTGTCAAACTTTTAACAAATGAATTACGAAAATTCAAATTTTGTAAAGATGAATAAGCGGGCTTATGACCCGACAAAATTTATTTTTCTCTCACTAAAATGTTTATATTTTAAATATTTATTATTATTTATCTCTCTCAAATATCTTTATTTTTTTCTAACATATCACTCTTATTTCTCTCTTTAAAAAGTTAATATTTTATCGGATTTTTTTTCTCTCTACCATTTCGTTTCGTACAATATTTTTTTCTTTTTCAATATATGTTTCCTCTGAAAATTATATCTCATTTTCTCGTTTAATTACCTTTTCATTTAATTATTTTTTCTAAGAAGTATATTTCGAATATTGTTTTTATCTTTAAATTTGTTCCCACTATATCTTTTTTCTTTTTAATTTATTTTTCTTTAACGTATCTCCTCTCAATTTTAATTTTTTTCTTTAAAATTTATTTGTCTCTAAATTTTCTTTCACTAGTTTTCCTTTTTCTCTCCAAAGTTTTTATTTTAAAAAGTTTCCATCCATCTAAGTTTGTATTTCATGTCTCTACGACAAAATTTCTCTAGGATCGAGTCACCACTCAAATAATAGAAAATGCATGTCTCAAAATTGTCCCGATTCTATTTTCTTTTTAATAATTAATATATACTTTTATTAACATATTTACTAAATTGTAAATAAAATATTAAATATTTTTTAAAACTAATTATTTATAATAGTAAATAATAATTCTAAAAATAATTCATATATATTTATTATGCTTTCTATAAAATTAAAAAAATAATTAAAATTAATTACAAAATCGGTAATTTTTACCGCGAATATCTCCTTCAAAAAATAACGATCATTTAATATGGTTATGATTCCCAAACCGAAGAACGAGGTAGAGATGGTGGACTAAAAATTTTTACGAGTAAAAAAATGAGGAGCGCATCTTCAATCCGCCCCACACTATTGTCATCCCTATATTTTCAATTTTATAACTTTTTTCTCTTAAAGAAACAAAAACCAGTTATCAAATATATATTGTTTTTGTTTTTTAAAACAAAAAACTAAAAATAAAAACAAAAACAAAAAATAAAAAACAGAAATAGTTATTGAGTGTGTAGAAGAAAACAGAAATAGTTATTGAGTGTGTAGAAGCTGAATGCATATGGGCTCTAATTGTAATAATTAAGTTTTTTTGTTAAATGACATTGTAATTAGTTATTTTTGGCTCAAGTTTTAACCCCTAATATTTAGTTACTTCTAAATATAACTAACTACGTTTAAGAATCTATACTATATCTAAATTGGGCTATGGAAGGTTCTTTACCTTCTCATTTTATCCCCAACTTTTGAAGACATATACCTATTTTGTCCTTCAAATTTCTACGAAGAACACGACTGTTCGAGTTAAAGTATCTATTGAGATAACAAATCCATAAAAGTTGTGATCATTCGAGTTTAATCCAAATGAGTTGTAACTGTTCGAGTGAAATGTGTGTTGAGAGAAGTTAATATGATGAAGAGTACAACTGTTTGATGAAGCGATGCATTTATCCACGTATATGTGCCATAACAAATATTCTAATATTTTTCTTCAATTACCTAAATCTCATTTCCAAAATATTAATGATGATTTTTCTTATCTTCATGAGTGAAAACTGAACCATGTCAAAAGAATATTTGAGAATCCAGAAATATATTTAATCAATTAAGATGTAGAATAACAAAATTATGTATTCGTATTATCTAGTTATTGTTATTCTCAATTTTAATTTAATATTTAGTTAATGTTCTTTTCACGTTTTAAAATATATTCATGTGATATTTTAATATTATGTTTCTTATTTATCTTAATATGACTTTTTGATTGTTGTTGTTCTTATTTTATTTTTCTTGATCATGTGATTATTTATCCCACATTTTGTAATGATTTAATGACAATATATACTATTAAGTTTCTTTCTCAAATTTTAATTATTTAATTTTGGTTCATTATTCATTATTACATAATATACAAAAGATAAAAAAATTAGTAAATAATTTAAGAAAACGCACAAAAAGATAATTGTTGTTTTCTTTAAAAAAAATTGACAATGAATAAGAATTGTCCGATTCAAATGAATTTTGCATTGAAATTATGTTTGCATAGATAGTAGTGATTTGAATCATTGTTGACAGAAATTCAGGTGAGAGCAATATAAAGTTCTCGCTTTAAAAATGTTTTAAAAAAATAATTATTGAAACTAATAATTAATAAATTTAAGATAAAAGAGATAGATTCTCATTCATATAGTCAGATAAGATATATTTTTTTCTTATTTACTATTTTGGTTTAATTTATTTTTACGTCATAAACTTCAATTCTTGTATTGTGTCTATTTTATTTTTAGTTTTTTAATATCAAAACTATCATAATATTACCTTAATATATTTGACTATACCATCCATTTTTTAAATTGTCTAATAGTTTTGTATCCATATTTAGATTAAGAAAGTTGTTAATAATTGTGCCAATAGTTATAGATTGTATTTTTTAATTATTATTATATTTAAATGGTGTAGTATAATTTATATTTATCATTTTAAAAATAGAAAAAATATATTTGATTTTTCAATTTTAGAAAGTAGCTTAAGAGTAAAAATAAGTAATTTTATTTGTTCAAATAATTTAATATTTAATTATAATTTTGACAATCTAACAAATTATTTCACTACTGCTCGAATTTTTAGTTACATAATTTGATTTAATTTATTATGTCTCAATTAACAATAAACTTGATTATCAAACATTGATAACCATATTAATTATTTCAATTTTATAGTATATTCAATGTTTTTTTATACCTCTTATTTTATTGTTTTAGTTTGAAGTATGTTATTTTCGTTGAAAATGACAACAAATAATAATATATTTTATTTGAAACAAAATATTAGTACCATTTAAAAGTTCTCTTGAGTTCTTGTTCTATATGATAAATTGGTAGAAACATTATATTAAATATATTTTATTTGAAACAAAATATTAGTACATCCAAGAATTTGGTTGAGTGGTTATTTTATATGTTAAATTATTAGTAATATTATATTAAAATGTTTATCATCAACGCATAAATGCAATTAAGTAAATATTATTTCAATCGTAAAATACTGCGAAATCGCCCACTCCCCTCGCAGAGGTTCGAACAAAAAAGAAAAAAAAGAAAAAAAGAATCCCGAGAATTCCTCCAGGAATAACATGGTTCGTTCTACCACTCGGCTGTGTCCTCAATTCTGCAAATCGTGAATTTGGCTCAAGAAATAAGCATAAACTGTACCGGATTATCTTGAAGAAAGAGAAGGATAAGAAAGAGAGATTGGGAACAAGAAATTGGACCGCAAGAAAACTGGCATGGGATTTTAGCGGGAGAAAAATGATGCGTAGAATCAATTTTGTGAAATGGGTTACCATTTTCTTCATGATTCTACACCAAATTTCGCCCTTCAATTCGGTGTTTTCATTGTGCGAGTTCAGTTTCCTTAACAATGGCAAGATGTACAACTTCAATCTGGCATCGCCTGTCTCCAACTTTCCTCATGGAATTCTCAGCGAAGACGGGTATTGTCTGTTTTCCTCTGCCTCGGGTCTGTAAATAGAAGTTAACATATGAAAACTTATCAGTTTCTCTGTCTTGGTGCCGCTGGTAATTTGTGTTGGTTGTGACTTAATCTTGTTTGCATTGCAATGAAAGAGCAATTTGACTTCGAAGTTAAGTTTTGTAATCGGAATGTAGTTGCTATTGTTCCATTAGGAGTTGACGAGTTCTTTAGTCTCTTTCATTATTGGAATTCACTTGAAAATGTGACAAGCACCAGCTTGGTTTTCATTATGACTGATAGTCAAGAACTAGTTTATTAGGCTCAACGTGGTTAGAATTCGGTGAAAGGGTTTACACTGAGTCACACTCCTGCTAGAACAATCATTGGGTATTGTGTATTGTATTGAGCTGGAAACTTGAATGATAAGGATGCTGATATAGATGAGTTATGAATGTTAGAAGTATTAAACATATAGTTATTTATCAACAGCACAAACTAAAGGCTTGTTTGGAAAACACGAAACGAAAAACACAACTACTTGAACTATTTTCAAAGCAAGCCACAAAATCCTTGCTAGACCATTGATGAAGGAAGAGTGCGATTTATATTTGAATTTGGTGTGCTTGCCTTTTGAAATGACTTGTCTTCCTAATTTTTAATGTTTGAGATGTTAACTATAAGTTCTGCCACTTATTTCTTCTTCCTTTTCTGAATTTTTTATTCCATTAATTTCTGCTCAGATTTTACAGAACAGCAGCCAATGATTCTATTCTCTGGTTTCAGGTTTGCTCCATCAGGTTACAATTTGTTTTTTACATCAATCGTTTTCACATACTTTGCTTATAAATTTTCATCCTTCTTGTAAATTGAAATTTCAATTGATATGCAATGCTCAATTTTTCATAAAAAGATATGTGTAATAAAAAGTTCTTCTTTTGAAGAGCTGCATTTGTTATTTTTCAATGAAAGAGATTCTTCACATTCATTTATATTCAACACAATACTGAAAGTCTGCAGTTGGCATCCAGCAGTTCTTTTTGTTTGTGTTTTATTATGTAATAATGAGAGTGGTACTAAGTTAGGTGACCACTTGGGAAGTCCTTGTGTTGCACCCCTTTTTGTTTCTACTTTCATCTTATATAATAATGATCTGACCTTGGCATAATTGGGTGGTTTACTCGTTTAACTTCTTGATCTCTTTTATGCTTTTATGGAGCAGCTTTGCGATGGGATGATTTTCAATCATGATCCACCTATGTGTGTTGACTGCTTGGTAAGTGCATCTAACGTTCCTGCCATCCATTATTAAAGAAATTATTTGTTTATTAAAATGAGAAATAACAAGATTGGGGGGGGGGGGGGGTGGGTTTGGATGGTTTGTGTCTGTTATTAAAAAAATGAAATAGTTGTCACAAAAAAGGAGTACAAACTTTCTGAATGTTTTCTTATTCTTCCTTTCTAACATTTCTTGTTGTTGTTGTTGTTGTTTTTTTGATTCCTGCTGATTGGTTTTTCTTGCACATCCTAGGATTGTGGGGGACCCTTGCACTGTGGGATGGGCTGTAGCGCACTTGTAGCGAGCAAGGTGGATGGTAAGTATTCCTACATCTCCAAAAAAATTAAATTTTAATTCAGAAGCTTCACATGCTACTTGAATATGTAAAATATAAGATGTGATCAGAAAAGTGCATTTGAAGGGTCTGTTTTTTCTTTAACTTGAAAAATTCGTATTAAGTTTGGGGTACCCGTTTAAGTCCCTTAGCCTAAGCAGCACAAACATAAGCATAAAACACATACATGACACAGTAGGGAAGATATGTTATTGTTAAGATTTCTATAGATGATTAAATTTATCTTAACCCATCAGCTTAAGTTTTCAGGTTTATTGGTGATTTAATATGTTATCAGATTTGAATCTCTGTATTGTCATTTCCTCCCCATTTAATATTGATTTTCACTTGTTGGTTTTTGTGCAAATTTTCAAGTCCACAAGTGAGAGAGATTGTTAAGATATCTATAAATGATTCAATTTATCATAACCTATCAGCTTAAGCTTTTGAGTTCATTGGTGACTTAATGGTCATTTTCTTTAACATTTAAGACTGGAACACGACAAAGACATGTTCATATTCATTTTGAGTAATAAGTAAACATCAACATAAATCAGTTTGACCATAAGAATAGCAGGTTATGGTAGAAAAAAGAATGAACTACCAGACTAATATTTAATGAATTTATAGGCAAGAATGCGTTCTTGAGTATGTCATATCACTATACCAAGTATGAAAAATTTGTCGGAACATTTTACAAATGGCTTGTTAGGATTCTCATAATTGGGTGCTTGATGCATATATCATTTTTTTTAAAGTTCCATTGAGGAAAACATTGTTGAGGTCAGGTTATTTGATGGTTCAACCACATGTATGATAGCAGGTTTAACATTCAAGCTGAGAGGTTTGCCAAAATCATTATTGAGTGTTTGGTGGAAGGCTGTAAGGCAAGTTTTGTTCCTTTAGATGGTAGCATTTGAGTTATACTGGAGTTTATAAACCCATTTGTTAGCATTGAGGTTGTTGGCAAGGGGGAAAAAGAGTGGCATCCCAATAACTAAGAGGTCAAAGTTGAGACTAATCAAAAGAAGTGAAGTAGTAGAATAATGTTTGAGTTTGGAGATGCCAAGCACGATTAGAGGTGCCAGAGTTAAGGAGAATAAAGGAGGGTAGATGTGGATGAGAGGAAGGAAAAACTAAAAAGAGGATGGAGGACTTGAAGAGACGAGGGAAGTGAAGGAAATAGGAAGAGGCGTGAGAGAGGAAAAGATCGGGTCTGAAGGAGATGGAGTGGACAATGGTACGTGGTATGCTGCGATTGATTAGATAGAGGACATAAGAGGAATGTGAGTTGGGGAAGGAGGGCTCTCATGAATGGAGAAAGTAAACCAAGATAGAACTAAAGAGGATGTTAGAGGATAAACAAACTCGTTGAAAGAGACATGTTGAGAGGCAGACTTTCTAATAGGAACTATGCCCCTTATGAGACAGATTATAGCCTCTACATTTTGTAGTGTCAATCTTGGATGTTATGATTTTGTAGGGTTGAAGTAGAAGATAGCTATAGAAACGCAAGGATGAGGAGCAAGAACTATTAGGAGGAGTATGATAGAAAATTTCCAAATGAATTTTGTTCTGGAGAAGAGTAGGCATATGCTTAACTAGAAAGGCGGAGGTATGGATCATGCAACGATTAAAACAGTGCATATGGTTATTTATTTATTTTTAAATTGTAAAAAAATTAAGGTATATCCTTCAAAAGCAAGTATAGTAAAACGTCAGAAGGAGGCTTTTCGGACAATGTTTGGAAACTTTATGTTGTTCAAGACAGTTTTATATTCAGAAGCAATAATCTTTTTGCATTTCCCTTTTTGTTCACAAGAAAAATTGGGGCTTCATGCATCTTAAAATGTTATTTTCTTGGTTGTTTGAAGAAAATTTACATAGCCCTAAACTAAATCCGTTGCATAAATGCAGGCTATGATGTATGCACAACCATTGGTCATGCACTAAGCACGAACATTAGCATCTTTGGTAAGTCTTAGTTTGTACTTCATTATAATCATTGTCGTTCTTTCTGTTTTTTCAATTTTATATTATTATTCTCATTTTATTTTTGACCTTGTTTTTGCATGTATTATAAATAGTTTACCAAGTCCATTAGTTATATCGCCCGGGGTTCCCCAGTACATCTATATATGACTGTACTAGCTTTGTTAGAGTAAGTTTGACATACTTTTTAAAAAAAGTTCGAGGTACTTTTTATTTTTTAATATAATTTTTTTTAATTTATGAAAAAACTAAAAAATATAAATTTTTTTTTAAAAGAACATTTTTTCTATAAAAAATTCTTACAAAAATGATTTTAATTAAAATACTTGTATGTTCACTTATTTATATTTTTTTAAAGTGATCTTAATCGCATGTTTGTTTGATTGCACTATATCTAAAAGTGATTCTACAGATGTCAAATTACCATAAAATAATTCGGTCAAATCACTTTTGGAGAATCAATATTAAAGTGAATCTTAAAAAAATTATTTAAAACAATTTGATTACTTCCAAAGTGACTTTTATTTGTAACCAAAGACTTTAGTCTTTAGATTAAAAAAACACTTTTAGCCCCCCAAAATCACATAGGACGTTCAACCAAACACATTCTTAAACTACTTGGTATTGAAGCTTGGGGTACTTTATTGTTAGAGTGGGGTAAGGGTTTGAAAGTTGGGTTATCACTTTGGAGTGATAGATCATTAAAGCCACCTAGCCCGCATGAGTGTTGCTGTCCAAGAAGCTTGGATGTTGCTGCCAATCGTGGGAATTTGTAGTGCATGAGCTTCACTTCACATGTTGTCAAACAACTTGCCATCTCCATTCATTGGTGCTTAGAGTGCATGAGCTATAGTTTCTCATTTAGTTCACTGTACTCGATATATCTGCTTAACTTCGCTCTGCTGAGTGTATATGTGCTTGGTTTGATAAGAATTTGTTTGAGTGTGGAGCTGTTTTACAAAAGGGTTAGTTTCTAGTCTTCAATTTGATCCAGTTCTGTTTCTGTTCACATCTCTGTTCTACTTTGGTTTTGCATATTTAAATCACAGTTTGTGTCCCTCATATACTTTGTTGATAGTAGGACTAGAAAAAAAAGGTTGCAGTGATGGCTGAAGCAATTCCAATAATGTCAAAGAATTGATAATATATCATAAGTTAAATAGTTGAAATTGACGAAAACGGTTGCCAAGGGCTTCTCTGAATTGATTTCCTTGAATTAGTTGTCACAAGTGTTTTTGTTTGTTTTTACTCTCACTTTTATTGTTTTTTCCCTCACTCCTTTGGAAGTTTTTATCTTTGAACAATTTTTGTTCATTTTCATATATTCAATGAAAAGTTCGTATCTTGTTAAAAAAAGAATTGGTGAAACTATTATTTCAAAATTATCTCAGAACTGTGGTATAAAAGAAACCAAAGAATTTTTGAAGAAAAGGGTAAATTTTGGCTAGAGCAATTTGATCTAGCTAAATTTAGGGTTTCTCAGTGGTGTTTGCTCTCAAATTTATTTGAGCATTACTCGTCTAATCTTATTTTTCCGAATTAGGATGTATTTATTTTATCTCTGTAGTTTTGCTCTATTTTTTATTTCACATTTTCACTCCCTCAGGAATTTGTTTCATTGAACAATTTTTTTTCCTTTTTATTAATCAATGAAAAGTTCATATCTTGTTTAGAAAACAACAAACTTAAAAAAAAGAGAGAAAGGTTGGTGAATCAAGTTCTCGTTGGCATTCTTTGATTGATAATTATGCTTTTAATGATATATTTTTTTATCGGGATATGTTCCTATTCCCTTGTTAATTTTTTTTTCCAGCTTTCTTTCTCTCACAATATTGTATCCTTAAATGATTTTTATTTCTTCTCATCCATCGTTACTCGTTATGTCTCATCATTTGGATTGGAGCCCCTTTTTTGTATAGTTAGTTGTGAGGATCCCCTGGTCGCAGGATGTTTTAGGCTGGTTCTTTTTTGACACATTTGGCCTTTTCTTTTGTTCTCTTTCATCTTTTTCTCAATGAAAGCTTGGTTTTTCATATTAAAAAAAAAAAAAAACAGAATTTCTTGTTCCAAAAAAATACAACAATTGTCATTATATGCAAAGCATTGATATGGATGATCATATGATTGATATTTGACCTTTATATGGTAATTTTGTATTTTAGGTATTTTTGTACATCTCTATCCGGTGAATGAAGAAGATTATTGTGTGTTTTCACCCGTATCTCATTTAAGCTATAGACCTACTAAATTGTTTGAACCTATGGATGTTCTCCTTGGCCAAACTTTTTGTTCACCTATCTGCAGCTCATCCCTGCATGATTGAAGAAAAAGAACCAACTATTGTTTTTCCTTGGAAGTTCAACTTGAATAGTGTCCAATCGTGACCCGTGCATATGCATAATTTTTTATTCCATGACATTAGGGCCAAGTTGTTTAATGCCTTGTAGTGTTCACACTTCATGTGGAGTGTATTAATGATTTGTCTTATGTGGCAGATATTAAAAATCCCCAGAGAGGTGTCATTGTTAAGATGTCAAAAATTGACACTAAGGTCAAGTGCTCACTTTCTGTGTCTGTAATTTGTACGACAGATGGTATTCAGGTGTGCTTTGTCTCGTGATTTTTGTGAGTGTTACAGAAAAATAAATTATAGTTTGTTGATTTATCTTTCTGTTTTCCAGGCTCCTCAAACGTTGGAAAAGATGGGGCCCTGCGACTATGTGAGTTGCCTTGACTTTTTAGACAGCCGCTATCTTCTTTGCTTTTTGCCTATATTTCTTTGAAGTAATTTTGTTGGTTCATTATCATTATCATTTTAAAACTTTTTTCTTTTGCGCATCATTAAGACTTGTATATCTTTTGAGACGGTATTGTACAACCTCTTTTTAACCGTGACCTTGGTCAACATATTAACATTATGTCAACAGAATGAGAATATTTTTTTTGAACAGGAAATAAACTTTTCATTAAATATATGAAAAGGAAGAAAAATGGTCAAGGATTTAAACTTCCTAAAGGAAGTGAAGAAAAAAGAAAAAGTAACCACCAAGTAACGGAGAACCAAGGACAAAGACCACCAATTGCAAACCATCGAACAACATCGAAAAGGCAAAAGCCAAAAGAATAACAAAGAAACTGAAAACAGAGGCTTCAAAAAGCTGAAGAAGCCTGGCTGAAAAAACCCGAAACCAACACCAAGCAGCAAACTGAGAAGATGAAGTGAACTCAACCACAAGCAACCAGCAAGAATCTCTAAAAAATGATAAAACTTGGCTAAAGCCTCCACCTTCAAGCCATCCGAAAAAATAAACACCAAAGGCCAAGCCCCTCATAAACCAGAACCAAACGAAGCTTGAGGACCATTGCACCAAACAAAAATCGCAAAAACAATCTCAAACGAAACTCAAAATATCAACTCTTGAATATCTATGGAGGATCTTCGAAAAACCTTCCATTTAGGGCCCTGGGAACTATATGCGAATCTGATGAGTGTTAATAAAAAGGTATCCGAAAAAAAAAAAAGGACTTTAGATCAAGAAATCCGAATCTCTCCTCAATCAGAACTAAAGATCTTCAAAGATTTGGTAAAATTGGAACTAAAGTGATTCCAACAGCTTCAAAATAAGTAAACTAAAGTGAACTAAAGTGATTCCACATCATTGGTTGAGTAAACAGAATAAGAATATTGACATTGGAACTTGTAATATCTTAGTCTATCTTTCTTTCTTTCTTTCTTCTTCTTCTTCTTCTTTTTTGAGGTAATATCTTAGTCTATTCACCTTCAATGTTTCAATTTAAAAGCTAACTTTTTGTGAAATTTCAAGATGATTGATATCTTATTTGGACTGCCAAATTTATTTATTTATTATAAGATATAAATCTTGTACGTAGAAAATCTTAGAAGATACAAACAGGAGAGAGTAAGAAATTCTCCCAAGAACCAAAAGGAGCCAGAAAAGTACTGTTCAATTGACTTGTATTAGAAAAAACTCAGAAACATCTTTGGACAATGTAGTTCATCTAAATGTAAAGAAATACATCTGAGACATCATTTCATCATATGGCTTTAGCTGTTACCAGCATAATTTCATCATATGGGCTTAACTGTAATGGTTGAATTTGAAGCTTCTACCATTAAATCTTTGCTTAAATTTTGGATTCCGTTGGAAGTTGTTTGGGTTTCTTGTCAAATCATGGAGGGAGATGTTTAAGAAACTGTTGATTATCATTTTCACGGAACATTTACTCTTGTGGCTTGTGGATGATTAGCCAGTTTAAGGACACTTTCAGATGCCTGTTGATTAAATTGTGGTATAAGTTATCTATCATGTGAACACCAAAATTTTTGCAACATTTAGACTTCAGTTAATTTTTTTCCAATAGCCTATTTTTAGCATCACTTGTGAATCTTTGGTATACCAACAGGCTACGTCGTTTAGTCATCCATCCGGTTGTGCAAAGATTGTACACGTTGATAGAAGTGGCTGGGGCTTCT
Organism: Momordica charantia; assembly: GCF_013281855.1. Lineage (NCBI taxonomy): Eukaryota > Viridiplantae > Streptophyta > Magnoliopsida > Cucurbitales > Cucurbitaceae > Momordica > Momordica charantia. Next base: position 24,642,866 of record NW_028275167.1, on the reverse strand, counting down.
TTGGAGTCTTCATAACCATGTATGTCCTTACAGTTTAAACTGGCATGGTGAAAGTTACCTTATACATGTCAAGAAATATGCTAATATATGGTTCTGTTTTGGTAATTAACTGCTTGGATTTGCAGCATTTTGTGCCTTTTTGGAGGATATCTTTTGGCTGGGATAGTCTACCGATATTTTTTCCTCAAAGTTCGTGGTATTGATGTATGCATTCTTACTCTATTAAAAAATATAGCTGCAATGACTTTTCCTGCATACTACTAATAAACCAATATGCTTATTTTCTTTACATAATTGACAAAAGAAAAAGAAAAAAAGGGAAAGAAAAGAAAAGTCCCCTGTGGTGGCGGTGGGGGGCAAATTACAAGAAGTTGATTGCAGTAGATCTGGTAGTGGTGGAAATATTTAAGGTTTCATTTGATATTTATTTCGTTTTTAGTTTTTAGTTTTTGATAATTATGCTTGTTTTTTCTCACCTATTTTCTTTAATCTTTTTTTCTAAAAACATGTTTGTATTCTTAGCTAAATTTAGAAAAAAAAAACATAGGTGAAAGTAGTGTTTATAAGTTAAAATTTCAGAAACAGAAAATAAAAAGTATATGTAAGGTTAGCCTGCTCACTAGTCTCTTCTTCCAAAAGAGATCTAAAAATTGGATATTCTGTGTCATATTTTCTTCCAGATATTTCATGTAAAATTTCTGGAAACTGTTACGAAACTGGACATATTCTAGAATATTTCACTTGTTTTAGTGGAAAAAAAGGTGATTCCTGTCATCTCTTTCAGAGTTCCCCACTCTGATTTAATTTCAACTTGACAAGCTGGAATAGTCTTAGGAAGATCATATAGAATGAATAGTTGCCATTTCTCATCTTGAACGTGAGGAAGATATCCACTTGGCTCTGAATTTCCCAGTACATCTATTGCCTATATTATCCCCATTAGCAGTAAACCGATCCGATCTTTCCAAACCATACATACCAGTCATAGTAGAGTGCCACAGAGCAGTGCTTCTTAAGGAAAACTCTGCACCCATTTGGAAACAAGAGCTACACTTTTCTTTCTCAAGTTTCCCAAACCAATATCACCTGCTTCAGAAAGAAGGGAGATACCATAATCCGATTTCACCAGAAAGATGCTTTTGAGCCACAATATTATATTAAGGGTGTGTTTGGGAGTGATTTTGGCATGGTAAAATCACTTTTGCTATTTGCCAAAATTACTTCCATTTCTATGGATCATGTTTGGAAAATTAAAAAATCGATTTTAGGAAAACATAAAATCACTTAAAATTGATTTTGAAGGTATCACTTGGGTGGTGATTTTGGAAAATCAATTATTCTTAAAATCTTTTTTTTCAAAATCACTCCTTTCACCGTCACTCCAAAACACACGCCCTAAGAAGTGAAAGAAAGTGCTTCTTCTTCTATAAGTTATTGAATTTTTTGCCTTTTGCTCATTATGCCCCAATGCAAGAAAGTTTTATCATGTATAGAACGCTTGTGATGTTCTTTTTTGCACCCCCATTCTCTCCCCATACTAACCTGGGAAAATTACTTAGTTTCTTCATTCGCTCTCCCTTTTCTTTTAGGTTATTCCAAACCTGGAATTCTGGCTTAGCTTACCTCATAAAGTGCAGGTATTGTCATTTCTATTTTTTTTTCTCTACCTCTGTCTCAGCATTCTCTCTATCTATATCTCTCTCACATGCTTGTAACTGGATATCTCATTGCAGAGTTTGTTTGCATCTTTGGTACGAAAATTCAAGGGACCCTCTCGAGGTCATCGAGATAGTTACTCCCCGGTTGACTTCTGATCGCATACATTTTTCGCTTCAGATTGCTGGTGAAATTCCTAGTTTTGGTTGCACTTTTACTATGAACATTCTGCAAATGAAAGCTCTAATGGTTTTGTTTGGATAGGGAATTTTGCCACAAGAGGTCATCTCCTCCAATTGCATCAACAACCCTATAAACTGCTATGGAAAACTGCATTTTGTACTTGATGTATTAGAACAGAGAGAGAGAGAGAGAGAGAGAGAGAGAGAGAGAGAGAGAGAGAGAGAGAGAGAGAGAGAGAGGGAGAACGAACCCTTTCCTCCATAACATAACTCAGTCTTCTCCTAAGAGAAGTAGGCTTCATTTTTTTTCTCTTTTCACTGTAGTCCCCAAGAATATAGGTTTCTTTTTATTTTTTTCATGAAAGATGATCTGAGACAGACATATTCAGAGAAGTAGAGGGGTGGAGATGGTGGGAGATTTTGATTGGTACTATGGTATGTGTGAACTTTTGTTAAAAATGGGGAGTAGGAGAAGGAATTATTACATTGCTTTATTTATTTTGAATTGACACCAATAAAACTAGGTAGTGCTGATATTAGGAGTGTAGCCATTATTTTTTCTTGTTCTTTTTTTAATCACTTTTAAAATAAAACAAAATATTATTACCCATAGTATGGTTGAATTTTAATTTTCCTCTTTGTACTTTGAAAATATTATGTTTATTTAAATCTTAGATCTTTGGATTGTACTTTATTTAGTGTTATAGTGATATCTGTCTATAATAAAAACAGTATAAAGTTCAAGGACCTGACTGAAAATTATTAAAATTAAGGTATATAACCTATTACTATATTAAATTTAAGGAATTTGAAAACAAGAGGTGTTCCAAGTGCTCTTGATTTTTCTTTTAGAGTAAGCAATAGTTCTAAAATCACACTTTTGATTTGTATATTTCACAATTTGTAATCTTTATGTTTTGAGAATGGTGTTAAGCATCCCCATGCTTAGAAAAATATAAAAGTCATGCCTTTTCGTGAAATATATCTAATATCAAGTATATTAATGATATTGATATATTTCATTAGTGAAATATATCTTTATATCTTGAGTGTGATTGATATATCAAAAAGTTGCTATCTACAATTTCATAAATTTGCAAATCGCATTTTAAACCATTTTTGAAACACAAAATTATGGGTGTAAAATAGAGAATTCCCACTGGTATAACAGGTAATTATCCCTATGTTCATATAATTTGAAAAAAGAGAATCAGCCCATTATTTATTACTCCCTTTGGCTTTGCTTCTAAATTAGGATACAGATAATTGGTATAATGGTCCCTAATCACCCTCTTTGAGCTGGAAATTTTACCAAATACCCAATCATTCTTGTACCTAAAGCCTTTCCTTTTATTCTAGAGAGAGAAAGAGAGAGAGGTAGAGATAGAGTGGTGATAATTTTAAACCAATAATTTTGGAAAATGAATTAATGGCTTACCTTTAAAGCCAAGCAACAATACAATTACTCTCCTGAGCTATCATTCACCCACTACTCTTCTTCATCACTCCTTCCACTATCTTCACTCTAATTTTTTCTTTCCTTTATTCCTTTATTTTTCTCCCCTTTACCTTTTCCCTTCATTGCCCTGGATCTTTTATCTTATGATATGTTTAATGCCACCAACATATATTTACTAACTTAAATACTATTTTGATTCCTATACTTTCGATTTTGGTTGGTTTTAATTTATTTTGGTCTCTGTATTTTTAACTTTTGTTTATTTTGATTTTTATACTTTCAACATGTCCGATCAAAGTGATAATCTTGAAAGAGTATTTAAACCTATAAATAAAAGTTGATAGTATAGCGACCAAACTTAACGGTTTAAAACACAAGAATCAAAATGTACCAAAGTTAAAAATACAGGATCAAAAAAGTATTTAAACCTATAAATAAATTTCCAAACCGATATCGAAAAATGTATTCTTTTACCATATTGAATGAATCCCAACGTAAAATCCTGATAAATCAACATTAAAAAAAAAAAATCACTTTCAATACCTTAAATAAAATGACATATAAAACTTGATGCTAACTTCTCAACTATATTTACCAAAAGCATTTAAATTTTCTTTAATTCTTTATATTCTGTTACCTTAAGAGGCAATTTATTAATTTCAAATTAGGCCATATAAACTGACATTTAACCAAAACTAATAATATATATATACATATATATATATCTATTATGGTTGGGAAAGTCTTGTTTTTGTGTTTGTGATTAAAACTTGTCAAAATTATTGGCTTCTCAAAATGAAGCCTCCTTCTCCCAATTCCTCCTCTTCTCTCCTCAGAAAGCCTCGCTTCTCCCCTTACCTCTTCACTCTCTTGGCCTTCATCTTCTTCGTTGCCGTCCTCTACGGCGAGGACCTAGTCTGCATCTTCAGCCAGCAGCTCCAACTCGACCTCGCCTCCGCCCGCTCCCTGCCCGCCACCGGTGAGTTTCGCTTCCACCTGTTCTTATCAAGAATATGAATAAATTATTAAATATATCATAACTTTTGTACCTTCGCTATAAAAATTTAATGAGAATTTTTTGGATTCAGTGATCGATTTTATCTGGTAATGGATAGTGTAAATTATGAGTTTAAGTTTTGGATTTATGAGTGATTTAATTGTTTTTGTTTTGAGAGTAATTTGGAGAGAAAAGGGATTGAATTTTTTATTTTTATTATTTTTTGGGTGGCGGTGGTTAGAGAAGAAGTGGGAGCAGTTGCCATTCGCCGTCGGGAAATTGGCGGAGGAAGGGTGTGACGTGTACAGTGGGCGGTGGGTCCGGGACGAGGTGACTAGGCCGCTATATGATGAGTCGGATTGTCCGTACATTCAGCCCCAGCTGACGTGTCAAGAACACGGCCGCCCTGACCGGAGTTATCAGTACTGGCGGTGGCAGCCTCACGGCTGCGATCTTCCAAGGTCAGTTTTGCCCCTCTCTGTTTTTATTATTATTTTTCTTTTTTGCCAACCTTCCATTTTCCACTAAAATAATTCTACAATTTTAACTTATTGAAGTTGTCAAAATGTGAGATTCTTTTTATATCAGTGCATACGTGTTATTAAGGAAAAAAAAGGGTTTAAATCTTCAATTTTAAAGAATATGTGCATATGCGACTATGTTTTGATGGACTTAAATAGGAGTTTAAAATAAACGATATTTAGGTATTGATCAGTTAACACTCATCTCTTACTATTATCATTAATTTTTTATAAGTAAGAGAGAGAAATGTAGAAATAGAGATATATTTTTTTTATTTGAAGATGCATTGAGCTATGTTCAAGTTGGCTTAAATTCTTAATTTCTTAATCGGCAAAGTATTATTTGTTTATTTCATCGGGGTTTCAAAGATTTTGAATATTTTGGTTTAGTTTTGAATTTTGTACGAGAAGTTATTTTAGTCTTTGATATCTCGATCATTTTAGAAAATTATGTACGAGAAACTTTGGTTTGGGCATATGTTTTTGTTCATTTTGTTCAAATAATACATGTCTATATAGAAGTATTTGAAGCCATAAATAGCATGTTAAGTATTGGTTTTTCAAATGAATTTGGATTCTTATTAAATTATTAACGAAAAATTGACAATAAAAACTAATATAGTAGTTTTAAATAAAGTTAAGGAGATTATGACAAATATTTGAAATTTGATGAACCGAAACAAAATATCTAAAATTTTAGAGATGAAACCATATAATCTACACAAATTCAAATACGAACTTGAAATTTAAACGATAAAAGAAAAAAAATTCTGAGGAGTTTCATTTATTTATCTATTTATTTATTTTATTTTATTTTAGTCTTAATGTGCTTCAAATTTTTATTCACTTTTCACCTTGAGTCCTTCATTTTTATTAAAAGTTTGTGTATCATTCTCATAGAGTTTTAACTATGATGGGAGGATTAAAATTGTGGTTTTCAAAAATTGAGAGAATGAAACCAAATTTTTTTTTTTTTAAATTAGGGACTAAAAGTAAAATTATAAAAGTTAAAGGACCAAGTAATAGAGGTTATGACCAAAGTAAAATTATACTATTAGTTTCATTTGTCCAATACATAAAATTCAATGAAATAATTTCTTATTAAAGAGAAGCATTCAGTTTTTTTTTTTTAATTATTTCAGTATTTTCAAAAACTTGAGCATGCAATCATTAAATGCTAGAATAATTTAGCAAATGAGATAAAACGACAACGTATTCCAATAAATATATTATTGTAATAACTTTGGAATCAAAATCGGCCGGCCCATGATCACGAGTGTGACGTGGGAGAACCAAGTTGGACAAAATTTGTGGATTTAAATGATTTCTAAAATTATCCTAAAAAAATGTAAAATTATAATTATATTAAAAATTAAAATTTTAATTAAGAAAGAATATCTAAAAAGAAAGCAAGTTGACGTAAGTGGTTGGTTTTGCCACGTCAGGCAAATTAATGCTCTCTCTCTATTTGCTAAAATTTCTAAGGAAAATAATTGGTTCTACCATTTCCATTAAACCCTTTGAAATTAGAGGGGAGAAATGCAAAAATAAAAATTTAAAAAAATAATAAATTGTCAAATTTTCAATACTGTGAAGACAATATTTAGTTCTTACCGATAAGAAATCAAATATTTTCTAATTTCTATATTCACTATGTTTTTATCCAATAAATTGAAAGATTCAAGTGGTGATTAAAAGAAATATTAAAAATTTTTTAAAATTGATAATTAGGTGTATAATATGAATTGAAACTAAAGAATTTTATTTTCACTCTTTATGTAATATCAATATTTCTATCGACATTTTAAACTGAAAACTCTCAATATTTTTCCTAGAATCAAACATTTAACTTCGTAATGATGTACAAACTTTATGGAACTTCAATACGTAAACGTATAACCTAGTTCAATATATATCAATAATTTTTTTTGGAAGTCCTAAGTTCTAATCAAACATTTTTTAGTACAATAAATGTGACAAGGAGATTTGAATTTTTTTAAAAAAGTAGATGTCATTTTTCATTGAACTATACTATTAACGTTGGTTCTATCTAAATGTTTTAGATAAATTATATATATTTTTTAATGTGACATTTTTTTAAATATAGTATAAATTAACTTTTTTGGTATTTTATATTATATTTGAGTTATCCTTAGCTTTGAAACCATTTAACATTTTAGAAAGTAAAATTCATTTCGTAGTAATTCTTTTCCCAAAAAGTTAGCGAAGTTTATAAAATATACACTAAATTAAGGAAAAAAAAAAGATTTGCAAACGTAAATTCCTTATAAAAAATTTTCTTCAAATACTTACCGTCATATTTATAATGGCTGCATTATAATTATATATATATAGATATATGGATTAATCAAAATATATGGATATTGACGACAATGTAAATTTTATGGAATCCTGACTTTTTATGGGAGAGAGGTGCTAATTATAGCTGAACTAATTCATGTTGGTGTTAGGTGGAAGATTGAACATTGAACTTTTAGATAATAATAAAGGTCGTTATGTTCTAATTCAATCTTTAATACTTATTAATTAATGATTTTTCTTTAAATATTTCATTGATATTTATATTATACATCAAAAATCTCAATTGTATCTCGATGTTGAACCTTTCAACATATATATATTGATGAATACATTTGACATGTCGATTGATATTTTAAATCGTTTGACAAAAACAGTTTTAATGCGAGCATGATCTTGGAAGCCCTGAGGGGGAAGAGGATGATGTTCGTGGGAGATTCTCTAAATCGCGGCCAATATGTTTCGATGGTCTGTCTTCTCCACTCTCTAATTCCCGACCACTCCAAATCCATGGAAACTTTTGATTCTCTTACCGTCTTCACGGCTAAGGTACGTATGATTATGAGATATCGTTGTTCCCTTCCTCTAATGTTAAAAGGATCACTATTAAACATACCTATCACATCCAAAATTGAAAGTTTAAAAACGTATTATATACACTTGTTAGGAGTACAACGCGACGATAGAGTTCTATTGGGCGCCGTTTCTTTTGGAATCGAACTCGGATAATGCAGTGATCCATCGGATTTCGGATCGGATTGTGAGGAGAGGTTCTATTAATAAGCATGGAAAGTACTGGAAGGGCGTTGATATTATGGTTTTTAATACGTATCTTTGGTGGATGACGGGCTTGAACATGAAAATCCTGTAAGATTTTTCTCCTCTATATATAGATCGTTGACATATATAACTAAAGGATAAATGACATCTACTTTTTCTATTGAGGTCAGGGATTTAAATTTTCCATATTCTATATTTGTTACATATAAACACACGACACCAATTGATGTATATTGGGTTATCTGATCGTGAACTTTATAAAATTTTCATCCATTTATTTCTTTGTTTTGCATCTATTTTTTAAAATTAAAAATAATAATTTTTGTTTGAAATTTGGGTAAGGGTACAAATGTATTTTTAAGAAATATATGATAACATATCAAAGAATTTGTGATGGAAAACAAGCATCATTTTCAAAAATAGAAAACTAAAAGTGAAATAGTTATCAAACAGAGTCTTTTAACTTTCAAATTTATTCTATTTTATGGTCTCGAAATTTTCAATGAGGTTTGTTTTAGCTAAACTTCGAAAAAAATGTCCTATTTTATTTTTTTTTAATTTTTAACCATGAAGTGGCTTTGAGCATACCGTATGTGTACAAATACATCGACATGAATACATAAAAGTTCAGGGACCAAAATGAAACCTAAAACCAGTATAATATCAAATGAATAACAATGAAGTTGGATTACTTTGACAGGCAAGGGTCTTTCGAGGACGAAGTCGAAGACATAGTGGAGCTATCAACCGAGGATGCTTATCGAATGGCAATGAGGAGCATGTTGAGATGGGTGAGGAAGAACATGGATCCTAAAAAGACGAGAGTTTTCTTCACCAGCATGTCTCCTTCTCATGGAAAGTCGGTTTTCTCTCCCTCCAACTAAATCGTTACACACTAAAGTTCATGTTTTACATTTTTTTAAATGACTCTCATTTGGGTCCACAGAAGTATTGATTGGGGTGGTGAGGAGGGTGGCAATTGCTACAACAAAACGACTCTAATTGAGGATCCAAACTACTGGGGCTCCGATTCGAGAAAGAGCATCATGCAAGTGATCGGAGAAGTCTTCGGGAAATCAAAGTTTCCGATCACATTTCTAAACATCACACAACTATCGAGCTATCGTAGAGATGCCCACACGTCGATTTACAAGAAGCAATGGTCGCCATTGACGCCCGAGCAGCTCGCCAACCCCGTGAGCTACGCGGACTGCGTCCATTGGTGCCTTCCTGGTCTCCAAGATACTTGGAATGAGCTTCTTTTTACCAAACTTTTCTATCCTTATTAATTGTTATCCTCTTTGTTGTTTCATTGAGATTTTCTCCAAACGGGGTAATAGAGAAGATGGAGAGAAAATCTGTGTGAAATTCAAAGGGTTGAGCTGAGTTTTTTGGGAGGAAGATTTAATTTGTATAAAACATTAATTGTTTGATATGTTTGTTATTTCTTGGAAATGTAAAATTATGATCAATTAATTAGTTGAAGAAAATTATATTTTGGTTTACAAAATTTAATTGTGTGTAAATATGTATGATGAGGTAATTGTGGTAAAATTGAGAGTGATTTTAATAGGTTCAAAAGTACTTTTGCTAGAGTGAAAATCACTTATTTCAGGGTGAAAGTACTTTCTCTACTTAAAATAAGTCTCACGATTTGAAAGTAATTTAAAAGTTTTTTTTTTTTTTTAAAAAATCAAAATACTTCAGACAACTTTTCCCACTATATAACAAAATTACTTTTAAATATTTTACTTCATGTACATTATTATTACTAATAGCATTACTAAGAATAACTAAATTTATAGCCTAGTGTCTATTAATATATTCATAAATTCCCAAAGGGTAAAATCATCTTTATTGATGGTTATTACCTTGCTAAATTAATCATAAGCTCTAAGAAACTATTAAATATAGGCTCTTTCAATTTTATAAATGAATTAAAATATATGATATTTCAAATTTTTTTTACTAAAATGATTCTTGATGTCACATCAGAAATTTTGTTTATAAATTTTAATATGGTGTGATAGTAAGAAATTGATTGAGAAAAATTGTAAAACTTTCAAAAGATTAAAGATAAAATTAGAGAATAATTCAAATATTAATCTAAGTAGGTAAATGTTAAAAAGACTTCTGTATCCCTAAAAAGACTATACACACACATATATTTTTTTTTGCAAAGAAAAAAAAAAGACTATTTTGAAGTAAAAGAAGAGTATTATTCATGGAACAACTCCCTAGGAGAACTTCCCCAATATAGGAAAGGGAGTAGACCTTTCTGTACCTTTTTGACCATAACATTTTTTAAAACATAAAGTTGATTATTCTCTCTCTCTCTTTTTTTTTTAATTTTAATTTTTGTAAGCATAATATCTCTATTTACTTTAGCTTATTTTGGTCGATCTATTTTGATACGTTGATTTTAGTATATGTAGTTTCAACTTTGATTTATTTTTGTCATTTGTACTTTCACAAACGTTTATTTTGGTTCTTATACTTTTAAAAGTGACCAATTTGATTTTTTTTAAAAAAAATTTCACAATGAAAACTTTTTGATACAAATTTATGATTACATTTCAAAAAATTTAGTGAGTGAAATGTGAGGATAAAATTATGATCGAAATAAATGAGAATAAAAAAGAAAATCAATTGACTAAAAGGATCATTTTTTAAAGTACAATGATCAAATTAAACGTTTCGAAAATTCATAGACAAAAGTTAAAATACAAAGGCAAAAATGTATGTTTGGAAGATACATACACTAAAATGAAACAAAGTCAAAAGTACAAGGATAAAAAAAAATTGTTGACGGTGAATTTTGGAGACGTTCACGTGTTTCTCGGACGAATAATGTCACCAAGGAACAAATGGGCTTGCAACTAGAAAACTCGTCGCCGGTGCGGTGTCCCGCCTAATAGACTCCGACGCTCATATTAGAAGTCAGAATAGGGAAATAGGAAAAGACATCTTTAGTGTTAGTGTCAAGTTTTTCACTTATCTGGTGAAGTGAGGGTCATTCCTTCTTATAGGCTCGGATGGCCGACCAGGAAGAACGATAGTTGGGGATGACAGGGTCGTGCCAAGCGATACGGTGCCTGATGGGAGTGTACGCCCCCAATAATGGGTGGGTGGCACCTCCACCTGTAGGCCTGGAGCCTGTTGTCTGTCGTTGGTGGGTTGCGGGGCTCGGTGTGCTCCCCGTACCCGAGGAGTGGAGGCACACCCCCTGTCATCATAGTGTACGATGTGTAACCGTCTGTGGTCTCGAGCCTCGCAATTCTATCCTGCTCGATTTTACCCTCAACAAAATATTTAAACCTAAAATATAAATATAAATATTTATCGTTTAAAAAAAATATAATAAATAAATAAAGATTGTTTTGGTTCTAGTTTATTTCGATCCTTATCACTAATTTTCTTCGTTGCATTAAAAAACATGACATCTTTATTGTTTTGTCTTCTAGGCCACATGTATTAAGTGCATTAGCAATTATAAAAAAATTAGTTAAAGATTATTTTTTTCCCTTTGAATATAACACGTAGAAGAAGGAGATCGAATGTGATTGTAGATATAGACGAGTTAAAGGTGAGCGCTCACCGTGGTAGCAGTTAAGATTTATAGTAAAACTTTACTATAAATTTTTTGTATTAGCTAATACAAAAAATTGTTAATAAAGATTAAAAAAGTTGAATAAAAAGAGAATATATTTGAAAATATAAGAACAAAAATAAAATAAGTTAAAAATTTTAGAAATCTAAATTTGATTAGCTTAATATATCATTGGTCGCTAAAATTTACACTATATCCTTTAATTTGTGGTTTTTAATGCTATGAAAATTTCAAATTTACCCTTATTAAAATGTGACAATAAAATCTTATTCAATCTACTCAAATTGAATGAAATAATAATATGATATTTTAATAGATTAATTTTTGTGAGCTAGCATTTTTTTAATATTAAATATCTAACTCACCCCACCTAAATCTGAAAAAGAGATCTAGATAGTTGAATATATTGAAGAATATTTTTTTAATCTTCATAATATTAAAGATAAATTTAAAAACAAATATATATTTCGTGGACCAAATTATATAGGTAGCCAATTGGATATAAAAAAAATGAAGATATATTACTTTGGTAAGAAAAGACCTTAAATGACACACCTAAGACAACTATTATTGATCATTTATTATTTTTGTTTTTGAAGAGTTCATTTCTTGTTTTTTAAAAAGAAATATTATATATATATAAAATAAAAATTTCATGATCATATTAGTGATTTAAAAAAAAAAGTGCTTTTAGAAGAATCACTTAATTAGTGTTTCTTTCAAAATTAGTGTCTATAGAAACTAAAGTAGTTTCTCTAAAGACACATTTTTTAAAAAGTCATTCTAAATTCAAGAGGAAATTTGGGTTGTTCTATTTATTTTTCGCCTCTACTTAAATAAATTAGGGTGAATTGTTTTTTTATTCACATTATCTATGACAACATATTTAACATTTTTTTTTAAATAAATGACTTACAAACGTTTGTTTGTTGAATGTATTTTAATATTTTTATAAGTATTCAAAAGAAATTATTTTAACCAATTGGAGATGGAGATTAATATTTTTTAATACTACGTGGAGATGGAGATTTGAAATCACAATATTTTGGTCGGAAATATATATTTTAACTAGTTTAGCTATATTTCGGATGACGTATTATTAATAATTTTAACCAATCAAACTATATATTTAGATTGGTATACATTATATCATCAAATATTATTTCTGTTTTTTACTCTCTAAAAAAAATTGCACACATTTTTTTTAAGGAAATTTGTATTAAAATATTATCCTACCAAAAAGTTTTCTACCTAAAAAGTTTTTTTTTTTTTTTACTTTTAAGAAACACGACGTTTTGTAAATATAGTAATTTTAACTTAAATTTCTAATTCAACCCTAATCTTGAAACGAAATCAACAAATGGTTATAACTAAATTGAAACAAAGCATAAACCATAGAGATTAAAATTGTAATTGCCCCTTAAAATTTATAGGTTGAAGTTGACTTACCCAATCAAATAGGAAGGTAAAAGATATGTAGAAATTATTTCCCAATATTTATTTCAGCTTTTAATTATTAGAAAATGAGAAATTTTTAATTTTAGTTTTTAACCTATTGGTTGGAGTTATACGCCAATTACCAGTGAGTATGCTCATTTCATCTGCAATTTAATGAAATTGATATGCTAATATATGTTTTATTAATCCTAAAAAGTTTTTTCAATTTTGTCTCTTTTATCTAAAAAGTTTTAGAATGTACTTTGTCATCGTATTTTTCCTTCTTTACTATCGAATCAATCGTCTATTCGATCCACATGATAATCTCTGTGTCGATGGATGGTTGACCTCTTATCACCATCGTCAAATTCATCTTCACTTTTGTTTAGATTTTCAGATCGTACTTTATTGATAGCGTTTTGTCCTGCCCTCCTATTGAGGTGACATAGACTCATGAACGATGAAATAAAAACTGCATTATTATTTTAAAAAAACATTGTTAAAAGTAATATTTAAAAAAAAATAGCTCTAATTTTAATAATATTAAGAAAAATTCCCGTTAAATTTAGGGTAAAAATTGATTTTTTTTTTCTAAAACAAAATTTATAAATTGATTTTTAAAAAATGACGTCAGCACATTAACCACCATTTTAGACCTCCATTCCTCAAAATTCACTCTCTCTTTCTCTCTAACTTTATCACTTTGTAAGCCTTCAAACTGAATCTCTCTCCTCTCTCCAACACCCACAGTTCTGCAGAAACCAGTGGCCGCCGCCGCCGCCGCCGCAACATGTTCCTCAATCATTTTCAGTGGCCAACACAACAGTGAAAACTGAACAGCCTACTCCATCTTATCCATATTCTGCAGAAACCTGCAGCCGCTTTTTCCGGCCGCCGCCATATCAACAGAAACCATTCGTTGTTTGCTCTCATCTTCTTCTGCCCTGCCATAGAGATTTCTGAGAAACGTCCCTTTCCCTTCTGTTTTGTTTTTCAAAACAAAAATCTGCAAAAACAAAAAAAAAAAAAAACACAAAAATTGTTTCTTTTTCCCTTTTTCTTTATTACTGTTTCATTTTAGGTATGATTTGCAGGGTTGAAATTTGAATGTTTCTTCTTCTGTTGGTGTGTGTGATAAGTTTTTTTTTTATTTTTATTTTTAAGTTATAAAAGCCAGAATTTTACAATGGTAAATTATTAATCCTATATAATTGGTGAACCAGCCCTATCTTAAAAAAAAAAAACTTTGTGATTTATTCATTTAATATGTATATTTACAACTAATTTTTCTTAATATACTGTGTTCATGTATTTTATAATTGTCGCGTACATCTATCTATTAAGGATATTAAATTTCCACGGACACATAATTATATTTTTTATGTCTAGATTCGACATTGACACACGGAATTAAATTTACATTCGATGGTATCGCAAAAAAAATCTAATGAAATATTATAAACATAATATTAGTATTAATATTTTTTAAACTCATTTAGAAATTGGTGACATACTTGTTCCTAATTTAAATATTTGTAAGGATATATTTTTTATAAGCTTTGCATAAATATTTTTTGGCATCAATATTTTATATTGATATTTTCATAAATGTAATATTTTTATTAAACGGAGATTTCCATATTTAAAATCTTGCATCTATTTTCATCTTGTATCTTCCGAATTATTTGATCAATACAACTTACTCATATTTATAAAATGTTATGTGTTTGAAGAATTTTTGGTTAGTGTTATGGTTTTATCTATAATATAAGAGCAATTAGGGCACACCCTTTGCACTTATAGTTTTTATTTTTAACATCTCTTTAATTAATAATAATCAAATTCATGAATCTATATTGTAGTTTTTTATTTTTTTAAGAGAATCTATATTATAGTTGACATGTATATAATTTTGGTAAGTTTTTGCAAACATGGCAGCTTAGCACAATAATAATTGGTATCTATCTCCGACTAAGAGGTGATTAGTTGATCTCTAGAGATAATTAAGATATTCCTATTTGAGTGAGGAAAAATATCAAATAACGAGAGATAGAGTTTATTTTATGGACTGAAAGTAGGATATAGTAGATAATAAATTTTTTATAGCAGAAGAAATAATATTCTTCAATAATTCAAGACAGTTGTTAGGTGTCACCAATTAAAGAGTTTAATTACTCAAATTAGAGATGAAGGGTTTAATTCTCTCCATTCCACAGCTAGAATTATAAGGTAGTAAACTTATTACTAAAATAACTTATAAATTCAAAAACACCAATTTTACTCGGGATCAAGATCATATATTTTTTAAAAACTTTATCTTACTTTACACCGACCTTTTTTTATTGACTAACGAGAAAGTATTTTGATGAACAAGTTTAGAGATCAATATAGAATGTATTTGAAAATTAGACTACAACAGACAGAATTATTGAAAACCTATGACTAAAAAGAATTGGCTACGAAGATTTATGAACAAAAATAGAATTTAAATTAAAATAAACCAAAAATAAAATGACTAGTTGTTCATTAACCTAAAATTATTTTTGAATTAGAATTAAATTAAAATTTGGAGTGGATTAAAAAACCAGTAAATTTTTAAAGCATGTCAGGCTGGCTGGCTCCACTAGATCATGAGGTTATAGCAAGTTGGTACTATAAAATAATAATATGTTGATTTAATGTGCAAAAAGAAAATTTTAATAAATTAAAACAAAACTTATAAAACCAAATATAACTGGTTCCAACTTAAATAAATTCATTTTAGGCCCGCTTGTTTTTTTCCTTTTTTTTTTCCATTTTCTGGTTAATCATATTTATATACTAACAACTTCCTATGTGAAAATTTTCAAAAAGAAAATTTCCTCTAAATTAGTAAAAATTCAAACTTCTTAATCGTAATGTTGTAAAAAAAGCCCTTAATTTAATTTAAAACCCGTCACATAGGCAAGGCAATATTCAAAGTTATTTCTTTTAATTTAATACTTTAGGACCAACATGAACATATATGGCTAGTTGGTTAAAGTAAATACATCCACTAAAATGTCGGAAACTCAAATCCCTATTCTCATATATGTCATTGAACTCAATTTTTTTTTAATATTTTATACGCATGCATTAATTTCCTCGAGAAATAAACAAAAAAATCTAATAATTTCATATCCACAAGTTATGATGTTTTGTCAGACTAGTCCATCAATTAGAGAAAACTCTCTCCATATATATCAAGTAATTTGTCATAAAACAATAGAAAAATAACGTTTCATGACGAAAAATGTTTAATTATGTTGACACAAGTATTCGAGAATTCAAATTTCTTAGAAAATAAACATGAGTATTTATTGTTAATTAACATCAAGATCAAATGAAGTTGATGCTTTTATTACATTTCCATTTATTATATATTAACAATATAATTCATTCATCTTGATTAGTTTTTTTTTTTTTTAAATTGGTAAATGAAAAACATTTCAAATTAGAGAGAGAGAGAAAAATCCAATGAGTTGTCTAGTCAAATCACTTAAGGCTATATTATTTCATCTCTCTCCAAAAGTAAACAAAAGAAAGAAGGAAAAACATTTAATTTATTTATTTGAAATAAAAATCAAAGGAAAAAGTGTCTTTATATGGGCAACTTGGTTAAGCAAGTTGGCAACTTTTCCAAATTTGAAAAACAATTAAAAGGCCAAAACTAACTCAAATTGCGAATATATAAAAAATATATATATTTTTATAATAAAAATAGAGCCAACTTGTTGCAAATTGGCCCTCTTGTTTTTCCACACCCAAGTTGCATTTTGCAGCTGTTTGATTCCTCCAATTAATAATCTTTCACTATTTTAATTCCACTTTAATTTTAAATATTCAAACTATTTTTAATTTATATTTAATCAACCAATCAGAAAATAAATAAAAAAATCCTCCTCTCCCTTGTTTTTGTTCATGCCTTAATTTAACTATTAAACCCTTTTAATTAAATAATTCTACTTGATATTCCTAAGAGAGGAATTTGAATTTTGAAAGAGTTTAAAAGGGACTTCAACTGCTACCTATGGTTATTCCCTTTCTTTTTCTATATAAAGACGAGATTCGAATTTAAGTTATAGCAAGTTGGTACGATTGAAATTACTCCAAATATGATATCATTATTTCTTATAAATTAGAGGACATATATATAATAGAATAAAATATCAAAGTTTCGAAATCTCATCCAGTGTTAAACTAAAAATGTAGTTTAAAATATAGTTTTTTATTTCCAAAAAAATTGACCAAAAATTTCAAAAGTATTTGTAGATATAAATAAATTACATAATACAAAAACTTAATTATTGAAAACAGATCAAAACCAAAGAAATGATCCATCCCAGACACAAAAATCAAGACATGCATGAAGGAACAATAGCGATATTCACGTACTGAACAATATAATTACAGTAACCTATCTGCCAAAACGAACAAGATGAACACATTGATTCAATAATCAAAACGAAACAAAGAAAAAACAAATGGCAGTAAACACTATCACCACGAGGTGGATTCAAGCCAATTTCAGAAGATCAAGGATTCATATATTTATATATCATATAGAAGAGAAAAATTTATACATAGAACAATTTGTAGGGGAGCGATTTTGGAGTGTATATCATCACCTTCAACCGTTGCGCACAAATCTGGAGAAATCGGTTTCAGATCCAAAACACCTAAAAGGAACAAAAAGAGGCAGCAAAATCATCGAAATATGGGTGTTAATAATGATCCAGTTGCGAGAGTAAATCGACTTCCCCACCTGAATCACAAAAAAAAAGAAAAAAGAAAAAAAAAGAAAATGAATCGAAGAAATGTTTAGGAAGTTTGATGATGATGATGGAGGATTTTGGTTGATTTGGCCATGTTGTGAGCGATCTGTGCGAGTGATTGAAGATTGCATCGTACGATCGTATCGGCGAAAACGCAGGTCTCTTCCTTGGTGTTGCCTTCCGGTACATCCACCGCATAGGATTCCACCACCACCGTACCGGATCCACCTGGCGATGACGGAGACGAAAACGCGTGAAGCGTCGTAACGGATCGGTAGTTTCGCAGGCGGTGGTCCCCACCTACGACGCGGAAGCTCAGCACGTGCCGCTCCTCGTCCAGAATCTCCAGCCGCTCCCTGCTCGACGCCGCGGGGAGCCCGGAGACAACCTCCACCTGCCGGAGCGTGCCGACCGCTCCGTCGCCGTCGATGACGTGGCAGCTCTTCAGGAAGTGCTTGTACGCCTGCGGATTGTCGAACCTCCGCACCACGGACCACACCGTCGCCACCGGCGCGTCGATCACCTGGATCACGGCGGAGCAGCACTGTTCCGGACCGACGTCGTGCGCGTGGTGCCTCGCCACCGCCTCCGGCACCGCCACTGGTACCGCGCCGCCTCCCGTCCGCTGCTGCTGCCGGACGGCCACGGCCGCGCTCCTGTGACAGTTCAAAATCGTCGCTGCGCCGCCGCCGGGATTGTTGCTGCTCGGATTGATCCGATGGAGCTGAATCGAAGAAGGCATTTCTCTGAAACCACTCTCTCTCTCTCCTTCCCTCGCGGTTTCTCTCTCTAGAACCTGTGAATGTTTTAATCTTGATTTTCCAGAGAAAGTTAGGGCTGAGTTAAGAAGACGAACAGATGATCGAAAAATGGGCGTTTGTGATATATATAGTGCGTAATGCGAAGAGAGAGGAGAGAGAAAGAAGAGAGAGAGAGAGGATTGTTTCGTTTGAGGTTATTTATTTTTATTTTTATTTAGTTTATTTTATTGTTTGATCATAAAGCTTACGCCGGACTTGCAAGTGGATCATCAACTTGCAAGTGCCTTTTGGACTTGGTTACCAACTAATTGCCCCTTACTTTACACTAAATTACATCTTTGCCATTTTTTAAAATTTTATTGGATTTTACTTCAGATATATATATATAAAAGCTAGCTAATTGCTGATTTTTTTTGGAAAAAAAATTAATTGGTTTTATTTATTTTTGTTGTTGTAGTTGTG
The DNA here is from genome assembly GCF_013281855.1 of Momordica charantia. Classification (NCBI taxonomy): domain Eukaryota; kingdom Viridiplantae; phylum Streptophyta; class Magnoliopsida; order Cucurbitales; family Cucurbitaceae; genus Momordica; species Momordica charantia. The sequence continues at coordinate 24,623,889 of NW_028275167.1, read as the reverse complement.
ACTTACGCAATCCTATGATGATTCCTATTAAAGTTGATTTTATCTTTCCTTTTCTAATTTTATATATTTTGCTTTTATTTTTCTAAATTACATATTTTGTTTCCTTTTCTAATTTTATATACCTTGCTTTTATTTTTCTAAAAATACATATTTAATTACTGTAATTTCATCAAGTAGTTTAGCATATTCCGTCGTCTTTAAATTTTAACATGTAACAATTTAATTACAGAAAAATTCTTTTGTTAAAGTCTAAAGGATTTTTTGTCATGAGTACATAAATAAAAGTCGTATATATGCAGAAAAGAATAGGTCGGTGGAATACAAAATCGATTGCCATGTAAAAAACTTGTGTTACACCTCAATTGAAATTTTCGCAATATGATTAAATCTTTAAATAAAGTTTAGAGACAAAATCAACAAAAATGAATAGTTGTGTGTTAAAGTTTAAGGACTAAACTATTATTCCTACAAAGTAAATCTTTTGATTTTTTTAGTACAATACGTTGGAATAGGAGGATTCGAACTCACGATCTTTTAATTGGAGATAGGTGCAATGCCACTCTAATCTAGAGTTAGCTCGTTTTCTTCAAAATACGTTGAGGCGTAGCAACTGACTGGACATCTAAGGTTAAAACATTGTTTCGGTGCGGGCCATGGAACAATGTCAAATTAAAGCAAACTCTGAATATTAGATATATGATATCAAAATAACAAGGTTAATCTGTGCTTAGGTTGACTTGAAGAAATAAATTAATACTTAGGAAAAAAGAAGAAGCTACCCAACATATTTTATGGTAATGTAAGGTAAGAAAAGAAATATGCATACTATATCTCTACTAAAACAAATTTTTATGTATTGACACGACAAATAATACCCAAATTAATATTCAAGATAATATTAATAATAAGAATTTTTAACTTTAAAATCAGGGTTGTTTATTAATTTGAATATTTTCAAGAATTTACTATTATTATTATTAATATTACTAATATCCCTCGACATGTATAATATTTTAATAGACATTTCATAAAATCGAGAATTTGATATTTACATCAACGTCAAACATTTAAAAATTTGGTGTTAATAATGCTTCTTTTAATGTAGAAACTCAAATTTAATTTTTTCCATTTATTTGAAGAGATTTACTTATCCATCCAAAAGGGAAACAAAATAAGAAAATATACGTGGCAATGTAAATTTAAAATCCTTTGCGAAAAAAATATAACTTGAAAATTTTTACATGGATTATATATTTGAGTGTCGGTTTCTGGAATTATGAAATTTTATATATAAATATAAAATCCCTCTCTCTATTCCCGCTCTTTATTTGAAATATAACATTAAAAGGGTTTAAATAAGTTATTTTGGTTCTTCTATTTTAATTTATAAGTTTTTTTTAAAAAAACTTTTATAATATTTAAAGTTCCAAAATATCTAATTATTCTAAAATAAAAAAAAACTATATATTTTTTTTGCTAGGGTTATTATTCTATCACCTAAAATCTACCAAGTTAATGTTTATCCTATAAAAAGACTTTAAACATCCATATATACTACAATATCGATGTCTTAATTTTATGAAAATGTTGATAAAAATGTCAATAATATATTGATATAGATGAGTATTTATTAAAAAATAAAAAAATATTTAAATTAACAAATAAGAGGCGGAGATTTGAACTCATGATCTTTTGGTCAGAGACAGGTACATTAACCACTTGAACTATGCTCGGTTTGACTAGTTGATTTTTTAATGATATAATAAAAAATGTCAATGCTAAATCTATGGACATGAAGAAGTGTCAACATGTTGATGAAAATTTAATGTCTCAATCCTAGCATACGAATTCAATATATATTTCAATCAACTCTGTAATACATAATTTGAAGTCACGTAATCTATATATCAAACAATTGGCAGTAAAAATAGTGATTACAAAAATCAAAGTGATTATTTTTTAAAAATTTAGAATATAATATTGATATCTCGAAATTTTTAGGAATTAAAATTGATAAGATCTAAAAAGTTACGGACTAAAAATAGAAAATTTAAAAGTTTTAAGGGCTATTAGCATCAACTTTGGTCCAATTCAAATTTGAATTCATTTAAAAAAAATAACATGTTTTTGTTTTAAATTTATTTAAAGCTGGAAAAGTAGAATTAAAAAAAAATAGATTCGGTATCTAAATACAAAATAATTGCCCGAATTTCCAAATTTTATGACACCAAACTTTATGCGTACTTTTCATCCTGATGTGTACGGAGCAATTTGCTCTCTCTCTCTCTCTCTCTCTCTCTCTCTCTCTCTCTCTCTCTCTCTCTCATAAATTAATGCTCCAATTAAACTTTGAATAATTGATTAAAATTTTCCATTTCTTGTTCAAAATAAAATGTTACTAAAAAAGAAATTTATTAATTTAGTTTATATTATCGTATAAATCAAAGGTAACACGCATCCAAAGATCTTGTCAAGCCACAAGGATAAACCAAATTTATTAATTTTCATTTCTTGTACTCAAACCGCAATGTCTTAGGAATAGCTTCGCGACTCACCTCTATAGCACGAGGGAAATGAAAATGTCAGTGATCTCCACAACCTCGTGGCATGTGGCATGACATGCCACCTTCAATGTCTGCCACAAAATCTCTCAACTCCTCATCTCTCCGTTTATAAGGAGAAGAGAAACCTTAATCGAGGTAAGCCAACTTTCCTAACACAAAATTCAGCACACACTTTCAAACAAATTCTCGCCACGAGATTATTGTCCTTCTACTCTACTTGCTTCATATTCTTGCTCTCATATTGTGTTCTAACTTAAGCATCAGAGTGTATTCAGTAGAACACCACATCGATGCTAGCTAGATTTATGTATACAGGTAAACCTAGAGCCTGGAGACGAAGATGAACCTAACACGCCCCCGTAGCACCTATATGGTGCTTGCCTAGAAATCAACATCAATGTTATATTTTGCAATCTAAAGTTTTCGTGAAATAAACTTTGAAATGTATTTCAATCTCTTAATTTTGTGTTAAAAAAATCTTAATTTTTTTCCGTTAATTTTAATTTATTATAAATTATTTGACAAAAACCTGATTTATATAAATACGTCTTTAGTTTAATTTATTTTATTTTTTTGAGTATACCATGTGAGGTGAAGTTTCGAATTCATGACCATTTTGATTAGAGACATATGCCAATTACTGTTGAGCTATGCCCGTTTTGACAATACGTCTTCAGTTTATTCATTTCTCTAAAGGGAAAAGTTTTAGGTAGTAGATATTTATAGTGTTTAAGACTAAGTGTAGGATTTTAAATGGATTCGAGTTTTTATTAAATGATTGGTTGAAAAATTAATAGGGCCGGGGGACTATTAATTTTAATCCCATCTCTATTCTTCTGGGGTGAATTTTAATTCCTATACTTTTATAAATTTTGTATCATGTCTGGATCCCACTTTTTGAAAATTAATAATATATATTATTTAACGTAGCAATTAGATTTATTTGCTTAAAAAATTTCTAATAGATTCTTAAACTTCAATTTTTGTATCTAATAGATTATTGCCAGCTTCGGACGAAAGAAGGGAAGTTACAGAACGAAACCGTGAAGACTCGTGAAGTAGACAACAAACAACAGTTTTTCAGTTCAGTAACCTTGTTAATTTTGTTTGTATGTTTAACACCACCGAGTGCTTCAACCTATACAAAAAAATAGCTCATAATGTAACCCTTAAATCATTCAATATCACATGAATATTGTTAAGTTAACATAATTGATGATAAAGATATGCGCCAACACGAGCTTAACTAAGTGGTAATTGACACTTGTCTCTAATTAGGGAGTAAGTGACTAAATAGACCCCACTTAAAAGTTTAGTATCGAAACTTGTAGTTAATCCAAAAAAAAAAAGATAAAAAAAAAATCCAAACTTGTAATTTAAGATTTTAAGCTAAAAATATCAAAATGAAAATGTTATAAGAATTAAAGTAGAAGGAATTAAAAGATATTTCAACCATTTGCCAAAAAAAAAAACACATTTTTATTTATGCTAATTTAATCAATGAAAATACTGATTAATTAAATAATATCTTGAGTCGTCTGAAAAAGTGTTTTGTCATTTATTATATACATTGTATTTGCTATTTTTTAAATTCAATGTGGGACCACACCTTTGAAATACACAGTATTACTCTAAAATAAATCATCAAAAACAATAGTTTCGAAGCTAAAATGAAAAATATTATAATACAAATTATGATAATTGATTAAACTAATTTCATTGTTTTACTATTTTAAAATACCTTTTTAATTAAAAAATCAGAAATGAGAGGCCATTTGATTTTTCTACCTAACTTAAATCAATTATCAATTGCATTATTTTTTTGCAAATGGTTGTTGTTTAGATCAATATTATTCAATCTTCCAAATATAAAATTTATATTTATATAAATGCAATTGAAGATCAAAATTATAAAGAAATAAAATTATGCATAATTTTATTTTCAAATTTAAATTAGAGGGTCAAGTAACACACAGGAGTATTGTAAAAGCAAATTGGAGAAATTAAAAACAATAGGGTATCTTGTCAGTATAATTTAAGTATATTTAAAGAAATCAATATCTGATTAAAAATATTGATAAATATCATACTTTATGTTAAGTTGAAATATTTAATAATATTTTTATTTTCATACATTAATATGACTCTCCAAAGTAATGCTTCCAACTCCAATCCAATTGGGATAAAACTAATAATATTTAATAATAATAATAATACATAATAATTATTGTTATTATTAGTATAATCTTTAAATTAGTGCTTAAAATTTTACATTTATTCAACTTTGATCCCCACATTTTCAAATAGTTTGTTTTTTTTCAACTTTCATCAAAAGAATTTCTTCATCTCTACAACTTTCTAGATGTATTTTTTTTAGTACAAGATAGTTGTATATTTAGTTAGCCCTTTTATTTTAAAAAGTTTCCAACTTTTATTAGTTTTTAAATATTTATGTTTTCCTACTTTATTTCTATGCTTCAAAAAGTTTCTCATAAATCTCCATTGGTATCTTTGTCATTAACTTCTATTAGTTTACATTTTATGGACAATCAATCTGAACATAACTCTATGTGAATAAAATATTTATTACCATCACAAAATCAATGGTTGCATATTCCATAATGCAATTATTGAATTAAAAAAATATTTATGTGTCGTCCTGTCGACAATATTATTGAAAGATCACATTTGAAATTAATTTGACGCATGCATGATTATTAAATAATACACTATTTGTCCACAAGAACATAATTTAGACCAACTTGAACTTGGTTCATCAACTCGTTAAAATACATATCTTCAATTAAAAGGTCGTGAGTTCAAATTCTCACGTCCCACATGTTGACTAAAAAAATAAGAGCATAATTCAATGGTAAAATTGTATATGTTCATATTTCTTTTAAGTTGGAGGTTCAAATTCCTTCACCCGATATTTGTTTTTCTAAATAAAATAATACACTATTAATACATGTTATATAAGTATTAAACGTATTAGATACATGGACCTAATTAGATACAAAATTGAATTCGAAGATTTTTTAGAAACTTCAACAATGAAAATTTAGGAAACTTGTAAAAATGACATTTCAAAATGTAAGTACGAAATAGACATCATCATAAAAGCTCAAGGATAACCAAAATTTTTCATAATGTAAAGTTATATATTTAATTAAATTCAATCCAAGTATTGCTCAATTAATTAAGATAGGCTAAAAGATCTCCGAACTTAGAATCCACCTTAATTTTAACCGCAGTTATAATTAAACAAAAAAAATATTTCATGTAATTCTCTCTCATGTTGATTTGGGAAAAAGGAGACTTTTAGGAATTTTCCCCCTTTTCTTCTAATGAGAGAGAATATAAAAAAACTAAATAAAATCATGTTAATGTTATGATGACACTTTGTGTTAGGCATATACTCAACTAGGTAAAGAGAGGGGTCCAATTTCCCCTCTTAATTATTATTATTTTCAAAATCTATAATATATATATATATATATATATCCCAAACAAGATTTTCAAGTTTTGAAATATCAATGTCAAATTTTTTTTTCCTTTTTGTTTAATAAAGATAGCGTGGCATTAAACTACATGGGCAAAAGGAGAACAAATAATTTCCTCCACCACACGAAGAAGTCAAACGAGAAAATTATGAAATTAAAGACGTGAAAACAAGTTTGAAAAGATTGTTTCAAGAAAATCAACAAGACGATTGAGGTGGCGATGAACATGCACAAAATTACATGGAATTAAAATGGCTAGTAAAGATCTGAATTAATATGAGGGCCATACCCTTTCAACAGTCCTAGAGAAGAAAAATATTCTCTATATTCATTTTCTTTAATTTTCTTCCAACGAGGTCATATTTCATAATGATTTCTTTTTCTTTGTCATTATTTTTACAAGTAACTTGCTAAATTAATTGTTTATTTACTTTTGAAAAACTAACAATAATACTCATGTTGGATGGGTGTTGTTTAAGATAGTTGGTACTTAAATTACTAGAGGATAAATAGTGAAAGAAAGAAGTAAAGAAAGAAGTAGGGTATTAGTCGTATCAAGACTCGTGTAACAATAATTAGATACGAAGAAAAGACAATATATTTTTTTATTATTTAAAATAATTTATTTTCTCACATACACGCGCATGTAAACAATATTACATATAAATTAGGGATTAGTACATTGATGGGATCCTAATTACATAAAAGGATGAAATGTAAACATTTGTCATGTATCAGAGGGTACCCATCATATAAATTACTTAAATAGCCTCTTGTATTTACAAATTCATTTTAATATGCAAAATTGATTAATTGGAAGGTTATAATTTAGATCCCATAATTTTAGCTTAATTGATACTTCCCAAAATAAATTAAAACACCAAAACATTAAAAACAAAACCATAAATTCCCCAAAATTGAAATCATAACCTCCCAAAACATCTCCAAATCCCATCCAAAAATCTCCCAAATTCGAAATCTAAGAACTTTTTTCGCTTCATCCATGAGAGTTTAAAACTTCAGTTTTGGAGAACCCTTTCTACATTACTATAGGATATATGCCTTTATATCTTGTATACAACTATAAGATATATACACATATACAATATATACATATATACGAATATAATCGGGAATACTAAGAATATGAGACATTTAGAACTTCAATTTTCTATACACATAAACAAAATATATCCCCATATATATCAATCTTAACAGAAGACTAATAATTACAAATGGTATGGAGGACCATTTCTAAAGAACTATAAGATATATGTATACACATATAAGATATATTCACATATACAATATATACCTATATATACGAATATAATCAGGAATACTAAGACTGTGAGACGTTTAGAACTTCTATTTTCTGTACACATACATAAAATATATCCCCATATATACCAATCTTAACGGAAGACTAATAAGTATCAATGGTGAAAACAGAAGGGGACATGAGACGAGGAACGCGCTGAACGGCGTTGGAAACGTTTAAAGACGTCGACGGAAAGTTTATTCGGCGACGAAAATTGAAGGAATAAATACCTCGTTGACGGAAGCACACTGCACGACATCGGAAACGTGGAATGAGGTCGACGAAAAGTCTATTCGGTGACGGAAAGAAGAAGATCTCGATCGTTGATGGAAGCTCTGAAGAAGTACATAGACGATATGCACTTCAATGCTGTCGACGTTAATGAAGGTATGCACGAAAAAAAGGAAGACGCCGGGGAAAAAAAATCAAGGTTGGAGAAGGAAGCACACAAATTTGGAAGAGAATAAAATCTTTTTTAAGGGAGAGATTTGAGGAATTTAGGTTGAATAATTGAACGAGGCCCACAATAATTAAATGAATATAAATAACAAATTAAGGATTCAAATCTTTTAAATTTTAAAATTATAATAAAATAAAAAGCAATAAATAAGGTAGAAACGGTGTTAGAATAAAATCCTACATGAAAAAATCTAAAAGTGTAAATTTAGAAAACTAAAGACATTTATAAAATTAAGAATTAAAAATAGCCCTCCCAAGATACTATCTCTATAAATTATGAGACTCTGTATTATTATAAATTTCTTATTATCAACATGTTGTCAAAGTATTCTCTTTTCCAAAGGAGATAATAAAATTATATGGTATAAAATAAATACGTATGTTTAAATATAACATAAAGTTTAATTTCGCAAAAACAACATAATATATAATCCAATCAAAGTCAAAGTCAAATGTAACGTTATATATATACAAAGAAAAATAGGGAAATTTTTTAAAATACTTATTAAAACTATACTATGAGTGAAATTTCTCAATATATATAAAAAATTGTTTTTATATTATAATTTGTGACAGTAACCCGTGAATTATGAAGGCTGCATTCCAAGTTTTTCATTGTGGCAACATAATTAGTGTTAAAAGATAAGTTTTTCTTTCTTTTAAAATTGGAGGTTCGAATCTCATAAAAAGAAAGAAAAAGAAAAACGTGAATCCTTTGCGATGAAAATGTCCTCTTCCTAGCTTCCAACAACGATAGGTGAACTATAAGTTAGCCATAGGTTGGACCACACCAACAAGTTGTAGTCCTTCTAAATAGGAGGATCGTTGTTAGATTAGAATAAGAAAGGGAAAGAAGCTAGTCGTGGGAGACGAACCCATCAAAGCATCACATGTTTAAACATATATTTATATCTATTTTCAATGGTCTGAGATTGAGAATCTTCAAACTACCCTTTCGTGGACCCACTAAAATACATATTTTGGGTTCACAAACACGCCCCTCTTTGAGCTTTATCGTATAAGAAGTTATAAGACTGGTTGGTAATATTTCTATTTCTTGTTTTCTGTTTTTTATTTCACGTTTTTTTTTTAGAAATACAAGTGTTTGGTAACTATTCTTATTTCTTAGCCTTTTGGTAACGTTCCCACAGTGTTTGTTTCCTCCTTTTTAATAAAAAAGGAACCCTCAATACCCACAGATCTAAGAATTATAAAATTAAGATTTTTATTTATATTGGAAATTGGAACAAGGAACAAGAAACTTGTTTTCGCTATCAGATGAGTCATGCAATTACCAAACATAATTTTAATTTTCTTTACAAAAAAACATGAAACAAAAAACTGAAAATGAGAAACGATAAATGAAAAACAGTAACGTTATCAAACATGTATAAGAGTTTTTTATTATCGTTTTCTATTTCTTATTTGTAGTTTTCAAGAAACATGACAACTCTGCTGACTTATTACATATTTCTCATTTTTAAGAAATGTTTACAAAGTTGTGTATGTAGACAGCGTATTTTGTTCGGCCATTTTTAATTTTCATTTCATTGTAATTTGTTATAAAAAATTCACAAAAATATAAAGATAACAAAAACTAAAAATGATTTTAATTTTAATATTTGATATCTGAAATTTGAAATTTGAAATTTTGAAATGAGAATGGAGAAAATAAAAAATAAATTTTAAAAGTTAAATTAAATAGTGTAACTAAAATTTTCATATCTCTCCTCCTATTTATTCTTAAATTCTTTTTCCCTATTATGTTACAAAATCTCACAAAAATATTTTTCTTAAATTCTATTTTTTTCCCTTCCACACACACATAAAAGATTCACTTAAAAATCTCTCGTCAGCTTCACAGTAGCAGAATTTCCTCGCTACATTTTTTCCCTCTCATCTATAGTAGGCTGACATGTGATTCAAATTCATGGGAAGGTCTGAAATTTATATTTTTATCTCCCTTTTGAAAATCCCTGCAGTATAACGTCCTTTTTTTTTTAATAAAAACATTACTACACAAAACAAAAAGAGTAAATTTTATTGAAAAGTAAAACAAAAAAGAAAAAAAAAACTCAACTTAAATTTTAAAAAAATCCAACTTACTTTTTTAAAAAAATTATTTTATAAAAACCCTTATTCTTTTTTTTTTTTAAAACTTATTTTAACAAAGAATTTTAAAGCAAAATCCTTTTTATTTACTTCATGAAAAAAATTCTTTTTACTTTATTTTAAAAACAATTTTTATGGTGAATATTTACCTTAGTTTTCAAAACTTATTTTAAAAATGTTTATTTTCAAAATTTTTCTTTATTTTAAAAGAAACTTTTTTTTTGTTATTATTAAAAAAGGGTATTATGTTTTTTGTGTGAGATTTCTATGAGGCTTTTGTCATATAGTAGCAGGAGCTTGTGGGTGTCAGAGTAGGTCGTTGGACTCTTCGCCGTCATCGTTCTATTGCCTCTTGCGCCATCGAAGTTCGCTTGAAAGGCGCACCTCTGTTGTGCTGGTGCCTTTTGCGTGGTCGTCGGACTCTACTGCCTTAGATCTGAGTTCGTGGTCGCTGGAGCTCGTGGTCCGTCGTCAGAATCTGCCGTCGTTCGTGCTCCATCCGGGGATGGTCTCAAGGCAGTGCCAGAGGTCGTCAGGTGTGCGTGGTGTCTTGCTGTCCATAATATTTTTCATAAACAAGAACAAAATTTATAATTAAATACTTATTTTTCAAAATAAAAGATTTTATTTATAAGATATTTAGATAATATAAGATAAAATATGGTAGGTGTTGTAAGGTGTTAATACCTTCTCTGTACGCAAAGAACTCTCAATCCTAACTTGGTTAATACAGACCCTTAATAGAGGACGTCAGCTGTTTCGTATCGTGATTATGTTGCGACGGTGTACAAATTTTGGAAATAACAGAATCAAATTTCTTATTCTGGTTCTCAATTTCAAAATTTTCAAATACATACATAAAAGTGTTATTTTGTCCTATTTTACTTATAAAATGCATAGTAAATATTGAAAAATAAACCCGGTGACATCACAATTTTGAAAATTTGATTTTAAAAACATAATTTTCATGTCAAACGTCTAATTTTTTAATTTAAAATTTAAGAGAATAAAAAATTAGAAATAGTTACTAAACATATTTAATATTTTTTTTCTCGATAAAAAAACACAGAATGAGAAGAAAAAAAACTATGAAACAAATTTCTTTTTAGTAAAACGTGTGGATAATTTTTAATTTAAGATTTTAAATATTATGCAAGGAATATATAGATTGAAATATATGTGATAAGTTTCATTATTTATTATTAATTTTTTTGGTAACATATGTTACTTTGATGTTTGTAAGAAACAAGATTATTAGGAGGTAGACCTAGAAAAGTTCGATATAAAAGAAAAATTTACCCTCAAAATTTATTTATTTATATATAATCTTTTAATTCTAAAAATTGTGAGAGATAAATTAGAGAGAAAACTTCGTCCTTTCCTTCGTCCTTCGATATAAATAGATGTAAGGCGTGACATCTTCAAAATTAATTAGTAATTAGTACCTAAAAACAATGATATGGAATATATGATGTGACATCAAAGTTTCTATATCTTAAAATTTCAATCATATTTCAATTTTCTGGTCATTTCCTCCTCATCTGAGGTTATGTCAAAGCGAGCATAACTCAATGGTAATTGATATATATTTCCAATGAAGAGCTTGTGAGTTCGATCCCCACCCCCACCCCCACCCCATTTGTTGTACTAAAAAAAAGGTTAATACAGTCACTTACAATAATAACCAAAAATTCTAACAAGGACGGATGCCACACTTAGGACCCATGATAAGGTTCCATTTCTTACTTCTTGTTTTTTTTCTTCCCTTTTAGTCGAGGAAAATAGAATTGAGTTTGTTAACTGGATTTTTTTAGAAACATGTTTGTAACAATTGTTTTGATTTTTTTGTTTCTCTATGAAAATCAATTTTTCAAATTAAATATTCAAAAAATTTATGTTATATTTATCTTTTGATTTTTATTAGGCATATATTTTATAAGTAAAAATGATAAAATATGCTTTAACATAATCTATGTTTTGGAAAAAAACATATATTTTTTCTTTTGTCTTTTTGTTTCCAAAACTTCTACACAATTTTGGAAACGTTTCTTAGAAATGAAAAATGAGAAACAGGGTTACGTTTTTTAAAAAATTAGAAGTGAGAAATAAGAAAAAAAAAATGGATGATGCTAAATATATATGGATTATCAATTATTATTTTCAAACTTTAGGATAAAATGTATTTTTTTCTTCACACCAACTTTCTCTTTTTAATTAAAAATGTATATTAGTAAAGTTGGTACTCTCACTATTCACAAAGCTTGGTCTTTTCCATCCTATGGTCCAAATACTGCAAGGGTGAAACTTCAATTGCCCCTCCCCCAAAACATTACTCTAATAATTGTTATAATCTTTGAAAAGATATATCATTTGGATTATTGGATTAAAGAAAAGTTTGCAAATTGCAACTATTTAACTAACTTTATAAATAATAATCATGTAATTTCTAAGAAAAGTCTAATATACATTATAATATATATGAAATAAGTATATTACAAACATTGTGACATATTTTTATACCAAAGAATTACATTGGAATAACTTAGAGAGTAGATAGAACAATACTTAAGTGCTTATCGGTCAACACCCATCTTTATGCTGACCAATCAATAAAAAATTGATAGTTTTTTAGTTTTTTAGAAAAGTAAAATTATTTCATTTTCTATATTTATCTCTTCTACTTGTAAACAGTTTAATAGTGATCAGTAAAAGAAAAGATGGGTGGATAATCATCTAAATATTTTTCAACAAGATACATATCATTTTCCTAAGATTTGGCATGTTGATCCTTTTTCCTGTTTGGTCAACTGTTTGTGTGAAATGATGTTTAATTTATTATATTTATGATATATAACTTTTAATTCTCAACTGAAGTACACAACTTGATATAAAGACGTAGGAAATTAAAGTGTCGTACACCATGTGGTGATCTCGAATCTATATCATTTTGAAGGAAAAAGAAAAAAAAAAAACCTTAGATTATTTGTTAACGGTACGATAAAGGACAGTGGAATATCGACAATTCAGTCTATAGTTTGAGGTCTAGTAGAACAAGCGAAATGCCTAGAAGGAGAGAAAAGTTTACCTGAATAAAAGCAGACTCTCGAATGTGTCTAATTAAAAGTGGACAGATAGAGATGACTACTATTTGATGGGAGACATGATACTTCTTTATCTAAGGAGAGAATATTGTTGGAACGTGGAAAATAACCTTACATTAGTTAAAAGGTGAAGAATAGTACAATATCCTGTTGACATAAAAAATGTCTTTTAAGTAAATCCAAAGGTAAAACCAAGCAAATTTAGACTCCCGAAGATTAAAAAAAAAAATTTATATTCATAATTTAGTTGAATTCAATATATATTAAGATTTAAAGAACTAAACCTTGATTTGTTTTTTCTTTTTACAAATGGAAGAGAAGCACGTTATCTCATATTTCTTCAAACAAAGAAGAGAAACCCCTTCGTAGAATATTAGTCATTTGTCATTTTGATAACAAAGGGAGTCAAAGATTAATTTTTTTTTCCGAGTATAACATGTATGGGATAGAGGGAATCAAACTCACGACTTTCTAGTGGAACATAAATGCTTTAATCCGCTTAGCTATGCGAAGGTCAGTAGAGAGATAGAAAATGAACATGTTGGTACCCTTTTACAAGAAAGGGGAAGCTTAACTAGATCACTTGCATTTATTAATTCTATTACATTGCTCATCAACTTAGCAAAACAAGAGATAGAGAGAGAGAGATGATTATTTATAAGGATTGGTTGTATTTGAGGTCATGTTTGGGAGTCATAAATTTTTGCAATTGTTTTGCCTCAGCTGGTATCCTGGTTTTCAATCCCTCAAACCCATAGTTTTAGTTTTAGTTTTTGGCCAAATCTCTCTCTCTCTCTCTATGAGTAGTATTCAATGCACCATATTATATGTATGTATTAAATTTGATTTTGTTTGAAGATGGTAGGTTTTGGTACTGAAGCCAAATACCTTAATCTAAGTATAGGAGAGAGGGTATGGATAGAGAATTATGGTGCTTTTTGTCGATATACTTTCGACCAAAAATTTAAATGTCGATGTTGATGAAAATATCGAGATCTCAATTTCATGGAAATATCGATCGAAATATTGATAAAATATCGATGTCGATGAATATTTATGTCAAAGTTAGAAATATCAAAAAATCGTAAAAATATATTTAAATTAACAAATAAGTGTTTTCATATTTCTAAATTAGTTAAAAATAATTAATATTAATATTATGTATATATTAGTGACATTTTCAACAAAATGCTAAATCGATGGTGAATGAAGAAGATTGATACAGAAATGAAAAGAGGGTAGTCTCTTCTTCTCTTCTCTTCTGTGTTTTATTTTTTGGAGAAAAATATTTTCTTTGTTAAAAAATATTATCGTATTTTTTTGTATTGGTGATTATTTGGAAGAGAATGACAGTTAAAACTCATAATAGAAATGAAATTCATTGACAAATTTCATCTAAAACGATTTTTACCAATTTTTTAATTTATAGCTAGTTAAATAATTTTGATGGCTAGTTTTTCACTCAACTAACAATCCACTTAGTTGAAAATAGATGTTCTAATAGATTTTTTTAGTTGAAGAAACACAAGTATAGATCACTTCAACTATAATTCAACTTTATATTTCTTTTATTTTTTTACTGCAAGGAGCCAATAAGTTAAATGAAAATAGGGAGGGTATAAAGTGCGCCTTTCAACAAATTTTTAAAAAATGAAGTCACCATGTGGCACACATACGTGTTTATTCCATCGATAGCTGGAAATGACATCAGGGATAAATTTCTAAGCTACCAAAATTATATAGTAACCCAAAAAAAAAAAAAAGTAAATTACAAAAATACCCTTAAGTTCAACCTAGAGTGTTAAAATGTGTGTTGAATAATAATTTGATGCTAACCAATCCTTACCTATCTCCTTATTGACCACTATTAAATTTTCTACATGTACGAGATAGAAATGAAGAGAAAGAGATACTTTTCTCTTTTTAAAAAAATTAAAAAATTGTCAAATTTTGAGTGGTGGTTAACATGAAGACAGGTGGTGACCAGCCAGCACCCAAATATTGTTCGTAAAACATTTACGTTATGTAAAAAGGCAAAAGGCTGGCACCAACCCACCCTTTTATAAGGTCTCATGTTTATACGTTGAGGTTAGGTGGGATCATGTACTTTACTAGTGGTTTGTCCTAGACCAAATAGTGGGAATTGTTCCATATAAAGTAGTTTAATACACACTATATCTTTTTAATACAATAAATTAGGAGTACAACAGTTTGAACTTCTAATCTCAAGGAAATGAGTAGATTTCATTTATCGAGCTAAACACATATTAGCTGATACACACTATGTTATGAATATGGTAATATTCATACTTATAATGCTTTTTGTAATATTGGTGACCTCTCACTAAATGCCCATGCCCATGTTGTGCTCCTTTGATATATAATAGGTTAAAAGAGATGCATTTTAGTCTCTAATATTTTGGTATTTTTTTCAATTTAATTCTTAATGTTTAAAAATTTTCAACTTAATCGCCCCTTATGTTTTAATATTTTTCAATTTAGTCTATCACCATTATTTAACTGGTGAAGATTTAGAGGAGAGGAGAGAAAAAAAAGTTTCTGATTCCTCAACATTCCTAAGAAAATGGTAGAAATTTATAGCTTTTTCTAACCTTTTTTCTTCCCTCTAAATTTCTGTCAATTCACTAACTATTAATTATATACCATAATGTAAGTTTATTGTCAGCCAATTTTATTATTCACCAACAACGAAACAGACTAAATTGAAATTATTTGATACTTACAATGTGAAAGAGAGCGACTCTAAGGTTGAAGCAAGAAGAAAAACTACTAAACTATAGTCATGTTTTACGCTCATTTACTTCTTAAGAGCAACGAATTGTGTGGCCTCTAATGAAATGCACACATGTTTAATGTTGTCTTTTAATTGTACCTAAATTAGTATAAGTGAATTTAATTAGTAAATAAATGACATAATTAGTATGAGTATATCGTTGGTTGGAAAAGATTCTATCTATATATATATATATATATATAATTACCAATTGAGTCCTTTGTAGTTTGAGTTTAGTTTTAGTTTGATCCCTATGATTTAATAGTCTGATCAATTTAATCTCATACTTTGGTTAAACCTCACAAATTAAACCTCCTTAAATCATTTTTCTTACTTAAAATACAACTAACACTCAATAGAAAAGAAAATACTAGTTCATTTCTACATGATATGGCAACACTAACAAAAAGGACTAATATTGTAATAAAATTTTCAGGACCATTGTAAATAGGCTATATCTTCATGATTTATTATAGCATTTATTATAACTAATAAACATTATAAAAATTCTACTTGGTCAGAGATAGGTGTCATAACCATTTGAACTATGTTTGGTTTAACTCTATTGTGGTGTTTTCAGCCAGCTATTGTATCTTTTTTTTTCCTTCCTGTCTATTTGTGAGATTTAACTAAATACAAAATCAAATTGAAACTTCCAAGACAATAAGAATTAGTCACGGGTAAAAACACCTATGTCCGACACCAAAAGGTCGTGAATTCAAATCCCCCATTCCACACATTAAAAGGAAAAAAAATTAAAAACCAAATTGAAGAGATTATGATCTTCGTGTTTGGTAAGAAATTGTGTCATACATAAAAAGAAGGGGATGCAAGTTTAAATTCCCACGATCTAATGAATCATCTACATCTTAGAATACATTAATTTGCAAAGTACGCAAAACTTACGTCCAAACTTTGAGTTTCTATAAAATAAATTACAATTTATTACCTGAACGTACCTCAACTGATTAAGGCATATATCATCAATTGGTTAAGGCATATATCATCGATCAAAAGGTCGGAGATTTGAATCTCCACCCTGCATTGTTGTTTAAAAAAGAAAAAGATAGTAGTTTATTAAACGGACCTAAAAGGTAGAAATTCGTCGCCACCATGTTAATGGCCATTAAAGGCTAAAATTAATTAGTGCAACCAACCCAACATCGTAATTAATGTAAAAACGCTAGATGATTTTGTTATAAGTAAACTATCTACATATTAGAAGGGAGAAAATTTAAATGCAATGGAATAATATATTCGAATACTAACTAGTTAAGACATTACTTACCTCCCGAAAAGTTGGTGATTCAAATCCTCCCCTCCTAAGAAAACCTATTCAAATGTAATTCTGACAAGATTGAATTGAAAATTACTCCTTTTACCTCCATCCTTACCCGCTAACTTTAGTGGTTTAGCGGTTAAGATATGTCGAAGGTTTGAACCCTCGCTTCTCAGAAAAAGAAAGAGAAAAAAATTTCATCTCCACCCTTAAGCTAAAGCATAAAAATGAATCTTACTGATTGTTTCTATTTCTAATCAAAGACCTGTAAAGCTAACTAATTAAATTTAAGAGACAAACAATATCCAAAGCTTTAACCCCCCATTAGAATCTGTCAAGCAATTAAGAAGCTTAAAGTATACTATTTTCACTACATCTGAACTTTTTTCTTAGATATTGTGGGTTGAGGCCAAAAAAAATAAGTGAGGGAATCCATAGCGAAATGCCCAGATAAATGAAACCTTTCTTAGAGGATTGAAAAAGAGCCAAATACCTTGATTATACAAAACAGTCCATTAGGATATTAACTATTTTTTAATGTTTGTCACTTATTCACAAGTCCATAATCACATAAGAACAAGTTCAGTTCCAAAAAGAAAAAAAAAACAGATCATGTAATAAAAAAAATGAAAAAAAAAAAGTTTAATTACATTCTTACCTAAATTTAGTTTTGGCTAATCTAAGCATAGCTAAACTAGTTAAAGCATATATTCTCAACCGTCGGAAATTCGAATACCATATTCTCCGCATGTTATTAAACTCAAAAGAAATAATAATAAAATTATTATAATTATAATAATAACCTTAGTTTTAGTTTGGTTATATGCTTTTAAAACCTGTCTCCATTTCACTAAAATAAAATATTATGTCATGAAATCTAAAAACTATTAAGAGAAAAATAACTTCCATAAACGATTATCTAAACATAATTATGATACTTTTTTATTTGTTCTTTAAACAAAAAAACACTCAATCCGAAGTTTTCAAACAAATCACATTTTCATGTCCTCTCTAAAAAAAAGTGTGCCTAGTGCCACAACCAATATGCCCATCAAAATTCTCACATATATCTCCAGCTGTTTGTGATTAGCAATATGGTTTAGATAATGGTGCATCAAATAACAGAGAAAACAAGCAATTATGCAGTAAAATTCAAAATTGCAAATATAAAAACGATTATTAGTAAAGAAAAACACAACTTTTCATCTTATTATATACAAACATCTACGTAATAAACATGAGGGTGGGAGGAGCAGTCATTATTTCATACATATAACATAAGAGAAAGAAGAGAAAAAGAGAGGTATTTAACATACCTTTATATGGAGGCTAATCCTTTTCTCTGATCACAGTAGACGCCTTCTCATTTTTCATAATCATATGGAACGATTTGACTCGATCTTCCTCGACCATCTCTCTCAAAACTTCGTCTTCAATTTTTTCTGCTTGCCATTTAGAAGGATCCTCCACAAACGCCTCACTGAAAATCATACTTGACACCCATTCCTTCCATGTAGTCCTCTTGTACTTGTCTTCTTCTAGTGTGCCAGTTACCAGTAGTTGATAGACATACACAACCTTAAGTTGGCCGGGGCGAAAAGCCCGAGCAATTGCCTGCTTTGTCTTTGAAGGATTCCACTCGGAATCCAATAGGATGACTCGTGAAGCTGCCGTCAGACTAATGCCTTCTGCACATGCAGTAATTGAAGCAAGCAAGACTTTGGATGGCCCCCCTGGATCTTCAAACTTATCCATCACTTTTCCACGTTCAAATAGCTCAAGGTCGCCAGTGAGCGCCAGAATCTCCCGGCCCTTTTTCCACCTAAAGACGTTCTCGAACAGCTCGATGAATAGTTTGACGGGTGCAATGTTGTGGCAGAAGATCAGGATTTTTTCCTTCTTGACGACACGATACACAAGATTCAGAACAAACATCACCTTTGACCCTTTCCTCAAATCGAATTTGTACTTTTCTAGCTCCATCAGTTCCTTCTCACTGAAAAATTTGCTGGCACAAACTGCAGTTTTTACTAACCAAGGATGTATTGAACCAAGAGTTATGAGGAGTTCTAATTCAAGTGGATATCCAGGGAATTTAGCCATTATCTTGTGCAGTTTATTCAAAATTTGTTGCTGTATATCAGTTGTGTTCATTAGTAAGGTGTAAATTTGTAAACCAGGAAGGGCCTCATTACCTCCGCCTTCATAAACATCAATAAACCCACTTGTGATATTCCTTAACATGTTTAAACCTTTCTTCCTGTCTTCTTCATCGCCCGCATCGATTTTCCTAGCTATCTTGTCCAAAAAGAATTTCCTCGCCCGAGCTTCCTGCAAGTGCGGAGCTTTTCTTTTTTTCCTCTTGAATTTTGGGTCCAGTTTCTTCAACACTTCATTCACAAACTTAGGTCTTGCCAAGCAAAGAGTATTGAAATATTCACAGAAGTTATTTTGAAACAATGTACCTGAGAGGAGTATTCTGAGGTCCGTTTCGACTTTCATCAAAACCTTCCTCAGCCTGGACTTAGTACTCCTGGGGTTATGCCCTTCATCCAGTATTAGAATACCGGGGCTTTGGCGCAAAACTTTGGCCATGTACTTTCTGTGTGCAAACTTTGCATCTTCCCTCATTAGTGTAAGAAATGATGTATAGCCCATAACAAGAACACTTGGATGTGCATGCCATTTCTTTATCTTTTCCAAGCAATCCAAGATGTGCATGACATCATCTGTAGGCCTTGGTCCTCCTGCAAATGCCACTGGTTTGGAATTCGACCTGAACACTCGGTAAGTTCTACGACCATGTATTAGATGAATTGGTACAGGAACTTCCCACTTAATAAATTCTTTGTACCATGTATAAAGAGTTGTCTTTGGAGCAAGGACAAGCGGCCTTTTCCCCGGGAATAGTTTCAAGTAACTAACAAGAAATGAGATGATCAGAAAGGTTTTTCCAGCTCCTGGTGTATGAGATATCACACAACCGCCTATTTTACGAGAAGCTTGATCCATGAGAGCTGGAACCAGAGAACCAGCAACATTTTTCCACAGGAACTCAAATGCCTTTTTCTGGTGGAGGTGTAACTTCCTTCTGAATTCAGGGATCAAGGCCCACACGTTGTCATTTTCTTCTGATAAAGGATCATCAGAAGAAGGAAGGCCACAAAAAATATTCATCTCCTCCTCTCCGTCGGTATTGTGCTCTGAATCCTTTTCTTCAATCCGTTTCTCTTCTGCATTCCAGCTCATGTGTTGCATCTATAGAGAAATAAACAAGTTGTAATATCCAAAAGGAAACACCAAGCAGAACTTGCAAAATTTTGGATCCGGCATAATATACAAGGATGAGACCATACAAAACTTAGTCGAACCATATGCAAATTACAGTTTGCACAAAAGAAAAATTAGGATTAAATGATCAATGCAGACTTCTAAAGGCTACAACCAGAATGATATCTAAAAACATTCCCGCATTCTAGAGTTTGGAATTTGACTTACAAATGGTGCTGATACATCTTTAATTTCAGTGCTGACAAAGCCACATATATGGCAGAGCATCCCAATTTCTTCATTCAACTTGAACTCATGCTGGCACCATTTGCCTGCTTGCTGTTCAGGCTCCACAGAAGTTCCATTACTAAAACCCTGCAAAATCAACTCTTTGCAATCTGAATTAGCATTATCATGAATATCCATTTAAATAGAAAGAATCTAAGGATCATTTATGTCTAATTATTTTACCTGGTTGGCCTCAATAAGGTAACTTGAGGCAAGGGATATTTCCATTTCTCTCCACAACATTTCAATCTCAGAGCCTTCTTCTTCATTCTCATTGGGGGGTAGTTCCATCTCCATCCTCTTATCCAAGCAGCTTTTGTTCTTAAATTCTTTCCATTGATCAATTATTTGTGGCTCTTCTTTTTTAATAGTGGAATCAATATTCTTCAAGAAGGAATTAATCAAATCCTTGTAAGCACCTGCACTTAAGGACCTTTTCTGCCATGGTCTTTCTTTGGGATGACCATCCTCTTTGTAACTTACGGAATGATACCTCGGCCTCTTACCTTTACTACTAGAAGCTTTTGCCCTGCAGCTACCATTCTCAAAGTCCACATCTTCAAAGTCTGAAAAGTTTCTTTTTCGTATTTTACGTTTGTTGTTTATGTAGTAATATGTGGCTGACATTTCGGTTATCTGTTTCGTATAATTACCATTACCACAATTGTTGGCCTCAGCAGGATACGGATCAGATGCAATTGGCTGTTCATCAAGTACAGGAACTATAGCAAGATGATTTTGATCTTCTATTTCATCACTCATTCCTGATTTCGTTTCCATTGATCTAATTCTGCTCTTGAAATCAGAGAGCTCATCATGCACACACGATTTATTGAAATGGTTGTTGCTTTCATTTTCAATCTTTACTTTTGAAGGACCCGCAGGTGTGCCAAAAAGGCAAGCAAGTGGTAATGACATCTCATCATCATTCCATTGCTCTGTTTTATATACCCTGGTTCCACTGTAGTCAATTTCTGATTCATCAATAGAATCGCAGCCAACAAAACGATCAGGTTGGACATTACGGCGTTTTGAACGCCTCAAGTCCATAAGATCAGTAAAGGAATGCAGTTGATTGACAAATGCATCCTCTGCAGGAGGCATCTCAATCTTATCAGAGGAATCTAGCTGATGTATTATTGGAATAAACATACCATCATCATTTCTAAAGTTTACAACGTTTAAAATCTTGTCAGAAGCTACTAAAGTGCTCTTTTGGTTACTTTCCAAAACTTGATACAAGATCTTGTTATCCACTGATCTTACATCAAAAGTGACATGTTTCAATGCTGATGTAACTACTAACCACGAAAGGTCAGACAGAAATTTTCCCAAAAGCAGTTTTGTTTTCGGTAACAGAGCGCAGTCCTCAGAGAAATCCCATCGGTAGTGTGTACCTACACAGAAGTTCTTTCTAACCTTTTGGAGTATGGATATCTGATCAATTCCCATTTCTTTGATTTCTTTACAAAGTGAACCTTTATCTGAACCAAGTGGTTTTTGATCGGCATATAATTGAACATAAAACTGGCATGAACACCCAGTTTCATGAGGCCTTCGCTCAATTGAGCTTATTTTAGCATCGATCCACACCTAAGAAAGCAATCCTGTTGATTAAGCTCCAGAAAAAGAACAAGAGTTCTCCAAATATAAATCATTCTGGAGCCAAAAACATAAATCAATTAATGTGAATGAGAACACCATTTATTTCAACTTAGTAATATTCACTAAAAATCAACTTCATTATTTTAAAAAGTTTATGATTGACATTCATTGCCATAGACCTGGCAATGAAAGAAACTCCAAATTATACAGTCTGAAATTATCTTTCTTTTCCCTCCTCTGGTGCATAATAAAAGCCATGTAAATGTTGATAGCAGAAGAAATTGCAATCTATCAAAAGATGGAGACCCGGAAAAATTGCAGTTATTTTACATGTACAAGAAACTTAAAACTTAAAGAGAGGCATAGAATGAGCCTGGAAAAGTTCCCATTGAAAAATATTTAGATAATTAGCATAACCAAAAAAATGTGATAGACCAAAACACTTCAAATTAGTCTGTACAAAGCTGTATGAAAAGGGAAAACGTAGTATTATGGAAAGCATATAAGAACTTCAAATAATGTGCCATATGGAAAGCATCAAATCCAGAATCGCAACAAAAATGATACAAAAGAACAATATAAGAGGACAAGAGGTTCCCTCTGAGAAACAAATTTGATGTTGAAGGAGTTCAACCAATTGAACAAAACAAGAAGTATTTTTATTTAGTGAACCTAAAATATTTCATCTATCAGGGCATCAATAATTGGTGAATAATTACAAAAGGCTGTGAAATAACAGCCAAGCAGTTAAGGAAATCTGACAAGTATGGGGCTAAAGTTATAAGCATTACTAGCTCAGAAAGTTGGATATAAGGAACTTACTAGCTCTGAATTCTGCACATTGGAATTCTCCAAGCTGGAAGAGGAGGAAGAGAGAACACAAACATCAACACCAGGTCGTAGAAAACAGGTGCAGTCGGATGAAGTCGCCCGTCTCGACCTAATGCGGAAGTCTGAGTAGGGACCTCTTTCCAGAATCATAAACTGCTCGTTCACTAAATGGAGGGTCATTGAACCATTCTTCATTCTTATTTTCTCCACAGCTTGCCAAGAACCACAGCACATTGCCTCGAATGCTTTCAGAAAGAAATCAGAGTATTAACTAAAAGGTTGAGCTTTAGAAATGCTGATAAAAGTCGAAGAGAAAATAGATGACATGGCCCTAATGAACTGAATGTACCGTGTTAGGCAACATTTCAATGGAATTATCTGAAATACGTTACTTAAAAGAACCGATTAGTTCTGAAATTTCAAAAGATTATCAAATCCAAACTTGAGAAGCAAAAGGGTGTGTAAATCAGAACCTCGGCGACTTGACAGTGTATGGATCAACTTTAGCAGCAACCAAGTCTTAATAGTTCTCACTATTTTAAATATCGCATGCTAGATGTTAATTATAACTAAAACAATGAAAAGAGCGATGCACTTGCTCCTTGTACTTTTGATTCATTAACTAAATTTGGATAAAATATATGAAAAACTTGAACAAAAAAAATTAATAAAAATACTAACGGAAAAAATCAACAAAGATATCGTATATAATGTTGGGTTATTGATATCTAGATCTGAGACCTCGAAATAGTCGGAGGACATATTACTACCATTGCAACATAGAGAAATGTAAAAAGAAAAAAAAAATGAGAAGAAAGCAGGAAAGAGGTAAATATTACGATAATCGTTGAATGGATGCTTGAATTCATATAAACGCCTTTTAAGTTTAACCATCTTTTATCACCCAACAGCTGAGCCGCTTCAGCAATCTCCACTAAGAAAAATAAATAATCTGCAAGATTGAACTCCCAAATGTAATTCCAAAAAAATAATAATAGAAGAAGAAGAAGAAGAAGAAGATTGCAATCCAAACCAGGACACATAATTTATTAACACTGCCCTCGGATTTGCAACGTATGAAGCGTCACAGTTACAAAAATCGTACTCAATTATGAATTGAAAAAATAATCTCCATCATATATTGAAAATACATTTTTGGTTGCAACACATTAAACATATCATTTAATTAACCCCAGCTCACGGTTATTTCAGACATAATCATAGTTTTCATTTCAAAACAAAATCCGGTGAATTAATTTTAAAAAAAATATCCTTCACTTTCACAATCATGTACACTTACAGAATTTCAGCAGAAAATGGAAAAGGACATGAAAATCGAGGTCATCTAGCTAATTCACTGCTTCACTCCTGAGAAAAACCAACCACACCCCCAGTAATAATGGAGAAGCAGTCAATAATCAATGCCGGCAGCTGGAAGCACAGCAGAAATTAGCTTCGCCAGAATCGAGAGAGACAGAGAGAGACATTAAAACTAAACAGAGAGAAAACGAATTAAAATCAAACAGACATGAGAATACTTGTAATTCGAGCTGAAAACAAACAAAATCAATCAGCAATTAACCATTTCCACTGCAAAAAACAGTCATCCTCATCATACTCCTCATTCTCATAACCATAATCATAATCATTACACAGTCGCAGTAAACACATCCAAAGAAAAATCGAGAAAGGAGAGCAAAGTAAGTCCGATCAAACTACACACCTGAGCGCAAACACAGTCCGAAGTAAAGCAGCGGCGATCAATGATCATCCACCGGCGACGGCGGAAGAACCTCCGATTTCCGAACAGAGCTGGAAATGCAATGCGAAAGCGAGAGAGAGAGAGAGTGGGAGTGAGGCGGAGCAATCCAAAGTCCAAAAGTGCGAAAAGGTTCCTCGGAATCCGTTCCATTACTTTGCATGAATGGTAAAAAAGAGAGAGAAGAGAGAGAGTAGGCCTAGGCCAGTCGCGGCAAAGGGGCAGGGGATGTAAATGAGGGAGAAGGGGGAGGGCAGTTTGGGAAATGGAGGGGTGGGAGATCAGACGGCTGTGATTGATGTGATGTGAAGTGAATCAGAGGGTCCAGATGATGAAATTGATGAGGTAAGCGTGAGAACGGGCACGTGGATCAGAAATCAGTGGCGTTGTTGGTTTTAGTTGGAATTGGTGAGGACTGAATCAGTAAGTTTGTCTCAGTTTAGTTTCTTTTTAGTTGTTTGACTTTTCCGAAGTTTGAGCCAACTTTTCACCGCTTTGTAATTTTTTTTTTCTTTTTTGCTTTTGGTTTAAAATTACCGTTTCGGTCTTCTGTACTTTTTTATCCATTCTATTTTTGTTACTGTACCCTATACGTTTAAATGCCCAAAATCAGTTACTTAGATTTTTAATAAATCTTTTGAAATAGTACACTTTTCCTATCTCTCTTAAGAAGTGATTTTTAAATATTGTTGGAGGGTAAAAACCAATATGACATATGAGTAACCGCGTCGGTTTGGTAAGCTTGATAAAATTTGTACATTTCACATAACAGGTCCGACCTACTAAAAAATGGTGATGTGTAGAAGTCTACAAGATTAACCAAATCTCTCAAGTCTCACTTGATTAAGCTAAAGCGACTTCGACCTCAAGTCCGACAGTCTTTAATCGTCCAACCTCCTGTCGAGACGGCCATGACAAACTTGTACCCCACTTCACTTATTAAAGGAACGTCATTTCTACTATTCACCTATGCAATTTTGTGTCTAGCTGATTTACTGAGCTTGAACTCTCACTAACTTAAATTTCAGTTTCCTTTTAGCAAGTCACTCCTTGAGCACATCGTTTTTCCGTAACTCACTTGAGTTTATTGGAAGCCAACCTTCGATAGTTCGATAGAATTTAGCAATATATATAACATGTTTTCTGAAAGTAATTTTAGAAAAATCACTAATAGAAACCATCGATAGGAACAAGAATAAAATTTTAAATGAATTGACTTAGCCTAAAATTTAAAATTTAAAGAAAAGAATTGCCCAATCTTTGAAGTGGGTAAGTTCATTTCTCTCTTAAATTCTCATCAATTACATTCTCATTTAGTGAATAGATACCTTTTCAAATAATTATCTTACAACTTTTGTATTTTTCTCTTACCTAATTAATTGTTTCACCATTTTATTTTTTATTTCTCTAATAAAAAATTATCACCTTTTATTAGTTGATGTTATTTTATTATAACTATTACAATTTTGTATTTAATTTACTTCACTATTATAAATTAATATCAATAAAATCATTAAAATATAATTTATTGTTATTAAATATTATAACAATATATTTTTATATTAATCATGGTCGTGCTATATAGTTCAATTTTATTTTAATTATTTATTATTTTTTAATTTTAAATAAATTGTTATAACAAAAAAATTAATAATAAAAAATTATTTTAATTAAAAGTAATATTAACACACTTTCTAGTTAATGTATTTATAATTAGCTAGAAATGAAATACGAGTATTCTAGAGTCCATGGTAACGTTTCCTTCCTTGTTTTTCGTTTTAGTTTTATTAAGAAATGTAAACATTTAGCAACTATTTATATTTTATATTTCTAATTTTTTAGAAACATTCTTAAAATTGCATAAATTGAAAAAAATCGAGTTTATTACTTTTGTTCTAGTTTTCAATTTTTTCAAGATATAAATAAAAATATCGTTTTATCATTTTTTACTTATAAAATACATAATAAATATAAAATATAATAATAACATAAAAACGTGAATATAAACCAAAAAAATAATTTTCATACAAAATTTTTCCTTTTTGAATCTATAATTTAATGGTGACCTTAATTTTTAAATAAAAAAAATATAAAAAACAAGAAATAGCTTCCAAATTCAATTGTGTTTTTCTTTATTAAAAAATAGGAAACAAAAAATAATAAAATACAAGATTACCAACCAAGTCTCAAGTTTCTTATTTCTAGTTTTTTTTCAAAACATAAATAAAGGCATTACTTTATCGGCTTAGAAAATATATAATATATATTTTTTAAAAATATATATGACAAAAAATTTCAATATTTAATTTAAAAGTTTTTTATTTTTTTAATTTAAAAAATAGAAAACCTAAAAAAAAATAGAAATGAGAAACTATATAGGTGAAAATCTTAGCATTTCTTGCTAAAAACTTTTTAAATTTTACCATTTTACCATTTACAAAAGTTATTTTTAGTACAATATGTAGGGTAAAGATTCAAATTCATAATCTCTAGGTAGAAGATAGATGTCTTAACCAGTTCAACTATGATCAGATTTACATCATCTACGTATGGTTGTAAGAGAGATATCTTAATTAGTTCATCATTTACGTATTCATATATTTTTATTTTTATTATATTTTCAATTTTCACTCACTTTTAACTTCAAAATTAGTAAAACTTGTTAGGTTCATTCTTAAATTCTAGGAGCAGCCTAATTAATTAATGTTTAAGAACATTTTAAAACGATTTTCATCATTTTATTTTTATTACCTTTTATATTAACATTTTAATAACATTTTATTCGATATAACTTTGTTATAAACATTTGTTTTAGAATATGGGATTATAATTGTTACTATTTCTCCTAATCTTTTTATCAAATAATTTAAGGGAACAAAATATATTGAGATAGTTTACAACTAATTGATTTAGTTTGTTACTTATGTCACGTTGTATTAGTGACACATGTATTTAAAAGGACATCTGTATTCGTTTATACATTTTCCTCATTCCCATCTTAATAAAATACAATTTACGATTTAAATAGTTTTATTTTAAAAAGTTTATCAATCAATTATCGACATAAAATTATACATAATTGAAATAATATGTATACTTGAATCATTATAGTTGGTGGTCAAAGGGGCACTCCACCCAAGGATCAGGTACACAATTTCCTCCGAGAACGACTTGAACTTGTAACTGACTTGGGCGTTGGAGTGTTTGTTTCCTGTGCAGGTTCACTCGAATAGCTCGGCAGCTCGTCCTCGTTAGTACAAAGCCGACCTGTGAGCTCGGTGGAAAACAACATCAATAATTATAACAAAATTCTTTAAAAAATTCAAAATACATAACTCAACGGTAATTGACATATATCTCCAACGATCAAGCGGTTATAAGTTTCTCTCCTCTGGAAAAGAAAACTGTTTTTTATAAATATTTTATTTGTTTATTTTTAGTTGTACCCTTTTGAAATAACTTTGGGCCGTGTCCAATGTCCATGGCTTCCATTGGACCTTTCAGGCCCACTGTGATTTTTAAAAATATCTGTAAAAATAATTATAGAAATAAACTTGGTAGATTTAAATTCTATTTCGCATTTTAGTCTCTAAGTCTCAACATCCAAAATATATAATTTAGGCATTGAAATTTTAAGGAAAAAATAAAAATTTTAGTTTCTCAAGTTTCAAAAGTTTTAAACTTTCAAAAATAAAATTTTATATTTGTGCTCTTTAACTTCGCCACATGATAGAGCTGATTTAATAGTCGCCTCATCTAATCTATGTGACTTCAATATATACCTATCCATATATTAATATGTACACTGGAAGATATATTATCGATATGTTAAAAGCGAAATAAATATAAAGACAAAAATGATTAATTTTCAAAAAGTTAAGAGACTAAACTAGACCTTTCAAAAACTCAATAACTAAAATAGAAAAATCATGAAAATTCAAGTCGAACTAATTGGTATTTAAGCTTTTACCACATAAAATCAAGAATTTTCTTTGAAAAACATTACAAAATAGTATTTAAGAACGAATCCAAGAAAGGAAGGCCTAGATGTGTTACCTATAAGCAGGGGACAGGACACACCATCTTCTTGCGGATTGTAAGCAAGCCAAACAAATTGGGGTTTTTTTTTAATAATGTTTTATTAAAAACTTATTTTTAAAATAATGTTTGTTTAAATAAAATTAAATAAAAAATACGTTTTTCCAAACTTATTCCAAAATAATGTTTTTGAAATGATTCCACCACATGGTCGTCTCTTGAAGTACAACGACCATGTCATTGACAGCAAAGAGACGACCATAAGACGTGGCCTTAAAACGTCACGTCTCTTAGAAACGACCATCTATTGACACGTATCTATGGTCAGAAACGACTAGTCGGATGTTAATTTTAGAAAAAAAAATATTATGTTGTATTAAATATTATGCAGTAGTTATAGAAGTAATATAATTCTTAGTGGTGTAGTGGGTGCAACACTTACCTTATCATCATTTCCATCTTGGGTTTGAGTTGGGGTTCGAGTGATGGGCGGAATAATTTCAAAAGCATTATTTTGAAAAAACACATTTTTTACGATAGGTTCGATTGCTCGTTGGTGTGTATGAAAATTTTCACACTAAAAGAGATTGTGTTAGTTGAAATTTTTTATTAGATCAATGACTCCATCCTTCTTCTCATTTCAATTTGTACGTGTCTGTAGAGAATGGAAGGGAGTTGTTCATCTTGTTGCTAGAAAGTCTCTTAGGTTGGAAATATTTTCTTATGGCTTTGTGATTTTCCTTCTTGGCTTTACTAAAAATGTGAAAGATAATCTTTTTGCTGACGTGGCCCACGAGGCTTCTTTTTGTTTGGATTAATGAAGTGCTTGTTTTAAAAACTAAAAACACAATTTTTTTAAACTCTGAGATATCAAACATGTGCCTAAGTTTTTAAAACTTTCTACTTAGAATTGAGCTTTATATCAAACTCACTCACCAAGCGTCTCTTTAGTTAAAACAATATACTTATAAAATTAGAAATTGGGGAAAAAAACCAATAAATTATATGGGTCGGTGAATTTCCAATGGTATGGTATGAATAGTATAAAGCGACGTTAATTTATTAAAAAAAGTAGATGTAGATATATTTAATTAATTTATGAAAAACAACACGAAAAAGAAAAGTAATAAAATGACAATCAAATATAATGAGCCTTAGAGTCAAATCTATAATATTATTCTCAAGTTTTTTCTTGCTTAAAATTTTAATTTATTAAAAATGCGATTAATGAAAAAAGTATAAAAACGACTTGGAAACGTGAGTCTAATCTCCTTGTTGCTAATATTCTTCAAATTTTTTTAAAATTAAAATGGAGTATTTTCTATTATTCTCTCCTTCTTTTCCTAGTCACACAATGGCTCGAAATTCAAATCTCAATTTTAGATGAGGTTATTAATGTCTTTATTAATGAGAGTATTCATAGGATGTCACCCAGTTGAAGATTGCTCAAAGTCAAACATGCTCAACTTTGAAGTTCTTACAATTGAGTTACCGAAGAGGGAGGTGTACCTTGTTAGTATAGGTGGTAACTATCCTTTCTTTTAAGCTTTTTCTTAATCATGTTTCTATGATCTCAGGATCCCTCTATTTCGGATGTGGTATCGGTTCATTCGTGTACCCTTAATCTCTACTCGAGCGTCACACCATAGTTGTTACACTGTAAATTTATTTTTGAACAACTTTTATCTTGACTTGTAGTTTTTTCTACAACGGGGTTTTCAACTAGGATCTTCTTGTATATTTTATCTCAATATGAAAAGAATTAATTCAAACTACTGATAAAGTCTAAATAATAAATAAGATAGTTACACTCATTTTACCTCTCATTTTAATTAAGAGGATGATGATCTATATCTAATCCGACATTTTGGATGAGTTAAGTTAAAGTTCTGGTTCGCCCACCCTTTAGATCTTAAACCTTTTTCTTTTTGTTAGGGTTAAAAAATGTTGGAAATGAAATATTTAGCATAGAAATGAATCTAGAGACTATGGAGCAAATAAGCTCATAGATGTTGTCTAATTTGCATTGAAATAAGAAACTTGATATTAGGGTCCTAGAATGAGATGGTCTACTAATTTCGTGATAAAACTATGTTCGTAATAAACACTCCCAAGTATCAACCTGAACATAGCTCAATAGTTATGATATCTACTCCGTCCATTAAAATGGAAGGTGTCAAATTACCACACCCCACATTTGTTAATAGTGTGACAATACCCATTTTTAATTCATATTATTGCTAAGTTATAGTTGAAAAGCTACTTAAATTGATCTTATCCATTTTAGTATAGCCTGAACTCCACGATCGAGCTAGAGAAATAGAAGAAGAAAGAGCTAATATAATAATACTAAGGGTGTTAAAAATACTCGGGGACTCGAAAAAACCGATCAACCCAACCCAACCCATACAGTTTGGGTTGGATTGGGTTCAAATAATTGAAAATTCTAGGGTTTGGTTTCAAGGGTTCACCTTAAATAAGTTTGAGTTTAACCGAACCAACCCGAACTTATTATTAATTTTAAAACTAATTTTCTTAATCACCATAAAAATTATATATGGTTATATTTATTTTAATTTTATTTCCTTCATGAATTATTTATTCAACAAGGACTTTTAAAAACAACTTTTAAATGCTTTTTTTAGTGTGCATTTTCAACGTATAAATAAAAATGGACTTATAAATCTTGATTTAATATTATACAATATATAAATAAATATTTAAGATATTATTACATTTACTTTTTTTTTGGTATACAATAATTTGAATAACCCGAACCAACCGACTCATGGTTGGATTTATCATTTAATAAGAGTTGTTTGAGTTGAATAAACCTACCACTCAAATATTTAAGTTGGATCTAAAAAATACCTCAATTCAACCCAAGCCATGAACACGAGGGAAAGAGAGATAAACCATGGATTAACTTATCTTGAAGCCAACTTGCCCCCTTCATAATCACCAAGGCACCTGCATTGACAATGACCCATGCTAGAGATGTGTGTCATCGCAAGGATGTGTCATTCATTCATTGGTCAACGAGAAAAATGCTCATTTTACATCACCCTGATAGGTTAAGTTTGCTCGTCCTGTTTTGATTAAGCATGTTTGAAGAGTAGAGTAGGACGAACGTACATAACCTATATCCAACTTAAAAATTATTGTGTCACGTAAATTTATCATCAAAATTTTAAACGTAGGAATTTAATTGAATGACATAAACTTAATTAAAACATACATTTAAAAAAAAGGTTAATTAATAAGATTTCAAAAAGAAAAAAGAAACATTGTTTTTTTCAAAATTTAATTTTCAGAGCATAACTTGTTTTCTTGATCCATTTAATCAATACAAAATATATGTTTCAATCGGTTGAACTAAAGAAAGGACCACCAAATTAAGTCTCGGAATGAAAATCGCGAGTTACACATGAATGAACTCTGGAGTCGTACCCCGAGTCGACTCAGCCTCAATCCTCGAACTACTCTCGAGTCTCGATTTCGTACCCACGTGGTGACTCGCTCCCTCGGCTGCCGTGTTCGCTCGTCTCCATATGCGGCTTCATCACTCTCTCGAAAGCCTTCCAATTCTTCTGCCCTCGCCGATCAGCCGCCGTTTTCGCACCAAATTTTCGGAATTCGATCATGTTCGGAGTAGAAGTTTGAAGAATTTTGCCTAGATTTTATCCATTGTCTTTCGTGATCTTGTTCTTTTTGTTTGTTTGTTTGTTTGTCTGATTCGATATGATGAGCTACGGGGATCAGGAAGAGGCGGACCTGCACTCGTCTCGTGAAGAAATGGAGAATCTCGTTCTTGACGATCCTCCCGACGGGCAATCTCATGGTAGGAACGGTCAATTGAGTCGGCCGGTGACGATAAACTATGATCCTTTGCTTTCGTCGCCGTCTTCTTACGCGGACCGCCAGAGCCCTGATTCGCCTTTCGATTCGTTTCTCGAGCCTCCTTCTTATGCAGAGGCGATTTTCACGTCTTTTGATTCGTCGTCTAGTGCTCGCGATGGCGGCCCCGACTTCTCTTCCACATCGAACGCTTCAAGCTCTGAATTCTTGAGTGTATCGGTTTCGGATCCACAGAAAATGGATGAGCTATCCAATTCGTTGGTCCCGGGTGGAAGCGGTTACTACACTTATCTGATTACGACGAGAACGAATCTGCCCGAGTACGGAGGTCCTGGATCCGAATTCGGTGTTCGAAGGCGGTTCAAGGACGTTGTCGCACTGTCTGATCGATTGCTGGAGTCGTACCGTGGGTTTTTCATTCCGATGAGGCCGGATAAGAACGTGGTGGAGAGCCAAATGATGCAAAAGCAGGAGTTCGTGGAGCAGAGGAGGGTTGCATTAGAGAAGTATTTGAAGAAATTAGCATTGCATCCAGTAATTCGAAACAGCGAGGAGTTGAGGATGTTTCTAGAGGCAAAGGGATCATTGCCACTGGTTAGAAGCACTGATGTAGCTTCAAGGATGCTTGATGGAGCGGTAAAGCTTCCGAGGCAGCTATTTGGGGAACCAGCAGCGGCTGTAGATTTGCAGGAAGTGGTAAAACCAGCAAGAGGGGGCAGAGATTTGTTGAGACTCTTTAAGGAATTGAGGCAATCAATGACAAACGATTGGGTCGGGGCAAAGCCGATGGTGGTGGAAGAAGATAAGGAGTTCTTGGAGAAGAAAGAGAAATTGATGGACTTCGAGCAGCAACTTAGCGATGTGTCTCAACAGGTGTGAATCTGGTGCCATAAAGGTTTTCTTACTTATCTCTATCTTGTAAAAACTAGAGAATTTCAGATATGGTGGCGTTAGGAATAGTTATAAGCATTTTTTGTATGCTCTTTTAAACTATGGTTTTCATGGTCTGCCCAAATTAAATGCAAAAACACAACATCTGTGGAGAAGTATTGGATGAAGTTGTGGTTAATCATGAAATATCTTACTGATTGCCCTTAATTTTTGATAGAAAATGAAATCACTCTCATTTCTTTATACTCTGTAGTAATGTTGTATGTGTGTGCACCGTTGTATTGAAGGCTGAATCGCTGGTGAAAGCTCAGCAAGACATAGGAGAGACAATGGGAGAACTGGGTTTAGCATTTGTAAAGCTGTCCAAATTTGAGACTGAAGAAGCTATTGTGGAGTCTCAAAGAGTACGAGCTGCTGACATGAAAAATTTGGCCACTGCTGCTGTTAAATCCAGCAGATTGTATAGAGAACTAAATTCACAAACGGTGAAGCATTTGGTAAGTTTGAGAAACTTGTTGCTAGAAGAATTAGTATATCTGTCCACCTAGGGTGAGTTTGATGTGACTTTTGAGAGAACGAAAAGTGTTCTTAGCTAACTAAGAAAGATTTCAAAATTTTCATGGTATTTGGTCATATAGTTAAAGATGATTTTGAAACTCTTAAAAACACTACTCTCAAATGTCATCTCAAATTTGTTCAAAGACAAAAAAGTCATCTCAAAGTCACTCAACCTTATGGCTGCTGTAAGTTCCATCCAGGAAACTCTTTCGCTGTCCTGGAAAGAGTCTCTCGATGATTTGCACTGTTAAGTTCTATATCCAGATTCAATGAAGTACTTTCTTGTATCTATTGCAGGATAAGCTTCATGATTATCTTGGAGTTATGTTAGCTGCCAATGGTGCATTTTCTGACCGAGAAAGCGCTCTACTGACAGTCCAGACCCTTTCATCGGATTTATCTTCCTTACACACAAGGATTGAGAAGCTTGAGGTTGCCTCATCAAAGATATTTGGTGGAGACCGGTCCAGGTTACGGAAAATTGAGGAGTTGAAAGATACGGTGCATGTAACAGAGGATGCTAAGACTCGTGCAGTAAGAGAATATGACCGGATCAAGGTAGATATAGCCTCTTCTTTGAGCCATTTTTCTGTATGTGTTATCGCTTTCTAGTTTCACTTTGGATTATAAAAGATTATTACATGGAAAATGGAATGTTCCTGGTTTATTTTGAGGCAGTTAATTGCATAACCGCTTTTATAATTTGGTTCACTCATATGGAATCGTTCTAAATTTCTTCAAATGCTTGAGATGTTTTGGTTTAAGTGAGCTGCCTGAAGTGTTAAGTATGAGTATTTTGTGTGCAGGAAAACAATAGGAGTGAGCTCGAGAGGCTCGACCGGGAGATGCAAGAGGACTTCACAAATATGTTGAGGGGTTTTGTCCTTAATCAGGTTAGATTCTTTTAACAACACTTACTTGACATTAACCTTCGATTCAACATGTAGGTTCGATGTATGCATACCGTACCTTAATCGAAATTCATTTTTGGCAGGTGGGATATGCAGAGAAAATGGCAAACGTTTGGGAGAATCTTGCAGAAGAGACGAGAGGTTATGGAAGAAAAGATCGCAGCTGAAAATTTTGATTGTAGTTTGACAAACTTGTATACAAAAACAACACCTTTTGCATTTAAATGAGGAGTTTTCTTGTAGACTTAGCGAGTGGGTTCGGTACATGTTCGTGATGATCTTGTGAACTCTTTATTTGAGCTTTTAAATCTATTGTATTCAGTACATACATGCAAATTTACACGGGACACAATCGATCTGGGGAGGAAGAATTTTATTTCTAAATCTGATTGCCAAAATTTACAGGGTTCAGTTATTCAACCAGTACTTGCAAATTTGGAGAAACTAGAATTCTAGTCATTTTACTTGTCAAAGTAGCAAGAAGTTGGCCTTAAAACAAAAATATATGGTGTTTTTGCTTAAGAGGCCAACCAAATTATATCAAATCTAAGACAACAAAAGCACTCTTAAAAGAATTAAAAGAATCACAGAATTGTCTCTATTCCTACTGCCTATTTGGAGAAAGCGCTTTTCATTCACTTGTTGAAGGGGCTCCTCCTCCTACTCCATCATCTCCAGAACTGGCAGCGGCAGTCTCTGGCCTAATCTCCTCCAGTTGCTGCAGCACTTGTTGAACTTCCGGTCTCGCCGATGGCGAAGGATCGACGCAATGCAAAGCAAGTTTCAGAGTGTTCAGCAACTCGTCTCCAATGGTAGATGCGTCCCTCATCAACTCCAAATCGAAGACTTCATTGGTCCACTCCTCTTTGACGATTGATGCAACCCATTGCGGCAAGTCGACTCCGTTCATGGCTTCACCGGGAGACTTCCCAGTCAGGAGTTCCAATATGATCACTCCAAGGCTGTATATGTCCGTTTTCGTGTTGGCTTTCTTCAGCTTCGAGAGCTCTGGCGCTCGGTACCCGAGTGCCCCTGCAGTTGCGATCACATTCGAGCTTGCAGCAGCAGTCATCAACCTTGATAGGCCAAAGTCTGCAATCTTAGCATTTATATGCTCATCAAGTAGAATGTTGCTGGATGTTAGGTTTCCATGGATGCTGTTCTCGTGTGCGTGAAGATGATAGAGGCCACGGGTCATACCCTGAGCGATCTTCATCCTCGTTGGCCAGTCGATGGACGTGTCTGGTCCCCGAGCTGTAGATTTCAAAGAAGTCAGTAAGCAAGCTCAAGACTTCACTACCTTTGGATGTGAAGCAAAAGTATGAAAATTTGCAGTTACTTACCATGGAGGAACGCTGCGAGACTCCCGTTCGACATGTAATCGAAAACGAGAAGCTTTTCTCCTTTGGGTCCCAAGTAATAAGCTCTCAAAGCTAGAAGATTTGGATGCCTGATTTTGCCAAGTATGTTGACCTCTGCTTCAAATTCCTTCTGGCTTTTTGTGATCTTCTCTCGCAATCTCTTCACTGCAACTTGATTTCCATCCTCCAATGTGGCCTTATAGACTGTCCCATAAGTACTTTTCCCCATAATCTCTGCTGTTGCACACAGAAGATCATCTGCTGTGAAGACCGTTTGCCCGTCGAAATGCACGAGCTTCCCTCCAGCATCTCCTCCCGCTGCTTCGACTTCACTGCTAGTCGGAGGAACACCCTTCTCGGCCCTTGCAGCCCCGGCTGCTGCTGCAGCCTCATCACCATCCTTCCCTTTTGAAGCAGCCCTTTTTCTTATCAAGCAGCAGAGCAGTACAAAGAAAACTATAATCAAGACTAGAAGGAGGGCTCCTGCTGCTATGAGTATTATATCTTTAGTACTCAACTTCCGATGACGGGATGTCGAACCTTCCGGTGGAGGAGCAGGAACTTCTTGAGAAGGGGCCGGGGCTGGGCACGGAGTCGAACCACTGAACCCACAGAGCTGAATATTCCCAACAAAGGAACTTGCATCGAATTTTTCAGAGAGCGCCGAAGGAACCGAACCCGATAGATTATTGTAGGAGACATTTAAGGATTGAAGACCTTTCAAGTCAGCAAGAGAAGCTGGTATTTCTCCACTTAGATTGTTCTGAGATAAATCAAGTTGTGTAAGTGTTGAAATGTTCCCCAAAGTTTCAGGAATTTCACCATTGAATCTGTTTCTACTCAAATTTAGAACAGAGAGATTCCTCAATCTATCAAAACTTTGGGGGATACTCCCATTAAGAAAATTGTTAGAAACATCCAAAGTTCTGAGCAGAGAAAGCCTACTAATTTCTTCTGGAATGCCACCATTCAACCTATTGTGGCTAAGGGAAACCACTTGAAGCTCACTCAACTTGCTTAAAGAAGTTGGTATGGTACCTGAGAGGAGGTTGCCATCAAGAGCCAGAGACTTGAGCTGAAACACCCGGTTTTGCTCGGTGGCGCCGCCGCCCCAAGAGTCCGGAATGCTGCCAGAGAGATTGTTGTGTTGAAGAGCAAGGAAAGTAAGGGACACCGATCGGGCGAGACTTGGTGGGATCGGACCCGAAAGCGAGTTGAAGCTCAAGTTAAGCCAATAGAGCTTGGTGGAGTTAGCCAAACTAGGAGGGATTGTTCCGGTGAGCAAATTGTTACTAATGTGAAGAGTTTGAAGCAAAGGACAAAGCCCCAACGACGCCGGGACCGACCCCGAAAGCCGATTGTTGAACAACTGAACCCCTCTGAGATTTGGGAGAAGCCCCAATGAGGAAGGGATTGATCCACCAATGAAGTTGTCATGTAAGCTGAGTTTTCTAAGGGCCTGAAGCTGCCCAATTTTGTCAGTGATTCTTCCTCCCAACCCCTTCCATGGAAGCTGTATCACAATAACCTGTCCCTTAGCACACTTGATCCCAGCCCATCCACCAGAACAAGCCCCAAATCCACTGTCGTTCCAGCTCTTCAGGAACCCTTTTGGATCATCAAGTTCCTGCTTAAACGCCTCAAGAGATTGGAAATCAGCCTGTGTGACAACCACGCCATCCCAATCCTGGCCCAAAACTGCTCCAATGGACACCAAAATCACCAAAAACCACAAAACAGAGACATGGGTTTTGCTCTTCTGGCCTGAAAGACAGAGCCCCTTCAACAAAACCCCAAAATCTGGCAGTGGGAGCTTCCAACAGGAGTTGGAATCTAATGGGGTTTCATTTTCATCCATGGAAAAGGCTAAAGAACCGCAAAGGAAGAAGCTTGAAAAAGGAGTGAGAAACAGGGGACCGGAGAGAGTGGGTTGGTAGAGAGAGGGGTTTTGTAGAGAGAATTGAGAAGAAGCCAAGACCAAGAGGTGGGTTTTGCTTGTCTCTCTGAAAGGGCACGTGAATTCCTGAGAGGAGAGAGAGAGAGAGAGAGAGGGACACAAATGTCAGGTGGATGCAATAAGGGACCAGAGGCTCTCCCCCATAACGGCTAGTTTTTTTTTTTTTCCTCTCTAAAATATTTGTGATCTCAGGGGCTTTGGTTTTGGTTTTTTGGGGACAGTGGGCTTAGCGCTCCTCCAACGGCTATGTGTGGTTTCAGTGATGGGATCCACTGGAGGGACAATAAGAGGATAATTCCTTGGGAATAGAGCCAAACTACAAACTAAAGAAGGACATGAGTTTAGGGTTTGAGGATTGGTTAGAAATTAAAATCAATTTTGAACCCATTCAAGTTTGATGCGCTTTAGAATCCGTAATGATTTAGTCTTTGAAAAAATTTACTAATATGTAACTGTAATGAAATTACTTATGCCCTCTCGGTAAGAAAAACGAAATTGTTTATGTGATTGATAGATCATTTAAGGGTTCGTAACATTTTTATTTCTTGTTTTTGTTTTTTTTCATTTTTAGTAAAGAAAAAGACAATTGCATGGCCCTCAATACCCATGACGGATTCAAAAATGATAAAACAATGTTTTTATTTGTGTTTTCGGAATAAATTAAAAATGAGAACAAAAACAAATTTCCCAAAAGTTCTATATAACTTTGAAAATATTTCTAAATAATGAAAAACGAGGAACATAAATAGTTGTCATATGTTTAAGTTTCTTAATAAAATTGGAAACAAGAAACAACGTTACCAAATGAGCCTTTAGAGACTGGCGTTTTAAACTACTGAGTTACTAAATTGTTAAACAATAGAAAATTTAAAGCATATAGACTAGTTAAAAACTAAAATCAATTTTGAAGCAATTTAAATTTTTTGCAGTTTAAAATTGGTAACCATTTAGTCTTTGAAATTTTTTTACCAAATTGTAATTACTTATGACTTTTCCAAAAGAAAAGTGAGATTACTTATGTGGAGAGATTGATTGATGAATCATTTAGGTTTTGTTTAGTAACGTTCATCTTTCTTGTTTGTGATAAAACAATGTTTCTATTTGTATTTTTGGAACACGAGAAACTTGTTTTTATTATTTTTAAAATTTCTATACAATTTTGAAAATGTTTCTAAAAAGTGAGAAACAAGAAACATAAATAGTTGCAAATGCATATGCTTCTTAATAGAATTAGAAACGAGAAATAACATTACCAAATGGGTCCTTAAAAACTAGCGTTTAAACTATCGAGTTACTAAATTGTCACGTATTAAACATTGGAACTTCACCGATGAGATTTATTCAAGGAGTAAAACGATAGAAATTTTAAAGTATATAGACTAAATTGTTACATACTAAAGTTCAATTAAATCGTTATTTCGATAGAAATATATGGACCAAATGCATTATTTATTAGAGTCCGTTTGGTAACATTTTTGTTTTTTGTTTCTCATTTTCAATGGTTGAAAAACATAACATTTAGTGACTATTCATATTTCTCCGTACTCATTTTAAAGAAACTTTTCCAAAATTGTATGAACATTTTGGAAACAACAAAATCAAATCTTTTTATTTCTTGTTCTCATTTCCATTTCTTTTCAAAATATAAATAAAAGTATTATTTGATCATTATTTACCTATGAAATATGTTTAAGAAAATATAACGTAAAAATTTTGAATCTATAATTTTAAATTAATCTTCATATAAAATTTTTTATTTTTTATAATTAAAAATTGCAAAAAAAAACAATAAATAAAAAATAGTTCTCAAACATGTTGGTTTCTTTTTTCCATAAAAAAGTAAGAAACAAAATAAGTTATGCGATGAATTTATATTTTCTATATTAAAAAAAAAGAAAAAAATAAGAAACAAAACATATGAGATTAGGAAAAAAAAAATAGAAGCGTTTCTATCAGGGTTTGTTTTAGAGATGGGACCTGTGACGTGGGACATGAGATAATTCTTCAGAATCAGAACGAAATTAAAAAAAAAAAAGGATAAATTATTTTTTGGGTTTAAGGATTTGAGCTCACTTCACTTTGGCTCTTACTTTTTGAAGCTGACACAAATTGGCTTGTTTCATGGCTGTGTTTTTCTTTTAAAAAAATAATAAAATAAAAATCTATTTTTATATTCACTTTGTTTGATTCAAAGATAGATTTACTTTCTATTGTAATTTTTAATGTTGTCTTCTTTTGTTTAATGATGTTATAGTTATTTGTTACTTTTATATGTAGATTTGCTTGGGGTTTCGTGTGGATCTATTGTTAGTTTGAATTTTCAAATGTAGGGATGTCTCTATGAAATTCGTCGAATTTATCTAACATTGAAGCATATCTATGTACACTATACAGTTAAGCTTTATAACAATTGCAGCATATTGTAATTTTCTTCCTCGATTTTATAGTAAAGTCACTCTTTCCAATTCAAGCGTCGTAGTGAGGAAGGAGGGGATGACCAACTATAAAAAGGCTAAATAAAGTACTTTTTGGGACTATTCTTTTTTCTTGCTTATCACCATAGTGAACTTTACTATGTACTTGGAGAGTACATAGAGTAAGAGCTTACCTGCTTGAATAGAATTCACATCTCCTCTGTTAGGTCGAGAATGGAGATAGCCCCAAAAACTAACTCTTCTTTTAAAATTTAACAAGTCCCCGTAAAGTAAGCTATTTCAAAGTAATGATTTTGTCTTATTCTTCTATTCGATGTAGGAGCACATATTTCTTTGTTATACTAGTTTTCGCTTTCATTTCGATTTTGATTCCTTTTTAGAACCCCCTTTTGTTTCTCTTTTTACTGTTGGATCTTTCAATGCACCGTTATATCCTTTCTCGTCCTGATACAACATAGAGCGGTAAGATGAAGAGAGCGAGAGTAGGCAAAGAATGAAGAAAAGAAAAGAGTTTAAAATACAAGAATAGAAGAGAGTCTTCATGGGGAAATTGTCACTGCTTATGGACTCGAACCTGGGTGATCTATCCATGACCAGGATGAAGCTTGGGTGAAACTAAGTGGAGGTCCGAACCGACTAATGTTGAAGAATCAGCGAGTGAGTTGTGGTTAGTAGTGAAATGCCATTCGAACTCAAAATGCCATTAAGGCGCAGCGTGGGGAACTTCCACCGGTTCTGGAGCCAGCAGGTTTTGAATGACCTCCCTCTTACGGTTAAAAAAGTGGTTAACCATCTCGAATAAAGCCACCCAAAGTCGAAGTCTGGACATTCCCCATGCAAAAAGTATTAATAATGATAAAAAATTGTAAATAATTATTATTGAAACATGAGTAATTATAAATTTTTCTATTTAACTCGAAGTTTTATTTTTTATAGAAAGAATGTAATTATTTCATTTAAATGGTCCATTTAACCTCTAACATGAGCTCCATCTACCTCCTTTCTTAAGAGTTGAAGGTTTAATCCCGTCCTCAAACGTGTACTAAAAAAGATTATACATTCAACAATTTTTTTTAAAAAAAGTTATTGAAATATGCAGTATTTTTTAAAAAATAAAAATTCTAATGGATCATAGTTTACTGAATTCAAACCCTAGGTTCCAATGGTCCCTAAGATTTCATGTTGACTTTGTATTTATATTTCACATGTCTACCTTTCAACTTTGATTTTGGTCTTTAAACTTTTATGAAACTATACTTGATTATTTTTATTCAATTTTTGCATGCATTGAAATATAAATATATTAGGCCATAAAAATGTATATCTTGACATGTACATAATTATAATTGAATTATACAAATTAGTATAATATTTTTTAAAATGGAAGTAATCTATATACTATTTTATAAATTAAATTTAAAAACAATTAAAAATTTTTAATGATTATACCAAGAAAAATGATATTTGCTTTACATTCATAAAATGTAAATGATATTTTAAAATTATAAAACAGAGATGTTTAACCTAAAATTAATGAAGTCGTATGTATATTTAAATCATATTTATCTTTCTTTTATCAAAAAAAAAAAACAGCATATTTATTTTTTAAATTCAGATTTCCACTCTGAGTCCACTATGTGTAATCTACAGTAGGTGACATCATGAGATAAAAATTGTTTAATAACTATTCATTCACTCACATTTAGAATTTTTAAATTAAATATTCAAAATTTTAATGTTATGTTTCTTTTATTTTAATATGTATTGCATATTTTACAAGTGGTAAAATAATATTTATATTTGTAGTTGTTGATGCAAAAACCTGGTTGGGGTATGGAAGGCGACCTCCGAGGTCGGCCGTGAGCACTTGGGCAGTTTCCAGGGTACCTGCAAGGAGGCAACCACTCCGACGCCCAAGTTAGTATTCAAACCGCGCTAGATAGGTAAACATCAGACAGATTTTTCATACCTGGAATAGTGGGCGAGGGGTGTATTTATAGCGATGGTTGGGTTGATATACGTCCCATTGGTGTAATCCGACGTTCACGGAGGGACCTGTTGAATAACTGCTGGTCGCTGATAGTGACCGATCCGACCCCTGCTCTAAGGGACGAAGTGATGTGGCTGCCTTACTCGCCATGCTGACCTCCCAGGTCGGCTCCTCGGGCCTTGTCGTGTCCAGGTCGGTTGTGTGTAGCTGACCCCAACAGCAATTTAAAAAAATTGAAACATAACAAAACCAAAAAAAGCCTTGATTTTGTTGTTTGTAAAATTTCTATACAATTTTAGAAATATTTCTTGAAAATGAGAAATGATAAACATCAATAGTTACTAAACATTTATGCTTTTAAAAACTAAAAATAAGAAACAAAAAACAAAAAACATGAACCTTATCAAACCGAGCCTAAGTTCTCTAGTAGTAAGAGATTGGATTTGTAAATAAAACCTAAAAATGGAGAATAATTCTAAATTTGTGAGATTCAATTAAAATTGAGAATCATTCTCATCGATTCCTTTAGAAACGGTAAGAAAAATTACTCTCATCCTCTCACTTTTGTGAATCTCACCACATTTTAACATGGCGTAAAAGAGCTATTGGTTACTAAAGGAAGATGATCAACCAAGAGGGGACGCAACTACTAGTACATCAAATTCAAAGGTTTCGCATTGATTCGTTATTTTAAAGTCCATGCTACTCCTAACCAGCAAATCATTAATCACTTGTTCCAACTCTATTCCCTAATAGACCAACAAAAATATAATGATTGTCGGTAGAAAATTAGTAAAAATCTCTCTTCTCTCTCCCTCTCAACAATAATGTTTTCTACTTATAAAAAAACATAAGGGTGGTCGATAGGTAAGTATTATGGGTTTCTTCGTCCCTACTAAATGCCCCTTTCTCCTCTATTTGAGAGCTAAAAGTCATAGAGTTGTTCATCTTCTCAAGCTTTGTGGAATCATTCTGTGACCACTTTTGGGATTTTTGGGGTATAAAATAAAGATGGTTGTACTATGATGGTTTTCGAGATAAGGGCAAAATCCTCTCACATGCTTGATTCTCCGTAGGGTATATGGCTCGAGAGGAATGATATAATTTTTAGAAGAGTCGAGATTTTGGGAAGCGGTGTAGAGTATTGTTAAGTTTTAACACTTCTCTATGTCCTACTATCTCTAACCATAATTATGCAAGCGCGTACCAAGCCATTCGAGGGTAGCAAAGCAAGGAAATAAGAGAGGGGAGTGATCTCAAAGAGTTTTTGATTTTCATATTTCAAACGTCGACTTTGATATTGAGAGAAATATATATTATATATCGTTTTTTAATCAAATCAAACTGCCACTCAACAACAGCAGGTCTCAGCTCTGCACATTCTTAGAAATTTGTTCTTTCTTTCGGCTAAAGATTGTTATCATCTGGCATGAGAGTCCAGGTTATGCAAATATGGTAGAGATTGAGATCTATAGTTACTGAAGTCTCTTTTTCTTCAAAGAGTAGAGTTAGAACTCCCTTTAGAACTAGTTTTTTTTTTTTTTTTTTTTTTTTGGTATACCCTGGTATTTTCTTTCATATTTTGACAGTGCAGAGAAGCCATATGAATCATTAAAATCCCCTAAGAACTCACTTTTTTTAAACCGAAATCGCACATCAAAACATTACAGTTCAAGCTACTGCAAGTCCAATACTTTGCTAAGTCAAATCCACAGCAAAACTTCACAAATCTCAACAAAAATAACTCAATTTTCCAAAACTCAAGCAAATCAGCAGCAAGTTCATCTCAATTCATGCCCCAAAGAGATGTTAATAACAAGCCCACCTCCAAATCGCTCTTTCTTCATCAATCTAACATTATTTGGAATGACTCCCATTACTTCCTATATTATAGTCATTGATATTCTTGAAGAGATTTTATGTTTCTTGCAGAGAGCCAAGACCAAGAAGAGAAAGGACTCACATTTTC
This sequence comes from Momordica charantia, assembly GCF_013281855.1. Lineage (NCBI taxonomy): Eukaryota > Viridiplantae > Streptophyta > Magnoliopsida > Cucurbitales > Cucurbitaceae > Momordica > Momordica charantia. The sequence goes on along the minus strand of NW_028275167.1, from coordinate 24,579,035 downwards.
CCTTCCAAAATCACAAAAGAAACTTCAAATCTCTGCAAGAATATTGATGATTATGATATAGTAAGTCATGGGAATCATTCAAAACAATGTTAGATTGATGATGAAAGAGTGATTTGAAGGTGGGAAGAAGAAGAATTAAGGGTTAAAAAAATGTGTTACACTAGCTTTTACTGTACATTCTAACCGGCTATTACACCTCCATGTCACTAGTCCTACATACTTAGGTAAATTCAAATATGTCTCACACTCCCATAAAAACTCAAGGAAGGGACTTTTCATACTCAACACTACCACCCACTATCGAATGAATGCCCCCGAAGTTATCTCATGTTAACCATATAGCACTCGAGCGAGCTGCACAATTACGATTTTGACAAGAAGATTCAATGAAGGCACATCTTTGATCAACTCAATTTCTAGCCTAAGGTACCTTGACTTGGATGTGGCAAACTGCATAGCTTCACGATGGCTGCACCACATGCACGCCTCGCAAGTGACCACCATACAACAACCAAAATGACACATTACTCAAGTAATCAGACAAGCAAATGAATGTCTTTACATCCATATGATCGAGCCAAGCTCTCTTGACAAAAGAATGTATTTGCACAGCTATAAACCATGTGACTAAAGTTACCTTAGTCCAGATGCTAGCCTAATAAACCCCATAATTGATGCTCCTCCTCTGAACGATTAAAGGAAATTGTCGATCAACCAACCTAATGCATGCTGGTTCCCACAATCAACACAAGTTTAGGGGGAAACTACATGCTATCAACAGTACTTCCCATTTGACTCAACGAACTTTGTAAATACTTCATCTCTAAATTCCAATACACGCATGGCGGCGCTTTGAGCATCTCTTGTTACTCTAGCTCTATCAAATCATTCTCTCAAAAGCCATAACTCGATTGTTAGATCTCTTTTAAGTAAATACCACAACAATATTCCTAAACTCTCACACTACACTTTGTGTCGCAAGTGATGAGACATGACAACATACCACACCTCGACTAATCTCATGGGACAACTGCCTGACCCTACTACATTTGGTTGTCAAGATAACTCATAGGATATTAAATTCTAGGTAGGTGACCACCATGGTTTGAACCTATTCTCTCTGAGCCATCTATTTACATTGACCCTTATTGACCACTAGACCACACCATGATGGTTGAATGTGAACTTAATTGAGGATGAGGTTGAAAAGGTGAGATATACCTAGGAGACAAAAATATACCATTACCCCTTTCTTTCTCACATCTCCCTTTTGACACAACCCTCATTACTCAAAAACATTTGATTCGCGCTACACTTTTCACAAATTCCTCACCACTTGAAGACATTTTTCCACAATTTCTCAGTTCTCATCTCACTATGGTCCCCCTACATATTTACTCCCTCCACTTATCTGCACATGATTTTCTTACTTTTACTCCTACCTCTTTGCACAATTTCTGACAATATCTTTTACTACATTTTCCTCGTCAGCTACCTATTACCTATGTCCTTTTAGCCTTACAATGTACTCTTCTCAATACCACTCTTCAGTCTCCACAAGTATTCACTACTCCCCCTGGCACACTACTGCAATCTATAGCAACAAAGGATAAAGTAAATGCTATATTTTGAAAGAAAGGGCTCTAACCTGGAAGAAAAATTCTCACACAGAGTGAAAAATATAACCAATTGAACAAATCTCTTCATAAATCAATATTTATTCCAAAGACCACCGACTTATATGCCTGAAAGAGAAGTAACACTGCCAAGGGCAAGGACTAACAAAAATCCAAGCTCAGGTTACACACCGCCTCTCTACACATAACTGATTTAAGTACACAAGATTGATATTTGCTACAGTATAATAGAATACATGACAAGTAGAGAGGAGAAAGTGATACTGAATGAAACAGTGAAAACTTCTGTACAAGACGAAGCTCATCAAAATAATAATCTGGAGAGCATGCAATTATTGAATTCACTAACTGCTACGAAATCCTTATCCAATCTGAAAACTCCCATTGAAGGAAATGAGCATAAATGACAGTGCAACCCCAGCCCAGAAACCCCCACTACTCGACCCCTGCAAATTCATATATCACACTAATTTCTACAGCTGCCTGAAAAACACACATTCGTAATAATAAGATGCTAAGCACAGTACACAACCATATTCGATAATGACATACATAAAACTTCATTCCTTTTGAAACCACATAATCGTAGTAACATGGAAGGAAGTAAGATACTTTGAATTGCATTAGAAGAAAACAAAATCTGAAATAGAACATAACCATAATAGCAACAGACATGATGACGGGGTTCAAGCATTAGCTACGGATGCGAGAGGCTATAGTAAAAGAATTGCGTAATAATTGCCCCAAGTAATACCGACCCCAATTCATGATCTTGTATATAAAGCAAACTAAACAAAATTTGATCTATAATTTGCAGCATCTTCAGATATAATCTACATTACGAGAGAACAAACCCTAATCCAGTTCTTACAGATCACAAGAAACTCGATCCTCCCCATAGCCAAAGAATTCAAACTGCAGAGTACAACAGGTAAGCCTAACCCATAATCAAACTGCCATCAGTTCGTTCATCAGGCACCGATCAGGATCTGGCTATACACGTGCTGCGATTGCCGGACCTGCGGCTGAAGCAGCGGAGGCGGCGCCACCGAGAAACGACAGAAACCCTCCATTCGCTGGCTCTTGGTCATCAAGGAAGAGATCCTCCGGAACCCTAAACGCACCGTGAATGCACACAATGGCAAATCCAATCATCGACGCCGTTATCAGGAGCGATCCAACACTAGTGAGAAACACCACAATCACAGTCAAAACCCCCAACCCAACCAACGTTTCGAAATCGGAAAACGTCCGGCCGCGAATAACCAACGGCTGATCGGACGGACGGAAGATATAGAGGAAGCTCCAAGCCCCGAGGAGGGAAAGAAGAATGAGGAGAGAGAACGGGTGAGAGAGGAGTGAAAGAGCGAGAACAAGGGCAAAGAGAGTGATATAATTGACCCGGAAGTACGAGAAGTTCTTGCGGATCCGGGAATAGGCTTCGGCCAGAGTATCTGGCCGGGCCAATGAGCTCCGATCGACGAGCTCCGACCACGGGCGGCGCTGCGAGAAGCCTTGGCGGACGGAGGAGGATAAACGGGACAGAAAGGCGCGGAAGGCCGGCGTGGCGATGGGTGGCTGGGAGGGAGCTCCGGCGGCCGTCTGAGGGCCGGAAATCGGAAGCGTCGGTGGAGAAGCCATTGGTGAGGCGTGAGATCTGGCGGTGCGCTGTGGTATTCACACAGTGGGGGGTTCCAGAGAAATTTTATTTAATGCCGGAGAGAGAGAGACCCGAAGAAGAAAGCCCTTTCACGCGGTCACCGACGATAATATATGAAGTATAGGGAGGGTGTGATTGGTCTGTGAGGTGGTAATCGTGTGTTACCGGGTAATGATAGCACGCCATATTTTCCCTTGATTAATTGGCTGGCTCATTGCTGGAGTTGGACGTAAAGTAATATTAAAATAAATTTAATTACTAAAAAATGTTGATGTTGATGTTGATGAAAATGTGAGGTGATGAATATTTAAAAAAAATTACGAAAATTGTGAAAATTAATAATAATTGTTTTAATTAGTAGATAAAATTTTAATGGTAGCTTAATTAAGTTATAATTGATCACTTTTATCCATTACATGTAAAAATATGAATAACTTATGAAAATATCGATGTCGATGAAAATGGCGGAACAAGATAATGTAGATTGATGAAAATAATTTGAATTAATAAATTGAAGTTCAATGTTACTGTTTCATTAATAATTTATAACCAAATCTAGTCTTTAATTATATAATTGAATATTTCAAAAAAAAATTATATAATTGAATAAAATATAAAATATTGAGTTAAAAAAATTATATAAATTGAGTTATTAAAAATTAATGATAAATCTGAAAATTTATAATTAAATTTTGAAAATAAAAATAAGTCTAGATTAGAAAAATCTATAAGAGTAAGGAAGGAAGAGAAAAAAAAAAAAAAGAAGTTCGGTAAGGTGAGAAGGGGGCGGGGCGCGCGTACTATAAATCCCCTCCCCCGCCTCCCACATTTTCATCCATCCACACTCGTAGTTCAATTAATTTTTTTTTTTTCAATTCAATCCAATATCGACGATAGAGGGGAAAACGATTTTCCCCCCTTTGTCGATGTGGGGTCTCTTGACACGTCGACGACCTTTAGAACCCTGATTACAATAAAGTTAAACCATAAGTTTTTAATTTTCAAATTTTGTATCAAATACATCTAAGAGTATAGGATAAAAAAAAAAAAAAATCTAAGAGTATAGGTTTTTTAAGTTTCAATTTTGTTGGTCCCTACCATGTATCTAATAATACTCTAACCTTTCAATTTTATGTCAGGTTCGTAAATTTTTTAGAAAATGTATAACCGATTAAAAATTTATTAAACACCATTTGAAATTTCAAAGAATTATTAGATATAGAATTTAAAGTTCATCTTTAAAAGTTAATAATGAACCTACTACATATAAAATTAAAAGTTTAGAGATGCTTTTTAAGACTAGTATATTACCACTTGGTATGCACGTAAGATTTTTCAATTCAATATTATATTATATTAACATAGTAAAAGATTTTTTAAAAAATATTATTTATTGAAAAAAAGAAATGGTAAAAAGAAACCACTTTTGTAAATTAATAGAATATTAACATAACTCGAAGTTCAATAGTGAAATAATTGTAGAAGAAAACTTCACTTTATTATTCTAGAAAGCATAAAAATTGTAAAACTTTTGAAATTTATCGATTAAAGCTATATAATTAAAGATAAAATATTTAAAAGTGAAATAGAATAAATTTTGCATTCAACCTTTTTAAATTCCATACATCAATAAACCTGTTTTAGTACCATACATTAATAAACATATTTAAAAAAATTATATTTTATTTAATAAAACTTTTAATTGAATTTGTAGTTTATTTGCGTTATGAAATTATTAAATTTTTTTAGAAAATAAATACTCATAAAATTTCATTTAAAAGTTAATGGTACTTATTTGAATCGACATAATATTCATTTGCATATTTAATTAATAATTATAGTAATTTATACACGTGAGATGGAAAATTTGAAACTTTTGAGATTACAATCTTCTATTATTTATTCTAATTAAATATAAAATCATAAATTATTAGATATAAATAAGTCAAATCTTTCATATTCAAGCTTTTTACATTCATAACTTCCACACTTTATTAATAAAAGTTATTAAAAACAAAAAAAAGTTACATGTTTAGTAAATTTGAAAATTGATAAAGGAGCATAATGGTAAAAAAAATGTTTTTCCAAAATTAATTATATTAAAAGAATTTTGTTTATTTTAAATAAAATATTTCTATAAAAAATCAAGATTATGTTTTAGCTAATTTTTAGTTTTTACGTACTAAAATATTTCATATTCAATTAAAAAACTCAAAAAATAAAGATAATATTAGATGTCAGTAGGGGAGAAAATTGATTAATAATCATCACACCCATAAATTATCAAAAAAAAAAAAGAAATCTAGTTAAATTAAATTTCAAAATTATAACTCTGCATAAACTTTTAAAATAAAAATAATAAGAATATTCGTTATGAAACAATTTATAAAGATTTATTGAAGAGATGGATACTTTCATTTCAAAACAGTATCTAATGTTGTCTACATTTTGTTGATATTTGATGTCATACCACTTTGTAGGATTCGATTAGGTCTAATTATAGGACAACTCTGTCACTTTTATGCATTGCAATACTCAATGAGATAGACGTTTGTACAATACGGCACTACTTTTAAGCATAAACAAAAGAAAGAGGAAAGAACTCTTCTTGCAGTACAAGGGAAGAAATATCATCTAGTAAATCTTCGAATAAAATGCAATAATCTTCATTCTTCAATGCTAAGTGAGTCTGTAAAATGCATATGTCACTATATTTCCATCTCTTTTAGTGAATCTGTACATCAACCTTCTAGGAGAGTGTGCAATATGACACTACTAAATTCATAAAATAATTAGATTAAGAAGATAGCTAAATGGCCGTGGAAAAAGTCAGAGAGAAACTCCATATATATACACGTAGGAGATAGATAAGTTGAAATTTTGACATTCCAATATTCTATTTATTTATTCCAATTAAATATAAAATCATAAATGATTAAGTATAAGGAATTAACCATGTAATTTAACCTTACCAAATAACTTTAACAAACACCATTATAATAATTGGAATATGATTTTTTGGTTTAATAAATATGATAAATATGTTTATTTTCAATTTCAACTTTAATATTTTGTTTCATTTTGATTTCGTTTTTAGTTTACTTTTTTAAAAATTATGTTTGTTTTCTCACCATTTTATTAGTATGTTTTATGTTTTTTCACGTTTGTTCGTAACACGTTTTAGCCAAATTTTAAAAACAAAAGCGAGTATTTGGAAATTACTTTTTTTTTTTTTTTGCCTTTTTTAGAAGTTGATAACAAGACAAAATGAATATATAGAAGTAGTGGTTCTAAGCTTAATTTCAAAAACAACAAACCAAAAACACAACGATCATCAAACAAGATGTTCAAGTTTTCAATTTTATTTAGCCATTTGAAAGAATGCAATTGTTATATTGCTTCTATAATATTTTTTTCGATTGTTCAATGTTGTCTTTTTCTACGTTTAGAGATGTTCTAGCTTTTTCTCCATGATAAATATTGATGATAAATATTGATGGTAGATTAGTAACCTAAATTCAAGACTTATAATTACATGAAATTTACCAATGTATTGATGGTACATACCAATGTTTTGATTACTCTCACTCTATTTGAAAGCGATAGATGTACGTACAACTGTAATTAGTGGACTTAATTAATATTAAAAAATAAAGATTTGAAATAAAATGACTAGTTAAAACATATATTTTCGATAAATGAGAGTAATTAGATAAAATGACATCAATACCCTCTCTTGGGTGGAAGGTTCAAATTAGTGTTAATTTAATAAAATTATATATAAACCTACCTGTAACATTGGTAAAACATTTAATCATTTTATTACATTCAAAGAGACAAATCTTGCAAAATAAAACATAACCACCTAAGAGTATCACTCATTTGGTCTCTCATGAACATATCCTACAAAAATTAACACAACTACCTCTTTAATTCTCCGATATCTATACTTTCATATAGATTATAATACTTAATACTATTTTGGTTACTGTGCTTTCAGCTTTGATTCATTTTTGTGCCCATACTTTCAAAATATTCATTTTGATCATTGTACTTCAAACATATTCATTTTGGTCTTTTTTACTTTCAATTTTGGTTCATTTTAGTCGTTGTACTTTCAAAATATTTATTTTGGTCTATGTACTTTTAAAAAGTGACTATTTTAGTTCCTTAATTTTATTTTTAATCTTACTTTTCTATGACAATTTCAACACAATGCTACCCTCAATATATTTCTTAAAATGTAACAATTACTTTATATTAAATAATTTTTTGCATTTATGTTTAGAATTTGTGTCAAATTTTTATAAATATGAACTAAAATAATCGTTATTTTAAGTATAGACTAAACTCGACATTTCAAATATATAAAGACCAAAATGAATCGTACATGAACCAAAATAAAAAACTGAAAGTACAGCCTTTCATGTATTCTTAAGTGCATGTTTGTTTAATAAACTCGTCTTTAAAGATAAATATATATCTTAAAATTCATTTTCAAAACAAAAATTAAAAAAATATATTCCTACCAAAGTAGGCATAATTCAACGGTAATTGACATATATCTCCAATCAAGAGGTGGTAAGTTCAATCTCCCACCCCAACATGTTGTACTAAAAAAATATATATTCTCATTCTATAAATCTCATAAGGGGAAAATACAACGGAAATTTGAAGAAATAGGCATTCTTTAGGACCTTTTAGGTTTTTTAACCGCCATTTTCAAAACACAAGTTTTCTAGTCATTTGTTGACATCTTCTGCTTTGTCAAATGACCTGGAAAATTTGAGGAAATAGGCATTCCGTAGGGTCATTTAGGTTTTTTAATCGCCCTTTTCAAAACACAAGTTTTCTACTCATTTGCTGACATAACCTACTTTGTCAAATGACCTCCCATACCCTTCTTTACTTGGGTAATACGAATAGTCCGAAATTTCAATTTTCCCATGTCGGTTCCATCTTTCGCACTCACACTGTAGCATTCACTCCCTCAAAACAACTTGTCTTCACCAATTGCAATTGAAATTAGATTTTGAGATTTCTCGTTCTCCTTCGTCTTCTGATTGCGACTGTTTAAGGTAACTCTAACCCTGTCTTCAAGCTGTGAGACGAAGTGATTTCGGTTTGCGATAGTCACACATAGCAGATTACAACAGAGGAAATTTTCATCAACAAATTTTGGTTAGTGAATGTTATCTCTCGATTGTTTAAGCATTTCGTTTTAATTTCCACTATTTTGGCTATTGTTCGTATGTTCTGTACCACCCCGATGTTGGTCGTCCGTCTCTTTTGCGATTTTTGTGGATTTTATACACTCCACACGGAGAAAATCGTGTTATGGAAAACCAATGATATTGAAGGGGGAAGGGTTGATGTTGAAATAGCTAGAGCGAAACATCGAGAATTAGAAACATCGAGAGCGAGAAACATCGAGAACGAGAAACTCGAGAGTGAGAAAAACTCCAGTGATTTACAATTAGCGTGAGCATGAAATAGCAAGATCGAAATCGAGAATCATCGAGAGTGAGAAAAATTCCAGTGGTTTAGAATAATTTATTTCAACTAGTTGCATGTTTCCCTATCCTCTTAATATGTGATCATGTATCATGTTCAATTATTAAATTTTTCAACTAGTTGCGTGTTTCCGTTTCTCTATGTGCTTAATTTTTCATCATATATCATGTCCAATTTGTTGCACGTGTACAATGGACAATCAGTTGAGGATTAAGGAGAATGACCGCTTTCTGGCTCAAGCTACAGCATGTCTCACTTGAGCAATGTCAACAGGCTTATCAAGGATAAGCTCACAGCGGAACAACTTGATATGTTTCGTAGAAGAACAATATTTTGTCGATTTGTCGACTTGGAGATGATGTTATGCAGTGGTGTAGTTCATCACTTTCTGTCAAGGGAGGTTGTTGGTAGCAGTGACGACAGCATGAGATTCTTAATTTGTGGCAACGTGTTGACATTCTCGAAAAATCAATTCTTGCTTGTAACTGGATTGTGGCGGCTGCCGGGTAAGGTGGTCCAGAAAAAGCTTCAAAAGAATAGGTTACGGAGGAAGTACTTCAACGATGAAGCCTCCATGCTGCTCGAAGAATTTGTGGAGGTTTACAACCAAACTGATTTCAATGACGATGAGGACGCCGTTAAAGTTACATTAATGTTGTACACGGAGATTGTAATGATGGGAAAGAGCAGGAGCTTGTCGAAAGTTGACATCAACTTGTAAAACAAAGTCGAAGATTTGGACTAGGGTTCTGAGGTTTGGAGTAGGACAGTTAACGGCCTGAAGCGTGCGATGAATGGAAAAGTTACACTATACAAGAATAAATTAAGAACGAATAAAAAATACTAAGTAAAGTATAGCCTAGCGGGATTTCCTCTTGCATTTCAGGTAATTAATACGTATGCATACGAATTTGTGTTTCTTGGTTAAAACTTTTTGAGGCGTGAGACTAAACTTAAATTTTCTATTCAGGTGTGGATATATGAGGTTGTCTCATCTCTCATCACTCCCGGTTTCAATCGTCTGAGCGAGACTGCGATTCCCCAGATACTACGATATTCGTGCAGTAGGGTCATTGGTACAAAAGATTTGGGGGAGGAGGTCTTTGGTTCTGCAGTGGTAAGTGATCTAGAATATATAAGTTGTTGTGTAGTTGTAATGGTATTTACACTGATGTTCTTAAAGTTGGTCATATCGGAGACGGAGCCGGAGAGGGACTACCAGAGGTGTCCATTGGACGAAAGAGAGGTGGTTGACTTAGGTTTGCCTAGGTGTTCCACCTCCAACAGCGACGATGGACAAAATTCTTCCCCCATCACCGACAATGTTGGCGTCGAAGACGATCTCCCGCACGACGATGCGCAGTCTTTGGAACCGAATGTACATGCAGTGCTAGAGGAGTCGAATATGCCACGTACAGAGGCAACGTCTGAAGGTGGGCAACGGTCGAAGTACTTCGACCAAGTAGTTATATTCGTTTGAATGTCAGGCAAAGCACTGCGATCGACGTTACGCGATGCTTACCCTACACAACGTGACGACCCCTGTGGATCGAACGATAGATTCGGGACTATGGAAAAAAGACTGGATCTTTTAGCTTCGGACATGGCGAAGATCAAGTCGGACTTGAGTGAAATGAAAGTCATGCTGCAACGATCTATGACTCTGTATACTGTATGTCTTCATTCGGTCGAAGTGTTAATACGTTCTTTCGTCTGCAGATCGATAGGTGCGAGGTGAATATTGGTGTCTCTCCATCGGATACAGTGCACCTGTCACGTCCATTGGTATCCGATGTTATCCCCAAGCATGATGGGATGTTGATGACCATCAACGTGGAGGTGCCGATACTGAAGAGAAGGATGTTGTGGTTGATGTAGGAGAGTCGATACTAAACCAAACCCGTCGCCCATTCATGCATCGACTCTCCTGCATCAACCACAAAATCCTCCTCTCCAGTATCGGCACCTCCACGTTGATGGTCATCAACATCCCCATCATGCTCAGGGATAACATCAGATATCAATGGACGGACAGGTGCATTGTATCCGACGAAGAGACACCGATATTCACCTCGCACCTATCGATCTGCAGACGAAAGAACGTATTAACACTTCGACCGAATGAAGACATATAGTATACCAAGTCATAGAAAAGGCTACCTGGCACAATCATTGCAGCATGACTTTCATTTCACTCAAGTCCGACTTGACCTTCGCCATGTCCGTCTTGACATCCGCCATGTCCGAAGCTAAAAATCCAGCCTTCTTTCCATAGCCCCAAATCTATCGTTCGATCCACGGGGGTCGTCACGTTGTGTAGGGTAAGCATCGCGTGACGTCGATCGCGATGCTTGCCGCGTGCTTTGCCTGACATTCAAACGAAAATAATTACTTTGTTGAAGTACTTCGACCGGTGTCCGTTGCCCACCTTCAGACGTGGCATCTGTAGGTGGCATATCCGACTCCTCCAGCACTGCCTGTACATCCGAATCCAACAACTGCGCATCGTCGAGCGGGAGATCGTCTTCGGCGCCAACATTGTCGGTGATGGAACACCCAAGCGCACCTAAGTCAACCACCTCTCTTTCATCCAATGGACACCTCTGGTAGTGCCTCTCCGGCTCCGTCTCCACGAGTGGATAAGATATGACCAACTGAATGTACATCACAAGAACATAAGTGTAAATATCATTACAACTACACAACAACTTATATATTCTAGATCACTTACCACCGCGGAACCAAAGACCTCCTCTCTCAAATCTTTTGTACCGACGACCCTACTGCACGAATACCAAAGTATCCAAGGAATCGCAGTCTCGCTCAAATCGGGAGTGATGAGAGATGGACAACCTCATATATCCACACCTGAATAGAAAATTTAAGTTTAGTCTTACGCCTAAAAAAGTATTAACCAAGAAACACAAACTCGTATGCATACGTATTAATTACCTGAAACGCAAGAGGAAATCCCACTAGGTTATACTTTACTTGGTATTTTTTGTTCGTTCTTACTTTATTCTTGTATAGCGCAACTTTTTCATTTATCGCACGCTTCAGGCCGTTAACTGTCCTACTCCAAACCTCATAACCCTAGTCCAAGTAGTTGAAGTAGTCAAGTCATCGACTTTGTTGTACAAGTCGATGTCAACTTTCGACAAGCTCCTGCTCTTTCCCATCATTACAAGCTCCGTGTACAACATTAATGTAACTTTAACGGAGTCCTCATCGTCCTCGAAATCAGTCTGGTTGTAAACCTTCAAAAATTCTTTGAGCAGCATGGAGGCTTCATCATTGAAGTACTTCCTCCGCAACTTATTCTATTGAAGCTATTTCTGGATCACCTTACCGGACAGCCGCCACAATCCAGTTACAAGCAAGAATTGATTTTTCGAGAATGTCAACACGTTGCCACAAATTAAGAATCTCATACTGTCGTCACTGCTACCAGCAACCTCCCTTGATAGAAAGTGATGAACTACACCACTGTAGAACATCATCTCCAAGTTGACAAATCGACCAAATATTGTTCTTCTACGAAACATATCAAGTTGTTCCGCTGTGAGTTTATCCTTGATAAGTCTGTTGACATTGCTCGAGTGAGACATGTTGTAGCTTGAGCAGGAAAGCGATCATTCACCTTAATCCTCGACTGATTGTCCATTGTGCACGTGCAACAAATTGAACATGATATATGATGAAAAATTAAGCACATGGAGAAGCGGAAATACGCAACTAGTTGAAAATTTTAATAATTGAACATGATACACGATCACATATTAAAAAGATAGGGAAAAGGAAACACACAACTAGTTGAAATAAATAATTCTAAACCACTGAAATTTTTCTCGCTCTCGATGATTCTCACTCTCAATTTTGCCCTCGATTTCGCTCTTGCTATTTCACGCTCACGCTAATTGTAAATCACTGGAGTTTTTCTCGCTCTCGAGTTTCTCGTTCTCGATGTTTCTCGCTCTCGATGTTTCTCGTTCTCGATGTTTCACTCTCGATGTTTCGCTCTCGATGTTTTTTCTAGCTCTCGATGTTTCTAGCTCTCGATGTTTCTGGTTCTCGATGTTTTTAGATCTCGATGTTTCGCTATGGCTATTTCAACATCAACCCCCTCCCCTTCCAGTATCACTGGTTTTCCATAACACAATTTTCTCCGTCATCGATTCATTTCCATGACACTGATTATGTATTTTCATCTTCTCCGAAAGGCCTAGATGTGGAGTGTATAAAATCCACAAAAATCGCAAAAGAGACGGACGACCAACATCGAGGTTGTATAGAACATACGAACAATAGCTAAAATAGTGGAAATTAAAACGAACCGCTTAAACAATCGAGAGATAAAATTCACTAACCGAAATTTGTCAATGAAAATTTCCTTCGTTGTAATCTGCTACGCGTGACTATCACAAACTGAAATCACTTCGTCTCACCGCTTGAAGACAGGGTTAGAGTTACCTTAAACCGTCGCAATCAGAAGACGAAGGAGAATGAGAAATCTTAAAATCTAATTTCAATCGCAATCGGTGAAGACAAGTTGTTTTTTAGGGAGCAAATGCTACAGTGTGAGTGTGAGAAAGATGGAGCAGACATGGAAAAATTGAAATTTCAGACTATTCTGATTAGAAAACTTGTGTTTTGAGAAGGGCGACTAAAAAACCTAAAAGGCCCTACAGAATACCTATTTCCTCGTATTTTCCAAAACACAACAAAATTCTTATGAGATTTCAATTTACAAGGAGGGCAGAAATTGAGTTAAACAAAGATAATTAAAAGAAAAGTAATAGGAAAAGATGATTAAATCGCTCAAACTGACGTTAAAAAATGAAAGTGATAGGAAAAGAAGAAGAAGATAAAATATTTTTATTAAACAATAACAACAACAAAGGAACTATAAGCTAAACTAAATGGTGAGTGGGTAACTACAGTACCAAATGTAGTAGGTCCGTGAGACTAGTCGAGGTGTGCGAGATGTTCAATCCCCCATATCTCCACATTTATTATACTTAGAAAAGAAAAAGGATTTGGCACGATCCTGAGAGACATCAAGAGTTTTTATTATTAACTTCACCAAGAAAGTTCGAACCTGAGATCCCTAAGTCAACCAGGACACTCCAAGTCCTTGTCCACCAAGCTTTTTAGGAGTTTTTCTGTTGAGGAGTTTTTCTGTTGGGATGTTTTTAATTGCCTTCTCTATATTTTCATTTTTCACACTGAAATATATATACAACTTGCTTCCATAATTTGGATATTTAAACACAAGTTACCTTAATCCTAATATTAATTGAATCATTAAATCAAAGTACTTCTAAAGCAAGATTCTTTCTTATATTTGACAATATATTAATTTACTTTTTCTTTCACTATTCTAAGGAATAAAAGAGTTCTCCATCATAAACCTCAAGTAGATGGGGAAGAACCTAACCTGCATTTTTTACTCAGGATATAGGCTTTAAAGAATATATCCATAATCAAACTTTTAGATATGTTGATAATATATTGATGAAGACAAAAGGTTCAACAGATAATTGAAATAATAAAATTAAATAAAATAATCGTAGTACAGTAGCGAATCACTAATTGGTTTTAATTTTTGCAATTTTTTTATGATAATGAATATATGAAATAAATATCTAGATTAATTGTCTGAATATTATTGAAGCCAACGATGCAAATATTATTAATATTTTATCATCTCGATTATAGATCATACATATTTATTTACTAATACACCTTAGTTCATGTAAGATCTACACGAATGTATGAAACATGCATGTTATTTTTATAAATCTTTTAATAGTTTATTAAGAGCCTGTTTGTGTTTCTTATGCCTAATTTTTTGACAAATATAATCATTTAGTACTGCACCCGTTTCTCGTTTTTAATTTCTAAATTTTTTTTCTCGTTTTTAGTTTCTAAAATTTTTCCAAGTGTGAGAAATTTTAGAAACAAAATCAAGTTTTTTATAATTTTTTTTTTCAAAATATTGATAAAAATTTTATTTTATCATTTTTATTTTTGAAAAATAAATAAAATATCAAAATATATATAACATAAAAATGAATATTTAATTTTAAAAAATAAATTTTATATGTATTTTTTAAATCTAAAATTTTAGAAAACAAGAAACAAGTACTAACCATGTTTCCATTTACTTTTTCAACAATTAAAAAAAATTACCAAACATAATTATGCTTTCTTAACAGAAACATTAGGACTCGTTCAGTAACGCTCTCGTTTCTTACTTCTCGTTTCCAATTTATTAAGAAATCAAAATCTTTGAAAAACTATTTAAATTTCTTATTTCTCGTTTTTTAGAAACAATCTCAAAATCGTATAGAAATTTTGGAAACAAAAACAAGTTTCTTGTTTTTTATGTCCGTTTCCAATTTGTTCTAACATAAATAAAAATTTTGTTTTATCATTAATGAATCCATAAATGTTGGGGGCCATGCAATTCTATTTTTTTTATTAAAAATTGAAAAACGGAAACGTTACTGAATGACCCGAACAAGTTCTAATATTTCCTCCCTTTAAAAGGATTCTTAATGGTGTTGTAGGCTGCTGCTAGAGATGCTTAATATTATGTAGACTTGGACTTTTTAATCAAATATTATAGCCTTTGAGCGAAGAGCTCCCCCAATCAAAAGGCATCTATCTATCTATCATCTCTTTTGCTGCACAACCATCCAATCTTATCAAGTTATTTACCATTTCTCCCTTCTTTCTTGATTCCAATGGTCTCAACAATCACTTTTCCAATTTACTTTTCCTCCCTGGAGAATATTTGCTTTACTTTTGCTTCCATTCATGAAAGAGTTCATAAATATTTTTCTGACGACGGGGAGTCGGAGCTTTTTTCCCCTCTACCCAGAACCACCTACACCCGCCCAAACCCAAGATAAATCAAAGATTTTTTGTATTAAACTCACCCGAAAGTTCAAACTTGAGATCTTTAAACCAGCATGATCAAGAGACTCCAAGTCCTTGCCAACATGGTCACTCCATTGGAGAGAGTTTATAAATATGGAGAAAACCTCCTTAGTTTCCTTGCGGAAAGAATATAAAGAGAGCTCAATCTTGTTATCTAACTTACATGCTCTCATGGCTTCTTGCAGCTTCACTGATGTTTATTCCTGGATAAAGAACCTGCCACCACTTTCTCAATGGAAAACAACTTCCATTTCTATAACCATATGCGCTTCAAGCTCAACCAACTCCTCTCTTGATGTTATTGCAGCCAAAAGCCTTCATTCCCCAACCATTACTTTCTCAATTGTTGCAGGTTTCAGCTTTCCCATCTCCCTTTGGACATCAAAACCCTTGAATATCAGCACCAAATCCTCAAATTTATTAGATGAAGAAAGCATATCCAGTCTCTTGCTTAATTGTGTTCATGATGTTCTTTATTATGGCTCAAACCAACAAAAGAGTTCGGCCCTCAACTTTCTCAAATCCAACGTCGCTTTCAACTCCAAAGAAAACTTCAATCTCGCGTTTCTTACCCTCGTATTCCTAATCTGCATCTACGAAGCTCCGACCGATCTCCGTTCGGATTGTCTGACGACTCTCAAGCATCATCTGGCAAATTGTCGGTCAAGGCAGATATCAAAGGTGCTTATGAAACTGTTGGGGTCTAATCTAGAAGAGCAATGGATGAGGTCCCTAAACCTTTCAATCACCAACTGGATATCGGAGCTCAAGGTTAACAGCCGTACTATAAAAACACCCTCACCTTTGTTCTCGTATTCTTTTTCAACGGATGGTCTATGGAAAGTTCAACTCTATTGCCCTATCATTGCAATGGATAATGTTGAGAACTCGAGCAATCCTTCAATTGATGAAAGGTTGCAATTCTCTTTAAATTATCACCAGCTTGAAGGGGTTCTGCAGTTCAATCACAAGGCTGTGGTTCGAGAAAAGTGGACTGATCTGAGGGTACACGTTGATAACATAAGGTATATTAAATTTTGAAGCTGATAATTCCTAAGCTATATCTTAGAACTCAAGGACACAGTAGTACAACCTATAGAATAGATCATATCCCTATAGAACAGATCATATCCAAGTAAGGTCGTAATTCCTAAGCTGTATCTCAAAAAAATAAAATTAAAGTCTGAGCTACTTAGACCAAATTTCTTCTCTTTCTCACTGAAAGTAATGACGAAAACAGAGGCAATTTCTTGAAAAAATTGTACAAACGGATCTTTCAAGCTATTAGAAGTAATTGGTATCAAAGGTTCTCACATATCTTTGACAATTGAGTTTAAAATGTACCTCGGGTTCTTATAGGTGTGACATCATCCGGCTTGTAAACGAGACTCTCTTGTCTGAACGTGGAGCTGGCGGATCAGAAAAGCATTTTCCTTCACGGATCTCACTGGAAATAACTCCAACTATGCAGACAAACATAATGAGTGTCTCAGTAAGCAAATCCTCAGACAACCCAAGAATAGATGTCGGAAATGAAAAAACCTTTGAAGCTGGATTTGAACCTCCAAACCCTGCCCTCAAATTAGCAATAGGAGAGACTGTGTCAATGAGCTTGAAGCCATGGAAATTTGAGCAGTTCGTCCATGGCAATGCCGCAACCCTTAACTGGTATCTCCATGACAGTTCGGATGGGAAAGAGGTCGCCTCCACCAGGCCATCGAAACTTGCACTTATAAACCCTAAAGCTTGGTTTCGCGACCGTTACTCGAGCGCTTACAGGCCTTTCAACAAACAGGGAGGGGTAATATTTGCAGGAGACGAGTACGGAGAGAGTGTGTGGTGGAAGATTGATGCAAAGGCCAGAGGGAAAATCATGGAGTGGGAAATTAGAGGTTGGATTTGGTTAACTTACTGGCCAAACAAACACAGAACGTTTTACACTGAAACCAGAAGGCTGGAATTCAAAGAGATTCTCCATCTTCCAATTCCTTAGCTCATAAGAAATCATTAGAAATGGAGGGAGAATAACAACTTGGGATCTCCTTTTTTATTTATTCATTTTCTTTCTCAGTAACAAACAAGTCGATCTCTACTTTGTATAATTTGACTGCATATGGGAATTGCATCGTCCATATAGATTAATATATAATATATATATATAGCTGCTTCAATAACTGTGTTTACTTGTCGCCAACGATTTAACTTGGTAAGTCAATTTTCACAATTTTCTTAAACAAGAAACAAAGAGAATTCAAAAGTTACAAACCGCAACTTTCTACCACAAACATAAAAATAGAAAGAAAAAGAAAAACCAACTAAAAACTAACACTTACATCCTTTAAAATTATAAGATACTAATATTTTTCTGATAAAAACTAAATCAGAAGCCCCCTAAAAATTTAATTAAATTAAAAAAAAAACTTTTGAAGTCTCAATTTCATCCATGGAACTCTAAACTTAAGTAAATAAGATGATTAATAACCCTTCAAAGCTATTTTAGAAAATTACTCCAGGACTAAACAATAAATTATACAAAATTTAACCAACAAAGCATTCAAAATCAAATTAAAAAAAAAAAACCTAAAGTCAACCATAAAAATACCTGAACATAACCTATTTCTTACTATGGCATAATCTAAGTTCAAGTGGGAAATATACATGTGCACAAATCAACAAAGGCTTGCAATATTTTTATTAATTTTGATAATCTTTTATTACATCTTTCGAAGTTTGTTAATGTTTTCCTTCCTTTTTTGAGGATTCTTTTTGGTGTTGTAGGCTGCAGCCAGGGAACTGGATGCTTCATATTATATAGAGAGTTGGACTCTTGATCAAAGATTATACGCTTTATATGAAGACTTCTCCCCAAGTAAAATGTGAGATATCTATCATCTCTTTTCTCTGCACAACCATCCAATCTCATTAAGTTCTTTAACTTTTCTCTCTTCTTTCTTGATGCCAATGATCTCAACAATCAGTTTTTCAATTGACTTTTGCTTCCTTAAGAATCTTTCCTTTACTTTCCTTCCATTTATGAAAGAGTCTATAAATATGGAAAAAACATCATTATTTGTCCTTGCAGAGAGAAAATAAAGAGAGTTCAATCTTGTTAACTAATTTGCATGCTCCTATGACTTCTTGTTGCTTTCCTGATTTCTATTCCTGGATACAGAACCTACCACCACTTTCTCAATGGAAAGTAACTTCAACTTCTACATCCATATGCTCTTCAAGCTCAACCAACTCCTCTCTGAATTTTGTTGCTACCAAAAACCTTCATTCTCCAACCCTTACTTTCTCAGTTATTGCAGATATCAGCTTTCCTATATCCCTTTGGACATCAAAGCCCTTGAAGATCAGCACCAAATCCACAAGTTTAATAGATGAAGAAAGCATATCCTGTCTCTTGCTTAACTTTGTTCATGATGTTCTTCATTATGGCTCAAACCAACAAAAGAATTTTAGCCTTAATTTCCTTGAACTCAACATCACTTTCAACTCGAAAGAAATCTTCAATCTCGCATTTCTTACCCTCATATTTCTGATCTGCATTTACGAAGCTCCAACCAAACTCCGTTCGGATTGTCTTACAACTCTCAAGCATCATTTGGCAAATTGCCAGTCCAGACAGACATCAAAAATGCTGATGAAACTGTTGGGATCTAATCTAGAGGAGCAATGGATGAGGTCCGTAAACCTTGCAATCACCAACTGGATATTGGAGCTCAAGGCCAACAGCTGCACCCTGAAAACACCCTCACCATTGTTCTCTTATTCATTTTCAACACGTGGGTTGTGGAAAGTTCAACTCTATTGCCCTCTCATTGCAATGGATAATATTGAGAACTCAAGCAATCCCTCAACTGATGAAAGATTGCAATTCTCTTTAAATTATCACCAGCTTGAAGGGGTTCTGCAGTTCAATTACAAGGCCGAGGTTCGAGAAAAGTGGGTTGATCTGAGGGTTCACGTTGATAACATAAGGTATACTAACTCTTGAAGCTACTTTTTGGGCTGCTAAGCACAAATTTCTGCTATCTCTCTCTCTCTATCTCTCATTCTCTCTCTCAAGTAACGATGAAAACAGAGACAATTTCTCGGAAAATTGATTCCAAACTGATCTTCCTAGCCTAGCCACTAGAAGTAAATGATATTAAGATTCTCACGTACCTTTAACAATTGAGTTTCTTCTTCCTGATACTAAAAGTAACGACTAAAACAGAGACAGTTTCTAGAAAAAATTGATTCCAAACTGATCTTTCAAGCTATTAGAAGCAATTTATATTAAAGATCCCACGTATCCTTGACAATTGAGTTTAAAACGCACCTCGATTCTCACAGGTGCGACATCATCCAGCTTGTGAACGACACTCTCTTGTCCAAGCGAGGAGTCGGCAGATCAGAAAAGCACTTCCCATCACGAATCTCGCTGCAACTCACTCCAATTCTACAGACAAACATAATGAGCGTCTCAGTAAGCAAATCATCGGATAACCCTACAATAGACGTGGGAACCGAAAAAACCTTCGAAGCCGGATTCGAACCGGCAGCAGCTTACCCAGGCCTGAAATTAGCAGTCGGAGAGAGCGTAACGGTGAGCCTGAAGCCATGGAAGTTCGAGCAGTTCGTGTATGGCAACACGGCGATCCTGAACTGGTACCTCCACGACAGTTCAGACGGGAAAGAGGTGGCCTCCACCAAGCCATCGAAACTTGCGCTGATAAACCCAAGAGCTTGGTTCCGGGACCGATACTCGAGCGCTCACCGGCCGTTCAACAAACAGGGAGGGGTCATATTCGCCGGAGATGAGTACGGAGAGAGTGTTTGGTGGAAGATTGAGGAAGATGCGAGAGGGAAAACCATGGAATGGGAGATCAGAGGTTGGATTTGGGTAACTTATTGGCCAAACAAACACAAAACATTCTACACTGAAACCAGGAGGCTGGAATTCAAGGAGACTCTCCATCTTTCAATTCCTTAGCTCAGAAGAAATCACTGGAAATGGAGGCACAACAAACTGTTTTTTTTTTTCTTTTCTTTTTTTCATGTTTAATAAAAATTTGCGTCGATAAATCAAAATAATTAATTATTTTATTACCTAATATTCATTTCCCCAATACTCGTTTCCATCTAATTTAGATGACTCTAATACATGTCTACATAAACATGTTAATACACCTTTGAAAGCGTGCTATTAATTTCTTAAGACCAAAATAATTATTCATTTGAAATTTAGGAACTTAAATATACGATTTAGAAGTTCATTATCAAAATAAAATATGATTTAAATATTTTGGTCGATATAGACTCAACTTTGGTTAATTTTGATCCTTCACTTATTAAAATTTTAATTTTTGTTCGTTTTAGTCTATATATTCTTGAAATGTTCGTTTTAGTTTCTACACTTTTAAAAATTGATTATTTTGGCCCCTTCAATTTTATTTTTATCACAATTTTAACGTGATACTTTTACTCACTAAATTTTTTAAAATATAGTCATACATTTGTATTTTAAAAAAATTCTCATTTTGTGTAAATTTTGTATTAGAATTTTGCAAGTTAGATCGATAGATCTACTTTCAAATTATAACACTTGAGAATGTAGGAACTAAAATGATAAAAAAAATTAAAAAATATAGGAATCAAAATAATCAAAGAGTAAACGAATCCAAATTAAAAGTATTACCCTCCTATCTACAATAACCAAAATAACCAAAATAGTACTTAAACTATAAAGTAAACTCTAAATTTCAAATGACACTAATACAACAAATTTAAAAGTTTGAAAATTTAACCAATTAAGTGGGGAAGTTTTGACTTTATTTTAAATATAAATAATACAAAAGAGAAAAGAAATTAATTTTCTTTTCAATTTTTCCAAATATCTCACAATTAAATCAGGCATAAATAAAACTTAATAAATAAACCCAAAATAAAAAGAGGGAGAATAAGTACAAATTTACAAAGGAAAAAAAAAAGCTTTCTAATCTCAACCAACCTGTATTGATACACCTCCTAAACTTACAGCCTCTCTAAGAATAAGGGGTAGTAAATTCTCAAAAAAAAAGAAAAGAAAAAAAGAATAATAATTGTAAGAATATACTTTTAAATTTACAAGAAACTAAGGTAAAAAAAAAAAAAAAAAAAAAAAAAAATCCAAAAAACTTGAGCTTCATGTATCCATCATTATAGACCAAGCTCCTTGAGGAGCTTCATGAACATGGGCGGCCTTGGCCTTCCGACCACCGAATCTCCTTCTCAACCGCTGCTGCTGCACTACTAATACCGTCGACGTGCCCCCGAAATCCGGCGACGCCAGCATATCGCCGACGACCCCGAGCTCAGGGCACTCACTCCATTGGTGAAGTCCGGAGAGGACATGGTTATGATCATGTTGGCGGCCTACGATTATCAAGTCGAAGCAATCCTCCATGCCTCTGATCGACGCAGCCAAGCCCACCCCGTCTCGCACCACCTCCTCCACCACCACAAAATGCTCGTTCCCCAGATTCGCTTGCCGATACTCGCGGATCAGCTCAGTGTCATGCTTTCTATCCTTACTGTTTTCTGCTCCAAATAGAAGAAACCACACAATGGTCAAGTCGACGACGTGGTGCTTCGCCATTCGAGCTCCGAACGCTAGAGACTCTGCATCATCTGCGCCACCGATGAACAGAACAGCAACGTGATATGGAGCTCGCGCCGTCAAGACAGACACCTGCTTGCTGAACACTCCCTTGTCTATTAGAATCCCAATGGAACAGGGCGCCATATCAAGGATCTGGAGGTTCATATTCTGAATGCAGCGGTTCACCTGCCCGATCGAGCCATCAATCGCCCACTGTTTGTGGAAAGGAAGGATGACAATGGTGGCCTTCTTGTCGAATGCAACTCTGCAGACGTCGTCGTGCATAAAACTGTAAGGCGAGACTGTGGTGAAAGCTTCTACAGTAGCGTTGCCAGCATTGTGATCTTCGTATTGTCGCAAAGCATTGAGGATGTGGGATGCTTTGGATGTGGTTCTCTCGAGAGTGAGATCGGGTTCGTGCGATATGAGAACCGGGTTGCTTCTGCCAACGAGCTCGACCAAGATAAGAGCTATGGCGGTCAAGGGGCTGTCTTTTGAAGCATGGGACACTTCGAGGAGGTTAACGATGGTGGGGATGTTTTCGTGGTGGTGGATGCAGACCAAGATTCGGAATTCTGACTCTGGCTTCGCGTGTTGAATTGTACATCTTGATAATGAGAAGTAGCGTTTCGATGGATCATAAAGAAGCTTGATTAATGGTGTTATGATGGCTGTTATAACCACCACTGAGACTACAGCTAAAGCAAACTCTTCATCTGAAATGACCTACAAAAAAAACATTAGAAAAAGAGATGAAGATGATGTGTTGAGAATGTATATAAAATGAATGGTTTAATGATCGTTTTAGAGTTCTAAAATTTTATCATTGTTCCTGTGGTTTGGTTATATCTTCTAAAATGTTCTTATCATTATTAGATATCAAGAGTTTTCTTAAGTGGCGCGTTATTTTTAAGGTGGCAAAGAGAGACAATGAACTAACATTCAAAATAAGATAAGTTGAAATATATTAGACTATTAGAGTTCGAGTTGAATTAGAAAAAGAAATAGAGGAAATTGAGTAAGTTTTGGGGCAAAGAAGAAATGGGATTGATAAAAACATGGGAGAATTTTGGAGATAAGGGATTTTAAGAAAAACAGAGAGGCAATTTGCGACCAAAAAGAGCAACTTCGGCTTGGATGCACAGCTTGACTTTCTCTAATATTTTTTTTATCAACTCAAACTCTAATAAAGTTTGTCTATTTGAGACTCTCACTTATGACTTACATAATATTGAACCAAATCATCACATATTCTCTATCTCGTCCAAAGAAAACGTTTAACGTTTGGCAATGGTAAGGCATCTTTTGCAAAATCAAACCGAACCACATGGACCCTAAAAGAACTTCAAAGTGACTAAAACGAAACATAGCTCAAACTATAAGGGTTAAATACATAATTTAACCCAACTTAATTTAGCCTCATTTCAACTTCCAAATTTAGCTATCAGTGATTTAACATCATATTAGAGCAAAATCAAAGTCCAAAATACAAATTTTTACACAGTTGTGTCACTTTCATATTTTTATGAATAATTCGTACATACGATACGAGGGAATGTTAAGAATACATTCAGTCATTAAATCTACTTTATAATCTCATAGCTTAAGTTTTAAAATTTAACGGATATTTTACTTAATGCATATGCATGAATCAGTCAAAAAAAAAAAAGAAAGTAATTTTTTAGCTCATTACCTCACTATGCTTCCAGAAATTGAAAACCATCAGCTGCAAGAAACCTCTTGCATTAAAAATGAGGCCAAGAACGAAAGCATCTCGAAGAGGCAGATTGAGGTATTTTGAAGGCACCGTCACTGCTAAAATCTTGACAAGGAAGGAAAACAGAAGAACAATCACAATAACCCAAGAAGCATCAAGATTTATAATGAAGATATTGGTCTGCAATCCACTAACAGCCAGAAAAGTTGGATAAAACAACCTTGAAGCTAAAGTTTCCAATTTGTTCACAATGGTAGCCCCCAATGGAGGACCATCTGGCACAACCAAGCCAAGAACCAATGGCCCCAAGAAATAATGTTGCCCAATGATCTCACTCAGAAACCCAGTGAACAGCACAAGAATGAAAATGCAGATGATACAGATCTCGTTAATCAACTTCCCATCTTGAAATCGGTTCAGCATCCATAGAATTGCGGGCTTAAGGATGTAGACGATGCCACTGATGAGTGCGAGCGATGATATTAGTGAATAGATTGGATTTTGGGAGTTGGCATTCTTGTTTTCTGTAAATGATAAGGTGGCGACAGCCATGAAGATGCCCATTACATCGCAGAACATGGATGAAGTAAGGGCAAGGCGGCCAATGTCGGTGTTCAAGATCTTGAGCTCGGTTAACAGAAGAGCAATAACAGGAGAGCCAATCAAGGTCTGAGACAAAGCTATGAGCAAAATAGAGTTGGCGCTGTGGTAATAGATTGGGAAGAATTCCTTCACAATGAACACAAATATGATTGGGAATGTCAAGGTGAAAATGAACACAAACAGACCCACAAGCATGGCCTGGCGCCCTGGCCGCAGCATCACTGCTGCATCGATCTTCACTCCCATGACAAAGAGGAAGAACATGAGGCCAAAACTTCCAAAAGTTTCTAATATTACATTGCCTCGTTGGGGGAACAAACTTTTCGCTATATCATCGTTTTGCCCCAATAACGATGGACCCAAGATGATGCCGCCCTACAAGCAACATATTCAAAATGGCCTATTAAGAACATATCTTAGAGACTAAATAAATATGCAGTAACTTATCAGCTTAAACATTTGAGTCTACTAGTAATAGTATCAGAACAATGAATCCTACGTTCGAGACATAGCATCAAAGAACATCTTATGAGTTGGATCTTATATCGTTTCCTCCTCCATTGAATCAAATTAAAATCCGAGCCCAAATATATCTAGAAACTAAAAAGATACTCCAATTTACCAAGCATAAGTTTCTAGCTGTAGCAAAAAATCTAAACAAATTCTTTGAGAACATACATCAAACACATAAAGTGCATCCACAGATTGAGCAAGAAACTTACTGTGACAAGCGAGACGATCGGTGGATTTGGTTCGAGACGGGCTTTGAGAACATACAACAAACATGTAGAGTGCATTGATTGGGCAAGAAACTTACAACGATATTAGAGACAATGGAGGATTGTCCGAGCGGTCTGAGGCAGGCTTCGATGAGTTGCGACATTAAGGAAATTGCAGAGAGCTGTAACATGAGGAGAGCGGAAGGGGATTTTACAGAGGCTTTGAGTACAAACTGCAATGGGGTTTCCACTCGAAGGGCATGAAGAACGTCGCACACAGAAGTTTTGTTCTCAGAAACCATAGCCATTTCATGGGAGACCTTCAAGAGGAAGAGGAAGAGGAAGAATGAAAGAGAGAGAAGCAGAAAGTAAGAAATAATTTGTAATTTCTTTGAGAGGAGAGAGAGAATCAAATGGAAGGATGGTTTTCCAAGTGTTGTGGATTTATTATATTCTTTAGCCACAAATTTGCAAATTTTGGTTGTTGAGAGTTCATGGTTTATAAACTACTTCTCTTCCTTATTCTAATGGTCTAGGGATGATTTGTGAGATTTTTTCCCACTAAATTGAAATTAAACTCAAAGTTATAGGTGTAAAATTTTCACTTTGGATAGGGATTTTTTTTTTTCCTTTTTCTTGGGTGAGTATAGTAGAGTGAGAATGGAACATGGAACTAAGAGAAGGAATTCATGTTGTTATTGGCAATAAAATTTAGTTTTATAGATGCAATTGTAATAATTACTATAGTTTAGTACCCATAAAAAAAATTACTATAGTTTAGCGATGGGTTGTTCAATTTATTTTTTTTTATACTTAATACAAGAATTTGAAAATAATGTCAATGTCAATTTTAGGATAGTTCAACTATCAAAACCTTTTCAACAAGTTAGATGATTTGAATTCTTCCTTAATTAATTTTTTTTTCTTTATGGTGATAAAATATTGAGAGATTGACTAAAATATTTCTCAAATAATAATAATAATGTCTAGATAATAAATGTACCAATTATATATATATATATATTACTATACATAGCACAACAAATCAAGACATGTTTGAACACTTTCACATTCTACATTAAATTTTTGTTCATTTCAGTTATTGTACTTTCAAAACAACAATTTTAGTCTATATACTTCTAAAAAAATGACCATTTTGGTTCATTCATTTTACTTTTTATCTCATTTATTTGAATCATATTTTTAGCACAACACTTCAATCAAAAAATATATTGACATGATCGAGATGTAATCATAAATTTATATTTAAAAGAGTTCGTATGAATTTTATGTTAAAATTCTACACATAATTATTAAATTAGTCACGTTTTTTAGGTATAAGAATTAAAATTACTTTCTAAAACTACACCAACTAAAATGAATAAAAAATTTAGATGACATGAACAAAAAATAAAGCAAAGTTAAAAGGCAGATAATTCAAAAATATAATTAATTTTATTTAAAAGAGATTATATATAATTAATATTTCTGGGCCCCTCCAAGTACAAATGCTAGTTTCCAATACCATCGATCTCGATCTCTGTTCCGGGGAGAAGCTCAGCCAAAACCAACACAATGCTACACAAATCCTCCACAGTATTCCCCTTCTTCGTCACCGCCGACGGACCCCGCGGCGGCAGTTTGAGCTTCCCCAGACATTTCTCCACCGCCGCCGCCACGCCGGAGGTCAGATCGGCGACGTAGTCGTAGGCGCCGTCCGCCAGATACTTCCGCGCCTGCCCGATGTGGGCGAACGCGCCGTCGTAGTTGGCGGCGCAGGAGGAGTACCGCTGCTTCAGCCGACGATCGGCCGCCGTCGCCGCCAGCGACCGGGCGAGGCGGAGGCCGTCGCCGGCGGTGGCGCGGGCGAGGTTGAGGGTGTAGCCGGCGAGGATTTTGAGGTCTGCGGTGGCGGCGGAATGAACGATTTTGGAGCAGAAAGGGGGATTTCTGGTGTTAGGGCAAATGTAGGAAGCGACGACGTCGTTTGGGGATGCTGATGTGTGAGGAAAGGGAATTGAAGTGAAGAAAATAAGGAAGAGGAGGAAGGCTGCAAGATTGGAGTTGGCCATTTTTCTTACAAATTTGATATATTTTTTCTCTTTGATGATGGGTCATTTAAATATATATGAAATTTGAAAAAAAAAAGTATTTTTTAATGATAAGAAATGAGTGCAAGTTAATTTATTGCCATTAGTAAACAAAAAAAGAATTACCTTAATGGAAATTCTGGGGGAGAGTTTTTTCTTAGTTTAACTATTGGTGGGGTTGGAGTAACCAACCTTCCACCTCAAAAAAGGATATTTGGTGCATATTTGGTTACAAATATATTTTGAATGCTTTCTTGGGTAGAAAACACGTAGGATATATTTTAGGAGTGCTCTTAAATTATCAATATGAGCGTAGTTAAGATATCTGATCAAAAGTTTGTAAGTTCGAATCCCCAACCTGATATATTGATCTTAAATCAGAGACGTTTATTTTAAGGCAAAACAAGTACAATTAATTACATGTTATAGCAACGACATTCAATTTTTTTACAAATATATATATAGTAACTTCCCAAACCTACCCACAAAAATATAAAAAATAACAGTGAAGAATTTGCGATTGTGGAGCTAGCCTCATCCAACCTGAAACAATAAGTTCATCAATAACGTTATTGATTCATGGATCGAAATAGATTTAAGAAAAACCATTTTTTCGATTCTTTTAATATACAATATTTTGTTACAAATATATTTGGAATGACTTTGGAAAAAACGTGCTTTTTAAATAAAACTATTTGGAGATTCAAATTTATGAGAGATAAGTGTCTTAATTAGTTAATTTAACTATGTTCGAGTTTGAAAAAACTTTGTTTAACGGTTAAAAGCATTTTTAAATAATTAATTTGGTTATAAAACACTTTTTTAAGCAATACTTCAAAGAGGATTATTAAAAATGTTACTTTTAGAGTTTAAGAACTTAGCTAATTATTTTAAAAAAGTGTTTAAACTAAGTTGTGTCTATCAAATAAAAAATATATAATGCAACATGAGTCTTTTTATCTCCTAACTTTTATGAAAATAATTGGTTCCTTGATGGTGATCACCAATTTTGTCATCACTACAATTAGATATTTGATCGTTTAGGGAGAGATGTAAAAATAAAATTTATTTTAAAAATTAATGAATTGTCAAAATTTTTAATCATGGTGGGGCAAAATTGGTTATAAGCGGGCAAGTATTTTCCTAACTTTTATAGCCAATAAAGGAGTATTTGGTTCTTGTTTTCAAAACGGAGAATAAGATTTGGTACAAATTCATAGTCTTATAAACTCAGCTTCACTGCAATAAATACTATTCTACCTCTTGTTGTAACAATAAATACTATTCTACCTCTTGTTGTAACAATAAATACTATTCTACCCTAGTTTGGTACAGTAATTTATCCCCAAGTTTCTATACTATTTTAGCATTACTCTTTTGAATTGGTACATTGCATATTTTATCTTTCCTCTCTTTTCCAAAATGCATGAACTTTTTAATAAAATATATTAGTCGAATTAGAAAATTAATTAATTATAAATAAGTAAATGAATTCAGTTAAAAATGCTAAGTAATAAATTATTAGTTCATGCATCAACAAAAAAAATTTTAATCGTAAACTTCATAAATGAAAACTAAAATTGAAAAATAAATAAATTAGTCAAGGTTGGAACCATAACGTTAACTTAGTTCAACTTTTTAAAATTTATATGTCAACTCTCGATAGAAACCAACCTAACCATTTCATTTACGTCGGTGCTAAACTTGAGGTTAGAGAAATAATAATAATAAATTTATATGCACTAATTCAGATACACACTTCAGTTATACTTCGGAAACTAATTAAATATTTACTTCACACAGCAAAGTCAGACAAAATTTTGTACAGTCAGCAATTAAGCCATTTTCTTGTTTAAAAAAAGGAAACCACGTCTGCCACGTGTCTATGTATTCTCGATCCCCCCTTAAACAAAAAAAACGATCACAGAACAGGAACTCTAAACTGACTTTATTGTAAATTCCCAAGTTGTTCCACGACGAATCAATACCAGCCACGTGTCTTCCTGTCCTCCGCTCTCAATCTCTCTCTACTGTTGCCAAAAAAAAAAAAAGTCTTCAAAATTTGCTTTGCTGGAGTCTTAAGAATTTCAGTCTGATTCTGAAGCCATAATCCTCAGATTCGCGTTGCGAAGGCCGCAATTATGGGGAATGCTCTCAGGTTCCTCTGCGGTCACTTCTGCAGTCCCAGCGCCGGCAGCGGCGGCGGCGGCGGCGGCTCCGATTCCCTCGGTCCTCACGGCGTATCGCCGGCCACCGTCGGCGTCTCCGCTCTTGCTCACGATCTCTTCGATTTCGAGATCACATCTCAGGTACGCTCTCTATATCTGCAGCTGAGCTCCAACTACTACATTTCCCGTTATTCGTGACTCGTGAGCCCTTTTTAACGGTGTTTTGGTTTCGAAATTTGAAATTTGAAATTTGAATCGGATCCTTTCTGGAAATCAAGTTCAATTCGTTAATCGAGAACGATCTCTGCTTCGATGTTGATCTTTTTGCTTCGATTAATTTTTGAAAGGTTCCTCAAGGACTTAGTAAGCATGTGGTTTCTTCCAAGAAGGCGCAGGCGAATTGGTACGGAATATCTGGTGATTTTGTTGCGGAGTGGAGAAATTCATGAAATGCGATTCTAATTGAAGTAATCACAGTTACAGAGTGGTGAAATTCTGATTGTTTTATGATAATTTGTGCGTGTGAAGGTATGGAAAACTGGCTGAGGCGTGGAGGTCGGAGAAACCACCTCCAAGAACACCCGAAGAAGCATCTCGGCTAGTGATTCAGACCCTCAAGAGACACCAAAAGAAAGATGTCGAGGTACGAACTTACAGCTACAACATTCTAGTTTCCACCATTTTTTAACTCTCTTGCTTGTGTTGCTGTATTGGGAATCTGGGAATCTATATATGAACTTGTCAAATATGGGCAACTCTGATAATCTACTTCAGCTTCAAAATTTTAGGAAAGAAATTTGATCCATGTAATGAATAGTCTCCACAATCCAAATGGGGTTTGATCCGATGAACTGAAATGGAAAACCAATTAATCAAGTCCTCTGTGTTTAATTTTCCTTTTACAACAGGGTTTATTGGCTTTCTATGGTCTCCCTCTACCTCACACTCTCGTTGAACTTTCTGCTTCCGCCCCAACAACCGGCGCACCGCTACCTGACGGTATTAAGTTTGAGCTGCAGACATTACCAGTAAGTTAATAGGATACTGTAAATATATGTCTAAGTCTCTATGATTTAGGTATTTTTAGTCGGCAGATATTAAACCGAGGTAACGATAAGCTTATATGACATGATACTTAGTAAGTTGGCAGAAAATTAAAAGAGAAATTAAGTGACCAATGACCAACCATTTTGATCATAAAATGTGTGTTCTGAATGTGTTGAATTTACCAGGTTGATGCAAAAGCGGTAGCAGATGGAGATACAGTGACAGTTTATGTCAGTACAGAGAACCCCAGAGAATCCGCTTGTATTCCAAAAGAGGTTCAAGCAGCCGCGGTTCAAAGATCACATGCTAGAGCAGCCAAGAACTACGCAAAGGCTGATGCACTTCACAAGAAAATAACTGATGCTGGTTACAGGTGAGTTATATGATATTTGTCTGCCTCTACATCTACGCATGTACAGTTGAATTTTCTTCTATAAATTACTGGGATTTGATGCCCGTTTCTTCTTCCTCGAAAGGGTGCTTACTTTTCAAAACGAGGAGATTCTTGCAAAGAAATACCGAATTCGTCTCAGGTAATTATAATGAGCATGTACCTTTAAAATATCCATTTCGTCCTTTCTCATTTTTTTTTTAATTGCAATTTGAGCACCACACCATAAAATTTCTTGAAATATTTCTTGAAATATTGTCATAACTTAAAAAGGATTGGATTTTCATTGTTTATACAATTTGTATTAACTATTGACTTTTTAAGAGTACATACATCAGAGTAGGATTTAAACCTAGAGAAAAGGAGTGAAGTTGTTTCCATATTTGAAATAACGAAATTGTTTCAAACGAATTCGTAATCTTTTGACCCTCGGTTGAACATGATTTATCCAGAGGAATAGATGCACCAGAAAGCTCAATGCCTTATGGGAAAGAAGCAAAAGAAGAGCTAACAAAGCTTGTCGAAGGCAAGTGTTTGAGAGTACTCGTGTACGGAGAAGATCGGTATAACCGGTGTGTGGGTGACTTGTACTGCAATGGAAAGTTTATTCAGGTAAACGCTAATTACACTATTTTTTTATTGTCCAAAATATAATTTCTTTTACTATAGGTGGCACGATAGCCTCTACACAATGAACAATTTAAATTTTGGGTCTCTCCATAGGAAGCAATGTTGAAAAAGGGGTTCGCATGGCATTACGCAGCCTATGACAAACGTGCAGAGCTAGCAAAGGTGAGTTACATTTTGATTTGTCTTTGGACTTCTATTCACTTGTAATTTTAGTCCATTATTTCACAGTTTTAACCCAAAAACTCTGTAGAAATTAAACCAAAAATTAGAAAGAAAAAGCTAACCAATGAAAAAGTTACTTTTCAGAATGATTTTCCACTGAAAAAAAGAAAAAAACCATTAGAAAAGTCGGGAGACTTTAGAGAGAGCGCTATGATTGTTGGCATATTAGACCCAAGTGTACCAACACTTATATGAAAAAAAAAAGGAGAAATAAAAGATCCTAATTAGAATCCCTTCACTTAATTCCATGCTTTGCAAATTAGGATGAGTTTAAAGTGGCTATTGAAAGATGGGAAGTGCTTGTAGCCCATTCATTACAAATGCTATTCAAATTTTACATTGTACCTAATCAAAAGTGATTTTCTCATTAATTAAAACTTCTTCCAAAACTCACACATAGTATGTAATATCTGTAGTATAAAACCTTGATGCATCATCCTATGATTCATAATTCATAACTCATAACAGTGGGAAAAGGAAGCTCGAGCTAAAAGAGCTGGGCTGTGGGCTTCTTCAAACCCAGAGCAGCCATGGGAATGGAGAAAGGCAAAACGTGAAGGGAAATAGAACCTGATCTTTGCTTTCAAATTCAGGAACCCAAATGTCCAACCTATAGAACAGAATTCAAGTAAGGTCGTTGCCTGCTTTCTGCTACAACACCCACTTGTCGCCTGCTTTCTGCTACAACACCCACCTATAACTTATACGCGAACTTTCATTTCAAGTGTACCAAGAAGAAGCAGAAGAGCACCCAAAGAAACAAACCCAAACAAGGTTTCTCTTCTCGCTTCATTATTTATCTCAACTATCTTCAACATTGCTTGTAAATTTGTAACTGAAGAAATCTGAAAACGAAGTTAATTATTACACTTATAAAAACCATATGATTCATTTTAGAACTTCTCTCTGGTTTAGTCAGGTAGTAATCCGAAACTGGTTGATGATTAAGCATAAGAAAGAACATGAATTCACCATTCAAAATTTAATCAACCAGTACAGTATGAACATGGTGGAGGTTACATTACAATGGGTAACCAAAAGCTTTAGATGATGATTATGCAGAGAAAAGACACCCCCTTTGACTGTAAACTTCGCAGTTCAAGGATTACGAACTGCGAAAAAGAACATGGAACTGTGAATAATTTAATAAAGAAACCCATTGATTCTATCCAATAAATTACAGAGATGCTCAAGAAAATTTAGAACAACTGCCAGAATATTTTACTTCACTATCTTCTAATCAACCTCCCAATGAAAGTGGGAGTAGTACATATTTACCAGCCTTAAGATCCTTCACATTGTTCTCCCAATGGCAAGTTGCTAATAATTTTCTTGTAGAAACAAACACGTGCATACACACAGCCACCATTTTTACACTATGTAGTTCCAAGTTACTAATATCGACCCTACTCAATACTCTGCACCAGCCAGCTTACATGGCTTTAATGCATGCTCAGGTTAGTACAGATGTTCAAAAATATGTCACCCATTTGCTAAAATTAAAAGGTAAAGTATCAACAGGGACCAAAATGGTTATTTTTTTCAAGTTCAGGACTAAAATAGACATTTTAAATTCAAAGGACCAAAATGGGTTTAAACCAAAAATGTTATATTCCTTTAGAAATCCAAGCTATGCTTAAAATATGGATAATAAGTAGATAGTAAACTACAAAACTTAACTAAGAGCTACCAACAACTAAAAATGTATATATAAATGCAAGAGATCTACCTGAGCAGGCTGTGGAAAACACAAAACAATTTGTAATTTTTACCCATTAACATGTAGATAACACTTTTTCCTTTTTCTCTCCTAGTCCCATGTCTATGCTGAATTTCACAAAAATGAATTAAAACCATATATATAAGTAGTTGAATTCTACTATATGAAGGTTTGAATTCAGAAGAACATACTAAGATTAGTGAAAAGGATCATCTGATGTCGTCTCGTTTCACTCTCCTATCGCTTGATTCGGAATCAGTTGCAACGTAACCTGAAGAACAAAAAAGTTAGGAAGCAATGCCGAAAGGTTATTGACCCAACAGACTATGCAGAGAACTCAAATACCTGGATGTCTATCGCTTACTTTCCCTATGGATGCCTGACTTTTCGAAGCTCGATTGATCCAAGCAAGCCCCTTAATTCAGAAACAAGACATTTATTTAAACGAGAGGACAGAGTTTCTCTTTCTCAAGAAATGTTTCGACATTCAAAAGGGATTCTGAAAATTAGGGGTTCTATATGAAATGTTGCAAAAGAAAAGAAACGAAAACAGAAACGAAAAACCCGCCACAAAAGAACTGTACACAAGAACCAAATTAAGCGTTACAAAAAGACGACTCTAGTTGTTATGATAGGAGGCAAAGCAATGGTTACAGAACTCTTTAGAGATAAACACAATAGGACCAATACCAAAGGACTCTCATCTGCTCCAAAAATTTGCTTCAACTCCGTAAATTTTCTTATTTCTCTTGAGCCAAATGTTCCACTCAATATCAAAGAACAATGCACACGGAAGAGT
This sequence comes from Momordica charantia, assembly GCF_013281855.1. NCBI lineage: Eukaryota > Viridiplantae > Streptophyta > Magnoliopsida > Cucurbitales > Cucurbitaceae > Momordica > Momordica charantia. Next base: position 24,544,545 of record NW_028275167.1, on the reverse strand, counting down.
CTCTCTCACTATCTCGAAAGGGCGGGCGCAGCCGCGAAAGAGAACCTCCTTCAACATTGAGCAACACAACATCTATATTAAGCTCAGCAGCTATGGAAGACACTCCAAACGAATGTCAAACTCGAATGAACTTAAACAACAGATCAGCCTACATTCATTCCTCAATCCTTCAAAATGAAAAAAAAAAAAACTATCCAAATCACATAATAAACTATTCCTCTCCTCTGTTCTTCCCCAAATCCATCAGCAAGAAATCAACACGAAATCTGAAAATGTAGGAAGCAAAAAGAAACTCAAACCTTCCGAGTGTCCTTAGGAACTCCATAGCCGGAGCAGAACATCTGGCCTACCAAGACCTGCATCGACGTGTCGCCGGCGTTGGCCTCCTTGAGCGTGTCCTGGAACCACCGCTTCACGCAGTCCGACACCACATCGGCCAACGGAATCCGATTCTTCTCCGCCATCTTCTGCGGCTTCGCCGGCTCCGAGATGACTCGGACGCTATCGGAGGCCGGAGTTTCGGGCGGCGAAACCCGGATCCGAGCCTTGGACTTGGCCGCCGATTGGGGCTTTTTGGAGGAGACGACGAGATTGGTGAATTGTTGGAGGCGAGACGCCGATGGAAGCGATTTTCCCATCAAACAAAGGGGTTTTGAGGCGACGGAAACTGTCAGTTCCAATTTTTGGGCACTGCGAATCGCAGCCTTCTCTTCTCTTGGATTTTGAAGAATATTTGGTAAATGGAGGATGAAGTATTATTTCCACTTTGTTGTTTAACAAAAAAAAAAAAAAAAAACGTATTTCCATTTTGTCCTTTTTTTTTAATCTTTTCTTTTATTTTGACTAGCAATAATCACGTGCCATGCACGTAGAATTAAATATTTGTTTTCCAAATATATTAGAAATGATATTTAAAAAACTAAAATGTGAATTTATCAAAACTTAAAAGGCAAAATAAGAAACATATATTTTCCTCCATAGATACATTTCTACCATTTGATTGTGATGTTTCATATTGAAGTTTGGATCACACTATATGCGGATATGCGGATGATAACACTTCTTTATGTATTGAATTAACTTGGTAGAAGGCAAAAATTATCATCTATAGTCCCATTTATATATAATATAGATTTTCTAAATCGAAAAAAAATTCGGTGCCTTTTTTCTCTTTAAAATAAAACTATGTTACAAATAGTGGATTTTTTTTTAGTTAGTAGATAGTGGAAAAGAATTTGAAAGGAGTGACTATTGTGTAATAATTTTAAAATCAAAATATAACTATGATATGAAATTTAAGTTTGGTGTCTAGTCTCGAGTTTTAAAATTGACATGTTTTGTCTATAAAGTTTAAAAAATTATTTTAAATGGTTCTCGAGGTCAATTAACCATTAAGTTATCATCGTCATCCTGACTACTAGGTCCTTCGTTCCAAGGCGACCTTCGATTGGAATGACGAAGACGAAGGCCAATTTCCAATTCATTAAATTTGAAACACAACCTTATCTGAGACGATGAAGATTGAATGTGACCTTCATTTCAGATGTGGAAAGGGGTCTTCGAAGATCTCTTGGAAAAAAAAGAAAAGGAAAGCCAGAGAGAGGAGGTGGTGACCGTGTTGACAAGTTGTGAAGACACCCAAGCAGGAGAGGAGGGGAGGGAGAGTGGAAAGTAGATGCATCATTTTAAATAAATACCAACTCAAAACTCAAGAACTAAAAGTGTATGTTGCTTCGGTTTAAATGATGTGCTTGTCTTAAATGTTTACCCACAATTTTAATTTGGTTAAAAAATATGTTTACAGTTACATTGAAATATCAATTTAATCTTTAAATTTAAATGCATAATGACTTAGTTTTTTTGTTTTTTGAAGTTTTTAAAATATGTAATAATTTAGTACGTAATGATTTAACACCTTTTATATGTTAACATTTGTAACGATTTAGTCTTGAAAATCTCTCCAAGGTGTAAAGTCACTTCGACGTGATAGTTTGCATATTGAAGCTCACATACCTTGCTTAAGTGAGAGTATAGTGGTCAAATTATTGTTTAACCTTAGGTTTATAAAGTTTTCATTCGCGAAATCTATGTTTTAAATGATGCAAAATATATATTATAGAAACTTAGATTTATATTAATTACATTAATTTTATAAGCTTATTTTTTTTAGAATAATTTTATAAGTTTATGATTAGTAAAAATTAGTTTATTCTATAAAATGTGGGTTTATGCCACCTAGCTTTTTATAACATATAATATTAGCAAAAAAAAAAAAAAAAAAAAACTTAGGATAACAACCTTACCTATCAAATATAGGTTCAACTTCTTAACTTTGAGTATTATAAAACCGCTTATGCCTTATACAGCTAAAAACCCTTACCATTTTTTAGCTAATAGCTATGAGTAGAAATGATTAAAGTAATTTTATGGATGTCTCGTACAAGAGAATCTTAAAAAAAAACTTTTTTTCTTTTAATAGAACAAACTGGTATTTATCATTTGATAACACAGGGGTTCAGGCACATGATCTTTTGTTTTGATACGATCTTAAACATGTTTAAATTAACAAATCAAAAAAAAAAAAAACTTAGAATGATATAGGTTAGGATAAATTTAATTATTTATAAAATACTTAACAAAGAATACAATATTAACAAAAATATTTAACAATAATGTAAGTTGGCTAATCTAAAGTCATTATGAACTTTACTTAGTAGTTAAGGTGTACTCTCATTTTTCTCGAAGTAAGAAGTTTAAACCTTCACCCAAGAGAATGAAAAAATGAACTAATTTATTTCACACTTCTTGAAGCTTCTGTTCGAATATTTACATAATATTTACCTATTTTCATCAATCAATTTTAAGACTTTTTTTTTTTCTCAAATATTTCAAAATTTAAAATTTATTTAAAAAATATTTCAAATATCAAACTAATTAAAAAATTAATGCATCTAAAATTATTCTCTCAAACCTCCACATATATGTGAGGTGGGGTGGCGTATGTCGTCTATTGGGTTTAGGAATAAAAATCCCCTGGACACAAGGTGGTGTCGTCATATAGACGAAAATGCAAAAATTTTAATTTTATGAAAATGTTGATAAAGTATCAACAATCAATGAATCATTTAGAAAAAAATCATGGAAAACAAATTCATTAAAGAATTTAAATCAATAAATAAGTATTTCAATAGGTTAAAAATTTTAATTATTAGTATTTATGTTTATATCAGTGGTCTTAGGTAAACACAATTTTTTTTATATATTTTTTTCTTGATATTTTTATAAAAACATTAATTAACCTCTTACTTCAAAAACTTCACCAGAAACTTCACCAGAGTTCATTCATCCTACCCTAAGATTTTCTTTATTAATGTTCTTTTAGATTCTAGATTTCAAAATTTAAACTTCTAATAAATAATACAAAATTAGGCTCTAGTTGAGACACGTTTTTCATCTCGACGAGATGGATGGATTTATTCGAGATGATTAACCACTTTTTTAAGTGTAAGAGGGAGGTCATTCAGAACCGGTGAAAGTTCCCCACGCTGACCTTGTAGAAGACGTCGAGAGTGTCTTGGGGAAGTGTGAATCCCCTTTTCTTAAGATATGTCCCAGAACAACCTTCCATCAATTACAAATTTGATCCAAAAACTTTAAATTTATGACTAATACCTCATTGAACTTTTAAATTTGTATCTAATTCTTGAACTTAGTGTGTAACAAGTCATTGAATTTTCCAAGGGCACGCACACTCGCCCCAAAGCCTAGATCCAAGAGACATCAAAGGTTTTTTATATTAAGCTCATCGAAAGATTCGAACTTGAGATCTCTAAGCCAGTATGAGCAAGAGAGCCCAAGTTGAACTTTCAATTCTATGTTCTTAAAAAAAAAAGAATTCTTATGTTTAATAAGTCCCAGATCTATATCTAACATTAAATATGACCTATTAGATACAAAATTAATAATAAGAAACCTAGTAGACGCAACTTTAAAAGCTTAAAAGACTAACCTTGTAATTCAGCCAACAAAATTATATATATATATTTGGACACAAAAGAAAAATTTTTGACATTGGGTTTTGTACAAAGCAACATTCCAATGACAAACACACTCACAGCTTCAAGGATACTTTATTCATTAAAACCCAAACCAAATCATTTAATAATTAGTAGACACTGTCAGTTGCAAAAAAACTGGACAGAGAACACACAAACTCATAAAAATAATCTAAGGCAAGGAAGAAAAAAAAGAATCAGCATACTATTTTATGTAAGATCATCCTCTTCCAACTCTTTGGCTTTCAGCTTTTCCTTCACCCTCAAGAGAAGAGTTGTCTTCAGTGGATCCTGTCAACAGTTTGTCCACATAAATCTTTGGAATTTTGTAACATTAAAATGAAAACACTACATTCAAATAATTAAAGGTCAGTTTGGTATTGAATCAAATGAATCTAGTGGTTTTTTTTGGTTTGGTGGGCTTATTTTTTAAAACAGTATTTGGGTTGTATTTGAATTTCCATGCCCTAGAAAGCGAAAATTTTGAAAACGATATTTACATGCTTCCAAGGTTTTCGGATTCTAAATTTGCTACCAGTAACATATTTAAAAATAATGAAAACAGGGGGTGGTAATTCTATTTTCCACTGGTTCTGTTATTTTCAAGTTCCTATTTTTGGATCACCAACCGAATACACCTTAAAACACCCTTACCGTCGCTTCAAAATGATCAAACTACCTTTCTCTAGATCTAGATCGAACTTAAACATCATGTTACTTTACAGCGTTCCTAAGAAACAATAATATCAAAATTAAGTATAATCTCACCAGTGTGGTCATGCTATCAAATTCCTTGACAACATCAGTAAATTTTGCAACGTCTTCCTCATCAAGAGCAGAAGCAATGTCCTGAGGAAAATATCAGACAGAATTAAAAATAATAATAATAATAAAATTTAAAAAGAAGATGAAACGCTGCCTAGTCAAGAAGCAAGCCAATATATGATAATGTCTTCCATCAATAAGCAAGCCGGAAAAGAAATGGGTAGAACCATCAAACTTCTTGTTCAAAATAATAAATACATAAAAAGGATTAAATATGTTCGTTTAAATTCTTGCAATCAAATCATGGCAATGTTTATATCCTTTTCCCAATTTATATTAATAGTTCATATGTTAGGCTTTGTGAATCGAATTAATATCTAATCTATCATCTTAAGCTCTTGAGTGTAGAGGTGACTTAACACTTCTTACTGTTATAATTTTATCAAATACGTAAAGGAAAGAATAATAAATCGGAATTCAGAAAGAGTGCAAATGTAAAAACACACCGCTAAAAGCTTGTATTCGCGAGACCCCGAAAAAGTAGGATCCAGATCCTGCAAAAGGGGAGTAATACATCAAACTGTTTTTTCCAGCATTTGGTTATGAGTCATGACAAAAATGGCTAGGAGATAGGAGAGTCGAGAAAAGACCTGATAGTTATCCAATGCTTTTGTAATAGCAACGATGTCGCCTTTGCAAAGCTGGCAAATTCCAGCGTTAAGAAGATGTCCTTTCGCTCCATACTTGAGCAAGTTATTCTTGAGAGAATACTTTGCTATCTCTTCATAGATATCGATCGCTTTCTGATATCTGAAAATTATAATAGGAATTTAAGTTATACCACCCCATTAAAGGTTAATACTAGTAAATTATGCCTACAATGTGAGCTTTCAGAAGAATGTAAAAACTAAAGACATATTCAGCAAATGGATTATAATGAAACCACCAAAGTAGAACAAAACTTGATAAAGTTTTAGAAATGCCAACTTTAAGGATGCAACACGATGATGATTCATCTACAATACACTTATTTTATAAAATATAAATAGATTGGTGGCAGACCCTGTAGAAGCAACAAGAACATTGACAGCGCAAGGATAAAAGACTGTTGTAAGAGCATATTATTTATTATTACTAAAGCATCTTACTGTTCCAACTGTGCAGCAAATTGTGCAACTTTCTGCTTGCACTGGTTTGCTGAAGTTGTCACTTCCTCATTTTGAAAAAGGTCCGCAGCCTTTTCAAAGTAATCGATTGCCCGCTCAACATCCTGTTCGTTCTCATACAATTCAGCAATTTCCTGCACGCATGAGAAGGTAAATCAAAGTCATGAATTGAACATGAGGTATTTGTTTAATTCTCTGGCAATCATATGATGAAAGAATTTTGCTGAAGTAACTGCCAAAATTTTATGACAAGTACATTCTAAAAGGACCTAATGTATGATACCTCATAAAAACTTCTAATAAAACCAGCCTCAAAAATAGGACCCAAAAGAAAAGAAAAATCAAATGCAGAACATTTTCTTGTGAAGTAACCAACCATTTTAGATGATCAAAGAAATCAAACAATAACCATTTCATGTGGCAGAATAAGATTGTACCTTATAATATCTTGCAGCCATATTGAGTCTTCCAATGTCACAAAAAAGATTCACTGCTTGCTCTATGCAAGATATGGCCTCTGCATCAATAAAAATAAGGGGAAAAACCCCCATAAAATAACATCATACTTGGAATTAAAATTGCCTCGCTCATACAATTCACGTTAAATTCACATTAAACTATCATAATATAATTTCATATACCTCAAGTCCACAATGTAATAATGGTCGGGGTAAACTAGATATACAACACCAGAACTACCTTTAACAGATGTTTTCTTGTAGCAATTGCCCGCATCAACATAAGCTTGGGCTGCTTCGTGTTTACTTTCCATCTTTATAGAAAAAAAAAACAACGCAATTTTCAGTAATAGAAACAGTTCAAAATAAAAGAATATGATAGAGCCATTGATCTCACAGACACGAAGCACCGACCTTCAGATGACAATTTGCCAACTTTATATACGTTGATCCAGCTTTATCCCCTGGAAAACCACACCCACAGACATTAACCAAGCCAATGGATGGAAGTGAACTAACAACTAAATCATCATCTCCTTTAATGATTGTATTGTAGTGTATCGTTTTATGTACATAACAACATAAAGCAATATACACACAAACAATAACGCAACTGATATCAAGAGGCGATAGCCAATTGAGACAGCAGCCACAAAGCATAAAACAATGCCGATCAATCAAAAGTTAAAACCACGGAGCTCTTGATTTCCAAGTAAAAACTCTCACATTAACCAAAACAAACGCCAACTTATCAAGAACGAGGAAAATCATATCGCAAAAGAACCGAAAAGCAACAAAACAGAAGCAGCCAGCCACAATTAAATTACTATTCAAAGGCCAAAATGCAACAGAACGTGAAAAATAACGATCAAACAGAGGTAAAGAGATAATTAGACAATGAGAAAGCGATTAGAAGTACATGATTTGGAAAGCTTGTAAGAATTGGCCGCTTTATCGAAGAGATCTGCGGCATCGTCGTACTTGGAACCGAACAATCCCCAGCCGCTGAGCTTCTTTTCTGCTTTGGCTTCGAAATCATCGGCCCTGGCCAAATGATCCGCCATGGACGAATGAGAATCGGAGAATGGGAGAAAAAAGAAGATGGAGATTATGAGATGAGTTCTGGTTCTTCTGGCATTGGTCAAATTTCTCTTGGAAGGGAATTTTTTTTTTCTTTCTCCCTCTGAAACTGATTTTGTTCGGTCGGTGAGGGAGTACGCGGTGGCGTTCCGCTGCTTCCGAAGTTGTCAGAGGGAACTTTTTTTTGGGCCGAATGTGAAATCTTAAAAACAGCCCAACTCAATTTTCAATGGGCTGGCCCTTCACAAATTACATAGACCATTTCTCAAGTAGGTAATTGTTGCACCCTTCAACTATAGATTGGAAAAATTAAACTATTAAATTTTTATAAATGAAAAATTTAGATCCTTCAACTTTCAATAGTGAAATTTAAACACTTAAACTTTATCGATAATAAAATTCAACCCACTAAATTTTCAATTCTAAAAAATAAACCTTACAACTTAAAAAAATTCAATCTATTTAAAAAATTAAACTCGTGAAAATATTTTCAGTTCGGCTCCATTAATGTTATGGGGGCTTCTTCAACCTTTTATGCAAATTTTGGAATTTTACGCTCTTCCTTATTTCCAACTCCAAATGTCAAAGATCATTTATGGCAACAAAATCCCTATTCGTCACCAAAACCAGCGTCGTCAATACAGAAAATTCTTGTAGTGATTTTTAGCGACGAAATTTAACTCGTCACCATAGGATACTTTTGGCGACGAAATATGACGACAAATTTTAACTCATTGTCAAAAGTTTCGTAAAAAGAAATTCAGATTAGATGAAACTTTTGACGACAAGTAGAGAATTTGTCAGTTTAAAGAGAGAATTTTGACAAAAATTTTAGAGGGAGAAAAGTTAGACAGGAACACACAGAGAAATTTTAAAGAGTGAGAGACAAAAATTTTAAACAAAGAAATAAACTTAGAAAATAGATGACTAAAAATTTATGATGAAATTACAAAAATTTTAGAGGAAAAATCTGAGAAAATAAAGAAAATTAGAGATAAATAAAGTTTGAGAGTGACCACAAAAGATTGAAGAGAGAAAAAAAAATTTCAAAATTGAGGGTGAAAATAAGGTGAATGGAAAGACAATTTTGAAAATTAAAACAATATTATTTTTTTTTTGTTGTAAAAAATCACTTGGAAAATCACGTCCAATTGATTGACCAGAAATCACTTAAGAATTTTTACCGAACATTCTATTTTAAAATTGAAGTGATTTTTGGATGAGTAAACAGTGAATCTAACAATGTCAAAATCACTCCTAAACATACACTAAGAAACATTTCTAGCTAGTTCACAAAGTTGTGGTATGTTTCTTCAAATCTTTGGTTCATCAACTTATCAATTTCCGCAACAGGTATGTATTTTTCTAGTTTGTTTTTCCCAAAATCTAATAATGGTCTTTTATTCATTTTAAAGCATGTTTGTTACCATGATAAATGTATCTTCTTTAATTAATGTAGCTACTATTTCTTTACCTTTTTGTATAGAAAGGGGATACATTGAATTGGTGAGGAGCTCCCCATTCCTTTGAAGTATTTCAGTTCTTGCAATTAATCTCCTATTTTCTCTTAATTGTGTTCAAAAGATAAAGGGATATATATAACCCATTGTCTTTCTTAGATGCCCAAGTGATCAAGTTGTTGTCAAAGTACAAAATCCGACGTAGATTTGCAACATCAGCATGGGTTTGAAGATTCATGTCTCTCGACTTAGTCATAAGAAGACCGTGATCCAACGTCCCTCTGAGATACCATAAGAGGCGTTTGACAGTCTGCCAGTGTACCAACTTAGGTGCATGCATGAATTGACATACATTATTGACACTTTAAGCTATCTCTGGTCTAGTTATTGTGACATATTGCAAGGCCCCACCGATGCTCCAATATAAGTGTACGTTTGCAAATAATTCTCCCTGAAAAGTAGAAAGAACTGAGCCACTCACCATGGGTGTTTGAATTGATTAGCAGCAAGCATTTTCGTTCGGACTAACAGATCATTGATATACTTGGATTGTGAAAGAGAAATACTACTAGTAGATGGATACGAGACCTCAATGCCAAGAAAATAGCTCAACTTACCAAGATCCTTTAGAGAAAACTTATTATGTAATAGGCCAATCAAAACATCAACATCAGAAGAAGAGCTTCTAGTGATTACAATGTCATCGACATACAACAAAATATAGCAAATTTGACCATTGGAGTGTCGTACCAAAGAGGAACCAACCTTTGAATTTCAAAATTCTAAAGTATGCAGAAAATTACTAAGATGATCGAACCATGCTTGAGGAGCATGTCTAAGGCCATAAAGAGCCTTCTAGAATTTGCACACCAAAAGGAACATCTCCTTTAACAATCATACCGAATGGTTGAGACATATATACGTCTTCTCTGAGCAATCCATGAAGGAAAGTATTATTTATATCAACTTGGCGCACGAACCATCCATAATTGAGAGCAAGAGTAAGTATAATCCATATGGTAGTTGCTTTACAACTGAACTAAATGTCTCTACATAATCGAGGTCAGCCTCTTGATGAAAACCCCTAACAACCAATCGTGCTTTGTATCGAGAGATAACCATCCGAGTTTCTTTTGATCTTAAAGATACATTTACATCAAATGATTTTCTATCAGTGGGTCGAAAGACTAGGTGCCAAGTATTGTTTTTAAGAAGAGTAGAGTATTCATCATTCATAGCCTTAATCCAATGAAAACAGCTAAGAGCCTCTTTAACAGTAGGAGGTTTGGTCTCAATATAATTTGTGTGAAATACTATCGAAACAAAAGAAAATACTTAGGTGATGACATGTGATAACTTTATTGAAATAAAATAAGCATGAAATACATGAAGTATTCCTAATTTAATTAATTTTATAACACAAATAAAAAGGAAAAAAATACTATCACTAATAGTAAAAAAAAAAAAAAACAACAATAAACAAAGAAGAGATCTATGGATGAAAGCTTAAAATATATATATATATATATATATAGTAATACAAAATATATCTACCTCTTACTTGATAATTGTAACTAGCTTCAATATATAATTTATATTATAGATTGACTCGTGCATGTTCTCTTAATATATCACACCTCTTTAATTACTTTTAGGATTACGTAAACTTAAAAAAATCGAACTCATAACTATACATTGATATTTTAAAGTAGATATATTCACTCTTAATAATTGCTTGACAAACATAATCTCATATATTTGATACATACATCCCTTACAACTTGATGAATATACCACCCACATCTTGAAATATTATTAAGATTGGATAATCTTTTAGAGTAATATTTTGAAAGAACTAAAAATAAAGAAACAATAAAACTCTAAGTGGTGTGGAAAAAAAATGGTGGAAGAAATTTTTTTTTCTTTTATTGGAGTAGAGGATAAAAAATTACAAAACTTTTGAAATTTTGAATTACAACTAAAGAAAAACTAATTTTATGCGGTTGAAAAACTTTTACATTCTAATCTTTTAGATCACGTACATAATAATTAAATAATATTTATAATAAATTATTATTATTATTATTATTATTATTATTATTAAAATTTTAATTTTATACGGTAGAAAAGGTTCTACATCTTTAACATTTAAATCATATATATTTATTAGTATTAATAATTGACAATTAACAATTAATTTAATATTTATAATAAATTATTTATGACATAATTTGTAGATTAGTAAATTAGAGAAGAAACAAAAATATCTCTATATCCTCGATTTTTAATAAATTATAGATATAGATTATAACGTCAGCTTTGGAATTCAATGACAACAATCTTTTGCTGTCATCACCCTAATTTCCAAGTCTCTTGACCTCATCATTTTCCTAAAATAATTTCCTTCTGTCATTCTTTTATTTTTTCCTTAATATTTCTTTTCTATCTTAATATTCCTTTCAAATGGTCCTATACACCTTGTAACTTGATTTCATTTTAATTATTACTTTCCCTACTTCTTTTCTTTGAATTATTTCCTTTACTTGCAATCGATTCTTTGCGCTTATTTCCTTGAGAGGATTGTTTACAAAGTAGCTTGTTGAATCTATAAAATGAATATTTTCTTTTTTCTACGAACTTATCTTCAACCATTAAATGTTTGAGGAGAAAGAAATGTAAAAATAGATAATTTTTTTAAAAATAATAAACTACCAATTTTCTAATAATAATAAATATAGATAGATTCTCACCCTTCAATATCTAAATATTTTTCTAAAAGAGAAAAAGAACTAATGGTAGAAAGGAAATTCTTGGGAGTGAGGATCTATCTTTATGCCCATTACTATGGAAGAGTTTATTATTTAATTTTTTTTTTGTCATTTCTATCTCATATTTTGTTAAACGTAATGATGATGAGTACAAGATAAATTCTTTCGAACTCAGACTATTTTCCGAAATATAATAGCCTTGATCTCTCTTCCATTATAAAGCACCTGTGGCCATCGCGATTTGAAGCATGGTTTGGTCTCCATCAACTACTGTTTCTGTGGAGTTCTCTTTCATATTTTTTCTTCTTAATTTTCTCTAAGCTGTTGCGTGGTGTTTGTGTCTGTAAATGGCCAAGTCCAAAGATCAGACCCAAGATGGGACTGTGGACCTCCGTGGCCACCCTGTCCTTGCTTCCAAGACTGGCAAATGGAAGGCTTGTGCTTTTCTAGTTGGTAAGCTTCTTCTTACACAACACATCTCGAAAATACTTGTCTACACACTCGCTTGCTTTAGTAAGAATTCCTACTTTTGAGCTCGTACGAGCTCTAACTAGTTATAACCTCTCGCTGGCCACTATTATATTTTTTACAAGAGAAGAATTTAGAAAAAGGAGAGAAGATACGGGTTCTAGTTACAACCTCTCGCTCACCACTATTATATTTTGTACCAGAGAGGAATTTAGAAAAAGGAGAGAAGTTATTTTTTTCTTTTCAAAAGATAAATAGGCGTTGAATTTTTTTAGTGTTGGGCAGGAAGAATATTCCTACGGATGGAGGTCTTGATTTACTTTAAACTTCCCCTAAAAGTTCTTGTGTGTTAATAGAGACATGTTGTCGTTGCTTATATCAATCTTCTCCTCTTCTAGATGTGGGACATTGTTCTTATTCCCAGCAGTTTCTCTTCTAAATTGTTCATATTTTATATGAAGTTTTGATATATGAAGCAATTAAGCAAACTCTTGAATTATTCCTTGTTGAAATCATTATTGTTGTGTTGTGTTGTGAGATTTGGGGGTTGAAGAAGAGTTTATTTTGTGTGTGTGTTTTTAGGTTATGAAGCTTTCGAGAGGATGGCATTTTATGGGATAGCTTCGAATTTGGTAAATTATTTGACCACACAACTTCACGAAGACACCATTTCATCGGTAAGAAATGTGAATAATTGGTCAGGATCCGTGTGGCTTACTCCAATCCTTGGCGCTTATATAGCTGATTCTTTCCTTGGTCGCTTCTGGACTTTCACCTTCTCATCTCTCATCTATGTTCTGGTAACACTTCATCATCTCTCTCTTTTCTTCTCTTCTCTTCTTTTTTGACATTTAATACGAGTCGAATATATAGTTGAAGAAAGATCACAAACCACGACGGTTATGAGAGATAACACTATCTTTGTTGGGAACCAGGGATTGGTGTTTCTAACAATGGCAGTGTCAGTAAAGAGCTTGAAACCCACCTGCAACAATGGCATCTGCACTAAAGCCACACCCTCACAGATAACATTCTTCTACATATCTCTCTACACCATCGCCTTGGGAGCGGGTGGGACGAAGCCGAACATCTCGACTTTCGGGGCCGACCAGTTCGACGACTTCAATCCAAAGGAGAAGCAGATGAAGGTCTCCTTCTTCAACTGGTGGATGTTCAGCTCCTTCTTGGGTGCTCTCTTTGCCACCCTTGGCCTCGTCTACATTCAAGAGAACCTCGGTTGGGGCCTCGGCTATGGCATTCCCACCATTGGTCTCCTATTTTCTTTGCTCATCTTCTACCTTGGAACTCCCTTTTACAGGCACAAGGTTAGAAGAAGTCGGAGCCCAGCCAAGGACTTGATTCAGGTCCCGGTGGCCGCCTTTCGCAACCGAAAGCTCGAGCTTCCAACGAGCCCGAGTGAGCTTTATGAGGTGGAGTTGCATAGTTATACGGCTGCCACCGAGAAAAGGCAGGTTCAACATACTCCCATTTTCAGGTATTTACTTTGATGTTTTTAATATAGTACGTAGTGTGAATCACCAATAAAAATTTAACAAAAAAAATATTTACTTTTCTACCGGTATGCCTGAATGGTGGTTAGCAAAAGATAGGTACAAACTAATAAAAACTTTAAGTAATTTTCTTTTATTTTTATTCCACTCTAAACTTCTCCTTATTGTTTTATAGTTACCTAAATACTCACCTTTAGATCACAATCTATATAGCTCTAATACATATCCACATCAGTGTGCTGAGTACAGTACACAATCAAAGCTACTTTATCTATCTTTGCACTCGAGTTCGCTCTTATCTTTCTTTTTGAAATTTGTGGTGGAGATTTTAAAAGTTGTGACATGTTGATTTATAAATTTGAGTGAAAATTGTTTGAGGTTGTAGCTCTTGAATTAGCTAATTTTCTAGGTGAAAAAAAGGTGGAAATGGCATTGAGAATGAGGAGAGGGTATCAAATTGTGAGGGCTTTCTCTCGCTAGCTTCTCTTCGTACACATATGAACTCACCAAATTCTTTTCATACACCTTTCTCTCCTTACTTTTTAATAATACTTGTAGATTAAAGTGTATGTTTGGAAATTCTTTTAATATAAGTGTTTTTATTAAGTAAATGTATTTTAATTATAAGCACTTTAGTAACAAAAAAAAATCTAATAACAAATTATTTTGATGTTTCGTTCAACACACTCTTAAAAGATGATAGAGACGACTGACTCTTCAGATTTTCACAACTATATGATATTGTGTTTTCTTGAGTTTTTGTAAGAGAACGAATTTCTTCTCTTAAAAAATTTGAAATTTAAAGTGAATATTGTTGTGAGCTAAACAACACTTTCAACATTTAAAGTGTCTTTTATCATGCCAAAAACAATCCGCCAAACAAAACACTTTCAAATATAATCATTATAAAATCTCCCTATCTATCGTTGTCTGAGGAGTCAAATAGATTTCCATAAAAACAATAGGTCTCCCCATATTTTTAAAATAGTAATTATACTAGAATGTCAAACTTTGAGTCTAAACTCAATCTAAATTTACTCATTGATTTCATCCTAATGATATCGTATCAATGGAGAATACGTATATTGTCCTCACTTCTATATCATAATCTTCCGTAATTTCTAACCGTCGTAGGATTATGTTTGGTGAGAGTGTTTAGGGGCATATCCATTGTTGCAATTGCGCCTCTCATGAAGATCTTTTGGTTCCTACCACTCAAGTGGGCTTTCCTCAGCCCCACCACAAGTGCGGGCGGCAGCTTACCCATCATGGTGGGCGCACCATTTACTGATCCCTAACCCCACTATATTCCCCCCTCTCTATAATATGCCAAACACACCATTTTATTTGTATGGTTCTTCTATCTGCAAAACTGCAAGAAAGAAATTATTCAATGTGACTACTAATATATACGAGATGTGATAGATGATAGTGATCACTAGATGAGAGCGATAGCTAGTTATTTTAAAATTATTGTTACATTTCTTTACTTATTGAGGCAATTTTAAAAACTCTAAACTTGAATTTTAAAAACTCCAAACTTGAATGATTCATGAAATTAATACGTTTTATTAGTTGAGTAAAATTGATTCATGGAAAACCTGTTTTTGACCTCAGGTTCTTGGACAAAGCTGCAATCAAAGATGAGATAAATTCCTCAAGGCCCCAATGCACAGTGACTCAAGTGGAAGGAACCAAGCTGATCTTAGGCATGGTTATCATTTGGTTAGCCACCCTCATCCCAAGCACCATTTGGGCTCAAATCAATACCCTCTTTGTCAAACAAGGCACCACCTTAAATAGAACTATTTCTTCCCATGGCTTCCAAATCCCAGCTGCCTCCCTTGGCAGCTTTGTCACCCTCTCCATGCTCCTCTTCATTCCGATGTATGATCGCTGTTTTGTACCGTTCATGCGTCGAAAAACTGGAAACCCTAGAGGAATCACTCTCCTCCAGAGACTGGGCATCGGCTTCGTCATCCAGATCGTAGCCATCTCCATTGCCTACATGGTCGAAGTTCGAAGGATGCGTGTCATTCGAACCAACCACATTGCGCAGTCGAAAGAAGTTGTCCCCATGAGCATCCTCTGGCTGTTGCCACAATACATCCTCATTGGCATTGCAGACGTTTTCAATGCAATTGGGTTGCTCGAGTTCTTTTACGACCAGTCCCCAGAAGACATGCAGAGCCTCGGAACTACATTCTTCACTAGTGGGATTGGAGTCGGCAACTTCCTCAACAGCTTTCTCATCACGGTAGTCAATAAGATCACCAAGGAAAATAGCGAGAAGAATTGGATTGGAAACAACCTGAATGACTCTCACTTGGATTACTACTATGCCTTTCTTTTGGTCATATCTATACTCAATTTGGGAGTGTTTCTTTGGGTGTCAAGCATGTATATTTACAAGAGGGAAATCACAGAAGTTAAATATGGCATTGAAAGCAAAGGTTTAGATACTTGATCTCCTCTTGGGCTAGAGGTGTTGATGGGGATTATTATTGCTAATTAATAATTAAGAAATAGTTTATGCTTGTAGAACATTATTTTATTTATCTAGCTTGGTGCTAAGGCACACACCAATGGTGTATATTGCTCCCCTAATAAAATATAATATGAATTTGGAATTTGCATTAACATTACATCTCTTTCATTTTAGAAACATCGAACACAGCCAAAAGAGTTAGAGTGAGTCAAATATGACTTTTTGAAAACCCATTTATTTAAAAGGGTTTCCTATGAATTTTGACTACATAGGTGTCTTTTAGGTATAGGTTTTAGCTTTTTTAAACTCTAGAAATAATTATCAAAAGTAACCCAAAAAATTTCGAAAATCCTTTGAAAAAAAAATTGTGAAAATTTAATTTTTACTATTTTGGTGAATCAATTTTAACTTCCACTTTTAAATTTCATCAAAATAAATTCTAAATTAGTTAATACATGTGCAATTATAAGTCACATTTTTTTTTAAAGCTTTGTTTCTATTTATGAGGACTTTTGTGTGGTTGTATTGGGATTTTTGGTCGGTATTCACTCTTCTAGTTGGGTTTAATATTTTGTCGTTGAATTTATGTTATTTTTTACTTGCTCTATTTTGTGGTTAGATTAGTTATTATTCTTAGTTCTTTTCTCTTACAACATGTAAGATGAGAGTGAAACACCACTAGTTGAGCTAATCTCAAGTTGGTAAGTCAATTTTAAATAGTCTTAAACTTTCGACATTTTTTGTAGACCTAATTTTAGGTATTTTGTTAGTTCAATTTGATATGTTTTATTGTTTAATTTGGTGCTCAATTTTTTAATTTAATTTTGAAGATGTATTGTTTTCACCCCTGTTAAAGTTTAGAGTCCAATTTCATAATTGAAATAAAAGTATAAGTTTAGAATGGACTTGCTTATAAAAATGGATTTTTTTGGCCAATATAAATAAAATTAACTTTTTAAAAGTGTTATATAGAATCAAATTGCATAATATTATGCATCATATATTTTCATTTTCTTTTAAGGATTTTGTTTTGAAGAGAGAAATAAATTGTTGATCTATTTTCTTTTGAGAGGCATTGTTTTGAAGATAGTGTCAGTACCATCTATTTTCATATCATTACTTTTTTTTTTTTGATAAAATTTATCTTAAAGTGATGAACTATCTTAGCAATTGTCAAACATTTTTTCTTTTTTTTCTTTTAATTATAAAATTCAGGTTTATTGTGGAAAAAAAATAACAATAACACCCTAAAGTTAAGGCACGGAACAAAAAAAAATACTATCCAAACAGTAAAAAGAAACACAGCATACATCATAAACAAGTCTCAAACAAACTCATTTGTAGAAATAAATTCCAATCAAACTTTATCTTTAGTTGAGAGTTAGAAAAACAAATGCTACCTCACCGAATAGTAACACGAGCCTAAATATCATTTTGAATAAGATGTAAAATAAATTGAGGTTGACGAGAACCACCACATAGATTCTAAAATTACATTCTTTCCTAATATGGAAACGAGAGACCACCCGTGCTATCCCACCTAAAGCAAACGTTTTCCTTAGCAAGATACTCACTTGAACTGTGACGTTATTTGAAGATCCATTTTCTTTAAGTCTTAAAATATTAGCATAATTGTTTGGGGGAAAGAATACCCTGGACACGTGGAGGACAGCCATTGGTGCCCCAAGGTGACCATGAGTCATGCCCCAGCTCGGACCGTCGAGATCACCACCACTAGCGTTGACAGATGCTAAGTATGAGGGCCGAGGTGAACCTGGCCGAGGTCCGACCTACCGGGAAGCTCGGTGGGGGCCGATGTGAGCTACTGTCAGCGGCGTGATTATCGGGTATAACCGTCGGTCCCGAGATTACCGGGTGTAACCGACGGTCCCGAGATTACCGGGTGTAACCGACGGTCCCGAGATTACCGGGTGTAACCGTCGCGAGATTAGCGGGACTACCACCCATAAGTAGAGGACCTCACTCCGCGATCAGGTACGATGATTTCTGACCTCGAACTAAACTGGGAATCCGACCTATACTGACTTGATCGTCGGAGTGCTCACCTTTTTGTGCAGGTCCGCCCAAGTATTCAGATCGGTCCGGAGGTCGAGTTCGAGCTGCAATCTGAAATACACTGTTGTGCATATCCTTGCATAAACATTTGGCGCCGTCTGTGGGAACGACAATCTAAGTCATCCCAATTCTTTTAAACCAACACGCGAGCGAACATGGTTCAACCAGCAAACTCGACCAATACGGCAGATCGAAGGACTCTAGCCGCTAGCGATGCTCACCAGAGGGAGGTCGGAGCAGCAGTGGTAGAGGGGCAAGGTCACGACGGCCTAGCAACAGAACCCCTCCACATGTCGGCACGAATCACCGCGCATGTTCTACCACCTGCGCACCCCCCAAGGACATCCAAGGCCACCCGTGGCCGAGGTGGGACCTCTAAGAAGGGCGCCCGGGTCCAGCCCCGGCTCCACCAAGTGAGAACTTTGACGCACTCCAGAGAGAAATGGAGGCAATGCGCACACAAATGTGGTCCATGGAGGAAATGTATAACGAGATGATACTAGCTGCAGGCGCAGGGTCCCGATCTAAAAATCGATTGACGCGCATTGACATACGCGAGCAAAGGGGTTCCCACCTCGGCCCAGTCGGGGAGGAACATCCCGAAGACAACGAAAGCGAGGGACACACTCGCCGGAGGGGAGACCTCCGTGAGCATCTCAACAGAAAGAGAGGCTCATCTCTCCGAAAAGGACAGTCACCATCCCATTCACACCGGAGCTCCAACCAGCAGGCTCAATCCTCTCACAACCCAGCAACTGCTGCAGGAGTGATTACAAGGGAGGAGTTCGACCAGCTGAAGGGTCAGCTCGAGGCTCAGGCGGAGGCCTTAAAGGCCAAATGTGAGCAGAAAGAAGGTTCACTAAACGATGGCGACTTGGGAGAATCGCCCTTCACCTCGAACGTTTTGGAAGCACCGATCCCTTCGAAGTTCAAAGCTCCTACCGTGAAGCCTTATGATGGGTCGAAGGACCCCAAGGATTATGTTGAGGTCTTTGAGGGCCTCATGGATTTCCAAGCGACATCAGACGCAATCAAATGCCGCGCCTTTCAGATCGCGCTTACAGGCAGCGCGCGATTGTGGTATCGGAGACTGCCAGCCAGGTCGATCTCGACCTACTCTCAGCTGAGAAGGGAGTTCCTCGCCCAGTTCTCTTCTCGGCATTATGACAAAAAGACAGCGACCCATCTCGCCACCATCAGACAGAAGGAGGGTGAGACGCTGCGAGAATATGTCACCAGATTCCAGGAGGAGCAATTGAAGGTCGCACACTGCTCCGATGACTCGGCCATGTGCTATTTTCTCACCGGTCTAGCGACGAAGCCCTCACGGTGAAACTTGGAGAGGAGGCCCCGGCCACTTTCGCCGAGGTGCTTCAGAAGGCGAAGAAAGTCATCGATGAACAGGAACTCCTCCGAACCAAAACCGGCCGACCAGAACGAAAGATCGGCCGGGGTAGAAGTGGAAAAGATATAGAAAAGGCAGATCCCAAGTCCAAGGACAAGGGATCCTTTTCCAGCGGCTGAGCTGAGTATCGAAGGGCGGAGAACGGACCTACCAGGAGCCGACCTTACGAACGCTTCACCCCGACAACGATTCCAATTTCCGAGATCCTACCGAACATCGAGGAGTCTGGAATGGAAATACTACTCAAGCGTCCTGAGAAGCTTCGGGGAGCCCCGGAGAGGCTCAGCAAGGACAAGTATTGCCGCTTCCATCGGGAGCACGGCCATAACACGTCAGACTGCTGGGAGTTGAAGCGCCAAATTAAGGATCTAATTCAAGATGGCTACTTCAAGAAATTTGTGGGAAAGCCCAGGACCAGCTCGGCAGAGAAAAAGGAAGAGCGAAAGCTTCGAGGACGCCGCCCCGGCGCACTGACCGACCTGCGGTCATCAATACCATTTTCGGAGGGCCAAGCGGGGGTCAGTCCGGACATAAAAGAAAGAAGTTAGCTCATGCAGCCAGGCGCGAGGTGTGTATCATCAGGGAGCAGAGGCCGACCTGCCCAATCACCTTCGACGGTGCAGACTTGGAGGAGGTCCACCTGCCCCACAATGATGCACTTGTGATCGCTCCCTTGATTGATCATGTGGTGGTCAGGAGGGTGCTGGTAGACGGAGGCACATCTGTTAACATCCTGTCCTTACCGACCTACCTCGCCCTGGGATGGACGAGGTCGCAATTGAAGAAAAGCCCGACATCGCTGGTTGGGTTCTCTGGAGAATCGGTCATCCCAGAGGGTTGCATCGACTTGCCGGTCACACTTGGGCAGGACCAAACTCAGGTCACCCAAATGGCCGAGTTCGTGGTAATTGACGGTAGATCGGCCTATAACGCCATCTTTGGGAGACCCATCATCCACTCATTTCGGGCCATTCCCTCGACACTTCATCAAGTTTTGAAGTATTCCACCCCCAATGGCGTGGGCACGGTCCGAGGAGAACAGACCGCTTTGAGGGAGTGTTATGCCTCCGCACTCAAAGGCTCATCGGTCTGCGCCCTCGAAACTCTCACCGGTAGGGATGGGACGCTCGGGTTCAAGGCCGACCTGCCGAGGAGGGAGTTTGCCGCACCGACTGAGGAGTTCGAGCTTATTCCTCTGCTTAGTCCCGAGAAGTAAGTAAGCATAGGAACCAAGCTGGGGGCCACCGACAGAGAGGAGCTAATCCACTTCCTCAGATCCAACTCGGATGTCTTTGCGTGGTCCCATGAGGACATGCCTGGCATTGACCCGAAAATTATGACGCATCGCCTCAGCATAGATCCGTCATTCCGACCTGTTAAGCAAAAAAGAAGACCTATAAACAAGGAGCGGAGTGATGTAATTGTTGAGGAAGTTAGCAAACTTTTGAAAGCTGAATACATAAGAGAAATTTCGTATCCCAAGTGGCTCTCCAATGTTGTATTAGTTAAAAAATCTAACGGAAAGTGGAGAATGTGCGTAGATTTTACGAACTTAAATAAGGCATGCCCGAAAGATTGCTTCCCACTGCCGAGGATTGATCAGCTCGTGGACGCCACAGCCGGGCACGAACTGCTCACCTTTATGGACGCCTACTCTGGGTACAACCAAATCAAGATGCATGTCCCAGATCAAGATCATACTGCATTCATAAGAGACCAAGGTCTGTACTGTTACAAGGTTATGCCCTTCGGTTTAAAGAACGCAGGAGCGACCTACCAGAGAATGGTGAACAAAATGTTCGCCAAGCAGATCGGCCGAAATATGGAAGTGTATGTGGACGACATGCTTGTCAAGAGCAAGCAGTCTAAGTCGCATCTCTCCGATCTGACCGAAGCCTTCGAGGTTCTGAGGACATATCAAATGAAGCTCAACCCAGCTAAATGTGCCTTTGGAGTCTCTTCGGGAAAATTCCTTGGCTTCATGGTGAACAACCGGGGAATCGAGGCCAACCCCGAAAAGATTAAAGCCGTGCTCGAGATGGAGGCACCTAAGACGCTGAAGCAGCTCCAGTGCCTGAATGGCAGGATTGCGGCCCTGAACCGGTTTGTTTCAAGATCGACAAATAAGTGCCTTCCTTTCTTCAAAGTCCTACGAAAGAAAGGGCCGTTTGAATGGACAGCGGAGTGCGAGCAAGCATTTCAGCAGTTGAAAAGTTACCTCTGCTCGGCACCTTTGCTCGCCAAACCCCTGCCAGGGGACAAGCTCTAGTTGTACTTAGCAGTGTCTGACAGTGCCGTCAGCTCGACCCTAATCAGGCAAGAAGAAGCGCGGCAAAATCCAATCTACTACACAAGCAAGGCTATGCCCGAAGCCGAGACCAGATACCCTCAAATGGAAAAGTTGGCTCTCGCTTTAGTCACCTCGGCCCGACGGCTTAGACCATACTTCCAAGCTCATACTGTGGTGGTGCTCACTAACTTGCCCCTAAAAAACATCTTCCATAAGCCAGAAGCTTCTGGACGCCTGATGAAGTGGGCAATAGAGCTAAGTGAGTACGACATTCAGTTCGAACCCAGAACTGCGTTGAAAGGACAAGCAGCGGCAGATTTCATAGCCGAGCTCACACCACCTTCCAAGCTGAGCGAGTCCGACCTACCGTGGACAATCTATGTCGACGGATCCTCCAATGAGAAGGGGTGGGGGGTCGGTGTCTTCTTGTTCGGACCAGGAGGCGAGCGATTTGAGTATGCCTTGCGGTTCGGCTTCCGGACTTCTAACAACGAGGCTGAGTATGAAGTATTTATTGCCGGTCTGCGAATCGCTAGAGCATTGATGGCCTCTTGTGTTAAGGTCTTCAGCGATTCCCAGCTGATTGTGAGCCAGATCAAGGAAGAGTACCAAGCCAAAGACTCCCGAATGGAGAAGTATTTGGGCAAGGTCAGGTCGTACCTCGCCCAGTTTCGAACTTACGAAGTAAGCCGGGTTCCCCGAGCAGAAAATTCTAATGCTGACGCCTTAGCCAAGTTAGCATCGGCGTACGAGACCGACCTGGTCGGTCTCCGTCGAGATCTTAGATATTCCCTCGATCTCAGAGCCAGATCTGATGGAGATCGGCGCTCCAGAGTCCTCATGGATGGACCCGATTGCGGACTTCATTAGGGGCAATTCACCACAAGACCCCAAGGAGCGCAGAAAGTTGGCAAGGTGAGCAGCTCGGTTCGTGGTCCGAGGTGGAGCATTGTACCGACGCGGCTTTTCCCTGCCTCTATTGAGATGTCTAACCCCTGAAGAGGGCCTGTACGTCCTCAGAGAAATCCACGAAGGAGTGTGCGGCAATCACTCAGGCGCCCGGTCGCTGTCAGCCAAAGTGATCCGACAAGGATACTATTGGCCGACCCTCAGCCAGGACGCCAAGAAGTTCGTTAGAACTTGCGACAATTGCCAACGCTACGGAACCATTATCCACCAACCTCCCGAGCTGCTCACCCCCATCTCGGCCTCGTGGCCATTCGCGCAGTGGGGGGTAGATATCATTGGTCATTTCCCTTTGGGCAAGGGTCAGACCAAGTTCGCTGTGGTTGCTGTGGATTACTTCACAAAGTGGGCCGAGGCCGAAGCGCTCTCCCACATATCGGAATCCAGAGTCACGTCCTTCGTATGGACAAATATCATATGTCGCTTTGGTATACCGCAGGCCATTGTGATAGACAATGGGAAGCAGTTTGACAACGTCAAGTTCAAAGACTTTTGCAGCAAGCTTGGCATAAGTCACCTTAGCTCGTCCCCCGCACATCCGCAAGCAAATGGGCAGGTGGAGGCAGTGAACAAGATCATCAAGCGAGACATCAAACTTAGACTAGACTCCAAGAAAGGCAGGTGGGCCGAGGAGCTACCAGAGGTTCTATGGTCGTACCGGACCACCCAAAGAGAATCGACGGGTGAAACCCCGTTCTCCCTGGCCTTCGGCTCCGAAGCTATAGTTCCGGTTGAGATCGGCATGCCATCTGACAGAGTAGAGCATTACGAGCCTACAGCAAATGAGGAAGAGCTGCTCCTCAACCTCGACTTGTTGGAAGAAAGAAGAGCAATGGCCCAGCTACGCCTAGCGGAATATCAGGGCAGAATGGCCAGACACTACAACGCCCGCGTTCGACCTCGGACCTTCCAGGTCGGACATCTGGTCTTAGGGAGGGTCCAAACCCATGTGGGTGCCCTTGACCCGACCTGGGAGGGGCCGTTTGAAGTCAAGGGAATAGTCCGACCTGGGACGTACATGTTGGCCGATCTGAAAGGAGACGTCCTCGCGCACCCATGGAACGCGGAGCACCTGAAGCGTTATTATCCTTGATGATTTAATTTCATGATTCCGAGTTCGACCAGAAATTAAATGGGGGCCACGGACTCCCACACGATCACATCCCAGCAGTCGGTTAAAATTCAATCCTCCCAAAACCTAAGGGTACGAGGTGCGATGCCAAAACCACTGATGAACTTAAAATTCAAACCTTCAAGGTAAAGGGACGATGTGAAAAGTTCAAAATGATCAAGCCTCTGAACCTGAGGGTACGATGTACGATATGAAGAACAGCTACGAACTTAGGATTTTAGCCTTTTAACGTTTTTAAGTTAAGGGTGCGATGTTAAAAAATCCAGAGTTGGTGCAATGCATTGAATACTAGACAGAGATTTGAATTCAAAATTTCAAGTATTTTTGAAGGCGTGACCTCAAAAGTACGAGACGCGAGGTGATATTGGCTTCAACTTGAAGAAAAAACGAAGAAAGAAGAAAACAAAGTAAAAACGAATGAGAAGCCTCTTTATTGAATGAAAAGCAGAGCCAAGGCTTATAGACCTTGCAGCTCTGCCCTAACACTTACAAAAGAAGAGAAGAAAGACAGAGAAAGGCCTCATGAAAGGTGATCGCCTAAGAGCCTGCTTGAGAAGCGCCCTCTTGAATGGTGCCGACCTGATCCTCTTCAAGGTCGGAGTAGTCAGAGTCCAGATCTCTGACGTACTTATCCACCAACACTTGGGGGCCAGGGGTGCCACTAGGCCCAGACGCCCACTGCTCAGCATACCTCTTCTTCAGACCACCGAGATCGATCTGAAGGTCAGGCATGTCGGAAGCAATGCCCTTCATGAGAAACTTGAAGCCCGCGTCAGAGAAGTCCTTGGCAAATCCATCGAAGTCAGGATGTTGCCTGAACGATTCCTCCAATAGGGCTCCATTGCTGAGACGCTCCTTCACGCTTCAGCTCCTCCTCCTTCGCTTCAAGCGCCTGGAGCATGTCGTCCTTCTCCTTGAGGAGTTGGAACTTCTCCTTCTCCAAGCCCTTGGTGATAGCATGGGCAGCTCGGAGCTGGGCCTTGCGTCTGTCCTCTTCTTTCTTCAGCAGCTCGGCCTTGGCCTCCACCTCAGCCTTCAAAATTTCCAACTCAGAGTGAGCTTTCAGCAGCTCATCCTTCATGGTGGAAGAGGCAGCCTCCAAGGCAGCAGAGAACTCCTCTTTCTCCCTCGCTGCCAGAGCTTCCCTCCCATCCAGCTCGGCCTTCACGGCCAGTGCCGATTGAATGGAGGCAATAAACGCCTAAGAAAAAGAACAAAGAAGAAAGTTAGACCGAGCTACCTGTTAGGTAAATTAAGCAAAAATGAAGACACCAATCTTACCTCAGCGGCGTAGTCGATTGTCCTCTGCAGGACAGACCCCGGGTCACTTACAAATTTGGACGCTCTTCTGAGGCAGCGGTCCAAACTTGCAGCCGAGATGCGGGACACCTGGTCCCTCACCCCAGAACTTGACGGCTCGATTCTGAACCGTGCTGTCATGTCGGACGTCCCGCCCATCCTGGCCTCAGGATCGTCCACCCGATCTGCGAAGCTCGCAGGCAAGACCCCACGAGCTTCGACCTCCAAGGGGGAGGTGGTCTTCTTCTTCTTCCTCCTTCGCTTCAGAGGGACTTCCTCCCTCACCTCCTCGCCCAAGGGCGAGACGTCCACCGCCTCGGTCTGATCCCTGGGGCGCTTCTCCCTCGAAGGACCCCCAGAAGACTCCAGCTCGATCAATGGGGCTGGATCTTCCGAGGCTGGCCCTACCACAGCAGGAGTGGCAAGTTTCGAACTCTGGACGGCCTCAAGAGCATGAGCTCGGCCCTTGGACTTGCGTTTCACGTTACTCGAAAACCCGCAAACCATGGCTGCAAAACAAAGGAGAGAAATCAGCACAAAGTTAGAGGAAAATGAGGGGTAGCAAGCTCGGCATACCTAATTCGGAGTTCGGCCTTGAGGATTCAATGGGACGAACTGCAGGGTTGTAATCTAGCTGCCCGGACTCAAGCAGCAGCTTGTCGGTCACCAAGGTTCCGACCTTCCTACCCCTCGGAAAATGCTCCTTGTAATATTTCAACGTGTCGAAGGAGGCTTGCGTAAGCTCAGGGACTGGTCGGATTGAAACTGCACGAAGACAAAATCCGAGTTAGACCTGAATGACAGGAAAGAAAATCACAAAAAGTAAGAACTACTCCGTACCTAGGTTCCCAAACCTAGTGGGAACAAAGAAGGAACGACCTGACTCGTCTTTTGCAAGCCATTCCCGAGAAGCGTAGAACCACTTCCTCACCCATCCCTTGATGGAGGTCGGCCCCTTAACTATACCGCCTGCGCCTTTCCTTGCGCACATATAGAACCGACCAGACTTCTTAGCTATCCTTTTCGCTTCGAAGCACGCGAGGAGCTGGTCTACGTCCAACAGCTCGGCCTTTTCACTATCCCGAGCTCGAAGCCAAAAAAGGATGGCCAAAGCGAAAATGACACCCCACCCATTGGGGGCCACTTGAGCCGGAGCCAACCCAGTCCGGAAGAGAAATTCTTGGACAAAAGGGTGAAGGGGAAGCCGGAGGCCGTACTCAAACATTTTGAAGTAGAGAGTGACCCATCCCTCTGGAGGATTGTCAGCTCTCTACCCCTCCTCCGGAATCCTAAGGAGGATGTTCTCAGGGATAGCGAACCCCCTACGAAGGGATCCGAGGTAGTGCTCAGGTATCCTAGAAGGGTATTCCAAACCCTGACCCGAGGTGGAGGCTTCAATATCCTCCCCGTCATCGGAGAACCTAAAGTTTTATATCTCCTCGAGCTCGGACTCTAACCTACGAGCTAAATCCTCATCGGATCCTAAGTTGCTGCTAAAAGAGGACGACATGGCAACTACGTTCGAAAGAGAAAGTGAGGGAAGAGACCGACCTATCAAGGGTTCGAGCTACCTTCAGATTGAACTCCAAGAATTCAGGAAACGTAAGGTATGACCTGAAGGGTTGGGGGTATTTATAGCTCGTCGGACAATTTCCCCACCGTACACGTGTAATCAACGAGCGGCTAGGATCCTCCCGGAGATCCGAAGCGTCGGAATATTTGAATATTCCGATGATAAATCCACCGCAACGGTTATGTTTTCCCACGAATAGGGAGTCGCCACGTGTCCGAAGCAAATCAAATGAACTTCTCTGCCAGGTCGGGATCGGACCAGACAAAGAGAGGGCCAATGTTTGGGGGTAAGAATACCCTGGACACGTGGAGGACAGCCATTGGTGCCCCAAGGTGACCATGAGTCATGCCCCAGCTCGGACCGCCGAGATCACCACCACTAGCGTTGACAAATGCTAAGTATGAGGGCCGAGGTGAACCTGGCCGAGGTCCGACCTACCGGGAAGCTCGGTGGGGGCCGATGTGAGCTACTGTCAGCGGCGTGATTATCGGGTATAACCGTCGGTCCCGAGATTACCGGGTGTAACCGACGGTCCCGAGATTACCGGGTGTAACCGTCGCGAGATTAGCGGGACTACCACCCATAAGTAGAGGACCTCACTCCGCGATCAGGTACGATGATTTCTGACCTCGAACTAAACTGGGAATCCGACCTATACTGACTTGATCGTCGGAGTGCTCACCTTTTTGTGCAGGTCCGCCCAAGTATTCAGATCGGTCCGAAGGCCGAGTTCGAGCTGCAATCTGAAATACACTGTTGTGCATATCCTTGCATAAACAATAATTAATTTAGTTTGTCTCACATCTCTTTTGCTTGTGCCCATACAAAGATTGAGTTTGATTGGACTTATAATGGACTCAAGATTATATCCGCTTTTAACTGAATTGACCATCCTTCTCGAAGAGAAGAATCAGCTTGTTGGGATGACTCTCTAGAATAAGAAAATTAGTTTCGTAAACATTAATATCTTTTTTAACCTTAATAAAATTATTAATTTCAATAACTATTAGTAATAAATTAAAATAAATAATTATTACTTTTTATTTTTTATAAAATTAATGTCTATTTTAATCTCGATAGAAACTACTTTTTACAAATTAAAATAGGTGCAAAAAGAAAAATCAGAATTTAAAATGTACTAAAAATCAAAATTAAATTGAAAAAAAAACTTCGAGATATATAACATTATTAGTATATTATAAACACAATTTTATATTCAAATGGTAAACAAGTCAGGATGGCCGAGTGGTCTAAGGCGCCAGACTCAAGTTCATAATTAGTCCGGACCGGGACGGTATAATATAAATGTAGGTTTGGATTTTTTCTTCTTGGCATAATTTCTAGCCTAGGCCCTAATATCACGAGATCTATTCCTGCTGATTCGAAATTGTCTTGTGTTTCAAAATGTCCAAAGAAATACACTAAATTCAAAAAAAAAAATTATTTAGGCCATTATTTTTTGTATTATATATTCGCAATCTCAATCTTGATTTAAATTAATTTTTTGTATTATATATTTACAACCTCAATTTTGATTTTAAATTAATTTATATATTTATAATTTATGAACTTTTTATATTTTTCTATAATTAAAATCTCCACAATTATTTTCTTGTTTATTATTAATATATATAATTTTAAGTTTCTTAATTATATTCTTAATTTTCTTAGCATAAAGCTTTTAAATTGGTGTAGAAATTAATTGAAGACACAAAGTATAGTCGGATAAAATTAAAAAATTTTAAACATTTTCACATTCTAAAATTTTCGTATTCTGCAATTAAATATAGTTATATCAAATATTTATTTGTACAATTAATTTTACCTTCTAATTTTTCACATTACATTCACTTAATCTCTTAATCTCTTATGTGTATATATATCTCATTATTTCATACAATATTTTTAATGAAATTTAGATTATATTTTATGATTATTAATATATCAATTAAAAAAATATAAGTTTTTATATTTTAATTTTAAAAACTATATTTTACCTAATTTAAGTCCTTTTTTATTATATATTGTGGGCGAAAATTATTTTAATTTCATATTGGGCTGGAAAAAAAAAAAAAAAAACCAATCGAAATTGATGGCGGTTTGATTTCAAGATTGTTGGGTTTAGTTCATGCTTAAAATTAATTTCGGTTCAACTTGCACAAACCGCTTAAAACCTGAGCCGACCAACAATAATAACTCCTGACATTTAAAAAGAAAAAAGAAAAAAGAATAAGAAGAAAATAGGACTAAAGTGCATACTTCCCGACCCTTTGTATTAATTAGTTTCGGTAAAAGTAAATAAAAAACTGTAGGTGAGCCACCAACGCATCAATATCCCATAACTTCTTTCTTGAATAAATAAAAGAAAAAAATCCCATCACATTAGTTACATCTTAAACAAAAATAATAATAATAAAATAATTAAACTGGGCTCCTCGATAAGGAGTGTTTATGCAAATAAATACAGGATGTCGAACTTTGGTCAGGGTCGAATTCGGTTCTAGCTTATCACAATGGAAAACTTCTACAAGGTAAAATCTTCGACGTTCAAGTCAGTAAGTAGCTCTAACTCAATATTAAGTTCGAAGAGAAATTTGATATCTGATGTTGACATGAGACCCTCTATTTATAGGTTTGGGCTCCGATGGAGGTTACGACAGGCGGTTACCTTGCTCGAAGTTGAGGTCGAACTCATACAATTTATCCTTAATATTGGTGATTTTGATAAGAGAAATAATGGCCAAGTCCTCCACCTGTGCCGAGGTGGATTTGCTTGGAAATTCATATCGGGATATTCCCTCTGGCGAATCAGTATCCTCCACGCGGCACTCTGGTTTCCTTCCCAAACAATGAGCAATCAATATTTAATTGTTCTTACCACAATTAAATATTTGACAATTAAGAGAGAGAAATGTAAAAACAAAAATTTATTTTAGCCTAATTTTATAAATAAAGAAATAGTTTAGAGCAAAGCCCACGTGACTTCTCCTCTTTTTTTTTTTTGGTAAATAATAGGTTTCAACCCTTTACTTCCTCCATTCTTCTCTCTGATTATCTCAGAGTCGGTAGTTTTTCCATGGCTTTAGTTTTTTTTCTTCTCTGTCCTCCTCTTGATCTTCATCTTCTCCCTCTCTTTGTCATCCTTCACCATTTGCCGCTATCTCTCCTCTCCTAATCTGTCATCTTCCTCTTCCCTCTCCAACAAGTAAACCCATTGTAGTGGTGACACAAGCAGGTCGGCAGTGCCTCCACTCTCATCACCACCGCTTCTACCTCTGTTTTCTTCCCTCTCCATCCCGCTTACTTTCATTTCTTTCGACCATTCATCTCGCACAGTGATGAACCTACGGACCAAATCCATCAAGCACGCATGGCGCATTTGCTGCCATAAAACCCTAACACCCACGAACTCGCTAATCGTTTAAACCGTCAAACCAAACCGACAAACCGTCAGTTTATCAGTTCGGTTTAAGTCGGTTTTGATTGATTGGCGGTTCGGCTTCAGTTTGTGATTATGATATTATTTATGATCGGTTCCGCTTCGGTTTGGTTCCAAAACCAAGCCAAACCGACCCACTTACACCCCTACCCATAAGGCCCCACCATCGGGGCATAAGTGCCCTTTAACTACCAATATGTGAGATACCGTCTCAGCTTTCGAATCGCTCTAGAAAACTTTTTGTATTCCAATTTTTTAGATTACCGATCTATTATTATTGATTATTGATTAATTAATTAATTTACTATCTATGGTTAATGAAAACTTTGTAAGGTATTGACTTACATGATTATTATTATTAATTTTTTTAAAAAAAAGAAATATAAGCTTGTAGTCATGATCAATAAGTTCACAAAACATTTGAAAAAAAAAATACTAATCAATAGCAACAATTAGACTAATACCCTAGCTATAGACTCATACCTTAATAAATTTGTCACTTGATTATTGTTCACCAATATTATGATTTAACTTCATTACAAGGTGTAAGGTGTAATTGTAATGATGTTATAAGTCTAAGATCTGAGATATAGATCCAACATGTAATTTGCAACTTGAATATGTCACAACATCTTGAGACGGATTTGAAAATTGAAGAGTTTCCTGAGAGCGACCCTAGCTAAGATTCGAGATATAGATTCAACATCAAGCTTACAACTTAATATGTCATAACATCTGGAGATATCTTTGAACATCGAAGAGTTTTTTAGAACAAAGAATTGAGAAAACTAAAAGAAGTATGAATGTCTTTGAGTGTTTCTGAACAAATTATGGAAGAAAGTTAATATTTATGGAATAATACAGGTTCAAGTGGTAAAACATTAAAAATTTCGTTGTAGATTGTAGTTAAATTAATTTTTTAAAAAGTTGCATAAAAGACCTCTTGCATTCAAATTTTTTTATATTTCATATATTGAGTATTATTGATAATTAATTATTAACTAATTAAAAGTAGGTAGAAAAGATCTCTTGCACTCCCATCTTTTATATTCCATATATTTAGTATTATTGATAATTGATTATTAATTAATTTACTATATTTAAAGAAAATGATAAAATAATTAATTGGTTTTTAAAATTTATTAGTAGAGGTATGTATAGTAATTTAGAAATTGAGAGAGGATTATTTTAGTTCAAAAATGTTTTTCTAGAATTATCTCTTTTTAATATAGTATAGATAATTAAGATGATTAGTGATTTCAAAATGATAGATTTAATGAAAAACTTAGTTTATTTCATGTTTTCAATATTTTTTTAATATATGTTTGGAATAAATTTATGAATTGAAATTAATTTAACAAGTTATTTAAATGATAGCATAATTTAATACATTAAAAATAAAATTGAGAGTTTAAAAATATTTAAGATTAAATTAACTATTAAATAAAAAAAAAACAAAGACCATTTTGTATAGGTTAAAGTTAAATATTGCATAGGTGCCTAATCGGTGATGAAATTCTCAATTTCGTCCTTAATCTATTTTAATCTATTAAAAGTTCTCTAAAAAAAGAATTGTTAAATTTGTTAATAAAAATTAATATATAATTAAATTCTATGTTTCATTAACATGTTTGGACATGTGAATATATCATCGACACCTATCAATTAACAAAATTAATTTCTTTCTAGTAGTATGTCTATGTATCTAAATATCAATGTTTAAAATGTCGATGATGATCGAAATGTCGATGTCTCAATTTTACGGAAATATCGATGTCGACGAATATTTCATGAAAAATCACGAAAATTATGAAAATTGATAGAAATTGTTTGAATTAGTAAATAAAACTTTAATAGTATCTTAAGCTATAATTAATCACTTTTAACAATTAAATGTAAAAATATGAATTACTTATGGAAATATTGACGTAGATATAAATGTCGAAAAAAGATAATGAAGATTGCTGGAAATAATTTGAATTGGTAAGTTGAAGTTCAATGTTGCTTAATTATGGTTTATTTTTCTAATTTCTAATCAAATCTAATTATTAATTACATAATGGGTAGTTGCAATTATAGCAAAAATAGGATTAAAGAAAATTGAAATTTAGCATCTACTTTTTGTTTTTACCTATATAGCAAAATATTTCTAAAAAACAGATGGCCAAGTGACTAAATCTCAAATTTACCCTTAATTAGTTAAAAACACGGAGCCCGATAGCCCAATCTTGTGGGATGTTGGATTCAACTTCCCTCAGATTTCCACTGATATATATGTTTGATATATACTTGATATATCATTGATATACAACTGATACTGATATAACTATGATATCTGCCGATATAATTTCTTATATGATTATATGATTTACCTTTTATTGATTTACCACTAATATATGTCTGGTATATACTTGATATACCTCATATACCACTAATATACAATTACGATATGTACTGATATACTTGATATGTGTATGATATACGATCGATGTACCATTAATATACGACTGATTTACTTCTGATATAATTATGATATCTATTCATATAACTTTTGATATATGATTATATGATTTACCAATGATTTGCCAATGATATATGTCTGAAATATACTTGATCTACCTCTGATTTACCACTGATATACCTTTGGCATACAACTGATATATCATTATCATACAACTGATATACCACTAATATAATTATGATATATACTGATATAACTTTTTATATAATTATATGATTCACTATTCATTGATTTGCCATTAATATAGCCCCGATATATGTCTGATATATATTTGAAATACATCTAATATACAACTTATTTACTTTTGATATAACTATGATAGTCACTGATATAATTTCGTATATGATGATATGATTTATTATTGATTGATCTACTGATACAACTTCTCATATGAGATTTACCATTGATATATGTCTTGGTATATGATTTACCAGTGATATAGTACTATCATGATATTTACAACTATGATAATACCCCTGAGTAAATAGGTTCCCATCATCGCTACGTGTCAACCCAAATGATAAAAAGCTAAGTGTGTATATGCAGAAAATGTGCATTATTTCTCACTAAAATCAGTTGTTCGGTACGCTAGACGCAGCTACGAGATCAAAGCATTGCGTTCATATTATCTTCATAAGAGTAGAATAGCGATTCAATATCATAATCTTGCATAACTTCAAATAAAAATCATTCAAACGAAATCCATTAACACATTTTCCACCATCCACTGGCATAGACACCATTTTCATCTCTCTCTGGATGATGATGATAAAAGAAAAAAAAAAAAACAAAACAAAACAAGATTCTGCTCTTATGGTATCCAATCACACGCTAAGATCACATAAAACTTTCTACTCCCACATGATTTACCCAAATAACACCCAGTCGAAAACTGTGTCTAAACTCAAAAAGGACGAAATGGGTGGTGGACAATCATTGGAGTGGTTCTAATTCATTCAACGCCCTTGATTTACAGAAGCATTGGAGGAGGGAGATAATCGTGAAAAGTGAAAAGCAAAACCATCAAATTAATCGTGAAAAAAGTCAGTTCAAGACGAAATCGATATAGATATGTGAAGAGGAATCGCAAATTGTGGTAAAAATTGGAAATGTTTGAGGTGGGATGAGGGGCAACAAGTTGTGGACGCATCAAAATAATGATTCCATCTAGAGATTGGGGATAAAAAAGAGGGGATCTGATGGGGAAGAAAATGGAAGAATCGAAGACAGCAAAGAAAAATGAGATAAACAAGAGAGAGAGAGAAAAATGGTGGCTTTCTAAACCCAAATCTAGAAAAAGGGTAAATTCGGAATAACGAAAAATTACAAAATCATAATTCTAATATTTTGCAATATTTGAAAAATTTTAAAAAAATGTGACATATTAAATACTTTTGCTACCTAATGTAATTACTCATTACATAATTCAAAATATATATATATATATATATATATATATATATATATATATATATATAAAATTTTATTACGTATAAGCAATTGTGATACCTGAAGTAGAACAAATAATTCAGACACATTTTGAGAATCTATTGAAATTGAACTATTAAAAATTGGGGGTAGGTTTGAAAATTTTATAATTAAAAAATAGGAACAAGATACCAACTTACACAACACCATTGCATGTAGATAAAGAAATGCAAATAAAGAAAAATAAACACCAAGCAAGTTATAAACGCTATCAATTCTTATTTCATATTTCCAATTTTCTTAAGAAAATTTAAGCATTTTGTAACTAATTAGGTTTCCTGTTTCTATTTTTTTTATTGTATAGAAATTTTTTAAACAAAAAAATAGAATTATTGTCTTATAGATACTGGAACCAACCACAGAAACATTAACAAACAAGCTTTTAATGAATCACTTCAATCGACAAAAGAGTATTACACCAAAAAAAATCTAACTCAAATCCACAAAACAATGAAACAAATGTCATAGAAACACCCAATACAACTCTCAGTCTCCACCAAATATCTCACAAATTTATCTACCATACAATGATGTTGTGTAAGTCAGTAAGCTTGCACCCCGTTTGTTCAAACTCTCAAACCTCATTCATTGGTCTATGGCGCCATCGCCCCTCAAGCTCGAATCTTGTTTATCGGCGTTCATGGCGCTACCGCCCCTCACAAACTAGTTTCTTTCTCATATGACATCAATTAGAATATAGTATCAGTATCA
This sequence comes from Momordica charantia, assembly GCF_013281855.1. Lineage (NCBI taxonomy): Eukaryota > Viridiplantae > Streptophyta > Magnoliopsida > Cucurbitales > Cucurbitaceae > Momordica > Momordica charantia. The sequence goes on along the minus strand of NW_028275167.1, from coordinate 24,509,426 downwards.
CTCTTACTCCACACGCATTTCTCTGTAGTTACCGTTCGTATTTGACAGTCTTTTGAAAGATGAAGAGTATCCAAAATCCTCAACAGAGCTAGAGTGACTCCAAAACGTGCCAACCGTCCTGATGATCGGCATCTCATCAGGGCTCATATTTGGTGATTTCTTAGGGGAAGGTGAAGTTGAAAACTGTTTGAGCTCCTCCATAGTTAATGCTCCTAGAATTGGTCTATCTTCTTGGCTTATAAGCGAGTTCGATCCTTGAGACTCTGGTGTCGGAATACCTGAAATGCTTGTGTTAGTCTTGCCAGTGGGTGTAACTTCTGATGAACTCAACCAACTTGAAAGGCTGGCATCAACAGCTACGTCTTGATTTGAGTTTTTAGGTTGACAAGTTTTTGATTTGTTACTAAATGATGATTCCTTGAAATTTTCTTTGTGAGGATTCAATCCAAGTCTATCCTCAACTTTAACTGCCTTCCATTGTGAGAGGTTCTCCACAGGCTTCAACACAGAAGAATGAACACGGGCACTCCTATCTCGAGCATTCCACCTCGACCCGATTTGAGGCTCGTTCTTTCTAGGACACCCACACACCGACAAACAGCTATCGACCTCATCAGCAAACACTTGAACAGAATCTTTCCCACTTGATTCTGTGATTCCATCTTCACCATTAGAGAAATTGTCATACTCTTCGTCATCATCGACGTCATCAAAATCGTTTTTATCGCCATAATCATCAGTATCAGCATTATCATGATCAAGCTCACTATCAGCACAGTCCAATACTTCATCTTCATCATCAGTGTCCCTACAATTATGGTACCTATGATTGAGAGGATAAGACGAAACACTTGAAACAGTGGAGCCATCTTCAGAATAAGATTTGCATTGGGCTATTTCAGCTAGGTCTTTCTCCTCCTTGCTGTTCCTATCTTTTTCAAGAAAAACATCAGCTTCAGCTTCAGCTTCAACATGATCAAGCTCGTATGTCTTTACATTGGAATCAAATGTTACTCGTTTTCTGGTACTCGGGCTTAGTTGCTGCTCCTCAGGTCTGTCCCTACACTCAGAACCCATAAATTTGGAATAAGAACCTATAAAACACTAAGGAACAACTTGTGCTCAAATAAAACAGCCCAAATATCTAGTTATGTTCTTGTTAGATGCTCACCGAGCTTTCGGAATCGGACTGATAGACTTATCACAAGCACTGTCTGCAATAAATGGTGAGTCCTGCACGGGCTTGGAGACATAATTAGAATATGTTTGAGAGTGACGGTAGAATTATTGATTTTGAAAAAAGCTATTAAGTATAATTGATTTTTCAAAATCAGCATCCGAGTGATACCTTAAAAATCAATTTAGAGTGATTTTAAGCCTAAGATCAATTTCTTAATTTGCCAAGTACAAAAATGATTTTTAACCTGTCAAAATCACTTCCAAGACACCATTGGCTTCCAATTAAAGTTCGAACATCAGTTTCATATGGGATCTCACTTCTTAGAGGTCTGTTTGGCATCAGAGAAAGCTTCGAGAAACCAAACAAGTTCGTACAATTATCAGTCAACTTAAATAACTAAGGCCAACTAAATCGAGGTTAATTCAATTCTCAATCAACTTAAATAACTTCTTAGAGCTCTGTTTGGCATCAGAGAAAGCTTCGAGAAATCAAACAAGTTCATACAATTATCAGTCAACTTAAATAACTAAATCCAACTAAATCGAGGTTAATACAGATCGAAAGAGCGTGTAAAAACCTAAATCATCAAAAAAAAAAAAAAGGGAGGGGATAAGCTTTGCCCTAATTTCTCTGCCACTTACAGTGAAATCAAGTGAAACGCTCACGAACTTACTTGGTGTTCTCGTGGCTGAACCTTGCGCGGCCGCCTCCGCTTCTCGCCTTTGGATGAGCGAAAACAAGCAATGAAGCAGCCCATTGTTAACAAAACAAAAGAAGACTCTCCTTGCTCGTTCTCTCGCACTGCGAACAATGCTCTGAAGTGATAACTCCGAAAGGCGGATTCTGTTATTGGGTTTTTTCCATGTTTGTGAGAATCCGATGAAGAAGGAGAGAGAGAGAGAGAGAGAGAGAGAGAGAGAGAAGTGGGGCAGAGCCAAACGGTCAAGAAGAATTTATGGGTTTCTTAAAAATTTAATTTCTGTTGGAAAACCAAGGTTTTTTTTTTTATTTTAGAGTACATCCAACCAGGCGAGCGATCGAATTCAAATGTCAAAGTTCTTACTATCCAAATATATTTTGGTTAGTACACGTAACACTTTTGTTTTAAAATATATATTAATTATTGTTGATCATGCATGTTTTTGCTATGGTAAACAATATTTAAAGTAACGAATAAAAACCTTTCTATTTCTAAAAAAATTAAAAGTGATTAATATTAATATTACAATCATCATGGTATAAATAACAAAAGATTTAGAGGGAATATGTTCAAATTAGGATGGTCACCTACTTAAAATTTAATATCCCACCTATTTTCTTATCAATCAAATATAGTAGAGTAAGGCGGTTGGCCTGTGAATAGTCGAGTTGTCCACAAACGGGTCCGAAAAGGCGGATATAAAAAAATAATAATATTAGATATATATTAGTGACATTTTGTTATATTTTTCATATTTTGTCGTTTTTTAATATGATGTAAATGTCGATTTGTCCCTTGTATCAATGTGGAACCTATTAAATATAGTATCGAGAAACAAGCTAAGCCAGAGAACTGGTGATGGAAAATAGAATAAATAATAGAAAAGGGGAGAGAGGAGAAATTGTGGAGAAACTTTGCAGGGCAGGTGTTGGCGTTTGGGTAGATTTGGTTGATTTCCTGCCGTTTGATATTCGAACGTTGTGGGTCCCTTCGCCATCTTGGATATCGTTAAAGCTTAAAGCTGATGATAATAATTCAATTTTGAAGTGTGACTTATGAATAATTATAATATATGTGTTAAATTATAAATTTGGTTTCAACTTAATTCCTGTAATTTTAAAATTTTTAATTAGCTTCGGATAGTTTACGCTTAGTTTTAATTCGGACTTCGTGGTTTATTTAAATTGTATAAATAATCTTTCAAATGTGTTCTCCTATTTGAAAAGTTTGAGATAGAATTAATATGATATTTTATTATACAAAATTTGAATGAAGTGAAGTAATTTGATAATTAAAATAATGTATTTGAATTTGAGTAAATAAGTACAAATTTGTATTACATGCCAACTTTAAACATAATTTAATTGGTTAAGAATATATTATGCATCAAAAGGTCAAAAGTTTAAATCTACATCATCACATGTTATTGAACTAATTGATAATTACATTTTAGCTCTACGCCAAACTTGAGTATCCTTCTCAAACTTAATTCAACCCCAGTTATATTTAGAAAACTAATTTTAATAAATTCAAGTAGCTATTAAATTGGGATAGGGAAATTGGTAAATCTAACCTAGTTTTTCAGTTTTCTCAAATCCCTAGCCATTAAAAACTTCTTTTTTACCCACTTGAGAAACATTATGTGAAATGTGTTAGATGAAATGACTATTATGCCCCTCAATTTTTTAAGTCTAAAGTAAAAAAATTGGGCGAAAACTCGAATAAGTTCACAGCAAATTCGCTCGAGCTTTTTATGAAATGGTTTCGGGCATGTTTTGATAACTCGGTATATTGAGCGAGATTAAATAAATAAATAAATATATATATATATATATATATTAATTGTTATAATCGTTCTGAAAGAGAATCGAGCACTCAAATATCTACAGAGTTTTCTTTGTTTAAAAATTAAACATTTACATGAAAAAATAGTGGGAAATTAGATGAGATTTAGTTCTAGTAGAGAGAGGGTGGTGGGGCGCACTTCTAAGCCAACAATCAAAGCAACATATTATTTAAAACATTTATGCAATGTAATTTGTAACTTCACCCAAAATTTATCTTTTTAAGTCACATAAATTTCCCGTAAATTAATAGTTCTAAACGAATTTTCTATATGAATCTCAGATAAATTTTCTTTGAACTAATCCATTTTCTATGAGTCTAAGGCGAGCTTTTTGTTAAAGATCCCACATTAATAAAAAAAATGACCTTATATAAATTTATAATAGACATGGACTACTCATTCCATAACCTAATCAATTGGTTTTGAGATAGAAATCATGAATACTGATACTTTCTTCTAAATCAACTTGACATGAATCTTAGGCGAATTTGCACGAATCTTGAATTTCAGGGGAGAGTAGAAGAAGAGAAAGAAAAAGATGCATCTTCCTATCATCAAGGCCACATATATTGCTTTTTTTTTTTTAACAGCTGAAATGAATACTACCCCAAATTTTCAATGTTACCCCTTCCTTTCAACTACTTGCATACGTCCAACAACCCACCCTCTATGGGCATTTTGGTAAATTTGACTTCCCCATTCACACGCGTCGTTTGCTCATTGATCCATAGTTCGTGTATGAGAATATTCGAGTCAATAATTTTTTCCACAGAGCACATGCTTTTTTTTTTGCATTAGCATAAAATAAATATATATTTTTCAATTCACAACACGGCAAAAGACTTTAACATCGCCATCAAATTTTATATAGAATTAAACAAAAAAATTAACATATTTTTGAAGAACTACTTGATTTTCACCGATACATTTTCGTCTTTGCTATGACTTTGGTCAATGTTTGGGAGTCTCTCGAGAGAAGACCTACTACTTTTCTACACACGAAAAATTCTTTTGAAAAATTCTCCATCAAATTAGACTTATTTATAGAAATTAAGAGCAATCCTTTTCAAATTCTTAGTCTTATCTTTTTTATATCTTATACATATAAATAGTAATTATTTGAGTCATACTCAAGTTCTTTTTAATATTTTATTAATATACAAATATACAATAATGTAAAACAGGTACGGTTGAAGGTTACATTTTAGTTATCAGGATAGGGCATCTAACCATAGACAAGTTATTTATGAAAGAATTGATAACTACATCAAGTCAAGATTAAATGAGATTTTCATAAAATAGAAAATAAATATTTCACATAAAAAATTTCAAAATAATTAAATATTATTTTATTAATGAATAATAAAACATATACTATGAAGCTTTAGGCACAAGACCCAAAAATTTTCTATAACGATCTCCCTATTTAACTTAAATTAGTACTTTAAAAATATTAAATCAAGTGGATCTAAGCATGAATTTGAAATTCCCCAACCCACCTATGTGTTCAACTATAAAAAAAATTAAAAAAAAGATCAACCCAATATATATTCTTCACGTGGTTCACGTGGCTTGTCAAAACAAGTCGGAAAAAAAAAACAAAATCATAAATTTTGAAAGTCCAAAAAGCTTTCACATTTCTCTTTCATTCTCGTAGGTTCTTCTCTCTCTTTCATGGGGAAAAATTTTGGTTCAAAAATATTTTAATTTAGTTCCTATATTTCTAAATTTGTAGTTTAGTAGGTAAAATATTGATTTTACGGTTTTTAAACGTATTAGATTCATGAGTACTTTATCACTTTTTCTACTTTCAAGTTTTCATTAAATCTTAACTAAATTTTACTTGTAAATATTAAATTATTACAAATTTTAAATTACAGTTATTATATATTTAATAAAATCCAAGAGACTAAATCATAACAAATTTAAAAGTATAGAGATAAAATTATTACGCTAAAGTTTAGTAGAGACTAAATTGTTGCTTCAATGAGAGTTCAAGAAACACGTTTTAGAGTCAAAGCGAGCATAGTTGATCAGTAATTGGTATATACCTTCAACCAACTATTGTAAGTTCGAATCTCCTCCACGACATGTTGTATTAAAAAAAAAACTTTTTGAAGGCACGCATAATTATGTTCTAAAAATATATATATATTTTTAAAAAGTCATTTTTAAGTTATTGGGAATAAAAATGAATTGATACACCATATATTTTTATATGGTCTAAATCTTTACTTTTTCGACACATTACCTAAAAGTGAGAAAGTATAATGTAAAGACTTGAAATTTTCTCCAATAATTTGGAATCAAACGTTTTTCCCTCGAGCAAGATACTTGAAACGTGACATTATTTGGAGATCAATTTTCTGACAATATTTAGTTAGTAATTTGAAAATAATAGATTTAATGAAAAATCGAGTTGTAGTAAAAAAAATCAACACTCCCATTTTCTAAAGTTGTCAATGTCACGTAACTACAAATAATTAAGAGTCTCCTGTCCTGCCACACACAATAGTCAAGAAGGGAAAGTGTACATCCACGAGAGGGAAACAACGTCGTTTTAAACTACTTTTCCAAGTTCATCTAGAAATTTCATGTTTTTAATATTTTCTAATATCGGTTGGATAATAGATTTTTCCTCTCCTTTTTAGGTTTTGTCATACCATATATTATAAATAGAGATGAATGGATAATTTGATAAGCGAGTGCAAATAGAGAGTTATGAGAAATTCTCCAAGAAGGGAGAGTTTGAGAGCTAAACACTTGTGTATTCGATAGAGAGTTTGAAATTAGACTTGTGTAGAGTGATTCGTGAGCGTTTTCTGTGTAAGGAAACTGAGAGAAATCATTGTAAAGGACTTGTAAACTCTTGGGAGATTCTTTTTCACATTTTAGTACCTATAATGGTAGCAGAGAACTAATCACCACTTCAACAGGGGATCGAACAAGGTTTCTTTCGACACCTGAGGATTGCTTTGTGCCTGACTACACTCACTACCTTGTAGCGTGAATGTATAAAGAAATGCCCTCATAGAGTTTCCAACATTCATTCTCAAGCGGGGAGCGAGCTCAAGACCGAACAAAGCTAGAGCATCTCTTCCTTTTCGCCTTGCCCCGAGGGCTTACAAATCTATGGGCACAGTTGAACGAAGTTCGTATTCTGATACGGGTGGAGTATCAGAGGTTGAAAAAGGCTAGACCATAAATCAAAAAGTTAGAAAGAAGAATCGAAAGGAACGGGATGTAGCCCACATTGGGTGAACTAGTATAAATCGATCGTTTAATTTTCTTTTCCCTAATCTTTATTTATTATTCTTGTTACTTAGAAGTTTTAGATTAGTTTATCTAACCTTTTAAGTTGTAAATTCTAATTTGAAATTTGAATTTTGTTTTAATGGGAACCCAAATCTTATCCGAGACAATTAGCTAACAAATATTGTTTGCATTTGTGATTGAGATAATTATTAATTACCTGTATTTTTCACAATAGATTTAGAATTTGAATCTCAATTTAAGAAGTTTTTTAAACTATGTTCATGACATAATTGAGATTTTTTTAATACATTAAATAACGTAAAATTGAGAATTTAAAAATTTTTAAGACTAAGTTGACAATTACTAAAAAAAATTGAGACTTTGTATAGGGCTAAATATTGTCAAAGTCTCAAATTTTGAGGTAATTTTTTATTTGGTCCTTAACATTCAAAAATTCTCAATTTTACTCTTAATATACTAAAAATTTTCATTGTGGCCCTTAGTTAAAGAAATATGTAAAATTTATTAAAAAACAATGTACCATTTCTAGTAAAATTATGGAGCAAAATGAGGCACCATGAGTTACGAACAACAACGAAATACGAAATTTAAACAAAAGATAAAATTAAAATATAAATTTGGAATTTTTGTAAATTAAAAAACACAATTTAGAATCAACATAAATACCACCAAAATCCGCTCAAAATTTTCCCTCCCAATTTATCCATGAATTACCACTATTTATAGGCAATTTGTACAACCATGAGGTGTTACATTTTGACACTAACAATAGGTAGAAAAAGGACACATGGGTTATTGAGAATTAAGCACATGGATAAAGGTCAATTTAACACTTGGAGACACTAAGCAAATGAAAGAAATTGACACATGACGTTAGGGTTATTTAGACATCTCATATTTTGACACCTTGGTTGGGCATCTAATTTGGATAATGTTCATAATACTCCCCCTTAGATGCCCATTGTTTATATGAAATATGTCTTGTTAAAACCTTACTAGGAAAAATCTCAGTGAGAAAAAAAATCATAGTGAAGGAAAAAAGTACATATTTCATATAATCTAACAAATCCAAAAGAATACAATAAATTATGCTCCCCTCATATAAACATAACCTAATATCTCTGAGCTGTCGTATTCCAACATCACGTACCAATCTTTCAAATGTTGCAGTAGGTAATGCCTTTGTAAATAAATCTGTCAAGTCATCATTCGAACAAATTTGTTGAATATTAATGTTGTCATTTTCTTCAAGGTCATAAGTGTAGAAGAGCTCAGGTGAGATATGTTTTGTTTTATCCCCTTTAATATATCTTTTTTTTATTGAGCTATACATGTTGTGTTATCTTCGTATAATATCGTTGCAAGATTATTAGGAGACAAGCCACATGTTCTACGAATGTGTTGAATCATTGATCTTAGTCATACACATTATAGACTAGACTCATGAATTGCAAGAATTTTAGCATGATTTGAGGAGGTAGCTGTTATGATTTGTTTCACTGATCGCCATGATACAGCAATTCCTCCATATCTGAACAAATAACTTGTTTGAGATCTAGCTTTGTGTGGATCAGATAAATATCCGGCATCTACATAACCAACTATATCAAAATTTGATTTGTTTGAATAAAACAAGCTCATATCAGTCATTCCTCGAAGATAGCAGAATATACGCTTAACTCCATTCCAATATCTTTTTGTTGGAGAAGAACTATATCTCGCTAATAAATTAACTGAAAATGCTATATATGGTCTTGTATTATTAGCAAGATACATAAGTGCACTAATTGCACTAAGATATGGTACTTCAGGACCAAGAATTTCTTCATTATCTTCTCGAAGTCAAAATATATCTTTCTTCACATCAAGTGAACAAACTTCCATTGGAATGTTCAATGGATGTGCTTTGTCCATATAAAATCTTTTTAAAATTTTTTCTGTATAAGTTGATTGATGCACAAATATCTCATATGCTAAATGTTCAATCAGCAAGCCAAGACAAAATTTTGTTTTTCCGAGATTCTTCATTTCAAATTCTTTCTTAAGATACTCTATTGCCTTTAAAAGCTCTTCAGGAGTTCTAATTATATTCAAGTCATTAACATACAAAATTATAAGAGCAAATCCTGACTGTGATTTCTTTATAAAAACAAATAGACAAATTGGATTATTTTAATATCCTTCCTTCAACGAATATCCACTCAGACGATTGTACAACATTCGTCCTGATTGTTTTAATCCATAATGATTTCTGTAACTTTATTGAATATAGTTCTCGAGAACTTTGATTATATGTTTCAGGTACCTTAAATCCTTCAGAGATTTTCATATATATATCATTATCAAAGAGAACCATATAAATATCATGTGACTACATCCATAAGATGCATGTCAAGACTTTCAAACACAATCAAACCAATTAAATATCTCAGTGTAATTGCGTCCACCATCGGAGAATATGTATCCTCATAATCAATACCAGATATTTGTGAAAACCCTTGTGCAACTAGTCTTGCCTTATATCTTGTGACCACACTGTTTTCATTTCTTTTTCTTACAAATACCCATTTGTATCCCACAAGCTTAACGCCTTCTGGTGTTTGGATTACTAGTTCAAAGACTTGACGTTTTGAAAGTGAGTTTAATTCTACCTGGATTGCTTCTTTCTACTTAAGCCAATCTTTTCTTTGTTGACATTTTTTGATAGATTTTGGTACAGAATCTTCACTTTCGAATATAATGTCAAGAGCTACATTATAAGCAAAAATGTTGTAAATAACTATATTATTTTGGTTCCATCTTTTCCTTGTCATGACGTAATTTATTGAAATCTCATTATTATCTTCAGGTACTTGACATTCCTTGGTATTTTCATGAGTAGTGTTTTCTTCTGGAATATCCATATTCTCAATTGAGTCATTTTGATTATTGACTACTTTTCTTTTTCGAGGATTTTTATCTTTAGGACCCATGGGTCACACTCCTAGCGTGTCGTAGACTTATTAATTACAACTTGTTGTATTGGGATATCAATTTTTGATGGAGCATTTACAGCCAGAATATATGACTTAGTCACTTTCTTAGCATCTATAAATGCATCTAGTAATTGATTTGCTATATTTTGAAAATGGATTATCTTCTGAAGTTCAAGTTCACTTTGATCTGTACGGGGATCTAAATGAGACAATAAAGATGCATTCCATGTAATTTCTTTTTCCAACTTCTTAATTCCTCCCCCTAATGTTGGAAAATTTGTCTCGTTAAAATGACAATCAGCAAATCCTACAGTAAATACATCACCTGTCAAGGGCTCAAGATATTTAATGATTGATGTGGAATCAAAACCAACATATATTCCCAACCACCTTTGAGGTCCCATCTTAGTACATTGTGGTGGAGCAATGGGAACATATACTGCACATCCAAAAATTCTCAGATGGGAAATTGTAATGGAGAATATTTGTGATAGGTTGTTGGCCTAATACGTGCAAGTGATGTTGCATGCAAAATACATGTCCCCATACAGATTTAGGAAACTTAGCTCTTATAAGCATTGGTCTAGCAATTAACTGCAGTCGTTTTATAAATGATTCGACTAAACCATTTTGTGTGTGAACATGAGGTACACGATGTTCAACAGTTATCCCAATTGCCATACAATAATTATTAAATGGTTGGGATGTAAATTCACCAGCATTATCAAGACAAATGTTTTTAATTGTATAATCAGGAAATTGTGCTCGTAACTTAATTATCTCAGCAAGTAAGCTTGCAAATGCAAAGTTTTGACTTGATAATAAGCATACATGTGATCATCTACTTTATGCATTTATTAACACCATAAAATATCTAAAGGGCCCGCTTGATGGATTAATAGGTCCACATATATCACCATGAATTCGTTCTAAAAATGTAGGTGATTCGGTCTCCACTTTAGTTGGTGATGGTCTAATGATTAATTTACCTTGAGAGTAAGCATCACATGACAATTCATTAGATTGAAGAATCTTCTGGTTTTTCAATAGATATCCATGTGAATTCTTAGTAATTCTTCTCATCATTATGGACCCTAGATGACCCAATCGGTCATGCCAACTAGTAAATATATCAGGATTCATGAACTTCAGGTTCATTGTTGCATATATTTCAATTACTCATCCAGAAGATAAAACAGGTAGCTTTTCCAGTATATGTTTGCCATGTGAGACAATAGATATAATATAAAGATATTATATATTATTCTTCTTATCAGTCTCAATATGATAACCATTGCAACGTATATCTTTAAAACTCAATAGATTTCTTTTTTATTAGAGAATAATGCATTGTCAATTGTAAACTTTGTTCCTCTAGGCAAAATAATATCTGTGTTTCCAAAACCATCAATTAAGTTTGCAGAACCTGATATTGTATTGACTTTTGCTTCTAGCATTGTCAATTTGGAAAAATATTTTCTACTTTTCAGTATTGTGTGCGTAGTTGCACTATCTGCCAAACATAAATCTTCATTGCTCATTTTCGAGTAATCCAACATATGAAAACTGTCCATGCTTCTTCATTAAACAAAATAATCACAATAAAAAGATGAGAAGAAAAAAAAAACTTGAAATACAAAAAGCCAACCTTAGTTAACATAAACATGAAAGATATATGAAAGGAAAAAAACATTAATTCTCGATGTTTTCAAAGTCAAAGAAAACACTTGCTATTCCATTCATTGTACCAATTTGATCTCCAGGAGTTTCAAGAAAATCTGTCACATCCAAATTTATTATGTTGGCAGGATCAAATATATCACCATCTTGATATGCAAGATTTGTCTTCATATTTTTTCCATTTTCTTTTAGGGAAGCTTAATAGAGATCCACCAAGTGTTTCGACGTACGACAAATACGTGCCCAATGGCCAGTCATTTCACATCAAAAACATTTGTGTTCAACATTTCTAAAACTCTGATCCAGTGGAGTTTTTCCTTTATGATCATTATTTCGTGTGGTTCTTTTGAAATTTGGATGATTATAACGACCACCATGAAAAGAATGATTATTTCTTCCTCTACCGCGGTCACACCCTCAATCACGACCAATTATTAAAATTCACAGCATTTGTTTCAGGGAACGATGTTGCTCCCATTGGTCGAGATTCATGGTTTTTCATCAACAATTCATTATTTTTCTCAGCAACAAAAAGACATGATATGAGCTCATAATATTTCTTAAAATCTTTCTCTTGATATTGTTGTTGCAAGAGCATATTCGAGACATGAAAGGTAGGGAATGTCTTCTCGAGCATATCTCCATCAGTAATTTTTTCTCCGCATAACTTCAATTTCGAATTGATTTTAAATTATGCGGAATTATAATCACTTACTGATTTGAAATCTTGGATCCTTAAATGCATCCATTCGTATCGAGCTTGAGGAAGAATAACTGTTTTCTGATGATCATATCTCTCTTTTAAATTTTGCCATAATACACGAGGATCTTTTATTGTCAAATATTTCATCTTCAATCCCTCGTGGAGATCGCAACGAAGGAAAATCACGACTTTTGCCTTATCTTGACTCGTCGTTGTATTTCCTTCTTTGATGGTTTCTCCCAGATTCATAACATCGAGATGAATTTCAACATCCAGTACCCATGACAAATAATTATTGTCATTGATGTCAAGGGCAGTAAACTCTAATTTGGTGAGATTTGTCATGGTAACACTATCACAAAGAAAAATATATGTATATTAGAAATTTGATATATACTAAGCATGAAAATAAAAGGAAAATCAAATAACCTAACTTTAGAACCTACCTTTAGGATGGCAGAAAGTCATGCTGATAACGTCTTGTAAAATTATGGAGCAAAATGAGGCACCACGAGTCACGAACAACGAGGAAATACAAGATTTAAACAAAGACAAAATTAAAATATAAATTTGGAATTTTTGTAAATTAAAAAGCACAATTTAGAATCAACATAAATTTTCACCAAAATCCACTCAAATTTTTCCACTCTCAATTTATCAATGAATTGCCACTATTTATAGACAATTTGTACAACCATCAGGTGTTACATTTGGACACTAATAATAGGTAGAAAAATGACACATAGGTTATTGAGAATTAAGCACATGGATAAGGGTCAACTTGACACTTTGAGACACTAAGCAAATGAAAGAAATTGACACATGGGGTTAGGGTCATTTATACATCTCATATTTTAACATCTAGGTTGGCAACAAATTTGGATAATGTTCATAATACCATTTAAATTATTGCTTTGATGGTATAATTAGACACATATACACAACGTCAAAAAAAAAAAAATAGACACATATACATACCAATTAGAAAAAAATAAATTATTGCTTTGATGGTATAATTAGACACATATACACAATGTCAAAAAAAAAAAAAATAGACACATATACATACCAATTAGAAAAAAATAAATTTTTTTGATTGGTGGGTTGGATTTTCTAAATCAACCGTTGAGCTTCATGTGTCATTTGAGTGACATGTTTATATTTATTCAAATATGTTAATAACAAGATAATTCAATTATAATATTAACATTTTGCTAACAATATATATATCTTTTGTGTAAAGACTTAATTGAGAATTTTTAATATATAAAAAGATAAAATTGATAATTTTGAAATATCAAAGACCAAAAAGTTGTGTTGTTATTATGTTAATTACATACCATTTTTTTTATAAATTTGTATTCGAAAGTCAACCAACGAAACAGCCATCAATCATCTTCAATGCAAGCTCATCACAAGTTAGATTCGTCACCCGGCTCCATTTAATAATTGAGAATTTAGCAGCCAAATGGACCAATGCATCTTCTTATAATCAAGACCACATACATTTATTTATTTATTATTATTATTATTATTTTTTACTTTTTCCCAGATAAATGGATGCTTCAGTGGAATTATCTTCCTCCAATCCTTGACTGCCATCTTTCTTCAATCTGACACATAAATAATCAACTTAAATTTCCCATCTTACCCTTCATTTGAACTGCTTTCATCCGTCAAACAGCCCCCTCAATGTGAGCATTTTAGTAACTTCACTTATCCAAAATTCACACGAGTCTATTATCTATCGATACATACGACGCGCATGGGAAGATTGTTGCGTCGTCTTCTCTTCAGTCTTCAGCGTCTGTCTTCTCTGAGTCGAAACTTTTCCCACCGCCGGGATGTCGCCGGCGACGGAGCACGTGCCTCTATTACCGGCGAAGAATCAGGCTGCGAGAACGGCGTCGGTCTCCGGCGCGGTGTTTAATGTGTCGACGAGCATTATCGGCGCCGGAATCATGTCGATTCCGTTCACTCTCAAGGTGCTCGGCATAATCCCGGCCGTCGTTCTGATCCTGCTCGTGGCTTTCATGACCGACATCTCGGTGGAGCTTTTGCTCAGATTCACTCATTCCGGCGAGTCGACGACCTACGCCGGCGTGATGAACGAGTCGTTCGGCCGGATTGGTTCGGTTGCTACGCAAGTTTGTGTCATGATTACCAATCTTGGCTGCTTGATCATGTACCTGATCATAATCGGTAAATCTTTTCACACTAATTTATATAGCTGATTTAGATTAGGAGATTCTGATCGGCGGCCATTGAATTTGGGGAAATGTTTCATGAAATCGCAAATTGTTTTTTCGATTTCTCTTCTGAATTCGAGGTAGACTTCGATTGATTCTCATTAGATTAGATCTAGAACAAATGTCGTAGAAGTTTTCCTCACTCCGCAGAGTTTCGATTCGGAAATTGATCTCTGGTTTTGCTTTGTGTATTTGTTCGATTTGTGGAATTTCTAGGTGACGTATTCTCCGGCAACAAGGGAGGAGAAGAAGTGCATTTAGGAGTGCTGCAACAATGGTTTGGGATTCAATGGTGGAATTCGCGAGAGTTCTCAATTTTTTTCACCGTCGTCTTCGTTCTGCTTCCTCTGGTTCTTTTCCGACGCGTCGGTCAGTAATCGGAAACTGTCGAATTAAAGTTAAACTGCTTGACGGAAGTATGAATTTCTTCGTTTTATTGCTTTAATGGCGGCCGATTTGAAGCCTGCCATGTGTTTGTTTGTTTGTTTGTTTGTTTCAGATTCTCTGAGATTCAGTTCGTTTGTATCGGTTGTTCTGGCCGTCGTTTTCGTTGGAATAAGCTCCGTATTGGCGATAATGGCGATCGTTCAAGGCAAAACGAAGAGCACGAGATTGGTACCGGAGGTCGATGATAAAACCTCCTTCTTCGAACTCTTCACTGCCGTTCCAGTTCTTGTCACTGCCTTCACTTTTCATTTCAATGGTAAGAAGGAAAAGAAATAATGATGATTATTTTCAAGCTTTCTATGATTTAATAGGATCCAAATTATATAGTATATTAAGTTTTTAATATTAAATTAAATCATATGAAAGGTAGTTTTTTTTTCCCTTGTTGAGAAATTTTTTTTCTTCTCAATTCTCAATTTACACAAAAATTGAAAATCATTTCTATTCCAAAATATTTCCAATAGTTTAAAAAGAAAAAAAAAACTTAGGTCTCCGAAATAATAGACCTACAGTGACATGTGAATCTGTGGTTTTACTAATAATTCTTTTCGACTAGACAATGAGGATCACCCTTAAGACTTTGTTTAGCGTACCTGCCATCTTAACAAATGATGGTTAACATATAAGATAGACTTTTACAAATATAATTTGCGAGAATCTATGATATAACGAAAAAAATATTATTTTGATTTTTAAAAGTGATAACCGAAAGTCCAAAACAAATATACAAAAGAGTTGAAGAAAAAAAAACGAAATATTGTGATTTGGCCATTTTTTTAAAATATAAAAGTAACTAGGATGGCTACTCCAATTTATCTATTTTATATACTTTATGCTATTATTTTTGTGTTTCTCGCCCTCGCAGCTGGGCCCACGACCACATCCACATGTTTCATGAGTTTTGCACAAGTATCAACATTTTCTGTTTTTTTTTTTCTCCTCTTCTTTTGCCTCTTTCTTTGGATATATGGTGTTTTCATATTTGTTCTTCGATCTCATCCTTTGGGTTTACTTTCTTTTCTTTCTCTCTTTTTTTCTTTCAGTTTTCACTCGTCCTTTGGATTTTGGGTTTTGGTAGCTGTTTGTGTTCGTGTTTGAAATGGGAAATTGACATAGATAACTTAAATAAATTTGTTGTTTGCTCAACTGACCTCAATTAAAAAATTTGACTCAATGACCCAATTTAATATTTTGAATAGAATATTAGGATTAAATTACTATTTTAGCCTCAATCTGGAATGCAAGTGAAGTCGCAAACGAATTAACACGAAAGGAAATTAATGGGCAGGTTCGACCGTGGTTTTGACCGTGGTTATTGTTAGTTTGACCTTGGTTAGTAGAAGAGTAACACGAATTTTTTGCTTCACCATGGCCGTTAACTATAGGACCCCGGTCGTGGTGTTCATGAAAGGCAACTAATGGGCTAGATTGGACCGTGGTTAAAATGAATGCTTGACCATGGTCGTGAAAACTAGTACCACGGCCGTGGTGTTCATGAAAGACAACTAATGGGCTAGGTTGGACCGTGTTTAAATTGTTTGCTTGACCACGGCCATGAAAAAGAGTACCACGGTCGTTCATTTAATGACCATTATACCCCTCAGTTCAAATTCAAACTGTTTGTATCTCTCATTCCATCTTCTTTTCTGTTCTTTCGTTTTCGTTTTCGTTTTCGCCCATTCGATTTAGCTCCCTCAATTTCCTCTGTTTCACTCTCTACTAGTCAATATCGTGCTCTGAATCGCTTCCCATATCCGAAACTTCGAGGGTTAGAACATTTTATTTCGTATTTGCGTCCCTTTTATGGCAAGAAAATAAGTTTTTGTTTACTTATATTTGCGATTTTTTTCGTTATTCGTCCATTCATTCCTTCCATGACAGCCTATTTAGTATTTTCGGTACTTGTAGGGCTCGAAATCGGGTTTTTTTTTGTTTATGATTTGCGTTTGTGGTTGAAATTTTGATTTAGGGCTTCAGGGTTTCTGTTTTCGGTTGTGTTTGCGTGGGTTTGTGTGGGTTGATGTTTTCTGCTGCGTTTGTTATCGTTGTGTGGGTTTTCTACAAGGAAGTTTTAAGGGTTTAGAAATTTGTGTTGAACCACGGCCGTTAACGCAACAGTGGTTTTTGAACGATGCATTGGTTTTGGGCAAATTAATGGGCGCGTTAGCGGTCGTGGTTCAACGCAAATTTCATGGCCGTGGTTTTTGGCTGTGGTTAAAATGATTGCTTGACCACGGCCATGAAAAAGAGTACCACGACATTGGTTCTGTCCAAATTCACGGTCGTACCACGGCCATGGTCGTGACCTTGAAATTTAACAGAATCAACATCTAGCCCACCCATGACGCCACCTTCGTACATCGTACTAGCCTCGTTCCACTTGCCACCATAGATCACAAATAGTCGACGCATCCTGCATGGAGAATAATAATAACAAATCAAAGTCACCACGACCGTGTTAGTTTCAAGACACGACCATAATATAAAGCACAAACACGAGTGGAGGCACATAATCGAACATTAGAGGACCACGGTCGAGGGAACATACAGCCATGGCCCCCGGGAACATGTCACAACGGCCATGAAACAGACGATAAGCACCACGGTCGAGGGAATTTGCAACCACTGCCATGAATCAAACAATAAAGGACCACGGCGAAGGAACATGCTACCACGACCATTAATCAAACGATAAACACCACGGCCGAGGGAATTTTCAACCATGGCCATGAATCAAACAATAAAGTACCACGACGAAGGAACGTGCTACCATGGCCATTAATCACACGATAAACACCACGACCGAGGGAATTTGCAACCACGGCCATGAATCAAACAATTAAGAACCACGGTCGATGTAACATGTTACCACGGCCATTAATCACACAACCACGGCCGTGGTCCTACCAAAACACCCCGGTCACGAATCGACAAAATGGACCATGGTCGTGAACCGATCAAGGTTATCTGTATGCAATCGACCTAAAACCACGACCATTAATCAGAAAACCATTGACCACGGCCATGAATCATTGACTTACGTAACTTCTTTTACCCACAAAAATACTGATAAAAATTCAGAAATTCCATTTACTCCAACTAAATACATCATATTCTAGACGAATAGAAAACAATATTATGAACCAATAAAAAACTAACCTTGTTCAAGATGTCAGAGATGAAAAATTGACTTCCTTTAATGGATTCAAGATGTGAAAAATGTTGGAAAAGGTATGGAAGTTATTCAAAATCACGTGAAAGATGTGCTTCTGGACAATACAGACTGAAACATACTTTTATTCTCTGCAATCGGTGAGAATGTGTGGGTATATAATAAATGATAGTACAAAAATTTGGTGGGGGAATTATTAAGTTGGTGGTACTTTAATAAATTCATGGCCATGAATCAAGTGAAACTCGCCCATGGTTTTAATTACACCAACCTACGTGATTCCGTGGCAGATTTGTTGTAGTTCAATTCATTTTGGGGTATATTTGTAATTACAGACTCTCTGAAATGTCAGAAAAGTTAAAATTGGGTCAGTTGAGTCAAGTTTTATAATTTAGGTCATTTGAGCACAATGGAAACTTTTTCAGGTGAATTGAGTCAATTTCCTATTTGAAATGTTATTCTCGTTACTGTTGGTGTTGTAGATCTAAAGAATGAGAGATATTATAAATATTTATGAAAAATAAATATTTCAGCCATGCCAATCACAAACCCAATTAAGAGTTTGGTAAGATTGTGTAGACACTTAAGCTTCCTACTCGTAGTAGAACCAATCGACCCGAATTTTAAAGTTGGTGTAAAAAATCTTCTTAAACCAAGTTCCTGTATACTTTTTATTTTTTATTTTTTATTTTTTATTTTTTTTATTTGACCCGAAGGATTTTATTTGACTTAAATTATTTAAATTATTTGGTTCATATAATTTGAGTATAGTTTTAATTTTATTCTTTAAGGTCTTAAAATTTTCAATTTAATCCTTAAGATTGATCTTACTTTCAATTTAATTCGTCTTATTTGATTAACTCAATATTTTTTTCCACTAGAAAAAATCCACATATTTCCCTTTCAATTTTTTACTTGGCCTAAAATCATAATATAGTCAATTAACATATTTAGTCAAAATAGGAAAA
This sequence comes from Momordica charantia, assembly GCF_013281855.1. Classification (NCBI taxonomy): domain Eukaryota; kingdom Viridiplantae; phylum Streptophyta; class Magnoliopsida; order Cucurbitales; family Cucurbitaceae; genus Momordica; species Momordica charantia. Next base: position 24,490,230 of record NW_028275167.1, on the reverse strand, counting down.
ATCAAATTTCATGCTCATGACCAAAAATAGATATATATCATAAGGGGCTGACAAATAATTTTTTTCTAATTTTGTATCAATTTTACATTAGTAAAACAATATCAACTACAGCCCCCTTGATTTCCATCTAGATTCTAAAATCTACCAAATACAATTTTAGAAATCAATAGAACTTGATGATTGAAAAGTTGTTCAATGTAACGAATGTTTTCTTCTTCTTCCTATATCATGCAGTTCATCCAATAAGTTCTGAACTTCAGAAGTCATCGGACATGATCACGGCGGTTCGAGTTTCGCTCGTTCTTTGCGCCGTTATCTACTGCGCGATTGGCGCTTTCGGGTACCTGTTATTTGGGGACTCAATAATGTCAGACATTCTAACCAACTTTGATGAGAGTTCTGATTCAACAACAGGAACTTTGTTGAATGATGTGGTGAGATTAAGCTATGCACTTCATCTTATGCTGGTTTACCCTCTGCTCAACTTCTCACTAAGGTTCAATATAAATGAGTACCTGTTCCCAAAGAAGCCTCCTTTGGCCACAGATTCAACAAGGTTTTTGGCCATAACAATGGCTTTGCTCTTCTTCACCTACTTGGCTGCAATAGTGTTCCCAAACATATGGTCTATTTTTCAGTTCATGGGCTCAACTTCAGCTGCCTGCCTCGCCTTCATCTTCCCCGGCGCTGTCGCTCTCAGGTACTCCGATCGACCTCGAATGCTTATATTTTGGAATTATAAGGCTAAATTATACAAAATGACCTTGAACTATGTAGTTCTAGTTGGATGGGATTTTGTCTTTTAAAAGTTTTAATTTGATACAAAAGGACCCTTGGTAACGGTAATATATAATTGAATGTTTTAATACATTATGAAAGAAAAATGGAAACAAAGAACAAAGATTAGGGGGGCCCACATGTTATATTAAAAAAGTAATAAATAAATAATAAGATTAGGGGCATGATGAAATCAAATATTTATTACAAACACCTAATATATATGTGGTTAATTTGTTTCAATTTTTGTTTCAATATTTTAAATGTTTCAATTTTAACCCTCAATATTTTAGTTTCATAATACATTGTCTTAACAGATATTTCTTAATCGCGAAGGGCTTTTGTGAAACAAATCTCTTTTAAAATGCTGGGGTTAAAACGTGTTAACTTTTTTTTAGTACAATATGTTGGGGTGGGAGATCGAGCCCACAAACTCTTGATTTGAGATACATACCAATTACTGTTAGCTATGCTCGCTTTGTTAACTTGGTCATTATGGTCAGTGTTTAGTTTTGATATGGTCTCTACAATTTGGATTTAACTTCAATTTAGTCCCTATAGTTTTAAAATTCGAATTTGGTTCTTATGGTTTGAATTTGATTCCTAGATTTTGTTAAACTTCACAAATCGACTTGTTCTATCATATTTTTTTTTCACATGATATGGGAAGAGTTTTCGAGTGGGAAGAATGCAATTTAGGGACCACTTGTGAGATTCAGTAAAATCATTGGCCAAATTGAAACTTCTGAATTGAAACTAAGCTCAAACAAAATTTATGGTTAAAATAAAAGTTTAGTCTTTGAACATTTAAGGTTGAGTCTAATATGTCTCTAAACTGTAAGAAATATCTAATAGATCCCTTAAATTTCAATTTTGTATTTAATGTCTCTCTTAACTTTTAATTTTGTGTCTAATATGTCGTTGAACTTTTAAAGTATTTAATATGTTTGTAAATTTTCAATTTTGTATCTAATAGATCCCCCAGTTTATTAGATATTTTTTAAAAATTCACATACCTATTAGACACAAAATTGAGGTATTAGAGCTCTATTAGACATATAATTCAACCTTATATCTAATAAATCTACGAATGTTAATAAATGTGTAATAGGCAAGGAGTTTACTCGACACAAAAATTAAGGTTTAGGTATCTAGTTGGACACAAAATTGAGAGTTAAAAGGAACCCTTTAATAACACTTTTAAACTTCAGAGCCTTATTAGGTACAAAATTATTCAAAGTTCAGAGGGTTATGATCAGATAAAATTTTAAATTTAGTTAAATTTTAGTTATTTTTGTTTGGTCATGTAGGGATGTGAATGGAATATCAACAAAAAGGGACAAGGTGGTTGCTTCAGTAATGGTAACTCTGGCAGTGGCAACCAGCATTATTGCCATTGCTACAAACATAAACAAGGCATTGAGCAATTCTTAAGGTATCAAATTATTATGGAAGTTCCATTATTTTTGTTTTTGGGGGTGATAGAATATTTTTGGTTGTATAGTTTAGTAAATATTCTCTCCCTTATTATTTTTAGTTCAGAAGCGGATTCGAAATTTCAACACCTTTACAGAGGTAAGTAATTAATGTCTTAACCAATTGAATTATGTTTATCGACTTCTCCCTCCACTCCTTTGTAGTTTAGTTTCATATATTTTAAAAATGCAAAAGTTGTTTGTATCAAGATAAAATATGAAAGTCGAACTAAGCATATATAACATTCAACTCGTTAGACATTGATATACGTATATATTAATATTGGTTGATGTTGTGGGAAACTAAAAAGTTTGTAAAATAAGAAAAAATTATTAGTTCAAAACTAATTTTTAAAATATTGTAGTTTTGATTTCATCTCTTGAAGAAATGATCTTGTTCGAGTGGCCAAACACTGTTTCTTCAAGGTACGAATTTGCCACATACAGCAAGGTGAAAAAACAATTTTGTTTTGCTCCAAGTAAAACAAAAATATTTAAAAAAATTATTTCTGAAATAATGATATTTAAATAATTAAGTTTTCCTAAGCTAAGGTAGTTATTTGCTTCTTCATAGAAATTTTCAAATTTCTTTTCTTTATTATATATACTTAGAAAATAATACAATTTTATTTTCTAAAATCCATAATATAACTTTTTTTTAATTATTACAAATTTACAATCATAAAGAATGATGAGACCGGCTTGTTTACCATTTTTTAAGTTTGAAAACTTTGCTTCTACTTAAAAGTTAGATCTACAGTTTAAGAACTTATAAAATATAGTTTTCCAAAAACTTATTTTAAAAACAATTTGACTAAGATTTCAAAAATATTGTTAAAATGTAAAATAAAACAAAGAAATAAATTAATAAACTTCAACTGCATTACCTTTTACCTTTCAAAAAAAAAAAACTGCATTACCTTCTAAAGCAAATATTGGAAACAAAATTATAATTAAAATAAACTATAAAACCGATAATTTTTGTGTGAATTTGCCCATTCCCATATAAGAATTTTTTAACATGGATCTCGATTCCCAAACTGAAGAACGAGGTGCAGACGAGGGACTGAAATTTTCATGTGCATGGACATCCTTACTTTCGCCCTACATCATTATTGTCCTACCCCCTTATCATCTCTGGTGTACTTCTCACTGATATACATTTTCAATTTTCTAAATTTTTAATAATTGAAAACTAAAAAGGGTTACTAAACATTTTTGGTTTTATGTTTTTTAAAAACAGAAAGCAGTTATCAAATATATGTGACTTTTGTTTTTTAAAAACAGAGAACTAAAAATCAAAAACAAAAACGAGAAAGATCAAAAACCAAATATCCAATTTACTTTATCTTCCATGGTCGAAACCTCATGTCGAAGAAGCTGGATTGATGTCACTAAGTCAGATTCGCCCCGTTTGATTTTTTTGTTTTTAGTTTTTGTGTTTTTAGTTTTTGGTTTTCTATTTCTTAAAAACAAAAAATATATAGGTTTGATAACCATCTTTTTTTACCTTGGTAATCATTTTTAGTTTTCTGTTTTAAAAAGTTAGAAAATTGAAAATACATATTAGAGACAGAAAATTATATGTAGAGTAGAGATGACAATGGTGTGGGTGCGGAGTGAGGATGTTCTCTCTCATTCTCGTACTCGTGAAAATTTTTAATAACTGTCCTTACCTCGTTCTTCGATCCGGGAGATATTCTCGAGAAAAATTATCATTTTTATAATTGTTTTTAATTATTTTTAGAATTTAAAAAATAAAAAAATGTAATAAATATATATTAATTAATTAAAAATGGAATCAGTGATGGGATCGGGACATACATTTTCTATTTTTGGACCTTGACCCTATGGAAATTTTTGTATCCCTAATGTAGAAACATGAAAATAAAAGTCCAGAGAGATGAAAATAAACTTTTGAAAGATAAATTTTAAAGATATGAATAAAAAATAAAAAAAAACTTAGTGAAAAAAAAGTTAAAGACAATATTCAGAATATAATTTTTAGAGAAAATAAATAAATATATTGATAAATAAAAATTACAGCAAAAGAAAATTGAACTAGAAAATAATATATAATTTTCATTGGAAAAAATAGAGTAAGAAGAAAAAAGAAAAGTTTTAAAAGACTAAAGGTTATAGAGAAAAATATTATGAAAAAAGTATTAAATTTTTAAAGAGAAATGAAATTGATCTATTATAAAAAAGAATAAAAAATAAAACTACACATCAATGAAAATTTTGAAGAGAGATAAATAATAATAAAAATTCAAAACATGAAAGTTTCGTAGAGAGAAAAAAAATTGTAAAGAGAAATTTAAAAAGAAAACAAATTTTATAATGAAAAAGAAATCTTTTTCAGAGATAAGTATGATAAAGAAAAAAAGTTCAGTATTAGAAAAAAATTCAAATTTTGAAAAACGGAAACGTGATTTTGAAAACTACTCTTTTTTTTTTTTTTTAATTCACACCGAATTTCAAAATAGATTTTAAAAAAAATAGAAAATTGAATTGATTATCTTATTTTTTAAAAAAATTTAAAATCAAAAGTAAAAACTAAAAACAAAAGGTAATTATTTTATTGACAAATTCCTTAAAGTTTCATTCTTACCTTATTCTGATCTATTTATTATATTTAAGATAAATCAAGTATTAAGATCTTTTTTATTTGTGACATAGATCAAGTAAACTAATTTGAAGAATATCATTCTTATTTCTATCACTCTAATTTATTTTTCTCTGGTATGTGTATCTCTCATTTTTTATCACTCTAAAATTTTTTCTTTTTTAATTTTTCCACCACTCTTTCTGATTTATATTTATTTTTCAAATAATATCTCTCTAATCTATCTATGAGATCTTCTTAACTTTTCTATCTCTAACATATTTCTTATTATCTCATTTTTCTTTCTCTAAAATTTTTCTCACCAAATAAGTTTTTTTCTCTAACATATCTCTCTACTTTTAAAAATAGAAAATGTTATTGATTTTATGTTTTTTAAGAATATATTCTCTTTTTGGTTTTTTTTGGCTAATAAAAAAATGAAACTTAGAAATATATAAAAAAATTTATCAAATCCGACATATAAATAAAAAATTTGGAAAACAACAAATGAGGAGTCTAATTTCGTGTTCGACTAAAACTTTTAAAAGGAGAAAAAATCATTTTCAAAAAATAAAATAAAAAGAAAAAAAGAACAAGTAATTAAACGTGCCTTTAATAAATTTTAATTATCATGATGAATGCGTATATGATTACACAACATTTCATATTATATAATATTTTTCTTTTCTTTTCTTTTCTTTTTGTAATGTATTGCATTATCTTTATCATTATCCACCCTCAATGGTCCATTTTCCTCCACGTGGCATAGTTGCTTCGATTTTATTGATTTAAGAATACGATTAAATTACCAATTTAGTAATTTGGTGTTTACGAACTAAAAAGTTTTAATTTAGTTTTTAGAGTTGGATTAAATTTTATAATGTGTCAGTCGGAAAATTAGGCGCTCCACGCAATTTCTCCCTCCATAGTTATATCCAAATAAATAGTCAACCAAACAATATATGAGAAAATAGGGAAAGTAATAACGAAACAACATAATTATACTAGTTTGCCTAATAGCTACGTCCAGTCTTCCGCTCAAATGCGGATTTCACTAATATGAGAATTGGATACAAGTAAGAACTCAAATATCCCCTAGTTATTCACCCTCTAGAGATCTCAACAAAAGCAAATGGCTTCTAAGTATTCTAAGCACTATGTTTAAGTACAGGAATGAAATAACTCACAAAGTATCGAGAACTAATTATCCCAAACAATGATCTTGATCTGTCATCTTTGTGTGCTACCAACGTTTGAATTGCTACCTTTGAGTTGCCACAAAAACTCTCCCAAATTTGGCTGAAAATAATCCCTATAACTTCACTTAAATGAAAAACAAATGATTATTTAAATTCTTGCCATAGTGTTGAGACGCTACAATTGGCATCTCAACGCTACGGATGTTGCACTGTCAAACGCAAACCCTTGTGCACCTCTCTGATTTTCCACCTATATGTCACTATGTTGAGATGCTCTCTGCAATGTCTCAATGTTGCCCCTTCTGGCAAGCTAGTTCATGCAGCAAAAATTTCAATTTCATTCCTCAATGCTTCCAATTCTTTTTCAATTGCGGTTTGGCTCCATCAATCCCAACAGTGTTCTTACATTATTTTTTTACCCACATGAAAATCCATTCATTTTTTCCTATTTTTTATTTGGTTGTAAACTCCAAAAGTCCACCAGTAACATTTTTGTTTCTTAGATTCTACTCCTTTTTTTGTTTCCTATTTTTTTAATAAGTAAACAACATAGTTGGATAATTATTTCTTGTTTTTTTATTATTATTAAAAAAATAGAAACTTTCTCTAGATTAATTAATTTTTAAATTAAATATTTGAAATGTGTATGTTTTATTTATTATTTATTTTATAAGTCAAGAATGATAAAATAGTATTTTTATTTATGTTTTGGAAAAACTTAAAAACATGAACAAGAAACTTGATTATGTTCTTTCAAAAATTTCTACAAAATTTTGAATCTTTTCTTACAAATGAGAAACAACTATCAAATACTTATGGTTTTCAAAAATTTGAAATTAGAAATCAGACCAAGAACATTACCGAACATGCTCTAATTAATTCGTAAATATTATCACTCAAAATACTAGTTTGAAATAACAGAGATGTGATGTGCTCTGCGAAAATTTTAAATAAACCATATAAACAAAATAGAAACTCTTAAAACTACATAGTATGATTGAAACTTTAAAAATTATATAAACTGAAACTAGACCAAGTAACTTGAACCCTTAAACAACTCAACCAATCTCTCTCTACTAAGCATGTAGTTACCTACCTTTACGGATTGTGAACCGCAAATTCAAATGAAATTCCTCCCTCATGCCAACGTCGACATAGGATACTTTTGGCCACGAGATGTAATTTTTGTCGCCAAAAGTACCCTATGGCGACGAAATTTCAATTCGTCGCCAAAACTTCCGTCACCAAAAAATAAAATTCTTGTAGTGAACGGGAATTTAAGGGTATGCAAAATTATTAATCTTCAACTTAAAGTTTACTATTGGACAGGACATTGACAAAATCTTCGGAGTACTAATTCTTTTTTGCAGACCTTTTATCTTAGGATGTTCTCGAATATCTATTACTAATATTGTAAAATATAAATTTATCATCGACTAATTTTAACATTTACCAACCAGAAGTGTGTAATTGAAAATATTAAAAAATAAAGACTATATTAGAAAAACACTATAAATATATGAGATTAAAACATTATTTAAAAATAATAATAAGTATTAAAAAAAATGTAACTCCAATAATTGGATTGAGGTCACTATTTCTCCCGTCATCCCCAAGTTGTTGTCAATAAAAACAAAATTTAAATACTATTTTAATTCATCCACTTTTAACTTCATACTTCATTTTAATTTTTATATTTTTTAAATCATCTATTTTATCCTTCTACTTTTATTTACTTTTTCTTTTTTGACATCCGTGAGTATTTGGGTCAACTTACACGTACTTCGACCAATCTTACTGAGCAACCATATGACCCTACAACATCTAGTTATGATTCTTTCTACTTTTAACTTTTATTCATTTTAATCTCTATACTTTAAAAACATATTTTTCTTATCCCTTTAAAAAGTGGTCATTTTAGTTTCTTCATTTTTATTTTATAACATTCCTTTGGATCATAATTTTAGCATGATACTTTACTCGTAAAATTTCTTAAAATGTAGCCATAAAATCATATTTTAAAATTTTCATTAGGTATAAAATTTATATTAAAATTTTACAAAATAGACTAAAACAGTTATCTTTTAAAAGTATAAAGTTCAAAACAAACCTTTTTTCTTCCATAAGTATTAAGAACTAAAATAAACAAAAGTTAGAATTACAATCCCTCAAAATAGATATTTTAAAAAAAATATATACTAAAATGTGAATTAAAGTTCAAAATGCAATAACTAGAAAAGAAAAAACCGTGTTTATTTAAACCAAAAAATGATAACACAAAAAAACATGTCGGCAAACCGAAAGAAACATATCGATATCTTTATGTCCGGACAACCACAAGCATTTAACCCCAAAAAGAAATAATTTCATAAATAAAAACAACAAAATGCCTCAAGAAAAATGGGGGAAAAAGGAAATAAAAGTTCATGCTCATCATCATATAAATAAATACACATTATGCTGACGTGGAGCCGATGCTATGCTTTTAGATAAATGTGATTTAATTTTTATTCCATAATCTTAATTTTATATAGTTTAGTATTGGTAAAAAGGTTAATTACTAATTAAAAAACAATGTCATCTTGTCACATCATTATTTTACTACGACATTCTTTTTCTGTTAAGAGCAATCAAATCTTAAAAGGTAGAGATCAAATAGAATTTTAATCCAATTTTTAAAAATAATCATTTACATAATTTCTTATTTGCAAAATGAGTTTATTTATTTATTATTTTTTTACAAGAATATAACATTATAAATATGAATCGAGAAATCTGATGATATGTTGGAGTTATATTAAATTTATCGGGTAAATTTTATTGTTATTAAATCATATAAACACTCTCAATCATTGATTTTAATAGGCTGCCATTATTGCCCTTCACTAGCCAAACGGGCACAAGCATCTACCCATCATCTAGGCCTCATACATTTCTTTTTATTTATATTTATTGTTTTGATCTAGTTTCTAAATTTCTTTTTTAAGGTATATTTTCATCTTTTAACTAACTTGTTAAATTGTTAATCATGGTTGTAACCAATATTTTTTATACTTCGATGACTTTGACACGATATCAAAATAATTATAATAACAATAACAATAAATTCAAAATAAGATGAAGAATGTCCGATATAACTCTAGTAAGAAGCTAGAACTTTTGATGTAGTGTACTTTTATTGGTCCACTATTCGACTGGTCAGAGAGGTAAACAGATTAAAGTGTATATATTTGATCAAAAAGTTGTGTTATTTGAATCTAGATTCCGTAGAAAATATACAAATAAAAAGTCCAACATAAGAATTAATAGAATTTTTACTATCCGCCTTTCATTTGCTTCTCTTCGATAGGTTTTCGACCTAATTCTTCTTCTTACAGATCAACTTCTTATAAAAAAGATATAGTCATATATATATATTTTCCATCAAAAAGTTCGAGTCAACAAGTAAGAACCTACCACATATGGAGACATTTTGGTAAATTCCTCTCTCTCCCCCATGATCCACCATTACCATTAATGGTGGAATATAAATATTATATTAGCCACCCATATCGTCGCGTACGGGAAGATTTGACGTCTCTGTTTTTCTTCTTTCTTCGTCTTTTCCACCGTTATTCTCTCCAGGTTTTCATTGACTCACTGCCGGGATGTCGCCGGCGCCGGAGAACGTACCTCTCCTGCCGGCGAAGAAGCCGGCTTCGAAGACTGCGTCGGTCTCCGGCGCTGTGTTCAACGTCTCCACCAGCATAATCGGCGCTGGAATCATGTCGATTCCCTTCGCTCTTAAGGTCCTCGGCGTAATCCCCGCCCTCGTCCTGATCGTGTTCGTGGCTTTCATGACCGACATATCGGTGGAGATTTTGCTCAGATTCACTCATTCCGGCGTCTCCACCACCTACGCCGGCTTGATGAAGGAGTCGTTTGGTCCGATTGGTTCGGTTGCTACACAGGTTTGTGTCATGGTTACCAATCTCGGTTGCTTGATCATGTACCAGATTATAATAGGTAAGTTCTCCGAACTTTAGAGATTAATTATTGATTGTTGATTTACTTGCTTTGTAGTTTGTAGTTTAAGATTAGGGCTGGAAATTATCATCATCTGATTTGATTGGCGATGGTGAAATCGCATAGTGTTTTTCGATTCCTCTTGTTATTCTTTTGAATTTGAGATTAATTTCCGATTTGTTTCGTAATCGAACAAATGTCGGAATCGGAATCGGAATCATCTCTCTCCTTCCCATCTCTCTGATTTTGCTCTGATCTGTGGAATTTCCAGGGGACGTGCTCTCCGGAAACAAGGAAGGAGGAGAGGTGCATTTAGGAGTTCTGCAAGAATGGTTTGGGCATCACTGGTGGAACACCAGAGAGTTCTCAATCCTTTTCACTCTCGTCTTCGTTCTGCTTCCTTTGGTTCTTTTCCGACGCGTTGGTCAGTAACCTGAAACTATCGAATCATGTCGATTAATCAATCTTCTGATTCTTGTTCGTTGTTGCTTTAATTGCGGCCAATTCGGATTTGTTTGTTTCAGATTCTCTGAGTTTCAGTTCGTTTATATCAGTTGTTCTGGCCGTGGTTTTCGTGGGGATAAGCTCTGTAATGGCGATAATGGCGCTGGTTCAAGGCAAAACGAAGAGCACCAGATTGTTACCGGAGCTGGATAATCAAACCTCCTTCTTCGACCTTTTCACTGCTGTGCCTGTTCTTGTCACAGCTTTCACTTTCCATTTCAATGGTGAGTAACAACCAAAAAACCCTATCCTGTAGCTGTAATTAAATTAGCTGTTCAATTATGTTCGGTATGTTTCCCGGTCTAACCGAACCGGAACTGATAAGAAAGAGGAAATTAAAACTGAATATAGGTTTATAGGCTCAGGCGGGGGCGGTGAGTCTTGTCTAGCTATGAGGTGTCAAAGACTAGAGAGAGAACTAAAATTATCGATTATAATAATCTTAAGATAAATTTTTTTTTAATTCGAAATTATGATTCTTTCATGGCATACGCTTAAAAATAGGTATTTTAATTAATTGAGTTATATTGAAGATAGGGTTAAAATCCACCCATTTTGATTGATTTTTACCGTATTATAAATTGAAATTCGAAACAATTGATCATGGATCAAACCGAACAACCTTGAATCGACCAATCGATTGTTGGTTTGATCAATTTTACAAGTTTTGTCGGTTCTAATTTGCCAAACCTAGGAGAGAATGAGAGTTTTTTTTTTTAATTAGTTTTCATTTTTATGATTTTTTTAATTAAAAAAAAGAGTAGAATGATTTTCCATTTGTGGTCCAATGTGTGAGAATCAATAAAAGATTTTCAAAAATATTATAATCTTATGTAAAACGTTCTTTTTTCTCAATCGTTTGTTATATTAGCCCCACCACTTTTCTTTTAACTAATTTATTTACTCCTTTCGTTCCCTTTTTTCTAGCATGTGGACCGTTAATTTTCGCCACAGGATCGGGACACATTTTGTACAGAAATTTCCCTGTCCCCGTTTCCCCTTATATAAAGTCTAATTTTTATTCGACTGAGATGAAAGATTCTATTGTTTTTATTAGATGGTTTTAGAATTTTTCGTCTGAATAAGAATTCTCTGTAGAAATCTATCCAGTAGATGGAGATTCATCATTAGAAATTAAGCATTTAATTAGAATTTGTATGTTATTCTTCATTCCACAAATTTTATTTTTGATTTATTCGTTCCTATTTGATAAAAGAATCTTTCTTTTATATTGGTAGTTCATCCAATAAGCTCTGAGCTCCAAAAGCCATCACACATGATCACGGCAGTTCGGATCGCGCTCCTTCTGTGCGCTGTTATCTACTTCGTGATCGGCATTTTTGGGTACCTACTATTTGGGGACTCGTTAATGTCAGATATTCTGATGAACTTTGATGAGAGTCCTGATTCAGAATTTGGAGCTTTGTTGAATGATGTGGTGAGATTAAGCTATGCAGTTCATCTAATGCTGGTTTTCCCTTTGCAAAACTTCCCCCTGAGGTCCAATATAAATGAATTCCTGTTCCCAAAGAAGCCTCCTTTGGCCACGGATACAAAAAGGTTTCTGGCCATAACTCTGGCTTTGCTGGTCTTCTCCTACTTGGCTGCAATAGCATTCCCAAACATATGGTATATTTTTCAGTTCATGGGCTCAACTACAGCTGTCTGTCTCGCCTTCATCTTCCCCGGCGCCATCGCTCTTAGGTACAAATTTTACCTCCTCTCATGCATTAACTTAAGCCTTTTTAAATCTATGAATCATTTAGGGTGGTACGAAATAGAATGTTATAAGTTTAAATCTCTACAGTATTATTTTATTGACAAATCTAGGGAGTATGCTGAGAACATTTTAGATCTATTAGCATAAGTTTTTAATTCTATGAGAATCATGTTTCCATTTTTAGGTTGATAACTTGTTTAGTTGGATGAGTTTTTAGAATAACTTGATAAGGTATAGTAAATAGAAATAATATTTTGTTATTTCTTTTTTCTTTTCTGTTTTGATAAATTTACTGCTAATTTATAGACACCATTTATTTTTTAGTGGAACTCAATTTAAATGTTGGAAGAGAAAAATTGGAAACACAAGTAAAATACATCTTTTCAAACAATTTTTAGAGGAAAAAAAACACACACACACTCAAATAGCCTCTTTTATGTGATTAAACATTCAAACTTTTTACTTTACAATGTTATCTTCAGTTCATTGTCGTGTTAATAGTCAGCCTAATCACATATGATCATGAGAATATATTAAAAAAGATTAAATTTACACGCAACGTATCAAATTTAAGCATTTGAGTTGAATTTTAACCAAAATTTCTTTGGTTATGTAGGGATGTGAATGGAATATCAACAAAGAAGGACAAGTTGGTTGCTTCAATAATGGTAATTCTGGCAGTAGCGACCAGCACCATTGCCATTTCTACGAACATAAACAATGCATTGAAAAGTAAGTCTTAGATATCGTTAATTGTTTTGAAAGTTCCAATTCTTTGTGTTCTGGAGTTGATGATTGGTTGTATAGTTTGTAAACACTATTTTTTTGCCATTTTAAGTTCAGTTTTGTATGTTAATCTGAGCCCAGCTCTTGGTTAAGGTAGGTCGATTTGAACCAAAAAAAAAGGGAATAAAAGTTCAGGTTTTGTATATTTGAAAGATGTAATGTTAAATTGTGAGTGGGTTTTCTAAGTTCTGTATTTGTTTGTGAGAAATTGATTGCAAATATTGTGTAAGGTCAATTAAACTTTGGGTCTGAAAATTACATCTGAAAATGCCAAAAGAGGGGTCCTTAATCTGAAAATCAAATATGAAAACATGAGCAAAAGGGTGATGCATCAATTTTATTCCTAAAAGCATAACAAAGCTAGTTTCAGCATCTCAATTCTTTCCAAGAAAACCCGCTTTGTTAAACAGGAGAGGTTCCCGCAACGACGAGATAACTACTTATAAAGTATCTCAACCCGAGAAAACCCGCTTTGCAAGAATGTAAAACAGACAGTAAAAAAATGTACAACGCCCGTCTTGAATTTCCACCACTCATTTGAAGTGAATGCAGTTCATAACCTTGTGATATCTTTAGAGGCTTCATGGCTTCATCTTGATACCCCCACACTAAACAACTACAAATGAAATAAATAAAACTCTTACATGTCAAGACGAGACATCGTATCTAAGATCTTCAAATCTCTTTATTAGGTTGGACTTGAACTCGTTCAGTTTCGTATCTTCAACCGAATCCGGAGTAGATTTAATAACCAAGATTGCCCCTGCTTTATGCAGAGCACTGACAGCTTCATCTGAAAAAGTATATAAAGAAAAACTAAAAAACGAAAATGAACGTTTTGAAATGGATGCAGAAAACCACCTATATCGTCATGGTTTCTAAATTTAGGAGGAAATGCAAAATCATTGTGTTAATTTCAAGATCAGAACTCGGGCAATAGAGACCCAGCATCACAAATCCAGATGTGATATTCATATTTATGTATTCAAATCCTACGCTAAAAACTTGTCGCTCGTAGAGAAGATTAAAACTAAAGCGTAAACAATAAGTTAAAGTAATACTGGTATGAATTAGAATTCGGACCTGAATGAGAGATGGCATGTAAAGCCTTCAAAGCTTCCTTACGCGTGCGGTCGTCTTTGGCAGCCCCCAACATGTTTAAGAGCTCTTGAGCTCCACCCATCTCCACTATTTTCATTCTTCTTTTATCTGTAATTGCAAAGAATGAAAAGGCTTGTAATCAGATCTCAGCAGTAAACTTAACAGGCTTTTCCTTGCAAGAAAAGTCAGTTGAGATTCTGAAAGTTACCAATAAATTAAGTGCAATAAGGTAAAACTAGAGATGGACTATATTCACTCTTAAACATTTTTCAATTGGTCTTCTAAAATTGGCAAATTTTCATCTAATCTGCAAGGATAAAGAGGATAAAGGTTGAAAAAGTTTGATCGGAAGTCTTTTTTTAATGAGAAATCGGACTTTGACTAACGAAGAATACGCAAGGGCATACGAAAACAACCCAACGAAAGGAGGCCCACCTAAAGAAAGGGGCTCCAATCCGAAAGAATAACACCTAGGAGACAATTACAAAACAACTTAGAAACCGACTCCACAGGGAAGTACTAAATCTAATCATCTCTCACACATACTCCCAAGATCTCTCCATCCCCTAAAAATTATATTCTCTCCCCATCCAAATTCCCACAAAATAGCAAAGACTTTTAAAAGAAACAGGCCACTACTCCTCTAACTGACCATAAAATAGCAAAGAAATAAGCCTGCCAGAGAAATTTCCTTTGGGAGGAGACAACAGAACCTCCTCCATCAAAGCCCACCAATCCTGGTTATAATCCCTCTATCAAAGACGACAAAAAGCTTGATGAAAGGTTAGCAAGCAAAATCTGTAAAAAAAGGTTTGCAGATAAGTTTAAGATCAAGTTTCTATGAGAGAGAAAGGGTAAATGTATGATCCCTTCTTGAAAGACACTTCTTTTATTTTCCAATGTAGTAAGAAGTTCCTGACATCTTTTTATGCTGGAATATGACCCAATAGCTGATTTAGTTAATCAATCAGCAATTTAACTCGCCAACGTTTTTATCTCACGCAATTTTAAGTTGTGTTCAAAAGAGCTTCCCGAAACATAACTTCTTATTGATATTATGAAAAGTTACAAGTAGAAACAAAAGGACATCCAGAAAAAAACAACTTCCTTGGGAGCAAAAGAAACATTCGGTTCCTCAAACAGCCACAAAAAGAAACAAAAAGGGAACATCCAAGCACAAGCCAAAAAGATTCTAAAGAAACGAAGATCAAAAGAGTTTGTTGATTAAATTTGAGGATTTATGAAAGCTACAATTATATATATTTATGATGGTTTCATGATTACTGAATCTCAATAAAAGGTCTTAGAACAATTTTAAAGAAACCTGGGGAGGAAAATGTGATGGGCTAACAAGATCTACTGTTGATCCTGGGACAAAGTTTCGACGACAGGTAGAAGTTTGAGACTAGTTTTACAATCAATAGTTTCAAAAGCTTTAACCAATTCAAGAGGGGGGAAGTGAGTATCGGTACCGTCTATCGAAAAACGAGCCAATCTAGATGCTCCCATCCTCTTAAACAATGGATCCTTGACTTGCAAGAGCGCCACAGATTGCTGCATCAAGTTATCCCCTGTAAGAACAAATCTAACTCAACACAACACCGTAAAGGATTCGAAAACTAGAAATATTTCACTTCAAAAGAAATCAAAAAAGCAATTTAGAGACATCGTTTACAGACCCATGTATGGAAAAATCTGGTAACCCAGAAATGTGGCAGTCCCAGCAAAGATTAGTTTCAATAACCATCCTACTTTTCTTTCAGCCTCCTTCTCGATCTCTGAAATTAACTCAATTTCAATCAGGCATTTAACAACAATCACAAGGAGCATGGAAACTCATCCAGTTCCTCTTACAAATTGAAAATATTCTTCTAAATCGACCCACACCTCCAAACTTTTCTCAATGAATCATCAAAACTCTAATTCAAAAACTTCTTCAACAAATGCCACAGAAGCACGAGCATGTGAAAATAAGATCAACAGTGTACAGAAATTTCTAATAATTGGTTGGTTACAGGGTTCTAAGATCGAAAAAACTAATGATATTAATTAAATGATAGCCATCTAATAAGAAACCCTTAATTCCCAGTTCGAGTGCATCATATGGGAAACCAAACAACCCATGTCTTCGGATGATAGAAAATAGATCGATTGCTTCGAAAGAAATCAAAAGAAAAAGAGAATTTACCGCTTTCGTTGTAAGCTGAAAAAGTGCGAAATTGCAGGGTCCGCACAGGCTCTCTTCTGCAGAGATACTGAAACAGAAGCGAGTAAGGGGAAAAAACCATGGAAGAAAATTCTCAAAATAGGAAGCTTGAGAGAGCGAGAGGAGAAATTTTACAGTGTTCAACTTCGATGCGAGCATGCTCATGGTGCACAACGGAAGCTCGGCCGCCGGCTCCGGCGCTGTGTCGATGGGCAATGTATGAAATTGCTTAGGTTGAGAGATTTGGATGGAAATAGCTTAAAGAAAGTTTAAAATATAGTTTTTTTTCTTTTTTTTTTCTTTTTTTTTGAAAAAAAAAACATACCCTTTATTTTATTATTATTTTATTTTCAATACAACATGTTGAGACTGAATTTGAACGATGTATATGTCAATTAGAGTTATGCTCGCTTTGACAAACATACTTTATTTGGTTCGTGAAATTTTTGGTATAGAAATACTTCTAAATGGATTATTGAGCTACTCTTATCCTTAGTTTACTAACTTTTTTTTTAAATAATTATAATTAGTATAAGTTTTTTATTCTACGCAAGAGTCATTAGTGGATGTGAGATTAAGTATAATTATTTCAAGTCAATTTTTTTCCTATGTCCCATGAGCATATTTATCAATATATAAATAACAAAAATGAAAAGTTTTATAATATGATTAGAACTTCTTTTAAATTTAATCTTTCAGGATACGAAATTATAAAGTTTAATTCTTGAATTTTAAGGTTGTATCTCTTAAAAAGTGTTTAATAGGTCTCGTGACTTTTAATTTTGTATATTCTTGACCTAATAGACATTTATCAAATTCATAAATTTTTTACACAAAATCAAAAGGTCACAGTTTTATTATGTCTAATAGTTATTTAAATTTTAAAAACTTGAAATTAAAAGTTCAAAAACTACTAGACAATTAAAGAGTAGGTTAAATAGTTGATCAAGGAAGCTAACACTAAATTAAAGTAAATTCTTAGAACAATATAATATAATGTATGTTTAAGTTATTTTAGTATCTATACTTTATCTTTTCTTTCAACTTTTATTTATTTTAGTAATTGTACTTTCGTATGATTGGTGCCACCATCGTTTCTATCCTCATCGTCGATTTTATAGAATATCGGCTAAGAGATGAAAAGAGTGCTGACATCTTCCTCCATTCGTGTTGTCGTCGCCATTTTTGTTAATTTGGTGTTTAATGCATTTGAATTTTTCGAAAAAATAAATAATTAAAAATCTCAAGTCAAAGATAGAAATTATAGTATGAATATAACTATAAAGATCTCAAGAAATTCAAGATAAAAATTATAGTGTGAATATACTTGAAATTACGCAGCGGTGGCCACGATAGAGCAATTAAATTTTTTTTTATTTATATTAAAATTAACACCAAATTTATAATTGTACGTAAAGAAATAATGTGGTAGCCCAACGGAGGGACGTACTCGTTGGATTATTAAAGTGTAAAAGAAAATGAAAATTACACATTGTGAATATTTTTTTTACAACAGTGGTTTTGTTTCTTATTTGATTAAAGTTACAAACTTATACATTTGTAACTCTATGGGTTAAAATCATACATAAGTTAAACTTAAGTTATTTCTTAAGCGAGAAACTTTTTATATTTATAGGTTAAAGTTACATATGTAAAAATGTTACCAAATGTTTTTAATTTTGTGTGAGAGGTTACATGTTTGGACAACTATATATAGTATATATAGTTGTGGTTTTGTTCGTTTTGAGATATCCAAGCATACCACAATTGGGTATTCTTTTCCTCCCACAAGAGTTCTCTCTTCTTTTGAGTTGTTATTCTTATTTATGTTGAGAGCAAACATCTAAAAGTTATGTCAGATCTGAGTAGTTCGAGATTGTTGTTTTATTAGGGTTAGTCGTTGTATCTTGTTGAGACGATTCGTTGTAGACTACTAGCAACTTGTGCATAGCAAATAATTATTTTCAGGTCAATGCTATTGAAGGGTGCCTCGACTATATTTATCAAGTTTGGTGTTCATCAAATTGTCATAACTATATTGTTTTTAGCCAGTTACATTGTAATCTGTTTACCAGTGTTATTTAGTTTATATATACATCGTATTTACCCAACAGTAATCAATTATTTATATACTTTTTTTGTTTTTTTTCCTTTGAGTTAGTGGTACAATGTGTAAATAAATATTTTGTTTAATTAGAGAAATCTTGCCCACGGTTTTTACTTTATTTTTCATGTTTATGCTTCTGCTTGGGCTTATACCTACTTAGGCCAGTTTGGAAAAATTGACATTTCATAAACATTTTTAAAATATATTTGAACAAATAACATCTTAAAAATACATTTGAGCAAATATCAATTAATTTTTGAATGAAAATTTGGCATAAATTGACATGGCGGAATCTAGAATAAATATATAACAATTAACAGGAAGGTTTACTCGGAAGAATTAACCAATCCTACAACAAATAAATATTTCTTTTTTGTACTGTCAGCTAATTGTTTCAAACAAACTTCCACATTAAATATCACATCGTTTTATATAATTTTCGATTTAAAATATTAATGAATGTTTGTCAAAAACTATTTTTAAAACATTTATGAAAGGTTATTGAAACTTTGCAAGTGATAAGAATAATTTTTAACAAAGGATAAACTTGGAAAATTGGACTGAATAGCCTTTTTCAAAGCCAACTATGAAATGTATCACTAACTCCAAATTTTATGTTTTCTAACAATTTGCTTACGTTACTTTTGTATGAAATTACAAATTATCCCTTCTTATCTTCTCTCTTATTCATTCTTCCATTTCTCTACGGATCATTTTCCCCTTTAGTGATTTGATTTTTTTTTTCACTATCAAATTTTTCAAGGACATGCACTCCTCTCTCTCCCTCTCTCTTTCTTCCATTTCTTTCTATACCACATCCCATTCGATTTTTTGTTTTCCTTTGATTTTGGATTTTTTTGTTTTGATTTTGAAGGCATGTACTTTTCCCTATCGTCTCTCTTCCTTATTTTTCATTCATCCCCTCCCAATGTTGAATCCATTATTGGAGCTTAAAATTCAAAAACAAAATAACAAATACACGCACAAAAGAATGGGTCACACCTAATAGAGAGGTAAAAACTCAATAAAAAACACCAAGAACAAAGAGTTCACATAAACCTCCCACATAAAAAAGAAAAAAACAGAACAGACAAAAAAATGCTCTCGCCCTCTCGCTCCCGCTCTCGACTCTCGACGTATGTCTTTCATCAGAAAAAATCGTAAATGGAGCGGCTTGTTGCTTGTTTTTCCAGAGAAGGTGAAGAAAAAAGAATGGGAATGGGAAGAGGCGGCTTAGGAGTGATAAGGAGGAAAATAACAATAAATATTTAGGGTTTTTTTGTATGGTGAGTAAATAAGAGAGAGAAAGTTAGTTGAATTTTTCAAGAAAGAGAGAATTTGTAACGAGAAATTGAAGAGAGTAAATACCATTTCATAATGAGTTTTTTAAAATTAAAATTAACTAAATCAAAAGCATTGATGCCCTATTATCCTAAGTTGGTCCTCGGCTTACACTGATGCCTGCAAATATTATGGAAACATTTTGTACAAAGAGCGAAATAAAAATGCACCATTTCGAGACCCATGAATAATAAAATGAAACTTTGAGTCAATCTAAATGAATAATAAAATGTGCAATTCTGCCACAATCCTTCCAAATACCCTCTCAAAAGTCAAAATACAAAATCACTATTTTTCCCTCGTTACAAATTACAATGAACAAAATAAATAAAGAGATGAATCAAAATTTTGAGATACAATTTCAACTGCTGCAATTATAATATGGAAAATTCCTCATTAAAACTCCAAAACCCAAGTATTTTTATATTTTTAATAATCCAAATATCTAATTAAAAATTGTATAGTTCTCCAGATTTATTAATTGTTTTTAAAAATTAACTGTTAATAAATTACATTAAATTAATTTTAAAGTACATCATATAAATTAGAGAAGGCCAAAGCAAAAACTCAGTAGCCCAATAATTCAGGCTCGGCCCATTTCGTTAAATTAAGGCAGGAGAAACCCTAGGTACCCAGATTTCATCTTCCTCTCATTTGTGCTCCACCGCCGGCTCCCCTTCGCCGCCGCCGCCGAATTCTAGTAGCTATCCGCTGATTGTCTACTCTATTGTTACGGGTATTCTACCAGTCTCCAACTATGTCTTTCTTCTCTTGAAAATCTAAAATTAGGACTTTTAGATTCAAATTAGGGCTTGTTTTGATTGACAAAACAACTTCAGCGTATTTATATTTGTAGAATATGGTTGGTTTTGATGAGTTTTTAGATTAAGATTACGTTGGTGAAGAGGAGGATAAGCCTTTTGTGATAATTGAAGTTCTCTTCCTCACATTAATCAATTACTAATTGTACTTTGAAATAAGAGCAGCTATGTGCTTGTTGTTTACAATTTTTTTTTTTGATAAAATAAACAATTAAAATTATCTAGAGAAAAATAGGCATAAAAAGATTCTAGATTTAACTTCTGTTTTTTATGAGAGTTTTAAAAAGAATAAAACAAGAGGAAATTATATCCTAATTGTCCTTTTTCAGAAAATTTTGAATTCGAGTTGATTAAGATTTACACTAAAAATTGAAGTTTGAACCTTCTAGTCAGCTTGATACAAAAAAATTCTTCTTGAAGTCTCCCGTATCCAGGCTTGGGTGTCGCTGGTAAAGCGCCTGACTCCCCGTTATTGAAAAAAAAAATTTCACACTAGAATTGAATAATATTGCAATTTTTACTCTAGATTCTGAGAAACATATTCGATATTTTATTTTTGTTCCTTTTCTTATTTATTATATTTATTTCACTTGCCACCGAAATCTGAGGGCTTTATGTCAATCCCTTTTCAGAAGAACCCTAGTTGAAACTGAGTCGCATGAAGGGTGGAAGAAAGAACTTGCAGAGGGCATCAGAGCAACATATCATTAGCCTTGAAGATGGCCATGGCATCATGCAGGTTGTCTCTATCCGTGGTTCCAATCTAATCGAGGTATCCTCCTCTTTCATCTTCGCTCCTGTTCTCTGTTGCTCCTACATTTTTGCCTACTCTTCTTCAAAGTTACTTCCTTACTTTGCAATCCAGCACTTCTCCTATTGTGTTGCATATATCGGTCTGAAAATATTCTTTAATGGTAGTTAATGATTGTTATTTTTTAAAAAAGTTTGAAATCGTAGGTTTTGATTTTTTAATCTTAATGATTGCTATTGTGTTGAATAAATCGGTCTGAATTGTTAATGATTTCCTCTTTTTGGGTCATCCGTGAAACATCTAAAGTGGGTTTCATTTGTGTGAGCTTCTGATGATGAACCATACCACAGAAGAAACCCAACCAAACAGAAGAAGCTAAGAGCGTGAAACATAATCTTTTTCGGGTTTTCGGGATGAGATCACAAGTATAATCCCCTGCTAGCAATTATATAATGTATTAGGATAGGAATCCTTTGAATTTGGAGAGACAAAGGTCATGCCCAGGGGATTGGATTTGAGGGCTTCTGATTTCTACCATTCTAATTCTGAACTTGGGGAGGAAGGGAATGGGAGACCAGAGGAGTCCCTCCTCTGTTTGTCTTTTTTTCTATTTCTTTTTCCCTCTTTAGTAAAAGGATTGCTTGATTACAAGTTAACAACAACTAGCATGAAGTAAGTCCAAACCACAAATTTCCTCCAACCCAACTAGGAATGAGGGGATTAGAAGAAATTGAGGAAAAAGAGGTGTCTTGGATCAAAGTTTACTTAGAATTTTTTTCCATAGGTTTTTGTAACGTCCCAGATCTAAGATTTGGATTCCAGACTCAGGTCATGCTTTGTCCTCACTCACAAGTTTTTAAATAAAGTTCCCTAGTTAGGATTTGAAATCATACATATCTAAAGCTGTCGTGGGAAATTAACATCATTCTTTTAGCATTGATTTGGAAACCATGATCTCTGCAGTTTCCAATCCCTCTTTCCTCCTTTTCTTGCCTTCCAATTTATTGTGCTATTACTTGCCCATTATTTTTGGAAAGATTTTTATACAACTTACATTCCTTCTCTAGGTGATGGATGCACAAGGCGAGAAATCACTGGCATTATTTCCTGCCAAGTTTCAAAAGAGTATGTGGATAAAACGAGGTCTGTTCTGCCCCATTCTACCTCTTTTTGTCAACATCTCATTAAAGTTCCTTCTTTTTAATTTCTTGAAAAATAAGAGGTTCAATTCTATTTATCTGATTTTCTTGCCAAGGTTTTCTAGAATTTAGCTTCTCTGTCAACTTCCGGAGACTATGCTATTTTAATGTTATTGAAATTCATCATGTGTCAAATGATTATGGTCATTAGTTTTTTTAGTAGCTTCAACAATATTCGACGAATCTTAGAGATATTTTTATATTATTTTGGATAATTTTGTATTATGACGTTCCTGATTGCTTCCAAAGTATTGAAAATAAGTATTTGAAAGAAGCTTTGTTTGCTCTGGCGTGTCATTACAGGGAGTTTTGTGGTAGTTGATGAAAGTGGAAAGAAGAATGCTCTTGAATCTGGAAGCAAGGTGGCATGTATTGTCTCTAGAGTTCTGTATTTTGAACAAGTTCGCGAGCTTCAGAAATGGCCAGAATGGTATGTTATATCAAATTTCTATCTATTCATTTAGTAAATTTATGCTAGTTCTCTTACTTTAAGCTAGATTCATTTTTTCCCTCAAATATGAGCTGTCCCTTATGATAAAACTGATATTTCTTCACAAATATTCAGAAGCGTCAAAATAATTTTTTTTTCAAGTTAAATGTTTGGAACTGCTGGTGAAAAAGTGAACCAGATGGTAAATTAATATCATTGAAATTTGATGAAGATATACAACCAAATTTATATGCAACACCTTTTATTTCCATTGCAAAGATAGCTTGCTGATATCTCTACTCCAAGTACTTGTCTGTTCCCATATGCCAATGCTTTTTACTACTATGGGTGCAAGCCGAAACTGAAAAAAACGATTAGTTTGATCGATTTGAACTATCTCCGTCTGTTGGTCTGGTTTCCTGAAGTATGTAACTAAAAGAAAAAGAGTATGTTGGTTTGGGTTGGATAAATTTTCAGTTAGTATGACGGTTGATACCGTCTAAAAAATTTTGTCTTGCGCACATTCATTTTATTTTTCTTAAACCAATAGATCAACTTGACGTCGGACTTAACTGATTTGCTCGCACCCCTATTTTCTACCAATCTATTGTAGGCCAGAAGTCTTCAAAAATGCGATTGTGGGTGATCGGAATGAAAATCTGCAAGTAAAGAATGATCAACAAGAACAGGATGAGGTCAACTCGAGTGAAGATGACGATCTTCCCCCTCTAGAAGCCAACACGAACAGAGCTAAACCATTTGTATTACAATCGGATGCAGAATCAGACTCAGATTCTTAATTTGTAAATTAAGACATCACCAGCTATGTCTCAAGACATAGCCTGCTGTTGGCAAATCAAGTAAAAAGGTTTTTGCACTTATTTATTAGGATTGATCTGGTTTCCACTGTAATTCAATCGAGGTTTCAATCATAGTTATAATCCCTTGTAATTTTTTAAAATGTTTTGATTTGATCCCAATTTTTTTAAAATAAATTTTTATAAATATTCATTTTTGATCTGTCTCTAGGTAATAGAAATCTGTATTTTGTAGTTAATTTGTAATCTTTTTTTGGTACAAAAAGCGTGAGAATATGGGGATTTAAACATTTGACCTCGAAAGGAAGGAGTAGACGTTATTTTTTTGCCGAGTTTCGCTTATGTTGGTGTAATTAACATGTAATCTATAGACAAAGTATGGATGAATAAGAAATTTTACAACCAAGTTCCAATATTTTTTGACCATTTCACATTTGTGGTTTTCTTATACTTTTGACACTTCCCTTTTTAGAACGATATATCACAAACATACTCTCTTTTTCAATTTACTACAACTTACCATGACACAATGGTAACTTAAAACAAAATTTGTTTGATGGTCGTACAAATTGTACAAATTATTCTACGGTTCTATGGTCCGTGAGCTTTTAACTTTTTTTTTTTTTGAGATTTATAGACTTTGGACACATGATTGAAAGTTGAAAGTCTTGTTGTATACAAAATTTAGTTTTTTTTTTCCTTTAAATACAGGTGGGTTTCGAACTCATAATATTTTTCAATTTTGTTTAATAATTCATTAATTCAAAGAACTTCAAATAAGTCAATAACCTACACAAAATTGAAAGTTTGGTACCTATTAAACACTTTTAAAGCCTAACTTCATTAGACAAAAATTGAAAGTTTAGAACTTGTTCGGTAATGTTCTTGTTTCATATTTCTTCATTTTTTATAAAGAAAAATGAATTGGATGTCCAACATTCATGAATTTAAATACTATAAAACAATCTTTTTATTTATGTTTTATAACAAATTGAAAATGAAAATAAGATATAAAAAGATGAAAAACAAGAAAGGATTAATATACTTATCAAACAAAAACTTTGAGAATTCAAGAACTAAAACTTACACTTTTACCAATATTTTACGATGAATCACACTTTCTTTTACATTTAAGATCTAAGAATAGAATTAATGGAAAAGAAAGATTTAAGAATAGAATATAAATAAAACTATTTTAAAAGTAAAAATAGAAGCGAATAGGGATATAGAAATAGAACTGTAATTTTAAATTATTTATTATTTATTTTTCTTCTGCTCTCTGCAACCCATTTCTCCATAGACATTCTCTTCAGCAAATCCCCACTTCCACAACCTTGGGGGTGGAATCCATCCATCTCTCATCCATCTATCAATGGAGATCGCTGCCTAAATTTCTGTTCTCGAAAAATTCGTTTTCTTCTGGCTTCAACTGCAATCGCTCTTCCTTTCTCGTTCTCCACTTCTATGGTGGATTCGACTCCATTACCATGTGCTTAAATCCTTAAATTGGAACATACTCTTTCATATAGGGTTTTGAATTCTTGAATCTTTGTACATTCATTGATCGTGGGTGGGTTCTTATTCTTGACAATTTTGAATTTCGAGGGCAGTAGATGAACTGGCGGGGAAGGGATGAATTCTTGTTTCTCAATCGTTGACCGTTGACAGTCAAATCTATATTCTGAAGAGGGGATTACGAAAATGATGAGCATAATCAGCAAGTCTCGTCTGGATCCAATTGTCTCTGCAATCGTTACCGTGCACCCTCATGAGATCTCCGCTCTGCTCCACTCTGCATTCTGCTTCTTCTTCGTAAGCTTAAGAAATCATCCATTGTTCTCTTTTTCTGTTCTGATCGATCATTTTCTGCAAGTTTATTTTGGTTTCTCCGTCTTAGATTTTGAGTGCCTATTTTGTGGTGCTTCCGTTGCGCGATGAGGGTGCGATTTCTCTGGGCTTAATGAATCTGCCGAGCCTTTTTGTGGGGTCTTTGGTACTCACTCTGATTGCTGCACCTGTTTCCTCTCACATTTTCTCTTTGCCTAATCTTTCCAAAGGCAAGGTACTTTTCTCAATGTCATGCTTTCCCGTTTTGTTTTAGTCGTTTTTTGTAGTCCTGTAAATAATTGATCCTTGAAATTCCAGGCTTTGGTTTTGATACACAGGTTTTTTAGTGCATCACTCGTTGTATTTTTCATTCTATGGCAATCTTCATCCACTGGGTTCTCGAAGGTAATATGACAATCTGGCAAATAATTTGTGGTATCAAGTTCTTTCTTGCTGCATTTAGTTGGATTCTTGTGTTAAACTAGCTTAAGTTGATAGGTTACGAATACATAAGAAATGCTGATAGGTTACAAATACGTGAATTCTTTAAGGAGAGACGAAATGATGTTGTAGGAGTTTGAATACAGGATTCCATAGCATAATCACCACTGAACGTAAATCTAAGTCTAAAAGGTTAAGCGGATAGATTATGATATAGTTAACCTTCTATGTTTATCATTAATATTCTAATTTCTTATTCTAACTTTATTTTGGTTGTTTATTTTTAGGGCTTTTTTACCATGTTCTCTACCGCAAAAGAGGACCAAAAGGACTACAGTGATGAATCAAGTTCTGTTACCTCTGTAGGTTGGGATAAATATGGGCGGTTTTATGTGTCAGTCAGAATTGGATTTTTCCTTTGGGTACTAAATCTTCTTATTAATTTTCGTTTACCTTCACTTTCAGAGAAGGGTTGGATCAGTCCTGAACTTAATTGGTGAAAGTAATACTTTGCTTCTTTTGAAGGTTGCTTTACTTAATCTAATAACAATTTCATCAACTTGGGCTAGAATTATTGATGTCATGGATAGTGAGGTATACCTTCACTTCAGCCGCACTGTATATGGAATTATGGATGGTGCTTGAAGATTTTTGGCTCACATTTACTTTTGTTTTTCTTTCTCCAGTCAGGTTCAAGATTATTTGGGTTCATAGGTGCTGGAGCCACACTCGGACAGCTTTTCGGTTCCCTATTTGCCACAGCAATGGCTTGGTTGGGGCCCTGTATGTCTCCCTCCTCTTTATTTTTTGGAAATGCAATCTTTCTATTCTTTCATAGGTCACTAACATAGGTTGGTCATGACAGATTTGCTCCTCTTTGCTGCTTTGCTTATGGAATTCGCTGCACGATTGTCTGAAGGGATAAATCCGGATATGCCTCGCCTTGGTGAAGAATTATCTCTCATCAGGTTGCCTGTTTTGAAAATTCATGTTAATGGAATCCATTAATGAAAAATATGTTCAAATACTCTTTTGGTCTCTTTACTTTCAGTTTTTAGCTATTTTGGTCCATGTACTTTCAAAACATCCATTTGGTTCTTCTACTTTCAAGCTTCAACATTTGTCCATTTTAGTCCTTATATTTTTAAAACGTATATTTTAGTTCCTATACAGCAAAGTATCGTTTTGGTCCTATTTGCAAAATTCAAGCACAAAATTTGTGCACAATAAAAACTCTTTACTATAAAGCTATGACAATATTTTAAGATTGAATATAGTGTTACATTGAAATTTTGGTACCCAAAATGAGACAGAAAAGAAAATACAAGGACCAAAAGGATCACTTTTGAAAAGTGGACAAAAATAGATGTCTGGAAACTTCAGGGACCAAAATGGATAAAAGCTGAAGTACTAGATCGAAAATAGGACTTAAACCTAGAAATTATCTCTTAGTGGACCTCATGTAATGATACAGTGCCAATTTCTCATTGACGCCCTTAATTTTATTGCAGGGATGCAGATCACAGTCAGGAGAAAGACGATGAAGGTACATCAACTTTAAAAGGTCATTCTCCCAAATCAACTTCTAATCCTCACCCTTGGGCTATTTTCGACGGAATGATGCTCATTTTGTCATCCTCATACTTGACGGGTGTAGCATTGTTCCTATGGTTGAGTGCAGTAATCTCATCCTTCTTCTACTTGCAGGTAAGATTATTTTTCCCATGAATTGCGTTTATGACTTTCTCTTTAACATCATCTCTGTTTATGCTATAAGCATGGTCAAGAAGGCAATTTGTATCTGCAGTTTTACATATGATACTCTTCTTATTGTGCATGAAGGAAAATGCTTCAACTGTTTTTCTTACTAAATTCCATACACACCTTTTGTTTATCATCCATGTGAAGAAAATGTTTGTGAATCTCGTTAAAGTGAAATGACCTACTACATACCTAAATTTTGTGTGCAGAAAGTGAGTATAATTGCCATCACAGTCACTAGCTCTCTTGGCCGAAGAAAATTGTTTGCTCTGATAAATAGCTTTATTGCTGTTTTTATCCTCGCTGGACAGCTTACTGTGACGGTATGCTTTCTTTAGATCTGTACAATAACACATGACTATCAAAATTCAGCAAATTCAGCTATTTAGATTCAAATGTTTTTTAGGCTTAAATATAAATATAAATCCTATTCTGATCTTGGAAGTTTATTTTATTTTGATCCTAGAGTTTGGAACATTCTCATTTAGTCATTGAACTTTGCATAAAAAATTATTTTAGTCATTATCATTAGTCTTTTAATATCAATGTAACATAAACGCATCTTTTGTTCTTTTACATGACTAATAGATGTCCATACGGATGATAAGTGTTTCAAACAGATTTAAGTTTTTGTTAAATGGATAGTGGAAAATTAAGGATAAGGACTACAATAGTTTTGGGTTCTAAAATTGAAACCTTTGAAAGTTTAGGAATGGGAGTGAAATAAGTATGAAATTTCAGGGATTAAAATAGGATTTATATATATACATATATATCTTTATCATGTTTTTGTTTGTTTTCTTCCTCATCAAATTCAGGGTCACATTCTTACAATAGCTGGTGTCACCATAGCTATCTGTGCTGCACCATCAGTTGCTTTCTTAAATTTGGTTGCAATTGCTGTTTGGCCAACATGGGTAGCCATTGCTGTTTGTGAGACCTTGCGCAAGGTCCGCGTCATAACCTTTTACGCTTTTTGCCTTGAGTTCTTTTGACAAAAAAGTTGTGGTTATATTCTATTTCAATCGTAATGTATATTGACCTTTCCTATCCGATGCCTTAATTGGGATTCGTTTAGTTTGATTCTGATTCAATTTACTTGCCAGGTTACTACTTATGTTGTAACCAGGCCCGGAAGAGAACTCCTGTTTACCGTTGTCTCGCAAGATGAGAAGTACAAAGCCAAGGTTTGCATTTTATAATGTTCTTATTTCAAAAATATATTTTTTTTAAACTTTTGATTACTTGCTTTAATTTCATATATCGCATGATCTTCTAAGCCTTTATCTTCAACCCTATTGGTGCACAAGGACACTGACAAAACCGAGCTGAACTGAACCAGTTTTGCAGTTTGGTTGGTTTGTGGTCCGGTTTGGTTTTGCAGTTTTCAAGTCCTTCTCCCTTCCCGTCTATTTACCGAAATCACCTTAATCTGTCTTTAATACAAATGTTGAAACTGCAGATATGTATTGATGTGTTTGTCCAAAGACTAGGGGATGCTACGGCAGCAGGAATGTACAAATTACTCCTCAGCACTCTTCATGGGAAAACTTCTACTATTTCGCTCTATGCTCTACCGGTATGTATGATTGTTTTCTCTCTTTCTTAGTTCTCTTCATGGTATTACTAGTTTTTCGGTTTTAAGATGCGTTGTTTATACTGATCATTCGTTATGATTCGATGTATAACTCTCCTTTCGATACTATCCCAGATATGTTTGCTGTGGATTGTCACTGCATTCTATTTAGGCCGTCGCCAATCTCACCTCGCACAGCTCCAAATGCTCTCCATGTCGTAATATTTATCTAGATAACTATACTGATCTATAATAGTTGCAGACATAGGCTCGACAGATTGTCACAACGACATTTTGAAGGATCTTACCGTTGTTGCCAGTACCATCATAGATGGTAACCATTTGTCGATACGATACATTCATATACGCAATTGTGGGATGTCAATGGCTTCAACTTTAAACGTCGCTCGCACTGTAGGTAATAAGCGACATCGAAGGTATTATAAGCAATGACTTGAAGAATTGTTGGAGGTAATTATCTTTCAGTTAAGGCGTCTAGTTCATCTCCCTCCATGTAATAGCTGCATTGACTTAATTTTTTTTATCAAATATAAGTTTTCTTTGTTAAGCTTTAGATGTTTTGTAAGATTTATTAATGAAGCAATCCATTACATAGAAATATAGGCCATTGTATAACACTGGCCTGACCATCTCACTTTCTCTGTTCACCTGATCATCTCCCTGTTAAATTACACTTACAAATATAGTTAATTTAAACTAGGTTTAAGTTCTCCTGTGTTTATTGTTTCTTTCAGCATTTCTATACTTACTGAATGTCCATTTTCGTGATTGTACTTTCAATTTTGTTTATTTTAATTTATATACTTTCAAAACATCTATTTTGATTTTTTACACTTTTATCCATTTTCAAAATCTATCATAATGTTAGATAATATAAAAATAAATGTTTTAGATATTATCATTTTTTTTGTTAAACGATACTTTGAATAAGTGATACGAACAATTCAACCAACTCAACCTAAATATTTCATGATTGGATTGAGTTGAATTTAATATTTAATAAAGATGGTTTGGATTGAATAAATATACAATTCACGATTAGGTTTGATCCAAAAGTACCATTAACACCACTATATATTACTTTGAATCATTTTAGTGTTCTATACAGATTGACATTTATGCAATATAGCAAATTGTGTCACCTTATTGCTACATTTGTTGTCCAATCCATCATCCTAGTAATACCGAACATTATCGAACCTTCATGTTTTACCACGAACAACTACCTATTTTGATTTCCTCGACCAATTCCAGGTCGAAATCATGATAGTCCAAATAGAGCTGCAACAAATAAAAAGAAAGTTTAAACCATTTGATTAGAAATTTTGTTAGGCGACAATAGGCAAGTTAAACCCAAATTTGATACATAATTTTGAACACTTTTACTTGATAAAAACTTATTTCAAGATATCAAGGATTTTCTTTACCATTCTATTGTCGTGAGTTTGTCAAATGTCCAAAAGTTTAATTTATTATATATATTTTTTCTTATACTAGTTTAATAGATTTAAATAGGTTAAATAACACTTTTGGTCCTCGTATTTTAGTTGAAGTAATGATTTAGTTCATAAACTTTAAAAAATAATGATTTAATCCCTATAC
Organism: Momordica charantia; assembly: GCF_013281855.1. Taxonomy (NCBI): domain Eukaryota; kingdom Viridiplantae; phylum Streptophyta; class Magnoliopsida; order Cucurbitales; family Cucurbitaceae; genus Momordica; species Momordica charantia. The sequence continues at coordinate 24,459,157 of NW_028275167.1, read as the reverse complement.
TTTCAAATTGGTAACAATTTAGTCCATAAAATTTAAAATATAACAATTTAATTTCTAAAGTTTAAAATTTGTAATAATTTAATCTCCATTGTAAATTTTTTTGGTTAAATTTTTTATATATTTAGATTGATAAACCGATTAAGGATCGAATTAGTTTATAAATTACAAAAATTAAATCATAATATGATAAAAATTGACGCTTAATTTTGATGAGAATTTTCATAGTAGGGAGTAAATTGTTACAAATTTTTAACTGTAGGAACTAAATCGTTACAATTAAAAGTTCAGAGACTAAATCGTTACTTTAATGAAAGTACTGAGACCAAATGTGTTTTTTAACCAATTTGAAAACTACAAATATTTTAATATATATATTTTAACCTTCCAATAAAACTCTAAACGAGTTTTTTTAATAATAAAATTTGAACTAATTAATTATAAAATAGGTTGAATTTTAATTAACTAATATTTATTAATGTTGGCTTGAATATAACTCATCAGATTAAAGTAGCTATCTACGACCAAAAAGTCATAAGCTTGACTTTTCACCCCACGTCATACTAAAAAATGAAAAACATTTACTATTAATTGTGGTGCTTAATTGCTCAATATAACTAAAATTTCAAATTTATATGATTTATACTTAATTAATTAAATATATTTGATATAAATTAATCCATTAAAATGGATTGCTAAAAAAATCAATTTACTAAATTGATTTTAAATTATTTAACTAAAATAACTTAAATCACTCTACAATCAATTTACTAATTAAACTTAATTGATGTAAATTAATTTTTACTAATTAATAAAAATTAAATGAAAAGTAGGAATCAATTAGGTTGAGTTGAATAGAATCAAATTGAATTATATAGAAATAATTCAATAATTAGACATAACTAACATAAAATAATATTTTAGAATGTCAATATAAAATAACTAATAACTTTAAATAATTTTATTTATATTATTTATTTGAATTAAATTTGATTAGTTATCCATCACTATGGTGACATAAAATTCATATTTTCTAGAGCAATAACACAAAATAAACTCGGATATTTAAATAATAATAATAATTATAATAAACACCTATAATTATTTTTTAGAAAAATCATATTTTCTAGAGCAATAACACAAAATAAACTCGGATATTTAAATAATAATAATTATTATAATAAACACCTATAATTATTTTTTAGGAAAATCTGGTGGTATTTCCTTACCTAACCAAAAACAGTTATCTTTGATTCCCAAACATCTTATTCCTTGACCGATGGATATTTCTCGAAACCTTAAACCAAATTGCCCCTAGAAGACCTTATAAAATTTCAACTCAAACTAGGAAGTTTCAGGACCAAGTAAGCAAAGGGAAAACGATGCACAATTACTCAAGTTTTGCGGAGAGAGCGGACCCGATCCTGAATCAAGTTTCTCTCCCAATCTGCAACACCTTCAAATGCATTGTCGGGAAGGCTCTCGAATGGCTCCTTCCATTGATCTGTTTTACATAGATCGTATGTGGCTCCACGAATCGCTCTTTTACTCGGTCCACAAGGTCGCTTCGAGGTCAGTGCTTCATATGCGGTATTTAACTGTCACATAGCCAAAATAAGAAACCAATAACTTGGTAGTTTTATTTTGAGGAGTAAAAAAGTCTGTGTAAATCAGAAAATGTCAACATTGATATCTACTGTCATATTTTACACTTTCCAGCTTCAAAACATGTCAAGAGCAGGCATTATTAATGTACTGCATTAATTTCTAAGTAAAAGAAGAACTCACATTCATTCCACAAAACCAGAACAAGTAAGCTATTGCAACGGCAGGAGCCCTTCCTAGTCCAGCGGTGCAATGGACATAAACTTTTCCTTTACCCTCCGAGATCGCCCATTCTAGCAAGGAAACAGCTTTAGGTAATCCATTTCTCATGGAATCTGGATCAAAATCTCTTGCCTACAAAAGAATGGGTTAACCCGACGTGCCACCAAAAACAAACAGAGCAGACAAATTCACGACGTTAGTGCAAGTTGCTACAAGAGATACTAGTCTCTCACTTGTTTCGTTTGTTTCGTAGTGCTAAATAATCGTTGAATCCAAAAGCTTAAGCTAATTTCAAACTCTAAAATACTCCACGAGTTATTATCAATATTAAATAAGAAGAAAATTATATTATTGAAATTCGAATAAAGGACCTCATACTAGACTACTATAATAATATGTTAAATCACCCTTGAACCCAAAAACTTAAGCAAATGAGTTACGCTAAATTTATTTAATTAATTATTTATTTATTTGTAGTTTAAATACTATTTTAGTCCCTGGAAATTCATGCTCAGTTCATTCAAGTCCTTATACTTTAAAAATGTTCATTTGGGTCCTATACGTTCAACTTTGGTTCATTTTAGTTTTTTACACTCAAAACATCCAATTTAGCCTTGTACTTTTAAAATGTCGCTACTTTTTTTTGTGAGAAAAAAAGTGACTACTTTGGTCTTTGTTTGCAACATTTTAACACAAATTAAAACCCTTTAATACAAAGTTATGAGTACATTGCAAGAAATTTATTGAGTATATCGTCACGTTGAAATTGTGATAGGAAAAAAATGAGACAAAAAGGAAAATGAATGGACCAAAACAATCATTTTTTAAAAGTAGACATTCAGAAAGTATAAGGACTAAGATGGATAAAATAATAAAATATGAAAGTACATGGACCAAGATCTATGTTTTGAAATTACATGGATCAAAATAAACAAGAGCTAAAAGTATAGCAACCAAAATAGTATATAAACTTTTATTTATTATTATTATCTTTATGAGAAACCATGCTTTCCTTTTTTTAATTTACTTTCTTAATGCACAGATAAGCTGAAAATAAACTTGAGTGAAGAACATTTCCTGCTTAAGAAAAAGCTTTTCCCATACCCAGATTTCATATTTCCATTTGATGAAAGTACATACAACATAGAACAGTTAGAAATCAGTTTCCAGCAGTTCAAGATTAAAAAGGGAGAGAAATCAGTATATATTTGAAAATGGGTCTACCAGAGATTTAAGACACAGGGTATGAAAAGTATATGTGCTTACCGGTTTCCTCATATGATGAATTCCAAGTTCTTTACATCTTTCTATAATTGATCGTAAGTCGACTCCCCAATACTCAACATCCTTGTCCTGCTGTAAATTCAGAATATAGGCAACACCTTCTTCCTCCTTCAAGAAATCGATATCTTTGGGTTTTTGAGGCTGGGAACCGACAATCAAATTGTCAGCTATCACAGTATAGTTCATACCTGATTGCAGGAGCATTATGAGCAAACTGATATTACTTCAAGTTTTGTCTATCAGAATTCTAACTGGAAAAGTTACTTCATACCGATTTGGTATCAAACCCGCTATCCTTTTACGTGTTTGAAAACAAGGGATGCCAAGGATACACTGAATTGCATTTGGTACTTGTGTTTTCGAAAATGATTTTCAAAGACAATTACCCATTTAAGCCAACTTTTGAAATCATTCTTTCAATGTTCTCTTTGTTTTCAAATGAATACAGAAAGAGATTTCCTGAAAAGTAGAACCCTGTATTTTCTCAAAAGCAGAGTCTCTCTCTCTAATAGCTTCTTCTCTCTTATCTATTTAATCCCTTCTATTTGAATCATGAACCAAACAGAACCTAAGTAACCAGTAAAACTGCTCCTAAAATCAAATCTAGTAAACTGAAACTCAAAGAGAGAGCCCACAATTTTATGGACTTCTCAAAGAACTCAAAGAGGTTACAAAATGTCTTTGCCCTCTAATTACTCAAAGCACCATTAACATTGGGTAACTTTGCGAAAAGCTATCATAAATCATTAGAAATCCACAGAGAAGGCTCAATATCTAGGAAACAGAAAAAAAAAAAAAAAAAAAAAACTTCTATTCATGAACTTCTAAAGTCCCAATATCAATCCTATCGCCCAATTACTTCTCATTCCAAACAACACAAATGCTCCAAAATCACCCATTAACAAATTGCAGAAGGAAAGCGATCGAAGCATATAAAATGGCTGGCCGTGAATTACAGAATTCAAGGATCAAAAGGAAAAATCGAAAAACAGGATGAAGAAAAGAAGAAACTGACCCAGTTCATGGTGATACTCATAAGGGTTCTTCATCATCTTCTTCATAGTCATATTGTACATCTCCGTGCTGTTCCTGGAAGTGGAAGCTCCGCCGCTTGTGGGGTTTTGCCGAACCCCAGTCTCAGGCATTCCGCAGCAGATTCTGTGGAATTGCAAGTGGGGTTTCGAAAGCTTCGAAGGGAATGATAAAAATTTGTTGGGTGTATGATTCTGAAGGGGAAGAATTACGGAGAGGGATGAAAAAGAAGGGGGAAAACTTGAAGTTGCCATTTTCGATGAAATTGGGTGGGTTGAATTTGGGGGTTTAGCTTTTAGAAGCAAATCCACCGACCTTGCACGTGAAAATTACTTCCAGGAGACGATTCCAGCTATCCATGGCAAAATTTGGCTAACTACCTAACAAGGGATGTCGATGCAATACCGAGTAAAGTTGAGTTCATCCCATTGTTCAACTCATAAAAGAAAAAAAATATATATTTACAGGCTCTAATTTTTAATTTGATCACTCTTAACCTGCCACAGAGTTACAAAGGTGTTGTACATTTAATTAAATCTTTATAGATTGCAAAAATATTGGATGGCTCATTGGTCTGAATGGATTAAGGTGAATTAATAAGAGAGAATGAATTCAAACTTACCACCTACCTAAATCGGCATTTACATCGTATTACAAAAAAATATCACTAATAACTCAATAGTAATTGGCATATATCTCCGACTAAGAGATTGCGAATTCGATCCCCACCCACGTGTTGTACTAAAAAAAAATATTTCTCTAACTTTTACAGAAATACCTATCAACATCGACATTTAAAACTTTATACCCACTCAATCGGAGACCATGCAAAAATCATACTTTTAATATTTAATTTTCATTTTTCCTAAATCATCGCCTAACCCAAATTCAAGTTTTACTACCCTCTCATTCTCCTTTGTGGCAAAATTAAAAAAAAGACGGAACTAATAATCTGATACAATGCAAGCTAGTACTACCAAGTTTAATCAAGAACTAAAATAATATTATCACTAAAAATGCTCTTCTGAGACCCACACAGTGAAGATTAAGTTTACAACACTACAAAAATTCACCTAAACATAATCAATCATTCTCAGCAATCCACTAGTATCTAATTCCTTTAGCAACCTCAAAGAAATGAGCTACATTTTCCTCAGGTGTACCAACAACAATACCATGGCCTAGATTCAAAATGTGCTTCCCTTTACCTGCTTTCCTCACAGTATCGTTAATCCTGTTGGTGATAAACTCCTTTGAACCGAAGAGAACGCCGGGGTCGACGTTGCCCTGAACTGCTACGTCTGCTCCTAATCGCCTCCTACCTTCAGCCATATCTACCGTCCAGTCTAAGCTAACGACGTCGACACCGGTTGAAGCTAGCCTTTCAAGTAGGCCACCAGATCCACTGGCATAAAGAATCAGTGGGAGGTCTGGATGTGTTTTCTTCACGGACTCAACAATCTGCTTCAAGTATGGAAGACTGAATTCTTCAAAGTCCACGGGGCTGAGCTCGGTGGCCCATGAATCGAAGATTTGAACCGCTTGTGCTCCTCTATCTGCTTGGTATTGAATGTACCTCGCCATTGAGCTGGTAAACTTCTGGAGCAATGCATGAAGAACCTGCGGGAGATGACGGGGTGCAATGCAAGTTAGATGAAGATTGAACAACTGAAGAGGAAAGATACCTTATCTTGTGATGTATAGTTAGATATGGAGGTAAGTTTACAAATATCTGGTAGTGTCTAATTCGACATGAAGATAGTTTTACAATCAACCCCAAGTAATCGTGTGGCACAGATGGCATGGAATTACATTAACTAACAATATTTTGAGAATAACAAGCAATAGTTTGTCAGAAAGACACTGCACGGAACTAAACCAAAATTACCTTGGGCTGAGAGAAAGCAAGCCTTTTTATTTTTGAAAAGTGCTTTGATGAACCACCTTCGACGACATACGATGCGAGGGTGAAAGGAGCCCCGACGAAACCTAGAACAGCTGCTTTGTTGTCAACCTGGAAAGGAAAATACACGATAAATATACCAAAAGTTAAAAAGCTAAGACATTAAATCAAATGTAATATAGACTGAAAAACAATACATGACATCTAAAACCTCTTTTCGCAGGATCGTCAAAGCTTCCCCAACATATGGAACATTCTCTTCAGGGACAAATTCCCTCACTTGGTCAACGTGAGCAGCCTCACTTATAGGATTGGCGATAATTGGGCCCTTGCCCTTGACAATGTCGAAGGGAATATTCATCCCAGAAAGTGGAGTTAGGATGTCTGAGAATAAGATCACCTGTGGCAGCCATTAACACAAAAGAAATCTGATAAGGGTAACAAACAAGTCAAAATAAAAGGACTAACTCATAGATATAAATGTTAGAACAATAAGTGCTTTATTGATATGATAGCTCACCCCATCAGGCTTAAAGACATTCCATGGCTGTAGAGAAATTTCCACAACAAGATCTGTATTTTCTGACCTTTGACGAAATGAAGGGTATTTTTCACAAATGATTTGGTAACTCTGTTGCAACAGACGTATAATATGAGATCCAAGTTTAACAGAAGTTTCAAATTTCAAAGAGAACAATAATTCATACAAAATAATCTATTCAAACTCAAAATCAATCAAATCTCATAAATGACAGAATTTCATTTTCCTTTGGCAATTTTTATTAGTGGTTATCTTAGCAAAGTATCAATTCGTCTTTTCTGTTCAAATCTACATCAATCAGCATCCTAGGGCATGCCAAGAGTAACATGAACAGCACATCAAAATCGTGATCCACGAGACTTGACTCCTCGTTATACCAAAATCAAGATCTGACTTAACAAATGTGGGGGTAGGGGTCAGACCTTCAACCTTAGAGAAGGTAATGTACCTTATCTACTAAGCTGTACTTGAATTGGATAATGGAGATCTGATTAAAATGACTAGGTACAACATCACGAGGAGGCTAAGTAGAAACAGGTAAGGAACTTTGGATGAACTAATGTAATAAATCCTAGGACCACTCTATGGGTACTGTAACTGAGCTGGCTCTAAATCCCACCAAGTCATTAACAGAGTGCAAAAGATTAAGTCGCTTCTAGTAAAAGGATGTAAAAGGTAATACAACCATTTTGATTGGGAAAATTGACCATCACAATATAACAAGGATAATCATCCATAACATAAAAATTTTAGATCTAATTTGCTTGAGCTATTTAAAGAGAAAATCTCGTGAAAATGTTTGAAAAAAAGAAAAGACAGGTCATGGAAATCTATAGCCGCATAAACCTGCCTTCATGTACCTCCCCGCTTGCCTCATCAACCAAACTGGGGGTCTCTCCACATCTTCTCCACGAACAGCATTAAGCAACAATGGTTCTGTAGAAATGGTGGGTTTTGGCTCTGCTACAGTTCCTGGATATGATTATCTCGCATTACAATTCTTACTCTCATGAACCCTGAAAATAACTCTCATTTTTTCCCAACCAGAAATGCTCTTTCCAATGATAGTAGCATATGTTATACAACGTTGTTAAGAATATACATTTACCATAACTTACAGATTAATCTAGATACGATGATTTAACAGAATAAGATGCATAATTTCATATAAGTCAGAAAATTGACTTCAATTCTGTAGTGATTTCATTGGAGAACAAACTAGCTGGAAGATGCAGCAAAGCAACATATATAACTCAAATCCCCTTCAATTACAAGAAAATATCATCAAAGTCAACGGCAGTTCCCTAAATCAGAACCCAAACTCCGACGGAAACAATCCAAATTAGAGAAATTCAACAACCTTCGGTTCCCCACAGAGAAATTATCAACAAATACGAACCCACCACAAAATTATCGTGATTTCTCGGAAGCAAATCATTCAAACTTCAAAACCCAAATCGGAAAAAGAGCCATACCTCCAAGAGCACAACGAATTCGAGGTTTAAAAGAAGCGAATCGATGGCGTCTTGGGAAAGAAGAAGAGGAAGCAGAGAAACAAGGTAATGGGCTGTTGTGGATGCACGACATGGTTGTTGTACAGCAGAAATTCAAAAGCTCAGAGTAGTGTAGATCGTCTTATCATCTCCCCCAAATTGTTTGATCTGATCAGATATGCTGTGGAAGAAGACAGGAGAAAGGGGAATGGCAATCGCAATTGGATAAAAAGGATAAGGCGTTTACCATAAATCGTCTTATCTAATCAATTTCAATGTCCGTACCAAATAAGTGCCATTTCTTCTTGTTTTTACTTTAATATATATATATTTTTTCCGTCTAAATACTATTTTGGTTTTAGTTTATTTCATTTTTTTTTTATTTTTTTTTGTCATAGTTTTAAAAAGTTACTCTTTCCAGTTTCACTTCGGATCACAATTTTCATGACATTTCATTCACAAATTTTTTTTTTGAGATGTAGCTATAAATCTATATTAAAGAATTTTTTATTGTGTATAAAAATTTATGTTAAAATTTTGTAAATAGGAATCGTTAAGATTGTCGTATTTTAAAAGTATAGGAATCAAAATAGACGTTTTGAAACTATAAAGGCTAAAACGAACAAAATTTGAAAGTACAGGAACCAAACTGCATTTGAAGTTTTTTTTTTTTTTAATTCAACAACATATGGAGTAGATATTCGAATTTCCGTTCTTTTGGTCCAAATATGTCTTAACCATTTGAACTTTGATTGGTATTAGTTTAATAATTAGTTTGGTATCTTAATTCAATTGATTAAAATAGCTAAAAATACAACATTTTTCTTTTTTGAAAGGACTAAATATACAACATGTCTCTCATCTTTTTGGTAATTATTAATTTGGTCATTATCTTAATTCTTAATTCTTAATTTTATCTCTCTTTTTAGCAAAAAAATGGTTGCAAAACAAGCCTAGGTAAGCCATGTTGTACTAAAAAAAAATTGTTTGATAAATAATTATTGTTTTATTAATATATTTGGATACTGAAAAACATTATTTAGATTCTACTTGACCCGTGAAACCTAACCTACACTTCAACAAAATTCAACCCGCTCATCAATAAAGTCTATTTCTTTTAAGTGGTGTGTCCAAATAGCATGCACACATGTTCAAATATATCAAGAAAACAATAATTTAATGATACATCATCTTTTTATTAACAATTTTTAATATAACTAGTGAGCAACCCCTTGAATGCACATGAAATTTATCATTTTATTACTATTATCTTAAAAAGATGAATTTTATCCTTCAAATACAAATCCCACTTTCTTCATTCCTCTAATTTTATCTATCTTTTTAACTACTATTTTTCCCTCCTTAATCTTTACAAATTTCTCCCTCCTGATCCCCACACCTCTAATTTTCTCTTTCTCTAAATACTATCTAACCTTTACAAATTTTAAATAAATGATAATTTGAGTAAGGAATTTAGATGGGTAGAGAAAAAATAGTCGAAAAGTAAATGAGAAAAAAAATATGAAATGATTAAGAGAGATAAATGAAGTTTCTTAGAGAGAAAAAATTATTCGAAAAAAGTGAAATTTGTAAAGTTAGGAAGAAAATACTTGAAAATTAAAAAGGTGGTATGGGGACAAGGAGAAGGGAGAATTGGTGGAATTTGAAGAGATCTTGAGAGAGATGAATGACGAAATTGAGTTGAAAGTAATAGAGAAAATGATTAAAATTAAAAGGTAAAATGGGTAGATAAAATTTATCCGTACCTTTTTATATACCTTATAGTATAAATTCTTTTATGGGATGACTAAATTAAGAATTTTTAATACATTAAAATTGAAAATAAGAAATGAGAAACGGATTCTTGGCAACTTTCTACTTGTTCAACCATAACTTTTCTTACAGTGAAATAAAAATTATAGTTAAAACAATTGCATTCTAGACAGATTCTTATAGAAGCTTGCATAATAGCCAAGAAAGATGTGTGGTTAAATTAAATCTCAGGAGCCATTTTCATCTCTTAACTCTTCAAATTTCATTTGGAAGTTTTCAGGTGAGAGAGAGAGAGAGGTCAACAAAAGAATTGACATCACATCATGTTCATCTACTTAAATACACAGAAAACTAAGGAATGTACCAAAATGAATCAGAATATCGTATCGATGGTAAGCTTTCTCTTTGATGGCGCTTTCTCGGCACTCTGTTTTTGCAAATCCATAAACGTCGAGCCCTTGTTTGCGAATAACCTCCGCAGGTTGATCACCGAGAGCTCGTTGAAGCTAGCAACTGCGAGATCGGCCTGTACTAGATTGTATCTGCACATTATATCTTTCAGGTATATATATCAAGAACTAGGGACGTTTAACGTGTGTGCATAGTATTGTTAACTGGTTAAATCTAGTTTCTTATGAGGCACATACGCGGGGTAGGCACCGATCAATGCTATAGCCATCATTGTACAATTGTGAGCAGCGGTTATACCCCGAGGATCGTCCTCAAACACCACACACTTGGAAGGCTTTCGATCCAGCTGCAACCGAGTATAAGCATAAGTTAAAATTTCGTGCATGCTTCCCTATTTCAGTTGAATTTCACAGTATGCAAAATGGACTCTACCTTGACAGCAGCAGATAGAAATCTATGAGCCATTGACTCCATACCGTCTTCCTCCGTTACAATTGCCTGCAAAAAGATAGTAAACATCGAATAAAATAAGCACAATCCACACTAATTCAATGTCTTGATTGCCTTTTATTTCTACTAATGGTTTGATTGTCAACAGGCTGCCACGAATAGGTTAAACACAACTGAATGAAAGTCCGTTCAGGAGAATTCCAAAATATTACTTGAATATAAAAATCATGAAAAGTAATCATATCTGCCCATTTATGCTATCTATCTGGCTTAGAATAAAGTTGGTTAAATTTAAGTTTAGTCCTAAACTTTGAGGGTGGTATCCTAAACTTTAAACAGTGTTTAATAGATCCCTGGATTTTCAAAAATTGTCCAATAAATCCGTGAATTTAATCAAATATTAATAGATCGTGGATCTATTAGACACAAAATTGAAAGTTCAATAACCTATTAAACATAACCTTGAAAGTCAAAGCTATTCAGACTTCTAGCTTTGCATGCAAGAGAAGGTTCGAGGAACCAATGTGTCAACCTGAAAATATTTCTTCAAATTCATCCGTTCTAATGCTTCAAGCATGTGTTTCCGATCAAGACTTGAAACAACGGCGCAGGGAATGCGAGCTGTAGACACGGCATCCAGCCACTCTTTGAGGCCGTCAATCGGTGTTTTAAGCTGAATAAGAAAATATTTACATAATTTCTGTTCGATCAATCTAACAACTAAGACAATCTATACAAGTATGGGAAGTAGTACTCACAGAAAGAAGACCTCTGTAATACAACTGTGAAAACCTCAATTTCAATCTATCCAGCTCACTTTCTGCTATGCCCCAAAGAAGAAGCTGAAAGGTTTAACAGAGTTGTCAAAAGCATTAAAAGAAGAAATTGTTGATAATTGGGAAAATAGTGCAAGATCATAAACTAAAAAGATAAGCAAGGAATAGAATGGAGCAATCACAGTGAAATTAACAGTTAAAAAAACCAGGTACCAGCTAGTGCTTCAGACTTCTTATCACACCATGTTCTAGCTACCATGAATCAGTGTTTACAAGGTGATGCTAAATTAAGAGTAAGGGGTTAAGCCACTAGTTACTAGAAGTTGGCTATGAAGAACACCGATAGCTGATAGGTATAGGCCCCCAATTACTAATGTCTACTGTAGGAAGAGAATGAGGGGAGTGGGGAAAAATGCGTGACTGTGAGGTGTGAATGAGTGTGGACAAAGTAGGGTATATATGTGTATAGCGGATACGGAAAGAGAGATCTTTTTAGTAAGCTTAGTCAGTTGGTTATTTTGGAGAGAGGGGAGCCCTTGAACCTTCCCCAAGTTTGTACCTCTCGATATCAATAAAATAAGAATTGGATTCGATCAAACACCTTCAAAGAGGCGATTGTCTTCCTCATGTTTTTGTTACCTTTTGCATCATGATGAAAGAAGTCAGGGTTTTTTGTTCACTTTACTAAAATATCCACCGCCATTCATTCTCTTGAGACAAAAAAAGTACGTGAAAATTTAGTCCATGACTAAAACATTATCTCTCAATTGTTATATTATTATTAAAAGAGACACTCCTGCTCTCTTGTTCGGCATGCTATAGTATAATTGATTAAGAAACCAATTATTGTATTAATTTATACTATCATCTTGACTTACAACACAGAATATATTTTCCAGTTAAAAAAATGATTAATGGCAATATGTGAATGTTTCAATGCTACCATTTTCTGTCAAATGACGCTAGACAAAAGGGTACAGGGTACTCGTATGCCAAATGTAGGTAGGTAGATAATATGCTAGAAGCGCGGGATAACTCTCTCTAAATAATTTGATGAAAATCGAAATAGTCTTGTACCTCACAAAAGGGGGAAATGATAGGCTTAAAAAGAAATCTAGAGTTATGTGGGGTTGTGCAGCAAGAGCCCTTTTTTGGTGTATTTGGGAGACAAATCGGATAGTTTTTCACAGCAAACAATCCTCTCATCAATATTTTTGTAATAGTGTACAGCTGACTGGCCCCTTTATGGTGCTTTAACCAAAGGGATTTTTTTTGTAACTATAGTCTAGCCATGATTCTTCAAGATTGGAACACTACTCTACACTAGTTTTTTAGGGAGGGGGCTCTTTGTCCCCCTGCCCTTACTCTTAGCCCTTAGGCTGTCTTTCTTGTTACTCTTTATACATTTTTGTCTCTTATCAGGGGGTGGGGGTGGTGGAACTATCTACCACAAATACATCTTTGCAATTGTAAGACCGATGTATGAGAGTTGACTTCTGCTAGTGTCTAAAGGTCAAGGAAGTTACAAGACTTATCGAGAGAACTGACAAGGTAACTATAATAGTTCTAAGGTAGCAACAGATTCTTGTCAGTTACACCAGTAAAAAGTCATAAGAAATGTGGCACTATCTTGGGGCGTGACTCAATGAAATAGTAATATTTGTGGAGATGTAAGTATTTCACTTCCTGTGGAAGCAAAAAACTTATCCATTGTAACTCCTCAAACCTTCGAACAGGTACAAAGCATTAAAAAAAAAAAAAAAAAAAATTCCAATGTAATTAAATCCAATCAAACTCATTCTTGGAGTTCATTGAATAATCTCTAGACTTCACCCATCACCAATATTGCTAAGGAATTTTATTTATCCTTAACCACACAACAATGCATCTAGATTAAGGTATCCAAGCTCCTCACGAATGTTATTACATGAATCTTTACCAAATTCAAGAAAACCTCAAGTAACACAAGTACAACCCTCAAGCCTCAAATGCTGATGTGTGTATGAGAGGCATAGAAGGAGAAAGAGAGAGAGATGTTTTCTGATAATAAATCAAGCTTTCATTGGGAAAAAATGAAAGAGAACAAAGACCACAGGGGCGTACAAAAAAACAGCCCAAGACAATAGGGTCAAACAAAAAGACAGGAGATATGTTATTGAGAAAAAAATTTCCATCTATAATTTGTCGATGCCAACTCCTTTTGGGGGGGAAAGAACAATACAAAATGAAAGGAAGAAAAGGTAAAAACTGAGTTGAAAAGGTGTAAAATCAGAAGATGGCGGAAAGGATGAGGCAGAGGAGAGAGAAAGAAAGAAAAGAAAAGAACAATTCATCACATAGCAACCTCTCTCTTCCATACAGCAAGAAGCGTTGGAGCTCCATTCGCCGAATGTTTGGATACTCATGTCTCATGGGTATTTTATCCTTAATTGGAGGAGAATTTAATCCAGTTACTGTGCTACTTGCTCAAGGGTAAAGCATAACATACTTTCATGGAGTAAAGCATAACATACTTTCATGGAGTAAAGCATAGAATCTGTGGTTTAATGTAATCAATCTATCCATTACATCCTATGGAGTATGGGGCTTATGGCTGGACAGAAACAACAGAGCTTACAAGGATTGGGGGAAGTGTTTGAGAACTTGGCAACCTCTCTAATCCTGACCGCGCAATTGAAATACAAATTAATGATCTTTTTTCGAGTGACTGTAAATTAGAGCGCAGTTTTCGGATAGCTAACATTACAGAACATTAGTTACTTCTCCAAGAAAGAAATATATTTTTGTATGCAAGTACGATGGGAAGCATATTTCAATAAAGGTAATAAACCAGCCAACTTTTATTAAAACATATTTAATTTCTATAATGAGGAAAAAGAAAAAGAAAAAAGAAGATAAAGAAACTTACCTTCTGCAGTACTTGATCTGCACCTGCATAAAGCATTAGCTTCTGCACATCACCATCTTCAGGAACTCTTTTTCCTACAGTAATTACAATTGAAATAAGAAAACAAATGTAAAAAGGTTCCATAATTCGAATATCCTCAGAAAAAAGAGGAAGCTAAACCAAAAAGAGATTATATCTCCTCATTTCTCAAACCAATATGGAAGTAACATCATCTGTTCGCTCGACATCTAGCAGACTAACCACCTAATCACTTGATAGTTTGATTACATTAGGCACAGACCTCTTGTCTTTTCAAAATCAAGGGTAGAAATGTAAATTCTGATATCATTTTACATCTAGGCTGGCTCCTATTAGACATTGATCCTTATAAAATTTTAAATAAAAGCTTTGTATAATTTTGTTCTTTTTTCTTCTGTCTACACTTCAAATATATGCATCTAGATTCTATACAGTAATTCCCAAAGAAATATAACAACACCTTCTTCTGAGGCAAGTTGCTTCCATGCATTTAACTTTAAAGTTTGAGTATCTGCCTGAAAAGAATTATATACATATAATCAGGACATATAGTAGCATGGAAGTAACAATAACCAGCAAGCGTAAAAGTTGAATTTGTAAGGAGACATAATTTACCACAACATTATCCCAAGAGAAAACTAGGCCGTATGCTTCATCTGGTTTCATAGCATAACGAATTCGTCGAAGAAACCCTTCTTGCAGTCTATCGTTCAAAAAATCCTGGTTGAAAATTGGAATAAGGATTAAAACTCTCAAGTTAAGCTTAATAAGCAACCTGAATATAAGTAGCTGAATATAACTTGTATTAGTCCACTCTATAAAGCATGGAAACATGTCCACGTCCGACACTAGTTGAACAATTTGAATATGGGTCCGATACTTATCTTCAACATTTGGACATAAGACATTGTATCATAAATGCATAGGGATGGGATCATAAACTAAAACAAACTTTTTTCATGAGAATCATTGAATATGTAAAAGTAATACATATTTAAGAAATGTATATTGTAATAAACGTGTCCTTGACATGTCCGTGAACTTAAGATGTCGGGTCCGTGCTTCTTAGGGTCGACCTTTTCCTTACCACATCAACTTTCATCGGACCATCCGGTCTAAAAGTCTCGAATCCTTCTCCATATTCAGCTCCAATCGCCTGAAATACAAACATTGATCAGAAAAAGCAACAAACAAATAGAACATGTTCACGAAACTTGAAACATTGAAACGTATGAAAACCCCATCACTTAAAAACTTAAAATCCCAAAGCTTAATCGCGAAAATACAAGAGAATTTAGCACCTCCTGCATGAAAAGCTTGTTGGGTGTAAGGGGAAACCTATCGAGGGAGCCATTTTCGCCGGACCCAGAAACGCTCATCACCACCCCAGAATGTTTAATCAAGTTCAAACGCTTCAATTTCTGCAATAATGAGAAACAACCCACCATAAACAAAGAAACGAAGGCAAAGAAGAAAAGGGGACGAAATGGGGAAGGCAAAAAAACAAAGCATACCATGAATAGGGACTGCGGGAGCCGAGAAGAGGAAGAGGGTGCCCACGAAAGAGGAGCAGTGGAGCTCCTGAAATTGCTGCAAGTGCAGTCCATGAGTCTACGAAGAAGGGGCGATTGGTGGAGAGGCAGAAGCCTCTAAAAGCCACTTTTTTTTCTCTTTCTGTTTTTGCCCCTTTTGTGAAGCAGAAGCTCGTAGAGTCGTAGCGAATCCCCACGGCATGGATGGCCTCCGTGACCCTTTTTACCAAGTATTGGATATTGGATATTGGATATTTGTGGATTTGGATACGGCTGTGCTTTCAAATTCAATGCAAAAATGCCACATCGATTCTTGTTAATTGATACTTACATCCCTTATCCTAAGAAGAAAAAAAAAAAAAAAAGAAAGTTCGAAAATTCTTTTTCACTCAATTTACGTAAAATCTCTACCTCCATCTCCTTATTTGTAATGTTAGAGTGAAAATCAGAAGAAAAATAAAAATTGTGATTTTAGGTACAAAACCCTAATCTACCTCAAGAAAAGCTTTGAATTTTGACATTTTCAAATAGCAAAAGTGGGTTGATGTTTAATAGACTTGACTCGTTATGAATTGTTTTTTTTATAGGTACAAGATGCTTTGTTTGGGTCAACTCATTTGTTGCTTTGAAATTAGATGAGTAACGATTGTGATAGAGAACTGAGTGAGAGTTTTTTCAGGGGTGAGGATTTGGGTTTGAGTTTAAGTTTAGGTTTAGGTGGGTTTGGTTCAAGATATTGAACCCACGTGTTGCCTCGTGGATTTGTCAAGCTTGGAGTTATGTTTGAATAATATCACGGAGTTTTATTTGGACTCCAAACCTACTCCTCCCAAACTTAGTGCCTCTCATGGTTTTTCTAAACACTATTCTTTAACCTCCACCTCAAACATAGTTTTCCTAAACTTAGACTTCTAAAACCCTCCAGTTATATCTCTCCAGACTTAAGATGTCGAATTCACAAAGTTGTATAGGGCCAAAATGGGGTTGAACGATCTTTTTGTTTATAAGATCATAAAATGTGTGGGGAGCATGAATTTCTTTATCTTGATTAACTGACACTCTTGGTTGGCCATTTTCTCCCCAAAAATGGTTTACAATAAGAGGACCCTCTATCTCCTTATTTTTAATATGTGCAGAAGATATCTCATCTCTTGTACAAAAATACTTCTAGAGACATAGATTAATGATATGAAGTCAAAGTGAGCATAGCTCCACATATACTTCCAACCAAGAGGTTGTAAGTTCGATCTCTCATCCCCACATGTTGTAAAAAAAAATAATGATATAAATATTTTTTTAGTATGTCCTAGTATCAATCATTTTTTCTTCCTGAATTATTGCTTCATTTTACTTATTTACTTTTAATAAAAAAAAAGGTAGGATTTAGTTTGAAAACTAATGAAAAATAAACTCAAGATCTATATGGTAAAAAGAGGCAACAAGCAACTTTCAAGAAATACAAGGTTATGTTTATAAACAGGGAAGTAATTAAACATATTCATAATGTCCGTTTGACAACATTTTCATTTCTTATTTCTTATTTTCAATTTTATTAAGAAATCCAAACATTTGGTAGCGTATATTTATGTTTTTTGTTTCTCATCTTTTGGAATATTCTTAATTCTTAAAAGTGTATAGAAATTTTGGAAAAAACATAAACAAGTTCTTGTTTCTTGTTCTCGTTCCCCATTTTATTCCAAAACATAAATAAAATCATTGTGTTTATCATTCTTGAATCCATAGGTGTTGGTGTTATGTAATTCTATTTTTCTTTATTGAAAAAGAAGAAACATAAACAAAAAATGAAAATATTACCAAATCCGGTTAATATCCCAAACAATGGAAGGAAATTTAATCAAAGCGATGGAGCCATGGGCATGTTTATTTTCCATTTTCTAAAATCATACTTATTTCATTGTATATAATGACATGTTTGAAAGACTAAAATCAGAGCTAGAATCAGTTCTATTTAAAATGGTAATATTCGACCATAATATACCATTGAATTTATATTTAACCAAAATTACTTTCAAACATATCCTGAGCTCTCAAGAAAGTCTTTCAACATCTTAGATGGTGTCCAATTCTTGAGTGAAGCAACAAATGAATAAGGGCCGCATGAGAGAGATTAGAAGAGTTGGAGAGAAATTTGTAGGCCCAAAAACTAAGTGGGCCTTTGGTTTTAAGGGCTTTCAACCAAACCCTTTTAGCCACACAAGCATGAAGAATTCTATTTCATCATCCTAACTTCTTCCTCCTGGAGCCGTTGGGTCGGAGGGTTCAAGAGGGGGAATGAGCTTGGACATATATAAAGTTCACATCATTAACACGTTAAATGGAGTTTGTGGAGTTTCTCTTTAACCCATCTCTCTCTCCAAAAAATCCTCCCCCTCTCCTCTAAAATTATCTCTCTCTCCTCTCCCTCTTTATTTGCCTTCTATTTTCGTTTCTTTTTTGCTATTTGATTTTTTGGTTTGTACTTTCTTTTTTTTCTTCCGTTTTTTTCTACTATTTATTTTTTCCTATCGTATCTTTTTCTTTATTAGTTATTTGACAAAAATTTAAATTTCTTTTCTACCTTTAAATCAAAGTTGAGCAACAAATTAACTCTGCCCCTTAAAAATGTTAAAATAAAATTTTAGAACTAGAAAGTTAAAGGGTTGAAACCTTTTTCTTAAAAAAAAAAGTTTATAATTACTTTTTTTAATAATTTAACTTAATAAAAATAAATTAACTACCCATTATTTATTTAAAGTTATATAAGGTGAATTAATGGTTGAGAGTTGATTTTGATTAATTTTAAAACAAATATGACATCACTCCCTTCAACAATAAGCATATTAATCATTTATTTCCATAAAATTCTGTTAACATTCTCCTACACAACCAAACACAGTTTATCTTTGATTTCCACGCAACTTAATCACAAGCTATATATTTTAAACCTTCAACCAAACAACCCCTCAAAGGTTATTTCTCTACTTGCTCCTCGTGTGAATTGCCCCTTAAGAAACATGTTTATGGAGAAGTATTATATGAAAGTTAAAAAAAAAAAAAGTGGTGGAAAAATGCATGGAAGCTATAAATCCCAAGTTAAAGATTTTGGTATTGTAAGCTTTTCATAATATCCTTTATGTCTCTCCGAATCTTACTCTATAAAATTTACTTTTATAAGTTGTTATATTTGTAAATACTTTTTTCTTAAATATATGGTAGGATAGAAACCGATATGTTGGTCTAAAAAAATATTTGTTTTAAAAGTAAATATATATTTTTTGAATTAAAAAGTTACGATGGGAAGATTTAAATCTTCAACTTCAAAGGGTAAATATAACGTCTTCACAAATTAAACTATGCTTGTGCCAGGAGAAAAAGATGTTTTTGGCAAAATAAATGCCTCAAGAATTTAGGAAAATAAATCTTAATGAAAATTGTATTTGTAATTTTTGGTTTTGAAAAGATGTATATTTTTCAAATTCTTTGGATTTCATCGTCTCTTAGTCTTTTACAAAATTACCCCTTTCATGTAGCAAAATTTACTATATAATCTAGTCAACATTTATCTTTTTTTAGTACAACATGTGAGATAAGGGATCGAACTCACAACCTCTTAGTTGGAGGTATATGTCAATTATCGGAGTTATACTCACTTTGACTAGTCAACATCAGTCTTATTCTAATATACACCAACAATATTTAAATTTAAGATTTCATTTGAAGAAATTAAAATTGATCACTTATTGAATTAAATACAAGGACAACAGCCTATTTTCTTCAAAAGATATCTTTCATAATTCTCACTTTGACTATTTTAGATAAAGAAATTCTCCATGTTATAAATGAAAGATCGATCATATTGGTTAATTTTGATATAGTAAATTACATATTTAACTTAGAATCAATTTTCTAGTATAAGTTTCCACCTACTTTATTTGACCTTTAAATGGTCAGAAGCAAAGTCTAATATGGAAACCAAATAGAGGGTTTAGTCCAAAAGCAATGATAAATTTTGGCATGTAAAGTTGAACCATGTATTTGGGTAGAATGTTTGTTTTCTTTTCACAAAATAAAAAAGTAAAATAAAATAAAGAAAGAGGGTGAAGATTTCATTTTTCATGAAGTATTTTAATTCTAAGTAGGATATATGTTATTTGACCTTTCAAATTATATGTTTAGATTCTCTCAACTATGTGACATGTGTAATGGGGAATGAGTCAAATATAATTTATGGCTTTGGATGTATTTTTTATTAAAAATAATTTTCAAATTAAAATTTAAAACGGTTTGCTATTGTTTTACCGTTTAAATTGGGGCAAAATACATTTTTGGTCCTGAGGTTTAGGGTATGTGTCTATTTAGTTTCTGAAGTTTCAAAATGAACACTTTTGGTCCTTCAGGTTTGAGGAAGGTGGCTACTTGGTCCCTGAAGTTTCAAAATTAACATGGTTGGTCAAAGTAGGTGTCAACTTGGTCCTTGGAATTTTAAAATGAACACTTTTGGTCCCTGAAATTTGAGAAATAGTTCTAAATGATCCTTGATTTTTTTTACTGTTAATTAACTAATATTAAAATAACATGACAAATTGCAATTAAATTGTTTATTATAGTCACTGATGTGACAAATTATATTAATTAAATAATATATGCGTAGGTGATTATACTTTCTCTCTCATCTCCTAATCTCTTCCTCTCTCTTTCTCCCACCCTTTTCCGGCAACCACCGTTGTCCGCCATTCATACCTGACATATATCATTTAATTAATATAATTTGCCACATCAACAACTACAATAAACAATTTAATTGCAATTTGCCACGTCATTTTTATATTAGTTAATTAACACACAAAAAAAATCATGGACTATTTAGAACTATATCTCAAACTTCAGGGACTAAAAGTGTTCATTTTAAAACTTCAGAAACCAATTTGACACCTACTTTAAACATCAAGGACCAAAAGCGTTCATTTTGAAACTTCAGGGACTAAGTAGACACCTACCTCAAACTTCAGGGACCAAAAATGTATTTTGTCCTTCAAATTGTTTTCAAATTAAATTTAAAACAATTTTCTATTTTTTTTAGTACACTAAACTGAAATTTTGAATCCTTATCTTAAGAGAATAAGTAAATGTATTGCTGACCGCTCATGTCGACAGCTTAGGACATATTTGATAAGGTGATATATGCCAATTACCACGAATCTACACTCACTTTGACATCATCTTTGACTTATTAAATGTATAATAAAATATTAAAAATAAATATAAGATAAAAGTTTTGAATATTTAATTTTTATATTAATTTTTTAAATTAAAATTTTAGAGAACGATAAACAAGAAATTGTTACAAAACATCTTTTTCTATTTTTTTCAATAACAAAAAAGAAAAAACAAGAAGCAAGGAAAAATTCCAAATGCAACTCTATGTCTATTTATTAAAAAATAGGAAATAAGAAACAATAAATAGAAATGAGAAACAAGAAACAAAGAAATAGAAACTTGTTATCAAATAGACCTCTAGTTTTAATTTGGTTGCTACAGTTTTAAGTGTTTCAATTTGGTTTTTATGATTTTGGTTGGTTTTAAAAGTTCCAATTTGGTCCCGTATTACTAATTTGGTTAAGATTTCACAATACTCCCTTAACTATTGTTTTCAAAACCAAAATTCCCTTATTTTATTCTATTATAGTCTAATATAACTCAAATACTCAAAAAGCTATGAGCATGTAAATAGAAAATATACTAACTTATTTTCATGTAAATAAAAAAAGTGAATTGTGGTAATGACTTAACAATAATTGGTAGTTTAACCTATACTCTATTATTGTATTTTATTTTACTTAATCCATTTAAACATAATTTAACAGTTATTAATGACAATTAGTTGAGAAAGCAAAAACAGTTAAAAGTCTTGTTTTTTCCTTCTTGTTTAAAAATTATTCTTCCAAATACATTTTCTACACGAAAAAAACTGTAATTAAACGAAATTCCCCTAAAAACAAATTGTAAGGGAAGAAATAAAGCTCAACCCGACAAACAAGATACATACCCATTTAAAGACAAAAAAGAAATTCCAAATGGACCAAAATTAGAAGAAAAAATAACGGAAGTCCCAACCTAAAAGCCTGACGAACGAGTGGTGGAACGGGGTCCAGCCAACCCAAGATCACCCAACATCGGCCGAAGCCAACAAGACCTCGGCCGCTGACCAGCAGTCCAACGTCTCGAAGGACGACCCTATGCCTAGTCAGTGAGGTTAACTAACTGGTGGATTGTCTTTTTTCCGTACATCCGACCTACGACGATGCTACATCCAAAGTCCAAGTAGCTAGGTTTCCTAGAAATTATGATTCCTATAAATAGAAGAGAGACTCAACGTACCTAAAAACTATACTCTAAACTACAACATTCTTCAACCTTGGTCTCTAACTTAAGCATCAAAGTGTGTGTGGCTTTACAACACCAGTGTTTAGTCTTCTCTATTTTGTAGGTTAACGTCGTCGAGTCTCTTTGGTGTGATATTTGGTCAACCGATAGACTAGATTTATGCATCAACACCCTTCAAAGTTCAATTTATGCATTTTAGGGATGTTTAAATCTTGGGATTGGTAAGAGCGAAGTTAGAAATTTTCGTAAAGATAGATAAAATTTAACATTTTTCTTTTCTGATAACTCGAAAATTGTTCACAGTGTGGCTCAACCCCTTTGTGAGTCGCCCTATAAATCAAGGGTATCTGCAATTACCGCCAATTATCCAACACAACGGAAGTGTGACTCGAACCTGGACACTAGGTGTCAACGTTAACATTTTAAATATAGATAAAATTTAACATTTTAACTTTTTTTTTTCAATTGGCCCTATTCTATCCCTCAAAAACCAATTTTATATAATTTATGTTTGTTCTTTTTGGAGAAATTATATACATATATATAGATATATATATATAAAACTTATGTCTACATTATAACTTGGTTTGTGAGATTAAAATTTAAGTATAAAATTAGGGGTTTTTTTAACTTCAATAATGCTTGCGTGGATATTTGAATCTCTAATATCTTTTAGTATATATGTCTTTATTAATTGAACTATACTAAACAGTTTGAATGGATTTAATACGTCTATTAGGAAGATTAACCGCTCTATTAATGGTTTAAATTTGTGAAGTTTATGAGAGAGAAATATATAAAATCAACTCAATAGAGCAAGGGAGAGAGAGGTGATTGGGTTGGGGATGAGAGAACATCGGGGCGGATTATAAGGCTTAAAAGAGGGGTCAAACCATAATGGATTCTTCTATTTTTTTTTACTTGCAATCTAAGCATATATATTTAAGAGTATGCTTTCTAATCTAATTAAAATCATATTGTTTAATGTTTTTATACCCTTCAATTCTACTCTTTGAGATCCATTAATATTTGTGATTTCAATTCCCTCCTTTTCACCACCAACTTTGATATCAACACCTTTCCAATTCTATTACACATCCAATACCAAACCCTAAAATATTAAATTGTCATATGTATAAGCTAGGCTT
The DNA here is from genome assembly GCF_013281855.1 of Momordica charantia. Taxonomy (NCBI): domain Eukaryota; kingdom Viridiplantae; phylum Streptophyta; class Magnoliopsida; order Cucurbitales; family Cucurbitaceae; genus Momordica; species Momordica charantia. Next base: position 24,435,680 of record NW_028275167.1, on the reverse strand, counting down.
GTCCCTAAGGTGTCTTCCCATAGCTAGTGTGTTATTATTACATAGCATGCATAATAAAGTTTAAACTTTATTGAAAACATTAATTTAAATAATTAATGAGAAAATTTGACATAAAAAATGTAACACGTGTCGATCAGTTATTATTCTAATTAATATATGTCCATCATTTATGAACTAATAATATTATATAGGTGATAGAATATAGTAGAAGTCAAATAAAAATATAGCCCTTATATAAGAATATGAGAAAAAGCAAATGTTATTATTATTATTTTTTTGAGAGAGCAATTTTAAGCAAAAATTGTTTACAAAGGATAAAAATGAAAAATTTACCCTTATTTTTAACGAGATAAAAGTTTCTGTTTTATTTTATTTTAGAGTATGAGATCAAAAGTTACTTGTGCAATTAATATATTATACATACTTCTTGAGTCCTTATTTATTTATTTTTTTAATATTATAATTTAAACGAAGTGGAATTCAAATCTTTAACTTTTAGGCTAGACTATAGGGATGTTTATGGAGCGGACGCGCTCCTATTTCATTTTCCATCCCCACGAAAATTTTCACGAAATTTTGTGGGGATCTGGTTTTCGTGGAGATTTTTTTTCTCATTTATTTTTTATTTTTAAAATTATTTTTTAATTAAATATTTTTTTAAAGTAAATTTTAATTAATTACTTAATTTTCAACGATAAAATTTATTTATGTAGTCCAATCCTCTATATATTGGGTCGGTAGAGGAGAATATGATTTTTTTAGTATACGTATATATAGAGAAGATGATAAGATTTTTTTTAGTGTATATATACCTATAAAATGAGGCGAGGCGGGAAACGGGACGGGGAATATCCCCGTTTAGGTGACGGGGAAAAGACTTTTCTCATCCTTGCCTCACGGAGCCCCATTTAATTTAGGTGGGTCTCTGTATCTCGGGGGGAAAATGAACATCCTTACTAGACTATCATACTTTGATTAGTTAAGCTACGTTCAAGTTGACCGAGATCTTCTTTAAATGTCAGAAAAAATGTTTTATACAAAAACGGACCAATTTAATAAAACAAAGTAAAACCTAGAATTTAAATATGTGATTTCTTTAATCTAGCTAGCCACTGTATAATAAGTGATATGTATGATCATATGATGATATTGAATTTAATATATAGAGATAAGATTTAATAAGATTACTTAAATTTGAGAGAATCACTTAGTTATGGAGATTGAGAATAGACTATAAAAAAGAAGAATATTATCATTAACAAAAATTAAAAGTATTAAGTCACTATCTGAAGAAGATAATTATAATTATAATTATAATTTTTATCTTAAAAGGGTATGTGGTCTTTTTCTTTGTGAACATCACTGACATATTTGAGTAATTTTGTAAAGAAAGTCTCTCAATGAGTTGGATGAAAATGGGTAAACCCCATGAAAACTAATGTCCCGACACACAAAAAAGAAAAATAAAAATTATTTTTACACGTCATCCTATCACCATTTTTTTAGTACAACATGTGGGATATGGTGCGAGATTGAACTCACAACCTCTTGGTTGGAGATATATGTTAATTATTGCTAAGTTCGCTTTGACTCCATCACCATTTTAAAAATATTATACAAATTTGTATTTTAAGTCACACTATTTTATTTAGAAATATATTTTAAGATCCAATGCAAAATGAAAACTAAATGGCAAGTACTAAGAAAAAAATATTTTAGCATTCAAGAATTATTAAATAAAATATTTGAAAGTATAAGAATTCGAATGAAATATTTCAAAACAATAAAGAAAAAATAATTGCCTCCTTAGAGTGTTTTGACACATAGATTAGGCTTCTACATGTTAACCTATAAGGTGAAGAAATCTAGTTTTATGTTTTTTTAGTACAACATATTGGGGAGGAGATTCGGACTTTCAACCTCATGGTTGGAGGTATATACTAATTACCGCTGAACTATGCTCATTTTGACATCTAGTTTTATGCTTAATACATGCTTTTTAATCATATCTTAAACATGATTTTCCATATCGAAAGAGGAAGGAGCCTCCAGGAAGGGAGGGAGGCTCCTCCGATCCCCTTTTCTAACGAGGGCAATTGGAATGATTCTGGTCATGAGGATGATGACGGGTGGCAAGCAATGGGCAAGGATAAGAGCGATCGGCGACGATGGTGACAAAGGTTGGCCAGAGATAGGCGAGAAGGAGAGATGAAGAAACACACCCTATATTAATCCCCTAACCCATAAAAATCAACGTTGTTGAGGAGTTCGAACATAGAACTTTCGATACTAATTAAGTTAAACAACTACTAAATGCAAAGAACTACGACATATTTAATTTTTTATTCATAGATAAATTAACTTTTTAAAATATTTACCTACCAACTTTTACAGTCATAAACAAGTTATGATAAGAAAAAATACTTCCCTCCTTGCGGATTGGACAGAATTTTCCAAATTTGTCACTACTAAAAAATTAACCATTTTTATTTATGTTATTATTATTATGTTATTTACATTATTATTAATTCTCTACTACGGGTCAAAAAAGAGATTAATGTTGACCTGTTATTATTCTTACTAAAATCCCAAGTTTTTATAACCTAGATTAAATAAAACTCAAACTTTGGCGCCATGAATCTAAAGTCTATTAAAGTTCAAATACCAATTTAACCTAAAAGCAAAGAAGAAAAATAAGAAAAATTCCAATGGGATTTTACTTCATTCGTTCTCATTTTTTTATCTCATTTCCTCTGCCATAATTTTAACTGTCACTTCACACAAAAATTTTAAAATATAACCATAAAAATTGTATTAAAAAGTTTCCATTGAATATAAAGTTTAGATTAAAATTTCGTAAACATTGAACCGAAATATTTTGAAAGTTTAAAAAACAAACAAAAGTTGAGAGTAGATGGACCAAAATTGTTTTAAAAGCATATCCACCCAACCAAACCAAACCAGAAAATAAGAGACCAAAATAATATTTAAATTACCAAAAGAAAAAGAAACAGAAAAAAAAAAAATTTGAAGTTTAATTTTCACCCAAAAAAACTCAAAACTGTGCTTAGAAGGAAGTTTTTATTGTGTAGAGTTAGACAGAAATAGACTGTTGGTCTCTCTATAAAATCTGTGTGTCTCGTCTCCCCAATCCCCATTGCGGCTTCCCTACGGTGATGCCCAAAATCCCATTTATTTATTTATATTATACATTACACATAGAGAAATATGGGTGGTTCTTGATTTTGACAACAAACTAACATGATCTCCATTTCTTTTTCTCCCTTCTCTTCCTTCGAGACCATTCTGTAAAAAGCTTGAGCTAGCTGCTGCTTCAAACCCATGGCGATATGGGAAAAACAAGCAAACTCCCAAAGTCAAAACTCTCACACGTGAGGACCCATTGATCCCATTTATATTTATTTATGATTTCTTCTTCTTCTTCTTCTTCTTCTTCTTCTTCTTCTTCTTCTTCTTCTTCTTCTTCTTCTCCTCTCTCTCTTTAATTTCTAGATCTTCTTCTTCCATGGAATAATCCTCGTACAGACATAGCTCCCTTTGATCTTCTTTTCTTAACTTCACTCCTTTAGTTTCTCTTTCTTTGACTCTCTACCTTGTGGTGCTTGGGTTGAGCTGAAGATCGGAGCATGCTTGAATGTCCAAAGAAAGGTGAGGAGAAACTTATCTCTTTCTCTGTCGTCGGGAAATTGTTTCGGGGGTGGGAACGATATGATTCGCGTGTTTTGTTTTCTTAATGGGTGGGAGGATTCGAACCTTTAATCTCCAAAGGAATGAGAAAGTTACTAGTGAGTTGGGAGGTTAGAAATTTACTGCATACCCTATCAACTTTAAGTTTTTTGGGTTGACGGCGATTTAACATAGTATTAGAGGTCTTATGTGTTCGAAGATTTGTTGGGTTTTGTGTAAATTTCTAAGCCCATTAGTGAGGGAGAATGTTAAAGGTATCTATAAAAGATCAAATTTATGGTAACTCATAAGCTTCGGCTTTTGAGTTTGATGGGTTGATCAAACAGGGAGGCTAGAATAAGGTGATTGATTTTTTTCAAAAAAAATATATAATTATAATTTTATGCCTTCGATCTAATCGTTGAACTAGGCTTATATTCATAAGTTTATACGGTTAATTGTATGAGAGAGAAATTAAAAGGGATAATTTGATCAAACTATCATGATCAACTTTCTTCGTTCTCTTTCATTTTTTTTTTAGAAAACGAGTCATCGTTTCCTTGTGATGGTTTGTAGAGAGAGATTCGACGAGATAGCGAAGAAGATAAAGAGAGAGACAGATGTATCATCGTCATCAAATAATCTTCCACACCAAATTATGGGAAGAAGACAGACGACGCTACAGTCTCCTCCTGGGACTCTCAACACCATTACGCCATGCGCGGCCTGCAAGCTTTTGAGAAGAAGGTGTGTCCAAGAATGCCCCTTCTCCCCATACTTCTCCCCCCACGAACCTCACAAGTTTGCCTCCGTGCACAAGGTCTTCGGTGCCAGCAACGTCTCCAAGATGCTCATGGTAACGGAAAGGTTAAATCATAAGTTTAGTCTTGAACTTTATATCTTGTCTATTCTCAGTCATTTGTACCTGTGTCTATTTAGTCTTTATACTTTAAAACGATTCTACTGGGTCTCTAAACTTTCAATTTTGTTATCTACTTAAATCTATGTCGTTGCCAACATGAGTATACCTTAGTGGCTATAACTTTCAATTTTGTTATCTACTTAAGAGGTCATGTAGGGAACTTTCGCACGGCCTATATTGTAAATGTTTTATTCCTTAAAAAAATAATAAAATAAATACTGTTAACTCTATTTCGTTGCCACGTGAGTATTACACGAATTAACAATAGTGACCTATTAGATACAAAATTAAAATTAAAAGTGGAAGAACCTATTAAAAACTTTTTAAAATATAGGGACTAGATTGACATATAATTAGAAAGTTGCATAGACACCGTCTTAAAAGTTTAGAGACCAAATTTGTAATTTAACAAAAATAAATTAAAACGATACGAGACGATCTTCATCGATTTCTTTTGGACCCCTAATGTAATGAAAGCTTTTTGCAGGAAGTTGCAGAGAATCAAAGAGCAGATGCTGCAAATAGCCTTGTCTATGAAGCGAATGTGAGGCTGAGAGATCCTGTGTATGGCTGCATGGGCGCCATTTCAGCTCTACAACACCAAATCCAAGCATTACAAGTTGAACTCAATGCAGTTAGAGCTGAGATTTTAAGATACAAATATAGAGAAGCTAATATCATTCACTCTTCTCCTCAACATGTGCCTTTTCTTTCGTCTTCGGCTGAGGTCGTTTCGATCGCCGTGCCACCACCACCTCCACTGTTGCCTCCACCGCCTCATTATGACGGTTCAGCTTCTTCCTCCTCTTCATTGTACAACCGGCCCGCCGTGGCGGTGGCGGCTGATTATAGTACTATTTCAAGTGATGAAAATGTTCCCTACTTTGTTAGGACTTCTACTACTCATCAATTGGATTCTTAGATTTGTAGATTAGGGTTTTAAAAGAAAGGCAATTTTTACTTGGAATAAGATTGGAAGGAAAAGTTGTGGGGTGATATTGAGACCCCTTTTTGGTATTTTAATTCCTTTTTGCTAAAAAATAAAATTTTTTTTCAAATGTGTGATCTTCACATAATTAATTAGTACTAAATTCTCCCCATTTAAAAAGTAACATTTGCCGATCAAAGGGTGTGAGTTCGATCCCCCATCCCATATGTTATAAAAAAAAAGTAACATTTAAAACCTTAAAAGAAAATTAAAAATAATGAATGTAAATAAATCTATATTTTTTGATTTCACTCAAAAGGTCTCAGACCAATGAAAATGATCGTTCTCATTTCTTTTCATTCTCTAGCTAACGTGGAACTTTGTTTACACTCTTAACTGTTGTCAATTCGAACAATAGACAATAAATTTATAAAGATCCTTAAAGTCAAAGGTTCATTCCTCCATCTCGATATATATTTGCTAAAGAAAATATGCATTTACCTTTTCTGATTTTGATCGATGTGAGACTTTAGTTGCATCGAAAAACGCTTCCCTTTAAAAGCAAGTAAATTGTGTGGAAATGAAGCAAAATATGGAGAGAGAGAGAGAGGGAGGGAGAAGTAGTTGGGAGAGCTAGGTAGAGAGAAAGTATTGAAGTTAGAGAAATGTGAGAGATTAAATTTTGGTTGACTAAAGAGAGTGTTAGCACATGGAAGTAAGTCGGTGGCATTGAAGGATGGGATCTGAAATCTGAATTATTGATTTTAAAAAGAAAGTTGGCTAAGGAAAGGAGACAAATTTTGTACGACTGTGATGCTCCCCATGAAAATTTAGTCTCATTTATAAGGCTGTGTTTGGGAAAATTATGTGCAATGTGTCACTAATTAGTAATTCCCCATTTTCCTTTCATTCTGCCCATGTGTTTATCTTACAAATGTGTTCACAGATCTTGATCCTTTTTCTTTTGATTAAAAAAATATATTTCGTGCAACGATCTAATCTCTAAACTTTAGTGTGTAACGATTTAGGTTTTGCAACCTTTTTAAATGAATAACAATTTTTTAGTTTTTTTAACTTTAATATAGTTTGGTTCAGGTACTTTAATTAAAGTTGGTAAAGATTTAGTCATCCACTTTTGTCAAGATTAAGAGTTCTAATATATGGAGATCGATAGACTAAGAATTTTCAGATGTGTTTGTAAAATACAAAGATTATTGATCATTACATTGTTAAAGATCTCACATTGGAAAGAAAAAAGATTTTACAAAGATTTATAATGGACATTGACTACTTCCTTGTCAATTGGTTTTGAGATTAGTATAATATTCTTGTCTATATCCAACCTATAAGATAACATTAATTGTGCAATGTTGAATGAGGTTGGTTTCAGTTTGGTCTTTCTAGATCTCCACCAACCCAAAAAAGGAGGAGAATCTCTCTTGCCAGCTCAATCATCAAGAAAATAATTATGTATGCCAATTCTGCATAAAAATAAATTTAAGCTTGATCAATTTGCATATGCGAGGAGGAAAGAGATTAGAAGCTAGTCGGTTTACTTTGATTTTAGCCATTTTGGTGTGTAGTTGGTTTGATTTTTCGAACAGTTAATTTCAACCTCAATTTTCATTTTTTCCTAATCAACATTAGATTTGACCAAAAAAGAGAGTCAAATTAGTTGTGGGTTCGAATCCCCCAACATGTTGTACTAGAAAAAGAGAGCCAAATTAACTAGCTTACCCGGCTAATCTTAAATAATATTAATACTTTTATGTATTGGATGTCAATAAATTAAATTAATTTTTTCTCAAAAAAAAATATAAATTCAAACAAGAACTATACATATATATATTTTGAAGCTCCATAAAGTGTTGGAGAAGTATTTGGAGAGATGGTTGATGGGGAAATTTAGTCTTAAGTCATGATCACTTGAGTATTAGCAATATCGACCTTATACCTTGTCTTTTATATGAACATCTCTTAATTTAGCAATCCTTTCTTTGTCACAAATCTCCAACTTAGTTTTTTTTTTCCTTTTTTTAGTACAACATATAGGGGTGTTGATCGAATTCACGATCTCTTGATTAGAGATATATGCCAATTACCGCTGAGCTATGTTCATTTTGACAATCACCAACTTAGTTGAGGATAAAGAAATTGTGAACTTTGAGAAAGTGTGTATCTGCCTTTTATAGGGAGGCATTGGAAAACCGTTGGCTAACTATCATTTAGAAGAGTTAGAAGATCCTCTCCCAACATAATTGAGATTTTGCCGCATTTCTTCTTCATCTTGGCATGTCTAACCTGAGACTCGAACACACTGTTACTGTTAAATTGTCAACGAACTCAAAAGCTTAAGTTCATGATTATGGAAAATTAAATATTTTATAGATATTTTAACACACATGTGTCTCAGTCGGGAGTGGATTGCGTGTTTACACTTAATTTTACCCCTAACATTTACAACTCGCTCATTCAAATTAACGTATCATTTTCGTCCTTGCATTTTCAAAATGTTTGTTTTGGTCTCTATACTAAAGTGACCATTTTTGTCATTTAATTTTGTTTTAGTGCCAATTTTCTATCACATTTTCAACACGACAATACATTCAATACGTTTCTTAAAATGTAACAATGACTTTATATTAAAGGGTTTCCATTATGTATAGAATTTTGTGTTACAATTTTACAAATATGGACCAAAATTGTCACTTTTTAAAAGTATATATGAGGACCAAAACAAACACTTTGAATGTACAAAGACTAAAATGAACCAAAGTTGAAAGTATATAAAATAAAATGAACATTTTACAAATAATAGGAACCGAAATAAACTAAAACTGAAAGTACATGGTCAAAATAATATTTAACTATATATATAAACATGAAAGAGAATTAAGAACATTTATGCAAAAGATTATATCTGGTTAGAATTAGAGAAGTGATCGATCTGTTAAGGATCTCACCTTGAAAAGAAAATGTACCAGTGTTTATTAATAGACATGGACTATTCCTCCAATTGATTTTGAGATGGAACCTCATCAATATTAATTTTCATATTAATTTTCAGTTATATTCTAAATTTTCTGAAACAGTTTGGCCTTTGCCTAGTAGGTGGAATCAAGTAGTCCCCACAGTGGTGAGTATGGAGAGGTCTTGAAGACAACTATGAAAGGGCTATGGAAGTTCTCTAGGGATCATATTGTATGAGAGCGTTTTGAAAAATAGTTTCTTTCTATGAATCAAGCGGTCGTTTGTTTTTTGGGAATGTAGATGTCCGGTATCTTCAGATGTCTGGAATTTAAGATGTCCGGAATTATAGATATCCGACATCTTCAAATGACCACGTTTGTTTCTTTGGAAAATATAAAAGGATGTATGAGAATTTATGAATAGTCACGTTTGTTTTGCATGATTTATTGATGAGAATGTTTTAAATTTATGTAATGTTCCAAAAATGCCCTTACAAATATTTATATAATTTATATACGTTAATCTAATATAATTTTAATTTATATAATAGATTTTCTTAAAATTCATTTAATATTTTAGGTTTTTTATATTAATTGCGTAAATGTATTAATTTTTTTTATGTGAGTAGAATTCATATTAATATAAGACTTTCTTAAAAGTAATTAATATTGAGTATAAAATTCATTTTCAATTTTAATATTTTTTTTAAAAAATACAATTATATAATTAATGTTATATTTGGTGAAATTCATTTATTATATTATCAAATTATTAAAAAAGAGAATATCAAAGATAGGTTAAAAAAGGTTGTTTTAAATTTATGTATTTAACATAATAGATATTATTCATAATCGTAAATTGAGATATTATATAATTTAATAGAAATTTATTTTATATGTACATGAAATATACTTAATTGCTTAATGAGTCAGTAGTACATTAATTTATTTAAATTATAAAATTACAAATAAAACTGAAGAAATTTGATAAAAGAAAATATATGAAAAATAATGAATGAGCAAAAATGTCAATATAGGATATCCTCGACATGGGAATTGTGGAAACTCATGTTTTAAAAGGGCATCCAAATTGACTCGAATGCCTTCCGTATAAGCATCTTAGGATACTCGAGCATCTCCAGATATCCAGGTATCTTATATTACCGCAAAACAAACGTGGGAATCCAGATGTCCGTCTCACGGGAATCTTGAATTCCCACGAAACAAACGACCCCTAAAGAGTATTATAGCAAACAGCCTGTAGAGCTTTGATAGATGAATGAGTTTTCATTTGATTTTTTTTTGTTTGTTAAGATTATACCAAAAAACTTGGGTTAAATATTTATTTTGGTCCATATTTGTGTGATTTTTCAATTTAGTCCTCTATTGTTTTAAAAGTTTCAATTTAGTCTCTTAAATTTTAAGAAATTTTAATTATATCATTCTCGTTGGTGAATGTTAAAGTTAGATGATGATTACGCTTCTTTGATATGATAGAAGAAAAATTAAGTTACCTCATAAATGAAAACTTCTAATTATTGTTTCAAAAATTTTAAGAAGTTGATAGAAATTTAGAGTTGGCTTCTTTTAGACGATCTAATTCTTCCTTTAAATTTCTACAGATAAACTATGTATCATGTCAAGTAAGCTTATCATTAGTCAATTTTGATATTTTACTTACGAAAAAATTTAATTGAAAATATAGAAACATTAGAAAATTTTTAAACAATACAAACTAAATTATTTAAAAAAAAAATACCCAAACACATCAGGGAATAAAAGTTGACTAAATTAAAAAAAAAAAGCCCCAAACACATTAGGAACATAACCTAATGTTTTACTTTTTATTTTAATGGGCACTTGCAATATGCCAAAAGAAGTCTAATTAATTGCAAATATAGTAAAAAAAAAAAAAAAAAAAACTAACCCCAAATTCACTCACATAAAATATTAAAATAGCTTTGAAAATGTTTATCAATCTCTTCGTGACAAAATATATCACTAATAATCTCTGCTAAATATCGATGATATGAATCATATCAATGACATATATATACCACTGATAGATGTGTCTACTAGTAATATAGTCTACCACTCGTAAATTGTACAAGTGATATACTATATCATTGATCCATTAGCTGTAAAATAGACTCATATCAATGATATATGAGTATAAATATTGACTATATGTCAACATGATAGAGTGATAGACTATTATCAATAATATAGTGATATATTATATATGATTGGTAAACTATTAATATTCATAGACGTAAATAAGTGATATATAAAAGTAAAGAAAAAAAAAAAAATTTTGTAAAATTGTCTAAGTAGGCACATGAAAAGTAAAAAAAAAGACTCATATTTGCATAATCACAACCCATAGCTATATTTGTAAATATGACAACGTAAATGGGAATTGGTTGAAATTAGAAATTGTATACGTATATATATTCTTCATTTGCTAACAATTCTCTTCCTCTAATGGTGTATGCTTAGCCTCTTTACTTTACTGTATAGTTTCATGACTACACAAAGAAAAAACTTTCATTGCATCTGTTTGGAATTTTAAGTTCGAGATAAGAAGATAGAGCGTAATGTACACCTGTCACAGGTAATAAGTGGAATGAGCATTCTGGGTATCAATCATCAGATATTAATGTCGTCTCTTTTATAAAATTGATAATGATTAGAGAGTTTTGCAATTGAATTGAGGTGACAAATAACAAAGTGAATTGTGATTTTGGTTGGTTTAAAACTCAATGAAATAAAACCTGGGCCTAATTAGTTACTTCAAATTAGCCAGAACGCAAGACTTAGATTGGGACACTTGGCATCTCTTTTGATATTTAACGATTACGCTTCTTAATTAGCTTATATTTAAGTGATCTCGAAGTTTCTAAGTTGTTCCTAATATATCTATTAGAAAATTCCTTAGTTTTGACACAAAAATAACTGCAACCTCGAGTCAAGGTCCTATATCTAGGTTAATTGAACGAAACCTTCATATCTAAAGTCTTCTTGTCCTAGGTTTCAATGCTTAAGTTGTAAAATTGTCAACCTTCTCAATATTGAATATGTTCAAATCTTAACTGGCCGAATTAAAACTTAAATTTTTATAGAAAATAACTTAGGTGATGAACAAGTAAGAAAACACCAATTTACCTTTGTTGTCCCGTTTTAAGAATTTAGCTGATCCTCCGTAACCAGGCTAGGAAAAACGAATTTAGCTCATATTTCTAAAGGAAAAACAGAAAGTAAAGGTTTGGGAAAAGGTAAACATGAATTAAAATCAATTTGTAAAAAATAAAGTTGTAAAAGAGAAGTTTACAATCCGAATGAACCTTACCATTTCTATTTCGAGCTTAAGAGAGTAAGAACTCGTTCTATTTCACAAGTATGTGTGATTACAAGGATCTCTTTGTGCAAGAACGAAAAGAAGAAGATAATGCTTGAATTCTATAAACTTTGAGTTTGAAGGAATAAAGGTTAAGTTGGAAATTGATAACAAATAAGAACAATGGCTAAGAAATTAAGCTAAGGCAAAGCTTAATTAAAGAACTGGAGAATCGTAAACTATGTTGGAAAATAACTCTAAAAGGCTTGTAAAGTGATCAAGGAAAGAACGAAGCTTGATGCCAATGAATGAGAAGTATGCCGAATTTATAGGAGGTGTGGAGTTTGGTTGAGAAGTTGAGCGAAATGTGGGTCATTATATGTATTGAAAGCAGATCCATCTCTCATCGGTGTAGGAGGTCGTCTCTGGTGAGTTAATTAGTAGCTATTAACCCTATAGTTAATTATTTTAAATTGAATCATAGCTACGAAGAATAAATTAATAAATGTTAACTTAGTTTCTAGCTTACTTTTTTTCTGCATAGACTATGAAGCTAGTATGATTGAGTTGATTTTTTTTAATTTATTTATTAGTATCTATATATTGTGGTTGTGAATTTGTGATTGAAGGTAAAGTTGTATTTTATTAGTTGAGTTGAAAGCCCTAACTACAGTGCAACATGAGTGAGTAGTAATTTTTATTTAATTACTTATCGTAGATGGGGAGTAGTATTGCAAGTGAAGGTAATAATAAAAGTTCTTCCCCTACTATTGATATATTTTTGAGACTGGATCTAAACCACCGTTACCTACAACATCTAAGAAGACACCAACATATTGCTCTCAATTATTTTAAATATATTCTTATAACATTTTATACTTTCTCTCTTTTGATCTCTTTGTTTATTTTAGAGAGTTTGCACTCCTCTAACAATACCATACATAAATAAATCTCATTAGTTCCTTATGGTTTGATGGTAAGTAAAAATAATTAAATATTATTTTAATGATAAATGCTTCTTTTTATGCTTGATATTTTCAAAACTAATTGTTGTTATTGTATTTGAATTGTTAGGACTAACATTTGGATTATAGAGTCAAAATCAAGATCTTTTAGCTTGTTGCTCGTGATGTCAATTGTTGCTCCTAATAGAGATTTAAGAATTTAATTTTTCTGTTTGTTTGGACTTTGGATGAACATTGGAGGACTAATATTGTAAACTTTAATATTTGTTTTGAATTAAGACTTCCATGTTGGTTTGAATTACGATTTGAAATTATGCATAAATTAAGATTTTAATTTTTCTATATTTTTTTCAATCCAGGTTATAAAAAAAATAAATTAAAAAAAAAGTGAAACAACACAAATACCCAACCCGATCCAATCCGAATTTTTTAGGTTTTGTTGGATTGGGTTGGGTTGGCCATCAATTTTTTAAACCATCGGTTCCCATATATGTCCAACCCTAAAATTCGGGTTGGTCCCAAAAACCCCCTTAACCTGACCCAACCCAACCCGTGAATACTTCTGAAGTCGACCAACCTCGATCAACCATCCAAGGCAACCAACCCCTAACAACTAACCGAGTCGACCGTCCCGAGTTCAACCCTCTAAAGGTATAATAACCTAGGTTGACAAGCCCTAGTCGACGATTTTGGACCCGACCAACGTAGGTCGACCAATCAAGCCAATTTACCTGGGATGACCAGTCCAAACTAACCATGTCGACCAATATGAGCTCACCACCCCAAAAGACGAACCCGAGCTGACAAACCCAAGCCGACCAACTCAGACAAACCAACCTAGTCCATCCAACTCGAACCCTACCTAGGTTGACCACTCTATGTCGACAAACCTGGGATGACCATCCCGTGCCCGACCACCCTAGAACAATTAACCATCTTGAGCCCGACCACTCTAGGTTCAACCATCCCAAGTCTATCCACCTCGTGCCCACCATCCTAGGTTGACCAACACGAGCCGATGTACTAAGACAATACCTTGGAATATGGTGGCTACTTCTACAAAAGTTGCAAAAAAATGAAGAATGACGATGAAGATTGGAGAGAAAAAGAACAAGTAAGAAATTAATAAACGATAGATACTTATATAGTAATAAATTAATTTTAACAATATTCTTTCTGTTCACACGAAATTTCCGGAGAAATTATATTTCATGGAGTTGAACTTTTATATTGTTTGTATGTATTGTATAGTGGATTCAATCTCTAATCTTTATCCTCTAATTCTTTGTCTCGAACTAGATGTGAAGGTTGACATGTTTGTTCTTGAGTTTGGATCGAAGTTATATGTTCTTCGAAAGTTTTAAAGTCCTCAAATTGGTCTTCGAATCTTCAAGCCTTCAGAGAATCTTCAATTTGGTGTGAATTCTCCCAATTCTGAAATTCTGAACCCTCAAAATGAAGGAGACCCCCTCTATTTATAGAAGTTTCTACAGGCTTAGTGGGCTTTTGAGCTTAGATAATTTTGGACCCAACCCAACTCTTTAATTGGATTTAAATTTATTTAAATTTAAATATTAATCCACCTGGTCTGATGGTAATTTGGATTTTGGGCAAAATTTGTGAACCAAATTGATTCTAGACCCAATTGTCAACTTATCTTTATTTTAATTTAGGGTTAATATATAATGAATCACTAAATAAAATAGATAATGATGTGACCGTTTATGATTAGCTCAAAATTTATGGTTCATGCCAAACATAATTGTGGCTGAATTTCGAAAATATTGTGCAATAAAAAAGATGAATTTTAGTCATAATTTTGAAGAAAAATTTTTAATCGCGGACCAAGATATCGTTGTAGGTCCAATTGACAATAAATTTGCACAATTTAAAATGAAGTATCTGAAATTTATCCATTGAAATTTAAATTATCTTCGGAAGTTTTTTTTTTAAACTTTGAATTTAATTTAAAAGTCAAAATATGATTCAAATTCAAATTTGGGATTAATTCAAAAATTTTAAATTTATCCAACTTTAAATTGAACGTTGAATTTGAGTTCAAATTTGAATTTTGGCTCAAATTTGAAAACATAGAAATTTTCCAACCTAATTAAAAAAAAACGGAATATAATTCAAATTCAAATTTGGAATGAATTGAAGAACTTTTTTTAATGTACCAAAAAATTAAGCTGGATTATGGTTCAAATTTGAATTTTGGATCAAATTAATTCAAATTTGAAAATATTGAATTTATCCAACCCAATTTAAATGTCGGAATATAATTCGAATTCAAATTTGGGATGAATTCAAAAATTTTTGAATTTATCCAACTTTAAATTAAACGCTGTATTTATGGTTCAAATTAGAATTTTGGATCAAATTTGAAAATGTGAAATTTATCCATTGTAATTTAGAAGTTGGAATATAATTCAAAGTCGAATTTGAGACGAATTTGAAAATGATTTAAATTTGGTATCCAATCAAATTTTGAATTTGAATTTGAATGAAGAACCATACTTGCGAGCTGATTTGAGTAAAATCCCACCAGATTTCAATTTCGAATTTGAATAGAAATCTTATATGAGTTGCGATTTGATTTGGGTCAAATTTAAATTAAAAATTCAATCAAATTTGTTATGTTATTCACCATCTTCTTTTCTTTATGCAGCTTTGGATTACCATCTAGGTTACCTCTGTTCGTCCATTTTATTTCCATCGATAAAAAATAAGAAATTTCTCTTTACTATTTCTGCATATTTTTTTAATCTTTATTAAACCCTTTTTTCTCTTTTTCTTTTTTTAATTTTGAAAATAACACCTCCTGTCGTGAAGTTTTTAAAATAATAAATTTTTTTCCCCTGAAAATAACATCTTCTGCTGCAGGTAAGAGGGTTTTAACACAAAAAAAAAAAAACACCTCGAGGGCTTTCGAATTTTTTTAAGTCTTTTTTTTTAGGTTTAATAAAACACCTCCCTACCAGGAGGGTTTTAGAAATTATTATTTTTTTTTTATATTTTTTCAACAACCTCTCTGCCGTATGGCAAACAAAAATTATTTTTACTTTTTTTACTTTTCATTGGTAGGGAGGATTTCAATATTTTTTAAACTCTTCTTATTTTTTCTTTATGTTTAATAAAACACCTCCCTACCACGACAGAGAGGGTTTTAGAAAATTTATTATTATTATTATTTTAACAACCTCTTTGTTGCATGGCAGTGAAAGTTTTTATTTTTATTTTTATTTTTTACTTTTCATTGAATTTTTTTTTACCAAACTCCATTTTCAACTGAAAGTCTTTCTCCCACCATTATTTTAACAATGCTTCTTTTCTTGTTAGGAGCCAACTTTATCTCGACACTTCTTCTATTGGAATTGAGATATCAACTTTCCTTCTTCACATAATTATCAAGGTTTGTCCTTTATCTTCTTTTTTTCTTGTTGGCACGTTTCTCTCTCTTGCAACAAAAAATTCCAAGGATTAACAAGACCACCTAATTTGGTGAAGTATTCCTATGGTTACCATCCTTTCAGGAATGACACCTATATAGGGATATCATCCAGCTTACACATTGTCGCGGGATAAGGTCACCTAATTTGATGGAGTATCCCTAACGATTATCATCATTTCAGGGAATATGCCTATATAGGGATATCATCCGGCTCACACATCCTCGTGGGACAAGGCCACCTAACTTGGTGAAGTATCCCTCACGATTATCATCATTTCGAGGATGATGCCTCTACAGGAATATTGTCCGACTCACTCATCCTCGCGAGACAAGACTACTTAATTTGGTGAAGTATCACTCATGGTTACCATCCTTTTGGGGATGACGCCTATATAGGGATATCATCCGGCTCACACATCCTCGCGGGACAAAGCCACCTAATTTGGTGAAGTATCCCTTACGGTCACCATCTTTTCGAGGATGATGCCTATATAAGGATATCGTCCGGCTCACTCATCCTCACGGGACAAGACCACCTAATTTGATGAAGTATCCCTCACGGTTACCATCCTTTCAACGATGACGCCCATACAGGGATATCGTCCGGCTCACACATCCTCTCGGGACAAAGCTACCTAATTTGGTGAAGTATCCCTTACGGTTATCATCCTTTCGAGGATGACGCCTATATTGGGATATCGTGTGACTCACTCATCCTCACGGGCAAAGCCACCTAATTTGGTGAAGTATATCCCTCACGGTTACCATCATTTCGAGGATGACGCCCATATAGGGATATCGTCCGGCTCACACATCCTCGCAGGACAAGGCTACCTAATTTGGTGAAGTATCACTCATGGTTACCATCCTTTTGAGGATGACGTCTATATAGGAATATTGTCCAGCTCACTTAACCTCGCGGGATAAGACCACGTAATTTGGTGAGGTATTCCTCACAGTTATCTAGCTGCCTTCATATCCTGTTGGTTATGTTGCTTCGTGTTTCCTCACAAGAACCTCAACTTTCTTCGTTTAGAAGTTTTTAATATCGCTAGGTTGATGGTCGAGGGGGACACTTTCAGCCTTGCCATCCCGGTCTTGGCTAATATATATCACGGATTAGGTCAGATTTTAAAAGTCTCTAAGCCGGTTGTAGGTTTGGAAGCTTGCCTTCCCATGCATTATATTCAGGGTTGGTTGGCTCACTACTTCAACACACATTACAAAACACATGTGGAGATCCCAGGCCCCAGGATGGTTGAGTTTTCAGGTGAAGGCGATTTTATATATTTTAAAGATGTTGCAGCTCGTGAATTGATTTATAAAGGTACGTCCATAGCATGGCACGTAAATGTTCAATCCAGGAATGATTCACACAATGTTCCTATTGCTCCAGCCTTAGAACTTATTACTTATCATCAGGATGCGGGGACTCAATGGTTATTGAATCATACAACCCTCATCGATTTGGTCGACAATTTGGCTTCTATTAGGACATATCTTATTTTTCGAAAGAAATGACCCCCTTAGTTAATTTAGACAACATCCTATATCATTTGAGAGTTTGCACTCGAACTAATACATCGTCACGCGTGTTTCTTCCAGCTCGTACATTAAATCCACATGAACAAGTCACTGCTCAATACAAAAGCTGGTGGTCCAGCAAACATGGGGATTACCTCGAGAAAGATATATCAAAGTTGGTGAGTAGTGCTCTTCCTCCTTCACCACAACCTAAATTCTCAAAAAGTAAAGGAGGAAGAGACCTTCGTCTAATTAAGGATAAAGTCTCTGCTCCGACAGTAGATGTTAACGAACATACTGAAGAGAGCTAAGATAGTAATGGCGATCGTCATTGGAAGCGAACCAAAAGATCCAAGAAATCCTTCCTCTCTGATGATCATTTTTTTATGGCGTTTCCAGCACCTCTCAGATTCCTGACAACGTCGAAGCAATGGTGATTGGTTTCTCTTCCTTTAGTTCTTACTCTTCTTACTTTTCTTTTATTATCACATCTTCTAATTTGTCCCATTTCTTTTTTGTAGCTACCTTTGGAGGATTTCATTGAAAAAGTGGACCAGAAGCATAGTGGAGAATCGATGATGAGTCCAGATAGTTTCGAATCTTCCACAAAACATATTGAAAGTTCCAATACCCCTATAGTTGAGAAGATAACTTCCTCGCCTCTTCCTATTATGGTCAATACTCCTAAACTTCCTCAACCAGTTCAGAACAAAGCACCAGTTGCAAACCCTGATATCTCTCATTACTCTGTTGAAAATGTAATCTTTAATTTTGCCCAGCATGTAGCTATGTCCATGTGGGAAAACATACAGGAGAAGATTGTCCGCACTCCCTTTGAGAATGTTGCTGATCTAAAAAACGAAGTACATAAAATATTCGGCTAGATCTCCAACACTCGAACAGACCGTTTAACATCTCTCCAGGCATTCGTGGATGGCTACTTCCAGAAAGTTGAAAGATATAATAATCTAGAGTCCTCATTTTCTACTGAACTAACCAAGGTTCGTCAACTAGAAGAGATGAGATCTAATTTGGAGAAATCATTGCTGGATGAAGATCACATACTCGGAGAGCAGAATGCACTCCAAGAGCGATTCAATAAATTGGCCTCAAGAATTGAGGAGCATGAGGCTGAGCTTAAAGCTATGAGAATTGAAGCTGAGACGCTCTCCTGTTTAATTTCTGAGAAAGGAAATGATCTGGACAAACATAGGCTTGAGACCTCTGTGATACGTGATGAGATAAGTAGTATGGAATTACATCGCTACTACACTTGAAACAAATGTGAGATCTCTGGAGGTAGTTTGTAATGCTTTGGAAAGTGCACGCCAAGGGTTGAAAGAGTTCAAGTGGAAGCCTTGATTTTTTTTTATTATATTATTTTTTTTTTACTTTTATAATCTCATGTAGAAACATTTTATTTACTTATTTTTTTGTTTGCTTCGAATGGCGATCGCCATTAATGTCTTGGCTCTCTTCAGTATGTTCGCTAACATCCAGTGTCGGATTAGAGACTTTATCCTCAATTAGACGAAGGTCTTTTCCTCCTTTATTACCTCCTTTACTTTTTGGGAATTTAGGTTGTGGTGAATGAGGAAGAGCACTACTCACCAACTTTGATATATCTTTCTCGAGGTAATCTCTATGTTTGTTGGACCAACAACTTTTGTATTGAACAGTGACTTGTTCATGTGGATTTAATGTACGAGCCGGAATAAACACTTGTGACAATGTATTAGTTCGAGTGCAAACTCTCCAATCATATAGGACGTTGTCCAAATTAACTATGGGGGAAATTTCTTTAGAAAAATAAGGTACGTCCTGATAGAAGCCAAACTGTCGACCAAATCGATGAGGGTTATATGATTCAATAATCATTGAATCCCCACATCGTGATGATAAGTAACAAGTTCTGAGGTTGGAGAAATAAAAACATTGTGTGAATGACAAATTGCCATCATCCACTAAAAGTTCGTTCTGATTCCTGGATTGAACATTTACGTGCCATGCTATGGACCTACCATTATGAATCAATTCACGAGCTACAACATCCTGAAAACTCACCTGAAAACTTAACCATCCTGGGGCTCTGGACCTCCACAAGTGTTTTGTAATGTGTGTTGAAGTAGTGAGCCAACCAACCCTGAATATAATGCATGGGAAGGCAAGCTTCCAAACCTACAACCGGCTCAGAGGCGTTTAAGATCTGACCTAATTCGTGATATATATTAGCCAAGACTGGGATGACAACTGAAAGTGTCTCCCTCGGCCATCAAGCTAGCGATCTTAAAAACTCTTGGACGAAGAAAGTTGAGGTTCTTGTGAGGAAACACGAAGCAACATAACCACTAGGATATGAAGGCAGCTAGATACGTTTTTTCTCTCCACTCATCGTCTATATTATGTTCTTGGAACAAACATTTCTCCTTACTTGACCAATCACGAGCTTTGGATAAAACACCAGTAGGGTTATGAGTTGAATGAGGACGAGATGTCTTCTTTGGCTTTCAATGAGGAGGCTCAATATACTTTAGCTTACACTTGAACAAGAAGAAAATCCAGGAACTGGTGACAACATGAGAATGACCATTTCTTTTAGAAGCCAAACCGTAGTACACTTTAAAAGGGTACTCACAGCTTTTTGGGAGATATCTGCCTTGCCTACCCGATTTTGTTAGTTCTTTATGACTAGGAATGACTTATTCATAGAATTTTCCTATAATAGGACGACCTCCAAATTTCCCACAAATCCCATAGAGAGAGATAATTCACCGGCAGAAGTATGTAGAGTATTGGTTGACGGACACCAAGCCTCTCAAAAGGCTCGAACCATGTCGTTGTTACGATCATACGTATATAGGGAAGCCATTATTGCATCAAATATATGAGCTTTGCCAAGGGTCTTTTTGCTACGAGTAACTACGACCTCTAGCCATTCCCAATAGTAAGCAATATAATAAAACTCCCCAGGAGTCTTTAATGCAGGCCCAGGCCGCCATTGTGCTTTATTATTCATTATGCGATGTCCAAAAGTTAAATCTAATTCTGATCAGGAATCTCGTTATGAATTGGAGATTGTAAAATCCATATTTTAGTTGACAAATCATTATTCAAATGCCTCTCCACAAACCATTCAGCAAGGAAAGGGAGATCATCTAATTGAGGACACGACCCTGAAAGACGACCTGACTTTTGTTCTTCCACTGGAAAGATAATCCCACTTTTTATAGATTGATCTTTATGTGCCAAGATAACAAGATGTTTTTTATCAGAGATAAAATGTCCTGTGAAATACACCATGGTACTGCAAAACACAAATAATAAAGAGGAATGAATAAAAAAAAAAAGGGAATCAAATAGAGAATATAAGGAAAAAAAAGTAATGATTCATTGCGACGACAGGAAATGATATGTAAACTTGTTGGTATCCCTATATAGGTGTCATCCTCGAAAGGATGGTAACCGTGAGGGATACTTCACCAAATTAGGTGGCCTTGTCCCGCGAGGATGTGTGAGTCGGATGATATCCCTATATAGGCGTCATCCCCCAAAGTATAGTAACCGTGAGGGATACTTCGCCGAATTAGATGGCATTGTCCCGCGAGGATGGGTGAGCCGGACAATATTCCTATATAGGTGTCATCCTCGAAAAGATAGTAACCGTGATGAATACTTCACCAAGTTAGGTGACTTTGTCCCATGAGGATGTGTGAGCCGGATGATATCGGCTATAGGCGTCATCCCCGAAAGGATGGTAACCATGAGGGATACTTCACCAAATTAGGTGGCATTGTCCCGCGAGGATGTGTGAGTCGGATGATATCCCTATATAGGCATCATCCCCGAAAGGATGATAGCCGTGAGGGAAGCTTCACCAAATTAGGTGGCCTTGTCGCACGAGGATGTGGGAGCCGGATGATATCCCTATAAAGGTTTCATCCCTATAAAGGTTTCATCCCCGAAATGATGGTAACCATGAGATATAATTCATCAAATTAGGTGGTCTAGCTAGTAAAACCCTTCCTACCAGCAGGGAGGTGTTTTATTAAACATAAAAAGGAAGAGACTTTGAAAAAAAAATCTAAAGCCCTGCTAGAGGTGTTGCTTTTTTTAAGAGATTTTTTTTAAAAAAAAAAAACCCTCCTTGAGGTGCTACTTTTAGAAAAAAAATAAAAAATTAATTATTTTAAAACCTTCACGGCATGAGGTGTTAACCTTCAAAACGAAGGAGACCCCTTCTATATATAGAGGTTTTGACGGGCTTAGTGGGCTTTTGGGCTTGGACAATTTTGGACCCAGCCCAACTCTTTAACTGAATTTAAATTTATTTAAATTTAAATATTAATCCACCTGGTCTCTTGATAATTTTGGTTGTGGGCAAATTTGTGAACCAAATTGATTCCAAGCCCAATTTTCATATGACTCAATTACATATTTTAAATGTTAACTTATCTTTAATTTTAATTTATGGTTAATATATAATTAATCCCTAAATAAAATAGATAATGACGTGACCATTTATGATTGATCCAAAATTTATGGTTCTACACTGTCAATCATGAAATTAATTCTTTTATTTGAATTTATATTACATGATGTTTTCTTTAGTAATTTGATAATTTTAAAATACACCCACCATTAATAATTCGAAATCACTTTCAACTATATAAAAATCAATTTTAAGGAGGTGAATCCAAATTTACCATGACTCTCCAAACACATATATCCTAAATGATGGACAGAAAGTCATACGGTAAGTTTTCATTTGCAGATTCACTTCTACATCATACTATGCAACCAAATTATAAATTAATTATCTGCACATATTTGAAACATAATCGAGCTTTTTTTAGTACAACATGTGGGGATTTGGGATCAAACTCACAACCACTTGGTTGGAGATATATGTGAGTTATGCCCACTTTGGCTAATCGAGCTTTGATTGTACTTAAAAAAGAAAAATAAAATCAAGTTTTTTTTATTTTTATTTTTATTTAGGGGGAATAGAACTAGCAGAAAATGAAAATGAAAATATATCACGCAAGTTGATTCTATATTTTTAAGGGATGTTACTTAATTGAGTTATATTTATATCAACGAAAAAATTTCTATTTTTCACTTTAACTATTCAAGCGAGACAATTTTAAATTTATAGTTTCACTCTAAACCTAAAATAGGGGTTAAAACAATCATCTTTAAAATGAAATTAGAAAAACTGAACGCGAAATTAATTAATAAAACATACCAAATTGAACCAAACAAAATACTCAAAATTAGGTTTAAGAAATTCCCACGCACAAGCATTTAAAATACCTCAATTTAGTCACAAAATCGAGTAGATTGTACTAAAACTTCCAAAGTCTTATTCCAACCCTGAAATTTCGTGGATCTTCGAAAGGAAGATGTTGGAATAAAATTTTTCTTACCTACAGTTGACATAGACACAGTAAAAAATCACACAAATTCAACATTAAAATGATAAACCCAACTACACAACATGACTAGAAGAGCCAATACCACAAAAGAGTCCCAATCCAACATCAACAATCCCCACAACTAAAAATAAAAGCTTCAAAGAAGAAAAAAAATATATACATATAATGTATTAATTATTTCACCAACGTAACTTTAATTGTGTTTAGAGTTCAACTTAATGAAATTGAAAGTTTCAAGTTAAAAATTTGACTCATTAAACTAAGTACGGTAGTAAAGAAATTGAATTTTCACAAATTTTTTTTTGGATAATTATCTATAGAATTTTAAAAATTTAAAACCTATATAACACAAAACTTTTAAATAAACGCTTTTCAAAAGTCATACTTAACCCATTCTTGGTTGTATGGGATGTTTTAAAGCGAGAGAGATGTAATGTAATGTAATCCAAAATTCATTATATATATTTCATTGGTAGATCAACAATATACATGGCTGCCTTGCCTTACCACCAAGGGAGATAAATAAAATAATGTTGTACAAGCATCAACTATTTCTTGCACTTATATAGCTGAAGAGTCCGCATCATACTTGTAGCCCAAGAGGAGAAGTATCTAAGCCTTTGCTTTCAATGCCATCTTTAACTTCTGTGGTTTCCCTCTTGTAAATGTACATGCTTTACACCCAAAGAAACACTCCCAAATTGAGTGTAGATATGACCAAAAGAAATGCATAGTAGTAATCCAAGTGAGAGTCATTCAAGTTGTTTCCAATCCAACTCTTCCCGCCGTTTTCTCCGATGATCTTATCGACCACTGTGACAAGAAAGCTATTGAGGAAGTTGCCGACTCCAATACCGCTAGTGAAGAATGTAGTTCCGAGGCTCTGCATGTCTTCTGGGGACTGGTCGTAAAAGAACTCAAGCAACCCAATTGCGTTGAAAACGTCTGCAATGCCAAGGAGGATGTATTGTGGCAACAGCCAGAGGATGCTCATGGGGACGACTTCTTTTGGCTGCACAATGTGGTTGGTTTGAATGACATGCATCCTTCGAACTTCGACCGCGTAGGCAATGGCGATGGCAACAATCTGGATGACGAAGCCAATGCCTAGTCTTTGGAGGAGAGTGATTCCTCTAGGGTTTCCAGTTTTTCGACGCATGAACGGGACAAAATAGCGGTCGTACATCGGAACAGAGAGGAGCATAGAGAGGGTGACAAAGCTGCCCAGGGAGGCAGCTGGGATTTGGAAGCCATGGGAAGAAATAGTTCTATTTAAGGTGGTGCCTTGTTTGACAAAGAGGGTATTGATTTGAGCCCAAATGGTGCTTGGGATGAGGGTGGCTACCCAAATGATGACCATGCCTAAGATCAGCTTGGTTCCTTCCACCTGTGACACTGTGCATTGGGGCCTTGACGGATTTGTCTCATCTTTGATTGAAGCTTTGTCCAAGAATCTGAGGTCAAAAACGAGTTTTCCATGAGTCAATTTAACTCAACTAATAAAGCGTATTAATTTCACGAATCATTCAAGTTTATAGTTTCTAAAATAATCTCAATAAGCAAGATAAAGAAAAGTAACAATAATCTCAAAATAACTAACTATCGCTCTCACCTAGTGATCACTATCATCTATCACATCTCGTGTATATTAGTAGTCACATTAAATAATTTATCGCACCATGATTTGGATTTTGCACATAGAAGAACCATAGAATGGAGTGTTTGGCTTATTATAGGGAAGGGGGAAATATAGTGGGGTGGGAATCAGCAAATGGTGTGCCCACCATTGATGGGTAAGCTGCCGCCCGCACTTGGTGTTGTGTGGGGCGGCGCAGGGTGGGGCTGAAGAAAGCCCACTTGAGTGCTTGAGTGTGACCATTGGGAAGCAAACAATCTTCCTCGGATTGTGATATAGAAGGGAGGACAATACGTTTATGAGTTGAGCAAATTTAGTTTATTTATATGGATTCATAACGCAGGGTTCTAACACAGGACCTCCCGCTCTAATACCATCTTAAGAATGAACAAACTACCACTCAATCCATAAACCTATCTTAAGAATGAATAAATCATCACTCAACCCAAAAGTTTAAGCTAATGGGTTGGATAAATTTAATTCATTTATATGGATTCTAATAAGTTTAGACTCAAAAGTTGACATTTTAGTATAACTATTTTAGAAATAGGGAGAGATTTGTTGTGTTTACGGAAATCTATCTGGCTCGTCAAACAACGAAAGAGAGAGAGATTTTGGAAGGATGACATTTCAAAGTGTTTTGTTTGGTGGACTGTTTTCGGCGGGATAAATGTTGAAAGTTTTGTTTAACTCACAACAATATGCACTTTAATTAATTTTACAATCTTCTTGAATAGAAGAAATTTGTTCAAATCTCGATAAAACACACTATCATATCCTTGTGGAAATCTGGAGAGCCATTTGTTTCCATGAACTTTTTAAGAGTGTAACATCAAAATAATTTGTTATTAAGCATTTTTTTTACTAAACTGCTTATAATTAAAGTACTTTTACTTGAAAAAAAAAACTTAATTCTAAAAGAATTTCCGAACATACACTTCATACTTTACTTTAAGGAGATAAAGGTTTCTGAAGAGAAGTCGGTGACTACAGAGGTTGGTCAGAGAAATAAGTATGGTAAAATGGCTGGACGTTGGCTTAGTAACATTGAGATATGTGAAAAAATAAGGAAAGACCTCAAGAGAATAAGTTCAAATACCCGGGTGGCGACCTTCTTAATAAGATATTAAAATATTATGAGTTGACAATCAAATGTTATAGAGCCCAATTAGTGGTCGAGTTGAAACTCCTCAAATGAACTATTTTAATTAGGAC
Organism: Momordica charantia; assembly: GCF_013281855.1. Lineage (NCBI taxonomy): Eukaryota > Viridiplantae > Streptophyta > Magnoliopsida > Cucurbitales > Cucurbitaceae > Momordica > Momordica charantia. Next base: position 24,409,611 of record NW_028275167.1, on the reverse strand, counting down.
GTTTTTTTTTCTTTAATTTAAGTTTTTAACATTAAATTAGACCATATAATGCGTAGTAACGATTTCTTTGTTTAGATTGTATCCCAAAAGCTATGTGTGAAGGGGACCTTCAACGATTGATGTAGGATAATTCATGAGTCTCTTTCTCTTAGGCCACCCTCTCTACAAGTTGTTATCACTCATCCACCCCTTCTCACCTCAAAAATTAGCTACTTCAAGACCTACAACATGAAATACTTTTCTCCCAAATTTATAAATCTAACACTCCACAGGTTTTAAAATCTCCGCCATAAATTTCAAAAAGAAAGAAATGAAGAAAATAGAGAACTCGAGTGCAAAGAACAAGGAAAACCCCTATAACATATTTAGTACTCCAAAACAATAAAGTGAAGAGAGTGGAATAATAACAAAAGAAAACTACTTATAAGTGCTTACTGGTGAGCATTCATCTTTTGCTAACCACGAGTGGGAAAGAGACAAATAGAAAATAAATATATTTGTCAAATTTTTATTGGTGGCCAACGCTTAAGTATTAATCAAAATATAAATTACATACCTGAAAATGGGAGTATGTCGAACTTGCATTTTCTTGGTGGCAGCCGTGTAACTCTGCAACTCCACCTCATAAAGCTCACTCGGGCTCGCTGCAAGCTCGAGCTTTCGATTGCGAAAGGCAGCCACCGGGACCCGAATCAAGTCCCTTGCCGGGCTCGGACTTCTTCTAACCTTGTGCCTGTAAATGGGAGTTCCAAGGTAGAAGATGAACAAAGAAAAGAGGAGACCAACAGTGGGAATGCCATAGCCGAGGCCCCAACCAAGGTTCTCTTGAATGTAGACGAGGCCAAGGGTGGCAAAGAGAGCGCCCAAGAAGGAACTGAACATCCACCAATTGAAGAAGGAGACCTTCATCTGCTTCTCCGTTGGATTGAAGTCGTCGAACTGGTCGGCCCCGAAAGTCGAGATGTTCGGCTTCGTCCCGCCCGCGCCCAAGGCAATGGTGTAAAGAGATATGTAGAAGAATGTTATCTGTGAGGGTGTGGCTTTGTTGCAGATGCCATTGTTGCAAGTGGGTTTCAAGCTCTTTACTGAGACTGCCATTGTTAGAAACACCAATCCCTGGTTCCAAACAAAGATAGTGTTATCTCATAACCGTCGTGGTTTGTGGTCTTTCTTCAACTATATATTCGACTCGTACTAAATGTCGAAGAAGAAAAGAAGAGAAGAAAAGAGAGAGATGATGAAGTGTTACCATAACGTAGATGAGAGATGAGAAGGTGAAAGTCCAAAAGCGACCGAGGAATGAATCAGCTATGTAAGCGCCAAGAATTGGAGTAAGCCACACTGATCCTGACCAATTATTCACATTTCTTACTGACGAAATGGTGTCTTCGTGAAGTTGTGTGGTCAGATAATTTACCAAATTCGAAGCTATCCCATAAAATGCCATCCTCTCGAAAGCTTCATAACCTGAATAAAAACACACACACACAATAAACACTCTTCAACCTCCAAATCTCACAACACAATGAATGATTTCAACAAGGAATAATTCAAGAGTTTGCTTAATTGCTTCATATCAAAACTTCATACAAAATAGGAACAATTTAGAAGAGAAACGGTTTTGGGAATACGAACAATATCCCACATCATTAGAAGAGGGGAAGATGGATGACAGATAAGGACAACATATCTCTGTTGACACGATAATTTTTGGGTGAAGTTTAAACTAAATCTACGCAGATCTCCATCACAAGGAATCAACACTAAAAATTCAACTGCTATTTATTTTTTGAAATGAAAAAAACTTATCTTGTCTCTTTTTTTTAATTCCTCTCTTCTACTCGTAAAACATATAATGGTGGCGAGCGAGAATTTTTAATAAGTAGTTAGGAGCTCTTATGAGCTCAAAAGTTGTATTGGAATCTATAAAAAGTTAGGTAGAAACTTTTTACGCAAGTATTCTCTCGATATAGAAACATGAAGAGATCTGTTATCTAAGAAGAAGCTTACCAACAAGAAAAGCACAAGCCTTCCATTTGCCAGTCTTGGAAGCAAGGACAGGGTGGCCACGGAGGTCCACAGTCCCATCTTGGGTGTGATCTTTGGACTCCATTAGAGGCACCGGGCAAGAGCTCGATCGGGTTCGAGAAAATTAAGAAGGAAAAAAAAACCAGAGAAGGAGAGAGAACCCCAAGTAGTTGGAGAAGCTGAGGGGCTATAAATAAAGAAGAACAAACAAGAACAAAAAGAAAACTGTATGGGTGTGTTTTGAACGGTGATTAGTGGGTGTGGTTAGATACAACAATCTTGGGGACCCCTTTCAAATTTTGACTAAAACCACAGAGGGTGGCTCAACCCACTTTTATTTGCAGTAGTTGATGGAGACCAAACTATGCTTCAAATCACAATGGCCACAGGTGCTTTATAATGGAACCTACAACGAGAGAGATATTAAGAATTTTGGAAAATAGGCGAAGACCGATCGGATCTATGCTGTGCTCACCATCAATAAATGTGTTTAACAAATAAGGGAGATAAATGACCATTTTAAAAAATAATGAACGTGGTTAGGATTGAGATAGATCATCCATAGGTTATATTTTTCTGTACCTAGTTGTTTTACTAAAATATTTAGATCTTCAAGGGTGAGAACGTACTTACTACTATTAAAAGATTGACAGTTCATTGCTTTTTAAAAATTTATCTTTTTTTTTTTTGCATTTCTTTTTTCGAGTTGTGATGGTGGAAGATAAATTATCACGGACTTATTTTCCTTTTCTCGGTCAGAATCTTCACCACCTAAAAACAAGTGGGAAGAGGTTTAGCTAGTGGCTAAATTTTAAGCATGATTCTTTAAGATATAGGGATAGAAGAAGACCAAATGAAAGCAAAAGGGGCCATGTTTTTTTCTTTTTCTTTGATCTTTTTTAGTATAAATAGGTGAATGGTGGGAATTTGAACTCACACCCTTTTGGTCGGAAATTAGACTATACTTACATTGGTGAGAAAAAAAAAAAGACTCATGTTGATGTTGATTTATTTTGGAAAATTGTGATTATTTTGGATCACTTAATAAACATTTTTAGAGGATGGAAGAAGCCTTGAACCTTTTTCCTCTTTCTTTTAAAAAATTTTAGTCCCTATCATTTTTATTGAAATAACAATTTAGTTTGTTTATGTATTTTTGAATTTACAATAAGTGTCTTAATTTTAATATATAACAATTAACTTTAATATATAACAATTAAGTTTCAGGTTTTTTTGGTTTTATTGAAATAACAATTTAGTTTTATGTATTTTCAAATTTATAATAAGTTTCTTTAACTTTAATATATAACAATTAACTTTAATATATAACAATTAAGTTTTTTAACCTGAATGTATAACAATTTAGTCTTTATATATAGTTTAAAAATCGTAACAATTTTGGTTAGAAAAAAAAATCGTAACAATTTAATCCTTATCAAAAAAATATTTTTCTTGATGGGACGAAATATGTTAATAAACTACAAAGACTAAATTGTTATAATAAAAATTGACACCTAATTTTAATAAGAATTTTCACGGTAGGGATTAAATTTTTACAAATTTTAAATTGTATAGACTAAATGATTACATATTAAAATTTAGGGACTAAATTGTTATCCATCTGAAAATATAGAGACCAAATCTTTTATAAACTAAAGTTTAGAGATTATATTAATATTTAATAAAAATACATGGATCAAAAGTATTTTTAACCTTTTTTTTAATAACAAATGTGAGTGAGTGATTAAATCTTTACTCTCACATAAAAGTAATTGGTATCTTATTCAACTAAACTATGTCTGGATTGACAAGATATTATGGGTTAGATTTGGGTAAGAAAGTTGAAATTATGAGTTAGATTTGCTTAAGAAAGTAGAGGGTGTGCTTAGTATGTGAATTTGGTTCAGATACTATAAGTTTATTAACCTCACTATTTATGTAAACTTAAAAAGTTACACAGAGAGGTAAAAGCATAAAAAATACTCATGATTGATATTTCATATTAACTCTTTTAATTAGAAGGATTTTTTATTTAACTTATTCCTTTGTTAATTCAAATAAAAATTATACTTAAATTTCAAATTTCAAATTTTAGGATTCATAAATAAGACTTGTTAAAAATTGTGAGCCAAATATTATGCTTTGTGTTTTTATTATTTTAATCCTACTCTCTGATAAAAATAATGTATCGAAAAAAAGGTACCTCCACCAAATATTCATTCACCAAAGTATGACACTTACTTTTTATCAAGATAAGTGACCACCTACTCAAAATTATACATATATTATATTGTTTATTTACTTATTATTATTATTTTGATTTCCTGAAATCGATGGCAAATCGACGGCATATATCCGTAAATGGGGCTCATTACCTAGGCTGAGTAACACTATGACCACTACAAGACTCAAAGATAAGATTTATATAGTAGGTGATACCACAAGGCTTCATGTCTTTGTCACTACGTCATCCTATATATTTTTTAAAAAAAGTTGTTTCTAAGAAATGATTTACAAAAATCAAGATAAAAAAATCCAAACAATGTCTTATAACTAAATATCTTTGTAATCAATAAGTTGTTAATTGACCTTAAGCTCGATTGAGTAAGACAAGAAATCAAAAAGTGAGTCTTTTCAATGCGAAATCTTTAATAAGAAGAAGTTGAGGTTCACTTATTCCACTCTATCAAAATTCAATCAAGTCAAAAACCAAGCAGTGAAGTTAACTAAAAAAAACTCTATGTCCCGCGCACCTTTTTATTTTTGAAGTTCACCCAATACATTTTCACCTTTGATTATGCTAATGTGCATGTGATGATCAACTCGACTAGTTATCTTCATCCAAATTCAACTTAAAATATAGTAACGAGACCAAAAGTATATTTTAACCGCTTTCCAAGAAACTTAACAATTTCTTTTGGCTTTTCTTAAAAGAAATATTGTAAAAGTGTCCTCGTAAAAGGTGTTAGATATGAAGAAAAGAGCTCTCATAGGAATATGTTTAATGTATTGTAGAAGTTGCAAAATGGGTAGTGGAGTTATCTCCTAGGCAACTTGTGTAATGGATGCCTTGCCGGCCACTCTCACATTTTTACTATAACTAAAACTAGTTGACTCAACCATTTTGCCCTTCTTTTTTTCTCTCTTTTAAATTTTTCCACACTTCAACGAGTACACAATTTAGCTATGGCTACTCATGGCTCGTTTGGTAATATTCTTATTTCTTGTTTCTGTTTCTTCATTTTTAATAAAGAAAAATGAATTGTATGGCTCCAACATCCATGAATTCAAGTATAATCAAACAATCTTTTTATTTATATCTTGGTACAAATGGAAAGTGGGAACAAGAAAGAAGAAAGTTATTTTTGTTGTTTCCCAAATTTCTATATAATTTTGAGAATGTTCCAAAGAAGGATAAAAAATAAGCATAGTTAGTTGCAAAATGCTTAAATTTCTTAATAAAATTGGAAACGAGAAACAAGAAACAGGAACGTTATCAAACCAGTCCTCACCTTTTATGTTCTCTTTTTCTTTGTACGTTGAAATGAATAATAGTTTTTTTTTTCTTTGAAAAAAGTAGAATGTTTTGTAAATACACCAAAAGAAAATAAGGTAAAGAACCGATCTTTTTCACGTTTCTAGTAAAGTCTTTGATTTGTTGTTATAAATAGAAAATTGAAGGAATCAATCTTCTTTGAAGGAATGATATCAAAGGGAATTCAATAAAAACTATTCAAAAGCAAACCTACCTCCTCTTGTTTTGTTCTTTTCGTTTCTTTAATAAAATTGGAGTAAGCCAAAATGAATGGTTGTAATTAGGAGCCAAAATGAATGGTTGTTAGGATTTTCATTAATAGTAGAACTCTTTCATTGGACCAAATTCTTAAAGAAAGAATTCTTATATATTCTCTTTTGAAAATGTATGGCTTAAAGTATTATTTTCCCCGCGTAGCTTTAACTGGTCCATTTTGGTCTATGTAATTTCAAACTGTTCGTTTTAGTAATTGTAATTTCAATTTTCGTTCATTTTAGTCCATGTACAATCAAAATGTTTATTTTAGTTATGTACTTTTAAAAAGTACCCATTTTGGTCCCTTAATTTTATTTCGAATCTCTTTTTTTTTTCCATCACAAGTTCAACATGACAATACATTCAATATATTTTTTGAAATGTAACCATGATTTTATATTAAAAGGTTTCCATTGTATGTAGAATTTGTGCTAAACTTTTATAAATAGGGACCAAAATAGTTATTCTTTCAAGTATGGAGACAAAAACAAACATTTTAAAAGTATATGAACTAAAATTGGGAGTACATAAACTAAAATGTAACAAAGCTAAAAATTACAAGTACCAAAATAGTATTTAAACCTTTTTACGGGTGGTGGTTGACATCTAGAACTTATATACAATTTAGTATTCTAGTTCACTTGACACATGTAGTAATTTGGTACTCTAGTTTATTGATTCAATATATATAATATATATTGCATTATCTTTTAAAATAACTAGAGCTAGACCTTTTCTAGTATAACGTGTGGGGTGGTAAACCACGAACTTTTGTTTTAATCAGTTGAGCTATACTTAAGTTGTTTATATATTTTATGACCTAACTCGTTTAGTAGAGTTTCATATAACTGTAGGATTAAATTAAATTAAAAGGTTGAACTTTATTAATTCTATATGTTGTGTACGGGTAAATTTCACTTTTCTACTCAACACAACTTCTCATAAGATCAAACAAATACTTTAAAAGATATGAACAGATCGACACGTCATATATACCAATAGCAACCCAACTTAATTAGATGGAGAAACCATTCAAAAACACACATTTACCACTATACACAACAATAAAAAACTTTAAATAATAATTATTAAAAGAATAGCATAGTTTTGTAACCACCAACATTTATAAATGTGTTAGCAATTAAGTTCTTAATTATAACCACTATATGGCAAAGAGATTTAATAAGTTACTTCATGCCTCATGTTTTTAACCCCTTTTTGTTCTATTAATTCCTATGTTATCTAACATATAATTAACTGTGTTAAAACTACTCCTATAAAATATTGTGTTAAATATCTTCTAAAAGGGTATAGAAGTAAATTACTAGAAAATAAAGTAGTGCATTGTCCACCAAACACAAAGAGAGCTACTCATTTGCTAGCATCCCACTCTCCCACATTTTTACTGTACTTGGCTCTTCCCTTGTCGCCTCTTGAGAGAAAATGGTTTTAAAAACAAAATGAAAGAAGGAAAAGGAAATAAATATATTGTAAAAAAATAAAAATCACACTATTTGTTAATAGGACAAATAAATTTGTTCTAATAAAATTATGAAATTGTAAATATAATAGTGATTTCAACTCTACAATAAGATCGATTCAACTGTAGACGTAAAAAAAAGTTTTTTTTTTTTTTACTTTATATACAATTTGGGTAAAATTGTCGTATAGGTTCACTTTAAATGAGGCTAAGGAAGCGATATATGGGTCGAGCTGTCCAAACTGGACAATCGACCTGACGTGACCTAACCAAACCAAGGTTGGATCACCCGACCACGCTAGACCCAACCTGATCGGAGCAAGGTCACCCAACCAGACTTTACCTAATCAAGCTGGATCACCTTATGGAACCAATCCACTCAAACCAATTCAAAGAGACTCTCTCTGAATAAAAGGAGAGCTTTGGTGTGCACGTTCTACAACCATACTTAATTATTTTCAAAATTTAACCATTTGTCCAGCTTAAACATCAAAGTGTGTTAGACTTGTAACACTGGACCCTAAAAAAAAATATTTTAAAAAACGATGTTCCAAGAGAGCACCCAATGAGTCCCTTATTTGCTTTTTGGGATTTATCTAAATTGTGGAGCACTTATGCAAAATCATTCTTCTTTAGGAATGATGTTATTAAAAAAAACTAATTAATTCAAATAAATCACAAGCAAACGCCCACCATAATTTTGTTATCATTTTCTTAAATTGGACTAGAGCCAAAAATAATTCATTAGATTATTGTTGTGGAGTTTTGATTGAGGTGTTGATTGGTCAACACAACTACCTGCTCGTTTTCCTTCTCCCCAAGTATAGTATAATGAGCTGCTGGATCCATGACTTTCCATTTAGTGGTGTGACTTATAAAGTACTCAGTAAAAACGGAGATTATGAGAAACTCTAGGATTAACTTATAAATATATGGTTATGGTCCTCAATACACTATGCTTCTATGCTTCTTGAGCCTCCTATTCCCCATATTTGAAACAAAGAGGATTAACTTATGAAACAAAGAGTATTGTCCATATTTGGTCTGGGTTGCATAATTGAGGAAGACGACAGACGACAACTTCTTGCAGTTCATGGTAGTTCTTGGTCAATCTACCTAATGGTTCTAGGTAATTCTAATCTCTTTATAGATTTTGATTTTCTTCCCTATTTAGATCTTTGGTCTTGATTGTTCTGGAATTTTATGGCTTTTATTCTAGAATAATTATGAATTAGGATTTCTTTAATTTTTCCAACAGAGCCAACTTGAAATATGAAAAAACACACCAAAAGATATAATTAAAGAATACTACAAAAAAAAAAATTAAAACGAGCATAGTTCAACGATAATTGACATATATCTTCAATCAAGAGGTTGTGAGTTCGATCCTCCATCCTACATGTTGTGCTAAAAATACAAATAAATGATTGAGGGCAAATATAAAAATTTCCACAAGATGGGAGGTACTTAAGTAGTTGATTGCTTCTATATCAAAATATTCAAAGCTATGTTAGTGATAAAAACTATATATATTAACTATTTCTTAGATCAGGTTCAGGTTCTAATAATAGAGAAATTTAATTAAATTGGAACTAAGCTTAATAAACCAACTTAAAGAACATGAAGATTAAAAAAAGAGTGATCTAAATCGAGTTTATACTAGTCTACCCAATGTAAGATTACATACAATTCTATGCTACTATTGTAGGTCTCACTTGAATCTCTAAGAATATTTCAATAGCCTATAATTGCTCGATTTCATGACTTGCGTTGTAGTGCTCCGATTTTTTTTACTCCATTTTCTCAACATGTGATGGTGTATATATATTTAAATATGATTTTTTTTAGGGAAAAAATGGATGACAATAAAAAAAATTTTTACATGTGAGGTGGAGATCGAACTCACAATATCTTGATTGAAAATATATATCAATTACCGTTGAACTGTACTAGTTTTCACAACCACAGTAAGTTAGTTTTGTTTATTGAATATAGTGCATAAAAAATCAAGGTCTCTAGACATTGACAAATCACCAATATTAAATGTTGGATGCTTATCTTTTAGGAATCTTCAACTAATAGTCTATGGAACCTTTGGTTTTTCATATTGGACTTCCACAAAATTTGGACCCTTTATTTGTCTTCCTTATTGGCCAATTTCAAATTTTTATAGTAAAAAAAAATTAAAAGAAAAAATGGAATCCCCCCATACACTATGGTTGGCCCTACCCCCTTCATATCATTAATTTCTAGCAAATACAATAATGCAAGGCATCTAAATGACTTGGAAACACCATAGGGCATGAATCGACCCTACAACAAAACGCTCATCTATATACCGTCACTTTCTTTAGGTCTTTTTAAAGAAAATTATTTGATGTTTGGAACACAGATAAAATTCATCTTTGTGGAATTTATCTTTTTGAGTTGAAATGATAGATCGATAGAAACGTGTGCGAATAATAAAGATCACCTAGTTAATCAAAACGTTTAAAGGTTAATTTGGGGCTGCGTCGGTAGAAAAATAAATTTAAAGTTATCTTTTGAAAAGATACTTTATGAAAATAGAAAACTCTTCATTGATTGAAACATCTTTTTACTATTTTTTTTTCACTAAATCTTAAAAGATAGAATTTTAAAATCAGTCGTATAAACATGAATTTTTGAGCTGTATGATTATGACTAGTTTTGGTAATATATTACCGTTCACTTTTTCTTCTTTCCTACTCTTTTTGTTTCATGTTCTTTTTTTATATTATTCAAAAATTAACAAAATGTTTTGCGATCATTTCTTTCTTTTTTTTTATGCTCTCATTATTTAAATTATAAATTACTCTAAAAAAAATATCATCATCATAGTCTTTTTTATATTCATAAAATAATGACATAATCTTTAATATATTTTAAAATTAGAAAGGGATAAGTCATTATGTTTCCAGAATTTATATACAATTCTTCTATCAAATTCATATATTGTTTCCAAAATACTAGAAAACAAAAAAAAAGAAAAGAAAAGAAAAAAAGGAAGGAAGAAACCAATACAATATGACCCATAAAACCCCGCATATGCCAACATTATCATTTCATTACCCCATTAACAAAATAAGAAAAATACTCAGGTGCTCACTAGTCAGCGCTATCGTTAGAGAGAAATGTAAAAATAGATATTCTTTTTCTAAAAAGAGTTGGCTATTAATTTTTTATTGGTGACCAACATAGAGATAAATAGCTCACGATATTTCTAGCAGGACAATCATATAACCCGAATAAAGTTCTTTATCACCGAATGAAGTTCCAATTTAAGTAACATTATAAAAACAATTTTGGATGAGACTCAAACAATTGAAATCAAGAGAACATTCTCCATTAGTATAGTATGTTAATTAATCATGCATCTCTGTGTGAATAAGAGTTGCAATAATACTTCTAAGAGAGACAATCTAACTCAACTGGTTAGATAAGATATATATCATCGACCAAAAAATTCGAGATTCGAATTCTCTACTCTCACACGTTGTTGAACACAAAGAGAAAGAGTGAAGACCAAAAAATCGAAGATTCGAATTTCACTTCCACGTTCAGTTGAACTAAGAAAAATGACCCAAAAAAACAGAGGTTAAACCTCTCACTCTTCCGCGTATAGTTGAATGAGAGAGATATTGGTAATGGGAAAAGAGACATAGAGAACAAGAAGCTAATAATTAGGGCTTGGAAAGAGAGACAATGAGAACAAGAAGCTAATAATTGGGGTTGCATGAGAGTGAGGGAAGCCAAGTATTGCTAGGTAGGCAACAAAATTTCAAACTCCAATTAATAGGGTGACCCTCTTGGCTAGCTAATTAGTAAATGGTCCAAAAAGGTCCATATAATATATGAGATTGAAAGCAACTTGAGCCACCTCTCGAGCAAGAAAGACAGCCGAGCAAAGCCAAAGTTAAACTTGTATTCATCTAACCGTTTGGTAACGTTTCCGTTTTCCATTTCTCGTTTTCAAATTTTAAAAAATCTAAATATTTTGCAACTACATATGTTTCTTATTTCTCCTTTTTTAGAACGTTCTATAGAAATTTTGGAAACAAAAACAAGTTTTCTCTTTCTTGTTCCCGTTTCCAATTTGCCTTCCAAAACATAAGTAAGAAGATTGTTTTATCACACTTGAATTCATAGATGTTGGGACCATACAATTCATTTTTCTTTATAAAAAATGAAGAAACATAAACAAGAAATAAAAACGTTATCAAACGAGCCTTTAATTGCCCCACAAAATGTCAAAAGATTCTCTCGAGGCTGTAGAATCAAAGGACACAGCTCATTTATTCCATATGAATATGGCTCATTTTTGTGTACTCTTTCTTTTCCCAAGTTTTATGGCCTTCCAAATCATGAGATTTTCTTTTCTTTCAATCCAACAGGGTTTAAAAGCGTGTAAACTTTATCTTGATTACTTGTTTTTCCTTTTCTTTAATGATCTTTTGTGGCGGCTAATCTTTTTGGTTGAGAAAGTGATGCACTTTCTTTTGAATGATCCAAAACAAAACACTTTCTAATTTTTAGGTGATATTTTGTTCTTTTCTTTGTTTGTTTTTGAGTAAAATGTGGTAAAACCCACCTCCATGAAGCTAAGTTTGAAAATAGAGAGAATATTGCATGTTGATGAGAAGTAATTAAGGAAGATCTTAGATATATAATCGAGTGTGCAACATTCTCGTTAGATACATACATTCGGAGTAGAATTCAAAAGTAAAAATGTAAATTTAGGCGTTCAAAATGGATAATATTATATTATTATAGATATGGAGAGACACGTTATCTAGTTAAATTTGTAAAAAAAAAAAAAGTTCTTATTTAATTTAGAGTTATAGTAAAAATTACATATATTGAAATGATTGTAATGGCTGAGAAGAATTTCATAATCACTATAGTCTCACCCAACTACATTATCTATACTTTTGGATATTGAGATACTCATAAATAAATTAAATTTATCCAACCAATTAGCTTAAACTTTTGGGTTGAGTGGTGGTTTATTCATTCTTGATATGGTATCAGAGCCCAAAAACTCAAATGAGCATCCAATCTAAAAATATGATCCGACCAAAATCGATGAGCCAAAAGAGCCCACAATCTTGAGGGGGCATGTTAAGGATTCCACATTGAAAAGAAAAGGGACCTTGCATAGGTTTATAATATAAATACAGTGATTACACCTCCCATTTCCAATTGGTTTTTAGAATAGTAATATGGTATCAGAGCCGGAGGTCATGTGTTCGAACTCCTGCATTCACACAAGCAAGGAGGTTTAAATCTCCACTCAAGATAATGTTTTTGACTAAACATAGTTCGTACCTTACCAAGGATTTAATTAGATTTTTTTCAAAGCTTTCAAAACGCTAGGAAAAAAATGAATCGATGAGGATGAGTTCGAGACCGAAAAAGATCTATTTGAATCCTATTCAAATATGATGAATGGTATTGAATAAGAGCCTATCCAAATGTACATGTACATGTACATGTGTAGGACAATTAATGCATGTAGCCAACTTCAGTACAATTTTGCATACATTTTTATTGATGAGTTTACAAGGATTGATGAAAGAAGAAGAGAAGTGGTGTATTGACCACAGAAATTTTCTTAGGATTGCATCAATTATGGTTGACAGTTTGCAGGCTGCTCCAAGGATTTATATGCATATATGGCAACTTGATAAATGCCAACTTACTGCTCTTGCAGGCAAAGAATCTTCATCTTTTTTTCAACACCAACTTTTGTCTCTAGGAATCTCTTTTGGATCAAAAAATAAGATATTTTAGAAACACTATGCTCTTCAGACACTGACTCAAAATGCAAGCCTCAAGAATTCCACTTTAAAAGGATAAGAGACCTAACAAAAATTTACAATATGCGACACAATGGCTACTTAGAACTCCACATGAACGCTCACACCCAAACGCCGACCCTCTCCAATATTAATGGGGTTCCATCTCAAAATCAATTGACAATAAAAGAAGTCGCCCACTTATATTATAGACCCTTGTTAGATTTTTTTATCTTTTCAATGTGGGATCCATAACATGCACCCTCAAAATGATACCTCTTTTGGTTCACCAATCTTAGTCGAATCTCATTTTTTTATTGGTGCTCGTTTGAGCATTTTGGACTCTGATACTATATTAATATTCATGGGGTTCCATCTCATAACCAATTGACTAGATCCTTGTTAGATCGCTTATCTTTTCAATGCAGGATCCTTAAACATCCAACTCGAAAGAGGTTTCAAAAATTCCTAGCTTGGGTCTTCTATAGCTCTTTTTCTCTCCTATTTTAGCTTCAATCCTAACTTTGTACATCTCATTTAAATTTATTTATTTATTTCAAAACTCAACTTTTGATATAGAAAAAAAAATGTCCACAATTCACTTACAAGTACCATAGATATTTTATTTATTTATTGTCCTATGTCCTATCTTCTTAGACTTATTGCGCTTGTAAATGTTAAAGGTGCGTGGACTGTGCGACAGTCCAACCATAATAGAGAACTTCACCAGTTAGATACTCAGAAGAGAGAGCTCTTTCAATTGAGGATCATAGGAAGGTCTATCTATCATTTAGGGAAATCCAACTAGCAATATTAATAGGGCACCTCGGTTTGGTAGGGACAAATTGTTTCTTCTTGTTTTAGATAACATTTTTCGGGAGCGTACGACCTGATTCTTGTGCTCGTTCGTGGAAAGTAATGGTTCGAGAAGGAAGAAGTCGTAGAGTTGTTTGGTTTAGAACGATTTTATATTTCGATGAGAAATATCACTCGTATAATAGAATTTTTTTTCTTTTTTTTTGTTTTGCCAAAGCGATAGCTCAGCAAGGCAATGGTATGTTTGGGAATAGTTTTAGTATTTACTCTTGTCTATTTAAAAAATCAATGGATATTTTTGTTGCTTTAAGAAGGCTAAGGCTTGAATGGTTTTGTTCTCACAAAAGATAATGATTTCTGAATAAATCAAATATATATGTTTGCCTTCAATTTAAAAAATAATAATAATAATAATTAATAATAAATTGTTGAAGGGCTTATAATTCATTTTTCCTTTCCTTTTTTTTTCCTTCAAACAATCGGCATCCAATCAACCGTGTCTCTATAGTTTTTAATCTGATGATTTTAATTCAAGCGTAGTTTAGCAATAAGAACATCTATCCTATAATTGTTGATGTAAATTTTCGAGTTGGTGCTACAAAAGTGTCACGCACGTCGTTATATCCTGACTCAGATTTTACCTGCACACAAAAATCTTGCACTGCTATGGTGTTCTGCTCGATGCACTATGATGTCTTAGTTAGTGTTAAGGATCCACATTGAAAAGAAAATAGACCTTGTAAAGGTTTATAATAGACATGGACTACTCCTCTCATAGCCAATTAATTTTGAGATGAAACCCTAGGAATATTAACAATTAGAACTTAAGATGGGAGCACATGGATATGAAGCAAAGTAGAGTAAAGAGGCATGAATTAGAGTAAAAGTCTACTTGAAAGTGTGTGATGAATTTTCCTAAGAATTGGTGTAGAAATTTCTCTTTATTAGAAATTTCTCTTTATCAGGGAGAGATGGAAAGAGGGACAAAAGAGAGAAGGTGGCCAGGAAGGGAGTGTGGGAACCTCCTACCTACATTCAGCATCCTTCTCTTGCCATTACAGAGCGGTGCGGCGGTATGTGAGGTACGCTTTAACAACATGTCAAACGTTCCACTGGGTGATCAGTTTCTTGGTACCTCTAACTACATTGAGGGGTCCATACAGTGCGCTCAACCTTCCCTTTTAGATACGTTCAGCATTAGTGAGGTGCGCTATGCTCACCTTCTCTTCGAGTCGGTTGAGTTTCACATTTCACACAGGGGGATTCCTCGCACTCCAAACTTACCTCTTAACAACGATCCTAAAAATCGATGGTTTGATCTTATATCCTGCAGTGGTTGAACTAAAAAAACAATAACTTAAATATAATAAAGGGAAATTTCAATGGGTGGCAATGCACATTCCCATCTTTGCAATTATTGCAACAATATTATGATTTTGCAAACATGGAAAAAATTTTATATTTTGTGTAAGCCTGTTTAGATATTTTACATAATTTCTTTTTACCTTTGTTTACCTCTATCACTAATAGACTATTGATTTTGTATATCAGTTCATCATCTAATAGAGTCTATAGGACATCTAGGACGTCTATCACTCATATAGTCTATCACTGATATAGTCTATCAAGCATATATTAATGTATATAGTCTATCACTGACATATGAGCAATAGATTAAGTCATCGATAGAAAGAGGTGGTTCTATGTCAAAATCAATTGGTAATGAGAGGAGTAACTCATGTCAGTCACTTATTTATAGTATATATAAAATGGGCTACAGGGAGAAACTTTTTCTCCCTATTTTGCCCTTTCAATTTCAATATTTTCATAGATATTTTTAGGGCAATTTTGTCCCTCAAATATAAATTTTTCTCTCTCACTCCCCCTTTCTTTCCTTCCCACGCTTTTTACCAAAACTTGAGTTTCTTTTCTCTTTCGCTGTGTAAATATTCAACTTTTTTAGTTTTTTTTTTTTTCCGGAAAGTGAAAATGAGTGATAAGACCGAATCATCTTGGATGGAGATTGGAACATGGCTGTGGAAAAAAAATTTGGTAGAGTGACTTGAACCTAAGACCTCAAGGATATTCCTTGAAGCCCCAAGTAGCTCACCCAAACTATCTCTTACGGACAATTTATTAAACATACTTGAGACTATTCTTTTTAATAATTTATTCAAATGAAATTGTGCTACAAGGTAAAAATTACAAATGTTAAGATTGCAACTCTTACCGGACTCTAAGATGCAAAATGATGAAATTAAAAGTTTTATAAATTTCCATGGCCCATCCTTTGTTAAGAAAGCTACTTTTTATATATTATTGATCAAGTTCGTTTTAATAATGATCCATTGGCTTACAACTATACGTGGGAAGGTAAGTCCTTGCAATAATCAAAGTTTAATTCAAAATATTGGCCTTTTAAACTTAGTTCAATAGTAATTGATACGTACTTACGACTAAAAATCGTGAGTTCAAATCACCACATTTACTATATACCAAAAAAAATTCAAAAAATTGGAAATAATAGACCATTAAACAAACTGAAAATTACATTAAACAATAACATAACATCCACAGTGAAAAGATAAGCATGGTGGTAGAAAAATATCAAGTTAAGTTTAAATCTTATTTTAATCTCTTTAGAATCACACTGCTAACTATATTTTGTTCTTTATTTATTTTTACTGAAAAAATAAGGTAACCATTTCTGTTTTTTTTTTTTTTTTGCCTTATCTAAAATTTAATTAAATTCAAAAAGTAAAAATTTTATATGAAAATATATTTTTAAAATTAAATATTCGAAAAAAATTATGTTATTATTATTTTAATATCATTTTATAAGTAAAAAATGATCAAACAAGATTTTTATTTATGTTATGAAATATTAGAAATTAGGAGAAGAAACAAGAAATTTGATTTTGTTGTTTTCAAAATTTATGTTTTTGTCCATTTTGATCCATGAAATTTCAAAATATTTATTTTGATTTTTATATTTTTAAGAAGATTCTATTTTAGTCCCATTTTTTATCTCATTTTCTCAATGAACCACACTACAATGAACCATCAATTTCTTAAAATATTGTTAAAGTTTTGTATTAAACGTTTCCATTTCGTATAGAACTTTGTGTCAAAATTTTACCAAGGATCCTAAAATATAATAATAAGAATAAAAATAAATATTTTCAATGTACGGAGTGCAAAATGAGAATAACTCTAACTCGCACTTTTGTTAGTATTTGTTGAAAAGATTTCTTACCTTCTTTATTTCATACGGGTATTATCCTTTTTCTTGAAAAACACCTTATTTACAAATTAAATCAAACTAAATAATTAGCTATAAAAATTGTTCCCTAAGTTTTTTTATAGTAACCTAAAACTTACAAGATTAAGTGATTTCTTCATTTCTTTAAAGTTTGTTCTACACCCAACATCTAAAATTGACTAAAGTGTTTCATACATGATTACTTCTTATAATTTTATCTTTTCTAAAAATCATCCCCAACTTTTCCATTCCATAGAACCTCATATTTAACCAAAATAAATAAATAAATAAGTTTAGATGTAGGATACATATCGAAATCTTTGCCACTCAATCCTATATATGATGGAATCATCAAAATTTTGACTAAGAGAAGATATGTTTTGGAACGGCAAAAAGAAGAAGGAAAATGATTGATATTTTATGCTATATACTAACTATTACAAATTATAAACTTATGAACTAGATATATGTTACACAAGCTCGAGTTTCTATAATGGGGTTGGGATGTAAATCAATTATTTTCATTTGGAGAAGAACTTGGAGAAGAAATTGCCAGAGGAAGAGTTGGAATTCTCCAAACAAGCAACATGGACATATGTTCCAAGTTTGTCAACTTGTCTTGCCTCTCCCCTTGTGTCCTTCTTGCAAACCTTGCATGTCTTGTCCACCCACCCTTCTTCAACATATTGCCCATCCACTGAGAGAAAGGGGGAAAAAAATTAATTCAAACAACCCAAAATTAGATCTTCTTATTTATTTTTATTTTTTTTTGTTTAAAAACTACGTTTGTCTCGTACTTTCGGTTTGATTCATTTTGGTCTTTATACTTGTTACTTTTGATCATTTCAGTACTATACACTTCCAAAATGTCTGTTTTGGTCTTGTACTTTTTAAAAGAGATCATTGGTCCTTTCATTTTCATTTTTATCTAACGCACAAAATTTCTTGAAATTTAGTCATTAATTATGAAAGGATTTTCATTATGTATGACGTTTATGTCAAAATTTTGAAAATAGAAACCAAAATAGTCACTTGTTAGAAGTACCCAGACTAAAACACAAAAGGTATAGGACTACAATGCAGTACAGGAATTAAAAATAATGAAAGTTTTAAAACTACGTATTAAAATGAACCTAAAAAATCAAAATATGTAAAATTATGGATTGGGAAACATACCTTCTATGTAAGATTTGAAAAAGTCTTTGTATGTTCCTCCTATCTTCCTTCTAAGAGCTCCATACTGCATTCAATTTCAGACCATACATAATGATAATGTAAGCCTCATTTAGAGTGAAACTAGTTTTAACAACATTACTTTTAATTATAATTAGTACTCAAGTAAAAAGCTTCAATCACAATTAATTTTGATGTACATTTAAGTTAATTACTTCTCATCTCTCCCCCAATTTAGACATGATCAATTACCATTGTTTTGTTAGTTTTTTTAAGTATTTACAAAATAATTTAATTTTTTTAATTTTTTATTGTGAAATAATATTTGTTAATTTCGTTCAGTATTTTTTTCTTTTTTATATATTACATCTGAAATAAAGGGGTGGGATTTAAATTTGAAAAATACATACCATAAATTAAGATAGAAGTAATAAAATAATTATAAATACAACTTTTAAAAAGTACTTTTTTTTTAGAAGCGACTTCTAATCGATTTTATATCTATTTATTTTCATGTGTTAACAGTATCTAAATATTAATAAACTATAGCTACATTTATTATTAATGAATTAAGATATTAAGATTTTTTTTTTTTACTATATTTTTGTAATATTTATTTCCAATTCCAAATATGCTAGATACTATCTAAACGGTTGATCCAGTCGGGTAAACGGGTCGACCCATTACCTGTTCCCGGGTCATTCTGCCGCCGGATCTGGTGGCCTGCCGGGCGTCTTCCAATAACTCGGCGTCGCGGCTCGATCGGACCTGAGAGAAATCCAGCGCCTCCGTCACGCTGCTGAACAGCGATTTCTTCCTCTCTTTTCCGCCGCCGTCTTCTCTCTCCTCGCCGCTCGCCGCCGCTTTCGCCGAAACTCTGTAATTGGACCTCCGGCCAAGCCTCGACGCGTTCCATCCCTGCGGCGGAAACCCACCGTGGGACGGCGAAATCGCCACCGCTCTGACGGCCATCGATGGAGGCTGATACTCGAATCAATCGACTGCGGCGGGCTGGATGATTCCGCCGTGAAGAAGCCGTCGCTCTGTTTTATAAGGCAGGGAGCAGCCATTCGTGGAGGTCAAGAATCGAGATTCTTGGCTGGAAGAGATTTAGGGCTGTGGTTGCTGAGGAACTACGTGGCCATGTTCAATACTCTCAAATTAATTGTCTGTGTTTTCTAGGGCCACTTGATTTTTCCTATGAAAACGCCACTCTTTTTTTTTGCCTGAGTATGAGTCTTGGGAATTCGTTTGGTAGTTAATTTATGGCTATTAATGAGATGATATGGGAGCTTTGATGTAACATCCACATGTTTGATTAGCAGCGAAAGTCGGTTTTGGTGATTCAGTGGTGTGAGACTATCCGGTGAAAAATAGTCTCTAATACACCCTATGAATATTTTATTCTCATCAATCCAAACATAGTTCAATAAGTCAAAACATCAAAGTTAAGAGTTGAAATCTCTAAACGTGGTTCGTTTTTCCTCTTTTTTAATTCGATTATAAATAGATATAGAATCGAACCATCAATCTTTAAGATGATATTAATCTCAAATGCCTTGTACACCTGAGGTCGAATCTCTTGTGGATGGGTTTTTTCAAGGGTTGATCTTAAATCATGGGTCAATCTTTAAAGCCTCAACCTTTATAGGTTTGAGTGAAGATAATTCTTCTTTTGGTTTGTAGGAAAGTTACAGTGTGGAATATTTTAGCTTCATTGAAGGCAGCAGCATTCTTTACATAATGAGCAGACACAAAGAAGGGAATTAATCAGTAGAGGCTCATACAACATAAACCATTCCAACTTCAAGAAGAGACACTGGTGGCACCTTAAGAGCAACGTCTGCGCCTCTGCAATTCCTTCTCAGGAAGTTGTACCCATAGTTAATGGCTAGCCTCTTCAACAAAGACGATCCTTGCTTTGCCCGGACGTGCGAGTGCCCGAGAATGAACGCCGTTCCAGATTGTTGGGCTGCTACTAGATCTTCCAGTTCTTCGTGCAGAAGGGCTTCTGTTTCAGCTTGTGAGTCGCCTTCAAAATCATCGTCTATGGCAAACCTGACTCGTCTTTCTTCTCCGAGTGGCTCCATTTCGATCACGTCACCAATGCTGTCGACGGTCTGGAAGCCAACTGATACGCTCGCTGGCTGCACAGTCTCCTCGTAAGCGGTTGCGCCTGCAAATACCACTGTTCCAATCACAGCCAACCTGCGCTCACTCGTTGATTCATTTGATCGCGATGCATCATCCTCACTGCAAGAGTTGCCTCGTTGCTTCCTGTACCAGTCATAGCGGATGAAATCTGCCAGTTTCTTAACTAATTCAGACTCGAATGAATCCACATCCTGGTGAACATCACGGTAGCCATATCGAACAATGCACCGGTACGACCGATGCGTGGCTGGGCCAACTCGTCCTACGAGATACCGCTCAGCCGGAGGTACAAAAGGAACCGGTACCGACTTTATACACACAAAGACGATGATGCGATGGAATGCTGGGAGGTTGGTGACGAAGCGGGAGAAGTTGGCAGGGATGCCAGAGGTGAGATCAGTAAAAACTAAACCAATGCCGGGGACACGGGCGATCCCAAGGCTCGGCCCCAATGCTAGCAACCACTCTAATGAAACCTTGTTGTGAAGATCAAATTCATACTTCTTAATGGTTGCATAGTGC
This sequence comes from Momordica charantia, assembly GCF_013281855.1. Taxonomy (NCBI): domain Eukaryota; kingdom Viridiplantae; phylum Streptophyta; class Magnoliopsida; order Cucurbitales; family Cucurbitaceae; genus Momordica; species Momordica charantia. Next base: position 24,388,570 of record NW_028275167.1, on the reverse strand, counting down.
CAAACAAACATGATGGTCATGAGGAAGAGAGCTAGGAGAATTGGGAGCCAAGCACCTTCCCTGAACTTGGTTAGTGAAGCTGAGAAGTAGAGCAATTCAACAGACCCAAAGAAGACCAAAAAGGAGAGCGCAAAAAGAGGAGATTTGTTCCAACAGAGGACAATCACCAAAGAAGTAAGGCAGGTTGTCACAAGCATCACAGTCATAACAGCTAGACCTGCAAAGTAAAATGAAGTGGGCAACTATTATCAGTACTTCTTTATAGGGCAGAGGACTCCGGGCAATAATTACTACGTCGGTATAAGAATGGAAATTTTGCAAATAAGATTGTCGAGAATGGGATGTTTGTTTTCGAGTTGCACAGAAAAGAGGTTTCAGAAGTCTGGAAATGGAGATGAATGACGTATTTTAAAAGCCAGACTTCTGTCTTGAACATTCAAGATTGCGACCAACTCACCTGATGCATTTCCAAGGTGTTTTATGTCTCTGAATCCAATGGTCACGGCAACGCAGAGAATCATTAGTACCCAATTGATCTCTGGGATGTAGATCTGGCCATGGATCTTATCAGAGGTGTGAACAACCTTCACTCTAGGAAAGCACCCAAGGGACTGGCTCTGATTAATAATGGAGAATGTTCCACTGATGATCGCTTGGCTTCCCACAACCGAAGCAAGTATAGCGATCGTAAGCACCGGCCATCTCACACTCTCTGTTACCAAAAACCACTGATATAAGATTAGAAATAGCTTGCAATGAATCAAAACAGTCGAAGAATGTCACACAAAACAGCATGCTGTGTTAGTGAATCGAAATCTATACATCTCGAGCAACCCAAGAATTTTATCTGTGATTGGTACCTGGAACAGAAACATAGAAGCCAATGTTGTTGGTGGTATTATGATGTTGTGATAAGTAAGCAGCTTGGCCCATGTATGCCAATATAAGCGCTGGATACACCAGAAAGGTGAAAGCAATCTGAAGGGAGGCAGGGGGGGATTATCAGTTCATTTGTACATGGCAAGGATCTTCTTCATGTTATTGAATAAACAGAAAGGGGAAGCTACAACTTAAAGGGACTGAAAGATGAATCACCTGTATTGCAGTGTATGAGAAGTGGCCAAGATCAGCAAACATTGCTTCTGAGCCTGAAATTCAGTCAAATAGTCAATAAGCCACACATTATAGTTTTCCTGAACAACTCCCCTAAAGAATGAAGAACAGAATCAACCTCAAGATTCAATTTTCATATATGACTACTTGAGAAGGTTTCGTTACGAAAAACCAACTTCTATGATGTTTCATAGCTATTGATTTGTAACAGACTCAAAATGGATTAGTTCCTAAATAAATTTCGGATATTGTAAATGAGAGAAGGAAAGGAAAAGAAGAAACCTACAAAAGATGCATAAGCATGCTATGTTTCAGTTTTACCTGTTATGCACAACAATATACCGCCCAACGACATCCAACCACTCTTCCTCGTCTTCTCCAGAAACTTGAACATGTAATACGGAGAAAGAGCCTGATAAACATGTGGATTCCAGCGTATAATATTGTATATGCCAAGAGTACTGATGCAGAGTAACCATGTCAATACAACAGGAGCAAAGACGAAGCCGACTCGATGTGTGCCGTAGTGTTGAAGTGCAAATAGACAAACCAGGATAAAGCAAGTGATCGGAACCACGGCATCTGCACAGAGAGTTTTCTGGGGTTAGCTATAGGAACACGATGTTAAAACGTGTAGATAAGAGGTCAGTAAAATTAGTTTACACTAAAAGCACTCAGAAAAAAGTGAAGAACCAAACTAGATTTGTCAAGTTTAGTTAATCAATATATATGCATAGTTTAAAATATAAATTCTTTTAGTTAGAAGATTTATATTCTGGAAGGACACCTTTGGAAAAGGAGAAGGAAAGAAAATAATGAGCTTGCAAAGATTAAACAATATAAGGTAGTGATAAGTCAAACCCATCATCAAAATTTTAAATCCAAATTATTTGTCAATTATGAAGTATAATATCAAGAAAGTAGAGTTTATGTAATCTGAAGTTGAATTATGCAAAAAAATGAATAATAATAACTTGGGTTTGCACAACCGATCTCAAAACGAGTTTCATAAGTCTGGATCTCTGTAACCCATTACTTGAAGACTTAACTACATGACTAAGTTTTTTTGTGTATAAAATTAGATCGCAAAGATCGTATGATACGATATTAGAGATAATGGACCCTTCAAATTTCTAAAATGATATAATATTTTCCTTTTTTAACATAAGCCTTTATGATTTTGTTTTTAGTTTCACCCAAATGCCTCATATCAATAGAAATGTTGTCTATCACTTATATATCTATAATTTTCCCCTTATCTAGCCAATGTGAGAAGCATTCCTAACGATCTTTCTTTCGGATAAAGTACCGCTGAGTCCCTCCATAAATAATCATTCTTCATCCGTCCAACTCCTATTCAGGTCAACTTTTATTCTCCAAAGCACATTGCACGTTCAATAGAACTACCATGGATTATACCATGACTACATCTACTGAGGCTTGTCACTTCTTTTTTGACACTCAAAGATTTTACCAACACAACTAATTCAAGGAAATGTCTCTAACACCAAGGACAACTGATCTCCCCACATTTCTTAAATGGTATGATATCTACTTTTGCATAAGCTCTCGCTGGTATCTTTGCTTTAAGTTTTTAACCAATTGGTGCGCAGTTTTTAACCAAAAGGCTTCGCACCAAAGAAGATGTCATCTTTCACCTATGTACCCATAGTCCTCCCCTTATCTAACCAATCTCTAGAACTTTTGTCACGTTACCAAAATACACTAACTTAATTCGTGAATCAAACAAACTCTGAAGTTACCGATTTATATTAATTTGAACAAATAAACAGGTTTCCCAGTACGCATTTAAGTAAACTTTAAAAAGAAATAGATAGAAAATAAAAATTTTAACTACAACATGATCATGAAAGGATGTGACCAATGAACACGGCAAGTTGACAGACTTGTGGGTCCCTCTCTTGCACTACAGGCCAAAAAACTACACTTCTCCAATCTTATCAAAATTACAAAGTGGAACACCATCTGTCTTATCATCGTCAGTTTGGAAAAAGAAAAGTTTTAATGGATACTCATTTACATAATTTAATTTGCATTGCTTCTCCTAAACTTGCTCTCCATTAATGCTCAGACAAAAATTTCAGAAAGAATCTCCCAAATTTGATGATACAAATATCAGACAATTTCAAATCTCAATTTCCCTTTTAGGCTCTGTTATTTAAACAACTTCTTTTTTCTCATTTATTTTCATTTTTGGAGAAAGGGTCTGTTAACTAAACAACTTGTCTTGACTACCCTCAGTAATATAAAACAATAATTAATTATATTTTTAATCCCTATGTTTTTGGTTAAATCTCAGTTTAGTAATTATACTTTTAAAATTTTTACTTTTGTTCCTATTTTTCTAATTAAAAGCTGATAATAAACTATTTGGGGTCGCAAATAATAGTCCTAGACCTATTCTAATTTAAAATTAGAATATTGTTTTAAAATTGAATCTAAATTCATATTTTTCAACTACTTTCCAAACTTCTATATCACTAAAATAAAATGTCCCATCCTAGAATTTATTTGTCAAATTATAGTTAATGAATATGGAGAAAAATTGTAGTTCAACCTAAAGAAACTTAATAGAAATGTATAGAAGTGAAGTGCTTACACTGATGGTGAGCTTTGGTCATGGATAACTCAAGGCCAGAAACTGCTGAGAAAACTGCACCCAAAAAACAGGATCAAATCAATAAGTTCCTGAAGAGGCAAAAGAAAAATTGGAGGGGAAAAAGGGTTAATTTACTAATTTGATCCTCATCCGGCAGATTTTCAACTTATTCCCTGAAATTTTAAAAATTTTAAAAATTTTAATTTGGTCTCTATGAATTAGCCAAGACTCTAGGAGAAGTGAGTGGATTTCCAAATACAATTTTAAGGACAATGGGTAAGATTTAATCAAATTATAGTAACCAATTGAAATTTTATGAATCATAGGAATCAAATTGAAACTTATAAACTCTGGACCAAATCGAGACTAAGCATAAATCATACTTAACCAAATTTGTAATTTAACAAAAAGAAAGAGATACCCAGATGGAAGAAGAAGAAGAAGAAGAAGTGTACCAGAAATGGCAGGAGTAAGCAGCCCATCTCCAATGACCATACAAGTCCCAAGAAGAACCAGAATCAACAAGGCAGTGTGCAGAGCCCTGTGCTTCTCGAGCAGCAATTTAACCCTCGATTGCTTCTTCTTCTCCGGCGGATGTTCCAGCAAGTAAGTGGACAGAGCTTCGTCTGCAACTTGCCTGTTCGGTAGAAGGCTTACTTTGGCATGTCTGCAAATTAACGAGTACAGAGCAAAAGTCCCACCTACAATGACAATTTCGAACGAATTTAGAAACTGGGTTTTGAAACTTTCTCGATTCTAAGCATATACTTCTTCTTCTTCTTCTTACCTTCACCATTGTCATCAGCTCTAAGGACCACGAAGACGTATTTGAAAAGGGGGACTATAGTGAGAGTCCAGAAGACGAAGGAAAGAACCCCATAGATTTCTTCGTTGGTTTCCGAATGCTGGATGTCTTCGGCGAAAGTGCTTCTGTAGACGTAGAGGGGGGAGATGCTCAAATCGCCATAGACGACGCCGAGGCTTTGATATGCCAAGATTAGAACCGTTTTCCAAGAATCCTTCTGAAGGAAACCCAAATTTCCGGCCGATTCAGTAACTGGGTGTTTTTTGAAAATGTAGAGAAAGAAAAACGGTAGAAGCTGAAGCTCGGAATTGAATGAACACAAACCTTGGAAGTATCCCAACACTTCCCGTGCTCAAGATCCATGGCTTCTCTGTCTCAATCTTCAAGCCAAATCCTGATTTGGGGATCAATTAGTTGTAGATCTAAATGAAACTCGGAGAAAAAAACAAAAAACAAAAAAAGAAGAAAGAAGAGAGGAAGAAGGAGCTTACAGAAAACCCCATTTGCATCAGCTCTGCTGCAAATGGAGGCGATAAGAGAAGTAAGTCATCAGTTATCACTCACTTCTCAGTAAACCCACATGAAATCTCCATAAAAAAAAAAAACGGGAAATAAGAGATTTGTTAGGCAGAAAATTCAGTTACAACAGACGAAGCGTCCACGAAGACGGCTGATTGATGGACAGTGGAGGAGTGGAGGTGGACCATTTTCTCTTTGCCTTTCTAACTCTCTCTCTCTCTTCCCTTCTCTATCCCCTCTCTTTTTTTTAGGTGAAAATTTTGGGAAAGATTTGAATCATGTCTTAAAATGTTATCTTGGTCCCTCTATTACTAATTTTGATACATTTTAACTATAGTCTCTGCATTTCGTAAGGATGAAAATGAATATTTTAAAAATATACAGATCATAATAAACTGAAGCTACATTAATCAAAATAGTTTTTTAATATTTTAATATTTTTTTATGTTGGGATTTGAATTCATGATCTATTGATCAGACACGTGTGTCAACCACTACTAAGCTAAACTTACGTTGTCAGTTTTAATAATTTTTTTTTCTTAATAAGTTATGCATATCCACTAAGTTACGTTTGAATTGATTTTTCTTCTCTCTTTATACGGACTCTAGAGAAGAAAATTAAGAGTCTCGTAGTTGAATTAAGTGTCAACCACTACTAAGCTAAACTTACGTTGTCAGTTTTAATAATTTTTTTTTCTTAATAAGTTATGCATATCCACTAAGTTACGTTTGAATTGATTTTTCTTCTCTCTTTATACGGACTCTAGAGAAGAAAATTAAGAGTCTCGTAGTTGAATTAAGTCATGATTGAACTCCGTTAGTTAATTAAAATAATTTTTATCGATTTATATGTTTTCTCATAATTATTTTTTGAAAAAATTAGTAATACTATAATACATACTCTCCTCATTTATATTTGACAAATCATCTAGAGACTTATTTTTTATTTCATTGACCTCGTACCAATCTTGGATACTATAAATTTTTGCGTACATAGAACACATATTACCATCCAACTAAAAGTCATGAATTATAACTCGAGTCTCATTTAATAAACAAAATAATTTACATCAATTATATGATATTTTTTTCTTGAGATTTAAAACTTGATTAAGATCACCTACCAATGTAAAGATGGTGCAAGATTTGGTTAATAAGCTAATCAAAACGGGTGAAACTTAAATTATACGTGTTGGTTGGGGTCACATGAAAGGGATTGAAAGGAAATTGGTGGTTAATCTAGGGAATTATGGTTGTTGATTTGATGATGAAGAAGAATTTTGATTATGATTTTTTTAGAAAACAAAAAAAAAAAAAGAAAAAAAAGAGAAAAAAAAAAAAAAAGGAAATGTTGTTTTTTTCATATTCTTTGGAATTGAGTAAAAGGCAAAAGCATGTGACTCATAATGGGACTGCCTTCCAAAACCCATGATGGCCCAACCTGCCCTTTATGATCTAAAAAGAGAAATTTAAAACAAAGATCAAAAAAGATGTATTATTTGTTATCAATGTATTTAATAAATATTTGTCATTTAAAAATTGAATCTCAATTTTAAAAACGGTATTTAGTAATATGTGTGTAAATTAAGGGTAGTTAATTACCGACTAAATATTTAGTTAATATTAAGTAATTTATTAACATTTTTGTTATTAATTTGGTAGGAATATTATTTACAATATTATCTAGTTTATAATATATTATATTTGACCTATTTTAATTTTAATGAATTTATAACATGACAAACATATTTATCAAAGTTGTTTTTTAATATAATTCTGCATTTTAAAATTTCAAATTTCAAATTTCAAATTTAAAAATTTTTAAAATATAAAAATGTTGTTTCCATAATTTCTACTATTTATATTAAACCAAACGATATCTAAATTACCAACCGGTTATCATTTTTGTATTACCCTTCTTTTTATCTTTACATTTCTATTCTTTTTTCGGTTTCATGTCCTCTCCCTAGACATATTTGATAATTAGTTCTCTAAAATTTAAATTAAAAAAATTAAATTTGTATATGAAATTAAATATTTAAATTTGGTATAATAATATTTTTTTTAATATTTATTATACATCTTACATGTCAAGCAAATTGTAAATAGAAACAGGAAAAAACAAAACAAAAACTTACCGCCTATTTGACAACATTCGTTTTTCATTCTAATTTCTAATTCTATTATAGAACAATTATTTGACAACTATTTAGATTTATTATTTCTAATCAATTTCAAAATTGTGGAGACATTTTAGAAACAACCTAAACAAATCTTGAGTTCACATTTTCAATTAAAAAAAAGTTTAACTAAAAATATTATTTTATCTTTCTTGAATCTATTTATAAGTTTCGGGACCATGTAATTTTATTCTTTAGAATATGAAACGAAAAACTGGAAACACATTACCAAAGGGTGGTACATTCAACCTAAATAATTACTAACGATCCATTTGATTACTGAACAAACTTTCTTTGATAATCAATTCAATTTTCTGTTTTTAGTGTCTATTTTAAAAAATATATATAATTTTCTAAAACTGATTTATTTTTTCAAAATCTAATTTTTTCGATCTAATACCCAACTTTCTTTCTTTCTCGTATTTATCTCTAATAAGTAACTTTTTTCTTCATAAACTTATCTCTACAAAATTTATTTTTCTCTCTCTAAATTTTCATATTTTAAATATTTATTATTATTTCTCCCTCTTTAAAATTTTTCATCTTTACATCTTTTTAATTTTTTTTCTAACGGATCACTCTCATTTCTATCTCTAAAAATTTAATATTTTCTCGAATTCTTTTTCTCTCTATAATTTCATTTTTTAAAACTTTTCTCTCTTTTTAATTTATTTTTCTCTTAAAATTATATCTTATTTTATCATTCAATTATCTTTTTTTATAACTTTTATTTATTTCTATAAAAAATTTAAATTTTTCGCACTATAATTTTTCTTTTTCTTTTTAATTTCTTTTTTTTCTTTAATGTATATTTTCCTTACACTTTACTTTTTTTTCTTCTAAAATTTGTCTATTTTTGTCTTTAATTTTTCTTTCACTAATTTTCTTTTTCTAATTCTTTCTCTCTCCAAAATTTCTGCTTCGCCCAACTCCTATGCTTACCACGAACATCAAATCATCACGTGGCTGCTAAAGCAAGCTAAGCTTCACACGGCTGCCAAAAGACCCTCTCACGGCCGAAGGATCCGCAACACGTTGGAGAGCTTTTAGATCCAGCCCTAAAACAGTTATAGCAGCACTGAGCAACATCCAACAGCTCCAGTCCTACAGGTTTCCACTAAAGTGCCTTAAGTAGCCCTCGAAGAGTCCGTTTATTCTCTCCATCTTCGCTTTCAAAGATATACCAACCGTTTGAGACAAAGATGGACTGTCAAGAACGTAGAGGAGGTAGGATGGACAGTTGGTCAGATCTAGTATGGATCGTACATGGACGGTAGTTGATAAAAAAATCTAAATTTATATTTTTGTGTCTCTACATTAGAGATGATAAAGAATAGGAAATGCATATCTCAACCCCGTCTGGATTTTCATTTTTTTTAATAGTTAGTATATATTTTATTAACATATTTACTAAATTGTGAATAAAAAACGAAAAATATTTTTTAAAAGTAATTATTTATAGTAAATAATAATTCTAAAAATAATTAATATATATTTATTACACTTTTTTTAATTTTAAAAATAATTAAAATTAATTACAAAACTATAAATTTTTCCCACTAATATTGATGTCCTCAAATAAACATTATTTAACCTGGTTCTCCATTCTCGAATCGAAAAACAAAGTGAAAATGATGGACTAAAAAATTTTAGGAGCACGAAAATGGGAGACCAAACCATGTTAAATTAAATAGAAAAACAGAAGATGGAAAAACCAAAATCCAAAACGTTATCAAATCGGCTTAAACGTTTATGTTTATTAAAAATGGACAAGAAATAAGAACCAACGTCAGAAAAGGGATTCCGCCATTTTTAAGTTCCTGCCGACCTTTTCTAACTTTTTCTGCTATGGTTTTTGTCGTTTTTCATGGCGCTGACCCACTGACCAAAAACCTCCATTTCTGAACTTCGGAAAGAGAGACGAAAAGGGGTTATTAAAAAAAAAAAAAACTTACTTGTGGGTTGTTCTTCAATGGCGGTGTCAAGATTTGAAGAGCATTGGGAATGGTGAATTGGCCCAGGCAAGAGAAGAGGTTTCGGAAAATGGAAATTGAGAAGATCCATGAGAGAACTGCCACAGAATTTTATTTTTTTATTGTTATTTTAATTTGACGCCGGAGGATAAAGAATTGTGTAAGAATTTTCTAATGGATATTCCTCAACTTTCATGTTTCGATTCGTTCTCTCGTCTTTAAATTACAATACTGTTCACGATGAATTTCGGGGAAGATATGTAAGGTGCTTGCTTACCGATGATCGAATGAAACTACAACCAGAAAAATAAACGACGGCGTCTGGCATAATGCACTTCAGTAATCAAGTCAGTAATCGGAGTAGAAATATATGAATAGGAATAGGCACCAAAGGTTTAGTAACAGGTTTTCACTTAAACGAGATTCTTCCCTATTATAGGTGCGGTGGGCCAACTATGTTGGTTAGAGGTATAAGGAGACGTCGAGCTGTACAAGGCCCTGACGAGGGAGGTGAGCGTCCCTAACAGTTAGTGGGTGACGTCTCTACCTACTGGTTTGTCCCCGTGCAGCTGCAGGTCGCAAGCTGGAGTTCTCAACGTCTCATCCGTACAGCTGTGGTGGCGACATGTCTGTATACATGTGCAACGTACAATGCTAACTGTCTGCGGTCTCGTGCCTCGCTGTTGCTCCCCTGCTCGACGCATGTCCGGCTCGAATTTCCCCCTCAACAAATACTAATCGATGTAGTTTTAATTTTGATTCATTTTAGTTTTTACTATAGTCCATATATGTTTTTCTAATCTTTGTACACTAAATTTTAATTTGTGTACTTTCAAAATATCTATTTTTAAAAATAGATCATTTTAGTTCATTTATTATTATTTTTTTATCTCGTTTTTTCAATTATAACTTTAGTATGATACTTCACTTTCTAAATTTTTTGAAATGTAGTAATAAGTTTGTATTAATGAGTTTTCATTGTATATAAATTTTTATGTTAAAATTTTGTAATTAGGGAACAAATTTGTCATTTTTCAAAGTCATAGGGATAAGACATAACTTTTGAGAGTACCGAAGTTAAAAATTTGAGCGTAAAGAACCAAAATGAATTAAAGTCAAAATTATATTACTAAAATAGTATTTAAACCTAAAAATTAAATTTATAAACACCACGTTCATCAATCTATACACTTCTTTGATTTGTTATCTACTTTTTAAAAACGCCTATCAAATATGACTTAAATAGTCACTGCATTTTCAACTTTATATCAAATAAGTTCTTGAATAAACTCAACTAGTTAATGTCCAAACCTCACCTTAAATTACATCGTGACATAGTCTTCAAAGCATTCAGCCTACCACGAAAATAAATGCAACATGTAGTCAAATGATCATTTGATCTAACATAGAAAATCTCCACCGACGTAAGGTGTCTAGATGTCCAAACACCCTCGTCTCAAGTCTACTTGGTGTTTCGATTTAGTCTTTGATTTATCCATTAAACATAAAGTGGAAGCTTTAGAAGCTAACCGTAGAGGTAAGCTAGTTTAGCAGGCCAAGGTCTCATCCGTAAACAAAATAAATCAGACAAATATCATGTACCACTACCCGAAGTATCGACCAGAGAAAAAGTTATCTATCAATCTAATGGAAATTTTTCCCTTTTTTGCCCTCAGCTACATAAATTTTAACAAGAATTAAATAAAATTTAAGGAGAATTAAATAAACAAGATGTATTAGAAATGTTTTTAGATATAATATTTAAATTTTTTAACCAGAAATTCAAAAGAAAAATAAAATAATAATAATAAAGGATGAGCTGGGAATGTTGATTGTGGATCATATTACGATGAAGATGAACCGAATTCGACAAGAACAAAACATTATACGAGCGGGAATATTGCTCTTTCAGCTCATTTCTGCTGCACTTTCTTTATTGGTTTCCATTTTATAATATAAATCTTTTGATTTCTCAATTAAAAATTCTCATAAATTGCAGCGCCCACCGGCTAAGCTCGTTGTTTCACAAAGGATATGTGTTCCATTATTTTATCTAAAATTACAAATTTAGTCTATTAAATAGATTTTTCATTTTAAGAACCGTATCTGAATTTTTAATTTTATGTTCAATTAGGTATCTAACTTATTAAGATGCATGATTTTATTTGACACAAAATTTAATCGTGCATCTGAATTTTTAAAAATATCGAAAAGATTGGAGACCTGTCAAACACAAAATTGAAATTTTAGAAACTTATTAGACACAATCGAAAGTTATTGGATCTATTAGACATTTTTTAAATTCAAAGACCTATTAGGCGCAAAATTATAAAGTTTAAAGAACCTATTATACATTTTTTATATATTGGGACACATTGTAAAACTCAACTTATCCATTCGTAAGATTTGACTCGTCACCATTATCAAAAAAGTTTATGTCTTCCAAGTACACTTGTCCACGTGTAAAAATATATTAAAACAATAATTTAATGATACATCGATTTACAATTAATAGAAAAGAAAGGTAAAGATGAAGGATCGAACATTTCAACTTTGACAAAAATAATTAGTGATTTATCCACTAAATTATGTTCAAATAGACTATATCTAATGCTATTAAATTAATTAAGACGTAGAATATATTAATATACTTAATTGTGAAGGTGCCCATCTTGATCTCCACCATGAAATGTGATAAATGGAACTTGATTCTGTCCCCCCTAATGGAATAATTTTTTTAAAACAAAGTTTTGTAGCATGATTATTTGATCCAATTGGTGGAAAATAATCCTCCCTTAAAATAAGCTAAAAAAATATATACGTATGCATCACTACACATGAGAAAAAAATAATCAACAACTAGAAATAATCAAATACTTCATAATGTGAAAATTGAAATGTTGTTTGACCAAAAAGTGGAATAATTTGAACTAACGTGTGGCTCAAGTACTCGTGATAGAGAGATACATGTATTTAATTTATGTATGTTAGGATAATTTATGTATGTTAACACAAAAAAAGTATATTATTAAATTATTATTTAATTTACGTATTCAGACATGTCGGACACATCGATTAAAAAAATAGATTTTATTGATGAACAGGTTAAATTTCGTGTGTTAAATGTGTCATGTCCATATGTTCAAATATGCTAATAAAATGATAATGCAAATCACGTTTGTTTACATTCCTGTTTCTTATTTATTGTTTCTAGTTTGTAATTTTTGAGAAGGGATAAGTATTTAGTACTTGTTCATGTTTACCATTTTTATTTATAAAAGACGTTTCAAAAATTGTGTAAAAATTTTAAAAACAACAAAATCAAAAACTTTTTAAAGAAAATTTAAAATCAAATTTCTCGTCTCTATTTTTAAGTTTTTCATAATATATAAAAATATTATTTTATCATTTTTTACATACAAAATGCACAATAATACTAAAGATTACATAAATTTTTTTTGAATATTTAATTACAAAATTAGTTTCCATATAATTTTTTTTATTTGAAATGTCAGAGAACATGAAATAAAAAATAGTTGTTAGACATATTTCTATTTTTTTTTCAATAGAAAAAAAGAAGCAAGAAACATTTACCAACACAATTTTATTTTTTTTATGGTAAAAGAGAAAACAAAAAGTAAAAAGATAAAAAAACGACAAGAACGTTGCAAATGAGCCTTCAATGATCTGCGGACTTTTTGTTAATGAATTTTTTTGTTGTGGAATTACTTAATTAATTTTTTTAAATACGTTAAGAATTGAGAATTTAAAAGATTAAGTATCCAATTAAAAACTACGTTAAAAAATAAAAGTCAGAGACTATTTGATATATTTTACTTTAAAATCGTTGAAAAAACATTATGTTTGTAATTATGAAATGATAGCGCAAGGCTTGTATTTGGGATCTATAAAAATATTTGGAATTATGATTTAATTATATAAATGAGAGTGTGAAAACATAGTTCAAAGGGCTAGAACAGCACAATTAACTAAATTTATAATTAAATCAAAGGGTAAATATGTGAATAATAATTCAAAGTTAAAAATTTATCTTTAATCACAAATATAAATTATTGGTTAAATTACAAGTTAAGTCCCTCCTCAAATGTGTCTGATAGTCATTTAAATCAATTTTACGTGTAATTGGTGCCTAAAATTTAAAAATGTCTAATAGAATTTTAAACTTTAAATTTTGTATTATTTTAATGTTAGACATTTTCTAGGATTCACGAATCTATTAGAGGTAAAATAAAAAATTGATAGTGATTTATTCTATATTTTTATAGTTCAGTAGATACCTATTCAGATATAATTCTAAAACTTCAAGAAATAAACTTGTAATTTAACCTAAATTATTAAATAATAATAATAATAAGTTGATTGGTATCTTTAAATTCTAATATTTGCAAATGCTAATCACATTTCACACCTAACAATACATAGGTTAGGTGGGCTTTAGGTTATATGTGTATGTATATAGCTTTTGAAATATGGGAAAAAGATCACACATTTCAAATGAGTGTTAATTATATTTCCCCACTGCTACTTAATTTATAAATTAAAATTGAAAAACTTCTTTAACTTAGAGATTTATTTAAACCATTTAATTTCGAAAGCGTGAATTTGCTAATGAAATGATAAATAAATTAAAGAGGCTAATGACTATTTTTAAGACGTTGGGATAGAGGAACTTGAACCCTCCTGATTTTTAAAATCAGGAAATGATCTTTTTACGTCCAAGATTTGTCGACCATGTCATCGACATAGACCTGCTTCTTCTATTTTTTTTATTATTTTTCTTGGCGTTGCAGAATAGGTTCATCCCTTAGTGTTGAGATAATTGCAAGTCTCTTCCTTCACCCCTTGAAGCATGAATTTAAGAGATTTGGACCGATTCATTCCTACCAACTTTTTGTCATTAAAATTTTACGTGCTATTTGATACTATTTTAATTTTTTTTTGGGTTTTTATTTTTATTTCTTAAAAATAGGATTGGTAGATAGTTTTGGATCCCGAAAACAAACCTCTATATTCTCTCTTTATTACTAGTAAAGTTAATTGCACTCCTTACAATCAATTAATATACAAGAACTAATTAATCAAATCTATGATTTCGTAGCATACCCCTAACAATCAAAATTTCATTTATTTCCTATGGTAAAAATATTTCAATTCAAGAAATGGAAAATCTATAAGGGAGTTATTAATACTTTAATTAGTTGAAGTATATTATTAAAAATGTATATACCTTAAATGAATGCATGAATTTAGGAGATTGGAATATTGGTAATGCATGCTTACCAAACTCCCAAAGTCAATAAATGGGTCCATAGAGTATAGAATCACATGGATAAGTTATTGCTAAATGCATTTCATATGCTTTTGACCAAATTTTTTAATTTTTTTTTTATTTTATTGGAACAGCTTTTGACCCAAAAATTGATTTCAAAAAATTTGGTTTTGTTATAATATCAAAATGCAAAGTTAAACTTCTCTCTCTTATACTGGCTTTTTTTCTTTTTTCAATTTTTGTTCATTTTAGTCTTTTGTACTTACACAATATCGTTTTGGTCGTTGTAGTTTTAAAAAGTGACCAATTTGATTCTTATTTGCAAAATTTTTAACACAAAATTGATAAACAACGAAAACTCTTTATTACAGATTTATGACTACATTTTAAAAAATTTAGTGAATGAAATATCATGCTAAAATTATGATCGAAAGAAATGAGAAAAAAATGAAAATGAAAATGAAAGACTAAAATGAACGTTTCGAAAGTATATGGACTAAAATCAATGCAAATTAAACATATATAACAAAAAAGACGTTTTTTAGTGTACAATGATCAAAATAAACAAAATTAGTTAAAATTACTCGAGGCAAAAATAATATTCAAAACTCTTTCTCTCTCTTTTAGTAGAGATATAGGAAAGCGAGGGAAACCTAACTTTCACAATAAGTGTAGATATGCATTGAACATCTATGCTAACATCTGATGATGTGAAAATAACAAAAGAGAATTGTTAGATGGTAAAGATGGAAAGAAAATTCACTAAATTTATAGTCTGAATTATGTAGGACTCATCTGGTAACTTTTTTGTTTCTGGTTCCTATTTCTCATTTTTTAAGAAATGTACATGTTTTGGTAATCAATCTCGTTAGTTTGAAAAACGTTTATTAAAAAAAAAAAAAAGTAGTTTCTCCCGTTTCAGTTTCTGATAAATATTAAGCATTACGTCAGAAGAAGCAAAATAGAGTGTATACTCTGTTGGTTGGGTGTGAAGTCCATTCATTCCCAGTTTAGTGGTTTAACTATCATGGAAAATCAAACTTTAATTGGACTTTTATAGTTTCTATTTTTGATGATAGTGCAAAAGAGTTTGAATAAATATGTTGTCATTAAATTTAAGGAAAATCGTATTGGATGGCATAATTTTTATACATATTTACAGAAATGTCCATTCTTTTTTATTTTGTAAATATGGCAAAATATTTGAATTTTTATTATTCCAATTTTACCCCTATGACATCTGATGTATATATGATATACTTTCGATGTATATTTGATGCATTACTAATATACATTAGATGTACATATTATACATCTAATAAGTAATATAGATTTGATGTAATGCTAAATATATTTGTAACTGATATATTAAATATAATGTGTATATCACATGTTTAATTTTCTAATTTAATATATTTGTAATTGATATACTAAATATATTTTATTAATATTTATTGTGTTAATAAAAATAGGAAAATTGCAACAGGTGTGTAAACTCTTTTTTATATTTAAACAAATGTGATCCACGTGGCAAAAAGTGAGATTTATTATTTTGAATTCCGAGATTACTCTTTTACTAGAATTGGGTGGAGACGAATGTGGCAAAGGAGAAGCCGGAAGAGAACCGGGAGAGGAAGGGATGAGGGTATTGAGGTTAAATAAACCGTCGAGAAGTGATGATGATGAGGGTGGCGGAGGAGGCAAGCCACACGGTCGTCTGACCAAATCGCAGGTGGAGCTCCATCATGATTCAAGTGAAGACGGCTCTGGAGACGGAGGCGATTTCCGACGTTGCCAATCTTCGTGTTGGTGAGGTTAAAGTTGTTATGGATCACCGGGAGGAGCGGCGCCGCCGCAAAACACAAGAGGCGTGGAACGCTCGCATGTGGGTGCAACGATGGAGAAGATATTCAACTTAGTGGATTTGTGCTCTGTATTTTCTCGACATATATTTTCTAGACATTAAAGTTATATTAGTAGATATCATAGTTAAATCAAGGATATATATGTTGTAAACTATATCAAGTATATATTAGACGTATAACAATGCTATATCAATGGTCAAGAGTAAATTAATCCATGATAAATCATATAATCCTATAAAAAATATCAATAGATATAATAGTTATATCAAAAGTAAATAAGTTGTATATTAATAATATATCAGTGATATATCAAGTATATATTAGTAGTAAATCAATAAATGATAAATCGTAATAATCATATAAGAATGAAGTTATATAAGTTGTATATAACAGTGGTACATCAGTAGTATATCAAGTATATACCAGACATATAACAATACTATATAAACGATAAATCAATAAATAGTAAATAATATAATCATATAAGAAGTTATATTAGTAGATATCATAGTTATATCAATGACATTTTATTAGAGGTATATCAAGTATATATCATACGTATATATGTCAATACTATTAATGTTTTAATTGTCATATTTGCAAAAATCATTTTTTTTTTCTCATTATTGCAAATGCCCCATAATTATACTTAGATGTAAGTAGTTTTTTATACACGGTAAATAGTATTGAATTAATAATACATGTGTATCTTCAAAAATATATTAACTACATATAAATATCTATATTCCTACTTTAAGTTGCTTAATTAGCAGTGAGTATCTATACAAAGTTACACCTTTTAATTTGCACCTTTAAAATCTAAGCAGTTTTATTTATATAGTGCAATGTAAATAATTTTATATACGAAGTAATTAGATGAGTGATTTTCCTGGTTTACAAGGGTAAAAAGGAGTTCGATTGTGTACCTTTCAACTTTGTTTTACTTAAAAATCTGGTCTAAAAGCTTAGTTTTGTGTCCAATTCATGAATACTACTACTTTATCATTAGTCTAACAAGAATATATTAAGTTTTGGTGGCAATTAGAACTGGAAACTTAAAAAAAGTTATATTATTGTGCTGAAAACTTAAACTAGGCGTTAAACGCATCCCTCTTATTTTGAAATTGTCCTTAATCGAATGCACGTTTTAGTTTGTTTTGACGAGTTTCCCTCTGCTCCACATGTTATCTACGTATTGGAAGATAGATTTTCAACATAATTAGATTTGTGGAAGGAGTTGAAATGCAATGTTTGGCTTCAATCTTCCCAACTTCCAACAACCTCCTTGTTGCCTATAAATTCCAACACACTCTCCACTCTCTTCGTCAATCCATTGATGAGCTTTTGGAGCATTTTGAAGCTTCTTTCTCAGCCTAGCTTAGTCTACCTTTAGTTTTAGATTTTTTTCTTCTTTAAACCCTACTTCTTTGAGTGTTATCTAGCCTTGCAGCAAATTTCCAAACTTACATTTATTTGGTTTGTAAACGACACTTTTTATAAAATTCCAGCATTATTCATTCTTTTCATCCCGTTTGCACGTTGTCAGCTTGAGAGAATCTTGTAATCACGCATCCTTGTGGGTAGTACGAGTTCTCACTTCTCTAAGCTCGAAAGAGACGATTGAAGTTCATTCGGATTACAAATTTCTTAATAGCTTGGTTATCATTTTATTCTTCTTTAGTTATGTGTTTGATTTACAAATTATGTTTTTCTTTCGCAAATATGAGCTAAATTATGTTTCCTAGCTTGATTATGGAGAATTAACTAATCTTTTAAAAAGGGGGACAACAATGGCAAAATGATTTCTATAATTACTTTATCATTTAAGTTGTTTTCAAAAGTTAATGAGTTAAATTGGCCAATTTATGAGTTTTCAAATTCAATACTGAAAATATTGAACTATTTCTTACAACTTAGTTGCTGTAACCGAGGAAATGAAGACTTTAGACATAAAAGTTTCATTCAAGTAGCCTAGACATAGGACCTTGACTCGAGGTTGTGATTGGTTTTTAATAAACTAAGTCTTCTTTTCTAACATGCACATTAGATTGGAACTTAGTACTTCGAGATCGCTTAGACATAAGTAAGTTAAGAAACAAAATCGTGCATTTTAAAGTGGGAGGTGTTTGGTGCCTAGCTGCGCTCATTTATCGTGTTTTTAGTTAATTCAAAGTAATACAGGTTGGACTTATTTATTTCAGTAAACCAAAACCAAACCTACATTATTCTACATCATTTTATCTCAACTCATTCAACCAACATATCACCTACACTTTACTTTTTTTAAGAAAATACTTAATTAGTTCCTGTGGAGACGAACTTTTGGAGAGTCAGGAATCAATTCACCACCAAACTATAAGCTTTACCTATTATGTTTTTATTTTAAAAGGTTTTAAATATTTTCCTAGATTTTATTTTGATTATATCTTCCTAGATTTTGTTTTGATTATATATTTTTTTCTCGAATTTAAAATTCTAGATATATCAAATTCAAATTTATTCTCGTTTATTTTTTAATAATTATGTTGTAATCTTGTTTCATTTTGAATTTGTAATCTTAATTGTTTGCTTGTATCTGTTGCTAGAAAAAATTCAAAAATCAAGCATGGATACAACTGTTTCATGTTAGGGATAAATTTGTAACAAATAAATTTCTAAATTCTATAAAAGAAAATAATTGGGTCATTTTTACAATATCTAATACTTCGAGTCATTTTTCAAAATCTTCTATTTGTTTAGACGATTTATGCCATTAGCCAAAAAGAAAAAATTAATAGACCATGGTCCAATGGGCCATGGATAAGGCCTCTCTAGAATTTTGTATTTGGACTCATGGGCCCATCCCATTGGTATCATTCCAAAGTGGAATCATATGATTTTGGATTATCACCCTCTTGCAAATAATTTTGTGTTTTTATAAAATTGGGAAGGTGGTAAATTTCAAGATAAAATAAGGTCACGTTTAATTATCCGCAATCGTAATGAAAATCAATCGTAATCAAATCAATCGAAATTATAATGTTATTTCGCTGATGTTGTTTACCATAATTTTTTTGGAATTGTAGTCAGAATTCATGTCTGGAATCGGAATTGGAATCAGATATATGACAATTACTAATATACCATTTTCTCGTTTTTAGCTAATTATAAATATATTATTGTGTTAATCTTTTTTAAATTACAATACTAATAAATTTTAATTTAATTTATTACTATATTATTTATTGATAGTAAATATTTTTTATTATAACAATTTATTTAATATTAATTCCTAATGAATAATTAAAATAAAATTACATCAAATAAAATATTTTTACAACCAAACTTTAATATAACATATTATTAAGTTTTACTATTCTAATATTTAAAAGTAATAATATCTATTTAAAAAATTTATTGATATTAATTAATATTAATTTATCATATTATATAATAAAATCGCATCAACTAATAAAAATTGAAGTATAAAGGGAGAAGAAATTATAAAAATATAAAATGAAAACTAATTAAAAATCATATGGATCTAATCCATAGACGATAAGAGAGAAAGGGTAAAAGTGGTACATTAATTATAATTATATGTGGGGCGTCGGAATAACGAATGAGAATGAGATTGATGAGGTTGTAGGAATGAAATGAGATTGCACCTTTTTATGTGACGACATCTTGAGGTGAGTCCCACCAATAGATTAAATTCCTATAATTTGGTAAAATCAAAGTTTTCATTAAGATTGTGGGTAACTAAACGATGCCTAAGGGAAAAAGGGAACTACCATTGAGAAAAAGTAGTGGAGGATATATAGGTGGGATTAAATTATTATATTGATGATTAAATAAATCATTGATTTACTTCGCATTTAAAGTCCTATTTAATAACCTTCGTTTTTTATTTTTTACTTTTAAAAATGATCTCTTCTTCTCTCTCTCATTTTTTTTTCCACCATTCTTAGTTAGATTTAAAAAACCAATAACAAGTATTTTATAAAAGAAATTTAGCTTATATTTGGAAAATAAATTTGAAAAGTAGATAGCCAAGCAAACAAACAATTAAGTGGGCAAGTAGTCTTTATAAATTAAAATTTAAAAAACATAAAATAAAAAATAAAATGGTTATCACATAAGTATAAAGTTTCAAATTTTATGATTTAAATTTTGAATTTTCATAACTAATTAGTCTAAATGCTCCTTAGTTGTCATAATTACATTAACCATGCCCATTAATTAAAAGTTGAATAGCAGATATTTTTTTTAAAATCGATTTTATAAGATTTAATACAATAATTGCTGTTGATATAATTTTAATTTAGTGTTAGAGACTAAGTATTACTTTTTCTCCCAACAAAGTCATAATCAATACAAAAATTTATAACAGACGACACCATGAGTTACTTTCTAACAGATTGTGACATAATGTGTCGAAGAATTACACTAGAGAAAAGTTACCGGCGAGGCTGGTATGTAATTGAGGTGAGGGTAGGGTCGAACTTTTAACTTTAAAGAAATAATTTATGTGTTTCATCTACTTAAGCTAGGTTGGTATTAGCTAATTAAAGACATCATAACTCTAATATGTTGTCAAAAGGAAAAAAAAAAACTCTAATCAAATATGTTACGAAAGATAATTAGTGACTTATCCATTGTTAAAGATGAATAAACCATCACTCAACCCAAAAGTTTAATCTGATGGGTTGGGTACTTTAATTCATTTACGAGGATCTCAACATACATTTTTAAGCTATGCTTACATGGCAAGAATGACTTCAAATTCCACTATAACCTATGTATCAATTATTAATTAATTACAAAAAATTACAACTTAAACATAGCTTAACTGGTTTGTTAATACACTTGCCTAAAAAAACCTGGTTAATACACTTATCTTCAATCAAAAGATCGTGAACTCGAATCCTAACCCCACATGTACTAAAATGAATAATAATTACAAAAACATTTTCAATATTTAATCATATTATATAATTGAAATTAAAGTATAATAAAATCAAATAGTTTATTTATTTTAACAAAACCCATCTTAATTCATGCTGGTTGGCCAAAATGAATTTTCTAATCTAAAAAGTTGGATAATCACACAATCCATGAAGAACATGAGAATAGCAACGTATGAGTACAAATGGATTTAGAAACCATTTTGAAAAAGAAAAGGAGGATTTAATAAGGTATCTTTTTTTCTGAAGAAAATGGAAAAGGAAAGTTTCAAATTTCTCTTCTAACGATAAATTATATATATAGTATTTAAAATTTGAGTGGATCAATTTCTATTGAATCACTCTAGATCTTAAAAAGTTTCATGGGTGATTTAATCAGCTATTAGCTCTTCACTATTAATAAAAAGTTTTTATTAGTTTATCTAACTATATCTAACATATTATCGTTCATTAATAATAATAATATTAAGTTCAAATAAAAACATATAATTATTAAGTAATTTAAACTCAAATAAATATTTAAAAGTCCATCCATTTAAAAAACATAATTATTTAATATCTAGAATCAAAACCAAAAAAAAAAAAACCTAAATAAAAGCAAGAACAGAGCATGCTCAATTTATTGATCATATAAAAAAAGTTATCAGTTCAACAACACAAAAAAGTACCTCAAAAAAAAAAAAAAAAAGGCTAGAAGCAATAATAAGGGCCACTGTATTCATTTAATAATTTACACTAAACATCGACCGTAAATAATAATCAACCAAAACCCAAAAGAAGAAAAAAAAAATGGGGAAGAAGAAGAAAGAAAATACGAAGTTTATTCCAAGCGTCTGCAAATCTCTCACCACCCGTGTGTGTATATAATACGTCTGTACATATATATAAATATTACGAAAAAAATACTTGTAGGTACAAATTCTTAAAATTTTTTATGTGACATATTTTTACTAGACCAGTAATAGAAATAGATTAATAATAATATGTCACATAAAAAGTCAATAAGAACTCTTATTTACCGATGTGGAGACTAATGTTGTCTCAGTGGCCAACACCCGGACTAGGGACATCTCCATACATTCTATAAGGATCATTATCTTTGGTTTGATCATCTAACCCATCGTCTTCCATTGTTTCGACAGAGTTTTGAGCTTTGGCAACCTCAGAGCCATGACATGTCGGATAGCAGCCAGAGCTACAATAAACTCCAGCGACGAGTATGAACATGATGAGAGTCAATAGAAGAAGGTCTCTGCTCTTGATCGATCTAATCTTAGCGCTCATATTGGAGGTTTTGGCTATGGAGGAGGAAGAGGAGGGAAAGAAGAGAAGAATGAAAAATGGAGTTTTTTGAGGGGAAAGAGAGATGATTATGAGGAGCCTGAAAATGGAGGATGGTAAAGTGGTTTTATAGAGGAGCATCATGATGAAGGATGGAGGCATATATTTACTAGTCTCTTTTGAAAGCTTGGCCCCTTGTGGGTCATTCCATGATCAATGTGTTGTTTTCATAAAAGTAGATTACATATATATGAAAAAGTTTCTCTTTCTCTCTTGTAAACTGAAAAAATTATGCTATGATACAAATTGTTTGAAAATTAGAAGGTCTCGACGAGGATTCTAAGCCACCAAAGAGAAATGTGCAACTTATATGTAACATCCCTAGGATGTTGGCACAATGGCAAAAGGTGTTGACATTGAGGATTCAATTTTGGACCCTCCTATGTGTCGGTTACCATGTTGCTTAGCCAAGAAAACAAACCCTGATTATAAAGATCAACAGGCATAAACCATAACAATATCGATTCTGTAAAATAATAATAAAAAATACTTGTTAAATATATGTAGTAATTATACTTCTCATTCTCATGCGAGTGTTTTTGCCCTGACATTACAAGTATAATTTTCAAGAATGTCTCACTTTTGAAGCCAAAATCTTTTATAAGCTTTTCACAATTAAATATATATATAATCTAGGCTTAATGGATATAGAATCAAGAACACCTTTCTCATCCCTACCAAGTTCATGTTGCATTAATAACCTCTTTTTCTATTTCCTATACATATGAACCATGCTTGATTTCTCATAATTTTTCTGGCATGTTTTTCATATTCCTTAAAAACTATAGGAATTCTTAGCCATATTTCTAAAACAACAATAAAATTAGAAAAAAAGAACTACTTCTTTTAAACTTTCAAAATTTTTACCTAAACAAAGGAGTAGAAGAAGTATTTCTATGCTTTTAATTCTTAAAAACAAAACATTGAAATTGAAATGGTTATCGAAACGAGACTTTAGTTATGGATTTCTTCGTAGATTTGAACCGAGCTTATTTGATGATTAATTGGGATTGGTAACCCAACGTCTGTTTTATTTCATCTTCTCATTCTCTCCCTCCTCTTTCTCACTCATGGGCTTCAGAAACAAATATGCACACTAATGCTGGGGGTAATGATAAAGTTTGACCACATTTTGCATCCTCTTTGTCTGTATTACTTTATTGGGTTTGATTAAGCATTTCGTTAGGAATAATTAAGTAGGTGTGGGAAGAGACTCGAAAAAAATCTAACTCTTCAGTGGATAAGAGAAGCTTACATGGAAAGCTAATTCGAAAAGGAAAAAAAAAAAAAAAAAAAAAGATTGATGAGAGATTTACTGTAACAGGGCGCGTTTGGTTACGTTTTCTATTTCTTGTTTCTTGAATTATGTTTGGTATATCTGTTTCTTGTTCCCTGTTCTTTCTATTTTTATTTGATAATTATTTCTTGTTCTTATAATTCTGACTTAAATTTATCTTTAGAGCTTCCATAAAAAAAAAAATTCTTCGAGATTGTATAGTCAAGAATAAAATACTAGTTTTAGTGGAAGAAATTGAATAACCTTGAGAAAGATGGAAGACTCCCATGTAACTCTTTAGGAGAATGTATGAGTTAGTGACAATGGTAGATATGAAGAGTTCAACGATTTCTTCAAGCAAGATGCTTGAGAGGACGAGTGTGTCTCTGCACATGGGAATTTTTGGACATTGCTTGGACTGCTCGTTTTTTAAAATTTTAAATAAAAAAAAGTTTATATCACTTTCATTTTTTAATTAAATATTCAAAATTTTATGTTATATTTATCTTTTAATATTCATTATGAACGCGACTCTTGATATTTTAAATAAGAATCAAGAAACTTGATTTTAGTGTTTTCAAAATTTCCACACAATTTCGAGAACATTTTTTATAATAAGGAAAAAAATATGAACAATTACCAAATACCTGTCATTTTAAAAAATTAAAAATGAGAAACGAAAACGTGTACGAAGACCTTAATAATTATCCACTTCTCTAATTCTATCAAACTTAAACCACCTATCTTCCTTACTTTTTTTTTCCTTCCCACTTTTTGCTTCTCTTTCTTCCTTTCTCCAAAAGTCTTCTCTCTCTTTTTGGTGGGGAGGGATGAACAAGGTTATGAATCATTCTATTGTTTGTAAGAAAGATTTTCTTTTTTCTTTTTCTTTTTCTTTTTTTTGCATGTCTCTTCTTTCGGTGACGCAAAAAGTTGTGTGACCCATCACCAATTGGGTACGATTTAATGCGGTGGGGAATTTGGATGGATGAAATGCCTTTTTTTCACCTTAGGCCCTCCTAAAAATATCTAATAACAATCCAAATCCAACTCTATAGTATGGTTCAGTTTGTTTGGGTAAAAATCGTACTGTCACGTGGAGGACAGGGAGAGGTCCAATTTAAAAGGTCTTCCCTGATGGTCGACCTAAAGGTCTTCCCTGAAAACCGACCTGAAGATCTTCCCTTAGGACCGACCTTATCAAGGTCTTTCCTGAAGACCGATCTGAAGGTCTTCCCTACTAGCCGTCCTCCTAAAGATCGACCTCAAGGTTTTTCTTGGTGGCCGCCTAAAGGTTTTTGTTGAAGATCATTCAAGGGAGGAAAGACCTTCCATACTTAGCCAAATTTAAGATGACAAACGTATGAACTGTAATAGCTACTCCCGACAAGCCGACCTTGGTCCTGACATGCTCACTCGCTGGTCGGATTCCTTGTCGGGTACCCGAACCTATAAATAGGGCACTTCACTCTTCAGTCAGGTATAGCTAGATCTCCATACTAAGGTCGGACGCAAAACTGATTTGAGTGTCTGTTTGTTTGTTCCCTTGTACAGGTTTTCCTGACCAAGTGGTCTTTCAGTTCATTCTAGTCAGCCTACCTTAACCTATTGAGCTGGTTATTCCTTCACAAAGACATTCAAGCTCACCGCATAAACACAGTCGATTAGGATTAGACTATAAACTTATTTGAGTTGAGTTAGACTCGAATCAATTTACTTTTTCGTGGGTTTAAATTGGTTTTAGGTTGAATAAATCAATCCGAATTTATTATTAATTAAAAAAATATCTCTTATGCTTATGATAAATTTACTTAGGATATGAATTATTTAGTTCATGTAATAACTTGGAGTACTCCCGATGGTAAAAAATAATTTTCTAAAATATTTATAAACTAGGTACTGATTTTAATTCAATATTTTAAAATAATTATATATGTTTAGAGATTTATATTTTTCGTTCTTTTTAATTAAGCTTTAAGGAAAAAAGAGATTAAAACCAAGCTAACCAACTCAATTCAAAATTTCACCATTAGATTAAGAGTTTGGGTTTGTCATTCCCTCTAATCTTTAATCTTTTAGTTTGGATAAATTTATATATAACCCCCCACTATTACGTCGGGTTAAAAAGAGACTTTATTAACTTAATTCAATCCAACTCAAGAACACCCTTATTTTTTAATTGACTTTTAGATTCTTTTCAAAAAAAAAAAAGAAAAAGAAAAAAAAAATTGGCTTTTAGATTAAAAGTAAAGTTATGAATCAAATTATGACATATGGATGACGTGATCATGCATGCACCAAGGGTAGGGACATTGTGGAGTTTTTTAATGTTGTTTTTGGTTTGGGAAGATTGAACATGATTGGTGCATGTTAATCAGTCACTACAACACTTAATTATTATTTGTGGTACAATTGTTTCAAAAGTTCCAAAAAAAAAAAAATTCTTATTATATTTGTGCCAAACAAATCATTTCAATCCACCTGGATTACAAAAACTAGAGGTCTAATATTGAAAAATTAATAATTAGAAAAAAGAATTTTTTTTTTCACTATTTACCTTTTTCTTAAAATTTTACTTTATTGAAGTTTATCCTAACTATTGATGCGTGGATTTCGGTCCTCCGGTTCTCCTCCTCGCACCCACCAAACTTGTTGATTCGGGATGAGTACCTGCAAAACCAAATCGAGCTAATAACTTAAAGATTAGTTAGCAAGAGAATAACGTAAATGTAATCAACTTTTTTAGATCCCCTACCTCTAAGGTTGGATCGCTACTTATAGCATGAAGTTGTTCCAGAACTTTCCGTAGCTAACCATAATTCACCGTTGCAGGTCCTGGGTGAAATCGTCGATCGAAGATGGGAAATTGGTGGCTGGGCCGTGGGCCGAGCCTGGGTCGGGACCGAGCCTCTCGCGGCCCAGTGGGCTTCCCTCCGATCGTAACCCGTAGCTCGACTATCAATTCCCGTTGCATAACAGTTGCCCTTACTCCCAATGCGATGCTTTCGATCTCGTTGAGAGTATAGCTTTTGTAGTGACTTATCTTGTCATGTAAGCCCGAGCCGATTGAGTTGTCGAATCATCGTGGGGCTCGTGATACCCTAGTCGCAGTGAGCTGTCTTATCTTCACGAGACACAAGAAAGTGCATGTCGATTTTCCCTTTCCTTTCAAGACCCCAGGCAATCTGCCATGCAATTGTCACATCTACAGTAGACCCGTGACTTTGAGATCACGAGGTGCTGGGTACCGAGCCGAGAAGTCACAAGAGTGCTGGGTACCGAGCCGAGTACTCACAAGAGTGTCGGTTCGTTGGGTAAAGACCTTGGATCGAGAACCGTGTTATGAGCTAAGGGCTATTTAAACCCCTTCATCCTCCCAATTTCTTGTCAATCTCCCTACAAGGTATTCATCTCTTTGCTCCGCTTTTTATCGTGTTTTCTTTTTATATGGCTAGCCTGCATTTCGAATGGACCTCCTCGGATGATGGGTAATCGTCGCATCCTTCGTCAGAATCTCAGTCCTATCGTCCGTTTTGGATAGATAACTCCACTTTTACGGCGAGGGACCTGCGTCGCTTGCATTCGAAATACCGTATCCCGGATTCGGTTAGCCTTCATCTTCCGAATCCGGGAGAGAGTATTGATGGCTCTTATCCCGATGAAGTAGTATTTTATGTCGGGATGTTCCAATTTGGAGTTCGCCTACCATTGCCTCTTTTCCTTCAAAACTTTTTAGCTTTTAATCAAGTAGCTCCTTCCCAAATCATCCCGAATGGGTGGTCTACTTTGATCAGTTGCTTTATTTTGTGGTCGTACCTCGGGGGCGAGCAGCCTCTAACCACCGCGGACTTTATGTCGCTTTATTATCTTAAACATAGTCCCGATGATAACTTTCATTTTTATGTTAGCTCCCGGAACCAAGTTTTTGTTATGGGTCCCTCCTCAGTGAAGCATTGGAAGAACGAATGGTTCTTTGTTGGCGGTAACTGGCTAGCCCGTGACGAGAGAGGGTTATATTTTCCCGACCGAGTGTAGGGAGTTGGGTAAGTAGCTTCCGAGCTCCACCGGGACTTTCGTAAATGTCGATTCTGATATTCCTTTTCTTGTTGGCAGTTTCTCGCAATTGTGAGCTTACCGCCAAGGCATCCACTTTTTATCATACCGTTATCCAGTTATCGGATATCGAGCGTTGGAGCCCAGATTTGGTTACAGAGCAAAACTTAGTAGATTTTGGCTTGGCTCTCCCACGTAACCTTCCAGGTCTTTGTCGAAATCCTCTCTTCACTTTGCATGAACATCGCTTTTTACCTTTATCTTTATTTGTAGAAATGTTGAGATAGAGTGCTTCCTTGTATGAAAGAGAGCGTTGTCGAAATGCCCAGGGTTTGGGGGCCGGCTCTAGTCGGGCTTCGGATATCGAAGTGACTGATTTGACCGAGGAGGGGCTCCCTTCACAACATGCTCGATCTTCCATGCCTCTGACGGCTCCGAGGCGTTCCGCCCGACTTCATGGGACATCTATCTCGTCCTCCCCTCAAGGTCATCTAGGGAGCTCCTCTCAAGCCTCAATCTTCCCTTTCTCTGGCCCATATAATGCTGATGCTGAAGGGACAACTTACCTGGAAAGAGCATTTAGTCTTTGGCAGGGCCTCGGCGACTCATCAAGCGGGTCGGATTTTGGCCTGTCAAATCCTCAGCACAGTATCAGCACATGTCTTAGTGATCTCCACCAGGTGGGTGCTTTGTAACTTTAAGTATTTGTCATAGCATCCTCCCCTAATGTCGAATTCTATCCTTGGCAGATTTTCAACCGTCTGGTGGTATTCTCAGGTCGGGTTGCTGATGAAATTAACTACCTCCGCTGTCATTATGCCCCTCGGGAGGAGCTGGAACAGGCCATTTCTTCCTTCAACCAGGCCAACAGCCTTCTAGAGGGTACCCAACGTGAGTTGGAAACGGAGAAGAGAAAATCTCGAGATAAGCTGGCTAACCTGCAAATGAGACTTGACGAGGCCAATGCTTGACTCTCTAATTCTGAATTCTTGACCGGAGAATTCAAGAAAACTCAGGAGTACGTCGACTTGCAAAATTCTGCCATGGAGTGCGGTGTTTCCTGGTCTCTTCGCCAAGTTTCTGCTCAACACCCTGACATTGACTTTTCCTTCCTCCTGGAGCGTTTTGGGGCCGAGCGTGACGCTCCTGACGACATGGATGACGACGACGACGAGTAATAGGATAGCTTGAGCGAGTTGTTTTACTGTGTTTAGTGTCCGGTTGACTTTTATGTGCTTTGTCACTACGTTGCTTGTATTTCCATTTGGAATTATCAATTAACCCTCTTACCAATCAGTTATTGGCTTACGGCTCTAACTCTGATGAAGTTTTGTTGCTTTCATTTCCGTAGGTTTCTAACCTGTTGGCCATAGCCAATGGTTTTACACCCACTATCGTTTTTGGCTTTTTACTCCATCTCATGTTTTAACCGTGCTAGGTTAATCGACCCGCTTCTGGTTTGGCCGTGTTGAGATTGTTTAATTGTTCTTTCCAAATGTGTCGGTTAAAGTAGATTCGTGCTCCGTCGCACGTGGTCGGCGTCGAGTGGTGGTCGGACCCGAGCCCTGCTCAGTCGAAAATAAGACCTATTGACAAAAATAGGCTACCAAATGGTTATCTCATAGTTCAAAACTGCCGATTAATGTAGATTTGTGCCCGTTCACACTTGGTCGACGTCGAGCAGTGGTCGGACCCGAGTAGTGGTCGGCCTTGAGCCCTGCTCGGCCTGCTCGGCTAGAATTGGTTTTATCGTCGTCGTGTAGAGTTGGATTTACCAAGCTCACGTCGCCGAGTAGTCGGTACCTATTGCCCCCTACTCTCAAGGTAGTGTTTTGTCGATATCTTTTGAGAGTACGCTTGTAGACGAGACAATGTGTTTTATCAAAGTCGTTCGACATCTCGTTTTGGATTTAGGAGACATAGTTGATAGAGAACCAAACAAATAGATACTTTATTGAATAAAAGAAATAATAATCAGAAATCTTGCTGAAAGTAGAGAAACAAAAACAACCACACTTGAAGGAAAAAAGGAAAGATGTCAGCCCTCCTTAGTAGAAGTCCTGTCATTGCCCTTTATTGAGGTATAGTAGCATTCCCGTGACACTCGTTGTTCTCCTTTAATCTCTCATACTTCACCCGGTGTTGGGAACTTCATGGATTGGTGGTATGTGGATGGTATCGCTTTGAGCATATGCATTGTCGGTCTTCCCAATATTGCGTTGTAGGAGGATGTGTAGTTAACGACCAAAAATTCCACCATCTTGGTGACACTCTTTGGCCCATTTCCGAACGTTACGGGCAACTCTATCCTTTCTTCGGGAATGACCTGTTCCCCTCCAAATCCTACCAACGGTGCTGGGCTGCTCTTAAGCACTTTTTCTCCTAGATCCATAGCTTTATAGGCTGTCTAGGAGATGATATCCGCCGAGCTGCCCCCATCCACCAAAATTCGATGTACTTTCACATTTGCTATCTTCAAAGCGATAACCAGTGCATCGTTATGAGGGTGGAGGAGGTGAGTCGCCTCGTCCTTTGAAAACTCGATCGTCACCGGCCGGTCTGTAATATACGCGTGGTAGACCTCATTTTGTTCGCGGTTTGCCTTAGCTTCTCGCACATCTGTCTTTCTTTTTCTTCCAGATTCTCTTTCTATGGGGCCTCCCATTATAGTTCGAATCTCTCGAGCAGGGGACTTGTCGCTTTAGCCGTTTTGTGTCGCTTTAGAGTCCTCTACATACTCTTTGAGGTAGCCCTTTCGGATTAGCCCTTCCACTTCTTCCTTGAGATCAAAAAATCCTGAGTTTCATGGCCATGATCCCGGTGGAAAAGGCAATATCGGCCTTTACTTCGTTTAGTTGACGTGGCCTTCATCCTCTCCGGCCACTTAAGCAACCTTTGGTCTTTGATCTCCATCAGCACTTGCTCGAGTGGAACGGTGGTCGGGGTATACTTTTCAAATTTTCGGGGTGGATCTTTCTGGCTACTCCGATCCATCTTCTCCCATCTCGACCCCTGCGGCTTATCTCCCGACCTCTCCCTCTTTTGGTCGGTTCACTTTCCGTCTGGCTCCCTTTTTGAGTAAAAGAACTCACCAGCGCTCATGTACCTTTGAGCTCGGCTCAGCGCCTCCGAGAAAGTACTCGATGTTTTCTTTCTGAATGAAAATGACAAATGCTCATCCCTGACGCCGGACATGAAGGCCAGCAGAGATACAGCGTCTGTAGGGCCTTCTACCTGCAGCTTTTCCTCGTTGAACCGAGCTACATAGTCATGTAGGCTCTCTACCGTCCTCTGTTTAATAGTTAAAAGATAAGCCACGTCTCGGCTCCGACATCGTCCTCCTACAAACTGGGTCACGAATGCTTTGTCCAGGCTCTTGAAACTCGAGATTGACCCTTGTTTTAATTGTCGGAACCATATTCTGGCTGACCCATTTAATGTAGTCGAGAATACCCGACACCTGACCGCCTCCGACACTGCGTAGATATCCATTCATTCCCGATAAGCATCTAGATGGTCCACTAGGTCGGTCGTCCCGTCGAATTCTTTCACCGTGGGTAGCTTGAATTTTGGAGGGACCTTCTCTTTCATGATCTCCTCCGTGAATGGAGAGTCGGCTTGATCCAGTAGTTCTTCGAGGTCGAATCTCTTCTCTTTTTGGTTATGTCGCTTCTCTGAAGACTCTGGCTGATCTATCAGTTTGCCTTTGTCAAGGCTTATCGGCTTAGAGTTTCTGTTATCCTGGTTGCTCTTGCCCCCGTTTGGTGCCAGGGATTTATGTTGCTTTTTTATCTTTTGGGAGTCGAAAATCCGGGTTCGTCGCCTGGTATTTCCACCTATCTGCAACTTGCTCCCTGCACTGTTTGTTGATTCCTCGGTCTCGCTTTGCGCTGGGCCCCTCCCCTTTCTCAGGTCTCTGACAAGGGGTACCTCGTCGAACTCTTGTCGCTTGAATTGTCGAAGGACTTGGGTCATGCGTTGCAGCATGCCCTCTACCTTGTCTTCCAAGACCGCGAACTGCTTTTGGAGTGGCTCAAGGGTCGTTAGTGCATGCGCCTCGAGCAACCCCTCCTGACGTTCCGGGTTTGACTGGCTGGTCCCATCCTCGGGTCCTCCAACCTGGGGGTCGTCCAAGTTCAGCCTCCTCTTGGCAGAGCAGTTATCATCAGAGCGTCGTAGACTCCTTTCTCGTGTCATGTTGCTCAACTGGATGCTTTAAATCGTCCCTACATACGGCGCCAATTGTTGATGCATGGATTTCGGTCCTCCGGTTCTCCTCCTTGCACCCACCAAACTTGTTGATTCGGGACTAGTACCTGCAAAACCAAATCGAGCTAAACTGGTATGACTCTAGTCACACGGACACCGATGCTTAAGTTAGCAAGAGAATAACGTAAATGTAATCAACTTTTTTAGATCCCCTACCTCTAAGGTTGGATTGCTACTTATAGCGTGAAGTTGTTCCAGAACTTTCCGTAGCTAACCCTAATTCACCGTTGCAGGGCCTGGGCGAAATCGTCGATCGAAGATGGGGAATTGTTGGCTGGGCCGTGGGCTGAGCCCGGGTCGGGACCGAGCCCCTCGCGGCCCAGTGGGCTTCCCTCCGATCGTAACCCGTAGCTCGACTATCGATTCCCGTTGCATAACACTAACAACCTTAAATAAGCTGTGAATTAAATTAATACTCTTTCAATTAGTTTTTTCTTTTTCTAAATCTTTTTGAAGATTTACGGCTATGGTCAAATATATATATATATATATATATTTTGGTTGAAGCTATTTTTGTAGATATTGATTGTTTTAGTTGATTGTTTTAGGCTGAACTTGGACGACCCCTGCACTGTTTGTTGATTCCTCGGTCTCGCTTTGCGCTGGGCCCCTCCCCTTTCTCAGGTCTCTGACAAGGGGTACCTCGTCGAACTCTTGTCGCTTGAATTGTCGAAGGACTTGGGTCATGCGTTGCAGCATGCCCTCTACCTTGTCTTCCAAGACCGCGAACTGCTTTTGGAGTGGCTCAAGGGTCGTTAGTGCATGCGCCTCGAGCAACCCCTCCTGACGTTCCGGGTTTGACTGGCTGGTCCCATCCTCGGGTCCTCCAACCTGGGGGTCGTCCAAGTTCAGCCTCCTCTTGGCAGAGCAGTTATCATCAGAGCGTCGTAGACTCCTTTCTCGTGTCATGTTGCTCAACTGGATGCTTTAAATCGTCCCTACATACGGCGCCAATTGTTGATGCATGGATTTCGGTCCTCCGGTTCTCCTCCTTGCACCCACCAAACTTGTTGATTCGGGACTAGTACCTGCAAAACCAAATCGAGCTAAACTGGTATGACTCTAGTCACACGGACACCGATGCTTAAGTTAGCAAGAGAATAACGTAAATGTAATCAACTTTTTTAGATCCCCTACCTCTAAGGTTGGATTGCTACTTATAGCGTGAAGTTGTTCCAGAACTTTCCGTAGCTAACCCTAATTCACCGTTGCAGGGCCTGGGCGAAATCGTCGATCGAAGATGGGGAATTGTTGGCTGGGCCGTGGGCCGAGCCCGGGTCGGGACCGAGCCCCTCGCGGCCCAGTGGGCTTTCCTCCGATCGTAACCCGTAGCTCGACTATCGATTCCCGTTGCATAACACTAACAACCTTAAATAAGCTGTGAATTAAATTAATACTCTTTCAATTAGTTTTTTCTTTTTCTAAATCTTTTTGAAGATTTACGGCTATGGTCAAATATATATATATATATATATATATATATATATATACTTTGGTTGAAGCTATTTTTGTAGATATTGATTGTTTTAGTTGCGTCGAATACTTTTTAGTCGTTGAATTATTTTAGCATTTTGTTGTTGAGATCGAGTATTTTGTTGTGGTATGATCTATGGTGCCTGCGGTTCATGAATAATTTTCTAATTTACTATTTGAGGATGTATTAATCTTGTGAAGTTTAATGTAATCACTATATTTTGAGTACAACGAGTGGAGTGAGAGAATTTGAACTTATAACTTTTTGGTCAGACATGTGTTAATTATCGATGAACGAAGCTCTTGGTCTAAATTGATCAAATTGAGTCAATATGATAATTAGACCAAAATCAAATCAACCCAAAACTTATGGTAATTTGGCCCCAAACCCAAACTAGGCTAAGAATCGTAAATTAAATAACTAACTTATTATCAAATTTGAATAAGAGCGTGTTTGGGAGTGATTTTAACATGATTAAAATCACTTTTGCTATTGTCAAAATCACTCCCCTTTTCATGATCATGTTTGGCAAATTAGAAATAAGTTGATTTTAGGAAATTTTTAAGTTATAACTTGGATGATGATTTTGGAAAATCAATTCTACTAAAATCTATCCTTTTAAAATCACTAATTCTACCATCACTCCCAAACACACCTTAAAAGTAAATCTATTAAGGAATAAATACACAACTAGCTTAGAATATAGACTTAATAAAAATTTACACTATTGTGTAAAGATCAACTAGAGTAGATTAGAAAATTATCCATGAATATAGATTTAATAAAAATCTAAAAATAGGAAAAAAAAATTAAATATTAGGTGGTTTCATTCAAATACCTAAAATCCACCCCCTATTTTCCTCTAAAATCTTGCCTCCTTATTTTGGATCGAAATCCTCAAACCATCCTCTCCCTTCGACAGACGACGACAACTTAGAGTAGAGTTCGTTCTTGGCGTTTTCTAGCGGCAATTAGTGTATTTCTCGTTAGTAGTTCCTAAACACCACTCAACTGGAACAACTACCACCAGGCACCTAGAAAATCTAATGCCCTCTCACCGTCAGAAATCTCTGGGTTGACCCAAGGTAGTCACTCCGATATAGAGAGACGTTGTCACCACTGCTGTTCGAATCTTGGAACGCACCGTCGGTTGCTCCATAACAACGACATCACGGGTTTGCCATAGTCGCGAAAGGAGGGGCCTGGGGTGTGACTACTTTTGAAAGGGAGAAGAAAGGAATAGAAAATCTATGTTTTTTTTTCAAAGGAGAAAAATAGTATATACCAGTATATATTAGATACATATGGGTATATTATTATCCTACTCTAAATTAGATAATATATATAATAAATTTGGAAAATATAGATAATTGGAAAATTCAAAATCATGATTACGAGGATAAACAATTTTAGAGAATGTCATTGATGGGAGAAAGATCTCGAGGGAAAAATGGAATCGGGTCCACCTGAGAATGAACTGGGCGTAGGATTTTATTTTAATTCCGATTTATATGGTGAACCCATACTAATTTCAACACAAATCCTTAATTCACCCCTTCAAAACTCATTCAAAAATATTTTTAAAGTCTCAATAAACATATATCCGCATATTCAGAAATATATTCAAAATTATAGTATATATCTGCATATATACATTCAAAATCACTAGAGTATATATCTGTATATCCGCATATATAGTTATAAGATATATTCACTTCTATATCTGCATATATACATTCAAAATCACTGTAGTATATATCCGCATATCCGCATATATACAAGTTGAGTTATAAGATATATCATAATCAAATCACTATACTATATATCCTCACATATACAATATTTCACACGAAATCAGAAATTGAAAACATCCGTTGGAATGCAAACCTTCAATCTGGAGATGAAGAAAAACGGAGGTGACCAGAGATGAAGGCAGGTAGACATCGGCCGGAGACGAAGGCTTTCAGAAACGACCAGAGAATAAGAACCGAGGAAATCTCCTTTCGAAGGTGGCCAGAGATGACATGCTCTTGCGACAAAGAAAAGCAGAGCTGGCCGGAGAGGAAGGCAGACAGCGACGGATGGTCGGAGAAGAGGAACAGAGGGTCGGAGGAAGAAAAGAAAAAATGGATGGTTTTTTGGGTTTTGAGATTTTTTAATTTTTGAAACTATCATTAGCACATTTTAAATGATTTGACCTTCCAATTTATCAATTCTATATTTTAATAATTATTTAATATTGAGATGGATACTATGGATATATTAGTAATTTGTGTTGTGGGTACAATGAAATCAAATTGTGGGACCCACTTCAAATTTGGCAATCCCATTCCTCTCCTACACCCTACAACTCAGTGTCATGGCCATCATGGGTTTGAACCATTCCCTCCTAATTAACCTAGTCCCTTTGGACGA
This sequence comes from Momordica charantia, assembly GCF_013281855.1. Taxonomy (NCBI): domain Eukaryota; kingdom Viridiplantae; phylum Streptophyta; class Magnoliopsida; order Cucurbitales; family Cucurbitaceae; genus Momordica; species Momordica charantia. The sequence continues at coordinate 24,352,431 of NW_028275167.1, read as the reverse complement.
ACGAGTCACCCGTGAATATATGATTTTAAAATGTTAAATATATGTTTTTTTTCTTGAGTATAATATGTGAGAGTGGAGATTCGAATTCACGAATTTTTGGTAGAAAATAAATACCATAACCAATCGAACTATTTTCAGGTTGACAGCGTTGGATATAGTTTACACACTAATAAAGATGCGTTTTGAAGTTTTAAGATAAATGAAACACATTCATGGCAGATGAGATGTCAAATTCCATGAAAAATATCATTTGTATGTTTTGTGGAAGCTTTTGCCACTATCCTTTTTGCAAGATTTTGCATTATGACCTATAGATTTGCATTGTTTCACTATTCCTTGAGAAATTTGAGAAAGTGAAGAAGTCCTGACTTTATTAGTCTAGCATTTTCATGATCTATCATGCCTATGACAATTTTCCATGAGCAATTTTTTGCATACATGGTTAGAACAATAATAATAAAAAGGGTGGTTTCAAATGGAGCTGCGTTTCACCGATGTGTTGACTATTTTAATCGATGCATCGATATTTACATCAACATTTTCATATGTCCATGAGTCTGATATCGTTATATGGGTGAATTGATAGTTTTCCTATATCGTAAAATAATTGACGAAGTATTAGAATTATTAACAAAATACTGTTAATAACAAGAATGTTAATTTATTTAAAAACGTAAAAGACTTATTTGTTAATTCAAATAACTTTATATTGACATTGACATATAAGACCTTTTCATCGTTAGCGAAGTGAATAAAAAATATCCCTTTTGATTTTGTTTTAGATTGAAAAATTAAACATAAAAAAACTAACGTTTATAGGTACTCTAATCTCCTGCCCTCCTAAATTCCTAAATTTTCAAAATTAAAAGACTTTATATAAGAAAGGTTAAGAAGGCATGACCTTGTAATTCCCTAAAATATTTTCTAGCTCCACCTCTAATTAAAATAACATCCCATATGACATTGTTATGGTACAAATCATGTGTTAACATCTTTCATAATTGATATTAACCATGCATTAGAAGTTAATTGTGTTGTAGTATAAATTCTTTAGCATATAGAAAGCTAAATACTATATTAGTTCAAATCTAATTCACGTTGTTAAGAGATTTCATATACATTTTTTGAGTTCGTCAACATGGATGAGGTGAATATTTGAACCTCTGACTTTGAAGAAAGTTGATTTATGCCTTTATCAATCGAGTGATATTTAGATTGGCAAGAAAATTCATATATTTGAAAGGTAGGTTGCTTACACACCATGAAATATAAAGTGAAAAATTCGAAATCCTAATAGTTGCGTGTACAAATTAAAATTAAGGTGTTCTAACGTTGCAGGTGCAAAGTGTCCTATATTTTCTTTTCTAAGTTCAATAATTGCAAGTATGGAGATTGAACCATTGACATTTTGTATGGTAAATATGTGTCTTATCTACTTTTGAAATATTTACACGAAAAACGAAAAAGATTCAAATGTAGGAATGATGAGATATAAGGGAATGGATGGTTAGTTAAGTTATTAGTAATTATATAACTACCTACCATATATTGAGAAATTTCTCCATTAGTTTAACATAAATCAAACAAAGTGAATCAATCTGAACGTAACTCAATTAGTTAAAATACATATAATTAATCATAAAGTTGTTCGAATTTTTTCGAAGATAAAAAAAAGACATAAGCTTGATAAAGATACTCCAAGTCTTACCGTGCATTCAGATCGAATGGACATACAAGGAACGAGGTCTAATTCTGCTTTCAAGATATAACTATATCAATGGAAAGTATAAATAAATATTCATAAGTTATTAATTTTATTATTAGTATTTATATTTACATTAATCCTAGATTTTTATTCCTCTTCGTATTAAACTTAAGCAATCCGAATATAGTTTGACTAAAATATAGATCATCGGCCAAAAGATTGAAAAAAATTCGAATGGTGTAGGAAAAAGATTCCCTTTTCACTTTCTCACAAATAGACCGGAAGAACAATGAATTGCAACTAGAAGAAATTCCTAGAGGAAAAAAAAAGGAGAGGAACGCGCTTTGCTTTCTTTAACAAGAAAAACTTGAAACAATATCATATTATCTCGTTAATGACCAGAAAATTTCACTTCTAATCCTACTTTCTTTATGGGAATTTTTATTAGATCAGACTCGTAATTCAATTTCAAACAGTTTCAACTTAAAAATTACAGATTTGAAAGGAAAATTATGGAGAAAAAGAATTTGATGCCATTTTCTCTTGTGGGGGTCAAAGAGAATCTTCTAGTTACTTGCAGGAGCAGAGCAACCCAGCAAGAAACTGACCCATTTTTTCTTTAATCAAAGGGATAAAGTTGATTAACAGATAATGTAATCTCGACCCTTTACTCTAAGTAGCGTCGTTCCAAAAAGTCTTGTCCCAGTTCCTCCTTTTTTTGGGTCTCTCTCTGGAAGAAATCGGAGCTCCATTAATGGCGAAGAGGATAAGGTTCGGATCATTGTTTTTACTGATTTTGTCACTCTCGGCGGCGTCTGTGGCGATTGGGGAGAGAGGAGTGTCGCTATTGAATGGTTATGATAAATCGATTTTCAAGTCGTCATTTCATCGCGTTTTTGATACCTCCAAGTACGGCATTCTGCAGCTTGAAAATGGCTTGGCTCGAACGCCTCAGATGGGGTCTCTCTCTCTCTCTCTCTCTCTCTCGCATAGTTGTCTTTAAACTCCCAATCAAAATTGAATGCAATAAAAACTGAAATAGAAATCTCAAGGGGGAGGGGAACTTGTAGAAAACTTTCAGTTTCTGGACGATCGGGAAAATTGAAGTTTATTTTCTGGGCTTTCCCAAACATGTGATGGGCTTTTTTTTTGTTATGATCGGTGACTTTTCAGGTTTATTTTCTAAAGCTTAACAATGTCTTATGTATCCTTTCAGATGGAATAGCTGGAACTTTTTTGCCTGTGAAATAGATGAAAGACTCATCAAGGAAACTGGTATCCTTCTTTTTTTGTTTTTTTTCTTCTTCCATTTGTGTTCCCCATTTCTGAATCTCTCTCTCTAATGTTTATCACCCATGTTGGGAAAAGCCAAAATCTGACACATTCTGGGTACTGAGTGATTGGGAAAAGTTGCACTGGAAGCTTATTATGCTTAGTACATCTAATTTGAAAAGCAATAGTTTTTGTTTGAAATGAAAGAATAATAGAAACTGAAGTATTCTAGGAGGCTGGGAATAGTTCTTTGGGTTAATTTGCACAAATTTTCGTTCTTAAACTTGTTCTTTTGAAATTCCTGTTACAATTATTTTACTTGTGAAGTTCATAACTATCCATAAACTTCTGGATTTATTGAACCTAATTGAAGTCATTGTGTTCCTGGAAAATTTGTATTTTCTGTTGGGAGTTGTTGGGAGTCATATTTGAAGATCATCACTTTGCAATATTCGAGTACTGAGTTGGTTCTTCCATAATAATAATGGCCTTTTCATTTCTTGCTTCAATTTCAACCTAAGTTCGAACTTGGTTTTGACAGCGGATGCACTCATTTCTTCGGGTCTGGCTGAGTTAGGTTATGTGTATGTCAATATAGGTACCTTTCCAGCATGTTTCATGTGCAAAGTTTTCTTTATGTCTTGTTTTATTTTAGTACTTACCATATTTCAAATAAGTGCAGATGATTGCTGGTCCGCTCGGAAGCGAGATTCGAGGGTAACTTAATTTTGATTTTGTGCAAGAAACTGAATTTGACTGTCAAATCACAAATGTCTGAACTTGTTCTGTGATGGGGACAATATTTATATTATATCACAAAGCATTCCATTTCTGCTGAATTTAGTTCTTATCAAGTCCAAAAAGTTTTGAAGATTGTTTTAACGAAAGACATTTGATGGAGTTGTAATTCTCAATTTTAATGTTGATCCTTCTCTACCTGTGGACTTTATTGAGTCCCAGTGATGTGCCATAAGTACGAAGTTGCTTGTTAAGTCTCCTACCTTGTGTGCAGGGTCAACTGGTTCCTGATCCCAAGTCTTTTCCATCAGGAATTAAAGCTCTTGCTGATTATGTACATAGCAAAGGCTTGAAGCTTGGAATCTATTCTGATGCTGGGTAGGAAGAAATGTCAACTCAACTTCTAAAGCTTAAAAGTTAAATGGCATCTCTCTCTCTCTCTCGATCCTCACATATTATTATTCTCTCAACTGCATCTAACAGTACTTACACCTGCCAAGTTCGACCTGGGTCACTTTACCATGAAAAGGATGATGCTCAGTTGTTTGCTTCTTGGGTGAGTAATTGTAATCGAACTTTTGATATTAGAATGATATATTCAATACTTTTGTTACTAAGCGGCATCTATAGTCTATCTCCATGGGTGGACTTAGTGGTCAATGAGCAAGTAACAAATAAAGGGACTTTGGGAGAGTGAGTTTAGACCCATGGTAGATACCTAAGATATTAAAACTGTACGAGTTTCCTAACAAGTAATAACTAAATATTGTAGAGATAAATGGTTGGCCAGTGAGATTAATGAAGGTGTACTCGACACTCATGAATATCGAAAGAAAAAAATGAGTAATCTACATATACGTGTTTTGAGTTTCATTTTCTTCGCCTCCATTGGTCTTCAATCGGTCAATAGTTTAGGCAATGATTTGTGATCTTTTAACTTAAATTTAAGAAGCTTTCTTGTAATCCTAGTCCTACCTATTCTAGGGATGGACATCTTTTCTCCCTTCAATATGGAATTTGATAGCCCTATTTGGACTTTGTTTCTTGATAGCTCATCGGCCTACTAGAATTCAAAAAAGGGGGAAAATGTTTTTTTTTTTATAAGAAACCATTCTCAATGAAAGAATGGTTTCTTATAAACAAACCTTTTTTTCCCCTTTTTTGAATGACTTATTGGAATGTAATTGACTCCAAGTAGATCATAGATTGACGTTCAAGCACATTTTTTAATGAATAAACAGTCATTTCTTTTGGAATTCTAAGTTGTCCATAGAATTATACTATCACTTCAGTTTTTAAGTTCATTTATATTCCCTCTGATTTTGTATTTTCTCCACTTTTGCTTTACTAGGGGGTCGATTATTTGAAGTATGACAACTGTTTCAACGAGGGAATTAAACCAATAGAACGGTTTGCACCTCATTATACTCAATAGCTTCTTTGATTGTAAATTGGAAGCTTCTTACTGATTTGAAGTTAATTTGTGACTTCCAGATACCCACCTATGCGTGATGCACTAAATGAAACTGGGCGTAGTATTTTTTATTCACTTTGTGAATGGTACTCCTGTTCTTATAAACATTCTTGCTGATTCCCTTTTCTTTTTATCATCAAACTTATTGGGATGTAACTTTGCTGCGGCCAGGGGTGTTGATGATCCAGCATTATGGGCTGGCAAGGTTGGAAACAGTTGGCGTACAACAGATGACATTAACGATACATGGGCAAGGTTAGATTCTGGGCCTCTGCGTATTATTGCATTACTTTTTCATGGTAAATGTGAGAAAGTTGAATCTTCCTTGTTTACTGATTTGAAATCTTCTGTATTTTTCCTTAGCCAATCTTCAGAAGTTATCTACTCATTTGCATGGTAAAAAATATTTAATCACCATCCTCTGATTGATAATGGAAAAAGTTGTTTAATAACCATTTTGCCCAAAATTAGATAAAACTTAAAAGTTGACGTTTTTTTTCTCTTCTTTTTTCTAAAGTTATTTCAAAGCCTATATTAGCAATTTTTGATTCATTTCATAGGACATGACAGTCTAACACCACTCCTGGTTAGTTTTTCTGTCTTGATTTTGAATGCTTAAAAAATTATATGTTGGTTGTGTTGTGCTGCATAATCTTTATGTCATGCTTTGAAAGCTCTTGAAGTCACTTGGTACATGTTCTTTGCTAATCATATCTTTTATTGCTTTCGTGTGATTTTAGGGGTGCTAATGTTTATTTGTTATGATGCTGATTGGTTTCTTTTGTTTTTGTTTCTGTTTTTGTTCAAGCATGACTACTCTTGCAGATATCAATGACAAGTGGGCAGCCTATGCAGGACCTGGTGGCTGGAATGGTAAGAATGTGATTTTGTCTAAAGATGTTGATTTCTCTGTTTGTTTATGAGGTTTACAATTTGCATTAACGTTCCGTGGACAGATCCGGATATGTTGGAAGTTGGTAATGGAGGCATGACTTATCAGGAATACCGTGCTCATTTTAGCATATGGGCTCTGATGAAGGTTTTTCCCTCCCTTTCTCCATCTTTATCACAACTATATGTTAGACTACTACTAAACTAAAAGCTTTGACCAGTGAGTTAGGATAAATTTAATATTTTATCATTAATTTAGCACGCTCCTTCACTTGTGGGGAAATTTGCACAAAGCCCATCAAGTGCTTAGCTATATTAAGTGGGAAGGAAATGATATTAAAGAAGTTTGCAAACAGGATCTCTTTTTTCTAATACCATGTTAAACTACCCTTGAACCCAAAAGGTTAAGTTGATGGATTACGATATTTTTAATTTTTTATCACTAATTTAACACTATCTGATGAATCCCAATACAACTAAATACTCATATAGAATGTCAATCCATTGGCCATCATACAATTTATATTTCTATGTTGTTCTTCTTGTTAATAGGCTCCTACCGACTATTCTAGTAGTTGTCATAGATGCTTTAGGATGCTGTCTGTGGAAAGAATTGTATTCCACAATGTTCTGGAGGCATATATGTAATGGAGTTGTATAGGATTTGTCGGTAGAGGAGTATTGTACTCTTCTATGTATTATTATTCAGAAGATGTACATACCACCCAGCATTGAGGAAGTATGGTCACTATGACTTCATATCTAGCTTGATTAAACTAGAAGATGGGTAAATGACTACCTAACTTGTTCATTCTCATATCTAGGCTAGACCATTTACCATGAAAAAATTTACCTCTTGTCATTTCCTCCTTGATTAAGCTAGAAGACCCAGATTCTTTTGCTTGATTATCTGTTACTTTGTTTCCTCATCTCGTTCTGTTTCTTACCCTGCTCATTTCTCTTATCTCATCAACTCGCTATCAAAAAGGATGTGATAGGCCTACTAACCATTTAGTGTACTTAGGGTTGGTTTCGTAACGTTCTTGTTTCTTGTTATTTGTTTCTCGTTATCGTTCTTTTAAAAACAGAAGTATTTGGTAACCATTCCTATTTCTCACTTCTAATAAAGTTTTCATAATTGCGTAAAAATTTTGAAAGCAACGAAATCAAGTTTTTTTGTTTCTGTTTCCAAATTTTCATAAATGTAACTAAAATCATCGTTTTATCATTCTTGACTTATAAAGTACCTAATAAAAAATAAAAAATAAATATAACATACAAAATTTTGAATATTAATTTTAAAAATTAATTTTCATATAAAACTTTTAACTTTTTAAAATTTAAAATTTTAGAGAATAAGAAATTCGAAATGATTATCAAACATGTTTCTATTTCTTTTTCCAATAAAAAAGAAAGAACAAGAAACAAGAAATAGTTACCAAATGCATTTCTATTTATCTTTATTAGAAAATAAGAAACGAGAAGCAAGATAAATAGAAAACGAGAAACGAGAAACAAAAACAAGAATATTACCAAATAAATCTTTAACTTTCCTTTCTTTTTGTTTTTTTATCTCTTTGATGAATTTCACTTTTCCTTCCTCATCAACAGCCAACCAGCAGTTACCGAACGAAACTTTCTCGCCTTCAGCCTAGCCACCTTGTTTTATCTCACCCTTCTAGACTTCCTTTTTCCTTACTCTAGAGCTTGCTTTCTTTGCTTTGATGCAGGGTCTAGCATCAACTCTTCTAGTTCTCAAAATATCACGTCAGTGGCCTGAGAACGGGGAGAGATTAGATAAAAGGAAGCACATGTAGTGGGAAGGATAGATGGATAAAAATGCAGATGAGGAATTAATTATCTATCTATCATCACTTTCGCCAAATTCTCTGGAAAATTTAGTGGAGGGCTTTCAGTCTCAATTTTGTGGCTCCTAAACACATGAAAGCCTTTTAGTTTCCCAATGTGGAGGACAAAACACTTCGGATTTATGCCACTTTTGTTATTTTATGAAGAGATTTGGAGGGTTCGGAGAAGAAAAAAATTGAGATTTTTGGAAACTTAGGTGATGTTTGGAAGAGAGTCCAACATCGTGTTCTTTTTTGGGCTATGAGTGCTAAAATCTTTGGTCGTTCAATGTTCTGTTGTTTGTGTTTCGTGATCCACAAACTCAAATGGGTTGGACTCGTGTCACCCCTTGTACACGTTTACTAATCGATATATAGTTCTTCTTTTCCTCCTAGGAAATAGTTTGCTACCAGTAAGAAAACTGTAAATAAGGCCCACCACATTCAAACAAGACATTCATTTGATTTCTGGTCCTTTAATATCTCAAATTGTTAACCTTAAATGTGCAGGCCCCTCTTTTGATTGGTTGTGATGTACGAAATATGACTGAAGAAACTTTAGAAATTCTTAGCAATGAGGAGGTCATTGCAGTAAACCAAGGTGAACTGCAATTTATTTCACATGCTTAGATATGTTTTCCACGTTATATGTTCATATGAATATGAATATCCATAAATATGATTCATGTGATATATGAATATATCCATAAATTTGAATTATGGATATTGATAACAAAAACTATATGTTTTATCCTAAAAATGTTTGACATATCGGCAACATCGAAATTATCCACAGCATATATATATCCATGAAAATCAACTGCCACATCATATTTTTTCATGGATATGTATAGATAATTCCTTCAACATTTTTTGATATGTCCGTTGATAATTGTGCAAAAGAAGACATCCTACTTTAAAAGTATTCCTTATAAGTTATTTTCTTGCATTGTCAGTTTCTCGTTACTAAACTTTCTTATTTATATTTATATTATCGATTTCTTTCTTCGTATTTGTTATTTTATCTCTCATAAATTTTCACATTATTTTGTAAAAATCAACATTTAGGATTGTGTGAATCAAATAAAAGACATACAAGTCAGTTACAAAAAGATGTATAAAATTATTAAGAAAAAGTATCTTTATTATACAAATATCAAAGTTTTATCTGTTGGCTCAAACAAATATTACAACTTCTCATGGGTGAAAACAAATATTTGAAACAAGTTTCTGAAAACATTTTTTTTCTCTAAATTTGGCCATATTTTGAAAATGTTTGTAAAAACTATATAATAAAACAGATGTAAAAGTAATGTTTCCAAGTAACAAAAATTGAAATGGTTATCAAGCTGGCCATAGTTGTTAACTTTTTGTTTTTCTTTTCCTCCCCACTTTCTATTTTGAACTTTCCTTTTTCTTGCTTGTCCTTGTATTTTATATACGTTCATTTCTTCTCAAATGAAAGTTAGTTTTTTCATTTAAAAGAACCATAAAAATTCAAAATATTCAACAATTTACGATCAATATATTTCCGTTAATTCAAGTGAGTAATGTCAACATCAATACCAATATTCTCTTTCTTACGTTCATTGATTTTTATTTACATGCAACTTAAAACCTATTACATGAGTGAGATAATCTATGATGTGCTTAACTTATTTATTTACTCATCAAAAGGTCAAAATCATATATTAGTACTAGTTTTATGCAGATCCTTTTGGGGTCCAGGGAAGAAAGGTCAAAGTTCTTGGAAAAGATGGTTGCCTTGAGGTATTTCAGTTTTTGCATTACCTTGAAGTATCTTTACCATGCAAACTTGCTGTAAATGTTCAAGTGAAAACTTGAGATGGGAGTCATTATCTAACTATTTGAGTTTGTTTACACCTTAGTACTGTTATGGTTTGTACCTAATTAACTGATAAGTTAACTATGAAGGTTTCAGAATAGTGAGGGTTGTCTGTCTTACAGGTTTGGGCAGGTCCTCTATCTGGAAGCCGCTTGGCCGTCGTTCTTTGGAATCGATGTTCAGTTGCATCAACGATCACCACGGATTGGAACGCACTTGGGCTTAAACCCGACACCAGTGTCTCAGTAAGAGACTTGTGGCAGGTGAGAAATTTGGCTTGTGTAAATTGTTGGCCGACATAAAGATAGAACTGGTAATCAATGTAATACAAGTTAAGGAGAACTTGAGAGCTCTAATCTCTATAAATCCAGACTAGCCAAAATATGCCCAAAACATGCTTCCCCAAAACATGCTTCCCCAGTAAACTTCTAAGTATATATTATGCAAACGCACATATTTTCGACCAAAAAGATCAGAGGTTAGAATTTCTATCCCCACATGTTGAACCAAAAAAAAGGAAAAAAAAAGACTCACATCTACCCATGCTTACATTATAACCAACTACATGGGTCGTAATGGTACATCTCAAAATAGATACATTCTTACTCACATGCTCATACCTACCCCTTTTACTTCTTCAGACGATAAACATTAATAATCTGAGGGCCTATCACATCACACCTGGACCTAATCACAACCACGACCATGACCCTTGAAATTCTTAACATAGAGATAATATGCACGAATAAGTTGGTAGATTTTCGAGTAGGAATAGCAGAAGCTTGCACAATCGACACGTGATAGAGGTATTGTCCCCCTTGTAACATTTTATAGCTGACCATATTCTTCAGTAGCTTCTTTCCATTAGGCAGGAGGTTCAATGGTTGGGTTATTCTAGGTCTCCCTCTCCCTTTGAGTTGCAACAAGCTTTCTGAGTTTCCAAAAAATAAATGCCCACCCCCCTCAAATTTGTTTTCGCTGACTTGGGAAACTGACTTCTGCAGCACAAAGAAGTTACAGGAGCTGCTGTGGCATCATTTGGAGCCAAAGTTGACCCTCACGACTGCAAGATGTTCGTCTTCACGCCTGCAGCCGTGCTCCGTGCTGAAATGTAGATTATATTCAACCCCGACAAAGACGGGGAGGATAGCAAACACATAAGTTGTCCTCCCACCATTCAGGTGTTAATGGTGAAAGTTGATCCATCAGGAATGAGCAAGTAAATAAACTAATAACTGGCTTAGCCTCATACTATTTCTGGTGCATTGAAGCTATTTTATGCAATTTGTATGGTTTCTGGTGGTTCAGCTCTGTAAAAGTAGTACTAAACTATGTTAAAATTTGGAACTAAAATGAAATACAATTATACAAAAGGGATACCTAGTTGTTTCAATGATAATGGATGATGTGTTTCTGTATGTGTTTGTGGTTTGAATGACAAAAGCTAGCCTCTAGCATTTCAAATATGTATTCCATAATTTATTCCTACTATCATGCCTGTTTTTATGTGCGCTTGACGAGATATGTAGTACTACAGGAATACGAATACTATTATTTATTGTCTATCACATCGACACTATTTAAAAAATGATGTGAAGTTCAACAACATTAATCAATTATCTATATAATATAATTACAATGTGAACAGATGGAGTAGATGTTTACGTAATACTATAAATTTTCTATATACTGATTTTTAAAAGACCGAGTTAGTTACATTTATTAATGTGTATCTAATAGTAAATTGATCTAAAGTTAAAAAAATTGTAAATTTTGAACTTAAAATTATAATATAATTATACGTTCTAAAACTAATTTTCACTTGAATCCATATTTGGTTAGTCATACTATTACTATAGTAAGTATATCTCACGTGGTTATTTTTATGAGGTTAGAGACTGTCTTTAAATCACCAAAATAAAATAAATTTAAAAGTTTTACAACGAGATAAAAAAATGTATATATATTGAGTTAAATAATACATGATCTGTCTATATTCGGGGTTTCCATGAAGTTGGTAAGGCGAGATTACTCTACCTTGAGCTATCAACATCATACTGCTATACCCGATCTTAGTTGGCCTTTCACTCAGTTGAATGATAAAATTCGGCTTATTTTAAAATCGACGAATTAAATTATGTCTCTTTTATGGTCGGATGAAATCAACTAATTGGATCAAAATCCATGAAGAGACTGGACCCAAATCCATGACCCATTAAACCTATGGTCCATATAAGATCCACCAAAAGCTCTATAAAATAGAGGGGTCATCCCATTTAAGACATTTGGAGAGAGGTAGAAGAATTGGAGATTCAAAACCATCAACGTCTACAGAGACTACGAACTTTACATCTGAGAGAATTAATCAAAGGATCATACATTAGATATTGTAATTCGTATATTCAATACAAATCAAGTTCATCAATTCAAGTCATTTATTATTAAATTTCTCGTCGAACACACTCCTAACCATAAGTTATCTCCATATTTTATCAAATAAATGGGTTCCATCCTACCAAATCTATTGAGATTCTCTTCAACCTGCTCATGGCTAAATCGATCAGTATTGAGTTACGTAGGAAAAACTCGAAGATTCTACCTCTGAAAAACAATCGGGATTCAAACCTTCGACATTTTGACCAATAATACATACTTAACCGGTTATGGTAAAATGAAATTTAAACTCTATATACAAATTTTTGGTATTTTTTTTTAATAAAACATAAAATTTCCTCTAAAAGAAAAAACTATATAAATCCATCGGAATACATGATTCAACGATTTCCCGCCATGTTAACCGCTGCTACGTCAAAAACCCTATCTTCTTCCTCATTTCTTCACAACCCACAAACCAATTCCCATTCCCTCGCCTCCACAACCATTCATCTCTTCAAATTTCCTCAATCTCAGAAAAAATCCCATACCAATTGCCTCTCAAACAATCACACTGAAAGGGGTATTGAATTCGACATCGGAGACACCTTCTTCCGCCATGAAAGCGCCACCGGACGCGACTTGGGTGTGCTCGCGGCGTCGCTCTACCGGAGATCCAAACACAACCTACGGGTTCTCGACGCATTGTGCGGTTGCGGGATTCGGTCGCTCCGGTACTTGGTCGAGGCCGAGGCTGATTTTGTGTGGGCGAATGACGCTAATGACGAAAATCGAAGGGTTATTTTGAACAATCTGTCGCAGGTAACGAAAGAATTTGGGGATAATCGGCGGTGGTTGGCTACGAATTTTGATGCGAACAGGGTCATGACGGAGATCTATTTACAGAAGGATTTCTTTGATTTTATTGATGTTGATTCATTTGGTAGTGATTCGACCTTCTTGAGGTCTGCGATCAACGCGTTGAAAGTGGATGGATTGCTCTATGTTACGTCCACGGATGGTTACTCTTCCGGCGGTCATCGACCTTCTCAGTGAGTGCAGAATCTCTCATGTGTTACAATTGGTGCTCTATTGAAGTTGTTTGCTTTAGCTACTTTTTTGAAAATCTTGCCATGAAATGTCTGATAATTGTATCTGTTAAAAGTATATTATAAGAAGGATTAAATATACGATAACTAATGCAAACTTTTGAGTGTAGTAATAATTGAGGTTAATGAGGGAAGTGTGAGGAGGAGAGTGAAATAGAACATCAAATTATAAGCCTCCAAGCAATGGCAGGGGACTGGGACTCTAACCATCTCTTTAGTCTCTAAGAATATTGGTTTTAAGAATATTGGTTTTAAGAATGAGTGATTGCCCTTTTCCAATCTTTACTATGCTGATGTAGGCAATTCGGTTTAGATTGGTTTTCGGCCAAAACCAATACAATGCAGTTTACGAAAATTAAAAATTGAATGGATTCAAACCTCATGATGACCACTTGGCCACCTATCTAAGGAATTAATTCCTATATATTTACGGACACCAAATGTTGTAGGGTCAGACAGTTACCCTGTGAGATTAGTTGAAGTGCGTGCAAACTGACTTGGACACTCACGAATATAAAAAAAAAAAAAATGACAAAACCAAATTTGTTTAGAACTTAATTAAATTGACAAAACCGACCAAAATTGATCATGGCCAACTGACCAAAATCAACAAGATTATATTTTTCGTTTTCTTCTTGCACCCTACTTGTGCTGGATATTAGCGGGTAACTATCTGAAGACTGCATGTTGTACTTTGGCTGGTGAAGTAATTAAATATTATTTATTTTCCTTTTTCTTTTCTTCTTCTTTTTTTCTCTCTCTCTCTAGATCTTTAGCTGCATATGGAGCATATGTGCGTCCCATGCCATTTTCGAATGAAATTGGTTTGCGAATGCTTATAGGTGGGGTTGTACGTGAAGCTTCTGTACTGGGTTACTATGCAACACCACTCTTTTCGTATTATTCATACCATGGACCTGTTTTTAGAGTTCTGCTTCGTATCAATCGAGGGAAGATTATGGATCACAGGTGATCTTTGATGAATGGTGAGCTTACCATGTCTGCTGGATGTATGATCATTGATGGTGCTTGATATTAAAGCTTTCACTATTTGTATCAGGCATTATGGCTTCATCAGCTATTGCAAAAAATGTGGAAATTCTCAAGTTTTCTCGTGGACTGAACTTGGACTGATGAGTTGTCCTTGCAACGATTCAAGAGTAAGTGTATGACCATAACTGTCATCCTGCTACTCTTTTTGGTTTAAGCATTCACTGGTTGTTTCAGCCTCCATAGTTTAATTGGATACCAAAAGTTCCTCATCTAACTTGCATAGTCCAGTTAACCATTGGCTTCGAGCTGAATATGCTTGAATTTATTGTTTGCTTCTGTATTAGGTTCTTTCTTTCTAATGTAAATACTTGAAATATTTTATCTTGTAAGATAGAGAGAGTAAAATTGTTTACTCGTTACGAGCCTTATGAGCTTGAATTAGATTTGGTCCAGCGACTGTACAATTGTGTCCTTGATTTGAAAGTAAAAATTTTTACTTGTTAGGTTTCTGAATCGCTCGTGGTTTCTGGACCTCTTTGGACCGGACCTCTACACAGTGCAGACTACATTGAAGACATGTTAACCTTGGCTAAGCAATGGGGATGGATTGGCAATGGCCAGGGGATGGATCTTGAGAAACTTCTGCAACAGATGGTAGATGAGAGTGACTCCAAACTACCAGTTGGGTTCATCAAATTAGACGAGGTAGCTGAATTTTATTTATTCTTCATATGGTTCAATATTTCATTTCTTTTTCCGGATCAACAGTGTAAGAAGTGATCTTTCTCCCCCTCTCGCTGTGTGTTTAGGTTGCAAGCCGTGCTAAAGTAAACTCACCTCCCCTCAAAGTCATGATGAACGAGATGATCAAGGTGAGAATATTGGTATTTAAGATGTGATTGTCTGATTGCACTTGTCCACTTTGGCTGAACTGCTTGTTGATATTAGATTTCTACTAAATGTTGAAAATCAGAGAAGCATAGACAGAGATACAAGACATGAACATGACACTGTTTATTGTCATTAAATTCTACGAAGTGTTGAAAATCAAAGATGTACAGACAAAAACATGTGACATGAACACGACACAACACATTTTCTTCAAGTATAGAACATTGAGACAGCAAAGACCCGTTTACTGAAATATATACCATTTTTATGTAAGAAAGAAATTCATTAGAATTTTTCTGCTTTTATTATTTTTGGCTAAATTGGAATCAGACTCATTAATTTGATCAACTAGGATAGCGTCTGATGTATGTCTATTATGCTAACAAGTATGTGACACATGCCCAACAAGTATCGGACTCTGATACGTGTTGGACATGGATTCATTATCTAAACTAGAGTGTCTATGTTTCATAGTTGAAAAGTGAACAGATTTTTACTTGGAATGGAGAAGGTTGAAAAGAAACAGTTTTCTTCTCATTTTTCCTTTTTTAAGGAGTGTGGTTGCTGCAGGCTGGATATGCTGCTAGTAGGTCTCATATTGCCTCAAACGCAATCAAGACAAACTGTCCAATGGCTGAGTGCATCAGAATTGCTCTCGAACTGCAGCATAGTTGTCTCGGTGTGCATTGAATGTTGTAGCGACAGTTTGTGGCTGTGGAAACTACAATCCTTCATTGCTTGTTGCAGACAAGCAAAGGTGAACAAGACCGAACAAACGTAAGCATCTTTCTCTAGTTGTCTCACTTTGAAAATTGATGATGATAATAGTGGGTCAAATGAACTAACAGTGGGAATGTGCCCAAAGACATGTGAATGATTTAGAAAGGAAATGTAAAAATTAGCCTTTTGTACTTCATATATGCATTCTGTACTCAAGCTTTGATGACATTTTAAATTACTGCCAGTCTGATGCATCTTTCTGCATTACTATTCGTTTACAATTGCTTGAATGACCATGGATAGATGTTATAATTTTTACCTTAGGGCTTTCGGATAAAGATTTCTTCTAAGGTTGGATTTTTGTTGAAATTGGTGTGTTTTTGGAAGATTTACTTGATAATTACCTTTGTAAATTTTCTTTCTAATATTAGTGAGTAAATGTAATGGAAACTTAATAGTAGGTAAAAATTGCCATATCAAAGTTTTCTGTCTAATTTGATGCAATTGTAAATTTAGAGTATAAGTTGACCATCATTGTTATATTCAAGGACAGTCAAACAATAACTATCATCGTCTCTCCTGATGAAGAGACTGGTTGATTTTAGGGTCTCACTTTAGGTTCTAGATAGAAACATCATTTATAATTATAGTCATACTTTATAAGGATAAAGAGGAACCTATTCTTATCCTTCACTGTCATTCAAACTATAAGTATTTCTTTCCCAAGTCTCTTTTCAAAGGAGAAAGGCCTTTGCATTCCTAATCCGGTGGGGGCCGAACGGCTCGTTGTCTCTCCTAATAAAGAAACCAGCTAGTTTAAGGTATAGGTTCAAATCTTTCGACCTCTAATTAGTAGTCTTTTTTTTCTTTCTTTTATTTTTTATCGAAGTAATGATATAATCTAGTTCTTTTACGCCTTCATATTGCTTTCTTGGCCTCCAAACAAGGGGATATATGTGATAATGTACATCTTGCAGTCATGAGAGTCAACTTCAGCCCCAAACGAATCACGTCCAATTAGAACAAATTTGTGCTGCAATTATTGGCGACGAGACAATCAAGTTAGATCGAGCAACATGTCGGTGACATGGTCAAGGTAGAAGCACGGATACAGGCACGAATAAATAACGAAGTGTTTGATGGATATGTAAGGACTCTTGCTCACAAAATGATATTCAAAACACAAAGGTTGTGCCCGAAGGCTTACACAGTACCAACCGTTCGAGAGGGTTGGAGCTGTCCTCTGACATACAATACTTTTCCCAAAAGACAAGACATAAACATTCTAACATAACACAAAAGCATAAGTACCCCCCTACACCCAAAGTTCTCCCTTGTCCTCTAGTTGGGGATATTTACCCCTTTACCCCTCCTAGCATAAGTATTTACCACAGTAGGCCTCACATTACCCTCGGGGGAGAAAGACACCTTGTCCCCAAGGTGGAAATCCGGAAATTGTTGCTGAATTGTAGATAGGCTTTCCCACGTTGCTTCGTGCTTCGACAACCCTTTCCATTGGATCAACAGCTCCCATTCCTCAGTCGTCGGGTTACGTTGGACAGCAAGCACATCCAAGGGCTCCGTGACCCACTCCAACTGCTCTGTTAGGTTTGGTGGGTGATCCTGAAGTGTGTTATTTGCCCCCAGAGCTTTCTTTAATTGTGAAACATGGAAGACCGGGTGGATGGATGCTTCGGTTGGGAGGTCCAACTTATAGGCAACTATTCCTACGCGCGACAGAATGGTATAGGGGCCGAAGTATTTGGGGGTGAGCTTCTCACAACGGCGCTTCGCTAGTGAGGTTTGACGGTACGGGCGGATCTTCAAATAGACTAGGTCTCCTTCAGCAAATTCCACCTCGCGGCGGTGGCGGTCAGCGAATTTCTTTTGGTGGTTTTGTGCTTCTGCTAGCCTTTCCTTGAGAACCGCAAGCGCTTGGTCCCACTCTGCCAACTGAAGGTCTAGGTCTGCATTAGGGGTTCGTTGATCACCATACATCACCGGGGGGGGGGGGGGGGTGCTCGGCCATATACCACTTGAAAAGGAGTAGTGTTGATGGATCCATGGTAGGTGGTATTATACCAATATTCCGCCCACGCAAGCCATTTGCTCCATTGCTTCGGCTTTTCGCTGCAGAAACAGCGGAGATAGGTCTCCACACAACCATTGACTCTCTCCGTTTGCCCGTCGGATTGTGGGTGGTATGCAGTGCTACAATGAAGATGGGTGTTGTGCAGGCGAAATAACTCATTCCAGAAGTGGCTCAAAAAGATTTTGTCGCGATCAGACACAATAGAACAGGGAAACCCGTGTAAACGGACCACTTCTTGTATAAACATAGCAGCAAGAGATTTGGCGGAGAAGGGGTGGCTTACCGGAATGAAGTTCGCGTACTTGCTTAGGCGGTCCACCACCACCAATATAGTGTCGTACGACATCGACTTTGGCAATGCTTCAATAAAGTCCATGGAGATATCCTCCTAGATTCGATCCGGATGTGGCAGGGGCAGGAGTAAGCCGACGAGGGAAGCGGCGATTGATTTGTTACGTTGACAAATGGGGCACGCTTCCACATATTTCTTCACATCTTGCTTCATGCCCGGCCAATACAATTCCCCTGTCAAGCGCTTGTATGTTCTTAGAAAGTTCGAATGCCCTTCAAAGACTGAATCATGGTATGTGTGTAGGATAGTAGGGATCAATGAAGAAGTTTGAGAAAGTACCAACCTGCCCTTGTACATCAATTTCCCTTGTTGCAGAGAGAATCTGGGTACACTGTCCGAGTTAGAATGAAGTTGGGCCAATGTTTCCGTGAAATGTGGGTCTTGCGCTACCTCAGCTTGGACCACAGTTACGTCCAAAGGTGCAGGGGTCGTGAGGGTTGCCAGAGGGACGGTCGGGGGCATCCGAGAAAGAGCATCAACGACTTTATTTTCAAGTCCCGGGCGGTATTGAATCTCGAAGTCGTATCCGAGCAATTTTGAGACCCATTTCTGATACTCCGGCGGGGTAATCCGTTGTTCGAAGAGGTATTTCAGAGCTTGTTGGTCAGTGCGTACCAAAAATTTCTGCCCAAGGAGGTATGGGCGCCATCGTTGAACCGCGAGGACAATAGCCATGAGTTCCCTCTCGTAGACTGATTTCGATTGTGCCTGTGAAGACGAGGTTTGACTGAAATACGCTATGGGTCGATTCTGTTGAGATAGGACTGCCCCAAGCCCGAATCCGGACGCATCTGTTTCCACCACAAACGGCAAGCTGAAATCGGGTAAGGCAAGAACCGGCATTGTTACCATTGCCCGTTTGAGGCGGTTGAAGGCTTCTGTAGCTTGTTTTGTCCACTCGTAAGCGTTTTTTTTGAGGAGTTAGGTTAACGGGGCGGCCAGGGCACCATAGTTGGATACGAATCTGCGGTAGTACCCGGTTAACCCGAGGAACCCTCGCAACTCCTTCAAATTTGAGGGTGTGGGCCACTATAACATTGCGTGCACCTTCTCTGGATCGACTTCGACTCCCCTGGCCGAGACCCAATGTCCTAAATATTCAATGCGATCTTGTGCAAACTGACATTTTTTAAGGTTGGCGTAAAGGGAGTTGTCCCTCAGAATGCCGAACACCACTGCCAGATGCTGAAGATGGGACTGCAAATCAGAACTATAGATTAGAATATCATCAAAAAAGACAAGGAGGAACCTGCGGAGAAACGACCGGAATATCCGGTTCATCCGGGATTGGAATGTCGCCGGTGCGTTTGTGAGGCCAAAGGGCATCACTAAGAACTCATAGTGTCCTTCGTGAGTGCGAAATGCCGTCTTCTCAACATCCCTTTCATCCACCCAAATCTAATGATACCCCGATTTCAGATCGATCTTCGAGCATATCTGCGACCCATGGAGTTCGTCAAGTAATTCCTCTACGACCGGTATCAGAAACTTATCCAGAATGGTAACACTATTCAGGGCTCGATAGTCCACACAGAATCGCCAACTTCCGTCTTTCTTCTTCACTAGCAGAATCGGGCTCGAATACGGGCTCACGCTAGGAGGGACTATGCCTGCCGTCAACATTTCTTGTATGAGTCGTTCGATCTCTGTCTTCTGAGCATACGGGTAACGGTACGGTCGCACATTGATTGGCGCGTGTCCCTTAGTTAACTGAGTTCGGTGTTCTATTTTCCGGTGTGGAGGAAGGTCAGTGGGGGACTGGAAGACGTTCTGATATTCGGATAACAATCGTTCCACCGCTGTAGGTCTTGCTGGGGGAGGGGTGGCCATGGGTTCCTCTGTTGTTTCCATGAGTCCCGTCAGGGCTCGTAACTCTACCAGGAAGCCCTGGTCCTGATCGTCCCAATTGCGAGCTAAGAGTTTCAACGTGACCTCTGCTTTGGTCAAAGACGGATCCCCTTTAAGGACAATCTGAGCTCCGTACCGGGTGAACGTCATCGTCGGAGCACTCTAATCCACTTCCATAGATCCCAAGGTGCAGAGCCACTGCATTCCTAACACGACGTCGATTCCCCCAAGCTCCAATGGTAGGAAATTTTCTAACACGGTCAGTCTGGGCAACTTGAGCACCACCCCTTTGCAGATCCCCTTTCCCTTGACCGCTACTCTGGTTCCCATGACGACCCCGTAATTTGAGGTTTCTACAGTCTGGATGCCTAGGGCATCAATGATCTTTTGAGATAGGGAGTTGTGGGTTGCTCCACAATCAATGAGCACCACCACCGCCATCTGATTTATCTCCCCTTTAAGTTTCATCGTTCCCGGGGTTGAAAAACCAACGATTGTGTTCAAGGATAGTTCAGCTCGCTCACCCATGACTTCCGACGTCGCCTCACGCTCATCGCACTCCATCGCAAACTCAGCGTTTTCGTCGTCGTGAGCCATTAGCACCATCAATTCCTGGTTTTTGCACCGGTGACCTATGAAGTACTTCTCATCGCATCGAAAACACAAACCTTTCTCTTTGCGTGCAAGGTACTCTGTCTCTGAAAGTTTTTTGAAATTCCCATCTTTCCTTGTTGCGGGCGTAGTCGTGGGAAACGTGGTAGGTCTGCTGGCTAGGGTTACCGTACGCGTGGCAGGCGTAACAACAGCTGGTTTGGGGTTACTTTTGAGGTTGTATTGGGCCGGCCCATGGGTATTTCCTTTTTGGGGCTCACTGTACTACTGCACCACTGCATTACGGTCTTCGATGAACTAGGCCGTTCTCATGACTCTGCGCAAACCTGTAACTTCTCTACTTAATATTTCGGCCCTAATGAGTGGGTGGAGACCGTTGACAAACATACCTTTCATAACCTCGTCTGATAGACCCTTCACTGGTGCTGACAATTCTTCGAACAATCGGCAGTATTCCATAATTGTCCCTTCTTGTCGTATAGCCAGAAATCGAGCGCATAGACTCCCCTCTTGCGACGGCCTGAACCGTACAAATAACCGGATTTTGAGGTCGTACCAGTTAGCGAAGTCCTCTTCTCTGGTTTCCCAACGGTACCATGATAGGGCATCCCCTTCGAAGCTGATAACTGCGACGGTCATCTTCTCCGTGTCCGTGAGTCGGTGTATGTGGAAGTATCGTTCCGCTCTGAACAACCACCCATCTGGGTCATCTCCGGAGAATATTGGCATCTCTACTTTTTTGAACTTACTCCGATCATAATGCTCTTCCTCCCACTTTCCCGGTGGTTCTCCCCTTCATTCGTCTTTGCCCATTTCTTCTGCAAATTTGCTTTTCTGACCTGATGTTTCTCCCTCCGATGTTGAACCTTCTCTTGATTTAGATGCCGAAAACTCCGAAACAAGCATGGTTACCACTTCCCGTGTTCTTCTATATGATTCGATATCGACCTTAAGCTGTCCTTAATCTCTTCCAGCTCTTTTTCGTTGTTTTCGCAACGTTCCTCTAGTTTCTTTTGCGTCATCTTGACCTATTTCCCAGGACAACGTGCTCTGATACCAAGTTGCAAGGACTCTTGCCTACAAAATGAAATTCAAAACACAAAGGTTGTGCCCGAAGGCTTACACAGTACCAACCGTTCGAGAGGGTTGGAGCTCTCCTCTGACATACAATACTTTTCCCAAAAGACAAGACATAAACATTCTAACATAACACAAAAGCACAAGTACCCCATTACCCCCAAAGTTCTCCCTTGTACTCTAATTGGGGATATTTACCCCTTTACCCCTCCTAGCATAAGTATTTACCACAGTAGGCGTCACAGGATATTATGTAAAGTAATTGAGAATGCTGACCTCCCACAAGTCTCTCACTGAGAAAATGTAGTCTAATATAAAGCCAAGTTCAAGCCAAGTTATGGAGATCATTGAAGCATATGAACATCGATTCCAAAGAACAACAGCCAACCTCATCTCAGATCCATATTGACCAGATAGAGGACCTGCCCAAACCTGTAATCAATACAACTCTTTATTTATTCATTCATTTTTGTTTGTTTTTCAATTGTACACCAAAATGAAATATCAATCTACAGAAATGCAGACTCAAATATGACAAATTACTGAATTTAGTTGCAACAATGGCTGCTCCCAAATAATATTAATATATATACTAAGATATATACCAGGGTATTAAATTTTCATCAATATTTCTATATGTTCATGAATTTAACACAACATGAGAAGTGAATCGACATTTTATAGTATCATGAAAAAAAAATTGACAAAAAATTATATATATATATATATATATATATATATATCAATAAAATACCAGACACAATAATATTAATAGTAATAAATTTTTTGGTTAAAATACTATTTTTTATTACTGTACTTTCAGCTTTGGTTCATTTTGGTATATGTACTTTCAAAGTTTTTTTTTTGTTTTTTTATTTTATTTTATGTGTTTTCAACTTAGTTCATTTTAGTTTATATGATTTTAAAATGTTCATTTTAGTCTTTGTAGTTTTAAAATGTAACCATTTTGGTCCATTTTTTGGCACATTTTGATCAACACAAGTTATATACGTAATGAAAACTAATTAATATAAAGTCATGATTACATTTCAAGAAATATATTGAGTGCAGTGTTACGTTGATACTGTGATAGAAAAAATAAGATTAAAAATAAAATTAAGTGGCCAAAATTGTTACTTTTAAAAAGTACCAGAACTAAATGAAGCCAATATACTAAAGTGAATATTTTGACGAAAATGAACCAAACTAAAATGGAGAAAAAAAAAAGATCATAACCTAAATTTTAACTCATTTAAAAAAGTGAACATGTATTTGTTAAGAATTTTTATTATTTTTATTTTTATAATTTTACAATCCATAAAGTGATGCAGAAATTGGAATACCTGAAGGCAACCATCTTTTCCTGAAACTTTAATCTTTCTTCCCTGGATCCCAAGACGATCTGCATTAAATAATCAATAATAAATTAAGCAAATAATCCATATTCTTGTAATTGTAACTACGAGTATTTTATTAATATGTTCAATGTGAACAATCATTATTATCTATTTTTAAAATATATATATGAATATTCTTTATACTTGAAATGATAAACATGATACAAATAAGAAAGTCAAGGGTGAGTTTGGTTGGCAGAAATTTGAAAACAAGGGATTTAATGAAAATCAAAGTTGTATTATTTCAGTGTTTTCAGATATGTGTTCGGTAGTAGATTTTGTAATTGAATCTCAATTTTAAAAATTGTTCAAGGTCTGTTTAGTAATATATTTGTAAACTAGAGGTAGTTACAGGCTAAATATTTAGTTTAATCTAAATTTATATTAATTAATTTATTAATATTTTTTATGAATTTTGTATGATTACTATTTTACAAGATTATATAATTTAGAATACATTATATTTTACATGTTTTAATTTTAACAAACATAAAATGAGTTTATAATATGAAGTAATGTATGTATCAAAGTTTTAGAATTTTTTAATGTAATTCTGCATCTTAAAGATTTCAAATTCTGAATCTGAAAACATTGAAAACATAAAAAAGTCATTTTCAGAATTTCTACGGTCAGTTTTAAAAAATGAATCTAAAAAATCTTGGCAAAGGCTTATTCAATCTGAAAACAAAAATAGAATCCGAGTTTTCAACCAAACAGACCCTAAGTTAGCAAGTAATTTGAAGCAAAATATGCTACTATAAAAAAAAGTGTTTCTAAGGTCCCAAAAATATCCCAACTCGAACCAATCCAATCCGTGAATAACCCTTCTAAGGTTTGTATATATATGTATAAGGTTTGTATATATATGTATATGTATATCTAAAAAAATTAATGACGTGACAACTAATTCTGATGAATATTTAATGTAGATGAATGTCGTGGATATTTGATTATTGGAGATATGTCAAAGATTTGAGTGCAAAGAAAAAAAAAGGCCCATTTCATGCCATGAATAACCTTGGAAACAATATAATATAAGATGGAAGACACATTAATGTTAACCTTGGTTTACTTCAATGACTTGCTTATTGCTTAGGATTTCCAAAGTTTGGGGAGACATGTTTCTCACATCACAACCAATCAAAAGAGGGGCCTGCAAATTTGTGCTCAAAATTTGAGATTTTAGAGGATAGAAAAGTTGCAATTGGAATCAAGTTCATGTTTGAATAATGTGGTTAAGCACACGTTCCCTTTAACTTTGTCATTTACCTTATTTGCAACCCTAAAACACAATATGCATTAGTATTGATATATACTTCAACTGATCATAGTAGATAGAATAGTATAATATTCTCGACCAATTAATAGATCAGTATTATGAACAAAGTTAAACTAGTTAAGACATTAGTAAAGAAGTTCAACTGGTCAAGACATTAATCACCTTTATTATAGACTTGTACGTGGTGGCTGTAGGATGATTAATAGATTGATATTTGTCCATATGAATTGGCATATATAGGACTCATGGTGAGTATTGGTAACAGATGAGTACATGTACATTTATTGGATATATTTTTCTTTTTTAATGAAAAACTAGCTTTTATTTTTTTTCTCTCCTCAACCCAATCTTATCGAACAACTACTTAACCCTACAATATTTAATAATTATCAGAAAACCCGCAAGATTTTTAATATCATATGTAATTAATTAACTACCGAAAATTCTTTTAGCGTATGTTTACTGTTTTCACGTGCGTAGATGTCAATAGGTCAACCTATGGTGGTTAGTAGATATAGAAATTCATCGTATAATCGTGATAAAAAAGTGGACGAAAGAGATATAAAACCTTCATCAAAGCCCATATGCTAAAATGAGAACGGTATTCGTTATAAGTCATGCCTCCATTGCCAACTTCCAACATATCTGGATCTGTCCATAGAAGGTGTAAATTGGGAACAAATTATGGAGAAATCTCAATACTTCGAAAGACAAAATCACATTATTTTCATACCATTCCAACCACCAGGTCCTGCATAGGCTGCCCACTTATCATTGATATCTGCAATACTAGTCATGCTTCAACCAAAAAAAAAAGAAAAAAGAAAAAAAAAACAATCAGCTTCAAATAGATGAAGATTAATAGGCACCCTTAAAACCAAATGGAAGCAATTATGAAAGAGATAATGATAGTGACTTTTTTCAAGAACTTGAAAGCATGCATGACATGAAGGATTATAGGCAAACAAGTTTTGAAGAGTTTTTAGATAGCACGAGAGAGAAATTGAAATACCCGTATCGAAAATGTGAACATAGTCTCACATCGAAAGAAAGAAAAGTCGTTAAAAAGTGTTACGAATTGATTTTGTGACCGTCTTTAAAACCAAATAAAAAATAAAAAATTTCACTTCGAACTCTCAACTGTTAAATGTCAAAAAAATGGATAGGTGTTCGCAGAATCATCCATCAAGAAAAGAGAAAACAAGACAGGTAATGAAAAAATTATCACTAATTAATACCTTAATATGTTAAAAGATATAGTTAGAAAATGTCACAATTTGATCTTCGATAACAATTAAAAAATGTCAAAAAACACATTTCATGATAGTTTGATAATGGTCAATAAAATAATAACAAAAATTGCACTTCAATCAAGAAAAATTTAACCACGACGATTTATAAACCTAAAAAGAACCTAATCACGACGGTTTATAACCATCACCAATTTCTTTTGTAATTAATGACAGTTTAAAATTTGATAATGACATTTTATAATCGTCACGAATCTATCAACTATAATGTTCTTTGTATCATTTTGCTAAAAGCTAAAAATCACTTTGAGTTTTATTTAGAGTTGGTTTGGGAGTGATGGCATGATATAAGAGATTTTGAAAAAAGAGATTTAAGTATAATTGATTTTTCAAAATCACCCTCTAATTATACCGGGTGAAAATCAGTTTAAAGTGATTTTAAACTTTTCTAAAATCAATTTTTTAATTTGCGAACATAATGAATAGAAAAGAGAATGATTTTGACAATGACAAAATTAATTTTAACCATACCAAAATCACTCCTAAACACATCTTTAAAAGGGTTAAATAATGCATTTTTCCATTATCAATTTAGGGGAAGTGACTAAAATTTGTAACCACTTAGATGAGTTTAATACAAACTTTGAAGTTTGGGTTAATATTGTGAACAACATTTTTTGACACTATAGTATTTGGTCGTTAAAGAAACTTAGTAAAATTTTAATATCTTTGATGGGTAATTTCGTCTCAAATCAATTTTACTTAATCCCTTATTAATTTGCCCTAATTAATGACAGTAGAACCTGACCTGTCCCATGAATCACTAATGTCAATTGTTGTACGCCAACTGTTTCCGATCTTTGGAGCCCATAATGCAGGATCATCAACCCCCCTGCAATTAAAAACAAACTTACAATCACCGTATTAACCAACGCGACATGTTACATGGTGATACGTCACTTTCTAAAAATTTAGGACATAAAAACAACGTGATGAATCATTCAAGTTATGCAAATACATTTGATATATTTTAATCTCAAAATATGTATTTTTTTTATTTGTTACTTATTTATGTCCACTTATTATGTTGGTAATTATATATATTCAATACAAGTCTAACAAGTTATGGACTCATATTCAATTTTTAGAAGCTAGAATCGACATTATAATTATGCTAATAAATGTCTGACACGTGTCCAATAAGTGTTAGAAATATCCAACACGGACACGTTACTCAAACTAAAGTATCGTTTATACTTTTCTTAGATATTTATTAAGTAACAATTTAGGCCTTCAATTTTAGTAGGTAACAATTTAGTTCCAAAAATCTAAAATTTATAACAATTTTGTCTCTACTATGAAAAATCTTGTCAAAGACGTAAAATATTGTAATCCCTAATGAGATTTCTCATGGTAAAACTAAACCGTCACTAGCGAGTTTTTTCATGGTAAAAACTAAACCATCACAAATTTAAAATATCTGATGGTGAATAAAGGGGTACCTACCATTCACAAATTGAATAGAAAATGCTTCGGCCAGTTGAATTTAGGGCATCTCGCATAGGTGGGTATCTGGAAAATCACATGATTAACTTCAAAAAATCAGAGAGGATTAGGCCCCAATCCCCAATTTACCAATATATAATCAAAGGAGGAAGATTTAGAGAAAGAAGTGTGAAGCGAACCGTTTTTGTGGTTCGATTCCCATATCGTAACAGTTGTCATACTTCAAATAATCGACCCCCTAACAAAATTAAGCCCGTATGATTTTGCTTTTAGTCTTACTCAAAATATGTAGTACAAATAAAAAATATTATCTTTTTCTTATGTACCCTAGATGGTCTTCGTCGAGGGTTAACTGATGTAAGATTATATTTGCATCTTCAATAATGTGTTAGCTACCAGTTAGTAACAAAAAGAATTTGGATTCACCATGTCGATATCAAAGGTCGTTGGCTTACAATTACTCACCCAATCAGCAAACATCATTGCGTCGCGAAATTCTTGGCCATATGACCCTGGTCGACGTTGGCAAGTTAATTCCCTGCAGGGGTTCGACACCGGTAGGTTAATGAAATGAGCAAGAACAACGACAGAGAAAAGAAAAACATGATGATTTTATTTCTCCTACCCAGCATCTGAATATATTCCAAGCTTCAAGCCTTTCCCATGAACATAATCAGCAAGAGCTTTAATTCCTTGAGGAAAAGAATTGGCATCAGGAATCATTAGCCCCTGCACAAGTTAATGGGAGCCCCTTAGCAAGGACTTTAGTTTCTATGAAACTTATTGAAAATCACTATATTTTTATATGGCTTTATATGTTGATCTCTTTTAATTTTGCCACTTTGCACTTTCTCATAAAATATATAGGATCTTTTGATACAAATTAAATGCTAAGTTTTGGTTCGGAAATTTTCAAGTTAGTGTCTATTTAGTTTATATATGTACTGCAAAAAGTTTTTAATAGGTTCTCTAAACTTTTAAGGTTGTGTTTATTTGTTGAAAATAATTATCATTTCATTAAAAAGGCACGTTAATGATCATAAACATGCAAATTGTAATGACCATAAACATATAAAAGAAAGAGGTTAAGTTATTTCAATTAAAAAAAAATGCTAGTTCTAATTAAGCAAAACGGTAAATATGTCATCATTATAAAAAGGAAGGGATTTAGAAGACCAAGTGAGGCAGAGATTTTAATATCTTCCCAAAAATGAGCGCTCGATCTAGAACTATATGAGAAAGATCAATTATTTCTTTTCCACAAAATATTTCAGAGAATAGCACGAACGTACTGTGTTATACCAAAGAATAGACCTACTAATGTTTGAATGGAAGGATAGATTCTCCTTAAGAAAATTCTCAAGATTATGTTAATTTGGTCTTTTTATGTGTTAGGAAGATTCTTTGGTAGCACCTCTGGATTATCATTTTTGTGTCTAATAGATTACTACATATCGATTATGAACTTTGTTTTTAATACTTATACCATCAAATGTCTAAACCTAACTACCTGAAATTGGTTCATCGTGGAATCCTAATTAAATAATATATAGTCAGCATGTCATATAAGTGTTAAGCTAATGGAGTTAACAACACGGATCTATTTTATTAAAAAAAAATTAAGATATAGTGAACTTGAAAATTTAGAGATCTATCCATTGAAACCAAATAAAACAAAATAATTGACCAAAACTTGTAAATAAATAAAAAATTCACATATAATTTCATAGGCAAAAATTATAATTGTTTTATTATTGAACAAAATGGAAAGGAGATAACCAGAACTCTCTCCTTATAGGCCCAGCAATCATCTGCAATAATTTGAAACAATAGTAATTAAGTTAGTTTCAAAACAGAACAAAAGATGAAGAAAATGTTTGTGGTTAAAAATGGTGGAAATTTTACCTATATTCACATACACATAGCCTAATTCAGCCAGTCCACTGGAAACAAGTGCATCAGCTGTCAAAACCAACTTTTTACCACTCACATATATTGGTTGGGATTGAAGTAAAAATCAGAGTGGAATTGACTAACACTGATTTTTGAAATTTAACTAGGGACTAAATTGAGACTTTGAAAATCTTGATTGGAACTTTTAAAATTATAGTAATCATAGTAAATTTTTAAAATTATAGAGTCCAAATTGAAACTAAATCAAAATTATTGAAACTAAATTAAAAGGTCAAAATGACGAGGACTAAATTGAAATTATGCCTAATAAATTAAGAATAATAGTACCAAAAAAGGAGAAAAATAAAAGGAAAATACCAGTTTCCTTGATGACAGTTGCATCAACATAGCAGCCAAAATGGTTCCAACTATTCCATCTGATGAGCAAAAGAAAGATTACAAAAAAACACTCTCTAAAAAATGGGACGAGAGAGAGAGAATTAGAGACTTATAGAGAAAGAGAGAGACCCCATGGGAGGTGTCTTGCCCAAGCCATTGTCAAATTGCAGAATGCCATACTTGGAGTTGTTAAAAATTTGATGGAACTTTGACGTGGAAATCGAACTATCGAAACCGTGCAATGGTAGCTCAACTGTCATCTCGGACGCCCCCGAGAGCGATAAAATCAGTAAGAACACCGATATGATCCTTGCCCTCATTGCCATTAATCGATGCTGAGATGAATTTCCAAAGAGAGCTAGGCAATGTTCAAACAATGCCACAACTAAGCTAATAAAAGAAAAAATTTTCATGGTGAAACAAAGTCAACTTTTTCTAGTTAGCAACAAGATAATACTTGGCTTGTACCTTAGTTTATTTTTCTTCTTCTTATTAAATTCTAGGCCTCATAAATTGTGGGGTTGCATCTCAATTTTGAGGCCAAAAAGTTGCATCTCCCAACTAATTCTGCTGCAGAAATTAATTTAATGCTATTGAGCTAAAGAGTTGGAGAGGGGAGAGGTTGGATTTATAACACATACTTTGAAGTTGAGACGTGTCCCAAATGACCACCCGCGGGTGGTGGCATAGTGAGCTCGTGGCTGGATGGAGATATACTTCACTTTCTGGT
Organism: Momordica charantia; assembly: GCF_013281855.1. Lineage (NCBI taxonomy): Eukaryota > Viridiplantae > Streptophyta > Magnoliopsida > Cucurbitales > Cucurbitaceae > Momordica > Momordica charantia. The sequence continues at coordinate 24,322,137 of NW_028275167.1, read as the reverse complement.
ATTGCAGTTTTCCTTCCCCTCCATTTGGGGATGAGTCTTGTAACATCCATTACAGTGTTGGATGGCCGTCAACACTCTTAGTTATAGAGACTCAAGTGACAACGCGACATGGATTGTGTTATAAAAAAAAAAAAATTTGAGAGATGTGTCTCAAATGGTATTTACTTTGATGTCGTTTGATAATCATCTCATTTTTTACTTTCTAATCTTAAAAACGAAATGGTTATCTAAATGAGACATTTGTTTTTATGGGGTATATTATATGAATTCTAAAAATTTTGGAAAAAAATAGAACAGCATGGATGGTAGTAATCATAATATCAAATTGCAATTATCCTTTCAAGAGCAAAATCATTGTAATAAAACCTTATTGTTATATATAAATATAGGTTAGTAGTTGTGTTTTGAAGTCCTTTTTTTTTTATTCCTTTTTGAGTATGACATGTGGAGAATCAAACTCACAACTTCTTAATCGAAGATGTGTGCCAATTATTATTGAGCTATGTTCGTCGAAGTCTTTAATTGGTAACAGTTTCATAAGTTGAGGGCATAATTGCTACAACGCTAGTAACTTATTAGGTAGTTTTAGGGTTTAAGATTTACGGTTTAGTTATAACAACTCTTATACTTAGACTATCTTTATAACATCAAAAGTCTAATTGCAATGGTTTCATTGTCAAGACCCATTACACAACTGTCGTGATAACTCTAAAGAGAGTTTGCAACTTTTCCAAAATTTTAACTCAAAATAATTTTTAAAGTTTTTTAATTGAATGAATATGATGCAATATATACACATTTATTTTCGTTGAAGATGTAATTTTTTCACGAAAAGTCAAACATACAACATAGACTCAATTAACATTCTAATTTATATTCGTGACCATTACCAAACCAATTAAGTTATACTTGTGTTAACGATTTTCTTACATATTTCAATCGTGTCAATAAATACAACCACTATAATAAGGGGGGGTTAGGTGGGGAGAGGAGGACTTTCATTGGACACCAGTAGTGGTAATATCTTCAACCGTACATTTGTCCCTCTATAGTTAAAATTTATTCAAATTGATTGTTTTATGTTCCGAAAAATTACATGTTTAGTCCATCAGTCTAGTTTAATATATAAATAAGACACTTATTATTATCTTAAATATCGATGTGATTCATGATGGAAAAAAAATCACCTAAGAGAAATGTAAAGAAAGCAATAAAATAAAGAAACACAAGAATTAATGTGGAAAAACTCCAAACTGGATAAAAAAACGACTGTTCACAAGGGAAAAATCTACTATGTAAAAATTTATTACAATATTTCACTCCCAACCCGAATTACACAAAACATGGTATATCAGGCTTAAAAGAATTTCAATTGGAATGATTAAAATCCAAGTTCATGAGTAGTTAGAACACATTCCTCCTTGTGCTTTTTCGAGGTAGGACAACTTCTAGAGACCATCCTTATACTCTTCCAACGTGAAACATCTTTCATTCCAATATTTGCAAAATCTAACAATTCCATCCTTCACCCTATCATTGTTCAACTTAAAATAAGTACACACCTTCGAAGCAGCAAGAAGTTTAGGATGGGATGACTTTAGTGCAACATCTCCAACCATACATTAACTATGGAAAAATGCTTTTAAATATTAAGAAAAAAATATATTTCCTACCTTAATTATAGTCTTTAGAATAATCTCTCCGTGACACATTTCTTTTAAATTGTTCTTCATTTTTAGGCCTCATTTATTTATATTCTCATAATTTCTCTCGCTAACTTTTCATCACAAAACGCACTTTTATCGACTTTTCTCATTACTTGTACACGTGTTTTTTTCCTCTTTTAATCTCTCTCTCGAGATACACTTTAGTCTCTCTTTATAATACAAATTCTCTTATTAAATAACTCTCTATATTCACATTTTATTTATCGTTCATTTTCATTTTTTTATTTAATAAAATTACCTTTTTTATTTATTTGATGTGTTGATTTTTGAAAACATTTGTTGTGTAAATATCAATCATTAAAAAATTTTATAATTAGATCAAAGTAGTTTGTTATTATAAAATAATTAGTGTGAGTTAGATTCGAACACATCAATTGAACTTTTATATGTTTAAATTTTAATCAAATAAATGTACTTCATTACTCAAATTAATAACATCAACCTAAGCTAACTCAATGGATTAAAATATATATTCTAAAAAAATCAAAGGTTTGAATCTTTTCTCTCTACATACTATTTTTTTTAAACAAATAAACATTGCATCAAAAAGAAACAAGACCACTAAGAGTTACATCATAAGAATGACGACTACGCAACACTGTCACGATACGAAGGTAAACAATTGTCCCAAAGGACAGAAAAACAATTAGAAATGACCCACTTGACCAATAAAACAGCTTGCATGTTCAACTAACTATAAACATATATAAATTTTAGCCCACTAAACACTTTCTCAACATCCTCAATTAATGGAGGTATCTTATCAATTATGGCTCCATATTCACAATTGGAAAGGAAATAATTGCCTCCAAAGTTGTCTTATTGCCCACCATGATATATGAGGAAAGATTAGGCAAATTCCCCAAATCACATTGGTCATGGATCTTAATATAATTTAGATTGATAACCTCCCCAGATTCCAAAACGGTGTTCGAGTTGATTGTCGTTGGCACCTTCGTCGTCGTCCACCTTCTGCTATGTCTTCCTTGCCCCTTGGCCATAGAAGTTCTTCGAACCAAGATGCAACAAAGATGAAGAGGTATCCCAAGAGATCGCAAGCAGGTGCCCTCTCTAATTTTGTGTCTGATAACTCTTCAAAACTTCTAGATGACGAAGCCATAGACCATACATAACAATGCTACCTTTGATTTTGTCAGTCGCAATGACACTGTCAACATCCAACTGGGAGATCCTGACACCCAGCCACCGTCCGCGATCACATAAACCAGTGGGGAAGAATGATCCTCTTTGAAAATCACCTCCATAACAGCAAGAGATTTTCCTAATATATTTCGATCCATACTACTCACTTCTTGGAAAAAAACCATGGAAGAAACGGAACAAAGCATAAAAAAAACACCCTCTAAAAGAACTCAGTCGGATGACTGAGAAAAAATGAACTCTATGGGGAGGAAGAGAGGAGGGGGTAGGTGGCTGACCATCTGCCCCATCCCCGCATACATATTATTTAACTAAAAAAAACTCAAATTAATAATAGAGATAATGTTGTATTGTAACTATAACATATATATATATAATTCTACCAGAACTATTTAGTTAATCACTTGATTAAATCTTTCAATTACTTGATTAAAAGTTAGTTGATTTAATTTACCACAAACTACTGTTATAATTGAGGTGTGGTAGCTAAAACGAGTATAACTCAACGGTAATTGACATATCTTCAACCAAGAGATTGTGAGTTCAATTCCCACCCCACGTGTTGTACTAAAAAATTGGAAGTGTGATAACATTAATTGACATAAATTCATTTTTAAATGAGTGATAGTTTGTGTGACCACTCTTGATTGACATGTGTACACTAATTTAATTATTTAAATCAATTATTTGAAAAAATCAAATGAAAACTTATGAGTTGGCTAAACCTAGACCGTGGAAGGTCCAAGAGCATTGATTAGTAGGCTTGTTTCATAATCATTTCATTTTACTGCCAATTTCTTTGTATGTCTTTTTTAAAAACACATTTAGAATTTTATTCAAATTTTTTAAAATACTATTTTTTAGTTTTCAAAACTTAACTTAGAAATTTGAGCACATCTTTTAAAATATATGTCAAAGCAAACAAACACATAGATTAAGCAATGTTTATAGGCTTAATTTTTTAAAACATAAAAAAATAACAAAGTTTAAGCATACGTGTTCTAGTCAAATTAAATGTCATGGAGGTTATCAAGCTACTAAACAAAGTTTATTTAAAAAATCAATTCCTCTCTGGTTCGTTTGGTACCATTTCCATTTTTTGTTTTTGTTTCTTCTTCTTCTTTTTTTTTTTTTTTATAAATAAAGTAAATAGAATGTGAAGACCTCAAGATTCATAGATTCAAGGATGATAAAGCAAAATCTTTATTTATGTTAGAACAAATTAGAAACAGGAACAAAAAAACGAAAAAAACTCGTCTGTGTTGTTTCCAAAATTTCTATACAATTTTGATGATGTTTCTAAAAATGAGAAATAAGAAACCTACATAGTCGTAAAATGTTTAGATTTCTTAATAAAATTAAAAACGAGAAACAAGAAACAGAAACGTTACCAAACATGTCTTTAGCTTTGAGATTGATTTTGGTCATGCCAAAGTCATTTTTGTCATTGTGAAATCACTTCTCTTTTCGGTGATTATGTTTGGCAAATTAAGTAATTAATTTATGAAAGTTTAAAATTATTTTAAATTGAATGATAATTTTGAAAAATCAATATACCTAAATAGCTTTTTTTGCAAAATCAATTATTCTACTATCACTCCCAAACATACATCTAAAGTCTTTGGGATGACTTTGAAAAAACATTTATTTCTAAATAAATTCACTTTTTTACCGGTACTTTAAAAGAATTACTAATTAAGAGTGTTCTAGTACAATTTCTTAAGTAATTTTATTTAACTACAAATATTTTTTAAAAGATCAACCATATTTGATAATAAATAAAATTATATTTTTTAAAAATTATATTACTTTAAAATTCATTTTTGAACATAACACCGAGAAATATAGTTATTCAAAAAAATATTTTAAAGTAACTGAGACTGTTAATTTAAGCAATTGTTACTAAAAGAAAAAAAAAACAAAAAAAAAACAAAAAAACATAACAAAGTCACTCTTCACTAACACACTCTAGGGGCGATTTGTAATATAGATTAATTTATTCCTGCCAAACTTATTACTTAATCCTAATGAGGAGTATGAACTGAAACCTTGCTCTGTAAGTGTTGATATACCCTGCATCTCGATGAACAAAAAAAGTTGAAGAGTCAAATGATAATTGGAAAGATTTCATTGAAATTGCACAACTCCCAGAAGTTCAAATCTCCACCACACGTCTATTGAACTAAATCGAATATTGATTTATTCAACCACACTCCAATTGAACTAAAATGAACATTGATTTATTCTCCCTCGAGCAAGACTCGAAAGAAGGAAAAAATATTTATTATAAGAAGATAAAGCGAGATCAGATAGAACGAGCAGAAGACAGGGATTGGGCCAGGGAAGGAGCAGGCTCACCAGGTAAAGAGGTCGAAACCCCGCCACCCAGGCCGACCATAACCGACCTGGGGTCAGCGTCGAGCACTACTCTGTACCGACCAGGCCTCAACGTTGAGACCTTCTCAGCTTCTAGGAGTTCTCGGCCCCCCGATGGTTCTCTCCTGACCCCACGCAGCCCAATTTGGGTTTACCTTGTTTCCACCCTAGATTCGACATTGAACCCATTACGAAACGCACAAGTCCAAGAGTCCAGATCTCTTGGACATGTTAGGATTCAACTTCTATATATGAGGGTAAACCAAACCTTAGAGGTATGGCTGAATACCCTATTCTCTACACTTGATTACTCCGGTACTAACTTAAGCATCGGAGTCCGTGTGGCAAAAGCCACGTCGGTCCTAGCGCTATAAAGTTTTGCATGTCACATCGATCCCTTTTCAGATGTAGAAGATTTGTGCAAATTTGGAGGAATGATAAGAAGCCAAATTTCTACATCAACAATATTGAATGTGAGTACCACATTGTGTACCGCCTCTCAAACCTATGATTAAACCATAATTTTTAGTTTCTATGGTAGTTTCTCTCCCATATCTAATGGCTTATATCCACCCATCATTTTATTCGAACACTTACTCCCTAAATTTAAGTAACGGATCCCAAACTGTCAAAGTGAGTGTAGCTCAACGGTAGTGGGCATATACCTCTAACCATGAGGTTGTGAGTTTGATCCTCCATCCCCACATGTTGTACTAAAAAAAAGTAACGGATCTCAAACTAACCTCACAATCTCATTCCCACACATCCCTACCTTCCCTGAGTGGGAAACAAGAATAAAAAATAGCATTTGAGAACGTTACCAAACGGACTCTAAATCACCAAGTATGGGTCCACAACACACAGTAGAAGTCATCAATTCTTATCCTTGGTCTTATCATCTTACCATGTACTGTGGACATAAGGGCAACATGTTAGTAATTTTCAGCATAGTAAATGAACTTGTGGCTGGCCTTTATCTCCTTAAAAGTTGCAAAATTGTCGGGTAAGTTTCCATATTGATTCTAGAATTCACTTTTATCCACAAAAGGAAAGACCAAATTATAAATAGAATGACTATAAAATAAAAGATCCCTATGAATTTCTTATAGAAGCCATAAAAAAAAGGTTACTTCATACACGAGCAGGATTTCCGGCTCCAACAAGACGAGGTGCTTGACTAGGCTGTCCAAGCTTTGGCTGATCCTCCTAAACAAACAAACAAACGAAATAATGTAACGAGAATCAAAGGCTATTCCAGAGCACTACTGAATAAAATTTTAGACTCGACAAATATATCTCTACAGGAAAGTGAACAGGCTTAAACACAAATAAATGAGCCAATGAACAATAATGAGCATAGTTTAGATGCACTAAGTAATGTTAATCTTCTACATGAGCATCAATAATTCTCCAAATAGTTGGTTCGTCATTCGAATAAAATTTATACCTAATCCATATGAGCAGGAGCTTAACATGTCAAACTGAAAGAAATGATGAGATTCGGTAAGCAAAGAAAGAGTGGGCCTAGGTCAAACCGAAGAGGCCCAATTGAACAAAACAGTCAAACAAAGGTCAAGGGGACCCAAGTCACATGGGCCGGCCAGGGCTTGACCCCGACCCCTACTCGGCGCCGAGCAGGGCATGGGCAAATGGCTGGGGAATTCCTTCCTTCCTCTCCAATCAATTGAAGCGACCCAATCCAAGGATCCCCACGACTTCACAACTCCATCAACTATGGGCTAGACAACACGAGATCTCCAAGAAGATCCTAATGGAGAAACCGTTATAAATAGAACAATATGTTAAACCCTAGAGGTATGCTAAAAATATCCCTTATACTTGGTAAACGACTTCTTCGTTCCTGACTTAAGCATCGGAGCACATGTGACAGGAGTCACCGGTTTAGTACTGTTCAATTTTGCAGGTTATTCATACCATGATTATCGAGGTTTTGTGCGAATTTGGCGAGAATCCAGGAGGCCAAATTTCTGCATCAACAATTGGCGCCATATGTGAAGACGATAAAAAAGAACCATACAGTTAAGCAACATGAATTCAAGGGAAACTCCACAACGTTCTAACGAGGAGTGCCACCTAAGGAGAAAGTTGAATTTGGATGTCCCTCTATTAGAAGGGGTCGAGGGCGAGACGAGTCGAAAAGTTCCCGAGCAGATACCGATTGGCAAATCCCAGAATGTAGAGCCAATCAAGGTTCCAAGGCAACTAGAGGACAAGTTGGTCGCCCTATAGGAGAAATATGAGGGAATGTATCAGAACATAACCCTACTCCTCCAACAACTAGAGCAGCAGGAAGTGAGGCTACCTCCGCTCATCAGGGACCCACTGAAGGGCAAATCCTCGAAATTGGATGAGATCGAGGAGTTGACCAATAATGCTCAAAGCAAGCTGAAACTAGGAGGGAACGACAAACAGCGAACCAGAATCTTTGATCGATAGGTCAACAGCCGAGGTCTGTAATACATGATCGGGGCAAGGACTGTCAAGATGACCGAGCAGACCTCGAGTCTGTCGATCTTGACAAGGAAAAGCCACTGGATCAACCCAATCCGTCAGAGAAGCCTAAGTTAGAAATATAAGGGGTTCGATCTTGAGGAGATAATAGACCAGCCAGACTCTCCGTTTATGGAAGAGATAATGGGAGAGAAGGTTCCCTCGAAGTTTAAACTCCCAATCATAAAGCAACACGACCGTTCGATAGACCCGGTTGACCGCCTCGACGCATACCGCAAATGGATGGATATTTACGGCGTGGCAAAGGCAATTAGGTGTCGAGTTTTCTCCTTTACCTTAAACGGCTTGGCTCGGGTCTGGTTTCGACAACTGAAAAGATGGTCAATCTCAAGTTTACGTGGGTTGGTTTAATGAAGAAAAGCTACAAGTCGAGGGTTTGACCGATGCAGTGTCGCTTTTGGCTTTCATGTCCGGCGTAAAGGATGAACACCTAGCCTTCTTGTTTAGGAAGAAGACCCCAAGTACCTTCTCGGAGGCATTGAGCCATGCCCAAAAGTATATGAGTGCTAGGGAGTTTTTCATTTAAAACGAGATCCCGAGGGAAAACGTGCCGAGTAAAGCGTGAAGACTAGAGAAAAATAGCAGGGATCAAGATGGGAGAAAGTAGACAATAAACGGGATCGAACCAGCTAAAGGGATCCACCCAAAAAATTCGAGAAGTATACCCCGACAACGGTTCCGCTTTAACAAGTCTTAATGGAGATAAAAGGCTAGAGGTTGCTCAGATGGCCTGTAAAGATGAAAACGCCACAAAAAATAAAGAAGTGATGGATGATATTGCCTCCTCCACCGAGATCATGAATACACAACACAAGATTGTTTCGACCTCTGGGAAGAAGTGGAAGATCTCATTCAAAGGGGATACCTGAAATAATACGTAGAGGACCCTAAGGTGACCTCGGACAATGAGCACGATGACAAGTCCCCTGCCAGAGAAATAAGATCGATGTTGGGAGGCCCTGCAGAAAGAGAATCTGGCAGAAAAAGAAAAGCGTGTGCCCGAGAAGCAAGAACAAGCCTAAGTCAATATGAAATTTATCACACATTTCTTGCAGGGCAAGTCTCGAAGATCGAATTCTCTGAAGATGAGGTAACCTACCTCTTCCACCCACATAACGAGGCACTGGTCATCACTTAAAGATAGCCAACACAAAAGTGCATCAAATTTTGATAGATGGGGGCAGCTCGGCAGACAATATCTCTAGCAGCCTATAAAGCCATGGGGTTAGGAGATAGAATATTGAAGAATAGCCCAGTCCCGTTGGTAGGATTCAGTAGAGAGCGAGTCGTCCCATAAGGAAATATAGAGTTACCAGTAACGTTCGGTAGTGGAGTGAAAAGCATTACCAAAATGGTGGAGTTCCTGGTCGTTGACTATACTTCCTCCTACAATGCGATATTAGGAAGGCCAACTATACACATGCTGAAGGCGATACCTTCCACCTACCATCAGTCTATGAAATTTTCGATGCCAAGAGGTATAGGTGAACTTAAAGGAAAACAATGAGTATCGCGTGAATACTACTACACCTCGTTGAAGGGCAACAACAGAGGACAATAGAACCTCTATCTCAGGATTGCTGCTTAAACTTTTGTTTCTTAAATAGGCTTAGGTTGAATTTGCTGCATGGTTAAACCCTAAACCCTAAACCCTGCCTATCTGAAAGACAAACGTTTAAGCAGTAATGATTATCCTGAGATAGGGGTTCTATTGTCCTCTGTTGTTACTCTTCAACGAGGTGTAGTAGCATTCACGCGACACTCGTTGTTCCCCTTTAACGTCACCTATACCTCCTGGCGTCGGAAATTTCATAGACTGATGGTAGGTGGAAGGTATCGCCTTCATTATATGTATAGTTGGCCTTCCCAATATCACATTGTAGGAGGAAGAACAATCAACAACCAGGAACTCCACCATTTTGATAATACTTTTCACTCTAGTATCGAACGCTACTGTAACTCTATACTTCCTTTTAGGACGACCCGCTCTCCACTGAATCCTACCAACCTGGCTGGTCTATTCTTCAATGTCCTATCTCCTAACCTCATGGATTTATAGGCTATTAGGGATATTATGTCTACTGAGTTGCCTCCATCAATCAAAATCTGATGCACTTTTGTGTTAATTATCTTTAAAGTGATAACTAGTGCATCGTTATGTGGGTGAAAGAAGTGGGTTACCTAATCTTCTGAGAATTCGATCTTCGAGGCTTGTCTTGCAAGAAATGTGTGATAAATTTCATATTGACCTAGGCTCGTTCTAGCTTCTCGGGCACTCGCTTTTCTTTTTCTGCCAAATTCTCTTTCTACAGGGCCTCCCAACATCGTTTTTATTTCTCTGGCAGGGGACTTGTCATCGTGCTCATTTTTCGAGGTTGCCTTAGGGTCCTCTACGTATTCTTTGAGGTATCTCCTTCGAATGAGATCTTCCACTTCCTCCCTGAGGTCGAAATAATCTTGTGTCGTATGGTCATGATCTCGATGGAAGAGGCAATATCATCCCTTAATCCTTTTGTTGGGTCGCGCTTTCATCCTTTCAGGCCATTTGAGCAACTGGTCTTTTATCTTTATTAAGACTTGTTCAAGCGAAACCGTTGTCGAGGTAAATTTCTCGAATTTTTTGGGTGGATCCCTTTGGCTAGTTCGATCCCGTTTATTGTCTGCTTGCTCCCATCTTGATCCCTGCTGTCTTCCCTTGAGATCCCGTTTTGAATGAAAAACTTCCCAGCACTCATATACTTTTGGGCACGGCTCAATGCCTCCGAGAAGGTACTTGGGGTATTCTTCCCAAACAAGAATGTTAGGTGTTCATCCTTTACGCCAGACATGAAAGCCAGAAGCGACATTGCATCTGTCAAACCCTAGACCTGTAGCTTTTCTTCATTGAGGCTCTCTGTCGACCTTTGCTTTATAGTAAAGAGGTATGCCACTCGTCGGCTTCTATTTCGTCCTCCCACAAACTGAGTGACGAACGCCCTAGCCAATTCTTCGAAACTTAAGATTGACCCTCTTTTTAGTTGTCGAAACCAGACTCGAGTCGAGCCGTTCAAGGTAAAGGAGAAAATTTGATGCCTAATCGCCTTTGTCAGGCCGTAAATATCCATCTATTCGCAGTATGCGTCGAGGTGATCAACCAGGTCTACCGAACCGTCGTATTGCTTTATGATTGGGAGTTTAAACTTCGGAGGAACCTTCTCTCACATTATCTATTCCGTAAACGGAGAGTTTGCCTGGTTTATAAACTCCTCAAGATTGAACCTCTTCTCTTTCTGACTCAGCGGCTTCTATGACGGTTCAAGTCGATCTAGTGGATTTTCCTTGTCGAGATCAACAGGCCCGAGGTCTTCTCGATCATCTTGACGGTCCTTGCTCCCATTGTGTATTGCACACCTCAACTGTCTCGTGGTCGACTCTTGACCTAATCGACAAAAGATTCTGATTCACCGTTTGTCGTTCCCTCATAGTTTCAGCTTGCTTTGAGCATTATTGGTCGACTCCTCAACCTCGTCCAATTCAGTGGAATTTGCCCTTCCGCGGGTCTCTGATGAGCAGAGGTAGTCTCACTTCTTGCTGCTCCAATTGTTGGAGGAGTAAGGTTATGTTCTGATACATTCCCCCAACTTTCTCCTCTAGGGCGGCCAACTTGTCCTCTAGTTGCCTTAGAACCTCGATCAGCTATCCTCTACGTTCTGGGATTTACCGATCGGTCTCTCTTAGAACCTGCTTGAGAACTTGTCGACTGGTCTCGCCCTTGATCCTTTCTAATAGAGGGATATCCAAATTCAGGTTGCTCTTCGAGTGGCACTCCTCGTTAGAGCATCGTGGATTTCCCTATGAATTCATGTTGTTTGACTATACGATTTTTTTATCGTCTCCAAAGACGGCGCCAGTTGTTAATGCGGGAATTTGGCCTCCTGGGTTCTCGCCAAATTCGCAATAAACCTCGATAATCACGGGATAGATAACCTGCAAAACCGAACAACACTAAACCAATGTGACTCCTGTCACACGAGCTCCGATGCTGAAGTTAGGAGCGGAGAAGTCGTTTGCAGAGTATAAAGTATGTTTTTTAGCTTACCTCTGGGTTTAGCATGTTGCCCTATTTATAGGGGTTTTTCCATTAGGTTCTTCTTGGAGATCTCTCGTGCTAGACTTGTCTAGTCCACAGTTAATGGAGTTGTGGAGTCGTAGGGGCCCTTGGACTGAGGCACTTCAGTTGACAGGAGAGGAAGGAAAGAATTTCCCAACCATTTAAGCACTTGTTAATGAAAGATATAAAAAAAATAATAAACAAAAAAAAAACATAACAAACTCACTCTTCACTGACACTTTTGAGGTGACGTAAGTGTCAATATACCTTGCATATTGAAAAATACATAAAGTTGATTAGAGTCAAATCAAAATAAGATTTCATTGAAATTGCATAACTCCCGTAAGTTCAAATCTCCACCACACCCATATTGAACTAAAAAGAACATTTATTTATTCTCCCTCGAGAAAAAAATATTTGTTATAGGAAGATAAAGCGAGATCAGATAGAACGAGCAGAAGATAGAGGTTGGGCTAGGGAAGGAGCTGGTTTTCCAGGTAAAGAGGTCGAAACTCGACAACCTAGGCCAACCATAACAGACTTAGGGTCAACGTCGAACATTGCTCTGTGCCGACCAGGCCTCGACGTCGAGACCTTCTCAACACCGAGGAGTTCTCGACCTCAACCAAGAACCCTGATGGTTCTCTCCTAACCCCGCACACGACCAGACCTTCTCGACACCGAAGAGTTCTCTACCCCCAACCGAGAACCCCGATGGTCCTATCCTAACCTCGCGCAGTCTGATTCGAGTTTACCTTGTCTCAACCCTAGATTCGATATTGGACCCATTGCGAAACACACAAACCCAAGAGTCCAGATCTCCTTGGCACATTAAGATTCAACTTCTATTAATAGAAAGGTAAACGAAACCTTAGATGTATGCCTAAATATCCTCCTCTCTACACTTGATTACTCAAACATTGGAACCCGTGTGACAAAAGTCATATCGATCCTAACGACCATACGATATTGAATGTGACTACCACATTGTGTACTCACCATAATTTTTAGTTTCTTTGATAGTTCCTCTCCCACATCTAATGGCTTATATCCACCAATCGTTTTATTCCAACACCTACTCCCTAAATTTAAGTAGATCAAGAATAGCATTTCGAATGTAATTTTTTTAAAGGATAGAAATTGAGATTTAAAAGTTAATGACTCATTTGGTGAAGTTTACATTTCTTCATTTTTAATTAAAAAAAATGAATTATATAGCCTCAAAATCGATGAATTCAAATAAGATAAAACAGTCTTTTTATTTATGATTTGAAACAAATTGGAAGTAAGAACAAAAAAAATAAAAAGTTTGTTTTGATTGTTTGCAAAATTTGTATACAATTTGAGAATGTTCCCAAAAAAATGAGAAACAATAAACATAGTTGCAAAATGCTAAGATTCCTTGTAAAAATTAGAAACGAGAAATAAGAAACGAAAACGTTACTAAATGAACCCTAAATTACCACCAATTTCAGGTCCACAACACATGCGATTTCATCTCAAAACTAATTGACAATAAGGAGAGTAGCTCATATCTACTATAAATCATTATTAGATCCCTTTTCTTTTCAATGTAGGATCCTTAACCTCCTTAATCTTTATCATCTTACCATGTACTATGGACATAAGGGCAACATGTCAGTGATTTTCAGCACGAGAAACAGAATGTTGCACAGCCAATCCGAACAAGGAATTGAAAAGGAAAACAATGAAGTTACTCACTTGTGGCCTTTTATCTCCTTAAAAGTTGCAAAATTGTCGAGTAAGTTTCTATATTGATTCTAGAATTCACTTTCTTCCACAAAAGGAAGGACCGAATTATAAAGAGAATGACTATAAAACAAAGGATCCCTGCCAATTGCTTATAGAAGCCATATAAAAAAAGGTTACTTCATACACGAGCAAGATTTCCGGCTCCAACAGGACGAGGTGTTTGACCAGGCTGGCCAGGCTTTGGCTGATCCTCCTGAACAAACAAACACGAAATAATGTAACAAGAATCATAGGCTATTCCAGAGCACTGTTGAATAAAATTTTAGACTCAAAATAATATCATTAATATGTAACAAGTATATCTCTACTTGTAAGTAAACAGGCTTAAGCACAAATAAATGAGCCAATGAACAATAATGAGCATAGTTTAGATGCACTAAGTAATGTTAATCTTCTACATGAGCATCAATGGTTCTCCAAATAGTTGGTATCGTTATTCGAATCAAATTTGTACATAATCCAGATCAGTAGGAGCTTTAACATATCAAACTGAAAGAAATGTAGGGGAACCATTTGAACCAAATGATGTCTGATGGATAATTTTCTTGATACGTAGTATATAATAAGTATTTAATGCAAAAGTATCCTTCAAGTCTCCGTATATAATCATACAAATACTCTAACAGCAAACTCATCCTAAAATTTTGAGCTCATCAAAAGTGGATAAACAATTAAGTAGTAAATAAGGATAGACACATTATGATGCATTATAAATACGATTACTCCATTATGAATCAAAGCTATAGATGTTATGTAAAGAGGCCAACCCTGCGTCTAATGAAGCGCTGTGGTGGTTGCCGATTTCTTCTATCCGTACGAGAACGAACTCTCACAACATGTGAGTGAATGGCACAGGAAACACAGTACTGCATCTTAGCATAAAGCTTAGGGAGAGTATATTCTATACAGAAAACAAAAATCTATATCAGACAGTGAACAAAAACATCTTTGATACATGAAATCAAGCAACCACGAGACTAGCCGGGGTGGAGATAATAACTTACGATCATAGACACAGGCTTCTTGGACATCCCTAACAGCAGCCTGCTCCACAATGTTCCTTACCAAAAACCTCTTAATGGCCTTGTCCTATTCCCGTCAATCAAAACTCATGAAGTTAGATTTAATTCTCTCCCAAATTTTCGCTCAAATAAAACTGAGCTCCTCTGTCTCACGATTGACACTCAAATTTCTCTTTATCCAAGACTAATAGTGAGTTTAGGAATGCTGTTCGGAATTGCATGGTTAAAATTAACACTCTCCAAAGAAACCAAATCACTTTTATAAGTATTTCTAAATTAAATATGTAGCAGGGTATTAAACACCAAATGACATTTCTGTCGAGATTTCGTTTCCACGGTATTGGAAAAAGAATGTCAACATATGAAAAATATCAATAAAATATCATTATTGTCGACATAATATTAATATAATTCATTTTTTACTGTCGCAACGTCATCGTGAGGCGGAGTGGCCGACGTCATCCCTCAAAAACAGATCACTGAGCGTAGGGAAGGTGTTAGCACCCTACGACACCCGTTTGAAAACGGTACCACATCTGGCACACATAAAGACTTGAACTTTTAATATGGTTGTTAATACTCAAAGCTCTTGCCAGTGTGCAAAGCTCTTAGTATGCAATTTAAAATCGTTTTTTATAATATAAAATTTTTATTTTTTAATTTTGTTTAAAAAAAATAAACGAAAAAATTTATTTAAAAAGAAAAAAAAAAACTTTTATTTAATAAAAACAATGATAAAAAATGAGGCAATCAAAGACTTGAGCTTGTGTCATGTATGTCAATACACTAGTACATTGCCAATGTGATATTGCCTTAGGATACACATTATGCTCTTTTTTAAAATACAAATCTCTGTATTTTTTAATTTTATTTAAAAAAAAAGGAAAACAAACGTATAAACGAAAATTTAAATAAAAAGAAAACTCTTTATTTTGTATTCCTATAAAACTGTTTTATACAAAAAAAATAAAAATAAAAATACGATCGATTCGCTAAACATTCGACGATTCGAGATGAGCTAATCTTATTTAAACAAACTTATTTAAAATATCTTATTCAAAATTTTCAAATCTTAAATAACAAATCTTCTAAAAACAAACTTTACATACGTATGATTTTAGATTTATTAACTTTAAAACAAAATTTATTTAAAAAAAAAAGAATCAATATTCTTTTATTTAAAAATAAAGGGAGAAACCGATTAAAAAAATGCAAGAGGAAATGGAAAGAGACAGAGAGGACGTGAATTGAGACTGCCATTAGACCATCACGGAGAATCTCTATTTCTCTGTTAAACGGGGTGAAAACTCAATAATTCGTCCCACTATAAAACTTGTGTATTCTATTGACAAAATCAGGGATTCATGCTCTCCCCCATCCCCGTTTATCATCCACTTGGGACAAGAGAAAAGAAAGGAAAAAAAAAAAACTTTCATAGTTGACTGATGTAATCGAAATAGGGTGAGATGATTGAACTTACCATGTATGAATTGGAATTTGAGGAGATTTCGACAATGAGAGTGAAGTAAAGTCTGACGCCCAGGCAAATTCTCAAACTTGTGTGATGCGCAAGAAAATTTGAATTTTTAAAGCAATTTCTATGAGATTTGTGCTGCCCCTGCTCTCACGTTGTCTTCTCTGTGTGTCAGTTCCCTTTCCCCTCCTTAAATAAGCAAAAATGTAACGGTAACAATGGGGAGGGTCAAAATTGAAGAGAGAAAAAAAGAGGAAAATAACGGAGAAAAGGCCACGTTATAGTAGTTTTGACGAGTAAAACAGAATCAGTTTTATTAAAAAAAAATTTTTTTTTTTTAAATTTAAACAAATCTTTTTATTTACTTAAAATCAAATCTTATTTATTTATTTATTTTAATAATAAATCAAATTCTTTTAAAACAAAATCTATTATTAAATTTAATTAAAACCTTACCTTAAAAATAATAACGTAAAATATGTTATTTTTAATGAAAACAAATAAAATTTTATAATATAAAATATTAATATTAATGTTAATAATAAATAAATAAAATAATAAAATTTGAGCCGGATCAAATACGGTGTCAACAGCTTGCCCCCTTTGTGTATCCTTGCAGAACTAAAAGGGTAGACAAAGGAAAAAAGACAAAGTATTTGGGAGGCAAAAATTTTTTATTAAAGAAACAGACCCAGCTTGACATTAGGCGGGATCTCGAACATGCAAAAGACCTGTACTTGATATAAGCCTTAACCTCGATCTTGGATCAGGTTTAATTTAAACAGTGCAACGGACCTCGCTTTAACAACAGGCTTCGACCTCGACTTGGATCGGGTTCGATTTAACCAAAGGATAAAATGCAACGAACCTGGCTTTAACAATAGGCTTCGACCTCGACTTGGATCGGGTTCGATTTAACCGAAGGATAAAATGCAACGGACCTGGCTTTAACAACACGCTTCGACCTCGACTTGGATCGGGTTCGATTTAACCGAATGATAAAATGCAACGGACCTGGCTTTAACAACAGGCTTCGATATCGACTTGGATCGGGTTCGATTTAACCGAACGATAAAATGCAACGGACCTGGCTATAACAACAGGCTTTGACCTCGACTTGGATCGGGTTCGATTTAACCGAATGATAAAATGCAACGGACCTGGCTATAACAACAGGCTTCGACCTCGACTTGGATCGGGTTCGATTTAACCGAATGATAAAATGCAACGGACCTGGCTTTAACAACACGCTTCGACCTCGACTTGGATCGGGTTCAATTTAACCGAATGATAAAATGCAAACGGACCTGGCTTTAACAACAGGCTTCGACCTCGACTTGGATCGGGTTCGATTTAACCGAATAATAAAATGCGACGGACCTGGCTTTAACAACAGGCTTCGACCTCGACTTGGATCGGGTTCGATTTAACCGAATGATAAAATGCAATGGACATGACTTTAACAACAGGCTTCGACCTCGACTTGGATCGGGTTCGATTTAACCGAATGAAAAAATGCAACGGACCTGGCTATTATAACAGGCTTCGACCTCGACTTGGATCGGGTTCAATTTAACCGAATGATAAAATGCAAACGGACCTGGCTTTAACAACAGGCTTCGACCTCGACTTGGATCGGGTTCGATTTAACCGAATGATAAAATGCAATGGACATGACTTTAACAACAGGCTTCGACCTCGACTTGGATCGGGTTCGATTTAACCGAATGAAAAAATGCAACGGACCTGGCTATTATAACAGGCTTCGACCTCGACTTGGATCGGGTTCGATTTAACCGAATGATAAAATGCAAACGGACCTGGCTTTAACAACAGGCTTCGACCTCGACTTGGATCGGGTTCGATTTAACCGAATAATAAAATGCGACGGACCTGGCTTTAACAACAGGCTTCGACCTCGACATGGATCGGGTTCGATTTAACAGAATGATAAAATGCAACGGACCTGGCTTTAACAACAGGCTTCGACCTCGACTTGGATCGGGTTCGATTTAACCGAATGATAAAATGCAAACGGACCTGGTGATGGAGAAAATACATACATCCGCAGCGGAAGTGAGCAAGAATCGAAATAACAATCTAGATGCATAATACAACCTAGGATTAAACATGCATGATCATACATTATGATGCTTAGAGATAAGTAGAGAAAAATACAAACCTTTGTAGCTTTTCAAAAATCTTCAAATAGCTCCAATGAAGGACCACCAAGAGATCTTCCTAGCTATTCTCAAGGCTTGGAATAGAGTGGTGGGACTCTTTTTAGAGAAGGAAAAAATTAGAGAAAAGTGGAGCTAAAAGGAGTTATGTAAGCTTTTGGAAAACACATCAAATGGCCAAAGGTTCCAAGAGATATTGATGTTTGAACAAAAGCCTTCTTAAATATGCAAATTACATGCAACTCTTGCATGTCAAAGTTTACCAAAAGCTTACAACACATATTCCACTCATGCATGGCATGACTAAGTGTCAAAATGCATGTCTAAGTTCACCAAAAGCTTACAACACACATTCCACTCATTCATGGCATGGCTAAGTGTCAAAATGCATGTCTAAGTTCACCAAAAGCTTACAACACACATTTCACTCATGCATGACATGACTAAGTATCAAAATGCATGTTTAAGTTCACAAAAAACTTACAACACACATTCCACTTATGCATGCATGGCTAAGTGTCAAAAAGTGAATTTTTGAGATTATTTAAATGTTCCACTCAACAAGTTAGTGGAATTTTCCACCAACTTGGTTAAAAACATTATTTTAATCTACTTTAGTCAACTTTTGACTTTCTCTGGTAAAAGTCAACTATTTGACTTTTTCCAAAATCCGATGTTTGATGAAATCCATGCCTCCGATTATGAATCTGCATTCATAATTTTAATATTTAAATTCTATTTAAATATTTTGTCCAAATTTTTCAAATTGATATCATATATCAATTACTTAATCATATCTCATATGATTAACCTAATTCGTACGATTTGAATTATTCCTTCAAATTATTCCAAGTTTATTCCTATATGAGCTAGCTAGGGGACCTTATGGACCTACAGATCATGAGCTCCAACGATCCGAGATTAACCGGTTAAACTCTTTAACCTAGTTAACCAACAATCGTTAACTACGCGGTCACTCCACTAAAGCCCGTAGCTGCACTCTCCTCACTGTAGATATATTATGTCCATTTGATATAACCATGATCGGTAAGTCGACCCTTCACAGGTTGTTCGTAATTACAGCTGGGTCAAAATACCGCTTTACCCTTGTAATTACCTTTTGTTTCTTAAGTCCCACTAATCCTCTGATGAACAATGATTTGTAGTCCAACTATCAAATCAAAAAATCCTCTCAAATCTTTTGATGAGGGTGGCGCCAATTGTTCAAGACCTGGATTCAGCCTTTAAGAGAACAACCTTTCTACTATCCCAAAATTGGGTAGAAGTGAATTCCTTCTTGCACCCTATGTCCCTAACTATCTACCGGGTCTTACCCCTGAAATGGGAGGCTTATTGAGCCAGCGCTGTTGAGCTGCTCTCACCCATGCAGATCTAAGGATAATCCCGAGTAAACAGAAGTTCATAGTTAGCTCAGGATTAAGATCGAGTTACCTAGGCCATCAAAGTTGAGATAATCAGTTTCAAACAGTAAACGGTGTTATAAAGTAAAAGTGACTATCTCATGGTCCGGTCTTATGCAAACTCTTTGCACGGGACACCCCCACTCGCATGTCTTCACATGAACGAATTAGGATCACATCGTTTGTACTAGCTACAAAGTGGATCGCATCCATAGTGTCCCCAGAATAAGGCGCCCAACTTTATTCCTATACTATAGACCATTTAGACTGTTAACTCAAACTTTATCCATATTTATGTCTCTTACATAGAGTTTGAGTCTCAGATAACAATCTAGGATCCTTTATTTTATTGGATTTAGATATAGTAAGAACATTTTATTGGATCAATAACTACTTATTGATTAAAACCTTCAATAACAACTCTATTGAATGATAAAAGTATATCTGTCATTTTCAAACTATGAGTTTTAGGACATAAAACCCAACACCTGGCTTAACAACAGGCTTCGCCCTCGACTTGGATCGGGTTCGATTTAACCGAATAATAAAATGCGACGGACCTGGCTTTAACAACAGGCTTCGACCTCGACTTGGATCGGGTTCAATTTAACCGAATGATAAAATGCAACGGACCTGGCTTTAACAACAGGCTTCGACCTCGACTTGGATCGGGTTCGATTTAACCGAAAGGTAAAATGTAACGGACCTGGCTTTAACAACAGGCTTCGACCTCGACTTGGATCGGGTTCGATTTAACCGAAGATAAATATTTGATCACAAAAGATTACCAAGCTTACAAGCTCGGCTTGGACGGAATTATGACCTTAAGGATGAGATGAAATGTGTTGAGCAAGAGACCTGCAAAAGAATATACTCCGACGCTCAAGTAAAAAAGAATCCGAGCTGTATTTGAGAGAAAATACAACGTTTGCGTACTTGGGATAGAGGTTTCTATATATCGACAAGGTCTCCGATAGAATTCTCGACAAGGTCTCTGACGGCTCTTTAAGGTAAGCGTGAATCACGACATGCTATCGTGGAGTTTGTCGGAATATGAGGCTAAGCGAGACACATCTAGGTGAGTTCAAACAAATAATGGGAACGAGACCAAAGGAGATCTTTGTTGGCTCGGCCATAACAGGCGTTGGCTCGGTAGACAGTGGAAGTACCGAGGTGGTAAAACTTTTCTCTTCTAATAAGGATATGCCACCTAAGTGTAGGGTTTAAAGTTTCTTTTAAACTTGCTAAGTGCATGAGATATGCACTTGACACATGACAATAAGACTAACACCACGTGTTCATGCTAATGCGAACTTCCAATGGCAATATGGAGTACTTATCGTAGCGAAATTCTGACTTCGAAGTGAGAGGTTAGACAATCCAATTCATCCTAACAAACCAATACTACACTACGTAAGCACCTGTGCAGGTGAGGCGCTGGTCCGTCCTAGAAACGCTCGTAGCGACGTGAGGAGTCAATGACTAGAATGCCTAAAGATCATAAAGTATGAGATAGGAATGGATGCGGTGGAAAACTGTACTTATATTAAATTGCATCCCTTTGTATAAAGAGCTCCTGCCAGAAGTAGCTAATGAAGATTGGGTACCCTGTCGCTGACAATTGAGTGTGACCTATCAACTAGCTCTAACTCTCCCTGGGAAGCTGTTGCGCGACCTCTAATGCGACTATCTTATGATGGATGGGTGTATCTACAACTGTGTATTGCCCCAATGTCATGAATAATGCTCCATTTTATTTTACATTTATTTTTATCACTTGAAAAGGTGTGACATCATATGATCTGTTTTTTATTTAGCTTAACCAATGATTTGATCTTCAATGCATGATGCCATCATGTATATGCTTATTGAAAGCTAGAATGCAACATGTATGCATGATACTAATTTTTGTTTTGAGAATGAAATGTGATTATGAATGCACAATGCATGATACTTAAAATTTCATAATCTAACCATGATATGAAAACTTTTTTTTTTTAAAGAATATGTATGCAAGTGATGTGAATGCATGATTTGTGAAAATATGGTTGAGAGAACAAGAAGTTTTTCCATATTTTGCAAAGATATTACTTTTTTGTATACTCTCATCCTTCTTATTAGCAATGATTTAGCAAAGAATCAAAAGAGAAAAGGTAATGTCAAAATGGAGGAAACCTGCCAACTCTTTTTCACTTTTCATTTTTCTTTTTCTTTTGTTCCTTTTTTTTTATGAATGCCTTAACCTGATAAAAGATATACACATAAAGGTAATTTCTCAACCATATCAGGTTTGGTAGGGATGATTTTGTAAAGGTATCTCATGTGCCAATTTAGAGAACAATCAAAGGTAACTCATAGCATTGTACATCTTGTTTGATTAAACTGCTTCATAAACTCAACCTTATAATTGACAAGAAAAAGATCGGTTACAAAAAAAATTAATTTAACATTAGGAGTAATGGAGGATAGAAATCATGATTTTGCAATAAAGCTTGACAATGAATAAAAGTTAGCAGGCTTCTTTTTTAAAGAAAAGGAAACCAAGAATTCATGGATATTTTGTCAAATCTCTGGAACAATAAGAGATTGAAATATATTTTTAAAAGCTTGGGTGAGAGATTACAGTAGGATCAAATGAATAGAAGAGTAGAAATGACCCAATTTCTTTGGACAAATAACTTTGAGAATTGGTTGCGTAACTCCCCAAGAGTTTATCTCATGTACCTCACTCCTTCTTTGAGCTTAGCTGGAGAAATTTGATGAAATCATCTTTCTAACCACATGTTATTCTTCACGGAAATGTTTTTGTGGTCCACTTTGAAGGTAAAAATCTTTTTAGCATTAGCTCTGAAGTGTCGTTCTTCACGGCAATATTGTTGCAGTCTACTTATTGAATGTAAATGACTGCTCCTTTTAGCCTTCAATTTAAAAATGAAGTTCTGTATGGAATGTTGTATAATAACCCACTTTGTGCAGTGAAGAACCTTCAAAATTGAAAGATTTCGTGCGAGAGAAATGAGATCTCCTCAGTCTGAAGATGGCCTTTGTCTCATGACCCTGCCCCAGCTTGCAAATGATAGTTTTGCCCCAATGTAGTAGATGACGACTTTTGCCCCAATATAGTAATGATTAAATTTGCCCTAGTGTGGAGATTTGCAAAAAAGACCTTGAAGCCTTTGAAATTGTTGTTGTAGATTTCTGTTGATTGCCCCAGTCATTGAACTAAAATAGAGTGCAATCATACATAAAAATGCATAGTCGCCTCTACTGCTATTCCAAATTATGTCTTTGCTACTGCTCTAGTAAAAATTGCTCTCAGACGAAACTCATCAAAGGAGACTGAGATCTTGAGACTATTTGTCAGGTCGCTAACTTCCCAATTCTCAAAATCACTATCCTCGGTCTTGGAATCACTTTTTACTCAAAAGAAGAAAGTAGACGAAGGATTAAGATAGGAGAACAATAGAAAGGGAAAGAAGGAAGTCAGACTAGGGAAATTTTGAGCAACTTCAAGTACAAATTCATGAAGCGGTCAATCATAAGAGCCCAATGTTATTTTATTACTTTCAAAGTTCTCACGGCAACAATAGGAGGATAATTTTTACATTTGTCACGCAATTAGATGTGGCAGGCTTAGTAAAAAGCTTTTATGGTGAATTGGATAAAATGGTATGTGATGAACTGAGCAAAGGATCTTTTGCAGTAAATGGTCAACTCTCAATGTTGATCTTATTTATCATATATCGGTAGGCTAGGCTCAAGGTAGATTAGGCTTAAAACAGACTAAACTCAAGGTTTTATAAGGGGTGAGTAATTTTGGATTCTCACCTGAAAAAGGCATCATTGTCCCAGTACGATGGTTTACTGGTTTGCACATGAGAAGAAATACGGAGGCTAACATAAAGCTGCTTTGGGTTAAGATTTAGCCCGAGAACGAAGCTTGAGTTTTGAAAAAAAATTATATCTCGTTGAAAACTTTGATTTTTCATTTTTTTTTAATTTCCGTTTTTCACCTTTATTTTTTTATTTTTTGTCTTTTTTTGTTTTGTTTCCTCAAAGTGACTTACTATAGTTGGTTTATGATTCTTGCTAAGGTCTCCACTAACAAGAATTATAAGAGTAGACCATATAAAAAAAATATCATTGAAAATCTCAAATCATGTAGTTTTTATTGAGAGCATTTTCAAAGAAAACTATTTTTTTCCACCAATGATATGATATGAGTGATGCATGAGTGAATGTATGACTTTGATTTTTTTTTTTTAAGAAAAATAGCTCAATTTCCACATACTCACATTCTTTTTTACAAGTACTTAGTTAAATCATGGGTGACTAAAGCTTCATTGTCGTTTTAACACTAGCAAGCAATCTCAAAGATGACTTCAAATAAGAAATAGACTTTATTGATAGTGGGAAAATATTAAATCCACATTGATAGTCTCGTGAACTCATGATTCTAATGCTTCATGTGTGAACCATCTTCCTTTGAAAACTTTAGCCATCCCGTCTTCATTAGAACCTCCACTTTATGCTTTAGTGAAGTACAGTTTTCAGTTGAATGACCTACAGCTCCTGCATGGTAATCACAGCGGACTTGCGGGTCGTACCACTTTGGATAAGGTGGTCGTAATGGCTCTACGGGTACGGGAGCTAATAGATTACCTTGAAATAATTGGGATAACAACTCGGTATAGGATATTGGGATCGAATGAAAGCTCTCTCGCTTTAGTTGTCTCCGACTACTATGATTGTCAGGTATGTTTGTGGATCATCCTACAGAGTCAATGAGTTTATGGGTACCGTAGAAAGACTGTATGCCACAAATCCTTGTTGGTACTTCCCCTTGCGCTTCAAAACTACTGCCTGAACTTTATTTTTCCTTTTAAAAGAGCTTCTAATCGTTTCAAGGTGTGGCTCTTTATTAATTAAAGGCACTGGCGGTTGTTCTGTTGTTTTTCCCCATCGAACATATTCTTTCCCTGTAGTTTCTTCAGCATTTCTATTGGTAGCATTTTCTCTTTCTTTACCTTTTAAATTAGCCTTTGATGTTTGACCATCTTGGAATGCAAACTCAACCTGACAGATTGTAGGAGCTTATTGGCCTTTCTTGGAAAGCTGAGTGTCATGTGACGAACTGTGTTGGGGGAATCCATCTGTTGATTGACAAAGAGGTGGATCGACCCTAGGTGATGAATTATTACGAGGTTCGACTAAATTGTTAGGTTGAGAAGTATCCCCAATTGTAACAATATTCTTTAAGACATTTAAAATTTCCATGACTTGCTCTTGAATATTATCGATGTCTTGTCTCATCTTCTTTAGCTCTACATTCTGCACCTCCATGACTTGTTCTTGAATCTCGTCTCTTATTTTCTTTAGCTCAATATTCAATTCTTCGATGACTCGATCGTGGATTTCGTCTCTAATTTTCTTTAGCTCAGCATTAAATTCTTCCATGTTATGCTGCTTTATGTACCTTGTATATAAAGAATAGTAAATATGTGGTTCTTGAGCTATTTTTCTAAGAGTTCGTGTTAATTATGATGTAATGGAGAATGCACAGATTTTGATTTTTTTAAGATATAAATTGATATGCATGTGACGATTTTATGCAAATGTTGGATATAAATTAGGGGAAAATTTTGAAATGATTATGAACATGTGAAATGATGCATGCATAAGATGATATAGAGGTTTTTTAGTGATGCGTGAGAACGATGGACATGTAAAATGATAAATGCGAGATATATTCTTTTAATTTTTTGACCTATGAGACATGATGCATGCGAAAGACATAGAGTTTTTTTTTGTTTAATTTTCCTTACGGGGAAAAAAACTTATTTAAATGTGCTACAAATTGCTCCAAGAATATGATAAAAAAACCTCATCCTAAGAGAGAGAGACATGAATATGTACATAAAATTAAAGTCTAGGGTTAAAAAACCAAACTCCTAAGTTTTGGATAGAAGCGAATAAATTTAAAAGTTTTTTTTGTGGGCCTACATAGGGACATTTAAAATCCCTTTGAAAGGCAACACTTCTAACCAAAACTTAAACAAATAGCTAGGAAGAAGTAAGGTAAATTATTTTTTATTCTTTTCCTTTATTTTTTAAAAGAGTGGTTCATTTAAAGCTTTATGGTTAAAACTTCAAATCAACCCTAAATTTTTTATTAAAACAAACAAAATGCTATGAATAACATAACAACCGACATAAATATAATATGAATATGATGTGAAATTATGTACTAATGCATCCTAAAGGATAATGGCCCCCAAATTTTCCATATGCTTTGGCAGTATGGTCGACTTGAGTGGAGAATTTCATGCGCCTGCACGGGAACCGCAATTCCACGAAGGTCGCACTACTCAGTCTCCGATCTAATCCTAAAAGGTAAAGCCCGGGTAGGAGGCTTGTGAATGTGTGTGAGATGCATGATGATGCAAAATAAAATAATAATACAATTAAATGAAGAAAAAAAACAAACAAAAAAATGAACCCAAAAACATATTACAATAGGATAATAAATGACAAAATAAATGACTTGACTCTCAAATGTCCCCAGCGGAGTCGCCAAGCTGTCGCAACGTCATCGCGACGCGGAGTGGCCGACGTCATCCCTTGAAGGGTCTCTTTCGAGATAAGGGTTTGGAGTCGCCACCAATCATCTACGAGGTGTGATTGGTCACCTAAAAATAAAAACAAGGTCTGCAAAAACAGATCATTGGTTCGGGAGTCGACTGAGCATAGGGAATGTGTTAGCACCCTACGACACCCGTTTGAAAACGGTACCACATTTTGTCAAAAATTATCCCATTATGTTATTTGGTCCAAAAAAAAATACTTTTCTTATTTTAAATGTCGCATATTATATTAATTCACATTTTATTATAAAATATGAATTAATAGATATGAGTTGCACGAAAGCCGACACCTCGAGAATATTGGAAGGCACACATAAAGACTTGAACTTTTAATATGGTTGTTAATACCCAAAGCTCTTGCCAATGTGCAAAGACCTTAGTATGCAATTTAAAATCGTTTTTTATAATATAAAATTTTTATTTTTTAATTTTGTTTAAAAAAATAAACGAAAAAATTTATTTAAAAAGAAAAAAAAACTTTTATTTAATAAAAACAATGATAAAAAATGAGGCAATCAAAGACTTGAACTTGTGTCATGTATGTCAATACCCTAGTGCATTGCCAATGTGATATTGCCTTAAGATACACATTATGCTCTTTTTTAAAATACAAACCTTTGTATTTTTTAATTTTATTTAAAAAAAAAGGAAAACAAAAGTATAAACGAAAATTTAAATAGAAAGAAAACTCTTTATTTTGTATTCCTATAAAACTGTTTTATACAAAAAAAAATAAAAATAAAAATAAAAAATCTTATTTAAACAAACTTATTTAAAATATCTTATTCAAAATTTTCAAATCTTAAATGACAAATCTTCTAAAAACAAACTTTACATACGTATGATTTTAGATTTATTAACTTTAAAACAAAATTTATTTAAAAAAAAAGAATCAATATTCTTTTTAAATAAAGGGAGAAACCGATTAAAAAAATGCAAGAGGAAATGGAAAGAGACAGAGAGGACGTGAATTGAGACTGCCATTAGACCATCACGGAGAATCTCTATTTCTCTGTTAAAGGGGGTGAAAACTCAATAATTCGTCCCACTATAAAACTTGTGTATTCTATTGCCAAAATCAGGGATTCATGCTCTCCCCCATCCTCGTTTATGATCCACTTGGGACAAGAGAAAAGAAAGGAAAAAAAAAACTTTCATAGTTGACTGATGTAATCGAAATAGGGTGAGATGATTGAACTTACCATGTATGAATTGGAATTTGAGGAGATTTCGACAATGAGAGTGAAGTAAAGTCAGATTTGACGCCCAGGCAAATTCTCAAACTTGTGTGATGCGCAAGGAAATTTGAATTTTTAAAGCCAATTTCTATGAGATTTGTGCTACCCCTGCTCTCACGTTGTCTTCGTGTCAGTTCCCTTTCCCCTCCTTAAATAAGTAAAAATGTAACGGTAACAATGGGGAGGGTCAAAATTGAAGAGAGAAAAAAAAGGGAAGATAACGGAGAAAAGGCCACGTTATAGTAGTTTTGACGAGTAAAACAGAATCAGTTTTATTAAAAAAAAAACCTTTTTTTTTTTAATTTAAACAAATCTTTTTATTTACTTAAAATAAAATCTTATTTATTTATTTATTTTAATAATAAATCAAATTCTTTTAAAACAAAACCTATTTTTAAATTTAATTAAAACCTTACCTTAAAAATAATAACATAAAATATGTTATTTTGAATGAAAACAAATAAAATTTTATAATATAAAATATTAATATTAATGTTAATAATAAATAAATAAAATAATAAAATTTGAGCCGGACCAAATACGGTGTCAACATTTACCTTATTTATAAATGATGAAATATTAATGTGTTAATTTAAATATTTTTTACAAATTTTGTATTTTTATAACGTTTTTAGAAATATATATTAATATTTGCATGAAATTGATAACTCGACTTTTCTATCGACGTTGAAATTTAGACATTCGTATTTAAAAGCTTGATATATAACAAAATAACATTGATATAAAACTAGAAAGCTACACATACAGAAGGTAAGGCAAAACACAGAAACCATCTCAAAAAAAACAAAATAATACAAAATTCAAGATTAAAGCCGCAGAACTCGGTAGACACGAATCCGTTTGTCTCGCTCGCAGTTGCAACATCGATACTTGCACTAAAGCATAAAAAAAACTAAATAAACACAAAAAGGACCAATTTCCGCAGCGGCCATTAAAGATGTGTGAAAGCAAAACAGTAATTGTAATACCTTGGGGCAGCATTTGCCGCAGTTGGAGCAGCGGATAAACTTGACGTGTCCACGGCCGTGCTTGTTACGTCCGCCATTCCTGCGCTTGAAAGTCTGGAAGAACCAGAGGCAGAAAGTATGAATGGAGAAGGAATTATAAGGAGAACACACAGAGAATAAAGACAATGGTGAGAGATCTAACCATAGTTTCGAAGCCGTGGATCTTGTTTCAGAATAAATAGAATAGAGCCGATTAGGGCTTTGAGGGCAAATGCTGCAGTGAAGAGTGAAGAGTGAAGAGTTCAAAGAATTGTAGCGGTGAAACTTTTATATATTGATTTACAAATTTGGTCAATTTGCTCCCAATAAATTTTTAAATTTAAATTTTATTCCTTATAATTTTGGTTCAGTCCGTTGGGTTATAAAAGTTTCAATTTAATACTTTTAGTACAACTTCAAAAATCGTATCCGGTAATACGATATTCAAGATTCTAATTTCCATGAAAACATCCAAGAATCAATTTTATAGAAATATCCATGAAAATATCAATAAAATTTTATTTTAAAAAATATATCATAAAAAATATTTAAATTAGCAAATAAGTATTTCAATTTTTTTAATAAGTTAAAAGTTACTAAGATATTAATATTATATTCATATTAGCGATATTTTATTTCTATTTCGTCGATTTTTTATTTAATACTATAGAAATATTGATTCACCCTATAGAAATGTCGAAAGAAGTTAAATACCCTCTTGATAAAAAAAAATTACAAAAATTTGGCAATAAGATGATGTTTTCTATTTAACTAATTGTGGCCAATTTACGATTTAGCTATTTTAATTCAAACTTCAAATAATGAATGGTTTGAACTAAACTCAATGATCAAATTGAACCTTTTAAAACAATGGGGCAAACTTAAAATTGAACTCAAATTATAAGGATTAAATTAAAACTTCTGAAATCATGAAGGCCAAATTAAAATTATACCCAAATCAGAGTACCAAATCTGGATTTTACTAAGAATTTAATAAGATAGGAAAAGGAATATATAAATATTAATATATACGCAGTGGCGAAAGGGTTTTAAAATTCGGTAAATTTGATCCCTATAATTATAAAGTTTCAATTTTAGTTCCTCTAATTTAAGCTTATTTTCAAGTCATAGGACGAATTTGAAATTGAATCAAAATTATAGGTACTAAATTGAAACTTTTAAATTATGTGAACCAAATTTATAATTTAACCAAGATTTTTTTAGTACAACAATATATGAGAGTGCGAATTCGAACACACGACATTTTGGTCAAAGTTACATCCCTGAGTCGAGCTTAGTTTTGCAATTCAACATTAGAAGAAAAGAAATATATAAATTTCTTTTTTTTTCCCCCTTGATATCATATATCAATTTCTTGAGAAAAGGAAAAAATGAGATATAAGAATATATAAATATTAATATATACGTAGTCGCGGAAGGGATTTGAATTGTGAATTTATATTTGCTTCAAGTAAATTGCTTTAATTTTTAAATTATTCTAATATATTTGTTCGATCTAAATAAGTACAATATTTTTTCTATGGAAAGAAATATTTAGAGAAGATCCGTCTTGGTCTAAAACAATAACCATTTTGATAATTTTGCTAGTTATTTAAGATATGTTTTTAAACAAATAATTGGAGGTCAAATTATCCCCTAATTTGAAGGTCCAACTTGAATTTACTAAGGTTGTGCACAGTTCAATGATATTGATAGCTATTTCTAGTTTTATGTTTTTAAAGTTAAAAGTGATTTTTTAGTACAGCGAAATGTGGTGAGGAATTCGAACTCTTGATGACCTCTTGTCAATTACCATGAACTAAATACAAATTGACTGATAGTGATAGAGAAATATGTTAGAGAGAAAATTAATCTTTAGAGGTAAAAGAAATGCTCTTCGAGATAAAAGTTGGAAAGGGTAAATTTAGAGAGAGAGAGCAAAAAATATCATAGAGAGAACATTAATTAGAGAGAAAAAAAAAAGTTTTCTGTTAGAAGAAAAATTAACCTTTGAATAACAGAAAGCTATTTTAAAAACTCAGCATTTGATAATTACTTTATTTTTTATTTTTTATTTTTAAAAAATATAATAATGTTTATATTCTCATAATTTCTTTAGTATATTTTTCATTTTCAAATTTTAGCTTAGATTTTAAAAATATTATTAAAAGTAGTTAAAAAAAAATCATAGATGAAGACAGTATTTATACACTAAATTTTCAAAAATTGAAAACAACAAACAAAATGATTATCTTATCAAATGGGAAGAAATAATTATTATAGTTTCAATTTCAGAGTCCTAAAACTTGAGTGAGTGAAAATAAAAATATGTATAAAAAAATTGGTCACTTTGGTACTCCCATCAATTAGTGATTATTTTGTACATTATGCTACTTGTATTGGCTATTTATCAACTTAACCTAGTCTGATTATATTTTACCCTTGAAAAGCTCTCCCAATATACTTAATCTTTTGTAGAAATCTCATTATTTCTAGACTATACTATATGCATCTTTCTAATTTAAAGGAAAAAAAAAAACAAACGATTGCCTCCCCTAAAAAGCAACTCAACTATAATTTCAGCCATTGTTATATCACGTCTAAAACATGGCTCAAATAGTCTACATACATATATATAATATTCGTCGATATTCTAACCGATTAGCACATATTACTCTAGCTATTCTCTTAAGACAACCGTGTGACCCTACTACATTTGATTAATAAGAAAACTAGTACGATATTAAATTCTAATTAGGTGGTTACTATAGGTTGAAATCATTTCTTCTAAGTCCTCAAATAGTCAAAATATTAATTAACATCGATATGTCAAGTTCCACATAGCCATAACATTGATATGTCAAGTTCCACATAGCCATAACATTGATATGTCAAGTTCCACATAGCCATAACAATAGTTTTTCTACGAATGGGCTCATTTGCCAAACTCGAAAGAAAACTCTTTGGAGAAAGGATCCCAAGTTTATTTTAAATAACCCCTTCGGAGAATTTGTACTTAATAAGAAAGCATAACTATGTTCAGATCCATACAACACTAGAACTTTTAGTTAGTAAAGGTGAATGATACCGTTGCAACCTGTGCTAGTTCTTGAGCAATTCATTTGCCTTGTTCAACCAAACATCATAAATATCAGATGAAAAAAGAACAAAGTGCACCTGCAAATAATAGCACATGTATTCAAGATTTGAGGAGATCAATAAGAAACTAGAATCATAACGATATCTGTGACTCTATCTGTTTCATAGAGGTGGGTTGTGTGATGAATATTATATATCCATATTTGTATATGAGTTCTCATTTTTTAAAACCTGGTTACTAAAACCCTTGGATAAAAAGACCCCACGAAAGGTGGGATTTGATATATATATATATATATGTTGTATTGAGATAAAGAAGAGTGTAAAAGTTTACATCAAAGATCAGTGAAAATCTAAGAATTTTTCCCATAAAGTAACTGCAAGTTGCTGATAAATTGTATGAATTAGTAGTAACAGTAACACAAGTTACCATCTTAGAACTTCTCCCATACTTTCTTTTTCAAAATGGCAAGGAAAAATAATGAACTCGATTCCCTTGATGTAAATTCTTCACAGAAAGAACCTCCAATGAAATTGTGTTTCTTTTAGATATTGTTTAATGATGTAAGCTTCATGCAACGTGGCCATGATTGTCCTGGGTGCTAAAGACAACATTTACTGCCTTGACGAATCTGGGTTAGCCAACCTTCAACTTGAAGACCCAGATTTGTTACTGGTCACCTTCAAGGGCATTATCCTCATGGATAAACCTCCACGGTGGAAGAGCAATTTTTCTTTCCACGAGGAATTTTGGAAGAGGAGAAGAAACAGAGTGGGAAACTTGAAAGAACTGACTGCACTAAAGTGAGTAGCGATTGAGATGTTCCTCCACTTGGCTAGCTTAGATCCCAATAAAAGACACATCTAGAGTTACCCCCAAGAGGAAAACCGAGATAGTTAAACAACAAAGGATCTACCTTACAACCAAGACCAGGCTCTCTAGAAGCAGCTTCCTCATAACTGACAATACATCGAGGCCTATGATAGTGGATATGGACAGGATGATAGAGAAGCTAGAAGTTTTAAGGAAGAGATCGAGAATTAACAACTAATTTTCCAACAAACCATCTTCAGAGATGACAATAATTAATGGTGTCATATGCGTATTGAAAATGAAAAACCTCTGTTTTCTACTTTCCTTACTCGAATCCTTTAAGGATCTTATCACGACAATGATAAATAAGGCAACTAAAGGAAAACTCGCAGCAGCACGAATAACAAGGGAGAGGGGTGTCCGCTACCTAAGGCTACTACTAGCAAAATTTTACCTCTTGATTTCTCGTTGATAAGAATGTTGGTGAAGAGGAGAGCCCTGCTATTTTCAATTCTTCAGTCTCCTTTGTTCTTTAATAATGTTGGTGAAGAGCCACAAACTTGAATCTACTTTTACCATCTAGGTCTAAGGACTGCTCTAGGTCAAGTCAAGGTAAGACCAATCTACCTCATAGGCTTTTTCAAAATATGCTTTCAGGTTGAAACCTCTTTTCTTTAGAGATTTACACTCTCCTACCAATTTGGAAGCAAGAAGAGTGACATCCAAGATTTAGTGACCAAATTTCAAAGTGTACCACGTTTATTCCCACAATCAAGTAGTCTATACTGAGACGATAGCCCAACTATTCTTGTTGTGAAGCTTTAGGGAATCCTAGAAAAGATTGTCCACGATAGAGATGGGAAATTTACAAGTACCTTCTAGACCAAGCTGTCTAAGCTGTTGATGCATGACGAAAGAACCGAGTCCATGCTTGATGTGGCACGGTCCTGTTTTAATTGCCAAAAGATTTCCCCAACTTGAAAGGGGTCCCTTTAGATTACTTGCAGTCGGCAGCCTATAATGTGACATCTTATTGATCACTCATATGCTGGAAAGAGTGTAAGCAAATTTCAAAGTGGTCCAAGCCTACCCAAAAAAAAGATTCAAGACACATAAAAGAAATGGACAGATCAGAAGCGACAACCTTTAAAGTTCTGATCTGGAGACCAAGTGCTACTCAAGCTAAAGCTAACACCAGAGCAACAGAGTTGTTCGAGGAAGTAAAAACTAACATATGACAAGGAAATATGGGGGCCCGAAGAGATCATCCAAAAAGTTGGTAAAACTTCTCAGTTCTCATAAATCGTAGATATAGATTCAACCTATCATCCATGTTACTTGTTAGTAATCCAAAGCCTTACCATCCTGACTTGAAGATGAGACCTGCAATGAGGAGTTAAAATTCCCACTTGACATGGAGACTAGAAGGATAACGAGATAGAAGAAGTCTAGGTTGAGAGAACCCACAAAATTTGAAGACTTCGACAACAGCTGCTAAAATACTTGCAAGTAGGGAGGGTACTGAGTATCAAAGACATGGAGGTTTCAGGCTTTTGGCCAAAGAATAATATACTGGAAAGGGCAAAAGCCCCTTTATAAACTTACTTAGAATGGAAAATAATCCAAAAACGTCCAAAAATAGAAAATATTGTGACCAAAAGAAGGATACATTTCCCAAGCACCATAGAGTAATGCATTACCTCTTTCAAGGCCCTGGAGAACTCTTTAATGGTAGATATGGCTATTGTGGCAGCTTCATCATAAGGATATCTGCAAGTGTATAATAAAGATCAATAAACAAATATTTGCATGAGGAATCTGGATCAATCAACCATCACAGATAGCTACATTAAAGAGAAGCAAGTACAAATAAAAGGAAAAAAAAGAAAACAGTGGACAAGCCAAGCTCTGTCGGCATTAATCACGAAGGAACTGATTAAAACAGAACTCTACATATAAAGACGTAAAATTCCATTACATTCAACCTCATTATCCAAGCAAAAAATATACCCATAAATAAAGTCAAATATCTACTGTTTTGTCTCTTAAAAGGAAATTACAGCAAAAAATGAAATCATTTCATGTCAACTTACCTAAACACACCACAGGATATGGCAGGAAAGGCAATATATTGAATGTTATTCTCCTTTGCCACAGCCAAGGAATTTCTATATCAATATGGGAACAGAAAATGTTAAAGTCCGGAATTGTAAATCAAACTGAAAAGGAAAGGGCAAATACATAACAAGAACCTATATGCACTTCTCAGTAAAGCCTGGGGGTTACTACTCTTGTAATAGATGGGTCCAACAGTATGTATAACATGAGATGCGGGCAACCCAAAACCTCTGCATTTTTAAGTCACATTAGTATTTGCAAATGAAACAGTTGGTCATGATCAATTACTGAACTAGAACAGCCTACGGAGTAATCCTTGCTTCTCCAGTTGGACAACGGATTCCAGGCTGGACTTCTGGGACAGCATAGCATGCTTGTACGAGATCTGGACCAGCAGCATTGTGTATGGCTACATAACAAGGAGTATAGAAAATTCAAGGTTGCAAATTCACCTTACAAGTTATAAAATTAAAAATAATGCTTTTAACTCCACACCTCCATCAGCACCACCACCTCCAAGCATTACTTCATTTGCTGGATTAACCTACACAAGATTCAAGCCAAAGAAAAGCAACCAAAGCTTAATAATAGATTTCAAGGTATTGGAGAATCCTAAAAATCAGAAAATACATGACAAAATATATGTAATTTTTCTCATAAAAAAGAGAAAAAAAAGGGTTTGAGTTTGTTGGTTGGTTGGTTAGTTTACTTACTTAGTGGGCTTAAATCTTAAATAAATATAAAGGTTAATCTCTTGTATTAGCAATCCCTTAAGTAACAAAAAAAAAAAACTAATGGTTGAGAGTTTTGGAGATTTCTCTCCTTGATGCTTGGTTGCATCACTTACAGTTACACAATAAGTTAATAGAGGTATTCAATCATCAGATATAAACAATCATCCCAAGAAGTATCGAGAGCCATTTCAAAGTTCAGCTTAACAACTATCTTTTGTAGTTTAAAGCAAAAAACTACTGAGGAAAATTTGTACTCACCAATGACCTATTTCTTAGAACCACTAAATTGGTCTTCCAATGAATTTGAGTACACAGTAACCTTAATCTATACAATACCCCAATCACAATTCTACAAAATAGTTCTCAGTAGATTGATTGATAAGTCTAGATACCTCCAGGTCGCAAATGACTAAAACAAAGGAAGAAATCCCACAATACAGCATCTCGACATTTTTTAATTCCACTACCCCTCATCTGAACTGAAGATCATTCTGATCATTAATCAACGCAGAGATCGTTTCAATTTACCAGTTCCTACCATCCTCTCCAGTAAGCAAATCAATAAAAACCCTTCAGTAAAATTGGCGATTCTTTAGATAGAGATTTGCAAAATGAAAGGGGGAGAGAGTGTGTCACCAACAATGGCATCAGAGGAACCGTCGATGAACCAGTGCGTGATATCCCCCTTCTGAATAACGAAATCGGTTGAGGGAGAGATTTTGAAGCGAACCACTCCATTGCCCGCTCCATTCGACATTGAGGCGGCCAAAATTCTTGCTCTTGATCGCTGGAAATGAGAAGAAGACGAGAAATTTGGAGAGAAGGTGAGGGATTTTGGTTGTGATACTCTGCTGAACAGCGAACCTGCAATTTTCAAACAAGCCATTCATTCAATTTTCAAATATGACGCTGAACATATATCTGAAAATATTAAAAGAAAAAGTACAAATTCTATTTTCGATTGAAGTCCGATTTCTGTTTTCGAAGGAGTTCCGAGATATATATCAATTACCAGCTCGTTGTACCACGTTTTGATTTTGATGTATTTAGTAGGACTCATGAATATCACGTGCAATGTACGTGTAATTTATCATTTTATTACTATTAGTCTAGGAACAGTTTTATCATCCACTTTATCTCTTTTAATTTCTCTAATTTTATCTCTCCTTCTAAATACTATCTGTGAATCTTTACAAATTTTTCTCTCCCTTGTTTCCCATTCCTCTAATTTTTTCTAGTTTTTTCTCTCAATCTTTACAATTTTCAAATAAATTTAAATAAATAATAATTTGAGTAAGGAATTTGGATGAGTGGAGAAAAAAAAGAAGTATAAAAGTGAACGGAGGAAGAAAAATAATGAAATTACTCGAAGAGAAATCTTTTAGAAAAAGAAAATTATTCGACAAAAGTGGAATTTATAAATGTGTGAAAAAAAATATTTGAAAATTAAGAGCGATGGTGGAGAAAATTGGTGGAATT
The DNA here is from genome assembly GCF_013281855.1 of Momordica charantia. NCBI lineage: Eukaryota > Viridiplantae > Streptophyta > Magnoliopsida > Cucurbitales > Cucurbitaceae > Momordica > Momordica charantia. The sequence goes on along the minus strand of NW_028275167.1, from coordinate 24,285,248 downwards.
TGGAGAGGGAGAGTGGCGTGTGGGAGAGGAAGAAAGAAAATTAGTGAAATTTGAGACGATTTCGAGTCCAATTTGGAATCATGAGGGTTGACTGCCTAATATATCAGGCTAATGGCAGGAATAAAGAAAAATTTAGGTAGTTTTGAAAATTGTTCAAAAGTATTAGGACATCGTAAAAATAAAAAATGGACAATTGATTTTTTTCTCTCGAGTCTAAGAATTTATATGGAAGAAATTTTCAAAGTACTAAGGATCCATTTAATAACGTTTCTATTTTTCGTTTCCAATTTTGTTAAGAAACTTAAATATTTGACAACTATTTAGGTTTATTATTTCTATTTTTTAGAAATATTCTCAAAATGTATAAATGTCCATTAAAAAAAACTTTGTATATGTTGCTCTAAGAGGAGGGTATATTTTTAAGTGCCTGCTACTTTTATATTTTTCAATTGTCTACTACTTTTTGTCACTTATATGAATAAATCATAGACATGTCATATTAATTAATGACAAAAACTATATATATGATCATTATAATTCAATGACCAAATTTGTAATTTAACCCGGTTTAATTTATGGTTATCAGATATGATGATAAAATAAATTACAAATATCACAAAATTGACCTTATCATTTAGCCAAGATCTGAGAGGTTGCACGACGAATATTAAATTTCATCTCATTTTTCTGTTGCAATCGTTTGAGCAATTATGTAGCTCAATTTGATAGCTTCTTATAAACTTTTGAGATTATGTTTATCTACTCTTTTGTACTTCAAAATTTTCTTTAATAGGTCCTTAAACTTTTGATTTCAAATCTAATAAGTCTAAACTTTTGATTTCGAATCTAATAAGTCTATGTCGTTAGTTCTAGTGTTTACGTCACACTAATTGTATTATTTACTGATTAGGTGAAGAGTTGATTTGAAGCAAGTTTAGCAACCGTTAACTACAATAATGGAGCCAACAAACAAAGACCTCTTTTTCTAGTTCAATCAACAATATACGGGGTGAGGAATCCAACCATCCACCTTTAGAATAGTAATACGTTTTTTCATCTATTGCGCTATGCTCTCGTATTGACCAACAAAATAAAGACTTATTATACTCAATATTCGAGGGTTAATCACTTTATAAAATTTTTTAAATTGTATGGACTAAATAGACACGATAGAAACTTCGAAATGGGTTAATAACTTTCTAAATTTTTTTCTTAAATTATATAGACTAAACAGACACGATAGAAACTCTCAAATACAATTAACTTAGAACTGAGCTACCTATATTCTCTCTTTTATACAGCTGTGTTTGGATTTATATAAATAATAATACATGATATAGGTAGCTATATTTACTATCTCCTTATATTTATTCTTCTGTAAACTGTGTTGGTTGGTACTGAGTTCATATCAGCCCCCTCTTTCTGCCACCTTTTCCCCTCAGCTTCCCAAAAGCCAAACAGTTCAATATTTCACAACCCTTCTATACATTCACCTCGTTTTCCATTTAAAAATTTCACTAAAAAAAGCTCGCGAGGGAGTATTGTTGGAAATGATAAATATTAAAACCTGTTGTTGTCCAACATCAGATCGGAAGAATAACTTTTGGGAAGTTGGTTTATAAGCATTGACTCAGTATTGAACTTATAAACTTGGTGTGAGGCAAGCCAAGACCAAGACCCACACGCGCGCCGCCACCATCAGGCTGGGGCTCGGGCTTGGTTCAAGTTTAGAGATTAAAATGGCTAGTCAAAGGACACATAGGTGGCCAAAATAATTTTTGAATTTTTATTTTTTAAAAATCCAATTCTATTGTGGGCCACCCCGTCACTATAAAAGACTCACTCCTTGCCATTTCATTTCATCCCATTCGTCTCAATCTTCACTCTATTCTTTCACTTTTCCACCTCTTTCAACTATCTTAACTGAGCACGAGATTGATTTCACTCCCATTCCGATGAGTGCACGTCTGAATTGGACGTCGTGTTAACCTTGGAGAGCATACCGGTAGTAAAACGATTTAGCACCAAGATCGTGCCGATTTTGCTTCCAAGGCAGTGTTCCACCCACGACACAACGTTTTTACCTCCTGGTTTCAATTTTGTCCTTTAATTTCCAACAGTTGAAAGCAAAATTCTACTAATGGCTACTATCCGATCTGGGAAGGTCCTGCCGGACTTGTCAAAATTGGAACCACTCGACGAATCCAACTATCGCCAACGGTAACAAAAGTTATTGATCTTCTTTGAGCAGTAGAAGATCGACTACATTCTCATTGCTGCTTAGCCCGTCGTCGTTACTACTGTTGCCACCACTACCGCCGCAGCTGTTGCAACTGCCGCTACCGTCACCGCAACCATCACTGATCCGCCTGCCGTTGCTGCTGCCACCATTTCAGTTGCTGCTGCTGTTCCTGGGACGTCTACTGCCGTCGAAGCTGACAAATTCGAGAAAGACAACAAAACGGTCCGTAGGCATCTTCTCAACCATATGAACGACTCTCTCTTTGATCTCTTTGTAGTCCAAAAATTTGCAAAGGTCATTTGGGACATGTTAGAGTCTAGATATGGTGGAGACGATACAGGCAGAAGGAAGTACGTCGTTGGTAAATGACTTCAATGTCAAATGTCGGACGACAAACCGGTGATGGACCAGGTTCATGAGTACGAAAACCTGGTGGCAAGTGTGTTGTTTGAAGGCATAAAGATGTGTGAGATTTTTCAAGCCAATGTGTTGCTCGAGAAATTACCTCCTTCCTTGAGTGATTATCGCAACCACTTGAAACATAAGAAGAAGGACCTGACTCTGCAAGAGCTGATCAGTCACGTGCGCACGGAGGAAGCCAACAGGCTAAAGGATAAGCTCTCTTCTCAATCCTCAAATTCAGTTAAAGCTAATTTGGTTGAATCTTCTAGTGCTTCCAAAGACAGGTTCAAAAATAAAGGGAAGACAATTGCAAAGGATAGAGCTGAAAAGAACAAAGGTCTCCAACCTAAAAATACTGGTGGAAGAATTGAGAAAACTAAACTGGTCTACTATGTCTGTGGAAAACCCAGGCACAAATCCTATCAGTGCACTCAGAGGAAAGATAGGAAAGATCAAATGACTACTCCACAAGCCAAGCTTACAGAGACAGATGACATCATTACCGCTGTGGTTGTGGAAGCGAATCTAGTAGATAACAAATCCGACTGGATTCTTGACACAGGAGCATCCAGACATTTCTGCTCGAACCGTGACCTCTTCCATGACTTCCAGGACTCTGCCGACGGTGAATGTGTTTTCATGGGAAACTCTGTCACACTGGAGTACTTGGGAAAGAGAATGTTCTCATGAAACTCACATCTGGCAAAACTTTACCATTAAGTAATATGTTGTATGTTCCTTCCCTGCATAGGAATCTGGTGCCAGAAGGTCTATTGAACTGAGCCGGACTTAGGATTGTGTTTGAGGCCAACAAGGTTATTATCACCAAAAATGGTGACTTTGTTGGTAAGGGCTATTTAGCAGATGGTTTGTTTGTTCTCAACACTACTTCTTCAAATGAAATTAATTCTAGTTCTGCTTACATCGTTGAGTCTCTTGATGTGTGACATGGTAGATTAGGGCATGTGAATATTGCATCATTTAAAAGGCTTAGGACTCTAAATTTAATTACTGCTTCCGATATGCCTGAAATTAAAATATGTCATGTCTGTGTAGAAGCAAAGTTTGCTAAAAAAAAAACCTTTTAAACATGTCACTGCAAGGTGTACTGAACTCCTAGAATTAATTCATTCTGATTTAGCTGATTTCAAAAACACAACTAGCAGAGGTGGAAAAAAATACTATATTTCTTTTGTTGATGATTTTTCTCGACATACGAAAATATATCTCCTAAAATCTAAAGATGAAGCTAGTAGTATGTTTTTGAAATTCAAAACTGAAGTAGAAAAACCAATTAGATAGGAAAATAAAAAGGATAAGATCAGATAGGTGAATATAGTGATAATTCGCTTAAAGATTTTTATGAATCAAGTGGAATTATACATGAATTTACTGCTCCATATTCACCTCAACAGTATGGAATAGCTTAACGGAAAAATAGAACTTTAAAATAAATGATAAATGCCATGCTATTAAGTTTTGGTCTATCTGATGATATGTGGGGGAAAGTTTCACTTTCTGCATGTTTTATTCTTAACAGGGTCCCTCACAAAAGGCTAGATAAGACACCATACGAGCTCTAGAAAGGGTATTCACCAAATCGGAGCTACTTGAAGGTGTGAGGGTGCTTAGCAAAGGTGGCATATCTAGCATTCAAAAAACGTACGATTGGATCTAAAACTTTTGATTGTGTTTTCATTGGTTATGCTCAAAATAGTTTTGCATATAGGTTCATGAGCTTGAATGACAAATCAATATGTGAATATAGAGATGCTATATTTTTTGAAAATATCTTCCATATGATTAGAACTGATGGTGAATCTGGTGAGACATCAAAAACTGCATGCATATCGTTGCCCACCACTTCTGTTGATATGCTAGACTCTGAACTTAGATCTAATGATACAATAGATTTTGAACCTAGGAGAAGTAAAAAGCAAAAGGCTAGTCAAAGTTTTTGACCTGACTTTCTAACTTCCTATCTGGTAGAAAACTTTGACAAGATAGATGATCAGTTCGCTTGCATGTATTTGATAGATGAAGATCCTAAAACCAACCAAGAAGCTATAAATGTCTTAGATTCTAGCCTATGGAAAGAAGCTATTAAAAGTGAGCTAGACTCCATAGTTATTAATCAAACCTGGAAATTGGTAGATTTACCTGTAAGAAACGAACCTATTAAGTGTAAATGGATCTTTAAAAGAAAAATGAGACCAGATGGTACAATAGAAAAATATAAAGCTAGACTAGTAGTTGTAGGTTACACACAAAAGTATGGCATTGATTACTTCGATACGTACTCTCTTGTAACCAAGATTGCTACGATTAGATTTTTGATAGCCTTGGCTGCTATTCAAAGTTTAGTAATATATCAAATGAATGCAAAAACAGCTTTTCTCAATGATGATTTAGAAAAGGAGATCTACATGACACAATCTAATGGTTTTCTAGCTACTGGTCAAGAAAATAAAGTTTGCAAGCTAAAAAAATCTCTATGGCCTAAAACAAGCTCCTAAACAATGGTATGAAAAATTTAATGACACTTTGGTAAACAATGGTTATAAAGTAAATTGATCTGATACATGTATTTAGTCAAAGTTGTTTGGAACTGATTGTGTGATAATATGCCTGTTTGTTGATGACATGCTCATTTTTTGTTCGAACTTAGATATCATTAATGAGACCAAGTTACTCCTTTCTTCACATTTTGAAATGAAAGATTTAGGAAAGGCTGATGTAATACTTGGTGTAAAAATAAGGAAAAATGATCATGAATATTCTTTATGTCAATCACACTACATTGAGAGAATGCTGAAAAAATTTGATCACTTTGATAGTTTATCTGTAAGAACACCTTATGATGCCAGCATGAGTCTTAAAAAGAATAAGGGTGATAGTGTATCTCAATTCGAATATGCAAAGATTATATGTAGTGTTATGTTTCTAATGAATTATACTAGACCTGATATTGCATATGTGGTGAGTAGACTAAGTAGATACACTCATAACCCAGGTAAAGATCATTGGACTGCTCTACATTGATTGCTAAGGTATCTTAGGGGTACAATGGATTATTGTTTGCATTTTAACGAGTTTCCTGCTGTGCTAGAAGGATATTGTGATACAAACTAGGTTACAGATAATGATGAAGTGAGTTCCACCAGCAGGTATGTGTTTACTTTTGGCGGTGGAGCTATCTCATGGAAATCAGCAAAACATACATGTATTGCTCGCTCTACCATGGAATCTGAGTTCATAGCACTTGAACTGGCAGGTCGAGAGGCGGAATGACTGAGAAGTCTTCTTGAAGATGTGCCACTGTGGGAGAAGTCTGTACATGTATCTATACATTGTGACTCACAAGCTGCCATAGGGATTGCAAAAAATATTGTGTACAATGGCAAGAGACGTCACATTCGTCTAAGACATAGAGTTGTGAAATAGTTGCTGAAAGATGGAATTATATCCTTGGAGTATGTGAGGTCTGAGAGGAACTTAGCAGATCCTCTCACTAAAGGCCAAACAAGGAGAGTAATTCTAGAGTCCTTAGGATGCATGAGACTCAAGCCATGATGTTTTCTCACTAGCATGAATCCATAGCTCTTCTTTTGGGTGGTCCATGTATGGACTGATGGATGTAGTGAAGCATATGTGAATCCATAGCCCTTCTTTGGGTGGTTCATGAATGGACTTGATGAATATGGTGAAACACTATGAATCCATAGTCTTTTTTGGGTGGTCCATGCGTGGACTTGATGGATAATATTCAAAGTCTTCATATCTCAGTTTTGAGTGGTTTATCTATGATAGACTTGATGAAGTGACAAACGTGACTGTGAAGGTAAGGCCGCCTTCTATGAAAGAGTAGAGTTGAGTAGTCTCTTTCTAGAGCTTTCAGGATGACTCAAGGTGTATGTGCATGGCCATTAAAAGCACTTGACAACTATCGCAGAATCAAAATCGAGGATTCACACGCGTTGTGGGGGTCTCAACTATAAATACTGAAAGTTTAAGAGGTAACTCACTTTCATTACTTAGGTTATTGTTCTACTTCACTATGCATTAATTCAAATCGAAAGATATTAATGCTTAAGTTATTTATCCTTTGCTCAGTTACTACATCCTTTTTCTTACTCATTACTTTTACTATGTTGTCATTCATGGGGGTTGTTTGGAATGACAAATATTAAAACCTGTTGTTGTCCCACATCAGAAGAATAACCTTTGGGAAATTGGTTTATAAGCATAGACTCAGTATTGGGCTTATAAACTTGGTGTGAGGCAATCCAAGATTAAGGCCCACACGCGCGCCGCCGCCGTCCAGCTTGGGCCTAGTTTTCCTTTTGGAACAAATTTCTTCAACAAAGTCAAAGACACGTGGCAAACTCAGAGGAATTGTTGGATATGTAGATAGATTAACGTTGAATGAGAAAGTCAAGCAAACGTGTCAAGTTTAGAGATTAAAATGACCAGTCAAAGGACACATGGGTGGCCAAAATAATTTTTGAATTTTTATTTTTTAAAAATTCAATTCTATTTTGAGTCACCCCGTCACTATAAAAAGCTCACTCCCCTGCCATTTCATTTCATCCCATTCATCTTAATCTCCACTCTATTCCTTCACTTTTCCACCTCTTTCAATTATCTTAACTGAGCACAAGATTGATTCTACTCCCATTCCGACGAGTGCACGTCTGAATTGGAGATTGTTTTAACATTGGGGAGCATACCGGTAGTAAAATGATTTAGCACCAAGGTCGTGCCGATTTTGCTTTCACGGCAGTGGTTCCTCCCACGACACAACGTTTTTACCTTCTGGTTCCAATTTTGTCCTTTATTTTCCAACAAGTATAAGCTAATTTGAGCATAACTTAACTAGTTAATACAAAAATTAGCTTTTAAAAAGTAGAAGGGTCGGAAACCCACCCCACCACACCCCTAACTAAACTAAAAAAAAAAGGTTAGAATATGAAAAATAATTATTTTCTACCTACTATTATTTTGTCACCTTATATTGGACCATTCAACGCCCTCGATTCAGGTCAATTTTAAGATTTAGTGGCTAAAATGAAATTATGTAAAAGTTCAAGAACCAAAATGAGATTTAAATAAAAAATGTATTGATTGTGTCTGGCTCTCTTGTAAACCAATCAGAGGGACACTGTTTATGCAGAGAATTTGCACAATGTCAAACCTCAGTCAAGTTCAAACTCGGTCCTAGCTCCAACTTGGAATGCAACGGGAAAACCTGCACAAGAGGGCAAAATCTTCGACGCTCAAGTCAGTAAGTAGCTCTGACTCAATATTAAGTTCGAGGAGAAATTCGATACCTAATGGTAAAATGAGGCCCTCTATTTATAGGTTTAGGCTCCGACAACGGTTGTTGTAGGATCGAATGACAACACTAGAGGGGGGTGAATAGGGTTGCTTACTACTTTTTAAAAATTAAAAATAAATTCAAGGTAATAAACAATTATGCAATCAATAAAAGAAGATTAACAAGAAGAGGAAATATTGAACAAACCTATATGCAATCTACCAAGATTCAAAGTAGATAAATACTGAATTTAAAAGAGAGAAGAGAAGAGAGTGGTGACACCGAGAATTTTTATAGTGGTTCAAAAATTCCTACTCCACTCCCCAAGTTTCCTTTTTCGGTATTTTACTGCAGTGACCCTCTTACGGGTGAGAACCAAACCGATCGACTCTCTTTTTGTCCTTGACTAAAGAGAAACCCAAGATCAGTATGTGTGTTCAGGATCTAACCAATTTACCTTTCTCACAACCTAAGGTGTACACACACCTTAATACAAAACCCAATTTGAAAATAAAGAATTCAAAAGCACAAGTGGATTACAAAAATTTTGCACCAAAGTAAGGGCTAAGAAACCACACTCTAATGAATTTCTCACAAAAAGATAGACAAGTTATGTGTAGGAGAGAATGAAGATTTTGCAAAAGTTGAAAGAAGAATTTGAAAACAAAGGACTTTGCTTTAATAGTTGGTGTGTTGAATGGTAGAATTTGGTGGCATTAAATAGAATTTCGATGATGAATTTTGGCCATTGGATTTAGGGCAACAAAGGATGAATGATGTAGATTAAGAGGTGAGGTAAGGAAATGAAATGAGAACATAATTATGTGATTAAAAGAAATTGGTGGAGATTGAGAAATTATTGAGATTGGGAGTGATTGAGAAGATTGAGAGTGATTTTTCTCTTGACTTGTTTTGACTATAACTTTTTCGTTTAAACTCCGATTTAAGTGATTTGACAGGTGTTGGTTTTGTCTTTTCGAGCTCTACACCATGGACACTTTGAAATACTCAAATTGTTAGATTATACTTGGTTTGTGATCATCAAAATATTTAGTTTGATTGAAGCCATAAAGCTAACAATCTTCCTCTTTTTTATGATGACAAACCACTCAAGAAAGTACATTTTTCAAAGTGGCTTATTCTCCCCCTGTTGTTATTATCAAAAATAATTTCCATGAAATTCAGCTCTCCCTTAATAAGGTAATTATTGCATGGTAAAAAAAATTCTCCCCCTCAATTATACATACAGAAAAATTATCTCCCTAACAAATACGTTTAGACAATTAAATGCGAATGATACCAAGTGCAAGTCTATTCATACAAAATGCTTCTTCATTTAATGGTTTAGTAAGAATATCTGCTACTTGTTTTTCAGTGTAAACATAATTAAGTACAATATTTCCATTTTGCATATGTTCTCTATGAAAATGATGTCAGATATCTATATGTTTTGTCCTAGAATGCTGAATGAGATTCTTGGTTAAATTAATTCAACTAGTATTATCACAAAAGATTGGAACATGTTCAAAATTTAAACGAAAATCACGCAATGTTTGTTTCATCCATAAAACTTGAGAAGAACAGTTAGCAGCAGCAATATATTCAGCCTCAGTAGTAGATAATGCAACAGAATTTTGCTTTTTACTAAACCAAGACACTAAAAAACTACCCAAAAACTGGCAAATTCCACTAGTATTCTTCCTATCAGTTAAACTACCAGCAAAATCACCATCGAAACAGGCAATTAAATCAAGAGATGCATTCTTAGGATACCATACACCTAAGTCAATAGTTCCAAGCAAGTATTTAAAAATTCTTTTAATAGCATGAAAGTGTGATTCTTTAGGACATGATTGAAATCTAGCACACACGCATACACTGAACATAATATTCGGTCAACTCTCAGTTAAGTAAAACAAAGATCCGATCATACCTCTATAAGCTTTTATATCTACATTTTTACCTTTTTCATCTTTATCAAGCTTTGTGGTAGTGCCCATCGGAGTCTTTGCTATTTTGGCGTTATCGAACTTAAACTTCTTGAGCAGATCTCTTGTATATTTTTCTTGATTGATGATGATTCCCTCTCTAAGTTGTTTGATTTGAAGCCCAAGGAAGAACTTGAGTTCTCCCATCATGCTCATCTCAAACTCACTATGCATACACTTAGAGAATTCTTCACATAATGAAGTGTTAGTGGCACAAAAAATAATGTCATCTACATAAATTTGCACTAACAAAATATCATTTTCTTTGGTTTTAATAAAAAAGTGTAGTGTCAATAAGTCCCATTTTAAAACCTTGTTCAAGCAAAAATTTACTCAAACGGTCGTTCCAAGCTCTAGAAGCTTGTTTAAGACCATAAAGAGCTTTCTTTAATTTAAAAACATGATTTGGATTTTCAACACTTTCAAAACGAGGAGGTTATTCAACATATACTTCTTCCATTATAAAACCATTTAAGAAAGCACTTTTCATATCCATTTGATATAAAGTAAAGTTCTTATGAGATGCAAATGCAAGCAACATTCTAATTGATTCAAGTCTAGCAACAGGAGCAAAAGTTTCCTCATAATCTATTCATTCTTCCTGACTATATCCTTGTGCAACTAGCCTAGCTTTATTTTTAACAATATTACCAGACTCATCCATTTTATTTCTACAAACTCATTTAGTACCAATAACAGGATGATCATTAGGACGTGTGACTAATTCCCAAACATTGTTTCTTTCAAACTGATTTAACTCATCTTGCATAGCAATTAACCAGAATTCATCAACTTCAGCTTCTTTAAAAGACTTTGGTTCGATTTGAGATACAAAAGCAACATTATTTAATGCATTTAAAGAAGATCGAGTTCTTACCTTTGGGGATATATCACCTATAATTAACTCCTTCGAATGGTGAGTTAAGAAACTTCAATCCTTAGGAAGGGTTTCCTCTGGCACTTGTTGAGTCTCATTTACTACAGCTTCCGAGTTATTATCTTTAAATTCAAATTCTCAAAAAGCATTTCTAACTCATCACTAGCTGAAACTTGATTAGCAGTAATATGAGATTCATCAAAAACAACATTCATTGACTCTTCAACTACAAGGGTTCTTTTATTAAAAACTTTATATGCTTTACTACATGCCGAGTATCCTAAAAATATGCCAATATCAGTTTTTAACTCAAACTTTCCAAGTTTCTCTTTACTTTTCAAAATAAAACATTTGCAACAAAAAACTTTGAAATAACTGATATTAGGAGTTTTATCATTAAAAAGCTCATAAGGATTTTTATTCAAATTGGCCTTATTAAAACACAGTTCATCACATAAGAGGCAGTATTAACAGCTTCAGCCCAAAAATATTTTGGTAGATTATACTCATTTAACAAAGAAGTAGCTAATTCTTGCAAAGAGCGATTTTTCTTTTCTACAACATCATTTTGTTGTGGTGTTCTTCGAGAAGAAAAATCATGAGAAAAACCATTTTCATCACAAAACTTTTCAGAAGCTGCATTGTCAAATTCTGCTCCATGATCACTTCTAATTTTTTAAATCATAAAACCTTTTTCATTTTTAATTTTCTTTGAAAAACTAATAAATGCTTTTAAGGCGTCATCTTTATGAGATAAAAATAAAACCCAAGTAAACCTTGAAAAATCATCAACTATAACACAAGCATAATGTTTTCCACTTAGACTTGCAACTCTAGTAGGTCCAAATAGATCCATATGTAATAGTTGCAAAGGCCTAGAAGTAGAAACCATTTTCTTTGCTTTATAGGATGACTTAGTTTGTTTACCCATTTGACATGTATCACAAACTTTGTCTTTTTCAAAATTTAATTTTGGAAGACCTCGAACAAGAGATTTCTTGGAAATATTTGAAATCAAATACATGCTAACATGACTTAATCTTCTATGCCACAACCAAGAATCATCATGCATAGCAGACAAACATTTATTATCAACTGGGCAGTCATTCAATTCAATAGTATAAACATTTTTATCTCTATTTCCTACAAACAACATTTTTCCATCACAAGCATTTTCAATTATGCAATTTTTATCATTAAATACTACTTTATAACTTTTATCATATAATTGACTAATACTTAAAAGATCATGCTTTAAGCCATCAACAAGCAACACATTCTCAATCATAAATTTTGAACCATTACCTATGTTACCTTTCCCAATGATTTTACCTTTTTTATTATCGCCAAACGTAATTAACGTACCCTCCATCTTTCATTTCTAGGTGTGTGAATTTTGTGTGGTTTCCGGTCATGTGCTTTGAACACCCACTATCCAAGTACCACTTGTTCTTTATTGATCTCAAACATACCTAGAAGAAAGATGATACTCAAGATGTAACTTTAGGTACTCAAGCTTGTTTGGGTCCTTGAGGGTTAGTAAGCAAAAATTTAGGAATCCATCTCTTTTTATTTAATGCATCATTTTTCCTCAAGTTACAAGCATAAATTTTATGACCAAGTTTTTCGCATGCATTGCAAACAATAGTAGACATTGAGCTTTCTTTAACAAAGTAGTTTACAAATTTCTTTTGTTTTTTATGAGGTTTATAGCCTAAACCACTTTTATCAAAGATAGCTTGTTGTTTGCCCATCATCATGTCTAAGTTCTTTTTACCGTATGTAAACTTTAAAATAGTAGATGATATATCTTTATTTTTCACTTCTAATAATTTATATTCCTCTATCAAAGCATGCAAATTTGACTTAGACACAACAAGATCTATTCAATTTGATCGTGTCTGACTCTCTTATAAACCAATCAGATGGACACTGTTTACGCAGAGAATTTGCACAATGTCAAACCTTATTCAAGCTCGAACTCAGTCCTAGCTCCAACTTGGAATACAACGGGAAGACCTGCACAAGAGGGCAAAATCTCTGACGCTCAAGTCAGTAAGCAGGTCTGACTCAATATTAAGTTCGAGGAGAAATTCAATACCTAATGGTAAAATGAGGCCCTCTATTTATAGGTTTAGGCTCCGACATCGGTTGTTGTAGGATCGAATGACAACACTAGAGAGGGGTGAATAGGGTTGCTTACCATTTTTTAAAAATTAAAAATAAATTCAAGGTAATGAACAATTATGCAATCAATAAAAGAAGATTAACAAGAAGAGGAAATATTGAACAAAATATTAAAGAAAACCTATATCCAATCTACCAAGATTCAAAGTAGATAAATACTGAATTTAAAAGAGAGAAGAGAAGAGAGTGGTGACACCGAGAATCTTTATAGTGGTTCGGAAATTCCTACTCCACTCCCCAAGACTCCTTCTTGGGTATTTTACTGCAGTGGCCCTCTTACGGGTGAGAACCAAACCAATCGACCTTCTTTTTGTCCTAAGCTAAAGGGAAATCCAATATCCTTTTTACTGGTTCAGGATCTAACCAATTTAATTTTTCACAACCCAAGGTGTACACACACCTTAATACAAAACCCAATTTGAAAATAAATAATTCAAAAATACAAGTGGATTATACAAATTTTGCACCAAATAATGGCTAAAAAACCACACTCTAATAAATCTCTCACAAAAAGATAGACAAGTTATGTGTAGGAGAGAATGATGATTTTGCAAAGGTTGAGAGGAGAATTTGAAAATAAAGGATTTTGCTTTGATAGTTGGTGTGTTGAATAGTAGAATTTGGTGGCTTTAAATAGAATTTCGATGATGAATTTTGGCCATTGGATTTAGGGCAACAAAGGATGAATGATGTAGATTAAGAAGTGAAGTAAGGAAATGAAATGAAAACATAATTATGGTGATTAAAAGAAATTGGTGGAGATGGAGAAATTATTGAGATTGGGAGTGATTGAGGAGATTGAGAGTGATTGAGGAGATTGAGAGAAATTTGTGGAAATGGATTTGTTAGAAATTGAAAATGTCACATGTCATCTTCTGATTTGTTCGATTGTTGGATGTCAGCTAAATATATCCTCTTGATGCCACATGTCAACTTCTGAGTGGTCCACTTGTCCATGTCACCCACCACGTAAGATTTGTCCACTTGTCCATGTCACCTCCACTTAGGATTTTTTTCTTGACTTTTTTTTTACCATAACTTCTTCGTTTAAACTCCAATTTGAGTGATTTGACAGGCATTGGCTTTGTCTTTTCGAGCTCTACGCTATGGACACTTTGAAATACTCAAATTGTTAGTTTATACTTGGTTTGTGATCATCAAAATATTTGGTTTGATTGAAGTCATAAAGCTAACAGTCGAACTTGTTGGGTTGAGTATATCGAACCTGGATAATTTATCTTTAATATTGGTGATCTTGATGAGAAAATTAATGGCCAAGTCCTCCACCTCGGAAGGTGCCGAGATGGACCTGCCTGGAAATTCATATGGGGATATTCCCTTTGGCGAATCACTGTCCACCACGTGGCACTCAGGTTTTCTTCCCCAAAGAGATACTAACAACCATTATTAATGTTACCTTTCTTTTTTAGGTTCCCTCTTGTAGCTCTCATTATAACCAAATTTTATTATTTCTTTTAGTTCCACAAGTGGTAGCATCAAACTTTCAACATTTAACTTTATAAATGGTATATATTAATTCAACAAATAAATATGTGAGTGGAGATTTGAAATTTCAACCAGAGAAAAACGTATTGGTGTCTTAAGTACTAAGCTATATATTCAAATTGGCGAAATATTTAGATGTCTTAACTACATCAGCTATATCTATGGTAACTAAAATATGTAATGGGTAACTAAAATATTTGCAAATATAACAACAACTTTAATGATTAAAGGCAAAATACGACTACCAGTAGAGAATATAAGGAAAGATCATCTCAAAGTGAGCTTCTTTTGTTACTTTGAAAATAATCAGTGGCTGACCAATTAAGCTAGACCATAGTGGTACCTAATTGCTTGGCCAAACTACAGATAGCCTCAAAAAGGTTAGACATTGAGGTACCGTGCTAAACCATCTATAACCATGTAACAAACTCTACAAACGGTCTAACAAAACGAAGACATGATACGCACTTATTTGATTCCTCATCTTCAGAAGCATAGATCGAATTCTTATTGACTTGAGTTTCGGTGTGTCTGTTTCTTTTGTGCAAATCTTTCCTCACAATATAGCTTGCTTCGAACAGCTCGATCGGCTAGATCTGCCTTACTCGTCCTCTCAAAATTTGGTATAAACATTTGGCAAAATATTTGAAATCTAATTTTCAATTTTTTTATTTATTCCAATTTTACCCTTTCCAAACTTCAGGTATACCTATATCAAATAATATGTATCACATTGGTATATCAAGTATATAATTATTTGGGTGGTTCATTATTAGTATATTAGACTTTTACTTTTTTCTTCGTCGGTTAAACTTCCAAATTTTTGCTTTTGCAAATTGTCATGGATTGCCAGCAATAAATCTTTTTTTAGGCCATCCGAGCAACATATCTAGTGTAGATGGGGTGTGGCCTGTGGCTAAGAGGATTAGAGCACGTAGCTACCTCGATACGCAATCAAATCCTCTTTTTTGAGGATCGAACCCATTCGTCCATCGAACTATTTACTCGATCCCAGATATTTCTAGAACACCTAGATGTAGAAATATAAGAAGAAAAATATTCTCTTCTTCATCAAAAGAAATGATATTTTCGCAAACAGTACAACACATAAAAAAATTAACTAAATTTGTCAAGATTTCTCAAGTTCTAAATATCTTGAAACTCCTCCATTTAAAATTTGACTTAAGCGAAATGCAATAAAATGAAGGAAAATTCCTGTGATCGAATGAAATGGATAAGAGACTCGCGGGATTGATGTAAGGGGGTGGAGATGACTATACGGATCATTAGAGACCTCTTGAATCTTCTATTTACCTTTTTTTTTTCTACTTCTATTTTACTCTTAATACAAACCATAGTAACAACAACATTTATATTAATATATATCATATATATATTGATAAATATAAATATATATAAATGTCAAAGCCTAGCGGGTGCCAGATTATAACACCACAGCATAACAGAGGTAGCCATTATGGCCATTCAATTATCGTAAAATACCCCCTCCTCCTCCCTCCTCCGCCCCTATCTCTACCGCCGCCGCTCGGACCCTCCTCCAAAACCTCTGCTAAACAACCCCACGCACACTCAAACCAAAAAAGAGAGAGAAAAAGAAAAGAAAAAAAGCACCAAATTTTGGATGTTTTTTGTGTATGGTTTTGGGGTGATTCTAGAACTGGGCGGCCTCAAAGGTCTGGCCAAACTGCCAGTTGGAGGGTGCGGCGTTGTAGGCTGTGAGTGTGCGGCCGTCGCTGAGGGTGACTTGAAAGGACAGCGCCTGCCCGTTCAAGTAGTTGTTGCTCTGCCAGTTCTGGCCCCAGTTTCGCGACATCGCTTGCCACCCGGTGCGTGACCCCTTTATCGACACCGCGTGCACGTCCCCCGCGCCGCCGACGTTCGTTATCAAGACTAGGTTGAAGTACGAGTGGCCGTTGATTGTGAACCGTACTCCCCCTTTCTTCATGCAGGGCACCCTATTTTTCAAAACACACACTCACGTTCATTTACATTTTTTCTTATCGGTCAGGATCAATGTTGTTCTTAATACTGTTAAATGTTTGACAACTTAGAGAAAGAAATATGAAGATAAAGATTTTGTCTATTTTCCAAGGTGAGAGGACCTGATTTGAGAGCAAATATTTTCCAAACTTAGGTGCTGGTAGTAAGACATAAAAACGAAAGGATGATGTTTGGCTCGTTAGTGGTGATAACCAAATTTTGTTCTTGCTACCATTGAAAATTTAACAACTCATTCTATTGTTTTTGTATTTCTCTCTTAATTGTCAAAGATTTAACGATGTGAGGACAAAATTTATCATTATCACTATTAAATGTTTGACAACGGGAGAAATATGTAAAAAATAGAGAATTACTAATTTAAGAGGGTGGGTTGTCAAACGTGTAATAATTGTGGTAAAGATAAAATCGGTCCAAATAAAGAGTGAAAGTATTTTTCACATAAAAAAATTAACTAATTAAGAGAGATGAATACATCCAGAAAAAGAGAATATATAACAAATAAATTCTCAATATTTTTTACACCGGTAGGTATTCTTACCTACCAGTATGCACTTAAATTTTATCCATTTTTTAATGTCATTAAAACTTGGAAAGAGAGAAAAAATTCTTCCTATATGTTTTTCTAACCTTTTTCTTTTTTAATTTTTGATGAATGTGCAATTATGTTTTAAAGTAGTTTAGGATCAAATTAAATCATAGTTGTTTTTTTAACCCCAATCGTTCTACTAGAGAAATTATAACAAATAAACAAAAAAAAATTGAAGTAAAAAGAAAATTTTGCTTCCCAACTATTTTGTTCTCTGTCTTTGGGTTCTTTATTGTTAGAAAAAAAAAATAATGGAATGCATTTCTTAAATATTCATGTGATTTTTCAAAAGATTTATGTAGTTTCATCTCAAAAAAATAATCTAACGTTATGATTTTTTTTAAGTAAACATTGTGGTCGGTCAAAAAAATTATTAAAGTGTTCTCATTTTAAAACATACACTTTCTTAAATTATTTTAAGAAATTGTTCTCATTTCCACAATTTCTTAAAATACACTTTAAAAATTGAAAAGAAAAATATATGTGAAAAGAATAAAGGGATTGTTTGCATTTCAATGGGTAACAAAATTAGTAAAAATAATTTGTTGAAAATTAAATTTTGTATTTAATAAACATGGACAAAATTGTAAAATTACAGATAAATGGAATAAATCAGATAAACCATCACATTTTATATTTATAAGATGTTAAATCTTAGTTGTGTGCCAAGCTATGGCTTAATATATATATGATTGAAAATTTGTCTTATTATAATTTAGACACACAACAATAAATTAGTACAATAAGTCCTCTAATAATTTTTTTGGAGTGTAATATATCAAATCAACTATAACGTTTTTCTTTTTATTTATTTTTTATTTTTATTTTTGTCTTTTTGTAGAGTACATTATTTTGCTAAATTTTAAAAAAAAAAAAACACACACACACACAGTTTTTTAAAGGGCCCATTTAAAAAATGTCAATTTCTGGATAACTTTTTTTATAGACCAACTCTTTCTAATAATTACAAACTTTTTAGTCATTAATTAATCCTATCCAATTTAATATATAATGAAAAGAATTCATAGATAAAAGTACTATTCCAATGCATATGAATTTGTTAATGCAATAATTAGTAATTATTTATATACTTATTTACAAATTAAGATCCTTGATATGATGCTTTATTTATTATGATTTATGCAATTTATTCAAAATAGATATTGGATCTGCTTCAAATAATGATTGAGTGATGGGATTATAAATAAAAACACCTATTATTGATGTAATTATATAGAATTAGAATATATTACTTCTTATAATTTTGTAGGACAAAAATTACTCTCTATTTAACATAGAATCAGATCCTTTATTTTGAAAATCATGCTTATAATCCATCAAAATTTTTAAAGATTTAAATCTAAAATTCCAAAAATCTATTTTTTGAAAAAACAAAAATATCTAAGATAGCTAATAATCCATTAAAAACCAAAGTTTGTAACTCATAAATCTAAAAGAAAAAAAAAATTGTTAAACAATGGTAACCATAATGAACATTCCAACCTTCAATTTTTATTGAATAATATTTATCTTAACCAATCAAATTTTACATTGAATTAATTTCAACTTTTAAAATAGATGGTTATTATGGGGTTTAATTCATTCCTTCTCAATTCATTCTAGTTCCTTTGAATCGATGAGCTACGATTACATTTAATTTATTAAACACAAATTTACGGAGAAAATATATATTCTGCCCCCACGACACAGTCAAACCACAACATTCCTTCTAACTGTCTAACGCAATGCATTTTTATGAATAATATTTAGATACGGACTATCATTAAAAAAAATGATTGCTATTTATTTTTTTAAATATTTATTCTCTCTTAATCCTAAAAAACATATTGTTGAGACCAACTTATCTATCAAAGGCAATAATAAGAACAGACGAATAAAAATATGTCACGTCAAAGAGTGAGTAGAAGGTTGGAAATGAAATACCTTCGGAAGGAGACGGGGACGATTCCGGCGCGGTACTGGGCGATCTGGAGGAAGGCAGGCTCAGCCATGTCGAAGTGCTGGAGCGGGGGGTTGCACCAGCCGCCGTTGTTGTTGGGGAGGGCGAAGTTGGGGGGGCAGAAGTTGGTGGCGGTGACGGTGATGGTGCCGGGGAGGCACCACTTGGGGTCGTTGGTGCATGTCATCTCGTAGCAGGCGCCGCAGCTCAGGCCGTTGTTGAACAGCGCCGTGCTCAGCGCCACCGTGTTCGTCCCGTACCCTTGGCTATACAAGTTTCCGTACCCACAAGCTCCACCTACACAAATCCATCACAATAGCCGCCCCCAATTCCTCAATTCTCTCGTCAATATAATACCACTATTGTGGTTGTTTTTATCTCTCCATTGTTTATGAAGTTTCAATTTAGACCATTACTTTTATTGGTCGACGTGTTTAATGTGTCTGATGGTAAACTTACGTACGTGAGAGTTATGATGCTAGACGAAATTGAAATTTTGACTAATTTTTTTCTAAAACGTAAAGGATATGTAACTTTAATATTTTACTATAGAGACCAAATCGAAATAACGCTCAAATATTAGGGATTAAAACATATAGTTACTTTTTTATTAATTACCTTGCGACTGGTTAATTATCGTGTTACGTAAGCTTACTTTAGCCACATTTTGAAACAGGTATAGTGTGAAAAAGGTTAAAAAAAAAGGCTAAATCAAAACAGAATTCAATTCAAACAAAATGCTGAAATATTAGAGGCTAAAACCATGTACGTATACGAACTTACCCATAGTGCCAGATGCATCGCCACCGCCGTAGAAGGTGGCATGGCCGCTCTGCCAGCCGCCGTAGTCGGCGGCAGTGGAGCCAAAGTAGAGGTGGAGGAGGAAGAGAGAAAGAAGAAGAGAAGAAGCCATATGGGTAAAGTTCCAAGTGTAGTGTGAAAGGGTGGGGCTTTTGGGTTTAGAGGTAGAGGAGAGGAGAGGGGAGATTTATATAGGGGAGAGAGAGAGAGAGATTTGGCAACAAGCCATGTGTGTGATACAAAAACAAAGGGCTAATTTTACTTTGGAAAGAGAAGGGAAAGCCACATAAAATTGAAAGAGAAAGAGGAAGGAAGAAGAAGAAGAAGAAGAGAGAGAGAGATTTAGAATTATAATAAGAGCACATGCAAATGTTTGGGATTGGGAAATTTGGGATAGCCTCTCAATCTTACCCCACACCCACATGACGGTGATGAGAGAGAGAGAGCTGCATCACACACTGCAAAATTTTCACATCTCTTACTTCAAAAGCTTTGAATCTATTAGAAAAATGTTTGAGGAGGATTCTAATAGATTCGATCTTCAGAAAATGTTTATCCAACGGGTTTTGTTTAAGACGTCGAACTTATGTTTCTCTTCATGGATTTGTCGAATCTCGTCATTTGAGGTTTATTGGACAAAAAATAAAATCTCAAATTCACTCTACTTCATACAATTTTTCTCTTAAATACGGATTGTTTACTAAACTCGATCCAAGCTTTACATTCTTAAATTTAAAATGTTGAACCAACGTCTCAAACACGCTTTTTTTTTAATTATGTGATATGTAGTCTTTATAAATTTTATAAGGATATATTTAATTATGTGGATATGTAGTCTTTATAAATTTTATAAGGATATCCTAATATATAATAGACAAAATTTGTGATAGACAAAATTGTAATTAGTTCAAAAGATCTATTTGAAACTTTTTTAAAATACAATGTGAAGATAAACTTGCATAACTTTCAAAGTTTTAAAGTTCTAAAAAAATATTTGTAATGGTATATTATATATATATATATATATGAACTAAATAGACGTAATTCTGAAAGTTGGTAATTTATGTTGTGTTTTGATTTTAATTATTATCTTTATTCCATTAATTAAAGCATAAATAATTGTTTGAAAATTATAGCCACTACTAATACCTTAATAGTTGAAAGGTGCGGTTTAATTTCAGTAAATATATATATATAGATAAAATATTCAGGAGTTTCATAATATAATATATATATATATATATATTTGTCACATGGTAATATCGTAAGCATTATTGCAATATCGAATTATTATTATTTGATTAAAATACTATTTTGATCTTGAAATTGCAGTTTTGGTTCATTTTAGTTCACGTATTTTCAACTTTGATTTATTTTAATTTCTTTACTTTTAACATGTTCGTTTTGATCTTATACTTATAAAAGGTGACCATTTTTTCTCTATTTTTAAAATTTTAATTCAAATTCTTCCCATAACGGAAATCCATTTATACAAATTCGTAGTGATTAAATGAGATTAAAAATAAAATGGTTTTACTAAAAAATAATAATAAAATTAAATAATCAAAATAGTCATCTTTTAAAAGTACTTGGATTAAAATGAATATTTTGCAAGTATATGAACTAAAATAAACTAAGGTTAAAAGTACATGGATCAGAATGAACCTTTCGAAAGTACAGAAACAAAAATGAACCAAGGTTGAAAATATAGGAACCAGTACAGTATTTTAACCTTAATTAACTATTATTTTGGTGAAGAAATTTATTTATTTCCTTTAATCATTCATTACTTTTGTTTTTGGTCATTAGTCACACATTTAATGCCTTGTTGGAGTTCAAAAATAACTAGTAATAATAGACTTGTACCCACATGAGAGTACAAAGTTAACAAGTGGTTAGAATATTAATTAAAGTGACCCATCAAATGTGATTCATACTCTTTATCTACCTACCATAAGATGTTAAAATAATATTGTTCTATTTTTTCAAAATTTATGTACATTCTAATTTGATTTCTAAAATTTAAAAGATTTTATATATTTATGTTATTAATATTCATGGGTTTCATCGCAAAACAAATTGGTCGATGAATTTGTTGGACTCTGATACTACATTAATATTGGGATTTCATCTCAAAACCAATTCTTAACACATCCCCTTTCAATTTAAAAAAGTTATACCGCTTGTTTTCTTAATAGTTTAATTTTTACCATCTTAAACTAGATCTAGGTTATTTTCTAATTTTTGTTGTACAATCAAATAGTAAAGTAAATTGGTAGAACGAAGTTGTTTTTCTTTTTTCTTTTTTCTTTTTCTTTGAAAAAAAAAGTTCCAGTTAAATAAGGTTAAACCATATAATTAAAAGTAAAGTGAAAGAAAGAATGAGAAATCATTTTACAAACCAAATTAGTCCTTTGGGTCAAAAGTTAAATTAGCGTGTAATAAAGTGATTTTGGTGCGGTTATTTTTCTATTATTGTAAGAAATAAGCCTCCTTTTTAACCTTTTTTACTTCTCTTCTTCTTCACTCTTTGCTCTTTTGAGAACCAAATCAATTTGTTAAAGCAAAATATAAAGTAAGAAAAATAAATGTAAATAGTAATTTGGGTCGAAAAACAAATAAATTATTCAGTACTCTTTATTTGGGTAATTTGTAATGGATACCTTTTTTTAATTACATTTTAATTAACATTGACATTTTTCTAATACTTTAAAATGATTTTCTTTCCTTAGATGTGATTTTCCTTAATTTAAAATTTGTAACAATTTAGTCTCGGTGGTAAATGTTTTTATTAAAATTAAGTGTCAAATTTTATCATATAACAATTTAATTTTTCTAATTCATAAATATATTGGATCATCCTTAATTTATCAATCCATACATACAAGAAACTTAACAAAAAATGTTTCATAATAAGGATTAAATCATTACCAACTTTAAATTACAATGACTACATTGTTACATGTTAAAATTCAAATACTAAATTGTTACATACACGGATTAAAAAGTATTTTTTAACCTTTTTTTATGGTTTCTAAATAACAATAAAATTATATATTTTTAAAAAATTAAAGTATTCATAGAAATTTCTTAATGGTGCTTGCGTAATCCACAAGAACTCTTGACCTGTTTCTTTTTTCCAAACCTTAATTAATGCACCGATAACTCTGACTCATTTATTATAAAAGATTAATAAATAAATAAGAGGAAAAAGGGAAAAAAAAATGTCATATGTATGTGTCGGTTTCCATAAAATAAACATGTTGGGTTGGTACCTTTTGTAGATTAAAAAATATGTTTTTTTTTCTTTTGGAGAAACCCTAGGTTACATATATTTGATAAATAAGCAGTACATTTTATATTTGAAAAAAATAGTTTGGAATATATAAATCTAACTATGTTTAAATCTGAATTCAATTGAATGTAACAAATAGTAGAATTGTGAAAAAATATCTCCCACTCCAAGTCTTTCCTTGGGTTGGCTCCGATGTATCGAGTAGGGTTTGATCGGCATGTTTGGCTCAGGTCTATTCTAATGATCTAGTCGGGTAGTTCAACCCAATCTACTTGACCTTATGATTCGACTCACATCACTTCTCTATCCTCACTTCAGGTAAACTTTACTATATTTCATCTATAACACACTAAAATTTCAAGAAACATCGATTCATTCGTTCCTCGTTTAAAGTTGAATGATTGAAATATCTTAAATTCGAAAGAATTGAAAAAGAAATCGTATATATGAAGTAAAACTTTACGTATGATTTTTTCGAGTGATAAGAGTCACTTATTTGTTAACTTTACTTTTACATAGAGTTGCCAAAATACGCTTAATTCCAAAATAAAAGAATCACAGTTTATACTTGGTATTGACCCAAAGATACCAGAGAATATCTCGTAGCTTTAGTAAAACTATAAACAATAATTACAGTCACGTCTTCATTTTTTTAATTCGTGATTACCCTCTCAAACTGATACAATTAAGTACATTGTTATAAATTTATAACTTTGTGACAGCAAAAAAAATAATAATAATAATAAATAATTAAAGATTAAAAAATTGCACAAACTACCTGTAGGGAAATCAAGTCACTCTAAGCAATTTTCCCTTTCACAACTATATTCAATTAACTAAGTAAATCACACAACACAGAGAGAAATATAAGAAAAGTAATCAACAGCACAAGAATTTATACTAGTTCACCTAACAGATTATGAGTTGTGTCTAGTCTTCCGCTCAAATACGTATTGGTTCACCCCAACAGATTACGTCTAGTCTTCTGCTCAAATGCGAGTTTCACTAAAATAAGATTAGATTCAAGCACTCAAATATATCTCCCAAGAGATATTCACCAAGTCTCAACAAAAACTGTATAGTTTCTAAGTATTATAACACACTAGACTTAGGTACATTGATATTGATCTCCCCAACTCTGCTACCAATACCCCGAATTGCTGTCTCAAAACTGCCACATAAAACTGATAATTTCGGCGGCTAAAAGCTAAAACTTGAAACTGCAATATTTATAACGTCGATACAACGCCTCATGGTATTACAAATGGGAAAAATTATCAGTGCGCCTCCATCTTGACAGCACTGCGGCTCTGCATCCTGGCATGTAGCTCCATTTCTTCATTTGTTTTCATCCCTCTTCGTCCCAACGCGTCCCTAACTCGTTCGACAACGGTTTGACTCCACCAATTCCGACGCGTCTCGACTCGCCCCTGACTCGTTCCAACGTCGATTTGACTCTACCAATCCCAACCAAAAAAATACTATTATAATAAAACCTTTGAAATTTATCAAATACTTATTTCCCAAACTTACAATCTTTTTTGCAATTATAGACTCAACTTCCAACAGAGTTACGATGGTAAAAGAAGTTTCTGTTATATTAATTTAATAATTCAAGATAAATAATTCCATGCTTTGGCTTAGCTAGAAATTTCCCTTTGTCTCTCTCTTTTTTTTTTTTTTTGAGTCAATAATTTAATTTGTCATTTGCTTTGAAGTGTCTTAGAGATTTTTCTTGCAACAAAATCTATGAGTTTGTCTCTTTATGAACTTTGTTATTGCTTTTGCTTTTTCCTCAATCAAACTTTGTTTTAGTTCAATTTTTGTCACTTTCAATTTAAAAGATAAACCACAGTATTATTTCTTGATGGATGACCTAATTATTTTGGCATATAATAAACCTTCCCTAAAGATTAGTTTAAAGTGGGTATGGTTTTTAAAGTTTCATTCTATTTTCTTACCTTAGTAAAAGAGTAATATATATATCACTTTAAAAAAAATTTGTGGTCAGTGGTTATGTAACAAATATTGGTCAAAGTCGACATGGTTGAGGTAGGTTGACTGGACGCGCTAGACGTTCTAGAATGAATCGAAAAAGTCGCTTGGCAAAGAAAGTGCTCAAGTCAGTTTTGAGTTCGACCTTAGTATTGACGTAGTTAGAATGTGATACCTGACTGAAGAGTGAGACCTCCTATTTATAAATTTAAGTATCTGACAGGGAATTCGACAGGCGGTTGGGGGTGTCGGGTCAAAGATCGGCCTGTGAGGTGCACATGATCTGGGTAGGTTTCAGTATCTTCCTCTCCAGAATTTGACTAAGTGTTTCAGGTAGTTCTTGTGGAGGAACGAGCATCTAGGACCTGGTGGTCACGTGATAGTATCGTTTGACGCCTCCAAGAGTTAGTATTTGAAAACGAGCCACACGAGTCTATTAATTAACGTTATCTTTTGTACTTTGATCAAAATAACATGGTTCCTAGTTTTTTTTCGAGCAAAAATAATGCATTTAAAACAAAACATCACATTATTGCCTGATAGGATGATGACGAGACTTTTATAAGTATAAAGACCGAATAAGCTTATCGTCAAAACTTAGAGATGATTCCTAACGATAACTAAAAATGTAATTTAACTCTAACGATATGTAATAGTTCAAATGTAATTTTACTCTCAATTTTTTATTTTAAAGTTCAATTTTTTAAAAAAACTAATCTTGACGGGCTATAACATTTGAACGATAAGAACTTAATATTTTAAAACCCTGTCAATTAACTCGCGTATGAGAATTAATAAAGTCAGCGGGCACTCTTTGTACTATGATAACATATGGTTCTTAATCGAATTTCATCAATAGTTACTAGATTTTAACATTGTAACTAGGAAAAGATTGATAAGATTGGTTGGATGTGACCCTACCATCAAAAAGATTGATTGAAGAATTCAATGAACTTATAACTATATACTATTATTCTCCTCTCCTAATTACATCAAATTTTTAAGGTTAAATCACAATTAATTCAATCCATGCACTTTTAAGTATAGTTTTCAATTAGCTTCTAAATTTTGAAAGGTTTTAATTTTGACTTTCAACCTTAAATTATATTTAAGATTTTTTTAAGAAAAATTATATTTAAGGTGTTGTAAATATTATTGTAGATCAAAATATTGTCAATGTCTCAATTTTAGAGAAACTTCATTATAATTTTGATGTCAAAAAGCTACAAAAATCAATAAATTCATTAAAAAGAACTCAATTAATAAATAAACAATTTTAGAAAAGTTAAAATTTCTTATTAGTGCAGTATAATAAAAATATAGATTCATCTCTATATGTCGATGTCGAACTCATGGATATATAGAATTTTTTAAGGCAATATACATAGACTTGTAGGCATTTTTATTTAGTCCCTATGCTTAATGTCACCAACAAAAAGTCTGACGTATGATATGATCATTTAATGGATATACATGTTTACATTAAGGACTAAATAAAAACACAATTAATTCAATTTATAATTTACCGATTAAATAGATACAATATTCAAAGTGTCGGGATTGGGGATTAAATTTATAATATTAACCACACAAAATATTAAAAAAAAAAAAGCAAAGGTGTTAAAAGAGCACGTAGATGTGTTGGAAATGAATGGTATGAAAAGAAAAAGGTGTGGCCTCCGATTGTACAAATGTTTACAAGTGATTAAATGCAAGAGACCAAATTAATACCTTCACCCAACATATATGAATACGACTGTTTGCCACACCATCCATTTATGGAGTGTTCCACAGTGCTCTTTCATCGTCTCAAAATTGATCGGTTCCAACAGTTCGGTTAAATTATAAGTTTGGTCATTTTCTAATATATTTAGGAACTTATAAGATTTTACCTATCTGATCCCTGTACTTTAAAAAGTTATTAATTCGCTTATTTTAATGCCTACATGGTATGACAAGTTGATTTTGAGAAGGTTTAGACGTTTGATGGCGTAAGCCTAAGCTGACTGATTTAACAACATTTGAACTTCTGACTTTTAAGAGGTTAGTATAATGTCGTGACCAATTAAGTTATGTCTAAACCAATTTTAGTTAAATATTTTTTTAAGTATAAAAATTAAATAAATATAACCCTGAAAATTTTAGGACCTATTAGAAACTTTTTGAACTATAAAAACTAAAAAGCTACAATTCTAAAAGTTCAAACACGTAATTGAAACTTAATAGAAATATTGTTCTTATATATACTATGAACGATCATCTACTCTTAACTATTGATGTGAAACATTGTTCGCATTCTCTACCATTTTAACATATATGAAAGTAATTTTAACTATCATTCGTCCACCTCGATATGACTACAATTTCACAACACTTGTCCAAAAGCCAAAAGCACAAAGGTACATTTCAAATAATCAATTCAATTGATAGATACTCATAAAGAGAAGTAGTTAATTTCCAAACACACCCAAAATTAAAATTTGAAAAGCACTTTTAGCCATATATCTCAACCTCATGAAAGATTAACAAGTGTCCTTAAATGGTTCAAAAAGAACACACTTCATTAAAATGGTCATTGTCAAGAAATAGTCATCAAAATGGCCTAAGAATAGCAGCCACAAATGTCAGCCACATGAGCTTTTCCCTTAGATGCAGATTTAAGGGCTATTGGATTGCAGCCCTACCATGTGCCCTTTAATGGCAGCCCCATGGGGGACCCCTTCATCCTTATAATTTGGACAATTTAGTTATATTTCTTGCCCCACCTACCTGTATGTACATACACTGATACAAGGCTTACAAAAAAAAAAAAAAAAAAAAAAAAAAAAGGCCCTTCTTCTGAGTCTGTACAAAGCAGTTGCAAAAAAACAAAGTTTTCTCCTCCTCCAAAAGAGAAAAAACAGAGAATTAAAGACAAAAATGACCATCATCATAATCATCAACATCATTGTTTTGGCTTTCATTCAGAAAATCCACAATAGTCAGAGTCATTCTCATTCTCAGGATCTTAAAGAGTATTCAAAACAAATCTATGGCAGCAACTTTGGACCAAGCTATGAGTTTGACTAATAAAGAATGGATGAATGAACAATGTAAGCAAAAATAGATTGCTGGAGAGAGCTTCTCCTTTACCAAAAAAAATCAATGTTTTTGAATGATAGCAAATGAGACTATGAAACAGAATTCCAGCCAAGAGAAAGCTTCTCCTTCTATCACAAGAATAATTTTATCTATCCCGTCGGGTGCCAAAGGCAATTAATGGAGAAAAAGAAGACATACAAATGAGGAAAAGTTTTTGTCTGTCAACAGGGTCAATCTATGAACAAGCCACCTTTACCGGGAGGTCAATGCATAGGTTGGCGAAAAATTGGGTTAAAATGTGCTGCTACTTTCACTGACGGATATGGAGGAACCTTCTGACTTTATTTCTGCACCTCTGCTACCGATATCGAGACCCTGTAATCGGCTAATAGGATCCTGGTGGAACATTTCTGTCAAGGCATGTGGCTGGTGGGAGGTAACAAACATGGCTTGATGCGGGTTCGGGAAACTAGACTGGAATGGATGAACTTGGGTCCTTTGCGTCCTGTGTGGGTTGTGTTGCACAGATTGTGGTTGGTGTGGAAAGCAAGATCGGGGATATGAAACTTGAGGCATTCCAAAGTTATACGAATCTGTAGCTGTCATTACTTCTCCGGTAGCAACCTTGAGCCGCTCAACTTCCTTTTTCAATGCTTCATTTAGAGCTGTATTTTACGTAATGTCATTAAACAAATTTGTATTACATTACTTTCATTCGTCGGTAAAGGAAAAATACCACCTATATGCACAATTAAAGCTGGCCCCCATGGCCAAGAAAGACTTTCTCCTGCTACATAAGGCGAGGTTGAAGTATGACCAAATTAATGTGCAAATATAGACATCAATAGCTTTTAAATTCAAACATCTATTTTAAAAATCATCAAAATTTAGATAACGCAGCATCTAAGTAGGTGAATTTAAACTGGACCCTACTCGGACATAACAGTTACGAATAAAGAAAGAAATACCGATAGCAGACATGAACAAGTGGATATCAGATTATTCATGGACATCTAAAAGCAAAACAAAGGGGGTCAGATCTCTAATAATACATAGCCAGGGTCTACGTGGATGCATACCGTCACGTAAATGAGCTTGTTGTTCCATAGCTTGTAAGCGAAGTTTGAGTTCCGTGTTTTCAGTTGAAAGCCCTGTAGTATCTCTCTGATAGAAATAACAATGACAAAAGATGAAATAATCGAAGGAAAAAAAAATCTTTCAAAAGAAACAGGGAAAGTTACAGTGATTAGACAAATAGTAAACTTCTCTGAAGCATGTGTTTTTATTCATATGCTTGAGTGATCAACTCCTGACCATGCAAAATCACTTAACAAACACATCACAATATTTGAAAGTTAGATGGCAGTGATAACTTGGAGAACTAGGCTTAGCACAAGATTCTAGTGCATGTTGTGCATGCAGTTAGAATCCAAAGAGAGAACTTTGTAATGTTCCTCTTGTTCTTATTTTGACAATATTCATGCCATCAATCTTGCTCCTTTATTAGGTTGGGTATCTAGTCCCCTAAATTTCCTATTCATTTTGTAACTACTTATAAAAGAATTTGTTTCTTATAAATAAATTCAGAAATATATTTTTCAGCATAAAACCTTATCGAGAAGAAGGGTTTGTGAGGTGATATTTTTGAGAGAGTGAGAGAGGAAGAAATGATGATAGGAAGGTGAGATAGGGGAAGGAAAGCCACAGTGAAGGTAGATTTTGGTATTCTATAAGGAGAAAGTGGAAGAGAAACTTAAAAATGAAAAAGAAAAAGAAAAAGAAAAAAACAAAGTGAGACAAGGAAAGGAAAGAAAAAGTGATGTGATGGATGGATTTAAGAACTCTTTTGGAACTTCTACTTGTGCACTCACTAATAATGCCTTAGTCTAACCACCCTTTCCACTTTTTCTGTTTACAAACATAAACTTTTAGCAAATTCCCATTTGTATCCTCTTTCCATAAGAACTACGGGGAGTCTCCATCATTACCTCCTCTAAAAGCACCAACAACCTTTAAGTGAAGGTCATTAAAATGGAAAAATATATGAAATATTCAGTCACATTTTTATTCTTTTTTTCATAAAAGTAAACTCTATAATCATTTGAGAACTTTCACCTATTGCTTTTTCAGGAAAAGTTGAATCATAACGTCAACTGGAGTATATGTTTGGAAAGTTTCAAACTAGCTGCCCCAGCCCATTTATTGTGGAAAAAGAGTTTTTTTCTTTAATAACCGGAATACCATGCATCATGCTCCTACACCCTAAAGAAGGTTTTAGATCTAAAATTTTTATCCCTCATGAGTACCTGTACCAGAAAGAAAAATCATGAGGCTGGAAGCTAGTGCAAATCACTTTACTGGTTCTGTTTTCATAGTTCTAACTTCTATGTTCACAGTGCAGTGAATACAGGCAACAGCCTCAAATTTTTAGCATTCACACAATACAACCAATGGAAACCCCATGTTAAATTATTGAGCTTAAACCAAACTGTGAAAGACTTGTCCAAGGAGTTACAAAAAAAAACAAAACAAAAAAAAATCAATTGACCTCATATCAAAATAGGAATAGTTACAAAGTGCTCCAGCTATATAATTTCCTAAAGCTTGGTTTCTAATTAGGCGGGTGGGGGGGCTATTTCAATAGCCAAAATAATAACACCCACCAAATCACCCAAAGGTCTTTTGAACTCAACATTAAAATGCTCATATCTAACTAAAAGCATCTAACATAACATAGTCAAAGAACTACTCACAAAAATAGCCTCAATTAGCCACAAAAACACTCGCAACAAGCTACAAAACTTTCAAAAAATAAATAAATAGTCAAGTAATAAAATATATTAATTTCACCACCTAATTAAGGCTCAATTTGATGAAATTAAAACTTTAAAAGTTAAACTTAACTCACTCAACTGAGTACAAAGGTAAAAAACTATAATTTCCTATATCTTAACTAGAATTCCAATTTGTCATGGTTCATGGGCATAAAAGTTTATTAAAAGAAGTTTAAATCATGTTTCAAAGTTGATAAAGAATGTCAAAACCCTAAAGTTGAGAAAGAATGATATAAAAATCAAAGAAACGCCAATAAGCAATAGTGTTTCCATGTTCAAAGTTTCAAGTACATTCTTTTAAATGAAAAGTCTCTGTTTACTTCAAAAAAAAAAAAAAGGAAAGGACTTCTCTAATCTTTTATTTTGATAGATACCATATTGGGTTGTCATTGTCAGTGATACTATATAATATGATAAGTTATTCTAATCTGAATTTTACATTAATATTACAAAAATTTAAGTTTGTCTCTCAAGAATTTGGTTAGAAAATATCTACGTAAATTGAAAAAACAACATCCAATTAAACAGAACATATTATGGAAACATTGGGAGGAGGGGGCTCTATCACCTTCCACACCTGATCAAAAGAAACTTTTCAAAAGTAACAGAAACAAGTACTCAGTGGACCAGGTTAAGAATTGGAACTCCTATCTTTTAGTGGCATGTGGTATTTTCATCTCACATGTGTGGATGACCACGATGCCACTTAAATGGGAGTCGGAACTTTGCTCCCCTATACCCAGGGGCACCCACACCCGCCCCCAAGGCCCAAACCTAGGAGACATCAAGAGTTTTTAATATTATGTCCACTGGAAAGTTTGAACTTGAGACCTCTAAGCCAATACGACCAAGAGATCCAAACCCTTGCCAACCAAGCTGCCTCTTGAGGACTCCACAATGCCCAATTCTCAAGGTTTTTCTCCAAACAAAATCTATTTATTCACTTTTAAGGGAAAATATTCAATAGAAGTAAGTAAATATACGTACAAATGTACATATATATGTAAGAAAATCACTTAAAAGAAACAACAGAGTTTTTAAAGATCAAAGTTGAGTTTTTTCTTTTTGTGGGGAGAATGTTATGCTTCTTCTTTGATGGCCTTACATAGCGACTTCTATGATTTATCTACTTTTCTTATTCATCTTGATTGAAGGCTTTCTGTATAATCCCCTTGCTTAGGTTTGGAAAGGAGATGTCTTTATCTCCTTGGCCATTTTTTGTACCTAAACTCTTGTGACCTTAATGGAGATCTCTTGTCTTTTACCACATAAAAAACTTAAAGAAATCTCTCAGCAAGGCCAAGGAGTACCTAGTGTTCGCACTAAAATGTATGAGCAAATAATGGGCAAAAACATTGTTTTTCCCAGTGCTATGTGTAATTTCAGACTGTATATATAATATGCCATTGATGATAGCAAGAGCATGAAATGAGCTTGGTGAAAAATTAAAACCTGGTACAATGTGAGCTGCGCAGAAAGAGTAGTTGCTTCAGTCTGAAGACTTTGAACTTTTCTCTCAAGTTCCATTATGTAGCGAGCTTTCCTCTCTTTTGACCGAGCAGCAGACTGTCTATTTGCCAAAATCCTGAAAATTAAGTACAGTTTTATTAGCGCCCATATCTCAAGTATTTTAACAAACTGGAAACAGGAAAGACCACACAAACAACTGCATTAGCAGTTCACCAAGCTCCAAACAGAAATCAGATCTAGAAGATATAGATGAAGCAAATACATTCTTTGCCATTCCCAAAATATATATACATATATATAATAAGGGGGATTATACAAAGCAAGCAAGAAATTAAGCCAAGACATTGAATAAAAAAAAAAAAGTTAAACTAACACGTCAAAATATCATGCCCACCCGCTGTCGATTCAAAAGGTTGGAACTTGATTTGCAATCATTGGATTCGAAAAACCATAGGTTGGCTTAATGGTAATTGGGATAAATGACAAAAGTAGAGTAACTATGGAGTTTCGGAGAATAGGTTCATATCCCATGGCGGCTGTACAATAACTTACTAAGATTCAATATCACGAGAATCCCTCATATTGAACCATTAAAATAAGCCTCATATACAACCAAATCCCCAACAGTACACATAACTACTGATCACAGATTCCACCTTCATACATCAGAACTTCCTTCAGCTATCTGAATTTGAAGTAATTCACATTTACAAAGCTTCCAGGGAAAACAACAATTCTTCTGTCGTAGAATCCTCCGGGAGATGATACAGCGAAGAAGCAAGAAGAAAACATTCAAAAATAACAAAAGAAGACTGCAATTCATACTTTGATCTTGTGGCCACAAATCAAAGGGTCAATCCAGAAGCAACAAAGTTGATATTGAGAATGAGATACATACATACAAACATACATTGTATTACAGAATAAAAAGAAATGCACATTTTAAAAGAACGGTACCGTAGCCGTACCTCTTGGCTCGCTTAGGATCAATGGTCCACAACTCAGCAAGCTTATCAGGATCCATGGCCTTCTTAGCCTCAATAGACTCCATAATAGAAGAGCCATCCGCGGAATTGCTATGGCGGTGCCTGGGCCGGGAGATTTTCTCCCCTTCAACATTCTCCACCGGCGGACCACCGACACCGGCAGCTTCAGGCTTGGAGGGCCCATTTTCGATTCTGGATCCAATATTCTCGATGTCCATGAAGGTGCACAAGAGGTCGTCTTCGAAGCCCAGATCTCCAAATCCAGAAGATGGGGCATCGAAAGGGTCGGAGACGAGATCGAGATCGTCGGGAATCCGGAAATGGACCTCGGAATGGGCGCGGCGGTGGAAGGAGCCGCGGAATGGGGTGGGATTGGAAGAGGAAGGCATTGGAGAGTTAGAGGAGACGTGGTTTTGGAGATGAGAACCCGGATTTGGATTGGTGGGATCCTGCATTTCCATGGATTTGAAGGTCCAGATGCTACCTTCTTCGTTCTTCGTTCTTCGTTCTTCGTTCTTCGTTCTTCGTTCTTCGTTCTTCGTTCTTTGTTCTTCGGGTAATCAAAGTGGGTGATCCATGATGATGATTCTGGTGCTCTGTTTTGGGCACAGAGGATTTTTGGGGTTCTTACAAAATTTTTGATTTATAAGAAACAAACACAGAAGAAGAATAAGAAGAAGAAGAAGAAGAACCAAGACGGTGTAGTTGGAAATTGGAAGAAGGAATATATCCTTATTCCATATTACCAAAACCAATTGCCATTTGCCAATCTCTCTCTCTCTTTTACAGTTCAACTAACGAAATTTTTAGTTTATAGTTTTTTGGAAATGAACTTATGTTCTATGATATTAAATATCGTTGACATTTCTATCAATATGTCGATATTTTTTCGTTCCACTAAACCTGATGAGATAAATTGACATTTTTAATATTACCACAAAAAAAATTGATAAAATATTATATGAATTATTTTAAAAAAATTAACCTTTCAAAATTACATCTACTAAAATGAACCGAAGTCAAAAGAATATAAAATCGTCTACAAATCAAAACTAAATATTATTTACTGTTGTTTTAAACTCATGTTGACTCATTATAATGATTTAGGTCTTAGTACTAATACTTATTTGTTTTATTTAGACCTTGTAATTTTTAATATTTCATTTTTGCTTTTTATGTTTCAAATATTCTATTTTAGTTAAGAGATGGTTTAATTTTTCATTTAACTACTTAATTTTTCAAATATTTGTCTCATCAATAATGTACATGTTATATTTCTATTAAATAATTTACTTGAAAAATTAATGATAGAATTTAAACCAATAGTTGGTGCAAATATTTCAAACACATAACGAAACAATGTTTTAAAAAAACCAATGATTATAAAATGCAAGACTCTTGAAAATTACTATTTTTTCTATATCCATACTATAAGATGTTTTGTTAAAAACTTTTTGTTAGATAAGTTTTGTTAAAACTTGAGTTTTTATTCATTAAAAAAAATTATTTGTGATACATTTGAATAGTTCTATCGAGTTCAAGAAGAAGAAAAAAAAGTTGTCATCTAATTAATAATAAATCTAATTAATAATATATCTAGTTCGTGAAATTTGAACATGGTGTCAATTTAATCTCTAGAATTTAACCAAAAACATCTATTACATCTTTTAATTTTTAAAAATGTTTCTATTTGATAAATATGTTAGATTCTCAAGGAAGCCAAATTTCAAGAGTGAATCTTTAATAAAATATACATACGCACGTGCGAAGTTCTTTAATGATTTTCTTAAATAAAGTGTTTGTTTTCAAGGAAAAAAAATGCTTTCGAATAGAGCTTAATACTATATCAACAAGTCCACTTTGTAAATATTAAAAACGAGTTTATTCAATCATTGATGTGGATGTAAGAGCTATCTTCTTTAATGAAATTTTCTTAGATTAGATAACGACATATTATATACATTATAATGATATAATTATACGTGACTTTGACCTAAATTACTATAGACTCATGGGTCAAGTGGTAAAAGACAATCCATTCAATATATACATATATAAATTTTAGTACAACATTATTATATGAAGTTGGAAGTTTGAACATTGGACCTCGAGGGAATGAACAAGATGCTTTAACAGTTAATCTATGCTCATAACTAGTGGCACATCCAACATGCTTAAAAGTTCGAAGACATGTCTTAAATAAATACATCACCGATGTCACAAAATAAGTTAGACCATTTTCATAACTAAGAAGCAAATATTTCACTCGAATACTAGGTCATATTGTTATGCATATTACGCTATCGATAGGCCCTTTTAAATTGAAACACTTGGCAATTTTTTACCACTCTAGGTAATTTAGCAACAACAAAGAGAAGTTGAGGTTCAAGTAGCCAGAGGGGGAAAAAAACCTAGGATGCACCATCATTGAGCATTTTTTATGCTAGGTTTAAGCTAGTAGAGGCAATTTGGTTTCATTTAGATAACTCAATGGCAAGATTGTTAGCCAATGAAGATATGGTTGCTTGAGACACACCTCTACTCCCACCCAAGTACCATTTCTTGATCATCTCGACCACATTCCCGTTCTCGACTTTCATCTTCGCGTCTTCTTTCCCTTCACTCGAAAACTCGATCTACAAATTCCACGCTTGATTCTTCAGAAACCATGTCGATAACCATTTCATTCATAATTTTCCTCTCTTTACCTTTCTTTAAAGATTCTAACTTCCCAATTTCAAAACAACACATGTTTTCGATGATTACTCTCTTTTTTTTTCCGGTTTTGTAATTTACTTTTGATTTAAATACTATTTTTATACATGTATTTTTTACTTTGATTCATTTTAGTTACTGTACTTTCAACTTTTGTCATTTTTGTCTTTATATTTTCAAAACATTCATATTGGGCCATTTACTTTTAAAAAGTGACCAACTTGGTCTTCCTACCTGCAAAATTTTAACACAAACTTTATACTCAACGAAAACCTTTAAACCAAATTTATGGCTAACATTTCAAAAAATTTAGTGAGTGAAATATCATGTTAAAATTATAATCAAAAGAAATAAGACAACAATGAAAAAGAAAATCCCAAAATGGTCACTTTTCGTGAGTACAAGAACCAAAATGAACCAAAACCGACCAAAATAGTATTTAAGCATTTGCGTTGTTGCTATAAAAACATATTTTTGGACAGAGAAGATAAAATAGTTTGTTACCTGAGCAACGGGTGTTCTTGCAGCTGGTGGGAAATGGAAATGGAAGTTCAAAACAGAGTGTGTCTTCAAGTAAATGGACTGAAAGAATTCAACAATTTTCTCCAACTGAGCTTCCTCTTCTTCCTCATATTTGTCATCAGCTGCCAATCTATCCCTCACTGCACTCTCCAACTGCACTCCATATTGGGACCCCTTTATCTCTTTTATCACCACAACTCTTATGACCTTCTCCACTGGAGCTGCAACGAGTGGTTTAGGGTTTAAGATTTACGGATTTTGAGTCTCTCGATTCGAGTTGTGATCAGAGATCAAGAATAGATAAAGATGTTAATATTTGATTGGGAGACAATTTGATCTCTCCGTATCAAATTTGAGTCAAGACATCTCGAAAGGTTTCTAAACTTTCAATTTTATATTTGATAGGTCGTGTCTAATAAGCCTATACAACTAAGATCTTCTGTCTAATAGATTTATGACCCATAAGTCATTTTTTAAAAGATTCACATACTAAGACAAAAGATTCAAAGGTCGACCTACGGAAGGAGATTTTTCCCAACTTTTTTTAAACCATCGAGAAAAACTCCTTTATTCCGACAGTTTGAGAAAGGTCAGAAAATCTTTTTCTCCTTATTGTTTTTGAAAAGTCGTCGGGTGTATCCTTTCCTGACGAACTTTTCCGGGCTTTTTTCCCGATGCAAATATTACGTCGGAAAAAGTTGCTCCCCGATGTTATTAAGGTTGCATTAGGAAAAATTCTTATTTCTTGTAGTGGTCAAAGCCCCTCACTTTCGATAAATGATAAACTTACGTAATACTTAATGAAATGACAAAAAATTTAGAAGAGGAAAATTTCATCTAGGACAGGAAATTTACTCTCTTGATAATCTACCCCTTTAAGTTTCCTCTCTACTTCACTAAATATTACGCCATGTATATTTGTCACTGGCCAATTCACCAATACTGAGAGACTAAATTAAAAAATGTAAAAATATACGAGACTAAATTGAAACGGTTTAAACAATAGGTACATTTTAAAAAGACACCAAGGTACTAAAACATAAACTTAATCTAAAAAAAATTACCAGAAAACTTCCTAAATATTCATATCGACTCGACTCGATTTGTTTCGAGTGAAAACTATTGCCCCGCCAACTAGCTAATTGTTAAGATAATTTGATGTATGGGAAATGAGAGTTACCAGAAACAATAGCATCAAAGAAGTCATCGTCTTCCTCCAAGTCCTTAGCTGGTTTCCCCTTCCATTGCTGCAAATGCTCCACAATTGCAGGCTCCAAGTAAACTCCAATGGCCGTCAACTTTATTTGCAGAAAATGAATCTCAATGTCTGTAATTCCTGTTATAATAATATTCACCGTCATCCAAAATTTAGAGTTCAATTGAATGAAATTAAAAGATTAAAATTGGACGTCCAACTAAATAAAATAGAAAATTTTACTAAATATAGTCGCCATACTACCACTGGCCCTCCAAACCATTGCCATTGGATGTGTTGTTATATCTAATTTTGTACTTTGTCTAAAATTAAGAATCCTTTTTGATTAAAGATGAAAAAATAATAAAAATTTAAAGCTTCGTTGCTAACATTTCGTTTTTATTTTATGTTTTCAAAAATTTTGCTTTCTAATAATTTTTGGTATGTTATTTACTTTTCTAATTTCATAAGCTACTTTTTTCTTTTAAAATTAGCTTAAATTGATTTTGAAAATATTTTTAAAAGATAGATAACAGAACAAAGAAAAATCATAAAGAGGGAAGTAGTATTTATAAACTTAATTTTTAAAAAATAAAAAACAAAAGAGAGAGGTATAATCGTTTTGTTTTAATAATTCTATTTTTAAAAATTAATTATTTTAATTTTTAATCAAGATTTTCTTAAAAGTTTTTAAAAGTAGAATACAAACGAATAGTATTGTTATGCTAACAAATATGTGTGATTTCTAAAAATATAAGAGTAAAAACTAAATCATTATAAAAATAAGGCTTACTTTGTTGGATAACCCATTCAAATTTCATTTTCTATTTTTAGTATTTTCTAATGAAAAATAACCCTTCAATTTTTATTTAAAAAAAATTGAGTCAATTTTTTAAGTAATTCATTATCATGTTTTCATCTTTTAACATCAAACTTTCTCCTAACACTCTATTCTCGGACTAGATGACCCATTTTCTCTTTCAAACGTATCTCTTCTTAGAATTATTATAGAAGCTCTATTACCATCCAAAATGAATGGTTCATTAATTTCTCGCCCCACAACTAATGAATTAAAAAGAAAAATAATCACTGTTTAAGTAGGGGTGGATTCGAATCACTCCCTAATTTCCTACTAATTTCACACTTATTTTCTACTAAATTTGAACTTAATGTTCTTATTTCTTATTTCTCCTTTCTAGTTAATCTTTTTAAGAAAGATTTCCAAAATTGAACATTGGAGAGTGAGAATTCAAAATTCGAACCTACGACCTTAATGAAAAATATATGTCTTAACCTAAGCGATGCTCAAGTCGGTAATACATTTTTGTTTTTCTTTATTAAAAACAAGGAAATGAAAAACCAGAAACAAAAACGATACTGAGTCTTAAATCATTACAAATCTTAAATTTCAACATTTTCATCCATCATTCTATAAAAGTCCACCGATCAAACATATTTTTGTAACCTTTTTTTTAATAACCCGAAATTGATCCCATGTGGTTTCGCCCGTTGAATCTCTGTAACTAGAGGTGTCAACAACAGCCACCCAATATACCTCTAGATACACGCCGGTAGGGCCCTGGAGGGGTATCCCATTCGGCCCCAGGCCAACCACACTACCACCCACCGTTAGTTTTATGTTTTCAAATAGATGAAAAAGGCAAGATGAACTATCCAAACTTTTGTTTTCAAAGAACAAAACATCAAAATCCAAAATCTTTAATATACGAGATCTGAGTCTCTGCAACTAGAAATGATCAGAATGAAGATGGATTGACTCACCATGACCCAACAGAGATAAAGGCTTCGTCGTTGTCCCGACGATCTGCTTCGGGAAAGCGATTTCTTCTACCACCTCCACTTCACTCCCCACTGTTCATCATTTTCCATCACAAAAAAGCCAAAAGAAAATCAACACGATTCAATTCCATTCAATTCACACACACAAATCTAAAACAAAAGCCAAAAAAAACCTAATTAAGTTGATTCAAACGCCCAAATCTGGGTGCAGAAAGCGGAAACAAATTATATGTAACGAAATTGCGTAGGATGTTTCTTTGAGACATTAACACAAACAGTTGGCAGGCGTAGAGAAATATTGGGAAAATGGTGCTTTATGTAAACAGAAGAAAGGGAAAAGAAGACATACTGATCTTGATCTGGCCGTGAACAATGAAGCGGAAGAAATTGTTGAGGCGGAATTGGAAATGGAAATGGAAATGTGAGTTTAAGTTTCGGTAGCCATCGCCATAAATAGGCATCTATCCACTGTCACCCCATGCCAGGGTAGGTAGAGCGGACGCCTAGCTTGGCCAGGTCCAGGATCTCAATAGAAATATCGACAAAAACGTTAATGTGGTTAAATATTTCTAAAAAAAATGGTATGAAATGTTCTTAATATTCCATTTTTTTCTTAATAGATTAGAATGTATTAATATTAATGTGATGTTTGCATTAGTGTTGTTTTGCTGATCTCAAATTTATGGATATATGAAAATGTTAACGATGTATGCAGCCAACTCCATTTGATAAGGTTTCAATGTGGAATTTGAGTTTAATTTTAATTTTAGATTCTTACGATTTTAAAAGTTTCAATTTGTAATGGTTAAATCTCAACTCCATCATACACTTGTCACAAGACAATAGATATTTACTCTATTAAATATGAGAGACGTTCTCAATTTACATGAGAAAAACAATAAGAAAACCGATGAGTTTGATTGATAAAATAATGGTTTACGATCATTTGAGAGTTTTAACAAAATAATAGAGATTGAAATGAAACTTTTCTACCGACCTCATATCAATAAAGGCAAATCTTATCGTTTAACCTATTTTCTTTTTATGTTTCAAACTAAAAAATAACGATAGCAATTTTTATAGGCATAGCTATTTTGTTTATTATATATATATATATTTTTTTTCTTTTCTTAAAATTGCATATATATCATGAATTTGTGTTTTAACAATGATGTGTTCATGTATCGAAGTCTAAATATTGAGTGTGGATGAATAATAATTAGAGACTAAAATATCTATTTTGAAATATTAACGAACAAAATATTGTAGCTTAATGGGTTAAATATCTTGCCTCCTCATAAATAGTCGTAAACTCAAATCCATACACCCTCGTACTCATGATGCTATATTCTAAAAACATAGAAATTATGTAAAAAAAAAATTGTCCTTTTCAAGAAAGAAAACATAACTACAATCTGGTATATGTTAATTATCGTTGAACTATGTTTGTTTTGGTACCTGAAATTAATTTATTGCGTGGAAACACCTCATTCTTTACATTTTCTCGATAATTAATGAGTAGTTATTATTTTGTTGGGCATATTTCAAGCCTCACGTTTGTAAACCAATCCCACCATTCATTTCACCTACCTCTCTTCACTGGTTTGCTTTAACCCTTTGCCTTTCACTACTTTTTCTCTCTCTTTATTTCTCTTTGAAATGTGCTATATTGAATTTGGTTACATTAAAGTTCTGGAATGCTAATTACATATTGACGCGACATATTAATTTGATTAAGAATAATGATATGGCAAATGAGATGATGTCGCAACGAGTGACACAAGAGAGCAGACAGATTTGACAACGAGTGACAAAAGAGAGTAGGTTAGGTAGATTAAAAAAAAATAGAGGGTGAGTGTGAGTCGGGTGAAAGAATCATGTACTTTGTCTTGTTGCTACATATAGAAATTTTTTTTTTGTCTATCCTTATTTTATGTGTTGGCGCATCTACTTATGTGTGTCGCATTATGCTAAATTGATGAGTTCTCAACATGAGTTTAACTGAATGTATTTACTATCTTTTTTCAATTAAAAGTTCGCAAATCTTCTCACCTCCCATTTATGTTAGTAAAAAAAATTTAAATTCAAATTAACATGTGATATCAACATTTAAATACTAATATTAACATCAAAGACTTTAAGAATTAAAATGGAAGGTTGATCTAATAAAAAATTTTAAAATTTTTAAAATTTATAGACTAAAATACAAGTAGTTCAAAGACTAAAACTATAGTTGAATAAAATAAATATATACATATATATGTGTGTGTCGGGAAAACAATAATGAAGAATATTTTTATTATTATTTATTTTTTTGCAAATAATTTAACATAATCTTATTAAGAGTATACGTAAACACTGCAACAAAAATGATTATAAATGCCAATGAGATTTTCTATACTATTCTTATTTATTATTTATTAATTGAATGGTATTTAAGTTTGATACGGGACTCATAAATAAAATAAATATATCGCTTAATAATGTATCAAATCATAAACGAGAGTCTTGTCTTTTTACCAAAAAATTAAAAAATCAGTTAAAAGATTAAATTTTGAACAAGTATTAAATATATTCTAATTTATCTGTTTATGCTTTTTTTTGCCTTTTTTTTTCTCACATATCCGTTTATGCTTTTAACTCAAATGATGATTAATATGGTATTATAAGTTTATAACATACCATCCCAATATTAATAATTTAAATATTGAAATTTGTGAATCAAATTAGTATCTACACCTACACTACATGTGAGTGGAACTATTAAATATATAAGATTACATATCTATTTTATCAAAGGGTCAACGAGATAATCAAAATTAAAATATAACATTGAGTCGGTTTCGGTTAAAAAATGTCAACTTATAACTCAATTTGAGTAAATTAAACCTCTTAATTTTAAGAATGAAATCATTTTTTTATATTAGTGTTAAATAAGTGGAGTTGGGGGATTCGAACCTATGAAATCGTGGTCAGAGATATGTGTCAATTACCACTTAGCTAGGTTGGTGTTCACTTTCAAAAAGTCTTTCTTATTTTTCCGATGCCCATATTTAATCCATTATTTATCCACCAAAAGTTAGAATATGGTTCTAGATAGATTATCCCAACAATCTTTTTGAAAGTTGATTGTGTCACAAGTGATTGTGGATTCATTTATCTTTGTTTTATAAGAACTTTGTTCTTCAATAGTTTCCAATTTGTCCCTAGGAATCAAAAGGATCACCTTATGATAAATGATCACAGGACTATTGAGTATATGAGTCGCATGAGATGGTTCTATTTTCTCAGCTTCCTAATTTGCTAGATTCCTATGGAATTAAGGTAAAAAAAGAATTGAGAAATTAAATTGGTCATACGCAACCATTGATGAAAGGTTCCATGAGATTGAACAGTTCATTAGTCTTCCGAGGACCAAAGTACTTTTCATGTCAAGCAACCAAAGAGACTCCGCAAAGAGGTATTTGGGGAAGAGATGAACTTGCATGAATATGGCTCGCTAAATCCACTCATATGTTAGCTTTGGGCATCTTACATACTCTTCGACTCGCATTCCCTTTTTTTGCTACAATTTTTTTTTAAAAAAACAATCTTAAGGATCCTACATTGAAAATATAAGCTACCTAACAAAAATTTATAATAGACATCCGCTACTCCTCTAATTGCTAATTGATTTTTGCTAATTGATTTTGAGATGAAAATCATGAATATTAATTAACAAAACTTAAAAATTAAATATTTAGAGGGAGGAAAAGTGAGAAAGATATTTTAAATTATGAAAGAAAAATACAAG
Source organism: Momordica charantia (assembly GCF_013281855.1). Taxonomy (NCBI): domain Eukaryota; kingdom Viridiplantae; phylum Streptophyta; class Magnoliopsida; order Cucurbitales; family Cucurbitaceae; genus Momordica; species Momordica charantia. Next base: position 24,241,674 of record NW_028275167.1, on the reverse strand, counting down.
TAGATGAAAATTGAAAATTTTAAATAGAGAAAGAAATTTTAGAGAGGAGAAAACCTAAAGATTGGTAGGAGTGGTGAAAGAAAAATAGTGTAAAAAAAAGATTTTGGAGAGTAGAAACTTGTTTCTAGCAAATATTTTTTTAATTTACTTAAGATTTTTTTAATACAATATGTTGGATGAAGAGTCGTAAGTACGTTCTTGATCAGTTGAGTTATATTCAAGTTAATAATTTTAAAATATTAAATTATAAGTTTATTTTCAGACTTTAATTTCTAAAAAAGGAAAAATTTAGACGAGAAAGATACTTTTAAATTAGGAAAGAAAAATAAAAGTAGGTCAGTGATATTTTTGGAGAGATCTTAAAGAAAGGAATAAAATTTGAAAGAGAGATTCCACGGAGTGAGTGGAGTGGAAGAAAAAATAGCCTAAAGAAAAAAAAAGCTTTTTGAACATAGAAATTTGTTTCTAAAAATTACTATTTATCTATATTTACTTAAATTTAAAAAAGTTTAAAATATAATTTTAGCTACTAAATTAAGTCCTTGCATTTTAAAATTATTTTTGTTAAAAAATTAAACTTTAAATAGTGTAAGTCTTAATTTTCAATTTGGTACTTAACCGGTCTCGACTTTTAAAATGGTTCTGCCACATTTTTAAAATCTTGTGTCTAATGGTCATGTCAACTTTAACAATTTATTAAACATTTTATTAGACATAAAATTTAATTCTAAATTTTAAATATTCGTCAATGTTATATTGATAGATAAGAGATCTATTAGACAGAAAAAAAAAATTAAAGTATATTAAATAATTTTTAAAGTTTATAAATCTATTAAATACAAATTTAAAAGTTTGGTGAAAGAGAAATTAAATTCATTATAAAAATCTATGTTTTCAAAAATCAAAAATAGAAAATAAAAAACGAAATAATCATAAGAGATATCCTAAAATTTATAATAATTTATTCTTATAATGTATCGTTCAAATTACATGAAATAAAACAATTCATAGCACGAGGCACAAGGTGATATAAGTTGTAAAATATTGACAATCCAATTTCTCAAAAAAAAAAAAAAGAAAAGAAAAGACAATCCAACAATAATTTAAAGAAAAATAATAAGAATTCCATCCCATTCAATTCAATTCAATTAAATTCAAGATATTTTCATGGGTACCCTCCATTTTTGCTAATCTTTTGGCGATTGTGCAGTTTTTTCAAAATCCATCCCGCTCTCTTCCCATCACTCCAATTCAAATGTCACCAACTTTTTTTTACCCTTTTTTTTAATTTGCAAATTTTCAAACTTTGTTAGATCTGTAGCTAAAAACCCTAACCCACAGCGTCTTTAATCAGATTCTCACTCTCTATCCCTTCCCATTTTGATGCTTTATTGAAAACTTGGACACTGCGCGCGCTAATCCTTTGAACTCGCCCCAAAATTTCCCTCCTTTGAACAAACGATGCCATCATTTTGATTTTCAGACGCGATTCTCTGTGATTTGAACTGGGTTTAAAGCTTATGGATGATCGGTGCGATTCAAGAATCGTTTCTGACCCGTTTTTGTCCACACCCAGATCGAAAACGAAGGTGGGTTCTTTGGAAATTAACTTGTTCTACAGTGTCGAACAGTGAATTTTTTCTTCTTGTCTTTCATTTATGCTTATTTGAATCGGTTTCCCCTGTTTTAGACTTTGGGAGAGAAGAGGAGTAGTGGCGATTTCCAAGAACAGTGTGAGGCTGATCTTAAGAGGATAAAGTTGCGAGATTCTGGATCCATGTGTGGTTCTCAAGGTTGGAATTTTGAATCTGAATTCTGGGTTCTCTTTGAAATCTTTATTAGAGCCTTATAATCTTACAATTCTGATGAGAAAAATGTTTGGTTCTGAACCTTGCTTTGAAGCTTTTGTTGGGTTTTTTTTTTTTTTTTGGTTGTTGCTGGTTTTGTGATTTGCCTTGGAGTGGCTATGGAGCTGTATTATCTCGTATTCTTCTGCTTTGTTTTTTAGTGCCTTTTGTCCTTGCTGAGAGTTCATTTTGAATGGCTTTATAGCCCTTTGTGTTGTTCTATTCTGTTTCCCATCAAGATTGTTTTTTTAATTCTCAAATTGGTGTGGCAGCAATAAGTTTTCATCATGGGAATGGTTTGAAAATGGAAGAAGCTAGTGACGAATGTCGGTTTGGTGAAGAAGAGAGGTCTCGTGCAATTGATGTGCCTAAAAGATTGGATGTTAACTCCTCTCTGGCCGAAATGGCTGGGGCAAATGCATCTGTGGAGGCTGTCCGCCCTACCCTTAGGCCACTGGATCTTAATACTGAAGTTTGTGTGGCTAAAAGTTCAGGTTCTGATAACATGGATTTGGCTAACATTTCTCAGAAACAGCGTGGGCTCAGGGACGACAATGGCACTCGTGTAACTGCAAGAGGAATTGGTTTAGATCTTAATGTAGAGGATGTTTCTAGCTCTATAAACCTGGAAATTGTTCACCCTTTCAAGAACTGCAATGAGTTGAAGTTACGGGATTCCTCTGAATGTGCTAGCTCTACGGGTCCATTGGGAGAAAAAGATCCGCTAAGAATCTGGAAGGAGATGAAGCAAAATGGCTTTCTTTCATCTTCTCATGGAGGCATACCGGCGCCAAAGCAACGTGGGAGGAGAAGTAAAAACGATGCACTAAAGAAAAAGATGGAGATTGCAAAAAGAGAGAAGAAGTTGGAGCTTGCAAAGAAAGAGCAGATTGATCGGTTCACGAAGATTGCTGCTCCAAGTGGTTTGCTTAATGAACTGAATCCGGGGATCATAAACCATGTAAGAAATAGAAAACAGGTCCATTCGATTATTGAGGCGATTGTTAGGTCTGAAAAACAAGAAAACGAAAGCTTAGCTAACAAGCTCCTAACAGAAAAAAGACATGGGACTAAACTAAGCACCAAAAGGGATCTTGAAAGCACTAATGATTCAGACATGAATGTATTTGGTTCTTCTCAAGGATATGGCCCTTCAAATAATTTTTCTGCCAGCAGGCAAAAAAGAGCGTGCTCCTTGACGAGATCTCTGATCACGGAAGTTGAAGGTGTCGATCATGGACAAATCATGTTAGATCGGGCCACTGGTAACAACTATGCTTCACAATCGAATGCTACGAACGACAAAGAAGCTCTTGCTCTGGAGCTGTCATCATCACATGCTGTGTCTGAGAATGCTTGTCCAGTGTCTAATGATGAAGAAGAAAATTTGACCTGTATTTCATCTCTTTCTCTTAAAGGTCAGTTCCTCTAGTATTCCTTATTAGTCTTTAACCGTCTCGAAACATTTCCTATTTCTCTACGTCGTGACGCTTGCGTGGTCGTTATTCAGCTGCTACTGTTGCTTCTCAATGGTTGGAACTAATACAGCAAGACATTAAAGGGCGTCTTTCAGGTAACTTCCTTTCTTCTTTTTGTATTGTTTGTTTGGCTGTTACGAATGAACTCAACATATGTCTTTACGCAGCTCTACGACGTAGTAAAAAGAGAGTTCGAGCTGTAATCTCTACAGAGTTGCCGTTTCTAATATCTAAAGAATTTCCATCTAACGACGAGAATGATCCGTATGTCGCGAAGAGTTCATCTGACGAAACTTCAATTATTTCCTCTGCTGATCTCCATCAAGAAAGATGGACAAAACTGTTTGATCAGATGGATAAAGCTCTTGGTGAAGAAGAGAAACAACTAGTAAGTATATTGCTCGATATCGTTCTGTTTGGTCATGTTTGCTTGCTCGAGAATTCAAGTTTCGCCTCGGAAGATTAAATACAAATTTTCCTTGGGCAATTAGTTCAATTAATAGGCTAAATGTACTATTTGCAAATTGCAATGAACTCTACCTTTGAACCTCAGGAAAGTTGGTTGAACCAAGTAAAAGAAATGCAGCTGCACTGTGATCAGGGGCTGAATCATGTCCAGTCAAGCTCGGCTTTCGGCTCGCAGCAACCGGGAGAAACGCAGAATGACTCGAGGTCTGGCTCCCAAACTTTGTTCCTAGACCGTCTGCCCCTTTACTTCTTTTGCTGTAAAATCATCATCGTCATCATCTCTATCCTTTGATTACGGCTCATTAGACATCTCTATTATCAGAGACTTTCGGTTACTCATGAACAGTAGAAACGCACGCCTGATAATCTTTAGTCAAAGCGTAAGGACGATAATGAAACTTTTAAAGACGCATAAACGAAATTGAAACCAGAGTTAAAAGCATAACTTTAGACGGGTTTGCTTCACATTACAAAACTTGTTAATGTAAATGATGTTGTTTTTGGTTGCAGAACAAGGATAATGAGCAACACAGAGAGAGCATTAGCTGTGGGGGCTGCTGCAGCTTCCATATATTCAACTTGCAATTTCCTCTTCTCAGAGAATGTATCCTGTTTCTGATTTTTTTTTTTTTTTTTGTAAGCCTTAACAATATGCAATTCTGCTGTGGTATAGTGAATAGTTTTCTCCTTTTTTTTTCACTTTTTTTAGTCTTTTAAGGTTGTTCTGAGAAGATTAAAAAAAATGTTGTACTTGTTGAGTTTGTAACCACCAAGAAATCAAGAGGCATTAGTTCTTCAGAGATTTCTGGATATACAGTTTTTTTAACTCTGCACTTTGCTAACCTTTTTTTTTTTTTTTTTTTGGAGAATTTGCATTTTATTGGATGCCCAATTACTAATAAGTTAATGAATATATATATATATATATATATATATCATTTAGTACTTTTTTGTTTGGAGGAATTTTTGCATATTTGTAGCAAAAGAATATTAAAATTTTAACTTTCGAAACTTGAAACCTTTTAATTAAAAATTATTCTAAGAACATTTCAAATGAAAAATAATTTAAAAAATTTCACTATCCAATTAAATTTTCTTTAATAGAAAAATGAAATTTTGTTTAAAAATTTAGGGTTTGTATTTCAACATTATTTCCAACTCTCACCTAAATTATGTGTTACATACAATTCCTTTTAACTCTTATCTTATTAAATTAGTATTTATATTTGCAGAAAAAGAAATAGAACAACTTTCTATATTTTTTCATCTTTGCATATTGTTTTATAATACCGTTCCACTTTTTTCCCTTCCCGAATTTTCTTTATTTATTTTCTTGTTAATTTTTATGGAAAAAAAGTAATCTCTCATGTTGTAACATTTTTCAATTTAGTCCACCATCCATGAATGTTAAAATTGATTGATGATAAACTTATGATTACACGACAGATTTTGAATTGTTATACATTTAGAGAGAGAGAAAAAAGAAAAAAAAAATCAAAATTTCTACAAATTTGAAAAAATTAGAGACCTTCCTCTCTTATATCACCATTTTTCTCCTCTAAATTTCCACCAAATCATTAAATTTTATGTCAAATAAATTTAACATTAATCAATTTTAACATTTAGCATAGTGAATGGACTAAATTAAAAAAACATTGAAACATAAGAGATTAAATTTTTTAAATAATAGGGACTAAATTGAAAAAATTCCAAAATATATATATATATACTAATCGTACCAAAAAGCCTCCAAACCACACACTACCAAAATTCCATTACCAATAAGTTTCAAAATTTAGGTGAGCTCTTTTACTTAAATACAATCCTAATCACTTGATAAAAGAAAACCTCAAGCATTTCTATCTCAAAACTCATTCTTCTACCTCTCTTCAAACCCAACTATGGAAAAATTGTCTTCTTTTAACACATATTTACAACAAAACAACACCTACATATTACTCTCTCTTTTGTGTGTTATAAATACAACATAGTGAGCCTCGAAAAACTAGGCTCGTAATGCATCTTGAACTCGGGTTCCTATAATCTATATTGCAAGGCTAGAGCCAATTCGGCGCGATCTTCCTTGGTATCGGTTTTGATGCTGCATCGTTTGGAACCTTTGCAAGCGAGCGGTACTGCAACTTTACACTCTCTGCATTGTCTAGTGTTTTCACCACATACCTGCAGTGTAACAGAAGTGGATACATTGTTGACCAAGTTATATTAGATCACTAAAGATAGTTTAAATCCTATTCTATAACTTAGAACTTTCTTATTTATGGTCCAACTTTCAAATGTTATATTTTATTCTCCTTTTACTTCCAAATGCTATGGTGTGATACTTCCAATTTGTACACATCTCGACTAATTTTATAGGACAATTGACTAACCCTACTATATTTGATTACCAAAAAGAAACTCGTAGGATATAATTCTAGGTAGTCGGCCATCACGGGTTAAATTGATTCCTTCCAAGTCTTTCAAATGTCATGTTCTAATCCCTAGACTATGTATAGAAAACTATTTAGTCTTTATTGTTAATCTTGTATTCATCATTTAACTCATTTGGAAATCTGTCCTCTAACCTACTACATGACATGCTTCAAACGCTTATCGAATAGAATAGGTACGAAAAGTTCCATGACTTCAAACACTTGTCCCTATAGAATGGAAAGAATTTAAACCTACTGATTATCAGGAAACAATTTATTTCTCCGGGGTATTGGACAAGAATGAGGCAAAAGTATTGAGAATCAGAGAAAAGAATGACAAACCATCCATTCAAGCACTGTGTTGTAACAACAGCCTCACGTCCCACAAAACGCTGTGGTGTCCTCTTGTTCCCCTGATCCATTTTAGTTGATATTAGTTTCAGTATTTGATAATATAGGACTAAATGAGAGTACAGTTTTCTGCTCACCTTGATAATTACCCGATCTGTCACGACAAAAGGAAACTGAACACCTCGACCCCTTGGAGTATCCATGAGAGTCAAATCACCATAACCACCCTTGTCCTACGTTGGCAAACACCGGAATGATTATTGAAAACTTGGAAGCAGTTCCACTATGAGAACATTGTGCACTCTGAAGCGAAAGAGTGACAAAAATGAATGCACAAGTAGAACTTATCACAAGTGAACCAAATGTAGCGTCTTGGTGATAGGGAAGACTAGAAAGAAAGAAGGGAGGAAACTGAAATCTCCTAATGCCAATTACCACCCGCCACATTTGGTTCTAGTATCTCACTATCAGGCTTAAGATGCTAAAGTCCGAGATATAAAGGAAATACCTGCTCAAACCTCTCCCTTCTCCTTTTTGGTGAGCGGTAAAACAGTATTTCTTCTTCCCTGCGGAATGCTTGCACTGCAGCTTGAAGAGCTGAAGATGAAAATACCATAACATGAAATAAAGGATCAAGACAAGTTCCCCATTTCGAAAGTAACCTTTAAATAAAACTATATCAATCTATTCTTCAAACGTCCAGTTTTCTACAAACGGTAATAAAGAGATGGAAAAAATTACTTGAGCAGACAAATTTTACTCACATAAGTTCTGAGCAATAGAGTCTTCAGAAACCGACTGAGAACACGAGTAACAAGATTTCTGGGAAGACATCAAGAGAAATACAGAAACACAATGAGACCAAGATCATCAAAATAATAAACTTGTTAAAATCAATAGAGCAGCCAAATAGCAATGCATATCAAGGTGCACTAGTCGGGTAAAACAAATGCTGCAACAGAAAGCGAGCACCTATCACTGAAATTAAGAAAATGCACGACAAACTCACTAAGACTAAATCTTGTCATCTAGGCAAATTACTTGATTTCCCTCAGCTAAGAGACACGTCTCCAAGTTTTACATATGTACTGAAAAGCACAAGTTCATAAGTTCAATGGTGCCACACATGGAGTCCAATTATTGAAAAGTGATGAACTTGTAGATGCAAACCCCTCTCATGTCAAAATATTAAGAGTTGAAGCAGTGCAGCAGCATATAAGGTAGCAGACTCATTTTTATAGCAAATTTGGTATATTTTTTACAATTCCTGCAAACTATACACTCATATCCTCATATAAATCTCACTGAAACAAGCGGGCATGAAAAAAGGGCACTCGTAATAAAGTACAGAAAGTATGCAAATTCCACTTGACTAATAGCTAGTATTTGATATGGATTTTGCAAAGAACCTCAACCAAGTCTCCAGGATACTTCTAAGTCTCAGTTGGACCCTTCTTCCAATTACAACTACAATACAGGACAGCTTGATGAAGTTCTGCAACTAAATCAGCATGGGTTGCTACAAAGGCCTAGTAAAGTTTCAAATCAAAAGCCAACTTTACAATATGTTGAAGTTTCTATGCTTGCAATCGAAATGAAACATAAGGATACTCGACACTGAACTGTTTCATGCATCTCTTATGTTTTAGCGTGATAAAAGAAAACTGATGAATGGTATAAATGAAAACAAAATTTTAACAGTATAGATGAGCAGTGTTCTTGCCAGTAACTCACTACTCTAAGAACATGTTGTATTCCACCACTACCAAAGGAATGCCCACACGGTAATATCATTGCATCATCCATAAGAGCACCCCTGTTTCCAATCAGAAAAACGAACCTAAGTAAATATATCATCAGAAGATATTGGGATAAGAAATAAGTCAAAAAGTACAATTTTCATTGCAGAATGTGGACCGAAAGAAACGAGAGAATGTAAGAACATATCGTTATCACAAATTGCAAGTAGAAAGTTCATACTTCCACATGGTTTACAAGCTCAACCAAATATATTGGAACACAATGGAAACATTAAGAACTTACGTCACAGGGTCTGCGAGAATTGTTCTCAGAGACTCTCCGGGCTCGCTCGAAATTGAAGCATCCCTTCTCCCATTAAACCCACATCCATTTTCCATACCCAAATCCTTCTGGCCAGAAGCAGACCCCTCAGTGCCTTGCAAATATTGGGAATAATAAGCATCACCATCAGGTTCTGCAATTGTAACCGCATTAGGGTAATTCCCCAACCTTGCCTGAGGATGATTCTCACTCTGCGTTGCTCCTGCGTTACTGGCTGAAGGGCCAACCATTCCATCCTTGACCAACAGGGTTCCACCTAAAAACCCATAAGAAAAGTCAAACAAAACATTCCAAATTGGAGCAGAAGATCCAAACAAGCATTCTATAAATTTTCCTTTTGGGTAATGAAAGTTGAGAGAGTACAAACTTCTTACCAAAAGAAGAATGGTGCTTAGGCTTCCCATTTCCCAATTTGTTCGTCCCATTTTTTAAGCCGCCACTACTCTGATCGTTTCTATCACTGTTGCTGCTGTTGGGGTTGGCCATTTTATTGCACTTATTGACATCATCCATAGATACGAGTCCCTCAACATCATCATCACCATCATCAACCTCATTTTCTTCATCATCATCATCATCATCATCGTCTTCCTCCTCCGATCCTTTCCCACTCCCACTTCTCGCACTCCCATTCCCATTCCAATTCCGGCTGTCACTGAACACACTACGGCGGAAATCCGCGCCCTGGTGCGCGAAGAACCGGTCGCGGTCCACAGGGAAGAGCTTGTCGTCCATGAAACCGCAGAGCTCGCGGGTTTTGGGACCCGGGTCGCCGACTCGGCGCTGCGGCGTGTTGGCGCAATTGAAGGGCATGGCTTCGTCGGAGAAGACGAGCTGGGAGCTGAGCCCATTCATGTCTTCGGAGGACATTATTGGGGGCAGGGTTTGAATTCTGAATTCGTCTTCACGGCGAATCGGCCATGGTTGGTTTTGGAGAGTGGAATTTGAGAGAGAATGAACTCGAAATTGGGAAAATCGAAAAGGGGGAAGTTGAAATTGGGAGTTGGATGAATTTCAGAGAGTGAGGTTCTTGTTATGGTTCTGTGAGAAGGGTCTTCTGGGTTTTGGTCAGATGGCTGTGTTCTTTGGAAGAATACAAACAAAATTGGAAATTGGAAGAAATTTCAGCAACCCCTTTCTCCATTTCTCTCTCTTTTCCATCTTAGAATTTGACTGAGAGATGGTTTGTTCTTACAAGGAAAAAAAAAATGTTAATTTTCAAATTTAATCCCAATGATTGATTTGAGCTAATTTTGATTTTATTTTAATTTCGTCCTTTGGTTTAAAAGTTCTAATTGGATTAAATTTTATAAAATTGTTCCTAAATTATTTTTACCCACTTGAAACTCATATTTTTTTTCTTTATTTTATAATTGGCTTAAACCTTAATATGAGATCGCCTAAAAATAAAAAATTAGCTCGTTACTCCGTAATATAAAACATGTCAACTTGATAGCAATTGGGATTGTTTTCCAAGTTTGACTGAATTATAGTAACCATATTAAAGCTTTAAAATCATGGGAGACCAAATTGATTATATTTTTTCACGAACCAATTATATAATTACATGAAATTCAACTAATAAAACACTTAAATCAAACCATTAATGGGATAAGGATTTCATTTTTAGTTTTCTGTTTTTAAAAATTATACCTACCTACTTCTTTTCAATGTTGTTTATATTTTTTCATCGTTCTGATAAACACATTGGAATTCTAAACTAAATTTCAAAGACAATAATAAGATTTTAAAAACTACTCTTTTTTTAAGTTGACTTTAGATTTTGGGAACATTTCTGAAAAAAAAAATATACATCAAAGCACAGAAACACGTAGTTGGTATTTGAGCTAAAACTCCTCGAAAAACTCTGGATAAAAAAAAAAGTCACTAGAGCAATAGATGATATTATGCATTTGAAATAGCTAAGACTAGTATTTACCCTCATGGTATTCAACTGGCGTTCTACCGTTGAAACAACGGATAATTGTATTTGAACTGGTACAAAAATTGAAGAATTAATAGTGTTTATAATCTAAAATATTGCTTATAAGACAAGGCAGCAATAAATCAAGTTTAAGACAACGGGTGGAAAGGACAAGTAATAGTGCTTATAAGCTAAAATTTCAAAAACATAATAATAATAATATATATATATAGTTATCAAAACTTGCCTAAAACGTTAAACTCACAAATAAGAATATAAAAATCTAGAAACAAAATTAAATAGAAAAAAAAAACTTTCAAATGCTCTAATACCTAAATGTGCCTAAAAATCTCTAACAAAAAAATTGAAAAAAATAATACTCACCAAAATAGTCTCATCCAATAAAAAAAACACTCATAATTAGTCATAAATCTTCGATCGAAAAGAGAGAACGAATCTAATATTTTGTATCGTTACAGTCGCAGGAGCAATTAAAATATAATAAATTAAATGGCCAAGGCGAGTGAAACTTTTCTCTTGTCTCTTTCTTTCCTGTGCTATTTTACTATTATTAGCACGAGTTTTTGCTACTAAAATTTGAATTATACTCCTATTTTTTTGAATTCAAAGTAATGACTTCTGTTTTTTTTCCATATATACTCTTAGGTTCCGTTTACTTACTCTCAATCGTAATGAAAATCAATCGAAATGGAAATGTTATTTCATTGATGTTGTTTACTTGAATATCTGGAATTGAAATCCATCTAGAATCGTAATCAGACATATGTCGATTACCAAAATACCCTTATATATTTATAACTAATATAAAATTACATTAATTAAAAAGAATTTTATGAAATTTTTTATATTGAAAAAAAATAATTACTTATAATAATTTTAGATCTACTTATATTATTTTACTTAATAGTAATAAATTATATATTTTGTATTTATTTAGACTTTATTTGATATTATTATTACATTATTTATTATAATAAACTTTCTTTTACCAATTCAATCTAAAATTAAATAATTTTATAATACAAGAAGAGGAAAAGCGGCAATCGAGCAGTTGAAAAAACAACCATAAAAGAAAGGAAAAAATCGTGAGTCTATATGAGATTGGAATGTTATTTTGCGTGTAATGGAATTATGCATTTTTTTGGGGTGATTCCAAAATTTGGAGTGGATCCCACGTTTTATTCCTATTCATTTATTTTGATAAACATAATCAAATCTAATAAAAATTTTGCTTACGATTCTTTGATTACGATTGCGAGCAAGTAAACGGAACCTTAGTCTCTTACAAACCTAAACATAATTCAATTGGTTTAAGCACCTATTTCCAATCAAGAGGTCGTGAGTTCGAATCTTCATCCTCACCTATTGTACTAAAAAAAATGTTCTTAGCCTCTTAAAGATAAATAATATGTAGTTTGAATCACTATTAAAGGTAAGTAAAGCGTAGTTTGAATCACTCGAGAGAGAAGACTTGCTTCATAATTCATATATGAAAAGTTAAAAATCAAGTGAATAAGCGAAATCCATCCCCAAAATTGCAAGACCAGTTTAATTTACATAATTCATAGAATGGAATAACAAAGATGATGATTACATTAAAATATCAGTACCTAAAAAAATATAAACTACAACTTTTTTTTGTTTGACATGAATACTAACAAACAACTTATGTGGGAAGATTATTTTAAAGTGATTAACATGACTATATATATATATATATATATAAAACATTATCTTATTTTTTAGTTTTTAATATATTAATTTTTTTTTTCAATTTAATCTCTTTCTATCTTTAAATTAACTTATAATAAACTTATATGACTTAATACTTAACTAATTAGTAAAAATTTAGAAGGAGAAAATTTTCTACCTTCCCCATCATCTAAGAAATTGGTAGAAATTTCCTCCTAAAACATGGCATAGAATTTGCATTTTGGCTCAGCTTTTTAGAGGTACAACATCCAACAAAATTGATGTGAAAGTATATAATAGAAGTCATCGAGTTCAAAATAGTGGTCACCTATCTAGGATTTAATATCCTACGTACGATTGTCCCTAAATTGAAGTGCGAGTAAACTAGCCCGAATAATTAAAAAAATCACCAAAAATGAACCATTAACCTAGAATATAAGATCATATATCATTTTCAAAAATTTTGACAAAGGTTCTAACATTCTTCTCCATCCTCAAAAGTTGGTAGCCTCTTTAATTGAAAAATAATCTTCATCTTCACATTCTAATTATTGATTGAGCATCAAGTATTTGTGGAAATTCGAGTTAGTAAATACATCCAAATAAGCAATTGTTAGATTCAATCATCTCATACATAGTCTACAAATTTTTTCAACCTTCTAGGGAAAGATCGAGCATAACTTACAAAATTTCGTACACTAGCAATCGAATCATGCAAAATTTTCAAACCATCATATGGCAATCAAGACCTTCACAATACAAGACAAGTGTAGGACATCTCATATGCAATAATTCACCATATGAAATTATGAACTTCCAAATCTTTACGGAGAAAATCAAATCTTCCATCCAAATGATTGTTATAGATAGTTGAATACATCAACATTTTTTCAATAATATTAACTACAAAGAGTAATAGAAGTCTAGTTAAAATGTTGAGATAAAATTGAAATCTTTTAAAGTTCAAAGATTCTAAGAGTGTGTTAACAAGGCAATGGCAGGAATCAAGAATGTTTTATCATCCCTGTCTCTATTCCTCAAATCATTCTTGGTCTCCACAAAAATTCCTGTTTATACACAATTCTCGTCCCATTTAGGGTAGGGATGTTCATTTACCTCACTTAAAAGAACGCTTGTGGGAACTTGCTCTAGACGGGGTAGAGAATCCTCATTTAGACTTCCTATAAAGCCCGATAATATGTTTTCTGTATCCACCCTCAACTCATATATATATTTATTTAGAAAACTCTAAGGATTTAATTTTTCTCTTTTACTCTTTTACAAGGAGGATTTAACAATGTAAATAGGGATTCATCATTGGAAATTAAACATTTTTTTAGAATTTTCTTTAAAAAGAAATTATTTAGTTGAAAATTCATTTTTAAAAATAACAATAATAAGTGGGGTATTATTCCTGCGAATTCCACTCCAATCCCTTCGAAATTTAGTAGGAAATTTAGCTAGTACGGGAACTTAAATGAACACCTGTAATTCATGTGGGTCTCCGTGATAATTTGTTGTGCTTCTAAAATAGACAAAATACTAAAAAGTTCATGGATTAAATTAGACTAAAATATTATGTTGGTCTTATATTTTTTGTGATCTCTGTACTTTAAAAAAGTATCATTTCGGTCACTTAATTTTATTTTTAATCTCTTTTTTCTATCACAATTTCAACACAACATTACACTCAATATATTTCTTAAAGTGTAACAATGACTTTATATTAAAGAGTTTATGTTATATGTAGAATTGATATTAAAATTTTGCAAATATGAACTAAAATAGTCATTTTTTAAAAGTATAAAGATCAAAATGAAAAATTTGAGAGTATATGGATAAAAATAAACTAAAATTAAAAATAAATAACTAAAATAATATTTTAACCATTAAATTATTAAATTATTAGCTTAACCTCAGTCAAAATCTTATATTCTCTCTCACGTTTTTCTTAATAAAATCCTTCAAAGTATAATATATGCAACACCTCTCTCTCCAATGTCAAAGAATTCCAAAGGCCCATGTGGTTGATAATTGAATTAATTGTATTTAAATGCCTATTGCTACCTAATATTCTAACCTAATCCCATCTTTTTGCATTTACCCAAGAAAATGGCAACAAAACCCTTAATATAGCTGCAAGTGCTGCAACTCATTGCTCAATTCAACCCTCTACTCTATGCCAACAACTGTTTCCCTTTTAAATTTTTAGCTTTTTAGAACCATTTTTCACAAGTTTTTCTTCCATACTCATTAATTTCCATTATTATTGTTGCTCCCTCTACTACAAATATGGAAATTATCATTGAAATAACCAATAAATAGAACGATACTAAATCTTGTTTTGGTCCATAAACACTAAACTTTGCATAAAAACTAGTAATTGCCATTAAAAAAATCTAAATCTGCTTCCCAACCCAACATTTAATCTACATGTGCCTTCAAACATTTTCCCAATATTAAATCATAGGTAGGTGGCTACCATGGTTTAAACTCATTTCCTCTAAATCATTTGCTATTTACATTCGCCTTCATTGACCACTTGGACTATCCCACCACCATAGATACTTATTGATCATGTGAACGAATAGAAGACAAAAAGTTAATGACAAAAACTAAAATAGCAATCTTCTATCCAATGTTTAAGATCTTGAGAACTAGAATATAATAAGCATAAAATTCAGAGAAGATTTGAAGAACAACAGAGAAAAGACAAATGAGTTGAATAGAAAATTGGGAGACAATTAAGACATAGGTGGTGATTAGATATTGAAAAAACACCATTGTTTTATCTTCAATTCCAAGGCAAGGAGTTGTAAATTTCTACAGTCCTTTTTTTTTCATTTTCCTATCAAAACCTGTCTTCTCTCCTGTTTTTACATTATTTTACTCACCAGTTTGGGTTCATTCTTTTGTTTTCAAGTGGGATTGAGAATCTTTTACCTGTGGTCTCTGTATTCCTTCTGACTTTGTTTCTCCATTGTACCTTTTTCCATTTACAAACCCACAATTTTGACAAATGGGGACAAGTCAAACCCTGTCTTTTCCCCAACAGAAAGCTGCCAACAACAGCAAAAGCTGAGTAACAAAGCCAAAAAAGAAAAAAGTTGGCCTTAGAAAGAGAGAGGAGAGAGAGAGTTTAAAAATAAGAGAATCTGCTTAAGTTGCCTCAGATTAGGCCCAGAAAGAAAGCTAAGAAACTAAATAGGAAGATTGGTGAAAGTGAATCCAGTGACTGTTAAAGAACAGAAATTACAGTAACAAAGCAAAGGTACAGATGGTAACTTCATCTAACGGTTTTTCAGTCCATTGGCATCTTCAGATAAGCACACTGGATTCTTTTTTCACCATACAATCCCAGGCGAGTCCCGGTTTAATCTGTGGTTGTGTTGTTGCCTTAGTTTATCCCAAATTCTTCTTGTAATTCAGATGGGCATTTGATCATCTCCAATATCTTGACCATTTCTCTCATGTCGGGCCGATTTGATGGTACATGGGAGGTGCAGATCAAGCCTAGTTTCAACACGGGGATGACCTCTTCAGCAGGGAAATTTCCCCTCAGCTTCCCGTCAATGCATTCTTCAGCCCTTCCTTCTTCCACTGCTGCTCGTACCATGTCGCAGAGGACTGCAACGTCGTCTTCCATGTATTCTACGGGTCTCTTCCCTGTAACTACCTCCAAAATCAAGACTCCAAAGCCATACACGTCACATTTTTCAGTTATCTTCACTGTCCTGCAAGCAAACTCTGGCGCCATGTAACCCAGTGCGCTCTGGATCTTGCTACTCAAAACATAACGGTCTAACATTGGCAGCAATCTTGCTAGACCATAATCTCCCACCTTAGGTTGACCATTGCAATCAATAAGAATGTTGCTGGATTTTATGTTATAGTGGATTGTGTTTGATTGATGCAAGTGAGCCAGGCCTTTCGCTGTGCCGAGAATTATGTCGAACCTCTCGTTCCACGATAGGACATTGTCGTCCGATGCTTCGTGAAGCAGCCTATACAAGCTACCTCCGGAGACAAATTCGTATATAAGGAGCTGTAGCGAGGGAGTCCAATAATAACCTTCGAGTGCCACGAGATTTTGGTGCCTGACTTTCCCAAACTTCTTAACTTCCCTCTCAAAATCCTCTTGAGACTTGACAAGGCTTGAAACTATAAGCTTCTTGATTGCAACCGAGTGTCCGTCCCGCAGAACAGTATGATAAACTGCTCCGAATCCTCCACGCCCGAGCTCACAATCCTTGTTGAGCAGGGCATGTGCTCCTGTGCTGAAGTCGAGTTCTCCTGATAACACCACAAGCTTTCCAGAATTCGCATCAGGACTGGAGGAATGACTGAAATCGTCCCCAATAGATAATGCAAGCGCAGCTGCAGATGAAGACGACATGGGCGACTGAACGCGAAGGTTGAGGATGGTGATCGATATTACACCAATGATGATGAAGGCAGCTGCACCAATGGCAACGAGTGCAGAAATGCTGAGGATGTTTCTATTTCTTCTGTGACCTCCTAGACTTGGAGGCAGGGAATTGGAAGTGGAATCTGAAGTAGAGTTGGGATTAAGAACAATGGGTTTCGGAAGGACAGAAGGGCAAGACTTCTTAACCACAGACCCACATAGGGACGGATTTCCAGCAACGGATGAAGGGGAAATGGTGTTAAAGAATCCACCGCCAGGCAGCTCGCCCTCAAGGTTATTGTGAGAAATATTGAACACAAGAAGGTTTGGAAGATTAGACAATGGCTTTGGAAGGGTTCCATTGAGGTTATTAAAGGATAAGTCAACATTTTGAAGATAAGAGAGTTTTGCTAATGCCATCGGTGTTGGGCCGGTTAAGTTATTGTGTGATATGAACCTGCAAATTTTTGACAAAGATTATAAATGTATCAAAGATATTAGACAAAACTAGAACATATTGCTTCCTTTGTCTACAGAAACATTCAGCTATGAAACCTCCAGATTCTAACCAGCCTTTCAAGTATAAGTACTTCAAAACAAAATAAAAGAAGCGGGCTAATGTTGTAAGATAACTACAATCCAATGTACAGAAGATAAAAGTTTTGATGCTTCTTAAACAAGTAGATATATCAAGCAAATGCCTTGTTATTTTTAGTTTCTCTCCAAATTGCAATGCCGTAAATGGTTTCTGAAACATATCAGTAAGCCTAAAAATAATTAAAAAAAATCCCAAGAAACTAGTTACGGATACGCTCTGAAAATGCATATGAACATTTAAACAATCAAAAGTAGAAAAGTAAACGAGGAAAGGAAGCTTACAAAGTTGTAAGGGAAGAACAGTTCCCAATTGAAGCAGGAATTCCACCCCCTAGAAAGTTTTCATCCAGCTTCAGCTCCATTAGAGACATGGCCCCTCCAATTGCCTCGGGAATGCTCTGGTTCAGCCTATTTCTACTCAAATCAAGAATGCTCAAAGCTTTCAGATCTCCAATAGTCTCTGGAATGGGACCAACAAAAGAATTCCCAGACAGGTTTAGAAACTGCAGCTGGCCTAAATTTCCAATCGCCTGAAGAGTACCCGTGATTGAATTATGACTGTAATCTACGGCCAAAAGGCTTTGGCATTTCGTCACAGACCCCGGAAAGTTACCAGTAAAGCCATTTGAAGAGAGATTCAGTACTTTTAGATATTGAAGGTTCCCCATTGTAGTTGGAATGTGGCCAGAAAAATTGTTCCCAGAGAAGTCCAGAGTCTCCAGGCTCTTCATCTCTCCTATCCACTCTGGAACGTTTCCTTCGAACAAATTCCCGCTTAAAATTAGATTACCACACAAAACAAGTTTCTGCATAGTTTCAGGAAGATTCCCAGAGAAAGAATTCTCACTAAGATCAATAGACCTCAGAAGCAAACAATTCCCAATACCATCAGGAAGCTGCCCAGAAAATCTATTCCTCCTCAAGTTAAGAGTCCGCAGATTATGAAAATTCTCGATTATCTTCGGAATTTCACCCTCCACAGCATTATCAGACAAGTCCAAAGATCGAAGCCCGCTAAAAGACCAAATCCCAGAAGGCAAAGGACCCGAAAACTGATTCGAGGACAAGTTAACTGCAATCAGACTTGTACACGAGCTAAAACTATCAGGAATGTTCCCGGAAAATTTGTTGTTTGCCAAGGAAAGAACTCTCAAAGACCCACATTGACGAAAAACATCCTCCGGAACTGTCCCAGAGAAATTATTCCCGCTCAAATCAATCACCTGTAGATTGTCGACTCGAGCGAAATTAGGGCTAATATTTCCAGTAAGATTGTTTTTCGAGAGCGACAATTTCTGCAGAAACTGCAGCTGGAAAAGCCCCCGACCGAGCCGACCCGAGAGAGAGAAGCCATCAAGGTTGAGCTCGACGACGCGGTTGGATCTGGGACTGCATTTGACGCCGGTCCAGTTGCAGGGGCTATCGTCCTCTTCGTCCCAGGTCGCGAGCTTCTGCTTCGGATCTTGAACAGCGGCTTTAAACACTATCAGGCCCAAAACGTCGTCGTTTAGAGGTAGGTTTAGACATCTTACGCAGAGAGGAGCCAAAACGAACAAGACGAAGAACTCAAGCAGCCATTTCATCTTCAACAATGCTCGCATTGTCCGCTAAATTCGAAGACGAAAACAACACAAGAAAGCCATAGAAGGAAGATACTGAACTAAACACCACAAATTACAGAGACCTCGGATATTTCTCTTGCAAATGACTCAAACCGGCTCAGACTGAGAGTAATTACTCGATTCTAGTTCGCTATATAACATACATACAAGAAAAATCTCCGAGAAAACGAAAAGAACTCCTACGAAGGTCCAGAAATGTTAGAAAACCCAAATCCTACAGTGCAAAGAAAACTAGCCGCATTCACGAATGAAAGGCCATTGGAAAAAAAAATTTCTCGGAGTTGACGAAGATTCTTGAAGAGAAAAAGCAGAAAACCGTTAAAGTGACTCAGTGAGGTCCAGAGACGAACACTTGGAAGGGACTTGTTACAGTTTCAGGAAAGAGAATCCAAGGAGATGAGCGGAGAATTGGTAGAGTAACGTTCGCCGGAACATTCGCCGCCGTCGCCGTCGCCGCCGCCGCCCGCCGGGGTTTGCTCTCTCTCTCTTCTCTCTCTCTCCTCTGTAATTTTTTTCTCTCGCGACAACGGATTTGAGTTTTAATTAAGGGCGACCACGTAGGTAGGTCAAGACAATTAAATAAGTCGTGGGGCACGTGGCTTAGATCCAGGGGATCTGAGTTGGACGCTGACGTGGCATCCTTTCCAGCGGGGACCCCACAGCTGCGAGGTTTTTTAATTTTTATTTTTTAAATTATGGAGTGGAGTGGAGGCTCGAGAATTTTCAAATGGATAGTTCCTGAAAATGAAATTATTATTATTAAAATTAATTTGTGTGTCAGTGTGGAATTTATTAATTGTTTTTAATGAAAAAGATTCTCTCTGTGTTCTTTTTTATTTCCCTGGAAATTTTTATTAATTGAGTACTCTCTCTCTCTCTCTCTTGGCTTGCTTGCATACATTTTTTATATTTTAAATAATTAGAAAATTATAACAAATAGTGTAATCTAATCCTAAATTCATAATGTTATAAATTGTTCCAATTTTGTTGGTGAATGATGCATTGAATTGCGAGTTTAATCTCAAAACTTTTAAATTTGTTTATTTAGAATTTATTAGGCAAGGTTCTTATTTTTTGTTTATTGCTTTCAGTTATTAGAGTTGGATAACTATTTTTATTTTTTCATTTCTCATTTTTAAGAAATATTTCTACAATCGTGTAAACATTTTGAAAATAATAAATTCAAATTTATTATTTCTTGTTCTCGCTTCTATTTTTTAAATATAAATAAAAGTATTGTTTTATCATTCTTTACTTATAAAATGTATAATAAATATTAAAAAAATAAATAATATATAAAGTTCCATGTTTAATTCAAAATTTTAGAGGATGAAAAAGAAGAAATGATTACCAAATGAGAAGCAATATATATATATATTAAATAAATTTTTACTTGAATCATGGATTGACTTAGTGGTGCCAATGTAAATAGTAAGTGGCTTAGGGGAATCGATTCAAACTATGGTGGCAATCTACCTAACATTTTATAATCCACGAGTTACTTTGATAACTAAATGGAGTACGGGTGAGACAATATCATAACATATATCTAATTTTTGTTTAGTTTAAATAATATGTGCAACCTTCCATATATGTCATAACTAGATAGCGAATCTAATCTTATATGGACTATTGAAAAATTCATTATTTTATATTTTTAACGACTTAACATGTATATTTAATAATGTGTTTCAATAATTATTACTAATTGAGTAAGAGGCAGTAAATAATGAAAACTATTAAATGAACTTTTTCCTATTGGAATAAACTATGAGAAATAACTTCTTCATAATCTCAAAACTTATTCATAATAAAAGCTCTAAATAAATTTATGTCGTCTTTTAAGTGGCTCCATTTATTACTATTATTATTGTTTTAATCGTCATATGTCGTGATATTAAAAAGGAAAATGTTTTTATATGAAACATGTAGGCTCTAACCCATTTGGCTCGAACACTCCAAAGAAGAGAGGAAAGAACCCATGATAAATTAAGTAGAGCTGGCTCGACTTAAGGGATGATTATGATTGATAGGAAATCTACTAACATTTTATGGACAATTATGCCATCAGATGATTTTCTACTATGGGCAAAGAATCCTTTAAAATACGAAGTCACATTCTTAAAAGGTACAATCTCTTGCATTCTATATAAACTTACATCGACATTAACTCATACTTAATTCTAACTTAAGTTTTGGAGTGTACATGGTTGAGCGCCACGCCAAACTCTTTGCTAGCGTATCATCTCGATCAAAATCGTGCATAGAATTAATTCTAACGTAATTAAGTTTTAGAGTGTACGTGATCGAACAACACACTAAATTATTTGCCAGTGTGTCACTTTCGTCAAAATCGTGCATTAATATATATTTATATAAAAGGGCACATGCATTAATCTTTTAAAAACATTTTAACAAGTTGAGAAGTCATTTCAAATATTAGAAATTAGTTTCGTAAAATAAAGTAAGAGACTAAACAATCAAAATAACTATAATTTTATGGGTGTGATTAGGTGCTTCTAGAATGAATGTTTTAAGTAAAATAATATTTCAATAAATAAAATATAATTTAGTAAAACTTGTTTAATATATCATTTTGGTGTTTAATTCTATCTTTTTTAAAACAATAACTTTGAAGTGCTTATTGGACGAACTACGATTTAACTTTCAAACATAGTCTTAATATAATCAATTTAGATTAATACTAGTTGATACAAACATAATTTAATTGGTCAAGGTATTAGTAATTTTCTTAGATGTACTAACTCTAAATCAACCAATTTGAGCGTACGTTAACTGACCAAGGCACTATAGCTTCAACAACAAAGTTAGAAGACGAGTTCGAAGCTACTTTTTTTCTTTTTCTAAATTCATCCATCATGGAGTGAGTAATCGAATCATTAACCTTTAAATTCATCTAAATTTCAAATGAGATAAATCTATTAGATTCAAGAATCCACTACTTAATATAAACTCGCTACTAAGCAACATCTATTTAAGTTTTAATGCATAAACTTCTACTTAAAAACTCAATATAGTCATTGTCGTTATTTTTAAAAACTTCCTTATTAAAAACGTAACTAAAACAAATTTAGCTTCCTTCTTCGAACCTAAGCATAACTCTGACACCATAGATATTTTTTAGGGTCTAACGGTCGAATTTCCGTCTCATATTTCGTAATTTAAAAATATATTTGTTCGATTCGAGATGAATCAACCTTCTAAAAGAATTTGAAAATAAAAAGAGGGAGAGCAATAAATAAGAGAAAGTAGGTGATGAAGGTGGGTGGAGGGTATTGAAGAAGGAGTGAGATTGGGCAGGGTTCAGACTGCAAATTGATTGTGATTTTTCATTTACTCTTTTTTTTTTTCCTTTTTTTTTTTAATTTTATTTTATTACATTGCATTAAAGCATAATGGGGCCCACTTTCCCCTTGATTCCCTCTCCAATTACTCCATCTTTTTAATTTGCTAAAGCCCCGCACCATTTGATTTGACCTCTCCTTCCTCCTTTTCATGGAAGCTTCACACTCCTACTGGATCATAAATTACCAACTTAGTATAGAACAAATATTGTTTGATTTTGGTAAAATATTAAAATTGAAATTTGTCCCATATGGAAAGATACAAAGAGAGAGTGTGCTTACCAAGTACTAGAAGTTGTCCAACGTTGAGGAGGTGTGTTCCAACTACTATAAAAAGAGCTTATAGGCTTGAGTTTTAATTACTTCTAAGCATGGTAGACCAACTTTAGTTAACTAAGCGGTATTTGCTTTGAGGGAGCGTTTTGTGTAATTGGGATCAGGGAGAAAAATCTGTGTGATTGTAATAATTTTTCAAGTAGTGGATTTCTCTTTGTGGGCTGTGGTTTTTTCTCCGATTTAGAGTTTTTCATGTTAATTCTTGTTTTTCTTATTTCATTGATTTCTTTAAATTTATAAGTTATTTTTTGCTTATTCTTGCCGTAAAAGTAGGAGATTTTTCCTCATCAAATATATGGTTTAGTCTCTAATGGTGGGACGATTTCAGTTTAGTCCCTATTGTTTAGAAGGTTTTAATTTAGTTTCGTAGGTTACTGTTGGTGAATGTGAGAATTGGTTAAGAGTAAACTTACCTGACATAATACTCAGTGAATTAATGAAAATTTAGAGGAGAAAAAGAAGTTATCATAGGAAGGAAATTCAAAATTTTCACAAATTTCTTAGAAATTTGGAGGAGGAATTAGAAACTTTCTTCTCTTAGATCACAATTTTCATCTTCTAAATTTATGTCAATTCAATGAGTATTATGTCATATAAGTTTAATATAAATTTATTATCAGCCAATGTTAACATTTACTAATTGTGAAAGAATAAATTGAAAAATATTAAAACTCAAGACATCACATTGAAATTTTTTAAACAATTGCGTCTAAATTGAAGAAAAAAAAACTCAAACATAAGGGGCTAAAAGCATAAGGCTTTAGTATAAAATAATGCTCAAGTGTTGATTGATCCGTTGGTATCTTAAAAGTTCACTATAAATTTCTTTTATGTAATCTTCTCTTATAGTTGTCAAAAACATAATGGTCATTAGTATTGACCGAGTATTATCCTTTAGTATATGTGTGTTGTGCTTAGTTCTAATTGGGTCCTTACGGTTTCAAAATTTTCGATTTAGTTCTTATAGTTTAAACTCAGTTTTAATTTAGTCTCTATGGTTCAAAAGTTTCAATTTGGTTCATGTAGACTGTCAAACCTCACAAATTGCCTTTACTATTACTATATTGAATATGTGACACATTTTCTATTTGTATGACATTGAATTAATATTTTCAATAACTATGTTAATTAATTGTACTAAGATTTATAATTGAATAAAAAATAAGAGAAATGAATGGGGTAAGAAAGTGTTTAGAAACAAGTGTTGGTAGGATTATTGACTTGAGTAAGTAGTAAGTTATATATGTATCCAACTTAAACTACGAGAAGTATAATAAAATATTTGAAAGTTTAGTGACAAAATAAAATATGAAATCTGATAGGATTCCCTTTAAAAAAAAATGCCATAAATATCACAAGTCAATCAAATTGATTAAACTTTTATTAGCCATAATTTGGTTGGCCATTGGCATTGATTGGTAGAGGATGTTTTTGTAAAACTTTCAAACAAAATCAATTAGAGTGAGGCATTAAATGGTTGAAGGAGCCATTTGTACTTCACCTTCTAAACAAGGTAAAGACTTTTGGATTGAGGATCTTTAAAAAGAATGCCAATCTTGACACTAGGTAGCCATTTGAATTTCAAAAGTGTTCCTTCAAAATTTAAAAATAAAACATGAGTAAAGGAAATGTCACCAAAAAAAAAAAAAGTAACAGATGAGTATTTATTTATTTATTTTGGTTGAGTTCAACGACACGTGGGATGAAGATTATATGTTTTAACCAGTTGAATAATGCTTAGATTGACAATAAGAGTGAGTATTTGAATAGTAATATAGTCCCTACAAATATTTAACGAGTATGAGTTTATAGTTTATGAAGTTTGAGATTAGGAAGTTTGGTTTATAATATTTTAAATTACTACACAAAGAATTTATGTAACATGGAGTTGGTTCGTGGGTGCATATAATATAGAATGTTAGATATCATGAGTACGAATTTGTGTAATTAACCTAAATTTATATAGCACATGTTCATATGGAATATAACTTATATATAATGTAACTATCAGTTTTTTTAAGATTGAAGGTTTGATCTCTCACCCTCATATTTATTGATTAAAAACAACAAAATTTATATAGTACTCTAGGTTAACGAGATTTGAATCTACACGTATGTATTTGCAATGATGATGTAATATTTTAAAAACAATTTATTTTGGAATAAACTAATCCACATATCAAATATAGGTTCGACTTTGTGTCCTTAGAGGGTGCTTGACTAATTAGTGAGTCAATGTATCCCAAGAGATTTAACAAAATTTTCAATTGAATCGGAAGGAATGATTCTCTCGTTTTTTACTCATAGGTGTGAATTTCATTATAATCTGAAATATTTGGGACAAAAATTGTAAAACCTATCATTGAACTATAAAAGTCGTGAACTTTTAAATGCAGAAATTAAGTCCCTAAATTTATGAAATAATTACCCTCAAAATCTATTGTTATTAACTTCATTAGTGACAGTTTTGAGTAGAGAGTACATAAAGTTGAAGGTATCTCTTTTTATATGCAAAATAACAAATAAAAAAAATTAGTTCTCTGTTGTTCATTTTCAACAAGGACAGCATTGAATACTTATAACACATAAAAATTGATCTATAATATTAAATATTATTGTAATAAACAAATGTGCATGATTAAATCAATACAAAAATCTAAAAGGGAGCAATTAATTCATAACTAGTGTTAAAATATATAAATTAACTATTCTAATAAAATGGTAAACTATTTATTTTAAAATCCTCGTCCTTAATACTTTTAAATTCTCAAATTTTCTCTGAATGTAGTAGAAGTTTTCAAAATTATGTCATTAAAAATTTTCTCTGAATTTTCATAGCTCAAGTGGTTAAGTCACCTATCTCTGATAAGAATACATATTAAAAAATGAATGCTATTTTTTGGGAGAGAAAATACATAGTAATTTAAAGCTTAAAAGTGTAATTGAAACTTTTAAAAATTGTAAAAAACAAATAGAGACCTAAATTTGTAATTTAGGATCCCTTTTATAATTTTTTTTTTATAGTTTTTAGTTTTTGAGAAAGGTAAGCATTTAGTAAATATTGTTCCTATTTGTCGTTCTCATTTTTTAAAAGACGTTTTTAAAATTGTGTATAAAATTCGGAACAACAAAATCGAGTTGCTTGTTTTTATTTCAATTTTTTTTTTCAAAACATGAATAAAAATATTATTTTATCTTTTTTAACTTATAAGACACATAATAAATATTTAAAGAATAAATAAAACATAAAACTTTGAATGTTTAATTTAAAAATTATAGATAACAACAAACAATAAATAATTACGAAGCATGTGTATGTTTTTTTAATAAAAAAGACATAAAAAATTAACAAATAATTATCAAATAAAGTCCTATTTTCTTTATTAGAAAAAAAAAGAAACGAGAAATAATAAACAGCGAAATGAAAAACAATTAAAAAAGAAGAAAAAAAGGTTACCAAAGGTAACTCGTAGAACAGAAAGCTGTTATTGGGCCAGTTTAAACTTTTGATGGGCTGCGCCTTTGAAAAGTCCATTACCAGCAATCGGCAAAGATTCTGAAAAACCCTATCAGCGGATCATCGACTGTTTTTCACTGGAGAAAATTCGATCAGTCATCACTGAAAAAGCTTGGAAATGGTTGCTAATGGAGGTTCTGCGTTGGATAGGAAGCAGTTGGTAGCATCAGCGCTGGCCAAACACTTCGCCTTAGATCATGTGAGCTTCTCTTATGATCTAGCATAATCTTAGATTGGTCAAATTGATTTGGATTTCTGTGTCGGAAGAATAAAATGGAGTATACTCTTTCCTCGACATGATCGTAATTTGTCCAGTTTCTCTTAGTAGTTAGTTGTGCATGAATTTCTGGAGTAATATGTGCAAATGTAGTTTGCATTTATTGTTTCTATTTGTTTTGTAGAGCTTGGGCACCATTTGTTTTTTTTTTTTTTTTTTTTATACTTGTTCTTTTGTTGCGGAAGTTAACTGCTATTCGTTTCAGAATGCGCTAATTGGAGAAAATACGGAATGTGATTTTAAGACCTACGTGTTAAACATCCTGAAAGCATCAAGAAATGGTGCTTCTGTCGATGATAACGATGAGGTAAGGTTGAATATTTTCCACTATTTCGTTGTACTGAAGTTTTTTTTTTTTTTTTATTAATTTTCCTTTGTTGCCTTTGACCTTGACTAGTTCTCTGACTGTGCTGTACTAGAGTTCAATTTTTTTTTTTAAGGAATTTTGATAGGAAGAACGAATTTCCATATATGTAAAAACCATGCAAAAGAATCCACCCAAGTCACCCAAAGGAGATTATCAAAAAGCCATCAAATTGGTCGAAGTATAAGAAAGGGACCAACTTATTAAATCAGAGAGGACATCAATCAGAAGAGTTGAAAACTCTAGTGCCTCAAGAATTCTCCCAAATATTTTTCGAGCCTTGGAGTAATTTCTCATTTCTTTCGATTTTAAAATCTAGAGAGTTGCAATGTATTAGCTTTTGTTTTATATGGATGCTTGACGAGAGAGGACATAAACTCTCAAACATTGATAGGCCAAACAAAGGTCCAATTGAAGACATCAAGGTTTTTCTCCCAAATGTGCTTAACCTCCGGAAAAGTCAAGAATAAATTATTAGTATACTCACAAGCAGAATTGCACCAAACACATCAAGCCGGGAACAAAAAAGCATGCGGCGATTTGTCTTTTGCACTCTCTACCAAGTTTTGATTTTGCTGCTGGGAAAATGGACCAAACAAAAACTTTAACGTTCCTCAATCACCTAGCTTCTGTAGCACCCTAACAGAGGATCTTACGTTTAGGTCCTTACTATTACATATATTATGGACAGGGATGCAGCCTTTTGTAAATTTATGTTGTACATTAACTTTTTGTCTGATCTTCACTGTAACGTGGTTAATGGTGTTATACGTCTAAGATGCAACCTTTATGGTGCAGGTGACGAAATGGATAACATTTTCAGATAGCTTTCCTGTAGATTCTAAGGCATGCTTTGAGGTTCTTAAACAATTAAATGAAGAATTAGTTCAAAAGTCTGTACTTCTGGGTAATGGATTGAAGCCTTCTGAAGCTGATGTAATTGTGTTTTCAATACTACACGCTGCCGTGGTAGGCATTATTGCTTTTCATGACAAGTTGTCCATATGTAAAATCATTATTTTCTTCCAAGAATGTTACCATTTCTTCTTTTAATGGTTACACTATTTTTATTTTCTGTTTTCATGCTTGTATGGCAGAGAACCCAAGGACTAGTTTGGTGTTGCTATATGATTTGAAAAGTATATTTTAGATTTAACAAAGTTGAAATTCTAATGAGTTCTGACATGATTGATCACTGCTAGATTGGCCTTTCGAAGGCAGAGAAGGAAAAGTTGCCACACGTTTTAAGATGGATAGATTATATCCAGGTAGTCCTACTTCTTTAATGCTGTTAACTACTTACTAATTGCATGCGGAGCTTATTTCTGATTTTGATTTTTGGTTTAATCCTGTACATGCAAATATGGTTATTATATTAGTTTTTTCAGTTTTTTTGTTTACACTGTGAGTTCATTTTTTTTTCTGGATTAAATAATATTCTGTTTTAGTTCAATGACTATCTAATTAGTACTCATGCCAATTTGTGTTTTTAACAGAACAAAGAGAATTTCGAGGAGTTATTTCAAAAGATATTGCTAGAGAAATCCGATTTTGATCCTCCAGTAAGTGCTCAATTAATTCTTTTGCATTTGATAGAGGTCTGCCTTGAAAAAAGCAAGAGCGTTGAGTTCCCTGAAGAGTATATGGTTTTCTGAAACTATTATATCATTTATCATTAGAAAAATCTAAGTTATACCTTATTCCCTTGTATGACCTTGGAACAATTTGACTTTGAAGCTTGACCATTCATTTTTCATTTTTTTTTAATCTATTCTT
Source organism: Momordica charantia (assembly GCF_013281855.1). NCBI lineage: Eukaryota > Viridiplantae > Streptophyta > Magnoliopsida > Cucurbitales > Cucurbitaceae > Momordica > Momordica charantia. Next base: position 24,213,117 of record NW_028275167.1, on the reverse strand, counting down.
CTCTATTATCCTTGGGGTTCTCTACTGTGTTGTCATTCTTCTTTGATTTTCCATGTTTGGCGTGGTTAACTTCAAACTGCCACTTGCTTTTCATATTTGGGGTGCACCTTGCCATTGAGTTGCATATGTTCTTGTTGATTTCATTGTGCTTCCGCCCTGTTTTTTTGGGTTTGTTAATTTCTGGCTTAGCTGAAGCAGCCAAATTTGTTAAGGTTATCGTATATGTCTCTTGATTTTTATTTATTTTTTAAAAGGAAACTAAAGGCTGGATTGATTATTTCAAGTTTCAGACAAATTCATGGAGTTTGTTCCCCAAGAATTGTGCAGTTTAACTACCTGATGGTTAATAACTTAATACTTACATTTTGAAAAGTTGCGTTGTATGAGCAAATTAAAAGTTTTCTTAATTAAAGTTGCAGGGAACCAAAGTTGTTGCTAACAATGTGGATGAAAATTCAAATGCCAAGAAGTCTTTGCAAAGCACCAAGGTTCCAGATAAGCCTAAAGTAAACACAGACGCTAAGAAAGCTGATGCCGGGGTAAAGCCTAATTTTTCTTTATTGGCGTACACTATGTATTTTGATACTATAAACTGTTCAGAGAATGTTGCAGAGACCCTTTTTACAGGGAAATTGTATTTTATTCTATTTTTTTTACCTTTGAATAGATTGCAGAAAATTCTCTTATCTTGTGAGGGAATATTAATTCATGGAATGGAATTATTTCAAAATTTGGACAGAATTGGTGCTTTGATGTGGTGAAAGAAAACGTTTTATAGCTGCTGCATGGCCACAGTTTTTAAAAAAATAAAGCCATCTTTTGTAAACTTTGGTTGGAGAGGAATCAGTGAATCTTCTTCAACAATAATAGTAGGAGCTGGGGTGATGTTTTTGACTTGGCACTGGTTTTGTTCTAAACGGTGTACACTTTCGAATTCTTTTGAAAATTATACCCCCCTTTATAATTAATTCTAATTGGAGCAGATTTTCAGCTCCTTGTGAGGTATTTTGATATAGATCTTTTGGTTTCTTGACTTCAAATTTTCAATTTTCATTGACTCAGTGGAAAGTTTGTTTTATAAAAAACAAGCGCTTATAATTAGCCATTAGGATTTCAGTAGTCTTCCAAACCAATGGAATCTTTGAGAGAACTATGTATTTGGAAATGACGTTTCAATTCCAACTTATAACGTTTGTAGCCACTTTAAATTTGAAAGTGTTATTGTCCAAGGTTGGACCACCATGGGGAACTTTTATGTCTGATTTCCACTATGTAGAAAATGGATGCAGTGTCCATGCGGTTAGTCTTATTCTTACCATGATCTCCTGACCAGTAGTCTAATGATAACTATTTTGGCATTTACGTTATTTAATTATTGTTTTTTTCTTTTAATTTTTACATTTTTTTAGATGATCGATATATTGATGTTATAATGAGAAATATTTTTTTGATTCCATATATTACATACACATAGTTGCTATAGAATGTTCTATTTTAGTATTCAATGTAGGTGACTTGTCACGTGTTTGATTTCTTTAGTTGACTATAAGTACCTCTTTTTTTTTTTCATTTTTCTTTACCCCACTTTTTCCTCATTATCTCATTTGCACTTCACACATTAACATATATATATATTTTTAATTTTGTGGAACTGTTAGAAAAAAGAGAAGGAAAAAAAAGAAGCTGCACCGGAAAAGAAAAAACCAGTTGAGACAGAAACAACCGATAAAGAAAAGGAAGTTAGTGTTAGTTTGTTGAATATACGAGTTGGTCTTATTCGTAAAGCATGGAAACATCCATCTGCTGACAGGTATGATCAGCAACCTTCTTTCCAATAACTGTTTTCTGCAGTAGCACTATTTATATTTCCCTACTGAAATTTCATTATTCTCTTTGGATTTTAAATTTGCATCAATCGTATTGTAATTATGATGTGATGCAGTTTGCTGGTTGAGGAGATAGATGTTGGAGAGCCCAAACTGCGGCAGGTTGTCAGTGGTCTGGCAAAGTACTGTAGTCCAGAGGAGTTGACGGTATGGTTATTACGTGTTGGTCACAAGGAACTTGTGATGAATCGCCCGTGCATACTGAGTTGAAAGTCTGATAAATTATTCTGTTGGTCTGTGCAGAACCGCGGTGTTGTTCTTATTACTAATGTAAAACCTGGGAAGCTACGAGATGTGATGTCAGAGGGATTGGTATTTTCTCTTCGCACTGTTGCACAGATCACATTTGTTTACTTTTACCTTCTTTAGAGGCTCCTGTAGTTTAGTGTAAAGTACAGATCATTACGAGCTTCAAAATTTTTTCAATTTTTCATGTGAATACATTTTCTAATCTTAACACTAGATCTCTGATTCAGGTTTCGATTTTCCTCGTTCCATTAATTTTTTCTTTTACATTTTTTTAATGAGGACACTTTCAGTTTGGATTTTTCATATGTTGTATGGAAGTTGAGTCGACATTCATATGTATGCATGGATTCATGAACCTCTCAGGTGTTATGTGCATCTAATGAAGATCACACGGTTGTTGAGCCTCTGCTTCCGCCAGAAGGAGCCAAAATTGGTGAACAAATTTCATTTTCTGGGTACGTTTTTCATAGATTACTCAATTTTAACTGCATTGCCTGGCACCGTTATGAATTCTTGGGCAGATTAGTTGGATATAGGCAATATCCAAGAAGAAGATAGATCTATCACTTTGTTTCCTTTATTGTTTTATACTTAAATCTCTATTTGAAATGGGTCTCTCCTGACTCCTATGTGGTATATTCATTATCTTGTAATTTGATTTAGGGTCGACGGAAAGCCAGAAGATGTTCTTAACCCAAAAAAGAAACAACTGGAGAAGATAACACCGGTATGTGCACTCGTCCCCCCTATTATGTTTTGGATAAGGGAAAATGGGTTGTATGTTAATAGCAAAAAATATGAATTAGGTTCAAAATTTTAGGAGGATGCAAAAACATTTTTAAATCCGTGCTTTTCTTTTTCTTTGCTCATAAATATATACACGTAAGAAGGACGATCCAATGGTTTCCGGATTACAATATGAAAGTCTGGCCATTTTTGGTCTCTCCTAGCTGCAATATATGAACTCAAAATTCTTCATTTTGCACTTGTAACACACAAATGGTTGTTATTTTGATGGATGCAGCATCTTTTCACCGACGACAAAGGCGTGGCAACGTTCAAAGGAATTCCGTTCATGACATCTTCGGGACCGTGCACCTCATCCATCTCCAAGGCAAGTATCAAATGATAGTAACATGGCAACCCAGAGAAGAGAAGCTCACTGCCAGAAGGATCCCCTAACACTGTATGTTATTACTTGGGCAAACCAAAGAGACTCAGTTTTGAAGAGATGAGGCAGTGATTCATCAAATACAACTTCACTATTTCAGGTAAATGTATTGTTTTGGTTTTCATGCTCTTAAATTTGACTTCATTTTTTTTTTTAATTTGAAGTTATGATACTTAGAAGTCACATTCAGCTATGTTCTTATGATGTAAAAGGTTTTGAATATGTTCACCTTTTTTTTTTTCAAAAAAGTTTTGTTTCTCACCTGTGAATTATTAATTAATGTAATTTTAATTTCAGTTAGTGACTGATAGTAAATAACTGAGTGGTATTGATTTATTCTTTAATATCTAGTTAATTGATGCTATAAGGACATGTTACCTTTACAAACCCATGAATCTTCAGTTGGAAAATAATTGGCCTCATTGGTTACCAATCTTTCAATCTTATTCTTTTCGCTATTAAATGTTTGGCAATTAAGAGAAAGAAAAGTAAAAATTCACTTTTTTTAACGAGTTGTGAATTTACCCAAAATTTTTTATTCTATAAAATTTGAGAAATATGATGTTAATTTTAGAAATATTAACTTAAATGTAATAACTACAAGATTGTTGCAGACATAACTTATATACTAATTAATATTCAATTATTACATTTAAGGCAATATTTTAAATGTTATTATAGTTTTCAAAGTTTATAGAATTTAAAATTTGAGTTAAATTGTAATAATGAGACTTGATTGTATCAATTCTTACAAGTTGAGGATGGTTTGTGCAATTCCTAATCTATAACTCATGATGCTATTACAGTTGAGTTTAATTGCAAAAATTAAAAATTCATAAGTGTGACGCCATTATACAATATTACACATTTTCAAACAACGTCTCTAGATATTTCCATGGTATTAATATTTGTCAGTATGTTGATATTTCTATGTATCTATAGATTCAACATCAACATTTCCATCGTATTACAAAAAAAAAGGCAAAATATGAAAAAAAAAATCAATAAAATGTAACTAATATATTCATATTAATTATTTTTTAACTTATTTAGAAATAGAAAAATATTTATTTGTTAATTTAAATATTTTTATGATTTTTTCGTTTCTCTAATTTTTACAGAAATATCTATCGACCTGGATCCAAACACATATTTATTATATTCAAGGATTTAAAATTTAGATATTTACCCCTAAATATTTAATATTCGTATCTACAAACAAAATTCACCATTTTTAAAAGTTAAAACTCAAAAAGAATAAAACAACCTGCTCTGCCGTTTTTTCCTCCTTTTGAAAGTAAACACAACCATGTGTCTAACTTATTACTTATCTGACATGTTCTTGGTACAACAGACAATGTAATTCTCAAATTTGGCTCATTTGATAACATTTGGTAACCGTTTTTATTTTTTTATTTTTCAATAAACAAAAATAAAAAGTATGATGGTCACCTACCTTAAGAATTAATAATTTTTTTCCGGTACTAAATGTTGTAAGGTCAAACAGTTGTCTATAAGATTAGTTGAGGTGTGTGTAAACTGGCTCGGACACAGATATCAAAAAAAAATAATAATAAACAAAATAGAATAAAACAAAAATAAAAACAGATAATTTTTTTTTTCCCAATAAGAAACAATAATTGTTTCTCGTTTTTTAGTTATTATTTTTCTTTTTTCTGAACGGTTCGAGAATGTGAACCCAACCTAGAGTTGAAATGGAATTTTCTATATGAGAGTTAATAGTATTTTAAACAATTTTAGTTCCACAGTAAAAGTAATAGTAAATAGTAATTATCTTTAGAATATCTTCGAGTTTGAGTAAGAGATGGATAAAATTAAAAGGACAAATTTTAAATCAAGTTTACATATTACTTGTCAAATTTGATGGCAACAAAAGTTTTATATAATGAGCAATCAAGTTCGAATAAACAGAAATATTTTCATTTTAAAAATAAAGTTCAAGAAATTAAAATGAAATTTAACCCTTTTCAAATATTCGAGACAATTTTTTTTTCAAATTATATATGTGAAACCAACTTATATATTTAGTAGCGAATCCGAGTATAGCTAAGTGGATAAAGCATTTATTACAATTCGAGAAATTTTTGATAATACGAGAGTATACCATTTCTATTCACTGTCTGTCATGTCAGTATTGCAAAATGATATGTAGTGCACCAACATTAAAAAAAGATTATTTAGAAAAAAAATCATAGTGTGAAGAAATGCAGTATCAAGTATCTAGTCCGTTCTATTGTAATTTTTTCCCGTGACTAGCTAACGGCGCTGTAGTATAATAAAATAATATTATTAAAAGATAAATACTTTTTTCCCCAAAATATAAAATCGAACCAACCTTTTTAACAAGTCATTAGGGATGGCAACGAGGCGGGGATGTCGAAATTTTGGGGGCGAAGACGGGACGGGGATTCCCGGTTATAAAGATATTTTTTTAATTTTAATTAATTTTTGTTATTATTAGTATAAAAAGTGAACAAAAAGTTGGCAAATGAGATGTTAGCTTGAGTTTTTTTTTAATTAAAAAGTATTTATAGAATTAATATGTATTAATATTATTATATAAAAAATAGAAAAAGTAATAAAAATTAAACAGGGCAGGGTTGGGGACGGGGATGGGGTAGGGAGACCGATCCCCGTCCCCGCCAAGGAACCCGATTGGGATCCCCCGTTTGACCCCGTCTCCAATCAAATTGAAAAATCCCCGATCCGATCGGGTCGATTATCCGTGGGGATCGAATCCCGCATATATTTTTGCCATCCCTACAAGTCATCCAACCTCTTGCATGAACACAATTTTTTAATGTGATTAAATCAATTGAAACTAATAGATTAGGTATAATTTTAATTTATAGTGAATCAAAATATTTATTAAGTTTCAGTCACTATTATATTAAAATTTGTTACTAAGATTTATGCAGGGTTTTAATTTAGTTTCCATGATTTTAAACGTTTTGACTTTGTCCACCGTAGTCTAGATAAATCTCCTAAAACCGTCACGTCCATAGATGTAATATTTTTCTTACTTGACAGTTTTTTAGATGTAACATAGACTAGAGAGAGTATACGAGCTGTCATTCTATATTAGGTGTATCTAAATAGTAAAAAGATCGATTATATTAATTAGGTTGGTTGTACGAGAGTCTAGACGTACGATATATTTAATAAACTAACAAGTAATAATTTAATACTAAGTTATACAAACAGAGGTGGAATGAACAAGGAAATAGGCCATCGATTTGTATTGAAAATATTACACATGAAAGTTAGAAACGTAAAATATTATCCATCGTTTTAAAAACAGAATAGATCAACTAGATAAAATAACAACACATGCATCAAAATCGCAATAAATTTTGAACTTTTGTTTTGTGTCTTTTTTTCTTCTCCACCCCAATTCATATATTTAATCCCTTTTCACATATCATCCCAACTTTTCAGTTTTTCAAAAATCCCAAAATAAAATATATTTAATTGTGTTTTATATTTGGTTGACTGAAATGAAAAGATTGTTTGGGTACAGGAATAGGGTACTCCGTCCTAGATTCCCATTAGCCTTAGCTGTTAAGGTTTGACTTTTGGAAAACTTTACACAAACACAGCTCTGCCATATCTTAAATCAAACAAAATCCAAAGTAGAGCCTCTTTGATTGGATTTTAGATTCTTCACTTCATTTTCACTCTGATTTCATCACCTCTCAAAAAAAAAAAAAAAAAAAAAAAATTTATTCTCAAAATCTTAAATTTGACTAAATATTAATTAATATAAATTTAGATTAAACTAAATATTTATTTTGTAATCAAGAAACATAAATTTGAAAACAAGTGAAAATGAGTTTATAATATGAAGTAATATATTTATTAAATTTTTTATCATTTTTTTAATGTAATTCTATATTTTAAAAATTTCAAATTCTGAATCTGAGAACACTGATAACATTAAAAAGTCGTTTTCAGAATTTCCACGGTTTAGATCATAGAATCTGAAAACAATTTTCAAAAACGAATTTCTCAAATTCTGTCAAACGCGTTGATTTAGTGAATCTAAAAATAAAAAACAAGATCCGAGTTTCCAACTAAACAAGCCTTATATTTTCAATGGTACGATATTTTGATTCTTAAACTTGAAAAACTTAAATTATATATCATTTTGTTATAGATTATGTTTCCACTTAGTCTCTGTTGTGTACTTGATATTTGAGTATCTAATTATTTGTCATATTATTTAACTTAGCCAAAAAATTATTCGATATGGGCATACAAACTTTTCTAGGTAAAAGTCCTCCCTCTCACGGCTGATTACTACCTCTCAATCTTAACTTGATGATGGTCTCTTATCACAAACAACTATTCTAGTTTGTTCGTGAACTCAAATTTAGATGATCTATACAAGAATAGGATGAAGTTTGAGTGTGACTAAGTAAAGGCTCGAACCTATTATTACTGAAGAGTTAGAAGCTGAGTTGGACGTTCGATTTCTCACTCTCTCCCCATAGCTCTCTCGTTCCTATACAAGCAATTTGGAATTAATAGTTTGATGCCCATCCCCCACATAATCCATTATCCCTTTAGAGGGGAGATAAATCAAAATTGTTGAAGGTTAAAATTGTAAAAGAAAAATGGATCAAATCCCATGAGCATCTAAGAAATCCAAGCCAAATTATTCACATGGGTTTGAAAATTAAAGCACCTCTATTGTGATCACATTTGGTATTTTTGGACATGTGATATTCGATACCAAATGAATGGGAGAATATGAATCTCCACTTTTTATATCTCTCACGTTTCAATCCAATATAAACGTTTATGTAATGTCACTAACGCTCGGACATATTCTGAATTTTCAAACTTTCAAATATTCTATACATTTTGAAATCATTTTACATATATTTTGTAAGGAACATAATATATATGATTCCAACCTTATAAATGTTTTCAAAATTATAAGAGTTATTTAATTTTTAAAGCACAATGATTAAATAAAGTAATTTCCAAGATTATAACTTTTTTTTATTTCATTTTATTTGGAATTGAGAGTCATCTTTATCAATTTATTATTATTATTTTGTGTGTATGCTAGTACTTAATTTTAATATTTAAAAAAGTTAGATTCCTAGAATTTCAAATTACCGACTTGAAACTAGTCCACAAAATAATCCTATAACAATTTAGTACATCAAACATGCCACATCTACTAATGACAACAATGACCTATTAGACAAAGAGAATATAAAAGTTTATGGACCTGCATAAATTTTGTAAACTACACCGACCAAACAAACACAACCTATTAAAGTTTAGTGACATCCAAATTCGACGTCATTTATAATTTCGATGGACTAATAATAAAGAGATAAATATCCCAATCTTGCTTTAAAAAAAAATAGGAAAGATTCTTGTCTATTATACTCTCAAATGCAAGAAAATAACAATAAATTAATAGAAAACATTGTCACTTAAGCGTCAATTAGTTAAAGACATATTTTCTCAACTGAGAAGTCAGAGGTTCGAATCTAACACTATCACATTTTTTTAGTACAACATATGAGGTGGAGATCGAACTCATAACTTTTTGATTGGAGATATATGTCAATTATGATGGAGCATTTTTGACACATCTTCCCATTTAGTATCTTTGCCAACTAAAAGTTCGGACTAAATCGTTAGGAAGAATAGAGAGAGACAATGCTTTTACCCACTGTTTTCCCTCTGTAAATCATTAATATTCTGTTTTTTTAAAGTCTTCTTCCTCTCATGGTAGTGGGAAAAAAATAAAGGCATTTTGGAAGCTTTTGGCCAGAAAATCTACATAAGTCTGTACAGCTTCAGATATGGTTTACACAATGATGGGACTGAACCAAATCTTCACCAAAACCCACAAAGGATCCCCCAAAGATTTGAGACTCATCTCATACTCTCTCTCTCTTGTTTATGTGTCATGGAAATGCAATAAATGGTAACTAATGCGTACCTCATCGTTTTAAATATTGACGTTGATGAAAATATGTTAGAATTTAATTTATTGAAATATTGATGAATATCATTACCGAAAAGAATTGTAGAAGTCAAGAAATTGTTAGAAAACGTTGAGATAGATTGATAAGCCTTTAACATGTTTTAGAGAAATTGAAAATTGTCGTTGTTTCTTTTTTGTTGGTTAAATTATAAGTTTTGGCACTTTTTACTTGGAAGGATAGTGTTTAATAGGTCTTTAAACTAGAAAAAGAAAATAATAATATATACTTGAATTTCAACATTGACGAGTCTAATAGGTCATTTTGAATTTTAAAAAGTGTCATTAGCTAGTTCTGAATCTTTCGATTTCGTGTTTAATAAATCTCTTCCATATGAGATAATTTTTAAAGTTTAGGGAACCTATTGAATATAAAATTGAAAATTTAGGGATTTATTAGATATTTTTTAAAGTTTAAGAACCTGTTAGATAGATACACACTGTACCATTTTTAAAGTTTGGAAACTTATTAGATACAATTGTCATATAGACCAAATTTGTAATTCAACATATTTTAGAATATAAATCATTATTATAATTAATACTAAGTTCACTTTTCAAGAAGGGGGTGAAATATTAATATGAATATTTTTTTCAAACAATTACATAGTTAGAAATTTTTTATTAATACTAGGTTAGCTATTAAAAAATTTCTAACGATGTAATTGTTTTTTTTTAAATAGTTTATTGATATTTTTATAGTTCAACAATAATTCGATTAAGAATGATAATTATGATATCACTAATATTTATTCATTCAGATCTTTTAAATTTTTTTTTAGTACATTATGTAAAGGTGGGAATTCGAAATCTCACTCACATATCATAGATGTCTTAATCTATTGAATTATATTCCGATCCGTTCAAATCTCTCGTGTTGTTGTCGAATTCTCAAAATACATATAACAATGTAGATGAAAAGGAATTTAATATCTGACGGGATAAGGAATACAATGATTCTACCTTGGAATATGAAAAAAATATATATATATATTTTGAACCCCACCAATCTTTGGTTTTGGCTTTAGCATTTAACCCTATAAATACCCAACAACTTAGATATCCTTCTTTCATGTCTCTCTCTCCCTCTTGAAGCTTTCTGCCATTTTTCTTATTATTATTTCTTCTTCTTCTTCTTCTTCTTCTTTCTGACAACCTCGTTTTCCTCTCTCTTCTGTCCAAAATTTAATTGCTAATTTAATTTGTCCACTTCTTTATTTATTACTGCAAAACAGTGCCTTCATTTGTTTCTGTGTGTCTCTTCATATTTTTTATTTCTAGTTTAGTTAATTTTGGAGATCTATGGAGGCTTCTTCTTCTTTGGATTGGGATTCTGAAATTGGGTTCCAGCCCCATGTTCTAGCTGTTGACGATAATCTCGTCGACCGTAAACTCGTCGAGAAGTTGCTCAAGAACTCCGCTTGTAAAGGTACATATTAGGCTCTACAAGATTTCTGTTTAAATCTCATTTTAGTGGTTGAGGTTTCAAGATTTCAGTAGTTTCAAAATGTATAGTTTTGGTGTCTTTTTTTCAAAATTAAGATATAATCGTTTTAGAGGTGAAAGACTAAAATAATTATTTTTTTAAATTATAAGAACTAAAATAGACGTGTTTTAATAGTTGTGATAGAACTTAAAAATTTAGGAACTGACATAATGAAAAGTGAAATTTAAACTTATAATTTTCCATGGCATTAACGTTTCTTTCAGTGTTCAAATGGGTTTCTGTTTGGCAGCCCAGAAAATTCTCTGGTGTTCTCTAAATAAAGTGAGAAAATCTGGAAAGAAAATTTCAAGGACAATTTTTTTTTTCCTTAACTTTTTTTTGCAGTAACAACAGCAGAAAATGGTCGCAGTGCTTTGGAGTTTCTGGGTTTATTGGATGATCATCAACACAGCAACTTAGAACGTAGGAGTGTAAGTAAACTCAAATTTTTTTTCCAAAAAAAATCTGTTTGTTTGGTGAGAAAATGAAGGAAAATTCAGCTGGATTTTTTTTTTCCATGAAAACCATTTCTTATTGTGAATTTGCTTTTGCAGAGATCGAAGGTGAACATGATCATCACAGATTATTGCATGCCTGGCATGTCTGGATATGAACTCCTCAAAAGGATTAAGGTATGGTTTCTCATTTCTCGTTTTAATGTTATCAAGATTTATAATATAAGTTGGACAGTTTCTTATAAATGTGAGAGAACAATTACTTGTATTTTAAGCATGAAACAAAAACGAGAATGTACCCAACGATAATGAACATGATCATCACAGATAATTGTTTTTGCTTTTTAAAAAATAATGAACTGGCAATTTCTTTTTTTATAATGGTCAATATGAAATAGGTATTGAAGAGTTAGCTTAGAAAACAATTCCCTCTTGTTGCAGAGATCGTCGATAATGAAGGAAGTTCCCGTGGTGATCGTATCATCAGAAAACGTCCCCACTCGCATCAACAAGTAAATAGAAACCTCTCTCTCGTCTCCGACGATAAAACTTCAAGATCTCAATTTCTTACTACAACTTTTTTAGACGAACGACGACGATCGTCGCTTACTTTACCTTCTTCTCGCTCAATCGTACTAGTTTATTTTTGAACAGGTGTTTAGAGGAAGGAGCTGAGATGTTCATGTTGAAACCTTTGAAGCAATCTGATGTGGTGAAACTACTGAAATGCCAGATGATGAACTGAGATAAATCTAGAGAGAAATATTTTTCCAGTTTAGATTTTTTTCTTTCTTTTTTCGGAAGATTTGAAAGGCCTTGAGCTGTTTTGCAAATTTTGTGGATGCCACTGTTCAATGGATTTAGGCTGCAATATTCCAATGATTTTGGATTTATAAATATGTCTAATCACTTCATATTGGTAATTTATTTGGGAGAAAATTTTTTTTAGACTTTTATTCCTGTTGTCATGTCGGCATCATTTTTAAATATTATGAATTATTTAAGACAAATTATAGTTCGAATGGAAAGAGTATGTAATTGCAATGTTTAATTTTTTTTTCAATATCTTTGGGTTAAATTAGTTTGGCAAAATAATATTTAACTTTGTTTGGTAAATTTTAAATTAATTGAAAAAATGTGAGTGACAGTTTAAATATTTTTTAGTACAAAATTGAGAGATGTAGATCAGTCAAATATAATATTTGAGTGATTATACATTAAAAAGAAAGAAAAGGTCTTTAATTAAGGTTTAAAACCAAGGTTACCAAAAAAGAAAGTTTTCTCTATTTAAGATTTCTAAAATGTGAGCTTGAAAATTTAGGATCTAACTCAGCAGTCATTCTCCCTTTTGTTAAAGGTCCAAATTTTTAATTGGGATTTAAGTTGGTAGGTTATGTTGTGTTTGGTTGGTAATTAGAAAGCAGAAATTTGAAAACAACGGATTTAATGAAAGTCAGGATTGTATCGTTTGTTTTCAGTGTTTTCAAATATGTGTTTGGTAGGAGATTTTGTAATTGAATCTCAATTTAAAAATTGTTAAATGTTTCTCTGGCAATATATTTGTAAATTAGATGTAGTTACAAACTAAATTTTAATTTAATCTAAACTTATATTAATTAATTTATGAATTTTGTATATTTATTATTTTACAAAGTTATATAATTTAAAATACATTATATTTTACATGTTTCAATTTTAACAAGCATAAAATGAGTTTATAACATGAAGTAAAATATATTTATCAAAAGTTTTTATTTTTTTAATGTAATTTTGAATTTTAAAAATTTCAAATTCTGAATCTGAAAACACTGAAAACATAAAAAAGTCGTTTTTATAATTCTACTGTTTGGATCATAGAATCTGAAAACAGTTCTCAAAAACGAATTTCAAAAATTCTGCCAAAGGCCTATTCGTTGAATCCATTTGATTGAGTGAATCTGAAAAAAAAAAAAAAAGAATCCGAGTTTTCAACCAAACGGGCTATTCATTTCAAACCAAACAAATAAAACCCATAGATTTCAAAAAAGTAAAAAAAAAAAAAAGTCATCATAATATGAAAAAGAGAAACCAAACAAATAGAGGTATTTACATGCTTTTATTTATAAGATCTTTTTGGTCGAGATTATAATGCTTTAATCAGTTAAATTATTTTCAGATGGATTCTTCTTATTATTATCTTAAAGACTAGAGATTATGAACCATACATTTGGTCAGTTATCTACATATAAACAATTGACCTATCTAATTCAAGCCTAGATCAATGGATATGGTGTCTATTTCTTCCCATGATAGCTTTTATATTTTATAAAGTTTAAAGAAATTGTACAACGTAAAATAGATATGTATTTTTAAAAGTATCATTACTTTTTTCTTTTTTCTTTTTTCAAAAGTTTCACAAATGTGATTTTAAGGCTTGCCTTGTATAATTCTATACCATTGCAATTTATGTTATTTTTGTAAATTTTAAAATTAATGCTATGCATAAAATACATATTTCTTTGGTGTAATTCCCTCTAAAAATTTGTATGAGATTTAAGGGAAAAAAAAATATTCTAACCCTTTATATGTTGAAGAACTCTTTATCAAGATAAAAAATAGAAACTTTAAATATTATTTTGGTCACCATACTTTTTCTAGTTCATTTTTAATCATTATACTTTCTTTAACTCACCTTTAGTCATTGTACTTTTTCTAGTTCATTTTAGTCCCTATAATTTCAAAATATTCGTTTTGGACCCAGTACTTTAAAAAGTAAATATTTTAGTCTCTATTTGCAAAATTTTAACACACGAAGAAAACCTTTTAATTCAAAGTCATAGTTACATTTTAAGAAATATAGCGAAGGTATATCATGATAAAATTGTGATAAAAAAAATATGATAAATTAAGAAACCAAGTGATCACTTTTTAAAAGTACATGGATTAAAACGAATATTTGAAAATAAGTGGATTGAAATAAACTTGGTTTGCCCCTTATTTTCGACTATTACAGTTGACATTGACTAACTTTACGATACGGATGGACACAAAAAAGAATGCAGGCAGCGGAAATACAAAAGAGAAGAGTAAAGATTTTCAACCCAGGACATGTTATTGACTCAACCACAAATCTATTGAACGAAGATAGTTTGTTTACTCTCGGTCACAAGTTAGAAGGAAATCTGTTGACTTCGTTTACACTCTAATGCAATAAAAAAAACAAGTGAGTGAGGCCGACTAAGCTTCTATTGGAAGTAAGGTAAGATTTGGATCGTATACCACCTTCAACTCTTCTCAAGATTCTATATTATTAAAAGTCCCTTTAAAATAAAATCAAAATCAACTAAAGTGAAATTACATCAGGTAGTTAAGCTCTAAAAGAAAACTACCAAAAAAAAGAAAACGATATCTGTTTGCCCATCACATTTCCACCTGATCTTCTAGACGTTACCCGCTATCTTCCCTCTGTCTTTCTCTTCAGTCTTCAATGGAGACGCCATTAATGGACCTTTCTTCCCACAGCCCATTTTTCACCCCCAAGAATCATTCCTTATACCATTTTTACCCTTCAAAAATAACCATTCCTACCCTCTGTTGTCCCAATAACCCCACCACTTCCCTTCGCCGGTTTTGCGCCGATACGACGCCGCCTGAAGACATTCACGCAGCAGCTTCAGATTCGGCCCCTGAAAGAACCCAGAACCGCCGCAGGATAGTCCGATTAGCGTGGGAGAAGTTGGTCCGATGGTCCAGGTCTTGGCGGTTCAAGGCCAGGACCGATGTTCTTGAGCGTACGAACAAGGTGGGTGGGTTTTAATCTGCTCGTTTTCTTTTATCTACTTGTGTCTTTTTATTTTTGCCTGATGAATATGTGAGCTAATCTTATTATTGAGCTTTAGCTGTGTGTAATTCGACACTGCCTGCAACTTGTTTGTTAAAATGCAGCAGAGAAGTTCCACTGTAGCATCTTGTTTTTTCTTCATTTTCTTTCCCAATTTGTAAGAGCAGTATAGGAATTTCTTTTAATGTTCGAAAATATTACCATCACAAATACATGTGAAAGTTCGCAATATTCGAACTTGCAACTCTTAGAGGTAGAGATGTCTTAACCGCTTAAATTGGCTGAATTTTAGGAATTGTTGGACCTTGTTCTCAAATTAATCAGTTGTATTTGCCCTGGAAATTCGTAGAAGTTCAACTTTCTTGTCCCTATAGCTTACCTCATTGTACTCTCTTGTGAGTTGTAATTTTGAACGAGTCCCATTGTATGGCATTGTTTTTCCAAGTACTAAAGATTTAGTTCCTCTTTGGGCATGGAGAACGATGGTTATTATTGGGGGGAATGATGACCACTAGAAAATTAGTCAACACCATATTACTTGACTTTGAATTTAAGTACCAATAAACTTGATGGCATCTAATTTACTACCACCTTGTCAAAGTTATTTTTCCATTCTTTGCTATATCCGTTATTTGGGTGCGGGGCGTAATTTAAGGTGTGTTGGAAAGTGTCTTTTGGCCCTAGAGACTACAAGGTTTGACCGTTTGAGTCTAACATTTTTCTTTGAAATTAATAGTTTATTTGACCATCTAGGATATGAAATAATCAAATATAAAAAGGTGTAATCATATTGGAGCTAATAAAATAGAGCTCTAAAGTAGCTTAACTGTGTAGGTATTAATGATATTTTATTGGTAAACGTGGTTGTCCCACCTTGCTAAGAGTCAAGAGACAAGCCTTCAAAATTAGTACACTAGTTATAGTATCTCAAACCCAATTAATTATCAGCAAGACCTTTTGCATCCTTGCAAGTGCTTGGGTGGGCATCACAGTGTATAAAGGTTGAATTTGGCACTTTAGGACGCTTTTGCACTAAATATCAATATCCTTGTGAAAAAAAATCAACAATTCTCAAAGTAATATCTCTTGTTATTAAAGAAGTTGTCCTCATATAATATTTCTACTCTAAGTCAGGCAGCAAACATTTCTCTGAACTGTACTGTTTCTTTTATTCCAGTGATCAATAATTGTGTCATTAATATTTTATTCGTCACCAAGGTCAACATCACTATGCTTAGCTTAAATGTCAAACTTCTAGTGCAATAGACTGAGTCTTTTTCAAAATGATATTTGTTTAAAGCATATTCTACTTCCAAAATTTCTTTTTTCTTATTTAATAGTTCATTGTGTCAATTTTATCAGGTGGCTGTGCTTGGAGGGGGATCTTTTGGTACAGCAATGGCTGCCCATATTGCTGGTAGAAAGCCCCAATTGGAAGTCAACATGCTTCTTCGTGATCCTCAAGTATGCCAGTCAATTAATGATACCCACTACAATTGGTAAATTTCCATGTACTCCAAAGAACCTTTCCTTTCCTCCACTCTTTTGTGATGTATGTGAGCTGGTGCATGTTTGCGTGGTCTCAGATGAAAGTTTGCCTGATTGAATATGATTGATGACATTTCTTCTCATTCTCAGTAAGTACTTCCCAACGCACAAGCTACCAGTAAATGTTATTGCTACAACTGATGCCAAAGCTGCTTTGCTAGGTGCTGATTTCTGTTTTCACGCTGTACCTGTGCAGGTCTTTCACTACCCTGTTTAAATTTGTGCATTAATATTTGTTTGCTCTTGTAGCTATGAAATAATTACGAAGATGTAATGGGGAAAAAACATAGAATGCAGTTCCTTCTTTACAAATTCTTGCAAACAAATTCAAAATTTTTTCATATGCATTTTTAGGCCATTAAGAAATGTGGATCTTCATCATGTTCTCTTTTTTGGGGGATTAGAGTATTTTTTAAAATTTCATTGCAGTTCAGCTCATCGTTTCTTGAGAGCATTGCTGATCATGTTGATCCACACGTGCCATTCATATCCCTAAGCAAAGGGCTGGAACTTAATACCTTGAGGATGATGTCTCAGATTATACCACAAGCACTCAGTAACCCTCGACAACCTTTTATTGCTCTTTCAGGACCTTCATTTGCTTCAGAAATAATGAATAAATTGCCAACAGGTGATAACACACATTATATACATATTCCTTAGTACACACTCATTTCAGTTGTATTATTTTAAAATTTATTTTGCACTTATATCTTGATTTTCCAGCAATGGTAGTGGCATCAAAGGACAAAAAATTGGCAAATGCAGCCCAACAACTGCTAGCTTCTAGTTATCTAAGAATAAGCACTTCAAGGTAGATTTAATTATCATAAAATGTGGGCTTTCTTGTCTTGTATATTGTAATTCAAAAATACCTTCTGGTAGAAACTTTAATTCCTCCTTTTGGTATGATCATCTTATGAAGCATCTAATTTTTGACATTCAGTCATTCATCCACTTTTTTCATTTCTACTTCAATATTTGTTTATTTCTCCATTGCCTAAGCACAAATTCCCTCGCAAATAGTTTCTTTTCAGAAAATAACATAAACCGCAATGAAAAGATAGCAGTAAACTCTTGAGGAAATGATCTGTAAGAGTAAGCCTGTTTACATGGCTTGTAACTTCTGATGACTCAGTGATGTCACAGGGGTGGAGATTGCAGGTGCACTAAAGAATGTGCTTGCAATAGCAGCAGGAATTGTTGAGGGGATGAATCTTGGTAACAACTCTATGGCAGCTCTTGTAGCACAAGGGTGTTCTGAGATCCGTTGGCTGGCAACAAAGGTGTGCTTTTATTCATCATTAATTTCTTGGTACATGAGTATGATTTATTTACACTTAAATTATCTCTCTTTATCCAATAACTCGAGGAAGCCAATGGAGCTACTTACCAGTTGCCATCAACCATTGAAATATTGATTGATAAAAGTTATTAGAAGCATATTTTGATGTTCCTGCTCTATGTGGTTTGTAAAATTGTTGTTGGTGATGGTCAGATGGGATGCTTTAAATATCTGTTTTCTCAATGGCATTTGAATATGGTACTGCTCTATGGACCCCTGACTCATGATAGTGTGAGCTAACAGCTATGAACCTCATGGTCTGACCACCTACCTAAGATATTAAAATCATATTAATTTCCTGACAACTAAATATTGTAAAGATCTTTTTTCTTTATATCCGCGAGTGTCCAGGCCAACTTACGCATACCTCAACTAATCTCGAGATAACCGCCCGACCCTACAACATTTGGTGTCGGGAAATACATAGGAATTACTAATTCCTAAGGTAGGTGACCATCATGGGGTTTGAACCCATTCCCTCTTAATTAACCCTAGTTCATTTGGACCAATGGTTAGAGTACACTCATGTTGTAAAGATCATTTGGCTAGAGCATGCACATATATCGAAAAGATAATAATAATAATGGTCCTTTCTCTTTGCCTGCTAATGTAATCAGATTGTTACAGAGAGCTGACTGCTTTTTATTGCCTTTGGTGTAACTTGCAATTGGATCGTTGGCCTCACATTCCTGCTGTCAGTCATAGTTCAAGCCTTATCTGCATTAAACACATTATTATCTTTCGTATCTACAATTTGTCTGAATGCAATCATGGCATTCTGATTACTTTTTCCTTCAAAATTTTTTTCTTAAAGATGGGAGCGAAGCCAACGACAATTACCGGTCTCTCGGGCACAGGGGACATTATGCTTACATGTTTTGTCAACCTCTCCCGAAACCGAACTGTTGGAGTACGACTAGGATCTGGCGAGAATCTGGATGATATATTGAGCTCCATGAATCAGGTACTGGGTTATCCCTTGGGTAGCATGTCAGGCAATGTTTGGTGTCCATTTATAATGCCAGCAGTTGTTAAGGACCCCTGTATTCAATAGGTTGCAGAAGGTGTATCAACTGCAGGGGCTGTAATCGCATTGGCTCAGAAGTATAATGTAAAGATGCCAGTTTTGACAGCGGTGGCCCGGATCATTGACAACGAGCTAACGCCACAAAAAGCGGTTCTTGAATTGATGGGGCTTCCTCAGGTAAAACTCTTAGCTCTCATTGAACTGGTAACTTGGATGTTTATGAACTTGATCAGATTGCTTGAATTCTCATTTGAACTTCATTTAGGTGGAAGAGGTCTGAAACCTGAGGGGCTCCACAGATACTTGCATCATAATCACAGAACTTTTGTGGCATGAAACCTTGCCAGCAACTATTTTTACCACGATATTATGATATCGAAAAATTTTATTTGTCGAAGGATTCTTCGCTAATTTTTGGGAGATCAGAAGTTGTTATGTCAAACCTGCCAGTTGATATGAACATTTGAGCATTTTGATTCTTATAAATTGAATTCAATGATTTTGTTCTTGTAAATTCACAATCATAAAAGATGTCACTCCTCTCCAATTTCTTGAAAGCTCGGTTTCTAATAAAAAAAAGGAATATGACTCAAAACTGTTCGTAAAATTTTCCATCCAATCCAATTTTATTGAAAGTTCATCAACTAAGAAGCATACATACTTTGACAATTTTTAATAGTAATATACGATAAAATAATTAAATTTTAAAGTAAAATATATCGAATTTACTTTTTTTTTATTGACTTTAATTTCTTTACACTATAAAAGTGATATTTATTTTTTTCAAAATGTATATATATTAATATGCATCGGTATCTTAAATTTTTTAAAAAATGACGTGACACCATACCCATGTCGTATAAATGACCCGTACTTTTTAGTTCATAAATATCAAATGAAGCATAGTTCATAAATATCAAATGAAGCATATGATGTGCGTTGTTGACTACTTAAAATTTTAGTAAATTCATAGCAAAAGTTAGCATTGCAAATAACCTACGAAAGTTCACCAAACAGTACAAGTTAGCTCTACCTTTTCAAAAGCATCGAAAATTTTTCCCTACATATGATGTCATATTCCAAAAAAAAAAGAAAAAAGAAAAAAGAAAAAAAAAAGCCTATGCAAGTTCAGATAATTAAACATATGTCCATCTTTGTATAATCTGAGAGCAGGAAATATCATTTCACAGAACAGTGACTGAATCCAACAGAAAGATGTATTGATTTCAAACCAGCTCCTTTCACCTCTTTCCTTTTCATTTTATCAAGTTGAGGCTGCAAAACACATATATATGTGTATATATAAATTTTTCAAGGATTTCCATTAAGTCTCCAATGGAGTTGGTTGATCATAGAGGATATTTACCTTCATTTTCTTCATTACCCTTCCAACCTGGCTGCAATTTTCAACTTTGAAGCACTGAAACTCAAGCAGTGGGCTCCTGTTCTAAGCAGCTTAGTGAGTGAAATGAAACAAATACCACCAAAATATACAGAGAGAGGCATCACTCTCTTTTATCTTCCTCAAGATCTCCTCCAAGCCCAAACACAGGGTGATCTGCAGTAGTAGATGGTGCCTTTCTTTCCTTCCTTTCCAGCTTGTTAGATAAATCTGCAGCTACCTTAATTCCGGTTCCGGTGAGTGCCACGACTTCCTCATCGACGTCGTCCCCGGTGTCCTCCGAGTATGCAAATCTACGAAGCCCAGAATCATTCAACTCTATAACTAGACACTTGTCGATTTCATTTGATGATAATTTTGGTTTCTTAAAAACTCATTTTTAATCTTCTCTTTTATAGCATTTCAGGATAAGCAATTCAGCTGCAGCAGTTTTTGGAAGTGAGAAGCTAGTGCTGTGAGAGAGACAGAAGATAAAGATAGATAGCTATCCAAGTGCATACAAAAGAAAGTAGTGAAGCGAAAATATGAAATAGTAGGACGTGTAAAAGTAAAGTAGGGGAAAAAATCTTTCAAGTTAGGAAAATTATTTGCCAACATTACTTTATCCAGTATCTCCAATTTCTGTTACTTGGGAAGATTTTTCTATGTAACCTTATCATATATTCATACGGGATAGACCTTTCAAACCAAGATCCGAGCATAAATTATTTGCTAGGCAGCTTAGTTTGTCAGGAGGAGATACAAGGAGTTAAGTAGATTCCAAAAGGAGGCAAGGGATCGCTACCTGGTGATCGGGTTATGAGAAGGAGCCCAGAGAACGCATATAACTACCAAGAGAACAAAAGAAAGCAAAATCCAGAAAGCTGGAATGATCCAAGCTCTTCGCCACAGCTCACTCAATGGGTCGGTAGCATTGAAGTACAACTACACGAACAAAAATCAGTAATCCTAAACAATTGGACTTATCTTACAAATTGTTCAAGCAATGGAGAAAAATGGAGGGAGATAAATGAAATACATCACCTCATATCCAATCCAAGCTATGGAGAGCAACACTGTAACTGCAAGGCAGTTCGTAAACTTCCGATACAGCTCGAGTTTGGCCATGCTTTTTCTAATCTATATAGTATACAAAATAGAGAACCAAATATGATCATCCTTCCAGCAGAAGAAACCAAGATGTCACACACTAAACTGGATAAAAAGACATGAATTAAATCTCAAAGAAGTATAATTTACCTGAAGCTTCTCCAAAGTTTTTGATAATGATGAAAAGATCCAGAGAATAAAGCAAGCATCCAGTACAGCAACTGGCAACACCAGAAAGAACCTTGTTTTTCCAGAGAAGTCATTAACATTTCCCAAATGTTCAACAAGCTCAAGTGCTTCAGAAGCCAAGAAATATGCAGCACCCAGAAGGACCACTTTCATGGTTATACCACCGAGGGTCGGTCGCACAACCCCGTATCCCATCGAAACCACTAGGAGAAGCAGCCTAGAAACAGTCTTCTTAATAGCGCTAAACGTAACTGCCAAAGTGGTAATCCCCATTGGTCGACTTCCAGAGGAATTAAAATTTGAATACTCAAAATACCAAAGGGCCATTTCACACATTCCCAAACCTATAACACAAGTGATATGGTAGTGCAATTGTATTACATCTTTCCAATATCTTACAAACCAGAGAAACCAGACAAGACCCAGAACAATGTAAGACAAAGACATTAAGCCAAAGAATGTCACCATTGGAGCCATCTTTCCTGGTAAATAACCATCTGGGTTTCTCCAAACCGTTCTTCCACTGATCACCGTACCTCGGAGTTGCGGATCACAGAACATAAAATACAGATAATACATTCCAGTTTTGTTGAGTTCAACAGTAGTAGGTTCCATTTTAGCTTCTTCACTTATCCCTTCAAAGAAAGTCTGAATTCTCCTTGGTCCATTAGGGTAATCTGACTCCTCATTGATAATAACTTCTCCTACTTTGCAAGATCCATTATTCGCAAGCTTCTGGGTGCAGCATATAATATCAGAATTCAGAAATGCCCCTCCAATTTTTGTCCTGTCTTTGACCTCCACAATAATAGCTTCAATTAACCCAGTTTTTTGCTGCATCTCATTTTTCTGTTCAGCAGATTCTTTTGTTCGCCAAAATGTGATCGATTCAAACCTACATTTTCGCACAAACAATATGACAAACAGGAACTAATTTCAAATCTCTGATATACTTCCATCACATGCAGAAACCCATTTGAACTGGACACTTAACGACTAATTTCAACCAACCATTCCAACATTTGACAAAAGATTTTGCGGAAACAAACTAACCCAAATTGGCCCTACTCGATCAAATGAAGTACAGTAGCGAAAATCGAGAGAGAGACGCGAAAAACAGGGGTTCGATTAATTTACCTGATGAAGGACATTCCGTCGAGCGTTTGGTCTGCAGAAGCGGTGGTATTGGAGCTGAGAGGGTGAAAATGGGAAGCATACAGCCCTTCACTACCGCCATGGAAGAAGAAAGAATTGGAACGATGAATGAAAGATTCGTTTTGGTATTGATGGATGGAAGCACCCACTAGAGAGATTGAGAAGCAGCTGAGAAATGTAAGCGCAAGGATGATTTGAATGTACCCGTTAATGGAGGAAGCAACCAAATCGAAAAGCTCCCTCTTCATCGTTCTCTGCTACTCGTTTCTTCTTCCGGAGAACAAGAACCAACGTACAAAATAGCTTTTACGGCAAAATTGTAACACATTCGTAAGCTATACGTCTCAAAATTGGAGTATATTTTATTTTATTTCTTTTGAGCGAAAGATTGAATCTTGCCTCTAATGATGCCTAATTTGTTTAAGTATTCATGATTTTTTTTTTTTTTAAGAATAAGTATTCATGAAATTCACTTTGAGCATAGTTCAGCGGTAATTGACATATATCTCAAACAAAAAGTTCACACCGTGACAAGTTGTTAGTAGATTTTATATATGTTCGTTTTTATAAACTTGGCGTGTGTGTGTATATATATCTTGCTACAACAATATATGAGTTGGGGATTTAAACTCGAATCTTTTTGGTCGGACATACCTGTCTTAATCAGTTGAGTCAATCTTAGGTCAACGATAGACTTGTAGATAGATGTTCAACAAATGGGATAGAATATCGTGAACTGGAATGGTAAAAGATAAATGATTCTGAGTTTTTTTTGTAACCAAGTTTGGAAAGATGGGTTTTTGGGGGATTTAAGGTATTTAAAAAGGATAAGTACATAAATATCCCATTTAGAGATCCAAATTTCACCATTTGAAATGAATATTTCACACATGTTTATGGTTAGTCCATTTATGATAGATTCCCATACAAAAATTACAAATATGACCGCAATAGATATCTTATATTTTAAAAAAATGAAAAAAAATCTTAACATGAGTAAAGAAGAATACGTGAGATTTAAAATTTGGGAAAGCGAGAGAGATTTCGGAAAGAATCCAAGAGCTAGAGTCCATTTGTTTGTGGTTTTGATCGGGCATTTTTAATGTGGGATTCCATTCTCGTAGAAATCACTCGAATTTTTTGCAGATCGTCGAAAAGTCGCGTCGGTGAAGATGCTGCAGATTAGGGTTGTCGCCGCTTGGAGTCTTCGAAGCCGCATAATTGGTGAAGATGTTATAGATCGGGTCATCGAAGCTGCATCGATTCAGATGTTGTGCAGATCAGGTCGTCGAAGCTGCACTATTGAAGATGCGACAGAACAGGGTCGTCATTGCTCAGAGTCAGCGAAGCCACGCCAGTGAAGATGTTGCAGATCTGGGAGATGTGCCATCGAATCTCTTCATCGTGCCGTTGTGGATCATCATTAAGGTTCCTAGGTAGTTGGTATCCATGGTCAGATGGGCCATCAGAGGTTATCTTCGACGAGGGAAAGGTCGATGGGGTTGAGAACAACAAGGGGGACTACTTGAGGAAGAAGGAAAAGAGTTTCTTTTTTTGGAGTCTATATTGTGTGTTGTTATAGAGTATATGTTGGATATATGATCCATATACGTATGTGGGGTATACTTTGGATATATATGCTAAGATGTATATTATATAAAACCTAATATTTTTGTATACGACATTAGACGAATATATATTTTATCATCCCGTAAAACATATTAAAAGATATAATTTATGTAATGTTTGTTGGAAAAAGAGCTGGAAAAGAAATAGTACCTATACAATTATTTTTAAAGAAGTATATATTATATAACCATATAACAATAAAAGGTATATATTATATAACCTAATTAATAGGTTGAAAAGATTAATGAATGGTTGGAATAAAAAAAGGTTGCCAGAAAAGATAAAAATGCAACCGCCCACAATATAAAAAAAATGTAGGAACCTTGATGAGTAGGTTTTGTATCTCCTTTTTTCTTTTTTTTTTTTGCAGCACGTTTTCTTGGAGTGAATGTAAATATAATTCAATGATTCAATTTCAAATCATCGCTACCTTATTTAGGCTTAATATGCATATGCTTGAAAAGGGAGGATTGAGATGATAAAAAATGGCTCAAAAATAAAATGTTTAAATATTAAATTACAAATTTTAAAAATATTTAATAGTCACCCTTGTCCAACTATCAATGTTTGTAACTTTTTAGAAAGTCCAAAGAAGAAAATGACTAATTATTTGAATTTCATAATTGCCAAATTGTCTTTGACTTTTCAATTCAATTAATTGATCAACTCATAATTGATCTATTTTTTTAATAATTTTTTGTCCCTTTTTAGAATTTAATTTGAATTCATCTAATTTGTCCAATTGATGAACTGTAATTTATATTTTAAAAAAAAGAATGGTATTTTAATAATTATTAAATGCTATTTATTATATTTATGAAAAAAGATAGAACAGATAATGTAAAAAGTTTAAAAAAAAAACAAAAAAATATGAGAATTTTATTTTTAAAAAATTAATTAATGTTATATATTTTTTTTATATATAACTTCGATAAATCAAAAAAAGGATGGAAATGTTCAAGCGTTTAAAATATTTTTGTGTGTTTTCTATTTAATAAAAATAACATTAGATTTGCTTCCCAATTGTTTATTCATTTTATTTTTTGCTTTTTAAAAATATTTTGAAATTTTAATCATTTTTTAAGTAAAAAATAAAATATACTTTTTTTTAGCTCAAAGTGGACTAATGTTATGAAAAGTTAAAACTCATTAAAAAAACTATTTTACTAACAACTTGGAGTTTTATTTTTACCTTTTTATTAAAAAAAAACAATTTTTAAATTTGCATTTCGCCTTTGTTTTTAGCATTTAATAACATTAGAAACTTGACTAAAAAATAATCCATACATAAAACATAGAAGTTTGATCCATTAATTTTAATAACTAATATGTCTCAAAATTGAAAAAAAAAAGAAAAAAAAAGTCTAATTGGTCCTTAAACTTTAAACAAAATATCTAATAAGTCTTTGAATTTTTAATTTTGTATCTAATAGGTTTTTAAATTTTAATAAATGTCTAAAAAATTATATATAAAAACATGTGTCTAAAAGATTTAGGGACATGTTAGATACAGAATTAAAAGTTTAGGTGCTATGAATACGAAAATTGAAAGTTCAATGACCTATTCAAAACTTTCTAAAACTTAAGACTTTATTAGACAGTACAACACAACATTGAAAGTTTAGAGATTTATTAGATAATTTTGAAAATTTCGAGACATATTAAATACAATACTAAAAAGGAAAATTTATAACCAACAATTGCTATAATTTTAGGGCCAAAATGAGATTTGACTTTTTTTTAAGAAATCAAACGTAAAATTTAATTGGTGGTCGGATATTTAGTCAAACTCACAATTTATTTTTGAAATTATGTCCTTCTACTTTTAAAATAATCATTTTTGTCCTTCAACATTTATTCATTTTAGTACATATACTTTCAAATATCTGTTTTTGTCATGCACTTTCAAAAAGTGACCGTTTTGATCTTCATTTTCATTTTTATCACATTTCTATTGACTACCATTAGCATGATACTTAACTCGTAAAAAAATTTAGCCAGGAAATTGTAATAAAAGATGTCCATTTTGTATACAATTTATGTCCGTATAGGAAAACAAGACGGACGTTTTGCAAGTTTAGAGACTAAAATAAATAAAAGTTGATGGTACATGTATCAAATTAGACGTTTAAAAATTATGTGAATTAAAATAAACCAGAACTGAAGGTACAAAATCCAAAAATTGTATTTAAATCATAAAGATAAAACTTTATAGTATCCAAAAAAATATAAAAATAAAACTGTATGTTTTCTTTTCAGTACAACATGTGGATGAGAATTGAACTCACATACTCCTGGTTGGAGATATATGTCAATTACAAATTTTTTTAATACATTTAATAAGATAACGTGACAAATACGAAATTAAAAAGATTATTTTAATATGTATAATAGTCTCTAAGATATTTAATCTCTAATATATTAAATTAATGAAATCAATCAAATTAAACCGTCCGTTGGTTTGCATGTGACAGCCACCAAGCATGTTAAGAAACAAAAAATAATAATAATAAATAAATAAAACAAACTAATAATAATAAAACAAAACAAAAAACCATATAATAATATATTGACATATTCACTTATGGGCTAAAAATTATTTAGCCCCTAATCTATATTTTGTTCTTTGTTCCAATTTGATAAATGATGTTTTAAAGGGTTGAATTTTATTTTTTATATATTGAATTATTTTTCAATTATGTTTTAGTCCCTACTTGAGCCTCTTTTTTCAATTTAAAATATCCATGATTTGATATTCTTTCGTATCTCTTAAAAAATCAAACATTATTGTCCGTAATTGACACATATCATTCTCAATTACTAAAAGAAAGCAAAAAAAACTTTGATGGTAAGATTTATAAATGTTTCAATAAAAATATAAAAATAAAATATTGTTGAACAAAATTGTACTAATAATTATTTTTGAAATAAAGTACATTATTGATTTTTAATAAGCTAAGAATAAAGTATTATAAATAAAAATTAAAACTAAAAAATATATCATGTGAAAGGTACAGATATATGGTAAATTTCAGATAATGACGTAATTGCAAATTTTTAATTAAAATAAATTTCATAGATTTTAAAGTAAATAATTAAAGCTAGTTAATGTATAACAAAATAAAATAACTTAAATTAAAATATGTTATTAAAATTTTTAGAACAAAATATATTTTTAGTCCTTTAGGTTGATGATCCTTTAGAGTTTTAATAATTATTTTTATGGAATAGCTTAATTGATAATTTTTTAATATATAAAGAGTAAATTTGATATTTATTTAATTTTAAAAAGTCATAATAATAAATGAATAAGGAAAACTAATAATAAAAAGAAGATAAGCAAAATGGGGATAGAAAGTTTTTGCTCTTAACTACGTTTATATATAGTATATATAATATATATATATATATTCTCTTAAAATAGTACTAGAGAGAGAATTGTTAAATAAAGTTATTAGTCACCAACTTAAGCTTAGCTGATCAACTAATTAAGACACCTAACTCGGACCAAAAGATCGAGAGTTCGAATCTTCACCCCACACGTTGTATTAAAAAAAATGACATTATTGGTCCATGTACCTTAGTTTCAATTTAGCTAGTGTTATTAAAAGCATTATTTCGTCCCTAACATTTTGATTTTTTTTTATTAAAGTCATGTATTTATTTAAGGATATGTTTAGTTATTTGAAAATATTGCTTTCTTAGGAAATGTCACATCATAAAAACATATAACGGGGCAAATTCAAACATATACTAGTTGATACGATATCTATTATTATCTTAAAAGTTGACGGTTTAATTTACCTACCCTTGAACTCAAACGAAAAAAAGATGCACGATGAGATTCTAACTTATAACGTCTTAGCGGAGAGGTAGAATGTTTAAACTATTTAAGATATATAGGTTGATGTGTGAAAATCTCTATTATTTTACTTCAAAAGTTTATTTAATTTTGAGACGCCAGCAAAGGTTTGAGTTTACTATTACACAATTTTGAAAGAGAAATCAAAGGCTCGTTTGGGAACGTTCATTTTTCTTGTTCCTATTTCTTCATTTTTAATAAAGAAAAATTAATTGTATGATCCTAACATCCATGAATTCAAGTAGGATAAAACAATATTTTTATTTATGTTTTGGAACAAATTGGAAATGGAACCAAAGAAATAAAACTTATTTTGGTTTTTTCTAAAATTTCTAAATAATTTTGAAAATGTTCCCAAAATCGGAGAAACAAGAAACATAGTTAATTATAAAATGCTTAGATTGCTTAAGAAAATTAGAAACCAGAAATCAGAAGGTTACCGAATCGCTCTAAAATGCAACCACAACAATTACCAAAGACAACAAAATTATTTGATATTAATTGATTGACCATTTTGCCCTTCAATAACATAGAAATGACACAAATGTGTCCTCTAAGAAAGCTCCAAGATAACCACCAAAAAGGCATCATATCTTCAATTCCTAGTTGTTTCAATTTGGGACAAAGTTTTGCCCCTTCTTTTCCTCACACTGAATAACAAAAGAAGGAAAATAAAAAAGTCACCAAAAGTTGCAAATGCTAACCAAGTTCCCACACAAAAGTTTGACTCTTTATATTATTTAACCTAACTAATCAATCTCCTTTTTCGAATCTCAAAATTACATAGCAATTTCATTTTCGGTTGTTACATTTTCTCTTTAACTTTATCCATCATACGATATATACTAAGACTCCCGAACAAAATTCTAGATCCGTCACTCGCTACTCTCACTGCCACAATGATAACCCTCTTTCAAACCTAATTTTTTCCAAATTATGCAAGTAGACCCGTAAAGATAAGGACATAATGAAAAAGAAAAGAAAAAGGAGTAATTTTTGCAAAGTGTGAAAGAAACATTTAAAACCAAATTAGAAAACAGCCAAATTAACATTGTCTTGCTTTCTGTCCCAAAACACACACACACACACACAAAGTTCAAACCAAACTAAAAGCAAATGGAAATCAAAAACAAAACCCACAAATTAAATTCTTCTTCTTTGTTCTTCATGATCTTCATAGTCGTTGGTCTAAATTTTCCATGAAAACTACAAAACCCTTCAATTTTTTCAAACCCCAAAAAAGAAGATTCTTTTTCAATGGGTAGAAGGGGCGAAGTCTTCCTCTAGACCCAACTCCCTTTTTTTTTTTTTTAGTTGAAATTCTACGTCGACCACGACCATGACCAAGTCTCTAATTTTTTCAAAAACTACCTTTTTTTTTCCTTTTCTTGTACCGTATACCACAAACATGTCTTATTTTATTCAATCAAAACTTGGGTTTTTTTTTCCTTTCCTTTTTGATCATAGATACATATAAATATATGTATTCTCTTCAACTTTTTTAGCATCTTCCATGGCCAACCAGAGAAAGTTGCAGGAGGAACTGGATTTGTCTATGGAGGAGGCCATTTCCTTGATCCTTCGTGGGTGTTCTTTGGCGAGAGAATTGGAATTCAGTGTTCTCAATAATAATGTTAATTTCCGGCAGCCCCAGATGGTGGCGCAGTCGTGTGATGAGATTTTGAGCGTTTTTGCCGCCGCCAAGGACCGCCTGAGCAGCCATGAACGGCCGCCGTCAGACGTCGGGTTGGAGGAGTGGCTGAGATCCACCTGCTCGCAGGCCATGGAGCTCGCGCAAATGCAGATGAGGACGCCGGTGGCCGCGGTGGCCGTGGCGCCGCCATTGCCCGTGACCATGGAGGATTCTGGCAAGATGGTCGGAATTGGTTTGGCTTCATCGTCGCAAAAAGGACGAACACGGTAATTTAGTCAAATTTCACAAATTGTATACATAATTACAGCACATTTGATTATCCTAATTTTGTAGCAATGAGCTGATTATGTTTATCTTATGGTTTGAGACGAGTTTAAATCATTCGTTATTGGTAATTTTAGAATTTTCAATTTGAATGCTTATATACTTGTAATATTTGTTGTTACCAAATTGTTAGCCTACGACACATTTTAAATTTACATGGCAATAAAAAAAAAATTTTAGTTTATTAGGGTTTATCGCAGAAAAAAGTAAAAAAGACAAGTGAGTTCATTCATATTGATCCTAAAAATACTTTAGGGATGATCCGTAAATTTATTTTTACTTAATCGACTAACTTGTATCGTTTAAAAGACTAAATTGAAATTAAACCCTACGAAGCAAAATTGGAAATTTAACCTAAAATTAAAAGAAAGAAAACATAATTATATATAAAATCTCTAAATTAAAGTAAGGATGGGAATTGGGGTTGGTAAAGCGTGGGAAAGGGAAGAACTTGATCACTTTTCCCACGAAGTTAAGTATAAAAAGTATATATATAAGGCTTCCTTTTTTTCTTTCATTTTTCCTTTTCTTTCCATTATTGATTGAGAATTTTGAAAAATGGGTTTAAGCAGGAAATATGATATGGAGAAGAGGACGGTGCGAGTGGCGGCGCCGCTTATCGGAAACACAGAGCTTCCGCCAGACGATGGCTTTACATGGCGGAAATATGGTCAGAAGGAGATCCTCGGCTGTCGATTTCCCAGGTTTGTTTTACTCTCTCGTTTCTCGTTTCTAGTTTTTGAAAACATACTTCATGCGTTTTAGACGTTTGGAATGAGAGTTTGAATTTGTATTAAAATGACAAACTCGTATTTGTCAATGGATTTTTCAAGCATGATCTAAGTTTGCTCAACATATTTCATAAGTTTAACTTAATTTCTTAAATACCAAAACTTCTTAAACACTCGTAGGTGTTAAAATATTGAACTTAAACCCTAAATATCCTTCGACTTTAAATAGTCAGCGTAATTATGTGCACTAAAATTAGGGAAAGTTCTGTCTCCAAAGGATAGCTTGGGGCCTCAAAGAATAACTTCGAGGTCTTTGATTCAAACCACATGGGATTACAACTTTCATCCAGCAATGACTCATTGCGTATGTTCGGGTATGGGTACAATGTGCATACCCTAGGAATATATAGGCTAAAGGGCCGCCGACTCCTGGTTAATAAAAAAAAATTAGGGGAAGTTGTGGAAGACACATCGAA
This sequence comes from Momordica charantia, assembly GCF_013281855.1. NCBI lineage: Eukaryota > Viridiplantae > Streptophyta > Magnoliopsida > Cucurbitales > Cucurbitaceae > Momordica > Momordica charantia. Next base: position 24,181,588 of record NW_028275167.1, on the reverse strand, counting down.
AAAACTTTCTTTGAGAAATTGTTGCGGTTAAACTATATTTTATACAATCTCGTTAGTAGAGGTAGGAATTTAGATTTAAGGTTTAATTATAACTCTTATAAGTTTAAAAATTAGAGCTAACAAAATTATAGTTATATGGAGTTTGATTATTGAACAATTTAATAAGTATTGGGGATAATTGTTGAAATTGAAAGGTGAAGGGATGAAATTCTAACCACAATTCCCTTGAAATTGTTAGAGCACAAACCCATAATTTTAAAATTAACAATTAACATCATTTATTCTATTTATTAAAAAATCAAAAAGATAAATAGAACTTTTAATTTTAAAACTGGTTCTTTCAAACAAGCATTTTTAAAGTTTTAACACTAAACCTCTAGTTTTAACTTCTTCTTCTTCTTCTTTTCTTTTTGTTTTTTTTTTTTTCTGAGTTCTAGTTTTAAGCTTTTCGTTCCCTAAATTGTCTGTTAAAAATTAAAACAATAATAATAATAATAAAATTACATAATAATTTTCGCCTCATACTGCTAAATTTGGTTAATTTTAGCCCGAAAGTTTTTTTTTTTCCCTTCTTTCATCAATACTATGAGTTGGTGAAAATTTTAGTATACGCATTTGGGATAATGACTTTTGAGAAAATTGGCTTTTAAATAAAAACAACTTTTTTTATTAGCAGTTTTAAAAAATTAATAATATTTAAAGTGTGTTTCCTAAATGATTTTAGACCATTAAAAGTATTTCAAAGAAAATCTACAATATTTGATAATAAATAAAAGTATTTTTAAAAAAGTTGGATCGTTTCAAAACTATTTTAAAGAAATATTTAGAGAGATGATTATCTTCTTTTTCTCTTAATGATCATAACCGGGAGTGTTCGAGACAACTTTTTGACCCTACTGTATTTGATTGTGAAAGAAATTCATAGGACATTAAATCTTAGGTAGATGACTACCATAGTCTGAACTCATTCACGCTAAATTCTTTTTGGAGATGATTATACAGAAAATTAAAATACTATTTTGTTCTATATGTATTTTCAGCTTTTGGTTCATTTTGATCGTCTCATGCCTGAAGTGTTCAATTTGGTTACTTTTAACCTAGTTTATTTTAGTCTTTATACTTTCAAATTGTTTATTTTGATCCATATATACTCATAAAGTAACCATTTTGATTTCTTATTTTTATTTTTAATCTCAATTTTTCTATTATAATTTCAGCATGACACTACATTCAATATATTTATATTGAAATGTAACTATGACTTTATACGGACGTAGAATTTGTGGTAAAAAATTTAAAATATGGACAAAAAATGGCCACTTTCAATTAAAAAATATTGAAATGTAATGGTTTACCAAATGTATTTCTTTTTGCTTTTCAATTAAAAAAATGAGAAATTTCACGTCATAATATAAATTAATTAATTTAAAAGACATATTCATTTCATACTATTTATCTAATTGCCTCTAAAAGAATAACAAGAGAATAATTTCCAAACAAAAAACAATAAATAAAAACATTATCAGATAAAAAGACTATTAATTTTGTTTTTCTTTTTTAAAGAGAGAATGATTTTAAAAGTTTGTCCTTAGATTCACTTTGATTATATAAAATGATTATTGAAAATTTGACTGATTCAATTCAAAACAAAGTTATTTATTCTTCTTCAAAAAGTGGCCAAGTGGGGCAGCTTATTTGAATTTATGACTCATTCTTTGATTCAATTATGTGTCTATATGCTTAATAAAACCTTCCATGCCTTGTGGAATTTTCAGTTCCTTCAAATTTTCAAATTCAAACTCATTTAATTAGCAATTGACATTTTACTAAGTTTTTCAAACTAATATTATTTTATCATTTTTACTACTTCCTTTAACATCATTATTAATGTTAAAAAAAATTAAACGTAAAGACAACGACACTTAAGATATGTTCGAAAGTACGTGTTTTTAAATACTTATAAACGTTTTCTACCTCACCAACGTAGTCCTTTCATGGAGCTGATTTATCAAGTGCTTCAAATTTAGTACTTTGTTTTATTAACTTCTCCTTGCTACACTTTCCTCTCTTTCTTTTTTTCTCTCCCTCATTTCCTTCCACCCACATACACATATAAATATATATAATTTTCTTCGCTAATCTATTTCTACGCCTAATTTCTCCCAGTTCAGTCTACTTTATTAATTTTAATTATTTTCATTTTGTATTTCTTATAACTTTAATTAATTTTATTTAAAGCATCTCTCGATTCTAAAAACATTTATTACTTATTCCAAATCTGTGAAAACTTAAAAATAAAAATTAGGTGGAAGAATTAGAAAATTTCTCGCATAATTAAAAAATAATATTAAAACATAAGAGATCAAACTAAAATTTACTCAGACGTTAGGGGATTAAAACGTATATTTAGTCTTTAAAAACACCAAATTACCCAAAGAAAAAAAAAAACCCTGAGGGTTAAAAATGTAATTGTAGTCATCTTCTTGCAGAGGCTATTTCAGATGCACTCACCAGAAGCTCTACCACTGCCCCGCGAAGAAGCACGTGCAGCGCCTCGACGCCGATCCCCACACGTTCGAAGTCACCTACCGCGGCGACCACACGTGCCACATGTCCGCCACGGCGCCGTCCGCTGCGCCGCCGGACGTCGCCTGCAGCCAACACATGGCACAGTTCCGCTCCCCATCCGGCGGATGGCTTTCCATGGACTTCGGCTCTGCAACTGGGTCCGGCGCTCCGGCCACCGCCCGGTACGGCAGAGACGGCGGCGGCGACCAGTTTCCGGTGCTGGACATGGCCGACGCCATGTTCAACTCCGGCAGCTGCAGCAGCAACAGTATGGACTCCATCTTCGCCGCTTGTGTGGCGGAGGAACACCACAAGTGGGACAAAGACGACCACAAGAATTAGTCAAAGTTCTTTTTCGATTTAGGTTGAAATTACAAATTTGGTCTCCTGAATTTCATGTTTATTTAGTCCCGATACTTCCAAAATTAAATTTTTCATATTTTAGAACCAAGAGATGGTATATATATTCTTTTTGTGTGTATGAAATTTGGGTTGATAATGAATTTTGATTTTGATTAGTAAACGGTGTGATAAACATAAAGTTACTTTGCTATTTTAATATGTGCTGATATAGCAAACTAACCACGCTCATGAAAAATAAACATGAGGATGATCACATGACACATGGCACAACGTAGTACGTATGATGAGTTAAATGAATGAATTATCGTAAAATTTAGAGAGAACAAGTTATTTTTAGAACCTGCCCAAGAATCCATAATTTAACCTAAATGGATGAAATATCGTTTTGGGAATAATGTAATTTTTCTAATATAATAAATATGGGGTGAGAATTAAAATATTCTATCTCAAAGAAAGATATAGATATTTTAATTCACTGAACTCTGTTCTTATTATCTACGAGGAATAACATTTCAAACACGTCGATTTCATTTGCAACATCGAGAAATTCATGGTACATAAAAGACATCTTATCACATATAAAACATATCATTATCTAAATATTTACCCTTTTTTTGTCACTTGTAAGAGTGCAAGAATCGGAAGATATTCTCAATCTCTCCCATTGTCATATTCGAAAAAGTTGTGAGATTTTTTTAAAAAAATACACCTCAACATCAATAGCTCTTAATTTTCCACCCTTTAATGGGGCCGAATAAAAATGACTAGTAAGATAGCTTAATTATTTCTTATTTCTTAGGTTTATTTTAAAACGTTATTACTTTTTTTCTTTTTTTACCTTTAAGTTTCTTTTTTTTAAAAGGTTATTAATTTTCATTATTTGTATTATGATTTAAATTCAACCTGCTAAATTAACTCACGGATATTTTAAAATGATGTCTATAATGATATAATATTTTGTTTCAATAACTTAGAGACATGGTAAACTCACGTTGAAAAAGCATAATTTGGTTTTGATTTTAATTAAGACGTATTTTTTTATAACCTCAAATCGATAAGTTTTTCTAACTTTTTTATTCCTATGGGAGTACGGACGCCCACCCTAGGACTCAAATTCAGATATCAAGAACTTTTAGTATCAAGCTCACAAAAAATATGAACACAAGATCTCATAGTAGGTGATACGTCAAAAACTTCATGCCCTCTAGCTCACCAATAAAGCTAAATCGAGCATGGTTGGAAGACACTAATTTGGTTGGAAGAGAAACATATATACAAGTGGCAGAAATAAAGGAAGGTATTTTTAATATTACTGCACATAAAAAATCTGAAGCTATTAGATTGGATTAAAATCCAACCATCCTAATATGCAAAAAACCATCCAACCATCATCTAGAATTAGGATTTTATTGTATACACACAATTTTGTTAATCAAAGTGTAAAATCACCATAAAAATCCATCCCAAACACATGAGAATCTGCATCATCTCCCATCGAGAAACAGTATTGGTTCGTCGTCGGCATCTCCTGCAAGTCCCCAAAATCCTTAAACTCCGACCAGAGAATATCTGTCCCGTCTGTCACTTCACTTGTCGTCTCTCCCTTCACGCTATCGTCGCCCTCGGGCCAGACGAAACAGTCTGCAGTACTATCGCCCCGTTGGTCGTTGCCCGAGTTGGAGAAGCATATGTTGTAGGAGTTGGAGGCGGAGAGGGGAGGATCGGCAGCAACGACGGTGGCGATCGGGGCAGCGAGACCGCACGTGTGGGACGCCATGTAAGTGATCTTGTAGTTTCCTGAACCGTCGTCCATTTTCTGCACCTGCTTTGTGGCCTTGCAGCCCTGATCGTACTTGTGGGTGCACCTAAAGTAGCTCCTGTGTTTGGTTCAAAAAGAGAGGAAAGTTCTTGTCAAGCTTTTATGTCTTTTTTTTTTCACTTTTCTTTTCTTTCAATGTTTGAATGATTCTTCTTTTGAAATTGAGAAATAATAAACAGTTTTGATTTCAACTTAGTTTATATCAACTGAGTTTTTAGGTCTTTACCGTTCTCGTTGTTGTTTTTCGTTTTCAATTTTACAACTATTTTATTGTTTCTTGTTTATGTTTTTTCTTAAACTTTTTAAGACTTATAAAAAAATTTTTTAGAAATTTCTTGTTATTTCTAATTTGTTCCTAAAATATAAATATAAATATTGTTTTATCATTATCGAATTCACGGGTGTCGAGGGTCATGCAATTTTTTTAATTAAAAAGGATCAACATAAACAAGAAATAGTAACATAACTCAACGGACCCTTAAATTACATTTAAATTATATCAAGCATAATATAAAAATTCTTAGCATGCTATTGTGTTACCAAGAGACCCATGCCCTTATCTCATTAGAGACTGTTGGAAATTGAAAGATTATGTATATATAAAATGTAAGAATATACAAATTCATCTCGTCTGGTTAGAATTTCTAACTTTGCTTATGTTTTAAGCTATTCTAGACAAAAAAAAATTTTTGTAAAATAAGTTCACTAAAGTATGTGTATTGAGTGTTTTTCTTTTCTTTCTTTTTATGGAATGTCACCATCCAAATTACTTCCACTATAAGTATTTTGATCAAAGTTCCTATTTATCCAAAAAAACTCACTCTGTTTGTGGTGCTAATATTTTCAAAATGATTTAATGGAAAACTAAAACTACTTTTTTAATAACTAATATTTTTAGAATAGCCAAAATCACTACAATAAAAAAATTGGAAATTATTTGTATAAAAAGAAAAATTACAAAACATGTCTTTATCTTTTTTAGATTATGAACCTTTGAACTTCCAACAAGAAAAAAATAAATAGATCTGATTTATCGTTAAATTAAAATAGTAAAATAAACAATAATAGGTTTGAAAGAGACAAATTAGTGAAATGATGTGTTCTGAGAAAAGTCGAAGCATTTGAAGATAAGTGGAGTGTAGAGGGAAGTCGGCGAAAGAAAGTGTGTACGGAAAAGTGATTTTTTAGAATCAAAATATCTCTTTTTGGTAAAAAAAAAAAAAAAAAAGATAATAATAATGAAAATTAAAGATAATGAGTTGAGTGGATGGGGATAATAAAATGGCTACCTTGGATGTTTTGCATTGAGGATAGCTTTTTGGCCGTACTTCCTCCAAGCACGGCCGTCCTCCGCCGTTGCCGACACCACTGTCCTCCCCTCCACCGCTCTCCTGCGTTTTCGTCTCAATTGTTAGATCCACTAGAAACGTCGCACATTTAGGTCGCAGTTAGAGCTAGAAATTTTTTGATATCTGAATCGAGTAGACATGACACCTATTATCATTCTAAAAATTTATATTCAAATCATCCATAAAGAAATTTACTCACTCGTTTAACATTTTGGGATGTTAAATCAAAATTAATTTCGATGTATTTTCGATACTAAATATTGTAAGATGATTGTTGTGTGAGATTAGTCGATGAACATGTAAGTTTGTCCGGAGCACTTACGGATTTAAAAAATCAAAATTAGAAGCGATCGCTCCCATCTTATCTTTTTCATTCGCTTTGCCCTAAAATTCTAGAGAGAGAGAGAGAGAGAGAGAGAGTGGAGGAGGAGGAGAGAGAGAAACCTTCTCTTATGGCCGCGTCCGGAATCTTTATGCGCCGGACTCCGCTGACTGTCGCCGGAGTCCAGATCGGAGCAAACGGAAGAATAATCCTGGCCAAGCGACTCGTCGGCGGCGGACTCGTACGATTCGAGGACGGAAATCGCCTCAGTGAAGGATCTGAAGACCTCGGCAGCGAGAACTCGGCGATCGTGCTCCGTCGCGGCCGCCGACCGGAGCAGAATCTGAAGCCGAGCCGCCGATGCTCGGCCGCGAGCAAGCCCCGCCGTGAGGCTCCTCCACGCCTCCGCCGGCAGCAATTGACGTCGAGAATAATCCGGCGCCGTCGCGAAATTCGCCTCTCTCTGACTCTCAATCTGAATCTTCTCCGACATTTTTGAAGATCGATTTTCGGAAAAATGGCGATGAGATTTTAAAAGAACCCGATTTTATATAAATAAATAATAATAATAAAAGAAAAATGAGAAGAAGTAATGTGGAGGAGGAAGGTGTGGGGAAGAAACACAAGTGATTGGATGGTTGATGACGTAATCAGCATAACGTCATCCTAGTGATGCTTTGGGTAGTGGAAGAGGCTGCCATTTTATTTTCCAAAACCACTTTTACTTACCACTTACAAGGTTACAGCTGGCCATTTTTATTATTCATTATTTTATTCATGCGATACTAGCCTAGTCGAGTAAGATACCAATTATCTTTCGTGAAATTGAACGTTGATTCTAAACTTTTACCGTTGTGTTTTAGGAAAATTTAGAGTCATGTTTGTTACAATTTCTAAAAATATCTGGCTACATAAATAATTATTTAATTAAATTAAGAAAAGTAATTTAATTATTCGTAAGTTTTGAGGGAGATAAAAGAGACAATTATAAATATGGCAAAAAAATTTAAAGAAATAACAAATTTAGTATATATATTTTAGATTTGTAAATATATCAAAATTTTTAGAAAAGATGGAGGCCCAATAATAAAATGTCAAATTTATCCTCGTAGCATTGGTATACCATTGATATAGCACTGATATATATTTGATATACATCTGATTTATTACTGATATACAATTGATATATCATTTATATAACTATGATATCTACTACTATAATTTCTTATATGATTATATTATTTACTATTTATTGATTTACCATTAATAGATGTGTAATATATTATTGATGTGTCTTTGATATATCACTGATATAAAACTGATTTACTTCTGATATATCTATAATATCTACCAATATAAATTCTAATATGGTTTGCAACTGATATACGTATGATATAACTATGATTTCTACTAATATAGGTTCTTATATGATTATATAATTTACCATTGATTTATCATGCTGATATAACACTTATATATTTGTGATATATACTTGATATGTCTTTAATTTACCACTGATATAACTGTGATATCTACTAATATAATTTCTCTCATATCATTATATGATTTACCACTAATATAACTTTGATGCATCTATGATATATACTTAATATGTATCCAATTTACTATTGATATAACAATGATATCTACTGGTATCTAACATTGATGCATCTGTAATCTACTGATATTTACTGATGTATATCAGATATCAATTACAAATATATTTAATACGTCACTGATATACATCAAAGATACATTTGATATATATCAGATAAGATATACATAGGTATATCATTACAAATATATTTAGTATATCATAAATTAAAGTTACATTAGATGTATATCAGATGTATAATATGTACATCTTATGTATATTATACATCAGACGTAGATCAGAAGTATATCAATATATCGGGCGTATATCAGATACACATTGGGTGTATATCAAATTTCATAAGGGTAAAACTAGAATAATAAAAATTTCGAAAATAAAAATTCAAATATTTTGCCATATTTGCAAAATACAAAAGTGGTTGACATTTTTGTAAATATGTATAAAAGTTTAGCTACCCAATACAATTTCCTAGAGATAAATGATATAAATTGACCCTGGGTGAAATGTATAAATACAGTATAATAATTTACAATTTGATGAGAGGAGTCAAATTGTCAAGGCGCACGTAAACTAGTATCTATACAATAATTTCTCGTATAAATTGTCCTGGGCAATACTCATGGATATAAAAAAAAGATGAGGAATTAAATTGGAAATATTAAAACTTTGTAACCGATCATCAACTAGTGGCTTGTTATGGTTTGCAAAAAGGGGTTACGGTCTCCGAATCAGATAGTTAGTTGTTTGTTTCATATATATATATATATATATATTTTTTTTAATCATCATCCGTTCACATACAGACGTATTTTTCTTCTTACACACAGTACAAAAGAAACTTGAGGAAATCAATGCTAAATCATGATCTATCTAGACTGGAATATCAAATCCCATGAAGATGCTTTCAACTCTAGATTCCATTTAATTCTTTTGAATTCTACATAGAACATCGGTAAATATCAAATCCCATGAAGATGCTTTCAACTCTAGATTCCATTTAATTCTTTTGAATTCTACATAGAACATCGATGCGTGGCTTTACGTATTAGGCTTTGATTTTACCCAACAATAATGTTAGCTTCTATATTTTAGAAAGAGTTTTAAGATGCTCTAAACTTTCAATCACGTGCATAATACATCTTTTATTAGATTAATGATTATGTTATCACATTAATGAAGTTGGCTTTTGATTTAAAAAATAAATAAAATACACGATACCAAGGAAAAAAAAAGTTAGTTTTCACGAAATTAACCTTGTCCAATCATAAAATTGTTCACAACTAGCCTAAAATCCTATAAAAAAAAAATGTAAAATGGACTAATTGAGGGTTTAATTTAATGAAACTCAAATTGAAGATTAAAATGGACAAATCGTGTCAACTGCATGAATAAATAAAATGGTATTTTTCCTTTTCCATTTGATACCTACATTTTAATATATTTTATTTAGTCTCTCAAATTACAATAAAATTTGAATTTCAATCTTTATTAATAAAATTTAAGCCAATATTTAAAAGAAAAAAAAAAAGACATAATCCACTTTGATATAATCAATATTCATATAATAAATAAATATAATTTCTTCACTTTATTTTTTTTTAGTTCATTTTGGTCCTTATATTTTCAAAACGTCCATTTGGTTCTGTACTTTTAATTTGTTCATCTTAGTGCTTATACTTTCAAAAAAATTTGTCTCTATATTTATAAAAGTGGTCATTTTGGTACATAAAATTCTAGCACAAATTTTATATACAATAGAAACTCTTTACTACAAATTTATGGCTACATTTCAAGAAATTTAGTGAGTGCAGTATCATGCTAAAATTCTAATAAAAAATAGATAAAAATAAAATTGAAGAGGCCAAAATAGCCTCTCTATAAAATTATAGGGACCAAAAAGATATTTTGAAATAAAAAACTAAAACAAAAGTAAAAAAATATAGAGATAAAAATAGTATTTAAACCATAAATAAATAATTTATAACATAAATCTTTGGAAAGATAAACAAAGAATTAAAACCAGTAGTTTCTCCAAAATAATAATAATAATAATAAACTGTTTTTTAATGGAAAATTTAAAAAGTACAGTCAAATAGTCCGCCCAATATTTTAATTTACAAAAGAAAAAAAAATGTTATTAAAAAATATTGCTATATTTAATGTATCTTATTACTAAATAAAATCCAGTGTCTGTATTGGACAAAAAGATCTGACTAGCTTTATAGATGAGCCCCACCCAGTTATATATATATGTGTAAATTATAATACTATCTACTTTTGAAATATTAATTTTTGTTGATATACTCATTTATCTCGTTTTCTGAATTACAATTTCAATACGATATTTATTGTGTATATAATTTATCTTAATTTTTCAAATATTTTTTAAAGTATATAGTCAAATTAAAAATATAAAAACTAAAATATTATTTAAATTTATAATATAAATGCCCCCATCAATTAATTATTTATTTTTCTAAAAAATAAAAAAGAATAATAGACATTTCGACCAAATTTGATCCACCAATAAGGCATAATACCCTCCGCAATATTCGGGTCTCCGTCTAATTTTATAGAATTAAATTTTTTGTTTAAATATGCTTCGAGTTAAGTAAGCAAAATTAAATAATATTATCACATGTATTGAAATCAAGATAAAATACTATAGAAATAATAGTCAAAAGATAATTTAGTAATCTCTTGTCTGAAACTCCACCATCACATTTGTGATATTATATTATATTAAAAAATAAAATAATAATTTTAAAAATATAAAAATACATCACTTTGATAACTTTTTTATTTGTTATTTTTCGTTTTTTGGCGGATGTTTAACACGTGGGAGTGGAGGATTGAACTAAAAAATTTGGAGATATATGTCAATTACTTCTGAGCTATGCTTGTTTTGACATTTCTTACCCTACTATCTACTTTTTAAAAATATTTTCAAAATCTAAGTTAAATTTTGAAAATTAAAAAAAGTAGTTTTTGTTTTTTAAATTCGTGCAAGAATTCAAACGTATTTTTAAAAAATATCAAAATATACAAAATAAATTGTAAAACAACAAACATAACTTTTAGAAACATAAAAGTAAAAACGAAATAGTTATCAAACGAAACTTTAGTTATATATTCTTTTATATGTTTACATAAATAGCATAACACAAATGTATTTTTAAATGTAACATAAATTTTAATTTAAATATGACTCAAAACTCAAATTTGAGAAAATATACTAAGAGTAAAAAAAAAATTGAAAAATTGTGCCATTTTTTAAAGTAAATATTGATTTTATGTTATAGAGTGGAATTTCTTCTTTTCTAGAGTGAAATTTATAATTTTTTAAATTCAAATAATAATAATTTTAATGATTATAGTTGATTATTTATATTGATTATAATATATTTACTGAAGTAAAAATTATTCCATTTAACTTTAGCTAACAATTTAACTCTTATTGAAACTTATATTTCTACAAAAAATAATAATAAAAAGATTGAAACTTGCAACAGAGTTTTGTATATAATAATTTAATTTTTGTTATTTAAAAATTGTAGCAGCGTGAAAAATCTTCTTCTTCGGAGGTTTAAATAAAATAGGTGCTCGCGATCAAATGTGTTTTGCAACTACAGAGTAACAAAACGAAATATGTATTTTAACTTGATGGATTTTTTACGATAGCAAATTTTTACAAATTTTAAATTATATGAATTAAATTGTTACCATTCAAGAACTAAATCGTTGCAAATGTCAAAATTATAGAGAGATTGACTTATTATCCATTAAAGTTTGAAGACTAAATTGTTTTTTTTCAATAATTTATACTTTACTTTTATAATTATACAATTGATATTATGTTTATTTGCAAAGTATTTGAAGTATTCTTATATGCTCTGATACTAACTGTAACAACCTGTATTTTCTAATACAGTCTAAAGAAATCGCTTCTGCTAAATAATTTTAGTTTTTAAAGTTTCTTAGAAAGTTGTCAGGATGACTGTATTAGAAAATATGGGCCGGGTTGTTACAGTTTAGAAAATCTTTCATAATCTTCTTAGATTTACCAAAGGTTGATTTTTTTTCTCTGCTTAAAACGTTTTTTCTTTAATACAACGATAAGTAAGTAGAGGTGAAAATTCAAACTCACGAACTTTTAGTTGGAGTTATATGTGTCTTAACCGTTGAGGCTAAGTTCAAATTAACCCTACACGTTTTTAAACATCGTCTCATTCCCTTTCTTTTTCATTGTCCAACAAAACAAGGTAAGGTAGAATTCATGTAAGACCATCATCAAACTTTTTGTGACTCCAAAACCTCCCAGAAAAGAAACTATAATGATCAAATTGAAAATTTTAAAAAGCTAAAAATATTAAATTGAAATCTAGCACATACCATAGAGGACTAAACAACCGTAATTTAACCTTAAATTAAAAAAAAAAAAAAGAAATGTTAAAATATAAATTTGATCCATACGATTTAAGTTTAGTTTTCTCTCTGCTTTAAAATTTTCAATTTAATTCTCTATGGTTTTGAGATGAATTTAATTATCAAATTTGACTCAGTTTCACTTAAATCCTTATAATTTTAAAAAAATTTCAAATGAGTTTTTATAGTTTAGTTAATCCACCTTTAAACCTAGCTAATCCAATCACACTCAAATAAAATACACTGTTTATTACCTCATAAATAGAAAACGTGACATATATTCCAGACATTAACAACCTATACAGCCACATACAATTCATAAGAATTGTGTCATCAACTTGAAACTAAACCCAAATAATTCAACGCAAATTTTGAATGACAAAAGTTTAGAAAAAGAAATGAAAACTCCCTTTAGTGTTTAGTTACGTAATAACAGTGACGATTCATGGATGGTGATATATATGCATTTGCATAGGTTTATAGGCTTTATTTTATTTTAATTTATAGGTTCAAAAATACTAAGTGACAAATAAAGTATAGGAAAAATACATTTTTTATGTTAAGATTTGGGATAGGTGTCAATTTGGTCTCTGAAGTCTCAAAATGAACACTTAAGTTTGAAAATTTGTTCTAAATGGTCTTTAAGTATTCTTGGACCATTAGTTAACTCAATGAAAAAATAACATAACAATTAACAGGTGACTAGTTAGGGACCAAATTGAAAAGTTAAAATCCAGTCACTCATTAATTGCCACGTTATTTTTTCGTTAAGTTAACTAATGGTAAAAGAATGGTTAAGGACCATTTAGAACCAAATTTCAAACTTACGAAAAGTGTTCATTTTGAAACTTAAAAACCAGATTGACACCTACCCCAAATCAATTTATTTTTTTCTAAAATAAATAAAGTCGCAAATGGCTGCCGTTTTAATCAAATGGGAGTGGATAAGACGACCGCCCACAAAAAATTTTATGCCAAACTAAACTATTGGACATTTCTAAGCTCTCATCAAGTAGGGAATATGAATATATGATTGTATTTTCTTTTTTCTTCGTCCTTTTTGTTTTGTGTGGAATGAGATTTGATATTCTTCATTGTAGATGCACTTTCTAGAATTGCTTTTAACCTACCACGCACCAAATAAACTTTGGTATTTTGTGTGGGAAATTTTAGTCTGATATCTCAATTAAACCACTAATATACCAGAAAGTTAATTAATGATTCGTTTGCCATCTGGGATTGGTAAGAAATCATTTCAAATTCGAGAATTTTAAAGAATGGAAATGATTTCAAATTCCTAACGATATTTCGAACCAAATTGATTATAAATTGTTGAAATTAAAGTTTTTTGTTTGAAAATAAAGTATCACATTTTATTATTATGCTCCTGATATTTTGCAAGATATTGTATTATTAATGCTATAATATTTTATTATCAAGTAGTTATTTCAATATGAAAAAAGGCAATTTAATTAAATCAACTCAACAAAATTAAAACTTGCAAATGTCATCTTTATTTTTAAAATTAAAAAAAAAATACTTGAAAATATCTTGATTTAATTTATTCACGCTGCAATAAGGTGTTTTTTTTTCTATCATAGCTATCCACAGTTCTAAAAAAACAAAAAGAAAAAAAAAATCTATGAAAAACACCATATACATGTGAAGATCTCTCTTTACCTCAATTTATTCAGCAAAAAGGTTTTTTTTTTTTTTTAATCATAGTCATTTTATGATATTTAGTACTGAAAAGACAAAAGCATAAGGGGAAAATAAGAAAAATCTACTTAAAAGAATATGATCCAAACAATATTGAAATAGGAAAAAAAATAAATACTCATGACAAAATAGAAAACCAACGTGAGAGTTAGATTATAGTTATTAGAATAAAGAAAGTTACACAAAGCAAAATTTGAAACTAATCTTATAGTCGACTTGATGATCTATGTAGAAGGGAGATTGTATGTGTGTACATTTAAACTTAAAATCATAACAAATCCGACGTTTTTTTAATGGGAAATAATAGCACCAAAAACAAATTTGAAATCATTTAGGATTTCAATATATTTTTTTAATTCATCCAAACACTAACCGATCTTGAAATCCCTCAAATTCGGAGGTTTCAAAGAGTGGTAAGTCAATATAGGTTAAGGGTAAATTTAATGATCATTTATAAGATATCTAACAAGATGTCTCAATCAATTGTTGGATATTATAAAACTTGGACATCATTGAGAGTGCCTCTCTCTTATGACCACGCGGTTGAGATTGCTTTCGACTCAAGCATATGAGATAACTCTGGCTCGTGTTTGAGCTTGGTACCAAGCTTGGGTAGTCACATAAACGCACAATCATGCAATGGTCCTTTCATCCACTTAATATGACACAACAAATAACTCTTGCTGTCGAATTTGGTCACGGTACATTTAATCTCGATTATAAGACTAATACGCAAAGGCCTTCGTGACAGTAATAAACTGTCGTTATTAAATTTATCTTGAATTACACACGAATGAATTTTATTGATTTTTTTCTTGATAATTTTTAGTAAAACAATTTTTGTGATGGTTGGAAATTCTCATTAACACATCTTCTTTTTACAGTTTTTAATTATCATAGTAAATTTATTAATGATGCTTTTTGTTTATCGTCATGTTTATTGTTTCCTTGATGGAGAATATAATGACGGAAAAGCATCAAAAGATATATTTACAACATTTTTTCACCATCATCTAAAGTCGATATTACTGTAGTGGCACTTGTGAGAGATATAGCCTTATTCAATATTAGAAGGGTTCTAGTTTCCCTCTGAAGTGGAGATCGTATCATCAACCTTACGAATGATAATAAGTGTCTTTATCTACTTAGTTCTTAGCTCTACTCAGATTGGTATAAAACCCTATCGTGTAAGTGCCTAACAAATATAAAATTTTAATGATTATTTTTATAATAGTTTATTTTAAAGTGGAAATTATGAGAGATTTTTCTATAAGCACTTAAAAAGTAGTATAAATAAATAAGTATTTTAAAATGTTTTTAGAATTTTCAAAATAAGGAATGCCATAAAATTAAAATTTGAAACGTGTTTTGAGAATAATTGCAATCAATAGACATTTTCCAAAGAAAACAAAACAAAGGAGAAAAAATCGACATAGGAATAAATAAAAATGGAAATGTATTATTATTCCATCCAAAAGCCAAAAGAAATTAATTAATAAAAATGGAAGGTTCGAAGATTATTTTTCCAATTTAAAATGAGTCGACAAAATCAGTAGGAGTCTTTGGAGAACAAAAATGTATATATTATCCGTTCAAAGTGAAAAGTAATTAGTGAGGAAAATGAAAGGTTTAATTTCCTCTATCTTTTTATTTTCGTATTTTCACTTGACCTTAATTTTGTCCTCGCAACACTCGTTTCAAAAAAAAAAAAAAAAATCATCGTTTGATATCCACTTTGCTTTTAGTTTCTTATTTTTAATAAAACGAAGATAGTAAAATTTGTTTATGCAAGGATATGCACAACCACGTATTTCAGATTGCAGCTCGAATTCGGCTTCCGGACCGATCTGAACACTTGGGCGGACCTGCACAAAAAGGTGAGCACTCTGACGATCAAGTCAGTATAGGTCGGGTTCCCAGTTTAGTTCGAGGTCAGAGATCATCGTACCTGATCGTGGAGTGAAGTCCTCTACTTATGGGTGGTAGTCCCGCTAATCTTGCAACGGTTACGCTCGGTAATCTCGGGATCGTCGGTTACGCCCGGTAATCTCGGGACCGACGATTATGCTCGATAATCACGCCGCCGACAGTAATTCGCATCGGCCCCCACCGAACTTCCCGGTAGGTCGGACCTCGGCCAGGTTCACCTCGGCCCTCATACTTAGCATCTATCAACGCTAGTAGTGGTGATTTCGGCCGTCCGAGCTGGGCATGACTCATGAGTCATCTTAGATTCTCCGATGACGGGGAGGATAGTGACGCCTCCACTTCAGGTCAGGGTTTGGAATACCCTTCTAGGATACCTGAGCACTACCTCGGATCCCTTCGTAGGGGGTTCGCTATCCCTGAGAACATCCTCCTCAGGCTTCCGGAGGAGGGGGAGAGAGCTGACAATCCTCCAGAGGGATGGGTCACTCTCTACTTCAAAATGTTTGAGTACGGCCTCAGACTTCCCCTTCACCCTTTTGTCCAAGAATTTCTCTTCTGGACTGGGTTGGTTCCGGCTCAAGTGGCCCACAATGGGTGGGGTGTCATTTTCGCTTTGGCCATCCTTTTTTGGCTACGAGCTCGGGATAGCGAAGAGGCCGAGCTGTTGGACGTAGACCAGCTCCTCGCGTGCTTCGAAGCGAAAAGGATAGCTAAGAAACCTAGTCGGTTCTATATGTGCGCAAGGAAAGGCGCAGGCGGTATAGTTAAGGGGCCGACCTCCATCAAAGGATGGGTGAGGAAGTGGTTCTACGCTTCTGGGGAATGGCTTGCAAAGGACGAGTCAGGTCGTTCCTTCTTTGACGTCCCCACTAGGTTTGGGAACCTAGGTACGGAGTAGTTCTTGCTTTTTGTGATTTTCTTTTCTGTCATTCAGGTCTAACTCGGATTTTGTCTTCGTGCAGTTTCAATCCGACCAGTCCCCGAGCTTACGCAAGCCTCCTTCGACACGTTGAAATATTACAAGGAGCGCTTTCCGAAGGGTAGGAAGGTCGGAACCCTGGTGACCGACGAGCTACTGCTTGAGTCCGGGCTGCTAGATTACAACCCTGCAGTTCGTCCCATTGAATCCTCAAGGCCGAACTCCGAACTTGGTATGCCGAGCTTGCTTCCCCCCTTTTTTCCTCTAACCTTGTGCTGACCCCTGTTTTTATTTTGCAGCCATGGTTTGCGGATTTGCAAGCAGCGTGAAGCGCAAGTCCAAGGGCCGAGCCCATGCTCTTGAGGCCGTCCAGAGTTCGAAACCTGCCACTCCTGCCGTGGCAGGGCCTGCCTCGGAAGATCCAGCCCCAGTGATCGAGCTGGAGTCTTCTGGGGGTCCCTCGAGGGAGAAGCGCCCCAGGGATCAGACCGAGGCGGTGGACGCCCTGCCTTTGGGCGAGGAGGTGAGGGAGGAAGTCCCTCAGAAGCGAAGGAGGAAGGAAAAGAAGACGACCTCCCCCTTGGAGGTCGGAGCTTGTAAGGTCTTGCCTGCGAGCTTCGCAGATCGGGTGGACGATCCTGAGGCCAGGATGGGCGGGACGTCCGATGTGACAGCACGGTTCAGAGTTGAGCCGTCAAGTTCCGGGGTGAGGGACCAGGTGTCCCGCATCTCAGCTGCAAGTTTGGACCGCTGCCTAAGGAGGGCGTCCAAATTTGTGAGCGACCCTGGGTCCGTTCTGCAGAGGACCATCGACTACGCCGCCGAGGTAAGACTAGTGTCTCCATTTTTGCTTAATTTCACCTAACAGGTGCTCGGTCTAACTTTTTCCTTGTACCGTTTCTCAGGCGTTCGTTGCTTCCATTCAATCGGCTCTGGCTGTAAAGGCCGAGCTGGATGGGAGGGAAGTTCTGGCAGCGAGGGAGAAAGAGGAGTTATCTGCTGCCTTGGAGGCTGCTTCCTCCACCATGAAGGATGAGCTGCTGAAGGCTCACTCTGAGGTGGAAATTTTGAAGGCCGAGGTGGAGACCAAGGCCGAACTGCTGAAGAAGGAAGAGGACAGGCGCAAGGCCCAACTCCGAGCTGCCCACGCTATCACCAGGGGCTTGGAGAAGGAGAAGTTCCAACTCCTGAAGGAGAAGGACGACATGCTCCAGGCGCTTGAAGCGAAGGATAAGGAGCTGGAGCATGCGACTGCCGAGCTGGAGACGGCGAAGGAGCGCCTCAGCAATGGAGTCCTACTGGAGGAATCGTTTAGGCAGCATCTTGACTTTAATGGATTTGCCAAGGACTTCTCTGACGCGGGCTTCAAGTTCCTCATGAAGGACATTGTTTCCGACATGCCTGACCTTCAGATCGATCTCAGCGGTCTGAAAAGGAGGTATGCCGAGAAGTGGGCGTCTGGGCCTGGCGGCACCCCTGGCCCCCAAGCGTTGGTGGATCAGTATGTCAGAGATCTAGACTCTGACTACTCCGACCTCGAAGAGGACCAGGTCGGCGCCGCACAGGAGGGCACTTCTCAGGCGGACTCTTAGGCGATCATCCTTCATAAGGCTTTTCTCTGTCTCTCTTCTCTTCCTTTTTTGTTTGTAAGTGTCAGGGCAGAGCTGCAAGGTCTATAAGCCTTGGCTCTGCTCTCCATTCAATAAAGAGGCTCCCATTTGTTTTTACTTTGTTGTCGGCAACATCTTTTCTTTGCTTTCCTTGAACTGCAGCCAATGTCACCTCGCACCTCTTACTTTTGAGGTCGCGCCTTTAATTAAAATAATTTGAAAGTTCGAATTTGAATCTCTGTCTAGCATTCAATGCATTGCACCAACTCTGGATTTTTTAACATCGCACTCTTAACTTAAAAACGTTAAAAGGCTAAAATCCTAAGTCCGTAGCTATTCTTCACATCGCTCCTCGTACCCTCAAGTTCGGAGGCTTGACCATTTTGAACTTTTCACATCGTCCCTTTACCTTGAAGGTTTGAATTTCAAGTTCATCAGTGGTTTTGGCATCGCACCTCGTACCCTTAGGTTTTGGAGGATTGAATTTTAACCGACTGCTGGAATGTGATCGCGTGGGAGTCCGTGGCCCCCATTTAATTTCTGGTCGAACTCGGAATCATGAAATTAAATCATCACATTTATTCCGATCATAATTCTTTTGAAACAGTGTTTACAGATCCATTGAAAACCCTTCTGGCATTTCAAGGATAATAACGCTTCAGGTGCTCCGCGTTCCACGGGTGCGCGAGGACATCTCCTTTCAGATCGGCCAATACGTACGTCCCAGGTCGGACTATGCCCTTGACCTCAAACGGGCCCTCCCATGCCGGATCAAGGGCACCCACATGGGTTTGGACCCTCCTTAAGACCAGATGTCCGACCTGAAAGGTCCAAGGTCGAACGCGGGCGTTGTAATGTCTGGCCATTCTGCCCTGATATTCCGCCAGGCGTAGCTGGGCCACTACTCTTCTTTCTTCCAACAAGTCGAGGTTGAGGAGCAACTCTTCCTCATTTGCCATAGGCTTGTAATGCTCTACTCTGTCAGATGGCATGCTGATCTCAACCGGGACTACAGCTTCGGAGCCGAAGGCCAGGGAGAACGGGGTCTCACCCGTCGATTCTCTTTGGGTGGTCCGGTACAACCACAGAACCTCTGGTAGCTCCTCGGCCTACCTGCCTTTCTTGGAGTCCAGTCTAAGTTTGATGCCCCGCTTGATGATCTTGTTGACTGCCTCCACCTGCCCATTTGCTTGCGAATGGGCGGGGGACGAGCTAAGATGACTTATGCCAAGTTTGCTGCAAAAGTCTTTGAACTTGGCGTTGTCAAACTACTTCCCATTGTCTGTCACGATGGCATGCGGTATACCAAAGCGACATATGATATTCGTCCATACGAAGGACGTGACTCTGGATTCCGTTATGTGGGAGAGCGCCTCGGCCTTGGCCCACTTGGTGAAGTAATCCACAGCAACCACAGCGAACTTGGTCTGGCCCTTGCCCAAAGGGAAAGGACCAATGATATCTACCCCCCACTGCGCGAATGGCCACGGGGCCGAGATGGGGGTGAGCAGCTCGGGAGGTTGGTGGATTATGGTTCCGTAGCGTTGGCAATTGTCGCAAGTTCTAACGAACTTCTTGGCGTCCTGGCTGAGGGTCGGCCAATAGTATCCTTGTCGGATCATTTTTGCTGACAGCGACCGGGCGCCTGAGTGATTGCCGCACACTCCTTCGTGGATCTCTCTGAGGACGTACAGGCCCTCTTCAGGGGTTAGGCATCTCAATAGAGGCAGGGAAAAGCCACGTCGGTACAATACCCCATCTTGGACCACGAACCGAGCTGCCCGCCTTGCCAACTTTCTGCACTCCTTGGGGTCTTGTGGTGAGTTGCCCCTAATGAAGTCCGCGATCGGGTCCATCCATGAGGATTCTGGAGCGCCGATCTCCATCAGATCTGGCTCTAAGATCGAGGGATTATCTAAGATCTCAATGGGGACCGACCTGGCCAAGTCGGTCTCGTACGCCGATGCTAGCTTGGCCAAGGCGTCAGCATTAGAATTTTCTGGTCGCGGAATCCGGCTTACTTCGTAAGTTCGAAACTGGGCGAGGTACGATCTGACCTTGCCCAAATACTTCTCCATTCGGGTGTCTTTGGCTTGGTACTCGTCCTTGATCTGGCTCACAACCAGCTGGGAGTCACTGAAGACCTTAACACAAGAGGCCCCCAATGCTCTAGCGATTCGCAGGCCGGCAATAAATGCTTCATACTCAGCCTCGTTGTTAGAAGTCCGGAAGCCGAACCGCAAGGCATACTCAAATCGCTCGTCCCCTGGTCCGAGCAAGAGGACCCCGGCTCCGCACCCCTTCTCATTGGAGGATCCGTCGACATAGACTGTCCAAGGTAGGTCGGACTCGCTCAGCTCGGAAGGTGGTGTGAGCTCGGGTATGAAATCTGCCGCTGCTTGTTCTTTCAACGCAGTTCTGGGTTCGAACTGGATGTCGTACTCACTTAGCTCTATTGCCCACTTCATTAGGCGTCCAGAAGCTTCCGGCTTATGGAAGATGCTTTTTAGGGGCAAGTTAGTGAGCACCACCACCGTATGGGCTTGGAAGTATAGTCTAAGCCGTCGGGCCGAGGTGACCAAAGCGAGAGCCAACTTCTCCATCTGAGGGTATCTAGTCTCGGCTTCGGTCATAGCCTTGCTTGTGTAGTAGACCGGGTTTTGCCACGCTTCCTCTTGCCTGATTAGGGTCGAGCTGACGGCACTGTCAGACACTGCTAAGTACAATTGGAGCCCTTCCCCCGGCATGGGCTTGGCGAGCAAAGGTGCCGAACAGAGGTAGCTCTTCAATTGCTGAAACGCTTGCTCGCACTCCGCTGTCCATTCAAACGGCCCTTTCTTTCGTAGGATTTTGAAGAAAGGAAGGCACTTATCTGTCGATCTTGAAACAAACCGGCTCAGGGCCGCAATCCTGCCATTGAGACACTGAAGCTGCTTCAGCGTCTTCGGTGCCTCCATCTTGGTCACGGCTTTAATCTTTTCGGGGTTGGCCTCGATTCCCCGGTTGTTCACCATGAAGCCGAGGAATTTTCCCGAAGAGACTCCAAAGGCACACTTAGCGGGGTTGAGCTTCATTTGATATGCCCTCAGAACCTCGAAGGCTTCGGTCAGATCGGAGAGATGCGACTTAGACTGCTTGCTCTTGACAAGCATGTCGTCCACATACACTTCCATATTCCGGTCGATCTGCTTGGCGAACATTTTGTTCACCATTCTCTGGTAGGTCGCTCCTGCGTTCTTTAACCCGAAGGGCATGACCTTGTAGCAGTACAGACCTTGGTCTGTTATGAAAGCGGTATGACCTTCATCTGGGACATGCATCTTGATTTGGTTGTACCCAGAGTAGGCGTCCATGAAGGTGAGCAGCTTGTGCCCGGCTGTGGCGTCCACGAGCTGATCAATCCTCGGCAGTGGGAAGCAATCTTTCGGGCATGCCTTATTTAAGTTCGTAAAATCTACGCACATTCTCCACTTGCCGTTAGATTTTTTAACTAATACAACATTGGAGAGCCACTCGGGATACAAAATTTCTCTTATGTATTCAGCTTTCAAAAGTTTGCTAACTTCCTCAACAATTACATCACTCCTCTCCTTGTTTATAGGTCTTCTCTTTTGTTTCACAGGTCGGAATGATGGATCTATGCTGAGGCAATGCGTCATAATTCGCGGGTCAATGCCAGGCATGTCCTCATAGGACCACGCAAAGACGTCCGAGTTGGATCTGAGGAAGTGGATTAGCTCCTCTCTGTCGGTGGCCCCCAGCTTGGTTCCTATGCTTACCTGCTTCTCGAGACTAAGCAGCGAAACAAGCTCGAGCTCCTCTGTAGGTGCGGCAAACTCCTTCCTCGGCGGGTTGGCCTCGAACTCGAGCGTCCCATCCCTACCGGGGAGAGTTTCGAGGGCGCAGACCGATGAGCCTTTGAGTGCGGAGGCATACCACTCCCTCGAAGCGGTCTGTTCTCCTCGGACCGTGCCCACGCCATTGAGGGTGGGATACTTCAAAACTTGATGAAGTGTTGAGGGAATGGCCCGAAATGAGTGGATGATGGGTCTCCCAAAGATGACGTTATAGGCCGATCTACCGTCAATTACCACGAACTCGGCCATTTGAGTGACCCGAGTTCGGTCCTGCCCCAGCGTGACCGGCAAGTCGATGCAACCCTCTGGGATGACCGATTCTCCAGAGAACCCAACCAGCGGTGTCGGGCTTTTCTTCAATTGCGACCTCGTCCATCCCAAGGCGAAGTAGGTCGGTAAGGACAGGATGTTAGCAGATGCGCCCCCGTCTACCAGCACTCTCCTGACCACCACATGATCAATCAAGGGAGCAATCACAAGTGCATCATTGTGGGGCAGGTGGACCTCCTCCAAGTCTGCACCGTTGAAGGTGATTGGGCAGGTCGGCCCCTGCTCCCTGATGATGCACACCTCGCGCCTGGCTGCACGGGCTAACTCCTTTCTTTTATGTCCGGACTGACCCCCGCTTGGCCCTCCAAAAATGGTATTGATGACCGCAGGTCGGTCAGTGCGCCGAGGCGGCGTCCTTGAACGCTTTCGCTCTTTCTTTTTCTCTGCTGAGCTGGTCCTGGGCTTTCCCACAAATTTCTTGAAGTAGCCATCTTGAATTAGATCCTCAATTTGGCGCTTCAACTCCCAGCAGTCTGACGTGTTATGGTCGTGCTCCCGATGGAAGCGGTAATACTTGTCCTTGCTGCGCCTCTCCGGGGCTCTCCGAAGCTTCTCAGGACGCTTGAGTAGTTTTTCCATTCCAGATTCCTCGATGTTTGTTAGGATCTCGGAAATTGGAATCGTGGTCGGGGTGAAGCGTTCGTAAGGTCGGCTCCTGGTAGGTCCGCTCTCCGCCCTTCGATACTCAGCTCGGCCGCTGGAAAAGGATTCCTTGTCCTTGGACTTGGGATCTGCCCTTTCTACATCTTTTCCACTTCTGCCCCGGCCGATCTTTCGTTCCGGTCGGCCGGTTTTGGTTCGGAGGAGCTCCTGTCCATCGATGACTTTCTTCGCCTTCTGAAGCACCTCGGCGAAGGTGGCCGGGGCCTCCTCTCCAAGTTTCACCGTGAGGGCTTCGTCGGCTAGACCGGTGAGGAAATAGCACATGGCCGAGTCATCGGAGCAGTGTGCGACCTTCAACTGCTCCTCCTGGAATCTGGTGACATATTCCCGCAGCGTCTCACCCTCCTTCTGCCTGATGGTGGCGAGATGGGTCGTTGTCTTTTTGTCATAGTGCCGAGAAGAGAACTGGGCGAGGAACTCCCTTCTCAACTGAGAGTAGGTCGAGATCGACCTGGCTGGCAGTCTCCGGTACCACAATCGCGCGCTGCCAGTAAGCGCGATCTGAAAGGCGCGGCA
Organism: Momordica charantia; assembly: GCF_013281855.1. Lineage (NCBI taxonomy): Eukaryota > Viridiplantae > Streptophyta > Magnoliopsida > Cucurbitales > Cucurbitaceae > Momordica > Momordica charantia. Next base: position 24,157,584 of record NW_028275167.1, on the reverse strand, counting down.
TTTGATTGCGTCTGATGCCGCTTGGAAGTCCATGAGGCCTTCAAAGACCTCAACATAGTCCTTGGGGTCCTTCGTCCCATCATAAGGCTTCATGGTAGGAGCTTTGAACTTCGGAGGGATTGGTGCTTCCAAAACGTCCGAGGTGAAGGGCGACTCTCTAAAGTCGCCTTCGTTCAGTGAATCGTCTTTCTGCTCACACTTGGCCTTTAAGGCCTCCACCTGAGCATCGAGCTTGCCCCTCAGTTGGTCGAACTCCTCCCTTGTGATTATCCCTGCGGGATTGTGAGAGGATTCAGCCTGCTGGTTGGAGCTCCTGTGTGAGCGGGATGGTGACTGCCCTTTTCGGAGAGACGAGCCTCTCTTTCTGTTGAGATGCTCACGGAGGTCTCCCCTCTGGCGAGTGTACCCCTCGCTCTCGTTGTCTTCGGGACGTTCCTCCTCGGCTGGGCCGAGGTGGGAACCCCTTTGCTCGCGTATGTCCACGCGCGTCACTCGATTTTCAGATCGGGACCCTGCGCCTGCAGCTAGCATCATTTCGTTATACATTTCCTCCATGGAGCGCATTTGTGTGCGCATTGCCTCCATCTCTCTCTGAAGTGCATCAAAGTTCTCGCTTGTTGGAGCCGGGGCTGGACCCCGGGCGCCCTTCTTAGAGGTCCCACCTCGGCCACGGGTGGCCTTGGACGTCCTCGGGTGCGCAGGCGGTAGGGCAGGCGCGGTGATCCGTGCCGACCTGCGGAGGGGTTCTGTTGCTAGGCCGTCGTGACCTTGCCCCTCTACCGCTGCTGCTCCGACCTCCCTCTGGTGGGCATCGCTGGCAGCTAGGGTCCTTCGATCCGCCGTATTGGTCGAGTTTGCGGGTTGAACCATTTTCGTCCGCGTATTGGTTTAAAAGGATTGGGATGACTTAGATTGTCGATTCCCACAGACGGCGCCAAATGTTTATGCAAGGATATGCACAACCACGTATTTCAGATTGCAGCTCGAACTCGGCTTCCGGACCGATCTGAACACTTGGGCGGACCTGCACAAAAAGGTGAGCACTCCGACGATCAAGTCAGTATAGGTCGGGTTCCCAGTTTAGTTCGAGGTCAGAGATCATCGTACCTGATCGTGGAGTGAAGTCATCTACTAATGGGTGGTAGTCCCGCTAATCTCGCAACGGTTACGCTCGGTAATCTCGGGATCGTCGGTTACGCCCGGTAATCTCGGGACCGACGATTATGTCCGATAATCACGCCGCCGACAGTAATTCGCATCGGCCCCCACCGAACTTCCCGGTAGGTCGGACCTCGGCTAGGTTCATCTCGACCCTCATACTTAGCATCTATCAACGCTAGTAGTGGTGATTTCGGCCGTCCGAGCTGGGCATGACTCATGAGTCATCTTGGAGCACCAATAGGGGTCCTCCACGTGTCCGGGGTATTTTCATCCCCAAAAAAAATTAATACTAATTAGGTTGTATTTGATATGGCGACTTCGATTTTAGTTTTCTATTTTTAAAAATTATACGAAATTCCTTGTAAAAATTTTAATATGTTTTCTATATTTCTTTAAAATACATTTAAATTCATAACCAAATTTAAAAAACGTAAACAGATTTTTTAAAATCTACATTTTTAGGTTTCTAAAATTATGTTTAGATTTTAAATACGTTTTTAACAAATAAATAACCAAAACACAGAAACACATATGTAGAAGAAGAAGTAGGGTTTATAAGCTTATTTTTTAAATTAGAAAATTAAAAACATAATTGATTATCAAGTTTTGGATTTTTAACTTTTTTTCGCAAAAATATTAAATCATAAACTTATTGTACGAACGTTGAATGTTATGTATGTTGTTTTATAATATTTAAACATTAGAAAATTCAATTACGTCTCTAAAAAATGAATTTTGTTTTTATTTATTCCCACGAGGCCAACTTAATTATTAGACATGTTGACATTATATTAATAAGGTTAGGATAATGACTGGAAAACATAATTTAATGTCCATCCACGTAATTTCAAAAGGGTGAATCCCCACATATTCACGAGCTAAATTTATAAAAAGGGTAAAAAAAAAATTAATGGGTCAGCATAAATTTCTAAAATATTTAAAATATGAAGCTTTAAAAAATAATGGTAACCATAGCAAACTTTTTAAAATAGTTATAAATCTAATTTTATTTACAAATAAATAACCGTATTAGTTGTATAGAGCCCGTTTGTTAATGTTCTTATTTTCTATTTTTTATTACCGTTTCTCATTTTTTAGAAATATATGTTTGATAATCCATCTCGTTTCTAAATTTAAAAAAAAAAATAGAAACTATAAAAATTAGTTTCTTTTTTCTATTTCCGTAATCTCTAGTATACGAAGGCGCATTAATTTTTCTTAAATACCTTAGCTTATTACCACAATAATATTCTTTTGATAAACTGTAATCACTAATATACTTTAATTAAACGTAATCAATGGACGTTAATTTTTTTTTTTTTTTATATAACAAATCTATAGCATGTTGTCCCTTCGCATACTGTGTCAAAAAAAGTCTTCATACCATTTTGGGATGTTAATTACTATTTTTTGAGGGGTTGTTAATTATTATTAGGAGTAGTTTTCATGATCTAGAATTTAATGTCGAGGAGGCACAATATCATATAAACATGATAAATATATATCAATTTTTACAGTAAACTTTTAATTATATTAAATTATACATTAAATTTGGATAACTATTGTATTATTCCTCTTAAACTTTTTAAATTATTGCAAATTTTAGCCTCTAATTAACTTTTGTTTGAAAGATTGTTAAAATGTTATTTTCATGTGCCAAATGAATTACGAAACATATATATTGTAGCGTGAAAAATTTATAGGATTCTTACAAAAACCACATTAGATTAACGGTTTTTTATTTTTTATTTTTAATCTGTAAGTTTCGGCGGGACTGTATCATTGTCGATTTTGTTCACCGAATTTCTTATTTTGGAGTTTCTTTTTTTTTTTAATTAATGGTGACGCTGAAAATAGTTTTCAGCAACACCACTATTAAGGATGTCGTTGAAAACTGTTTTTAGGGTATTAAACGTGTCACTGAAAATACTTTCTGATAAGACTTGATTTAATGCTAAAAAGTGTAGGTTTGTATGCTTAGTTGACGGTTATTTGGGATGAAAAATGTATGTTCATGTATATAATTTAGGGAAAATGTGCATAATTTGTAATTAAGGACTTTGGAATTCAGTTATAGGTAAATGAAGGCTAATTTGGATAAATATACTTATTTTGTAAAGAAAAGTGAAGATTTATTATCACAATACGTCAGACACATTGCAGGATCAGAAATTGTAGTTTACTAGAGGAATGAGTCAGCCAAGTTACTTCCAGCTTCACAATGCGAGCCACATTCGATGCATAGATTGTCAAAACGGGAATAAGAACTTTTGTCCAAATTATTGGTCCAAGATTTGGTTTTACTAATATCTCTACAACAACTAGTGGTTGCCAACCTCCCTTCAATTTCTCAAATCCTTCTTACTTTCATGGCCTATAAAATGACATCACTTCAACACATCTCATTTCCATGCTTTTTTTTTCTTTCTAAATTCTCGTCAACTTTAGCCTTTTAATTCCAACTTTAAGTTTTGCTCTTCCTTTATTGTTTTTACAATTATTCCTTACTTATTTCGCAATTCTAGTTACTCTAATTGTGTTCTTCTTTCCCGATTCAATAAAAATGCATTCTTTTGTTATCTTCTTTTGCTATTGCATTTATTTTAATTCCATGAGTAGCTAAATTAATTTTTCAATCCTCCTACGAATGATTTAGTTCATTTATTTTAAATTACATCTATCAGTGAGCACGACGCATTACGATCTCTTTGCTTATCTTGATTGATACAATTTATCCCGTTGATTTTCTTGTTGGCCACTCGTTTAAATCACATTGGTTTGAATTTAATTCTAAGAAGGTTAGAGTCAAACGGATCTCATCAAGGTAAAAGGAGAAGTTACTTAGAAATAAGAACTAAAACAAGATCCTAGACATATGCTCTCTTACCCGTTAAACGTAAGTTGACATTTAATTCATTTAGGATTCTAGAGTTGCATAGACATATGTAAACATTATCCTAAACTTCTAAACAAACCAAAAGCGGTATGGAATAGGAGTTGAACCAGTTTGCATAAATTGAGTGTAATTACGGGCATATTTGGTAGGTGTAACTCATCATTTTAGAACTAAACAGAAGTAGGGATTGACCTTTTAAATTCTATTATTTTCGTGTGTTTTTCTTGTTCAACCAATCTCACCAATTTTTATCACAAATCTGATTGCTCATTCCAACAGTTTTCAAATTCAATTAAAAAAAAAAAAACTAGTCCCTATGGAGACGAGCTTGGAATATTTCCAGATTATAGTGTGCACTTGCATTTTTCCTCTAGCTAAACAGAGGTGCAATACTTTCAGAGACACATTATTTATGGGGCGTCGCTGAAAGTTTTAGATTAGAAACCCCAATCCCTTCCCCTTCCTCATTCGTGATTTTCTTCCAAATCCTCGCCCTTTCGTTCTTCAGCTGTCCGTCAACGCTCCTTCGCCATTCCATCTTCGCTCTGTCGTCGTTTCGTCTCCCTGGGTCTTGCCATCAGTCTTTGTCGCTTCTTCGCCGTTCCGTCGTTGGTGATTTTCACTGTGGGTCGCTAACATTGCCACTACCATCTCATCACCACTGCTGCTGTTGTCGTGGGTTGTGCCATGGGTATTGCCGTTCCTTTTCTCCGTGGGTTTCATCGCTGCGTTGAGATTTGCTTCAACCCTATCAATCCCATTCCATTCCTTATTACGTGGACTCACGTATATATTATAATCAATGTACCACTTTTACCCTTTCTCCTTAGATCCGTATAATTTTTAATTAATTTTTTTATTTTTATAATTTCTTCTCCATTTATATTCCAATTTTTATTTGTTGATGTGATTTTATTATATAATATTAATATTAATTAATATCAATAAATTTTTTAAATAGATATTATTACTTTTAAATATTATAATAATAAAACTTAATAATATGTTTTATTAAAGTTTGGTTGTTGTTTGTAATTTTATTTTAACTATTCATTATGATAAATTGTTATAATAAGAAATATTTATTATCAATAATATAGTAATAAACTAAATTAAAATTTATTGTTATTATAATTTGAAAAATATTAGTACAATAATATATTTGTAATAGATAAAAAGGAGAAAGGGATATATTAACAATTGTCATATATCTGATTCAGATTCCGATTCCGATTCCAAACAGTTTTAGTAAACAACATCAAAAGAATTCTGATTACGATAGTAAAAAAATTTATAGTAAACAAGATCAATAGAATAACATTACGATTCTTATTGATTTCATTACGATTGGTTTTCATCACGATTGTGGTTAAGTAAACGTGGCCTAAAAGAATTTTGATTACAATTTCAAAAAAATTTTAGTAAACAACATCAATAGATTAACATTACAATTCCGATTGGTATCATTACGATTGATTTTCATTACGATTACTTTCTATTACAATTGCAGTTAAGTAAACGTGGCTTTAGCGGAAAATTTCACCTCGACGGGGAAGGCCGCCCCGCCCCATGAACCTCCCTAATCCCCGGGGGACGGGCAGAGGTGGACCGGTCCAAGTTGTACGGTTGGGCTTGTTTTTGACGTTAAGCCCAACCTGGAAACAGACCGAAAAGGAGCCGAACGACTCGTCGTCCACACGAGCCTCCATGATCAGATATAGAGCCCTGGCTATGGTTTCGCCATCGCCATTGCCGTCTTCTTCTTCTTCTTCTTCTTCTTCTTCTTCTTCTTCTTCCTTTTCTTCAAACCCTAATTTCATTACATTCAGTTCCTCTTTCCCGGTTCTCAAACCATCCCTTCCTCTCCCTTCTCTGCTCTCCTCTTTTCTCTCCGCTCTTCGGAAGCACACTCGGAGCATGACTTATTCCAGATGTTTCTCCGGCTCTACTACCGCTGTTCCCATTCCGAGCGCCTGTCACGCGGAGGAGACGGACTCTGTGTCCCTTGTTGTAGTGTCCTTCTACAAATTTGCTGATTTTCCTGACCATGCACAATTTCGCCAGCCATTGAAGAAGCTCTGTGAGGAACTGGTACTTATTGTCTTTTGTATGTTGATTGAAGTTCGTTTGAGACTTTTTGGTTGTGTTTCCGATCGAAATTGCTTGATTGAGTATGGAGTGATACACTTGTAATCAGGCTGATTTTTTCTTGTGGAATTCGGAGTTGCAACATAAATTCACCAAAATTTAGGTTATTAGTTAGTTAAAGCCAACCCTAATGTAAAACTACAACTTCAGAAAATGCTCACTTCTAATTTTTGGTAATTGATTTCTGCATGGAAGAGTACCGAAAAGAAGTTTCAGGTCGGGTGATGTGTACAAGGAGCTCTGCGTTTTCGTTTGAGTGAGGTTATTTTGAGGTTTCCCTTTTGTAGGTGAATTAAGATGACCATCACACCTCTCATCTCAAACTGGGATCTGATCATTTTAATTTGGATTGTTCAAAGGCTCATGGAAGTTTTAATTTTGGTTAAGAAACCAACTTTCATTTTGAGATAAGGAACAGGCTGAAACGTACCAATGGCTTAGTAACGAGACACCTCCATAAAATATGTTTGAGATTCTCCAATTCCTTTTTGCCTAACTAACACCAAGTTAGGCCAAGCACGTGGGAGGAAGAGCTTGAAAGATAGTCATGGTGTTAATCCTCCCTAAAGAAACAAGCCAAGAAAAACGTCCAACCTTAGGGTTTTAGCCCTCCGAGGTTTGGGATAGAAATGGGATGGGAAAAGGGAATGAGAAGGAAAAAGGAAAGCTTGTATAGCAGAAGAAGTGAGAAACTTAATGAAATAAGACGTGCGCAAAAATACTTGAGAAGAATCAAGAGAGGTGATCATGTAAACCCTAGACAAGGACTTATGTCCTCAATTAATGGTAGAATGGAATTCAAATCTTCCACCTCTTTATCGGAAACAGTTCCTTTTAGAAAGTAAATAGAAGAGGAGAATCCTTTCAAACAGGAAAGGACCAAGGCTATAAATACTCTCTTGGCAAGGATTTAGTTGTATGGACAGAGGATAGCAAATGGAATGGAGCACTGTCAATCCGGTGATCCTCAAAATTTATTTGATTTGCTTTCCACCCTTAGCAGCCTGATTTTACAAACTCAACCCTAACATGACATTGGACATATCATTTACAGTTTTGCATCTCTCTGTCTTTCTATATCCTTCCTTTTCTGGCATGAGTTCAACAGCTTATCTTTACAATTATCATATTAGAATTGGTGGGGCTTAAAGCAATTTCATGCAATTCTGATAGATTTAGGGAATTAGATAACTATTTCTTGTCCCAAGAAGATTAATGATTGATACGATTTGATCTTCATTCCTTAGCAAACATATACGTATTGGTATTACTATTAGTCTGAAGGTTTTTAATACATTCTTGTAAAAGCTGAAAGTGATTTGGCAACACAAAGAACTCTTATTATTTCATGAAGTTGAAATTTGGCCTTGAGTTTTTTCAGTATGAAGAATGGAGTGAGTTCCCTAATTTTATTTACAGACTAGTTTATCTGCTATCAGAGAATGGATATGGAAAAAATCTTCTGTTTTCTTTTCGGTTCCTAAACTTAAATCTGTTATTATACCTTTTTTTGCTGCCCTTTTGGATTGCGTTACTAAGCTAATTTTGCTCAGCGTGTTTCAGGAGGTATCATTCTTGCACCTGAAGGAATTAATGGGAGCATATGTGGATCTCGAGAATCTGTCCAAAGGGTTCTTGGATTCATTGAAAGTGATGAACGGCTAAAGGGACTAAGGCAGGTGGAAACACCTGTTAGTCCTGAAGAAGAAGCCATCCATCATGGACATATTAGCAGTTCTCCTCTTGCAGCAGGGGAAGATGCACCCTTCCGCTGGGATCATGTCAGAGTCAAATTAAAAAAAGAGGTACTGACGTACTGTTTCCCGTCAAATTTTAATATATTTTCGTTGTTCTCTAGAGGATAGTAGGATAATATAAGACACAGATCGGTTTTCTTAATTGTTGATTTTTTATTGATGCTCATGTGTCCATGCTACTTCTGTTTTTGCAGATTGTTACTCTTGGAATGCCTGTTATATCACCTGTTGAAAGGGTTGGAAAATATGTCAAACCAAGGGATTGGAATAAATTGATAAGTGACCCAGATACCGTCAGTAATTTTACTTGTCTTAATTTTATGGTCTATTATTCATATTGTTCAGTTGCCAATTGCCATAAGCTTCTGTGGTTTTCGAGTAGTATATATTTGAATTTGAGATTTCACTTTAAGAATATTAAAATATATTCATATTTTACTATACCTATTTTGATTTTTGAATTGTTATTGAACTATTGGATATTGCCACCTTATGAAGTGCATTTGGTTAAATGACTAATGAGCACTATCTTGTCTGGCTGAACATAAATTGATTTTAGACTTTTCCTGGTGAAGGGAATAAGGTGAACATGCTTAAATAATTAACTCTATTGTAGGTGGTTATTGATGTGCGAAATCACTATGAAACAAGAATTGGGAAGTTCAAAAGCGCAGTTGATCCTTGTACTACAGCATTTCGGGACTTCCCATCTTGGGTAGAGGATAAATTCCAAGTTTCTAAATCAGATCGGAAGCATTCAAATCAAGGAGTTGAAGAAGATGCAGTAAACCCAGAGCAGAACGCGCCTCCACGAGTTGCCATGTACTGCACTGGAGGAATTCGTTGTGAGAAAGCTTCAAGTTATCTCCTCAGTAAAGGCTTTAAAGAGGTGATACGTGGTTGATGTATATATATCATGGCTTCCTAATAAAAAAGAAAATAATTCCTTAGAAAATTGGTTCTAGGCTTTTCAGATAACGTTTCTAGATCGACGATAAAACTGGAAAACGTATAATCAAACTGTTCATCATGCCATACCACGAAAACTGCATTCTTCATGGATTTTTCTGGCTGCTGAGACACTATTAATCTAAGTCATTATATTATTTTTAATCTTTGTGTAGGTTTATCATTTGGAGGGTGGGATTCTGAAATATCTGGAGGAAGTTCCAAAGACAGAGAGCCTGTGGGAAGGAGAATGCTTTGTATTTGACAAGCGTGTCTCGGTTGAGCATGGCCTGGAGCAGGGCACATTCAAGCTTTGTTATGGGTGTAAGCAACCGGTGAGTGATGCTGACATGGAATCCCCCGAGTGGGAATACGGAGTTTCTTGTCCATACTGCTACTCAACGAAATCTGAAGAAGAGAAGGAGCGGGCAAGAGCTCGGCAGAGGCAATTTGAGACTTGGGGCATCATTGGGGGCCCGGACAAAGGTCGGTCACCCAATCCAAGTAATAACTCTGTTAATCTTTCAAATTCAATTTGAATTTACTGTGGTTCAGGTTGTTGAAAATCAAAGTTACTAGGACTTATCTCCTTTTCTGGGAATCTTTTTCATTTTTGTATTAGAATATTACACAAAGGGAAGGTCAAAATACACCTGATATTTTGTCTTCTGCGTACAATATACCATTTTTGTTGATTATCACATAATCAAGTTGGAAAAGTTTGGAACTTGTTCACAGTCTCTGTGTCTCTCTGTTTCCATGACACGTGAGCAATAAAGCAAGCAGAAAAGAGAGAGAAAGAACAAACAGAAAATTCGTGTCATTAAAATTGGTACAAGTATGGCTCCTTAACAGAATGAAAACACAGAAAAGAAAAATGATGACAGGTAAAAAGGGATTGCCGAAGTTCCTCAGCCCAAAGCTGAGAGACCGCCTGCATCCCACCAACATGGAAGCTGCTGTGTTATGGAGTGTTGCAGGAACAGCCACTGCTCTATGGCTTGTACAGGTTAAAAGTCTTCTCTTGTGTCTGTTCATCAAGATTATATAATTGGTTTTACTTTTCTTCTGTGGTTGAAACTGAAAAGCTTGCAGCCATTTGACTGGTTGAAGAGGAAGCTTTGGGAGGAGGAGAAGAAAGCAGAAGCCGAGGTGGGAAATAAATAATAAGAACTCGTGATGTCAAATAAGTTGGATTTGGTAAGTCTGAATAAAAGATTTGATATGAACATGTTCATGCTTCTTGTTCATCTCTGTTTGTTTAGAACTTTAGATTGATCCATCAGAATTTTGTTGCTTTAGAGCTTGAAAAACTTTAGAACTGGTACTGAAAATCTTGGCCCTCCGATCATAATCTATGGGATCTCTGCCCTCATCTTCCCCCATAATGGCTTCCATTTCCAAACATTCAAGCAGCTCCACCACTCCCTTTCCGCCGCCGCACTTCTCCTTCAGCCTCCCCAGCTTCAGCCACTCCTCTCCCTCCGCAGCCACTTCTCTCTCTAGCTCCGCCCCAGAACCCCATCCACCCTGGCTAACACATCTCGACGCTGTACCCCGACGGCGCCACGCAGGGGAGATGGCTGAAGTTGGCCTGAATTTGACGGCGGAGGGGCGGTGGGAAGAGGGTGGTGGTGGTGGTCTTAATTGAAATACAGAAGAGACTTCCATGGTTGGGTTTTGGTGGTGATATGAAATAATGGGCTTATGCTCTGAAGAGAGTTTGTAATATAGAAAATTTTGTGGAGAGAGAAGGGCGGCGCCGGCCGGAAATGGGGATGGGGCACCGCCTGACGTGTCAGCTGGAGAATCTTGGGAGCTGACGTGGCAGTCGAGTAATGACACGTGGTCGCGATCTTGATGGCGTAGGGTATGGATTACTGGTCCACACAAAGTCAAATGTCAAGTTTTTCCATTTATAGGAATATTCATCCAAATAAAGAGGAGGTTTAAGAAATGTATATTTTAGTTTTTGAAATAAAAAAAATAATTGTTTTGGACTCTCAATTTTTTATTTTTTTTGGTCACTGTTATTAATTTTCTACATTTAGTCAATAATAGTTTTGCGGGTCAACTTGGGTTACATCTTTTAAAGTGGGATCAAATAGATATTTTTGAAAATTTGTGACCCAAATGAATTAGACTTGGAAACTTCAATGCTAAATAAAAAGTTTGAAAATTTGGAAGTTGAAGATATGATTTTAAAATTTCAAAACAAAATGGAATATAAAACCAATTATATAATATAATTAAAGTTACATGTCTTCATTGAGTATAATATCAATATTTTGTTGATAATTTTATTTTCAGATTGATTATAGTTTAATTAATTAAGGTATATATTTTCAACGAAAAGATTATAGGTTCTCTCATCTTCTTCCTTATATGTCGTACTAAAAAAAATAAATATTTTGGAAAAATCTACTATCCAATTTGTCAAATTCTCAAAGAATATATATATATATTGGCTTGAAACTATTGAAGATATTGACGTTTTGAAATTGAATACTTCGAAAAAGTTTGAAAAGTCATTAGCGTATGTGAAATGGTTTAATAAATCTTAAAGATGACCTCACTAATTACGAAAGCTTAAAGATGACGTGCTTGGTGATGTCATGATCATTTTTACGAGTAAAAATAGGTGTGAATTGAGAAAAAAAAATTGGAAGAGAACAATCTACTTGTTGGTTGTTTTGTTCATTAAGAGAGTTTTGTTGTTTGGTGTGGTTGTAGATTGTTGATGATGTTGATACACAAGTTCTAAATTTTGTAATTTTTTTTTTTAGGGTTTTGCTACTTTCCCTCTGTTTTTTTGTGTGTAAGTTGCTTATGATATGATAGGTTTTCGAAAGCAATATGACAGCAAAATATGGTCCAAATTAGCAACTTGTTATGCAACGCCAATACTTTAAAATGTGTGGTTCCTTCGAATGGGAATAAAAAATACTACACCTACGGTCACCTACATTTTCATTCGGTATAGGGTCTATTCGATAACGTTACTGTTTTTTTATTTTTTTTCTAGTTTTATCTCTTTTTTTATAAAAAAGAAAAGGAAAAAAGAAAAATATTTAGTAATGATCTCTCATTATTTTTTTATTGAAAAAATAAATAGAAACGCGTTCTTATTTCTTGCTCTCTAAAAAATTTTAATTATTAAAATGTAAAAATTTTATATGTCAATTATTTTTTATATTAAATATTCAAAATTATTACATTATATTTATTTATGATATTTATTATGCATTTTATAAGTTAAAAAATGATGAAATAATGCTGTTATCTATATTTTGGAGGGGAAAAAAGTGAAAAGAGGAAGAAGACACAAGTATGTTGTTTCTAAAAATTTCACATTATTTTGAAAACGTTTCTAGAAAATGAGATAAAGAAAAAGGAAAAACTTTACTAAACACATAGATTTCTAAAAAGTTAAAAAGTTATGTAAACGAAAATATTACCAAACGAGTCCATAGAAATCAAACATGCAAGTGTGTGATGCAATATTAAAGATTTTCTTTCCTCCTGCTTCCATTTTAAGGCTCAACTGATGAAATACAAAATACAAGTTGCAAGGAAGAAAGAACACTTCCTAGTGATCATTATTCAAAAGTATCCAATACTAATGGTTCTACAACACAAGCTTAGTTGTATATATTTGTGTACCTAAATTTTATAAACTTTGTATGCTATTTAATATGAACAGAAATGTGTGCCTAAGATGCTCATTGATGTGTGCAAAATGATCCATCATCATATTCATCTGAAACCGTCCCTATATTTGTTTCTTCTATTGGAAACCATGGTAATCCTCTGATCCTGAAGCATGTTCATATTCGGGGCCAACAACCGTGTGTAACGGTCGAAATACAAAAGCTGCTTCATGAGAAGTGCGAACTCTCGAGGAAATCTTAACCCATAAGATTCGCTGACTTGAAGCTGTGTAAGTTTAACAGATGCAAAATAGCATCACTGGCGTCAAAAAGACATGACATGATGATACGATATTTGGAAGTTCGTGTGGGAGTGTGATTGCTAGTTTCAGTTTCTGTAATTATAAAAACACTTACCACATCAAGGAAAAGTTTGTTCATTTGTCTTTCATCTACGACTATATTCGCAGCGACAGCAGTCGAGCCACCCATTCCCTCCCTGGCTGTTGCTATCACTACTTCGGTATCCAAATCCTGCATTGATACAATGAGAAGAATCCGGTTCAGGATATTTGTGATTGATTCCAATCATAAGCAATGATGAAAAATGGCGAACGATTCATCAATCTAAGTCTACTCCAAAAGGAGCTACGAAGATCACTCCACTCCAATTGGCAGAGGCACAAATGAAAAGAATTTAAAACTTTCAATTCATGCTTTCACTGAACTCTTAAACACTTTCCTTTATTGATGAAAATATATTTTCCAGATCTCTGGCAAAGGCCACAGCATTGACGTCATTGTTAGTGGCACCCATTTGGATGAGGGCAGATGCCATTGATTCATAATCTTCGGTTGCAATTGATGCCAAAAATACATCCATCGCAGCCCATGTTTCTGAAGATATGCGTCCAACAATTCCTGTAAATATGATTTCGTTTTCACATTCCAGTCATAAACAAACATCATGTATTTCGCAACAAGAAAATGCATCTGACCATTAATTCCAAAGTCAAAAACAAATGGTACTTGTATTTTGTAAACAACCTTTGGAGAAATATAGAATGAGAAATCAGACTTTGGAAAATTTCAGCGAAGTTCTAAGCTTCCAAAGAGAGGCAACAAAGGGAAATCCTACTTTTCGGGCAACTATCGATTCTAAATAGCCTTATATAAGCATGTTGCTTCAGGATTGGCAATTGCACTACAACAAGAACCAGTTTCCATTTATCTTTGGTTTTCTTTGAGCCCCTGGCCGCGCATCGACCCAAAAGATCTTCACCTCTATTTGAGGTGACGGCCACAAATTACCACTATTATTTCTTTTTGACCGATCCACCAAGCACCTATGAAGGTCTGAACCTTTGAAACAATAGATGATTCCAGCATTTCTTACTGAAGGAGCAATGCAACAAAATACAAGTGTGCTTGATCCTCCCCATCTCCCACACAACCAGCAAGAGCTTGGACTCGAAGCCATCCATATATGGACATTTCTTCGGCAGTCTTTGAACTGTTAAAAACTTGTTGATATTTTTGCATCTTTTTTCTTTCATTTCACAAACCAGGATATATTCTTTAGATTCCATCATCCTTATTTGCATCATTCACAGTTTAGCTAGATTGATTCACCAACCACTTGGAGGTGTGAGGTGATATTATAGGTCTCAAGTTCAATAGCAAATATTGCAACAAAAGCTACAGCATACATAAGGTCAATGCAGAAAGCTTACTGCACGTACCAAAGTCAAGGAAACCAATACGACCATCACGTAATAACCACAAGTTGCCTGCATGAACATCTGCATGGAAGCTTTCACAAGCAAGCAAACTACCAAACCTGCAAAGACGTTTTATACCAACCGTATAAAGTATTTCACCAATCAACAAAATTTATCTAAAAGTAAAAAAAGAACTTTGAATTGTATCCTACCAGACATTAAGTGCAGAAATTAGACTGCCTTCTGGGCTGGGAACAAGTGAACTTATAGACTCCAGGTCAGTGAGAGGAACGCCATATAACCTTTGCATAGTTAAAACTCGTCTAGTACTGCACTGGTGATATACCTTTGGAGCTGTAGCCTGCCTCGTGAGTCCCATGTCTTCCAAATATCTCCTAAAGGACTCAATATTCTTAGCCTCCTTGTAAAAGTCAACCTCTTCAAGCATTGATTCTCTTATGTCCTTCACGATAGAAACCTGAAGAAAATAAAATTCAACTTCTTTGAGCATCATTTCTAATATGTCCTCCAAACAGGAACCTCCTGAAAAGTGAAAAATCAACATCTTTGCGCATTTGTATATCATCTACTACAGCAATCTATTGAAAAATTAACTTGTCTAAGCAATGACACTTGCATGTAATTCACAACACTTAAAAGGAACACAATTTTCTTTTTTTTTTTGATAATTGGGAGTCGGAGTTTACCCAGGGGCACCCGCGCCCATTTGAAGCTGAGCAGTCATGTATTCAAAAAATAATTTAAGCATGATAGTACCCATTCGAGGGAGCCTTACCTCCGAATGATAATAAAATGAAAAGATATTTATGGACCCAATAAATACCCAGCGGCCTATTTTTGTATCTTTAAAAACTATCTTACGTACTAGTCTTTTTAAATTATTTTTATAGTTTTACTTTTTAGTTTTTATAACCGTTTGCACAAAAATTATTATTATTATTATTTGTGTGTTCTTTTACATATTCCTTTTAAAATATAGTACATTTAAATTAAGTTATAATTAAACATAATATTAATGATTAGATATATGAATAGTTAATTTAGAATATATTAAAGAATAGAAAACAGTAGAATACTATTTCTACTTTTAGTTGTTTACTACTAGGAGGACCTTCTAAACAAGTTGTTTTCCAAAAACGTTTTGTACCTCAAAAATAATTTTTTTTAGCAAAAAATTGTGTAACCATAGTCTGAAACAAGAGAAGAATATGAATATAGAGGCACGTTTTTTTCTTGTTCATAGATTCATAATGATGATGCAAGATATGACCAATAACACAGGAACATGATAATTTAAGATTATGTATACATACATACCATAAATTCTCAAGAGTGAATTACTCCTCTCGATCTTTTTTTTTTTTAATAACTGGGAGTCGGAGCTTTGCTTTCCTATACCTAGGGGCGTGCCAAGCCCAGACCCGAGACATCAATAATTTTGGTATTAAGCTCACTAGAAGGTTAGAACTTGAGACCTCTAAGCTAGTATGACCAAGAGACCCCAAGCCCTTGCCAACAAGGGACTGAATTACTACTTTTTTTTTAATTTTGTCTACAACAAATGATAACTTTTGTGGTGAAAAATAAATAAAGAAAATGAAAAGAAAACCAATCCTTAAACTGCACTCTTTTCACTATCCTTGTAAACTTCCAATGGCAAGAAATTGATTTCATAACATACCAGAGATGCACGGCTGAGATCAGGATTCAAGAACTCCAATATGCGAGCAACAATGTAAACAAAGTTTAGATCTGCTACCAATATATCCTCAATCCCTGGTTTCAAAACCTTAATAACCACATCATCTTGAGAACCCCTGAGCCTTGCACCATGAACCTAGAGATTAACTACGGCACTTAATAAGTAGGCATTAAGTAGAAAATTATTTAACAGATCAAGATAGTATGATGGCCATTTACCTGGGCTATTGAGGCTGAAGCAATTGGGATGGGATCAATATATTCGTAGATACTATCAATTGGTCTCCCCAGATCATCTTGTATGATTTTCTTAATCTCTTCAAAGGGAACCGAAGGAACTTGGTCAAAACACTTCTGAAATTCCTCAACATATTCTGGCGGAAAAAGTGTGGGAGCCGATGCTATGAACTTCAAAGTGTAGGACCAACATGATCAATGAGGAAATAAATAAAGAAGGATACAAAAAAAAAAGGGATTCCATTAACTGACTCATAATTAAGTTTCAATACTTGCAGATAAAGAATATCTTCTCTATCGAGGATTTGTTGAAGATGAAATGGGAAAAAATGAACTGGTATCACACAACAAAGCAATTTTATAATTAGAAGTATGATACACTTGAAGAAAACAAGCATCGCAGTTGGTTTGGTCATTTTGAATCAGCCTCCTTGAAAGCTTGTAAGCTATGTTCTTTACCAAAGTTATTTGCATATTATCATCTTCAGGACATTTATTTAAATTGGAATGCTTTTATCTCTCATGTTTAGTTTTACCCTCTTTGTTCGGTTTCCTCCCTTTTTAAGGGAGTTGTATCTTTGAACTTTTGTCTCTTCTCATTTATTCAACTAAAGGTTTTGTTTCTGGTTCAAAAAAAGTATGAAATGATACACTTGAATGGGCAATGACCAACATTTACCTGACCTAACTTGATGTATGTTGCCCCCATGCGTTCAAACAGCCTCCTCAAATAAGTCGGGGAAAGTAATCCTAGCTGCAATTCTGTCGACAGTCCAGCTGATGGATTTGTTGACTACAAAGATCCAGAGGAATGTCAGTGGTTCCATCCAAATTAAAAGATGCATATCCCTAGGGGAATGTTTAAGAGGTGTTTTTATAATAACAACTCAAATTCACCAAATATACATTACATTCAATTTCAAAATTATACAAATAAAGAAATCTGCTGTCAGATATTTTTATGAACAACAATATTACCCAAATCTTTTAGACATTGAAACTCAGAAAAGTAAGTAGAAAAAGAACACACATGTTATCACTTAACTCATCAGAACTGAAAATAAAAGATCTGGATTAACATGCGATGAACTTTGTGAATATAACTTACAACATAAAAAAATTGTAGAAATCATTCAGAACTACAGAAAAGGGCAATCAACTTAGTATGGAAGCAAGGAAGCTGCAGGTGGAATTGTTGAAATTGACACAAGCCAACATAGTTACCAACTTGAGATGAATATATGAAATACTGAGAGTTTTTGTACTCTAATAATCAACCCTATCTTCTACTGTAAAGGTCCTACCATTTAAAAATTGAAGTCTGGTTGATCTTATAAATCACAACCAAGATCTCAATCTCCTACAACAAGAATTTGCACTTCATAATGTTTTGGAGAACTTCATTATTGTACGTGAAACAGCAGGGAAAATTTGATTGCAAGAATACGCAAAGTTGCTTCTATGTATAAAGTCATTGCAACAAATCCATATTTAGATTCTAACAAGATGACTGTTAATAAGTAGAATACTCATAGGATTTCTGATTTCAGCTACCAAAACAAAATTGAAATGACTTAGAAAACAAATTTAATGGTGATATGGTAAACTAGTACGAGAATTATGCAGATTGCAGACAACAAACTGAGTGTCCTTTCAGTGGAAACCAAATGAACGGGAAAAAGAAAAATTGAAATTAAAAGGATAAGTTTCTGGTTGAATGTTGGTTTATTCATAGTAGTAATAAGAAAAATAGTCTCACAAAAATCTCACGCATACACTAGCTATATGTATGAGTTTAATGAATTATTTCCATCATATAAAGTCATCTTAATTGTGAAGAAAAATATTTAACAAGACATATGAAAGACAACTTATGCCTAAACAAAAAATTCATGTTAAGAAACGATCATAATGTGGTTAAAGCTACCGGATGGAATCTGAATGAATCGGTACCTTCGATACATCTGCAAGCCACTCTCTACCAACCCCAAGAAATGCTTGAATACCTTGAACAAGCCTAACGGGACCACGTGGACCTGTGTTTATGGACGTCTGCACGATGTCCTCCAACAGTTTAGGAAGATTTTCAATGCTAGCTGAGAATTGCAGATCATACATAAGCCTCTTTTTCAATTTTGATGAGAGCCAAGCCAAGCAGATGAATTCAAGAAAAAGCAACATTTATTCAAATCAAATCTAGGTGCTCCCAACAATGTCTAAACATCATGCACTTAACAGCATATATTCCTAAGTAACATCTGTATCAATCAACTCAAAATTGTTCCTCTTTTGGTTTGTTGCTGTGATTAAAGTGATTTTGTACTTTTCTTCAGTCTTCAGGAGCAAATAAGCAGTAGTTTTCTTCTCCCCCTTCCTCCAAATACACTATCCTCGCAAGAATACATATAGCAGCATACTTAATTTGACCTAAATTGCTCAGAAATACAATCAACTAACAAGCGAATTCTCTAACATTTCCGAAAAGGCAAGCTCAAATACAAGATAAGAAGAAAAAAAGGGAGGCAGGTATACTCTGAAGGCGAGAGGAGAAGAGATCCTGAGCTTGAGAATAACGGGCAAGGAGACGAAACCCATGATTGGAATCCCGCGTAGGCAATTGAAGGCGATGATGGCGAGGCGAGGACTGAGGAGAGAAGAAGGGCAAGCGAAGGCCTCTGAGAGCCGAAACCGAAGCCATTTGGTTACCTGTTTGGATGGATTTTGCTGTGAAATTGAACGAAATCGTTGCCTCGAACGGATTTATGGAGGTTCGAGGAGTCGGTGTGGGATGGATCATCCAGAAAATCTGCTCCACTGTGACAAGAAAATCTGGGAGATGTTGAAGAGATGTTAATGGTGGGAATCAAAGGGAAAATGGATTCAATTCAAAAGTTAAGATAAGAGTTTCTTGTTTTAGGCTGTTTTTAATTACATGGGAAGGATAAGAAATAATGAAAATCTAACTCAATCACAATAACTGAATATCTTTCTGCAGATTTTTTATTTTTTAACTATTATTTTTTTAATGACGTAATCTTCTCAAGAGAATACTCAATCGATTAAAGTACTTATATCCGATTGGATCGGAAAGTTGTGAGTTTAAATTTTTCTACTAACAAACAATATTTGTACGTTTGATTAGTTAACATACTATTTCAAAAAAAAAAAAAAACTACGTTAACATAATGAAAATTTTGATAAATACCGATCAATCATGTATTTTCAAATGTTCGGTCTCTGTATTTTTTTAAGTGATTATTTTGGTATCTTAGTTTTATTTTTTAACTTACTTTTTCTATCACAATTACAATACAATACTAACTCGATGTATCCTTAAAATGTAACTATTATTTTATATTAAACGGTTTTTCATTATTTGTAGAATTTTTGTATTCAAATTTTATAAAATATGGACTAAAATTGTAACTTTTTCAAAGTATAGGATCAAACTTAATATTCTATAAACACCAAAATTAAAATGAACTAAAGTTGAAAGTATATAGACAAAAATGAATATTTTAGAAGTATAATGACAAAAATGAACTAAAACGTACCTGACCAATATAGTATTCGGTCATGGAATTTTTATTTTTTTGAAACCTAGTCATAGATATAATATTTCATAATATAAACTAGTTTTGTTTTTTAAAAATTGAAATACATAAAATTAATAATTATACACAATTTATAATATATATTAATAAAATTTCATATTCAACTAAATATTTAGTTAATAACTACCACTAATTTACAAATATACTACTAAATGCATCTTGAACCAATTCTTAATTTGATATTCAATTTTTAAATCTACAATCAAACATATATTAAAAAATGCTGAAAATATATAATCTACTTTTCATTTAAATACTCTATTTTCATATTTCTATTTTCAAATCACCGACCAAATGCATTCTTATATTATTTTTCATGGTTTATTATAAATTTTCTATAATCAAAATAAAAGAATGTCATTTACTAAAACTATAAGAATTAACATAATGTAAACAGAATCTTGGATAATATGAATGAATTCTTGAATTTAAATCAGAATTCATCAAATGTTCTGACTTTGTACATGTATATTTATATAGTACAAACCCTCATTTTAACATATAATAGTTCTTATTTCAAAGAGAAGACAACCCAGCACAATTTTGTTGGGCTTTATAGTGATTTCTCTTAACTTAATAGAATGTCTATTTCTTATTTTTAGTTGATTACAAATACATTGACTAGATAGGGTGTTAATATTATTTTTAATTAAAGTAATAATAAAATTTATTTTATTTTATTAATATTTATTGACAACAAATATATTTTTTATTATAGTAATTTATTTAATATTAATAAATAATAAATCATTAAAATAAAGTTACATAAAATATTAACATAATTTTATCGTTATAATATTAAATAATAATGACTTTTAGTTTAACAATTTCGTTGATGTTAATTAATAACAACAAAGAAAAATTAAACCATGGAACAAATTAAATATAAATTTGTAATATTTTATAATAAAAATCACATCAACTAAAAATATATTAGCAGTATAAATAAAGAAATAAATTGTAAAAGTTGAAGAAGTTGTGAGTTGGAATCCCTTCCTCAACATGTTGTACTCGAAAGAAAGAAATTGTAAAATTATAAAATAATTAATTAAAGAGTTATGATTCCATCATGTGAGAGAATAGAAAGTGTGAAATTTATAAATCATTCGAAATGTGTGAAGTCCTGATATTAAGGATTGAGAATAATATTCATATAGTTTTAGTCTTAAGAGACAGTGAAATTACTCTATTTTAGAGAGAGAAATTCCCGAATTTGAAATCATCTTATCAATTGATTACTTGAGAAAATTACAAAATTAGTAATATATATATATATATATATATATATATATATATATATTAGGTTTAAATTTTTTAAACATAGCATAAATTATGGAATGAGACCAACCAAAAATCACTTTTAAAAAAATAATAATTATTATATTTTTAGAAATACCTATTTCTCTAATGTGATTTAGTGTAAAGTTCCCTCAAATTTTCTCTACTACTGCATTTTAGTAAACATAAATAGATCGTAATACCAAACTTTTCCAATTGATTACATTATAAGTTTGTTAAGTATTCCTCCCAACTTTAATATTTATTATCATTTTAAAGGTTCATAGCTCCATCTCTATTAAATTTCATATATGATAAATTCAAGATTTGTAAGCAAATGTTTCGAAGGTTGATGGATATAGAAATATCGAACTCTTAATTTTATAGAAATTTTATAAATTATTGTTGTAGATAGATATTTATGAGAAAGACTATTAAAATATTTAAATTAACAAATGAATGTTTTACATTTATCTTATCGTCAAAACACTTCATATTTGTTTTAAGTTTAAAATACTTATTATTAATATTATGTCTATAGTATTATATTTTTTCAACAAGCATATAAAATTGTTGATGAAAATTTAATATTTTATCTGTAAGACTTTTTTAAGATTATTGATCCTCATACGCGAAATTAAAAGTTTATAAATTAATTAATATATAAATATATATTTTTTTTTATCAAAAGATATATATATTTTTAGTTTAAAGACTTAATAAATATAATAATATATTCAAAGATGAGGGACTTTAAAAAGAAAAAATTTAAAGATGTATTAGACTTTTTTTTTTCTCTTGTACGAGACAAAATTCTCAAAATTTAGGATCCGAAATTTAACCAAAGTATCAGCTATCTGCCTTATCCACCATCTCCACCGACTCCGCTGCCAGCTCTCGTTTGGATCTCATCGCCGAACTCGAAGAATCAACTGAATCACTTCTGGAATTGGAGAATCTCGTTTTGCACCCATGAAAATCCATTACATTCCTTGCCTGGAAGACAACTACTCTTACCTGTATCTAATTGAACTCAAGCTTCAGTCATTCTTCAATTGCGCTTCTTCAATCTCAAATTGCATAATTTCTTTTTGTCTACGGTGATTGTAGTTCTTTTTAATCATTGGGTTCTGATGGATGCCAGGATCATCGATGAGAGCACTAAAGAAGCCGCGGTTGTTGACCCTGTGGAGCCGGAGAAGGTTCTGAATGCCGCTAATGAACATGGAGTCCATCTCAAGCTCGTTCTTACGACTCATCATCACTGGTACGGTACCCCCTTTTCCCACTTCACTCTATATTGGCGTGTTTTTTCAATTCTCTGCATTAGTTGACCTTGAATTGCTGGCGCTTGCTATGAGTATGGAGGCGATCGTTGGTTTTTGAGATTGTTCTTATTAGTACTTCTTTTACTCTTTAGGGATCATTCAGGGGGTAATGAGAAAATAAAGCAGCTGGTGCCTGGAATTAAAGTATATGGCGGTTCCATAGATAAGGTCAAGGGTTGTACTGATGGAGTGGAAAACGGTGACAAGATAACACTTGGTGCTGATGTCGTTATATTGTCTCTTCACACACCTTGGTAAGTGACATTTTTTTTCTTTTCTGTAAGACTCTTCGTTCTCGTTGTTTGTTGTTCTAATTTCACTGCGGGGCTTGCATTTCTAATGTCTCCATTGTATTGCATCTTGGAGCTCTCTATCCTTTTTCAAATGAGAAATCAGACAGACATATCCTTAAAGAAATAGTGTCGTGTTCTGATTCTTTTGGGTATGTATTTAGGTTAGGCCCTTAATTGAATTATTAGTTCCTGTATACCGTACCCTGCTTTCGTCTTGCTCCCTATCTTTTTCTGCCCAAGTTTCTGAGTTCTTATTGCTGGGGTGATTAAAAAGACAAGTATGCTTTTTTGGGAAGTGTTAAATCTAGATATGTGATAGCAGTGCAAAGCCTTCAATTCGGTTTATGTATTCTTGGCGGAGGGTAGCTAAGTGTACCAAGTAGAGTTAGTTATATGGGAAATAAAGGATGTGCTTATGTGTGCCCCTAGTGTGTATAGGTTGAGCCCAACAGGCAAAATAGTAGTTTTTTATTGTGAGAGTGGGGATACTTAGCTGAATAGGAAGGATTTATAGGATATTCGGTTAGTTAGCAGTGTTTTTGGCTCAGAGAGTCTAGGCATGTATGGGCATCTTGAAGCTTGAGAGTCTGTATATTTTGTATATTTTCCATATTAATGCAAAAGTTTACTTGAGATCTATCAGTATGAGAAAAAATATGTAAAATAGAGTAAATATTCTTCTTTTCTTCACGTGAAGGACTTTGAATTTCCAAGAAAGGGTACTCATCTTTTCTCATTCTCTCTTTTTTTTTTTTTGTGGAAGGAAACAAATATTTCATTGATGGTATGAAATATACAAAAGGCCACATGGGCAATTACAAGAAAGCCTTCCAGCTTGTAATAAGATTGTTAAGAGAGTAGCTATTAAAAGGTGAGTAGAAACATTTACACCATCCAAGAGTTAAGAGAGTAACTCTGTCAAAAAAGATCTCAAAGGGAAGAACTTTATCATTAAACACCCTATTGTTTCTCTCCAACCAAAGACTCCATAAGAAAGTCCTTATAAATTGAACCCACAGTGTAGCCTTTTCCTTTTTAAAAGGGTGTCCAAAGAGTAGGCAGTCAAGGAAAATGGCAGGGTGAATGTGCAGTGCAGTTTTCCATCCAAAAGCAGTGAGGATAATGTCCCAAAAACGAGCAGCAAAAGAACAAGTAATGAAAATATGGCCCTGGTCTTCGGATGCCTCTAAACAGAGATGGCAACAATTTGGGGAGAGAACAATGTGGGGAAGTTTCCTTTGAATCCTGTCGCGTGTGTTTATCGCGCCATGATTGAGCTCACAACAAAAAAACTTTACTTTCTTTGGACAGAGACCTTTCCAAATGCTATGGAACAGTGTTAGGGCGGGTTGTGAGGGAGTGGTAGATAGCACTCTGTACATAGATCTGGTGGAAAATGCTTTGGTTGCTTCGTGTGGCCATATCCATAGATCATCATGGATCGTAGGGGCAATCTCTGAAAGGGTGTGGGAAAGGCTTAACCACTCGGTTGTTTCCTCCTCTTTTAGGTGTCTGCGAAATCTATAGTCCCATGATGAGGTGGTTTTTGACCATAGATCAGCAATGGTTGCCGCTTTATCTGTGGAAATATCAAAGAGATTTGGGAAAAGGCTGGCGAAAGTCCCCTGTAGTAGCCATTTATCCTTCCAAAAAACAATCTGGCTAGCTTCTGCCACTCGACAGTAGGCATGTTCTTTTATGAGCTTATTTGTTGGTAAATACCCATCCATGGTCCTCTGTAGCAGCTATGGCGAATGGATGGCCATGAGGCAGATGAGGAACCGGAGTATTTAGCATTGATAAATCTCCTCCATAGTTGTTGTGGTTTAGTAAGGTAGCGCCAAATCCATTTTGAGAAGAGGGCACAATTCCTATGTTTGATGCTCCCAACCCCAAGGCCTCCTTCAGTGATAGGTAGTTGTGTTCTCTTCCAATTTATAAGATGTGGCTTACCATTTTTGTTTGGTCCTTCCCATAAAAAATCACGATAGATTTTGCCCAATCTGTCCACAGCCTTACCAGGGATTTTAAAGATGGAGAGGTAATAGGTTGGTAGATTGGTGAGTACTGACTGTAGGATTGTGTGTCTCCCCCCTTTTGAGATGGAAAGATTGCTCCTATTTGTTCAGACGATTTTGCACCTTCTCAATAATCGATAGCCAGAAAGCCTCTTTTCTATGATTGCCATTCAATGGAAGACCCAAATATGTGTTTGGCCAAGTTCCTGAGGAGCAGTCCCAAGCAATAGCAATCTGATCAATGGTCAGTTGTTCAGAATAAATCCCAAAAACACTAGATTTTTTGTAGTTTATATTAAGCCCCGATGCTGCCTCAAAAAGCTTTACCACTCTGTGGAGGTTTTCAATGTTTTTGGGGTCCTTTTTTGTGAAGAGGAGAGTGTCATCTGCAAATAGAAGGTGGTTAATTCTCACCAATCCACAATTTGAAACATAACCTGTGAGCAGATTTTGTTGTTCTCCATGAAGAAGTAGGCGGCTAAAGACATCTGTGACCATGATGAAAAGGAAAGGAGATAATGGGTCCCCTTGCCTCAAACCTCTGGTTGCTTTGATCTTCCCCCTCGGTTTTCCATTGATGATAATGAAAAAACTAGTTGTTGAGATGCAAGCTCGAATCCATTTCCTCCATGTTTCTCCAAAACCTTTGTAGTGCAATACTATGTCAAGGAAATCCCAATCAACCATGTCAAAAGCTTTCTCAAGGTCTAGTTGAAACACTAAACCTTCCACCTTTCGGGCCTTTCATTCATCAATGATTTCATTAGCAATGAGGGAAGAATCAAGAATCTGTCTCCCTTCCACAAAGGCAGATTGATGTTGGGTGATGGTGAGAGGAAGGACCTTACTGAGCCTTTCAGATAGAACACGAGCTAGGATTTTGTAGGCACAAGGGATGAGACTGATTGGTCTGAAATCATGCACTGTCTTAGCATCTCGCCGCTTAGGGATGAGACAAATGTATGTTTCATTTAATGCTGCATTGATGATTCCATTTTTAAAAAAATCTTGGAACATTTCCATGAGATCTCCTTTGATAATGTTCCATGATTTTTTAAAAAATTCTGCTGTGAAACCGTCCGGCCCCGGGACTTTATCGTTTCCAAGGCAGGAGATCGCCTTGTGAATTTCCTCTTCAGAGAAAGGTTGTTCAAGCAACAATCTGTTTTCCGGCGAGATGGGGTCCCATTTGAGGTTGTTAGGGCAGCATCTGTGGCTGTTTTTCTGGAGTAAAGGGGTGTATAGAAATTCAGAAACTCCTCTTCAATATCTTTAATTTGTGTTAGGCTTTCTCCTTCCCTGGAGAAGATTTCTGTGATGGTGCTCCTTCTTTTCTTATTAGCAAGAAATCTATGAAAGAACTTTGTGTTTTCATCACCGTCTTTAAGCCAATTTTGCTTGCATCTCTGTCGCCAGTAGATCTCCTCCTTTGCTGCCAGGGATAGGATTTCATCTTTAATGGTAATCCTCTCTATAGCTTGGTCTGTGGAGAGGGGTTGCGTTCCCTCCAATACATCCAGCAAGCTTATCTTTTGAATGAGGGTTGCGTTCCCTCCAATACATCCAGCAAGCTTATCTTTTGAATGAGACTTTCTTCTGTGTATGTATGCATCCGAAATGCTCTGTTTTCCAAGCTTGAAGCTCTTTTTTCAGTGCTTGGAGTTTCATCATCAGTCTATGGCCAGGCCATCCTTGAATAGGATTGTTTTTCCACCAAGATTCCAGGAAAGGTTTGAAAGAAGAACGTGTGAGCCACATATTTTCAAATCTGAAAGGTGTTGGTCCCCAATTATTTTGATCAAAATTCAGGAGAATGGGAAAGTGGTCTAAGTCGTTCTGACCTGCCTTTTAGCAATGGGCAACCCGAACTTATCAATGCATCCATTTGATAGGAGAAAGCGGTCTATGAGGGAGAAGGAGCTGTTTTGTGACCAAGTATAATTTCCATTGTTCAGTGGGATATCAATCAGGCCAGCTTCCTCAATGAAGGTGTTGAATAATCTCATACTTTTGGTGAGAGGTCTACCGTGAGATTTTTCCCAAGACCAGCGAGAGACATTGAAAACACCGGCCAAAATCCAATGGTCGGTGCAGAGAAAGGAGAGATCCCTGAGCTCTTTCCAATAGTGATTTCGGTGTTTTGTTGTGGAGGGACTGTAAACTCCTATGATCCAAAAAGAGTAGCCATAAGCTAAACAAAAGTTTATAGAGAGGGAGAAAAGACCTTCTATGATTTCTTTGGCCAAGAAGTCGGGGTCGTTCCATAAGACAAGAATCCCTCCGGCCGATCCAATGGCATTAATGGCAGCCCAATTGATCCCATGAGAACTCCAAAGAGATTTTATGATGATGTTATCGATGCTGGCTGCTTAGTCTCTTGTATGAGAACCACATTTGGATTGATACGGGAGATAGATTGCTTAATGAGGGCTCTCTTCTTCCATGAGCCCAACCCTCTCACATTCCATGAGAGAACCTTCATCTAACAGTGGATGGTCCCCCCCTGTAGAAGCTTCCTTTTCTCGTAGTTGATAGAGGAAGATAGATTTTTGAGCTCTCTTGTGCCTGGTCTTGTTTTTTGCGCTTTTCTCATTCTCTGTTGGGCTTCTTGAGCTGCTCTATATTTTAGACATTCCAACAGGTAATTAGAACTTGCAAGCTCTTTGCAGGATATAAATAGAATCAAATTTTTTCCTCTGTCAGAATTGAACTCATGATCCGTGAATAATGGAAAACTACCTATATATGATTAGTATTATATGAAGGAGATTGTTTCTTTAACACATTTTCATTTATTTTTGGGTGGGGAATTGGGAAGAATACCATTTATTTATCTCTATTAACTGTTATTTTCTCTAGTTCTCTAGTTATTTTCATTTACTTCATCTCTAGTTCTGTTGGGGGAGGTGCCCTTAGGTTGTTCTTCCTTTGGGTGATTCAATGCATATATTGTCTCTTATTCCAAAAAAAAAAAACTGTTATTTTCCATCCAACAATTACTCTTGATTTTCTTCGGCTTTCTTTCATCAGTCACACTAAAGGACATATAAGTTATTATGTCACTAGCAAAGAGGGTGAGGATCCAGCTGTCTTCACTGGTGATACACTGGTAAGTTTATTTGAAGAGCATTAATGGTTTGTTTGTCAATCTCTTGTACTTTTTGATGCTTGTGATGGGATATGATTAATTCAGGACAATATTTTTCACTTTTCCGTTCTTAAATAAAAAATGTTTTATATAAAGAAGTTGTTAGGAAATATTAGACGACATCCTTCTAACTACAAAAGCCGGATATCACAAAAGTGTTCTCTGATAGGCATTGATAATAATTAAAAAGCAACTGAAACCCTTAATATCACGTGTGTCCGATAAAAAAAAGGACACTCTAATAGCGTGTCGGATGCGTGCTCGAGCATGCCGGTGTCCGACACTAACACTTTCCCATTTTTAGCTTGTCTGTGCTTCCTAGATTTGTACCTTTCTTTTCTCTTTATTGGAAAGTTGTTTCTTACAAACAAAAATTGTTTCTGGTCTGAGTATCATGTATCCAGTAGCATTTACTCTTCTGTCAGAACAATCTAGCTAGTCAGTATACAGTTCTTTTATTTTCTTCCAGTATATGATTCTCATGCTGTCATTTCTTACTAAATAATATATCACATATTAACTATGGTTTCTCTGTGTGTAGTTCATTGCTGGATGTGGTAAATTTTTTGAGGGAACAGCAGACCAGATGTATCAATCTCTATGCGTCACATTGGGTTCATTGCCAAAGCAAACACGAGTGTACTGTGGGCACGAGGTAATTTATCATCTGACTCTTATCCATTTTATTACTCTTTTCAGGGTTCTTTCATGGGTGCATTTTCTTTCATGGACTTTAATACGGGGATCAGGGAGAAGATTAGATCGGTTTGCTGAGGGGGGAGAAGGGCTTAACAATTTTGCCACAAATAAGTATAGTATAACCCTTATCAGCTTTGGAGTGTGTGCACGCCTGGAAACTTTAGTGCATTTTTGCTTTTGTCTTTCTGGGTCTTCTATATAGCAGTTTTTATACAATGCTATTAAAAGTGATATTTGTTGTACTGATTTCTTGGTTGGAAGAAGCATTCCTTCATACCGATTGTATCTTCTTATGTTCTAAAGATATAATATATCATTCTGCCCATTTTGATCCTTCAAACTGGTTTTTCCATTTAAAATTACATTTGTCATGTCTTTCTTGTAAAATTTAAATTTCTGAATTTTTTGTTGTTGGTTCTTGTTCAGTTGTTCTGAGGTAACTAAACTAATAGTTCTCTCTTTATCCAGTACACGGTGAAAAACTTGCAGTTTGCTCTGACAATTGAACCTGACAATGAGAAGATAAAAGAAAAGTTGTTGTGGGCTCAGGGCCAGCGGCAAGCGGGACGTGCCACTGTTCCCTCAAGTATTGAAGAAGAAACGGAGACAAATCCATTCATGCGAGTTGATCTAAAACAACTTCAGGTACTCTTATTCCTAAAAGTTCTAAAGCTTTCACAAAATAAGTTTATGAGTGTTATAGTCATTTCTTTTTCTCTCTGTGTCTTACTCTGAGGTTGATTGACAATGATTGGGTTAATTGGTCCAGTGGGTTGCGATTAGCATTTCCTTGCACAAAGAAATTTCTTCAGATACTGTCCAAGTTCTGCAGAAAAGAAATGAATTCAGGACTCTTTAACTTTATCTCACCCACATCTGATTCAGAAAATCCAGAGATGGCCTTTTTTTTTTCTGGGCTATGACCAGGAACAATCTGTTCTTTGAAACCATCTCCTTTTCCTTATTGAAACTCCAATTTCTATTCTTTATAGAGAAATCTCGAATTGACTACCCTGGATTCTGGATTGGCCTAGTAGTCACTGGGATTAGTGAAAAAGTAATAGTACTAAGTCCCACCTAATAATACTTAGAAGTCCCACCTAGGATGTTAAAACTTACTTGTTTTTTTTTTTTGGCAACCAAACATAGTAAATGATCGTGCAGGTTAGCTAGGTATTAAGCACGGACACAAGACACAGACAAGATACGACCTGACGACCTGCCAATTTCTAAAAACGTAGGATACAGATACATCAGGGACACACTTTTCAAATTTTTCTTTTTAGATAACATATATATATATATTGACGTAGTAGTAGTACTTCTAAATAAACTAACCATACAAATTCAACATAACAAATAGAAGAAGTCAGTCAGGTTTTTATATATATATAAAACTTTTTAATCGTCTTTTTTAGAGAGTTTTCAAGTGCTTAATGGGCTATCTGGCGAGGCTTTTGTTTTTCATTTAGTTTCTTTTAACTGGGCTTATAATTTTCCTTTAAATTTTAAGCAAATTTCATCTGGCGTGTTTGGGGCTTGTCCACCACGTGTCTATGATGGGTCAACCACATGTCCAAAATAAAAAAAGAAAAAGACACGTGTCTGTGCTTCTTGGGCCGGATACTCCTAGATATCAAGAAAAATGGGAAAAAAATAAATGAAAATTTGTAGTCGAAGATAGAAAGAGATATATTTTGCATCCTATCTTAGGGATCTTTTTTGCACCATACAAATAGGTCTGGGCATAATTTGGTGGTTTTACTGTTACAGGAGAGGGTTGGTACCCAGTCTCCAGTAGAAGCTATTAAAGAAATCAGGCGGCTAAAGGACAACTGGAAAGGCTAAGTTGCCCGGCAACCAATCTCTTGTACACAGGTACAATACTTCTTAATAATAATGCTTAATAACATTGTGTTCTATGTCTTGGTTGGGGACACAATCTCCTAACAATGAAGCTTATGTATGGCTGAGAATAGGACTGTGTTGTACAGAATGCACCTTTCATTTCCTTCAAGTGGTAATTAACATGTTTCACTCTTATATATGGTGTTGGAGTTTTGTGCATGTTACAGAAGTATGTATCATCGACCAAGAAGTCGGAAGTTCAAATCCCCACCCCTACATCATGAGTCCAACCTTCGTGCACCTAATTGATCAAAAAGTTTGCGAGTGGCACGAGCTTTCTTTTTTCTTTTTAGTACAACATGTGGGGTTGGGATTCAAATTCACGATTTCTTAGTCGGAGATACATACCTCAATCAGTTGAGCTTGGATTAGGTTGGCTTCATGGGATCTTTTTTGATGTTGAGTATTGTTATGGAATGATAGCCTATATGGACGGGATACTTGCATCACGCTCTTTCTGGAAGTTATTACTCCTTCCCCTCGTAAATTCGGTAAAGTGACTTCACTCTATTTTCTCGTCAACTTGGTAAAGTAGCTTCACCCCTAGAATCAGTGAGGAGGTAACTAGGTTGCTTGAATGAGCTTGGACGGAAAAAAGAAATCCTTTAAGCTCCTAGTGATGCCATTGGAACTTGAGAGTCTAGCGTATCATCTCTTTAATTTCTAATTATTATTAATTTGATAGAAAAAAAAAGGTTATTTTGATCCTTAAATTTTAGGAGGTTTTGTTTTAACCTTTCAAATTTTAGTCTTTAATTTTTTTTTTGGTCTCAATGGGAAGAGTTAGGAACATATTATTAGGGACATATTATTACGAGATGATTTTTGTGCTATTTTTCAAGTCTCGAGACCTAAATAGTAGAGCTTCACTCTCTGAAAAAGAGATTTTTGTTCGTGATTGGATCATAAACATAATTAAAGAGTAAAATGTACTTAGAAAGGTAAAATAAACTTTTGACTCTATTGTAATTTTGAATTACTGGTAAAGAGTCACCGCTGGTAGGCGGTGGTGTAGTGGGGCATGTAGTCGGGTTCTCCCCTCGGGGCAAGTCCTGTAACATTTTATAGTAGTGGGTGGCTAGTGTAAGCTATACGACATCGATTTTAGATTATTTAGAAAAAATAAAAAATATATTTGTAAAGAGTCTTCATTAAAGTGTATCTTCAAGTAAATGAAAGTTCACCTGCATCAAGATTACTTTCTTCATCTTCAAGTAAATGAATGTCTGCTTCTCATAATACCTAACGGTTCATAAAAAGAAAAAAAAAGTTCATTAAAAAAATGGAAGTTGACATAGGTGTGAAAATAAAAATTATAATTAAAATATAAAAATATTTTAAATTGTATAAGAAATGCAAAAATAATAAGGTTTAGATTCTAGTCTTTAAACTTTCAAAATTATTCCGTTTGGATCATTTTAAAAATACTTTAGTGACTAAACTTTAAAGTTTATCTCATTTCATTATTAAACCTTGTAGGCAGATTAATATCAATGATTAAAAAATAAAAACTTTTAAAATATAGTGAATATAATAGACATTTTGAAAGTTTACCAAAGAGACTAAAAAAAAAGTAAAGGACAAAAAAGAATAAATCAACAAAGCTAGGGAAAATATAATGTAAGTGAAACAATAAAAGATTGGAAAAGGAAAGTTGGAGTTAAGGAGAAGCATGTTGAGAGGTGTGACTTTTCCATGATTAAAGGGTTAAAACGCGTGCTAATGAAGAGAGTATTTGAAAAAACAATGGTCTGTTAGGGAAGGCAAATAATAGAATTTTATTTTAGTTCTTGAAGATACGTTTTTGTTAGAATTGCTCTGTTTCTCGTACTCATTTTTAAGAGATATTTTTAAAATTGTGTAAAATGTGAGAATTGTTTTGTTTTTTTCGTAAAGAAATATTTTCAAAATTGTGTAAGATGTGAGAAATAACATAATCAAGTTTCTTATTTCTGTGTCCATTAAAAAAAAGGCATTATTGCCAACTCCCTCATCTCAAGGTTGGAGTTTCAATGTTTGAGATTAAAACCGTCGTCTTTGTTTGTACCTCTAAAAAATCCTTACTACTCCCCTACTAAAAAAAATAAAAATAAAAGCATCATTTTTTACTTAATAATAAATATTAAAAATATATATATATAACACAAAAATTTGAATATTTAGTACAGAAAATTTGATTTCACTTTAGAAGATTTAATTTTTTAATTTGAAATTTTAGAGAATGCGAAACAATAAATAGTTATTGTTGATGCCGGTTTCTGGACAAGTGTTGTGTTAGTGTCACGTAGGTGCTACGAACACCTTCATCTTCAAGGTCTAGGTTATGCACACATAAATCTAGTACCAATGTGATGCTCTGTCGAATGCACTCAGATGCTTCAATTAAAACTTAAGTTGGAAGCAAACAGGTATGAAGCAAATGGGGTAGGAGAACAGTAATGTCGAGGGTGAGAGTCTCCTTGAGAATATGTGTAGAATGCTCACAAGAAGTTGAGGGTAGCTCTTTTTCCTTATATATGGAGAGAGAGAGTGACTTAGTATGTGTGAGGTGGACACATGTGTAGGATCTCTATGATAACACTCCGAATAGGGTTGCTTACAAACTTGTAGATTTTAAAAATAAAAGTTGAAGAATAACAAAAATTCAAATAGAATTTAAATGAAAAAATTAAAGAGTAGAGAAATAGATGACACCGAGAATTTTTATAGTGGTTCGAAAATTCCTACTCCACTCCCCAAGACTCCTTGGGTATTTTATTGCACCTGCTCTGTTATGGATGAGAACCAAACCGATCGACCCTCTTTTTTTGTCCTAGGCTAAAGAGAAACCCCCAATCCTTTTTACTGGTTCAGGATCCAACCAATTGTGTTTTCTCACAATCCAAGGTATACCCACAACTTAATACAAAACCCAAAATATGAAATAAACAATACAAATAAAATACCTCACTAAGGTAGATTTATAAATTCCGTACTAAAGCAATACCTAAAAAAGCTATGATAACTTGAAGGTAGAAATATGTTTGCTTTGATAATTGGTGTGTGAAGAATGATGAAATTTGGTGGCTTTAAATAGAGTTTTAAAGATGAAATTTGACCGTTGGATTTAGGACAACAAATGACGGATGATGGAGATTAAAGGTAGAGAGATAAGGAAAAAAATGAATAGAATTATGGAGATTTGGAGAAATTGGTGGAGATTGGGAAATTATGTGAAATTGAGAGAAGATTGTGGAATTGAGAGAATTGTAGGAATTTGATTTGTCGAAATTGAAAGTGCCACGTGTCATCACATGATCAGTCCACATTATCCACCACGTCACCAAAATTGTTGCTACCACGTTACTGCCACATCATTGCCACGACTACATAATTTGACTATTAAATGTCACGTCCCCTACCACGTAAGATTGGTCCACTTGACTTGTTTGATCATAATTTCTTCTTTTGAACTCCGACTCGAGTAATTCAAAAGGCGTTGGATTCATCTTTCCGAGCTCTATGAAATAGATACTTTGAAACACTAAAATCATTAGTAAATAAAGTTTGTTATCATCAAAGCATTCAGTGTGATTGAAGCTCATAAAGCTAACAACAGGGAGGTAGGATGTGTGCTTTAGTCCATGGGTACCACCGACATCCTATTTTTCCATTTGTGTTGTGGATGAGGGTGCACTACAAGAAATCTGAGATTCGGCGACCAAATAAAATTTAGTCTTCGAAAGTATCTTTCGGCGACCAAACGAACTTTCGTCGCCGAAGGTCTGGCTTTTGGCGACGAAATCTTATATGGTCGCCGAAAGTAACAGCTTTCGGCGACTACCGCTAAAAGCACGTTCCAGAACCTTGACGAAGGTTCTAGATTGACATTCGGCGATGAAAAGTACATTTCGCCGAAAGTCAGGGTTTCGGCGACCAAATCTCCATTTCGTCGCCGAAAGTAATTTATTACACGTGTGACAGCACCCTAGATCCTATGAGGCATATCATAACCAGTTGAGCTATACTCATTTTGACGTATATTTTCTACTCCTTCAATTTGAATTTCTAGATTTTAAAATTTTAAAATTTATTTCAGTTTCGTCTCTAAATTTTTAAAACGACTGAGAACTTTTTTTAAAATAATAATTTTTGTTTTGGCCTTTAATTTTTTAATAAACAATATGGCTTTTTGAGAGTGTATATGAATAACATGCGTTAGAAGAGGTGGCAAATTTTTCTAATACACCTTTTAGATTAATACTAATTAACTTTAAAAAGTTTATAATAGATCTTTAATTGTTCAATTTTTTTGTCTAATGAGTCTCTGCCATTTACTTTTATGAAAATATTAAACTCGTGTGATTCTTTTGTTTGCCAATTATATACTTAAAGCTGACCTGCCTACTTGAATGTAACCTACCTGACGTCAAAGTTGCCATACAAAACTTAAATAAACCTACATAATTGAAGGTTTAAAGATTTATCGGAAACATTTTAAAGTACATGGACTAAATGGACCTAACATCAAAATCTAGAGAATTGTTATAAATTTTTAGAAGTACGAAGATGTAAATAGACCATAAAAGTCCAAGGGCTAACTTTAATATAGGATAAATATATGTTTTAGTACCTAATGCTGTGTTTTTCTCAATTTAATCCCGATTGTTTTAAAAGTTTCAATTTGGTTTCTTATGTTTTAACATCTTTTGATTTAGCTTTTCACCGTTGGTAAATGTTAAATTGGTTGATGATAAATTTAATGAGACCGTACTTAGTCAATTGACGAAATTTTACGGGAGGAAAAATATCATCTAAGAAAGGAAAGTTTCCGATTCTTAGAAGAAATTGGTAGAAATTTCTAGTTTTATTCTCTTGATAACTTTTTTCCCTCTATTTTTTTTTCCAATGAACTAACTAATATGTTGTTTAGATTTATCATAATTTCAACATTCACTGTATGTAAAAGACTAAATTGGAAAATGTTAAAATATAATGAAATAAATTGAAACTTTTTAAACAATAGGGACTAAATTGAAAAAGCACGGAACTAAAATATATATTTAACATTTAATGTAAACACATTTTTCATTTTTTCATTATTGTATTTTAGAACAAAACTTAGATACTGACCAATCATCTCTCATCCTTTAGTGGCCACTATTAAAGTTTTGACAAGTAGGATAGAGAAGTACATAAAAGGAGATAATTTTTTCTATTCTTTTAAAAATGAAGAATCGTCTGATTTTTAATAGTTGTCAGCAATAACATAAGTGTGGACCATCGACCCGTAAGTATTTTATTTATTTTATTTTAAACTAAATTACAAAAATACCCCTTACGTTTCAAAAGTTTTAATACTACCCTTGACATTTTTTAAACGTTTTAGAAATACCACAAATTTGACCTTTGACGACAGACCTACAATCGACCACGTTAAAGGTTAATTTTATTTTGTAGTGCCAGTTATTCTAGACAAACTTCTATGTTAACTTTTACATCGTTCTAGATCTTGACACGTTAATTTTTTGCTCAAACATATTTTTGAAATATGAAAGGTCAGCTTGCGAAGAAAATAGTATATATATATATATTCTTTTTTTTGTTGACATTTAAATAAGTATGCATATATATATATTGTTTTGTTTGTTAGACAACTAAATAAGTATATTTTTGGTTAAAGTTAGCATAGTTTAACAATAATTAAAATATATCTCTGACCAAAAGCTGTGATCCACTCCATGGAAAGTGCATTTTAGAAAGAAAGGCAAAGTTTTGATGTTTATTTGATTTTTATATGTTTGTGTTGACCAACACTTCAACGGTCTGGTTCCTACATATGTGTCACCGACTCTTGCTGAGGCGGAGGCTGAGGCTTTGAGCTGAATTAGTCGTATTTTCTTTGGTGCTTTTTCGAATCGCCTTCCTTCCACGCGCACTCCCTTTGCCCCTTTGCTTCTCTCTATATCTCCATTTTCCATTCCTCCATTCCTCCATTTCTCTTTTCCTGACCCCATTTTCCCTTTTTTCTCTTCCCCAAATCCCATCGGCGACCCTCCCAACCCTCTCCCTCCGCCGGATTCTGACGTTTTCACCGCCATTTCCGGCTTCTCAGGCCCCATTCTTCGTTGCCCATCATTCAATATTCCAATTTTTGTTGTTCTGGTGGTGGGATTTCGAGGGGGCCGAATTTGGTAAAGGTTGTGCCAGAGGGGGAGGTCGAAGATTAGGGCTTTTGGTCGAAATCATGGAGACCTCGGCTTCCAATTCTGATCCTTTCTCCAATTCTTCGTCACCCACTACTGCTCGTAGCTCCTCCAGATTTGGGTTGTCTCTCCCTTCGATGAATTTCTTCCGTTCGCCTTTGTCCGTCATCTTGGATTACTCCGGGATTCTGCCCACCAGGGCTGTTCGTCACGAATCCGAGCCTGTCCCCGTCAACGGCGCTGCGACGCCTGATTTGCGAGTTTTTTCTCAGAATCATAATCACTTGATCACTCCTTCTTCTTCTTCTTCTTCTTCTTCTACTGCCACCACCTCATCCGGTAATTCCAGCCCCTCTGGGGAGGTCTCGATCAGGATTATTGGGTCTGGCGAGCAAGATCCTTCTTCTAGTGGCTTGCTGCCATCTCAGGCTCTGGTGGGACAGGCTGGTTATGAACAAAATAGCGGACGTTCTGTTTCCGGGGATCAGCCGGAATCCCCTGATGAGGAACGTGTTCCCTTGGTGCCCACCGCTTCTTCATCTATTCAATCTGGAAGCAGTCGCGTCGACGGAGAATCTGGAAATGGCGTGGAGGAGAGTGTCAATAGAGACTCGTCTTATCAGAGATACGATATTCAACAGGTTGCCAGATGGATTGAACAGATTCTTCCATTCTCTTTGCTACTGCTGATAGTCTTTATCCGTCAGCATTTAGAAGGTGCTTTCTTTCGTCTTTTTCTTGTTAGACCAATAATAGTTTCGAATTTCACTACTTTTAACACTTGCCACTGCTTTGACAGATTTTAGATTTTCGATGTCAAATTTCATACTAGTGTTATTTGCTGTTGGAATAGAATATTTACAAAACCAACTTGATAGTTTGGTTACTAGTCCTCGTTAGACTTTAGTGAGAATGCTGGCCATTGTATACTCAGGACTTCCGTTGGATCTATTAGATTTTCAGTCCCGTTAGTCCCTATGCTTTTTAACTAACTTATAGCTTGTTGTAGTGAATAGGGTTTGGTCATTGGTGGAATAATGGTGTGGAAAATTTCACTTGATGTGTTTTTCCCGATTTTAGTACTGAAATTGCACTGGGTGGTGTTTAAAATGCAAAGAATTCTTGTGTAGTTATAGCCTCCTCATGATTATGTATGATTGGAAGGTGTTATTGTAGTTTTCTGGGAGGGGGCGATCTCCACCCGAACCATAGGCTGTCTGTTGTTCTTTTTGAATACAACTTTTCTCTGACTCTGACTCTGTCTCTCTTTATTTTATTTTTTATTTTTTATTTTTAAAGTAAAAGCTACTGTAGTATATTGTGTAGGGTTCTTGCAAGTGATCGTTGCTGTAATATGTAGTGATAAAATCAGCCAAGAATTTAAAGATCGAAGTTTCTCAACTTTAGAACTATCAAATTTATAGAATTTAATTTTGATGGAGAAAAATAACTGGATTAACATATGGTTGATAACATACAAATTGGCTTCTAAAACTAGCACATGGGTTGAAGGGCAGCTCACGGGAGTGGGAAAGTTGTTCATAAAAAAAAATGGTTGGAGATGTCACTTTGCTTTGCCATAGAACTTGGGACGGACACGTTTGTTTGGTAGTCGACGTATACATTAATTATCCTCCTCCTCCATAACCTTACCAAGGGGAGTTACAGTACTCCACTGTTGGGTGTTATTAAGAGGACAAGTAGTGGTCGTTTTATTTATTATTTAATTGTCTTCTTCCTTTTACTCTCTTGCTGTAACATTTGTCTGATTGGTAATAAATTATTTC
The DNA here is from genome assembly GCF_013281855.1 of Momordica charantia. Taxonomy (NCBI): domain Eukaryota; kingdom Viridiplantae; phylum Streptophyta; class Magnoliopsida; order Cucurbitales; family Cucurbitaceae; genus Momordica; species Momordica charantia. The sequence continues at coordinate 24,119,086 of NW_028275167.1, read as the reverse complement.
TTTGATATTTACAGGTTTTTTCATCACAATTTGGATATCAGCTGTTATGTATAAGTCAAACGATATTGTCAAGAAACAGACTGCTCTAAAGGTGGTGTAAAGCTAAACCCAGACTTTGTCTTATTTTTAGAACTTCATTTCTTTTTCAACTTCAGTGGGAATACACTTGCGAGAAATATATACTGAAGAATTTATTCTGTGTTTTAGGGAGAGAGGAAAATTTCTGTCCTTGCTGGTACTTCTATCGCATTTTTGGTTCATGTAATTGGAATTTACTGGTGGTCTCATACTGACGATCTTCTGTACCCACTGGTCATGCTTCCACCAAAGACAGTACCACCTTTTTGGCATGCCTTGTTCATCATTTTGGTTAACGGTACAGATTTTTCCGTGCTCTAGCCTATATAGTTGCAGTAGATATAGTGATTGAATTAACATATGGAACGGAGTTCCAGAAGATGTATGTAAAAATCATCGTCCACCTATTATGTGTCCTAGTCTGGCTGTAAGTATCACAGTGCTGAGTCTATAATTTCTAATTAGTTAGTCTGAGTGGCAATTTAACAAGGACCTAAGATGGTTTATTATCTTTATGCTGTTTATTTGCATCTTGCGACCATAGCTTTTAAGGTAGGAACCAGGATAATTGGCAAAAAATAAAAAAATGATAGGTTAATTTTCTTTTGCTTTTATAGATGGTTACACCTTCCTCTTATTCTGACTTTTCTGTTGTATTTCTCTCACAATTTTCTGTGATCAATTTTATTATACTTATTACTCATTTGGCATTGACTTTGGGCTTGTGCTGTCAGATACAATGGCGAGGCAGGTTGCAATGGCTCTCAAGTGTTTTCTGCTTATTTACTACAAGAATGGCAGAGGCCATAATTTTCGTCGACAGGTTTTATGACATCTCGAAATTAGCTTAGTTATATGATATTATCATTGAAATATCTGACAGTTACTTTGTTTTAGTTCTTTGACTGTTTATAATTCATGTTTTAGGGTCAAATTTTAACTCTCGTGGAATACACTCTTCTGTTGTACCGTGCATTATTACCAACACCTGTATGGTACCGGTTCTTCTTGAACAAAGATCAAGGAAGCCTCTTTTCATCGCTGACAACAGGATTATATTTAACTTTCAAGCTAACGTCTATTGTTGAGAAGGTATGCTTTTCAAACATGAATATTTATAATCACGGATCAGCATTTAAAGATTTAGTTTTATGTCATAATTCTTGGAAACCACATTATATTTTTTCCTTATTTTATCTTTAGATTCAATCATTCGTTGCTGCATTTAAGGCCCTGTCACGGAAAGAAGTTCATTATGGATCATATGCCACATCAGAACAGGCAAGTACACTTATTCTGTCTGTTGTAGTCTCATTTGGCATCTATTTTGAAAGAGCTTTGTCTTTCCTTACTTTTAAACAACTGTTTTCTCATTCCAAATAATTATCCCCAAAATAACAAAACGACACAAGGACTTTGGAATTATTGAATGTCTCCTTTAATGCTTCTTGTTCCCTAATGTTAGAAGTCATACTGCCTTGTAATTCTTGTTACGTGGATTCATTTGTTGCTTTCTAAAGAATTTGTGATGGTATGATTAACCTACTGGATGTGGTGGGAGAAATGACCTAGATTTTCTTTTAGATAAATTACACCAATGTCACCCTATCTTTCATTGTAGACGGGACATTAACTTTGTGCCTTTTGAAGTTACATGGTTACTTTTCACATATAACTATATGACAAGTATACGCCATCTTTAGAGCCAATTTTGTCAATTCAACTTACCATGCAACATTTGTAAACAGAGTATTAATTGGGTTTTATGCATTCCTATTCCTAGTTTTACTAGGGCAAGGAAGTAGCACATTGATATATACTGTTAATTACTTATTCTGGGATGTTTTACTAGTCGTGCTAAGCCAAATTACTATGTTAGGATGGATTAATAGAACTGAATACAACCAGGGTGGCAGGGTGTCATTTACTTGATCATGCATGTAAAGAATTAAATGTAGTTTTCAGTACCTATAGAACTCATGCTGGTCATTCTATCATGTAATTGTTTAGCCTCCTCTTTGTTACTTTAACTTTATGATTCTTGCTATTGGAGTGGCTATTTTTAAAATATCTTTTGACCTTCATTTGGTTGAGTATCTTTCTCATTTTTTGGAATTTATTTGTTGATGGAATTTTAGTTTTTTTTAATCTTAAAAGAATTGCCTTTCTGATGAAAGTTTTAGGGGTACAAGTAAAAATTTCTCTTTTGATTTTGGTATTTTCTTCCCCATTTTTCTGATGCATCAAGTGATAAGCAAAATCATTTTCATGATTTGGCACTAAGCAATTTCCTGCAGTGTCCCTATCATTGAACCAGGAAAAGTTGTCGACTTTAGTATTGCTATGTACATGTGATTGATAAAATGTCACGTCTCCATCCTGATAAATTATTTATGTTGCATTTGATGATAAAAGAATAGAAACTTCATACATTAATTCTATTGCATTAAGTTTCATATGCTTTATTTTACTCCATTGCAGGTAAATGCTGCGGGAGATCTCTGTGCTATTTGCCAGGAGAAGATGAATGCTCCAATCCTGTTACGTTGCAAGCACATCTTCTGTGAAGATTGTGTTTCTGAATGGTCAGTATGACAACTCCATTTTTCTTGTGTTTTCTGTATATTGCTGATGCTTTACCATTCATATCAGACCTCTGTGGGACCGATGATAGATTATAGCATGGAGACGGCATTCTAATTTGAACTTTTAGGCACTGTAGTAATTATCAACTTCTTAATGAGCCAGAAATCTTGCAATTAGCTTGGAGAAAAACTGGAGCAATATTATGCCTCTTGTCGTGTTTCGACTTGTATGGTGGCAGTAGTATAAGAGTGTGAAGAATGAAGCTGTTTTAGAGCAAACGAGGCAATTGAGGGTGAAGAGAGAAAAGTGGGGGTATAGGACAGCAATAAATTGGAGGGGTACTGGGATTGAGAAGGATAAACGGGAGTGAGATTCCTACTTCATTAATAATATCAATTATAAACCCAAAACTGTCACCAGCATGCATGCATATAATCAAATTCAACAGATAAAATAGGTAAAGATTCAAAGATAATGTTATAACTTTTTTTTTTTTTGTTGGGGATGATTGTGGGTGTCTTTGACTAATCCTACGTGAGAAACTTCTTTCTTTCAATATAACCAGTAGGCAGCGACACTTGAGTCAAAATTCTTAATTAAGGTCAATATTTCCCTCATTCTTGGGCTACAAGAAATTATACTTTGAAAAGTTAAAAGTTAGATGTCAATGAAAATTTTTTTGTTTCCTGATAATAGAAAGAAAGAAAGAAAAGTCCGAAGTTTGATGTTGAAACGAAACTGCTTACACTGCAAGCTGCAATCTTTGCCTTGAAAACAATTTCAACACTCCATTGGTTCATGAAAATTTAATGCATAAGAAATAGTAATTATATAATTTAGCTACTTGCATTTCTTTTCACCATACAGTTTTTCTAAACTTCAAATAATAATATATGCTTTTAATTGCTAGTTTTTGCTTTATGTATTTTCTCTCTGCAAGATTTTGAATTTGTTCTGCACTCTTTACTGAAGTCAACTGGTGGAGTGGTCATGCAGGGCAATGAACAAATAGAACAAGACTAGGTTTTCTAGTTTATAGGATGGCAACTTGCAGAGTTGGTTTTTTAATGGATTTGGAGGTTTGGGGTTATAATAATCATTCTTAAAGATTTTAATTTTAAGTATCCCTCCTAAGGTGAGAAATGTATCACACTCCATCTATGGAAGATTCTGGAGAATTTAGAAATTTGACTGCCATTTAAAAGAGATTTACAAGCCAACTTGTTGACATTCAAGATTTTTTAGATACTTCTAATTGTAAACCTTAAAAAAATATAAGGCACTAACTTCTCAGTCAAAATCTTGTTAAAGATTTTGTTTCTAGGAACGATTGCAGACTTCTCACTTATCTAAAAATAATACAAACAATGAAACGCCTGATAATGGTATTACCAGGGATCGAGGGAAGGAGTTCAGTTTATTTTTAAAATCTTTAATACAAGGCCTTCTACTTCCCTCTTAATATCTTCATTCATATCATATTCATAGAAAGTTATTTTTCGAGTGTTCTGCATATCCAAAAACACCTGCTATACTTGGACATTACCATTCCGTTCTCATGTATATCTTATTATGGTAATTCTTACGACTAAAGGTCATTAATAGGATTCTATTTTATCTCTTTACTTTGAGAGGATTCTATTTTATCTCTTTTATTTTTGCTCACTCCTGTCTGAATTTGTATTTTTGAACAGTTTTGTTCCTTTTCATTAATCAATGAAAAGTTCGTATCTTGTTTTAAAAAAAAACATTACCATTCCATTCTCATGTTATCTTATCATGGTAACTCTTAGGACTAAATGACGATGTGGTCATTAATATTAGAGCGATTACAATATTATTAGATCGTTCTTATTATTAGCGTTAGGGGATTGGCCTTAGCTGACTAGTGTGTCGATGATGGTCGCTTGACTGTGAGACCGTGCCGCGGTTCCCACCAAAAAGGAAAGAAAAAAAAAAGAGATGGAGAAAAAAGACAAACCCCCAAAATCTTGATTCTTAATAGCATAATTTTTCTGACTGAAAATTTTGATCCTTAAGTGTCTAACCTAGTGCTCTGTTTAGGAATTAATTTCAGCTGTTACAAATGCCATTGCACTTCCGTTCACTGGTTGGAGTTCTTGTTTTCAGGTTTGAAAGAGAAAGAACTTGCCCTCTTTGTCGGGCACTGGTAAAGCCTGCAGAACTTCGAACATTTGGTGATGGGTCAACTAGCTTACTCTTCCAGTTGTTTTAACCGAGAAATGGAACTAACCGAAAATTTTCCGTTTCTCGACATAACAATTTTATCGGTTTGACGAAAAAAAGAAAGATACTGTTCATCAGATGGAAACACAGGAGATGGAAACACATGGGGGAAGAAGAAGAAGAACAAAGAACAAGGAAAAGGAGGGGAAAAAAACATCCAGATGAGTTTAAAGATATTGTCTAAACCAAAACTGGATTAGTATTATATTAATGCTTTGTAGTCACTGTGACGAGTTAGTTGTTCAAACAGAAGATGGATTTAATAAAATCCTATTTCTTCATTGAATACAATGAAATCTGATTTTTTAACTAGAGGGAATTCCAGCGTAATAATGAGCATTTATATGAAGATCGATGAAGAATAACTGTGAAGCTGAAGCTGATTAATTCCTGTAATTCAGGTCTGTGAATAGCTGCCATGTGAATTGAATGTGATGTTCTGTCTGCAGTGATGATTTAAAACACGGAAAATGACAATGATTTCTGAAAATTTATTATGTCAAGTAATCGTGAAGAATAACTGTGAAGCTGAAGCTGATTAATTCCTGTAATTCAGGTCTGTGAATAGCTGCCATGTGAATTGAATGTGATGTTCGTTCTGTCTGCAGTGATGATTTAAAACACAGAAAATGACTATGATTTCTGAAAATTTATTATGTCAAGTAATTGTTGCTCCATGTACTGTCGTACGGGTTACAAGTTTGAGACATCAGTGTCTTATGACCACCTGAATATGCTGTTTCTGAGATGTTTCTTGGTTCTGTCTAGTGTCTATTAGGTACAGTGACGCAATGAAATCATCAAAATTTTAACTGTTGGTGTGAGCTGAAGTAACTTCTGTGCAACAGTTAGCAGCAGCTGGAGTTGTATCAGGTTAAGAGGAATATTGCATAAACTACTTTTCAACTTTTTTGTTTTTTTGTTTTATCTTTTGGGCAAAGGGTTTGAACAATGAGAGAATTGTGGTCCAACTCTTAAAATTTTTATCTTTTGGACAAAGTACTTCACCATTTGTTTTCTGTACTAAGCTTCTCTATTTTGTTTAGCTTGTGTTGTAGGGAGCACATGAAAGGCTACATTGTCTTCCTCTTCAATTGGTACAATGTGGTGAAAGGTGAGATCAAAAGAGTAAGCTTTCTAGTACTGTACCTTGCAATTAACCTTGTCGCTAAAAATGGGGCGGAGTGTTTATTCTCGATCTCTTGACGAGAAAAGCGAGAGAAGGAAGATTCGTCTAGAGGAGATGCTATCTACATTATTGCTCTTGATAAGTTTCTGTTGATTTTGTTGGTAGACACCTATTTAGACTTTGTTCGTGTCTCTTAATTGATAAGTTCTTTGAAGGTTAGTAATCTTAAGAGTCTTATCTTCGTTAAAACAATTAATATATTTATGGATGTTTTTTGTTTTTGCGTCCAACAATTGCATGACAGAGAATTCAGACCATCAATGATCTTTTGGATGGTAATAGGTGTTTTATCGATTGAACTATGTTCGGATTGTCTGATATATATGATATATTTGGAAGTTTCAACTAAAGTTGTGTGGCTTTATTCTCGTAGAAGTTGGCATCAAACTCGATGAAGGTAATAAATACAACCATGGTTTAGATCACTTTAGCCTCAAACGTTATGATATTTCGTCCTCAAAAGGGAAGCTTCTTGTAGGTTGCCAAGGTGTTCCCATGAGTTCTTTCTCCAACCTAGTGGGCCTTTTGCTGGCTCAACTTCCCCAAAAGGTTAATGGAGGCCTTGTACCCCAAACTCTTTAAGCCTCTTATGCCTACTCCTTCCAACCCACCTCTTGTCATCATTAGTCGTGCTAGGGAAAAGTGGTTGTTGCTCCTGAATAAATCGTTGCATTCAGATTTAAAAATTTTCAAGTCTCTTAATAACCACCCGGTATAAACTTAGTTTTTCTCTCATAAATCTATTACTGTCTGCCACATTATAATAGTCTCCAATAAATTCTCTGTGCTAGGAAACTTTTGAAAGGGCGAGAAAAAATCTACAACTTGCTAATCTTGAAGTTAACCCTATAGGAGTCCTCAAATTATCTCTATCTGTTGCTCTATATTTTAGGAGTTGTAGAAATGCATTTAGAGGAGATCGTCTAATTTCTGTTGAGACAGTAAACTTTGAGCCCTCAAAATTTTCTCATGATGCAATGACTCTCACTTGACACATGGTAGAGAATGTAATGCCCTAGGCCTTCTAGACTAGAATTTGGAATATGGATTTGGCACCTTTATTAGCCTTGACATTCCCTTGCATATCTCCTACAACTTAGACACAATGGAAGGAATAAAACTATCAAAGTAATTCTCACTTCATTTGAAGTTTAATGGTGTGTAAGTCCAATCTTTTATACTTCACTGCCCTTTTATGTCAAATTATTTTTAAGCAAATAAAAGACTCAACATTTAATCAACTCTAGAAATGCAGCTATCATCAACTTTCCTTTCACTCATATTGAATTAGTAGTGCAATACATCACTAATAGGGCAAAATATACTCCTGGGTTCCGAGGTAAGGTGTATGTTTGATCTTGAAAAATAAGAAAAGGGGCACTTTCGGTCCATGGGGTTTGAGAAATGGTTCCTGAACTCTTTGGACCGTTTGTTGATTTGACAAAATATATTAATTTAATAATATTTTCGTAGTGATAGAGTACTCTCTCCTTATCCGCTTCCCCTTTCATCGACAAACATTACCATAGTCGCTAGCTGCTTCTCTCCTCACCTGCTATTGCTGTTGTCGTTGTGTTGCTATTGTTGTCGCTACCATGTCGTTAGGGACCAGTAACATTCCTCAGCCCAATGGGGATCTTCCAAATTTTGAACGAGTAACATTCCTCATTCTAGATTTGGATGAGGGTTTCTCTATGAGGGTGAGGGTAGTGGAGTGGCAGCAACAACAGGCGATCAGTGAGGAGAGATCCGATGAGGAACATTCAAAACTTGGGTTTTCCCTATCAAATATGGAATGAGGAAAGTGCTCCTTGTTCTAAGTCCGACAAGGAACAAGCCTACCTTGGTGAGGGTGAGAACGAGAGATGAAGAAAAGAAGGAAAGAGAGAGAAAGTACTACAACCACAAAGATATTATTAAATTAATATATTTTACCAAATTAGCAACTTAATTATCACGCACACGTCAATCAATTAATGGTCAAAAGAGTTCAAGAATGGTTTAAAATCATTTCTCAAAACTCAATAACCAAAAGTGTCCCTTTTAAAAGGGATTTGACCTAAATAGCCCATTCAAGCATATCTCAAGTAGTACTATCAAAACTAAAAACAACAAAATTAATTGCAAAAAAGAAAAAAAGTATCCTATATATTATTTATTTATTATTATTATTGTTATTATTAATTTATTGAAGAGTAGCGCTTTCATACATTTATTGGACATTAATTACTCAAGAGCACCTTCCACACTAAATTTGTAGGAGATCATCTTTTATTATTTTATATATTTTGAAACAAGGAGATCACTTTTAACATTCGGTTTTTAATAAAAATGGTTTGATTGGCATAACTTGCCATTTAAACATTTTTTAAATTTGTTTTTCCTTAGAACATAAAAAAATGTAGGTTTTATTAAAATATTTGAGACTTTTTTTTCTTCAAATTTCATTAGGTATTTTTGTGATGTTGGTGAGGTAGAAAATGGGTTGAATGTGTTTGAGAAGACGCACTGGTGGGATTGTTTACCGATACGTATAAAGCTTTGATTAGGGCAATGTTTATGAGGAAAAAAAGATCTAATGATTTAGTGGTTTTTGGAAAGCTATTGCTTGAAATGATTGATAGAGGATTTCTCCCTCGAAATTTTGGGGTCTCTCCCTGCTAAAAATCGAGTTTGTGGTCTCTCATACCAGAAAATTGAGTTCGTGGCCTCTCGTGCCAGGAAAACGAGTTTGTGGTCTCTCGTGGAAGAAAAACGAGTTCAGGATTGTCGTCGTGATCATATTATGGCTTGTAAGTGATTTGATTTTCTTCTTTGTAAGTGAGACATTTATTACTTGTATGCTCCCAGATGTCTTAATTAAGAATTGTCTATCATAAATAAGACGGTAAGTTTGTATCGAGATTAAGAAAAAGTAATACAATAAAATCATATTTTTGTTATTATGTCCATCTTCTCCCCCCTAAAAATCTCCTAAATTTATCAATGCCATGATTATATTTAAAAACAACTTTAAGTAATTATGTAGCTACCACTCAAGTTCCTCTTTTTCTTTTTTTTTTTATTAATTTTTTTTATCAAGACTTAAGTAAGATATTTTAATTCATAATTATGTTTATTTAAATGTGTAGAGGGAATCTTATAAAAAAAATGTAGAGGGGAAAAGACTGAATGCTTATAAAAGTTTGTAAAAAAATTGGAAATAAAAGCCAAGTAGCAATTAAGTGAAGAAAGCAAATATACCCAACATTAATCACTTTTATTTCTATGACTTGAAAAACTCATGGTCCAATCTCTTTCTTGAAAAAATTAAAAAATAAAGAACATATATAAAAACCTTTAAGTAACATAAATTAACAAAAATTAAAATGCAACTAAATTCTAAAGCAAATGAAAACTTTAGAAAAATAAGAAAAATGCAAAAATTGGAAAAGAATCTATAAACTTCCCATGAGTCTATTATCAGTCCGAAAAATATATAACACGAATGAGAAAGATATATATACTCCTACGATATGTCATTTGATCGTGGTCATAGTCATTTCCCTCTTTTTTGGACTCGAGGTTATATGTGGACTTAGAAAATTAATCACTACAAGGTGAGATATTGAATAATAAATAGTTGAAATAGTAATAAATATCTTATCAATTTGAACCATGTTCAAATTGGACTACTTAGATGATGATTTATAGACTTAGATGAGTAAATAGAGAGATTTCTCACTCGAATCTTTTGAGTATTCCAATATTATTGTCAATGGACAAGGAAAACTTAAGAGGTCTATACATATTGAAACGGTTCATGACTTTACCTGCATTTATCAACATCTCTAAGCAAAGTATAATAAATAGTAGCACCTAACTCTATTCAGATTTTTGAACTTTCAATTGTTATAGAGGTTGTTTGATCAAGAAAATGACCAGCTTTAGATCGGTTCGGATGAGCTGGACAGAGAGTTCCAGATGCCGTGCAGAAGACTTGTAAAATAAAGTAGAAACTTCGATGCTGAAGTAAGTAGTTGTCCAAGTCAACTCGAGAGAGAATCGGGTTAATTGCATACCTTGAAATGAAGTAGAATGGTCTTATTTATAGGCGGAGTCCCCGACAAGGCCTCAACGACTCTTTAAGGTTACTGTGAAGTGCGGCGCGATATTGCGGAGTCTGTCGGAGAACAGGTTGAGTCGAAGTGGTCTAAATAAGGTAATTGGTCAGCTCGGCTGCCCAAGAGGGTCGGCTTGGCATGAATTCATGACCGAGGCAACTACACATTAGCAAGGAGGTGACTTGTATTGTTGAGGATCCAACCGTTGCACGCCACGTGACGGTTGAGGATTCACCTCCAACACAGGTAAGATAATGCATTGACCGATTGAACTATACTCATATCACTTCAATCAAACTTATTCAAGTCTTTAAAATGTGTTGCAATAAAAGTCTCTACTATACTATGAATTACTTTATCCACCCTAGTTAAAGACTTTATTTAATTCTTATGTTTTTACATAAAGGTCCATATCCTGATAAAATATATATATATATATATATATATATATATATATATCTTTGATTAATACAATGCAACCACACCAATATGATCATTCTCAACTAGTATACAAAATTAGCACTAATTCATGGAAGTATACCTTTTTAACTTAAAAAATCCCTTAAAAAAAACATGTTCCACACGTTTGTTTGTTTGTTTTTTCTAAATTTTCCAAAAAAAAAAACGTGTGGAACATGTTTTTTTTTTAATTTTATTTTAAAACCACAATTCTATCCGAGAAAAGAGAAAAAAAAAGGTACAACAATGGAGCAAAAAACTTGAGAACAACAAATGAAAATGGACCATTTTTATCATAAAACTTAAATTATTTTGAAAGAAAATGAATAATATATTGATATTAATATATGAAAAATACTTTCTTGGTAAGTGCCTTTACTTTCTAATATGATGTAGCCAGAAAATTTTTAGTAGGATTCACTTACCTAGAGAAATAAAACAATAAAAATACATCACATAAAAAAAATTGGTATCATAAGAATTAGGTCTAAAGACAGGTGTATAGGGCAAACAATTAGCGTTTTAAAAACAAACATAAGATACCTAACAAGTGGACTATCATATATGAATTGGGAAGGGAGCGATACTGTAAAGGATGAAGCTTAAACCTAAAAGTTTAAACCCACGAGCAAATGATATATTTGTTTAAACTTTTACACATATTCTCGTGACAAGTGGGATTTTTTTTAATATAGTAAAAAAACAAACTAATTGTTTAAATATAATTATTTTAAAACTAATTTAAAAAATATTATTGTTTTTAGTTGGATGAAGCAAGGGACAATTTTTGTCCATGCAAGTTTAAGCAACATGACTACAGAAGAGATGACATAATTTGAAGCTTGCATTGGTCAACGTTGCCAACGACAGATTATTTATTTATTTTTTTAGAACTAAATCTAATTAACTAATTAAATATACTAAATCTAATTAACTATTTAAAGTAAACTAATTGAATAAAAAATCTAATTAACTATTATTTACGTTGTAAATATTTATTCATTAGTTAAATATCTAAACTAATCTAAGTAAATAAACTAGGTCTAATTAACTAATTAAAAAACAAATTAAATCTAATTAATTATTTAATTATTTAAATAATTAGCTAATTAGTAAATGTAAATTAAATCTAATTAAATTTAAACTAAATCTAATTATAACTAATAAATGGGTTCCAACAACGGCCAATAAAAGTGAGATATTTATTAAATAATAATAATAAATAAATAAAAGTGAGATATTGAATGAAAAAGGGAATGCTACTCAAGAAATACAATGTTAGCTTTAAATTACGTCGCTCATTTGGCCTAAAACGTGGCAACCTTTTGCTACTTGAACAAAATCGTCTCTTTTAATTTCCACCTAAATAAAAATTAGGTTAAAATACTATTTTGGTCATTATACTTTTAGTATTTATTTATTTTAGTCCAAGGTACTTTGAAAATATTCATTTTAATCCCTATAGTACTTTTAATTTTGGTTACTTTGAAAATGCTCATTTTAGTCCCTCGTCGCAAGATTTTAACACAAATTCTACACCGAAAACTATTTATTATAAAGTAATGTTTATCTTTTAAAAAATATTTTGATTGTAATGTGGTAGATTGAAATTGTGATAGACAAAATGAGATTTAAAATAAAATAAAATGACCAAAATGATCACTTATTAAAAGTACAGTAACCAAAATGAATATTTTGAAAATACATAAATTAAAATAATCAAGTTGACAGTACAAGAACCAAAACGAACACTGTAATAGTATAAGGACTAAAAGAACCTAAAGCTGAAAATATAAAGATCAAAATAGTATTTCAAACCTAAAAATAAAATATTTTTTTTAAAAAAATTAATTTCAAAATAATTATATTTAAATAATTAATTTACCTTTTTTTTGGTGCAATATTAAAGAAAATGTCCAACATAGTAAAATATAATTGAGACTTGGAGATATTCTACCACCTGCCCCACGCACAGCTCTTGTAAGAAGAGAAGTGGATAAATGTTAGAAAGATACTATATATTCTCATTTCTTCTTTCTCATTTTCATTTTTTTTCAAAACATAAATGTTTGTTTCAAAATTGCATAGAAATTTTACAACTAAATCTACTTTTTTTTTATTATTATTATTATTATTATTATTATTATTTTGTTTTTTTCCACTTTTTTAAAAAACATAGATAAAAGTATTATTTTATAATTTTTTACTTATAAAAATGCACAATAGATATCAAAAGTTAAATATCATATTAAAAATTCGAATACTTAATTTTAAAATATTAATTTTCATATAAAATTTTATTTGTTTTATTTTTATTTGAGTTTGAACTTGATGCATACTATATATCAATATTTATGATCAGTTCAATCTAAAAATTAATTTATAGTGAGAGGAGTAGTCCATATATATCTTATAAATCTTGTTAGGTCCCTTGATCTTTTCGATATTGCGATCTTGAAACAGTAAAAATTTACAAATTTCTAGACAAATGTATTTTATTATTATTATTTTTTTAGTACAACATGTGAGTCGGGAATCGAATTTATAACCTCTTGGTTGGAGATATATATTAATTACCGTTAAGCTATGCTCTCTTTGACTCGTAGACGAAGATATTGGGTGTTGTGACGTGTGTTTGTTGCATGTCAGGTTGGAAAAATGACATGGTTGGGAAGAAAGAGAGAAATATTATTATTAAGAGAGATGTATCAGATTTTTTTTTAATAATGTTAATTTTAAAAATATTTACCAAAATATGCCCCATCTCAAACTAATTACGGAATAATGTTTTGAAATTCATAGGTCGTCTCTTCACTGTCATAAGTTGGTCGTCTCTACTCAGCGCCACGTTAATTTTTTTTAAATTAAATATTAAAAATTTTAAAATATTTACCAATATTTAAACGTGTTTTGGGGAGATATGGCGATAGGGGTGAGGGGTTAGGGTTTTTAAAACAAAAGAGTTTTAAAAACCCACCCAGGTCGTCTCTTTAGGAGACGACCAAGGCGCCAGCTGGCGCCCATACAAAATTGGTCGTCTCTGAGCGGGATTTGAAAAAATCCCGCCTAAGAGACGATATGTTAGGTTATTTACAAAAAAAAAAAAAAGCAGCGTGGCGCCACGCTGTGTAAAAAACGACATGATCGTCTCTTCAAGAGACGACCATGATTAATTTAAAAAAAATTAACGTGGCGCTTACTCAACGTCACGTTAGTTGGTTGTCTCTTGAAGAGACGACCAACTTATGCCACTTCATAAGGGACAACTTATGAATTTCAAAGCATTATTTCTGTAATTAGTTTGAGATGAGGCATATTTTGGTAAATATTTTTAAAAGATGAGGCATATTTTGGTAAATATTTCTAAAATTAAGATTATTAAAAAAAAAAATCCGAGGGCTATGGGGCAGCTATGATGTGTGTTCTATTTTGGCTACAAAAAAGCTGTGGTTTTTGTATGGTTGTGTGTGAAGTGAAGTATCATTTATCATCCATGGAAATTGGAAATTGAATTGGGAGAGGATGCAAATTTAAAGCAAAGGAGTGGATCAGTTGGAGTTAGAGTTAACTCTCTACCACTTGGATCTTGTCTCTTCGAAGTCAATTTATCCTAATCGTGCCCCTCGTATTTATACAATGGTATGATATTGTCCGCTTTGGACATAATCCTCACGGCTTTGCTTTTAGTTTCACCCAAAAGGGAGATAATTGCATTATCTTATATACCATAGATCACTCATTTCCCTAGTTAATGCGGGACTTTGTTTGCACTCACTTACAAACCCAACAATTGAACCTCACATCATTCTTAAATGTTGCTTTACATGACTTACTATGATCGTATCTATGTTTTCTATTCACACTTAGACACACTATTAAAATTGATATATCATTTTTGGGTTAAATTGTGAATTTGATATTTATAATTTGCGCGTAGTTTCAATTTGGTCTCTATGATTTTAGAAGTCTTGATTTAGTCTCCTTATGATTTGAGTTTCAGTTCGTATAGATTTAATAGTTTCAATTTGGTTCTTAAGATTTAGCTAACCAAACCATCATAAAAATAGTCTGCTATTATCTTGACACATTTTTTAACGTGTGATAATAAGCAGATTTTTTCTATTCGTCTAACTATCTTAGTTATCTCATTTTTGTATATTAAGGTTATTTAAGGTTAAGTAGGAAATAAGTGAGTTGTTTGGATGGAAAAAAAAAACCTGAATGATTTCTAAAGTTTAACCAAATGATAGTCCAACTAAGTCCAAATTATATGAATCAAAATGAAATTATGCTCAATCGATCCTAGAGATCAAATTTGTAATTTAACAATTATTTATTTTTCTTAAATCTCACATTATTATTAAACAATATTTTCAAATGTTGATAAATATGACATACAATCAAGTAAAGGAGTATGAAAAAATCTTCATATACCACACTATACTAGAATTTTTCTCTCTCATGTGATAGATTTCTCTCCTGTGACTTATTTGTCAAAATTTTAACGGTAGTATACAAATGAGGGATGTGTTGATCACCGACAAATTTTTATTTTTTGATTTTTTGCATTTCTTTTTAACTTCTCAAAAGTTTAGTATGCTTTGCAAAAGATGAGTGAAGATAGATAAATACCAAAATATCTTTCATATCTAACGAACAATATTTCGGTACTTATCCATCAACATTAATTTTTGTGCTAACCGCCAACAAAATTTAATATTTTTTATGCTTTGAAAAAATTGAAGAAATATATATTATTTTCTATTTCTACCTGCTACTTCAAATAGCAGTTCGCACCAATAAAAGTTTTGGATTCTAGCCAAATGCTAGAAGAGCAAATCGTCCCACATTAGAAAGGAAGAAAAAAGAAAAAGAGGTGTGCTCCAAGTATTATAAAATAGACTCGTGCATTTGGGTATTATTCATCCTAATTGAAACACTTTTAAACGTGGTATTTAGCTTTGGTTATATTTGATTTGAGAGAGTGTTTTGTATAATTGAGATCGAGGAGAGAAATCTTTGTAATTGTACCTGGTGGATTTTTTTTATCGTGGGTTGTAGTTTTTCTTCCATTTAGAGTTTTCTACGTAAATTCTTGTGCTTTATTTATTTAGTTGTTTTCTTCAAATTTCTCAATTATTTTCTGGTCTGTCCGCATCAAGAGTGCTAACCAATAAGTATCTATATATTTTCACAGACAAAAAAAAAAAAGAAAAAAAGAACCAAGGTCTCTCTTTTAACCTTTTGTCAATCTCTCTCACCCACACTCTCTCTCCAGTAACCTTTTTTTACTGTTAGAGAATTTCTCTCTCTTCTCTCACTCCTCTTTTAACCCATTTTTTACTGTTGGAATCTCTCTGTTCTCCCTCTATTCTGTGTCTACTAAGCAAAGGTTTTTTGTGTGTTAGATTTCTCAAGATCTTGAGAGTCACTTTTATGTCCCTGACTCTTATGGCAACCATGTCCCATCATCTTCACATATTGGCTTTATTAATTAACTCAAACATCTTTTTCCCCCTTTTTTATTACCCTATTTACCCCTGTTTTCCCTTTTCCCCCTCTCCCATGCCACCAACACCAACCCCAACCCCATTTTTCATTTTCATTTCTAGGGTTTCTCCAAAAAACCCCATCTTCCCACTCCCTTCATTCATCCCTTATATCCACTAGTTCTTCCCCTCTTCATCATCACATGGCTGCTCTTCAATCTTCAGGTTCAATTTCTTGCCTTTCTTTTGATCTATTAGTTAATGGGCTTCTCTCTTATTTGTCGTTGCTTCTTCCAATTCTTGTTTGGTTTAATGGGTCACAGATTATGGTGTTAATTGTGTTGTGTGTTGTGTGTTGTTTTTTGAGGTTTTTGAGAAGTCCCATGACCAAAAAAGTTGGATTTACAAGGCAAAACCACCTGAAAAAATGCTTCCCTCAAAAAAATTATAACCCTTTTCTTTGCTCTTTCTAAAAGTTTTGTTATCTTCCCATCTCATGGTCTCATCTTCCTCCTTGTTTTGTTTAAAACCTAGATGTACTCAGCTTGCTTAGTTAACAATATTTGGTGTCGGAAAGCTCGTGATGGATAGTTTGAATCTACGATCACGATCGAAAAAACATCCAATCGAGCTTATCGTTGATCTTTTTCACCATTTTTTTTAGTACAACATATGGGTTAGAAGATAGAACTTATAACCGCTTCGTTGGAGATATATATGTTAATTACCGCTGAGTCATGCTCACTTTGACATGATCTTTTTTTATCATTCAATTGTGTGAAAATGGTAATATTGCATGGTGAATTGGGGAGAGAGAGCTTCCTTCAGCCCACTCATGGAGGGATTCAAAGGGATTGCTGAAGTAACTGCCGACTCATTCATTCAACCACTCAGTAGAAACTCAAAAGGCTCATTCTTCCAATTTTCTTATACTACTGTGACTGTGTGAATGAAGCGGGAGATATTTTGCATTCTCTCTTTTTCTTTGCTTGGACTGAAGGGAGCTCCTCCTTTCTACTTTCCCATAAAAACTACTCAACCAATTCCCGAGTTTACAATTTGCCTCGTCTTTTTCTCAGTTATAGCACTGTTTGATAACAATTTTGTTCCTACTGCCTTCTCCCTTCCTGTTTGGCCTTCTTTACATTCTCCCCTTCCTGATCTTTCTGTACGAAGTCTCATCTCGTTATGACCTTGTTTGATAGCGATTTCGTTTTTAACTTTCTTCGTTTTTACTGTTCATTGTTTTTCTTTTTTATACACGAAATCAATTTTCATTTGGAGGTTTATAGAAGAATTAATTATGGCCTCGTTCGATTAAGATTTCGTGTTTTTTTATATATATTTTTAACTTTCTAACCCTTCATTCTCCTCTTTCTTGTCCTCATTCGCACAAAAATCAACTTATTTTGAGTATGACACAATGAATTATGGCCTTGTTGGATAGCAATTTTGGTTTGAACTCCTTTTCCTCTTTGTCCTTTCTTTTCTCCTATTTGTCGTCTTTCTCAACAAAATCAACTCATTTTTTAGCTTGACAAACGACATGTTTGGTAATAATTTCGTTGTAGATTTTCTGTTCTTAAAAATTATGCTTATTTCTTCGTGATTTATTTGGTGTATTTCTCACTTTTTCTTAAAAATTCATTTAAATTTTTAGTCATATTTGAAAACAAGATTTTAAACTTAATAGCGAAACAAAGAAACGTGTTTATAGACTGAATTTTGAAAAGCAGAAGTTCAAGATACAAAATAATTGTCAAACAGGACTTATAATATCAACTTCCACAAACAATTCGACCGTGTTGTTGTTTTGCATCTCTCCGAATCATTACCCTCCTCCGTCGTTCAAACAAACAACAAGAGATTAACCTCTAATTTAATCTGTTTTACTATGTGATTTGAGTTGATTTTGGGATATTGGGATGTGGGTTTTCTCTTGATTATCCTATGAATTATAAGAAGTCTCACAGAGATTTGATCCAATTGAAAAGATGAACATTGTCCACAAAATGAAAAGGCAAGAAAAAAAACTACCATAACCTCAATCATTCATTTAATTTGTTTTATAAGACAAAATCATTTTCTTATTATTATTATTTTTTCTCTCTCTCTATCTTTTTGCATCATATATTGGGGATGCTTGGTGAAAGCTTCTCCTTTAAATTTTTCACTTTCACTCTCTCTCTCCTGCTTCTGTTGTTTCAGGCTGAGGCTTTCAACAGCTACCCTGCAAACCTGGCCCCAAAAAGGTAAATTTGGTACCTCATTTACTGTTCATTTCCCAAGTGAAAACATCACAAGTCATGCAACCAAATAAAACCTAAGCCATTTTTTTAACCGTGGATCGGATCGGTTCGGTTCGGTTCATTTCAATTTGATTAGACTCTTAGGTTTGTTTCGATTTGCCTCCACTAGAAATTGGACGGTATTGAACCAAATTATGTGTATGTTTTGATTACTTGATTTTCTCATTAGTTTCTAAAAATTTTAAATGGGATATTCTTTAGAAAATTGACCAAGGTTTATTTAATGTTTATGAACTTTTCATAGGCTCCATTTTTAAAATGATAAAATGAAATAAATCAATCAATCAAACCATGGAAAGGATAATTGGTTCAAATCTCACGTATTTTAAGATGCAATGATTTAGCTCCCTTATACTGATTTGTGGATGTTTTAAAGTAATATCTATTCTTTATTTTCTAAGAAAAAGAAAAAGAAGGAGAAAAATATAATATTTTTCTTTTTTAAGTATTACAAATAGGACCTGGATTCAAACTCGTTGAGTGGTCATATATATATGATGATGGCTGAGGTAAGCTCATGTTGGCTATTATTTTTAGTTATATGATTTTGACTTGTGATTTGTGTGATACTCACTAATATTTAAAATAAATAATAGCAAAATTTTCACATGATACAATTTTTTTATAAAAAATAATTATAGTGCACAATAGTAAGAATTGATATATAGTGAGGTTCTTTATATATATTAAATATATCAATGATTAAAAATGGTACAGCAGTGAGATATACTTAATGATACAAAAATGAGTGATACGATTTGTGAATTATTCTTCTTGATCGATACAAATTTGATTGCTAGACTCGCTACCATTATAATTTTCTTTTTGATTTAGATGTGTCACAATTTTAAATTAGTGCAATAAAAGGTAATTGCAGATACAAGAATAAAAATTATCTTTACAAAAAAAAAAGAACAAAAAATATTAAGAAATAGCTTCAAAAACGTTAGACTAAAAAAAATTCTTAAAAATGCACCAAACACCATCCTAGCTTTTATTTTATATTTTAATCATTCATTTTTATGTAGTAAATAATCATTTTATTTAATTTTAAAAAAATCATTTTCTTTGTCTTGTAACTTACCAAAATAACGTTTTTAAAATTCTAACTAAATTTTAAAATTAAGGTAATCTAGGAACTTGCTCTTTCTTTTCAAAATCTAACTAAAAAAATATTATTTTAAAAACAATTATCTAGAAAAGTTTATTTCCCACTAAAAAACTTTGTAATTTTAGAAAACTAAAATCAATAGATAAAACATCATTATAATAAAAAAAAAAAGAAGGGCTTTATTTGATTTTTTAATTTCCAAGAAAAAATAGAAACATGCTTGGTAACCATTTCTTGTTTTTTATTCTCTATAATTTTAAACTTTAAAAAATCAATTTTTAAAGTAATTACGTTTTATTATTTTATTTAATTTTTTAATTATTTATTACGAATTTTATAAGTTAAGATAATAAAATAATATTTTAATTTTGTATATTAAAAAAAAAATGGAAACAGAAACCAAAGAAACAATAAACATTTTCGAAAATTCTACACAATTTTAAAAATATTTCTTTTAAAAAAGGAACTAACAAAAATAATTACAGAATGCTTATTTTTCTAAAACCCTTGACTAGAAACAATAAACAAGTAACAAACTGACTCTAATCAATTAAAAAATTGAACATATTTATTTTTTTTAAGGAAATAAATTTAAAGCAACTACTACATTCCTAAGATTCAAAACAAGAATAAAGCCAAATGTAACTTTACTGATTTATTATTCCTTTCAAAAAGCTTCATGTTTTTGATGATCATGGCAGATAAAGTTGGGCAATATGAGAATTTCCATACTTCATGCCAGCTTTTTCTTGCCTTTCTTTTTACTATATATTTTCCTCCCAACTCTTTTACATAATTTCAATTTATCAATTCAATTTTAATCTTAAGCTTTTGATTTTGTCAAATTAAACTATAAAGTTTATTCAACTCCAACTAATCAAGATATTAAATCATTTCTTATAAATCGCAGATTCGAATTCTCACCTCTTGTTTAAGTTATATTCTACTAAAACAAATAAAAACAAGAGCGATGAAATTAATACATATCCTCAAAACTAAATTAAGAAATGGTAAACTAACTAATAAATCACATTAACAAAACACTCAAACAAACTAAAAAATGCTATAACCCAATCATTAAAAAACTGAAACTTAACCATTAAATTAGTTAAAACTTAAAACATTGCTATGACTAGATTTAGTGGCTTAAACCTAGGTAATAAAGTATTCATATCCGACTAATGAGACTAAATATATATTTTAGTCCTTAATATTTGAGTAATTTTTCAAATTTAGTATCTTATCTAATGGTACATGTTAAAATCAGATGATAATAAACTTTCACGAAGCATCATACTTTAATGAGTTGGTAAACATTTATTAATGGAAAAAAGTCAAAGACGAAAGTTCCAGTTTCTCCTTCAACTTTCTAAGAAATTGATAAAACTTTAAAGTTTTCTTCTCTTGATGACTATATTCCTCCCTCTGCCTATCATATTATTATAAATTTATCATCAATCAATTTTAACATGCACCAAGAATTAGAGACTAAATTAAAAAATGTTAAAAACATAAAACTAAATTAAAACTTCTTTTTTCTTTTTTTAATTCTACAACGTGTGAAGTTAAAAGATTCGAACTTCAAATTTTCTGAACGAAGATATACGTTTTAATCAATTATTTGTCCAAAATAAAATTATCAAACTAAAATATACTTATTTTATCACTTCAATCTCACATCATCCAAAAGTTCAAAATATAAAGATTAAACACTCAATTTTTTTTTTTAAACTTTCAATAGTGGAGTGGAGCAGCTTCTTCTTTTATTTTATTTTCACGAGAAAACAAGTACAATCTGAACTGAGTTTCATTTTATATAAAAACGTGCCATTTTGGTCCACTTGGATTTATAATAATGCCCTTTTTTTATATTGTAAACAGCTGTCATTTTTTAAATTATTTTCCTTTGTGGACATTACATCATTTTGTCTCCCATATCTTATATTATATGAAAACACATTTAAATACCCTTTCTGTCTTTTTACCTTTCGTACCTATATTATTTAATTTCTACACTTTTTAAATATTTGGTTTTTTTTTACAATATGTTCGGGGATTCGAACTCACAAGCTAAGCTATACTACTTAAATATTTTGTTTTAGATTTTAAGAGATTCAGATCATGGTGGGGTAGAAGCTTTAATGTTCAAGTTAGTATACAAATGGGTAATGTAGTAAAATTTGATGTGTGGGGCCATAATGTATTTGATGAGAATCATTTCTTTGGTTGATGCACGATTCTGGAGTGCGAGACATGTTAGAAAGTGGTTCGATGTGGAGGCTGACGTGGATTATTTCATTGATATTCTTATAAGTACAATCTTGTATCGATTTAGTGCTCGATCATGTACACTCCAAAATTTAGTACTTAGTATGAGCTGGTCTTGAGCTAAATTTGTTTAAAATGGAAGAGATTGTGTACCTTTGAGAAGGTAGAACTTTGCCTTTTACAGAGGGAGTTATTGAGAAATGCGACTCTGCTATTTCGACACCGACACCTGTACTTGTCATTCAATGGATCTTTTGTTAATAGTTAGAAGATTCTCTATGGTAGAAATTCGCGTTGTGTAGGCCATTAGCAGATTTCCTATTAGTTAGGAATTTCTAAATATGATGGTCCTTTCTCCTCGTCCTGACATGTCCAGGTTGAGGCACAAATACACATGCCTCAATAAGGGCGAGAGCCTCATGTTTGTACTTTAGTTGACACACCTTAATTGATCAATATGCCAATTACCCTAATCAAAGGGTGTCGTCAATTATAGTGCCAAATTGGGCCCTAACTAAATCGAGGTGGACATTGATTAGGATCATGCATTTGAGGTGTCTCAAGACATCCATTATGGGTGCTAACAACATCCTACTAGATTGCTTGACATATATATTATAATCGTCTTGATTGCTACAGGACGATAAACTTGATACAATATGATGAATTATTCTAAAAGATATGTTCCTTCTTCCAAATTGATGCATGTCTTGGATTGGGTATAAGCATAATCAAGTTTTTTTTTTCTTTTTTGAGTACAACATGTGGGAGTGAGGGATCGAGCTGACAACCTCTTGATTTGAGATATATGTCAATTACTGTTGAACTATGCTTTATTTAGCAAGTATAACTAAGTGTTAAAATCAGTCATAACCAAAATTGAGTCATATAGTGAGATATATTTGACCTATACTAGCATCGTTACCTAGAATTTTTATTAATTGCATTCTAGAAATTGTATACGAGAAGTATAATAGGCATTTATGTGAGGTCTAAGGACCAAACTAAAATATTTAACAACAAAAATATAAAGAGAAAATAAGAATGAAAACTCAAAAGCTAATTCCAATTAACACCCTCATCAATATTTATTACAAAAGCATGAGATTAGGCCCTATGATAAATGCCTAATTTGGTAAACTTAAAAAAGTTGACCGCAAAAGTATCGGTGCTAATTGACATATATTTTCGATTAAGAGATTGTGAGTTCGATCCCCCACCAAACATGTTGTACTAAAAAAAGTTGGCCACCTAATTAAGACCCTTAAAGGCCTCAAAATATTTTTCTCGGTCATCTATTTTGTCTTTTTCTTTATATTAATGTTTTATTTCTTTCTTTTCTTTTAATACGGAGTGGAGGATTCAAACTCACGACCAAACATAGGTGTCTTAACCCGCTAAATTTTGTTCAAATTGACATATTGTTTTAATGTTTGTAACTTCTTTTAGAAGGTTCTTTTAGTATGATTATATTAAACTTTAAATCATTTTGGTCAACGAAGTTCTAAGTTTATTTCAATTTTTTTTAAGAAGAAAGTTTATTTCAATTTAATCGTTGAACTTCTAAAATATCACTAATTAATCGCTAATTAATTTTTAAAAATACAATCATTTTTGTTTCTTTAATTGTTATTAATATCATTATTCAGTAGTACCTCAATCAACTTTGTACCTCCAATACAAGCTCACATTCTAAACCACAACATTATTCATTGAAACAATTATTTTTAAAATAAAATAGTAAAACAACAAGTAGTAGAATAAAACTGAAAATCATAATGGTTAAGACAAATAACATTCATTAAACTGAAAAAAAATATTATTATTATTTTTTTTAATATCTATGCATTGACATAGACATTTCAAAAATTTAAAGACAAAAATAATATTTAAACTGAAAAATATTGCACACTTTAATAGTATATTATTTATTATTTGTAAAAAAATGTGACAAAAAATATTGAAAAATATATTTAATTTTGTACTTTTCTATAAGCAATCATTTAGTCCATATAATTTAAGATTTGTAACGATTTAATCGGATTTCTTATAAATGTAGATCAAATATCAAATCATTTTTTTACTAAATACTAAAAGTCAATACTAGAACATTTTTAACAACAAATGTTTAGTATTTAAAAATTGTCAACTATAGGCAGTATACGATGACCTACTATTTTTTATTCTGCCGTGGAAATAAATATCGTTTAAAAAGATATAAATTAAATACTTAAATATGTGTTAATTATATATGGTTCTTCTATAATAAAAAAGAAAATATCAATTTCTTTGGAATATTCCTTTAAACAAACATCTATTCCTTTAAACCAACATCTCATTCGAAATACTTATCTAAGTCTAAGATCTAATTCCACCCAACTCATAAATGCCCAAGTTACACAAACATGTGACGTAACCACGTCTCCTAACAAAAATTGAAAGCAACCTATTCAAAGATCAACAAAGGTACAAAACGTAGGTTGTCGATTTTATAAAAGTGAGTTTCTATAACCTATGTTTATGTAGCTTGTATAAAACTTAACAAATTTGTACCATTTGATCGAGATAAACAAACACACGTACCAAACACACCAATCCGACCTTCTTAACCCGAACATACTCAAGCATAACCCGTAACTCGAACCTATTCGAAGATCGACAAAGGTACAAAATGTCAGTTGTTGATTTTATAAAAGTGAGTTTCTATAACCTATATGTTTATGTAGCTTGTATAAAGCTTAACAAACTTGTACCATTTGATCAAGATAAACAAACACACATACCAAACACACCATTCCGACCTTCTCAACCTGAACATGCTCGAGCATAACCGTAACTCGAAACATCCCAACAGAAATCTAAACTCATTAACCTCTCATTTACAAAAACAGAACCAAAACATAGCCCCTAAAGTACTCTAAATTATACTCAAACCCTTTGGAAGACAATCTTCACACCATCTGCAGGCTCCACAATCATTCTATAAGAAGGACAATGGCGATAATCAGGAGACAGTGAGAATCTAAACTTTGAAACTACCATGGAAACGATGATCTTCAACTGAACCAAGGCGAAGTTCTTCCCTAAGCACAGTCTAGGACCTGCCCCAAATGGCAGGTACGCCTGAGGGTACTTGCAGGCCTTCGCTATGCCGTTCACGAACCTCTCTGGCTTGAACTCGTTCGCATCCCCGCCCCATATTTCGGCATCTCTGTGCAGCATTGGAATCAATGTCCATATGCAGACACCCTTTGGAACCACCACGTCGCCAAGCCGAGTATCGACGAATGCCTCCCTTGCCACGAATGCCGCCGGTGGGTACAGTCGCAGTGTTTCTTGAACCACCATTCCAACCTACTCCCACATTTCAGACCATTATAAAATTATTGATCACTTAAAGTGTTTAAATTTTGTAATGATTTAGTCTCTTAAACTTTTTTTTTATAATAACAATTTAGTCCAACGATTGAATCTTGGGTTGAAAACTCTTTGGTTAGATCTTCCCAACGTGTGATTTTACTTTTGTGCATACATATGACTTTTGTTTGTGTACCTAGAATTTAAGCATAGGTGACTCTTACATTATAGAAATTTTTCACAATAATGACTAAATCATTACAAATTTTGAACTAAAACACTTTTAGTCCTCTAAAATCAATTTTAATCCTCTAAAATCAATTTGACGTGTTTTAGAGAAAGATGTTACCGATTTGAGTTGAGAGATCGCAGCTGTGTCGGGGTGGCCATCGGGGCAAGCTTGCGCGAGCTCGGAGCGGATACGATCTTGCCACTTGGGGTGGAGGGCGAGGAGCATCAAGGACCAGGTGGCAGCAACGGCGGTGGACTCATGGCCAGCGAAGTAGATGCTCTTGCAGTTGTCGACGATGAACTTTTTCGAGGAGTCGCTGCAGCCTCCTACGGTCGGGTCGCTCATGGCAGCCTCCATGATCAGCTGCAAGAGATCCTTCTCTGACGACGACTTCGTTTTGGCGCATTCTTGTTGCCGCTGCTGAACAGTCTCCCATATTAATGACTCGATCTCCTTCTCCAGCTTTTTTATTCTTCTGTGCTTGCTTGGTTGAAAAAATCTGTCGCTGAAAACAGTTGTATTTGTTTTTGTTTGTGGCCAACGTTAGCAAATGTTGGTTCATAAAATTAACAAATAATTAAATTATAAGTTTGATCATCAAAACTAGTTTGATAATGTGACATTTTGACGGAGATACATATCAATTAGACTCAAATTAACTACACGCTGGTCATATAACTTAAGAACTTATACTAATATTAAGGATCCGTTAGTAATTCGTTTGTTAGATCAAGTTTTAAGAAACAAAAGCATTTGATTATTGGTAATTGTCAATGTCGGAGGCGAATCCTGGCCTGCCACGTGTCACGATCGAAAAGGTGGGCTGGTTAAACACGCAGGCGAAGTGAAGAAAGCGGCTCCAAAATACTCAGGTCGGCAGTCAGGGTAGGACCAATAGTGCCGAGCTGAGCTGATGCAGAGTCCGTAACAGTGTCCCTTCCGTGCCCGACAGCACGTCGTGATTTCAGGGTGTGTCAGAATCCCTGCCGGGCCCAGTTTCTATAAATAAAAACTCTTGCCTTAAATGCAAGGTACGCAATCTTAAGTAGACTCGGCAAGTTAGCTCGGACTAGAACTAACTTGCTCGTCGGAGTGCTAACTTTGTTTTGCAGGTCTCAGCAACTATTCAAGGGAGGTGCGGGACTATTGGCTATAGCTCGTCCTGAGCACACCGATCTAAATCGTGTCCGAGCTCAATCAATTTCGGGCTCAAATATCTGGCGCCGTCTGTGGGGAAGACATATCTAGAAGTCAGCCTCACCTTTTGCAATCTGAGCCAATGGCCCAAACCCGCTCCCAACAGTCACGATCTCAACTTTCGCCCACCCGCTCTCCAATGAGGGATGCGGTCACCTCCCGAGCCCATCCTCGACTCACGTATTCTCAGGTGGCAGGAACTCCCGTCGTCAAACAACGACCCCACGCGGGGGCGGTCAAGGAGAATGGAGGTCGGCCGGCCACATCCGATCCAGTAGCAGTCCGGGATTTCCACCTCGCCTCAGATCAGTTCCCGCCACTGCAACCTCAGAGAAACGGGTTGCCACCCCGCGCACCTCGCCTGCGCCGTTGGGGAAACACAGGTGCACGTTTCGGGGCAAGTGCTGATGCGGGCGTGGACCCCGTCATGGTAGCCGACGTGATCGCCGAGCTCAAGGAAGTCAAAGCAAGGCTTAAGGCGGTCGAGAGAGGCAGCGAGGTGTCCGGCTCTTCTGTCTCCAGGGATCCCATGCGAGGAAAGGGACCGATGCATCCTACCCAAAGAACGGAGTATCAGTTCCGACCCCGCAGGGAGGCCCGAGCTGGAGCACCCTCGCAAAAGCCACAACGAGTGAGGACAGGCAGTCCCCTGGAAGCACAGATTCACGACCGCCCTCGGCAGGACGATCGGGTCGAGGGCCGGCGCTCGAGGATTCGACCAATTCGGACTCCCTTGGCATTTTTCGATAACTCCAACGCCCATCAGGGCCGAGGTGCCAAGACGCCGAGGCGACGAGTAGTGGCACCCGGAGATCGGGAGTATTCGGTTGACGATGAGGAGGAAAGCCCAGTGGTCGACGTTCAAGAGAGGTCCTCCCACGCTGACCGTTCGTTCCGGTCTGAAGTGGACCTCCTCCGGGATCAGTTTCAGAAGGAGATAGAAGATCTCAAGCGACAGTGTAGGCCTGTGGATCTGCATCGCGTGGCCGAGCAAGAGGAACCGCCTTTCTCCCAAGCAATCCTGGATGCGCCTATCCCACCGAGGTTCAAGGCTCTAATCATGAATTCTTACGACGGATCTGGAGATCCGATCTCCTACGTAGAGGTGTTCGAGGGGAAGATGGATTTCCTGGCAGCAAGCGACGCAATGAAGTGCCGAGCATTTCAAATAGCCTTGGAAGGCTCGGCAAGATTGTGGTACCGACAGTTAAAGCCCCAGTCCATCGACAGTTACCAACAGCTGAGGAGGTTGTTCATCAATCAGTTCTCAGCTCGGCAGTTGTTGAAATTGCCACCCTCTCACCTCGGAACAGTAAAGCAACGGGACATCGAGTCCTTGATAGAGTACATCGCTCGATACATGGACGAGCATGTCAAAGTGGTAAGTTGCACCGATGACATCGCCATGATGTACTTCACCACGGGCTTGAACGACAGGAACCTGGCGATAGAGTTCGGAAGTCGACCACCGGCCTCCCTGAACGAGATGCTCGCTAGAGCTCGCCAGTACATCGACGGCTTGGAGTTGTGGAAAGCCAATGGAGCTCGGCGGAGCAACCGTGGTAAAGATCAGGACCAAAAGTCCCCTCTTCCCAAGAAGCAGCGCAGCGGCGGCTGGAGCTCGTCTCGACGGGCCGACGACAGTAAGAGTAGAAGCCATCGGGACGAGAAAGCCCCTTCAGACCGTCGGTGGCTGAAGTTCGACAAGTTCACTCCGTTGAATGCCTCAATCGCGGAGATCTACGCGGCAGCCGAAGACACCGACCTGGAGGCACTTTTCGCAGCCCCGGAAAAGCTTTCGCCGACCTCCAGGGAAGCGAGACAAGCGGCTCTACTGTCGATTCCACAAGGATCATGGCCACGACACTTCACGCTGTTTCCACTTGAAGGAGCAGGTTGAGGATCTGATCCGGAGGGGCTATCTGAAAAAATACGTCGGCAGGCGTGAAAGGGCGGAGCCAGGGGGGTCGGCTCAAGAGGACAAGCAAGAGAAATCACCCCCGCCAAGACGGAAGGAAGATCGACCCACCGTTATAAATACCATCCATGGGGGCCCAAGTGGGGGACAGTCGGGGCAGAAGAGAAAAGCTCTGGCTCGGGAAGCAGCACACGAGGTCTGTACCTCGTACCCCAAGGAGCCTGGGATGCCGATCTTATTCGACGACCAAGACGGCGAAGGAGTGCACATGCCCCATAACGACGCCCTAGTAATCGCCCCACTCATAGATCACGTGAAGGTGAGAAGAGTTTTCATCGACGGTGGAGCGTCGACCAACATCTTATGGTTCTCGACCTACACGGCCTTAGGGTGGGAGAAAAAGCACTTGAAGCTCAGCCCGACGCCATTGGTCGGCTTCGCGGGGGAGTCGGTGAGTGCGGAAGGATGTGTCTCGCTCCCTGTTACCATCGGCGAGGGAGATCAACAAATAACTAAAGTCGCAAAATTTGTTGTGATAGATTGGAGCTCCGCGTACAACGCCATAATTGGTCGGCCCTTGATTCATGATCTCAGGGCAGTCCCGTCTACTTACCACCAGGTCTTGAAGTATCCCACCTCGGCTGGAGTTGCGACAGTCCGGGGTGAGCAGAAGACGTCCAGAGAATGCTACGCCGCTGCGATGAAGGGAACAACCACTTGTGCGGTGGTTATGAGCGCGCCCAAGCCGTGTGACGACGAACCAGAGCCGAGCCGTGGCACCCCAGCTGAAGAACTAGAACTTGTCCCCCTACTGGGGCCGGAAAGGCAGGTCAGCATCGACAGCAGACTCGGGGCCGAGGTGAGAGAGGAGCTTGTCGGTTTTCTAAAAGCAAACGCTGATGTGTTCGCATGGTCTCATGACGACATGCCGGGCATAGACCCCAGTGTAATGGTGCATAGACTTAATTGAAATCCTAGCTATAGGCCTGTGAGGCAAAAGCGTCGGCCTGTCGACGCCGAGCGAAGCAATGTAATTTGTAAAGAAGTCGAGCAGTTGCTACGAGCTAAATTCATAAGAGAAGTTCATTACCCCGCGTGGCTATCTAATGTAGTTTTAGTTAAAAAGTCCAACGGCAAGTGGCGCGTCTGTATTGACTTCACGAGCCTCAACAAGGCGTGTCCGAAAGACAGTTTTCCCTTGCCTCGGATAGATCAGCTCGTCGACGCAACGGCAGGGTATGAACTCCTCTCCTTCATGGATGCCTACTCCGGGTACAATCAGGTTCGGATGCATGTGCCCGACCAAGAGCATACCGCCTTCGTTACCGACCAAGGGTTGTATTGCTACAATGTCATGTCGTTCGGTCTGAAGAATGCCAAGGCGACCTACCAGCGGATGGTCAACATGATGTTCGCCAAGCAGATCGGAGGCGAATCCTGGCTTGCCACGTGTCACGATCGAAAAGGTGGGCTGGTTAAACACGCAGGCGAAGTGAAGAAAGCGACTCCAAAATACTCAGGTCGGCAGTCAGGGTAGGACCAATAGTGCCGAGCTGAGCTGATGCAGAGTCCGTAACAGTGTCCCTTCCGTGCCCGACAGCACGCCGTGATTTCAGGGTGTGTCAGAATCCCTGCCGAGCCCAGTTTCTATAAATAGAAACCCTTGCCTTAAATGCAAGGTACGCAATCTTAAGTAGACTCGGCAAGTTAGCTCGGACTAGAACTAACTTGCTCGACGGAGTGCTAACTTTGTTTTGCAGGTCTCAGCAACTGTTCAAGGGAGATGCGGGACTATTGGCTATAGCTCGTCCTGAGCACACCGATCTAAATCGTGTCCGAGCTCAATCAATTTCGAACTCAAACAGTCTTGTTTCTCCTTATAAAAAAATGTTTCTAAAGGGTAGAAATTGGGAAAAAATATGTTTTTTTCTTGTTCATCTTTTAATGTTTTGAAAAAATCATAAATAAGAATATCATTTTATCATTTTTTTACTTATAAAATATATGATAAATTTTAAAAATAAATATAACATACAAATTTTGAATATTTAATTTAATTTATTTTTTAATTTGAAAGTTTAGCGAAAACAAAAACAAAATACTTACCAAACATCTTTTTTTAAAAAAACAAGAAATAAAAAATAATTACCAAACATAATTATTTTTTTATTTATTAAAGAACAATAAATAGAAACGATAGGGCCATAATTGGCTTTTTTTAGTGAGTAGAATTTATTTAAAATTCAATAGAAAATAAACTATTGAGATAAAGCTAACGTCTGGAAGTCAGTACTTTGTAATATTTTGTCAAAAGAAAAGGACTTTGTTCTTAATTATCTACTCTTAAGAATTAAATTTGTGCTTTAGTTAATTATCTTTTATTTTATAAATCTTATATGAATTTTAAAAACTAAAAACAATTTTTTTTTTAACTAGGGGTCGGTTTGGATGTCTTAGTTTGAATTAAAAATAGAAAATAGTATTTTAATGTAGGATACTTGTTTGATTGAATATTTTTTAAAAATATACTTCAATGTGAAAAAGAAAAAAAATTTCTAATAAATTTTGAAATTAAAAAAAAAAAACTTAAAAAAACTCATCTACTAAACAAATAATAATAATAAAAAAAAACACTCAATCAATCTAATATATATACTAAAAAAACCTCAAAAGATATTTTCTTAAAAGACAATTGAAAGGAAATTTTACTCATTGATGTAGCCAATATATTGCACATTTTTCGATTTTGCCAACCTAAATATAAGTAAGGTCTCCTTTAAAATCTCATAACCACATTTATACTCTCATATATATTAATGAGCTGAATTATAAGTTTATTCTTCAATTTTTCAAGTTTGCTTCTAATAATCTTTTAAATTTTAAATGGTGTATAATAAATCCTTAAATTTTAAAGAGTATCCAACGGGTCCTAGGTTTTTAAATTTGTGTCTAACAATTTCCTAAATTTTTTATTTTGTATTAAGTAGTCGTTGATTCATTCGAAACTCCGAATTGAAAATTTGGGGATACTTATTAGATAATTCTTCAAGTTTAGGGGCTAACATTATAATTTAACTTCACACACGACTAAATTACAGAAAATACTCCTAAACTTTGTTATATGTCTAAAAAAATATTCATATCATTTAAAAGTTTAAATACTATCCTGGACCTTTTACAAAGGTTTTAGAAATACCGTTTGAACACAAATTTGAACGAAAAATTGATAGGGTAGAATCTCAAAAACATGACTAAGTAAAGAAACGTGGACTAAGATATCCTTTTTAAAAAGGAGAAAAAGCTAAATTATTTTAGCGAAGAATAATCCAAAGAAGTTTCTGTAAATTTTAGATTTTGATGGAATGACCCGAAATGAGAAATGTTCAGTTTGTAATTAGTTTTGGATTAAAAGGTGAAGAGAGAGAGAGAGGAACCTGAAGGAAATGTGACCAAAGGAGAAATTTCCTTCGCTAACCAACTTCTGAAGATCCCTAAGCTTGGAGAAGATCTCCTTCCCCTTGGCGTAGGAGCTCCCGAAGCAAGCCCTAGAAATCACGTCCGCCGAGAACCCCCTCAGATCCTCATCCACGTCGATCTCCGCCGCCCCTCCTCCGCCGTCGATCCTCCCCTCCCACCGCTCCAGCACCGGCTCCGCCGCGCCCGCCATGAGCGCCGCCATGGCCCGGACCCGGTCCATGAAAAACTCGGGCGCCATGATCTTGCGCTGCTGCGCCCAAACGGCGCCGTTGGAGCGGACGATGCTGTCGCCGAGGATCGGGGCGAGCTTCTTGGTCACGAAGCAGGGCTTTCCCAACTCCAGATTCCCGCTCAGATTCAAATCCTTCACCATCTCCACCTTGTTCGCGTACAGATGCTGCCTCCCCCCCGTCGTGTACGTGTACAATGGGCCTGCACTTCCAATTCCAGCCCAATTCAATTCATGGGCTCAGAAATTCTCTCTCAATTTTCAATTTTCAATCTTGTGCCTAAGTCGGCCCCGAAAAATTTGTAAATTTTAAAAAAATATTGGATAGGTATATGGACACAAAGTTCAAAGTTTAGGAT
Organism: Momordica charantia; assembly: GCF_013281855.1. Classification (NCBI taxonomy): domain Eukaryota; kingdom Viridiplantae; phylum Streptophyta; class Magnoliopsida; order Cucurbitales; family Cucurbitaceae; genus Momordica; species Momordica charantia. Next base: position 24,086,478 of record NW_028275167.1, on the reverse strand, counting down.
TCGTGTTTCTTATTTTTGTTTCTCCATTTTTTATTAAAAAAAATAGAATTGTACGACCATCTTTTCCAAAATGAAGAAATTGTTTTTGTTGTTTTTAAAATTTTTATACAATTTTGAACATGTTTATGAAAAATGAGAAATAAAAAATATAAATAATTGTCAAATGTTTAGATTTGTTATCAAAATTGAAAATAAGAAAAAAGAAATGGGAACATGAACAAACAAACCCTTAAAGACATATTAAAAGAGCTTTTAAAATTTAGGACCTAGCAGACTCAAAGTTGAAAATCTAGAGACGTGCTAAACACAACTTTAAAAGTTTCATGTATAGACTATATTTATAATTTATAATTTTTTTTCCTTATTATAGAAGAAATCATTTGTTGAGTGGACGGCTTTTTTTAATGAACAGTGTTCAAAGGTTGAACAAATGTTTCTTTTAACAATAATCACGAAAATTATTATATTTTAAAAACGGCCATATATCTCCATATATCTCTACTTCTTTTTTCAACATAAACACTAACAATAAGTTCGCCAAAAACTCTTATATTTTTGGTTGTTGTAAAATTAATCCCTAATTTAGGTGTGCCTCTATCAATTCATAAAATAAAAAAAAATCAATATGCTTTAAAACAATTTTATATGAAATTTGACATCAACCAAACGATGGGTCGATTGATATATCAAATCGACCAATACTTATATAGTAATTATTTATCATTTCAACGATATAAATTCCGTAGAATCGAAATACAAACTTGAAAAATATAATTGAAATTTTTTTTATAAAATTTAAGAACTAACTCGAAACTAAATTTATAATTTAACTGGAAATTAGATTAAAAGAGATAAGCCCAAAGGTGGAATTTATTTACCGTATTCTTTGGTCCACTTGACGAAATAGGGGAAGAGAGTGGAGGTATAATCGTGAGCCACAATCGCCGACGCCTGATTGGGCGGCGCCGCCACCGCCGCCTGCAGCTGGATCTTCTGCATCTCGGGCAAGTTCCCGTACAGAACCGACGGCGGAGGCCCCCACACGCCTTGCGCCCGGAGCTTCCGCCTCACCTCCGCGGTCTTCCTCCACACCGTGTAGTACAAATAATGGACCAACACCGCCACCGCCGCCGGAAAAATCCACCTCAAAGAAACTCCGGCAACCACCTCCATCGCACCCTTTTTTTTTGGGTTTATTTCTCTCGACAATTATTGTACAAAGTCAGAGTGAGAGTCTCTCTCGTATGGGGTGTGTGTATATAAAAAAAAGTCAAATGGGAGGCTTTGAATATTGTAAATTAAATTACAAGATACTAAAATTTCATTGATGTATCTAATAGGTCATAAATTGTAAAAAATGTGGATGAGGCGATTGAGAACTCGTTTGATAACGTTGTTAATTTTTGGTATCTTGTTTCTAGTTTCTAACTTTTTAAAAATATAGACCTTTGGTAACTGTTTTTGTTTATTATTTTATTTCGAAGAAATGTTTTCAAAACTGTTGAAATTTTACCAACAATGACATAATTTCTTTATCTCTTGTTCCTATTTTCAAGGATAAAATTATCATTTTTGACATATAAAATAAATAACAAATAAAAAATTCTGAAAAACTAATCTTCAGTTAAAATGAAACAGTAAAATTCTATTTCAACTTTCAAATTTATATATGTCAATTACCGTTGAGCTATGCTCACAAAAACATATCAAACGGCGTCTAATAAACTATTGCACTTCTAAAAATTTAGAGATCGATATTAAAATTTTATTCTTAAAGTTTAAAAATCGTCTAATAAACTAATGTACTTTTAAAAGTTTAGAGATCAGTATTAAATTTTTAAAAATTTTAAAATTTATTAGACATAATTTTAGTCCGATGACGTAAGAGAGAGAGAAAAGAGATGAATGTGATGCAGAGGAAGTGAAAAGTACGTGGGAGGGGAAGGATTAGCGTTGGACGGAAGAGAGAGAGAGATGGGACCCACTTGACATGTGCAAATTGAGAGACTTTGTTTATAGGGTTGTTCACGGTTTGGGTTGGGGGTAATTTTTGGATCACCCAGAAAATTTTGGATTGGGAATTTGTGGGAACCGTCGGGTTGTAAAACGATGGCCAACCCAACCCAATAAATTCGGATTGGGTCGGGTTCTTTTTTTCTTTTTAATTTATCAATTAATTTACTTTTATTTTGTTTATAACATGGACAAAAAAAATCAAAATCTTAATTTAAGCATCAATTCAAATCCTAATTGAAACCAACATGTAAGTCCTAATTTAATACAAATTTTAAAATTTTACATTATCCAAAGTTTATCTAAAGTCCAAATCCAAAATTGAAACCCAACATGTAAGCCATAATTCAGCAATATTCAAATCTTACACCTTATTATAGAGAGAGATGGGGGAGAAGATGATGAAATTGAAAATGTTAGAAAAGAGAGAGAATCAAAAATTCAAAAGGGAGAGGATTGAATTGAGACCTAAATCAATGGTTTAGATTTAATGAAAAAAAAAAACTTTTAATCTCGGGTCGGGTCGGTTTGACCCGAGATTTTCAAGGGTCAACCCGATACCGACCCAACCCAGTCGGGGTGAGATTTTTCCAACCCAACCCAACCCAATGTTAGATTCAACCCGTACCCAACCCTTATGGATTGGGTTGGATTCGTCGGGTTGTCGGGTTCCTTGAACACCCCTACTTTATTATGACTTATGAGTATATAAATTTGTATTTTTCTCTTTTTAAGGGGGAGAGAGAGAGTATTATAATTTTGATATTATTCTAATTGAAGAAAGTAAAGCAATAAAGGGGAAAATGAGGAAGGTTTTTCAAAGATTCTTTTTACCCTTTTTTTCTTTTCAAATGACAAAATTAGAATAGGGTAGAGTTTAATTAAGCTAGCAATATTGTGATTAAAAGAAAAAATGGTGGGTTTTGTATATATTTATAAGATGATCACACTTCTAAAGTACGATTTATAAGTATGGTCATAAGGGTGGTTTTCAGTCAGGATTTGACCTGTATTTTCTTTTTGTCAAAATGAGAGAAAGGTGGCGTTGCATGAAAGAGATGGTGTAACTTTATGTCTAGCTTGTAATGTGAGAGATCGGAACATTGCATGAAGGAAAGAGAGTGATAAATTGTTGTTCATAAGAGTGAGAGGGAACCTTCCATGTTATCTTGTATATGTGAGAGACATCTTTAGAGATGACAATGAGACAAGGTGGGGTCAGAGATGTTTTCCTCGTCTCTGTGTCATCATGGAAAAATTAACAACGCTAAGCACTGTATTGCATGAAGGAGAGAGAGAGAAATTCATATGTGAGGATGAGGATTCGAACTCACAACTCTTTTAGTCAGAAATGAGTACGTTAACTAATACAGCTACGTATCGGTTAACAACTTGAAACAATGTAGGGTTTATATATAAATCATGTCCAAATATTACGAGGGAAGCAATGGAAAACTATTATTTGCGTAGTCAAATTGCATAAGAATTACCACATGTGACAACTGCGGATAAGCATTAAAATCTTGTTTAGGCTGATCTCTGACATGGTAAAACCACCATATTTTTGTCATTAATTACCAAAAAAGTACCCTATCATGAAATTTTATTTAAGCTGCAAACTTTTTTTTCCCCTTCAAAATTAATTTATTTGAGGCCTGCTCATAGAGTTGGGCGGGGAGGCGATACTAGTTATCGGGTCAGAGAGACGCTTTAAGATCTCAGTTTGCACCAACCAGAATTTCAGTTCTCACCAGGAGCCGACTGTGATTCTTCTTGTTCCGCTGTGAATGGTCTCGTTGGGAAAGAGTACGGCGGATTTTTCACCTTTCTGTTTCAGTAGTGTTTTGTGTCGTAATTCTACTTAACCCCTATTCTCCTTTCATCCGGAACTGCCGTAACTTGGGTTCATCATGCTATACTCGCGGGGAAGGAAAAACGAGCAGCGATTCTGTAACCGCAGGCAGTTCAAACCCGACAACATGATGGCCGCGCACGAGACCACTTCGATGTTGAGTCGGGATTTTTCTTTAAAATATGTTGTTTCTGACTTTGAATTATTTTAGTTTTTAAACTTTTATCATTGAAATTTCAAAAATAACTATTTTAGTCCTTATTATAATTTTTAGCTATCTCATATATCTAACCAAAATTTATATATCTCCAAGTCACATATTCAAAGTCATATTATCCATATCTCTAATTAAATATAATAGACAAAATAATAGTAAGAAATAAAATGATTTTTCTTTTTCAATTTGGGAACTAAAATAAGACCTCTTAAAAGTTTGGAGTCTAAAAATAAAATAAACTTTTGAAATTTTAGAAATTAAAATAAACATTTTGAAAATTCATTGACAAATAAAATAAATTTGAAAGTTTATTTTTCTCTTGAAATTCCAAAATGGGATTTAAAGCCAATCATTTGTAGAGTGTTTGGTTCACCATTTAAAATTAAAGTTTAATTGATTTTTGGTATTTGAGTTTGTTCATTTTATTGATACACCCAATCACATGGATAACATAAATTTAAACTAATAAATACTTTTTACACTAGTTAGATATCTTTTTATAGGAGTAATGGGTTAGTCTAAACATGGTTAAGCTTCTCATATAAATATTTTTTTAGTTCAACAATTATTGGTGCGAGATTGAGCGATGTTTAAAGGTACCTTCTTTACTAAGATACATGTTCGGATTGTCAATCTTCTTTTATATGATCAAAGATTCAGATGAATCGCTACACTCATATTTATAATATTACATTCTAAAAAGTAAATAATTTACGTGCATAAATAATTGATGATATAGATCAATCATGATTAAACTTGACTACAATATGATATTAGTCGTTATGAATTCTACCTACTTTTCATTTATTTTTACTATATTTATAATTTCGTTTATGTGCACTATTTTATCTGAACTATGCTAAATTTACAATCACTCTCACTTACCAAACTCACATTTATTAAGATTGTGACCAAACATATGCCTAAGGGAGATGATGAGCAATCATTTAAATTTGTGAGAATACTTAAGAAGGGGAATGAATGGTTGAAAGAAATGAAAACTAGAAAGTGAAGGGGTATGTGTGTCCATACTCCAAAGTAATAAACCTGAGCATGATAGGCACCACATATGCATTTAATGAATTGAAGCTTTTTACTTAAAAAGAAAAATAAAATTAAAGCAATTTTTATAAATTGAATTATATTCAGGTTCGAAAAAAAAAAAAAAAAAATATATATATATATATATATATTCTTATTATTGATGAATGTTGTAGCTTTCCACATGTCATGTTTTCTATAGATGTGACAAGGAGGGTGACAAGCAAGTCTTCAATATAAATTAACGATTTTGGGATAATTATACAACCTAATTTCCTCTATTTTTCATTCAATTTGAACTCTAATAAAATCACTTAATTTATAATCTTTCTCATATATGTTATATCAAATATCAATTCATCAAACATGAATATAGAAAATTATTAATATATACATACGCCACGAAAATTTTATACCACAAGAATAAAAATAAAACCAAATTCAAATCATTAAGGACCGAAACCCATATTTAACTTTAAAATTAATATTATTGTAGGTAAAAAGGTTGAGGTGGGAATGAAAAGTAATGAATGAGGGGAAATTGGGTGGGAGGGGTGAGGGATGAACAGGGGTACTAAATAGTGTTAACGTATCAATATTTCCATCGACATAAATTGATTATACTGTAAAAATATTTACAAGATGTAAACGAGAAAAAATATCGCTAATACATAATACTGGTAACAAAGATTTTTAAAATAAATAGAAAGCGTAAAATATTTATTTATTAATATTTTTTCACAGATATTATTAAATATTAGTATTTTATAAATGTTTCTATCAATATTACTATAAAATTGACACCTCCATGTAAATACTCGAACTTCGAGATGCAGAATCCAAAGGCATATGTTTATTGAATTCAATCTCTTTATCATTATCATTATTATATTTATTTATTTATTATTTTTTTTTCTTTTTGCAGAAGTATATTGAATTGAATTAGGGAGGCAGTGAAGTTGAGATGTTGACTACGTTTCCCATTGGGGCAAGGATTGGATTGGGACCACACTCTTCGCTAATGTTTCCGTAATTTAAATAAAAATAATATTAAATATATAGAAATTTTAGAAAATAATTGCAAATATAATAAGTTCGTGTGGTCGAGAGCAAGACATATATCATTAACAAAAAAAATTTCAAATTCTTAGGATACTATTAAATAAAAATAATAAAATATAAAAAATTAAAAGACCTATGAACTAAATAGACAAATTCTAGACAATCTAAACATAACTCAACTGGTTAAGATACTCTAACTAAATGTTCATGTATTTGAATCTTCATCCCTACGTGTTATATTAAAAAAAAAACGGACTCAACTCTAAAAATTTAGAGACAGCCAAAAATATTTAAATACTATTTTGGTTGATATAGTTTCGACTTTGTTCATTTTGGTTCATGTAATTTCGACAATGTCTATTTTGATCCCTGTAATTTCAAATTTTGTTTATTTTAGTTTTTCTGTATTTCGAAACGTCTATTTCAGTCCATGTGCGGTTTAAAAAGGGATCAATTTGGTCCCTATTTGTAGAACTTTAACACAAATTTTATACACAACGTAAACATATCTTCATTACAAATTTATGACGATATTTCAAGAAAATTTAGGGCTCGTTTGATAACGTTTTTGTTTCTCGTTCCCGTTTCTTCATTTTAATAAAGAAAAATGAATTGCATGGTCCCAACATCCGTGAATTCAAATATGATAAAACAATGTTTTTATTTACGTTTTGGTACAAAATTGGAAATAGAAACAAGAAAAAAGACTTGTTTTTGTTGTTTCCAAACTTTCTATACAATTTTGAGAATATTTTTTTTAAAAAAAAATGAGAAATAAGAACATAGTTAATTGCAAAATGCTTATATTTCTTAAAAAAAATTAGAAACTAGAAAAAAAAAAACAGGAACGTCACCAAACGATCCTTAGTAAGTGAAAAGCCGCGCTAAAACTAGGAATTCAAAGAAAATGAAAATGAAATAATAAAAAACAAACCTACCTAAAATAAACAAAAAATTATATTGTGTTAAAAATAATTCGAAAGAATTTTGGAAAGAAAAGGTAGCAATTAAAAAATTAGCTCCAAAATCCAATCTTATCTAGCTTTAGTACTGATTTCTGGGAAGTTCTAGTATAGTATAGGCCCATATAGCTGTACAACTCTAACAACTCCACACCCAATATTTAATGTACCACACATCACTCTCAATACCCCATCCCTTTTCAAATCCAACACATATAATATACATAATACATTTTTATTATATTCATTGAACCATCACCTCCCTTCCCTTTCATACTCTTTATTCCTTTTCTCTCTCTCTTCTATTTTAATATTGTTTTTCTACTCTTCAAAATAATACTTATTTTAGTCCATGAGAGTCGTCTATCTTTACCCGTCATGGGATCGTGTCACTTGATCTATGTGGCTCACATACATGTCCACGTGGATACCTTAGTCAAGTTTACCTATTACGTGATGGTCTCAATTTCGATTTCATCAAGTTTAGACTGATATATTTACTTTATTGAATTTTATTATGGCAATCTTTCACATTAGTTTGGTTCCTTATGGCCTGTTTGTTAATGGCATATTTAATGATGTTCTTGTTTTTTTTATGTTTTTAATTTTTTAATAAAGAAAAATAGAATTGCATGACCTCCAACATTCATTGAGTTAATAAAACAAAATCTTTATTTATATTGGAATGAGAAACAGTACACTTATTTTTATTGTTTCCAAAATTTCTATACAATTTTGAGATTGTTTCTTAAAAAAAAAATATGAGAAACAAAAAGGTTAGAAACGTAAAACAAGAAATAGGAACGATATCAAACGAGCCCTAATGTTTATGCTTCTTGTTTCTCGTTTCCAATTTTATTAAGAAATAAATCTAAGCATTTGACAACTATTTATGTTTCTTGTTTCTTTCTTTTTAGAAACATTCTCAGAATTGTATAGTAATTTGGAAACAACAAAAATAAGTTTTTTATTAGTTCCGATTTCTAATTGGTCCCAAAACATATCAATTCTTGAATGTGTTGGAGGCTATGCAATTTTATTTTTCGTTATTAAAAAAAAAAAGAGGAAACAGAAACAAGAACGAGAACGTTTTAAAATGAACTTTTAAATTTCAAATAGTTTATTTTAATTAGCTTACGCGCTTTGCATGAAAAACAATTTTGTCCCTTTCATTGTAAAACCTAAAGCAAAGTCTTTTTATTTACATGATGAATAGTTGTTTGTATATTTTTAAATTCATATGTGTAGTTTGTCTAAGTACCAACGAAAAATTAACACAATGACTAAAATAATTTTTTATAAAAAAACGAGTAACTTAAATAAAATATTTAAGAACTTATGATTGAAATTTTATTTAAGTAGGCTTAGAGAATAAAATAAGAGTGAAATTAAATTAAAACTATTTAGTTTTTTTTTGTAATTACAAATACTTAAGAGTCTACACGTCAAACTTTGCTTCATTAAAATTATGTATATTATGTTATATCACATGGATGATGGACTTCAAATGGTGTAATATAAAAAGATTTTTTAGAGAGAGAATTTTATATCGATATTTGATCCACGTGGGTCTTAGTGTCTAATTTGATCAAATCACTAGAAGGTATTTGGACATATTTTTTAATAAATTTTGTTTTCAGAAATTATTTATAGATGTACACCAAATCTCATCCCTAAATTATATAGAGTATGCTTCAATTATATTTTTGAATTTTAATTTTTATTGTAATATAGATAACCATGACACTCGAACTGATTTTAACCTGACTTTCAAATAATAAACGAACTCGCATATGAATACTATTTTTAGTACATTTTATATGAATAGCTTTTGCATATGAGTAGTTAATCTGAGAGAAAATTATTTTTATATTTGTTAAAATATATAACTGTATTTTTTTTACAGTAGGTAAATCTGGAAATTTGAATTCACGACTTTTTGATTAAAGATAAATACCTAAATACTTTAATCAATTAAGCTACGCTCATATTGGTTGTATACGTGTGTTTTTTAGCACTCTTATACCGAAACTTTAAAATAAATGAGTAAAACAGTTTTAAAAAATTTAAGAAGTACAAAGGATTATATATTATTGTTGTTTTTTTTTAATCTTCTATAATTTTATAATAGATTTTTTTGTGTGTGTTTAAAAAGGAATCCTCCACCGTCAACAGAATTTATGTACACATTTATTCCTACTATGAACTGTTCTTAAATAATTTGACTATAGGAAAATTAGGACTTAGGACCAGGGTTTAAAAGGTTGAGAGATATGTTGACATGCTTGACATCGATATAGGGGAAAAAAATCGATTTTCCCCCATGTCGACTCAAATATCGACATGTTATTTTTTTTCCTCTTCTCTTTTAAGGTTATTTTATCTTAATCATTTTCCTACTATGTCATTACAGTCTATAATTTCTCACAACCTCGATGATTATAATCTTAGTCTGTTCAATGAAACATTCGCATTTTAATACTGTACAAAGTATAACTAATAAGATTTGGAATTTGCTTTATTGATAATTTCTAATTCAATCTAGTCCTTAGTTACACAATTGAACAATATATGTAAAATATTGACATATATAAAAATTGAAATAATCTTAGAATTTTTAAAAAATAAAATATTATTATATATAAATAGTGGTGAAACATGAAGTAGAATAGATAACTTAATAAATACCAAAAAGATGATCTCGGAGGATCTAGTACACTATCTTGATAACTTTGATATAAATTACAATAGTTCTCCGAGGTCATCCTAGACTGAAAGTTTTGAAGGTAGTTGCTCAAATGAGTAGAATATGAAATACATATGGATTCCATTGGTGGATAATTTAGATGAATGACACAATCACGAGGTTGAGGTGTCTGGAAATTGTGTAAATTTGATTGAAAAGTTGGATTGATGATTGATTTGAAAATGTGTTTGAAAAATGTGTAAATTCAAATTTGAAATGAGAAGTAGGTAAAAAGTAAACAGGTATGAGTTAATTAGAATTTAGAAATGTGTTTGGAAACCAAGTCGGTAATTATCTCATTTCCGAATGAATCCTATTATGAAAAACACTAAAGAAGTAGTCAAAAGTTTACAATTAAAGTTTATAATTTCCACCAATCTTCATTAAAGAAAAAAAGCATTTTTTGATATTTCCATCAACATCAACATTTTCATAAGTAAAATGGTCATATTATTACATTTAATGGTTAAAGGTGATCAATTATAAGCTAATTAAGCTGCAATTCAAGTTTTATTTGTTAATTGAAAAAATTTCCATCAATTTCCACAATTTCCATTATTTTTTCCGAAATATCCAACGACATCGACATGTCCGTAAAATCGGGACCTCGACATTTTCATCGACATCGACATTTTGAATACTGCTTAGGACAGATTTAAAATCAAAATTTAAGACATGTTGAGTGTGCCTTGGATTCTTTTTTTTTTTTTTTCCTTTTCTATATTGATTTGTATTAAATGAATTTACTGAATATCTCTTTAGCAATTTAATCTTAAAAACCATTTTTAAATTAGCGATCCAAATAATAAAATTGTTGATTCAAATTTTAAATTTTAAATTTGAAAATAAAAAATTTTATTAAAAAAAGATGTAAACTTTCATATATATATATATTATTTCCTTTTATAAATTCATTTTATTTTTGTAAAAATTAAAATATACCAAACAAAATCTATTATGAACTATAATATTGTAAAATAATAATTATAACAAAATTGCAGTCAACGTTGAAGGGCCTTGGGGTTGACCCAAATATTTCTTTCGCTATATTATTCTCCTATAAACAGATCACACGTGGCTGGCAACTACTTTAAGGGTTTCTTTGGCATTTTTATAAATATTCACATTTCAGTGGGAAATTTTGGTTTTTTAAACCTTTATATTGGTTGTCATGTAAATTATCCCCTCAAGTTTTTTTTTTTTTTTTGTTTTGACAGCTACTATCCCTTTAAGTTAGTAGGTTATTCTTTTTTTTCTTTTTCTTTTTTTTCTAGTCGAGGATTCGGGCCAATTTGTGTGTACCTCGACTAATCTCACGATCGTCTTATTTTTCTTCATTTGGTTAAATAAACATATAAAAAATTAATCTCTAAGTAGGTGGTTATTGTAGAGTTTGAATTCTCCCTAAATTCTTTTGAATTATCTTTGGCCCTTTAGAGTTAGTATTTATGTTGAGAACCAAAATATATATATATATAGTATTTATGTTGAGAACACTGTCCAATCAGAAAAAAGTTACAAGTTTAGTCTTTTTTTCTAATAATATACCTAAATTCTAAAAATTTAATATATCATAAACTTTTAATTTTGTGTTTAACGTGATCATGACCATACAATTCAATGTCTGAGTTCGTAAATTTAAAATATATATATCTAATAAGTTAGGTTCCTTTCCGACCAAAAAAAACTTGAATTATTAGATATTTTTAAAGTTCATGAATCTATTAGGTGAAAAAAAAGAGACATGAACTAAACTTGTAGTTAAAAAAAAAAAGCCGTACTTACAACTTTCTTTCAGCCAAGTAGAGTGTTGGTAGATGGGATTTGATTGTTGGATCTTATTTAACCCAAATTACTTTATCTATGGGATGGATTCAATCCAAATCAACTCAACTATGAATTGATTAGATTGATTGGAGTTACTTGGTATAATTATTCAAATTTTTTGTTAAAGAATATTAGAAGTATTGGTCCCTTAAGGTCCAATTAACTTATTTTCAAACATTGATTTGAATTAGTTTATCAATCTCAATTATTTTTACTTTTATGAGAAAATAAACTCTAAAGATGCATACAAATGTCATTTTATTGCAAGTAAAATTATATTCATTTAAAAGAAGTTAAAAAAATATATTTTAAAAATTAATAATAAGTTTCAGATTCAATCTGTTCATATCAATCAACATAACTTATACAAACCATGTTTGGAGTGCTTTTAAAATTCAGTACAGTGCTAATACGAGCTTAACTTAGTGGTAATTGACATATATCGTCTATAACCAAGAGGCCATAAGTTCGAATCTCCCACCCCACTTATTCTACTAAAAACAATATAGTAAATTTCTATTGATATATCAACAGTTTTATGTATCCATGAGTTTGACTCCTTATTATAATCAAAAAACAACGAAATACAAAAAAGTATGAATAAAATATCACTGACGTTGCCAGTATGAACTTAGCTCAACGGTTAAAGCGCCTTACTCCTCAAGAGGTCGGAGGTTCAATTCTCTAATCCCACATTTGTTGTACTAAAAAAAATGACTAAGATTGCTTTATTTTAATAGTGTATTTGGGATGATATTTGAAGAAAGTATTTTTTTAAATATAGCAATTTTTTCTACCAACGCGTTTATAAAAATTACTAGTTTATAGCTTGTTCAGTATAGTTTTTTAAGTTATTTTAGATCACTAAAAGTGTCTGAAAAATATCTACAAGGTTTTGAAATAAAAGAAAAATATTTAAAAATTTCAATTTGCTTTTAAAAACAAACACTTTGAAAGATAATTATCCAATAAAATTATTTTAAAGTGATTGACACTCTTTCAATTTCGTACATGAGACATGATTACTCGTAAAAAAATGGATATACCAAACTTACTCTGATGTGGGTGAAAAGTTTATTTGTTCATTTAAATATTTTTTATAAATTTATTGATTTTTATTATTTTCAATAAATATCTATCTGTATCAAATATTTTATCGAATATTTCCATTGACATTTTCATAAAATTGAGATCTCGACATATTATAGTTGAAGGCTCGTAATGTTCTAGTTTTTTGTTTCCTTTTTTCTTAGAAACATAAATGTTTATTAATCGTTCATTTTCTTGTTTCTCATTTAAACTTTTTTAAAATTGTGCATAATTTTTTTAAACAACAAAATGAAGTTCATTGTTTTTATTCACCACTCATTTCTTAAAAAATATATAAATAAAAGTATTATTTTATTATTTTTAACTTATAAAATAAACAATAAAATATTTTTAAAATATAATTAAAACGTAAATTTTTTTGAATATTTAATTAAATAGTTAATTTTATATAAACTTTTACTTTCTTTTTTTTAATAAACATCTATGTTTTCTTTTTTCAATAAAAAAAAAATGAGAAATGGTTAACAGACACAATTCTGCTTTCTTTTTATTAAAAAGTGAAGAAACGATAAACAAAAAATAAAGAGTATGAAACTACGAAATTGAAAACAAGAAACAGAAACGTTATCAAACAAGTCTTTAATAACTTACTAATTAAATTGATCGAATTTTTTGAACATCCCTAACACCGAGCGCTAAAGTAGTCGGTTCTTGTTTTGAGTTAAAAGGAGAAGGAAAAGAACAAATGTTGAGATTTTGAACACCAAAATTTTGATAAGATGGGATTTTAGTACATCCACATACAGTTTGTACGATGAGGACAGCTGAAGTAGGGGACGTGTGTCAGTGGTGTTCCACCTGCCTCCTAATCCAATATCCCAATGGGTAACAATTGCTCGAGTTTTATATTAAAATATTCGTTGACGTGTCGATATCTATATCGGTACTTTCATATTATTTTTAGATTAATATTATATTTTGAATGTGTAGATAAAGATCCGACCTACTATATATTTACGTTTGAACCGTATTAAGTCGGTGGAGTTTCTGATATTGATAGTGGAAGTCAATCCATCTTTTAATGCGTTTATTGGAAAAGAAAAAAAAAGGTATTTTGACGTGTTTTTTTAATTTAATAATTTCTTATAGGATCGAATTGGAAAATTGGGAATGAAATAATAAATAAATTATATATTAGCAAATTACCTAATTAAACTCAACCCGAGAAATACTTGAACTCAATTCTCACAACGGTTCAATTGATCAAGATATTAGTATTTATATAAGAGATGGAGGAATATATGGTATCTTAAATGTAATAAGAGACTCAATTAAGGGAAATGATATTTTTAAATAATTTATTTAATTTTAAAAGAATATTTTATTGATGTCAATGTTTTAGAAGAGGTTATTAGGTTAAATAAGTATAGATTTACTTTAATTTAATGATTGTATCTATTTACTCAACTTCCATGATTCCTATATACGAAATTTTTACAGTTAACTAAATGATTTGGTGGCACGTCAGCAGACAAACATTGAAATTATATTACCAACACAATCTTTAAATTTTAAGAACCAAACTTAGAATTTAATATTTTTTTAATATTACAATTCAAATATGGGATGCGAGTTTGGATTTAGAAAAGTACTAATGCATCAATGAATCAATGAATTGTATTATAGATTAAATTTATAATTTATCATTTATAAAATTGATATCTCGATATTTATGTTAGGAAAAAGTACCTTCTTGACCTTGACTCGACTCTTTGATATTTATATTAGGAAAAAGTACCCTTTTGATCACTTCGATCCTTTCTCACTTTTCGAGAGTGAAGCGCTATGATCCATGGTGGAGTGTACTTCAGATGTAGTGCTTGGCTTAGGATCGTTCAAGTTATTAGTCGATGATTACTTTAGCTTGGGATCTATTTCTTTGATGTGTGCTAGTCACCTGCTCGGGTTGTGACTAGCACACATCGAATAACATTTTGAGCTACACGAGCCGTTTCATGTTTAAAATGTACCGACAATGATTTTTTTCATTTACGATCAAAACTGTTAAACTAAAAAACATCCATTGATTTCGCTCACAATAGAATTTAGGGTAAATTAATTTATATCGCAATCTCACTTATTTTCCAACTCAAATTTGCCACATCATCCACTCTAAAGCCCGATTATCTTCTTTTGTCAAATATTTAACATATATGTTAGTGAATCAACCATTTAAACCTATTTCTAAAAATTTAAGGGAAAAAATACATGATTTAAAAAATGAAGGGCTCGTTTAGTAAAACGTTTTTGTTTTTTTATTTTTAATAAAGAAAAATGAATTTCACGGCCCAACATCCATGAATTCAATTAGAATAAAACAATCTTTTTATTTATATTTTGAAACAAATCGTAAACGAAAACAAAAAAGAAAAAACTAGTCTGAGTTGTTCATAAAATTTCTATATAATTTTGAGAATTTTTTTTTTAAAAAAAGAGATAATAAAAAAAATATAACTAGTAGTAAAATGTTGAAGTTCAAATTAGAAATAAGAAAGGAGAACGTTAATGAGACTATGGTTGAAAATTGAATGGAAAATGAAAAAAATAGTAATTTTTCCTATATTTTACCCTTTTAATAGGGAAATATTTACCAACTACGTAAGGATTGGTATTAAATGCGACCGCTGACCAGTGACCGCTGCCCGTCCTTCTCTCCCAGAAGGCCAGAAACGTGGTACTGTCACGTGACCACTTGCTGCCACTCAAACCATGAGCCACTTTTTTTGAACCATTGGCTTTATAAACGATAAGATTAAACTTAGATATATATAATATTCTTAAATTTATTTAGTTTAATGTAAAAGTCAAATTACTATTCCGTCACTTATCTTTGATCATGAAAACAACCAACTTTGTGAAACCCAGACTTAGTGGCCAACGTATGCAAGAAATTGCATAGAGAAAGTAAAAAGTTTCGATGCTCAATCAATCTCGATTCGATCTATTGCTCTAGAGAGAACAATTTTACGTATTTGAAAAGTGAGGTGTGCGGTTCTATTTATAAGTGTTGAACTTTCGATAGTGGTTGAAGAACGTTTACGACCGTCCCATAAATCAGGATGTATTGTCAGAAAGATGGTTGAGTGTTTTATAATATAATTCATTCTTGTTGGCTGAGCTATATCCTTTTGGCTCAGGTACTCCGTGCCAAGCTATCTCTTATAGCTGAGGTACCTCTTATGGTTGAGGTACCTATGACCAAGGTATCTCTTATGTCGAGGTAGTTCTTACTAGTCCACATGCCATGTTGTTTGTTATCACCCAACAACTTACAACTGGAAATCAATATTAAATCGAAAGAACATAAAAATACAGGAGTTCGAATATAACACCTCTTGTTTTGATAAATCATTAATAAATATTTGTATTGTCATTTCCTTTCGATTGGGTTCGTTGATGGATTGGATCAGAGCAACAAAATATCACTAAGATGAACATAATATATTAGTATTAATAAATTTTAACTTAACAAGGGTGAAATACTTATTTGTTATGAATTTTTGTCTTCATAATTTTGTTTAGAAATATGTCTGACAAACGATATTTTTATTGATATTTTCATCCACATCCCATAAAATTGAAATATGTACATTTAAAACCTTAATTTTTGTTGTTAATATTTTTTGTCCAAACTATTTCTTTCTTTTTTTTTTGTTATTAGGTTATCAGTTGATCTTTAATTTAAATTATATTTTGGAGTTTTAAGTTTAAATTCTCATATTAAAAGTTGGAATCCTCATCTCATCCCTTATTCAAACTAAAAAGTAACGAATTTTGTCTATACTTTTAGAAGTTCAATAGATATAAAGTTTTTATATGTAAACAAATAAAGAAAAAAAAACCAATTACCATTGATTTCATACACCTTTACATCTAGTTTCTTTTCACAATTAATATTGTCTACCGAAGGATCTTATACCAATAGAATTTTGAGAAAAAAAATATATCAAACTTTTAATCTAATAGAAGAATATGATTGAACTTCATTCCAATTTGGAGTTTTGGGATGAGAAGTGAGATTTGATATTATTTTACAAAGCAAAAAAGAAGGTTAGGCTTTAATTAGATTTATGATCACTAATCTTAGTTGAATACTCTTCATAGTTACCAAGTTGGCAAGTTTAGCCTTCAAATCCAAAAATGGAACAAATTCAAGCATTTAGAACTTTGCTTTGGAAGGATTATTATTGGGTTTCATTGGGAAATAATCCTTGCTTATGGGTTTTCCAAGCTCCTACAAAATGGTAAAATCTTGTGGCACTTGACTTCTTTGTTAAATCACAGCTGCCTTTTGAAGATAATTAAATTAAAGGGTTTTGAAACCCATAATCCTTCCAGAAATTTTAGCAAATTATGTGGTGGACAGAAATAAATCTTTTACTTACGGATAATAGTTTTAGCTATTAACAACGAGGGTAAGACAATATGTTTATCTCCATGCTACTTTCGGGACTAACAAGTTTCATGTTACGTCAATTTGAATTGATTGAAAATGCTTGTATCAACGATTCGCTGTATATATAATGAAATGATGTGTGTGATGGTAACATTTCTATTTTTCATTATTTTTTTCTCTAGCTTTTTAGAAATATATGTATTTAGTGACGGTCCGTATTTCATTTTGCATATATAAATTTTTGATTTTTTTTTCTTTCTTGATTTTAGTATTTAGAAAGCATAAATAAAAGTACTATAAATTTAATATTCTTTTAATTTATCAAATGACACAATAATTTTAAATATTTTAATTAAAAAATGTTTTTCAAGTAAAACTTTCTATCTTTTTTAATAAGTTCTTGGAACCGAAACAGGAAGAAGTTACAAGAACACATTTTTGTTTCTTTTTCTAATAATAACAAAAAAAAAGGCAAGAAATTATAAGAAAAGAACTACCCGACATATTTTGCTTTTCATTTTTAAAATATAGAGAAAAAAAAGAAACAAGAAGAAGAAAAAAAAATGAAATTGGGGGTTAATATTACTCCGTTCAGAGATCTTATTTTGTTCATATATTGCTATTTCTATTTTTATTCGTGGATTCGACGTAGACATAAGGAATAAATTGACATTTTCATTATATTGGATAAAAAATATCAATAAAATATTACGAATGTAGAGATAATATAAAAAAATAATAATTTTAACTGATTTAGAGAGAGCAAAATGTTGATTAGTCAATTTAAACATATTTTATGAATTTCTTAATTTTTATGATTTTTTCAGAAATATTTCTATCGATATTTTCATAAAATTGAGATACTATTAGTATTTCCATCTACATCGACATTTAAAATTTTGATCTTTTATCTCCAAGTTGGTCTATCTTTACCAGACTTGTAGATCAAAACCACGTTTTTTTTCTTCTTCAAGGCTCCTTTTGGGGTAGAATTTTGGGGAAATTAAGTTAGATAGTAAATTCAATCTTTGTTGGTGTTTCTCTGAGAGTAATGTGTTTGGCTCTCATTCAAACTTCTTTATAGCCATCCCTTTAATGAACTTCTTGATGAATCCAAATGGATTTCAGAATAGATAGTATGAATTAAGAAAAATTAGTGTAAAACAAGTCTTAGAGATTATGGTCAATTAAGAAAAATATTATGGATCTTAATTTCTCATTGAGGAGAAGTATTCAACTACTTAAATAAATGGCTATTCATAACATTTGCAAGAATTTCATTTGATTAAGGTAATGTATGTTATATGTTTGCCAAAAGAGTACAAAAGTTGCCAAAGGCTGGTTATTGTTTTTTTCTTTCCTTTTCTTTTAATATATTTACAATTATTCGCGTAACAAAATTCGGATTGGTCAAACCTGTTCAAGGTATGATAGGGGATATCTTGAATGCTCACACAAGGAATAACCTACACAAGAGAGATAAACACTCCGAGACTCATATCAAATCCAAGCTTAAACTTACTTTGATCAAAGTAAGTTTAAGTTTGGACTTGATATGGAGTTTGAGATAGAAGACGATACCTGATGTGGAAATAGACTCTCTATTTATAGATTGGGGGTCCAACAAGTCATTCGACATGTAGTTATATGTGTTGATCCGAAGGTCGAACATAACGGATGTCTGAGCTCAAATTCAGGCGATGGTCACGTCTTGGGAGGCATCTCCGCAGCGTTCTTTGACGAAGTATAGCAAGTCAAACCTGTCTGAGGCAGTTCTTGAGTTAGACCTGGTCTACTTGGAGCTTTCTTTGTCCTCGATGTCGCAAGGTGATTTTCTCCATCTCCAACAACAATGAAAGTATATTTATACTCCAATGCACCAAAATTTTGCCTAACGTGAGTTTGGTGTTATCTTTTTATTTAAGTTTTTTTTAGGTAGCCTCGGATGTTGGCGTAGTGGCAAGAGACTTGGGGTGTCAACACCCAAACTCCAGGTTCGAGCTCTTTGTGTCCACACTTTTTTAATGAGTAATATCTTTCAAGTATTGAAACTATAAAAGAACGTTAATTTTAATTTTTTTTTAATCATCTCAATGTTTCTGTAAAAATAAATTTTCAAGCAATCTTATTTTTAAAGCACAAAAATCTAGCTTTATATAATGTTGTACCAAAGCACAACCGAACATGGTACATTAATCAATGTATTTTCAACTTAAAGAAGATCAATAATATATCTAATATCTAATATGAAGTAAATCAATTAATATGTTTATTAAGACTGACATACTTCATATTCGATATATCAATTATATAGTTAGTATTTATATCAATTATATAATTGGTATGCATAAAATAAAGTATATCACTGATATTCTTGATATATCAACACAGAACTTACAATATTAATTAAGCAAAAATCTTCAACCCAAATGAAATTTATCAATAATATATTTAATATGAAGTATATCATACATATATTTTACTGTGACTAATATATACTTCATACTAAATGTATATCATTTATATATTTTATATTCTATATATCGGTTGTATTATAAATATACCTAATATCAAGTATATTACTAATATACTTTAACCAAAATCTTCAACACGAAGAAAATTTATCAATGATGTATCTAATATAAAGTACAACATTCATATATTTAGTGTGGCTGATATATTTTATATTAGGGGTTGATGTTGATTTCTAAATAAAGGTCGACATAGGTGCCACGTGTCACAATCTCACTTCTTTGAATGGGCCAATTGATTGTGCGACACTTGCTTTAGCTCAAATAAAGCAAGTCAGTGGATAAAAATTGAAAATCGCGGACAGTCTTGATCTATAGTCTAGCCTCCGCTCAAGTTTTTAGACAAAAAGGTTTTATAAAACGTGAGATAGAAAACAGTTTACACATCTTTAAAACAAGTATTGTACACATTGGGTGCCAAAAAATGTGATTGCAAGAAAGTATACAATGCTTGGTCAGGAGGGCTTTGATGACTACATGGTTCTCCCTAAGGTACATTCTAAGGCATTTTTGGTACAGCAGGAGTAAACGTGCAAAGTGGCGAGGAGTCACTCAATGGCCTATAGGCCACGTGTGAACTGCGATTGACTTGAAATTTGGCGTGCTTACATAACTTATTCATACACACCTAATTCCAAAGTCAGTCGACCAAATTCCTCCTGAAACCCTAAAAACCTGATACAAGCAACATACACACTAGAAAGCTTAAAGACGTGAAAATAAAGTATGTACATTACAATGAAACATGTGGTGAGGATGATTTGGATATGATGGGCAAATACACCCTAGACAAGCATGCCCAAGACACCACGGAGGTGCCATGTATGTCTTTCATCTTCAAGGTCTCAATGTCTGATCACACAAATCTAGCACTGATGTGGTGCTCTGCCGAATGCACTCTGATACTTAAGTTAGAACCCAAGTATGGAGCAAATGGGTTATATGGAGCAGAAAGAGTGAGAGGGCAGTAATCTCGAGGGTGAGGGTGAGAGTATACTTGAGGATGTGTGCTGAATCCTCACAAGGAGTTGTGTAGAAAAAATACGACTTACCTCCATTAAGATTGTCCCTTCCCTCATATTTGGAAAGAGAGAGAGAGAGTGAGAGAGAGGTTTTCCCTTGCGTAAGGCGTTCACAGGGCAGCGGTATGCCTCGCTCGGGGTCTATGGGGACCATGACATCCTCTGCTTCCCTCCCTATCACCAATAGGGGGAATGCTGGCATCTTAGGTGGTCCCCTGAGGTGTATCGCAGTTTGGGTACAAAGTATCAACATCTTGCCCGCTGGCTGTCCTCTATAATGGGGTGTTCAGGTGCATTCGGCCTTGTAGACGGTGCTCTTGAGAGTCGGCTTGGTGCGCTCGATCACATATAGTTTTTTCCCTAACTCGTCACATGTGGTTGGGCGAGACTTTGACACATGGCATCTCAATTTTATCTGATAACATTATGTACATCAATTATATATTAGTGATATACTTAGTATCTGATATATCGGTTATATAACAAATATACCGAATATCAAGTATAACAGTGATATACTTCATATTATGTTTATCAATTTTCGAAAATAATAAAAGCATAATTAAAATTAAAGAAAACCCAAAAATCTTATTTTAAAATCTTTGTCATATTTGCAAACTAACGTAAATATGACAAATGTTTCTGCCACCATTAAAACTACCCCTACATTATTTTAGCTTGCTTGTAAGATGAATATTTAAGAACTCCTAGACCCTTCAAATTTCTCAACGTTACTAAACATATGCTAAGTTGGATCTGCATAGAATAATTTAGGTGGTGGCAAATTTTTAAAAATGTCAATTTGCTTTTAATTTTGCAAAAATGACTAAAGGAAATTTTAGAAGTTTTACAAAATATTGTGATTTTTTGACGATGTCATTTTCCATGTTTTTTGGATTTCTCGTTATATCTAACCATCTAACAAACTTCGTTTGAATTCAAATCGTGTTTCCTACCTTCAAGGGATTTTAATTAACTATTTTAATTCACTATTCACTTTTTCATTCTCTTCATCATCCTTTAAAACATTAGAAGAATTATCAAAGCAAGCATAACTCAGCTTTAATGGGCATATACCAACTCAAGATTATGATTCAATAGACGTATATATCACCATGCAATTGATCAATTATAAAAATTAAAAGGTTAATACATGTATATACTAATTCAAGATTTAACAAAACATGAAAGTCAATACATGTATATGTCAATTTAAGATATAGCAAAATAAGAAAGTTAATACAACAACACGTTCTTCCTCAACTATCTTGAAACCCCTTTCCTTCTGTTTTGTCTTACCTCCGACTAAGTCTCCCCCACTCTTGACATATATAAACTATTGCATTATATATCTTCTTCGCTTTCTAAGGTGATGGTGCATGATTCCCTTAAACCTTCTGTTATTCCAAGAACTTTTAATCGTTCACTTGATCGTCGAGATGTTCCTCCTCTAACTTTTACCATATCTACAGATTCTATTTAGTTTTAAATTTATTTAAATATAGCAAGTCTGTTGGCACGTATACTCCTCAGATTTTGATTATTAACAAAACACTCATGTGGTTGATCCATTTAGGAAGACCAAAAATATCTTTTTAAAGTAAGTTTTCTATGCAAAATCAAAACAAAGAGTCTACGGTAGCTGGGAAGCCGATCGAAAACAGATCGGAGTGGTGGGCAACGACGGCCGGTTCTGGTCTGTGGTGGCGGTAGTATCAGAACACCAACGAGTGGAAAAAAGAATGGGACGGCCAGACCTCGGCAGCAGGACGACTGGATCTTGGTTGGGACGGGATGGTGCGGCGGCGGGGAGGGCCGGATCTGGGTTCAAACAGAACGACGTGGTGGTGGGACAACCCGATCTAGGTTGGGACTGGACGGTGCGACGACAGGATCGGACTAGGCAACGTGGCGCCCGGACGAGTGAATCTTGGTTGGGACAGGACGATGTGCGATGGGAGAGCGACTGCGGGAGAACAAAACTGGTGGCGTGCAGTGATCATCGTTGGCAGGACGCGGCAGAGATGATATTCTGCTCGGTTGAAAATGAAGGGTTGGAGAGGAGGTCACTGTAGATGGGGTGGAGTGGTGGGGCACGTGAAGCAAGGAAGACGGGGGAGAAGGTGGGATCCTAAAACATAACCTTTTTTTTAAATTCAAGTCAAAAGGTAGGATCTAAATCTAAATTTTCTATTTTATCCAGTAATAATCATATTTACCCTCTCATAGAGGTTAAATTTCAAAATCTTCTCCCATACATTTTATCAATTTTTTCTTAAATCTATTTTAAAATTTTGATTATCGATTTTAAATTAGATTTAAGATAATTATTTTAATTTAATTGATTTTTTATTATATATATTTGATTCTTTAACATTAGCCTGTTGTTTTTTCTATTCATTAAAAATCCTTAAAATTATGCATATATATACCTAATGGGTTAGAATTGTATATTTGTCTTAAAAAAAAAAATTCGGTATTAAAAAAAAAAGTCACTTAGTTATTATTACAATATTTCATAAATCTGGCAATTTTTTAAAACACGTATTAATTTTGGGGTTAAGTTTTAAAATAATGACATTTTAAAAAGAAATTACAAAAATAATGTTAATTTAAAAATAATAACTAAATAAATGTAAATTAAATAAATAAATACAAAAGTAACTTAGGTTTTTGAAACTATTGATAAAAATAGGTTAGGTCAAAGGAGGGGTCAAAACTCGAATACAATGGACGCTACTTCTGTGCAACGTGTATTGTCTATGTGGCGGGTGGGTTGTCGTTTACGTGGAAGTCTCGTACGATGGACGCGACTTCCGTTGGAAGTCGCAGGAGATGTATGGGACTTCCAAACGGAAGGCGATTGAAGTCGCATGCAACGCACGCGACTTCCACATATTTTCCTTTTTTTTTCGTTGAAGTCGCAGCCGTTGGCTACACGTGGAGCCACGTCAAACTGAAGTCGCAGCCGCAGTGAAATCGTGGCCTAAGACCGTGATTTCGTCCATCCTAAATCGCAGTCGACGACCGCGATTTCGTGAAATCGCAGCCACGGCTACGATTTACCTACCCTATTTTTGGAATTAGTTTTGATCCTAGTCTACCTTTGTCATTTGTTTTTAAAAAGTAATTATTTTAAAAAAAAAATCCATTAATTTTGACCCTGCAGTTGCCCCATCTGCATATCTTCAACATTTCTTTTGGGCTTTTCAATTGGGTTTCTAAAAAATGAAATCCGGCTCATGGGCTCATGGCAGAAAATGAATATTAAGTCAATCAATCCAAACTCTACATAGATTATTACGTTAATCTAGTACCATTTAATTGAAAAAGAATGCAACAAAAACTTTTAGACAGAGAAATAAATTTAGAAAAGATATGAGAACTAAAAATTTAGAGAAAGATTAAAACAATTTTAGAGAAAAAAAAATGAGAGAGAATAAACATAATAAAAGATAAATAAAGTTAGAGAATGACAAAAAATTTTAGAAAGTAGAAAAAAATTTCTCAAAATGGAGGGTGAAGATAATGGGAATAGAAAGAAAATTTTAAAAACTAGAACAATAACCATTTTAAAAATTAATTTTCTATTAATTTTTTTTAGTTAAAATCATTTTTGGATATTTTTTAAAATTACTTATGAATTATTACAAAATTACATTCTGTTAAAAAAAAGAAAAGAAAAAAGAAAACCTTGAGCACAGCTAGAATCATTTTACTCTCAAATCGCTTCCATTTCCATTTAACATATGAAGTCCTGTTTACATGCAAAAGATTGTTCAAACTAAGAAATGAAACAAAACAAATTAGAAAATGTCCAAAACTTTAGGCCCAAAATCCATGGGCTAAAAAATTCATAATGAGTGTCTTGAAATAAAGTCCAACGAGTTTAAAATCAAAGAAAATCGAATTCATCAGTTTGGTTGAAAACAGTTTTCTTACTTTAAATACTATTTTGGTCTCTTTCCTCAAAAAAAAAAAAAAAAAAAAACAGTCTTGGGTTTGTAACTTGGGGAGAATCCAAAAAACAGTCGGGTTTGTAATTTATGGAGAATTATTCTGACTTATAATTTAATAAAGTTCTCTAGTTTCTAGCTTCTAACTTGATGAATATTTGGATTGTAGTTTGATGCGAAGTCTTCACCTTGTTGCTTGTGAATAATTTTTGAAGTTTTTAATTTTTGTCCCTTGAGGCAAAAATATGACGTACCACATGACGAGATATGGCCAAGTTACCATCGAGCTCCTTAGCTCCCCTATGACCGAACTCATAAGCTCACCTATTGCTGAGCTCCTTAGCTCACCTATGGTCGAGCTCCTAATTAAACTCACATATGGCTGAGCTCCTAAGCTCATCTATGATTGAGCTCTTTAGCTCACCTATTGCCAAGCTCCTAAGCTCACCTATGGTCGAGCTTGAGTTCATCCATAACCGACCTCAATCATTGTCGACCTATGGCCCGACATCTAACCGTCTCGTCGTAACGGCCATATCAGATGTGTCCTTTCGCTCTGCCTACAAAATGATCTTCATTCCTCTTAATCAGGTATGCAATTCTACTTCTAGAATGACCTATTTGAGGTCGCACCTATACTGACTTGAGCGTCGGAGTGTTTACTTTCTTTTTGCATGTCCTACCTTGCATGAGTTCGTACCTTGTCAACTTGGCCAGTTGCTACGTCGGCAGCTCGATAGAATCTTGCATCAACATCCCTGAACTTTTAATTTTTGTTATTCTAGTTACTGTACTTTTAAAACGTCTATTTTAGTCGCAGTACTTTAAAAAAATGACAAAGTTTGATATATATTTACAAAATGTTAACACAAATTTTGTATACAATAAATTCTTTTAATACACACTTATGACTATATTTTAATAAATTTAGTAAGTGGTGTATTAAAAAAATAGTAGGTGAAGTGTCATACCAAAATGAACAAAATGTTAACACTTGGGAGATGGTTAAGAGACCTTTGAATTAGAAGTTAATTGACTGCAAGTGGATTTTCAAGCTAAAATCAGGAATCAAAGGTTTTGAGCAACCAAGATTCAAAGCAAGGCTTGTAGCAAAGAGGTTTACTCAAGAGGAAGGAGTGGATTACACTGAGATATTTTCTCCAATAGTGAGACATACGTCTATAAGAGTTATATTGTCGTTAGTTGCTCATTTTGATCTAGAACTTGAACAGATGGACATAACAATAGCTTTTTTGTATGGATCTTTAGAGGAAAACATATACATGCGTCAACCTATTCGATTCATCAAATATGGAGAAGAAAACTTGGTTTGTCATCTAAAAAGGTCTCTCTATGGACTTAAGCGAAGTCTCCAAGACAATGGAACAAACGCTTTGATGCCTTCATAACTTTTAAAGGCTTTGTGAAAAACTCATTTGACTGCTGTGTATATAAGAAAACAATTAGAAAAGATGTTTATATTGTACTACTGTCATATGTGGATGACATTTTGATATCCTCTCAAGACAAGTAGCAGATTGAAAAACTAAAAGGAGAGTTGGGAAATGAATTTGAAATGAAGGATTTGGGTAATGCCAAAAAGATTTTGGGGATGACATTGTATAGAGATTGCTAGAGACATTTCTTACATATTTCACGGAGAGATGACTTAAACAAAATTGTGAAGAAATTTCACATGGAAAATGCAAAGTCAGTGAAGACACCCTTAGCCCAACATTTTAGACTATCTTCCTCTCAATCTCCTTTAACAGTTGAACAACTAAATGAGATGAAATCTGTACCGTATGCAAGCTTAGTGGGAAGTCTAATGTATGGTATGATTTGCAGTAGACCGGAATTAGCTCATTCCATGAGCGTCATAAGCAGATTTATGAGCAATCCTGGAAAGACACATTGGGAAGCCTCTAAATGGGTTCTCACATATATTAAGGGAACTCAAAATAAAGGTTTGATTTACACTAAATGTGATGAGTTCTCATAAAACATTGTGGGATATGTTGATTCTGATTATGCAGCAGATTTGGACCGAAGAAGATCACTGACAAGTTATGTTTT
Organism: Momordica charantia; assembly: GCF_013281855.1. NCBI lineage: Eukaryota > Viridiplantae > Streptophyta > Magnoliopsida > Cucurbitales > Cucurbitaceae > Momordica > Momordica charantia. The sequence goes on along the minus strand of NW_028275167.1, from coordinate 24,059,667 downwards.
CACATTATTTGGGAATCTGATGAGTTGGAGATCTGACTCATTCCATACTAGAAATAATCGCAGGAAATCCTTTGATAATACGGATTCCTATTTCTCAATGATATCCCACGATCAAGACAATTGGCTAAATCCCGTGAAACCATTTCATAGAAGTTCATTGATATCTTCTTTTTATAAAGCAACTCGACTTCGATTCTTGAATAATCCACATCACTTCTGCTTCTATTGTAACAAAAGATTCCCTTTTTATGTGATTATGTGGAAAAGGCCGAGTTTACAATGTGTTGTATCATTATCATCAACTGAGGCAGAATATATTGTTCTTTCAGAATTTGTCAAAGAGGGAATTTGGCTAAAAGGCCTAATTTCTGAGATGTATGCTGGTAGCGATGAAGTAAAAATCTTTTGTGACAGCCAAAGTGTTCTTGCACTATCGAAAAATCAAACTTTCCATGACAGAACTAAACATATAGATGTGAAGTTCCATTTTATCAGAGATGTTGTCAATGAAAATAAATTGAGTTTGTCCAAGATAAACACTGCTCATAACCCAGCTGATATGTTAACAAAATCGCTTCCAAGTGACAGATTAGAATACTTGTGCAATCTTCTAAAGCTTGGCATCGGTTAACTCATACAAAATTAGTGATCAGAGATTGACATCTTTTAAAGCTCCAGGGAATATGTTTCTTCAAGTGAGTGATTTGTTAATTTTTTTTTTCCATGGTGACTCACATATTACCTCACTAAAAGGAGGTCCGATTAACCACCCCATTCAAATATTTTGTAACTGGCTTTTGTGAGTTACCCAATATTTTTATCAGCAAGCTCTCTCTAAAAGAATTAGTGATGGTAACTTTTTGATTTTGATCTTGGAATAAAATACTCTCTCTGATCTTGTACAATGGACGTAGACCTCTCTTGGTCGAACCACTTCAAATTTGTGTGTTGTTCTTCTTAATTTCTATTTTGATGGAAAGTGAGATATGGGTAGATTATATTCCCAAAAGAAAAAAAAAATAATTCACACCCTAAAACAGTTGGAATTTACTATCTGGATAAAAAAAAAAAACAAAGACGGAATGTAAAACTACAAGCATCAAAATAAACATTTAAAAAATATTGAAAAACACATAAATTGAAATAGTATTTAAACAAAAAAAACAATAAATATAACGGCACACTTTTTAACGGTACATTGGGTTTGAACTTGCAAGTCCAGCGACGTCCATATGTAACAAAAATCAACGGTCTTTAAATATATATTAATTTAATAAATAATAAATATCTATATATAATTAGCAATCATGCATGCAAATTTAGCAATCGCTTTACGACATGTCGACCTCCGTCCCCACCAATCAATTCTTTCATGATGTCTTTTCTTTTCCTTCATCTGCCATATTTCTATTATTGTCTTTATTTCATTTTTAAATATATAATAAATATAATTATGCCTCAAACATTCATCCTTTTTTTTTTTCATCTTAAATTTCTCTGCTTTTATTTCTAAACTTTTAAATATTTAACCGCACTTTCGGTTCAAAATTTTGTCTTAAGTTTGTAAAAAAAAAATGGTCTGGATTGAATTTGTTACCAAGATTTGTTATTTGAGTAACATTGAATTTGAAAATTTGTAATAAAAATTTAGATAGTTTATACCTTAATCATTTATATATAAAATTACTTTTTCTTTTACATCAACACAATAAAATTACACATTAAGGTAGGATTAAAAATATAATAATATTTTCTATAATAATATTAGTAACTAATATTTTTAATACTCTAGTGGACCTAAGTTTTTTTTTAATAATCATTTATTGTATAATAAGTATTTGATTATATTTGTAATTTTTAAAATTTTACTAAAGCATGAATAAAATGTATAGAAATTTTATGCTCTCTCACATGAAATTTATGGTAAGTATAAGTGATTTGGGTTGAGTCGTGTTTTTTCTTTTTTTTTTGGTTAAAATTGACATGTCGATTTAAAAATTTTGTAGGTGTGCCTATAATATATTATAAACTAATTCTTAATTTTTAATTTTATCCATTTTAATCCATGCTAAAAAAAGTGGTGTAACTATATAAAATTAAGGTAGTTAACGTAGAATCGTATTAGAGATTAAAATTGAAAGTTGAAAGATGAAATTTATAATTTGACATATTTTATGGTGTGGTTGTATTCTCTTATATAAATCCAATAACTTATGTTTCGCTTGGTCTAAAGGGAAATAAGGCTGCCTATGAGCTTGTTCGATTAGTGTTTATATTGTTTATGATTTGAAGACTTTCTTTTTTAATGATTGTCCACTTACTAACTGTATTTATATTTATTTATTTTTCTTTTTCAAGGAAACAGTAAAAAGAACTAAAACAAAGAGCCAAGACATTCCAGGGCAAGAAAACTTGACAACTTCGAAGGCTAGTCCTCAAACTAGATGTTGTGCTCATGATGCAAAATCCCTCTCCTTTGCAAGATGGTGGGCGACTCTATTTCGTTCTCTCTTCGTGAATCTAACTAAAAGCTTACCTCTATTAGATAAGATAAGAACATTTTCAGATAGATCATTGATTTCCTAATTGAATATTCGCTTTGAATTTACTTCAAGATGGATCGGGTGGATTCCAACCTCAATCGCCAACTTCAAACCTTCCCACACGAAGCGACATCAATAGACGAAGCGTGTTCCAGGAATTTCGTTGCAACAGCTAGAATTTGACCTTTGTCAGATTTTGGATGATAATCCCTTGTCCCAAGGGAATGGGTTGCATCAATATTGAGTTTGTAAATCCCTTCATCTGGAGGACTCCACCTAACACGATTAGGTTGGAAGATTTTACTTTTGTTCATCTGAAAGCTATGATATAATTAGAAACCCAACTGGCAAAATCTGGCTTAGTGTCATAGCTTCTCTTGTTAAAAACCTTCGCAAATTCCAATTGCACAAACTCCCCAAAATCAGCTCAACTTAGCTTATCTTGCTAGCCTCAAAAGTAAAAGCATGTTGTTGGGGGTCAAACGCGCACGGTCGACCTGGACGCGACCGAGACCCGAGGAGCCGATCTGGTTGGTCGACTTTGGCAGTTTGGGCAAGTAAAAGCGGCCGCATAACCTCATCCTTCGGAGCGGGGATCAGACCGGTCACTGCCAAGGACCAGCGGTTATTCAACGAGCCCCTCCCCGAATAGCGGGTTATACCGATGGGACGTATATCTGCCCAACTACCACTATAAATACACACTTCGTCCATGATTTCAGGTATGAAAAATCTGTTTGATGCTTGCCTATTGAGCTTAGCTTGAATACTAATTTGGGCGTCGGAGTGGTCGTCTCTTTGCAGGTACCCCGTAAAACCGCCTATGCTCGAGGCCGACCTCCGAGTTCATCTTCCGTACCTGACCAAATCTTGCATCAACACATGCAATTATGGTTCAAATCAACGGTGATAAGAGCATCATACTCGAATTTTACCCATTTTCTTTTGGAAGCTTTGCATCCCAAAAAATATGGAAGTTGTCCCCTCCCTTACTGTCGAGAGCAAGGTTAGAAAACATCCCCCTCATTTTAGCAAGTTGGTTCCTGTGGAGAGTTTATCTAAGTATAGACGCCAAAAGAACACCTTAATTTTGTCAGTAATATCCATCTTCCAAATCCTCATCATTACTGCAGAGAATCAATAGAAGAGGACGTGTCAGTGAGATTTGGTTGGCCTTGTAGCCACTTTTCACAATATAGACTTCGGTTTTTCTCATTGTGCTAAATCAGTCTATACCCTCTTCCACCCAAACCAATTGGTATAGCCCGGATGTCATTAGCTTCATCGACCGAAAAAGAAAAAAAAAGTATCATACCACGTCCACATTTAAATAACAAGGTAAAAAATTAAAAACTAATTTCAACCAAAATTGAAATCACATTAACCTAATTGAAATATATATGTATATTATATACTATAAGATGTAATCAAAATGATCAAATATTATGATTTCCCAATGATAACAAAAGAGATAAAAGAAAAAGAAAATTAGAGAAAAGAAGAAAAAGAAAAAGAAAAAGCGAGGAACTTCTTATTAAATAAAATAGAAAAATTACATTTTGAAACAAAAAAAACATGATGATGATTATAATAATAATAAATGGAAACCGACAGAGGCAGTGGTGATGGAAGCGTGGTCGTTAGGAAGAAAGAAAATGGAGGAAAGAGCGTGAAATTCACGCGTTTAGAGGAATTGTCAGTTTCGTAACTTGGAAGTTTTAATACCCAAAAGAAGAAGAAATTCAATTCTTGCGATTTAAGCCTCTTTCGCAAATCAGCAGCTAAGCTCCAGTTGAAGTTGAAGCTGAAGGGGCCACAGATTAGGACTCCCACTCAACTCAACTACTGGACCTCAAATCTTCACTTCCCAATCCCCATCCCTCATTTTCTCCCCCATTCATCTTTCCGTCTATGCTCCGCCGTGCTCCGTCGTCCTCGTCGTCGTCGGCGTAAACCCAGGTACCACTTCTCCACATCCTTTCATCAATGTGATTCCAGAATTGAGCATTTGGGTCATCTCTGTCGACGCATCTGAAGACACTGAGAATGTGCTCTTGCTTCGTTTTAGTGGGGGTTTCTGGTGGATTCATGGGGTTTTCACTGATTTTCCAGATCTGGCTGAAGTGGGTTTTCTTAAACGAATCTTTCGCTACTTCTTCTTCTGGGTTGTGTGTGTTTGTTTGATGGGTTTGATTTTTTTTTTTTTTGTTGTCTGATCAATGATTGTATGCGTCTGAGATTCTGTAATGCTAAATTTGACGAGCTGTTCTTCAAGTTTGTGTTTCCTTGTCCAGTTGAACTTAGAGCATTGTGCTTGCTTCTACAGTGTTCAGTTCAGGATCTGCTTCTCTGCTTAGCTGGTTGAAATGAGTGGTGGAGTAGCTGATGATGGGCCTTTAGATTATGCCACGATTCAGATCATACCTTCTGAGAACAGGTTGCTCTTTTTGTTTTCCTTTTCTTTGTGATGAGGTTCTGCTTGCAAAAACATGTTTTCTTTCGTTATTCCATTCCAAGTCCACGGAGGAGATTCGATCAGGAGGTAGGATGGAGGAGGAGGAGAAATAATTTGAGGAGATTGAAGCATTATGAACAGTAGTTTACTGTCTGAGATGATTAATGAGTACCATAGGATCTATTATTGATCAATTACTGTTTGAGAAAACAGCATTAGTTGGAAGCATGGTTCCTTGATATTCTGTGCTTTTGAAATCCAAATTTATAAGACAAAGTAATTCTGCGAGTTGAATATGTTTCTTTTTTTTATGTTTTGAAAGTTGTTTCTCCCCGCTTGCTGTGAATATGTGTATAGGTATGAGGCTTTTGTTTGCTCTGGCAATGAGGTAGATGCACTGGCTGATGGGATTCTGGATGCACTGTTGCCGCATTTACCAGAAGTACGAGAGCTGAATGCCAAAGGATCAAAGGCGAGCTTTAAACTCCAACCGCCACAATCTTCGGCTAGTACATCATGGTTCACAAAATCTACTTTAAGCAGGTTGTTATAATTACATTATTTCAGTTTTCAATTCCTTCAGCTGAGTTGTGCATTTTTGTTAATACTTTTACTTCTCTACTCAGGTTCCTCCATATAGTTGGCTCACCGGAATTAACGAATATCATGAAAACGATGAATGAGATGGCTCAACTAGAAGAAACCAAAAAATTTCATCTATCTTTATATGGCCAGGTAGTAGACCATGCTATTTTTTAAAGTTATTGCTCTCAATGTTTCCTTTCTGATGAAAGTTAATTGAAAACACCATTCTTTCAGGGTCAGAAGTCGAAGATTGAAGAAAAAGGTAATTCTCAAAATTTTATTTAGGATAATGTTTCAATATCTTTACTTAAATTAGTGCTTCGGAATCTTAAACTAACTTCTATGAAGTGCTAATGTTGCTTAGACAATGTATACTTCCACATATTTTGAAGTTTTTCTATCTCCTGTTTTGACAGATGGCTGCAACCTTGACGGATCTAGCCCGAAAGATAGAGTACTAATGTTTCTTTAATTCAGTAGAGCGCTTATTTTATCGTTACTCCTCACTTCAATTATTTCATTTCATTATTTTGTTGAATTCCTCCTCACGTAAACTTTAAATGTGTTGGCAGTCTGGAGGTGAATTTGCTTCATCAGCTGCATCGAAGTAGGTTATTTGAATTCTTAATTATCAGTTCTGTTTCTTTACTAAATATACAATTGGTTGAACAACAATGAACAATGTAAAAATGAATTGCCAGAAACGATCTGTTGCGAGCTATGGAGTTGAGGCTTACAGCATTGAATAGGGACTTAACTGCGGCATTTGATAAGGCTTGTGGTTCAACCTGCAGTTCTAAAGAGATCAGTCATTTAGTGAAGTTTGCGGAACATTTTGGAGCTACAAATTTGAAGTAGGTTATTCAAAGTTTTTCGCTTTCAAGAAGTTGGTAAAATTGTTGCCAGATTGTTGTTATAGAACACGAAAATATTAAGAAACTTCTTTTCTACCATATTTGTTTACTCATTATGCCCTCAATTTTCATCTTCATCTGATCTTTGCAGAAATTGTACATGCAAATATGTGGAACTAAATCAGAAGAACAATACCATCAACCCTGTTGATGATGATAACCACACGGTTAATTCAAATTCGAGCAATGAAAATGCTATTAACATGAATGGGAGTTTTAAAGCCGAAAGATCACATCCATCTACTCCAGTAAAATATGGTGTTTCACCTGCAAAAGTTGCCCAGGTTGAGCGACAGGATTCAACTGAAAGTGAGGATTCTTCCGACTCAGGTAATGAAAATGGGACACCAGTAGAAAGAAGTAGAACAATGGTACGGTCTGCATTATCCAGAAGGTCAGCATCACCCATGAGAAGGGTTCAGATAGGAAGAACGGGGTCCCGCCGGGCGCCCACAATAATGATTAGGAGTTTAAATCATCTGCAAACTAGAGACATGTTTTCTCAAGGAGATGTAGCAGCTAATAGTGATGATGAGGAAGGATCAGAACCTTCCAGTAAAACAGCTGATAACAATATAGGGAGAATATCTGTTCAGGATGCGATCAGTCTTTTTGAAAGCAAACAGAGAAGTGACACTTCCGATGTTCAGAAAATAAGATCGTTAGCAAATATAACCGTTGGTGCAAATAAATTTGTATTGAGAAGATGGAGTACAGGCATGGGAGAGGCTTCTACAAAATGCCAGCCAGGGCTTGTTAGTGATGAATCCGACCCAACCAGTCGTGATTTGGCTGAAGACAAGCCGAAGAGTAAGCTTACAGATGAAGAAGTGGGATGCGATAATATATCTTCGATTGATATGACTTGTACAACTGCTGAAGTTGATGTCAAATTAGAAGATTCAGAAATTAAAGCTTCTGATCCGCAAGAAGCTCAAGCAGATACTCCCATTAGTGAACCACATGAAGTTGTCAAAAAATTATCTGCAAATTCAGAATGGACTCGAAGAAAGGAAGCAGAATTGGATCAAATGCTGAAAAAAGTGATGGAAAGTAAGCGTGTGGCACAGAACAATTCTCAAGCGAATAGAAAGAAAGATGTCAATTCCGACCAGAGGGGGGAATTGTATGACCAATACAAGGCAAAGAGAGATGAAAAACGAAGAGCAGAGGAAGCTAAAGTGCATACAAATAAAGAGGCAAAAATTAAGGGAATGCGACAAGTTGCAGATGATAGGAGATCCAAGATAGCCTCTGCCGAAGTTAATGTAACGAAAAAACGTGCTACACGCAAGCCTGAAGTTCCACAAGCAAACTTGTCAAAATCAGAAAAACCAAAGAAGGAAATATCGAAACCATCCGTGATCGAAAAGATTTCATCTAGAACTAAGCCAATGGCTGCCACACGAAAGTCATGGCCATCTTCTGCATCAGAAAAAACCACTGGGATTTCTCCAGCCAGTACAAATCCAACTCGTCAGAAAACACAACCACTGTCATCCTTCAGTCGATTGAGCACTAAAACAGAAAGATCCCTTGTGCAAAAAAAAAATGTCAAGGAAACTAATGATAGTGGAAGGGACTTGAGGCGTGTGAATGAAAAGAAGGAAACAGTGCAGACAAAGACCGGAAAAATAACGAAAATGAAAGTTACACCTTCTGGAGATACCTCTGTTCATGTGAAGTCCAGTATCCGTGACAAGGTAACGAAAAGAAGCAGCATTGTGCCACTGGAATCAAAGTCCTTTCATAAAGGTTCTAGAAATAGCTTAGATAACAGTAGTCCAGTGGTTAGTAAGACGAAAAATCCAAAACTTTCCAAGTCTGCTGACTCTTCAAAGAACAGCAAAAAATTGGTTCGTGACCAGGAAGTTGAGGTTACAGTTCCCGATCTGGTTGACAGTCAACCTGATAAAGGGGATGCTTTGTCCCCAGCTCTCTGTGATTCCGAAACCGTTGTAATTGAACAACGAGATAGTGAGAAGCAGACTTTAGATGAAGCTGATTCTGATCATGGTGATGATCTACAAAATGTAGTCAAGTCTTCTTTGGAAATTGTAGTTGAAGGAGAATCAGTGATTCCATCAAAGTCCACAGAGGAAATAGAAGAGTTCCAAGAGATACCAGCCAATAGTGATGACACATCTGAACTTGCATCCCTTGAAAATGCTGCACCAAGTGAAAACCCCCGCATTCGTCTCTCTCTGTCCCAGATGCTTCAGGAAGAAAATAGCGAACCTGATAACAACGATTGGGGAATTGCAGAAAATCCTCCCATGATGAACTACCAAAGGGGTGCACCAAAAGGATTTAAGAGACTCCTAAAGTTTGCAAGGAAAAGCAAGGGAGAAGCAAACCTAGCTGGTTGGTCAAGCCCTTCCGTGGTTTCCGAGGGGGAGGATGATTCTGAAGAATCTAAAGCTCTGAACTCGAAAAAGTCGGACAATCTATTGATGAAAGCTACACACAACTCTGGTCTTGTAAAGGCTTCTTTCGATAAAAGCTTTGACCCTGAAAAACTATACTCAGGTATGATTTTCTCCTTCCTTGTCATTGTTGCATTTTAAACTGCCCCAGCATATGATTTTTGATTCAATAACATGATATATGAATGCGGATTCAATAACATGATATATGAATGCAAAGTTACTCACTGCTCGATCCAAAAGTTTAAATTGATAATTCGGTGATATATGTAATCTTTTATATATATTTCCAACCTTCCTCTCCACGTGTGGGCTCGAATATTCATTTGATTCATAGAACTCAATACTTGAACCTCTAATATTGATAAAAAGAAAATGAACATCGGAGAGGTTGGATCACAGGACCTCTTGTTCTGATAGAATAGAGTATCTTTAATCTCTCATATAATATATTTTTAACATGCAACTCGAACATATGTAGGTACATATGGTGCACAAAATTTTAATCCCAAGTTCCAGGAAAGCCATGATCATGCTGCAGTTTCTTCAACTAAAGGTTAGAGACATGTATGATTTGCATTTCCCACCATCTCTGTTCTTTTTTTTCCTTTGGGCACATCTATCAATACTAAGATTTTAACTCTCTTTTTTTCCATTTTCCTTTACTCATGTGGCAGTAGGCAGGTCTTTCTTTTCTCTATCAGCTTTTAGGGGCAGCAAATAGAAAGAATGAGCCAAAAGCTGCATTAATTTTGGAATGACAATGGATTCTCATTTCATTCTCTGCCATCTTCTTCTTCAAGGTGAATATTGTGAAAGAAGTTTCCCTCTCTCTTCATACTACAGAATTTGTATTGTATCTCTCTGAACATAAAGATTGACTAACAGTTAGTATTCTTTTTTCTCTTACTTTGCCTGCCATGGATGTAATAAGATTGATTCATTAGCTTTGTCTAAGCATTTTGATCAAAATTCTTGTGGGCCTACTGAATATAAACACTGAAGCTGACTATTTTGCTGGCAGGGTACCACAGTATCTTGGTAGCTTGATTTTTTGTATTATAATAGCGAAAATGTTCGCAGTTTAAAAAAATTTGTCGAACTTGTTTGGTGAACTGTTGCGAAAATATTGAAACCATTATTGAAACAATTTCTAAAACATTGATGTTATTTGTTGGTAGATTTGAGATTCTTCCTTGGTTGAAAGAATCATTGGTGACTAAACTTGTAAATGTAGTATTTAATAATTATTAATCTTATTAATTGTTATTGAATAATGTTTTAAATTGAAATAACCTGTGGTGATTATTTTACATGCTAATTACTTTGATATGCATTATTAGGATTCTTCTATTGAAGGAGGCTTGCATGTCTCCAAAGTTGCTTCTTGACATTTCTAAGACTAAAACTGTATTAAAAATAAATAAATAAATAAACAAACAATCTAAAGCAACAATAAAGTAATTTTTTAATAATACTTACCAATTACTCGTTAACTAAGAGTTCGTTTGGCAACATCTTCGTTTCTTATTTTTTGGTTCTCGTTTTCAAATTTTAGAAACAAAAAAGTTTGGTAATTGTGATTGCTTCTCATTCCTCATTCTTAGAAAATGTTGAAATGAAATTGATTCATTTTTAGATATCAAAATGGAAGTCCTCTCGTCCATATTTATAGTACTAAGAGTGGATTTCTTAAATAGCATGCCTCAAATCCTTAAATTGCACGAGAAAGGCTAACTACTATCAAGAAAATTGCGAGAACATAAACATTCCAAAAAGTTAAAGCCTAGACGCATCAAATACTATCATGGATGGGTGATTTTAGACACAATAATTAGCAAGGTCCAATCATTAATTGGCTCATGCATATAAGACTCTTTCGGTTGCTAGACATAAATATTCTCGACCTAGGTTCAACGTGGGGAGTAAAGTAGATGTTTTCCAATGGGAATTGAAAAAATATCAAGTGATTTCGATAAGAAAGTATATGCAAAATGTGGTTTGAAAGTAATCACTTCATCTACTTTTCAAAATCGTTATGGCAGATGCAGTTCAAATTATAAATAACTATTGCAAAAAATGCGGCAACACATTTCATTATAAATCACAACTCCAAACACATATTTTTGGGGGGTTTTTTTCCCTTTTTATATTTGTCATTCATTTCTTTAATAAAATTTTCGATAACTAATTTGTATATTAAATTACAATGAGAGGAATAAAAAGAACAATTTATTTTGAAGTATGACCATTCAATTTCGATCTTTTATCTGCAATCATTCCTCAAAACCTCTCAAGCTAATTGTTTTATTAGAAAAAATAAAACAACATTTTACCCACCACTCAGACACAAAGTAATGTAGCTAATTTTATTATTTTATTTCGATTATTAAACAAAAGTTATTCTAAAATTATTAATTATTTATTTGTTCTTTTATATGCACAATGTATAAACGTTATGAATATGTAATTTTCTTTTTAGTAAATACTGTAAAACAGTATTTTAACAAACAAGTTTTTTTTTCTTATCGTTTAATAAGCAAATTAGATTGTGATAGAAAGTAGCATAACGCAATTGAAATCTAACCTATAAAGATTACAAGAACGTTCATAACTACTCGAAATTGCTATGCTTCCGCAATCACTCTTTCCTCTCTTCTTCAACTTTTTTGGATGATTGATGCTCAGCAATTTATAGTTAATAGTTAAATATATGTAGTTTTCTCAAATTCTTAAATATTTTAAAGGTTTCATATATAAATTTATTAAATAAAATATATAATTAATTTTAGTAAAATTTTTTTGGTATGGTTAATAGTTAAAGTTGTTGGAGATTATTGGAGAAAGAAAAACTAAAAGTTTGAAATGAATGAAGAAATATATGCATATATTTCGTAATAAATTATAAAAAAATTTCATTAAGACATTTTTTAATCTTAAAAACTTAATTCTATAACGAATAAAATGGTCATATTATTAAAATTTTTATTGTTTTTTTATATAATTTCTAAATTTTTACTAATAAATAAATAAATAAATATATATATATATATTGAAAATTTACAACGACTAAAATAGTCCTATTATTAAAATTTGCATTGTTTTATTATCTTCTTTTAAATTTTTTAATGTCCAAATTTTTAGAGAGATAATTATTTAAAAATTTGTATGCTTTCTGTTGATGAAGAAATTCGACCACTTGGGATTCCGCCAAATTCGTACCAATCTTCTATTATAAAAGGGATCGACGAAACCTGCAAAACAGAACAACATTAAACACCACACCAGTGTGGCTCTTTGCCACACAGGCTCCGATCCTTAAGTCAGAATCGGAGTAGTTGAGTATAAAGTGTGGAGTGTTGTGAACATACCTTTAGGATTTGGCTTCCTTCCCTAATAGGAGTTGAATCCTGTAGGATGGATATTTTTTGAATATAGGATATTTGAATTATAAGGCCATCAAGATATCTTCCCTTTTGAATTCCTTAAAAGATTTGAATTGTAGAAAATTGGGATTTTCTCATCCATAACAATAGCCCCTACTCTCAAAGTTGAAGATTGTCAAAGTTCTGCTTTGAGAGTATTTTGTCGTTCATGGGTTGACTATTTTTGTGGAATAGCCTCGTTTTGGTCATTATTGATTGTCGTCTTAATTATGCTGACTTTCCTATCCCCCATTCTCTTTTGTTGTAGTTGGCTATCATGAAGTCTCTTAGCATTGAGAGAACTTTTCAGTTGTCGCTTTTTATGGGCTGACTGTCATAGCCCCATTTTCTTTTGTTGTAGTTGGCTGCAATTGAGTCCCTTAGTGTTGAGAGTATTTTGTTGTTATCAGTTGTCGTTTTTATGGGTTGGCTTGTTATAGTCCCCATACCCTTTTCTCGTAGTTTGCTGTAGTTAAGTCTCTTGGTTTACTCTTAGGTTTCCAACCTACTTGGCTTTTGCCAATGGTTTTACCTTTTGTTGTTGTCGGTTGTCGTTTTATGGGCTGGCTGTCATAGCCCCAATTTTCTTTGGTTGTAGTTGGCTGCAATCAAGTCTCTTAAGCACTGCTATACAGTTAGTTTTTACCATTAAATTTTGGCCTTAGAATCTAACTTTCAACGGGCCAGTAGTACTTCCTTTGAGTTTCTAACCTCTTCGACTTTTGCCCATGTTTTATATCTTAGAGTTTACTCTCGAGTTTCTCACCCATTTGGCTTTTGCCAATTGAACTCTCTTAAACAGAGTTAATTGTGCTTATAAATTACATGAAATAGCTAAAATTAGTCTATTCTAGCCCTATTTATTCAGTGAGTGTGCTTGAATTAAAAGATAAATCAATATCTCACATTACTAAGAGTTGATGTTAGCACTAAATTAAATGATCTGATTCTGAGCATTTTTGCTGCAGCTTTGATGATGCTACAACATCGGTTCCAGATTAAGACAAAAAACAAAAAGCAGCAAGCTAACAGTGAACTGGCTTCTTAGCGGAATTTACCATAGTAATTGGAGATTTTACCCAAAAGTGAGAGCTAGGTCCCTCAAGGCTCGTGTTGTTGCCCTAATATCTAAAGGGGGTATAAATGCAAACAAGAGGAGAAGCCTCCAACAAAAAAAAAAAAAAAAAACCCCAAGAAACATTCCCCTTGTTCATTATGGAAGGAATCCACCCTCACTCCAAGAAAACCTCCCCAAACCGTTAGAGAAAGTCAAGAGAAGAAGAAGACTCTTCAGTGGCATTTGGGAGCTGTCTCTTCATTTTCTCATCTTTGTATTATTTTCATTCCTACATTTTGTTTGACTCTCCTTATGGCTTTGTATAGCTAACCAACTTGTGTAAGGGGGAGATGTTCTAGACTTATTTTCTGGACTGTAATCTTGCTGTTTGCTTTAATGAAAGTTTGTTTTGAGTTGAAGTTGTTTTATCACTCTATTTTCAATGTGCTTGATCACCATTTTGAAATACCTCTTTGATAATGTTTGAAAAAATGTATTAAGGAGCGAAACCCTTCATCTTGGGCTAGAGTCTACTGAGTTTAGCGTGTGGTGACTTGAGGATAAGCATCACCTAGGCTTGGTCGCAAAAATTGTGCGTATATGCTATTGATGTTTGTCTATAAATGTGAGTAGTAGAAAATCTGGGGTGTTTGGAAGAACACCTTGTCTGTTTGACCACTGCAACTACTCCATTAATGCTACAACATAGTTAGAGTGGCCCAGAAGAGTCGATCACCCTTATTTTTATACGGTCTTATTGAGTGATTGTGGATGTGTGGTACACTGGCAGACTTTACCCTTGTGTTTGATTTAAGATAATCGTTTTAAATAGTTTTTACCTCAATATATTTTAGTTATTAGTGAAAGAAAAACCTCTTGGCTTATTGCATTGTTTCCTTGAGTAAATATTGAGTGTTTAAGCATTTAGTTTCTGTGGATTCGAACTTTTATTACTTGCTGCGACGATTATGTACACTTGCACATATAAGAATTGGTAGCACAATTAGTGGACAACACCAATGACTTTTATACCCTGAGTTTAGTAGGCACCATTGGGTTTTTAATATATTTGGCTTCTGTTGGTTTTTTACTCCAAGTTAAATCAACACCCTCAGATTTCTAACCTATTTTGACTTTTGCCACATGGTTTTTTACCCGTGAGTTTCATTGATTGGTTAGGCTTGCTTGTTTTCTATTTTAATCTTGCTGTGCCTGTACGCATGCCTTTTTCAGCACCTCGAGATTCTCTTCCCTGGTTTCACTGACTGACTTTTTTCTTATCGGCCTACTCCTAGGTCTGTCCCAGTTCGAGTTCCTTGAGACCAAATTTCTTGTCTTGGTGTCCTCCTGATTGTATCTCGATCGCACGGTTTGATAAAATGCCCTTCTTCCGTCAACGGTAGTATGCCTGAGGCCGGCTTGGTCAACTGGGTTGCTCTTACTTTCGTTGGGCACGACAGACCTCTGTTGTCGTACAGCTGCTTGCCGGCCTGTCTGGCCAAGGACGTTGGCTCGAGGTTTGTCGTTTCCTCCTATCTTCAGCTTGCTCCGTGCATGACTGGTTGTCTCCCCAACTCCTTCAATTATCAGAGCTTTACCCTTTCGTGGATCTCGAACAAGCTCTGGTTGTTCCACCTCATGTTGCTCGAGTTTTTGCAGAAGCAGGGACATACTTCGGTGCATTCCCTCTACCCTCTCTTCTAAGGCGGCCATCTTGTCACCCTGTTGATCCGGACCTTCAATCGGTTTGTCTTTCAGCCCGAGAACTGGTCGGCCAGTATCCCTCTGTTCGTCATCTGATCGGATCTCGTCACCCTATTGATCTGAAACTTCAATCTGTTTGCCTTTCTGTTCGAGAACTGGTCGACTAGTATCCTTCTGTCAATCGTCTGGTCGGTCGGTATCCTTCGGCCAGAGAACTGGTCGGTCAGTCTCTCCTTCAACTGTCTCGGGCGAAGGTGTACCCCTATGAACTTTCTTCCTGTGACGGAATTCTTCATCAGAATGTTGTGGACTCTTTTCCGAACTTATGTCGACAAGTCTATAATCTCTATTCGTCCCCACAGACGGCGCCAATTGTTGATGCAGAAATTCAGCCTCTTGGGATTCCGCCAAATTCGCACCAATCTTCTATAATAAAAGAGATCGACGAAACCTGCAAAACAGAACAACATTAAAGATTGGTGTGGCTCTTGCCACACAGGCGGCTCTAGGTGAGTATAAAGTGTAGAGTGTTGTGAGCATACCTTTAGGATTTGACTTACTTCTCTATTTATAGGAGTTGAATCGATAATTTAAGATTGTGGAATTCGAATCTTCATACATCTAGGAAATCTGATTATCTGAATCGGGGGAGAATCTTGAGGCAATCAAGATATCTTCTCATTTTGAATATAGGATATCTGAATCATAAGTCATCAAGATATCTTGCCTTTTGAATTTCTTAAATAAAGGAAATTTGAATGGAGATTTTCTCATCCATAATACTTTCAATTTTGTGTAAATATGATTGGTTAAATATGTATTCCTCTCTTCAGCCAATGTTAACAACAAAAACTTATTAAAATCAAAATAAAAAATGGTAGAATTAAGGCTAAAGTTTAAAAACTAAATAGGCACAACTTCGTGACTAAATTTATAATTTAAACAAAAAATCTTTATTTTGGAGAATTTAATCGTTATCGTTTCTGAAAATTTAAATTTGAATTTACTTAAACGGTTTTTATTATCCCTCAGGAGGTTAAAACAATATTTTTTTATCTTTTAAAAATTAGAAAGATTAGAATTAAAATTAATATGTCAAAATTTAAGAGGTATGTTGAAGTGTAGAATTAAACCTTTGACTTCAAAGGAGTAGATAGCTTGACATCCTACTAATAATAGGATTTGGATTAAATATTAGTGTTTTATTACTTTAGATAAAATTTATTCTCAAGTAAGAATAACTTAAAATAAGTTAGTTAAAGTAATACTTTTAAAATATTTAGAACACATAAAAGAATTGGAAAAAGAAAAGGAAAAAAGAGCATTATTTGTGGGGCATAAAAGAATGGGCTACTCAAGTGTGAATGTGGAAGAATTGGTTTAAATTATAGGCTTCATTTTCCAAAAGCCTTGACTTGACTTGACCAAATGGGCAAAGGCCAAAGAAAAACTTCGTGGCCAAGTTTCACTTTTAGTACAATTATTCTTTCTTTTGCTTTTGTCATTAAACAAAGATAATACTTCAATCCTCAATTCCTACGTTCAGCGATATATAGATAAGTGGATCACATCAGAATTATGTAAAATTAAAATAAATATTTATCTAGAATTCAGGAACAATTCCTCTTAATCTTCAGGAGAGAAGTTTTTTCCATAAATAAAGAGAAGAATGAACTTTAACTTTTTTTTTGTTTATTAAACTTCGAAATTAAACCTAATGTAACCAAAAAGTAGTTTAGACCTGGTTTGATAATATTATTGTTTTTTACTTTTTTTATTTCTATATTTTGTTTCTAGTTTCTGGTTTTGTTATTTTTTTTTCAATAAGAAAATATAGAACTAAGTTTGATAACTATTTTTATTTTTTGTTTTTGAAAAAAGAAATAGAAATAGGGTTGATAATCATTTATTTTTTTTAGAACTATTTTTATTGTTGTGATTCTAGAAAGTTTGAAAACTTTATGTTTTAAGATTTTAAATTTAAAATTTTAAAACAAAATTACATTAAAAAAAATAAAATTTGAAAAATATATTATTTCAGGGGATAAATTCATATTATTTTTGTTAAAATAAAAAAAAATGCAAAATATATTATGTGGTAAATTATATAGGATTGAAAATTAATAATGGTACAAAATTCATAACATTATATATGTTAATAAATTAATTAATAATATTTTATATTCAACCAAATATACAATTTGTTACTACCATAAATATATTAAACCCAAACTTGCAGAGTTTTTGAAATTGAGATTTAATTTCTAAATCTGTTAACAGAATTCGAAAACACTCAAAATACTAATTCCCTTTTTTTTTGATTTATATTTTGAGATCACTAGATAAACTTACCATTTTTTCTCTTAAATTTAATAATTAAATTGAGAAACTACTAAGACCCTATTTGGTATCGTAAATTTTGATTGATTTCAAAATTATGATCGATTTCAAATGAATTCCATTATTTGACGGTGCATGATTTTGACTGATTTGAAATGTAAAAAATTTTTTAGATCAAAATGGTCGGATTGGGAAGGATTCCATAGAATTTTAAAATAAATTACAAATTTAACCTTGTCATATTTTAATTTTTAAATAATAAATTTAGATTAAAAATCTAAATTAGAAAAAATTTTATTTTCTTACTCATTTCCCGCCAACATCCAAACAAAGAAATTTAATTTATTTCGTTTCAAATCTTCCTTATTCCAAACAAGATAAGGAATTTAAAATCATTTATTAGATTTTAAATAACGGAATTTAAAATCATTTCTTAAACTTTCTTGATGTTAACAGAGGTAATCGAAAAGAAAAAATTATTAGTTTAATCTCCATTTATTTTGATGCCTGTACTTTCAAACAATTTTAGTTTATTTTAGTTTACTTTTAAAATATTCATTGGTCTTTGCACTTTTCAAAGAGTGACTATTTTGGTCCATTAATTTTATTTTTAATCTCATTATATCAAAAGATATATTTTTAAAAAAATTATAAATATTATTTTATATTAAAAGATTTATGTTATGCTTAAAATTTGTGTTAAAATTTTATAAAAGGCAACGTGATAACTATTTTTAAAAGTACAACATCCAAAATAACATTTTCAAATTAGAAAGATTAAAATATCTAAAATTAAAAGTCTAAAAATCAAAATAACAAAATTATCACAAGGGGAGATAAAAGGAATCAAAATAGTATTTAAATCCATACGAAAAAAAAAAAAAAAGTTAGGAGAGATTGTGATCACGTAGAGAGTGGTCCACGATAAGGAAACGGAAAAGGGTAATCTAATTTTAGAGTTATGGTTTATGGCGGCAATGGTCGCTTCCTCTGCCTTCCTTGTCCATTCACATTCCCCATATTAGAGACTGAGCTTACAGTTGACTGTTGTCTCTCTCTTTTTTCTCTGTTCTTTGATGTCCCTTCTACACTCTCAAGCCCATCAATTTGTACCTGTTGGAGCATGAATTCCCTTCAAGATTAAGTTTTTGCATCTGGGTTCATCAGTTTGTACTTTTACTTTTTCTATTTTCTCCATCACCAAGTGCTGTTGTTATGCTTATTGAATGATCTCTTATATTTCTCTTTTTTGATTCTTTTTAGTTGGGGTTTGATCTCTGTGCACACCACTCAATTTTGGAACTCAATCATCCAAAGTTTTTCTCTGGGTTAGTTCCTCTACCTTCTCTCTTTCTCTTCATTTTCTTGGACATAATTTTGTTTGATGGATTTCTGTTGACTGAATTTTTCTTGGCCTGTATCAAAACTGAATTTCTTTGTGCATTTTATTCTAATGTAAGACTTGTGTTGGTGTTTATTTCTTTGTAGGGCATACAAATTTACCATTGCAAGTGCCATAGCCATACTTGGTTCTTTGGGATCTTATGGGAAAAACAGTTCATATTAGTGGATTTCCTGCAGGCGTCACGGCAGATGCCGTTAGGAGTTATTTGGAGGGTCGTACGGGTGTTGGAACTGTCTATGCTCTTAAGATTAGAGAACCCAAAAAGGGGGGAAGTAGATTATATGCTTTTGTTCAATTCACTGGCTCTAGAGAAGCTGAGTTGATCATTTCATTGGCTAATCAACGGATTCAACGCCTGTGGTATGGAACTTCGTATCTCAAGGCTCGAGAAGCGGATGTTGATATTATACCGAAGCCTAGGACGTACATGCATACCTTGGAAGATTTGACATTGTGCTTTGGTTGTCAGGTCTCAAGTGAAAAGTTTTGTGTCCTGTGGGAAGGAAGGGATGTTTTGGTGACTTTTGGATTTGGAATGCGAAAAATGAACTTTCGTTTGTCTCATAACTTTGTAGAGTACAGGTTCGAGCTTTCGTACGAGAACATTTGGCGGATAGAACTCCATCATTCGCGGCATCAGTCCATGAAGTATCTTGTGATCCAGGTTCTGGGGTCAAATTCCTTTCCAAAGTTGTCTCATGCTATGCTAATGTTGAAAAGTATTATTATCCTCTCTTAAAGTTGAAAAATGTTGCTACTTCTGTTTAAGCATTGTTTCAACTATTACATTAGCAATTTGAACATCATAACGTTTTATCCTCGTTGAAAAAGTGTTGCTATCCCTCTTAATTGTTGGAATAAGAGTACTTTATTGAATGATATTTAGGTTGATGGAACGACCAGGCAGCGCATCTAGATTTATTCACTTGCATATTATTTGCCATCTTCCAAGATATTACTGTATGACTCTAGATTTCCCCACTTGCATTCTAATTGTCATTGTTCATTTACATTCTTGAATGTTGAATTCTCTTGGTTATTCATGAACTAATGTGGAAGGTTTGTATCAATATATATGAAAACCAAACTGTTTGTTCACAATGACATTTGATGGCCTTTTGATGAATGACATGTATGCTGAAAATTTTGTTTCATTGCTTGAATTTGATGTCTGCAGTTCATCAAATAATTGTTATGTGTTTTTTTTTCTCAGTTATATGGAGCTCCTTGGATATATAAAAAAGTTGAATCTTCTAGTGGGAGTAGACAGGTTTTTGACGATCCTCTTTTGAACTACTTCAAAGAAGTACCTGATGATCAATGGGTTAGAAGTACTGATTTTACTCCATCATCCTGTATAGGACAATCTTCTTCGTTATGTTTGAAGCTACATAACTGTCGTGAACTTCCAAATTTTGGACAGAATTTTGCTTATTACAAAGAAACTGAAGATGAATTTCGGTTGGTTGATGGAGGCAACGGTTTTTCGTGCTCTGCAGATCTTGTTCCCATGGTTGATTCTCGTCCTGATATTTTTCTGCCATATAAGATTATCTTTAAAATAAACGCATTGGTTCAACATGGTTGCATTTCAGGGCCAGCACTTGATACTAGTTTCTATCATTTGGTCGATCCGCGTAGAATAAAGATTGAATTTGTAGAACATGCCTTGGATAGACTATTCCATTTAAAGGAATGCGAGTATAAGCCATATAGTTGGCTTACTGAGCAGTACAAGAAGTATTTAAGGCGTCCTCCAAATTCTCCTGCCATATCTTTGGATGCTGGATTGGTATATGTTCGCAGGGTCCAAATAACACCTTGTAAGGTGTACTTTTGTGGTCCTGAAGTCAATGTCTCGAATCGGGTGTTGCGCCACTTTTCTCGAGATATCGATAATTTTCTTCGGGTATCTTTTGTCGATGAGGAGTGGGATAAAATGCGTTCGATAGATTTGTTGCCACGAACATCTTCTACGATTAAGGATCGTAAAACTGAAATCTACAAGAGAATTCTCTCTGTTCTTAAAAATGGCATAGTCATTGGTGGTAAAATGTTTAAGTTTCTTGCATTCTCATCAAGTCAGTTAAGAGATAATTCTTTGTGGATGTTTGCTACCAGACCTGGCCTCGACGCAGAAGATATTCGAGCGTGGATGGGAGATTTTAGACAGATCAAGAATCCAGCAAAGTATGCTGCTAGATTGGGCCAATCATTTGGCTCATCGACCGAGACACTTTCGGTTGCTAGACATGAAAGGGAAATTATTCCTGACATAGAGGTTCAACATGGGGAAGTAAAGTATGTGTTTTCTGATGGAATTGGAAAGATATCAAGCGATTTTGCCAAAAAAGTATCTGCAAAATGTGGTTTGAAAGCATTCACCCCATCTGCTTTTCAGATTCGTTATGGCGGTTATAAGGGTGTTGTTGCTGTTGATCCATACTCATCAAAAAAATTATCTTTGAGGAAGAGCATGTGCAAATTTGAATCAGACAACACGAAACTTGACGTTTTAGGATATAGCAAATATCAACCGTGCTTCCTTAATCGTCAATTGATTACTCTTTTGTCTACTCTAGGTGTTAGAGATGAAGTTTTTGAGAAAAAGCAACGCGAAGCTGTTGAACAATTGGACGCGATATTAACTGATCCTTTGAAGGCACAAGAAGCTTTAGAGTTGATGGCTCCGGGAGAGAATACTAATGTCCTTAAGGAAATGCTCAAATGTGGCTATAAGCCTAATGTTGAGCCTTATCTATCAATGATGTTACAGGCTTTTCGGGCATCAAAGTTGCTAGATTTACGCACCAAATCAAGAATGTTTATTCCAAATGGGAGAGCGATGATGGGATGTCTTGACGAGACTGGGAGCTTGGAATATGGACAAGTATTTGTGCAAGTCTCAGGCGCTAAGCAAAGCATTTTATCCGTCACGACCTCCGCATTCAATATAAGTAGTTCGGAACAGCGTGTCGCCATCGAGGGAAATGTAGTTGTTGCAAAAAATCCGTGCCTGCACCCTGGGGACGTTCGTGTATTAAAGGCTGTGAATGTGCCTCGGTTGTATCATATGGTTGATTGTGTAGTTTTTCCACAAAAAGGATCAAGGTTAGCATATTCATCTATACTAGTTCTTTTTTTATTTGAAAAATAACATCTGTTTTCAACTTTAAATGCAAGAAAAACTAATTTTTTGGCATAGTTTTGTTACAAAGATTTTCCTTGCCAATATACATTACTAACCAGATGTTGCATTGTTAATCTAGACCTCATCCGAATGAATGCTCGGGTAGTGATTTGGATGGGGATATATACTTTGTCTGTTGGGACACTGAGCTGATCCCGCCTCGACAAATTCCACCGATGGATTATACTCCTGCACCACCTACTCAGTTGGATCGCGACGTCACAATCGAGGTATTTCCTCTCAAACCAATGGCATGTTTCGATAACTTGAAAACCCATTCGGATTTCCTTTTCTTTTTTCAGTGTTTTACCTCAATGCCTACTGTAAAGAATATATTCACTTTGTAAACCATTATGATTTTGGTCCAGTAGTCAATAAGAGCAAATGTTTATAGTAAAGTCTTAGTAGAGGGAATGAGTTCAAATCATGGTAGCCACCTACATCGGATTAAATATCTCACTAGTTACTTTGGCAACCAAATGTAGTAGTTCAGGCAGTTGTCCCGTGAGAATAGTCGAGATGTATGCATCGAGATGTATGCAAACTGTCCCAGACACTCACGGATATAAAAAAAAGAAAGAATATATTCACTTTGTACGTTATGTCTGACTAGAAGAGAAACCACTCATGTTTGTATGTTGTTTGTCCTAATTTGAAACTCTGCTCCTCTTTAACACCAGGATGTGCAAGAATATTTTGTGAACTACATGGTTAACGACAGTCTTGGCATCATTGCCAATGCCCACACTGCCTTTGCTGATAAAGAGCTCTTTAAAGCAAGAAGTTCTCCTTGTATAAACCTTGCAAAGCTCTTTTCCATTGCTGTGGACTTCCCAAAAACTGGAGTACCAGCTATAATACCTCCCGAGTTATATGTCAAAGAGTTTCCCGACTTCATGGAGAAGCCCGACAAACCCTCCTACGAATCGAAGAATGTGATCGGAAAGCTTTTTCGGGCAGTGAAAGACATTGCACCAACAACAAGCCATATCAGTTTGTTTACTCGAGAGGTAGCAAGGCAGTGTTACGATTCTGATATGGAAATTGAAGGCTATGAAGATTACGTCGATGATGCCATCTATCATAAAAACAATTATGATTATAAGTTGGGGAATTTGCTCGATTATTACGGGATCAAGTCTGAGGCTGAGATCCTTAGTGGAAATATAATGACTATGTCCAAGTCTTTCACCAAAAAAAGAGATGCAGAAGCCATCAACTTGGCTATCAGGTCTCTGAGAAAGGAGGCTAGGACTTGGTTCAATGAGAGAGAAAGCGGTCCCGATTCAGATTCAGTTTCGGGCTTGGATGATTTATTTGCCAAAGCTTCAGCCTGGTACCATGTCACTTATCATCCGAGTTATTGGGGAAGCTATAATGAGGATATGAACCGTGATCATTATCTGAGCTTTCCATGGTGTGTTTATGACAAGCTGATGCAGATTAAGGAGAATAATGTGAGGAGAAAACAGAGAGCTTCGAGACTAGCAGCTCTTGACAGCAGATTCAGGAATGCATTGAATCTTGGACATTGAAGAACTATATTTTTAACATCTTATTTCTAGTTTTTGTGAATATTCTTGTTCCTGTTCTTTGAAGTTTGAAGTGCTGAACTAAGTTCCGAAATGTGATTACTTCTAGTTTTGGCTCCTGTTTGCAGCAAGTGAGATGTAAATATTGCTGATATGAGAGCTTGTTAGTTATTAGGAAATGAACATGCTTGTGAATCTGGGAAAGGATTGTTGCTATTTTGTTCTTACACATTTCTGATAAGGTGTAGAATGTGTATGAGTTTTTTGTGGTCGATGTAGTTTCAACTTTTGTCGGTTGGTAAATTATTTATCATTATCTTTGTCATAGCTTTGTGTTTAAGGGATTCTTCAGTTTTTGTCTACGAAGTTTGTGTTAGAATTTTGTAAACATGGACTAAATTGATCCATTTCCAAAAGAAACCAAAATAGAGAGTTAAAAGTACGTAGACTAAATGAGATTTAAACATTAATATTTTATATATGTCCGATAAATTCAATGATAAAAACTTGTATTACTAAAAAAAATTATGCTACACTTTTGACTCGAGGAATCATTCCTCGGTTACATAAAACTTTCTCCTTTTTTTTCTCTAGCTTATGAAATATTTTTAACAATAATTCATTGTACAGTGATTATAAAATACTAGTAAAATTAACAATATCTAAAAAAATTCAAAGCTAAAATTAATTAAATTATACT
The DNA here is from genome assembly GCF_013281855.1 of Momordica charantia. Classification (NCBI taxonomy): domain Eukaryota; kingdom Viridiplantae; phylum Streptophyta; class Magnoliopsida; order Cucurbitales; family Cucurbitaceae; genus Momordica; species Momordica charantia. The sequence continues at coordinate 24,035,391 of NW_028275167.1, read as the reverse complement.
TAAAATCAACTGTGTGTGTGTGTATATAAAATTCAATTATCTTAGGCCCATAAAAGAAAAACCTGGTCTTAGGCCCTATATTATCAATCTGTTTAAAGGGGTAGAAAGTTCAAAATTACAATTATAACAATCCTTGTAGCTCAGGAATAATTTGGTAAATTCAACACTATTCTATAGTTACATATTTATAGAAATATTATTCTATAGTTGCATACCCCAAAATGAGTTAATGCAATATGACAATGAAAACTCAACGTACACATAACATAAAAAAAAAAAAAAACATAGTGGTTTGAGAATCTTCCTATGTCTCACTTCACAAAGAAGCAAAGCTCATTAACAAAGGGATAAAATCAAGCACTTATAAAATAATATGTTATGTTCTTGTCACACATGAAGGAGACGTATAAAAACAAAAGTTGAAAGTAGTAGGTGTCCCATAAAGAGGAAGAAAGGGAAAGATGGAGATGAAGCACATGGTGTCCCGATGAGTTTTGAAATTGCTACGAGGGTGAATCAACATTTCTATAATATTGTAAAAAATAAAATATAAAAGAAATCAATATAATAACACTAATATAAACATAATGTTAATATTAATAATTTTTAACCTACTTTGAAAAGTTTATTTGTTAATTTAAATATTTACTACGGATTTTTTATATTTTTAATTTTTCAACAACATCAACATTCTATCGATTTTAATATTTTCAAGACATTAACATCTCAATGGACAAAGTTATTAGATATTGATATTTTCATAGGCTTGATCTATCGTATATTTTTGCTCTCTTCTAGAGCTGATTTTGGAGGGGTTAAAAGTTATTAGAGAAAAGTTTTAACTCTTTTGGATCGTTTGGTTTAAGGTTTGATATCCTTGGAAATAAGATGGTTGAGAATAAGATATTTGAAAATAAAATAGGTGAAAATCAAAGATAGCTGAGTTCGATTATATACGAGAATGTTATCAGAATTTCATAGGAATAAATTATTAATTGCTATTAGTTAATTATAGAGCATTATCGTTAATCAAAATTAACTTCCGACAATTAATTTACCTGAGTTAATTTTAAATAATTATGACATGTTTCAGAGTGATTTTAGCATGACCAATGTTAAAATCATTACCATTTTAAAATGACATGTTTGACAACAATTCTAAGTGGTTTTGGAAAAATCCAAAATTAGTTTAAGTGATTTTTGGTAAAAAGAAAGTTTTTAAAATAGTTATTGTGCCATTTTTTTTTTCATTTCTAATTTTTTTGATCTTTAATTTGGTTTATTCTCTCTGATTTTTTTTCTCTAAAATTTTTATAATATCTCTCTAAATTTTATAGTTTCATCTATTTTCTAAATTTATTTGTATGTTTAAAATGTTTGTCTCTCAATCTTTAAAATTTCTCTCATTTTTTTTTCCTTTCTAAATTTTCTCTCTCTAAATTTTTTTTGTCAAATGGGCTCTTCAAACATCAAATATCGGTCCTCATTCAACATCACTTTTAATTATATAAAAATTATTTGGAAAAATATATCACCAAACGTTAAAATAACTATATAAAAATCAATTTCACAAAACGGGTTATCACTTTTAAGTTTAGGTTTCCTATTTCTTTTCTCCCTTGCTCCATCTCATCTACTTCCATCTCATATCTTTACCATCATCAAACGTCTCTCTCAATCTCGTCTCTCAATATACGCCCTTCGACGTTTGTCATAGGCTGTCACTTATCATCCGTTACTACAGGTCGTAGGTCATCGTATATATTCGCTCGTCGCTGCAAGTCGCAGGTTCGCTTGTCACTGCAGGTCGTAAGGTCATTGTCCGTCGCCACAGATCGAATGTCATCATAGGTCGTTTCCAATCGGGTGATCCAACCCAATCCAACTAAAAATTATTGGGTTGGGTTGGATTAAGTTGGCCATTAGCTTTGGTTCCATCCGGTACATGAACTGATCAAACTCAAATTTTTGGATTGGTTAAAAATACCACCATAACTCAAACCGACTAACACCCTACTAACCAGAATGAATATACTCTTGGCTAACAACAAGAACAGACAAAGAATTAATTAAATTCAATATTCCATGATCCACCTTAGTGCCTAATTTGTGAGAAGCTATTATCTTCCTTAAAAAAATAATAACAACTTCAAGATTTGGTCATATCTATGCATAACTCCTATCATAAACCATCAATTTATATGGTTATTTTATGTTTTTCTTGATTTTGACCTCTTGGAAACAAAAATATATTTTCTCCATAATTATTTGTCAAAGGGGAGTTATTTTATAGGATATTATATTAAATGACATAAAATAAATTTATATTTACTACAATAATTTTTAGATTTGTCGACGAAATAAATCGTCGTCAATATTGTCGCTATAGCCCCGTCGCGAAACGTCTTTGGCGACTAACTATGATTTTTGTCACCGAAGATCTATGATGAAATTTCGTCGCCAAAGGTTCAATTTTGTCTAAAATCTTCATACACATCTTTTTTCTTTTTCTTTCTCTTTTCTCTATTATAATCTTGTTACCTAAATATTTCTTCAAATTTAAATGAAACACCATAAACACGTATTCAAAATTATCATATAAACTTAGATTTATATTAAACAAAAAGTGATTTTACCATAGTCTAATACAGGTCAAACACAATATAAGCTAAATTTCGATTAGAACATAAATCTAAACTTATTATAGAAAGTCCATCTTCTTTTGGCTTTATATAACCTTCTCTAATTTTCAAAGCTTCCGAGAGAACAATCAAAATAACCTGAAACAATAAAGGAAAAATAAACCGATGTGAACAAAGAGTTGTATATATTTTAACTCATTCCACTACATTTTAGCTAAACAAACTTAACTTTAAACAATGTTAAAAAAAAAAACATAACTTTAAACAAGCTAGCAGTAAAGTAAATAAAAAATTAACTTGAAGCGTAATGCATAGGTAATGCCAAAGAATCCAAAATGATCTCAAAACACACAACTTCCCCCCAATTGAACTTAAACAACCTAAATTGTTATTTTAGTGGCAAAAATACGATACAATGTCACAAACTCACCCCTTTTAATGTAGCCATAAAAATTTCAAATTAGATGGAACTTTTGGCGACGAATAGAAATTCTGTTGCCATAGGGTACTTTCGGCGACGACAGAATTACATTTCATTGCTAAAAGTACCCTACGACGAAATTTCAATGCGTCGACAAAAGTTCCGTCACCAAAAAATAAAATTCTTTATAAATTTATAAAGCCAAAACGAGCATAGCTATTAATATATATCCCCAACCTCCACATGTTGTACTAAAAAAAGTATTTATAAAAATATTGTTGGGAAGAGAGGAAAATAAGTAATATTTTTACTATTACTTACATTTTAAAGTTTTAATGAAAACGTTTTATTTATGTTTTAATAGTTTATATAAACATTACTGAATTAATTATTTAACATTATAATTAATTAAATTATTTTATTTTGTAATGTTTTAATTAATTAATTCAGGTAAAAGTTTTTTTTTTTTCAGGTTTACCTTTTAAAACCAAATCGAGTCTTATTCTTTTAAGAGATAGAAGATGAAAAACTTTGGACACAATTTCATGAGTATGTTTTTTCGATTCTATTTGGCTCCGACAAGTGCATGCTTGAGTTTGAAGTTGTGTTAACCTTAGGGAGTAATGGGTGCATATACGATTTACCACCGTAGTCGTGTCGAAATTTCTTTCAAGGTAGTGGTTCATCCACGACACAACAATCATTTTGATCTAAATTCTTACTTCTATTCCAATAAATATCATTACTTTTTGTTTTTTTAAAATGTATAAATACATATTCTTTTTGTGCTATTTTTGTACGTAATTCCATCTTTTTCATTTACTCTCATCATCGTTGTTAATCAAATTTGAACAAGAATCTTGCCCGATCTTCCCCTATCTAGCAAATACGAGACTTTTATTGTAGTCTCAACAAAAATCCATTCAATACTTTTTAAAATTACATACACTAAATAGATACCCGACAAGCACACTATACTTTTAATTTAACCTTGTAAGTCACAAATTAAATATTCCAAAGACTAACTGATATGAACCAAGATGCTTTAGCCTTGCCACTAGGACCAATCACTCGTTCAAGGGCCAAACAGTTGCCGCTAGCATTTGATTCTTACATTCAAAGAGTAGTGAGCTCCACTAATGGACATCAAGAGGATAAAGATGAGAAAAAACTTTATTCATTGTGCCAAATGAAGGTACGAGAAGAAGATGAAGAAACTTTGTATTAGCAAAGTTAATTATTTTTAAAATTGTTGTTTATCTTATTTTAGGCCTTTATATTTTTAGCCAATGATGTGACATTGAATTTATTAATTTTAGGTGTTTTTTAAAATTAACTATGTCACTTTATTCGGTGTAGTATAGTCTTTTAGCCTCCTTTTGAGATTAGGGATTTAATCTTGTGAACAAAAGAATCAGGGATAGAATGATCATTTTGGGGTGTTTTAGCGTGATGACTAAGGGTTGATCAACTTTGCAATTATTGATCTAGGTTGCAAGCCTGAAATATTCAAGCTAGGTTTGATCAATCTGTTTGATCAATCTTCTTGTGGAGTATTTAAGGTTGGGTAGGAAACCATTTCTCCTTACCTCTTCGTCTTCGATCATCAAGGTAATCCTTCGTCTAATCTTTCATTGGGATTGTGATATTTGATTTGGGATTTTAAGAATCGACAGTTAGAGATCCTACTCAAGTGGAAGGGTTTTTATGTGCAATTTTCTAGGATTTCATATCACTAACATAACCAAATACATAATGTTTTAAAAGAACAACAAATTAATAATAATTGACCACTTATTTTCAGCCTTGTTGATAACTTCATAAAAAGAAAAGAAAAAAAAAATCCTTCATAAAACACAAGAAAATTTGTAGTACTAGATGGTATACTTACTTCTATTTACAATTTAACACATTATTAAATGATATATGACCAATAATGAGGACACAAACCTATCATCGTAAATTCATTCTTGATTTTCTCTAAAAAAACCTGCGACCATCGAACACTTCGACAAATTCAAACACTACCATTTTTGGCATTCCTCTTACAACCTCGAATTATTCAAATAGCTAATACTAATCCAACACTCTATCCATTACAAAAGCCCTCACAAAAAAAGAAAAATAAAACACAACCTCGAATTATTCAAATAGCTAATACTAATCCAACACTCTATCCATTACAAAAGCCCTCACAAAAAAAGAAAAATAAAACACAAACAGGTACAAATCCCTTTATAGGATCTGTACAAGATCCACTTTTTCCCCAAGTAATTCCGTATTGAGTTCGGTAATGGCGATGAATCGACGTATATTATTGCTAGCGCTCTTGCTCGTCGCCTTCTCCAACATATCAATGGTCAGCGCCAAAAAAAAGTACAAACTAGGAAGGAGTCACCTACCGGAACCACACGAATCCCTGGTCGCCTTCAAAAAATTTCGCGTTGAGATTCACAACGAGTTACATATGTATTTGTTGGATAGCCATTGCTACTCGAAAGGCGATGATTTAGGGTTGCACGTGTTGTTCCCGGACGATAAACAAGATTGGTCGTTCAAAGGGAATTGGATTGGGACAACGGATTTCCATTGTAGATTGGAGTGGGAAAGAGGATTTATAGATTTTGATGCATTTTATAACAATGCTGATTTCATAACTAACTATTGTGGCAAAGACCCCATCCATGAATCAAACGATGTCTCAGTCTGTATTTGGAGTGCCAAACAAGAAGGGGTTTATTTGACTAGATATGATGGTGAACTCGTTTTTACCTTACATTGGTATATGATTCGATAATCAAAAGGGAAAAACAAGCTGCAACAAATATGTTGGCCATTTTTTGTGTAAATAATTCAATAATTGTAAATTATTCAAACGATTATTTTTGGGTAGAGTTGCGTTCTATGTGACTTGAACTCAAGACTTCAATGATATTCCCCAAGGGATCCTTGGGACCATATTATTCAAACTTCACTTTATCTTTTTTTTTTTATTTTTCTAATGAGTTTAGTCCTTAAAATTTTAGGATTGTGTCAAATACTTCATCAATGAATTCTAAAAAGTATCTATTGTGCAGAATTTTAATTTCAAGGAACACTCTTAATAGTTTTTTTTTTCTTTTTTTGAGTAGTAGGAGTGGGTGATTGAACTCACAATCTCTTGGTTGGAAATATATGCCAATTATCGATGAGTTATGCTCGCTTTGACAACACTTTTAATAGTTCAAAAGCCTATTACATCCAATTAGGTTGATGGACTAAACTTGTAAGTTTGATTAAAATTTTGTATCAAATTATAACTTAATCATTATTATTATTATAGGTTATTAAATTGTAATTGGTATGTATATTGGAGGAGAGGAGATAATGGCACATGAGAAAATATCGGATTGTACAGTCTCTTCTTCTCTTAGTACAATAAGTGGAGGTAAGAGATTCGAACTCATAACATCTTAGTCAGAAATAGGTGCTAATTATCACTGAGAACTTATATTGGCAAACCGTATAATTAAAGCAATAATGCAAATAGATTGTAGAGTGTAAAGAATTGGAAGAAACAGTACAATGCAATTGCCAAGATGATAGGCCATCTTGTGGTGGGTTCAGAGGAATTCAAATGAATTGAGCATGAGAAATAATTGTTTGATGAGTGGGTTAAGGTAAGAATGATTTCTCATCAGACTTGTTAGGTTTAGTGCATAGTAATATAATTTTCTAAAATGCATACTCATCCTTAATACTTGTTGAGCATGGCATCTAATATCTAGTACAACACATGGAGGAGGATGTGAACCTAGTGCGAGTCATAGTTGCGGCAAGATATATGACTTAATTTCTAGTCTTCCTATCGACGGCATCAAATATTTATAGTAAAATTTTGATCTGATTTGAGAACTGATAAGTATCGTATATGATTGAGTTTTTGGAGTGAACTTGGTAAGGAAATACCTACACAAATAAAGCAATATGCTCAAGTCAGTAAGAAGTTGATCTTAGGTCTCAAGTTGAAGAAGTACCTGAAGTTAGAGTGGTAATCCTCTTATTAGTGTCATGGTGTTGCCTTCAACCAACGAGTGTTTTACTGAGCTTTCACGTCATAGTTGGTTGAGCTTTAAAGGTCAACCCACATTGTATTTTCAAGATTATCATGGGGAAAGATCTAGCATACTGATTGTTTTCTAGCATACCGATTGTTCCTAGCTATCTAGGTGACAAGTAATATTTTTCCCCCCAACAAAATAGGATCAAATTGTTGAAAATCAAAGATTATTGTGCTTGGTTATGCATAGAAATGTTGTCAGACTTCAATGAGGATAAATAGTGTTTATGTATATTTATGAAATTAATCTCAAAATTTATTATGTTTATGATTTATCAATTAATGAATGAATCAAAATTGATCTTAAAAATATATATAAATTAATTAATTATAGATAATCTATAAATAATTAAATAAAATTATTGAAAACCAATGGTTTATACCAAAATTAGTTTGGCTAATTTAAATAAATTAATTACATATATTTAAGATATATTAAATTAATTAATTAACAATTTCATTAAATAGGTAATTACATTCATTTAGTAAATTATTATCCGTAAAATCTAATTAAGTATATTATTTATTAATTTATTTTAATTAAATAATTATTTTTTAAAATTATTTATACAGTCAAAATAAAAAAGAATTGGAAAAAGAGAGAGAAGAAGCTTCGTTTTGTTGCCCTTTTAGGACTAATTGCAACACCTTTCTTTGTTTATTTTGTTTGATACCTTGTGTTATACTTTTTACTATTTTTAATAATCAAAGCGGTAATAATTTAGCGGTAATTTCAAGAGGTTGTGAGTTCGATTGTCAAGTCCCACAGGTTTTATTAAAAAAAATTGTTATTCGTAATCTTTATTAGATTAAAGACGAAGAAAATATAACTTATAGTTTAAATTGTATAAAATTTTGGATAGTTATTGTCCGAGAAAAATAGAGTCGCCACCGGTTCGGGGGTCTTTTGTATATGAGGAAGGTATTAGCACCCCACAACACTCCTTCAATCAACAATAATTTATTTTCATATTATTTTCAAGAAAATTGCGGACAATAATTATGGGTGGCCTAAAGTCATTAAGAAAATTTTGTTTATTTGAATTTAATTCGGCCTCCCAAAATAGATTCATCATTAGGAATCGACCTTTCGAATTCCTCAATTTTAGGAAAAATATTAATGACAAAGATTTTATTTGTCATTTTTTAGAAACATCATAAATACTTTTAAAAGTCTCGGGCTTGAGGAGATGCATTTATAAAAGATATTCTCAGATAAATGTTTTTTTTAAACTATATTGATTAAAATTACACATAGATATTGATCTTTTTCCTCAAGAATTTGAGAACATCGGCTCCCAAACATTTCAAGGTTCCATCGTTGGGTTTTCGTTTACCAAATTTTTAGTTGAAGATATTTAATAAAATTAAGAAAAATAACATTTATGTACAATATTAAGAACAAGGCGAAATAAAATAAGGGAAGAAACATATCCTGAAAATAATGTCAAATTAAACTTGCACTTGGAACATAGGTTGGCAAAACAATATATGAGGAAGTTTATCAATCTACTTTAAACATGGAAAACTAATTACCGAGAACAAAACTCCAGTTTTTGCCTTCTTATCGCGAGTCAAATGATGAAGAGGAAAATTGTGGTGAAAATAATGATAAAATGAATAAGGAGACAAAAAATGAAGAAAATAAAACAAAAGTAACCAAATGGAATGGAAGAAGATAAAAAGTTAGGTGAGTAGAAGAGAAAAAGAAGAAAAAGTAAAGAGCAAGTGAGATACCGTGTGATAGAAACGAGTAGGAAGTGGTGAGAGAGAATTTGAGAGAATGATAAAGTAAAGAAAAAAAAAAGAAGCAAACCTTGAGAGAGAGCAAAAAATGAGAGTAGTAGCTTGTGATGTGTTTCTCCTCCTCCTCAACCTAGTCACTTAGCTCTAGTGTTTCAAAATCCTAATTTACAAATGGAAAATATATTTTCATTCAATATACCATCAATCAAATCTTATGATTTTATTTCAAATTTTGATTTTTACCCAAATGATGCTAAATAGTAAGATTTTATTTCATTTTTATTGAAAGATTTTATTTTGAGAAAATATGGAAATTCACCTTTAATCCAAAAAAATCCTTTTGATTTTATTACTTATTTTATTTTATTTAAATGATTTGATTTTCAAAAGTAAATCAATATTGAAATCAAATACTTTTTGTTATATTATTTTTTTTATAAAACACACAAAAAAGTGAAAATATTGACCATAAAATAAAAACAAAAGTTTTACAAGAAAACTACTACAAATCAAATAAAAAAGAATGATGAATTGAATACCGGACAAATTTGAGAGTCTACGATTATCTTATACTAAATTTAGTACTAATTTACCAAACATAGCTTGTTTTTTCAAATTTAAAATAACAAATTCACACGCTAAGGCCTTTAAAAATAAAGTTGAGTAAGAAATTCCATTCCTTATTCAAGTGAAGATTTAAAAACATTCCAAATTTGAAGTAAATTACTATTCAACTCCTCTAATATTTATGTCATCCAACTTGCTATTCAAATTTCTCAAATTATTATTCTCCTTACTTTATTTTATTCTATCTATTTTCTATTTCGTTAGTAGTCTACATCAAATCATACATTTTTTTTCTTATCTCTCTTCGCACGATATGGCTACATCATCTCAAATTTGGTGGGTCCCACCATTTCTTTTTTCATTTTTTAAATTTTGATGGGTTATACCATTTCTATTTACTAGATTTTTTTTACTGCCATTACTTTCTTTCATTTTTCTTATTCTAATTTCCAATTATTAATTTTTTTTAACAATTTGATTGCTTCGATTTCACTCCCCTCCATACATTACACATATTAAAGTTTTCTAAATTGTAATGCAAATATATTTTTTAATTCATAGATATATATAATTTTCAATTATTATAAATTATATGAATTAAAATTCAATTTTTTGTATACGTCATTTTTTAAAAATATGTATATGTAGTTATGTATTGATATAAAAGAAATTTTAAAATGTCAAATTTAAATAATTAAATTTAAACATTTGATGAAATCAAATTAATTAAGTTACTTAAATAATCTTAATTCATTTTCTTTCTTGTACATGTTTAAATAATTATAGTTTGTAAAAATATATAATTTTAAATAAGTGCCTTAAAATATGAAGTTACTTAGATAATCTTAATTCATTTTCTTTCTGGTACATGTTTAAATAATTATTGTTTGTAAAAATATATAATTTTAAACAAGTGCCTTAAAATATGAATAATAATTTATTTTGAATTTATAAAGATACTTAATTTCTAGAAAATAAATATTAAAATAAAATAAAATATTTATTTTTAAAACTAGAAATTTTTAAAATAACAAAATAAATTGTATTGTATTTTAACTTATTAAAAAAATGTTTAATTTTTAAGCATAATCAAAATAACAAATATAGATGTATGATATTCATTTTCAGCTATTAAAATAATATAAATATATATGATTTTATTTTTAATAATGTGAATTTAAAAGAGTTAGAAAATCTCTTTTATTTTCAAGGTAATAAAATTAAAATAACAAGAAGTATGAAAAAATAAAGTTATTTTATCATTGCTTAAATAAAAATTTAAGATTACATGCCATAGAAATAAATGAAATAAACAATATATAATTGTAATCATAATCCATTTAATTTTAAAAAATTATCATAAAATAATATAACTTTAACATTTAAATTTTAAAATTAACATAAACAAATTTTAAATAAAAATTTATTAAAATCTAACTCTAATGGTAATTTTAACAAAAGAGAAAAGAAAAAGCTAACATAAATCCAATTTACACAACTCAAGATATAATAATGCTGCAGTTTGAACACAACACAGATTTACCCCAGATTAAAAAACTTTACAACTTGAATATAAATTAACAACTTCAGACTAATTAACTCTCCCTATTTAACAAGTCTGAGTCTTAATCTTTTATACATAGATCACGAAATAATCTCAATTTGACGACAAATACACCTTCCCTTTTCCTTTGCTACTAGAGGGTCCTTCGCTGGTCAAGACGAGTGCTCCACCAGCCACCGCCATTCAACTTGCCTTCAAGACGAGAGATCGGCCTTTAGCAAGGGGGGTCGTGGTAGGTTCGAAGATCTTATGCGGCAGAGTAAGCAGAATTCGTTCGGATCCTCCCACATGTTCAATCTTTTTTTAAAATGTACAAGAAATTTCAATATTGAATGATCCAACTTAGTAATACATTTCTTAAAAGCAGATGACAAGCTTGAAATTTCGATACAAGTAAGGCATACATCGTTGAACCAGTCTTTTTTGCCACATAGCGTATAACAGAAATCAAACCCCCTCTACAGTTGACGGGGAATGACTTAAAGTGATAAAGAAAAATCAACCAGATCTTTATCACTAATCTAATCTACCAAGGTTGATTGTAGTTCACAACTCAGTGCTCTATGTACATTCTTGGAGAAACCAAAGGAATGGCTTTCTCCAATTCATATATAACTTCTAAATTTCTAGATTTCTACTTAAACTTGTTGAAAGATTCAAGATAGAAAGAGTTCACCGACGGCGAGCGTTTCTAGCACTGATTTTTTGCTTCTTGATACGGACGAGTTTGTCGTAAACGCACCACGGAAAGCTAATGAGATGGCCATGGTCCTTTCCCTCATCAAACCAGCCCCAGTAGCTGTGATGGTATGTAACAAAATACCATGCTGAAGCTCTAGCATATACATTGTTACCATGTCTAAAATGTAACTCTGCATTCTCATTGAACCAGCTCCTTGCCTCCTTTCTCAGTGACCGAACAGCCGTGGCGATCGATTCCGCTTCATTTTTCTTGGTGGCAGATAGTGATCTCGACAAACTACCCCCACTGATTAGCTCTGCCTCGTTTTTGATCCTGTAATAGTTCATCAAATTTCCCAATCTCATGTCGTAGTTACCCTTGTGATAAATGGCATCGTCGAGGTACTCCTCGAAGCCTTCAACTTCCATGTCAGGGTCATAAGCTTGTCGAGCTACGTCCCGAGTAAAGGACCTGATGTCAATCTTTGGTTCAATCTCATCCAACATCCTGAACAGTTTCCCCAGTACATTCTCCGACTGATATGTCACTTTGTCCGCTTTATCCATGAAATCGGGATATTCTTCTACTCTTAGATTAGCAGGTATTAGAGCTGGTACGCCGGTTTTCGGGAAGTCGACCGCAATCGAGAACAGTTTTGCAAGCTCTATACATGGTTTGCTCATTGCTTTCTTCGGTTCCCTATCTGCAAATGCTGTATGAGCATTGGCAATGATTCCTAAGCTGTCATTGACCATATAATTTGCAAAATACTCCTGAACTTCCTGCACCACAAGATTCACAGTATACAACATTTAGTAACAGTTTTTCCTACAAAAAATTTGTCTATATCGATCCTTCGAAGTTCACTTATAAAAATACCTCCATTGTGACATCATGATCTAGTAATTTACTAGGTACAGGGGTATAATCCATTGGTTCAACTTGTTGAGGAGGAATCAAGTCAGGGTCCCAGCAGACGAAGTATATATCGCCATCTAGATCACTTCCCGAGCATTCATTCGGATGAGGTCTTATACAGAATAGGAAGTTTTTAAGATCAGAAAAATTACTAGCAGAAATGAATTGAATCATAAACAACATTAGGTGGTGCTTAGCCACAGGGTCAAGAATACATGAAGTCTACTTTACCTTGGTCCTTTTTGTGGAAAAACGACACAATCTACCATGTGATGCAGAGATGGTACATCCACGGCCGTTAAAACTCGCACATCACCAGGATGCAAGCAGGGGTTTTTCGCCACCGCTACCGTTCCGGTTGCAATGAAATGCCGATTCGATTTGCCTCTCTTGAAGATTATGTGATCATCCTGCAGCTGCTGGTGTGCAGTGCACTGAACAAAAACCTCACCATACTCCAGGTTTCCAGTTTCGTCAAGACATCCCATCATTGCTCTTCCATTTGGGATGAAGATCCTAGATTTCCTCCGTAATTCCAACAACTTCGATTGTCGGAATGTAAGCAACATCATAGATAAGAAAGGCTCGGAATCCGGCCTGTAACCACACGAGATCATTTCCTTCAGAACGTTGGTAATCTCTCCCGGAGACATTAGCTCAAGGGCTTGCTGAGCCTTCATCGAATCTGTAAAAATGGTGTCCAATTGATCCATCAATTCTTTCTGCTTTTTCTCAAAGACATGATCCTCAACTCCAAGTGTAGATAAAAGAGTAATCAACTGACGATTTAAATAACAAGGAAGACTTTTACTCCACAATAAAACATCGAGTTTCGTGTCTGTTGATTCATACTTGAGCATGCTATTCCTCAATGATAATTTAACTGATGAGGTAGGATCAACAGAAATGACGCCTTTAAAACCAGCATAACGAATCTGAAATGCAGATGGTGTATGCCTTATGCCACATTTTTGAGCCACTTTCCTGGCAAAACTAGCTGATATTTTCCCAATCCCATCAGAGAAGACATACTTGACACCATCTGATTCAACCTCAATATCAGGAATAACTTCAACTTCACGTCTACCGACACTTAAAGTTTCTGTGGATGAACCAAAAGATTGGCCTAGTCTAGCAGCATACTTGGCCACATTTCGTATACTACGAAAATCTCCCATCCATTTCCTTATTCCGGCTGCAGTAATTCCATCTTTTGGAGCAAACATCCACGCAGAATTTTCCCGTAATTGACTGGATGAATAAGCTAGAAACTCAAACTTCTTGTCACCAATGGTTATGCCATCTCTCAGGACAGAAAGAATCCTTTTAAAGATTTTCGTCTTTCCATCCTCCAAGGAAGAGGATTCCCGTGGAGATAATTCGGTTGAATACAATTTATCCAATTCCTCATCGACAAATGAAACACGCAAGAAGTTGTCAAGGTACTCAGGGTAACGACGTAATACACGATTCGAAACGTTAACCTCTGGACCACAGAAGTACACTCTACAAGGTGTCACTTGAACCCTGTGTACATAGACTAAGCCCTCATTTAAAGACATAATAGGTGGCTGGGGGGGATTCCTTGCTTTGAAGTACTTTCTATACTCATCATCTAACCACTTTGAAGGATTATAGCAACACTCTTTCAAGTGATAAAGCTTATTTAAAGCATGATCTATGAAGCCAATATTGTTCCTCTGAGGATCTACCATCTGGTAGAAACTAATATCAAGAGCTGGGCCTGGAAGACATCCATTTTGTACCAACAAATTTATCTTAAACAAAATTGCATATGGCAAGCTAATGTTTCGAGGAGGTCTTACTATGGGTACCAAGTTTGGATTGGAGGAATAAGTGGAACCCCTATCCAATGTAAATTTACCCTTGATTTCTTTGAAGTAATGAGCAAATTTATCATGAAGATTCGGGAGCTGGCGACCATAGGGAATCTCCAAGCATAAACCCGAAGACTGTCCAATACAGCACGATGGAGTGAAATCGGTTGCTCGAAACCATTTGGTGTCGATTTCTTTAGAAAAGTTGATGAAAGGATCGTCAAGAATGGGTCCAAAAGACTCTGAATTTCTCTCGTAAATCCGCGGAGCACCAAACAACTGATAATGAAAACAGGTCATAATTATAATTGTATGCTACTACAAAGGGCAAAGAATCTAAAGCCATTCCAAGTACATCTATGCTCAAATACTGCGGTATAAAATTTTGACTAGCTTATTTCAACATCACTAGATTCTATCTACAGCTAAGTTACATTTTTGCTCTAACCAACTTTCAAGAGAAACTGCGACAATTTATCTTTTCTTTTTCACATTGAAGATATCAATAAATTTTCTTACTGCCAAATAGCTTTCAGCATTTTCAAAGTCACTGGGTCATGAAGTGTTTAAGTTATATTTCTTTCTCAAATACTAAGGAACAAGTAGCAACTTTGGTCGTTTACTAAATTCCATTTTCAAGTTATCCTTTCCAGTTTTCCTATCTATCCACTGTCCTGTATTGGAAATCAGGCCTATGAGCACTACATGAGCTAATCCACCAATGCCCCTAATCAAAGAAAAATGCAGGCATTAGTTAAGTGAAAGATGTTGGTCAAATGTGCTTGAACGAATTAATGAAGTTTACCAATAGTGCAGAGAAAAGACAGTAAACTAATGGCATAACATTGCTAAATGTTAATGGATGAACCTGAATCAGTAGATAATCTACATCAGATTGGCCTTGTGGCTTGTGTAGCTGAACCTGCCAAACGTTCTCGTAGCGTAGTACGAGCATGTAGTCCACATGAGAATGTGATATGAAACTAAGTACACGCCGGTCAAACCCGAAATCCACAGAAACATTCAACTCTGTCTGTAACACGAAAAAACTCTCCTTTGATATCTGACAGCCAAGATGAAGTCTTAGGCCTTTGAAATTGTACTCAAAGACTAGTGGATTTGGTAGAATATCCTGTTTCCACTCCTTTGCCTTCAGATAAGAACTACCATAGTAGAGGCGTCCATTAGCCAAAAATATGATTAACTTAGCACCTTCATCGTTGGTAAACTGGATGGTAGCACACACTCGCTTTCCTCTTCCGTTCGAACGTTTCGTCTTTATGGCATCGATAGTTCCACTGCCTGTAATCCTCTCTACAAACTCCTTAACTTCTTCCTGTACCACACCAGTAGGGAATCCATAAAGCTGAATTGTTTTACCCATTCAGTCAATGGAGAATCAACTTCAATCTCTTTTTTACCTGTCATACCAAACAAATCAGTCATAATGCATATCTATTGAGCTCAAAATAATGAAGTCAGTAGTCAATCTGAAATAAATGACTCTTAAAATTCCAATGACAAAAGATAAATATTCAACCGTCTCCTCATAGATACCTATCTCTTCATTCCAAATGCAAAAACATCGAACTGAGGGTATAATATCTTCTAATATAGTTCTTTTATATATTCATTATCTATACCCACCAAACCAATTCTACAATCCAAATGGACTGTGAGAGTTGAAACAATATGCAGTACTGCAGTGTTGTTCAATATATCATTGGTTTTCTTCAATAAATGTATCTAAAAATAGTAGAATTCAATCAAGATTAATGAGCTGGCCATGAGCCATTGGATTGACAACAATCCTTCCTTCCTTCCCATGGAACTCATAAACAGGCATCCACCATCTTTCATCAAGTCCTAAAACAATTTTTTTCAGACAATGATGTAAAAGCAGTCAAAACAGACTGAAAAAGTAGTTCTCATCACTTACATTTTCCTCAGGTGTTGTTTGATCACATTAAACCCAAGCTCTGTTTCTTCCCAAAAACAAACATAAGTTTTAATCAAACAGAAGATCACCCACAAAGTGGTAACTGGAATTGGAATATAAGGAACAACCACAGATCATGAACAACCCAGAAACAGTAAGAACAGCAAAGGGAGAAGAAGGGGCTACATATTTACAACCACAGACAAAACAGAGGGAAAAAAAGAGAAGAAAACAACGATCAGAAAAGAACCCAGATGAAGAAAAACAAATAGAAAGAAGATTAACCTTACCAAAGTAAAAACTGAAGCAAAAACAAATCAATGATCCATCTCAACAATGGGAAAGAGGAAAAAAATAGGTCAATACACGAAGAAGATTCATATGAAAGAGCAAAGGATCAGTGTAAACTGTCCTGTAGTGAAAAATGCAGAAACTAAGGCAATGATTCCATGACTGGCGGGCCTTTACCTTAAGAACAAAGAAAGACCTTCATTTACCAAGTCTTCTTCTTTGGGCCAGGACTCCAAAGACCTGTAACTGTTTTCAATAAATAAATAAAATGATAAAAACAAATATTCTCTACCATATTGAGTGCCATTTCTGACCCTTTTTTCTCGCCTTGTGACTGCTTTGGAAAGAATTGATTTTTTTTTCTCTTTTTTGCCAATTTGTTTTTTGGAAAAATGGAATTCAGAGTTCAAAGTTGTACGAAAACTGATTTGCAAAAAGAAAAAGGGGGTTATTTTTTAATGTATGAAATTGTTGGGACATCCTTTTCGCTACCCTCTCCCCTATAAAAAAAAAAAGAGATTGCAGTACAAATATGCAATAATTTAGGGAGGTATCCCAATCGAATCTTATAATTTTCGTGCCACGATTGAACTTTCCCATCCAATCCCATCAACGAGTAGATGTCAATTATCACATGAATGATTGCTTTTACAAAGGGTTGAGTATAATTCCTACTTATAAAATAAAATTTCAAACATTACTTTTATAAAGAGTGATTCTGAGTACAATTTCTACTTATAAAATAAAATTTCAAACTAAAATGATTGGATTTGGTTCTTTGTTGAAAAATTATGATAAGGGAAGATTATATTGGAAACTTCTTATTCTTTTTACTTTTTGTAAATATCAAAACAAAAAATTTTAATTGATATCAAAAAAACAAAAAATTTTAATCGCATTTATTTTCAAGTTTTCTCATTCTTAATAAAATAAAATCATTTCAAACCACTGTGTTTAAAATAAGTTCTCAAACTTTTTTATTTGCACCCGAAGAATTGGGAGATCTTATTTACTTTTGTGGAAGAAAACTTATTTTATTTAGGTTTCTATACCATATCAAGATTAATATTGTTTTTATTTATGTTAATTAAAATATCGAAATCCCAAAATTATCAAAAATAATAATATTCAAATATATTTATTGATTCCAAATTTTGATTGTAACATTCTTATAAGTGATGGCCTTAGTCTATGTAACTAAATATAATTTAATTAGTTAGGGATAATCTGAGCATATCAAGAAGATCGAACTAAAGAAGTTGAGGGGCTTAAAGCATTATTGGAAGGCATGACCGCTGGACAGTCTCATTACACATTTTCACACCGCGTGTATTAAATTCAACATTTTTAAAGTTGAAGCCCTGATCAACGTACCTCCGCTCTAGCATAATAAAAGATTTGTTTAAGGAGTGCCTTTTTTCTTGGCAATATAGACTAAGCTCAATATTTTTGCCCAAAAACGTATTTCACATGCTCTATGTGCCTAGAGGCAGATCCACGTGGGGACCAGGGGCACGTGTCCCCAAGATTTATATTAAATCCAATATAGTATGCTAATTAATTAAGAAAAGTGTCTTTGGCCTCTTGGTTTCCTCCTCGGTAAGTTGGCGTCCCACATCCCCTCCTGGGTTGAAGTCGCTCATTCCATGTGTTTTGTAACCTAAAATCCTGGTATGTGCCTTATGAACAAATATGTGGGACTCGGGATCCGTTATCTCTAAACTTTTTAATCCAAATTATAATGTCTTAACTAATTGATATATACTTTAGTTGGTTAATTATGATTAATCAGCTCCTCAAATAGAGTAGGCATGCATTGTAACATACTATTTTTTTCAACCATTTGCACATTTGGATCTATAAATCATGAAACAATGGAGGACAACTTGCAGAGATTTAATCCCTAAAAACAACAATAAAATCAATCTATATGTGAGATTTAAGTACTTATGTAAATATTACCGTTACCTATACTTTCTTATTATATTCTTCCTTTGTGCTAGTATTTATCACTCACAAGAGCTATGATCTTTTGTTTGCTAATTTCAATTAAAAGGTTTTCTTGATTCTTATTCTCAACTCTTGGTCCTGCGTTGCTAAGCATATCATCACAATAGCTTTGTATTTATGGTATCAGAGCTTCTTGCGCAGAGTAGATTTTGAATCCCATGGCAAAATCAGAAACCCATCTCTCAATTCAAACATTTCACCAATGTTCAAGCCTTATCTCCATCAAACTTAATTGCTCTAACTACCTCCTATGGAAATCTCAGGTCAATCCACCCATAAGAAATCTAGGCCTTCAGTGCCATTTGACTAAAGACTGTCCATTTGAGGAGGAGATTCAAGGCACCACAGAAATGAACAATACAACATCTAGATGAATAATGATGGCCTATTAACCTCATGGTTACTAGGAATCATATCTGAAGAGGTTCTTGTTCAACTTGAAGCCACAGAATCCGCACATCAAATCTGGAATTCGCTTGAAGAGTTGCTTCTCACCATGACCAAAGAAAATGAACTCCACTTGAATGAAGCTCTCATAAGTCTATGAAAGGGCAGTCTGTCGCTTGATGAGTACATCAGAAAATTCAAGGACTTGTGTGACAGATTAGCCGCCATGAAGAATCCTCTTGACGATCTAACTAAGGTGATGCATTTAGCTAGAGGTTTGGGAAGCAATTATAGAGAATTCAAAACAGCCATGCTCTCAAAGCCACCATATCCCACATATAATCAATTCTTACTGACACACTAAAGAATCATGAGTAGCAGATCAATCTTGAAGCAGAAGAAGGAAAAATTTCTGTCATGGACCATAATCAAGCTTTCTACTCTCAAAGGGGAAGAAACAGAGGACGAGGAGACATTTCTCCTCAAGAGGACGAGGATTTCAACAAGGCAGACCTCATATAATGCAACAACCAGATCTGAAGTAGTCCCCTCAAAGACTCCGAACTGTAAAAACAAATGAGAACTCTCCATTTAAGGTTGAAGGACGGGTAAGTTGTCAAATATGTGGAAAATTTAATCACACTGCCATTAAATGTTGGAACAGATTTGATCATAGCTTTCAACTTTAGGATTTGCCTAAAGCACTAGCTGCATTCAACTTGAAGGATACATCATATTAGAATCTCTACGCAGATTCAAGCGCTACTTCTCATGTGTGAAATGATGCTGGTAAGCTAGCTTCAGTTAAACCCTATAAAGGAAAAGAATCAATTTATACAGGTGATGGTAATGCTTTAGAAATATCTCATATAGGACATAGTATAATAAGTACTGATTTTGGAAACTTAGTCCTTAAAGATGTCCTTGTTGTACCTAACATGACAAAAAATCTTCTCTCAGTCAGTAAACTTGCTAAGGACAATGATTGTGTTATTACTTTCTCCACTGACAATTTCGTTGTTAAGAACAAACAGGGGGAGATCCTAGCGAAGGGACATAAGAAAGGAGGACTTTATGCATTGGATTTACGCCAGCCGCAACAGATTGATGGTTTACATGCGTATCTAGCTTCCACCGGCACGAATAAGGCTCCCTATTCTATATGGCTTAGAAGAATGAGGCATTTAAATGAAAGTTATATTAGAGTTTTAAGCAATAATAATGCTATTGATGTTTCTAGTTGGAAAGCTCTTGAGAATGTGTGTACTGAATGACAAATGGACAAAAGTTCTAAATTACCTTTTTATTCAAATCATAATGTATGTTTATGTTTGAAAAGGTGCATTATGATCCTTGGGGCCTGCTCCTATCTCATCTTGTCAAAATTTCAAGTATTATGCATGTTTTGCGGATGATTTTTCAAGATTTACATGGTTATATCATCTAAAGAAAAAATCAGATTTATTCTCTTGCTTTGTGAAATTTCAACGGATGACAGAAAATCAATTTGACAAAAGAATCAAAGTGTTTCAAAGTGATGGAGGGGATAATTCACTTCCTTGACTCTTAAAGCTTACCTTGAGGAAAGAGGGATTCGACATCAATTTTGCTGCCCTCACACACCTTAGCAAAATGGCGTTGTAGAAAGTAAACACATACACATGGTGGGGACAGGTTTGGCCCTTCTTTTTCAAGGAAATATTGGGTTGATGCTTTTCTCACTGCTGTTTTTTTAAACAAAGAATGCCTTGTCAATCCTTAAAAATGAAAACTCTCTAGCCTTTTGTACAATAAAGAACCTATAAATGATAGTTAAGAGTTTTTGGTTCCAGGTGTTTTCCATACTTAAGAAACTATAACCATAATAAATTTGATAAACGAACATATCCATGTGTGTTCATTGGGTATAGTTCCATACACAAGGGTTATAGATGTCTAGACCCTAAAACAAATAGAATTTATGACACGACCCATCCAAAACACCTACTAGTCCTAGAACGAGTCGCACCGACCACAGACCCTGACTAACTACGAAGTCAATGGTCAACTTCTTCTTATCTTTGACTTGAACTTTGACTAACAACTCTGAATGGATGCATAATAAAATAATAATCTTAACAGAACAACAATTCTTACATCCATTCTATACATTCCTTGTTGAAAGGGTGCTAACAATTTTACAATAACTACATGTACATACAAAGTGATATACAAATCCTCAACTACTCTGGGTGGCAGAAGCTGAACTAAATTCTTCTTGAAACTCAGAAACTCAGATACTCAGGTACAACCTAGGGGAAAAAACAAAACATAAACAGTGAGCTGGGAAGCTCAGTGAGTGGTAGGTTATTAAGAAAATATTCTCGTAAAACTTCTTTCATAAACAACTGAAGCAACTAACATTCTCATTTAAATTCTATAAAACTCGAGTAACACTGGAGAAACATTATAAATTTCATAAAACTCAGTAAACTTCTCAAAATCAAACTTGTAACAACAATTTCTTGCTGGGCAAACTGAAAAGACAACGCTCCCAAGTCCAGGATTCGGAACCCGGATTTGGCCCTTATCGCCCCGGCATTCCCCTGCATCCTCTGCGACCTAGTTACGTCAACTTCTCAACATGCTCTAAAACACATTCTAAAACATATAAAATATTATTATTTCAAACATAAAATAGATCGATAAAACTCAATACCACACATGTATCCATATTCTATTCTGGTCTACTGGCATAGAGTGATCTCAGAGTAATCTCGATACGCATAGCAGAGTAATTCTCTCAACACGTTGAGTAAAATGGTCTCAAAGACCTTCTATTTCTGGGTATGCTATAGAAACACATTCACATAGCATACGGGTAATCACATGGATACAATAACATGGTGGTTTGAAAACTGTTCTCGTAAACTGTTCTAAAATTCTTCTTTTCTTCTTTCCAAGAACTTTTCTTTCTTTCTCAAATCGTTTCTAAAATCTTTCTTTTTAAGAACATTTCATGAAATTCTAATATCATTTTGCTGAAATCTCTTTCTAAATAACATTTATAACTTTCTCGAACGTTTCTCTAAATCATAAAGCATTTCTCAATTCTAATAAACATCTCTAAAATAATTATTTTTAACACATTTTCTTTAATTCACAGCAGAAATGCTAAAACATATATAATATATACAATTTCTCATAAATTCTGTAATACTAAATAATAGAAAACGTTTAATAAAGTAACCACTCACAAATCCTTTAAACTCGGTCGTCCTTTGCTCCAATTTATGCTCGACCCGAAAACATCGATTCAATATCAAATTAATTCCGGCTTTAATCCAATTTAACTTCAACATATTCTTGTTTCCAATTCAAATTACATTATCTTCCAAATTAATCCACAAAAATCCAATTTTATAACCCATTCTCTCTCTTCGTTAACAACCCACATTTTCCTCTCTCATACTATTTACAAGCAGGACCCACATCCCACAATCAATTCTCTTTCTACACCACTTTCTCACGTGAATAGCCCAATTTTCCAACATTTTCTTTTTCTTTTATTTAATTTAAAACCACTCTCTGTCTCCTCTACTATTCATCATCTTCTCCCTCTTCCTCTTCTTCTCTCTTCTCCAACCAAACCCAGGGGTTCTTCCTTTTTCTTCCTCCCTAAATTCTCAAATTTTCTTTCTTTCTTTTTATTTTCTGCAATTTCTTCTGGCCCACATGTTTTCCCTTAACTTGTACCAACAATGACAAACTAAATTCTGTTCATACTTTGCTTGCGTTTTACAGTCATTATTCCACCCCAAACCACCTTAAGAAGCTCAAAGGTAAAAACTTAATCCAAACTTCCATCTCCAAGAACTTCTTGAACACAACAATGAAACAACCCATAAACCACCCCTTTTCTATTTCTATTCTTTCAAAATCATCCAAGAAAACGAGTTGAATTACCATGTTTTGCTCATTTACATCGTCGAAATATTCAATTTTACCTTCAAAGATAGGATTTCGAGCCTCCAATCCCCATAAATTTCTTGTCAAGCCTTGCTTTCCTTCTCTGTTCTTTCCTTCTTTCTCTGTTTCTTTTTTCTTCCTTCAAACCCACTTTTCCTTTCCTTTCGTGTTTCTCTCTCCTTTCTTTTCTTCTTTTCTTTCTTTTGTTTCCTTTTTTTTCTTTTCTTTTAAACACATGTCACACACACACAACACCCTACACACGGCCTTTCTAAAAAAAACTTCCATTTCTTTTTTTTTTCTCCTGCGAAATTACCAAAATGCCTTTATTCCAATTTTCCTTCTGCTCATTTTTTTTTTCTTTTTTTTTTTCTAACTTCAAACGGTCCTTACAATTTATATATCTAGACATGTAATTTTCTATGAAGAAGTTTATCCTTTTAAGTCGAGCACACACAATGACACTCTAATTAGCACAACACAACTTGAAGTTACTGAGTTTAAAGATCTAGAAGGATGGATAAGTTGCTGCAACACCAAAGGATCTGCTGCAGACCTTGAAAGAATGTTAGAAGCTGATCACTCCAACAAGCAAATGATATATGAAGACTTTTCTCAAGAAACACTTGAGGAAAGACCAAATTTGAGTGAAAATACAACCAACTATTGAAGAAGAGCAACGGCAATTGAGGAAAGAGCATTACCCAACAAAATCTGATTTCACAGGAGACGGACAAACCAAACAACTAGAGAGCACAACATGTTTCTCCTCTCTTCATAATGAGCAATCTCCAGTTACTAACTTTCACATTATACAGTCTCTTAACAATCAAAATGACTCTTTTACTTGTGTTGCAGGTGATAAGGAGGATAGTCCACTTGATCAAACTCCCACCAACTGTGGCTCACAAAATAAGCCCATTATATCCTCTCACTCAGCTCATATTTCAAATAATCTGTCATCACTATCTGACATTAGCAATCAATTAATAATTGAATTTCCTATTTCTCCTACAGATGAACACAATTACAACTCCTGCCTTGCTCACACCAAGTAGAAGAATTGTGTCAGAATCAATCCACAAACATCCCCACTCATACAATGATCACAAGACATAAGCTGGCCTCCAATCCAACTCTTGACAAACAACTACACAAAGAAGTGCAAAATCTGAAGCTCCACAAATCCAATTAAAACCATGCTTTGATAGCTGTGGACTCCATCTCAGAACCAAAGTCATATAAAACGGCCCTTAAAATACCACATTGGAAGGTAGTTATGGAAGAGGAACTTCATGCACTTCGTCAAAATCACACATGTGACCTTGTTCCTCCGCCCTTAAACACAAATGTCATTGGATCCAAGTGGATTTTTAAGATCAAGTTCAAAGAGGACGGATCTCTTGAACGATACAAAGCTCATCTTGTTGCCCAAGGATATACACAAGTTGAAGGATTGGATTATGCTGAAACGTTTAGTCTAGTTATAAAGCCTACAACCAATCGTCTAGTACTAGCCTTGGCTGTAACCTCGAAATAGCCTCTCAAACAATTAGATGTCAAAAATGCTTTTTTACATGGTTATCTTAAGGAGGCTGTCTACATCTCCCAACCACCAGGGCTCCAAGATGATAAAGTCCCTCATTTTGTGTGCAAACTCAATCGTTCTCTCTATAGCTTAAAGCAAGCTCCAAGAGCGTGGTTTGATAGATTATCAAAATTTCTAATGCACTTAGGATTTTATTCTTGTCGATGTGACCCTTCTATATTCATTTTTAGACAAAAAACTACCATCATTCTCATGCTAATTTACGTTGATGACATTATCTTGACAGGAAATTGTTGGGATAAACACTTAAATTTATGGACCAATTATACCCTCTTGTGTGAACCTAATAGGAAATAACAAGTAAAAATAATAATCCAAACAAGCACAGGACACAAGTAATTTTAACGTGGAAAAACCCCCTCAAACCCCCTCAATGTGAGGAGTAAAAAACCACGGACCGAAGTCAAAAGATCCACTATAATCAATAATGGGTACACCAAGTTCTTCCTAGCAACAACTAGAGGCATACAATAATAATATCTCGAGACAATAAATCTCGGTAAACAAAGGGAATAAATCGGGGAAGAAAATTAGAAAGATCTCACTTAAAAAGTGTCACCAACTACCCGCTGTATCTAACTGTAGGTAGCTCCAAAAGAAATCTCCACCGTCTAGATTGAAGACCCTTGTGTGACCACGGATCGACCTCCGATCTTGAAAAAACGTTCCTGTACGGAATGAATTTCTTTTCCCTTTTTCTTTTCTATTTTCTCTCCTTGATTTGCGTGCAGAGACTTTTCCCTCTCTCTTTTCAATTGTGGTTGACCGGCTGCAACATATAGGTTAATATATATATATATATATTAAAAAAATCCTAAACATAATGGCCCATTTGGGCCTAAAATTGTTGGGCTTCACACATGTGAAAAATACCCAACAAATCTCCCCCTTTTCACTGTGTGAAAGAAGTTGCCATTCCAGCAACGTAACGACAAAACTCGAGCTTTTCTCTTGGTAGATTGTTTGTCAACATATCGGATCCATTACAATCAGTATGTATCTTTTCAAGTTCAAACAGTCCATCATTGAGAGCATCTCTCATCCAATGATACCCCACATCAATATGTTTCATTCTCAAATGAAATGTTAAATTCTTACCAAGATGAATAGCACTTTGATTATCACAAAATATCATATACTGTTGTTGCTTGAAGCCGAGCTCCTGTATAAATCGCTTCATCCATAACATCTCCTTGCACGCTTCTGCTGCTGCAATATATTTTGCCTCAGTCGTAGAAAGTGCAATACACTTCTGTAGTCTTTACTGCCATAACACTGCACCACCTACAAATGTCATCAAATATCCAGAAGTAGACTTTCGGTTATCTAAATCTCCTGCCATATCTGAATCAGTGTAACCGGCAAGCACTGACTTTTCACTTCCAAAAGTGAGCTTCAAACTGGAAGTACCCTGCAAATATCTCATGATCCATTTTACTACCTCCAAATGCTGTTTTCCTGGATTGGACATAAACCGACTAACAATACCAACAACATAGGCAATATCCGGTCTAGTACATACTATGGCGTACATCAAACTTCCAATTGCTAAAGCATATGGAACTCTGCTCATCTTTTCCTTCTCTTTATCTGTAGAAGGACTCTACTTGCTACTCAGTTTAAAATGATTGGATAGAGGAGAACTTACTGCTTTAGCTTTGCTCATGTTGAATCTTTCAAGCAGCTTCTCTATGTAATGCTCCTGAGACATATACAATTTCTTGGATGCTCTGTCTCGTGCTATATGGATTCCAAGAATCTTCTTCGCTGGCCCCAAATCCTTAATGGCAAAGGATTTGCTCAACTGTTTCTTCAACATGTCAATTCTTGAAATATTTCTGCCAACAATCAAAATGTCATCAACATAAAGCAACAGTATAATAAAGTCATTATTAGAAAACTTCTGCATAAATACCCAATGATCAGAAGTAGTCTTCTTGAAGCCTTGCTCCCCCATAACTGACTCAAACTTCTTGTACCACTGCCTTAGTGCCTGTTTCAACCCATAAAAACTTTTATTCAACTTGCACACAAGATTCTCCTTGCCTTTCTCCTCAAATCCCTCTGGCTGTTCCATATAAATCTCTTTATCTAAATCACCATGCAAAAATGCAGTATTGACGTCCATCTGCTCAACCTCCAAGTCAAGGCTCGCTGCCAAACCCATAACTACACGTATAGAAGACATCTTCACAACAAGAGCAAAAATTCTATCAAAGTCAACACCTTTCTTCTGACTGAGCCCTTTGACAATTAGTCTCGCTTTGTAACGCGGTCGTGAGGTGTGTTCTTCTTGTTTCACTCGATAAACCCACTTATTTTTCAGTGTAGTTTTTCCTTTAGGCAACTTAACAAGATCAAAAGTATGGTTTTCATGCAATGATTTCATTTCATCTTTCATTGCATCAATCCACTCTCTATTGTATTCATCTTCCAAGGCCTCCTCATAACTCTCAGGCTCTCCCCCATCAGTCAATAACACATACTCATAAACTGGATACCGTGTGGAAGAACGTTGATTTCTAGTAGATCTTCTAAGTGACACCTCTGTAGGAACTTCTGTTTCTACCGGTTGTTCATGAACATCATCATCTACCTCAACCTATTCTAGACTCTCTACTGTACCATCAAATTGATCATTCTAAACCTCATTCTCAGTTTGCGTAGAAGGGTGTGTCAAAGGAACTGAATCCAAGTCAATCAAATCATCACTGTGCAGAAACTCTGTTTTATCCGTCTTCTCAATATCTTCTATGGTTTGGTCTTCAACAAATACAACATCTCGACTTCTTATGAGCTTCTTCTGTACTTGATCATATAGTTTATAATCGAACTCATCTTGGCCATAGCAAAGGAACACACATGGTCTTGTCTTTGCATCAAGCTTCGATCTCTTATCTTTAGGAACATGTACGAAAGATTTACACCGAAAGATACACAGGTGATTATAGGATGTCTCCTTATCTGACCAAATTCTATCCGGGACTTCAAAATTCAAAGGAACACATGGTGTGAGATTCAAAACATGCACAACTATGCTTAGTGCTTCACCTAAAAACGATCTTGGCAACTGTGACTGTGAAAGCAAACATCTCACCCACTCAACTAGTGTTCTGTTCATTCTCTCAGCTAGCCCATTCAACTGAAGAGTCTTCGGAGTTGTCTTTTGATGTTGAATACCATGATTTCTGCAAAATATATCAAAAGGTCCACAATACTCGCCTCTATTATCGGTCCTGAAGCACTTCAACTTCTTACCAGTTTCTCTTTCAATAAGGGCATGAAACTATTTAAACACTTGCAACACTTGATCTTTAGTCTTCAACATATAGACCCAAGTTTTCCTCGAAGGATCGTCTATAAATGTCACAAAATATGAGGAACCTCCAAGTATTTTTGTCTTCATAGGACCGCATATATCAGAATATACTAAGTCAAGTATATTTGGCTTCCTCGAGTGTTGAGATGCCTTAAAGAAAACTCTAGTTTGTTTCCCAACTAAGCAATTAGCACATCTTTTCAGATGTGCATTCTTTATGCCATAAAGATGATTTTTTTGGCCAAGATCATCAATCCCTTCTCACTAATGTGACTGAGTCTCTTATGCCATAATTCAACACAATTTCAATCATCTACTATATTTATTGCAGAATCAATAAACATTGCTTGCATCAAATACAGTGAGGTACACTTCTCTCCCTTAGCTACAATCATTGAGCCTCTAGTAAGCTTCCATTTGCCATTGTAGAAGGTATTGCAGAAACCTTCGTCATCAAGCTTACCTGTGGAAATTAAATTCATGCGAATATTAGGGATATGTTTCACATTCTTCAAAACCAGCGTAGTACCATTCTTGGTCTCCAAGTGTACATCACCAATACCAATGGCTTTTGCTGATCTATCATTACCCATCCTAACACAACCGAAATCACCAGATGTGTAGGATGCAAAGAAATCCCTCCTGAATGTAGCATGAATTGATGTGCCACTATCAATCACCCAATTGCTCTGCTGTATAGCTAAATTAATAACATCACCATCAAATAAGATAAGGAAATCCTCAGTAGCTGCAGCAACTCTATCTGCGTCATTACCATCATCGTTTTTCTTTTCCTTACCTTTATCATTTTTATTTTCTCTCTTCAGTTGTCGACAATACTTCTTTATATGCCCTTTCATGCCACAATGATAACACTCAACATTGGATAACTGACCGCTCTTACTTTTGCTTCTATCTCTACCATTTGGACCTTTGCTCTTACTCCTCCACCTTCTTTCAGTAACAAGAACCTCTGATTGTGATGAAGAGCCCTGTGATTTTCTTCTCATCTCTTCATTTAAAACACTGTTTTTCACCATGTCCATACTTATTACTCCATTTGGGGCTGAGTTCGATAACGAACTTTTGAAAGTCTCCCACGAGTCCGGTAATGTACCAAGAAGCCATAATCCTTGTATCTCATCTTCAAACTTGATTTTCATTCCAATAAGCTGATTAATGATACCTTGGAATGTATTCAAGTGATCTAACATAGGTGTTCCATCTTGATACTTCAAAACCATCATTTGTTTTATAAAAAACAATTTATTATTGCCAGTTTTCGGGGCATATAACGACTCAAGCTTGTTCCACATAGTCTGTGCATGTGTTTCTTCTCCAGTATGATATTGAATATTTTTATTCTACCCAATGTCTAATAAAGCCACAAACTTTTCTATGACATATTTCCCATTCTAAATCAGTTTTATCTTTAGGCTTCTCAAGTGAAAAAACAAGAAGATAAAAATCCTTCACGTATAAAACATCTTCCATCTTCCTTTTCCAAACTTGATAATTTGAGCCATTCAAGGTCACCATTCTACTTGTACTATTTTCCATTGTTCAACACAAGGCCTAATTAATTTTTAACCTCCCTCTGATACCACTTTGTTGGGATAAACACTTAAATTTATGGACCACTTATCCCCTCTTATGTGAACCTAATAGGAAATAGCAATTAAAAATAATAATCCAAACAAGCACAGGACACAAACAATTTTAAAGTGGAAAAACCCCCTCAATGTGAGGAGTAAAAAACCACGGACTGAAGTCAAAATCTCCACTATAATCAATAATGGGTACACCAAGTTCTCCTTAGCAACAACTAGACGCATACAATAATAATATCTTGAGACAATAAATCTCGGCAAACAAATGGAATAAATCGGGGAAGAAAATTAGAAAGATCTCACTTATAAAGTGGCACAAACTACCCACTGTATCTGACTGTAGACAGCTCCAAAAGAAATCTCCACCGTCCAGATTGAAGACCCTCGTGTTACGAACACGCTGTCAAAATTTCACCTCGATCGGACCTCGGATCGACCTTAGATCGTGCAAAAACGTTACTGTACGAAATGAATTTCGTTTCCCTTTTTCTTTTCAGTTTTCTCTCCTCGATTTGCGTGCAGAGACTTTTCCCTCTCTCTTCAATTGTGGTTGACCGACTGCAACATATAAGTTAATATATATATATATATATATATATATATATATATTAAAAAAACCCTAAACATAATGGCCCATTTGAGCCTAAAATTGTTGGGCTTTCACACATGTGAAAAATACCCAACAGAAATAACAATGTCTTTCTCAAGGAGCTACTTTCCCAATTCAGTAAGGAATTTGCAATCTAGGATTTGGGAGCACTTCAGTACTTCCTAGGAATTGAAGTACATGACAACACTAATGGCTTAATGCTAACCCAAAGTAAGTATGCTCAGAATATATTACAACGAGTAGGAATGATGGAAGCTTCAATTAGTGCAACACCTATGGAGCCCCCCTAAGTTCACCTAACGACGATGAACCTGTGGATGCCACCTCTTATCGTAGTATAGCAGGATCCCTTCTATACTTAACTCTCACATATCCAGACATTGTTCAAGTAGTGAATAAAGTTTGCCAACATTTCCAAAGTCCTACCGTCAAAGACCTCAAAGAAGTCAAGAAGAAGTCAAGTGAATTCTGCGCTACTGGGTTGGAACTACACACCTTAGAATCACCATTTACAAAAACAACACTCCCAACCTCTATGCTTTTTGTGATGTGGTGGGGTGGGTGTCCAGTTACTCGTCAAAGTACAACCGAGTTCTGCGTCTATCTCGGCTCTAACATCATCTCTTGGTCCTCTAAGAAGCAGCCCACAGTTGCTTGGTCTATTTCAGAGGCTGAATATCGTGCAATAGCTACAACAACAGTTGAAATTACTTGGCTCACTTTTCTTCTTCGAGAAATCGACATTCCTCTATTAAAACCCCCTGAACTATTCTGTGATAATTTAAGCGCCTTGTAAATGTCAGTCAATCCCGTGCTTCATGCTCGCACAAAACACATTGAGCTTGACTATCATTTTGTTCTAGAAAAAGTAGCCGTTGGATCACTTGTCACTCGCTATGTTCCCTCTAAACGTCAATTGGCGGACATACTCACGAAACCCTTACCTAAAGCCACATTTAAGGACCTTCAAAGCAAACTTGGCGTACGTGAGGCTCCTACCTCCAGTTTGAGGAAAGGTGAAACAATGGAGGGCAACTTGCAGAGATTTAATCCCTATAAACAACAATAAAATCAATCTATATGTGAGATTTAAGTACTTATGTAAATATTTCCGTTACCTATACTTTCTTATTCTATTCTTCCTTTGTGCTAGTATTTATCACTCACAAGAGCTATTGTAAAGATGATCTTCTGTATGCTAATTTCAATAGAAAGGTTTTCTTGATTCTTATTCTCAACGCTTGGTCCTGCGTTGCTAAGCATATCATCACAATAGCTTTGTATTTAAATCAAACTTAGGGTTTTGTAATTCTGACTTAGTATGGTTCATCTCTCAAATAACTCCATCATGCCATTAACAATTCTACTAATTACCACAAAACTTCTACTCTGATTAGCTATTTGGAAAACCTTCTATATTTTGGCGATATAAAATATATCCTACCATCTTTTTTTCTTTTTATCACTCTACCAAATCCAACTTCATTGGCTGCTAGAATAACATTATGCATTTGGTCACTCTTATAACAGTTTGGAGAAAATAAAAGAATAGTTCTTTGTGTATTACAAATAAAATTTACAGGCCATGCTTAAATAGGTGTAGTACAATTGTCAAAATAATAAGTCATATTTTGTTTACAAAACTAAGTAACTAATTAACAAAATAAAATTACAGATTTGGTATAAAACTAACTAACAAATTAATAAAATAAAATCACAATACTCCCCCTCAAGATCGGATATGAATGTCAAGAATACTCATCCTTTAGACGAAAAAAAGAGGTTGCAGGAAGAGCCTTGGTGAAGACATAAGCAAGTTGGAACTACGAATGAATAGGCAGGAGACGAACAAAACCATCAACAATTCTATTACGAATAAAATGACAATCGAGTTCAATGTGCTTTGTACGTTTATGAAATATAGGATTAGAGGCAATATGAACAACTACTTGATTGTCACAGAATAACAATGTTGGAAGAGAAAAAGGAATATGTAAGTCACAAAGTAAACTGGACAACCAAATGAGTTCACAGGCTACAACAGCAGAAGTGCGATACTCGACTTTTGCAGAAGATCGTGGAACAGTAGCTTGCTTTTTAGTTTTCCAAGATACCAAAGAATTATCCAAGAAAATACAAAAACCGGTAGTAGAGTTTAGTGTGTCAAGACAATAACCCCAATCGGCATCAGAAAAAGCACGCAATTGAAAAGAAGAAGAAGCAAGTAAGAAAATTCATTGGCTTGAAGTACCTTTTAAATACCGTAAAAGATAATGAGCAGCAGCAATATGAGACTTTGTAGGCTTCGAAACATATTGACTCAATTTATTGATAGCAAATGTAATATCCAACCGAGAAATATTCAAATATGATAGCCGACCAATTAAACAACGATAAACAAGAGGTAAGTCAAGAAATCAACATCAGAAGCCTTCAAGCGTAATTGAGGATACATGGGCAAGGTCATTGGCGTACAAGCAAGAAGGCCCGCTTCCTCTGACAAATTCAAAAGAGACTCTTCGGAAAACTGTTTTAGAAACTTATTTACACAAATGTCTAAATTTTTCTAATTTTAAACTTTTAGATTTCTGCATATATGATTTTATTTTAATTCCGATTTTTTTATCCTTATTTATTGCATTTACATTTATTATAGTTATTTTTTTAAATATAAAAGATCTAATTCCATAAATTATTATCATAATCCTTCAACACAAATCCCTTAATTTACTCAATTTACTCCTTCAAAAAAAATTGATTTCTCCTTAATTCACTCCTACATTGGTGCTCAATCTTCAAAGACAATTTAAAATCACAGAAGCATCTTTTGAAGTCTCAATAAACATATATACGCATATTCAAAATCACAGTATATATTCACTTATATATCCGCATATATACATTCAAAATCACTATAGTATATATCTGCATATCCGCATATATACATTCAAAATCACTATATTATATATCCGTATATCCACATATATACAAGTTGAGTTATAAGATATATCCTTATCAAATAACTATAATATATATCCTCATATATATAAAATTTCACACAAAATCAGAAATTGATAACAACCGTTGGAATGTAAACCTAATTTCAATCGGGAGATAAACTGCTCTGGTGACTGGGAAAAATAGAGGCAGTCGGAGATGAAGGCAGGCATACGTCGGCCTGAGACGAAGGCAGGCAGAAATGATCGGAGAGGAAGAACTGACGAAAATCTCCTTTCGAATGGGGTAAATGCAGATGAAATGCTTTTACGACAGAGAAAAACGGAGCAGGCCAGAGAGGAAGGTAGACAGCGATGGACGGTCAGAGAAGAAGAACGGAGGGTCAGAGGAAGAAAAACTGACGATTGGAGGAAAAAAAAAATGGACTATCGGAGGACGAAGAAAGGGGTGAGTTTCGAAAATGGATGGTTTTTTAGGGTTTTGGGATTTCTTTTATTTAAGAAATTATCATTAGCACATTTTAAGGAATTTGACCTCCCAATTTACCAATTCTAGATTTTAATAATTATTTAATATTGAGATGGATCCTTAAAAGGATATACTAGTAATTTGTGAGATCGATACCATCTAATTAGGGTTGTTTCATGACAAAAGTATAAATTCTATACTTTTCAATCCTTTTACATAATTATGATTTCTAAATAGACCATATATGTACTAATCCCAATTCAAAAAGTAGAGATAATGTATTCGACGGATCATTTTGAAAACTTATTTTCACAAATGTCTAATGTTTACGGATTTTAGAATTTTAGATTTATGGAATTAAAACTTTTCCCAAATATCAAGTTTGCCCTTATTTATGACATTTATATTTATTATAATTTGTTTTTTTATTTAAATGTAAAATATTTAATGTTCCAAATTTGATTTTTCAATCATTAAATTATTGAGGGCCCAAATCAATTATTCATGTAATTCCATAATTTACTCCTTCATGTATTCTACTAAATAATGAATTTTATTACAAATATTTTTTCATTTCATTCCAATTTTTTGCTCAATTTCAATACATTTCAATTGCAATTTTTGACTCAATCTCACTAATATTTGCCAAAGAGGACTACATTTCAGGAGACTAAACTTTTCAGCATGATGAGGTAAAACGAGGTATCATCATTTTCATTTCTCTCTTGCATTTTTTTTTTAATTTTTGTTTATCACCTACATTTTCATTTCTCTCCGATATGATGAGAAGTTGAGCTCTCACTTCATCAATTTCTATTTCCCCTTTTAGTGAGTATTAATTCTTTTGTTTGAGAAATTTCGTCTAGCAACTCAAGTTTCTAGAAATAAAAGTTCCGTTTCACCACGAATTCGGCGTCTCAAGTTCCGACTGCATCAATTTCATTACAATATTCGAAACATGGGTATGATTGAATACTATTGTTTTTAAAATATAGTTTATCTATATATATATATATCCTAATGGTATATAGTACATGGATAATGGTGCGTACCTTATCCTGGTAACACCATGGATACAACCTGCTTTGTAATAGTTGTAAACGACTCCATCCAGGTCGTTCGTGTGGAGACATGCATATGGGGGTATTATATACAATGAGTTTGTATAAGATCGGACTGGGATTATAATTAATCATTAGTTATAACACCGTAAACTAACTAGATTAATATTTCATAGGATGACCGAGTAACTCGATCTTAATCTTGAGCGAGTTATGGACTCCTGCCTATAAGGGATCATCCTTTGATTTGTATGGGTAAGAGTGACCCAGGTTGCCGACTCAATAATATTACCATTTTGGGGACGAGACCGAATGGGGAGCTGAGAACATAACTATGCAAAATGGAATTCACTTATTCCCGACTTTAGGGTAAGTAGATGAGTGTTCTCTTAAATGCTGACTCTAGGACTTGAACAAGGGGTCTCACCCTCCTGGTCCGAGAAGGACTTCTGTTTAATGGTCGGACCATAAACAGGTTGTTCATTAGAGGAGTAGTGGTACTTAAGGTGCAAGATGTAACTCAAAGGTAAAACGATAATTTGACCTAGCTGAAGTTACGAACACTCGTGAAGGTTTGACTTGCCATTAATGGTCAATTTCTTTGGACACGAAATATTCTATAGTGCTTTTGCAAAAAAAAAAAAAAGAAATATTCTATAGTGAGAAAAGTACAGCTGCAGGTTTTTAGTGAAGTGATCCACAGTTAATCAATTAATCTCGTATCGTTGGGGCTTCTGATCTGTAGATCCATTCGGTCCCCTTGTTAGCTCACAACGGGTAAAATGAGGATCAAGAATTATGAAATAATTTGAAATATTGAAATTATATAAGGGAATGTATATAATGTGTATTGATACATTATATTTAAATATATATTAATTTTGGATAAAGATTCAAAATTAATACTATATATTATGAGAGAAATATTTGAATAGGATTCAAATAATAATATGAATTGGATTCATATTAAAACTATAGGTTATACAAGAGAGACAATGCCTTTGAATATGATTCAAATATATGGTTTTAATTAAATATGTGATATTTAATTAAAAGTTAAATAATTAATTGTTAATTAATTAATTAGATTAGATTAGATTAGTAATTAATAATTAAATTAATAATTGTTAATTAAACTAATTAATTATATTAATTAATTAAACAGTAAACTCTCCTGCATAATTGTAGGGGAATGAAGAGTTGTGACGTGGAGTAACTCCCACGTCACTTTTGGTTAAGAATGCAAAAATAGTTCTGCATTCTTCTGGGTTCCCTAACTGTGAATTACAGGAAAAGAAAAAAAAACTCTCTCTCTCTCAATCTCTCTGAATTCCCAAGAAATTTCGGTTCCCACCAGCCATATCCTCGCTTGAGTTATAGCAAGGAAGACTCTCTAGTGGTGTCGTTGTTGCAGTACAGAGAACGTTTTACTTCAAAGGTGAGAAAACTCTTTCTCTGTGTTTTTTTTTTAATAAATTTCAAAAGAGAATTCAAGAACACGTTCTACCGCTTCCGCTCGGGATTCACATCCCCTCAATTAGCTCATGAATCTCAAAGAGGTTTAAATGAATAACAAAAACAAGGTTTGTTTTGTAAGTTCAAGAAGCTTTCAGAATTACCTTTTTGTGAGCGTTGTAGTCTTGGAAAATCTACTAGGGTAAAATTTTCTAAGAGCAGAGAGTTATCCAAAGGGATTTTAGACTATGTCCATTGTGACTTGTGGGGACCAACTAGGGTTCCAACCCTTGGAGGAGCTCAATATTTTATAATTATTGTTGATGATTTTTCAAGGAAGTTATGGGTGTTTACTTTGAATAACAAGAGTGATGCTTTTGAAACCTTTAGACATTTGAAAATTATGGTAGAAACCAAACTAGGAAAAGAATTAAGGTTTTGAGAACAGATAATGATCTAGAGTATATAAATGATAGTTTTATAACTTTGGTTAAAGAAGCTGGAATTAAGCGACATCACACAGTTCCTTACACACCCCAACAAAACGGTCTTGCAGAACGGTAGAGTCAAACATTGCTTGAAAGGTGAGATGTATGCTAGCAAATACAAAGTTTCCTAAAATGTTTTAGGGTGAAGCAGTTTTGACAGCAACGTATCTCATAAATAAGAGTCCTTTAGTTGCCTTGAATATGAAAACTCCTCAAGAAGTTTGGTAAGATAAGCTTCCAGATCTTAGTCATTTGAGGATATTCAGATGTGCTGCATATGCACATGTTAAACAAGACAAGCTAGAGCCACACGTAAGGAACTGTATCTTCCTTAGTCATCCTTCTGAGGTGAAAGCTATAAGTTATGGCTTCTTGAACCGGGTGAGGGGTGATGTATTATCAGCAAAGATGTGAAATTTGATCAATTTGATATGTCTTGGGAGTTGCTAGGTAGTGTGAGTTACCAGAAATCACTAGACAGTGTGTCTTCAAACTCATTCGAGATTGAATTAGAAAACTCACATACTATTAGACCATCAGGTAATCAATCTATTTCTAGTAATGAATCTACCAGGGTTAAGGTTGATGATCCATTAACTGGTGAATTACTTTAGGAACAACTTGAAATTGTTAATGCTTAAACTATCCCGTTAGAATTGAAGGGATCAAATCCCCAGCGGAAGCGGTTGATTGCTTGTGATTCAACTCTAATTAGAACTGAATCGATATCGGTTTTAAAAATAGAATGTTCATATTAAAAAGGGGTTAAGCCTTACGAGAGGAAGATAACTTATGTTTGAAGATCGTTGGAAATTCTTCTTCCTCGAACCCGAATTTTGGTTTGACACGTATAAACGAATACAATCGCACGAACAATAGAACACCACCACGATGCTTCCTTGCTATGACTCTAGCAACAAGAATCGGATTGTGGGATCCTACGTGGAAAGAAAAAACAAAATGGAACTTCTTGATTTTTGCAAGATTATAAGAGAGGGATTGTTTTTTGCAGTATGATTTTTCGAGTGATAAAAAACCAACCAAAAACACAAAACTTCTATGCTTCTTAACAACAAGAGGGAGGAGAGGAGAGGAGGTAACCTCCCACTCTCCACTTCACCACTTCCCAGCAAAATTGCTAAAAGGTGGTAGGTTTTATTAATTAAGTAAATTAATTAATTAAATTAATTAATATAATATTTAATATTTATTTAATTTAATAAATAAATTAAATAATTGATTAAATTAAAACTATTATAATTTAATAAATAATTAATTAAATCTTAATTAATTAATAATTAATTAAATCTTAATTAATTAATAATTAATTAAATCTTAATTAATTAATTAATTAATTAAACATAATTTAATTAAATCAATTAATATTTGAATCATATTCAAATATATATATACCTCCTCACCGAATCTAATTCACATTAAATTTTAATCTATAGTTTTTAATGTGAATCATATTCACATTATTCTCTTATAATATATAGTTCTATAATGCATCATCATACATTATATGAAATTGTGTCATACACAATTACCTCAAATTCCCTTTAATTAAATTTGAACAATTCAAATTCCTTCCAAGATTTAATGTTCTTAATTACCCTTTACGAACTAGCAAGGAGACCTAATGGACCTATAGATCAAAAGCTCCCAAGTTACGAGATTAATTTGTTAAACTCATTACCACCTTAATCAACATACGTTAACTACGGGTTACTCCACTAAAAACCCGCAACTCAACTCTTCTCACTATAGAATATTTCTGTGTCCACGGATATCGACTATTAACGGCAAGTCAATCCTTCACGAGTGTTCGTAACCACAAATGAGTCAAATTACTGTTTTACTCTTGTGTTACATCTTGTACCTTAAGTATTGCTGATCCTCTAATGAACAACTCGGTTATGGTTCGACCAATAATTGAAAGTCCCTCTCGGACCACTGTGAGAGTGAGACCCCTTGTTCAAGTCCCAAAGTCAGCACTAAAGGGAATACTCATCTACTCCCCTAAAGTCGAGGAAGAGTGAATTCCATCTTGTGTGGTTATGTTCCCAGATTCCCACTCAGTCTCGACTCAAAATGGTGGGAATGTTGAGTCGGTGACTCGGGCCACTCTCACCCATACAGATCAAAGAACGAGCCCTCACGGGCAGGAGCCCATAACTCACTCAAGATTGAGAATGAGTTGTTTGGTCATCCTATGAAATAGCAATTTGTTAGTCAACGGTGTTACATCTAAAGATTGGTTATTTCTTGGTCCGGTCTTATACAAACTCATTATATAGGATACACTCACTCGCATGTCTCCACACTAACGATTTGGATTGAGTTATCTGTACCATTTACAAAGTGGGTCGTATCCATAATGTTGCCAAGATAAGGTACCCAACCTTATCCATATACTATAGACCCTTCGGTTATTCCCAAGACATTATCCACGTGTATATCGAGTGTATATCAAATATATACATAGTATATATACTGTCCCGGTTACATGACAATAACCTTGGATATTTAGTTTATTGGATCTAGACAATGCATTGCTATGAATTCAACAACAAATTGATTGAATAAAACTTTGTTGAATATAAATTTGTTTTTACATAAATACAAACTACGAGTTTAGGGTAACACACCCAACAAACTCCAACTTGAATTAAACTCGAATGGGGTGTACATAATCATAAAGCAAAGGGAAATACAATAAACTAGAGCATACACTATACCCAATACATTTCTCCCACTTGCCATAGACTAATCGTACAATGCTCATAGACCTAGACACTTTAGATGGCCCTCAAACACTTTCGTCGTGAATGCTTTCATAAAAGGATCAACAATGTTATGCTCTGAAGCGATCTTTGTGACGATCACATCCCCTCGTTGCACTATCTCCCGTATTAGCTGGTACTTCATTTCTATGTGCTTGCCTCTCTTGTGACTTCGAGGTTCTTTATAATTTGCCACAGCACCACTATTATCACAGTAAAGTGTGATGGACAAGTTCTTATTTGGAACGACTTCCAAATCGGTCAAGAACTTTCTAAGCCAAACCGTTTATTTTGATGCTTCACAAGCTGCAACGTACTCAGCCTCCATCATGGAGTCTACGATGCATCCTTGTTTGATGCTTCGCCAAACTATTCCTCCTCCATTAAGAGTTAATACTGACCCTGACGTGGATTTCTTTGAATCTTTGTTTATTTGGAAGTCAGAGTCAGTGTATCTTGTAAGGATCATATGCTTAGAGTCATACATGAGCTTGTAGCTCCTCGTTCTCTTAAGATACTTGAGGATTCCCTTAACAGCAATCCAGTGATCATATCCTAGGTTGGATTGATACCTACTGACCATCCCTACTGTGTAGCAAATGTCAGGCCTAGTACACATCATAGCGTATATCAGACTGTCCACTGCTGAAGCATAGGGTATGCGTCTCATATCCTCAACTTCTTGAGGTGTCTTAGGACATTGTTCCTTAGACAGATGAATTTTATGCCTAAAAGGCAATAAGCCTTTCTTGGAATTCCACATCGAATATCGAACAAGCATCTTGTCGATATAAGTTGCTTGAGACAGGGCTAGCGTTTTGTTCTTGCGATCCCTTAGAATTTGGATGCCAAGGACATACTAAGC
Organism: Momordica charantia; assembly: GCF_013281855.1. NCBI lineage: Eukaryota > Viridiplantae > Streptophyta > Magnoliopsida > Cucurbitales > Cucurbitaceae > Momordica > Momordica charantia. The sequence goes on along the minus strand of NW_028275167.1, from coordinate 23,995,110 downwards.
TTCCCCCAAATATTTCATTTAGAACTCAGTAGCTAGCCACTTGTTTATGTCAGTGAGGTATCTTACATCATTCCCAATGAGTAGGATATCATCCACATAAAATACTAAGAAGGTTATTGTGTTGTTGACGATCTTCTTATATACACAAGGTTCATCAACGCTTTGGTCAAAACCATAAGATTTGATCGTAGTATCAAACCTTATTTTCCAAGATCGAGATGCTTGTTTCAATCCGTATATGGACCGTTTAAGCTTGCAAACCTTTTGCTATTGACCTTGAGTTATGAACCCCTCGGGTTGAGACATATAAATACTTTCTTCAAGATTGCCATAAAGAAAAGCAGTCTTGACGTCCATTTGCCAAATCTCATAGTCGTAATATGTGACAATGGACAAAAATATTGTTATGTACTTGAGAATAGCAACATGAGAGAATGTTTCTTTGTAGTCCACCCCTTCCTTTTGTGTGTAGCCTTTCGCCACAAGTCTCGCCTTGTAGCTATGTACCTTTCTTTCGGCGTCTCGTTTTCCTTTGTAGATTCATTTGCACCCTATGGGTCTTACCCCGTCAGGTTGGTCTACAAGTTCCCAAACGGAATTGAAGTACATAGACTCCATTTCCAGGTCCATGGCTTTGACCCATTTGTCATTGTCCACATCTTCCATTGCCTGTTTGTAGGTCAATGGATCCTCGACACGTCATCAGGTATGACCACTTGGGTTTCAGTTAAACCCACGTAGCGGTCAGTTTGTGACACAATTCTCCCACTATGTCGAGGCACCCTCAATGCTTGAGGTTCATGTGACTGATGTGACGTGCTAGCTTCACCAACAATTTTTGTTAAAGTGTAAGCTTGATCAACAACTCTTGTTGACGTATTTGTAGCCTCTTTAGAAATCTCATTTATCACTACCTTACTTCGTGGTTTATGATCTGAAACGTGGTCTTCTCCCAAGAAGGTGACATTTGTTGATACAAACACTCTGTTATCTAGAGGATTGAAGAAGAGACCATCTCTCGTCTCTTTAGGGTAACCTACGAATAGGCATACTTTTGAACGAGGTTCCAATTTCTTTGGGTTAGTCACGAGCACGTGTGCCGGACATCCCCAAATACGAAAGTGACATAAACTAGTTTTACGATCATTCCATAGTTCAAAGGGTGTTTCAGAAACAAACTTCGATGGAACTACGTTCAATATATAAACCGTAGTCTGACAGGGTTTTGAGCATAGCTCATCATTGAACGAACTATGTCTAACAAGGTTCTGTTTCTCATTTATGATACACCATTTTGTTGAGGTGTACCAGGGGCTAAGAAATGGGACGTGATTCTATGTTCTATCATATAGTCCTAGAATCTTATGTCCATAAACTCTCCACCCCGATCAGATCGAAGTGTTTTAATGGTTTTACCTAATTGATTTTCAACTTCGGTCTTGTACTCCTTGAACTTTTCAAGAGCTTCGAACTTGTGTTGCATCAGGTATAGATAAACATACCTTGAATAATCATCTATAAAAGAGATGAAGTATTCATACCCTCCTCGAGCTTTAACATTCATCGGACCACAAAGGTCTGAATGTATAAGTTCTAAGGGCTCTTTAGCTCTATAACATTTTCCACTAAAAGGTCTTTTAGACATCTTGCCTTCAAAACAAGATTCACAAGGTGGTAAAAAGTTGTCTTCTAACTTGCTTAGAAGACCATTCTTAACCAACCTCCCAATCCTATTGAGATTAATGTGACCTAATCTTAAATGCAAAACATAGGTATTTTCTTTAGGAAAAACTTTTTGCCTTTTATTTTCAGTTTTAGCATTTCTAAACAACTCGACATTTAAAAACTACTTTAGTTATGGTTGGTCTTAGCACATAAAAGTTGTTTTCAAGCTTAGCAGAACAAATATTTACACCATTTCTAGAAATAACTGCTTCATTAATTGAAGGGAAATGGAATAAAATGTTCTAACAAACAATAAATCGAAATTAAGTTCCTTTTGATTTTTTGAACTACATACACATTATCTAATAATATATACAAATTCTTGTTCGTAAACAACTTGAGCTCCCCTACCGCCACAGTTGAGACAACCTCTCCCGTTCCGACCTTGAATGTCATCTCTCCGGCTTCAAGCTGCCTCCAGGAACTAATTCCCTGAAACGAAGAACAAACGTGATTACTGGCTTCTGAATCTAATATCCAAGCGGAGTCATCATTCTCCACTAGACATGTTTCCAAAACAAGTAAATCATATTTACCTTTGTTGGTTTTTTTCTTCTCGGCCAGGTATTTCGGGCAACTGCGCTTTCAATGCCCGTCTACGTTGCAGTGAAAACATTTTCCTTTGTCTGCAGCCTTGACCTTACTTTTCTTGGCAGCGGCAGTAGTGGAGTCAGGTTAGACCCCTTACCAGTAGCCTTCTTCTTCTTGAAAGTCTTACTTACAGAAGAAGATGACGCAAACTTAGTTCCAGAGGACTAACTTTGATGGAACCTCTTTGAGGTGGCAACGTTTGCCTCCCCTTCTTGTCCCTTATTTTTCATAAGAGATTGGTAGGTCTACAGCTCGTTTAAGAGCGTGGTAAGAGTGTACTCCCCTTACTCATAACTGCATTACTGCAGGATGGTAGGAAACTCTTCGGAAGAGATTCCAAAATGAAGCTGACTTGACTTTGCTCGTCTCTGACGGCCCCATTCGACTCTTTCACGTTGAAGTGGACCATCAGGTTGAGAACGTGTTCTCGCACTGAGGAGCCCTCCTTCATGCGGGAGTTGTAAATGAACTTAAGGGCTTCATGTCGAGCCTGTGAGGACGGTTGTCCAAACATGCTCTGCAGCGAGTCCATGATCTCCTTACCGGTGACTGTGTCCCCACGCTTCTTAACAAGCACATCAGATATGCTCACCAAGATCTAAACCTTGGCCTTGTCATTGGCCTTGATCCACCGGTCATAGACGTTGCACACCACTACAGTGGCATTAGGTGCAGGAGCTTGAGGACAATCCTCTTGCAAGACGAACATAAGATCATCTATCACTAGTATAGTGTTTAGGTTCGATTTCCATTGTTTGTAGTTCTCGCTGTTAAGTTTTTCAGTGGCTAACAAAGCAATAATAGAAGTTGACGTGCTGAAAATAAAAACAAACCTATATCAATTTCATGCATTATCCTTTAAAGCCAATCAAATTTTAGCAACAATTATTAAGCACCCTAACTAAACTGTTTTGCAACGATCTTCAGTGATTTAGAATAACAGCAACCGTAAGGCAGACAACTATTCCTTCACTGAATTGAGACGTTCTCAACTAAGTTTTACACCAGAATAACTTTTATTCCTATAATCTTTAGTCATTGTTTATTTGGTCAGGAAATTGCTAACTTGCTTAACAACTCCCCGTAAGTGTGACCCACCATTTTCATGTAGGATCGATATGGCAACACTAGAGGGGGGTTAATAGAGTTGCTTACGAACTTGTAGATTTAAAAAATAATTTTAAGAATAATAAAAAATCAAACTAAATTTAAAGTCACAAATTAAAGAGTAGAGAGAAATGACACCAAGAATTTTTATAGTGGTTCGGAAATCCTTACTCCACTCCCCAAGACTACTTCTTGGGTATTTTACTGCTACGGCTCTCTTGCGGGTGAGAACTAAACCGATCGAAAGCTAAAAAGAATTTCCGAAATCACATTTGTCATAAGCTAAAAAGAAACCCACGATATTTTTTACTGGTTCAGGATCTAACCGTGTACCCACACCTTAATACAAAACCCAAAATATGAAATAAGCAATACAAATAAAGTACCTCACTAGGGTAGATTTACAAATTCCACACTGAAGCAATAGCTAAACAAGCTACACTCTAATGTATCTCTCACAAAAAAAATATGGACAACTTTTTGTGTGGAGAGAATGAAAATTTGAGAGCGCACAATAACTTGAAGGGAGAAGGATGTTTGCTTTGATAATTGGTGTGTAGAATGGTGGAATTTGGTGGCTTTAAATAGAGTTTCGATGATGAATTTTGGTCGTTGGATTTAGGGCAACAAAGGATAGATGATGAAGATCAAAAGCAGAGATAAGGAAAAGAATAAAGAGAATTATGGAGATTTTGAGAAATTGGTGGAGATAAATTTTGTGAAATTGGGAGAATTGTGGGAATTTGATTTATTGAGATTAAAAGCGCCACGTGTCGTCACATGATCAATCCACGTCATCCACCAAGTCACCAAAATTGTTGATGCTACGTTACCTGCCACATGTGATTTTTCTTCCCCAACTTGTTTTGGCTATAAATTATTCTTTTGAACTCTGATTTGAGTGATTTAAAATGTGTTGGGTTCGTCAAACACTTTGAAACACTAAAAACATTAGTAAATATGGTTTGTTATCATCAAAACATTTGGTGTAATTGATGCTCATAAAGCTAACATTTCAGACCTCAGAGGTCCGCTCCAATAGTCTCGTCGTAGGGAAGGAAAATATTGGAGCAAAACCTAAAAGACTGTTATCCATTTATGGAGTTTCCCTTGGTTTTGATTCCACACAATGGACTCTCCGTAGGAATTGTCGCTCTAGGACGACACGCAGGTCATGTATGAAATCTCACGGTGCAAACCAATGGTGGAGATCATAAGATGTGTTGTCACACGTCATTCTCCTACTTACTATGAATATTATCTTCATTCACCTTGATATTGAACCATAAAAACATCTTCTGTAGGGAGGCCATGCCTAGGGCAACACGAGGTTGAGCATGGAACTCACAATGTGAACATTAAGGAGAAATGTGAGAGAAAAAAGTATGTCATATATACCTTGTATATCATAAATATACGTGGTATATAACACATTCTATTTTGCTCCCACTTAGTATTCTAAGACTAGGGTATATTACTTAGTTAAATCCCAACTAAGTGAATTTTTAGTCGGTCCAATATAACTATTTGTATTGGAAGTTGTACAATAATGTTTTAGTTTATCAAACGTTTTAATAAACTAATGATATTATTGCATGCATAAAATATTGACTAATTGAACCCCCAGGTCGGTTCCCAGGTAGAGGTGTTCCCTTACGATCAGCTTAAATACTTCAACCTAGATAGAACCTTCCTTAGACAGGGTTCTCTTATAGGCAATATTTTATATTTAATCTGTTATTATTTCATTTTAAATCTAGTTAAAACAAAATAAAAGACTATCTCCTAATCATATTAGAAGATATAACCTAAGGTTTAATTAATTTTAAACCGCTTTTAAATTAATTAACTTAGACCCTATGTTTGTGTGCAATTCTTTATTATATATTTTAATTTCTATCTCCAAATTTTATCTCTTATAAAATTTAACAAATTAAAACTATAAACTTGCATTAACTACATACATTAATATAACAATTACATTAACTAAAGTAATGTCATGCTCAATGCAACTTTATTTTCATCTAATTAATGCAACATTTATATTAATCAATTATGAAAATAAAACATTCTATCATACAGTATAACTATTATATACACATGATGTATGATCATGCTTAACCTATGGTGAGATTTTAAAACTATATGGCATACTTTATGCAACATATAATTCATAATGAAATTATGATCATAATGCAAAAATAAATAGCTAAGTAGACCAGTTTTTGGCATCCTATGTTACAATTAAATTATTATAAACTAATTTATATTAATTTAAATAAATAAGAAAACGCCTGCAGAGCCTCAAACACACGAGCAGAAGTCTCGAAAAATACTTGGGACAACGCCGCGGCGCCATAGGGCAGCATTGCAACACTAGTGCAGATATTCTAGCAGTCACTACAGCATAGAACCGTAGTGCTACAGTGCAACGCCATGGCGCTTGCTGGAAAAATTCTGCAGCGCCAGCGCCATGGTACTACTATCACGAATCTGCTATTCTGCTCTCTGTTCCAACACCGAAGAACCTCCAAAAAATTCGAAACCCGACCTTTCTTCGTAGCAACTTTTTTCCATGAATGATCTGGACTGTACAGACTCGATTTACAATAAAATTCCCAAAACAACGGGCCCTTACACATTGATCGAATCAACATAAATTGTAAATCTAAATGCCAAAAACCGAAAGTGCCTACTGGCAAACGAACATACATCAAATGCATGAAACAAACCCACCAAAAACCAATACCGTTTTGTACTAAACGAAATTGAATCATGATTTGGCTCTGATACCAATTGAAGAGATCGAATCCCCAGCGGAAGTGGTTGATCGCTTGTGATTCAACTCGAATTAGAACCGAATCGATACCGGTTTTAAAAACATAACATTTTTATTAAAAAAGGGTTAAGCCTTACGGGAGGAAGATAACTTACGTTTGAAGACCGTTGAGGATTCTTCATCCTCAAACCCAGATTTTGGTTTGACACGTACAAACGAATACAATCGCACGAATAATAGAACACCACCACAAGACTTCCTTGCTATGACTCTAGCAACAAAAACCGGATTGTGGGATCCTTCGTGGAAAGAAAAAACGAAAGGGAACTTCTTGATTTTTGCAAGATTATGAGAGATAGATTGTTGTTTGCAGTATGATTTTTCCAGTGATAAAAAACCAACCTCAAACACAAAACTCCTGTGTTTTATAACAACAAGAGGGAGGAGAGAGGAGGGGAGGTAACCTCCCACCCTCCACCTCACCACTTCCGAGCAAAATTTATGGGGAGTGGTTGGTTTTATTAATTAAGTAAATTAATTAATATAATATTTAATTTAATAAATAAATTATATAATTAATTAAATTAAAACTAATTTAATTTAATGAATAATTAATTAAATCTTATTCAATTAATGAATTAAATAAACATAATTTAATTAAATCACGTTTAATTAAATCAATTAATATTTGAATCACATTCAAATATACATATCCCTCATAACTTATAGTATTTAATACGAATCTAATTCACATTAAATTTTAACATATAGTTTTTAAAGTCGGGGAAGAGTGAGTTTCATCTTGTGTAGTTATGTCCCTAGCTTCCCACTCGATCTCATCCCCAAAATGGTGGGAATGTTGAGTCGGCGACTCGGGCCACTCTCACCCATACATATCAAAGAACGAACCCTCACGGACAGGAGTCCATAACTCACTCAAGATTGAGAATGAGTTGTCCGATCATCCTATGAAATAGCAATTTGTTAGTCAACGGCGTTACATCTAAAGATTGGCTATTTCGTGGTCCGATCTTATACAAACTCATTGTATAAGATACCCTTACTCACATGTCTACACACAAACGACTTGGATTGAGTCGTCTGTAACATTTACAAAGTGGGTCGTATCCATAGTGTTGTCATGATAAGGTACCCAACTTTATCCATATACTATACACCCTTCAAGTTATTCCCGGGACATTATCCACCTATATATCGAGGGTATATCAAATATATACCCAATATATATACTGTCCCGGTTACATGACAATAACCTTGGATATTTAGTTTATTAGATCTAGACAATGCATTGCTATGAATTCAATAACGATTGAATAAAACTTTATTGAATATAAATTTGTTTTTACATAAATACAAACTATGAGTTTAGGACAACACACCCAACAAGAATCTCAAGTGTCAAACTACCAATTGGCTAGAGATATTTAGAGGAAGGTTGTTAGACCACCAACAAGATGTGATGAAGCAAGTTATGTTGTTGAATAGATAAATGATACAACTTATGCCTTAAACTATGATGAAATCTCATTAAGCCATGAACCTTCGAACTTTGATGAAGCAATACAGTCTAAAGAAAGTGATAAGTGGTTACAATTGTTAAGAATGAAGAAATGACTTCATTAATTAAAAATGAGACTTGGGTGCTTACAAAAAACCATAAGATCACAAGCTTGTTGATTGCAAATGGTTGTTTAAGGTAAAACCTAGTATTAACGGTAAAAACAACCCTAGATACAAAGCTAGTTTTATTCTCCTGTTGTAAGACATTCCTCAATTCGTATTTTGTTGTCTTTTGTTGCTCATTTTAATCTTGAATTGGAGCAAATGGATGTGACCACGACTTTTCTACATAGAGAGTTAGATGAAGAAATTTATATGTTTCAACCCTCAGTTTCATTGAAAAGGGAAAAGAACATTTGGTTTGTAGATCGAAAAAGTTTCTTTATGGGCTTAAGCAATCTCCGAGGCAATGGTATAAGAGGTTTGACACATTTATAGTTAAATGTGGATTTAGTAGAAGTGATTATGAGTCTATGACAGCTGTGTTTATGCTAAACATGTTTCTTAAGATGTGTCTGTGTTTTTATTACTATAGGTGGATGATATACTTATATCTTCTCATGTATATTATAAGATTGTTGAGTTAAAAGGCTGAATTATGCAGAAAATTTGATATAAAGGATTTAGGTCCAACTAAAAAGATATTAGGCATGAAAATTTTCAAAGACAGAGTTACTAGCAAACTCATAATTACACAACAGGGTTACCTAGATAGTGTAGTTAAGAGGTTTCAACTTCATGTAGCAAAATCAGTGACTGTCACTTTAGCCTCTCATTTCAAATTGTCAAAGCTTCAGTCTCCAAAAACAGACACAGAAATTGCAGGTATGGCTAAGGTACATTACGCTCTAACGTAGTACGTTGTTTAATGTATGGAATGACATATACTCGTATAGATTTAGCCTATGCAATGAGTGTTGTTAGCCGTTATATGAGTTGTCCAGGTAAACCACGTTGGGAAGTTGTAAAATGGGTTATCATATATGTAAAAGGTACCAAGGATTATGGTTTAATTTACACCGCTGGTGATTCTAATGCTTAGTGTTTAGAAGGTTTCGTTGATGCTGACTTTGCGTCAAACTTAGATAAAAGAAGATCTACAACTGGTTTTGTGTTTAAGGTGTTTGGCAATACAATAAATTGGAGATCTTTACTTTATTATATAGTGACGTTATCTACTACCGAGTTAGAACATATAGAATTATCTCAATCAGTTAAGGAAGCAATTTGGTTGAAGGGGTTAATATCAAACATGTTGGGAGATATAGCAGAGCCTACTATACACTGTGATAGTCAAAATGCTCTTGCACTTTCAAAAAATCCAATATACCATGACTAAACCAAGCATGTTGACGTAAAGTTTCATTTCTTAAGAGATGAAGTGAGTAAGGAGACAGTGAAGCTTGAGAAGATTGCATTTGAAAATAATATTGTTGATATCTCTAAAAAGTCCCTGCCAGGTGTAAAATTTAAATTTTTCTATGACCCTACATAATGTAGGTATTGGCTAATGTTGCTTGTTCATGATGATGTTAAAGTGTAAGGTTGAGTTCAAGATTGTGGTTTGCTTCTTCATTTTAGGATATACTTGATTCAAGAGGGTGATTTGTTATGTTGTGACTCAAGTATCTCACTACAGTTTTTTCAAAGAAGATTCGGCTTGGCCTTTTATTTGTTAAGGCTCTATTGGGGCTATTTTGTTTTTTTATGTTGGTGTGAGCCCATATGGGTATTTTTTAGGGGTAACAATAGATATAGTCATTTAAAATGAGTCATTTCAAAATATGGCCAAACAACTTTCACTTTTCAATAATAGCTAACGTAAAAGTAGGAAGATCTATACTAATATTTTAGGTACAAAATTACCCTCTTCTAAATCATTTTTAAATGAATTTGTTATTTTTCATTTTTCATACGAGAATCCTACCTAACCATCCTTATAGGATAATTTAAATATTTTTAGAATCCTATCTATATTTCTCAATTCAAAATAGTTTTCGAACCAATTTTAGAGAGAATTATAGTAACAAATCTGAAAAAAAAAAATTAATAAACATTAATAAACAAAATGTAATTAGAAATAGAAATATTAATACTAAAGCTAGAACAAATACAACAAATACGGGGAACAAAGAAATAAAAACAACAAATAAAAAATACGGTGAACAAAGAAACAAAAATACAATAAACAACAAATATGAATACAATAAACAACAATAAGGTGAACAGAGAAATAAAAATACAACAAATATGGTGAACAGAGAAACAAAAGTATAACAAATACGGTGAATACGAAAATACAACAAATACGGTGAACACAAAAACAAATATGGTGAAGAGAGGAACAAATACAACAAATACGGTGAAGTGGAGAACAGATACAACAACAAATACGATGAAGAGATGTGTATTTTTGTGAACAATTAATACAAAAATATAAAAATAAGGAGAGAGTAACAAATACAGTGAACAAGATCAACTAAACAAATACAAATAATATGAAGAAATAAGATATATTTTTGTGAACAATTAATACAAAATATAAAAATAAGGAGAGAGTAACAAATACAATGAACAATATCAACTAAACATTAATACAAAAAATATAAAGTAGTCTACCTTAAACCAAAAAGGTATACAAACTATGGAAACTCAGGCTTCCCTCTCCTTTAAGCTTCACCCATGCCGCTCCACTTGCAACCCATTTCTATCGCCCACTGCATTGCCCCACCGTTGTTCCCTCGCTCGATTCCATAAATTTGTCGCATCATCTCCCATTGTCAACTCGACTCCGATAGATTCTCTCTTTGATCATCTCCCTCTATGTGATGTCTCCTTATAATTGGCGAATTCTATCTCCATATATATCTAAGTGTATAATAATAGTGGTTAGGAAAAAAAAACTAGAATCAAGGAGAGATAGATTATACGAGAAGATAATGTAAGAGAATATTTTGATTTTAAAACTAATAAGCAAATAGAAGGGTAGAAGTGTCAAATACCAAACTTGCAAAGCAGTTAGAAAAATATAAATGGATATTTTTCATTATAAAAAATGATTTGGCAATTTTTCAATACCTTATGACAAATAGGGACAGCTACTGTAAATTCTCTATTTTTTACGTTGGTGTGAGCCCATGTGGGTATTTTTCCTCCAACAATACTGCTGTGGGATTGAGGGTTTAGGACCAGAAAATAAAATTTGGAGTTCCATCTTCTTTCGTGCAACATAGCAGCCGATGGTGGAAAAATTTACAAAAGAGTTTGTTTCGTTCTTCTTGTATTATGTTCATTGTTTTCACGTTCTTCGTGGGTTGTTATGATTAGAGCTTGAAAGTTTGTTATACTCTCCTCTTCCGTTTGTATTGTTGTTGGATATTGAAGGTAATATAAGATTGCTCTCATCTTGCACAGTGGATCTAGACCACATTGGTCGAACCACTATAAATTTTGATGCCGTCTTCTCTTTCTTTCTTTACTTGATTTAGTTTTAATATTGCTTGGTGGATTTATTTGGATGTTGATTAATATGGTTTGATAAAAGAAGCAGTGGTTATTGGTGTATTTTGCATAACAATTGGAAAGAAACAATCGTCTCTTAAATTGCTTATCATTGGGAAGACATTAAAATAGCTGCTTCATCTTGGCCATTTGAATCTACCCTTTTTTATAATGATGACATCTTCGTCACCATCTCACTAAACTATAGTGCTTTCATTTTTTAGAGAAGAACATCATTCATTCAAAAGGTATGTGAAAACATACAACGAGGGGAGGCTAACGAAACAAGTACTCCAATTTGAAGATATGGCGGAGATGTCATAATTACAAAAAAACCTTGATTTACATGACCAAGAGGAAGCTGTCATTCTTTTATATCATCCCATAGACGGGCTGTAGATTTATATTTGTCTAGAAAGAGACGATTGTTTCTCTCAAATCAAATAACCAACAGATTGAGCAAAAACCATAGTACCAAAGCCCATTTCTGTTGTTTGAGAGAGAGGTATTTATGCATTCCCATACATAACACTTTCATTTAGCTTCCTTTCTTTGTATTGTTTCTCACATACGTTTTGAATTAATGGTATGATATTTTTCTTTTCATAAAAGAACAACGAAATGGTTATCAAACGAGACTTTAAATTCTCTAAATCTCTGTGAAGATCATCATTCATCGAGCTCATATATATATATATATAGAAAGTCATATTTCTCCTAATTGCTTCAAAAGATTATTCTAACACCAACTAACTCTCTAAACCTAAGCAGCCTACTGATCTGATCTATAGCTGCCTTCTAGTTCTTGTGAAGAGGTATACAGGACATGAAGGGCACAGAGAGAGGCATGTTCTACAAACAGGCTGTTTTTTAAAATTACGTGGGGAGCATGTGAGTGAACGTGCAAATTAAAAATCCACACCAATAACAGGGCATTATTATGCTGTTTCTGATGATCCCCAATCTTCAACCAAACAAATGAAACTCAGCTTCAGAGTTTAAAAAGGCCCTTTTTTGGACCACTGATTTCAGCAGAACCAAGGCCTCAAAACCATGCATGCCCTAGCCCTAGCCCTAAGTGGTAGCCTTAAAAATTAGGGTTTCGTACGACTAGTTGTTGGGTGTTGATTATTAATATGCTATCTATTGGATAGTGGGGTTGGATTGAGAGAATCCAACATATGGAATAATATTATTGTTTTATCCTAATTAATTGGCCAACTTGAGCATATAGTCGATCTATTGATTAAGTATATATCATCTACCAAAAGATTAAAGGTTCTTTATCTTTACTGTTAGAATCTCACGTCGAAAAGATAAAGGTTGGGTCTATAACATATATGAGCTACTTCATTCATAGTCAATTGGTTTTGAGATGGAATCCGACCTTGAATATTGATATGGTATCATAACCCAACGAACACTCAGTCCATGGATCCGGACCAAGATTGGTGAGAACCTAAAAATCATTTTGAAGAAGCATGTTAAGGATCCCGCATCGAAAAGATTAAGAAACCTAACATGGTTTATAAAATATATGAGTTGAAATGAAACGATGATGAATATTATACTCACATGTTGTTCAACTAATAAAAGAGAAAAAAAAAAGCTAAACAATAGGTTTGTTGGTTGGCACAAAAAGTGAGGAAAAGGGAAAGAATGTGGGATGAGTGGTGAGGTATTTTCTTATGCGTTTCCTTAAAATCAACAAGTTTTATAATAAGCTTTTATCCTTATGTGCATTTACTAAAGTAAATGTACTGTTACCTATATGTTCAAGGTTCTTAATTCCTTTTAACTCCAGTTAAGTTAGGTTCAAGTTCGTAGTAGTGATATTAACTTAGTATCATAATATGTATATACGTTATCAGTACAATGTGAGACTGTTAAATTCTGCGAATGAGTAATTGAGTTGAGTTGTTGCAAAGGCTGTCATTATACAAGCTCAAGTAGTAGAAAGAGATCAAACGCTAAACTATATACCTGCTGATCAAGAATGAGCTAACACTTATGGATAGGTGCTTGGTTAAGGAAAACTCACACTAGAACCATAATATCAATATTTATGGGGTTTCATCTCAAAATCAATTGGCAATAAGAGAGGTAGCTCACTTATATTATAAACCCTTGTTAGGTCACATATCTTTTCAATGTGGGATCCTTAACATGCCCCATCAAGATCGTGGCTCTTTTGGTTCAACTATCTTGATCGGATCCCATTTTTTAACCGGTTGCTCGTTTGAGCATTTTGTGCTCTGATACCATATCAAAAGCGAGTCTTCAAGAGACAATTATGTGTCATTGCTTATAGGCTATGGTGATCTATTCCTGACGAGGATGAATCTACTAATATTCCTCATTGTTCTCTCTCCTCTCTTTTAGTGTCAAAAGAAAATGCATGTGTGTATATATACTCTAAAATCTTTTAGTTGTTAGAGGGGTAAGCAAATGATGATGATGTTAGATGTTGGGTCAGCTGGTGGGGGGAAAAAGGGGAAGCTTTGAGACTTTCTTTGGATTTAAATACTGAAGAGAACATGCATGTTACTGTTCAATCTTTTTGCCAATCAAAAGTACTTTTGAAATTATATTATTACAACAAATGACAGAGAGAGGAATTTTGGAAACAGCACCCTTTTTGCAATATAATAATATATTCTAGCTATGGTTATAATTTTGTAGTTTGGATTTTAATTTGAATAATTAATTGAGATTTGGTTTTTGTCTCCTTCAACTGCATCAAGATTGGGCATGAGGGTTGCACCTTCATCATTCAATTAATTCTACACTCCAATTCTTCCAATACTTTTCTTTTTAATTTTCTTCTTGGTTTTAAACTAATATATAGTTTTAATGAATATTTTATGTGCTCTAATTGACTTTTTTTTTTTACATGTAGTAGTTTGATGGATCTCAAATGTACATCTCAATTAGCTAGTTTTATAAGCATGTTTTTCTCCATCTATTTTCTTAAAAAGAAATCACTCGGATCAAAAGTATAATAACATACGGTCCATCGGTAAAATCGATGATTATCATATAGGAATTATAGTTAATTAATATATAGGTCAATAGATTATGTAAATCACATTATTGTGATGATTATACAGTAAAAATGAATAAGTGATTTAATGGGATTTTTTAAAAAAAGAAAAACAAAAAGAAAAACCTACATTACTTTTTCACGAATGTTAAAATATCACATGTCACAATTTTATTTTTAGCATTCCAAAGAATATTTTTAAATTACTTTTGGACGAGAAATAAGGTAAAATGGATTTCATAACGTTGGCTTCACTTATTCTTTTAATGGAAAAAGCAATTTCCAAGAGGTGTTATTTTAATCCAGCTATGTTTGTCCCTCAAAATTAAAAAAAAAAAAAAAGAAAAAAACTATGTTTTCCATTTCCCTTTTCTTTAGTATTCTTTACCTGTTGTATTATTTATATTTGCGGTTTTATATAATTTACCCAATTTTTTATATGATTGTTCTTCTATATAGAAAATAGGGTAAAATAAGGTTTGTTAAATCATTTATATAATACATCTTAAATATAATTAAATTGTTAATGACTCCAAAAACTTAAAGTAAATGGATTGTTAGGGATAAATTTAGTCGTAAATATATATACTAATAACAATAATAAATTAAAAGAGATGGAAATTTTGAGTATAACTCAACTAATTAAATCATATATCATAATAAAAAAAATCGGATATTCGAATCTCTACCCCACATGTTATTAAACTAATAATAATAATAGAGATTATTCCAGGACTACCTTATACAACCTTCAACCTACCTAAGATAAATGATAGATTTAAGTCCCTAAAACATTGATGATTGATTATATGATCCTAGATCGATGAAATAAATCCATGGAAGAATGAAATGTTGAGGTAATTATTAAAGACAAAATAAAGTGACATGTGCAATAGCGATCGCAAGTTCATAAGATAATGGATCTAATTACAATTTGTAATTTAAATGTGCTACTCTTCACTGTTAATTATATTTGAGATGTAATCTCATGAATACATGTCCGTTTGATAATCATTTTGTTTTTTGTTTTTAATTTTTCAAAAACCATTTCAAATTTTATGTAAATTTCAAAAGAAAAAAAAGTTTTTGTTTTGCAAAATCTTATTTTTTTTCTTCTCATACACAACTTTTTTTTCTCTCATTTTTATTTCTAAAAAAATTATTTCTCACTCTAAAACTGTTTTATTTCTAAATTTTTCTATACA
Source organism: Momordica charantia (assembly GCF_013281855.1). Classification (NCBI taxonomy): domain Eukaryota; kingdom Viridiplantae; phylum Streptophyta; class Magnoliopsida; order Cucurbitales; family Cucurbitaceae; genus Momordica; species Momordica charantia. Next base: position 23,979,578 of record NW_028275167.1, on the reverse strand, counting down.
AACTTTATTTTTTTCTCTCTAAAATTTTCATATTTTGAATATTTATTATTATTTGTCTCTCTCCAAATTTGTCTATATTTTTGTTTTTTTTTTCTAACATACCAGTTCCATTCCTCCCTCTAAAAATTTAATATTTTTCCTAAATTTTTTCTCTCTAAAACTTCATCTTTTATCATTTTTCTTTCTCCTATAATCTATTTTTTCTTCTGAAAATTATATTTTATTTTTTGGTGTAATTTTTTTCACGGTAACTTTTATTTATCTTTGTATTTATTTATTTTTTCTAAAAATTATATTTTGAATCTTGTTTTTATCTCTAAATTTGTTTCCACTGTAATTTTTCTCTTTCTTTATATTTTTTTTTTGTTTAACATATCTTTTCCTCTCGACTTTATTTTTATTTTTTTCTAAAATTTTTCTCTTTTCGTCTTTAACTTTTCTTTCACTAATTTTTTTCTAAATCTTTTTATTTATTTTTCTAAAATTTATTTTTCAAAAGTTTATTTACATCTCTCTAAACTTGTATTTTCATGTCTCTACATTGGGGGAAGACAAAAATTTCTGCATTGGGTCCCAAAAATAGGAAATGCATGTCTCGACCCTGATCCATTTTTGAAATAATTAATATATATTTATTACACTTTTTTTATACTTAAATTCTAAAAATAATTAAAAACAATTATAAAACCGATAATTTTTCTCGAGAACGTCTCTCGGACCCAAGAACGAGGTGGGAGACAGAGACTAAAAATTTTCATGAGCACGACAATGGGGGAGAGCATTCTCACTCGCACTCACACCATTATCATCTGTACTCTATATAAAATTTTGTCTCTTTAATATGTGTTTTCAATTTTCTAACTTTTTAAAAACAAAAAACTAAAAATAGTTACCAAATATGTTTTTGTTTTCTCTTTTTAAAAAAAACAAAAACAAAAAATAGTTAGCAAACATATATGGTTTTTGTTTTTTAAAAACAGAAAAACAGAAAACCAAAGATCAAAAACTAAAAACAACACAAACCAAAAACTAAAATGGTTATCAGGTCTGAATGTTTTTTTTTATTAAATTTCTAATTACGTTTTTAAACTGCTATATTTATGTAATAATTGTGGTTATTTACATATGTTGTATTTAAAGCCAATTTTAAATATTTCCAAAATTTGTGTTAGGAGAATATAAAAAAAATTAAATATATGCCAACATGAGTTTAACTCAACGGTAATTAACACTTGTTTGATAGAGGTCATGAATTTGAATCTCTCCCCATTTATTAAATATAATTCTATCTTAGTTTTAGTAGTCATTTAATATAGTCATAAAAGGGAAAAGTTATAGGTTTCAACTTTTGCAATGCCATTTTTCTCTTCAATTAGTATTAATAATCCACTTATTGGGTCATCTTGTATACAAATTTCTAAGCTTACTTAAAAGGAACTCTAAAGCTAAAAACATAACCATAAATAATGTTTGATAGAAGACTAAAATCACTGTATAACCCATCAACTAAGCTTTTGAGTTTCAACGGTGATTTAACATGATATTATTTTAATGTCATTTTCTCCCAATTAATATTGATAATAACTTGTTAGACTTTGTGTAAAATTTTATATATTGATAAAAAGATTAAATTTACCATCACTTATCGACTTAAGCTTTTGGGTTTAAAATTTCCTGCTTTATGCAACCCAACTTATAAATTCTTAGATTGGGTGACGGGCTGTGTCGGCCACTCCGATATTCGGACACCTTATTAGACACGTATCATACACTTGTTAGCTTAATAGATGTGTGTCACATACTAGTTGTACAAAGTGAATATAGAACTAACTCTTGTGAGGCACGTATCAAATACTTGCTAAGCATTCAAAATAGACATGAATAGTATATAGGACAAAATAAGAACTTTTAAAAGCAAAATAGGTCAAACTCTTTTTTTAAGCATAAAAATTGCACAAATGTTGACTTTGAATTTCCTCTTGGTATAAAAATGAAACCATTATAGGTTGGCTCATTAGTCTAAAGTGTTGGGAAATTGCTTGACCTCAATAATTTCCCCTTCCACATAAAATATCCAACACAATTACAAATATGCAAATATGAAGAAAACAGTAAAGAACAAGAATACGGCACAGCGATTTATACTGGTTCACCACTAAGGGCTACGTCCAGTCTTCCACTCAGATGTGGGTAATTCACTAATATAATTTAGTATTAGATACAATAACACTCCTCAAAATATCCCTAGAGGTCTCAACAAAAGCCTCATAGCTTTTAAGTATTTTATACAATTAATACTTAGGAACATGAATGAAAAACTCACAATAATCAAGATCTAATTACCCCGAAAGTGTTGATCTTGATGAGCCTCAATGCCTTTGCCAATGCCCGAGCCTTCCCCTTGAAACTGCCACGAAACCCTCTGAAAAAGGACACAAAATCGACTGGACAAAACCCCTTTTTCGGCTGAGAAACCCTAAACCCGAAACTGTATTTATATAGGCACTGAAACAGCGCTATGGCGCTACGGACGGAAAACTACGCCCGCGCACCAACTAGGACAGCGCCGAGGTGCTGTCTCCTAGCGCCGCAGTGCTGCAGCGCCATGGCGTCCTGCAGCGGTGTCGCGGCGTTGTCTTCTTGGCCCAAGTGGCCTGCAGCGTCTCGCTTCTCTGTTTTTCATCCCCGCTTCGACTCCGACACGTCCCGACTTGATCTCAACTATTCCCTAGCTCGATCCAACGTCGTTTTGGCTCCACCAATCCCAACACAAAGGGGCCAAGGTAAATCAAAAGGTTTTAAAGGAAATGAGTTCAATCTCATAATTGTCACCTACCTAGAAATCACTTTCCTAAGTGTTTCCTTGACAACCAAATGTAAAGTAAAAAAGGGACTGGTCCGAACATGTATCTCTTTTTTCCAAGGACATGTACGAAAAAGTCACCAAAAACGGCATAGTCAATAGTACGTACCAATCCAGTTGATATAATTTCTTGAAAGACTCGATTCAGAAAAAAAAACGATAGTCGATTAATGATAATGTAGATGATTAAGGTGGCTCACAAATTAAAATTACACTCAAAATGCTAAGGGGAGAGAACTTTAAAGTGTGTGCATGAGTACTACTTTTATTTGCGTTTCAAAACAACAAAGAGTTGAACTTTTTCATGGAGCTTAGAGTTGATGTCCTCACGATGGTGTTCAAGCTTTTTGATGACTCTTTGAAACATTTGGTCGATGATATTAAGGTTGTCTCCAAAGTGTTTGGTGAAGATGCCTTCCATGGCTGCCCTTACATGGCTCACCCACTCTTGAGTATCAATGTTACCCTTTACCCATGTGGTTGGATCTGTTAGCTCCATTCTTTCAATGCTAAATTCCCCATTTTCTTCTACCAATTGTCTCATCTCTGATGGGCAAGTGATGTATATTGGCAAGTTGAAGGAATCCACTTGAGCTTCACTCACTAATCCCTATCACGAAAACTTCATTATATTCTATAGAGAGTACTCATGGATTGAAAGACTAAATTTAAAAAAAATGCCCTAATTTAGACGTGTCGTTTCAGTTTTATTTATCTTTATGAGTCTGAACCTGAATTCTGCTCAACTTGAAAGTTAACTTCTCCTCCGTCGATTGGAATGTTATATTTTCAAATAGGCAAAAGCTCTATATTTTTCATTGTTTTCTAATTTTCGGTCGTTTAATATTTAACAATAGTAAAAAGAGGGATAGAATTGAAATTTTATGTTTATAAGGTATTTTGTTCAGAACAATATACTAGGGCACTTACTCCTCAGTACTGACTACTCATATTTTTGCTAACCACTAATCAATAAAAATTTGACATCTATTTAGTCTTTTAGAAAAAAAAAATCTTTTTTACATTTCTCTCCTATCTGTAAAAATTTTAAGGGTGGTCAACAAAAATGAGTATGGTGTACTTCAATTTTTCTCATAATTTGTGTTTTCAATTTTAATTTTACCTTTAATATTTTTGAAATTTTAATTCTGCGCTTGGAAATTTTAATGGAAATTTTAGCTAGGTTTTAGAAATATTTATTTTAAATTTTTATAAAAATGTAAGTATGCATGATTTTGAAACTGTTTGTAAAAACGTAAGTTTAACTATTTTTCTCTTGTGGAGATGAACATAACTTAACTGGTTCATACACTTACTTTGATCAAAAAGTTAAAGTTCAAATTCTCACCCCACCTATTATATTAAAAAAAGCTTTCTTTTTCCTCTTAAATTTTGCTTGACATTAATCTAAATCTATTTTCAAACTCTGTATTTAGTCTATTAAATCATCTTTAAACTTTGATTAAAATAGATCAACGTTTGAAAGTGGAGAAACTAACCTAAGATTTAAGCAAAAGAAACACAATCTAAGTCTATGGATTGTTACCTCTTTTGACATATCAATGAGCGTAGAGCCCAGAAAATTATAGAGCAAACCAGATGGTAAGTGAGAAGCTGAAGTTCCATCAGGATTTCCTGATGTGATAATCACCATTATTCCTCCTTCCACCAACTCCTCCGCCCTAGCCCTCAGAAAATCTCCCATATCCTTGGCAAACTGGGCCGCGTAAGCCGCTGCCACCGCCTCCGCCGCCCCCAGGTAGTGGATATGCCCCTTGTTCCATGCCAGTGACCTCTCATCCCGCAGCTCCTCCGGGATCCTTGACAGCCAGTGGACGGCGTATGAAGAATGCACGAATTGCACCGATGCCTTCGGGAACAGCCGATGGTGGAATGACCCCGCCACGCCTGCTGCAAAGTAGTCTCGCTCCATCGGTAACGATTGAAACAACGTGTTGAAGTCGTTGGTGACCTAAGAACATGAAGTAAAAACATTAAATATACCGTAACGCAATAGCTTGAGTTTTTGGAGTGAGCAGTGATTTAATATGATATCAGAACAACAGATCTGATATTAAATTCTCATTTCCAAGAATTAAATTCTCATTTCCAAGTCGTCCATAAGTGAGAGATACCAATCTTGTATGAAATTCTCATTTCCAAATCGTTCATAAGTGAGGTATATGGTATGAGAGCAACATATCTCGTATGAAATTCTTATTTCCAAGTCCATAAGTGCGGGAAATGACAATATTGAGGTTTCTGAATCTTATCAAGTTAAATTTATCGTAACCTTACTGGCTAGGACTTGAAGATTGAGTGATGATTTAATATATAATATACCATAGCATGAGATTCTTTGGGCCTCGTATCGGTGTTAAGAATATGAATAAGAAAGGATAATTTATCGGAACCCTATTATTTAAGTTCGTTAAGCTTTTTGAGTTTAGCAGTGAATTAACAACCTGATCATTGAAGAACACTTGAAACTCAGGCAATGCCGAGCTAGGGCAAAGCGATTGGAAAGATCGTTTCATGGACTTTACAATGTGCTGCATCGTCATGAAGGTGTTCGATCCAGTAGCGCAACCCAAGTCAGCAAGAACAATGGTGTTTGAGGAAGAAGAAGAGAGCTTTTTGATCTCAAACTTTTCTGCAATTTCTTCATCAATTTTTTCCCTTTCAACATGAGCAAATAATCTCTGCAACAAAGATAGGAAAAAAGAAAATGGTGAACAAAAATCTGCTCCATGCAGGCCCTCCAAGCAGATCCAATACTTTTCAAAAGAAAAGTAAAAAAATTGACACTTGCATTTTGATCCGTACTGAAAATACAGACAAAAGCTATAAAATAAAGCCAACCCATGATATTGTACTTGTCGTGAATCAGGGTTCCAAATTGGCCAACTTGTTTTTGTTTTAATTTTTTATTAGAAAAAGCTGAAAGTGAACAAACCCTTTAAATTAAGGGTATAAAAAAAAAAGCTTTTATTTTATTGCAAAAGTGTGCTTATAGGGTATCTAGAGTGGGAGCAAAGCTAGCTGAGTGGCTATTTAGGGTTTGTTGGAACACAGAATCTTAATATTAAAATTAAGGGCTAAGGTTTCAAGGAGAGAATGAGACCACAATTCCATGTCCTATGTTTTTAATACACTTTATTTAAAATTGTGTTAAAAATAATAACGGATTTTTTGATATATGTGTTATAGTATGATATTGTCCACTCCAGATCTGAAATTTGTATGGGGTTTTAGTTTTGGGTCTATCCGAAGTCGATGGAAATCTACATATTTTTCTTTTTACTTGTGTGCTTATTAAGATCTTTCTGTCCATTTCTGAGTGATGTAAAATTATGTATTTATATGAATCTCGTGCATGTACTCACTAGCCCATAAAGCAGGCTCAAACCGTCTTTTAGAAGTGTAAAGTTTTTTATCATAACCAATTCTTCTTCTCTTCTAGTTGCAATTTCCATATAAATTAATGTGTTCTTTTCTTCTTTTCTTTCTCTTTCTTGCTTGATTTTTCTTTTATAACAATATTATACTTCACATATTCAATTAGGGTGCTACAAAGCTTGTTAATTTAAAGAACTTTACGGAGCGGTATGGATCTCGTCTGCGACGAAATAGCATAATGGGGCGCGGTGAGAAAGTTAGAAAATTTGCGAATAACTCGTCCACGTAAAGAGAAATTTAAAAAAAAATTGCAAAAATTAAGAAGGGAGAAGTTGAAAGAAAACCTGATAGGAGGAGTTGTTGGAGTAGCTGTAAGTTCCATTGCCTCCATTTGCAGGAAGAGAATCAGACAACTGTGAAACTGAAATGGACTTTGTATTAGTGCATGAATCAGTTGGCAATAACTTGGCCATTTCTGCACAGGGAGCAAGGGAGAGAGAGCCAAGAGAAGAGAGAGAAAGCAAAGATTATATGGAAGAAAGCTGAGAGGGACTGAGCTTATATAGAATTATTTGCACACAAGGGGGAAAAATGCACCAATTATTTGTGTGACATGTATCATTTGAAGGGGCAAAAAGATTATTATTAAAAAAAAAAGGAAAAAAATTGAAGGGCAGAAAAGAAAATATATATATATATATATATTGTACACAGAAATCATCAATTGGGTTGACTACAGGTCAAGAGAGATTGAGGAAGCAACTGACAAAGAACCGAACCAGACCGAGCAAGGCTCGGTTTTGACCCCTACTCGGCACCGAGTCGGGCTCGGCCCACGGTCAAGCCCGGAGGTCGCTTGCCTGTGATTGACAATTCCTTTTGGCCTTGTCACCACAAGCTAGGGCTCCACTGTATGGTTTTGGAACCATTCCCGCGTCTATAAGTAAGCAATGCAGCCTAACCCTAAGGGGCAGGTAACAAACTCGAAAGTCATCATTTCTCAACTCCCCTTTGCTAACTTAAGCATCGGAGCCCGTGTGACTAAGGTCACACTGGTTTAGGTTGATTCAGTTTTGCAGGTTCCAATTCCCTAATCAACAAGTTAGGTGTGAGCGAGAAGGTGAACCAGAAGGTCGAAATCCTCACATGAACAAAATATATATATATATATATATATTGTATGGCTTAATTTGTTGGAATTGATGGAGCCAAATGGACGTTATAACAAGCTAGGGACAAATTGGGACAGGGAAGGAATGAAAAACAGAGGCTTTGGGTGCTGCAAGCCATTTTGGCCGAATGAGCGGCATTGCAGCGCTGCCGCGAAAATAAATAATAATAATAATAATAAGGTGCACGGTCTTTTGTTTTATGCCAGAGGATCTGTAACGTTGAGACGCCAATGGCAACGTCTCAACACTGCACCGATTATTTAAACTTCTTTTTGTTTTGCATTTTAGGTTAGCCATGGGGGATTAAACCTTTTCAAGCTGTGAATCAAAGGGAAGCTGTGGGATTAATTTGCAGCCGAATTTGGGAGATTTGTGTGGCAAATCAGAGTAGTGGCTCGGTATTAGCAACACAGAAAGGGTCAAATCGAGATCGTTGTTTTGGAGTAATTTAGATCTTGATTATTTTGTAATTGTTTTTCATTGTTGTACCTAAGTATATTGTGTTAAATATTTAGAAACTATTGGGCTTTTGTTGGTACCTCTAAAGGGTGAATTTTTGTAGGGAGATATATTTGAGTACTTGTATCCAATCTCATTTAGTGTAACCGCATCTAATGACGTGTGAACCAGTATAAATCTTTGTGTGTCATTTGCTTTCCCTTAACTTCTCATATATATGTATTATTGTGTGATCCGTTTTGTTCATCTGGATAACTGTGAAAAGGAAAATTGTTTGGAACATCTAATTTCTCAACATGATTGGAGATAATCGGTTTAATGTTCAAGTTGTTTTTTAATGGTACATAATGTGTGCAAGATCAAAGGAATAAGATTTCAAGCTAAGCTTTTTAGCCTCTAAGGAACAGCTTTATTGACAAGACCTATCTTTATTGATCAGACCTACCATGAAGTCTTGTATTCCAATTTTTGTGTGAACTTTAATATAAAAAATCCTTGATATCTCATGGATCACAAAAGTATCAATGAGTTAACAAAGCTAAAATGTTTTAATGGACAAACTAGATTATTTTGACATACTTGCTTTTAATGTGTTTCTTTGTTTAAATTTTATACTCTCATATGAAAGGACCCCTAATGGGAATTTGTGTTTTGAATCAAATTCCCCACAAAATCAAGCTAGATATAAATTAGAAAATTATATTATTAAAGTCACTTATAATTTATAATTATTGGGTGGGAATTTGTGTTTTGAATCAAATTCCCAACAAAATCAAGCTATATAAACTAATTATATTATTTTTTTAATTCATAATATTATTGAGGACAGCAAATATTGGAGGTTTAATATAATTGTTAGGTTAATTAATTAACCTAACTTTTAATTATCTTGGTTGTTGTCTTAAGTAAAGTCAACTATTACCTCTTTTTTAGTTACACTGTATTCACGACTTATTAGCTGAACCGCTTATTTATTCAAAGGATAATTATAATTGAGATAATTAATGAAAATTACTCACTCATTCCTCCATTATTGACTTCTAGAAACTGATCAATTAAAAGATATTTATAAATCATCATCTATGTATCTTTAATTAATTAATAGGGCGTTGAGTGTTCCTAAGTGAAAGCCATTACTTAGATATAAATGTTGTGCAATAACTCTTCCAAAGAAGAAAGAAGGAAGGAAGGCTTCATCTGCTCCAAACCCAACTCTAACTGATGGAAAAAATATATATATCAATGGATCCTCCAGTAAGTTTTTAGATAAGAACTATTTGATTTTCCCCTTCCACAGGTTAAAAGTATATAAGTAATAATAACAAAAGAATAAGAGATAGAGATAGAAAAGCTTAACACCATAGGGATAATATTGGTTCACCCCAATTTTGAGACTACGTTCAGTCTTCTACAAAAGAGCAGGTTCTACTATAGTTTTGAAAATTACAATGGAGATCTCACTCAAGATATTCAATGACTATCTTGCTTCTAAGTACCCTAACAATTGCTACTTAAAATTACACAATTGAAAATACCCTCACTAATCTCGCGGGATACAGACTCCTTTTCACACACTATCCACACCCACTCAAGTCTCTTTTATTTATATTGTGTACCAATAATATTCTACTCGTTGTAGGCATTCGTAGTAGTATTGAAAATAATTTTCTTCATAGGACGCGGGTTATCTGTTTTAGCTTCATTATTGCAACACTAACAAGTATCGAACAAGGCTTCCAATTCGGAGTTGTTTATATTTATACCGATCGATCATTGAAAAAATTTTCTGATTCTTTGAGACATAATGATTTGAACACTTTGTTGCACCTCTTCAATACAGATACAGCAAAAAAAAGTCTTCTTCTCCAAGAGAAAGAAAAAAGATCCAAAGTAGGCATGGATGTAATTGACATATACCTAAAAAAAACTTAAAATCATACATATAAGAAAATTAAGAATACATGACCTATTTGATTCTTTTCTCTTTTTTTTTCTTTTAAAGAGATCTATGGAAAATTATATCATACAAGGACATTTGGAAAAAATTGGTAGGGTATTACTAACATGAGTGTCTTTCTCTGTTGTATGGGAAAGAGAAGCCTCAAAAGATATTTTGTTATTACATTTTAATATTTATTTATATGTGTAATAGGAATTTTTAGTATTTATTCGAGAGATTTAGATATTTAAGAGACTTTTTTATCTAATTATTAGGAAAGAAACGTGTTTACTTAATTAATTAATTAAAGTGAAGTTAAAAACTTATTCTGACTGTTGAAGGCGAATCCTGGCCTGCCACGTGTCGCGGTCGAAAAGGTGGGTTGATTAAACACGCGGGTGAAGTGAAGAAAGCGGCTCCAAAATACTCAGGTCGGCAGTGAGGGTAGGACTCGTAGTGCCGAGCCGAGCTGATACAGAGTCCGTAACAGTGTCCCTTCCGTGCCCGACAGCACGCCGTGATTTTAGGGTGTGTCAGAATCCCTATCGGGCCCAGTTTCTATAAATAGAAACTCTTGCCTTAAATGCAAGGTACGCAATCCTAAGTAGACTCGGCAAGTTAGCTCGGACTAGAACTAACTTGCTCGTCGGAGTGCTAACTTTGTTTTGCAGGTCTCAAGAACTGTTCCAGGGAGGTACGCGACTGCTGGCTATAGCTCGCCCAAAGCACACCGATCTAAACCGATCCGAGCTCAATCAATTTCGGGCTCAAACATCTAGCGCCGTCTGTGGGGATTACGACATATCTAGAAGTCAGCATCACCTTTTGCAATCTGAGCTAATGGCCCAAACCCGCTCCCAGCAGTCACGATCTCAACTTTCGCCCATCCGCTCTCCGATGAGGGATGTGGTCACTTCCCGAGCCCATCCGCGCCTCACGTATTCTCAGGTGGCAGGAACTCCCGTCGTCAGACAGCGACCCCACGCGGGGGCGGTCAAGGAGAATGGAGGTCGGCCTGCCACATCCGATCCAGTAGCGGTCCGGGATTTCCACCTCGCCTCAGACCAGTTCCCGCCACTGCAACCCCAGTGAAACGGGTTGCCACCCCGCGTGCCTCGCCTCCGCGGTTGAGGAAACACGGGTGCACGTTCCGGGGCAAGCGCTGATGCGGGCGTGGACCCCGTCATGGTAGCCGACGTGATCGCCGAGCTCAAGGAAGTCAAAGCAAGGCTTGAGGCGGTCGAGAGAGGCAGTCAGGTGTCCGGCTCTTCCGTCTCCAGGGATTCAATTCGAGGAAAGGGACCGATGCATCCTACCCAAAGAACGGAGTATCAGTTCCGACCCCGCAGGGAGGCCCGAGCCGGAGCACCCTCGCGAAAGCCACAATGAATGAGGACAGGCGATGCCCTGGAAGCACAGATTCACGACCACCCTCGGTAGGACGATCGGGTCGAGGGCCGGCGCCCGAGGATCCGACCAATTCGGACCCCCTTGGCATCTTTCGATAACTCCAACACCATCCGGGCCGAGGTGCCGAGACGCCGAGGCGACGAGTAGTGGCTCCCGGAGATCGGGAGTATTCGGTTGACGATGAGGAGGAAAGCCCAGTGGTCGACGCTCAAGAGACGTCCTCCCACGCTGACCATTCATTCCGATCTGAAGTGGACCTCCTTCGGGATCAGTTTCAGAGGGAGATAGAAGATCTCAAGTGACAGTGCAGGCCTATGGATCCGCATCGCGTGGCCGAGCAAGAGGAACCGCCTTTCTCCCAAACGATCCTGGATGCGCCTATCCCACCGAGGTTCAAGGCTCCAGTCATGAATTCTTACGACGGATCTGGAGATCCGATCTCCTATGTAGAGGTGTTCGAGGGGAAGATGGATTTCCTGGCCGCAAGCGACGCTATGAAGTGCCGAGCATTTCAAATAGCCTTGGAAGGCTCGGCAAGATTGTGGTACCAACAGTTGAAGCCCCGGTCCATCGACAATTACCAACAGCTGAGGAGGTTGTTCATCAACCAGTTCTCAGCTCGGCAGTTGTTGAAATTGCCACCCTCCCACCTCAGAACAGTAAAGCAACGGGACAGCGAGTCCCTGACAGAGTACATCGCTCGATTCATGGACGAGCATGTCAAAGTGGTAAGTTGCACCGATGACATCGCCATGATGTACTTCACCACGGGCTTGAACGACAGGAACCTAACAATAGAGTTCGGAAGCCGACCACCGGCCTCTCTGAACGAGATGCTCGCTAGAGCCTGCCAGTACATCAACGGCTTGGAGTTGTGGAAAGCCAATGGAGCTCGGCAGAGCGACCGTAGTAAAGATCGAGACCGAAAGTCTCCTCCTCCCAAGAATCAACGCAGTGAGGGTTGGAGCTCGTCTCGACGGGCCAACGACAATAAGAATAGGGACCGTCGAGACGAGAAAGCCCTTTCGGACCGACGAGGACCGAGGTTCGACAAGTTCACCCTGCTGAACGCCTCAATCTCAGAGATCTACGCAGCGGCCGAAGATACCGACCTGGAGGCGCTCTTCGCAGCCCTAGAAAAGCTCCGCCGACCCCCAGGGAAACGAGACAAGCGACTGTACTGCCGATTCCACAAGGATCATGGCCACGACACTTCACACTGTTTCCACTTGAAGGAACAGGTCGAAGATCTGATCCGGAGGGGTTATCTGAAGAAATATGTCGGCAGACATGAAAGGGTAGAGCCAGGAGGGTCGGCTTTGGAGGAGAAGCGAGAGAAGTCGCCGCCGCCAAGACGGAAGGAAGATCGTCCCGCCGTTATAAATACCATCCATGGGGGCCCGAGTGGGGGACAGACGGGGCAGAAGAGAAAAGCTCTGGCTCGGGAGGCGGCACACGAGGTGTGTACCTCGTACCCCAAGGAGCCGGTAATGCCGATCTTATTCGACGACCAGGACGGCGAAGGAGTGCACATGCCCCATAACGATGCCCTAGTAATCGCCCCACTCATAGATCACGTGAAGGTGAGAAGAGTTCTTATCGACGGTGGAGCGTCAGCCAACATCTTATCATTCTCGACCTACACGGCCCTGGGGTGGGAGAGGAAGCACTTGAAGCTCAGCCCGACGCCTTTGGTCGGTTTCGCAAGGGAGTCGGTCAGCGCGGAAGGATGTGTCTCGCTCCCTGTTACCATTGGCGAGGGAGATCAACAAGTAACTAAAGTTGCAGAATTTGTCGTGATAGATCGGAGCTCAGCGTACAACGCCATAATTGGTCGGCCTTTGATTCATGATCTCAGGGCAGTTCCATCTACTTACCACCAAGTCTTGAAGTATCCCACCTCGGCCGGAATTGCAACAGTCCGGGGTGAGCAAAAAATGTCCAGAGAATGCTACGCAGCCGCGATGAAGGGAACAACCACTTATGCAGCGGTCACGGGCGCGGCAGAGCCGTGTGCCGACGAAACAGAGCCGAGCCGTGGTACCCCAGCTGAAGAACTAGAACTTGTCCCCCTGCTGGGGCCGGAAAAGCAGGTCAGCATCGGCAGCAGACTGGGGGCCGAGGTGAAAGAGGAGCTCGTCGGTTTTCTGAAGGCAAATGCTGATGTGTTCGCATGGTCTCACGACGACATGCCGGGCATAGACCCAAGTATAATGGTGCATAGACTTAATGTAGATCCTAGCTATAGGCCTGTGAGGCAAAAGCGTCGGTTTGTCGACGCCGAGCGAAGCAATGTAATTTGTAAGGAAGTCGAGCAATTGCTACGAGCTGAATTCATAAGAGAATTCATTACCCCGCGTGGCTATCTAACGTAGTTTTAGTTAAAAAGTCCAACGGCAAGTGACGCGTCTGTATTGACTTTATGAGCCTCAATAAGGCATGTCCGAAAGACAGTTTTCCCCTGCCTCGGATAGACAAGCTCGTCGACGCAACGGCAGGGCATGAACTCCTCTCCTTCATGGATACGTACTCTGGGTACAATCAGATTCGAATGCATGTGCCCGACCAAGAGCATACCGCCTTTGTTACCGACCAAGGGCTGTATTGCTACAATGTCATGCCTTTCGGTCTGAAGAATGTCGGGGCGACCTACCAGCGGATGGTCACATGATGTTCGCCAAGCAGATCGGACGCAACATGGAGGTTTATGTAGACGACATGTTGGTGAAAAGCAAGCAGACGAGCTCCCATTTGACCGATCTAACAGAGGCCTTCAGCGTACTTCGAAAGTATCAGATGAAGCTCAACCCGAGCAAGTGTGCCTTTGGGGTCTCGTCGGGAAAGTTCCTCGGGTTCATGGTCCACGAACGCAGAATTGAAGCAAATCCGGACAAGATAAGGGTTGTCCTCGAGATGGAGGCGCCGAGGAATGTTAAACAGCTGCAGAGGTTGAACGGCCGACTTGCAGCCTTGAATCGCTTTGTGTCTCGCTCCACGGACAAGTGCCACCCTTTCTTCCAAATACTAAGGAAAAAGGGTCGGTTCGAATGGACCGACGATTGCGAAGTTGCACTGAGGCAGTTGAAGCAATACCTCAACTCGGCTCCCTTGTTGTCAAAGCCACTGCCCGGTGACGCACTCTACCTGTACCTAGCAGTGTCGGAGAATGCAGTGAGCTCAGTACTTATCAGGGAAGCGGAAGGGCGACAAAACCCTGTTTACTACACGAGCAAATCATTGACCGAGGCCGAGGCTCGTTACCCCTGTGTAGAGAAGCTGGCCCTAGCCTTGGTAACCTCAGCGCGACGCCTACGACCATACTTCCAGGCACACAAAATAATCGTCCCGACAAACTTCCCCTTGAGGCAGATTTTCTACAAGCCCGAAACGTCGAGTCGCCTGATGAAGTGGGCACTAGAGCTCAGTGAGCACGACATCGCCTTCGAGCCGAGAACGGCGTTGAAAGGTCAGGCAACCGCAGACTTTGTTGCCGAGCTGACCCCACCCAGGCCAGGGGGCGATGTCCGCGACCAGTGGACACTCTATGTGGATGGTTCGTCCAATGAGAAAGGTTGTGGGGCAGGTATGCTGCTCCTCGGCCCCGGCGGTTTTCGGTTTGAGTACGTACTCCGGTTTGGTTTCCGAGCTTCCAACAACGAAGCCGAGTATGAGGCGCTGATCAATGGACTAAAGGTCGCCAGAGGGATGGGCGTGAGACGACTTTTGATTCTCAGCAACTCCCAGCTGATTGTCAATCAGGTTACCGAGGAATACCAAGTAAAGGAAGCTCGTATGGAGAGGTATCTGGCCAAAGCCCGAGGGCTCCTCGCCCAGTTTGAGGACTATGTGATTCGACAGGTGCCGAGGTCCGAAAACTCCAACGTCGACGCACTGGCTCGCCTCGCCTCGGCATACGAGACCGATCTACCAAGAACGGTTCCAATTGAAATACTTGCTGAGTCGTCCATCGACCAGCCTGAGGTGATGGAGATCGAGTCAGCTCAGCCTACATGGATGGACCCAATTAAGGACTTCCTGGTCAATGGCTCTGTCCCCGCCGATCCGAGCCAGGCCAGGAAGCTCCGACGCCAAGCTGCTCACTACTTGATGCAAGAAGGCAAGCTCTTCAAGAGGGGATATTCCCTACCATTACTGCGATGCCTCGACCCGGAAGAGGCGAGGTATGTCATGCGCGAGATCCATGAAGGGGTTTACGGAAACCATGGAGGAGCTCGGTCCATGGCCGCGAAGGTCGTCCGCCAGGGCTACTACTGGCCGACGATTGAGCGCGACACCAAGGAGTTCGCCAAAGCATGTGACAAATTTCAACTCTTCGCGAGCATTTTAAGGCAACCCCAGAGATGCTGACGCCGATCTCAAGCCCTTGGCCTTTCGCTCAATGGGGGATAGATCTGATCGGCCCGCTACCGACGGGGAAGGGACAGTTGAAATTCGCTATTGTAGCTGTAGATTACTTCACCAAGTGGGTGGAAGCGGAGCCTCTGGCGTCCATTGCCGAGGCTAAGGTCGTCAACTTTTTATGGAAGAGCATAATATGTCGATTCGGTATACCGAACGCTATCATTACTGACAATGGAAAGCAGTTTGATGGTGCCCGATTTAATCAATTCTGTCAACAGCTTGGCATACGTCACCTCAGCTCATCGCCCGCTCATCCGCAGTCTAATGGGCAAGTTGAAGCCATCAACAAGATCATCAAACGTGGTCTGAAGACGAGGCTAGAATCTCTAAAAGGTCGGTGGGCAGAAGAGTTACCAGAGGTATTGTGGTCCTACCGAACTACACCCCGCCGATCTACCGGTGAGACGCCATACGGCCTAGCCTTCGGTTCAAAGGCTGTTGTCCTGGCGGAAGTCGGCATGCCGACACCCCGAGTTGAGAATTTCGACGAGCAAGCCAACAGTGAAGCCCTACTCGTGAATCTTGACCTCCTCGAGGAGAAAAGATCTCACTCCCAGCTCCGGCTAGCAGAATATCAGAACCGTATGGCTCGGTACTACAACGCCAGGGTAAAAGTCAGGACGTTCAAGCCTGGCGACCTCGTCGTCAAGAAGGTAATGCAGCATGTCGGAGCCCTCGAGCCGAACTGGGAAGGTCCGTACAGAGTCCTAAAAGTACTCCGACCTGGAGCGTATCTGTTGTCCCACCTCAACGGGAGACAACTCCCCCACCCATGGAACGCCGAGCATTTGCTAATTTATCATCAATGAGATGTGTGTAATCCGACGTGTAATATCTCATTCATTAATGAAAGCCGATCTCCAATGACATGTGCAAAATTTGACTTTATCCGTTAGTGTCGCCTACTACTACCGAGCTACGTCAAATGGGGGCCAAGGAAGACTACGTGGTATGACCTATGCTAAACGACCTACGATAAGTTATATTTTTACAAACACGCGAAGCAATGGTCAGCTCGTAAAAACCTGGTTATCCCAAACACACACCGCCGAGCTGAATTGTTCGGCTTATGTAAGCAAGAAATTATGAAGACTTGAGAAACTCAAATAACGAGGCCAAACTAAAATTGAAGCTTAATTAAATTTCTCCAAGTATAGGGACCTCGGAGAGAACAACTCGAGTTTGGACGAAGTTTGTTTTCATTGAATTTAAAGTTTGATGAAGAGCCGAGGTATTATTAAAGTTTAATTAAATTTAACAAGTATAAGGACCTCGGAAAGAATTACTCGGACCTAAGCAAAATAACGTCATTTCATTTAAACTAAAGTTTAATGGAGAGCCGAGGTATGTATGCCTCGGCTCAATACAGAATTGATTCGAAAAAGAAAGAGCAGAAAAACAAGAAGCAGCCGAAGGCCGAAGCGATCTACTCCTGAGGAGGATCGGCAGGCTCGCCAGGCCCTGCTTCAGCACCAGCAGCCTCGGCCTCTTTGCTGGCCTCAGCAGGGCGGTCCACCTAGATGGACTCGTACTCTTGCTCGACAGCGGCGATGGCATCCTCCGAGCAAGCGAGGTCGAGCCTGTTGACGGCGTAGTAGAAGCCCTTGTCTGCCATGTCGCGAGCTAGGCCGTCGAACTCGGGGAATTCTTTGATTCTCTTCTCCAAGTAGGCCCAACTCGCCAAGTTTTGTCGAGCCTCATTCCAGCCCTTCTCTGCGGTCTCGGCTCGGCCCCGCCCGGGCATTCATCAGGTCGGTGCGTGCTTGGGCTATCAAGGCTTTCGACCTATCAGCCTCGGCCTCTTTCTCAGCTCGCGCCTTTTCAACCTCGGCCTGGAGCTCAGAGATTCTCCGCTCATGGGAGGCGTTCGTCTCCTCCTCCTTCAAGTCCCGTCCGCCGAGCTCGAAGCTCATCATCGAGGCCGAGAGGCAAGCGTGATAATGCAGCTGTAAAAGTTCGAGGTTAGATCGGGAAAGAGAAAGAAAAAGGAACGAAGAGTAGGCACGAGCTTACCTCCGCAGCAAGAGTTATGGTCTTTCTCACCGCCTCCGCAGCGTCCTCGGGCGCCTGAATAGCTCGTTCTACCAAGTGAGAGCTCGAGGACCTCACTTTCGTCGCGGCCTCGTGAATACTAAGGCGGGAGAAAGCGAGCCTGAAAGGGAGTGGGAGCTCGGCGCCATGACCCCGACCATGTAGCGAACCCTCCTCTGAGTCGACCACGATGGGGGGAGGCGGAGACGGGAGTTGACCTCCTCGGAGGGAAGCGTATCCCTCGCTCGCTTCTTCCTCACCAGAGGGGTGGACGATCCCTCGCCCCCAGCGACAGTCTGCAGGGGCTAAGCTTGGAGGGCCTGAAGCTTTGCCAAGTTGGCCAGCCCTGAAGCCGGGACGTCGGCGCTGCTTGTACGATGACGAACTTGGGGGGGCGCCGGCGGAGCAGCCGAGGCCGAGGCCCACTGCCGCTTTGTACTGCTGAGCGCGAGGAATTTGGAAGCCATTCCTGCAAAGAAGACGATGTTAATTAAGAGACTTCCGTTGAATGAGTTGAGGTGCCGAGGAGAAGTTACCTTCAGGAGCTTTGCGCTTCTGCGAGCTGCGTTGTCGAGGTTTAGGGAGCTTCTTGAGCTCGTCTGGTTGATCGTGAGGACTGAGGCCGCTGGAGAAGAGGTGGGAGTTTGAGACAAGTGCTTCACCCCACAGGGCGTACTTTAGTCTCCGACCTTGGGCTCGTTTGATGATCTCCCAAGACTTGTTGTTGATCCTCGGGACGGGGGACGGAAGAGCTGCAAAACGAGCCGACGTTAGCAACAAGGTCGCTCAAGTTAAGAAGACGAAAAACACACCCCCTAGCTCGCACCAAAGACACTCACCTACGTCCCCGAACTCTACTGGGACTTGGCAGGTCGGCTCACCCTCTCCATCCCTCAGAAGCCACTCGTCAGAGACGAGGAACCAACACTCCTTCCAATTTTTGTTAGAGGAGGGGTTCCTGATCAGCTGACCTACGTTCCGCCGAGCTGAGAGGTAGTACCGACCCTCTCCCTCATTGGAAGCTTTGACGGTATGGGTCGCTAGGAGCTGGTCCACCGTAAGCCTGTCCTCATCCTCGTCTCGGAGGACCCACCACAGGACGTAGGCTCCGAGCACGGTAGACCATCCGTTAGGGGAGAGCTGAGCTGGGGCAAGATTGACTGCGCTAAGGAACCTTTGTATAAAAGGGTGGAGTGGAAGTCTAACCCCCCTATGGAACATCTGGGGGTAAAAACTGACAAAGCCCAGAAGAGGGTCGTCGAGGTGTTCCCCGATGTCAGGCACCCTAAGCTCTACAGAGTTGGGGATTGAGTAAGTTTTGCGGAGCTCGGCCAACCTACCTACCGAGCAGGATGAAGGAGGGAGTTCAGCCACAAGACCGAGGTCAGGGTTTCCCGAAGTTGAGGCTATGTTGGGGTTTGCCGAGCTATCCTCGACGTAAGGGTTCCTTGAGGTAGGAGCTAAGGTCGGATCTCCTAAAACGTCGTCTGAACTAGAGGAACTAGACGACTCAGACGACGAGTCCCTAGACGAGCTACTCATCGCCAGAGCTGACTGGGAGAACTTGAAAGAACTATCTAAAGAAAGAGGGAGAGAGTACCTGACTTGGTAACGGCCGAGGTACACGAAAACTCAAAAGTGAGGAGTAAAAAGTCAAAAGTGAAAAACTTTCGCCTTTTATAGGACAGCACGAAGGCATGAGGGCCGTTCGATCAGGGAGGGATCAACGGACAAGATCCACCCACGCTAGGCTGTCCCCACGACGACGTTTGGGTTCCTGAAGCAGAAGCTAGGGCTGACGACATCCATGACGTCACACATGCACACGCGGATTCAACCCGTCTCCAGTTAGCTCGGAGGACTTCGCCGAGCCGACCTCCACCCCGCGCGAAGTGGGGGCCAATGTTGGAGGCGAATCCTAGCCTGCCACGTGTCGCGGTCGAAAAGGTGGGTTGATTAAACACGCGGGTGAAGTGAAGAAAGCGGCTCCAAAATACTCAGGTCGGCAGTGAGGGTAGGACCCGTAGTGCCGAGCCGAGCTGATACAGAGTCCGTAACAGTGTCCCTTCCGTGCCCGACAGCACGCCGTGATTTTAGGGTGTGTCAGAATCTCTGTCGGGCCCAGTTTCTATAAATAGAAACCCTTGCCTTAAATGCAAGGTACGCAATCCTAAGTAGACTCGGCAAGTTAGCTCGAACTAGAACTAACTTGCTCGTCGGAGTGTTAACTTTGTTTTGCAGGTCTCAAGAACTGTTCCAGGGAGGTGCGCGACTGTTGGCTATAGCTCACCCAAAGCACACCGATCTAAACCGATCCGAGCTCAATCAATTTCTGGCTCAAACAATGACCTTTGGTTTTCTTTTAGTTTATGAAAAAAAACATGTTGTTTGATAATTAATTCAATTGTTTCTTTTTAAAATAGTTTTTGAAATCCTTAGTAAATTTCAAAAAATAAAATAAAATAAAATAATAAAAAGACTTTTAAAAACATGTTTCTGTTTTTTGAAATCTCATTTTTTCTTCTAATATTCAACTTTTTTTTCATTCACATATTTCTTTTTACTAATTTTTTTTCTCATTCTAAAATATTTTTCTACATAACTTTCTTTCTAAAAAAAATTATCTTTATCCCTCTAAAATTTTAGTGACTAGTTGCTTTCTAAATTCCTCTTGACTCTTACTTTAGTATGGTGTAGTCTTCATTTCAATGACTCCTTTTTTGCCACCAATGGAGAGTAAGCAAACGATCTTGCTTGCATTCTAGAAATGGTAGCTTTCGCATCCTTCATGCCTCCTGAAATTGAAGTGAATGATCGTGTCTTCAAATCCTATTGAGTGATCTTTTTATCTGTCACTTAAACAAGAAGTTCTATCTCTGTTTTCTTTTCGATCTCTTAAATATTTCTCTCCCTCTCCAAAATTTTCATTTGCATATATTTATATTTCTTTTTTTTTTGTTCTAATATATAACTTTCTTTTTTCTCTCCTTAAAAATTTAATATTTTTCGAAGCGTTTCTCATTCAATTTCCCATTTTATAACTTTTTTTCTCTTTCTAGTTTATTTTTCTCTAAGAAATATATCTTCAACTTTGCTCTGTCTAAATATTTTCTTCTTCAATTTTCTTCTACTTTTAACTCTTTTTCTCCTTTTATTTGTTTATTTTATGAAACATATATATTTTGAACTTTTTCTTGTCCAAATTTTGTTATCACTATAATTGTGTAAAAACTTTAAAAGCAATTGAATGATATTTACTCTCATCATAGTCAAGCGATTCTATCCATCCATGTACAGGCAGCGGGGCCATGGCCCTTCTCCAGCACCTTTCTTGTTCCTTCTTCATGGAAAAAATAATTCAAACTTCTTGCAGCTAAGCGCAGTAGAGGTAACAATTTCATTCTCTCTTAAATCGGTTCTTATAGAGGCCATAAATGTTGCATTATGATACTAGAGGGCTATGATGAGAAGAGAGGGTGGAATGCTTTACTCGATATGTTTACTTTTAACGAGAGAGAGCGTCCAAACGAGCCCCAAAAGCATATCAGAAAAACTCATAGTGGGAGAGTTAATTCCTCAGGACAATGATTCGACCAAATTCTATACGACTACTCTGACCTCTCAAATACCATCCACCGACTCCCCCTCCCCACCTGATAATGACCTGCACGTTAACGAAGAGCTCAACACAAATACAGAAGAAGATTCACTCTCTTGGGAAAATTTAATAGTGATAACTCGCCGCTTCTTCCACTACAACTTGACCAAAATCTTGATATCCCTCAAAGAATTAAACGAATCTGTAGCCACTTGTAATCCATTCCAAGTCGATAAAGCTATTATTCGAATTCGCAAGTGTACGAATCGTCACAAGTAATGTAGAAGTAAAGTATCGTTTCCACAGGGAATTAATGATTACTAATTACCATATTCTCCACTTCAATTTTATCTGAATGTCGAACGTTTAATGGTGGTGAAATGAAGTAATTCTAAAAGAAACTAGTTCAATAATAGAAGTTAATAACACAACTATCAAGAATCAAGAGTAATTTCAAGGGGATTAAACTCTAGAGCATGACTTCACCGATATCGCCCTCTAACTCTTCCTACTACTTTATTCGAAACTTTTCTAAACAATGGTTGTTGGTGGATTCTACCCTATTGACTCGATATTCTTTCTTCAGCAATAACAATTTTTTTCAAAAAGTAGAGTATCTACCCGACAATTCAAATATTTAACCATGTAGAACCCAAAAACTATGTCACAAAATTCACAAGAATATCTCTATCTCTTGCTTTAATTTGGGAGAACTATTCAAATCTAGTCAATAATCTTGTTTCTCAACCTTGATTTATGACAAGGAATCAATGTAAAGAATGACAAAATCTAAACAATGCATTAAAGAATCGAAAAAGTTCTCACAACCAACAAGTTTAAGTCAAATAAAGAACATAGAAGAGTAAAGTTTGATAAATGCTACATCAATGCTCTAGAAAATGTATTTAGTTTATGTTTGAATTCAAAAAGAAAATCTCAATCAACATCATTGAAGGAAGTTGAAGCTAAAGGAGAAAAAGAAGAAGAGAAAGAAAACAAATCATGCGATCTCTCGAGCCTCCGCTCTTCGCGTTCCTCCCGATCTTCTCAAAATCCCCACTTTTCTCTCTAAAAACCTCTCTTCCCAATGTTTTTCCTCTCTTTCGAGCTAGGAAAAAATGAGATATTTAACAAAATTTTATCGGCAGCACCTAGGCGACCAATTTCGGTGCCTAGGTGCCCAAACGTGTGCATGGGTAAAATTAGTGCTTCAACATTGGTAGCACCTAGGCGCCCAACATTCTACAATTTTGTCAATTTTCGGCGCCTAGGCGCCAACACACTGGAATTTGGCTTGATGTTGCTTCTTTATTTGCTTTTCTTCTCCTTTTCTTCAACTCAGGTCCTACAAAAGAAAGAAATACTAAAACCGATTAAACTGCCCAAAGAAAATGTCCGTAAAAACTATCAAATAACTCAAAAACACCCTAAATTACTAGACCCAAAATTCATTTATCAAAAGTCTTATTGCATATTAGAGATCACTTTGCATGAATCAGGGGTGGGTTACAATTGGGCAATAT
This sequence comes from Momordica charantia, assembly GCF_013281855.1. Lineage (NCBI taxonomy): Eukaryota > Viridiplantae > Streptophyta > Magnoliopsida > Cucurbitales > Cucurbitaceae > Momordica > Momordica charantia. The sequence goes on along the minus strand of NW_028275167.1, from coordinate 23,956,762 downwards.
TATGTTATGTTCGAAGTCTAGAATCCTGAGCTGCACGCAATGCCAAAGTTTATACCAAGTTATGGCGGTTGGCTTAGATTCCACTGCATCCCTATGCATGCATGGAATCTGAAAACTTTCAAACAATTTAGAAATGCTTGCGGTGGATTTGAAGCAATCGGGAATATTTCTGGAAACTCAATCTGGTTAAAGCTTCAATAAAAGTTAGAGACAATTTCAGAGGAGTCATACCAGAATTGATAGGAATTAGAGACGATTCCTGGCAACAATACGTCATGAACATTGTAGCTCCAGCAAACGAAAAACGACATGTTGTCAAACGTAAACAGATTCATGGAACCTTTAGTAGAGAGTCAGCCGCTGTTTTTTACGAATATGACCCTTTGGCAAACTCATTTCAATTCCAAGGTAGCATAGTCATATCGAGGGCAAGTCCAAAATCGCCTCGTCTACAAGGAGATAAACATCCCCACTATTAACGATTTTAACAATCCTAGTGCAAGTATACACCAATCATGTAGCAGGAAAATGACATGAATGGCCCTCCTAAAGAAACTTTTTGCTCGAATAACCCCTTCCTAAAAAATTGTTTTGAATGGACCACCATATCATTTTAATGAATTTAAAAATGATGAAATTACGTTTATGCCCTCAATTAAAAAACGACGGTTTAGCTTTTTTGTTTCCCTCTCTTCGTCTTTCTCATGCGTTTCAACTTCTTCCCATTCTTCCTCTCTTCATCTTTCTCGTGCTTTTCAACTTCTTCACCTTCTTGCTCTCTTCATCTTTCTCGTCCTTGCCGCTTGAAGCTTACGTTCGTGCGCTTCTTCCTCTTCGTTTCCCCTTTTTTTTCTTATTGTGCGTGCTATTGAATGCCTTCTTTGCGGATTGTTTAATGCCTTCGTCTGTGCCTCGCCCACGAAATCAAGGTTAGGATTTCACTAAACTTACACTTAATCACTGTGGTGTTCTTGTTTAATTTCGTTGTGGAGTTCTTGTTAGGGTTTAAGTTTGAACATTTATGTGGGTTTCAGGCGATTTAGGGCAGATTTATTAGGTTTTTGAAATTATTTAGGGCGAATTGATTTGGTTTTGATAAGTTTACGGGCTAATTCGGGTTTCTGGGTTTTAGTTCTCGTGGAGATTTCTCGGGGTACCTCGGGCGTGATTTAACTACTTCGAAGCATCTCGTTCGAGGTAGCTCGGGAAATTCAGATGTGGTGTACTGTTTCTGGTAAATTTCTCAGGTTACCTTCGCCCGAGAATATCCCGAGAAATTTACCAGAAGCAATATTTCTATCACATGCTTTCTCATTTTATCTCGCGCGCTAAGTTTATATGTTATTTCTCGAGGGTATCTCGCCCTGGATTGGCACAAGAAATTGAATATTCATCTATTGATTTTTTTCGACACGAGAAATTGTAGTTAACCCGATGTCGAGTGAGATGCCCCGGAGAATTAAGACAGAACATTGCTTAACCACTGGCTTCTTTTTGTTTTTTATTTCTTGCTTATGTTTGTATGGCTATCGTATTCAATTATGTTTTTACTCGTATTCAGGTTGGAAGTATGGAAATGAGACCGAAAATTGACCCTGCAATCTTTGCCTCTGCAAACGTGACCTGTGTATCGCACCTAGTAAAGACAGGCACTGATATTAAGGAAAAACTCACCCCTAGACAGCTAGCCATGTTTAGGAAAACTATTTTCGATCATCTGCTGGACGTGGACCTCGTTTTTAACGGATCGTTGATGCACAATATCTTACTTAGGGAGGTTGAGGATAGTACACCGAACACGATTAGTTTCAACCTCTTTGGGAGGAAGGTGTCATTTGGACGGAGGGAGTTTGACCTTATTAATGGCCTACACTATGACAGGAACCCAGTTAGGAAAGTTACACATCCTCATAGACTTAGGGCCCTGTACTATAACGATAGGACGGACATTGTCTTGAGTGAGTTAGAAAAACTGTACATAGCCTCCCAGTTTGAGGATGACTTCGATGCGGTCAAGGTATCGATTGTTTACCTGGTAGAACTGGTATTGCTGGGGAGAGAGAGAACGGTGAAGTTTGACCAAACACTGTTAGGAGTAGTGGATGATTGGGAGGTTTGTTGCAACCATGACTAGGGCATCTCTGTCGTTCGAGAAGACGATAAGTAGTCTTCATCGTGGCCCGGCCAAGATGGCAAAAGATGGAGGGTTGAGGAAATCATATAGCTTGTACGGTTTCCCATGGGTGTTCCAAGTATGGACATAAATATATTTTTTTTTATATTCTGGGCCGTTGTTATCAATTATGGTTTCTAATGCGAATTGCTTATTCGTACAGGTGTGGGCGTACGAGGTGATATCTTCCCTATCTGGTCGGGTTGCAAATAAAGTTCTCGAAGATGCAGTGCCACGTATTCTTCGTTGGAGGTGCGGCTATTCAATTGCATGGCATGTTCTTGACCGGGAGATATTTCGATCTACAACTGTAAGTTTGATTTGAATGCTTGTCGCGTCACATTTTTATTTCTCATATTTATCTCGACTCTACCTTACTATTGACTCAGGGAAGAACGCAAAGATTAGAGGCAACTGATGCAGAGACGAACTTCATGAGGCGAACCTTCGAACCACCTGAACCAAAGGATGATGACGTCATGGATGTTGATGCTGGCCCATCGGTTGTACAGAAGGGTGCACAAGGTCCGGATGTGGGCCGAGGTGATGATGTTGGACCATCGGCTGTATGTGAGGGACCATTGGATGGTGTGGACGTTGAGATGGTTGGGAAAGACCCTGATTTGGACAATGAGGAGTCCAAGGGTAAGAAAAAAGTTCACAGCACTAGTGTGCGCCTGAAGAAGGTTGAGAAGCGCTTGAGGACGATGGATCATAGTATGGATGAGCGTATGGGTGGCATAGAGGCTGATTTGAAAGCGATTAAAAAGTTGCTTCGACGAATTGCTAAGGTACACAAGTTATGTTTGTTAATTATCATTTTTATTTGTTTTGTTTTGTTTCGTTTTCTTTTTTGTTTGTTAATTTGTTACTAAATATGTAAAGTTTACCTATTGACGCGAATGATATGAGGAAGCGAAAAGGTACCGAGCCGGGGGATGGTGCCGGGTTGGGGGATGGTGCCGGATCGGGAGATGGCACCTGGTCGGGGCATGGCGCTCGACCGGGGGATGTAGCCGGGCCGGAAGATGGTGTCAATGTTGTAGATGGTGTCGAGCCGGCTGATGGTGTAGATGGTACCAATCGTAAAGTGGGTCGCGAGCTGGGATGCAATACCCAGTGGGAAATTGTGCCGGGAGGAGAGCTGTTATCGAGCTGGTAGATGCTGTGAAGGTAGATGTTGGCAACATCGGGGATGGGATGGACGTCGATCCTGTGAAGGTACGTTTGATATACTTCGCGATGGATCATTAAACGAAGTATCGTTGGATGCTCATAATTTGGTAATGCAGGAACATGGTCACGAGGTCATGCTTGTCAACGAAGTGGTTCATGGTGATCGCGAATGGTCCATCCTCGAACTCGACATAGTAGAACTTCAGACGCCTGAACGATCAGTATGTATGGGTTACGTCATTATACGCATTCAGCAACATTAGTGATAACTAAGGTTCATGTGTCACATTTTTTTTGCAGCAACATGCACGAGGCTTGTCGTTAAACGAAGCTGTCAAAGAGAATATTTAAGAAGGGGTGGATGCAACACCGGTAGGTTGTATTATGATTGGCTCGCAGCAGACCAATTCATCCACAAACAAGGTATGTAGTTGGTTTTCACCGTCATTGTATGAAGCAAATATTTATTCTTCTAACAATAACGATCCAGGAACATTGTGCAAACGATTTCTCCGACTCCGACGTGGAAGGAGGGAGAGATGTTAAATCACAGATGGCTGCGGATATGTCTGGTACGTCACATGGGGACGCAGACGAGGTTCGTGTGCTATCGCAGCCAATAGATCCGCCAATGCCCCGACGAGGATCTCGCAAGAGGAAGGTACCGTGGAAGCTCCGTGGATAATTCATAGTAATGGAGGACGGTAAGAAGAAGAAGGTGTTGAAGTATGATCCACTTGTACAACTACCCCCTGAGGAGGTCACCAAGTTTCATGCATGGATGAATAACCCTACCACAAAGCATGCGACATAAAAATCGTGCTACGGTAATAAGGGCAGGACGTGGTTTCGTGACCTTTTAACCACAGACAAGTGGTTGACCAGTGAAGTACGGGATGGATTGGTTATGTTCACTCTCATATCTCTTTAATTTTTTGTACGCATGTCTATAACAATATCGGTACATACAGGTAGTAGATTCATTGGTAATGTTCACGCGCAACAAGCTGGAGCAGCGTCCGGACTTGTGTTCTCGGAGGTTCACGACCAGTGACATAGTGCTTGCGGTATGATCTATTGTCATGTAGTTTTATTGGCTCTAATAAACTTTTTTATGTGTTGTATTGTCAACTGCAGAACTTCTTCCGACGGACGGATGGTATATACCAGCGGTTAATAACTCCAAACGCCGTTCCAGCAACAGTGTCAGTAGAATATGATTGCGAGGCCAAGGAGAGAACGATCCTCAGCTACGTCGACGGGACTCACACGGACTATGTGACACGGTGGCTCGTAAAACCACCATTGTAGAAGAGCCCTACAATGTTCTAAAAATGCGGTGACCGGCAACACCCGTTCATGCACAAGTACGGTATTCATGGACTCCGCAATGTTAGTCGTCATTTGGTTATACCTCAGTCCGGGTTGATATGCACGTGCCCATTTGTCGAACCCAATGTCCTCTAGATACTTCTGCACTTCTGGGAATCCTGCGAGTTGGTTCTAGTAATACTTGAACGTAAACTTCTTGAATGTCTTAGCTGCTTGAATGTACAACCTCTCCACATCCTCGGTCCTACACTTGAACTTATCGTTCAAGTTCATCTTTACATGATGCATGCATGTAACGTGTTTCGCGTTGGGGAAGACAACAGATACATAATGATTAATGGTTTGGTGCCAGTCGGACACGAAAACCAATCCACTAATGTCTCCAATACAAATCTTCACATGCTCCAAAAACCAAGTCCATGAGCTGTCTGTTTCCTTGTCCACAATTCCAAACACTAGTGGATATATCTGATTATTCCCATCGACAGAGGAGGCTATAAGTATCACACCTTTATCCTTTCCCTTCAGATGTGCACCGTCAATGACAAGCACAGATCGAATGTAACTTCTAAAGCCTCTTATTGAGCAGCCTAGAGCCATGAATGCATACTGAAAGTATTTATCATCTTCTAGCTTCATGGAAAAAATCGTGCCCGGGTTCACCGATTTCAACGCCTCGCCATATTTACGCATGAGCGTATAGGACTTCTTAGGCGATCCCATTAGTATATCCAACGCTCTTTCTCTCGCACGCCAAGCCTTTTATATCGGATGTTTACGCCATAATTTTTCCGCATGTCATTAACAATATCATTTAGACGATAACGACGACTTACATCCTCGAGGTTGGATTTTATGAGCTGGCCCACGACATGACTTCAAGCTTGTCGGTGGTCATGTTTCATCACCTCACGTATGCAATTATGCAACTCATGAAACGTAGAGATAAGGAAAGTATATGAACCTTTAATCTTCCTTGCACGCAGGTTCCATTTGCATCCATCCTCCGAGCATTCGATAGTATACAAGCTCTTATTAGATTTCTACACGCGATATTCAAAATTCAATCTCATCGCAAACACAGATAGTTTGAACTGTAATTCTTCTTTCGATCGAAAGGTACTCCCTACTGCAATGTCCTCAGTTGACAGACCAACTTCATTGTCCTCACCTATCCGAGTGAGTACCCTTGAGCAAGAAGTTTGACCAGTTGCACATGGTGCATTCGTACTAACCGTGTGCATTTCGATCAAGGGGTCCAAAGATGGAGCGGCTACATCCTCTGGGTCTACTTTCTGCTCGTTCTCAACATCAGCATCGCTCTCGAACTCATTATCGTGGTTCTCATGATCTCGATCGAACTCAGTATCGTGGTTCTCATCATCCCCACCTTCATACTCCACGTGATTGTCATCATTGTCATCCAATTGACCGCAATAGTTTGTTTCATCATCATCTAGGTTAAATGATGGACCAACATCCGGAAGCGTGGAATTCAAAGGAACTGATGACACGTAATAGGGAATGGTTTGCTCTACCTGGTCAGGAACTGAATGGCATGCTTCAGTCCTTGAAACGATACGATTCCGTGAAGTGCTTCCACTACCGTGTCTTTCCTTCGATACGACAGATACATACAATGGGACTTCAGATGGAGGTGGTGGCCCTCTTAAAAAAAATCTGAGGTTATGATCATCGAATATATAATACTGTGGAACCTGATATTGGGGCTTGAATAGGTATACACGACGTAACAAGATGTTGAACTGGTCCCGATCAATTCTAGTAAGCATGAACATGGCACTTATGAGCTCATCGTACGTTATACTATCGTCTACATCTTAACCTCCCATAATCCCACCTTCAGATACAGATTGAGACTCATTCCACATACCACCATAGTTAATAAAGAGACGAGGCATCCTGCATTACGAACGACAAGTTAATTCAAGGTGAAATTAAGAGAATTCACGGGCAAAAACATGTAAATTCTCGAGCGTGATGCTTACACATCTCGGGCGTGAATGATATTATTTTCGCCCGAGTATGGTTCAAAAATGGCTTAGAAATAGTTAGAACAACCAGAACAAACAAATTGTTTAACCCATATCCACACTACGTTTCAATCGAAGATGAAAGCTAAAAAAATAAAATTATACAAAAGCTAGAGATGCAAATGTGCGAGTTCATAGATGAAGACAAAACATGTTCTTCAAAATAAATAACACCTACCTCATTCATGTAGAAAAATATCACTTTCAGATGGAAAAGTCCGAGGTAATTTACAGGTACGTAATTCTTTTTGTTGTCTGAGAGCTGAGTACAAGATGCACTGATGAAAAGTAAAGTCATTCGTGGGAATATTTTCAGTTAGGTGTTTCCCTTATTGAAAAAATTCAATTCATGGGCGAGACAGTGGCATTTCACGGACGTGAAATTAATGTAGGTCAACCACATAACTTCATATCTCGGGCGGGATAGTTGTAGTTCACGACCGGGAAATTAATGTAGTTCAGTCTATTTCTCGCAGAAGTCTCGCCCATAATGTCATTATCTTGTTATTTTTCTCAGGTTTCGCTCGAGAAAGTAACGATCTCGCCCGAGAATTCAATTTGTTTGCGAGGGGTAGTTGGGTACATTTACTACCACTGACACGTTAGAAAAGTCACTAGTGGGCCATTGAAAACGTATTTTGAGGGGTGGGTTATCTAAGCAAAAAGTTCTCTTGAAAAGGCCATTCATGTCATTTTCCCCATGTAGCAAGTGATAAAACATATCGAATCCACAAGGATTAAATAACTAAAATGCTTCAACTTTTGCTCAAGAAATAAGAAAAACAAACAAGGGATATTTCATATTATCACTACTTTGCAATTAAGATAAAAATGCATTTAAATGAGATTAAAAAATAATTTAAAATACCCAATCCTTCCGCACAAGGCACAAGTAGAGTGAAATGAGAAGACTAAAATTCAACTATAAAAATGGGGGGTTGTGTCCCTGTTAGTGAGATGTTACTAACCGATACTCCAGCAACAAAGTTGCTATAGCTATTGGCCAAACAAACATGAAATCTTCCCAAATTTCCAGATTTCAACGTTATTTTAACCATTGTTAAAACCAACGACTCTTCAACTCAGTTTTTAGCCATGTTAGGTGAGACCTATTCCTCAATACCCACACTCTAAACTCGAATATAGATATATCTAACATAAGTTAAAGCTATTATCTCTCTATTACAATCTTCCAAAAGTTAATAGTGAGCTCATCCAACATGGTGATCAAGCATATTGAATTTAGAAATTCAAATCAAACTCTAACTAAGTAGAAATAACTTTATAAACTAGAAAATCGGCATTCACAAACAAAGGTCCACGACTCCCTTATTTAGCTACTTAACTCCGTAACAAAGAAGAGGGAAGAAAAAAATACAAAACTCATGAACTAGAGAATACAAAAGAAGAAGAAAATGAAGAATGACAGCATCCCTTCAGTGTATCAGCACCCTTTTTGTCCTTTTCGGGTTTCTCCTACAAAATTTAAGAATCTTCCCTCCTTTCTGTTGGGATAATGAAGCCAAAACAGATGACTCATGTCGTACAAGGAAATGATTTTCAATACCACTACCAATTCCTACAAGGAGTAGGATATTATTGTCTTATAAGGATTACAATATTGTTTTCCTATAAGGATTGAGATATTTGACCTTTTATAAATATAACCATTTTTTAAGGTTTCATTTGTACATAATCCAAATAAGAGAGATTTGAGTGGTTGTGGGCAGTGTGTGAAAAAGAAAGTTTGTATCTCGTGGGTTTAGTGAGGGTATTTTCAATGTGCAATCCTAGGCAGCCATTATTAGACTACTTAGAAGTAAGATAGCAATATCTTGAGTGAGATCTTCATTGTAATATTCTCAACTATAATTGAACTTGCTTTTTCGTAGAAGACTGGACGTAGTGCCAAGATAGGGACGAACCAGTATAATCCCTGTACTGGTGTTAAGCTTTTTTATCCCTATCTCTTATTCCTTTGTTATTGTTACTTACTTATTTGCTTTTAGCCTGTGGAAGAGAAAAATCAAATAGTTCTTGTTTGAAGAACTTACAAGAGGATCGATTGATCTATTTTTTTTCCAACAATTGGTATCAGAGCATTTGGTTCAGAGATCATGGGATCAGCAAAGAAGTCAAGTTTTGAAGGAATCATGAAGTTCGATGGGCCAATTTCGCATATTGGAAGATGCAGATTAAGGATTACTTGACCTGTAAGAAGTTGAATAAAGCTTTAAAGGAACGACCAGTAGGGATGAAAGATGAAGATTGGGTAGAGACGAATGAACGAGCAGTTGCCTTTATCAGATTGTGTTTGTCGATGAATATGGCAAGTCTCGTAGGAAACGAAACGACAACAATAGATCTACACTGGATAATAGGTATCATAATCCCTCAACTAATAATAAGGTATATCTCACAAGGAGATTCTTTAATATTCAAATGGAAGAGAATACTTCTATCAATTCAGGTCACAAAATTAATCAATCAGTTGCATAAGTTAATTGGTTTCTTTCATTAAATTTGTAAGTTTTTTAAAATTATTTAGTGGTGCATTTTGCAGATTAATCGAACTTAATTGAGAATCTTTATTTTCAATAAATTAGTGAGATTTTTATGGAGTTTTATTTTTAAAATTAATGGGTGAATTGCTAGAAATTGAATAGATACGATACATACAAGTTATAACACTTATCTAAATTTATAATTATAAATTTAATTAGATATAAAAGTTAAAAATTACTCATTTTAAATGAAAAAAACATACCTTTTGAAAAAATATAATTAAAAAATCAATAATGTTGAATCAAAAGCTCAAACAATTCCCTCGAAAAAAATGCTCAAACAATCACGAGACATGGAAATGGGGCGCAGCACCAAACCACTAAGGAAGCCAATGGAACAAAAATAAAAACGAATATTGTATAGAAATATTATAACAAATATTCATGTTTCTCAAAATTGTATAGAAATTTTAGAAACAATAAAAACGAGTTCCTTATTTCTCGTTCTTTGTTTCTCGTTCCCATTTCTATTTTGTTTACAGCATAAATAAAAATCTTGTTTTTATCATTATTGAATGTATCGGTGCTCGAATCATGCAATCCTATGTTTCTTCATTAAAAAAATAAAAATAAAAACGTTACCAAACCAACTCATAAAACTAAACTTGTAATTTAATCTTATTTTTAATAGATTAAGTTAAAGTAGTAGATAACCATCGTCCATCCTAAAATAAAATAGAATAAAATGGTGGTCTAAAAGTTACACTTTATCCTTTATTCCAAGTGCAATTCCACAATTTCAAGAAGTCTATTGACAAACATTAGGGCAGTGTGCATAGTTGCTATCCCTTTGATCTTTAGAATAGATCAAAATTAGCATCATTTTATTCTTTGCGCTTCAAAACAGCAAAAAGTTGAACCTTTTCATGGAGTTTTTCATTGATCTCCTTGGAGTACTGCGAGAGCCTTCTTATGGTTCTTTCGAACATTTCGTCGATTAAGTCCTTCTTAAAGTGCTCGAGGAAGGTTCCCTCCATTGCTGCCCTTACATGATTGATCCACTCTCGAGTGTCGATGCTCCCTTTCAACCATGTCGCTGGCTCTGCTAGCTCGATTCGCTCGATGCTAAAATGTCCATTTTTTTCTATCAATCTTGTCATCTCTGCAGGGCATGTGATGTATATAGGTAAGTTGAACGAGTCCACCTGAGCTTCGTTAAGTAGTCCCTGTGATCAAAATAAATACCATTTAACGAGCAATAGCATAACATGATATCAAAACAATAAATTATTTAAGGCTTGTTCGGTAAAAATTCATGTTTCTTATTTCTTTTATTTCTTCTTTTTTTAATAAAAGAAAACAGAATCGTATTTGGTAATTAGTAATTAATATTTCTTGTTTCTTTCTCTGCAATCATTCTTGTTTCTTGTTCTCTACCTTCCAGGGACAGTCCGAGATGATATGGGATGTTAGGCAAAACTTAACAGGAGGCTTTAAGCATATAAACCTTTTAACAACCACCATAATTTGTTGTTAATACTTTATTCCAATTATATTATTTTTATTAATTAATTCTTGCATTGAGGTTAAATATGTGATCGTTACTCGATTAATGACTTTTGAGCTGACGACTAAGATTTTTCAAATCTTTAATTCCTTCATCCCCTAATTAAACTGTATTATATTTAGTATCAAATAACATACCAGAAACAATAAACTTTATCAAAATTCTTTGATTGAACTAGTTAATTTCTATCATTTTTTTCGCCTTTAGATAATTTTTTTAGTATAATGAATATTATAAAAATATCTAAAATTTTCATCCTTCGAAAAAATTAAATGATCTCAGACATTTCTCTACCAATAAATCAATTAATTTAGAATCAATATTTTCTAACATTCCTGGATTATTATTATAATCAGAATGCATCATCCATGATATTCTAAGTAAAGATTTAATATATATTACAATCAATTTTTTTATTCTCTTTTATTCTTTTCTTCTTAAATTTTGATATCAAAATGCATGTTTTGTTTGTAGACATGTTGATATTCTGAGTAAGCAAATCTAAACAAATATATTAAGGTATTGAACGATCAACAATATAAAATAATATTTTTTTAAAAAAGTAAAAGAATTTGAACGAAAAAACATGGAACTTTAACTTTGCTAGATTGATTGAGCAAATAAGAAGATTTGATTTCGACTCAAGCAATTGATAATCACACGGAGTTGTGAGACGAACATCAAAAATAAAAAGTTGAAGACTTGAGAGAGGGAGAGAATTAAAGTTAAAATTAGTTTAACATATCTAATATATATATTTATGGAGTTTTTTTAAGAGAAGTTGAAAGGTTTTAGTTGTAAAAAAATAAATAAATAAAAGACAAAGGAATATAGAAGGTCTCCCAACCTAAACTTAGAAGAGAATTTTAAAGAGGTTATATTAATGGTTGAGATTTTTTAAAGGAAATTTAAAGGAATTGTGAAAAAAAAAAGTTAACAAATTTGAGAGGTAGCCAATTAAAACCTATAAAAATTTATAAGCTTAATTATGAATTTTTTATTTACAAGAGAATTATCTATGTTACTAATTTGTATTTTCAATATTATAAAAAAAATTAAAATAATTAGATAAGTATATACATTATATATCGCCTCACTCGCTTATAGATTAAGCCGGCCTGCTAATTTAAACCTTTCTAAATTAGAAAAAATAAAAGTTTTATATGAAAATTAATTTTTTAAACTAAATATTCAAAATTTTTACATTTGATTTATTTTTAAATATTTATATTACATTTTATAAGTGAAGAATAAAAAAATAATACTTTTATTTATGTTTTGAAAAAAATAAACGTTGGAAAAGAGAAAAAAAACAATAAATTTGATTTATGTTATTTTCAAACTTTCTACACAATTTTGAAAAAAATTCTTAAAAATGATAAACAAAACTTAAAACAAAAAACGTGAACGTTACCAATCATACCTTTATATATTATTCTTTCATCTATATTCATAGTTCCTTTAAATACATACATACATGTCTTACACCTCATCCCAAATTTATATAGGAAAAAAACACAGAAAGAAAAAGTTATCATAGTCTAATAAATAAAAACATATATTATCATTTCAAATATCATAATTCAATCGGTCAAAGAGCATAACTCAGCGGTAATTGACATATATCTCCTGAATTCAATCCCCTAAACCCTACATATTGTATTCAAATAAAAATAATAATAATATCATAGTTCAATCCCCACGCCAGAATGGTTGAACTCAAATTTAATCCAACAACTTTCAAAGTTGTGTATGTCTAATCGATCTTGAATTTTAAAAATTATCTAAAAAAATCTCAAAACTTTCAATTGTGAGTCAATAAGCCCAAAACCTAGTGAACATTTAAAAAAAAAAATTTACAAACTAAATGCCCAAGTTTTTTCTTTCGAATTTTTTCTTTATCTTATTTAATTTGAGATTTTTTATTTTTTTCTTTTGCCATACAATTTATTATAAATAAAAATAAATGGACGGATGATTCGTGAGTGTTTTATGTAAGAAAAATCATTGTAAAGAAGTTATAAAGATCGGAGAAATTAAATACGAACTGATTTGTTAACTCTGATTAGTTGGGCAAAAAAGTAAATTTGTTAAATATGTATTTAGATGATAGTTGTTAAACTTATATTTATTAAAACTCTGTTTATCGGTAGATTTACCTCCGTAGCCATGTCCATGAGAGAAGAAGCCAAATTATCATACAGAATTCCAAACGGAAGCTGAGAAGCAGAAACGCCATCAGAAACGCCCAAACAAATGATCACCATAATCCCTCCGGGAACCACCTCCCAAGCCCTAGCCTCCAGAAATCTCTCCATATCCACAGCGAATCGCTCCGCGTACGCATCCACAACTCCCTCCGCCGCGCCAATGTAGTGGATCCTTCCCCTGTTCTCCACTTCCGCCGGCGCCGCCGACAGCCAGTGGATCGCATACGCGCTGTGCACCAAGTGGAGAGACGCCTCCGGGAACAGGCGCCCGTGGAACGACCCCGGCGCCGCGGCGGCGAAGTAGTCGCGCTCCGGCGGCAGAGACACGAACAGGGCGTTGAAATCGTTCGAGATCTGGTCGTTAAAGAAGACTTGGAAATTAGGGCTCCCAGATTTGAGATTCGATTTCATCGCCGCGATTATGTACTGCATCGTGCAGAAGGTGTTTGGTCCTGTCGCGCATCCCAAATCCGCGACACGAATCGTGTTCGATCCAGAAGAAAGGTCCGTTGTGTTGAATTTTGTTTTGATTTCATCTTCGATTTTGCTCCTCACGATGTCCACAAATGACTTCTGCGATTCAAAATTTGTATTGTAGTATGAAAATTTGAATGTTCTTGTATGATATCGAAAAATTTCCCATATCAGTTTTGATCTCCATTTCAAAGTTCTATGTTAGTATTTCTAGTTTGTAGGGCAGAGTCGCATTCTTACCTTTTTTTTTTTCTTTTTTTTTAATGTATATAACCTCTCAATTTTGAAATATTTACGAGAAAATTAGATAAAACATTTTTTTTTTTAATTTAAGAGAATCTAGGAACCAATTGCCTCATTTACTCCCAACTAGTTTAAGCTATAATCGTTTTTCAAAATTTAGGAGCAAATGAAATTTGACCGTAGTTTTTTCAAAATAAAATTTTCTATACTTTTACTAAAGAAAGCTGCAATTTGACTCATCCATCTTCGTCGAATCCCAATTTTAGATCATAGGCTCGTTTTAACGTTTGTTACTCTAATACTACATCAATATTTATAAGTTTTATCTCAAATCAATTGGTAGGAGTCCATGTCCATGTCTATTATAAATTTTTGTTAAAAAAAAAAAAGAAAAAAAGAACTCAAATATTTTACAACACTATCTTGTGTTTTGATGATGAGTTAGAACTCATAAGTTTATGCTTTATCCATTGATTGAAGAAAAGAAGAAAACTTGGCACCTGATAGAAGGAGTTTTTGGAGTAGCTGTGTGAACCATGTCCTCCATTTGCAGGACGAGAATCTGTAGGAGCTCCTTCCATTTGATCTCCACCATCAATTGCCCAATCACTTTGCCATTTTATATATGCCTCTTTGGAGAGAGATTATAATATAACAATGTTGAATGTTGAATGTAATCATCCTTTTATGAAAAGGAAATGTCTTTAAACAATATTGTATGATTGGTGAGACAACCAACCTTTGTGGTCCATATTAGTACGACCCGCTAAGAATATATCGAAAAATATTAAATTTATTGTGATTTATTAGTTTAAAGTAGTTTAATTTAACGTGATATTAGAATAGAAGGTCTTGTGTTCAAATCTTATAACGTTGTTTCTTCCCCCAATTTATTTCTATCTAAGATCACTAAATCTATTGTCCGAGCTTCTTTCACCTAAACACACCTTCAACGCTTCCGCACAAGTCATTTCTTTGGCTACGTAGGAGGGAGAAAGAGTAGTCTCTTGTTGGATAGGTGAGTTTTAGAATTTCAGAAGGAATCATCCACACATCTAAATCATCTTCTTCTTTAATTTATCAATTTAAGTGTAGTTTAACGTAGTATTAAGGGGAATTTTTGATCTAAATCTTTATGTTTTCTTTCCAATTAATATTAATAATCCAATTATTAGATCCTCCACTATTTTATGCGCCTACCAAAGCAAGCTATGAGAAAATCTCAATAATTGACTCAACAATCTCCCTGAATTTACTATTTGAGATGCTCACAACACCCTACACTTTATGTTTTACAGGTCCGACCTTTATTTATGCATCAACAAATTCGATCCTCCACCCACACATGTTTTACTAAAAAAAATGAAAGGTATGTATTAAAAATATTAAATTATTATTACTAATCTAATTAAGTGTTTGGGTTTAATGGTATTTTATCATGATTTTATCCAATGCATATGACAAAAAAAAAGTATAAAATAAAAATCAAGAAAAAGTAATAGTCATAATAAAATTTCTACTTTTCTAACTAAAATAATGTCCTAAAGCCTTACTTCAATTTATATTTCTCAATCAATATAACTTTTTCACACTCTAGATTATTAAACAAAAATGTTACGTGTTGGATGCGAATCTTGGCTTGCCACGTGTCATGATCGAAAAGGTGGGTTGGTTAAACACGCAGACGAAATGTAGAAACCGACTCCAAAATACTTAGGTCGGCAGTCAGGGTAGGACCTACAGTGCCGAGCTGAGCTGATACAAAGTCCGTAACAATGTCTCTTCCGTACCCGACAACACGCCGTGATTTTAGGGTGTGTCAGAATCCCTGTCGGGCCCAATTTCTATAAATAGAAACTCTTGCCTTAAATGCAAGGTACGCAATCCTAAGTAGACTCGGCAAGTTAGCTCGAACTAGAACTAACTTGCTCGTCAGAGTGCAAACTTTGTTTTGCAGGTCTCAAAAGTGCTCAGGAAAGGTGTGGGACCGTTAGCCGTAGTTCGTCTTGAACGTATCGATCTAAATTATATCCGAGCTCATCAATTTCGGGCTCAAACATTACGTGTTAAATTTGAGTATAGATTAACGGTTTTTTTATTATTATTATTGTTATTACCGTGAACTCATGATTAAGATATTAGCAAATTTTTTTTAAAGATGTTGATAATTTTTTATTAGTGATGGGACATTGATAAAATTTAATCAAAAGACAAAGAATGGTAATAAAACTTTAAAAGCATAAAAATTTAAAATAAACAAAGTAAAAGAAACATAAAAAATAATTAACAAAAATAAAACTTTGAAATTTTAAAAAGATTAAAAGAAGTGTCGGCAAATTGAAAAGAAGAAAAAAGGAAAGCATTGGATGCATTGACAGATTCCCCTAAGCAAGAAGCGTATGAGAAAAGAATAAAATTTATTTATTTTTATCATATCTTAGGCCAACACAAAATGACATTAAATAATTAAAATTGAGATATCCCATCAGAACTTAAAAACAACTTTGAATAAATTAAAACATAATTTTTTATTTAAAAATTATATAATTTTAGATATTTTTAAGTTAAATATATGTTTTAATATGTAAGAAAATAAAATACGTATGTTGAAATGTTTTTTCAATTTAGTATGTTGTTTAAAAAACTTCAATCTAATTTAATATTTTCCAATATAACATTATCGTGGATTAATGTTAAAATTGGATGATGAAATTTAGTGGAGAAATTAAGTCATTAAAAGAAAAGGAAACCGAAAATTTTACCAACTTTAAAAAATTTGGAGGTGATCTAATTCATTCTTTATATTTTTACCAACTCATTGAAGATCATGTGTCAAGTAAGTTTATCATCAACCAATTTTAATATTCATCCGACGTAAATGATACATTTGAAAAATGACAAAACATAAGAGACTAAATTGAAACGTTTTAAATAATAGAAAAGTTTTGGAAAAAAAAACTCATAAATATTATAGACTAAAACATATATTTAGTCAATTTTAGCTACAATTTAATTTGCCTTTAAAAAATCATAATTAGGGTACGCAATTTCCAATTAACTCTAATGCAACACCTCAAAATTTTTATTGTTTTACATGATTATTGGAGTGGTCCATCTTTTTGGCACACCCCATAACAAAAATAATACTTGCTCTTTACCAAACCCTTATAACTCAGTGATATTATATTTCGAAGCCTTATATTAATTTAAATGAGATGATTTATATTTTATTAATCAAATAATGAAAATTAATCTCAAAGTGATTTGATTACTACACTAATCCTTTAATATAAAGTTTGGAGGTCGTGTTATATTTTATTAATCAAATAATAAAAATTGATCCGACTAATCCTTCAATATAAAGTCTAGAAGTCGTGTTTATCCTTTAATATAAAGTCTAGAGATCGTGTTTAATGTATGTACGTGTGTGTATATATATATATATATGAGTCTAAAGAAAGGGACAATAAGTTTTTATATATTAAAAAAAATTAATTTATATTTAAAGATCATATCAAATCCTATTTTGATGTAATTTGATTATGAACCGTGATCTCAAAGTGTATGTGTTATATATATATATATATATCAAAGAGTCCAAAGAAAGGGACAATATAATAAGTTTTTATATGTTAAAAAATATTAATTTATTTTGAAAGATCATTTCAAATCGTATTTTGAAATATATATATATATATATATATATATATAAAAGAGTCCAAAGGGACCATATAATAAGTTTTTATATGTTAAAAAAATTAATTTATTTTGAAAGATCATTTCAAATCGTATTTTCAAAATTGATGTAATTTGATTTTGAATCATGGCCTTAAAGATTTTCTATTCATGACCATAAACATATAGAAAAAACAATAACAAATCTATTTTTTAAAACAAAATTTGTAAATATTAACTCTGTTCATTAATATATCTCAATCGCATACATTTATCTGTTCAGTGATAGATATGTATTATTAATAGACGTCTATCATTAATAGATGTTTATCACTTTCTATTAACGATAGATGGTAATAAACGATAGACATATATCATTGATGGCAAGTGATAAATATTTATAGATGGCCGTCCTACAATATTGTCGTATTTATAAAAATTTACTCTTTGTACTATGTTTATAAATATGATAAAATATTTTCACCCACTATAATTTCTCTCTCTCTCTATCTATATATATATATATATATATTCTATACTCGAGTTGGAACAAAATTTTAATATAATCTTTCCATTTAAAAATCTTTTAGAGGACAACAATAGAAGAAAATATTTTAAAAATTCATTCCTTTATATATGTTTTTTCTTTTAATTTTAGACAAACTAAGATGCCAATGGCCTTTTTTCTTTATTCTTGGCTCTGCCCTATGTAATTGTCTGCTTTAAAGTAATTTATCTTCTTATTCTATTATCATTATTTTTTTAGTACAACATGTAGAAGTAGGGTATCGAACTCACATCTTTTTAATTTGAGATATATGTTAATTATCGTTGAATTAGACTCGTTATGACAACTTATGCTCTTATTTAAATTATCAATCGATGTTTAGGTATACTGGGCAATAATTAGAAATAGATTGAAGTATTTTTTAAACTATAAAAACTAGTCAAATTACTCTTATTTACTTATATTAATATATATTATATTTTCCCTAAGAATAAAATTATAATTAAAATGGTCCGTTTTTATAAGTTTTTTTTAATATTATTAAATTTGTAACTATTTATTAAAATATTGCAATCCTCAAATTTTTAAAGAAAAAAAAATACTCTTTTTATTTTCCTAGTTGTCCCCGCTTGTCGTCTTTGCAACCATGTCATTTTTTTAATCTAAAGCATGTAGCTTTATCATTATTATTTTTTAAACCTCATATGTTGTCTCTAATGAAGTTTATTTTTCTAAAAATAATATAATATTTTTTTTAATACAACACGTAGAGGTGGAGGATCGAAGTCACAACCTCTTGGTTTGAGATATATGTCAATTACCGCTAGACTAGGCTCATTTTAACATAATAATAATAATAATATTTGTTTTTCATTTATCCTCCTTCCCCTCCATTCATCTTCTTGTGCAATTCTTGGGATATCTTATTTGTATGTGTTTTCTTTTCTCTATTTCACGAGGTTCATCCAAAACCATCTCGAAAAGTGGATTTGCCCCAAAATCATATGAAACCATTTAGTGGATATTATATAATGTAAGGTAAAATTTTGATTATCTTCTAATAGTTTATTGCATTTTGATTTGGAACTATATGTTTAAGCTGTCCATTGGAGCATAACTAAATAGTTAAACATTTATATTTACTTAAGCGTCATATTTTTAAATCTCCACTTCATATTTTAGAACTAAAAAAAATATCTATATTGAAATGATTATGACTATTTTAATTTGAAGTTATCAGCATAAATTCAGATCTATTGTTCTCTTTTTTCCCTTTTTTTACTCGAGGACATGCTTCATCAACATTAAAATAAAATACAACATTTCTCGAATCTTTACAAAACTCCTTTCACTTATTAGAGAATGTATAAGATATTATTTAAAATTTTTGGTTTGTTGAAATATTTTCTAAAATAATTTTAACTTACAACTTAGAGGTACTAATTTCAAACCACTTAAACTATATTTTTAAGAAAATATTTAGAACTTCATAATCCATATTGATTTATTTGTCTTGCCTTATCCTTAAAAATTTTACTTATTTAAAAGACTATTTCAAATCACTTGACCAAAAACAAATTTAAAAAATCACCATAAAAACTGAGACAGCCATTAAAATGTAGTTACAATACCACCTCTAAATTCTTTATTGGATTAGATATCTCAAAACTAAATTTTAGATGAAATTATTATTTTTCTTCTTTTACTAAATTGTCATAACCTTCTAACAAATGTTAGAAGAGAAATAAATTTTCTGTTATTGATAATTATCTTGAGTGGATCCTGCTTTAGTAAAGTAGAAGTAGCCACTGTTTGTGAAACCACTTTTCCCTCTTTGCCTCTCTGCCCCTATTGTCTTTCTCTCTCCCTATTGTTTTCTTAGTCGATACGTTCGAATATTTATATTCTAATAATAAATTGTGGACCACATATTAATACAATTATTATTATTGGACTATTTGATGGGCCAAGTGATAGTTAAGTGATGGTCCATGATTTTTATTGAATATGGATTTTTATTAGGGCAATGGCAGGAATAGCAAAATTTAATAACACGTTTTAATAAATGGTCGAGATATTGCAATACAGCTAAATGACCTTTTTTTTTAATACGGAGAAAATGTTTAGATAAATAAACCCTTGCAACCAAACCAATTAGGTATATATGCATCATTTTAGGGATTTAGAATTTTACAAATAGCAAAAACAATGAGGCTTAATATTAGGGAATTAATTGCATGTAACAAAAAAATAAATGAAATTAAAATAATTATCTTAAATCTGATTTAAAATTACTAATTAGAATTTGAGAGTAGATTTAAAAAAAATTGGTAAGACTGTATTGTGGTAGATTTTGAAATTTACCCATCTAAAATAGAAATTTTCAAATAGGAGAGTAAATATAATTAAAGAATAATTCATCGTAACTTTTCTTTATTTTGATTTCAACGTATTAGGGTTTGACTTCACTCGCCCCAACACGCGTTTTAACAGGAAAGCAGTATTTCCGTCCTTCTATAGAAGCAGACAAACTCATAAAGAAATATTCGAATCTGCCTATTGCGTCGACCTCATGAGCTGTATACGTCCATGCATGATAATTATTGATAAATGTACACATATACACCTAAATTGAAGAATCAATTAAAAAAATATACAGTAATGATAACGTTTGGTACATATACATATATACAACAGATCTACAATATCAATAAATATATATACATTAGCTTTGGGTGACCTCATAATCGATCAACTTTGATGCAAACGACGGAATGAGCGTGTACGACTCTTCGGGTGACCTCATAGTTGATTCTGTTGCCTTCTCTTTTCCTCTCCAAGCTTTGTAATAACTAATATTAACACCATCGTTCTTTCGAGTGTAATTTAATAATGTCCCGAGGACTATAACTACCTTTCATGTCCATGATTGTTTTTACACACTGACTAACTATTATTGAGGTTGCCTGCCTATAATCATTCTTTACAACATCAATAGAACAACTATGTTCCTCCACAAATTTCCTAATAACTCGTATTTTACCTTCTAAGTAACGAGAAGAGCAGAGGTACCAATTGCATAATTCGTCTAAACATTTTAATACCAATTATTTTTTGTGTGATTTTACTGTTTTGAAGTGAAAACTACTATTTAAGGCTACAGAGTAAACTGCCTTCTTCAATTCTTCCTTACTTAGAAAAGCACAATCTTTTTTCAGTACAAAGTTGGACGGGAAACCATTAATTTGACTCGGATCAATTAGTATGAGTTCTTTGCATTTATGGTGGGATCTCTGTACTGATGTCTCACTTCCATTCATAGGGTCAATGGGAGTATCTACAACAATATATCTAGTGTAGACTGCACTTGTGTAGAACTCTCATAGATAGGGTAAATGTTGATATTTACATTCGTCCGACATGGTTTCCCATTTCCATCTATGGAGTCAATACGGGTATCCACAGTATCAACGACAATGCAGTACTTTGTCTCAAACTCATTCGACAACACAGTTAAAAACCATGTGACATCCCTATGTTCAGCTAGTCTTATAATAAAAGACATGTGACTATCATTTTTGACCAACGATATGGATAAATTTTTTCCTCATCTGTAAATGAATATTCTTCTCAATGTCTTCAATAAGGTGTGATCCTTTCGAACTAACATCTAAGAGATGTTGAAATTGTTGTATTTTTTTTCATTCCACGTACCGCCATATAGAATTGTGATTGCTACATTCACCATTGTTGCAAAGAAAGAAGAAAGAGCTTAAAAGAAGAAGATACAGTAGAATGACAGAAGTATGAGATAGAGATCGTGGAACATTACGTTTTTTTAGGTGGATACCCATTTACTTTTACTAGGCTTAATGGGAATCCGTGGAAGAGTTTATAAATTAAATACAAGGGTTATGGTCTCCGATACGCTAAATATATTCCGATTCTCCTGTTTTCAATATGGCAGAGAGAGGGTTATAAATACATTTTTTTATACGACATGTGGAGGCAGGGGATCAAACTCACAACCTCGTCGTGGTTGAAAATATATGTCAATTATCGCTCAACTATGCTCGCTTTGGCTATATAAATATATTTTTAACTAATTAAGCTAACTAATCAACTAATATCATAAGACACAAGTATATACAACTAAACATAATTATTAAAGCATAATTAAGATTAAGGTTAGTATGACTGATATAATGTAATACCTTCTGTCTACTTTCGAATAATCATTATTTTTTTAACCTTTTCATTTTATCTCTAGAAACAACCTTTCACTTTCATTTCATCTTTAACTTAACTTAAACTCGTCAAGTAACCTTTGCATCGAATTTAAAATAAACAAAATATTGGTTTTGGGTTCAAGCCACATGGGACACAAAGGGATATAAAAATCAAAGGACCGTTGACTCTTGGATAATCAAAAAACAAAACAAAAAACAAAAAACAAAATATAATTTAAAATTTACATTATATTAAAATTTGAACAATTATCTTGTATAAAAATTGAAAATTAGATATAAAACACAAAATGATGCATAATTGATTTTTAAAAGGAATTTCATATTAATTAACCAAATACTATTACATGCCCTTTTATTTTTAAAACTAAATTTTACCAAAAACTAATTTACTTCATATTAAAGATGAATTTTATAAAAATACAGTTGAGAGCAATCATTCAAGAAAATTAAAGCAATTCCAAACTAAGCCTAGGTGTCTAAACTTAAAAAAAAAAATGGCTAATAAATTCTTAAGTTTTAAATCTCATGTATAATATATATTTTTTAGTACAAAATCTTATGTTTAATATATCAGTGAAGATAGTACATCATAAAAAATTGGAAGTTTATGAATCTATTAACATGTAACCATAAAAGTTCATACTAGACCAATAATTTAACCAAATACTAATAAATTTTATGAAAAAGTAAAGTAAGAGAAGAATTCAATCCAATCATAACTAAGTAAATAAACACATATTACCATCTAAAAAGTCGTTGGTTGAATCCCTCACTTTACAATTATTGAAATAAAAAAGACAATTAAATCTCCTTTTGTTTGAGTAAAAAATAATAATAATAATAATAAATATATTGAAGTTTGGACATAGTTTTTATTTGATCAATAAGATAAAAAAAAATCATCACTTTTAGTCTTTTAAATTTAAATTTAGTTTTTATTTAGCCATTAAATTTTAAAAATAACATATTTAATCATTGAAGTTTGAACTAAAGAATATATGAAATGTATACAATCCAGTGGAGACCCCAAGCAAAAATGAAATATAATAAGATCAAATCTCCTCCCAAAGATCTCTCCCTCCTTCTATAAAATTTATAAAAACTAAATTTAAATTTCAGGAAAAAAAAAGACGGTTTTTTAAACTCTATCTCAAAACCAAAGAGTGCCTAAAAATAAAAAAATCTCAAAACGAAAGAGTGTATTTTATCCCAGTAAAAATAATAATAATCAAATCCATACCACCCAAAAGCCACACGTGTTAGTCTCATTTCCCACGTGCCATTACCGAGCCCTTTGTTTTTTGTTCTGTTCTCTGTTCTTAGCTGCAGAGGGCATTCAGCCCCAATTACGCGACCAATCAACCCTAAATTATATTATTTGACTGCAGTGGACACTCATATTCTTCGACTTTGGAAGATCTTCGGCTTGGATTCAGGTAATTTCAGACCACCTAGATCTCTCTCTCCGATCGGTATCCCCTTCTGAAGTTGTTGCCGGAGAATTGACCTCCGTCGGGGCTCAAACGAGTTCATTTTTGAGCCGCGCGGCTCAATTCTCCCAATGCTCGCCACCAATCTCCGATCACCAAGCATTCGGGTTTAGCGTTTCCTTGTGAGCGCTACTTCGCATGCTTCAATTGCTTTTTCTGTACGGGTACGTCTAACTTCTTTGAATTCAAGTCTAGTGGTGTTGAACTGAGTGAATTACGCCCATTTTTAATGAAATTCAACTAGATTTTGGTCTTTCCGTTTGGATATTAGTTTTCTGGAATTTGGAAGAACTCGTATTAACTAGGGGGCTGGATGAGTTCCATGGAATTTAGTCGCTCTTCAAAATTTTGCCTGGATATGGGTTCAGCACTTGCTCTCTTTTCCAGTCTACTGGTATTGAACTCTGTGAATTATACCCATCTTTAACGAACTCAGCTAGATTGAGGTCTTTACATTTGAATCTTAGTTTTGGGAAAGTTTTAAGAACTCGTATTAATTTGCAATAATCACTTTCTATTTGGGGCTAGATGACTTCAATGCAATTTAGTCATTTTTCTAAATTTTACACGGTGTTGTCCCTTATACATATAACTATTGTGTTCAGTAATTGTTATGAAGTCTGAAAGTTTAGTGATTCATACAAATCTTTCAACAGTTTACGGTTGATTCATTTTTATCGTTCCAGCTTGACATATATGTAGGATTGGTTGAGCAGTGTCCCAGATTTGAAAACTCTAATTGATTTTTACCCTTTCTGAAGGTTGTTAACTAAAAAAGGTGAATAATGGGCCTGTCGACTGCTACTACTGCTGTTTCCGAGGCCATTCAACTCTGCGTCTTTGATTCTAGGAGGGGACAACAGGAGGGGCAAGAGCTGGATAAGATATTATTTTTCTTTCCAGCTGATTTACCCTTTACAAAACAACTGTATATTATTGGGCTTAGTGAAGGACTTATTACATTTACAAGGTCAGTATCATTCTTCTTTTTTTTTTGTTTTTTTGTTATTTATTTAAATAGACCACTATCCAGAAATATTAGAAGGGCAGAAGAAATAAGAATGACAGTAATAGCTCCGTGAACGTTGGGAACTAGTAATGAAATAAGCAATAAACTTTTTCTCTGAGTGAAATTTCTTG
Organism: Momordica charantia; assembly: GCF_013281855.1. Lineage (NCBI taxonomy): Eukaryota > Viridiplantae > Streptophyta > Magnoliopsida > Cucurbitales > Cucurbitaceae > Momordica > Momordica charantia. Next base: position 23,931,966 of record NW_028275167.1, on the reverse strand, counting down.
CTTTCTTAGGTTGTTAATTTGTCCATTTATTGTTCATTTCTTCCATTCACAAGGTCTAAGCATTGTTACATTTTTTTTCCTTCTTTTACCCCTCTTTCTATTTTACTTATACATGTAATATACGTATGAAAGACAAATAAACTATAATGCATGCATATCTATCTTTTGGATAGAAAACAATCCTTTCACTATACAACTATATACAAGTTCACCGTGGACTCCTCAAATTATGTTCTGTAGCAAAAATTTGAGAGTTACTTGACAGTTAGCCCTACTTGTCTTAATATAGTTTTAATGAGATAACTTCGTAAGCCTAGTAGATTTAAGTGGTCACTCAAAGATTCCTTCAATATATTTACAATTTACATTTTCTTCTTTGTTGTTGGTGGTTAAATGAAAAATGAAAACTTCATGCAGAACATTCTCTCCAGAGGCAGCTTGTGAGGTCATTGAAGCGGAGAAGCATTCCCATGTATTTTTTGAGGCAGAGCCAGATATATGGATGGTTTTGGTACTGTTAGTTTTGTTCTAAATAATGTATCAGTACATAGTAGTAGTAATTTTTGTTTGGGGGTTATTACATTCAGATAGTCACATATTTTGTTTATCATCCATGCAAGTAACGTGCTAGCCTGTTGTCACTTAAATGGAAACATTGTTGATCTGTTTGATAATTTAATTACAGATTTACTTTAGCATTGGCTTCTTTATTTTGTTTTTTTCCCCCTCTTTTCTGCACTAGTCTTACTTTTAAAGTTTCCTGATTTTCATTTAACATGAGGCATGATATCCTAGAGGCTAGAATTCTGAGTTACTTTCAGGCATTAGAGTTTTGTTTATAATACTTGTTGATTGTTTGTGGTGATATCATTGCTTGTGTTGAAATATGGTTAGAATAAATGCTCATATTTTACTTTAGCCTTCTTAGGAATGAAGAAAGTTCAATATGGTAGAATATTGTTTACCACATCAAGTTTCTTATTGAGAAAAGTTCGCTACCATTTTTCTTTGGTCTCTTTTGTTTCAATCATGTATGTAGTTGCAAGAGACCCATGCTGTATTTCCAGTCTTGCTTTTCGTAGTTCTAAGTGTTCTTTTATTCTCTAAAATAAGCACTTTTAAGATTTAATAGCTCTGTATTTCTAATGAGTTTTCTATGTTAGAGTAGGTAGTGGAGAAAAACAAGGAGGTAGAAGCAATTTGGCGGACAGATGCATTGCAGAAGCTTCTTAAGGAAATCCACTCTCTTTTTCTAATGTTTCACGGATCTATAAGGTTATTACTAGAGAAAGAACCTACTGGAGAAGTTTCCAGATCACATTTGTATTCCTTCATCATGGATTATCTGAGTGGTAAGCCATTTACAGCCACTTTTCATCTAAAATTATTTTGATGAAGTCAAGTACTTATTACATTCATTTCAAAATGTTTCATTGTAAGTTACTAAATGTCAACATGTCAAAAGCGGTCTGCATTGGATAGGTGCTGCTGTGGTAATATTAAGTTGCTAAATGTGAAGATTGAGATAAAAAATTACTGTATCTCATGCCTTACTCCTTACTTCTTTTTTGAGGCAGATTTTCTTGTTGGAAAAAAACTGCAGTTACCATCATTTGTAGACTGTTTGAAGGAACGAGGAACCGTACAGATGCTGACCATAGGACGAGATGCTGCCATTGAAGTTCAGGTTTGTTCTTGTAAAGAACTTCAAGTACTTGAATTTATGTCATGCACTTAATTTTTTTTTTCATTCCCCTTAGATTCGCTGTTTGTTGGCTTTAATGTTTTAGATAAATAGTTTAGAATGTTTTTCCTGCAAAGTGGCCTTCCAGGGTTTATTTAAAATGGAAGGACTGCTCCTAAGAGATCTACTCAGCGCCTTTTCCTTGGGTTAATTCTTGGATCTCTTTATGTTATTTCATTTTGAACGTAGAGCTTTAAGGCTTTTGATCAACCTGTCTTTAAAACCTAAACAGCAATCTTTGACGATGAATTTGAATCTTAAGAACTGTCTTTCTTAACGTGATGAATAAATTCTTTGGTTCCATGCTACGCTGCCCCGTCAGGAAAAGAAAAAGTAGTCAAGATTTGGGCATTGTTGACATTTTTATTTTTATTCTTCTGACTTAATTTAATAATGTATTTATTTTTCAGGCACTTGTCAGAACACTTGATTCTTGCATCGGAAACACATCATGCCACTCTCTGATTTTATTTCAGGACTTACTCGTGTCTACAACACTTTCTCCTGTATGGGTTGATCTCCTAATTGTAGTTTCCATTTTTCATATTACAAAGGCTGAATTACATGGGGATGCCAAAGACCAAATACATATCCTGAGACTGAATTTTCTCATGATATATAATCTTGGTCATTCAAAAATGTTAAAGCACTTAGTTACAAGCTCTTTTGCAGGATGACACTACAAACTTATTTTCTTATGCTGTCCTGAGGTTGACTCCACGTGTCTTATCTTCTGGTGCAAGTTCTTGGTCCTATTTACTCAGGGGGAATGCTACATCTCATGTTGCTGAACATGGTTCCGTTTCAGATCAATCATACAACTCTCATAACTCTTCTCATGGCGGAAATGTTAAACGTGTGATACGACCCTTGCAGCATGGAAAATGGTCAAAAGGGAAGGACAGTTTTCTGGAGACTGATATTTGGGGTATGGAGGCAAGTGGCTTGCTTGTTTCCACCCCAACAATCTGGCTTTCTCAAACGGAGGAGAAAATGTACCTCTATGTACATCAGCATAAAAGCCTGACTCTGATTCTTCTGGTTCCTGTATCCTCAGTACCTAATGGGGCACAAGGTATTTCAATCGTGAGGCAGTATATTCTTGAAAATGTTAGTCCCCTACCTCCTTCATTATTCTGCTATCATATTCTATTCTATTTTTCTAAATGAATTTTCTCCCTAGGTATAATTTATTTTGAAATGGAGATTCTATGCCTAAGCAATAGATGTTGGACAGATAGGAAGGGAAAAATTAGAACACTAGTGGGAAAAGAGAAGATAAGAAATATCATCTATTTTGCAGTGGATGAAGAGTGTAAAATAGGGCTAGAAATAGAGAGATTAGAGGAAGAGAGGAAAACATGGAGTAAATATAGGGTTCCAATATTTTCTGATCCTATCATCTCAATTCTGTATTTTATTGGAGTCTGAACCAAGTTAAGGAAATCTTGAAGAATAAAAATTTACCAAAAGAATTATTAAAATATGGTTACTATCGTAAGAGATAAAATTACTAATAAAGTCACTCTAATATTACTAACCACTAGGTCAACAAGGGTAAGTCAAAGTGGTTAATAAATGTAAATAGTAAAGGGCTAATTTGGAATGGGAAATAAAAAAAAAAAGAACCTCTAAATATTTCTAGTGCAAATGCTTAATATTCTATTTTGACTGCTCTAGCTAATTTTTAAATATCTATTAAACTGATCTATGAATCTTTGAATTCTTTCCCTTTGTTGGTTGAATTTCTTGCTATCTTCTAGGCGTCCCTGAAGATAATGAAAGTTGGAGAAAAGTTGTCAAAAGGCTGGGGTGGGGAAAATGCTTATCATGTTGGTGGGTATCGTTATCTACTGGTAGATGGTGATAGACAAATATCCAGGGCTTCACCACCAGGAAAAGTTACCACCCTCACAAAGGTAAAGTGTTCTTTGACTATAATTAAATTTTCATTGGATAATCATTATGTTTTTTATTTTCTATCTCTGAAAATTAAGTTTATAAACATAACTTCTACACGTGTTACTTTGTTTTGTCATCTCCTTTTTACAAAGGGTTTCAAACTTTTTTTGTTTTTAAGGTGGAATACATTCGTTAAACATACGACGGGAACTTGAGAAATCAAGTATAATTTTTCTTAAAAAAAATGAAACCGTAATTAAATGGGGACTAAAAATTCCATGATGGTCACTTACCTAGGAATTAATTTCTTACATGTTTCCTTGACAATCAAATGTAGTAGGGTTAGGTGGTTGTCCCGTGCGATTAGTCGAGGTGCGCACAAGCTGACTCGAACCCTCACAAATACTAATAAATAAATAATTAAATGGGGGCTAAACTATCCCTCATATTATTACTTTGGTATCATATATATTCATGTATGTATTTATTAGTAAGAATGGGGTATTATTTCAAAATATTGTAATGTATAAAAAGGAAAAAAGTGAGTCCCTAGCCATACGGTTACAAATAATCTCTCCAATTAGCACAAGAGGATAATTACAGAAAGCTTTTCGAAGAGCAGTCCAAGAATCAAATGTACAACGATATTTCATATCTCACTGAATCTCCTCTCCAAAAGAATGACCACCCTGTTCCTTTGGGGACATCAATAAAATTGGAACGATATAGAGAAGATTAGTATGACCCTTGTGCAAAGATGACACACAAATTGGAAATGATCCCCAAAAAAATAAAAAATACAAATGATCACTGTGCCATTGTTTCCAGCCAAGTTTTCTACTAAGTAGCTCTAACCACGTTAAACCAATGAATTGTAGTTTTCCTCCAAAGGGTTGACCTCTAAATATTGATTCCCTTAACGGTTTGAGGACAAGTATCATTAAACTGAGAACTACTTGGGTATCCTTTGCCACAAACATATATTAATAGGCAATGCAAGAAAACATGATCTACTTCTTTATGACCTTGTACATGTTACATCAATTTATAGATAGGAAGCAGTAAGGAGTCCTTATCGTTTTTGTCAAGAGCATTTCACCCTCAAAGTAAAGGGTCCGAACAAAAGCTTCTAACTTTTCTAGCCCATTCAGCTTGAATAGAGATTCGCAAGAAAATTAGCCATATGTTTCTTCCTATTTTTACTGCAGATCAATTGTATTCTTAGTCATCATTAATTCAGATAAAGCATTAAATATTACTGGAATCTTTACTTGCCATGAGTAAGCTTGAACTTTGTTTTCTTGTCATGCATTGAGAAATGAGAATTTTAATACGAGCACATGTATTACAGGAGTCTTTACTTGCCATGAGCAAACTCAGAGAAAAGGTTGATTTGGAGAAGAGTCAAGCGAAACAGGATATTATTGGTGAGGAGAAGGAACTGGAAGTAACAATAAGAGCCAAAAACAATGCTTGGGTTATTTCTCGAATCACAAGAGGGAAAGAGCTTTACATGGTTCTGGAGAAAGCTAACGAAACCCTACTCTATGCCTCTGATATGGTGGAGAAATTCAGCAACAGGTAATGTTCATGATTGATTTCATCTTAGATATTTCAAAATACATGATAAGAGAAGTTACACGGGATTCATAGTCTTCAGTTAGACAATCAAAAGTGACTTTGAAAAGTTTGAGATTCTAACTTAAAGTGGCTTGTATCTATGAATATTCCATCTAGCTTCACATTTCACACACATCAATTAAACTCATGGAACAACTCCCTGAATCCTCTATATTTGGTCGTGAATGAAATTCATTGGATATTAAATCCTACATAGGTAACCACCATAGTTTGAACCTATTCCGTCCTTTTTTCTTTGCCCCAATAACCACCAAGCTAATGCGTGGTAGTTGGCTTTAGGATGTAGATGAAGAATTTAGTTATTACTCTCAAAAGTGCTTAAAGAAGAAGCGGGAAAATTCACTTAAAAACACCGATAAATCGTGGATTATCATTCTCTTTTGTGCTCTACAGGTATTGCAACGGAGCATTCTCGTTGGATTAGAGGGGACATGCTTTCAGTGGTCGTCTATACGAACTTGTAATATAAAAGCAGAGGTTAGACGGATGTGCAGAGCTCCTAGTTTATTTAGCTGCTTCATAATTTTACTATCCCTTCTGTAAATTTCTATTAACAATAAGGTGAATTCTCTCTCATTTTCTGTAGAAGAGAGGGAAATTGAAAAATGCATATAGGCCTTCAACCCTGGATAGAAAAAATCAGCTAAGTTATAATTGTGCATTAGTCCAATCCTTTCACTTTAGGAGCTATTTTTACCTTTCTACAAAGCTTGAGTTTCTTCCCTTGGGGAATTTTCTTAAGAAAATTGTATAATTATTTTTATACTAAAACTTGTGAAGAATCCGAAGGAAAACTCAATAAGGATTTGATTGTTGCCGAGGAAAAATGAGGTTCTTGGAATTTGAATTTTTTTTTTACAATTAGTGATGGGAATGCCAACATGAAAGACTTGGGGAAATGGGATGCTTATATTTGGAGGAAGTATGTGCACATGAATTAGATTTCAAATATTTAAAGGATGCAGCGTTTGGTGTAGCAAAAATTGCTTATTGGAAATGTAAGGGTCAAATTTTAAAAAAAAAGTGGTAAGTTAAATGTTAAAAATATATCAATTTTTAAAACAAAATTTAACAATTCGTCCGTTTTTTCCTTTTTTTTCGAAAAAAATTAATTGAAAATTTTTAATTCAGTCCGAGTAAAAATTAAAAAGTATTATAATTATTTTGTACGTTTAGCCCAATAATTGTTATGGGAAGTGTTTTTTTTTATTAGTTGTGATCGAATGATTTTTAAGTTTTTTTAATACAACATGTGGGAGTAGGGATTGAACTTCAAGTACTGTTCACTCTGATTTGATTTGAACTTTTATACTTTTTATTTAAAATTGTTTAAATATTACATGGTGGATTGAGTTACGACATTTGATCACATAACATAAATAGTTTATGATATGATCTTTTAACATCAATTTGAAAGTTCAAGAGCTTGGTAGGACAATTTTAAAATATAAGAATTAAATTTACCATTTTAAAAATTTTGGGACATGCTAAAAATAATTTAAAAGCATTTTTCAATATCTAAACCAAACTTTTAATTTTAATTTTAAAGTAAGCTTTTTACAACTTGGCTAAAAATCGAAACATATATTTTAGAAAATGAAAAATATACCAAATAAATTATAAGAAAGCTACAATCCACGGGTATAATTTTTAAAATAAATTAAAAAAAAAACAAGTATATAAGTAAAGTTCTAACTACCATGTGGTAGAAATATTGAAGTCTCAATTTTATTGAAATATAATCATAACTTTATATTAAATAGTTTTCGTTATGTGTCAAAATTTTGCAAAAAATGGTCACTTTTTTTTTTTTAAAAAAAAAGGTGTAAGGATTAAAGTAAATTTGAAAGTGTAGGGATTAAAATGAACTGAAGTTTTTTTTTTTGACAAAAAATGAATTAAAGTTGAGAGTACAAAAACTCAAAATAATATTTTATCTTTTTCCAAAAGTATTTTGTCAGTTATTTAATATAACTTTATGGAAAAATATCGATTCACCTATACATCGAATCTATTGACACCATGGTTTTAAATATCCATCGATGTGTCGATATATCCATCGACATGTTCATGTATCCATAGTTCGACATTGACATAAAGGTAAATCGATATTTCCATAATATTACAAAAAAATATAGAAAATATCAATAAAATTTTACTAATATAGACACACTATTAATTTTAATAATTTTTAACATGTTTAGAAAGGGTGGAGCCATTTATTTGTTAATTTAAATATTATTTTGGGGTTTTTCATTTTTATAACTTTTCTATGAATAGTTAAATTTTATATAAAAAAAGTTATGAATGGTTAAACTAGTACTTTATTAAAATGTTTATGAACATTATGCATGCTACTTGAATGTTATTTGAGATCGACCCCAACAAAATATCTTCTAAACATATTCATGTGTCCATATATTTTAAGAAAAACAACAATTTAATGAGCCATAAATTTTCTATTTCTAGAAGTGGGAGTGAACTCATATTTAACAATTCGTAATTAATAAATCCAAATTTAATAAAGCTGCTGAAATATGCCAACCAAACACGCTGTGGCGCTGGCTTTCCCTATCAAATTTCTTTCCTTTGCTGCGCTACGTCGCTGACATTTCACACCGTTTCCATTTCCATTTCCTCGCTCTCTCTCTCTCTCTTTTCTACTCAGTTCCTGAGCTTATTCCTTCTCTCCGCATCAATGGCGGCGCACCGCAACGGCGCACCAGTTCCCCTAGACCCTCAGAAGCAGACGCTCCTCAACCACCACACCGAGAGGCACTTCACCGCCGGCGAGATCGTCCGCGATATCATCATCGGCGTCTCCGACGGCCTCACCGTCCCTTTCGCCCTCGCCGCCGGCCTTTCCGGCGCCAACGCCTCCTCCTCCATCGTCCTCACCGCCGGCATCGCTGAAGTCGCCGCCGGCGCTATCTCCATGGGACTCGGCGGGTGCGTGCCTTTGATCCATCACCATTAATTACATTTACGTTTTAACCTAATTAATCGATTTCGATTTCGAGATCTGGATTTCAGTTTTTTTGTTTTTGTTTGTTCTTCTGTAATTTGCTGAATAGAATCGGCAATTCGTTTGGAATTTGTGCGTAGATATCTCGCGGCGAAAAGCGAAGCGGATCACTACACGAGAGAATTGCGGAGAGAACAAGAAGAAATCGTCGCGGTTCCCGATACTGGTGCCGATTCCTTTACTTTCTCCTTCTTTCTTCTTTCTTGTTTTTTTAAACAAATTTAATTTGAAATCAAGTTAATTATAGTATCATCGACTAAATGGATTTAAAAGGAAAAAAAAAACCTTAATTTCGAAGATTTGTTCTTGAAATATGACTAGGGGTAGTTTCGGAATATTCATTTTAAAATGACTTTTGAAGTAAAAAATAAATAAAATATTTTTCAAAAATAAAAAGTAGTTATTTTTAGTACATGATGTGTAGATGAGAAATTGAACTAACTTCTTGATTTGAGATACATGACCATTAGAACTCTACTTAACTCTCCTCGTCTATTGTCGATTTGAATTTGATCTCTGGTTCTAATAAAAAATTAATTTACACTTTGTACCCTCGTTTAAGTTTCTCAAAATGTTTTTTTAGATTTACTAAATATTGATAGCTTTCAGATTTTTTTTCTTTGGACATTAACCCAATGAGGGGAGAAATTTTAAATTTTTAGAAAAAATTTACTCCATAACATAAATTTAATATTTATTATGTAGTTTAAAAAATATCACGACTCACTTTTGTAAAAATATATATTATATATTTGACCTTTTCATGCGTATTTCACATCAAATTTAAGTTTGCTTTTAATTTGGAATTTTAACTTTCTGCTATATTTGAAAATTTATGCTATTAATATAAATGCTTGATAAAAATAGTTTTGAAGAATGATTGTAAAGAGACTAATTTAATTGTTTGAAGGGAAAAAAGAGGACTAGTTTATAACTTTATATATTGTAATTGAATGTGTATTTATAATAAAATAAAAAAATGGGAATAAAAATGCAGAAGCGGCAGAAGTAGCAGAGATATTGGCGCAGTACGGGATAGAAGCCCATGAATATGGTCCGGTTGTGAATGCTCTTAGGAAGAGCCCTCAAGCTTGGTTGGATTTCATGATGAAGTACGTAATTTCTTCTTTCCCCCTTAAAATCTCACATTTTTATAAATTTAAAAGCTTCACTGTCACTATAAAAATAATCAACTATTATCCGGTATAGTTCAGTATCTCATTTAAGATCGATGATTCGATTACTCACCTCTATATTTATTAGACACAAAATATCATATAAAAATATGAACTAATTAAATATTCTTTGTTGGACAAATGCCATAGAAATTAGGATGGTAAATTAAGTTTTTATTTTCTAATTTAAATAATTTTTATAAGTTTCTTGATTTTTTTTTTTTTTTATGATTTCCTTAGAATATCTACCTTACCTACATTAATATTCTCCATAAATATCTTCCAATTTGAGATTTGTGCTTTGAAATTTAAATATTATCTATGATTGTTTTCCCTTTTGAGCACCTTCTTGGTTTTGATGTGAAATGACACACAGTAAGATTGAGTCTAAATATGACAAGTAAAGGAGTTGTTTTATTTATTTATTTATTACTGTGGAGTAGTTTGAAAAATTAGTTTATTTGCATATAAATATTTTGCGAATAGGCTAGAAATTCATTAGTAATATTTTTTTTTAATAAATTCAAGATTGGATCAATGTTAAGGTGGAAAATAAATTTTCCAACCTTATCCCTCGAGACAAAATTATTTTTCATTTTTATTTTTTTGGAAAAAAACATTTTTAGGTTTTTGGTCTTTCATCCGCCAAAAGAACAAATTGAAAATTTTCCTAAATGTCTAGTAATATTTTTGCTTATGGTTTTTTATTGTAGAAACCATGTTTTAATATTTTAAAGAAAAATGAGAAAAAGAAAAATAGAATATTGTTAGATTTTTGGTAGCTATGACAAAGCTGGCATTTGCCTTTGCTATGAGACAAATTTCGTTCACCGCCAAAGAATATTGTTAGATTACTACAAAATTTTGTCACCTCTTAGGTCATTTGTTTAAAATGTAAAAATGGTTTTAACATAAGAACGGCGGATTTGATGACTATTTTACTTTTAGTTTTGTGTTTCTAAAAATTATTTGGTTCTTCACAGTTTTATGGATGTGTTTTTCCTCCTCCGTAAAATACATTGGAATTCTTAACTAAATTTCAATAAGAAAAACAAGTTTTCAAAATATGACTTAGATTTTACAACTTTTTCTAAAAGCAGATAACAAAGCAAAGAAATATATAAGTAGAAGTAGTGTTTTAAAGTTAATTTTTAGAAATAAAAAATAAAGAAAGGAAATGGTTATCAAATGAAGACTACACAGTTTGCTTGCAGATTCAATATATCTAAAAGCAAATTACATTAAATAATTCTAGTTATTCTTGGTTGTTCGCCATTCTAAGCCTATCTCATAAAAGTTACTCTTGGTTCATCACTCTTAAAAAAATAATAATAAATCAAAAAATAAAAAGTGATTTTTATTTATTGTCACTTTTTTTTTTTAACTTTGGACCCCTCGAAATCACTTCCAAATCATGCCAAGAATATTCTATAGTCTTCCAAATCTTATATCTTTTTTTCTTTTTATAAGTACAACAAATTGGAGGTAAGGAGGTTTGAATCTCTGACTTCAAAGGAAGGAATAGATGTCAATTAACGTTAAGTTATACTCATTTTGACAAATCGTATGCTAACCTCAACATAACCCAACGGTTAAGGTATTTATCTGTTACAAATGTTGTGAGTTTGAACTCCCACCCCTAAAAAGAAAAACATATAATTTCTGACTATATTATTAGGTGGTGGTGAATTTCTATATCCTATAAATTTGTCTAATAGCAAAAGCAAAGGCCAAGTTTGTAGTAGCTACCAAAAATCTAATTGAAGTTTCCACCATTTTGTTTTCTAAGTATCATGTGGACTCTGTGGAACAATCCAAAAAAGATTGACATCACAGTTCACAGCTGCATCCTCAAACATCCAAACAAATATGGAAATTTGTTTCTTAAAGCAAAAGGCTTTATATTTGAGTTTTGACTCACGATTTTAATTTTTAACAAGTCTATAACTATAAAATTTTGGGTTTAAAAGTCTAGATTTTGTGTTTAAATCGTTCAAAACAGTGAGCCATGAAAACTAAAGTCTATGAAATTGGAGTACTTTTTGGTAAACTTATGATTTGTAAAAGTTGGTCATTATTTTAGCAGAAATTGCTAACAGGGTTATTTTAAAAAAAAATTAGGTACAAAATTGAAACCAAAATAGGGATTAGGGGGCATTAGGTAATTTAGCCCATTAAATTCATAAGATTTAGTAACACCTCTAACTGCACTCATACAAATATATTTGTGTTCAATATTATCCTTTTATTTTTTATTCTTCTTTGAGTATCTAATAGCTAATTAACAGACAACAGTCTCTCATCTAGTAAATTTGTTATGTTTTAATTGAGTTTAAACTAGTATGTATCTTTTTTAGTGCAATATTTAATATTTATAATACATTATAATACTGAACCATTAGGTACTTGTAAAACAAAGAATAAATTTTCTCAAAATTCTCTTTACTGGCTGTTTTTTTTTTTTTATAATTTTGCATAGCACTATGCTATAAAGGTGTAACAATTTGTCAATAATGTTTTAGGGATAGGAAAGACTTCCCCACCCCATTTAATTTCTCATCCCCATGAAATTTTTCACGCATTTTATGCAGGAAATTCGCAGGGATTAGGTTTCTCATAGGAAAATTTTCCCTATTTATTTTTTTATTTTGTAAAATTATTTTCAATTAAATATTTCTTTCTAAAGGAATTTCTAATTAATTGCTAAATTTCTAATGATAAAATCTCACTTACATCTTCTAATCTCTCTCTCTCTCTCTCTCTCTATATATATATATATATATATCTCTTGGGTAGGTGGGTAGAGAAAAAATACAGGCTCTTAATATATCTATAAAATAAAAAGAATAATAGAATTGCTTGTCTTTTTATATATATATATATATATATATAATAATATGATTGTTTATTGAGGTGTGTATATATATATATTACAAAAAAGTGGGGCGGACAGAGAACAAGCTCGTCCCCGCCCCCATTTAGGTGACAGGGAATCTAAACGAAGATTCTTGGTCTCATTAGGCAGGTTTCTGTGGATCCATCTTTGCAGAGAAAATGAACATATCCGTAATTACATTACACAAACAACATTTACATATTACCTCATTTGTATTATAATGTAACAATTCTTTGGAGGGAAAAAAAATCACCAAATGTAACAAAATTTTGCTGCCCTCTTTGGATGGGTAGATAGGTGTAATTGTATGCCACAAACATCACTAATTCACTGTGTAATGTCAAAGTGAAGTAATTCTCCTAACTGTTAGAACTGTGAGTTTTTCTGGTTCTTATGTTCAACATTTTTCCATTTCAATATTCATTTATGGTTTAATCTTTGTAGTGTTTGTGTGGTGATGTAGGTTTGAATTAGGACTGGAAAAACCAGATCCAAGAAGAGCTCTGCAAAGTGCTTTCACAATTGCATTGGCTTACGTATTGGGGGGACTGGTGCCCCTCATTCCTTACATGTTTATTTCAAACACCACAGAAGCCGTGATAGCGTCGGTGGCATTGACGTTAGTAGCGTTGCTCGTGTTCGGGTATGCGAAGGGTTACTTTACGGGTAATAAGCCCTTCAAAAGCGCCATGCAAACCACCCTCGTCGGAGCTATTGCATCCGCAGCTGCTTTTGGCATGGCCAAGGCCATTCAACGATGAACTAAACCATCTCATTGTATTGTAATGTTGGCTAAATAGATTTCATGCTTAATCCTTTATTAATTTTTACTAAAATTTTGTGAGTTTTTTCAGAAATGAATGATGTGGTTTTTTACCATCCAGAGAATCCAATTTTCTACCCAACAAATGTATGGTTAAACCATCCTTGTTAGTCCTCATATTGACTTTTGTAACATTTTGGTATTTATACTTCTTTTATTTAATAACAATTTAGCCTTCTAAAAAAATGTACTGTTGAATCCTTGATGTTGAAAAGGAGGAGGTCCTTCAATTCACTTCTAGACTCTTGTGAGAAACCGAACTTTCAATGAAAAAAATGACCTAAGAATGAAGCCTACAAGGAGGTAATTTAGAGCCTACAAAGAGGTTAGATACCAATGACAAGTTGTTATAAATAAAATTATGGATGATAAAATGTAATAGGAGTATGTTGGTTCTCCCAAAATGCATTGAGGCATAACAGTTGACTGGATATATCTAAGGATAAAGTATTGTTTCGGTGTGAATCGCAAGAGCAATACCAAATCAAGGCAAACTTTGAATACTATATATGATCTCAAAATAATAGGGGTCAAGATCGGCCAATAAATGATGGGGGATAAACTTTGGATCTAAAAATCAACGACAATATATATCAGTGAGAAGAATTGAGAGAAAAAAGAGAAAACGATGTTGAAGTGAAAGACTATTTATTTCGGATAGGACGACGTCATTGGATTGGAAAAACATAGGACCTGTTTGATAATTACCATTTCGTTTTTGTTTTTGATTTTTAGTTTTTCAAAAACATGGTTGTTTGCCCATTCAATTTCAAAAACAAAAAAAAATGTAGTTTTCAAAAACAGGTTTTTGTTTTTCAAAATCTGATTTTTTCTTCTAATACGCAACTTTTTTTTCCCTTTCTCGTATTTATCTCTAAAAAATTTATTTCTCACTTTAAAATTTTTTATTTCTAAACTTCTCTCTACAAAATTTATTTTTCTCTCTCTAAAATTTTCATATTTTAAATATTTATTATTATTTGTCTCTTTTATTTTTGTTTTTTTCTCAAACTTATTAGTTTCATTTCTCTCTCTATAAACTTAATATTTTTCCTAGATTTTTTCTTTCTAAAATTTCATCTTTTATAACTTTTGTTTGTTTTCATAATCTATTTTTCTCTAAAAATTATATTTTATTTTCTCGTTCAATTTTTTTCGCTGTAACTTTTATTTATCTTTGTATTTATTTATTTTCTATAAAAATTATATTTTGAATCTTGTTATTATCTCTACATTTATTTCCAATATAATTGTTCTCTTTCTTTATAATTTTTTTTCTTTAACATATCTTTTCCTTTCGACTTTATTTTTTTTCTCTATAATTTTTCTTTTTTTGTCTTTCACTTTTCTTTTCCTTTTTTTTTCCTTAATCTTTTTATCTATCTCTCTTAAATTTATCTTCCAAAAGTTTATTTACATTTCTCTAAACTTGTATTTTCATGTCTCTACGTTAGAGGAAGACAAAAATTTCCGCGGTCGAGTCCCAAAAATAAGAAATGCATGTCCTGACTTTGTTCCCGATTCCATTTTTTAAATAATTAATATATATTTATTACACTTTTTTATACTTAAATTCTAAATATAATTAAAAACAATTATAAAATCAATAATTTTTCTCGAGAACATCTCTCGGACCCAAGAACGAGGTAGAGACGAAGACTAAAAATTTTCATGAACTCGAGAATGGAGGAGAGCATCCTCACTCGCACCCACACCTCTCTAATATGTAATTTCAATTTTCTAACTTTTTTAAAAACAAAAAACTAAAAATGCTTACTAAACATGTTTTGTTTTCTGTTTTTTAAAAACAAAAAACAAAAAATAGTTATCAAACATATATATATGATTTTTGTTTTTTAAAAACAGAAAATAAAAAACTAAAAACAAGAAAAATCAAAAATCAAAAACTAAAATGGTTATCAGACGGCCCTTGATTTCTAGGAATCAGGTCAATTTCCATTCATCCTCTAAATTTTGGGCCATTTTGCACAAAAAGGAAACTCAAATACCATCTCTGATATAATGCAATCAACAAAGTTTTCCTGTAATGTGTATGATATGTGTACACTAACACGCACGTGTGAGATTTTGAGCATCAAATTTAATATCAAGTGAACATAACAAGAGCGTTTGCCATGCTTTACAGAAAAATATATGGAGCAAGGCAGTAGTAAAGAAGCAGTTGAGAAACCGCCTCATCAAAATTGATAATATATACTATATCATAAAAATTTACCTAGGCTCCAAGATATAATGCTTGAAAGTTGAAACAAAAGCGTTACCAGACGATACCCCAAAGAAACGAGATGGCTAGCATTCCCAACGAAATCTGTTTGAAATCCAATGCTCTGGTCAAGACAGCCAACTAATCGTTGCTATATGTGGATGGTGAAGATGGAAGAATCACATTGAACTTTGAGTTCTTAAATCAAGAAAGTACTACGAACCGACGAAAACATGTCGTTCTTTTAAGGTTCTTGCATCCTGTCTGGCATTTCATTCATGTTTCTTGATCAGATGCCAAAAGCTCCATCTGCTGGGTTAGGAGATTAACAGTATTGGATTTCTCGATACAAGATTCGTCAAACCTCAGGGGCATCCCAGAATTTTCACATTTCTCCATTTGTCTAACTAGGAGTTCAAAATCTTGCGACTTCTCTTCATCAGTTCCAGTATCAGTTGTTTCCATATCGAGTTCATCGTCGACTTTTCTACCATTTTCTGAATTCCCTGAAAAGTGACTAGCTAGAAGAAGCTGCTCCCATGCAATATCTTGAACATCTGGAAGAACGAAAGGACTATGATTGTCTAAACACAACTTTTCATCCATAAGAACCTTCATGAAGTCAGAATTAAGGAAAAAGTCCTTCATTCCTTCAGGGAATGGTTCAGATTCTTGATGTTTCCCTGAACCCGACACCGGTGGAAGTAGAGTTGCTGGCAGCTCGTCTAATGGTCGTTGATACCTGACTATCATACCATTTGAAGGTACTTGATTATCATCTGGTATTTGTTCTAGGATAGTGCCCGCCTCGGCCATTCGCCAATTCTTTTCTTTCGGTTGAAGAAACTGAACCAAAAATCCGGGGCTCTGCACAGCCATTACTAAGAATGACAGCATCTGCTGTTGATTCTTTTCCATACCTTGAAGGCGGTCTCTCAATAGAAGCAACTTATTCTCTGAAGTTTCTTGGTGCTGCCTAAGTTTAACCAATTCCTGCATTAGAGCATTTTTATCTATTTTAAGATTCTCAACTTCCTTCCATAGCCCTGTATAATCATGTAGTTCTCCTTGTCCCTCGGAATTTTCTTGGGCGGGCTGCGATGCTTTACGCTGATCTGTTCCCTGGATGTTTTTCCTTCGGCAGATATTCTTCAACAGATGTTTTTGTCCTTTAACAAATCCATCAGTTGCAAATTCCCAGCAATCCGTATCAATTTTCCGAAAACCCTGAAATAATATAAGGAACCACTTGTTATAACCTATGACTTGAAAATACAAAACTATATATTGTTAACTGATCAGGAGTCAATGAAACAAGTTCTATTTGCAGACAATATTTAAAATAAGGGTAAAGAAGAAGCTACAGATGAAGAAAATATCCATTTTAAGTATAATAAAGTGAGATGGTCGTAAAATTTCTCCCTTTGAGAAGGCCCTTGGCCTCACCGATACAGCAATCGCAAACCTCGGCCCCTCAACAACTAATCTGACAAGAAATTAACCCAGGAGGATCAAGGGGAATGAACTGAAAAGAAGAACAATTCACTTGTTTGATTGGTCTGCATGGACCGGAGTTCAGCCAGAAAACCTAAAAGCTGCAATAAGGCATGCCTCCATATCAAATGTTGAGAAGATAGAGCGGAGCCATTTCTATTTTCATCCCTATTTTAGAATGTCAAATCTTAAAATGAAAGGTAACTTTGTGGGGTTAGATTTTGGGATGTCGTATGAGATTTGACACATTTTAGTGCTCCTCTTTAGGCTCGAAGTTCAAGTTTGTTTTATAATTATCCTTTACTGTTGATTACCAAAAACTCGGGATCTTTTGGAACATTCTTGTATTCTTCCATTCGTCGAATGGAAGTTGGTTTCTCCTAAAAAGTAGATTATACATACAAGTTACAAGTGGAAGATAAACCATCACGTCCTAAATCTTACCTTACATTTCTCTTCTTTTCTATTTTCTTTAATTCAGTTGCATGTATTTTCAGGTGAATCCAAGCTGCTGGCTTGTTTCTGTCGTTTCGTGCTCACCTTCGAGCAGACATAACAGTATTGTACAAGTCTTTACACTTTACACCATGACATTTCTTTCAAGGAATAGCTCAGAACCTCTATTCCTCTATCAACTTCCTGTGCCATTGGGGTTGATCTCAGCCTTCCATGATCAAAGAAGCAGCGAAAATGGCTGGAGAACACAAGAAGGGAGCCCATTCTGTGGGTGAGAACCATGTCGGTCAAAGAGGTTTGGGCAGCCATAGCCAAGCTAGAACAACAAATGGAGGCTCAATTCACCACCTTCACCCACAAGAATAGATAGAGCCTCGGGAATTTAGGCGACAGATTGGGATTGGATTCCTCCACAACCTTAAGGGCAAGTTTAACCTTTCCTTTATCAAGTTGCCCGTCAAGACCTATGAAAAGAAACTCTCACAAATCGCAAAATTCAGAATAGAACTTTTGACTAATTCCTTTATTTATGGAAAGCCTTGAGAGCTATCCATGAACCAGCATCTAATAGTGAAAACTCATGGAAGAGTTTGAAGATGTGGGGAGTGCAATTGCAACAAGTTTGAGTTCTTCAAAATTTTCCTTGCATGTTCAACCCGACCATTGAAGGTTGATCCACCATATTTTGATGGCCACCGTCACATAGAAGATTTTCGTGACTGGGTAGAAGAAGAAGAAATTACTATGGGTATTTGGACACACTATAAGAAAAACGTGTTAAGCTAGTTGCTTAGAAATTGAGGGTGGTACTGTACTGCAGCCTAGTGGCAGCAACTACAACTGAATAAAACATTTGAAGGAAAGCAAACCCATTCAGTCATCACTTCTAGTTGAAGAGGAATCAGCTACTCAAAGCCAGGTTTCTACCTATACCAGAAAATACTAGACCAAAAAAAATCAAACACTACACGAGTATGTTGAAGCGTTTTATCAACTGAATGCAAACAAGCGACCCATTTCATTGGCAACCTGTGAGATTCCACAAATCAAGAAATTGGGTCTCTCTCAATGACTACAATTCACTAATTTGACAATGACAAAACCCCAATATATAACTCCTTGCCCAATGCCCCTCCACCAAAACCCCCTTTAGAGACAACAGTCAACCTTCAAAAACTCCATGGAAGCACCTTCAATCCAGTAGCATTATCACCCAAATGCAAGAGCTATTCCTTTAAAATAATACAGTTTGTTCCCATGACCGTACCAACCACAAGCAGCTTGAACTTATTGATGAAAATGAAGATTCCACTGAACTTCACACCCAACCAAATGAAAACCCCATCGTCTTCAACACTCTACCATAAAATATTCTTCATAATCTTTTTAACATAGTATTGGCAGAGGAAGGAATCTCAAACAATGAAAGAAAGTATGTCAGTGTCATAATCCCACTCAATACAGATTGGATGAACGTCACTCAATCACGAATTGGAAAATAAAACTCTTTTCTATGCAGAGAAACATTTATGAACCTTTTCCACAATTGGATTTAAAATGGACAAAAGATGCATCTAGCCAGCTTAGAGGAATCACAATAAACAAAAACCGTAGAGCTTTTATCCCCATTAATCTCAAGACCGAAAAATGATCTTAAGACAAAAAAAATTCCACCAAACCTGGAAGCCTTCAACCAAGACCCTTATTCGTTCCTAAAGCCGCTAACCAACTAAGACAATCAACAACCACTAGAAAAGAAAGGGGATAAGAATTCTCCATCTAGAGGAAAATGCTCTATCCTTGAGCTTACCATTAACCAAAACAGAGTAATTAACCAACCTAAGGCGATTTCACACCAAGAATTTCCACTAAAATCAGGAATACAGCTACTTCCAGCTTATGGTCCTATAATCCTCAATTGCCTTATTAGCAATTAGGGCAACTAAAACAAGGTGTGTCTTATGAAATAAAAAAACAACCATTATAGTGGAATTTCCCAGAAAAATATAGAATCGACCGGAAACGAAAATACAGAATTGAAAATTGAATAAACAAAGAAGAAACTCACGTAGATATTAAGCTGCCGCATGAAGCTAGAGAAATTACTGTGCTTAAAGTACTTTGGAAGCAAGAGGACAGAGAATTGGGTCATGTCCAGAATCGTAAAGCTATCATCCGTAGGACTCCACGAGATAATCGAATTCGTTGCCTCATCGTCCACCATCTGGTACAACTTGTTCAGAAACGGCGCCGCCGACGGTCCCTTCCTCTCCGCCGCCGATTTCACCATCGCAGCGTCGCGAATTCCGCAGGTCCGATGAGGTTGGGAAGCGTAATTAGGACGAAATCGGAAAAATCAAATGGAAGAAACCCCAATATTCTTCGTGGTTCGTAGTACGAGAGAGGAATTCTGGGAGTTGTACACTTTTTTTTGGCGTGTCTGTCGTTTGGTTTTTGAGAGGAATGTCAGTGGATGCTTCCTTCTCCGCCGTTTGCTTTCGCCGTTGGCGCTGCTCTAAACTCTAAAAAAGAGATTCTTGTATGAATTTCGCCATTAACAGACTGCCACGTCCATTTTTTGTTTCATCTAATCCAATTTAGTTCTTTTTGAGAAAATTTATATTTTGTTTTTAGTGTTCTATTTCTAAAAGAAATTAAACTTTAGCATGTGTTTTGTAAATTTTTTTCTCTCTCAGTCAACTGGTAAGTACCTCGACTAATTTTATGATAATCTAATTTTATTATATTTAATTGTTAAAGAAACACATAGAAAATTAATTCTGAATTTTTAGACGTTGTATTTTTTGTTTTTTAAATTTTCTTTATATTTTGAAACCATTTTTTAAAATTTTGATAACAAAATAAATAAATAAATAAATATATATATATATATATATATATATAAAAGCCGTGATTAAACTAAAAACAAGAAAGTCATCAGAACACTAAAATAATCTTTTAAAAGTCTCGGTTTTAGAAATATTGTATTTTATAATACACATTAAATTTAAGTTTTGCAGTGAATTTTCTTTTCTTTTCTTTTTGTTTCTTTTACATCAAGTATAAAAGCCAAAAACATACAAAGGAATTTGTTCCAAAAAAAAACATAAAAAGGAATGCCTCAATTTTGAATTTTAGTCCTCTATTTTTTAAAATTACACTCATTTGTTCACAGTTTATTTGATATTTTTTCACCTATTTTTAAACATATTTGAATTTTTAGTCAAATTTCAAAAGTAAAAATAAATTTTTGAAAGTTATAATTCTATTTTTTTTTTAGCACAACGTGTGGGATGGAGATCCAACTCACAACCTTTTAATTGAAAAATATATGTCAATTGATAACCATTTTGTTTTTTATTTTATGAATTTAAAAATTGGGGATAAGAACCTAATTACATAACGACTTAAATGTTAACAATTTATAGATTTATCGTACTTAAAAAAATTTATAAATTTGTCAAAGCAGAGGCCTAGGCCCATGTAAAAATTACCAAACTACTCGTATTCATATATTTATAATAAATAAATAAACTTTTAAATCTCAAATCCCAAACTCTAGACTTAATTTCTCCTTTTTGAATAAATAAATAAATAAAACCCTAGATCTTAAATCTTAAACCTGACTCTAAGCTTTAATTCTTTAAAAAAAATACTTTTTAAAATATAATAATAAATGTAATACAACAACATTTACTGTGGGCAATTTAAGAATAAAACAGTTTCAAAAATCTAGATTTCTAAATATTTCTAAAAATGACACTCGTAAAACATCACGTGGGATAAGACTCACACAATTTCTCTAAAAATTATGTTTGTTTGCTCACAATTTCTTCGATAGGTTTTCAGGTTTCTTAAAAACACATCAAAAAAGACTTTTTAGTTCATTGAACAAACTTACCAATATAGATATACATATACACACACGTACATGCATCGATATATATGTGTGTGTTTTATCAACAAAAATTTCTCAATATATCAAGGACTAAAATATATATATTTAGCCTAAAAAAACAAAATAAAAGGTCTTACATATATGGATAACAAACTTGAAATTTGAATACTATATGATATATAAATATACCAATAGAAAAAGGTCTGACAAATTTTTGCACATATTTTTCTTAGCATTTTGTAATATATTTACCATGTGCACATAAATGTTTGGGAGTCATTTATGTCCGAATCACTTTTGTCATGGTCAAAATCACTTCCTTTTCCATTGACCATGTTTTTGAAATTACAAAATTGATTTTAAGAAAGTTTAAAACCATTTTAAATTGATTTTTAAGGTATCATTCGATGGTAATTTTGGAAAATTAAGCATCCTTAGACCTTTTAAAAAATGTGATTCTTTTGATAGTTATATTTTGTACCTTTTTTTTCCAACAACATAAATATTTGAACCCACGACCTCATAGTTGGTGATATATGTCCTAATTAGTTGAACTCTGCTCAAGTTTACATAATATATTTGGTAGTTGATACTTAAGAGAGTTTTTATTAATCATATGGACATAATCACACTTGTTTACAATTATTTGGTGTCAATTTTTTTTCTTGTTGGAGATCTTTTTAGAGTAAGCTATTTGAGAATACTATATGTTTTGTGATATAATGGACTACACATTTTAGTTAAGAAAAATAATTATGGTGGAAAATCATGATTTATAGCAGCCAAAAAAGGCTATAAAAATATATAATAACCATGAAAAAAGTTTTTTTTACCATGCAAGTAGGGATTCAAATTCACCTATCTTTTAATTGAAGATAAGTGCATTAACAAATTGAGTCATGTTCACGATAAAAATAAATTATACATATTTATAATAGTATAAACAAAATGTTATTATAACTTATAAATATTTATGATAGCTCAATTGGTTAGTTATAGAAACATCTAATAATTTGTTGAAGAATCCTATAATAAATTTTCATACTCTATATTTATGGTTTATTATAAGCATTTTTAAAACTCACAAAAAGAAATGTTTGTACTTTTAATAACATAGGCTATCAAAGCTTTTGAAAATTGACTGGTTATAAACTTTAATGACATAATAATCAGTCAACTTGCGAAAATTTGAAAAAGAAAAAATATTATCCATGAAGAAAATTCTACTTTTAAAAATTTGGAGGAGGGATTAGAAACTCAAGTTTATTGTAAACAGTTAATGCATAAATTTTGTCTCCTGACATCTCGCCAAATTTGCACTAATCTTCTATGAAAGGGATCGACGGGAGAATAGGAGGAGAGTAGGGGGTTTTAGCATACCTCTAGGGTTTGGCTTACTTCCCCATTTATAGGAGTTGAATTCTAATCTCGGCTTACAGAAGTCGAACCTAGTATCTTTAGGATATGGACTTGTGGGCCCATGTACTTCGTCGATCTAATGTCAAATCAAGGGTTGAGATCATACGAGATTTCGGATTGGACTGCATGAGGATCGAGGGGAGTCGAGTTAGGATTCTCGGCCTTTTGGCCGAGAACACCTGGGCGCCGAGGCCTGGTCAGTGCCGAGCACAACTCGGAGCCGACCACAAGTCGGTCCGGGTTGACCCGGGCCAATGGTCTTCAATGATTCATCTTCTGTCGCTTCGTCGATTCTATATTTTTCTCTCATAACATAAACCAATTCCAACATTTATAAATTTAAAATGCATGTCGTGGATTAATGTTGAATACCATCGACAAATTTTGCATCTATTACTTGTTATTATAGGAGATGGAATTGTAGTTCTCTCATTTAGGAAAAAAAAAGGTTGAGCTACAATGCTTGTGCAATTCTTTGTGATTTAAAATAAGATTTTAATCAATTTCAAAATGTTATTCACAAATCTACTCTAGGTACGAGAGCTCTCTCCGGTCAACGACTGAGATTTTTTTTTTTGGGTCAGAGATATATACCTTAACCACTTAAGTTGTATTCGGTTAATTAATTAGTCCACATGGTAAAAAAATATTATTAAAATTTGATACGATTTCATATACGTTGATCTATAAGCTATTGAGAAACTACATCTATTTATAAATTACAAATATTAAATTGTGATATAACAAAATCCACCAACTTAATTTTGATGAAATCATTTATCATTTTCAAATTATAGGGATTAAGTTGTTTCATATACTAAATTATTACTGATTTAAAAGTGTTAATTAACGTAATAAACAATCCAAAACAAGAAATTGAACTTGGGGTGGAATCAAATTTTCTTGGTTATAACACATACAAATATATCTACAGCTTTTACTAAATATAGAACCAAAACACAAAAAATGGGTCTCAGTTTTTTAACTTTCTTCCTTTAGTGAACCTCGGCAATATGTACATTGTGAAGTGTAAATGAGATTGAAACTGAGGACATTGAGAAATGGAAAAGTTCCGGCTAATGCACCTTGTTACTTAGCTTCGGGGCGGGTAAGGCGGGACGTTCTGCCTCGACACCGAAGCCAAACCATGCATCAACCTCGCGATCTCGGATGGATCGTCGAGATAATACTTGGCTTTGCTTGGTTTCTTACCTACCGTGCAAGCGAAAATTTCAGCTCGGGGGGTGATCGATGGGCCGGCCAGGGAACTTGAGATCACCTTGAACATGTCTTCATCCGATCTGTCGTCGCCAATGCAGAGAACAAAATCCGCAGGCGTCCCCTTCTCTTGCATCACGGAGAGAAGTCGTTTCGCCACGAGACCCTTACTGACACCCTGCGGTTATAGAAAATCGAACAACAGGCTCCCCCGTCAGGGTTGATAAGAAAGCAAAATGGCTGATGATATAACAGTATATGAAGATGAAAGAAAGTAGATTCCCCCATTGATCATCTTGGTATTTTTTTTGGTATTATATGTACTAAAACTATTAGCAGGAGGTCCTCGGTTCAAATCAATGCTTTGCCCAGGTGACAATAAGGCATCGTTTGTCAACGATCGATAGTTGTTTGAGTAGTTTCAATGATTTCAGATAAAGTTGGACTATAAACATAATTATGGCCAAACAATTTCTAGTTGTAGTCCTAATAAGTCATATTTCGTTATTGAACAGAGTATGATGAACAGAAACAATGGTAATTAAAAAGATGAAGATCAATGATGTTGTACCTGAGGTTTTACTTCCACAATATTTTGTCCACTTTTGACAGTAACTGGTTCATTGGCTAGAACGCTTTCAAGATGATCGAAGAGCTCCTTAGCTTGACAAGAACCAAAATCTGGATCTGCATCTTCATAACACCATCCGACTGCGGTTTCTCGATCTTCAATTGTTGATCCATCGGTCGTTTCAGTGTAGAGTTTCATCACTGGCTGCACCATCTCCTTCCAATAGCCATCTGCAACTGGAAAACTGGTTTCCCATTCCTCATCTTGCTTTAGCCTGAAAAAATCAAACATAATCCCTTTAAAATCAACACGATGTACGATCAATGAAACAATACGAGGAAAGTTATTCATAATCTGAGATTCACCTGATAAAATATCCGTGCTCGGCAGCAAGGCCGATCTTTTCACATGGCGCAAACCATTCAGCAAGTGTCTTTCGTCCTTTTGCACTGACAATGAATACCATATTGTTCTTATCCCGACATAAGGCATTAAGAGTTTCGAGGCATTTCGAAGTAGGACTCTTGTCAACCGAAGCTTGAGGCATTAAAGTACCATCATAATCCAGAAGAATAGCTCGAGATTTCGTTCTCTTGTAAGTTGAAATTATGTGCTCCATTGCGAGCTTCCTAAAGTTGGGATCAAGAGCTACAACTCTAAAACTTAAACCAAACCCGATACCCCAACATCGGTGCCTCACATGGTCCCTACAAGTCCTCTCCAAATCTTGAAGGAAACTCCGAGCCCAATACCCGACATCGTGCGAGCTGACATATCTAAAATGCTTCTCATGGCGAAGCTCCTTTTCGGCCTCTTCAATCTCCAATGCACATTCCATTGCGTCTGCTACAGCATCAATATTCCAGGGATTAACTCGGATTGCTCCACTTAAGGATGGAGAGCACCCGATAAATTCGGAGATAACCAACATACTCTTCTTTGGTGCTGATGATTCACACCCCAAAATTTGATCCAACTTATCGTTTCCTTGGCGACTGACAATGTACTCATACGGAATGAGATTCATACCATCTCGAACAGCAGTGACCAAACAACACTCGGCAACAGTATAATATGCGATTCTCTCGTAGAATTTTAGTGGTTCCTCAATCAACACAACTGGCTCATACCCAGGCTTCCCAAACATTTTGTTAATCCGCTTAACAGTTGCCTTCGTCTCGTCCTGAACTTCTTTCACATCTTTCCCTCGGCCTCTCGCAGGATTGGCGATCTGCACCAATACTACTTTCCCCTGCCACTCAGGGTGTGTGATCAACAGCTGCTCCATAGCCAATAGCTTCAAACTTATCCCCTTGAATATGTCCATGTCGTCAACTCCGAGCAACATTATCCTACCCCGATCGCGAAATTGCTTAATAAGCTCACTAACTTTCTCCTCTGTTTTCTGAAGACTCAAAACAGATTGAAGCTGACCCATATGAATCCCAACAGGAAGGATCTTGATACTAATCGTTCGACCGTAGTACTCTATCCCGATATACCCCCGCTTCGACTCGTACGTTAGACCGAGCATTCGACTACAACAAGATAGAAAATGCCGAGCATAATCAAACGTATGGAACCCTATCAAATCCGAATTCAAGAGGGCCCGCAAGAGCTCCTCCCGAATTGGGAGCGTCCGATATATCTCCGAGGACGGGAATGGACTATGCAGAAAGAACCCAAGCTTGACCCTATTGAATCTCTTCCTCAAGAAAGTAGGCAACACCATAAGATGATAATCATGAATCCAAACAAAATCATCCTCAGGATTGATCACTTCCATAATCCTATCAGCAAAGATCTTATTCACAGAAACATAAGCCTGCCACAGCGGCCGGTTAAACCGACCGCCGAGGTCGGGCGACAGCGGGAGCATGTAATGAAACAGAGGCCATAGCTGCTGCTTGCAGAAGCCATGGTAATATCTAGTGTAAAGATCTTGTGTGAGAAATGTGGGAACACATTTAAAAGTTTCCAAAAGTATTTGAGAGACCTCATCTTGTTCATTTGGATGAACATCTTCCTTAAGACAACCAACATAAATTACCTCAAAATCATCGTCTCCTAAGCCATCTTTCAGCTGGAGGAGGAGTGAATTCTCATCCCAACTGAAGGTCCAGCCGGCGGAGGCGGTGGATTTCCGGTGGGCTCTGATGGGGAGCTCATTGGCGACGATGATTATCCGGTCGCGTGGGGCGGAGGAGGACGACGGCTCCGACGACACGCTCTCCGATGGGTCGTCGTCGACGTCGGAGATTAAGCCGGCGACGGTCATAATCCGCGGAATCTGGCGGTTCATACGGCCGAAAGACGGCGATTCTCCGGTGGCGAGCTCGAGTAAATTAGAGTACGACCTGGAAACCATTGTTTGGGCCTTTGGGGACGGATTTTTCAGAGATCAATCCATGAAGTAGACGAAATGGGTATTCTTTAAAACCCCCCAAAATCGAAGCAGAACCAGAAACTGAAATCTGGGGTTGGAGAAAAATTGGAAAAGAAGCAGAAATTTGGGGAACCAGATTATGGGGTTTGGTTCTAGGAAGCTTCCGAGCAAACCCAGACAAGAAAGAAAGGAGAAAAGGAAGAACAGTCACTCACTTGCTCTCTCTCTCTCGTGTATTGACACACAAACAGTACTGAAATGAAAACCCGCAGAGACCCAGAAGCCAAAATATCCAAATTTCAACTTTTATTAAAAATATGCCAATTTGGAGAGGATTTACAAAAACGTTCAAGTGGTTGGAAGAAGCATATTCTGAATTCAGTGACCCAAAAGAGGAGAGAGAGAGGGAGAATGATCGGATGGGGTCAGATCGGACGGCAGAGAATTAAAGAGTGGCTTTGGATTTTGGTACACTGGAAAGCACCGGATAATCTGCCATCGTTCGCTCGCTCTTTGTTCTTATCCGTTTCTTTTTTTCTTTTCCATTTTTTTTTGTTGCCCCGTTGGTGAGTCCGCCATTGCCATTGCCTCTGCCACGAGCATCGAACTGGAGAGTGGGACCCACGGGGGACGGGTTTTTGTCCCTCAGATATATATTTATATATAAATTATGTTTGACAAGAAAAATAAAATTATGTTTGAAATTTTTATTTTATCGAAAAGAGAAAGAGAAATATATTGGGTTAAGTTTTAAAATAATGACATTTTAAAAAGAAATTACAAAAATAATGGTATTTTAAAAATAATAACTAAATAAATGTAAATTAAATAAATAAATACAAAAGTAAGTTAGGTTTTTGAAACTATTACAAAAATAGGTTAGGTCGAAGGGGGGTCAAAACTCCCATACAATGGACGCTACTCTCGTGCAACGTGTATTGTCTATGTGACGGGTCGGTTGTCGTTGACGTGGACGCGACTTCCAAACGGAAGTCGCAGGCGATGTACGAGACTTCCTCTTATTGAAGTCGCGTGCATTGCATGCGACTTCAATCATATTTTCCTTTTTTTTCCGCTGAAGTCGCAGCCATTGGCTACACGGGGAGCCACGTCAAACCGAAGTCGCAGCCAGTGAAATCGCGGCCTAAGATCGCGATTTCATCTGACTGCGATTTACCTACCCTATTTTTGGAATTAGTTTTGATCATAAGCTACCTTTGCCATTTGTTTTTAAAAAGTAATTATTTAAAAAAAATCCAAATATATTCGGTAACTTTTCTATTTTCTCAAATTTTCAAAATTTAAAAATATATATAACATGCATGTTATATCTATTTTTTTTATATTTATTATGCATTTTATAAGTAGAAAGATCGATAATATTTTTATCTAAGTTTAAAAAAATATAAGAAAAAACTTGATTTTGCTGTTTCTGAAATTTCTACACAATTCTGACGTTTTCTAAAAATGAGAAACAAGAAACATGAAAAATTATCAAGTGTTTACATTTCTAAAAAACTCAGAATGAGAAACAAAAACAATAAATGGGAACGTTACCAAATAGACCTTAAAGTTACTAAAGGCTTAGTAACGTTCTCGTTATTTTTTCTATTTTTTAATTTTTAATAAAGAAAATAGAATCGTATAGCCTAATACTCATGAATATTCAAGGATGATCAAATAATATTTATATTTATGTATTGTAACAAATTAGAAACGGAAACAACAAGTTTGTTTTGATTGTTTCCAAAATTTCAATACAATTTTGAGAATGTTTCCAAAAAAAATAAGAAACAATAAACATATTTAGTTATTATGCTTAAGTTTTTTAATAAACTTTGGAAACGAGAACAATAATTGGGAATGTTACCGCCCTAAATTTTCATCCATAGTAGCTCTTTAAACTAAAAAAAAAGTATTAATAATAAATCTTTAAATTTTAAATCTTATATCTCTAATGTCTAATTAGTTTCTCAACCGTTAATTTTGTATCTAATAAATCTTTAAATTTTCAATTTTATATCTAATAACTATCTAACTTATTATAAAAAAATGAAAATAAAAAATCCAAACTTATTTGATATTTCTTAAATTATATTGATCTATTAGATACATAATTAATTTGGTGTAAATATAACCTTTAGTGAGGGAGTTTAATAATTTATTAGGGTACTTTTAAAATACAAAAATTTATTAAATACTAAATAAAAAAATTGTGAGAACTTATTAAATAATATTACACTTTTTTTTCTTTTGAGTCTAAGAAGAGCTCATAACTTCTTGGTCAGAATTAAGTATCAATTATCGTTGAGTAAAATTTATATTAATAAATATTTTTATAATTGAGTAACTAAAATAACATAAAAGTTAGAAATTTGGCAATGTACTAAGACTAAAAATTTTAAAAATTAAAAATCTATGAAATAATTTGTAAAGCTGAGAAATTAGACAGTTGTGATTAAATAGAACCTTTTTCTTGTTGTTTTTTTTCCTTTGGAAACGACGAGTTAATAATAATAATTATTAGTTATTGAACAGCTCGTAGCTAATTGGCGTTTTGCCTTTGTAAAATCCATGTAGAGTAGGCGGGGAGAGGATTACGTGGCGACGTGTCGACGCTTCGTTTTTATAAAGTACACACACCTCGGAATTGATGTCTCTCACTTTAGTCTCATCGGTTTTTGCGGGCTTTCACGAAATTCTTCCAAAATTCACCCTCAGTCGTAGGTTCCCACGTTGAGGAAAAGAAAAAGAATTTATAATAGTTTATGGACAAATACATTTTTGGTGCTCGAGATAGGTATCTACTCCATCCCTAAAGTTTCAAAACGAACATTTTTTATCCTTGAGGTCTAAAGTAGGTGTCAACTTTGTCTCTGAAGTTTTAAAATGAACATTTTTGGTCCCTGAAATTTGAGAAATAGTTCTAAATTGTCCCTGATTTTTTTTTACCGTTAATTAACTAATATTAAAATGATGTGGCAAATTACAATTAAATTGTTTATTGTAGTTGCTGATGTGACAAATTATATTAATTAAATAATATATGTGTGAGTGATGATACTTTATCTCTCATCTCCTCATCTCTCCCTCTCTCTTCTTCCTACCCTTTTTCGATGACCACCACGTCTTTGTCGTCGTCGTTCGCCATTTATATCGAACATATATTATTTAACTATAGAATTTACCACATCAACAACTACAATAAACAATTTAATTGTAATTTGTCACGTCGTTTTAATATTAGTTAATTAACAGTAAAAAAATCAGAGGCCATTTAGAACTATTTCTCAAATTTCATGGATCAAAAATGTTCATTTTAGAACTTCAGGGATCAATTTGACACCTACTTTAAATCTCAATGATCAAAAGTGTTTGTTTTGAAACTTCAGGGACCAATTAGACACCTACCTCAAATGTTAGGGACTAAAAGTATTCATTTTGAAACTTCAAGGACCAACTAGACACCTACTTCAAACCTGCGGGACCAAAAACGTATTTTGCCTTAGTTTATAATAGACATAGACTATTTCTTTCATTGCCAATTGATTTTGAGATGGAACCCATGAATTACGATTGAGTGGAGATGTTAAGGATGAAAAAAAAAGACATTTATAATAAACATGAACTACTCTCTCATCGCAAATTGGTTTTGAGATGAAACCCATGAATATTAATAGTGCTTGTCTTCGTTGGTTTTTGTATTTTTATATTTTATTTTCCGTACTAGTATCTTCTAAAAATTATTTTTCTCTTTTTATTTTTATTTTTTATGTTATTAAAATTTTAGTATAACACTTACTAAATTTTCTAAAATACAACCATAAATTCCTGTTAAAATTTCATCAATAGAGATTAAAATGGTAATTTTTAAAAAGTAGATATAAAAAAATGGAAGTTTTGAAAGTAAATACACTCAAACGGACAAAAAAAAATTGAGACTACAACACTCAAAATAAACCAAAATAGAAGGTACACTTGGTAAATAAATTAATTCTATTTGACCAAACAAAAAAGTCGCGTGGACGCAGAAAAAAAAATTGTTACAGGGGAATTAGATTATTTAATATATATATATATAAGAAAACTGAACTCAAATCATATAAATGATTATTTAACATAAATCTAATTAATGGTCAATAGCTTTATAAGTCAGATGATCATAGAAATACGAAATAAATAAAATTGTTATCAGAATAATTTAAAATGTTCATTGAATTAAACAAGTCAAAATCCAGTGCAAGAGAATAGTAGTCAGTTATTTCTAGTAGACATTAGACTGAAAATGAAAGGTTTTTTTTTCTTCTTTTTTCAGAAAATGAAAGATGGCTGTATTTATTTTGTAATGTTTATTTACAAAAATTAGGAAATTATATATGTTTTCTAGATTTATTCAACTATATATATATATCTTGGTAAAATGACATTCTTACGATATCAAATTAGCATTAAAAGTTTTAAATTACAACATAAATTAATTGAGTAAAATAAAATAAAATATTATTGGTTTTCTTATGAAACACACACTTGAATTGGTTTACAGGCATAGAAAAAAAAATTATTCTTGGATAGTGAAAAGTAAAACCTACCTCAATTAGAGATTATTATGATTGTTATAAACAATCAAAGTTAGATTAATTATTAACAGTTATGATTAAAATCTTTCATCGTGATTAAATAAAATAAAAATATACAAATTATAATCAGTGATTGGTAATTTTTTAGAAGATATTGCAGTTTTAAAAACAAAAGAGTGTATTTATAATTACTTTTATAAAAATAAAAATTTGTAGATATTTTAGAAAATGACCCCATGGCCCTTCAAATTTCCTTGGATAAGGTGGGACATCCAAAAATGCTCAAGCATCTGTATCTATCGAGCTATTACGAAATTCAACCAAAATATGTCTATATATATATATATATATATATATATATATATATATATATTATATACACAAATATTACCTCAATTATATTTTATAATTAAAAATAAAGTCAAATCCTGCGTATCCAATGAGGAATGACAAAATAATCAAAAGAAAATATTTCTTTTATTTTTTAGAAAATGCTGGTAAGTGCATACAAGATAGGCCTTCATTAGTTACACCTTAATATTTTTTTTAAGTTCAATAATACGTGGGGACTCTGAATTTTTAGTCGATAAGATATGTTCTAACTAGTTGAGTTGAAAAGTTTACGTATGAAGATTGGAACATCATGCACCTTGATCTTTTATAAATGTCTGAACACTTCTAAATGAGAGAAATGAAATTATAGAAATTTGAATACAGAATCTCCTACTATGATATCATGTTAAATATCAAGGTGGAGGAATTTGTGAAGAAAGATATAGGGCATTGGTGAGAGATTTTTTAATACAACATGTGAATGTAAAGATTTAAACTCACGATTTTCTGGTTATAGATAGGTATCTTAACTCGTTGAGCTATGTTCAACTTCACAGCATTAGAGGAAAAAGTTGTATGCACTACGTTGTAAGGATTTTGAGATATAATAAAAATGATGTGAGTTACTTATTCAAAGAGAGGCACAATTTATAAGATGTGTGAGAATTTTCTCTATCGTTCTTTTGTAGATATCTCTCCCCTTTCATAGTAGAAACTTATGCATCTCGATATAGCATAGTCAAAATAAAACTGTGAAAGTACGTATATGTAAAGCTTAAGTTTGATTGCTCTCATCTCTTCTAATGTTGGTCTATATTGTATGTTAAAGGAAATTTAAATCACTAATATATTCATTGAATTTCAAACAATTTGGTACCGAATTAGGTATGAAATCTTGTGAGATAGTATGTTCAGGCGGACTCGATGGGTGAACGGCAGATTTTGGATAAAAACTCTAAGATTTGGTTGCATTTGAGAAATGAATTTTTCAATTTACACTTAAGTCTATAAATGATGTAAAATAGAATTTAAGCGTCAAAAAGAGTATCTTAATATTAACCAACTCAATTAAGGTGTGTGAGTATATATAGGATTATATGGACAACTCTTTGAAGTCATATATGGTAAGTTAGGGGTTAGATTTCTAGATCTAGATTTTTCTTTTGTTAAATAATTAATGAAAATTAATAGAAAAAGTTCAAAGAGATTTTTCTAATGTAAAATTTAAGAATTCAAATAAAATATTTAAAAATTTAACAAGTATAGGTGTAGCTTGATAGTTGAGGTCTCTTTATTTTATTTAGGAGATCGTGGGTTAAAATCTCTATTTTATGATAATAAAAAATATTAATAATATTTTATTAACATGTTGGTACACGTGGCAAACTATAATTTACCCTCAAACAAATATTTTTCAAAAAGCCAGACACAATTGAACTTGTCAATGGGAAAATAACCATAAACAAGTAAAAAAAGTTAGTTTAAAATATCTTTTGTCCACCCATACCATTTAATTTTTTTTGTCTATCTACTTGTTTATTATGTTTTTTAGTAGAACGTGGGGTGAAATTTTGAACCAACAATTTTTTTATCGAAAATATATACCTCAATTAAGTTTGAACTTTTTTCAAATTGGCTGGTCTACCCTCTTTATGTCACCTAATGTTACATGTTGCACATCGTCACATGTTAATCTAATTAAATACCACACGTCAATATTTAAATAATAGTATTAACCACGTCAACTTATTTTGAATCAAAGAAAAGTTTAACAATACAACGAAATCTTATAAGTTAATACACTAAAGAGACGCCAGAGTAAGAATTATAATTTAACCTACCATATTTTAAACCAATAAACCAATTTGTTTTCCCAGCGTGCTCATATGGATCACATGCACAAAAAAAAAAAACAAAACAAAACAAAAGTTAGGGGTAAAATATTTAAATTTTGATTTAAATATTATTTTAATCTATGTATTTTTTTTATTTTTATTTATATATGTTTATTTTAATCTATATATTTTAGCTCCTATACTTTTAATTAACTACAAAAGTTTTATACTTAATGTTAACTACATTTTTAAAAGTTCAGTCAATGAATTGTCATATTAAAACTATAATTGAAAAAAATGAGATGAAAATAAAAATTAAAAATATATAAATTAAATTACACGTTTTGAAAGTACATGTATTAAAATAAAAAATTTAAAAGTAGATAGACAAAAACATATATTTTAAAATACCATAATCAAAATAAACAAATGTTTAAAAGTAAAAAGAATAATATTTAAACTTTAAATTTTTAT
This sequence comes from Momordica charantia, assembly GCF_013281855.1. NCBI lineage: Eukaryota > Viridiplantae > Streptophyta > Magnoliopsida > Cucurbitales > Cucurbitaceae > Momordica > Momordica charantia. The sequence goes on along the minus strand of NW_028275167.1, from coordinate 23,897,875 downwards.
AAATAGAGAAAAAAAAAGGGGAAAAGTACATTGGAGATTGGGAACAGCCAGATAGAGGCACCAGAGTCCAGCTGGAGGTCACATTGACCGAAAAGCCACGTCATCCTGAATGGGCCCCACATCGAAATATAATTATTATTGTTGTACAACAAAAGTGGATAATGTACTTAATCCATGCAATAAGGTCGTTTCTTAAATCTGGATAAGGACGGAGCACAGAGCGGTACACGTGTCATGCTCTGACGAATTCCTCTATTATGTTAAATATTGTTTATTCAAAAAGGGTAAAATGGAAATTATGAATTATAAAACCAAAAATACAGCGGGCAGCAGCACGTTTCTCAACTAAACCAGATAACGTTTATATTAAATAAGTTTCTACCCTCTGTGCTGCCACTCCACCGTAATATGGTACTCCTCATCACGTGGAATAATTTCTGGCCGTTCATTTGTCCATTTCCAACAATAATTGAGACAGGTCACATATTTTACTTTGGATGATGCAATATTTTAGGTAATTTAACCTCTATACTTATTTATAATAATTCAATTCATGAACTTGATTATGTAATAATTAATTTCTACGATTTAAAATTTATAACGATTTAACCTCTATATATTGTAAAATTTATAATGTTAAATGATAAATTTAGTCAACGTGGTTTTAAAAGTTTCTGTTTTATCCTGCAGTCAAGTTAAACCTTACCTTTTTTACCTTCTATTTTTTACTCAACATTAAATCCTAATATGGTCAACTAGCACCACTAGACAATTCGTTGTTAAGTTAAAAAAATGTGTTAATATGATAAAACATGCATGATTCATGAGGTTTGCCTAGACCGCATCAACCAAATTTCACTTTTAAAATCTTAAAAATCGGATTAAAACTAAACTCAAATTATAGAGATAAATTGAAACCTTTAAAATTTTAATGATTGAATTAAAATTATGTCCAAATCACAGTGACAACATTTTTAATGTAACATAAAAAAAATTATACAGTTTTCATTTACATGACTAATCAAAATTTATATACGATGAGAATAGTGTTGTTCGAAGCCGTGAGTAGTAGGTTAGATATTAAGTTTTGAATATATTTTGAATCTTAATAAATTATTAGTGAGAAATTAAATTAATTTTTTTAATATAAAATTTAAGCAGTAAAATAAATATTTGAAAGTTGAAAGACATAGAACAGTTAAGAATTTATGCCTAAAACTTAGAATCATAATAATGTAAAGATTTTATTTTTTAAAATATTATTTTGATTAATTATGAGATACAAACTTTAATATATTCTATTTTTATTAACTCAATTGATACTGAACTTTGATATATTTTAGTTTACTGCTCTTCTTAATTTAGTTCTTAAAAATCTTATTATTATTCTTTTTAATACCATGTATGAGGTAACCATCATGGTGGTTTATTAGTTCAAATAGATTAGGCTTAATTAAGAGGAAATCCTTATCTCTTAATTTTTACGGGATATCGTTTTTTTTACTATATATTCATATTATGTCATTTTTTTCATTGACTCGTGTTTTGGATTTTAACGGAAAAATTGAATTTAAAACATTAAAATTTGAGAGGCTAAAAATATAACTTTTTAAACTTAATAATTAAATTAGAGACGAGATCAAATTTTATGGACCAAAACTATATTTTAATTTTATTTTATTTATAAACAATTTTATTAATTTTTGTGGTTAAAATTTTCATGTTACATTTAGCTTAAATCTTAAATCATCCAATTTGTAGTTGATGTATGTGATCTAAAAATGCAAGATTATGTGATGCCACAGGAAAATCTAATTAAATATACTACAAAATTTGATGACAAAAAAAACTATTATATAAACTTTAAGGGTTGTAACAAAATATTTTTTAAATATAAATAAGATATAAAATAAAAGCCAAAGTCAACAACCAAACAAAAATTTTAGCCTTTTATTGTCTTGCACATCCTACTTCAATAAATATTGATAAGCTATATTTTTTTTACTAATAAAACCATCTCTCAATTTCTAAATTACTAGGCATGTGACTACCAATTAATTTTAAAAAATCAACTAATTATTTTATCTCTCTCTTAAATATAGTTAATAATTACTATACGGAATATAAAGGGTATTTTCTACCGATTTTAATTAATTATCAATGTTGGAGGCGAATCCTGGCCTGCCACGTGTCATGATCGAAAAGGTGAGTTGATTAAACACGCGAGCGAAATGGAGAAAGCAGCTCCAAAATACTCAGGTCGGCAGTCAGGGTAGGACCTATAGTGCCGAGCTGAGCTAATACAAAGTCCGTAACAGTGTCCCTTCCGTACCCGACAACACGCCGCGATTTTAGGGTTTGTCTGAACCCCTGTCGGGCCCAGTTTCTATAAATAGAAACATTTGCCTTAAGTGCAAGGTACGAAATCCCAAGTAGACTCGGCAGGTTAGCTCGGACTAGAACTAACTTGCTCGTCGGAGTGCTAACCTTGTTTTGCAGGTCTCAAGAAGGGTTCAGGGAAAGTGTGGGATCATTGGCCATAGTTCGTCCTGAGCATTCCGATCTAAATCGTATCCGAGCTCAATAGATTTCGGGCTCAAAGATTTGGCGCCGTCTGTGGGGACGACATATCTAGAAGTCAGCCTCACCTTTTACAATCTCAGCCAATGGCCCAAACCCGCTCCCAGCAGTCACGATCTCAACTTTCGCCTATCCGCTCTCCTATGAGGGATGCGGTCACTTCCCGAGCCCATCCTCGACTCACGTATTCTCAGGTGGCAGGAACTCCCGTCGTCAAACAACGACCCCACGCGGGAGCGGTCAAGGAGAATGGAGGTCGGCCGGCCACGTCCGATCCCGTAGCAGTCCGGGACTTCCACCTCGCCTCAGATCAGTTTCCGCCACTGCCGCCCCGCGCACCTCGCCTCCGCGGTTGGGGAAACACAGGTGTACGTTCCGGGGCAAGTGCTAATGCAGGCATGGACCCCGTCATGGTAGCCGACGTGATCGCCGAGCTCAAGGAAGTCAAAGCAAGACTTGAGGCGGTTGAGAGAGGCAGCGAGGTGTCTGGCTCTTCCGTCTCCAGGGATCCCATTCGAGGAAAGGGACCGATGCATCCTACCCAAAGAACGGAGTATCAGTTCCAACCCCGCAGGGACGCCCGAGCTAGAGCACCCTCGCGAAAGCCGCAATGAGTCAGGACAGGCAGTGCCCTGGGAGCACAGATTCACGACCACCCTCGGCGGGACGATCGGGTCGAGGGCCGGCGCCCGAGGATCCGACCAATCCGGACTCCCTTGGCATCTTTCAATAACTCCAACGCCCATCAGGGCCGAGGTGCTGAGATGCCGAGGCGACGAGTAGTGGCACCCGAAGATCGGGAGTATTTGGTTGACGATGAGGAGGAAAGCCCAGTGGTCGACGTTCAAGAGAGGTCCTCCCACGCTGACCATTCGTTTCGGTCTGAAGTAGACCTCCTCTGGGATCAGTTTCAGAAGGAGATAGAAGATCTTAAGCGGCGGTGCAGGCCTGTAGACCCGCATCGCGTGGCCGAGCAAGAGGAACCGCCTTTCTCCCAAGCGATCTTGGACGCACCTATTCCACCGAGGTTCAAGGCTCCGGTCATGAGTTCTTACGACGAGTCTGGAGATCCGATCTCCTACGTAGAGGTGTTCGAGGGGAAGATGGATTTCCTGGCCGCGAGCGACACCATGACGTGCCGAGCATTTCAAATAACCTTAGAAGGCTCAGCAAGATTGTGGTACCGACAGTTGAAGCCACGATCCATCGACAGTTATCAACAGTTGAGAAGGATGTTCATCAACCAGTTCTCAGCTCGGCAGTTGCTGAAGTTGCCACCCTCTCACCTCGGAATAGTGAAGCAACGGGACAATGAATCCTTGACAGAGTACGTCGCTCGGTTCATGGACGAGCATGTCAAAGTGGTAAGTTGCACTGATGACATCGCCATGATGTACTTCACCACGGGTTTGAAGGACAGGAACCTAACGATAGAGTTCGGAAGTCGACCGCCGGCCTCCCTGAACGAGATGCTCGCTAGAGCTCGCCAGTACATCGACGACTTGGAGTTGTGGAAAGCCAATGGAGCTCGACAGAGCAACCGTGGTAAAGATCGAGACCAAAGGTCCTCTCTTCCCAAGAAGCCGCGCAGCGATGGTTGGAGCTCGTCTCGACAGGCCGACGACAGTAAGAATAGAGGTCGTCGAGACGAGAAAGCCCCTTCAGACCGTCGAGGGCTGAAGTTCGACAAGTTCACTCCGTTGAATGCCTCAATTGCGGAGATCTACGCAGCGGCCGAAGACACCGACCTGGAGGCGCTTTTCGCAGCCCCAGAAAAGCTCCGCCGACCTCCAGGGAAACGAGACAAACGACTCTACTGCCGATTCCACAAGGATCATGGCCACGACACCTCATGCTGTTTCCACTTGAAGGAGCAGGTCGAGGATCTGATTCGGAGGGGTTACTTGAAAAATACGTCGGCAGGCGTGAAAGGGCGGAGCCAAAAGGGTCGGTTCAGGAGGACAAGCGAGAGAAATCGCCCCCGCCGAGACGGAAGGAAGATCGTCCCGCCGTTATAAATACCATCCATGGGGGCCCAAGTGGGGGACAGTCGGGGCAGAAGAGAAAAGCTCTGGCTCGGGAAGCAGCACACGAGGTCTGTACCTCGTACCCCAAAGAGCCTGTGATGCCGATCTTATTCGACGACCAAGACGGCAAAGGAGTGCACATGCCCCATAATGACGCCCTAGTAATCGCCCCACTCATAGATCACGTGAAGGTGAGAAGAGTTCTTATCGACGGTGGAGCGTCGGCCAACATCTTATCGTTCTCGACCTACACGGCCTTAGCGTGGTAGAAGAGGCACTTGAAGTTCAGCCTGACGCCGTTGGTCGGCTTTGCAGGGGAGTCAGTGAGCGCGGAAGGATATGTCTCGCTCCCTGTTACCATCGGCGAGGGAGATCAACAAATAACTAAAGTCGCAGAATTTGTTGTGATAGATCGGAGCTCCGCATACAACGCCATAATTGGTCGGCCCTTGATTCATGATCTAAGGGAAGTCCCGCCGAGGTGAGAGAGGAGCTCGTCGGTTTTCTGAAAGCAAATACTGATGTGTTCGCATGGTCTCATCACAACATGTCGGGCATAGACCCAAGTATAATGGTGCATAGACTTAATGTAGATCCTAGTTATAGGCCTGTGAGGCAAAAGCGTCGGCCTGTCGACGCCGAGCGAAGTAATGTAATTTGTAAAGAAGTCGAGCAGTTGATGCGAGCTAAATTCATAAGAGAAGTTCATTACCCCGCGTGGTTGTCTAACGTAGTTTTAGTGAAAAAGTCCAACGGTAAATGGCGCGTCTGCATTAACTTCACGAGCCTCAATAAAGCGTGTCCGAAAGATAGTTTTCCCCTGCCTCGGATAGATCAGCTCGTCGACGCAACGGCAGGACATGAACTCCTTTCCTTCATGGATGCTTACTTCGGGTACAATCAGATTCAGATGCATGTGCCCGACCAAGAGCATACCGCCTTTGTTACCGACCAAGGGTTGTATTGCTACAATGTCATGTCATTCGGTCTGAAGCATGCCGGGGTGACCTACCAGTGGATGCTCAACATGATGTTCGCCAAGCAAATCGGACGCAACATGGAGGTGTATGTAGACGACATGTTGGTGAAAAGTAAGCAGACGAGCTCCCATTTAGCCGACCTAACAGAGGCCTTCGGCGTGCTTCGAAAGTATCAGATGAAGCTCAACCCGAGCAAGTGTGCCTTTGGGGTCTCGTCGGGGAAGTTCCTCGGGTTCATGGTCCACGAACGCGGAATTGAAGCAAATCCGGACAAGATAAGGGCAGTCCTCGAGATGGAAGCACCGAGGAATGTTAAACAGCTGTAGAGGTTGAACGGCCGACTGGCAGCCTTGAATCGCTTTGTGTCTCGCTCCACGGACAAGTGCCACCCTTTCTTCCAAATACTAAGGAAAAAGGGTCGGTTCGAATGGACCGACGATTGCGAAGTTGCACTTCGGCAGTTGAAGCAATACCTCAGCTCGGCTCCCTTGTTGTCAAAGCCGCTGCCTGGCGATGCACTCTACCTGTACCTAGCAGTGTCGGAGAATGTAGTGAGCTCAGTACATATCAAGGAGCCGGAAGGGCGGCAGAGCCCTGTTTACTACACGAGCAAATCATTGACCGAGGCCGAGGCTCGTCACCCCTGTGTTGAGAAGCTGGCCCTAGCCTTGGTAACCTCGGCGCGACGCCTACGACCATACTTCCAGGCACACAAAATAATCGTTCCGACAAACTTCCCCTTGAGGCAGATTTTCTACAAGCCCAAAACGTCGAGTCGCCTGATGAAGTGGGCACTAGAGCTCAGTGAGCACGACATCGCCTTCGAGTCGAGAACGGCGTTGAAAGGTCAGGCAGCCGCAGACTTTGTTGCCGAGCTGACCCCACCCAGGCCAGGGGGCGATGTCTGTGACCAGTGGACACTCTATGTGGATGGTTCGTCCAATGAGAAAGGTTGTGGGTCAGGTATGCTGCTCCTCGACCCCGGCGGTCTTCGGTTTGAGTACGCACTTCGGTTTGGTTTCCGAGCTTCGAACAACGAAGCCGAGTACGAGGCATTGATAAATGGACTAAAGGTCGCCAGAGGGATGGGCGTGAGGCGACTTTTGATTCTCAGCGACTCCCAGCTGATTGTCAATTAGGTTACCGAGGAGTACTAGGTAAAGGAAGCTCGTATGGAGAGGTATCTGGCCAAAGCCCGAGGGCTCCTCGCCCAGTTTGAGGACTATGTGATTCGACAGGTGCCGAGGTCCGAAAACTCCAACGCCGACGCACTGGGTCGCCTGGCCTCGGCATACGAGACCGATCTACCAAGAACGGTTCCAGTTGAAATACTCGCTGAGTCGTCCATCGACCAGCCTGAGGTGATGAAGCTCCAGCCAGCTCAGCCTACATAGATGGACCCAATTAAGGACTTCCTGGTCAATGGCTCTGTCCCCGTCGATCCGAGCCAGGCCAGGAAGCTCCGACACCAAGCTGCTCACTACTTGATGCAAGAAGGCAAGCTCTTCAAGAGGGGATATTCCCTACCATTACTGCGATTCCTTGACCCGGAAGAGGCGAGGTATGTCATGCGCGAGATTCATGAAGGGGTTTGCGGAAACCATGGAGGAGCTCGGTCCATGGCCGCGAAGGTCGTCCGCTAGGGCTACTACTGGCCGACGATTGAGCGCGACACGAAGGAGTTCGCCAAAACATGCGACAAATGTCAACGCTTCGCGAGCATTTTGAGGCAACCCTCGGAGATGCTGACGCTGATCTCAAGCCCTTGGCCCTTCGCTCAATGGGGGATAGATCTAATCGGCCCGCTACCGACGGGGAATAGACAGTTGAAATTCGCCATAGTAGCTGTAGATTACTTCACCAAGTGGGCGGAAGCGGAACCTCTGGCGTCTATTACCGAGGCGAAGGTCGTCAGCTTTGTATGGAAGAGCATAATATGTCGGTTCGGCATACCGAACGCTTTCATTACTGACAATGGAAAGCAGTTTGACGGTGCCCGGTTTAATCAATTCTCTCAACAGCTCGGCATACGTCACCTCAGCTCGTCGCCTGCCCATCCGCAGTCTAACGGGCAAGTTGAAGCCATCAACAAGATCATCAAGCGTGGTCTGAAGACGAGGCTGGAGTCTCTGAAAGGTCGGTGGGCAGAAGAGTTACCAGAGGTATTGTGGTCCTACCGAACTACACCTCGCCGATCTACTGGTGAGACGCCATACGGCCTAGCCTTCGGGTCGGAGGCTGTTGTCCCTGCGGAAGTCGGCATGCCAACGCCCCGAGTTGAGAATTTCGATGAGCAAGCCAACAGTGAAGCCCTACTCATGAATCCTGACCTCCTCGAGGAGAAAAGATCTCACTCCCAGATTCGGCTAGCAGAATATCAGAACCGTATGGCTCGGTACTACAACGCCAGAGTAAAAGTCAGAGCGTTCAAGCCTAGCGACCTCGTCCTCAAGAAGGGTTCAGGGAAGGTGTGGGATCGTTGGCCATAGTTCGTCCTGAGCATTCCGATCTAAATCGTATCTGAGCTCAATCGATTTCGGGCTCAAACAATCAATAATAATAAATATATGAAATATAAAATATTGGAATACAAAATATCTTTTAATTTATAATTTATAATGAAATTTCTAATGTTTTGTAATTTTAACTGTATATTACTCCATAAATATAATTTTTCTTCTATAATTTTGTTCATAAACAATTAAAAATCCATGAATTCTTCTTTTTAGCTCTATGAACTATTGTTCTCAAAAAAGCTCTTCAATCTTCAATGATGTCTTAAGATGTTGGTGATATATTCAAGTTGTAAGGGAAACATATGTTGGATCTATATCTCGAATCCTAAGCTTACTCTCAGAGAACTCTTCAATATTCAAGTTGCAAGATTACATGTTGGATCTATATCTAGTGACATTACAATTCCACTTTGTGATATATCTCAGTCTAATTGTTGCTATTGTTTTTTTTTTCTTTTATAATTAGTGTATTTTTTTTATTTCAAATGTTTGGTGAACTTATTTATCATAATTATAAGTTTATGTTCTTTTTTTGAAAAAAAAAATCAGGTAAGTCAATACCTTACAAAATTTTTAATTAATTAAAATAGATAATTAACTATCAATAATATTAGGTTAGTAATCTAACAAATTAGAATACAGAAAAATTTCTTCATTTCATTCCTAGGAACTTGTAGAATTTTCAAATAGTTACTATGATTATAAATATAATTAATAAAATTAATTTTCTTTAGCGAAGTTGAAAATATATAACAAAAAAATGCTTAAATTAGGTAAAATGTATTTTTTAAAATTAAAATATAAAATAATTATATATTTTTAATTGTTATATTAAAAATAATGTAATTAAAAATATTGTATGAATAATGCCATGTATATGTACTTAAGAGATTAAGTGAATGTAATATGAAAAGTTAGTGTAAAAAGTTTCGTATTCATTCAAATAAATTAATTGTATAATTAAATATTTATATATAACAATATTTAATTATAGAATACAAAGTTTTGAAAATAATTTTTTAGTTCCCTCGATTTTCGTATCTTAAATTCATTTTCACTCATCATAAATAATAAAATATATTTAACATAACTATATTGTTAATTTATATAAATTTAAAGCGAGCAAAAAGTAAAATTATAACATTTATTTATCCACTCTCAAAGTTATATCTATTTAATTTTTTAAATAGTTATATCTTTAAATATTTAGTTTCGTGTCTAATAATTAAATTTATGGCATTAATTTATTAGTTTAATACATGACATATTGCTTATTTTAATTAGAGAATCAATTATGTGATTGAACATGTCAACTAAAACATGCAAGGTAGACTAATCTCAGATGAGTGAAGGAGCTAATTGTAGAGATAAATTTAGTGCTTAGTTGACCAACCTGATTTTTTCAGATGGCCAAGTAGACTAAATTTCATGTATTTTCTAGTTTATATGGCATGCTTCAATTGTCATGTCATGCAACATAACTCCTAAGTGTCAAACTGATCAAATAATTTTAGAATTTATTAGAAAAAAAACGAAAATTAAAAAAAATATTAAAATTTAAAAGACTAAATAGACTCACCCTTAAACTTAAAAAACAAATTTGTAATTTAACCTAATAATAAAAAAAAATCCCAAGGATAGAGAGTACGTGCCTCCTTTCCTGTTGTCTGTGTGAGAAAAAAGTGCTATAAAATTCTCTCTTTTTTTAATAAGAATTTTTAAATTAAATTTAAACTTTGTATATAGTTAAAATTGGAAAATTGAACATACGTTTTTAAAACTTTGCAAATGTAACGATTTGGTTGGTTAAAATTAGAGTAAATTTTTATCTATATATTAAGGGTAAGAATCCATACATTCGAGAAGTTGGTTAATAATAATGATAAGAGCTAGCATTTTGGAGTAACTGCATTTTCAAGTTAAAATGATAAGAGAGAGTTTTCAAGTTACCGTAATCAAATCTCAATGTAAAAAGTTGTTAAGCATTGCATAAGGAAATTCCCCCAAAAAAGAAAAAAAAAAAAAACATTGCATATGAAGAGATATGATTGCTGTCCCCCTAAACAAAGCCCTATGAGCTCTAATTAGTAATATTTATTATATGGATAAATTGCCTTGATTCAATCATTTTACTATTTTAGTTGTGTTATCCATAATGTCTTTGGCTTTCAATTTCAACTTGCCTCATAAATAAATAAACAACTTAATGTCACAAGAACGAAAAAGAAAAAGAAAGGGAAAACACAACTTAGAGTTTCAACTGCGAGTTCTTCATTTAGTTTCAACACCTCTCACAAATCTCGATATTTTTTTCATATTTTGAGAATGATCCCTATAAATTAACACAAATTTGTTAAACATACTGTCTTCATTCACATACTTGTAAGAAAATAACTCAAGATATATATGACCCAATAAAAAACTACTCCAAATTGATCTAAATAAATAAATAACTAACTAAACACGGTTAAGAATAGTTCCTAGGGACACTCTTTCCTGCTTTTTTTCAATACAACAAATTAGGAATATGAGAGTTTGAACCTCCGACCTCAAGGAAAAGAATTAAGTGTCAATTAACATTGAATTATGTTGGTGATACTCTTTCATGCTTACTCGGTATGTTATATTAATAAATATAGTTTTGTATCACATGCAAATGTAATTAATTTATTTGTAATTTTAAATTTTAAAATAATTATACCTTTTTTCAGGTGTTATTAAATTTGGCATGAAAGTTTACTAAATTTTGCTTCACACATCCAATAGAAAATTTCAAGTCTTTTTTTTTTTCTCCCAAACTCAATACCACGTGACAGCACATGTGGGTTTTTCTTTGTTAAATATAATATAAAAACTTATAACCAATCCAGATATATTTTTAAGAATATAAAGTTTTTTAAATCTAAAATGGTAATTAAAATATTGATTTACATTTTTATCCCTTCTGCTGCATATCAAATTCAATACTAACTTGGACCTAATGGACCTTAATGATTGATTGAAATTGGGCTAGTGAGTGCCACTGTGCTATTAGGCGTTTTTGTAAAAATGAATTTTCTCCTCTATGAAAAGTCATACTATACATCCATTTTCCTTGGATACTTTTTACAAATGTCCAAAATTAATTAAAAGGATGTTTGAAAAATTAAAAGAATATTTTTTGAGGTGACTCCAACGTCTCATTGATATGAAGTCTCTATGGTTGTTCGATCAAAAAAATGATCAACTTCGCGAACATCGGATCAGCTAAGATGAACTTCGGAAATTACCACGTAGAAGACTTGCAAAACAGAGTGAGCACTTCGACGCCAAAATTAGTGAATGTCCAAATCAACTCAAGAGAGAGAATCAGATTGTTCACGTACCTTAAAATGAAGCGGTATGGTTCTATTTATAGGCGAAGTCCCCGACAACGTTCCCGACAAGGCCTCAATGGCTCTTTAAGGTTGCCGTAAAACGTGGCGTGATGTCGCAGAATCTGTCGGAGAATGAGCTGAGCCGAAGTGGAAGAAAATAAATCAAGTGATTGATCTGGTCGGCTCGTCCGTTGGAGAAGGTCGATTCGACATGAGGAATCATGACCGAGGTGTGTGAGCTGAGAAATCACTTCCAACAATAGTCTTATATTTTTAACTGAGATAATCTAGTCTAATCAGAATATTAAGTAGTTAATTAATTTTTCATTTCTTAACAAAATGTAACGATGAAGATCAATTAGACATAAAATTGGATGGTAAAACCTACTGAACTTTTTATAATTCAAGAAATAGCTTTCTAAATTTTAGTGACCTATAATAATTCTTTTAAAGACATATACAACTATAAAAAGCTTAAAACTAAATTTAATTTTTTGTATCACAATCATCCAAGATTTTCAAAAGGAAAATATATATTTATTTTTAGAATGTATTAAAACTCTAAAAGAATCGAAGTAAAATATGAGAAAAATGTCTCCATTTTTGTCATTTGCTAAAGCTCCAAGTTGCTTGTTTCATAAAATAAAACCCAAATAGGGGCACTTGAAAATATGACCAAAAAATTCAATAAAATAAGCAAACTAGCACCCACATTTAGTTTTTTCAAATATAACATTTTTTTTCAGAAAAAATGGATGTCCAATTATAAAATTACAAATTTACCCTTTAATATATCTGATATATATCTGTAATATATCTGACCACTGATATAATAATGATATACAATTGATTTATTTATGGTATAATCATGATATCTACTCAACTTCTAACATGTCTTATCACTGATATACGTATGATAATCATTGATTTACCACGCTGATACAACACATATATATGTGATATGTATCTATATACAAGTGATATACCACTGATATAGCTATGTTATCTACTGATATAACTTCTTATATGATTATATGATTTACCACTAATATAACACTGATATATATTTGATATATACTTAATATGCTTCTAATTTACCACTTATATACCTCTGATATAACCATTATATCTACTAATATAACTATGATACATGTGTGTTGATATAATACTATTATATCCAATATTTTTCTCAGACGAAAACAATGGTGCAAAATTTTTTATTTTTTATTTTTGAAATATAAAGTTATTATATAAAAGATTTACGTGGACCATGCACGTCCAAAAAGACAAGTTAAAATTTTGATATACTTTATAAATTTAAACAGTTGATATCCCTTATATTTAGTATATAATTAATGTTATTATTGAATAAATAGGGAAATTGGGATTTTTGACCCCTTTCAATAACCACTTTGTACTTTTGACCCCATTTTGATTTTTACCTATTTATGACCCCTCCACCTCATATTTCTGACCCCTCCCCTTATTTTATCATGTAAATTGACTAAATTGCCCTAATTTCATAATAAATGCATTTATGATATAATAAATTTCCAACCAACCCACCAACCACCAACTTAACAATTCTCACTTTGTTTTTTCAACTCCAAATCACCACACACACGCAAGTCACGTTTTTTTTTCCAATACTCAAGATTTTCTCCACGTGATTGTTGGCCCACATTATCCAATCGATCGGTCCCCACATAATCTGTTATCTCGAATCCATTGTTTTCACAATATAGGTATGTCCATTTCATCATTTTAGAATATTGTACTTCTTCAAACTTGTAATGATACAAAATTTTATCATTTTTCTAAAAAAAAAACGTTATTTTACGGAAAACAGAAATGAAGTCTAGAATTTATCTTGGACCGGGATTGGTACCGGGATGAAATTTAGAACCGGGTTTGAGACCGAGATATAAGGTAAACTCAAGCCCGGTCTTTCATGTCCAGATACGACCGGGATCGGGATCGGGACCGAGATGGGGATAAACTGGGGTAGATCGGGATAGGGATTGGGACCGGACCGGGATAGGGACCGAGACCATGCAATATAAATCTTGAATTTTTCTTGTTTGTTTGTAAATTTATTGATTTGTATTTAATTATAGTGTTTTGGTCTATTTGCAGGATGCCTCGTCTTTTTATATCATTCGGTGGAGAATGGAAAGATATTGAAAAGGATTACGTGGGTGGTTGTATAAAAGGATTGACTGTGGATAGTAAAATCACTTATGCTGAATTTCTAGGACATGTATGTAGGCTAAGTAGTATAAATCCATTACAGGAAGATATCATAATTAGACGTGTATATAATTTTAAGGCGAAGGTTTGTGTAATGGAAATAACTGACGACGATGACCTGACTTTCTTCTTGACTGGTGAAGATGTCTTTGAATTGCCGTTATACATATCTACCTTGCCAAAGAAGGTACATCAGAATGAATCGTACATGCCTTCTTTCCCATATTATTTAGGCCAACACGTGTCCAATGTTCTTATTCCCTCAACTTGTGCCCCCCATTTGCAAAACCCTTATTTCCGAGACCCTCATTTTCAAGTCCGTCAGTTCCGTCCTCGTCGTCGAACCCCTCTTCTTCCGGCCCACCACCCCCTACTTTGGTCATATTGGTCATGATATAGCATCTCTCACACCGTTAGGGTCAAATGTTGTTCCTTGTAATTTGGGAGATGATAGGGCATATGATTGGGATGTGCCTGGCTTGTGGAATGGAAGTGAAAATGTGGATGAAGATAGTGATGAATCATATCGTCTAATGACCGACACGGAACAAGGAGACGACGAAAGGGAATATGGAAATGAGCACGCCAGTGATCGACTTGATGTGCAACATGAGCATGAAGAGGTAACAATTCATAATACAATGGCTGAATATCCTGTATACCGTCCTACGACCGACACGAGGTAGAAAGGTAGTATAGATTGTGGTATTTTTGCATGTAAATTTTTGGAATATCTTGTGTCGGGTAATAGTTTAGAAACTCTTGTTCAGGCTCAAGTGTCGCACATTAGAAGGCAGTATGCGACACAACTTTGGCATAATGAACCTTACTTTGAATGAACCATTTTTTTTCCATTGCATCTTTGAAGCTCGCTCTCGATGTTATCCAGTCTCGATCTCGATTTAACTCGATCTAACCCTCTCGCTAACTCGATCAAAATCGATTTCGATGTTATCCAGTCTCGATCTTGATCTTACTCGATCTAACTCGATATAAATCGCTCTCGATGTTATTCACTCTCCATCTCGATTTAACTCGATCTAACCCCCTCGCTAACTCGATCAAGATCGCTCTCGATGTTATCCAGTCTCGATCTCGAATCTCTGTAGTAGTATATACTCGATCAAACTCGCTCTCGATGTTATCCACTCTCTGTAGCAGTTCCTCCTTTATGAGAACACCCAACAACTTCTGTAGTAGTATATACATTTGTACTTCAGTATCTGGAATCTGTCTCGCTTTATGGCTTATTTTGTCTCGCTCTCGTTGTCTCGATCTCGCTGTATCGCTCTCCTTGACTCGTTCTCGATGTCTCGCTCTCGATATCTCACTCTCGATGTTATGCTCTCGATGTCTCGCTCGCAATGTGTCGCTCTCGATCTCATTCGCTATCCTTCTTTTTTTCGTTCGTCTCCATGTATGTATATTTATAAGATCGCAAAGATAACAACCTATCTTTCTCGCTATCTCGCTTTCTAAATTTCTCGATTTCTCTCTTTCTCGCTATCTCGCGTTCTAAACGTATGTATCCATACCCACTTATCTTATAATTAAGAGGTTAGTAAGAGGGAGGGTGGTTGATTAATTAATGCGCCCTTTCAAATCCTCAGTCCCAGCCCAGTTGTCTTTCCACCTTTCCAATGCAGTGATAAATTACTCTTCCTCTTCCTTCCTACCCGTTAACCCAATTTTCGATATAATTATTTTTTCAATTTTCCATGAAACCAACCAAGAATTTCTCTATATATAGATACCACAAAGTACACAACAACGACATCCAGATTAGAAGTATCTATCTATCTAACATTTATTAGAAGCAAACATGTCAACATCTTACGAGTCGGACGGTTCCTCTTCTGACGGAGCAACCGGTCCTATCTCAAACCATCCCTTCTCCTTCGCGGAGAGCGGAGTGCCAATTAACGGTCCTCTTCAACAAGCACGGGAAGAAAACGACCAGCTCAGGAGAGAGCTACATCAAACGCAACACGAGCTCAACAACACGAGGTATAAGTTAGCCCGGGATGAAGAAATGTGGGACTTGCTGGAGGGACTGCTGAAGGAGGAGAAGGAGGAACGACTTCGTCTGGAGGACAGGGTGGATCAGTTACTGGCCCGTCTACGCCGATACCGTAATAATAATAATAATTTGTAAAATCCCATTTTAGTAGTAGCTTATGGTTGTTGTTTTGTTTCAGCTACTAAAAAAACACTTTTTGTAATGGGATGGATGGATGGAGCCCCTGTTTCCTACTTTAATGAATCAATTATTATTATTTTTGTTGTTACTGCTTGCTTACTTTCTCAAAATTCTACAGTCTTCTTTCTCTTACACGCCCATTCTCGTTCGTGGTAATTTTCGTTGATTTTCGTTGTACTTCTAAAAAAATTTATCCTTATTGTCATCATGGTCGCTTACTTATTACGCTATTTTTCTTCTTCCACATTATTATATATCCACTTATATGCTGTTAATCGTTCACGATGACGTCTCATTTTCGTTCAAGCTCATTCTCGTTCAAGCTTATTCACGATCACTTTCGTTATTTGTTTTGCACTCTCGCTGCTACTTTCCACTGCACCCGTTTATTCTCAATAGACTGAAATCGAATAAGTACTAAAAAAAAATATTAGATGCAGCATTTCTTTAATTTAAAGAACATCAACCAACAATTGAAAGAATTAAATTTCACGTCTTTTCATTTCTCTCGCTCTCGTTCATGCACGCTTTCGATCAAGCCCATGCACGTTCTAGATGTACGCTGTCGTCAAGCTCATGCACGCTATCGCTGTACGCTCTCGATCAAGCTCATGCACGCTCTCGATATCGATCACGATCAACCTCATTCACGCCCTCGTCAAGCTCATGCACGCTCTCGCTGTACGATCTCA
The DNA here is from genome assembly GCF_013281855.1 of Momordica charantia. Taxonomy (NCBI): domain Eukaryota; kingdom Viridiplantae; phylum Streptophyta; class Magnoliopsida; order Cucurbitales; family Cucurbitaceae; genus Momordica; species Momordica charantia. The sequence continues at coordinate 23,881,274 of NW_028275167.1, read as the reverse complement.
ATCAAGCCCATGCACGTTCTAGATGTACGCTCTCGTCAAGCTCATGCACGCTATCGCTGTACGCTCTCGATCAAGCTCATGCACGCTCTCGATCGCAATGACGATCAACCTCATTCACGCTCTCGATGAAGCTCATGCACGTTCTCGATCAGATCTCGCTCTCGCTCATGAACGCTCTCGCTCTTGCTAATGAACGATCTCGATCTATAACATACTCCAAGTAGCTATCCATATCCATTTAACGCGCTAACGATCTCCTTCTTCTTCACGCCCTGTCCGTCAGCTTCTCTCCCTCCACGTCTAAAAATAAACTACCCAGTAAACAAACAAATAAATAAATAACTTATATGCGAACAAGCCCAAAAAAGCATTTCAAAACAAAGACCGATGGATAATGAAGTTTAAGCATCGACAGTCAGTGACCTGTAGATGACAGAAGCAAAACAATCCTAATAGTGAGAGAGAAATGGAAGACCGATAGATGCTGGAGAAATGAAGTTTGAAATAGAGTGTTTTCAAAAAAGGGAGGAGGGAAAATAAAAATTTGGTATATTAGGCCCCAAGTAAAGGAGGAGGGAAAACTAAAATTTGGATCAAGTTAAGGAGGGGCATTGGAGGTCATTTGGCAAAGTAGGTGATGTCAGCAAATGATTAGGAAACTTGTGTTTTGAGAAGGGCGATTAAAAAACTTAAAAGGCCCCTGCAGGAGGCTTATTGTGTCAATTTTCCCTTGTATTTTGTTAGATATGAATAGGTAGCTTGTACCGCAAGTAAGAATCCATGCACATGCATGAACAATAGGTTGCTATTCTTTCATATATGATTACAAACGTGTTTTATGTTATGTTACTGTTCATCAGTGACTACAGCTAAACATAAGTATGCTAAAACAAATTATGATAGGTCATATTTAGGTCCGTGGAAAAAAAATCGATACAAAGAATAATTACAACTAAAAAAAGGGTCTGCGAGCCCACATTTATACAGCATATTGACAACGAAATAAAGAAATGTTACTTTGAGTCAAAGTGTCCATCTTTGACCCAGTTACATCGTACTCGAAAAATCTAACACAAAATATGCCGCAATCTGTGAACCCGGCTTGCTGAGGTACAGTACGTCTTCGGACCCTCCATGGCACCGTGGGACGGTTAGGCCGAACTACGAGCATCCCGCTCCAATGAAGAATCACCGGGATTATCGTGCACATTGGCTTGAGCGCCTTCTCGAGATCATCCAACGGGGTGCTCGACTGCAGTGAGTCCCATACGGTTAGATCACCCTCCACAAGATCAATCCCGATCATGACCCAGTGGTTGCCGCCAATATTCATCGGCGTGTACACGATATCGGCCTCGGTCCATGGGGTGTCGTAGTCCGATTGTCGACCAAGCACGTACCAAAAGATGGTACGCTCTTGCCTCCAATCATACGTACATTTCGACGGTAGGACACCCGGCTTCATAGCTGCATATGGTTCGTCTGTTCGTCGTAGCAAGTTCTGAAAAAAAAAACCCCACAAACGTCATTCACGTATCGAAGTAATATCGTTCGTTATATGGGTGAAAGGTAAGCCGAACTTACAGATAGAAGTACGTCGCCTATTGCGAATCGCACGCGCAATAGATGTTTACACTTGTCAACCTTCCTTGCCGTTAACATCATGAGCGAATCGATATACTGCATGTAACATTATAAAAAGTATAAGTCTATAATTAAAAACAACTTTGCTGCTTCTAAACTTCACTAACCTCGTCGTCGAGTTGAAACTCAGGATCTAGGAGCAGGCCAAACCAACTCTTGTATTTGATCCCGACGGACGTTGAACGGGAATTGCTGTCGGTTGATGGGTCGTCCATCCATTTCTAGAACTCCTCGTCCAGGAGCGGTGGGATGGGGCATGTGGGGTCGTACGCTCGAACTTTGATACCACGTTGGCCGGTGGGCGTGTATATGGCCCGCAACTTCCACGGATATTTCCTCTTCCGAAGACCCTGGCCAAGTGGGCCTTCAATAAACTCACGTTCAACCTGTAACAAGTATAAAAGAAGTTCAATACAAGACTTAATGACGTTGGAGTTGGAGTTCGAAGTTGGCGTTACCTTAAAAACGGTCAAGTGTGGAGTTCCTCCATGTGATAAGGGTAGGGGTCGACTTTCTGTCCTATCAGTTTGCTTTCTCGGTGGCCCTACGGGTTGCGGTGTCGGTACGTTAACCATCTGCCCCTTACTTGCCTCCCCGTCACTGGCGCACGTACCTAGAGTAAGATCCTAAAAATGGACAAACATTTGCTTTAAGTAAATAAAGTTAGGTTAACGTAAAAAAGTTAGTATCGTTACAGAAATACCTCAATTACGTCGACCGGACTAGGGTGGCCACTTGGGACCTCCTGGGTAGCTCCAACAATGGTAGGAGAGTGATCCATCTCCACGTCACTCTCGTGAACGTCGGCGGGTTCTTCACAAGTCTTCGGATCCTCGTCCATCCTCAGCTCGTCCCCTGTCTTCGGCTCTTTCCCTGTCTTCGGATCCTCATCCATGTCCATATCCTCCTCGTTACGCACACTCGGATCACGTCCACCCGAAGAACCATCCTGATCCGGCACACCGCCCCTTCTATCATATTTATTCTGACCCTTCGACATAACCTACGTAATAAAAATTATAAATATAAGGATGTGAACAAGAAATTCAGATAATACAATACAATAACCCTTACCTTTGTTAGCCTCTTCATAAACTTCTTTATGTCCTTTATGTCAGTCGTCATGCCCGTTAGAGTTGTCTCAATGGTCGTCACTCTGTCGCCGAGCCTCCGCAGCTCCCGACTCCACTTATGCTTCGACTTCTTCTTCTTCTTCTTCTCCGTCCCTTTCTGTGGCAACAATTGATCTTGTCCTCCATCGGTCCCAATAATATCTTCTGTTACATGATCAACCACTGGGGAAGCATCCTTTGCTACATCATCGAGCTCAACTGGATCCCCAACCTCACCAGTAGCGGGAGACTTCTGAGCGGTGGAAGTAGTAGCCAGTGGTTCTGTAGCAAGTTCTGTGGGTGCTGGAGGTCCGACAGGGGCCACTGGTGGATGCATAACGCGAGCCATGTGCTGTCGTTCGACATCAGTCGCCTCCAAACGAACTACAACCTTCGACTGTATAACACAAATAGTTAGGTCAATTTTAATATTAAATATTAAAAACAATAAGAACATGTTGTACTCACCTTGACGTTCTCGAAGACCTCTCGCTCCAAAACATTAAAAGCACGCGAATAGGTGCAGGATCATCTAAGTAGACGAGGAATAGCATCGTCATTCAGCCTCAATGCTACTCGAGTCGACAAGGTTGATATTGTCTCGTATGCCCAAACCTGCAGTCACGTCAAGTTAGACTCTACGGTATTTCACAGGTACATAAATATATAATAAATTACATTTAAATTTCATTAACCTGAAAAGCGTATGGAAACTCATACAAGCTATACGTCTCAACATGGCTCGAGTCCATAGCGACCTTCTGTTTGTACGCCTCGACCTTGTCCTTCAGAGCGTTCTTCAAGCTCCAGAGAGTCCTTTCAAAAATCATTGAACTCCAGTCATAATTACAGAAAACTTCCCACCGATCCACAATCCCAAGGAGGCTCGTGTCCATTTTCTGCTTCCTTTACTTGCCCATCATGGCAAGCTCTATGTAGTACACTATAGCAATCTTCACAGCGTCCTCGTCATTTTCGAATGTGTGTTCTAAAAAAAATTTCTCCAACTCCGAACACTGTACACTCGCCTTGTCTTGAAAATACAGAATTCTAAGTCTCCGGTTACGAACATCCTCGTCTACCCTATTCATGGTGTGTCTAAGACCGGTTATTAGGTCGAACTCCCACTTCCCAAAAGAGACCCTATTCCCGAATAGGTTAAAGCTAATGAGGTCGTCTCTAGGTTCCTCCACCTCTCTAAGCAACAGGTGATGGAGCAACGGACCGTTAAATACAACGTTCATCCCTAAAATCGGACCAAAACATGTCTAACTGAGAGGGAGTTAACCTAGCCTTAATACGAGAAGAGGTTTTCCCTACGTGAGCGAGATTTGACAGCGCGGCCGAGAACCAGTCGTCTTGGTTGATCTTAAGTGTCATATCCATGTCTCCTGTAACAAAACAAAACAATATTGCTTAGAAACGGACCGGGTTGAAGCCTGAGATGGAATCCAGAAAGTCGAAGTACAAGATGGACTTTCTGGATTCTATCTCGGGCCTCGTCCCCGTCCATTTCGAACCGGGATGAGTCCCAAGATGGATTCCAGAAAGTCCAACCATCCTTCTTGAATCCATCTTGGGACTCATCCCGATTCGAAATGGACGGGGACGAGGCCTGAGATAGAATCCAGAAAGAAGGATGGTTGGACCTTCTGGAATCCATCTTGGGACTCATCCCGGTTCTTAATGGACCGGGACGAGGCCCGAGATGCTTTCTGGATTCCATCTTGGGCCTCGTCCCGGTCCATTTCGAACCGGGATGAGTCCCAAGATGGATTCCAGAAGGATGGACTTTCTGAATTTCATCCCGGTCCTACATCCACCGGGCTTAAAGCCGAGATGGAACCCTGAAAGTCAAAAATTAAAACAAAACAATGGAAGCAACAATAAATCAAACTTCATAATAACTTTGACTACTTCAGATAGAGCCGAAGGTTGAAATCATTCACACCCACGCAAAGAACGAAGAAAAAAAATGTAGAAAATCATTCACAATAAGATCGCGAGTTCGAAAGAAAAATTACCTCAATTAGGGAAGGGGGAAAGCTCTGATAGAGACGAAGTGAGGGAGACGAAGAAGAAACGACGGAGATGAACTTTCTGGTTGTGAGGGAGAGACCGGGATGAAGACTGGGATGGATAACGAGATAGTGAATGAGGGAGGGGAAGGACCGAGACAGGGAGGGAAAGGAGGGGAGAGCTGAGTTTGATTTCTTTTTTTAAATTGAGGGTAACTTGGTAATTTTACAAAGCAAAATAAGGGGAGGGGTCAGAAATCTGAGGTGGAGGGGTCATAAATAGGTAAAAATCAAAAGGGGGTCAAAAGTCCGAAGTGGTTATTGAAAGGGATCAAAAATCCCAATTTCCCGAATAAATAGTAGTGATATGGTAATCAACATTATTGATAATATTAGTATATTAATCAACAAATTGAAATGGTAAACTAGAATTTAAAGAGTTAACCACTAAAAATTAAACATTTGATATACCTTATATTTAGTATATCAGTTGCAAATATATTTAGTATTTCAGTTGGAAATCTATTTAGTATATCATAAATTATAGTTACATTTTATATATATATATATATATATATTATATGTATAATACGTACATTTGATGTATATCAGTAGTATATCTAATAATGTATATCATTGGGACATCTGATACTGTATATTATGGATACATCGAACGTATATCGAAAGTATGTCAGAATTATATCGGATATACATTAGATATAGATTGGATGTATATCATATACAAATTTACATCGGATGTAAATCAGATATAGATTTGATGTATGATATATAAATTGGATGTATATCAGATATAGATTTGATGTATATCATATATAAATTGGATGTATATCAGATATAGATATACATCAGATATATATCAGATATTATAAGGGTAAAATTGGAATAATAAAAATTCCGAAAATAAAAATTCAAATATTTTGCTATATTTGAAATTTTGAAAAGCTGGTGACATTTTTTTAAATACATAAAATATTTTTGCTACCCACTACAATTACCCAAGTAAATATAGATGGACGTAAAAACGATAGTATTTAGTAAAGTACTATCGTTTTTATAATATGTATATATGTTATATATATAAAAAAAAAGATTAACTAAAGATAAAATTTCCCCTAAGAGGCAAAGTTTTTGAAACTTGGTTGAACCGTTGTGTGCAAGAACACAATACAACCAATGAAACAAATTTTAATGTTTTAAGAGACAATTTCTCACCTTCTACTATTCTAAATAATCATATTTCAAATGTAAAGTAGATTTTTGAATCCCATATTGTTTTTCAACTATAATAATAAATCTCTAAACCTATTAATTTTTCTATCTGCAATTTTTCATCTTCTTCCTTAGGAAAAGTAGTAAACTCTATCACATATAGAGTTCTATCAATATTCATCCCCAATTATCTATGCATACCTATTAAAAAAAAACTCAAACAAACCACAAATATGTCAATTATATTTATAAATAAGTAATTGATGCATATCTAACTTAAGCATAGCTCAACTGATTAAGGTATATATCCTCGATTGAAAAGTCGTAGGTTTGAATCTTGACTCTCACATGTTGTTGAACTAAAAAAAAATAATCGATTCATATTTAATCCATCTAACAATCTAGACGAGTTGACCATGTAGCTATCCTTTTCATCATTCAAATCAATCTGAGATAATATACAACAATTATGAGATCAATAAACAGTCTCTAAATGCTACCATTATTTTCAAATCCCAAACAGCGAGGGTTAAAAATGGAAAAAGAATAAAAGTTTGCTTTCATCTCATCCAATTGAAGGAAAAAAGACAACTCTATCCAGACATATTTTAAAATGATTCAAAGTCAGTTCCTATAATTTCCCTTAAATAAAAAAAAACATTAAAATCCATTTTTGAAGCTTGAGTTGTCTAAATTCTAAAATGACGATGGGCCCAATTTCCAGCAGAACTAATCGGCCCATAAAGCCCATGAAAGCAAGCCCAACTGCCTCAAAAGGAGGAAGAAGACGACGACGCGCTGTCGACTATTATTACATTACATGAGGGACCCTCTTTCAAGTCTCAACTCAATAACTCACTTCCAATTCCAATTCCCAACTTCCATAACTGCTCCTCTCACAGAAACTCACATCCAATCCCTCTCTCACGAACGCACAACTGATCTTCGATGAAGTCACGGAAGCGAAGGCCGAAGCGGAAACCGCAACCGCAATGGCAATGGCAATCGCAGTGTCCTCCCAAGAAGAAGCTCCGTTCTCAGCTGCCTCGTCGGAAACGGACTCGGATTTCTCCTATTCTCTGCTCGCCGTCGTCGGATTCGGCTGCTCGCTGTAGGAGCTTTGGTTGCGTTTCTTCTTCCTTTCCTGCGGAGTCCAGTTCCGGTTCGTTCCACGGAGGAGGAGGAGGTGAGGTTTCTAGCCAACTCGACGCGGTTTTTCGATTGGAGCCTAATGCTGTGAGTGCGAGGTTGAATTTGAGGAAGAGGCGGTTCGGTTCTGTAGAATTGAATTTGGATGCAGCTTCCAATGGAGGAGCGGGAGGTTGCTTTAAGGAGGAGTGTGAGGTTAAGAAAGAGAGGAAGGAGGTTGGAGCGGGGAGTAATGTGGAAGTGTCTGAGTCGTCTTGTGTGGAGTCCAATTCTGGAGTTGATTTTGGTGTTCTCGGACGAAGTAGCTCAAAGTCGAAGAGTAAGAGTGATTCCAGGAGAAGTATTGGAGAAAATGAAGATCAAGCGGATAATGGAATTCTGAAGTTCGAAATGACTGATGCTGATGTCTCGTCGAAGCTCTGTGGAAAGGAAGCTGTTCCACTCACTCCTTGTTTAGAGTCTTGCGCTGAATCTGTCTTCGAAAGCGTCTGTTCGTTCGAAGAGAAAGGATTAGAGGTAGAGGAGAACAGAGTATGGGAATTTCAGTTACCTGAGATACCGAGAAATGGTATCGGCGAAATTTTCACTGTTTCGAGGTCGAACTCGACGATAGAACAGTGGCCTAACGGCTTGAAGTTTGAATCGGATCTTGCTTGCACGGAGCAATTCTCTTACGAGGATGTCTCGGAATACTCTAGCCAGGCGTTTTCCGAGCTTCAGTCAACTATGAATTCGGATACGGACTTCTCAGATTATACTCCTTCAATTTTCTTGGAAACCGGAAGCGAATTTTCAGAGAGATCGAACGAAGAGGAAGCTCCTTCATCAACATTTACCTTCTTGCTGCAGTACAGACGAGAGTTTCTAAGATTAACCGCCTCCCAAGACATTAGCACCACCTCGTCTATTGAAGAAGAGAATGTAGATCAATCTACGGTAAAAATTTTCATGCTTCCTTAGCGTTTCATCTTCAACAAACCTGCAGCTAATCAAACAACTTATATTTTTTTATTTAATTAATTTTAACTTAGATTTTGAGATTCGAAGAATTGGACGATGAAGAAAGCTATCAAATGCTCAGAAACAGAGAAAGACGGCAATTGATTATTGGCGACTATGTAGAGGAGTACCGCTCCACGACGGATTATGGCGATCTCATTCTCCAGCAACGGTCAAAAATGGTCCAATGGATAGTTGAAGTAAGTCCTTGATTTGAAACCAACGTGTTACTCTCAATTAATTCGGATGAGACATCGCACCGACAGTCGATTATCATCATTAATAGCTTGGTTATCTGAGACGTAGGAACTATACCACATTGTCATTTTTCAACGTGCACTGAATGACTAATTAATTATTACTATGGCATAAAATTAGTTCTCTGCCTCGTTTGATATGGAATTTAATCCATCAGTGTACTTTAAATGTGAAGTGTTCTCTGGAAAATTTTCGGTGGGTCTGACCAAAGAAAAATACGTTGAATTTGAAGTCCATGTTATCGGTTCTTCTATTTTACAATATTCACTGTTTACCATCTGATTGTTTATTATTATTCTTTTTTTATCTATGCAATTCCTATCACTCTCCCTCTTTAATTTAAATGTAGTTATAACAATATCCTGGTTAACAATACAGACTCAATACTGTGATACACTCCCCTACTTAAAGCTTGTAGCTCATGATTTCATTCATGTTAAATAGTTAAAAGCTTTCCAAGTTGTAAGAACTTTCTAACAAATGAGGCCTGCCACGCGCACAATGCATTTGGCATCTTGAATCAGTAAAGTCTAACAATCTGTCCTGTAACCATCCAACCATTTTTTCATTTCATTTTTGCTTCTGCTTAGCCACACTTTTATCTTAAGAATAATATAATACATATTCATAACAGCGAGACCTGTGTTCATGAGTACTGAGGTGGTTGGGACTTTCTTAGGATTCCAATGTAGTTTCATTTTCATCATTATCTCCAGTTTACAAAATACCTTCTTTAATTTATAATTTTGTAATCTTTTCGTAAGTAAAGTCTTATCATCAAGTTCATTATGTAACTTTATTTTGTTGAATGATGTAGCGATCAAAAGATACCAAACTTCATCAGGAGACAACATTTTTAGGAGTCGCACTCCTCGACCAGATTCTGAGCAAAGGATTTCTCAAGGCTGGAAGAAACCTTCAAATTTTGGGCATAGCATGTCTTACTTTGGCGGCTAGATTTGAAGAAAATCAGATATGCAGCAGGTGACTTTTTTTTTTCTTTCGTCTATTTGTGTGCATCTCAGTTTTTACATTTAACAATTGTGGTTCCTATCTACTATAACTTATATTTACCTTCATTAGTCTATATTTGATGAATATTGCTTGGGAAAAAGCTGTATGCTATTTGGTTTTCTTGCTCCAATCCAATTCCTTCTGATTATTGTGTCCAGTGACTAGTAGGTACCAACTCATTTGATCCTAACTCAAACTTATACTCAATTTTACACCGTTGGGGGTGAATAAAAGGGTGTAAAATTGAGTATAAATTCGCCGTGCCTCAAAGCTTCGCGTTCACATGAACCAAATAATACTGTCACATTGTGATTATATCATAGTTCCTCTTTAAGCCTGTTATGTAACAAATCATAGCCATAATAATGTCCATACACACCACCCGTATGGTACTGTAGTCAAATATTGCGACAATAATATCTTGCAGTGCTTAAGTTAACAACTCGTGCACAGAAGTGACCCGACCCACCAAGGAAAGATTTCATAGTGGACCACTTCAATCATATATGGTCAGATAATAAAATGATGATCCAATCGTCAATGCATCGAGGCTGTTATATAGAGCTCTTAAGTTGAGTCAAATGTAAATCAGTTTTGTAACTTTTTTTGTCAAACTTCCTTTTATTTGGTCTTCATTTATCTTTGTACTTGTACTTTACATGAACAAAGTTAAAAGCATCGTGTGTGTTCATTAAATGGAGCCTTGAGAATTCCAAGCTGGTGGGTCGAGCTCCGTGGATATATATTGAAAAAGATATGATATACTGATTGATTTTTTTTCGGAATTTCAGTTTGCGGCAAAGGAATTTCAATGTAGGGAGCAACACATATAGCAGATCTGAAGTTGTTGGTATGGAATGGCTTGTTGAAGAAGTCCTAAAGTTCCAATGTTTCCTGCCCACTGTTTGCAACTTCTTATGGTACATCCCTTGTCAAACTGTAAATAACATGCTTTATTATTTTCTCTTAATAATTTGGTGTTGGAAAATAATCATAGGTTCTACCTGAAAGCTGCTGGAGCTGACTCAGATTTGGAGAATCGAGCCAAGAACTTCGCATTGCTCGTTCTATCTGACCGAGTCCAATTTTGTTATTTTCCTTCAACTATTGCAGCTGCCCTTGTCATCCTGGCCTCCCTAGGAGAAAAACAAGATACACCACGCCAACGAGTAATCGAGGTAATTCTTTATCTATGTATTTACCCACAATGTATAATACAAATAGGTATCTTTAAATATAACAGAAAATTTAAAATTTTACAAGAACAGCTTAATCTGAGTTCAATCCAGATTATAATGGAAAGTACACTAATAAAACTCATATTCATACAATGTTTTGAAAATTGGTGATATTTAGTGAAATTTCTGTTCTTAATCTCCATGCATATTTCATTCTGTGCAACTTAATCTCTCTTAACTAACATCTGGTGCATTTGTTGGTTTCACAGACGCATGTCAGAACAGAAAACGATGATCTGCCCGAATGTATCGAGGTATGACCAGTCAACTAGATTAAAACTTAATTCCTGAATTCACTCTTAAAATCAACTTGAAGAAGTTACTGACATTGTACTAATTTTTACAGAGCTTGGAGTGGCTATTAAAGTTTTTATGATGCCTGACAGCAACAGCAAATAAATAATCTCTGTTGCGATTACAGTAGCAGTGAAGGTAACCCTTTCTCCCAAAAGCTAAGACATAAAATTCTGTGTTGTATAAAAAAAGAGATCATGGACTGTCAAAAATATCCTTAGGCCAAATAGTCCGATAATATTTTTCGAGTTTCTATACAAGGATGAGTCGAGTCTAAAGCAAATAGCATTTAATTTTCATCTACATGATTGAATAATTCATTAGTGTCGTTTATATTTAGTGTCAATTTACAAGTTGTATGTTGTTTGATAAACAAAATAGCCGTTTAATTTTTTCATCTACATGATAAGTTGATTGTTTGGTACCTCAGCTATGAAAACAGCGATTACAGTGAGATTTTTAATGCACCAAATCGATGTAAACTGTAAACCATGGAAGTCATTGCTCAGCTAACCTCTTCTATTTTTGCCATCTAATTACGTTTTGTGTTTATCTTTTCAGTTGGAAACGTCAGATTGTTGTTTTGATATCAATTCATTCTAATTAAAGCACCAAATTAAAAAAGAAAAAGAATAAAGTGATTCTAAATGGCAAAAAGAAACTGTAGAAATATATTTATAAGTTATAAATTACAAAAGTTAAATGAAACAGTATACAATCAAATATTGAAAAAGTAATATTTCTATAACATTTCAACGTCCACAACAAGAAGAGCTGTATAAAGAAGGGTAAACTCTGTAATTGGAGCACCTCTAGATGAAATTGTATCATACAGCAAATGAGGGGAAGCAATTTAATTCACAAGTGTGGGTTTCGTTTCATGCATATATGATTTCGGAATTTACTGTCTAGGTGAATTAACTGGAACTATAGCAGGCTCCCCCGGTAAAGGCTCGTCGAGATGGAGCTCGGCAAAGTCGTTAATGATCCCGGTTCTTTCGCGGTATATATTCTCCTTTTTCTCCTCCTCCGCTTTCTCGACTTTTGCCTTGGTCATCTGGGTCACTTCTTCAGCAGCTTTTGCGACTGCAGTTACAGCATTTGAAAACCATGATGCTCCAGTTAGCACATAATAGTTGCTCATGAGTGCGGTTCCTGCACTGCTTGCCTTCTGCTCGGCGACTGCGAGGGCAGTTTTCGTCTTCTCGGAAACCTGGAACATTTCGTCCATCTCCCTGACCTTTTCGTTTACCACTGCTGTTCCTGCAGTTATTTTCTCGGTTATGCCCATCTTGCGGTCGATGGAAGCAACAGTCGCAGAAGCATTCGATGTTAGGTGGAGTCGTTCATCGAGATCTTTTGCCTTATTGATAGCATCCTTCCCCAAGATGAAGCCCTTGGCAAGCATAGTACTTACCACATCTTCAGCCCGGTTCGGGGCAATCCCGGTAACAGTTTGCCTTTTATCCTTAAAAAATTTATTAACATTTAAGCAAAAGTAGGTAACTCAAAATACGTCTATCAGGGAAAAAGGTGAAAAACAAAAAACGCCCGCCTTCACTCGCACGTCGCTCTTTGTACAAACATCAACTACATACAAACAAATGACAAACAATAAAACAAAACAAAACAAAACACAAAGACAGCTACTCAAGTTCATATGCTTCCACTCCATTGAGGAGGAACAAACAAGTATTCAAAACTTCTTCAGACATCTGAAGCAAACGATCGAGCAAGGACTGAAACATGTGATTTCATTTGTGTGTGCAAAAGAATTCAAGGGACGACAGCGATACGCACATACAGGGGACATTCCATAGTCATATATACAAGGCAGAATATTACCATGATTGATGATAGAAATTCAGGTGGAAGATGGTAATTCTCAACCAGAGTAATTGTTACAGAGAGATCACCAATTTTTGCTCCCTGAGAGATGAGAGAGAGAAAGATTAACAAAAACAGGCATAATAATAACAATAATAAAGAGAGAAATGTAGGCAAAGGAACATTACTGTCAAAAGTATTGCAGTATCTGCCCCTTGGGAATCCTCATAAGTAACATAAGCAAGCTGAGTATTTTCAGTTTCTCTGTACCAAAAATTAAAAACAAAACCAAAAAAAAAAGTGATTCTTCTGCACGAATTTTCAAAATAAACCAACACTTGGAATTTTTATAATTACTAACCTCTGCATTTCAACATAAAGGATTTCACCAGAAAATGAGAAGAATTCTTCGATATCTCTCTCGGAAGTATCTTTTGAGATATTGCTAACCTTCACAGTTCTCATCTACATAGGGATTGGATCAAAACAAACAAAATTTGAAAATGGTAATGTTATTTCTTCACTTAAGTTTTAGAATCTAGTGCGAGTGATTTTCACTCCATTCAGTTCATCATTTAAAATAATTAAGAAATTAGAAATTGGGTTTTAGAGGTTGAGATTCAGAGAACTGATTTGAGAAGAAGGGAATCATTCGGGAGAGTCTCTTCCCATTTTTCTCTAGAGATTCCCTCAAGAAGCAAACAGAATTATAGGCATTCGTAGGAACCAAGGGAATTAGAAAGCAAATGTGGCATTACAATTACAATTAACAATTGGCGATGATGAATGCATCAGATTCAGATTCAGATTCAGATTCAGATCAGATCTGCGTGGAAACTCAAAGATTTGCAGAGGAAAAGGAGAAAAGGAAACTGACCGACATTTCTGAAAGGTGTGAGAAGCAGGAATCAGCGATGGCGGAAGATGAGAAGGAGCGGCGGCAATGGAGGAGGAGAAGAGAAGATTTTTGTGGAGAGTGGAAACAACAGATACGGTTGGTTGGTTTTGCTTTTGCTTTTGCTTTTTCATTGTTATTCACTACCAGCGTGGGACACTTCGTCTTTTGACTTTCCTTTGCTATCTCTTCTGTTTAAATACTATTTTTTAGGTTTTCTAAATCCTTTCCGTTCCGGATAAAATTTGTGTTATTTGTTTCGAAATTAGAACTAACATGGTCGTTTTTAAAAAATTTAGGTGATTAGGGAGTGGAAAAATTAAAAGGAATAAAAGTTGAAAATACACCCATCAAAATTAACGTTTTGATAATATAGATAACAAAATGAACATACGGGGATCAATAGAACTATATATATGAACTAATTAAAAACAATTGATTAAAAACAGAAAAAATAAACTTTGAAAATTATGTTTAGCTTAAATTAGAAATTTGGTAATGTAGTTTAGGAAATTTTTCAGTTTGCCTCCTTATGATTTCAAAAGTTCCAATTTAGTCCTTATGATTTCAAAAGTTCCGACTTCGTCTCTATGATTTAGTCAAATTTCACAAATTGTCCTTGTCGTTATTATATTGACAAATTTTTTTTTCAGTTAGTAGTTTTCTTTTTGGGTAACTTGACTATATAAAAGAGTAAAAACTAAAAGAAAATAGGTAGGTTTTTCAAGTGGGTAAAACATAATTTAGAGACATTTCTTTGTTCGTTAGATATGACCAAATGAAAACTAAGAACCAAACCACCATGACCAAATTGAAACTTTGAAAATTATATGGGTCAAAGAGTAAATTGAAACTCTTAAAATAATTGGGACAAATTTATAAGTTCACTTTATATTTATTCAGTCAACTCAAGGAGTTTATTACAAGGATCTTTCAACTTTATCTATAATAAATTTGTGTGGTTAATGCTCCTTCAAACAGTTGTATGCTTTTGTATTTAAAAAAGAAAAAGAAAAAGTTGTATGCTAAATGTAAATGGACTAAATGTGGGCATGTTAGCTCACCCGATTTTGTATATAGGTTATAATTTACTCAAAATAGTGACCATTCAACCAAGTTAGATTGGCTTGAAATATCAATCCTAATTTAATGGTATAGTTAAATCCAGCCACTAATATTCTTATCTAATAACTACCAGAGTTTAATTGCAACAATTTTATAATCTCGTGAGGTAATTCCTCAAATCGTAATTTAGTTGTGGTCTTGGTTTTTTTTCTCTTATTAAATTGATGGGCATGATGCCGACATGTGGAAAAAACACAGAGAAAAGAAAAGTCCGTTTGCATTAATGCATAAAGGTGAAATGATGGAGGGTCCAACAAAACAATTATGTCCAGCTTTTCAATATCATGACTAATAATTTCTTTCATTAAAAATAATCTGAGTTCGTCTACTAACGTTAAATAATTATTTATAAAAGAAATACAAAGAAAATATGTATTCTCGTAATATTAGAAATTTTCTGAATAGAGTCGAGATAACCAACCAATTGATTGGACAGAGATTGTGACAAAAAGAACCTCTAAATCTATGGAAGACTTGCAACAAAAAGAAAAGAGAGAGAGAGAGAGAGAGAGTGGAAAGCAAACTTTCCTGTAAACACATCAACAAACATTCTCATCAATAATAAGACCCATACCCACATGCTAAATGCAGTGATGAATATCTCCATATTTAACCAATAAATTAAAAAAAATAAAAAAAAATTCTTCAAAGTGAGTAAAAATTGTCTGTTTATGTCAGCTTTCTCCACCAAATAATCTTGTTAAAGCTGTTAAAGAAGTTTTAAAATTCATGTAGTTGAGATATTGTGGAAGTGAGTAGTAGTGGGGAGCATTTTGATCCAAAATTCAGACTTTTATATTGATGATTTCACTACTAGACATTTGTGTAATATGAGACGAGATAAATAAAAAGAGAAGCATACCATTTGAGAGCCAGAAGGGAGTTTAATCTTGCATATCTTATCAGAATGGAGATCTGTGAGGGATACCCTTCCTTCTGCGTTTCCTTGGTCTTGAAGATGAAGGGCTAGCTTTGATCTCTTCTATGGACTCTGCAATTGATATGGTTGATTCCAATTCGCTTGCATTTGTTTCTGGGCTGGTTCGCTCCTTGTACGATAAGTTACCGAAATCCAGGCTCGGAGATATGATGGTTCCAATGCTCTGGCCCTTAACCTTCACTGAGTTTACAGAAACCTGTTGTTTTTACAGCATTTGAAATGTTAACAATTAACAATCTGTGTGTGATGTGATAGAATAGAATTGCTTAGAATATGGTCTCTAGTCTTGAGCACTCTGCTGAGCAACAGAGTTGTGATATGATCCATATATTTTTGTACCTTACAAGCGACTGAACAGAAGCGATAAGGATCTTGAACATGTCTACCGCAGTCTTCACAAGAACCGCGGGACTTCGCCTTTGGTGATTTAGTGTCGACGGATTGACGGCGGGAGTTGAGATGAACAGATACTTCACCATTGACTTTATATGTCTGCAGAAGAATCAAGCAACGGGGGTTCCAAGTTAGAAGGAATAGAGATGGAATGCCATAGGAGAAAATAATAGTTAGCAGTATTACAAGTTTGGTTTGATTGTTTTCCAGATCCTATCCAATGTTTCAAAAGTGTTCTCAACAAGTGGAAACTAAAAGAAAGAAAGAGTTAATAAACAAACTTTATTCCCAAAACTAAAATTGGTATCAGAAAGGAGGTACTAACAAACTAACAAATTCAAAATCAAACTTCTGAGCTTTCCTCTAGAAATGGTAACTTCCATTTTGCTGATAAATTTGGCTAAAAAGATTCAAAAACTTGTATGTTAATTGTTAAGAATGAAAATCTCATCTCAAATCTCAATGATAGCACAAAGATTGAATTCAGGAACCTTTTCTATTAAAGACGATGGAATTGATTTCTTACAGAAGTTGTAACAAGGGAAAGAATGTATTATACATGAATCTCTGAACAGCGAAAGAATTTCTCCATGTCCTGAACGCGCACAACATCATGATAGACATATTTCCAGATATTCACCTGCCGATGAAGATCATGAACTCTACAATTCTTGCAGAAGCTAATACTACAATCAATGCAGAATTTATTTTTCTCATTTTTCCGTAGGGTGGGATGAAGATCGCAAGAAGTGAAGAATTTCGTATTCAAAAGTGTACCAATCCAGTCCGTTTCCATTTTCTTTACTAAAAAACTCGCATATTACCTACAAAACCAAACACATCCATCCACCGCATAAGATTCCTTCATCCAAACAATCGCACCTAATTCTTGAAAAACTGCAGAGAAATCCAAAATTGAACTACGAATTCCAATCAATGACCATTCAGTTAATGACTCAACTCCAGCAAAATCGAACTTGAATTCGAATCCACAATACAACATAACAATCAATCGCATAGGTATAGAGATTCAAAATTGAAGAACATTAGCAATCTCGGAAACTCAAAAGACACTAAAAAGTACACACACATCCACAAAATCGAGTGTTCAAGTGGATACAATACTCAAGCAACAACAAAAACTAGTTAAAAGAGTTCGAAAAGACATTCATCGAAAACTAACCAAATGCTCACAGAATCTTCCGATTGGAGACGGAACTGAAAGTCTGAAAAACCAGCACACCAGCGTCGTCAGGAATGCAGAGAAATCGGCGGATTGATTGGTTTAGGCTCTGCAAATGGAGGAAAAACGAAGAAGAAAATGAAGATTCGGGGTGAAAAATGGAAGAAAAAAATCTTTTACGAGTTCTGTATTCAGTTCTGTGTATGAATGGCTTTTTTTTCTTTTTTTTTTTTTTTTATGCACTCATTAGGCAGGAGGAGGTGGGCTACGATCGGCATGAAGGTGAAGGCATGCTGGCCGTTGGATCAAGGGCGCATCGGACGGCCATGGATGAACCCCTTTTTCTTTTTTCTTTTTTCTTTTTCTAATTTCAATGAGAATGTGAATGCAATCTTTTTGGTCGTGTGGGGCCGGAAAGTAAAGGTTCTTTTCGGGTGACACGTGGCTATTTACGACAGGCTGTGAGTTTTTGCCAGCCGAAAAATACCCGAGATTTTAGGACGTGGAATTTCCTTTGACTTCAGACCCCAATTTTGGCCGTTGGATTTTATTTCCTGTCTATTGAATTTGAAGTTAAAAGGAAAAAGAAAAAAAAGTTTAAATTACAAATTTGGTATGATTTGAGGTTAGTTTTAATTTCGTTGTTATCGATTAATTTGGGAAGTTCACGATATGTTTTTTCTCTTTTTTCGTTTCTTTTTTTATTAATCAAGAAAAATATAAGATAACCGCGGTGGATAACAAAAATATTTTATGGATTGCAAAAAATGTCAATAGCTTTTCAAAATTTCAAATATAGCAAAATATTTGAATTTTTATTTTCGAAATTTTAATTATTCCAATTTTACCCTTATGATATCTTATATATATTTGATATACATCCAATTTATATCTGATATACATTTGATGTATATCATATATCAAATCTATATCTAATATATATTTGATATAAATTTGTATATGATATAGATCCAATTTATATCTAACGTACATCCGATGTAACTCTAATATATTTTCGATATACCTTTAATGTACCCCTAATATACAGTATTAGATGTACCGTGATATACAATATCAGATATACCACTAATATACATCAAATGCACATATTATACATATAATATATATATCTGATGTACTTCTAATTTATGATATACTAAATATATTTCCAACTGATATAGTAAATATATTTGCAACTGATATACTAAATATAAGGTATATCAAATGTTTAATTTTTAGTAGTATATCAGTTGTTTAAATTATAGTCTATCATTTCAATTTGTTGATTAATATACTAATATTATCAATAACGTTGATTACTATAACATTACTTTTTATTCAATATTAATATTAATTAGATATTAAATATAAGGGATATCTAACTCTTTAAATTTATAAAGTATATCAAAATTTTAACTTGTATTTTTTTATTTTTTTATGTGCATGGTCCACATAAACCTTTTATATCATAACTTTATATTTCAAAAATAAAAAATAAACAATTTTGCACCATTTTTTTCATCTGAAAAAAAAAATATTGGATATAATAGTATGATATTCACACACATATATCATATTATATTAGTAGATATAATAATTATATCATAGGTATATAAGTGGTAATTCTGTATATTAAGTATATATCAAATATATATCAGTATTATATTAGTGGTAAATCATATAATTCTTATATCTAGTAGATACCATAGTTATATTAGTGGTATATCATTCGTATATTAATGGTAAATTAAAGACATCAAATATATATGTATCGTACCAACGTGGTAAATCAATGGTTATCATACGTATATCAGTGGTAAGACATGTTAGAAGTTGAGTAGATATCATGGTTATACCAGAAGTAAATCAATTATATATCATTATTATATCAGTAGTATATCAGATATATCTATCAGTTGTAAGATATATTATAAATATATTAAAGGGTGAATTTGTAATTTTATAATTGGACCTCCGTTTTTACGAAAAAAATGTTATATTTGAAAAACTAAATGTGATTGTTATTTTGCTTATTTTACCCTTTTTTTTTTGTCCGCATATTTACAAGCCCAAAAAATATATTTGTAACTGTTTAACCTTTCTTGTTCATATTTTTTATTAAAAAATATATATTTTGTTCCTTGTTTCTTATTTGATATTTGGTAAAAATTTGGATTAAAAAATGTAAAGGTTTTATACGAAGTTTACTTTCTTTCTTTTTCAAATTAAATATATTTTTTTATGTTATTTGTTTTTTATATTTACTGTACATTTTAAAAGTAAAAAAATGAGGAAATAATGTTTTTTTATGAGAAATAAAAACTTTATTTGATTGTTTCTAAAATAAAAATAAATAAATAAGAACAATAATGTTTATGTTTATAGACCATTAGAATTCGTTGGATAAATATCCAACGAATCTACACTTTTACACTTTCCATTGGTAACCAAAGTTTGGGTTTATTGTTTGATTTAGTTTTTTATATTTTTTTAATATTTCAATTTAGTCACTTTAGTTTTAATTTATTCGTTATGATTTAAAAATTTTCTATTTCACAAATTATTTCTAAATATGTAATTTTGTACCATTGAAAAATTCACCTAGTTTAAACTCTAATATAGTCAACTAAGACAATTAATCAAATAGAAAGCGACAATATTTGTTACTATGTAAATAAAATGATTTAACTCAATTGATTAAGTTGCAAATTTGAATCTCCAATATATTTTTTTTACATCTTAAATGGAAATTAAAATAACAGTAAAAGTATATTGGGTTCATATATAGTAAAATTGGGAAAGACACCCATTATAGATTTGAATCATTGCTTCCTTATTTGTGAAATGGAAAAAAAAAAACAGAAACAATTATGTAAAACATTGCTTCGATGTTAATGTTCATTAACAAAAAAAAAAAAAAGAAAAGAAAAAACTTCCTTTTGTTATAAATATCAATATTTTTTTTCAATAAAAGAGTAACAATTTTTTGAAAATATAAATAGTAAATAATAGAGGAGTTTGTTTTACAAGTAATATAAAATTAACAATTTCTTTTAGTTAAAAATATATAAAAAATAAAAGTACAATAAAGTAAATAACTATTTGTCCAAATATTTGAATCCAAGAACCTAGAGAGAGATAGAAGGCGTACACCACTGCACCTAACATTGAATTTAATAATTCTACACGATAAAAAGATCATACGTGACATCTTTAAATTAGGTAGGATGAATACAATTTTTTACTTCGACAAAAAACTACTTTATTTTTATAAATAGTTTAGATATATACCATTGTTTTGTAATTTCTTATTTAATTGACATTTTTTATTATTTGAAAATTACATTTATTTTTGTAACTGTATTATTTGTGAAATTAACGCCACAAGCTTCATTCCCACTCAAACGGTGAGATTCAAATCCCCACTACTGTCTATCTCACGCACTAATAAATAAATGTATTAATATCATACAACTTAAAATATTTATTTTATTTTAATATATATATAATTATTTAGTACTATTTTCTTTTATTAAAGTATGTGGTTAAACTTAATACTTTTAATTTATATTTTTTAATTAAATTATATAATTTTGTTTTTAAAATATCAAGATATCGAAAAACATCAAATAAATGTAGAAGAAATAATGATGGATGATTATTATCTTGTGCATGTTTTTTTAATAAGTTTCGTATTAAGTTAGTGGGATGTATAATTTATACAATTTTAATACCATTTAATGATTAAATTTTTAGCAATCATTTATTATATCTATAAAGATTTCATACCTTAGGTAACCATATCAATATTGTCAGATTTATTTTTTAAAAGTTACATCGTAGGAGTGAGATTCAAATTTACTATCTCTTTGATTGAAGATGGATGTCCTAATCAATTGGGTTAAAGCTCATGTGAATATATATTATTAGGATTTATGAGTACGATTGTTAAAAATATTAATTATATTATAATTAAGTTAGAATTAACGTCTCATTTATTCCTTCAACTATTTTTCAAATTTTTACTGATATTGATATTCTTGCATAAATATTACTCTGACTAAAAATAGTTAATTTAATTATAACCTCGGCATTTCAAACCCAACAGAACCCCCCCCCCCCCCCCCCCCCCCCCCCCCCCCCCTTGTTCTCTTAAATATAATAAAAAAGAAAAAAAAATACTCTGAATGGTCCTTTTTTTTCTTTGAAAATTTCTATATGGTCTTTAGGAAGAATAAAAACAGTATTGGGAGAATCTAAGCTTCCAAGTTTAGTGGCCCGCCCCTTGCTTTTCCGGGGAGCATGAAGAGGGAAATTTACTAGGGCCACAAGGATCAACCGCTGTAAAAGAAGAGGCGGCGGCGACGACGACGGCGGATTGCAGTAAAGCAATAGGAACATGGAGAAGGTAGAGGCGGAGAGAAAGGTAGAAGAATCTGTGGAGGAAGATGATCAAGTGGTTAATCCATGGCAAGTTTCGGGCAAAGACGGCGGCAAAATCGACTACGACAAGCTAATTGACAAATTCGGCTGCCAGAGGCTCGACCAGTCTCTCGTCGAGCGAGTACAGCGGCTGACCTCTCGTCCTCCTCATGTCTTCCTCCGCCGTGGCGTCTTCTTTGCCCATCGGTTTATCTCCCTCTCTCTCTCTTTCTACAGTCCCTTTTGCAGTCGGGAACTGCGGTAATTGTGCTTATATGGTTCTCTCAGGGACTTCGAAGAAATTTTGAATGCGTACGAGAGGGGAGAGAAATTCTACTTGTATACGGGAAGAGGACCTTCTTCTGAAGCTTTGCATTTGGGGCATCTCATTCCCTTTATGTTTACCAAGTGTGTTTTCAGTTTCTTATAGTGCGTGCTTAGGCATTTTTTTTGTTTATTTTCATTTTTGGCCTATACATATTTATCTCCATTGTTTTAATTGCCACTGTTGCCCATTTCATGGGGAAATGGACTCTGGGGAACTGTAAAAGGATGAGTAATGGTATGAATTTCGCATCTTTTTGAAAAAATGACAGGAAAATTTATTTGGGTTTTGTGTGACGGACACGTTTCTTAATTGATTGTGCTTCAACTAAACTTTTGGATTTGGGAAGCCTTTTTTCCCCCCCGCAATCTGAATATAAATATTGGATGCTTTTGTTTGTAGATATTTGCAAGATGCATTTAAGGTTCCCCTTGTGATACAACTCACTGACGATGAGAAGTGTATGTGGAAAAATCTCTCTGTGGAAGAGAGCCAGAGGCTTGCTCGTGAGAATGCGAAGGACATCATTGCTTGTGGTTTTGATATTTCGAAAACCTTTATCTTTGCTGATTTTGATTATGTTGGTGGGTGAGTATGATATGTGTGAACTTATCCGTTAGAAGAGAAGAAACATCTGACAGTCATTGAGTTGGAAGATCCTACTGTTTAGACTAACGATTCCAAATATAAATTTGCTGTTAGATGAAAACGATCCAAGTGCTTAGAGTTCCTAACTTGGTTTATTTTGGGATTTATTTCCACAGCGCTTTCTATAAAAACATGGTGAAAGTTGGCAAATGTGTTACATACAATAAGGTACCGACTTATAATCTAATCATTTTGGATATTTTTGTTATCAAGATTTCCATTATTATTATTATCATTATTTTGCTTATTTTGATACTTTGATCTTGCTAGGTTGTGGGTATTTTTGGGTTTACTGGTGAAGATCATATTGGAAAAGTTAGTTTTCCACCAGTGCAGGTACAGTTTGCAACTTTTATAGGGACTAATAAATAATTCTTGTTGAAATCCATTTTTGTGTTATCACATTAATTTTATATTAGATTGGGTTTAGATCCAATTTATGATCATAATTTGTCCCATAGATTTTGATCTATTCTTTGAGATGAATCACTGATGCTCATGCACTATCCTTGTATCTCTCACTCAATAGATATACTATATATATTTAAGATTTTGGAAAAGACGTGTATATCATTAACTTCTAAAAATGAAACTTTTCTGTCTTGTTCCCGCAAACCACATTCTATGCAAATCGACTTCAAGCTAACTAGTCTCTCTTCTTAGGAAGAAACAACCTGTTATTAAAAACAAAGAAGTATTAAAATGGAGAGTCGAGAGGCAAAGAAGATTATGTAAAGTACTCCATTTAGCTAGATCATAAGTATATTACAAAGTGTTCCAATGATGGTATGCCAAGTTGAAGTTATGAATCCCACAAAGTCAAACAACTCGCCAAAGCTCTCTATAGAGATCCTTAAAAATTCTTTTATACCTCTCCTTATATACTCCTATAAAACTATCGTGTTTACATTTTTCAAAAGGATCTTAGCTTTCCTTTTTGACATACCATCAAGGATTTCAATAAGAAAATCTTTCATCAAGTTACATTACATTCAAGCTGAATGGACTTGAACCTTACTCCAACAGGCAAAAGTGCATTGAATTAAAAGATTTATTCTAGTCTTCCCTTTCTTTTTACACATGGCATACAATTTTGGGACAGAAGCATATTGAGAGAATATCCTTCTCACCAGTTTCAGATTTCATGCATTTGTTGATTATTCTCTCTAATATTGCTGTCATAGATGAATATTTCCCCTTTAATATAGTTTCATGATTTTTCTCTTACTCTGTATGTCTATGACAGCATTACTACTTCATTGTCTAAATTATTCGCAGGAATAATAAACTTTTTTTTTTGTTTTTTCATCATCATCCCCCTCTAATGCAGGCAGTTCCTTCATTTCCGAGTTCATTCCCACATCTTTTCTCTGGCAAGGATGATCTTCGATGCTTAATACCTTGTGCAATTGATCAAGTACTTTTTATGATTTCTCCTAGCAATGGTTTTTGTTCACCTTATTGAGAAGCATATACCAGTTTTGGTATAATCATATAGTCTGGGTTTGATATTTCTTTCTGATTATGTGAATTTTGTTTATTGATTCTCCAGGATCCTTATTTTCGGATGACAAGAGATGTAGCTCCTCGTTTAGGATATCATAAACCTGCATTGATCGAATCTTCTTTCTTTCCTGCTCTGCAGGTAACATCACAATTATTATGTTCTGTGATTTTTTTATCATGTTAAAGTTACCACTTAAGACTGATAAATTTATAAAATCCTTTAAGAACATAAAGATTGTTATAAACATAGTGCTTACTTGCTAGCTCGAACACTCACAGATATCAAAAAAAAAAAAATAGTGCTTACTTTACTTGCCGGAATGCATGGGCTTGGTTTTAGACTTGTGAATGATGTTTATGATTGGATGACTTTTATGTTTGAGTTATCATGTCTATAGTTCTTAAAAAATATTGTTTTATCTTTTTCATTTTCTACCTATTGATTTCTCCTTGATTTTGTTCCGTACTAAACATTTTTCTCTTTAGTTTATATAATTATGGTTCCAGCGATTTTGTGTGATTAAAAGATCCCTGATGGTTCTTGTTTTCATTAATTTGTGTGTCACAATTGCGTTCTTATTATCTCAATGTCTTATCTGCAGGGGGAGAATGGAAAGATGTCTGCTAGTGATCCAAATTCTGCCATATATGTGACTGATTCTGCAAAAGACATAAAAAATAAGGTTTCAGTTCTTTCTCTAATAATTTGTTTTCTATGAAGACTTTATTGTGCTGAAATATATGTGTTCTTGTTGAGTGAGTATTAAAAATTTAAATCCCTTGTCCATTCTCCTGCCGACTTGAAGTTTTCCTAGATGCATAGGAGTTCTCACTCATTTTCCTGGTTAGAGAAATGCAGCATTAAAGTCTCTCTGGAAGCGTCTAGGTTCTGTAACAATGTTCAGAGGGAGAAAGAACTGCATGGTTCATGCAAGCCAGGAATTAGGCTATTGGTGGAAGGGTTTTGTTCATTAGTTGGATAACTCTTGTGTAAAGGTTCTATTTGATGACTGAGGAAAAGGTAGTGAATTGGTTGTATCCTTGAGGTCATTTGTGAACGTTGTTGTGAGAGAAATATTTTGAAAAAGAAACCATACTATGTTTCACACAAAGTGAATTGGATCAAGTTAGGAAATCTCATATTTGGGTGGAATAGACTTCAAAATTGCATGGAACAGGCATCAGGCAAGTCTGTTATAGTGGTGACCAAGTTAAAAACTAGTGAGAGGGGAGTGAGTAGGTGTGAGAGTTGATCAAATATAACTTGCGTGTGTTTGAGATGAGAAGAGTAGTTCAAGGAACTGAAAATGTAAAACATGGAGGCAAACGCCATTGGTAATAGGAACTTATGCTAAATGGATTAGGCAAGGTGGCACATACAACTAGGTAAGAAGCATCAATATTGATGGTGTAGTTTTTGCAAGAGGGGTAAAAGTAGGGCTAAAGCTTGGGCTTCCATCTATGATCGAATGAGGGAGCAAGCAAGGAGATTGGGCTTCCATCTCATGGGCATTATGCAGGTGGGCTGAAACTTCATGAAGAAGTTGGGGGTGGACATTCAAGATTCCTCTCTATCAAGCCATTAATTTCTTGGGAGCGACAGCCCATTCAAGGGCTAAAATATTTGGAAGGGTAGTAAGGCTCACTCTTGTAGATTACATCTTGATCTTGGTGGTGTAAAGAGCTCAACCCAAATGGAAAATGACCTAACACCTAGGAAGCGCGGACACTCCATTTTAAGTGGAGTGTCCGTATCGGACGCGTATTGGACACCGATACGGCCGGACACGTCCCGAACACTTGTCCGACACGCCACGTGGCGTGTCCAATTTTTTATTTTTATTTTTTTTTATTTCAGACACTCCTCGGACACGCGGGGACACGGGGGGACACGCTGGGAGGGACACAGGACACGGCCCAAATGGCTTGGGCCCAACTATTTTGAATTAAAAAAAAAGAGAAAACTTAATAAAACAGAAACCCTCGTGTTCTATTTTGTGTTCTCCTTCTCCCTTCCACAGTCAACAAAACCCTAAACCCTACACTAAAGTCCAAAACAACAAAACCCTACCCACCATCGACCATCGTCGCCACCATTACCAGCGATTTCTGCCGCCGTCATCTCCGGCCACTTCTGCTGCCGTCTCCGACCACTTCTTTTTAAATTTAATGTAGGTTGGATAATGGATTTTGTGATGTTAAGTATATTTTGATTTGTTTTTGTTCAATTTGTGTGGTTAATTTATGCAAAAGTATTATATAATCAATTCATATGTATATAGTATCTTAAAAAAATAATAATAACGTATTCCCAACGTGTCTGTGTCCGTGTCTTATATTTTTAGAAATTGGCGTATCGCCGTGTCGTGTCCGTGTCCGGTGTCTGTGTCTGTGTCCGTGCTTCTTAGCCTAACACATTACTCTCTCTTCAGACTCGTATGATCTTTGTCTCCTTAGTTTGGAGCCAACCTTGATACCATAGGTAGGGTAGTAGTCTGTCCACACTAGCAGACATCACTAATGGTAAGTGCTGATCATCGGGAAATTAGTTGTAGGAATTTGAGATCAAAGCTCGGTGGCCTTAATGGTGGGATTCATGAATCAGACTTACCAACACTTGATCAGGATGTCTGGCACTGGATATGATGATGCCATGAAGGACAGGTGCATTTCAATTTAGGGGAGGGGAGTGGGCTACTCTATGTTTCCAGATGGTTGCTGCATGTGTTATAATAAGGAAGCTAGATGGACTACTTACAGTTGAGGATTTTTTTTCAAAAAAGGTTTCCAACTCATAGCACAAGGCAAATAAAATGGTTCGAAGATGAATATCAGTTGTTTTATGAAGTTGAAGGTATTAAGGCCTTTTACACTTTAGTATCCGGGTGGGTATTGAAGGTGGGATTTGGTTCTTGGATGATTGTCCCATAACCATGGCCTTTGTACGTTCTCAAAACAGGCATCTATAGCTCAAGGGCACACTACTATACTTGGAAATTTCAAATTACTAGCCGTGAATTAGGAAGGCAATTGTGTCATTCTAGCTCAATTGCCTGATCAGGGTCTTGAGGATAAGGTGTTAGAGATATTGTTATGAGTGTATTATTAGTACTATTTGCTGGGAAATGGTGGTTATAAATTGTGAGGGTCAGGGGAGCTAGAGGCTAGGGCATGGTATGGTGGGCTTGAGCTTCCTCGAGGAGGAAACTGGGTTCCTCAAATTACTTGAGATTATCTCATTGTATTTTCTTGTTCTTTGAAGTTCTCAATAAAACCTAGGAAGCGCGGACACTCCATTTTAGGTGGAGTGTCCGTATCGGACGCGTATCGGACACCGATACGGCCGGACATGTCCCGGATACGTGTCCGACACGCCACATGGTGTGTCCAATTTTTTATTTTTATTTTTTTTATTTCAGACACTCCTCGGACACGCGAGGACACAGGGGGACACGACCCAAATGGCTTGGGCCCAACCTATTTTGAATTAAAAAAAAAAAGAGAAAACTTAATAAAACAGAAACCCTCGTGTTCTATTTTGTGTTCTCCTTCTCCCGTCCACAGTCAACAAAACCCTAAACCCTACACCAAAGTCCAAAACAACAAAACCCTACCCACCATCCACCACCATCGACCATCGTCGCCACCATTACCGGCGACTTTTGCTGCCGTCATCTCTGGCCACTTTTGCTGCCGTCTCCGACCACTTCTTTTTAAATTTAATGTAGGTTGGATAATGGATTTTGTGATGTTAAGTATATTTTGATTTGTTTTTGTTCAATTTGTGTGGTTAATTTATGCAAAAGTATTATATAATCAATTCATATGTATATATTATCTTAAAAAAAAAAATAATAATAACGTATCCCCAACGTGTCTGTGTCCTATATTTTTAGAAATTGGCGTATCGCCGTGTCCGTGTCGTGTCGTGTCCGTGCTTCTTAGAATAAAACATCCAAGTCACTAGGTTAGGTGCTCCCCCTTCCCCCGGTTTTATGCCTACAATGACTAATTCCTCTTTCTACTACTATTCCCCCGAGGAAGTAGAAATGTTAAATTATCTCACCCTCTCTAACAAGATCACATAATATGGAGCTTACATGACAGTTTTGCCTTTCAGATTTTCATGAAGTTGCTAATTTACTTTTAACCATGGAGGAGCTTTATTGTTTGTGATGACTGATAACAGTGACATGTATGTCAGTATGATTACTTGTCTAGTTACGAGTAGTAGTGTATGTCAGTGTGATTACTTGTCTAGTTACGAGTAGTAGTGATTCGTAGATTAGATGTTCTGCTTGCTAATCGATTAATTGTTTCTTAACTGGAAAAGTATGTACATTTCATCCAATACTCTTACAATGGCATTAATTTGTCTTTTCCTTTTGAATTGGGATTATGTTTATTTTCTACAGATAAACAAATATGCATTCTCTGGTGGCCAAGATTCCATAGAGAAGCACAGATTATATGGTGCAAATCTCGAGGTATAAGTTATTTTCATTTATTGCTTTGCTATAAAGTTGAAACTTTTCTAAAATGTCAAGCTATTTTAGACTTTACTTATAATATATGACTTAAAAGTAATACAAAAAGGGAAATAGAAAGGT
This sequence comes from Momordica charantia, assembly GCF_013281855.1. Classification (NCBI taxonomy): domain Eukaryota; kingdom Viridiplantae; phylum Streptophyta; class Magnoliopsida; order Cucurbitales; family Cucurbitaceae; genus Momordica; species Momordica charantia. Next base: position 23,852,444 of record NW_028275167.1, on the reverse strand, counting down.
TTAGTTCTGTCTTTAGTCTTTTTATCCATTCTAAGCTTAATAATATGAGTCCTAAATTAAGAAGCATTGTTGACATCTAGACCCAGATACAACATGCTATAGACAGATAGACTTCACAACACATTTTACTATTATCATAAGAAAAAGCAAACACATTTTAGTATCTGTTTTCAAGTGTATTTGTATACTGCTCTATATTTTAAAATCATAAGTTCATTTCCAGAAAGTGTGGTATGAAGAGTAAGAAATCAGCTAGTACTATAGCCTGCGGGTTGAAAGTGAGATTCTGGAATGATGTGGTCAGCAGATGGCCCTTTGGGAATGATGTGGTGAGATTCTAAAGCAACAAGCGAGAAAGTTGCCCCTTTTTCAATAACAAAAAAGGAAAGAGGGGCCCACTATTAGATAGTAAAGGCGCCTTAGCCTATCTCTCGATATAGGAAGGGGCCTTTTCTTGCTCGTTAGCGCCCCCTTACCCCTAAACTCAAAGGTTTTTCATAAAGGTAGCTTGTCTACGCCTTTTGAAAACCTTACTCTTACTACTAATAATAATGAAGGGGCTTCTTTCTTCAAATATCCCATAAAAAAAGTTGGGGCTTCAAAGCTTTTAGTTTAGGGGTGCGCAGGTTTGGAACCCTATACAAACAAGAGGCTAGCGCGCAATGGCTTTCTCTGATAGGGGCTCGCTTCTTCAAGCTCCGCTTGCTGCTTTTCATTTACATGTTAGCTAATAGCAAAGACCTTACAACGAAGTATTGTTGGAGCTGTATGAAAACAGTCGGAGTCTTCAGTATTTATAGAAATATAATGATTGGTGTGGTGGTGGACCAGATGAAACTGGTTGATGCCTGTGAAATCTTTTTTAACTTTTTGTTTGTTAGCTTGTACTCCCTAAGTCGACACAAGATTTGATGTTCTCTCTCTTTGATGGTATCCTGAAAAAGGAAACTGAAGTCCTTTGGCTTCATTTTTCAGAGATGTTTTTTAACATTTACTTGCAATTAGATCCTAAGGAGCAGCTCAGTTGGCAAGGGCTTGTGGTCTCTTGGTCATACTGACTTTTAGATGTCTCAGCTTCGAACCCTCTAGCAAGCTCAATACAAAAAACCCTTGATGTCTCTTGGGTCCGGGTCTTTAGGCTGGCGCGGGTGCCCTTGGGTCTAGGGGAGCCAGAGCAAAGCTCAACTCCCCGTTAAAAAAAAAAGGAAAACATTTTCTTGCAATTTTTTAAAAGCTTTGTTGAGAGGTAGAGTTTTATGGGATACTATCCTGTGGTGTGGGTAGCTTCTTTATGGAGCTATCGCTGAAAGGAGTTCTATAATTATTTATCCTCTTTTGTCTATTCAAATTGGAATGCCTTTTTTAGCTCTTGAAATTTTAGATATATTTAATTTTTTTTCTAATGAAATCTTAGTTTCTTATTATTGAAAGTACTTAAAAAGGTGTAATGTTGTTAAAAATTCAAAATTCATTATCATTATTATTTTTGTTTGTGCGCACTATGCATTGCCACATTCACATTATTTCCCCCTGCCTCCAAGAATCCAGTCAATATTCTAGTCAGGTGTCTGACAAGAAAATTTAGAAATTTCTAATGTGTAATTGCTGTCAACTTTTTTTTATAAACTATACAGGTAGATATACCCATTAAATACCTGAACTTCTTCCTGGACGACGATGTCGAACTTGAACACATAACAAAGGTGAGATTGCTTGTTCTGTGGAGTTGATATTCTGATGGCCCGTTTTTTCATCTTTACAATGTTTTGGCATGACTAGAGCCTATAAGAAACATAACTTTAATCCATTATTTGTTTTAGGAGTATGGTGCTGGACGCATGCTGACAGGTGAGGTGAAGCAGCGGCTTATACAAGTATTAACTGAAATGGTAGAAAGACATCGTAGAGCTCGGGCTGCTGTGACAGACGAGGTAAGTTTGTTGCATTCTTTATGTGAGGCATATTTATCCTCAAGTAGTTCGTCTAAATCTGGTATCATAGCATTTCATCTTCTGATCATGACGATACTATTTGTTATTATCTCTTTCATGTCTGGTGTGGCTATAATAATTAATGGTACCATAGTTCTATTTCTTGTTAAATAAACGTTAATTTTTTACTTTGGTTAAAGTTTAATTTCATTAACTTGAATCTTAGTGGTGAAATTAATAACCTTTTGTTGAGTTCTCATTTTTGTCTTTAAGATTTGTGACTTGTTGGAGTGTTTCTAATATATAGTTGAACAAGGCCATTTACTACAAGGCTATTTTTGTGGGTTATTGGTTTTTGGCTATGATGGATGTCCCGTTGCTGGATTTTGATATTTTGGTTTTAAGTTAAGTTCTTTTTTTTTTTTTTTTAATAAAAAAGTCAGATTTTAGTTCTTTTATGTGGGGAAAAATGAAAATTTCCCTTATTTTGAATAGCAAGCGTTCCTTCTAAGACTTGAAGAATACAAATACTTGGACAATTTTATTGTAGACAAGCACTAAAAAGTGAGGCTTGGGTTAAAGCAATATTAGTAGGCCCAACTCTTCTATTAAAACTACTTTGCTGCTATTGAGAATCAAAACTGTAAGAACGACCAAAAATAGTGCTGCTGTCCTTTGTTTCATATGAAGAATTTTACTGATAATAGAAATGTTAGACAGCCATAGCCTCGCTACAATGCATGAGAAAAGTTCTGTAATTTTTTCTTTTAATTCAACCGTGCGGGGTGAGGATTTGAACATATATGACCTTTTAAGACAAATGTATTATGTCTTAGTCAGTGGAACCATGGTGGCCATCTACCTTAGATTTAATATCTTACGAGTACTTTGACAACTAAATATAGTAGGGTTAGATAGCTATCTTGTGAAATTTGTCGAGGTATGTGAAAGCTGGCTTGAACAATCACGGATGTTTAGAAAAAATTGAATTTTTTTGGTTATTTTAAGTGCAAGATTTGGCTGACATGACCTACTTTGTTCTTCTCAGATGGTGGATGCGTTTATGGCAGTGAGGCCTCTCCCTAATATGTTCGCTTGAAAGAAGTCATTTTTCAAACCACTATTTATGATTTAATTCAAGGGCGACCTGCAATCGATGCGACGGGTTGGGGGCTCGTGTTTCGACCCTCGTCAAATTTATCATTTAATCCAACGAAATGTGTCTTTAATCATTTATAAACTTGAGGACTTTTTATTTTCTAACTTCAAGTTACTATAACTTGTACTATCCAAATTTTGTATTATTAGGGAAGCTATTGTTACACACTGCTGTTTGCATTTTCCATTGTTAGACTTGTAGAAAATGAAATTTGATTTTGTTGGTAGATTTACATGTTTGATCGAACTTTATCCAATAAAATTATAATTTTGTTTTGCATTTCTGAAGTTTAGGTGTTTTTTTAATATATTATTTTAATTTTTCTAATGTTTTAAATAAAGAGATTCATTTGTGAAAAATTTCTCGGTTGCTCTACCATTTGAGGGTGGTCTAAATGAAATGATTTGTAGTATTTGGTGATATTTGATTCTTTTATGTTTTTATTTGATTTATTTTTGGTTCGTTTTCAACTTTTTTAATTAAAATATAAGATGCTTGAAATAGAGCTAACGTTTTGAGTTAACTTTTTACGTCTTACAATAATTTTATATCATTTTCAATGAGTAAGAAGTCATCTATATAAAAAGACGAGGAAAGTCACTAGGCTTGTTATCATTCGTGGTTACATTTAAAATTATTGTTTATTAGAATTCAAACCTAATATTTCAATATCAATATCTAGTCTACTTCAATTTATAAAAGATAAGTTGCAATTTTTTTTTTCTTTTGATCTTGGACAATGAATCGTTCCAAATTCATTCTTCTATTTGATTAAATTATGTAGATGTTTTCTTAAATTACCATTTAGAAAGATGATTTATAGCATTAATTTAACATATCTCATACACAACAATACATTAGAAAATAATTATATATTTTAATCAGCAAGTGATGTAACCATTTTTCATCTACATTTTTTTGTTGAGTCGACCTATGTTTCAACTAGATTTAGTATACATAGACTTCACTTTTAAATTATTGACTTTGACTGATTAGTATTGCGTTTCGTATTGCTTCTTTGAACGTCCATTGAGGCTCCAATGTTGTCATCTATCATGACAATCTACGCTACGCTTCAATTAAACTCATACAACGATCAATTTGTCTCACAACACTCTCGTTATGACGAAGGTTACTTATTTACCTCGACAGGGATCTATTTGACTACTAAAAAATTATTGTTAACATATCAACAAATTCACTACAACCAACCCTAAATTACGATTGAATAATTTAAAGAAACAAATACGGTTGTACACGCATTAAAATAACTATCTACAACTTTCTAAAACCAACATTGAAACGGTTCTACACAATCCTACCAAAAAATCCCCTCCCAAAAATGATTATAAAGTAAAAAAAAAAGAAAAAAAAAGAAAAAAGAAAAGAAAAAAGAAGAACAATGAGAGAGAGTTGAGTACTTGGGTAAAAGATTTTGTAAACAGAAAAGTCTAAAAGTAATCGGTGCCGTTAAAAAGCAAAACAAAGACTTGATTGGTGAGATGGTAGCCGTTGTTGATTTTTTTTTTTTTTTTTAATGGTCAAAATTATGCCTCCAACTGCCTCAATGTGACCCATTAGCCCATAATTATTGACCATAACCTCTCTCTCTCGTGAATAATGTGTTTCTTTTTCTTTCTTTAAAATTTATTATTTCTCACTCTTTTTAATTAAGGTTTCATTTTATTTTTATTTATCAAATTTTACACTTATCAACTTTAGTTGTAATTTATTTAATCGTTTATTTTTGTTGCTATACTTTCAACTTTTGTCTTTTGGTCCCTATCCCTTTTAAAAATAACTATTTTGGTCATTTATTTTCATTTTTATCTCATTTATTTCAATTAAAATTCTAGCATGACATTTTAGTGACTAATTTTTCTTCTTGAAATATAGCCAATATAGAGACTAGAAAATGAACCAAAATTACCAAAAATATTATTTAAACATTTTATTATTAGGGTAAATTTTTGTTTGACTAAAATTTAACTCGATATAATAGTATGATATATATTGTTTATTACACAAGTTTGCCTAACATATATCACATAATCTTATGCATTATAAAGGTTTAAATAACAAGGACTGAACTGTGATCATAACCTTTTAAAATTGTTTTAAGTTGTTTTTTTCTTTTTAATTTGAAAACAAAACATTATTTAAAAATCTCATTTTCAATCCAATCCAACCCAACGAATACGTCGCTCGATTTATCATATCATATTTTTGTCCACGCCATTTTCGACAAACTAATTTAAATAATCATTTGAAACCATTTTAAAATCTAGGGATGTATATTTTAAAAGTTATTTTTAAAAACCGTCTTATTGAAAATTTCTTATATTTTAAAATAGTTGATTGTGTAACAATCACATTTTAAACTACATACATGAATCATTGATCTACCTATAAAGAACTAAAAGAAAAAAAAAAAGGTGTTATTCTCGAATGGAAAAGTTTTGATAGCCTAATATGAAAAACACCCCTTTTCTTTTCATATTCTATATAATATAAGGGCAAGGCTATGGGCCTAATATTGAAAAAAAAAAAAAAAACTAAAAGAATTTTTCTTCTGAACTTTTTTTTTTCTAACTTTTCAATAAAGGATTAAAATTCAATAAATATGAATGTGGAATTGGACTAGGCATAGTTGTTATATATACAGTAAGCTGTTGTTTTTAATTAAAATTTTGGTTTAAATTTCATTTTTTTCCTAAACTTTTAAGTTTATTTAGTCATGGTCCTTAAATTTTTTAATATATATTTTACTTTCGTCGAGATTACTGCCTTAGCCCTGTCCTATCATCTGTATAATGGGGTTCGTCATTTATTGACGGATTTTTCTTTCGACATCAGATATCCAGCAATCGAAGAATGAGTCAAAGAGCCTTCTTCTAACTAGTTGATGGAGTCTTCTTCAAAGAGTTTTTTTTTTGCATTTGGGCAGCGACAGCCCTCCACCTGCCTACGTAGGCACTGAAACTTTCATCACCTTTCTGACTTAGAGTTATATTGCCGCGAACGGTGCGCTAATCCTTTGAATCCGGTACCAACGGGTATCATCCCTCCTAGAACAACGTTCTCATAGTCTCTAAATTTTACAAAATTTTGATCACGGACTTTCAAATGTCTATTTTAGTTCATGATCGGCGGCCAACTTGAGCATGACTCAACTAATTAAACTATATATCTCCCTGATTGAAAGTCGTACACATATTCAAAGCCACATTATTCATTTGATAAACAACAAAAATGGTTATTTCTTAAAAAAGTTATAGAATTAATATAGACAATTTTAAAGTTAAAAAACCAAAATTGAATAGTTTCGAACTAAAATGGATAGTTTGAGAGTGAAGCGAGTTAGGTGAAATAATCTAAAAAATTAAAGTACCAAAATAAAATTTAAACTTAAATCGGTGGTAGAAAAGGGAAAGAATTTGAAAGTTGGAGAGAGAGAGAGAGGTTATAAATTAATTTAAGAAGTAAAAAGAAAGGCAAGCTGAATAAATATTGCATTCAAACTAAAAGACTTGGACTGAGGAGTTTGAATTAAAAACAATAGAAAAAGACCTTCTACATATTTTAGTCATAACTATTAAAACTATAATTGAACAATAAAATAAAACCATGGAATTTTGTATGCTAGCCCCTAATATATATTTGAAATCTCAAGTGGGTCCATCTGATGTTTCCATAGAAAAAAAAATTATATATATATATATATATATATTAGTAATTCAAATGATTATTTATATGGTCTACTCATTTGAAATTAATTTTCATAATTGGTTGTTGTTATTTTTCTTTTCTAACTATGATATATATACGTTGTATGTTTGTCTGCTTTAGCTATGTTGTTGTCTTTATTATTCGGACGTGTTCCTGTAATATTTTTAGTAGGTCTCTTTGTTTCTTTTGTGTCCCTTGATCTCACGTTTTGAAATCCATATTTTTTCTTGCGATATACTCGGAGGAAATTTAACTTTATGTTTTTAGAGTCTGAAAACCCATTAAATTAGGGTTCGTTTGGTAACGTTCCCCGTTTCTTGTTTATGTTTCTTTATTTTTAATAAAAAAAAATAGAAGTGTATAGCTCTAACACCCATGAATTCAAGAATGATCGAATAATTTTATATTTATGTATTGTAACAAATTGGAAACACAAACAAGAAACCAGAAACTTGTTTTGATTGTTTCTAAAATTTCTATACAATTTTGAGAATGTTCCAAAAAAAAAAAAACAAATGAAAACAAGAAATATATTTGTTTGCAAAATGCTTAAGTTTCTTAATAAAATTTGAAAACGAAAACAAGAAACAAGAACGTTACCAAACGGACCCTTAGTCCCTCAAATTTCTAATTTTATTTTCGAAAGAATTACAAGTTTGTGTGATAATTAATGGGAACTAATTAGGGATGATTATTTATTCCTCAAGTTGAAAGTGAATGGTGTAGAGATCAATCTTCGTTTTAATATAAATTGACAACAAATGCCTATTTTTAAAAAGGTAATGTGGACTTTATGTGGTTAGGTTTTCTAAAACACAACACAATATTTTCTATGTGGTTAGGTTTTCTAACCACACCGGATTCGAAAACTCGAGAAGACAATCATTCTATCTAAAGGTTAATATAGCTACAATCAATATTGACTTATGCACAAATATAAACGAACTCTATCTTTTCAAATTATGATGTAATAGTTGATTATTTAACTCTTACGTCGAATTTTTATACGCAACCTCCCCTCTTTGATATTTTTTCACTGCTTTTTTAACTCTGTTCAAGTTTGAATGGTATAATATTAAAGAAATCTCTCGTAAAGAAATTATTTTTAAAATAACGCTGAATGAGATGCTTAGAGAGTAATTATACAAAACTTGTCTAAAACTAGAGAGTTCGAGGGTTGGACATAAATTTAATTAGTTATCATTAAAAGGAGAAGAAAACGAAAATTAGAATTTTGTAGTCTTTATATACGAGATTTTTTTTAGTACACCGTATAAAAGTAAAGTGGAGATGTCTGAGTTGAGTTATGCTTCAGTTATCGTTTTTACCTACGAGATTGTTGACTATTGCAAACTCTTGCAAAAATAGTTTTTGTTTGAACTATCTCCTTCATATGTCATTGTGCCTTTTTTCTATGCTCAAAGGTATTGGGATTCACAAGTTTAACTTTTTTTTTTAGGTCGTTCTACTTATTTTTAATTATTTTATATTTTTTTCTTAGACCATAACTTTATTTTTGGAAAACAAAACAAGATTCAAGAAATATAAACGTTGCTAATGACCTGTTTGATAACGTTTCCAATTTTTCTTTTTTGAGAAACATAAGCGTTTGGTAACGGTTCATGTTTTTCATTTGTCATTTTTAAGAAACGTACACAAAATTTTGGAAACAACAAAATGAAATTTTTTTTATTCTCGTTCCCCGTTTTCAGCTTTTTTTTCTTCCAAAACATTATTTTATCATTCTTAACTTATAAAATATAGAATAAATATCATATAAAAATTTAAATATTTAATTAAAAATATCATCATATGCCACACTTTTGTTTTTCAACAATTGTTTATGTTTGTCCTTCGGGATCGCGTAATAGCAAATATATGAGGTCTTGTGGTATCACTTATCTTGAAGTCTTGTGTTCGAGCTTTGGTCACAGTATTGTTTAGTCCAAACAACGAACCTCCTTATTAAAGATCCACTCGTGTAAGCCACCACGACATTTCAATTCCGAGAAATAAAAAAAAATCATTGTTTTCTTTCTTTTTCAATAAAAAAGAAAATTCAAGAATCAGTTACCAAACACAATTACGTTTTCATTTATTAAATAAGAAAAGAAAACGAAAAACAAGAAACAAACCAAAGTTTTACTGGGCCCGACATTTTCCAATTCCATCCCAGCTATACACAAAAATCACATGGGTAAATTTGGACTTGGGGAGAAGGTGTGGTCATTTTCCATCAAGATATGAAGATAAACAAAACCTACCTTTGTTGAAAAAATAAAAAATGGTGACCTTCCCACCTTGTTTTCAGTTCAAATTTCACATCCAATCACACTTTTCCATTATTCAACACTCTCAATATGCCCATTAATTGTCCATGTTCACAAATAGTTGCAATAATGAGACACTTTTTGTTTTTGTTGGCTCTCACATAAATAATGCTACAACTTATTTATTTATTTTGTTGGGTACAATATTCTGGGGCTGGGGTTTGAACTTATGACTAGAAAATCGGAGATAGATGTCTTAACCATTTGAGCTATGCTCGGTTTGATAATGTTAGAACTTATAAATTCATATATTTCTTCCATTTCAATTCATCAACTAAATGATTAGCTCATCAACCCATGTTTCTTCAAGAAGCTTATAATTATTATTACCTCTCACGAAGTTTTAATCGTCTAAAATGTTATCAATATATAGTATGGTATTTGTCAAACAACTTCGTGACAATCAAATTGAGTATTTTAAATTAATTGGTATCAAAACAATCATAAATTATGAGTATATACAGCATCACACACTTCTACTATATATGCATGTATTATGTTAATTGAATATATCAAATATAATTTTACGGGTTGATGCTTGTTGAGAACATATAAATGACTCGTTTGAGTTTTTTTAGAACATAAATTACTTCCACGATTGTAACAATCATTACATATTAAGTTAACCAGAAGTACTCTATTTTAATATGCTATTGTATGCATCTAATTTTACATTTACGATACAATCTATCATTTCATCTAATCATAAATCAAGTTCCTCGAGTTAATGAGAGCGTAGGGTGCTCGATTATTCAAGTCTTTGCTTAAACAGTTAAAAAATTACTCATCTACTTTCCTAAATGTAAAAAAGAAGTGAACTTTATCTATTTAGTCATATTTTCAAAAGAGCAGACTTATGGAACAAACTATTTAAGTCACTCTTACTCATATAAGTCAAAAGATATGACCTCATAGGTAGAAAGAAGGTTCATAATTTACTAGTACTATTTAGATAAAGATTGAGTTGTGGGCATATATCTCATCCAATGATATCTCTCTCTTTTTTATAATGAATTTATAAATAAAAGACAAATGTGTCATCCTAGAGCTAGGTAAAATTTACCTTCATACTCTCGCTTGCCTTCACATGAATAATCAAAATCGAACCATCTATAATTTGTACTTTCGGAACGCAACATACAACACTCTTCATTATACTGCGCTCTCCAAGTCATGTGTTTGTTCCTCCCTTCTTCCCTTCCTACGACAAAGTCTTTATAGGTCGTATCAACACACTATTATAAAAGATGACATTATCATTTTTCATATATAATGAGGCCTCTTTAGGGTTACTTAGAGCTTAATTGTTTGATAACGTTTCTATTTATTGTTTCTGTTTCAGCTTCATTTTTAATAAAGAAAAATGAATTGCATGGCTCCAACATCCATGAATTCAAGTGTGACAAAACAATCTTTTTATTTATATTTTGGAACAAATTAAAAATGTGAACAATAAAGAAGAAACTTGTTTTGGTTGTTTTCAAAATTTCTATAGAATTTTGAGAATGTTCCAAAAGAAAAGGAGAAACAACCAACGTAGTCAAAATACTTAGATTTCTTAAGAAATTTAGGAACGAGAAATGAGAAACGACAACGTTACTAAACGAGCCCTTAATCCTAGGTTTAATAGTCTTTTTTTTTTTGGTTAGTTTCTTCACTAAAACAAGTAATCTTATCACTTGTCTCATTAAAATTCCAACTATGTTCCAATTTTCCTTGGATATTTCTCACTTGATGATCATGATAAAGAAGACTCAAGTGAGAAAAGCATACAAAATGGAAACAAATATATCTTTGGTATACATATTTTATGTTCATCATGAAAAAATCATATATATATATATATATATATATATATATATATATATATATATATGCAAGTTGGCACAGCGCTTTCGCTTTAAATCAATCTCGCTCATCTGGTCTGCCCGGTCAAATCAGCTCTCCTGCCTTTGTATCCCATGCCCGGTGCCGTTGTCCCATTGAACTTGCCCGCTCCTAATTCGGCTTCAGAGAGTGGGGAACCCAGTCCTATCCCAATGTTACTCAACTATATCCTATGAATTTCATTTCGCACCGGAAACTATTCTAGGAGAAGTTCGAATCCGTTTCGTTCGGATATTGATCGGTCTTGGTTTGACATGGTTTACGCGTTACTGGTTCCCGGAAGAGTTAATATCTCCATTAGCTAAACCCTTTCTTACCCTGCCTTTGGACTCGTATTTTGTTTGTACACAATCAACGGAGGCCTTCCCGACATATGTTGCAATGTCTTCAATAGCATGCTCTTACTTCTATATAAAATTAAATAGAAACAAAACATCATCATACCTATAATATTTATTCTTACTTTTCTTTGTACAACAATAGAATTTTGTAAACACAAAGAAGAAAGAGAGGAAAAGACCACAAAACCCTCATACAAACACTCAAATAATTTCTCCATTTTTCTCAATCAAAAGGGCCTTTTGAGGTCCTTAAAATCCAAAGATTCAATACATTCTAACCTATCCCTATGAAGACCATTCAACAGTTTCAACAACTCAGTTGCTTTCTCCTTTGTCCATTCACTACAACCAACTTGCAACAATAGCAAAAGCTTCTGAAACGCTCCCACTTGAAGTGCTTCTACTTTAACTCCTCCATCTTCCCTACTCTCATGCTTTACAAGCTTCCAAACAATGGCCACCGATATCTCGGTCGCCACATCCGAAACCCTAAGTATCTTCTTCACTATCACGGGCATCGTCAGCGCGTGCCCGTACACCTCTTCTCTTCCTTCTTTGCTCTCACAAATGCCATCGAAGGCTCCCAACGCCCTCTCGCACACGCTTCTCTCCGCATCGACGAGCGTCTCGAGAAGCAAGGAGACGAACCCCATTTGCAAAAGGGCCTTTGTGAACCTCTCTGGATTGGAGGAAGAGGCTATGGCGTGATATGTTATGAGAAGTGAGGCTTTTCTTGAAGATGGGCAAATGGGCTCCTTTATTAGCTTCACAAAACCCTCTAAGGCTCCTTGGATTTCAGCCAACTCGGTTACTTTTTCTGGGTATGATGAAATGATCTCTTTCAATACCAAAACTGAGCTTCTTCTTCCTGATAAGTCTCCTCCTTTCAAAAACCAAACAAGGGATTGCAATGAAGCTTCGGATTTGAGGTGTTTAATGGCTTCTTCTTGTAGGGGGAAGACGGTGGCGATCGCGGATAACACTTCTGCCAAAACCTCGTTGCTCTTCTCGAACGTTTCCGGTCTTGAAAATACTTCGAATGCAGATGCCAACACGTGGCCTGCGTAAAAAATATGAATAAAAGATTAAATATAATTTACTCGAACTTGAAATAGCTTCATTTCCTCCCTATTTAATATCGACAGTTTGAGGTTGATGGTTTATTCTACCAACCTGTTCCATTGGCGATAATGCATTTCTTGTTGCGCTCGCTTTCCTTCCCCAGCCTCTTGATCCTCTCCACCAAGGATTGGCATTCCTCCGCATCCCCCCGCCGCGTCGCGGCCGTGATCTTCGAGAGAATCTCGAGCAGCTGGACCGAGCTGAGGGGAACTCTCGGCGTGGGAATCCTCTCAATCCCATAAGCCCTATTGTCAACGCACCAATCTTGGATCATCTTCCTAATGTTGTGATTGGGAATGGGGTCAAGACTCACCAACGGCTGGTTGGTGATGGGGCAGCTGAAGTTGCCCCCTTCAATCCAAGTCTCAATGCTGGCTCGATCGTACGTGATCCCGGTCGACAAAGTCACCGGATCCTTCATCAAGTCGAGCGATATCGGGCACCGGAAGTGGGTCGGGATCGTCAGCTCCACCGCCCCCCGGCCCTCAACCTCCCTCTGCCGAGTCGCCCTCCGTCGTCTCCAGGAAGAAATCATATCAGCCGAGAACAATTCCTATAGATAGATAGATAGATCGAGAGCGGAGTGAAGAGAGCGAGGGAAGATAGTATATATATTATATGTTATATGTGAAAGGGTGTGTGGGAGCACGCGTTTGAAAGGTAGGGATTAAGAAAATGGTAGGTTGAAGATGGAAGAAGGAAAAGAAGAAGAGGGAGATTTTGAACGTTGACCAAAAAAGAAAATAAAAAAAATAAAAGGGATCCAAGTTTGAATTTGAAATGGTAAAATGGGAATTTGATTTTGTTTTATAATTAAGAGAGAGAGAGAAGAATGGATCAAAGACTAATTTGGGTTCGAAAAAATCAAAGTTTTTGACGTAAAGGAGATGGCCGTCAACACAATGCCTGGTCGGTGAGTCTCCTACTGACTCACTCTCCAAATTTTGCCCAAACTCCTGTCCCATATCCTATGTATGCATGTGTGTGTATATATATATATATATTATATGTGTGATTAAATTACAAAAATACCCTTTCATCTTTACAAAGGTTTCAAAAATACCCTTCATTTAGTATTTTGAACACAAAGTTGATGTGGTAGAATCTGAAACGATGTGGTAATTAACATTGAATATTCTAACCTTTAATTGAATATTCAATCTAACTAAAAAAATTGAATATTCGATCAAACAATCTAACTAAATATAAGAAAATACAAGACATTGACTAAAAGAGAAAATTTACATACCGAAAGAGAAAAGAAATTCAAGTTTTGATGAAGAAAATGTTGGGAGAAAGAGTAAGAAAAAACTCTTTATATATTTGTAGAAAATAAGAAGTTACGAAAATTTTATAGTTGAAAGACAAAATTACCCTCAAAATATCTATGAGAATGTTGAAATTAAAAGGGCAAAATAAAGAGAAAAAGTTTCTTCCTATAGTCCCTTTTATATATACTATAGATATATTTAGTACAACATGGGAGTCGACATCAAACTCATAATCTCTTAACCTCTTAATTATTTCCGACGAAGACTTTTTGGTAATACATATATAGTTGATTAACTAGGATCATAATAACAATCAATGATAATTATAGTCACCTACATCAACTGGAAATAATTATGTACCTAATTAACATATACGTGTTCTAATTTTTTCCATATTTGCAAAAATATAGATAAATAAAAATTTTGCCTGCGCAATTTTTATATAAATTATATGGTAGATTTGCAGTTATCTCAAATTGAAACTCTTTCTTAAAACATGAATGATTTAAAAAATTTGAGTAAACTTCAAATGATAAATGATGTAAAATTTTTCAAAAATCACCGCTAAACTACAAAAGTCGTTCTAGTCACATCATCAATTTTTTTTTTTTTTTTTTTTTTTTTTTGGGATGGAACACATTATCAAATTTTTAATGGAGTAAATTACCTTTTAAAGTTACAGAACTGTTGTAACTAGACACTAATTTTATTATTTCACCAGTGATCGAGTTTTTTTTTTCTTTATATATATATATTACATCAGAAGAGGGGTGATCACACACCACAACCACGAAGGAAAATAATTATCCTCATTCAATGACGTCGGGAGAGAATCCTCAACTAATTGAGGGATCTTGTCAATTATGACACCTCTTTTTAGAATTGGAAGTGAAATAATTGCCTGCAAAATTGTATTAATATTCTCCACCATGACAGGTAACGAAGGATTAGAAAAATTCGTCGAATCATGCTGGTGATTCTCAATACAATAATATAGATTGATAGCCTCAACAAATTCTAAAATGGTGTTTGGGTCAATCGTTGTCGCACCTGCGTCGTCGCCCACCTTTTGCTCCGTCATTATTCCCTCTAGACCATGGAAGTTTTTTTAACAAGGATGCAACAAAGATTAAGAGTCACCCCAATAAATCACAAGTGGTTGTCCTCTCCAATTTTGAGTCTCACAACTCTTCAAAATACCCTGATGATGAAGCCACGAACCATACATAACAATGTTGTCTTTAATTTTGTCGGCCTCAACAACACTGTTAGCATCAAACGGGAAGATTCCCGACACCCGACCACCATTCACCATCACATAAACCAGTAGAAAATAAGGATTCTCCCCATAAATTGACTCCACAACAATAAGAGAGGTCATTTATTATATCTGGATCTATGCTACTTACTTCTTGAAAAAAACCTCAGAAGAACTAGAACAAAGCAAAGAGGAACATCTCCTAAGAACTCAGTCAACCTTTCACGGAGAGGAAAGGAGTTGACCACTGACCACTCCCCTCCCCCACTTTTTTCCATCTTATTAGGCACAACTTTAAAAGTTTAGAAATTGAAACTATAATTTTATTGATGATCGAGCTTAGTTGCAACAATTTCAATGGCGTGAAGAAACATAATTGCAACAACCTCATAGATTATGGTGGATTTAAGATTCAAGATTTATGGTTCCTAGTTATTATCAATAGATCATGTTTGGCAAATTAGAAAATTGATCTTAGGAAGGCTTAAAATCACTTTAAACTTATTTTCAAAAAATCAATTATTTTTAAATCTCTTTTTTCAAAGTCATCCATTTTACCATCACTCCAAAACACACCCTAAACTACTTATATAACAAGGGTAATGTGGCTCATTTTTCATAAGACGGCATCATATGCTAAATTGTACGACTAAATTTCTATGATAGGAAATTTGCATCATATGCCACACTATTGTAGAATGGTTATTTCTCATATTCTAATAAAGGTTTTAAATGTTTTTTTTTTCTTTTTTAATATTGGGTGGAATTAGGCTTCACAATTTTTTTTAGTGGGATATATACTTTAACAAGTTCAACTGCGTTGACACAAAGGTTTTACATCAATTAATGTTTTTCTAAAAATTAAAAAAAGGAAGAAATTCATTAAAAAAATCTTAAATTAATAAATAATGATTTTTATCATTTTTTAATTAGTCAAAATTTCTTATTATTAATATCAAGGTATTTTTGTTGACATTTTTTTTTATATTTTTGTTTGGTAGGATGGAAATATCAACACACTGCTGTCTTTTTACGTATAAAAGTGGTTAAGACATTTATGTTATAATCTAATGTTTTAACTCTCCGCATATTTTTAACCCGAACATAATTCTACAAGTTAAAGGTACTATCTCCAATCAGAAGGTCGTTAGTTCGAATCTCCACCTCACATATTGTACTAAAAAAATTAAAGTACTTTTAAGTGTTGCATAAATATAATAATTAGATCTTTGAATTATTAAATTTTTGATTGGTAAATAATCCAGTTATATTTTTACAAAGGACAAAAATGTGTGAAATATGGACAAAATGAAGCAAAGAATCAAAAATAAAAATCACTCCCTTATTTGGTAGGTAATCCGAATTTTATTTCTTGTTTTCAAATTTAGTGAATCAAATAAATTTTTAGTATTTTTAGATTTTAAATAAAAAAAAACCTTGATAAATATATTATTGTAGGTTATAAACTCATTATATTTTTCTTAAAATTAAAATAACAAAAAGTAATATATTATAAATTATATAATGTTATAAAATAATAATTATACAAAATTTATAACATTATATTTTAATAAGTTAATTATAATATTTTAAATTCAACTAAATATTTTAGATTGTTACAAACTAAAAAGACTATTCCAAGTGTTAAGTAATATATTATATTTTAATTTTGACATAAATGAAGTAAGTTTATGATAAATAGTATATTTATCACAATCTTTTATTTCTTAATGTAATATTACACAATGAAATTTCAAATTCAAAATCTGAAAAATTAAAAAGATAAAAAATGTTGTTTTTAGAATATTCATGAATTCGATCTTAGAGTTTTCATAAATAAATTTAAAAATAAGATAGAAATACACCTGGTTTATTTCCAACCAAATTTTACTGAAGCACAATAGTTCATTAATAAGTTTTTTTTTATGCTAAAGCGATTATAGCGGGGCGATAATGGAATATATCGCAAATAAATAATGATAATTTTTTTATTTTATTTTGGATGAAAATAGTTTATTTAAGAATTTTATATTTGAAAATTTGAATGTTGGGTTAAGAAAAGGAAAGATTGGGGAACGCGCAGTAGACGCGCAATCTGAATCCGCGGCTTTAAACGCGTGCCCAAATTCGGTATTTCAGTTTTCTTTTGCTTTTGCCAAATACAAATCCGTCACGCATTTTATCCCTTTCTCACGCGCAAATCTATCATATAATTTTTAATTTATTTTAACGCTTAAATTTCATTTTGGATTTATTTCATTTTGGTCTTTTCAACTTTATAGAACGAACATTTTGGTCTTTGTTAATATTTGGTCATTAATTTTTGAAAAAAATTTCTAGTGCTATCGAAAGTACAGTACTTATTCTCTTAGTTTACACCATAATTTTTATCTGTAGGAGTGATTCTTTAATGTCATTGGGTCTCACATTATTTTTAAACGATGTTAGTGTCTTTATAATGAATGAGAATAGTGTCTATATTTGGAGAAAAGATTCGAACTCACGATTCTTTGGTCGGAAATAATTTTTATTTTATTTTATACAACATGTTGGGGTAGGGAATCGAATTTACAATCTCTTGGTTAAAAATATATGTCAATTACTGTTGAGCTATGTTCGCTTTGGCCGAAAAGAGATGTTTTAACCAGTTCAGCTATGCTCAAATTAGTTAGTGTCCAACTCTCGTAGTATTGGAAATTTTTCCTAATTTTTGTCTAATGCAATACATTAGTACATATATTTGAAATTATATCGTTTTAAAAGACTGTCGGGAGAATAACAATGACCAAAATTATTTTATTTCTAAATTCTTGGAGCTAAAATAGACATTAAATTTAATAGTTAGCTTCCATAATATTTCTACATTTAATCCAATGCTTTTGAATTTCCATGTGCGATTGAGAAAATATTTTACCTTGAAAGGGTCAAGAGAATGGTACACTTTCATTGGAAATTTCAATTATTTTTTTCTTCGAGGCAGAAGTTTCAATTAAATTTACTGAGATTAAAAGTGGGAAATAATTTTCATTATATAATTTTTACTTCTTTTTTTACTCGTATACCTACAATATTTGGAGTCATACCATCTATTTGTTCATCAATTCACAATAATAACTGAAAATAATTATTTTCTAAAGACATTTTAAAAGTTTAGAGGTCGAAAGTAGAATAAAATGAAAATTTATTGTTTAAAATAGAATTATATATTTTTAGAAAATAATAATAGTTTCTTTTTCACAATATTTCTAACTTTTGAATTTCCCAGAGGATTGAGAAGTTATTGTACCTTGAAAGAGTCAAGATAGGGTAAAACAAAATTTCATTGAAATTTCTATTGTGTATATTATAACTTAAGCGAAATTGACTAAAAAGGTATCTTAAACTTGGGTTTTAAAAAATAAAAACAAAGAAAAATACAAAAAAAAAAAAAAAGGATTATTCAACCAGAAATCCAATGTTTAAATCAAGTGATCGATGGCAAATGGACGCAAGAAAACTGCCATATAATTGCGTTAATTCACATCTCATAGAGGTCTTGAGAGACTTTTTGGAGTAAATTGAATATTTACATGTGTTCGTTGGTTCCACCTAAAATTTTGACGATTCTACCTTTTTGAAAAATAGAAAAAAAAATTATATCTTCTTCTACATTTCTCTCTCCTACTTGTCAAAACTTTAATGGTACGGTTAGCAAAAGATGAATGTTGAACTTTGATTCGACAACAAGAGTCGGTAATAGAATAGCGTTTTTATTAGTTTTCTCGTTCCGAAAGATTTTATGGCTAGTTAAGCTTTGTAGCAAACATGCCTTACTAATTGGGACGATATGTAATACATTGTCACACGCTTGCCTTTAGTTAGCAACTCGATGCCTTGTACCCTATCAATGAATAATTAAGTTACGACATGCTCGTCACACTAGATTAACTCATTCTTTCTTGTCTCCAACGATTAACCTAGTATGTTGATTAGCCTCTCTTGCATCCAAATATCGCGTTCATTTCTCATTCATATAGAACTCTTTGTCGTGTGAGGAAGAGTTACATCTAGTGTAAGTGTAGGAGAAATTTCAGTACTACAGAAATATCATACTCTATGTTCACACTATAGTTTTGTCTTTATAAATAATTTTTTAATATTGGTGGACTCCACATCATTCTTAATACGATGCTGACGTGACAAACAATGAATGGAAGGAGTATCCATATATATAACTCTCGTACTACCAAAAATTTGACCCACAAATGTCATAATAAAGATGAAATTATGAGTTTATGATGAACAAGAACATGTGTAGATAGATTCATTGGTTGAGAAGGAACTTTATTGAATGTTGAGGATGAACAAGCAAAGTTATTTGTCCAAATCTATTAGAGCGAGCTCTTTTGAGTGTGCTACCATATCCAAGTGAGGTAGTTCTATTGACACAAATTCATATGACCAAGTTACTAATGGCAAAATAATTGTTATTCAAAACGAGAAATAGGAGGAATTGTCCTGCTCTTTTCAGTCGTAAGAAAAACTAAAACAACGTTTGATAACTATTTTATTTTTAATTTTCTGTTTTTTAAAATTATACTTTATTTCTCACAATTTATTGATGTGTTTTTCAAAGTGACTAAAATTCTTAACCAGGTTTCAAAAATAAATAAATATAAACTTTTTCAAAGAAACACATACAAAATAGTTATCAAGCACTTTCTAATCTATACTTGCTCCCACCGTTGTTTCTATATATTTTTTATAACTATTTTATTTTTAATTTTCTGTTTTTTAAAATTATACTTTATTTCTCACAATTTATTGGTGCGCTTTTCACATTTCTTAAAAACACATTTAAATTCTTATATATATCTATATCTATAGATAGTATACACACTTTTTCAAAGAATTGATCCTAACAAAACATGTAAACATGAGTAGAAGTAGCCTAAGATTTTGAAGTTTTCTTTCGTTACTATACTTGCTCCAGCCCCGCCCTTATTTCTATCTATTTTAATAATCATGTCAAGTATATGGATTAAACAAACCCATTAACGTTTAACATTAATAGGTATAATTTAAGACATACTTCTAATTAGAGTTTAAAAGTTCGAATCCTCACGCCTACATTTGTTCACTAAAAAATTAAAAAAAAAAAGTGTTATAGAACTGCATCCCTACTCAAAGTATTTTGAAAATAAAATTTCAAACAAAACTAAAACTTTATATCTAAAAAATTACAGAATTTAAAGGGAAAAAAAAATCTCCCATTCAATTTTCATACAAAAATAATCAGAATTTAAAAAGAAATGCATTCTGCCCTTGACTTCAAACCTGATTAGTTGATCTATAAATCAAATTGAATCATATTTTCCCTAAATGTAAAACATTCTTCAAAGTCTAATTTTTGGTCAATTCATTCATTGAAATAGCTACAAAAACTAGAGAGAAACATTTAATACCCAAAACTTAAGATTAGTTGAACAAAACTCCCTAAAATTAGGCATATTGCTCTCTCACCTAATGAACAGCTAAATTAAATGGAATTTGCATCCATGTTTAACACAAACTATTACCAACAAATTCAAAACAAAGCATCAAACTGGCTCATTGTAAATAACTTACAGCATCATTTCCAAAATTTTCCTTCAAGCAAGAGATCTAAATGCAAACTCATAAGCTTAATAACCGATTGTCCTGCAAAATTTGATCTAAGTTATGGATACCATGATCGAGAGAGGAATTTTCGCCTCAAGAGACATCCTATGATATCATGAATGGTAACAACAAAGACTTCGTCTTGCAACATACCGATTGTCTGCAATGGATGGGATGGACTACAGTAACAACTCGGCGATCTGAACAGCATTAAGTGCAGCACCCTTGCGAATTTGATCGCCACAGACAAAGATATCCAACCTGCATGCATAAAAAGAACCCCATTGGTTTCATTTTTATTCTTCGAACAGGAAATAAACAAAGAACTATGGATAGACAAGTCAGTCTTACGTACCCTTTATTTCCTTCTAGTGAGACATCCCGTCGAATCCTCCCAACTGCAATGTCATCCTTGTTTGATACTTTCAGTGGCGTCGGAAACTGGTTGGCAGCCCGGTCGTCGATAATGACCACTCCAGGAGCATTTTTCAGGATCTCCCTGGCTGCGTCCTGCATAAAACAGAAGAGACAGCTTGAGCACAGTTCGTAAATGATATTTTTATAACTAGAATCACTGATTACTAACATATCAAATGGTTAAAAGATTTTACTAATGCAAATTACAACTTCTATAGAGAAGGATTCATGTAATCAAAGTGGAATTCAGAGATTTTAAGTGATCATAATCGTTTCTTATCAAAGAGAAAAAGGAATGATATTTTAAGTAATAATACAGAACTTCTGATTTGTATTTTGAAGGAATGATATCTTTACGTGAAAAGTAAATTTTTCGATTAATTTTAAGAACCGGATACATTTCATGCTGGACTGAAGATGATCTTGAATTCAACGGCAATTTGTGGGGTCATAGAACCAATAATGAGAACAAATTCCAAGGATAGAGAACAACAAATATCAGATTTAAAGAATCTGGCCATGAGCATAACCAGTAACAAAAGAAAAGAATGAAATTTCCCAAACAGACAATTTATTTTAAAACTTTATCATCACCATAAAGTCTACTTGTGCAAGAGAAATGCCGATAGTTTTCAACTTGGAACATTATCTAAAATTACCAGTTCTTTTAGCATCTAAAATTGAGGGTATCGGAAGCTAATCGATTCACAAGTGGAACGCTAAGCAGGGGTGGGAAGGCTGCGAGCTCAAAACTGGCAGGGAAGAGAGTGAGCACAAAATTATTATACTATTCGAGACGTCTAAGTCTCTATTGCGCCAGTTACAACTTCAATGACTTCTACCCCTTCAGAATATCCTTCCCAACCAGCCAACCGACCAGCTAACTAGCTACTCAAGCTAACGCATTTCAAATGACGAGATTAAGTATGCATCTAAATCCAACTCAAAAACACCAAAATTTCTAAATTATTAAACTTCTCCCTTGAAGATTGAACCCAGACCCTTAAAGGGCATCTCCAAATATTCCATACCCTTAGGCCTTGTCAACAGAGCTACCTCTTGGGGTTTTAAGATGCTATTTTCACAACTGAAGTAGTGTTGTATTCCTCATTCAAAAGTATGCCAGTATTTTCAAAGCACACCCTATTCTTATCACCCCACAGCAATAGTCAACAAAAATAGCAAGAGTCAACAAAAAGGTGTTGCTTGAGTGAAGCAAGACGAAATTAATAAAATACTAAATAAATATTATATATAACTATAATAGGTAAAAATAAATAAATACTCAACTTTTAAAACATGAAAACCAACCAAACTATTTAATATTTAAATAAAAATTAACTGACATAATTAAAAAAAAGGATATATTCAGAAAAAAGGTAGAGAGATCTTTTTTTTTAAATATTATAAATAACTATGCTATGAACCTATGCCTAAAAATTTAAACAAGATTTAAATAATGCCATTTGTTAGTCACACTAACTAGACCTATGTTTATTGGAAGAGAAAGGTTGTCATCTGTAAATCATGGAGGAGACATACAGCATGCAGCATGCTGCTAGCAGCCTTTAGTGCTTTGACGTTACTCCTTCTCCGCTTCTGTCTTTTCTTCCCATTCTCCTTATACTTTTTCTTTTTTATCCTAATCTTTGGACTCTACTAATTCTTCTTCTTCATATTATTATTTTTCACCGTTCTTCTTTTTATTCTTTTCCAGTTATCCTCCTCAATCTCTTCTTCTTCTTCTTTTTATTTTTCTTCTTAATCTTCTTCTCATGATTATTTTTCTCCTTCGACATTTTCTTTGTTGCCTATGTTATAGGCGCTCACCTCGCCTTATGGCAATTGCGCTAAATGGCAAGAAATGGTGCACCCTGGCGAGCACCATGTTGAAGGCACTCGCCTGGAAAATGCTTTTCGAAATCATCTCATTCTTAACGTAGAATAAGAAAAAGGCCAAAAGGAAATCTGTAGGCCTAGCAATTAATAGATATTCTCAAGCACAATACACTAGAACTGATCAAAATAATACCAGAATTAAATCTTACCTCATCAAGGGGATTCTCAAATTGAAGATTTACACTCTCAGCATGTGCACGCATGACGGGAACTCGTATACAAGTCGCAGTAACCTTAACATTTGGATCACTCTTGAGAGACGTAAAACAAGTCAGTTAGTGCAAGACAGGATTCCATTAACCAATTTCCAAGCAAAAATGATCCACAAAAATTGTGTAAATGAAAGGTCAGAACGTATGCGGCATCCGTATTTCACTCACCCATATTTTGCGAGTCTCTTTTACTAATTTCATTTCCTCTTCATTGTATCCATTTGAAAGAACAGATGCATTGTGGGAGAACAAATTGAAAGCATACTGCACCAAGTAGAAGAAACTGAGAAAATTGCAATAGAAACTTGGCCCTCAAAGAAAGAAACATGAAGATAAGAGCCCTGTACAAGAGACTGACCTGATCCCTAAATATATTACAAGTTGGTGGCTTTCCTTCCAGGACCTTGAGAAAAGGGAAGAGAAGAGAAACATTTTAGAACAGCCATTGAAATAGACTATTAGACCATCCAAAACATAAGATGACAAGCAAATGCAATCCATTCCAGATTATGAGATACAATAAACGGAAGAAACCTCACGAGTTTGCTGCACAAGCTCTTCCATTGCTGCAGCACCAGCACCACTGGCTGCTTGATATGTACTAACAACCATGCGCACCACCTGCCATTTTCAACACCCATTGATCCAACTAATCAAATTAGGTTCCATAGTTTTAGCACATTAAAAACACTTTTCAAAGTTTGAAATGATTTTGAAAATATTAAAACCACTGAAAAGCCACTTAAAAAGGCTCGTAAGACAAGCACTGAACAGTACTTCAAATTTCAAAAGTGATTTCTATCAAAAGCACTTTTTCACCCCAAGAAGGAAATGGCTGCTGCTGTCTTCGAACACTCTTTTTAGCAGAAAAACACAAAATAATGTAATAGCAAAAGGCAGGCAAATTTTGTAAGTTAAAAACAATTTGTGTGCCATTTGCACAAAAGCTTAAACCTAGATTCAAATTGTGTACCATTCCCAGAAGTGGAGACATAAACAAGAAAATGAAATGAAAATCGACTTCGAAACCTTAGAGTGACGATGCAGAGGAGTGACAGCCATCAAGCAGATGATGGTGGAGCAATTAGGGTTAGCAATCAACGCGCCCTTGCCCATCCCAACCTTAATCCCCTTCATAGCTTCGGGATTAACCTCGGGAATCACAAGAGGCACCTCCTCGTCCATCCGAAATGCGGAGCTATTGTCGACCACAATCGTCCCCTTCTTGACGGCGAGAGGTCCGAACTGCTTGCTGATGGATCCTCCAGCGCTGAAGAGAGCAATGTCCACGCCGTCGAAGCTATCCGCGGTGAGCTCCTCAACAATATGCTCTTCCCCATGAAACAGAACGGATTTTCCAGCTGAGCGCTTCGAGGCCAGCATCTTAATGGAGCGATAGGGGAATCCGCGATCGGAGAGGACGGAGAGAAATTCCTGACCGACAGCGCCGGTGACGCCGACGACGGCGAGAGAGGGCGCGTTCTCCTGATACGCCATACGAACAACTCTGGAGATGCGAGCTGGTTTAGGGTGAGGAGAGGCGGCGGAGAAGAAGAAGGTGGTTCGGCAGGGAGCTAGAGCCGCCATTGTTGAGAGAGTGAGAGAGCTTTCAATGGGTGTCGGAGGCGGCCGCTGTACCCACTGAATATCACAGGAAACTGGAACACTGCTTTAGGATTTGCAACATTTTCATTTTATTTATATTTGTATTTCTTTTCTACGAGACATCTCAAACCAGGATCTCTTGGTGCCAAGCTAAGGTGGTATTTATAAATTTTTTTTAGTATTTCTCTTTTCGCCAACTTAATTTAATTGGACAATTAATATATTGTTTTAAATACTATTTTTTATTCTCTTAATTTTGATTGGGTACTCTCGAAACACGTTTATTGTATTTTCAATGCCAATTTTGATCTCTGCATTTTTTAAAGCAACCAATTTGATATTTATTTGTAAAATTTTAACACAACTTTTATACCATAGACATCCTTTTAACACATATTTATGGATTTATTTTAAAAAATATATTGAATGAAGTTCCATGTTAAAATTATGATTGAAAAAGTGAGATAGAAATAAAAATGAAGACATCAAAGTAATTAATATAAATCAAAGTTAAAAATACTCGAACCAAAATAATATTTAAATCTAATATGTTAATGTAAATTGTTTTGTAACGTAGTAAAATAAAGTGCTTGATATGAGATGTTTTTTTCTTTTTGGCCCCTCGTTTTTGGCAAGTTGTTTTTTGCCAGAGTTGGCAATCCAATGTGTGTTTTGAATGTAGTTTTTAAAAATCTTGGACATAATATTTCTAGAATTGTATTTTGAAGTGAACTTATAGGTTAGAGATTTTAATTGATTTGTCAAAGCTGAGTATTTACTTCCAACCAAGAGGTTGTGAGTTCGAATCCTCCTCCCAACATGTTGTACTAAAAAAAAAGAAAAAAAAACTTCTGTATGAAAAATTGTTGAAATCTCTCACTATCTAAGTTAAAAAATTTGCTGGAAAAATAGCTTGAGCGCTCACACAAGGAATAACTTGTATGAGAGAGGCAAACTCTCCGATGCTAGGCATCATATTGTTCGTGTAGGTTTCTACAAAAAGACCCCTTAATTTTGACAAACAAATCAAAATTACAAGTACCTAGGAGCACACCGATAGAATGATCGAAATACAAACAGTAAACATAATATGGTTATAGCTCTTAAGTTGTAATAATATCATGTCCACGAAACATCAAACATGGAAAGTGCCAAACATTGCGAACTAATCAAGGAAGAGTTAAGAACGTAAATAAGAAGCAAAAATCACTTAGATAGAGGAATGGATTGTAATTCATCCTATATTCTCCATATCAACTAGACGACTTACTAAGGGAAAGACGAAGTAGCATTAAATTAGAATTTTCCAATTAGAGATTAAAAGCTATGCTAATTGCTAACTTTAGGTACTGAATTAGCTCAAACAATTTCATTGGAGCTCATATGTGTGTACATATATAGTTTGATACAGTGACACGTGGCATTTAAGGCTGACACAACAGTTAATTAAAATTTCCCCAACATAATTAAGCATCCAAGTGAGGAAGGACAACATCTTGAAGAGCAATAAGCTTTGCCCTTCCACCATACTCAACTGGCAACACTTCTTCTCCAATTTCCTCTATAATACTTCTCCTTTCTTCTTCACAGCTCACAATCACAATCTGAGAATCATTATTTTCAGTCGATCACAATCCACAAGTCATCAAAATACATACCCTCTCTAACATTAAATAATTCAAAAAAGGTTCCTGTTCGAACTTCCCTTTGTGTGCTACCTTCACGTGGAGGAATACTGCTAAAATTTGAACGTTTGAAATGTCTTGACCAATTGAATTTTGCTCAGGTTGGTGGTCATCATATCAATATTCATTTTTCAATCATGTCATTAATTTTACATAAATCATCTAAGAAACTTGGGAAGAAGTGTGTTTTTCTAATCATATATATATATTTTTTTTTAATAACGAGCTTTGATCCCCTATATCTAAGGACACTTGTGCCCGCCCCAACGCCCAAATCCAGGAGACATCAAAGATTTTTTATATTAAACTCATCAGAAGGTTCGAACTTGAAACCTCTAAGCTAGTATGACTAAGAGACCTAGTATGACTAAGAGACCCGAAGTATTTGTCAACTAGGTGTTTTGCTCATCATATTGCTTAACTAAGAAAAAGTTAATTCACTAAATATCAAGGTTGCCAATCACAATCAACTAAAAGATACAACGGAAAAGAAAGGTGAGATAAAATTTTCAATAAATTTACTCTAAGCATAGGTACAGACATAAGACATGGTGATATGGTACGTCGTTTTTTAAAAATATAGGTCAGGACAGAGACAAGACAAGGATTATTAAATATACATTTCTTAAGAAATATACATCATTTTATACCATTTAAAATTTTTAAGTCAATAAACTTATACGTTTATGTCCCTAATAAGTGTTTGAATCTTGGACTCATTCTATTTGTATTGGTGTTTGATGCACATTTATTGTGCAAACCAGTATCTGACACGTTCGTGTCTGTACTTCTTGGGATTTACTAGTTAGCACACATAGTTAAATCATGACGTGGTTTTGCTGGAACATTGTCATAGAGATCACATACCTTTTCAAGAGTTGCCTTCTCGAGGAACCGAGAAACCATCCTCCACACACTAACAAAAAACCGCGGCATGTGTAAGAAGTAACACTTTGCCAGGCGTTCAGGATAATAAGCCTGCATTAGAGAAGACAAAACAATCAAAACTTGTCATGCTTATGAGGGAAAAAAGAAGAAAAGGAAATGAACTTCAGGGCAGTTTTGGAGCTCGACAATCATCTAGCCATGACTCGAAGCAATAAGATTAGATTAAATGATTAAATTTAATCTAATCTAATAGCTTGAGTTTTTAGGTTTAGTAATATGGTTTGATATGGTACACTGAAGTAGACCCTAAGTTCACTATTTGTAAGTTATTTCCATCACTTATTTCACATTAATAATATATGTATTGACCTACCTTAATCAAATAATTATCCAAACTCACATGCGAGTGTAGATTAAACGATTAAATTTAACCACATTTGCCTCTGTCTCCGAGACACAGATAAACATCAATCATAAACTTTCAACTGTCAAAACGATTTCCGGTTTGGTTTGGAAAAGAAAGCAGGTAATTGAGTAATTTCAAACAGCAAACAAGAAGAATCATCTAATATATTGCTTATGCTTACTCTAGTGGTACAATGATTTTGGTTTTCTTTTACAAAGAACGATATCCTGTGCCAGTCCACAAAAAATTCATAGGCAATAACCAGAGAAATTTTCTCACGTGGCTTTACAGGAACAAAATTTTTGTCCTTACAAGTTCAAAGCTATAGACATAAAGGAAAAATAAAATCTCTGTACCATGTCGACAAACTACATTCCAAGGCTATCGATTATTATCCAATAAGAATGTAGAACTCACCTGCAAAGACTGAAAGCCCGTGATCAATCCACGTGGATCGATGTTCTTGTATGAAAGTTGCTGCAGATCTAGAATGGCAATCAACTTCTCATTCCCAATTTCTCTTCCTTGGAAAGCACTGTAACAGGCAGCACAAACACCAAACAAGCTCTCACTTGACTTCCCAAGATAGAATTGATCTTGATTTTGCAGCAAGAGTAAGTTATGGAATCATATTCTTCACATGAGAGGAAAATAAGAGGAACAAAGCAGGCATATGGCATTTAATATAGGGTCAAAATAGTAACTAATTCCAAAGTTAGATAATTTGCAAAAGTTCTGAACACATGGAGTTAGTACAGATTGAGTGGAACCTTGCAATTATCTTGTCCAAGGAATAAGCCACATACTCTGCATAAAGATAAGAAATGAAAATAAGTGAATTAGATAATATCAATTACCTGATGCCTACATATATCATTGACCAAAAAAGGTCGGAGGTTCGAATCCTACTCTCACATGTTGAACTAAAAAAACAAAAGTTACCTAATGCCTTTTACTTGTCTTTTTTCATTTTATAACTACGATTTATATATACCTCAACTGATTTTACGGGATAACCTTCTAACTTCTATAACATTTGGCATAAAAAGAAACCTTTTGCTTTATGTTACAAGCTTGCATTTATTGTTTGATGAAATTTTAAGAATGTTTCCTTTCAGGTGAAAGGCAAGTATGTCCAAGTTTTCATTGAATTAAATGCACAAACGTACACTGTTGAAGAAAAAAAAATCTCAAAATGCAATTAAACCCTCAAAAAATGGAAATCATATTGACATGGAGAGCTGGAAGAGAAAGCCACAAAAGAGGCAGGCATGGTCCACATTCGCGTGGTTTTCTTGGAGTTTTGGAGTTTTACTTTGGAAAGTAATTTTTCAAGAAGTGTTCTGATAATTGTGTTTGTATGATTGAAATAACTATTCATAATCTCAATCTGGAAGGAGTAACAATTTTCACTTTTAAAAAATTAAAGTCACTTACAAATAACATACTAAAAAAAGAAAAAACAATTTCAAAAACAGTCATCCAAACAATATTTTAGGAAAACAGTCTCCAAACAAATTTAGAAAAATGATTCTTAAACTAACATATCCCTCAGAACTTCATTCCAAAGATGTGCAGTGAAGCCTCATCTTCAAGAGGAAATTTAGCCATTATTTTATAATTATGCGTTTTCAAGAAGTAGAATGGTATAGTTTAAGCTATTCTTGAAGTTATGTCAGATAGAAAGCGAGTTGGAACCTTTTTCTTATTTTTATATATATATAAAGTTTAATTAATAAAAGAAACAAACCCAAATTCAAGAATATTTTTCCTTCTGTTAGAGAAACAGAGAGTCAAAACATGGTGGAACTGTTCAAGGCCCCAAGAGAATCTCATTTTGGAAATCTATCTAAACATTTTCTAGGGCGGGCTAACAAATTCAAAACAGAACCCAAAAGAAAAATTCCAATCAGAAGCAAGAAAACTTCATACCAAACCAAATTGATCAATTTCAAGATTCACAAAATCAGTTCAAACGAGTGAAAATTTAAGGACCAACTCACTTTTGAATTGAACTTGATCCTTGGCAGGATAATGCTTGTTCCCTTTGACGATCATCACAGAGTGCCCATTCTTCGACAAACCCTGCAAATAAATCTTCCTCGCTTCCAGTTCATCTTTAATCTCCGATTCATCAATACGCCCATTGGGAACCGTCGTATCCCTCCATTTCTGCCATTGCACAAACATCTTAGCTGCTTTCTCCGGGTCCATCGACCTCGCGATCAAAAACCTCATCATCGTCGGCTCTCCATACTTCTGCAAACAAAGATTCCATCACTCACTCCATCAACACTCCAATCTCAAAAAACAAAGAACCCTTACTTCTGTAGGAACCCCATGCTCCTCCACTAATCTCCTCATCTGAGCCACTACAATCTGCTGAGTATTCTCCATTTCCGCTCGATTATCAGAAAAAACAAGACGATCGGCCTCAACTACAACCGAATCAACACGAACTTATTCTATCAATCTCTAACTACCGATAGAATACAGCGACAAACTTCACCAAAAACAAAAATTACGCAACAGAAATAGAGAAATTAGAGAGAGAAAGAGGGGGATTTTGAACAGTAGACGCAGAGAAATGGGAAAGGGGTATCACCAGTGGCGAAATTTGGCGGATTGAGTGGACTTTGTTGCGGTGAAACTAGTGAGCGGCCATGAACTATTTGGAATTTTCTTCGCCAATATTCCAAATCGATTGCTTGGGTCTTTGACGCTTACTCAATCGGTCTTTCACGCCATTTTCTTCTCAAATATTCCAAATTACTGTGTGTGTGTATATAGAAGACAAACTGGTGAGTATTTATCTCTCACGGAGATTTCGGAAATTGGGATTTTTGACCCATTCCAATAATTACTTTGTATTTTTGGCTCCCTTTTGATTTTTATCTATTTATATCCCTCCACAAATGTCTGACCCTCCCCTTATTTTGCTTGGTAAATTTTACCCTCAATTTAAAAAAAGAAATCAAACTCAGCCATCCCCTCCTTTCCCTCCCTGTCTCGGTCCTTCCCCTCCCTCATTCACTATCTCGTTGTCCATCACAGTTTTCATCTCGGTCTCTCCCTCACAACCAGAAAGTTCATCTTCGTCGTTTCTTCTTCGTCTCCCTCACTTCGTCTCTATCAGAGCTTTCCCCCTTCCCTAATTGAGGTAATTTTTCTTTTGAACTCGCGATCTTATTGTGAATGATTTTCTACCTTTTTTTTCTTCGTTCTTTGCGTGGGTGTGAATGATTTCAACCTTCGGCTCTATCTGAAGTAGCCAAGGTTATTATGAAGTTTGATTTATTGTTGCTTCCATTGTTTTGTTTTAATTTTTGACTTTCAGGGTTCCATCTCGGCTTTAAGCCCGGTGGATTTAGGATCGGGATGAAACCCTAAAAGTCCATTCCAGAAGGATGGACTTTCTGGATTCCATCTCGGGCCTCATCCCGGTTCGAAATAGACCGGGATGAAGACCGAGATGGTATCCAGAAAGACCATCCTCCTGGAATCCATCTTGGGACTCATCCCGGTTCAAAACATATGTGTTTTATAATTCTTTTCATTCTTATTTCTCATTTTTTTAGAAATGTTCCCAAAATTAGGTAAAAACTTTGAAAACAACAAAATCAAGTTTCTTTTTTATCACTTTAATTTTTTTATTGACAATTTTAGAGGATAAGAAATAGGATAATTGTAGTGGGTAGCAAAAATAATTCATATATTTCAAAAAATGTCATCAGCTTTTCAAAATTTCAAAATTTCAAATATAGCAAAATATTTGAATTTTTATTTTTGAAATTTTTATTATTCTGATTTTACCCTTATGATATCTGATATATATTCAATGTATATTTGTATATGATATAAATCGAATATATATCTGTATTTGATATTAATCCAATGTATATTTGTATCTGATATACATCTGATGTACCTTTGATGTACTTCCAATATACATTCGATGTACTCCTGATATACATTATCAGGTGTACCCATGATATACATTATCAGATGTATGTATTATATATCTATCTATCTATCTGATGTACCTCTAATTTATGATATCTTAAATATATTTGCAACTTATATATTAAATATAAGGTATATCAAATGTTTAATTTTTAGTGGTATATCAGTTATTTAAATTCTAATTCTAGTTTATCATTGCAATTTGTTGATTGACATACTAATATCATCAATAACGTTGATTAGTGTATTACTACTATTTATTCTATATTAATATTAATTAGATATTAAATATAAGAGATATAATTGTTTAAATTTATAAAGTATATTAGATTTCTAACTTTTTTTTTGACGTGCATGATCCACATGAACCTTTTATACAATAACTTTATGTTTAACTTGAAAAAAAAATGGATATAATAGTATTATAATCAACACACATGTATCATAATTATATTAGTAGATATCATGGTTATATCTGAGGTATATCAGTGGTAAATTAGAAACATATTAAGTATATATCAAATATATATCAATGTTATATTAGTAATAAATCATATAATCATATATAAGAAGCTATATCAGTGGTATATCATTTGTATATCAATGATAAATTAGAGACATATCAAGTATATATCACAGATAAAATGTTGTATCAACATGGTAAATTAATGGTTATCATACGCATATCGGTGATAAGTCATATTAGAAGTTCAGTACATATCATAGATATATCATAAGTAAATCAATTGTATATAATTATTATATCAGTGGTATATCATAGGCATATATCAATAGTCAGATATATTGAGATGTATATCATATATATTGCAGGGTAAAGTTGTAATTTTAAAATTGGATCACAGTTTTTGTTTAAAAAAATGCTATATTTGAAATAATTAAATGTAGTTGCTATTCTACTTATTTTACTAAATATTTTTACTATATTTGCGACTACCTACAAAATAAACAATAGTTGTCAAAGATGTTTTCCAATTTTTCAATAAAAAAGAAAAAATAAAGAAACGATAAATAATTATCCTTATTAAAAAATATAAAACGAGAAACGAGAAAAAAAAATATATATATATATAAAACGGTTAAAAAAGTCAACTTTAGAATTAAATGAAGTTATTGATTTGACAAGAAACTTTGAAACAAATTAATGAACCCTAATTTATAGAGGGGAAGAATAAATTGTATACGAAGTGATTCTTAAGGTTCAAAATCAAAACTCATTTGAAATTATGGATAGTTAATAGTTTCAAGATAAATTTTTAGGCAATTTCGTAAAGAACAAACCAACTTTTAATCTTAGATGGTAAAATTAATATTAAATGAATAGAGGTAGACTTTTTAATTGGAAAATTAATTTTTTAAAAAAAATCTATATGATAATTTTTTTAACTTAAAAAAATTCACTTAATATATTTCTACAGGTCCTGTTACATTATGTAATTAAAGTTATATTAAATTTGACATCAACCAAATTCGAGCTTAATTGATTGATTTTGACATGACTAAAATTTTATGGTCCATAAATTTGTGTTCTTATCTGGCGTGTTTTCTTGAATTTAACGATTTTGACTCATAGTTCTCGAAAAGTTTGTCTCGTATAAGTATTATTAGCGAGACTATATGTTAAGATGAATTAATGAATTAAAGTGTAGATATAACGGTTATATCTACAGCGTTTTGATGAGGAGGTCCCTTATGTATGGCCTCGTGTCCTTCCCATTTTCCATTATAGTTTACTTTAAAGCAAAATGTTGTTTACCGAGATGAAGTTATATAGCTATTCCAATTTTAAAGTTAATATACTATTCTGGTCTTATTTTGACTTTTATATTTTTAAAACGTTCATTTTTATTTCTATATTTTTCAACAATGGTCTATTTTAGGCCATGTACTTTCGATTTTGGTCATTTTAATCTTTGTACTTTCAAAATGTTTATTTTGGTCATTTATTTTAAAAAGTGATAATTTCCATCCCTTTATTTTCTTTAATCAAAATTTCAGCACAACACTGCAATTAATAAATTTCATGAAATGTAATCATAACTTTGTATTGAAAGGTATCTATTATGTATAGAATTTGTGTTAGAACTTTGTAAACATAGATCAAAACAGTAACTTTTTGAAAGTATAGAAACCAAAACATACGTTTTGAAACTATATGAACCAAAATAAACAAAAAGTTGAAAGTATGAAAGTATAAGAACTAAAACAAAAGATTTGGATCCGATCAAAGCTAACTAACACTCAAAAAATAGGGACAAAATCGTATTTCAACCTTATTTTAACTTGGACTACAACAATGATGCTGGATGATATTATGAAAGTGTGAAGGATGTTTCTCATACTATATATCGACAATTTGATATGTATCATTAAAAAGATTGGCTTATTTAAAACTTTTTCATTCTTTATTTCAATAAGTAAAAGTAAAAGCATATTTCTAATGATAAATGGTCGATATTATTTCAAATTTCGATAAATTCAGTACGAATCATCGGATATACCTAAGAACAATATTTAGATACTTACCGGTCAGCAGCTATTTCTTACTGCACCTTTAAATTTTTTATAAATAGGAGAGAGGAATAAAAAAAAGATATCTTTTGTATTTATTTTAAATAAAGAGTTGTAAAATTTGCAGTGACCAACAAGAAGATTTGTGCTGAACGGTAAGCACCTAAAATCACATTTGATATATACTAGAATTTTTTCTTAATTAAATAGATGCTATTTTTTTTTATATATTTTTAAAAGAAATTTCCAACAATGTTTTTTTTTCTCAATGTTAGGAAAAATTTTCTTTATTAGGTAGGCTAGAAAACCTTCTTTCTTCCAAGTTTGTGTGGTTGGTTTTTCAACCCATGTGGAAGTCCCATATCTCTAAGGCCCATTAAGACTTGAGGGAAAAAAAAAAAAGAAAAGGTGAAAATATTAATATCTACAATTATGCATGACATCACATTTATAGAGATAGAGATTGAGTTCCAACAAGATTCTATGCATTATTTCTACGATAATGTAATATTGACCGCTTTGACTTTGCTTTTTTGTTACATCGAGAAGGTCTTATCACATGGCAAATTCATATTTTTGTCGTTGAACTCCCTACGAGTGACGCTTTCCATTTCACTGCTTAATATTTCGTTGGAATAGTTTGCAGAATCCAACAATCTGTTCATCAATTATATTACCCCAATCGTTTGTTGAAAATGCATATCTTGTAGTATGTTTATATATCGTGGATCTTTCCTTATCTAACTAATGTTGGACTCTGATCACATTTTCGGTATTTTCCACGCAAAGCTAGCTAGTTAGACTTTTAAGTTGATAATCAACCAACTTTACTAGCTCGTTGTGTTTAATGCTCCTTAAATTGTGATCTTTGTTTAAGTTTGTTGTTCTTTGTTTGGTACATTTGGCAGTATGTATGGACAAGAAAGCTTGAAAGAAAACTCCTAAAAACTTCTATCTTTAATAGTTTGAACCAACACCTGACCCCATCCAACGACTTTTAGCATGAAAATCTCGCACATTCTTATTCTCTCGACCCCTTTTTTCACGTCTATTTTTGCAGAATCTTCTTGAACATATTTTTGCAGGGTGGAGTTAGGGATGCTTTCTCCATCCTTGTTCTCGAGAATTGTAGTTCCAAGAATTGTAATCCCCATCTATAATTCTCGAGAAATTTGGGAGAACTTTTCATTTCAAATTAGAAATGCTTCAAAGTACAACAAAAAATTAAGAACTCTAGGAACAATACTTATAAGTACTTACCGATCGATCAACACTTATTTTTCTGCTGACTACCACTAAAAGTTTAACATCTCTTTATTTTTTAAAAATAGAAAATATATCATCTTGCTCTACTCTCCTATTTGTAAAAAACATTAATGGTACTTAGTAAAAAAAAAAAGAATACCGAACGATAAACACCTAAATATTATTCAAACATCGAACCTATTTTTGCTATGGAGTTGGGTCAGTGATCAAGTTTGATTATTGAAGGTTGCAATTCACAATGACCATTTTGAAGAGATAGAAACAAATTTTACAACATAAAAACATCCATGAGAGAGACAGAGAGAGAGAGGAGCTAATTTAATTTCCCTAACATTAAATTATTAAGCATCCAAGTGAGGAATTATGATAGCATCTTGAAGAGCAATAAGCTTTGCCTTTCCACCATACTCGACAGGCAATACTTCTCCAACTTCCTCTATCATAATTCTTCTTTCTTCTTCATTGCTCACAATTAGAATCTGAAAATCAGTGTTTATGCGCATATAAATCATGCATACATACACTAAATATATAATTGAATTGGAAAAGTAGATTTAAATACTATTTTAGTCTTTATACTTTTCAGTTTCAATCATAAACAGATGTATTAGAATTATAATAATTAAATTAGAATATATGAAAGTTGAGAGTACGATAACTAAAATGAATAAAAATTGAGATTACAGAAACTAAAGCTGAAATTTTGGTATTTGTTTGCAAAGTTTATACACAAATACTATACACTTAAAAAATTCTTTAATAAAAATTTATGGCTAGTGATATCATACTGAAATTTGTGTTGAAAAAATGAGATAAAAAATAAAATGAAAAGACTAAAATGACAATGTTTCAAAAGTTCTAAAGATCAAAATAAGATGTTTTGAAAGTATACGGATTAAAATAGACAAAAAAATAAAATTAAAAAATTGAAAGTAGGTGAACTAAAATAGGAGTTCTAAAAGTACTCGAACGAAAATTAACCAAAGTCAAAATAATGGAACCAAAATAATATTTAAATTTGAAAATAAATAGAATTTTTTAAAAATTTTATTCCTATTTTCTAAAATAATATTCAAAGATGATAATAAATATATTAACTTTTATTAAACTTTAAAATGGTAAATGAAAGGGAGAGTCACACAATAAAATGAAGTTCAAATTATAGACTAAATCAAGATTTTTAAATGAGACCAAATTAAAACAAAATAAGCATAACAACATTGTGTAATTTAACTAAATAGAACGGTTAATTGAAAGAAAAGTAAATGAGATGAAATAATAGGAACGGCTTACGTTTTTCAACGTTGCACTATCGACGAACCGAGAAACCATTCTCCAAATGCTAACAAAAAACCATGGCATGTTTAAAATGAAGCACTTCCCTAAACGCTCCGGATAATAGTTCTGCAACATATTTAAAATATATTACATATAAAATGTTAACAACTATTAAATGTAAAATTAATGTTAATTTGAATATAACTCTCACCCTAAAAAAGAAAATTACATACATATCCTATCGAATTCTTACCTTGGTAAAACTTGAAAAAGGAAAAAAAAAATTATTTTTCGGAGAATAAATACTTATTGAGGAAAAAAATTTACCACACTTATCTAAGTCTAAGATTTAGTGGAGTGAAATCAAACGTTTAGGTAAAAAGTTGGTTTTTCCTTAAATATAAACATCGAAACTAAAAAATACAGCTGAAATTGAAAGAACTTTTAAAATTTATAGTTTATTTTCTTTCTTTCTTTCTTTGTTTTTTTTTTAAAGAATATTATGTTACAAGTATAAAGTAGAGAAATAGAGGTATGTTAGTAAAAATTTTAAAATTATATAAAGAAAATTATATGATAAATTATTTTTTTGGTCTTGAGATTTGGAGGATGGTTCTATTTAATCCCTAAGTTTTTAAAAGTGCGTTTGATTGATGATCAAAAAATAAAAAATCTAAAAACAAGAGATTTAATAGAAAAACATTATTGTATTCTTTATCTTAGTATTTTTAGATAAATTGAATCTCAATTTAAAAAATTATCCAGCGTTTGTTTAACAATATATTTGTAAACAAGTAGAAATTACAAAGTAAATATTTAGTTTAATATAAAATAATATTTATTAATTTATTAACATTTATGTTATAAATTTTGGATAATTATTGTTTTATAATATTATATAATTTATAATATATTATATTTTCATGTTTTAATTTTAAAACGAATAAATGAGTTTATAAAATAAAATGATATCTTAACCAACGTTTTTGTATTGTTTTTAATATAATTTTACATTTTTTAGTATCAAATTCAAAATCATAAACATAAAAATATTATTTCAGAATTTTCATTATTTTGA
Source organism: Momordica charantia (assembly GCF_013281855.1). Taxonomy (NCBI): domain Eukaryota; kingdom Viridiplantae; phylum Streptophyta; class Magnoliopsida; order Cucurbitales; family Cucurbitaceae; genus Momordica; species Momordica charantia. Next base: position 23,814,550 of record NW_028275167.1, on the reverse strand, counting down.
TCATCCGAAAACAATTTGAAAAAAATATTCAGTAAATCAGAAAACAAAAGAAACAGAATCGAATGGTCAACAGACAGGTCTTAATTGACCCAAACGTATAAATGTAATATTTTGGAAAATAAAAAATAAAAATTAGCGGATACCTGTAAAAATTGAAACCCTGTGATGAGGCCACGTGGATCAACATTCTTATATGAGATTTGATGCAGATCAACAATGGCAATCCACTTTTCATTCCCAATTTCTCTTCCTTTGCAACCGCTGTCCATATATAAAAATCTTTACTTTTATTTTTCTCCTCTTAAAAATTTCATTTCCATTTTTAAAAATAAATGTTTTTGAATTTTTTACTTAATTTTCAATAGCGGTTACTATTATTGTTATTATTATTTTTAAGGTTACTATTGAAAAACATTTCGATAACATTATTTAGAAATTAAAAAAAAAACAGAAAATTTTATTGGAAACCATTTTGTCTTGTCCCACATGTTCTTTTTTCAAAGCTAATTTATTTTATGTGTAATATATAGTTTAATACAATTTAAAAATTATAGCAAAATATAAAAAAGTAAAAGAAAAGAGTAGTGTTAAAAAAATATGATCCTGTTTTTATAACTTAGATTCAAAATTTATTTAAAAAAAAAACAAATAAAAAAACTAAAAATAAAAGTATTTTTTTTAATAAATATTGATAAAAGACAAACAAAATGGTTGTAAAATAGTAGTTTTCAATTAACCCATGAAATTATCAGAGAAAATTAAAGCATAGAAATAAAAATAAGGTCTTCATTTATAGCAATATATTTTCAGATTTATAGAAAAAGGGTAAGGAATTGAAATTGAAGGTAGCATCTTATCTGACATGTTTAAAAAACTATATAATAAATCGTTTTCAGAAATGTAAAAAAATAATGATAATTTAGAAATACATTATGACTATATATATATATATATATATATATATATAAAAGATTGAGATTATTCATAATAAGAATCAATAACGGGATACAGGATAATAATTTAAAATTCTAATTTTGTTAATTATGATTGAGATTATGTAGGTCACCTTGCAATGACCTTATCCAAGAGATGAACCACAAACTCTGCATAGAAGAGAGAGAGAGGAGATTAAATCAGATGAACAAACTATAAAATCCTACCTATCAAAAATGAAAAATAAACGAAATTTATTTATAGACGACTATAAAATATGTGACTATTAATTAACCACTCTCATACTTTCTTAAATAATATTATTTTTAAAAGGTAGGTTAAATTATATAAAATGCTCGGCAAATTTTATGTATTTCAAAATATATTATCTAGTTTTAAAATTTTTAAATATAGTAAAAATATTCACTTATATTAATAGTATATGAGATATTAAAATCAATAAATCAATAATTATATATAAGTAGTATATCAAACACTCATATAAATAGTACATTAGATATATATCACATACATATTGCACAGACACATATATCAATAATATATTAGATGTATATCATATACATATTGCAATATATCATATGTATATCACATATATATATTAGTAATCAGATATATTAAAGATGTATACTATTTTAGATAAAGTTGTCATTTTAAAATTGGATCTGCTACTTTGCTAATTTTACTAATTTTTTTTTTTTTTGTCATATTTGCAACTTACGCATTGTTTTAACCCTTCAATTTCTAAAAGTTTTTCAATCTTCTTTGTACCGATATGACTCAAAATGACCAGAAATATATTTTACATCTTAAATTTTCATTATTTTGGTTTAGCAATTGTAGGTTGGAATTGAATCATTAAAATGGAAACCACTCCAACAGTTAAAATGGAAAAAGGAAAGAAAGAGAGAGAAGAAAAGAAAAGAAGTGAGAATTTTAATTTGGAAAACAGAAAACGAAACAGCGGAAAAATTTTCACGCATTGGAAGTTGGAACTGAAAAGAAAAGAAAAGAAAAGAAGATGAAATGATGAGAAAACAAAACTACTCTTGAACTGGAGTTGATCCTTGGAAGGAAAATGCCTACTGGCCTTCACAATCACCACGGCCAGTCCCTTCTTCGACGATCCCTGCAAGAAAATCTTCCTCGCTTCCAACTCCTCCGCAACCTCCGATTCGCACACGGATCCCTCCGGAACCATCGCCTCCCTCCACTTCCTCCACTGCACGAACATCTTCGCTCCCTTCGCCGGCTCCATCGATCGCGCGATCAAGAATCTCATCATCGTCGCGTCGCCGTACGCCTGCAAACACACAGAAAATAAATCCACAATCGGTTACCACATCCAACGAGCAGAGCAGAGCAGAGAAGAGCAGAGCGATTAGGTTTTTTTTTTGTTTCCGGTTACTTCTGTGGAAAAACCTAATTTCTCGACCGATTTCCTCATCTGGAACAACGCATTGGCGCGAGACTCCTCCATCTGGAATCCGTCGAATCGCCGGAGAAATATCGGTGAGGATTATGAATTGGAAGGAATTGATTTGTTGGATGGGCTATGGAGATGAAATGGAGATGGAGAGGGAAAAAGAAAGTTTGCAGAGGAATTGAATTGAATGAGAGAGAGAGAGGAGTTTCTACTTTCTGTTGTAGTTGTAGTGTAGTAGCTGTGTAGGTATGTGGGCCCCACGTAATGTAATTTATTGAAATTGTCTTTTCGTGCAAATTGCATTTTTCAACTCGAAAAAAAAGTATAATAAGACAAGGTTTACTTAACCGCAATCGTAAGGAAATAAATCGTAATAAAAATCAATCGTAATGAAATCAATCGGAATCGTAATGTTATTTCATTGATGTTGTTTGTCTGGAATTGAAATTAAATAATTATTAATATACCTCTTTCTCCTTTTTAGCCAATTACAAATATATTATTGTGCTAATCTTTTTTAAATTACAATAATAATACATTTTAATTTAATTTATAACTATATTATTGATGGCAATATTTCTAACAATTTATCTAATATTGATACATAATGAATAATTAAAATAAAATTACTTTAAATAAAATATTTTTTATTAGAACAACCAAATTTTAATAAAACATATTATTAAGTTTTATTATTCTAATATTTAAAAGTAATAATATCTATTTAAAAAATTTATTGATACTAATTGATATTAATATTATATAATAAAATCACATCAACTAATAAAAACTGGAGTATAAATGGAGAAGAAATTATAAAAGTATAAAAAAAACTAATTAAAAATTATATTAATTTAAGACAGAGAGAAAGGTAAAAGTGGTATATTAATTATAATATATATGTGGGGTCCACGAAATAAGGAATGAGAATGAGATTGATGGGATTGGAAGAGTGTAATGAGATTACACCTTTTCATGTAATGGGATTACAAAGTTTGAGGTGAGTTCCACCATTTGATTACATTCCTACAATTTGGTAAAAACCATCAAAGCGAATCAAAATTTTCATTACGATTCAACAGGGCCTAAGTTCGTATTGGTTTCAAATTGTAACTTTAGTTCTCGAAACTTTAATTGTTGTATCTATTTTAGTCCCAAAAGATTAAAATTTGAATTATGTAATAATTTCTATTTGGTTGGATTTGAGCATTTTGTTGTTGAGTTTAAGGGTCTTTTTGTTTCTTAATTTTGTGGTCGAATTCGAGTATTATTTTCGCAGTTGAGTTTAGGCATTTCTTTAAAAAGCTATCATTTGATTTGATTTTGACTTGAGTGAACTTTGAAGTATATTCTATTATTGGCTCAATAATTTATTGAAAGTTAACAAATTAACCCTTTAGCCTAGTGGTCCCCTCTTTTCAAGTTCGAGTCTCATTGGTATAAAGTTCTAGGGATCCGCCACTAATGAATTTTAACTATTTAATTATATCAACACTAAATTTAATTTAGAAAAAGTAAATATAAGAAATAAAGAATTTAATAATTAAACCCCTACCTCACTTATATATGAGAGTAAATTAAAAATAATAGTATATTTATTTTTTTGGTGGAAAAACAAATTTGGTCCCGGTACTTTTTCATTAAAGTAACAATTTAGTCCTTGAACTTTAGTTTGTAAAAATTTAGTCCATGTACTTTCACTAAAATAATAATTTAGTCCCTGAATTTTAACTTATAACGATTTAGTCCCTGTAGTTTAAAATTTGTAACATTTTAATCCTTACTCTAAGAAATTTTATTAAAATTAAGCGTCAAATTTTATTGTATAACAATTTAATCTTTCTAATTGATAAACATATTTGGTCGCTCAGTAGTTTATCAATCTATATATATAAGAAACTTAACAAAAAAAAAATCATGATAAGGACTAAATCGTTACCAACTTTAAGTCACAAGACTAAATTGTTACATATTAAAGTTCAGGAATAAATTGTTACCAACTTAAAAGTACGAGGACTAAATCGTTATAAATTAAAGTTTAGGGACTAAATTGTTACTTTAGCGAAAGTACATGGAAAAAAAGTGTTTTTTAACCTTTTTTTTTTTTTTATAATGAAAACCAAAATTTTATGATTAGAGGTCCCCATTGTAAGAGTCGGTATGTATCTTAGTTAGCCTCTCGAGCTCATCTTCTCTTACTCGAGATAATTCAATTTAATTCTCACTAATAATTTGTTCAAGTATAGTATTTAAAGATATTTATTACTATAATTTAAAAATAATTGTTTTTGTTGATATGGTATAAAAAAAAATGCACAACTATCACACTTAATTCTTCCTCATCTTCTCCAACAAAGATGGTTTGAGTTTGACTAGAGATACCATACCATCACTAATTTCCTTTCCAAAAAGTGTCAATGTGATTTAATTGAAATTTCAATGCAAACTTATCATCATTAAATGTTATGTTGAAGAAAATGTATCTTGCAAATGGACGATAATTATTAGTAGGTTAAAAAATATTTTTGGTCGTTGTATTTTCGTTAAAATAACGATTTAGTTTCTAAACTTACGATTTAGTCCCTAAATTTTTAGTTTGTAACAATTTAGTCCATGTATTTTCAAATTGGTAACAATAGTCACCGAACTTTCACATGTAATAATTTGGTTCTTGTAATTTGAAGTTTGTAAAAATTTAGTCCTTATCGTGAAATTTTTTTGTTAAGTTTTTTTTTTATATATAGATTGATAAACTGATGAGATATCAAATATGTTTATAAATTACAAAAATTAAATTGTTATATGATAAAACTTAACACTTAATTTTGATAAGATTTTTTACGATAGAGATTAAACTGTGATAGATTTTAAATTAGAGGACTAAATTGTTACAAATTAAAGTTCAAAGGACTAAATTATTACCTAGTTAAGTTGCAATGAGAATTATTTACAGAAGCCTTGGGTCAGAAATATACATATGAAGGAACATAATTTTACATTATGATTTTTCTTTTTATAAAAATATTATAACTTTTCATAAGAATAATCTTCCCATTTTGAAATTTTAAAGAAAGTAAATTTGAGAGAAATTTTTAAATTTTTATCTTTTTATATAATTTTTATTAATATAAGATGCGGGGATGATCGTTCATATCCTTTCTTTTCTTTTACTCTATTCACGGTGATTTTTTTTAGTACAACAAATTTTAGGGTACGAAAATTTTAATTGGATATTGACCTACATTCTTTGAGTTGAGTTTAATTTAATCTGATTGTCAAAGTCCTAATTTATTTAGGAGAACTGGTGAAAAGTAGTAAAAGATAATTTTTCGTTTTTAGTCTAGGATAAATATATGTTTTAGTCCTTAAATGTTAGAGATTTTTTGTTTTAATTTAACTTTTACTAATTGTGAAGGACTAAATTTAAAAATATTAAAATATTAGAGACTAAATTTAACCTTATTATGAAATAATAAAGACTAAATTAAAAAAAAAAGCCCAAACATTTAGCTAGTAAAACATGTATTTAGCCTTTAATATATAAAATTAAAAAATGAGTAACCTATATTTAAAATATAAGAGATATGTTGAGTATAAACAAAATTGACTCAACAAGTATGAAATTTTTAAAAGGCTGGAGGTTCTGAATCTTCCTATACTCATGTTGTAATATTTTAAAAAGAAAGGTATAATACACATTCATTAAGTAATGAATTTTAGTTAAAATTCCATACAAATAAAATATTGACATACTCATAAACCAAATACTTAAAAGATGTTCAATTTATTAAAACCTAAAACAATTTGGGGCTTGTTTAGTAAAATATTTCAAATTATTTTTCATTTTTCATTTTTATTTTCATAAAAATATTTAATCATTAAATTAAGTGGATGGAAGATCCCTCTACGAGGACGCATGTCAAGTTGAAGTTAGTACATGAAGTACATTTCTCATAGAATGAATAATACGAGAAACAATGACATTTTTTAATTGTTACGAAAAATAGAAACAATGACATTTTTTAGTTGTTACGAAAAATTCTAATCTGTAAGGCTAGCAAGTAAAGTTGACGATAGTGTACTCGGGGGAGGGTCAAGCTGTACAAGAATAATGTCCCAAACAATTACTAAATAATTGTTCCACAAGCAAACTAATTATTCTGAAGACCTCTGTGAAGAAGCATCAAACACTAATAGAAACTATCTTCCCATTAGCAACAAGATCTCTTGAAAATTTATTGTACCACGGGAGGTATCATACTTCTTTTATTCATTGCTCGTCACGTCAATACTGTATTAAAAATAATATAGAGTCCATCCGTTCTATTTATTATGTAAACAAAAGAGAGTATGGTAATCTCGTAGGACTGAACTTTTTCCCTTCTCCAACTTCGTTCCTTTGTTTATTTGCAAAATGATAGTTCTTTTTATAGAAAAAATATTAAATTTTTGTTGTGAAAATTAAGAGCCCGTTTGGTAATGTTCATGTTTCTTGTATCTATTTCTTCATTAATTTTTAATAAAGAAAAATGAATTACATGACTCCAACATTCATGAATTCAAATACGACAAAACAAGCTTTTTATTTATGTTTTGGAACAAATTAGAAATGAGAACAAGAAAGAAAAACTTGTTTTTGGTTGTTTTCAAAATTTTTGTATAATTTAAAAAAAAAAAAACAAGAAACATAATTAGTAGTAAAATACTTAGATGTCTTAAGAAATTTAGAAACGAATAACAAGAACGTTACCCAGCGATCCTAAATTTTGGCGATAGTTGTATACAATGCTTCATCACATAACCACCTATAAATTAATGCTTCAATTGATAACAATTAATTGCTATTAAATGAAGTGGACGGACGGGGGTTGGGGTGGGTGTGGTTCAACTTGACACATTTACTTCTCCTAATATAAACTATTGAATTCTATATTTTTTATTCCATTTTTTTATCCTTTACTTAAATATTAAATTTCCCTTATTAGTCAATTCTCAACTAGTTTTTTTTTTTAAATAGAATTCTGCTCTTTCAAAATTTTGGGTTAAAATAATAATTTGGTTCCGCTAATTTGTTTAGTTCATTCTTTTTAGTACAACATGTGGGATGAGAGATCGAACTCACAACATCTTGGTTGGAGATATATATCAATTACCGTTGAGCTATACTCGCGTTTTGACTTCTTTGATTCATTTTGGTCATTGTACTTTCAAAACATTTATTTTAGTCAATGTATTTTCAATATTGGTTCATTTTAGTTCTTATATTATTGCAACGTCTGTTTTGGTCTTTCTACTTTTAAAAAGTGAGTAATTTGTTCCATATTTGCAAAATTTTAACACAAAATTTCTACATAATGGAAACCCTTTAATACAAATTTATGACTACATTATTTCAAAAAAATTTAGTGATGAGTAAAGTGTCTTGCTAAAGTTATGACCAAAAGAAATGAGAAAATAAATGAGATAAACATAAAAATGAAAGAACAAAAATGGTCACTTTTTAAAAGTATAAGGATCAAAATGGACATTTGAAAAATACAGGAACTAAAATGAACAAAAATTAAAGTAAATGGACCAAAATAGACGTTTGAAATTACAAGGACCAAAATGTACTAAAGCCGAAAGTACAGAAACAATAATATATTTAAACCAAAAATTTATAAGTAAACAATGAGATATTTTTTTCTTTTAGTAAAATATTTGATGGTGAGGGATCGAACTCACAAGCTTTTAATTTGAGATATATGACAATTACCATTAAGTTATGTTGACCTAAGAAACATCTGTAATCTAAGATTTAACATAATGTCAATGTCTCTCTCATCCTTTATGTACATGATTTTTGGTTTTGTTGAGAAAATTAATTCTCCAATAATTAAAACTATTTTGCATCTTAATTTTTAGCTAAATGTAAAAGAGAATTAAAAGGTCATCGGATGCGACTTCATTCTATTTTTCTTGTTTTAAAGCAATAGTCATATACGTTAAGAATTTATTTGTTTTTGTAATCTACCTATTAAAAATAGTTTTAAGATCCAGCTGAATTTAAAAAGTTAAAAAGATATAGGGCTCGTTTGATAACATACCTATTTTCTGTTTTTGTTTCTTCATTTTTAATAAAGAAAAATAGGATTACATGTCCCCAATACCCATGAATTCAAATATGGCCAAACACCATTTATATGCATATTTGTAACAAATGGGAAACAGAAACAAAAATCCAGAAACTTGTTTTGATTGTTTCCAGAACTTTTAAATGAGAAACAAGAAAGCAAAATGCTTAGCTTTCTTAATGAAATTTGGAAACGAGAACGTTACCTAACATTGGTTAAGTAAAAACATACCTTGAGTGATTTTTCTTGTCGAAATTGTGTGATTGATATTTTTCGGAGGTGTCGGTTCAACTACAAAGACTATGTCAAATAAATAGATAAAGATGTGCCCATACAATTTTCCTCACCCTTGTGTACCACGTTCTTAATTATCATATCTCCATATAGTAAGAAGTATTTGAGACACGTTTCGAGAACTTATTGGCCAATACCTTCTGAAATTTCTTTAAAGTTATGTATAAAATTATTGCATATAGCAATCAATGCATCATTTATTAAACTTTTTGTACTTAGCATCTTGGATTTCATCAAATTCATTTTTACCTCGAAGGGAGTTTTTACGGTTTAAATTTCTTCAAATTATTGTTTGTGTGTTGCATTTTTTTTTTCTATTTGATCCTAAAAAGTTTGAAGAATGTAAAAATATGGATTGAAGAATGAAAAACATATCAATATGGCACATTTGATAACAATTTTTTTTTTATATTTTGAAAATTATGTTTATTTACTACGTGTTTTCTTTGTTTTCTAATCTTTTAAACCCATAATTTAATTTTAAAAGTTAAAACCAGATGTTTTTAAACTTTGTTTCCAGTTTTTTAAATTTTGGCTAAGATTTTAAATGTGAAGAAGGTGCTTGTATATATGACAGAACAGGTCCAATTAATTGAAAATATGCAACAACAATTCTGCAATTATGTTAGCAAAAAGAAAAAGAAACACCAAATCAAACTCTACTTAAAGAAAATACTAAAATAGCTTTGAAACGCTGATATGAATCATTAGTGACAGATTATAACACTGATGGATAGATTAATAGACGTAGAGAGTGATATTACTGGATAAAAATACCTAAAAAATTACTGAGTGGAATTTTTTAAAAAGTTGATATAGTTGTAAAATCCTGATCTTACTGTATTTACAAAAATGGCAAGGTAAATTTTTATCTATTAAAAATTTTCTCGCAAAAAAATATATGTATATACCATGTTTATTAAACCTAATTAAAAATAAATAAAATTTTTATTTCAGCATGAAGAATAAATAATGAACACCAAAGAGGTTAAAGTTGGATAGTCAAATTCAACGTAATAGTCAAGTTATCGAATTGTAGGAGTTTCATCACATATGGTGCCTCACACTCATCAGATGAAAAAAAAAAGAAGGTCGATTTTGTTAGATTATATTATTAGACTATATTATTTGAATTAGATTTATTTTCTATTTGAATTATGATTTGAGATTAGGTAGTGATAAAGGGAGAATTTCACTTAAAAGACACGTCATCATCGGTTCGACAAGAAGCCATGTGTACAAGCTCGGAAGCTGGTTTGGAGAGCTTATACAGTAGAATTATCGAACTTGATTATTCATATTACTGGAATTTCCAAACTCGATCCCAACGTTCGAATGGATAACTTTGCAACAACATTTCACCTTTAATGCGTAATTCATGCCTATAATCTTGGTGGTGAACGTGTATTTGAGTTCTTAATGCCAACGCCCTTTATAAATACCCTTAAATACCCTTAATAAATACCCTTAAATCAAAAGGGAAAGGTATGCAAACTTTTGATAACTCCTTTTTGGAGGATCTTTTATCTTTTAGTGTTCTTGGAGATCTTATTGCTTTAGTTGGAATTTTTCGATTAAAACAGCTAGATTAATATTTTGATTATATTTTATTAGTATAAATAGGTTATTATCAGATTGAATGTTCTTTTAAGAGTCTCTTCAAATAAAAGACGTAAATCAGATTGAGTTCGTGAGTCATTTGTGTGGTCCACAAAAGTTTATTTTATTTTATTTTTGAATGTCCCAGGTTTATTAATCAAAACATGAATGAATTATTCTGGGTGGCATGAATGCCATTCAAAATATGGTATTTTATTTTTAAGAGAAATTTTATGTATTTAAGGAATTTAATAAACTCCAAAAAGAGAACACTACTCAATCTCCTATTTGTTTTTTAGAAAAATTGTGAGTGGTTTTTGAAATGTATTTTAAGTGTTTTATGATAAATTATTTTTAATTATTAAAATTTATTTTAATGGGAAATTTATGTATTTATGAACTTAAAAAAAATCCACAATGCTAATTTTAAAATTATTGATTGTTATTGTTGGTAAAGTAGTTGACTTTTTGGAACTTTGTAAAATTATATTTTGGGAGAGATTTCATGTATTTATGAGATTTTAAGAAAACCTATGAGGAGAATACTACTAATTAAATATTTATTTTTTTCAATTTATTTGAAAATTATAGGGGAAAAAATTGTACTTGATTAATTTTCTATTTTTTTATTTTGACATTTTATGTTTAGATACATGGAGAATATAAAAAAATATATAATAATAAATTGCATAACATCATGATTTTAATTCCTATAAAATAATAATTAACAAGAAAATAAATTAGATCTTTCATGTTATTTAATAATAAAAAATTTAAGTGAAACTAACAGAACAATTAGTTCAATTGATACATATTATAAGATAGAAAAGATAGATGTCAGCAAATTAACTAATATGTGAAATTAAAACAAAATATATTCCACAAAATAACACTAACAAAATAAACAGTGCAACAAAATTGCATTCCCCCTATTCTAATTTAAAATAATAATAATTAAATAAAGAAAATGAAAGGAAATTTCAAACGTTTCCTGTGGATTAGAGACTAGCAACTAAAAGGAGGAAGAGATTTTCAAAAGAATACCTTCTGTATTTTTTTGTGGGGATAAAGAGAGAGATTTGCCTCCGTAAAAAAATTGGAGATTTTTGTACGGAATATTTCCAAATTGACCCCAAGATATTTTGGAGAGAATTCCCTTTAGATTTCAATATTCCACCAGAAATTGACAGAGACCTCCCTATATTTTTCTTCTTATGGACATACACACTTACCAGAAAAAAGAAAAAAGAAAAAAGAGAGAATGTGGGAGAATTTTGATGGGAGAAAAAGATGAGAATGGGAAAATGTAGCCAAGGGAAAATGTGAAGAACAGAACCGACGGAGGAAGAAAATTTGTTGGGAAGAGGGAGAATGTGAGAGGGAAGAAGATATTGTTTGGGAGAGAGAATTTTACGAGAAAGTGGGGGAGAGAGAAAGAGGGAAAAAATGGGAGTGGGAGAAAATTAGGGAATACAGGTATAGAGAGGATTATTTTTAAAAGATATTTTATATTTTATATTTAATTTTTAATACCAAAATCAAATTTTATAATCAGTTTTTTAGTGCCGTTTTTCTATTTTATATATATATATATATTTTTTTTTTCTTAATTTCAAAATATCTATTTTACAAAAATTCCATTTTAATCCTTGTATTTTTAGAAAATGAACGTTTTGATCTATGTTATCCACAATAAACACACTTTGCTACAAAAGCTATATATGATAATATTTCAGGAAATTTACTAAGCGTAATGTTTTTTTTTTTAGATTGTAATCGAGAAAACTGAGATTAAAAAAATAACGAGAAACAAAAATCACTCTTTAAAAATATATTGACCAAAATAAATGTTTTGAAAATATAACAATTAAAATATAATATTTTTCATAACTTTTTTTCTTTAAAATTTCATCTTTTATAACTTTTCTTTCTCCTCGTAGTCTATTTTTTTCTGGTAAAATTATATTTTATTTTCTCGTTCAATTTTCTTTCACTGTAACTTTTATTTATCTTTGTATTTATTTATTTTCTTCAAAATTTATATTTTAAATCTTGTTATTATCTACAAAATTTGTTTCAACTATAATTTTTCTCTTTCTTTATAATTTCTTTTTTTTTTTCCTTTAACATATTTTTTCCTCTCGACTTTATTTTTTTTCTACAATTTTTCTCCTTTTGTCTTTAACTTTTCTTTCGCTATTTTTTCTAAAACTTTTTATTTATCTCTGTAAAATTTATTTATTTACATCTTTTTAAACTTGTATTTTCATGTCTCTACATTAGGGGAAGATAAAAATTTTCGTAGGGTCAGGTCCCAAAAATAGGAAATGCATGTCCCGACCCCATCCCCATCCCCGATTCCATTTTTAAAATAATTAATATATATTTATTACATATTTTTTATACTTAAATTCTAAAAGTAATTAAAAAAATATAAAACCGATAATTTTTCTCGAGAACAACTCTTAGACTCAAGAACGAGGTGGAGACAGAGACTAAAAATTTTCACGAGCATGAGAATAGAGGAGAGCATCCTCGCTCATACCCACACCATTGTTATCTCTACTCTACATAAAATTTTCTCTCTCTAATATGTATTTTCAATTTTCTAACTTTTTAAAAACAAAAGACAAAAAATGTTACCAAACATGTTTTGGTTTTTTGTTTTTTTAAAACAAAAAATAAAAAATGGTTATCAAACATATTTGATTTTTGTTTTTTAAAAACAGAAAACCAAAAACAAAAAACTAAGGGCCCGTTTGATAACCATTTTAGTTTTTGGTTTTTGGTTTTCTTGTTTTTAGTTTTTGGTTTTCTGTTTTTAAAAAACAAAAACTATATATGTTTGATAATCATTTTTTGTTTTTTGTTTTTAAAAACCAGAAAACCAAAACATGTTTCGTAATCATTTTTAGTTTTTTGTTTTTAAAAAGTTAGAAAATTGAAAATACATATTAGAGAGAGAAAATTTTATGTAGAGTAGAGATGACAATGGTCTGGGTGCGAGTGAGGATGCTCTCCCCCATTCTCGTACTCATGAAAATTTTTAGTCTCCGTTTCCACCTCGTTCTTGCGTCCGAGAGATGTTCTTAAGAAAAATTATCGGTTTTATAATTGTTTTTAAGTATTTTTAGAATTAAGTATAAAAAAAGTATAATAAATATATATTAATTATTTAAAAAATGGAATCGGGTACGGGGACGGTGTCAGGACATGCATTTCCTATTTATTGGACCCGACCCTACGGTAATTATTGTCTTCCCCTAATGTAAAGACATGAAAATACAAGTTTAGAGAGATGTAAATAAACTTTTGAAAGATAAATTTTAGAGAGATAAATAAAAAAATTTACAAAAAAATCGTGAAAGAAAAATTAAAGACAAAAAAAGGAAAATTGTAGAGGAAAAAAATAAAGTTGAGAGGAAAAGATATGTTAAAGAAAAAAAAATTATATAGAAAGAGAAAAATTATAGTGGAAACAAATTTAGAGATAATAACAAGATTCAAAACATAACTTTTAGAGAAAATAAATAAATACAATGATAAATAAAAGTTACAGTGATATAAAATTGAAAAAGAAAATAAAATATAATTTTCAGAGGAAAAAGAAAAATTATAAAATATGAAATTTTAGAGAAAAAAAAGTGAGGAAAATTATTAAATTTTTAGAGAGAGAAATGAAACTAGTGTGTTAGAAAAAAAATACATAAAAATTTGGAGAGAGACAAATAATAATAAATATTCAAAATATAAAAATTTTAGAGAGAAAAAAAGAAAGTTTGTAGAGGGAAATTTAGAAATAAAAAAATTTTAGAGTGAGAAATAAATTTTTTAGAAATAAATACGAGAAAGAAAAAAAAAGTTGAGTATTAGAAGAAAAAATGAGATTTTGATAAACAAAAACCTGTTTTTGAAAACTACTTTTTTTTTTTTATTTTTGAAATTTCAAAAACTACTTTGTTTTGAAATTTAAAAATAATTTTTGAGAAAAAAAACAAAAAATTGAATTGGTTATCAAATAACCTAGGTTATCGACATAGATTCGATCGAACTGGATCAATTAAACTACAAACACAAAATTTAAAATAATAACAAAAATAAATAAAAGAATAAAAAAAAGGTGTGCCACGTGTCTCTCGTATCTCAAAAACGCAGAATCCCTAATCCAAAACTTCTTCGAATTTCCTTCAGTTCAATTATTCCTAGAAAAACAAAAAACAAAACAGAAAATGGCGAATCTCCTCCGAAAATCCCTAATCCAGTGCTCCGATTCTCTCCCGCCATTTTCCGGCAATCCAAACACAAACACGTCTCTCGCCGGAATCTGTCTCTCTTCCGCCGTCGGCCAATCTCTGAATCTGAGAGCTCAGCGCCTCCGCCGCCGTTATGATTGCCCGGCGAGGCGCAGAGTTCGATTCGAAGACGAGGGCGAAGACGAGGATTACGGCCACAACGAACAGGTGGCGCGGCTGGAATCTTACACTCAGGCCGCCGTCGGCGAGGCGCTCATCGTTCACGCGGCGGTCGGCGGCGAGAATGTTGAAGTGCTCATCTTCAAGGTTATCTCTTCTTCCATTTGTTTCTGTGGTTATTTTTAATTAGATTAAGAATTTGGTATTTATGGTTTGAGGTTAATTTTAGGTTAAATTGGAAGTTTGGTCTAATAATTTTATTAAATTTTAATTTTGTCTCTAATAAAAATTTTGAACTAAAAATGTCTATAGATTTTCTTTTCTCGTTTCCTCTTTTTTAATAAATAATAATAGGCTTCGTCCTTTTAATAAAGAAAAACAAGTCCATTAAAATGGAACCGTTAGTAACTATTTCATGTTTTTAGTTTTCTAAAATTTTTAATTAAAACAAAGTAAATTTGTATATTAAAATTAATTTTTTTCAAATTAAATATTTAATTTTTATTCATATTTTTGAAAAAGAAAAATAGAAATTAGAAAAAAAAATAAGAAAACTTGATTTTGTTTTCTTCTACCATTCTGATTTAGAATGAGAAACGAGAAATATGAACAATTTTTAAAATAAAAAGCATGAAGTTATCAATTGAGTCCTTAGGAATCTATTACCTATTAAATACAACCTTAACAGTTTAGGAACCAATTTATAATTTAACTTTGATCCCTATAACTTGAAAGAGTTTTGACTTAATTTCAATTAAGTCCTTATGATTTTTAAATTTTCAGTTTGGTCGCTCACCTTGATTAAATCTCACAAATTATCTCTAGATCATAGTTTACCCACTAAAAAAAATATGCTTTTCTTTTACTAGTGATATGATCAACTAAACCGTCAACCAAATAAAAAATATGTGGTCATTATGATAAAAAAAGAAAAAGGCACAACATTTAATATGATATGGGTAAAGAAAATTCATCGACCAAATTGAAACCTTAAAAATTATGAAAAATAAATTGGAACTCAGTTGATGTCAAAATTGACTAAATTGAAATTTCTACGATTATAGGAATCAAAATTGAAACTATACTCGAATTACAAAAATTAAGCTCATAGTCTTGACATTACTTTTTTTTCGAGAATCAGAGTTTTCTTTTCTATGAGAAAATTTGAAAATAGAGATGGAAATGACATTATAGGGATTCTCGTCTTGCTTGAGCTACGCAACTTCGCCAGATCCATCGAGAAGCGTTCTTCCGGCGAGGGCGGTGATAAAATCCATAGATAGAATCAAAGGCCCCTTTGATCCTTCCAATATTGAATACCTTGAGAAGGGCATCACTTGGGAATCCTTCAACTTCCCCAAATAGTTCAAGTTCATATCGTTGCTTAATATACCTCTTACGTAATTGAGTAGCATTTTTCAATGTACTAAAAAAAGAAAAAAAAATCGAGTCGCATTTTGTCTATTATTACATTTTAGATTTAAATATTTTTTTTGGTCCCTGTACTTTTGATTTTTTTGCTTTTAAAAGTAATTAATTTAGTCTATATTTATAAAATTTTAACATAAATTTTATAGGCAATACAAATTCTTTAAAAAAATTTATAGCTGAAATATAATGAGCCGTACACTTCTGATCGAAATAAATGAAATTAAAAAAAAAAACGATTGAACCAAAATTGTCACTTTTTTCTTTTTAAGTATAGAGACCAAAACGAATGTTTCAGAAGTATATAGACTAAAATGAAAAACAGCTGAAGTATAGAAACTAAAATGGACCTTAGACTAAAATGAATCAAAATTGAAAGTACAGGATAAAAACTATTTAAATTTACTTTTTTTTTTATAAATATAGAAACATGGATTTGAAATGTCTCACCTATGAAATTAATAATTCTTAGCTAGCTCAGCTACCTACAAGTCCTCCTAAACATTTTCTTCTTAGTTGAAATGGGAGGAAAAATCACATTATATAATTTTTTTTTTCTTTTTTAACAATTATTCACATTGATTGGGCACAACTTCAATTGTGTAGGGACCAAATTGATATGAATACTTGGAAAATCCTATTGTTGTAATGGGAGTCTAATAACTATTTATGTAAAAGTAAAATCTTAGTGGTAAATGGTAAATATTTAGACATCGTACTTTTAGATTTAAATAATATTTTGGTCCAGTGATTTATTCTAGTTTCTAGTTTTGATTTCTTTACTTTCAATTTTTGTTTTGGTCTGGGTCTTTATGTTTTTCAAAGCGACAGTTTTTGTCTCTTTCTTTTATTTTTTAGCTCATTTTTCTTGATCACAATTTTAACATGATACTTACAAATTTTTTTGAAATGTAGTTATAAATTTGTATTAAAGGATTTCCATTATGTATAAAATTTATGTTAAAATTTTGCAACTAGAGATTCTTTTTAATTTATGGATCACTTGAAAGTATAGGGACTATAATGAAAAAAAAACTAAAAATACAGGAACAAAAATTAATCAAAACGGAAACATCGAAAGAGTATTTAAACCAAAATTTTATTTAGAAAAGTAGTTATTATTATTATTATTATTTTTTTTTATCTTTCTAATCGTATTCTACAACTCAATTTAGCAATATCTTGAAGTGTTTAGGTTACCAAGTTTGGAGCTAAGTCATTTATTGTGATTTTTGAATTTATAACAAAATTTGTTGCAGCATTATTATAGTGTAGTAAATAGTCTATTCGAGCAGAAAAAGATGACAACATTTCCTCCGAATGGCAGAGAAAGGAAAATTTTCCACGTAGCCCGCCCTTCTTTTACGAGTAATAAATAGAAAGAATACAGTATTCCTGGACCATCGGAGGACACAGTACCTCTCAATTTTTAGTGTTACCACACTACGATAGCGTTTCTTAAGTCGAGTGACACGTCGACGTGTAAGTCGATCAGAAGAGAATTTTATTTTTCCCTACCTATCGACCTAAATCACATTTTTTTTGTTTGGATTTTGAATTTTCTAACTTTTACTTACTTTTCTTCTCAAATTAAATGTGTATCATTTCCAACCCTATTTCTAAAATCACTTGTCAAAATTTTTTTTCCAATCAAATTTATAAGACTTCCAAAACTATTTTTCAATCACTTAAATTATTATTTTTTTAAAATTTTATTATTCTTTACAAAATATAAATATCCATTTACTTTTACTTCATATCCACAACTCAATCTCAAATTTTCAATAATCTCTCTTTTACCTTCAAATTCTTCATATGTATATACATACATGGCATTTTTATATAGTAAAATTTTATATTTCAAATTTTCTACCATGATTTTGTCTTATATATATGTATTTCATATATTGTTCAATTCTGTAAGTAAAGACTGGAGCTAATATAATGATTATTAGAAATTATTAATAAAATAAAGCTATCATTGAATTTTAATTTACCAATTTAAATAATTTATAACCATTTTCATCATCTTATTCTAGCATTTTCATTACAATCGACATTTTCATAAGTATATTACTATATTTTCAGATATGATGCTTAAAAGTGATTAATTATAGCCTAGTTAAGCTACAATTAAAGTATTATTTACTAACTCAAACAAATTTTAATAAAATTGAGACCTCCACATTTCGAACTTTGTACTACCTATATTCCTTTCTCATTTTAATACATCATTAAGTATATATTATTTTATTTAATGCACGTCATACTTTTATGAAAATACTCAGAAATTTTCCTCTTTTTTTTTCCTTTTGTTTTGTTTTAGTTTTTGTTTTTTGTTTTTTATTTTTTGTTTTTTGTTTTTTTGTTGTTGTGTGGATGGAACGTTTATTTAAATTGAAAAGGAGAAAAAATATTTTGGTTGAAATATTGGGGCAAAAGAGGAACTAGAAGATAATAGAAAATGGATGGTCTCGTAATCTCTCATCGCATCAGCCTAAGTCTTGAAGGAAGACCTGTTTTGGTCAGAGCAAGCTATTCCGGAGTGAGCTCTTCAGAGAGACCTGCAAAAACAAGTAGAGCACTCCGACGCTAAAGTTAGTTTAGAATCCAAGCTTAGACAGATTAGCTTCAGATAGATGTATTTATAGGGATTTGAGGAGTAGTTACCCATCCCATCGGGGTATTTCACCGTTCTATGGTCAAGTGACCTACTATGGACCGTTGGTCCGTGTTGGTCTTTGAATTTATCGCTGCCTTTGAGCATAATACTTGGAAGGTTCTCATCCGCATCTAAGTAACCAGACCCGACCTCTGAGGTCAGCCTATGATCCTTCGAGAATAGCTTGGCCTTCGACAGTTTGCCCTCCAATATTGAACTGTTAATGGAACCGCATGACGTCAAAGCTTGTCCCTTAGGAGCTCGGTCGTGGATAAGCTTAAGTACTCTTCCTATATGAGCTTAGGAGCTATTCTGTAGATGAGCTTAAGAGCTCTTCCTAGATGTACTTAGGATCTTCCATAGATGAGCTTAGGAGCTCTTCCGTAGATGAGTTTTGGAGCTCTTCCGATAGATGAACTTATGAACTCTTCCGTAGATGAGCTTAGGAGTTTTTCCTAGATGTACTTAAGAGTTCATTCGTAGATGAGCTTATGAGGTTAGCCGTATATGATCTCGCCATGTGGTAGGTCATATTTTTGCCCCCAACATTTGCCCCTACTTTGATAAGTTTGGAATCTAACTTGTCAAATGACTATTTCGTAGGTCATGCCACCAAGTTGCGAGATAGGTGTTTAGTTTAGGCTTCAATATGCCCTTCGTTGGATCCTTGTGAACGTCGTTCTGAGGAGTTTTCCCTTAGACCCTTGTGAAGGTAATCTTTTTAGAAGATATCGAACGTTGATGAAGATCTCTTTGAGGAGCTTGACCTCGAACCTTGGTGAAGTGTTTCTTTGAGGAGTTTTACCTTGGACCTTGGTGAAGGTCTTTCTTTTAGGAGTTACCTCGAACCTTGGTGAAGACCTTTATTTGAGAAGCTACCTCTGACTTTGGTGTAGGTCTTTCTCGTTCTAAGGTTTGACCGTCGGGACTTGTGCCAATTTAGATAAGTTTGGTCAAGGTCATAGGTTTGCGCAGCTTATTATTTATGTAGATCGACTCCTTAAGCTGTGATTCACGAAGGTTGCTTCATGGATGTTTGCCTTTTTAAGTTGGCGACTCATCTTTGAGGGAGGGCTTAGCTTACTAATGGGGTCCCTTCCTTTGGACTTTGATAACCTATCTTGTGGGAGCTCACCGTCAAGACTGGTATTGAGGCTAACATGAGCTATTTGGTAAGAACTCGTGATTGGGGTCATTTTGAGCTGTCTGGTGAGAGCTCATCGTTGAGATTGAAGTGAGCTATATGGTGGGAGCTCTTTATTGTGATCATTGTGAGCTATCCATTGGGAACTCATCATTGAAGCTATTGTGAGTTGTTTGGTGAAAGCTCATTCTTGGGAGTTCGTCATTGAGGTTGCTGGGAGCTCATGCTTAAGCTTGAGTTAAGCTATTTTATGAGAGCTCATTTGTGAAGTTGTCATGAGTTATAAGGTGAAAGCTCGTCCTAGATGTCGATGGAAACTCGCCTTGGAAATTGAGGTGAGCAATGCGATGTGAGCTCGTCCTTGAGGCTGAGGTGTCTTCTCACGTGAGAGCTCAACCTTTGAGCCGATTGAAGCTCATCATTGATGTTGATGGAAGCTCATCTTTGAAGTCGAGGTGAGCTAAATAATGTGAGCTCATCCTTGAGGTTGAGATAACCTCTCCCGTGTGAGCTCATCCTTTGAGTCGATGGAAGTTCATCATTGATGCTGATGGAAGCTCATCCTTGAAGTCAATGAAAACTATATGATGTGAGCTCATCCTTGGAGTCGATGTGAGCTATCTGAGTAAGTCATCTTAAATTTGAGATGACGTCTTGTGGAAGCTCATCTTTTAGTTGATGTAAGTTCATTGCATGAAGAAGTGAATTATATCTTATAGGTCATCCTCGAAGTCGAGATGACCTATTTTGTGGGAGCTCATCTTTTGGTCGATGTAA
Source organism: Momordica charantia (assembly GCF_013281855.1). Classification (NCBI taxonomy): domain Eukaryota; kingdom Viridiplantae; phylum Streptophyta; class Magnoliopsida; order Cucurbitales; family Cucurbitaceae; genus Momordica; species Momordica charantia. The sequence goes on along the minus strand of NW_028275167.1, from coordinate 23,793,744 downwards.
GCTCATGCCTAAGGAAGTGAACTATCTCATAAGTCATCTTTGAGGTCGAGATGACTTGTTTTGTGGGAGCTCATCTTTTGGTCGATGTAAGCTCATGCCTAAGGAAGTGAACTGTCTCATAGGTCATCCTTGAGGTCGAGATGACCTGTTTTGTGGGAGCTCATCTTTTGGTCGATGTGAGCTCATGTCTGAGGAAGTGAGCTATCTTGTAGAGGCTCACCATTGAGGCCGATGCGAGTTATCTGATAGCTTATGCATGTTTGAGGTTGAGATGGGCTCTCTCTTCGCGAGCCTTCCTTAAGGTAGAGTAGAGCTGTGTAACAGAAGCTCTTCTGATGAGCTTAACTGGAAGTTCTCCTTGCTTGAATGAGCTCAGATGAAAGCTCTCCCTTCACGTGAGAATGAGCTATCTGACGGAAACTCTCTTGATGATGATGAGCTCAAACGAAGCTCTCCCTTTATATGAGATGATCTATCTAATGGAACCTTTTATGATGAGCTCAGTTGGAAGCTTTCCCTTTATGCGGGAACTAGCTACTAGACGGAAGCTCTCCCATTGGTATGTGGTGAGCTATATAACTGCAGCTCTTCCTCTTGATGGTGATGAGCTTAAATGGAAGCTCTCCCTTTAGGTGGGGATGAGCTCTGTCTCTCCACAAGCTATCGCCTTTGGGTATGTTCACTATCCGGCCTTAGGAGAAATTCATCTTAATGACATGTTGCCTAAGTTAGGAGCTTTGAGAAGCTCGGCTAAGCTTAATGCTTAAGAATAATTGATGACATGTTGTTCAAGGTCGGCGCTTTAAGAAGCTTGACTTAAGCTTGTCATGATGATTATGTTTGATGCTTGGAGAAGCTCAACTTAAGTTGGGCGCTTAAGTGTTTGAGCTCGCGCTTGGAGAAGCTTGGTTCAAGTTGTGTGTTTAAGAGTTTGAGCTTGAAGCTTGGATGAGCTTGGCCTAAGCTAGGCCGTTAGGAGTTTGAAGTTGGAGCTTGGAGTAGCTCGGCCTAGGCTTGGCGCTTAGGAATTTGAAGTTGAGCTTGGAGCAGTTCAACCTAAGCTGGGCGCTTAGGCGTTTGATGATACGCATACTTTATATTTTGGTGCCCCCATTGAATGTAGGTTGGCTGTCGTGCTTACTCGAATACGATTAAATGATGAGAGTTCATCCTTGATTATGAGGTCTTCCTCTTAGAGTAGGTTTCCCTTGAGAGATTCGTTATTGAAAGGAAGGTCATCCTTGAGAGAGTCATTGACGAGGGGAAGGTCATCCTCGATTATGAGGTCTTCTTCTTGGAGTTGTCTTCTTTGAGAGAAAATCGTTGTCGAGGGTAAAGGGATTGGATCCCGCAGCGAAAGCGCGCAAACGCGTGTGCTTCGATCTTGTTTTAGAATTACAACAAAGAAAAGACATAAGAATGAAAAAAAAGGAAGTTAGTGATACATACCTTTGAAGACACCTCTTCAATGTAGACACCAACGCCACCACAAAGTCTTCCTCGCTATCCTCTGGATATTAAGAACTTGGTTTGTGGGAACCGTCTTATAATTGAAAGGAAATTGGAGAAATCGAGAGAGAGATTTTCTCATTAAAATTTCGGAAACTCTATCAATCGACACTCGGGCGAAAAGTAATGGGAAAACCTCCCATTTATAGGGAAGGAGGAGTGAGGGGACACTTCCCACCATTAAAAGTGGGAAGTGGGAGGTTTTTCTCCTATTTTCTTTTTTTTTTTTTTTTTTTTTTTTATTTTAATTAAAACAATTTTAATTAAAATAATAATTAATTACATCTAATTTAATTAATTAAAAAAAGAATTATTAATTTAATTTAATTAAATCTAATTAATTTAACCAAATTAATATATCACATTAATTTAATTTAATCATATTTAATTAAAGTAAACTTAAATTAATCAACTATATTAAAATCAAATTCTAATATTTATCTCTCTCATGATTTTGAATCCAATTCAAACTTTATATTATAATGTATCAATATACATGATATCAATTAACCTTATTCCCTTTAATGAAATTGAACAATTCAAATTCTTCTTAAGATTAAATGTTCTAATTATTCTTTACGAGTTAGCAAAGAGACCTAACAGACCTACAAATCAGAAGCTCCAACGGTACGAGATTAATTGATTAAACTCATTAACCAAATTAATCATCATTTGTTAACTGTCGGTCACTCCACTAAAGACCCACAATTGCACTCTTCTCACTGTAGAATATTTTGCGTTCACGGATTTTGACCATTGACGGTAAGTTAATCCTTAACGAGTGTTCGTAACCACAGCTGGGTCAAATTACCGTTTTACCCCTATGTTACATCTTGTACCTTAAGTACCGCTGATCTTCTAATGAACAACCCGGTTATGGTCCAACTAATAATCGGAAGTCTCTCTCGGCCCATTGAGAGGTGAGGCCCCTTGTCCAAGTCTTGGAGTCAGCACTTAAGAGAACACTCATCTACTTACCCTAAAGTTGGGAAGGAGTGAATTCCATCTTGTGTAGTTATGTTTCCAACTCCCCACTCGGTCTCGTCCCCAGAATGGTAAGAATATTGAGTCAGTGACTCAAGCCACTCTCACCCATACAAATCAAAGGATGAGTCCTAATAGGCAGGAGTCCATAACTCACTCAGGCTTGAGATCGAGTTACCTGATCATCCTATCGAAATATTAATCTGTTAGCTAACGGTGTTAAACTAATGATTAATTATTTCATTGTCGGTCTTATACAAACTCATTATATAGGATACCCCCACTCATATGTCTCCACACGAACGACCTGTATCAAGTCATTTGTAACTTTTACAAAGTAGGCGTATCCATAGTATTACCAAGATAAGGTACACAATCTTATCCATATACTCTAGACCCTTTAGGTTACTACTGGAATATTATCCACCTGTATATCGAATATATACTGTATATATATACACTGTATATCAAACATATATGTTGTATATTAAATATATACTCTATATCTGTTACATACTGTTCCAGTTACATGACATAACCTCGGATGTTAGTTTATTGGATTTGGGTTAATGCAATTCTAATAGAAACATTAATAACAACTTTATTGAATGAATATTTGTTTTATGTTTACAAACCACGAGTTTAGGGCATAAAACCCAACAGAGGGGAAGGTCATCCTCGATCATGAGGTATTCCTCTTGGAGTAGGTCTCCTTTGGGAGACTTGTCATCGTTGAAGGGAAGGTCATCCTCGATTATGAGGTCTTCTTATTGGAGTAGGTCTCCTTTGGGAAAGTTGTCGTTGAAGGAAAAGTTATCCTCGACTATGAGGTCTTCCTCTTACAATAGGTCTCCTTTGAGAGAGTTGTCGTCGAGGGAAGGTCATCCTTGACTATGAGGTCTTCCTCTCACAATAGGTTTTCCTCTTAAAAAACCAAGTGGGAAATTTTCTTTTTACTGAAATTGATTCATATTTTGTTGTGTTGGATTCCCCTGAATTCCTCCCTAATTGATATTAGGATGTTGCCTCCACCCTAGATTATAAGTATTATCATAGGGGTTGTTTCTATTTTCATTAGGATTCCCTAAATAGAAAATTGAGGTCAGGTTTCCTGGACAAGAATTAAACTGATGCTCACCTTCACAGTAAGAGCATGAAATAACATGTACAATGTTAGCAGGTGTTGTCTAACGAACTATGCTATCCATTCTTCTATGTGCAAGTATACACAATCGTCGTAGCAAGTAATAAAAAGTTCGAATCCACAAAGACTAAATGCCCAAACACCCAATATTCACTTAAGAAATTAATGCTATAAACTAAGTAATATTTCTTTTGAAGAGTGACTAAAATGCATCGAAATAAAAGTTGGTTAAAACATATATTATATCAACCACGCGTAAAGTTCTCGCTAGAGTTAACAAACATCCACACTCGCTAAGTAAGTTCTTACGAAAATAAGGGCGCAAGAGGGAGAGGACGTCAACTCTTTCTAGACCACCTTAACTATGCTGCAGCATTAATGAAGTGAATGCAGTGGTCAAACAGACAGGATGTTCTTCCAAACACCCCAGATTTTTTACCATTAAAGTTCATAGACAAACAATAACAGCAAACATGCACAGTTTTTCATGACTAAGCTAGGTGGTGCTTATCCTAAGTTACCACACTTCAAACTCAAGTAGACTCTAGCTCGAGATGAAGTTTTTTCGCTCCTTAATACATTTTTCCAAAGGTTATCATAGAGATATTGCAACATGGTGATCAAGCACATCGAAAGTAGAGGATACATTAACTTCAACTCATAATATACTATCATTAATGCAGAACAACAAGATTACAGCCCAGAAAATGAGTTCACAGCATCTCCCCTTTACATAAAGTGTTTAGCTGGACAAAGCCATAAGGAGGGTCAAAAAATTGTAGGAATAAAAACAATACAAAGATGCTAAAAATGAAGAGAGGGAGCTGAAGATCAACTCCCAGTAAGAGTTCTCGGCCTTTTCTCAGCTGCTGATAACTGTCATGTTCTCCTCTTTACTTTCTCTAACAGTTGGAGAGGTTTTCTTGGAGTGAGGGTTGATTCCTTCAAAAATGGACAATGGAATTGTCTTGGTGTCCGGAGGCTTCTCCTCTTGTTGGCATTTATATCTCCTTCCGATTTTTGGGCAACAAAACAAGCCCTGTGAGATCCAACTTTCACTCCCAGGCGAAACCTCCAGTTACTGCGGTAACTGACGTTGAGAAGACTTTTCACTGGTAGCTTGCTGTTTTTTGTCTCTTTCTAGAATCGATGCTATAACATCATTAAAGCTGTAGCAAAATGCTCAAAATCATATCATTTATACAAGTGCTATCATTACATATGAGAACATTTATTTATCTTCTAAAATAGGCACAACTCATTGAATATTAGGGGCTAGATGAGGCTATCTTTAGCCATTTTATGCAACTTTTAGACACAATTAAATCTCTTGAGGAGAGTTATCAGCAGGTAATGCTCCAGCAACAACCATGTTAGTCAAATTGGAAATCTGGGCAGTAATATAAGATGTCAGTACATGATTCTCATGTATTCCTTTCAAATTCTTTCTAGCTGAAGCTTTTGAATTTGACCATTAATGATTGTTGGAAGAAATTATCTCAAGAATATCAAACACCTCATTGTATGATTTAGCTAACAAAGCTCTATTTGCTGATGCATCTACTACCAATCTTGTAGCCTCATTAAGCCTATTATAAAAAGTTTCAATATGAATGCACCTAAGCAAGCCATGATGTGGACACCTTCTTAGCAGCTTTTTGAACCTCCCCAAGATTCACTCACAGATTCTCTTGGCCTCTATTGAAAATTATTGATTTCTCCCCTATACTTAGGCAGTCTTACTTGAGGGAAAATACTTCATTAAGAACTTTTCAGCGAGCTCATTCCAAGATGTGATAGACTCAACCGACATAGAGTTCAACCAATTTCTAGCTCCATCTATCAGTGAGTAAGGAAACAGCTTCAACTTTAATGCTTCCTTAGATACCCCTTGCATCTTAAATGAGTCACTTACTTATAAGAAATACCTTAAGTGCAGATGAGGGTCCTCAGTTGCATGCCCATGAAATTGTCCTACAGTTTGGAGCATTTGGAATATAATAGGTTTCAACTCAAGCCTTTCGGCCTCTATTTCTGGTTCAGCTATAACTGGATGAAAATCATGAAATGTAGGAGCAGCATAGACTTTGATAGCCCTATCTCCATTATCAGCCAACATAATGGCATTAAGAGGAGGAACAACTACTGATATAGCCACCTCTCCTCTATTAATTCCTTCAACTTCTAGATTTTGAACCTCTAGGTTATGATTTCTCTATAGTTGATCCATTTGCTCAGCCTCTACTTGATGTCTATGTTGTGCTCTTCTTTTTTGATGGAAGGTGTGTTCTATCTCGTTGTGAAGTAGATATTTCAATCCTTGTAGATCATGCATTCACCTTCAAGATTCACCAAACAGTAGTTAAAAGAAACCTTTATAGCACCAGTTTTCTTAAGCAAAAATATAAAGTGTAAAGTTGAATCAATTCCCGACAACGGTGCCAAAAACTTGTTGGTACGGTTTAGAACCCTTTGTGCAAGTGTACACATCCGTTATAGCAAGTGATAAAAAGATCGTCTCCACAGGAATTGATAACTAAACACTTCAACAATTACTTAAGAAAATAAACAAATTAACAAAATATGTTTTGATCAAGAAAAACTAAAGGAACTCAAACAAAATAGTGCATAGATGATTTGTTGAGTAGAAACAAGTAAGAACCAAGCAGAACCAAGCAGAACCAAACTGATTAAAGGAAAGTGTGCAAATAAGAGATTAAATACTGATGTTTAAAAGGGTAAGGGGGGAAGAGTTTATGTGACTTTTTCTGAGCATACGCAAACAATGCTACAGTATCGACCATGTAATATACTGGCTAAACAGAAACGAAATCTTCTCAGATTTCCCAGATTTTCTACTATTCATGTTTTTAGACAAACCTAACGGCATATATACTCAGTTTATAACCTTGCTAGGTGAGCCTTATTCCTAAGTACCCACACTCTAACTAAAGTAGAATCTAGTACGAGTTGAAGCCAAACACTTTCTATTACAATTTTCCAAGACTTAATAAGAAGATATTCCAATATGTTGGCCAAGCACGTTGAAAATAAAATGTTAAGAACAACTTCAACTCAGTACATATATATCATCATCAAGTCAAAGCAAAGTTTACAGCCCAAGAACAAGTTCACAACATCTTCTCCCTTAAAAATAAACTTAGCTACGCAATGTTATACAATAAAAGAGAAGAAGAAAATACAAAACTCGTGTACTAAAGAGTACAGAAGAAGAAGAAAAGGAGGAAAAACAGCAGTCCTTCACTCCCTTTGTTGTCTTTTTTGGGTTCCTCTCCAAGTGTCTTCCTTCTTCTCTTGTCTTGTTCTCTTTAGGTTTTTTTTTTTTTCAAGAATGAATGAATGGAGGCAACTTTGAAATGAAAGCATTTATACCCCTCCTCAATTTTAGGGCAACCAAATGGATAAAACGGAGCCTGGAACAATTTAATGGTGAATTTACATTTTACTGCAGTAAATTTTCGGGTAAAAATTTGTCACTGTCAGCTCTGTTTTTTCTACATTTTTTATTCCGATGCTGCAGCATCAACAATGCTGTTTATAGATGCTTTCATTATTCCCAATAATATGGCTCAGTAACAAATCGCTTCTAGATGTTAATGAATGTAAATCATTATTTGCATAAAATCAGTGTAGAATGGGTGTTAGTGTGACTACCCTTAGCTAATTTATATGGAATTCTTGCACAAATAACTCTATTTTAGAGAGTTATCAAGTAGGGGATGTTCATTTTCTCCACGGGGCCCCATCCCCACGGGAACCCGTCTAAATGGGGCGGGGAATCCCAGTTTAAATTCCCCATGGGGTGGGGATGAGAAAAGTTTTTTCCCCGTCACCTAAATGGGGATGGGGACGGGGAATGCATTCCCCATCCCCGTTCCCCATTCCCCTCCCCGCCTTGCATTTTTTTTAAAAGATATATATATATATATATATATATTATACACACTAAAAAATCTTATTATTCTTTCTATACTTACATATACTAATAAAACCATATTCTTCTCTACCTAGCTAATATATAGATGAGGATTAGACCATGCAAATAAAGTTTTATCATTGAATATTAATTAATTCATTAGAATTTTCTTAAGAAAAATGTTTAATTGAAAAATAATTTAAAAGTAAAAGAATAAACGGGGAAAAAATCCTCATAGGGAACCCGATCCCCATAAATTCCCTGTGGGGAATCCTCATCCCAATCCCCGCGAAATTTCGTGGGGATGGGGAATTAAATGGAGGGTGAGACGTCCCCGTCCCTGCCCCGCGCCATGAACATCTCTACTTTGGAGAGTTGTCATCGAGGGGAAGATCATCCTCGACTATGAGGTCTTCATCTTGGAGTAGGTCTCCCTTGGGAGAGTCGTCTTCGAAGGGCAAGTCATCCTCGATTATGAGGTCTTCCTTTTTCAACAAGTCTCCCTTGGGAGAGTTGTCGTCGAGGGGAAGGTCATCCTTGACTATGAGGTCTTCCTTTTGCAGTAGGTCTTCCTTGGAAGAGTCGTTGTCGAGGGAAGATTATCCTCGATTATAAGCTCTTCCTCTTGGAGTAGATCTTCCTTGAGCGCAAGTTATTATGAGGAGAAGGTCTTCCTCGAGGGAAAAGTCATCGTCCAGGGAAGATCTTGAATAGGAAGATCTTGAATAGGAAGATCTTGTGGCAGCAGAAGACCTTAAAGAGATTTGAAGGTCCACTTAGCTATCGGGAATACTACAACTTCGTGAAACTGCGTGAGTCATATCTTGATCTTGGTAGAAATGACTTAAAATGTCGTTCCCACAGACGACGCCAACTGTTGATGCAAAAATCCGCCTAAGTCTCGGAGGAAGACTTGTTCTGGTCTGAGCAAGCTATTCCGAAGCCTCTTTAGAGAGACCTGCAAAAACAAGCAGAGCACTTCGACACTCAAGATAGTTTAGAATTCGAGCTTAGACAGATCAGCTTCAGACAGATTATCATACCTTAGTAGGTGGAGTGAAGGTGTATTTATAGGGGTTTGAGGAGTAGTTACCCATCCTATCGGGTTATTTCCTGTTCTAGGGTCAGGTGACCTGCTATGGATTGTTGGTCCATATTGGTCTCTGGATTTATCACTGCCTTGGAGCATAATACTTGGAAGATTCTCATCCACGTATAAGTAACCGGACCCGACCTTTGAGGTCAGCCTATGATCCTTCGAGAACGGGTCGACCTTCGACAGTTTGCCCTCCAATATTGAATTGTCGATGGAACCACATGACGTCAAAGCTTGTCCCTTAGGAGCTCGGCCGTGGATGAGCTTAAGAGCTCTCTTCCTATATGAGCTTAAGAGCTCTTCGTAAATGAACTTACGATCTTCCGTAGATGAGGTTAGAAGCTCTTTCGTAGATGAGCTTAGGAGCTCTTCCTAAATGGACTTAAGAGCTCGACCGTAGATGAGCTGATGAGGTTGGTCGTATATGATCTCACCATGTGGTAGGTCATATTTTTACTCCCACCATTATCAATAAACCTTATTTATTATTATTATTTTAAGGTGATTGAGAGTATTTTTTTTGGGAAAAAATATAATTATGAATACTTTTGAAAAATAAATGTTAATAACAAATCACTAACTTTTGGTTTTATACTCTTAAAAATATTTTTCAAGAATACTTTATATTACTCTTAAACATTATAATTTTGAGGCATGTTAAACATTTTCTTACTGTTTCTAGATTTTTTTTTCTTTGAATAAAAATATAGAGGTGAAGAATTAAGCTTTTAGCTTCAAGAAAGTTAATAGGTATTTTTATTAATTGAACTATGCTCGACTTATCTATTATTGTTGGGATAAATTAAACTATAGTTGTTGTTGCAAATACTTGTAACATTTTTTTATTACAAAAATTAAACTTTTAACTTATTTTAATTGCAACAAGCGGTCACTTGTTATCCTCCCTAGATGGCGTATGTTGGATAGTTAAGGAAAGAGAGAGGAGAGAAGAAATTAAAATTTGGGGACAGACAAGGAGATATATAAAATTATTTAAACTCCGATCCTTTTTCTTTTTCTAATTGTGTCCCTTCTCCTCTAGTTTTTTAAAATTGGAAAACTATATATATATATATATATAATAGCAGGTAAATTTTTTTAGTGTAAACTTTTAAGGAAAAAGTTGAAAAAACTAGTAACTAAAATAGAACATTTGAATCAATTTAATGGTTAATCTTTTAAAGTTCTCAATCTTATTTAGAGACTCTTTGGAATAAGGGGGTGAGGATAGGATTAAGGACGAGAAATGTATGGAGGATACATAATTTATTTATTTCATTAAGATTAATTATTTTAAATTAATTTTATGATCAATCATATTATATGAAAACATATTAATTGATAAAAATAAATTAAAATCAATCCATCAAAGATGAAGTTTAGTAAGCGATTCAATATCTATTCTAGCTTCATTTTGTTTGAAACAATCAATGATTAAGGTATGACTTTGTTCTAAACTCACAATGAATCAATTGGAAATCAAAGAATCGATTTCCCTGCACCTCTCGGGAGAATTTGCCATACACACTCTTTTTGACCCTCTTCCATCTTGCTCCTTTTGGAATACGTTCTCAGGGAGGCCTCTAGCGTTATGTTCCACTAGTAAGCAACTATTCAAAAATATAGTTAGGCAAAGGATTCATCAATCTTCGTATCTTGGATTTCCTTTGATAAGTTATAAGATACGTTTGTACATATTCGATTGATTCATTGTCTAATACGTTCATTAGCACAAATAACTAAGTCGTTAGGGACTAAAAATGTTTTTTTTTACTTTATTGGAAAGAAACTCGTAAATTTCAAATTAACAGAGGAGCTACACCGTTTTCAACTTATAAGCAGTAAATAGAAGAAGTATCAATCCTCGTAGTATTGTAAATTTCTTCGAGGGCTCACGAGCATGGCATGTCACTTGGTAAGGGGCCCACACATTCATATGCTGAAAAAAATATCTTCTTCTAACAACGATTTTGATGGTGACGTGGTGCTTTCTCAGTCGCCTCTAACCGCCAGATATTTTCTCCCACAAATATCAACTCCCGCGCGTGTTCCTCACTCTCCCCCAACGTGGACTTCCTCTCTTCCCATTCGCCCTTCTTTTTCCACTTAATTACTCCATTGCCATTTCCTTTTCCTCTCCATTGTCCCTTTTTTTTTCTCCAAAGATTTTGAACTTCTCAAAACCAAATATTAAATTTGGATATCCATAAATTATTGATATCAACGCATATTGGTTAGAGGGATGACAAAGATTTTAAGAAAAGAGAAAAAAAATTCTAAAAAATTTTAGGTAAAAATAAAGGAAGTAGGAATAAATTTTTGAAAAGTAAATCAATAAACATTTTAAAAACTAAAAATCACTTGGAGAATCCCTCCAAATGATTGATCGGAAATCAGATCTTGAATTTTTCCAATTTTTCCAAAATTACATATGGATCCTTGTTAAACGATCTATTTTAAAGTGAAAGTGATTTTGGTATAAGTAAAAGTGATTCTAACCGTGTCAAAACCACTTCTAAACATGCCCTTACATACTATTCAAAATAGATTTTATGCTATACAAAATAAACTCACTACAAAATTTATATACAAATAAAGGTGTTAAATTTCGATAATCTTTTAAGTGTAAATTTTCTAGAAACATGATAAAATGTCAATGTCGATGGATATTTATAAAAAAGTTCATAAAAATATTTAAATGGACAAATACTCATTTTATCATTTTATATAAGTTAAAAATTCTTACTATTAATATTATAATCCACGTAAGTGATATTTTGTTGATATTTTAATCTATATTTTGTTAGATTTTTGTGATACTATAAAAAATTAAAAATGCCAATTCATCTCTTATGTATATATGAAAATGTCTACAAATTTAATATAGCATCGTGATTAAGACATCTTCTTCATTCTCTAAAGTTCGAGGTTGAATTCAAAGATATTTGATTTAAAAAAGTAAATAGAACGAAATTTAGAAATTTAAAAGATTAAAGACGAAAATTGAAAAATGCACATTATTATTATTACAAAAAATGAACATTATATTATAAATTCTGAGGTATAGGCATAAGGCATTTTCGTAAATTTGTGTTGAGAGCAGGGCATTTTGCTTCACCGTCCTCAAGAAATAAATATCTAAACTCGAGCTCTCTGTCCAAACACTCCGATTTTCAGTTTTCTGTCGAAATTCGAAAAGCGGCGAATGGCAATGGCGAAAAACGATGATGAGCCGGCGGTTCGGAGCTCCGGCAAGAGGCTCAAATGGTCTAAGGATGTGGAGCAGCTTGAAGATGAAGATGAAGATGAAGAAGAAGAAGAAGAAGAGCAGGTGAGCGAGCTTCCATTGAAGCCCGGGCTGTTCTTCTACCCAATGATGCCAACTTCCTTCGTCGTCTCCGATGCTCTCGAGCCCGATTTTCCCATCATCTACGTCAACAAAGTCTTCGAGATCTTCACCGGATATCGCGCCGATGAGGTCCTCGGTCAGAATTGGTATGGCGAGATTCAATTGCGCGATGTTTTTTTTTTTCTATTTGTTTACTGTTTTTTGATGCTTGGTATTGGAGGCGCTGGAAATTTTGGTTTTCGAATGGATTTGGATTGTAATTTGCGGTTGAAGAAACTTTTGGATGCGACTAGTTTCCTGGTTTTATTTGTTTGTGCGCCCTTTTGAGTAGCAATTTGATTCAATTTTCTGTAGTAATTCTGTCCCGGAAATACTTTTGGTTAGTGTTGCGATGTGCTCTGATTGTTATGCAAACGACTAGTTGGATTCCTATACTTACATTACAACATGATAAAGAAGCACATTTGATTTGAGTCTAAATTCTGGTTGATACCCAGTTATGAGAGGTAGAGCGGAGGAATGTGAGAGCCCAATTTGATTTCCTTGTCTAATTGTCTCAAAAGGCGGTGGCTCTCTGCGAAATTTTGGTGACTTTGATTAAGGAGATTGCTGTACTGTGTCCCCTGACTCTATCCAGATCACGGTCTGTTTAGTTTTTTGTTCCTTTCCTCCAAGCTCCTTTTTGGCTATCAATTTTGTGCTGTGCTCTTTTGTTTTTCTGGTGGGGCAGTGCGAGGATTTATCATTTGATTACCTTAATCCACATTTAAAGTCCTGATATAGGTGTTTTTTAGTTGCATTTCAGTATATACTCAGCTTGACCTGATCCCATTGAAATATAGAGTCCATAGTAATATGCTAGCAAATGATTCCGGTTTATCTGAGGTGATTTACTCAAAACTTCTCTATTTACCTCTCTCTCCATTCATATATATATATACGATCGATCTCTTTGTATTTAGTTAATTTACCTCCACAGTTTTGTAACTGTTGTTTTTTATAAGAAGTTTATTTATCCATATGGGTGCTTTCTGTTTCAGTCGGTTCTTACAATATAGAGATCCTCGTGCACAACGGCGCCATCCATTGGTAGATCCGGTTGTTGTTTCTGAAATCAGAAGATGTCTAGAGGAAGGTGTTGAATTCCAAGGTGAGCTCCTCAATTTCAGAAAGGATGGCATGCCTATGGTGAACAGGTTACGGCTTGCACCCATACACGATGATGATGGTACTGTTACGCACATTATAGGAATTCAAGTGTTTTCCGAGACGAAGATAGACCTTAGCCGGTTGTCATATCCTGTTTTCAAAGAAACTTGCCCAAAAAAACTGGATCTGTCTGGAAAAAGTGCTCATTTGATTGATCAATCACCATTTTGTCAGCATAAAGAAATCTGTGGGATACTTCAGCTTTCAGATGAGGTCTTGGCCCATAACATTTTATCACGTTTGACACCAAGAGATGTCGCATCTGTTGGGTCAGTCTGCCGAAGGATTCGTCAATTGACGAAGAACGAGCATCTAAGGAAGATGGTATGTCAGAATGCATGGGGAAGAGAAGTGACTGGAACATTGGAACAAATGACAAAGAAGCTTGGTTGGGGGCGATTAGCCAGGGAACTTACAACTCTTGAAGCTGTATGTTGGAGAAAACTGACAGTTGGGGGAGCTGTGGAGCCTTTACGTTGTAACTTTAGTGCTTGCGCAGCAGGTAATCGACTCGTATTATTCGGTGGGGAAGGAGTCAATATGCAGCCCATGGATGACACCTTCGTTCTCAACCTTGATGCTGCAAATCCTGAGTGGCGCAGAGTAAGCGTGAAATCCTCCCCACCTGGACGATGGGGCCACACTCTATCATGTCTAAATGGTTCTTGGTTGGTAGTTTTTGGTGGATGTGGCAGTCAAGGATTGCTCAACGACGTGTTTGTTCTCGATTTAGATGCTCAACAACCAACATGGAAAGAAATCTCTGGTGGAGCTCCTCCATTGCCTAGATCCTGGCATAGTTCCTGTATGATCGAAGGTTCTAAACTGGTTGTTTCCGGAGGATGCACGGACGCCGGGGTGCTTCTCAGTGACACATACTTGTTAGATCTAACAACAGACAAGCCAACCTGGAGAGAGATTCCCACATCCGGGACTCCCCCCTCTAGATTGGGACATTCCCTTTCAGTTTATGGTGGGACAAAGATTCTAATGTTTGGTGGACTTGCCAAGAGCGGACACTTGCGCTTACGGTCGGGCGAGGCGTACACCATAGATCTAGAAGAGGAGGAACCCCAGTGGAGGCAACTCGAGTGCAGTGCATTCACTGCTATAGGTGGTCAGAGCGCTGTGGTTCCTCCTCCAAGACTCGATCACGTAGCAGTCAGCATGCCCTGTGGAAGGATTATCATCTTCGGAGGCTCCATCGCCGGGTTACATTCGCCTTCCCAACTATTCCTTTTGGATCCTGCCGAGGAGAAACCGTCATGGAGGATTCTCAATGTTCCTGGACAGCCACCCAAATTTGCTTGGGGCCACAGCACTTGTGTGGTTGGAGGGACAAGAGTCCTAGTGTTGGGAGGCCACACCGGAGAAGAATGGATACTCAATGAATTACACGAACTCTGCTTAGCTAGCAGGCAAGATTCAGATCTTTGACACCATTTTTATCTGCATCAAACAAACACTCTGAAGGAAAAAGTTGCTTCAAACGAACCAGTTGAGAATTGAGATTCTTCATATTACAGCTACTGTAAGAACAAAAACTTGCCCTGTTTTTCTTCTTTATTAGTTTGTGTTTAGATTTTGGTCTTCTGTATATATTATATATACATAATATAGGTTGTGTTTCACTAACCTTTCTTTGTGGTTCTGTATTTTTACATCTAAATGGCCATGTGTCTACTTTTGTATTTAGAAGCACTTTTTTGTGAAGCACTTTTTTGTGTACATGTTTTGTGCGGGAAGCATATACATAGGGAGTTTTTGAAGTTTCTGACAAACAAGACCACCATTTTTGTATTACTTTAAATGATAATTTTCATCTACAATTTGCTGTGATCATAAGAGTTTTTTAGTTGTACGTTATTTCTAAGATTCCGAATTCGTATGTACTTTAATTAGCTTTGGTAAAATCAAATGTTTTTATCCTTTGCTTTTCTATTCTGATTCATCCATTACGTTAGTAAATGATAGTATTTACTTCTATGGACAGTGACAAAGATGCATATGGTAAAGAATGATTCGAGAGCTATTCATACTCTCTGAAGCGCATAGATCACACACTAAAACCAAAAGTCTATATTTTTTTTTTTAATTGAAAGTATCCTAGCCATATCTTCTACTTCGATAAGAATTCTACTCTACTAAATCACTCGATCACCCTCTTAAAATCCACCTCACACATGGTGGAAAAAGGTTGGAGTCTTGTTTTAAAAGGAAGAGGGCACAAAGCAACAAAGAAAGTGATGCATTTATATGGAATTCCTTTGAGATGAGATGGATAAAGTGTTACAAAATACTTCATTGCTTACCTATATTTTGGCTGTCTACCATAAGTTTGGCTTGAAATCAGTTGTCTCACCAAGAAATTTAATGTATAAGAAAGCAATATCGGGAAAATTATATATAGAGAGCGCGCGTGCGCACATTAAATCTGATGATCCTCTTATTTTTACCGTCTCTTATTTATAATCTTTCATTTATAAAGTTTTCTTTATTATTCATATTTGGTATTGAAACTATGTTTCCGCTAGAGAGATGAGATTGCATTGTGTCTATTCTTTTATTAGTGCAAATGAATAATCAATTAAATGTATTGTATAGTGAAAAGTAAGGGAACCAATATTCTAAAATTTTATCATGTTAATATTTCTATTATATCGTAAACATATCAACAAAATATAAAAAATTTGAACAAAATATCATTCAACACACTAATAATTGAAATTATAATGATGCTATTCAAAAGTGTCAAATGCATTATGAATTTTTATTTATATAATTATTTAAAAATTACCCATTACCATTGATATTTTAAAAATATATTTTAAAATTTTTTAATAAAATCATAACTATGTCGATACTTTAAACCTTAGGCACAATATCAACATCCATGAATGAAAAATATTTCAAGGCCTAGAACTCTCGATAAAAGGCCTGATTTACATGTATGAACCCGATAGTTCAAGACAATCAACCATCAAAATCTATTTTTAGTGTACACTCCACGTCAATTCCACGTCATATTTTATTTAGTATAAGGTAGAATGGAGAATTCGACTCATGACCTCTTAGTCAGATACAAGTACTAATTAACGTCTCAAAGTTGACCCACATCACATCCTGTTTGACAATGTTATGACTTATAATTGAATAGATGCATAATCTAAAGTTTCTTTACAAACTTGATCGAAACTTTGTCAAAATTTTATTAAATAGAAACTAAAACAATCCACATAACCATTATTCACATGGAAGATTTTACATAACATCATCAAAGTAATCACATTCATCATGAGGAAGTAATTGATCATACAGTTAGCCTATTTCTGTCTCTATTTTGAGCTTCTTCATAAGCAACAATGCCTGTGTCTCTGTTTGTTTTGGCTTGTTACAACTTCAATGGATTGAATAAAGATCTAAAATTCTCTGACTTGCAAAAATAGTAATTTTCTTCATTCAATAGCAGCTGTATCTCAGGAATTGTTATATGCACATTGTATTGCCAGAGCTCATAATCAGTAGCAGGAGCAGAACAAAATCTGCCAAACAGAGAGGCTATGAGATCATAGAATTGCAAATTGGATACAAAAAACGAAGTGTTAGTTCATTTTGTGAAAATATGGATATCCGATATTGAGATCGCACCTTATGTGAAATCGCCAATAACCTGCATGTGATTAGCATGAATTGAACATGTGGAGGCTTTTGGATCCTATGATAAGCAAAGGAATATATGACTTTGAATCTCTCTCTCTATCTCGCTGAATTTTCACTACAGTCTGAAATATCCCACACAATCTCTAAAACCACGATCCAATAACCGACGCGAATCACATGCGTCTTGGCTTCTCGAATGGAAGGTTGCCGAGTAAATCGAAGGGCAAAGGCAGGGTTTCAATGTCTGGTGAATCAATTTAAATCTCGAATAACAATTCCTCTCTTTCTCATTTCATCATGTAGTCCTAAAATTGCAGCTTCATTACCCAGCTTATGGTACCCTCTTATAAGAATGTTACAAGCAACAGAATCTGGAGTTATTCCTTTATTTAACATGTCTTCAAAAACCTGTTTGGCTTCTATCATTAGTCCCTTCTCGGCCATACCACAAATGAGGGAGCTATAGGTTAACAAATCGGGTTCTATGTGTTCTCGAACCATCCTTTTCTTGATCAAGAAAGCCTTCAGCAAATCTCCTTGCTTGCAAAGCTCTGCAATCCAAGAAGTGTACACATATTTATCAGGAACAAACCCTGCCTCAGACATCTCCTCAATGATTCTCTCAACTTCATCTAAACTCCCCTCCTTGCAGAGTGCATCTATAAGCACTGTGTATAGAACTTCATTGGCCTTTTCTCTGATTAAATACCGTCTAGCCTCTTGTACATACCCGTGCTTGCATAGACCATCCATCAGGGTGGATAGTGTCATGGCATCAGGCTCAAAACCCCTAGCCAGCAATTTTTGGTACGAATTCAAAGCTTCTTTTAAGTTTCCAGCTTTGAAATGCAGATCCATAATAGCTGTCAATATTATCCCATCAGGAAGCAATCCATTCTTCACCACATCTTCTGCAGCTTCCATTGCCTTCTGCAACCTACCAACTCTGCGAAAGCCCGAGATAACTACCGTATAAGCTGTTAAATCTAGTCTAATCTCTCGATCAAACATTCTGTTTATATACTTCGTCGCATCATCTACATTTCCCTTCTTAAAGTGTCCATCAATTATCGAAGTGTAAACAGTACAATTAGGTGAAATACCAACATTCAACATCTTCTCAAACAATAAATCAGCTCTTCCCAACATCCCCTGCTTGCAGCAACCATCAATTAATGTAGCATACGTGAACTCGTTTGGCTGAACCGAACATTCCTCCATTTTCTCAAAGTATTGAAATGCAATATCCAAACTCCCAGCCTTACAATACCCATCAATCAAGGAGCTAAAAGCAACAAAATTAGGCACAACCCCCACCTTCACCATATCCAAAAACATTCCATTACCCATTTCCATATCCCCCATCTTACAGAACATATCAATAAACGTCCCATAAGTAACAACATTAGGCAAACAGAATTTCCACATCAAACCCAGGTACATAAACGCCTCTCTCTTCATATAAACCTTAGCAAAACCATTAAACAGTATATTAAACATAACCAAATCAGGACTCAACTCACTCCCACGAACTCTGTTCACAAGAAAACAAGCCTTCCGAATTTGATAATTTACACAGAACCCATATAACAATGAATTGTAAGATACAATATCAGGCGAGCAGCCAAACCTGGGCATCGAATGCAAAATCTGTTGGGCAAATTCAACGCGCCCTAATCTACAGAAAAAGGAGATGATGGAGTTGAAAGAAGAGGGATGGGGAGAGTAGCCTTTGGAGAGGAAATGGAAAAGTAATTTTGCGGAGAGTTCGCCGCAGCCGGAGTTGACGAGAGAGTGGAGAAGCTTGTTGCAGGTAAAAGGGGAGGGAAAACGGGAGATTCGTCGGAGGTAAGCGAGGAATTGGAGGGCATCTTTGACCATGCGAAGATGGATTTGAATGGGAGAGATTGATGAGGAAACACATTCGAGGCTATAGAGAGAGAGAGATTTGGATTTAAGGAATTTTGGCCTTAAACATAAACCCTAGCGGCCATTGACAAGGGTTCTATGTCAGCAGGAAGGAGATTTGTAGAGAGATATATTTTTTTTTCGGAGATAGAGAGAAATATTTTAAATTTATGGTTTAAATACTATTTTCCTCCATTTTTGTTCATGTGCATGTTTTTTTATTTCTTGACATTTGAAATTGTGATTAAGAAAATGAAAGGACCACCAACGTAGCTAAGCAATCATTGACATGTATTCTTTTTCTCGAAATCGAAGTTACAATAAAATAAAAGTAAAAAGATAGTAAACATTTTGAAAGTACAAGAGCTATATAGTATTGAGATCTAGAGTTATTAAATATTTTTTTAATTTTTTAAATAATTATCGGAGAGATAAAAGGACTAATCATTAGAGATGATAACATTGCATCCTACGCTCTAACCAAATTAAACTTTTATATTAAATTACAAGTTTTCGTACATAATTTTAAAGTGTCGAGCCAGTAAAATTTCAATGTTGTGTACTGTAATAAGTAGTAGATTCCTAAAAACTCTATACTAAACAAGAAAACAAAAAAAAAAACACCCCACTGAAATTTTTTTTAATACATAAAATACAGAGATTGAATTTCCGACATTTAAATGGGAGCTAGTCATGCTCACGTTTACAACAATCTTTCGCTCTCAATGATCCACTGTTTCGTAACATAAATAAATCACTTTTATCACCAAATCCAATACTAAATTTACAACAAACACACACATATAATTAATTAACACATCCTCCGAAGGCCAAATTACACCTCAAATTGCCTCATCATCATTTATTTCTTGTTGACAGGCAGAAATGGAAGAACCAATTTCCAATAGAACTTAAAATCCAGTTTACCATCTCGATTGACCCCATAAATGGCATCTTGTTTGGCCACCCAAACACACCTAAAGTTGGGACAGTAGTTATCGAAGAAATCTTGATCAACATAAAAGGCATTGAACTCCTGTGTTCCTTCTGCCCAATCCAATTTACAGCGGAATTTTGTTGTCCCCCAAAAATTCTTCTTGAAAGACCAGTGATGTTCCTGGTTGTCGTACAGCGCATGCACCCCTATGTCGTCCTCGGACGACCAGCAGTGGCTGGTCAGCACGTGCCCGACCATCCCGTTGCGAATCTCGACCGTAAATCTCGGCATTTTAAACAGAGATCTTACATGTCTCGCGTCCGTTGGATGGGGCGACGAGATCAGTAAGAGGCCTAGAAAGAATAGTACAAGTTGCATGCTTTTGGAATCCATGCAAAACCCTAATTAACTAGCACTTTTTTTTTGGTTTGTTTTCTATTGGAGGATGGATTTGATGTGTTTGTGTTGGGTATATATATATATGAAACTTTAGTTATTTGTTGAGGAATTTGAGGGGGATGGGTAAAATTTAAGGTCTTTTTGACCATGAGTTTAATTATGTGGTTGGTTTTTTGATAGGAGTTCCAAAAATGGACTGTCTAAATTAAATCCAATGGTAAGGAGAAAGATAAGGTTTTTTTTTTTTTTTTTTTAAATATTAAAATGTAGAGTACCCAAGTTCTAGAGTTGGCTAAATGCGGACGTGAACTTAGCTCGATAATTGACATGTGCATAGTATGAGTTTGAATGCTCCAGCTTGCTTGAATGAGATTCACCTAATGAATCTAATTTGAGAATGCTAATTAATTTGAGAACTATTTTCCCTCCCAAGAAGAAGGAATTTTTTTAACCTAAAGGGTTGGGTTGGATTAGATAAGACCTCGAGTTGGATTGGGTTGGATTGTGATTTTTCCAACCCAATCAGGTTGGGTTGGGTCTCGGGTTCAACCCTTTAAAAAATCGGGTCAACCCAACCCAACCCGAATTTGTGCATATGCGTGTATTTTTTTAATTATATATATATATCAACCGTCCATCTAGTTTTAATCCTAGTCATTCATTTAAAATTTTCATATTATCTTCTTCCATTTTGTATCTTAATCTCATTCGTCCATTAATTTTAATCCTCACTCCCTATCGCCACGATAATTAAAAAGAAAAAAAAAACACAATCCGGCAACCCAATCCGAAAATATTGGGTTGAGTAGGGTTGACTTGACCATCCAATTCAAACCCGACGGTTCCTATATATGGCCAACTCGAAAATTCGGGTTGATCCCAAAATCCCTCCTAACCCGATCCAATCCAATCCGTGAACCTCCTTAGAGATAGTGTCCGCTTAGCTTATATTGTAATGGATGAAATTTTGGATTAAAGATGGGGTGTTTGAGAAATCTAAGGCAGTCGGAGAAATGTCAAAAATAGAAATGTTTTGAACTTGTCAGGAGTGTTTCTTATTTTTTAGTGAATTAATTCATTCTTCTGTTAGAATATCTTGTATTTTAGTTTTGGAATACTCTCCTTACTTTTTAAAAGTTTCGAATAAGTTTTTGAGCTTTCAAGACACTACCTTGTCTCTATATTTTTAAATGTTTTTAATAAATCTTTAAATTTTTAATTTTATATTTAAAATGTTGATTGAATTATTTGAAACAGATTTTATAATCAACTTCGTCAATTTAACACTTCCATAGTGCTAGCAATAACTCCATTATTTTGTACTAAAAAAATCTCCATTATTTTCAACTCCTTGATTGGATGTTTGATGTTATCCTATTCTAAACGTGCTATTATCCCCTCTCCATTAATATATAATTGTAATTTAACCATATATAATAATAAAAATAATAATACCTATCACGTGGTGATATATGCTGAGCTTCTAAGCTCGTCTACGACTGAACTCCTAATTAAGCTCATCTACTGCCGCTATTAAACTCATCATGTGAAAGAATGAATAACCGACTTTAATCAATTGTCGACCTATGGCCCGACAGTTCGTAATGACCATAACGGACTTGTCCCCTCACTTCGTCTATATAAAAGACACTCATTCCTTCGACCAAAGTATGCAATTTTGTCTAAGAACAACCTGAACTGAGCTCGCACATGTACTAACTTGAGCGTCAGAGCATTTGCTTCCTTTTTGCAGGTCCTACCTTGCATAACCTCCCACATCCTTAGCTTGGCCAGTGCATGTGGTTGATCTCGATAGCTCGACAACATCCTACATCAACATTTGGTGCCGTCTATGGGAATCGAAAATTTTAAGTGATTCCTACCGAACCAATGACTCGCACAATTTCTCAAAGCTCTAGTGCTCCTGGCAATCAGGTGGACCTCCAATGTGCTTCAAGATCTTCCATGGAGGAAGACCTTATCATCGCGGATGACCTTCCCCTAGAGATAAACCTTCCTCTCGAGGATGACTTTCTCTAGGAGAAAGTCCTTATCATTATTGGATCGGTATTGCAACTCTAGATGGAGAGCAGGGGAGGGGTGAATAAGGTTTTATGAAACTTTATAATTTTTTTAACACGGTGGTCCCAATTTAAATAAATAAGTAAACTTTTTTCCAAACAAATAATTTTAACACTAATTAATCAATAAATTAAAAATACATTTCAAATACTCTAATTAATTCCAATGTAACGATTGATTATAAACGTGAAGAACAAATTATAACAATTAATTTCATGTAAATTATGATAAAGAAATTAATTGCAAAAATTAAATAGGAGAGAATTAGATAAATATTTGAAGTTTATAGTAGTTCGGCAACAACGACCTACTCCATCCCTCAAGCTTATCTTGGGTGTTCGACTAAGAAACCACTCAACTCTTTCCAATAGTAGGAGTCAAATCGGTACACCGTTTTTTTCTGGGAGTAAAAACAAATCTGGTTCAGGATCAAACCATTACAATGCTCTTTTCGGGCTTAACCTTCTGTTTGGAACCTCTGATTTGGAGGGATTTCAAAATCTTAAGATTTCGAATTCTATTTTTGGTTTAAATATTTTCCAATCGAAATAGGTCCGATTTGTGAAGATTTTAAATTTAAATGTAACAAATTCCGATTTTGCTTTGGTGAAAAAAACTTATCACTCTAACCTCCTCTTTATTTGTACATCATCAACCAAATTAGTTTCAAAATTTGATTTATCCTTCTTTTTTCTTTTCTTTTTTTTTATTCTAGTAACTATAAACTGAACCTTCTTTTTTTTTTTTGCATCACGTAACAAATATTTTTTTTATTGATTTTCTATTTTGTTTTTGGTGTATTCTTAAATATTGTTTAGATCTTTATATGTTTATATTTTTTTGGTATATTTTTCTTATTTTTTCCTTTCGATTTTATTTTGTTGTACTGCATATCATAAAATAACTATGATAAAATTAAAAAAGAAAAATTGTTGCGAATAAACTGAAATAATTTGATTTAAAGAACTTTTTTAGTATTTGAATTAAAAAATTTGTAAGTTTTTTTTTTAGTTTTTAAAATAAATGTGACATTGTCAAGTTAATTTTTGTTAGGTTGATTTGATTAAATTATTTATGTTTTTCAGGGTTGAAATTACTCTATATTAAAATATTATATATTAATAATATAATATTCTACAAAATATTAAGGGCACAATAGTAAAATGTTATACATTATTTTCATTTCTGGTGAACATCTAAACATAAATTTTAATTTTAATGATTTACCATCATTTTGGTTCCAAACGCAATTAGAAATTTGAAATCATTTCCTACAAATTTCAAATGACAAACGGAGCATAAAAGATTTGAAATGAAAAACAAGATTACAAACTCTCTCAAATGGTAGATCTACAAATTTAATTCACAAATCTTGTAATAAAAATTCTTACAAAATAAAACTCTTAAATTGTTAAAAAATAAAATTGGATAGTTAAAAGATATCTAAAAATGATATCTCTGAAAAGAAATTGAAACATAAATTGATTTTTTTGGAGAGAAGAAACATGGAGAATTTGGAGAGAATTTTTGGAGAGGAATTGTGGTATGATTTTGGGAGAGATTGTTTAAAAAGGAGGGGTAAACTGTTTAGAATCAATGAATTTTAGGCCATTGGATTTTGGTAAAAAGGAACTAAAGGTGGAGATTAAAACTTGGGAAAATGACAAAAAACAAAAAGCAAGAAAATTGGGTGAATAAATTTCATAACGGCTATATCTATATATAGCTAAAGTCAGGCGCATTTGTACATGATTTAAAATTTTTGGAATAATTTTTTTTAATAAAATTACAATTTGAATGAATATAATTTTCATTGAATTTAAATATTAAATATGTTGATATGAATTTAAAAAGAAACAAAAAAAGAAAAAAAGAAAAATAGAACAACACATACCAAGAATGATTACAAATCCCTAATTGTTGAAATATGATACAAAAAAAAAACGTTGTTGGAGGGAGTTCCACATTTCTCATCCCTCCGACGAAGGCTACTTCCATCTTGGAATTGAAGCTAAGACATGAATGCATAACAGGGAGGAACTTAAGAAAGAGAGTACTTCAAAGATTGAAAAGATGAGTTGTTTTTTTGTTTTTTCTTGTTTTGGATAAACCATAAATTGTTTGATCCATCATAATACTTAGATAACTGTCAAGCCACCTGTCGCAACGTCATCATGACACGGAGCGACCAACGTCGTCTTCCAAAGGGTCTCTTTTGAGATAAAGGTTTGAAGTCGCCACCAATCATCTACGAGGTGTGATTGGTCACCTATTTAAAAATACTTGGTCTGCGAAAAAACAGATTGGTTTGGTTCGGGAGTCGACTGAGCGGTAGGGAAGATGTCAGTACTCTACGACACCCGTTCGAAGACGGTACCAGATTTTGTAAAAAATTATCCTATTATTTTATTTGATCCATAAAGAGAAAAATATTTTTGTGTTTTGATTGAAATGTCCTCGTTATATTAATTCACACTTTGTTATAAGATATGAATTAATAGGTGTGAGTGACATGAATGCTATTAGAAAAATTTTATTGTAAGGTTCTAATTTCCATCATTGGAGTTTTCGAAGTAATTATTTAGTAAAAAAGAGAATATTTAAAAAAAAATTATTTTGAGTCATACTAGCACCTTGCCGATGTGCCAAGACCTTAGTATGCAAACTAAGTTTCCTTTTAAAATACAAACTTTTTCGTGAACTCGAATCGTGGAAATTAATCATCGAGTATCTTACCACTATGCAACAATCTAAGATTATAACTTTATTTTCTTAAAAAAAAAAAACAAACGTTTAATTTATTTTTTAAAATAAAAAAAACTTACGAATTTTGTTAAATTAAAAAAAACTTTATTTATTTCGAAATTAATAAAGGTTTTAATTCAACAAATTTTATGCAGTACTTATCGTAGCGGGAGTCTGATATTCCAATGGTAGTATGCAGTACTTATCGTAGTGGGAGTCTGATATTTGAGCGAGAGGTCAGACCAAACCAATTCATCCTGGCAACCGACACTACACTACATATGTACCTGTGCAGGTGAGGCGTCGGTTGGTCCTAGAAACGGTCGCAGCGGCCTGAGGAGTTAACGACTGGAATGTCCAGAGATCATAAAGGATGGATAGGAATGGAGGCGATGGAAAACTGTACTCATATTAAATTGCGTCCCCTTGTAAACAAAAGAGCTCCTGCCAGAAATAACTAGTGAATATCGAGTGCCCTGTCACTAACAATTGAGTGTGACCTATCAACTAGCTCTAACTCTAAAGGCCGAGGAAAAGCTAACGAGTTTCGTAGGAGACTCCTTGGGAAGCTGCTGCGCGACCTCTGGCGCAACTATCTTGTGTATTGTCCCAATATCATGAATGACAAATGATGCTCCTCTTTTTATTTTCCATTTTTTTTATCACTTGAAGATCACTCACTGACAATGTGTGAAACAAATGACCTATTTTTTAGCTTAACCAATGAATTTGACCCTGAATGCATGATGCAATAATATATATGTATTCTAAAAGCTAGATAGTTGCAACATGTATACATGATACTAATTTTTGTTTTGGCTCGAACAATGGAATGTGACTATGAATGCACAATGCATGATATTTAAATTTTCATAATTTAACCATGACATGGAAATGATTTTTTTTAATTTTTTTTAGTAATATTGATGCAAGTAATGTGAATACATGATTTGTGAAATACGGTTGAGAGAACAATAAGTTTTTCCATTATTTTGCAAAGATATTATCTTTTGTCTACTCTCATCCATCGATTAGTAATTATTTAACAAAGGAAAACAATAATGTCGGCATTTGAGGAAACCTCTCAACTCTTTTTTTTCCTTTTTTTTTTTAATGAATGCCTTTACTATATACGTCAACGTAATTTCTCAACCATGTCAGGTTTGGTAGGGGATTCTTTTTTAATGTATCTCATGTGGTAGTTTAGAAAACTAGCCAAAGTAATTCATAGCATTGTACATCTTGCTTGATTAAACTGCTTCATGAACTCAGCATTGTAACTGATTAGAAGGTCGAATTTAACATTAGGAGCAATGGAGGGTGGAAATCATGATTTTGCAATAAAGCTTGACGATGAATAAAAGTCAACAGACTTCATTTTTAAAGAAAAGGAAACCAAGAGTTCATAGATATTTTATCAAATCTCTGGACAATAAGAGGTTGATATTTTTTATTCAAGCTTTGGGTAAGAGATTATAATCAAACGAATAGAAGAGTAGCAGTGATCCAATTTCTTTCGGAAAAAAACTTTGAGAATTGGTTGCGTAACTACCCAAGAGTTCACCTCATCTACCTCGCCCCTTCTTTGAGTTTAGCTCAAAGTATTTGATAAAAATCTTCTTTCTTGCCTTTAGCTTCAAAGTAGTTCTTTACGGTCATGTTGCTGCAATCCACTTTTTTAATGTAAGACTCCCTTTTTTTTATCTTGGCTTCCAAGTGTAGTTCTTAATGGGAATATTTGTTACAGTTCAATTTTTTTAATGTAAAAGACTGTCATTTTATCCTTAGATTCGAAGTGTAGTTATTCCACTTCTTGAATGTAAATGACCGCTCATTTTAGCCTTTAATTTCAAATAAAGTTCTTTATGGAATGTTGTCTAACAGCCCACTCTATGTAGTGAAGGACTCTTGACATTGAAAGATTTCCTGCAAGAGAAATGAGACTTTCTTAGTCTGAAGACGACATTTGTTTCAGAGTTTTGTATAATGCAGTTACAATTTTGCCCCGTAGCATTGCTTGACTTTGCTCCAATTTGAAGATTTGTAAAGAGGACCTTGAAGCCTTTGGAACTAATGTTGTTGATCTATAACAATTGCCCCAGTCATTAAACTAAAGAATTGTCATGGCCTTAGACAACGCCATCAAACAAAATATGACCCTATGTTCATCTTCCCTTTTTTTAAATCCATTTCTTTATTTTTTTCTATTTCATTTTTTTTGCTAGACGTCTTCCTTTTTTTTTAATCCATTTTTTTTTATATTTCATTTTTTTTGCTAGACGTACTCTTTTTTACAAACAAAATATGATGCAATCACAGATAAAAAAAAGTCAACCACAAGTCGCCTTTCGGAACCTTGACCATTATTTCTTTGTCGATGCTGCTTCAGTATCATGATGAAACTGATCCCAAGCAAAACTCATCAAAAGAGGCTGATATCTTGAGACTATTTGTCATGTCGCTAACTTTCCAATTCTCAAAACTAATATACTCAGTCTTGGAATCACTTTTTACTCAAATAAGATAAGAGACAAATAATTGGGCTAGGAGAACAAGATGAAATAGAAAGTGAAAGAAGGAAGTCAAAGTAAGTAAAATTTTGAGCAACTAGAAATACCAATTCATGAAGCAGTCAATCATAAGAACCAAATGTTATTTTATTACCTTCAAAGTTCTCAAGATAACACTAGGTAGATAATTTTGGACATTTACCACACAATTAGATGTGACAGACTTGGTAAAAGACTTTTATGGTAAGTAGACAAATATGAATATTCATCACAAAAATTGTATGTGATGGATTGAGCAAAGGATTTTCTTTGTAGTAAATGGGCAATTCTCAATGTTGACCATATTTACCATATATCGGTAGGCTAGGCTCAAGGTAGGTTAGACTCAAAACGAGCTAGGCTTAAGGTTACAGTACTGTTTTGGATTCTCATTTCAAAAGACATCCTTGCCCCACTATGACATTTGGTGGTTTGCTGGTTAGCACATGAGAAGCAATAGGAAGGCTAAGATAAAATTGGTTTGAGTTACCGATTTAGCCCGACAACAAAGCTCCGAAAAAAAATCTTTCAAAAGAAAACTAGAATGGTTGAGACTTGAAATTTTTTTTATCTCATTGAGGACATTGAAGACATTCATTTCTTTTTCTTTTTTACAATTTTTTTATTTTTCCCTTTTTACCAAAATTTTCACAATTTTTTAATTTTCGTTTTTTCAAAATTTTTCTACTTTTTTTTTTAAATTTCTTAGGGTTTTTTTTTTTTAATTTCTTAGGTTTTTTTTCCCTCCAAGTTGCTTACTATAATTGGTTTATGATTCTTGCTAAAGTCTCAACTGACAAGAATGATAAGAGTATACCACATTAAATTATTATTGAAAAAATCTCAAAACGTGTAATTTTCTTTTTATCGAGAGCATTCTTAAAGATTTTTTTTTTGTTTTTTTGTTTTTTGTTTTTCAACCAATGATATGATATGAGTGATGCATGAATGAATACTTTGACTTTTCTCTTTTAAGAAAAATAGCTTAATTTCCACATACTCACATTCTTTTTAAGGTCAAATCTAGCTCATAACAGCTTCAACCAAATTGTTAACTTGATAAATGCCTCAGTTCACTATATTCTCCAAAAAAATTCATGAATTGCCCTTGAATTTTATCAATATCTTATCTCAACTTCTTTAGCTCAACATTTTGAAATATCATGATACGCTTTTGGATCCCATATCCCATCTCATTTAGCTTAAAACTCTAATTTTCATGTAACGAAAAAATTGATCTATATATTTTTTCAAAATGAAAATTGATATGTATGAGATGATGTTATGCAAATGTTGGATCA
Source organism: Momordica charantia (assembly GCF_013281855.1). NCBI lineage: Eukaryota > Viridiplantae > Streptophyta > Magnoliopsida > Cucurbitales > Cucurbitaceae > Momordica > Momordica charantia. The sequence goes on along the minus strand of NW_028275167.1, from coordinate 23,764,935 downwards.
CAAATTAAGGGAAATTTTTTTTTTGAAATTATTATCAAAACGTGAAATGACGCATGCGAAATATAGACCTTATATATATATAAACAGTGAAATGATGCATAAGAACGATAAATGTTTTTTTTTATTTAATCTATGTCATGGACATACGGAATGATGCATGCAAAATATATTTTTTTAGTTTATGATAGAGTTTTTTTTTATTTTAATTTTTCTTACGAGAAGAAAAAAAACTTATTTAAATATGCTACAAAGTGCCCTAATGATATGATACATATTTTATGCAATTATTTTTTTTAAACAATATTTCATGCAATTATTAGTGCATACAAATGCAATGCTAGACTCTAACTCATCCTAAGAGAGAGACATGAATATGAATGACATTTAATTCTAAAGTTAAGGTTTAACTCCTAAGTTTTGGATCGAAAATGAATTAATTTGAAAGTCTTTGGTGGGCCTACATAGGGACATTTAAAATCCATTTGAAAGGCAACACTTCTAAATTCATTTAGAAGTAGGCTAAATATGTGACTCAAAAAATGTAAAATAAATGTGATCTAGATGCATGTTGATAACAAATAAATAATGAACAAATGATAGCATATAAAGGTAAATGATTTTTTTTATTTTAAAAAAGTGGTTAATTTTAAAACCTTATGATTAAAACTTAAAATCAATTCTAAAATTTTTATTTAAAAAACAATATGCCATGAACGACATAACAACCCACATAAATGCAATATGAATATGATGTGAAATTATGTACTAATGCATCCTAGAGGATAATAGCCCCCAAATCTTCCATATGCTTTGGCAGTATGGTCGACTTGAGTGGAGAATTCATGCGCCTGTAGGGGAACCAAAATTCCACGAAGGTCACACTACTCTGTCTCAGATCTAATCCTAACGGTAAAGCCCGGGTAGGAGGCTTGTGAGTTTGGGTGAGATGCATGGATAATGCAACCTTACAAAAGTAAATAATTAAAAGACAAAATGTGCAATAAAAAAGAATGGACCAAAATATTTTCATAATGGATAGTAAATGACAAAAAAAAATGGCTTGTCTCTTAATAATCCCCACTAGAGTCGCCAAGCTATAGCAACGTCATCGCGACGTAGAGTGACCGACGTCATCCCCTGAAGGGTCTCTTTCGAGATAAGGGTTTGGAGTCACCACCAATCATCTACAAGGTGTAATTGGTCACCTATTTAAAAATACTTGGTCTGCAAAAAACCAGATTGTTTGATTCGGGAGTCGACTGAGCGTAGGGAAGGTGTTAATACCCTACGATACCCGTTCGAAAATGGTACCATATTTTGTAAAAAATTATCATACTATTTTATTTGATCCAAAAAGAGAAAAATATTTTTGTGTTTTGATTGAAATATCTCATGTTATATTAATTCACACTTTGTTATAAGATATGAATTAATAGGTATGAGTTGGACGAATGCCATTAAAAAAAAAATTATCACCTCAAGAATATTGGAAGGTTCCAATTTCCGTCATTGGTTTTCGAAATAATTATTTAGTAAAATACAATGATATTTAAAAAAAAAATTGTTTTGAGACAATTGGATCATGTATTAATAACTACTAGCACCTTGCCACTGTGCCAAGACCTTAGGATGCAAACAAAGTTTGCTTTTTAAAATACAAATTTTTTATTTGCAGACTTTATTTAAAAAAAAACTCATAAAGGAAATTAATTCTTTTTTAAATAAATTTTGTATTTAATTTTAAAAGTCGCAAATTTATTAAGTCACATTTTATCATAAAATGTGAATTCAAAAGCCATTAGAAAGATTAAGAATCTTGAGAGTATTGAAGAATTCCAATCTCATTTTATAATAATTAATTATTAAGTAAAAATAATAATGTTAATTTTGGGTCACACAAAGACTTGAACTCGGATCATAAAAATTAATTCTCAAGCATCTTACCACTATTCAACACCCTAAGAGGTTAACTTTGTTTTCTTAAAAAACAAAAAACAAACGTTTAATTTATTTTTTAAAACTAAAAAAAAACTTATGTTAAATTAAAATAAAAAACCTTTTATTTATTTTGAAATTAAAAAGATTCTTTAAAAGAAAACTTTATTTCTTAATTCAAAAAAAAGTTTTACTTCACACAGATTTTATTTCCTGAGATTCTTTCGAAAACTATAATTAATAAATTTATTTAAAAAGATTTCATTTCTTTGTTCAAGTCATGCCACTTTGTAAACATTTGAAATTAAAAAAAAAAAGATTTTATTCTAAAAGAAACTTTCCTGCTCAAATGATTTTCTTTAAATCTTCCATTTTATATCTTCACTTTTAAATCTTTGAGGAAGGAGATTGTTTTTAAAATTAAAAAACAAAATCCAATGTCAAACTTGGTGAAAAAATAATTTTATTTACTTTTGCACTTAAAAAAAGATTATTTAAAACTTGAAACAAAACCTTATCTTTTAAAACTGTATTTATTTTCCTTTAAAAAAAAACTCCTTAATTTTTAAACAAATTCTATTTGCCAAAATCTTTTATTTTTTTTTTCAAAAATTTATTTAAAACTTTAATTTAAAAGACTTCTTTTCTTTTTAAGACTTTAACATGCGATTAAAAATAATCTTTTTATTTTAATTATAAAACAAAGAAAAAAACCAAACATAAACAGTAATTTAAAATCTACCAATTTAAAAAAAAAAAGCAAAAAAAAAAAAACTACCAATTTTGAATAAAACAACCACCCAAAAAATGTACACTCAAAATCTGTATTTTCTCACTACAAAACAGCCCTTCAACTATTCAAAAAATAAGCAAATCTTCAAAACAACATAGCACGTTGCTCCAAAACATCTACTAATTAATTTTCAACTGAGAACCACCTCTATAATGGAAAGAGTAATTCTAAACATGAAGGAGGGAGTAAGAGATTGGGAAAACATGAACCACTTAATCCACCTTACTTATCAATGTAAAGAAAAACATGGATTTAATCCCCGGGGTGGAGAGAGATTGGGAGTGAAAAAGAAAAAGATAAATGAGTGGTGGTAGTGATTGATTTCTAGAGAGAGATGAGATGAGGAAGAAAAGGAGTGAGAGAAACGAAGGGAAAAAACTCTTCTCTCACACTTCTTCTTCTCTATGTTTTGTTTTGTGTTTTCTAATACACTTACTATTTGCTCTTCCTTCTCTGTTCTGTGTTTTGTCCTCCGTGTGTTTCCTCACCTAAATACTAAAAAGACAACTAAAATAAGAAAACCAGAGAAAGGGGAGGAAGGAGAAGATGTCACGTTGGTGGGTTTGACGAGGAAAGAAAAAACCAATTTTATTTTTAAATAAAACAAAATATCTTTATTATTTAAAACAAAATCTTTTTTTAAAATAAAATCTCTTTTCAATTTTATATTTTAATAATAAATCAAATTCTTTTGAAATAATGTCTATTTTTTTAATTTAATTAACACTCTACCTTAAAACTAATAATAAACTAAACTTATGATATTTTACACTAAAATAATCAAAATAAAACTTAATAAAATAATAATAATTAAAATTAAAATTAAGTCAGACCAAATACAGTGTCTACCCAAACTAAAAAAAACTTCCATTTTTTTTCCGAATTTTCAAAAAAACTTAAGCCAAAATTTTGATTTTTAAGTTTATCGAAATATCTCATATTAATTTATTTTTAAATTCCGATCAAAATTTAGAACTAAATTGATGTGAGATATTTCAATAAAATGATCTAGTTCTTTATGTTAAGTTACTTATTAATAAAAAAATATATTAGAATATAAAGGATTAAATAAAAACTGAGTAATGAAATGGAGTGAGAGTTACAATATTGGGCCATTTGTGAATGAGTGCAAGAAATGAATTATAGTCGTGACCAAATTTAGCATCGAAACACTTATTTCCCATCGAAGTTATCAACGAAGATAGCTTCAAATTGAAGACCAACGTCGCTTCGTTGGCGGCCTTGGAGTAGCCTCGGGCGGTGCCGCCGCCTAGGGTTCTCTGTGACGGGACGCACTCGATGGTCAAAATTCAGGACTCCGATCCGTCTTCCTCTGATCAAAGATTGAAATTATCAAAGTACAAAATGTATTGGTTAAAACTAACCACATCAGTTTAGAAAACAGACACTCGGAAAATATCACATTATAGAAATTATTGATCAAAACTAATCACGTTAGTTTAGAAATCCAAATTAATTAATAAAAATATAAATATAAAATAAGAAATTCAAAAGTATTTAAGATCATGAAAAGAACAATTAAACGAGGGATAAATACAATTTTTTTTTTGAATTTTCAGAATCGTCTATCTTACAATTTCTAACTGGCCTTGTGTTACTCTCAAGGGATTGATGTTTTTATTGTTTAATTTTTTTTACGTTTTAGTTGAAGCTAGAAACTGAAGGACCATCTATTGGATTGAACGTTTTCATAATTCGTTCAAGTATATTTCCATTTAAATCAACAAACTTGTTTTTAATAAAAAAATAAATATAAATATAAAAAAGAAATTGAAAAGTAGTTAAGATGATAAAAACAACAAAAGTGGGATAAATAGAAATATTAAATATAATTTTATAGGTGTTGATGCAGAAATTTGGCCTCCTTGGATCTCAACAAATTCGCACAAATCTTCTAGAATAAAAGAGATCAACGATACGTGCAAAATAGAATAGCGTAGTAAAGAGTAGAGATTTGTAGCTTGGCAAGTAGTAGGGACTTGTAGCATACCTTCTTATGACACTTTGCCTTCTATTTATAGAGGTCGAATCTTAATCCCTTTAGGAATTATAGAAGTCGAATAATCTCAATCCTTTTAGGATTAAAAGTCGAATCCTAATATCCTCAGGAGATCTAGACTCCTTGGCTTGTGCGTTTCGTCGTGGGCCTAATGTTGAATCGAGGGTTGAGACAAGATAGGTTTGGGTCAGCTGATAGAGGTCGAGAGACAACTGCTAGGGTTCTTGGCCGGTGGCAGAGAACTCCTCGGCGTCGACCCGTGCAGTTGGGTTCTGACTTACCTGGTTCATGAGTTTGAGCTTCCAACTTGATCTCCCCTTCTGTCGTTTGGTAAGCTCTTCTTTTATCTTCCCATAACAGTAGTCACCGCTCTCAAAATAGAAGGAAATAAGTATAAATAAAATGCTAAGACATCTATATTGAGAGTACTTGTCATTTGGTTGTTCCATGGATGACTATTTTTGTGGAATAGCCCCTCATACCTTTTTGTCGTGGTTGGCTGTTGTTTCACGCGCTGACCTTCTTAGCCCCCATACCCTTTTGTCGTAGTTGACTGTAATCAAGTCTCTTGGGCTCTACTATATAGCTAGTTTTTCCGTTAGATTTTGGCCTTAGGGATATAACTTTTCAGTTGGGCAGTGGTACTACCTTTGGGTTTCTAACTTATTTGGCTTTTACCCATGGTTTACTCTTGAGTTTCTAACCTATTTAGCTTTTGCCAACGATTTTATATCCTGGGTTTAGTCGGCACCCTTGGGTTTCTATTTGGCTTCTACCGGTTTGTTACCCTAAGTTTAATCAACACCCTTGCGTTTCTAACCTAATTTGGCTTTTGCCAAATGGTTTTATACCTCGGGTTTCGTTTGATTGATTTAGCTTGCCTTTTTTCTGTTTTAACCGTGTTGGGCCTGTACGCATGTCTTTTTCAGCACCTTTGGGATTCTCTTCCCTGGTTTCACTGACTGACTTCTAGGTTATCAGCATGGTTTGTCACAGTTCGAGTTCCTTGACCAATTGTTGATTAACTTACCCATGCCCCCACTTGATGAGTTTTCATTTAGAATAAAAGATAAATGCTCAAGTAATAAAAAACTAATTAAATCTCAGGTGCTAGACGCCTAATCATGAACGAATAAGTATCTTTGGAAACATAATATTTGACTTAATCAATATGCAGTTACCAAAAAATCAGTCCTAAATTATGCGATCTACCAAATATCTACCTAAACTTTCGTAATCATAAATAACCATAATTATACAGTAAACTTACCTTCATCTGAAGTAGAAACTCCATATTTTAATCAGTTGCTTTTCAAGGTAATGTAGTAGCATTCTCGTGATACTCGTCGTTCTTTTTTTATTCTCGTTTTTCTCTTTCTACTAGATTCTCATCCTGCAGGTCCTTTTAATATTATCATTTTCTCATGGTGGGAGACTTTGTCGTTTTGACTGTTGCTAGGAGTTACCTTGGAATATTCAACAAATTCTTTGAGGTGACCCTTGCGGATAAGATCTTTCACCTTTTCCTTGAGATCACAATATTCTTATGTTCGGTGGCTCTAACCCCAATGGAAAAGAAATATCTTCCTTTAGTTTCTTGTGAGATGTCACCTCCATTTTTTTGGGCCATCAGGGTAGCTCATTGTCTTTTATCAGGATCTGCTCGAGTGAGATTGTCGTTGGGATATATCTCTTTAGAGGTTCTTGTTGAAGCGAGCTACATCTTTTATGAGGCTCTCCATTGATTTCTATTTTATGATAAGAAAGTAGGCCACATGTCGACTCTTATTTGTTCCTCCAAATGCCCTAGCCAATTCTTTGAAGAAGAGAATTGATTTTCTCCTCAATTGTCGAAATCAGACGCGGGACTTGCTGGTTATCGTGAATGAAAATATCTTGCCCTGATAACATTTGTCACTCCATAGATGTCCATCCATTATCTGTACGTGTCCAAGTGGTTGGTATGATCTATTGAGTCGTCGTACTGTCTAATAGTAGGGAATTCGGAACTTCAGAGGGATTATCTCTTCCACGAACGGTGAATCTGCCTGGTCCATTATCTTTTCAGGATCACATCTTCTTTCTTTTCGTTTTTCACTAAGCTTCTATGCTTTCTTTGTCTGCTCGTGTCGGCTAAGTGGCTTATCCTTGCTAAGCACGATTTCTTAAGATCCGGTCGGTAGAAGATGCCTAGTCGGTGGAAGAGGCCTGGTCAGCAGAAGAGACCTGGTCGACATAAGAGACCTGGTCGGTAGAAGAAACATGGTCGGCAGAAGACACCTGGTCGATAGAAGAGACTTGGTCAGCCGAGACCTGGTTATGCCTTGACTGGTTATGCCTTAGAGTCTGGTCATGCACTGGATGTAGTTCGCTTGTCAGGTATTTGTAGTAGCTTTGTCCTTCTGTGGACCTTGGACGAGCGTAGGTTGCTCTTTCTTTTTGTTTTTCGAGTTTTTTTCAAAAAATGGTTGTGTATACATTCCCTTGACTTTTTCACAGTAGGCAGTTTATCTTCTGGATGGCTTGGAATTTTATCAAGTTGCTTTCTCCATTCTGGGATTTGTTGACTCGTTTCTTCTAGAGCCTATTTTGGAATCCGTCGATTTACCTCATCCAGGATCTGTCTTGGAATTTGTCGATTTCTTTGTTCTAGGTCCTGCCCCAAAACCTGTAGACTTGCTTTGTTTTAGGGTATGAGCAGTTTTTCGGCTCATCTTCTTTTTCGGATGGGTTGACTTATCTTATCTAGAATCTGTCGTGGAATTTGTGATTAGTTCATTTTGATTTTTAGATCTTTAGTCGTCCCCACAGACGACGCCAATTATTGATACAGAAATTTGGCCTCCATGGATCTTGCCAAATTTGCACCAATCTTCTAGAATAAAAGAGATCGACGAGACATGCAAAATATAATAGCACTAAAGACCAGTGTGACTTTTGCCACACAAGCTTCGATGTTTAAGTCAGAATCAGAGTAGTCGAGTATGAAGAGTAGGGTATTTCGGCGTAGGAAAGAGTAGAGATTTGTAGCGTAGCAAATAGGGGACTTGTAGCGTACCTTCATTATGAGTATTTACATTCTATTTATAGAGGTCGAATTCTAATCCCATTAGGAATTATAGAAGTCGAATCTCAATCCTTTTAGAATTTGAAATCGAATCCTAATATGCTCAGGAGATCTAGACTTTTGGCCCGTGTGTTTCATCGTTGGCCTAATGTTGAATCGAGGGTCGAGACAAGATAGGTTTGGGTCGATTGTACAGAGGTCGAGAGAGAACCGCCTGGGTCCTCGGCCACCTGTCGAGAACTCCTCGACATCAAGAAGGCCTCGATGCCGACCCTAGGTCGGCTGTGGTCGACCCGAACAGTTGTTCCGTCTTACCTTGTTCGTGTGTCTGAGCTTCCGGCTTGATCTCCTCTTCTTTTATCTTCCCATAATAATCGGAATCCAAAAATAGTTTAAAACAATAATGACTCCATGTCAATTTAGAAAATAAAACATTGAAAATATGATCACAATAAAAAAATTTACATCAATTTAGAAAATAGAACAGTCACTATATATTAGAGTACAAAAGTTATAAGTCAAAACTAACCTCATCAATTAGAAATTCAAGTTAATAGAATATATATATATATATATAATATATATATATATATATATATAAAAGAAATCCATAAGTAGTTAAGATTATGGAAACAAGAGGATAAATAGGAACACTAAATATAATTTCATACTTTACCTCTTCATCGACTAAAATTAATTTTTGTATTCGCAAATCTTCATTTTGATATGCTTCAATATTTCTCTTACGAAAAACAAAAACTTTTAAGTTCTACTCTTTTTGGAAAAGTATGAGTTCTTCGATGAAAGAGGAGATCTTCGTAAACATATTGGCAGAAAGCAAACAATACAAAATTTGATATAGTATCATAATACTTGGTTTTCTTTCCTTTTATAAATCATTTGTAAAGGAATAGATGCATTGTTCTTCAAACAGTCACACCTTTTGATCAATCACACCCATATGGGAAAAGACACACTGCTTCTGTAAACAGACACATCATTAAACAATAGCATCCCGTAGAAGTATGAATGACAAAATAGACATGTAAAAGTTATCTTCTCCTATTTTCTTTTTATTTCATTTATTTTCTCTTTTTTTTCCCTTTTATTTTCTCATTTCTTTTAAATTTAATTTTCTATCAAGCCATATGTCACTTTTTGATAGATTGGTTGGGACGACTCAGCCACCATGTCATCCTCTCGGTTATTTTTTTTAATTTTCCAACTTGTTTTAGCCCTAATTTCTTTTTTTGAACCCCAATTTGGGTAATTCAAAAGTCATTGGAATCGTTGTTTCAATTTCTATGCTGTTAACACTTCAAACACTAAAATCGTCAATAAATAAAATTAAGTTTGTTATCATCAAAACATTAATTAATTTGAAATTAAGGGCCAAAACACCAACAATCATTGCGGATGACCTTTCCCTCGAGAAAGACCTTGACCTCAATGATGACTAATAACTCTCAAATAGAGAGTGAATTATGGGCCAAGCTAAGGGTAATTGTGTGCCAAGAATGCGAGATACAAGCTAATTAAGCCACAAGAATGTGAGAAATTCCAGAGGGAACCTTCGATGCATAGACTCTTGTAGATTCATTAAATTTTTGAGTGAATGCTAAATTGTGGATGTTTAGTGCAGAAAGCAAAGTTTGGTGCATTCGGAGTAGGTGAAGCATTCGTGGAATAGATTGGTGTTGCTGAAGGCTAAGGGCAACTGCTGAAGTCGGAAGCAAGCTAGCGCTTTGGAAGCTATAGAGCAGAGGCTGGAGCAGTAGTTTGATTTCACCCGCACTGCTATCGTGTCTGTACAGTATTCGTACATTGTCCAGATAGCATCCGCGTGAGTTTCTTTGGTGCCCTAAGCTAAAGACCCGGTATAAAAAGAAAAAGCGACCCCAACCGCAAGGGAGAGAGCGGAGAGTGGACCTGACAGGAGGCATCGTTTTTAGGGAAACATTCTCTGAAAAAAAAGACGTGGGGTCTCCATTGACGACGAGAGAGAGAGAGTTACTGATTGGGCTCAAGATCTCCACTGTTCATCCAGGGAAGCTTCTGGGTTTTCTCTTTATGCCTTCTGAAATGGAGTCCTCTTCCAACTTTGCATTTTCTTATATCTGTTTCATCATGAACTAATCCCCCCTCATTCGGGGAAGGGTTGAAACTTGCTGTAATAGACGTTGAACTACTGTTGAATGTATTTGAACTCTTATTTAATAGCAGTGAGTTTTATTTTTCCATCGTTCTAAACATGTTTGGTCAACAGGTTTAGTGTGCAAGCTCATAGGAAGCTTGAGAAAGCTTCTGTGTATGGAATCACTGTTGTTAGTCGTAGTTTCTGTGTTCTTTCTAAAACAAAGTAGTGAGTACCTAGAATGGGGTCCACTCTGCGACACCTATAGATTGGTTTCATGCTTGTTGTAACCACGACGAGAGTTGGGTTAGAACATTTGTTTGGTAACTCGTAAGAGAGCCGTGAGGGTCTGGGTTCTAAGAGTTTCATGTGTTTTTCTTCGGTAGGTGACGCTTAAAATCAGTAGGTGGATTTCTTCTCCCCGAGTCCTTAAAAATAGATTTAAACCCCATTGTGTTCAATCCTTCGGTGGAAGCATTCTGAAAAAGTTTATTTGTCCTCCTATTCACTGCTTTATTTACATGTTATTTTTACAAGTTACTAGCAACATTGATAAACCAACTTCATTTTCTTTTATTATTTTTTTTCTTTGCTAGCTCGAAGCAATTACCCATTTTCTATATGCATGAATTCCCTGTGGAGACGACCTTGTTTGTACTACAATTGACAAAATTAGTGTATACTTGTGCTATAATTTACCAATTTCTAGAAAGGACAACAACGACCTTCACTTCAAGGATGACGTTCCACTCGAGAATGACTTTTTCTCAAGGAAGACCTACTCTAAGAGGAAGACATTATCATTGCGGATGACCTTCCCTTAAAGAACACCTTCCCCTTAACGACAATTTTCTTTCAAGGAAGACCTTATCATTAAGGAAAACCTACCTCTCGAGGACAACTTTCTCTCCACGAAAACCTACTCAAAGAGAAAGATCTTATCATCCCCGATGACATTCCCCTCGAAGAAAACTTTTTCTCAAAGAGGACATTATCATCGAGGAAAACCTTCCTCTCGAGGACGACTTTCTCTCCAAGAAGACCTAATCCAAGAGAAAGATCTTATCATCACGGATGACCTTTCCCTTAACGACGACTCTTCCAAGGAAGACCTTATCATCAAAGATGAGCTCATCTCAACTGCAAGGATGAGCTTCCATCGACTCAAAGGATGAAGTCTCAAGAGAGAGATCATCTTGGCCTAAAGGATGAGTTCACACCAAATAGCTCATCTCAATGTCGAGGATGAGCTTCCATTGATATCAAGAATGAGCTTCTATCAATTCAAAAGACAAGCTTTCACGAGAGAGGTCATCTTAGTCTCAAGGATAAGATTCCGTTAGATAGTTCATCCCCGACTAAAGGGGAAGCTTTCAACTAATAAAAATTCTTGATGAAAATACTTCATCAAGAATTTTTCAGCAAGATCATTCTAGGAAGTAATTGATTCAGCTGGCATAGAGTTCAACCACTTTCTCGATCCATGTATTAGTGAGTAAAGAAACAGCTTCAACCTCAATGCTTCTTTAGATACCCCTTGCATCTTAAATGAGCCACTTACTTCTAAGAAATACCGTAAGTGTAGATGAAGGTCCTCAGTTGCATGTCCATGGAATTGTCCCACAGTTTGGAGCATTTGGAACGTGACTGGTTTCAATTCAAACCTTTTTGCCTCGATTTGTGGTTCTGCAATAACTGGATGAAACCATGAAATGTAGAAGCAACATAGGCTCTGATAGTCCTATCTCCATCATCAGCCAACATAATGGCATTAAGAGGAGGAACAGTTGCTGGTACAGCCACCTCTTCGCTATTATTTCCTTCAACTTCTGGATTGTGAAGCACAAGGTTAGGATTTCTCGGTAGTTGATCCATAGAGCCAACTTCTACTTGTTGTCTACATTGTGTTCTTCTTCTTCGTTGAAAAGTACGTTCTATCTTGTTGTCAAGTAGATAGTACAACCCTTGTAGATCATGCATTCAGTTTCAATTCTAACCTTTTTGCCTCGATTTGTGGTTTTACTACAGTAAATTTTCGGGTAAAAATCTGTCACTGTCAACTCTGTTTTTTTTCTGCATTTTTTATTGTGATGCTACAGCATCAACAATGCTGCATCAAAACATTCAAAATTAAGCAATTCTTTATAACTCTCAGCATCATTTGCAATTACAGGGATGTTAGTGAATTTGAAACATTATTTGCACAAAAGTAGTGTAGAGTGGGTGTTAGTGACGCTATCCTTAGCTATTTTATATGAAATTCTTGCACAAATAACTCTCTTTTGGAGAGTTATCATTTATCATCATTTAAAAGAAAAGCTTCCACCAGATAGATCTTCTCTAACTAACAAGAGAGCTTCTATAGTTAGCTCATTCTTGCTTAAAATGAGAGCTTCCATCTAAGCTCATCATCATCAAGAGGAAGAGCTTCGGTCATATAGTTAATCCTTGCCTAAAAGGAGAATTTCCATTTGAATTCATCACCATCAAAAGGAATAGCTTCCGTCAGATAGCTTATCCTTGTCTAAAGGGAGAGCTTTTAGTTGAGCTCATCATCGTCTAGAGGAAGAGCTTCCATAAGATAGCTCGCCTCCACCTAAAGAAAAAACTTCTATCAGATATCTTATTCCAGCTAAGGTGAGTTTCCATTAGACAACTCATATTGGTCAAAACGATGAGCTCTCATGAGAGAGGTCATCTCTGCCTAAAGAAGAACCACCGCATAACTCAACTCTGCCTTAAGAATGAGCTCCAATCATCTGATCATACTCGAGCGAGTATGACACCCGACCTAGTTGCTCCTGAACTACACTCAATGGGGGCAACCAAACATAAAGTACATATGTCATTCTGAAGCACCTAACTTAAGTCGAGCTTTGCAAAGACTTTGACAATATGGCAAGCTCAAGCCGAGTTTCTCAAAGCGCCGACCTTGAGTAACGTGCCATCAACAACTCTTAAGCGCTTAGCTTAGGTCAAGCTCTTTAAAGCACTCACTTTCTTATGAACATTGAGATGTGGATTGTTGTTCTTAGTTATAGCATGAACTAATTACACTTTTCTACGGTATTGATGTAGCCTTTATCAAACTTTATTCTTCCTTATTCTTTATTTGATTTCTAGTCTAAACTTATTGGTTGTGAGAACTTTTTTTTTCTTAATGCATTGCTTGGATTTGGCCAGTCTTTACATTGATTCTTTGTCATAAATCAAGGTTGAGAAACAAGATTATTGACTAGGCTTGAATAGTTCTCCTTTATTTGAGCAAGAGATAGAGATATTCTTGCAAATTTGGTGGCATCTTTGAACTTTACATGCTTGAGTATTTGAACTGCTTGAGTAGTCATAGAAATATAGGTACTCTACTATTCAAAGAAACTTGTTATTGCTTTAGAAAGAATATGAAGTCAATATAATAGAACCTGCCAACAACCTTGGTTTAGAATAGTTACAATTAAAGTTGTAGGAAAAATAAAGGGCAATATCGGTGAAGTCATGCTCTAAACTTTAGCCCCTTTGACTTTGATCTTATATCTTGATACAAGTGCGTTTTCTTGTTTTTATTGAATTAGTATTAGAATTTATTTCTCTATTCACTCCATTTGATATTTCGTCATTCAGATAAAATTGAAGTTGAGGATTTGGTAATTAGTAATAAATCATTCCCTATGGAGACAATACTTATTCACTTCTATATTACTTGTGACGATTCGTCACTTGCGAATTCGAACAACGAAGCAGAGCTTCTCCAAACTCCAACTTCAAACTCTTAAGTGTCCAACATAGGTCGAGCTCCTCAAAACTCCCACTTCAAACTCTTAAATGACTTGCTTAGGTCGAGCTTCTCCGAGCTCCAAGCCCAAACTCTTAAGCACCCAACTTAACTTGAGCTTTTTCAAGCACCAAACTTAATCAACATGGAAAGTCTAAGTCGAGCTTCTTAAAGCGATAACCTTGTGTAACGTGTCATTAGTCATTCTTAAGCATCAAGTTTATCTGAGCTTTTCAAAGCTCCCAACTAAAGCAACATGCCACGTCACCTCAACCTCAAGGATGATCTATCAGATAGCTCACCTTTACTTCAATTATGAGCTCCTAACAATTAGCTCACAATCAGCCAAAAAGATAAGATCTCATCAGATAGCTCACCTCAACCTCAAAATGAACTATCAGACAGCTCACTTCATCCTAAAATGATGAGCTCTACCAATTAGCTCATGTTGGCCTCAAAGATAAAATCTCATCATATAGCTCATAAACAATGAACTCCCACCAGATAGCTCATGATGACCTCAATCACGAGTTCCCGCTAGCCTCAATACCTTCATGTCGATGATGGATAGGTCATCGAGGCTCAAAGGAAAAGCTTCTATAAGTAAGCTCTGCTGTGCTTTAAGGATGAACTACCAACTTAACAAAAACTCAAACCTCTAGCAAGCTGACCTTCCTGAATCAGTGCTTAAGGAGCTGATCTACGTAAATCACGAGCTGCTCAAACTTATGACCTTGGCCAAACTTCTCAAAATTGGCTCAACACTCGACGACAAGACCGCACCTTACAAAAAAAGAGAGCATGACCAAACTTCTCAAAGTACTAATGGTCAGACCTTAGAACGAGAATGACATTCAAATGGTTCGAGGTAAACTTCTCACTCCCAAAAAACAATCTTCACTGGGTCCGAGTTAGAACCCCACCTTCGAAGGGTCCGAAGTGAACTTCTCACCGATCTTGCCACATGTTGGTATGTCCTACGAAATAGTCATTTTACAAGTTAGCTTCCTAACTTACCAAAGTGGAGGCAAATGTTGGGTGGTAAAAATATGACCTACCACGTGACAAGATATGATCGAGCTCCTAAGCTCATGTACCGCCAAGCTCCTAAGCTCATCTATCGTTGAGCTCTTAAGCTCATCCATTATTGAGCTACTAGCTCATCAAATGAAAGGATGAATAGTCGACTCCAGTCATTGCCGACCTATGACCTTACATTCCGTAACCACCCAATCTACGTCCATAACAGACTTGGCCCTTCACTTTTCCCATAAAAAGGACACTCATTCCTCCGACCCAGGTTCACAATTTTGTTTGAGAACGACTTGAACTGAGCTCATGCCGATACTGGCTTGTGCGCTGGAGTGTTTGCTTCCTTTGGTCTTACCATGCGTTAGCTCGCACTTCATTCGCTCGGCGAGTTGCCACGTAGCCGATCTTGGTAGATCAGCAAAATCCTACATAAAAAATATTATTATTGAAAATTTAGAAACTTATCAGACATTTTTTAGAGTTTAATAATTTATTAAATACAACATTGCGATTTGAATAACCTAAATAGATACTTTTTAAAATTGAAGGACGACCTACTTGACACAACTTTAAAAGTTTAGAGACCAAACTTGTAATTTAACCAAAAAATTACAAGCAAGAGAGTAGTAACCCAAACATCCAATCAAGGAAGAGCGAAATAATTGAGTTAATGCTAGGACCATGTAAGTGTTAAATTGACGAAGTTTATTACAATATCAGTCGACCATGTTGTCATTAGACATTATTCAATCAACATTTCAAACATAAGCGTTAAACTAATAAATCTAACGAAATCGACTTATTAAATACAAAATTAAAAGTTTGAAGAGCTATTGAAAAATTTAGAGTTTATAGATAAGATAGCTACCATCTTTGAACATTTAGAAAACTTATTTGAAACTTTTAAAAGTATAAAAACTAAATAGATAGTGGCAAACGCCAAACTTCGTAGAACTCAAAAAAAAAAAGAAAAGAAAAGAAAAAACCCTGATAATTTAAGCTATTAGGTCAACACATTAAACACTCCCAAAACTAACAGAACAAATAATTAATAATCACTAATTTTCAGCCTTGTTGACAACAAGAAAAATAAAATACAAATAAAAACCTTCAAAACACAGGAAAATTTGTAAAGTGCTTCTATAATTACAATTAACAAATAATTAAATTAATCATGACGCAAAAACCTATAATCATAAATTAACCCTTGATGCTCTCTCTAAAAACATCCTGCGATATTCAAATCTACAAAACACTTTTTGACAAGTTCAAACATTTCTATTTTTGGCATTTCTCCGACAACCTCAGATTTCTCAAACACCAAATCAATCCAAAACTCCATCCATTACAATATAAATTACTAAACGTACACTAATCCCTCCTTCTCCATGCAATTCCATCCTAAGTACTTCCATTTTACAATACCGGAGTTGGATGCTATCGATGACACCACACCAACTTCTATCATTGCTAGCGCTCTCGCTCTTGCTCGTCGCCTCCTTTGGCATGTCGATGGTTGAAAGCAAAAAAAAAAAAAAAAGAGGATCAAATCCTAAATTACCGAATCCAAACGAACCCCTCGTCGCCTTTCGTAAGTTCCGCATCGAGATCTACAACGAGTTGGGAGATAATTACAAACTAACCAGCCATTGCTACTCAAAAGACGACGATTTAGGGGTGCACGAGTTAGTAGGGGACATGCATTATGATTGGTCGTTCAAAAGGAATTGGCTTGGGAGAACAGTTTTCCATTGTAGATGGGATTGGGAAAGAGGGTTTTTAGATTTTGATGTGTTTTATTATGATCCCAACCTTTTGATGTACTACTGTTTCGACCAAGATGCAAACGATGACTCAGACGTCTCAATTTGTACTTGGTTAGCCAGACAAGATGGGATTTATTTGATTAGATATGATAATCTAGATGTTTTTGACCTGCATTGGAATCTCATTTACCGAGCGTGAACAATGAAAAAACTAGAGGAATAGATTCAACCATCCATTAGTAAAATGGTAATAGGTGTTTAAGTCCATTTGAGGAAGATTAACATTGGCGTAAAAATAATTCAACAAGTGTGGTAATAGTTCAATTTTTATTTTTTGTATTTTTTGATGTACTATTTCATTTATTTGTCACCGTTCATAAAAATTTTAAGTTATAAATTTGGTCCTAATTTTGTAGGATTCAAACTACAACTTTAGTCCAAACTTGTATTTGACCAAACTTTTGTAAGTTAAAATACTAGTTTGATCCCTGTACTTTCAGCCTTGGTTATTTTGGTCTCCGTACTTTGAAAGTGTTCATTTTGATCCATGTACTTTAAACTTTGATTAAGTTTAGTCTATATATTTTGAAAATGTTCATTTTAGTCTCTATACTTTTAAAAAGTGATCATTTTAGTCCATCTTTTTAAAATTTTAACACATATTTTACGCATAATGACAACTTTTAGTATAAAGTAATGTTTATATTTGAAGAAATGTATTGATTTTAGTGCCGTGTTGAGATTGTGATATAAAAAATGAGATTAAGAATAAAATTAAGGGACTAAAATGGTCCATTTTAAAAGTAGAGGGGTCAAAATATACATTTTGAAAGTACGGGGACTAAAATGAACCAAAGTTTGAAGTATAGTGACCAAAATGAACATTTTCAAAGTACAAGGATCAAAATGAACCAAGGCCGAGAGTACAACGATCAAACTAGTATTTTAACCAATTTTGTATCAGATTGTTACCTGTTGTTTGATTCAAACTTCAACCCCAGCGCACTTGTTCGATCCCTGCCTTTGTCAGTCTTTGAATTCTTTTACATAATACATGATCTTTCTATTATTTTTCTATTTATTACGTGATTTTTTTAGTATTTATAGATGGCAATATGTGGTTTTTGTTTGTTAGAAAAGGAAAAAAGTTTTGCTCATTTTTTCCTAAAAATTGTATGGTGAGTGATGTTGCTTACTTTTCAATTTATATGTTACAAGTAATATTTTTTTCTATAAATTATCGTATCGTTTTTTTTTTCTTATTTTTAAATCATGACTTTCGAGGTTGTTTTTATTTTATATAATTTTTTAATTTGAATTTTACACCATCCAAAGATGTTGATAATTTGGAAATTAATTGTCTAAACTCATAGCTGTCCCAATTTGAGTCTCTCTAAATGTAGTGCATGCTTTTTATTTAAATTTACTAATTTTATTACAAATATATAAAAGGAGAATTTTTTATATTAATATGTGAATTTTGTTTATGTTAGTTAAAAAAAAAACAAGAAACCTACCATATATAAATAATAAATTTAGTTATATTTTCATTTAACAAATAATAAATATAGGAAAAAAATTATATAAATATTTCAGTTTTTTAAAGAGAAAAAATAAGTTGTTAGGATTTTAAATACTAATTTTATAAAAGTAAGATTATTCTTTAATATTTTTAAATGGTATAGCCACATTTTCAATATACTAGTTAGATTCACGTGCAACACACGTGGTTTAGAAATTTTGGAACATAAAATTTTTGTGGTGAAACTTTATATTTTGAATAAATATATATAACTAAGAATTCTTAAAAAAAAATTGATAAAATTAATTACATAACATTGTTTTAAGAAAATATTTGAAGTTAATAACATTGTATAGGAGGTTTTGAATGATAACGTTGTATAGAAAGTTAATCCATTAAAATTTAGAAATATAATATGAATAGTAAAAAAAATGTTCAATATAAATTAGTAAATAATTAGTATGAAACATTTTGTTTGAATAATGAATGTAAAGGGTTTTAGAAAATAAATTAAAGTATTTAAATTATTTAGGACTTACATTTTATATGATCTGATCAGGTCCTCGTTGAATCCCCTTCGTGAAATTAGTAGGATCTTCGATTTTTGTTGATTTTCGTTCGAGAAGATGATAGGGTATCACGTTTTTGGTGATGTTCGCCCTTTTTAATTTTAATAAACGAAAAGATCTTTCAAGAATGGATATGATCTAAAAACTTATTTCATAGCTTTTGAATATAAAAATAAAAAACTTATGTTGTAGACCAGTGCGAACCAAAGGAAATTGAACCGAAGCATCCTCAACCATTTAAAATAGGACATTAGAGGCCCAAGTCCATATATGATTGATCAACAACTTAAAAAAACAAACCTCCAATCACAGATATATGATGCCAACGTCATCTTCATCGAGGTCTCCAATTTTGAAACTCTCATTACTTTCATTTTCTTTCATCATTATCAATCACTTGCACAACATGTTTTTACCCAGGCATAAAATTCACAAGGAAGTTTTACAGTTGATTGAACATGAGTTTTGGGCAAAATAAAAAAAAATACATGGGTTTCTTTTCTTTTATAGGTGGTTTGCAATCACACCTATACGTGGATGGATGCATCGTCGCTTTATCGAACAGTCACATCTCTTTTAGATTAATTTATCTCAACAAACATCCTCGAATAGTCTTATCTCATAGGAGTTTCAGAGGTAAAATGAGTATATATTAAAAGGTGGGGGGCAAAAATAGAAGGCAAAGATTCTCCCCCATAACCTCATTTATTGAAAAAAAAAAAACCTCTAATCACACCTATATGATGTCAACGTAGTTTTCATCCTCGCTGATGGAGGTCTCCAATTTTCACAACTCTCATTACTTTCATTTTCTTTCATCATTATCAATCACTTGCACCACCTATTTTTGCGCAGCCACACAATTCACAAGGAAGTTTTACAGTGTCTCGAACATGTGTTTTGGGCAAAATAAAAAAAATACATGGATTTCTTTTCTTTTATAGGTGGTTTGCGATCAGTCCTATACGTGAATGGATGCATCATCGCTTTATTGAACAGTCGCATCTCTTTTAGATTGATTTATCTCAACAGACGTCTTCGAATAGTCGTGTCCCGTAGGAGTTTCAAGGGTAAAATGGATATATATTAAAAAGTGGGGGGCAAACATGGACAAAGATTCTCCCCCATAGCCCCATTTATGTATAGTATATATATATATATATATATATATATATATATATATATATATATATATATATTTTTTTTCATTTTACAGGTTTTTTTTATATAAATTATTGTATCAATATAATTTTTTTCTTCCCTATAAATCATCAAGTTTTCAAGATTCGATTATTTTTCTTTATATCCATGAGTGTCTAGGTCAGCTTACGTGCACCTTGACTAATTTTAAGAGGCAACCGCCTGACCCTAAATATTTGGTACCGGGAAACATACAGGAATTACTAATTCCTAAGGTAGGTGGTTCATGAGATGAGATTCAATTATTATTCTTTTATATAATTTTTAATTTAAATTTTGCAAAGTCTAAATAAATCAACAATTTAAAATTAATTATCTAAGTTACATTCTACTAAGCCTTCCTAACCAAAAGTTTTGGATTTGCACCGGTTATAATAACTTATAATTTAATAATTCTATTGTAATATTTGTTGTTATTTCTAATAATATAACTTTTAGAAAAATCAACATTAATTTTAAATTTATTTAGATAATTGTAATGCCCGACTAGAGAGGGAACCGATACCACATTCGAATGAGAGGGATCCTGAGACCATAGAAGCATGGTTAAGAAGCTTAAAAGAGAATGGTAGTTACTACCTATATTGACAAGGTGCACCTTCCTTTTTGGTAACTCAATCATAAGAACTTCAAAGTTAAGCGTGCTTGACTTAGAGCACTCCTAGTTACTTTACTAGGAAGCATGTGAGTGAGGACAAAGCATACTAGAAGGACTCGTGTTGGTCTCTAGGGATAGTCTACGCTCTTCTAAGTAGCTCACAGAACTAGAACGATGGCGCGACTGGGTCGCAGGGAAATGCTAGGGCGATTAGGGCCAAATCCGGAGTAGACCAAATCTGGACTCCGAATCCTGAGTCTAGGGCGTTACACATATATACACACATACTTGACAGATATATTCATTTATATGTGACATTTTTAGATATGTTGGTTATTATAAATGATAATGACGTTGTACTATTTATTAATTGATTATTCTTTTCTATCATCGTGTGTATAACCCAGCAGTTAAGGTACCCTACTCCTTCTTCTGAAGTTGGAGGTTGAATCTTCTTTAATAATTTGTTTAATATTTAATCTCCCAATGTAATTTTAGCAAGATGCTTTTTTCCTTTTAATATTAGGGCCAAAAAAATCATCAGTGTAATACGAAAAACCTTCTTTTCACAATATTTTTGTATTTTTTTCATAAAAAAAAAGTCATAGAGTGATCGTTTAGGGTAGGTTTGATTAGTGATATGAAAAACAGGAGATTCAGGAAAAATAAAGTTGTATTCCATGTTTTCAGTATTTTTGAATATGTGTTTTGTTATGGGAGAAATAAAGTCGAACTCGACAAGCAAGCTACAAGACCACTAAAGGGGAATGAAGCCCACGACCAAGGAAGAAAATCCAGATGGGGCCAAATTAGAGGAAAGAATAATGAAAGTCCAAACTCAGAAACCCAATGGATGAGTGGTAGTATGAGCCCGACCTACCAAGACCTGATGCCTAGTCGACTAAGACCAACAACCAACCAAGTGCCAGTGTCGACCAAGTCTCGATCGATGACCAATTGTCAGCCAACAACTGTCCGATGTCCCAAAGGATGGGCGTTGTGCTCAGTTTATAAGGTTTAGTAACGACGGGCCGAGTCTTTTCTCCTTACATCTAGCCTGCAACGATGTTACATTCGAAGTCAAAGTAATTATGTTTACTAGAGAGAATAGAATCTGATTCCTATAAATATAATTGAAAACTTAACCCTTGAAGTATGAGGAAAAAAAAAACTTACTCTAAACTACACAATTCTTCAACCTTTGATTCTAACTTAAGCATTGGAGTGTGGATGGCTAGCACCACATCAGTGTTCAGTCTTCTCTATTTTGTCGGCCAACGTCAAATACTTTTGAAGCGATATTTGGTTAGCGGACCCAACTAAATTACCACATCAGCATGTTTGGTAGCATATTTTGATTAAATCTCAATTTTAAAAATTATTTAACATGTGTTTTGTAATAGGTGATTATAAACTAAATGTTTGGTTGAATCTAAAATATTATTTATTAATTTATAAATATATATATGTTATAAGTTCTATATCATAATTATTATTTTACAATATTGTATAATTTAAAATATATTACGTTTTTCATATTTTAATTTTAACTAAAATAAAATGAGTTAATAACATGAAGTAGTATATATTTATATAAAAAAATGTCTTTTTATTGTTATTACGTAGAGTTAAACTAATTAAGACATATATTTTTATCAAAAGATCGTGAGTTCGAATCATCATTTCATATGTTGTACTAAAAAAATTAGGACAATCAAATTTGAAATTTGAAAACACTAAAAAAAAAATATTGATTTTTTAGATTTCTTTGGATGCTATTTTTGTGGGTATTTTTTCATGTTAGATAATTTTTACTTGGGTTGATGCATTTTGTTGTTGATGAGTTGGGTCATTTTTCTTATAGGCTCGATTTTGTGGTTATATTTTAATATTTTCATAGTTAGATTCGAGTACTTCGTAACCTGATTCTAATTTAATTTTTCAAATGTATTAATTTCACTTAAATGGGAGTGTGGGATAGAAACAAATTTTTATTGGATAGACATACACTGTATAGGTAAATAAACTACAAACAATTACAGATATTCATACCAACCTAATGAACACCAAAATTTACCAAATGTAGTGGAGGCATGCTTCAATAGCGTTGACTTGAAGACAATTATTCGCTCTACACAAGTTGTTAGCGGATTACAGTGATCGTCTTAGCAGGATACAACACTAACTCTAAAAATACAGCAGGCTCAAACCACTCGAATCTAACAAAACTTTTAGATGTATGCTCCAACACAAACAAGAACAAAAAGATAAAAAAAAAAAAAAAGAATTCTCGTGAGAGGAGAAGAACTCAAATGTTGTTGTTGGATATCTCAAAATGAAGAAAGCAACAACTATATATAGTTGCACAAACATGAAACTCCTCACACCTGAGTTAACTTCAACTTTAAGGAAAACTTTCTCATTTAAAATA
The DNA here is from genome assembly GCF_013281855.1 of Momordica charantia. Lineage (NCBI taxonomy): Eukaryota > Viridiplantae > Streptophyta > Magnoliopsida > Cucurbitales > Cucurbitaceae > Momordica > Momordica charantia. The sequence continues at coordinate 23,742,096 of NW_028275167.1, read as the reverse complement.
TAACTTCAACTTCAACATATATGTATTTTTAACATATATGTAACTTATATCTTAAGTACCGACATTGATCATTTAATGAACAACTCGTTTATAATTCAACCATAAACTAAGTCCCTCTCGAGCGAGTGACCCCATTGTTAAAGTCCCGAAATCAGCACTTAGGGAAAATACTTATCTATTTACTCTATAATGGGAAGGTGTGAATTCCATCGTGTGACATTATAATCCCAGCTTCCTATTTAGTCAAGTCCCAAAATAGTAGGCTTATTGAATCAGCTGCAAATGTCATTCTTATCCATGTAAATCAAAAGACATGCTCTTACAGGCAGGAGTTCATAAATCACTCAAAATTAAGATTGAGTTGCATATGATCATCTTGTGAAATACTTACCTTATCTTTTGACAAATTTACGAAAAAAGATAAAGTATTTTGCGATCTAGTCTTATACAAACTCATTGTATATGATACCCCACTCACATGTCTCTACACTAATGATTTGAATTAGATCATCTGTAACATTTACAAAGTAGGTCGTATCAATAGTGTTACTAGAATAGGGTACCCCAACCTTATTCATATAATAAAGACTCTTTATGTTATAACTTAAACACGATCTTCTTATTTGTCAACTATATACTGTTCAAGATTACATTTATGTCCTTGTATTTTCATAAAAATGGATAATAAATATTACATAAAATAAAAATAATTAAATAATTACTTTTTAAATAAATAATAAAATATTTATCAATTACGAGGCTTTAAGACATAAATCCCAACAATAGTTATATCAATATGGCAAATCAAATGTAAATCAATGAGATAGATTAATACATACATATAACAAGTATATCAGAAGTACATCATTGGTATATCAAAATCAAATAATCACGTGAGAAGTATATCAATAACATATATCAGACGTATATTAGTGGTATATCAGTAGAAGAACAACAACATGTCAAGTATGGAGAGAGAATTCCAAATTTCGAAAATTATCGAATCACTCCTGTCCTCATCAATAGGGGAATGGGGGAACACATGATATTATTAACAAATTGGCAAACATAAGACTAAATACAAAGTGTTTTATATATAAACAAGCTCATTGTCATATCATTCAAAATTAAAAGAAATTGTCTTTTAGTTTGAACATAAATCGTAAAGACATTGTATTATAATCCGAACATAAAAATCTAAAAAGACGTTGAATTAAATACAAGTTTTCATTCTATTTGAGAAATTTTTAAGTCGAAACTAGGTTGATCGTTATCATTCCTCTTTCTTGGTGATTGTTGTATCTATGAGGGCGATATCTTGGCCTTTTGTTTTTGTAAAGACAAGACATTTTGTGTTGGTTTAATATGTATTTTCTAAACATGCATGGTCCACATCAACCTGGTCTACATTAATTTTAACTTTCTTTTTCCTTGTTTACATCCTTCTTTCAACCAAAAAAAAAAATTAGATATATTAGTAAATCAATGGTATATCAATAGTAAATCAATGATAAATCAATAGTACATTCAATCAATGATAAATCAATAGTAATATCTAATAAGGTAAATCAATAAGATAGTTGAAGACATATACATTGTTGGCATCAAATGTATATTAGAATCATATAATCAAATTAGAAGTATATATCAGACATATATTAGTGGTATATCATCAAACAGCTTATATCATATCAATATGGTAGATCAAAGGTAAATCAATAAGGTGGATCAACATATAAATATATTAGAGGTCTATCAAGTTTTGGGCTGCAGAGTATTTGACCTTTCATTACTCTGGCCTCCATTTTTTTTTAATTTGAAATATTTACAAAACTTAAATGTTGATGTTAAATTAAAAAGAACATTCCTGACTTTTTTAAGTGTCATGGAATTCCAAAAGTAATTACACATTTAGTGAATTTTTTCCTGAAAAAGAATATTTCATGACATTTTTAAGTGATTGAATCCCAATTTTTACTGACTTTTCGTGACAATTAAAAAATTTCATAAATAACGAAAAGTCTATAAATCTCTATTTTCCCACCAAAATTGCATCTCCAACTTTTGATGATAATTTTTATCATTGAATCCTAATATTTATTAATTTTTCGTGATGTATAAAAACTGTCATAAATAATGGAAAAATCCATAAATCTCCATTTTCCACCCAAACTTGTTCCTCAAATATTTTATGACATTTTTTAACTCCGGTTGAATCAAGAATTGTTTTCCACTTTTCATGACAATTTCTAAAGGTCATAAATTAAAAATACCAGAAAGCACCCTTTTTTGTCCTGCCAAAATCTCGCCTCAACAATTTATGACGATTGTTTTGTTGTTCGAAATTATTTTGAGTACTGTTTATAAGTGTCACTAAAGCCCATATATTTGTATTAGTGAAATTGTATGTATCACTCCTTCATTTTGCATATCAATTTTAGTTCCAAATTATAATTTTAAAAAATTAAAGTTTTTTGTGAGAATATTATTTTCATCAAGACGTTATTATAATTTTAAAAAATTGAAGTTTTTTGTGAGAATATTATTTTCATCAAGAAGTACATTCTATCATATCAACGCCAATGTTCTTAGTTAATTTCTCCAACATAATTTTTATTAGAGAAAAATATGGCCAAAGAAGTGGAAACCGAAAAGTAGAAGATCAAATGGAGTCTCCTCGGAAAAGAAAGAAGAGAAGTCCAATGGTGACTTCTATGCTAGGTAGAGATAAGAATACACAAGGTATATCAATAATACCCGTTACCATCACCATATGTAAACAATATTCCTTATATTACCCAACGTAACCATAGTGCAACTGGTTAAATCATCAAAACCAATTTCTTATAAATCATGACCACCATACATATAGACTAGAGGTAAATGACCTTTGATCCAATATCCAATGACTTATACTAGGTTATTGTCCACCTATTTATAGGTGCCCTTTATTCAAAATGGTATGATCTCAATTTTCGTTTGTGATTATCATGGTGGGGTTGTAGGTCATTCAACGGAAAATTGTGCCATGCTGAAGTTGTTAAGGATCTCACACTGAAAAGAGAAGGGACCTAACAATGGTTTATAATAGACATGAGCTACTCTTCTCGTCAATTGATTTTGAGTTGGAACCCCATGAATATTAATATGGTATCAGAGCCCAGAAGCTCAAACGTACATACATTTTCATCCAAGATTCATGAGTTGAGGAGTAGTCAATTTATCTTATAAATCTCTGTTACTTCCCTCATTTGTTCAAAGTGGAATTCGGATGCTCGTTTGAGCTTGTTGAGCTTTGGTACCATATCAAGATTCATGGAGTGTTCCACCTTAAAACAAACTTCTTTTTTATCGTTAGGTGTATTTAAGGAGGGCTGCAGTGGGAGGAGAAGACAGACATAACCCCCAAGAATTCACTTCCTTCTTTCTCTCTACCATCACCTTCTCTTCCTCTTCACCCAGGCCGCAACCTCGACGATACACAGACTACACACGTCCCCCGGTGATCACAAGTTCAGACCAATCTGCACCACAGTAGTCCGGAGCAAAGTTCTACAACCGACGCACGGATCACAGACCACCTGAATCCGACCTCGAGTGCTCCTTCACGGTTTCAGACCCGCGGGCACACCCAGAATTTTCTCACTGCAGTAGGTGGTATAGAAAAAGGTTGTTTTAGAAATGGTTTGATTTTTTTTATTTGTTTTAAATAAGCTTGTTTTAAATTTGATATATATATATATATATATTTTAAAATAGATTTGTTTATATATGATTTGATTATTTTAAAAATAAATTTGTTTTAAATATGATTTGATTATTTTTAAAATAAGAAATATGATTTGATTATTTTAAAAATAAATTTGTTTTAAATATGATTTGATTATTTTTAAAATAAGTTTGTTTTAAATATGATTTTTTTTAAATTTTAAAAACAAGTTTGTTTTAAATGTTTTTTTTTTGTTTTAAGGAAGTTTGTTAGAGGAATTTCAAATCTAAAATAAAATAAATTTTTTTTTTTATTATTATTATTATTTTTCGGTTTAGTTTTAGTTTTAGTTTTTTTTACATTTTTTTTAAATAAAGATTTGTATGATAAGAATTAATATTAAGTTGTATCATATGGTGTTGGCATAGTGGTAGGTTACTTAGGAGTAATTCACATTTCTTACGTTCGAATCTTTGCTTGCCTAAATTAATGTTTATTTATTTTCTAATGGTCTTTGCGCCACTCATGCTTGTTGGTTCATATTTTATCGTAAAATATGAATCAATATATTTAGGACATTTAAAATCAAACACAAAAGTATTTTTCTTTTTGGATCAAAGTATAATAGGATAATTTTTGACAAAATATGGTACCGTTTTCGAACGGGTGTCGTAGGGTGTTAACACCTTCCCTACGCTCAACCGACTCCCGAACCAAAATTCTATTTTCGTAGACCAAGTTTTTTTAAATAGGTGACCAATCACACCTCGTAGATGATTGGTAGCGACTCCAAACCCTAATCTCGAAAGAGACCTGTCAGGGGATGACGTCGGTCGCTCCGCGTCGCGATGACGTTGCGACAACTTGGCAACTCCACTGGGGACCTTTAGAGAGTCAAGCCATTATTTTTGTCATTTATTATCTTATTATATTTCTTTTTTTTTCCTTTCTTGTTCGCTTTGTTTTTTTATTTATTAATTTGGTTTGGCATCATATGCATCTCGCACAAATACACAAGCCTTCTACCCGGGCTTTACCTTTAAGATTAGATCGGAGACTGAGTAGTGTGACCTTCGTGGAATTTCGGTTCCCGTGCAGGCGCATGAAATTCTCCACTCAAGCTGACCATACCGTGCAAGCGTATGGAAGATTTGGGGGCCGCTTCCCTCTAGGTTGTGTAGGCATTAACTTTACACTCATTTTAGCATCAGATTTCTGCTATTTATTTATTTATTTTGTTTAGTTTATTTCTGTTGGTGTTAATAAAGTGATTTGTTTAAAAGAGTCTCATACATTCTCTCACTTAATAATCATTGTTTTACAACAATAAAAAAAAGAGTTTCGCAACTTTCCCTTTAAATTTATTTTCTTTCAATTTTACCAAAATTGACCTAAGTCTTAAATTATTAACATTGACAGTAAATTAAAGCATGAGTTCCAGTAAGGCTCCTACCCAAAAGTGGAGAGAGCAAGACCAAGAAATTGTCCGTCAATGGTTAGAGAACATGCAACATACTCATGGTGACGCATTATCACAGAATGTAATCATGCCATTTCAAAATGTAACGTTTCCAGAAAATTAGTTGGATATCTTGAAACGTTTATGGGAAGGTTTAAGACTAGAAAGACCCAGTTCATAAAAAAATATGGCCACATAACACAGGTCATGTACGTGCGAGTAAACTTCTCAGTGTTGAGAGCATTAGTTCAACATTGGGATCCGGCCTATAGATGCTTTACTTTTAGCTCAATGGATATAACCCCAACTATCGAGGAATACCACACCCTCTTACAAATACCACTGCAAGAGAAAATTGAGGTTTATTCCTATGATGGTGGGTTTACATTGAAAAGGGTCGTATCGCTGCTTGTAGGGAAAATATCTGCTGGTGAGATTGAAAAACATGTGAAAAGGAAGGGAGAAAACACATGCTTGCCGATAGAATATATCCTGAGTCTTCAGCAGAGGTTCGTTAATGAAGAAAGGGAGCTATCGCTATTAGTTCTGTGCTTATTTAACTTGGTTTTATTCTCTAAAGTTAGTGGGTACGTTGAAGAGCGGGTGGTCAAGCTATTTGTCAAGGTAGAAATGGGGGTTAATCTCGTAATACCCATCCTGGCAGAAACCTTCCGAGCACTAAATTTTTGCAGATCGCGGGGAGTAGGGAAATTTATAGGCTGTGCTCAGCTGCTATACATTTGGATCCTCAGCCATATAAATTGTCCACCAGAGTTCAAGTGTCCTCAGGTCAAATTTTCAAGATCGTGGAGTAAATTACAAAATCCCATCCTTGAATTCAACCAAGCAGATTAGAGTCAAATTCACCCAGGAAAAGAAGAGTAGAGCATTTTCTTTGCAAGACTAAGGCCAGAAGAGGTGGAATGGAGAGCCCGATGGATGTCAACCAAACCTATGATGTATAGGTGTGGTAAATTTCACAGTCTACCGTTATTGGGTCCATGGGGATGTGTATCTTATGCCCCATTAATGGTACTGCGCCAGATATGGGTACGTCAGTTTATCCTAGCTACACATGACTTAAGAAACTCTGAATTTGCCTATGATGTTGGGTTTTGCAAAAACAAAATTCAAGAGGTCGTAAAGGCGTGGAAGACGATTGTCAGAATCCAAAGTGGCAATTACCACGATAATATATTTGAAGGATACGAACAGTGGCATTCGAGTAGAGGAAAAACTGTGGTTCTCCTACCAACCGACAAGGGCAAAGGGAAGCTAGAGGTTCCCACTAGGAGAATTCTTTCTGAAATGAGCCCAAATCAATCCACTCAGCGGAAGGTTCGCAGGATAGAATACGAGCTGCGAGAAGGGAACCCCACATCTGCTAAAGAAAGACTACAACTAGGGTTCAATCAAAATCTACCTCGAAACATTTGGCTGGAATTACAGCAAGCAAGAAGGGAAGTCGGTTACCAAGGGAAGGAAAACAGACCGCTAGAAGTAGAGGTTCGGGACCCTAACAGAAGAAAGTACGAAGAGAGCTCACATCAGCCTTGAGGGCTCGAGACAATCAAATATCACAACAAATGTCTTCTCTACAAACAGAAATCATGTCCCTTCGTGAAAAAGCCATTGTGCTGGAGGAGAAAGAAGTATAGTTAACTCAGTATGCTCAAGAAAATCAAAGATTAAGGGAAACTGTTCAGGTGCTTTCAAGCCGTCTCGACAAAATCCAGAATGCTGCTGATGGGTTAATGCATGATTATGCCCATATCAAGGAACAATACAACCAAGTGGGGTATGAATTAGACCATGTGAAGCACGATAACACATTGTTGCGTCATAATTCAGAACATGTACTCACCCAAGTCAGACAGGCAGCCCGTAGGGCAGATGGTTTAGCTGAAGAGGCACGGGCTCTCACGTCTGCCATTGCCCCTACACAGCCGAATGGCAAAAACACACTCAAGTTCTTGGGCAAACTTCGACGAGATCTAGAGCATTGGGGACAGTTTTATTGACACTCTGCTTTAATGTACTTTCAATTCCATGATTTAAGCATTGAGGTTCAAATTTGGCATAATTGTTGTTTTCTTATAATCTTCATTTATTTATTTATCCAATTTATAATAAAGTCACAAACTTATTTATTTATGGTTCTCTTTCTCTTTCTTTTGGTCTTCTATTTTTCTAAAAAACAAAAGGGATTGTTCAAGATAGCTCGCTCACTGGCACCACATCGCACTTACCGTACCAGACGCAGGGCAAGATTAATGATGGAAGATCAAAAAGCCGAGCAGGAGAAAACAAGGAAAGATATTGAGGAGTTGCGAGAAAAGTTAGATGCCATCCTCCTCGCGTTGGAAAAAGGCAAAGCGGCTGCAGATCCTGCTACATCTAGCAACCCTGTTCATGAGCCGCAAGAAACCCCGCCTTATCCACCTGGGTACGGTCCACCTCTTAGGCCAGTGGCAGAGGGTTTCATGCCACAATATACAACGTACAACCTTCTGTATGACGTCCCAGTTGGTCAGTATCCGCATCCCTTTGTTAAGGGAGCTTAGCAAATCCCAACCAACATCATTTTTCGAGAGCCAGAGCAAATGATGCCACCCCCTACAGTCCTTAATCTAGGTGGTCTCCCAGCCAAGACAGACCCAGTCGGACAAAATGCCCCTAGTAACGAGAAGTTTGAAGTTCTGGAGGAAAGATTAAGAGCAATAGAGGGGACAGACGTTTTTGGCAACATCGATGCCTCACAATTGTTTTTGGTGTCTGGATTAGTCATCCCTCCAAAATTCAAGGTGCCAGAGTTTGAGAAGTACGATGGTTCTTCTTGTCCTAAGAATCATCTTATAATGTACTGTAGGAAGATGGCAGCGTACGTCCAAAATGACAAATTGTTGATACACTGCTTCCAAGATAGTTTATCTGGTCCGGCCTCTCATTGGTACATGCAGTTAGATAGCTCTCATTTTGGCTCGTGGAAGAATCTGGCCGACTCCTTCCTAAAACAATATAAGCATAACATAGATATGGCTCCAGATCGCTTAGATTTACAGAGGATGGAGAAGAAGAGTACAAAGAGCTTTAAGGAGTATGCTCAAAGGTGGAGGGACACGGCACCTCAAGTCCAACCTCCTTTAACAGATAAGGAGCTATCTGCCATGTTCATCAATACCCTAAAACATCATTTCTATGATCGGATGATAGGAAGCGCTTCCACAAATTTATTTGATATTATGACCATCGGAGAAAGGATCAAATATGGGGTTAGACATGGGCGAATAACCAGTATTGCCGATGAGCCATTGGCCGCAAAGAAGGCAAGTCATTCCAAGAAGAAGGAAGGTGAGGTGAAAATGGTGGGAGCAGACCGACACTCTTGGAAACAACAACCGTACGGTCGGACACCGCGATACACTCCGTATTATTACCCAACGCCATACGGGTATAATCAACCATTTGTGAATAATGCAACTTCACATTACTCCCCTTATGCTTACCAAAATTTTCGACCCCCAGCCAGTCATAATTTCCAACCTAGGAGTCAGCAGCATAATACATTCTATACTCAAGGGCAGCAGAATAATAGAGGGGCACATAAACAGACCCAGTTTGACCCAATCCCCATGACTTATACTGAGCTTCTGCCTTAGTTATTTCAAAATAATCAGTTGGCACCTGTACCTGTAGATCCGATCCAGCCTCCATACCCAAGATGGTATGATGCAAATGCTCGTTGTGACTATCACGCAGGAGCCATAGGACATTCAACAGAGAACTGCACTGCATTGAAATACAGGGTTCAAGCTTTGATCAAGGCAGGTTGGTTGAACTTTAAAAAAGAAAATGGGCCTGATGTAAGTAAGAATCTGCTGCCGAATCATCAGAATGTCCAAATAAATGCAATCGAATGCCAAGGGATCGAGTCGAAGAGTAAGGTTGCCAATATATACAACCCCTATGAAGGAACTATTCGAAATTCTCTTGGGTAGTGGATATGTATCAGTGGAATACCTATGCCCAAACCTCAAGTATAAAGGGTAGGATGAAAGTCTGACGTGCCCGTTCCACACTGGGGCAAAAGGTCACTCCCTAGAGCAATGCAACAGTTTTCGGATGAAAGTTCAAGAGTTATTAGACTCAAAAGTCCTTACTGTTACAAAATCTCACCTAGAGAAACGGACAAATGTTGTGGAAGATATCTTGGTTGCTGAGGGCTCAAGTGATTCTCTTAAACCAAAACCCCTCACCGTCTCTTACCGTGAAAAGCCAGATGCACCTAGCTGCAGTCGGAAACCAATCACTATCACGGTCCCAGCTCCTTTCGAGTATAAAAGTTCCAAAGCAGTGCCTTGGAAATATGAGTGCAAGGTAACTGTAGGGCAAGATGTATCATTTCCTTCACTCCCAGTTGACAATATCACTGGAGTGGGAGGTTTGACACGAACTGGGAGATGTTATACACCGGATAGCCTGCTAAAGCGAGTGAATGAAACTACTAGTGAAAAGAATAAAGAAAAAGCAAGTGAGAAGAAGAAGGAGAAAGTGGAAGAGGATAAGAAAGGGAAGGCCAAACTCCACGAGGATGTCCATGATGAACTGGTGGAGGCGATTGTTGTAAAGGATGTAAGTCCTAAACAACCTGTGTCTGAAGAAGAGACTCAAGAATTTCTAAAGCTAGTGAAGCAAAGTGAATACAAAGTTATTGAACAATTAGGTCGGACACCAGCAAAGATCTTTATATTATCTTTACTGTTATCATCTGAAGCACATCAGAATACACTATTGGAAGCCTTGAAGCAGGCTTTCGTTTCACAAGACATCACAGTGGATAATTTGAGCAACGTTGTGGGGAATATAACGGCATCTAGCTCCATCACTTTTACAGATGAGGAGATACCACCAGAGGGTACAGGACATACCAAAGCTCTCCACATCTCAATTAAGTGTAAAAACTTCCTAATAGCAAAAGTCCTTGTGGACAATGGATTTTCTTTAAACATAATGCCAAGATCCACGCTAGAGAAGTTACCCGTTGATATGTCCTATATGAGACTTAGTACTGTGATAGTAAGAGCTTTCGATGGAGCTCGCAGCGCTGTTGTTGGGGATATTGAGATCCCGATCCAAATAGGTCCTTGCACCTTTGACATAACATTTCAGGTTATGGACATCACATCAGCTTATAGTTTCTTGTTGGGGCGACCGTGGATACATTCGGCAGAAGCAATTCCATCCACTTTACATCAGAAAATTAAGTTTGCGGTTGACCAAAAGTTAGTGATCATATCGGGACAAGAAGACATTCTAGTCTCCACGCTTGCTTCGATGCCATACGTTGAAACAGCAGAAGAAGCTTTTGAGTCTTCATTACAATCATTCGAGATTTCAAATGCTACAACTTTACATGGGAAGTTTGGAAGACCTAAGCCACGACTTTTAGAGACCGCCTTTAAAGGAGACAATGGGAGCTTAGACAAACTGCTAAGGATGGCTAAGAATACAAAGAAGTTCGGGTTGGCGTACAAACCAAGTAGAGGCGACATTATTAGAGTGCGGAGTCTGGAAAAAGCAAAACGCCTCTCAAGATTTGAGAATGAGGAGCGTGATTACCCTAGGAGGACTGTTCCACCTCTCAGCCACTCTTTCAGAAGTGTTGGCACAATCCATCAGGAGTACGATGAGAGCTCTGTAGTGGCAGCAGTGACAGAAGAAAGAGAGCAAGTCGGACCTTTTGTCTACCCGTGCCCAGACGATTTCGAGCTGAGCAATTGGAGCGTGATAGAGCTACCGTCTTTTGTAAATAATAAATCAAAGTAATCGTCCATGTTTTTTTCCTTCCCCTCATTTTCTTAATTAATTAAATTAATTTTCTATTTCCTCTACATTCATCCAAATCTATTATTTGTTTATAATTCTTCCATATCAATAAAATTTGAGTTCATTCACTTTGTTTCTTTCCTCTACTATTCTCTGGGCCAATTTATTTATTCATTTATTTCTGTTTCTTTTATTTTCTCCTTTAGTATGTCTTAAACAGTAATACTGAGATTGAATGAGATAATGATTCGAAATACGAGCTCGATACACCTATATACAATATTGAATCTGATGAGGAAATAGATTACGAGCCCTCTGCTGAGTTATTGATAATGCTAGAAGAAGAAGAAAAGATGTTGGGACCCCATGAAGAATTAACTGAGATAATTAACTTGGGATCACAAGCCAAAGAGATTAAAATAGGCACTCATATGTCTTCAGAGAGTCGCAAAAAGTTGATAGAGTTACTTCATGAGTGTGCTGATGTTTTTGCTTGGTCCTATCAGGATATGCCTGGTTTAGATACAGACATCGTAGTGCACAAATTGCCTATCAACCCAGAGTTCAAGCCGGTGAGACAGAAGTTACGGAAAATGAGGCCAGATATGTTGATCAAGATAAAGGATGAAGTAAGGAAGCAAATCGATGCAGGGTTCCTTACAGTATCTAATTACCCTGAGTGGGTGGCAAACATTGTCCCTGTACCAAAGAAAAATGGACAAGTAAGAATGTGTGTTGATTATAGAGACTTGAATCGTGCAAGTCCAAAAGACAACTTCCCGCTTCCTCATATCGATGTGCTGGTTGATAATACTGCTGGGTTCTCAACCTTCTCCTTTATGGATAGGTTCTCAGGCTACAATCAGATCAAGATGGCACCTGAGGATCGTGAAAAAACCACATTCATTACGCTATGGGGAACTTTCTGCTACAAAGTTATGCCATTTGGGCTAAAAAATGCTGGGGCAACCTACCAGCGTGCCATGGTTACTCTCTTTCATGACTTGATGCACAAAGAAATTGAAGTTTACTTGGATGATATGATTGCCAAGTCAAAACAAGGCGAGAAGCACACAACTATTTTAAGGAAGCTATTTGATCGATTGAGGAAGTTCAAATTGAAACTCAATCCCAACAAATGCATATTTGGGGCAACCACTGGAAAACTCCTTGGTTTTGTAGTAAGCCAAGAAGGCATTAAAGTTGACCCGGATAAAGTCAAAGAAGCTTACAGTTTTTGGGGATTCTATGCTAGTAAGTCATCAACTAAGAGGAGAATGGGAAACAAGAGACGTTAAGTTGTTGCCTTATAAACAACTCATAACAGAATTGTCACAAGAATTTGATGAAATCTCATTTGATTATTTGCCAAGAGAAAATAATCAAGTAGCAGATGCATTGGCCACATTAGCGGTGATGTTCAATTTAGAACTTAATGAGGATATCCGTCCGATTAAAGTTGGGAGGAGAGATGTCCCAGCTTCTTGTATGAGCATTGAGGAAGAACCCGACGGTAACCCCTGGTTTCATGACATCAAGCAATATATAAAGAGTAAAGAGTATCCACCAAATGCTTCAGAAAATGATAAACGCACCCTTCGCAAGTTGGCAATGAAGTTTTTCTTAAACGGAGAGATACTATACAAGAGAAACCATGACATGGTTCTCCTAAGGTGCGTCGAAGGAAGATATGCCAATAGGATTATGGAAGCAGTTCATGAAAGAGTTTGTGGCACTCATGCAAATGGACACATGATGGCTAGACAAATTTTAAGAGCTGGCTATTACTGGCTGACTATAGAGACAGATTGTATTAAATATGCAAGAAAATGTCACAAATTTCAAATTTACTCGAACAAGACTCATGCTCCTACTTCTCATTTGCATACTTTGACAGCTCCTTGGCCTTTCTCTATGTGGGGCATGGATGTGATAGGACCTATCGAACCTAAAGCATCAAATGGGCACCGATTCATTTTGGTAGCCATAGATTATTTTACTAAATGGGTAGAAGCAGCTTCTTACCGAGATGTGACAAAAGGAGTTGTAGTCAAATTCATCAAGAAGGAAATTATTTGTCGTTATGGTCTTCCCGAAACCATAATTTCCGATAATGCAAGGAATTTGAACAACAAATTGATGAGTGAGCTCTGTGAGTAGTTTAAGATCAAACATCTCAACTCAACCCCTTATCGACCTAAGATGAATGGTGCAGTAGAAGCCGCCAACAAAAACATAAAAAGAATAGTTGAAAAGATGACTGTAACTTATAGAGACTGGCATGAAATGCTTCCATTTGCCTTACATGGTTACCGCACCTCAGTCCGTACTTCAATTGGGGCAACACCATTTTCTTTAGTTTATGGTATGGAAGTTGTTCTCCCTATTGAAGTAGAAATTCCATCATTGAGAGTTATCATGGAAGCTAAGTTACAAGAGGCTGAGTGGGTCCAAAGACGTTATGAGCAGCTAAACTTTGTAGAAGAAAAGAGGTTGACGGCATTATGCAGAGGACACTTTATCAAAGAAGAATGATGAAAGCCTATAACAAGAAGGTGCACCCAAGAAGGTTTAGAGAGGGAGATTTAGTTCTAAAAAGAATTCTCCCATTACAGAAAGATCATCGAGGCAAATGGACCCCAAATTATGAAGGACCATTTGTGGTGAAAAAGGCTTTCTCCGGAGGAGCACTAGTTCTGGCCAACATGGATGGCACTTAATTTTTAAATCCAGTTAACTCAGATCATGTTCGAAAATATTATGCATAGTTCTGATGTATTTCGAAAAATTTCACTTTGATCTCAGTATTATGCTTGAAAGGCAGTTTTGTGTATCCATTCTCTATTATAGCCTATAAATTTAAACCACATCTTTGAGACGTGTGTCCCTTGTCATTTATAAAGTCTGGTCTCCATTCGTCTCTTTCTATATACGAAGGACGGTAGCTTTTATATTCACGTCTCCAAGGCTATGTGGGCACAGGAAGCCTGAGGGACATTTTGTTCTCTGGAACATTGGGGCAAATATGACATTACAAAGTTATCAGGGCAAAGTCGTCGTCCCATTTGTTCTGGTTACTCTCGATCCAGTTAAAAGGATTTTTGAAGGAAAGCAAAATGCGGTGATCGGGCTATCTGAACAATCCAAAGTTTTTATAAAAGCAAGTGATTTCACTCTATTTTTGCATCCAAGAAAATTTTTCTGTTATCACATCGTTTCATGCGTCATTTCATGCATTTGCCTTGGAGAAGTCTCCAAAAAGCCCTATGACAAAGAATTTCATGACGACTCATTTTTGCTCAAGCAAGCTTTTTTAGTTTTCTATTGGTTAAATCGAACCCGATAGATCGTGGTTGAAGCCTGTGTCAAGTCAAGTCCGTCGCTTTTTAGTTTTCTGTTGGTTAAATCGAACCCGATAGATCGTCGTCGAAGCCTGTGTCAAGCCAGGTCCGTTGCCTTTTAGTTTTCTGTTGGTTAAATCGAACCCGATAGATCGTGGTCGAAGCCTATGTCAAGCCAGGTCCGTTGCCTTTTAGTTTTCTGTTGGTTAAATCGAACCCGATAGATCGTGGTCGAAGCCTGTGTCAAGCCAGGTCCGTTGCATTTTAGTTTTCTGTTGGTTAAATCGAACTTGATATATCGTGGTCGAAGCCTGTGTCAAGCCAGGTCCGTTGCCTTTTAGTTTTCTGTTGGTTAAATCGAACCCGATAGATCGTGATCGAAGCCTGTGTCAAGCCAGGTCCGTTGCTTTTTTTTTTCCTTCTCTCGCCTTCCCAATACTCAGTCTTTTCCCTTTGTCTACCCTTTTTCTGCAAGAATACACAAAGGAGGGCAAGCTGTAGACACCGTATTTGGTCCGGCTCGCGTTCGTTTTTTTTAAAAAAATTATTACTAATTTATTATGTTTATCGATTTAGTTTAAAATAACATAATTTAGTTTATTATAAAATTTAATGTAAAGTTTTAATGAAATCAAATTAAGTTTTAAAATTAGATTTTATTTGAAAATAATTGGTTTTTTTAAATTGATTTTAAGATTAAAAAAAAAACAGTTTTTCTCCCCTTCGATTTTTTCCTTCATACGTGTATCCCTTCCCCTTCTTCTCCTCCCTCTTTTTCTCTCTTCTCTTGCCCTTTTTTCTTTTTTATCGTTATTTTTAGGTGTATTTAAGGAGGGCTGCAGTGGGGAGGAGAAGATAGACAGAACACCCAAGAATTCACTTCCTTCTTTCTCTCTACCATCACCTTCTCTTCCTCTTCACCCAGGCCAGCACCCCCGACGATACACAGACTACACACGTCCCCCGATGATCACAAGTTCAGACCAACCTGCACCACAGTAGTCCGGCGCAAAGTTCTACAACCGACGCACGGATCACCGACCACCTGAATCCGACCTCGAGTGCTCCTTCACGGTTTCAAACCCGCGGGCACACCCAGAATTTCCTCACTGCAGTAGGTGGTATAGAAAAAGGTTGTTTTAGAAATGATTTGATTTTTTTTATTTGTTTTAAATAAGCTTGTTTTAAATTTGATATATATATTTTAAAATAAATTTGTTTAAATATGATTTGATATATTTTAAAATAGATTGTTTAAATATGATTTGATTATTTTAAAATAAGTTTGTTTTAAATATGATTTGATTATTTTTAAAATAAGAAATATGATTTGATTATTTTTAAAATAAATTTGTTTTAAATATGATTTGATTATTTTTAAAATAAGTTTGTTTTAAATATGATTTTTTTTTAAATTTTAAAAACAAGTTTGTTTTAAATGTTTTTTTTTTTGTTTTAAGGAAGTTTGTTAGAGGAATTTCAAATCTAAAATAAAATATTTTTTTTTATTTTATTATTATTATTATTATTTTTCGTTTTAGTTTTAGTTTTTTTTATTTTTATTTTTTTTAATATTTTTTTTTAAATAAAGATTTGTATGATAAGAATTAATATTAAGTTGTATCATATGGTGTTGGCATAGTGGTAGGTTACTTAGGAGTAATTCACATGTCTTAGGTTCGAGTCTTTGCCTAAATTAATGTTTTTTTATATCATTATTTTACCAAACAACTATTTTAGATAAAATGTTTTTTTAATATAAAAAAGGAAACTTTCGTTTTTATAAGATTTCAAATCTTATAACATTTATATAAAATTTTAAGTAATATCTTAGGATGTTGGCACATTGATAAGAAATTTGTACATAACTCTTACATCTCAAGTTCAAGTCTTGATGGCCCCTAGGCTAAAATGGTCTTTGCGCCACTCATGCTTGTTGGTTCCCGTTTTCGAACGGGTGTCGTAGGGTGTTCACACCCTCCCTACGCTCAATCGACTCCCGAACCAAAATTCTATTTTCATAGACCAAGTTTTTTAAATAGGTGACCAATCACACCTCGTAGATGATTGGTGGCGACTCCAAACCCTAATCTCGAAAGAGACCTGTCAGGGGATGACGTCGGCCGCTTCGCGTCGCGATGACGTTGCGATAATATAATTAAGACCAACAATGAGAACTGTACAAACCTATTGATGTGAAAACCCTAGCGAATTGGAATTAATAACCTTTAGGTATGTGAACCCCTAATTCACAAACACTAAAACCTACTAAATCAATTTATACCAACCTCAAAGAAGAGTTAGAATAAGGTTACCTTGTTGATCGAAGACCACGAGGCAAGGAGAACTAGTTCCCTACTTGAGGTTGAACAGTCTACGAGAGAGGTTGATCAAACTCATCTTGAATGTTCCAATTTTGCAAGCTAGATCAAGAATGACAAAATTCAAATGCTCTCGACTGGCTTGAAAGAAACGGCTTAAAGGCTCAAATTTCCATTAAAATTGATCTGTCTAACAACCTAATTAAATGATAAAAAGAACCTAGGCGGCATCTAAATTGATGGTACGCTTGCTGATTCATACCATTCTCTTCTTCTTTCGAAGGATTCGTCCTCGAAACTAATTTGTCACATTGAAGAGCAAATTGTAATCATGAGATGTCAACGATCTAGCTCTTTTTGTATCCTTTCTAAACCTTTGCATATTGATGGACCAATTATCAAGCTTGGGGCAATATTTCTTAAAAAGCATATTTGCTTTGTACTTCATATATGGGTGGCATTGCTCCTCCTTTAGTGTTGTAATCTTCTGCACAAATGCAATATTGGAAACACTGGTTACACTATGATCAAGTGTACCCATTCGGTTATAAGTTCTCAGTGTACAAGCTCAAAGGTGAGTTGTTTTGAGAAGCTAATTCTATCCTCACAAACTCTCAAAATGAGACTCACTCTCTTGATTTCTCCTACTCTCTTTTCATTGCTTTGTACACTACTCTCAAATTCGTCTTTCTCACTTTATTCTTCTAGTTCCTCAACCTTCTCAGTCTCTCTCTCTAATTCTGATTCAACAACTATATATTTTTTACTCTCTTCCACTCTGCTTTCTTCCTTTTGTGTCCTTGAATGATTTACTTCTTTTTCGGTGGGTTGGTAATCCCTTTGAAGATCTGGTTGGTATTCTTGTCTCCTTGATGTTTGGCACATGAATCTACATTCTTAAATCGAATCTTTAAGTAATTTGCTTATAGATTGGCGCAGTTCAACCAAGTCTTTTCGTAAAGTCTCTTTAAGTCTTGTGATATGAAACTCTAGAAAATTGCAGATAAAAACCCTTCCACTAAGGAGGACCCCTAACTGTCAATTTAAAAAACCCCAGATCAAAAAGTACAATCCCAAGGGAAGATTAGATGAGGATTACCTTCATGATGGAAGACCAAGAGGTTAGGAGAACTAGTTCCCTACTCAAGGTTGAACACTCCACAAGAAGGTTGATCAAACCTAGTTGAATGTTCCGGGTTTGCAACCTAGATCAAGAATTGCAAAATTGATGAACCCTTAATCATCACACTAAAACACTCCAAATTCATTATGTACCCATTGATCGTTCTGTTCACAAGATTAAATCCCTAATCTCAAAGGAAGCTAAAAGACTATAGTACCCTCAATTAAAAGTGACATAGTTAAATTTCAAAAAAACACCTAAAAATTAATAAATTCAATGTCCACATCATTGTGCTAAAAATATAAAAGGCCTATAATAAGATAAATAACAATTTTAAATAAAATTAACTTTGTTAATACAAAGTTCCTTCATCTTCTTCTCGTGTCTTCATTTGGCTTCATCATCTTCTCGTATATTTATTTGGCACCATGAATAAAGTTTTTTCGCATCTTTATCCTCTTGATGTCCATTATTTGAGCTCACTACTGTTTGGATGTGAGAATCAAATGCTAGCTGTAACTGTTTGGCCTTTGAACGAGTGATTGGTCCTAGCGGCAAGGCTAATGTATCTTGGTTCATATCATCTTGTATCTATACTTCGATTTTCAATTCATCTTCTTATTTGTTGAGACATGGCTGGAAAATAAACAAAAGTGAAAGAAAAATGTGTTGGGAAATTAGATGCTTCAAAACAATTTCCTCTTCCACAGTTATATTTAGCAAATCACAATCACACAACACAAATAAGAGATTAGGGAAAACAATAAACGACACAAAAATTTATACCGGTTTACTCCAATAGTTTATGGGCTACGTCCAATCTTCCACTCATATGCAGGTTTCACTATAATATGAGATTTGATACAAGTACTAAAATGTCACACCCGATATTCACCCTCTAGAGGTCCCGACAAAAACCCTCTAGCTTCTAAGTATTACAACACACTATAGTTAGGTACAGGAATGAAAAACTCATAAGAATCAAGATCTCATTACCCCGAATATGTCGATCTTGATTAGCCCTAACGCCTCTACCAATACTCCGAGCCTCTTTCTCAAAACTGTCTCAAACTACTCCCAAAAAAGATCAAAATTAGCTGAGAAACCCTAAAATCGAAGCTGCTGTATTTATAAAACGTCATTATAGTGTTGGACGGAACAAAATGTCATTATAGTGCCGGATGGAACAAAACGTCCATGTGCACCATCAGAATAGCATCGCGGCACTGCCTCCTCGACCCTTCTGGTCTGCAGTGCTTCACTTCACCTGTTTTCATCTCTACTTTGTCCCGATGCATCCCAACTTCATCCCAACTCATTCCTAGCTTGTTCCGACATTGAGTTGGCTCCACTAATCCCAACAAAATGGACCTCATAATTCCCCCCCACATGTTTCACTCAATTGATGTGGTTCGCTCGTGTTTACATTCTAAAATCACAAGAATGAATTTTGTCTCAAAATTATAAGGTGATGAGCCAAGAGTTTGCAACGAAGAAGCTGAAGAAGCAAACAAGTAACAAGTTAAAACAAGAATGATTTGTAAAATGTCAAATTCAAATAAGAAACAAGTAGAACCCACCAAATAAGAAAACTAAGAATCAAGAATATAATATTCAAGATCCAACAAACTAACTAGGATAGAAAAAATGAAAACAAGATAACTAGAATTAAGAATATAAGATTCAAACTTCAAAGAATTATGCAAGATGAACAAAAAGATCACACAACTAGACAAGAATATTAAAACAAAATTAACAAGGAAACAATAAAAAATTAAGAAGCAAAAAAACTCACAAATTCTCTCAGACAACTAAAAAAATGGCAAGATAAAACTTGAATGATTTGTAGAGCTCTTGATCTTGCAAATTAACTTGGAAATTTAAGCTACTTCAGTGACATCCCTTCGACAAAATTAAAACATTGAGCGGAAAGAGTTCACCTAATTCGAAACAAATTTAACCACCATGCTTCATAAAAATCAGCTGCTTGTTTGACATACTTGCTTTAGCTCCTTTGTCATATCCATTGTGAATTCATGAAAAAAAAAAAGAAAGAACAAAACAATTCTCTTGCTTAATTATAAATTAATCTGCATGCACCAATCAAAAAATAGAAGCTTAATTAATTTTCAGCTGTTTCAGTCAAAACGAGCATAACTCAACGGTAATTAGCATATACCTCCAACCTTCCTCAACATGTTTTCAGTTGGAGGATGATATTTTTTTTTGTTTGTGGTTAATTCTTTTTTCAAAAAAAAAAAAAGAACAAAAAGACCCTAATAGTACTCGACTAAAAAAGAACAAGAAGGGACTCAAAAATGCTCCTAGACTCAATAAAAAAAACAATAATAACATAGAAATCAAACCAACAGATATGTACCCAATCTAGAGCTTAGGCTCTTATACCAAATGATGTGAAAATCATAGCGAAATAGAATTAGGAATCCTTTGGGTATGTGAACTCCTAATCACGAACACTAAAACCTATAAAAAGACCTAGGTGACATCAAATTGATGGTAGGCTTGTTGATTCATATCACCTATCATCATAAATTAATTCTTCATTATCTCCCAAAAAAAAAATTATTCTTCATTATCTCTAAAAACAACCTGCGATATCCAACCAAAAACACAACATTACTTTGATAAATTTAAACACTACCATTTTCGGCATTTCTCCGACAACCTCAGAATATTTCCCAAACAGCCAATACTAATCCAAGCCTCCATCCATTTCAAACCCCCTAACAAAAATAAAAACAAACCTACAATATAAATAATCGAACACGAATCTTTTGTATGCTCATTGTTCCCCATAACTACTTCCATATTATGTTGGATGGTATATTCTAACCATGACAATGAATCGACATATATTATTGCTAGCGCTCTTGTTCGTCACGTTCTCCGACACGTCAATAATCGAGAGCAAAGCCCCTAAAAGGGAAAAATCATCAAAGCCTCCCCAACTGAAACAAAATGAATCCCCTATTGCCTTGCGAAAGTTCCGCGTGGAGATTCACAACGACTTGAATATGTTTTCGTTGGACAGCCATTGCTACTCGAAAGATGAAGATTTGGGGTTGTACGTGTTGTACCCGGACGAACAACAAGATTGGTCGTTCAATGGAAATTGGGCTGGGACAACAAATTTCCATTGTAGATTGGAATGGGAAAGAGGGTTTGTAAATTTTGATGCGTTTCATAATGATCCTAACTTCGTGGTTGATTTCTGCGGCGTAGACCCAATCGACGAGCCAAGGGATGTCTCAGTTTGTAGTTGGAGTGCCAGACAAGATGGGATTTATTTGACCAAATATGATGGTGAACTTGTTTTTCTCCTGCACTGGAATATGGTTAAATCATCAAAATCGAAAAAACAAGTATAATTAATTATAAAATCGCTAAAATTTCCATTGTACGATCATCCAATCATATCGCAAAAACAAGTAAAAGCATAAAAGTTGGCCAAAAATTATGTTGCCCATTTTATTTGTAATCAATAAATGCATATTGTTACAATTTTATTTTATTTTTTGTATTTTTAATGAAATATTTTATTCATTATAAAATATTTTTTAATGAACCAACCATCTTGTAATATACCTGAGCTAATTATCTCCTAATAAAAACTGAGCATCCAATCCAAAAGTAGAATCATGCCTTGAAAAGATAAAGGACTAATAAGATTAATTGACTACCCCTCTCATTGCCAATTGATTTTGAAATGAAATCCTATAAAACTTGGATAAAAATTAGTGGTAATTTATTATTAATATTTTGTTATTTTAGGATATGATGTATTTGGTTATTTTAGTCTTTGTAACTGTTTAATGTGTTGACTTAAAATGTTAATTAAAAGTATAGTTTGTTAGTCTTTATACTTTGAACTAATACAAATAGTTTGTGCATGTTTATGACATTATTATTTTTCAAAGAAAAATAACTATTTCAATTCTCTCACATATTTGCCCTCTTCCTGATAGGATTTAGTTGGATCATGGAATATTGAATTCAAATTCTTGATATGATGTTTTTAACCTTAGCAAAAAGTGTATCATTCTTGCTAGAAGATCAAGAAAGATATTGATGTAAAATGCTGTTGACGGAGAAATTTCTGCTAATCACTAAATGCCACGTCACAAGATTAAAATTATATTTAGGACCAATCACAAATTTACACGTGTCCTAAATTAATTTTTAAATCAAGAAATAAACTTGCGCCACGTGTCTCTTTTATAGACGTCCGATGAAATCAACTAATTGGATTAAAACTCAGGAAGAGACTGAGCTCAAGTCCATGGCCCATTAAGCCCATGACCTAATAAGACCCACAAAGACTCTATAAATAGAGGAGGTCACCGCTCATTTGGGGGGAAGAAGCGAACAGAAAGAAGAATTGGAAGAAAAAGATCCATAAGCATTGGAGATTCAGAGCATTCAGTGCGTTCAGAGTCGTCTACAATCGTTTAGAGTGCGAAGCATCCAGAACTAACAAGACTCGAAGAACTGAAGACTTGAAGAGGACGAGACTTCAAGAATTCTGAACCCTCTCTTCGCCAAGCGACCGACTGAAGAACTCAACAAGCTGAAAAGCCGAAGAACTTTCACAAGCTGCAAAGTCGAAACACTTCACAAGCTGCAAAGTCAAAGAACTTCACCAACGCAAAGCCGAAGACTTCACAAAGTCTTCATCAAGCTACAAGCCAAAGAACTTCATCAGCGCAAAGCCGAAGACTTCACAAAGTCTTCATCAAGCTACAAGCCAAAGAACTTCATCAACAAGTCAAAGTCTTCAAACAAACTCAAAGCCGAAGACTTCAAAGATCCTTCGTCAAGCGAGAAGCTGAAGGCATCAAGCCATTGAATTAAACTTTATATTTGAGAGAATTAATGAGAGGATTATACATTAGAGATTGTAACACTCACATACATAAATACAAATACAAGTTCATTAATTCGAGTTTTCTCTTATTGAATTTCTGGTCGAACAAATGCATCTTTCAATTTACAATCGACAACAAAAATTATTCATAGAACATGTCAACAATAATGAAACATTTTATACATAGACCCGTTCACTTTTGGTTCTTTCTTGAATTGGAGTGGATCAGTGGTTGAACTCCAAATTTGCTTCTCAATAAGCGGAACAATGTCTTGGTTAAGAGGTTTGTGAATATATCAGCAAGTTGTTTGGATGATGGAATATATTTAGTGACTAAGGAACCAAATGTCACATTCTCTAGCTCGAATAAAGTGGTAGTCTAACTCAGATGTGTTTTCTTCTCACATGAAAACATGTGTAAGGCGCTTAGGATCAACCCTGTTTCATTTTTTTTAGTATCAATACTATTTCATAGTACTGATTGAAAAAAAAAAATCATGGCAACCAAGGTTAGAGTTGTTTTTCCTATGATTTGATAATAGACAAAATATTTAAAAATTGAATAACGTGATACCTAGATACTTTTTAAAATTTACGCACGATGCACTTGACACAACTTTAAAAGCGTACGGACAAAACTTGTAATTTGACTGAAAAAAATTACATAAATTATAACGAATAAAATAATACATCATTAAGATAACTATTCATTTATTGAAATATTAATACAAATAAAACGGGCAACGTAATTGTTGCCGATTTTTATAATTAATTATACCCGTTTTTTCGATTTTGATTACCTAATCACATTCCAGTGTAGGAGAAAAACAACTTCACCATCATATCTAGTCAAATAAATTCCATCTTGTCTGATGTTCCAAATACAAACTGAGACATCGCTTGACTCGTCAATTGGGTCTACGCCACAGAAGTAAACCACGAAGTTAGGATCATTATAAAACGCATCAAAATTTACAAACCCTCTTTCCCACTCCAATCTACAATGGAAATTTGTTGTCCCAGCCCAATTTCCTTTGAATGACCAATCTTGTTGCTCGTCGGGGAACAACACGTGCAACCCCAAATCGTCGTCTTTCGAGTAGCAATGACTGTCCAACAAAAACATATTCAACTCGTTGTGAATCTCCACGCGGAACTTTCGCAAGACAATAACGGATTCACCTTGTTTTGGTTGGAGAGGCTTTGATGATTTTTTCCTTTTAGGGGCCTTGCTTTCAACCGTTGATATGTCGGAGAGCGCGACCAGCAAGAGCGCTAGCAATAATATATGTCGATTCATTACCATTGTTATAATATACCGCCCAACGTTATAAACAATCAGATCGTATGCATACAAAAAGATTGATGTTTGATTATTTATATTTGTATGTTTGTTTTTATTTTGTTAGGGGGTTTGAAACGGATGGAGGCTTGGATTAGTATTGGCTGTTTGACAAATATTCTGAGGCTGTCGAAGAAATCCTGAAAATGGTAGTGTTTGAATTTATCAAAGTAATGTTGTGTTTTTGGTTGGATATCTCAGGTTGTTTTTAGAGATAATGAAAAATTAATTTTTTATTTTTTTTGATAAAAAACGAAGAATTAATTCATGATGATATTTCTCAAACATCATGTATTAATCTTTAAGTAAAAGTACGTATTATCTATTACGACAACTTACACCATACGTGTTTTTAAGGTTTTCTTTTCTTTCCTTACGTATAAGAGGCGAAAATTTGTCGAGGATCCAAATAAAAGAACCTAAACAAATATTTATAATATGCACAGACTACTCCTCTTGTTGCCAATTGAATTTTAGATAGTATCCATGTATTTTGACATGATATCAAAACTCAACAAACTCAAATGTGTATTCTTTCAAAAAATGGTATTCGGTCAAGATTGATGAGCTCAAAAGAGCCATCATCTTACAAAGTTTTGTAATATACATGGACTAATTATCTAGATAAATGAGCTACTTCTCTCAATTGGTTTTGAAATAAAATCCCATGAATATTTGATAAAAATTAGTGGAGATGTATTTGGTTATTTTAGTCCATGTAAGTGTTTAATGTGTTGACTTAAAACGCTAATTAAAAGTATAGTGTGTGGATATCTTCTTAGTCTTTATACTTTTCAAAGTTTTTAAGAAGCTTTTGTTTAGTGTGATAAAAGTCTCTTATTTACTAGATGAAAGGAAGACCTGACAAGATTCTTGTTCAACTTTGATTAGCCACCTTTTAACAAAATAATTATGGAGAAAATATTTTTTTTTTTGTTTTTAAGAGGTCAAAATCAAAAGAATCATGAAAGTTGATGGTTTTGATATGATTATTATTTTTCAAAGGAAAATAAATATTTAAATTCTCTCACATATTCGCCCTCCTCTTGATAGGACTTAGTTGGATGATGGAATATTGAATTCAATTCTTGATCTGATGTTTTTATTATTAACAAAAAGTGTATTATTTTCTAGAAGATGGAGAAAGATATTGATGCATTCGAAAGATATTGATGCAAAATGCATATTTCAGTTGACAATGAACAACAAAAATTATTCATAGAACATGTCAACAGTGATGAGATATTTTATACATAGGCCCGTTTACTTTTGGTTCTTCCTCAAACTGGAGTGGGCCAGTGGTTGAACCCCAAGTTTGCTTCACAATAAGCAGAACGATGTGTCGCTACGGGTTTACGACGTGGAGCGGTCGACTTTCTTCCCGAGAGGAGAAAAATGGAGTCGCCACCAGTCTTTATTTATAGGGTGTGACTGGCCACCCAAAATGCATGGATAAGTTGATTTGCACGAAAAAGATATGGGTTCGGGGGTCTTTTGTGTATGGGGAAGGTATTAGCACCCCACAACACTCGTTCAACAAACGATAATTTATTTTTCATATTATTTTCAAGAAAATGGCCTTCAAAGAAAAGAATTTTATTTTTATTTTTAAATGTCTCATGTTTTATTGATCATTATTCACAAGGTAAATAATGAACAATAATTATGAGTGGCATAAAGCCAATAAGAAAATTTTGTTTATTTGAATTTAATTCGGCCTCCCAAAATAAATTCATCACCTCGAGAGTATTAAGGAATCGACCTTTCGAATTCCTCATTTCCGTCATAGGAATTTTTTAGGAAAAATATTAATGACAAAGATTTGATTTGTTATTTTTTGAAATATATAAGTGTTTTTAAAAGTTTTTGGCTTATTAGGAGGAAATGCATTTAGAAGATATTTTCTCAGATAAATATTTTTTTTAAACCATATTGATTAAAATTACATATTTTTTTTAGGAAACGTATTAAAAATCAAACCTTGGCCTCCCGAGATATTGATCTTTACCCTCAAGAATCCGAGAACATCGGCCTCCCGAACATTTCAAGGTTCCATCGTTGAGATTTTTCATTACCAAATTTTTAGTTGAAGATATTTAATAAAATTAAGAAAAATAATATTTATTGTACAATATTATATACATTTGTCAAATATCATACATGTAATCAAAATAAACATGTTAAAAAGATAATCAATAAAATCACATGTTACAAATAGCTCAAGCATTAGCAATAGAGATAAAATAAGAACAAGGCGAAACAAAATAAGGGAAGAAACATATCCCAAAAATATTGTCGAAAGAATTAAACTTACGTTTGGGACATAGGTAGACAAAACAATATATCAGGAAGTATATCAATGTACTTTATTCGATAACAACATGGTCTTACAAAACTCCGATTTTTGCATTCTTATTCAAATGTGTCGCGAGTCAAATGGTGAAGAAGAAACATGTAGTGGAAATAGTTTATAGAGCAAACTTTTTGAGAAAATGAATAAGGAGACAAAAAATGAAGAAAATAAAACAAAAGTAACCAAATGGAATGGAAGAAGATAAAAGAAGTTAGGTGAGTATAAGAGAAAAAAGAAAAAAGTAGAGAGCGAGTGACATACCGTGTGATAGATTGTGAGTAATGAGTAGGAAGTTGTGAGAGAGAATTTGTGAATAAAGGAATGAATAAAGAGAAAGAAAAACGAAACGAAGCCAACTTTGAGAGAGAGCAAAAAATGAGAGTAGTAGACCTCCTTTGTGATACGTTTCTCTGTCCCCTAGACCTAGCCACCTAGCTCCTATTTATATTGTTTCAAAACTCTAATTTACAAATGGGAAATCGATATTTAAACCAAATAATTTTATTTTTCTATTTTATTTTTTGATAAAACAAACAAAAAAGAAAGAAAATATTTCTCACAAAATATAAAAAGAAAATTACTATAAATTAAGAAAAAAAATGATGAAATGGAATACCGGACAAATTTAGGGGTCTACGCGATGTCTTGACTAAGGGTTTTGTGAATATAATCCTGAGATCATTGTACGTTGGACTAGTGCTGAGATCAATGTGTTCTCATTGATTATAGTCGTTTTGTTTTGAATATCCTCTTTTGTTGTAGTGTTAGAGATAGTTTGCTATTACTCTTTCATATCTCCACGTCATTCTTCAATATCTGTAAAGATAGTAACATCTAGAATTTTTAAAGTATTTTGTGATGGGTGTTTTGATCTTTTATCGAAACGAATTTTTCTCATTAAAAATGACATGTCTGGAAATTATATTCTATTTGTTTGTGGATCTAAACATCTATAGCCCTTATGGATTGGGCTATATCCCATAAACCCACATGAATAGGTCCTTTTTGTGAACTTGTTATTTCCATAGTTTCTCAAGTAAGGAAAACATTGGCAACCAAAAATTCTAATACATGTATAATTTGGTTCCTTTTGAAATAATTTTGAGAAAGGAGATTACATATGTATAGGTTGTAGATGCATACGATTAATAAGAAATACAATTGTGAGGAAAGCATCAACTCAATATTTGAAACAACATTAGCGTGAAATAACAAAGTTAAACCAGTTTCTACAACAGGTCTATACTTCCTCTCAACTACTCCATTTTGTTGGGGGCGTATGAGAACAAGAGACTTTGATGAACTATGCCATTTTGTTCTAGGTGATCCTTGAAAACACGAGATTGGAATTATCCACCTTCTTCACTTTGAAAAATCTTGATTTTTCTTCCAAAAAGGTTTTCTACTTGTTTTTCAAATTTAACAAAACCAGAATATAATTCCAATTTTCTTTTTAAAGGATACAACTAAGTAAAGCGAGAGTATCTATGAAACTAACCTAGTATACTTGAAGTTTTGACCGGGAGTGGGTCCCCAAAGATCACAATGAACTTTATATGATTGGATTTGACTCAATTCATGCTTTGAAATAAAAGGAAGTTTACAGCTTTTTTTTGGCAATTAACACAAAAATTTTGTAATTTCTCCCAACTTGACACATCAATCAAATTTTTTTCACAAAGTTTTCTCAAAGAGTTATATGGTTCAAGTGCCCATCTGTTTATGCCAAATAATATGGAAGGTTTTATTGGAAAAAGTAGAAGCTATAAAAGCTTTGTTTACTATAAGTTTATGTTCTTCAAGGGCATAAAGGCCATCTTGTTTGTGTCCTTTAACAACGATCTTCCTCTCTTTGTTCTTCACAACAAAATTATTAGCAAAGAAAGATATAAAGCAATCATTGTCATATGTTAGTTTGCCAACAGAAATGAGATTTTTCTTGATTTTTGGTACAATTAAGGCATTTTTAGTGTCGAGTGATTAGAGCCAGTTCTTATTTTACCATGACTTATATGTGTAATTTCTAACCCTTCACTGTTGCCTACAAATAAGTTATCCTTACCATTATATAGTTACATGGGCTGAAGCACCACAGTTTGCATATAAAGCCAGCTCTCCATTGATGTGCATAGCAACTAATGCCTTAAGAATCTCCTCACTTTGATAAGCATGGTCGAACCGATTCCAGCATTCCAGAGCAGTGTGATTAGTTTTCCCACAAATCTGACAACTTACCTAATTTGATTGTGCTTGCCTGGAAATTTTCAGAGATATTTTTCAGATGAGAACCTTGATTTTGATTTGTATTTCTATGTTGGGAGTTTGTGACAGCAATTGAGTTTTGTGTTTGTGGAAATCATCTTCCTCTTCAATTGAGGTTTCGGCTTCTTCCTCGATTTCTTTTTCTTTGATTATGGAAGGCATGATTATGATTGAGTTGAGCTATCATTTCTTCTTCAGCCTCCACCATGAGAAGTTGATCGTGAGTTCTCAAAGCAAGCACGAATTGACTGTAGGTAGGATAAGTTTGTCACATAGCTTTTTGAATTTCATGATGTATTTATTAAGAGTGAGGCGACCTTTCGTCAAGGTCAAGAGTGCTTTATTGAGATGAATTTCATTTTCTTTTGTCACAGTAAGAAGTTGTTCTTCAAGAGAGATCCACACATGATGAGCACTATCAGTTCCTTCTATCATGGCCAGCACATCCTCTAAATTGATGCCTAATAACCAAGAAGTTAAAAGTCCATCAGTATTGAGCCAGGTGGTGTGAAGGGGATTTGACATGAGGCTGTCATCTTTGTCTTCAACTTCAGCCTCCTGTGGATCTGAATTTTTCAAATGGTCTTCAATCCCTGGGCTTCTAACTAAGGGAAGAACTTGTGATTTCCAAAGAAGATAGTTCGAATAGTTGAGCTTGATTGAAATCAAGCTGGTACGCTAATGGAACGATTGGATAGTAAAAGAGTTTTCTGCTTTGGCCATGAAAACCGATTGAAGAAACTAAATCAAAATTCCCTTCGTGTGAAGCTCTGATACGATAAAGAGAACTTGGCTAGAGATTCAACATCCTCATTCCTTGCTTTGACACATACAACCTAGTTATCTAATATAGGATATACATGAAGGGATTGAAAAGAAACTAAATCGCAAAATTATAATCAATTGGCAGAAAAGTTTAATGAACAATTTTGAGAATAAGGGAGGTTGCAACGATCAAAAGATCCAAGGAAGGAAGTTGTAATTGAGGAAAATAATAGCTCAATTAAGGTGTCTGAAGAATGCACACATATTGAATTTCCATCTTGCATATCATTGATTTAGGGGAGAACAAATCACTCTGATATGGAAAATACTTCAGTTGGTATGGGAAGATTTCATACTGATGGTTGTGTATGATTGTGTATCTTCCTTTCCTTGCTTTTCACGAGGGTCTGTAGGCACTTGGATCTTTCGCTTATTCAAAATTCAACTTTTCCTACATTTATATGAAAATTTGCACATGATACTTCATAGCACAATTTCCAGTTGAATGACCTACAACTTTATGAGGAAAATCGCAATTAGGAATTGGGATCATACCATGTTGAATAAGGGAATCTTTATAAAGGTGGGACAATAATTTAGTACAAGTCATTGGTATATTGCATGACGTTTACTTTATATATATGGCGGTCATGATTATAAGAAATTGATTTTACATGATTTAACCAGTTGAGTTATACTTACGTTTGATAATGTGAGAGATATTGTTTTACATATAGTGATGGTAAGAGATATTATTGATATACCTTGTGTATTCTTATCTCTACCTAGTATAGAAGTCACCAATTGGACTTCTCTTTCTTTATGAGGAAACCCATTTGATCTTCTACTTATGGGTTTCCACTTCTTTTATCATGTTTTTCTCTAATAAAAAATATGTTAGGGAAATCAAACTAAGAATATTGTCGCTGATTAGATGGAATGCCTCGATGAAAATATACTTACAAAAAAATTTAAATTTTTAAAATTATAATTTTGAACTAAAATTGACAAGCAACATGAAAGAGTACAATTTTAGTAATACAAATATATGAGCTTCAATGACAGTTATAAACAGTACTGAAAAATGTCGAACAACAAAACAATTGTCATAAATTGGACGATATCATACCATTGTGTGGAAATACATTGGGATACTTGAGGTACTGTCGGTTGGGATTGGTGGAGTCAAATCGACGTCAAAACGAGCTAGAGACAAGTTGAGATCGAGCCAAGACGTATCAGGACGAGGCAGGGATGAAAATAGGTGAAGCGAAGCGCTGAAGGCCAGGGAGGCTGAGGAGACAGTGCTACGTGTGGCGCTGTCAAGATCGGCACGCTGGCATTTTTGTTCCGTCCGTAGCTCCATGGCGCTGTATCAACGTTTTATAAATACAGCAGCTTCGGTTTTAGGTTTTTCAGCTGATTTTGAGCCGTTTTGGGAGCAGTTTGTGGTAGTTTCAAGGTAGAGGCTTGGATATTGGTAGAGGTGTTGGGCATATCAAGATGGACATATTTGGGGCAATTAGATCTTGATTCTTGTGAGTTTTTCATTTATGTGCCTAAATATAGTGTGCTATAATACTTAGAAACTAGAATACTTTTTTTGGGACCTCTAGATGGTATCAGGGTGAGATATTTGAGTGCTTTGTGTCCAATCTCTGGTTATAGTGGAACCCGCATCTGAACGGAAGACTAGACGTAGCTTATAAACGGTTGGGGGAACCAGTATAAATTCTTGTATCGTTATTGTTTCTTCCCTTAATCTTTTATTGTATTGTGGGATTGTGATTATGATTTTATTGGATAGAACTATGGAAGGAGAAATTGTTTGGAGCACCTAATCTCTCAACACTCTTGTCCTCAACAATAGGAAATTTTTTGTCCTTTTAATATCAGCAAACAAAATATCTAGAAGTTGGATTCCATCATCCACCTACAAGCCTGGTATATGTTCAAGCTTTAAATCACTTCTTTCCTTTGTGTGACCTCCTCCTTCTCCGTCATGCTACAATCTTCCTTCTCGGTCATGCTGCAATCTTCTCAGGCTGAGTCGTTTGCAACCTCATATCCAATGAATATGAACGTTTTCTCTTACTTCTGCTTACTTGTACAAGCGTCTGTGGCAAGTCCTAAAATGCATCCCTGTGGCGTCGAATATCGGTGGTGGAATGTAGTAATCATATGATTTCGAGTGGACATCAATCCTAGACCAGGGACAATTAGATACAAAACTCAATTTATTAGTTTTCTATCCATACATCTTTGAATTTGCATAAAAAAAAATTGAAAATTCATAGGTCTATTAGATATTTTTTAAAATTCAACAACTTATTAGACATAACATTGAAAGTTCAAATATCTATCCCAACAATTTTTAGCCTCTCATACATTGACAACGGCATAAAAAGGGAATGAAAGAAGTAAAAGTTATCGGAGTAAATAATACTTCTACTTAAAAGATTAATACATAATCAAATTGTATAACATTGAGAACTGTAAAAACCTGTCATCATAAATTAATTCTTCATTTTTTATCAGAAAAAAAAAAGAAAAAAAGGAAAAATTCTTCATTATCTTTAGAAACAACCTGAGATATCCAACCAAAAACACAACATTACTTTGATAAATTCAAACACTACCATTTTCAAGATTTCTTCAACAGCCTCAGAATATTTCTCAAACAGCCAATACTAATCCAAGCCTCCATCCGTTTCAAACCCCCTAACAAAATAAAAACAAACATACAAATATAAATAATCAAACACGAATCCTTTTGTATGCATAAGATCTGCTTGTTCCTTGATAAGTACCTCCGTATAACGTTGGGTGGTAATATTATAATAGTGACAATGAATCGACGTATATTATTGTTGGTGTTCTTGCTCGTTGCGCTCACCGACATATCAACGGTCGAGAGCAAAGCCCTTAAAAGGAAAAAATCATTAAAGCTTCGCCAACCGAAACAAAATGAATCCGCTATCGCCTTGCGAAAGTTTCGTGTGGAGATTCACAACGAGTTGAATAAGTTTTCATTGGACAGCCATTGCTACTGGAAAGACGAAGATTTGGGGTTGTACGTGTTGTTCCCAGACGAGCAACAAGATTGGTCATTCAAAGGAAATTGGACTGGGACAACAAACTTCCATTGTAGATTGAAGTGGGAAAGAGGGTTTGTAAATTTTGATGCGTTTTATAATGATCCTAACTTCATGATTGACTTCTGTGGCGTAGACCCAATCGACAAGTCAAACGACGTCTCAGTCTGTATTTGGAGATTCAGACAAGATGGGATTTACTTGACTAGATATGATGGTAAACTTGTTTTTCTCCTGCATTGGAATAGGATTAAATAATCAAAATCCAAAAAACAAATATAATTTGTTATAAAACTCGGCAACAATTACGTTGCCGGTTTTATTTGTATAAATATTTCAATAAATGATTAGTGTTGAAATTTCGTTTACTTTTTAATGTACTATTTTATTAGTTAAAATGTATGTTTTTTTTTTCTTTTAAATTACAAGTTTTGTCCCTGCGCTTTTGGAGTTGTGTCAAATATATGTGGTCCGTGAATTTTAAAAAGTATCTATGTATTAGGTTATTCAACTTTCGAATGTTGTGTCTAATATCTAATTATATCAAAAACAACTTTATAATCTTGGTTGCCAAGATTTTTTTTTTTTTTCCAATTTGGTACCTTAAAATGTTAAATTGTATTGATACTAAAAAAATAAGACAGAAAGAGTTCCAATAAAGCAAACTTGAACATAGTTCAACTGGTTAGATCATGCAAACCCAATTACTTAGAATCATGACAACCATAAATATCAACAAGAGGCGGATGATCTTTGATCCCATACCGATGACTTATACTAAGTTATTGTCCAACCTATTCGAAGGGTATCCTTTTCCGAAATGGTATGATCCCAATACCTATTGTTATTATCATGGTGGAGTTCTAGGCCATTCAACTGAAAATGTGTTACGTTGAAGCATCATTGCAATATTTAATAAATATAGGGAGGTTGAATTTTGAATAAACAAAAAAGATCCAAGTGTCGATAACAACCTGTACCTTTGGAATCAAAATTGAACGAGTCTCTGTATAAATAATGTCTTATTATTGTTGACATGTTCTACGAATAATTTTCTTTGTCCACTATGAATTGAAAGATTCATTTTGCATTAGATTTATTTCTTCATCTTGTAGCAAGAATGATACACTTTTGACTAATAACGAAAACAGACAGAATAAAATTCAATATTCTAGGATCCAATTAAGTATTATAAAAATGAGCGCGAAAATTTGAGAATTGAGTTATTATTAATAACTTCAATATTTAATCGCTATCTACGAATCACTGTTAGGTCCCCTCTCTTTTTATTGCGGGATCCTTAACATACCCATTGTTTGGGCCGATGTCCATTTGAGCGTTTTGGGCTCTAATATCATATTAACATTGATGAGGTTTCATCTCAAAACCAATAACTATGAGAGAAGTAACTCATGTCTATTATAAATCCCTCCTTTTATCAGTACGGGATCCTTAAAACATTACAATATAAATAATATCAAACATGAACCCCATTGTCTGTGTACGGTCGGATGACTCCTCCATAAGTACTTCCATATTAGGTTGGGTGGTATATCACGACAATTGCGATGAATCAACATATATTATTGCTAGCACTCTTGCTCATCGCCTTCTCTGACGTATCAATGGTGGAAAGCCAAGGCCCCGAAAAGGAAACAATCATCAAAGCCTCACTAACCAAAACTAATGAACCCCTTGTCGCCTTCCGAAAGTTCCGTGCCGAGATTCACAACAAGTTGCATATGTATTTGTTGGAAAGCCATGATACTCGAAGGATGAAGATTTAGGGTTGCATATGTTGTTCACGGACAAGCAACAAGATTGGTCGTTGGAAGGGAATTAGATTGGGACAACAGATTTCTATTGTAGGTTGAGTGGGAAAGAGGGTTTGTAGATTTTGATGTGTTTTATAAAAATGCTGACTTCATGGTCAACTTCTATGGCAAATACCCAATTGACGAATCAAGTGACGATTCAATCAGTATTTGCAGCGTCAAAGAAGGAGGGATTTATTTGGGGAAAATCGCACCAATGATATAAATTCGGAAGCATCAATGAGATATGATACTATTCTAGAAATTTTATTTGTAATCAATAAATGCATATTGTTCCAATTTTATCTTATTTTATGTATTTTTAATGAAATATTTTATTCATTGTAATTTATAGAACTTGTAGGTTAAATTACAAGTTTAATTGTAGAGTTGTGTCAAATAGGCCGCTTCTTAATTTAAAAAGTATCTATTAGGTGTTTGAATAATAAATTATTGAACTTTAAAGTATCTAATACATCTATGAATTTTCAATTTTTTTTATGTAATAGGTTTATAACCTATCATATATTTTCTAAAAATAAAACATCTATTGATACAAAACTAATAAATTGAGTTTTGTATCTAATTGAGTTGCAAACGACTCAACTTGAGAAGATTGCAGCGTGACCGAGAATGAGGAGGTTGCACAAAGGAAATAAGTGATGTATAATCTTGAACATACACCAGGCTTGGAGGTGGATGATGGTGTCCAACTTCTAGATATTTTGTTTGCTGATATCAAAACGACCAACAATTTCCTATCGTTAATGATGACAATATCTCAAGTATCACAATGCATCTCCACACAATGGTATGATATTGCCCAATTTATGACAATTGTTTCGTTGTTCTAGACATTTTTTAGCACTATTTATAATTATTATTGAAACCCATATATTTGTATTACTGAAATTGTGTGTATCACTCTTTCATATTGCTTGTAAATTTTAGTTCGAAATTATAATTTTAAAAAATTAAAAATTTTTGTAAGTATATTTCATCAAGACATTCCATCTAATCAACCCCAGTGTTCTTAGTTTAATTTCTCTACTGTATAGAGAAAAACATGGTAAAAGAACTGGAAATCGATAAGTAGAAGATCAAATGGAGTCTCCTTCAAGAAAAAAGAGAAGTCCAATGAGTGACTTCTATACTAGGCCCAACATAAGTATAACTCAACTGGTTAAATCGTGCGATAACAATTTCTTATAATCATGACCACCATATATATATATATATATATAAAGTCGAGGTAAATGACCTTTGATGCAATATACCAACGACTTATACTAAATTATTGTCCCACCTATTTAAAGGTCCCTTATTCGAAATGGAATGATCCCAATTTCCAGTTTGTGATTTTCATAGTGGAGTTGTAGGTCACTCAACTGAAAATTGTGCAATCTGGACCTTGGGAACTAAAAGTGCACCGACCTATGTATAAAATGTCTCATTATTGTTGATATGTTGACATGTTCTAGGAATAATTTTTGTTTTCAATTGTCAATTGAAAGATGCATTCTGCATCGATATCTTTCTTGATCTTATAGCAAGAATGATACAGTTTTTGCTAATAATAAAAAACATCATATCAAGAATTGAATTCAATAAGTCTTATCAAGAAGAGCGTGAATATGTGAGAATTGACCTATTTATTTTACTTTAAAAAATTAATAATGTCATAAACATGCTCCCATGCATAAGTCGTACCAAGACCATCAAATTTCATAGTTGTGTTTGAATTTTTTCTTTTGATTTTGACCTCTTAAATAATGCAAAAAACATTTTCTCCATAATTATTTTGTTAGAATGGCTAGTCGAATTAGTTGACAAGAATCTTGTCCTTGTGTTCCTTTTAAGTCTTATCTAGTAAATATGAGACTTTTATCACACTCTCAACAAAAAAAAGTTTATTACAAATTTTTAAGAGTACCATACTTTTAATTAATATTTTAAGTCAACACATTAAACACTTACCAAGACTAAAATAACCAAATACATCATATTCTAAAATAACAACTATTAATATAATTGACCACTAATTTTTATGAAAGATTTATGAGATTTTATTTCAAAACTAGTTGGCAATGGGAGGAGTAGCCCATTTATCCTCCTTTTGCACAAAGATGAATAAAAGATTTCGCTCCCCATGCATCGTTATAATGTTTGTTAGTTCCCTTATCTTTTGAAGGCGGGATTCTATTTTTGGATCGGATGCTATTTTTTGTTATGAGAGAATTAATCTATGTATATTACAAACCTTTGTAAGATGCTTGCTTTTTTTAGCTCACCATTTCTGGCCGGATCCTTTTTTTTTAAAGGATACTCATTCGAGCCTTGATGTTATATCAAAATTAATTGAATTTCATCTAAAAATCAATTGGCAACAAGGAGTAGCGAGCCTATGTCTATTATAAAAATAGACTTGTCATCCCTATTGTGGGATCCTCGACAGTTTTTAGCCTCTCCCATACATTGACAACGGCATAAAAAGGAAACAGAAAGGAAACAAAAGAAGTAAAATTTGTAGTAGATAATACCTAAAGATTAATACATAATTAAATGGTATAAAACCAACACTGAGAATTGTACAAACCTATCATCATGAATTAATTCTTCGTTTTTTATCAAAAATAATAATAATAATAATTTTTCATTATCTCTAAAAACAACCTGAGATATCCAGCCAGAAACACAACATTACTTTGATAAATTCAAACACTACCATTTTCAGCATTTCTTCGACAGCCTCAGAATATTTGTCAAACAGCCAATACTAATCCAAGCCTCCATCCGTTTCAAACCCCCTAACAAAATAAAAACAAACATACAAATATAAATAATCAAACATCAATCTTTTTGTATGCATAAGATCTGATTGTTTATAACGTTGGGCGGTATATTATAACAATTGCAATGAATCGACGTATATTATTGCTAGCGTTCTTGCTCGTCGCGCTTTCTGACATATCAACAGTCGAAAGCGAGGCCCCTAAAAGGAAAAAATCATCAAAGCCTCTCCAACCGAAACAAGATGAATCCGTTATCGCCTTGCGAAAGTTCCGTGTCGAGATTCACAACGAGCTGAATATGTTTTTGTTGGACAGTCATTGCTACTCAAAAGACGACGATTTGGGGTTGTACGTGTTGTTCCCTGACGAGCAACAAGATTGGTCATTCAAAGGAAATTGGGCTGGGACAACAAATTTCCATTGTAGATTGGAGTGGGAAAGAGGGTTTGTGAATTTTGATGCGTTTTATAATGATCCTAACTTCGTGGTTTACTTCTGTGGCGTGGACCCGATCGACGAGTCAAGTGACGTCTCAGTCTGTATTTGGAACATCAGACAAGATGGAATTTATTTGACTAGATATGATGGTGAACTTGTTTTTCTCCTCCACTGGAATATGATTAAGTAATCAAAATCGAAAAACC
This sequence comes from Momordica charantia, assembly GCF_013281855.1. NCBI lineage: Eukaryota > Viridiplantae > Streptophyta > Magnoliopsida > Cucurbitales > Cucurbitaceae > Momordica > Momordica charantia. The sequence goes on along the minus strand of NW_028275167.1, from coordinate 23,704,365 downwards.
GAGTATAATTAATTATAAAACTCGGCAACAACCTATTTTATTTATATAAATATTTCTTTTTTAATACAACATGTAGGGTGGGGGATTGAACTTACGGCCTCTCGATTGGAGATATATGCTCCTTTGTCATTTATATAAATATTTCAATAAGTGAATATAGTGTTCAAATTTAACTTACTTTTTAATGTACTATTTTATTTTTTATAATTTATATAATCTTTTCGGTTAAATTATAAGTTTTGTCCCTACGCTTTTAGGGTTGTGTCAAATAAATTTTAAAAAGTATATAACTATGTATTAGATTATTCAACTTTCAAATGTTGGGTCTAATATCAAATCATATCTAAAACAACTTGGTATCTATTAAGAAATTTTTTTTTTTTTTTGGTATCCAATCGATACCTTAAAATGTGAAATTGTATTGATACTAACAAATAAAACAGAAAGTATTCAAATAAAGCAAGACCTAAGATATTTCAACTGGTTAAATCGTGCAAAGCCAATTATTTATAATCATGACCACCAAATATATGAACAAGAGGCAAGTGACCTTTGATCCAACATTGATTCCTTATACCAAGTTATTGTTCCGATCCACCTATTCAATTGGTGCCCTTATCCAAAATGGTATGATCCCAATACCTATAATGATTATCATGGTGTAATTGTAGGTCACCCAACTGAAAACTGTGTTACCCTGAATCATCGGTTGCAATATTTATTAAATTCAATTGAATTTTGAATAAGCAAAAGATCCAATTGTCGATAACAATCTAGAACCTTGGAACCAAAATTGAACCGGCCTATGTATAGATGTCTCACTATTGTTGACATGTTATATGAATAATTTTCTTTGTCGTGTATCGATTGAAAGATCCATCTCGGGTTAGGTCTCTTTCTCCATCTTCTAACAAGAATGATACACTTTTGCCTAATAACAAAAACATACAAAGAATTTTATTAATATTCCATGATCCAATTAAGTGCTATCAAAAAAGAGCACGAGAATTTGAGAATTGAGCTATTAAAAATTTATAGACTAGATCATAATAGTGTACTTATTTCCAGAATTTAGCACATTATTAAATTATATATGACCAACAATTAGAAGCAAAATTATTATCGTAAATTTATTTTTGATTCTCTCTAAAAACAACCTGCAACATCCAACCAAAAACAACGAAAGCTTTGATAAATTCGAATACAACCTTAGAATATTTCTCAAACATCCAAGACTAATCCAAACTTCCAATCGTTTCAAATCCCTAACGAAATAAAAGCAAACAAACAAACAATATCAATAATATCAAACACAAATCTATTTGTATGTATAAGGTCGGCTCGTTGGGTGGTATATTATATATAACAATGACGATTTATTATGGTTAGCGCTCTTGTTCTGCCCCAAAAAGAAAACAGTCATCAAAGCCTCACCTCGCCAACTGAAACTAAATGAAACCCTTGTCGCCTTCCAAAAGTTCGGTGTTGAAATTCACGAGTTGCATATGTATTTAAGTTGTTGGACAGCCATTGCATGCATATTTTTAATGAAATATTTTATTAATGGTAATTTATGGGATTTGTAGGTTAAATTAATTACAAGTTTAATCGTTTTAGAGTTGGGTGAAATAGGTCCCTTCTTAATTTTAAAAATAAAAAATACATCTATGAGGTGTTTGAACTTTTAATGTTATGTCAAATAAATTACTAGACTTTAATACTTATCTAATAGGTCTGTGAATTGTAAATTTTTTTTTTTTTAATAGATCTATGATACATTTTCTAAAATTCAAACATCTATTAGATACAAAACTAATCTATTATTCATAAAGTTGAGTTTTGCATCTGATTGTCCCTAATCTAAGATGATTTGCACTTGGAATCACATGATTACTACGTTCCACCACCGATATTCGATGTCACAAGGGATGCATTTTAGCAGGACTTGCCAGAGACGCCTATACAAGTAAGCCAAGTGTTGCGCGGAGACGTTCCTATTCGTTGGATATGATACATGTGTGGTGTAGACAGAGATGAGGTTGCAAACAACTTAGCTTGAGATGATGGCAGCGTGATCGACAAGGAAGATTGCAACGTGACCGAGAAGGAGGAGATCATACAAGGAAGATTGCAGCGCCTTCTCGAAATCAAAACTTCAATCCCAACATGGGACGTGGTTCTTCTGGTAAGAACCGTTTCAATAAAGCAAGGTCTTCTATGAATTTTCCTTCTTTGACTCGTAATTTTTCTTCTACTGGTATTGGACGAGGTCGAGGTCTTCTCCCTCCTGTATCTACTGCAAAGACATCTCAAGAAGCCTTTTATTCGAGAATTCTGTCAAATTTGTTTGAAGGCTAGCCACACTGCTTTGGACTATTTTAACATAATGAATTACAGTTTTCAAGGGGCGTCATCCTCCCGCTAAACTAACAGCAATTGTAGCAAATCATAACTATGCCACACTTGACTCCTCAAATTCTTAGTGGCTTGCTGACTCGGATGCAATGCACATGTTACGACAGATCTAGCTCAACTCAATAATGTCTCTGAATATTCGGGTGATGAACAAATTGGAGTCGGCAGTGGTCAATCAATCATTGCCAATTGTTCATACAGGTAGTAGTGTCCTTCATACACCTACCTCCTCTCTTAAACTTCAAAATCTTCTTCATGTACCAGCCATTTCCTCTAATCTTCTCTCTGTTCACCAGTTATGTGTTTCCTCTAATCTTCTCTCTGTTCACCAGTTATGTGTTGACCACAATTGCTTGATTGTTTTTTATTCTGATCGCTTCTATATTCACGATAAATCTTCGGGCAAGATTCTCTTCCAAGGCCTTAGTCAAAATGGCCTGTATCCAATTCCTTCAATTGATTTGCTTGCTTCTGCATCTTGCCCTTCTTCTATGGTTGCTCATGTTGGCTCGCGGGTATCTTCTACCTCTTGGCATACTCGTTTAGGACATCCAAATGATGTTACACTCAAATATGTTCTTAGGACTTTAAATTTGTCTAATCTCTGTAAAGCATCTACATGCATCTGTCAGCGTTGTATCTTTGCTAAAATGCATCAGTTGTCTTTTTCCATTTCTTCTGGTGTTTCATTGTATCCTTTGGAACTTGATTATTCAAAGCATACTTGGTTCTATCCTCTTGTCCTCAAATTTGATGTCTTTTCTATATTCAAGAACTTTAAATCTCTTACTGAAAACTTAGCTCTAAAATCAAGATCCTTCGCACTGATGGAGGAGGGGAATTTATTAACATTCCTTTAGGTCTTTTCTCTAAATGCACGGCATATTTCACCAAAAGTCTTGTGCATATACACCTCAACAAAATGGTGTTGTTGAGCGCAAGCATAAATATCTGGTTGAAATAGCCATGGCCTTTATGTCCCATGCCTCTCTTCCACTAAAATTCTTGTCATTTAATTTTGCTTCTGCTGTTTTTCTTATTAGTGCGTTTCCCTCTCCTAATCTTTCTAATAAATCACCTTTTGAACCTCTATTCCACAAACCACCTAATTATCTTTTCCTTAAAACGTTTGGATGTGCTTGTTATTCTCTCTTAAAACCATATAATTTTCATATACTTGAGCTTAAGTCCACTAAATGTGTCTTTCTTGACTATCCTTTAGATTGTTGTAGTGATAACCAAAACAAATACTAACAAATTGAAGAAAGAACAAGCTCAGAGAGAGAATGAAGAAGAAGAAGAAACTCAGAATTATAGTGGTTCGACCAAAGTCTACATCCACTTTCGAATCAGAGAGCGAAGTTCTATTATCAGCTTGAAAGTCTTGAAAACCCCAAAATTACAGAGATTTCACGTACACTTCTCCCTTAAAAGTCCCGTGGGACAAAACAGTAAAGTACCCAAATATTGCAACTGTTAAACTCAACTAATAACAAATTTTAACAGCTAAACAACTGAGCCTTGGGTCATGAGGGAAGTACTGGCGGCATGTGAGTCATTAACAAAAGGTCAACAAAACACCCTCTTGATGAGCGTGTATAAACTTATAAGCGAAGACCCAAACAACTCTGATTCGAGTTATTCTTGAACATAAAATGAAAAATAACTAACTCCAACCTTGATTAATTCACACAGATATTTAAATCTTTCACCTGTCAGTGTTTTTGTCATCATATCAGCTGGATTTTGGGAAGTGGAGATCTTGGCTAAGCTGAGTTTTCCATCAGAAACAATGTCTCTAACAAAGTGATAACGCACATCAATGTGCTTCGTTCGATCATGGTGTGAGGGATTCTTTGAAAGTGCTAGTGCACTTTGACTGTCACATAGTATTTCACCTTGTGATCATTAGGATACATCTCAGAAATTATACCTTTTAACCATATTGCTTCTTTGACGGATTCTGATAGAGCTATATACTCTGCTTCTGTAGAAGAAAGAGCAACAACATTTTGAAGTGTGGACCTCCAACTGATCAAATTCCCAAACAGACTAAATGCATACCCTGTCAGTGAGCGCCTCTTGTCAATATCAGCTGCATAATCAGAGTCTACAAAACCAATAATGCTTTCACTGTTAGTTTCGCTTTTGGTATATATCAATCCATCTACAATAGTTCCCTTCAAGTACCTTAGCACCCATTTAGATGCCTCCCAGTGAGCTTTCCCCGGGTTGCTCATAAATCTGCTAATTACACTCATTGAGTGTGCAAGGTCTGGACGACAACAAATCATAGTATGCATTAAGCAGCAAACAAGATTTGCATAAGGGATTAATCTCATCTCTTCAATTTCTGTATCTGTAGTTGGAGATTGAGATGCAGAAAGTTTAAAGTGCTGTGCTAGAGGAGTTTTCACCGTCTTTGAACTTTCCATTCGGAAACGTTTAAGGACCTTTGTCAAGTAATCAGGCTGAGAAATGGTTAAAGAATTTTGAGATCAGTTTCTATTTATTTCCATTCCCAAGATCTTTTTAACTTCTCCCAAATCTTTCATGTCAAACTCTTTTCCTAGCTGGGCTTTTAGTTTATTTATTTCAAGCTTACTATTTGAAGCAATCAAGATATCGTCCACATACAGTAGAAGCCAAATAGAGACTTCAGAATTCGTCGTTTTCTTATATATGCAACAGTCAAATGAATTTTTAATGAAGCCTCTTGATGTGATAAATGTGTCAAATCGCTTATTCCACTGCCTTGGTGACTGTTTAAGTCCGTAAATGGACCTTTGAAGGTGACAAACAAGTTTCTCATTACCAGATTCAATATATCCATGAGGTTGCTTCATGTATATGTCTTCATCAAGACTGCCGTAGAGAAAAGCAGTCGTTACATCCATTTGTTCTAATTCTAGCTCAAATTGAACAACCATCGACAAAAGAATTCTGATGGATGTATGTCTAACAACAGGAGAAAAAATCTCAGTATAATCAACACCCTCTTCTTGGGTAAAGCCTCTAGCAACGAACCTAGCTTCATATCTAGGTTGTTGAAAACCTCTAATATTGGTCTTTATCTTATACAACCATTTACAATCCACAAGTTTCTTATTTTCTGGTTTCTGTACTAATTTCCATGTACTATTTTTGTGGAGAGAATCAATTTCATGTTCCATTGCCTTGATCCACTGATTTGAGTCAACAGAGCTCATGGCCTCTTTAAATGAGTTTGGTTCCTGATGTTCAAATTCTTCAAAACAATTCAAGGCATATCCAACAAAATCTGCTTGTTCATAACGTGCTGGAGGTCTGATTACCCTTTTTTTTCTGTCTCTAGTCAGCTGGTACCCTTGTAAATCATCATCAGTGGTTGGTTGCTCTGTAACTGATTCCACACCCTCTTGAACCATTTCCTCTTGATCATGAGGAGGATCTTCATTAATTTCTACTGATGAAGGTGTAGTATCAGTATTTATATTAGAATCAGGTCCACTAGAATCAGATCCATTTTTGATGTCATTCTCAGGAGTTTGAAGTTCAATTTCAAAATATTCATGTTGAAGTTGCTCAGATTTTGTAGTAATTTCTTTCCAAGGCATGGAATCTTCATCAAATGTAACATCTCTATTTATAATACATTTATTTTCCCCTGGTTCTAATGACCAAAGTTTATAACCTTTTACTCCAGGTGGGTAGCCAAGAAAAATACATTTCTTGGTTCTAGGCTCCAACTTTCCTTGTTTCAAGTGTGCAAAAGCTGCACAACCAAATGTTTTCATGTGATCTAGTTTAGGTGGCTTACCAGTCCAAAACTCTTGGGGTGTTTTGAAACTCAATGCTGTTGATGGACTTCTATTAATGATATAAGTAGCAGTATTCACAGCTTCACCCCAAAACGTTTTAGGTAACCCAGAGTTTGACAACATACATCTAACCTTATTCAAAATTGTTCTATTGAAACGTTCTGCAAGTCCATTCTGTTGTGTAGTCCCGGGAACGGTTAGGTGCCTTCCTATGCCATAAGCCTTACAAAGGCTATTTAATTTTTCATTTAGAAATTCCAATCCATTATACGTTCTTAGCCTCTTAATCCTTTTTCCAGTTTGAGTTTCATCTAGGTTCTTCCATTCAACAAATTTTTCATAAACTTCATCTTTAGTTCTAAGCATAAACACCCATAATTTTCTAGTGAAATCGTCAATAAGAGTGAGAAAGTACCTAGCAACACCGTGACTTCTGACTTTTGCTGGCCCCAAAGATCAGAATGGATGTAATCAAGCTTTTCATAAGTTTTCATGGTTGCTGAAGGAAAAGTTCGCCTGACAGCTTTTCCCAACACACAGTGCTCATAGAAAGATAGTTCCATAGGCTTGTTTCTGCCAATCAGACCTTGCTTAAACAGACTTTCTAACCCTTGCTGACTTATATGACCCGATCTCTTGTGCCATGTTAGAGTATTTTGAAGTAATTTGTCTGAAACAGCATTTACCTGACCTGTCATAGCATTTCCCTGCAATACATATAATCCATTTTTTAAAGTTCCTCTCAATTTGATAGATGATTCCTTATAAACCAGTAAAGAACCATGTTCTGATCTGTAGCTCAGGCCTGCTTTATCCAATGAACCAAGAGAAATTAGATTACGTTTCAACCCAGGTACGAATCTTACAGCTGAAAGAACCTTACAATTGCCATCATCAAGTTTAAACATAACAGAGCCCGTTCCTTTGATTTCACATTCATTGTTATTACCCATCACTACATTACCTCCATCAAATTCATGTAATTCTGTGAAGTAGTGCCTATTGGGAGTCATATGGAAGGTACATCCGGAATCCATAATCCATTCATTTGAATAATTTGAGCCCCCCACCATGAGAACTTCAGCTGATTCATAGCCTTCAAGAACATTTGCAGACACTTTATGATCCTTTCTCACTGGTAATTTTCCCTTCTTTTTCAAGATGGGACAATCATACTTAAGGTGACCCTCCTTGTGACAATAATTGCAAGTCACCTTGGAGCCTTCTTTATGATGTCCCTTTTGATTGAACTTATCATATTGTTTCTGATGCTTATGATGATAGTTTTTAGTCTGCTTATTTCTCATAAAGAGGGCTTCTGAGTCTTTTTTTTCTCTGTAATAAGCTCTAATTCTTTTGAACGAAGAGAATCCAACACAATATCTAAAGTGAGGGAATCTCTACCATACTTAATTGCTGCTTTAACCTCTTTGTATTTCTTTGGAAGTGAATTTAGAAGGATCACAGCTTGGTTTTCAGGACTTAGTGTTTCACTAGCATTAATCAATTCCATACAGACTTTATTGAATTCATCTAGATTTTCCTCAAGCCCCTTGGAAGAATCCATCTTGTAACTGAACAATCTTTCTTTGAGTTATATTTGTTGGTGAGTGATTTAGACATATAAAGTTTTTCAAGTTTGGTCCAGAGTTTAGAAACATTTTTTGAATCACTCACACGCCTCAAAACATTGTCAGCAAGATATAAAATCACAATGCTATGTGCAATTTCTAACATATGAGATTTTTGTTCTTCAGTCATGGATGAGGGCCACTTACTTGGATCGTCCAGAGCTTTTCCCACTTTCTGTTGTATCAGAAGTGCCCGCATTTTTGTTCGCCACAAACAAAAATCACCTCTGCCGTCAAATTTGTCAATTTCTATTCTTGCCGTCATAATGCAAGATAGGGAAGGAAAAAAAATTAGAATACCCAAAAGAGTAGCAAGGCAGAGATTCTTTCAATCAAGAATCAAATGAAAGATTATCAAAGAGATGGTTTCAGAAGGAGCGAACAAAATAAGAGAAAGATTTTTACAAAACACAAAAGAACTTCGAACTAGGATCTCTTTTCTCGACTGGCTCTGATACCAATTTGTAGTGATAACCAAAACAAATACTAACAAATTGAAGAAAGAACAAGCTCAGAGAGAGAATGAAGAAGAAGAAGAAACTCAGAATTATAGTGGTTCGACCGAAGTCTACATCCACTTTCGAATCAGAGAGCGAAGTTCTATTATCAGCTTGAAAGTCTTGAAAACCCCAAAATTACAGAGATTTCACATACACTTCTCCCTTAAAAGTCCCGTGGGACAAAACAGTAAAGTACCCAAAAATTGCAACTGTTAAACTCAACTAATAACAAATTTTAACAGCTAAACAACTGAGCCTTGGGTCATGAGGGAAGTACTGGCGGCACGTGAGTCATTAATAAAAGGTCAACAATTGTAAAGGATACCTTTGTTACAACATGAGCACCGGACGTCTTTATACCTCCCGTCATGTCATTTTTTATAAGTCAAGGTTCCCCTTTGAAACTAATTCTTCTTCTTCTTCTGATTCTTCTTATTCCCAACCTATCACATCTCTGTTTCCCATATTCCTTGATTCTTATAATGATCCATCTTCCCCTAGCTCATCAATTGGCACTGATTGTTCTCTCCATCCTTCTCCTTCTCCCATTATTCCTCATTCTCACTCGACTGCTTCTGAGACTTCTAATGATTTGCATAATGCTCCGGAAGTTCCTTTCACTACTGATGTACCAGCAACTAATCCTATGCAAGTACGTCAAAATTTGGTATTGTCTAATGGTATACTCCCAACTCCTCAGAATGTATATAGTATGCAAACCCGAAGTAAATTAGGGATATCCAAAAAGAAACTGTTTATGGCCACTGTTTCTTCATCCTCTGATACTTCTGATGAACCCCCATCATTCACCAAAGCTTCCAAAATCCCTGTTTGGTGCCAAACTATGACTGAGAGTTTCGGGCTTTGGTACAATAGAATACTTGGTGTCTGACAAAATTACCTACAAGAAAAAGAGCTATTGGGTGCAAATGGGTTTACCAAATTAAGAGACATCCTGATGGTAGTGTTGCCCGTTACAAGGCTCGTCTTGTGGCTAAAGGCTATCATCAAGGAGAAGAAATTGACTATGATGAAATATTTAGTCCGGTCATTAAAAAGCCGACCGTTCGTATTATTCTCTCCTTGGCGGCCCAATTTGGTTGGCCTTTACGCCAACTTGATGTTAAAAATGTGTTCTTGCATGGGGAGTTACAAAAAGAAGTCTATATACAACAACCCCAAGGTTTTGTTGATCCTCTTCGTCCTCACTTTGTTTGCAAACTTATCAAATCCTTGTATAGACTTAAACGAGCACCCTGAGCTTGGTTCGAATGTTTTACCTCTTATCTATTAACTCTTGGGTTTGTGGCCTCTTTAGTTGATTCATCACATTTTTTCGCAAGATGGGTGATTCTGTTACTTACCTATTACTATAGGTCGATGACATTATTATCATTGGGCCTCGCTCTTCATATATTATTGACCTTATCACTCGGCTGCAGTGCCGGTTTGATATGACTGATATGGGATCCTTAAAATATTTCCTGGGCCTTGAAATTTCTTCCGCTGCTCAAGATCTCCTTATGCATCAAACCAAGTATACCAAGGATGTATTGAATCGGTTTGGTATGGCTAATGCAAGGACCTGTTCTACACCTTTAGCCTTGGTTACCTCATCTGATTTGGGATCTCTATGCTCTCGTGATGATACTCGAAATTACAGAACTCTTATAGCTGCTCGACACTATCTTACTTTCATCGACCGGACATAGCATTTGTGGTCAGTAAACTTTCACAATTCATCCACAGTCCTCACGAGTCCCATCTAGTTGCTGCCAAAAGAATTTTGCGCTATCTCAATGGCACTCTTGGTCGTGGTATTTTATTTCGCAAGAGTCCCTTTGCTTCTATTCAACTAATTGCCTATTCTGACTCTGATTGGACCGGCACTCCACTGGATAGGTGCTCCACTACGGACTATGTTATTTTCAAAGGCTCTAATCCTATTTCATGGCGTGCTAAGAAACAAACAACTGTTTCCATATCATGGGGTGCTAAGAAACAAACAACTGTTTCCATAAGTTCTACAGAAGCAGAATATAAGGTCCTTGTGTCTACTGCTGTAGAAATTTACTGGATCCGACAGATTCTTCATGATTTTCATCTCGATGTTGCTGAACCACCATTCTTATTATGTGATAATATTTCTGATATATAGTTGGCTCATAATCCAGTCTTCCGTGGTCGTACCAAACATGTAGAAATTGATTTCCATTTTATTCGAGAAAATGTGGTCCGGAAGGATATTAATCTTCAGTATGTTCATACCTCGTATCAACTAGCTGATTTGCTCACTAAGCCACACCCCAGCGCTCGTCATCTACAACTTTTAAGCAAACTCATGCCTTCCTGAGGCTTCCTTTAAGGGAGGATATTAACAATATTGTTATAGTTCCAATTAGTTGGTTATTACTAATGTATTTTTATCAGTTATTTAATTCTGTTTAATTCTTCACATAGGTAAGCCTATTTTGACCTATAAATAGGTCCGTGTTATCTTTAATAAAAGTGTGGAGAATTACCTTTATTTTTTAATCGGTATTATTTCATGGGTCAGTTAATATTGTATTTAGTTATTTTAGAAAATAAATATATCTAAGTATGGGTTTGTTAAGCCGTTCTAATTTCTTAAACCTAGGTCAAGTTGTACTTGGTTGGTTGAGTTTTAATTTTCTTATAAAAATATATTGTAATTTATAAACAAATTATTTAATTAAAATATTTAAAGTTATCTGTTAAATTATTTTATAAATGTAAATTTTCCCATGAAATTAGGAAATACTATTTTAAGGATAATATTCTACCCAATTTTGTTATCCCACAATTAATTTTTAAAATAAATACACAATTATGTTTGCAAATACTCTTTTGAGGAAATTGCACTAAAAGAGTTTAATCTGAAGGGTGTCAATGAGATAGGAAAACATTTTGGATAACTTGTAATTACATTTTGCTTATCACCATCGTATGAAATTACTTATTCATCCTTCTACAATACATAATATAATTTTTTTTTGTTACTTTTCTTCTTTAATTTTCACTTCATTTTATTATTTACCTTTCATCTCCTACCTTCACTAGTTTTTCTCTTCGTTTTTAAATCAAAATTTTCGATTGATTTTTTTCCTCATTTTTCTCTAAATTCAAATTCAAAATATTTCATTCAAATTTTACAAAATTGCTGACTAATTTAATTCCCACAAAATCTTCATAATCAACCACCGATTTTTTTTCATGCACCCTCGTTTGAGGACTTGGGATTTAGAAGAATTAAGTAGCACTCAAATATTTCAATCTCCAACTCTATTTTGTTATTTTTGGTTTGAATTTTATTTCTTTTTTTTTCCTTTGTTGAGTTGTATTATCTTGTTCCATTTATATTTATTTACTGATTCTTCCTCAATTTTTGTTATGTGCAATGAATAAAACCAAAATGTTTGTTTTCCTTTTCCATGTAACTTCACTCAATCTCTGCCTCTCTCCCCCTCCCTCTATCTAATCGGCTATTTTTCCCTCCTCTATTACTATCGCTCGAGTTTATTTTTTTTAAGTTAAAATTTAATTTAATTGGATTTGGTTTAAAGATTTTGTTTTTGTTAAAAGTAAAAAGATTTTATTTTGAATAAAAGTTTTTTTTTTGTTTTGAAAAACATTAATTCCACGTCCAGGTGAGAAAAAGTGGTCTAGAAAGTTTTTAAAATCAAGAAGTTTTAAAAAAGCCCAAAGTCTTAGAAAAGTAAACCTTTTAAAATAAGATTTAGTTTTTTTCTTTTTTTTTTTAAAGGGAATATTCTTCCTGGAGGTTTAAAAAATGGAGATAAAAAAGAAGTTTAAAAGAAAAGATATTTTAAAAAGAGAGTTGTTTTAGAATAAAATATCTTTTTAAAATCTCAAATTTACAAAATGGCATGTTTGAATAAAAAGAATTTCAGTTTAATTTATTTGATCATTTTTTTAAAAGGAAAGTATTCAAATTCACCACGTTTCTTTTAAAATTAATACAATGAATTTGGCAAAAAAATAAGTTCTTAAAAAATAAATGAAATCTTTTAAAATAAGCTTTTAAGTAATTATAGTTTAATCAAATATTGTGGTGAATAAAATCTCTTTTAAAAATAAGAGTTTTTATTTAGGTGAAGGTAAATTTAAAATTAGTTTCTTTAAACTAGTGAACTTGCGTTTGTCTAAAAAAAAAAAGTAAAAAAAAAATCTTTTTAAAGGAAAGTTTTGAAGTAACCTTCTAGAAAGGTTAATAAAAAGTTTTGAAGAAAATAAGATTTTATTTTTAAACTAAAATTTTAGAAAAGAATTGAAACATCATTCTTGTTTTGAAAGAAAACCAAGTTTGTACCATGAGATCAATTATGTGTCTAACCCTCCTATCTAAAGAGATCCTTTATGAAACAACGTCAGCATCTCTACGTCGCGAAGGCGTTGCGACTCTATCATTGTTTTTTCCCTCTCTCTTTCATCGCTCATTTTTTCCCTCTCTCTCCCCATCGCTCTTTTTTTCTCTCATCTCTCATCTTTTTTTCTCATCTTTTTTTTTCGCTCCTCTCTCTCCTACAGTTCTAGCTAATGCTGGTGAATTTCTCCAATTTTCTCTTGGCGAACCAATAATGGAGATGCGAAATATGAAGATTCTGAAACACAACATTAAAAAATCGTCATAAAAGTACCAAAAATCCTGTATCTATTTCACTCTAGTTCACTATTATTTTACAACATTTTTTTAAATAGATTAAAAGTTGTAAATTACATAGTCACTTTTCGTGACATAAAATGTCATAATTATGAAAAAAAACTCGTGAGCCCAAATAGAGATCATTTTCTTGCTAAAAAATACGTCTCACCATTTCGTAATGTTTAGAATATGTCACAAATGATAGCAAATTTGTTAGTCTTCATGATTTTCTAAAAGTATAGCTCCACCATTTCGTGACGTTTTATAAACATCACAAAAAATATACTTTTCCAACTTACGGTGACGTTTAACAAACGTCATGACAAGCCTCACCTTTTCAAGACAATTTCGTAAATATCACGATAACAAAGTTTATGTGATGTTTTATAAACGTCACGAAAAAGCCAAAAATGTCTTTATCATTCCGTGACGATTCCCAAACGTCACAAAAAATAACTCTTCGTGACGTTTTTTAAACGTCATGGAAGAGTCGGAAATCTGAAGAACTCTGTCTTTTCCAACCGAAAAAGCGCCTCTACATCTTGTGACGTTTATTAAACGTCACGAAACGAATTTCTTGCCAAACTATTCGTGACATTTTTATGTTTAAAAAACATCCTGAAAAGAAAAAAATCTAGAAATCTCCGTTTTTCCCCTCTAAAAACACTTCTTTTACCTTTTTTATTAAAATTTCAACAGTGTTTTACTGTTCATTAACGTCACAAAAACCCAAAATTCTAGTAATGAAATCAAAAGCAACATTGTTATGTATGGTTCGTGGCTTCGTTATCGAGACATTTTGAAAAGTTTTCAGGCTTATTGGAAAGGGAAACTGTCTGTCATTTATTGGAATGACTCTTCATCTTTGTTGCATCCTTGTTAGAAAACTTCCATGGTCCAGAGGCAATAATGACAGAGCAAAAGGTGGGTGACGACAAAGGTGCAGCGACAATCAGCTCAAACACAATTTTATAATTTGTTGAGGCTATCAAGCTTTATTGTACTGAGATTCGCAAGCATCATTTAAGGAATTTTTTTAATCCTTCCTTGCTGTGGAGAATTAGGCACATTTGGAGGTAATTATTCTCCTTCCAATTCTAAATACAACTGCCATAATTTTACTTTGATATTTGATGTTAGGTTTTTCATATTGCATTCTAACACGTCTCACAGTTCAATTTCAAGTTTTCTTCTATAGACTTAATCCGTATACTTTAAAATATAAGTTCATCGTAGCATGTGATGTTCCTTTAAATGAACTACGGAATTTTAATTAAAAAATTTAATGGTGAAGGTGTTTAGACATAAAAAGCACAACATTTTGAAAATACAAAAAATAAATAAAAAAAAAGTCAAGAATAATACCGAAGTTGATGAATTAAAATAAATATTGTTTTTTTGTTGTTATCAATTTTTATCTTCAATGGTTTTTGAGTGTGATCTCTATTGATCAAACTAAGGAGGCCCAAATAATTGTATGAAACACCTATATAATACATCCATGGATGGATAAGAAAGTCTATTTTGATAATTAAATTTGGTAATTCAACCTAAATAAAGTGTAAATAATTTATACAAATTATTCCAATTTCATTAAAAAGTATTGTTGATGTTCATTTTTGGGCAAGTTCCCCGTTGGTGTCACACACCACCGTTGGTGTCATACATATAAATTTAAATTTAATACCAGTGTGGTGTTTTACCGAATGCACTTTGATTAATCAATCATAGAATTTCCAATTTTTTTAATAAGTAACTAGACACAACATCCCATTTATAAACATATTAAACAATTTTAATAGTTCAGGGCTATTAGATATTATTTTGAAAGTTGATGTACTAAACTTTAAAATTTAACCAAATTTTGGTTGACCAACTTTTTTGAAAACACTAGTTTCTCTTAAACACTTTAATGTTTCTTTATTAAAAAAACATTTCACCTGTGTGACTAATGTTCCAAAAGTGACATTTTAATCGAGTTTATTTGGTTACACTAATCCTATCGAAATGTCATATTACCATAAAACGATTCAAAAGTGGTTCTTAGTCAATTACTTTAAAATAGAACATTTGAAAGTTTAGAAAATCAAAATCACTTCAGAAGTCATGTCAAACACACTCTTACTCTTAGTTGCTCGATGCTAAAATAAAATAACATCGAGTTTAGAAACCCAAAACAAAATCAATCACAAAAGTTTACGTACTAAAATAAAATTTAACCCGCTATTATACGCCGAAATGATAATAGACATGTGTGTGTGTTGAGAATGACACTTGACCATATTATAAGAGATGACCCATAAATTGTATATAAAACAAAAAGAAGTCCCACACGGAAATTAAACCCTAAACCTAAAACATAAACATGAGAGATATTTATTGAACACTAAAGATTGGTTTATACCCTTTATGTTACAATGTCACCATCACTCTTCACTTTTGTGTGCCAATTGGATCCAAAAGCTATTGAGTAGAGGTTGTTTGTTTGGGAAACATAACATTATCCCCTTCACTTTCAATTTTTATTTTAGATATTTATAATATGCATATATTGCATTTTTAGAAAACAAAATAAAATAATCGTGGATATCCGAGCTAACTACTCGATTAAAGTACCACGGGATCACTTCTCGGTCGTACAAAACAATGGTTGAATATACTAAATGGTTCTTAATCGTTAGTTCATAAGTTTTGAAATTCTCAACTTTATCCTTAATATATTATAAATTCTTAATTCAGTTCTTCCGTAAAAAAGATCTGTTAAAATTTGTTTATAGAAAACTTAAATGTCATTGCATTATGTTTTATTAACATATTTAAATACCATGGACAATGTCATTTGGAAAAATATATAATAATAATTTTGTTGATGGGGATGGATTATATTGGATTATTGACAAATTTAGTTTTATACAAATTAAAATTTTAAAAGGTTAATAATCAAATTGAAAATTACGTGGATTTAAATCCTAAAATTATATTTGACTTCGTGACCCTACAAAATCATTTAAAGTTTGAATTTAACTCCCTATGGTTTTAATGTTTCGTTTTGGCTTTCAATTTGGTGCCTTAAAAGTTTCAATTTAGTCTATCTTGGTCCCGTGTTTTACCCACTTAAAAAATCCACTTATTTTCTTTCGTTTTTTTTTATTTAGCTCTAAACTCAAATACGCTCAACTAACATGTTACCCAAATAGAAAATGGCAAGGCGAAAAATAAAATTATGAATATGATAACAGAATGCATGGATTATTGTTTGTGAAGTTTGACTAAAAATACAGGGACTAAATTGAAACTCTTGCAATCATAGGAGACTAAATTAAAACTCTTGAGACCATAGGGGACTAAATTAAAACAAGTTCTAAATCTTAAAGACCAAATTGAAATTAAGTCTCAACCTAAGGACCAATTTGAAACTAAGTCGATGGATCAAATTTTTAATTTAACCTATTATAATGTACGAGCTTTTTTTGAGTAATAGTACTTTTTAAACAAAAAAATATTTGGTCCCTATACCTTCACTCACAATTTAATCCATAAACTTTAGTTGGTAACAATTTAGTTTATTTACTTAAATTTACACCAATTAAGTCTATGGGAACTTTAGGTTTCAAAAAATAAAAATAAAAAAGTCTCTGAACTTTAATATGTAACATTTACGTCCTTTTAATTAGTTTAAAATTTGTAACTATTTAATCCCTGTGAAGATGTTGTTAAGATTTGATTCGATTTTTTATATATATGTAGATCGATAAACTGACGAGGGACCGAATCGTATTAATAAACTACAAAGACTAAATCGTAATGTAATAAAATTTGTACTTAATATTGATGAGATTTTCTACGATAAGGATTAAATGGTTACAAATTTTCTAACTACAAGACCAAATTGTTACCTATGAAAGTTTAGAAACTAAATTGTTATCCATTTGAACGTATAGAACCAATCTTTCAAAATAATAATAATAATAATAATAATAAAAAGAAAACAAAAAGGGACGAATCTTTATATACTAAAGTTCATAAACTAAATTGTTATTTCAATCAAATTACATTGACTAAATGTGTTTTTTAACTAAAAATGTGAAAGAAAAAAAAAATAGGAAGTCTTCCCTAAATAATTTATCTTCCTCTTGAAGCGTGAAAAGAAAAATAAAATACTTATCAATTGGCCTCAAAAAGTTGGATTTATTTTGAAAGATAAAAATTTTAAAACTTATAAACAATTGGGAAAAAGTGTCCATAATTGGTTCTTTAACTTTTTTTTTTCATTTTGAAAATAATTTTAGGTAGATGTGAGAATAGATTCATGGTTTCTAGTCCAGAAACGTGTTTGATCAATTATTTTCTGCAAATAGTTTTATATGTATAATTAATTAATTAATTAATAATTGAAGAATGGTAATGGATAGCAAATAATTCTATCATATTTGTAAATATAACACAAAAAATAAAAAGTTACAAATATGAGAATTTTGTAGGAGGGATGTTTAATATTGATAGACGTCTATTATCAACATGAGCATAGCTCAGCAATAATTGACATGTGTTTTTTCTTTCGAGATTGGAGGTTCAATCTCCCATATATATATACATATCACTAATAAACTAATAGACGTATATTACTGATAGATATAAATTCGTCGTAGGAGTCAAATATTTTTATTTAGGTTGGGCTTAAATTTTAGAGCCTCCTTGGAAATGATTTTATAATGAGTGATTTTAATCGAGGAGATTTAATTATAATTGATTATTGATTGTGTAAATATAGTTTTTATATAATTATTTTACCATTTTGTTATACACTTTTTCAAATGATTTTATATAATTAAAAGTGATTTTGAATTATTAATATTTATAATTTTAAATAATTAAAAGTGATTTTGAATTATTAATATTTAAAATTTAAAGAGAGAATTTGACGAAAAGTTAGAGAGGAAAAAAATCTCTAAGGGAGGAATTTCAGGAGAGGCAAAAATTTAGACACAAAAATAAACTTAGAAACAAGATTAGAACTAAAAAAAACTAGGGAGAGATTAAAAAAATTTAGAGAAAATAAACCAAATTAAAAATAAATAAAGTTAGAGAGTAGCATAAATTTTAGAAATGATAAAAAAAAATAACATTTCTCAAATTCTAAGGTAAAAATAATGTGAAATAGAAAGAAAATTTTGAAATTTAAAACAATGGCCATCTTAAAAACTAATTTTTTTATTTTTTTAAAAACCACTTGGGAATCACATCCCAAGAGTTTAATGAGGAATCTAATTTTGAATTCTTCCAAAATCATTTGAAAATCATTGTCCTAACATATCATTTTAAAATAATAGTGATTTTGATAGAGTGTGGGTGATTCTAGTCGAACTAAAATCACTCTAAAATAAATTCTTAGAGACCGTTTGTTTCATAGAAATCCAAGATTTTGTGGGATGGGCATCTGGATTCACACATTTGTTTTGCGGTAATGTAAGATACTCTGATATCTCGGGATGCTCGGATATTCTAGGATACCCATACCGAAGGCATCCGAATCGAAACATGGGTTTCCATGATTCTCATGTTGTTGGCATCCTATATTGACATTTTTGCCCCTTCATTATTTTTTTCATATATTTTCTTTTATCAAATTTCTTTAGTTTTATTTGTAATTTTATAATTTAAATAAATTAATGTACCAACAGCCCTGGAAACCAAATTCCAGACGAATGCAAACAGAAAATGATCAAACATCGCAAGAAGTGTAGCTCCTGACATCACGGAAAAGACAAAGCAGGGAATAGCTTCAACGGCGAAATGAAAAAGGGGGAATCAAAGGTTCAAAAGGAGAGGCCTTCCATCTCTCCCCCTCGCCCGGCTCATTCTCAATCACGATAGTGGCCTCTTGGAACTTTAGGGCTTTGAATGGGCGAGCTTCGCAAAGGGCTGTCTCGGACTTCATTAAATCCAAGAAAAAGTATATCTGATTTTGCTCCAGGAAACTCAAGTCAAAGAGGACGTAATCGAGATGTAAAAAAGAAAAATGGATAAAAAGATGCTGGCAGCTGCAAGACCTATAGAATGAGCTCAGATTCATCCATACCGTTTCCAACCTACCTTGCTTGGTGCATTAGTGGAAAGTCAAATGAATGCCTTATGCAATCAAATATGAAAGGGGTTCTGACTTTACAGGCCGAAAATCAGAGAAGAGGTCTTGAAGATTTCGCGGATCCCGTTGCTGATTGTGATTTGGTTGACCTCCCACTCTATGGCGCTTCTTTCACTTGGTCTAACATGAGGAACTAATAAGCAATTAAGTATATTTATGTATTACCCGTACGTATAAATAAACTTTAATTAAATTATATAATATTTTCATTTACTTTTAATATTTAGAATTGACTTATTATTAATTATATCTATTATCTTAAATACGTAATTTTAAAATAATATTTTTTAACGATCAACCTATCTTTGATATTCTTCTTCTTAAAAGAATATAATTTGATAATATAATAAATGAATTTCACTAAATATAACGTTAATTATATTATTGTTTTTTTTAATATTAACTTTTAATTTGATAATATAATAAATGAATTTCACCAAATATAACATTAATTATATAATTCTATTTTTTTAAATATTAAAGTTGAAATGAAATTTATATTTAATATTAATTACTTTTAAAAAAGTCTTATATTAATATGAATTCTACTCGCATACAAAAATTAATACATCTACGCAATTAATATAAAAAAACCTAAAATATTAAATTAATTTTAAGAAAATCTATTATATAAATGTAAATTATATTATATTAATGTATAAATTATATAAATATTCATAAGGACATTTTTGGAACATTATATAAATTTAGAACATCCCCATCAATATATCCGGCAAAACAAACGTTGTTATCCAAATATTCCAGACATCCTTATATATTTTCGTATGAAATAAACATGGTCATCTGAAGATGCCAGACATCTATAATTCGGGACATCTGAAATTCCAGACATCTGAAAATATCGAGTATCTAGATTCCCAAAAAAACAAACACCCTTAGTGTCATATTTGTAAATCTTTTTAACTTATGTTATATTTGCTATTACTATGCATGTGCCCAATAATAATTTGCTTTGTTATATTTTTTCAAAACACTAAGGGGTGTTGGGTTTGCTGTTTTGCCCTCGTTTATTAAGTCTGGTGTTGTTAAGTCTGTGTTTTAAGTCTCTATTTTGTATTTTGTTAAACTGACTTTATTAAACTTGTGTTCCATGGGTTAACTTTTAATTTTCTTTTAACACAATATAATTTATAAATTAATTATTTTATTTAAATTATTTTACAAAAGTCAATTTTCTTATGAAATTAGGAAATATTATTTTAAGGATATATAAAATATTTTTAATATATTTGTCCATCAAATTTTTTTTCCAATTATTAATTTTTAAAATAAAGATTCAATTATCTATGGAAAATACTTTTAAAATATTTATCAAAGTTTAAACAAGAGTATACAAATTCATTCGACATAAATTTTAACATAGAGAAAATGTTATTAACCATTTATTTAATTTTTCACTATTTATTACTATCTTCAGTAAATTTGATTACTTAATTATTCTAAAAAAAATTATTACTTAATTATCATCAACATAACTATTAAATTTCACTTATTTTTATTTGACAATTACGTTTTATTACAAATTGAAAACCTTTTAAATAATAATTGTTTAAAAACTATTAAGTTAAAAAGAAGATATAAAATTAAAATAAATAATTATACAAAATTATAATATCTTTCATTAATTATGCAAATGACTTTTACATTTTCACAAAATACATAAGAATACTTACATTTTATAGACTTTCCTCAATGTTCATTTCAACCTACATTTTATATGGTTCACCATCAACAACGAACAAACAAAATGAAAAAAAAATAGCTAGAAATATATAGCAAGAACAAAAAAAAAATTAGATTCTTCTCGGATCATTTGAAAAAAAAAATTATCTAAAAAAGTGTCAATATATGAATTAATTATTTATTACATGTAATTTTAATTAAATTGATTTACTTATTTATAATTATAATTATAATTAAGTTATTTCATAATTTATTTAATATATTTAATTAAAAAAATAAATGCATTTTAATTAGGAAAGAGAATAAAGACAAAATATACTGTAGCAACTTTGGGAGTAAAGATTAAGGACTGTAGCAAGTTGGGGACTCGAATAGTGTTTACTGTTGCACCTAGGGAGTGAAATAGTATTTACTATAGCAAACCTGAGTGGAATAGTATTTACTGTAGCAAAATTTTGGTTTATAAAACTATGAAATAAACGAGGGTTACCGTTTTGAAAACGGGGAACCAAACACCCCCTAATTATAATTATTATAACAAATAGTATTAAGAGCTCAAACAACACTCTAATGTATTTCAAAACTTTAACTTTATTTTGAGTTGTTAGAAATTAGTATGAATATAGGTTTAAATCTTGGTTTTCTTTAATTAATACAATAAAATAAGTCAAAGCGAGCATAGTTCAGCGGTAATTGACATACATCTCCAACAAGAGGTTATGAGTTCAATCCCCCACCTTACGTGTTGTACTAAAAAAAATACAATAATATAAAAAATAATTAATTTATTGAAAAATATCATTTTTAGCGAGAAAATTTTAACTAGTCTTTAATTTCGTCAATTAAACCTCAAAATCAAGAATATAATGCTCATTAGCAACAAAATGTTCATCTTCAACTAATTAAAAGCATCAAATAAAATGGAAGGAATTAATACCTACTTACCATACTAACATCCAAAGCTTGTATTAGATCTTCAAGAGAGAACTAATAAAATTGATGTCATTCCAATATTTGTGAACTGAGGTATAAAAATAAACAATTAAGTATCAATAAATATATTAAAATTATAAATTTTATTGAGAAAAATAGTATTTATTAGTTTAAATGATAAATAAAATTTTAAAAATTGTACTTCTTGTACTAAAAATATTATAAGAAAAGCTAATAAATACATATTAACAATAAAAAAAAAAATAGTCACAAGTTGGATTGGGTAATGTCAGCCCATTTGGTAAGTCACAGCGGGTTTCCATATTTTTATTTTTTGTTTTTTGATAACTTATTCTTTTTTTTTATTATTATTATTTTTCATTTTTAAGAAACATTATTAAAGTTGTGTAGAAGTTTTTGGAAACAAACAAGGTGAAGTTTCTTGTTCATCGTTCATCTTTCTAGTTTTTCAAAACGTACATTACTTTATAATTTTTTACTTATAAAATGTATATTAAATATCAAAAAATAAATAAATATAATATAAAAATTTTGAATATTTAATTTGAAAAATTAAATTTCATATAAAACTTTTACTTCTTTTAATTCAAAATTTTAGAGAACAAGAAACAATAAACGGTTGTCAAATATGTTTCTGAAACTTTTTTAATAAAAAATAAAAAATAACAAACAGCGAATAGAGTTACCAAAAGTTATTTTATTCTTTTGAGGGATAAGAACGTTATGGAAAAGGCCTAATGAAGTGAAGAGACAACTTTTTCTTTTCTCCACACCAAAAGAAAAAAAAAATAGTTAGTGCTAATTATAACTTCAAATTATTGAAGTTGGCTTCATTTTGTGGGGTGTCATGTGTCATGTTTCCTTGTAATTCAATTCTGAACTATATACCATAAAATAAATATATTTTTTTATATATAGCATAAAATTTTAAATTTTACAGAAAATAGTATAATCCAACTAAAATTCAAAATGTAAAATCCTTCCCAAAAAAAATTACACTTATACTATATTTGAAAAAAAAAAAAAGTGACACTTTTAAATATACATAATAGATTTATCCACAATCTTTTAATTTGCTACACAAGGAACTTTTTAGTAGCAATAATCGTAACATTTAGAACATGATTAGAGACAAAATTAAAGCTAATTAAGAATCTAGGGTATTTTAGGGAAAAATTAAAACCAAATAAATTATACATTCTTGGCTAAAAAAAAATTATACAAAATATTCTTAACATGTACGTGTAGTTGATTCCAATTTCATCTAAAAAAAGTTTTTATTTTATCCTAACCTTTTCATTTTTGTTTGGTATAATTTAACCTAAAACTTCAATCCCATTACATAATTACAATCAATAGAGAAGAACTAGCTAATTTGTCATTTTAGGTTAATATTTTAAGTACTTTTTTCTATTTATGATTTTTTGTAGAACGTTTTTGTAGTAAACACTTTTTAAAAATGAATAAAACTATTCTATCCACACAAAATAATAATACTAATAATAATAATTAAAATGCTTTTAAGAATATACTTTGAGAGACCATCTTTACCATATTCTAAAGAGTTAAAACGTTTCCTAATTAACTTCAAATATGTATATTTGACTACAATTTAAAAAAGATTAAGCTTATGAAATCTATTATACCTAAGTTTTTCTAGTTTAATTTTTTTATATAAATACACTTTTAAAATTTTAGCCAAATTTAAATAATACATATTGTTGATGTATGAATTTCGGTCCTCCGGTTCTCCTCTTCGCACACACCTAACTCGATAATTTAGGAATGATACATGCACAACCAAATCGACCTAAACCGGTGTGACCTTAGTCACACGGGACTCCGATGCCTAAGTTAGCAAGGAAAAGTTGAGAAAGCAATGAACTGGAGATATTTACTTGCCTTTTTAGGGTTGGACCACACTGCTACTTATAGTCGTGAAGATGATTTCAGAACCTTCCGTAGCCAAACCCTAATTTAGAGTTGCAGGGCCCAAGGGGAATCGTTGATCGCAGGTGGGAGATACACGGGCTAGGTCGTGGGCCGAGCTCGGCTCGGGGCCGAGTAAGGGTCGGGACGAGCCCTGCTCGGCCCTGTTGGTTCTCTGCCAATCGCCTTTTCCTCATTCCTCTACAGCTTGGCCTTTTGTCAATTTTCCATTGCATAACAATTGCCCCTACTCCCAAGCCGATGCTTCCGATTTTATCTTCGTCTTCTTGGGAGTATAACTTTTGTCGTGACTTGTCTTTCCTTGTCAAACCCGTGATCGAGGAGATCACGAGCTCCTCGGGGTCCGCACCGAGCATGCCTCGGTTTTTATGGTCAAAGATCGTGGCCCGAGCCTATTGAGCTGTCACTGTGGGACCCGCGAGAACCATAGTCGAATTTTCCCATCTTCACGAGTAGATTGATATTGATTTTCCCTTTCATTGCAAGACCCGAGGCCGTCAGCCATGCAATTGTCGCATCAACTGTAGACCCGTGACCTAGAGGTCATGGGAGTGTTGGGTACCGAGCCGAGCACGCCTCGGTCTGTTGGGTAAAGACTTCAAGACCGAGAGCTGCGCCTTTGAGTTGAAGGCTATTTAAACCCCTTCATTCTCTCTATTTCTTGGCAACCTCCTTACAAAGTATTCTTTCCTTTACCTTGCTTTTTGTTGTGTTTTCTCTTCATGGCTGATCTTAATTTCGAATGGACCTCCTCGGATGATGGATCGTCGTCGAATCCTTCGTCTGAATCTCGACCCTACCGTCCGTTCTGGGTGGATAATTTCACTCTTACGGTGAGGGACTTGCGTCGCTTGCGTTCAAAATACCGTATCCCAGATTCAATTAGCCTTCGTCTTCCGAATCCGGGAGAGAGTATCAATGGCTCTTTTCCCGGTGAGGTTGTATTTTATGCAGCTATGTTCCAATTTGGAGTCCCCCTACTGTTGCCTCTTTTCCTTCAAAACTTTTTAGCTTCCAACCAAGTAGCTCCTTCCCAAATCGTCTCGAATGGGTGGTCTACTTTGATCAGTTGCTTTATTTTGTGGTCATATCTCAGGGGCGAGCACGCTCAAACTACCGCGGATTTCATATCCCTTTATTATCCCAAACACAATCCCGAGGATAACTTTCATTTTTATGTTAGTTCTCGGAACCAGGTTCTCGTTACGGGTCCTTCCTCAGTGAAGCATTGGAAGAACAAATGGTTCTTTGTTGGTGGCGATTGGTTATCCTGTGACGAGAGAGGATTGTTCTTTCCCGTCCCGACTGAGTGTAGGGAGTTAGGTAAGTAGATTCCCGAACTCTATAGGGACTTTCGTAGATATCTATTATGATATTTCTCTTTCCTTATTAACAGTTTCCCGTAATTGTGAGCTTACTATCGAGGCATTCAATTTCAACCATACTGTTATCCAGTTATCAGATACCGAGCGTTGGGGCCCAGATTTGGTTAAGGAGCAGAACTTAGTGGACTTTGGCTTGGCTCCCCCTCATAACCCTCTAGGTACTTGTTGAAATCTTTTCTTCATTTTGCGTGAAAGTCGATTTTTACTTTTATCTCTACTTGTAGAAATGTTGAGACGGAGCGCTTCCCTGTATGAAAGAGAACGCCGCCGAAACGTTTGGAATTTGGGGGCCGACTCTAGCCGGGATTCGGATATCGAAGTGACTGACTTGACCGAGGAAGGACCCCCTTCTCAGCAGGCTCGATCCTCCAAGCCTCCTACAGTCCCGAGGCGTTCCGCCCAACTTCATGGGACGTCTATCCCGTCTTCCCCTCGAGGTCACCTAAGGAGCTCCTCCCAAGCTTCAATCTTCCCTTTCTCTGGCTCGTATAGTGCTGATGTTGATGGGACAGCCTACCTGGAAAGGGCATTTGGCCTTTGGCAAGGGCTCGGAGACTCATCGATCGGGTCCAATTTTGGCCTGTCAAATCCTCAGCACAACATCAGTACGTGTCTTAGCGATCTTCACCAGGTGAGCACTTTGTAGCTACAAGTATTTGTCATAGCATCTTTCCCTAACGTCGATTTCTGTCCTTGGTAGGTTTTCAATGGTCTAGTGGTATTCTCGGGTCGAGTTGCCAATGAAATTAATCACCTCTGCTGCCACTACGCTCCTTGGGAGGAGTTGAATCAGGCTCTTTCTTCCTTGAACAAGCCAACAGTCTCCTGGAGAGTACCCAATGTAAGTTGGAAACAGAGAAGAGAAAATCTCGAGATGAGCTGGCCAACCTACAGAAGAGACTTGACTGGGGAATTCAGAAGAGACTTGGCTGGGGAATTCAGAAAAACTCAGGATTATGTCGATCTACAAAATTCTGCCATGGAGTGCGACGTTTCCTAATCCCTTCGCCAAATTTCTAACAAGTACCCTGATATTGACTTCTCCTTCTTCCCGGAGCGTTTTAGAGCTGAGCGTGACACTCCTGACGACATGGATGACGATGACGAGGTAGTCTGAGAGGGTAGCAAGTTGCTTTGCCTGTGTTTAGCGTTTTTACAAATTTTATGTTGTTGCTTTGTCACTATCTTCACTTGTATTTCTTTTTGGAATCATCAATTAACCCTCTATTGCCAACAATTATTGGCTTACGGCTCTAACACTGATGGAGCTGACTTTGTTGCCTCATTTTCATAGGTTTCTAACCCTTTGGCTATAGCCAATGGTTTTATACCTGCTGCCGTTTGGCTTTTACTCCATCTTATGTTTTAACCGTGCTAGGTCAATCGACCCGCTTCTGGTTTGGCCGTGTTGAGATTGTTTAATTGTTCTTTCCAAATTTGTCGATTAATGTAGGTTTGTGCCTCATCGCACCTTAAGTAACATAAGAGAAGAAAGTCGAATCTGGCAACGGGTCTAGCCCTGGTTGGCACCGAGCAGGGGTCGGATCCTAGACCTATTCGGCTTGGGCTGGTTTTACCAACTTGCGTCGTTGAGTCTTCTGATCAAGACCTGTCGTTTATCTTATAACCATGTTGCCCCCTACTCTCAAGGTAGTGTATTGTCGATATTTGCTCCTTGAGAGTATGTTTGTAGATGAGGCAAGGTGTTTTATCAATGTCGCTTGGCATTCAGGTTTGGATTCGAAAAACAAAGTTGAATGGGAATCTGGATAATGGATCCTTTATTGAATATATAAAAGAAACAATAACCTGAAATCTTGTTAAAAGTAGAAGAAGAAACAATCTTAAATCCATCATACTTGAAAGGAAAGAGGAAAGAAAAAATCAATGGCGACCCGTAGTAGAAGCCTTGTCATTGCCCCTCATTGAAGTGTAGTAGCACTCACGCGACACTCGTTGCTCTCCTTTAATTTCTCCTACTCCACCAGGTGTTGGAAATTTCATGGATTGGTGGTATGTGGATGGTATCGCTCTGAGCATGTGCATTGTCGGTCTTTCCAATATTGTATTATAGGAGGATGTATAGTCGACGACCAAAAAGTCCACCATTCTTGTGATACTTTTTGGCTCACTTCTGAACGTTATAGGCAACTCTATTCTCCCCTTGGGAATGATCCGTTCTCCTCCAAATCCTATCAATGGTGTCAGGCTGCTCTTAAGCACCTCTTCTCCTAAATCCATGGCTTTGTAGGCTGTCAAGGAGCTGATATCTGTTGAGCTACCCCCATCCACCAAAATTCGATGCACTTTTGCGTTGGCTATTTTCAAGGTAATAACCAGCGCATCGTTATGCGGGTGGAGGACGTGAGTCGCCTCGCCCTCTGAAAACTCGATCTTCATAGACCGGTCCGCAACATATGCATGGTAGACCTCACTTTGTCCGAGGCTCGCCCTAGCTTCTCGTACGTTGGCCTTTCTTTTTCTCCCGGACTCTCTCTCTATTGGGCCTCTCATTATCGTTCGAATCTCTCGAGCAGGTGACTTGTCGTTCTCGCCATTTTGTGTCGCTATAGGGTCCGGATGAGCCCTTCCACCTCTTCCTTGAGGTCAAAACAATCCTGAGTTGCATGGCCGTGATCCTTGTGGAAAAGGCAATATCGACCTTTGCTTCTTTTAGTCGGAGGTGCCTTCATCCTCTTTGGCCATTTGAGCAACCTTTGGTCTTTGATCTCCATTAGTACTTGCTCAAGTGGAACGGTAATTGGCGTAAACTTTTCGAATTTTCGAGGTGGATCTTTCTGGCTACTCTGATCTCTTTTCTTTCATCTCGACCCCTGTGGCTTATTTCCCGACCTTTCTCTCTTCTGGTCGGACCGTTTTCCTTCCGGCTCCCTCTTTGAGTAAAAGAATTCACCAGCGTTCATATACTTCTAAGCTCAGCTCAGCGCCTTTGAGAAGGTGCTTGGTCTCTTCTTCCCGAACGAGAATGCAAGTGCTCATCCCTGATGTCGGACATGAAGACCAGTAAAGATATAGTGTCTGTGAGGCCCTCCATCTACATCTTTTCCTCGTTGAACCGAGCCACATAGTCGTGTAGGCTCTCTATCGCCCTTTGTTTAATAGTTAAAAGATAAGCCATGGGTCGGCTCTAACTCCGTCCCCCTACAAACTGGGTTATGAACGCCCTAGCCAGACTTTTGAAGCTCGAGATTGAACCTCATTATAATTGTCAAAACCATATTCTGGCCAACCGATTCAATGTGGTCAATAACACCCGGCATCTGACCGCCTCTGACACCCTGTAGATATCCATCCATTCTCGATAAGCATCTAGATGGTCCATTGGGTCGGCCGTCCCGTCGAATTGTTTCACCGTGGGCAGCTAAAATTTTGGAAGGACCTTCTCCTTCATGATCTCCTCCGTAAATGGTGAGTCGGCCTGATCCAGTAGTTCTTCGAGGTCAAACCTCTTCTCTTTTTGGTTTTGTCGCTTCTCCGACAACTCTGGCCGATCCGTCGGTTTGTCTTTGTCGAGGTCTATCGGCTCAGAGTTTCAGTTATTCTGGTTGTTCTTGCCCCCATTTGGTATCGGAGATTTCTGCTGTTTTTGCTCTTTTGGGAGTCAAAAATCCGGGTGCGTCGCCGGGTGTTTCCACCTATCCTCAGCTTGCTCCTTGCACTGTTTTTTGACTCTTCAGTCCCACTTTCTGCTGGACCCTTCCCTTTCCTGGGGTCTCTGACAAGGAGTATCTCATCGAGCTTTTGTTGTTCGAATTGTTGAAGGACTTAGGTCATGCGTTGAAGCATGCCCTCCACCTTGTCTTCCAGGACTGCGAGCTGCTTTTGGAACGGCTCAGGGGTCGTTACTACATGCGTCTCGGGCAACCCTTCCTGACGTTCCGGGTTCAATCGGCTGGTCCCATCTTCGGGTCCTCCGACCTAGGGGTCGTCCAAGTTTAACCTCCTCTTGGCAGAGCAGTTGTCATCAGAGCATCGTGGACTCCTTTCGGGTGTCATGTTGATCGATTGGATGCCTTAAATCGTCCCCACAGACGGCGCCAATTGTTGATGCAGAAATTTGGCCTCCTAGGATTCCGCCAAATTCGCACCAGTCTTCTAGAATAAAGGGATCGACGAGACCTACAAAACAGAATAACACTAAAGACCGGTGTGGCTCTTACCACACAGGCTCCGATGCTTAAGTCAGAATCAGAGTAGTTGAGTATAAAGTGTAGAGTGTTATGAGCATCTCAAATAGTAGGGATTTGTAGCATACCTTTAGGGTTTGACTTACTTCCCTATTTATAGAGGTTGAATCCTAATCCTTCTGGGGATATGGAATTCTCTGAGGATATTTTCCCCTGAATCTAAGATATTTTTCCTTCTGAATCCCTTAAATAAAGGGAATTGAGATTTTCTGATCCATAACACATATATGTTTTTGGAAACTAAAAAATAATTGAAATTATATTAGAAAATAAAGAAAAGTGCAAGTAAGTAAGGCCGAGTATGATAACTATTTTGGTGTCATTTGATAACAATTACGTTTTTAGTTTTCTGTTGCAAAAAATTATGCTTGTTTTGTACAGTTTCATAGTATTTTCAAAAAATTATGCTTCTTTAAACTCTTACCAATTTTCAAAAACAAAAACTATTTTTTTTAGTATTTAAAATTTGACCTAGATTTTGAAAACAGTGTCAAAAAGCATATGGCAAAAAAAAAACCTTGGAAAAGTAGTATTTATAAGTTTAATTTTCAAAAACAGAAAATCAAAAATAAAATAGTTATCAAACGGGCTCTCAAATAGTTATCAAACTAGTCTAAATTTTTAGATTTCGGTTTTTTAAATTGAAGCTTACAAGCATACCTTCTCAAACGTCTTCAAAATCTGACCTACATTTTGAAAATTAAAAGGAAAAAAAAAAGTAATTTTAAGTTTTTTTTTTTGTAATTTGACTACGAATTCAAGTATTTTAAGAAATGTAAAAATTATAGTAATGAAATTGTGAAAAAAATAAACACGATCATTAAAAATAGAAAACTAAAATAAAATAGTTATCAAATAAGTTTAAATAAACATGATTTAAAAAAATAAAAATAAAGATAAAGATATAAAAACCAAAAACAATAACAAATCCAAGATATAAATTTCAAATTCTTAGTACATGCCAACAACAACATTAGTTTTGTTTGGGGTAGTTACAAATATGGCAAAAAAAATTAAGAAAATAACAGCATCTACATTTTAAATTTGCAAATATAGCAAAATTTTTAGAAAAAACGGAGGTCCAATAATAAAATGTCAAACTTACCCTCGTAGCACTGATATACCATTGATATAGCACTGATATATATATGATTTATACTTGATATGATTTACTACTGATATACAAGTGATCTATCATTGATATAACTATGATATCTACTAATATAATTTCTTATATGATTATATTATTTATTATTTATTGATTTACCACTAATATATTTATAATATATTATTGATATACTTTTGATATACCACTGATATAATACTGATATACAACTGATTTACTTCTGATATATCTATGATATCTACCAGTATAATTTCTAATATGGTTTACCACTAATATACATATGATATAACTATGATTTCTGCTGATATAAGTTCTTATATGATTATATAACCATTGATTTACCATGCTGATGTAACACTTATATATATGTGATCTATACTTGATATGTCTTTAATTTATCATCGATATAACTATGATATCTACTAATATAACTTCTCATATGATTATATGATTTACCATTAATATAACTTTGATGCATATGTGATATATACTTAATATGCCTCTAATTTACCATTGATATAATCATGCTATCTAATGATATCTATTGATATCTAACATTTATGTATTTGTGATCTACTGATATCTACTGATATATATCATATATCAGTTACAAATATATTTAGTATGTCACTAATATACATCAGAGATACATCAAATGTATATCAAATAAGATATACATAGGTATATCATTACAAATATATTTTGTATATCATAAATTAGAGGTACATCATATGTACATCAGATGTATATTAGATATATAATACGTACATCTGATGTATATCAAAGGTACATCGAATATACATCAGATGTAGATCGAAAGTATATCAGAGATATATCGGACATATATCATATATACATCCATCGAGCGTATATCATATATACATCCATCAGGCGTATATCAGATATACATCGGAGGTATATCAAATATCATAAGGGTAAAACTGGAATAATAAAAATTTCGAAAATAAAAATTCAAATATTTTGTCATATTTGCAAAATACAAGAGAGGTTGATATTTTTGTAAATATGTATAAAAGTTTAGCTACCCAGTATAATTTCCCCCCTTTTTTTTTAGGAAAAAATGATTAATAATGCTCTTGTTATCATTGAACATGCTTGCATGTGTATATTGGATGCTATGTAGCATTCGGATCCATCATAGTCATCAGACATTCTTATTTTATTTTTAAAATACAATTATTGTATATTTATTAAAAAAAATTAGAGTGAGAATATTTAGTGTATTTTTTTATTTTAATGGTATTAGCAACATCCAAGAAAGTTCTAATAGGGATTAGGATAAAGTTTAATAAACTTTAAATTCCAAGAGATTTAGATTTTGAATTATAAAACACTTAATAAAAATGGAATTAGTTTTAAATTGTTAAATATTTTCTAAAAATCTCCTAGAGGTTATTAATTTTAATTATTATTAGTTAACGACCAGATAAAGTTTAAGATTGTGATGTTTATGTCTTATATTAAGGGAACACCCCTACATGTGAACTTATTCGAGAGTTTAATTGGATACCTCATTTTATTTTCGATCAGCAAACTCATTAATATAAATTATTTCAATTAGCAAAAACTTATTAATTCATATTGAGATTAATATAACTCAACGTAAATGTTGCAGGTAAAAGATTAAGATACTTAGATTAGGTAGCTTAAACTATCTAAATTGAAAGAAAATCCATTATTTTTTAATAATTAACATAAAAATTCACAAAAGTGAGATCTTGTACCACACTTTTCTATCACTCTTGAAGTATTTGCATGAATCTTTTTTTTTTCTTATAAGAATTTGCATGAATCAATGTTAAAATCTCTTGAAAAATAATACCGTCTTTTTTTATTCGAACTTTCAATTTTTTTGGTTAAAAATATATGTTTTAACCAATTAAATTATGCTCAAGTTAGAAAAAAAGAAATAAGAAATAGATCATAGATTTATTTTTCCATACTTATTGACAATAAAACCATAGGTCTAGAACAATGTGCCACACCCATTAAAAATTCATTAAGATATTAATAACTTTCTTGAAGAAAAATAACTAAATAGTATAAGAATATAATTTAGTTCTTGTGATACAGCATTTTGTTGAAATTACCTAAATTCAGGAAGAGAATATACTTGACCTACTTTACAACAATAGTTATTTTTCATATTGGATTTTCAAATCATCGAATATATAAAAATTTAATTGATTTTATTTCAAATTAATAGAAAATGATCGCTCTGTCACCTTAAATAATATTTTCTTTTTATTAGTATGACTAACATAAAACATTATTTTTTTTTATATACCAATTACCGTTGAGCTATGTTCGCTTTGATACTAACATAAAATAGTATTCGTTGTTTTTTTTTTTCTTTTGAGGTAAAAATAGTATTGTTATTAATATACCATGATTAATATTGATCTTCATTTATACTAGATTACTGTCATTAATTACAATCGATATGGTTGAAATTATTGTTTGACATGAACGGTAGTTCTATTCAAAATTTAATAGCGGTGAAAAAATCATTCCTTTTTTTTTCTCTTCTAGTTGCCTTTTTAACTTTGTTGCCACAATCCCTAAGGAAAAATGATTGGGTTGAGATAAATTTGGGCCCATTGCCCATAAGTCTAGCAATCCCTTTGCAATAATTGGTAGTTCATATTCATCATATTCTAACCCAAGTGGTGAATTTTGCCATGCAATTAATGACCATAATGCTAGAAAGTTGATTAATAATTGTCTAACTTCTTTTTTATAACCAGGAAACAATATTCGGGCATCCGCACTCATTCTAAGACTCAGACTCAGGAGATATTAAGGAATTTTTGTATTAAGTTCAGCCAAAATTTTGAACATGAGATATGGTAGGTGATACTATAAGGCCACATGCCCTTGACAATGGACCGACCTTTAGAAATATTGTCAACTTTTATAAGTTTGAGGAACCTAGAGTTCGCTTCCAAAAATATATAGTCATTCCCACCCCTCACATCAATCTCACGGGCCTTTTATCCATATTCTCATTCGATCACAGTGGCGAACAAGTAAAAATCTACTTTCTTTGAAAAGTCGTAGGTTTAAATCTAATTCACCCTCACGTGTTATTAAAAATGAGTAAGCATGTCTGCTAAGGAACAAATAAGCTCCCTGATGAAGTACGAATCCGAACAATCGACACGTCATCGTTAATCGATAGCTCGACTTGGCGCATACCCGTAGGGGAGAAAGTTCGGCGGTATACATCCAAAGCATACCAAAAAATCCTTGCTGAACAGTACTTCAACCCTCGAATAATAACCACTCAACTGTATCTCCAGTCTCCCGACGTAAATTTCACCTGAAATCTCAAAAATAACTGTTGAGTTGGACACAATTTTCGTAAGTGATCCCAACGGTCACTTCTCTCAAATAAATATCGAAACATCAAGGAGGGAGGTATGCAAACTTTTTGAATTAAGAACGATCACTCTCTAGAACTCAAGACTAACAAAAAAAAACTTTCGGATTGCTAACTCCTTGTTTTGCAAGTTCTTCTTCGAGTGTTCTTTAAGACATTAATGCTTTGGTCAATTTTTGGCTAAAACGCCTCTACTTGCCACCTACTAATTTTAAAGCAGGTCAAAAAGGGGATTATTCTAATTTGATTTCACTTTATTTTATTAGATTTTTTATTTTTCAACAATTTTTATAAGGTAAAATAAAGTAATTATTTTCCGTAAAGTAAGATATGAACATTTATAGATAATTTTCAATTCAGAAAATAGGGTAACAGTTATCCTTAAAAAGTATATTTTATATAAGTGTATATTAAACTAATGATCTAAATAATTCAAACTAAACCAAGCTCAAATATTACCTGATTGTACTATTACATGACCTAACTAAATTATTTGAGTAAAAAGAAGTGCAACTAAACATTTGGGTTAGATTCATATTATCTTTAACCCAACCCAATTCGATGAGTTGGTTCACAAATTCGTGTATCGTACATAAAACCAAAACAAAGTACAAACAACAAAAGTGTGATAAGGATCCCACGTCAAAAAGATCAAAAGGTCTAATAAAGTTTATAACATACATGACCTACTTTTCTCATGCCCCAAAATCCTTACAAAATTCTCATAATGCTATTGTGTTTTTCTACCAATCTCTTAAAATAAACAAAATGTTAGACACGTATTAATCAAGGCTAATTGATAAACAGATATTTCACAATCCTACCTTCCAAATTTGGATAGCTTCTTGTGATCTCCTATGATGCATGTGAATCACAATTGAGTACTTTCTTTCTTTCAAATAACTGACAAAAATTAGGGTTAACAAAAGAGGAAACAAACAAAAAGGACTTTAGGATTCATCTCCCAAACCTCCACAATGAATTAAATATATGTATGCTAAGAGAGCCATTTTCATTTTCAACCCCCTTATACCAAAAAGGGCAATTCTATTTTTATTATTTTTTTTTCTCAATTTTGCCCTTTACTTTATAAACCCACATGTAATTGGATGTGTTCCACTCTAGGCTTTGTGTTGCATTATTATTTGTCTTACTTTTGTGAGAAAAGACAAAGATGGATTTTGTTTGCTATGTGCATCCCCCAACTTTGTCTTCATCAAAAAGTTTCCAAGATTTTTTTATTTTTACTATTAAATGGTGTTATATCTAAAAAATCTTCTAAGCAAGACGGCGTAACAACAGAATGTAAGCATTGTCATATTGTTGAAATTGCTTTAATCTTACCTTTTCTTATTAATCGTATGCCCACTCACAACTAAGAAAACCAAATATAGCAACCCGTTGTCTATGACATTTGCCTGTGGGTGAAAGTGATATGAATCAAATCTTCCTTTTAGAAATTTATAATTGGCATTATTTGAGTGTGATAAAATGTGTGATTGTGCTTGTGGGTATATTTTTAGCATTTTGATAAGTATTTATTTGGGATAATTTTGATTTGGCTAAGAATACAAAATATGGTTCTATATTTCGTATTAATGACACATCTGCTTTTTGTTAATAAATTTTAACAATTTTGTTAACCAAATAACCTATTTGAGAAATTTTATTACATTTAAAGGTATAATTGAGAATTTTTAAAAATTAAAAACTAAATTGAGAATGAGCTAAAAGATTTAGGATCACTTAATTATAATTAGCCTTTAGTTTTTGGTTGTTCATTTTAATGAATAACAAAATTACTTTCGTAAATCATTGTAAGTTTTTTTTCTTTGGCCGATATGAACACAGCTTCAACTCTTTGAGAATCAGAATTTCAAATCCC
Source organism: Momordica charantia (assembly GCF_013281855.1). NCBI lineage: Eukaryota > Viridiplantae > Streptophyta > Magnoliopsida > Cucurbitales > Cucurbitaceae > Momordica > Momordica charantia. The sequence continues at coordinate 23,668,575 of NW_028275167.1, read as the reverse complement.
AACCCATTATTGAACTGTAACATTGTAAGTTATTTAAGTCCTTGAAATGTTTTATCAATGTGTGCAAATTTTAAAAACTAAAAGCCAAGCTAAACTTTAAAACTTTTTTAGTTTTCAAAATTTTAAAATCACCACACCCCCTCCTCTTTAATATATTTTGTCTCTCCCTAACTTTACCTTAATTTTTTCCTAACATATCAGGACCCGACCCGTTTGATGACCATTTCGTTTTTGGTTTTTGATTTTTGGTTTTTAATTTTTTAAAAATAGGATTGTTTGATAACTAAAAATGGTTACCAAACATATTTGGTTTTATATTTTTTAAAAACAAAAAACAAAAAATTGTCATCAACGGAAAAACTAAAAACCAAAACAGAAATTGTTATCAAAGCGGCCCTAAAAACAAAAAAAAAAACGAAAAACCAAATGGTTATCGCCCTTAGCTTTTCAAATATATATTTCCATCCAACTCTTATATCTCTCTCTAAACATATTTTTCTCTATAATTTTTTTCTCTCCCTTTCTCTATAATATTTTTATAAATATTAATAAAATAAAGATAGCATACTTGATTCTTATAATTAAAAAATGAAATCATGATTTTATTACCATTATGTATTGGATAAAAAATTATTGTTAAAAAAAATGGTCCTTTCTCCCTTTGAAAAGAAAACTTTTGGTCTAAATAACATAGAATATTAAAGGATATTGTACATGTTCACAGTATATATTTTTAGAAAATAGAAAAGTAAACCAACTTAAACATAGCTGGTTAAGGAATATATTCTTGATAAAAAAGTATACATATCGTTGAACTAAAAAGACAGAAAACAAAAAAAAAGGTGTAGTTGGGTTTTATTTTTAGAAAAAACAAAAATTCAAAATACTTTCTTTTAAGAAGAAAAACTTTTTAAAAAATTTAAAGAATTTAAAATAATGTGTTTTAAGGTTCAGATAATTTTTGGGAGTAGCGACCTTTTAAGTGAAGTATCTTTTCTATAAATACTTTTTAAAAATAAACTAATTAAATATAGCGAGTATGAACATTATGTTCATTATGACTTGAAGCCACTTTTCATAACCATTTCAAAAATGTATCAAATTTATTCAAAATTCTCTTCGGTGAAAAATTTGTTTTCACTGTAACAAATTATCATTGTCAAGCTAAATATAGAGGTAAAAATGAAATGTGTGAGAATAATTTATCATAAACATATAGAATCTTTTTTAGACTAGTTTTTATTTTTTTAGTTCTTTTTTTTTTTTCTCCCTGAAGCCTTCTTACATATGGGCAAAAAGAGGGACAAATGAGACAATTACATAAACAAAATCTTTTTAAAAGAGAAAAAAGGAATTAAATGAAACTAGACAGTGGATTTAGGCAGAAGTGTCTTTTTCAATATAAATATATAAAGAAAAAAATCAAGTATCAACTACCAAACATTTTGTTATATAATGTTCAAAATCTATGAGACAACATTAGTTGGCAATTCAAAAGTGTGATCATTAAAATTGCTTTTACAAATAATTTGAATTTCACATAAATTTATTAAAATTAAGAATTTAATACCATGATTGTACACATAATTTAATTTTTAAGAAAAAGTTTTCATTTTTATTCTATAATTACGAGTAAATTTTTAATTTCATCCCAGGATCGAAATAAGTGATGAAATTAATATAAAAGTTGGAAAATTTTCAAACCCGACTAGAGAGGCACTTGCAAATATGGTAAAAAATTTTAGTAAAATAAGCAAAATAGAAACTCCGTTGAGTTTTTTCAAAAATAGCATTTTTTTTCCATAAAAAAATGTCCAATTGTAAAATTACAAATTCACCCTTTAATATATCTTATATATATATATCTGTATATATCTGACCATTGATATATATCTCTGATATACCACTGATATAATAATGATATACAATTGATTTACTTCTGATATAACTATGATATCTATTGATTTTCAACAAAAAAAAAACTATGGTATCTACTGAACTTTTAACATGTCTTACCATTGATATACGTATGATAATCATTGATTTACCACGCTGATACAATACATATATATGTGATATATATTTGATATGTCTCTAATTTACCAATGATATATCACTGATATAACTATGGTATCTACATATATAACTTCTTATATAATTATATGGTTTACCACTAATATAACACTGATATATATTTAATATGCTTCTAATTTATTACCATTTATATACCTCTGATATAACCATTATATATACTAATATAACTATGATATGTGGGTTGTTATCATACTATTATATCTAATACTTTTTTCAGATGAAAACAATGATGCAAGATTTTTTATTTTTTATTTTTGAAATATAAAGTTATTATATAAAAGGTTTATGTGAACCATGCACGTCCAAAAAGATAAGTTAAATTTTTGATATACTTTATGATTAAAATTAAACGGTTGATACCTCTTATATTTAGTATCTAATTAATATTAATATTGAATAAATAGCAGTGATATAGTAATCAACATTATTGATAATATTAGTATATTAATCAACAAATTGAAATGATAAACTAGAATTTAAAACAGCTGATATACCACTAAAAATTAAACATTTGATATACCTTATATTTAGTATATCAGTTGCAAATATATTTAGTATATCATAAATTAGAAGTACATCAAATATATATATATATATATATATATATATATATATATATAATACATACATTTGATGTATATCAGTGGTATATCTGATAATGTATATCATGGTACATCCGATACTGTATATTAGGGGTACATCGAATGTATATCGAAAGTATATCAGAGTTACATCGGATGTACATTAGATATAGATTTGATGTATATCATATACAAATTTACATAAAATGTATATCTGATATATATTTGATGTATGATATACATCATATATAAATTTGATGTATATCAGATATATATCATATATCATAGGGGTAAAATTGGAATAAGAAAATTTTCGAAAATAAAAATTCAAATATTTTGCTATATTTGAAATTTTGAAAAGCTGGTGACATTTTTTGAAATACATAAAATATTTTTGCTACCCACCACAGTTACCCTACTTAAAAAGAAAACTTTGTTCAACCATGAGAACGCAGCTATTTAAAAGCATGAAAATCTATTAAGATTAACTAAGATCGCAGGTTTGTAGTTTTCCATTTTTTAAATTATGTTTGTTTTTTGACGTTTCTTAAAAGTATTTGAAGTAATTCACGAAGTTCATTGAAGTGCTTTTACTTTCACCAAAAAGTATTTTTACATTACTCTAATGATTTTGAATTGAGTCAAGTTGATATAGAAATTTCCCTTTTAGAATACATCTTTTTAATTCATAAACTTACATGAATATTATGAAAATATTTGTTCAAGGCTTAAAATTAACAAAATGAAATCATATAACATTGAATTTTAAGTGAATTAAAATCTTTTAGCTTGTTTAAAATTTTAATTATATATATTAAGTTTAAATTCTATATTTCGAAGTATTTTATTTTACCCATATTTTTTCTGATGTTATCTCTCATACTTATTTCTATCATTTGTACTGTTACCTAATAAATAACGTATATGATATGATATCGTGAAAATAATAAGACCGTGCATCTAAATATGTGATTGTGAAAGCGAATATTCATACAAAAGAAAAAAGTAGAAGAAAAAGAAAAATAACTTTTTTGGAACAAAATTGATTTTCAAGATAAGTACTTTCAACTCCTTACAAGGAAACAAATATTGCTAAAAGAAGAAGGTACTAGCTGAATTGCAAGAAAGTTAGAGAATTTTGACAAGAAATATGTGAAAAGGGATCTATTATTTTACCTTTTTGCTATTCAAAAAAAAAAAATTCCATTGCTTATTATAGAAATTACATTAAAATTGTAACTTATAAAATATATTAGTTATGTCAATTCATTGGATTTTATTTTATTAAATCATACATAATTTCAATTAATTTATAAGAAAATATATGAATTAAAAATTAAAAATTAAAACCTAAGCTACTCCTTTTTTTCCATTGTATTATTCTAAAAAAAAAAATTGAATGTGTCCAAGAAGAACTTCTATCTTGTCATAAAAGTAGCTTTTACTTTCAAAATTTATAACAAATTGAAGCATTTATTAATTTCCTTTTTTAAGTACGACACGTAGGAGGTAGGATTGAACTCACAGTCTATTGGTTGGGGATGTATGTCAATTTTTGACGTACGTAAGTAATTACTAAAATGTATTCAATAAACTATGGGATCATACAACAAATAAAATATAAGTTAAAATATTTTTCAAAAAAACAAAATATATATACACACACATAAAATTTAAAATATAATTTTGCTCTTCGAGTTTACCTTTAACTTCAATTTCGCCGGTAAAATTTCAAAAATTCTATTTTATTCACTCAAGTTCCAAACATAATGTTATATTGGAAATGTTAATGTCACTTTTATATATATATATATATATATATATATATATATATATATATATATATATATATTTAGTTTGGTTTAAGTTAAAGAAACAAAATTTGGTACTTACCGTTATGGAGCCAGTAAGTATTTTTCTTTTATTATTAGTATTGATTCATTCAATACTGGTTTTATTATTATTATCGTAGGTGACAATGTCTTAATTAGAAAATGATGAATTATAAGTTAACACCGATGAATAGTAGTAATTAAAACTTTGTTATGATTTTTTCTTTATGTGAGTGATGTTTTGAATGAATTTTGTTATATTTATTCGATTTATGAGATATTGTCTGTGTATCTATATTTTGCGATTTAAGTATTGATAATTTGAATCCTGAAATTTACATTTTAGGATTTGTTGTATTATGATCTTTGTAATATGAACTATGAGACCTTCTTAGAAAATTTAACAATTTTTCTTTTCAAGGATGGCTCATGGAAATTTAACTCAGATTTACTATATAAAATTAACTTTTAATTTAGAATTTCTAAAAAAATATATATAAACAGGGAATAATTTTCCGCAAGTAATCTAATAACCGGAAAATTTTATGGAAAATTTCATGGGGATGGAAAATTAAATGGGGACGGGGACGGGGAAGCCATCCCCATCCCATCCCATGAAACACTCCTAGTTAACATTGAGATCAAAGTTAGAAATTAATTTTTTAAAAGTGACATCATTTGTTTTATCTTTAATTACATTCCCATGTATTTGTCAATATATAACTCAAAAATTAAGGCATACATTCTCAACTAAAAAGTTTGTTTATGCAAGGATATGCACAACAGTGTATTTCTGATTGCAGCTCGAACTCGGCCTCCGGACCGATCTGAATACTTGGGCGGACCTGCACAAAAAGGTGAGCACTCCGACGATCAAGTCAGTATAGGTCGGATTCCCAGTTTAGTTCGAGGTCAGAAATCATCATACCTGATCGTGGAGTGAGGTCCTCTACTTATGGGTGGTAGTCCCGCTAATCTCGCGACGGTTACACCTGGTAACCTCGGGACCGTCGGTTACACCCGGTAATCTCGGGACCGACGGTTACACCCGATAATCACGCCGCTGACAGTAGCTCACATCGGCCCCCACCGAGCTTCCCGGTAGATCAGACCTCGGCCAGGTTCACCTCGGCCCTCATACTTAGCATCTGTCAACGCTAGTGGTGGTGATCCCGGCGGCCCGAGCTGGGCATGACTCATGAGTCATCTTGGAGCACCAATAGGGGTCCTCCACGTGTCCAGAGTATTGTCTTCCCCAAACATTGGCCCCCTCTCTGTCTGGTCCGATCTCGACCTGGCAGAGAAGTTCATTCGACTTGCTTTGGACGCGTGGCGACTTCCTATTCGTGGGAAAATATAACCGTTGCGGTGGATTTATCGTCGGAATATTCAAATATTCCGACGCTTCGGATCTTCGGGAGGATCCTAGCCGCTCGTTGATTACACGTGTACGGTGGGGAAATTTTTCCGACAAGCTATAAATACCCCCAATCCTTCAGGTCATACCTTACGTTTACTGAATTCTTGGAGTTCGATCTAAAGGCAGCTCGAACCCTTGGTAGGTCAGTCTCTTCCCTCACTTTCTCTTTCGAACGTAGTTGCCATGTCGTCTTCTTTTAGCAGCGACTTAGGATCCGATGAGGATTTAGCTCGTAGGTTAGAGTCCGAGCTCGAGGAGATAGAAAACTTTAGGTTCTCCGATGACGGGGAGGATAGTGATGTCTCCACCTCGGGTCAGGGTTTGGAATACCCTTCTAGGATACCTGAGCACTATCTCGGATCCCTTCGTAGGGGGTTCGCTATCCCTGAGAACATCCTCCTTAGGATTCCGGAGGAGGGGGAGAGAGCTGACAATCCTCCAGAGGGATGGGTCACTCTCTACTTCAAAATGTTTGAGTACGGCCTCAGGCTTCCCCTTCACCTTTTTGTCCAAGAATTTCTCTTCCGAACTGGGTTGGCTCCGACTCAAGTGGCCCCCAATGGGTGGGGTGTCATTTTCGCTTTGGCCATCCTTTTTTGGCTACGAGCTCGGGATAGTGAAGAGGCCGAGCTGTTGGACGTAGACCAGCTCCTCGCGTGCTTCGAAGCGAAAAGGATAGCTAAGAAGCCTGGTCGGTTCTATATGTGCGCAAGGAAAGACGCAGGCGGTATAGTTAAGGGGCCGACCTCCATCAAAGGATGGGTGAGGAAGTGGTTCTACGCTTCCGGGGAATGGCTTGCAAAGGACGAGTCGGGTCGTTCCTTCTTTGACGTTCCCACTAGGTTTGGGAACCTAGGTACGGAGTAGCTCTTACTTTTTGTGATAACTTTCTTTCTTGTTATTCAGGTCTGACTCGGATTTTGTCTTTGTGCAGTTTCAATCCGACCAGTCCCCAAGCTTACGCAAGCCTCCTTCGACACGCTGAAATATTACAAGGAGCATTTTCCGAGGGGTAGGAAGGTCGGAACCTTGGTGACCGACAAGCTGCTGCTTGAGTCCGGGCTGCTAGATTACAACCCTGCAGTTCGTCCCATTGAATCCTCAAGGCCGAACTCCGAACTTGGTATGCCGAGCTTGCTCCCCCCCTTTTTCCTCTAACTTTGTGTTGACTCCTGTTTTTGTTTTGCAGCCATGGTTTGCGGATTTGCAAGCAACGTGAAACGCAAGTCGAAGGGCCAAGCCCATGCTTTTGAGGCCGCCCAGAGTTCGGAACCTGCCACTCCTGCTGTGGCAGGGCCAGCCTCGAAAGATCCAGCCCCAGTGATCGAGCTGGAGTCTTCTGGGGGTCCTTCGAGGGAGAAGCGCCTCAGGGGTCAGACCGAGGCGGCGGACGTCTCGTCCTTGGGCGATGAGGTGAGGGAGGAGGCCCCTCTGAAGCGAAACAGGAAGAAGAAGAAGACCACCTCCCCCTTGGAGGTCAGAGCTCGTGGGGCCCTGCCTGCGAGCTTCGCAGATCGGGTGGACGATCCTGAGGCCAGGATGGGCGGGACGTCCGACGTGACAGCACGGTTCAGAGTCGAGCAGTCAAGTTCTGGGGTGAGGGACCAGGTGTCCCGCATCTCGGCTGTAAGTTTGGACCGCTGCCTCAGAAGAGCGTCCAAATTTGTAAGTGACCCGGGGTACGTCCTACAGAGGACCATCGACTACGCCGCTGAGGTAAGATTGGTGTCTTCATTTTTGCTCAATTTACCTAACAGGTAGCTCGGTCTAACTTTCTTCTTTGTACCTTTTCTCAGGCGTTTGTTGCTTCCATTCAATCGGTTCTGGACGTGAAGGCCGAGCTGGATGGGAGGGAAGCTCTGGCAGCGAGGGAGAAAGAGGAGTTCTCTGCTGCCTTGGAGGCTGCCTCTTCCACCATGAAGGATGAGCTGCTGAAAGCTCACTCTGAGGTGGAAATTTTGAAGGCTGAGGTGGAGGCCAAGGCTGAGCTGCTGAAGAAAGAAGAGGACAGACGCAAGGCCCAGCTCCGAGCTGCCCATGCTATCACTAAGGGCTTGGAGAAGGAGAAGTTCCAACTCCTCAAGGAGAAGGACGACATGCTCCAGGCGCTTGAAGCGAAGGAGGAGAAGCTGAAGCACGCGACTGCTGAGCTGGAGATGGTGAAGGAGCGTCTCAGCAATGGAGCCCTATTGGAGGAATCGTTCAGGCAACATCCTGACTTCGATGGATTTGCCAAAGACTTCTCTGACGCGGGCTTCAAGTTTCTCATGAAGGGCATTGCTTCCGACATGCCTGACCTTCAGATCGATCTCGGTGGTCTGAAGAAGAGGTATGCTGAGCAGTGGGCGTCTGGGCCTAGTGGCACCCCTGGCCCCCAAGCGTTGGTGGATAAGTACGTCAGAGATCTGGACTCTGACTACTCCGACCTCGAAGAGGATCAGGTCGGCACCACTCAGGAGGGCGCTCCTCAAACAGGCTCTTAAGTGATCACCTTTCATGAGGCCTTTCTCTGTCTTTCTTCTGTTCTTTTGTAAGTGTTAGGGCAGAGCTGCAAGGTCTATAAGCCTTGGCTCTGCTTTTCATTCAATAAAGAGGCTTCTCATTTGTTTTTACTTTGTTGCCTTCTTTCTTCGTTTTTTCTTCAAGTTGAAGCCAATGTCACCTCGCGCCTCGTACCTTTGAGGTCGCGCCATTAACTAAAATACTTGAAATTTTGAACTCGGATCGTTGTCTAGTATTCAATGCATTGCACCAACTCTGGACTTTTTAACATCACACCTTTAACTTAAAAACGTTAAAAGGCTAAAATCCTAAGTCCATAACTGTTCTTCATATCGCATCTCGTACCCTCAGGTTCAAAGGCTTGATCATTTTGAACTTTTCACATCGCCCCCTTGCCTTGAAAGTTTGAATTTTAAGTTCACCAACGGTTTTGGCATCGCACCTCGTACCCTTAGGTTTTGGAGGATTGAATTTTAACCGACTGCTGGAATGTGATCGTGTGGGAGTCCGTGGCCCCCATTTAATTTCTGGTCGAACTCGGAATCATGAAATTAAATCATCACATTTATTCCGATCATAATTCTTTTGAAACAGTTTTTACAAATCCATTGAAAACCATTTTGGCATTTCAAGGATAATAACGCTTCAGGTGCTCCGCGTTCCACGGGTGCGCGAGGACGTCTCCTTTCAGATCGGCCAATAGGTACGTCCCAGGTCGGACTATTCCCTTGACCTCAAACGGCCCCTCCCAGGTCGGGTCAAGGGCACCCACATGGGTTTGGACCTTCCTTAAGACCAGATGTCCGACTTGGAAGGTCCGAGGTTGAACGCGGGCGTTGTAGTGTCTGGCCATTCTGCCCTGATATTCCGCCAGGCGTAGCTGGGCCATTGCTCTTCTTTCTTCCAACAAGTCGAGGTTGAGGAGCAGCTCTTCCTCATTTGTTGTAGGCTCGTAATGCTCTACTCTGTCAGATGGCATGCCGATCTCAACCAGGACTACAGCTTCGGAGCCGAAGGCCAGGGAGAACGGGGTCTCACCCGTCGATTCTCTTTGGGTGGTCCGGTACGACCATAGAACCTCTGGTAGCTCCTCGGCCCACCTGCTTTTCTTGGAGTCCAGTCTAAGTTTGATGCCTCGCTTGATGATCTTGTTGACTGCCTCCACCTGCCCATTTGCTTACGGATGTGCGGGGGACGAGCTAAGGTGACTTATGTCAAGCTTGCTGCAAAAGTTTTTGAACTTCGCGTTGTCAAACTGCTTCCCATTATCTGTCACAATGGCCTTCGGTATATCAAAGCGACATACGATATTTATCCATACAAAAGACGTGACTCTGGATTCCGTTATGTGGGAGAGTGTCTCGGCCTCGGCCCACTTTGTGAAGTAGTCCACAGCAACTTGGTCTGGCCTTTGCCCGAAGGGAAAGGACCAATGATATCTACCCCCCACTGCGCGAATGGCCACGGGGCCGAGATGGGGGTGAGCAGCCGGGAGATTGGTGGATTATGTTTTCGTAGCGTTGGCAATTGTCGCAAGTTCTAACGAACTTCTTGGCGTCCTGGTTGAGGGTCGGCCAATAGTATCCTTGTCGGATCACTTTGGCTGACAGCGACCGGGCGCCTGAGTGATTGTCACACACTCTTTCGTGGATTTCTCTGAGGACGTATAGGCCCTCTTCAGGGGTTAGGCATTTCAATAGAGGCAGGGAAAAGCCGTGTCGGTACAACGCTCCACCTCGGACCACGAACCGAGCTGCTTGCCTTGCCAACCTTCTACGCTCCTTGGGGTCTTGTGGTGAATTGCCCCTAATGAAGTCCACAATCGGGTCCATCCATGAGAACTCTGGAGCGTCGATCTCCATCAGATCTGGCTCAGAGATCGAGGGATTATCTAAGATCTCGACGGGGACCGACCTGGCCAGGTCGGCCTCGTACGCTGATGCTAACTTGGCCAAGGCGTCGGCATTAGAATTTTCTGCTAGGGGAACCCGGCTTACTTCGTAAGTTCGAAATTGGACGAGGTACGATCTAACCTTGCCCAAATACTTCTCCATTCGAGAGTCCCTGGCTTGGTACTCTTCCGTGATCTGGCTCACAACCAGCTGGGAGTCGCTGAACATCTTAACACAAGAGGCCCCCAATGCTCTGGCGATTCGTAGAGCGGCAATAAATGCTCCATACTCAGCCTCGTTATTGGAAGTCCGGAAGCCGAACCTCAAGGCATACTCAAATCGCTCGCCTCCTGGTCCGAGCAAGAGGACCCCGGCCCCGCACCTCTTCTCATTGAGGATCCGTCGACATAGATTGTCCACGGTAGGTCGGACTCGCCAAGCTCGGAAGGTGGTGTGAGCTCGGCTATGAAGTCTGCCACTGCTTGCCCTTTCAACGCAGCTCTAGGTTCGAACTGGATGTCGTACTCACTTAGCTCCATTGCCCACTTCATCAGGCATCCAGAAGCTTCTGGCTTATGGAAGATGTTTTTTAGGGGCAAGTTAGTGAGCACCACCACAGTATGGGCTTGGAAGTATGGTCTAAGCCGTCGGGCCGAGGTGACTAAAGCGAGAGCCAACTTTTCCATCTGAGGGTATCTAGTCTCGGCTTCGGTCATAGCCTTGCTTGTGTAGTAGACCGGGTTTTGCCGCGCTTCCTCTTGCCTGATTAGGGCCGAGCTGACGGCACTGTCAGACACTGCTAAGTACAATTGGAGCTTGTCCCCTGGCAGGGGCTTGGCGAGCAAAGGTGCCGAACAGAGGTAGCTCTTCAATTGCTGAAATGCTTGTTCGCACTCTGCTGTCCATTCAAACGGCCATTTCTTTCGTAGGACTTTGAAGAAAGGGAGGCACTTATCTGTCGATCTTGAAACAAATCGGTTCAGGGCTGCAATCCTGCCATTGAGGCACTGAAGCTGTTTCAGCGTTTTGGGTGCCTCCATCTCGAGCACGGCTTTAATCTTTTTGGGGTTGGCCTCGATCCCCCGATGGTTCACCATGAAGCCAAGGAATTTTCCCCAAGAGACTCCAAAGGCACATTTAGCTGGGTTGAGCTTCATTTGATATGTCCTTAGAACCTCGAAGGCTTCGGTCAGATCGGAAAGATGCGACTTAGACTGCTTGCTCTTGACGAGCATGTCGTCCACATACACTTCCATATTCCGACCGATCTGCTTGGTGAACATTTTGTTCACCATTCTCTGGTAGGTCGCTCCTGCGTTCTTTAAACCGAAGGGCATGACCTTGTAACAGTACAGACCTTGGTCTGTTATGAATGCGGTATGATCTTGATCTGGGACATGCATCTTGATTTGGTTGTACCCAGAGTAGGCGTCTATGAAGGTGAGCAGTTCGTGCCCGGCTGTGGCTTCCACGAGCTGATCAATCCTCAGCAGTGGGAAGCAATCTTTCAGGCATGCCTTATTTAAGTTCGTAAAATCTACGCACATTCTCCACTTTCCGTTAGATTTTTTAACTAATACAACATTGGAGAGCCATTCGGGATACAAAATTTCTCTTATGTATTTAGCTTTCAAAAGTTTGCTAACTTCCTCAACAATTACATCGCTCCTCTCCTTGTTTATAGGTCTTCTTTTTTGTTTTACAGGTCGGAATGACGGATCTATGCTGAGGCGATGCGTCATAATCTTCGGGTCAATGCCAAGCATGTCCTCATGGGACCACGCAAAGACGTCCGAGTTGGATCTGAGGAAGTGGATTAGCTTCTCTCTGTCGGTGGCCCCCAGCTTGGTTCCTATGCTTACTTGCTTCTCGGGACTAAGCAGAGGAACAAGCTCGAGCTCCTCAGTGGGTGCGGCAAACTCCCTCCTCAGCAGGTCGGCCTTGAACTCGAGCGTCCCATCCCTACTGGCGAGAGTTTCGAGGGCGCAGACCGATGAGCCTTTGAGTGCGGAGGCAAAGCACTCCCTCGAAGCGGTCTGTTCTCCTCGGATCGTGCCCACGCCATTGGGGGTGGAATACTTCAAAACTTGATGAAGTGTCGAGGGAATGGCCCGAAATGAGTGGATGATGGGTCTCCCAAAGATGGCGTTATAGGCCGATCTACCGTCAATTACCACGAACTCGGCCATTTGGGTGACCTGAGTTTGGTCCTGCCCAAGTGTGACCGGCAAGTCGATGCAACCCTCTGGGATGACCGATTCTCCAGAGAACCCAACCAGCGGTGTCGGGCTTTTCTTCAATTGCGACCTCGTCCATCCCAGGGCGAGGTAGGTCGGTAAAGACAGGATGTTAGCAGATGCGCCTCCGTCTACCAGCACCCTCCTGACCACCACATGATCAATCAAGGGAGCGATCACAAGTGCATCATTGTGGGGCAGGTGGACCTCCTCCAAGTCTGCACTGTCGAAGGTGATTGGGCAGGTCGGCCTCTACTCCCTGATGATGCACACCTCGCGCCTGGCTACACGAGCTAACTCCTTTCTTTTATGTCCGGCCTGACCCCCGTTTGGCCCTCTGAAAATAGTATTGATGACCGCAGGTCGGTCAGTGCGCTGGGGCGGCGTCCTCGAACGCTTCCGCTCTTCCTTTTTCTCTACCGAGCTGGTCCTGGGCTTTCCCACAAATTTCTTGAAGTAGCCATCTTGAATTAGATCCTCAATTTGGCGCTTCAACTACCAGCAGTCCGACGTGTTATGGTCGTGCTTCCGATGGAAGCGGCAATACTTGTCCTTGCTGCGCCTCTCCGGAGCTCCCCGAAGCTTCTCAGGATGTTTGAGTAGTTTTTCCATTCCAGACTCCTCGATGTTCGTTAGGATCTCGAAAATTGGAATCGTGGTCGGGGTGAAGCGTTCGTAAGGTCGGCTACTGGTAGGTCCGTTCTCCGCCCTTCGATACTCAGCTCGGCCGCTGGAGAAGGATCCCTTGTCCTTGGACTTGGGATCTGCCTTTTCTATATCTTTTCCACTTCTGCCCCGGCCGATCTTTCGTTCTGGTCGGCCGGTTTTGGTTCGGAGGAGCTCCTGTCCATCGATGACTTTCTTCGCCTTCTGAAGCACCTCGGCGAAGGTGGTCGGGGCCTCCTCTCCAAGCTTCACCGTGAGGGCTTCGTCGGCTAGACCGGTGAGAAAATAGCACATGGCCGAGTCATCGGAGCAGTGTGCGACCTTCAATTGCTCCTCCTGGAATCTGGTGACATATTCTCGCAGCGTCTCACCCTCCTTCTGTCTGATGGTGGCGAGATGGGTCGCTGTCTTTTTGTCAAAATGCCGAGAAGAGAACTGGGCGAGGAACTCCCTTCTCAGCTGAGAGTAGGTCGAGATCGACCTGACTGGCAGTCTCCGATACCACAATCGCGCGCTGCCAGTAAGCGCGATCTGAAAGGCGCGACATTTGATTGCGTCTGATGCCGCTTGGAAATCCATGAGGCCTTCAAAGACCTCAACATAATCCTTGGGGTCCTTCGACCCATCATAAGGTTTCACGGTAGGAGCTTTGAACTTCGGAGGGATCGGTGCTTCCAAAACGTCCGAGGTGAAGGACGATTCTCCCAAGTCGTCATCGTTTAGTGGACCTTCTTTATGCTCACATTTGGCCTTTAAGGCCTCCACCTGAGCGTCGAGCTGGCCCCTCAGCTGGTCGAACTCCTCCCTTGTAATCACTCCTGCAGGAGTTGCTGGGTTGCGAGAGGATTCAGCCTGCTGGTTGGAGCTCCTGTGTGAGCGGGATGGTGACTGTCCTTTTCGGAGAGATGAGCCTCTCTTTCTGTTGAGGTGTTCACGGAGGTCTCCTCTCTGGCGAGTGTGTCCCTCGCTCTCGTTGTCTTCGGGATGTTCCTCCTCGACCGGGCCGAGGTGGGAACCCCTTTGCTCGCGTATGCCAACGCGCGTCACTCGGTTCTCAGATCGGGACCCTGCGCCTGCAGCTAATATCATTTCGTTATACATTTCCTCCATGGACCGCATTTGCGTGCGCATTGCCTCCATTTCTCTCTGGAGTGCGTTCAAGTTCTCACTTGTCGGGGCCGGGGCTGGACCCCCGGCGCCCTTCTTAGAGGTTCCACCTCGGCCACGGGTGGCCTTGGATGTCCTTGGGGGGTGCGCAGGTGGTAGAACAGGCGCGGTGATTCATGCCGACCTGCGAAGGGGTTCTGTTGCTAGGCCATCGTGACCTTGCCCCTCTACCACTGCTGCTCCGACCTCCCTCTGGTGGGCATCGCTGGCAGCTAGGGTCCTTCGATCTGCTGTATTGGTCGAGTTTGCGGGTTGAACCATTTTCGCTTGCGTGTTGGTTTAAAAGAATTGGGATGACTTAGATTGTCGGGTCCCCACAGACGACGCCAAATGTTTATGCAAGGATATGCACAACAGTGTATTTCTGATTGCAGCTCGAACTCGGCCTCCGGACCGATCTGAATACTTGGCGGACCTGCACAAAAAGGTGAGCACTCCGACGATCAAGTCAGTATAGGTCGGATTCCCAGTTTAGTTCGAGGTCAGAAATCATCGTACCTGATCGTGGAGTGAGGTCCTCTACTTATGGTGGTAGTCCCCTAATCTCGCGACGGTTACACCCTAATCTCGGACCGTCGGTTACACCCCGGTAATCTCGGGACCGACGGTTACACCCGATAATCACGCCGCTGACAGTAGCTCACATCGGCCCTCACCGAGCTTCCCGATAGATCGGACCTCGGCCAGGTTCACCTCGGCCCTCATACTTAGCATCTGTCAACGCTAGTGGTGGTGATCTCGGCGGCCCGAGCTGGGCATGACTCATGAGTCATCTTGGAGCATCAATAGGGGTCCTCCACGTGTCCAGGGTATTCTCTTCCCCAAACAAAGTTAAAGGTTTGAATCTCCACCCTACGTATTTAAATCTGAGGAAGAAGAAGGGTTTAGGGTGTAGATTGCCAAATATTCCACATTTTTCACTTAGGTGAGATATACAAATTACTTTGAAAATATATGATATAATTAATATATATATATATATATCATTTTTCATTCATGTTTTCATTTTCTTGTTTTTATATTTTGGAACAAATTTCGAAACAAGAACAAGAAACATGATCGTTACCAAACGATCCAAATATTTTTGTTTAGAATCTATAATTAAAAACTAAGGAACATTTGACCACTTCGTTTCGTTTATTGATTCTTGTTTCAAAATTTCTTCCAAAACATAAATGTGTTAATTAAAAAAAGAGGTAGAAATTGCTATAGTAGAGATCATGAAATTATATTTTTTTATTAAAAAGAGAAAACAAAAACCAAAAAACCGGAAGATTACCAAACGGGTCCTAATATTTTTGTTTAAAAAACGTTTACACAAATTTGGAAACGTTTTTAAAAATCAATAAACGAGAAATAATTACCAAACACTTATGTTTGTCAAAAACTGAAAATGAGAAACAAGAAATAGTAACATTACCAAACGGCTCTAAGTTTCTTATTTCCTATTCTCATTTTCAGTTTTTTCTAAAACACAAATAAAAGTATTATTTTATCGTTCTTGACTTATAAAAATGCATAATAAATAATATTAAAAATAAATATAAGATAAAATTTTACTTTTTTAAATTTAAAATTTTACAGAACGAGAGATAAAAAATAATAATTACCAAATATGCTTCTGTTTCTTTTTTCAATTAAAAAAAAGAACAATAAACAACTACCATTGTGTTTCTATTTATTAAAAAAGATGTAACAGATACAGAAACAAGAAACGACAACATCATCAAACGAGTCCTTAATTTTCTTATTTACAAAATTTCTACATAATTTTAAAATGTTTCTTAAAAAAGATAAACGAGAAACAAATGAGCAATTATTAAATGTTTATGTTTATCAAAAATTGGAAAAAAAAACAGAAACAAAAAATGGAAACACTACCAAATGGGCCATAGTAACATTTCCATTTTTTGTTTGTTGTTTCTTTTCCAATTTTTTTAGAAATATAAGTATTTGGTAACTATTCATGTTTCTCTTTCATTTTTAGAAACACAACATTCTAGGTCTCGTTTGGTAACGTTCTCGTTTCTCTTTCCAATTTACTTAAGAAATCTAAGCATTTTGCAACTAACTTTGTTTCTTTTCTCCTTAAACAACATTCTCACAATTGTATAAAAATTTTCGAAACAATCGAAACAAGTTTCTTCTTTCTTTTTCCCATTTCTACTTTGTTTCAAAACATAACTAAAAAGATTGTTTTATCATACTTAAATTAATGGATGTTTGAGCTATGCAGTTCATTTTTCTTCATTAAAAATGAAGAAACGGGAATAGGAAACAGGAACATTACCAAACGAACCACTAGTTTTCTGTTTCTATTTTTTTCCTTTACAAATAGACTTTGGTAACCCATCCCATTTCTTATTTTTAAATTTTGAGAAGTGTTTCAACAAAAGGGACTAGATTTTGGAAACTACAAAAAGTACTCTTGTTTTTCTCATTTCCCATTCTTAGTCCCAGATAAATAACATGTATTGTGTGTTAATAATCATAATAGATCCTTAGCTCTCTTGTGTAGACACGCACTTGTAAGCTTTACACGACCTCTAGGTCCTTATTTTGATTTCATGAGTAGCAAAATACTAACGATCTGTTTGGTTCAAAACTCATATTTTGTTTCTTGTCTTCAGATTCAGAATTTGAAATTTGTAAGATGCAGAATTACATTAAAAAAATAAAAGCTTTGATAAATATATTACTTCGTATTATAAACTTTTTTTGTGTTAAAAATTAAAATATGTAAAATATAATGTACTCTAAATTATATAATGTTGTAAAATAATAATTATATAAAATTCATAAAAGATGTTAATAAATTAATTAATATAACTTTAAATTAAACTAAATATTTATATATATATATATATATATATATATATTTTGCAAAGATCATTAATTAAAATATTTTGAAATTGTACCATTTATTTAAAGCTAATAATTTAGACTTTAGATCAAAGAAAGTTATATTGTAAATTATATTTTTCTAATAAATTATATTCTTCGAATATATGTTATATCTTTTTATATTATATCTATTAAATTTTATTTTAACTAAAAATAAAAATAAGTCAACGTGAGTTGAGGTATATATCTCTAGTCAAGAGGTTGCGAATTCCAATTCCCACCTCCATAATTTGTTGTACGAAAAAACTAAAAATAAAAACAAGAAACAAGAAATCATATTCCTGTTTCCAATTTTTTCCCGACACATACATAAAAAAATTACTTTTATCATTCTTGACTTATAAAATACATAATAAATATTAAAAATTATATATATATAAGATAAAAAAATTGAAATAATTGAAATTTTTAATTTTCATATAAAAATTTTAGTTTTTTAATTACTGAACAAGAAATAAAAAATGGTTACCAAACATGTTTTTATATTTTCAATAAAAAATATTTATAATAAAAAACAATAAACAACTCTAAAATGTTTTTCTATTTCTATTTATTTCGAAAGAGAAAACAATAAATAATAACAACAACAAGAAGAATAGGCCTAATTGACCTCCAAATTTTAGCCATCTCTCATTTCTTTAATTGATTTGGTGCCCATGACTGAATGGATTTGATGATGCTGGAGAATAATTGAAGGAAAAATGAAGGAAAAAAAAGTACTAAACAAAATATCTTAAGGAAATATAACAAGAAGGAGGAATCTTCAACCTTATTATATATTTTTCTTCATATTTTTTTTTTTGTTTATGCTGAGTTTTGCTTATTATATTTTTCTTGAGTTCTGCTAAGTACTGAAGGCCAGTGAACACTCTTATCTAAACGAGTTAATACGAAGCGAGCTATATAAGAAAAAGCATGTATGGAAGGAACAAACATAGCAAATCTCTAGGTTTGAGCTTAAGTAAGTTTGTTTTAGGTAGAATAGTGTACTTGATTGAGAGGAATGAGTGCTCTTTTATAGGTGTATGGAGGAGACCAGTTCGTTATGGCCATTTCAAAAAATATGTCGACAATGGCAAGGCTCGAAAACATACTTTTGCGAAAATCATCTTATTTCGACCTCTCAAGCTATATAGGTCAGTCAGGTGTACTTATTGACTTAGATCGCCTGATCTATCTTGATTGATCCACGTGGCTGTTTGGCAAGTAAGATTTTTCCAACGTCATTTTTAGTCTGAAAATGGTTATTACAAAAATCTCTTTCTTCTATTCTTGAAATTTTCAAGTATT
This sequence comes from Momordica charantia, assembly GCF_013281855.1. Lineage (NCBI taxonomy): Eukaryota > Viridiplantae > Streptophyta > Magnoliopsida > Cucurbitales > Cucurbitaceae > Momordica > Momordica charantia. The sequence goes on along the minus strand of NW_028275167.1, from coordinate 23,649,990 downwards.
TTGTTTTACTCCCTGGACTTAAATATATATATATGAATTCCTTCCAATTAATTATATTTCCTTTGTTTATAATTTTGACTCATTTTAAGAATTTTCTACCCAACCTACTTCGCATGACTTAATTATTACATTTCCAAGAAAACAAAAATTGAAAAAAGGGTAATCTTGGAGAAATATTTAGCTTACAATTTCATTAAAGAATCCAATATTCGAAGTATTTAGCTTACAATTTCATTAAAGTATCCAAGATTAGAAGGTAGAAATGTAGATTTATGTTATATATTTTGGTTATAGTGTAACAAAGCTTATAATTTGTAAAAATTAGTATATAATATAAATAGTGGATTTTTTTCATCTGATATATATATATATATATATATATATATATATATTATTGTTTTTTTCAATACAAACTATCAACAAGCCTGCCAACTTGTACTTAACAATAATTGGACACATGTTTCTTACCAAGATATTATGAGTTTAAATTCCCCCAACTAAGTGTACTAAAAAAATAAAAATAAAAATAATAAAACCCCATTACCCAACATTATAGACAAAAATACATAATTAATACTTTCTGTGACATAGGATAACTTTACCTATGTGTCTATACTTATATAGAATTGTGGAGGGTGTTTTTTTCTTTCTATTTTGTGATAATAATATCCTCTATTAGTAACTTTTAAGAAATCTATAATGTCTTGATTTTAAATTAAATAATTAAATAATTTGTTAAAACAATAAATTTGGTTTTTAATTTTGTGCTTAGTTTCAGTTTTATCCCTATCATTTTAAAGGTCTAATTTGATCCTTGGGGTTTAGCTGAAGCCTCATAAATTATCCTTATACTGTCTTTTATCCACCTCTCAGAAACATAGACGTTTGTTAATTATTTTTATTTCTTATTTTTCATTTTTTGAAAATGCTCCTAAAATGGTGGAGAAATTGAAAACAACATAATCAATTCGTTAGTATCATTATCATTATCATTATATTTCTTATTTCTCGTTTCCACTTTTTAATAATGAAAGTCATTTTGTAACAAATTTTTGTTCTTTATTATTTTTATTGAAACAAAAATAAAACTTGATTCGGTTGGAAACAGGAACTATAAATAAGAAACTTTTTTTCCTAAAATTTCTATACAAGTTTAGAAGCATTTCTAAAAATAAGAAATAAGAACCTAAATAGTTTTGTAAAAAATAAAAAAAAAATAATAGAAAAGAAAACATAAATAGGTTGTCAAATGCTCAAGTTTGTTAATAAAAATGGAAAAAAAAACCAAGAAACCGCAACATTACCAAACATGCTTCTTTTTTCTTGCTTTTTTTTCCCTTTTCTAGTTTTTCAAAAACATAAATAAAAGCATTATTTTATCATTCTTGATTATAAAATGCATAATAAATATTAAAAAATAAATACAAGATAAAAAATTTTAATATTTAATTTAAAAAATAATTTTCGTATCAAATATTTTACTTTTTTTAATTTAAAAATTTAGAGAACAAAAAACAAAAACAAAAAATAGTTACCAAACTTATGTAACATAAACAAGAAACAAGGACAGAAAAAGATGGTATTATGACTGGTTTGGTAATGTTCATATTTCTTGTTTCTTATACTTTTTTTAATAAAGAAAAACATAATTGTGTTTGGTAACTCTTTCTTTTTTTTTCTTCTTGTTCAAAAAAAAAAATAAGTTAACTATTAAATTCTAAATTGAAAAAATGTCAAAATTTTATGTGAAATTTAATTTTTTAAATTAAATATTTCAAATTTTATGTTATTAATAATTTTTAATATTTCTTATTCAAAAAATAAGTAAAAAATTTGATAAAAATAATATTTTTATTTATGTTTTGAAAAAAACATTGGAAAACGGAAAAAAAAACCAAGACACTTGAGACCCATTTGGTAATGTTATCAATTTCTTGTTTCTTGTTTCCTCTTTCTAATAAAAAAAACACTACATTTCATAACTATTTCTTTTTATTCATTTTTTTCTTTAATCCGTCAAACTAAAGTATAAAATACAGATGTAATTTTAAATTATTAATTTTTAATGATGGATTATATAAAATTGGGAAACACGCCCCAGTGGAAGAAACGTGAAAGATCCAAAAGGGTAGTCCAAGGAAAATGGACTCTACTCACCCGTCCACACGCTTCCATTGGTCCACCTGGCATCCGCATCACGCCTCCTGCGCCTTCGTCGCATCCTAACATACTCACCCAGTATTTCTATTTTTAATTACAATAATAATAATAATCGTAATTAAATTTAAGTTCCAAATCCTATTTTAATGGTTCAGCTTCTGCGTTAAATTACCAATCTAATCTCTAAACTTTTTTTAAAGTTTATATCTAATGAATTTCATATTTGAATGAACCTCGTAACTATAAGTAGATTTTTTAGCTAGCAAAAAGGGAAAATTTTGGATAGGATTTTTTTTTTCTTTGAGAAATGGATAGGATGATTTTCTGCATTTGAAGAAAAAAGAAAGATCTTGATCTGAGGGACCGTTTGTTGTTCGGGAATGTAGATATCCGATATCTAGCGATGTTTGGAATTTCATATACCGAAATTTTAGATGTCCGACATCTTCAAATAGTCATGTGTATTTCGTAGGAAAATTTATTAAGGATGTCCAGGAATATTTTATATTATTCATTATAATAATAACTTGTTATAATTAAAGATAACCTTTTTATAATTGAATGATTATACGGTTTTTACCTTTTTTTATTACAAAAAAAAAACATTGTCGTCAATTCTCCCTTCAATCAAATATGAATACTATATGGCTGGAGTTTTATGAAAAATTCCAAAGCCCCTTATCGGATTTGAATCGATGACTTACGCCTTACCATGGCGTTACTCAACCACTGAGTTAAAAAGGCCTATTTGATTCAATTTCTGAATAAGCCACTAGTCACAATGAGTACAGGATTTGTTCTTGGAATGTGTTAAATTTATAGAATATTTCAAAAATGGGTACTCATCTAATTTATAAATTCATTTAATATAATAGATTTATTTGAATTAATTTAATCTTTTGTTTTTTTATATGTTGTTTTGTAGAACAAATTAATTCTTATTAATTCAATATATATTTCATTTTCAACTTTAATATTTTTCAAAAAAGACAATCATAAAACTGATATTATCTTGGATAAAATTTATTTATCTTACTATTATATTATATTTCTTTAAGAGGAAAAATATCACAGATATATTGGTCGTCAAATTTTTTTTGATAAATATTATTAATAATATAATTCTTTCAAAATATTAAAAATAAATTCATATTTTATCTAATTTAATTGCAGTTTATTTTATATGTAAATATAATGTACAAATATACTTAATCGCATAAAATTGCTTATTAGAGAATGAGTTCATTAATTAATTTAAATTATAAATTTAAAAATAAAAATAAAAATTTTTTTGGGAAAAAATAAAGAAAATATATGGAAAAAAATGAGGGGCAAAATGTAAAGAGTGGATGCTCTCAACACGGGAATCTTGGATACCCATGGTTCAAAAGGGCATCCAAAACTCGTTAGATGCCTCCCGTACGGGCATCCTAGAGATGCTCGGGTATCATACATTCCCCGCAAAACAAACGTGGGAATCCAGATGCTCGTCCAATGGGAATCTTGGATTCCCACGAAACAAACGGTCCCTGAGAAGTATCTGATATGTCTTTGAACTTTTCCTATTTGATCAACTTAAAAAATATACAATAAGTCTAAGATTTATTAGATCCAAATGAAAAGTTCGAATATTTGTTATATACAAAATTGAAAGCCTATGTACATCAAGATCTACGAGACACAATATGTGGAAATTTATTAGACACTTTTTTATATTCAGTGACATATTAAAGACAAAACTAAAACCTAAAATACCTATTAGATACATAATTGAAAGTTTTTTAACTTATTAAATATTTTTTACCGTTCAAGGATCTACCGTACAAAATTTGAAGTGCAATTACCTATTAGACACAAATTAAAAGTTTAAAGATTTATTAGACACCTTTTAAAATTTATTAACCTATTAGATACAAACTTGAAAGTTCAAAAACTAAACTTGTAATTTAACATTTATTACATTTAGTGTCTAAACTTTCAAAATTTTTATTTTAGTTCTTGAATTAAAATAAATAATAATCATTTTTTTATTACTAATATGTACCTAAACTCCTTAAAAAACAATTATTTTGGTTATTGTTATTTTATCAACTAATATTCATCATCATACATCCATCTAATTATGTAACTGTAACACACACCCATGGCTTGGCGCAGTGACGAGAGGTTTGAGGTCTAACTTTCTAAACCTTAAAAAGTTTTTAATAGATCCAAACTTTTAATGTTATATCTAATAGATCATATACTTTAAATGGTGACTTATCTTTATGAAAAATAAAAATATATTCAATAATCTTTTATGGATTATTTATTTTACAACAACTCCTTAAAACAACTTTTTTTTAAGTATTTGGAGTGTACTTTTTCACCATATAAATAAATATCGACTTATATTGGATCTTGATTCAATGTTAGACAATATAATATAAATGAATGTTTAAGATATTATCATTTACTCTCTTTTTTTTTATATAATGCTTTGAATAAGTAGCCTAAATAACACGAACCAACCAAACGTGAGTATGTCAATGGTTGTGTTGAGTTAGGTTAGGTTCATTATTTATTAAGGGTTGTTTGAGTTTAAATTTACAACACGAACAATTGGGTTGGGTCTAAAAAATACCTCAACCCAATCCATGAACACATTTGACACAAAATTGAAAGTTTGAGAATTTATTAGACGTTTTTTAAAGGTAAGTGGCCTACTAAACACAAAATTGAAAGTTTATGCACCTACTAGATACAAAATGAAAGTTTAAGAAGTTATTAGATTAGATACTTATTTAAAATTCAGTGACCTATTAAATACAAAATTGAAAGCGCATGAATTTATTAGATAAAAAGTTAAAGTGTAGAAACTTATTAGACATTTTTTAATGTCCAAAAACTTATTAGACACAAAATTGAAACTTGAGGATTTATTAGACGCTTTTTAAGGTTCATGGACCTATTAGACATAACTCTAAGTTGAGGGACTAAATTTATAATTTAATATTTATTATATTTTAGTGCCTAAACTTCCAAATTTTCTATTTTAATTTTTTGTATTTAAAATAACAATCATTTAAGTATTTTAATTTATTACAAAAATAATCATTTTAGTTATTGTTATTATTTTATCACCTAACATTCATTATCATACACCCATCTACTTGTATAGTTGTAACACAAATTCGTGTTAGCAAGTTAATCTTTTAAATGTCCATCTAAGTATAGTTAAATTAATAAAGATATATCATCGATCAAAAGGTGGAAGTTCGAATTCCCACTAAAAAAATTGTTGAACTAAAAAATAGTTAATTGTTTTTAAATAATTAACGGTAAAATAATGATGAGAATCAAATTAATTATTATTATTAAAAAAATTGATGGCCGGAATTTCAAATGTCGGAATGTTAGATGTTCGACATCTTCAGATAACCATGTTTCTTTCGTAGGAATATTTTTAAAAAAATTGATGGAAGAAAATATATGGAGGAAAAAAATGGAGGGCAAAAATGTAAAAAGTTGATGCCCTCACCACAGAAATCTTGGAAACCGTGTTTTAAAAGGGCATCCAAAACTCGTAAGATATCGGACATCTCGAGATACCCAAGTATCTTATATTACTGTAAAATAAACGTGAGAATCCAGATGCCCGTTTCACGAGAATCTTAGATTCCCACGAAACAAACAGCTCCTTAAAAGGTATCTAATATATCCAAACTTTTGATAATGTATTCAAAGCATGAATTTATTAGACACTTTTTAAAATTCTAGTAATTATTACTGATAAAAATGTTTCATAAATTATGAGATTTTATTATTCTCTTTTGGGAGAGATGAGAGAGAAATATAATCATTAATCAATTTCTAATTAGTATATAGATTAATTTAATTGCTTTAAATTATTATTTATTTATTAACTAACTATCTACCATAGATATTTAATGACTTAAATGAGTTTTTCCTTGAACAAAAACCTATAAAACACACAAATATTTAATTCTCAAATATTAATTATCCTACATATCTAAATTGCAGTCCATATTTAACATCTATCATTCAAATAGGTCATTAAAATTTTAAAAACTTATTAGACAAACTTTAAAAATTTAAGGAACCTTCCCTTCAAACTCCTAATCTTCAATAAGGTCTGCTTGAGATTTATTTTCTAAATGTGTTGTTTATGTTGTATCTCATATGTTTATAAAGTCGGCAATGTTAATTTTTCGTTTGTTTGTATAATTTTATTGCATTAGTGAATTCATTGACAAGTTTATTTATATTTTTTCGTGCAATATATTTAACTTAAACAAAATTAAGAACCACACTTATAATTAAAACAAAATTTAGAAATTAAAAAATTAGAGCGAAAGTTGTTGGGCAACATTGAACAACCTTCCACATGGTAAAAGAAGAAGTTGTCACGGTCCAAGGTATAAATCCATCACCCCCTAACAATGGATAACATGCTGAAACCTCGATCAAGAGCCAAGGTATACTCATAACTATGCATAACTACCCATTAAGCTATTAGCAACAATAGCGAATCATGCATCGAAAATGGAATCCGTCAATCTAAACCTACAAATACACAATGATTCACATCGTAGATCCATATACACAATTCTAATTACTCGTCTCAATACTAAATATCTGTAGTTATTACTGACTCAAACGTCGGAGTGTTTAATACCATCTCTCCCCGCACCCTCATCCACCCGGTTTAACAGCAAAGCGGCTGTATTAAAAATTAAAAAATATATATATGTTTCCCTTTTTTCCAATTTTTTAAAATTAAATTAATATTTTTTAGATAATCAATTAATCAGTCTCTTTCTTTTCTCTTTCTTTCTATCTGTCTCTTTCTCTCTCTAACAGTCTTCCCCCACACCTACTGACACCTCCAAAATTCTTAGAGAGAGAAACCCACACAAAAACCAGAAGCAAAAGCAACCCCATTTCTCTCTCTCTCTCTCCCTTGATTTATACCAGTCTCAGTGTTTAGAGAGAGAGAAGAAAACCCAGATTAACGAACCCAAAATCGTGGTCTACTCCAGTCTCTTTCTGGTTCTGCACCGTCTCATGTGTATTTATACACATATTTGAGCTGTGGGTATTTTCCAATTTTGGGTTACTGTTTGTGGAATGTGCGTTTTGTGAGATTTGGAGCCCTAGCGGGGTGGGTTGTGGATCCTGGGGGAGATTTGGCATTTGGATGTGAGGGAAGACAGAATCGTGTAGATCGGGTTATGGCGGAGATTTCTGGCGACGGAGGAGGGTTCTTGGCGGCGGCGGAGGTCAGCAATGGGCAGCCCACGCCGACTCCGATGCCGACACCGAATCCCACGCCCTTTACGGTCTCGGGATCTTTCAAGGAGGGGAAGGGCTCGTCCAGGAGGCGGACGTCGGTGCGACCGAGTATGGACGCCGACGACTTCTTCAACTTGTTGCACGGCTCGGATCCGGTGAAGGTGGAGCTCAATCGGCTCGAGAATGAAGTGCGAGGTGCGAAATGTGGTTCGATCTGGTGTTTTTTGGGGGGATTTTGAAGCGGCTTTTAGTGGTTTTGTTCAATGTTTGCGAATGAATGAATACCTTGCGTTTGTTTTTGTTTGCAGATAAGGATAGGGAGCTGGGGGAAGCTCAGGCGAAGATCAAGGCTTTGAAGTTGTCTGAACGACTGAGAGAAAAGGCAGTTGAAGAGGTTAATATTTGATGTTAATTATGCGGGTTTTTCTCGATTAGTTTAAATGGAACTGGAATTCCTTGCAATTTTTCTTCGGTGAGGTGGGATGTGATGGGAATATTCAATATGAATTCTACATCCCTTTATAATTGGAGACCATGAAAGCCATCTGCGGAGTTCGTGGAGAGCAGAATGGAGCATTTTTCTATAAGTAGTTGGGTTCACTATTTTTATAGTCGAGATCTATACTTCTTGATAAAAATCAAATCTCATACTTGTTCACACTTTTATTTTAAAAGCATTCCTTCCATAACGATAGGTGGGTAGTTCCCATTATTTATATTTCAGTTTTCTTGGCAATGCTGGGGTAAGCTTCATCTTGCCTAAGTGGGGAAGGAGTAAATCCTTATCCCTGCTTTCTGGTATAGCAACTAAGAACTCTGGAAAAGTACCTTTGATTTTCTAAAATTTCCCTTTGTTTGTAAAATGCTTTTTAAAAGTTTCAATTCATTCTTCCTCAAAGCGGCAGCCAGTATGATAACTGGTGGTCCTTGTATTTGGCAAATTTGATGATGCAGATTGCAGATTTGCAGTTTTCATTCATGCTTTACCTTATTGGTGAATGATGGAATTGGCATAATTCTTTTGTCATATTCATTTTATAAAGATGCTGGTCGAATTAGGCCCCCTTTTTGAGAAACGAAATGTTGTGCTGCATGGGTCATTGTGGCTCAAATTTTCCTTTTTAGTTTCTTTCACAATATGTTCCATAAAAGGTTTTTCACATTTCTATTTTTTACCTTCTTTTTATAATTATTTTTGCAACTTCTCAGTCAGTCTTATATGGTGGTTTTGATTTTCAAATGTTCACAATTATGGGCATTATGGACTTGTGAAACTAAGAGTTTCCTTTAAACTGATCTATAAGAAATTCTAGTACTCAAGTTTATCCTTCTTCATGAGGCTCTTCTTTTACTTCTGAATTTCCAAAAAAACTCTTTTCTATACTGCAGTCTGCAGAAAGGCTTTACTGGGTTTTTTTTTTTTCATATAGTTCCTCCTGCAGCATTTATGATGTCCAAGTCACCAAAGTGTGACCTGTCTATGTATATGTGTTCTGGAAATTTATTATATGGAAATGATTAATTTGATTTTGAATTGATATATAGCTGACTGAAGAACTTTCGAAGGCTGATGAGAAATTAAAATTGACAGAGTCTCTTCTTGAAAGCAAGGTATTCGCTGAACCCTGTTCTTTTGCCTTTGTTACACCGATTTGTTGATATAATAATAATTTATCATGTAACCTCTTGCAGAATCTTGAAATAAAGAAAATCAATGATGAGAAGAAGGCCTCGATGGCAGCGCAATTTGCTGCTGAAGCCACTCTTAGGAGGGTACACGCTGCTCAAAAGGATGATGACATGCCTCCAATCGAAGCCATTCTTGCACCTTTGGAGGCTGAGCTCAAGCTTGCACGACAAGAGGTACTATTCTTCGTTATATATGCCACAATAATTACTAACACATGTACCAAAGTGAGAATGAATTTACTAATGGGTTTATATTTGTTGTCTTGGTTTATTTCAAGATTGCAAAGCTTCAAGATGACAATAAAGCACTGGATCGCCTAACCAAACAAAAGGAAGCTGCTTTGGTTGAAGCTGAGAGGACTGTTCAAGTTGCCCTGGCCAAGGCCTCTATGGTGGACGATCTACAGAATAAAAATCAGGAGTTAATGAAACAGATAGAGATTTGCCAGGTAATATTTCTGATGTATGATGCTTGACACCCGAGCGCATTAGTTACTTCATCCATCCTCATTTTTTTAGCCTTATAATGAGGAGAAATTTATAGGTTTACTGGCCTGTTTTAGGAAGAAAATAAAATCTTGGACAAGATGCACAGACAGAAAGTTGCAGAGGTTGAAAAATTAACGCAAACTGTGAGGGAGCTGGAGGAGGCTGTTCTTGCTGGTGGTGCAGCAGCAAATGCTGTGAGAGATTATCAGCGCAAAGTTCAGGAGATGAATGTAATGTGCCGAAATATTCGAATTAGAAGTGTCTTTTCTTTGACATGTACTACTTATTTTGAATCTTTCGTGCATTACCAAAAATATTGAGGTTTATTTTTGTGTCCCTTCAGGAGGAAAGGAAAACTCTCGATAGAGAGTTGGCTCGTGCAAAAGTAACAGCCAACAGAGTGGCTGTAGTTGTAGCAAATGAATGGAAAGATGCAAATGACAAGGTTATGCCAGTAAAACAGTGGCTTGAAGAACGAAGATTTTTGCAGGTAAATTGAGTTTCAGGGCTCAATATTTTCACTGGGCGTATCTATTGCTTCCATGTTGATGTGCAATTACTTCTATTTTCAGGGAGAAATGCAGCAACTCCGTGACAAGCTTGCTATATCTGAGCGAGCTGCAAAATCTGAAGCGCAATTGAAAGTAATCTAATGTTTTCTCGACCATTGTCATTCACTGTACATGGTTTCACTGTTACTAGAAACTAAAAACCGCTGTGCTACTGTTTTCAGGAAAAGTATCAATTGCGACTTAGAGTGCTTGAAGAGAGTTTGAGAGGGTCTTCTGGTAGTAATAATCGAAGTACTCCAGAGGTAAGAAGTGTAAGCAATGGCCCCTCTCGTCGGCAATCTCTGGGTGGAGTTGACAACATCTCAAAATTAACCTCCAATGGATTTTTATCCAAAAGGACACCAGGTTCTAGATCATTGTCCTCGAGCAGTAGCACAGTATTAAAACATGCTAAAGGCACATCAAAATCATTTGATGGAGGTACGAGGTCATTGGACCGAGGAAAGGTGTCATTAAATGGACTTCTACCCAGTTATTCATTCAATCAGTCCTGTGATGCAAGCAAGGACAGTGAGGTAAATAATGATTGGAAAAGTAATCCTGATGAAAAGGGGAATGAGTCTCCAACTCTTGAGACTGAAGACAGTGTTCCAGGCATGTTGTATGATTTACTTCAAAAGGAGGTTATAGCTTTGAGAAAAGCTGGTCATGAGAAAGATCAAAGCCTTAAAGACAAGGATGATGCCATTGAGGTTGATGTTCTGGACAAGTTTGTTTTACGTTTATGTAATTTATACTTAGTATGTGAGTGAGTTTGATAGATACTAACTTGTTTTCTGGTATTGGTGCTCAATGTTTTTCAGATGTTAGCAAAGAAGGTAGAGACGCTGACCAAAGCAATGGAGGTCGAGGCAAAGAAGATGAGAAGGGAAGTAGCTGCCATGGAGAAGGAGGTGGCAGCCATGCGTGTGGAGAAAGAGCAGGAGAACAGGGCAAAGCGATTTGGTGGTAGCACCAAGGGCCCCGTTAGCGCAGCACAACTACTTCCTGGAAGGTATTAATTCAAATTTCTGTTGTGTACAAAACTAGTAAATGACTGAGCAATGCTGTTACTGTCATGAAACTAGTGCTCTGTTATGACTGTATTATGATTTCATATCTGTGATATTATCTTTTTTTTTTTCTGAAGATGCTAATCTATGTAATTTAGAGAGCTTATTATGATATGCTCCCTAATTTATGTAATTTCATTATATTTCTGCCACTTTTAATTAGTAAGATGTTGCATATATTGGGTTTAAATGATGGGAATTTGAAGCAGTTGTTTGGTAGACAATGCACGAGATATTAGGACTCAATTGGGAAAGAAAGTGAAATTTTGTTTTAAATATCATGCATATGTTCAGTTTTTTTCTTTAAGATGTTTGTTTTCTTCTTTTCCCGCCCTGGAAGTTGTTGTGTATATGGACACATGTATTATGATACAGATACTCTTATCAAGGTTCAAGATCATGGCTTGTAGACTGTTTGTTAAACTTTTTTACCCAAACCATTTTATTAACTATAAGTAATTGCAAAAGGTAGAGAAACCTAAACATGGTCTTTGTGGAGTTTAAATCTCTGCTAAGCCAAAAGTATAAAGATGAATATTAGTAATAGAAAAGGAACCAAAAAGAAACTACAGAATGAACTCATTCCCAGATCTCTGGCAGCTCCTGTCATTTATGATTTACTATGGAAATCTTCTCACTTCTAGATCTCCGATAAATTAGTGACCACTAAGTTTGTTCATTAGATCCTATCCGTTCTCAACACTATGGTGCCCTTTACCATTTCATTTAAGAAATTGTTTGCCAACTTGGGCACCAAACTGCTGGTTTGGGTGGCCAGGTTAGCACCCCTCATTGCCTCTATAACCGAAATAGATTGGGTCAGTACCTTACAAAAGGATCATCCAGCAGCGACAAAAAAATTTCCAGAACCCTGTCCCAAGAGAAAGGATAAAAGAGCTATGCTAATAGGTACAGTAGCTTCCTCTGGCTTTGGCATTAAACACATCTCTGCAAGTTAAGCAATACCAGTATTGTCTTTTATTGAGTTCACTCAGTAGTAATGATTCTCCCTCCGGCCACGAGCCAGGTAATGAATTGAATCTATTTTGGAGCTTTGGCTTCCCAGAACAACTTTGGAGGTGGGAAGAGTTCCAATGCTCCTCAACAAGTGATCTAAAAGAATTCTCAAGGACCATGATTAAGCATCAATCATTGAGGATGATAAGGATGTCCCTCAACTGTAGGTTGGGCTTGTTCCCCCATTTACCTATCAGATAGCCCTCAGCAAGTGGTCTAAAAGAATTTTCAACGGCCATGATCAAGCATCAATAATGGAGAATGATAGGGATGTCCCTCAGCTGAAGTAGGCCTGTTCCCCCATTTTCTATTATAGTCTCTGAAGTATATTAGTACATATGCACCCAACAAAGGGAAGGTAGAGCACATGATGAAGAATTGAGGGGCCACCCAAGTATCTTGCCACCACTTTGAGAGTTGCAAAAGGATTTAACTGTAAATTTTTAGATGGATGGGACTGGTAATGATGTGCACCTCAATGGCATTTCAAAATCTGATTACCTTCATTCAGTGTCGACAGTATAATCTTTTTACTCTGTGATGACCAATTGAGCAAAAGAAAAGAAACGATAATTTTATTCTTAGAAGTCTGATGACCCTGCCCTGAAGTTTATTTGCACTTGTGGCTTTTTGAAGCTTTCTTTATTAGACTTGACTATTTTCTTACGCTAAATTAGTACCCTAGTCCATTCTTGATATGTCTTGAAAAATGACTGGCATCTTTCATGTTTTCCAGAAACGTCGGACGAGGTGGATTGAATCGCAGCACTCAATGACAAGAAAGAACCGAATCTGCATTTGTTCAACCAAGAGTTTCCACATAGTTTATGATCTTTGCTCTTTTTTTTTTCACTCTATATTCTATTTTCTTCCTCATGATTGATCATAGTAGTGTAACCCGCATGCCAATGATCCTGTGTTCGTTAGAATTGTTGCCATTATAGAAAGAGGAAACTGAGGAGGACGACGCTGCACGAGGAGGTAATTGGAAATGCATCTGACTTAGGATTGTGATCCCGCTGTTTAGAGATCAGAAAAGAAGGGGAGAAAGGGAAAAAAAGGTTAAAAAGGAAGAATAGTTTGACTTGTTGGCTAACCAGCTTCTGTCAGGTTTGTTTTTTGAGTGAGCCAGTGATTGTGTGATTTGTATAGGTAGTCTCTCTACTTATTGGAATCTTTATTCTTGTTTCTTCTCTTGTCATATTCAGTTGATATATGATGAAATCTGCAATGTGTGTTGTTGGTTCAGGTATTGTTAATATATTCTTGTTATCACACAAACTCTTTATCTTTTTATTTGCCTACTGTTTCCTTGACAGTCTTTTATGAATCTTTGCTAGATAATCAGTATTTCAACAGTTGTTTTGGTCTTTTTTTTTCCCTTTATTTCAACTCGTAGGTTAGATACTTTTGACACGATATCGCTTTTATTGCAATGGGACGGTATTCAAACTCTTGAAATGTAGTCTAGATAGCGAGCTCCTCTCTTACCAAAGGATTGAATGAACTAAAGGTTTAAATTCTATTTTGATCTCTAAACTGTGAGATTATTCTATTTTGGTTCTTGAATTTTTTAGTTCCTCAGTTATTGAACTTTTATAAATTAATCATTTTTCTAATCAAAAGTTAAATTAATCATTTTAGTCTTTACCCTTTTTTTGACTTTTAGCAAATTGATTGGGTAGCTTTTGTGTGTGCCTGCTAATTTAATTACTTTTTGAACAAATATTTTCTTTTAAAATATTTTTATAAAAATGACCTTAATCAAAATACTTGTATGTTTAAGAAAATGTGATTTTAATAGCTAGTTTGTTTGGTTGTATTATATATCTAAAAGTGGTTTTATAATTGTCGATTCTACAAAGATTTTAAGTAAATCATTTAAAGTCACATTTTAGAAGATCAACTTTATTAAAAAAAGAAAAAAGGAAAGAAAAGAAAAGAAATCAACTTGATTTTTTTTTAAAGTTATTTTTATTTGTTATTAAATATTCTAGATTTAATATTATTTAAAAAAACGTTTAGCCCTCTAAAGCACTTAATCTAAATCCAGGCCTCATGTTGGAGGAGTTGAGTGTGTATTAATTACTATAATTATTCACATGCTAATATAATTTATCCCGAATATTTTAGTTTTTTCTAATTCTCAATCAGATTCTTCCACGAAAAAATGTGTAAAATCAATCCAGCACAGCTCAATGAATAAGACACCTATCTATTACCGATACCATTCTTAAGGTTAATGATTCAATCTCGTTAACTAAAAAATGTTGAAATTTGTTTATTGAACTTTTTGATGTCTCGTTAAATTATTGTCTTGTTAATATATTTGAACACGTGAACATGTCACATAGAATAAATGGATCCTGTGGATAAGCAGGTCAGATTTTGTTGACAAGTGAGTCGGTTTTCATGTATCGAGTAGCATATTCATGTGTTCAAATATGTTAATGAAACAATAATTTATTGATACATCAACTTTTTGTAAACAAAATTTGACCATTTTTGTACGAAATGACCTAATTGAAATTTTTTATACATTAAGAATAAAATTGATAATTTTAAAAATTTAAGAACCGAACGGAGAATTTTAAAAGATTATGGACCATTTGATATATTTAACCTTATTCACAATACTATAAATAATCTATAAAATAATAAGTAAAATTTTGATAATAATTAAATAATGTTATGAAATTACAAATTATTTACACCAAGGCCATATTCATAGAAGGGGAAAAAATTGCTTCATTTACACTTGAGAGCTCTCCTCCTAAACTCAAGAGGAAGATTAATATTTAAATGGGATGTTTTTTTTTACGTTTACTATAAATGTTCTGAAATTAGAATCTAATTCATTGATGTTTATTGAAACTATCTCGGAATATAAATAAGATATATAACAATTACTAAAATATCATTTTCTTATTTCTAATTAATTACAAATTCATTGAGTAAAAAGTGTGCTAATATTATTTTTTATTAAAATAATAATATATTTTAATTATTTTATTACTATTTTCTTGATAGTAAATATGTTTTATTATAACAATTTGTTTAATATTAACAATTAATAAATAATTAAAATAAAATTACATCAACTAAATAAAGATCAATGTAATTTTTATTAAAACAACCTCATTAACATTAAATTTTATTGTTTTAATATTTAACAATAATGAAATCTATTTTAACTATTTATTGATACTAAATAATAACAACAAAGTAAAACTAAATAGAATTTTTATAATATTTCATAATAAAATTCCATCAACAAATTAAAAGTTGTATAAATTTCATTAGAAGAAAAATGATTAATATGATACATAAACAAAGAAATAATAAAATTGTAAAATAATTAATAAAAAAATTATGAGTCTCATAGATAAATGAACGCAAAATTAAAATGATTGAAAAGGTGCACGTCCACCAAATAAAGAATCAAAATTGATCAAGTTTTAAAAGCGGAATGTTATTAAGTTGAGGTGGGTCCCACAAATTGGTTTTCTATATTTTTTTTAGTACAACGACGTCATGTGGAGATGGAAGATTCAATGTGGATGAGTTTTTTTAGTACAACATGTGGGAGTGGTGGATCGAACTCACAACATCTTAATATGTTAATTAACACGACGTTTTAATCGAAAATAGATATTTTAACTAATTGAACCAATCGATTTCATTTCTATAGTTAACTAAACATTATCAAACAGACGCCCTCCAATATTCGAATTTAAAAAATATATATATATATATAGAGGGGAGTAAGAGCATCTGTTTGAGCATAAAGATAGATTGGTCAATCAAACATTACTCAAAAAGTAAACAAAATCTCAATTTATGGATATTTGTCATAATAAATAATAAATAAATAAATAAAAAGGCAGAAGACTAACACTATTTTCAAAGTAATACTGACCACCACCATGTTCAAACAACTCTGACAGATCACTTGATTGTCTGAATTCAAAATTAAACAAAAAGTTCTAAATGGATCGTTTTTGTTCTCTGAATTATCAACATACACAACTCCAAAATTTTATATTAGTTTCTAGTTGATATTCAAAATTTTGTTTTTCAAATTTTAAGTTACCAGAAAGCTGCATGAATTTTACCCTTAGAAAGTTGCACTCCATTTTGAAAATGTGGTAAAATTTTTGGGTGAGGACGGAAAGCTGATAGGACGTTATATCTTGTTTTAATCTCTCAACTTATTAGGACTTGAAAGTTAAATTTGATTTTAGTGTCTCAACTTATTAGGACTCAAAATTAAAATTGTGTTGATTGAACGATCGACTTAATTTTTATCACCCATTTACTTTGGAGGCATTAAATTCATCGGCTTACTCAAAACCAACCAGTTTTGAGGAACTAAACTGAATTCATCTATCTTCGAGCCAAATTGACCGATCAACTTCGATTCAACTCGATTTGGTTTTTTTTTTTTTTTTCAGTTTCAATTGTAACCCTATGCAATAGTTCAGGTATCAGATTTCAAAATATATTAAAATTCACATTAAATAATTAATGAAAAAGTAAATATAAAAGGACAAAAATACTTATCTAGCAGCTTCCTCTGATGAGAACATGTGTTCAAATAAACCAAAAACTTTTTGCAGGAAAAGATAAAGATTTCTCTCCTTTTATGGAGAATGTCCTTTTTTGTTACAGCTTCTTCCTTAGCAAGCTTCAATTTAGTCTTATTTTTAAAATTTTCTTTTTGATACCTGTATATTTTTAAAAAGTAACCAATTTAATCCTATTTAGAAAATTTTAACACATATTTTATACAAAATAGAAACCGTTTCATACAAATTTAAAGTTACATTTAAAAAAAAATTAGAGTGAATTGTCATTGCTAAAATTAAAATAGAAAAAATGAGATAAAAATGAAATTGAATAGACCAAAACTTAAAAGAACAAGGACCAAAATAGACTGTTTCAAAAGTACATAGACTAAAATTAACAAAATTGAAATTTACAAATACAAAAATTTACATTTTCAAAGTAAAAAACCAAAATGAATCAAAGTCAACTATTATTTAAACTTTTTTGTAATAATTAATATTATTATTATTTGGACTAATTAAAAGGCTTTCCTGTAGGCTCCATTAACTGTGGAGCTACTTTCTCCCCTTCTTTAAACTTCTTTAATAATATGTCTTGTCCCCACTTTCTCCCCTTCTTTAAACTTCTTTAATAATGTCTTGTCCCCATTAAGACAAGAAATAAACATTTATGCAAAGTTTAAGGACCGAAACAAAATATTTGAAATATGAGAGTATAGTTAAAAATTGAGATAAAAAAGGTTCTAAGCCAAAAAGATGTTTAAAAACATCAACAGTCCATTCATATGAATATATGACCATTGTTCACAGAGGAGTTCAAAAAAATTCCCAAAGTGGATGGTCAAATCCAAATTAGAAGTCCATGAATCCTTCTTACTGACAACCTACAATACAAAGGTACAATTTGCATCTACACTAATAATCTGGTCTAAAATTTAGCATCTATCACCTAAAAGAGACCATGCCTTAAAAATCTGACTCCAACAAGTTCTATCGACTCTATTCGTCTTAAAAACAATCAAACACGTTGCAATCAAGAAAGAATCTTTGAGGTTTACCGTTCTTCATGTGCGGATATCGTCCTCCTCGACGTGCATGCATTCGAGTGTCAACTGATGAAGGTAGAATAAACTGAGAAACTTGTGGACTCCTGCGAAGAACTCCTGAAAGAATGGAAGTTCATATCAGCAAGATCTGAGATACTGCAACGTCTTGCATTAAATGAGTGTAAATGGAGAACATGTATGAATCCCACATTAGGCTATGACCAACAAAAAGCAAGGAACTCGCTTTAATACAACAGAAACTCACAAAGTTGAGGTTTTTGCAGGAAAACAGTAATTCTCTGTTTTCACATCGGAGGAGAGCCTTGTCAGTAGTGAAAGGGTTAAGAGTACAAAGAGTGCTTATATGTGTTTGAAGGGCTCTGGTAATCTTAAACCAATCATCATGGAAGAACCGCCGGATGACTACAATGGAGGAATCCAGCTGGAGATCCGCTTCCTGATATGCAGCCATAACGTTTGGCTGCTGGTTCCTTTTATGCTGCTGTACCAGAGGTGGGGTGGGAAGCGTGTTAATTTACTGTTTTCCTTTCTTAATAGCATCGCAGTAGGTCAGGGGGCCAAATGCCACGGGTGAGCTATGATGTGCAGAGGTGGATGGTGTAGTATTATTGTGTTGTTTAGTCTGGGGGTGTTCATGTAGAAGTCTATAAAAAGCTTTGCAGCCTTTTCTTTCTTCACCAATATACGACTCTAGTACAGAGAATTACTGTAATTGTGACAAACCCTACCCTTTGATATTCAAATCTTTTCCAAGTGTTCTTTTGCATGTAAGAAGAGAGGGGAGAATTCAAACCTCTCGCCCAATCGCCCAATTGAACTATGCTTATGACAGCAATTTTTTCCCAATACCATGTTTCCTCTATTACAGAAATAAATCTTAAAAGATTTCAAATGTCAAGCATCTGGGGAAGGAATGTCAAAGACTCAGTACCTCAATTGCAGAAAATTCTTACACTCCTACAAGGAAAGACAGCTACTCATCCTCTCAAATGACTTCCGATAGGCGGTGTACAAAATTGGCATGCATAGCATGACCACCCTGCGTTGAGATTCAACAAACTTATTTGCATCCCTAATAATCATAACTATAAAAGCACGACTTCAAAGAATTCAATAACTAACAAGAGTTAACTATTTACTTGTTCCTTTTCAAGCTTCCCAAGCATAAACTTGCAAATTGTCAGAGTATTGCTTGCAAGCGTATGACACTGAGACAGCAATTTAGGACAGTTCCACAATCTTGCAGATGCTCGAGCTAAAATATAACGAGTACTTTTTGGTAATTATGCTCATAAGACTGAGAGCATATTATGAGTACAAAATGGAGGGACAATCCTACCCATTCCCTCGACTTTGAAAACATTATCTTGTCGGTCTCTCAGCAAAGAATTGTAGCGTACTGATGGCCTATTAAACTATTAGGTCACTGAACTCATTTGGTATCCTCTCTTATTTTTCTCCTTTTCCCCCATTTTTGTCTTCTTTATACTGTGGAAAGCACAAACAAGGCATACACGGCATAGGCATGCCAGCAAGTATAACTTCTTAAAAAAAAGGAAGATAAACAACGAAAAGGACAAAGAGAACATAATAGATTTTAATCTTATTAAGGCGATAAGATGTGCATAATGTTATTTTACTTCCAACTGATAACTAGACAACTAAAAAGTGCCGTCGTCCAAGGGCAGTGGGATACGTCATAGGGCTGCCTATTTTCTCTCCCTTAAAGACCTTGATGAATCATAAGTCAAGGATAGAGTCATTCAGCACGGTATACAATTCATTCAATTTCAAGTATAATATTCATGAAAGCTGTGGGGTTGGGAGTATAAACAAGGTACCACAAACAAAAAACCGTCATGGATGACATAGAGACCAAACTTTAGAAGAAAACACCAACTAAAAATCCAATTTGCCCAACTATAGTAACAGTGGAATCAGGACCGGCTAAAATCCTGACCTTTCCCTTCCACTTTGTAAATAATTCTAAAGTATCCTGACTAAGAAATGTAGTTAACTGGCCTATTGGACTGTTAGGTTACTCGTCTAGTTTGATATCCTCCCTTCCTTTCCTCCATTGTCCCCATTCTTTCTATTTGGAAGCACATTAAGATATACTCATCATAGGCATGCCAACAAGTTTAACATATTAAAGTATGAACATAAAATGGTGGTTCGCTTAGAAAAATATATATGAACAAAAGATGAATGGGAACCTTATAAAAACAAGCAGGAATAGAGATTGATTTGCCCTGTCTTGGACTAGTCCATAGCTTATTTATATCTATAGGAAGGCCTCTCCTTGCTTAATAGTGCTCCCTTGTAAAGGGTCGGAGTTCATACCTAGCCTCAACAAAGCCTTATGCATAAAAGAATTCAGATAACAAGAGTTAACCCCTCCTGCACAGTTCTTAGAATCTTGTACCAAACGTCATGAAGCTTCAGTCTTCATTTCCAACCATCAAATTCTCTCAATAGATATCTAGAGCTTCAGCCTTCATTTCCTCTCTTCTAGATTTACCTTGCTCACCTGGTGATTAAGAAACAGAACTTGTTCCCTTCACTCAGGACCCAGTACTGAGCCCGGTAACCTTTAAAACCTTCAAGTCCTCTTCCAAAAAAAGACCCACAAAATATTTAGAACTATGAGCTTCCTATCAGAACCATTATTTATTTTATCTTTTTGAGGAAGGCCTTAAACCAAATCAGAATTTTCATTTTTCAATTCTTCTGAACTTTCATAATCTTCACAAACCAACCTTCGTTGTTAGCGCATATTTCCATCCACAGGATGCAATTTTCCATTCAGATTTTTCTAAAGAACTTATGATAAACTTGACCATAAACGAGTCTCTAAGGTTTGGGCAAATCAAATATGCAAAGCCAAAGTCCAGCACCATGCATAAAAAATTATTACAAACTCATTAATCTCAATACAACTCCCTCTCAAACTTACACTTCTTTTGAACAAGAAACCAACCCTTCATTGATGATTGAAAAGTTACAAACTCAAGGAGTAGAAAGTAAATTCCTTCTATCTAAACATATGTTAAAGTTACAATAAAGCCTCCCAATTTTGACATATGCCAGTTAAGGAACAGTTGGCAAAAATTGAAGATACAGAACACCACCAACTCCCTCTCAAACTTTTAAAAGAGGAAATTCAAGAAGTCTGAAAGATTAATGCTCACGTTTACATAAGCAGATAAGATGTGTCTAAATTTTCAAAATACGATACCAAAAACATGTTTCAAAAAAGTAAGATAGAGATATGATATGGGGAGAGGGGTTCGATTGAGAAATCCATGACACACCCTTTCTTGGATAAAGCAATTTTTTTTAATTCGATGCAGCTTCTAAAAACAATTTTATAGTCATGTTGCAAAGTATTAGCAAAATGCAAGTATGTTAACTGATGGCACACACGATATTTCCAAATCACAAACATTACAATTAGAATTAGACATTACGAGGTGAGAAAGGCGAGAACTTGTCTGAGAAATGAAGAAACAACAGAACTATATCTCAGAAGGAAATGTTAAATGCATAAATTCCTATCGGGCGCTGCAGCAAGAGAACTAAGTATAGGTATAACATCATCAACATATAAAAAGAGCAAGGGGCAAAGAAATATATAGAAGACCAAGATGTCTTCCCATAGAAGAGCAAGGAGAAGATACCTTGCTCTTACAATGTAAGCAATGACATGCCTGAGGAAAACATAAAGCACATGCAGGTAATAGAAAAGCAAAACAAGTTCAGATGGTGCTCCATTTGAAAATTTAAGAAAATAGTAGATAAATGATTATCATTCCCCCAACGACTACAACAAAGATTTCTTATAATCTGACTAGAAGTATAATCCCATATCTAATGACATACTAGAGGAGTAAATCTCATAGAACTTACCTTGTAAACCACTATGTGTGCCATCGGAAGCCCTTGACTACCAAACCGTGCAAAAAGTGAGAGGTCGCCAATAAGATCTAAAACCTTGTGGCGACAGGGTTCATCATGGAAACGCAATGGGGGATTGATCCAACCTCTACTGGCACTGGTGAATAGATAAAAGGGGAACTGATTAACTTAATATGCATTTTAATTTGGAAAGTCCTTTCCATTTATAGAACAGACAGCATAAAGATTTTTTTTGTATAAGCAACATATCACAAAATCTCATTCAAAGGAAGAGCAAACCAACAAAACAACTTAAAGGACAAAGAGACAAAATGCCCCTTCATCGTAGAGGGGTCAAACAATCGAGATTCAAAGTACAGGTAGAGTAGTTACAAGAAGTCTTGCGATGAGTACTCCGTACTCTAATTGAGACCATTAACTGTACAAATTCAAAAGAATTTGACTTGTCATTAAATATTCTAGCATTTCGATAATAAAGCTCTAGTTGCATTCAATCAAAGGATTCCCGATTCTGGCCTTTTTTTCGAACCACCATCCAGAAAGAACCCCCAGAAGCCAATCCTCAAGCTTGCTCGAACCAAACAAAACCAGTTTCAAATGAAGTTCGAGGATTCATAGGTAGAGCTACAGCCTACAATGAATAAAATCCCCCATTTACCTATCAGATAGCCCTCAGCAAGTGGTCTAAAAGAATTTTCAAGGGCCATGATCAAACTATGGGAGAGAGATTCCTCATTTCTATTACAGAGTAGCACACATTTGAGGGGAGGTTTGTACTTTAGGATTTCTCTATTGAAACTTATCAAGAGTGGCTCTCTCTTATTTTTGGTCACTTTTCGTTTTCATTTATCAGTAAGCAAGGAGTAGTTTCTTGCATTGTTTGAGGTAAGAGGTCGCTTAATTTTAAGAAGTGTTTGAAATGTACTTGGTCCAGAATGAAAAGACTGAAGGTTATACACTATTACTAATACTCTATTCATAAAGAAGACAGATCTAAACTGGGACATGCTTTTACAGTTGTTTTATCTTTAGTAACACGGTATTACTTAGGGGTGTACTATTACTTATCCAAATGTAGCCCAGTTACAATGAACATATCACATCAGAAATAATCCACTAAAATTAACTAGGAACTTGCAAATCGGGGGTGTATGAACAAAACAACTCACCTACAAACTAAAGCATTTTCTGTAGAGCCTCCTTTTATGAGTCCCATATTACGCATTTGCTCTACCTGCAAGGAAGTCAGTAGCACTGTAATTTTAGCAAATTTTATATGCAGTAAATAATCAATTTTTACTGTTGAGAAATGCAGTAAATTTTATATGCTTGCTCCAATGCATCTCAAAAAAATTGTTTCAATACTTAATAGCAAATTACATGTAAGAATAGATAATCCTGACCTTCCCCATTTTTTTGTGCATAACGCCACCAATAAGGACATATTTGCAAGAAACAGACTTCCTTTGCACTCTATCATTAGTATTCATTTTCTTAGAAACTTTTCTTTTCCATATTCAAGAAATAATAAGGAAATATAAATTTATGTTCATCAAACCTCCAGTGTAAAAGATTTGCTTACAAATATTACAGCTACAAAGCACACTCTAAAAGTGACTGTCTTGTCATACACACACCAGACACAGACAAGGTCCAAATAAGACCTCCAAACACCCGGCCTTGTCTTGAATTCAAGTACTATGTTATCAAACAAAAAATTTGGAATTGACTTAGTAATAATAAATAACAGCAAAATTTTAAACGAAATTGGACCAATAACAAAGTACCTACCTGTGAGGTATCTCTCTCA
This sequence comes from Momordica charantia, assembly GCF_013281855.1. Lineage (NCBI taxonomy): Eukaryota > Viridiplantae > Streptophyta > Magnoliopsida > Cucurbitales > Cucurbitaceae > Momordica > Momordica charantia. The sequence continues at coordinate 23,626,353 of NW_028275167.1, read as the reverse complement.
CTTTTGTATTAGAAAACTGAAAGAAACAAGCCCGTAGGCTATACAAGTCACCCCACCAATTCGAGAGGGTGGGTAATCTCTCCCTAGCTACCTTTCGACACTAATAACCAAGATGGTCCCCTCTCCTACTCTCCTCCTCCTCTTCTACTCCCCACTATTCTCCTCATGGTCCCCACTACTCAAACCGTTATTCTTTCCCTCTAACAGATTACTAACAAATTACTCATTTGCCCCTAACACAATTCCCTTCCTACCCCTTCTAGAATAAGTCTTCATTGATGGGGTCCTAACAACATCCCCCCCCCCCCCCGGTCAGAACCTCCTTGTCCTCAAGGGGGAAATCTGGAAGATGCTGTTGTAGATCAGAGAATGTCTCCCAAGTGGCCTCTTCTTCGGGCAACCCTTTCCAAGGAACCAAGGCTTCCTGAGTGCCAGTTACATCATTCACACCGGTGGCGAATATTTCTTCTGGCTCCACAATCCATTCAAACTCATCAGTCAGCAGGGGAGGAATAGGTTGTACCAGTAAGTCTATGTCGACTGCTTTCTTCAATTGAGAGACATGGAAAGTGGGGTGGATGCTGGTGCCAGCTGGGAGGTCAAGCTTATAGGCCACTGGACCAATTCTTTGCAGAATGCGGAAAGGTCCAAAGTACTTAGCTTAGAGTTTTTCGTTGCGTCGCTTAGCCAAAGATTTCTGTCGACAAGGGCGAATTTTGAGAAAGACTTCATCCCCCACTTGGAATTCCCTCTCTGTGCAGTGGCTGTCAGCCAATTTCTTCATTCGACTCTGAGCACGGGCTAGGTTCTCCTTTAAGACAGCAAGTGCTACGTTGGAGGTCTTCTGACTGCCATAAAACAGGAGAGGTGGAGGCGTACGACCGTAGACAGCCTGAAATGGGGTGGCTCCCAAAGCACTGTGGAACATTGTGTTATACCAGTACTCCGCCCAAGAAAGCCATTGTCCCCACGTGCGCGGTGTCACAGTCGTACATTTTTCAACCGCGCGGCGCCATGATCGAAGCTCGACCATGGCCAGCCTTACGAGGAACTTTAGCCCCAATCTACTTTTCGCGCCCTTTGTGGCTTCGTCGGACCTTAGACGAGGTTCTTTCTTCCTCGACTCAGCTTCATTTCACTTTTCCAACCATCTTGGTTCTCGGCCACTCGGTCGTCCCGCTCCTACGATGAGCCAGGACCTTACCGGGATGAGTTCTGACCTATAACGAGGTCAGAACGAGCTTAAAACGCCAACCGGGTACAACCGGGACATTCCTACCGCTTAACTACGTCAAAACTAGCTTATCGGACCCATCGGACGTCTCTAGGACCATTCCTGCCGAGAAACTAGTCAATAACGGGCTAAACGGCCTTACCGGGTACTGTCGGGATGATTCCTGCCGAGAACCAACCCATGGACTTGTATTTATGATCGGGACCTTTCGGACATCCATCCATCCGGACATAATCATGGCACGTCGTCTCCCGCGACCGTGCCTTGTCGTTCAAGCATACCGTACCGCATAACGGCCCCTATGTGCAACCTCCAGCCCATGGGACGAGGCGCAATGCCAGCACACCCGTGCCGTCCGACGCTGTCCTTGAGATTCCCATTCTCGAAGGAAGACGCCCAAGACCTTGGTCTTGCAACGCTCGCCCGCGCCATGACACACGCATGTGCCATGGGGTAGCTCACTTAGGCCACAGGGCCCAGGGGTGGTGGAGAGCTGACATCATGCCTCCCCCTAAGGTACATTCTAAGGCATTCTTGGTCTGGCAGGCGTGTACGTGCAAAGTGGCGAGGAGTCACTCGCCAACGTAGAGTGCACGTCTGAACTCCGATTGACACGAAACTTGGCGTGCTTGCATATCTCACTAATATGCATCTAACTCTAAAGCCGCTCGTCCAAACTCTCGACGGAACCCCGACTTCTAGGGTCGTGGCCCGGGGCCCCAACTGGCCCCCGTTGAGCTTGTCACCGACACCAGTGACATCGCCTTCGACTTGCATTCTGCATATGCCTTCTCTAGGCATTCTTGAGCACATCCATGGGGTGTGATAGGTGATACATCATCCTCCTTGGTCGCATCACGGCACTTCTCTCTCGGCCCTCGACATGGCCCGACAGGCGACATATGCATGTCGCCACCACTTGTCCACTATGTGGGCGTCACAACCTACTCTCTACTAGTATGGTTGTGACACGCGGCGCCTCACTACAAAAACAACGAAGGTAAGTCTCAAGGCATTTGTTGACAATTTCTGTTTGACCATCGGTTTGCGGATGGTATGCCGTACTCCGTTTCAATTTCGTTCCTTGAAGACGAAAGAGTTCGGTCAAAAAGTTGCTGAGGAACACCTTGTCTCGATCTGAAATTATGGACTGAGGGAACCCGTGGAGCCGAACTATCTCCTTGACAAACGCTGCTGCTACCGTTTTTGCGGAAAAGGGGTGGTTAAGAGGGATAAAGTGAGCATATTTGCTCAGGCGGTCCACCACGACAAACACCATGTCACTCCCCATGGATTTAGGCAGTCCTTCTACAAAATCCATCGTAATGTCTTCCCAAATGCGGTTGGGTACCGCCAAGGGTTGCAGTAGGCCAGCGGGTGACACGGTCAAGGTTTTGTTACGCTGACACACCGTGCAACCCTCCACAAACTTCTTCACATCAGCTTTCATACCGGGCCAATAAAGTTCACCAGTGATCCGTTTGTAGGTCCGCAAGAACCCTGAGTGTCCTCCCATGATGGAGTTATGATACAAATGTAGGATTGCTGGTTTCAGAGCCGAGGAACTAGATATTACCAAACGGTCTTTGTAATGAAGCACCCCCAGCTGCAAGCTGTACTTGGGGTGGCTCTCGGGATCAAGTTCTAATTCTTCCATAATTTTAGACAAATGGGGGTCACATTGTACCTCTGTTTTGAGTAGTTCCACATCTAACAAGGCAGGTACTGTCATGACTGCGAGCTGGGGTCCATGGGGCATCCTTGATAGAGCATCAGCGACTTTGTTTTCGAGGCATGGTTTGTATTGAATCTCAAAGTCATATCCTAGGAGCTTGGAGACCCACTTCTGGTATTCCGGGTAGACAATCCTTTGTTCTAGCAGAAACTTTAGTGCTTGCTGGTCAGTACGTACAATGAATTTCTGCCCGAGCTAGTAGGGCCGCCACTTCTGGATGGCAAGGGTCACAGCCATCAATTCACACTCGTAGACCGATTTAGCTTGTCCTTGTCAGGATAAAGTGTGGCTGAAATAGGCGACGGGTCGCTATTCCTGAGTTCGGACTGCCCCCAATCCGGTACCCGACGCGTCTGTTTCGATCACAAAGGGCAGAGTGAAATCCGGCAAGGCGAGCACCGCTAAGGTTACCATGGCTGTTTTGAGTTTCTCAAAAGCTCCCATGGCTTGTTCGGTCCACTCGAATGCATCCTTTCGAAGCAATTGAGTCAGGGGTGCTGCCAAAGTGCCATAGTTCAGAACGAACTTTCTGTAATAGCCTGTGATGCCAAGGAATCCTCTAAGCTCTCGTAGGTTGGTGGGGACGGGCCAATTTAACATAGCCTGAATTTTTTCAGGGTCTGCCTCCACGCCTTCAGTTGACACCCAATGCCTCAAATATTCCACCCTAGCTTGAGCAAAGCTGCATTTTTTGTAGTTTGCATACAAAGAGTGGTCTCGCAGCAGATTGAAGACCACAGTCAAGTGAGTAATATGCAAATCCAAATCAGGGCTATATGTTTGAATGTCATCGAAGAAAACAAGGACAAACTTACGCAAAAAAGGCCGGAAGATTTGGTTCATCAGAGATTGGAATGTGGCAGGGGCGTTGGTTAGCCCAAACAGCATCACCAAGAACTCATAGTGGCCCTCGTGAGTTCTAAACGCTGTCTTCTGAACGTCCCCTGGTGCCATCCTGATCTAATGGTACCCCGACTTCAGATCGATCTTGGAATATATGCAAGATCCATGGAGTTCATCGAGCAGCTCATCAATCACAGGGATAGGGAATTTATCTTGAATAGTCACATTGTTGAGGGCCCTGTAATCCACGCAAAACTGCCAACTCCCATCCTTCTTTTTGACTAAGATCACTGGGCTAGAATAGGGGCTTACACTAGGTTGTATCAACCCTTTTTGTATCATGTCTGCAATCATTTTCTCAATCTCTGTTTTCTGGGCGTGGGCATAACGGTAGGGACGAACATTAACTGGTGGCTCTCCGTCTTTGATCTGGATCCTATGGTCCACTGCCCGCTGTGGTGGTAGTTGATCAGTAGTTCGAAAGATGCCTTGATATTCTCCAAGGAGCTGGTGAATTTCAGTGGGCTGTTCCCCATCCCGAATTTCCAATTCTTCCATTTGCCCCGAGCTATGGGCTGTCAAAGCCCTGAGCTCCACCATAAAGCCTTCATCAGTCTTCTGCCACGAACGGGCCAACCGTTTGAGGGACACTTCCAGACGGACTAGAGTCAGATCCCCTTTAAGGGTAATCTTCTTGTCGACTTTAAGGAATGACATGGTTAGGGAGGGCCAATCCGCCTCCATTTTGCCCAATGATTGCAGCCACTTCATCCCTAGGATGACATCCAAATCGTTAAGTTCGATTGGTAAGAAATCTTCTACCACGGTGATCTCTGGCAATTCCAGCACCACTCCACAGCAGACCCCCTGTCCTTTGATCGCTATGCCTGTCCCTGTGATAATACCGTAGTTATACGTACCCGATTGTGGAATCTTCAATTCGCCAACCAGCTTCTGCGAAAGGAAATTATGCGTTGCTCCACAATCCAGCAGCACCACTACTTCACGCCCCAACAAGGTTCCTCATATCTTGATCATTCCCGGAGTTGTTAGCCCGACAATCGTGTTCAAGCGACACATCACAGCTTTGTCGTTCTCCTCCGCTTGTTCATCTAGCTCCACCCCCGGTTCTTCCTCCCCTGGGTCTAGCTCTTCGTCGTTGTGTACGACGATCACACGTAATTGCTGATTCTTACACCGGTGTCCCACGGTGTATTTTTCTTCACACTTGAAGCAGAGGCCTCGTTCCTTCCTCTTCTTATACTCTTCCTCGGTAACCGCTTGTAAGTGGCTTCCCTCTTAGCTGCCAATCGAGCCTTTCCTCCCACTGTCGCTAGCTTTAAGCTTCGTTCAGCATTTACCCCAGCCTCTTGGACTGCGATTGAGACCTCTTCAATGAGTTGGGCTCGTTTCATAATCTGTTCGAGGCCCACGGGCTCTGTGGCTAACACCTCCACACGAACTACTGCGTCTAGCCCATTTAAGAACGCACACTCCAATACCTCATCAGAAAGGTGTGGAAGTGGCGCCAATCGTGCTTCGAACGTTTCAATATACTACTCAGCCACTGTTCCTTCTTACTTGATCGCTAACACCCGCGTGCATTGTCGCCCCTCCTTCGCCTTCAGGAATCGTTCCACCAGCCGACTCCTCAGATTTTCCCAACTAGTAAATCGACTACGCTTTTCATGGGAGCGATACCAAGCCAACACAACACCGTCAAAAATTATACAGAAACATATTTGTTTCTCTTCGTCGGTCAGTTTATGGATTTCAAAATATCGCTCCGCCTGAAACAACCAAGAGTCGGGATCCGTCCCTGTGAAGATAGGCATCTCAACCTTCTTGAACTTGTTGCGGTCATACCCAGGTTCCTGAATCTGAATGACCCTCGTCGGATCATCCGGTTGCTTATTCTTTTGCAACGATGACTCCCCCAACTGCGAAATCGAAGAAGTAGTTCCGCCGGTGACATCGGCTATGAAGCTTTCCAGCATCATTTGGATTCTGGTACTTGCCTTATGTTGCTCATCAACCTTCCCGCACAGAGCCGCTACAACGCCTTTGAGATCGATAATCTCCTGCTCTGTTGCTTCACATCTGGTCTCAAGCTCTTTCACAGTCATCTTCTCACCGAATTCCCAGCACCGCACTGCTCTGATACCAATTTGTGAGGTATCTCTCTCACTTTTGTATTAGAAAACTAAAAGAAACAAGCCCGTAGGCTATACAAGTCACCCCACCAATTCGAGAGGGTGGGTAATCTCTCCCTAGCTACCTTTCGATACTAATAACCAAGATGGTCCCCTCTCCTACTCTCCTCCTCCTTTTCTACTCCCCACTATTCTCCTCATGGTCCCCACTACTCAAACCGTTATTCTTTCCCTCTAACAGATTACTAACAAATTACTCATTTGCCCCTAACACAATTCCCTTCCTACCCCTTCTAGAATAAGTCTTCATTAATGGGGTCCTACCACTACCACATGCAATAGATGAGATAATGTCTCATCCATCATCAATTATGAACAATCTTAAAACTCACTTTTCTACCTCTTCTTCTTGAAAGTTTTGCTTTCACTCCATGGGCAATCCGAGGATCACTTTTGAATCCCCAATCCATAGAACAACTTACATTTTTCTTTTTACGGAAAGAGAATTCCACTCAATGGGAGCCTAATTGACAAGGGCTTGAGGTCTTTTGAACATACCGACTTAGAGGTCTCAAGTTCGAACCTACCAGTGAGCTTAATACCAAAAATCTTTAATGTCTCCCGAATCCAGACCTCGAGGTGGGTGCAAGTGCCCCTGAATATAGAGGAGCAAAGCTTCGACTCCCAATTATAAAAATAATAATAATAGATAATAGAATGTAACAAAAAAGGAAATAAAAGCTTCACCAAGGCTAGGGGGTTACATAAAAGCCCTTCAGTTAGCCCAAATTTTAAACAAATATAAATTACAAAACATATTGTTAAGCCTACATCAAGAGGCAGGTGTAAAATAATATAGTCAAGAAAAATAAACAAATTTCTTTGTTTAACCCCTACAAAAAAAATTTCTTTTATTTTATTTCAACAAGGCCCCATGTTTTGCCAATGCACTGTCCAGGGGACCCCATACAAAATTGTTGAAATATGAATTCCCAGTCATCTTTATTATAGGGACGATGAAAGAATACTGAATGTATGACTGATGCTTTCCTCTACTCTTCTACACAAAACACACCATCTCAAATCGAACACTATATCCAGGCACCTCAATGAACCTTCTCACCTGTATTTAATCCATTACGACATATTGCTACACACAAGGAACTTTGCTCCCCTCCTTTTCAAATAGTCGTCAATACTTGTTTTGATTTTGAAAGGAAAAAGATAAAATAGAATAAGGGAGATTTCACTCCTGATAACCTTAAAACAGAGAAAAAAAAATTTCATAAAAAGACCCAAAAGAATGCAAAGACCACCTACGCATATCTTCTCTCCTTCCAAGAGCCACCCATCAAGAGATGCAGTTAAATTTTGAAAGAACTCTATTTCTCACTTTTCACACAAAAAAGAGGGAAAAATACAAAAAGGACAACATATATCAAAGAAATTAAACAGACAACCAAAAAAACATAAAACACTAGAGAGAGATCAAGACATTTTAAACAAACACAAAAAGGGAATAGTGGGAGAGAAAGATCTTAAAAAAAGAACAAATCAATTAGACTCGAGACCGAGAAACCAAGAGATCGAGGCAGGGGAGAGAGAGATTTTTAAAGACCAAAACAAGAAATATACGAAAGAGAGGGAAGTAAAGAGGAGTATGAGAAAGGGACTAGTGCGTGAGAGAGAGCAAAATCAATAGGGAGAGGGAACTCTTAGTTGTTAGGTTCTCTTGATTTGGTGGTGGTGAACACGGATGAAAGATCCAATTTATGGCAACAATATACGACGTGTGCAATTTTTACAATTTTCCAATCATAACGTCTGCTTGCCATCACATTAATGCACTCTGTTGCTTCCACAATCTGCTGCATTTGGAAAAGAAACTTTGCAAGCATCTACCACAAATCTATAAGCAAATCTAGTCCAACAAACATAAATAGATGTGCCAATATGTCTACTGACTTAGACTAACAGTACCACCATCATTTAGTTAAGAACTACTTCTTTTAGGATGAAATATCAACAGAATCATCAAACAAAATAATTAGCCAACTTGAACCAACCTCTTCGTAAATGCAAAAGGTTCTTGACGGAGCTATCTGTTTGACATAGAACATGCTGTCCAAAGGGGCAGTATAAAACCACTGGCAGCCAATGACAGGCACCTTGAACATAAGAAAATGTTCATAGATCATTCAATACCAATTGACGGTATAGATTCAACTGACAGTATAAACTCAATTGCCATAATCTATTTCCACGAATTATTTTAGCACATCATCAGTAAACTTGCGGCCTTTCAGTAACATATTGCAAAAAGCATTTAAAGCAAGCCAATCTCTGATTCTTTTAATAAATTTCCAATTAAATGTAACTTGTTAGGATATTGACTAATTGAGGGAGTTTAAATGAATACGAGCATAGCCTCCTAAAATTGGCAGCACAACCTCCATGTGCAAAATCATAATAGTTTCTAAACTTGATCATTTTTTAATCATATTTTAAGGCCCTTTCTTAATCTCTGTAAGGCTCTTTGTGGCCGTGTCAAAGAATCATACAGGTTGAAGAGATAAGTTTCGAGGATAATTACTTTTGTTATATGACACTAACACAGATAAATTGACACAGAATAAATTAAGAAATAAATAAATAGAAGCAACATTTTCACTTCAAAAGCATGCTATAAATAGCCATTCTAAACAAAATATTTGTACCTGAGGAAAGTCAATTCCATAAGTGATGCGAACTGCTTCAGCTGGGAAAGCAACAAGAAAACAGTCATTCCTCCACACATGGACGGGTTCATTTACCGATGGTGCCATTTTCTCACAACAATTGCCACACTGGTCAACAGCCAACCTAAGACCGACCTTCTCTATTGCATCCACCCATTCACCCGCAGAACCATCAAAGATTGGAACCTGAATATAAATTTTCAGCAACATTCTTCAAAAGCCAGTTAAAGAATTGAGGGTATGAAATAATATTGATATCCAAACTTAAAAAATAATTGCTCAAATTAATTATACATAGAGACTAACTTTCCACATGGAAATTAGAAAGTTGAGATTTAAATTAGGAAGGAAAAAATGCTAATAGGATAAGAAACCAAGTATTAAACTATTAATGAAAAAGATAACGAACAGGAAAGAACAGATGACAAGGGTTAAACGTTACCACCTTACCGAGGCTAGGAAACTACAAGAAGTATTTCCAGCAAGCCAAATTAGTTATAAGAGAGAGTATTACAAATGTGGATGAACAAAATAATTGCTAATTGACTAAGATTCAAAATGTAAGAGGAACAGTTCCAAGAATGGTATATTGTTATCCGTTTCCAAAAACCCAAGGCAAAAAAAAAAAAAAAAAATTGACAAGAAACTAAGCTTTCATTTTTTAATGAAATCATGTAGAAGGACATACAAAAAACAACCCGACAAAAGGAGGCCAACCTACATAAGAGGCCCAATCTAAAGGAATAACACCTAACTTCTTACAAAAATTCTTAGTAGAAGAAGCCCACATATAGGTATAAATAAAAAAATCCCAAGTAACCACCCAAGACCTCCCAACCCCTACAAAATTCTATCATTTCTCTTTAGTTAAATACCTCATAGAAGAGCAAAGAAGGTCTGCCCAAGAAGTTTGTCCTTATCCCAAAACCTCCACCACCATCACTTAGACAATCTCTAGGCTCTAAAAGACTCCAAAAACTGGCACCAAATTGACTGAGCAAAATCGCATCTCCAAATACGGTCCAGGGTAATATGTATTAACTATCCCATACAAGACCTACCACACAAAGAATTTGATCTTCTTCGAAATTTTAATAAAGGTGATGGCAAAAATTTTAGAAAAAACCGCTGAGAGAGGACCTCAAACTATCCAAAAGTCTTCAAAATTTTAGTCCCTCGAATGTTTCCCGGCATAAGTTAGTTTCTCTTGATAAAAGAACTTATATCTTAAATATAGCTTTTCAAGGCCCATATCCAGGCCAAAAGTCATTAATTGAATAACAAAATTTGGCAATAATCACCTTCCTCCATAAAGCATTCTTTTCAAGGTAGAGTCTCCGCGTCTAGTGAACAAAAAGAGATTCCTTTATTGACACGTTTTAGTTACGATTTGATTTTTTAGATTAAGTTGTTGAGGTGTAAATTATTATTGGTGGTTCAATATTTGTTATATATTTCCGAGAGTTGGTCCAGGTGTAAGCTTTCCAGTGAAATATAAATATAATAATTGATTTTTTATTAAGTTATTTTTAGTTCAATATTTGTTACATATTTTTAGTTTAAGTTGGTTGGGGTATAAGTTATTATTAGTAGGTTCAATATTTCTAACATATTTTTCGATTGAGTTGGTTGAGCTGTAAGCTTCCCAATGAAATATACAAAATATGTTACTTATATACGCAATTCCCTACTAGTAATAGCTTACACATCAACCAACTCAATATTAAACCTATTAATACATATGTAACAAACACTGAACACCTAAAAATAACTTAAGAAAAAATCAAATCGAAACTAATACATTTCAATATGGTATACAGAAGAAGGCCACTTGTGCATGGTCTTCTAACCCCTATAATGTCATTTCTTTCCCATCTTTAATATTGATTACCACCTGTGCAAATTTCCAGGCCACGAGTGAGGGAGAGTATTAAGGTATCTATAAAATATTAAATTTATCATAACTCATCACTTTTGGGTTGATTGGAAGATCTTATATTCACTTTCCAATGAAATGAACAGTAATAGCTTACACCTCAACCAACTTAATCTAAAAATATGTATCAAATATTGAAGCACTAAAAATAACTAAAGAAAAAAATCAAATCTAAACTGCCCCCATCCGGAAGGTAGTTGGACTTCTGGACCAATTAACCAAATGGTTGCCTTGCCTCCTATCAATTTCACCCCACTCCATTAATTTCATCATTTCTCTCAAAGAAGGTCGGTTTTCATCCAAAAAAAACTTATATAAAGTTTTTTAGAAGTTCGTCGCCTCATTGTCCATGGATGAAATATTTCAGGATTTATGAAACAAGATGACAGTGGGACTAGGCTAGTTATGGTGGTTTCAGGCATCCAGCGAGATCAATTTGACAAAAACTATTATCTTCGCGAATAACAAGAAACGTGAATTCAGTGTCCCGTTCACAAAATACCTCGACTTCACTGTCTTCAGCATCCACATTTTCTATCTCAATCCTGCAATTGTCGACCCCCATGGCCTCCAGCGCGGAAAGCAAGTGCTCAACCGTTCGAACTTTAACCCCATCCTTAGAGAGCGTGGTACAAAGAGGCGACTCTTCGGCAAAATCAATAGATGCAGGAATGAAACGAGACTTGAAATCAAAATACCTCCCTCTGCCCGCAAAATCCGGACACAATTTCACCTTCGAAACCTTGCCCGAGTGCAGAGCCATTCCACTCAGCTCCAGACATCCCGCCAAGGTCTGCTGAAGCCTACCCGTCTACACAACAACAACAACAAAAAGGCGGATTAACGAGGAAATTACAAATTTGGTGATGGGCATTCAAACTGTTTTCGACAGCTTTTTTTTCTCAGGAATGCGCCATTGCAATGGCACGTAGATGCAGGAATGTAGAGAGAGAGAGTACCGGCGTCCAAGAAATTGACCTTGAGGATTTGAGGGCGTTAATGGCAGCGGGAATAATCATCGGCCAGCGGCGCGGCGACGGTGGGGGTAACAGGCTAAAAACAAAGAGGGAGGGAAATTTTGACCAACGGCGGGAAAAAGGCGTGGACGTGGTAATTTCTGGAGTTTTCGCGTTGGTGCATTTTCTAAATCTGTAATAGCGGAAATCATGAATTATCATCTTGAAAAATTATAAATAAAATTTAACTTAGACACATAACATATATTTATCTTACCAGACGGTAACTTATAATAGAATCCATATTAAGGATAAATCCTTAGCATCCTAATAGCAATTTACATATCTAAAATTAGTATTTAATTACCTAAAATTTGCTTTTTAACAAAGCCTCATAAACTAATTAGGTTCACTAATTTACTAGTCTAAATTCTATATTACTAAAATAAATATTTAAATTTGTAAAACTAATTTCTAAACTCATATTAGCCTCTTATTTTTGGACAAAAATATTTATCAAATGATTTACTTAGTTTCAAGATTTATACCAAAAATAAAGGAGTCACATAACACTAGTTTTTACCAATTTTAAGCTCTATGTAAAATTAATCATAAAATTAATTTTAATAAGGATGATTTTAATTTTGATTTTTAGACCTCAAATTAACAAAATTAAGGCCTACACAATACCTATTTTTCTTAATAATGAACCCTACAAATAATTTACATAAAGAAGAAATGGTACATTTTCCTCTAGAGCTCGAAATGATGATGGAAACCTTCGAAAAAATGGATATGGGTGGGCATGTTTAGGTTCTATAAAAATTATTAGGAAAAATTCATTGCCAAAACTAGACTAAAAGAACTGTTTCTTACTTAAAAGGTAACGCACTAAGATAGATGATGGTTACTATCTATATTCCTCCAATTAAGTTAATTTGATTAAGGTAGAAAAATAAGAGTAAAATAAAGATATAATGTGGGGTTTTACTTGGTTAATTACCTTATAATAAAACTTTTGGTAAAATGTATGAAACTTTATAAATACTCAAATAACTCCACCATTACAATTACCATAATTCACAACATTTATCTAATTACTAAAGTACTATTGCTAATTTTGTTACTTAAATACAATTACAATTTTGCTAATTTTATTAATCTCTTATGCATATTTACTTTTTATTATCATACATAATTAATTAAACATGGATAAGATTAATCACTAAATTTTGTTGTAAGTTTCTTTTGATAAATAAATAAAATTAACTTGTGGTTAATTAGTTAGAGCATAAGAAACCTACAATTATCAACTAAGATGAGTTAAAGTTTATTGACATAAAGTTAATTAGATTTGACTAGCTTAGCTGAAAGACAATAATAATATAAAATCATGAAAATACCCTAAAGAATAATTGATAAGCTGCATAAATACTCGCTACAATACTGGAGCATCTGAAACATAGAACAAATAGATTGTGAATAAGAAATGATTTGAATGTAATTCGAGGGGGATTCGCTCAGATACTTTCACCCTTTAGTTAACTATGCTTTAGCAAACCAAAAATATTGAATACCCAAACTGTTGTGGTTCTCTCCCGAGATACCCAAACATGTTTAAACCCAACTCCCGTTGTAATGAAAGCAACCAATAAAAGCAGTTTATAGGCACAATAGGGTGAGTCTCATCCTTGAGTACTCACCATCCTACTTCAAAGAGAGGAATCTAAAGCTAATATAAGAAATCACACTCAACAAGGACGCTCTCAAACCTCAAGCAAAAAAACACACCAATAGAGTTGGCGAAACAAAATCAGTGAGATGGAAGAATAAAAACGCTTCTAATAAAACATCATTTAAGGTCACTAAAGCACAGTAAACAACAAGGTTACAACGAGCTCATCCCCCTGAAGTGGGGTTTAGTTCATAACAAAAGAAAAAAGAAGAAGGGTAGAGAATAAATGGGCTCAATCGGTGAAGAAGATAGCAGAGAAATGGAAGCTTCCTCAGCAGCAAGATGATGACGCCAAGGAGAATCAGCCCACGTCCTTGAGCTCCTTCTTCGATGAGAAAAGGTAATGAATGTTATCTAAGTTCTATGCCCAACTTAATTTTCTGTTATAGGGCTCTCTTTGGTGGTTGGACACTATTCTGCTATTTATATCGGGTCCTTAAAATTAGGGCAACACCTGGAAGTTGTACAGACACGGTCAAACTGGTGTAAATCAGTTGCTGCATAGTCACATGTGCTAGAGCATCCACAGACACCAGACTCCAGCATCATAACTCTCTAATCATCATAAATTCTACAAAACACAACAAAATAACATAAAATCAGCTTAAGCTCACTCAAATAAAAGATAATGAAATTCTAAACAGCTTAGGTGATTTCTTCACTCAATCCCTTTATTTTCTTGTTAATTAACCAAAGACCCTTACGTTTACACACCAAAATTGCCCAGATTACACCACAAAAACACTTTCTTATGGAGAGTTATCACTCCCGTCGATGTCGCGCTGTCCAAGCCTGCCTTTAGTATATACTATTCTCTATCTAATGGTTTCAGGAGAGGTGAGGCTATTGAGACCGCATTGGGTGTTAGTATGGTCGGCCCTACCTCCCCTACGATGGAGATTGAGTTTATCATCATTGCTACTGGAAATAGTCCTACTGAGAAGACCTTGGTCGATTTGGTGGCATAATTGAATGAGCCTTCGGAGGGTGCCCGAGACTCTACCTGTGATTATTGCTTTTACATTTATTTTCTCACTATTGTAGTTTGTTTTCACTATGAACTTTGTTGGCAATTGGCATGTACTTTCTTTTGTTTTTCTAACTTTAAGAAGCGCGACACTTTTATTCTTGGTAAATGACACTTTACTGTCCATATATATTGTTTGTGGGTAGTACAATTTTAAATGTTTCACATTCCATGGATGGGTTAGTGCTCTTTTCGCCGCATCAGGTAGGTAATAAGTTTCGGGTCAAGCTAGCTTAATGACCACATATGGGCCTTCCCATGTGGGTTCATGCACCCCATCGGTTGGTGTTGGACAACACTTTGCATAGAACCAAGTATCCTACTTGAAATGCTCGTGGTCGAATACGAGCATTATAGCATTGTGAATTGCGTTATTTGCACATAGTCATTCGTTGTTGAGCGCATTCTTGTAATTATTCTAGCAGATCTAACTGGATTCTTAGGGATTCTTCATTAGTGTCTGGGTCATAATTTTCTGTTCGAGCGGAAGGTAGTCCTATCTCGATTGGGATTACTACGTCGTTGCTAAAAGCTAAGGAAAAAGGAGTTTCTCCTATCACGGTTTTGGTCGTAATTCGATATGCCCATAGTATACTTGGCAACTCTCCTGCTAATTTCCCTCTGAAATAGTCCAAACGAGCTTTTAAACTTCTCTTTATGATTTTGTTAACGGCCTTCACCTGACCATTGGATTGATGATGTGCGGTACACGATTGAAAGTGTTGAATGCCTGGCTAATTACAAAAGCTTCTGAAGCCTCAACTGTCAAATTGTCTCCCATTGTCGGTTATGATCACGTATTGTTGGGAATTCTCGATCTCGATGGATAAGAGATAGCGTGCAAGCGCACACAGTCACGAGTAATACATGGAAAATATATTTTAAATTCGTATCCCTGGAGATTTTTGATTCAAAAAGAAATTTGTAAAATATTTCAAACTGCAATTAGGTTTATTGGTAAAAATAGTTTTGAAGTCGTGGTTTTGGCTTTGAAAATACCAAGCTTCTATTAAAAGTTAAGCCCTCTGCTGCCTGCCTTAGTTTTAAACGAAATAACACAACGGTGAAAAATGTGTTAGGCGCTACTTTGACTTATTGAACCGCTTTTAGTTGTTTCAGAACCTTGGGCAACCACGGATCATATGTCTATGCATACAAACCTAGAAAATTACTACCAAGTCATCTACTTTTATGGGCCAGATGACCCATGTCTAGGATCATATTTTATGTTCTTATGTCTAAGTTACATCTCATATATTAACTCCCTATTAAAATACTTAACCTAACTCTTTCAGTGTTATGCTTCAGTTTAGCAAAACTCCTTAGCGGCCAACTTAAGAGATTGTTTTTAAGATAAATATGTTGAGGAGTTAATCAACAATGCGTCAGGCGCTACCTGAGCTTTTTCTCCAGTGTTAAATTTAGATAAATTTTCCTAAGGCATTTCACATAGAGGTTGAAAACTAATTTAGTGCATAATGAAAGTGCGGATAATACTCATAAAAATTGAAGAAATTCTTTCCATTGATTGAAACGAAAGCTTAACACATGTACAACGAGCTTTAGCTTAACCTTCTTCTCTTCGAGCTAGAAGATGTTTAAATGTGAAAATAAATGAAGTACAAAAAAAATTGGAACTTGAAAAGATTTTGGAAAAAAAAAAGCTTAACAAACGTAATGTGATAAAATAAGGTTGGAAAAGCATAAAATTGAAAGAAATGAGAAGTTATTTCTAACTAAAAGGTAGTAAAGACTTAATGAATTATGCGAAGCTGTTCGATTTATAGGTATGAAGATGGCTGCAACTTGCCATCAAAATAGGAGGAACTTGGAGCATAAGTCATAGGATTTAGTTCAACTGAACGTATTATGACCCTAACAATGCCAACTTGAATGAGTATGTTGACTTTGGAAATGACATTGCTGCCCTCGTCGAAACGACGAGCTTTTTACAAAAAAGTAGCAAAGAAGTGCCAAGCCCTACTTACCTGCAATTTGATAAACATAAGTTTCTGCTGTATTTTTACCACAAAGTGTGCACTTTTACTTCAAAACGTTCTACTTTGAATTCAATGCAATAATAATATATTTTCCCCAACTTTTAACAACATGTAACCAAATTATGCAAACTATGAGAGGAAATATATCATTTTTCATATCAAAATGTAGCTATGAAATAAGTTTTTTAACCATGAAAAACAAAGCTCATCACGTACGAAATTCCAAAGCAACATATCAAATTTTGCCACACAAACTTGGTAATTTTCTACTTAGTGATTGAAACTAATGCTTCTGCTTTGGTCCACTTGGTGAAGTAGTTTACTGCGACCACTAAAAATTTTGTTTGTATTTTCCCATGCAGAATGGGTCCTATCAGGTCTATAGATTGGATGAATGGTCAGGCTCCAATAATGGCAGATAATGGCTCTGTTAATTGCCTGGGAACGGGGACAATTCGTTGGCAGCGATTGCATTTTCGGATATAGTTCTTAGTGTCTTGGTGCAAAGTTGGCCAATAATACCCTTGTCTGACAATTTTGTGTGCCAAGATCGTGCCCCTAAATGGTTGCCACATACGCCTTCGTGTACCTCTTGCATGACATAAACATATTCTTCCTGGCCAAGACATTTCAGGAGTGGTAATGAGAATACTCGTTTGTACAAGGTCTCTTGAGAATGACATATTGCACCAACCGATGTTGCACATGTCGGGCCTCTATTTTATTTCGGACAATTCTCCCATCGTCAGGATTTTATCAAAGGATCCATCTAGGTACCTCATTGAGGGATGGTCATTATGGAGAGGCTCTTGGGCTTTCCTATGCTTGGCTCTGTAATAAATTTCACTAGAATTTCCCATGCTCCTTCCATTCTATAGGCAACAACTAGTTGCGCTAATGCGTCCGCATTTCTATCAAACCGCAGTATTTTTCGAATTTCACATTCTGCAAAAGAAGTAAGCAAATTTTGTACCTGTGCTTTGTACTTGGCTAGTTTGGTCCCTTGACTTGGTAGTCTCCCTTAACTTGGTTTACTACCAGCATCGAGTCGCTGTGGATGTAGAGATGGGTCGCTTCATGTTCCCAGGTAGCTTTCAGCTCTGCAATTAAGGCCTCGTACTCGGCCTCATTGTTGAGGTTTTGAATCTGAATCGCAAAGCTGTTTCTAGATGGTTCCCCTTGAGGAAACGATTACTAATCATGTCGCACACATGTGGTTATTAGCGTAATCATCTACAAAAATATTCCATAGCCTTGGGGACGAGTCAAGTCCATCTATGGTTTTGTGGCTCAAAGTGGGGCATGTGTCTAATTGTTCTCCTATTGTAGGAGTTAATTCCGCAATGAAGTCAGCCACTACCTGCCCCTTTATGGTTATACGTGGTTTGTAACGTATGTCGTATTGACTAAGCTCTACTCCTCATTTCATAAGTCGGCCTGATGTTTCGGGTTGCTAAATGATCTGTCTCAAGAGTAGGTACGTATGGACAATAATGGTACAAGCCTGTAAATATGGCCGCAAGCACTGAGCATCGATTACAGGAGCTAGTGCGAAAGATATTGTGACTGATATACAAATAAAAAAACAAATTAGAGATTATTTTTTAACACGTGAGCATGGGAAGTAGTTATTAAATGATCAATTTTATGCCTCAATCAACCATAATTTTTGTGCCAACTCAATTTCATTAAAACATTGCTTTATTTTTCATCTTCCTGTTGTTATTGTTTCGAGTTCAATAACATATGAGATGGAGTCCAAATAACCAACCTTTTAATCGACCATATGTATGTCTTGACCAGTTCAATTAGATTCATATTAGATTTGATTTATTTATTCGTTAATATTATCAAAGATTAATGACGGTAAATTTCATAATGTCTATTTGAGTTTATGGTTTAATTTGATTTTTGATTTTTTAATAAAATTTTTTTAATTTGGAAAATATGTATAATTTAATTAAATTAAGGCCAGTTTGATAACCATTTCGTTTTTTGTTTTTGGTTTTTAAAAACAGGGTGTTGACCAATTCAATTTTATGTTTTAAACCATTTTGAAATTCAATTTTCTGCTTTTTTTTTTCTTTTCAAAAGCGATTTTGAAATTCTATGTAAAATTAAAAAAAAAAGATTTCAAAAACAGGTTTTTGTTTTCAAAAACTGTTTTTTTCTTCTAATACTCAACTTTTTTCTTTCTTTCTCGTGTTTATCTCTAAAAAATTTATTCCTCACTCTAAAATCTTTTTATTTCTAAAATTTCTCTTTACAAACTTTATTCTTCACCCTCTAAAATTTTCATATTTTGAATAATTATTATTATTCGTCCCTCTCCAAATTTTTATATATTTTTGTTTTTTTTCTAACATGCCAGTTTCATTTCTCTCTCTAAATATTTAATATTTTTCCTAACTTTTTTCTCTCTAAAATTTCATCGTTTATAACTTTTCTTTCTCTTTGTAATCTATTTTTTCCTCTGAAAATTATATTTTATTTTATCGTTCAATTTTCTTTCACTGTAACTTTTATTTATCTTTGTATTTATTTTTTTTTCTAAAAATTATATTTTGAATCTTGTTTTTATCTCTAAATTTGTTTCCACTATAATTTTTTCTTTCTTTATAATTTCTTTTTTTTTCTTTAACATATATTTTCCTCTCGACTTTATTCTTTTTCTCTAAATTTTTTTTCTTTTTGTCTTTAACTTTTCTTTCACTATTTTTTTCTAATTCTTTTTATTTATCGCTCTAAAATTTATATTCATAGGGTCGGGTCCCCAAAAATAGGAAAACCCCGTCCCCGTCCCCAATTCCATTTTCTAAATAATTAATATATATATTTATTACACTTTTTTTATACTTAAATTATAAAAATAATTAAAAACAATTATAAAACCGATAATTTTTATCGAGAACATCTCTCGGACAAAAGAATGAGGTGGAGACGGGGACTAAAAATTTTCACGAGCACGAGAATGGGGTGAACATCCTCACTCGCACCCATACTATTGTCATCTCTACCCTACATAAAATTTTCTCCCTCTAATATGTATTTTCAATTTTCTAACTTCTTTAAAAATAAAAAACTAAAAATGGTTATCAAACATGTTTTGATTTGCTGTTTTTTAAAAACAAAAAACAAAAAATTGTTATCAAACATATATGGTTTTTATTTTTCAAAAACAGAAAACTAAAAACCAAAAACTAAAAATAAACGGCCCTAAGGGCCGTTTGATGACCATTTTAGTTTTTAGTTTTTGGTTTTTCTTGTTTTTAGTTTTTGGTTTTTGATTTTCTGTTTTTAAAAAACAAAAACCATATATGTTTGCATTTTTGTTTTCTGTTTTTATGTTTGGTAACCATTTTTAGTTTTTTGTTTCTAAAAAGTTAGAAAATTAAAAATTATAAAGAGAGAAAATTTTATGTAGAGTAGAGATGACAGGTGGGAGGGATGATGCTTTCCCCGTTCTCGGGCTCGTGAAAATTTGTAGTCTCCGTCTCCACCTCGTTCTTGGGTTGAGATGTTCTCGAGAAAAATTATCGGTTTTATAATTGTTTTTAATTATTCTTAGAATTTAAGTATAAAAAAAGTGTAATAAATACCTAGTAATTATTTAAAAAATGGAATCGGGAACGGGGACGGGGCGAGGTCGAGATATGCATTTTCTATTTTTGGGACCCGACCCTGTGGAAATTTTTGTCTTCCCCTAATATAGAGACATGGAAATAGAGATGTAAATAAACTTTTGGAAGATAAATTTTAGAGAGATAAATAAAAATAGTGAAAGAAAAGTTAAAAGACAAAAAGATAAAAATTTTAGAGGAAAAAATAAAGTCAAGGAAAGATATGTTAAAGAAAAAAAAAGAAATTATAAAGAAAGAGAAAAATTATAGTGGAAACAAATTTAGAGATAAAAACAAGATTCAAAATATAATTTTTATAGAAAATAAATAAATACAACAATAAATAAAAGTTAGAAAAAATTGAATGATAAAATAAAATATAATTTTTAGAGGTGAAAAATAGATTACGAAGAGAAAGAAAAGTTATAAAATACGAAATTTTAGAGAAAAAAAGTTAGAAAAAATATTAAATTTTTAGAGAGAGAAATGAAATTGGTCTATTAGAAAAAAAAGAAATACGAGACAAATAACAATAAATATTCCAAATATATATAAATTTTAGAAAGAGAAAAATAAAGTTTATAGAGAGAAATTTAGAAATAAAAAAGTTTTATAGTGGAAAAAAAATTTAGAGATAAATATGAGAAAGAAAAAAAAGTTGAGTATTAGAAAAAAAAATCAAGAAAAAAAAAACCTAATTTTGAAATTTTTTTTTTAAAATTTACATAGAATTTCAAAAGGTAAAAAACATAAAATTGAATTGGCCAGTTTCTTAAAAACTAAAAATCAAAAATCAAAAACAAAAAACTAAATGGTTATTAAACGAACCCTAGATACATGTCGTCAAGTTTCGAAGAATGGACTGATTTAAAAATAATGCACATTTGGGCTTTTTATTTAAAAAACCGAAAGTAACGGTTTTCCCGGTTTACTTGAAACCGGAAAATATCCGAACCGGACCAAACCGAAGTCCCAATTTATTTATGCGGACCAAACCGAAAAAGCAGAACAAAAACCGCAGCGCGGCCGTTGAGGCCCTTTTCTCCACCTCTCTCGCCGCCATTGTTGTCGCCGACACCCATCTCCCTTCGTCACGTTGTGGCAAACGAGATAACAAATTTAGCATTATTTTTCATATAGTATTGTATCATAGGATTGGAAAAAATTTGATTCCGAAGGTAGTGCTTATTCGATAAACTCTTGATTTACTGTATAAATTCAAGTTCAATTGGTGAAAGACACTATTTACTCCATGAAGTTCGGAGGTTCGATTCCATCCCAACCATTGTAATTTTGTATTTTTTTTATTTATTCGAAAAATTTACTGGTTCAATCAAGGACCTGGGCAGCATTTGGACTGGAGGCATAAGCATCTTCGTTGGGTGGCGGGAGGCAGTTCGAAACTGAGCACCAGCCCTGTTGTCTAGCCGGCGGCGGTCGGAGGTTGCTCTGGGGTTTAAGAAGGTAAGCGCTTTCTCTCTCTATCGCCTATTCGCTTTTTGCCGCTACTCTTAGTTGGAGATTTTGATCACGGAACAATACAGGGGATTGTGTTTATTTTTCCTGCTAGTGCGAGCCATTCGTTTACTTCTCATTGGCGGTTGATTGCCTAATTGAGAGTTCGCTTAATCTGCGTGGTGTTCTGTTTTATCCGTGTAGTTCAACAATCAGTATCGACCAAGGTTCGTAGTCTGAAGATTTGGGTGCCGAATTTTGCCCTTCCTTTGGTTAGAATGGACTAATTGGAAATGATTTTGTAAAGGTGGGGTCTGTGGGTTCTGAATGTTCGCGTGGCACTGTTATTATTTTGGGTATCTGCATCAAATATGGAGAGGAATGCTGCAGCTTGTGCCATGGAATGGAGTATTGAGCTAGAGAAGGCTCTTCGTTCCAAGAAATCAGGTGTTCATCTGACTATTCTTTGATCACATGGTTTTAGATAAGTGGCGAAATGAAATTTTGATTCCGATGACAAAAGAACAATAATTCACGTACTTGAGAGGGAGTAAATTAATGGGAGAAAAGCAAGATTTACTACTGATAGATAAGATTCCTTTCACTTGATTCCCCATCAGTCGAGCATCTCCATTGAACTAAAAACAACGTTGATTTCTAGTTTGGGTTTGTAGTTATGTATTAACAACTTCTTGATGTAAAATAATACTTGCAATTTGTGATTATTCAGGTCGAGCTGCTGAAGCCATACTTCAGATTGGGTCTCGACTTCAGCAATGGAGTAGAGAGCCAGAACCAAATGTAGCAGTGTATAATATGTTTGACCTTGTTACTTGGGAAGATAGGCTATTTTCCAACACAATTCTCTTACGGCTTGCTGAGGCATTTAAGTTTGATGACAAGCACATTAGACATGCAGTCGTTAGGGTATTCTTATCAGAGCTCTACAGCCGTGACAAGACGAGAAGTAAACAATATCAAGGAATTCTTTCAAAGGCCAGGGTGCAAAACCACCATGAATTACTGACTAGAGTGAAGGTTGTTCTTGATGGAGGGGATCCCGAGTCTAGGGCACTAGCTTTGGTTCTATTTGGATGTTGGGCGCATTTTGCAAAAGACAGTACCCAGATACGTTATTTGATACTTTCTAGTCTGTTATCTCCCCATATCTCAGAGGTGAGTGCCGTATACATTTTCTTATCTTCTCACATGTAATCTTTCTATGACAATTTTAGTTTATGCTATCCAACAGGGATCATTATATAAATGCCCTTATGATGAAGGAATGTTTAAGAAAAACTTTCATCCTTTTTCTTCCTTAATAAGAGTTTCTTATTTGGCATAGAATGGTTTGCGGTGAGAGATAGATTCTCCTTTTTATTTTTTGGTAGACTCATTCTCCAACAAAAGTAGTGGTATGCTAAACATGTCGTTCCTGTAGGCTATAACAATTTGGATCATCAGTATTTAGTAAAATGCCCTCGATGCTCTTGATGCAAAGTTGGTTACCCGTACCTTAACCTACCAAGTGTTATGTTGTCTTCAACAATATCATTTTTGGTGTAATGATTTACTGTGTGTTGGATTATTCAGAATTTAACGAAGTGTATATGTTATTGAAAAGCCAGACCCAATTTTAGTTATATGTGGTGGGCATGCTGTTAGACCCCCCATTGTTAATACTTACCGTATGAGGGGCATAAAGGGAATTGTACTAGGGACAATAGAATGACGTTCGTGAGGGAATAACGGTTTGGGTGGGGCCCAGCTTTGTAATAGGGCAATGAGTATTAGAAGGGTGTCTTGGGATTGGGGAGAATCAGTCTTGTTTTGAGTGTAGAAAGGTTGTAAGGGAGAGAATGCCCACCCTCTCGAATAGGTGGGTCGGCTCTGTATCGCTTGCGGGCTGTTTTCATCATTTTAGTACTAAAAGTGAGGCTAATCCTCACAAATTGGTATCAAAGCGAGCTCAATACTGGTATTAACGATCGACAATGATGGTGAGGGAGTTGGAATCGCGATGTGAGGCAACAGAAAAGGAGATTTCCGATATTAAAGGAGCTATTACCACTCTCTGCGGGAAGGTGGAAGAACAGCGAGCGATGAGCGAAAGGATTCAGATGATGCTGGAGGGCTTTATGTCGGAGATCATCGGTGGGAACTCTCCGTCACTTCCGCAACTTGAAGAAACTTCGGCATTGAAGAACAAACAAATGGCCGATACTTCACGAGTGATTCAGATTAATGACCAGGGGACCGATCGAAACAAATTCAAGCAAGTCGAGATGCCGATTTTCACAGGTAAGGAACTTGACTCTTGGTTGTTTCATGCTGAAAGATACTTTGAGATTCATAAATGGAGAAATTAATTGTGTCCGTGATAAGTTTCGATGGAGTCGCATTGGCTTGGTATAGATGGCATGAGAACAGGGACCGCTTCACTGGATGGGGAACCTGAAAACTCGTTTGCTGGATCGTTTTCGGAGATCCAAAGAAGGCCGGCAACTGGCGAAGCTGTTAACGATCAAACAAGAAGGAAGTGTGACTGAGTACCAGGAGGCGTTTGAAGCCCTCTCAGCACCCCTGCCTCAACTATCGGATGAGGTTCTGGAATCCGCCTTCCTCAAGAGTTGGATCCCGTAATTAGCGCTGAGGTCTTAGCTACAGAGCCCACAGGGACAGACCTTAATGAGCTGGATCCAGTAATTAGCACTAAGGTCTTAGCTACAGAGCCCACAGGGATAGACCAGATAATGTGTCGGGCCCAACTTGTTGAGGACATTGCTGCAGCAGTCTAAGAAGTAGGGGAAGGAACAATTGACCGGAATGCGAAGATCAATGCCATAGGGGGGAAAGCGATATCGAAACCAGCAGAGACCCACGCTACTCATACGGTCACCTTAGCAAGTAAGCCGAGAACGGTGGCAACCTCGAGTGCGACAGCAATGGCGAAGAAGGTGCCCACCTACAAACGCCTTACTGAGGAAGAATATCGAAAACAAGGGAGAAGGGGCTCTGTTTCAAATGTGAAGAGAAATACACTATGGGGTACCATTGCAAAAATCAGCAACTGCGCATAATTGTAGTACACGATGGGGATGAGATGGAAATGGAAGAAGTAGAGCCTGATGTGGTTGAGCCGAATTGTACTAAGGAGAAGGGAAAATCGGTGATGTGCCGTCTGAACACCATCATGGGATTGACAACCCCTGGAATGATTAAGCTTAAGGGGACGTGAAGGGTTGCGAGGTGGTGGTTCTCCTAGACTGCGGAGCCACCCAGAACTTCATCTCTCTTAAGTTAGTGAAGGAGCTAGAGATTACTCAATCGGACACGTTTAACTATGGCATTATCACAGGGACAGGGATGGCTGTCAAGGGTCAGAGAGTTTGTTGTGGCGTAGTGTTAGAGCTACCTGAAGTGACTATAGTCGAGGATTTTCTTCCGATTGAATTGAATGACTTAGATGTGATTCTAGAAATGAAATAGCTCCAATCCATGGGCAAGATGGAAACGGATTGGCCAGCGTTAACGATGTCGTTTATACGAGGAGACAAGAAGATCACCTTGCGAGGGGATCCAACTTTAGCACGTTTGGAGGTGTCCCTAAAACGTCTCTCCAGATCTTGGCAAGACACGGATGAGAGGTACGTTGTGGAGCTGCAGGCTCTAACGGCTCAAGGAGCAGGACAATTGGAAGAAATGGAGGTCAGGGATGTGCATCTCTCGACAGAAGTCCATCAGCTTTTGGATGAATATCGAGATATCTTTCAAAGTACAGAACAGATGCCCCCTCAACGCGCCATTGATCATAGAATTCAGATTCAGGAACGAGTGGCCCCAGTTAATGTAAGGCCATACCGTTATGCACATGTGCAGAAGACGGAGATTGAAAAAATGATAGGGGAGATGATCCAAAAGGGGCTAATAGCCTAATACAGCCAAGCGTGAGCCCTTATTCCAGCCCGGTCATATTGGTGAAAAAGAAAGATGGAAGCTGGCGGTTCTGTGTCGATTATAGGTCCTTGAACAATGTTACGGTGTCGGACAAATTCCCAATCCTAGTGATCGATGAATTGTTGGATGAGCTTCACGGTTCGCGCAGTTATTCCAAGATTGACTTGAAATCTGGTTACCACCAGATTCAGATGGCTCCGGGGGATGTCCAAAAAATAGCGTTTAGGACGCATGAAGGCCACTATGAGTTTCTGGTCATGCCATTTGGGCTAACCAACGCTCCTGCAACATTCCAAGCTCTAATGAACCAAGTATTCCGGCCTTTCCTACGTAAGTTTGTCTTAGTCTTTTTGATGACATTCTGATTTACAATCCAGATTTATCATCCCATATTACTCACTTGACTGGTAAAGGTTTTCAATCTCTTGCGAGATCACTCGTTATACCAATCTCAAGAAGTGCTATTTTGCACAAGAGAGTCGAATATCTGGGCCATTGGGTTTCTGCAGAAGGTGTGGAGGCGGACCCTGAGAAAATAAGAGCTATGCTCTAGTGGCCCCTTCCTACCAACTTGTGAGAACTACTAGGATTCCTTGGCTTAACGGGGTATTACCGCAAGTTCGTGCTGAATTATGGGAGCTTGGCAGCGCCACTCACTCAACTCCTCAAGAAAGATGCCTTTGAATGTAGTGAGCAGGCAACCAAAGCTTTTCAGAAGCTAAAAATGGCAATGGTGACCTTACCCGTGTTGGCCCTTCCAGATTTCAACTTGCCTTTTGTTATCGAGACTGATGCGTCAGGAACAGGCTTAGGGGCCGTCCTAATGCAAGAGCAACGTCCTATCGCCTTCTTCAGCCACACACTCTCAAGACAGGGACAAGCCTAATCCGTGTATGAACGAAAGTTGATGGCCGTTACTCTTGCTATCCAAAAATGGCGACCTTATCTGTTGGGGAAAAGGTTTGTGTTGCGGACGGATCAACAAGCCTTGAAATATCTGTTGGAGCAACGGATTGTGCAGCCCGAGTATCAACAATGGGTTTCCAAACTGCTTGGATACGACTTCGAGATACAGTACAAACCGGGCCTTGAAAATAAGGCAGTTGACGCCTTGTCCCGCATGCCCATCGGCCCTCACTTAGCTGTCATGACCGTGCCCTCTCTATTAGATGTTGAGTTATTGAAAGCTGAGGTGCAGACAGATCCCGAGCTATCCAAGATCATCGCTGAGTTGAGAGAAAGAACAGAACCGAAGCCTCACTATAGTTTGCAACATGGAGTGCTCTACTACAAGAATCGAATGGTGATCTCTAGCCATTCAACCTTGAAGGCTGCTATTTTGCACCTATACCACAACTCCATCTTAGGAGGACATTCGGGATTCTTGAGGGCTTATAAGAGAATTACAGGGGAGTTATATTGGCAAGGTATGAAAGCTTATGTGAAGCGCTTTGTAGAAGAATGCTATGTTTGCCAAAGAAACAAGTCCCTATCCGTTGCATTAGCCGGATTACTTCAACCGTTGGCCATCCCTGAGCGGATTTGGGAGGACATTACTATGGACTTCGTCGAGGGATTGCCAAAATCTCAGGGACATGACACAATATTTGTCGTGGTTGATCGGTTGAGAAAATATGCTCATTTTATCCCCCTCAACCATCCTTTCACTACCAAAGCCGTGGCTGCAGTTTTTATTCGGGAAGTGGTGCGACTTCATGGATTCTCTTAATCCATTATCTCCGATCATGACAAAGTCTTTCTCAGTCACTCTTGGACGGAACTCTTCCAGATCCAAGGTACCAAGCTGAAGAGAAGCAGAGCTTACCATCCGCAGACGGATGGACAGACTGAGATAGTGAATAAATGCCTCGAGACTTACCTACGTTGCTTTTGCAGCGAGTCACCTAAGACGTGGGGGCAGTGGCTTTCTTGGGCGGAGTACTGGTACAACACCACCTTTCATAGCTCGTTGGGTATCACACCTTTTCAAGTCGTCTATGGACACGCGCCACCCCCACTGTTATCCTATGGCAGCCAGAAGACAGCCAATGCCACTTTAGATCAGCAGCTTGCTGAACGTGACACTGCCATAGCCGCGCTGAATGAGAATTTGCTAAAGACACAAAACCACATGAAAAAACACGCGGATACTCACCGCCGTGAGGTGGAGTTTCAAGTGGGCGATGAGGTCTTCCTAAAAATTCGACCATACCGTCAGAAATCATTGGCCAAGCGACGGAATGAGAAACTTGCTGCCAAATAATTTGGCCCCTATAGAATCCTGCAGAGAATTGGCACAGTGGCTTACAAATTGGAATTACCCGAGGAGGCAGTTATTCACCGTGTGTTCCATGTCTCCCAAATTAAAAAGGCAGTGGATGCCAACATACCCGTACAACCCATTCCAAACCAATTGACTAAAGATTGGGAGTGGCGGGCAGAACTTGAAGGGATTTTTGCTACGGGGATCAATGGGGATACAGGCTTGAAGGAAGCATTGATTAGTTGGAAAGGCTTACCGGAGGAAGAGGCCACATGGGAATCATACTTTGATATGCAGAACCAATTCCCAGATTTCCCCGTTGAGGACAAGGTGGAGCTAATAGGGGGGGAAGCTGTTAGACCTCTCATTGTTAATACTTACCGTAGGAGGGGCAGAAAGGGAATTGTACTAGGGACAATAGAATGACGTGCGTGAGGGAATAACGGTTTGGGTGGGGCCTAGCTTTGTAATAGGGCAACGAGTATTAGAAGGGTGTCTTGGGATTGGGGAGAATCAGTCTTGTTTTGAGTGTAGAAAGGTTGTAAGGGAGAGAACGCCCACCCTCTCGAATAGGTGGGTGTGTTTTTCCTGCGGGCTGTTTTCATCATTTTAATACCAAAAGTGAGGCTAATCCTCACACATGCCTGTTTAAGAGAGGAGACTTTTTCCATGATCACATGATTTTCTGAATATACCTGCCTCCACAAAGTGTTTGAACAAGTTTTTGTGTTCTTACAGGTAAAAGCATCTATATTTGCTGCAGCATGCATTGGTGAGTTAGCAGATGACTTTGCACAAGTCTTCTTAACGATGTTGGTTAATATAATGACTCCGTCTGCAAATTTGGCCATTAGAATGGCTGGAGCTCGAGTGTTACCAAAGTTGGGATGCTCACATTCAATGGCAAAAATGGCCTACAAGGTTATTTCTGATTTATCTTGGATTCAAATACAGTGCATATTTTTTTGGGATGATAATCAAGTCCTAACATGGCTTTGAAAGAGGTGGTATGTCCAATTATTTTCATAAATGTCATGCCATCTTGAAGTTGAGGGAGTGTAAAATTGGTTCAAAATGATGTTTACTTGTTTCAACTTGGAAGTACTTGTATATGCCTTAAATTAATGTGCAAGTTGACACACTGAGGGGCATTTTATTTGGTTGAGAGCTTGACAGTTTGGTTATACAAATGACAATATCTTAGATCTGATCCTACTACTGAACCTAAAAAAGTCTATTAAAAAAAGACAGTTTTCGGGACTTGTGCAGGGCTATGGGATATTTCCCATAAGGGAAAATTGGTGGAGATATATATTATATTGCTGACCTTAAATCGAGTACATTCTCTTAAGAACTTCAGTATTTATTATTTTCTTTTATTAAAAAAAAATTGTGGATAAGATGAAATTGTTCACTCCAAGCTTATGAGGATCTTAACCATATCTTGTGGAGTTGTATATTCTTTCATTTTCTCTCAATGAAAGCCGTGTTTCTCGTTTAAAAAAGAAAAATGAAAAAAGAAAAAATCTGAAAAAAATGAAAAAAGAAAAAATCTTTCAGTCCAAGCAAAAGGTTACAAGAAAAGAATAAAGGGTCCGCCCAAGCCGGAGGAGATCATAGGAAAGCACTCTAATTGGACATAATAATAACAATTTACTATGGTAAAAGAAACATGGAACAGCTTTAATAAATCCTTTTGAGGATGTCCCAAGACCCGTTTTCTTCTTTTCCATAAACTCTTTAAATATACACATTCAGCCTGGGGTTTATCTAAAGCCGAGATTATGTGCTGCCTTAAAAATTTCACACCCTTCAAAGGGCCTTTCGAACCAGGTCTTATAGGTCTTGGAAATTGGTTTGCACTACAGCCCTTCCAGGACAACCTTTTCTTCATTACCCTTTGTGTAAAACTTGGTGAATTTTAAAAAAAATAGAACTCCTGTTCAACGTCTCTCTATCACAAGGTTATTCATGGAACTAAAGACAAAATGATCTATGAAATTATTTTCTTTGTCCTGTGATCGATAATTTTATGGAAGAAAGTAGTGTAGCCATTCGCTCCTTTAACCATCAAGTCTTATTGTCTCCAAAGGCTCAGCTCCTTAACCACCTCCTTTAGTGAAATTCTTCACTTCTCTTTCAACCTAACTTGATTGATTTTAATTTTTTCCACCGGGTTCCTTTTTAGCAAGTACACGCAGAGTGTCCTTTTTCCAATATTAAGCTCAATTTTGTAGCGGTTTTAACTTGAGATACAAACCTAGGACTTCTTATCTAAAAAAAGAGGTACAAACCTAGGACATCCATTTACAGCAAGTTGCTCTACTTTTCCTTAACGAAATATGAAGAACCAGGGTCCCAAGTTCAACAGCCTTCTTGGACAAAAACATACGGGTACTAACTTCGATACTAATTCATACGTCAGATTAGATCTCTGCTTCAGCGATGGAAAAAGTTTTAATGATAAATCCAGTAAATACATGGACTAGAATGTATCATTATTGATTTCCAGAGTTACTTTTCTAGTGTTGATGCTCGTATTTCTTTGAACTTCAATTAGATACTTTTGGCTAAAAAATCCACATGCATAGAAAATATATCACTGTGCTGATTATGACTTTGCATTTCAAAATTATATTCTCTGACTTGGTTCAACTATCTAATTGTTTTAGGCTGGACTTGAGCTCACCTCAGACTCTTGTGAAGAGGATTTTTTGGTTGCAATGTTATTTTCACTATCCAAACTGGCTTCCATGTCAATATTTATTAGTTCTGAGCAGGTAACTATTCTACACAGATGGTGGTTGGTTTTTGACATTTAGGATTGTGGTCTTCTTAATCTTAATAGGAATATTGTTACTTTTTTCTGATGTCCCGACGCAGGTGCAATTGCTTTGCTCATTTCTTAGCAACAAAAAGTCTGTGCGTGTGCAAGAAACATCCTTAAGATGTTTGCATTTTATTTTCATGAAAGGAGCATGTCAGTTTACTAATATGGCATGTACGATCAGGGTTTTAGTCAATGCACTAGATGAAGACATGCTTCCAACTACTTTGCATTGCGATGTTTTACGACTGTTGCAAAAGGTCATTCCTGAGCTTACATGGATGAACTTGTATTTTAAATTTTGATCTTGAAATATATTGAATCACAATGGATAAGTTGCAGATTCTTTTCGATGTGCTGCCAAATCCTTCTTTTTTGGATGCAAACGAATACTCTAAACTGGTAACAGCTGTGGAGAGTGCAGCCCGATCTCCAATGAAGTTAAAGAGCCTCCTTGCTGTCCATACCTTGGTGAATTTATCATTAAAACTTTCTGGACAAATGGAAGTAGAATCAGGAGGTCGTTCGTTCTCTTTGTTGCCATCAAAGGTTATTTCACTAATCATGGATCAAATTGCATCATTAGGAAAGATGTTAGTAGATCTTTCTCAGTCAAAGTCTGAAGTGTTTCAAGAAATTAAAGGGCTGCTAAACCTTCTCCTGCTCATTGTAAGAGAACATTCAGACCTGTGGATTTTGCTTTTGGATAGAATATGTTTGACTGTTAAATTATTTATGGATATATATGAAGATTTCAGTGATAGCCAACAAACAGATATGAACTTTGAAGGAGACAAAAAGAATGATATCAGCTTGAGATTTGCATTCATTCTATATGGACTTGTGGCAATCTGCATTGGTTACATTGGTCAAGTTGTCTCCATCACCCCTGAAATATTTGACAAGGTGAAACTAATGGTCAACAGTGTGTGCAAAAGCTATTTGTTCAGTCGCCATACTTGCATGACCTACTCCTTGCTATTGAACTGTAAATTCATTTTGAGTTGCAGGATAACTGAGGATTTTAGTACTTGGAATATTGACAGGTTTCCATGTTTTACTTTTTGTGAAGATTTAACTGAAAACGAGATTCTTACGCTCGAGTGTGCAAACAAGTTGCTAAAGGATGGGGATGAATGGCCTACTTACAAAGCTGGGAGACACGCAGCATGTCATGGATCGTGGTTTGCTGCCACCTTGATTTTCGGCCATTTAGTGTTGAAGGTTCAGTCTGATATCTTCCATTGCTGGTTGAAATCTTTGTTTCAGTTTGCTCTTGCGGAGAGAAAAATCCACTTACTGCTGTTACCACAATATGGTTCTGGTTTGGCTAACTGGTTAGAGAAGGAAATGATTTTAGATATGTTTTCCACTGAAGAACCAATAAACCAACATCAAGCTGGGAGTATCACTGAGGCCATTTACTACGACAAGCTTTTGGAGGCCCACCAGTGTCTTTGCTCTTCAGGTGAGACCTTAAAGGCGGCTGCTGTTTCACCGGTTCGAGCATTTTGTTTCCAGAGATGGTTTTTGTCATTAAGAGCTAGGGTTTTAGGAAATGTGAGGAGCATACTTAAGCTGTTGGAAAACATATCATATTGCAACAGTAGTGACTATGTTAAGCTTGGGACAGTTGATACTGTTGCCATCCACGAAACTATGAAAGAATTTAGCAAATTATCTTTATTGATAGAGAGGTTGTCCCACGAATTGGATCTGATTGTAACATCTTTTATTGGAATAGACACCAAGAGTTCAAACGTTATTTCAGCCCTTGCATTGAATTGCTCTCTGTTGGCCTTCTGTACTGGTTTTGCCTTTCATGTTCCAAACTTGGCTACAACTCTAATGACTGAAAATGTGGAAGATTTCAGAACTAATTTACATGCTGAACTCATTCAAAATCTGGTTGGTAAGTTGTGGTTGGTGGACAGTGAAACAAGTAAGATCCTTCTACAGCTTTTCGAGATCACTGGTGGACCAAATAACTGCTTGCGTTTGCCCTCAAGAAGCCAAATGTTAGATGTGGGATATGAAATAAGAGACATTTTTGCTCTCTGTAGTTATGCTGTTTCCGAGGTCGTCGGTTTGCAGAGCAAATCGAATGGAACGAATGAGGGGACACTTCTCCAGGTTATCAAGAATGGCATGCAGTTTTTATCGAACATTCTTACGCGGTGGATGAGCATTCCATTCCGAGTGCCCAAGTACTTCTTTTGTGTAAGGTATACGGAGTTGTTTTCTCTTATAGTTTTTATTTCCTTCTAGTAGGTTAGCGGTTGGAGTATTTATTTTCATTCAATTCACTCACCTGAGTTCTGGAATTGATTTCAAATTTCAGGCCTTGCGTTGGGTCCGACCTCTTTGCCTCTACGGATGCTCGTAAACCGGATGGAATATCTATCCCATTCGGCTTCCACCTATCATTAAATCTTTGTCTTCAACTGAGAAACATCCCGCCGAATACATCAGTTCAAATAACCAAGATGTACTGCATTTTGTATTGTGGATTATCCTTTCAGGAACCGAGGCACACCGGCGAGAACAACGAACCAAAACAGCAAGCTTGTGAAGCTTGGGAGAACGACGACATGGTAGCAATGCAGAACAAACTGTTCCATTATGTGACCGAGTTGAGCAAAAACGAGGCCGATGTTGGCAAGCGTGGAACCTCGAGTTCTCGCACAACCGAGAGGGTAGTAGAAGTGTTTGTGCAGTTTGAACCAGATGAGAAAGGGCAAGGATTCTCAAATTGCTTGCTTGATGTGTCTAGTTTTCCTGTTGGTTGTTATAGAATCAAATGGTATAGCTGCTGTGTTGATAGTGAGGGGTCTTTGTGGAGCCTCCTCCCTTTGAATTTTGGACCATTATTTACTATCCATCAACTTCCATTGGTTGGGTGATTTTGCATTGGGCTTCCCTCTTGATTTTAATTTAATGATTTATATATTTGATGTAGTTAGTTTGAGTAGTTTTTGTTTAATTATTTTTGTTTTTTTTTCTTTAATAGTGTAATTACTTGATGATTATTTTATTTTTGGTTTTGTCGTAAACATTAAGCTTATAAATATGGGCATTTCTTTGTTTTGC
Source organism: Momordica charantia (assembly GCF_013281855.1). Classification (NCBI taxonomy): domain Eukaryota; kingdom Viridiplantae; phylum Streptophyta; class Magnoliopsida; order Cucurbitales; family Cucurbitaceae; genus Momordica; species Momordica charantia. Next base: position 23,592,784 of record NW_028275167.1, on the reverse strand, counting down.
TATCTACCCTTTAAGAACATTTCAAAATCTAAGTCAAAATTTAAAAACTTCAAGGAAAGAAATAGTTTTTAATTTTTTTTTTTAATTTGGGTTAATAATTCAAATGTGTTTTCAATAAATTTGAAAATGTGTTGAATAAATTGCGAGACATAAAACTTAAAACAAAATCGAAAGGGTCTTTAATTGGCTACTTTGATCCTCCACCAATAGAGCCGTTAGCTTTTGTGTTAATAATGTCATAATAAGATTCCATTAGGGAGTCAAATCTCTCATTTTATATATCATTTTTTAGTCTATCGTGGATAGATGTGCGATGCTATATTTACGAGTTCTTTTTTTATTTTTCGTATATTTTTATTTAGATCGAACTTAAATTTTTGTTTAGTACAATAAATTTGGAGACATGAGATTGAACCTTCGACTTTAAAGAAATGAGTAGGGTGTCTTAACCGCTAAATTAATGATTTGGCTATATTTACAATTATTTTGCCTTAGATTACTATTTATTCAATGACTTCTTGTAACTAATCTTCCCAATTTAATTCATAAGAATTAAAATACATTTTTATTTTTCCTCTTTTTAAGTGACATAATTCATGCTCTAAATTTATGTATACTCTCCAAGTATCACTCAATATGAGTTTATCATATTTTAACATTCAATGAAATAAGGACTACAACTTAAAAATGTTAAAATGTAAGGGACCATATTGAAACTTTTGAACTAGTAGGGATTAAATTAGAAAAAACATCCCAGCACTATGGACTAAAACATTTTTTTGGCCTATACTTAAATACATTAAAAGAATGTTAGACTATAAATTTGATCCTTATAGTTTGAGCTTAGTTTGAATTTGGTCTACATGCTCTTAAAAATTATAGTTTAGTCGCTATGATTTGAGCTTATTTTCAATTTGACCTTGTAGTGATAAAAAGTTCCAATTTGGTTTATAATTGATGAATTTTTTTTAGTACAACAAATGTGTGGTTGAGACTTGAACCTTCGATCTCAAAGAAAATAGTAGATGCTGCTAAGTCATTCTTATATTGGCGATAATTGATGAAGTCCAATGAAACTATGAGGACCAAACAAATTAAAATTAAACCCAAATATAACGACTAAGTCCTCGTTTGATAACTATTTTGTTTTTTAATATTAAGCTTAAAACCTCATTCCACCTGAGGTAGTTAAAACAATTATTTTGTTTTTAAAATATGGAAATGTGCACCCGATGAAAGGTGAAAAACAAACTTAAGAAATTGCGAGAGGACAAGTATAATTTAAAAAATCACAAAGCAGAAAAAACAGGGAATAATTTTTAATTGGTTGTTTTGGTCCATGTACTATCATTAATTAATGTACTTTTAAAAAGTGACAATTTTGGTCCATTATTTTTAGTTTAAACCTAATTTTTCTTATTACAATTTCAACGCAGCACTACACTCAATATACTTTTTAAAATATACTCATTGCTTTATACCAAAAGAGTTTTCATTTTGTGTATAATTTATGTTAAATTTTGCAAATAAAGACTAAAAATAATCACCTTTTAAAATTACAGAAATCAAAACAAAATGGTCTGAAAATACATTACTTAAAATGAACTAAAGTTGAAAGCATTGGAACAATGAATAATTCTAAATTACATAAACTAGAATGAAGGCTGAAAATATATGAAAACAAATAGTATTTAACCATTTTAATTTAACAAAAAGAAAAAAAAAAGAGGAAAAAACCGAGTTACAACGAATAACGTTAAAGCATGGAGCAGGCTCGACCGGCGGTCTAAACCGGGTTCGTAACGCTCCCCAATTAAATATCCTAAATTCCCCGCCACTGCGAACCCGCTCAAAAACCCTACCTTTATGCTCAAACACTTCCCAGCTCTGCTACTAAATTCTCTATCTCGATTCTCCAACGTTCAATTGTACAGAAACCAAGCGCCACTACACTGATTCAACGTTCTGATTCTTTATTTTTTCCTTCTACCCTCAAATCCCAGAGGTTGTCCACCCAATTTCGCTCCCCCAAATTCTGTTTTAGGGTTCCGAACTAGATGGCATTGGACGAGGATGTCGTGCTACGCGATGTCACGAATGCCGGTGTCGTCATCAGCGACCGCATTGCCAGAGAAGCTGCCACTCAACTTGATCTGGAGGAAGCGCTGGAAGCTTCGAGATACGCTAGCGATCCATATACAACCCACCCCAGAGAGGTAATTTTGAATCTCATGGATTTTTTTATTTTTTATTTTGGTGGGTTGATGTATTTACGAACGTCGTTACATGCTGGAAGGTTTTGGAAGTGCAGAATTATGTTTGAAGTATATGATTTTGATAATGCCCTCTTTTTTAACTAGCAGCCTGTGTTCTCAAACGTGATATTTGTGGGTTTCTTTTGTTCCATTGCGAAACAAGTTCAACACAATTTTATTTTTTTCTCTTTTTCTTAATGGAAGTCTAGAGCTTCTTAAGTTATACATGAATTTGACTCTATATTGATTAGTTTCATGTAAAAACAATATATATTTTGAATTGTATTTTCTGGTAGTAGTAGTCTTATAGTATTTAAGAGCATCATCTTAATGGTTTTGCTATGTACGACTTCGTTTGCTTGGTTGGACAGAAATTGTATTAAACATGCGATTATGTTCGTTACTTCTTATAGTGGCCTCCTCTGGTGGAAGTGGTGGACACTTGGGAGTTGCCCCAAGTGCTTATAGAAAGATACAATGCTGCCGGTGGGGAAGGAACTGCCTTATGTGGAATATTTCCGGAAATACGAAGAGCTTGGGCATCTGTTGATAATTCTTTATTTCTTTGGCGATTTGACAAGTGGTGAGTAAACTTTTGTCATGTTAGATAATTCCACGTATTTTGAAATCTAATAGTGAACTATAATGTCGTTTGCTGCACTTGGATGACTTCTTGTCCATAATTTTTAACATTTAATGTATTCTATTTGTAATTGTGATGATTTTGGAATCAACGTTCATCACTTGTTTTTTTCCTATTCAGAGAATCAATTATTTTTAAGTATTGAAAATACATTTAGTTAAATATTTTAAAGAACTGTGTGTTGCGTGGTAAGGAACTGGAAAATTGATATTCTTCTCTATTAAAAAAGTGGAAGAAATTGTAAAAAGGTTACTTCGCTTGGATTAAATGATAGTTGGAACAGTCAGTTTGAGTTTAAAGTATTATTCAATCCAAGTCTCTTCGAAGACATCTGATAAAATTGGAACGATACAGAGAAGATTAGCATGACCCTGCGCAAGGATGACACGCATAAATCGAGAAATGGTAAAGTATTATTCAATCTAATCCAAGCCGACCTATGAACCCCTTGTGTTAGTGTATTAATAGGGAAATATTGGGAATGTTATTAGAATATTAGTAGGGTAGAGTGGTTGTAAACAGAGGGAGGTAAGGAATTTTTGGATAATAGGTAGATTATTGGGAATCGATCGCCACTCCCATAAGGTTATACCAATGTGTATTTGCTTTTTTGTATGATAACTACAAGTATGCTAATTGCTACTACTATTATTAGTATTATTATTTTTTAATACAAAAAGCGGGGAGATTGAACCTTTGACCTCAAGGAAGGTAATTGGTGCCCGATTCACTCATCTATGCTCAGATTGGCAACTATGCTACTATTAATACCCTTATAAAATTCTCAATATTTCCTTATTAATACTCTAATAGTTTGATCATTGTTGTGAATCGCATGCTTACTTCAACCAAGATAACATCGGTATGAAATTTAATGTAGTCTTCTTGTAGAGATGTCAAGTTTCCCACATTCTCGTAAGTATCATGAATTGAATAGCTATGTTTATGAGAAATGAGGAAAATTTTGAAGGACTCACAAAAAAGAAAGAGTTTCTCGAATTAGTGTTTTGAGGTATGCTTATCAAAAAGGCACCTCGCTTCCGGTGTGCGTGCATTAGTGGTAGTTCTACACAAAAGAATTAATACTTGTAATGCCAATTTCTCCAAAACCTGTAGTGTATTAGTACTATAAAAAGCCTGCCATGAAGTTTTCACATATAAAACAAGTGCTATTGAGATTTTTCTTGATTTCACTATATTAATTGCAGACTAAGAAATGAGAACTTTATTTGGCAAACAACAGACGTATAAACATTACCAGCTGGCAGTAGATCGTTAGGTGTTTATTGAATATTTATCCTTGAAGAGTAGCTACCTTGTCAAATTACGGTGCTTTTTATTTCTTTACCACTTTATGTTGGTCAGGGATGGTCAATGTCCCGAGTTTAATGTGGAGGAGCAAGCCATATGTGCTGTTGGCCTCACCAAATCCAAGCCTGGTGTTTTTGTTGAGGCAATACAGTATCTTTTAATTCTAGCTACGCCAGCTGAGGTAATAATTTCCCAACAGTTCTTTTATCCTTAACCTGTTTCTTGTATGTTTCAGATTGGCCCATTCTAATCGACTGGTTATTCTAATGCAATATTAATGGAAAAGTAGCACATAGGATATTTTCTTTGAACTTTCTGGGTTGTGTTGACTTACCCATAGCCTGTGTCTGGATAAATAATTTAATTTTTTGGGGACTTTTTTGGTTCCAAGTAGCTTTTTAGTAAGGTTCTCGTCCAAGATTGTGTCTCAAGCAGTGAGTGGTTAAAATAAAGATTTGCAAGAAAACATACAAGAATGCTGCAAGCTCCACTACCTAGAGTTACTTTGTTGATTTGGTTGGATTTCTGCACCATATACATTAACTTAGGCCACTGTTGGAATCTCTTGGTTGGAAAATTCTTCCTAGCGAGGAGGCTCGACCTCTTCCTGAGTCATCCGAGCCCTTACTAGAATTTTTCTGGAAGCAATGTCTACTATGAATGATGCTTTTTTATTCCCTCAAGGAAGTAATGCAACTTTGCTTCAACTCCAGTCTAGGAGAAACTAACCTAATTTTATGAAGTTTAGGATTTTTGTCTTGAATCTTCAAACAACTTTGCTTCACAACCAAAGCTTGTTTGGGGCTTGTTCTTATGTTGGCATTATGCACAAGCACAATAGTTGTAAGTTTAAGAAAACTTAACTCTTTTAGTGTCTCCAATTTAATGCTTCTTCTCTGCTCTTGAGAACTCTTTGCATTTTTCTTGGATAAGTCCCTTTTTAAGTGTTTTGAGACCTCCTTGAATGAAGCCTACGTAAATTATTTATAGATTGCACTGTTTTCTGTCCTTTTGTTCTAAGTTCTATAATGGGTTCACCTATTGCATCCCTTAGTGAATGGCTCGCGTGTGAGCTATATATAACTTCACAGGACACGTTTACTATCTTAATTTGCACCTACAAAGTCATTGGTTCACACATATGAATGGATAATACACCAAAGATTTGCTCACATACTGGACGGTGGATTTGACTTCTTTTAATTGACTTCAACTATGTGACTGCACTTTTTGAGTTTGTTTGTGCATTGTTTGAGCTATATATAACTTCTTGCAAGATAAAAACCTTACACACGTGCTCGAGAAAGTGTATGTAAGTTACCATTAAAGACGAAACTTGACTTGAGCCGTGTTTCATTAACTTACACTAGGTTTTGCTGCTAAAGCTGATTTGAAAATGTTGAAACACTTTTATGCAAATAGATGTATGTGTACAAAATGCTTATCAATTTTCCTACTCTGTTTTGTTTGGTTTGCCTCATCATCTAAGTGTATCTTTCATTGAGCTCAAGGCATATGATAGATTGTGGCGAAGTCCTAAAGTTTCCTTAACTGCTCTAATTGCTCCCTGGATTTCTCTTTTGTCAATAGTTTCATCCTTCCTTGTCCACAAAAAAAAAAGCTCCATTGTTTCTTCTCAGCATCTTTTTGTTACCAGTTGATTCTTGTAGGTGTATGCTCTTCTGGTGGTGCTGATGGTACAGATCCATATGCAGAGATTTCACTCCAGCCTTTGCCGGAGTATACTATAACATCAGATGGAGTCACTATGACATGTATCACTTGCACTGACAAGGGACGAATTCTGTTGGCCGGCCGTGATGGCAACATTTATGAGCTTCTTTACACATCCGGTTCTGGTTGGCAAAAACGATGTCGTAAAATTTGCCTTACTTCTGGTTTAGGAAGTGTGATATCAAGGTATCTTGTGGAATTAAATTCATAAAAGTTCATAATCATAGTCTCCTTATTGATGGTTTTATATTTGTGTTTGCTGGCATGTTCGTGATATGAAGCAATAATTTTAAGTTTTTATTTTCTATATTTATCTATTTATTATTTTATAAATTTGTATGGTTGAACTCCTAGTCTTTCTTTCGTTTGCATTATCTAGTGGAAAGGGTTGTTCATTATCCAAAAAGACATTGAGCATCTCAAACTGACAAATTAGTGCTCTTTTTATATGAATAAGGTTACTATCTAATGAATGTCCTTGCAGCATTTTACTTCTCTAGTGGCATCTGAATTTTCAAGGTTTCTACACTAACCTCAATTGCGTGGTATCTTCAGATGGGTTGTGCCAAATGTATTCAATTTTGGAGCTGTTGATCCCATTGTCGAAATGATATATGATAGCGAAAGATGCATTTTGTATGCAAGAACTGAGGAAATGAAAGTTCAAGTATTTGTGTTAGGACCCAATGGTGATGGACCCCTTAAGAAAGTAGCAGAAGAAAGAAATCTGGTCAATCAGAGAAATGGGTCTTATGGAGGTAGACAAGCAAAAGGACCTAGAGCTATAAATCAATCAGCAAAGCCATCTATTGTCTGCATTTCACTCTTATCTACACTCGAATCAAAGTCTTTACACCTTCTAGCCGTTCTATCAGATGGTAGAAGGATGTATTTAACCACTTCACCATCAAATGGAAACTTGGGAGCATATAGTTCCAGCCATCAGAGGCCAAGTTGTTTGAAAGTTGTGGCTACAAGGCCTTCTCCTCCTCTAGGTGTTGGTGGAGGACTTACATTTGGTGCCAACTCTATTTCTGGTAGACCTCAAAATGAAGAGATATTGCCAAAGGTCGAGACAGGTTTTTACTCTGCTGGAACTCTGGTCCTTTCTGATTCATCTCCACCTACAGTGTCTTCGCTTCTTCTTGTGAGTAAGGATCCAGTAGCACAATCTTCCATATCTGGTACTTCACCCTTAAATGCAAGGACTTCTTTTGCTTTAAGGGAAATTGTTTCTTCCCTTCCAGTTGAAGGTAGAATGCTTTTTGTAGCAGATGTTTTACCCTTACCAGATGCTGCAGCCACTATGCAGTCCTTATATTCACAAATTGAATTTGGGGGGTCAGATTTCCCAGATGAGCATAGTGAAAAAGCAGTTGGAAAACTATGGGCAAGAGGAGATCTATCTACCCAACATATATTACCTAGGAGGAGACTTGTTGTATTCAGTACCATGGGCATGATGGAGGTAGCTTTCAACAGGCCCGTAGATATTTTGAGAAGGTTGTTAGAGTCTAATTCGCCAAGATCAATTTTAGAAGACTTCTTCAATAGGTTTGGAGCTGGTGAAGCAGCTGCTATGTGTCTAATGTTGGCTTCAAGGACTGTACACTGTGAAAGTCTTATAAGCAATGTTGTTGCAGACAAGGCAGGTGAAGCTTTTGAGGATCCAAGAATCGTTGGAATGCCTCAACTTGAAGGCACAAGAAGTGCTGCTGGTGGGTTTGGCATGGGTCAGGTTGCTCAGGAGGCTGTGCCAGTATTTTCAGGTGCACATGAAGGGCTCTGCTTATGCTCATCAAGATTGCTTTTTCCACTCTGGGAACTTCCTGTCGTGGCTGTTAAAGGCATGTCAGATTCTACTGATGCTTCACGTAATGGACTAGTTGTATGTAGACTTTCTGCTGGAGCCATGCAAATCCTTGAGAACAAGCTCCGTGCTCTCGAGAAGTTTCTAAGGTCGAGAAGGAATCAGAGAAGAGGTCTTTACGGTTGTGTAGCTGGCTTAGGAGATGTTACAGGTTCTATCCTTTATGGTAGTGGTTCAGATTTTGTTGTAGGCGATCGGAATATGGTGAAAAGCATTTTCGGTACATACACAAGAAATATGGAGTCTGCTGGGAGTGGAGCTTCTAATAAAAGGCAGAGATTGCCTTACAGTCCTGCTGAATTGGCTGCCATGGAGGTAGTTTAAATTTTCAGCAGTAAATATGGAGGCTTTTCCTTCCTAGGATATGTTCTCATTTTTGTTCTTTTTTCATGATTTTATGCTCGTTCAACTGCAGGTTAGGGCAATGGAATGTATCAGGCAACTGCTTCTTAGATCTGCTGAAGCTTTATTTTTGCTTCAGCTTCTTTCACAACACCACATAACACGCTTGGTTCAGGGTTTGGATGATAGCTTTAGGCAGGCAATAGCTCAGTTGACTTTTCATCAGCTTGTTTGTTCAGAAGAGGGTGATAATATTGCTACAAGACTTATATCTGCTCTCATGCAGGTGAATGGCTTTGTTTCTAGTTTAAAATGGAAGCGACTATTAATTTAGCACACATAAATTACCAGCAAATGTTTTATTCTCCTCTTTTTTAATAAAGCTTTTTATTAAAGAAACAAGATTTTTGGAGGCCCCTTCCTTTGAAGCATTATATTAAAAAGTACAACAAGGCCATAGGCCGTAGAAAAAACACTGCAGAAATTTCATTTGCCTCTTGCCCATTTAATTCTCTCTTTCAAGCTTTTGCTTCCAAGTTATTTTTTTTTTGGTGACTTTCTTTTTTTAACTAAAAACAATTGGATTTTTATATTTTCATTATTTATGGCTGAGATACTTTTTTCCAGGCTCCTTTGTTTTGTGCTGTCTTCTATTTTTTGTATGGCTTACTCATACTTTCATTCCTCCTGACCAAAGCAATATTCGAAGTTCAAAAAAAAGTTTTGGATATTTTATATCTCACTTTGGACCAGCTTCCTTTAGCTGACGTGTTTACTATGCCAGTACTATACTGGTCCTGATGGCAGGGGAACGGTAGATGACATTAGTGGGAGATTAAGGGAAGGCTGTCCAAGCTACTTTAAAGAGTCTGACTATAAGTTTTTCTTAGCCGTTGAGTGTCTGGAGAGAGCTGCTGTGACTCTTGACATAATGGAAAAAGAGAATCTTGCTAGGGAAGCCTTCAATTGTTTGAGTAAAATTCCAGAGTCTGCAGATTTGCGAACTGTATGCAAGCGTTTTGAGGATTTAAGGTCAGTTTATTTTCAGGCTTATTGCTAATGCTGATATGTGTGTTTTAGGAGGCATTTTATTATTTTAGTTCGAGACTTAATATGAGTGGCCATTCCAGATTCTATGAAGCTGTGGTTCGTTTGCCTCTGCAGAAGGCTCAGGCTCTTGACCCTGCTGGCAATGCTTTTAATGATCAAATTGATTTGGCTGTTCGAGAACGCGCACTTTCTGAACGTGAACAGTGCTATGAGATAATTATAAGTGCTTTACGTTCACTCAAAGGTGATGTCTCACTGAAGGAATTTGGGTCTCCCATGAAGCCTGCCGCTTCAAGGTCCATTCTTGATGCAGCATCACGTAGTAAATATATATGCCAGATTGTTCAACTTGGAGTTCAATCCCCAGACAAAATATTCCATGATTATCTGTACCGGTCTATGATTGATTTGGGCCTTGACAATGAATTGTTAGAATATGGAGGACCAGATCTGGTACCTTTCCTACAAAATGCTGGGCGACATCCCATACAGGAGGTTTAAACTTTCTTCACTTTATTATCACTCATTTGTATTCCATGTAACTTGTCAGTCAAGATGTTGAAAATTTTCATTATAACCCTTGATATGGTAGAAGTGGAAATGAACATTTTATACCAAGGGAAAAGGTTGTGATATAGATAGATATATTAACTTTTCACTTCTCTACTCTAAAATATTTATTGGTTTATTGTATTCACATTTCTATTATACATGGTCTAGGTTCGGGCTGTCTCAGCTTTAACTGCTGGGGCTTCTCCAATTGGTCAGTCTGGTGCTGTCAATACATCAAATGAAGCAAATTTTTTTGATCTTTTAGCTCGATATTATGTTATGAAGCGGCAACATTTGCTTGCTGCTCATGTGCTGCTAAGACTAGCTTGTAGACGCTCATCTGATCCTGGTGATGGTCCTACTTTGGAGGAGAGGTACAAATTCCTAACATTTACCCTTTTTGTGTGAATGTTGTTGCCAATATATATAAGTCTATTTAGATTCTCAATATGCGTATAATTTCATGTAAACATGTTTCACCAGTAATGAATATGGTTTAGAGATGGAGAGTGTTTTCATTGATATAGAGACAGAATTGCTGAAAGAATTCTAAATGCTGGGGGTTTTTAATGGTTTGGCAAAAAACAGTGTTGAACAGTTATGATTTGGTCTAAGGTTTAAAGTGAATAGAAATGTCCTGTGGAAAAAATGCAATTACGGGTATGGTGTGGGAGTTATAGCTTATTGAAAATTACCGCATATTCAAAAAACGAGATAGAGATGGAGTCTTCAAATTGACAACAGCAACCTTCATTGTTCATGCGAAGTTCTTTATCAAAATCATCGTTCTAACTATTCTCTATTTGTAATAAATTTTAATTGGTTTTTTAAAGATAAAAGAAAAAGTTATGAAATGTTTCTCCTTGGTTGCAAAGGGGGCCGTGAAATGTGGAAAAGGGAATTAGTGTTGTGGTTTGGGTTGTTCTTTCCTCTTCCCGCACTGGGGTAATAGCTACTGACTGTATCAATGAAAGATCGTATTTCCTTTTCATATTTTCGTGCCTTTTAACTTGTTCTCTCGTTTCCTTTTCTTCCAAGTGTCCTACATTGTGGAAACCATTGTAAAATGATGTGCACCTTGTTTTTCCGTTATTTAAGCAAAATAAACAAATTACATACATACTTTTTGATGGTTGGAATTTTTTAAATTTCTGAATAGCCTTTTATTTTTGCATTTATGTCTTAATAGGGTTTATAATTTTCTTTGGAAGTATGGAGTTTCTTATTATGTACTTGTGCATGTCGTATGAAATATGTGGTTGGTTTTTGTGTCATTCTGAGCTCTACAGCCTTTGTTATACTGATGTAATGACCAAGCTAGCTTTTGGTTTTTAGTCTTGTCCAAATTTTGTTCCTTGAAACTAAGTTTTGGCATAAAAGAGTTTTTCTTGTTGAAGTCTCAGTTATGTTCTTATTTTAAATGACTCGTCCTACTTAGGTGCCAATACTTAAGCAATGCAGTTCTACAAGCAAAAAATGCAAACAGTAGCAAGGGGTTGGCAGGTTCTACTCCTGATACCTTTGACAATGGACTGCTTGAACAGCTCGAAGGGAAACTTGCTGTCCTTCGTTTCCAGATGAAAATTAAGGAGGAGCTGGAGGCTTTAGCTTCAAGAATAGAAGCCATGCCGAGTACATCTAATTCTGTCCAAAATGAAGTGATCCCAGATAGAAGTTTGGCTGCTAATTCCAGTATTGCAAATACTGCTCGGCAAAAGGCCAAAGAGCTGTCATTGGAATTAAAGACTATAACTCAGCTATACAATGAATATGCCATTCCATTTGAGCAATGGGAGGTAATTATTTGGTTTTTTTGTTTTAACTTCATCGAATTATATGATTTGCTATTCTCTTTCTTTTTATGTTTATTCTTAATCCATTTGTGGTGAATTCTTTTATATCCCCGCTCATAACTTTTTGGGTAAGGTTTTCTGAACCGAGTTCAGGTCAATTTTGATGGTTTGGTGTAATAAATATTTGATGGGCAGGCATTGAATGCCAAATTTGTAGACAGAAAATTGTTGATATGGATGGGAGGGGGGCCACGTGCGAGTATAATGAGGGGAGAGTCCAATTAGGCAGGGTGAATAATGGATTATGGAAGTAACATTGAAATCCCCCCCAAGAATTCAGTTATCATCACATAGAATTTAAGAGCTTTTTGTGTGCTTTTAGTGAATAGAATATATATATATATATATATTTTTTTTTTTTGAGATATTAAATCCTTGCAAGTTAGAACATTGCATGTTTTACCCCTTAGATTCAACTTTTGGGGAATGTAACGGGAATTGCCGATGTCGTAGAAGTATTATCTGCTTGCTCGCTAACCTTATTATTTTTAATGTGTTATATTAACATTTTAAATTTGTATTAATGAAAAAACTTACTTGTGAGGGAACATGTACTTTTCTAACGGGTAAGTATTTATGATTTAAAAAAAAGGAATAACCATGCATGAGACTTTAAGTGTCGAGTAAATTTTAGGATGTATTCAAATCAAGATTGGGAATAATTTATGGATTCTTATGTTAAATTGCTCTTCTTTATTCTGTCTGATGATGGATTTTCTACTTGCGGCTTTCAGATATGTTTGGAAATGCTGTACTTTGCAAACTATTCTTGTGATGATGATACTAGTATTGTCAGAGAGACTTGGGCTCGGCTAATTGACCAAGCTATTTCTAAGGGTGGCATTGCCGAAGCTTGTTCAGTATTGAAAAGGGTTGGCTTCCACATTTATCCTGGCGATGGAGCTGGAATACCTTTAGAGACTCTCTGTCTTCACCTTGAGAAGGCTGCATTGGTATGGTTGTGTATGTTAAGACATGTTTGATAATATTTTGTGGCGATTGATTGTAAATTGTAGTTATAATTTTCTATTCATGATGTTATTGATATACCTATGATATCAACTCTTTCTTCTTGTGATGTTTATCTTTATACAGGAGAGATTGGCTTCAGGTGTTGAATCTATTGGGAACGATGATGTTGCAAGAGCCCTTATTGCTGTTTGCAAGGGTGCAACCGAGCCAGTATTGAATGCTTATGATCAATTGTTGTTAAATGGTGCGATCCTGCCATCACCCAAACTCAGGTTACGCCTCCTTCAATCTGTGCTTGTGGTACTCCATGAGTGGGCCATGTCCATATCTTCACAGACTACGGGTAGAAGTGCAACTGGAGCATCTCTAATTCTTGTTGGAAAATACTCTTTGGATCAAATAGCTATTGCCAACCAAGGTGTTCGGGACAAGATAGCCAGTGCTGCCAACAGGTTAACTTCATGATTTTCTTTTGCTCGTTGATACTCATTCTGCTTTATAGAAGTTTTTTTGTAATAATTGTTAGTTTGATATATGTAATCTTATTTGTCAAAGAGAAAACTAGGAGATTTTCTTTGCTTCGCAATTTTGTGGAGAATTTGGCTTGAGAGAGATAACAAAATTTTAGGGGTTCAAAAAACTTGGGAGGATGTGCGGGATCTAATTAGATTTAACACTTATTTATGGGCTTTGGTTTCAAAGGTTTTTTTTTAATTAGTAGTTAGGTGTGATTCTTTTGGATTGAGTCTCCCTTTAGGTTTTCTTTAGGTTTTGGTTCATTTAGTTTGACTATTTTTTTTTATACTTTTGTATATATATTTTTTCATTTTTTGAATGAAATTCGATTTCTTATAAAAAAATTTCTGTAACCAGTCTAAATCAATATCTCAGCATGTTTAAAAGGAAAATATTCAAGTTATTAGTGTGTTAACTTTACTTCTGAACTTTTGTAACAGATATATGACCGAGGTTCGTAGGTTAGCACTTCCACAGGACCAAACAGAGGCTGTATATCGAGGCTTTCGGGAGCTTGAAGAGTCACTAGTTAGTCATTTTTCTTTTAATCAATTTTGATTTATCTTTGTTCCATATAATCTCTGTTGTTGTACCAAATATTTGAGATTTAAATTGATTTGTCCAAGATACAAGGGTAGATTTTTCGTGGCTGAAAAGTGACTTCTGTAACCCTGTACTTGATGTGCAATGTGCAATGTAATATCATTATAAGGTACTCGATGCAATGTGAGGTTAAATAATAGAAACTACCAACTTGTGTTGGCGTTTCGGTAAAGCTATCATAATTTTGTCTGTATGAACCGCTACTCATCATTGGGAAAACGAGAGGTAGTAACATTTCTTTTTTCACAGGTAAATGGCTTTAACATATGTTTTATACAGAGATAACAAAAGGAGGATAGCATTATAACTTGTGCCATTTTCTTAAATGTAAATGTTATCTCATTACTTAATTGCAGACCTCATTGCTGCTTCACTTGAAGTATGTTTGGTGTTACTTTAGTACACAGGTAGCTGGCCCGGGCATCTACGACGAATGTTTCAACCATCGAGGATGTTATGGTTGCTGCACATCTGCTCGAAATTTACAACATTGGTAATGCTTTTGTGTGTGTGTGGATGTAAATATTTGATTCATCCATAGTTAGTATCATTCCTATCCATCATGTTTGTTTGTGCCTGGAAATGCATTTCAGTAGAGTAACTGTTATGAGTTAGATCACCTTTTGAGAAACTCGGGGGCTGATTTGGCAGTGTGAGAGTTTTGAGCTCAATTTTCATTTGAAGCATATTATGTAATACGGACAAATGGCTCGAGGTCGAGGGCGTTGTAACGGTAAAGCGTTCCAAGTAATGTTGATGGTAAATTTCATATTGTACATGGAGCAATGAAGGCATCTGATTGTTTCATTGTATGTGATTTTTCATCTTTATAGAACCTGTGGTTTGTTTTTTTTTTTTAATTATATTTTGAACAGTTAATGGAAAAATAGTCCAGATTTGGAGGTGGAACTGACCCTCTAAAATGAGAGACTAATTGGTTTCTGTTTCCACTTTTTCCATTTTATAATGCATTCAACTGAAGTTAGTTCCATACACACAAACACCAACAAAATTAATAAGTCACAATCATGCCTTCCTTGGAACCCTCGTGAATTTTGTACCAAACTTTTTTTTTTCTTTTTCTCGTGATTCATTCAATAAACGTGAGAATAATACTTTTTAAAACAAAATTTCAAATTGAAAGTTTACTAGAAAGTCAAAACTGCAGCTCGAATATTGAATTTGATGAAATTGAAAGTTATGAATTCTTTTCATTTATTTATTTGAATATATGTTTGAATTATTAAAATATTGATGTTTTTTTTCAGTACTATTAAAATATTAATGTTCATAGATATGTTTAAAAGAATTATAAAAATCATAAACAAGTATCTAACTTAATGAATATTTTGTCAAAGTATTTTGTGAAATAATGGAAATATCGATTTACCTTTTTCTTCTCAGAATAAAAGACTAAACAAACAAATTACAAAAAAAAGTAAAGTAAAAACTAAAGTTTTACTCGCTACGTCTAGCATGGTTTGCGGTTTGCTAAAATGTTGGCCACTTCGTTTCAATCTCTTGAGGTGAGATTGAAAGTCTTCGCTTTCCTATATTTTCACAAGTCTTTGATTTTACCAATGACAGGTTGAATTTCATTATCAAAATGATATTTACCAATTATTAGACTTCGGACAATTTTAGAGTCGATTTCAACTTGCAATGAACGAATTCCTAAGTTTTGAACCAGAATTATTCCCTCTCTCAACATCATCGTCTCCATCAGTTCAACCGAGCCTAGTGGCTACTAGAGACGAGTTATTCTATAGCTACCATTACCTCCCCCATGTGGTTGCAAATAATTGCCCCATATCCAAATAACTCCTTTGAAATGGATGCATTTGAATTAAGCTTATATGTGAGTTCTTCGAGTGTATTATGCTTTAACCAACAGATTAACAATACAATCTGACCCAACAATTCCCAAAGGAGTGTATCAACTAGAACAGAAAGTTCAAATAACAGAAGTAATTGGCTAAATTGAATAAAGTTTTTGATAATCGAAGGTATTTTGAGAAGTACCAGATATGGAAGATTGTGCTACTGGATCCCTGCTCACAAGAAGAAGCGAAGACACTGTAGGTGGAGATGAATCAGAAAGGACAAATGTAAGTCCTTTCTCTTCAATTAGAGGTCTACCAGAAACAGAGTTGGCACCAAATGTAAGTCCTCCACCAACACCTAGAGGAGGAGAAGGCCTCGTAGCCACAACTTTCAAACAACTTGGCCTCTGATGGCTGGAACTATATGCTCCCAAGTTTCCATTTGATGGTGAAGTGGTCAAATACATCCTTCTACCATCTGATAGAACGGCTAGAAGGTGTAAAGACTTTGATTCGAGCGTAGACAAGAGTGAAATGCAGACAATAGATGGCTTTGCTGATTGATTTATAGCTCTAGGTCCTTTTGCTTGTCTACCTCCATAAGATCCATTTCTCTGATTGACCAGATTTCTTTCTTCTGCTACTTTCTTAAGGGGTCCATCACCATTGGGTCCTAACACAAATACTTGAACTTTCATTTCCTCAGTTCTTGCATACAAAATGCATCTTTCGCTATCATATATCATTTCGACAATGGGATCAACAGCTCCAAAATTGAATACATTTGGCACAACCCATCTGAAGGTACCACGCAATTGAGGTTAGTGTAGAAACCTTGAAAATTCAGATGCCACTAGAGAAGTAAAATGCTGCAAGGACATTCATTAGATAGTAACCTTATTCATATACAGAGCACTAATTTGTCAGTTTGAGATGCTCAATGTCTTTTTGGATAATGAACAACCCTTTCCACTAGATAATGCAAACGAAAGAAAGACTAGTAGTCCAACCATACAAATTTATAAAATAATAAATAGATAAATATAGAAAATAAAAACTTAAAATTATTGCTTCATATCACGAACATGCCAACAAACACAAATATAAAACCATCAATAAGGAGACTACGATTATGAACTTTTATGAATTTAATTCCACAAGATACCTTGATATCACACTTCCTAAACCAGAAGTAAGGCAAATTTTACGACATCGTTTTTGCCAACCAGAACCGGATGTGTAAAGAAGCTCATAAATGTTGCCATCACGGCCGGCCAACAGAATTCATCCCTTGTCAGTGCAAGTGATACATGTCATAGTGACTCCATCTGATGTTATAGTATACTCCGGCAAAGGCTGGAGTGAAATCTCTGCATATGGATCTGTACCATCAGCACCACCAGAAGAGCATACACCTACAAGAATCAACTGGTAACAAAAAGATGCTGAGAAGAAACAATGGAGCATTTTTTTTTTTTTTTTTTTGTGGACAAGGAAGGATGAAACTATTGACAAAAGAAAAATCTAGGGAGCAATTAGAGCAGTTAAGGAAACATTAGGACTTCGCCACAATCTTTATCATATGCCTTGAGCTCAATGAAAGATACAATTAGATGATGAGGCAAACCAAACAAAACAGAGTAGGAGAATTGATAAGCATTTTGTACACAGATCTATTTGCATTGAAGTGTGTCAATATTTTCAAATCAGCTTTAGCAGCAAAACCTAGTGTAAGTAAAAAAACTGAAACACTGTTGGAGTCAAGTTTCGTCTTTGTTGGTAACTTACATAAATTTTCTCGAGCATGTGCGTAAGGTTTTTATCTTGCAAGTAGTTATATATAGCTCAAACAATGCACAAACAAACTCAAAAAGTGCAGTCACATAGTTGAAGTCAATTAAAAGAAGTCAAATCCACCGTCCAGTATGTGAGCAAATCTTTGGTGTATTATCATTCATATGTGTGAACCAATGTCTTTGTAGGTGCAAATTAAGAGAGTAAATGTGTCATATGAAGTTTTATATAGCTCACACGTGTGAGCCATTCACTCAGGGATGCTAGAGGTGCACCCACTATAGAACATAGAACAAAAGTACAGAAAACAATGCAATCTATAAATAATTTACATAGGCTTCATTCAAGGAGGTCTCAAAACACTTAAAAAAGGGACTTATCCAAGAAAAATGAAAAGAGTTTTCAAGAGCAGAGAAGAAGCATTGAATTGGAGACACTAAAAGTGTTGGAAAAACATGATTTTGGATACATTTTATGAGATATTACCTAGTGAGTCTTGCATCTTGGATGAATTAATATGATGAATGACCAACATGAGCATAGTTCAGTGATAATTGGTTTGGTACTTACTCTTTTCATTTGAGGTCAGAAGTTCAAACTCCCATACTCTCAAATTGTAATACTAAAAAAAAGAAAAAATTAATACGATGCTTGAGTTAAAATGCATGCTTTAATATATGGTCGATGATTATCATTCAACTAAAATAATGTTTTGAATGTTTGGAATGAGATTGCGAAAGGCATTAGATGATAATACATTTATGAAAATAAATATAGTCATTTCATATTGGTTGAGTTAAAAATCCTAGACTCGTTTATTAAGAAAAGTCTTAAGAGTTATTTTAGGCATGGATTAGGTCTAGGATGCGACCCATGATTTTGACATATGTTGGGTTGAAATTAATAAGACGTTTTTTTTTTAGTATAACATGTGGAGGAACTCACAACGAATGAATTAGGTCTATTTGGTCCCTCAAGTTTCAAAATTGACATTTTTGGTCCTTAATTTTGAGAAATGGTTCTAAATGGTCATTTGACCGTTAGTTGACCATTTGTGATTTTCTCTCTCTTCCTCTTCTCTCTCTCCTATTTCGACCAATGTTATCGTTGCCACCGCTAACCCACCACCCGCCGTCGTCGTTGGCGCACTTTCTCCATCTGTTGTCATTCTGTGCCGTTTACACCGACGAGAGGACAGAGAGGGAGACCTCCTCCTCTCGCGGCCGACTGTGCAGGGGAAGGGAGGCTCCCTCTCTCCATCGTTCCAGATCTGGGACAAGGGAGAGAGGGAGACCTTCCCCCCACCGGTGACTTTGAAGGAAAAGGGAGGTCTGCCTCTCTCCTTCATTCCAAATCTGGAAGGAGGAAGAGAGGGATACCTCCTTCTCTTGCTGGAGACTAAGGATGGGAGACGTCTTCCCTATGCTCAAGTTAGAAAAAAAAATTTCCTCATCTCAATTTCTAGTTCCCGTATGTTTTCTCTTGAGATTCTGTATATTGTATTGCTAGGTCAGTATTTTGTATACTATGTTTTAACTTAGCAAAATTTTGACTTTTTTCTTTTAAATAACCTAATTCCACCTCTAAATATCTGTTAACTCACTAAGTATCATATTATATAAACTTGTCAATTTAACGAAAATTATATTATTTAAAAATGTTAAACCATAAAGAACCAAATTAGAACCTTTTCAATAATAGAAACTAAATTGAGAAAAGACCCAACATACATTTAACCTACTATTCACGGACTAAACAACACAAGAAAAACTTCTCATACGAAACTAAGAAAATGAGTTTCTAATAACCCTGGTTTTATTACAAAAGTAAAAGTGCTACACCTTGAATATAAGAGGCTGCTAATTGCCTGAATGCCTGATCAACAGATTCTTAATCTCTCCCAAGTACCTATATGTATACACACTATACCCCAAAATAACTTAATCTTTCCCATATTAGATGAGATTCTGCACATGAAAAATGAATAAACTAAGAGAGATCTCATAATTTCAATTTCAAACTTTCACACTAACCAGAGTTTTTCTGTGCACTTTGTATCAAATAATCCAAGGATCGGCTGATTAAATACCTGAATGAAGAATGGTAGTAGCTTGAGGAATGTAATCCTGGAGCCCAACAGCCGAACACAATGTATGAAATCGCATAACACTGTCTAACGACCCGCTCAGCTAGAATAACTAATAGAGCAATAAGCTTTGTCCCTTTCTCATTTGCAACATGAGCTCAAAATTCTGTTCAGAAGAATATCTTGATAATCAATCATGTTAGGAGCAGCGTTTCAACATCTCATTGATAACATCCTTGTATCAAATAGTAAGAATGCACATCAAACGCAGGTGCCGTGCATTTGTAATTAAATTATACAACCATCCAGCATAACGAAAATTGTTTGCCACGATTGACTGTTCAACCAGTTTGTAAATTCATTTTTCGTATTTCCACGGTGATACTCCTTGACATTAAGCCTCTCTCTGCAACATGATCCCAGAAGAGATGCAAGATGCGGTTGTCGCATCCGTAAGAAGCATTGAAACATCTATAAATCTTGAGCGTTACCATTAACCTTCTTTTCGTCATTTCGCATAGCATCCCTAATGCGAGATTTGACTTCCCCTCTTTCCAGTAAGCATAAGCGAGACTTGTGTATATCACACTGTCTCCTGATATACCTCTATGTTCCATGGAGTGGTATATTTTTTCGGCATAGCCAACCTTTTCTTTGTGACACAACCTTCTTATTAGTGCCCTACAAACTGATACATCAACACAAGTACCTCTTGTCAAAAACTCATCTAGAAGACTTATGATAGCTCCTTCATTTCCTTGTTCACAGTAACCATCAACTAGCCACGAATATGTACAATAAGCGGGACATAATCCTACATCGAGCATGCTAAATAAGACCTCTTTGGCACTTTCCATATCCCTTACCCGACAAAACCCGTGAATCAGCGCCTTGTATGTGAAGCTGTCGAGCTGCAGTCCAGCATCCAACATTTTGTTCTTCACTTTCAATGCAGACTTCATATCTCCTATCTTGCAGTAAGCATTTATTAGTGTGTTACAAGTGACATTGTCAGGTTCAACCTTCCGCTCAGCCATCTCATTCAAGAGCTTATTCGCATCCCTTATTCTGCCTTCCTCGCACAACTTTCGGAGAATAGAATTATAAGTCACAACTCCAAGGTGCAAGCCCTTAGCTTCCATCACCTTACATAATCTCAGTGCTTCTTCAAGATCATTCACTCTACAATACCCGTCAATTAACGTGGTGTACGTGACATGATTGGGAGAAGCATCCTTAATTTCTCGGAAAAGTTTCACCGCCTCTCTCATCCTGCTCTCTTTACAAAACCCATAGATAAGGGCATTATACGTTACAATGTCAGGTCTTATTCCTCCCCTCTCCATTCTATCTTGAACACACAAAGCTTCATAATGCATACTCTTTTTTGAATACAAAGATATCAATGTGTTATATGTGTAAAGATCAGGAAAAACAGATTTCAATTCCATTTCGCTCAAAATTTGTTCTGCCTTTTCAACATCCCCAGACTTGCAACAAGCATGAATTAGCACATTGTATATATGAATATTAGGAAGAACTCCAATTTGAACCATTTTCTTATAAATCTTCCATACCATGTCCGTTAATCTATCCTTTGCCAGAGAATTTAAAAGTACAGTACAAGCATGTAAATGAGGCCTAATCCCATGAAGCCTCATATATTCAAGAACCTGAATAGCATCCTGGGACATCTTGCAATTCACATATATTATCATAAGCCAGCTAAAAATATGCGCATTGACATCAGGGTTATCACAAGTGGTTGCCAAACAATTTAAAACTGATGGGGAAGACATAAAATCCTTACGTGCAATATTTTCAAGCAAATTTTGTGCAGTTTTGAAATGCCTGTGCTCTGTGAGAATGCAAACCATGGTCCATGAGGATTGCAAAGAGTGTTTATAATCAGGAATCAACTCAACCCACTTGAAAAACGCCCAAGAAAGTGAGGGACCTGAACAATAAAACGAGAGCCGAAAAAGAATCTGGTGGATGGATATTGATGTCAGGCTAGAACTAATCTTAGGCTTCAAGAGGTGCTTCCAGTGACCTTTTACGACAATCGCAAATACACTTTGAACAAAGAGATTCGTCTCGCCGCTAAGCGAAACTAAACCGGCCATTCTTTTCAGAAAGTGAAAACGGAGTACAGAGAGCAGTGAGGTTTCGTATAACGTTGTCTTGTTTTCAGAATATGGCAATTAATCTTCAGTATCACAAAATTCATATAATGAAATTTTGAACATAAATGTGTAGAACACCAGCAAATCCAAAAATTCAATCATGCCGATTTCAAAACTTGACGTTCATGATTGAATTTGAAACGAATGCAGGAAATCAATCTTTCTCAAAGCCTGGCAAACGAAATCCGAAATATTTTGGCCTGTTCTAAGTGGAAACAAAACATTCTGATTATCCATTTTCAATCCCTACAGATGATGATACTCACCCATACCACTTGCGAACCCAGATCGGCTAGAACTCACATCCATGGCGGCCTGATCTCCAGCGTTAACTTCCTCCTGACTGATCGCCGCTGCGTGCTACTGCTGGTCGTGGTGTAGAAACGGCGAGAGAGAGAGAGCGATGTGGGGCGGGTTCGGTTCGAATTACTACCGAACCCGACGCATAACTATTCAGGTCGGGTCGGTCAGTTTCTAACCCGTATTCCGTGCTTCTCTCCGTTTGAAGATCCGACCGATCCGGTGAAAGATTGACTTTTTAGGTTTTCTTTTTTTCCCTCCTTCAATATCTGCTGGCGTCCACTTCAAAAAAATAAAATAAAATTCTGCTTCTGCATACAAATATTGTTGTAATTTGTTTTTTTCTTCTTTTATTAATTTAAATTAACTATGAAATTAAAGCGCACTGATCTTTAATCCCTTTTTAATTTAAACTTAAAGGAAACTTAAATGTGTCTACCTCTCAAAATCTAAACCAAATCAATTTTTTAAATTTACACTTAAATCCACCTTTTTTAATTTAATTTTTTATTATTATGTTTAAACTTATTTTGAATGGAGAACTATTATGTTTTATTTTTAAACTTACAAAATCAATTCAAATTTTTTTAAGAGATTGATTCTGTGGAATCCACTTATGCCAACATACATTATTGAATTAAATATAGTAAACTATATTTAAATAAAAAAATTAATTTTCTAGGTCCACAATTTATTTAAAGGATAGATTATAAAATTAAATTTTGGTATATTGTATTTTTAAAAATGATTTTGTTAGATTTTTAAGAGATGCATTTAGCTAAAGTTTAAAATAATAATAAAAATAAAGTAAAACATAACTAAATAAATATCAATTTAAATTGTAATTGTCTTTTTTATTTATTTAAATTGTAATTGTTATTTTTTTCTTAATTTATTATTTTGAGCACTTTAAATTAATTAAATATCAACCATTCAAAAATTAAAATGGTGTTATGGAGGAAATACTTTATAGTTTGATTTTTGCCCTTTAATTTTTGTGTTTTTTCCCCTTCGAGTACACCTTTACTTTTTGTGTTGTTCCTGTTTTAATATTTTATTTTTTTTAAATCCAAACGTCATTTTTTAAAAGTATGATTTCAATAGATAAATAATATATCTTATTTTATAATGGCTTCATCTAAAAAAAATATTTTTAATTTTCAACAAACATAAGTAATTATAGGCACGTGAATGAATTGTGCTTCTTTTCCAGTTATTTTTTGTTGGTAGAGATTATGGTATTATATATAATTATCCTTTAAATATCGAAAAATCTTATGAATTTCCAATTCTATAAAGTTGCTTGAGAGAAGTAAAACTTGTGATATTTTTAAAGTTGAACGATAAAATAAAAAATTCTTA
This sequence comes from Momordica charantia, assembly GCF_013281855.1. NCBI lineage: Eukaryota > Viridiplantae > Streptophyta > Magnoliopsida > Cucurbitales > Cucurbitaceae > Momordica > Momordica charantia. The sequence continues at coordinate 23,569,532 of NW_028275167.1, read as the reverse complement.
AAATTTTTAGAGATCAAAACAAAATTTAAACATTTTATTTTGTAATAAATTGAATAACTTTTAAACATTAACATCTAGAATTATTTTAAATATTCAAAGACATTATTTTGTCAACATATTAAAATATAAATATAGCATAAAATTTTTGAATAATTGGTTTAAAAATTTGAAAAATTTTAATTTAAAGTTTTATAACAAGAACAGTAAATTATTATTAAACATGTATTTTTTTAAATAAAATAATAATAAGAAACAAGAAAAAATTATCGAAGACAGTTATGTTTTTAAGAAGAAACCGGACGAAAAAAGAAATACCTACGTTATCTCCTTTTGGACCAATGAGCCACCCATGATGGTTACCTGTAAACTTGAATAATATATGTCGATTTTTAACCTAAACTTTCAATTTCATAGACTTGAAACTAAATTATGATAAGAATTTTTACTTCTAGCTAGGTTTTCGTTTGAATAATATATATATTTTCAATGGACTATAATAAAATTGTTTGAGATGAAATTGACAAAGGTTTTAGAAATAGATGGTGATAGGCATTATGGTTAAATTTGTGATTTTAGGCATTCGAGAGGTCTATTCCATGATCGATCTTGTACATTGATCTACTACACTTTAATTTTGTGCACTAATTAAAATGATTTAACATGCAATTTAGGCTTGTTTGATAATTATTTTATTTTTTGTTTTTTTAAATTTAACTTATACATTACTTTTCGCTAAATATTTCTTTACTCTGTTATCTACTTTCTCAAAATGTTTCCATAATATAAGTTAAATTTCAAAAAAATTTAGTGTATATATATCTATAATGTATTTAAATCGGTGAAAACATACCAAAACATTTTGAGAAGAATTAGACATGATTTTTTAAAAACAAAAGATTGAAAACAAAATTATTATCCTACTAGAGTTGAATAAACTATTAAAAACTTTTTAAAATACAAAGATCGAATAAATACACCCTTTAAAAGTCGAGTGGCCAAACGCACAACAAAAAAAATATATTTAGACATGGTTGAATGATGGTAAAAAACAATCCATTACAGGGTCGTATTTGATAATTGTAAAATATTTATTTTTACACCTAAGCTTAACTGCTAGTTTTTATTCTATAATTTTAATTTCATTAAATTGAATCTTGCAGGTACTATTGATAAATATTATTGCAATAGACTAGTATCATACGAATATTTGGGACAAAATTGACGATGTTTTTGAAAAAGACAAACTTTTGTTGAAATTCATGAGCTTTAGCTTTTAAGAATTTACTGGATGATTGATTGTCTTTTGAATAATATGCAGGTTTTTTTTTCATCATCCTTGAGTGAGTTTGATCAAAGCGAACATAACTCAGCAGTAATTTACATAATCTTTGACGTTGACTCTCACTGGTGTGGATGTAATTAGAGATGCCAATGAAATTTTGTAGGGATCGAGCGAAGATTCCCTATGAACACCCATAGAGGCGATATCAATCATCTCTAATTGTATATATGTCTTAGTCAGCAAAGAAATAGTTCACTTCTCTCACCAACTCAGTTATTTTAATCTAAGGTGGACCAGTGAATTGGATTTTAACCGTCAAAATTTGTCAAAGCTATCGTATAAGTTATTTAACGAACGAGGAAAACTCAATTCGATTGTAGCATAAAAAAACTGCGAACAAAAGGTAAATTGATTCGAAGAAGTTATAAAATTCATAAATGACCTAATTTTGATATGTGAGAGTGTATTAATCCTATGCAATAAATTACTTCAATGTGGTGTAATATTTTATCTTAAAGATTAGTGGATGACTTCGAAGTGGACGTAGATCCAATAAAGGATCAAACTATCATAATTTTTTTGTATTTATTATTTCTCCCTACTTTATTGAGGAATTTCTCCCTACTATCATAATAAAGGATCAAAGGTAAATTCCTTCCTTTTCAATTTCTAAATTTGATATTGAGGAATTTGTGAATCGTCGTAAACTTTGATAGTTTATTTAGTTTATTACTTTAACGATAAATTAAGCATGCAACAACCCCTTTTATTGATCAGGAACCTCTCAAAGCACCAACAATGTACTAGTATATTTCATTGTTTCTACGATGGTTAACATTTATAATAGACCCGATCAAATACTAAATTCACTTCACTAGTTTATTATCAATCATGTAATATATGACTTAAATAAATAGTTTCAAGAGGACTTTTGCACCGATGATATGATAGCAAAGTAAAGGTAGTTAGGTGGGTAATTAGAAATGTCTTAGGTCCAATTCGAGGGAGAATTTTAGAATAAAAATTAGGCTGTATGTTTTAATCCTTAATATTTGAATATTTTTTCAATTTAGTCCCTATTATTTGTTGTATCCTTCCCGTCGGTAAATGTCAAATTGCCCTTTGATAAGTTTCAAGACATGACGAATCAAAATTCCTATAGACTTCATAAAAATGGGATGAGGAATTAGAAACTTGATTTCTTTCTCTGCATTTATGTCAACATTAAACTACATAAATTCATCGTAAACCAGCCAATTTTAATATTTATTGATGAGAGAGGTACAATTGGAAACAAGTTAAAAATATAAATAACAAAATTAAAACTTTTTAAATAAGAGAGGCTAAATTGAAAAAACACTATATATTTACCCTTAAACTAACAACTTACAAGCAAAAGAGGTAAAAAAAAAAAAAAGTTTAGCCCCAAGTCCAAAGGACATGGGGTCCGTTTTGTGCGCAGTGGAGAGTTGAGTTTTTTAAGTCCCCTAACTTCTCTCTCTCAATAGTCACTGCTGTGGTTCCTCCCTACAGTAACGAAACAACGCGCTGTAGCGAGAAAAAAAAGGCGAAAAAGAAAGAAGAGAGAGAGAGGAAAGGAAACGAAAAGAAAAAGAAAAGTCTTTGCATAAAAAAATAAAAGTCAGTAGTCCCCCTCGGCTCAACCCATAAGAAAAAAGGGGGCAAAAAGTTGAAGAAAACTCCTCGCGACGACGAGTTTTGATTTTGGTTTTGATTTTGAATTTTTTTATAATTTTCTTGCGCCTCTTTCCAATTTGGGATTGGATTAGATTTGGGTTTTACCAATTTTTACTTTTTCTTTGGAATTTCTCCGTGTTCTAATCCCGATTGCGCTTTTCCATTGGTGGGGTTGGTTCTGTTTTTAATTTTCAGCAGTTTTGGTCATTTGGGTCTGATTTTGTGTTATTGGGAAAACGAAAAAACTGCCCCGTAGGCCGTAGAGATGTTCCGATTCGAGCAGGAGAAGATCCGAAAACGAATTTGATATTTTCCCAATTGGTTTCTTTGATCAGTGGAATTCGTTTCAGTGCTCTTAGGGGTCTGATATGGCTGATGCTCTCTCTGTCATCCCTGCATTTGTGCTCCGCAACCTGTCTGATAAACTCTATGAGAAACGCAAGAACGCTGCTCTTGAGGTCTACTTCCCCTTCCACTTCATCAATTTCCATTTCTAGGGTTTTTGATTGTCTGTAATCTTCGAAGGGGGTTGCATTATGTGTGTAGGTTGAGGGAATTGTGAAGCAGCTTGCCTCGGCTGGAGATCATGAAAAGATTACGGCGGTTATCAATCTACTGACGAACGATTTCACTATGTCGCCGCAAGCCAATCATAGGAAGGTATGACATGAATGCAAAAAATAATGCTTGTAATACTTCCCGTTTGCCTCTGAGAGTTTGGCTATTCGGTGAAATCTTGATTTTCTCTTTTTTAACCTTCAATTTAATTTTGTAGGGAGGATTGATAGGGCTTGCTGCTGCAACTGTTGGCTTGACTTCTGATGCGTCCCAACATCTTGAGGTTAGTGTATTCTTTGGGAGGTTTCGTAATTGAGTTTTATTGTTTAGTTTGCTTCTATCAGACCATCATTGGCTTCCTATGGGCTATTGCCATTATTTTGTAAAATTAAGTACAGAGTCTACTTACTTCAAGTGTGCCGGAAGAGTTTATTGGTTAGAAGATGGATTTATTATTCTAGCTCTGCAGCTTGTAGGCTAAAACTATTTAACTGCAGAGATTCTGGCTACACTGAATAACATTTCTGCAGAGATCTGTTTACCTTCTCTCTTTATGTGGTGTAACTTTAAGGGCTTTTCCTCGTTCTTGATGTATAACTTATATCATTGCTATATAACTCAGACACAAGTTACCATTTTCTGTGATTATATTTGTTCTGTTTTCTTCCATATTGGTGGTGTTATTATATTATAATTTTCCCTTCTAACATGACAAATAAACCTTCCAGCAAATTGTACCTCCTGTGCTCAATTCTTTTTCTGACCAAGATAGCAGAGTGCGTTATTATGCATGTGAAGCTCTGTATAACATTGCAAAGGTGAGAAGAATTGTCAGAACTGTTAATGTATTTTTGGGCCTAAGCTGAATATGTACTTCTACTGCTGCAGGTTGTTAGAGGCGATTTTATAGTTTTCTTTAACCAGATATTTGATGCCTTATGTAAGCTTTCAGCTGATTCAGATGGCAACGTACAAAGTGCTGCTCACCTTTTAGATCGACTTGTTAAGGTATTTACAACCTTACTCCCCCCCCCCCCCCCCAAAAAAAAAAAAAAAAATCCTTCCTTCCTGACAAGGTTATAAAGAAAAAAGAAAGAAGAATTCCATGTTCCCAACATTCTCTGGCTCACTATGGATTGAGAGGACCGCCAGAATGTTTGATGAATAGCACAAGGAGAGTTATGTATATCTTTGGATATTGTATAACATATGGCCTCATGTTTATTAGATTTAACACTCTTCTCTATGGGGATCGGTCACTAAGGCTTTTTGTAATTATCAATTAGGAGTCATACTTTTGGATTGGAGCCCGTTTCTTTAGGAGTTTCCTTTTGCTGGGCTGTTTTTTTGTATGCCCTCTTATTGTAGTCTTTATTCATTTATCTCAGTGAAAGTGCTGTTTCTTATAAAAAAAAAACATATGGCCTCATGTTGGAATGCTTTACATTTTTACATTGGGTCTATTGTAATTAGTATACCTATCTCATTGATGTATGGCGCACCTTCTTAGAAGTTTAGGGAGATGTCTTGTTCCAATTCTCTCTCTTTTTTTTCTAACTACTCTTTGTCTTAATGTATTTTTTTCCCCTTGTTTTTAATCTTATAAATTATATGACAGGATATTGTCACCGAAAGTGACCAGTTCAGGTATGCCAGTTATTTCTCAATCTGCTTCTTTAAATATTTTATTGAAGGTTAAATTTGAACTGCATTGCTTTGAAATTGTACTGCAAAATGTATTAGTTTATATTTTTTCGGCGATCTTCTTTCTTCAGCATTGAAGAGTTTATTCCATTGCTGAGGGAGCGTATGAATGTCCTAAATCCCTACGTCCGTCAGTTTTTGGTTGGATGGATCACTGTACTTGATAGCGTGCCAGATATTGATATGCTGGGCTTTCTTCCAGATTTTCTTGATGGTGAAGATTCCTGTTAAATGACCTTTACATGTTATTTGCTGAATGTTTATGATACTTAAAAATCCTGATAATCTCAGGTTTGTTTAATATGTTGAGTGATTCAAGTCACGAAATTCGACAACAAGCTGATTCTGCTCTGTCGGAGTTTCTCCAAGAGATCAAGAATTCTCCAGTAAGATTGCTTAGCTAACATTGAGTGCCTATAAATTGACTTCTAGCCTCAAATTGGTGCACACTTCTAAAATTAATTTGTAATCGCAGCCTTATTTTATTTTATTTTTTAAAAATTAATGCTAATTGGAGTTCATTTTATAAGCTCTTTGACAATGGTTTGTATTTTTCTTTTTTTAAATGAAGAGTTTTGGGTTCTTATTCAAAAAGAAAATTAATTTCATGTTTTTACTATTGATTATCACAAATGGTTTGGTCAACAAGAAAAATCAGAAAAATAGGAAAAAGGGGAAATTAAAATGAGAGAACAGATTCCTTGTCCCTTGGTCCTTAGGTTGTTCCCTGCCTTGTCAGTTTTTTTTGAATGAAAGTATTGCCTCGTTTCTTATCAAAACGAAAAAAAAAACATTAGTAATTACATGCAACCATAAAAATGCAAAATGGATTTATCAATCACCATCTACTTTTTCTACCACTTTTTCTTGCATGTGCTAAATTTATTTGTTCATTTAATAATTTTCTGACTCGAGCAGTGCTACTCTTGAAGTCTGTAGATTATGGCCGAATGGCTGAGATTCTGGTTCAGAGGGCTTCTTCCCCAGATGAATTTACTCGCTTAACGGCTATTACATGGGTACTTTGGACTTGAGCATCAATCATTTTTTATTATAATTTCAATAAAACTTGACTCAGTCTCACTTTATTATGAGGACCTATAAGAGATTTTACAGTATTGTGCATTATCTTTATAAACTTATTGTTTTATTGTATTTGCAGATTAACGAGTTTGTAAAACTAGGTGGAGATCAACTAGTACCTTATTATGCTGATATTTTAGGAGCAATTCTACCTTCCATATCTGATAAAGAAGAGAAGATTAGAGTGGTAAGATTTATGTTCCCCCTTTTTATTGTCACTTGTGCCATGAACACATGAATTGCACGTCATTTGATCCTATACTTTATGTTTTTATTTTATTTCTCTTTCAATCATCAATTACATTTTTCATATTATGAGTGTTTTTTATTTTCTTTAATATAAAGTTGTAGTTATGAAATATCTTAGCTATGTTATATTGTTATTTACAACTTATGAATTTCTATAAAATTTTTCTGCACACATGATTGGTTGACTTTCTCAGATGGGGTAATAAGGTGAGGATAATATTAAAACTTTGTCTTGCGCAACAAATTTCTAAATAAAAAGAAAATGAGTATGAATGTAAAAGTCATATGGAGTACAAATTTTGTGCTTAATATTAATAAGAAGAAATGTATTTAGTATAGAAGTAGAAATATATGAGAAAGTTGAGCCATTGACTTCATCTTCATGGTGTGATTTTATTTAAATTTGTTATAAATATACTTTTTCAATTAATTTTTTTTGAGATAATAAGTTAAATATAATTGTAAATATATAGAGAGTTGTGCGGTGGGCATAGAGCGAACTATTCTTTCGCCTTTCACTAAAGATAGTAAATATTTACAAGTAAATGTATAATTGTTACTAAGAATATAATTTTCATTTTAAAATTTGAATTTGTTTATAGAATTGTAAATATGGTGTAGGCAAGTTTGAGAGAAAACGAGGATTGTATTCAAGTGTAGGAAAAGTTACAAATGACCAGCTATTTATAGGAAATATCCTAGGATATGGGAAGAACTAACAACTTAACTATCTAACTAACTAACTAACTCAAAGTTAACTAAAGTAGTTACTCATAGTTACATCAATTTTTCCTCCCTCTAAAAAAAAACTCAACCTCGAGTTAAGAAGCCAATGTAAAAGAATCTGGTGCTGCGTATGGATATATGTCTGCCACATTGAAGATTGGGCTAATATTGAAGTCTGGAGGTAGCTGGATTTTGTAAGCATTTGGGCCGTACTTTTGTAATACCTCAAAAGGTCCCCATTTTTTCTTCTGTAACTTGTGTGCTGTACCAGAAGGCAGTCTTCCTTTAGTTAAGTGTATCATGACCAAATCTCCTTCTTTGAACTCTTGGTTGCGCCTCTTTTTATCTGCCCGTTGCTTGTACTTTGCATTCGTTGTTTCAATATGTTGGCGCACTTCTTCATGTAACTGTTGAATCCTTTTGGCCATTTGTTCGGCTTCTAAACTGAAATCAACAGAAGAGGAATATTAGCGAGGTCGACTGTTAGTTTTGGGAGACTAGTATAAACTACTTCAAAGGGGGACTTCCCTGTGGTCCTGTTTTGCATGTGGTTAAAAGCAAATTCTGCTTGTGCTAGGGCCAGATCCCACTGCTTTGGTCGATCACTACAAATACAGCAGATGAGATTGCCGAGAGTCCTGTTTGTTACCTCCGTTTGACCATCCGTTTGTGGATGATTTGTTGTGCTGTATTTTAGTGAAGTATCAAATTTGCGCCAAAGTGTCTTCCAAAAGTGACTAAGGAACTTGACGTCCCTATCCGAAACTATGGTCTTTGGTATGCCATGTAGGCGGACGATTTCCCTAAAGAATAAATTTGCCACATATATGGCATCTGATGTTTTCTTACAAGCCAAAAAATGGGCCATTTTGCTGAATCGGTCCACAACCACTAACATGGAATCATAACCTCGTTGTGTGCGGGGTAAGCCAAGGACAAAGTCCATAGAGAGATCTCCCCAAATATTTTTTGGTGTAGGTAACGGTATGTAAAGGCCAGTGTTCTGTTTTGTCCCCTTATTAGTTTGACAAATAAAACACTTGGAGACATAGCTATAAACGTCTTTTCGGATTTGAGGCCAAAAGAAGCGTGCTCCCACAAGGGTTAGTGTCTTATCGCGGCCAAAGTGACCGGCCAAACCTCCCGCATGTAGGTCTTTAATCAGAGCTTCTCGTAGGGATGTATGAGGGATACAAAGTTGATCCCCCTTAAAGAGATACCCATCTAGGATATGAAATTCTCCTGTATGGTTGTGTTGTTGACATTGAGTCCATATTTTTTCGAAATCCGGATCAGTTTGGTAAGTTGTAGGTAAGGCCGAGAAAGTAGTAACTTCACTTTGTAAAGTCGTGAGAAGAGAATGTTTCCTACTAAGAGCATCAGCTGCCTTATTAAGGGTACCATCCTTGTGTTTGATAACAAAATCAAACCGCTGCAAAAAGGACAGCCATCTAGCGTGCATACGGCTGATAGATTTCTGTGTGTGAAGGAACTTTAAAGAGAAATGGTCAGTAAATAAGATAAATTCGTGGCTGAGCAAGTAGTGCTCCCATTGTTTAAGGGCTCCCACAAGAGCATATAGTTCTTGCTCGTATGTACTCCAATTTTGGCGAGAGGGGCTTAATTTCTCACTAAAGTACTCAATCGGATGTTGATTCTGGGATAAAACAGCTCCAATACCAACCCCAGAAGCGTCTACGGCTACCTCAAAGGGTTGGGTTAAGTCGGGCAGTTTCAAAACGGGGCTGTTTGTTAATTTCTGTTTCATATGTAGGAAACTCTGCTTTTGAGCTTGAGACCACTGGAAGTTGCCGTTTTTTAGGCAATCAGTGAGGGGGCCCGCAATAGTGCTGAAGTTCTTAATAAATTTTCTGTAAAAAGAAGCTAAGCCGATGAAGCATTGGATGCCTTTTATGGAATTGGGTTCAGGCCAATCAGAAATAGCCTTAATTTTATCTGGATCCATTTGTAACCCCTGCTGACTAATAATAAACCCTAGAAAAGAGATTTCTGAGACTAGAAAAAGGCAGTTTCTGATATTTATGACCAGTTTATTTTGGTGTAGGGCTGAAAACAGAGTGTGCAAGTGTGTAATGTGGTCACTTCTTGTTTTACTATAGACTAAGATGTCATCAAAGTAGACAACTATAAATTTATGTAAAAAAGGAAGAAGTACCTGATGCATTAGGCGCATGAAAGTGCTTGGTGCGTTGGATAACCCGAATGACATGACTAACCATTCGAAGAGCCCTTCGTTTGTTTTGAAAGCGGTTTTCCATTCGTCTCCTGGACGAATTCTGATTTGGTGGTATCCACTGTGGAGATCGACTTTATAAAAGAAGTTTGCACCTCCTAATTGATCAAGAAGATCATTGATGCGAGGGATAGGAAACCGATATTTGATAGTGATCTTGTTGATAGCCCGGCTATCCACACACATCCGCCATGATCCATCTTTTTTGGGCGTAAGGAGTGCTGGTACAGCACAAGGGCTTAAACTAGGTTTAATATGGCCTTTGGCTAACAATTCTGCCACTTGATCATGCAAAATTTTGTATTCATTTGGACTCATGCGATAATGTGGTAAATTGGGTAATGTGGCACCGGGAATGAGATCAATGTGATGTTGAATGTCCCTCAATGGAGGTAAGGACTCTGGTGGATTAAGGAGGTCAGGAAAGGTGGATAAGAGTTGGTCAACCTCCGGTGGTATGGTAGAAGTAATAATAGTATCAGAACTATCAAAGCTTTTTATTATCAAACTCAAAATAGGAGCAGATTGTTGAAACATAAGTTGTTTTGCATTGCAAATGTGGAAAAAGATTGCCTTTGTCCACATTTTTTGAATTTGTAGGGCTGGTTAGAGGGAGTAGAACCACTAGTTGTTTTGCATTGCAAATGTGGAAAAGATTGCCTTTGTCCACATTTTTTGAATTTGTAGGGCTGGTTAGAGGGAGTAGAACCACTGTTTTCCCCATCCATGTAAATTCATATGTGTTTTCACGACCCCTATGGATGGCCTGAGTATCAAATTGCCAAGGACGTCCCAGAAGGATGTGACAAACATCCATATCAAGGACGTAACATGTAATTTGATCCTTGTAGCTGGTCCCAATGGATAATGGGATAGTACACAGGGTATTAACAAGGGCCTCACCACCCTTTCGGATCCAACTGATCTTGTATGGCGTGGGGTGGGGGGAAACTTTGAGGTTTAAGCTTGAAACCAGCTTACTAGAAACGACATTTTCAGTACTGCCACTGTCAATGATAATAGTACAAACCTTACCATTGACAGTACATCGGGTGCGGAATAATGAGTGCCGTTGTGGAGTAGGTTGTATCTTAGGGGTAAGTAAAATTCTTTCCAACACACAAGAAATTTGATCTCCTTCATCGGGTTCCAAATAGGTAATATCTTCGTCGGAGTCATGGCCACAAGCTTCACCCAAATCTTGGTCATCTTCCACAAAGTTAACCATTTTACGTTGTGGACATTCATTGGATAAATGGCCCACTTGTCCACAGCGAAAACATTTTCCCAACCACCGTGGAGAGAGAGCGGTGGTTGGTTCCGCTTCTTTGTCACCGAGTGAAGAATCTTCGCTTACCGGAGCATTCTTTCTTCCCGCCATGGACAATTACCCAAGGACGTTGGTTGCTCTGATACCAAATTGGTGTAGGCAAGTTTGAGAGAAAACGAGGATTGTATTCAAGTGTAGGAAAAGTTACAAATGACCAGCTATTTATAGGAAATATCCTAGGGATATGGGAAGAACTAACAACTTAACTATCTAACTAACTAAATCAAAGTTAACTAAAGTAGTTACTCATAGTTACATCAAAATAACAGGATTATTATTTTTAACATTCTATTAAAAAAATTCATCCTATATTTATACATATATTACACAATTTAATATTTAAAAATGAATTATAAGTGATAGTTCAATATATCAGTTTCTTTAGAATGTAGATTATTAATTTATTGATGTCAATGTAAGACAGGAATTTTTTAAACTATTAGCTCCATAAAGTGTATTTAAAAAATACAATGATATATTGAATAAGATTCCAATTTTAGAACTATTTTGCCTTAAAGAAAACAACATGTAATGTTCTTTAAGTTATCATATTCTTTGTAACTTGAAATGTTTATTAAAAGAAAACAGCACAATAATATTCTTTAATTTATTGTATTCTTTGTTACTTGAAATGATTATTAATTTACACTTAAAGTTCTAGACTTTTCAATTATAAAATTTCAGGGAATGAATTAAAATATAAAGATTAGTGTCTGGCTAGTTTTAGCTACATATTTAATTATTGATGCATTAATTTTTGACTTATTATAATTAGAGAGAGCCTAAAGAGAAATCCAAAGTTTCTCTTTTAAGCCACCTTTGAATATGGTATGGTATAATATAGATTTTCTTTCGCTTTTTACTCCATATGGTGAGGGGACTTAAATGGTTCTAATGAGATTTTAATGTAACTTATTTGCTTACCTTATGTTTGAAGGTTGCTCGGGAAACTAACGAAGAGCTTCGCAATATCAAAGCATTTCCATCTGAAGGATTTGATGTTGGTGCTATCCTTTCTATTGCTAGGAGGTACAGCTCCCCCTCCTTCACCTGCCCCTTCCTCCACCCATCTTTCTGAAAATGTGTTTGAAAAGTTTTTGTAATGGCAACTTTTGGATTCGTAGCATTCATGCATTGTTGGAGTCATTTGGAGTGGTTATGTTGATTTTTTGTTTGATGTAAACTTTTTGCTGTGATGAGTACGTTTTCATGATCATTGGTTATATTGGTTGATCAGACAACTATCTAGCGAACACGAGGCTACTAGAATTGAAGCATTGCATTGGATATCAACACTTTTAAACAGACATCGGACTGAGGTGACTATGACATTGTCTATTTTTTGTTTTTGTGTATTGCAGACAACTATCACTATGTGCTCCATAAGTGCCAAGCAGCCGAGTTAATATTTTGATTCTTTTGAAGTTTGGAAACTTCTCGTCTTTTACTTTACCTTGAATTATCGTATTTGATCTCTATATTATTTTTTCTTTCCATTAGAAATGCTATTTTCAGACTCTTCCCCCCTTTCTATTTGCTATTGGGTTTAGCCAGAAATAACAGTGGCAAGTGATACTCGGCAGTCATCACTCTAATATTTCTAGATAAATGCAGTGTGCTGCTTTTCTGGGCATACATTACCAACAATATGAGCAATCTGCATGGGATAGTGATATTTCAGTATGCAAGGCAATTGGGATTATCTATACATTGGCTATAGGCATGGTGTGGGATGATTACTTGTGTGTACTACCAAAATTAGGACCTTGTAGGCCTTTTACTGCTGTCAGGAAAGCTTAACATACTTTATATTGCCTCATAATGTATTTTGAGAACCATGTTGCTCTCGAAGAGGAAGAGGCCACCAACCGCCTTCACTCCCGGTGAAATAGCAGATACGCCCCTTAGTCCAAAATTTAGGTTGGTAGTGGTACTGGTAACAATATATTGTTGTGGAATGATTTCTGGTCCGGTGACTGGCCCTTCAAATATATATTTCCTAGATTATACAGTTTGGCCAGGTCCAAATCTTGTATGGTACAATAATGCAGAACCTCCAATGTTCATTGGATTATTCAGTTTCATAGGAACCTAACAGATGTCAGTTTTTTTCTTTTTTGGAAGGGTGAGAAACGGATGTGTTATAAGGTATTGACTGCTTATTGATGGAGGCTTTGAATGGTGTTACCGTGAGTTTTGATGAAGTTTGGTCCAGTCTTTGTCCTGCATCTAAGTAGTGCTTTGTCAGGGTGGAAAGGTTTTAAGGCATATAAGGGGCTTACAAGTTTCTGAAGTGCTGTTATGATTCTGAACCAATCAAGGTGGATGAATATTCTTGCCACAACTATCACTATGACCTAGTTACTGTCTACTACCCATTTGATTCATTCTTACTAACCATGCTAATTGAAGGGTCCTCTAAAGGTTTCTTAACCTTGCTGCTTCACTCATTGGCTGACTTACTCATCACTTCTACAAAGATAAGGTTAGTAGGGGAGGATGGGGTTTTAATTAGGATGAAAGAAGTGTAAGTTTGGATTTTACTCCAGGTAATAATCTTAAATGAGCCCAAGAAAGATATTCCAACCAGTTTTTTCTACTCCCTTTGGTTACTATGAGGCAACTCTTCGCTACCATTGTTGATCAAATTTGAAAATTTCTGCTAGGCAATCCCTATTATTTGATATTTTCTTTACTCGAAGCACATAGTCATCACACATTGTTTCTCGAAAGAATTCAACTACCTGCAGTGAGCTTAGCAGGTCTTTTGAATAGTCACAAATCCAAGAGAGACCAACTGAATACTGAATAGTGAAGGGAGGAGGAATTAGACTTTCTTACTTCCTTGAGTTGCACTTGGACGCCCTTGAAGCTACTAGCAAAGTCAAGAAGAAGTCCTTTTCAATTGAACATAGCATTTGAATGGAGCCATTGATTCTTTCGTTGAAACAAAGACGACAGGTTTTATTACAGTTCAGTTATGAAAATGGAGAGGTGAATTGGTGAAAGGTGAAAATACCAGAGGAGGGAAGCATGCCGGAGGGTGGGGGGAGGGAGTGTCTATGGACCTTCTCTTATTGCAATTTCATACATGACAGCTACAAACTAAAACCTTTCTGTTTATGTTCCTTTTCAATCTATCAATGAAAATTTTGTTTCTTGTTCAAAAAACAAAAGAACAAAAATTTTTTTTTTTTTAATTCAAATCTTTCCTCTTGTAAATAATTTAATTTTAGTTCCTATGTCTGGTAAAGTTGATTATTTTATAAGCACGATTCACTCGGTATTAACCAAGTGCTGCTTTTCATGGCAACATTTTGAATTCCCATAAAATTAAATAATTTAATTTTGTATCTTTTTCCTTTTTGTTATTTACTTTTCTCTCCCTTGGAAGTTTGTATCTTTGAACATTTTATTTTCTTTTTCATCTATCGTTTCTTGTTCAAAAAAAATTCCTGTAAAAATAAAATTTTCCTATAAAAGAACAACATTTTGAGTTATTTGTTTTTTAATGAAAATAATATTTATTGAATGTTTTCCCATAGTTTAGAAAAATATATATGAAAGTAAACTTTTTAACAAATATTCTGTGAGTTACTTATGATCACGGAAATCACCTGTTTGAAAAGGAAAAGAAGCTCATTTAGATAAACTTTGTTTGAGCATTCTTATCAGTCACTTGGAAAACGAAACTAAAGAATTTCAAAGATGCATACACTCCTTTGACTGTTTTTTCTATGCCATACTTTTTTGGCTGTAACATGGTGTGAATGTTCCCCCTTTCTTCTCTCATATCCAATTGGAGAATTTTTTTTTTAACTCCCTTGGATGGGATTTTACCCCAGTTTGTAATTTGATATCTTCAATGAAATTGTTTCTTATAAAAAAACCATGATATCATCACACACTCTCAATTCACCATATCATCACTGATTTTTCCAACACATTCAGCAGTGTAATTGAGCTGCCTTAGGAGAGGTAGATTGTTCCTCGTAATTATAGTTAGTCTACCTACTGTTCTTTCCTCTCTTCGTGTTCTATATTTTAGGTGCATTCTTAATGGGTGCTTAATCTTCATTCCATTTTGGATAGGTCTTGATCTATTTGGATGATGTACTTGACAGCCTTCTTCAAGCCTTATCTGATCCTGCTGATGAGGTAATCATTTCTTCTGGTGATTTATCTTCATTTCTCTGCAAAAAATTTTCTGTAATTTTGCATGTTAGTTTGTGGTGGCATTATATTGGTTCGCAATATCTTTTACTTTCTGATGCATCATCTTGTAAAATTTTCCACCCATTTGGCAAATTTAATTCTAATTTGTGGACATGTCATTATCTTCTGATTGCTTGATTATATATCTGTTATTTTTTTTTCGTTTTTTTGGTTAAGTGTCTATAATGTATTTTTTCCACTTGGCTCTAAATGCACTGTAACGATTCCAGAATATTTTTCTGTATAAAGTATATCTCTAGATTATTTAAATCTTTAGTGTTGCCTTAGTACTTTATTTTATAATATGTTGAAGCACTTCAATATTTTTAGAAAAAGAATATGTGTTCTTTATTTATGTTTTTATCATTGTTAAATGTTACTTTTAAACTTTTTGAACGATGGTTACCATGAAAGATTAATGTTGATGAAGAATTTGATGTTCTGGTAAAACTGGCTTTTGTTTTTGTTTTTGTTTTTTTGTTTTTTGTTTTTTTTTTTAAAAAAACTATTTCATTGATGTATGTAATTACAAAAGCCTCAAAAGAGGGGTTACATGAAGCACTTCCAATTGGCTAATAGGGAAGTGTAGCTATAGTGGTGATAGGGGAGGATTTACACCATGTAATGACTGGAAAGACTATAGCTTCATAAGTTCTGCCGTGTGGCTTTTATTACCCTGATATTATTTTTTGACCATTTGAAGTTAGCTGCATAAGTTCTGCCGTGTGGGTTTTTCATCAATTATTATTATTGCTGTTTTGTTTTTATCCCCCTGCTTGTGCTAGTTAACTTACAGTTTTATATTGGATGCTCTCCTAGGTGGTCCTCCTTGTTCTCGAGGTTCATGCTTGTATAGCGAAAGATCAGCAACATTTTCGCCAACTTGTCGTTTTCCTAGTGAATAATTTTCGGATTAATAATTCTCTTCTGGAGAAGTGGGTTTTCTTTCCCTCTCTGCTTATTTGTTGTTGCATACGAAATTCTGATGTATATTGATATTTAATTTTATGATTTACAAAATATATGTTATTTCATCATTTTCTTAGGCGTGGTGCATTGATAATACGCCGATTGTGTGTACTTTTAAATGCTGAACGGGTCTACCGTGAGCTGTCTACAATATTGGAAGGAGAGTCAGATCTGGATTTTGCTTCTATTATGGTTCAGGTTGCTATCTTATCAGTGTAATTTATTTTTCTCTGTTATTTATAAAGCTTGCATAATTAGCTGACTAAAAAAATGGCTAATGTAGCATGGCCAGTGTCTTATAAGTTATTATGATCAATAGAATTTTCATAGTCTGCATGATTTTTATCTTAATTGCCAAATATTTGGGGTGCGTTAGGAACATTGAGTTTTAACAATGTGATTATTTAGCAATTTGCTATATTACTTATTGTTCTTCCAAATGCTAAAAAGATGGAACAAGAATTTATCTGAAACTACATGGTGGTTCACATATGCTATTATTATGAGCGCTTTATCTCAGAACATTTTTTTTAATGACAGAAACAAAGGTGCTGAATTTGTTGCACTCCTTTTCCTCATAACCTGTCTTTTCTTGAAACCCTGACAATTGAATTCCAATTGTGTTTGAACCAACTCCCCCGCTTTTATTTAGAAATTTTCTCTGTAATTCATCGTTATTTTTGGCTAAAAGTCTGCTATCTTTCCCTTTCACCGAGTTCACTCTTTTTATTTATATTTTCAGGCACTGAATTTGATCTTGCTGACTTCCTCTGAGTTATCGGATCTTCGAGATCTTTTGAAGAGATCGTTGGTGCATGCAGCTGGGAAGGATCTTTTTGTTTCTTTATATGCTTCGTGGTGTCATTCCCCTATGGCTATTATAAGTCTCTGCTTATTATCACAGGTTGTTTTTGAATGGTTTTTTAGTTTTATTTTTCGTTTTTTTAGTTCAACAAACGTGGGGTGGGGATTTGAACTTTCAATCTTTTGGTCGAAAATATATGCTTTTAACCAATTGAGCTATGCTATGTTGGCTGTTTGAATGAGTTGATACATTATGTTATGCATCAAATACCTCAATATCTAGATGAGAGCAATACCAAATATTTGTGTTTTAATCTTTTATTAATTTTTGCATGGCAGTCATACGAGCATGCTAGTGTGGTGATTCAGTCTTTGGTGGAGGAAGATATTAATGTGAAATTTTTAGTTCAGCTGGATAAACTGATTCGCCTTCTGGAGACTCCAGTCTTTGCTTATCTAAGACTGCAGGTGCGGAATGACTGAATAGTTCACTTTCTTATTGAGTATATGAAATTGTATTCCATAGGAGTTTCTTGCAATTTCTATCCAGATTAGTAGATAAATTTAATTTTTCGACTGCCTATTCTTTTTCTCTCTTTTTCCTTTCTTTTCTTTTTTTTTTTTTTAAATTTTTGGGGATTAAAAGCTTGCTTTCAGAAAGTCAAATGAAAATAAAATAGAGCCTATAAATAAGCAAGCCTGACCATAGGAGCAACACAAAACAAAAATGGGCTCCATTTGTTTTTCTTACACGTTTGTTCTTACCATCTTCTTTTCTTTTGTTTGAGTAGGAGTGCTACTGCTATTCTCAGCAGCGTTGGTGTTAGACATGATCATGCTTGGACGCATGATTTGGAGTGATTTTTTAAAAATTTTGATAAATCAGGGATCCATGAGAACATGTTTTATAAAAAAAATAGTGATGAAAAAAATGATAGCTCTGCTCCCAAAGGATCACCCAGCTTGTAAGGGCTTGGGATCTCTTGGTTATATTGGCTTAGAGGTCTCAAATTTGAACCTTCCAATAAGCTTAATACCAAAAACCTTGATGTCCGGTTTGGGGGCGGGTGCAGGTGCCCTTGAGTAAAGGAGAGCAAAGCTCAGATTCAAAAGATAGCTTTTTCCCTCAAGATTAGGAATATTTTCATCAACAAAATCATAGATAAAAATGTAATAAGAAACAAAGAATGGTGTGGGGGGGGGGGGGGGGGGGGGATGGGATAGAAAATCTTCTTGACAAAATCCAGTGAAGTTATGTGATGTCAATAATGTTTGCGGTATAAGATTATTTTTGGGAGCCTTCAATTTGTTTTTTGTTTTTCTTTTTTTGGTCAAAATGTGATATAGACATATAATGTGTCGTCTTTTAAATTAGGAAACTGCTTCCATTAAAAGTAATCAAATAACATAAAAAGGCCGTATAAAAATATATGCCAGGACCAACGAAGGAGCCACTGGTAAAGAAAAAAAAAGAAAAAAAGTACAAGAAGCTTGATGTAATTCATCTTTTTGTGATATTTAAATTTGCTTGAAATTGAGTCAAATAGAAGGCAAGTGCTTATGTATTTTGAATCTTAATATCATATAATTTATTATAACTGAAAGCATTAATATGTTTATAAGTATTAATGTATTTTCCAATAAAATTTTAGCATTTCAGCTGTGACATTACCATTCTTTTCACAATCTTTTACATTTCTCAATGAAAGTTTGGTTTTGCATTAAAAAAAACAGAAAAAACAATTATATTTTTCAAAATGACATCATTTTTCTATGGCATGTTGATGACTGTCATCATTTTGTTCTCAATTTTTATTTTGGATTTATGAACTGGCTCCTATATTTTAGAGTTATCTCCTTATTATACAAGTTTCTAACTATATGGAGTGTTGTAACTTGTATTTTCAGTCAGGGGTCCCTAGTTTTGAAATTGTTGAACGCTGAGTGATTTGTGGATTTATGAGTATTAAGAAAAGAAATCGTTTTTTGAATGAAAAATCAGTTTTACTTCTATCATTGTAAAGAAATGGCTTTTGGAGGGCTACTTTGGCTCGCATTACTAGATTGTTACTAGTATATTTTTTGCGAGAATGATGTTAAGGGGTTTTGTGGGTAACATGGCTAGAAATGAATTTTTGGCTTTTTAAGGAATCCTCTAGAGAAAGTGAGAAAGTGTGGGACATCATTCATTTCAAGGTTTCCCTGTGAAATTTTTTTGGAATGTTTTTTTTGGAGAGATGTTTATGTAATCCCCTTTTGGCCCTTTAAGGTCAATTCCTCATCACCAAGTGTAATCTTTGGTGGGGTTGCTAAGACTAATTGGGTTATTATGGATAATTTTTGTCGAGATGGCCATGGAAGTTTAATATGTTCTAATTGGTGTTTAGTTTACACCTTTTCTGTTTGTTATTATATATAAAGGATAATTATAGAACTCTTTGGAACTCTGTGCCCAAAGAGAAGCTTTGATGCACTGCACTTAAAACATCCTTCCTAAACTCGCTACCTATATCTAAACTATTATATTTCTTTCGAGCTACAAATTCCACGAAATAGTGAAGAAAGTTTCTCGCCCAAGAATCCAACTCGTTTTCTGGAAAGGTGGACTACCAAGTACTAATCAATACTCTGTTC
This sequence comes from Momordica charantia, assembly GCF_013281855.1. Classification (NCBI taxonomy): domain Eukaryota; kingdom Viridiplantae; phylum Streptophyta; class Magnoliopsida; order Cucurbitales; family Cucurbitaceae; genus Momordica; species Momordica charantia. The sequence continues at coordinate 23,550,026 of NW_028275167.1, read as the reverse complement.
ATATCACCGGATACTTTAACAAGTGGCTGTGACCTATTTGACCTTTATCTATGTTTTTCTGTTTTGACATGTATTGTGAAACTTTTTCGATTGTCTGCAAAAAGATCAGGGTTCATTAACTAGGTAGCTCCTTCCTTGAACTAACTTTTTGTTTGTTTGAGGAAGCCTTCAAATTCCATCTTTTTGCCAATATGTGGAAGTATATGGAAATCGTTAGATAGTTTCTCAATATTTCTAATTTTTTTTTTTATAAGAAACAAAAATATATTACTGACAAAAGGAAGACAGCCTACAGGCAGGGCTGAGGAGGCCCCCCAAAGAGCTACTGCATAACATTTTGCCAATCTTGCTGAAGCAAAACTATATTGTAGTTACAAAAGAATTTTCTATAGGTTAGGCACCAGGAAGCCATTGTAAATTGTAAGTTTTCACCAAAAAGGTCAAAAGAGAGCAAGATTGTTGAAAACTCATTGGTTTCTTTCCTTCCAAATACTCCAAAGCAGAGCTCGGGCTGCACAACTCCATAATATCTTCCCTTTTCCTTTCAAAAGGCCCCCTTGTGTCACCTCCATAAGCCAATCCTCAATACCTCTAGGAAGACACCCTGAGATTCCACATTTTCTCACTATGAAAACCCACCCTTGGTAAGTGAAAGGACAGTGTGTATCAGAAGGGGGTCAATATCCTCTGCACTTTTAAGGCATAAAGGGCAGACCGAAGGGGATAACACCCAGTTTGGGAGTTTTTTCTGCATCTTATCATATGTGTTAAGGCTTCTATACGCAATACTCCATGAGAAAACTTTCACCTTCTTTGGGCAGGGGAATTTCCATATTGCCTAAATGAAAGGAGAGAAGAGTCTTGGAGTCATCTCCGTTAGCTTGTGAAAGGCTGATTTTGTGGAAAACTTCTTTTCCCTTTCAAGCCTCCATTCCAACCTATCCTCCTCATTTCTAAACCGAAAGGAAGCCAGTAGATTCACTAGCCCGATACAATTATCCACTTCTTGGTCTTTTAGCCCTCTTCTGAACCCCAAATTCCAGTCTGCATGTTCATCCGATCAGCACTCAGCCACAGTGTTGTCTTTTTTACCAGAAATACTGAACAAATCCGGGAAGCAAACCTCCAAATAGTCTTGCCCAATCCAAAAATCTTTCCAGAATTTTAATCTCCCCATTTTGGGCCTTATACGAAGTAAACCTTTGAAAATTAGGTGTTTGCTTGACAATGTCTAGCCAGGGACCACCATAAGCCTTTCTTCTCGGCAAAGAGGGAAGCCAACTTCCATTTTCACCCTTTTCCACAATGAATCTTCTTCTTGGAAATATCTCCAAAGCCATTTCTGTAGGAGGGCTTCATTCTGCTGTCTAAGAGCTCCAATCCCCGGCCCTCCATAAATTCTTGGAAGGGAGGTACAATTCCAATTTACCAGATGGCGTTGGGGATGATGGCGAAACCCATTCCAGAAAAAAGTTTCTCACCAATCTTTCCGTCTTGTTGATGACCTTGGAAGGGGCTTTAAAAACCGAGAAAGCATAGCTGGGAATACTATTTAGAATAGCAGAAGCAAGTGTAAGTCTTCCTCCCTTTGACAACAAAAGGTTTTTCCATTTATCAAGCTTGGCCCTGATTTTGTCCACTGTTTGCTCCCAAAAAGCCGTTCCTCTGTATCTTGCTCCCAGAGGGATCCCCATATAGTTAATAGGAAGATTCTCTGCCCTGCAACAATAGTGAGAGGCTTGTTGTATCAGTCGGTCCTGTTCGATATTTATGCCTACCAGAGAGGACTTCTCCCGATTTAAAAACAGTTCGGCACCCTTCATGAAGAGATCAAGGAAGTCCCACCACCTCTTCAAATTTTCCCCTCATCTTGACAGAAAATCAGAGTGTCATCAGCGTATTGGAGATGGGTAATGGGGATTCTATGATTACCAACTACCGAGCTTGTCAGGAATCTTCTTTCACACTATTTCTAATTTAACCTCATATATTTTGACTTTCAAGTTATAATTCTATGCGGTGTAAAAGAAATTTGGGTGTTTTTAACTCAGCTACAGAACTCACAATTTTGTCCTAATACCTTTAATCAATGCATTATAAACATTCCTCTTGTTATTCATACCAATTGGGCAATCTTTTGTAAGGGAGGATTATTTTTTGAACAAAAAATACAACTTCTCATTGAAATAATTAAAAAAGATAATACAAGTGTTCAAGGACAACAAACTCTCAACAGAGTGCCAGAATTATGGAGAATCAATAAAAACTCCCCAATTAGCATTGATATGAGAGGGAGAGTAATGCAAAAATGAATCAACAAGAGGACACCAATGTGAGACCTTAAACTTAATGGAAGAGAAACACTCATCATAGGACCTTCGCTTGCCCTCAAATAACTGCAAATTCCATTTGAACCATAGCTCCGATAATAAAGCTTTAACAGCATTCAACCATTAATACCGAACTGAAGACGATAAATGGGAAGGCCCGTGTAATGCTGAAGGACATTATTCGCTGCCTTAAGATAAAAAATCCAATCAACATTAAACTGACAGTGACAGAGTTGAGACTAACATTTTTCTGCATAGGTACAGTGGAAAAATAGGTGATCATGATACGCCCCACTTGCTGCACATAAACAGCAAAAGAGGGAAGAAGAGCAGAGGAAGGGAGCTTTTTCTGAAGAACCTTGGCCGTATTAAGGTTACCTTGTAAAAGAATCTAGCAAGATACATTAACTATTCTTGGACTTTTGGATTTCCATATAGCGGCAAATAAATCCTTAGGCATAGATGTGGAAGAATTCTTCATTCTCAAAGCTCTGGAAAAGCTCCTTTTGGATCTAATGACCACACTCTACTATCATCATTAGCAGAAACCGAAAACAAACTGAGAGCTGATAGCAAGGCGGAAACCCCTCCATTTCCTCTTCTTTCAAGGCCCTTTGAGTCACCACATTCCGAGTCACCACCACATTCCAAGATCTAGTATCGGAATCCCAAAAACTTGAAAAAATTCTGGGGAAAACATCCTTTAAAGGCCTACTGCCAACCCAGATAGAATGCCAAAATGAAACTCTAAGGCCATTTCCATCCTTGAAATGAACAAAGTTGCACACTGATTTCCAATGCTTAGAAATACTACTCCATGGACAACATATGCAAACCTTATAACTGACTGCAGTAAACCAATCATGAGGATCAGATCCATAAAGACTTTCCACTACCTGACTCCACAAAGAGGAAGGTTCATTACTATTAACGCCATCCCCATTTTGTTAGTAGAGCTTCGTTTCTTTCTAGAAGTCCTCCGACGCCTAACCCCCCTTCCTCCAAAGGCATGGATGTAATTTTCCAATTAACCCAATGTTTCAAATTACCAGAAGAGCCACCTTCCCACAAGAAGTCCCCCATGGCTTTCTCAATTTGTTTACGAATACCGGAGGGTATTGGAAACAAAGAGATATAATAAGAAGGAAGATTAGCCAACACTGAAGTACAAAGTGTTAGATGACCTGTAAGGGAGGCTTATTATCTTCGTTGGTTTTGTTTTGTCTTGAGGAAATAGTAAATTTTTGTGTAAGATAACTTGGGTAGTTTATTTCTTCTTCAGTGGGATATATCTTTGGAAAATTCAGCACTCTTGTGATTCTTGCAGCTTCTAGAACCTGGAAGATATATATGGCTGCTAAAAGCATTATATGGTCTTCTAATGTTGCTTCCCCAGGTATGCCTTGTTAAACTTCAGTTGCTCCTTTTTCTACTTTAACTGAAGCTTGAATTTCGCTATAATGGCGACATTGTTATTTTTTCTCCCTGTATGTTAATCTTCAGGTTTTTATTTAATTTTTTTTTTAATTTATGAGAAACATATATTTCATTGGTAAGATGAAAATATACAAAGGGGAAAAGGACCCACGGGAGAAGAGTTACAAAATGTTCTCCAACTCATCACCCTCCAACTCATCAAAAGATTTTTCAAAGTATAACTAGAAAAAGAAACAAAGTAACATTTACACGAACTAAGAGCCATAAGCAGAATATTATTTAAGAATCTGAATCTGCTGTATGGTTGAAAATTATTGTTGAAAGTTCTATTGTTCATTTCCCTCCTAGACGCCAAATGAAGGCTCTGAGTAATGACCATAGAATCTGTCTTTTCTAAAGGGGTGGCCCCCAGTGATGCTTGAAGAAGGGGCGTGATGTTAATATGCATAGGAGTCTCCTCTATCAGGAAAGTCCAGAACTTTGAGCAAATTTGCATGTGGCGAATAGCTGGTCTTGCATTTCTGCTTCATTACAGCATATAATACATCAATTAGAGAGAGTTGGCTAGAGTAGGAAATCTTTGTTGCAATCTGTCATGTGTGTTAAGGCTTGATAACTGTCGACTGAGTTCCCATTTAAGGAACTTCACTTTTTTAGGGCATCTCTCCTTCCAAATATTCTCAAACAAAGCATAGGGTTGAGGAACTTGCTTTGAAATTAAATTGTCGACAACAGATTTGACTGAAAATATATTTTTGGAGTGATAGTAGGACGATGATGAAGTGTTGTTATTCCCCCATTTTCGTGACAAATGGCGTTTTCTTTCGCAAGCATGTTTTCTGGTTACTTTTTGGGTATCTGGCTGGAGACGAACAATAGATTATTTAGGGGGCGGAGAAATCTGTGGATTATGTTTGGGACCTCATTATGTTTAATACTTTTTTATGGGGTTCGATCACTAAGGCCTTTTGTAATTATCAGTTAGGTCTCATTCTTTTGGATTGGAGCCCGTTTCTTTAAGGGTTCCCTTTTGCAGGGCTGTTTTTTTGTATGCCCTCCTTGTTTTTTGTATCTATTTTTCATTTCTCTCAATGAAAGTGCAGTTTCTTATAAAAAAATATATATGTTTGGAGTCCGTTGTCCATAACCATTTGTCTTCCGAATAGAATGGAGAAATAGATATCAATTTTTGCAATAGAATCAGCCAATCTGCAATCTTCTCCTTTTTGAGAGGCCTTCTAAAATGGTAATCCCATGAGTAAGTGTTTTGAAACCATACATTGCAGACCCGTGTTCCTTTCCTCGTTGATACGACAAACAAACGAGGACACTCCTATGCCAAAGGAATATTTGAGGCCCGTTTATCTTTCCAGAAATTTACCACGTTGCCATAACCAATTTTGCATATGGCCCTTTCTTTTATGAATATAACATGTTTGAGGATTCCAGCCCAAGGGCCTTCAACAGACTAAGGGCTATTTACAGGCCATGAATCGGTTTCAGATGCTCCATATTTGGCCATAATCAGCTTCTTCCAAAGGGGTAAATTATTGTTCAGATATTTCCAGTGCTATTTTGATAGTAAAGTTTGGTTCCTCTTCCTGATATTCCCTATTCCAAAACCTCCTTTATCATCGGGGAGCTGTATTTTCTTCCAGTTGACCAGGTGCATCTTTCCTTCCATCTTAGGACCTTCTGAAAGAAAATTTCTAAGGACATTCTCAAGTCTATTTGCTGTTCCAATTGGAATTTCAGGAGTGATAAGTAGTAGGTAGGTGGATGTGTGGGGGAAAGCTTGTATTGATGTCATTCTTCATCTCTTGAATATGTGATGATTTATCCATTTTTTAAGTCTATTTTCCACTCTCTCAATCATGGGGCCAAAAAGGGGAGAGATTTATATCTGCCATTCAAGGGGAGTCCCAAGACTCTAAAGAACCAAAGATGGTGCATTTTAGGTTCAAACACGACCCCAAACTTGTTTGGTTCGAATATCTTTTTGTTTGGGGCTTGTTAGAACTTCAAAGAACCAAAGATGGTGTACTTTAGGTTTAAGCACAGCCCCGAACTCGTTTGGTTTGATATATTTTTGGTTGGGACTTATTAAAACTCAAAGAACCAGCTCTCATAGTACTCTTGCGATTATAGCACATGGAATGAGACTGATGGCCTATAGTCTTCTACTGTCCTGGCATCTCTTTTCTTTGACATGAGACAAATTTATATCTCATTTAGCCTAGCATTTATGATTCCATTTTTTGAAAAAATCTTAGAACACAACCACAAGATTCTTTTTATTATGTTCCACGATTTTTTGAAAAATTCAGCTGTGAGTCCATCTAGCCCTATAGTTTGTTTATGCCCAAATTCAGAATGGCTTGGTGAATTTCCTCTTCTGTAAATTATTTCTCTATCATCTGGCTTGAGTCCCTCAAAATGGGATCTCATTGGAGAAGGTCTTGCAAAAATCTTTGATCCTCTTTTCTTTTATACAGCTCTTTGTAGAAATCTAAGAATTTTTTTTTTCTTTTTTTTTTTGATATGAAACGAGTATTTCATTGATGGTATGAAATATACAAAAGGCCGCAAGGGCATTTACAACAACACCTTCCAATTGTAGATAAGTTCGTTCAGGGTGTAGCTATTGAAAGATGGATAGTAACTTTTACACCAACCAAGAGTTAAAACAGTAACTCTGTCAAAAAAGAAGTCAAAAGGAAGAGATTTATCATTAAAGACTCGGTTGTTTCTTCCTAACCATAAGCTCCAAAGGAAGGCTTTGATGAAAAGGGTCCATAGTGTTGCTCTGTTCTGTTTGAAAGGATGACCCACCAAGAGACTATCAAGGAAGATGAGTGGGTTGTTGTGCAGTGCTGTCTCCCATCCAAAGGTAGTGAAAAGACGTCCCCAGAATTTAGAGGCAAAGCTGCAACTGATGAAAAGGTGTCCCGGGGATTCCGATGCCCTGTAACATAGGTGACAGTAGCTAGGGGAGAGGGAGAAATGAGGGAGCTTTCTCTGTATCCGATCATAAGTATTCAAAGCCCTATGGCTTAGCTCCCAGCAAAAGAATTTGACCTTTTTGGGACATTTGCCTTGCCAAAGGTTGGAGTAAAGGGAAGATTCGGTATGGCTTCCATTCATGGTCAAATGCTAAAACAGAGCTGGTAGTGAAGGATTTACTCGGATCCAAGGGCCAAATCCAAAAGTCTTCGCGAGGGGGAGGGGTGCATGCATCGAGTAACTGTGATAGGCCCATCCATTCATCAAATTCCTCATCTTTAAGAGGCCTGCGGAAGCTGTAATCCCAAGAGGAAGAATTCTTGGACAAATTCATCAATTTTTGCATCCTTATCAGTGGCTATAGCAAAAAGTCTCAGGTAAAGGCTGGCAAGGGTCCCTTGTGGATACCATTTGTCCCTCCAAAAACTGCACTGACTTTCTTCCCCCACCTGGAAGAGAGCAAAATCCTTAATGAGATGAGTCTGTTGAAGGATAGAAATCCACGGACCTTTTGAAGGCAGAAGAGCATGGAACAGGCCAAGTGTTCATTGTAGATCCCATGTACTTAGCTGAATGAAGATCCTCCAAAGGTGGTGTCTGTCACTGATAAATCGCCAAATCCGTTTGGAGAGGAGAGCACTGTTTTTGTGCTTGATATTACCAACTCCCAAGCCACCTTCATTTAAAGGGATTTGAACCTGTTTCTATTTTACAAGATGAGGTTTGCCATTTGTGGATGTGCCTTCCCATAAGAAATCCCAAAATAGTTTCTCAATGGTATCCTGTGATCCAAAAAGAGAAGCCATCAGACAGGGTAAAGAATGGAAAGAGTGAAAACACCTTTTATAACTTTCTTATCAGAGATAGATGACACATGCTTGTACATCATTAACAGTATTGGAAAGGTGACGTACGAGCATGTGTCAGCTTAACAAAGATCATACCAAATTTATGTTTGAAATAATCATTCGTACCAGTCTATGTTTGAACAATCCTCCATGGTGGAATCCTTGATTATTGCTCCAGTACTGTTAAGGATACAAGTTGGAAGAAGATCCACTTGTGTGGACAACTTAGAAAACAATCCTGCTATGAACCTTGATCATTTCTGCCTTAGACATCGCCTCCAGTTCATGTCGAGTCTACCTGGATTTGCTTTGCCGCACTTGCCTGTAGCCCTGGACTAGCCAGTCTGCTCAGTTGGTAGACAACGGTCAACAGTGTGTTATGGCAACAAGCTAAGGCATTAAAATGGACAATTCTTCAAACCTAATCCATTATATCTGTTGTGAAAAGAAAAAACTCCTAATTTCTCTCTAGAATTGGTTCATAGGTTAGGTCTTACTGGTAAGAGCAGTATCTACTGTATTTACATTTTCATAATTATGAGATGTGCTTTATATATTGGATTTGCAATTTTCATAATTTATGATAAGATAGTTTATTATTGTATTGCATGATGTTGATTCATGGGCACCCTATTGGAAACAAACTTTGTCTACTACTGGCCAAATGATATTAGTGATGTAAATTTACAAGCTGATGAACTTTTGAGATTACAGAATTGTGTTCATTTCTTTAGTGAATGATAGTACTCTTGTGATGCATTAATTGACTCTTTGTTTACCTATGGGTTTGTTGGCATACAAACACAGCAAAGTGCCGCCTTTAAGATACTACGAACACGTCTCAAAACAGTGCCTCCGTACTCGTTCAGTGGCGAGCACTTCAAGCAATTTTCATCCGGGAACTCCTACTCCTTGATGCATCAGTTTTCTGGGTTGAATATAAATGAAGATGGTGATATAAGCCAGGATGCTGGGAACTCCCGTAATGGAATTAACTTTGCTGCTAGGCTACAACAGTTCGAGCACATGCAACACGAGCATCGCTTACATGCAAAAGAGCAGACACTGTCACGGACCTGTACTCCACCTCCGGTAACAACAACGGTTCGTCGAATATTAGTTTTTCTTTCCAAAATCTTTTAGCTTCACTAGCACCCTAGCATTATTTGACAGCTCCGTTGCAGAGTGATTTTTTTACTTCTATTGAGTGAAAAGCTTTTCTAATGATGGTCTGAAGAGAACTGAATATATTTCATACCTTGGCATACTACAAATAAAAGTCAGTTTAGGATTTGTTTGATAATTATTACTCTAAAAGAAGTTTTCATTTCATGATCAATGTTCTTTTCTGTTTGTTTCTCTTAATGTTGCTTAACTTGTCAAAATTTAAAACCAGTACACAGATCATAAACTACTTCCAACTCAAAAAAGAAGTCTTCAAACTAGCTTCTAATGTTATAAATCTCCCATTACTGACGATAGACCAAGAAAATAGAGTATTGAGATTGTGTTGGAAACATGCAGGGGGTCGAAATCCCGGAAGAAACGGGAGGCGGGGCACAAGCTGCAGCAGCAGCAGGAGCAGGAGACATAGATAGGCCTCCTTCAAGATCAAGGAGAGCAGAGTCAGCGCAATTGCAATTACAGTTATAATTACATGCCCCATTATATACAGTGGTCTCAGTCCATGGATGAGATTTTGTGTAGTTTGTAAAATTGTATATCATAGTAGAGTTTGGTTTAAAGACCTTTTTTTTTTCTTTTTAGTTGTGTGGTTGGGGGACTGTTGGTTTATAAAAAATTGAGATGAGCTCAGTTTTTGGCTGAGCTATTCTTTTCATTTTGTAAAAGGGGATATTTCTTACCCATGTGGTTGTGTTATTTTTTTGTTGAAGCCATAGTGGGTAAAAAGAGGGGAAGCTACTTAGAAGAAGAAGAAGGTTCAGTCTCTTTTTTTTTTGGGTCCTTTTTTTTTCTTTCATTTTACTTGTTCGTCCTCGTCTTGTAACAATCTTGTTGAATAAGTTCAAGCTAATTCATGTACAGACACTTCTTCAAAAGTGCTTTAAAGCAGTTGTAGTTGTGAGAGAACTTTGGCTATCCTTAATCAATCTTTGATTCATTTTGAAGCAGGGGTAAAATGGTCATTATGTAGTTTCTTAAAGAAAATTAATGCTTTTCTAGGGTGCTCGTGGTTGCTTGATTTCCTGAATGTTTTAGTTGGTTTGGGGTCAATCTTCTTTATTACCTTCTGCAAAAAGACATTTCTACAAAGGAAAGGAAATGGCTCAAATGGATTCTTTCTTTCTTATCTTCTCTTTTGAGGTTAACTATGGTCTGTCTTACCAAATTGCTCAAGGTCCCAGGGATGACAGACTTGGCTTAAAATAATTTAGGTTAAAATATTAGTTTGGTCTTCCTACTTTTCAGTTTTGGTTCATTTTGGTCTCTATTCTTCCAAAATGTTCGTTTTGATCGTATACTTTCAATTTTGGTTTATTTTATTCCCTGTACTTTTAAAATGTTCATTTTGGTCTCTTAATTATCTTCTATTTACACTAGAATTTAGACTCTATTTTAAGGTCATTTTGTTACGTGAGTGCTAAGTGAGTATTTTGTTGTGCCATATTGTTAAATTTCCTTCTCAATAACAGTTATCAAACTTATGATTGTATATTAGTGTGTTATAATATTGAAAATGGATTTTTTTTTAAGATTATAATTTCATAAATAGATTCATCCTACCAAATTTACACTTTTGTCTTAAAATAAATCCATTTAAGATGGAATCCATCAACAATTTACTAATATATCATTTTTTATATACATTTAAATATTATTAAATGGATAATTCAAAATGGTTGATTTGAAAGGTTAAATTTTAAATCCTTAACTTTATGCAACTTTTCACTTTCCTGAAATAAAAAATACCAAAATCTCTGTCTTCTTCATTCGAAAACAACTACCCATTGTCGATTTCTTCGTCCTCTTCATAAAAAACATAATTTTTTTCCGACAGTCTTCTCCATTTTCTCCGTTCGCTTGCCAACAGCAGCCCGCTCGCTTTTCACCATTGTTTTCAGGAGGCCGTCTCCTAGTTTTCTGTCGTTATCGTCTCCAGCAGTCTGTTTTCAACAACCTTTTGGTGGGAGATATATGCTAATTACCACTGAGTTATGCTCACTTTGGCTTGTTTGTCAATTGTAGTGGGGTATAACCGTATATACTTTATAGTTTATATATAAGTTTATCTGAGCTTGATTTTGGTGAATCGATTCTTCATACTACAGTCAACACTTATAATTTATACCTAGATATAATTTATATCTTCATATAATTTTATGCTATAATGGTAGTTGGATATATTTTATATTTTCATATAAGTTTATGTTATAACGGTTGCTGGTATAATGAGATTATTTTTATGCTATCTTACTATGTTTTGTTGTTAACTTGTATGTGTGTTTTTGGCTTGTCTATTATATTCATTTGTACAGTTGGAATGAAATGAAAAAATATTTTGTAATAAATTTAATTTTTAGTTAGAATATATTAAGGAGTAAATTAGGCGATTACGACAATAATTGATTTGGGGCTACAATGATTGAACGTTTAGAAAATCAAATTTGGAACATTTAATCTTTTACATTTAAATAAAAAACTAATTATAATAAATATAAATGTCATAAATAAGGGTAAATTTGACATTTGGAAAAAGTTTTAAATTCAGAAACCGAAAACTGTAAAATTTGTAAATATTAAATATTTGTGAAAATAAGTTTAAAAAACAGCCCGTCCAAGACATTATCTGTATTGAAAATGTTAAAATGAGCGGAATTAACATAAGTAGTACGAGTACCACCAATGGGTTGTGGCGCAGTGGGTTTGTGGCCTAATGGGGATACCCCTCCCTAGTTCAAGCCCCGTTGGACACGTAATAGGGGCTTCCCCTATTCCAAGACGAGTATAGAGATCCAACTAACGAAACCACACGACATCGATTATGGATTGTCAAAAAAAGAAAAAAAGCATAAGTAGTAGGATTACGTTCATATGTCGAGTTATGGATGAATTCAAGGGTATAAACATATAACTTTAGCTCATAAAATTAGAAAAATTAAGCTAATCACATGTTTTAAAGCTAGGTTTTCGTATACATATGTTAAAACTTTGCTCAATAACTGGAATTCGGGAATTATAAATATTTTCGAGTATTTATTTCGGGGTTTTCCGTTATTACACAATTTAGCATAGTAAAATGGATTTTAGAAGTTGGTATATTAACATAATCAACATGCTAAGCGCTTCATCTTTTCTTTTCCTATTACATAACAACATATGGGGTGAGAAAGAAGTAAGGTTGCGTCGGGAAATACATACCTTAATTTTTTAAGTTAAGTGATATGTGTTAGAAGTATAAGCCCTCTATACTTCAAAAGTAAGATGATATGAAGCAATAAATATTATAGCAATAAGAGAATAATTAGTAGATTATTTTTTATTTTCTGTTATTTGCTACAAAAGAAAGACACATTTTAGTCCGGACCAAAGTCTTAAATGTCAATATTAACCCTTTGAAATCTCAATTTTCTAGAAATGTCAAGGGAGATCTTAAAAAAAATTTCATGTCCATGAGAATTTATGATAAATTCATTAAAATATCTTATTATTGAAAAACTCATAAAAATTCTTATCATTGATATTACGTCTATATTCACGATATTTTGTTGTTTTTATTTTTTATATATTATCAATCTTTTAACGATATAAGAAAAATAGTAGTGTCGAACTTATAGAAATAAAAATATCTATGAAAGTATCGACATGCTTATGAAAATTTAATACACTGACTTTGACTACTTTGGATAATCCCAAATAAAGTAGTATAATTATAGTTTAATGAGCAAATTTTGTGTCCATCCACGACAAGAGGCCTATTGTTCTTGTAAAGTCTTGCAATCTCTATTTCAAGTGATCATTTGGATTTGGACGAGGCATCATAGAGCAAATTGCAACCAACACAAATATTACCTTTACTATTGATGTTGCGATGGTAAATTTTAGTTTTGAAGCTAACTTTTGGCGGCTTCATTGGGAGGTAGATATATGAAAAGTTTGAATAAACCTCTCTCGTAAGGGCTGCCTTGCCTTACCTTCAGGTCCAACGATGATTGCCTTCCACTGGTTGCAGTTATTGTCGCTGATGATCCCACCACTTCAATTTGATGGTGGGTCTCTTAGAAGATTATCATTTTTCTTTAGAATTCGAGCCATTCGACTACTCATGCAACAAGACATGGTAAATCAGTGAAATTTGAAATCGGCTAAAAGATAAAATTAGAAGAGGTATTCTATTATATTGGTTAGAGCTTGAATGTACAAAAATATGAACCATTTTGAAAGATATAAATTTGGAGGCGTCAGTGAAATATTACCCGATTATAAAAAAAACTTGTTATTATGAACTCACCATCACGTGAAATTACTTTTCACTCCTCCTCTCCCTCTTCCTTAATTTTCTCTTTCTAATTTTTTTTCTAATTCTTTATTTTGTTTCTTAGATCCTTTATTTTGTTTTTCAAGTTTTTCTCGAAATCTTCATATTTCTCATCTCCAGGAGAGAGGAGAGAAAAAAAGGAGCAGAGCCAAAAAAAAAATAATAAATTTTCTAACCTGCGGTCATATCTTATTGACCGTTTAAAATTAAAGTCATTCAATGCAATTTACTCAACCATTTTGCATGATATTTACCATAGTGGGATGTTGTAGTAAATTCAAAGTTTTAAATGTCGATGTTGGAAATTTCGAAATATCAATTTCATAGAAAATATTTCTGTAAAAGTTATAGAAATTAAAAAATCATAAAAATTATTTTAATAACAAATAAACATTTTCATATTTCTGAATAAGTTAAAAAATAATTAATATTAATATTATGTATATATTAGTGACATTTTGTTGATATTTTTCGTATTTTGTCGATTTTTTGGTAATATAATGAAAATGTCGATTTATCCCTCATATCGATGTCGAACCCATGAAAATATATGTATGTCGATGGAAATATCGATGTGTCGACAGATATTTAGAACCACGAGTAAATTACAAAAATTCGCCATGCATACCATCAATGCCTTCACAAAGAAAAATATTTTAAAAATAAGTGCTTTCTTTCCCTCCATTCCAAAAAATTGATGGGAAAATTCGAACCTCTTTAATGTCTTGAGATTTTAGATTTGCTATGAATCAAAATGTTAAAATATCATAAAAACATGAATAAAATATCTGTGTCAATCAATATTTTTTTGGAAGATTACAAAAATTTATAAATTTACAAAAATGATTTAAATGAACTAATAAGTATTTTATCGTTTTTAAATAAGTTTAAAATTTTTTATTATTAGTATTATGTCCATACTAATTAATTTCTATTTTGTTAGTTTGGTAGGATATAATGGAAATATTGATTTACTTTTTCTGTTGATGTTGAATCCCTTGACATATAAAAGTGTCGATGAAAATATCATACATCGATGAGATTTAATATATCGATCTGGACTAATTGAACTAGGTAAGATATTTTTTTAATGCAACTAATTTCCATTTAATTACCAATATTTGCTTATTCAATTCAAATGAATAACTCAAATTTAATTTAATTTAGAAATGATCTTGGATATCAATAGCTTTTGTGCTTCCATTTCCATTTATCTCTAGGGATGTTATTTTTTCCGTTGTGACCTACTTAAAGGGAGTGGAGAATCCCAATTTAAATTCCCCGCAATGAGAAAAGTATTTTTCCCCATTCCCTGTTCCCCGTCCCACCTCACTTTTTTTTAATTTTTTTTATATATACACTATAAAAATCATGTTATTATCTCTATACTAAAAAAATCATATTATTCTCAATTCACTCATATACAGAGGAGGATATGAGTAGGAGTGAAATAAAGTTTTATCGTTGAAAATTAAGCAATTAATTAGAAATTTCCATAGAAAAAAATATTTAACTGAGAAATAATTTTGAATATAAAACAATAAACGGGAAAAGTCCCATGAGGAACCCGATACCTGTGAACTCCTCGTGGGGAATCCCTACCCCAATTCTCACAAAATTTCATAGAGAATCTCGCGGGAATGAGAAATTAAATGGAGGCGGGGATGAGGAAGGCTCGTCCCTAAATTTGTGATGAAAGATCTTTACATTGTGAGACATGTAATTTACACAACTTACGTATCTTTACTTACTCATGAGATTGTATCATAAGAGTCATGTCATCCATGTGTCTCACAATGTAAAAATCCTTTTATCATAAACATGGATATGAGTAAAAAAATTATGGGCAAATTAAACTTAGGCTTAGATTTCTATTAGGTCCTTAAAATTTCAAAAGCAATATTTTCCATCACTAATATTTGAATTTAGTTTCTATTTGGTCCATCGAATTTCAAAAATGACACTTTTAATTCTTGAAGTTTTGATTTTATTTCTTTCTAGTCCCTAAGTTAATTTGACCGTTAGTTGACTTAACAGAAATATTGCTAGATAGTTAATATACAAATGTAAATTATTGACTTCGTTGGGTACACCTTAATTTTCAACTCACTCGAAAACATCCTAAAAGAAGTATACCACGTTGCTACTAACAAATAATATCTTATTCCCAATTAACTTTCCTCATCATGTTAGTTGTGTTGGATGACAACCCTAGAACGGAGTGAATAGGGTTTAATCACAATTTATAAACTTTTTACTATAGTGGGTCTAATTTAAACAATTATGTAAACTTTTTACAAATAAATAATTTTAACACAAAATTAAACAACAAATTAGAAATACAAACATTTCAAGCACCCTAATTAATTTCACCACCCAAATATTGCACATAAATATGGATAACAAATTATAACAATTAATTTCATACAATTTATAATAAAGAAAATTAATTGGAAAAATTAAATAGAGATGAGTTAGAGAAAATGACACCAGAAATTTATAGTGGTTCGGCAACAATCGACCTACCTCACTTCCCAAGCTCCTCTTGGGTGTTAAATTGAAGAACTTTGACTCTTTCCACGGCTTAGAGTCCAACCGGTACAAAGTTCTTTTTACTGGAACAAGAACGAACCTGATCCTTTCCACAATTTAGGATCAAACCGTTACAACACTATTTTTTGGACTCAAGAGCAACCCTTACAAAGATTTGGAATTTTGGATGCACAAGGTTACAAACTCTCTCAAAGAGTAGATATTCAAATTTTTACCCACAATTTTTGCAAGAAAAATTCTTACAAAATAAAGCCCTCAAATTAGCTAAAAGAAAATAAAAATTATAAGCTCAAGATCTCTCAAATACAATATCTCACAACAAATTTAAATGAACATTGAAGTTTTTGGAGAGATATTGAACAATAGATGAATTGGAGAGAAAATTGGGAAAAAAGTGTTGTTGAAATTTGATAGAAGTAGGATTTAAATAGATGAGGAAAAATTAAAAAGAAGTTTGAAATCAAATTTAAATTTGGACCATTGGATTTGAAATGATTAGAGATGAAAGGTTGTGATTTAATTGAATAAAATAATAATTGATTTTGAAAATATAATATAATATAATAAAATAATATAGTATATATATGTGTGTAAACTGTAAAAAAACATTTAAACCTCTTTCTTTTTTTTCCTTCCTCTTCTTTCTTTTCTTTTCGTGTCAGCGTCTCTGTTCATCTTTTTTGTTATTATTTTTATTTGTTATTATTATTTTTTTAACGGCTCTTTCTCTTTCTCTTTTTTTTTTCTTTTCTTTTCATTTCATTTTCTTCATTTCTTTTTCTTTTCCATTTCTTTTATAAACTAAAAAATTTCATGTCCTCCTCTATTCGTCATGTAGATTCAACTGCTACGTCATCCACTTCGAGAATTTATTCTTTCAACTTCAATCGGCTATAACTTCTTCGTTTGAGCTCCGATTTGAGTAATTCAAAATCTGTTGGAATCGTCGTAACGAGCTCTACGATATAGACACTTTAAAACACTAAAATTGTCCAATAACAAAATATGTATTACAATAAATCTTATAATATGATTGAAGCTTATAATAAATTATGCTTTATAACAGTAATTCTTACACACCAAAAACAATTAATACTAAGTGTGTTTGTTATCATCAAAACATTAATTAATTAAATTAATTAACCGAGATTAATGGCCAAAAAGCTAACAATCTCCCCTTTTTTTACGGGACAACGGTACCCCAAGTACCCCGACTATCTCCACAATGATGTAATATTGTCCGCTTTGGGCACAGCCCTCATGAATTTGTTTTTGGTTTCACTTAAAAAGCCTCATACCAATGGAGATAATTGTCCTCTCTTATATACCCATGATCATTCCCTTTCCTAGCCAGTGTGGAACTTTGTTTGCATTCACTTTACAAATCCAACAGAAGACTCCCCTTTTTTTTAAGCAATTTAACACTACCTCATAATAAGGGACAAAAAGACATTTAACAAGTTTTTATAAAACTCCCCCTCTCAAGATGCCTTGTAAGTAAATTAGCAAGAAAAATATGAGGCATCAATTATAAGCAATTCTAAAATAAATTTTACTTCGAAGAGAATTGTTCCCCCTAAATAGATAAACAATATGCATAAGAGGGGTAAAGTTTCAACATACCTCAATAAGCTTTAACATCAACACATTTGAGGTTTAATCCTTGTCAAACTTAGTAGAGGTGCTCATGAGAGTTTTTGCAATTTTAGCTTTAAAAAACTTGAACATTTTCAACAAATTCTCCCAACATACTCAACGTCGAAATCACTATACATACTCTTACATAAATAATAAAAAGCAATAAGTAGAAACAATTTCATCAAATTCATAAATGAAATATTATAACTCCCCCTAAAGATATGCATTCTCCTCCTAAAAAGACATATCAATAAATATCAAGGAGATAAAGGGATACAAGTAAAAATTATCCCAACAACTTGTACAAGATAGATATATTAAAAACAAATCATGATATATCAATCTATCTTAAATAAATTATCAAAATATTCCACAAAATTTTCATTCAATAAAATATGGCATAAAGACAAGTATAATTCTAAGAGAGCAATTTTAATTCTTACTATTAGGCACAAAAATATTCATATACATAAAAGATACTCTCAATTGAATTTATCGACTTATCTAAAAAATAAACATCTAGAGTAATGTATTGAACTCATAATTCATTAGATACTTTATATAGGTCCAGCCCTTCCTGATCATTCATCATTCAATTCGTTGCGTTCTTCTTTCGAGCGGATCCGTCAGCTTCCAGCCACCCAACCAATCCTGTTAAAACACCATCAATATGCCAAAAATATCGTCAAGATACCAAAAATATCAAATGCTAAAAAAAATGAAATTAATAAAGAACAATCAACATTGATATCAATTAACAACAAAACAACAATATCATCATTTATACCACTTAAAAAGTATTACAAATTAAATATAGGCAAATACTGATACCAATTGTTTCTGATTATAGGTACTCTCGATTTATGTCACCAAAAAAATATCGATCAAATAGAGAAAATCACAAAAATCAATTAAACACTTATGAGCACAAGCTAACAAACATTTTAGAAAAACATATTTCATAAATACTCCCCTGTGAAAATGCATTCAACAACTCTTTTCAAACAAAATTTCAAAACAAATCATTTTCAACATTGAGCAAAATTTTGAAATTAATTTTCATAGAGAGCACATATATTATGGCAAAAAAGCATTCAATCAAAATTTGTCAATCTCCTCCAAAGAAGATTCTCATGTAAAAGACATAAAAATCATAAAATAAACTTGTTCAAATAAAATGTATCAAACTATCAATGACCATAATTATCAAAGTAACAATCATCTAATTGACCAAAAATTCAAGACTTTAAAGTTATCAAAGAATCAAGAAATTTGGCTAAATTTACAAATCAATCAATTTGATAAACATCAACATTAAAAATCAATAATCCAATATTCAAGCAAGAAGCAATAAGGATTATGGATAAATCTCAACAAAATCTACCACATACTTTTAAGAGCATTAATTCACTAATTCATGAATAATCAAGTAAAAAGATAATGCCAAAAAAAATATATGCAATTTACTCAAGAGCATTAATTCACTAATCCATAAATAATAGATCAATAGATATAAGTGCCAAACATATTCTCAATTTAGTCAAAGGTATTTTATCTAATAAACAATAAAGTTCAAGAGACAAATTCAAACTTCTCTAACCCATCAAGAAGATATAATTATTCCATAAATTATGTCAATAGCGTAATAATCTAAAAAATATAAAGGTTCCAAATAGAAAATTTTCCTTTTGTTAGGTTCAAGCAAGCCATAACATTGCCTCATTTGAATTAATTTTCAATTTGAAGTCAAAGCAACCACTTGTTTCCTTCAAATCACACCTACAGAAAGAAACTTAACCAAAAGATTTTGGTACCCATCTCTTGGGTTCTTCAGTGTTAGTGAGCAAGGATTATGGAACCCATTTCAAATTATTTCCAATATTTTTAGTGTTCATTTTTTGCAAACAAATATTGAAATTATAATTAATTTTGCCACAATCATTAGACAAGAATTTCTTGTTAACAATTTGATTTTGCACACTATGTTTCATGGATAAATTCTTTCTTGGAGAATTTTTCAATTCAAAACAATTATGCCTAACATGACCTTTAACTCCACAAAAATGACAAGTAGGTACAAATTTGACATTATGCATATAATTTGATTTTCCATGAACATGCTTAAACACAAGTTTAGCACTATGCATATAATTAGTTCTAGTATAAGCATGTTTAGGCATAAATTTGGGTTTTACGTGCATATTTGTCTTTCCTTGCTTAGGCATAAACTTATCATTTGCATTGACATTTGAAACATTAGATTTAGACAAGTAACAAGAATAAGCTTTATTTCCATACTTGCCACATGAAGAACAAACAACATTATGCAAAGACTTATCTTTTTCAACAAATTTATGCACTCTACTTTTCTTACTTTTCTTTGAGAAAATTTCTTTTGGAGCATTGTGAGACTTTAGTCTTTGAGAAAAATTTCTTCTAGGGGAAGTAGTATGAGTATATTTCAATTTAAAGCACTTAGGTCTAATATGACTGTAGACATCGTATTTGGCGCGGCTTCATTTTAATTTTAATTTTTACTATTTAATTTTTGTTTTATTAAGTTTTATTTTTTTTGGTTTAAAATACTATAAGATTATTTTATTATTGGTTATAAGCTAAAGTTTAAATTAAATTAAAAAAATATAGATTTTGTTTTAAAGATTTTGATTTTATTAATAATAAGAATTAAAAAAATAAAGATTTTATGTTAAACAAATAGTTTGATTTTTAACAGAATTGATCTTTTCATCGTCAAAGTTCCAGCCACGTGTGTCTCCTATGCTTTCCTTTTCTTTTCTTTTTCTCTATGGTTTTACTCAACTCACGTTATTGTTATTTTTTTTTTTTGTGTATTTAAAGGGCAAACAACACACAGAAAATACACATAGAGTTAGAAACTCATCACTGTATCTTCTTCTCTCCATCTCTAAAACTCATCTTTTTCCTCAATAACCACCAAATTCATCTCTTCTCATTTCTTATCCCACCATCACCACCTTTTCTCCTTCATACCCACGACCTCCGACGACGCAAGGGAACGGCGCGAACGACACAGCAGCAACAACCTTCTTCACAGCTTATTCCAAGCCCGCTGACACTCCGACGATCTCCCAGTGGTGCGTTTTAAGTAAGTATAAAATACGTTGGAAAGAACCTTTTTTTTTTAAATAAGAGAAAATTGGCTTTGGAAATCATGTTTTTAATTTGAAACACATTGTTTTGTTTCTATAAAAAGATTTTTCTTTAGAAAAAATGTTTTTTTTAAGAAAATGTTTTTTTTTTTACTTTTTTTTTTTGGAAAAAAAGCTTTTAATAAGAAACCATTTTTTTAAGATACAAAAAAATCTTCTAAATTAATTTTAAATAAAGTTTTTGAAAATAAAATAAGGATTTTGATATTTTAAAATTTGTTTTAAAATAAAAAGGTTTTTCCTTTTCTAATCAAGAAGAGTTTTTTTTAAGTGAAATAAATATAAACTTAATTTTATTTTAATAAAAGATTTTACTTTAAAATTTTGGTTAAAATACGTTGAAAAAATATGAGTTTTTTAAAATAAATCTTGTTTAAAAAAATCTGGATTCTTTTAAATTTGGATTCAAAGTTTAAGAGATAGTTTTTATTTAAAAGATTTTTTTTTACAAGGTTTACTTTTTTGTGTCAAATTTGTTTTATTTTTTTAATTAAAAAAAATCTTCTGCGGTAGGATTTTAAAAAAGAGGAGATAAAAACAGAGTATTTTTGAATAAAATCTCATTTTTTTTAAAAATTTCTTTTAATGGTTTGGTTTGGTGGTTATGTTTTTGAAAATAATCTTAACAAAAAATCAGTTTTTAGCAAATAAGTTTTGTTAAAGTAATTTGATTTTATTTTTAAATAAAAGTTTTCTTTTCTTTTAAATAATCTTGTTAATTTCGAAATAAATAAAAAAAAGTTATTTATTTTTTGTTTTAATTGAACAAAATTCGTAGGTCTTTTTTTAGTTTAAAAAAATAAATTAAAACCTTTGTTTTTGTAAAGGAATACAATGTCTACATCTTACGATGTTAGAATAGTGGTAAAGGTTTGGTTTTTTTGATGTAGATGACCCAAGTTCGTGCTACTCATACCTATTAATTCATATCCTATTACAAAATGTGAATTAATATAATATGGGACATTTAAAATAAAATATTTCCTTTTTTTAGACCAAATAAAATAATAGGATAATTTTTTACAAAATGTGGTACCGTTTTCGAACGGGTGTCATAGGGTGCTAACACCTTCCTACGCTCAGTCGACTCTCGAACCAACAATCTGTTTTCGCAGACCTTGCCTTTATTTTTAGGTGACCAATCACACTTCGCAGATGATTGGTGGCGACTCCAAACCCTTATCTCAAAAGAGACCCTTCAGGGGATGACGTCGGCCGCTCCGCGTCGCGACGACGTTGCGACAATGACCTTCAATACCACAATGATGACAAATTGGTACAAAACTAGATTTAGCATTCTTAGACACAACCTTAGGCATATTAAGTTTAGGCACAATAGGAGATGTTTTAACAAAGATATTTTTAGAACTTGAAGGAGTAGAGCATTCATCTACATAACCTAAACCTCTCTTATTACCATAAGATTTTCCTAATTCAATTATTTTGTCTAATCTTTGAGCACCTATTGTCAATTTCTTAATATAATCTTTTGCAATTTCAAGCTCCTTATTAGCAAGCAATTCTTTTTCTTTAAGCCTATGCAAAAGATCATTTTTCTCATTAATATCACATTCAAGGAATTTAATTTTATCAATAAAAGAAAATTTCTCTTTTTGTAAAGATGTATTACTAGTTTTCAAAATATCAATTTCACTTTTTAAGCTAGCAATCTTATCATTTAATTCCAAAGAAAAATATTCAATTTTCTCATTCTTATTTCTCAAATCATTCAAATCAATTTTTAATTCGCATGCTAGAGATTTGAGATCCTCATTTTCTTTTTCAAGAAATTTAATTCTATCATTCAAAACATGTTTTTCATCACAACCATCATCATGCACTACATGATCATTTGTGACTCTATTTTTCAAACAAGTATTTTGATCTATCAAAGATTTATTTTCAATGGACAATGCTTTATACTTTTTTGATAGTTTAATATATTTAGAGCTAACTTTTTCTAAGTCATTTTGCATATTCTCAAAAGTATCATATAATTCATCATAAGAAAGGGATTTTTGATTTACCTCATCCTCATCGCTTTCGAGATCGGTCCCGTTGTTCGAATGAGCCATCAAGCACAAAGAAGATGATCCATCACATTTTTCTTTTAACACTTCATGGAACTATTTTTGATTTTGAGAATTATAATTCTCCTTCACATCAAATAAATCATTAGTAATAAAAGGAGATTTTTCAACACTATACATATTATCAAGAAAATTCAAAATATCATATGCATATGTAAAATGTGAAATTTTATCATATATATTTCTATCTAAAACACAACATATGATATTTATAGCTTGAGAATTAAAAGAAATCATTTCATCATTCAATTTTGCTTTTGAAATATCATTTTCACAAACATACAAAATGTCAAAATCAATAGATTACAAAAAAGTTTTCATTCTATGTGTCCAAACATCATACTTTCTACCATCAAAGAAAGGAGGTCTATCAATGTAATGACTTTCCAAAAAATCTAAAGTTGTCATAGCTCTAGCAATTAAGCTTTTCAAATTATTTTTCAAAAATTAACAAGATACTTAATATCAAAGTAAATTTTGAAAAATAATTTATGTAGAAGAACGAAACCTCGCTCTGATACCAATTGTTGGATCGGTATGACAACCTTAGAGGGGTGAATAGAGTTTAATCACAATTTATAAAATTTTTACTACAGTGGGCCCAATTTAAACAATTATGTAAACTTTTTACAAATCAATAATTTTAACACAAAATTAAACAACAAATTAGAAATACAAACATTTCAAGAACTCTAATTAATTTCACCATCTAAATATTGCACATAAATATGAATAACAAATTATAGCAATTAATTTCATACAATTTATAATAAAGAAAATTAATTGCAAAAATTTAATAGAGATGAGTTAGAGAAAATGACACCGAAAATTTATAGTGGTTCGGCAACAATCGGTCTACTCCACTTCCCAAGCTCCTCTTGGGTGTTCAATTGAAGAACTTGACTCTTTCCACTGCTTAACGGCTTAGAGTCCAACCGGTACAAAGTTCTTTTTACGGGATCAAGAACAAACCCGATCCTTTCCACGGTCTAGGCTCAAACAACACTCTTTTTTGGGCTCAAGAGCAACCCTTACAAAGATTTGGAATTTTGGATGCACAAGGTTACAAATTCTCTCAAAGAGTAGATATTCAAATTTTTACTCACAAATTTTGCAAGAAAAATTCTTACAAAATAAAGTCCTCAAATTTGCTAAAAGAAAATAAAAATTACAAACTCAACATCTTTCAAATAAAATCTCCCACGACAAATTTAAAGAAACATTGAAGTTTTTGGAGAGATGTTGAACAAGGGATGAATTGGAGAGAAAATTGGAGAAAAAATGTTGTTGAAATTTGATAGAAGTAGGAGTTTAAATAGAGGAGTAAAAATTAAAAAGAATGAAATCAAGTTTAAATTTGGATCATTGAATTTAAAATGATTATAGATGAAAGGTTGAGATTTAGTCGAATAAAATAATAATTGATTTTGAAAATATAATATAATAATATATTATATATTTATGTGTGTAAACGGGTAAAACAAAATTCAAACTTTTTTTTTCTTCTTCTTCTTGCTTTCTTTTCTTTCAGCGCCTCTGCTGATATCTTTTTTTTCTTTTTTTCTTTTCTTTTCATTTCTTTTTCCTCCTTTCTTTTTCTTTTCCATTTCTTTTATAAACTAAAAAATTTCATTTCCTTTTCTACTTGTCCATCTAGGATTCAACTGTCACGTCATCCATCTCGAGAATTTATCCTTACAACTTCAATCGACTATAATTTCTTCGTTTGAGTTTCGATTTGGATAATTCAAAATCCGTTGGAATCGTCGTAACGAGCTCTGCGCTATAGATACTTTAAAACACTAAAATTTTCCAATAACAAAGTATGTATTACAATAAATCATATAATATGATTGAAGCTTATAATAAATTTATGTTTTAATAACAATAATTCATACACACAAAAAACAATTAATACTAAGTGTATTTGTTATCATCAAAACATTAATTAATTAAATTAATTAACTGGGAGCCAAAAAGCCAACAAGTTGTCAATTCATTATCTTTCCTATAGACCTAAGATATTTGCTGATCATATAAATAAATAAATAAGACATTCTAGGTCAAATTTTTGGAAAATAAATTTTGAAAAATAACGATATGATGTAAGTTATTTATTTATTTAACATTTTAAAATTAACTCTCTCTCACCTAGATGGGCATAAGCTTTAGCGGTTTAGTCATCTTGTTTCTTCTATAGATAAATTGTTATTTTTAGTTAAATTATAATAAATATAGTACCGGAATTAATTCTCACGATTTTTAACTGATTTGTGAAATTTGCAATACGTCACTAATGTTTATATTTCCAGAAATAATACTAATGAGTTTACAACTGAGACAATTTTGTAAATAAGGTAGATTTTGCAATTTTTAGTAAAAAAAAAAAAACTTTACTCACCTTATATTACTTATTGTTATAAAACAATTGACTTATTAAAATGGTAAAACAGGAATAACAACCAAAAAAAAATTATCATTATTCTTTTTAGTTTAGTGGTTATAAAAACTTAATTGAAAAAATGAATCAAATAAAGAATGAAAGTGAAACTTGAACCAAATCTAAATAGCTGTTTGACATATTTGTTTTTTAAAATATTATTTTTATCATGTTATCGAGATAGTAGAAATTATGTTCAATTTTTTCATATTTAAAATATAAAATATAGAAATACATTAGAAAAGATAAAAATTAATATATAGTTCATATATTTATTTCATCAAAGCAGGTAACATATAATATAATATAAATTCCATAAAATTGAAAATAATAATTATACAAAATTATAACATATATTATTAGTCAAGCCGAGCATAACTCAAGTGATTAAGACACCTATCCCTGACTAAAAAGTCATGAGTTTGAACCTCCACCCCCACAAAGTTGTACTAAAAAAAATTTGGATCGTAACATTAGCCTACAAATATATTAAAATAATGTTTTAAATTGAAATTCAATTTTAAAATATGCAACAAAACAAATATTCAAAAAACGTGTAAGACAACTGTTTTTGATTGATTCCTTATTTTCAAATTTCTTTTCCGAGATCACCGTCCAAATACATCTACCAAAAGCAATTCACACACAAATTAAATTTGACACCTGGCTAGATAATAAAATGTAACATTTTTTTTTTTGAAAAATGATAAAAAGAAAAAAATGACTTTTCATAAACCTCAACATTTTGCTAAAAACTACTCAATGTAATAAAAATTAACTCATTAAAATGGTTAATATACTAAAAAGTGGCAACATCATAAAAATTATGATCATTCTTTTAACCTATGTAATTGGAAAAAAATAAATCCAATTAAGGATTGCGGTGAAACTTCAACCAAACTGAAAAAAGATTAACGGCAAAATTAGATATTTGGCAAAAAAAAAAAAAGTTATATAGAAATATAAAATTTGGCTTGGTAATCGAATGAAACATCTTAATTTTCAATATAAAAATGGGAAGAAAAGGGACTTTATTTATTTTTTTAAAATGATAGCGTAACAACTTTGCTTATACATATCATTAATACTTATCCATTTCAAAACAGAGATAAATGATCACATGTCGGTAGAAATTTAATACATGGATTCCTTCTAAAAAATATTATGATTATAGTTTAGTGGGCAAATTTTTGTGTCCATTCACGAGCAATCTTGTCAAATTGAAGCCTATTGTTCTTGTAAAGCCTTGCAATCTCTATTTGAAGCGGATCGTCTGGATTTGGATCAGGCATCATTGAGCAGATTGCAACCAACACACTTGAAAGTGTAAAGGCAGGACTCCAATTTCCCTTGAGAATGTCAAGGCAAATATTACCTTTACTATTGATGTTAGGATGGTAAATTTTAGTTTTGAAGGTAACTTTTGGTGGCTTCATTGGATACTCGGGAGGCAAATATATGGAGAGTTTGAATAAACCTCTCTCTTAAGGGGTACCTTCTGGTCCGATGATGGTTGCCTCCCACTGGTTGCAGTCACTGTCACTGATGATCCCACCGCTGCAGTTTGACGGTGGGTCTCTTCGAAGATCATTATTTTCCTTCAGAATTCGAGCCATTCGGTTATCTGAGTGGCAAGACATGATAAATCAGTAAAAATGAAAATTGGTTGAAAGATAAAATTAGAAGGGTGTGAATTTATTGGTTAGAAAATTCAAAGAGCTTTCAAGGTACAAAATATATGAACCATTTTGAAGGATATTTATAGGTAGCTTGGAAATATAATAGTGGGACGACGGTGGTAGTAAATTCCATGAGAGCCAATTAAGGATGATAAGGGAATTAATATGCACACAAATAGGCAATGCATGTGTGGTAGCCATAAGGACTGAGAATTATGCAATCAATGCCTTCATAAAGAAAAATATTTGTAAAATAGGTGTTTTTTTTCCTTCGAGATAGGAGGAAGATTTGAACATTTGACATTTTAAAAGTTTAGCGGTAATAGGTGAACATTTAACATTTGACCTTCGGAATAGGTGTTTTAGCAACATGAGTTTAGTTCAGCGGTAATTGACATATGTTACTAATTATTATTTTTTAAAAAAGATAAAAGAGGTAAATAATATCTTGATTGATGTCTTAAAAGTCGATATCAATGGAAATGTTGATGTAAATATGAACAAAATATCGACATATCAATTGATATTTTTTGAAAATTTTCTAAAACTAAAAAACCATAAAAATTTTCAAATTAATAAACAAGCATTTCATAGTTTTTAAACCAGTTTAAAATTTTTATTATTAATATTATATCTACATTGATCATATTATTTAAACTCTTTTATATTTCGTCAATTTTTGTACAATATAATTTAAATATCGATTCATTATTTATATCGATGTCAAATCCATGAACATATAAAAATGTTGGTAAAAATATCGACATATCAATGAAGATTTAATATATTGGTCTTGACTAGTTGAGCTTACCATTTCTCTTTTATTCAAATTTTCATTTAATTACCCTATTTGGTTATTCAATTCAAATGAATTACTCAAATTGAATTTAAATTGGAAATGATCTTTGAGATATGTATTTATAATGAAAGATTTTTACATTGCGAGATACTTAATTTATGCAATTGATGTATTTTTGCTTCGAATCTTGTCATTTATGTGTCCCACTATGTAAAAATTTTTCATTATAAATATCGATTCAAGTGAATAAATTATCCATGACGATGTCGGGCAAATTAAACATTAGTCTCAAGGTTCAAACCTGATATTATCGATCACTAATGTTTTGAATTTAGTTTCTATTTGGTCACTCGACTTTCAAAAATGACACTTGAGATTTTATTTCTATTTATTTTCTAAGTTAAAGATAACTATTCGTTGACTTAATAGAAAATTGGCACAACCCCATTTATATTCAACACTAATAAACACAAATATGGGTCAAATGATTTGTCATCAATTCCAATAATTAAACTAGATTTATCGATGTGGTAGTTACTATGTCGATGTGTATTTTATTGACCTCGTCGGGTTTGCTGTCATTTTCAACTCACTCGAAGATGTCTCAAAAGAAGTAGACGACCTTACTATTAATAAAGAACATCTCATTCTCCATTAAACTTAATGGTCATGTCAATTGTCACGTCATTTTTTATTAAATTAATTAATGGTCAATTCAATACAGAAAAATAGAAATCAAAATCGAATTTCAAAGACCAAATAAAAATAAAATCAAAATCTCATTGAATGAAAAATATCACTTTTAAAACTTGAAATACCAAATAGGATAGAAATTAATTCAAACTTCATGAACCAAAGTTATTTTATTTTGAAACCTCGTGAATCAAGGTAGAAATTAAATGAGGCCAAAAAATGTAATTTTCTCAAAAGAGTACTACGAGCAAATTTGTGGGTCCAATCCGGGAGAAGTCTAAAAATGTGCAATAGCACAAGTATCATGTGTATCAACCTCTGATAAATTATTTTTCTCAAGAAAAATATTTGTATTAGTTATTTTGATTTCTAAGTTTTAGAAGTGAGACCGCCAATTTAAACACAATTAGTTACTGTTCTTACTTCGTGTGTTCGAATTTCTAATCCTACGTTATCGAACTAAAAAAAATTTAGAAACTGCATTTTAGTTTATAAGTTTGAATAAAAAAAATATTATTTTACTCTTTACTAATTAATTTTTCGTCCAATCTACTAACAAAAAATTCTAGATTTTGTTTGAACTTGCAACTGTCAAACCTTTGTTCTTATAAAAACAAGACATTTGCTCATCATATAAATAAATAAAACTGTTATGGGATTGGATCCGGCCAAGGAAATGGGCCTCTACAAACCAGAGAGGCCCAAACCTAGTGACAAACTGAGCGAGCCAAGGCTCAGTCTCGACCCCAGCTCGGCGTCGACCAAGGCTCAGTCCCGATCCCGACTCGACCCGTTGGCCGAGCCCACTTTCTCTCCTCTCCCATTAGTTTAGGTGCCCCGGTCTATGAATCCTTGTGATCCAGTGACAATGTATAGATGGGCTCAACGAGAAGGTTCCAGAAGGCAAGACTCCTATAAATGGAACCACTGGCTGAACCCTAGAGGTAAGCAAGTAAACCCTACGTACTTCACTTAGTAATTCTCCCATAGCTTACTTAAGCATCGGAGCTAGTGTGACTGAAGTCACACCAGGTTAGGTTTGTTCGGTTTTACAGGTATCCAATCTCATGATTATTGAGCTTGGTGCACATTTGGCGAGAACCAAAGAGGCCAAATTTCCACGATCAACAAAAACATTATGAGTCAAATTTTTGGTAAAATGATTTTTGAAAAATAATGATAAAGATGGAAATAATTTTATAAAAAAAATTTAGTACTTATGAGTATTTTGATCTACGAGTTTCTAAAAGTCTGATAACGTTTCTATTTTGTGTTTTTTATTTTTTGCAATATTGATTTGAGGTCTTGAGGAAATACAAGATGAAGTTGAATTCCAGCAAGTGCACATTTGGAGTGACCTTAGAAAAATTTCTTGGATTCCTAGTGCATCAACGAGGAATTGAAGCCAACCTTGACAAAATCAGAGCCGTGTTGGAGATGGACCCACCCAGACATTTAAAGCAATTGTAGGGACTCAACAAAAGAATAGCAGCACTCAACAAATTTGTGAGTCGTTCAACAGAAAAGTGTCTACCATTCTTCAAACTCCTAAGGAAAAAGGGGCAGTTCGAATGGACGAAAGAGTGTGATGTTGCCTTTAAGGAGCTAAAGCAATATCTAGGGCGACCCCATTCCTATCAAAATCGATCACTGATGACGAGCACTACCTATACCTAGATGTATCTGACACTGCGGTGAATTCACCATTGGTAAAAGAAGAGGATGGACGACAATCTCTCATCTACTACACGAGTAAAGTAATGGTGGATGCAGAGATTAGATACCCACAAGTGGAGAAATTGGCTCTAGCTTTAATCACCTCGGCTCGGAGGCTGCGCCCATATTTCCAAGCCCACAAGATAACTGTCCTCACCAACCTTCCTCTACGGCAAATCTTACAAAGTCCAGAGACTTTACGACTGGTAAAGTGGGCTGTAGAGCTTAGTGAATACGACATCCATTACAAACCGAGGACTGCGATGAAAGGGTAAGCCGTAGCAGACTTCATAGTGGAATTAACACCAAAAGAACATCAAATATGTAGTATCAATCCACAGCTAGGTGAGGAAGAGCAACCTTGGACCCTTTACGTGGACGGGTCCTCAAATCTTAAAGGATGCGGGACAAGACTTCTACTAGCTTGCCCAGATAAGAAGAGATTCGAATATGCACTACTGTTTAGTTTTCATGCATCCAACAACAAGGCTGAATACGAAGCTCTGTTAGCAGGACTGAAGGCTGCCACGTACATTGGGGTCATGAACATACTGATACTTAGTGATTCGTAGTTAATAGTAAGTCAGGTGAAAGAGGAGTTTCAAACCAAAGAGCCACATATGGCAAGGTACCTTTCCCAGGTAAGAAACCAGCTCGGCCGATTCTCAAAATATGAGATCAGGCAAATACCCCGTGTCCAAAATGTCAACACAGATGCGTTAGCCCGACTAGCTGCAACCTATGAAACCGACCTGGGAAGAATCGTGCCAATAGAAATTTTGCCTGAGCCGAGCATAGAGTTTCAGGAGGCAATGGATATCGACGAATAAGAGCAATCCGAGGAGAACGGGATGAGCCCTTTGACTAGATATTTAAGAGATGAGACTCTACCTAATGAAAGGATAAAAGCCCAGCAACTCCAACGACGGGAAGCTAGGTATGTTCTTAGAGATGGAAACTTGTATAAAAGAGGCTATTCTTTACCACTCCTAAAATGTTTAGCACCAGAAGAAGCTGACTACGTCATGAGAGAAATACATGAAGGTATTTGTGGTAACCATTCTGGAGCACGATCTCTAAGCCATAAAATCGTTCGACAAGGATATTATTGGCCAACCATGCTAAACGATGCGGCGCAGTTTACTAAAAAATGCGACAAATGTCAGCGGTTTGCAACGATACCTAGACAACCACCTGAACCACTAACAAGCATAATGAGTCCTTGGCCTTTCGCCCAATGAGGAATAGACCTCATAGGACCCCTCCCACAAGGAAAAGACCGGACCAAATTTGGAGTAGTGGGAGTTAATTATTTCACCAAATGGGCCGAAGTGAAGGCCCTAGCTACAATCACCGAGAAAAAGGTCACTGACTTTATCTGGAGAAATATAATTTGCCGCTTCGGAGTACCATACACCATTATCAGTGATAATGGAAAACAGTTCAACAATGTGGCTTTTCGAGACTTTTGTAGGGAGCTAGGCATTAAGCACATTTGCTATTCGCCAACACACCTTTGGTAAAAGCTCAACGGGTTGGAAACCTTAGATGATACAACCAGCCAACAAGAACTCTCAAAATGGAGATCTTGACACTGTCATGCCATTCACCATTCATCTCGAGAGTAGGGGCCACTGTTATGAGATTGGATCCGGCTAAGGAAATGAGCCTCTACAGACCAGAGAGGCCCAAACCCAACGACAGACCGAGTGAGCCGGGGCTCAGTCCCGACCCCGGCTCGGCGTCGACCAGCGGGCCGAGCCCACTTTATCTCCTCTCCCATTGGTTGAGGTGCCCCAATCCATGAATCCTTGTGATCCAGTGATGATGTATAGATGACTCAACGAGAAGGTTCCAGAAGGCAAGAATCCTATAAATGGGACCACTGGCTGAACCCTAGAGGTAAGCAAATAACCCTAAGTACTTCACTTAGTAATTCTCTCATCGCTGACTTAAGCATGGCAGCTAGTGTGATTGAAGATTTAATTATCACCATTCTTTTAACTTTTAATGATTACAAAGATTTAATTGAAAAGAAATCCAATTAAGGACCAAGGTGAAACTTCAACCAATTTGAAAAATATTGAGAGCAAAATTAGATATTTAAATTTGGCTAGGTAATCAAATGTAACCTCTTAATTTTTGATATAAAAATAGGAGAAAAGGGACTTTATTTATTTTTTATTTTTTAAAAATGATAGCGTAACAACTTTGGTTATACATATCATCAATACTTATCCATTTCAAAGCAGAGATAAATGATCACATGTCGGTAGAAATTTAATACATGGATTCCTTCTAAAAAATATTATGATTATAGTTTAGTGAGCAAATTTTTGTGTCCATTCACGAGCAATCTTGTCAAATTGAAGCCTATTGTTCTTGTAAAGCCTTGCAATCTCTATTTCAAGTGGATCATCTGGCAACCAACACACTTGAAAGTGTAAAGGCAGGACTCCAATTTCCTTTGAGAATGTCAAGGCAAATATTACCTTTACTATTGATGTTAGGATGGTAAATTTTAGTTTTGAAGCTAACTTTTGGTGGCTTCATTGGATACTCGGGAGGCAAATATATGGAGAGTTTGAATAAACCTCTCTCGTAAGGGGTACCTTCTGGTCCGATGATGGTTGCCTCCCACTGATTGTAGTCACTGTCACTGATGATCCCACCGCTACAGTTTGATGGTGGATCTCTTCGAAGATCATTATTTTCCTTCAGAATTCGAGCCATTCGATTATCTAAATGGCAAGACATGATAGATTAGTAAAAATAGAAATTGGTTGAAAGATAAAATTAGAAGAGTGTGAATTTATTGGTTAGAAAACCCAAAGAGCTTGAATGTACAAAATATATGAACCATTTTGAATGATATTTATAGGTAGCTTGGAAATATAATGGTGGATGGTGCAGTAAATTCCATGAGAGCCAATTAAGGATTATAAGGAAATTAATATGCACACAAATAGGCAATGCATGTGTGGTAGCCATAACTACTAAGGATTATGCAATCTATTTTCCAAAAAAAAAAAAAAAAGATTATGCAAATCTATTTTCCAAAAAAGAAAAAATTATGCAATCAATGCCTGAAAAATATTTGTAAAATAGGTGTTTCTTTTCCCTACGTAAAGTAGGAAGATTCAAACATTTTGACCTTTCAAAAGTTAAATAATATCCTGCAATATGAGCTTAGTTTAGTGTTGCACATGTCACTGTCTAAAAAATTATAAGTTTGAATCTCCCCATTTCGATCTATTGTTATACTAAAAAACAGAAAAAAATGGTAAATAATATTATGATCCAGGTTTTAGATGTAGATATTAATGGAAATATTGATGTAAATATGAACAAATTTTTTTTATGCAAGTTTTCATTTAATTACCGTATTTGATTATTCAATTCAAATGAAGTACTCAAATTGAATTTAAATTAGAAATGATCTTGAGATACGTATTTATGAAAGATTTTTACGTTGTGAGACACGTAATTTATGCGACTTATGTGTTTTTGGTCATCAATTCCAATACAAATATTTTAAAAAAAATTTGATTTTTGCTAAGATTTTGATACGTTTATAGATCAAATTAAATTAGATTTATCGATGGGATAGTTTTTATGTCGATGTGGATTTTAAAGACTGAATAAAAATAAAATCAAAATCTCACTAAATATAAAATTTCACTTTTAAAACTTGAAATACCAAATGTGGAAACAAATCCAAATCTAAAATAGAAATTAATTCAAACTTCAGGAGGTAAAATTATTTGATTTTTAAACCTCGTGAATCAAGTAGAAAGGGGAAAATTTCTAGTCCTCCGTAGAGAACTCCCATACTACTCCCTCCTAAACTGTGTCATGGGTAAAGAAGTTCTATCATTATTTAAATAAAAATATTTTTAATTTTTATGTGGGACCCGTATTTTTAGAGGTAAAATTGATACAATTTATCTTACTTTCTCTCTCTTGAATTAATGGTGTATTCTCTCTTATTAAATATTATTATATAAATAAAAATATTTTTAATTTTTATCGAATCTCTTCATTTTTTTCCCTTTTTCTTTTTTCGTTGTTATTATTATTATTATTATTTTGTTAACATCTTTAACTTTCTTTGTTTAGTATAATAAAGATATGAATTCAAACCCACAATTTTTTGGTCGGGATATATACCTCAATCAATTAAGTTTTGCTAAGTTTACATTTGATAGCTAGTAAATGGGACCAAAAAAATGTAATTTTCCTAAAGGAGTACTACGATCAAATTTGTAGGTCCAACGAGAAGTCATTTTAAAATATTCGATAGCAACAAGGATTATGTGAATCGACCTTTGATTAATTATTTTTTTCAAGAAAAATATTTGCATTAGTTATTTTTCTATTTCAATTAGATCATAGTTCAACTAGTTATTGTATTTATTTCTGACTAAAAAGTCGTAAGGTTGAATCTCTCATCCTATATATTGTATTGAAGAAAATTTAGAAGCTGCATTTTAAGTTTCTGAGTTTGAATAAAAAAAATATTTTATTCTTTACTAATTAAATTTTTGTTCAATCCTTTTAACAAAAAATCTAGTTTTTGTTTTAACATGCCACTTCAAACATTTGTTCTTATAAAAACGTGATATTTGCTCATGATATAAATAAATAAAACATTATGGGTCAAATTTTTGGTAAAATGGTTTTTGAAAAATAAGGACAAGGATGGAAATAATTGTTTCACTTACTAGTTGTTTTGATCTACGGGTTTTTAAAAGTCTAATAAGATTTCATTTCTTGTTATTTTTTTTAATAAAGAAAAATATAATTGCATTTGTTAAATATTTTTTCTTTTTCCTTTTTAAAATCTTGCTAAAAACTACTTATTGTAATAAAAATTAACTCATAAAATGGTTAATATACTAAAAAGTGGTTAACATCATAAAAATTATCATTATTCTTTTGACCTTTAATGATTATAAAGATGTAATTGGAAAAAAAAATAATAAATCCAATTAAGGACGAAGGTGAAACTTCAACCAAATTGAAAAAATATTAACGGCAAAATTAGGTATTTAGCAAAATAAAAACGTTATATAGAAATATAAAATTTGGCTAGATAATCAAATGTAACATCTTAATTTTCAATATAAAAATGGGAAGAAAAGTCACTTTATTTTCTAATAATGATAGCGTAAGAACTTTGGTTATACATCGATCCATTTCAAAGTAGAGATAAATGATCACATGTCGGGATTCCTTTTTATGATTATAGTTTAATGAGCAAATTTTTGTGTCCATTCACGAGCAATCTTGTCAAATTGAGGCCTATTGTTCTTGTAAAGCCTTGCAATCTCTATTTCAAGCGGATCATCTGGATTTGGATCAGGCATCATTGAGCAGATTGCAACCAACACACTTGAAAGTGTAAAGGCAGGACTCCAATTTCCCTTGAGAATGTCAAGGCAAATATTACCTTTACTATTGATGTTAGGATGGTAAATTTTAGTTTTGAAGGTAACTTTTGGTGGCTTCATTGGATACTCGGGAGGCAAATATATGGAGAGTTTGAATAAACCTCTCTCGTAAGGGGTACCTTCTGGTCCGATGATGGTTGCCTCCCACTGATTGTAGTCACTGTCACTGATGATCCCACCGCTGCAGTTTGACGGTGGGTCTCTTCGAAGATCATCATTTTCCTTCAGAATTCGAATCATTCGTTGATCTAAGCAACGAGACATGGTAAATCAATGAAAATTAATATTTTGTTGAAAGATCAAATTAAAAGAGGTGAATTTATTGGTTAGAAATAACCCAAGAGCTTGAATGTACAAAATATATGAATCATTTTGAATGATATTTATAGGTAGTTTAGAAATATAATTGTGGGATTGTGTAGTAAATTCCATGAGAGCCAAGGATGATGAGGAAATTAATATTCACACAAATGGAAATGCATGCGTGGTAGCCATAAGGATCAAGGATTATGTTGAGATACTCGTAAATGAATTACTCAACCTATCAACTTAAACTTTTGGATTGATTATTTTGATCGAGGTTTTAGATATTATATTAATGAAAATGTTGCCGTAAATATGAACAAAATATCCAAATGTCAATTAATATTGTTTGAAAATTCTCTAAAAATAAAAAAACCTTAAAAGTATTCAAAATAATATATAAGCATTTCACAGTTTTTAAACAAATTTATAATTTTTTTAGTAGAACATGTGGTGGTGGAGGATCGGATTCACAACCTTGTCAATTACCCTGAGCTATATTCGCTTTTGGCAAATTTAAAATTTTTATTGTTAATATTATATCCACATTAATCATAGTATTCATACTATTTTATATTTCGTCAATTTTTTGTATGATATAATGGAAATATAGAAATGTTGATAAAAACATCTACACATCAATAAAGATTTAATATATTTATCTTGAATTGTTTTTTTAGTACAATAAATAGGGTGAAGATATTTGAACTCATGACCTGTTGGAGATATTTGAACTCATGACCTGTTGATCAAAGACACGTGTCAATTACGGTTGAGATAAGATGATGTTAAGCAGTTGAGCCAAGTAAGATATATTTTTTTATCCAACTTTTCAGTTAATTGTCATATTTGGTTATTCCATTCAAATGAATTACTCAAATTTAATTTAAATTAGAAATGAACTTGACCTGCGTAGTTATGAGGAAATATTTTTACATTGTGAGACAGGTAATGTTTGCAATTTATTAAATCTTTAATTTCTCATGAGATTGTATCATAAAGAATGATGTAATTTATGTCTCTCATAATGTAAAAATTAATGTCGAGCAAATTACACTTTGATCTCGAGGTTCGGACCTGATTTCCATTTGTTCCTTGAAATTTTCAAAACCAACATTTTAGATCATTGATGTTTGAATCTAGTACAAATATATCTAGAAAAAAAATAGTTTGTGGCTAAGATTTTGATAGGTTTATAGATCAAATTAAACTAAATCTATTGATGTGGTAGTTAATATGTCGATGTCGATTTTATTGACCTCGTTGGATCCACCTTCATTTTCAACTCACTCGATCGAAAACGTCCCAAAAGAAGTAGACGACCTTACCAGTGAACATCTCATTCTCTGTTAGATTAGATCACTTGATCATATTAATTGTTACGCCTATCTTTCATTAAGTCAACCATAGGGTAATTCAAATTTAGTGACAAAATAGAAAATGTTACTTTTGAAAATTGAAATAGCAAATAGAAACAAATCCAAATCGATTGAATCGAAATTAATTCAAACTTAAAAAGAACCAAAATTATTTAATTTTTAAATCAGAAATTAAATATACCAAAAAAAATGTAATTTTCCCAAAAGAGTACTACGTGCAAATTTATGGGTTCAATGCACGGGACGTCATTTTAAGAATACATATATACATCTTATTTCGATGTAGAACCTATAGATACGTAGAAATGTTGATAAAATTGTCGACATGTTTATAAATATTTAATACTTGGTTATGGCGCTGATGTAGAAGCTGAATTTAGTTTAAAGAAAAAAACTATTTTACTCTTTACTGATTAATTTTTCGTCCAATCCTTTAACAAAAAGTCTAGATTTTGTTTGAACATGCCCCTTCAAACATTTGTTATAAAAATGATACATTTGCTCATAGGGTCAAATTTTTTGGAAAAGATATTTGTTGTCCCTAAATTTTCACTTATGAGTTATTTTGATCTAGAGTTTTCAAAACTTTGATGAAAAAGATAATTGCATTTGCTAAATATTTTTTCTTCTTTACTTTTTCTTAATTGAAAAAATAAAGAAGCTTGATTTTTTTTTTAAATGCTTTTTTTTCCCCAAAATTTTTATATAATTTTGGAAACATAAAAGATGAGAAATAGGGTTCCGCTTGTTTTCCAATGGGCGGCTGCAGCCTGAGCAGCATTTAATATTATAATTTCTTTTTTTTAATATATAACAAATCGATCGGTTCGGTAGGAAATAATATATCCGACCAAACCAACCGACTTTGAGTCGGTTTTTTCTTTTGAAAAATCAAACCGATTTCGATCGATCTTTTTGTTAAATCGACCGACCGACCTCGATCGGTCGGTTTTGATTGATCGGCTCGATTTTTCGTCTCTCAATGCTCACCTCTAGTATAAACTTACGTAAAGTCCCCTCTTGCTATTAAACAAGAAAGAACATAAATAATTAACAAACGTTAAAATTCTCAATAAAATTGGAAAGGAAGAACGAGAACATTATCAAACACACCTTTAATTAACACATAAAAGTAACATTATCAAACATATTAAATGTTGAAATTTTCCCCCTTCTAACATTGATGCACTAAAAACTGAAAATTAATTATTTTTATAAAACAATTGACTCATTAAAAATGTAATACACAAATGATAACATCAAAAAACTATCATCATTATTGTCTTTATAAAAACTTAATTGAAAAAATAAATCCAATAAAAAAATGAAAGTGAAACTTCGACCAAATTGAAGAAATATTAAGAACCAATTTGAATTCTATTTATCCACTTGAATCAACCATTTGACATATTTGTTTCTTTCAAATATTTTTATGATGTGGTAAAAATTATTTTTAATGTTTTTATATTTTAAATTTGAAACTTTAAAATACTGAAATATTAAGAAAAAAAAGATAAAAGTTATAATTAAAATTGATAAATATATTATTAATGTTATAAATTTATTTCATTTTTATTAAAATTAAAACTTTCAAAATATAATATATTATAAATTATATAAAATTATTAAATAAGAATAATACGAAATTATAACATATACGTTATATTAATCAATGATATTTTAGACAGTAACACTAAATATAAAAATCAATATGAAATACATATAATACGAACTCTTTATACTCTTTTTTTTTATTATTATTATTGAAACTTATTTTCGTATCACCAACCAAATGCACCTAAATGACTAAATTACAAATTTAGTCAAATCAAAATATGACACCTGGCTAGTTAATCAAATGTAACATTTTGTCCTTTTTTGGTTAAAAAATGAAGGAAAAAAAAAGGGACTTCATTTTTTTAAAAAAATCAAAAAATGATTATAAAGTCCCAAAGAAAAAAAAATATTATGCAGTGGAAGAAGATGTAATATTTCGTCAGAGAACAGAAAGAAAAAATCTCCGGTCTGGCGAATTGGTATGCACATTCCTCAGGCAAACCGCCGGCCGGGCGACGATGCTCAGTCGCCGGCGACGGCGACGGAGAGGCCCGTGGACATCATGACCTTGAACTCGTCGAAGCTGATCATTCCGTCGCCGTTGCTATCAACGGCGCTGATCATCTGCCGGCAGTCGTCCACCGTGCAATCGTCCCCCAAACTCCTGAGCACCTCGTGCAATTCCTCGGCCGAGATCGATCCGTTGCCGTCGATATCGTACACCGAGAACGCCTCCCTCAGATTCTCCAACAGCTCCTCCGGATCGATCTCCTTGGTGTTCAATTCCACGAATTCGTTCAGATCGATGAACCCGTCGCCGTCCGCGTCGAATTCCTCGATCATCTTGGCCAGATCCTCCTCCGTCGCGCGGTGCCCTAGGCTGCTCATGATCGAGCCTAATTCCGCGGAGGAGATCTTCCCGTCGCCATTGACGTCGAATTTCTTGAAAACCTCCTCGAGCTCTGCGATCTGAGACTGAGATTGAGACTGCTGCGAATTCGCGGAGGAGGATCGAGATCCAAGCCTGGCGGAGGCGGTGGAGACGACGATCGGAGATTTGATGGAGGCGTACGACTTCTTTTTGCGGTAGAACAGAGATCTGAATCCCATGGTTGATTCTGATCTGCTGCGAATTAGAACAATCGAATCGAATCGAATCAATCAATCGAGAAGAAGACAGATTTCAGAGGCGAATTGAAACGGGAGGATTGAGGATGAACGGGAAGGAGAAGGGAAACATTTCGAGGAACTCAGGGGATTTGGGGGATTCGGAGTTTTACAGAGTGGGAATTTCCAAATATATATATGATTGGATGTAGAGAGAGAAAAGCTTAACGAATGGCTCCAATGGAGGAAGCCATGGACGATGAATTGAATTGAATTTGTGTGTATCATGAAGCTTGCCACTAATTGAGGTTCACATTTATTCCTAACTTTCCATTTCATTCATTTTTTTTAGTTCATATTTGGTGGGTGAAGCATGCCTCTCACAGACACTATCACATGTGTATGAATTTGATAACTAAATGATAAATCAACCTTTTTATAGTATTACATAAAAAAAATATAGACATAATATTAATATCAATCGCTTTTAACTTATTTTAAAACATGTGTGATTATTAAAATGTGTGCTTATTCCAAAGAAAAATAGTTCTAAAGAAGTGTCAACTAGAGACCGATTAACCTATAGAATATAAAATTAATATAAAATTCCACTTTATTAAAAAATAATATAAAATTAATAAATTTTCAATTTACAAATGTGATGTTTGCCTTTCGCTAGTCACACTAATGGAATTTTAACTCAAAAAATGTTTTAGAACTATTTTCCAAAGATTTTTTTACCTATTTAAATAGCATCAAAGATAGTATCTGATTTGAGGGCAAGGTTACATGCTTCGAGCATAACCGTAAAATCTCCCCTGAACTATTTTCTTATGATTTAAAAAGTTGGAATATGAACAAGTTTACTTATTACATTCAATAATTATTATAATTTCTAGTTGTATTATATTTAATTTAAGAATATCAAGAATTTTGAAATTCAATTAATAAAATAGTGAATAAAATAGTGTCATGAAATTTTTTAAAATATATATTACTTAACCATCCCTAAATCCAAAAGCAGAGTTTGGTAAATTTAATTCATATATTAGATATCTAACATTATAGGAAACTATACTAATTACACTCTAAATCAGTAACTTCATCCCAAAGTGCCGGCAGAAAAAGTGGTTTTATTTATTAAAAAAAACTTTTTTTTTCAAAAGTCATCCCAAACACACTATAAATCTCACCCAATTTAAAAAAAAGATAATGCACCCGTTTTAGATGGACAATCTTACTAAAGGTATATTTTCTTTTTCCTACTATTTTTGAAACGTTCATTTTTTCCATAAGTTGATGCAAACACGGACCACCAATCAAATTTCTTAGTCAGGTAAAGTTTTAGTCTTTGAAATTAAAAAATTAATAATGATTTTTATATTTATTTTTGTTTTCCTTTTAACAAAGGAATAACGTGGGTTTTAGGATGTGTATATGTTAACGTGCACATATATTGGAACCATATAAATTGATTGAGGTAACTATTGAGTAAGAACATATTAGGTGGCAAAATAATTAATGGCAATGACTAATATAGTTATTTCTTAAAAGTTCAAAAATTAAAATAGATATTTTGAAAATTAAAAGGCTGAAATAGTAATTTTAAAAAAAATCTATAGATTAAAATAGATATTTGAAAGGTGAGGACCCAGAGGAAACAAGATTAAATGAAATATTTCCCGTCAAACCATTTTTTATAAATTATTTTCTTAATTCAAAATTTTCGTCCACGTGATTATTTGGCATGTGCTTGGCATAAAAAATACCATTATTATTAGGGTTGAGCGTCGGTCGAGATCGGTTTTTTACCAACCCCGATGTCGAAAACCGACATAATCGGTCTCGGTCGGTCGGAGACTTTTTCTTTTTACCTCTCTGTACAAACCCGACGTTTAACCGACGTTCGATCGGTCGATTTGGTCGGTTCTTAGAAGAAATCAGCGCTGTTCAAAATGAGTGCTGTGTGATTGAAATGAGGGAAGAAAAATAAGAAGGGTAAAGGGAAGAGTCGAAGAGAGGAAGAAGAAGAACATGGAGGAAGAAAGAGAAGAAAGGTGGAGAGAGGAAACATGAATGAAAAGAAGAAATGGTATAAGAAAGAGAGTGATAAGTAAAAAAGAAAAAGAAGTAACGAGATAAGAGGGAGAAATTAAAATTGAAGGAATGGCTACTAAAGAGCCACGTAGGTTGGAGAAGAAAAATGGGTGAAAAGGTAAAATATAATAATAAATAAATAAAAGTATATAAAAACTTATAGATTTTTTTTTTCTTTTCAATTTTTCCACCCACGTGGCTTTCTATAAGCCATTCCCTCTTTCCTTTCAATTTATTTTTCCCCATCTTTTTTCCCTCTCTTTTTCTCTCTCCTACCTTCTCTCGTTTCTTCTCTTCACCTCTTACCCCCTTTCTTCTTTTGCATTCCATCTACTCTCATTTACCATTTTTTCTTTGTTTCATCTCTTACAGCTCTCTCATGGAATGCTCGAATGGAATTTTATTATTATTATTTTTTAATAAGTCGGTCGGTTCCTTTGATATTGGAAGAGTCGACTAATTCATCTTTTAAACCGACCGACCGACGTCGGTTCGATCGGTTTTGATCGGTCGGATTGGTTTTTCGGTCTTCTATGCCCACCCCTAATTATTATTTCCAAGTGAACTAAAAATGGTAAGAAATTGTTGGGAAGATCCAACTCCCTCTTGTTAAAAAGCCTTTTCAAAATTCAGAATCTTCAGATATTGCCAAGTAAAATAATCAAATCAAAATAAAATTAAACTATGTTAAATTAACTTTGGATCATTTTAGAATATTTTTGTGTAATTTAAAAAAAGTCACCATTGAGATTTATATTTACAATTAAAAACCTTTTATTAAAACAAATTTACAGGTATAATTCATGAAACTTAGTGAATGAAGAAATTCATGTTAATATTTTGATCAAAGAGAAATACAAACGTTTAAAAAGTAATCATCATTAAAATGAACAAAACTTGAAATAAGGACTGAAATGAAAATTTTGAATCAGACCAAAATAAACCTTGGCACCAAAAAATTGGCAGCCAACAACACATAATTGGTTGTAATATAAAGTCATGGTTTGGTTATTTCAAGATAACAACAACAATATATTGAGCCTTAGGCCATCCAAAGTCGAGTACTCTCTTTTGTTCTCACTCCTTCATATGCATTGAGAATTTTTCTTCCCTAAAAGTAAAGTTTTGAAAATTACAATTTTTTAGTTGGAATATATGTTGAGTTATATTCAGATTAATATATTAATTTGTTTTTTAGTGGTTGAGATTTTTATCATGTGATTTCAATAGAGAAATTATTCATCAACATTCAAAATCAAAAGATGAGCCCGTGCCTAAAGCAATTGGGGGAGCTTGCTTTTAATTTTTAAAACAAAATTTATATATTTTATAACCCTATTAAGGCCTTCGTCTTATTGTTGATTATTTAATGAGATTCTCAAGAGTATAAGTAAATCCTCCCATCAATGTGGTTCTCTTGCCATATGTCCTTGATATCATAATTGATTGTTTAAAGAGTAATACAAAACTTAGTAGACACACCTTCGAAAATTGAACGACAAAAAAAAAAAATACTCCAAAGGATTAAATTGAAAACAAACCATATTAATCAACCTGTCCGATTAATTTAATCATCACTACACTAAATTCATGAAATAAAACTATCATATTTGCAAAGTTGTTTGTAACATACAAACATAACATGTGAAATATAGGGAGAGTTTAAGAATTCAAACTCTGTAATGGTTGGGCAAAGATTTGCCGTCCAGTTCCTTATTGAAGAAGCGTGTTATGTAATCATTGTAAGTGAACTGCCTATAAACCGCGGGCGTGTCCCGCGAGATTAGCTCTGGGAATGGGCCGTACAAGTTGTCTCTGATTCGAGGGTTGTAGAAAACTGCGACTGATACTCGCGCTTCTGACTTGGAATTTGCCAGAACCCTGTGCTCCACGCTCTTGTACACGTCATTTGACGCAATCTATTTAAACCATTAAAATAATAAACGAATTTAATAAAATAATTGTTTCAGAATCGAGATGCTGAATATTTTAATAGGTCTGTCAGAATCTAATTTATGATTCTTTTAATATTTGAATTGTTGTTCACCCTATTCGAGAGATTTGTAATGGTATAAAATAATGTAAACTGAATATTAAATACATTATTCAAACTTGAATAGATAAATATAACTA
This sequence comes from Momordica charantia, assembly GCF_013281855.1. NCBI lineage: Eukaryota > Viridiplantae > Streptophyta > Magnoliopsida > Cucurbitales > Cucurbitaceae > Momordica > Momordica charantia. The sequence continues at coordinate 23,506,083 of NW_028275167.1, read as the reverse complement.
ACTCATTTATAAAATTTAGCTTTAAATATAATTTCAGTCTATATACTGTATATATATATATATATTTTTAGTTACTTTCAAAATATCTATTTTAACTAATATACTTTAATTTTATTTCATTTTAGTTCCTATACATTTAAAACGAGTGTTTTGGTATCTGTATTTTTAAAATGGACTATTTCAATCCTTGTTTGTAAAATTTTTATATAAATTTCATATACAATAGAAATCTTTTAGGATAATCTTATAGCTATATCTTAAGAATTTTTGTAAAAGGATAGAAACCAGATAGACATTTTGTAAATACAACTAAGATGAATAAAAGTTGAAAATATAAACGCATAAATTGATGTTTTGAAAGTATAAACACCAAAATGAACTAAAGTCGAAAGTAGAGTGACTAAAATAATAATTAATTTATATTATGATACTTTCTCAAGTTAACTTTATCCAAACCAAAATAGGCATTAAGTCCGAAAATTAAAACAATTCGTTTATGCTATGAAATATATATAAATTTTTTATCATAATTAAAAAATAGATATTTTTTAAAATTAAAAAACCAAAATGAAATGAACTTTTGACGAGATTGGAACCTATTTTAGCCATGCTTTGTTCTATTTGGGATTCAATTGACAATTTTGAAATTGAATGTGGGATTTAATTAAGTTATAGAATTAAAATCAAGATAATTATGTAGTAGATTAAAATTATTTTTTTTTTAAAATTGTATAATTATTGTCCACCGAAAAATAGTTAAAAATGGTGAGTCAATAATAATATCTCGACTAGTGGGTTGGAATTCCATCTCTCTTTATCTGATTTTTCTTCAAAGCTTACGCTCTTATTTTCTTTGGTAGGCAGTCAATGCTTGACTTTTTTGGCTGCTTGAAAGCTTCACACTTTCTTGTGTTTATTATTTTAATTATTGAGTTATGTTTTATCTTTCTTTTTTTATTTTGTCAAATCTATATAAATTTTTAAAGAAAAAATAGTGCATAATGATTTGAAGGTTTTTTCTTAGAGTTCAAAAATCTTTTCATCATTCTGTCGTATGTTCAATAGTAACATTTTGTGTTAAAGCATTGTTTGGGCAACTTTTTTCTAAAACAAGTTTTAATTATTGTTATTCTAAAATAAACTTTATAAATATTATGCTCAAATAATATTAATGTTACTCTAAATTTATAGGTTGGTTATATTTTTTGGATTAAAATATCATTTTGATTCTTCGATTTTTGTTTATTTTCGTCTCTGTACTTTTAAATTATAATTCATTTTAGTCACTGTAATTTCAAAAAGTTCATTTTAATAGCTCTATACTTTTAAGAAATGACTCTGTTGGCAAACTTTCAACACAAATTCTACCTATATTAAAAATCATTTAATATAAAATCATTGTATTTTGTGTGTTATAAAAAAATGAGATTAAAAATATAATTAAGAACAAAAATGACCCCTTTTTTAAAGTCTCTGATAAAAAAGGAACATACATAAATCAAAAAATAAGTCATCAAAATAAGTCATGAGAAGTAACAAAATCCAAAATAGTATTTGTGAGAAATAAAAATATATTTTGCAAATAGTTTCCAAACAACTTAACTCGCTCATTTTTTTCTAAAACAAAAAAAAAAAATTTTCATTAAAAAAAAAACCGAACCCATCCCCATAGCCAGAAGTTACCTGAAGCAAGTCCCCAATATTGATAACAAGAGCGCCGGCGACTGGCTCCACATCGACCCAACCGCCGCCGTGCCGGATCTGCAAACCGCCGATATGGTCCTGCAGCAACACCGTCAAAACTCCCGGATCCGTGTGCGATTTAATCCCCACCGTCAGATCCGGCTGCGGACAGTATGGATAGTAATGCCCAACCATCATCCTCCCTTCTCCGTACGTCGCCTCCTTCAGCCGCCCCGGGCTGAGCCCTAGCCCCTCACACAGCACCTCCTCCAACAAATATCCCAGCCGCTCCGTCTCCGCCGCCCACTCCGCCACCGCATCCCGGCAGATCGCCGGAATATTCTCCGTCGCCGCCGCCACCGGCCCCAGCCATATCTGAATCGTGTCCCTCCAGCTCGCCGCCCTCGCGTTGAACAGGTCGATGTTCGACAGGTACGACACTCCCGTCTCCACGTCCCTCCGGTAGTACGGCGCCTTCGCCTCCGCCGGGAGCTCGTGGAAAGCCCTAACCGAAGCGATTATCCCGTCGAGGACTCTCTGCGGGACTCCGTGGTTGACGATCTGGAAGAATCCGAAGGTCGATGAGGCGCGCCGGATCTGGTCGACGATTGAGGGGCGGAGGTCAGGGGAATCGATGCCGGAGAGGTCGATTGTCGGGATGGCGACGGCGGATGGGGATTTAGGGCTTCGCTTGAGATCGGAGAGAGTTTCCGGCGGGTGGATGAAGATGCGAGGGATACGATTGACGCCAGCGTCGAGAAGGCCTTTGACGCCGGCCTTCGATTCGTCGAATTGCTTCAATTCCGTGGCTCGATCGAAATCGGCGCTCATGTTTAGGATCTGAAATTTCTTGTTCGGAGTTCGATTAGGGTTTTTCGAGGGGGCGGTGACCGGAAACGCAGAGAGGGGATTTGAGTAGCACAGGCTATGCATTGCAGAGGACGAAGAAGGAGAGGAAAATAATAACGATTATAATTAAATATAAAATATATATAGGTAAATTGAATTATGATTTAAAATATAACATATATTTTGATATATTTTGTATTATGTCTAACAAATTTTTAAATTTTAAGAAAGTGTTAACAAGGTTTCTAACTTAAATTATTGACTTTCAATTAAGTGTCATGAATAAGAATCTATTATTAGATATAAAATTAAAAATTTGACCAATAGAATTTAAATTAAAAGTTAACAGATAGTGTGATACAAGAAAGTTTAAAAATTTTTTAGACATTTTTTATAATTCGAGAATTTCGTGTCTAACTTAATAGATAAACCACTTATTACTATTTTAAAATCGATGGTTGAAGTAGATTTAAGCCTAGCTCAACTGTATTGAGTTCAAAACTTTACTCTCACAATGTTATACTCAAAAGAATGAAACAAACAAAGTTGATGATTTGATCTCTGGCAAATTAAAAGAAATTAAACTTTGCAATTTTTTCCTTATTTTTGTCTAGAAAAACAATATTTAGGTGCCATGGGATCAAGATTCATATTTTAATGTCCACCATTAAATTTTTAAAATTAAAATATTATTTTGGTTTCTATACTTTTAAAAAATTATTATTTTTGTCCTCATTTTCAAAATTTTAATATAAATTCAACCTATAAAAGAAACTCTTAAATATAAAGTCATTGTTACATTTTAATAAATATACTAAGTGTAGTATCGTGTTGAAATTGTCATTAAAAATGAGATTAAAAATAGAATTAAGTGACCAAAATGATTTATTGGATTTATCGAAAGATTAATACTAATATTAATATTTTTTATAATGCTACAAAAATGTATAAACACAAAACAATGTTGGTGAAATTAAGATTAGCGGGAAGGTTGGACACGTCACTCAATAGATGACAATGTGATCACGGCAAGAAAGGCGAAATTACGAAAATCGGTGACCGTAGTAATTTTATTTTCCATTTGACTTTTTATAGTAGATGACTAGTCCATGAGATTTGTCACATATAATTTTTTAGTTTTCTCTGATTGGATATTAAAAAGAAAAAAAAAATTACAGGTTTTGAATTTTAAATTAAGTATCACAATTAAAGTATCTAAATCAAACAACTCTATAATTTCTATAATTTATTTAGAGAAATTGGTGTGGATAACAAAAATCTTTTATCTATTTTAAAATATATCACCTATTTTTAAAATTTCTAAATATAGTAAAAATTTTCATTTATATGAATAGTATATCAGATAATCATATAACTAGTATATTAGATACTCATATTAGTAATATATTAGATTTATATCACATACATATTGCATAGATACTCATATCAGCAGTATATCAGATATATATTTTATATATATTGCAAGTATATCAAATGTATATAACATACATATATCTATAGTCAGATATTTTATAAATATATTATAGATATTTTACAAATATATATCATTTGGGTAAAGTTATCATTTTAAAATTGGACTTTTATTTTTTTAAGTAATGTATTTGAAAAAAGTAAATGTAGTTGCTATTTTGCTAATTTTACTAAATGTTTTTGCCATTTTGCAACTGAGCCATTTATTTATATATTAAATTTTTACATATCGTCTCTTCCTCTAGTCGAACACGAGTAAGATAATATTGGGATAATTTGGTCCTGAGTGATAGGGGCAAAACTATTGTGGCTAGCAAGGTCATGCATCTCGCCCCCCTCTACAACTCCACAAGAGTTATGTCTATTATTGATAGAACTTTTTTACGAGTTATCATTTTCTTTTCTTGCTAAAGTGCTAGTGCTCTCCTTATCTCTTCTTTCCATATATTCAATAAGGGAGTGTTATAGTATCGGAGTGTGTTTTGGTACAAGAGCGCACCCGTGTTAGATTTTCTTTCCTAGATGTATCAATTTTTACCTTAAACTTTCAATAATTTCAAATTGTAACTTTCTTTTTAGTACAATTCATGGGGGTGGGGATTCGAACTTTCAATCTCATGGTTTGATATATTTACCTTAATCTGAACTATGCTCTCATTGGTCATTAAAGTTTAGGAGTATTAATTTATTAAATTATTTATACTTATGGAGTATATATATGATTTTTATTTAATTTTTAGTTTTTTGAAATTTTAACCAATTTTAAGAAAGCAAATATCAGATTTTAGAAAGCTTTTTCTTTTTTTTTTTTTTTTTGTTTTTTGTTTTTACTTTAAAGAAGATTTGGTTACGAATAAGATTTCAAGAAATGAAAAAGTAGGTGAGAATAGAAAGAAACTCTTTTTTTTTTTTTCGAAAGAGAAATGTAGAAAGAAACTAATCAGAATAATTATGATTATGATTTTTTTTTAATAGAAACATTTTGAGGGGGTCTCTAGAAAATCATTTTGATACATAGGAATAATTTATAACGTGTACGTTATAAATAAGGAACATGAAAAGGACATTTCACAAATTGGTACACGTGTCGTGTACTAGGGTTTTAGGCAGCACAGGGAAGGGTAATATCGTAATTTCAACTCCCATAAGTTTAAAAGCCAACATGCGACCTGAGCCACAGACCAGACTGTTTTGTCTTATATCCATAGTTGAAATTGTAAGCATAATTAGTAGATTTCCTCATCTTCTCCCTTCTAAGTAAACGTACTTTAGGGAGAATAGGGTCAGCACGAGCAAGGCGACCGCTTAATGTCGCTGTTCTGGAAAGAAATCATATTTTTTCTATAATATATAATATTGATATCTACTTAATTTAGTTTTCAATTATAAATTAAATTTAAATTCTTAAATAATTTACTTATTAAATTTTATAATTTTTTAAAATATTAAAAATGTACACTACTGAAAAAAACATCCACAATTAACAAGGTCTCTCAATTTTGATTGGTTTATATTTCAAATTTGTTAACATCTTTTTATTCATGTTCCTTTCAAATTTCTTTAAACATCTCAACCCATTAACATAAGTTCGGTGGGAGACCTTTCCTATTTATTTATCTTTTTATTTATTTTTTTCACCACCAAAACTTTTCTTATCTAAAAAAACTGGATAAATATATTAGTTACACTATTTTTAGGTTGAATTCTCACCCTCTCCCTCTCTCTCACCCTCAATCACTCTCAAATCTCAAATTGTCATCTTGACATTCTATGTGGTCTCAAAAGATTATCAATTTTTAGAGTAGAAATTGAAGTTTTTATTTCCTCAACTCAACCTAACGACCTCAAAGTTTCAAGTTTTTTTTTTTAAAATTCTTTTACTTTTTTCCATAAATTATTTCATATTGTTGATGGCTCAAAACCTAATATCTAAGATTTGTTTAGATTTGCTTACTTAGAATCTTAATATGTCTACAATAAAATATGGATATGGATATGAAAAGCTAGAAGAAAAGAAGAGGAGAAAAAAATTGAACCTCAGGTGCTCTCGATAAATTTGTAATTGGAAGTAAAAGTAATAAAAATGATAAATAATAGAAGAAAGGATAGGTATAGACAAATCAAGAGATAAATTTTCAAAATTAAGATTAATCGTATTTAAGATGAGCTATGCCACAAGAGAGATTAAATGGATTAGTCATATTGTTTATTAAAAATGATATATCAATGAACTTATATTATCAAAATTTAATACATAATTTTGCATCTCAAAAAGTAATAAAAAATAAAATTTACATGATATTTTTCATAGTAAGGCCTCTTAATCAAAGTTTTGTCTAAGGCCTCGTATAATCTCGAGCCGCCCCTAGGAAGAAACTATATCTAAAGCAATCTGATCAAGCTAGGTTACTCAAAGAATCTCATCGTTTTTTAGGACTGATTTGAAATGATAACTAAGTTTATAGTCTTTCGGATTCTAATTTACTCATTTATAATTTCTTTAGTTAAATTTTCAGTGGTTAAAAAAAAAAAGACCTCCGATTGTAGTAGCATAGTTCACGGTAATTGGCGTATATCTCAAATCAAGAGGTTGCGAGTTTGACTTCCACCCCACTAAAAAAGAAGTAGTTTTTGAAATGATGTAATTTTGTTTTTTTTTTTTGAAGGAAAAGGGAAATATCATCAAGCAAAAGCCTCGGGGGCTAAGGAGGAAGGGATATTACCCTTTACAACATCTAAAAGCCACAAAGGGAAATTGGTAAACCATGAGACAATGGGTAAAAAAAGAAAACAAGTTTTTGCCAATAAATGCGCAGGCTTGTTTCAAACACGAGGAATGTAAAGGAGTGAAATAGCAAAACTTTCCACATCCAGCAGCCAATTTACCTCATCTTCGATGGTAGAGATTTCTCATTGAATGAGCTCTAATAGCAGCCAAACAGTCGGGTTCCACTGGCAAATGGTGGCAATGCATGGCTTGAGCAAGACGAAGACCTTCGAGAATGACATTAATTTCGGATAATGAACGGGTAGGAAAATCGAAGATGCGACAATAATCTGATTGCTATTGTCGCGAAGGATGATGTCAAGACATGTTGATGAGATCTGACTATTACAAACGGAATCGACGACAATTTCATCTTCCTACAATTAGTATTTTTTTTACTGCATTTGCTTGAAAAAAAAATCTTAAAATAAAACATTGTATAATATACTTTGTGCTAGGGGTAAATTTGTGCAAATAAAATTTCAGATGGTATACAAAACAATTAGTTTACCATTTTTACAATATCTAATACTTTTTAGTCATTTAAATGTGTTGCTCTTCTTTTCGCGCTTAGATAGAGAATTTGGATTTGAGAGGAGTAGATTTGGGTAAGTAGGCTGAGTTGCAACCTTGAAGAATAAGTTTTGGGTTATTGTCAAAATTTATAAGTGCAAAATGAATGGTCAAACTCAATAATGCATTTTAAAAAATAGTCAAACATATCAGATATTGTATAAATGGCTAAGCGATATAATTATGTAACAAATTAGGTATATATGCTTAATTTTAGGATTTATTTGATAGAACCAATAGCAAAAACAATGGACCTTAATTTAGAGAATCAACTCTATCTAATAAAATGATCAATAGTCAAATTTAAACAACCTAAATCTAATTTAAAATTGGTATTGAGAGTAGATTTTGAAAATAGATTTTAAAACCATCATGGGATGACTCAAGTGGTTAATGAGGGCCAATGACGTAGAGAGAATGCGTTCAAACCATGGTGGCCACCTACCTAGGATCATTGTCGCGTATCTTATTTGTGTGTGTTCAACATTCAAAAAGCTATACCAACTTCGATGATTTATATCTCTCTAACTTTTTGTTGTTTATAGCTAAATCAGATGTTAAATTGAAGGTTTTTGAAAGAGCTTTTCAAGAACATAAAGATTGCAACCATCCAAGATCTGGAACAAAAGTTGTCGGCGATTAAAGAGAAGGTGTTCACGCAGAAAACTTTCTATATTTGGAGTTGGACGATTTTGGAGATTTTTTTTGAGCAATCAAATTTGAACCAAATCGATTTATTTTTGGCAAGCAGTTTTTATTGGTTTAACTTTAAACTAAAAATATTTATAGATTATTTTATCAACTTTGGACAACCCTAAAGGAGTACAACCACCACACCCCTGGGTCACCCGAGAGAGCCATTAGTGCAGCCCCATATTTTCTTTTAAGAGAGCAGCCCTCCAAACGATTTCAAAACCATTTGATAGCCCACATACGTTAAGTACACTCGTTGTACTTTCATTTGTCACTGGTTTGAGCCTCATCCGAGTCGTATACAACATGTACCCATACTACAAGAAATATATGTTTCAACGACGAAAAAAATTAGTGGCAAAAAACGCGTCCGTCACATAATATGGGACGCAAAGTGTTTTCGTTGCTAAAATATGCGACGAAGTAACTTTGGTCGCATATTTATGGGACGCAAATGATTTCGTCGCATAAATATGCAGCAGCATGAAATCCCTAATTTCTAATTTCTCACCATCGCATCTCCTTGCTCTCTCTGTTCGCCACCCTGTCCCTCTACTCTCTCCACCGTCGGTTGCTGTTGCCTCACCGCCCTCCTCCGATTCGACTTCACGTGCTGCCACTGCCGCCCTCTCTATTCTCTCTTCCCGCCTCTGCCTTGCCATCGCCTCGCCGCCGCCCTCTCTACTCTTTCCCCACCGCCTCTGCCTTGCCGTCGCCTCGCTGTTGCCCTCGTGAATTTCTCTGAGGTTAGTTCACTTGGAATCTCTATCACTCGTTTATTTCTTGAGTTTTAGTCTTCCATCGTTGGTTTATTTGATTTCAATTTCAATTGAAAATTTTCAACTTACCATCGGGAGAGAGGAATTATGGGGGAGACGGTACTCATTCATGACCCAATGAGTCAGAACAAATGAAATTTGATAAAATCGTAGGTGCAAAATCAGAGATTATTCAGTTTTACCTTGACCGTGCAAATGGTCTATCCTTTGGAGTTCTAATTCCATAAGTTCAGCTTCTGCTTCCCGTTTTTGAGCTAAGCCCTTGTCCCATTCCAACTTTATCTCCTGAGAGGTAAGATCAAAACAAGCAGCCACAATGAGATTAGATAAAAGCATAGGTTATGGTAAGAACTTTATCTCCTAGGAAGGAAAATCATCACAAACAGCCACAATGAAATTTGATAAAATCGTAGGTTATGATAATAACTCTTCTCTAATTTCAGTCCTCCAAAATCACAATAAAATTAAGTTTACCAAAAGTCACATGTAGTGTTTAATGATGTTTCAGTAAGATGTTTACATATTCTAGGTCCCTAGCTTCTTTCCCTTTATCAATCAAGCTATTTGATACCCAGAGCATTCACAGAGAGCAGAGATAGAGCAGAAACAGTTAATATTACAGTCTAACCACTTGATAAAAGTAACGTAAAAGCACCCTGAAAACCAATTGACACTGTAACCCCCATAGCAATAGTAACATAGGACTCAAAATGATATCATCAAATTTTCAATTATTATTCTGAAGGATATCATCAAATTTTCAATGATATCATCAAACTGAATCTGAAGGATAGACCATCATATTAGTCTTCGTCATCCAAATTATTATTCTCTTAACCTTATGCTAATTACTTTATTATTTCGCCACAAAATGCTTCAATTTGATGCTATATATATATATATATATATATTGGATTTTGTGTTTGTTGGTTTGGTGGAGATCAAGCTATGGGAGTGAGTGAGGAAATTAAAGCAGGGACGACAAAGACTCGGTCTTTGAAAGAGAGAGATTGTGGAATCCAAAACTGCCCCAAAAAGAAGAGCAAGTTTGGATTGTGGAATCCGACATTTACAGAAATTCACATGGCTCTTGCCCTTGGTTTGGCTTGGCTTGATTAAAAAGTTGGAGAATCTATGCATTTTCACAAAATTCTAATGATATGTCTTTCTTCTTTTAAAACCCTATTCTTTTTTACTGAATCAACGCCTTTGAGTCTCAATAGCAGGAGACGCAACAACAATTAGAGAGAGCATTGGCAGCTGAAAGACAAGCGACTGAACAACAGCTAGAAAGGCAACGCCAAGAGTTTGAAATGAAACTTCTCGAAATGTATCAAACACTTGCGAGGGGAGGAAGTTCATCACATAGTAAAGTATGTTTTGAAGTTAGTTTCTTGGTGCTCTTGTTTTGCTCTCTAGTTTTAAGACTTTATGTATGTTTTGAGTATGTCTTCTGAATTACGTGTATGTTTGAAGTATGTATGATGTTTTGAATTTACTTATGTTTGAAATCATGATAAAGAGCCATGTGGGGGGAGGGGGGGGTATGGTTTAAAGGGTGTTCTCCGTGTTCTGTCTTATGATTTATGTATGTCAGAAGTATGTTACGATTAACTTATGTCTTCTGAATTATGCGTATGTGGAGTTATATCATGATGAAGAGCGAGACACGGGTTTTGTGGGTTTTAAGTAAGTGCATAAGTTCTTGATAGATTTTATGATAGTTGCTTATGTAATTTGTTTTTTTTATTCTTCTCGGGTTTGAATGAGGAAAATATAAATATTTTTTAGGTTTAATTTTATGAAATTAGTTGGATTTAGTATATACGTTTATTTGACAAAGGAGGGCGTGTTTGTGAAATTGGTTTAGTATATTTGTTTAATTTTGTTTATTAGTGTAGGCTTTAATACTTGTACTACAACAATAGTTAATGCAATTCTTTGTATAGGATCGATGCAACGATATATGGTGGAAACATATTTTGTAACCTTGGCTCGATTGGAGGGAGAATGTTATTTATAAATTTAGGTAGACATTTTGTTGTTTTAATTTTCAGAAATTTCATTCTATATATAGGTACTCTAATTGGATTGTTTTTATTCGTAGAAACTTGTATATGTTTTCAATGGCATATATTGTTTAATGAAATTCGTATTATTATCTAAGTAATTTTGCAAGTTGAATGTTTTAAATTTAGCGATGAATTTTGATGTCGATTAGACATTTGTGTTTACTTTTGCATAATAAGGAGAATTAGAACGAAAAAACAAGGAAAACTTGCAAAGGAAAATTGTAATGGGAAAAATATGGTCAGAATGCGACAAAGGCGTTTTCGTCGCAGAAGGGCAAATGCGATGCAAAAGATTTACATTGCATATGCGACGAAAATAAACTTCGTCGTATATGCAACGAAAATGCGCGTCCGTCGCATATGCGATGAAAAGTTCATTTTCGTCGCCAATATGCGACGAACGCCCGTTTTTGTCGCTTTACCTCTTCAGCGACGAAAATTCTTTCGTCGTCGATGTTCTTCAGCAACGAAAATTTCTTTTTAGCGACGAATGGATTAGTGCAGCCCTACATTTTCTTTTAAGAGATCAGCCCTCAGTCCATACTTGTACTTTCATTTGCCACTGATTTGAGTCCCATCCGAACCGTATACATGTACCCCTCACCCAAAGTTATAACTCTTGCTGCAAAGCCCAATGTTTTTGAAACTAGGTACAAAACAACTTCATTTCGGCATGTAAGTTTGATAGGTGGGCTAAAACAACGTTGTTTTTGCTTTATATAAATGACATCGTTTTAAACCCCATCGAGCGCTATTTTTTCCTTTTTTAGCATGAAGTTTCTGAACTGACATTAATGCAGGATTTTTAATGCCATTTCTAAACCGACATCATATATAAGTGTTAATATCAGTTATGAATTTAAACGAATACGATGTCGTTTTTCCTTTACCAAAACAACGTCCTTTTAAATCGAATCGTGCATGCATAATTTTCTTTTTCTACCATGATGTTTATTAACCGACATTAATTCGAATTATTTAATGTTAGTTCTAAACTGTTATTGTATATCAAATTTCTGGAAAACTAGGTGCTGACTCATGAAACCGACATCATTTAGTAAACTGACATTGTTTATAAATGGCCAACTGAATTGTTGTAGTGGTTTTTGTTGGTAAGAAAATTTTCGTGTGTGTTTGCACTACGAATTGGATTTTTGTACATCTTTTAGAGTAAATTTTTGTTTTCATTAATTTTTATTACAGTCTTTCATTGTTGAGCTTTGACTCCAATTTGTATATTTTTTACGAGTCTTAGTCACCAAGAGCATTAGGCTCAAGGTTTTTGCATCTTGTTTTCTTTGTCGTCATTCATTTGACCATATCATTCGGTTTTCTTTTCATTCTTTCCCTTATAGTATCATTTGGTATCTTTCATATTAATTGTTTTTTTTTGTTGTCTTTGGTATCATATATATATCATTGACCATCATTCAAAAAAAAAAAAAAAAAAGAAGAAGCATCGATCTTTCCTGAGACACCATATGAAAGACAAGTCTAGTCTATCCTTATGTTCGATGTTGCTTATGATTGTTGCATGTGATTTAAGAGATATAAATTGTTAAATTTGCTAGGGGACAAGCAAAAAGCCAAGTTTGGGGGTGTGATTTCCCTTATTTACCAAGGTAAAAATGAACCAGTTAGGTGCTTTTTTCTACTGTTTTACACTCAGAAACCGTATTTTAAGCTTGGTTTAGTGTCCAAAACCTTTCATTTGGGATTATCTTAGGTTATACATACATAGATGACATTTTTACATACTTTAGAGTTGATTTCTAGCGGAAATTACAAATTTGTGCAGAAAAAATCCAAGCTAGATGCCTTGTCCAATTCCGAGAATGGCTTTAATGTAAAACACAAGTTTTTGTGTGTTTTGAAGCTTCCCCAAGCCCCTCCACGTGCCTCAAGTGATCATAGTTTTTAGTTGTTGTTGTTTTAAACTTTGTTTATTTCAGGTTCATCATTTATCTTCCAGCTTGTTATTCTTGAGTTGTAAGTTTCATATTATTCAATTAAAACTCCAGCAAGTTCTTTGATATTCATCGCTCTCTCTCTCTCTCATTACGAAGTTGTAATCACACAATCTTGTGGAATTGACCGAGTATTGCTCCCCAATCTTGAAAGAGAACGGGTTAGGGTCATTCGGGTTACAACTCACCCATTTTCAGCTTGTTTTAATTATAACCATATTTTTATCATGCCACCTACTTCCATCAGCGTTCAATTATGTTTTTCCTATAAAGTCATGAGCTAAATTTATTTCCCCAAGCCCGGTTATGGATAATTAGCTAAAGTTTTTAAAAATCCAATAAGGCAAGAGGCGTTTTTCTCTTCTTTTATCATTTAAGGTTGTTTTACAAAATTAAAACTTGATTTGGCCAATTTAGTGTTTTAACCAAGCATTGATACATTTTCACAACTTTAATGATTTAAATTTGGAGAGAAATACTTTAGACATAAAGATTTTACTTTGGTAGCCTACACATAGGACCTCGACCTAAGGTTACGGTTATTTTTTATTAAATTAAGTTCAATTTTCTAATAGACATATTAGGGATGAACTTATACCTTCAAAATCACTTAGACATAAGAAGATGGCGAAGCAAAACCGATGAGAAATATCATGCGCCTAGTTGAAAAAAATTGTTGTATTTTAAGCTAATTTGAAGTAATTGAGCTTGGTTTATTGCATTGAGTCTTAAAATACCAAAACCAACATTATCCTTATTATTTGTTACCCCAAAATCAATTACAAAGTCACCGATCAACATCATTTTCATTAAAAAGACTTCAATTGTCCGTGTGGATCGATACTCGGAATACTCATTCCGTTTTACTGCTTGTGACGGGTGTACACTTGCGCTCTATCATTTATTTTCATTCCAAAATTCCAAACAAGTTTTTGGCGCTGTTGCCAGGGACTATTTGTTTTAGTCTTTATTAATTTTTACGATCGGTTTTTGTAATTGTCGTTTCTGTTCTCAAACAAATTTTATTTATATCCAATCTCGAAGGTTATTGTTCAATATATGAGCACATATTCATTTATGTTGTCCTTCGATCCTGAAACTAAAAGAATCTTTCGTAGGTTGAGAAGAGAACAGAAACTTCGAAACTGAAAATTTGAAAAAAAAAAAAGTAGGAAGATACTTTTATTCTTTCATACAAAAAGTACTTGAGATGGATTCCTTTTCACATTGGAATCCTCTAGTTCCATCGATGTTTCAAATGTAGCATAACCAAGCAATGTGAAGTAATTTCTCCATAGTTATTGAAAATCAATGTTCTTGTATATATTGTGGATGCAACCATCCATTTGATTATTGTCCATCCTATCCTAATTCTAATTATTTTGTAGGTCAACAACAAAACCAGTGGAACTCAGGCCCTCATCATTCGAACACCTTCAACCAAGGTTGGGGAGGTCATTCAAATTTCTCCTGGGAAAGACAATATAATGAAAATTATTCTCAACCTACCCAGCAATATGAGCAAACATTCCCATAAGAGTTCCCGATGCAGTATCGATCAACAATGGATGCCAGAACAAGTGCAAACGTCGCAAAGTTGCAATCTTGAAGAGATGATGATGGAATTTATGGCAAGAAATGATGTAGCAATATGCAACCTGCAGATCCGTCTGGGGCAGTTGACCGATGAGTGGAGAAACATTACACAAGAAGCGTTGCCGACTAACATGGAATCCCCAATGCAAAAAGAAGAGCAAAGTGAGACAGCGAACCCAGGGGGCGAGCTAGTTTATGAAGAACCAGAGCTCCTAGCAAAAAATGATGATCCAACAATCTTTAACGTGACCAACGAGGTAGGGAAGGAGAAAGAAGTCGAACCAGAGCAGTCGTTTAAGGTGATTGAACAAAAAGATGATATGAGGTAGCAATAGGCTGAAATCCAATGCTCGTAAATTTAGATCCACTCTATCCATTCCCTCAACGTTTTTTAGAAGAAAATCAAGATATACATAAGGGAGTGTTGAACATTCATCTCCAGAATGAAGAAAATGGATTAGAAAAGAAAGAGAATGGGATAAGTTCAAATGATGAGATTGTAGTAGGCTCAAATACACCACTTGCAACTATGGGATCACTCTCTCATTTCCCTCAAAATTCTTTTCACTTACTTATAGATATGGGACCACTCTCCTTTCCCTCAAAAGTTTTCTCAAGACATACAAAATGGGGAATTCACCATACATCTCATAGATGAAGAAAATAAAGAAACAAAAGAGGATGAGACATATGCAAATGAAGGATTTTATGTTGAAACTGAAGTCTCAATTCCCAAAAGCAATTGTAGAAAAGTATCAAACCTACCTCTCGAGCTGAACCATGAAGCATATTGGGCTTTAAAGAGGAGAAACTATGACATGGTTGTAGCTGAAAGAAGATTGAATGAGCTCGAGGAAATGAGTTGAAAGTCTGAAGCCTCCAAAAGTTCTTTAAAGTTAAATCTAGAGGAGGGAAGTTTTAGTTTACTGCTCGTTTAAATTCCAGTCTTTTATTTTTCTGAACTTTTTAATATGTGCATTTTCATAGTGCAAGATCAATTTTTCAAGAAAACCATAAAGAAAGGCACAAGTGCAAGGAGAGCCGCCTGACACCTTGGCTGGATTCTCAGGCTAAATGTTCAACTATAGATCCATTATAGGTGATAAATCAATTGGATCACCAAGAGAGTTTAAGACTACTAAGAACCAAACATTTTCCCATGATTTAGTAGGAAAAAATCATTTGAGTAGCAGTCTTAAAAGCATATGAGATTGTCAGGAGAATAACAAGACCAAATACCACCTTGCAGACGAAATTTGAGCTTGCACCATAAGGGAGTTTTCTTATCCCTACGTATATTTTTCTTATACTTCGTAATTGCTTTGTCAGGTAGATTGTTAGGTTTTAGTTTTTCTTTTTTTTCCTTATCCAAAGTTAGTTTATGTTATTTAAGTTAGTTTTCTTTTGTTTTAAATTTCAAAAATAAAACTATTTTCAATTGTAGATAGGTTACTTTGGCTAAGATTAAGGTTTTAACAAGTTGTTCGGGCGAAATTGTGAAAAATTGAAATTTTTTTAAAGGCGCTTGCCACCTCGGCCCGTTTTAAAAATTCGAAAAATTTTGATTTTAATTTTGGGAGTTAGTTTTGACTTGAAATAAAGGGGTGCGATAATTTTTTTTAATCAAATTTAGGAGGTTTAAAAAAAATAGAAATAAAGAGTATATGTGTTTTTGGCTTTATTTAAAATAAAGAGAAGTTTTTTTTTTTTTTAATTTTGTTGTTTCGTTTTCCAAAATGGGTTTTTGTTTAATTAAATTAAAATCTTAAACCCTAATTTAAAACAAAAAGGGACACATCATTACCTTATTCTTCTTCCCTTTCACGCAAAACAGCCCCCCTCTTCTCTTCCCCTTTCCGTTTTTACGGTTGTTGAAAAAAATAATAATAAATAAATAAATTTCTCCATCTTCTCATATGAGTCTTCTTCATCATCCATGACTTCATCTTCTCAAAACACTGCATTCCCCTCTTCATCTACCATAATACCCATAAGTTATCATCCCTCAAGCTCCCAAAATTTGAATGTTCAAACTCCCATCGCCCACATTTTTCGACCAGCAGTAGTGACTGGGGTTTCCGGCCGTTTATTGCTAACCCGACAGTGCCACAAGCCTCGATACACAACCAATATGATGGGTCATTGGTCTGGGCTCAAAACCCACCAACTTTGGGAGCATTTTAGCAGCGTTTTGACCCTCTTCCAGCCAGTTTTCAGCAGCAATTCGGGAATAATTTTTCTGGTATGTATCATTTGTTTCCTCCCAGTTTGCTACAGTTCACATTCTTCCAACTACCCAACTTTCCCGATAGGTCTTCAGCCTATTTATCATCAAAATAAAAAATTTCCCCTCCAAAATCATGCTGTCCAGCCGCAACATTTACTTAGATTAGGCCGAAATTTGTTTAATTATGCCCAAGTTCCCTCACCTATAGTTAGTACCCCTCCCCCTTCATCTCAATTTATGTTTTTAGGAGGGATGCCGATGAGTGGGTATCAACCGGGTCCTACGTTTTCACAAGTTCAGAGTTTTGGAATGTCATTGAGACCTCTTGAGCCTCCTTTAATACCCACTACTACATCTAACACCCGACCTTTACCCATCGAAAAGTTCATCCCTATGGCTCCCCCTTATAGTGCCCTTAGTAACCCACATCTTTCTTTATAACCTTTAGTACATAAGAAAGATCATGTGAATGCTGAAAATAAAGGAAAGGATATCCCAAGCAAAGAAGGCAATGTACATTTTGATGAATTGGGGCACCGACAAGAGAATCAACAGGGGAACATAAAGAGGGAAGTTCAGGGGTGCGTAGCATAGAAGTTGGTGAGAGTTTGAATGCAGACATTTAGGCAAGGCGTCTGCCTCCCTCTGTGACAGCGGTTGAAAATTCGAGAAAACAGGCCGGTTTAGTAGATTTATCTAGTGGAACGGTGAAGAGAAGTAGGGAGGATAATTTTCAGAGGTATACATTTAAGGAATGGGAAGTAGTGTTTGAAGATGTAAGGAGGTTGGCTAGTCAAATCGCTTGGAGAGCTTGCTATATGCAACCTCCTGTGCAACCATCATTTTGAGGAAAGTTTCATTATTTTTCTTATGCTTGGTTATATTGTTTTTTTTTTTTAATTTAGTTGCATGATATGTCTTGGTAAAAGGATATTGTGAATCTTTTCGAGTTGTTTCTAAGTTAAAAATGGAAATATGACCATCTAGTTTCTTCTTGTTTCGATTATGTTCTCATTCTAAGCCTTAGCGAAGTATAGTTCTTAAAAAAGCATGCTACAACTTTAATCTCATTTTGGAGTGTCTTTTCTTATTTTTCATGTCGATGATGATTCTTAAGAATTAAATAGACTTTGTTTTCTTTTGTTCGGAAAAGCCACGAGCCATTTGTGACCAAGTTCTTTTCAATAAAATGTTTTCTTTGCTTTTCTTCTTTTGAAACTTAAACTTTTTCAACGTTTCATGAAGTCGTTGTCCTCTTTTACCTTTATTTTTGCATTGCCTCTTCAAAAATCTTTTCCCAGTGAGGACACTGTCTCTCTTAAGTTTGGGGGGACAGTGTTTTATTTTTTTTAGAAAGAAAATGCTATTTTCCATTCTTGAAAGAATATGCTATTATTTTTGCGAAAAAGAGTCACTAGAAAGAAAATGCATATAAAAAGAGTTTTTGCAAGAAAAAAAAGTAGAAAAAAAAAGTTTGCAAATAAAAGAGTCTTCGTTCTTTGTGAGAAAAAAAAAGAGTGGGGAAAAGATTTAAATTGTGAGAGAAAAAGAAGAGAGGTAAGGAAAAAAAAGTGGCAAGAAAATGTCTTTATTTTTATCACTGTAGACACTCGTTGTAGCTTAGATCGAGTGGCGTAAGTAGCTTCGAAGGTAGCAATTGGGTCTAGTGTAACATCGTGCAACCCACCGTAGATATGTTATGACCTGTTGTTACCTAAAACGCCTCTACAAAGCTGTGGAGGAAATCCCCACAGAGGTTAGTAGCTATTCCTTTCAATATAAAAGTCGTAGGTGGAAAAAAAAAAGAAGCGGGCATATTCTTTAACACTGTTAAAAAGTTTTCGTGTTTTGAAATAGGGGAAGATTTTAAGAAACTTTTTATTATTTTGAATTTTTTTGGCTTATGGTAATTTGGCTTTTGAAGATACGAAGACGATAAGGTTGCGATGATCTTTCCTGAGACACCATATGAAAAGCAAGTCTAGTCTATCCTTATGTTCGATGTTGCTTATGATTGTTGCATGTGATTTAAGAGATATAAATTATTAAGTTTGCTTGGGGACAAGCAAAAAAGCCAAGTTTGGAGGTGTGATTTCCCTTGTTTACAAGGGTAAAAAGGAACTAGTTAGGTGTTGTTTTCTACCGTTTTACATTCAGAACCCATATTTTAAGCTTGGTTTAGTATCCAAAACATTTCATTTGGGGTTATCTTAGGTTATAGATGCATATAGGACATTTTACATACTTTAGAGTTGATTTCTAACGGAAATTACAAATTTGTGCAGAAAAAATCCAAGCTAGACGCCTTGTCCAATTTCGAGAATGCCCTTAATGTAAAACACAAGTTTTTGTGTGTTTTGAAGCTTCCTCAAGCCCCTCCACGTGTCTTCTATACATTGATGTTAGCCAATTCAGTTTTACTGCTTGTGACGGGTGTACACTTGCGCTCTATCATTTATTTTCATTCCAAAATCCCAAAGAGAGGGAGGAAGAAGAAAATATGGAGAAAAGTTTTATACGAAAAAATTCTTTCCCCTTTTTACATTTACCTTCTTCCTTTATCTATATGCCCCCTTTTTTTTTTTTCTTTTTGTAGGTCGTTGTCTTTCTGTCTGTGTCCCCTGCTCTTTAAATACACTATGTTCTAACGGTAACAAATGGGAGGATTAGAGAAAAGAGGCGAATGAGAGGAATGAGAAGATGTCACGTTACATGGCTTTGACGAGGAAGAAATCAAAAGGGAAAAACTATTTATGAAAAAGAAAATTATTCATTTAAAAAAATCTCAATTTATAAAATAAAAGTAAAAAAATCAAAACAAATCAAATTCTTTTTAAAACAAATATATTTTTTTAAAATTTAATTTAATTAACATTAAAACTTATGTTATTTTTAACTAAACAATTAAAATAATACTTAATAAAGTAAAATAAATAATAATAGAAAAATAAAATTAAGTCACACCATCTACGGCCTCTCCTCAAGGACATGCCCCAAGGTCAAGCCAAGTGCACCGCAAGTGCCATCGCGTGCCCATGCACAATAGTACCCGCGCAAACGCTCAACTCGCACACACCCCAGTGCGCGCGCTAACCACCCGTGGCCACCCACCTATAGCGCCAACCTCGTAGGCGCACAACCCAGCACGCGCCCCTACCTGCTAGCCTCGCATGGCACCACACCCCTGTGGTGCTAACCTTATAACGCATGCCACCTATGCGCTCGCATGCTCTTCGCCAATGCCCGTACATGTGTTGCCAGCTGCACGGCCCTGCTGCCACCAGCGCTCATGCACACACCTCCTACTGTGCGCCCCATGCCTTGCCACTAGCGCACCCCACATCGTGCCACCTGCACGCCCGCCTCCCTCATGCATGTGCCACTCCGCCAGCCCCTCAAGGACGCCCTATCGTTTGATACCGCCACCCTTTGGCTCCCACCCTTGGCGCCAAAACCTTGTTCCTTGCCGCCGAGTCTTTGAACATTTTAGGAAATATTTTCCTAATTTATTCCCAGAGCAAATGAGGAATGTTTTTTGTTTTATTTTATTTGCTTTTCAATTTTAGGCAAGATTTTACAATTTTAGGAAATTACCATTTTAATTTTTATTATTTTAATTTTGTTATTTCCTTGTAAAGATTATGGGTCTTGGCCTATATATAGGCGTGTTCCCCCTCTTTGCAAAAGAAGTTTAGATGAATAAAATTTGAGTTGAGTCTTTCCTTTGTGTGGTAGAACTTAGTTCTTCGTATTTTACCTCTCGGAGCATGCTTGTTTGATTGGTTATTAAACTCGTGGAGTGTTTCCGGCTCGATCATAGTGAGTATTTTGTCTGCTTAATGTAACGCTACAAAGGTAATTCATCTAACCCTCTGTCTTTCGGGTTGAACCACTTGTACGATTGGGTTCAAATGGCTTGTGGCTCATGTAGTCTAATACGCTTGGGATGTTGCGTATCCCAAACCAAATCATCAAGAACTCAAAGGGAGGTTACCATGAATACCGTAGAATGTGAGGATGTTCAGAAAAGGAAAAATAAGAAATTGAATGACACCGACTGAAAGAGGGGCGGGGGAGACTTTAGTGGGATGTAAGAGAAAACATGTTAAAGTTGACCCGACAAGGAATTTGTGTTCAGGTAAGGAGAAAGAGGTAAGTTGTGAACCTACAAAAAAATGTAATAAATTTAGGAATATTTGTGTTGAATAGTAATATTCACAAATTAGAACCACTAATCTTATTGTACTCATATGTTTTAGGGAAAAGGAAAGGGCCTAAAGGTAGTGGAGGAAGAACCTATTAGTGAGTTAATTAGTACGCTTCAATGTTTTGGTCTATACATATATTGACTTTCTATTTTTGATACTTCTTCAATTAGTATATACCATGTTTCGTTGTGATATAGACCTCCTAATTTTGATAATTGAGTTGCATTGTGATATATAAATGTATTGATCTCATAAGTTTGATGATTGAGTTGCATTGTGATATATACATGTATTAGTCTCCAAAATTTGATAATTGAGTTACATTATGATATATACGTGTATTGACCTCCTAATTTGAATAATTCTTGAATTGATATATACATGTATTAACCTTCTAAGTTTAGTAATTGAGTTGCATAGTTCTATATACATGTATTACCCTTCTAAATTTAATAATTCTTGAATTGGTATATACATTATTTATTGACCTTCTAATTTTAATAATTGAGTTGCATATCGATATATACATATATTGCCCTTCTAAATTTAATAATTCTTCAATTGGTATATACATTTATTGATATTCAAATTTTAATAATTCATCAAATGTTTTAAAGTATGACACAAAGTCTGATGAAGATCTCGATGAGATGGGAGATAGTAGAATAATGTCAAAATCATTTAAATTAATTCAAATTCAAAACAAAATAATTAAAATAATACCTTTAGGAAACAACTGAAAATCCACCTAATGTAAGAAATGAGTTTGAATTCAAATCAAATTTGTTAAGTGGTTGAGTATAAGAAAAACCCGAAAAACATGGAAAATGGTAAAGTTATAAAATCACCCTATTTTTTAAAATTCCTAAAATATACGTTAGTCATTTGTGTAAAATTAAAAACTAATGACCATTTTTTAAAATGGGTAACAAAATTTAACCACACACCTAAATTATCTAATTTATAAATTTATCCAACAAAAAAATGTCTATTAAGTGGATGGCTAAATTTTGCCACCCGTTTTAAGAAATGTCTATTAATTTTAAATTTTGCACAAATGGCTAAAGGGTATTTTAGGAGTTTTACAAAAAAACGTTGTTTTCCAACAATACCCTTTTCTATGTGTTTTTGGTTTTTTCTTATATTCGAACACGTAACAAACTTTGTTTTGAATTCAAAATGATTTTCCTACATTCAAGGGATTTCAAATTAATTATTTTAATTATTTTGTTTTGTATTTCAATTAACGATTTGTGTACAACAATTCATCTCTCATCTCATCGTTCTGTAATTGTTCTACCATATCTTCTTAATGTATATATACATATTTGCATCAATTGGTATATATACCTAACCACTAAGGAGTATATGCTGTCACAGGTTATTTGTATTCTTGTTTTCCTATTTCTGTATTATTTAATAAATCATATACAACAAAAGTAAATTAAAAAGTTGAAGACTAACAACTCATAAATCAAAACGATTAGGAAAATAGGTGATGTCTCTCAAATTTGTAGTCTTTGGGCGTGTATCGTCATTAGATTCAGTTTCTTAAACTTCTTTTGACGATGAGTTATTTTTTTTTTATGTTCATCGGTGGATTCATTATTCACTCTTTCATTATCTTCATTAGACTTTGTATCGTCCTTTAAAACATTAAAAAATTTATCAAAATTAAAAGGTCAATAAATGTATATACCAATTAAAGAAAAATCAAAATTAGAATTCAATACACGTATATATCACCATGAAACTCAATTATGTCAATACATGTATATACCAATTCAAGAATTAACAAAATACGAAAGTCAATACATGTAAATACAACTCAAATATCATAAGTAGAATGTCAATACATGTATATACCAATAATTATCTCACTGACATATTCTTCCTCAACTATCTTGAGACCCTTTCATTTTCCTGAAATATACGAGTACAGTTAGTTCAGTGAATCTAATTTGGAAATATTACTGTAAAAATTAACAAATAAGAAATATATAAACTACTACATCTATACATTTTTTTTCACTTTCTAAGTTGATTTTGCACGATTCCTTTGAACGTCATGTTATACCAATAGCTTTTAATCGAGATGTTCTAACTTTTACTATATCTATAGATTCTATTTAGAATTTAAGCTATATAAATATAGTAAGTCTATTACAGTTGTAGATATATACTTCTCAGATCTAGTTATAAACAAAATACACATGTCGGTCCCATACTTGTATTTTTTTAAATACCCTAAAATATAGGAAAGCCAAAAATATCTTTTTAAATACCCCTAAAATACGCAAAATCTGAACAAAGGGTCTAAAATCTGAACAAAGGGTCTTACCTTTCTCGAACAATTGCTAGAAGATGGAAGTTGGGTAGCATATCGAAAGCGGCAGTAGGTGGATCTAGTCTAGGGTGGCTGGCAAATCGTATCGGCCTTGGGTGGATCTAGTCGGGCGGCAGGACGATAGATCTTGTTTAGGACATGGCACATCAAGCAAATATGGTACGTGTTGCGGCCAACAGGGAGGGTGGCGGCGGTTGGGTGCGGTAGCGACGGGTCTGGTTTTGGTTCGTGGACGGCAGCGTGAAGGTGAGCTGTGCACGATTTGCTTCGTGAGGTGAGCAGCAAGACGGGATGGTGGCCTTGAAGGTGAGTGGTGGGATGGTGGCTTGCGGATCTACTTCGTGAGGAAGACGATGGCTGTGGGGCGCATGAAGTTGCATGAGACCAAAAGGTGGGAAGAAGGTGGGGACTTCTAAAACCTTAACTTCTCAAACTCAAGTCAAATGTGAGAAGTAAATTTTATGATTTTAGTAATAATCTCATTTATCCCCTTATTTTAGAATTTTAGATGGGTAAATTTCAAAATCTACCCCAACACATTTTTAATAATTTTTCTTAAATCAACTTTCAAATTCTTATTATCAATTATAAATTAGATTTAAGTTAATTATTTAAATTTCATTCATTTGATTAGATAGAATTGATTCCAAAGTCCATTGTTTTTACTATTAGTTAAAAATCTTAAATTGCGTATATAGTTAATTGGTTACAAGACTATATTTGTCTACAAAATATTTTAGAATTTAACGGAAAAAATCAATTAGCCATTATTGCAATATTTCTTAGGTTTGGATATTTTTTAAAAGAGATTATTAATTTTAGTCATTTGTGTCATTGCTCCGATATCAAATCCATAGGCCCAAATGAGAATTGGACTTCAAACATGGGCCAAACATAATAGTTTACTTTATTATGTTTGTTTTTAATATTAATATTAATTTTATACAAATATCTAATAAAAGTTAAAAAAAATCAATTTATACTCCCAAGTCAATTAAAACTATAAATTAATATTTTATTAGAACTCTAAACTTGGCAGGTAATTAGGTCAATTAAAATTATAGTCTAATAATTTCATCAATTAAAAATTGTTAATCAATTAAGATACAAATTTATATAATATGGATCCACCTCCTCCCACTCGTAAATTCAACTTCAAAATATCAAACAAACTCTGAGAACATTATGTAATATGGATTAGATTTTGTTGATGCAAGATTTAGATTTAATTAGGTTCTAATGTAAGAAGGCACCGAACAAACATATGCAAACACTAGAAGATCTGTACACCGGTATGATGTTAAGTACAATAGAGTTGGATGCTCAATAGAATGAAATTGAGCATAATATAAGAGAGCAGGCCAAATAAAATGATATGTTGCTAAAACGAGTATAGTTCTACGGTAATTGACATATATTTCTAACCAAATGATTGTGAGTTCGATCCCCACCTCACATGTTATACTCAAAAAATAAAAAATAATAAAATGATATGTGTTGTCTCGACAATCTCATCATACATGTCGTGAGAATTTAGGGCCTCTCCTCTTACTTATAGAGAGAGCTTCCTTCTTTTCGCATTGAGTAAGCTGAGGAGATATTATATGTCGGAATCAATTAATAGGTTGGTCTACTACCACCCTAACTCACCTATGACGAATCAAATCAATTATATCAAGTCTAATTGATTTGACCTGAGTGATTTGACCCACGTTGCTTATTTGGGCTCACTTCGAGTGAACTCGATATCATTTCGAGACTTTTTAGAGTGAGGAATAGGATTTATCTAGACTCTACCTCGAGTTTCTAGAAGCTTATATTTGCGAGTGGCTTTTTGGAAGGTTCAATATTTTTTGTCGAAAGATTTTGGGTTGAAGAAAAAAAAAGGTATAGTTTGCAATTTGTTAAAAGAACCTGATTTAAAAAATTTCTAACCTCTTCTCGATTGTCGTGGGAATTTTGTTAAAAATGTCATTGAAAAAAAACACCGTACAACAAATAATTATAAAATCTCGTGAATTTGTATTCTTTAGAATTTTATGTAATTTTTTGTTATGTCAAATACATGTGAGAGATTTTATTTATATCTTTTGGTTTTTAAATATTAGACATCTTTTATCTAAAAAAAAATAATAATAAAATAAATACTAGCCGTCTTTAAATAAATTTATTTTAAGTCATAGTTTCAATTAGTTAAACATATCATTTTAAACATCTCTAAAATTTTGATTTCATTATATAGAGATTATGTTTGGGAGGTATTACTAAATATTCAAACAACTTACAACTGAATGTACATTTGGTTGGCAGGTAATGTTGGAATTTTTTAATAAAATTATTTTTACTAAAAAGTAAGAATCGTACCTTTTCATGCATGATATGTCTTTTGTAAAGGTTATGTCTTTTTACTTGAAAAATCGATCTCTCAAAATTCTCTCTTTTTCCTTCTGTACGAGTACTTAAATACTAAAGGTTCGTTGAGTCCTATGCATGAAGTGCTGCATTCACAGATTGGTAAATCTGTCGTCTTGAGTATCGGAGGGAACAAAATTATCTTAAGGAAACAACGCTGAGTTCAGATTGTTTATTTTGTGTTTCCTTAAGTTTCTCTATATAATATCTCCAACAACGAAACTGTAGCTATTATGAAATTTTAACTTATTCTCTCCCTATCCTTTTGAATTATCTTAGTCCCTTTAGACCAATAAACCAGCAAATAATGGTTGGGTCATTGATATATAACCTTTTGAACTTATATTTACTTACCTATTACTTGTCGTCAACCTATATGGCTTAGATATATGCTCACGTTAATACTTAATATGTTAAAAGTACTGTTGTATTAAATAAATAATTAATTTGCTTCTGGAAGTGCTTACAAAACAATAAAAAGTATTTTCTTTAAAAACATTTTCTTAAAAAGTCAAAAAGAAAAAAAAATCAAACTCACCCCAAATCAGTAAACAATATTTCCCATTTAAAAAAATTCATAAGCTAAGTCATAGTAAATCTATTAAAACATTTGAGAATATTTTTTTAGCACTTAAATCCTACTCAATTCTATCCGAGCTCGATTTTGAATCTTTGAAGGAAAAACATTTCACGGGGTTGCTACATCTCTACGTCTCACCAAATCATTAGCGTTATATCTATAACTGGCGGTGACATTAGTGATTTTCGAAAAAGAGATTTAAGTATAATTGATTTTTTAAAATCACCAAGTGATACCCAGTGTTTCAAATTTCGAGCCATATGTTGATATGGGGGAGTGTCGTTTTTCCCCAAGGTCGACGTAATGTTGACATGCCGATTTTACTTATAATTTATAAATTGATTTTTTTTTAATAATTTGAAAAGATATACTCACTAGTGGTGTTGATGAATATTTCGATTAAATAATTTGAAAATATATGTATAATTTATTTGAGTGAGATAACGAAGGAATTGATTTTTTCTCCTAAATAATTTGAAATCGACTTTTTTTTTTCTTTTTTACCAAAGTTTCCTTCTTTATCTCTTATAAAAAAGCAAACGTCCTAAGAAATAAGTAAATCTAACGAATGATAATCAAATATTTTTTTAAAAAAATTGAGGTTTTCTCATTTAAATTTGGGTCAAGATTATATTTATATGTTTATTTGAATTAAAAGAAAATATCATCTTTGATATTAGTTAAATTATATCACCGTTATTTGTATATAATAAATTTTATTTTTCAAATTTTATACCTATTTCACATATCTTGTTTAATGATGTAACTAAATATTAGAAATTATCGATTCATAATCAATCAATAGTAACTTTAATTTACTAATTCAAATAATTTACATGTAAGTATATACATGACTTTGTTCTGACGTTATCATTGCAACTACATTTTCATAAGTATATTATTGATATATTTAGATATGATGATCAAAATTGAATAATTAGGAACTAATTAAGCTAAGTCTTATTTACTAATTCAAAAAATTTGCATAAATATCACAATTTCTATGTTTTTTTTTTTGAAATCCTCAACATCGACATATCTATAAAATTGGTACCTCGATATTTCCATCGACATTGTTAAAAATCAATTTTAAGTGATTTTGAATTTTTCTAGAATCTTTTTTTTTTAATTGACGAAACACGAATAGAGAGGAAAGTGATTTTAACAATGATAAAATTGATTTTAGTCATGCTAAAACAAAATTAATCCGAGCACACCCTAAATGCTTAAATCTAGCACATGCTCACTCTTGGATTAGTGATTAGCTCACTACTAGATCGACCAAAAATCTATCCAAAATTTAAGGAGAAGATAAAAGTTGCAACAATTTCTTTTTTTTTTTAACTTAAAAATTGCAGCAATTGTTCAAATTTAGCTTACAATTTTAATAAAATTAGAAGACTATATTAATCCGATGGCAGAAGTAAACAATCGGATGGATATCTCTTACGTGTAGGGCTGGGATCTGCGGGTGTATGGGAGTACCATGGACATCGTCACAGAGAATCACTACCCGCTGCCTCGCCAGCGGGACTCGCGAAAACAGCAGTCATTAGTAGGTGGGACTGCGATTTACTTTCTTTTCTTCAACTCTTTGGCCGCTTGGCCTTAATTTCTTCCTCTCTCTCTCTCTAGAAAGTTTCTGAATCTCTCTCTGAATTCTATGCTTCATGGGCTCTGAAGGATCCAGGGTGGTTGGTCAGTTCTTCAAACCCTAATTCTTTCTATTTCCTTTTTGCCTGTTGCGTGTTTTGTTTCAATTTCGATCTTCCTATCTCTGTTAACTTGATCGTGATTTCGTTTTTGGTTGTTCTGTTTGTTTCTAAAGCTATTTGGGTTAATTGGGGTTTTGGTCGGGTTTGGAATTATGGTTTTGGTTCGGTTAATTGGCGTTCGGTTTGGGTATTAATAGAATTGTTGTTTGTTGATTGGTTGATTGAGGGGTTTAAGTCCTTTGGAATTGGAATTCTTGTTGGCCACGTGTTTGATAACGTTACTTGATTGTCTTTTAATTCTTTTGGTTATTTGCTTTACAAAGCATGAAGTAAATTTTATTGTTGTTGAGTCGTGGGTGATCATTGTTCAACTTTGTTCATAAAATAATAAAGAACACTGTGATTTGAAGTTTGGAACTTTGGATCCGCGTGACTGATGAATTTTGAGAGAGCATATATTTAAAAGTCTAGAGCTATGAAATAAATTGTCTCATGATTTTTTTCCTGTTTCTTATATAAGTATTCGTTAACTAAAAAAGGTTAATATAGGAAGGGAGGAAAAGGGAGCCTCGTAACTAACTTCTTAAAAGAAATATTACATTGATATCACAGCCTCTTAAGGTTATGACTTGGTTAGCTTTTGGATTAGATTGGATTTCTCGTGAAAGGCTGTTTGGCATATTAATCTTTAGAAGTAGGGCAAACGTTCTTTGCTATCATTCCTCTTTGCAACTTGTTTTCTGAACTATTAAGTAATCTACCTCTTGGGTTGATTGATCCGTCTCAAGAAGATTCATCCAAGACTAGATCTCGCTAATTTTAAAGAGGACCCTTTTCCGTTTGTTATCCTTATTTAACTATTTACCGTGCTGAGAATGATCTGTCTGCATTGGTTACTGCATCATGATATTAGTTTCAGTCGCTAGAGTAATACAAAAATTAGCTTTCTTACAATTTGGTGTTCCTGATTACCTCAACTTCTGCATGCACGACAACCTATTCCAATGTTCAAGTTGCCATTCAGTCTGCATCCATCTTACTGAAGAATGATGTCAGGGCCTATATACATGATATATCTGCACTGTAAGCCACATCAACCCAGCAGGTTAATTCAACTTGAAGTCAACCTAGTTGACTGACCTTGAACAACATCCTTTGTATAGGTTGTACAACTCACAACTGTATCAGTTCTAAGTCAGCCTAGTTGACTGTGGTATTAAAATTATTGTAAACCTAATAGCCAACTCCTAATTAACTTGTTGATTGGATTTAAGGAAGAAAATAAAAGAAAAGTGAGTTGTAGAGAAAAGAGGTGGATACCCTAGTGAACTTGCATCAAGTTGGTTCAAGTGCAACACAGTATCCATAAAGGAACATCTAGCTAGCTAATACGGTTAGAACTCAACTACTCCTATGTCTAAGCCAGGATTGTGGCTCACGGTGGGAGAATATTTGTTTCAGTAGCAACCCATGGAAGAACAATCAGAAACTAGAGAATGAGAGAGTTCAATCACTTAATAGCAGAGCATAGAAGAAAAGCAGAAACTAGAGTATTGGTGTCAATAGCAACACTGTTTCAGACATTCACTTGACAACTAGTGGTTAGATAGCTTTGTGGAAGATTAGATGGTATTCAATGTAAAAGTTCCAAGTGATAATGAGTTAACTAAAGGATTGGAGCGAAAGCTTCTGTGGTGATTTTAGATGAAATGAGTCTCTACTCTCTAGAGAAGAGCATTAGGGTAACGGTGATCTAGGCAGAGTTTGTGGATAGGAAGAATCTAAAGATGGAGATTTTGAACGGAACTTTAACTTGTGAGCAATTGTGGAGTCTAAATAAAGGCAATAATAAGTCACGCAATGTTTTTAAAGGCTAAGGGCAACCTTGAGGCTTTTCATCTTGAAGAGTCGAGGCATAAGCCTGAATTTTAGTTTACAAAATTTATACAAAATCATAAATTTGTGTGATCAAGTATTACTAAACATAATAGTTAGTATAAAAAAGTGTAAAAGAAATCGTCCCCAGTTAAATAAAAATTCTAAAAGAACATGTTTAACATCACTACTATTATCACTAATTTTTATGAAAAACTGATCTTTCATTAAGACATAGAAGAAAGATGGGAGGGCATACAAAAAGACAGCCCAAACAAACTAAAAGAACAGACTCCAATCAAGCAAGATCTGGCCTAAGGAGTAATTACATAAAGCTTTAGACACGGAAGCCCAAAGAGAGAAATGATATAAACAAGATCCCAAACCTTCTCCCAATAACTCTCAACCTCTCTAAAAGTTTTGTTGTTCCTTTCAATCCACAGTCTCACAAAATAGCTAAAAGGCTCGCCCATCATAAAAGTTGACCCTTATCCCGAAACGGGGTTGAAGAAGAGCCTCCTCTATTATATTCGAACACCTTCTAGGGCGAGCCAAACAAACTCCAAAAATCTGAAAAAAGCAATCCCAAACGAGGGAGGCAAAGTGGCAGCTCTAAAGAAAATGATTGTGGTCCTCTGCTCTACAGTCTACATAGAATACAAGTCCTATTAGAAAGGTCGAATGATTGAGGTTCTCAGCCAATCCTCTACTAGCGATAATAGTGTTGGGTGTTTGATTTCTTTTTTCATAGACCTATGGTTTTTTTTGGTCAGTTTTATAATACAAATTTTATTGTGTATGCACATGTATTTTCACTATCTACTATTCTCTGAGAAAGTTTGTAGCCTTCATCTCTGTATGGTCTGCCACCAATCTTATTCTGTGTGTTCGAAAATTGAAACCCTTAGAGCCGGTTACTAATGTGTTGCAACTTTGATTTGTGATAGTTTTTGCTTGCTAATTATATCTCTGTCTCTTTGCTTGATGGATGCACAATTCTGTTTTCTTGCAGTTCCTAGGAATTTTAGATTATTGGAAGAGCTCGAGAGAGGTGAAAAAGGGATTGGCGATGGAACTGTCAGCTATGGCATGGATGATCCAGATGATTTACTAATGCAATCTTGGACTGGGACCATTATAGGCCCACCTAATGTGAGTTTCTATTTTTTAGCTTTTGGGTTGGGCATGTTTTTTTTTTTTTTTTTTTTTTTTTTTGCATGAATTTGTGGTATTCAATTAAAGGTTATTGATGACTGGGGTTCATTATCAATATATATGTGAATGTCTTTTTCTCTGAGAAAATGGATTTTATTTACTCCTAAGTTGCATTTTTTATTAAGATTTTGTCATGTTTTGGGAGAAAAGTATGAGAAAAAGAAGCCAAAGGTTTTAATTACACCTCTGCTTTGTTGGGAATGTACTGGAATCAGATAAACTTATGGGGAATGTGAGTTTTTGAGACATCATGCATTGGTTATCTCGGTTTTGTGAAACTTATAATTATAAATGTCTTTGGTTGCCACACTTTAAGTCTTCAGAAGAAGGCAGA
The DNA here is from genome assembly GCF_013281855.1 of Momordica charantia. NCBI lineage: Eukaryota > Viridiplantae > Streptophyta > Magnoliopsida > Cucurbitales > Cucurbitaceae > Momordica > Momordica charantia. Next base: position 23,474,700 of record NW_028275167.1, on the reverse strand, counting down.
GCACTTGCAAGAAATGAATATATAAGTTCCATCTCTCTGCTTGGCAATACAACATTCTTATTTTGCTAAATATATGGTTTGGTCCCTAATGTTTGGATATTTTTTCAATTTGATCCCTGATATTTTAAAAGTTTCAATTTCATCTCTGATAAATTGAAGTTTTTCAATTAAGTCCCTAGTGCCACAAAATGTTAAAAATAATCAACAAAACAATAATGTAACATCAAAATACATTTTACTAATTAAGTTAAAAGTACTCAGTGTTTTAATTTAATAAAATAGACAATTAGACATAAGACTCACCCCACCTAAATAAATGGGCTCCAATCCAAAGGAATAACACCTAATTGATAGAAATCCCACAGGAAAGTATCAAATCTAATAAGCTTCACTACCTACCTCAATAAAAGGGCTTCAATCCAAAGGAATAACACCTAATTGACAATTAAAAAAAAATTAGAACCCCACAGGAAAGTAGAAATCTAATAAGCTTCCAAACAGACTACCCACTTAAATAAAGGGACTCTAATTCAAAGGAATAACACCTAATTGACAATTAAAAAAACTTAGAAACCCCACATGTAAGTATCAAATCTAATAAGCTTCCAAACAGACTACCTGCATCTCTCCATCCCTTAAAGATTCTATTATTTCTCTGTATTCTCCAAATAATAGGGAACAACAAAACCTCTTCCATCTGAGGCTGACAGCCCTATTATGAAACCAAGACATGCCAAACAGTTCAAAGAAATGACCTTAGATATCAACAATACCACAAAATGAGGTCGAGATCCTTCGCCACTTCTACAGAACATACAACATTGCAACCTGAAAAAAAAAAGAAAAGCATCTTTGAATACGATCAAATGTGTTGACTTTCCCATGTTAGATTTGCCAAGACCTGCCGCTCAAAATTTTTTTTCGAATTTTAACATTCCAAAGTGAGGCAAAAAGCGGGGTAGAAGGGGGGAGAGAGGAGAACATAACAGATGAAAACAAACAGTAAACGAACAATAGGAAAACCCTTTGGGCTAGTGTACTGGACCCAATAATCCTTCCTCCCCCGACAAAAAGAACATCCCTAAGCTGTAGAAGAAATGTAGAAATCTCCAAAGTTTAGGAACGACTGAGGCTCAAGAAAATAGAAGGCGCACTCCTCCTAACAGAGGCCATTAAGTGCAGCCTCATGTCACAATGGTGGTACAGATGTAGGAATAAAAGGCAAAGGGGATTTATTGCCAACTCAGTGGTCCTAGAAATAGGTATTGGAACCATCCACAACAAAGCATTTCAAGAATTGGGAGAAGAAGGTAAAGACAGAAGAAATAGCCTCCCGGGATGATTAGCACCAACCTTAAGCCCACCAGTCGAGACTCCGTCAAAATGGTGTGACCCATACTTGCTCATGATAATCCTCCGCTATGAGGCACTAGGCTCTTGAAGGAACCGCCACAACTATATGACCAACAACGCCTCATTCCTAAGTCTCAAGTTCCCAAATCCCCTACCTCCAAAGGCCTAGATGTGGTATTCCCAATTGACTAAGTGAGCACTCTCGTTATCCACTACTCCCAAAGGAAATTTTTTATAATTTTTTCCGAGTTATTGCTCACAGTGATTGGGATACTAAAAGGGGACAGGATCATGTAGGAATTCCTTTCAAAACTGTCTGTATAAGCGTAAGTCTCTCTCTTTCGAGAAAAGACTTTTTTCCTTAAAGAGGTGCTTTTGAATCTCACCATAAAATTTAAAGCTCTAATTTTATACGACATAGTACGCAGTATCTTATATCCGAAATTGCTTGTTTTTTATCAAAAATTGGCACATTAAAATGTTGGTATACTAATGATTGACGAACTTATAAAAAATGATATTTTTACATTCATATACTGTCTTTATTTTAATATTTAGTGATGGTATGGATTTAATCGAAAAAAATTCAATAGGTAAGGGATAGAAATTAGAACTTCTAAAAGATTAGGGCCAAATTGAAACAAAGAACACTCAAAGATTAGGGTCTAACTCCCAAATAACATATATTTAGCCTTCTTATTTCTAGCACTTTTCCTTCTAATTTAAATATTTTTTCAGATGACTACGTTTCTGGCTTATTGTTTCACATAAAGAAAATTGATGGCTTGGTTTCGTGTTGTCTTTTCAGACTGTTCATGAAGGGCGAATCTACCAATTGAAGCTATTTTGTGGGAAGGATTATCCAGATAATCCACCCGCTGTTAGATTCCAAAGCAGGATAAACATGACCTGTGTCAATCCAGAAACTGGACTGGTATGAAATATTTCTCAAGGCATTTGTAGCGATTTCTTAACTGGAAATAATTTCTGCTTTTGAAAATTATTAGGTTGAACGGAACCTTCTCCCAATGCTTGCTAAATGGCAACGGGAGTATACAATGGAGGATATATTGACTCAATTGAAGAAAGAAATGACGTCGTCACAAAATCGAAAGCTGGTTCAGCCTCCAGAAGGTGCTCTATTTAAATTTCCAATCAGTATTATTTTGCAAACTGATGCTTTAAAATTGTCTTATTTTATTTTTAAATTTTAGTTACTGTTTGTTTCTGTTCTCATTTATTTTTCCATTTATAAAGTTAAAGAAAGCTACACATTTTAAAACTGTTTTACTATTTTCAAACATTACTTCCAAGCAATAATGTAGTTAAGCTTTTTTACTGCCAGCTATTTGTTGGGTTATTTAGCTCCCGTTTGATAACCATTTCATTTTTAGATTTATGATTCTTTTGGTATGTTTTTCACGTTTCTTAAAAGCACAAATTTAAAGGTGGAAACAAGTTTTCAAAAATTATTTTTTTTGTTAGTTTTCGAAACTTCGGCTTATTTTTTAAACACATCGGTAGAAGTTGTGTATAAACTTGTAAAAGACAGAAAATAAAAAATAAAATGATTACAAACGAAGGATAATTAATAATATTATCCGTATATGATCTGATGACATATTTTTCAGGAAATGAAGAGGGAAGGACGGAACAAAAGGGGCTAGTCCTGAAATGTTGTATTCTTTGATTCAGGTGAGAATTTGATGCTTGATAATAGATAATTGCGTGACGCGATGAATTATGATTTAGCTTTTAGGGAGATCAACACAATTGAGAATTATGATTGGAGTTCCCCGTTGTCATGATAGACTGTGCATTTACATGTTGACTGATTAGATTAGACCCAAAAGCTCTATTTTCTAATTTATGTTCCCATTATTCATTGATTCTTTTTTTTAGTACAATAAATGTGGGGATGTGAGATCAAACCGCTGACTTCAAGAGGGGTAAGATGTCTTAACCATTAAGCCATGCTCAAGTTGACCACATTATTCATTGCATTGCATCATATATATTCATTTATTTTCAGTTAAGTTATAAGTATGGTTATAAACTTTCTATATATAGTCTTTAAATTTCTAATAGAACTCTAAATTTTCAAGGTTATATCTTTCTAGGCTTCCAAACATTTAATTTGGTGTCTAATAAGTTTTTGCCATTGAATCCATTAGTTTAACACTTACCCTCCCAAATTTCTAATTCTGCTCAAAATCAGCAACTAAGTTAAAATAATAGAGTTAGTTTGTTACATAAACATTAAACAAAGTTAATGTCAAGGACTTATCAGAAACTTTCTAGATTTCACGGGTTAGACCGCGCAACTTTAGAAGTTAAGGGATCAATTAGAAACTTTTAAAAAGTACATGGACTAAGTAGAAGCATTTTTAAAAGATTAATTGGGTACTGTGACAATAATTTTTGTCTTGATCACGATGACTGCAGATTTTGGTGAAGCCAGAGACGTACAGGGAGCATCAGATTGTACTTCAAGTAGCTCCGTTTTATAGCTTTTAACCTAGCAATTTGGAATTGGCAAGCTCTCAAAAAGCGAGCTTGGTTTCCTAAGTGAATCTCATGTGTCTTATGCATGGATGGATCTTTAAGATGACGGATTATTCTGGTCTGGTCGGGTTGGGTCAGTGTAAATGAATTATAAGTTTAAGTAAAAGTATTAAATGATAAATGTGCTTAGTTAAAATATATCACTTTGGATATGGGTTCCACGAAATGAACAAGATTGCATATGTTTTTATTTAATTTTTTACTGGTTTAGGTTGATTATATTTTATGCTTCATCTTTTCACATGGGAGATTTTGGGAGAAATTCATTCGGTAACATTCTCGTTTCTTGTTTGTTAGTTTTAATTTTATTAAGAAATTTAAATATTTGTCAACTATTTCTATTTTTTAAAAAACATTCTGAAAATTGTTTAGAATTATTGAAAACGAGTTTATTTGTTTTCAATTTATTTTGAAACATAAATAAAAATATGGTTTCATTTTTGAATTAAAGATTTATGGGTCGGAGGTTATACAATTGTTAAGAACAGAAACAAGGAACACGAGGATAACAAAATTCAAAAGCATCTCCCAACAATGTTATGCCGAGGAACTTGTTTTCTTGACATTTATTATACTTTTGCCGATGCTGTGGCAGCAAAAGGTTATTTCCAGTAGTGTTGAAGAAGGTCACTCACAAAAGAACTACATGGTATAGTTTTTAATATATTAGTGACTAATTTCATGTGACGCCCCCTAATATATAACAAAGTTGGAAGCCATCCACATTTTTCATACTTACTCTTCTGGAAAAGATTCCCCAATCACGCCATTTTCACAAGAACCACTTATTTAAATAATTACCTTCTCCAAAAATGACTTCAACCTTAAAATTTGACAGTTCTTTAGTTCTTTCGAAAGATAGAAAAAGTTTTTTTTTTTCATTTATCTGTCTTATTTGTCAACATTTTAATGACAGCCAGTCAGTAAGAAAATGAGTGTTAATCGATAAACACCTAAGTCTTCTTCTACTCATTACCAACCCTTCCACCGCAATCCAATCACGTCTCAAACTCTCTTAAAGTGCACAGACTCTCTAAAACTATTAATTGAAAACTCATTAAGCAAGCAAAATGCAAAACCAACTCAATCATTGGTTGGATATATGAAAAAAAAGTAAAGTTGGTTGGAGAGAATGAACACTCTATGTAGGCACCTACTTAAAGTTATCAAATTTTTAAAAATTTCTAACAACTTAAACGTCAGAGTTTAAAGAAAATTTCTAACGTTATGGGAGTACGTACTCCTCCGTTTATTAACCCTATAATTTTGTTTTTATAAATAATTTTTTTAATGTTGGTGGATTTCACATCATTTTTAAATGATGTTAACTGAATGATAATTAATGAAAATAGTATCTATATATTCCCATAATACTATAAATTTTTATTAGGATTTAATGATTATTCTATAAAATTAATAATGATTGTTGTAAGTTGATCCGAACACTCGCTAATAATTACAAAAAAAAAATGAAAGAAAAAGAAAATTTAGGTCCTATCTTGACTCTTGAATTTTTATAATATCTACTTTAGCCTATAAACTTCTACAAAATAGCTATTTTAGTCTTTACCGTTATTTTGCCCAAAAAATTCACCTATCCAATACTCACCCTCAACCATCCTAGGTAGCTCAAATACGAGCCCATCAAAACATTAATATATAATACTCAAATCCACATTATAAATTTGTTAAAAATAAAATAACGGTAAGAACCACAATGATGACATTTTAAAACTTCACAAACTAAAATAAATATTTTTAAAGTTTTTTAAAATTCTAAAACCATGCAATCACATTATAAAAAAAATAAACTAAAAATCTTGATGGCACTCCCATAGCTAAATGGGCAATCACGAAAGGAAGAAAATTTCTAGTACTACAAGATACTCATTTCATTCACTCCATGCCATATTAGCATCATATTTAAAATAACGTGGAGTTCACCAACATTAAAAATTTATTTATAAAGGTAAAATTGTAAGGTAGGAGTATATATTCTCGTAGTACTAAATTTTTGCCCTCGAAAAGAAACGAGAGGGATTAATTAGTAATTTTGTATTAAAAGAGGAGACGTGGCGTCGAATCCATGCTCCATTGGTTCCACGCTTGCTTGCACTTTACAGCTAAAGGATTCTCATTTTCCCTCTTTTTTTTTTTTTTTTTTTTTTTTTTTTTTTCCTTCCCTATTTGACGTACACGCAATTCCCCATTCCGTTTTTATTATTATTATTATTATTTCCTTCCTTCCTTCTCTTCCCTTCCTCTATGTTGTTTGTGTTAAATCACAAGTTTTATCGGTAAAACTTCTAATACGTTTCTAAACTCTAAAGCATAAGTTTTCAATGTTGAGGTGAACTTATAAACTTTTATAAGAAATTCAATGTTATATTTCATATATTTCTAAACTTCGAAAAACGTCTAATAAATCTTTAAATTAAAAACAAAAAAATATCTAATATATGTTATTAAACTAAAATATTCCGCTTCAGTCTGCCATTTTCATCTCGCAGCGGCCCATTTTGTCGACTAATGAGTATAGAAAAAGTTACCCCGCCGTCAAATCCCAAGGCTCAACCCTGGACAAGTAGTGAAAATTATCAAGCTACGCCATTGTTAAACTATGACAACAGTCGCGGCTATAAACATCCTTTCGATTATGGCAAGGCATCTTAGTGACTCTTCCTCTTTTCTAGGTTTTTTTCTGGTTAAACCGGTCGAGAGATTGATATTCCAATATTTCTTCTTCGAACGCATTGATTTGATCCCATAAGCCGGTCTCTTTATAGGATCTGTTGAAGTATTTGGCTCGCAATAAAACTAGGGTCCTGATCGCCCGAGTGACTGTGAACAAAAAAACACATGTCTCCACAAAGTTGTAAGACCATATATGGGAGCTCACAGTCAACATAATTATTGTAGCAATACAAATGGGTGCGGCGGACGAAAGAGCTGTGACATGTTGACATTTCTACAAACATAAGGGATGAATTGATATTTCTGTTACATCATTATAGAATTGATGAAAGATGGAAAATATCAACCAAATATCATTAATTTATAAACATGACATTAATAATAAGAATTTTTAACTTATTTGAAGAGTAAAATGCTTATTTGTTAATTAATTTTTTTAAATTTCATGATTTTTTTTTTTTTTGTAGAAATACATTTACCTTTTTTATAGAAAGGGTAAAATGAAGTTAATGGAATTTTTAAATCCAACATCAAAGATGATTTATTTACTTGGTCTTGAGTTAATTATAACGAGATTTCTAACACCATGAACTCAACTGAGAATATATTTTAGAAAGTAAACGAATAAGTCTTTAACAAACAAGAGGTTATTAGAGTCCTAATATAGCCCTTGAAAATATGTTTTAATTCTTTAAAAGCATTGATTTCAAAAGCAATTTAAAAAATATTAGTTCGTTTCTTGTTTCTCGTTGCCAATGTTTTAGAAACATAAGCGTTTGGTAACTGTTTTATGTTTTTGTTTCTTATTTTAAAGAAGCCTTTCTAAAATGATGTAAAAAATTTGGAAACAACAAGATCAAGTTTTTGGTTCTCATTTTCTGTTTTTCTTTTCTTCTTTCAAAACATAGATAAAAATATTATTTTATCCTTTTTAGCTTTTAAAATGCATAATAAAAACAATATAACATATAATTTGAAAATTTGAATTGCAAATAATTTTTTTTATGACAATAAACAAGAAATTTCAATTTTTTCTTCATGTTTTCTCTTCCCTTCTTTCCATATACATTTAGAAATGAATTAGAGTAAAAGATTTGTCTTTATAAACGAACAAATTGATAATGATCAATACCGAAAAATTAGATATATGAGATAAAATTCAAGGAGAGTTCAATTTGACTCAAAATTGTCAATGCTTTGCTTAGAAATTAGATGGGGACAATATGGACATGTTCTTAAATGCCATTTATGTTTTAGGCAACTACCTCACAAGCTCCATCTCTTTTGAAAATTTGAGCTTGTTATAATTAAATAACCAATATTGTAAATTGTAATATCAAAACGTGTCCTATCTGCTAACGATTCAACTCGATCGACTCGTACACGTAATAGTAGTAAGACATTAATGTTTCTCTTTATAGGTTGTAGATTTGGTTTGAGTAGCAGGAACCATTCTGAAAGGTTTTTTTTTTCTGGTTTTTTCAGCCATCTTCTTCATCTTATCCATTGGAATAAAGTTTCAGTCTACTTAAAAACCTTTCCTAATATGGTATAATAGCATAATGATGTTAATAGAAAGATTAGGTCGAACTCTATTATGGGATAGAAGAATGGAGCTGACCAAGCGACAGAAAGGGAGCTTAAGCCAGGGGAGAAGCGCACAAAGAGGTAAGACCTGAAAACCCGTCGACTCGGGCCAACCCGGGTTGATCGTGGCCAACCCATAGTCAAACCAACTAGGCCTCAGCATCGAGAAGGTCTCAGTGTCGAGGTGTTCTCAACCATTGGTCGAGAAGCCTCCGTCTATCTTCTCTCGACTCCTGCACGGCCCAGTCTGACTCTACCTTAGACCCGACCTTGGATTTGACATTTGGCCCATTACGAAACATATGGGCCTCAGAAATCCAAATCTAGGGCACAGTAGGATTCAACTGAGGTGATTCCTAAAGAAGGGAGGATTGGACTCCTAGAAATAAAGGAGGAAGTCATACCCTAAAGATATGCTTAAATACCCTACACTCTATACTTAATTACTTCAAACCGCCCGTGGGGTCAAAGTCACACCGGACTTAGTGTTATTCTATTTTGCAGGTCTCATCGTTTTCTCTATTCTAGAAAATTGGTGTAAATTTGGTGCATCAACAAACTCAATTGGTAGAAGGTATTAATTTACCCTACTTATTTAAGTTTAGAGTTATTTGAAATTCAAAGTTTAAAGTTAACATCAAATAATTAAGTAAAAGAATGAATTTTGCCTTAAAATATAATTTGTATTATTATAAGTATTTCAATACTACCTTTTTTTTTAAAGTCAAGTTCTAGTATTTCAAAATTATTATTGATCTCATTAAGAATATTATTTAAACGATTAATCAGTTATTCACTAAATATTTATAGAATTTATATTCTTAAAAAAATTAATTAAAATAAATATTAAACATGAGAAAGTGTATGAAAAGATAAATGAGTGATAGAAAAGATATCTGTTTTATTTGATTATTATTATTACTATTATTTATTTTTTGTAAAATGGAGTATACAATAAATTTCTCAGTCTAATGCCAATCCAATTTTCAAATAAGATATATATATATATATATATATATATATATAAACATACTAGGTTATTTTTAAATCATTAAAAAAACTACCATAATTTTATTAATTTTGCACACCATATAAAAATTGCAAAGTTTTAAGCTATGATTAAGAAAAGAAAATTAAAGCTAAGGATAAACAAAATTGCAAATTAATTAAAAAGTTTGATCATTGTTATATATGATTTAGGATTAATATATAAGGTTTTATATATATAGATAATTAGATGCCTTAGCACAGTTTTAGTAGTTATAATTAGTATATACATGAATGAAGTAAGGGAAATTAGTTTCAAATTACTTTAGTTCACCCTTATATAGATATATATTTAGACATTCATTCTTATTAGTAAAACTAAATTAAGATTATATGTCGACGCCAAAGCGAGCATAGCTTAGCGGTAATTGACATATATCTCCAACCAATAGATTCAGACTTAGTATCATCTTTTTCAAATCTCTACTAATTTTGTACGCAAGAACTTTAATAAATATATTTTTAATGATTCTATTCCAATGAAAGCAAAAAAAAAAAAAAAAAGAAGAAGAAGAAAAAGAATTTGTTGCAATTAATCATCATTTAATCCAAAAGTAATAATTGAACACTTATTCACACCTAAAGTTTAGGTAAAAATTAATTTGATAGTCAAGTTGAATGACAAATTTAATTTTGGCAAATGTATAATTCCACTCATTTATTTGATATAAAAATACTTTAAGAAATAGACTAAATTAAAAGAAAAAAACAATAAATACATGGAAAAAAGACAATTGATACATCGTTCACTCAATTATGTTCGAATTGACACGTGGATCTGATTATTTATGTGACTTATTTGAAGAGCCAACCTAAGGAATTAGGTTCAAATTGTGTGGTTGAGTTGAAACTTGCATGAATATTGAGCCATTGATTATTATAAACAAAGTAAGATTTATTTGGGGTAAAAGCCAAGTAATTATGCATGCCTATAAAAAAAGTGTGCAAAATTTCAATGTATAATAATAAAGCGTATAGAAAAGTCAAATATATGGCAAAAGTAATTACAACAAATTCAACATATGGGAGATGTGAAACTTAACTTTTGATGCAAGTGAAATGTAATTTTGATAATTTTGCTTAGGAAATAAGATAAATTTGTATTAATTTATTATAATTTATTATTGTATTAATGTTACTCTTGAACGACCTCGATGAAGACCTCACGAGAAATATATGGTTTAATAAGATAAACTTATTTTTCAAGCAAACTGTAAATTCGTTGAGGTTTTCATTCATACTTGCAGAGAGAAGAGTTAAATGGATCATTTATAAGAATTAGAATAAATTAATCATTTGTTCGATATTTTATTGGTTTAAATTCCATTTATTTTTCCTTAAACTTTCAAATTTTGTATATTGTAGTTCATGAATGTTCTAATATGGAAATATATTGAGTTTGTGTTGCCAAAAATAATGGTCAAATAATGACAAAACTAAGATGATTGCTTTTTTTTTCCTTCAATTTATGAATTAAAATAGTTTTTGAAAGAGAGAAGATTATGGTAAAATTATGGTAAAATTAAACAAACCACAACAAACAAACTCTTGAGAACTAAAATGATTGTTTTTTTCCCTTCAATTTATGAATTAAAATAGATTTTGAAAGTTTGATGACAAATAAAATAAATCTCAAAGTTGATTAAAGTAAGATGTAAATCTATATTATTAAATATTTATATATGGAGTTTGTCTTTATTAAATCTAAAAGAATAAAAAATATATGGAAGAAATTATCGATTTAAAGAGAAGATTTTATGGTAAAATTAGATAAATCACAACGAAACAAACTCTTGAGAAATAAAATTTTTAAGATGAAATTGAGTAAACGATCTAGACAATTTTCTATCTTAATTATCATGTCGTTCCAAATTTAATCACGTCAACTTTATGTTCAATATTAATTGATATTTACTCCAATGATACGATACGTGCAATATTTATTAAATACTAAAAGATAATATTAAAGTTTTGGAAAGAATGAGACTATTTTTCTAGAAGGGGGAAATAAAAATGTCTATAAAAGGAGGATGAGTCGATCCATTTTCTTCGTGGTCCATATAATTCCAAAACTCAGCCCTCAGCCACTCTGAAAATATTCCTAAACGCACCGTTTTATTCCAAACCAAAATCACCAGAATCCGTTCTTCTTCTCCGATGGCCGATCAGTCGAGTCTCGCGTCCAGCCCCAGCAAAGAAGGTAATTCGAAATCCCCCCACAGAATTTCTCGAAATTGCACTTTTTTCCACACCGCCGGTTTCTTCTGATCACCCGCGGTTGCACGCAGGCGCCGAGAAGAACGTGCTGCAGAGACACGTGGCGTTCTTTGACAGGAACCACGACGGCGTCGTTTACCCCTGGGAGACCTTCAAAGGCTTCCGTGCCATTGGGGCCGGTCTGCTCTTGTCCACCGTCAGTGCGGTTTTTATTAACGTTGGGCTCAGTACAAAAACCCGACCGGTAACTTTCTCTCTCCTCTGTTTTATGATTTTTAGGGAAATAAAAAAAACGGGGGGTTTTTTTTTTTGGAAAAGAAATGAGAAGAGAATCTTATTTTGATATGTAAACTTGTGGGATACCTTTATTCATCGTTTTATTCTTTGCATTCCATTTTATTCCCACGCTAAGTTTTATTTTAATAAAAAAAAAATCAATATGCATTTCCAAAAGAATGAAATATCTTTTAACTGTTAAGGCATAATTTTAGAGTATAATAATATGTGAGGTGAGAATTCGAATGTATGACTTTATGATCAAGAATATATACTTTAACAAGTTGAGCTAAGTTTATATTCGTGTTTGTTTATGGGTTGAACTTAGGGATAAAACTCTGGTCTCTTATTATTACGCTATCATTGAATCATATGATGATGACGTAGAGGAGAAATCTTCCGTATATTTTTTCTCATTTAAGTTTCAATTTTATGAATAATGTTTTGATATTGTTAGACTCATATATCATTTTTAAATGATATTGATATGCTAACAATTATTAAATGGGTGTGGTGTCCATATACCATTTATGTGATAAAATGAAAGTAATAAAGATAACGTGGAAGCAATAATAAAAATCTTAATGTTTTTGAACAATTAAAAAAATGAAAATTGGAAGATAAAAATTTAATAGATGAAAAAAACAAACTTCTAATTGAAGTGACACAAAAAAATAGATGATACGAAATTTGACCCCCTTACCTTTTGGTCAAGGTTAAATTGTCTTTAATGAGTTGAAATATGTTTTCGTCCTCTAAACACCCCTACTGGTCCATTTTTTTCAAATTAATAAATAGGAAATCTCAAAATTTCAAAATTTAAATGATAGAGAAAGTTCTGAAAATTCCAAATTTATATTATATTATATACTTGGTGTCAAGCCTTATCCATATGAAAATATCAAAACCAAATATGGACTCTGCTTTTTAGAATTTTTAATCAATAATATGTGATTTTGAATTCATTGGGATGAAGCTACAATTCATTTATTTATTTATTTTATTTTGAATTTATGTTTATATAGTGATGGTAATTTTCGTCTGTAGTTTAGAAATTCAAAATATTTTTACAAAGTAAAAATAAAAATTAAAGAACATTAATAAATTTTTTTTTTAAGAATTACCGTACAAAAATCTTGGGAATATTGGTCAGGTTTGGCATAGGGAATGAAATGAAATAATTGAATAGATAGAAGAATTGAGACAAAACTGTCATGATCCAAATTTAGATTTTTTTTATTACTAGATATTTTATTTTTGGTAATTATCTTCTTATTTAAAATACGAGAGTTGGTTTTTTAAAGGAAAAAAAGAACTTATTTTCTTAAATTGATTTGATTTTTTTTTGGGTCATTTTCTAGTTTAAGTTTATGTTTAATTATCTTCCCGCCTTTTATTTATTTTCTATTTTTTTAAACGTTTAGTTAAAATTTAAAAATGAGCTAAAAGTACTTTTCAAAAACCCGTATTTTGCTTCAGAAGCTTGGCTTAGATTTAATGAAAAAGTAATATAGACTTTTTCTTTATTTCTATATTTTGATTTAGCGTAAGATTTTAATATAGGTGGTTTAACCAATTTTTTATAAAAGTCACTTGACTTATTAAACTTTTTTAGTACACTATGTGAGGGTGAGAATTCAAACTCATGATCTTTTGATCAGAAATAAATGTATTAATCAATTGAATTATGTCTAGATTAACCAATCCATCAACTTAATGACTAATAAACTAATATAGTGGTTAAAATTTGAGTATAATTTTTTTTAAAAATAAAAGATTTGTACAATTAATGTGATTTAATATGCTTTACTTTGCAGGGAAAATTTCCTAATCTCCTATTCCCAATTGAAATAAAGAACATTCATCTTGCCAAACATGGAAGTGATTCTGGTGTATATGACACTGAGGGAAGGTATTGAATAGCAATTAATTATTTGCACCAAACTTTGCTTTTAAGTCCTTCTATTTTACGGCTAATTGCTTCCAAGTACTCAAAAAAATTTCAACTAACTTTTTTAGCCATCTAATTTCTAATATCCCTTTCAAGAAAAAGAAATCTCACCAACTTAAACATGCAATAATCTCTTTTGTAACTTAATTTCTTATAGGTTTTAAAAAAAAATTGGAAGGTTTGTTTTAGTTTTCAACTTTTTTTGTCGTTGCTAAATGCGTGATATAGATTGATGCATATATGACTTCAAATAGTATGTGTATCAACGTGTCGATCTAAAGCATGTTTCAAAACTTCATAGGCTAGTTATGACGGTTTGAGTACTCGATACTCTCCTCAACCAACTTATATGGCTTCAAAGACATATTTACTTTATAACGTTGATACGCGTTTTTGAAACTACGTCACTCATTTGTTAAATAACCGATAGCAGAATAACGAGGACTGAAATGGTTAATTTGAACCTACGTTGAAATCACTATTGACAAATTCGTGATCGTAGGTTTGTTGCCTCAAAATTTGAAGAAATTTTCAAGAACCACGCAAAAACTTATCCTGATGCCTTGACAGAAGAAGAGCTTAAAGCCTTGCTTATGGGAAATAGAGAGCCCAAAAACTACGTGGGATGGTTGGTTTTTCTCTAACTCTTGCTCAAATTATTCTTTTTAGAGTTAAAATATAGTTTCAATCCATGAATTTTAAAAGAGTTACCAAATTCCCGAACTTTTACGGTCGTGCTTGCTTTGGTCTTCGTACTTTGAAAAAGGTTTTTGATGGGTCCATGAAAACTTTCAATTTTGTGTCTAATAGGTTTCTATGTAAATTCAATTAGTTTGACGATTACGCCTCTAAATACATGAATTTGTTTGAAATCAGGCGAGGGTAACCCTCAAGTAATATAGTCAATGTGCCACGAAAGAATTAAACCAATAGATGGTTAATTCCAATGACTTATTAATCACAAAATTGAAGGTTAATGCTAGAAAAAACTTTCAAAGTTTAGGACAATTGAATTTAGAAATTTTATTTTTTATTATTATGTTAAAAAATTAGTACATAATTAACGAATATGAACGCATTACACATCGAAGTAACAATTTAGTCTTGAACTTTAGCTTGTAGGTAGAACTTGTTAAAAAAAAAAGTTTTACAATAATAATTGTAGGTAGAACTTGTTAAAAAATAATTTTGGTCTCTGTACTTTAATTGAAGTAACAATTTAGTCTTGAACTTTAGCTTGTAACTATTCAAATTCTGTAGTTTAAAATTGGTTACAATTTAGTTCTTATAGTTTAAAATTTGTAACGTTTTAATCCATATTGTAAAAAAATTGTTAAGATTTGATTAGGTTTCTTATACGTGTAGATCAATAAGTTGGCGAGGGACCAAATACGTTTATAAATTACAAATACTAAAATGTTATATTATAAGAAGAATCGACACTTAATTTTGATAAGATTTTTTTACAATAGAGAGTGAATTATATTGTTACAATGTTTAAACTATAGAAACTAAATCGTTACAAACTAAAGTTCAAAGACTAAATTGTTAGTTCAATGAAAGTACAGAGACCAAAAATGTTTTTAACCAATCATTTTAAACGCTAAGGACTAAACCGAAAACCCGAAAAGCTAATTATTGGTGTGGTATTTGTTGTATGTATATTGTTAGGTTTGCTAGCTACGCCGAGTGGACAACTCTGTACAATCTTTGCAAAGACGACAATGGTTTGCTTCAAAAGCACACTGTGAAAGCTGTTTATGATGGAAGCTTATTTGAACATATGGAGAAACAGAGAGAATTGACAACAAAGAAGAAATGAAATGAAAGCATTAGATTTCAATTCTGTTGGGGTTTGGTAATTGGTAGATTTATTTATATTTATTTACTTATTTGTCATTTTAAATGTATGCTATGATGATGCTTTAAATTTATTTTCTTTTATCTTAATTAAAGAGGATGTAACGATGAAATTGTTGTTCAATTCAATTGTTTCGAACTTGTTTGAAATGCCAGATCGATGGTTTAATAATTGTCAACTTGATTATAACTAACTTATTAAAACATATACTCAAAGTTGAAGTTTCAATCATCGGGTGAATTTAAAAATAAAGAAAAATTAAAGAAATTAAGAGTTTTAAGATCTCTAACGTGGTTATAGGCTCGTGAGGTTGATTTGTGATGAATTTTGAACATGATATTTGAAAAGTTAAACATGATAAATTAACTAATGGCCACCAATCTCATTCACTCGTATCAAAACTTTGGCTTCATTTTTGAAGGCAAGAAAAGATCAACTAAGATAATGAGAATAATGTAATATACCTTCCTATGTATAAGCTACTCTCGAATCTAACTTAGTTTATGCAGTGACGGTTATTACCACTCTTATTTAAAGGTGGTTCGCTTTGCACTGCACTTATGTTGCGAAAGACCATATCCTTATTTATTATTTTGTGTAGGCCTTTGGTGTCGAGCTTTTGTTATTTGTTTTTGGATGTATGTAATTATTTTATCCAATATCCAGTTTCTATGTATTTAGCCTATGAATTGGGCTGTTTTTCTTATAGTAAAATGCAAGTTAGTGGAATTGGAGTATTTTGGTCCTTTTTTCTTTTATTTTTTTCCCCAAGTTTGAACATATTTGAGGGTGAGTAATTCAACCTTTCTTTATCTATTGCGTTAGGTTTGAATTAATATTTTTTTTGTCTCTATTAATATGCTTATTAATATAAATTATATATATCAATTTATTCCCCTCTTGACCATAGCGAGTCTAGCTCAGCGATAATTGACATGTATCTCCAACTAAAAAATTATGGGTTCCATCTCCCACCCTCATTTGTTGTACCAGAAAAAGAAAAAAATTTATCTGCTGCCTGAGTTTAAATTGAAGAAAAGATAGAAGGACCAATGAAATGGGGGATTGAACATTCGACCTCTAGAAAAGGATTAATGTCTTAACTGCTAAGCTAAACTTATATTGTCATGGGTTAATTAGCTTAAACCTTAATATAATTGAGCAATTTATGACCTATTTGGTAACGTTTTCGTTTTTTATTTCTAGTTTTCAATTTTCTTAAGATTCTTAAGCGTAGTTTCTTGGTTCCATTTTCATCTTGTTCCAAAGCATAAATAAAAATATTGCTTTATCATTCTTGAATCTATGGGTGTTGAGACCATCTAATTCTTTTATTTTTTTATTAAAAAGGAAGAAACAAAAATGTTACTAAACGGACCTTTAATTAGTTTATTTCTTTCGGTCTTTTTTCTTTCATTTTGTTTGGTGGGGAGAGAGTCAATGGTAAAATTGCTATATTATGTTTATTTAAACAAAAAAAAACCTTTTTATAAGGAAATTTAATTGGATACTCCCATTCTATGAAGTATTTATTGCTTGTTATTGCTTTTTTTTTTTCATAATATTTCCATTTATTAAAAGAAAAAAACTCATTTAATTTTAGGTGTCCTTCTAAGTGTATTCAATTGGCTAAATATAATACTCAATTTGTGCCTTAAGTCTTTTACCCATATTGTATAAAAAATTCTTAATTAAGACTTTTCTTTTAAAAAATGTTAAAATTTGTTTATGCAAAGGTCTGCACAACGATGCTTTACGAACCAAGCTCGAATCCGGTCCCCGACTCGACCTGAACTCAAGAGTGGATCTGCACAAGAGGGTAAACACTCCGACGCTCAAGTCAGTATAGGTCGGACTCTGTATTTAGCTCGAGGTGAGATTCGATACCTGAGCGTGAAATGAGGCCCTCTATTTATAGGTGGTGGATCCGACAGTACTCACGACCAGCGGTTACATGTTCTTTTCCTCATGTCGGATCTGTCAGGTTCCGAGCAGATCGAACCCCAACCAGGTCGAACTTCGGCATGTATACTTAGCTTTTTTCCAATGGACGAACCCGACCTCCTCCACGGGTTCGAGGTGGACCTGGGACATTTTAATCCTTGAACACCAATAAGCGTCCTCCACGTGTCCAAGACATTTTCGCCTCCAAACAAAATTTATTAATAAAAAAGCAAATGTATCATTAAACATATATATTTTTAAATATTTAGACTATGTATATACTAAAAAATATATTTGGACATGCCAACGTGCCACTTCGAATAAATGAGTTTTGTTGATGGACAGGTCAAATTTTTCTAATTGGGGTTGAGTTTCTATGTATCAAATAAAATAATAATATTTATATTATATTAGTTTGATAAAGAATGAAAGTGAAAATTTCAAAAGATTTTAACTAACTGAGAATTGCAATCTGCATTTAATCTCTAAATTTTTTTAGAAAAGATGAAGAAAAAAAAAGAAAGAAAATCATTTGGGATATGTAGAGACAGCTCACAATTTTTATATATTAACCTAATCTTGTCATCATGGTAATGTTATATATATATATATATACTTATTTATTTATTTATTTTTTTAATTTTAAACTCTTTAGTAGAGTTAAAATTTTAGTTTTGTATGTTAGGTACAATCTCTAGTATTTATCATCTCTAACTCAATTTATATACTTAGACTTTATTTGAGTCATAGATCCAATTTAATCTAATTAGGTTTGAGCTCGGATAATTCCTTTCCAACCATTAAATTTGGGCTCTATTTAGATCACAGGCCTAATCTCTCTAGTGAATTTAGACTTATTCAAAATTGGTCAATCGATCCACTACAATGGTCTTATTGTATTTTTGGCTTCAGACCAAATTACCATCAATTGATTTTTGGACTAATTTGATTATGAGCCCACTTTTTTATATGACCCAATTTGACCAATTAAATCAAATCGAGATGACTTAATGAAACATATATGTCATTATTTGAGATTTGTCATTTTTTGTCTTTCATTGTAATTTAATGCACATATAAATTTGTAGTTGGCTCCAAATTTAATAACATAAATTTCATCATTAATTTAAAAATAATAAGTTGGTTGTCTGTGATTGGCCGAAACTTATGATTTTACACTTAACCTATATTATTAGTTGATTTACCACCTATATAAATATAGTTCAATTGGTCAAGACACTTACTTCACCAAAACTTACAGTTTTACACTGATGGTTAGATATAATAAAAATTTGATGGTAGTTGAGAATGACAAAGCAAAAATTTGCTGTACTTGTCTCGCGTAGGAAGTTTTTGACAGGGAAGAGTTTATGTTGGAAAGCCTTTTAATGCACTTGTAAAAGATATTTGGGATAAGCCCAAGACATCTTCTTTTATGCGTGTGACACTATCGTTGGATCGGATGGATGGATTCCTTCTACTTATACAAAAATAAGAAATATATTTTTATTATGACTTATAATTTTTTGGACCAAATAAATCTTTCAATGTTTTAATTTACATTTTAATTAATTATGTTTACATTAATATATTAATTTTATTAAACTTATTAACGTTTTAATTAATTAATTTCATTAAAATATTCTTGATTAATATTCTTTTGAATCAAAATTTGGTCTTCGACATCAGATCTAAAATTCTTTACAAATCTCATTTTATAGAAATGGTAATGATTCTGATCTATTTCGACGAGTGTACATCTGATTGGATGGTGTGTTAATCTTAAGAAGCAACTGACATTAATATAATTTAGTATTCGAGTCGTAATGAAATTACTTTGAAAGTAGTGGGTTTATCCCTCTAGTTTTCTTTCTCTATTTTCAAATACTACGTTTTTTTACAAGTCAAATCCGTACATACAAATGGGGTTGGTTGTGTATTAAATTGGGACAAAATTTCAAAACTTTCATTCAAATCAACCCCTCATCGATGGCTGAAAGGGGCGACCTGAATTTTTGGCATACTGATTTCCCTTAGTCTTTAAGCATTTTTTTTCTTTTGACAATTCTGACCCTTTTTTCCCTTTCCCTCTGTGCCATTTAGTTAGAAAAGGGACATATTCATATTATCTATTTTTGATCCGCGTTTCTGGGGCAGGTGTCATGTCTATCCTAAGACTCTAAGTGGACTCGAGACTAACACCGATGTCGAGCTCAACTTATTAACATTCATGGGTTCCATCTCAAAACCAGAATGACCAATGTCTATTTATTATAAACTATTGTAAGGTCATTTTCCTGTTCAATGTGGGATCCTTAACACGACCAAATACTCTCTAATGCATAAATTAAAATTTAGGGGGAGTAAGATAATGCAGCGAACTAGGATTTATTTTACAACAAATTAATGTGCCTCATTTCGAGGTATTTTATTTACGGTAAAATTATATACGGATATATTTATTTTAATTTTATTCTATTCAATCATTCTTTATGAATTATTTATGATCACCAACAACTTTTCAAATAATTCTTTAAGTTTTTTTTTTAATTGTAAGACTTAATCTTTGTTGGGGTCAAAGACGGCCGACCTGTTCACAGTTTCCACAAACGACCGACCTACCAGGTCGGTCGCGGCAACTTAGTGTGAGAAACATGGCATCCAGACTCGCCTAGTGGAGCAGGAACGGACCAGTCCATGACTGGGACTGAAGGTCACTTGGGGGAATCTAGCTTGAGTAGGGCTATACCCTGATGAGACAACTATTTACCTCATTGACCGCTACAAATACACCTTCACTCCACCCACTAAGGTATGAAAATCTATCTGACTCTGATATGTTGAGCTCGGATTATTACTGACTTGGACGTTAGAGTGGCTTACCTATTTTGCAGATACCCCTGAAGAATACTCCAAGTGCTGCCAGCCGACCTCCCAAGTCGTCCTCCGTGCCTTGGCAGATTTTTGGATCAACAGTTGGCGCCGTCTGTAGAACTCGACAGTCGTAGCCAGAACAAACAAATCGCTCGAACGCTAGTCATGACAGGAGGTTCTCAAACATTAAGCAACCACCACTCCAAGGACCTGAAAGCTCGACCAGGTGCCTACAAGCCACATGATAGGTCGGAAGCCAAATACCCAGGCTGATTCCCAAAGGTCGAAGTCCCGCCTCCAGGTCGAGGTGGTGTTCGACCAGCAAGAAGAAATGGATGCATTGAAGGCTCCGGCTGTAGCCCTAACTGAGGCATTACAGATAGCAGGAGTGCTACTCCCCGAGCTCGAAATCCAACGCGACCCCCGAAGGAGAAAGTCGAAGGCTACCGGGGTCGACCAAAAGAGGTCAATGGGACGTAACCCGTCAAGCTCGTCCTTGGGGGAAATGATTGCCCTTAGGAGTCGGAGGACATGCGCGCCCATCTCTCATCGCTAAACGTACGTGATCTTCGCAATGTGCTGGACCAAAAGCATTCCAAGAGGGATGACCTCCCGACGAGGTTGGAGTCGATCAACAACGGAGACCTGTTGTTACAGTTTGAACAACTCCGAAAAGAGCTCAAGAATGACCTCTGGAAAGTCCAAGGGAAGCCAATCTCTGATGATGACGAGCCCGACGAGCCACCCTTCACTTAGTCCATCTTGACTGCACCGATTCATCCCAAGGGAAGCTCCCAAGCTTTGACAAGTATGTGGGTCCGCTGATCCGGTAAACCACGTGGAGACCTACGAGTCACTGATGGATTTCCACGCTGACCTTGACGTGATGATGTGTAGGGCGTTATCTGTGACCATAGGGGTCCGCGAAGAAATGGAACGTGCAACTCACGCCCCACTCCATTTCCTCCTAAAAGCAACTCCACAAGGCCTTCGTGGCCTAGTTTGCGGCACAATGGGAGACTCAACACTCAGCCCAGTATTTGCTCGCGATAAGGCAGAAGGCAGGGGAAAGCATGAGGGACTACGTAAGGAGGTTCCTCGCTGCGTAGATCACGGTAACTTACAAGGAGGAGTTCGCATGCTCGGTGTTCGCCTCGGGGGTTCGACACGAGCAGCTGAAGTGGTCACTCGCCAAGAAACCTGAGCTCACCATCAAGGCCAGCATAGAGCGAGCTAGGAAGTTCATATAGGCAAATGAGCTTATTCAATAAAGGGAGGAGCCGCCGAGGACCAGCTCCGCAAATGAGAGGCGAGGTCGGGATGGCTCTCAGAGGTCACCACAGCGACAGCGGTAATACGACTGCAACTCTCGACAGAAGCAGGACCTGAAGTGCGGACGACCTGAAAGGTATGACCGCTTTACACTTTTGAACGAGCCGATGGCTGAAATTCTCGCCAACATACAAGACTTGAAGCTCGACCTACTCATTGAGCCTAACCTTAGGCGTCGAGACCCCGAGAAGCGCAACCGATCAAAGTTCTACCATTTCCACAAGGACCACGACCATAACACCTCCGACTGCCACACCTGAAGAGGCAGATCGATGGTCTCATTCAGAAAGGTTACTTCAAGAAGCACATGGGACGAGCTCCCAGTGAAGGAGGAAGTGGGCAAACGGCTCAAAAGGTGAAAGGACAAAAAAGGAGAGGACGTGATCTCCCCCACAGTACATCGACCGACCTGTCGTGATTAATATGATTTTCGGGGGACCAAGCGGAGGGCAAACGGGAAACAAACGCATGGCGCTAGCGCGAGAAGCCCGCCACGAGGTATGCGTGAGCTATGTGCAGCTTGCCCCCTACCATATCTCATTTTCATATGAGGACGTGAAGGGCGTGCATCTCCAACATAATGACGCCTCGGTGGTCGAGGGTCAGATCGACCACGTGACAGTCAGGTGCATACTGATCGATGGAGGTGCCTCTGCTAACATACCATCTTGTTCTGCTTACCTTGCTCTGGGATGGAAGTGAAGCCAGCTTAGGCCGAGCCCCACCTCGATGGTCGGTTTTGCAGGAGAACCAGTCAGACTTGAGGGGTGCATCAGTCTTCCGATAACTCTGTGAGATGGAGACCATCAAATTTCAAGGGTGGCAGAATTTGTGGTGGTTCACCTGTACAATGCCATATTTGGCCGACTTGTCATCCATGACCTACAAGTCGTGCCATCAACACTACACCAAGTGATGAAATACCCAACTCCCAAGGGAGTAGGAATGATAAGAGGTGAGCAGAAGACTTCAAGGAAATGCTACGCGGTAGCCCTCAAGCCCATTTGCAATGCAATCACTAGAGGCCCCAAGCTCCAGGCAAGCAAATCACTTGATAAACAGAGCCGTAGGGAGCCTGTAAAAGACTTGGAGCTCATCCTGTTACTTTGCCTAGAGAAATGCAAAAGTATTGACATGAAGCTGGAGGCCACCGAGAAGGAAAAGCTCGTCCAGTTCCTCAAAAGCAATGGTGACGTGTTCGCTTGGAAGAAGCGCAGCTATTGTAGGAGAAGTCCAAAAACTTTTGAAAGCTAAATATATCAAGGAAGTTAATTACCCTGCATGGTTCTCAAATGTAGTGTTAGTAAAAAAACCAAATGGAAATGGAGGATATGGATAGTCTTCACTAACTTAAGCAGGATGTGCCCAAAAGATAGCTTCCCCCTCCCTAGGATCGATCAGCTAGTTGACGCAACGGTAGGGCACGAGCTCCCCAACTTCATGGATGCCTACTCAGGGTATAATCAAATCAAGATGCACGTTCCCGACCAAGAGCACACCTCATTCATCATTGACCAGGGGCTCTACTGCTACAAAGTGATGCCCTTCAGACTAAAGAATGCTGGAGCGACCTACTAGCGTATGGCCAACAAAATATTTGCCGACCAGATAGGTCGGAACATGGAGGTGTATGTAGACGACATGCTCGTGAAGAGCAAGAAGATGACCTCCCATGTCGCTGACCTGGTGGAGACGTTCGAAGTCCTTCGAAAGTACCAGATGAAGCTCAATCTGGAAAAGTATGCGTTCGGAGTCTCATCTAGCAAGTTCCTAGGGTTCATGATTAACCAGCGTAGGATAGAAGCAAACCCTGAGAAAATCCGAGCTATATTGGATATGCAGCCGCCTTAGAACTTAAAGCAGCTCTAGTGCCTCAACGGGAAGATTATCGCACTGAATCGATTTGTATCGCGATCTACGGACAAGTGTTTGCATTCTTCAAGGTTTTATTGAAGAAAGATCGCTTCGAATGGACTCTAGAGTGTTAAGGGGCCTTTGACGAACTCAAGAGCTACCCGAGCTCGGCACCACTATTGTCAAAGCCACTGCCTGGTGAAAAGCTCATATTGTACCTAGCGATATCTGCAAGCATAGTGAACTCGATGCTGGTAAGGTTGGACGATGATTGGTAGAGCCCGGTGTACTACACCAGCAAATTCATGACGGATGCTGAGACTCGCATCCGCAACTGGAGAAATTAGCACTGGCGCTAACTATTGCAGCGCGACGTCTTCGACCTTACTTCCAGGCTCACAGGATGAAGGTCCTCACTAACTTCCCTTGAAATAGGTTTTCCAGAAGTCTGAAACCTCAAGGAGGCTCATGAAGTGGGCTCTCGAGCTGAGTGAGTACGACATAAGCTTCGAGCCAAGAGCTGCAATGAAGGTTCAAGCCGTGGCCTACTTCATAGCCGAGCTCACTCCGCTGCCCAGCTCGGAAGAAGGGAATTCGAACAAGTGGGTCATCAACGTCGATGGTTCCTCAAATGAGAAAGACAGTGGGGTCGGAGTTCTTCTCCAAGCACCCAGCGGAGATCGGTTTGAATATGCAGTAAGGTTCAACTTCCCAGCCTCAAATAATGACGCCGAATACAAAGCATTGATAGTAGGTCTACGTATGGCTGAAGCCATGGGAGCCACATACCTGAATATAAGGAACGATTCGCAGCTCGTAGTTAACCATATTACCGAGGAATACCAGGCTATAGACAACAGGATGGAGAAGTACCTACATAAGGTACGCGAGCTGTTACCTCGGTTCTAGAGGTATACCATAGAGCAGGTACCGCGTGCGGAAAACGCTAATGCAGATGCCTTGGCGAAGCTGGCATCCTCTTACCGATCGAGCTTTCTAAGTCAGTCTCGATCGAAATTTTGGAGGCTTCTTCTGTTCAAGAGCCGGAGGCAATGAATATTGAAGTAGCGATACCGACCTGGATAGACCACATAAAACCCTTCTTACGAGGAGAGGGACTCTCGGAACAGGCCGATCTCAGGAAGATGCGGTGCAAAGCAGCAGGGTATGTCCTTCGAAGTGATGTACTGTACAAGAGGGGGTTTTCCCTTTCGCTGCTGAGTTGCCTAGACCTAGAAGAGGCGAACTACGCCTTGAGGGAAATACACGAAGGGTTGTGGCAACCATGTAGAGGACCAATCTCTTGTTGCTAAGCTGGTCATACAGGGTTAATACTGGCCTACCATGGGACGAGATGCTATGGAGTTCACGAAATGATGTGATCGGTGCCAACGACTTGCTACGACTATCTACCAGTCGTCCGAGCTCCTTACACCGATCTCAGCCCCCTAGCCATTCGCTCAATGGGGGATCGACCTCATTGGACCCCTCCCACCAGGGAAAGGCCAAATGAAGTTTACAGCAGTGGCTGTGGACTACTTCAAAAAGTGGGCAAAGGCCGAGCCGCTAGCCACCATAACCGAGACCAAAATCACGAACTTCTTGTGGAGTAATCTCATCTGCAGGTTCGGCATACCCCACGTCATAATAACTGACAAAGGAAAGCAGTTCAACAACTTTTACGCGAGGCTCGGGATAAAACACTTTAGCTCGTCCCTGGCTCACTCCCAAACCTATGGCCAGGTGGAGGCTATCAACAAAATCATCAAGCGCGGTCTGAAGCTAAAGTTAGAAGACCGCAATGATAGATGGGCCGAGGAGCTGCCCGACGTACTATGGTCGTACTGGACGATTACACGGAGCTCAACTGGAGAAACCCCATTCGCTCTCGCCTTTGGCTAAGAAGTCGTAGTTCTAGTCAAGATTGATCTACCAACAGCTCGGACTGAAGCCCTTGACGCGCCTAAGAATAACGAAGAACTCCGCCTGAACCTCGACTTCCTTGAAGAGAAAAGGGAGACCTCACAGCTCGAGCTCGCTGAATACCAAAGACGAGCAAAGCGACATTATGATGCAAGGGTGAAACTGCGTCATTTCCGACCTGGAGACCTCGTTCTACGCAAAGTCCTACAAAAAGGGAGAGCCTTGGAGCCCACCTGGGAAGGCCCATTTCAGGTGAAGTATGAAAAACGACCTGGAACCTACACCTTGACTGACCTGGCGAGAAAGCAATTACCTCACCCGTGGAATGCACAACACTTACGCATATATTATCACTAAGTATAGATAAGCGAGATGTTTAGACAATATTGTGTACGTGATGAAGAATTTAAATGCAACCCCTTTCTTTATCAACAAACCGAGCTACATTTAAATGGGGGCCAAAGGCAATATTGTCCAAGTACATACGAGCGAGCTGTCTGGAAATATTGTCTAAGTATGAAAGTGCGAGCCGCCAAGGCAATAAGTCGCTAAAATAAAAAGAGGGAATATATACACGTACAGATAGTAAAAGCAAAAAGCGCAAGGTGAAAAACAAGAGCGTCGAGGTTTCATTCATAATACTAAGGAGAAGGCCTCGGGCCTTAGTACAACAATAAAAAAAAACAAACAACAACATGTAGAGGAAAAAGCAAGCAATAGGATCATTTGTCCAAAAGGTTGGATTGAGCAACCTTGGCTAGGGGATCATCATCATCCACAAGAGCCACAAGGACTTCTTAAGAGTTCATGGTGCCATCAGAGAAGATTGTCCAAGACCTTTCATAGGCGTCAGGTCGACATCCTAGTGGTAGTGCTCCAAGAAGGCAAGCGTGAACTTGAAGCCATCATTAGTAAGGCCTTTGTTGTAGTCCACATAGCTCAGCAACTCTTAGGGGCGCGAGTCAAAAAAGGCCTTACTCTTCAGGTAGGCTGCCATAGTGGCCTCAGCTCGCCGCAGTGCATCCACTTCAACTTGAAGGCTCCCACCCTCCTTCAGATTCCTGACCTTAGAGGTCTCACTTGCCAGTTGGGCTCGAAGTAAGCTCACCTCCCCTTACAGCTCGCCGTCACTCGCCTCCAAGGTGGCCACCTTATGGGTCACCTCAAGGAGCTTGGTCCTTGCATCCTCCAACTCGGCCTTGGCGAGATGCACCTTCTCGACAGTTTTGATGTGAGCAACAGTCTCCTTGTTCGCCCATTGCTCACGACCAAGGAGCTCGGCAGCCATGAATGCCACCGACTTGCATATGAGGGCGTGCGCCTAAAAAAGCGAAGGTAAGAAAGGGTAACTAAAGGATTGAAATGCTAAGTACAAAGGGAGAGCCCCAAAGAGATACCTCGGCATCATGATTGATGGTCAATTGGATGGACTCCCCAACTGTCTCAGTAGGCGAGCTGGCATGCCCAGAGCTCGATCTGAGCTGGCACAGTTGATCCGTCGCGACAGGGAGTTGATGCTATCGAAGGTGGGGAAGGTTCGGAAGCGGAGGTCGCAGTCCCTCACTTCTTCGATTTTTCTCGTGACGCCTGACCAGTCGAAGTTAGTCGTCACCGAAGGCCCGACCTTCTCAGCTCCCTTCACCATCTTCTGGCTCAGGCTAGACCCCTTGTAAGTCTTTTCCTTTTTCTTCTTCTTCTCGGCAGGAGGTAAGGTGTAGACAATCTGGAACCGACCCCATCTGCACCTCTTCATTTGGGACTTCAATGGGGGTAGAGCTACTACTGAGCTCGGTGGCCCCCCTCTTCCTGCCTAGGAGAAACGTAGGCAACAAGTCTGCGTTGCCCTCGCACAGTTAGGATCAACCTGAAAGAATTGATTGAGGAATAAAAAACGATGTACCTTTGAAGATGGGGGACAAAAGGGGAGAGAGAGATCTAGAGGGTCTCGGCGTTAGCGGGTTGGACGCAACCTCTTCTAGGGCTTCCTCCTCAAGAGCGACCTCCTAGAGTATTTCCTCTTACATGACCTCCTCTGGCATGACCCACTCAAGAATGTACAAGTCACAATCGTACAAGTTGTTGTCGGCAAGGAGGGCGAGGCGGTGCCGAGCTGCTTGACATATTTTAGGAATCCTCACCAAGTATTCGTGGTGAGCTCGTCAGTTCGGGGAACATGTTTGGGGAGAGCTGCAAGCAAAAAAGAAAAGTTAGGAGGCCGGCGAGACCTGAAGACACTTGACGACTAAGGAAGAGGGTGTTACCTAAATTGTTGAATTGGCTAGGAACCCACCAACTCAGCTCGCCCCCACAACCCTTAGCCAACTAGTCGCCATAAATGTAGAACCAGTCCACCTTCAAGTGTTTGATGGAAGATGGTCCCCAGACTAACTTCCCGACACCCTGTCGAGCTGTGAGATAAAATCGACCTAGTTTCTTGATGAGGTTCTTCACTGTGTAAAAAGAGAGGAACTGGCTCGAGGTGAGGTAGTATGCACCTAAGGTATCTACCCCGAGCCCCCACAAGACCGTTCAGCAGCTCAAAAGGATTCCCCAACCATTAGGTGCGAGCTGCGTAGGGGCTATGTTGACCATCTCTAGAAATTCCTACGCGAAAGGGTGCAGGGGGAGCCTGACCCCGAACTTAAACATCATTCATTATTAAAGCGAAAGCTACAACGTAACCTTAATGAAAATCGATAAACGGGCTTCTCGTAAAGACGGCGTGCCCTTCAGGAGGATTCTCTACTGTCTCATCTCTCCTAGGAAACCTCATCCCTATTGACGCAGGGATGTTGTACCTATCCCTGAAGTAGGCCAGGCAACCATCACCTAGGTCGGATGGGCTACCTTTTGCCTTTTCCGAGACCTTAGGGGGGGACATATAGCTGGATGGCAAGACAAGGGGGCACCTCATCCCCTACCGTGGGGGAGGAAGACCTGTTATTGGAAGACTCAGCGGAGGACGACCTGTCGGAGGCAGGCCTACCGCTCGAGGACGTTAAACGGAAGACCCCTCCAAGGGCTGCCTGAAGCTCTCCTCCGAGCTCCCAGGACCCGATCTAGAATTACTACCTCTATCAGACATCTCTTACGACCTATTTGCGAAAGGAAATAAAGGAAGATGGGCTACTGACCTGGGCACGAGAACAAACGGGAGTCTCGAAATTGTAAAGTGAGAGGAAAGCCCTCAATTATAGATATTGAAGTAGTAAGCAATCTCCGCCCTACACGTGTCCTCTCACGAGCAGTCCAGATCATCTCCTTAGAGCGACGGTTAAGTGCTCAAGAGCACCTCGAATGTCGCATCCGACGTGAAACCCCTGGGTAATTATTGAATGCCCCTATCTGAGAGACTGATTGGTCCACGTCATCCACCTCAGCTCAGAAATGGGGTCCAGACACAGGTCGTCCGCAACAACAACCTCTCAGGTAGATGACTTTCACCCGACCTGAGAGGTGGCCAATGTTGGGGGGGTCAAACTGTGGACACCCGACCTGTTCACAATTTCCACAAACGACCGACCTGCCAGGTTGGTTGCAGCAACTTAGTGTGAGAAACATAGCGTCCAGACTCGCCTAATGGAGCAGGGAACGGATCGGTCCGTGACTGGGACCGAAAGTCGCTCGGGGGAATCCAGCTCGAGCAGGACTATACCCTGATGGGACAGCTATCTACCTCATTGACCGCTATAAATACACCTTCACTCCATCCACTAAGGTATGAAAATCCGTTTGAAGCTGATCTATTGAGGTCGAAATATTACTGACTTGGGCATCAGAGTGGCTTACCTGTTTTGCAGGTACTCTTGAAGAATACTCTAAGTGTTGCCAACCGACCTCCTAGGTCGTCCTCCGTGCCTTGGCAGATTTTTGCATCAACAATCTTGATTCAAAAGTTAGAAAATATGTTAATAAATTTTTAAGACGTTAGTTTTTACTGTTTTTGTTATACAATATTTTTTATGAGTGACTCGAATAAGTTGAACCAATCGAAACCAAACCAAGTATTTCATGGCTAGATTGAGTTGGATTCATTATTTGATAAAGATTGTTCAGGATTAGTAATTTTACAACTCGAATAATAGGTGGGTCTAAAAAGTACTTCAACCCAATCCACGAACACTCCTATGAGAAAGAGTTTTTGTAGTACTAGGAGAGCACATACTCCTTCCATTCATGCTTTTGACACGTATTATTTTATTTCATGATTCATACTATATTTTAAATGTTGTTATTTTTTTCTAATAAAAAATAAATTATAAACATTCCCACACCAAAATGCAGTCATAAATATATTTCAAATGGTTAGATACTAATGTTTCTGTGTAGATTAGAATCTTTTTCCTTAAATTTCTTTTTTACTTCTTTTTTTTTCCTTCTTTTGAGGGACTTTTTCCTTAATTTCTTAATCTAATGGTTTAGAAACAATATTATCCTTCTGAAGACGACTCCCATATTTTTATGGGGTTAGAATGACTACCATTTTTAGTATTCTCTTACTTCTTTCTTTTCATATCTATTGGATATTCTATTTTGTTCTTGAACATTTTAACTATTTTATTTTGTTGATTTTAGTGTCTAGTTAAACTTTGCACAAGAGACATGTTTTAGTCCTTACCATTAAATTTTTTTAATTATTTATTAACAATTCTAAATTTATTTT
The DNA here is from genome assembly GCF_013281855.1 of Momordica charantia. NCBI lineage: Eukaryota > Viridiplantae > Streptophyta > Magnoliopsida > Cucurbitales > Cucurbitaceae > Momordica > Momordica charantia. Next base: position 23,444,559 of record NW_028275167.1, on the reverse strand, counting down.
GATACGGACACTTTTCTGTCATTTCAAATATTTGTTAAATAAATAAATGAATAAAAGACGTTTCTATTAAATAATGTAAAAGATAAATTAACTTCAACGACTAACTTAATATTTGAAACTTGAGGCCAAAATAGAATAACGTAACATTCAAAACTAAAATAAGATTTAAATTAAACAATTAAAAAAATATATCAAACTAGTTTTTGGGTTAAATTCTCAATTTGGTTTTACGATATTAAATTTTCATTTGATTTTCTATAGTTTGATTGAATCTAAAAAATCATCTATAAACTATTTTTTTACCCAACGAAGAACTCGCAACCTTTTCCTTATTTTCTACTTAGCTCTAAACTTTAATAAAATTACAATTTATGAGGTTTAAGTCTAACCCAACAAAATAAAGTTAAAAATTTTTAAACCATTCAAGGATTAAATTGAAACTATGCCTTAAATCAAGCATAGCTTAAGTAGCTGTCATACACCTAGCTAGTACCAATCTCTAAGGTCAATTGGTGCAATCTCCCTCTTGTGCAGCCATCGAACTCAAAAAGGAAATAAAAAAGAAAAAGAAATATATGACAAAGTAAGATCAATTTAGTGCAAATATAGGAACAAAAATGTCTAACGTAAACTACTCATAAAAATTCTAAAATAGCTATGAAATATCTATCAATTTATTAGTGATATTTACATTGATAGACTATGTCAATGATATACGTCTTTGTTGATATAGCCTATCAATTGATGTCTTAGAGTGATATACAATAGTAAAAATGACTAAATAGACACATGCAAATTTTTTTCTTTTCAAATTTGTCATATTTCTAAAATTATATTTTTGTTACTATATTTTAATTTACAAATATGATCATATGAATTCTGGTCCATTGAAGCTTAAAAACATATTATGTTTAGAAGTTTAGGCTGCAATAAGATAAAAATTAGTTAAATTACGAATTAAGTCCCTTCCACTTGGATGGTTTGAATTTCACTCCTATAATTTTAAAAATTTCAATTGGATTCTATAAAGGGAGGAAATTTATCACTTTCATGAGATGATCACCAACACCCATGTGAATAAAATTGAAACTTCTAAAATTACATCAACATCTCTTTTATTTGTTTAATGATTTGACTCAATGATGACTTCAATTTAGTTAAAATATTCATCACATCACCCACACAAAATTCTACCTCTACCCCTCAAAAAGTTTCTTCCATGGGGACCAATCACCATGGCTTATAAAGTTCTCAATTCCATCCCCAAAACTCCACACCTTCTTCTTCTTCTTCTTCTTCTCTCCAAAATGGCTTCAATTAAACCTCTCCCCTCTCTCCCCCTCTTCCTCTTCCTCCTAGCTTCAACCCCGCCGGCGCAACCGTCCGCGGCGGCGCTCTCCACCGAGTCCTTCATCTACGGCGGCTGCTCTCAGGCCAAGTACTCCCCGGGCTCCACCTACGACTCAAATGTCAACTCCCTCCTCACCTCGCTCGTCAATTCAGCCTCCTTCACTCTCTACAGCAACTTCACCGTCGCCGGCGCCGGCGCTGGCGACACCGTGTACGGCGTGTTCCAGTGCCGCGGCGACCTCCCGAACCCGGAGTGCGCGGAGTGCGCGGCCCACGCCGTGGTCCGGCTCGGGTCGCTCTGCCTGGACGCGTGCGGCGGCGCGTTGCAACTGGAGGGCTGCTTCGTGAAGTACGACAACGCGAGTTTTTTGGGAGTGGAGGACAAGGCGGTGGTCGTTAAAAAGTGTGGGCCCCCCATGGGGTACGATTCTGGGGCGTGGGCCCGTCGGGATGCTGTGCTGGCGTATCTGGCGGAGCCAGGTGGCGGCGGTAATAATTATGCGCCGTTTAGGGTCGGTGGGTCCGGGGATGTTCAGGGGGTGGCACAGTGCGTCGGCGATTTGAGCGCCGGCGAGTGCCAGGACTGCGTGGCGGAGGCGGTCGGCCGGCTCAGGGCGGAGTGCGGGGCCGCCGGCTGGGGGGATGTGTTCTTGGGGAAGTGCTACGCGCGGTTCTCGCACGCCGGAGTGCGCCCCCACGGCGGCGGCGGCGGAAATGGTAAGTAGTTTTTGGAATTCCACCTTGGAAAGTGGTTGAATTATTGGAGGGGAGAGAAATATGTTTTAAAATGTTAAATTAAACCAAATTACAAAAATTGAGAATTTTTTGAAAAAATAATTAGCGGGCAATTTTTTAAGGTTGATAAGCATCACTAGTCAAGGTTAAGGTTGAAGTATTTTTCTAAATTAAATGTGTTTTAGTTGTTAATATTGGACTTTTTTTTCCTTTAAATTTAGTTTTTGAATTTGGATATTTTTTTAATTTACTTACCCATTCGTTATAACGAGCAAGTAGTTATTAGAAGAGAATTTTTTAATTTCTTCTTTCAAATTTATCAAGAATTCTTGACTTTTCTAGATTTTACCCATAATAAATATTATATAACGAAAGCATTTAACAATTAATATAGAAGGTTAAAAAAAAATAGGCTAAACATAATATGTTTATACATAAATGGGTAAGACTCTTTTTTATATTTTTTAATGTGGTTTAGATTTTTTTAGTAATTAAAAATATATGAAGAGAATTAGTTTATGTACTAAACTAAGTAAAAATAGATAAATAGAAATGAACTTTGCTTGAAAGTGGCAAATATTATTTATAATTTCATGTGCATGTAAAGGTGTGTATTGGATGTTTGAGTCAATGAGATGATTGCCATCTTTCTTTCTTTCTTTCACATCTTTTCATGCATTTATATTTCTATATTTTATTTAAATTTTTTAATCTTTCATTCATTTTTTCTTTATGGGTATTGAGTAGAACAAAAGTTTGTTTGGAAAAAAAAAAAGAGTAGAACAAAAGTAGTTTTAGAAGGTCACAATTCTAAATGTATCTTTTATTCAATAAACTAAAGTCCTTTTCAACATCTTTCTAGTCTAAAGAAAATACTTTTTCAAGTTTTAGCCACATATTTTATATATATATATATATATATATAAGTGAAGGTTTCTAATATCACTTTTTTTTTCAAAAAATTAGGTGGATTTTTTAAAATATATGTTTATAAATAGATTATAGATTAAAATACTATACTATCAGTTTTAATTTATTTTGATTATTGTATTTTCAAAATATTCATTTTAGTCGTTGTACTTATTTTGATTTCTATATTTTCAAAATTTTCATTTTATCTCTACTAAGTCACCAGTTTAGTGTCTTAATTTTATTTTTAATCTCATTTTTTCTATTACAATTTCAATACTATTCTCAATATTTTTCTTCAAAATTGTAACTCTGACTTTACAGTAAAGGATTTTCATGGTGTGTAGTTGTGTTAAACTTTTGAAAATATGGACTAAAACTTTTGAAAATTGTCACTTTTTAAAAATACAATGACTAAAACGAACAGTACAAATATCAAAATGAACCAAAGAAAATACAGAGACCAAAATAGTATTTTAACCTAGATTATAAATCAAAGAAAAGATATAATCATATAAATAGATTTATATTTAAACTCAACTTTTGTTATTCAAATCTCTTTCTTTTCTAATTATTCTAATATACGTCAAAATACACTCTGAAACTTTTTCTTCGTCCCTAAACTTCTAAATATTGTATTTTTAAACCTCGAAACATGGAAACCCCAATCCAATGATTTTAAATTTAAGTTTGAATTGAAAATATTGTGAGGCTGATTCCAATCTGATTAAAAGCCATTTCCATCCAACAGAGTAAAGACAGTAGAAAAAAATAATTTTAATAAAGTAAGATCCATCGTATTTTCAGAGAGTAATTAGTTATTTTTTGCAGATGTTAGAAACGACGACGTAGAGATTGAAAAGACCCTCGCAGTAATAATTGGACTCATCGCTGGAATTGCCTTCGTCGTTGTTTTCCTCGCTTTCCTAAGCCATTATTGTGCCAAACAAAAAGGTAAATATTCCATAATTTTTGTTAAATTATAAATTTCTTCATAATTTTAATTTCATCCAAAAAATTTGGCCCTAAATTTTGATTTTACTTTCAATTTAGTCGTTACGATTTAATCAAACTTTATAGATCATGGCTTTGGTTGTCACCATATTAAAAAAAATATTTATTTATGTGCCTTTTAAAGTAATATTTTCTATTTAGTTAAATGTGTTAAGATTGTATTAAAGATGAGGGATGAGTAAAAATAGATGAAAATATGTGGATTTTTCTGGCGGATAGAACATAATTTAACCATAATTTATTATTCCCATTTTAGTTTATATTTTGTATTAATTAGTTTCAATATCGTCACAATAATTTTGAAAATGTCAAACATTTTAACGGTCACAAAGATGTTAATAAATTTCTCACCTAACATGTTTTTTTTTTTATTTTTAGTACTAGCACAAACATTTAAACAATAAAAAATTTGAAGTTTTAAAGTGATAGAGTCTTAGCACAAACCATAAGAACTAAAATGACAATTTAACCCCGATCCTAATATTTTTCGGTATCGAAATCTTGACAGGTGGCAAATGAAGAGAGGGTTTCAAAAGGGATGATTCTAGAATCAAGCTTCTCTCTCTCCTACATCTTCTTTTGAATTTGGCCATGGCTTTGGTGGTGGTTCTCTCTTTAAAGTTAAAAACTTTTTAGCTTCCCTTATTCTTCTTCTATTTCTCTCTCTCTCTAAAAGAATTCCACACAGAGAGTATATAAAAAGAAGTGATTGTTTGTTGCATGGCATAGAATGGTTCATTGAAAAGGAAGGCTGCAAATAACAAAGAGGAAGTTCAAAAGATTCGACATGTCGGACCCACTTAAGTTCAAATTTTAGCTTCTTATGTTGCTTTTTTTTATTTTTTTATTTTAATTTTCCTTTTTATTTTCCACTATTGATAATTGGAATATGAATGCCTTTTTCTTTTATGGGAAAAAGAAAGAAAAAAAAAAGATGCAATATGTTATTGGTGTGGGTTTGATATTGGGTCTCTTGTGTACTTCATATTCATTCATGTTGGTAAATTAATCATTTATTTAATCTCTAATGTATATGTAAAATAATGTATTTTCATCTTTAGGCAAAAGTGTTAGATTGTTCTATCAAATTCCAATCTTCAATTTTTTTATCGTTGATATATCCTTGGTCAGTTGATCTAGGTTCAGTTGACTCGCTTACTATATTTTAGCATAACTCTTACTATTGGATAAAATATAGAAGACCGATAGAAGGTTTAATATGTTGGAGACGGTAACCATAAATATATAATGTTGTTCTTAGAATTTTTCATAAAACATATGCTTAGATACGTTGAATAGATTAGTACATTTCTTTATGGGCAATCTACGAATCTAGTTAAGTGAATCACTTAACGTGCCTATTAAACATCCTAAGTATATATAATTTTCCTTTTAACTGTTTTAGTTAAAAATTAAATTAATTCCAATATAAATTAAATCATACGCGTGTGTATATATAAACACTAATGATAGAACTACCTTTAAGTCATATCATATTTGTTTATATTTTTAATGCACATTATTTTTCTTAATAATATGGTCAATGGTCAATGCTATCTAGAAAAGGGCTGAATTGGTGGATAAGATATCTGTTTTAACGTAAAATGTAAACATGTTAATTAAAAATTGAATATATTTAAAATATAAAATTACTGTAAATTAAAAAAAAAAAAACTCAATTTATTGCTGATTAGGGATCTAAATTACTCTAAATTTATGTCGAGCTCAAAGATTTATGAGAAAGGACTTTGTTTCAGCAACATTTTGTAACTCAAACGACTTGTAAAAAAAATTCTTGCAAAAGAAAGGAGAGTATTATGATGCTCAAATTAGTGGCAGATCCATCTATTTCATTTAATATTAGCAATTAGATTCACATCATGTACTTAAGATCGAATTACATCTTGTATTTATAGGTCTTAAGTGAGACCGCTCTTCGGCCATATTGAGTGTTCCGTAAAGGACAGAGAGAATCCAACGATAATAGTGAGTGAGGATCGTTGAAGGGCGGTTTTCCTTAGTTCGAATGTCTCGATCTTTGTTTCTCCAATAAGTCAGTCCTTAAGATCAAGTCATTAGTTGGTATTTATGTTTCGGTGTTTCTTAGTTCATATTACTCATGAGACCTCTTACGACACGTGGCCCGTTGTTATTTGTCCCACCAGATCGCTTGAATATTAAATATTGAATATTTTATGAAGTTCAAGTTTTTAAATAGTTTAATTTAGTCAATAGATGGCTTATGAAGTGGGACTAATCAAAGAAGTTAATTGGATGATATTAAATTTTATACCATTTAAAGATTATTTTCAACCGCAAACACCAATTTAGTTAAACACTAATTTACGTCTGTTACTAACAAAGAGGTCATGAATTTAATTATGATCCTCCCATCTTAGTTGTTCTACTAAAAAACGGATAGTTTGAACTAAAATGTTTCTTGTAATTATTTCTAAACAATTATCTAATGTTCTCTCCCTAAATTAGATCAGAATATCGTTCTTTCTTTTAATTTCTTACTTTATAAACAATTTCATAGGGTATCATGATCCTTTGAATAACAGAAGGGTACAAACAAATATTATATACGGAAGCAATACCAAAATACCATATTTGGCTGTGCTAATTTTTGTGACGTTTTTTAAACGTCTCGTATACCTTTTTTGTGACGTTTTTTAAACGTCTCGTATACCTTTCGTGATGGGCGTATACGTGACGACGTTAAAAACGTCACGAAAGCTTTTTGTGACGTCAAAAAAACATCACGGTAGACCGAATTTCTAGTAGTGATTTTACTTCGATTTGATTCAAGTAGTACTTTTTAATTGTCAAAAGCAAACCAGATCAAGCAAGTGAGATTTTTATATGAAACTGAGTAAGGAGGAAAATGACACCATACAGGGTTGAATCGAAGACATCATTACTTGTTACCCTGTTAAACTCCACTCGCTCTCACGTTATGACAATTAAGTTTTCTATAATTTTTATAGAGTCAATACTAAAAAGCATGCCACTATCCTTTAGAACATCGAGTGGACCCCTCGAACCGAATATGTGTATCCAACTGAATTTGTAAAGAATACATCAAGGAACGAGCTTCATGAAGTAGGCTCGGAGAATATCCTCGACGACTTTCTAACTTGAAAAAGCAAAAGGGGCCGGGGGCATTTGAAAACTAGAGAATGTGAGGGGGGTAGTAAAGCAAATATGAAAAAGTTTGGAAGAGGAATAGAATAAGAAACTTGCCTTTTTCACAAGAAGTTTTTAATGCTTTTGGAGTGGTGAGTAAGAGATGATATGATACACACAAAAACATTTCCAAAGTTGTGTATTCCAATCTAGACAGCTTTATTCTAACTTTGGTATATATCCATCTTCCTACTTGGTTGTGACCACATTTTTACCCCCAATATCCTCAACAAAATTAATTTCTTACCTTCTTGCTCTCTCATTTTTAAATATTCTCATTAAATTTTAAATATTAATCCATCAAAATCACACGGAATGTTAAAATAATTATATGAAAATCACTCTCACAAAATCAATCATCATTTATTCTCTTGTGTTAAAATCACTAATTCTGTAATCATTAATGGCGGTGATTTTAGAAAATGGGTAGGAATGGGATTTTTTTAGGAAATATATGGAGAGATAATTGAATTATTTGACTCCTTAATGCAGGCTCCACTTTACTTGGAGCATCCAATATTCCTCAACGAAGAGGATTTAATTGAGTAAATTTCACCAGATGAAATTCTCATATATGGTTTTTGAGGGGTCCTTAAGATAGTGAAAACGAAAGGGAGAGCTCTATTGGGATTATGGAGCCAAAACAGGAAACACATGTCCTATGAAGAAAAGGATTTTTCAACACTATTACCAATTCCTACCGGGAGTAGAATATTGTTGTCTTATAAGGATTACAATATTGTTTTCCTATAAGAATTAGCATATTTGGCCTCTTATATATAGAACCCTTATGTTAAGGTTTCATTTGTACATAATCCAAATAAAAGGGACTTGAGTGGTTGTGGGCAGTGTTGAAAAGGATTCTGTATCCAGTGGGTTTAGTGAGTGTTTTTCATTCCTGTACCTAAGTATAGTGTGTTATAATACTTAGAAGCTAGAGGACTTTTGTTGGGACCTCTAGGGGATATTTTTTGGGAGAGTTTTGTATTCTAATCCTTAAATAATTATTAGTGAATTACCCACATCTGAGTGGAAGACTGGACGTAGCCTTAGTGGTGAACCAGTATAATTTGCTGTGTCGTTTTTCTTGTTTTTTACAGTTTCTTCCTTATTTGAATATTGTAGTTGTGTGTGAATATTTTCTGTGGAAGGAGAAATTATTCAGGGTCTTCAATTTCCCAACAAGCTCACCTTCAACCTTCATTTTTCCATATCTAAAACGAAGGTCTCTCCTTAATTTTTCCAAATCTGAAACAGCAGCGCCGTCGGGGAAGAGAATGGAAGAAGAAGAGGAAGAGAAAGGTTGCCAACGCATCAGTCCAATCACAAAAACAAATATAATATAAAACAAATATAATTTTCTAAGAGCAAGTCAAGCAAGCAAGGTAATTGCCACGTCATTCTTTCCGCTAATCAATGTAGTGACCATTTAGAACCATTTTCCAAATTTTAGGGACAAAAATTGAATGTGTCTTTTGAAACTTTAAGGACCAAATAGACACCAAGTTCAACCCTCAAGGATCACAAGTGTATTTTATCTAATTTTTTTTATTACTTTTCGATTTTGTGTGATTTTATTGGTTGATCTATGAACGACATTCTTTTTTAGCTTTGGAAGTGGAAATTAAATTCACCCCTCATTCAAGTGGACTTGAAATCAAAATGTTAGACTAAATGCGTGTTTGGGAATGATGATAAAATGAATGATTTAAAAAAAAAAGAAATTTAAGCATAATTGATTTTTCAAAATTACTATTCAAGTGATACCATCAATTTTTTAACTTGTCAAACACGATCCATGGAAAGGGAAGTGATTTTGACAATGACAAAAGTGATTTTAACCATGCCAAAATCACTCCCAAACACACCCTAAATCTACCTCATTTAGGAGTGTTTTTGGATTTCTCTCTCTCGTCTAAGCACTTTCAATGTTCAAAAGCACCTTAGAATCCCAACTGTGAATAGGTAAATCAGTAAAACAATATTTAGCTAAAGAATGAGCCGGCACATTGCAAGAACGAGGTGTATGATGAAATGAAATAGAAGTAAATTGAAGAGCCAGGTTCCTGATATCCAAAATCCAACTTCATTCATCCCTCAACGTTGAAATTTCTCCCGGGATAAGTTTAATAGCAAAAAGGCAATCTGATTCTACCTGCAAATTACAGCAATTCAAAGAAATAGCCAAACGTAACCTCTCCAAGATAGCTCTGGTTTCATCGAGAAGTTGAGAGAGGGAGACAGAGAGGAAAATTTTGAAGAAGCTGCAATAATCCACCCGTTGGAGCTCCTAAGGATTAAACCTAAGCCAGACGAAGCAAGGCTGCTATTGCATGCCACATCAACATTCAATTTAAGGAACTCAGCAGGAGGGGGAATCCAATGGTAAGGGCTGCCATTAGGTGCACGACGAACAAAGCTCGTAAGAGCCTCCGAAACCAGCAATGCCTGCTCAGAGTGGTAACTGTTTACATAGCTTGTGATCCAATTGCATTTAGCCTCCAAGGAACGGAGGTGCTTCGTCCGAAGATTGAGGTTTCGATCAGACCAAATCGCCCAGCAGATGGGAGCAACAAGCTCTCTTTCCTCTGTACTAAGGTGAACCGGAATCTCGTTCCAAATTTATTTGAAGTGTAGATGCGGGTCAGAGGGAATGATCACCAAAGGGAGGAGACAATGCCAAATTTGGCGGGCACGCTTGTAGTGGAAAATTGAGTGGGCCACAGTCTTCGACTTCAAAAGGCAAAATGCGCAAAAAGGTAAAATCTTTAACCCCTTCTTCTACAAAGTATAATTAGTTGGAAAGTGATTATAAGAGGCCTTCCATAAAAAGAGGTTAATTTTAGAAGGGACTTTGAGACTCCAGAGATTTTTCCAATAGTGACCCGAACCGTTGCTGCATGTAGAAGCCCTGAGATTTTTTAGATTCATGTAGAGTTTGTAGCCGATTTTCACATTGTAGGAACCCCGTTTATCATAGTGTCAAAACCAAGAGTCCTTGGTGTAAAAAGAGCTGAGTGGAATAGCCTTAACTAGATCCCTGTCTTCAGACTCAAAATACAATGAGATTTTAGGTAAGTCACACATTCTAAAGGGTGAGATAAGATCTGACATTTTAAGGTTCAAAATGTGTGGGGGAGGATGTGTAATTGCTCTGAAGGTCAAGGGCCGAGGAAGCCAAAGGTCTAAGAAGGCATGGATTGAAGAACCATTGCCTATTCTCGTACACAACCCATGAAGAAGGAGGTCCCTCCCCAAATGAAGCTCTTCCAAAAATAGGATGAGGTCCTAGGCACCGAAGCATCCAGCACATGTGAAGTAGGGAAGTAACGAGCCTCGAGAAATTTAGAGATAAGGAGGTTGGGATATTGGAGGACCCGCCAAACTTGTTTAGCCAAAAGAGCTTGGTTAAAACCTTCAAGGTCTTGGAAGTTTAAGCCCCCTAGCTCCTTTGGCAGACACATGCAACCCCAACTCATCCAGTGGATCTTTTGTGGTCATTGGTTGTACACCACCAGAATCTAGCAAACATTTTGGAGACTCATGACAAAAACCTTTGAGAAGCTTGAAAACTGTCATGACATATGAAGGGATGACTTATCCAATGCTTTTGATGAGGACTTCATTGCCACCCACGGAAATGAAATTTTGTTTCCAGCCCTACACAAATTTCCAAAGCTTGTTCTGAGAAAGTTCTAGTCCTCTCCTTTCCTGCAAGTAAAGTAGGATGGAAGCCTAAGATAGGTACCAAGATGAGAAACCAAACGCACTCCTAGAATAGTTGGCAGAATTTTATGACGCTCGGTATGAACATTAGGAGAGAAGAGGAGAACTGATTTGGAGAAATTAATACATTGGCCCGAAGCTTGCCCATATCCAACCAAAATTTCTCGAAGAAGAGCACATTCAACCTCAGTGGCATTGAGGAAGATTAAACTATCATCAGCAAATAGGAGATGCGAGACGGTAGTACATCTAGGTCTAAAGTGATACCAGACAGTCGATTAAGGCTATTTGCATGATGAGTCATCATAGAGAGCCCTTCTGCACAAACAATGAAAAGATAGTGATATAACAAGTCATCCTGGTAGATGCCCCTAGTAGGAAAAATGGAGCCTACTAAAAAAACACTTCTGAAAATGAGTGGAATCACAAATATTAAAATGATTTGTTATTTAAGAAAAGTTTTACTAAGTTACTTATAATTAAAGAACTGTAGGTTAAATTAGAAAATTAACTATAATTTGGGTTTGATTTCAAATTTGGTACATGTGATTCAAAAGTTTCAATTTTTAGTTTTTATGGGTTAGTCTAAGTTTCAATTTTGTCCTTACAATTTTAAATGTTTCAATTTAACTTTAATGGTTTAGTTAAACTTCGCAAATATTCATTTCTAAACTATTTATATATACCCACCAATTTTTCTCTTATTAATTTTTCAACCATAAATCTAATAAATTCAATTAACATAGTTAACCAAATATAAAACATATCAATGATTATTGCTACATTAAAAAAAATCAAATACATGGTACCAATACAGATCACAAGTTGAGAAGTACACGTAATTATATATAAGAAATGTATTGTAACTTTTAAAATTATTAGGATCAAATTAAAAATAATTTCAAATTATTGAAATGGATCAAATTAAAACTAATTTCAAATTACTGAAATTATGTTCTAAATTATTGAGACTAAAATTTGCAACTCAGAGATATTTTATTAGAAGATTTCTTAATTTTTTGTGGCAAAGTACTATTTTAGCTACCATTGGATTATTATTTATTGATTTATGTATTCACTTTGATACTTTTGTGGAAGTTGACATCTCTTCTTTCTTCAATATTGGCAACTTACCAGTACGTTAATCCTATTAGAACTATGAAAATGTAAGATAGAATATTATTAATATAGGATTTATAATTTTCAATATATTATAAATTCTATTAATCTTTTGGTCCACGTCATGATGAAGGATTTTCTTTTTTTTTTCTTTGATACCTGTGAGTTTCCGGGTCAGCTTGCGCGCATCTCGACTAATCTCAGGGGCAACCAGTTGAGCCTTACAACATTTGGTGCCGAGAAACACATATGAATTACTAATTCCTAAGGTAGGTGGCCATCATGAGGTTTGATGATGAATGATGAATTCTGTATTGGACACGTGTCCCCATCCCGAGGAGCCCAACAGCTCACTTCCGAGTTATAAGCTGAATGGCTAGATAGAGGCCCTAAGCGGCTGAACAACACTTCGAGTCTCATGTGAAGATCACCTAACCGTGTCGTCAAGCACTAAGCATATTATGCACTGAGGATCTCAGGGCGTGGTTACGCACGCGATCTATAGATGGTTATCACAATATCTACCGCAGACATTTAATGCCTGCATGATCTCCAGGGTACGCCATGATTCGGTAGAGTATTCACAAACAATTGATGACAGAGTGTTAACTGTCTGTAAATATTAAGGGTAAAATTACCTACAGGTACACGTGAATCTCGACTTCAATTTTAGAGAAACTAGCTTAGACCTCTACTGATTTGAGCTTGAATGTCAATTGATTGAAACTAAAAGCACATAAAGGCTTAGTCAGAATGTCTGTAACTTGTGCTAAAGCAGGAAGATGTTGAACACAAATCTTCTTTTGAAGTACTAAATCGCTAACAAAATATATGTCAATTTCCACATGTTTAGTCTTTGAATGGAGTATCAGATTGACACTTAACTGGACAACACTTAAGTTGTAACACCAAATAATAGGAGGCTTTGGGAGGTGAATATGTAGGTCTGCAAATAAGGATGGTAACCATACAAGTTCAGTAGCAAAGGAATTGGCCTCAGTGCTTGATCCAGAAATAATAAATTGTTTCTTAGAGCCCCAAGTAATACAATTCCCCTCGAAAAATACACAAAACCCAGAGGTGTACTTACGATCGTTTGGATCAGAGGCCCAATCAACATCATCAAAACCATGAAGTAACAAGTCACGAGGCTTAGATAGAAACAAACCATGAGTAATAGTACCCTTCAAATAACGAAGGATACGTTTGACCAACTGCCAATGAAGAATTGTGGGTAAATGCATGAACTTGCAAGCTTTATTTACACTAAAGAAGACTTCTGGACAAGAAAGAGTCACATACTGCAACTCCCCAATAACTCTCCTATAAAGATGCACATCATAAAATGGTTCCCCTTGATGAGCAGAGAACAAATGTCCACTTACCATAGGTGTGACACACTACAAGAGTAAAGGTCTATCCTAACCGAAAAAAGGTTAGGAAAAGCCTAAAAAATGTTGGAAATGTCGGGAGAAAACCGTCGGGAGAGCCTCTCCCAAGGAGCTTGTTTAGGCCATAAAGCGCTTTATGTATCTAACAAACAAGAGGTACAGATCCATGCGTAGGAAATCCTACAGGTTGCTCCACAAAATAGATTCAGCAAGCAATCATGTAAGAAGGCATTATTAATGTCTATTTGACGAATGGGTCATCCATGAGCAAGAGCTAAAATTAAGAGCACCCGTATGATGACCGATTTTACCACAAGACTATAAGTCTCAGAATAATCAATATCTACAACTGGATGTAACCCTTTGACAATAAGTCGTGCCTTTTAAATAAATCCATTTAAAGAATTGGGCTTTGCCCAAAATTATCCAAGCTCAATGGCCCACCAAAGCCTATAGAAACCTCTATAAATAGAGCGGATCTCATTCATTTTGGGGTTCAGAATTGAGAGAATTCACACCTAGATCCATCAAAATTTCTCTTGATCTTAAAGACTCATTTGCAACCAACAATCTTCTTGTCCAAGGGTTGTGGAACCAGATCCCAAGTACAATTTTGAAGTAAAGCATCATATTCCTCTTTCATAGCTTGACACCAATCAGGACATCGTAATGCTTCCTTCACCATTGGAGGTTCAGAGTCAACAAAATCCATAAAAAATACCTCGGGTTTAAAGATCCTATTTTTACTACGAATGATCATAAGGTGAGAATTGTGTACCAAGTCATCCGTAGGTGTGGTGGAAGAAATGGAGGTTGTACCAAGTGGAGGCAAGTCAGGCAAGATAATAGGTGAAGTAGGTTGTGCATTAGTGGAAATGGAAGTAGGCTGTGAGTTAGATGATAAATTTGGAGGCTCAGACATAGGTTATGGTGCAGTACTAGGAGGCTCAATAGAAGGGGTTAAAATGAATTTGAGAGGGAAGATGTGGTAAAACAAAATGTTGCAGGAAGAAGGGAAGGCAGTGATTATAGGACAATAGAATTAACCGGTGGTAACGAAGGTTGATGTTGAGCAAAAGGGAAAGTAAGTTCATCAAACAAGACATGACGAGAAATAAAAATTTAACCATATGAAGACATGCACTCGTCGTAACCTTTATGTATATTACTATAACCAATAAAGGTACAAGGACGAGATCAAAACTCAAGTTTAAGAGAGTTATAAGGTCTAAGGCAAGGAAAACACTTAGCTGAATGTCTTTAAGAAATAATCGGGTTTCTGCTAGAAGAGCTTTTCCAAGGGACTCAAATCTTCAAGAACAGTAATCAAGTGGTAAATAGGACAACATTGTAAGACCAGTATCCATGTGACGATGTTTCCGCTCCACTATCCCATTTTGTTGGGAAGTGTAAGGATAGGAAATTCGACGATCAATACTATGTGTTTGAAGTTTTAAACTGAACAAAAGCTTTAAAGGCTTTGTACTTAGTTTGAAGAAAGTAAATCCATGTATATCGAGAATAAGCATCAATAAAACTAATGTAATCACGAAAACCATTATGAGAAGCCTTATGAGAAGGCCGCCACAAGTTAGAAACAATTAATTGCAAATGAGTAGGAAATTTTGTAAGAAAATGAGTAAAAGGTAGAGAATGAGGTTTGCCAATAGCAAATGCTTGACAAAAATGAAAAGTATTATTATTAAACACATTTGACCTGCAAATTTTGGCAATAATAGGGAGGGCGGGATGTCCAAGTCTTCTCTATCAAATGTCTAAGAAAAAGACAACAAATCATTATTTTTAGAATGTAAAGCATCACTAGAGACAGAAGTGAGGGCATTATTAGATGTAGAAGAGCGACTAAGAGATTTAGATTGAGGATAATGTTTAAAAAGATTGAACTTGTACAAGCCTTCTTGAAGAATCTCTTGGAGTAGCAAAATTGACTTACAGTAATTAAGTTTTTAGTTATGTGAGGGACATGTAATACGTTGTTTAAATGAAAAACCTGATTAGTAGAGGGTGAGAAGAAAGAAGAGTAACCAAATTGTGAAATTGGCAGACCTGTTTCATTGCCTACAAGAACCTGATTGTCTCCACCATATCCGGACCCCACAAAAAAATTATTGAAATTGTTGGTCAAATGATTTGTTGCTCCATAATCGGGGTACGCTGACATTTGTATATTGACCATAATTCATACCATGATTTCATGATCATAATGCGAGTAACATTTTGTTGCTGTGTTTTCATTGTCTACCTCCACGATTAGAACGTCCACAACCTCTCTGGCTGCTATCATGGTTATTTCTATGTTGGTTGGATTTTTGTCATTTTTCTTTGAGTTGCTTTGAACCATAAGATGAGCAGAGGGAAAGGAGGGAAAGGTCTTACTAATATTAGCCTGCTTACTTTCCTTTCGATTTTTCTGTGCAAGCAAAAGAGCCCTAACCTCTTGTACAGATGAAGACTCAGTTTTAGCAGTAATAACAGAGATCGTGAATTTATGTTCATTTTCGAGTATAGCCAATATGTACATAATATGTATGGTCTTCAATTGAAATAGATTTGCCAACAGTTGCCAATGCATCAACACATTTCTTTAGTTGACAAGATTTCTTGAGTTGAAGATTTGTAGCATACATTTCCAGATTTCCTTTGCAGACGTGCAATGTAACATCTGCTCTAAAATTTATTCGACCATTGATCCAAGCAGCAACGAAAAAATGATTTTATCTTATCGCTTCCACTGAGTACATGTTGGATTTGGACGGTGAGTAATGACAGAACTTCCAGTACCTTGAAGAAACACCGTTGGTGGTTCAGAATCACCTTCCAAATAATCTTCTAATTCATGGCCTTCGAGAGCGGTTAAGACTTGGAATTTCCATAGAAGGTAATTCTCATCACTCAATTTCACTATAGAATTTTTGTTTCCTGTCTTCAAGCAACAACTGTTTTGGGAGAAAAACAAAACCATCAGAATTGAACTAAAATGTAAAACAAAACATCAACACCACAAATGATACAAGCACCACATCAACAACATCAATGCATTGTCAGTACCACATCAACAATAACAACTCAGCAATCAACCAAACAGCAGAATAGCAAAAGACAAAATCGGAGATTTTGTCTATGACATAAAGTCATTTTCCTTGATTCATGCTAAAGATCACCCGTGTATATATATGGTAAGAGAATTTCTCAAATCTCACCAAATATGGTTGATTTCTCCATCTTAATCTCTAATTACCGTTAGAGAGAATCTTCCCAAATTTGGCCCATTAAATTTGCAATATCCTCTCTGTATAGTTACTTCTGTAACAACTTCCTTCTTAATCTTCTCCCCTGTCAAGTCTACATATATGTTTTGTAATGTAACAATTGAATTAATCAAAAGGAATTGTATTGGATCCATTCTGCAATTTTTTGCTTGAGAAACCCTTGCACCCAACTTGTCTCGTTCCGTCACAAATATATATATATTAAAAAAGATATTATGCTCTGATACCATACCAAAATATATAAGAAAAGAGAGATGCAGGAGAAACCATTTTAATTCTATTTATGCCATTGTAATTTTGTGAATTAAAGTGAAGCCATATATAAGCCAGGGAAGAAAACTCCTGCTGAGATCTTAACCTACTAACAAAATCAAAATTTACTGCTAAATCAATGGATAATAACAAATATAACAAACAATTTCAACAAAATATCACACTGTCACTAACTCCCAATGTTTACACGTCATTAGCTCCTGAGCTGTCTTCGCACTTTCTCCATTGAGATTCACAAGTCATTTGAGTGCCAATTTTCTTGCTCAAATACGTCACATGAAGAAATTATCAAAATTCTTCTATGAATTATCCAAACAGTTAGAGAAATTTTTATAATTAGGTTGTTTCTATTCAAATATCTTCTATGAATTATCCAAGTACTTGTGTATCCTTTTTTCCTATTCGAACTTGGTTTTATTAACATAATCTTCTAGATTGAGGTCATTTTATGTATTCTTGTATGATTTGAGGTATAAAG
This sequence comes from Momordica charantia, assembly GCF_013281855.1. Lineage (NCBI taxonomy): Eukaryota > Viridiplantae > Streptophyta > Magnoliopsida > Cucurbitales > Cucurbitaceae > Momordica > Momordica charantia. The sequence goes on along the minus strand of NW_028275167.1, from coordinate 23,427,085 downwards.
TTTCAAATTCTTCTAACATGCATAAAAGATTATAATTAGTAAATCATTGAAATCCATGGGGTAAGCATGTGCCTTCTATTTTCCTTTTAATTTGCCATAATTTGGTTGAGAATAGGTTTTATAAATTATCCACAACATGTTATTTGAGTTACATGAAAATTTGAGGTAATTGATCATACCTTTCTTGAATGAATTAACATATTTGGATGAGTAATTACCCTTTTTATAAGGGTAAAAATGAGGTTAAATTCATGAGTTCCGACTTTGTTTTACTTACGAATGGGTTGTTTTTCTTGCTTTTCATGACCAATTGATGTTAAGTTGAGATATTTTGTTCTACCTTAAGTTGTTTACATAAATATTAAGTTTTAGAATAGTTTAAAGGTGGAAAGATAACAAAAACTAAAATTTGTGTATAAAATTACATCTAGGAGAGCCACGTGTCATCCATGCAAGGAAGGTTGAATATTTGGTTATAAAGCCACGTGTCACGTGAAGGATGCTTATTCACTAACAAATTCAGAGTTTTTAAGCATTGGTTCCACATTTCGCTCAACTTCTCAACCAACTTCCACACCTCGTATAAATTCCAGCATGCTTCTCATTCATTGGCATCAAGCTTTCTACCATTCTTGATCACCTTGCGAGCTTTCTTGGAGTTCTTTCTCAACATAGATTAGTTTTACATTGCCCTTCCTTTAAGTTTATTTCTTTATTGTAATTTTAAACTTCCATTTATGAAATTTCAGCACTGTTTTTCATTCTTTACATCACATTTTCTTCAGGGTAAAGTTCATTCGGATTACAACTTCTCGTTTACATCTTGTTCTTCAATTTTACTTTCTCAAATCATGTTTCCCTTTTGCAAAATCCTTACATTATGTTTTTACTTTCTCAAATCATGTTTCACTTTTGCAAAATCTTTACATTATGTTTTTACGCTAAATTTGTTTTTCCTAACCCAGTTACGGATGATTAGCTACTTATTTAAAACGGACAACATGGGTAAATTGGTAATTTCTCACTTCTTCATCACTTAAGGTTTTTTATGAAGTTTAAGTTTTAATTTGGTCAATTAAGATTTAAACATAGTCAATACTGAGAATGTTGACTCATTTTTACAACTTAAGGGATTAAACCAAGTTTAAACCAAGGAGAGGAAGACTTTAGATATAAAGGTTTCGTTCAAGTAGCCTAGATATACGACCTTGACCCAAGTTTGCGATTATTTTTAAATTAAGAATAACTTATAAAATCTAAGATTGCTTAGATATAAGTGGATTAAGAAGCGTAGTCGTTAAATAACAAGAGAGGTTGAGCATCCATTTTCTAGCTAATTTGAGGTAACTGGGCTTGGGTTTTATTCCATTGAGTTTTAAACCAACAAATCAACATTTCCTTGAATTATTTGTCACCTCATCCAATTACAACTTTTCCGATCATTATTATTTTTCTCAAAATGACTACGTCGTCCTTGAGGATCGACACTCATTCCACTTATTACTTGTGACAGGTGTACACTTGCACTCTTTATATTTATTCTAATTATGTATGACTACAAGAAATAAAGAAAGAAAATTATAGGGAAAAGTACTAATTTGGTCTTTAAGTTTCAAAATCGTGCATTTTTCCCACTAAGGTTTTAAAAAATAGGTTTAAATAGTTCATCCACTAACAACTCTGCTAAGTCTCTACCGGAAAGATGACAAAGGTGATATGGTGTCACAAATCCGAGTTACAATATTGGGGCTTTGGAGTCATCGTGTAACGTGGCATTCTTCCATCTGATCATGTTACATCAAGATCTTTTTCTTCGATAACACCAACGATATGGTTTAAGATTGCGATGTTCATCTTCCAATCGCATTAAGTGATGATTATCTGGTATAGTGATTTTATGAAGATCACGATCTTGATTCAAGTATAACCACATTAGGGTATAATATTGCAATGTTCATCCTCATATCGTGTTATGCAAATAGACACCGTGATATGAAACCCTATTGTAGTAATGGCCGCCCAACCTAGGGTAAAATATATTTTTGGTCCCTGAGTTTGAAATTAAGTTTTTATTTGGTCCCTGAGTTTCAAAAGTGACACTTTGGTCCCCGACCTTTAAAAAATAGTTCTAAAAGGTCCCTAGAGTTGACATTCCGTTGGTAATACTTTTGTTTCCATTTTTCTTTCTTTTTCTCTCCCACCCCTACTCATTCTCTCTTCCCTCTCTCTCTCTTCCCACCTTATGTTAGAATCCATATAAATAAATCAAATTTATCTAACCCATCTAGTGTTTAAAAATAATATTGGAATTCAAAAGTATTTTAAAAAATATGGATGGGGTAGTTGCATCTGAGAAGATGAAAATTAATATCATGTCAAGATCCATTATAGAGGGGAAAGCAATGGAAAGGACTCCTTCTTCCCACTTTTGTCCGAGTGCATTTTTATCACACTTCTAAATTGATATGCAACACTACTTACGAAAACCAAACGTGGCACGCCTCCACGCCCCCCACCTTCTAGATTGATATGCAATTTTATCCAAGATTTTGCCCTATTGATCATTTTGGGCCTAGGGATGAAAGCCCTAGTGTTGTCGCACAGGTAGATAGAAAGCCCAATTTGGCGATTTGGGCAATCCAACTTCTTTTTTCTTTTTCAATTTTTTGTTATTTTGGAAACTATATTTTCCAATACGTAAAGATATTATTATTAATCCTATGAAATAACTTCAGTAATTTATTTTTTTTATAAGCACAAAATTAATAATAATTAATGTATAATTTTGCATAATAATATTTTCCTTTTTCAGTATTCATTCATACCACAGATTAAGGTAGCCTTTGATTTTTGATTTATGATATATATAGATGGATCACTACAACCCATTTAATAACAATTTTTTTTTGTTTAAATCAAGCTTATTAACAATACTTCCACTATATATTTCTTTATTTTGTTATCTATAATTTAAAAACGTTTCCAAAATCTAACTTGTTTGGGGTCAACATACCAGGACTTGTTGGTGTTTGAAAGGTCCACCTCGGCCTTGCTGAGGAGACTGGGTTCGCCCAACTAAGTATAGACGTCAAGGTTCGACCTGGCTGGGGCCCGATCTACTTGGAACCCGACAGGTTCGACATGAGAAAAGACATATAACCGCCGGTCGTGAGTACTGTCGGATCCACCACCTATAAATAGAGGGTCTCATTTCACGCTCAGGTATCGAATCTCACCTCGAACTAAATACGGAGTCCGACCTATACTGACTTGAGCGTCGGAGTGTTTACCCTTTTATGCAGGTCCACTCTAGATGTTCAGGTCGAGATCGGAGACCGGGTTCGAGTTCGGTTCGCGAAAAATCGTTGTGCAAATTCTTGCATGAACATAACTCAAATCTTAAAAATTAAAAAAAAAATAGTTCTAAAAAACTTGGTTTAAAATTAAAATATGATTTTATGAAAATAAAAAAATATATGAAAGAAATTGCAAGGAAGCAAGCATAATTTTGAAAAATAGAGAATTAAAAAACGAAATAGTTATCCAATAATGACTACATGGTATGGTGAGTATTCCCAGCGTTTCGTGTTTTGCTTGATTACTGATTTTCAACTTTAATTTTATTATTCTAACTCCTAAGCAACACAAATTCCTTTTATTTTAGTATGGTAATACAAATTTTTGTTTCTTTTTTTAAAGACAATACAAAAGTTTTTAAACCTATACAAAGAAAAAGAATCATTTTATTTTATTTTTTTCCACTCAAGAAGAGTCCCTTCATACTAATAGCAATCGAAGAAGTAGAGATATTCTCATGAATTTTATGGCATAAAATGTAACATTAAATAAATATGTGAGCTGGTTGGTTGCTACCTCGACGAATAAAAATTATCATGAAAAGAAAAATAAGGGAAGGACATTAAGCCTTCGGTATGCTCTAACATTTTACTAGGAAAATAAATTATCACTAATGCGCATATTTATTCTAAACATCAAATATTCGAATCTTCACCTCAAACTATTGAACTAAAAAAAAAAGTTAGACAAATCTAAATTTAATAAGATAGTCTCTAATTATTTGTTTCAGCGCAAGTAATGTAATTGTAGACATTTGATTCATAAAAAATTAGCTAACTTGTTTAATTTCTTGGTACGTATATATGTTTAATTGATATACACATACATAATTGATAGAGTATTGAGCACGTATGAGGAGAGAGAACATCGAGATTTCAATGGTCATAACATTGTCAAACATTATGGTATGTTGGGAATAATTTTCACATGACTAAAATCACTTTTATCATTACTCACTATTATTTTAAAATGGTAATAAACATACCTACAACAACAATTCAATTTAAGTAGTAATATAAAAAGATCAACGAATAAAGTTGAGTTTATTATTTTAGTGTTATTATTAATGCAGTCTACTTTATAAATATTAAACATTATTTTATTCAAATTGTTCATGTGGAGAGGAAACATGAATGTGGATAGCCCACACATCAAAATTAAATTTTTATCATTGAACCTATCAATTTTTACTAAAAACTTGTTAAAACAAGCATAGATCAGCGTTAAGGCATATATCTCAAACTAAGAGGGTGTGTACAAAAAAAAGTACCAAAAACTTTAAATTTCATTAAATTAAACCTTAAACTTAGATAAATATTGCATTATCTTACCCTCAAATTTGTTCATAATCAAAAAGGGGAAGCCCTAAAAGTTTAATTATTTGTATAAAGTTTAAAGAGTCTTGATTTTAGTGATAATGATCTCAATAAATGAAGATTATTTTTGGGCAAATTCTTCATATAGAAAAGGTAATCTAGAGGAGAGGAAACCTACGTTTTATAAGTGACTATAGAGTAATTAGCACCTAATTACCTAGACCTTTAAAAAGGTAATGAGCTCATCAATGCTTGAGATAGAAGCCTTAGGGCTAAACATAATAGCAAACTAAATAAAGGTTTAAATACCATTTTCTACGTGTACTTTTGAAATGTAGCATTAAATTTATATTAAAGAATTTTTAAAGTGCATAAAATTTTAACCGAGACCAAATTAGTCACTAAATACTCGAATCCGACGTTGCGAAAATACAATAACTAAAATAACAAAAATGGAATAAAAAACCAAAATCAACATTTTGCATAATGAACAAAAATCAAAATATTTACATAAAAAAAAAGAAAGAGTTTGTAAAATAGAAGAAAGTAACAAGCGTCCCATTTCAGAGTTGGCACGTGTCACACGAGTCTTCCTCCTCTCTTCCTTTAACTCACCGATTCCTTCGTCTTCTCCAAAGCGCTACACAATCGAAGTCCTTCGTTTCGAAGAAAAGCATTGTTCCACGGATTAAATCTCCGAAATTTCCTATACCCACTTCAGATCTACCATCAATGGCTCTAGAATGGGTTGTTCTTGGCTACGCTGCCGCCGCCGAGGCGATCATGGTCCTCCTCCTCACCATCCCAGGCCTCGACGGCCTCCGCAAGGGCCTCATCGCCGTCACTCGCAATCTCCTCAAGCCCTTCCTCTCCGTCGTCCCCTTTTGCCTCTTCTTGCTCATGGACATCTACTGGAAATACGAGACTCGCCCCAGTTGCGAATCTGACTCCTGCACCCCCTCCGAGTTCCTTCGCCACCAGAAATCCATCATGAAGAGCCAGCGGAACGCGCTCTTGATCGCCGCCGCCCTCGTCTTCTACTGGCTCTTGTACTCCGTTACTCATCTGGTTGTCAAGGTCGAGCAGTTGAACCAGCGGGTTGAGAGGTTGAAGAATCGGGATTGAGGATGCAGATGGAGATGGACGCCATATTGTCGGTGCTCGAATAATTGGGTCTGTTCTCTTTTCTTTTCCTCTTTATCGGGTTTTTTCGTTTCGGTTTTTTGCTTCTATGTTACGAAAATTGCAGGTCCTTTTGTAACCGCTTTGCTACTGCTGTTATATGCTATGAAACTAATCCGACTCTTGAATGTCCTAGCTTCTTTTCCAAATGTTTACTGATTACGAAGTTTCCGTTTATATAGATGGTTTGAGGGAGAGAGTTGTGATTAAAGGCATTGTTGGGCGACTCTGTTGTTCTTTGCTTATTCACTGGAAATCTTGGTAAATTAATAGTTATTTGGTTTTGGGCAGTTTCTTGATTGCATTGTTTGTCACTGTTTTTAGCGTTTGTATTAGATTGGGGCTGTCTTTTGCCATTATGTTTCACTTGCACTTGCACATGGGTGTATTTGGTTTCTAGCTTGATGCTTGACTTAGGTAATAGGAGAATCGGTTGAGGAATACGCTTTTGGGTCAAGTTGTTCTCGCCTTTCCATTCATTGAGGTCTTTTCAAATGCTATGTTTACTTCTTTATGTTGTAGTTCTTCCTATCTGCCCCCTAATGGAACTCTGTGGAAGTCCCAATTTATCTTTAAAGTTATACGGTATGCCAAATTAAGATCATAATGAAGTTAATGAAGTAGAAGGAAGAGAGATAGAGAGAATGACACCAGATATATGTGAAGAACCCAAACTTGGAAATAACTACTGGACAAACACACAATTCACTAGAATTTAATTTGTGGCTTACTGTAACAGTCCAAAAGCATTCTCAATGGCTGTTACTGTTGTTGGCCCTTTGAAAAGAGGTACAGTTTTTTCTTCAACTCGTGTCCACAAGAAACCACATCAGTTTCACAAGTCTTTCAACTAAAATCATTTACCATTTTTGAATTCTATAAGAGGTTCAAAAGTGTCTCTCTTTCTGGAAAAGCACATTTTGTTTGTTATAGACTCCTAGGACTTCAACACTGGTGGCAGTCACAGTGCCCTTTGCATACTAATGATTGTAAGTCTATTTTGAATGTAATGAACCACAACTTACTGTAACACTCCAAAAGTTGTGACAACTATAGTTTACCATTTTTGGCTCTTTCAGAATTGGTATAGCTTTTGTTCCAACTCTTGTCCATGAGCAACCGTATAAGTTCAGCTTGAAGTAAAATTGTTTACCCTTTTGGAATCCTAATATGGAAAAAAAGTCTCTTTTTGTAAAAGTGTGTTTTTTTCTCTCAAGGTGGTTGGTTGACAATCATCCCTTTTTCCTTCACGGGATAACGGTCGGATTTTGTGGCAAGCTGGTTCTTTGCAGTCCTTTGGGGTCTTTGGCTATAGAGGAATATGTTTTTTAGGGATGTGGAGAGATATTGGGAGGTGTGGTTTTTGGCTGGATTTAATGCCTTTACATGGGCGTCGGTTGGTCTCTAAGGACTTCTGTAATTATCCATTATTTTGTATGGGAGTCCCTTTGTATGGTTAGTTGTGGAGCTCCCCTGGTCTTCGACTATATTGGGCTGTTGTTTTTAGCACCTTGGCTTGTTCTTTTTGTATTCTTTCATTCTTTTCTCAATCATATAAAAAAAAATTCATCCCATTTGTTTTGTGCAAGTTCCCAACTTACTTCGTGAGTGATGTATTATAGAAGTTTATGAGGAACTTTTTGTGGGAGGGTGGGGGATCTAATGAAGTAAGTTAAGAAAAGGTGTTGACAAGGGTTGGGGGATAGGGGTTCTAGTATAGCAAGTTAAGAAAAGGCTTTGATTGCAGCTCAGTATTTTTGGACAAATCAACTTGCGGAAGGGTGAAAATGTTCCGGGCTGCCACTGTAACATTTCATTGTAAAATTATAAATATGTTCAAAAAACCGTCTGCCCTAGAGTCTCACAATGCCTGTTTATGGAACTAGAGAAAGACAAAAGCGGACCTTAATAACGAATACAAAATATAAGGTAAAATCATAAAGCTAAGAGAAATGGGCAGCCTGAGGTTTAAGCCCAAATGAAAAGCTCAACAACCAATGAACAGTAGATGGAGAGTTTACTTGAACTCAAAATTAATAATTAAAGTACCAAACTGAAATATCTGAGGTGCTGTCTTTTTTTTCTGTCCTTAGGGTTCTGCTGTAAAGCTTGTGGTGTCTCTTGAGTCTCACCTGCATTAGGTTCCTTCGACTAGGTGGGAGGTTGTCTCATTATTGGTCTAGTTTAGTGAGCTAGGCTTAGGAAAGTTGACACTTTGTAATTACAGCCTTGTTAGTATTTTCCTTTGGTGGCAAATGCTCTGTGGCATCGGGTTATAGTTGGTAAGTATGATTCTCATTCTATTGGGATTTTGGTGGATCTTGGTTTGTGAGGCTAAAGGCACATATAAGAACTCTTAGAAAGCTATCTCATCTGGTTTCTCTATTACAATTTTTTTTGAAATTTTCTGTTGAGGATGGCTTGGTTGCACGCTTGCATTTGGGATGGTTGTTGGAAGGGGTGATAGTTCCATCAATGTTCTATTCCCTCATCTTTACTACCTTTCTTATGTGAGGTTAGTTTGTTGTGGTTGGGGGGGGGGGGGACTTCTTGTTTTTCTGCTTTACTTCGTATATGGGCTGATTTTCATTGTCATCCTGAAACTAAGGATTTCTAATTGGGGACTCCAAATCCTTCAACGGGGCTCTTTTATAGGTCATTCTTCATAGTTTGAGTGGTCTCTCGCCCTTCACAGCATTCTTTATTCTCTTTATTGTGGATGGTTAGAGTTCCCAAGAAGGTTTAATTTTTTTCCTAAGAGGGTCAGACATGGATTATCTACTGCATCTTAAGACATTCTTTTATTCTCTTTGTTAAAAAGGTTTTCATATTCAATTTGTGGTAGTTTTTTTTGTATGCTTGGCATGTGCTTGGCTCATAATAAAGAGAGTTGCTCGATGATAGACGAGTTTTTGTTACACCCTCCATTTTGGAACAAGGAGGAAGCTCTTTTGTTTCACTTTCACTCACCTCTTCGTGGGCCTTGCCTTTTGTTACTAAAGATATATATATATTTGATACTTAGGTGCTATTCTTTTGGACTTGAGCCCCTCCCTATAGGTTGACCCCTTTTTTCTTGCTTTTCTGTAGGCCTTTGTATATACTTTTATGAAAGCTCGATTTCTTATTTAAAAAAATAATAACCGAGGGAGTTCTTTGGTGTGTAGGTTTTTTTTGCTATTGTATAGAGTATTTAGCTTGAGAGGAATGGGAGAATATTTCTGTAAGGTGGAGAGTCCTCATGGGGAGGTCTGCTCTTTTAGCTAGGCTGAACCCTTTTTTCTTTTGGGGAGCGTAGAGGCCTCATTTTTTTTTTTTTTGTGAGTTAAGTTTCATTTTAGGATTTTTTTCAGGCCCCCCATATGTATTCTTCCATTATTCTCAATGAAAATTTGATTTTTAGTTTTAAATGAACAAAGCCTCCAAGTAGCTTCTTGTTTCCAGAAACAAACAACTTAAATCATCTATTTTAGCCTTGATTGTTCCTTAGCTTTAGGGGTAATCGCAGATTTGAAAAAAGAGGAGAATTCAAAGCAATCTATGTAAGGAATATGAGGTTGAAATTTTAGGTTCTTTTTTGTTCTGAAATGATGTCTTCCTGGCTCGGTAAGGCTTTGGTTTTTGTCACTTCATCCAATTGGTCAGATCCTTAAAAGGACCTGTCTATAATGTGAAATAGATTTGGAATGTAGATTTGGAATGAGATTTCAAATCGGAGAACTTGGACGTTTTCACATATGCGAGTAAGGACTTGTTGCGAATATTTGCACGTAATACTTTCGTATGTATGAAACTCCAATCTTCCGTGGCTTTTGATTGTCTCCATTTGAATTTGACTAGTATATATCTAGAATCCAACATAATCTTACATTTGTTTCTTACTTGATGTTAAAATGGATCATGATTGACGGAGGAGAATCCAACTATATGTCTTGATATCAATAATATTTATTTGTTCTAAGACCAGAGCTGCCTTGCAATTTGAATGGATTTGAATGAATGTTATAACATGGGTACTATGGTGGCTAATTGTTGTTGTAGGGTCAGGTAGTTCTCCAGTGAGGCTAGGCGAACTGTGTGAGTTGGGCCGGACATTCATGGGTATAGTTAAAACAGGAGTGTGAAAGATTTTGGTCAAGTTTACGACTTACTATCGTGTTATAGTGTGTTTGTTTCACTGAGACTTGTGGACAGGATTTTGATGCATTCTGTATTGTGTGAGTTGGGTCGGACATTCATGAATGTAGTATGGATTAGTGAAAACAGGATTGAAGGATTTGGGTCAAGTTTACAACATACTATTGTGTTAATAGTGTTTGTTTGTTTCGTTGAGACTGTTGTGGACATGATTTTGATGCATTTTGTATTGTTCTTCATTTTCTTTGTGCATGTCCGTTGATGAATTCATGAAACTACAGAGTAACAGCAGACTGGTCTCCATATACTTGAGAACTTATCTGTCCCTTATTTTTAATATTAGGTTAAATTGCAACTTTGGAAAACGTTTAACAAGTTCTTTTTTTGAAAAAGATACGAACTTCTCATTGAAATAATGAAAAGGAACAATAATGTCTAAAGATTAGAGTGAAAAAAGTAAACAACAAAAAAAAACGTAACAAATTTTGTCTGATAGGTTCTTTGATTTTTAAACATTCGGTCTCTGAACTAGCCTTTGTTTCTTTTTTCCTACCTATAATATACGAATTTATCAAACACTATTGAAAAGTCAGGATCTAACAGGTTCAAAATTTAACTTTGTATCTAAAAAGTTGAGGCCTACATGAAATTTGGTACTTTTAAAAATAAAGGATTTTTAGACACAATCGAAGGATCTAGGAAGTGGTGAGGAGTACAAGGTTCCCGTATTTTTATTATGGACATTTTTCAAAGTTAAAATCGTCTATTAAACACAACTTTGAGTTTAGAGACTAATTTTATTAGTTAATGTTAATATTATCAATGGCGTCGTGCATGTGTGTTAGTGTAGATGCTGCAAATCAAATCTATTGAATTCGGATCATTTCAAAGGAAGTCTATAAGGGTTGGCTTGCTGTTATAGGATCGCTCATGCCAAGCGGATTTGAATTAAATGGTTCAAAAAATCGAATACGGTATGGATTATTTTTTTTTATATTTTATATTTATTTATTTATTTTTGGAGTTAGGATCATATGATAGCATCTAAAAAAATGTTAGTAATGGAGACCATAGTTGATTTAGAATTGATTCATTTAGAATTGATTCTTGTGTTGGTAGTTGAGCTCAAATTCTATCGTTTTCAAGATTAACTAATAAAGTTACTTCTTGAAACCTAAAATTATGTTATTTTTGGTCGTCATCATTTCGTTAACGGTAATTTGCTCTAACTATATGTGTGAGTCGTAAGTAAATTTTGTCTCAAGCATAGCTAGACTCTAAATATTTGAGACAATAAATGTGTGGATAGGTAGGATAATTGATATGTAAGAGTTGATGTCTTATAGGTCTTGCTCATAGAGAAATAATTTAAATTATGGCATTTAATTAATAAATAGTAACTTTTAGACATTTACTAGAAACTAATTAATAAATCTAGATCTTTCTTACTCTTAATTTGTGGTAACGTTAAGTTCCACGATTTGAGCTCTATATTTGAGCTCGTTGTTGGAACTTTGGAAATTAAGGAGAGTTAGACGATCCTAGATGTTATCAAATAGGTGGTTCGTGCATTGGTGCTTCGTGGACGAGTGCTCGAGCCTAGATGTCGGTAGGAAATGTCGAATTCACTATATTCTTCTACTATGCACTTTGTTATTGTTCGACATGTTGGACTTGTGTTTGTGGGATGTTTTGTAGTGGGAAAGTAGTAATCTAGAGGAAGGCCAAACAAAGGGTGGATGATTTTGACATACAACTTTGCCTAGATTGCTTAGATTTCCTTTTAAACTTTCCCATGGCTAGAAATTTTCGAGAAGAAACTATAATGGTAGTTGTGGACTTAAATTTTCATGGTTCTCAAAAAATGTTAATTGATGGTTTTTGCGTTAAATGCAATTCCATAGATGGTATAAACGGTAGTAGTTAGATCATGTCTTATTAACATTTATCATACTGTTGTCTTATTAACATTTATCATACCGTTGTCTTTAACAAATGGTATCAAGTCATGGTAAAAAAATCTAATCGAGTCGGTGAAATCTTCGGGTGCCAAACAAAGAAGTAGTGAGCTTTAGAAGATGCGATCATGGTGTGAATCTGTGGCTGTGCTCTATCCAGGTGCACTTGGAGTTTTGAATAAAAGCAAGCTCTCATTGTAGCTGACTGATGAATAACTACTTAGGAGAGGCCTGGTGATACTTTGAGAAGAGGATTGTTGGGGTTTGTAAAGAGTGCAAACAAAATCTCATATTGGCTAAGGAAGAAAAGAGAGTGATAAATGGTATAAAGACGATGAAAATTATCTCGTATAAGGTCTTTTGAGTGAAACAAAAGACTAAGTTGCAAGCTTTAAAGCAGACAATAACATTCAATTGTAGAGATACTTAGAGATATGATCGTTGTCCTTAGCACACCTTTCTCAACAAATTTATCTAAACAGTGCAATTCTATTTTTTAAAAAAAATATATGTTTTTACCTCTAATATTTAGGTATCTTTTTAATCTGGTGGAAGATGTTAAACTTAATTGATAATAAATTTACATGATACTTAACAAGTTGCTAGAACTTAAAAAAAATAAATTAGTTTACCTAAGAGAGAGAATTTCTAATTTCTTTTCAACTTTTTGCCAACTGACGAAATATCATGTAATAATCATAAATGTTAAAACATAATGTTTAATTTTTTAAACAACAGATTGAAAAACAAGCCTAAATACCAAGCCTTCTTTTTAGCAAACAATATCAGATTTGTTTCACTTACAAGACATGTGACACATGATAAAGTTTGAACAAGTGTGACCAAATTATGAGACAACCTTTTTTTTTTCTTATTTTTCATATCAGCCACTAAAAACCATATGAAAAAGAAAAGATTTTGATTTGAAAAAAATAATAAAGAAAGAATAAGATTCCCTATGAATTCAATGTTCTCTCATTTTCCAATTGAATTGAAAAAGAAGGGTAATAATCAGGTGGTCCAGTGAGTAGCGTGTACCGGCCTCCTCCTCATCCTTATCCTATATCCCCTGAGTTCTCTAAAATTTAAAATTAAAAAGATAAATTTTGAAATGAATTTTTTTTTTTTAAATTTGTGATAACGACCGCCCACTGCGTAAACGTCACCGAGTGTAACAGCCTTCTGTGATTGGTTGGAGGATTTAGACAGAATGACGTGTTTTGCTTTCTATGGCCGGACCCCGTCTGTCAGGCTCTGTTCTTACGTTGAAAACGTGACCGACTACGCACTCTATACTTTCCTCTCTTTTTTAAAAAATAGAAGCTTTTTTTTTTCTTTTCTTTGTGAAGACTTTTTCTTTTTTTCGCGACCGCATGTATGAAGATTTAATCTCAAATTTTACTATGAAACATAGTTTTTGTGATTATTTAATCTTTTAATTTTAGTATGTAACGATATATTTGAGTTTATAGTTTAAATTTTATAAGATTTAGTTCTTATATTGAAAGAAACTTCTTAAGTGTATTGAGATTTCTTTTGTACGGAGATAATTAAGAGCTTGATTGTTGATCAGAAAATAGAAATTCGAAAACAAGGGATTAAATCGAGCTATATTCCTTTTGTTATTTTTGTATAATTATTATTTTACAATGTTATATAATCTATAATATATTATATTTTAAATGTTTTGATTTTAGCAAAGGTAAAATGAATTTTTACCATGAAATAATATATTTATTAAAACTTTTCACCCTAGTATATTCATATACTCTCTAAATAAAACATTGGTAAAAAGATTTTCAAATATTTTTGAAAATAATTATTTTGACAAGTAAATAGTAAAAATACTAACTTTGACGACAAAGAGTATATAACTTTAATATATTTATTAGTTTTTAATTAAAAACGAGAAAATTTTCCTATGTGAAATCCCAATTCCCAAAAATAATAAGAAAAACATATTTAAGTTGGACGTGTATTAAATAATCGATAAGTTAATGCGAATAATAATTACGATACTATATTATCTAAAGTTTAGATACTAAAATTAAAAAAAAATTAGGTACTAAAACAAAAGTTAATTGAAACAAAAAAAAAAGCCAACCGAAATATAATTCAATGGATTAAACACTCATGTATGATTAAAATTGTCGTAAATTCAAATACCCACTCTTACATATTGTACTAATTAAATCGGAGCATAGCAATGAGTTTACGTATCTATTTGCTAGTCGTGAGTTTAAATTCCTACCTCACATATATTATATATTATACTTGAAAACTAAAAAAAATTAGTGATTAATATAATATATGTTTCACCAATATATTATACAATATTATACATAATTTATAATATATTATATTTTTAATTTAAAAATTTATGAAATGTATTTATAATATGTTTATTAAAATTTTATCTTTTAGAATATGATTCTACGTTTTAAAGTTTCAAATTCAAAATCTTACAAAAAATTAAAAAAGATTAAAAAATTGTTTTCAGAGATCATAGAAAATTAAAAAATAACTCTACCAAGATATTAACTGAATTTATTTCATTAAGTGAATCTGAAAATAACCAAAAGAATCTGAATTATACTGAGCTATTCAAGCCAACTCGGAACCTACCATATTGTTAAAAATATGATGAAAAATGTAATATTTTAAAATTATGTAGCATTTTTTTTATATACAAAAAGAAGTGGGTTTAAATTACAACCAGTAAAGGACACGTTTTCATGTTGGACGTGATGGTCTTAGGTAGCACGTGAAAATTATGTTCGAATTTCGAGTTGAAATCCAGTAATCTATCTTTCGTGTCGGCCACCTTCTCCATGGATCAACCTTGTTTCGATTCATGAACTTGAATATAGTTTAACTGCATGTATTTTCGACTAAAAAAATATGATTTTGAATTCTCACTACAATTTTGATATGTCCAGAAAAAAAATTATCCGAATAAAACATCTATTATTATTTCAAAAGTATGTAGTTCGATTTTCCACCTTAAAAGGGTTAGAATTTAAAAAAAAATCTATCGCTATTATATTTCTTTGCTTTTTTCTTTAACAAAAAAAGTAGTGTTACATACATATGGTAGAGGTGATTTTTAGCCTCACACGTGACACTCGCTGATTGGAGGATAGCGTTACATGTGGCCTTTGGAGGTGGATAAGGCAAACGTCTGTTACCTCGGTATCCGAGCCAACACTCATCGTAGTCGAGCCGATCATGTTTCCTTGAGTCCCGTTCCCATTCCTTGGTTGAACTGATCTGGACAACCTCGGCTCAGTTCCATTCTACAAATTCCATGACAAGTCACAGTTACTTAAAAGCGTTGTAAATTTTATCTCATGTGAGAATGTAATTTGTAGATCTTTATTTGTTCTGTCGATCAAATATTAGGCATTTGAGACAAGAGGTTACAAGACACTTGTGATAGATAATAAGTGGTTTATTATCATCTTAGTAGTATTTCTTTATTCACAGCTCTCCACAAAAATATTTTGGTCCATAATATCAATAGAATAAATACATTGTAAATTGTTCGAGTTTACACCTATTAAATTAGACTCTCTCATTTGTACACACTACATACACAACTTAAAATTACATACCGTAACTTAAAAGTATTTTAATCGTTTGAATATGAAATAAAACTCGAGACAATCATTTTATCCGTATTCAAATGTTTATGCTAAGATTACAAAACTTTAAGGCATAAATAAACTCCACTAAACCATCAACAAAATAAACACCTCACTATACACTCTTATAATAATGCCTTTTTCCATAGCCATGTGACATACCACATTATGACCACATTGAAGCTCTATTGTGTGTCTGTATCCTCTTTAACCCAAAAGCATATGAAAAAAAAGAAAAAGAAAGCCATTAACTTTGGGCAAATTTTAAAATTAGGTTGTGTTATTTGAATTACATCCTTAAACTTTAGATTATGTTTCCAATTAATTCATGTTATAAACACCTTTAAAAAACCAGCTTAGCCAAAAAAAAAATAATAATAATAATAAATATACCGTATCAATATTCTATTAAGAGTGTTAGTCAATCCAATACAGATAAGTGGAATGTTAGTCAATCCAATATAGATCAATGGATGAGACACTTATTACCATCTTTAAAGTCGATAATCTCTTACCTCTATAATCTTTTTTTTTTTTTATATTCGTGAGTGTTCAGGCCAGCTCACACGCCTCAACTTCACGGGACAGTCGATTGTCCCTTCAACTTTAGTGTTGGAAAACACATAAAAATTAATTCTTTAAGCAGGTGGCCATTATGGAGTTTGAAACCTCTACAATTGATGAACTACAAAGTAAAATTTTAACAACTGTTATGGATGAGAAAATCCCAATTTTCTACGATTCAAATTCCAGATATCTTGATGGTTTTATGATTCATATATCCTATATTCAAAAAGAGAAAATATCCTAATTGCCTCAAGATTCTCCCCAGATTCAGATAACCAGATTTCCTACGTATATCACAATTCGAATTCCACGATCCCAGAGGGAATAGGATTCAACTCCTATGAAGTAAGCCAAATCCTAAACTCAACTACTTCGATTCTGACTTAAGCATCGGAACCTGTGTGACTGCCACATTGATCTTTAATGCTATTCTGTTTTGCAGGTCTCGGGAATAATTGAAATTCGTTACAAAATAGACCACGCTCGTAGTAAAAAGACTAGCTTTATCAACCAACGACAAAATACTATTTTCATTCTTCATATCAGGCAAACTTTCTACATCAAAAAACTATTTTTTTTTTTCAAATTTTTATTTATAGGAATCTAAAATTAACTCCTTGTCTAGTTCTTTGATGAGCCACACAAAGAATTGACATTGACCCCTTTTGTTGTTACCTTGGTGGGAAATATGTGCTTTCATTTTAAATCACACATGGGTTTTCAATAGAAGAAAAGCAACATCAACTATTAATTACTTAAATATTTTGATTTTAATATTCAGAATTTATTATTCTGCTATTTTAATATTCATAATTAAACTAATTAAGGTATATATTTTTAATAAAAAAAGATTAAAGTTCAACCTCCACTCTAGATGTTTAATTTTTTTTTTCTTTCTAAAAAAGCTTTCTTTTAGTTGAAGAATTTACCTATCCACATGGAATTCAAAATCCAGTTTGACTACAGCAAGAAAAATAGACCATTAACCAACACCACCACTCCATGTTCTTCAACCAATCTTATCTTTTCAGCTCCAGTCCCTGCCAAGAAAATAAGTACTAATATAATTTATAACAACTCGAATTAATAGTATGAGAGAGAGATGTCTCGTACCGTTGGAATCATATATCGGAGAGGGAGAACACGTCAAATAGAATTCTATCCATATTCATAAAATTAGATAGCAACGGTAAGAATAGTTGAACCATGGACCAATCTAAGAAAAACCAACGATAACAATGGTTGAACATGTTAGATTTGTAAGGAGGGTGCAAACAAAGTTTCATATTGACTAGGAACGGAGTGATTAAGACAATTATCTCTATTGAAATGAGACATTTTGGATGAAACCAAAAATAAAACTGTGAGACATGTCCAAAATGAACGATACCATACCATTGTAGAAATACTTGAGATACTAGAGGGATACCACATGTCAATCGGCGATAATATCGAAGTCAATCAATCATCGACTATGTAATCAATTTTTCGACAGGAGAGGAAGAGAGATGAAATAGTTACAAAAGTAACAAATTATACATTAAGAACTACATAATAGTGTTGGAAGCAATGATCCAACAAAGTTTGAACATATTAATTGACAGCTCTAGAACAACTACGTATAAGGAAATATTATTTAGGACGTGGAACCTTTTTTTGAACATCAACAGTCAAAACACTTACAGGGCAGAGTTGTTCTTCAGATGATAATAATACACCATAAGATAAGAATCAGTAGCTTAGCTTAAATCATTATAAAATCTTCATCATTCTCTAAGTTTTGCATCATACATGGAATTGCTGCTCTTTAGCTTGCCACATTTGCGCTATTTCCGGTGACGGGGCTCGAGAAATTTGCACCGTTTGATTCGGTCGCAGCACAGTCTGGATATTTCTTGGCAAGATTGTATGGAGCAGAGTTCATAGCCCTATATGTCCATAAAAATGCAGATCAGTTAAACAATATTGGATAATAGAATCAAGGGTTGGAGTTGGATCCATATTTTCTTCATAAGACGACTTACCGTTCCTTGCGCTTCTCTAAAAACCGAGCTAACGATGCTTTGCGAGCCTGTGGAACTGCTGTAGAGAAGAATGGAAATGAAGTATAAGCTCCAACTCAAGGAACTATTAGAATGCTTATTCCTAAAACATAGAACATTCTGCGTTACAGGCAGTGTAATTTTGAACTGTAAACCTAATCAATAGTCAACATACGCAAACGAATGCCAGAGAACCGTACACAACGGAAATATCACAATTATGAGAAAAAGAGAAAATATGAGGGTCCTCGAAGGAGTATGTTGTACCAGAAGGCATCATAGCAGTAGCAGCTACAGGTTCGACTGCACTGACTATTCTTGGAGGCTCTGCTTTGCTCATAGGAGTGGTGGGAACTCCATTGGGTTTAGCTACTCTCAAATCGTCAGTGCAACTCGACCCACTCCCGGACTGGGCACCCGTGTGAGAAGAAACAGACAAGGGGCTAGAGAGAGCAGGGCAAGGTAACGCGCTTCCGGGTTGGTTCAAAGGAGCAGCATCAGTTGCTGCCATTTTTGCACCCATTCCATGAGCTTGACCTTTCGGATGTGCCATGTTGGATATGGCAGACCCAGCTCCAGCCAAGAACATTATGGCCTGGGCCTGCAAAAGAGTGCCAATTTCAGGTCTTTTTACTCTACAATGTTACTTCAAAAGAGGCAAAGTTATACGACTGAGGTTTTCTCTCTCTCGTTTTCGCCTGAGGGGGTAATAACTACCTTTTCAGGGGTAATGTCATCGTAGACGTTTACGGTACCACCGTAAAAAATGGTCAATTGAGCTGGAGATCCACCTTTCAAACTATTCCTGCAAAAGATGAAAAGAGATTCAAAATGGGTATGTCAAGTGGTTATTATGGTGGAGAAAAGAGGTTAAAAGTACAAATCAGAAGTATTACCATGGTTCGGTGAGCCCAACAATGGAACCAAACGGCGGGAAAAACGAATTAGGGGAACTCGAAACGGGAACTCCCCCAAGTGGTTGTTTGAGGATAGAACCAGCCATCTGACCAGGAAGAGCAAAAGGGTTCTTCAAGGATGCATTGCCAATTGAAACAGGTATACCTTGATTTGGAACTGAAAATAGTTTCGCCTCATGAGGACGATGAATGGAATACAAATCGGGCTGCATAGGGTAAGCTGCCAGGGAAAAATGAGTGCCACCTTGCCTATCGTGATTGAATGTTTTCTAGAATCGAAAAAAGTCGCAGATGCAACCATATCAGCCCCAAACCAAACCAAGCCATACATTATAGTTAATCCAAAGACATTTGTTTATCCTCTTTAAAAGCAATAGCGAGACGCTTTGCCTCACGGTTTTAATGAATCACGTTAACGAAGCCTAGAGACGAGAAATCTAGGATAGTTCGGAGTTTCGAGTCACCTATGTTTAGTTTATACATCTCATAAGCTTTAGATTATGTAGCTCATCAAGACATATCAAACCTGGATTTCGGCTGCTCTTCGCTTTGGATCAAACGAATCGGAAGTAGGCAAAATTGGATCAGAAGCAAGCTTTGAAGTCTTGTCCTCTGAAGAAATCTTGAAAGGCATCAGATGGGGCAGGGCAGAGGCCTTGTTGGAGGACCATGGAACACCAGACCCTTTTGTGGACCCTATAAAAACACCCCATCATGAACAGATCAATCAAAATTGCCAAACTAGAACACTCCAAAAACAAGAAAAGAATTGGAGAATTTTCCCCTAAAAACAAGGAAAAACAGCACAAAAAAAAAAAAAAAAGAAATCTGGATGTTCCTTATAAAAATTCCCAGCAGACATTAATTATTAAACATATCACAAACAACCCAATAGCAAGCATTCATAAAAGGGGGGGGGGGGGGGGAAGTGGATTTGATGCATAACAAACCAGAGAAAAATCCCTCTAAATCCCAGAAAAAACTTCATTTTAACCAGCCATAAACTGAGGATTAAGAACAAAAGAAAACCCAATTAAAACACTACACGAACAAATTCGAAAATTAATTACCAGAGTCTTGGCCACCATCGTTGTCAATTTCCTCCTTCACCATAGCCAACGGCTCCTTCGAGCTCAAACCCAAGAAATCCCTCTCCATTTCAGACCAAAATCCCGACAGAAACGCAAAATTCAGACAAAAACGACCTCAAATCCAACCAAAACAAGACCCAAAAATAAGGAGAAGAAAAAGGAAAAAAAAATTCAACTGCAGCAAAATAAAGCGAACAACAGAGAAAGGAAAAGAGAGAGGAGTGTTGCAGTGGATTTTGGGCGTCGTATTATTACGAATTTAAGCATGTTTATGAATTAATCGGAAGAGTTACCGATAGATCCGGTGGCGGTGACCGGTGGGAGCCGGTAACTTAAAACGTGCGAATTGTGAGACCCGTCACGCATTTACTATGATGGTACAGCCTGAGGCGGTGGTACCACACCTATGGGCTGTCAGACTGCTCAAAGCCTGCCACGTGGCTTTCCGCACGTGCTCAACTCGGTTTCCTTATTCCTCAATCCGATGTTTTCGCCACCTAACGATTTATTGCCCCAACTCGTCGATTTTTCCTTTTTCTTTTTTCTTTTTTAATTTTACCCAATGGGAGAATATTATATTGGAAAGAAATAATAATAATTTAATAAGAAAGGGATTTGTCCATACTACCCTTTCTTTCTTAAGGAGTGTGTGCGCTTATTCTATTTATATTGGACCTTTTGATTTTCCTTTTCCTTTTTTTTATAATAAGATTTAAATGTTGTACTACTTCATGTGAAATTTTGATATCTACTTTTTAGGGAATCTTCGTGGATTTTATTGGATTGGCTTATTATAACCTAACAAGTTTATTATGGATCTATTATTTTTAGTTTTGTTGGGATGTTAAGCGATCTGAAAATTTATCGAATAAATATTTACATCATGAATTTTGTATAAAAAATAAGTCTATGAATTTAATATTAATTATGCGTCTGATAGATATATAAGACATTTTTAAAGTTTAAAAACTTATTAAACATGAAAGGGAGAGTTTAAGAATTTATTAGATTTTTTTTCTTTTAATTCATGGACTTATTGAATATACAATTAAAACTCAAAAACTTATTATATTTTATAAAGTTTAAAGAAATATTAGATACAAAATTAGAAGTTTTAGAGACTTATACTTTTTAAAGTCTAGAAATCTTTTAAAAATAATCTCAAAATTGAGATAACAGGCTTATAATTTAACTTTTTTTTCTTCTTTTATCCATTTCACTATTTAATATTTATGTCCAAGTATTTTCATGTTTAGATTCTAAATTTCACTTATGTATTTAAATTCATTATAGTCAGGTTTGACAAATATAACAGTCAATTATATTTTACAATACGTAAAAGAATAAAAATAAAAATAGAAAAAGAAGAAGAAAAACCCAATACAGAAATAATTTAGGGTGTTTATGAGTTGAGGGGATGGGGAAGGCTTCACACGTCTCCGTCTCCATCCCCGGCCCCGCCCCCTATTTAATTATCCATGCCTGTAAAATCTCTAGGAATTTTCATAGAGATAAGGTGAGAAATTCATGAGGATCGAGTTTCTTACGAAAAATTTATTATTTATATTTTTTAAAAATAATCTTTCAATTAAATAAAATTTTTAAAAGAAATTTCTCATTAAATGCTTAATTCTAAAATCTCAGTGATAAATCTCCATTTACATGATTAAATCCTCCCCTTTAAATTTTTATTAAAAAAAATAAACCTCCCCATTTAAGTAAAAAATTCTTAAATAACGTAATTAAAGCTATATAATATTTCATCTTAATCCAACGATTAAATAAAAACAATATAATATTTCATCTTACGAGAAAACTACGGAGCATGTAACCAAAACAGATATGGAATTGAGTCCTGTCAAAAGTGGATGTCGATATAATTATGAACAACAACTTCTCTGATCCGTAGTTTTTGTGGATGAAAAATATAACATCAAATGAAATTTCATTAGATGGAATTACATTAGGCAATCTAGAATGACAAGAATTTGGCTTATTTTAAAAAAAGACTTTACGAGAGTAGATGCAAAATGACTCTAGATTGTGGATTATGTCGAGGAATTTGAGAAGAACAAAGATGGCAAAGAGGGAGGAGAAAGCAAAATTACCTTGTACAAATGTGTGACAGCCTCTTCTCTAGTCAAATGTGCAAAGATTAACACTGATGCGACATGTGATTCTCGACGCAATTTGAACGAAAATTGGCATCCTCGTACGTACCCACGATGATCTCCTTGTTGGATGCCTATAGTAAGGTGCTCTTGTTCAAATTGAATCTGATTATTTGGATGCAATCAAGCTCATAAACAGAAATTTGGAGTGCCAAAATGAATTAGTAACTTGTATTTATGATATCAGATCCAGGGCAACTTTTTTTTTTAATTAATTAATTTATTTATCTCAATCTCCTTTTTTGAATGCTTGTGGGGAACAAATTGGGTTGCCCACCAAGATCCATTTTTGTTCCAGACTCATTTTCCCCCTTGCCTTGTCCAAAGGGTGAAAATGACCATTCAACTTTTGTAGCCATGAGTCAAAAATGACTATGCTAACTTTTGTAGCATGAGACAGTTCATTATATGAAAGTTCCTATTTACTCATTAAATGAAAGTTATTATTACCATATATATAGAGTCCCGTGGAGACGGGAAAAAACTTCTCCCATCCTCACTCTGAGGAGAACCTAATTGGTCTGACCATCGGTAAATCATTTTAGGTCTAATTTCTTGAGGTTGCAAAGTATGCAAATAAGATTGTCCTATATTGTTGAGTTTATAAATGAGGATGATTATCTCAATTAATATAAGTTTTTTGGTGAAACCAAAAACAAAGTCGCGAGGGTTATTTCCAAAGCGAATAATATTATACAATTATGTAGATACTTGGAGTAGAAGGGATATAGGAATCAAATACAATTTTTTGATTGAAGAAATACAGACACTTTAGATCGTGTACGTGTCGAACACTTTGACTCTCCGATACTCCGATATTTATTGGACACGTATCAACAAATGTGTGGGCACTTATTACGACACCTATCAAACACTCAGTAGAGAATAAAAAATATACTAAATAATAATATAAGACAAAATAATAAATTTTGAGAGTAAAATACATTAAATTTATTCTTTAAGTCTATAATGCATAAACTTATTGATTTTGAATTTCAAAATGATATATACTTGAAAAAATGTATATTTTAATAACGTGTCCTTCTCGTGTTCGTGTTCTAAATTTTTATAAAATGACAAGTCATCATATTCGTGTCGTGTCATATCTGTGTCTTATGTAAGTAACCCCTACTTCTTAGATAAAAACAAAATTATGAGAGCTTAAGTCTATAATAAACAATAACGTACCATTATAGAGACGTGGAAGATTTTATTGTCGTCCCTGACAGTACTATATTGTCACAAAGGATCATGGTAAGTTTATAATGCTTAAAGATTCAACCTCTAGGCTAAGCCAAAGAAGAATATAGTGGATGAGCTAGTGCATTGAACTATTATGGTAAGTTTTTTCT
Organism: Momordica charantia; assembly: GCF_013281855.1. NCBI lineage: Eukaryota > Viridiplantae > Streptophyta > Magnoliopsida > Cucurbitales > Cucurbitaceae > Momordica > Momordica charantia. The sequence goes on along the minus strand of NW_028275167.1, from coordinate 23,403,351 downwards.
GTTCTTTCTTGTTTCTTATTTATTATTATTATTATTTTTATTTTTAAGAAAACATAATTACATTTGCTAATCATTTCTTATTCTTTATTATGATTTTTTATTGAAAAAAGAAGGTAACATTCAACTTTAAATTTAAAGTAAAATTTTTATATAAAAATTATTTTTGTATGTAATTATTAATTTTTAATATTTATTATGCATTTTATTAGAGAAGAACGACTTTTATTTATGTTTTGAAAAATTTTCGAGATGGAAACGATAAATGAGAAACTTTATTTGATTGTTTTCAAAATTTCTATACAATTTTGAGAACATAATTTCCAAAAAAATGAAAACAAAAATAGATATAAATAGTTGTCAAATACTTAAGTTTGTCAATGAAACTAAAAACAAGAAACAAAAAATATAAACGTTATCGAACATGCCTTAAATGAGATTTAAACCTTTAGAAAATTATACTATGCAAGTTCAAACTTATAAAAAAATAAATGTATTTTTTTAGTTCACATAAATTAATGTATTTGAATATGAAAGAATAGAAAAATTAACCCGATCTAAACTTAGATCAATGAATTAGGACATTTATTTCTGATCAAAACATCGTGAGTTTGAATCCCTACCACACACGTATTTTTGTATTTAAAAGAAAAGAAAAGAAAGGGAAATATTAAAACCCTAACCCTACACCGTACCGTATTCGGTCCGTGCAATGACAATATAAAGTTTTTGTGATACAAAATGATGGGGATGTTGATTTGGGCAACTTTTCCTTTCATAAAATAATGGAATTAATAAAATATTTGTTACCATATTGTTAATTAGGAAATTTTGTATATAAATAATTATATGGTGTAATGGCATTAATTATTGTTTTAAAATAGGCAATTATGTCACATAGTTTTAGTCAACACAAGTGCATACATTATTTGGATGGCAATTTTGAACTTAGTTTTTGGGGAACTTAAAATTTATTCTAAAGTTTTGGAAATTTACTTCGAAAAAAGTAAGAAAAATACTTGACTCCGACTCCTTGATAGTAGGAAGAAATCTTGTCCTTACCCCTATTAAATTACCCCTATTAAATGTTTGGCAAGTAAGAAACATAAATGCAAAAATAGATATTTTTTTTTATAAAAATTAATGAGTGGTCAATTTTTAAATGCACTGAGGACAAGACTTATCTTTACCGTGAGTTAAGTATTTTTCAAAAAGTAAACATGTCAACGATAAATATGCTTGCATTTCTTTTAACCTTGAAATTTGATGGGTCTCCACCATTACAACTCTAAACTAATAATTTTATCGATTAAAATTCTAGACTTGCTTAGATGACTACTTAATTTATATCTTCTCTTACATTTTGTTAATGACCGTAAGTTTAATTGAGGGTACATGTGTGAATACAACTATTTTATGTTTTCTTTTCCAAAAGAAAAATAAAAAAGAGTTAAATGAATGTTGCATTAGCTTGTTTATCCCTGTAAATTAACGTCGTCGAAAGGATTCAGAAAGTGTTCAGAATATATGTGAGATGATGGTGGGACTATTTTTATCAATGTGTATGTTGGGAGAATTTGCTCGAGGCAGTAAGCACACCGTACGGTTTGTGACGTTGCATCTATTTTTATTGGCATTTCAAATTTTAGTCGATGACTATTGTTGTTATTCTAAAGGCCAAAAGTGTATTAATGTCGTTGCTTTATATAAAATGACAATCTTTCACAATTGCACCCTAAATTTAACTAGTTTGTTCAAGGGTATCAATTAATTTTTCTCCATTAACCCCTTTTCACCCTATGAGCAGAAAATGAACATATTTTTATTCAAATTTAGAAATAGAACAATTTTCACTTCTCTTTTTTTTTTCTTTTTTTTTCAATTTTAAGAAATATACATATTTAGTTCTTTTTAGTAATATTTTATCATTGTGTCTTTGTATTTATCTACTTAGAAACATCTCTATCTTTATCACCATTTAATCTCCTATTTTAGCTTTATATAAGAAATTCTAAAGTTTTTAGCAACCTTAAATGATTCTACCAATTTGAGTCATTAACACATTTCTACTTCCCTTTTTTACAACGAGTGGGGTAGGAGAAATTGAACTCGTAACCTTTTGATCAGAGACAGATAATAATTGTCGCTGAACTAAATTCACGTTGACACATTTCTACTTTCTTTAAGATGTAATTTCGAATTCTATCATCCATATATTTGGAAGCAATGTGGTTAGAAGATGGACCAATAAAAATTATTAGTGTAATGGCAGAAGAAAGCGTTTGACTAGTTTTTGTATGCGTTATGTTTCCCTATTAAAAAGAAAAACTTAAATACTTTCTAGCCAAAGTACTAAATACATTAATTCCTCCGAGTCAACTTAAGGCCATGTTTACTTCAAATGAATGAGAATTGAGGGAAGAATGAATTTTGTCATTCTTTTGATGATGTACCTACCAAATTGTAGAAATTGAATCAAATGGCGAGACTCTCTTCAAACTTCGTAATCTTATCTCGTAATCCTATTCTTCTCCTACATCCTCATAAACCCATTTCATTCCTTATTCCGTGGCCCACACATTTATTACAAACTACTTTTACTTTTTTTTTATCATTTGTTAATGGCCCATAACTTTTTTAATTAATTGTTTTATATTTTTATTATTTCTTTTTCATTTATACTACTAATACTTTTTTCTTGTCAAAAAAATTTATACAACTTTTATTAGTTGATATAATTTTATTATAAAATAGTATAAATTTATATTTAATTTTAATTTGTTATTTATTAATATCAATAAATTTTTTAAAATAGAATTCATTATTATTAAATACTAGAACAATTAAATTTAATGATATTTTACATTAAATGATAGTTGTTCTAATAAGAAGGGATGGCGTCAAGGACAGTAGCTTGACACGTTCCCAGGTTTTTATCGCCAGGTCCTCCAACCATCTCTGTACATCCTTACGGTGCGCTTGTCACTTCCCTTCTGGTGCGCTCAACCCTAATTCGATGCGCTCGACGCTTACTTATTTGTGGATTGCATAGGCTCTACGTGTTTGCACAACATTTCAAGTCTTGCCCTAAATTTACTCCTTAATATAGACAATTATTAGAGAAATCACGGAATAATTTGTTTACAAGCTTTAGGGTTGATCATCTGTCGGTCGGGGTCGGTTTTTAGCCAATCCCACACCGATTTGGAAACCGATGGTTTTCCTATGCTGCTAGCTGCCGACCGATGGACCGAATGGTTTGGTGGGTGGGTCGGTTTAACTGACAATCCTTCTTTTTTTTTCCCGATGGCTGGCGATAGCGTTAGAAGAAGGGGTGGTGGCGTGCATTCGATTTTGTAATGCGGGGAGGGGGTAGGGCAGCGTGACCATGACAGGAGAGAGGGTGGAGGGGGCGCCGACGGTCGGTGGAGAGAGCGAACAGGGGGAGAGGGAGAGCCAGAGAGGGGGTGGTGCGACAAGGGAGAGTGAGAGCAGGGGTGACAAGAGGGATTCATGAAGAGTGAGGAGGTATTCTAAATCCTGAATTTGCTATCTAATTTTTATGTTCAGTTGGTATTGCTTGGTTTATGGTCACCGACCAACCAACTCATCAGTTCTGAAATTCATAAGCGACATGGAACCGACGGGCAATAAAACCGACCGACCGACCTCTTTTCGGTTTTGGTAAGTCGGCTCAATTTGTTGAGCTCACATGCTCAACCCCTAGCAAGCTTATTATCATGGCTTTGCCTAATTTGAAACATAGGATTTCTATTTCTGGTACAAGCTCTCTTTTATTTAAATATGGAAACTATATACTAAAATTTTCTGCTTCACTGTCAAGCATGTATTAATTAAGATACTAAAAGTAAACAAACATTTATATGCCATTAAATTATCCAAGAAACGTACAACGCACACTAACTTTATTATATTACTTTTTCATATCACACAACAAACTTATATAACTTTTAAAAGAAACGTTGAATTACATTTTTAGCCCCCAATACTTTACCTTTAGTTTCAATGTAGTCTATGTACTTAATAGAAATTTCATCATCATCCTTACTTTTTAAATGAAAAATAACAAAAATTTAACATATAACAAGTTATTTGTCGTTTCACTATTAAAAAAAAAATCAATTAGTATTATTGGTTGCGTTAAAAGTCAGGGTTAACCATGCTTCTTATTTTAATTTTAAATCACAATAATGATTTGAAGTTTGATCCAAATTCATGTTTTTTTAATCGAGGTGATTTTTCAAACACGACGTTGGTTAGAATAAGATATCATGTTAGGTCAACATGATCAGCATAACTCTATGCCAAACATCACGTTTATTACTATGTTGATTGTTATTACCTCTCAATAATAATAGTTATATATATGTTTGAGTAAAACACTACTAGTTTTGGTATACGCATCTATCATAAACATTATATGTGTTGGAGGTGATTTCTCACTAGCCACGTGTTGACGTCTTAACATGTTAAACAGTGATGAGTCAACATGAAAATTAGCACATAGTGACTCACACATCAAAGGGATTGCAGCTCGAACCTATGTAAAGGTCAGGTTGAACTATAGGAGACGGTTGCGACCCATGCTCCATGTCAAGTCGACTGTGGAAGCACACCTCAGCCACTTGAGATATCAACCGAGCCGAGCCCAAACTCGTACCTCGGTCGCCTGTATTATCAGTCAAACTGACCTATACTTACTTCTACAAGCATACATTGTCCACGACGCTACGATTCTTGGGTTGTCGAAGAGTTGTTAGAGACTTTGTTGGAAGCTCCGCTTATTAGTAGAGATCTCCACATCATTTTCATGTATGCGAAACTATGTTCTCTCTCGAGTATAAATCGATCAACAGTTGAGTTGAACATCAGAATGCTTACTCTCTTTTATAGGTCTCCTACTTCATTACTTCAGCTCGTTTAGACAATCAACGTTCGTTGGCAAGCTTCATGAACTTCATCCAATTTTTTATCAAACAATATGTTTGAATCTTCTCTTCTCTCCGTGTCGTTGAATTCAAAGCCAATAATGAAATTAGAATTAAGTGGGACTAAAACAATAATTTACAACCACAAAAGCTAGCGTGTTGGAAATGTTAGACTTGATTGTTTATTATTATTATTATTATTATTATTATTATTAATATATAGCAAAGTCTTCCCTGCCCAACGATTTTAGGTGGTCCAATTTTTTAGTGCAAAGTGTAAAAGAATCACTAAATAATAATAATAATAAACAAGAAGCAAGTCTAACATTTCGGTCTCATGTAACTTTTTATTTTAGTTTATTTTGGTAGTACTTTAAAAACGTCTATTTTGATTTATGTATTTTTAGATTATGTTCATTTTAGTTCATCTACGTATGAATCGTCCATTTCTCGATTTCTATAATTTACTGATCATTTTATTTTTACCTCATTTTTTTCAATCATAATTTTAACATGACATTTCACTCACTAAAGTTTTTGAAATGTAGTTATAAATTTGTATTAAAAATTTTTCATCGTATATACAATTTGTGTTAAAATTTTATAAATAAAGACTAAATTTGTCATTTTTTAAAAGTATAATAACAAACCAAACATTTTAAAAGTATATAAACTAAAATAAACAAAACTTAAAATTACATAAACAAAAATAAACTTTGGTTAAACTACCTGAACCAAAATAATATTTAAACAACAAAAATGCATATACAATTTAACTCCAAGTTAATCAATCCTCACTTAATAAAGATTAATAATTTTTTGTTTAGAATCATTTTACGAGTTTAATCAACCAATAAGAAAATTGAAAAGGTTAATATACATATGAAATTTTGTCCAACTTGAATGTAATTCTATAGCTAAGGACTTATTTCATAACCGTTTCTCTTTTTTTTTTGTTGGTTTGTTTTTAGTTTTTGAAACAGGTTTGTTTAGAAACAAATTCAATTTTCTGTTTTGTATTTTTTAAAATGTTTTTGAAAATTTAAGTAACTTTTTTCAATTTTCTTTCGCTCTTAACTTTTATTTCTATTTTTATTTATTTATTTATTTTCTCAAACAAATATAATTTGAAATTCTTGTCTATTTTTTTCTCACTATCATTTTTGTTTCTTTTCCTATTTTTTTTCCCTTTCTCTAACATATTTCTTTTGGCTTTTAAGGTTACCTCTTTAAAATTTTCTATGGTTGTCTTTTAACTTTTCTCTCATTAAAATTTTATTAAAATTTTATTGAACTTTTCTTTCTCTGAATTTCTTTCTCCCTCTAAAATTTTTTTTAAAGGGTTTCTTTTTATCTTTCTAAACTTTTATTTTCATGTAAAGACATTTGCCATGATAAACATTTCCATGGGTCCAATCTTCGCGTCAAGAACACTAAATAGAGTTTCCACCATGTCTCGACACATCCCATTCCATTTTTTAAGTAATTAATATATATTTTATTAACTCTTTTTCTAAATTAAATGTTATATATTTTTTAAAACTAATTATTAGTAGTAAAAATATTTTTCAGTAAAATAATTATAAATTATTTGTATTTATTACTTTTTTAATTTTTTAAATTCTAAAAATAATTACTAAATTAGTAATTTTTCCCGCGAAGATCATCATCCCTCAATGAGGATTCCTCAATAGAGACCTCGATTACAGAAATCGAAGAATGAGTTGGAGATGGAGACTAAAAATGTTAGCAATGACGAGGACGAAAAAGTACATCTCGACTTTCGTGTTACATCGTTGTCATATTTACTTTACATAGATTTTTCTCCCTCTAATATATCTCTTCAACTTTCTATCTTTTCAAAAACGAAAATCAAAACTGGTTATCAAACATATTTCATTATTTTCTGTTTTTCTTAAACAAAAAAATAAAAGATAGTTATCAAACAAATATGGTTTTTATTTAAAAAAAAACAAACAGAAAAAAAAAACTAAAAACAGAAATCGTTATCAAACAAACTGTCTCTACCTCCCAACTTACCAACAAAGCTCGACCAATCACAAAATTTTTCAGTTTTATTTTTAAAATATAAAAAAGTTATAAGGAATCTCATAAATAATATAAAATATTGAAAATTCTAGTAACACAAAAATTAAAGCCACAAAAGAACGTTCTTCATTGGGATGAAATTAGAAAATTTGGGAATTAAGGATATATCAAAATGTAGATGTAAATTGGTAGCTGATCCAGAGGTGATGAGTTTGAATCTTTCACCCCTACTTGTTCAACTAAAAAAACGTAGACGTAAGGACTTGTTTAGTAACTTTGGTGTTTTTTGTTTCTCGTTTTTTTTCAATAAAAAAATATATGATTGTGTTTGATAATTATTTCTTGTTCTTTTTTTATATTTATTATATTTTTATAAATAAAAAAATTATAAAACCATATTTAGAAAAAAGGTGAAAACAAAGACAATATTTCTAAAATTTCTACACAATTTTAGAAATATTTCTTAAACATGAGGTAGAGGGAAAAAACGATTATCAAATGTCTATATTTTAAAAAAAATTAAAAATAAGAAGAAAAAAAAAACAAAAAACGTATCCACTAACCCTATATGTCAAAAAATTAAGGATAACTATATTTATTTTGTATGATTTGTCAGAAATGAAATGAAATTATGGCCCATGTGGTTAATAATTCGTTAAGTAGTTTTATTTATTAATTTTAATTGAAATAATGTTAATCTAAACAGGTTTGAATTAAATAATTTTCATGTTTTTATATATTGATTTAATTTATATTAAATTTAAAAGTTTTAGAACTGAATATTTAAATCTACATATACGAGTTTTTATTGAATAAAGTAAATTACATAATTTTGTATTGGAAAAAACGAAGGCCAAAATTATAAACAAACTCAATAAAAAAGTAACGGGTATCAAGAAAATCCAACATTTTTCATGGGTATGGAAAAGTTCATCATTTGCTATGGTTTTGGATGTACTCTCTTTAAATCCATCCTTCTTTCAGAATATATAAAAATGGTTAAAATTTACTCTTTCTCAATATTTTCAGTAAAATAACGATTTAGTTACTAAACTTTAATCCGTAACGATTTAGTTTCTCTACCCTTAAATTTGTTGCAATTTAGTCTATAAACTTTTGTGTGGAATAATTTAGTCCATATAGTTTAAAGTTTTTAACAAGGTAGTTTCTATGGTTAAAAATATTGTTAAAATTTAATGAGGTTTCCTATATGTAGATCAATAGAGGGAAATAGACAGATTTAAACTAAATAAGTTTTCAATTTACTCAAATGACCCAAAATTAAAAGTTTCCCTTTTCCAACCCAATTTATCATTTTAATAAAAATCAAATAAGTTAAAACTACAAATTTACCCTTCATTTTAGAACTAATCATTGGTCTTCCCTCTTCTTTCATTCCCACTTTCGTCTTCCCTTCTTCTTTCTTCTTCCCTTCTTCTTTCTTTTTTCTTCGTCCAGTTTTCCATTGAGTTTTTTTTTCTTGTTCCTTACTTCATCGTTTGCTCGTGTGAAACTCGTCTAAAATTTAAAGCGCAAATTAAAATGTTAGTATATCACATTTTTCAATTGTTTTTCCCACGAATCTTGGGTTTTTTTTGGCGATGACAGTTGTAGTATCTCACATTTTTTAATGGCGATTTTATGTTGGGTATTAAATGGATTATTGTTTTCAGTTGTTTCGAATGTTTGTGTTAAATTTGTAAAAAAAGAAAAGTAGGTGCCAAAACGAAAAGTAAGTGCGAAGTAAAATCTGAGTTTTTCTTTGAATCGCAGTCGAGTTTCATTGAATCCCTCTCGAGTTCTTTAAGTTTGTTGGAAAAAAATATGTGCCAAAACTCGAGGAAGTTTCCATGGGATTTCAGTCTAGGGTTAGAATTTAATTGAGGAGATTTCAAATTAGTGTTCAATTTGGACAATAAATATATGAGATTTGAAATTAGGGTTGAATTTAGAAGTTTCAAATTAGTGTTTAATTTAGGGATTTAAAATTAGGTTTCAATTTGAAGAATTTGTCAAGTTTCTCGATGCATCTCGAGGGAGTTTGTCCTCGGGATTTTACAGCGGCTTAGAACTTGAGCAACCTTCCTCAAGTTTCTCTAAAACTCGAGGAAGTTTGTTCAAGTTTTGAAGCTCACTGGAAAATATCCCGCTCACACACTCTCTCGAGACCGCTCGAGAAAACTTGATGAATTCTTCAAATTGAACTAAAACTCGAGGATGAACTTCTTCGGGATGACTCAAGAAAAATTATCAAATCTTCATAATGTTGGTGTTTAGAAGTACAACTAAATGTATGTTTACAACGCGGAGCAAAATAAAATTGATATCTAATTCTCCCTATTTTCGAGCGGCCTTTGACAAGTTTTCCTGTTATATCCGATGTTCCCACAGTGACCACATTTATGGATTTGCCGAGTGTCTCCAACTGAAGGTATACGTACTGTCTGTCGTCGCCCAACTCGGAAAACAATTTATTGAATTAGAAAATCGTTTTGAGCATCGATTTCAAGTAATGATTGCTGAGATGATGCGAAAAAAATCTTAAAGTAGGGATTATAACTTTTTTGTTTAGGGATTTGATGTATTAGTATTATTTGAATTAGTTTTAGAAATACTGTGTCTACTTGTTGATCGTTTTTTGAGTAACTATTGGTCATAGTAAATAATATTTTACTTGTGTTGAATATAGTTTTGGAATTATAAATTTTAACTAGGAAATGTAATTTAATTTTTCTAAATAAATAATATTAAATTAGTATTAATTTCAAATTATATTATTCTACTTGATTTTTTTCGAAGGATTTACAAATGTCAATAAAGAACTTTTTTTTAAGGTTTAAAGATGGTTGGGGATAAGGTTATGATCCTTGGAAAATAATGAAAACCTTCTAAAAAAGTAATTGAAACTAACTAATTATTGACAATTAATTTAACAATTATCGAATGCTTATAACTTTTGAAAATATGAATTTTTTAAGGCTAATTGAACCTTTGAAAAAGATGAATTTTTGAAGGTTAACAAAACTTTCGAAAAAGCTTTTTCGATGGGACCTATTTCGACACTTTTTGAAGGTTGAGTAAAACTTCGAAAAAAGATTTATCAAAGGTTTATTTTATACTTTTTCAAAGGTCGTGACCTTTGAAAGTACTTAATTTTCTTGTAGTGTTTGTTGGGGGCAAAAATATGACCTACCACATGGGTGAGATCATATACGACCGACCTCATCAGCTCATCTACGGCCAAGCTCCTTAACTCATTTACAGAAGATATCCTAAGTCCATCTAGGAAGAGCTCTTAAGCTCATCTAATGAAGAGCTTCTAAGCTCATCTACGGAAGATATCCTAAGTCCATCTAGGAAGAGCTCTTAAGCTCATCTACGGAAGAGCTCCTAAGAGACAAGCTGTGACGTCATGTGATTCCATTGACAGTGCAATATTGGAGGACAAACTGTCATAGGCCGAGTTGTTCTTGAAGGATCGAGTCCAACCTCAAAGGTCGGCCCCGGTTACTTAGACACGGATGAGAACCTTCCAAGTATTATGCTCCAAGGTAGGGATAAATCCAGAGACCAACACGGACCAACGATCCATGGCATGTCACCCGACCCTAGAATAGTGAAATACCCTGATGGGATGGGTAACTACTCCTTAACCGCAATAAATACACCACCATCACATGTTTAGGTATGAAATATGTCTGCAGCTGATCTGTTAAACTGGGATTATCTACTAGCTTGGGCGTCGGAGTGGTTTGCCTCCTTGCAGCACCCCTGGAATCGCTCTAAGTACAGCTGATCGATCTCCCAGGTCGTCTTTCGTGGCTTGGCAGATTTTCGCATCAACAGTTAGCATCGTCTGTGGGGAACGACATTTTAAGTCATTCCTACCAAAATCAAGCTATGACTCACGCAGTCTCTCGAAGCTGTAGTATTCCCAACAACTGGGTGGACCTTCAAATCTCTTTAAGGTGTTTCGCTGCCATAAAAACTTCCTGTTCAAGATCTTCCCTGGACGATGACCTTCTCCTCGAGGAAGACCTTCTTCTCATAACAACTTTCGCTCAAGGAAGATCTACTCCAAGAGGAAGAGCTCGTAATCAATGATGACCTTCCCCTCGACAACGACTCTTCCAAAGAAGACCTACTGCAAGAGGAATACCTCATAGTCAAGGATGACCTTCCCCTCGACGATAAGTCTCCCAAGGGAGACCTACTACAAGAAGAAGACCTCATAGTTGAGGATGACCTTCCCCTCGACGACAACTCTCACAAGGGAGACCTATTGTAAGAGGAAGACCTCATAGTCGAGGATGACTTCCCTTCAATGAAGAATCTCCCAAGAGAGACCTACTCCAAGAGGAAGACTTCATAGTCGAGGATGACCTTCCCCTCGACGACGACAAGTTTCTCAAGGGAGACGTACTCCAAGAGGAATACCTCATAGTCGAGGATGACCTTCCCTTCGACAACAACTCTCTCAAGGGAGACCTACTGCAAGAGGAAAACCTCATAGTCGAGAACAACTTTCCCTTTGATGACGACTGACCTATTCCAAGAGAAATACCTCATAATCGATGATTTCCCCTTGACGATGACAAGTCTCTCAAGGGAGACCTACTCTAAGAGGAAAACCTCATGATCGAGGATGACATTTCCCTTAACGACGATGTTCTCTAAAAGAAGACAACTCCAAGAGGAAGACCTCATAATCGAGGATGAGCTTCCCTTCATCGACGACTCTCTCAAGGATGACCTTCCTCTCAACAACGAATCTCTCAAAGGAGACCTATTCTAAGAGGAAGACCTCATATTCTAGGATGAACTCTCATCATTTGATCATATTCAAGCAAGCACGATAGTCAACCTAAGAGTTGCCGACCTACACTCAATGGAGGCACCAAAATATAAAGTACGCGTATCATCAAACTCCTAAGCTCCCAGCTTAGCTCGAGCTGCTTCAAGCTCAACTTCAAATTCCTAAGCGCCTAGCTTAGGCCGAACTCATCCAAGCTTCATGCTCAAACTCTTAACGCATAACTTGAGCCGAGCTTCTCCAAGCCCAAGCTCAAACGCTTAAGCGCCCAACTTAAGCTGAGCTTCTCCAAGCATGAAACATAATCAACATGGCAAGCTTAAGTGAGGCTTCTTAAAGTGCCGACCTTGAACAACACGTCATCAACCATTCTTATGATCAAGCTTAGTCGAGCTTCTCAAAGCTCCTAACTTAGGTAACATGCCATCAAGACGAATTTCTCCTAAGGCCGGATAGTGAACATACCCAAAGGCGATATAGCTTGCGGAGAGACAGAGCTCATCCCCACCTAAAGGGATAGCTTCCATTTAAGCTCATCACCATCAAAAGAAAGAGCTGCAGTTATATAGTTCACCCCTAACCAACGGGAGAGCTTCTGTCAACTAGATCATCCCCACCTAAACGGAGAGCTTCATCTAAGTTCATCATCATCAAAAGGAAGAGCTTTCGTCTCATAGTTCATCCCGCTTAAATGAAGAACTTTAATCTGAGTTCATCATTGTAAGAAAAATTTGTAACTGAGCTCATCATAAGGGCTTCCGTCAAATAGCTCGTTCCCGCCTAAAGGGAAAGCTTGCAACAAAGCTCATCATAAAAGCTTCCATCAGATAAATCATCCCACATAAACGGGGAGATTCGTTTGAGCTCATCATCATCAAGAGAGCTTTTGTCAGATAGCTCATCCTCGCCTGAAGGGAGAGCTTTCATCACAACTCACAATTAGCTTCAATGATGAGTTCCAAATGGATAGCTCACAATAATCTCAATCAAGAGCTCTCACCATATAACTCACTTTGATCTCAATGATGAGCTCTCACTAGACAACTCAAAATGACCTCAATCACGAGTTCCGACTAAATAGTTCACGTCAGCCTCAGTACCTTGTCTTGATGGTGAACTCCTACAAGATAGGTCATCGAGGCCCAAAGGAAGAGATCCCATTAGTAAGCGAAGCTCTACTTCGAGGATGAGCTGCCAACTTAAAAAGACAAATATATATGAAGCGATATTCGTGAATAGCTTAAGGAGCTGATCTACATAAATCATGAGCTACGTAAACCTATAACATTGACCAAACTTCTCCAAATTGGCACAAGTCTTGATGGTCAGACCTTAGAACGAGAATACCTACACCAAGGTCAGAGATAGCTTCTCAATGAAAGACCTTCACCAAGGTTCGAGGTCGAGCTCCTCAAAGAGATCTTCATCAAGGTTCGATATCTTCTAAAAAGATGACCTCCACAAGGATCTAAGGGAAAACTCCTCAGAACGACGTTCACAATGATCCAACGAACGACATATTGAAGCCTAAACTAAACACTTATCTCACAACATGTCGGCATGACCTATGAAATAGTCCTTTCACAAGTTAGATTCCAAACTTATCAAAGTGGGGGCAAATGTTGGGGTAAAAATATGACCTACCCCGTGGCGAGATCATATACGGTCGACCTCATTAGCTCATCTACGGTCGACCTCCTAAGCTCATCTACAGAAGATATCCTAAGTCCATTTAAGAAGAGTTCCTAAGCTCATCTACGTAAGAGCTCCTAAACTCATCTACAGAAGATATCCTAAGTCCATCTAGGAAGAACTCCTAAGCTCATCTACAGAAGATATCCTATGTCCATCTAGTAAGAGCTCTTAAGCTCATCTACGAAAGAACTCCTAAGGGACAAGCTGTAACGTCATGTGATTTCATCTACAGTTCAATATTGGAGGGTAAACTGTCGTAGGCCAACCTGTTCTCGAAGGATCATAGGCCGACCTCAGAGGTCGGTCTCGGTTACTTAGACTCAGATGAAAACCTTCCAAGTATTATGCTCCAAGGTAGGGATAAATCCAGAGACCAACATGGACCAACGGTCCATACCATGTCACCCGACCCCAGAACAGTGAAATATCCCGATGGCATGGGTAACTACTCCTCAACCGCTATAAATACACCACCACATCACATGTCCAGGTATGGAATCTGTTAAGCTCGGATTATCTACTAACTTGGGCGTCAGAGTGGTTTACCTCCTCGTAGGTACCCCTAGAATCGCTCTAAGTACAGCTGACCGACCTCCCAGGTCGTCTTCCGTGCCTTGACAGATTTTCGCATCAACATAATTATTCTAAGCTTTTTTTTTCCTTTGAGTTGTTGAATTTGTCTTTTAGTTCAATGATATATGATGGTGGGCACTCGAATTTCCTAACATTTGATCAATAATATATATTTTAAGCAGTGAAATTATATTCAAGTTGCCAAGTATTATGTATTGTCTTTGTGTCCTAAATTAAATAACATTATTTTTGTCAATTTTCTACTGTAAACAATAAAAATCTTTACTTGCCATATGGGTTTTGCATATCGAATGTATGTTAAATAACTTTCGATTCCTTTTAGGGCATGATATATAGAGTTTGCAAATTAATTAGTTTTACAATTTTAGAAATTATTTTTTAAAGAAAATATTACAATTTAAATATGGAACATGGTCAAATTTATGAGTTTAAAAGAAATTCTTACTAGCTATTTGAATGATGATGCTTAGACATTTAAACAAACATTAGAATTACTCCCACCAACATTACATTAGTGGGCCTACCATGTGATTTGTTATATTTCAATAAATTTGAACCCAACCAATAAAATTTTTAATATTTTTTTAGTACAACAACATATTTGAGGGGATTCGAATCTACGACCTTTCGATCGGAATATATGTCTTCTATTGTCAGGTTGACCAACAAAATATTTTAATTAAGTTAATAAAAGTGTCCAATTTGTATAATTAAGTTTAGGAGTTTAAATCTTTTAACAACAATTTTCACCGTAGAGACTAAATTGTTTTAAGTTTTAAATATAAAGACTAAATTGTTACCTACTAAAGTTTAAACATTAAAATTTTAAAGATTTAAAAGTACATTAACTAAATCATTATTTCAATTAAAGTACAGAAACCAAAGTGATTTTTAACCAATAATTTCTTTTTATCAATAGATATCTAATGATTTAAGTTTTAATTCCTGATACCTTTAGAGAATGGGACCTTCAAAGGTTTGACTCGGCTTTTTGCCAAGAAGATAAGGATCTAATTCTAAGTCTTCCCCCAAGTGCCTCCATTCATCATGATTCTTGGCTTTGGCACTATGATAAAAGGGGCATATACAGTTTAAAAAGTGGATACAAGCTTTATATGAATCAAAAAATCGAGGTCTCTTCTAGCAACAATAATAATGGAACCTACCGACAAATCCTTTGGAAGCTTAATATCCCATCTAAATTAAAGCTCTTTCTTTGGAAGGCATCACATGATCATCTACCAACTACGGCTACACTTTAGAAAAAAGAGGACTGGATGTCTTACCTTCTTGCCCAGTATGTGGATCTATGAGAGAGACAAGTAGCCATGCTATATTCCTTTGTAAACGGGACAAGCTTATCTGGCATCGCCTTCTCCCAGAGGCTGCTCTCTTTAAGCATCCTAATCTACAATTCCATGAAATTTGGGGTGATTTCAGTGCTAGGCATAATATCGAGGATCTCGAGTTAGCAGCAACCATTTCTTGGGCCATTTGGAATGATAGAAACAGTGTGGTTCAAGGGAAGCAAACACCATCAATAATTGAAAAGTGTGATTGGATTTATACATACCTTGCCAATTTCAGGAATAGTACAAGCTCATCGCGTGGTCCTTCACCATTTTCTTCCCATGCGCCGACGAATTTGGTTGCCCACACATGGCGTCCTCCGCCGGTTAATTATTTGAAGTTAAATGTAGATGCAGCTTGTAATCGCTCATCTACAGCTTGGGAGCCATTGTTCGAGACTCAAACTACTCTATTCGGCTGGCTTATTCGACATACCTTCCCACTCCATTCACGCCCCTGCTTTCTGAGATTCGGGCAATTTTTGAAGGTTTGCGACAAGCTCAATCCATGGGATTCACTCACCTATAGGTTGAATCAGGCTCACTCAACTCGATTAGACTCATTCATGGAGAGATCTCAACTTTTGGGGATGAACTTGGTTGGTTGTTGGAAATAAAGAATTTAGTCCTAAATTTATCCTTCATTACCTTCAACCATGTCTGTCGATTGAACAATAAACCAGCACACATGTTAGCCAAGAATGGCCCCTTCAGGCAACCACGTGTATATGATCCACTAATTTTTTCCGCTTCAGAGTCTTAATGAGGAAGATACCCTCTCAAATGTAGCCCATGTGGCGTTTTCTAAATTTAATGAAGTGCTTCTATCTCAAAAAAAAAAAATATATATATATATAAAACGGATCATACATACTTAATTTGATGAGTAAAACACTTTCACCTCACGGTAGAAGGTTTACATCTATCGAACTAAAAAATTGAAAATTATAGTTTAGGTATTAAATATCTGTCGAGTTGATATTTCTAATGTATACTCGACATCAACATGAAAGATAAATTGAAATTTCCATAATCAACCAAATATATAAAAAAAGTATCAATAAAATATCACTAATATAGATATATGGATTATTTTTAACTTATTTACAAATGGTGGAATGTTTAATTGTTATTTAAATATTTTTTATGAATTTTTTATTTTATAACATTTCTAGAAATATCATTCATGCACCAAATATTGTAGGGTCAGATGATTGTCCCGTGAGATTAGTCGAGGTATGCGTAAGTTGATCGGGACACTCACGGATATCAAAAAAAAGAAAAGAAATATCCATTCATATCAACATTTTCGATACTTCTATCAATATTTCTATAAAATTGAGACATCATTTCATACCGACATTAAAATTTAAAATAAATTATTAGTATCATAGTGTTATGAATATCAATTTTTCTTTTAGTTTAGAAAGTAATGTTGGAATGCACGATGAGACAAGAGCCCAAACTCAAAGAATCTTTTAAGTAATTTATTGGAAGAAGTGAAATGTTTTTTTTTTATTTATTTATTCTTATTCTTTTATATACACCAAAACAAACGTGCAAAAAAATCAGTGGGCAGATGAACTAAAAAAAAAAAGTAAATAAGTAGAAGTTCAATGGCAAACTTGTCGTTTAAAGCAATGCTCTAGAAATGTCCACCATTTTTCTTTAAATTAAATAACAATATTTATATGTATATATAAAGTAACATCGCCCCACGCCTCAAACCTCAATCTCTTCTTCTTTGGAAATCACAAAAATAATATATTAATATATTATAAAAATGGTCCCATTCCCTGTTTGTTTGTTTGTTTATTTTTACTCTATATATAATATATTTATTTCAAAAATTTAAGACCTAAATCTTTTTATGTGAAATTTAGGAGGCATTGTTTTGATGTTTATGTTTTTTACTTATTTTATATTGAAATATATGTTTATTTCTTATTTCTCATTTTATGTTTTTAATTTTTCAATTATCAATAAAAGTAATTATTCTATCCTTTTTTATTTATAAAAGAAGAGTATTTGAACAATGAAATTTAACATAATAATTTTGACTTTTTTTTATGTAAAAGTTGAGTTCTTTTTTAGTTTAAAATTTGAAATAATAAAAGATAGCTCACGATTATCGATTATATTTTTTTTATATCAATAACAAAAAAATAATTAGGACAAAATACATTTTTGGTCTACACTTTTAGTCCTGAGATTTGAGGTAGGTGTCTAATTGGTCTTTCAAGTTTCAAAATGAATATGTTTAGTCCTTAAGGTTTAAATTAGTTGTCAACTTGGTCTCTGAACTTTTCAAACAAACACTTTTGATCCCTGAAATTTAAAAAATAGTTCTAAATTGTCCTTTTTTTACTGCAAATTGCAATTAAATTATTTATTGTAGTTGCTGACGTGGCAAATTATATTAATTAAATAATATATGTGTAGACGATGGTACTCTCTCTCCTCCCCTCATCTCTTCCTCTCTCTTTCTCCTACCTTTCAGGTGACCACCATGTCTTTGCCTTCGCCGTCCGCCATTCATACCGGACATATATTATTTAATTAATATAATTTGCCACATCACCAACTACAATAAACAATTTAATTGCAATTTGCCACGTCATTTAATATTAATTAATAACAGTAAAAAAAAATTAAGGACCATTTAGAACTATTTCTCAAACTTCTGGACCAAAAGTGTTCGTTTTAAAATTTCAGGGACCAAGTTGACACCTAATTTAAACCTCAAGGACCAAAAGTGTACATTATGAAACTTCAGAGACCAATTAGACACCTACCTCAAATCTCAGGGACCAAAGGTGTTCATTTTGAAACTTTAGGGACTAAGTAGACACCTATCTCAAATGTCCAAATAATTATTGAACATATATTTTTTTAAATATAAAATTATACAAAATACAAAAATGTGTTTCGTAACTCATTCCAATTATAGTCCTCAGAAAATTTAAAGGGAAAAATATTTAAGTTTTACATGAAAACAGTGAACTTAATTCAACGTAATTGGCACTTGTTTTGATCTAAGAAGTAATGAATTCGAATCTTATCGCTAGGGGTGTTCAAAAAACCCGAAAACCCGATGAACCCAACTCAAACCGTAAGGGTAGGGTTGGGTTAGATGAAGCCTTGGGTTGGGTTGGGTCTCGGGTTCAACCTTTAAAAAATCGGGTCAACTCAACCCAACCCAAAGTTATGCATATATCTCTATTTTTCTTAATAATATATTTATCTTCATAGTTACCGTCCATTTAGTGTTAATCATCGCCCTTCATTTAAGGTTTTCAAATCTTATTCTTCCTTTTTTTATCTTAATCTCAACCGTCCATTAAACTTTAATCCTAACTCCCTGTCGCCGTCATGATAATTGAAAATAAAAAAATAAAAATAAAAAGAAATACAAACTGACAACTCAACCCGAAAATATTGGGTTGGGTTGACCATCCAATCCAAACCCGATGATTTCTATATATGGCTAACCCGAAAATTCGGGTTAGTCCCAAAATCCTTCCTAATCCGACCAATCCAATCCGTGAACACTCCTACTTCTCACCTCAGTTGTTGTACTAGAATACGGGAAAAAAATCCTATATCTAAAACTAATTTAAGGCTTCGAAACTAAAATTGTACCAAACAGATTAATATATCTCAGCCGTGCGTGCAAGTATAAAGAAAGGTTTATATATAATTCTTTTTGTTATTAATAAGTTATATACTTCTTTTCCAAATGTACTTTAATATTTCTTTCACTAACATTACCGCGCCATTATTTCTGTTATGGACACGATTTTAAATGTCGATGTCGATGAGAATATCGAAGTCTCAATTTCATGGAAATATCGATAAAATGTCGATATCGATAGATATTTCTATAAAAGTTAGAAAAATTAAAAAATCGTAAAAAATATTTAAATTAACAAATACACATTTTCCTATTTCTAAATTAGTTAAAAATAATTAATATTAATAATATGTATATATTAGTGATATTTTGTTGATATTTTTCATATTTTGTTGATTTTCTTGTACTGTGATGGAAATATTGATTTACCCTTCATGTCGATGTCGAACTCATGAAAACATAGATATGTCGATGAAAATGTTGAAGTATCGACAGATATTTAACACCATGGTTTTGGATAGGAAAGATTCATAGTCTACAAATAGACCACAAAAAATACACAAAGTCAGTTAATATCATCTTCGGTCCTTAAGCTAATTAGGAATGATCCAACCGTTGAACCATTGGATACGAAGCTCCCATAAACGGATTTGTAAGCTACGAGTGTTATCGGGGCGGGGCAGATGGCTTTCTCTTTCTATCGCATCCCTCATTTCATTCCTATCTCATGAAATTCCCTACGAAATTTTGTGAGAATTGGTAGAGAGGAGAGACAGGATTCCACGTGGAGAACTGGTAGGATTAGGTCCCCACGAGGAAACTATTCTTTGTTTATTATTATTATTTTGAGCTCAACCATTTAATATTATTTGTTTAAAAGAAATTCTCAATTAAATGTTAAACCTTAATGGGATCCTCATTTAAATAGTTAAATTCTCACGGAGAATTCTTATTTAAAAGAAAAACTCTTAAATTTGCTAACCATGTCTCATGATTGATTAAAAAGTAAATCCTATCAAATACAAAAAAAGGTCGAAACAATGTCTAATAAATTTCGCATCCAAATATTTATATTTAAAAATTAATGAGGCAGGGAACCAAAATAGACGTGGAAAGGGAACATATTTAAAGTAAGGATTTGAATCTAACTTGCGTCACAAGTCTACTCGCCCATCAAAAGAAATCCTTTTCTTATCTTTTATTATAAAACATTTATTTTGATGGTTGTATTTAAAATTTTTAAATTATCATGAAAGAGTGGGTGATAGTTTAATTTTAATATATCTTAAGGTCTAAAGAGAAAAGGGAAAAAGGGAGAGGGAGAGACAAAGGTACTATGAAGAATAGAATCTCCTCAACTTAACAATTTGCCAAAATAACCTCATAAAGTTGTTATATTTTGTTGTTTATAACTACAATCAATCTCCCTTTTCTAATTAATTAATGGGTTAACTTTGCTTTATTAAAAAAAAAACACTTTTTCTTTTAAGAAATTGTGTTCAAGGATGTAAGTGGGAGTCCCATAATTCTAAAGAAAGAAGTTGGTTGTTTAAGGCTCTTTTTTACTCTATAAACCATGAAAAAGTTAAAAAGAAACCAACAATCTCTCTCTTCTCTCGTTTTATTTCAAAGCACTTGTCATTCTACGAGAGTAAAGGTAGAAATCAATATTTAGATATTTATCGGCCAGTACTCATTTTGACAAATAGAACAAGAAAAATACCAAAATATCCAAATCCTCTGTTTTACCATACTTTTTGTTATGTCATTGTAGTTTACCATTTTTTCTCTCTTTTTAGTTAATTTCAACTTCAACGTCTTGAAACGGAAAATCCACTCGGAGGAAATACCAAATCTGTTGCTTCGTTTCTTCGGTTGGAGGCATGTTCATTCGCTATTTGTTTTTTAAGTTTGCAAGGTGACGTTAAATAGTCTAGTTGACATCCTACTTCAGATTTTTTGTTAAGTCCTAACAAAATTTTAAGGGTAAATTTAGTCCATCATTACTTTTAAAAGTTTAATGATCACGTTACTTTAATGAAATTTCAAAGATCAAACGTGTTTTTTAACGTTTTGTAAATGATATCGCTTCAATTGGGTCAATATCATTACAATTTTCAAAACTTATGTCATTCAATTGGGTTCTTGAAATTAGGTTCTTAAAATCTCAAAAAAATGAAATAAATAAAACAGCTGACGAGGTGTCAAAATGCTTCCTAGTCCCGTTTGGTATGCATAATTTTACTTGTTATTTTTCAATTCACTTAATAAAATAGATTAGATTAAATGATTATATGGTTCGCACATTTGTTTTTTAAAACTGTTTTTAGACGTAGTGATCAAATTCTGAAAACAAAAGTTTAGTGTTGTTCAGTAGCTTTTAAATTTGAAACTTTAAAATGCATAACTATATTTAAAAACGTTAAAAACGTTGATAAAAATATTATTTCATTTTATAAACTCATTCATTTTTTTCCCTGAAACTAAAACATGTAAATTATATAATTTATATTAATAAATTAATCAAAAATATTTAGATTGAACTAAATATTTTATTGGTAATCACTAGTTTACAAATATACTATTAACCCATATTGATTTTTTAAATTGATATTCAATTTCTAAATCTACTACCAAACACATATTCGAAAATACAAACAACATCGAACGTAACTCTGTTTTTCATTAAATTATCTTCATTGGTAGTGGTACAACGCTCTTGGGTATCATGACATAAATTTGACGGCGTTAATGAGATATGTCCAGTCTTTTTTAAAAAAACTTGTTATTTCAACCTTTTATAACATCACCCTATCGTACAAATTAATTCACGTGCCTCTCCCTCATTTATTTTAATCATAGCAATAGCGATAGAACTATTTCCATAATTAAACTGAAGATTTTGATTTTGAAAGTAGAGGAAAAACGGAGCAAACAATTAACAAAATAATAATAATAAATTGAAGACTTTGATTTTGAAAGTACGAAGAAAAAAAAACTGGAGATTTTTATTCTGACAGTAGAGAAAGAAGAGGGAAAAAAAAACAGTTAACAAAAGGAAAAATAAACTGAATATTTTGATTATGAGATCATAGGAAAAAAAATAAACTAACAAAAGAACAAACATATAAACCGAAAGATTTTAATTTTGAGAGAAGAGGAAAAAATAATAAGCATTCAACAAAAACAATAATAAGCGAAAGATTTTGATTTTGACGACAACAAAAAACAAAAAATAAAATTCCAACCTAACATTTTGATTTTTAATTTTCAGAGAGAAAAAAAGTGAAAGCAGAAGATGAAACGTAAATTACTAAAATGAAACAGACAAGAAGAAAAGTAACAAAAAGAAAAAGGACGAGTCAAAGCAAGCATAACTCAACTATAATTGGTATGTATGTCCAATCAACAGGTTGTAAGTTTGATCATGTTGTACCAAAAAAAGACGATAGGAAGAAAGAAATGCAGTACGCCGGAGTAATTTCAGGTGATGGGGTGACTTAATAAAATATTAGAAAAACAAGCTTTTATAGAGCAGACATATCTCACTGGTACAAAATTTTAAGTCAACCCATCCAATTTCTCGAGGCTTTTTAGGTGAAATGTCAAAAATAAAATTACGAAGACTTATACGGATTGTTGAGCGTGACAAGTGTTTTATAATATGTCTTGAAGTTGTATTCTTATACCTAGAAGAATAGAAGAAATGTCTATAAATTTCTAATTAAGTCGAGGAAGGTTCAATCATGTAGGTGACTTTCTTATGAATGATCATCACATCTTTCTCTTTTCTATTAAATTTTTTTTAAGGAATCATTAAATCATATAGCCCACAAAAAGAGAGTAAGAATTCAAGGTTGTTGGACATTTCCTTGGTTAGATAGGATACTATGAGCAACTCGTCTTTATGATAGTTACTCAACTTTGGCTAATTATTGCTATTTTGTGCCAATTTTGAAAACCATCTCACAAGGTAGAAACTAATCCTCGTATAGATCTCTTAAGACCCGTCTAATAATATTTTTGTTTCTCGTTTCTCATTTTCAATGGTTTAGAAACATAAGTGTTTGAAATTTTATAAACAAAAAAAAAATTAAAGGCTTGTTTGGTAACGTTCTCGTTTCTTGTTTTTTGTTTCCAATTTTCTTAAGAAATCTAAGCATTTTGCGACTAGCTTTGTTTTTTGTTTCTCTTTTTCTGGGAACATTCTTGCAATTGTATAGAAATTTTGAAAACAACCAAAACAAGTTTATTCGTTCTTGTTCCCATTTCCAATTTATTCCAACACATCAATAAAAAAAATTGTTTTATCATACTTGAATTCATGAGTGTTTGAGTCATGCAATTCATTTTTCTTCATTAAATATGAAGAAACAGAAACAAGAAATAGGAACGTTACCAAACGGGGCCTCAAATTTCTAGTTTCTTGTTCTCATTTCTATTTTTCCCCCCAAAACGTAAATGTAAATAGTATTTTATCATTCTTTACTTATAAAATATATAATAAAAACTAAATATTTAATTTAAAATGGTAGGCGTTTTAAAACAAGAAACAAAAATCGTAAAAGAGAATGCGAGAAACAAGAAATGGAAATAAGAAACAAAAAAACATAAACATTATCAACTGGGTGTTAATTTGTTCCCTATCATCATACTGTCTATTACACAATTGGGTCTTCTCTTTGAACCACTTTTATAACATCACATGGGAAAATTTGCCTTGCTTTTGGAATTCTCCAGAAATCCCTTTTAGATTTTTTTTTTTTACATGTGGTGGCCTAAATCAACAGCAATTCATCCATGGAGCTAATTATTACATATTCTCATGAAAAAATTAATCTTGGCTTGTTGAATTAATACATGAAGCAAATCTAAACTTAGACTAATGATTATCATGTTAGCTTTTTATTATTATTTTTTTACAAGATTTTAATTTCCCACCTTTGTAATGCTATATTCTTAAAATAAAATTAATTAAAAAAAAAAAACTTCAATTTGCACCTTTGAACTTAGATGAGTGAATCAATTTTAATTTTAAACTTTCGATTTGAACAATTTAAACCTTAAAGGTTGCAATTAATTTCCTCGATTAGGTATGATCCCATTTTTTAATGATTAGTTATCCCCACTTGCTTGTTGATACATGTTGGAAAATATAAGTATAGCATCGGAAAGAGGTGCTTCTCCAGAGAAGGTGATAAAACATAAAACTAAGATAACTAACTTCGAAAACTTAAACAAATCAATTCCCACTTGACCCATTCTTTTGACTACGCTAGCATCATCGGATACACGACAACAGAGATTCTTCCAACTTCACTCTCAAGGATGAACTTGTAGACTATTGAATTCCAACTTCGAGCTCTTTCAACTCTAAACTACCATGTGTGCCTATTTAGAGCCTTTTCTATATGAAGTCTAACATTTGCTGGTGGCAACATCAGCCTACGTTATATAAGACTTTGAGCACTTGGATGTCCTATTTTTGCAAGTATTAATTTTTCTAATTGTGGTAGATGCTTTTAATTAATTAGATTTGAGCATTTTGTTGTTAAGTTTGAGGGTTTTTAATTTGCTCAATTTTGTGGCTAGGTTCAAGTACTTTTGTCATTAGGTTTGGACATTAAATATCATTTCGAGTGTTTTGTTAATTGAGATTTTGGAGGTATTAATTAAAAAAACATTTTTTATAGTTCAACAAAACGGGTCACGGCATTTGAACTTAGGGAGGCAAGTAATACCTTAACTAATGTCGGTTGTAATACTCATACGAGTTCACAATTTAGATTGATGAAATTGATAGTGTAACATTAAAATTGACTCACCCACCCTAAATTTAAGAGAGAGAAATTTGAAAGTTTTAGAAAAAGAAAGAAAGAAAAAAAATGGTGGTTGTGGTTCATGGGGATCTGGTGTTGACTGTTGGGGCTAAACTGTGGTCCATAAATTAAAGCATCATAGAGATTGGTCCATATAAAGACTGCACAAATTATATATGTGACTTTTATTCTTTTAGTGATGATAATGTTAACCTATAATGATATATATTTGGTCAATGAATTAAAAAAATTTAAATATTATTTTAGTCTTGTACGTACTTTTGAATTTAGTTCATTTTAATTCCTATATTTTCAAAACGTTCATTTTACTTCTTGTACTTTCAACTTTTGTTCGCACTTTCAAACCATCTTTTATGGTCCATTATTTTTAAAAAGAGACCAATTTGATCTCTATTTTTAAAATCTTAACACAAATTTTATAAACAATGGGGATCCTTTAATACAAATTTATGGTATACGTCAAGAAATTTATGAATGAAGTGTCATGTTAAATTTTTTTTGTTGAAAGAACACGAGATAGATAAAAATGAAAATGAAAAGACCAAAAATAGTCACTTTTAAAAAGTATAGGAACCAAAATAGACGTTTTAAAAGTATATGAACTTAAATGAATAAAAGTTAAAAGTATGACGTTTTAAAAAGTACAGGGACCAATATCTTGTCTGCTACATTCCTTCTACTTACTGATGTTGTGTGATGGTGATGTGATGGTGATTGCAGTGGGTGAACATGAAAAGTTCATGAGAATGAGATTCAATGGGAGGAAGAGGAATATCCAATTTATGGTTTTGGAGATTCTTATGAAATGTAAGACCCACTGCGTCATGGAAACAGCACAAAGATGAAGATTAAGAAGCAATCAAATCGGTAGGATAGATGGTAGAAAAAGGGTGCGACTGTGTGAGACGGAGTAGGAAGGACACTTTCCGCTTCGTACACGTCATCTAGGCTAGAAGTCAAAAGCAAATTCATAGGAGCGCGTATGATACCAAACTATTATAGCAATACGGAGATAGCTGATGTCTTGAGCTCATTATAGGTCCTTCGACTATATCAAATATATTATTAAGAGTCTGTTTGGTAATATCCTCGTTTCTTGTTTCCTACCTCTTAATAAAGAAAAACATAATTGCATTTGATAACCATTTTTTGTTTTTTACCTTTTTTATTGAAAAAAGGAAGGTAGCCAATAAATTTTTATAAAAATTATTTTTTCAATTAAGTATTCAAAATTTTTAATTTTTATAAACACTTTTTAATATTTATTATGCATTTTATAAGTGTCAAAGAACGGTAAAACAATAATTTTATCTATGTTTTGAAAAAAAAAATTGAAAACAGGAGCAAGAAACAAGAAATTTATGATGATATTTCCAAAATTTCTATACAATTTTGAGTGTTCCTAAAAAATAGAAACAAGACACCTAAATAGTTGCCAAATGCTTTAAGTTTCTCAACAAAACCGGAAACGAACAAATAAGAAACATGAACATCATCAAGGAAACCCTAAGCAATCACAAAATCTGCAGGAGGAACAAAAGTAAATGTAGAAACAAGAAATAAGAAATTTGGTTCTCAGTTTGCTCAGGATCTTTGGTATCGTTTCTTTTTGTGCTTCGAGATTTCCTAGGTTTGTGCCAGGGATTGTAGGGCTATGATGGAGGAAGTGCTCTTATTCCCCCCTTTTCGGGATAAGGGTCATTTTTTGTGGCAAGCTTGCTTTCTAGCTATGTTATGGGGTATTTGGCTGAAGAGGAATCATAGAGTGTTTAGGAGGGTGGATAAGTCTATGGACTATGTTTAGAACATTGTTAGATTTAATACTTCGTCATGAGGCTCGGTTTCTCAGCACTTTTGTAATTATTCGCTTGGTCTTATTCTTTTGGATTGGAGTCCTTTTTTAGGGGGCTTCCTCCTGCTGGGCTGTCTTTTTGTATGCCCTTTTTAGGCCTTTTTGGTGTTTTTTTTTTTTTTTATCTTTTTCATTTTTCTCAATGAAAGTTTTGTTTCATATAGAAAAAAGAAGAAAGAAACTTGATTCTATTGTTTCCAAAATTTCTATACGATTTTGGGAATGTTTCGGAAAGAATGAGAAACAAGAAACCTAAATGATTGTCAAATGCTTAAGTTTCTCAATAAAATTGAAAACGAGAAACAAGAAACATAAACGTTACCAAACTGGCCTTACTCTCACAAAATCTGCAGCAGGAACAAAGCAGATATAGCAACAGGATTTTGGTCTAAAGGTATTACAACAACATCCATGGTATCAACAAACTTCAAAAGATAATATCCTCTCTATTAAGACCTTTTTTTGGCATTCTCATTTCCCCTTCAACAATTATTAGCTCTTTGCTTCAATTGTTTCAAAGAACATAAGGAAACACATGTTTCCTATAGCAAAGCCTAACCAAAAACCTATTATCATACTTCACAATAAGCCAAAATAGCCTACATGGGTCTTTGAATAAAACTCAAAATCATAAAAGTATGAAGCAAATTCCCGTGGGAGCTCTCTACATGTAATGGACAGAATACTCAAGAAAATGGAAGCAATTTCAATTCATTTTACACAAAAGTAGTACAAAAGGACTCAACATATTTCTATTTACATACCACAAGTTCCAAGCCTCTGGCTTAACTGAGTTACGTTGCTCCTCTCTGAATCAAAGAAGGAGAAGGCGGCGCCATAGTTTTATCTGTACCTTCTGCAAGTTCTTCTTTCACTGAAGCAAGTAGTCTTTCTGGACTATAATACCCCGTTGAGTTAAGAGTAAGAGAATCACCTGTGATAATCTTAGATGGGCTGGATGCGTTTGCAAGCGGAGAACGTGCACCGGATTTGTCATCTTCACCGAGTGCCTCGTTACTCTCATCTGTCTCTGCTTGTTTTCTGCAAAACTTCTCTTGTACTATATCATAAGAATTCCCAGTCCGTGCCTCCTGTGCCAGAGTACACCAACAACAGAAAAGCCATAGACTGCAGTCAGCCACAGCAGGCTTGCCAAAACAGAAGTTATATGCTGGCAAATTGTATCTCTTTCTCATCCGTATCCGCCAAAAACCGCCATAAAGTAAACCAAACACACAAAGAATAATCCCAGCAATGGCCATAATCGTCCTAACAGTTCCGTTATCAATATTTACAGCAGCTAAGAGAAAAATCCAGAAAGGAGCCATACAAAACAGAATGAATGTCACAATATGGACATACATGTTTCCAAAACCCAGTCTCTCCATATTCCACCCAAATACACAAAAACTACAGAAAAGGGAAAGGTATGCTAGAGATATATCATCCCAAAAGTCTAGTATCCCGCCACTCCACTGCGGCCTGTTCTCGATAATTCTATGCTCATCTCTTGTAGCAAATGAATATTTTTTCTCTAGTGATTTCAACCTAGACCGTTCTTGTTGATTACCAACGACTGTCTGATTCTGAAGCTGTGCTTCCTCGTCGAGTTCAGAATCATAATCCTTCCCCAAGGGACTAATAATGGAATAGATACCAGCAATGGCAGGTGCAGCAATCGCAACGGATATGCATATTCCTACTCCTATGGCTGGACGCTGAGGCCTCCTATAACCCAGATTAAGACCACAAAGTGCATATTGAGCAAAGCAGTTCACGTTTAGGAGAATTATAACCACCATCATGTGTGCCCATTCATGAGGTTTATAAGTCCCATCTTTGCAGTAAAGCTTTCTAAGTCTGGCAACATCTTCAGGTTTCCATCTAGATAGAAGTATGAGATGGTGGATTCGCTTTGGATGTTGGTACAGACACATAAGGGTAAACAATGCATTCAGAATTTGATTGTTGACTTCAAACCAAACATCTCTTTGGGACTTCTTGGGCAATGCACCGTTTAACATCCCAGTCATGACAAGGAATAGGATTGCACCTGAAACAGCAACACCAGTGATCCAGATGAAGAGAGCCATGTTCATTGGATCTCTGATCCATGTTTTGCTCATGTTCAGAAGTGAAGCCCAATCAATTTTCTTAGAAAATACTTCATTTAGGCGTTCTCGAAAATGGTGACTACTTGAAGAATGCACAGATCGTGAAACCTCATCTCTATCTTTGGCAATCTGCAGGAACCTAGCAGATGCTGAGCCAAATTTGAAGAATCTTCTCTTAATAGGAGCGACCACAGTAATGGAAACAGGGGATCTTCTTTGTGTGACTTCATCATTCAATAAGGTCTTTTGAGATGTAGAAAAGTGGAAAGCACTTTGAGCTTCTCCTTCTTTGCTATTAGATACTTCTATTTCCCCATTGCCATTTGTATCTTTGGTTGAGGCCATTCCTACAAAATGATTCAAAAATTCTCAAAATCAATACCAGAAATGCTGCACAGTTTACATATCCATCAAATGGGCCGTGAGACAAATGTCTTTGTATTCGTTACAGCCAGAGTCAAACGTTGGAGGATAGCAACAACGCATTAAGCACAAGAAATGGGATGCCAAAGAAACTAGAAACATGGAAGTTTAAGAAAAATCTCAAAATATAATTATCCAGCTTTATGACAAGAATCAGAATCACGCGCTCAGATAGAAGAAAAGGAAAAAAAAAATCAATCTCAGTCAAAACAAAAGCTAACCCAGAAAGATAAACCAATCCTTGCGATCAAACCTTCCCCAAAACCAAGAGGCCAACACTATAAACGGAATGATCGAGAACCCAATTCACCAAAACACACCAAAGTTCAGCATAACTAGTTCGCCTCACAAAGAAGTAGAGGAACCCACAAGCTGGGGAGATTTAAAAACTTGCATACAAGTCAGAGCCAATACAACAACAACATACCTAAAAAAATTGAAAATCTGCGGATCCCACGAGGATTCTCCCGAGAGCAGATGAGTTTAATGATCCGATTTTAATCAAAATTATGCTTATCATCAGCAAGGTTCCGGTGAAACATCGAAAGTTCAGAGCAGAGTGATTTGTTCACCACCACAGTGCAAAAGATTGCGTTACGAAGATCCAGTTTCTTCGATAAATTGAGAGTCAAAGGAGCGAAGGCAGAGGTCAAAGCAGAAAGCGAGTAGGAAAAATCGATGGTGGGTGGGGGTAGAAGTTGGCAAATAAACGACGTCGTTACAAGGAATCTTTGTTAAGCCAGCGAGCAATTTGCCTTTTTCGATTTTCCTTTTTCTTGTGATACCCAAATCTGTCATTATTGATATACTAAACGTAGCCTTATTGGCTTTGTTTGACACTTTTAAATTCTGTACTCCAAAAAAAAAAAAAAAAGGACACTTCAAATTAAAAAGTCTAAATTATTGGTTGTGAGATTATCATTATTTGCCAGCCATCTTTTTTCTTCTTTTTCTTTGTCCCTTTATTTATTTATTTTTTTTATAAAAAATTAAAAAATAAAATAAGACCACTAAGTGTAAGGGTTAGATCAGAAGAGCGCAATCAGGATCTGTGAAGGAAAATAATTATACTCATGATGTCGGGAGAGAATCCATAATTAATTGAGAGATCTTGTCAATAATAGCACCCCTATTTAGAATTGTGTTGGGAAATAATTGCCTCCAAAGTTTGCCTTATTCTCTATTGGTAAGGAAGGTTTAAGCAAATTTCCCAAATCTGGTGAATCTCAATACAATAAATACTCATAACCTCAACAAATTCCAAAATGGTGTTCAAGTCGAGCGCTGTCGCACCTCCGCCGTCGTTTAGAGTCATCCAAATAAATCATAGGCGGTTACCCTCTCCAATTTTGAGTATGATAACTCTTCAAAACACCCTGATGATAAAACCACGAACCATATATAACAATGTTGTCTTTTATTTTGTTAGCCACAACAACACTATCGACATCCAACGGAGAGATTCTCGATACCCAACCAGCAGGAAAGAAAGCCCCTCCCAAAAATCGCCTCCACAACAACAAAATAGGTCTTTGTTAAATCTCGACTCATGCTACTTCTTGAAAAAAAAACCACGGAAGAACTAGAACAAAGTAGATAGAAACACCCTTTGGGGCCATTGGACACGATCACTCCCCTCTTCACTTTTTTCTCTAATTCCTTTGAAAAAACTCAATCTTCATATGAGGAGAGGCTAGAGAATGGCACGGCCTATAGCTAATCTAAACTTTCTTTGAAACTTACTATTAGATAACTATTTTGATATTTCTTTTTAATACTTGGATGGATTGTGGCAAATTATTGGTTTCCATATACGATATATTTTCATCTATGCTAGTGCATATACAATAGGACCAAAATTCAATCGATTTAATGTTCAAACAGGCATATCAAATCAAGATACAATCTTATGATATATTTTTATTCATTATTAGTGATTTGACATTTCTATCTCATGATATAGATATTCAAAAATCACAAAAAAAAAAAAGACGAAGAAGAAGAAGAAATTATGAGTTGAAGCCTTGTTTGAACGTGATAAAAAATCTTGTTTAAAATGGGATTAGAGAAATTTTTTTTCTATATGTTTCAGAGTGGAAAAACGTGGAGAGTCTATCTTCAGTTATCTAAAATCCCCAAACCTAACTGCTTTAATTATCTGCCCTCTAAGATATAATGTAGATCAAAGAAAAGGTTAGTGGGGGTGAGTGGATTCGAACTCGTGACCTCTGGGTTGGAGCAGAAATATATGTCAATTACCGCTGAGCTACACGCTCATGTTAGCAAAGAAAACTTAGTTTAGTTCTCTCCTAAACATAAGTATACTATTGACTTAGTTCAGTGTAATTCGAAGTAGTCACACCACTGCATAGATATAAAACTGAACATTAAAAAAGGCAGAACAATGGCAAAAAGTTCCTAAATCTGTAACTATACTCAGTATGAATTCACTATTCAATTCCAATTCTTGGAATCTAACATAAACATACCAAACGACCATGTTTAATTCTATGTATCAAGATTAGAGAAATTCATCTCTTCTATATTTGAAGACCGTACCAAAAGTTTCATAATTCTGTAATGGCTGGTGAAGGCAAGCAATTTGAAGATATAGAGGATATAGTTCCTTTCATATGATTAAGAATGCAAATTTGCAAAAGCTTGAGAACTCCTCAAACCATTATCAGATACCGAAACAAAATTATTTCCTCTGTCAAGAACACCATTGCCAAAAATCCTCGACAAAACTCCCAAATACCTAGGAAAAATAAGAGAAATGGAGATAGAGAACTAAGGACCAAAGGGACCAAAATCACTTTTTTCATTACTTTCCATTAATCATGTTTGACAAATTAAAAAAATTTGATTTTCACTTTAAATTGATTTTCAAGGTCCCCAAGCAAGCCCTAACTCATCTCTACTTGCTTTCAGCCTATTCTATTCTCCAACCAAACCCAGATTCAATCTCCATAATTTCCCCCAAATCTTGAGTTAATTCTTAATCCATAAAGTGGGAGGGAAGTTGGAGAGATTAGCTTATTAATTAATTAAATAAAAGAGATCAAATCCTAGCTTAGCTGCCCAGGCAACTATGGATCAGAGTATTTAGCAAACAAAGACAAGACAGTGCAAGACATTAAAGGGAAAATGGAGGATTGAATGGAAATTGAACAGCCATTGCTTAAGAATAAAGCATGAAATTACCTTCAGTGTTCAATAATAGAAGAATCGCCTACCGCCAATTGCTGCTGGATCCTCAGATTGAATGCAAATTCTTGGCTGTGGGAGCCGCCCGATTTCTGCTGTGTGGAGAATGGGGTAGTGGTAGGTAAAGACAGGAGAAGATAAGTAGAAAAAAACAAACAAAAAGATAAGTAGATTTTTCTCTCTTTTTTATTAAGGAAAAAAACACGGCTAACTCGTTTTAAAAAATGGTCAATTTATTGTAATAATGATTAAATTATTATGAATTTTTAATTAAATAGATACCCAATAACCCTTGAGTGTCCGATTTTTAGATGTCTCAAAATCCATGCTCTATATGTCATCTATGTGTCTTTTATTCATAAACCTCATATGTTCCATTATCCATGCCATATGTTGAAATCATAAATGCCCTATGTGTCTCAATTTTAGACATTATTAGTGTCATGTAAATCACACCACATGCTTATCTATGGCCTATAAATAAGGTCAATGTGGTGCTCAATTAGTAGTGAGAATTTGTGAGAAATTAGTGGTGAGAATTTGTGAGAAATTAATGAGAAATTTGGTGGGAAATCAAGTTTGAAAATTGGTGGGAAATGTCATTTTGAATTTTGAAATTTCTTTATTATTTGAATTGTTTTGTTTATTTTATTTCCCCGACGTTGCCTCGTTTCGTTCCTCAATTTTACAACACGTTATCAGCACGAGCCTTTGTCATTTCCCCTGTTGAAGGTAGGTTCCGAAGGTAGGTAATTTAATTTTTATTTTTCAAGTAATATGTTGTTTTCATATGTTAAATCCCTAATTTGAGTTTTTTTTGAGATAGTGTCACCATGACAAATTTAACCAAATTAGAATTTGTCACTCTTGATATCAATGGAAATAATTATTTGTCATGGGTACTAAATGCTGAAATCCGTCTTGATGCCATGAACTTGGGAGAAACCATCAAAGAAGGAAATACAACCACAAGTCAGGAAAAGGCAAAAGCCATAATTTTCCTTCGTCACCATCTTCATGAGGGGTTGAAAATGGAGTATCTGACAATAAAAGACCCCCTTGCCTTATGGCAAAATTTGAAAGAAAGATATGATCATCAAAAAACAGTTATGAATGGATGCATTTGAGGCTCCAAGACTTCAAATCAGTAAGTGATTATAATTCTGCACTATTCAAAATCAGTTCGAAATTGAAGTTATGTGGAGAAAAAATTACTGATAATGATATGCTAGAAAAGACATACTCAACCTTCCATGTCTCGAATATACTCTTGCAACAACAATATTGAGAGAAAGGTTTTAAGAAATATTCTGAGCTCATATAATGCCTTCTGGTTGCTGAGCAAAATAATGAGCTATTGATGAAAAATCATGAATCTCGACCAACGGGAGAAACGCCATTCCCAGAGGCGAATACTGTAAATTTCAATAATCGTGGTCGAGGTCGAGGGCGTGACCGTGGCAGAGGAAGAAATAATTTTTCATTTCGTGGTGGGCGTTATAATCGTCCAAATTTTAAAAGAACCACACGAAATGTTGATCATAAAGAAAAAGCTCCACAAGATCAGAATTCCAGAAGTGTTGAAAATAAGTGCTTCCGATGCGGTATGACTGGACATTGGGCACATATTTGTCGTACATCGAAACACTTAGTGAATCTTTATCAAGCTTCCTTGAAAGAAAAAAGAAAAAATGTGGAAGCAAATCTTGGCTACCAGGATGGTGATATCTTTGACACTGCCAATATTACAAGTTTGGATGTGGCTGACTTTCTTGAATCTCCTGGAGAACAAATTGGCACAGTGAGCACAATGGATGGAATAGCAAGTGCTTCTTTTGATTTTGAGAATATTTAGAACTAATGTTTTTTTATATCTTTTATGTATGTTTTGTATTTCAAGTTTTTTTCTTCTTCCTTCTTCTTATTGTAATTATTTTGTTTAGAAGCATGGACAGTTTTCATATATTGGATGACTCGAAAATGAGCAATGGTGATCTATGTCTGGCAGACAGTGCGACTACGCACACAATACTGAAAAGTAGACAATATTTTTCTAAATTGACAATGCTGAAAGCAAAATTCAATACTATATCAGGTTCTGCAAACTTGATTGAAGGTTTTGGAAAAGCAGACATAATTTTGCCTAGAGGAACAAAATTTACAATTGACAATGTATTGTTCTCTAGTCAATCAAAGAGAAATCTACTGAGTTTTAAAGATATACGTTGCAATGGTTATCATATTGAGACTGATAACAAGAATAATATAGAATATCTCTATATTATATCTATTGTCTCACATAACAAATGTATACTTGAAAAGTTGCCTGCTTTATCTTCTGGATTATATTATACTCATATACGAGTAATGGAAACATATGCAACTACGAACTTGAAGTTCATAAATCCAGATATATTTACCATTTGGCATGACCGATTAGGTCATACTAGGTCCATAATGATGAGAAGAATCATTGAAAATTCACATGGACATCCATTAAAGAACCAAAAGATTCTTCAATCTAATGAATTATCATGTGATGCTTGCTCTCAAGACAAATTGATCATTAGACCATCACTATTTAAAGTAGGGACTGAATCACCTACATTTTTAGAACGAATTCATGGTGATATATGTGGACCTATTAATCCACCAAGCGGTCCTTTCAGATATTTTATGGTGTTAATAGACGCATCAAGTAGATGGTCACATGTATGCTTATTATCAAGTCGAAACCTTGCATTTGCAAGACTACTTGCTCAAATAATAAAGTTACGAGCACAATTTCCTGATTATACAATTAAAAGTATTCGTCTTGATAATGCTGGTGAATTTACATCCCAATCATTTAATAATTACTGTCTAGCAATTGAGATAAATGTTGAACATCCTGTAGCTCATGTTCATACACAAAATGGTTTAGCAGAATCATTCATAAAACGATTGCAGTTAATTGCTAGACCATTACTTATGAGAGCTAAGCTCCCTACATCTGTATGGGGACATGTTATTTTACATGCAGCGTCGCTCGTACGCATTAGACCAACATCTTATCATAAATATTCCCCGTTACAATTAGCTTATGGCTAAGAGCCAAATATTTCCCATCTGAGAATTTTTGGATGTGCAGTATATGTTCCAATTGCTCCACCACAACGTACTAAGATGGGTCCTCAAAGGAGGCTAGGAATATATGTTGGATTTGATTCCCCATCAATTATTAAATATCTTGAACCCTTGGCGGGTGATGTATTTACTGCACGATTTGCTGATTGTCATTTTAATGAGACAAATTTTCCAACATTAGGGGGAGGAATAATGAAGTTGGAAAAAGAAATTACATGGAATGCATCGTTATTGTCTCATTTCGATCCCCTTACAGATCAATGTGAACTTGAAGTTCAGAAAATAATTCATTTGCAAAATATAGCAAATCAATTACCAGATGCATTTATTGATGCCAAGAAAGTGACCAAGTCACATATACCAACTGCGAATGTTCCATCGAAAATTGACATCCCAATACAGAAAGTTATCATTAATGAATCTGCAACACGCTATAAGCGTGGTAGACCAATCGGTTCCAAAGATAAAAATCCTCAGAAAAGAAAAATAGTCAATAATCAAAATGACACAATTGAGATTGAGGATATTCTAGAAGAAATCCTAAACATGACTACTCATAAAGATATTGAGGAAAGTCAAGTACCTGAAGATAATAATGAGATTTCAATGAATTACGTTATGACTGGAAAACGATGGAACCAAACTAATGTAGTTATTAATGATATTTTTGCTTATAATGTTGCTATTGACATTTTATCTGAAAGTGATGATTGTGAACCAAAATCTATGAAAGAATGTCAATAGAGAAAAGATTGGCTTAAATGGAAAGAAGCAATCCAGGCAGAACTTAACTCACTTTCAAAACGTCAAGTTTTTGGACCAGTAGTCCGAACACCGAAAAATGTTAAGCCTGTGGGATACAAATGGGTATTCGTAAGGAAAAGAAAAACAATGAAATCACAAGATATAAGGCAAGATTGGTTGCACAAGGTTTTTCACAAAGACCCGGTATTGATTATGAGGAGACATATTCTCCTGTGGTGGATGCGATTACACTAAGATATTTAATTGGCATGACTGTGTTTGAAAGTCTTGACATGCATCTTATGGATGTAGTCACTGCATATTTATATGGAACTCTTGATAATGATATTTATATGAAAATTCCTGAAGGATTTAAAGTACCCAGTTCTAATGCTCGGGAATTGTATTCCATAAAGTTACAGAGATCATTATATGGATTAAAACAATCAGGACGGATGTGGTACAATCGTCTAAGTGGATATTTGTTGGAAGAAGGATATAAGAATAATCCAATATGTCCTTGTGTTTTTATAAAGAAATCACAGTCGGGATTTGCCATTATAACTGTATATGTTGATGATTTGAATCTAATTGGAACTCCTGAAGAACTTTCAAAGCCAATAGAGTATCTTAAGAAAGAATTTGAGATGAAAGATCTCGGGAAAACAAAATTTTGTCTTGGCCTACAAATTGAGCATTTAGCAGATGAAATATTTGTACATCAGTCAACTTATACAGAGAAAATTTTGAAAAGATTTTATACGGATAAAGCGCACTCATTAAATATTCCAATGGAAGTTCGCTCACCTAATGTGAAAAAAGATATATTTAGACCTCGAGAAGATAATGAAGAGCTTCTTGGTCCTGAAGTATCATATCTTAGTGCAATTGGTGCGCTTATGTATCTGGCCAATAACACAAGACCAGATATAGCATTTTCAGTTAATTTATTAGCTAGATATAGTGCTTATCCTACAAAAAGACATTGGAATGGGATTAAGCATATATTTCGCTATCTTCGAGGAACGACTGATATGAGTTTTTTTTATTTAAACAAATCAAATTTTGATCTAGTTGGATACGCAGATTCTGGATATTTATCTGATCCACATAAAGCTAGATCTCAAACCGGTTATTTGTTCACATGTGGAGGAACTGCTATATCATGGCGATCAGTAAAACAAACCATAACAGCCACCTCCTCAAATCATGCTGAAATTCTTGCAATTCATGAAGCTAGTCGAGAATGTGTATAGTTAAGATCAATGACTCAACACATTCGTGAAACATGTGGTCTATCATCTAGTAAAAATCTTCCAACGATACTTTACGAAGATAACACATCATGTATAGCTCAAATCAAAGGAGGATATATTAAAGGAGATAGAACAAAACATATTTCACCAAAACTTTTCTATACTCATGATCTTGAAAAGAATGGTACTATCACTGTTCAACAAATTTGTTCGAAAGATAACTTGGCAGATATATTCACAAAGGCATTACCTACAAAACCCTTTGAAACATTGGTGCGCGACATTGGAATACGACGACTCAAAGATCTCAAGTGATGTTTCCATGAGGGGAGTTAAATATATTGTATTATTTTTGGGTTTATTAGATTATGTGAAATATGTACTCTTTTTCCTTCACTAGGATTTTTTTTTCCATTGGGTTTTTCCCTAGTAAGGTTTTAACGAGACATATTTCATATATACAATGGGAATCTAAGGGGGAGTATTATGAATTTTTAATTAAATAGATGCCCAATAACCCTTGCTTAGTGTCCAATTTTGAGGTGTCTCAAAATCCATGCTCCATATGTTCTCTATGTGTCTTTTATTTATAAACCTCATATGTTCCATTATCCATGGACCATGGGTTGAAATCATAAATGTCCTATGTGTCTCAATTTTAGACATTATTAGTGTCATGTAAATCACACCACATGCTTATCCATGGCCTATAAATAAGGTCAATGTGGTGCTCAATTAGTAGTGAGAATTTGTGAGAAATTAGTGGTGAGAATTTGTGAGAAATTAATGAGAAATTTGGTGGGAAATCAAGTTTGAAAATTGGTGGGAAATGCCATTTGGAATTTTGAAATTTCTTTATTATTTGAATTGTTTTGTTTATTTTATTTCCCCGACGTTGCCTCGTTTCGTTCCTCAATTTTACAACATAAATAATTCTCTTTTTTAAATATTAAGAAAATATTTTCACAAATATATCATTGCAACCAATTAAATATATATGCATAATTTTAGGGATTTCTATTTTTACTAATACCAAAAACAATCCACCTAATTAATGGTATCCAACAAAAATAAATGAAATTAAAATAATTATCTTAAATATGATTTAAAATTACTAATTAGAATTTGAAAATAGATTTTAAAAAATGGTAAAACTGTATTGGGGTAGATTTTGAAATTTACCATCTAATATAGGAATTTTTCAAATAGGAGAGTAAAT
Source organism: Momordica charantia (assembly GCF_013281855.1). Taxonomy (NCBI): domain Eukaryota; kingdom Viridiplantae; phylum Streptophyta; class Magnoliopsida; order Cucurbitales; family Cucurbitaceae; genus Momordica; species Momordica charantia. Next base: position 23,364,490 of record NW_028275167.1, on the reverse strand, counting down.
ATAATTAAGGAATAACCTATCTAAAATAGGTAACTTACCTTTATTTTGATTTCAACATGTGAGGGTTTGACTTCACGCGCCCCAACACTTCTCCTCAACACGTTTTAACAGGAAAGCAGTATTTTCATCCTTCTATTAAAGCAGACAAACTCAAAAGAAATATTTGAATATGCCTGTAGCGTCGACCTCATGAGCTGTATACGTCCCTGCATGATAATTATTGGTAAACATACACACACACCCAAATTGAAGAATCAATTAAAAAAATATACGGTAATGATAACGTTTGGTACGTATACATATATACAACAGGCCTACGGTATCAATAAATATATATACATTACCTGGATTTTTCTCGATCAACTTTAATGCAAACGACGGAATGAGCGCGTACGACTCTTCGACTGACCCCATAATTGATTCCAATGCCTTCTTTTTTCCTCTCCAAGCTTTGTAATAACTAATATTAACATCATGGTTCTTTCGAGTGTACTTAATAATGTCCCGAAGACTACAGCTACTTTTCATGTCCATGATTGTTTTCGCATACTAACCATCATTGAGGTTGCCTGCCTATGATCATTCTTTACAACATCAATAGAACAACTATGTTCCTCCACAAATTTCCTAATAACTCATATTTTACCATCTAAGTAACGAGAAGGGCGGAGGTACTAATTGCATGTTTCGTCTACCACTTTAATACCAACTGTTTTTTGTTGGATTTTACTGTTTTGAACTAAAAACTATCCTTTAAGGCTACAGAGTAAACTGTCTCCTTCAATTCTTCCTTGCTAAGAAAAGCACAATCCTTTTTCAGTATAAAGTTGGAAGGGAAACCATGAATTTGACTCGGATCCATTAGTATGAGTTCCTTGCATTTATGGTAGGATGTCTGTACTGATGTCTCACTTACATTTTTTGGGTCAATGAGAGTATCTACAACAATGCTATCTAGTGTAGACTGCACTTGGTCCAACTCTCATAGCTAGGGTAAATGTTGATATTTGCATTCGTCCAACATGGTTTACCACTTCCATCTATGGAGTCAATACGATTATCCACAGTATCAACGACAATGCAGTACTTTGTCCCCAACTCATTCGACAATACAGTTAAAAACCATGTGACATCCCTATCTTCAGCTAGTCTTATAATAAGAGACTTGTGACTATCATTCTTGACTAACGATATGGATGAAACTTTTTCCCCGTCTGTTAAATGAATATTCTTCCTAATGCCTTCGATAAGGTATGACAACGTACCGTCCTTTCAGACTAACATCTAAGAGATGTTGAAATTGTTGTACCCATTTTTTCATTCCACGTACCACCATATAAAATTGTGATTACTACATTCACCATTGTTTCTTCAGTAGAATGGTAGAAGCATGAGATAGGGACCGTGAAACACGACGTTTAAATTAACTTAAATTCCTAATAAAAGAATTAAAATAATTAAGTTAAAATCTCTTGAAGGTAGGAAACAACATTTGAACAAGTTTGTTGGGTAGTTAAATACTTGTAAATTCCAAAAAAACATAGGAAGGGAATTGTGGAGAAAAAACTAAAAAATGTAAAATTCCAAATATATTCTTTAGCCATTTTTGTAAAATTATAAACAAACGGACATTTTTTTAAATGTGTGGCATAATTTAGCCACTTATTTAAAATCTACTTTTCTTGGTTCCTGATGTTGAGTGAACTATTAAATTTAGGTCTGGTTTACCTACCACAATCGTAATAAAAGAATCGTAATGAAAACCCTCATTCCCTCTCATTCCCTTGGATGATTTTTACCAAATTATAGGAATGGAATCAAATGGTGGAACCACTTCAAACTTTATAATCGCATTCGTTAAAAAGTGTAATTCTGCAACCCCATCAATCTCATTCTCATTCCTTATTCCGTGGGCCTCACATATACATTATAATTGATTTACAACTTTTACCTTTTCTCTATCATTTATTAATTAGACCCATATAATTTTTAATTAATTTTTTGTTATACTTTTATAATTCTTTTTCTCCATTTATAATTCAATTTGTATTAGTTGATGTGATTTTATTATATAGTGTTATAAATTTATATTAATTAATATCAATAGATTTTTAAAATAGACATTCTTAATTTTTAAATATTAGAATAATAAAACTTAATAATATGTTATATTGAATTAGGGTTGTTCTAATAAAAAATATTTAATTTGATCTAATTTTATTTTAATTATTCATTATTTATTAATATTAAATAAATTGTTATAATAAAAAAGGTTTACTATCAATAATATAGTAATAAATTAAACTTAAATTATTATTATTGTAATTAAAAAAGATTTAGCACAATATTTGTAATTAGCTAAAAATGAGAAAGGGATATACTAGTAATTGTTATATATCTTATCCCGATTTTGATTCCATACAGTTTTAGTAAACAACATAAAATGAATTCTAATACGATTCTAGAAAATTTTTTGTAAACAACATCAAAGGAATAACATTAGGATTCTGATTGATTTCATTCTGATTGATTTTCATTGTGATTCATTCTTATTACGATTGAGGGTAAGTGAACGAGGCCTTAATAGGTTTAGAATGAAATCTGATTTTTTAATTTTTAATTTTAAATTTGGCATTAATCAAAACCAATTTGAAATTCGGGTTGAAAACCCTATTTTAAAATTTTATTTTTACATTCTTTTTAAAATTAAAATTTTGATACAGCCTTAAAAAATCGATTCGAAATTAAATTTTAAAATTCTCATTCTTTTTAAATTTATATTTATCTTTTTATTAAAAACCACGAATATTTTTAATTAATTTTTATTATTTTTCTCTTTTTTAATTAATAAAAATTAAACTGGACCAAATACAAGTCTGCATCGGTGATTTAACCATTAACAAAGATTTGTACCACAATTTTTGTTCATTGTGAGGTATAGTTGGCTTTTCAACCACGATGGTAATAACTCGTGGTCTAAATTCAACTAATATTTGACCTGTGATTTTAAAGTTCAACTTATAGTATTTTTACAAAATGCTATAAATTAGTGTTATTATTTCTACTCTTTGTTGTATTGATTCTAATCAAGATTTTCTATATTATGTAATGTATGTTTATTGAGTTTTTTTCCTTGAAACCTATTGGATCGATTAAGACTCAATAAATCAAGCATAAAAATCACATAATAGTCCCAGAACAGAAGAAGAACTCAGAAAAACAAAAAATTTGAACTAAATAAACAAATACATAATTTAGAAAAATATGACATTTTGTGACAGTTAAAAATTTAGAACCTTTCGTGACAATTAAAAATTGTCATTAATGATAAAAAAAAGTTTGTAAAAGTCTGGTTTTTCTCGCCAAAATCGTGCTCCATTTTTTTTCCTGATGAAATTTGTAAGTTTTTGCAAATTTATTTAATGGTTGATTTGTATGATAATCAAACTTTATAGAATATTAATGTAACTTGAAGTTCAATGGTGAAATAATGGTGGAAGAAAACTTCACTTTATAGTTATAGAAAGTGTAAAAATTGTTAAAAATTGTAACACTTTTAAAATGTATCGATTAAAGCTATATAATTAAAAGATAGAATATTTAAAAGTGAAATAGAATAATTTTTCCATTAAACCTTTTTAAATTCCATACATTAATTTTTTTTAGTACCATACATTAATAAACTTAATGATATATTTAAATTTTCATTTATTCAAAGTTAAATTTTCAAAAATTATATTTAACTTAATAAAAATTATATTGAATTTGTAATCTGATTGCGTTATGAGCTTAAAAAAGATACTCATAATGTTTTACATTTAAAAGTTAATTGTACTTATTTGAATCCATATTTATTCATCTGTTTATTTAATTAATAATTATAGTAGATTATGTACATGCAAGAGATAGATAAATTGAAACCGATGAGATTCCAACATTCCATTAATTATTCCAATTAAATATATAATTATAAATTATTAAATATAAATAAACCAAACTTTTCATATTCAAGCTCTTCATATTCATAACTTTCACATTATTATTAATAAAAGTTATTAAAAACAAACAAATGACATGTTTAGTAAATTTGAAAATTGATAAAGGGACATAATGGTCCAAAGATGTTTTTCGAAGATTAATTAGCTTAAAAGAATTTTGTTTATTTTAAAGAAAATATTTCTATAAAAAATAAAGATTATTTTTTAACTAATTTTTTATTTAGTACTTACTAAAATATGTCCTATTAAATTTTAAAACTAAAAAAAATAAAGATAATATTAGATGTTAGTAGGAGAGAAAATTGATTAACAATCATATTACACCGATGAATTAAAAAAAAAAAAAAAACTCTAGTAGAAGTTAAATTTCAAAATTATAATTATGCATAAACTTTTAAAATAAAAATAAAGGTAAAATATACTTTTGATCATTGAGTTTGAAAGTAGGTTTCTATTTAGTTCCTAAATTTCAAAAAGTGACATTTTGATTCCTAACCTTTAGAAAATGGTTCTAAAAGGTCCCTGGTATTAACATTCCATTAGTTAAACTAACGGAATGCTGACATGGTATTTATGAGGTTGATATATATTTTTATATTATTTTTTAATTATGTGTCATAATTTTTCCATTTTTTCTATCTTTTTCTCTCTCTTCCCCTACTCATTCCCTATTCTCTCCCTCTCTCTCAATCTTCTCCCTCTTCCCTTCATCTCTCTCCCTCTCTCTACAAATTGGCTTCTCTGGGTATGATTCGAACTGTCTTCCCAATAATTTTTCCCTTTAGGTCTAATCTCCTCGTCGCCTCCCCCAATGAGTCGTGTATATGATCTTTTACAGTCTCGGGGAATTGGAATGAGCGGCTTTTGCGTGAGAATTTTGCTGCTCAGGAAGCCCATTGCATTCTCAGCCTTCCCTTTAATAATATTCATGCCCCCGATCAATTTATCTGACATTTTGATAAGACTGATACCTTTTCTATCAATAGTGGTGACATGGTTGCTCAGAATAATTTTGGCACTACTGGGTCTTCTTCCTCGTCATTGGATATTATTATGGGATGGTGGAAAGAGGTTTGGAAATTGTCTCTACCAAGTAAGATAAAAAATTTCTTTTGGCATTTATGTCTCGATCAACTTCCGACATGCGTGACATTGATTAAACGAGGCTTGAATATTTCGAATTTCTATGTTTTGTGTGGTTGTTCGGGAGAGGATACCCTTCTATGTTTTTTGGCATTGTAGGTTTGTGTATTCAGTTTAGCATCAGTCTAAATTTGATCATCTCCTTCATTCGAGGCCTGTACCTAATATTTATTTCCTGCTCTCTGATCTGCGGGATCATATTGTTTCAGATTTTTTAGGAATTTGTTGTTTTTCTTGGGATTTATGGAACATGCGTAATCCGGTCTGCCATGGTGGCGCATTCCAGCCAGACTCTCTTGCTCCTTGGGTTGAGAATTGTGTTTCTTTTTACCGCTTTTCTTCTTCCTTTTGTTTTGCCTACAATACCGTTCGTCCTAAGTAGTCTTCTCATAAATGGTAGCTTCCCATGGCAGGAAGTTTTAAGGTAAATACGAATGCCTTCTTTATGTCGAATTCTTCTCAAGCAGGCTTGAGGATCATTATTAGAGATTTTGAGGGACACGTTCTCCCAGCCACAAAATTTCTTCCCTCATATGGTTCTGTGGATTTGGTAGAGGCTTTAGCGATTAAGGTGATATGATTTAGGATATAATTTGATATGATGGTTTGGATATGATTTGATGTGTCTAAATTATTTTAGGATTGGTTTCCTTTTGTATTTGTATCCAATTATGACTTGGATATAATTTAGGATATGATTTAGGTTTTCAATTCCTTGATTTAGGGACCTAAATTTATTTGATTTAGATATTACTTGTTTTAGTTGTCTTCATCCTATTATAAATGGATGGATAGGGTTGTATCCCATTTGAGGATTTGAATCCATAAAATTGTATGAGGTATTTTACCTATTTCCTCTCCTCCAAAATTTAGCATAAGGGGCTATCTCTTACAGTTAAGTTGGGTTTTAGCCCAATTTCTGTGGAATCTGATTCATTAGGGTGTATCTCGTTGCTGCTTCACGATTCTGATGACGTGTCTGAGGTGGGTGTGCTTCTTTTTTACCTTCATCGATGTTGTGCTCATTCATCTGTCATTCGTTTTGGCTTCACTTCTCGGGAGGGCAATGGTGCTACACACCAACGCGTCCAACTTGCCTTATGGCAGCAAATTGACAATGTTTGGATTGAAGAGGAGTCATCCGTTATTTCTCACATTGTTCGTGCAGATTGTTGTTTTAGTGCTTCTTAGTCCTGTTTGTATACTTTTCCCCCTAAAAAAAGGTTCATGTAGATGATGATTAAGATGAAAAAAAAGTAAAAATACAAAATATTGTTTTTAACAAAATATTGGAAAAGATTAAAATTCTTTATGTAATTATATCTTCATGACGTGGTTGAAATTCAAATTATTAAAAAAAAAAGAAAAGAAAAAGAAAAAAGATTAGACCATGTTGGACTTTTGAAAAATCAAACTAACATTTTAAAAAGAGATAATGTCTTGGACGAACTGTTTTATAAACTTACTTTTACAAATGTTTAATGTTTTCCAATTTTACACTTTTAGATTTATAGATTTAGGAATTTTTATTGATATTAAATTTACCCTAATTTATGGCATTTATATTTATTATTGTTAGTTTTTTTTAAATGTAAAAGATTTAATGTTCCAAATTTGATTTTCTAAACCTTTAATTATTGTGGGTCCCAAATCAATTATTTTATAATCCCTTCTCTTTGATATATTATACTAAAGTATAAAATATATTACAGAAAGATTTACCCCTGATGTCATTCCAATTTTTGGCTAGATTTAACTACATTTCAAATTCAAAATTTTGCTCAATCAATTTAATATTTACCGGAGAGCATTATGAGAGGAACTTTGCTTGCACTATGATGTAAGATGATAATGGAGTTGTCCGCATCTTCTTTTTCGTTTCTGTCCATTATTTATTATTATTTTTTTTTGCTGCCTATGTTTTCATTTCTCGCTAGCCAGTTGAGTTTTCATGCTTCTCACCATTTCTATTTTCTCTTTCAGTTAGTATTGATTCTTTTTTCTTCAAAATTCTGTCTAGCAAACTAAAGTTTTCGGCATTAAAAGTTCTGTTTCACCCCAAATTCGACTTCTCAAATTCCTACTGCATCAATTTTATTACAATATTCGAAACATGGGTATTTTGAATATTATTGATTTCAACATAGCATATACGTTATATAACCTATATACAAAATTAACATAAAATAAATTAACGAAAAAACATGAACAAAATTAAATGCATAATAAGAAATATATATATATTTCTTATTTTTGATATCTGCAAGTGTTCGGGCCAGCTTACGCGCACCTTGACTAATCTCACGGGGAAACCACCTGACCCTACAACATTTGGTGTCGGGAAACACAAATGAATTACTAATTCCTAAGGTCGGGTGGCCATCATAAGATATATATATATATTTCTTATTATGCATTCAACTTTGTTCATTTTTTTCGTTAATTAATTTTATGTTAATGTTGTATATAGTTATATAACGTCTATGCTATGTGTACTTTTGAAATCAACTATTATTAGTGATATAATTAACATACTGTATATATGCCTTTAAAGTAGGATATAACTTGCATATCATGTATTACTATAGAATATCAACAATAATTATTCATATATGAAGATGTTCAATATTTTAATTTTAGTTTATATATATATACATATTATTTATCCTATGTTATAACTTTCATACTATGTATTATTAGAACCTATATACAATAATTTGTTATAAATGTCAATAATTTGTATTTTGGTAATTATTATATAAATAAATGCACTTTTATAAATGGGATGTAGGTAGCACTTCTATTCCCGTGTGCATGTCTCATAGTATATTTTGGAACGATAGAGATAATTATGTGGAATATAAAGTTTCAGAACTAATGATACATCAAGAAATGTCATACGCCAATTTGATGGAAGAGATAATGGAGTAATTGAGATTGGTAAGAAGTTCAGATTATCCTGATGTATTTGCATGTATTGAATCCACTCAATTTATTAAGAAGGACATGAAAATATCATATGAAAAAGATGTGCATTGATTGTACAACATCATTTTTAATGGTGCTGTTCAATGTTGTAGTTTAGTTGTCATAGAAATTGTCTTTCTAACGTATTAAATCACATGTCTAGTAATACTTCAAGTTTGATAGACACTGGTATATAATCAATTGGTAAATTTCATCACTCGACTGATGTTGCCAATATCAACGTTCCACATTGATGTGAAAGACAAGTTTTGCAGAAAGCATAATTTATAGAAAGCGTTGCGGTCTGTGGCTATAAGAGATAATTTTCAATTCATGACTGTCAAATCAAATCGTATAGTACTCATTGTACACTGCTTGGCGGACAACTGCCAATGGTTTCTTCATGTTTCTAAGTTTAGAGATCAAGAGAGTGAGATTTGGATAGTAAAGAGATTTGTCCAATATCATACATGTTATTTTGAAATAGTACTTAATGATCATACATAAGCAACTTTTTCTATTATTAAGGAGTATATTAAAGGCGGGATTAACATGACCAACATAGATTTGCTGAGTGTAAAAGATATCATATCCCATGTGCATAGAGAACTTAGTATAAGTATCAACTATAAAAAAGCCTAGCATTCAAAAGAATCCACGGGAAAGGAAATTAGGAGATATCTTTAAGAGTCTTATGCATGAATCCCTTCCTTTTATCATATGATTAAGGTGAAAAATCTAGGTATGATTCTATTCATTTAATTACAATATTTTTCCCCATATTAGTAATATATTATATAATCTATTATATACCTTATGTTGTAGGTTCAGTTTGTGATTTTAAACTTGACAATCATGAAAGGTTTCAGTACTTATTCATGGCTTTATCGTCTTCGATCGCTGGATGGAAATATTGCTCTTGCACGTTAGACGTGAATGATCAGATTTTCCCTTTGGCATTTTTTGTTGTTGATTCTAAAAACGATGCTTCGTGGAAGTGGTTTTTTGAACAGTTGAAACGATGTATAAGTTTTCGTCAAGATCTTGTATTTGTTTCAAATAGGCATAAGAACATAGTCAAATCAGTTGATAAGGTTTTCATTAATGCTTGTCATTGCATTTGCGCTTTCCACCTCTTCAAGAATTTGAAGTTGAAGTATAAGGAAAAGGTTTATGATAAATTAGTCTTCCCATGTTCCAAAGCATACAATATTGAGAATTTTGAACATAATATCCGCCTATTATAGTTTAATGTACGAGGCATATGTGAGGAGTTGTCGGACATAGGTTCTAAATGGTCGTGTGTTTATTCCCATTCATCAAGATACAATTTTATGACAACGACAATTTCAGAAAGTTTAAAATGCTGTCATGAATGATGCAAGAGAATACCAACAACTTCTATGTTAGAAGTTGTGCGAATGATGTTGTAGAGGTGGTTCTATGAACGTAAAAACGATGTTGATTTTCAAATTACTGAATTCACGAAAAATGCTGAGAGTAAATTAAAAGATCAAATTTCAACTGGTCGTACAATGCAAGTAATTAAATATCACAATCTATTGTACCTTAAATTTATTAATTTGTTCTTGTTAATACAAGTTTTTACTAGTGATTGTTTTTATTTTAATGAAATTAGTTATGGTATCTATTTTATACTCTTAAAAAAAATGTAAACTCATGTTTAATCTCTTTCCAAATTCTTGTAAGTTTTTGTTGTCAATAACGATATTTATCAAGTAATTGATCGTAGTAAACAGTTAGAGGTAATACTTCCAAATTGAAGTTGTACTTGTCATTGGTGGGATATTGTTAAAACACCTTGTGCTCATGCTTGCAATGTAATGACGCAAAAGCATTTACCTACTAAAGGTTAGGTCACCTCATATTATTCCAAGAAATATTTACGTTCCACATGCAGTGGAAGTATCCACCCATCAAGTCATCAGTCAAATTGGAATATCCCAGAAGATGTGAAGAGTGTAAAAATGGTTCCACCAGATGTGAAACGTCCTGCTTGTAGACCAAAGAAGTTGAGAATTTCGTCAGTGTTAGAATTTAAAAAACGTGTTAGATGTGATCGTTGTGGAAAGATATGGTTAGAGTAGTAAGCCATGCAAATTTTCATTTACACAATAGAAAGACATTGATTTATATACTTTTTACTTGTTTCTTTTCTTTTTGCAGTTAAAACATTTTCGTATTACTGTTTTTATTTCAATTCTATTCCATTAAAAGCATTAAAATATTTATTTTTTGTTTATCAAATTTATCATGTTGTACTATATTTTCTATATTATTAGTACATTTATTATCATGTGATTTAGTAATAATTAATTTTTTTTCACATGCATAGGGATATAAGCCTCTTCCATAGATAGATTTCAAATATGGTTTATACCTATATTTTGCAAAGAATGAATTTTCTTTACACATTTTTTTAATCATTTTAAGCAATAAATATCATATTTCTTTAAAAGTAAAAAAACAAATCTTTTTTTGTTTTTGTAAATCTTCTTTTTGTAAGACAATTTAATTTGGTTTGTAAAAAAAAAACATTTAACTAAAAAACTATTTTTTATAAATGCATTTCCTCCTAAAAAACTCGAGACTCTTTAAAGCATTTATGATATTTCAAAAATAACAAACCAAATCTTTGCCATTAATGTTTTTCCTAAAAAATTGTCCTATGACGAAAATTGGAGAATTCGAAACGTTGATTCCTTAATATTCTTGAGGTGATGAATCTATTTTGGGAGGTCAAATTAAATTCAAATAATTAAAATTTTCTTAATGACTTTAAGTCACTCATAATTATTTATTTCTTATTTATCATAAGAATAAGAATCAATAAAGCATGAGACATTTAAAAATAAAAATAAAATACTTTTTCTTTGAAAGCCATTTTTCTTGAAAGTAATAAAAAATAAATTATCGTTCATTGAACGAGTGTTGTGGGGTGCTAATACCTTCCTCATACACAAAAGACCCCCGAACCTAAATCTTTTTGTGCAGATCAACTTATCCATGAATTTTGGTGACCAATCACATCCTATAAATAAAGATTGGTGGCGACGCCATTTTTCTCCTCTCGGGAAGAAAGTCGGCCGCTCCACGTCTCAAACTCGTAGCGACACACACCATTAGACTCCAGTGGCACGAACTACTAGACCTCCACGGTAGCGACAGCCTTCGATGACCCATCTCGATGCAACCATGACCAATAACATTTTGGGACCTCCCTCCCCGCAATACGTTTAGATGAATAAAAGGAAAAACAAAACGTTTTTAGAAAGAACCCGTTTTTTTTTAAATAAGGGAAAATTTGTTTTGGAATACATGTTTTTTTAAATAAGGAAAAGTTTTGAAAAGAATTTTTTTTTGGAAAATAAAATATATTTTTTATTTTAAAATAATAGGACAATTTATGATAAAATATGGTACCGTTTCCGAACAGGTGTCGTAAAGTACTAACACTTTCCCTATACTCAACCGAATCCCAAACCAAAAATCTGTTTTCCTAGACTGTTTTTATTTTTTAGGTGATCAATCACACCTTGTGGATGATTGGTGGCGATTCCAAACATTTATCTCAAAAGAAACCCTTTAGGGGATGACGTTGGCTGCTCCGCGTCAAGATGACGTTGTGACAAATATATCCCTATATATTAAACAGAGCAAACAAAACACTAGCAGATGCTCAATAAACCATACCACAGATTGATTAAGAAGTAGCATGATCATAGCAATATAAGTTTTAAATCCTCAACCATTAATTTGAATACTTACAGCATGGATGTAAATGTCTTAATCCTCTACAATAATATCATTTTGCTTGATTTTCTCCTTCTCTTGCATGATTCAATTTATTACAATAAGATTTTTCAGATATTTCTTTGCTGCCCAAATAGATAATTTTTGTCCAAATGAATTTCATCAACTCAAGAAGCATAACATAGCTCTCAGATGAGCAAAGAATTAAAGAATTGTATTATCAAAATCTATTATAAACAACAAATATAAAAACGAGCACACCTTTTTGTGTCGAGCAATCTTTTCTATCCTATTAACCTCATCTAAGAAGTTATTGCATATAAACTCATCCTCCAATAGATCTTCTGTTTCTTTAACTCCGAGTTCCTTGCAAAATGCCAAACATATAAAATAACTATATATATGTCAACCAAAGACTCTGAACATTAAACATACTAAGACTATAACTGCATAATACAATCATTTATTTTAGATACTGACATTATTATTATCTCCATCTTTCTCAATAATAGTAGTCTCTTCACTATCCTTTGATGCATCATCTTTCTAGTGATCTTCTTCAAAGTTTCCCGCATGTCATTCACCACCCTCATTACCACCATTGTTACTATCCCTTCTACCCTTACCCTCCTCACCGTCACCATCCTTTCTTTTGTTAACAGTTATATTCTCATTTACCATTCGTTTAACACTATCAATCTCATAGAATAGTATATCTATCTTGTAATTCATAATCTCAAGACTATTTAATACTATCTCTTTAAATTCCTCAAAAAATGCAGGAATATAGTTTTCTTTTAATCAAAACAAGATGACTTACTATTTGACGGTTCACCTTCCTAAAAAACTATAGTTTGTCATGTAATTAGTGTATCCTCATCTTCTTCGAACATATTTTTGAATTCAAATTGTATTAAAATTAACATAACAATATTATAGTCATTAATATCTAAAGTGAAAATAGAACTAAAAGCTAATCAATAAAAAGCGTACCTCTTCATTCTAAAAAACTTTGATCGCCATATCCTTCCATTTCAGTCGTGCATTAGTCTTCCAATTTACCATTAGTGGTATATTGGTAGATACGTGTTTTGCATATTTGGTTTCCCATGAAGAAAGTAATGGTATGCATTTGTACGCTCAAATAAGCAATACTAACGACATTCCAGAAGGTAGTTATGTACATTTTAGACCAGTGATAGTCTCAAACTCTTTTAAGTCAAATTAATTTCATCTCCCGGGGAAGAACTACATTGTCTTCTAATTAGATGGCTAAGTAGTTGGATTGGATATTTTTTAATCTTCACATCAAAGAACCTATCAAAAAAGTATTTCTAAGTTTTCTTAGATATTTTTCTGACAGAACGTTCTTAATGGTCTCCAACCGTTCTAATCTTGAATATATTTGAAGTTTCATGCTATTTAACCACTTGTCCCTTGGAAGTAATAATGAAGCATCCTGAAAATATTTTAAATCTTCATGTAATTATATGCATATCATATATTTTAAAATATGATATAGTTCATGGATATATATTACATACCTCATACACATCAGCCCGACTCTGTCCAAAAAAATTAGGATGTTTAGGTTTTCCAACCTTCTGTAATTCAATAAAGATTAAGATAATCCTCATCTCTAAAAATATAGTTCTACCAAAAATAAAATTTCATAATCACCTCTTCTTTCATTATATTATCTTATTTCTTCTTCCCTTGAAATTTTGACGCCTTGTTTACTTTTTGTACACCACTTTTTAATTTATTCAATCTTTTAATTATTGGAATCTCGTCCTCCTGCATGATTGAAAATTGGAATCTCGTACTACTATTTAAAAAATGACTAGTAAGACTTTAATATCTCAGATTCTTCTCTTGCTTTCCTTTTCCCTCTAACATCGTTTACATTATCAAGTATTACTTCTTTTTCTGTTATTTCCTCAATACGAGGAATATCGTCACACTTATTATAACATATTCTATCATTATTCATTATGTATCTTTTTTAAGAATAAAAAATATTTAATATATATGTATTACCACACAAGAAATTATTTGAGTTCCAATGACTTCATCTTCATCTAGAAACCCCACTTTCGGTTCACATCAAGTAACTTCAGTCGGAAATTCTTCGTCTTGTTGTGGTAAATCAACTATCGGCCTGTTCTTCTTATACTGTGGCATATTTCCAAACAAATTTTTGTAAAAGGATGACTTTAGTGTCTTAGCATCCTTTTCAATTGTTTCTTCCTCACTGCTCTCCTATAGGTACACCGATTGAAAAATTACAATATATTTATAACCTCTATAAATATTAATAATAATATAAGAAAAATATTGTATACCTCTGAGCTAAGATTAAGAAATACAGGTTCTTTGTTCGACTTTGATAAGCCTTGATTAAAGGCTAAAAGGAATAGATTTGCATGCATAGTCGATGGTTATTTTGGATGAAAAGTGTATGATCATGCATCTATCTTGGAAAAAATGTGCATATTTTGTGATTAAGGACTTAGACATTTAGTTATAGGTAAATGAAAGCTAATTGGTGTAAATATGTTTACTTTGTAAGAGAAATTGAAGATTGATGATCAGAATACCGCCAACCATATTATTTTGAAAGATCCAGCTTCACAATGCTTCAGCCACATTCGATGCCTAGATTATCAAAACATGAATAACTACTTTTGACCAAGTAATTAGTCCAAGATTTGGTCTCACTTCTTCAAATCTCTACAAACATAATTGGTTCCAACTTCCCATGACTTCCTCAACTTGTTACTTCTCCCAAGCCTATAAATTGCAGCTCCCAAGGATCATCTTAACACATTTCATTTTCCATGCTTTTGTTCTTCCTTTCTACTTTGTTATCAAACTTTAGTTTTTGAGTTTTTTGTTCTAGTATTTAAGTTTTGTTCTTCAATTGAATTTTCTACAATTATTCTTTATTTATTTTATTGCAATTCTATTTGTTTTAATCTTGTACTTTCTTTCCAACTTCAATGAAAATGCATTATTTTGTTATCTTCGTTTGTTATTTCATTTATGTTACTTCAATGAGTAGCTAAATTATTTCTTCAACACTCCTACGAATGGTTTAGTTCATCTTATTTTAAATTACATCTATCAGTGAGCATGACGTATTACACTCCTTTTGCTTATCTTGATTGATATAATTTATCCAATTGATTTTCTTGTTGGTCACTTGTTAAATCATATTAATTTGAATTTAATTCTGAAAATGTTAGAGTCAAACGGATTTCATCAAAGTAAAACGGAAAGTTACTTAGAAATAAGAACTAAAATAAGATCCTAAACATAGACTCTCTTACCCGTTAAACGTAAGTTGGAGTTTGATTTATTTAGGATGCTAGGGTTTCATAGACATGTGTAAATGTTAGTCTAAGCTTTTAAATAGACCAAAAACGGTATGGAATACAAGTTGAACCAGTTTGCATCAAATGAGTAGAATAGCAAGCACAATTGGTAGGTGTAATTAATCTTTTTAGAACTAAACAATAGCAGGGGTTGAATTTTTAAATTCTATTATTTTTCGTGTTCAAACAATTTCACCAATTTTTTATCTCAAACGTGATTGCTCATTAAACAGTTTACAGATTCATTTTAAAAGAAAACTAGTCCATGTGGAGATGAATTTGAAATATTTTCCATAGTATTACTTGTGACAGTGGACACTTGCACTTACCCTCGAGCTATTAAGCAAAGACTCAACGGACTTGGTAGATGATTTGTTAAGTATCTTATTGCTTCTTCTTCTTTACTTTGGTTTAGGTAATCCTTTGAACTTTACCATGTTAATGTACTGTTGTAATATATACCTACATAAACATTAAAGAAATCAATAAAACAATGGAACATACTACGTGGTCATTCATAAAGCATGAAGCTAACAACAAACTAAAAGAACATATAATCAATTGAAATGATCATATTGTACGATTATGTGAGTTATAAACTATATACGTTAGCACTTATGTATCAGTTATAAACTATACAAACAACCAATCTAATAAAATATCCTCCATAATCAAATGCTCAATACGGTCATCATGACTTAAGCCAAACACCAATTGTAACATACATTAATAGAAAATATAATCAATTTAAATTACCATTCTAAGATAGACCTATATAATAAACTATATAAGGTCATTTAGTTCTTAGAATTGAAGCAGTGTATAACAGGAACTACTCCACTAGGTACCTAAAGTTAAAAAAATCCCTTAGAAAAAACAAAAAAGATAGACCTATGTGTTTCATTTCTAGTAATTACGAAAGACAACTTAAGTAGGATAACACTTATTTGTAGATATAAATTATATCCGACTATAATGTTGAGTGCATGATGAAGAATTGATTAACCAGAATCAAGCTTACATAAACTTATATATGAACTATAAAGTATATCGAGTTATCAAACTAAACAATTAGCATACATTAATTATAATATTATCATCATTATGTAATATCTATCACACTTAAGATTGAAAGTCCAATCAAACTAGAAACTACAACATACACACCACATTGATAATTTCCATATTTACCTCTTGACAGCAAGGCCTCCAAGAAGCTTGTAGCACAGAGATTAAACTTGAGCAATGACACCGAGTCCTCTGTTGTTGACTTTCTTAACATATAGCTCTGTTTTCAGGAAACTTGAAACACTTTTGAACAACATTCTTAGATTCTCCTTCCTTGCTCGCCTAAACATAGTAGAATGCATAGTCAGACACCATATCCAAAAATCAATAGTTACAACACCTAAATTAAAATACCCAACAGTTAATATAATATATATGATCAGTCAATTCTTGTAAAATACAACCACTATTAGCTAAATAATTCAAATTCACTTCAATGGATGCGAAATGCTTTTAATGCATTGACAAAGTATATAACATTCATATCCATATCCTCAATAATGTTAAACTTGAAACTCGAATCAATCAAACAGCTCCAATAACCTCCATAGAAGAAAAATGCAACTATGTAAAAGATATGTCACCAACAAACACAATTGATTGAACTGAACATTGAACTTAACCCCCCACCCTCGATCACCTTATTTACTGAATGTAAAGTATATACACCTATGTCCCACTCAAAAAAACCAATAGACTAGGATAATGCCATATATTAAAAACCATATTGAAATTTTTTTTAAAACTTCTATGACCAAGATACTATATTAGTGACGAGCATATGAAATCGATGACCAAAATTCTTCAAACTGCAATGACGAGCATATTTTAAGACCTACATAATCAATTTTAAAATCTAAGAAATTCTTCAAACACATAGAAAATTTTAAAACCTATGAAAATTTTAATTACCGAGGGGCGACCCTTTGGCCTTTTTGCCTGCACTGTCCCCATACCCGTACATACGTAAGAGATCATTGCTTGATAAAGTTGCATTCCTTGTGGCTTGAACCCAATACCTCCAGGATATTTCTTGAAGCCTCAAGCCACCCAAGCTATCCATTGGGGACAACAGTAGAGCATATTTTGATACCTACAAAATTATTCAAACTATAGTCCATTATTTTTAAAACCCCCAAAAATACTACCCATATCAGTAACTATATCAACTACAGAGTACTTTGAAGTAAGAAATCGAACACACACAAAATCGAATACTTTTTAAATACCATATACCCCCAACACCGAAAATTAAAAAGTTTTTAAATACACCAAACTCGAACACCCAAAATCTGAAACAAGAAACAAAGCGAAGTTTTTAATAGTAGAATCTTGAAAACGGACTGGTGGAGACGCGCGAATCTGAAACAAGATGAACGAGACGGGCTGTCGGTGACGGTAAATGCATAAATGGAAAAAACGGGGTGACGCTCTACCGGAAAAAATGATGAGAAGCGAGAGGTTTTTTGGGTAGTTTTTTTTTCAAATAAAGAAGATGAAGATACAATGGTGAGAAGTGACGCTAAATTTGGGTAGTTTTTTAGGAAAGTTTAAAGTGGCATAAAATTAGGGATTTAAAAGTTTAACCTCCCAAATCAACCATTTTGAATTTTCATAATTTTAATAATATTTCAATGTATACAAAAAATGATACAGTGGTAAATTGTTGATGAGTTTCATCTTAAAGAAGTTTATTTTAAGCAAAAGTGTAAATTTTGTAGAATGAATCCCTTTAAAGACCTATCAATGTACTGATCTCTTTCAAGAATCAAACTAGTAGAGATAGCGGTGAAAATTTTTTGGTGCAACACTTTATAGAGAACCACTATATATATAAGTTGGTGGTACAATACTTTTTCGAAACTATAAAAAATTATTTTCAATTTATACATCATTTTAATGTCTCTTTTGTCTAATTGTTGCCAACAATTTCAATATTTATTTTTGTTTTCAATTTATACGTTGTCATTACATATAGGTAATATTTTATCTATAAATTATTGTATAGATATTCTTTTCCCCTTAAAATCATCATTTTTGTTATTCAATTGTTCTTATTTTATATAATTTTTAGTTTCAATTTTGCATTATTTAAAGAAGTCCACAATTTAGTGATTAATTGTCTAAGGTGTATTTTTATTAACTTTATATTATATATATTATGAATTGGACTATTCGAGGTTATTTTAAATATAATAGTTGGTAAAATTTTGGATTAGACTATAAAATTGTCATGTTTCAATTGCTTTTATACATATAATTATTCTTATTCTTATTTTATGTTATAGCCTTTTATTTTATTTTCATTAATGTTTTTGTAGATTTAGACTTGAAATCTAAATGGAGAGCTATATAAAAGAAAATTGATTGGGTCATCATCCACATTGAAGAAAATTAATAGTAGTTTTGATAGATATAATTGTTGATAACAATTGTAATATTTAAGACTAAGTTCGTAAAGTATATTACAAAAATTACCATGCAAGCCTCAAAATCATACTTTTATCAATTTTTGGAATTACTTATTTGAAAATGAGTATGAAGCCCCTATCAACAAAATTTCTAGATACGACACTGAATATTGTAGTATTTGAATTTTCCATTTTCTTATACCTCAAGTTGGCGGTGTGTAGATGATGATTAACATGAAAAAAAAAAGTAAAAATACAAAATATTGTTTGTAACTAATTATTGGAAAAGATAAATTTTATTTTGAGTAATTATATCTTCATGATGTGGTTGAAATTCAAATTATTAAAAAAAAATAGATTACGTTTGACTTTTCAAAAATAAAACTAACATTTCAAAAATCAAACCAGCAGAGATAAAGATAAAGGTGGAAATTTTTTGGCGCAAGATAGTATAGAGAAGCTCGTATAAAAAGTCATTTCCAATGTGATCAAAGAATCAACTGTGAAGAAATCAAGAGAAATTATAGGGGAATAGAAAAATTCCAAATCAAAGCAACAGTAATACATTTGGAGTGAAGAAGTCACCAGAAAACATGGAGAAGACGATTAGAAATTCAATGCCAGCCCCAAGATCTGTCCGCAAGAAACAAGAAGTTTGGTCTCACAATCTTCACGAAGAGTTAGAGCTGCTGAATGAGTATATTCCAGAGTTTCTAGTAGTCACCATCGATATTGGCTGGTTGCTAGATGACTAATAGAAATTGTTCTTTACGTTTAGTTGAAAAAGGTTTTTACCCTCGTGAGCTCGATCGATGAACCAGGATTTCTTTGGTATACTTCAAAAGGTATTTCGGAAGAAAAATTCTACGATTATCTCCGATTCAACGATTAAACATACTCCAACTCGGTCTCACACTCGTCGATCAGAAGGAAAATGTAGCAATGACTTTAGAGTTTAATTTTAGAGATTTTGATCACATTAGCGATATGAAAGGCATTTCTTTGCTGGATTTGTTTCTAAAGAACAACGGATTTGATTTCTACAAATTGAAGAAAGACGGAATAGTTCCAGAGAATTTCACCACTCTGTTTCTACCCATTTGTCATAGTGGTAGAATCGAGAGATTGATCACCTTTCATGGCTTCTATGAAATTGCTTATCTCCTCAAACGGCTCAAAATCAAATTCATACCCATTTTTATGGCAACGTTTGCCGCCACCGCTCAACATCTATTAGGTACTAATAAATCACTAATGAATTCAAAAGCTTAAATTGAGGTGTTACAGTAAATTTAATGTTTTATACATATTTGATAGGTGCTATCAGCAATTTGAAGCATATGGCTCGCTACTGTGATGGATTGCTCGACGGCAACCTAGCATTAAAAAAATTTGCCAAGCTACTCGACGTGAAGCGAATAGGTACTGCACATTTTGCCGGTTTCGATAGTTTACTCACAGCTTCAATATACACCAAGATGAAGCAAATGTTCAAGCTTCCACTAGAGCAGTGTGAAGGGTTTCTCTACAGCTTGCCTCATCGGATTAAGGCTTTTTGGTCAATCCTGAAGATCATCAATCCGTCCGCCACGACTCCTCCTGATAAAGCAACTATCTCAATTATGCCTAAGGACTCCCTTATTCAAGGTGAACCCCCACAATGATAATATGAATAACCCCAATAACAAGACGATAAACCAACCCCAAGAAAGTTAAACAGATTTATCCTTGGTAAGATGATCAAAGATAAAAAAGAAAAGAGAACTTGTTTCTATCTTAAAGATTTCGAACTCTCCACAACCTAATTGATCAAACTAGATTGAAAGTTCTAAACATGCATTATAAACACAAGAATACAAAGAAAGCTTAAAGCTTGAGAGAGGTTGAACTCAATCTGAAATTTCATTAATCAAATGTTGTGTTTGAAAAGCAAAAGTATATCCCTATTTATATTTATTGGAAAGACACAATGAAAAGACACAACACTTGACCTAAATATTTCAAATACAACCACCACCCCTTCAAATCCATTCATGAACCCTTTTAAATGCAAATATATGGATTTGAAAATCATAATACATTAAATATGTGGATGAATCTAGATTTTTAGATTCATGAAGTTTCTTGGCTGATAAGATGTCTTTTCAAGCATGAAGGGATGCAACTTTTCACCAAGTGTGAACACCTTAGCTTGGAAGTGACCATTCAACCCTTCTTGTAGTCTTTTAGCTCTAGCTCTTGTGATTGGACCTTGTGGCATAATGATTGGCTCATGATTGGGTTGACTTTGAGCATAAGCTTTATTTGAGCTTGCTCCTCTTGTAAACTTTCCTCGTGCCCTCCATGATTACTCAATTCTATATTATTCTCCCCTTCTACGAAAAGATTCATCCTCGAACCTAAAGGATCTCCTTGCATGGCAAATTTGAAGTCGTGTGTATTCCAC
Organism: Momordica charantia; assembly: GCF_013281855.1. Taxonomy (NCBI): domain Eukaryota; kingdom Viridiplantae; phylum Streptophyta; class Magnoliopsida; order Cucurbitales; family Cucurbitaceae; genus Momordica; species Momordica charantia. The sequence continues at coordinate 23,343,306 of NW_028275167.1, read as the reverse complement.
GGTCTTGCACTACTTGGATCTCCCTCCGCTTGGGATTTTTTGTGTTGGATGTGGTAGGAAGTGAAGTTGGGATGATGCTTCTGATATAGCCTCTTGGACTCATACGTCCCATGTAAACGACATTGGCTCATGTTAGAAGCAACTCTTGACTTTTGCTTTTCAATAAGCAATTTAACCTCCTACGATTCAAAAGAAAATCTTGGTATACTTAGTTTAAGTGCACCTGTTAGAAAGCAACTTCGTTCTTTTACAAGCTCCTGTATATGTCGTTTTGAAAACAAAATAATACTAGCTTCGAAAACTCTCATAACCGGACCTTTTTTTCTCATCAACACTTTTCTCTTGTTTCTCACTTTTTTCACCCTCCTCATTTGTTTTTGCTGCTTTTGTCTCAACCGCTTTTTCAGAGCATAACTTCTTACAATCTTCGGTGGTCTTCTCCTCACACATAACAACCTCATCATTTGAAAAATCTTCCTCTTTCGCATCATACATAACGACCTCAACATTGTCTGAATCACCCTTTTGGAGATTTGGATGTTCTCTCTCATATTAGATTGATCTGTCATCCTTTTGGGCATACTTAAAAATCTCGACTTTCATCTCTTCCTCGAGATTTGGATGCTCTCTCTCATTTTGAATTGATTTGTCATCCTTTTGAAGCTTAGGGAAATCTTCCTCTCTTTGAATGAATTGTGTAGCTTGTCTCTTCTTGGCTTGGTCTCTCGATTTTAATTCTTGATTTAACTTGGAAATGTACTTCATGGATTTGTGCATTTCAGCAAAATTATCTCTCATATACTTCCAAAACGTGTCCTCACTAATGTGATTCTTATGACGTCTTCGCCTTTGGTGAAACATTTTGACTTCTAATGTCTCAAACTTAGCAATTCTTGTAGTATTCTTATGAAAATCATACAATAACACTTCAATATAGCATAGAATATGAAAAGTCACAAAATCTAAAATTTAGGAAATAAATACAGAAACATTTTATAATAAGCAAAATGGAATGGAAAGAAAAAAGATAATGAGTGAAATGGTGTGAATCAAAAGAAGATGAAGAGTCAGTTTTTTTCCCTTGAAAACAAAATATTTTTTTCCAGCAAGTATGATAAAAGATGAACCAAATATGAGAAGATGAAGAGTCAAGCGAGATGAAATTAGATGTAACGATTGGATGAAGAAAGAAAGAAAGATGAAGAACAAAGAAAAGCAAATAAGATATAATTTGTTTAGAGCAAAAGCTCTGATACCAAATGATAAAGGGGTTGAAGACTCCCTTATTCAAGGTGAACCCCTACAACGATAATAAGAATAACCCCAATAACAAGACGATAAACCAACCCCAAGAAAGTTAAATAGATTTATGTTTGGTAAGATGATCAAAGATCAAGAAAAAAAGAGAACTTGTTTCTATCTCCAAGATTTCGAACTCTCCACAATCTAATTGATCAAACTAGATTGAAAATTATAAACATGTATTCTAAACACAAGAATACAAAGAAATCTTAAATCTTGAATGAGATTAAACTTAATTTGAAATTTCATTCATCAAATGTTGTGTTTGAAAAGCAAAAGTACATCCCTATTTATAGTTATTGTAAAGACACAATGAAAAGACACAACACTTGGCCTAAATAGTCCAAATACAGCCACCACCCCTTCAAATCCATTCATGAACCCTTTTAAATGCAAATATATGGATTTGAAAAATACATAATACATTAAGTACGTGGACGAATCTGGATTTTTAGATTCATGAAGTTTCTTGGATGACAAGATGTCTTTTCAAGCTTGTAGGGATGCAACTATTCACCAAGTGTGAACACCTTAACTCAGAAGTGACCATTAAACCATTTTTGTAGTCTTTTAGTTCTAGCTATTGTGATTGGACCTTGTGGTATAATGATTGGCTCATGATTGGGTTGACTTTAAGCAAAATCTTCATTTGAGCTGATTTGAGGTTGCTCCTCTTGTAGACTTTCCTCGTGCCCTCTATGATTACTCAATTCTATATCATTTTCCCCTTCTTCGAAAAGATTCGTCCTTGAATCTAAAGGATCTCCTTACATGGCAGATTTGAAGTCGTGTGCATTCCACGGTCTGCATTACTTGGATCTCTCTCCGCTTGAGATTTTTGGTCTTGGATGTGGTAAGAAGTGAAGTTGGGATGATGCTTTTGATATAGCCTCTTGGACTCAAACATCCCATGTAAACGACATTGGCTCATGTTAGAAGTAACTCTTGACTTTTGCTTTTCAATAAGTAGTTTAACCTCCTACAAAATTCAGAAGAAAATACTTGTATACTTGGTTTAAGTACACCCGTTAGAAAGCAACTTCGTTTTGTATACTAGCTTCAGAAACTCTCATAATCGGACTTTTTTTCTCATCAACACTTTTCTCTTGTTTTTCACTTTTTTTCACCCTCCTTGTTTGTTTTTGCTGCTTTTGTCTCAACCTCTTTTTCAAAGCATAACTCCTTACAACCTTTGTTGGTCTCCTCGTCACACAAAACAACCTCATCATTTGAACAATCTTCCTCTTTCGCATCATACATAACGACCTAAACATTGTCCGAATCATCCTTTTGGAGATTTGAATGTTCTCTCTCATATTAGATTGATCTGTCATCCTCTTGGGCATACTTAACAATCTCGACTTTCATCTCTTCCTCGAGATTTGGGTGCTCTATCTCATTTTGAATTGATTTGTCATCCTTTTGAAGCTTAGGGAAATCTTCCTCTCTTTGAACAAATTGTGTAGCTTGTCTCTTCTTGGCTTCGTCTCTCGATTTTAATTCTGGATTTAACTTGGAAATGTACTTCAAGGATTTGCGCATTTTAGCAAAATTATCTCTCATAGCCTTCTAAAACGTCATCACTAATGTGATTCTTATGACGTCTTCGCCTTTGGTGAAACATTGTGACTTCTAATGTCTCAAACTTAGCAATTCTTATAGTATTCTTATGAAAATCATGCAATAACACTTCAATATAGCATAGAATGTGAAAAGTCACAAAATCTAAAATTTTGGAAACAAATACAGAAACATTTTCTAGTAAGCAAAATGGAATGGAAAAAAAAAGATATATGAGTTAAATGGTGTGAATCAAAAAAAGATGAAGAGTTACTTTTTTCCTTGAAAACAAACCTTTTTTTTCCAGCAAGTATGATAAAAGATGAATCAAATATGAGAGGATGAAGAGTCAAGTGAGATGAAATTAGATGTAACGATTGGATGAAGAAAGAAAGAAAGATGAAGAACAAAGAAAAACAAATAAGATATAATCTGTTTAGAGCCAAAGCTCTGCTACAAAATGATAAAGGAACTATCTCAATTATGGTTGAGTACTCCCTTATTCAAGGTGAACCTCCACAATGATAATAAGAATAACCCCAATAACAAGACTATAAACCAACCTCAAGAAAGTTAAACAGATTTATGTTTGGTAAGATGATCAAAGATCAAGAAGAAAAGAGAACTTGTTCATATCTCCAAGATTTCGAACTCTCCACAATCTAATTGATCAAACTAGATTGAAAATTCTAAACATGCATTCTAAACACAAGAATATAAAGAAAGCTTAAAGCTTAAGAGAGATTAAATTCAATTTGAAATTTCATTCATCAAATGTTGTGTTTGAAAAGCAAACATACATCCATATTTATAGTTATTGGAAAGACACAATGAAAAGACATAACCATTGGCCTAAATAATCCAAATACAACCACCACCCCTTCAAATCCATTCATACCCTTTTAAATGCAGATATATGGATTTGAAAAAAATATAAGATATTAAATATGTGGATGAATCTAGATTTTTAGATTCATGAAGTTTATTGGATGACAATGTGCCTTTTCAATCTTGAAGGGATGCAACTCTTCACCAAGTGTGAACACCTTAGCTTGGAAGTGACCATTCAACCCTCTTGTAGTCTCTTAGCTCTAGCTCTTGTGATTGGACCTTGTGGCATAATGATTGGCTCATGATTATTGGGTTGAGCTTGGGTTGATCTCAATTGATTTCGAGCATAAGTTTCATTTGGGCTGATTTGAGCTTGCCAATCCTATAGACTTTCCTCGTGCCCTCCATGATTACTCAATTCTATATCATTAATGATAAAAGAACTATCTCAATTATGCTCGAGAACTCTCTTATTCAAGGTGAACCCCCACAACAACAATAAGAATAACCTCAATAACAATACGATAAACCAACCCCAAAAAAGTTAAACAGATTTATGCTTGGTAAGATAATCAAAGATCAAAAAGAAAAGAGAAATTGTTCCTATCTTCAAGATTTCGAACTCTCCACAAGAAAGTTGATCAAACTAGATTGAAAGTTCTAAACATGCATTCTAAACACAAGAATACAAAGAAAGCTTAAAGCTTGAGAAAGACTAAACTCAATCTGAAATTTCATTCATCAAATGTTGTATTTGAAAAGCAAATGTACATCCCTATTTATAGTAATTGAAAAGACACAATGAAAAGACACAACATTTTGGCTAAATAGTCAAAATACAGCCAATTCATTTATGAACCCTTTTAAATGCAAATATATGGATTTGAAAAATACATAATACATTAAATATGTGGATGAATCTGGATTTTTAGATTCATAAAGTTTCTTGGATGACAATATGTCTTTTCAAACTTGAAGGGATGCAACTCTTCACCAAGTGTGAACACCTTAGCTTGGTCACTGCCACCGAAGTTCTCCATGTTGATATGCAGTCTAATAGGTTAAAGAGTCATTCAGTTATAGTTGGTTGAGTTTCTACTTTTAATTTTTCTTTATTTACGTTGCATATTATTTACCGACATTGAAATTCTTGTAATTCATTAGTACAAGGGTAGATGATGAGGGTGCAAAGGTCATGCCGGCATAGTCGGGATGTTTGAGTTCATCTACTGATCCCTTGTGACCAAAGATTTTATTTTGTCAATAAGTTTATACTCTTTTCTTTACAAAGAGGTCATTTATTTGGAGGGAATTCAAGAGATTCATTTCATGACCATTTAGATTCTCATGCTTGAATTGATGATATAATATGAATATGGTAAGATATCTTAGGATGTGAGATATCTTATATTTCTCTCTTTTAAGCTATTTTAATTCTTATAGGTGTTCGACGAGAAATTCAACGAAGCGAAATTCAAGTTAATGAACTTGTATTTGTATTTATGTATGTGAGTTTTACAATCTCTAATGTATCTGACTAATTCTCTCAAATGTAAACTTTAATTCAAGGTGAGCTTGTTCTTGAATCAATAGTTGATGCCTTCAGCTTCTTGCTTGACGAAGGATCTTTGAAGTCTTCGGTTTTGCGCTCCTGAAGTTCTTCGGCTTTATAGCTTGTTGAAGTTCTTCGACTTGTATCTTGTGCAGTTCTTCAGTTTTCCAGCTTGTGAAGTTCTTTGGTTTTGAAGTTTGTTGAAGTTCTTCGGCTTGCAACTTGTGAAGTCCTTCGACTTTGCAGCTTGTAAAGTTCTTCTACTTTACAGCTTGTTGAAGTTTTTCGACTTGTTCTTCGAATTTGCAACTTGCTGAAGTCCTTCAGCTTGTAGCTTGTGGATGACTCTAAACACTCTGATGGCTACAATTCTTCTGGCTCCTTCTGAATGTCCCAAATGCCCCTCTATTTATAGCGTCACGGTAGGTCTTATATGAGTCATGGGTTTGGGCCTAGTTTCTTCATGGGTTTTTATCCAATTAGTTGATTTCATCGGACGACCATAAGAGAGACACGTAGCACAATTTGATTCGCCGATTTTAAAATTAATTTAGGACACGTGTAAATTTGTGATTGGTCCTAAATATAATTTTAAATCTGTGACATGATATTTAATAATTAGTTGAAATTTCTCATTCAACAATAGGAAAGATCAGTTTTCAACATTCCATTTTGAGCATAGTTTAAAATAATTTTTTTACGTCTAAATCTAATTATTATTTGTTAAATATATAGGATGAGTTCTTATGTTTTGATCAATAGTTGGTAACATAAAGATGGTCGAGTATATTAGAATGCAATGTTATCTTAGAAATGTCATAATTAAGTTAGACCTATACTTTGATTCCTTTTACCATTTCCTTCTCCAAACAATGATCTTTCTACAAATTTTATCACATGCAACTATGCAAGTACATTGATTATTTGTAAATTAATATTTATTATTTAACTAGTGGTTAAATTGATTTTATATAGAATGAAATGATGTTGTTTGTATTATCTATTACATGAATAGAAAAAAGAAATTTCACTAAATTGAATGTAGTGTGTTCTAAAAATGGTTAGATTTTTTTTTTATTACAAATATAGCATACACTTTTCTTTCTTCTTCTCTCTCTGCGTGTTTTATATTACATTTGAATATAAGGTAGATTTATATTGTGATTTTTTGTTTTTGTATAGTTTTCTATTCTATTAGAAAATATCTATTTATTTTATGTTATTTACGAAAATACATAAATTTTACTCATCATATTGTATATTTAAAAATGTCACAACTTTTCATTTTTATTCAAATATTATATAAATTTAACTTTTCTGAGTATATTTTACATTTCATGAACTCGATAAATAATATATATATTACATTTGAGTTTGAGTTTGAATTTGATTTTTTGACTGTGTTATTGCTATAAAATTTACAACTTTCTTCCACATTTGAAAATACAAACGTATTTTATGCTATTTATGTAAATTCTTGCCAACTAGCGGCGAATTTAGAATCTTATGTTATGGTCGGTGGTCGGCACAAATTCATATAAATATAATGGAAAAGTATCATTGAACTTAGTAATGTGTATCAATTTTCTAAACTTTCAATTTTTAGCCTAAACTTTCAATTTTATCAAATTACACCTTGATTTTAAACTTTAAAAGTGTTGCAATTTTCATGTTAAATTTTTAAAAGATGTTGCAAGCTTCATCCTTGTATAGATTTTTTTCTGAAAATTTGTTGGAAAAAGTATTTTCATATGTGTTGAAATGAATTATAAAACATATTTTTTTATTGATAGTATTTATATTTTTAATTGGTAAGTTTTTGCAAAGTTATTTAACGATTGATTTGTACATCAACCAAACTTAATTGATTTTTATTACATAAGTGAGTCTTTTTGGAGTTTTCTATATTGTTTTTTTTTAACTAATGAGTGAATAAGTGAAAATTGAATATGAGGTAAAAATTGCGAGGCTCATTTAAGTTTAAGGTTGAATTTAATGAAATTGAAAGTTTATGGTAAAAACTATTTTTTTCCTCTCAAAACATAATTTTAGATGCATTTACTATAAATGGTCAAATTAAGTAAATTTTAAAAACTAAACTATAATAAATCATTGGTTATGATATTAGTTTTTTAGGATAAATGCTAAAAAAATTGAAAAATAAATATTAAAAATTATGATCTTATACCTACGTAATTAATATATTAAAAATCACCATTTTGCAAGTTGAAGACTCGAACACGAGATGAGATATTTTTTTAATGGTTAAAATACTATTTTAGACTTTAGTCCTTGTAATTTTAGCCTTAGTTCACTTTAGTCCCTATATTTTTTAAATATTCATTTTAGTCTCTATACGTTTTAATTTTAGTTCATTTTAGTCCTTGTACTTTCAAAATTTTCATTTTGATCCATGTACTTTGAAAAGTGATCATTCTAGTCCTATTCGCAAAATTTTAACATAAATTTTACATATAACGAAAACCCTTTAGTATAAAGTAATTGTTTCATTTTAAGAAATATGTTGAGTGTAGTGTCATATTGAAATTATGATAGAAAAAATGATATTAAAAATAAGATTAAGGGACTAAAATGACCCCTTTTTAAAATCACGGGGACCAAAACGATTTTGAAAGTATAAAATGATTTTGAAAATATAATGACTAAAATGAACCAAAGTTGAAAGTACATGGACCAAACAAGCATTTTGAAAGTATACAATGACAAATAGTATTTTAACATTTTTACGATTTTAAAAATGAATAATATATAAAAATTCACAATTTTGCAAATTGAAGGCGATAGATATTTTCTTCAATTTTGAAAATGAAAATATAAAAAAAAAATCGTTATTTTGTGAGTTGAATGTTTGAACATAGGATGTGGTCCCAAATTCAAAGCATTGCTTCAAACAAACCTACTGATTTCTCGAAAAATCTTTCAATGTAGTATTCATTTCCCCACTCCTAAAAGTTAAGAAGATTATTATTTTTCTCTCTTTTTTTAGGAAGAAGATAAGATGACGATTAAGATGAAAGAAAAAACAATACAGAATTTTGTTTTTAACTAATATTGGACAAAATAATATTTTCTTTATGTAATTATATCTACATGACGTCATTGAAATTCAAATTATAAAAGAAGAAAAAAAGATTAAACCACGTTCGACATTTCAAAAATCAAACTAACATTTAAAGAAATCAAATGAGAAGATAATGGTGGAATTTTTTTTGGGGCAAGATATTATAGAGAAGCATCATATAAGAAGTCGAAGCACCAAATAAGAAGCCATTTTCAAGGTGATCGAAGAATCAAAATGTGAAGAAATCAAGAGAAGTTATGGAGAAAATAAACGAAAAATTCTAGATCAAAGCAATGGAAAGAAATCACTGGAAAGAATGGAGAAGACGACGATCAGAAAGTCACCGGTAGCTCCAAGATCCATCCGCCATAATCGAGAGGTTTGGTCTCACAATCTCCACGAAAAAGTAGAGCCGGTAAATGAATATCTTTCAAAGTTTCCAGTAGTCGCTATTGATATAGAGTTTCCAGATATTGGATAATTGAAACTGTTTTTTAAGTTTAGGTTAAAGAAGTTTTTATGCGTGTGACCTCGATTGATGAACCAGGATTTCTCTAGTATATTTTGAAAGGCGTTTCAGAAGAAGAATTCTATAATTGTCTTCGATTAAATGTGAACCGATTGAACCTACTCCAACTTAGTCTCACACTCGCTGATCAGAAGGGAAATGTAGTGATGACTTGGGAGTTTAAAGATTTTGATCGCATTAGCGATATGGGACGTGTTTCTTCGTTGGATTTGTTTATGAAGAACAAAGGATTTGATTTCTACACATTGAAGAAATACGGAATAGTCCTAAAGATTTCACTGCTCTATTTCTACCAACTTGTCGTAGTGGTCGAATCGAGAGATGGATCACCTTTCATGATCCTACGACATCGCTTATCTTTGTTTAAAATTAAATCCATACCGATTTCCATGGCAACGTTTGCCGCCACCGCTCAGCATTTGTTAGGTATTGATAAGGGCTGGCCTAAGCTATAAGCTAGTAAGCTATCGCCCAAGACCCTCGGTTTTATAAAAGCCTTATATTTATTTTCATAAATTTTTTTCAATTTTAATTGGATATCATTTCAAATTGGTTAACTTTATTTTTTATTTTTCTTAATTTAAATATTATTGATTGTTCAATACCCTTAATATGTGAAATTTGTTTAGATTTGGTTACATAGAATATGAATCTATATATGAAAAGCTTAAAAAGAAAAGAATAATAGAAAAATTGATTATAATGTATACGAAAATTTTACTTAGAATATCATGTATTATGCATTCTGATTATAATATATATGATCTAAGAAAATTAGAAAATATTAATCCTAAATGTAGAAAAATGTCCCATTAGAGAGAGATATTAGTTCTCGATGTAGAGGTAATGAATCTAGCAACAGACACATATAAATACGAATGTTTGAATTTTACAAATTATATTGTTTACAAATAGAACAGTTCATCTGCCTTCCACTGAGGCTGTTGAAGCATTTTCCACATATAGTTTATCAGAGTCATCTAGCTTTTCATTGGTGGTGAACAATGATTTGTCCTCACAAACGTGACTAGTAGCACAATATCAATCCGCTAGCCTTTAATGTTAGAGGTCATTTTTTACCTCAGAGATGACAGCAATTGAATTGTCATCTTCCACAATGTTGGCTTGGTTGTTGGAGCTTTGACATTTCTTGTGTTTACAGTTTGCAACTATATGACCACTCTTCCACAAACCCAGCAGATTCCACGAATGCGCTTGTTAGCGTCATTCATTGGCCCAAGATTCACGTTCTTTGTCTTTGACTCGTTCTTCTTGGGAATGACACCTTGAAGATTCAACAATATGTGTACTAATTTCAATTTTTTGTGGCTCTTTGTCTCCCTTTCTGTTGTCATCTTCAAGGTGAATTTTCACAGTAAGATTATCTATGGATAACTCCTTTGGCTTATGCTTGAGATAACATTTGAATTCTCTCCAAGTTGGAGGCAATTTCTCAATCACAATAGCAACTTGGAATGATTCATTAAGGACCAATTCTTCACTTTGCAAATCACTAATGATAATAATAATTTGCAATTCTTCGAATTGATTGACTACCAACATGGTATCAACCATTTTATAGTCTAAGAATTTTCCAACAAGGAATTTCTTAGTACCAGTATCTTCTTGTACTTCTTGTCTAATGCCTCCCACAATTGCCTTGAAGTATCAAAGGAATTGCAATAAACATTATATAAGGTGTCCTCTAAGCAACTCAGAATTTAGTTACGATATAAAAAGTCTGAATACATCCATGCCTACTTGGCAGCTTCAGTTTCAGGAACGATTGCTTCTAGTGGAGTAGTTGGACATACCTCCTTTAAAATGTGAGCAAGATTCAGGGTGATGAGGTAGAAGATCATCTTCTATTGCCATCTTTTGAAGTTTTCTCCCTTGAACTTCTCTGATTTTTCAGCATGAGATTTGACAATGGTTGATTCCATCATCGAAGGAGCATTGGTGGAAGTGTTTCCGGCCATTAGGTTGTTTATCTTCAGATTATTGGGTAAATATACACTGTATATGTAAACTGTGTAATACTGGTAAACAAATTACAACGTAACTGGCTACAAACCATTATATAATTTTATAGCTCAATGAACACCAAAACTTGATGAATACAGTTGAGGCACGCTTCAATAGCGCTGACCTGAAGACAAATATCTGTTCTGCAAGTTGCTAATATACTATAGTGATCGTCTCAGTAGGAACCCCAGTAGAATAGCAATCTCAAACTATTAAGATCTGACAGAACTTTTAGACACTTACTTTCAACACAAACAAGAACAACTAGAAAAAAAAAGAAGATTCTTGTGTGAGGAGGAGAATATCCAATTGTAGTATGCTTAGATATCTCAAACGAAGAAAAACAACTATATATAGTTGTCAAAATACGTAACATCTCACAAGTAACTTGTAACTTTAACAAGATAAAGAAACAACTTTTTTATTTAAAGAAATAGCTTCAATATTTTTAATAAAATAAAGAAACAAAACCACTAAAAGATAAATAAAAGATTGGTAAACATAAAATAATATTCACATAATATATATGTAAATAATTTTTTTTTTAAAATTTCATTTTCTTTCGCATATTAAAATCCAAGGTAAACAAATGACAAAGTGCAGTTAATTTTTTTTCTTTGTAATTTAGCCTTACACAAATTCAAATATTATCTCGCATGGGAAGGGGCCAAAAGTCACGCCTCCCTTTATAAATGGCCGTTTCCCATTTCAATACAAGTTTTCCCAACGCCCAAAAAAGCCTCGCGCTTTGCCAGAAACGAAGCAGCCCATGCCCACTACGGGAACCAAGAACAAGAACCCACCAAAAACAAAAGAAAAAAAAAAAAGGAAAAAAAAGGCTGGAACTTGAAGAACACGACCGTTGAATCCAGCTGGCAGTTTCAGTCCACGTCAGCTAGTGTGGTCGCATCGTGTGTTGCAACCTTTGTCTGCTTTTTCTCCACAGTTTTCAATTCCAAGAACAGGACAAATCAGACCACACTCAAACCCCAAATTCAGTTTCAAAGCAGCAATAGCGTTCCTCTGTGGTAACCCTCACGAATTATAGTGCACCCTCATCGAATCTCCATCGTTGGTTCTCTGACATATCACTCAACCCTGCCTGCAGTTGCACCACTCTCCACTCAAAAGTTTGCTCCCACTAGCTCCTCTTTTTGATTCTCTCTCCTCAAAATTCCCCTCTTTTTTGTTCTTTGGGATTCTTTTCTTTTTGGGGTCCGACCTAGATTTTGAATTTGTGGGGCACTGGGGTTTTTCGCTTTGTGAACTGGGTCTGTGGAGGAGCCGTATTTGCAAGGGTTCCCAAGCCAAGAAATCCCTTCAATGGCGCTCATTCTCCTCTTTTTCCTTCTAGCAGTGTCTGTAGTTTCTGCTGATGAAGGTAAGCTTCCCGGTTGCCATATATTTTCAACTTTCTGGTTGGATTACATCTTCTCTTTGCTTTCTTTTCACATTCCTTTTCATTGTTGTAGTTTATGTTTTACCACTCTGTCCTTCTGGAGTTGAGTTCATTTTATCCCTCCCTTATGTGGGTTTCCCCCCATTTCACTAGAAAGCTTTGAGCATCCATTGAATAACTTAGTTTCAGTGGCTTTTTTTTGTAATAACTTCTCTCTTTTGTTTAATAAATCATGGTGGAATAGGTATGAATGTGGTGTTCTGTTGATGGGTTTTAGAGGGATCTGAACATGGAATTAGTTGAATAGAAAGATTGGCAGAACTTTAGTTTCTGTGGTTGATTTCTTATCTGTCAAAAGTTGGGTTTACTAATTGAAAATCTTTTCTTTTGGGAAAGTGAATCTATCTGAGAGCCCCATCTTTGATGGGGGGAGTTTTTTTTTTGTTGTCTGTCAGCAGCCGTATTTGGTTCCAGCTCATCTTCTGTCTTTTAACTTGTTAACTTATTTTGAAGTAGAGAATATTGGAAGAGGAAAGTGGCTGATATGTCAAAAATCTAGCATGTGATGTGTAATGTAAAATAACTTCATCTGATGGTGCCTTTAAGCTTTTTCTTATGCCATTGGTCCACTAAGAAGCATAAAAAATGGGAAAATGGGCAAGATATAACATGGAGAGCAATTAGTATTAGTTTATAATCCTGTTTTATATGTTTGAAAATTGTATTGATTTTGGGGTGAAAAACTATTATCTCATTGTTGTTGGAATTATCTCTGAGCTCATTTTGTTAACCCTCTTTCATAATGGCGGGTAGAGGGTAAATAGAGGCTGAAGGATAGGGGCGGAGCGGAGAAGGAAGTTGCCTCCCTCTTAGTTCATCTTAGATTAAGAAAATTATGTAAAAGAGTTGGGATGTGAAAAAGTTGTCCCTCTCATGATTGTTGGAATTTTCCCTGAGCTTACTTTATTTATCCTCTTTCATAATGGTGGGCAAAAAGAGATTATAGAGGGGTGGGGGCAGAGCAATGAAGGGAGTTGCTTCTCTCTTAGTTCGTCTTAGATAAAAAAATTATTTTAAAAAGTTGGGATTGTAAATTTTTCTCTCCAATTTCTCCCTTTAAATTTTTCAGAACTGAAAAGTAATGTAAAAAGTTGAAGGTAAAATTTGGCCCCTCTTTGCGATATTATCTGAAGTTTGTCAGAACTATCTTGAGAGAGGGGCGCATATATAGGGCTGAGATAGCTTTTATCTTTAAGGCTTAAGATGAAGAATTTTAGGGCTTGTTTGGTAACGTTCCTGTTTCTTGTTTCTCGTTTCTAATTTTCTTAAAAAATCTAAGCATTTTACAATTAACTTTGTTTATTGTTTCTCCTTTTTTGGGAACATTCTCACAATTGTATAGAAATTTTAGAAATAATCAAAACAAGTTTCTCCTTTCTTGTTCTCATTTTCAATTTGTTCCAAAACATTAATAAAAAGATTGTTTTATCATACTTGAATTATTGGACGTTGAAACCATGCAATACATTTTTCTTCATTAAAAATAAAAAAACAAGAACGTTACCGAACGAGCCCTTAATTTTCTTGTTCCGAACTCTTAATTCGCTTGTATGAAGATTAGTACTTACTAGGAAGGCTATTAGATCTGAACTTCCAAAGCTCCTTAATTTTGTCACAAGAATGAGCCTATTACATTTGGAAACAATAACATTTTTCTTTTGGAGGGTTATCAATTTTATGTGTTGCATCATATAATTATGCGGTTTTCATATGAATGCTGTGTTTAATACAGCATATGCTTTTTAAAAACTATGTATTATGCAATCCTCCGAACCCTATAGTAAATATTTGATGTAATTGGCCAATGTGAACTGTGCTCGAATCTTGGATGCCTGAATTTCTTCCCCTCCCTTTCCCTCTTTGGCTTGATTATAGCTTTTTGGTATGAGTAGGTTAGATGATCGTTTTCGTGCTAATTATCATGATTTTACTCCAACAAAGATGAAAAATGTTGCTTTCTTGAAAAATTAAGGTTATCTAAACTCTGGATATCTTTGCAGCTGCATTCATTGGTGTAAACCTTGGTACAGACCTTACTGATATGCCCAGCCCAACTCAGGTAGTTGCACTTCTTAAAGCTCAAAATATTAGACATATCAGGCTGTATGATGCCGACCGTGCGATGCTTGTTGCACTTGCCAACACAGGCATTCAGGTGACTGTTTCCGTGCCCAACGACCAACTTCTCGGAATTGGCCAGTCCAATGCGACTGCAGCCAACTGGGTTGCTCGGAATGTCATTGCCCATGTTCCTGCCACCAACATCACAGGCATAGCCGTTGGCGCCGAAGTTCTTACCTCTCTTCCAAATGCTGCCCCAATCCTCGTCTCGGCCCTAAAATTCATTCAGTCTGCCCTTGTTGCGTCTAATATAGATCGCCAAATTAAAGTTTCTACCCCGCATTCTTCTTCCATTATTCTTGACTCGTTCCCACCATCCCAGGCCTTTTTTAACCGTTCATGGGACCCTGTCATGGTACCGTTGCTTAAATTTTTGCAGTCCACTGGGTCTTATCTCATGCTTAATGTGTATCCATATTATGATTACATGCAATCGAATGGTGTGATTCCCTTGGACTATGCACTTTTTCGACCCCTCCCTCCGACCAAGGAAGCTGTTGATGCCAATACCCTCTTGCACTATACGAATGTCTTTGATGCAGTTGTTGATGCTGCGTATTTTGCAATGTCGGATTTAAACTTCACTAACATACGAGTTGTTGTGACGGAGTCAGGCTGGCCATCCAAGGGCAATGCATCGGAGCCAGATGCAACTTTAGATAATGCTAACACCTACAACAGCAACTTAATCAGACATGTTCTTAACAACACTGGAACGCCCAAGCATCCTGGAGTTCCTGTTAGTACCTACATATACGAGCTCTACAACGAGGATTTAAGACCCGGTTCGGTCTCGGAGAAGAACTGGGGTCTCTTCAATTCAAATGGGTTGCCAGTTTATGTCCTACACTTGACTGGTGCTGGTGCTGTCTTGGCAAATGATACCACAAACCAGACATTTTGTGTTGCACGAGATGGTGCAGATCGTAAGTTGCTGCAGGCAGCACTGGATTGGGCTTGTGGACCAGGAAAAGTCGATTGCTCCCCGCTACTGCAGGGGCAGTCATGTTATCAGCCAGATAATGTCATTGCTCATGCAACCTATGCTTTCAATTCATATTACCAGAAAATGGCAAAGTCACCAGGGACATGTGATTTCAAAGGAGTGGCTATCATCACCACCACAAACCCAAGTATGCAATCTCGAAATTCTTAGAAATAGTATCAATTGATATGCTTATTCATGATATGATAGCTCCTATAATAACTGCTTGTTGTGTTCCTTGAGCTTTCTATGCCCTAATAATATAAGCAAAAAATGAGAATAAAAGCTGCAATTATTTGTTGAATCAACACGATTTGTGAATTCGTTATATCATGTTCCGTTGGATAAACCATTTTTGTTTTAGTTTTCTGTTTTTCAAAAGTTAGCTTATAAATACTACTTTCATCCATTAATTTCTTTATGTTGCTATCTACTTTTTGAAAATGCTTGTAAAACTAAGCCAAATTTTAGAAACTAGAAGAATGGTTCGTAAGAACTTGTTTTTGTTATTGAAATTTGAGTAAAGTAAAACACAACATACAAAGAAATGGTCAGAAAGTAAGCATAAATTTAAAAACTGAAAACTAAAAACAAAATGGTTATTAGATGAGGCCTTTGTTTTGGAGATCTATTAAGAGAACGGTTGACTTTTCCCCGAATATTGAAATGCGAATGTAGAAAGACTACTCAAAGAGTGACTCTTTTCTTTTCCACATTATTGTGGATTACTAATGTTTGTGTCTGATGTTTCTCGTTGCAGGTCACGGCACCTGTATATTTCCGGGAAGGTACGTAAAAGACAGACTCTTAATTCTTATCTGTGATCTCAGTGAGATGCTTCACATAACATCAGCATATATATCTTTTTCTGACTAGTTTTCTCTTGTTTATTCTTTAAAATGCAGTACTGGAAACAATGGCACTTTAGTAAATAGCACATCCTTGGCTCCATCCTCAAATTCTTCTGATTCAGCTGGAGGCTGCCTTCCAAAGTATCTCTATGGCAGCACCCCTTACACCAATTCAATTATCTTGTATGTTTTATTAATGGCTTTGGCATTCTTGTGATGATGCTGCTGCATTGTTGTATTTATATTCATGCATCTCCATGACGGTTTCGGGTTTGTCGAACTGCTTCCCTTGGCTCTCCATGCTTGTAGCATAATTTAACCAGTTTTGTTCGGCCAAGGGCAGACGGGCGGGGTTTGGTCGGTGAATGTGGCTGATGTCAGTTCGGGTTCGATGAGCGATCGTATGGATTTTGTAGAGAGAAAAATCAAATGATTATTTGGGAGTTTCTTGTGTAACTATGTATCATCCATCATCATGCCTTGGAGTAATTACATTCTTTGGAGTTTGGATTTTGAAGGGCAGTCTCCATGTTTACTGTTTAGCAAGTTTGTTGGGAATTAGGATCTTCAATTTAATCACTCAAAATGTTAAAGTTGAAGCCTTTTTTTTTTCCTTCCTATTAGAATTTATTTCCACCATTTTTTTTTTTGAGTTCAGATGTTGGCTTTGCTTTTAGATGGAGGATATTCAGCATGGGTATTATGAGTTAGAAAATTAATTTACAATTGGGAAAGAATCTATAATATTTCAAAATACATATCAAAATTGAAAAAAAAAATCATAAATTTTTAATAAACATGGGAAAGATTACGAGTTATCAAATGATGATTATTTTTTTTTTGGGATCTAAATTTAGAGTTGTTTTCTATTTGATTTTTTAAGTCTCAAAATTGATACTTTTGATATTTTAAAGTTTGAATTCAGTTTCTACTTGGTTTTTAAATTATAATTCGACTGGTTAAGATATATATCTTGATCAAAATGTCATGAGTTTGAATATCTGTTGTTGTATTAAAACAACACGAGACAATTAATATGCTAGCATCAATGAAAAAGGGGTGTTTCTACTAGAGAGTGCCTACCAACTAGGGATGAAGCAAGAGTATGACAAATAAGTTTCCTAATTCAGGGAAGAGAGCCATCGAAGTAGGTTGTCAATCGATCGAGGACCATCTTAGAACTAAAGTTGTCATAAATCAAAGTTTGTTTCATCACTCTTGTTCTCCTAAAATAAAATAAAATACCACCGTCCGAATGCTTTTGTCAAGGGGCAAACCGTAAATATCGTATTTGGTCCAGAGTATTTTATTTTTAATTTTAGTTATCTTTTAATTGAATTAATTTTATCTCTTCTCGTCTCTCTCCCTCCCAACTACCTTCTCCCCTTTTCTCCCTCTCTTTTTTCTCTCTTCCTCCGTTGCTAAGTGAAGTGAACAAGTAAATGGTCACTTCCTTCAAATTATTGTAATTCAAAAAGTCTATGTAGCTTTTCTCTAATTTTTCCCTTCCTAAATTTTTAAGATTCATATATTTTATATACAAGAAGTTAACTCGTAAAATTTTGCCCTTCTCTAAGAAAATTTTTAGTTGTGCCCTTGTATATACCATCGAGGGAGTGAACTATTTTCTTTTGTAACAAGTCTTCTTCCACATATAAAGAAGCTTTATCCCACTAGAGGAGATAACGAGAAGGAGAGTCATGACTATGAGTGATTAATTGTTCACCTAATACCATACATCGAGAAATGTTGCCTTAATTCTATCGAGATTTCAAAAGCGACAAACATTAAAAAAAGAGGTCTCGATATTGTAATAAATCGTTGATCAGTAATAAGTATATTGGGCTCTTTGTGAATGTATCACATTGGAAATTCCAACTATTTGTTTAATTAATAAAAAATAAATTGTGAATTGGATGTCACAGATATTTCGGTTCTAGGTTAAAGTTCCAAACCTAAATTAACATCAAAATGGACTGCAATTATCAAATTATATTCAAAACCTATCTATGACACACTAGCTTTTGAGTTTTTGAATCTAAGTGATAATTTTAAGTAGTTGAACAAAAATTGACACGTAAAACAATCAAACATATTTTGTTATTTATAAGCCACCATTTCTTACAATAAGTGCACAACTCTAGAAACAAAGAACTCGAATAAAGAGATCAATACATCATACGTGACAATAAAATGCTAGAGAAAACGGCGATAATATATCGTTATTCATCAATGGTCGC
This sequence comes from Momordica charantia, assembly GCF_013281855.1. Classification (NCBI taxonomy): domain Eukaryota; kingdom Viridiplantae; phylum Streptophyta; class Magnoliopsida; order Cucurbitales; family Cucurbitaceae; genus Momordica; species Momordica charantia. The sequence goes on along the minus strand of NW_028275167.1, from coordinate 23,324,769 downwards.
TTTGATAATAGAATTCAAATCTTTCCAACTTCAACGTTTCATCAACCATAGGTGCCATATTTGCTCCTCCTTTTTGCCTCTGCTCATTTCCTTGCCAACCTGAGCACGTCACTCAATCCATTACTTCAATAAGAAAGGGCATTATATTAAAAAGAGAGGATCTTGAGAGCACCGATATGCATGTTGAAACCACGATTCTTGAGCTCGCGGTACTCTTGACACAATGCACAAATGAACACAACAATCGTTGCAGGGAGTTTGTTGGAGGTCATATTTTCCCCTCAACCGAGAACGGTAAATGCATGGGGTAAATAATGTGATCACACAGAAAATTGATGCGATACTTACCACAACAAGCTGCATCCACAACCATAATATAAATCAACCAATGTGTTTAAACGTAGCTAATATTTAGACATCAAAAGTTAAAATGAGTTGTTTGTGTTATATCTAATGAATGGTAGTTTGCTTTGAAATCGTCCGTCCTACCTCCACTCTTGAGTATATGCCTCGATAGGAATTAAACAACGGTAGAATGATACACTAGACAGCTCTGATAAAATGCCCTACCTATATTGTAATGCATGCAATCGTTTGATAATTATTTTAGTTTTTTATTTCCTGTTTTTAAAAATTATGTTTGTTTTTGTAAGATCTCATTAGAAAGAAAACATATTTGAATTCTTAGCCATAAATAAAAAACAAGTCTTTTGAAAACTATTTTTGTTTTCTTTCTTTTTTTTTTCCTTCAAAAATTTAGCCAAGATTTTGAAAATGTTTACAACAACTATCTAACAGAGCTTAATTTTTAAAATACTTATCCCGTGCAAATTGAAACACACATTAGCAAGCTCAAGTTCAAAATTGATTTTTTTTTCGTTATGTTTATTTGCATTTGTACCACCTAATTTAAAATCTTAGATCCGCTGCTAACTAGAATCACTTCCACTCTCGTCAAATTCACTTTAGAATGACATTTTTGACAATAATTTTCAATCGAATTTGAAAAAAATCCAAAATTACTTTATGATGGTAATTCTCAAGTGATTTTTTGTAAAAAAAAGAAATTAAAAAATTAGTTTTTAAAAATAGTTATTTTTTTTAAATTTCAAATTTGTTTTTCTATTCCTCCTCATTTTTACTTTAAAATTTGGGAAATTTTATTTTTTCATTTCAAAAATTTTTGTCAATCTCTAACTTTATTTATCTTTAATTTTATTCATTCTTTTTTTCCTAAAATTTTTTAATCTCTCTCTAAACTTTTAGTTCTATCTCGTTTCTTAGCTTTATTTCTCTTTTTAAAATTTGTCTCTTACTCTCTAAAATTTCTCTTTGGTAAAATTCTCTTTTAAACTTCAAATATTAATCATTCAAAATCACTTTTAATTATATAAAAATCACTCGAAAAAATGTGTAACCAAACAATAAAATAATTATATAAAAAAAATATTTACAAAATCAATTATCATTAAATTTCTTAAACTCACTGATTCTAAAATCATTGTCAAACAAGCCTTTAACCAGTGGATAGAAATCTGGACGATCCAATTTCTAAGGTACATAATCATTATGTTCTTTTTCCCTTTTGTTTCTATTTTTGGTTTTTTATTTTTTTTAAAAAAATTATTTATCCTAAATAAAATTAAAAATTAAATCATAATTCACAGTTAACTACTATCACAATATTAGATACTGTTGGTGATCTTTCAAAATATATTGTTTTTTATGACTACTTTTAATTGAGGGGAAATTGGCTCAAATGACCTCCAAAAACTTTTGAAATGCTCAAATGATCCACCCCTTTAATTATGCCCAAATGACTCACTTTTAACATTGATGATGTGTCAAAAGCAGGTGAAATGACCAAAATGCCATTAAATGTAACAGGTGACCGCTGGAATAATTCCCGGCCGAGGTAGAAAAATTCCCGCCCGAGGTAGCTTCAATGCACGGCAAAACCAATTTAATGCACACCGACTTGTACCTTAGTAATCAGTACATGCCATTACTAATCCCAGAGAACATATGTCCTTATCGTAAATATTCTCTCTGCACAATCCTAAAAAATCTGAAAAGTATTGTGAATATTCTCTTTAGAAGTTTCAAGATTTTGGGAGAAGTAGTTCTTTATTTTTTATGCTTTCTCCTTTTGCGCGTTAATATTGCTTGATTCTACATTTGAACACATGTGTTTTTATTTGATCCTCGTTTGGTTTATTTTTGTTACAGTCGGAGTAACAATAACTATTGTTATTTTGTTTTAAACCCATATGTTCATTCCTCCTGCACTATGCGTTCTAATTGTCGGGTTATTCTCGAGCGAGGTGATATGATTATCGGCCGAGATTCATGTTTTTGATGAACCTCGAGCGAGGTACTAAACTTTCTCGACCGGGGTCAGAGGTTTTCAAAACAGAATGTTTGTTAAACTTACCTCGGGCTTGGCTGCGTATTGAACTCCACCTCGAGCGAGAAAATATGTTTCCCGCCCGAGGTTGATGTATATTATATATATATATATATATATATTCCATCTGTAATTGTCTTTCAATTGTGCTTTGTAATGCAGAACAAAATGGTACCGAATCGAAACCCTCATACTTGGTTACGCCGAACCCGTGTACCCCCGTCGGAGACGAGGAATATTGGATTTTACCGGATGACTACGTGCCGAGGACGATTAAGCCACTAGAATTTGTGGACTCTTACTGGAGACCGCCGCTGCATATTTTTCTTGATTCCATAATTCTCGGCCAAGTTATAGTCGACCCCGACCGTAAAATTCAGTGAGCTACAAAAATAGAGATTAAAGTTCTGTACATTTAATATGGAGGTTGTTCTTTATTTCAGTTCTGCCAATATTCTCGGGCTCGAACTCGATCGAGGTAGATACCGAGGTTGATATTTTTTTCAGTTGTGCAATAAACCTCGAGCGTGAACCAGCTTACCTCGACCGTAAAATACAATGTTCTTCATAAATAAAGATTAGAATGATCCTAATATTGAAAACGCAGTCCTAAACTCCATTAATAATTGATGTTTTGTCTCAATGTATCTAAACGAGTCCCTGTTAAATCATAGTCAATATACTTAAATTCATTTGTATTATCAAATTTAACTAAGTTACGTACAAAATAAGAAAACAATTCTAATGGAATATCGAAAAATAGGTCTATTCACCCAAAGTTTAAAAGCAAGTTGCCTCCTAAAGTATGTGATCCTAGACTGTGTTAGAGTATCCAATGCGGACCCAGTTACATTGTACTCAAAATACTTGACACAGAAAATCCCACAGTCGCCACCGCCAATCTGCTGTGGTGCTGACGTAACTCGTCGAATCCGCCATGGTTGGATCGGTAGATTGGGTCGGACTTTCATAACATCACATTTGAAGAGCATTACTGGGATGATGGTGCGCGTTACCTTCAAATGATCCTCCATAGCATGATCTGTGGTCATTGAAGTCAAGGAGTCCCATACTACGATTTTGCCTTCCTCGAGGTCGATACATATCATTACCCAGTGCTTGCCCCTGATGTTAAATGAGAGATATATGGCATCCAGTTCCATCCACCTCAAAGGGTAGTCCGTATGAGTGCCGTCAGTATAACCCATGATGCTCTTGTCCCTCCCGTCCCAATCGTACTCGGCCGCTACTTTTGAAGGCAATGAACTATCAGATTGCATGCATGCATATAGACCATCCTTACGTCTGAAGTAGTTCTGTAACGTCAAACTTAACTCAATGAGTCATCAACCTATGCACTATGACCAATTTGAAGTTAGTGGATAAGCATGAACACACGTACCGCAAGAACTAGATCGCCAGTTGTGAACTTCCGAGAACACAGGTCAGGCCGCTGCTCAAGCTTCTTCCGCACTAACATGAACAGCTCATCGACGACCTATGAATAGTACCCAATTTATAAACATGAACGTATACATATTTACTACATTTAGTGTGGTTAATGACCACTTACCTCGGTTGTGCACCAGTTACCTGGCCTCAATAGGTTGCGGAACCAGGCCTTATTCCTGATGGAGTATGCGGTCTTTCACGTTGAACGTTTGTCATCGTCATCTAGCCAGACCTGAAATTTGTCATCCTCCTCTTTTGGAATATCCACAACTGGATTGTATTGTATGACCTTATGTCGTTTTCCGTCCACCTTCACTTCAACCGACGCACGCAACTTCTATGGTACTCTCCTTTCCCGATGTGGTCGCTGAATTTTGGGACGTGGCAATGGTTGTGATATGAGACGTACTTCGTCCGAGTCTACATGCTGTGATTGGTCTGGTACGACTTCGTCCGTCGCTGATGCACTATCGACGTATTGGGACTGAAAGTAAACTAGTTAGAACCTCGACAGATTGACAAAATGAAGTATATGATGTACGACTCGATACCTCTGACGTCGGTGTCTAAAACTGGTTCGAGTCCGACTCAACCTCTTCCACGTTTCGAACCCCTGCGTCATCTCCTATGTTGACCTTCAGTACTTCATGAACCTTTGGTTCTTTCGGGACATCAGATGCATTTTGGACCTGGTGAACCTCTACCATGTCGACGTCCATGTGGCCTGCTCCACTAGCATGACCGCCTACTTTGGCTCTTCGCATTTCAGCAGGATCGACTGGCTGACCCTATACATCAAATGACATATCACACCATCCAAATTTTAAAAAACATACGAGAATACAAAATTTAATAAACTTATCTACTTACCCTTGCAAGCCGTCGCAAATACTTCTGTATGGACTTTAACTCACCTTCCACACCCTTGAGCCTGTTTTCCACGGCATCGATACGCATGTCCAACCTTTCTAACCGCTTATACACCTTATTCTTGATCTTCTTCTTCTTTTTCTCTTTCTTCTTATTTGTGCCCTCTCCGTCTTCAATATCATCGACCGGTGGACATTCGATCATATCGTCGTGGCCCTCGCATGCGGGTCGCGGACTTTGGAGCCCTTCTTCATCATTTTCCACATCATTGGATGCTGGTGGTTCGAACGTCCTATTAAAAAATATCGTCTTTGATTCAGTTTGTTCCAAGCTCTTTGCTTTGGCCTGCACGAAATATGATATCACTGAGGTGTGGTTCGAAAACAAGTGCATGATAAAGTTAGTCACTTACTGTTGTTGACTGGAATATGTCTCTTTCCAGCATCAGCCATCCTATCGAACGAACACACCTCCACCGGAGCATGCGGGGTACCACGTCATCATTAACTTTTATAGCAACTCGTCCATCCAGGGACGATATCGTCTCATACCCCGACACCTGTATAAATTATAGAGAATGTTAGCAATCATTAGTGGGTCTAAATAAATATGGCAATTATATGATATTTATTTACTTGAAACACCCACGGGAAACCATTCACTCTGTACGCTTTCCTCGACCTCCCATCATCTGTCTTACTCGTCAGTGCTCGTTGAAGACTTCTTATTGTCTTGTCAAACGATATGGATCCCCAGTCATACTTGTAGCAAACTTCCCAATCATCTACTATTCCTAGCAAACTACTGTCAAACTTCAAACTTCTCTCCCATCCATGAAGTACTAGTTCCACGAAGTACACAATTGAGACATTCACCGCGTCCCAATCATCATCAAACCGTAACATTTTCTACTTCTTCTCCAAATTGGCCAAGGTCAGGTTTACGTCATCATCGAAGTACAATGTTCTAAGCCTGGCAGGAAACGTGTCTTTCCTAACCTGTGCTCTCGAATATTTTAGGCCGTTTATGAGGTCAAATTCTCTCAGACCGAATGACACCTTACTCCCCAACAAGTTGAAACTAATGGTGTCCGGACTACTATTTTCTACCAATACCTTCCTAAGTAACAAGCTATGTGTTAACGGCCCGTTAAATACTAGATCCACATCAATGAGATGGCCAAATACAGTCTTCCTAAAAAGACGAAGCTGACGGGGGGTAAGTTTCTCTTTAATATCCTGGGCTGTCTTTGCTAGGTGCGACAGACAAGACACTTGGGACGAGGCATACATCGTGGGAGGGACCTTCGGTACCATTTCCATTTCCTATAAGTAAATGCAAACAAACATGCACACTGAGATTCAAACAAACAAAGTTCAAACAACGAAGAAGTGCTCTCCGTTATTTTTCTCGAGTTCGACCTCGGGCGAGGCTGAGCCCGAGGTATTGAAAGATGTTCAACCTCGATGACTTCTTCAACCTCCCACCCCACCACCTCAAATATTTCAAATGAACCTCCTACAGACATATTTCGAATAAACCTCACACCCTCACACACAGAGACCATATCGACATAAAAAAACACAAAAAAAATCAAGAACAAAGAAGGCAGAAATAGCAATCAGTTTTTCTATTTTTCGAAACACAGAATACATGAGAAACGAAACCTAAATTGATGCCATATTAATCATTAATCATGTATTCGTTCATCCGAACTTCAGAAAACGTAATCGACAGAAGAATCAAACATTGAACTCCTAAACAGAGTTGAAAATTGAAGCCCTAACTTTCAATGTGATGGAAAAGAACAAAATCTAATACAAATCGAACTTACCTCGAGCGATTTCGAACGGAGAAGGAGACGATAAATGGAGAAGACGATGGAACTATATCGATTTCAAACAAAGATGGAGAAGACGTACGGCGCGATTATGACCCACCCCCTCACAGTACCCAACTAACCCACTACTTTTAGCATTGATGATGTGTCAGACGCAGGTGAAATGACCAAAATGCCATTAAATGTAACAAATGAACGTTTACGTAACTCCCCCCGAGGTAGCTTGAATGCACTACAAAACCAATTTAATGCACATCAAGTTGTACCTAACTAATCACTACATGCCATTACTAACCTTAGAAAACATATGTCGTTATCGTGAATATTCTTTCTGCACAATCCTAAAAAATCTGAAAAGCTTTGTGAATATTTTCTTTGGAATTTTCAAGACTTTGGAAGAGGTAGTTATTTGTTTTTTATGCTTTCTCTTTTTGCTCAATAATCTTGCTTGATGTCTACATTTTTTAACAGATGTGTTTTTATTGGGTACTGGTTTATTTTTGTTACAGTGGGAGTAGCAATAACGTTTATTATTTTGTTTTAAACCCATTTGTTCATTCCTCCCGCACTGTTCGTTTTGAATTTCTGGTCGTTCTCGAGCGAGGTGATATGATTCTCGAACGAGAATCACGTTTTTGTTGAACCTCGGGCGAGGGACTGAAATCACCTCGATCGAGGCTGCGTATTCAACTCTACCTCGGGCGGGAAAATATATTTCCCACCCGAGGTTGAAGTTTATTTTATATATTCTTCCCATTTCTAGTTGTTTTTCAATTATGGTTTGCAATGCAGAACAAAATGGTTCGCCTTTTTGTGATATATAGGGGTCAGTGGAATCAGACAGGCACTGTATATGAATGTGGAGTTATGGGTAGGTTAAATGTTGATGAAGGAATAACATATAGAGACCTTGTAAATGCGATCTTTAGGATGACTAGAATAAATCCTGATCTTTTCAATATTGTTCTACAATGTATCTACAAATTTGAGTACCAAGTGCCAAACTTTTATATATCCGATGATACTAGCCTTGGTTTTTACCTTATGGGCCCTCCACATCCCTTCCAAGTGCCTTTGTATGTATCTGTTGTACCAAAGGAAAGACAAGGTAGTGGTAGTAACTCACGTGATGGTACATTATATCCCCAAACCGAAACATTGGCTTCATTTCCATGCCAAGTAGAACAAAACGTTCCTTCTCCTATCCCACTAAATCACATGCACTCACCTATAGATACTGTCAACCCGCCATGTTCTGTACAATTTATGACTCCATTGACGGACAATATTGTCCCTTGCAATTTAGGTGACGATGAACAAAAACACTTCGGGCAGTGGGATGATGTTGGAGGTGATGAGGACCATGAGTATGAGAATGAGGATGAGAATGAGGATGATGGCTACACAGGAACTTAGACTGAGTATGAGTACGAGGATGATGAAGCTGAGGACCCAGTTTAGGGCGGTTATCCATCCCCAAGAACACCTGTTGTGGAAGTACAGTCTGTAAGTAGGAATGCCCCTTGTGCAACTACTAATGGTCAACATGCGTCCTTAGAACAGATGGATACAATTGGTAATGAGGATGGTTCTGTTCACGACATTGCAGTTGGCAGTGTTTTTCGGTCTAAGGATGAATTACGATTTAAACTGGCTGTTTTTGCTATCACCAAGAATTTTGAGTACAAGATTAAGAAATCTACCACGAAGTTATTATCTGTTGCATGCACGGAAAATGGGTGCAAATGGGCCCTACGTGCAAGAAGAATCAAAGGTTCGGATACCTTTCTCATCTCAACGTTTTCTGAGAATCACAGTTGCCAACGACCGACACTGGCACATGATCATCGACAAGCTGGTAGTTGGGTCGTGGGTCAGTTGATAAAGTCAAACTTTGAGGACGTCAGCCGTTGATACAGGCCTAAAGATATTGTGAATGATATGCGAAAGAATTACGGTGTCAATGTCCGATATGAAAAGGCATGGCGAGCGAAAGAAGTCACACTGGGCCTATTGACGAGATCGCCTAGAAAGTCGTACTCTACTTTACATAAGTATGGAGATGCTCTAAAGGATGTGAATGAAGGAACGGTTTTCCACATGAAATTGGAGGACGACACATTCTTCAAGTACGCATTCATGGCCTTAGGATGCTCGATTAGGGGTTTTGGAAGTTGCATATGACCTATACTTGTGGTTGATGGAGCACATTTGAAGGGGAAGTACAAAGGAGTACTACTTACTACATCCTCAATAGATGGCAACAACCAAATTTACCCTCTTGCATTCGGTGTTGTCGATAAGGAGTGTGATGATTCATGGACTTGGTTTATCGAGCGGGTTAAGATTTGTATAGGTGACATAAATGGTTTGGTTTTTGTATCTGACCGGCATCAAAGTATCACGAACTCTGTGGCAACGGTGTTTCCTGATGCAGCGCACGTCACATGTATGCATCATTTAGCGATGAAATTGAATGAGAAGTTTAGAAACGAGGGAATGCAAATAATTTTCGCTAAAGCAGCAAAGGCATTCAAGATATCAAAGTTTCGATACTATTGAGGCCAACTAGCCGGATTCCCAGGAGTCCAGAAATACTTGGAAGACATCGGATTCGACAAGTGGGCTCGTGCATATCGACCTTGAATGAGGTATAACCAAATGACCTCGAATCTTGCTGAGTTCATGAATGCGGTACTTGTTCATGCTCGTGCTTTGCCAATAACAGCTCTATTTGAAAATTGCCGAGCTCTACTACAACAATGGTTTTATGAGAGGCGGACAGCTGCCTCTAGTCGAGGAACAGTTCTTACTGAATATGCAGAAATTATTCTTAAAAAAGAGGCAGAACGAGTTCGATATCATCATGTCAGGCCAATTGATCGGTTCGAATTCGAAGTGCATGATGGTACATCCAAGGTAAGTGTCAACCTGAATAGCAAGACCTGCACGTGTAAACAATTTGACTATTTCGAAATTTCATGCTCTCATGCCATTGCTGGGGCGGTTTTTCGAAACATTAGCGTGCATTCATTATGTTCTAATAGGTACTGAATCGGAACCCTCATACTTGGTTACGCCGAACCCGTGTACTCGTTCGGAGATGAAGAAGATTGGATTTTACCGGATGACTACGTGCCAAAGACGATTAAGCCACCAAAATTTGTTCATCGTGTTGGACGTCGCCAAACTACTAGAATACCATCGGCCGAGGAAGTCCAACAGGTACACAAATGCGAGGAAACGTTGGACACAACCGTAAGACGTGTAGGCAACCGCTCCGAACAGAATGATATGGTTGTTATTATAGTCGGAACTTTGTGTGCTATGTAAATACTACTACATTATGGTTTTGCCGGCGTTAAAATGATGTATTTTGTAGGTTCAGAAGTAGACTAAGTCAAGAATAATTCTTTTCAGCTTCTGTCATGTTCTGTCAAAATTCTCGGTGCTTTCTCGGACGAGGTGAAGCCCTAGGTAAGCTCATTGGTAGGTTCTGTCAAAATTCTCGGTCATTTCTCGGGCTAGGTGACACCCGGGGTTGGATATTTTTAAGGTTCTGTCAAATTTCTGGGGCGCGATCTCGGTCGAGGTCGAACTCGAGGTTGGCACATTTTTGTTGATTCCATAATTCCTGGCCGAGTTATACTGGACCCCGGCCCTAAAATTCAATGAGCTATGAAAGTAGAGATTAAAATGAATAAGATATTGAAAAATAGTTCGTATACTTCGTCACCAAATAGAGATAATAGATACTACGTTGCAAAAGATTTTGTACAAATTATCACCAAACTGCCTTATTAGACCATAGCTGGAAGGCAAATTACCTCCTAAAGTATGACATATTTTTTTGCATCAATGTTTCTAAAGAAGTCCTTGTTACATCATATTCAAAATACTTAACACAAAGAATGTCGCAGTCTCCACTACCAAACTGTTGCGGTGCCGACGTAACCCTACGAATTCGCCACATTGTCATTGGTAGGTTTGGACGTACCGCGATGACCTGAGATTTATGCAATAACGATGGGATGACTGTGTGCATGACTTCCAGTTGCTCCTTCAATGATGCATCTGAGGTAATTGCCCTCAGAGAGTCCCAGACAACGATCTCACCTTCAACGAAGTCTATGCATATCATAACCCAATGGTTGTCGTTGACATTGAAGGGTAAATAGACAGTCTCCACCTCACGCCACTTGAGCGGGTAGTCCGAATGACTTCCGTCCATGTATGCCATGACGGTACTCTCCCGCGCATCCCAGTCATACTCCTTCGCCACCTGTGCTGGAGTGGCATTCTTTGATTTCACCAGCTCATATAGACCATCAGTTCGACGGAAAAAGTTATGTATATTTAATATGGATGTTGTTAGGCATGGATAAGAAATAGAGAACAAAAAATGGAGTAACAGACAATTACGTGGGACGTACCGACAACACAGTGTCTCCAGTGGTGAACTGGCGAGAACATAAGTCAGGACGTTCTTCTAGCTTCTTCCGCACGAACATGACTAGTGAATCAACGACCTGCAAGTATCACCGTCATATTAAAAGTAATAGACACAAAACAATTAGTAATTCCCATCCTCCACCATTCAAAGCCTATGTACCTCATTCGTGCACCAGTTGTTCGGCCTAAGTAGATCACGAAACCATTGCTTCTTTCGATACGCATATGGTGTCCTTCGGGACGAACAATTTGATTCGTAGTCTTCAATCCACTTTTCGAATTTGGCCTCCTCTACAGCTGGGAGATCTGGGAGTGGATTGTACACGATCACCTTCTTTCGCTTCCCGCCCACTTTAACTTCGTACGACCCTCCAAGTCTCTATGGCTTTTTCTTTTCCTGTTCTTCACGACGAGGGGGTGGACGCGTGACTGGCTGAGATAACACACGTACGTCGTTGTCATCTACACGTGTCTGGCCTTGTGGTTGTGTTTCCTCGGACGCTTGTGATTGGGATACGATATTTGGGTCAGTGTCTGTATCTGATAAATCCTGTAGAATCTTGACCTGAAAAGATGTTATCATTAGAACATCGTCAAAATAAGTTAGTGCGCAGCAATTGAGATACCTGTGTCGGTGACTGGTACAGATCGGCGTCGATGTCAACATCTCTCATGTGTTTCGATGTACCAATGTCGATACTCTGGACGTCATTGGGATGATCGGGAGGTGTTCCTTGAATCACATATTCTACCTCAGGTTCCACGGTTTTTTCGTTACCAACCTTGACCGTGTCAACCGCAACAGTGTCGACCTCTGTTGCCACCGGGTCCACATCTTCGTTTTGGACATTTTAGACAACTGCGTCTTCATGACCATCGCCCACTGCATTCCTATGTCCATCGCCCGCTGCATCCCCATGTCCATCGCCTTTGGGATGACTGTCTGGTGCCCCCTCATGAGTACGCCCTCCATCGCCAGCACTTCCTGATCCACCAGCATCGTCACCTCCTCTGCCTATTCGCATATCGGCTGGGTCGACTAGTTGACCATGTACATAAAATGAAATATTTACCAACCTTGATAGAGAAAACATTCCATAATACAAACTTAATGAAGGAAACACTTACCCTTGCAAGTCGCCACAAATACTTGCGTATGGCTTTCAGCTCACCCTCTACACCTTCAAGTCTCCTATCCATAGCGGCTACACGTGTGTCCAACACTTTAATTCTTTTTAACACTTTCTTGATAATCTTCTTCTTTTTTTCTTTGTTCTGTATCGCCTCTCCATCCTGGTTACGATCGACCTCGGCAGCGGTAAGAGCACCAACATTGTCGGTTGGACGGTCCGTGTTTATGTCCTCACCCTCGAATGCAGTCTCTAGACGTTGACAGGCTTTCTCATCAGCTTCTAGTTCATCTGATGTTGGTGGTTCGATTGCCCTATTGAAAACCTCCTCTCCGTCGGTTCCAAGCCCCTAATTCTGGCCTGCACGGAAAATGATATCAATACTACACAGTTTGAAATAAAGTCATAAAAAAGGGTCAGACTTACTGTTGTAGACTGGAAGATCTCCCTCTCCAGCACGAGCCATCCAGTCGACTGACCGCACCTCCACCGGAGCATGCGGGGTACCAAACTATCACTTATCTTCCTGGCAACTCGTCCCGTCATGGAAGATATTGTCTCATACGCCCACACCTGCACAAATTACAAATAATGTTAGTAACGATTGGTATGTCCAAATTAAATTAAAAATTCATATATATTTATTTACCTGGAACACCCACGGGAAACCATAAAGACTGTACGATTTCCTCAACGCCCCCTGAGGTGTCTTCTTCGCAAGTGCTCGCTCCAGACTCCTCACAGTCTTCTCAAATGATAGTTGCCCTCAGTCATGGTTGCAGCACACTTCCCAGTCATCTACTATTCCAAGCAGATTACTGTCGTACTTCACGCTTCTTTCCCGCCCGTAAAGTACAAATTCAACAAAGTATACAATTGAGACCTTGACTGCATCCCAATCATCCTCAAAACGAAGCACTTCATACTTCTTCTCAAACTCAGCCAAGGTTAGGTCTACATTATCATCGAAGTACAGGGCCCTAAGCCTACGATGATAGGTGTCCTTCATAACGGTGACTGTCGAATATTTTAGGCCGCTAATTAAATCAAATTCTCTCCGTCCAAAGGACACTTTACTACCAAACAAGTTAAAACTCATGGTGTCCTTACGACTCTCATTTATCTCCCTAAGCAACAGACAATGAATTAGTGGCTCGTTAAAGACAAGATTCACATCAAGCAAATGCCCAACTGCAGTCTTCCTAAATAAACGAAGCTGACCGGGGGTAAGTTCTTCTTAATAGCCTCGGATGTCTTCGCTAGGTGCGATAGACAGGTGAGCTGGGACGAGACATACAGCGCGAGAGGGACCTTCGGTACCAAATCCATTTCCTATAAGTAAATACACACAAACATTTACACTCAGATTCAAACCATCAAGTTTACACTGAACTAAACCATATTTGGTCATAAATGAACACTGTTTAATAACTCGCTAAATAATTCGGGTAAAATATATATTACAGTTAACAAAGTTTACATTCTGTAATTTTCCTCGGGCACAACCTCAGGTAAGATCGAGCCCGAGAAATTTCACAGAATATAGACTACACAAAAATATGTAAAGTCGCTCAACGTTTGTAAGCTTCTGTCATTTTTCTCGGGTTGACCTCGGGCGAGGTTATGCCCGATGTATTCAACTTAGTCTGAACCTCGAGCTAACCTCGAGGACCTCGAGGTTCAGCCTCAAGCATCTGACGAATACCTCGTGCTCAACCTCGCCCGATATCGACCCGAGAAAAATGGCAGAGCTCTCCTCCTTCTTCAACCTCCCAACACACTTAGAACGGTTCCCTCCCACATACCTCAAAACTTAATTTCAGCTCAAAAATCAATTTCGGCAGAACAACAATGAAGGAAATCACAGCAGAACAAAATCCCAATAATGGAACGAACAAAATAAAGTAAAATTGGATAGTGAAATCACTCATTCATGTACATGGTCAACAAGATACAGTGCTGGTGTTCAGGAATCAACAGAAAAAAACCCATTCAACATGAAAAAACATAGCCCTAACCCTTTGGAACAGTGGAAAAATTGAACTTACCTCGAGCGATTTCGAACGGAGACGGAGTGGGAGAAGACGACTCACGCGAATGGAGAAGGAGAAGACGACTCACGCAAACGGAAAAGGAGAAGACGAACGGAGAAGGAGAAGAGGAACGGCGACTGAAAACGGAGAGAAATTGGAAAAGTTGGAACGGTCCAATTTTTTGAACGAAGGGTACTATAGTAATTTCACTACCTATAAAAATTAATTTAATATTCAAGTGGGTCATTAGGGCGCAATAAAACAAAGAGGGTTATTTGAGCATTTCAAAAGTTTTTGAAGGTCATTTGAGTCAATATCCCAGAATTAAGCCCATGAATTCAAATGAAACGGCACCGATCCAGCCACTCCACCAGACAAGACTTATCCGGTAATTTAGGTGGGTAGCTACTGTTTAAAAAAATGCGCAGAATAAATAAGGCATTTTAAAAAATAGTCAAACATATTAAATATTGTGTAAATGACTAAATAACGTTTTTTTTAGAATCCCTAAATATTATTTTAGACAAATATACCCTATAACTATATGTGAGAGATTTTATTTGGTACAACAACTTGCAAAAACAAGGCATTCTAATTGTAGGAATCAATTTTAAATAATCAAATTTAAACAATTAAAAATCTAATTTAAAAATTGAAAGTATATTTTGAAAGTACATAAATAAAAATTTATTCAAAATTTGACTAACGTTTAAAATTTATAAATTTATAAGTTAAAATCTAAAATCTAAAATTTAAAATTTCTAGGTGGTAGGAGTAAATATATTTAATGGGTCCATACAACTATTTAATCAAATTAAATCAAATATACCTTGTCACGTGAAGTCGTCATGGTTTCAAATGAGTAGGAAACAACATTTGAATTGAAAAATAAGTTTGTTGGGATGGTTAAATACTTGTAAATTCCAAAAAAAAAAACATAGAAAAGGCATTGTGGGAAAAAAACTAAAAAATGTAAAATTCCAAATATATCCTTTAGCCATTTTTACAAAATTATAAACAAATGGATATTTTCTTGAGTGGGTGGCATAATTTAGCCACTTTCTTAAAATCCCCTTTGAAAAATGGTCAATAGTATCACATTTTGCATAAATAGCTAAACTACTTTTTAGGCGATCTAAAATTTTGATGGCTTTCCAATTTTGCCCTTAAATCTATTTTGGTTTCTCCTCATTTGAAACCACCTAACATACGTTAGATTTGAACCAACCTCCCATCTTCCCTAACGGATTTAATTGATTTGATTTTATATCTCAACCATTTTTTAAATTTAGTCTCAAAGTGATCTCTCATTGTTCCAACCTTTCCCCTCTGCAACAATTTGATTGACAATATTGTTCAAGGTGGACGTTGTCGTCTCATTCTTCCAAGCTCTTCACTTCAACGATGGATTAAGTCTCATCCTTTCAAGCTCTCCCCTCGGGAATAGTGAATTCTGTACTAATCGCATTTTTATATGATAGTAGTTGAGACCAAAACAAATCACTCAGACCATGACTTTTAAGGTGTTTGAGATCAATGATGTGAAAGCATGGAAATCTATTTTAGTATCTATAACTTTCTACCTCCTAGGCTTCGTCGTGATTGCGAAAGCTGCATGGTATCTACTACACTTAGCTTGGATGTGGGCTGGGGTTAGTCTTATTCAATTTTCTGTTTGTTTGTTTCTCAACAAATCATTTTCAATGAACAAGTTAGTTGTGGAAGACATTAATGTAGGTATTTCCTTTGTAGATATCAACATTTATCTAGAAATGAAAATGCGACACTAGTGCAGACCACTGTAGATATTGATATTGACCTCCAAAATGCAGACTAGATATTGATATTGACCCCAAAAATGTAGACCATTGTAGATATCAACATTGACCCCAGAAATGAAAGTGCGACACCAATGCAGACTATTAACATTTACCCAATAAATGGAAGTGCGACTCAAGCGTAGACCACAATTCACCATCAACTCCCCAGTAATTATACGTGTATCTATTGATATATACAGTGTGCATATGTTATTATCGTTTGACAAGACCACTTAACGTGACAAGGTATGTATGATTTTATTTGATTTTAAAGTTGTATGGACCCATTAGATAGGTTTAACCTCCCACCTAGAAATTTTAAATTATAGAGTTTAGATTTTAACTTAGAAATTTACAAGTCAAATTTTGAATAATTTTTTATTTATCTACTTTCAAAATATACTTTCAATTTTTAAATTAGATTTAGTTGTTTAAATTTGATTATTTAGAGTTGATTCCTGGGGTAAGTTGTTTTTTCATACCAAATAAAATCCACATATAATTATAGGGGTATATTTGTCTAAAATATTTAATATAGTTATTTAAGATTCTAAAATAAATGTCATTTAGCCATTTATACAATATTCAATATGTTTGGTCATTTTTTAAAACGCCTTATTTATTTTTGTCATTCCGTCCCATTAAAATAGTATATATCGCCTTTAAGCCACAACCTACTAGAATAATAAAAAGTTTTCTTTTATTCAAACTTGGCACCAACAAAGTGCCTTGTCTAGAGATTATTCATAGATGTCTCTTTTACAATTTTCCTAACATTATTCTTGGAAATAGTTTAGTGGAAGGTATATTTTTTGAATTAGGTGGTAAAAAATCATCATTAATAAAAATCTGAAATTTCAAATTTTCATATTTTATGACTTAATTAGGGCTTGTTTAGTAACGTTCTTGTTTTTTGTTTTTGTTTCTTTATTTTTAATTAAGAAAAATGTGTTGCATGGTTCCAACCTCTAAGAATTCAAGTATGATAAAACAATTTTTCTTTTATTTATGTTTTGGAATAAATTGGAAGTGGGAACAAGAAAGGATAAACTAGTTTTGGTTGTTTCCAAAATTTCTATATAATTGTGAGAATGTTCCCAAAAAAGGAAAAACAATAAACAAAGTTAGTTGAAAAATACTTAGATTACTTGAGAAAATTGGAAACGAGAAACAAGAAACGAGAATGTTACCAAACAAGCCCTTAATTTTCACAAGTTCTGCAACTTACTAAGTATGATATGATATAAATTTATCATCAATCAATTTTAATATTTAGGGAAAAATACATTTTTAGTTCTTGAGGTTTCGAGTAGGTGTCTATTTGGTCCCTAAAGTTTGGTTTTAGTGTCTATGTACTACCTCAAGTTTCAAAATAGATACTTTTAGTCTTTGAAGTTTGAAAAATAGTTCTAAATAGTCTCTAAGTTTACTAGTGTTAAATGACGTGGTGTTTTAATTGCTGACTAAGTAAAATATATTAATTTAATAATATATTTATGAATGATTGGACTTTTCTTTTTTCTTTTTCATATGAGATAATGTCTTGGATGAGCTGTTTTGGAAACTTATTTTCACAAATGTCTAATATTTATCAATTTTACAGTTCTAGATTTCTTGATTTAAAATTTTTCTCAAATATCAAATTTACCCTTATTTATAGCATTTATATTTATTATAATTAATTTTTTATTTAAATATAAAATATTTAATGCTCCAAATTTGATTTGGTAAACATTAATGGGACCTAAATCAGTTATTCCCATAATCGCATAATTTACTCCTTAGTTCTACTGAAGAATGAAATTTATTACAAATATTTTTTCATTTCATTCCAATTTTTGGCTCAATTTCAATACATTACACAATATACATATATATATATATATATATATATATATATTTATATGGAGATATAAACTTTATTTGGCTAACTATAGCGACATACACTTATATGATATATAAATTATATCTGGCTATAAACTATAAAACTATAAAATATATACGGCTATATCCCTCTACAATTAACAAACAAATAACCTACATAATCAAATATATAAGACGTTACCGCCAAAACGGCTCCGAAACAAACAAAAAAAAAGGTGCGTGCCGTTACCGAGATATAAAAAACACCCAAAATCAGAAATAAAAAACAAACCTAGAATATTTAAAACGTAAACATTAGAGAACGTGTTGGATCGGTATGACAACCCTAGAGGGGGGTGAATAGGGTTTAATTAAACTTTATAAACTTTTTACTACGGTGGGCCCAAATTTAAACAAATAAGTAAACTTTTTAGGAACAATTAATTTTATCACAAATTAAACAATAAATTAGAAATACAAACACCCTAATTAATTTCACCACCCAAATAATTCAAATATAAACATTGAACATAAATATGAATAACAAATTCGAACAATTAATTTTATTTAATTTGTAATAAAGAAAATTAATTGCAAAAATTAAATAGAGTAGGGTTAGAGAAAATGACACCAGAAATTTTATAGTAGTTCGGCAACAACCGGCCTACTCGACTATAATTGGGAGTTAATTCAATAAAATAATAATTGATTTTGAAAATATAATATAATAAAATAATAATAATAATAAATATTTTTTTTCTTTCACTCTAACGGCTCTTCAACGTTTTTTTTTTCCTTCTAATTTTTTTTTAATTCTTTTCTTCTCCTTTTCTTTTCTCTTTTCATTCTTTCTATAAACTAAAAAAAATTTCTTCTTTTCTTCTTTTCATTTTCATTTGTAAACTAAGATTTTTGACTCATCACATGTCCTCCTCTATTCGTCCATGTAGGATTTAATTGTCACGTTATTCACTTCAAGAATTTATCCTTTCAACTTGATTCGGCAATAACTTCTTCGTTTGAGCTCCGATTTGGGTAATTCAAAAACTATTGGAATCCTTATTTCGAGCTATACACTGTGGATACTTCAAAACAATAAAATTGTCAAATAACAAAATTAAGTTTGTTATCATCAAAACATTAATTAATTAATTAATTAATTAAAATTAATTAATTTGAGATTAAGGGCCAAAAAGCCAACAATCTCCCCCTTTTTGATGATGACAAACAACTAAAAAATGCGTGGACAATAAATAACAACATTAATTCCAACATATCACCATAAAAAACATAATCAAAATTCATTCAAAACTTAATTTCCAACAAATTAATTTATTTTTCTTATTACCTCTCCCCCTTTTGGAATCAATCAAAAAGGACAAGTAAGAAAAATAATAAAAACATGAAAGCTCATCTTTTAAAAGCAATTTAACACTTCCTTTTATAAGGGACAAAAAAGAGATTTAGCACAAGTTTTTGTAAAACTCCCCCTATAGATGCTTTCTAAAAAAAATTAACAAGAAAAATCAAGAAGCATCACTTATAAGAAAATAATTCTAAAACAAATTTTAATTCAATGAATACTTACTCTCCCTAAATAGATAAACAATAGTATAAGAGGGGTAAAGTTTCAACATACCTCAATAAGCTTTAGTATCAATACATTTACCATTTTCATCTTTGTCAAGCTTAAGGGAGGTGC
This sequence comes from Momordica charantia, assembly GCF_013281855.1. NCBI lineage: Eukaryota > Viridiplantae > Streptophyta > Magnoliopsida > Cucurbitales > Cucurbitaceae > Momordica > Momordica charantia. The sequence continues at coordinate 23,305,200 of NW_028275167.1, read as the reverse complement.
TCATGGGAGTTTTTGCAATTTTAGCTTTAATAAACTTGAACATTTTCAGCAAATTCTCCCAACATACTCAATGTTGAAATCACTATGCATACTCTTAAAAAAAATCACATAAACAATAAAAAGCAATATGTAGAAACAATTCATCAAATTGACAAGTATTATAACTCCCCCTAAAGATATGCATTCTCCTCTTAAAAAGACATATCAATAAATATCAAGGAGATAAAGAGATACAAACAAAAATTATCTCAACAATTTGCACAAGATAGATATATATATAAAATCATGGTAGATTAATCTTTCTCTAACAAATTATCAAAATATTACACAAAATTTCTATTCAAGAAAATATGGTATAAGACAAGAAAAATTTCAAGAGAGTAATTTTAACTCTCATGGTTATGCACAAAAACAAATTTTCAAATCAAATGATAGTCTAAGCAAGTTAATCTCAAGGAATGAACTTATCAAATCCATGCAATATATAAAACACCATCATGATACCAAAATATTAAATGTTAGAGAATAAATACCAATTGATAAAGAAAAAAAAAACAAAATTGATACCAATTTGTCAAAATAACAATATCATCGTTTATGCCACCAAAAAAGAATTACAGATTAAATATAAGCAAATGACATCATAAAAATATTAATCAAACAAACATTGATGCCTAATGTACTTGATCATAGGTCTAATTTGACTTATGTCACCACAAAAAAATATCAATCAAATATAGACAAAAAAAATCACAATAATCAATCAAACACTTTTGATAAACAAGCTAACAAAAGTTTTACAAAAAAAAACATATTTCATAAATACTCCCCCTATGAAAATGCATTCAACAACTCTTTTCAAACAAAATTTCAAAACAAACAATTTTCAACATGGGAAAAATTTTGAATTTAATTTTCATAGAGAGCACATAGTTTATGGCCAAAAAGCATTCAATCAAAATTTTGTTAATCTCATCCAAAGAAGATTCTCATGTAAAAGACATAAAACTCAATAAAACAAACTTGTTCAAATAAAATATATCAAACTATCAATAACCATAATTATCAAAATAACAATAATCTAAATGACCAAAAATTCAAGACTTTAAATTTATCAAAAAATCAAGAAATTTGGATAAATTTACGAATCAATCAATTTGATAAACATCAACATTAAAAATCAATAATCCAATATTCAAGCAATAAGCAATAAGGCTTATGGATAAATGTCAAAATAATACTCAATATCTTCATTATGGTGCAAAATGGATATTCAATATTTCTCAATGACATATAACAATCCAATATTTCAAATAATTGGTAACAAAGATTATGGATAAGTCTCAAAATAATTTACCACAATGTTTTTCAAGAGAATTAATCCACTAATTCATAAATAATCAAATAAAAAGATTAATGCAAAAAAATATTTGCAATTTACTCAAGAGCATTAATTCACTAATCCAATAAATAATCAATCAATAGACATAAATGCCAAACATATTCTCAATTTACTCAAAGGCATTTGATTCAAATAAACAATAAAATTCAAGAAACTAATCCAAACTTCTCTAACCCATCAAGAAGATATAATTATTCCATAAATTATACCAATAGCATAATAATCTAAAAAAAATATAAATGTTACCAAATAGGAAACTTTCCTTTTGTTAGGTTCAAGCAAGCTATAACGTTGCCTCATTTGAATTAATTTTCAATTTGAAGTCCAAAGCAACCCTTTTCTTCTTGAAACATACCTACAAAAATAAAGCTCAATCAAAAGATTTTGGTACCCATTTCTTGGGTCCTTCATTGTTAGGAAGCATAGATTTTGGCACCCATTTCAAATTAGTTCCAACATTATTTGTATTTAATTTTGGCAAATAACATGTATGAAATTTATGACTAATTTTGCCACAAGAATAACAAACAACATCAGGCAAGAATTTCTTTTTAACAAAATGATTTGGCACAATAGTTTTCTTATAGAAATTCTTCCTTTTCAATTTAAAGCAATTAGGCTTAGTATGACCTTTAACTCCACAAAAATGACATGTAGGCACAAATTTGTCATTATGCATATAATTTGATTTTCCATGAACATGCTTAGATACAAGTTTAGCACTATGTATATAATTAGTTCTCACATAAACATGTTTAGGTACAAATTTTGATTCTACATGCATATTTGTCTTTCCATGCTTAGGCATAAATTTAGAACTTGCATTTACATTTGAAGCTTTAGATTTAGGCAAGTGACAAGAATAAGTTTTATGTCCATACTTGCCACATGAGGAACAAACAACATTATACAATGATTTATTTCTTTCAACAAATTTGTGTACTCTACTTTTCTTTGGGAAATTTTCTTTTGGAGCATTGTGAGACTTTGCTATTTGAGAAAAATTTCTTCTAGAAGAAGTAGTTCGTGCATATTTCAATTTAAAACACTTGGGTCTAATATGCCCTTCAATACCACAATGATGACATATAGGCACAAAACTAGATTTAGCATTTTTAGAAACAACATTAGGCATATTAAGCTTAGGCACAATAGATGATGCTTTAACAAAGATAGTTTTAGAACTTGAAGGAGTAGAACATTCATCTATATAGCCTGAACCTCTCTTATCACCAAAAGGTTTGCCTACTTCAATTATTTTATCTAATCTTTGACTACCTATTGTCAACTTCTTAATAGACTCTTTTGCAATTTCAAGCTCTTTAATTGCAAGCATTTCTTTTTCCTTAAGCACATGCAAAAGATCACTTTTCTCTTAACTATCACATTCAAGAAATCTAATTTTGTCAATAAAATAAATTTTCTCTTTTTCTAAAGATATATTGCTGGTTTCTAAAATAACAATTTCACTTTCCAAACTAATAATTTTATCTTTTAACTCCAAAGAAAAAGATTCAATTTTCTCATTTTTTTTCTCAAATCATTTAAATCCAATTTTAATTCACATGCTAAAGATTTGAGATCCTCATTTTCCTTTTCAAGAAATTTAATCCTATCATTCAAGATATTTTTCTCATCATAACAATCATCAATACTTTCATGTAACAACATATCATTAGTAGCTCTATTTTTCAAACAAGAATTTTCATCTATCAAAGATTTATTCTCTATGGATAATGTCTTATACTTCTTTGATAGTTTAACATATTTAGAACTAACTTTTTCTAAATCACATTGCATGCTTTCAAATGCATCAAACAATTCATCATATGAAGAGGGTTTATGAATTACCTCATTGTCATCACTTTCAAGATCGCTCCCGTTGTCTGAATGAGCCATCAAACACAAAGAGGATCGATCATATTTTTCTTTTTCCACTTCATGGAATTTTTCTTGATTTTGAAAATTATAATTCTCCTTCACATCAAATAAATCATTAGTAGTACAAGGAGAATTTTCAATACTATAAGCATCATCAAGAAAATTCCAAATATCATATGCATATGTTAAATATGAGATTTTATCACATATATTTTTATCTAAAGCACAACATATGATATTTATAGTTTGGATGTTAAAAGAAATCATTTCATCACTTAATTTGGATTTTGATAAATCATTTTCACAAACATACAACATATCAAAATCAATAGCAAGCAAAAAAGTTTTCATTCTATGTCTCCAAATATCATACTTTTTACCATCAAAGAAAAGAGGTCTATCAATGTAATAACTTTCCAAATAATCTAAAGTTGGCATAGCTCTAGCAATTAAGCTTTTCAAATAATTTTTCAAAAATTAACAAGATACTTAATATCAAGGTAAATTTGAAAAATAATTTATGTAGAAGAGCGAAACCGAGCTCTGATACCAATTGTTGGATCGGTATGACAACCCTAGAGGGGTGAATAGGGTTTAATTAAACTTTATAAACTTTTTACTACGATGGGCTCAAATTTAAACAAATAAGTAAACTTTTTAGGAACAGTTAATTTTATCACAAATTAAACAATAAATTAGAAATACAAACACCCTAATTAATTTCACCACCCAAATAATTCAAATATAAACATTGAGCATAAATATGAATAACAAATTCGAACAATTAATTTTATTCAATTTGTAATAAAGAAAATTAATTGCAAAAATTAAATAGAGTAGGGTTAGAGAAAATGACACCGGAAATTTTATAGTGGTTCGGCAACAACCGGCCTACTCCACTCCCCAAGCGCCTCTTGGGTATTCGATTAAGAAACTTTGACTCTTTCCACGGTAGGAGTCAAACCGGTATAAAACCTTCTTTTTACCGGAGCAAGAAGAAACCCGATCCTTTCCATGGTTCAGGATCAAACCGTTACAAATACTCTTTTTAAGGCTCAAGAGCAACCCTTAAAAAGGATATGAAATTTGAGAACGAACTTACAAACTCTCTCAAAGAGTGGATATACAAATATTTGCTCACAAATTTGTAAGAAAAAATTCTTACAAATAAAAGCCCTCAAATTGGCTAAAAGAAATAAAATTGGAAGCTCAAATATCTCTCAAATAAAAAATTCTCCCTCAAGAACATAGAAACAAAAATTGAAGCTTTGAAGAGAGATTAACAACGTAGAAATTTGGAGAGAAAATTGGGAGAGAATAAGTTGTATAAAATGTTGAAGGAAGTAGGGTTTAAATAGGTGAGGAAAAGTTGAAAATAAATTTGAAATCGAAATTGAATTTGGGCTATTAGATCTTTAATGATTGAAAATCAAAGGTTGGGAGTTAATTCAATAAAATAATAATTGATTTTGAAAATATAATATAATAAAATAATAATAATAAATTTTTTTTTTCTTTCACTCTAACGGCTCTTCAACGTTTTTTTTTTCTTCTTCTTTCTTTCTTTATTCTTTTTTTTTTAAGTTAACGTTGTAATTTTTTTTTTAATTCTTTTCTTCTCCTTTTCTTTTCTCTTTTCATTCTTTCTATAAACTAAAAAAAAATTCTTCTTTTCTTCTTTTCATTTTCATTTGTAAACTAAGATTTTTGACTCGTCACATGTCCTCCTCTATTCATCCATGTAGGATTTAATTGTAACGTTATTCACTTCGAGAATTTATCCTTTCAACTTGATTCGACAATAACTTCTTCGTTTGAGCTCCGATTTGGGTAATTCAAAAACTATTGGAATCCTTATTTCGAGCTCTACACCGTGGATACTTCAAAACAATAAAATTGTCAAATAAAAAAATTAAGTTTGTTATCATCAAAACATTAATTAATTAATTAATTAAAATTAATTAATTTGAGATTAAGGGCCAAAAAGCCAACAGAACGGACTACCGGAAACAATGGTGAAAAGCGAACAAATTGGAAACAGGCTGCCGGAGACAGTAACAACAGAAAAGGATAACGCTAAAAAGACGATTGAAAAGGTGCATAAATTTAGGGATTTAAAAAGTAAACCTCAAATAACTATTTTTCTATTTTGAGTTTCAATATCTTAATAATAATTACATGTATATAAAAAATGGTATATTGGTAAAATGGAGATGGGTTCCATCTTTAAGGGGTGTATTTTAAGACAAGACTGTAAATTTTGTTGCATGAATCCCTTTGTGTAGTTATCATCTTAAGATGTAGTTTAAGACAAGACTGTAAATTTTGTTGCATGAATCCCTTTGTGTAGTTGTCATCTACAAAGAGTCTATCAATGTACTCACCTCTTTTCTTATTTTATTCGAATTATCTCCCCTTTCATCTTCTTCTTCCTCCCCTTCTCTGGTGAAACTCACCAGCCCACTAACTTTCGACGACCTTCGTCAGCCATGAAGATAGAAAGAAGAATAATGGGAGGTGGATCTGGTCAGAAACCGCAACAACCCAAAACAAAAAAAGACCAACTGGTATTTTTTAATAATATAATATATATTATTATATATATATCTCTGATTTATTTTTTCACTGACCGAGCAACCTCAATATATGATAAGGGTGTTCAAAGAAATCGGTGACCTGAGTAACCCGAACAACCCAACCCAAACCGTAAGGGTTGGGTCGGGTTGTTTTTTTCAGACCCGAAATTTCGGTTCGGTTCACGAGTTAAGTGAAATTTTAGTTGGTTCAACCTGAATCGAACCAAACCAAACATTAAATTATATATATATATATATATATATATATATATATAGTTCAAAATGTCGAGCGACACGTCGACATGTTGCTCGACATGTTGAGTGTAGGCATGCTCGACATCGACACGGGGGGAAAAGTCGATTTACCCCCTATGTCGTCGACATGTCGGTTTTCTCTTTTTTTTTTAGGGTTATTTTATTTTCGTCTTCTTCCTACTATGCCACTACAGTCTACAATTTCTCACAACCTCGATGACTGTAATCTTAGTCTGTTCAATGCAACATTCGTATTTTAATACTGTATAATTAATATGATTCAGAATTTGCTTTATTGATAATTTCTTCTCTAATCTGATTCTTAATTACAATTGAACAATACATGTGAAATATTGACATATATAAAGACTGAAATAATCTTAGAAATTTTAAAAAATAAAATATTATTATATACAAATATTGGTGATACATCAAGTAGAATATGTAATTTCATTAATACTAAAAAGATGACATCGGAGGATCTAGTGTACTATCTTAATAACTTTAAATATAAATTATAATATACTGAAAGTTTTGTAGGTAGTTGCTCAGAGTAGAATATAAGTGTGTTTGGAAATTGTGTAAATTTAATTGGAAAGTTGGATTGATGATTGATTTGAAAATGTGTTTGAAAAATGTGTAAATTCAAATTTAAGAAGAGAAGTAGATAAAAAGATACGAGTTAATTAGAATTTAGAAATGTGTTTGGAAACCAAGTCCGTAATTATCTCATTTACAAATAAACCATATTATGAAATACTCTAAAAAAAAAAGTAGTCAAAAGTTTAATTTATATATTCAAATAATTTTCATCCACTAAAGAAAAAAATCTTTTTAAGATATTTCCATCGACGTCGACATTTCCATAAGTAAAATGATCACATTTTTACATTTAATGGTTAAAGGTGATCAATTATAGACTAATTAAATTAGAATTCAAGTTTTATTTGTTAATTCAAAAAATTTTATCAATTTCCACAATACCTCGACATTTCAAACACTGATATATATATATATATATATATATATATATATATATATATATATATATATATATATATATATATATATATATATAAACGAAGTAAACCCTAGCTGCTGCTTTTGTTTTCCTCCCCCCTTCCTCCCTTTCTCCATCACCCTTCTCTCATCTCCCTCTCTCTTCTACCTCTCACTTCTTTCATCCTCTCCCTCTTTTGATTTCTCATCCTCATCTCTCCCACAAAGCAAACCCTATTTATTGTTATCGTTCTATTTCCTGCCAGATCTGCTGCATCTACTATTTTTTGACGACGTTCGTTGCTATTCGCACCAGATCGGCCGCTATTCGTCGTCGTCCGCTGCTGTCCGCCCCGGATCTGGTCACCAATCGCTGCTGTCCACACCAGATCTATTCGTCGTCCACCGTCAAATTTGTTCATCATTGTTTGTTGCCGTTCAGCACCTCGTTCGCCGTCGTCACCATTCTTCCTAACCCAACCCATATCTCATCTCACATAATAAAATAATAAAGAAAAAAAGAAAGATAGAACTGGAACCCGACGATCCGATCCAATCCAACCCGAAAATACAGGGTTGGGACTATGCATTTCGGTTCATCCAACCCAAATTTTCGGGTTGGTCCAAAAATCTTGTCTCACCCGAACACCCCTAATAGAGCAACATTTGGGCAATGTAATTCTTCGTGTATTATTAACAAATTCATATTGCATCTAAGTAAAGCTTGTCACATAAAGGAAAATGATGTTATCTGATAATAACAATAATTTCAAACCATTAAAATGAAACCTCCCAATCATAACGATTAAATTAAAACTAATAAAAAAAGCTTCGTATCGCAGGGGCTAAAATAGTAATTTAACTTATTACCTATCAAAATCAATACTGTTTTTTCTCCCCCTCCTAATCAAACTACAGATGTACAGATTTTCTATTCTTTTTACATTGGGGATAAAGGCTAAAAATAAAATACTGTACAAAAAAAAGATCTGATAAGAAATTGAATTGAATCTCTTCTTTCCAAATGATGAGAAAGGGGGAATCAGAATGGCGATCCAACTACACTTTCAGCAAAAGCTTTCCAACTCAACATTTACATTCTAACATAACTAAGGATACAAAACTTATAAACACAAAGAATGATCCTAATAGAAAAAAGCCCTAACCTTCTATGGGACGTTTCCCACGAGTATCGAATCCTCGACTAACTGAAGTCGAAGCAGAAGCAGTTTCAGCAGCAGTTGCAGTTTCGGTAGCAGTTGCAGTTGCAGTTATAGTTCCAGTAACGGTATTGGTCGTTGAAGCATAGGAATCAGATGCACCAGAAGTTCCAGCAGCGGATGACGATGCACTTGTTCTACGAGATCGTCTATACCGAGAACCGGGTATTCCCGGTCTCGTTGGTTCCTCCAGAGCACCAGGTTTCCTTGAGAGGGTCAAAACTACACGCGGCATGGTCGGTCGTAGTTGCGGATCGCCTTGTGTGCACAGCAATCCTATCTGAACGCACATTGCAACTTGGTCAGGAACAGCTGATGATGCCAATGTTGGGTCCATGATCTCCAAGCTCCTGCCCTTCTTGTATAGCTTATAAGCCTGCAGCCAAATTCAGATCTCGATAAGACCTTACAGATTAGAGGTTCATGTCTCAATAAAACGTCTTTTCTCGGCCTCTCGATCGTTCTTTGAAAACAACTAAACCAGCCCGTAGGTAAGACGTGTTTATTGACTATTGAGAAGATATTAGAGTGTTTGGCTAACATTATTTAATTCGGCAGCTGACTTCATGCTTTAAACTGAGATCAATGGTAAGGATAAGCACTAAAGCAGCTGACTACTCTGTGTTTATGCGAATTCCTCTAAATGACTGACGAACTATGGCAGTTAAAACATATTACCCAATCACTAGATTCTACATCTTGGACTTGAAAACTTATATTGCACTAATTGTACGTTGATCACAACTTTATTATAATCAGTCTACATAGCCTAGGCAATTAAAAAACTTACCCAATCGAGTAGATTCTCAGCGTCAACAAATGAACTAAACGACGAGTTCCGCTGGCCACTGATGAGTTCCAGAACCAAAACACCAAAGCTAAAAACATCTGCCTTTGCTGACAAATGCCCGTGCATTACGTATTCTGGAGCCATATATCCACTATTCGTACATGGAAAAATAAAATTAGTACAAGCCCAATTTAAGTTTCACGAGTTTGACTGATTATTACATATAACAAAAAAAACTTACTTTGTACCAGCAACGCGAGTATTAACATGAGTTTGATCTTCAGGGAAAAGTCGGGCCATCCCAAAATCTGCAATCTTAGGGACCCATTTATCATCCAACAAAATGTTGCTTGCCTTAATGTCACGATGAATAATGACATTATGTGAGTCTACGTGAAGATATTGCAAGCCCCTGGCTACACCAAAGATTATGTCATATCTCCTCTTCCAATCAAGATCTCCTCGTCGGATGGATTCTGCATAGTTTGTCAGTTCCGTTATGTTGGGAATATTATTAGGATAGTAAGAGCATATTAGTAAGAGTTGGGGTTCAACTAAATCTCGGAAATTCAACGAAACTTTTACCATCAGTTTGTCTTTAAAAGTCGTCAAGGCATTTCAAAGATGTCAAATCAAAACTAAATTTTCTCGACAGGAAACCTAGATGTTTATTGCTCTATACTAGTCTAGCTAAAAATTGGCATTTAACACAAATAGAAAAAGGGTATTAATTAATGAGCTATAGTATAAAATTTTATTTGCCTAATCTGGATGAAGATGGAAATATTAAAGCAATTTTAGATGAAAGAATCGGTGCATAATACAGTTATAATTTACTAAAAAATACAGCTACTGCCAGGTAGTACAGGAATGTAGTGAACTAATCATCTATCAAATAATACAATAATATCAACTTCTTACTCAAAAGTTAAGAATTATGCATAATTATCAATGCAAATTGCAAATGCTTAAAAGTAACAAGATGAATGGGTAATTCTTTTCGTGTTTGCACTTCTTCGAGCCAAAGAACAATTAGAGGAAAACTAAATGAGACTTCAGGTTCAGGAAAAACGAATAGTTAAATTTGAGAAACTTAGGTACTTGACAACATAGACACAGTAAGAAAATGAAATCCCCAGACATTGCTTCCGATAACAGAGCATATTAGTTCAATCTTCATTGGAAGAAAGAAGTAAATAGGAGAAAGAGAGAGTCTTTAAGCAGGACTTACTGAAGAGAAGCTTGTCGAGGCTCTCATTCGTTACGTATTCGTAAACTAGTAGTTTCTCTGTTCCATGTGCACAGTATCCCAACAAATTGACGACATTCCGATGCTGCACACGAGCCAACAACTTGGCCTCAGTCATGAACTCTTTTCTCCCTTGCTTTGAATAATGAGATAACTTCTTAACTGCAATCTCTCTTCCATCCTTTAACTTTCCCTACAGATTACAATGAGTAAAAGGAACTTAGATCATAGAAATTTCAAGGAAGAATTAGAAACTTGACCAAAGGAAAAGACGAAGTTTCTATAGAAATTTCGAGGAAGAATTATAAACTTTCCTCTCTTAGTAAGCTACTTCCTCCCCTAAATTCCTTTAAAAAAAAACTATCACGCCATGTAAAACTATCACCAATCAATTAACATTGACAAGCAGAAAGCATATACTTGAAAAATATTAAATCGTGAGAGATTAAATTGAAACTTTCTAAACAATGGAGACTAAATGAAAAAACACTCAAACACTGGGACTAAAACATATATTTTACATATATTTAGCAAACTTAATCTTGATAAGTTGTTTCAAGCTCATCCCGAATTTCGCAATTTTCTGAAGTGAGAAGAAGAATATGCAATAACTCAGGGAAAGTGATGGTTTCTAGATTTCTTATTGTTCAGTTCGAGCAAATATTAAGTGTCTTTCTGAGTCAGAAAAGTTAAGTACAAACATCGAAGAGCACGCTGTTAAAACAGATATAATTTTAAAAAATGCAGAAAATGGCAACGAGATGAATTAAATACTTCCAAGTAGGCCAAATCGTTTTTAACTACGACAGCCAACAGTTTCGATGAAATAAAATAAGCACAAATGGAAGGAAAAACAAAAACAGTTTCGATGGTTCGATTCTCAATCAGAACATAAATTTTACAGTCAATCAAATTTCATTCGGATCTAACCTTGTAAACTGGACCAAAACCACCTTCGCCAAGCTTGTGATTCGGGTGAAAATTGTTGGTGGCTTCAACTAAGGTTTCGAACGGAATAAGCTTCTGTTCCTTAGCTGCAATCTGCTCCAAATCCTCCTCGCCCTGGCTCTCTAATCGAACAAATGATCGAATCGCTAAAGGAATCAGTATCAGAAGATACACAAAAAATGATTTGCCCTAACTAGAAATTGACCAGAAAGAAGAAGAAGAAAATAAACGAAGTGGGTTTTTGCGGCTACCTCTGGAGGAACCGATTCTGAAGGGTCTGATGAGATTCTGAAACAAACTCTTGGACTTCGTCATGCTCGTCTAGGCCATGAAGTTGGAAGAGGAAGGTGGAGTTTTCAAGGTCGAGAAACAGCGAAAATGGTCATGGAATCGAACCGAATCTTTCACCAATCGGAGAACAAGAAGGGGTGCTGCTGTGCTGCGACAGAGAAACGGGGGAATTCGCTTCTTGATCTTGGTTTCGAGAGTATAAAACAGAGATTGAATTGCGAGGCAAAAGAGAAACATACGAATTTGACCCAATAGACCCACTGTTTGACCAAGGAAAAGTCAAGGCCAGCTTGCAGAAATACGACGCTTTCTTCTCTGAATTTCATGTCCACCTTTTTATTAAAATTTACCTTTTTTATCTTTTTACAAGTTACCGTTCTATTTTGATCCTATATTTTTAGTTTCGTTCATTTTAGTCTCTCTATTTTTAAAATATTTCCATGATCTTAAGAAGTTACCATTTTTTTGTCCCTATTTGTAAAATTTAACATAAATTCTACACATAACAGAAACCCTTTAATATAAAGTCATAGTTATATTTCAAAACATGTATTGAATATAATGTCGTACATGTTGAAATTGTGATAGAAAAATGAGATTAAAACTAAAATTAAGGCAACAAAATTGTCACTTTTTCAAAGTGGATGAATAGAAACGAATATTTTGAAAGTAAAGAGACTAAAATGAAACAAACTTAAAATACGACTAAAATAAACTAAAAATAAAAGTATAGGAACCAAAATGAATCAAAATCAAAAGTACGGTGAGAAATAGTTTTTAACTTTTACTTTTTTAATAGCTAAAGTATACAAAGAAAAAAAATTATTTGATCATGCATTTTCAATTTTGATTCATTTGAGTAGGTGTACTCTTAAAGTATTTGCCTTAGATTATGAAGTTTTAAGAAAGGATCATTTTGGTCATTATTTACAAAATCTTAAAACAAATTCTACACATAATAAAAATCCTTTAATATAAAGTTATATTTTGTCGATTTTTTTGCAATACTATAAAAATGTTGATTTACTCCTGATTGAGATTGAAATATTGATAGAAAAATAAAAATTTAGACTTCATGTGATAACGTTCATATTTCTTATTTTTCGAGTGGAAACAAACATTTTTTATAACTAATCTCATTTCTCATTTCTGAGAGTTGAGAAAGATTTCAAAAAATAGACTAAATTAACCTTCTTAATCTTACGTACGTGTTAGTGAACTTTCCTAAATTTGCATGTGCGAATATTGAATTTCCACATCATTTTTCTTTTGTCTTTTTTGTTTTTTGGTATTTTAAATAGTAAATTGACACGTCGAAAATTTTGATTTTAACGACGTAATCAGATATGTAATTTTCTGAAGGTGAAGTGTGAACAAAAAAAAATTATTAAAAGAAAAAATTATGGAAATTCATGTTCAGGAGAAAAAATATTGCACGCGCTCCTCGAAAATAATAATAATAATAAAATTATTGTTCCGCGCTTTCTGCTCCCATTTTCTTCTGGTGTCCAATTTGAACACTGCTTTTATTTTTTTATTATTTTTTTAATTATTCTCTTCTCTCTCTTAAAAAAAATGGGTGTACCAGCTCTGAAGTAGGAATTATTGTATATATTGACGTGTGATTCTAGGTTGTGTGACACATTGATTTGATGTGGATTTTGATGTAAGCTTAATTAGCTGGAAACTTGCTAACATATTCTGCTCCGTACATTTGGAAACCTAAGTTAATATTTGATTTGAGTTGGTGTCGAGCAAATCTTGTATAAATATAAGAGAGTGTGTTCCTTTGAGAATGTGGGATTCCACAAGGAGCATTGGGAAATGGTAGCTCTGCAACTTTACCGTCGTAACTATCACTCATAGAACCTTTCTCGCTAACAGTTATAAGATTCTCTATTGGTGGAACTGAACGTTACACATGTTGGACACGATGCTCCTTCCTTCTGGTCGTTGATCCTGTTCGAGTTGAAGTTTGAACACACATGCCTCAACGAGAAGGTTCACATGTTCATATTTTTTTTTATTATTTTTCCACATGTTCAGACTTGATTTGTCCCACAATGTAGATTAAGGTTTCGTATTTAATTCAAAAATAAATTTTCTTTTCATTAAAATATAGTTTTCATCTCTAAAATTTAGACTCTAGATTCGTTTGTTAACGTTTCTGTTTCTTGTTCTTTTTTTTTTTAATAAAGAAGAACATAATTACATTTGGTAACTATTTCATATTTTCTATAAGTCAATAATGAATGATAAAACAATATATCTATTTATGATTTGGAAAAAAATGGAAAGCGAAAAAACAAAAGCTTGATTTTTTGTTGTTTCGAAAATTTATATAGAATTTTGAAAACATTTGTAGAAATGAGATAAATGATATAAATAGTTGTCAAATGATTTGGTTTCACAATCAAACTGGAAACGGAAAACAAGAAACGAAACAATACTAAATGGACCCTAAAATTTCAAAATTTCTATTTGATTTAGACCATGTTATGAATTAATTAAAAAATGACAATTTATTTTATTATCGTTGATTACTTACTAAACCTATAATTGATAGGTTATAACAAGTGAATGGATTTTTCATGTTTCTATTATATTTATATCTTTTATAAACGTCTTTTAATTTTTACAATTTTTAAAAAATATCTATAAATATTGACAATTTTATCGATATTTTCATTTCTAGAAAATTAGGTCAACTACGAGTTCTCGTCAACATGGACATATAGAAATTTGGTCGAGCAAAGTTATTTCTTATAATCCAAATTCCTCTATTCAAACTCTCAACACAGTTCATTAAAAACATTAGGTTACTTATTTGGTTTAAAATATTAATGTTTGAAGAAAAAATGTTCATATGAAAATGAAAGGACTGATTTAAATTATATTATTTTTTAAAAAATGCCAGCTTGGATGAGAGAGAGAAATTGACTGGGTGAAATGAGGGGCAAAATTGGAAAATTACAGGCGCCGTATTGTGGAGGGAAAATTAAATGAATATTGTTCTAGATAATATATAATTTTATATTTGAGAAAAATCCAAGGAGAAATTATAAGCTGTTTGTTTTGTTCGTAGAACTTCCATTCCATAGCCTTTTGATAATAATTCTTTATTGGATATATTTAGAAATTATGTTGAAAAATCCTAATCTGCTTTAGAAAATTAAAAAAAATGTTTGCTTTTTGATATTTGGAAACTGGTTTGGTTGGATAAGTATAAAAATAATAATAATAAATAATATAGATTTTATTCCATTTCGGTGAATATATATAATATACTTTCAACTTTTGATTTATTTTAATCTTATTTTTCAAAACATGTATTTTTATTACTGTGCTTTAAAAAAATGTGATTATTTTATTCTCTTCGTTTTTCTTATCCTTCTTATTTCAATCATATTTTTAATCTGACATTTCATACATTAAATGTTTTGAAATATAGCCACAATTTGTATTAAATATTTTTTATTGGATATTAAATTTGTGTTAAAATTTTACAAATAAAACTAAATTGATCACATTTTAAAAAAGTATAGGGATCAAAACAAAACAAATGTTTTGAAATTACAAAAACTAAAATAAGAAAATTTGAACGTATATTTTATACCTAAAAGTATCAAGAAAAAATTATTCCACCCTCTAATATTCATTCATTCAATACCCGAGACAACCAATTAATACATGATTATGGAAATGAAAAAAAAAATGGAGATGACCGAAAATAGTTATTTTATATTTTAATTACAATTTTAGTCCATGAACTTTGTATTTTTAAAAATTTATCTATTTAATTAATACTTTGATCCTTATATTTTTAACTTTTATCGATTATAGTACATGCAATTTTAACATTTTTCATTTGATTCTTATATTTTCAAGTGTTTGTTTTCATTTTTACATCATTTTTCTCATAATTTCAACACAATGAGTTAGTTTTCATATTTCAACACAATAATAAACACAATAATAAACTCAAGAAACTTCTTGAAATATTGTTAAAGATTTGTATTAAAAAATTTCACTGTATATAAAATTTATGCTAAGATTTTCAAACATAGACTAACACGATCATTTTTTAGAAGTATAGGGACCAAAATGCACATTCTGAAATTGCAATAACCAAAATAATAAAATTTGGAAGTTAAAAAACTAAAATAAAAGTTTTGAAAATAAAATGACCAAATTAATAGACAATAATTGAAAGTATAGGGACTAAGATAAGATTTAAACATAATTGTATTTGGTAATTGTTTTTCTTTCCTCTTTCTTCTTTCTCAAAAGCAATAATTTGTTTTTCGTTTCTTGTCACCAAAAATTTTTAATTATAAGAGTAAAAGTTTTATTTGAAAATTAAAATTTCAGATTAAATATTAAAGAATTTATGTTGTATTTAGTTTTTGATATTTAGTGATTTTACGAGTCAAAAATGAAAAAAATAATATTTCTATACCTATGGTTCGGGAAAAAACTGAAAATAAGAAACTTAATTGTGTCATTTCCAAAACTTTTACACAATTTACAAACATTTCTTTAAAAAAAATGAGAAAACGAGAAAAAAAATACTAAACGTTTATATTTAAAAAAAATTGGGAACGAAAAACAAGAAATAGGAACGTGGCCAAACGAGTCCTAACATATCCCTATCATTAACTCCATAAATTTAATGCTTATATATATATTTCTACCGTATGTTTAAGATATTTAACCACTCGTTTTGATACCAATATAAAACGTAACAATATAAAGAAATATCGACGTGTTGATGGAGATACCGAAACCCTAACTCTACTTTCTCTCTCCATGGAATTTAGAAAGCTAAAACTAGTATAGTCAAGGCTTGAGGAGGAAGGAAAGGAGTATGGTGAAGATAATAATTAATGAGCAAAAATTAGGGTATAGAGAGATTTTCAATGAAGTTGGAAAAGTCAAGATTGGTAGTTTTTGGCCAAACATAAATATGGAATGGGTCCTCTTTTTACTTTTTGGTTTCTTATTAAACGTGTCTAAACTATATGCATTAATTCCAACCATCTATCTCAATCATCCATCTATCTCAAATGGTTGAGGCATCTATCTCCAGGAAATTGAAATTTTTTTTACGAATTTTGGTTTGAATACTATTTTGGTCCGTATGTTTTCGCTTTCTATTCATTTTAATTTATATACTTTCAAAATTCTATTTGAGTCGTCATATTTTTAACTTGTTCATCATTGTCTGTTTTAGCATGATAGTTTCACTTATAAGACTTCTTGAAATGTAGCCATAAATTTGTATTAAATAATTTTTATTATATATAAAATTTGTGTTAAAATTTTACAAATAAAAACAAAAATTATCACTTTTGTAACATAAACAAAATCGATAATTTTAAAAGTATAATGATTAAAATAAATAAAAATTCAAAATATAACAACTAAAATCAAGATTTCAAAATTATAAGAAGTAAAACAAACGAGAGCGGAATCAAATATATTTAAATTTTTTTCTTTTTCATGTATGTGGATGCACTTTCCTGGTAATTACCTCTTAGAAATAATTTAGAATTTCCATGTGGGAAAGTAAAATGGATATTTGTAGATAATAAATATGACAGACATCTTTAACTCTTCTCCCCCAAGCAAATATGGTTCCTGGAAATTTCGAGTTTGAATTGTAATAAATGCCCAAATCTGAATCAAAGAACATCATTTTTTAACTTCTTTCATAACAAAATGAAAACTACACATTTAGTCATGAAATTTCAGGTTTGTTTTCAGATTAAAATTCTATTTTAGTTTTAGCTTCCCTATATTTTCAAAATGAGTTCAATTTTTTTGGTTCATTTTAGTCCTTATACTTTAAATATAAAATAAAGCAAAAAAACAACACGTTGTCCACTTGAATTAAAGAGATCCGCCCGTTGGAGGCAGTTGAACCCCACTCTCCACAAGACCGTCTTCCATCACACGCTTCGCTAGGGTATGCGCCACAAGGTTAGTGAGTCATGGAGACCACTCTAGTTTCCTCTACTATCTTTATTGCATCTTCTCTAATCCAGACAATTTTCATTAAGTCTTCTTGTTGACGATGAAGAAGACGTATCCTGTTAGAGAGTCTGATTACAAGTAAAGAGTGTGTCGAATAAAAGTTTGATTTTGGTCCTTAAATATTACGTGAACTTCAAAGACTCGAATATTTAGAGATTCCAGCATGTTAAAAAAAATAAAAATAAACATTTAATATAAGTCAAGTGCCCCCACGCTTCCGTACATTTATAAAGAAGCTGACTTTTCGATTTTCCAGCTATTAAAAAAAAGGGACTTTTCGATTTTCTCGAGATGAATCTACGCGCAAAATCATTAATGTGCAAAAGAAAATAATGTATTTTCCTTTGCCAAAAAAAAAAATATTGAAACTATTTTCAAAGTTAAATTATTATTAGTTTAGTGCTAAATATAAGTTCTAGTCCAAAATAGGGTTTTTTTTTCTTAATTTATTTCTATTGTTTGTTTTAATTTAGCTATAGGATGGAGTGCGACATCAACATAAGAATTTATAGCCTAAATGCATAGGTCTAAAGAGACAATAAAGTAGCTCGACCACCTTCATTAGCTGAACCAATGAATACATTAGATTTTCATGCATGCTTCCGTAAAGATCGAGCTAACCAATATAGATCCTAACAGTTAATCTTGGTAATGGAAGAGTCGATAATCACGGTGCTACACCTTGTTACTTTTGACCATTTTTCTGGCAACACACGCTGCGAGCTCCATAACAATTGTAACCATTAAGTAAGTAGGACTCGCGACTAATGCTTTATAAATAGAGCAACATGCTCCACTTTTTAGGTAAGCGATACAATTCTTCTATCTAAGTAATAGATCGGACTTTAACTGACTTGAGTGTCGGAACCTCTTTCTCTCTCTGTGCAGGTACTGACGTCGTCAGTCTCTTCGATCCACTTCACGAGACAATCTATTTTTATGATTCAAACACATGTATTTACACATTTGTTGTACTAAAAAAAATTAGCACGACCCTTCTAAAAAGAAAGAAGGAAAAAAAAAATGTTAACAAGACTTTTGAAGATTCAATCGAATCTTTTACGACAAAGTGATAGATGGAATTGCCAACCCACTTGTTTCTTGAGGAGAGATTGGAAATATGCTCAATATTATTTGATTGAATAGTTAACCAAATAAAGCTGTAACTATTAAGATTTTATTAATCCTATCCTTCTGAAAGCAAAAGGAGGTACCTGAAATTACACCATCAATAAGATTATATAGATATCCCTTCAACACAATATAGGATCATCATCGAAAGCAAATTTCCTATATTCTCTTAAAAAATTGAACTCTCATTCTAAATTTTGTTTGAACTTTAGAAGCCAACTATTATATTTTTAATTATAGATACCAAATAAAAATAGTATAAATTAAAAAGAAAAAACCTCCAAAATTATAATTCTTTTTTTGCAACCAATCTTGGAGGTAGATGGGTCAAACCCAAAAATATGCCAATTTATCAACCACAGTACACTATTACCTAGAGTTAAAGAATATAAAATAAAATTATTGACAATACCATTCTCTAGTAGTTTTGTCAACAAAATAATAATAATAATAATAAATAATAAATAAAAATAGTAACTTCTCTAGTTGACCAAATTTCTAGTGATGCTACTAATTTCAGATTGTAGTGGAGGACTTTTTTTATTATTAATTTTATACATCCTAATAATGTTATAGAAAAGTAAGGTAATTATGAAAAAATATTTGATAAAATAATAACAATTTTTGAATGAAGTAGCATGCTAATAAGAAGTTTGACTTATTGTTTGAGAAAAATTATGTAAGAATTTAAAACCATTGCATTAGGATTTTTTTTAATTTTTTTTCTGTCCTTTCCTGAAATACTTCTCTCACTTTTTTATTTTGATTCTAATAAATTTTTATCATTAATATTGTTAATTTAAATAATATTTTCACCCTAGTGAGCATAATTCCAAAGAAATTGATGAGTTGGATCCTCTACCTTACTGTACTAAATAATAATAATAATAACAATAATAATATTCTCATCACACTTGATTAGATTAACAAGTTTATAACTAAATTTAAAATTAAATATATGATTTAATCTCTAAGTATGTTTTATCAATTTAAACTTGATAGTTTAAAAAAGTTCTAACTTTTTTTTACATTTTAAAACGTTTAGAACCCGTTTGATAGTCATTTCGTTTTTTGTTTTTAGTTTTTAAAAAGTAAGGTTGTTCGATAACTAATTCAATTTAAAATTCTATGTAAATTTCAAAAACAAACAATAGTAGTTTTCAAAACCAGGTTTCTGTTTTTCAAAATCTCATTTTTTCTTCTACTACTCAACTTTTTTTTTTCTTTTCTAAAAAATTTATTTTTCACTTTAAAATTTCTTTATTTCTTTATTTCTAAATTTCTCTCTTCAAACTTTATTTTTATCTCTCAAAAATTTCATATCTTGAATATTTATTGTTATTTGTCTCTCTCCAAATTTTTCTATATTTTTGTTTTTTTTTCTAACATACTAGTTTCATTTCTCTTCCTACAAATTTAATATTTTTCCTAACTTTTTTCTCTCTAAAATTTCATATTTTATAACTTTTATTTTCTTCGTAATCTATTTTTTCCTCTAAAAATTATATTTTATTTTCTCGTTCAATTTTCTTTCACTACAATTTTTATTTTTCTGTGTATTTATTTACTATAAAAATTATATTTTGAATCTTGTTTTTATCTCTAAATTTGTTTTCACTATACATTTTCTCTTTCTTTATAATTTATTTTTTTCTTTAACATATATTTTCCTCTCAACTTTATTTTTTCCTCCAAAATTTTTCTCTTTTTGTCTTTAACTATTTTTTTAAAATATTTTTATTTATCTCTTTAAAATTTATCTTCCAAAAATTTATTTACATCTCTATTTTCATGTCTTTACCTGAGGGAAGACAAAAATTTCCACAGGGTCAAATCCCAAAAATAGAAAATGCATGTACCGACCCTCCCCTCATCCCCGATTACATTTTTTAAGTAATTAATATATATTTATTACACTTTTTTATATTTGAATTCTAAAAATAATTAAAAACAATTATAAAACCGATAATTTTTCTCGAGAGCATCTCTCGGACCAAAGAACGAGGTGGAGACAGAGACTAAAAATTTTCACGAGCCCAAGAATGAGGGAGAGCATTCTCACTCGCACTCACACCATTGTTGACTATACTCTACATAAAATTTTCTCACTCTAATAGTATTTTCAATTTTCTAACTTTTTAAAAACAAAAAACTAAAAATGGTTATCAAACATGTTTTGGTTTTTTGTTTTTTAAAAACAAAAAACAAACAATGGTTATCAAACATATACGGTTTTTGTTTTTAAAAAACAGAAAACCAAAAACCAAAAACTAAAATAGTTATGAAATGGATTCTTAATAATACATTTTTCTATTGGTGAATGTTCAAATCAAATGATAATAAACTTACCTAACATGACAACTAGTAAATTGACAAAATTTTAAGGAGAAATCAGACCATTAAAAAGAAGAAAAATCTAAATTAATTTATGACAACTTCTTAGAAAATTAATTTGGAAGAATTAGTAACTTTCTTCCATCAGTGATTTAAATTACTCTCTAAATTTATGTTAACTCAGTAGATACAATATTATTGTCATATCAGATTTATTATCAGCTAATTTTAACATTCACTAATAAAAAGAATATAATTAAAAAATATTACCGTATAAATAATTAAATTTTTTTAGTACAGTATGTGAGGGTGGGGATCGAACTCACGATTCTCATAGTTGGAAGTATATATCAATTACGGCTGAACTATGCTTGTTTTGGCATAAATAATTAAATTAAAATTTAAACCATAGAAAAAAAACACACTAGATATTTTGGACTACAACTTATATTTAACGCTAAATTATTAATAATTTAGCTTTGAACATATTTTTAATTTTAAAAAAAAAAACTACATTTTTTAAAGGAAAATACATTATTTTCTTTCGCACATTAATGATTTTGCGCGTAGATTCATCTCGAGAAAATCGAGAAGTCGGCTTCTTTAAAAATGTACGCAACCGTGGGGGCACTTGACTTATATTAAATTTTTTTATTTTACTTTTAGATTAAATTATATAAATTTTTTCAGTCTAATAAATTATTGAACCTTGAAGAGTGTATAATATATATTTAACATAGGCTTCATTTTTTAAACATTTACGAATTTATTAGACACAATTGAAAGTTCATTTTTAAAACATTAATTTTAATTAATATCGAATAGGTCCATATATTAGACACAAAATTGAAAATTCAGTGATATGTTAGACATCTTAAAGTACAAAAGTGAATATTTAGGAACTTATTTAACATTTTTTTTAAGTCCAAAGACCTATTAAAAACAAGGTTAAAATACTATTTTGGTATTTGTATTTTTAGTTTTGGTTCATTTTAGTCCTATCCTTTCAATATCAATTCATTTTAGTTCATGTAATTTCAAAATTTTGTTTTGGTCCCTGTATTTTTAAAAAGTGGTCAATTTAGTCCTTTAATTTTATTTTTAATCACATTTTTCTATCATAATTCCAATATGACACTACACTCAATATATTTATTGAAATATAACCATACCTCTATATTAAATGGTTTTTATCATATGTTGAATTTGTGTTAAAAGTTTGAAAATAGAGACTAAAATGGTCATTTTTAAAAGTATAGAGACCAAAATAAACATTTTGAGACATGACACTAAAATGAATCAAAGTTTTGTATACGGACCAAGATGAACATTTTCAAGTACAAGAATCAGGATGAACCGAAATTAAAAGTACCATGAATCAAAATAGTATTTTAACCTAAAAATAATTATGAAAGTTCAGGGACTAAATTTGTATTTTTTTCCCCTGAAAATAAAACCTTAAAATGATGTTCTTTGACTTAGATTTGGGCATTTATGACAATTCAAACCCGAGATTTCTATGAACGTATTTGCTTGGGTGAAAGAATGAAGATGTCTATCATATTTCTTCTACCACTCCATCTATGGGCAGAGTCTTATTAATTTATCATTAATAATTAGTGCAAAATATAATATAGTTAGTTAAAAAGATAATGAAATAGTACAATGTGATAATATGAATTTTGCTTAACTGTATTTGACACTTATCTCTAACTAACTTTTAACGGTTGGTTTCGGTTGTTTTTTTAATCAAATAATTAACGACAAACTGATTTGATAAACTATAAACTATATTTTTTTTTAAATCTGGCCTGAATTGACTTGGAAATCAGGTTCAAAAAAATAGTTTTTCTTTTCTTAAAATTGTATTTTCAGTAAACTATATTAGTCTATTTATTTTTTTAGCTGCAAATAAATTAAAATTTTAGCACAAATAAGTTAGTTCCAAAGTTTCAAACAATTTCCCTAAATGAGAATAAACAAGGTAGCTAATTTAATTGACATCTAAGACGAGTTGTTTCATGTAAAGTAAAATTCCCAAAATTCACAGATATCAATTAAACAAAATTTCAACTAAATTTGGAAAAGTTGGTTGAGGATGTGAGTCTGAGGTGCCAAAAATGATATATTTGACTAATCCAAAATGGCAAGTAATTAATGGCTACCCTTAATTTTGGGCAAAATCTGTGCCCAAAGGAGAGAAAAACAAAGATTCTTCTCTTCTCAGCCAATACAGAAGAAATGTTTTCCATTCCTAATGCCAAGATGAGACAAAGGCTTCTGAAAAATGTGGAGGAAAGGTCAAGCAATTGTGCAACACTTGCTTCAACTATCGCTATACGTCTCATCTAGCCGCTTGTCACATTTGATTTGAGAAAACCGTTTTGAGTTCAATGTGTGTCTAGACAATAGATACAACGAAAGCAAGGGAATGCTAACATTTGATGGCTACTTGCACTCCCTATAACACATTCGAGGAAAAAATTACTATGGCAGGTATGAACGTCAAAACCGGGCGAACGAACGATCACTTGCCTGCAAAACTCTATACAAATGAAAGTAAACAACAAAACTAAACACATGGCGTTGAAACACGATGGTTTGAGCATGCAGCCATAGACAAACACTTCTGAATGAGCATGCCCATGTCGAGGTAAGCCTAAATTCCCCTTCGATCTTTCACGCACAAGTTGCTATTGTTCTTTTCAATTTGTTGTTCATAGATAAGAACTATAACACATATGAAAGATTAGTGGGAGGTAAATGCAGAAAAATGGGAGGATCTTTAAGTATGATGAACAGATGAATGAATTATATACGTATAACGTATGCATAAAATTTCAGCCCAATTCTATGAGAAACGTGCTTGTAGTAAGCAGAAGAATAGGACACAGAATTCCAAAGCCTAAAACTTGAAAGTCATGTATTGCATTCACTACTCTTATTACACCTTGCACTATTCACTCACTCACTCACTCACTCACTCATTGTAAGTTCCAACCAAAACAAATGTCGCACCATTCTTCGCAGCTCGTTCAAGAAAACCAACCCTTTACATCCCACCAAATACGAAGAAACCAAATCTGTTGACTAAATTACAAGATGGAGAGCGCACCACGCACATTCTACAGAATGCCTGTGCTTCCGAATGGATTGCTTGCAGGCGGATGAACAGGGTGATGGTTAGGAGCCGGGAAGGCTCCGAAACCTGCATCACCAAAAGGATTTGTTGGATCCATTGTGAATGGTTGCTGTTGCTGTGGGAAGGTAGGTTGGTATGGACCAAACGGATTCGCCTGCTGCTGAGCTAATGGCGCCATTTGAACCGATGGAGGTGGAGCGATGGCACTTGACAACGCAAATGGATCTTGCACCTCGAATGGATTTGGTGCGGGTTTACCGTACACAGGCTGTAGAGAAGCTCTATATGCACCTTCATCGTATAAACTGTCAAGAGTGAGTGTGTCCAATCCACCAGCCTGGCTCATCATAGAATGACAACAAAATTATCAATTAGATTGAAGAATATGACACCAATGTTTGGATACATAAAGATCATATTCCCAATGCTTTAAACTGAAACGAATTGGAAAAACTCGATATCAAACACGAAGGGGACAAGAGCAAAAACGACAGCATTAAAACTATGATTTCCATTCCCTAATAATGTTTTGTGAGCCTCGGTTACAAAAGAGTTTCGTAATTATCAGATTGGAGTCCCTCCTTGTAGGCTTGGCTTCTTTTTGTTGGTTTCTTTTATATATAATATATATATATATATATAAACTTGGGTTTCCATTTCCTAATAATCCCCTTGAATTTCAAAGAATCTACCCTCAGAAATGTTCCACTAGCTGAATTCAAGACTTGCTCGTCCAACAAGAAGTTAAGGCAAACCCTAAAGATGTTTTTTTAAGCCCTTAGCTTTGTCAGTTTCATTTCAGAATTGTTTTGAAGGAATAATGGCCATTCAAGATGTAGAGAACCAAATGGTGCAGAATTCACAATAATTTTAAAGCCCCTACCAGTTGTCTCTCATTAGCTGATGAAATGTTAGTACTTGGAGTGGTGACCAAAGCTAGCTCCCAACCAGTAGGATCAAAGTCCTTTGCCTGTACGGCATTGGAATCAAAAGTGGGTGCTGCTGCTGCATCTGATATAAGGTTTGGTGTCATAAACACAAGTGGTTAAGAAAAATTCTCAAATAACCCAACCGGTAAGAAAGACTGGGAATTTACCTCCAGAAGGAACTATAGCTAAAGCCATAGCATTTCTGTCCTCGATTGCAGATACTTCTGTGGTAGCAAGACTCAATCCCTGAAGAATCCACCAAGAATAGGGTTCTATTTATTTATTGTGGATTTAAAAAGTGGGAAGGATGGTGGTGAGAGGCATTAGCATTTATGACAGAAAAAAAAAATTTAATTAGTACATATATACCAATAAATCTCCAGTATCTAAATGGATTTCAGGAGCAGGGGCTGGAGCTGGAGGTGGCGGTGGAGCCGTCTCAACAGGGGTAATAGAAAGATTATCTGAAGGAGAAGCCTCTGGTTCTTCAGTGGGTAAGTTCGGATCTTCAGGAGAGTCTTCTTGCTTGTAAGTAAGTTGCAGCTGTCCGGAATGAGAAAATATTAACTTAAATATTTTCGAAAATATTTCTAATACACACAAATAATATTCTCAAGGGCAAAAACGGACAAGAAAAAAGAAAACAGAGTCATGTTGCCCTGAGAAGTAGATTCCAAACTTGAAAATAAATCCAAATAGCAAATCCTCACGAATGCTTAAATACAACCCAGTTTTTGGTATGGAAAGTTATTGAGAATATACTAACCAGTGGCTCATTCGGTACCATAACCACTCTAGGTGCCTCCCTAATATACTCTTCCATTGTATTAAGAAATGACTGTGGAGGCTGGAAGTGCATAACAAGGCATAAAATAGGAAAACATAAGTTCATACAGTAGTTTTTTTAAGAACAAGAAACAAGAATCGCTATAATACACTATCATTACCTCTCTTAAAACAGGAAACTGGAAATTCCGAGCAAGTTCTAACCCTTTGCAAATATCATAGAAATCAGACAGGCTTGCTGCCTGCAGTAAGGTAAAGGCAAGAAAAATAAGCCTGAATTCCTAATGGTGTACCTCAGCTAATATAAATAAGGTTGGAGAAATTTGGAGGGAAAACAACTAAAAATGTTGATGGAAGACAAGAAAATCATCGAAAAAGATAACTATCATATTTAAACACAAAAATGAGTTCAAAAGTACCTGTTGGCCAGCTCTTTTATAGATATCAAGGGCTTTGATAGCTTCATGTCTTGGCATCTCAAAAAACTGTAGGAAATAACTTTATTGTTACCAATGCACTGTATGTATCTGTGTCTACAATTCTTGCTTACTAACAAACTTACCTTGTCAACGAGATTTATAATACCGTCATTAATAGCACAATAGATTTTAAAGCTCTCTTTCAATACCTGAAATAGCATGCCACGGCATTATCAAGACTGGAAATAAAGCTTTCTTAAGTAAAAAGTATCCTTTGAGAACAGAAAAAAAGAGAGAATTTTTAAAACTCTTTCCACATAAGGCAAGATACATCCATAAAAGAACAAAAATATGGCCTTTGCCCATATCTACTGTGTTATCCTTGTCCTTACATATTAAAACATGGAGAAAGTGGAGAGGGTGACAGGTGAAATAACAAAATAAAAGATATCCAAGTTTTATTTAAATCCTAAGCCATTGCTTTTACGGCATTCAACCATAGAGTTTTTCCTCCCTGCTTAAAACCATCATGGCCTAGCAGTTGGCAATGTTACTTTCCTAAGTTTTGTCAAAATTGAAACAATTGACCATGTCAGATTATAAAGGCAGTTAAATAACCAATGATCGTGATTTTCTTCCATCTTTTGCGAAGACCTCAACAACTGGGACTTAGCAACTTGGACATCTCTTTTTGACTCTTCCAGCAGTAGATAATACTTACTTGACGGATGGTACAGGCAAAAAACTTAATTTCTTCAGACTCTTCCTTACAAATAGCCGAGGAAAATTTGCCACTTAGTGCAAGTTTGGTGTGTCCAGCAAATCAAAGAATAAATATTTTGAGAATTGAGTGCTACAACTAGATTTTCCCATCTGGGTGATTTCCTATCAAACACATGAAAAAGGTCCCCTCAAGATCCCTTATTCGGATTCGGTAAGACTACTCAAAGTTAGTCTCCAACTCCAAGGATCCTCCTCCCAAGCATGTTTTATTGTAATATATTCTGAATCCGAGACCACAGAAGTTTGGAAATCAATCAAATAAAGCTTCATCCCCAATCCTTTATATCTTTCCAAGCTGATCTTACACCCTGTCAACCAATTTAAGGGTAGAGAATCTCTAAATGTACTGCATTTTATGCAATGTTGCTCCAAGGACACAATCCCGAGACTGCTTTCCTCTCTTTTTGAATACCCTAGTTCCTCTTTCCATAGATACTTGGAATTTAGTTCGGGATGTCATTTTCATTTTTCCCCTTAAACATTATGCCAAGCCTTCAAACCAGAATGTCCCTATTCCTAATGTTATTTGCTCTTTGGTAACTTCTACCTAGAATCAAGCTTTTGAAAAACCAGTAGAAAAATATAAAACGTCAAAACTTTATTCCTGCTCCTTGTAAATGACATTAAACTCTATTTAAACAGGAACAGTTCTAAAGTTTAGAATAAAAGACTTCTCCAGCATTGACTTTTTAATATTATCCAGATTCCACACAATGGTCTTCGACTCTTCGGACACTGAAGGAACTATTTTTTTTTTTAGTACAACATGTAGGGTGGGGGATTGAACTCACAACCTCTTGGTTGGAGATTATGCCAATTACCGTTGAACTATGCTCGCTTTGGCCACTGAGGGAACTATTCTGTTACTAAGAACATGATATGACAAGCTTAGGTGTTTAAGCGGTTCACATTTTACTCGACAATTGATTCATGAAAAATTCAAAAGAAAATGAAAATATCTTCCTAAAATAGATACTCCCATCCTTATCTGCAAGCACAATGCAAGTTATTATAAGTAGAGAAATTCAGCATACCAGTGCGAGGGCATACTGTATAACATAATTCCCAATAGCTGCTCCTTCAGGCTGTAATTTTAACATCAAGTCGTTTTCATGTTTATAGAAGGTCAAAGTAAAAAATTTTACAAAATAAAGCCATATTCTAAAGAAGAAAGTTATTATGAGTATCAAGCAAAAGCGGAAGATTCAAAGGTGTCAGAAAGATACCCTGCAACCAATAAGACGATACAACAGCTGTTGCAAAGCAGGCAAATGTTCCAACAGTTCTTCACTGTCAAGTTCCCTAGTTCTGCTATAGCCCTGCCAATGGAAGAAACCATGAATGAGAATCCATGAAGTGCAAACACTCATTAGACACTCCAAAACACATAATTTAGTTTGTACTTTTTTTTTTTGGTACAACCTCAGATGCATCAAGACATGCTTGTCTTTGATTAAAACCCAAAAGTATTACATAAGGAACTAAGAAATGAAACAAAAGGTACAAACCTGTAGAAAGTGTTATCAGTATCACCAACAAAGCTTACACGCATTTATATGCTTAATAAAAAAGTTTCGATCTATTTCATTCTCAATTTATTGTTTTTGTCCTATATTACTATTTATGTTCATTTATTTATTAAATAAAAGTTTAAACACTTTAGTTCATGTGTCTAATAATTGTTTGTCAGATGTTCACGAGTGTCAATATGTGTTTATTATGTACAATGATGCATCTTTGTTATATGTTTTACAAGTGTTCAACATGCGCCCAATAAGTGTAGATTCATATTCAATTTGTTCAACTACTGGTCGATGCATGTCTATTGTGCTAATAAGTGTCCAACATATGTCTAACAAGTGTCAAAGTGTCAAGCACGCACACATTGCCCAAACTAAAGTGTTCATGTTTCATAGGTTTTTTGGTGGACTTCAATACACAAGAAGGTTTTTTGTAATTACATTTTGTTTTTTATTATGCAAGATTGGAAAGCTGTAATTAGATAGTCTTGAGGGGAGGGTTCTCTCTACCCTCCACCATTAGGTTGTCTCCCCCATTTTTTGGGCTCTTTCTTTGGTAATATACATCTTTGTTTCTTATCAAAAAAAAAAAAAAATGTTTCGTAGGTGTGATATGGAAAATTGACTCTCATTTAATTGGTACTTGCATGCTTATCTGCCTACTTTTTTCCTCATTTTCATTGCTCCACAATCAATTTCTAAAAATAATGGATAAGCTCATTGTAAATCTTCTCTAGGAAATAATCCCACATCTAATGGTGGTTGCCACCAAGTCAATTAAAAATGGAAAGTTGTCACTCTTCTAAGGGACCAAGGCTAACACAAGAAAAACAAGAGAGAAAATTCTTTCTTCATGAAATGACTTTAGATGTGTTTTAATAATTCAAACAACATGAGGAAGGAGGTTATTTCCAGAAAATATGAGGATTCATTCATTGGAAGCATTCCTCATATATGTCATTTTCTAAGCATCATGAGCTTCTAGAAGCAAATATCACTTTCTAAATCTCATGATCTCTATACAAGGTCTAGTGTCAAAGGCAAGACTTGCGCTTTTTTTTGGCACCATGATCCCCAATATCCCAAAATTCGCAATCCATGAAAATGTTTAAGTAAACAATGCTCGTGGCTTGAAGAATTATTACTAGGACCATCAACTTCAAAAATGATCTTCTTGAGAGGGAATTTAATGTACGGTTTCGACTTTTTGATCTTATTGATGGAATTGCTATTACATCGGGAAGACACTCTAGAATTTGGCTCTTGGAGGATTCTGATACCTTCACAATTAAATCTTTCTTCAACCACCTCTTTTTTTTAACAAGATACGAACTTTTCATTGATAAATGAAAAGGAACAAAATTGTTCAAGGATACAAACTTCTAATAGGAGTGAAAAGAGAAAGCATAAAAATAGAACAAAACTACAAAGGAGTTATAAAGGTCTTCAAATTCATACAAATCAAATTAGGAGAATAGGGAAAGAAAGTATTGAAAAGAGCACACCATTGAGAAGCTTTAAATTTGGCAATACTGAAGTTGACTAACGGCTGGAATCCTTGAATATCCTTTGATTCCTTTCAAACCATAACTCTGAAATAATTGCCTTAAAACCATTAATCCATAGCAGATTAGCTTTAGGCTCCAATCTAACTCAATTGAGAATCTGGAAAATGTTTCTAGCAGCCACACAGTCCCAAATCCAAGCCAAATTGAACATCTGGAAGAAGGAAAACCAACGGGCAGAAGCATATGGGCAGAAGAAAAACATATGATTCAAGTTCTCACCCTGTTCAGCACATAAAAAACAAATGGATGGCTGTAAATCCATATTAGGGGACTTCTTTAGTAGAATCTCAGCTGTATTAACCTTGCCATGTAGGAGAATCCAAATTAACATGTTTACACGTTTCCAAAGAGAAGATAAATGAGCTTTTGACAATCGCAAATCAGCTCCTCCAAGCTTACTAAGAGAGGAAACTGAGAAAAGTCCCGAATTTCCCAAGCTCCATCGACGAGCATCACTTTAAAGACTAACCGTAGAAATACATGATAGCAACTCCAAAAACTCTACAAACTCTTCATCTTTCAATGCCCTTCTGGTAACAATATTCCAAGAAGAGGACTCCCTATCCCAAGCATCCGAAACCGAAGTAAAGGGAGACGACGAGATATCATAAATAGAAGGAAATATGACCATGAGAGGAGATTCACCAATCCACAAATGATGCCAAAAAAGTGTTCTGGACCGTTTCCTAATTTGAAAAGAGAGAATTTCTCCACCTTGAACCAATGATCATTGATTTTGTTCCAAGGACTACAGCCCGAACCATGAATTCTAGGCATCGCATTCCAATTAAAACAAAGTACCTCTTAAAGGAGTCAATTTTAGAAATCCTTCATTCTTAAAAATGCAAATTCCTTTTTTGGTCTGTCTATCCTGGCGGTAACAACAAAAGTTATAAACCTTGGTTCCTACCTCAATCCAGATTGGCGTTGTAAGAGCAGTGAAAACCATCTTTTCCTATATCCAATCCCTACACTTCAAACATTCTGGGTAACTTATAGGGGTAAAAGAAAACCTTCTGGGTAACCATCTTTTCCTATCTCCAACTCCCTTATCACCCTAACAGAGAAAGATTTTTGTGGTCACCACTTAAAGGGGTAAAAGAAAACCTTATGGAAAGAAATTTTAAGGGTCAGGTGATGGCGTGAAATAGGGGGATTTATGGTTATTCCAAAATTAGGGTCAAAATAAAAATAGAGAGATAATAGGTTTTGTGCGTTGAGCAGCAAATAGAGTTGTGTTGGGGAAGCAAGTATTAGGCTGCTTTTTGGTTGAGAGAGTGCATCATGCAACCACCAAATTTTATAGGCTTTATAGGCGTAATGAGTATGACCAGGCTTGTTTTAAAGAGTGGGATTTCTGGGTATTTTCCAGCCAAACTCGAGTCAATAAAATAAAGAGGAAAACGGAAAGCTATGTAGATGGAATTCCCCCAAAAAAGGGGAGGAAAAAGAAAAGAAAGAAGGAAAAACAAGCATTGCCATAATGCCACCTTTTATGGGTTTTCTTCCACTTCCTCCAATAATTTTTTCAAATTTGCTTCAAGGGAACCCACTGATCAACCACATCTTCAAGATAATGTGTGTTTCAAGGGCAAAGTAATGTTAGGCATATTAGTAGGAAAATATTAGGAATATCATTAGGATTTTAGAGACATGTTATCCCTTAGTTAAGGAATTAGTTAGTAGAGTGATTCTAAATAGAGTAGGTTAAGGGGTTTGAAGGAAGAATTTTGAAGAGAGGCTTTACCAGGAAGGGTTTGAAAGTATATATTTCTTTAGTCTGTTCTAATACAAATGAAACTGAATTGTTTTGGTTCCAGCCGGTACAGAGATAGACCCAATGCATCGACGATTAAGGAAAAAGGAAGAATTCTTTGCCAAACTTTGTCATTTCTATTGATACTGCCTAAACAGTAAGCCCAACAAAAACCTTACATTTCTCTAAAAAAGCAGCCATTCAAAGAATCTAACAAAAATCAGGCTGTAATACCTGGATATATGTTAGAAAAAGTTAAGCAAGCATTTAGCCGAGAATAACATAGAAATTAGGATTTTAGCATTGGAAGTGGAACTCTCGTAACTTAAGGATGAAAATAGGTTTCTCAGTTCCCTACTCCCTTGATTTTTCCCCTTTATTAAGGATTACTCCCTTGTTTGCTATTTGGAGTCAACCTAATGCGGATGTTCAGTTTTGCCTAGGCTAAAATGGAGGTTCCCCCAATTAATATCCTCACTAAGGTCCTCTTGACCATCTAGAGTCGATGGAAAAAACTGTCATTAAGCCAAACTTCACCTCCAGTAAACTAAATCAGCTTCCACCTCATTAAAGGCAACCATATTCAAAATTTATGGAAGAAATATTTATGGTGAAATTGGGACGTTTATAATAAGAAATCTATCATCACATTATTTTTAATGATAGCTAAAAGATATGCATCTTTCACAGTATGTAGCTAAAAAAACTGTTATAACTCACTCAAACATGTACCAAGCAAGAGGCCATGTGAATTAACAAAAATTCTTCAATACAATACCTTCTCCTGACCCTGAGCAGGTCTTGGCAGACGTTCAGATTCAATGTCATACTTTAGTATCCTGAAACATTCAAGTCGCTCCTCTAAAAACAATGCATATGTACGTACCCAAGCAGAGCAATCCCAAGCTATTAAAAAGATATATGTATCAGTCATTTATTATTATTGACTACACAATTAGAGTATGATTTGTATGAATCATAGAAAACTAATAGCTGAGAATCTCAAAAAGTTACCAATAGGACTTGAATCATCCTTAAAATTAGACAGTTGGAGAATTCGGGCTCTTTGTGTAAAATTCAGAAGTTCCTCCCTAAATGTTGGATCACCCTCCCTCAAGGTCCTATGTATGACTATTAAAGTTTTCAGAGCCACCTGTAAAACATGAAGAAACTTATAAAGTGTATGCCAAAAGAAATGAAGTCAAAAGTATCAATAGACAATGTAAAAAGAGACGCAAAGGATTAAATAAATCTAGACAAAATCTGAGGACAATGGTCAGCTGTTAACATTGCATTGTGACATTCATTCCACTGAAAATCATGGATCAGTCAGTATCACATTTGTCAAAATAACTGAGATACAAACATTTGGTTTTGAGGACCGGATAAGACCTGAATCTTCAGTCCACAGAGGTCCTACTTCATTACCAGTAAATCGATGAAATCCTAGAAATATGAAACAAAAACTTCAAAAAAAAGACTCAGCTAATAATGGGATAGATCAAGGAACCAAAAGGTTTTGTATTTTAGCATAACAGATGGAAATGAACTTACTAGAAACACTGACAAATTGACAGAAAGTTCAAAATTCCCCTTCAAGTAGTAACATTCAAAATAAGGAAAACAAAATTGTACATGGCTGTTGAGCAACATACAGATGATGCAAAAAAAATTGAGCAACATTCACAGAGTAATTCAACCCAAGGTGAACAATATTCGTACCGTCCAATTCCGCGTCTTGGACAAGCGTCGAGCGAGCGCATGAATGCAATAAGCAACATCAGCTCGCGGTCTAATCGCCGAAGTAGCAACCAGAATTTCTGAAACAAAAACAGAAAATCAAATTTCTGCCTCAAAAGAAACAACCCAGATCTGGCAACAGCAATCACTCACTCCTGAGATGCCTCTCTTTTGGCGGGCACTCGACGTGGTTAGTAGCTTTGACTATCGCCACATCCAAATCCTAAACTCAGACCAGAATCCCGCATAATAAGATAATATGGAAAAACCAACAAACCGGATCAAACACGATCGATAAAATCCAAAAAAAAAAAAACCTAATAATATAGCGCATAAGAAGAAGAAGAATAAAAAAGAAAAGAAAAGAATCCAAGAATACCGCGTAGTCGCTGTTGACATGGGCAAGGCCGACTTTGGTAGAATCCTTGAGAGCGCCATAGGCTTTCCGCCATGTCTGAAGCGTGGCCATGAATTTGTAACACTCTTCAGATCTCTCTCTCTCTCTCCGAAGATTAAGAGAGAGACGTGTTTCGCAGGCCTCGATTCTCTGATTCAGAGGTTTCTCTCTCTGTGATCCAACGAAGAACAGGAGGGATTCTTCAGCGGAGAGGAAGATTGAGGGGAGGAATTTTTACTTTCCTTTTTTTTCTCTCTCTTTTTTGGAATTTGAACTCCGATTTTGGAGAAAACAGATTCCAATTTCTGACATGTGTTGGGGATGGCGTGGATGGCCCCATGGTTCGGTATATCATACGTGTCATCATCATTATTTTTTATTTTTTAGAAACTTTGTTTTTGTAATAATAATTATTATGGACATTCATTTTTCATATATAAAATGGTACTAATTTGACTTCGTTATTAATTTCAAGAAAATAAAATTTGACTCCGTTACTCTTTAAATAATGAATACTACATCCACGCTCAATCTAAAAATATATCTTATTTCTGGTATTCGAATCCTACACTTATTATTGTACTAAAAAAGTTTTTTCGATAAAAAATCTACATATATATCCTCCTCACCTGATAATAAGTTAAAATAATATTTTTATCTCACTACTTTTTTAGATTTTGTTATTTTAGCTCATGTATTCTTAATTTTAGTTTATTTTAATTTCTATATTTTTAAAAATATATATATATATATTGTGTTGGGCTCTTATACTTTATAAAAAATAACTTTTTTTTATCTTTGTTTCCAAAATTTTGTACAAAGGAAATGATCTTTAAATAGAAATGAAAGAATCCGCAGAACCAAAAGTGACTATAGTCTACGACCAGATGAAAGAATCATTGGGAGCTCGTATGAGAGTTGGTTTAACTGCCCTAACTATGGTGAAGTAGTTGTGACAACCTTACTTAAGGCATATTTGAGAGTGATTTTAGCATTGCTAAAATTACTTTTACTCACGCCAAAATCACTTCCATTTTAAAATAAAATGTTTGACAATGACTCAAAAGTGATTTGGATTCATTCTAAGGGTGTGTGGTTTGGGAGTGGTGGTAGAATAAATGATTTATAAAAAAAAAATTCAAACATAATTGATTTTCCAAAATCAGCATCAAATGATACCTTAAAAATCAATTAAAATGATTTTTAAGCTCTCTTAAAATCAATTTTCTAATTGTCAAACATGATCAATAGAAATGGAATTGATTTTGACAAATGACAAAAGTAATTTTAGTCATGCCAAAATCACTATCAAACATACCCTAAGTGAATCTCGATCAATCATTTGGAGGGTGATTCTCCAAGTGATTTTTAACCCAAAAAAAAACAATAAGAAAATTAATTTTTAAAATAGTTATTGTTCTCATTTTCAAAATTACCTTTCCTCTCTTATATCTCTAAAATTTCTCCCTCTAAGGTTTTTGTGTGTAACTTTTGTCAAAATTTTCTATAAACTTTAAATATTAATCGTTAAAAATCATTTTTAATTATATAAAAATTCCTCGAAAAAAAGTTTTAATCAAACATTAAAATAATTAGCTCAAACTTATTCAACTCTAACCCTAAAAAACTTTAGATTTAAGTGGTTCTTGACATTAATTTTTAACTTTCGATAAAATTTTGGGATAATTGCATAAAAGACTCATGAACTAACTATAAAGGGATGTTTCATTCGCAGGTTCACATCTTAAACCTTGGGATGTTAAGTTATGGGTAGATTTGGGAAAGTTGTGTAGGCTATTTTTCAGTATATTATGAATCTCTGTAGCTATTTGTGGTGTCGGGTTGTGTAGTAAGTTTGAAATTAAAAAAACAAGTATTATAAAAAAAAACAAGTCTGAAATTAAACATAATTAAAAAGGCAATTTTTAAACCTGTGTTTGAAATTCATGTTCATTGGCCCTCGACCCAAAATTAAATTGAATTTTCTAAAATTTTTTTATTTTTATTATCAAATATTATCAAAATTAGAAACATAAATATTAAGGGTCCGTCTTTGGTTTTTTATTTTTCTGTTTTTTGTTTTTTGTTTTTAATTTTTTGTTTAAAAAAAACATACATATTTGATAACTGGTTTTTGTTTTTGTTTTAAAAAAAAAGAAAATCAAAGTACGGTAACCATTTTTAGTTTTCTGTTTTAAAAAGTTAGAAAATTTAAAATATATATTAGAGAAAGAAAATTCTATATAGAGTAGGGATGACAATGGTGTGGGATGGGAGTGAGGATGTCCTCTATCATTCGCGTGCTCGTAGAAATTTTTTTCCTCCGTCTTCACCTCGTTTTTCAGTTCGGGAATCGAGATCCAAGTTAAATAATCCTTATTTGTGGACGAGGAATTCACGAGAAAACTTATCGATTTTATAATTAATTTTAATTATTTTTAGAATTTAAAAAATAAAAAGTGTAATCAATATATATTAATTATTTTTAGAATTATTATTTACTAGTGTAAATAATTAGTTTTAAAAAATATTTAATATTTTATTCACAATTTAGTAATATATGTCAATAAAATATATATTAATTATTTAAAAAATAGATCGGGTCTTATTTTTAATCTCTTTAGCACGAATATCATTAATAATCTATTTAGTCTTATGATCAACATTTTACTCTATAATTATATCATGTGTATCAAGACCATTCATGTTATTTCGATAAAGAGAATGTTCAACATTAGTATTGAAAATATTAAACTTTACAATATCTTCATCTAATTCTATTGAAAAAGTGCCTCCATCCACATCTACTTCGTTTTAGCAATTTCATAAATGGACGTCCCAACAGAATGGAGGCTAACTTTGTTGAAGGGTTACTGCCTATTTCTAAAATATTAAAGTCAACAGGAAACGTGAGCTTATTAACCTGCATTAAGATATCCTTAACAACTCTGAGTGGGTTAATGTAAGAATGATCAGCTAATTGAACCACTACACCAGTCTTTTGTAAGTCTTTCTGATGGGATGTGAATACCGGAGCGGAAGCGGATCATCGTTCATGAATTTTTTAGAAACAAAATCAAATGTGCAAGAATAAGAAATACATGGAAAACTTACATTTGAAGAACTGTTCTTCAACGATTCAATCTCCTGAACATCACCAAATGATCTTCTGTGCTATCCTCTGGGTACGAGATCGGGCTTGTAGGAACTTTGATTTGGAACAAGAGGGAGAATTGAGAGAGAGAACTTGATTGAGAGAGAATTCTTGCTCTTATAGGGGAAGAACCAATATACAGAACTAGTTTAAACAAAAGTGACGTGGGGTAACTCCCCACGTCACAACTTCCCACTCCTGCGATTTTGGAGGGGAGTTTTTAATTAAACTTAATAATTAATTAATATAATTATCAATCTAATTAATAATTAATTAACTTAATTATTAATAAAATAAAATAAATTATTAATTATTAATCTAATAAATAAATAATTAATTAAATCTAATATTAATTAAATAAATAATTAACAATTAATTATTTAAAATTTAATTAAATATCACATATTTAATTAACCCCATATA
This sequence comes from Momordica charantia, assembly GCF_013281855.1. Classification (NCBI taxonomy): domain Eukaryota; kingdom Viridiplantae; phylum Streptophyta; class Magnoliopsida; order Cucurbitales; family Cucurbitaceae; genus Momordica; species Momordica charantia. The sequence continues at coordinate 23,267,471 of NW_028275167.1, read as the reverse complement.
TTTGAATCTTATTCAAATGCATCTCTCGTATAACCTATAGTCATAATGTACATCTTATGCACATTATTTTTAACCTATAGTTTTAATATGAATCTTATTCATATTAATTTTTATTTGAATCTCATTCAAATAATATCTCTCATAATATATAGTTTATATTATGATGTATCAATATACATATATTCCCTTGAGCAATTAGAACCGTTCAAATTCTTCCAAAAATTTGATCATCGTTTTACCCGTTATGAGCTAGCAAGGGGACCTAATTGACCTACAGATCAGAAGCTCAACGATATGAGATTAATCGGTCAAACTCATTGATCGAGTTATTCAACATTCGTCGTTAACTATGGGTCACTCCACTAAAGATCCGCAGCTGCACTCTTCTCACTGTAGAATATTTTCGTGTCCACGGATATACAACCATTAATGGCAAGTCAATCATTAACGAGTGCTCGTAACTCGAGTTAGGTCAAATTACCGTTTTACCCCTGAGTTACATCTTGCTCCTTAAATATCATTGCTCCTCTAATGAACAACCCGGTTATGGTCCGACCAATAACCGGAAGTCTCTCTCGAGCCACTGAGAGGGTGGGGCCCCTTGTTCAAGTCCCAGAGTCAGCATTTAAGAGAAGACTCATATACTTCCCTAAGGTTGGGGAGGAGTGAATTCGATCTTGTGAAGTTATGTTCCCAGCTCCCCACTCGGTCTCATCCCCAAAAATGGTAGGAATGTTGAGTCGACGACTAGGGTCACTCTCACCCATACAGATCAAAGGACGAGCCCTCACGGGTAAGAGTCCATAACTCACTCAGGATTGAAAATGAGTTGTCTGGTCATCTTAAGAAATAGCAATCTGATAGTTAACGGAGTTACATCTAAAGATTGGCTATTTTGCGGTCCGGTCTTATACAAACTCATTTTATAGGATACCCCCCACTCGCATGTCTCCACACAAACAACCTGGATCGAGTCGTCTGTAATATTTACAAAGGGGGTCGTATCCATAATGTTACCAGGATAAGGTACCCAGTCTTATCATATACTATAGACCCTTTAGGTTATTCCCGGAACATTATCCACTTATATATCAGGGGTATATCAAATATATACCCTATAGATATACTGTCCTGGTTACAAGATAATAACCTTGGATGTTTAGTGTATTAGATTTTGGACAATGCAATGCTATGAATTCAATAACAAATTGATTGAATAAAACTTTATTGAATATAAATTTGTTTTTACATAAATACAAACTACGAGTTTAGGGCAACACACCCAATACTTTCAACTTTAACTTTTGATAAATGGAAAATGGCATGATATTTACGGAAGCTCCTAAATCTAACATGACATGTTCAATTTTGTTATTATTAATCACACAAGGTAATGAAAACATACCTGGATCCTTGCATTTTTTTGGTAAGTTATTTTTCATGATAGCTGATAGATTCTTACATACATCTACTTTCTTATTTTCATTCTCTTCCTTTTTTTGTTCGATAAACCTGCTAGGAAAAGGAAGTAATAGAGTGCAAGATGAAAGAGATAAAGGAGGATCAAATTTTATTCCGCGTGATACGTTAGGAGAAGTTTCTCTCTTTTCTTCGCTCAACTCATTCTCCTTGAGTGGAATTGATACTGGAGGAATATCCTCTTCATTTCTCAGCATAATCGCAATAACGTTCTCCACTTGATTCACTTTTGGATTTACTTTTGTTTGTAAGGGTAACCTTCCAGAACTTTGAGCTTCCAATCTACTCACTAATGTAGCCAGTTGGGTAATTTGGTTGCCAAATTTTGCATACCAACCCTTGTTTCCTGTTGAAATTGAAGAGTACTATTAGCAAGATTTTTAACAATTTCCTCTAGAGACATATATAAGTTTGAAGCTTGAGTTTACGTAGGAGGTGGAGGTGGTCTAATGAAGTTTTGATTCCCATAGCTTAGATTTGGATGGTCTCTCCATCTAGGATTATAATGATTGGCATATGGATCATAGTTTCTTTGTGGAAGTCCAGGAAATCTCCCTATAGCATTGGCCTCCTAAATGGAATCTTGTTGAAATTGAGGGTATGTATTTGTAGGATGTCCTTGAAGTGCGTACATTTCATGTGGTTTTTCTCCTACAACAATTTGACGAACTAAAACAGTTAGATCAGATATTTGACTTTTAAGTTCACTTACCTCGTTGACTTGTGTAACAAATTCTCTTGTTCTAAATCCAAATTGTTGGGAGTTTTCAGCCTGTTTGAAATTAGTTGCTTGGTTACTTTTGGTGTCTTGTCTACCAAAGCTCCTCCACTAGCTACATTGATCATAATCCTATCCATTGGTAATAATCCTTCGTAAAAATATTGGATGAGGTGTTGATCACTGATTTGATAGTGGGGCAAACTAGCACACAATCTCTTAAATCATTCTCAGTACTCATATAATGTCTCCCCAGCGATTTGCGAGATTCCATAAATTTCCTTTCTAATATTTGTAGCTCGTGAGCAGGAAAGAATTTATCTAGGAATAGTCTTTTCATCTCATTCCATATTGTGATTGATACAGAAGGTAGATACTAGAGTCAATCTTTTGCTTGATCCTTTAAAGAAAAGGGAAAAGCTCTAAGGTTGATTTGCTCATCAGTCACTCCATGTGGCTTCATTCCAGAGCATACAATATGGAATTCTTTCAAATGTTTATGAGGATCTTCACCTGCACATCCACGAAAAATAGGAAGTAAGTGTATTAATCCAAATTTTTATTCAAAATCATTTTCAATATTTGGAAAAGATATGGAAAGAGGTTGTTGATTCAAATCTGGTGTTGCAAGCTGTTTTAGTGTTCTATCTGCCATTTCTTCATTGAATTCCAAACATCGTCTTCTCTCCCCTCTTAACTGGTACAATGTCCTTTCAATTTCAGGATCAAATTGTAGTTCTATATTTTGAGAAAAACGAGTCATAAACAGTTAAATTGAACAATGAGAAAATAATAATGATTCCCCGATAACGGTGCCAATTTTGGTAAGGGTTGTCGAGACCCTCCAAAATAATTATTGATTTTACTAAATCTAACTTGTAGAAGTAGTGCGACCAGGTCGAATCCCAATGGAACCAATGAAATTAATTTCTGAAAGTAAAAAAATTGGGGGGTTCTGAATTTAAATTTTTAAATTTAAATAGATAAACTAAAAGGAAAACGAAAGTCAATCTTACCAAACTTCCAATCCAAATGTGTGATTTTCATCAAATTATAATCTTGATCATAGGCTTTACACAAAATTAGTTTCTTGATTCAAGAACTTAGTCGACTTACTCGGAAAACCGTGGTGAGTTTTAATTCTCCTAATTTAATTAATTTAATTAGACTAAGCATCAAAATTAAATCTTATTAATTAATCAACTGGGTACGATAGCATTCCATATTAATCAAAGAATAGCATTAAGGATAACAAAAATGACTAAACCAAAATCAATTAATTTGAGATAACTACAAGTTCATTAATTTTGTCTCTTTGTTTCCCTAAAGTCTATCAAGCTATGTAAACATGGAAAAGTCATAAAAACACACACATAAGCCAACTCCTTGCTACTTATTTCAATTATTGATGACAATTACGGATGAGTTACGGATCACAAACTCATGGATAGCAGTAGAATAATTAATATGAAATAAGGCGTCAATTTAATTAATATAAATTGTTCATAAATAATAAGAACAAGAAAGAAAGAATATTTGAAAAAGAAGAAATCTCTATCTAACTTGAGCCTCACAAGCTTACAATCAGACTTGAATTACCCTTGAATTGGAAAAATTAAAGTCTCACTCATGGTAGAGGGGGAAAGTAAGGCTTCTCTATTTATAGGATTAATGTTATCGAGATGAATTATTTCTAATAAGGAATTCATAACTAATTGGAATTCCTAACTAATTGGGAAGATACCATTTAAAAGAAAACAATTTAAATAAAAGACTTATTATGTTTCCTACTTTGATTATATCTCTTTCTGCGTCCCTCCATAATAATTAGGTTTGTATTTTATTCGTTGGTGAAGTCTGCATTATCCTCTAAAATTGCGCTTTTAAATTGTTACTCTTGAACATCTTCAATCTGCCACAAAATAATAAATTATAATTAAATTCAAATATTTAAACATAATAAATTAATAAAATGTAAAAGAAATATATTAAATATGGGAGTATTTTTCATCTCGAAATTTTTAATATAAGGTGATCCAGCTAACTGCAAGGAAGGGAACTACGCCCATTACAGGAAGGTTGTAGCTCCATGTCACCTAAAATGTATAAAACATCACTAGATATACTTTCAAACTGAGGATGCGTTTTTGGGAATGATGTTGACATGACTAAAATCACTTTTGTCACTCTCAAAATCACTTTCTTTTCCACTGATCATGTTTGACAAATTAAAAAAATGATTTTAGGAAAGTTTAAAATTACTCTAAATTGATTTTAAGGTATCACTCAGATGTTGATTTTGAAAAATCAATTATACTTAAATCTTTTTTTTTTTTTTCAAAATCACTAATTCTACCATCATTTCCAAACACACCCTAAAATCATATAGGTCCGTTTGGTAATATTCCTGTCTATTGTTTCTTGTTTTCTCATTTCCAATTTTTGAGAAACATAAGCGTTTTTGTAATTGTTTTTATTTCTTGTTTTTCATTTTTAAAAAAACGTTTCCAAAATTGATCATTTTTAAAAAACATTTCAAAAAGTGATCATTTAAAAAATAGTATTTCCAAAATTTATCATTAAAAAAAGAGCGTTTCTAAAATTGACTAATCATGATTTCAAACAACAAAATCAAGTTACCTCCAAAGGCGGCCCCGTTGATAAGGGCTTGAGATATTTTGATCATACCGATCTAGAGATCTCAAGTTTGAACATTAGGGTGAGCTTAATACAAATATATCCTTGATGTCTCTTGCATCGGTGCCTCTTGATTATAAAATAAAAAAACAACAAAATCAAGTTTCTTGTGTATGTCTATCGCTTTTAGAAATATTATTTTATCACGCTTTTGACATTTTTTTTAAAACAATCACGCTTTTGACTTATAAAATGTACAATAAATATAAAAAACATATAACATACCAATTATGAATATTTAATTTAAAAATAAATTTTCATACAAAACTTATACTTTTTCTAATTTTAAAGAACGGAAGCAAGAAATATATATTTTTCCTTCTGTAAATAAAAAGAAATATATTTTTCCATGACATTTTGTCAGTATACATACCTTAACGAATTGATAATGAGAGTTATTTTTAATCAAAAGATGATGAATGATCATGATCTCCGGAAAAAAAAAAATAATAATAATAAAAGCTCCCCTTACCTAATGATTCATAATTGTGGACTAAAAAAAAAAAGAACACACATCTCAATGGATAAAGAAGATATTTTGGTAATTTGGTTCAAATATGATTCGCGAAATTAAAGATTACTCATACCTCATACCGCCATGGCTTTTGCATTGGCTTCCTTCTCCTGCATTTCTGTGACCAAAAATGTTGCTCTCGCCTCTCTCAATGGCAGCGACGACTCGCACTCTCCTTCTCCCAAACCCAATGGCACCGCCGACACCATTCCGATCAAGAATTCACCGCACCGCCGCCTGCCAAAACCGCGCCGCCCCTCCGTCATTGAAATCGAACGCGCTATTGGCGCCGGAAGGTTCAGAGACGCCGACCCTAGGCAAGTCTCACAATTCCTCTCTCTACTACATTAGCTGTTCCGTTCTACTAAAATATGAGATGGTGGATTTGGGGGAGGGGATAATTTGTGGTGTGCAATGCAAATTTTTTTGATTCTCAGGGATTTGGAAGAAGATAGGAAGACTGTATTTGATATGTTTTTACTGAGTTTTACGGAAAAATATGAGGGGCCACTCATGAAAAAGCTTCGTGAGACAGGGGAATGGGTAACCAATCAAACTGAAACCAAATTTCAAGCTTCGGGTAAGAATTTTATGTCTATTTTTCAAAACTTGGTTTTGTTCTGTGTTTGTTCATCTTTCTTTTCTTGTTGATGTTTTGAGCATGAGAAAGGATATTATAGACTTATTTGATTGTTTCCTCAAAATTTTGTTGTCTTTTAAGTAATGCAATGAAATATTGGTTTTGTTCTTCTTATACAAAAAAAATGGAATATGTTCATTACACGAGAATTCTGGAATCCAGTTAGAAAATGTAGAGAATGTTAAAGGTTCTTCACACATGCTCGCGAAATTTCAATTTTGAAAGAGTGATTTAGAACTCTGTCCAAATATTCTGCTAAACAACAAACATAAGCTTCTTTCCCTAGAGACATGTAATAAAGTATTTAAACCATCAGATGGATAGGAATGCCTTTGGGTTAATTAGGATTATTAATGAGATAGTAAGTATATACAAGTAATTAGCTAAGGAGTGGGTTAGTTATACATAGATTGAGGGGGAAAGGATGAAGGTAGACAATTGTTAGTCTGGTTTAGGCTTAGGGTCCAAGTACCTCGAATTACTCGGGATAATTGTAGTCACTCTCTCATTCTCTTTCAATCTATTGTAGCTATTTCGACTCTATCATAAACTTCATTGGGAGTGGAGTATCCATGGCTTGTTATGTGTTGTACAAATTAGAAGGCCATTCAACTATAATGTTAGTTGTATTTGGTTTGAATGATCAAATGTCTAATGGATCTTTATAAGGGAAAACTCTCAAAATTGTTGATCTAAAAGAGCCACATTCTTACCAACTTTATTTTCTTTGTACTTCGGTAATTGATCCTCCCATGTAACCACCGTAGAACTTCTCATAAGAATATAAAAACATATCACTCGCTTCCTACATTCTGGCCTGAACCTTTGGGTAGACTCTTTCTTCTCATCCGTGGCACTGAAACAATTTTGTTTTCGAATCAGGTTCTTTTTCAATCTTTAGTAAATTAGGATGATTGAGTCAATGTTGTTGAAGCATAAGGTTGACTTAGAAGCATCTTGGAAGACATGAATTGATGGGTTCACGAACAAAACATAAGACACCGCAAGAGAAAGAAGAATATTGTCTCTTGAATAACTTACTCCGTTACATGGGGACAATAGAAAAAGATAAAAACAAATACTGAAACATGACTACATATATGTCAAATATCTAATAAATTATTGTCCATACATTTAAAAATGCATCATTTCATTAATCTAGAAATACACCAAGTGATTAAACTATCTTATTTCCAAGCTCTCGTTTCCTCTGTTCGGTTACCCTGTGAAAGGTGACATTTACTTTGTCATACTTGTTTGATTTGATTTTAATCTGTAGGAAAATGGTTTCTGCTGTTTACATTTCAATGGCTTCTACCAATTTGGGCATTGTCACTTCTTGTGGCTTCTGGTGTCATTAAGCTACCATTCAGCACTCCATTTCTTGATGAACTTCTTATGTAGCAATAAGGTAAGTGTGTGCATTTACACATTACTGTACAAGACCTTTTGTAAAATTTGTCTTCATCTAATAGGCTATAGCAGTTGCATGTTTTTTAAAATACCGGCAAAATGGCATAAAATAAAGCTCCTCTTAGATATGCTTGAAGAAATAAAATATTATTATATGTTAGATATAATGTTCTTGTATAGATTCATGAACTAAGATATTATTCTATCTTTTACCGTAGTTAAAAGTTAAAAGTTAAAAGAGAAAGTAATTCTTTCTTTTCTGAAGTCTCATGAAATGAGATATTATTTGAAGGTGTAGAAACCCAATTAATTGGTAGTAGAGATATATAACTTAGAAAATAAAAAGGCCCTATAAGAAGTTAATCGTTCCTAAGAAGATTGGTTAAGTAGAAAATAAAAAATGAAGGAATATAGATGATCTTTTCTTTCAAATCAGAACCTATTGAGTTATGGGTTTAGGCTATATAATTATAAGTTTAGTAGATTGTGTCAGATAGGTACTACGTCCTACACATTCAATTTTAACAGTTCCCTATTTATTAAACATTTTTTAAAACTTGCGGACTAAGAAGCACACAGACATGCGATACGGATACGACACAACACGGCACAGTGACACGTCACAATTTCTAAATAAGTAGGACACAATATGCTGGGAACACGTCAAATTTTTTTTTTAATAAAAATATAATGTACATATTTTGACAAATAGTTTTAAAAGTATATTTTTACTGGAAGTAAGTACATCAACATAAAAACTAAATAAATATGATCTGTAGCCATTATTGGTAAAAAAAAAAACTTAATTAAACAGGAAGATATTACAAAACTTTAATATTTAATAAATATTTAATAAAGATAAAAAAAAGTTTATTCAATATTTTAATAAAAAAATTTTGGAAATAGATTTGGAAAACTAAAGTAAGAGAATTTCTTAAAATATTTACAATGGTATGACTGACATGGAAGAAAATAATGCCAGCTAGCTTTCTTTTTGTTGGAAGAATAAATTTACCAATTATCATTCATGGAAAAAAATACTCCATGGAGTGATGACTTCTTCTCTTTAGTCTCTTCTCCTTCTCCTTCTTTTTATTCCTCTTCTTCTTCCACCTCTAGACTTTACTTGTTCCTTTCTTCTTCCTTTTTTGTCACTTTTCGCGGAACAGAAATGGAGAAGAAAATCAAGGTGCAAATGATGTTTGCGGAACCGTGCAAATGAAAATGGGGGAAGCGGAAGGCTGGTGGGTGGAAGAAATGATGGAGAAAATGAAGATGAAAATTGACAGAAATTTTGAAAGAAAAAGCAAAGGGGAACTATGGAGAAGAAGAAAAAGATATCGGGGAGCACAGGAAAATCTAATAAATTGGGTTGGGCTATGGAGTGTGCACTGGAAGACGAGAGAATTTGAAAACTAAATGGGATGCTTATTTATCGTGTCCTGTGCGTGTCACCAACATCAATTAAAAGAAAATTTTAATTAGGACACCTGTAACAGACGGTGTCCGACGTATCGGTGTCGACACTTGACTAATTTTCATGTGTCGGTGCTTCCTAGCTCCTAGAGTTATTAAACACAGAATTGAAGTTTCACGGTCTTAATAGACACAAAATTCAATTTTGTGTTTAATAAGTCCATGAATTTTAGAAAAACATTGAAAAGGTCAGGGACTCATTTGGATACAAAATTGAAAGTTTAGAGATCTATTACACATGAAAATAGAAAGTTTAAAGACTTATTAGGCACTCAGAAACTCATTAGATACTTTTTAAAGTTCGAAAGCATGTTAGATACAGTTTTGAAAGTTCACTAAACTTGCAGGTGGATAGAAGATGGGTTGGTGTAGTTTGTTGAGGTCGTGAGAAATAGGTTGTGATGGTGAAGACATGGAAAACAGAACTGTAGAAGTTTTAAAGGAGGAACCAAGACTCATTGTGCAGCCAAGACGAAGTTGAAAACTTGAAACAGAGCCATTACGAAGCACAGAGGAATGGCCAAAAGAGGAGGCTCTAAAAATGCTAAGGTTAGATGGATTATCCATCTAATGTAATATAATATGTAACTATGGACTCTTAAATGTAGGAACCAGCCAAATTCATAAATTTCATCAAATTTCCTTTCCAACAAAGGAGAGATGTTTCTATGGTTTGAACTTAGACGAAAGAATTTTGAGATTTTAAGGATCTGTTTGGTAACGTTCTCGATGGAACTCTATGAATGTTGATATGGTATCAAGTCTTTCTTATTAGGTTTCTTATCTTTCCAGTGTGGGATTCTTAACACACCTCGTTTAGATGTGCTTCTTTTTGGTTCACCAATCTTGGTCGAATCTCATTTTTGGACTAGATGTTCGTTTGAATTTTTGGGTTATTTATGGGAGTTTTATCTTAAAATCAATTGACAATGAGAGAAGTAACACACTTATATTATAAACCTTGATTAGGTTCGTTATCTTTTCAACGTGGACAAAAATATAGTTGTGTTTGATGATTGTTTATGGTTCCTTTATTGAGAAAAGAAACATAATCATGCCACAATTTTTTGTTTCTTGTTATCTAAAATGTTAAATTAAAAAAAAAAGGTTTTATGTGAAAATAAAATTTCCAAAATTAAGTATTAAAAATTCTTATGCTATATTTAATTTTTTTATACTTTTTATAAGTCAAAAATGATAAAATAATATTTTTATTTATGCTTTGAAAGAAAAAAACTAGAAATATGAAAGAAACTTACGTGGTTTGTTTTATTGTTTATTATTTCTCGTTTTTAGTTTTTAAACTAGAAATATAAGCCTCGGTAACTATTTCTGTTTTTCTTTTTTTAGAAACATTTTAGAAACAACCATTATGTGGTACATGAACTTTTATCGATCTTTATGTAATATTTTAAAATTTGTCCACACTTTTGTATTGAACTAGTAAGAAACATGTGTGGTGTACATGAAATTTCATAGTTTTTATTTCAATGTTTAAAAATATAAAATTTAATTAAATAGTTAAAATTTATAATCTAATTTGATTCTTTTTATCTCTAAATGTTTACCTCACTGAGTTTTTTCGTATTTTCAATGTTTATCTCATACAACAACGTCTCAATAATTCTCATCACCCATTGATGCGATTAGTGTGACTAAATGTATTATTCTTCAATTACTTAAAAAAAAATTCTAAAAAAACACATATTCATAGACTTGTCATTTTTTTCCCAAAACATAACAATACATAAAAGTAAATAAAACTTTGTTTCAATTTCTTATTTGAGTCATTGAAAAATAAAATGACAAAAAAAAAATAGTGAGAGACAGAGATGCGTTCAGGACAGCCGTTCTTTGCCATGTTCGAGTTCCGATCCAATTCCTTGCCCTAGCTCGACGGGAATGCCAACCGCAGCCATGTTCCGATGGATTGCTCCGGCTATTTTCATCACACGATGATCACTTAAGGAGGAGGTCATTGAGAGAGTCCTCGCGGTTATCAAGTGTCATCTCAAGGTAGATCCGTCCAAGGTGATTCGATCTTATCACTCATTTTCCCTTTCCTTTTTCCAGTTGATTGAGTTGTTTGGAAAAAAAAAAATAACTAAAAAAGTTGAATATTCGATCAAACAATCTAACTAAATATAAGAAAACACAAGACATTGATTAAAGGAGAAAATTAACATAGCGAAAGAGAAAAGAAACTCAAGTTTTAATGAAGAAAAAGTTGGGAGAAAGAGTAAGAAAAAACTCTTTATATAGTTGTAGAAAATAAAAAGTTACGAAACTTTTGAAATTCTTTATTAATTATAATTCAAAATAAGTTATAACTTTTCAACATAGAAATAAAGAGACAAAACCCTCCCTATTCTAACTCTTTATATTATATTCTAACCTTTAGGAGGGGGAGTTTATTAGAAAGAGAAAACTAATTTGAGAAAAGTAAAATTTGTAATAATGAAGATTAAATATTTTAAAAGAAATGAAAAAAAAAGGGAAAGTGCCATGGGAGTGAAGAAAAAGGGGAGGGAATGAGAAAATTTTATACTTGAAGGACAAAATTGCTCTCAAAATATTTATGGAATGTTGAAATTAAATGGGTAAAATAGGTGGAAAAAATTTCTCACTATAGCCCATTTTATATATACTATAGATTTATTACCATATATAAGTTAAATTTAATTGAGGTTGCATTTAAAAATTTGAAATCGAGCTTTTCACTTACTCGATTTAAATTTTATTTGGTAAAAAAGATCATTATTTTTTCAAGGAAAAAAGAAATAGGTAACAAACAAAGGAATAATTTTTTAAAATAATTAATACACGATTTACTTGCTGATTCAGCTCCGAATTTCACACGTCAATATGCATAACTTAATTTTGTAAACTTTTTATTTAATTTACAATTTTATTATTATATTATTATTACTTTAAAAGCCACTCTACTTTTATAAGTTTGACACTCCTTTTATCTTTATTTTCTGTTTTTTAAAATTAAGCTAGTTTCACTCATTTATTTATTAAATTTTCTTAAATTGCCTATTTATAAAAAATATTTTTAAGATATAAGTAAAATTTTGAAATTTTAAAAAAATTCAAAATTTTGTATCTATTTTTAAAATTTGGCTAAGAATTCAAATAAACCTAAAAACATGCCCAAAAAAATTGTGATCAAGTAGACTTAATTTAAAAATATAAAACAAATAAATAATTAGTTATTAAATGGGTATATTGAACACTTTTTAAAATGTATTAGTAAGAAACACGTGTAGTGCACGTGAAATTTCATAGTTTTTATTTCAATGTTTAAAAATATAAAAATTAATTAAAATAATTAAAATTTTAATATAATTTGGTCATTTTATCTCTCAATATTTACCTCACCAATTTTTTTTAATATTTTCCATATTTATCTCATAAAATCAACGTCTCAATAATTCTCATCACCTATAACTAAAAAATATTATTATTCAATTACTTAATTTTTTTTTTAAAAAAAGATATTCATGGATTTTTCATCGTTTTTCCCTAAACATAACCATGCATAAAAGTAAATAAAACTTTGTTTTGATTTTTTATTTGAGTAGTTGAAAAATAGAATGATAAAAAAAAAACAAGTATGTCATCTCTTAAACTAGGTAATCAAGTATTCTTTAAATAACAATTATTAACATTGCATTGAAAAAAAATCCTAAAAGTTGAATGTTCAATCAAATAATCTAACTAAATATAAAAAAACACACATTGACTAAAGGGGAAAAACATACCAGAGAAAAGAAGCTAAGTTTTGATGAATAAAAAGTTGGGAGAAAGAGTCAGAAAATATATAGTCGTGGAAAATAAAAGTTAGGAAACTTTTGAAATTTATTATTCATTATAATTAAAAATAAATTATAACTTTTTAATTAATTAAACTTACATATTCTAACTCTTTATATTCTCACTATAAAAAAAATTAATTTGAGAAAAGTGAAATTTGTAGGATCGAGATAAAATATTTTGAAAGAAATGAAAATAAAAAGTGAGAAGTGGCGTGGAGAGAAAGAAGGAAAAAGTGAAAGAGAAAATTTTATATTGATAGACAAAATTATCTCAAAATTAATATGAAAATAATAAAATTAAAAGGATAAAATAAATTTTCTCCCGATAACCTCTTTTATATATAGAATAGATTCCCTTTAAAGTTAAAAATTTAAGATAACATTTATAATATGTCTTTAAATAATCTTTTATTATTTAAATAACCTTTTGTTTGATAAATTTTTCATTAACTATATATAATTTAAATATAAGAAGTTAGATTAAAGTAAAAAACTCTGCTAATTTCTTAAAATTTTGAAAAAACAATTAAAAGTTTCTCTCTTAAAAAGTGAATCAAAAGTCATATCTGTATATTATTTTAAAATGGAAACAAATCTTTTAAATTTCTATGGAAAAAAGTACCTACACCACAATTTTTTCCAATTTTATGATCCAAACCCACTTTTTTTTTTTTTACGGGGAAAAAAGAACTTTTGGCAGAATTTAAAAAGTTTTCCATTTATATTCTGGCTATGATTTATTTTATGAACATTATTTTTTAATGATTTTATTAACACTATTTTGGCACCAAAATTTAAGGTCAAATCGCGTATAAAATCCCACGCTTCTATGCCATTTATAAAACATTAGAAAGAATAGAACGAATTCAAATTATTTTGAAAGGGTGTGAATAAAATAGGTTAAATTCCAAGTTTCGTCTTTCAATTTTAAAAGTGATGTCAAATAAGTTAACTTTAAAAAATATTTAACGGGTCTCTATCGTATGATTTCTAAATTTTAAAATTCATTAAATTTATGTCCAACAGACTTATAAAGTTGAAAAATGTCTCATAAATAAAAAATAAGACATATTAGAAGATTTTTAAAGTTCATATTAGTCACATAACATCGAAATTTTTGACATAAATATTTTTTTGGGAAAAGTGTCTTTCTGATTCCCGATTCTTAAAGTCGTGTTGGATGCTCATTTTATTTTTTGTTTTTTGTTTTTTTTTATTATTAAGCTGGTAACCGTTATTTTAACCCATATATTTCCTTATTTTTTCATAAAAATGTTTTTAAAATGTAAACAAAATTTTGAAAATTAAAAACGTTATTTTGAAAATTTTGTATTTATTTTTGAAATTTGAAAAAAAATTCAAATATTCCTTTAAAGGAACGTAAATAATTATCAAAGAGGGCGGCTTATCCAAATGGAGAGATTTATATATATTTTTAAAATTCAAAATTTAAAGACAAAATCTGCAATCCATCGGAATTCGAGTGGGGGAAGGAATTGTTAATCGAGAGTCGTAATTGGTAGAGGATTTGTAATTGGATTCTTATTTAATGGTTTGTTTTTTCTTCTTTCTTTTACTTTTCCCTCTCTCTTCCTCACACATCTTCTCCCCCTTTGAACTAAGACATGGTCGAGTGGACCAATCTTCCTACTGATCTCCTACTCCAAGTTGCACATTATTTAGATACGTACACCGATTATGTTCGATTTCGAGCAGTTCGTCGATCGTGGGGGCACGTTTTGCCGAGGCAACCCCGACACTCGTACTACAACATCCCATGCCTCATGATTCCCTACCATCCTCACAATGGCAACCTTCGAGGTTTCTACAATGTTTTAAACCAACAAGTTTACTACTTGGAGTTGCCTCAACTTACCAATCAAAAATACATTGGCTCTTCCAAAGGTTGGTTAGTGACTTTGGACAATGGTTTGACATTGCAACTCTTGAATCCTCTTACCAAGTCTCAACTCCAACTCCCTCCCACATCTTCATTTCCTGGCATCATAGGGTATGATCCTAATAATCAAGGAGAAGAGTATACTCTTCTTCGTCCTATGGATAAGATCAATACCAAAAGTCGAGCTCGTGTCCATGGTGAATATATAAGGAAAATTGTTTTGTCCTCTCTCGCCCCTTCAAATGATTTTATGGCTGTCGCCATATATGATTCATCCGACAAGTTGGCTTTTACGAAGTTTGGCGATGATAAATGGACTGCAATTTCTACATCATTGAATAATTTTCATGATTGCATATATTTTGACGGAAAAATTTATGCAGTAAATGTTCTCGGAGACCTAGGGGTCTGTTCCATCGACGACACTCCGACCCAGCTGGTAAACTTGCCCTTAAAACGGCCTAAGTTGGAGGTGACATCTAAGTTGTATATGGTTGAAACAAATGGTGATCTGTTGATGGTTGAAAGGCTTTCAAAGTACATGGCTCTCTTTAATAGAGGTCGGAGATGCTACGGTTACAAGACAATTGGATTCAATTTATTCAAGTTGGATTCCGACGGATGGCTCAAGATTGAGAACTTGGATGGTTGTACTATTTTTTTGGGGTTAAATACTTCCATGTGTATCTCATCCAAAAGTTGTCCCAAGTTAAGAGGTAATCATATTTATTATACATTTGATCACGAAAGGGAACCAGCTCAAGTTATAGGTTCCCATGCTTGCTACGATTTTGGTGTTTTTGACATGACAGATAGAAGTCGTCGATGTTTATGGCATGATGATCCTTCAGATCCATTTGTTTGGCCTCATCCAATATGGGTTGTGCTTAATTCTTATTAATCTTATGCTGTTTATTCACAAATATATATACATATATATTTTGTGTCATTACATAGATTTATTGGCAAAAGTAGTACTAGGTTAGTTTTTTAATCACATTATTTTGGTTAATTATATTGTAAATTGTTTTAATGGTGAGATTGTTATTATTCATTTAAGTAGAAAATGAATTCAAATTTTGCATATGCATTACATACAGATTACAAGTTTTGCTTCCTTTTCTCTAATTAAAAAAATGGATCCTTCTAAACCAAAACATTTATATGGGAGTAATTGCACTATTAATTTTTTTATTAAGAGAAAAACTGAAACTATTAATAAACAAAAAATATATTAGTTCATTACAAATATTCAAGGCAAATTTTTATAGTACAAGAGAATGTATCTATTAAGAAAAGCAAAAATTGGTTAGAACTTAATTTTAAATTGTCAGCTTAAAATTTGAGCGAAATTTTAGTAACAATTCGTCCAAAATCAGTGACCATATTTATTCTCTAATTTTATTATATAACGCTTTGTAGTTTAAAATTTATAATAATTTAATCTCTACCATTAAAAAATTCATAATTAAATATCTATCTTTATCATGTAACAATTTACCCTCTATTATTAAAGAAAAGTACCCGTGGAAAGTGATTTTTAATTTTTTTTAAATGGTAAAAAAGTGCTTTTGACTCATTAATAGTATTTTTTACAACATTTTCAGATAATCAAAGTGATTTGAGTAATTATAAAAACAGATAAAAATTAGTACTTAAAAGTATTTTCATATTTTGTCAAAAAAAAGGCATTTTTATATGAATCATTTAACTAATTTTTTTTATAAAAATACTTATATTAACTCTACTGTAGCACCAAAGTTTCAAGTCAAGTTGTATTACTCTGGAAATTTATAAAACAAACAAATATTCTAGAAGCAAAATTTAAAGTTAGATTGTGCAGTAATTCTATGCCAATTTAACAGGTTTATATCTATTAGTAACGTTCCTATAAGGGTTTTGGAGTCGCCACCAATAATCTAGATTTGCGAAAACAGATTTTGGTTCGGGAGTCTACCAGGGAAGATGTTAGCATCCTACGACTCCCGTTCGAAAATGGTATAGTTGTTTAGTAAAACAATAAGTCATATATTTACCCCCAAGAAACCTACCACTATGCCAACACCACAACATACAATTATATTTCCTTTTCAAAATATAAATCTTTACTTTAAAATTTTGTTTAAAAAAAAAGAAAAATTAAAATTAAAACCAAAAATTAACAAAAAAAAAACTTTTATTTGTTTAGATTTGAAATCCGTATAAAAAAAACTTCCTTAAAACTTATTTAAAAGAAATTCCATTTAAAACAAACTTATTTAAAAAAAATCATATTTAAAACAAACTTATTTAAAAAAATCAGATTTAAAACAAACTGGATATTTAAAACGAACTCATTTAAAAAAGAAATCTTATTATTTTTCAAAACTTATTTAACATATATTTTATTTTAAAATCAAACTTTTACAATTTTCCAATAAAAAACTTTTTGTTTTAAAACACAAATATTTCCTTTTAAACTTACCTTAATTTATCAAGCAAATTTTATTTACAAAATTTTTAGTTTCTTTTTAAAAAACTTGTTTTGAGATTCTTTTGTTTAAAACAAAAAACCCTTTTTTTCCAAAAACGTTTTCTCTTCTTTTAAAAAATATTTTTCTCAAAAAGATTTTTTACTTAAAACAAAACTTTGTTTTCAAAAACAAATTTTACTTAAAAAAAAAAGTACTTTTCAAAATAAAATTTCCTTATTAAAAAAAAGAAAAGAATCATTTCCAAAGAGCATTTTTTTTAAATCACGTAACTGCAGAGAGGAATTTCTTGGTGTGCCCGCGAGTCTGAAGTTGTGAAGGAACACTTGAACTACTGTGCTGGTGGGAGTTGAGTCACCGGAGATTTGTGCGTCGGTTGTAGAGATTGCCGAAATTTCGTGCTATTGCAGATGAGTAGCCCGATTCGTTGTATTATTGTTGTCCGTTGGGATTGTAGAGCTTTGCGTTGGACTATTGTGCTGTAGGTTACCAGAGCTTGTGGTCGTTGGGGGACGTGTACCGTCGGAGTATCATCGTCGGAGGTCGCTGGGCTTGCTTGCCGATGCCGTGGGGTCGTCGGTGTGGGTGAAGAAGAAGAGAAGATGATGGTGGTAAAAAAAAAGATAAAAATAAAGGAGGAGATGGTGAAGGAAGAATGAGAAGATTATGGTGGTGAGAAAGAAGGGAGTGAATGAGATTTTTTTGTCCCTCTTCTTTCTGTGGGTTCTATCCATGATTTGTTTATTGCACTCTCTTAAATACCACTCAACATAACGGTTAGATGGAGGAGTGAAAGAGGAAGAAGAACAGAGGGAGGGGGAGTGTGACAGTGGGAGACTTTTTTACGAACAAAAAATCCAACCAAACGAAAAACTGTTTTTTCAAATTAAAATAAAATCATAATTTAAACAACAACAACAATAATAATATCAAATTCTTTTTAAAACAAAATTTATTTTTGTTAAAATTTAATTAAAACTTTACCTTAAACTTTTGTTAATTAAATAAAACTTAATAAAATAAATAATATATTTTTTTTAAAATAAAAGAGAGTCGGACCAAATACGGTGTCTACATGTTGTGGAACAAATTTGGAAATGAGAGAAAAATTTGTTTTTATTATTTCTAAAATTGTATCATTTTTTAATCCTGGGGTGCTTTTAGGACCCTACAATTCTAATTTTCTATATTAAAAATTAGGAAACAAAAACAATAAATGAGAAAGTTACCAAACAGACCCTCCATGATTTTTTTTTTCTCGTTTCCTAGTTTTTTAGAAACATAAGAAACAATAAATGAGAAAGTTACCAAACAGACCCTCCATGTTTTCCGTTTCTCATTTTTAAGAAACATTTATAAAATTGTGTAAAAATTTTGGAAACAATAAAATCAAATTTCTTGTAATTTTAATTGTTTGGAATTTTCTACAAAACATAAAGAAAAATTTTATTTTATTATTATTTACTTATAAAAGCATAATGAAAAATTTTATTTTATTATTATGGACTTATTATAAAAGCATAATAAATATTAAAAATGATTATAAGATAGAAATTTTGAATATTTAATTATAAAATTTAATATTTATATAACAAATCTTTTTTTTGTGTAATTTAAAATTTTAGAGAACAAAATAATGATTACCCAACTTACTCAACTTGCAGAGTGCAGGCTCTTGCCGCATACGCCATTGTCCATGTGCGCCCCTTACTGTGACGCTTGCCCCTATGCACGCCATCACCGCAGTGCCCATGCACACCTGCAGGACTCATGCTTGCCACCCCTACTGTGTCGCTTACGTCTTTTGCACGCCTAATGCTTGAAGCGGTTGATCACTTGTGATTCAACTTCAATTAGAAACGAAACGATACCAGCTTTCAAAAAACAGAACTGTTCTATTAAAATGGAGGTTAAGCCTCTTTAAAGAAAGAAAACTTACTTTTGTAGATCGTTAGGAAATCTTCTTCTTCCTCGAACCCAAAAATTGAGCAAACACGAACAATCAAATGTTGGACACTACCACCACGTTGCCTTGCTATGTCTCTAGGTGTTAAGGACAATGGTATCCCGAATACCCAAAGTATCTCCACAATGATATGATATTTTCCGCTTTGGGCATAGCTATCACGACTTTGCTTTTGGTTCTACCCAAAAGACATCACAATCCTCCCCTCGAACAAAGTACCACCCGAGCCTCCCTCAAGTAGTCAAAGTTTGCTCTTATCCAAGGCTCCAGACACACCTTGATAGAACACACCCACAGATTATACCATGACCACATCTTCCGAGGCTCACCAATTCTTTGTTCGGCAGTTGAGGATTCACCAACAAAGCTAGGTTTAGACTATGGCTCTGATGCCACTTGTTAAGGACAACAGTATCCCGAGTATCCCGAGTACGCAAAGTATCTCCACAATAGTATAATATTGTTCGCTTTGGGCATAGCCCTCACAACTTTCTTTTGGTTCTACCCAAAAAGTCTCATACCAATGGAGATAATTGTTCTCTCTTATATACCCATGATCATTCCATTTCCTAACCAATGCGGTACTTTGTTTGCAATCACCTTACAAAACCAATAATCCTCCCCTCGAACAATGTACCACCGAGCCTCCCCTCGAGTAGTCACTCATCCGTCTACTCTCAAACCTAAATAAGAGCTTGCTTCTACCCAAGGCTTCTCGGCACAACCAACGGTATCCCAAGTACCTACGTATCTCCACAATGGTATGATATTGTCCGCTTTGGGCATAACTCTCACGTCTTTGTTTTTTGTTTCACCTAGAAGGCCTCGTACCAATGAGATAATTGTCCTCTCTTATATACACATGATCGTTCACTTCCCTAACCAATATGAGACTTTGTTTGTACTCTTTATAAACCCAACACTAGGATCAAAAATGGATTGTGGGATCCTTTTTGAAAGAAAATCAAAGGGAATTATGATCGTGAGAGAGGGATTATGATGTTTTGTGTTTTTGGAAAAAAATCTAAAACAACATCTGGAACACAGACTTCCTATGTTTATGAAAGAGGGAGGAGAGAGAAGAGTGGGAGTAACCTCCCACCCCCACCTCACCACATCCCAACAAAAATGGGATGTGGTGTAAATTAATTAATTTAATTAATTAATAATTATGTAACATATATATAAAAATATATTTTATTAATTAAATTAAAATCATTTTAATTTAATAAATTATATTTAATTAAATAATTAATTAAATTAAAACTTTTTCAATTTAATTATTAATTAATTAAATCTTAATTAATTAATTAATTTGTTGGGCCATGTATTTGTTTTGGGCCCAAAATTAATCTGTGTTGAAATGACATCTTCATGGGCTGGGAATAATGACAATCATGTGAGACACGTGTCTAAGGCACCTCACTTATTGGTGGAAAAGTTGAGAACCAATTTTTGACTTGTGTGTGTGTTGTCTGCGGCTGTACAGAAAGCAAAAAAAAAGAGAGGGAGCAGCTTCTTCTTCTTCTTCTTCTTTCTTCGAGTGTGTGAGCCAAAACTAGAGTGTTTTGAGTGGGTTTTCTCTTGCAATATTCCCTTGGACTCCATGTATTTTAATGTTGATCTTGATGATATGAATGGAATGGATGGATCGTCACAGTGGATGTAAATCACGTTGATCGAACCATTATAAATCAGTGTGTCATTTCTTCTCTCTTACTCATTTACTTTGTTAAATTTATTGTTGAAACTTAGCTTGTTGGTGTTATATATTTTCTGAATGTGTTAGTGCTGTTATTGTAAGTTGGTATTGCCCAACAAACATAATTTAATTAAATCACATTTAATTTAATCAATTAATATTTGAATCATATTTAGATATACATTTGTCTTATAACTTATAGTATTTGATATGAATTTAATTCACATCAAATTTTAACATATAGTTTTGATATGAATCTAATTCATATTATTCTCTCATAATATATAGTTTTATAATGTATCATCATACATTATATTAAATTGTGTCATATACAATTAACTCAAATTCCCTTTAATTAAAAATGAACCATTCAAATTCCTTCCAAGACTTAATGTTCTTAATTACCCTTTACGAGCTAGCAAGGGGACCTAATAGACCTATAGATCAGAAGTTCCAACATTACGAGATTAATTGGTTAAACTCATTAACCATCTTAATCATCATACGTTAACTACGGGTTACTCCACTAAAAACAAGCAACTGAACTCTTTTCACTATAGAATATTTCTGTGACCACGGATATCGACCATTAACGGCTAGTCAACCCTTCACGAGTGTTCGTAACCATATATGGGTCAAATTATCGTTTACCCCTTGTTACATTTTGTACCTTAAGTACCACTGATCCTCTAATGAACAACTCGGTTATGGTCCAACAAATAATCGAAAGTCCCTTTCGGGCTAGTGAAAGGGTGCGGCGCCTTGTTCAACTCCCGGAGTCAGCACTAAAGGTAATACTCATCCACTCCCCTAAAGTCAAGGAGAAGTGAATTCAATCTTGTGTAGTTATGTTCCCAGCTCCCCACTCAGTCTCGTCCCCAAAATGGTGGAAATGTTGAGTCGGCGACTCTCACCACTCTCACCCATATTCAAAGAACGAGCTCTCACGGGCAGGAGTCCATAACTCACTCAGGATTGAAAATGAGTTGTCGGGTCATCCTATGAAATAGCAATTTGTTATTCAACGGTGTTACATCTAAAGATGGGCTATTTTGTGGTCCGGTCTCATACAAACTCATTGTATAGGATATCCCCACTCGCATGTCTCCACATGAACGACCTGGATCGAGTTGTCTGTACCATTTACAAAGTAGGTCGTATCCATAGTATTGTCATGGATAAGATATATACTATAGACCCTTTAGGTTATTCCCGGAACATTATCCGCTTGTATATCGATGGTATATCAAATATATACCCGGTATATATACTGTCCCGGTTACATGACAATAACCTTGGATATTTAATTTATTGGATTTAGACAATGCATTGCTATGAATTCAACAACAAATTGACTGAATAAAAATTTATTGAATATAAATTTGTTTTTACATAAATACAAATTACGAGTTTAGGCAACCACCCAACAATGCTTGCACACTACGCTCATGCCGCCCTAGCTGCTGCACGGGCGTCCCAACCCTTTGGTGCCAACTATGCTTGTCTAGATGTAAAAAAAATTATTTTCCTTAATTTGTTAACTTGACCAAACTTGTGGAGTGTTTCCAACCCCGAGCATAGTGAGTATTTTGTCTACTTTTGGTAATTGACTGTAAATGTAATCAATCTAACTTTTCTCTTTCGGATTGAACCAATTATAATTCAAGTGGCTAGAGGTTTGAGAAGTCCATACGTTGTCGGGTATCAATGATATTGCACTTTTTTTTATTTGATTTGAATTATTATTTATTTGTTTATTCATTTTTACCATCATTTCCAAACTATTTTTTTAATTAACTTTTATATATATATATATATATATATATATATATATATATAAACCATCTACACAATTTTCAAATCTATCATATCTGGTTCGGTGATGTAAATAAAGACTATATTTGATTAGAAATTATTAATAAAACATAATTAAGCAACACTAATTTTACTTTACTAATTCAAATAATTTTCATCTATCTTCATTATCTTGTTTTGTGATTGCCATCTACGTCGACATTTACATATGTAAGTTACTCATATTTTTACATATGATGGTATTAAAAGTGATCCAGCATAGCTTAATTGAACTATAATTAAAGTTTTATTTATTAATTCAAACAATTTCAATCAATCTTTACCATTTTCGTGATTTTTCCCAAAATATTCGTCGACATCGACATTTCCATCATTTTCGTAAAATCAAGACATCAGCATTACCGTAGCGTCCAAGGTACTGTTGGGTTTTGGCAAAATATTGGAATTGAAGTTGTCCCACATTGGAAGAATACAATGATGGTCTCTATGTGCTAGGAGTTGTCCCACATCGAAAAAGTACAAGGAGGAGATGTGTTCCAACTACTATAAAAGGAACTCATGAGCTTAGGTTTTAATCATCCCAATTGAAATACTTTAAGCATGATATACTAGCTCTAGTTAACTGAGCGGTATTTGATTTGAAAGGGGTCGGGGAGAGAAATCTGTGTGATTGTAATAATTTTTTACATAGTGGATTTTTCCTTGTGGGCCGTGGTTGTGGGCCGTGGTTGTGGGTCGTGGTTTTTTCTTCGGTTTGGAGTTTTTCCATGTTAATTCTTGTGTTTCTTTATTTTATTGTTTTCTTTAAATTTCTCAGTTATTTTCTGCTTATTCCTACGGTAGAAGTAGGAGATTTTTTTTTCCCAACAAGTGGTATCAGAGCTTCTGTAGTTACAGCATTGTCTGAACTTCCACATCAGAAAAGATTTCTTGAAACGAGTTACGATTCTGTGAATAGTGTGGATTGTTCACTATTTGCAGATTCGCTAGGAGTGTGAAGCAGATATGTCATTCTTTATGAGTCTAGTGAAGATTTACGTGGAGAAATTTGACGGAAGGATCAACTTTGGCTTATGGCAAGTGCAAGTCACGGATGTACTGATACAATCTGGGTTACAAAAGGCGTTGAAGGAAAGACCAAGTGAAGGTACTTCGGAAAAGCTAAGCGATGATGGTGGTCCAATGGAGCCCAGTGGTGGTTTGAGCAGAGGTTCTAAGAAGTTTAGCATGAGTGATGAAGATTGGGAGGAAATGGATTTGAGAGCTGCAAGCGCGATACGAATATGTTTGGCTAAGAATATTCTTGCGAATGTGCATGAAATTTCGACAGCCAAAGAACTTTGGGAGAAGCTCAAAGCGTTGTATCAGGCAAAGGGCATCTCAAATCGGCTGTACCTGAATGAGCAATTTCACACGTTGCGAATGGAGGAAGGTATGAAAATTTCAGATCATCTGAGTAATCTCAATAGCATCATCTTTGAGCTGGAGGCGATCGAAGTGAAGATAGATGACGAAGATAAAGCACTCAGGCTCATCTTATCACTTCCATCTTCTTATGAACACATGAAGCCGATCTTGATGTATGAGAATGATACTTTAAATTTTGCTGAGGTTACTGGTAAAATCTTGTCAGAGGAAAGAAGGCTGAAGAGTGAATGGCGTATTTCACATGAAGATTCGGCACTGGTAGCTAGCAATTGGAAGAAGAATAAAGACTCCGTACAAAAGAAAGCTTGTTGCTAGAGATGCGGACAGTCTGGGCAATGAACAAATATTGTCCCAATAGAGGCGGTTCGTCAAAGGGCTCTGGGCGGGATGCTGACAGTGTTTTTTTCATCAGGGGAGACCATGATCAGTTCTTTTGAAGAGTGAGAGAATTCATCCGCATGGTAGGTCCGCTTTACCATGATAGAAGATGTGATGTTAGCGGTTCCACAAGTTTACATATGGGCATTGGCTTGGCGGTTATGCAAGGTGTGTGTGGTGGAAGTTATGTCGATGGCTGAAGAACTTCCAAGTGAGCCAAGTAGGTGGAAGTTGCACCATAAATCTCAACAGTATTTATCGACATGTGACGAGGAAGAAAAATCTAGGAAGGCGACATTCCAAGTGATCTACTTTTATGGTGGAGTAGGCTATAGTTTTCTGAATTGAGGATTATGATTGTCTGTGAAGACAATGAGTGCAGTAGAAGCTGTGAACTTTTTTCAATATCTTGCCAAGGTGGAATTTGTTGGGTTTTGACAAAATATTGGAATTGAAGTTGTCCCACATTGGAAGAATACAAGGATGGTCTCCATATGCTAGAAGTTGTCCCACATCGAAAAAGTACAAGGAGGAATGTGTTCCAATTACTATAAAAGGAGTTCATGGGCTTAGGTTTTAATCATCCCAATTGAAATACTTTCTGATATACTAGCTCTAGTTAACTGACCGGTATTTGCTTTGAAAGAGTGTTTTGTGTAATTAGGGTCGGGGAGAGAAATCTGTGTGATTGTAATAATTTTTCACGGATTTTCCCTTGTGGGCCGTGGTTTTTTCTCCGGTTTGAAGTTTTTCTGCTTATTCCTGCGGTAGAAGCAAGGGATTTTTTTCCCAACAGGTACTTAAGATCGATAGACCCAAAAAGAAACTAATTATTGAGATCAATAGACATAAAAAGAAACCGGCTCTTGGAATTATCTTTAAATCGACTATGTTCACTAGTCACACTAATTTAGAAAGAAAATTCAAGAACTCTCCTATTAATATACATGAGTTCATCTCAAAATTAATTGGCAATGAAAGGAGTAGCCTATGTCTATTATAATAAAATATCGTAATTCTTTTTAGTTCATTGATCTTAATCGGATCCCATTTTTAGACCGGATGCTCGTTTGAGCTTTGATACCATATTAATATATATGAGGTTCCATTTTAAAATAAATGACAATGAGATGAGTAATTTATGTCTATTATAAACCTATGCAAGGTCCTTTCTTTTATCCACGTGGGATCCTTAACATCCACTATGGATGAGATTACACATGCGAATTCTTTACTCGAGAGGAAGTGTCATTGTGGGTTAAGAACGAACACTAAGTACTTATCCTCCTTTTTTCTCTCATCTCTCCCCTCTTTCTCCTGGTTCACAGATGGAATTTGTTTGTACATTTCTTTGAAGATTCTAGTGTTTTGTTCATGTTTGAATTTCATTTGTTCAGTTTCTTTATCTTACTAGTACCATGGAGTTTAGCAGCTGTTGTATGATAATTTGAGAGGAGAATGGTATTTTCATGTTAGAATACGTAATGCTTTTGGTACATGCCGTATTAAAAAAATTAAGTTTTGAGGGTTTGTGGTTTGTCCCACCATTCGTCGTGTACTTATAATTATTAAGGATCTCTTTTCTACCTATATATGATTCTCATCATAGTTCATAGTTTTGATTTTTATTTGATTTTTCTAATTTGAAGGGTTATTTATTCATTCATTTTTTACAATCAAATCTATGCAATTTCCAAACAATTTTTAGACAGATTCTTGTTCAATCAGAACAATTTGTGAGCCTTCAAAATTGTTGTAAGTTGAAATTTAAATTTGTTGAATACAGATGAAGAGAAATAAAGTTACAAATGTTTGAGAGTATGAAAAGAATATGAGATGGACATACGCAGCGATGCGTGAAAAAGAATCACGAATTTAGGGTGTGTTTGAGAGTAGGGTGCGTTTGAGAGTCACGGTAGAATTAGTGATTTAAAAAAAATTAAGTATAATTGATTTTTCAAAAAGTGATATCTTAAAAATAAATTTTGATTTTGGCCATACTAAAATCATTCTCAAATACATCCTTAGTCACTTTATGCTATGCTATGATATTTCACAAAATAATGAGAAGTGTTTTGCATTAATTTTTTCTCATTTCTTATAATCAAATATGTGCCTCGGTGTTGTGGCTGTTTTGTCAAATAATAATAATAATAATAAATAAATAATCAAATAATTAAATAAATAAAATTGAAGAATCTGATTTGCGATTGAATTGATTTTGATTTGATTTAATATATATTTTCTTTTGAATTTGAATGGATTTCTTTACTTTTTTAATTTTTTTATTCAATTTTTACAATTAAGTATACGTATTTTTTAAACTATTTCTAATTCACTCAAATTACTTTTTAACCTTTTTATTTTAATCTAAATTTAACTACTTTTCTTTTCAAATTTAAATCTACACAATTCCAAACATATTTATATATTAATCACCTGTTTAACTTTTTATAAATCATATGCTAAATAATTTTTGTAGGTTTAGTAATGAAAATGAGTATACTTTTATCCAAGGATAGTTCTATATTTAAGTCGCTGGTAAAAGAATATTTCTACCTTGTAACTAATCTGTAAATTGAGTTAGTCATTTTCATTCATCTTTTTAAGTCTATTATTCTATCTAGAGAAGTTATCAACAAAATATAATTAATCAACATTAAACTTTAATTTACTAATTCAAGTAATCTTGTTCCGACATTTCCATATGTAAGTTACTCACATTTTTACATATGATGGTTAAAAGTGATCGATTTAGCTTAATTAAGCTACAATTAGAGTTGTATTTACTAATTCAAACAATTTCTATCAATTTTTACAATTTCCATGATTTCCAAAATATCCGTCGACATCGACATTTTCATCAACATTCTCGTAAAATCAGAACCTCGACATTTACATCGACATCGACATTTTAAACCCTAGTATTTGCAAGTGTAGTCTTTTGAACTTTATCTTTATGTCTAATAGGTTTCTAATCTTTAAAATAATTAATAAAAAAAGGGACAACTAGAGGAATGACTATATATATAGTGCGATTTGATTGTTGTGGACAAATATATCCTCCCACCAAAATATCTAAAATTATCCTACCATTATTCTTAAAATTTTGTGGTAAAAATACCTTTGAAACAACTCTTTGTTACAACATAATTTTAGGAAATGAAAGAGTGAATCAAAATTTCAAAAATAAAATCTAGATTTATAAATTTTAAAATTTCAAAAATAAAATCTGTTAAATGAATACTTTGAAATAAAAAAATATATTAAGATGCAGAAAAATATGAAAAATTGCCTAACAAAACGTAAAATCAATGCAGAAAAGTGGAAAATGAGTAGAAAAATAGGATTGAAATCAAATATTATATAAGGTAAATATGCATATACACATAATAAAGAGAGGGTAAGTAGAGATACACACGGTACTTGATTTTTCTAAATTAAATGTGCTTCCCATTACAATATTTATGTTGAGTTTATAACGACTATCACTCTCTTATGTTTTTTCATTTTTTGAAGAACACATATGCTGTGCATCTAGAATGAATGTGTGTTCTCCATTACAGAGTCTCTATAGAATTTGCGAATGTGTGTCTGCATGAATTGAGTGACATTCACACATTCACACTTTCACTTTCTCAGCATGTGGAATTATCTACGAGGTTTGTATGCACAATGTTACTGACTATTTAATTAGACAAAATTAGGGCCCACACCCCTCTAAAATTTGCATTTTCACGATAAAAAATACCTACAGCAGTAGGAAGAATATTAGAAGTAGATTTGCTTTTAAAAAAAAGTGGACTGTGCATATCCTATAAATTGCAGATCATTGGTACACTCTTTGTCTTTTACATGGTGGTCAATACTATTATTTATCGGTGTTAAGTGTTGGTTGAAAAGACTGATCCATGCTCGACGTTATTCTTCCTCTGCTCATTCTCACTCGCTGCCATCAGATTCACCCTATGTGGCAGATGAAGATTAGCGAGAAGAACTATGCAATGAGATAGAAGATTAGCGAGACAGGATGATGACAAATAAAGTTGTTGTAATGAGTTAAATCCTAATTGGGCAAAGGGGAGATGAATTTAATTTTGAAACATGATCTAAATTAGTTTAAATTTTGTTTTTCCATTTATGTAGGATATAGATTTTTAGGGATTTAGTTTTTAGTTTGAGACATAATCTAGGGCTCCTTGGCGGGACAGTGGATATGAACCCAGGGATAGTGGGTGTGAGTGGGGTAAAAATAGAAAATTATCTCTTATATATTTTCGAAAATCTAAATTCAAATTACAAAACTTTAGCCATTTTTCAGTATCTTGTAGGGAGCCATTACTCAGAATTTTTCATAAAAAATCCCCACAAATAGGCCGACAACCTAGATTTCCATTCCTTATACAAACTAACAGAAAAAGAGCCCAAACAATATTTGATGAAGTTGGGTCTGGCCTTTAGGTAAGAAAAGTAAATAGACCCATAATTAATCACAAATCTCCGTCTTAGGCCAAGAATTTGTCAGCTTAGTGAATTAATCATACTACTTTCGATAGAGATATGTAACTTAACTACTTGAGCTATTCTAGATTTGACAAAAAAAAAAAAACTTAAACTTAATCACAATCAAGGTATCATCTAGACCTAGCTTTCACACAAGTATTATAGGAACTCATATCTTTGGATAACTCCTCTTTCTACATATCCAAATATTGAGAGTGTCTCTAATTGATCACAATGGAGTAGCTATTTCTATGTTTTTCAACAGGACTCTATATATTATATTGCCTAGATTATCTCATAAGTGAATAATTATTTCACAAATGCTTTAGACAACTATCTAGCAAGTTCTAAAGCGTTTAGTTTTAATTTAGAAAAGATTTCTCAAAGTATCAAAATAACACCTAACAACCTGGATTATGTACTCTGTATTTGTAAATGAACGAAAAATGAAACAGATATAAAGCTTTCGAGAGACAATTCAAAAAATTGGAGAAGAAGCACATTCTAGGTTTTTTTTAGGACACATGAATCTTAGGGTGTGTTTGGGAGTGATTTCGACCATGCTAAAATCATTTTTGCTATTGCCAAAATCACTTCCATTTCTATTGATCATGACAAATTAAAAAAAAAGATTTTAGAAAAGTTTAAAATCATCTCAAATTGATTTGTAAGATAAGGTGATTTTGAAAAATTAATTATACTTAAATCTCGTTTTTCGAAATCAGATATTCCACTATCACTCCTAAACACACTCTTAGTTTAACAATACCACTCGTTTACTTTTACATAAGGGAATGATATTTGTTGTCTGGACCTTACTCAATTTGTATTTGATAAGCCATCTTTTCTTAGGTTTTATATATATATATATATATATATATATATATATTCAAAATTAGTTCTAAGAAATGACTACCGTGGGTGATTTTGTTTTAATTTGTGTATGTGATTGTATGGCACGCCCACATTTGGACCAAATTAATAAACAAATTATATATTTTATACTAAAATGATATAAATTGTAACTAATTATTATAAATTGGAAGTTGTATAATCTAACTTTTTTTAGTACATGGAAGATGAATTAAACCTCCAACATTTAAAGAATAACTAAGATATTTTAAGTGCTGAGTTAAGTTTGTGTTGACAATTTAACTTGTCTCTAAACTAATATATTTACAGCAAGAATCAAATATAAAATTGAATGAATATTAAAATCCTTTAAAGTTAAAAAAATTTAAATATCCAAGACAATAATACCCAAAGTTTTAAGGGAAAAAAACATAATTTAGATAATTCAGCTAAAAAGAAGAAAAAAAAAAGATAAACGCTTAATTAAGAAAAAGAGAAAAAGAACAAGAAAGGAAATGGTGCACTTTAATAATCTTAGTGGATTGCTTTGCTATCATCTGTGAGATGTATTTATCTAACCCAATATTTTATCCTTTTATCTGATAAAAAACAAAAAAAATCATAATAATAGTATCCTTTGCCAACCTGAGCTAAACTTTTGGCTCTTTAATGTATCTATTTCTCGTCAAATTTGACACTCGAATAAAGAAGAGGAATACATAAATGAACCGACACAACATCTGAATGAGAGGAATGATCCTAAGGTCATGGAGAAGCATGGTCAAGAAAGATTTAAAAGAATTGAAAGTTACTACTTATACCAACAAGGTGCATCTCTTATTTCGGTGGCTCGATTATAAAAACTCTAAATTTAAGGGTGTTTGGCTTGGAACAATATGTGACCGACAAACTTGTGTTAGTCTGTAGTTCATATAAAGACGGTGGTGCAATCAGATCGCAGAGAAGGTAGAGGATTGCCCCCACATATATATTAAAAAAATTTATCATTTGAACAACAAGGAATATGTATATAATACTACTTCACGGTATTAAATTTTTGTCGACATGTTGATATTTTCACCTACATTTCAATATGTACATGCGTTTGACATCGATGTGAGGAGTGAATCAATATTTTCATAGTATAAAAAAAATCGACAAAATAAAAAAAAATATATATCAACAAAATATCACTAATATAGATATAATATAATACTAATAATTTTTTACTTATTTACACAGGTAAAATATTTATTTGTTATAAATTTTGTAATTTTTGTTATTTAACATATCCATCTACATCAACATTTTATCAAATTTTTCATTAAAATTTCCATAGAAATGAGATTTTGTCCTAACATTTCTATCGACGTTATCTGCTCAAGGTTGAAGAGACAACCCCACCCCACCATTATTCAACTATAAAAAACTAGCTGAGGAATTATTTTATGTTTAAAAAAGTAATACATTATAAATAAGGGTGGGAGAGATAAAAGATGGTTATGGCAATCCATAAATCATTTGTTACCCACTTAGAAACTTGTCTATTTTATTTATTTTGTACTCAGCCGAATGTAATTAGCCAAAACATTACATGTTATTATTTTCATGTAAGAGAAAAAAAAAGTGTCGCGTATTTTTTTAGTACAATATGTAGGGTGAAGATTTGGTTAGAGATAAGGTGCTTTAACCACTTGAGCTAATAAAAAAAACAATAAAAATAAAAATAAACTTATTTTTAGATAATGGAGAAATTATTAAGAAGCAGAAGTTGAAATCATTAAAAGTAAAAAAAAAACATTACAAATTTAATTGAAATCATTAAAACTATAAAATAAAATTGAAACTACTGTACTTAGTTAACAAAATCGTAATATATATTTTTTTTTGTTTGAGACAACCAAAATCGTAAAGTTTGCCAATTCCATATTCCAAAGCAATTTCATACGCACAATATTTTACCAAAAAATAATTGAAATTCGTAACAACTTTTCGGAATTTTCATAAACAAGCAATCGAATTTGTCCGTTTATCAAATGCAAAAAATATAATAATATTAATATTTAAATATTCTACGTTTCAAAAAATTTAATGAATAACTCTTCATGTCAAAATTATAAATCAAATTGCACGTATGCAGAATGAACTGAAGTTGAAAATATATAAATTTATAAAATATTTAAAAAAATAATAAAATAGTATTTAAGTTTGATAATAAAAAAAGACACGGGAGAAATTGTTGACTATTTGGAGAAATAAAAATAAAAGTGACAGCTGTCGTTGAAGACCGTCCACGAAACAAAGTGGGCAGCATGTGCTCTCTCTCTCTAGATAACACCGAAAAAACCACTGGCGTATGGCAGAGGAGAGAGAAAGAGACATTTGTATTTATAATTTATAATTTATAAATCTATATATATTTTTTATATGGTAAATTAAATTTATAAATCTATAGTTTCTAGATAAATAAATAATGCGTCAAAGGAAGGGGGTCATGTTTTTTTCATTTGTTTAAACCAAGTATCCTATGCAATACATTTGTCTTTTTTCTCCCCATACATCTCTCTATACCGAAACGATTAAGAGTGTGTTTAGGAATGATGGTAGAATTAGTGATTTTGAAAAAAGAGATTTAAATATAATTAATTTTCCAAAATCATCATTCAAGTAATACCTTAAAAATCAATTTAAAGTGATTTTAAGTTTTCCTAAAATCAATTTCTTAATTTGTCAAACATGATCAATGGAAAGGGAAGTGATTTTGACATGGCAAAAGTGATTTTGGTCATGTCAAAATCACTCCCAAACACATCCTAAAATTAAAGTTTGGTTAAAAAAATCGAGTTTGCAAGAGACATGTATGAGTGTTGGCCAAAGAGACTTCGACGGTCAAACTTTGATGATTTGAACCTGGACATCATAAGGAAGTAGAACTTAGAATGCAAGAGATTGGGCGACAATATTAGGCTTAATAGGCTTACATTCAGCTGTGTTTCTGTAACAAAAGTCGATCAAGGGATGTTTGACTGGAGCAGAGCTTAATTGGGTGTTGGTTGACAAGGAAAGACCTACACAAGGGAAACAAACACTTTGATGCTCAACTCAGTTCAAATTCGATTTTAGTATGAATATCGAGCTAGCATGCAATACCTGACTAAAGAGTGAAGTGTCCTATTTATAGGTTGGAGTATCCGACTGACGGTTGGGCATGTCATTGACACAATGACAATATAAGGATTCAAACATAGTATCTCGTACAGTCGTGCTCTAGTACCATCTTAAATATGAATCACTGATGAGCCCAAAAACTATAAGGTAAATTTAATCAAATATAGATATCTCAATAAATAATATATTGCCTTAACCAATAGAATTATGTTCAACTTGGCAACCGTCACATGAATGTTTAAATATCTGAAACGTCCATAATTTCAAATCAGTCCTCACACGTTTATCATTTTGTACATTGTTTTTCCTTTGACTTTCTTTATCTGAAATTGACACATATTAAATCTTAAATTGTTGTAGTGTTAAAAGTGGTTTCAAGAATATGAGCTAGATATTACAACCTTTTGTCCAATGGATTCTAAGAAAGCAAGGTGAGGTTCGTAGAATTATTAGCTTTGTATATGACTTTCTCGTCTTTAGGTATACTTTCTCTTTTGTCTCTTTGTGCGTTAAAGTCATTGAAAAATGGCTCTATATATCAGAATATTAATTTTTTTCGTCGACATTTTTGTATACCCATGAATTTTATATTAATGAGAGATGAATCGCCACACCATGTAGAAAATATTAAAAGATATAAAACTATGTCACTAATATGAACATAATATTAGTTATAATAATTTTTTATTTATTTAAAAATGGTAAAATGTTTGTTAGATGTGAAATATTTTCTTTCTTATGGTCTTTCAGATTATGACTCAAATGAGCATCCAATGTGAAGCTTAAGGACAAGATTTGTCATACATGTGGGTTTTAGAAGATGTCAATAAATGAGAAGAAAAACTTATTTAAATAAAAAATGAATAAATAAAATTAAAGAAAAAATGTAGCAAATTCTAAAATAACCTAAGTCAGCTGCTTGTATTTTACTTATAAAATTATTTCCAAAACCAAAATTTGAAAGTATTATTTATCATTTTCTACATTGATGCTTGTTTTTACATGATATGATAAAAGCAAGATATTTGAAGTTATACATTTGGGACTTGTTTGAACATCCATATACAATTTCTTTTTTATTTTTAATTTTTTTTACTAGTAATCTCATTGTTTTGTACTTTCTGAAAAATGTTCAGAAAATCTTACCAAAATTTAAAATTAGGGTTTGTGTTATAATTATTTTACTTTTAATTTTCTAATTTTAAAAAATAAAGAAAAATTAACTTGGATCGTGGTGTACAATTTTTACCATAAATTTTCAATTTCTTCGTATTGAACCCTAACATTAGTAAATGTTATTTTTACCTTAGGCTTAAGTTCCATTAAATTGTAAAAATTTTTCAAGCTCACTAATTTTAATGAAAATCAAGCAGCTAATTGCATTTGACCCTGAAATAAATCTCACAACACTATCAAAGATGCATAGCTGAACTGGTCAAGATATTACTTACTCCCCTAAAAGTTGGAGATTGGAAGATCTCCACCGTTATCGAACTAAAAAAAAAAAAACCCAAAAACCTCACAAATTTCAGCAAAAGTTTGGTAGTTTTTGGTATAAGGTAACCGTTTCTTTTTTTCCCCTCTAAAATTTTATATGTAAATTATAATTTTAAATTAAATGTTCAAGTTTTATTGTTATTATTTTTTAATATTTATTATATATTTTGATAAAACAATATTTTTATTTATGTTTTATAAAAAAAATTAGAAAAATAACAAAAAAAAAAAAACAAAAAATTAGATTTTGTTTGTTTCCAAAATTTCAATACAATTTTGGTAACGTTTATAAAAATATGAGAAACAAGAAACTTAAACAATTACCAAATATTTAGGTATCTCAATAGAACTAAAAACGAGAAAAAGAAACGAGAATATTGTCAAACGGACCTCAAATTTTTTGTTACCATTCCAAAACATGAATAAAAAAAATATTTTGTTATTCTTGACTTATAAAATGGATAGTAAATATTACAAAATAAATATAATATAAAAGCTTTGAATATTAATTTAAAAACTTAATTTTAATTTAAAATTTCATTTTCTAATCAAAAAATTTAGAGAACAAGAAGAAATAGATAATTATCAAACATGTTACTATTTTTATTTTTGATAAAAAAAAATAAATAACAAATAACAAGAAACGAAAAACAGAATAAAGAAAGAAGTAATAACAACGTTGACAAACAACCCTCTATTATTTTACAAATATTAATCCAGCATTAAAAATATATAGAATAGTAGTAAAAAGAGGAAAAAAAAAGAAAACTTTTTTCACTAGATGCAGACAAGTCTAACGGAAAAATAGCTACTGGTTTACAACTTTTGTACTAAACTTTTGTGTATAAACAGAGAAGAACATGGGTGGGGGCAGGCCTGTCCTCCTCAAACCTGCAATTTGCAAACTTCCAAACAACATTGGCTCCCAAGTTCTTATCATTTTTCTTGACGAGCAGCGAGAGCGGCACTCATTTGAACCTGCAATCTTTAAGAAAAATTATTACTGTCGATTGTTTTTTATTAGTCGAGCGAGCTGTGTTCAAATCGATAACTTGAGTTTGAGCCATTATTTTGATCGAGATCGACAACTATGTTTGAATTTCGTTTTGAAGTTTGCAATGACCTATAGCTTACCAGAGATGTTATTAACGTTTTCACCTATTTTTGGATTTGTGTCACCGTATAAAAGAGGATATTAATATCTAAACTAGTTCTCATATCGGTAACTGAAATTTGAATCTACAATTGTATAAGAGAGAATAGTTGAGTTATACTATTACTATTTATATAAAAGATGTGTTTGGGTCTATAAAATTTTATTAAACAAGATGCTAAATGTGTCTAAACTAATAGTTGAATGGTGTTTATATCAATAATTGAATTTGAATATCTACGATTGTATAACCAATTAAACTATATCTGGATCGGACAACTTTCATACTCCACGTTAAGTGACAAATTTATGTCTTTTTTTCCTAATTTTATTTTTTTAGTCTATTTGTTTTTTTACCATTAATTTAGTAAAACTATAATACAATTCATATAATTTATTTGTCCAAAAGCATGTATAAATTAAAAACAAGATATCTCAATCTCACTCCACTGGCCGGCTAATAGCAATAGTTTGTTCTTTTTGCACCTCATGGAAGAACTAAATTTATTATAAATTGGTTTGATAATGATTTTGTTTTTCTTTTTCTTTTAAGAAAATTGTAACATTATCTACTAACAATTTTCTTTTACTTTTATTTTTATATCCAAATCCCAATTAACTTTTTAGTACTACAAATAAGTGTTACTTTTTTTTTTATTTTTTATTATCAAATAAAGATTATAGGTATAAATATATTTTACAAATGATGACCGACTATATTGTGTAATTTCTTTGTAAAGATATATATTTTTTGAGATACAAAGTTGGTTTACTTCGAGACACTGAAATTTTTTGCGTATTCGAATTATGATTTTAGGTACTCGAATGCTTCACTTGTTAAAGAAAAACGCTAGAATGCCATGCAAAACAACTAATGATTGACTATTTGGGAAATGAGTCCTTAGAATCCAAAACAATTTTACGTCGTTAAATTATTCTAAACTAGTCTTGTCTCTCACGTAATGATGTTTTTTTTCCTTTTCAATTTCTATGATGTAGTAATAAAAATACTAAAGAATATGTATTTTTGATATTTTAAGCTTTATTTGACTATTTCATTACTTTGTTATCGTGGCTCATTATCTAGGTCAATAGTCGATTATATAAATCATTAATTATGGCATAAAATAAGAGACATATTGATTGTCACTATCAAATCATTCGGTGGTGGTTAAACGACTTTTTTTAGTATTAGATTTATAATTAATTTGATAATAATACATATTTACAAAATATTTAAACAAATGAAAGCTATTGGTTCAAAGATGAATTTTGTATAATTTAGA
Source organism: Momordica charantia (assembly GCF_013281855.1). Lineage (NCBI taxonomy): Eukaryota > Viridiplantae > Streptophyta > Magnoliopsida > Cucurbitales > Cucurbitaceae > Momordica > Momordica charantia. The sequence continues at coordinate 23,230,594 of NW_028275167.1, read as the reverse complement.
GGGACAAAGTTGTTTTGATTTTATCTCAACATTTCAAAATTTTCAATTCAGAAAATGCTCACATAAAATTGAAGCTTTCAAAACATTATATAGATTAAAGTATTTAAAATAATTTTTCTTCAAAGTAAATATTTTAAACAATTAAGCCCATACAACATGGATACATGTTACACATTTGTTCTGTTCGAAAAAATCAAACCTTTTTTTTTTTTTTAAAGAGTTGGATAAAGATTGATTTTAATTTCTTGGATTGAACAAACTGATTAGAGAAATATGAAATTATTTTGATATTTTAATATACTAATTTATATTATAGAATTAATTTTTATTCTGTTTTCCAACTGTATCCTCTTTGTTTTCTTCTCCCTCATTTTCTATTGGTTCATACACCCTCAGATTCTCTCTCTCCTCTCTCTCTTTCTCTCTCCTCTCAATTTCTTACAATTTTCCATGTCTGTGTACTCTCTCTCAATCTCAAGCTCTTGTAAAGATAAAACCCATCTGCAGAATCACTGACCCAAACACATTTGTGATTGTGGGTGTAATCGCCGGCAGTTTGGTCGGAAAATGGCCGGTATTGTCGCCGGCGAGAGCGACAGTTCGCCGCCGGCGCTTGCTCTACTGGGGTTTGTTCGCGATGTCGTTCGAATGTCAGCGGGGATGAACAGTGGTGGAGAGGTTTTCAAGAGGGATTGCACCGATCTGGTGCGTCGGATTGTGCTTCTGACACATTTGTTTGAGGAGATCAGAGATTTTAAGGGCCTCGAATTTGATGCTTCCACTTCTTCTTCTTCTTCTTCGTCTTCTGCTGCTGTTACTGCGAGGGATTCGTCTCCGTTTCCATGGCTGTCTGATTTAGTGGCGGCATTGAAGGATGCTAAGCGCCTCATTTTCATCGCTTCGACTTTCCGTTCCTGCAGTTCTTCTGTAAGCCAAACGCTATGCCTTTTTTCTTATGGTTTTTTTTTTGTTCAAATTGGGAGAGGGGAAAGGGAATTTAGAAGCTCGAGAAATTAGAAGAGATGCCTCTACTTGATTTTTGATTTTCCATCGCCTGCATTTGTCTGAAATTCACTTCACTTTCTTCTGATTTGGAAGTTTGATTGAGCGCACGCATTTACTTTTCTGAATCTCTCGATTCTTTTAGTTTTACCTAGTTATTCAGCTCGGGATTTATTCTTTGGATTGAATGAACGGCCTCCTGTTCCTCACGATCTGTGCCTTTACTGATTTTCATTTACTAGTGTTGTATGTTTACCCTGATGATTTTGATGATATTGCTTTTATTGTTCAAGCTACGGAAAGGAGAAAAAGGACCGACGCACATAGTTCATAATTTCATTGATTTTTACGGAGTACTCAGTCATACACAGTATTCCCTCAAGAACTTTATTTGTCAAGATATGCAATTTTCTGCATCTTTGAATACCCAATTGCTCAAATTACGCTCAGGTGGACAATTGTGATGAACTTTGACTCTGAATGTTGGAGTACTAAGCCCTTTGGGGCAGCACAGTTGGCAAAGGCTTGGAGTCTCTAGGTCATACCGATTAAGAGGTCTCAAGTTCGAGCCTTCTGGTGAGCTTAGTACCAAGAACCCTTGATATCTCTTAGATCTGGGTCTTGGGACGGACTCCCATTTATCAAAAACATGGGAGTTTAGTTGCATAACCATTTCGATCTTACTCGCCATTTCAAACTTTGAGACGTTTATGAACGATACTGAAGTGTTTGTTTGGGCAATTTTCTTCTTTTTGACATTTGTACATAATGGGATGGTGTTAATATACCTAAAACTGTACCTCTCTGAAACTCTCTACGTTTTAACTTTAAAGGAAGAAGTTGCCAAGAAGATACTCTTCCAGTTCCAATGTGTGACATGGAAGTTAGAGAAGGCGCTGGGAAATCTTCCATATGATTGCTTTGATATATCAGAGGAAGTTCAAGAGCAGGTAGGATTTAAGGAAAACCGCAGTTTGCCTTTTCTAAATTCTGAGCATACTCTAAATCTTTTATTAATTCTTTAGGTTGAATTAGTGAGAGCTCAGCTGAGAAGGGCAGCAGAAAAATATGGATCTCTGACTGCAATTCCGCTGTCGGTCGTTCAATCTCAGTTGCTGAAGAAAAACATGGATCTGTTGAATCTGAACAACTGGGCTGAAACTTTTGATGTTGAAGAGGGTGGCATTGTAGATCACGAGATTACAGTGAAATTTGATGCTTTTCAAAATTGTAGAGGCTTGATGAATAATGGAGTGGATCAGCTGAGTTTCAAAGGACTTGACAAACTTCCATCCTCTTCTGATGGGCAGGATGACTCTGCCAAAAAGAGTGGAGACCAGGTTAAGAGCCCAGATGGAGTTTCAATACCTGATGATTTTTTATGCCCCATATCCTTGGAAATAATGAGGGATCCTGTTATTGTGTCCACAGGCCAGGTATTCTTAGTTGAAAATTGAAATCCATGAATTACCCAATGTTTCTTTTGATGAGTTTGAGCTTAGAGTTTCAAAAACTTGAATTCTTTTATGCCTTTTCTTAATAGTTCTTTCTCTTACAACACAGACGTATGAGAGATCTTATGTACAGAGGTGGATAGATTGTGGGAATACTACTTGTCCCAAAACTCAGCAGAAACTCCAAAATTTGACTCTCACCCCAAATTATGTGTTGCGGAGTCTTATTAGCCAGTGGTGTGTGAAGCACAATATTGAACAACCAACAGGATTAACAAATGGGAAGATCAAAAAGTGCGATGGATCGTACCGTGATGTTTGTGAGGAGATGGCAGCGATCGAATCTATTGTCCGCAAGCTAACTAGCCATTCGATCGAGGAGCGGAGAGCTTCGGTGACTGAACTTCGATCTCTATCTAAAAGAAGCACAGATAATAGAATACTGATCGCTGAAGCAGGAGCGATTCCTGCATTGGTCAATCTGTTAACTGCTGATGATGTTTTAATACAAGAAAATGCAGTTACTTCGATTCTGAACCTTTCAATATATGAGAATAACAAGGGACTGATTATGCTTGCTGGTGCAGTACCTTCCATTGTTCAAGTTCTGAGAGTTGGAAGCATGGAAGCCAGAGAAAATGCAGCAGCAACACTTTTCAGCTTGTCTCTTGCTGATGAAAACAGGATCATTATTGGTGCTTCCGGGGCGATTACGGCTCTGGTGGACTTACTTGAAAACGGAAGCTCACGAGGGAAGAAGGACGCTGCAACGGCACTATTCAATTTGTGTATTTATCAGGGGAACAAGGGGAGGGCTGTGAGGGCAGGGATCGTTCCAGCCCTGTTAAAGATGCTTACGGACTCGATCAATTCGATGGTCGATGAAGCTCTTACTATAATGTCGGTTCTCGCCAGCCATCAAGAAGCAAAGGTAGCCATGGTGAAGGCCAGTAGCATCCCTGTCTTAATAGACCTGCTGAGGACTGGATTGCCTCGCAACAAAGAAAATGCTGCTGCCATTTTGCTTGCGTTGTGTAAGCGAGATACCGACAATCTTTCTTGCATAAGCAGGCTCGGCGCCGTGATTCCTTTGACAGAGCTTGCAAAGAGCGGCACGGAGAGGGCGAAAAGGAAGGCTACTTCACTGTTGGAGCATCTAAGGAAGCTACAGCAGGTATAAAACAAAGGCATTTTCCATAGTTTTCTTTTCTTACCACTTTGAGTTCCCATTACTTTTGACAGTTAATTTTCAGCTGGGTGATCTCTTTGGTTGTGATAACAAAGAATTAGGGATGCATGGCTAATGAAGGCCACTCTCCTTGAATCTGTGTACTTGATTCCTTCATTATATTGTACAAGTGTGTATAAATTCATTCACTGACTCTCTTAACAAAATTTCTGTTATAACCAAGAAGAAGGTACTGTTTGGGAACAGTGTTGAACTCTCTCTCTCTCTCTCTCTCTTCTGTTCCTTTTTGTAAGACCATCTTCTCAGTTTCTTGGCCCGGTTGGGAAGTTTACTGAAGGAAAGCCTTTGTCTGTAATACGGATGTAGAATAATATCCTTTATTCCCATGGACAACGGTTTTCTTTACCCTCTCAGTTTCTCTTCTATTACAATCAATTGTATTCTTTTTTTTTATAACATGTGGGATGAGGGATCGAACTCACAATCTATTTATTAGATATATATGTCAATTGTCGCTGATCTAAGTTCGTTTTGGCATCAACTGTATTCCTTTGAATGTAATTATTTACGTTATTTTATTAAAATCAACATTAAAACTAGTTAAAACTACATTAAATTTTTACTAATAATATACTCCATTAATTATTATTCTATTTTAATAAATTTAATTTATTAAAGTATATACTTTACTTTTTTTTAATAAAATTTTAATAAATGGACGTATTTAAAGGGATGAAAATGGTTAATTTTTTTAAAAACACATTTATTTTAGGATAATTATTAAGATTGTTGCTAAATAAAATCAACATAAATTTAGATATATTATTTATTTACTAATAAGTGAAACTTAAATTAAAACATAATTGTTTAAAATGATTTTAATATTTTAACTAAATAGAAATAAAACTAGTGTAAATTAATTATTGAATAATATTTTTATTAATTTTAAAACTTTATACATAGTTATTTGCTAAACATATAGCTATTGAATTTTAGTTGAATAATATCTACTATTAATTGTTCAATTGATCCTTGTGTTAAATTGTCAATTTAAAATTTAAAATGCTAATATAAAATAATTAATAACTTAAAATAATTTAATTTATTTTGTTTATTTTTTAATTAAATTTAATCAGTTATTAATCAAAGTTCTAGAGTAATTACAAAATAAATAAATAAATAAATAAATAAATAATATATATATATATATATATATATATATCATTTATTATCAAACATCTTAATCTCAGACATCTTAATCCCAGACATATATACAACCCAATGGTTATATTTAATTCTCAAGTATCTTGATCCCACACTACTTTTTGAAACCTTCAACCAAATGGAAAAAGAAATGAGATATTGATTCTCATTCCTTGATGCTCATTTCTTTGAAGTAAATACGGTGTTAGTCTTACCTCTATCCGCTAACATTAGGGTTATTTTAGTCCTTGCGCTTTTCGATTTTAGGCTATATAAAGCCCAAGTCATTCCATGGTAATCCTCACCTTTTAAGATATTTGAGTATATTTTCTCCCATTGATTCTAAAGTAGATTAGGTGAACTTGTAGTATTCAAACTAGAATTGTAAGTTGAGATGATGCTCAACAAATTAACCTCGCGACATATGTTGACGTAACATTAATTTCGTCGGTAATTTCTATGTCCTATCATCAAAAATAAATTTTCTTACAATGAAGATAAAAGCATCTTATATTATAATTTGATGAAAATAGACATATCCACTCGTGAAATCGAAAATCTATCCAACTCATATGACTTGACGAATAGTAACTCACTAGATCCGAAACGTCTTGTTATAGAATATGAGCCTATTAGTAAAATATGATTATGTTAACAATTGACTTCCTCCATAAAATACAACATTCTTTAATTCACACTTCATTCTTCTTTTAATGGTTAGAGAAAGTAAGAATTTTGTTTGTTATAAAATACATAAAAATGAAATTGAAACTTTTGAAAAATTAGAAATATAATTACAATAAAAAATGTCACAAAATATTAAAGACCAAAATTTATATTCAACTGAAACTTTATTGTCATACTATTAGAGATTACGTATGTGAAGGTGATTATAAGGTTATAGTGGATATATATAAGGAAGTAGAGTAAGTCTGTTTATATATATTCTACAAAAACTTGTTCAAGATTCAAATGTTTCAAGTGAAGTGAAGGACGTAACGTAGTACTCTTCGTAAACCGTCACTATATCACTTCAATTTTATTCACGAATCTTGTTGTTCTCCTAGATTATGATGCCACTGCAATTTGAGTCCCTACTTCCCTTGTCGCCATGAAACTTACGCGCCGTTTCTGCAATTTCAACCCATTTATTTTTAATAATTTTATATAATACATAGATACATACATATAATTCTCTCTTCTTCTTCATTTTTTTTTTCTAAGTTTTTAACCATCTTCTAACTTTTGTATCATTAAAAAGATGACAATAAAAGAACTTAAACGAAAGTGAGAAATTTTTTTTAATCCATATGTTTAGCTAAGTAAAGCCAACTAACTTAAAGAAGTTAATATCCTCCTTATAAAATTATATAAAAAAGGATATTAATTTAGTTGATTGATAGTTTTGATTTTTAAAAAATATCTTAATTATGATATGAAAGAAAAAGGTTGTATCAATTACATGAGGGTAGAAAATTCTATGAAAAAGTTAGATATACAATGATGGCTACACTTAGATAGGATTATAATGGGTTTGGCAGATAATTACTAATCATCAAACAAAAATTGACCCATTATAGGATGAGAGTTAACTTAGTCGATATTAAATTTTCATCGACATGTCCACCTATTCATCTATATTTTGGTGTGTATATATATAAGTTCGAGATTGATATACAAGAAGCGCATCGACATTTCTATAGTATCGCAAAAATTCAACAAAATACTAATAAAATATCACCAATATAGAAATAATATTAATAATTGAAAATTTTAATGCATTTAAAGAAGGTAAAAGGACAGTTTGTTAATTTAAATATTTTGTTTTATACAGATTTGATTTAAGGAAACTATATTATTTAATTTTGAAAAATAATAATTACACGAAAATAACATATGGGTAGAAAATTCTATGAAAGAGATAGAAACTTAATCAAGATGGTTATGGTAAGATAAGATTGTAATTAATGGGTTTGGAAGATAAAGCACTAATCAAACAAAAATGGACTTGATTGGATGGTGAGAGTCAACTAGTAAAAGAAATCATAACTAAAGCTAAGAGTGATAGATTTGAAATCTTCAAATCATGAAAATCAAGAAATGTGTGAGAATGATTCTCAACTATCCTAATCTTTTAATAAAGTAAAAGATATTTAGAAATTAATGGAGAGCTAGTCCGATTTTTTTAATGAAAAATATATGTTTCGATAAGTTAGGTTCAAGTTGACAAAAGATTACTTCTAAACAGTCGTCTGATTCTACAATATTTAGTGTTGGAAAACACGAAGAAATTAATTCATAAGGTAGGTGACCATCATGAAGTTTAAATTTATTCTCTCTCAATTAATTTCAATCTATTTGGACCAATGAACTACCTATAATAGTTTGTATACGTTCGAATTTTGACTCGATATTTGTGTGATAATATTCCAAGAGAAAAAGTGAGAGTATAAAAATCTTGAAGTGGTAGAAAGAAAGATATGGTAAGATGGAGATTGATGTGGGTTTGGAAAAAATCACTAATCAAACAAAAATTGACTCATTGGATAATGAGTGAGTCAATTTGGGTGTCCTCTTTTTTAATTATACCCTTCATTTAATTAATTGATAGTTGCCATCAACTTTCCCTCTTTTTTAGAAGTTCACATCAATAAAGAAAAATCCCAATTAAATATTAATTACACTAATCTATAAATCAATATTATTAGATATTGGACAACGACTGATTAAAGTATAGTCGATCTTTTGGTTCAAATTTGATCCTACATACGGTTAAACTCATTTTTTTGGAAATATAATTGACTCGTTTCACCGTATTTACATGATAAGATTCTTTTTAAGGTTAAAAGTACATTTAAAGTCTTTGTATTTAAACTCTAGCAACATTTTATCCTTAAATATCTTTCTTTTGTTTGGATTTTAATCATTGAATTTTAAAAACAACTTAGAACTAAGAGATTTTTGCTTTTCATTTTGTTTTTTTCTTTTTGTAATTGAGGTGTATGTATAAACAATTGATCAAATTTTAATGAAGATTATTAACTAAAGACTTAATAGTTATATTTTTTAAAGGCATCCTCAACGATAATGAGGAGGACATCGTTAAATGCTTGATAATTCCTTATTATTTAAAAAATTTTATGTTTTTACATTTTTTTTTTCTTAATTATCCTCAAACATTTAACAGTGAGAAGAACAAGATTCATCTTCATAGTTGAGGAGACAAATATTTTCCTTTTTTAAAATACAAAAATTAAATTGTTACCTATTAAAAAATACATCAATAGTGCCTTGCTAATCTATTTTTATAAATTTAGATCTTATTTTAATTTCAAAAACTTATTCTCTAAATTTTCTAATATTTTATTTTAGGGAGGTAAAAAATTAAAATTTTAAATATAAAAGGTGTGATTTAAGAAATTAATATATTAAAGAGGTAAAAATAAAACGCATGCGCACCTCACGTGGCTTGATATCCTCAGGCTTCTCCTTGTAGTTGTGAGAATTTTGAGGAACAGAGGTTTGTTGTCTGTTTTTATCCATGTAGAATCCAACAATCTTCTCCGCTGCCTCTGCCTCATCTCTGCTCTCCTTCAACAGCCTCTCCACCTCCGCCCTCGGCAGCCGAACCTTCACCTGTGTCGACCCCGACCCCGACACCGCTCCCTCTCCCTCCCCGCCACCGCTCTCCTCCAGCAACACGCTCTTCGGTTTCATGATATACAGGTCCGACGCCGACCGCCGCGCTAACATCAAGCTCTCAAGCCTGTCCTTGGCACTCATGTTAATCGCGGACCGAACCCGCCGTGGAACCTATCGATGAAACGTTTTACCGTAACTTGTGAACTTAAGGTTTTTGAGTGAGAAGTAACAATAGCAGTACAAGCTATCCTATTTGAACTCGTGTCATGTCATTTTCTATTCAACGATAAAACAATATTTTTCAAGAAACTAAACAGAAACTAGATTTTGCATGAATATGTTATCAATGTTATCAAACTATCTGTAATAGTTTAAGCTCTTGAGTGAAGTGATATAGTTATTTAACAACCTGTTCTTTTGGAACCTTGGGCAGCTCGACGAGGAAATAGAGCCTCTTCGGACTGAGCTTTTGGTGGTCCTCCAATGGCTTTGCTCGAACACCGTAGTGCTTCACGACCTCGGACTCGAGCAGAACAAAGCCGGGATAGTCTTTGACGACGTCTCCAGCCTGAACCGGGGACTTGAGCTTCATCGTCTCGCCGGTGATCTTCATGACCTTCACCGTCCTCTTGGCTCCAAAGGTGTTTCCCATGGCGGCCAAATGAAGAGAAATGGAGAAGGAGACAGGAAGAAGGAGAAGAATATATTGAGGTGGGTGGGTGTGAGAGGGAATTATTGAAATCTGAGGGTCTTATATGCAAGATTGTATGCTTGGTGGTTAAAAGTTTTTTTTTTGGTCAAACAAAGAAGGCAAAGTGTTGAAAATATTTATTAAAAAAGAAAAAAGAAAACTAAAATATCATGTGTTTTTTTTGACAATGTGGAAAACTACGTAAGCTGTCCTTTTCAACTAGGAATTGGGCTTTAAAAGTTTCCCCCCACATTTTTTTTTCCTAATCTCACTCAATCCATATAATTTGTTTGCCTTTTACTCACTTTTGGGTTTTTGTTTTCAAACTATAAAATTTATGGTTTTTTTTTTCATTTCTCCAAACGTGTAACTTATGTTGTGTGGATCTTTATGTTGTGTGGATCTTTATAATCGAGGCTCATTGTCTGGATTGAGCAACACATAAATTTCACGGTAGGTGTGTGCTAACTAAAGCCATACTTAAACAGACTCATTTTGGGAAATGAGTTTGGATTATTGTTTAAACCTATTAATTTGTCGAATAAATTAAACTCCAAGCTCGACAAACCTGCCCACCAAACATAGATTCAACATTATCTATTTGTCTTCTAAATTGTATCATTTACTCCATCAATCTAACCTTTACACGACACATTTTATCACGCCAATTACGATTGATTATGTCTCACAATGTGACAATTGAAACACTTTTTCATGTTTTAACACCATTCTGAAAACCCATTTCTTGGACATCACAATCAAAATCAAAATCAAAAATAAAAAACAAGATTTAAAATTGATGTTTGGGTCTGAATTTTCCAAGATCTTGAAATTTCAAACCAAACTTCTTTCGTTTTGTCCAGAGGAAGATAGAAGAGAAGCTCCAAGGAAATCCCGTGATGTATGGGCGTAGGAGTTTAATTTCATTTTATTATAATATATATTATAAATTGATTATTTAATTATTTATTTATTATGGAAATGTTTTATTATAAATTTATTTATTTATAGGGACGTTTTTGTTTAATCAAAAAATGGGATTGGTGAAGGCGTTAATTACGGGCATAGATCCAAGCATTGGTTTTTTTTTTTTTGGTTGAAATTCTTCATATCCTAACTTTTGACTTCTTTTCCACATCTCACACCGGTTTGACCTAACACGAGCATAGTTCAGATTTGATAGATATATAGAATTTAGAAAGGTGAAAGTGGGGATAAACTTCTGTTTGTTTTATTCTTAGAAAAAGTTCATATTTTTGTCGGTTTTAGTTGTTCTTCCTCGTTCCTTGCTTAATTGATACGTTAATATGGATGGTAGATTTTAATATTCATCTAAGAAAAACACATATTTGATGTTGTTTATTTATATATTTATTTTTTATTGTGTTATCTACTTTCAAAAGGAAAATAAAAACAGTTTTTAAAATTTTTTTGGATCTGCCATTTTTAATTTTTTAAGAAAAAAAACTATTATTTCTTGTTTTATCACTTTTAAGAAACATTCTTGAAATTATATACAAATTTATGGTAAAAATATATAGTTTTTTATTCGTTGTTTCATAGTTTGAGCTTTTCAAAGACAAATAAAAACCATATTATCATTTTTGACTTATTATAATACATAATAAATATAAGAAAATTGAAAATAAGTTTTATGATTTTAAATATTTTTTGAGTAAAACATTTATTCTTTAATTTAATATTTTCATAGAAAATAAAACTAATGTTCGTTCCAAAATATATTTGTATTAAGAAACAACAAATTAGTACAAAAAATTGTCCATTAAAGTATAATTTCAACTGGTCTAGATAACTATTTCTAAGTTTGAATTTCAATCTACATCCTCATTTCTTGTATTAAAAAATAATTATTATTTAAATTTTAACAAAAACATTATAAAATATTATTCATGCTTATGGTGGTTTAAGACATTATTGGAACAAACAAAACACGAGAAACTGAAAAAATGGCATTTGGTTCAAACAAAAAGGAACCATTTCCCAAGATTTTTGGTCGAATTTATGGAGTCACATTGTCAAACATTTGACCTTAAACTTCCAATTATATCCCACAATGTGTAATTCCCAAAACAATCAATTATCTATTTAGCTTGAATTTGATCCAAATATTAAACTTGCATCTGTCAATAGGTTCGATGTTGGTATAAGAGCTCCAACATATATTGATACTTAAAACTTTGTATTCAATAACTATTAAAAATAATTAACACTATAGGCATGAATCCTCGCGACTTTGCTTTTGGTTTCACCCGAAAAATTTCGTACTAATGGATATATTATTCCTTATTTATATTCTCATGATTTCCTTCTTATCTAACAAGATAGGATTTAGTCTACATTCGCAACAAATAGTATTGTAAATAAATAATATAGACCATGTATATGTTAAAAACATAGAAATTAGTTTAAAGTTTGTAACGATTTAGCTCCTATGGTGAATTTTTTTATTAAGTTTCTTATATATGTAAATCGATAATTGATGAGGAACCAAATGTGTTTATAAATTACAAACACTAATTGTTATATGATAAAAATCGACACTTAATTTTAATGAGATTTTTTAAAGTGTGAACTAAATTGTTACAATTTTTAAATCATAGGGACTAAATTGTTATATGTTAAACTTTATGGATTAAATTATTACGAATTTGAAAGGATATGGACCAAATGTGTTTTTTAACCTAAATATTGCAAATAAAGATAGGAAAATCTTCTCCTACCAAGCCTTACCGAGGCTCTTAGAATACTTTTTTAATACAACAAATATGAGGGGAAGGATTGAACATTAATAAAAATAATTTGTGTTTTATCCCGATTCCTCATTTGCAATGTAAATTAAATTAAAAAAAAATCATAAAAGGTGTTGTGTATTTATTATTTAAGATGTTTCCCACTTTCCAATTCAAAAGTTTTCTAATGGGTGCCACTTTTTAATATCATAATACAATTTTTTTTTTTTAGTTTAGAAAATTAAAAATAGGCAAAGTCCAAAACGGGTATCCGCTGATCAATTTGGAAGGTTGAGTTCTTATTTTCAGACGTTTGTTGGTGACCTTCTTCCTCTTTTCTTCATTAGGAGAATTTATTCACAGATTTAATCTTAATTTATTACCCATTTCAATTATATTTCTAGACAAGGCAATTTTGAGTTATATTTTCATATAAAACTCATTACAAATATGTTTAAATATAGCTGTTGCTTCTCCTTCTTCTTCTTCTTCTTCTTCTTTTAATGAAAATAGTATCTAATATATATAACATTGTTAAAACACATTTTAAAATCGTCTTTGCAATATCAACAGTATAAGAATATTGTCAAAACGAGTTATCTCCAACCAAGAGATTGTAAGTTCGATACCCTACCCCACCTTGTTGGGAAATTTACTGACCTAAATAATTTCTTCTTCCACAGAAAATATCCAACACAACCAAGAATATGCAAAAATGAAGAAAACAGTAAACACAAGTAAACGACACAGCAAATTATACTGGTTCACCACTAACGGCTACGTCCAGTCTTCCATTCAGATGTGGGTAATTCACTAATATTGTTTAGGATTAGATAACACTCCCCAAAATATCCCTAGATGTCTCAACAAAAGCCCCTAGCTTCTAAGTATTTTACACAATTAATACTTAGGAACAGGAATGAAAACTCACAATAACCAAGATCTAATTACCTCGAATGTGTTGATCTTGATGAGCCTCAATGCCTCTGCCAATGCCCGAGCCTCTCCCTTGAAACTGCTACTAAACCCTCTGAAAAACGGCTCAAAATCGGCTCGACAATAACCTTTTTTCTACTGGAAAACGCTAAACCCAAAACTGCATTTATATAGACATCGAAACAGCATCATAGCGCTACGGACGGAAAGTCTGTGCTGCCCCCTGATCTGGACAGCGTCGCGACGCTGCGACGCCGCGATGCTGCCTCCTCAGCCCGAGTGGCCCGCAGCATCTGCTTCTCCCCTGTTTTCATCTTACTTCGATCTCGACGCGTCTTGGCTTGATCCCGACTCTTCCCTAGCTCGTTTCAGCATTGTTTTGACTCCACCAATCCCAACAATCTCCCACTTGGAGACAAAACGACAATTCTCTGCCTCCCACTGCATCAATAGTGACCCATCAACTTCTTGACACCCTCTGTCAAGGCACAGTTCTGACTCCTCTATCAACGAACTGATCAACATTGCTCGGCCCTACCCAAGCATCGTCTGAATCTACCCCAAGACTGGGCAGCTCTACGTGGTCTTGTCCCCCAGACTTAGAGACATAGTCACGTACTCCCACTTGATCTAAGTGGTCCCCGTCGCTTCCTTTCTCAATCGAATCCAATGACTTATAAAGGAAGGTTCTCCTGATGACTTGGCGCTCCCACCCAAGTCTGTCGCCACACTAGAAACAGAACCCATACCCTTTAATGCACTAATTCGCCTATGCGACTTCACCAGCTCGCCTGAACGTCTAACAACTGAGGTATGAACTCGATGGCCTATCAAATTCCCATTTCCCTTTTCTATACTTCTCAACTGTTTTACTTGAGCTGATGACAGATTCTTCTGATCTATTCTGGGCATCAATGCTGCTGATCCTCTAAGGTCTCGTCCTCAACCATCTGCAGCTACTCTATGCATAGTCTGCTCAGTGAACCCTTAGCAACCCCAAACTCTGATACATAAACAGAAGATCTCTTGTGGCCTGTTGCCACCACCTTGGATTCCCTCCTGAGCTTCCAACAACCCCCCACTAAACTCACTGCTGTAGCCATCGTCATCTAGCTTCCCTGCGGATAACGAATTAATCTGAAGCTAAGAATATACCTGACACCTCGTAGCACCAACTCGGCCCCTTCGCCTGTCTTCAAACAAACATCTCCAATTCCTCTCACCTTGGAGATACTCACATTCCCCATCTTCACTGAACTATATTCACCTACAGTAAGAGATGAGAACCAACATTTGTCTGAAGCAACGTGCGCTGATGCTACAGTGTCTACCACCCACTGGTTTACAAATATGTTCCTCTGAACACAAGCCAGAAACTCTTCAATCTGTTCTCCTACTGTTACAACATTTGCAGTAGTGTTCTCCTTCTCAAGATCATCTTTAAACTTCCTGCAAAAACATTTTACGTGTCCCTTCTTGTGGCAGTAAAAACACTTCACTTCTCCACTGGAACTCCCACTACCCCTACTATATCTCCACTGCTGCTTCCCACTGTAACTCATCTTTGCCTTCCCTTTGTTCTGAGCTACCAAAGCTGAATCAACCTCGTTTTCTACCCCTGAAGTAGATGCAGACATTTTCCTTAATTTTCTTGGGACTTCTTCAGATAAGACGGCATCACAAATAGCTGTAAATTTCAAGCTATTTTCCCCTAACGAATTCGACATCGCGGTCTTCATCGTCTCCCAACTGTCAGGCAAAGACGTCAACAACCTCATAGCTTTCACCTCTCGTCAATCTTGACACCCATCCCTTCTAACTTATTTAAGATATCGGTGAGTTCATTAATGTGGGAATTCACCGAGGTTTCCTCCTCCATGTGGATATTAAAATACCTCGTCCATAGAAGTATCTTTCTATTGGCAGAAGGTTTTTCATACCTGTTTTGCAAGGCCTTCAACAAATCTTTCGCTGTAGTCTGTTTCGCCACCAGACTACAAACATTCATCGACAACAACATTCTGATGTTCGCAACGACCTGCTCATCCATCTCATTTCAATCCTTATCTACCATCCCTACTGGTCTCCCCCCTAAAGTCTTGTGTATCTTCTTGCATGTAAGAAGATCTTCAAAAAACTGAAATTCTCCCCGATGAACTGCAGAATCCCTTCATATAATGGTGTGCGTGATATTTGTCTCCCATGATACTGCAACCCTACGGCTCTTATACCACTTGTTGGGAAATTGATGACCTAAATAATTTCCCCTTCCACAAAAAATATCCAACACAACGAAGAATATGCAAATATGAAGAAAACAGTAAACACAAGTAAACGACACAGCAAATTATACTGGTTCACCACTAAGAGCTACGTCCAGTCTTCCACTCAGATGTGGGTAATTCACTAATATTGTTTATGATCGGATACAATAACACTCCCTAAAATATCCCTAGATGTCTCATCAAAAGCCCTCTAGCTTCTAAATATTTTACACAATTAATACTTAGGAACATGAATGAAAAACTCACAATAACCAAAATCTAATTACTCCGAATGTGTTGATCTTGATGAGCCTCAATGCCTCTGCCAATGCTCGAGCCTCTCCCTTGAAACTGCCACGAAACCCTCTGAAAAAGGGCTCAAAATCGGCTGGACAATAACCCCTTTTTCGGCTGGAAAACCCTAAACCCGAAACTGCATTTATATAGACATCGAAACAGCGCCATGGCACTACAGACAGAAAGTCTGTGCTACGCCCCGATCTGGACAGCACCGCGGCACTGCCTCCTCGGCTCGAGTGGCCTGCAACGTTCGCTTCTCCCCTGTTTTCATCCTGCTTCGATCCCGACGCGTCCCGGCTTGATCCCGACTCTTCCCTAACTCGTTCCAACGTCGTTTTAACTCCACCAATCTCAACAATATTGTACTAAAAAATAGTATAAAAATATTTTATTAAAAAATAATAAAACAACGTTAAATTAAATTAACTTCTTGTAATGTAATGTCATAAAAAAGTTCAATTCCCTTAGTGGTAGCCATTGGAAACCAATCCAATCCATTACTTTTTTTTAAAGTCCAAGGTTGGATTCTCCTAGAAAACTCTACCTCTCCATTTTTAGTACTTAAAAAAGTAGATAAAAAATAATGTTAAAGGACTATAAAATAAACTATTTTAGTAAAATTTTATGAGTTACAAATCAAATTGATACTGATGCGAAAACTAAAGATTAAACTTCAAATTTTATTTTTTCGTCCACAACCTAAATTCTAATTTAAAATAGAGAACGTTCATTTTGTGAGAAATTTGACACTACTACACAATAGAAAAATTATTCAATATAGCAGTCACAATATAGGGCGGACGTACTCAAGATTTATCTACTTTCAAATACAATTTTTAAATTCTCTCTTGTCCATATATACCTATTAAAACGTCAGCTACATTATTCTAGTTCTCTCCAATAATTTCTTCCCAACTATTTGGGGCAATGAGATTATACTTTCTTGACCTTGACATTCTCCTTTTCTCTCTCAAGGAGTGGAGGGTAGTTTGGTCATTATCTCCAAGATATTCCACTATTCCATGATTTTTAACAATAATTCACCAGGGAAAAAAAAAGTAGTTTTTTTTATATTTTATGATGTTGTTTGCTAACCGTTTGACAAACCATTTGACAAACCATTTGAATTATTTTCTCTATTCAAAACCTTGAAAAATAATTTTCAAACCTGTTATTAGTTTTTGTTGTTTCTATTTATTAGGAGTCCTAAATTGTGTCACGAAAAAAATGAATCGGTCTGTGGTCAAGTCATAATTCTTCATTTTTATTTTCTTAAGAAAGCTTTTTTTTTTCTTTTGGTATTTATGATCTTAAGGTCAAATTTATAATATTAGATTATATTAGGTTTTCTTTTCTTTAGTTTTGAACAAATAAGAGATAAGTAATATCTTGAATAGTTGAGTTATGCTCCTATCGACATATAATATTAGAATGTTGATCATAATATATGCACACATAATATAATTATTATTAATTAAGTAAATTAATTTTCTGGAGATATATTTCAATTATCGTTAAGCTATGCTCGCTTTGACATTTGAGAATTCCTTTACCTAGGATAAAAGTGTTTTTAAATAGTTAAAAGTATTTTCCCACTTCAAATTTTTTTTTATTTGATTACAATTTAAAAAGCACTCTCAGGAAAAACTTTATCTTCAAGTTCAATAGTTGCAAGGATGAAAATCAAACCTTTCAACTTTAAAAAAGGCAATTACTATCTTATCCATTCCGTTGACACTTTTCATGAAAGCTAAAAACACTTATGAAAGGATTTTTTCATAAACAAAGAGAGTAATTTATGTTGGGAATGACAAAGTGTATTGAATCACTTTTATAGTTTTGAAAAAACGTTATATTTATTTTTAATTATTTGAACGGTACTGAGTTAGCACCGCGGTCGTGCCAACAATCCTTTTTATCTTATTCTTACTTCAATTCCAACAATTTATACATGTTTTTATTTATTATTAATATATTTTTTTAGTGCAACATGTGCGGGTGAGAGATTGAACTCACAACATCTTGGTTGGTTGGAGATATATATCAATTACCGTCGAGCTATGTTCGCTTTAGTCATTTATAAATATTTTAACACGTATTTTATATTAAATATTTCATTTCTAATTTCTCATAAGTCATAACATACACTTTTTTTTAAAAAAAATCTATCTATACATACTCTCTCTCACTAATTTCTTTCTACATACATTTTTTCTCACTAATCGAGCTCCCTTCACACACACACACACACACACACACTTACTCTCACTGACTTCTTACACCTACAAACTTTCTCTCTCCAATTTCCCTCCACACATTTAATTTCTTAAACTAACATTTTTCTTTCCTAAACACACTTTTTTTTCTTACTAATCTCTATGCATCTACCACACTTATCTCACTTACAACATAAAAGATAGTGAAACCAAATGTTTCTTTTTATTAGCCACGTATGTTTTATCCCATAATATTTTAATTTAGTCTTTAATGTTTAAAAATTTTCAATTTGGTCCCCTCTTAATTATGTTTTAACATTTTTCAAGTTATTTACACATTTTTCAAGTTATTCTCTTACTGTTGGTAAATGTTCAAATTGACTAGTGATAAACTTATATGACATAATAGGCGAAAATCCACCGGAAGAAAAATGTATCACTATATGACATAATAGGCGAAAATCCACCGGAAGAAAAATGTCATCTAAGAGATGATAGTTTCTAATTCCCCCTCCAAATTTCTAATAAACTAGTAGAAACTCCAAGTTTTCTTCTCCTAATTTCCACCAGCTCACTAAGTATTATGTGATATAATTTTGTCGGCAATTCATTTAACATTCACCCAAATGATGAAGGACTAAATTGAAAAATGTTAACGCATAACAGACGTATTGAATCAAAACTTCTTAAACAATAGAGACTAAATTGAAAAAAACATACTAAAATATTAGAGACAAAAACATATATTTAGCGTTTTGTATTTTAAGAATAATATGGCTTAATAATTAATGAAGATGAAGACCAATGATGTAAAAGGAAAATAATTGGCTCCTTAATGGTGAGGAGCAATCATGTCCTTACCACCATTAAATATTTGACAACTAAGATAGAGAAATACAAAAACAGAGACTTTTTTATAAAAATTAATGAGTTGTCAAATTTTCAATGACGACGAGGACAAAATTTAGTCAACACTGTTAAAGAACCGAATATTTTTCGATGTCAAAATAAATGACCTGAAAAGTAACAAAAGACAAAATTAACTACTTTGGAATACTAGTAAGAAAAAGGGGCCTAACTTTTAACCTAAACATATTACATTGTAGATTGTGATAACTACTAGGAGGAAAATTTGGTACATTCATTCACACGGGAGCAAAGACAAATTATATAGTCATCTCTCTAACGATAAAGTAGAAAAGATAGTCACTAAAACTAATATGCCCACCTCTCCATAACTGATATTGATTTAGTAATATTTATGCTTCTTATTTGTATGTCTTTGTTTTTAATTCATGAGAGAGAAATATAAGTATTTAGTTCTATCTTTCGTTTTTCGTTTTTCGTTTTTCATTTTTAAAGAAACGTTTTCAAAATTGTGTAGAAATTTTATGTTTCTTTTTTCAATAAAAGGAACAATAAATATAAAACAATTACCAAATGTAATAATATTTTTTTTATTGAAGAAGAAAAAAACAAGAAACAAAAATGTTTATCAATTAGGTTGTTTAACCCAATTTTGAAGATACGTCATTCCATTTTAATTAAAGGGGGAGTCAACTGAGCGCAAGGTCGGGGGACCGAACTCTGGACACATGACCGGTTTGGACAACAAGATTAACGGGTTACTCCACTATTTATGTCGTAACCATCAAACCGCTCCCCCACTAAAAACATGCAAATTCCCTATTTTCATGCAGAGGGAACCGTTTTAATTCAAAATGAGGAGCCAAACTACTCAACCGTCCCGTCATCTTTTTGCCTTCTTCATCTATAAATACCATATGGGCAAATGAAGAAGGTATGTGAAGGAAAGATTTATAAATATACACTTATATTACTTACTTGACACAGACATGACTTGATGGTCAGAGTGCTAAATTGCCTTTTTCAGGTTTAAAATCCAAGAGTGTTCTCGAGGAATTATTGTGATTATCGATTTTTCAGTAATAACATAGGTCATAAATTACCTAATTTTGATGACAAGAATGAGTAAATGTATGTAAATTATTCTGAGCTCAATTAATTAATTAGAATAGTATTATCATCTTCCTCCTTTATATATATAGACACACTCAAGATACTAGTAAAACTTTTAAATATTATTGTTGATTTAATTCTCTAATTGTCTTTAATGTAAAAGCTAACGGCTTGTTATAAAATAATTTTCTTTTTCGAATAAATCATGTGGAGGGTGAAGATTCATATTCACAATTTTTTGATTGGAAATAAATATCATAAGATAATAAATTTTATCTATTTGAACAATTTAAATAGGAAAGTTAAATAATCATCCACAATGCTACATTATAAGCTCATCATCGCCTCTGCCACCACTAGATCCTCTAATTTGTCAAGAACATTAATGATCTATCCTCTAAATGTGTGCCATTCATTTATTGGCTAGTTGGAAATTTGGAATTGAGCAAATTAATAACTCTCGGAGGTCTTCTAGATTCCGTCACACCAACTTCTCATCTCTCTCACTTATCGAGATCAAGCCTTGCACTTGCTCGAATTGGAATCCTACCAATTCAAAGTTCTCCATCATACCGATGACCACCAATTTAAAAATTAATTTCATGTATTTTCATAGTAATCAAATGTAGTAGAGTCAAACAGTTATCTTATGTGATTAGTGGTCCGAATACCCACATACACATGTTTACCTTATTTTATTAAGATTTATTAAAGTGTAAGCTTAGCATGGCCTATAGATGTCACATAGACGTATGATCATTCAAAGAATTCCACCCACAACAGCTGCTCGAAACAAATTAAAATCAATTAAATTAGGAGGAAAGTGTAGTGCAATATATAATATGGAGCACCTTTCATTATTAATATTATTATTATATATTTATAAAGTAATATAGTAGTTAGGTATGAATTTTCAAATAAACGTGCCTCTATGGGCCGCACTTCTTCCCCACATTTTCCTCAACTTTTCCAACTTCCACCTTGGCTGCACACTAAAATGGCTGAAAAAGTCAATCTCCACTTTTTCAAGATGTCACTGTCAATCGTTCTACTTTTAAAAATTGTGACTATTTTTATCTTTTTTTTATGGTTTACGTCACAATTTCAACACGACAATATACTAAATAAATTTCTAGAAATACAATCATAGTTTTTTCTATTATAATAGAGGGTTTCATAGTTTATAGAGTTTGTGTTAAAAAAAATTTAAATAGAGACTAAAATTGTCGCTTTTCAAAAACACAGAAACTAAAACTGATGTTTTGAAATTACATCGACTAGAATAAACACATTAAAGTTGAAAATGAATAATTTAAAAATACATATCGACCAAAATGAAGAAAGCTGAAAGTATATAGAGAACAAAATAATATTTAAACCGAATAATAATAATATTTAGATGTTGAAAAACGTTAAAAAAATTTAACCACTATTTAGTTTTTTAAAAAAATCAAAATATTTCTTCTCTTTTAAGTGTAGTATCCAGTTTTAAGTATTATTTTAAAAAATTGATTCTCTCTTTACATCTGAACAAAAAGAAAACTTTTTTACAATTCTTACCTACTAGTTCTTATTCAAAGGGTTGATTTAAATTGTCAAAATAGTGGAAAAATTTTGATTTTCAAGCACTTTACCAGTTACTCTAAATTACAATATAATCTCTACTTGAGAAAGGGACATAAATTATTTTGTATTTTAAATGACTTTATTGACTCTTGGTTGTTGTTTAAAAAAAACTTCCCATTAAAATATTTTAGATGCTTTTTTTTTTTTTTTTTTTTTTTATAATCCAACATCATGGGGTTAGTTGTTTGTAATAAATGTAAAGGTTTGAAGATGTGGCCTTTTGACAGATAAAATAAAATAAACTAGAAATTAAAAAAATAATGGAAAAAAAATTAGAATACACGTTTTCAAGTCACATTCAGTTGGGTTTTCAAAATTTAAACTTGAAAGTAATGAAACTAAAATAAAATTTAAATAACAATTTATAAAAATTTTGAATTTTTGAAAGTTTCATTTTGTTTTCGAACTTTTATACGTTTTCTATTTTGTTCCGTTTACGTTGAAAACTCAATTTAAATTTTAAAAATTTCACTAAATTTCATATTTACTTACATCTTAAAAGATAATGACATGAATATGGCATATAGAAAATGGGTCAAAAGTCATATCATATTTTCAATAAATTAAACCTAACTATTCTTAAAATCTCACTCAATTAACATTTCACGAATCTCAATTAGAATTGACCTGCAAAAAGATGAGCATTCGGACGTTCAAATTAGTTAAGGTCTGAACTGGTTTTATTCTCAAATTCAAATCAAGATTCGCGTGTACATGTGAACCAATTATCATGAGTCTACTAAACGGTAACTGTCTACGGTATCCTCTCTAGAAATCACGAAACATAAAACATGTTCTAATCTTGTGTATTCAGACTTATTTAGTGGTCGGGTTTGAAACTGTGACACGTAGTAGAGAATTTCCAACCCCCAACCAATAATTGCTTATGAGAAACCTTCTAAAAAAATTGCTTATGAAAAACGTTATAAGCTATTTATAGCATTTAGCCCAACTCCTACCAACAAAATCTCATTAATAGTTCAAACTTTTTAATTTTCTTTTAACAATTAATAGCGTTTAGGAGAACTTTTTAGATGCTAAAGAAACACTATCATAAGGAGAATCCTTACCGTTCAGAAACATTGTGCTTCTTACCCTCACGTGTTCCTATCGTAAAATGATAAGTGTTAGCTATTCTTTTATTTTAATTATTCTATCAAAATCCATAATCTCATCAAAATATCTTCAAAATATCTTTTAGTCTTTTTAAAGAAGTGTTTGACGAGTCATTCTCCCATTTTTCTCTCTCCCTACGCCATCTCACTTCCTTCTTTTTCTAACTTATTTGTATCTTTTTTTTTCAGTACGTATTTCATTTACATCCTTTGTAAAAATGGTTATGAATAAAAAACTGCAGAAGCGTTATTTAACTTAGAAGACCATGAGATGCCAAGCAAAATAATAGAATAGAGCAAAAAAATGATATTTGTTAAGTGATTTTTCAACAATCATTTAAAACTATGAAAATTAAAAATAAATATATACATATATGTGTGTTTGTAACTTTAAATTGTGGATATGTATTTTTTATACTACATTAATTTAGAAGAAAAAAAAACGAAGGGAGAAAAGAAAGACGTTAGGGCGATGCATAAGTTGAGAGTGAGAAAAAGAATGAGGTGAGATGGTGTAGGGGGGGGAGAAAAATTGGAGAATTAATAGTCAGACATTTTTTCTAAAAGACTAAAAGAGATTTTTGATGAGATTATGAATTTTGATAAAATAATTAAGATAAAAGAATAGCTAAGACTTGTCATTTTACTATAAGATCATGTGAGGGTAAGGAGTACAATGCTCTGAATGGTGAGGAGAGTTTTCTCTCTATCATAAATCATTATATTATTTATCTTAAATTGGGTAGATACGTAAACTTTTTTATATAGTTTTCAATGTCAGCACTATAAAAAGAAAAATAATAACAATAACTAACTATTTGAGCTATGAGAAAAACTAATATAAGATTTTGTTGGAAACATTAAGAAACGTTGGAATGGTTACTAATCATTTTTTAGAGTTAAATATGAGTAGATAGATACTGCTTTTGGTTTTGGACGGAAATATGTTTGAGATATTTCCATTGCAAGGATTGCAATGCGCTTAAATATTTTTCAACCTCCAGCTCGTGGGAAGGAGAGCTCGAGACACCTATATCATCTTACCAGTTGTCTCTCGCATGCAAGGAGATGTTGCTGGATGTCACGGTTCTCGGACACTATGATCCTTTTCTCTGGAACAACCGAGGGCACAGTCTTCCTTCTGCTTTCAGAGTTAGGGGTTGAATCATCAATCATCATTCAGTGAGCTATTTATTCCTGCCAATAACGCTTCGCTTACACGCCAACACCACGCCTGGTATAGCTACTCACTCAAAGATCCCACCTCTGGAAAGCGCTCTAGATTTACTAAAAGACTTCCTTACATAAGAAACACTCAAGATTCACTCATCCTGTAATGTTTATGCTTATGCGATGAAACCTGCATGTGTCTTGAAGTGGCTCACTTAGGGCTCCTCTGTCGGTCCAAAGATGGTGGTGAGCTAATTCTGTGTCCTCTAAAATGTAAATATTTTAACTTCTATTAGGTATGCGAAGATCGCTTATTTCCGTGGAACTCACATAATAAGTCGCATATATAACCAACTTTTTATGTATTCACGTTGTATCAACAACCCAATTTGCTCATAATCAAACCACTCCACAAACTAAAGCTAAGTTCCTAGCAACCATCCCAATCTATTTGGATGCAACATGGCCAAGCCTAGGCAAGGAATGCTACTTCTCAAACATGTCTATCTCGGAGATCCCTCAATTTAGTGAGTAAAAAGGCATACCTCCATCTCCTAATTAGCAAATTATCTTGATTGATCGTAAGATTTTGTCGTTCATGGCTTGAATCTATCACTAATGTGATCGAGGTTGAGATGACGTCCTCGATCGCTTATCCCTTATGAAGATATCTCTAAATTTAGCTATTATTGTCCATAGATACAACACCCTAATATGATTATTGAAGTTAGCTATGTTTTGCAAATATCACACTGATGTTAGTGGAATGCTTGAGCATTTATTATTTCTCTGTTGATAAAAGTTGAGATTGTATTTCTAACATCTTTTATATATAAAATTCTTCTCTCATTTCATCTCATTGAATCACCAAATGTGGAGCTAATTATCAATTGGTTAAGGCACCTGTCTTCGACCAAAAAGCAATGATACAGAGGACGTCTTTTATACTTAAAATTATGCATAGTAGTCTTTACTTTAAAAATCATTTATAGATATTTACACTTTGAATTAATTTAAGATAAAAAGGAAATGAATCTTTTATTTATATTTCAAAAATATTTATAAGAGTCTCAAGAGAATATCATATGGTGATCACATATATAAGACAATAGTTTTATAGGTGATTATAGTGAATTGTGTGTTACTCTTAGTGGTAAGGCGTGAGACTTAAATTCCCGCATTTGGAAATGTTCATGTTTCACCTCGTTTTAGGATTATATGTTTTGTAACTATTTTTGTTTCTTGTTTTTTTCTTTTTTTTTGAAAAATAAAATAAATGAAAAAAAACAGAAATATTATTTGGTAACCC
The DNA here is from genome assembly GCF_013281855.1 of Momordica charantia. Taxonomy (NCBI): domain Eukaryota; kingdom Viridiplantae; phylum Streptophyta; class Magnoliopsida; order Cucurbitales; family Cucurbitaceae; genus Momordica; species Momordica charantia. The sequence goes on along the minus strand of NW_028275167.1, from coordinate 23,205,747 downwards.
TTTCTAATTTCTTTTGTTTTCTAGAATTTTAAATTAATAAAAATAAAAGTTTTATGAGAAAATTAAATATTCAAAATTTTTATGTTGGTTGATATTTATTATCTATTTTACAAGTAAAAATGATGAAATGGAAAAACTTAGGAACATGAAAATAAAAAAATAAGAAACATGATTTGTTTCTAAAATCTCTATTAAAATAAGAAACTAGAAATAAGAACCTTTGTCAAATCTTTATTACTTCTCATTTTTTAGAAGTGAAAAAATAAGAAACAAAAAACAGGAACATCATTCAACGATGCAAAATAATTGTCCGAATCTAACCCATTTTATGGTTTTACTTATTTTATTTTTTTTCCGACAGATTATGGTTTTACCTTTTAAAACTATATTCTATTCTTTTTTCAATTTTAGAAATTATTTAGAAAGGTATCTTCTGTTTATATAGTTTTACCTTTTTTTATATATATATTTTAAAGTTGTACTTCAAGTAACAAAACTATTTATCTTTGGGTTCGAGAAATAGTTTTTTAAATAAAAAATTCTTAGGTCCTAGTTAAGAAGACAAATATCTTGTATTCACCACTTTTACGGTTAAGAGTGAGAAATGTAAAAATAGATAATTTTTTTTTAAATTAATAAGCTGTCAATTTTTTGGTGGTCAGTATAGAAATAAATCCTGGTGAGTCCAAATCTAATAATTTTTCCTTTAAAATTACTACCAAAAGAAAAGATTTTTGGACCTAATAAAAAAGAACCAATAGTTTAAGTAGTTATAAGACTGGTAAGCATTTTTATAGGATAATACTAATGTTAATAGGTTTAAATCTTGTTTTGATTAAGTTTATTCTATTGGGTTTTTGAACTTTCTAAAAAATAATCATTTTAGTCTCTAAAAATCAAAATTTTTAGTTAGTCACTAAATATCTAATGAACAACTAAGTCATTAATTATTATCGAGCTACCTAATATTCGCCCACCTAATATCTGCTTTAGCCCGCTTATGTGATACTAATATATATGCTTATGTCAACATATTAATATACATATTCAAGGCCCACATTACCTATATGTGAAATAATTAATGATATAATAATGACAAGAACCAAAATAATTTCTTTTTAAGTTAGGGAATAAAATGACATTTTCAATGTTTGGGAAAAATGAAACTGACCTGAATGTCTAGGAACTAAATTAAACATTTTGAAAGTTCAATGATAAAAATAAAATAGTCTTTAATATTTAGAGACTAAAATAAAATGAAATTTAAACCAGGTTCTTAATAATATATAGTTTTAGTAGTTCTAATACAATTGAGATTAGAAAAATAACAACTAAAGAATTATATTATAAGTATGGTAATTAAAAGTCAACTCGAGCACAGCTTAACTAATTAAAGTATATATCTACGAGATCCGAAATTCAAATATTCACCCCACATATCGTTCAAATAAAAAAATTATAAATATAGTGAAAAAAAGGTTAAAAATCAACTTTTTTGCCTCTGTATTTTCATTGAAATGATGATTTAGTCCCTGAATTTTAGTTTGTAATGATTTAATCTATTTTCACATTTGTTGCAATTTATTTCCTGAACTTCAGTATATAACATGATTTAGTCGTGAAAGATGTTAAGATTTAATGAGATTTCTTATATATGTAGATCATTACAATAATTACGGATCATATGTATTTATAAACTACAAAGCCTAAACTGTTATATAATAAAAGTCAGACTCTTAATTTTGATGAGATTTTTTTTACGGTAGAGACTATATTGTTACCAATTTAAAAACTAAAATTGTAAGACTAAGTCGTTACTTCAATAAAAATCCAAGAACATTGTTGTTTAACCTACCAAACATCATACCACTTAATTAATGGTTGCTATAATTTAGTCAATCATTTAAGCCAATTAGTTTATTGTCATTATTGAAGACAGTTAATATCTCAATCATTCATCTATTATGCAAATAGATGATTATCATATAAAATATAAACACATTGTCTTATCAAACTCAATATGTGATGATTGAACTTGTTATGAAAGAATACTAAATTTGTAATTCTATTACTAACTATTTCAACAAACCCTTTGAATGAATCTTCTCCCCATTTTTTGTGAGCATCAAATTAAGCAACACAAACAAAAATCAGAAAATGCATAATTTGGCTTCAAATATTTCCCATTAGATAAAAAAGAAAGTACAATTCTTCATCCTCAAGGGTGGAGGCCCTCTCTCTTTTGGACCTAATCTTTGTTTCTTTGTACACAAAATCTAACAAATTAAAGGGGTAAAAAAGAAAAGAATGAGAGGGATTTCCTTCAAATTTATCTGCAATTGCAATCCCCATTATTGATGAACAAATGCTTTTTTTTTCCTTGGACAAAAGAATACAATGATCTATCATAAAATCAAGAAGACCATTGATCAGGAACTGTGAGAAAATAAGCTGTCATCGCCTTGCGAAACCGTTTCTTGTATTGTTTCGGAGAGATGATGGTAGGAGAAGCATTCTTCGGGCCTCCGAGTATCCCCGACGCCTTCACCCACGTCTCCAAATGTTTGTCCCATGTATACTGCCTCATGAAATCAATGATCCCTAAAACGAGCTCCTTTCGCTCCTCGTCAACTCCAACCAAAAGCGAATAGTCCATAACGTCAATCGACTGAAGACGTGAAGAGAGGTCAGTAAATTGGCTCAAATCAAACATACAAAGAAACATCCAATTGTCATGCTGTTTATCCAAACTAAGCAGTCAATTCCAGGCCTAACGAAATGCAAAGCTTACCGCCAAAAACGACGTATCGTTCCAGATAGCCCTTTCGAGGTTTCTTTTTGCCTTGCTTCCGAGGAATATGGGTTTCGTCCGCAGTGCTTCTAAAAGGTTCATATCTAGTAGAACCTTGTTAGCCCCGGTCGTATCCGGGTTGTAACGAGATCGTGAAGAGCCCTTGAGGTCGTAAACCTTTGAGATGCTTCTCTTGAAAAATAGATTCTCCATTACCATCAAATCCATCTTCATTTCTTTACCACCCTTCAGGTGTTTAACAGTGACCTGCCATTACACCATATTTATCAGAAAAACAGAACGCTGATACTCATCCACACATTCATTAAAGCAAAAATAAGTATCCAATTCAAATCTCATCTTTCGACTCTAAACTTTCAAGATTCATCCATTTAGATCTCTGAATTTTCAAAAGGTCTAATTTAGTTTCTGAACTTCCAAGAAAATAAAAAACAATCATTTTGATTCTTGCCGCTAATTGGCTTCCCTCTCGTAGCTACATAAGTTGGTTGAAGAGAGTATTGAAGCAAGAACAAGGAAAAAAATAGTTATTTTTTGTAAACCCATGTAACTAAAATAGACATTTAAAAAATTTAGAGACTAAAATAGAATAAACCTGCAAGTTAAGAGAGACCAAAACAAGACTCAAAAGCCTAAATATTCTTACCTGATAGATCCCAAGAATTTTAGCAAGGCAAGTTGGACTTCCAGAGTTGAGAGATTGTGACATGTACTTGAAATATTCAGGAGCAAACTCCTCAAATGAATCAAGCTCTGTCCTGGTGACTTGTTTTATAATGAACCTCTCATCTAATGACTTGGCAAAGTAAACATTACTTTTCCCACCCTGTGCGCTCCATCTACGGCAACGGCTCAAAGATCTCACAAAATCCACTCCCTTGGGGCAGCACTTTTTTCTTAACAAGTCAAATTGCTTTGCAAAATAGCAGGTCACAGAGAACTTAACTTTACCTACAGATGTTGAAGATTCATCTCCAAACGAAATCCGTAAATGGGGAGATTTTTTGGGGTCTGAGAACAGGGTTCTCAAGGAGGAAGAAGAATCTTCAGCGCCATAGCTTCCATAGTGGATATAGTCCAAGTCCAGAGAACCAAAAGACTGCCAAGCCAAAATACTTGAAACCCGAGAATCTTCGGTGTTGAGTCTAGGGACACTCCGGCATCCTTCGTTATCAGTAAACTTATTGGCAACCCAGTCGTCGTATTCTCTTGAATTGAGGGCATACGCAATTATGCTGGTAGGTTCGTTGTCATAAACGGCAATAACTATATCGTTGTTGCCGGTCTGAGGAAGCAGCAGTCGGATGCCTTCAGGGACATGAGATGCCGAGATAAAAGATGGAGTTGAACTGAGTAATAAATTTAACTTCTGTGTTTCCCAAGGTAGCACTTGCGAGTGAGCTCTAGCTAAACCAGAAACAGGATCCCTCAGCATATTACCGCAATCTCCAGAAGCATGGAAAGATCTAATTGTTGACAATTGAAAAGTAGATGGGTGTAATCCTTTCCTGATTCTCTCTTGCATTCTTACCGCAGAATCGAAGGAATGAACTCTTACAGGTGACATCATTATCCTCCTAATTTGAGGATTATCATTTTGACTCATATGCTTCACTGCCCCATCTAAGGGTTCTTCTGCACATGGTTTCTTCACAAATTGCTCAGTTCCTGACCATGCATAATCTATTCTCTCAGAAAGATTGGATCCATAAGAAAGAAGGCTTTCAGATGATGCCATGGGATCAGTCATTTCCCCATCTGAGTATGTTTGTGTTTCCTCTTGATGTGAAGTTGATTCTGAGCATTCAAATGCTGTGGGTGTGAACTCTTCCTTCTGCTCTCCTACATCATTTCCAACAGACTCATGAACCCAAGAAGATTCTTGAATATTCCCACTGTGACCAAATTCAGCTTTCCCATCACTGTGAGCAGAATCACTTTTCAAATCCCTCATCACAGGAGAAGACGCATCGTTCTTGGGATTTAATATCTTTTTAAGGTGGGAATCAAGCGAAAAAAGGCGATGATCCCAAAAGTGCATATGAATTAATAGTGAACGCCTCAAACGGTTCAGTTCCAGAATGTCCACCGTAACCATCCCCAGTAACGAAGGTTCCATCATGAAAGGTTGCAGAAAACCCTATTTTAGAAGGAAATGAAGCAGAAAACCTGATTAAATTACCAATTACATATTTCTCATAAATATTAAACATAGTGCTATCTACAAATATGCAATCACGGTTAATGTTTTTATCATAGTCGGATTGTTCTCAGCACTTACAATGTAATCACTTCGTTCCTTTTGTAGCAGTCCTTTCAGTTGCATGATGTGGCTTTGCACCTCCTCACTTGAATCAGATGGTTCCTGTGTGGACTTGCTTTTCTGTTCCATTCGATCGACAATATCAGAAATCTCAGCATATAAGCTTTCCATCTTACCAATAATCTGCGTAGAAAACCAGAAAACTACTTGAGCAAACAACAGCAAGATTTCGAAATTGCGTAAATTGCATTTCGGAATCTAAAAACCACCTCTGATGCTTCTTTTGATATCCATTCCTGCTGAACATGGCTATTGAACTCGAGTACAGAAGGGGGCAAGTCAACAGAGAGAATATCAATGGTCGAATATCGGAAAAATGCGACCATGCTCCCGAACCTGTGTTATGAAACATCATATTCAGTGACAAGCAACATCCAATAACAATGGTAAAATTAATACTGAATTCAGATACCCAACATACCCATAGAAACGAAGGCAGTCTCTCTGCAATGAATGACCGCATGTTGCAACTCGATTTGCAGTCGCATGGTTCGAGAAACTAAGCTCCAAAAATTTTCCAAAAGAAAGCCCCCAGGCAGCATCAGACATTACAACCCTAGGAGTTGCTGGAGGGACTCCATCTATTTGGGCACACCTGAGACACCTGTGCCACATCCATATCTTACCATCTTCTTCCCCAGGAAGCTTTATAGAGGGTAGGCGTCGAACATTAATTGTAAGATTGCCCTGCTGATGAGTGTAACACAAAACATGGGCCTCAGCTGACTCCTTACACGACCGACAGCTCGATGTCTGCAATGAGAACCCAAACTAAATAAATACCACCTCGAAACTACCTATTATAGCTATCCAGGGAAAAACCAACTTTATGTTTCAATGAAAACATACTAGAATAAAGAAAAAAATGAAACCTGGTCGAAGAGATCATCACGTAGGTATCTTCCTAAAGGCTTGTCAAAACGGCCATAAAACTTTATGCGCAGAAGGCGAGAGCGCTCACATACAGTTCCTTTAAGTACACAATGGCTTGAAAAGGCTACTAAAATGCTCTGGTTATCTGCTGCAGAGAAGTATTCACTAGAGAGGTCATTTTCATCAAAACTTTCAGATTTTCGCAACTCTGAAATCCCACCGGACTTTCCCTTTGTCCGTTCCAAGGTTTCTCGCAATTCAGATTCAGAAAGATTTTGGATAGAGAAAGTAACTGCTGAACCATCCTTTAATTCCTCACAACGATTACAAGAAGGTTTTATATCAACATCAGATGGCAAATCATCATTGAACATATCGGGAAGTGTGTCGACCATGATAGAGTCTTCAAAGCCAGTAGGCAGTAGAAAGCCATTATTATCAAAGCGAGGATTCATTGAGTACAGTTTGGATTCTTCAAGCTCATTATTAATAGAAGAGAATTTATTGCTGGCGGAGACATCGACCGGATAATTGGGTGAAGTGGGTGCATCAGGATTTTCTGATGTGGAATTATCTTCAACAGGAATCGAGGGCTTTGGCATCTTAGGCAAAGAAGCACCTTCGTCCACAAGAAAGGAAGTCTCAAGAGATAAGTGATATGCTGCAAATACTGCATATTGAACAACATGTTTAACTTTTTTAAGTTCTTCACGACACATGCCTTTCAGCAAGACCTAGGAGAAGAATAGTGACATGATTAGAGGCAAAACAGAAGTTCTATAAAATCACATTTTTCTAAGCCCACAGGATCTAGATTCATGATTTCAAATTAAAAGCAATAAAAAGCTTCATTTACTAAGAAAAACACACATTAGGATAATTTCAAAAAACTATTACATAACCAAAGAAAACAAGTATTTTGTTTTCATGTGTTAACTTCTTGTTTACTAATAAACTATTCATCAACAACCCTTTTCTAACTAGAAGCAAGAGCTTCTTAATGATAATTGAAAAGCTACAGTATAGAAGAAAAAAAACTTACTTAGGAGTAATATAACAAGGTACCCAAAAAGATTAATCAACAACATTTTCAAGAATAAACTAGTTGTAATGCATTATATTATTTGGTTATTACAAGTAAAAGATAACTAAAGACAGATGAGTTAAACAAGTTTTTAAAGAATATCTTAAATTTAAACCCAACTAAGAAAGGGTCTTAAAAAGTAGCCTTGAAAATAATTTTGAAAAAAATAGTCCCGAAAAACCACTTAATTTTCTAGCTAAAAAATTACCGTGCAGCCCAAGCGCTTCGGACACCCTTCAAAGAACATCAAGGTCTTTGATAGTTTTTTATTCTGATTAACATTTTCGTGCTCTTCATTCACTCTCTCCAACCGGAAAAGTTCACAATTTCCAAGACGTGCCGTGGAAATATGATCGATTGATGGAGTAAGGGAAGCACCAGTGCAACGGGCTATGCGCTCTAGTAATGGCTTTTTAACATTCAGAACCAGAGATATTTCCTTCGCCAGCAGATATTCCTGAGCGCAAGAAGATACACTTTTTTCCACCAGCAGAACATTGGGGCGAAGAGACTCTATTTTGGAAATAATAGTCTTCAGATGGTCATCTTCCTGCAAAAAACAAGATACAGAAAAATCCAGAAGTCAAGGAACAATGAAAACCAAGAAAATTACTTCAACAAGTTCTAGCATGCTGTATACATAGTAAACTTAATTAATGTGTAAAAAGAAGATAAACAAATTACAAAATATTGATTTTCTTGAAACTAAAGACAAGTACCTGATGTAATAATGTATTAAAAGAAGCTAACTGGTTAGCTACATGATGATATTCAAGGGATCCTCCTAAAAGAAGTAACCTGGGGTTTTTGAATTGTGAGGTCATGCGTTTGTGCTTAATGTTTTTTGTACAAACAACTCCCTTTATAAGTGAGCTGCAGAAAAAATTGATTTCAAGATATTAGTTAAACGAAACCATATGCTATTTGCACAAAGGGATATTCTCAGCTATAGTAATAGCCATAAGTTATACCTTTCATTAGGATGTCCCGATGCAATGCATTTTACTTTCACATAATCCCCAGGATCCATACTGCCCCCTCTGCTAGTATCCGGTCTCACAAAATTTCCAGCTTGCCAGGCAATTGTGGTAATGACATCAAGCCAGTCCTCATTGTCATCTCCTCCAGATTTGATATCCTCCCCCTGTAACAGTTGTGCAACAAGAGCCCTAAAGTGACCCTGAACCATAGCTCTGAGAGGCTCCTTATTCTCGTCATGCAAATTTTGCTTTGCTGGAAACATGCTAGAAAGGCTACTACTCGTGGAGAACAGAGCACCAGAATCCCCAATATTGTCGTCTTCATCATCATATGCAAAGAAATTATTCTCCAACTCATCACTTTCATCTTCAGGAGGTGGGGGGAACCAGATACGCCCATTGTTTTCAAAATCTAATGGCCTTTCTACCTTGTCATCTTGGTTCGGAATAGTTGGCAGGTCACCAGAGCATACATGTTTGTTATCTTGACCTTCAGTCAGTCTCTCAGTCTCAGGCCTATTTAAAATGGTCACAGCATTTTGAGACACTAGATTCACCCTTTGACCTGGATCTATAGTCTGTACAACATAATCAGCTTTACTGAACGTATAATCATTCCTCGAGGGGCTGTCAGAAGGACTTGATTCCTCAAAATGAGAACTAAAGAACTCGTTTCTAGCACTAACACTACTCGAGTCTATATCTGAACTGTCACGAAAATAATCACTTGATGGGCTGAAAAAATGCCTCCCAGAATCTTCTGCATCCTCTTCATCACTCCTATATTAGTAAATTTTTAAATAAGTTGAGTGAATCAGATCAGTCGGCATCACTCTCCTACATAAGTGTTAGAAATTAAAGAATTGGAACAACAAGGACGGACAACTACATTTTACATCTAATTTCATTTCTTGATTTCGAGTGGAATTTTGTTATATTTTGAGCCAAAAAGCATCATACAAAATCAGAAAGTTGAGTACTACCAACAAAACTATATACCAACTAAAGAGTTTTCTATTTATAAGTGGATTAATGATTTCTCACATAAAAGTTCAGAGGTACTCAACAAAAACAACATCGAGACTTGTGCATCCCTGTGATGGGCTCATAATAAAGAATCATTCACTTACAAGCATTTTAACAAACATTGAACTTAATTTTAAACTAATCATTAATAAGAGTTACAGCAGGTACTAGAACACCAAAAATTATTGGGACAAACAAGTATTCGCTTTCAAATCAAGCATTACCAGTTAGAGGAGTAGCGAACAGAAATAGGAGATGGATGAGCATTAAACGAGCTCAATATCCTATGTGATGCTGCATAGGGAGAATAGCCACAATCTTGTGACTCAAGATACCGACTCAGGTGATCACCGGGAATTGATTCAGTCTTCATAGGAGACTTGTCTGCACCATCATTACTAGGTGAAGGCGGCTCTGGGCTATCCCTGGGAGAGACAGAAGGATGTACTTTCTCACCATATCTCCTGCCAACTTCATGCCGTAGGTTAGCATCAGAACAAAACTTACACAACTTGATTCTCTTCAGAGCCTCATTACCCACCTTCATTCCATCTGATTCGACAACATAAGATTCATAACCCCGAATACATTTTCCGCAAGACAATTGACTACAACTCTGGCACTGGAATCTCAAAGAGATCTCAGAAAAGCTTGTATCACACTCACAACACATTTTGTAACTATTTTCAGGCATCACAAATTCCTTGGATAAGCACACTGATGAGTCAGGTCCCCAGGATAACCAAGACCTAACCTTCTCAATCAGATCTGATAGTGAACTATCAGGTATTCCCATAAACAGTCAGATCACCCAAGAAGAATTAAAACCGCGATTACTCCTCGAAATCGAGACAGTATAACACCCCCCTCTTTTTGGGATCAAATATAGAATTTTTCTTCTTTTTCACATATAAAAATGAAATGGAAAAAGAAAATATAGCCCTTAGAAACAAAGTACCCACAGAAGCTCCAATTAAAAAGAGAAAAAAAAACTGAAATAATACCCACAATAAAAATGATGGGGTGCTTTGAGATGTGTTTGTATGAGTCTCAGACTTTATACTGTATATTTCTTCCCCTCTCTTTCTCTCAAAATGGGGGCCAAAAGCCAAAAAGAAAAAAAAAATTAACAAATCCTCCAAGAATTATATCAAAAGAAGGATATAAGAAGCTATGAATAAACCTGAGATACAGAAAATCTAGCATTATTTACACCAAAATCCTATCAAAACAAAGACCCGAGACAAAATAAGACAATGAAAACCAGTATCATCACCTACAACAACCAGAAGAGGACGCACAAAATGAAACCCTAAAACCTAACTACTGATGCCAGAGTCCTCAAGAATGAATCCGGCAACTGATTGAAGCATCCCAAGGACAAAACCCAGTAAAAAACGATCATAAGTAAACCCCAAATTAGAAAAGGGCCAAAGATCAAAGAAGAGAGTTAGGTTGATTGACTTTACAAACAGAAACCCAAGTCAAAAGGAAGCACCCCCAGATGAAGAAAAGCCAAACACATACCAGATTGAAGTAAGAAGAGGCAGAATCAGAGAGAGAAATAGCAGTTCCTGAAGAGAAAACAGAAGAAGAACTGGGGAGGAAATATCTTAAATGCTGGGTAAAATAAGAATCAAAAGGAGGAAGAGGAGGAGTACGGAGAAGGTTCCCTTTCTACCGGAGTCAGCAGCTCGCATCTCGAAGCTCAAAATTCCCTCTTTGTTACCCCAACAACCACCACTTCTACTGTTCATCCTTCCCATCTGAAGAACCACTTTCTTCGATTTCCATTCTGGTCTCTCATTTCATTTCCGATTTCCACTACAATCAATCCCTGCTGCTGAATTTCCTCTCTTTTTTCTTCTCTCTCTCTCTCTCTCTCTGTACTCTCTCTGCTGCTGCTACTGCTTTTTCTTTTTTCTTTTTTGATCATTATTGAACAAGTAATCTGCTTTATGCCCGTATATAAAGGAAAACCCATAAACCAAACCAAACCCAACCCAACCCAACCCAATTCTCTCTCTCTCTCCTAATTGACAATGCCCATCAAACTGATTAATCGGGAATATTAAAATTAGGGTTTCTGCGCTTTTCTTTCCCCCTTTTGATTATTAAATTTAGGGTTTTGAGGTTCAAATCAAATCCATGGGTGTTGATTGGTCAGCAACTCAGCGTCAGAAAGATAGGGAAGAACAGTCAGTTCTAATTCATCGTCCATTTTGTGCGATTACAGAAAATTAATTTTAATCTTAATCATTATTTTTATTATCATCATTATTAAAGTATATTTTTTATTTCCCTTGAGCTTGCGATACACGCGCGCTGTAGGCGCGTGCGGTACACGCGCCTTTGACAACATCTAGAACGTGGTATTTTAGTGCTAACGGGTCAAATTTTACGCCCAATTTATGATTGTCCTTTCAACTTTGTGTATTTTCTTTTTCCTTTTTCCTATTATTTATACTAATTTGAATTTAAATTTTGGTTTGGTTCTCCACTTTTAAAATTAATTTTCAAAACGTTAATTTTAGTCTTTAAATATTTAATAAAATATTAACTCTTCTTTTGAAAAGAAAATTAATTCTCATCATTGTTTTACCATTAATTATTTAACATACTTTGAATCTATTTATTTATTTAACATGGACATGTTAATCATATAAGTTAAGTTGATTGAAATGATCACAAAATTATGATTAAAATAGATTTCTTTTTCCTTTTTAAGTTTTAATTCTAAAATTGGCCTTTTAAAAAATCAAGAATTAAAATGGTTATTTTTTTAACTCCATGAGCTACTGTACATGTTTTGAACTAAAATTTATGTATAAATTTATTATATTATATTCACTCATATATTGAATAATAATTATTATCATTATCAACCAATATAGAAAAAATATATATCCTTTTTATTTAAAAATAATAAGTATTGTCATGGATATTTATTATCTTTTCCAATTGCCACATGGATTATCCATCAGCATTTTGTGTAGTTGAATGAGTTATAAAATTTAAAAACATTAATTATTTATTTATTTTGAGTTATCCAAAAGTCAATATTTTTTTAGCAAATTAATTTCAAATTTTGTTTATTTTATTATTTTAAAAGGTAATATACTTTTATCTATTCTAAAATATCTCAATGCCTCATTGAAGGCAAAAGATCTCTCTTTTTTATGGAATAGATTGTAAAAGAAGCAACGATTACTAATTTAATTAAATTTTGTTTTTAATTATTATAATTTTTGGGTCCAATAAATGAGATGTTTAATTTCAAAACACATGGAATTGAATTAAATGTGGCATTCCACTACTTGGATTTGGTATGAAATTTTCTTTGCCTTTTTCATTCACTCATGCGACGTCGTTTTCATGGTTTCTTCTTGATTATATTTCCTATTTCATAAATATAAATATATTGTGGTGATTTGTTGGTTTGTTTCTTAAAAAGAAAGCAATTTTTTAGGATTATTCATTCAATTATAATTGGTTTATGATTTTGTATATTAATGGGAAATAATAGGGTCCAATTTAAGAATTTAAATATGAATGTTTTAACTCTTAAATAGCTAGGTGTTTTATGAATTTAATTTGGATTATATATTAAACTGTAGAATTATTATTAATAAATGGTTGTTTACTCAAGGCCCGGTTGATAATATTTTTTGTTTTTTTTAAATACATGTGATTATTGATGCGGGAATTTGGCTCCTTGAAATTTCTCCAGATCTGCATCAATCTTTTATATATGAAAAGGGATCGACGTGACCTGAAAAAAGAATAGCGCTAGGACCAACGTGTCCTTCGTCACACGGACTCCGATGCTTAAGTTAGTATCGGGATAGTGAAACGTATAGAGTAAGGTATTTAAGCATACCTCTAGGATTTGGTTTATGTGAGTTGAACCCTAATCCCTTTAGCGATTACTAAAACTAAATCCTAGTGTGCCAAGAAGATCTAGACAGCTGGCTTATGCGTCTCGTAACGAGCTTAATGTTGAATACAGGGTCGAGACAAGGTAAACTCAAAATGGATTGCACGGGATCGGGAGAGAACCGTCGGGGTTCTCAGCCAAGGGGGCCGAGAACTCCTTATCGTCATGATGGTCTTGGCGTCGAGGCATGGTCAGCGCTGAGCAATGCTCGGCATCAACTTAGAGTCGGCTATGGCCGGCCCAGGTGGTCGGGTTTCAGCCTCCGTACCTAGTGAGTCCACTCCTTCCCCGGCCCAACCCCTGTCTTCTACTCTCCCTTCTGATCTCGATGCGTCTTCCTATAACAATTACTAACATTTTTCTTTAAAAGGTATTTACTAGCATATACCTAACTCAGCAATAATTGACAAATATCTCCAATCAAAAGGTTGTGATTTCATATTTCATGGTCGTATTGAATAACATTTTTTTTTAGCTTTCTCAAACAAACATATTTATATATAAATTTATTTTGGTAAATAGATTTGTGATTTTAGTATTCTAATATGAAATATCTAAATCAGGTCCTCCACCATTCTACATAATTCCACTTTGGTGAGTACTCAAATTTGAAATCAATTTGGCCTAAAAATTTACATTTTATAGGGAAATTAATTGATCGTTGCAATTTTTCTTTTCGAGTAGGACAAGAATTAGAGGTGTTCAAAAAAATTCGATGATTCGAAAAAATCGTTCGACCCAACTTGATTTGGGTTGGATTATAAACTTTTTTGGATTTGATTAGTTCAAAAGTCACCTAAAATATGTTTGGGTTGAACCGAACCAAACCGAATTTATTATTAATTTTAAAAGTATTTTTTTCCTCACCATAAAAATTATATTTCTTTTAATTTTTATTTCGTCCAATAATTTTTTAGGGATTATTTATCCTGCAACGACTACTAAAAACAATTTTTACAGTTTCGAAGGGTTCTTTTCCCATAAAAATAAAATCAACTTGCGAATTTTGATACAATGTTAGACCATATATAAAAGACTATTTAAAATATTATAATTTTTCATTTTTTTGTTATATAACCCAACCCTACCTAACTCAACCAGATTGGATTTATTATTTAATTATGATTATTTGGGTTGAAGAAATTCACCATCGAACAATTGGGTTATGTCCAAAAAGTGCCTCGATCCAACTCATGAATAGTAGTAGGAATCAAGCCATCAATAGTAACTGATATCTTATCCAATAGTTAGGCTTGAATTAACTTGATTGTTGCATTATAAAAATAAAAAATAATAAAACTTGATGGTTGCAATTTGGCAGCTTCCTTATTACAATATATGTTATAGCTTGCTTAATCTTTTTATCTTTAATTTTTGGTCAATTTTTTTTTCTCATATTTCATTGTTCTTATGTCAACTATTGTGGCTATAAATAAGATATTATTCTCGCATGCTCAATAAGTCACCATCGAGAATTTAGATCAAGCATCAATTCAACATTATTTAGAGACCTTTATTTTTTTTATTCACTTGTAAAATAGGATTGACGATCTTTCGAGCAATGGATAACACCAAACTAAGAATAAAAAAATGAATCGTTTGGTAATGTTTTTCAATTTGGCGAGAAATATAAATATATGGAAACTGTTTCTGTTTTTCGTTTTTCATTTTAAAAAATGTTGCCAAATTTATTTAATTTCTTTTTATGGGTTTCTGTTTCTTTTCTTTTCCTCCAAACAGGAATGAAAGTATTATTTTATATTTTTTACTTATAAAATACATAATAAATATTTAAAAATAACATAAAATATCTGAATATTCAATTTTATAAAAATTAAAAAAGTTGTTGTTTTTTTTAACTTAAAGTTTTAGAGAACAAGAAAAAAGAAATTGTTATCAAATATGTTTATGTTTTTTTTAAAAAAACAAAAAACAATTATGAAACACAATTTTATTTTTTATTTATTAACAAAAAGGAACAAGAAAAAAAAACGATAAACAAAAAACGTGTGCCCTCATTTTGTCCTTCTCTTATTACAGATACAGATACAGTACTTTTTTGTTTTTTGAAGCAAGTATTCTTTTGTTGTTTTTTTAGTATAACATGTGAGGGTGAGGATTCGAATTCTCAACCTCATAGTGTATATATATGCATTAACCCGTTGAACAATGCTCTAGACGGCACTTATTCTTATTATTATCTGATTTTTTTTAGTAAGTTTTTTTTTATAAAGTTTAAAAAAACATATGTGTTAGATACTTTTGTCTAGGGGGAGATTTTTATTGATGTGATGTTACTTACCAGGAGATTTTGCCGTTTTTGTTTAGTTAGTGTTTTTGCCAAAAACAATGCGGAAGGGGGAGATTGAAAAGATTTTATTTTTTTGCATTATTTTTTTATTCTTTCATAATTTCCTTATGTATTAGTTATTCATTTTAGTAATTTTATCTAACGAATTTATTTGAAATTTGTGATTTAATTTGATTGAGAAATTTGAGGGATTGATGGCTTTTCTTATCAACTTTGATTTGGCTAGATTTAGATTAATGAAATCTTTTCCTAAATGTGTGAATGCTTTTTTTCCTTAAATATTGAAAAATGGTTAAGACAATTTGATCCATCCAGTATTTCTCTCATATTGATTGATCCAATTTTGTCTGGGTGATAACTAAAAAGGGATTACTATTCTCTTTGGTTATATATATTGAGAACGTATTTCGATTGAAGATGGTGAGCTTCATAAATAATAGTTGAACACACTGATACAAGGAGAGCTTGTGAACTTACGTAGATTGATATGTATTGTGTGCTAATCCTTTGGTAATCTATTTTAAATCTCTGAGTGTGGCCTTGTGGGGTAGATTGTAAAATCAAACCACGTTAAAAATGTCGTGTGTTCATCTGTCCTTTTAGTTGGACATATTTTTAGTATTTTTACAAGTAAAATTGATTTTTAGTTATACAATAGAAAAATAAATTTTACATTCATTGTTACCATCCCAACATGTCATTAAATAATTTGGATAATTAGGTACTTTCAAACCGAGCATAGCTCAAGTGGTTAAGACACATATCTACCACCAAAAGGTCATGAGTTCGAACCCCTACCTCCACATGTTATAGTAAAAAAAAAAAAAATCTACCAATCACATGTAGATATTTTGGAGCTATGATTGAAAAAATATATTTTATGATCTAACAATTATTTTTGTTTTAAACATATGATTAAAATTCTTTAATTTAATATATACTTACAAAAATTTGAATTATTTAGTATAAATTGACTTAGTGTATGATCAAATAAATTGGAAATATCACGTACATGGCATCGTGTTAAAGACCATTGTATGTATAAATGATAAAGTTAAAAAAGTTGTATAATTGTTTATTAAAAAACAATTATTTTTTAAGAAAAAAAAAACAATTATTAGTACTAAGAATTAAAAAGGAAAAATAAATAAATAATTTATAGGTTAAATTAATAGATGAGGGAGAGAAATGATAAAAGTTGTGTTGGAGGTGATTTCTCACCAACCACGTGTCAACATATGATATGTTTAATAGTGACAAGTTAGTGACTCACACATGAAAGAAACTGTAGCTGGTACCTTTGTAAGGCCCGAGCTCAACTACTAGAGACGGTCGCACCTATGTTCCATGTCAAGCCAACCAAAGTCGTACACCTCGGCTGCCTGAGATATCAGTCGAGCGATCCCAAACTCATATCTCAGTCACCTAAGTTATCAGTCGAGCCGACCTATACCTACTTCTGCACGTGCAAACCTCCAAAAAAATCCAGGAGAACACCCGCTATTCTTGGGCTGTATGAGAGCTGTTAGAGGCTTGTTGAAAGTCTTGTCAGAAGTTCCCCCTATAAATAGAGACCTCCCACCTCATTTTCATTTACGCGAAACTATATTATCTCTCGAGTATAGATTGGACAACCACTGACTTTAGCGTTGGAGTGTTTACTCTCTTTTGTAGGCCTCCTATTTGCGTCACTTCATGTTGTTCGGATAGTCATCTCATTCGTTGCCGAACTTCGCAAACTTGGTCAAATTTTTTATCAAACAAATTGTAAAAGAATTATTGATGAAGTTTGGAAAATTTTCTGGTAGTGCAAGAGCATTGCTCATTCCATTCACTGTCTATCACGTCAATATCATATTAAAAGATGATATGAGAATTGTCGTGGTAGATCTTCATCATCAACACATGGTTTAATGACCACCCTAGAAGTTCCCACACCTTGAGGATCTTGCAGGGTGGACTGTCTTCCGTTCTCAACAGGGGAATCATCGCACCGATTCAGAGTGTTAGACATCTGAGAATCAATGTGAGTCATAGCTTGTTTTGGTAGGAATTGACTTTGTTTGTCGATTCCCACATACGTCACCAAATGTTTGTGTAATTTTTCGGTTAAGGTCAGAACGAGTCTTGATTGGGTATGGAGTCGGGCTTGGATGTCCCTTAACGAGAGAGACAAACATTCTGACTCTCAAGTTATTTTAGGTTCGAAATAAGTATTAAGACCGAGATAGAATGTGATACTTGATACTAGAGTGAGGCCCCCCATTTATAGGTTGAGCGGTCGACAAAGTATCCAGCCAGTGGTTTTGGCTGTTGGATAGCTCGTTGCTAAAGGTCGGACTATCAGGTGCACAAGATTAGAGATGGGCGAGACCTTCAGCCAAATGGAAATTTACCTATACGGTTCAATGGCTAAGTATGAAGGTCGGTCCTTCAGTCGACAGTTAAAGGAAAACCTTGTCTTTCGACCTTTCTCTATCCTCCATGTGGTGAGGCTATTATAACCTGTGACAAAGTCAACTATTAAGAAAGATAATATACTTTCCGTCAATGAGAGAATTTTTTTTTTTGAAGAGAAGGAAATTCATTAATCAAAAGGGAAAGCCTCGTGCGCTACAATTGGGGAAATTGAGGTTTTTGACTCCACCAATAGTTCAAATTGGATAAATGAACCCCTTTTAAAAAAACCTAATTTTTGACCCCACCTCTACTTAATTTTGAACCTCTCCCCAAGCCAATTTACCATAGTACCCTCATGTTTAAAAATGAAGGGAACTCCCTCCAAGTAAAACCCTAAACCCCATCTCGGACGTTTCCTGGCCCAACGAAAATTTCCACCCCATCTTGGACGTTTCCTTTGTCCTAAAACCCTAAACCCCATCCCGGATTGAACGTTATCTCGGACGTTGGACGATTCATCCATCCCAGACCTTACGCTTCCAAGACTTTCTCTTCCATTGTTTCGCCCTACAAAGTCATTGATCGCAAGGTTAGTGGTTGGGTAGATTATAACAAAATTTTTAGAAACATTTGTTGTTCTGATATCATTATCAGCGCTATCTGAAGCAGCCATGTAGATCTATGATCATTTTCATATTGTGCTTGTAGGACTGAGAAATTTGGGGAAAAAATCAATCTCTGATTCAATTCCATATTCAATCTCGGATGATTTTGGTCCGGGATAGAGTCCGGGATTGAATCTGGGATCGAATTCAAAGTGTCTGCATTCTGCCTTCCATCCCGGACCTTATCCCGGACCATTTCGCCTCCGGGATGAAAGGCAGAAAGAAAATAAAGCTATATTCTCTACCTTTCATCCCGGACCTTATCCCAGATCGTTTCGTTCCAGGATGAAAGGCAGAGAATAAAGCTTTATTTTCTGCCTTTCATCCCGGAGGCGAAATTGTCCAGGATAAGGTCGGGGATGGAAGGCAGAATGCAGACCCTTCGAATTTTTTTTTTAAGTTGGTCTGCACTGAACGTTTTTTTTAATTTTCTTGCATTAGTCTTTATCTAATTTTTTTTATTTTATCTTTGTATAGGACATATAATGGATTTGAGACTAATTCTAAACCGTGATGACTGGTTTCCGGCCACGTTGACCAACCTTGCCCATGTAGATAAAACCACTTCTAGGCTGAAGGGTTGGTTAACCCCAACCCAGTTAGACATGTTTAGGCAAACGTGTTTCGGTCCCATTTTGGACATGGACGTAGTTTTTAACGGTCCATTAATAAATCATCTATTGTTGAGAGAGGTTGAAGAGCCTAGGCAGGACATCATTAGTTTCGACCTGTTTGGGAAAAAGGGTCTCCTTTGGTAAGCGGGAGTTTGACCTAATCACCGGCCTCAGTCATAGGATGATTAGGGTAGATAACGATATTCCTGGCCGACGACTTCGAGCACGTTACTTTAAGGATAGTGTCAGAGTTAAGTGTAGTGAGTTAGAGAAGATTTTTATGGAGGCAGTTTTTGACGACGATGAGGATGTTGTCAAGGTTGGCATAGTTTACTTCGTCGAGCTTGCCATGATGAGGAAGGAGAGGAAGCAGTTTATAAATACGACTCTTTTAGGGGTTGTGGATAGGTGGGAGCTGTTCTGCAATCACGACTGGATTTCGTTGATTTTCGAAAGAACACTTTAGAGCCTGAAGAATGCCCTGAAGGATAAACTACTGGCGTACCAACAGAAGGCGAGAAATGACCCCACACACCAAGAGACTTATATTGTCTACGGGTTTCCGTACGTATTTCAGGTTAGCGAGCTTTAAGTCAACTATATAATCGAATATATTATTTAAATGCATTATTTATTTGACTTCACTCGATTCTAGGTATGGACTTACGAGACGATATCGACGTTGAGTCTGCGCGTAGCCACGAGGTTGAGCGACGACGCCATTCATCGACTTCTTAGGTGGTCGTGCACATATTCTCGTGGGTTTCTTACTCTGTAGAGAGACGTGTTCGATAACACGATGGTAAGTAATTATCTTGTGGCCGTGCGATTCAAATTTATTTTTTCATTTGGGTCTAATCATAAGTTTTTTACAGTCCAAGGTTAAGGAATACTTGGTTTCGACGAATGCTGAGGCAGAACACATGGTCCCTATCATGCGTCCACCGGAAGCCTGCGCTATACCTGTCCCGCCGGCTATACCTGACTCGCCTGTAGTACCTGACCCGACTGTTGTACCTGTCCCGACTGCAGTACGTAACCCGACTGCAGTATCTGATCTGCCTGCAGATCTGGAAAAAGGGTACTCAGGAAAGAAGGGTGAAGGACAAAGGAAAGAATATCATAGAGGATCCGGTAGAAGAGGCTGAGACATTGGACGATGATGCATTACAGGGTCCTGCATTAGACGATGCTGGACCCAGTGGAAATGACAGCGAAGCGCTACAGAAGAGGTCGAAATAGAAAAAATTCAAAAATAAGATTAGTAGACAGTTGAAGAGGCTCGATGACCGAGTTGGTGCTATCGAGGCCACACTAACTGGCTTCGGGGTCGCCCTGAAAGGTATCCAGAGATACCTGAAGAAACTGTCGAAGGTACGCATTTTATATGTATATAACATTAGGTATGCTTAGCTATTAATTATGATTAGTTGGGTCCGAGATAACGCTTATTGGTCCGTACTTTTCGTGCAGGGTAAATTCCCTGATCCGACCAAATGTTTTGGACGTGGGGGTGGGCCCGATGATGATGATCCATCGGATCAAAGGCCTGATGAGGCCCCAACGCCAGATGGAGGTCCGAAGAGTATGGACGAGGACCGGAGGCCGGAAGAGGTCCCTAAGACTGACGAGTATCGGACCATGGAGCATGGTCCGAAGATTATGGACGAGAATTCGAAGGATATGGACGAGGATCCGAAGAATATGGACGAGGATCCAATGATTATGGTCGAAGACCAGGGTACCATAACGGAGCGGGACAATGCATCGGATGCTTACCCCGATCGTCCTGTCGGTTTATTTCAGGTAAGTCCTATTTCTATAACGCTAGTATACGTTTGTGCTTCCATATACCAATATGATTAATATTGGTTGTATATTAGGATGCCACTGTTGGAATGCAAGAGCCGGACGTTGCATCAGATACGCGACCCGTCAGCCGACGCGTTAGGCGTCCCTATAAGGACTGGGTAGCGGACGCAGTCATTAAGGTAAACTTAATGTCATACTTATACATATTAGCTGTCAGCTGTCATTACACGAACTCACGTGTGTATTGTGTTTTAGGTTGAACCTTACCTTGACCAGGACGAATATGACCTTCAGCAGGCCCCAACTGGGCGTGGGCTACGCAAGAGACATTACTCGTGGAAGCTGAAGGATATATACACACCAACCGGTCAGCGTGGGATCACCGTGGATAGCTACGACCCAGTATGTCCCATTCCGCCGCAGTTGGACAATAAGTTTCAGAGATGGATGGATGCCCCGAAGACGGACGGGAGATTGTGGTCCACTGCAACTGGTTTCCAAAAGAAGGAATGGTATCGCGATCTATTGGACCCTAGTGTTGAATTAAAGGACGAAGTAAGTACATGTTACTATATTCGTAGTACTATATTCGTCTATAGTTTGATTACATCAATGTGGATTGGTTAAATGTAACAGGTACTTGATGGTCTCGTCCTGTTTACAGCGAAAAAGTTGGAAAAGTGTCTCCATCTATGTCGCAAGAAGTTTGCGATAGGCGAAGTACTTCTTTCGGTAATTACTTTTTACTTCTTCCGGTTCAAACTAATAAATGTTGTTTTGATCAATTGTTTAACTAATAAATTACTTTTTAACTGCTATACAGACTCTGCTGAATCGGACAGACGGTCCATATGCGGCCATGAAGCCGGGTGTATTGTCCACTAAGATCAACTACCCCTGGCGCGAGGAGAATACAATCTTTCGATATGTCCACGGTAGGCAGTCGGACCACAACGTGCCCTGGAGTGATGCAGACATCGTGTACACCCCTATGAACGTAGGCGGGAACCACTGGGTGATGCTCGGCATCGACCTTGTACAGGGCGACATAACCGTATGAGATTCACTCCAAACAGTCACTCCACTGGATGAACTTGAGAAGGAGTTGAAGCTCATGTGTACAATCCTACCTGCGCTGCTGCATCATGGCGGGATATTTTCAGTTCGACCCGACTTGCCAGTGGTGCAGTGGAGGGTGCGTCGGGTTCGCGTACCACAGCAGAGTAGTGCGACTGATTGTGGGATTTTCTGTGTCCGGTATTTCGAGTACGATGACACCGGGTCAAATATGAACACTTTGACCCAAGATAATATTGTATATTTTAGGCGTCAGTACACTGTACAGATGTGGGCACGTTGTCCCATTTTTTGAATAGTGTATGCATTTTCGATATTGTTTCTATGTCATGGTTCATTATTCTAGCATCATATATGAAATACATTCAAATACAATCTCCCCATTAATAATAATAATAATAATAATAATAATAATAATAATATAACACATAGGGTTACCAATGCATGCATGCATGGTTGGTTGCTTGGGATACAAGTTACCATACAAATTTCTGTAAAAACAACAAGTTACCAATACATCATACATTCACACTGTGTTAAGGGGTTCATTACATGTTTTGCGATTGTGTCCCGATATACCACACCGACCGCACTTACGTGTTTGGCGCACCTCGCCCGTGGAAGGAATCCTAACTGTCCGCCTCCTGCCAACTCTAGGAACCATATCTGGTGCTTCTACCGGTGTATCGACAAAATCTGGAGAACTGTTTCACGTTGAGACGTGATCGATTGGAAATATTGGTTCTGCATAAGCCATTACCTAGGAGTTCGTCGTGTATGCCTCGTCACACAAAGTGTAAGGATTTATGTTTCGCATCATCGCCCCGGCAATAGCATGAGAGCATGGAATTTTAAAATAATCAAACTCCCGACAACTACATGTCCTAGAGTTGAAATCAATAATCCCGTCAAGGTTACCATCACGTACCTGGACATGAAACTGGTCGATGTTCACTACAACGTGTCTCCTGGCACTGTCCGGTATTCAGCAAGCTTATTTTCTACGTAGTCGAACAATGTGGTTGATCGGGAAGAGGCAAGCGTTCGTCGATCGTAGAACCAAGTCTGTAACAGACCTCTGATATGGTCCAATAAAGCAGTTACTGGCAACCTACGCGCGTGTCTAAAGAGGGCATTCACGGACTCCGCATTATTACTGGTCATCTGTGTGTACCTCAATTCTGTTTGGAAACAACGAGCCCAACGCTCCTTCCCAATGTCATCCAGATACTCCCCCACACCAGGGTATGCACCAAGTTGAGCCCAGATTGAGTTGAAATAAGACTCTCGATATGCTTTCATAGCTTTTAGAAATAGTTCCTCGAGTGCCTTCGCATCGACTTTAAATTTTGCTAACAAGTTCATCTTAATATGTTGTATACAAAAGCAATGAAATGCAGTGGGAAATACCTTGTCAATTGCCTTACAATTGGTGTGATATCTATCGGAAACGAAAACCAAATTGTTCACTATGCTGAGCGCACCTTTTAATTTAGTCATAAACCATACCCATGATGCTACAGTCTCACCGTCGACAATAACAAATGCAACTGGGTAAATCTGGTTATTCGCATTCGCACCAGAAGCTGTTAACAATACCCCTCTGAACTTCCCTTTTAGGTGGGCCCCGTCAACAACCAACACTGGTCGAATACAAGCCAGAAACCCTCTAATCGATTGACCCAAAGCCATAAAAACATATTTGAAATATTTTCCATCTTTGAGTTCCAATTCGAAAATAGTACTTAGGTTCATGATTTTTAATGCTTCACCATAAGCTGGTAGTAAACCGTATGACGATGCTGGATCCCCTCAAATAAGTCGAAGTGCTTCTTCACTGGACCGCCAAGCTTTGTCATAACTTAAATTCACACCATACTCCTTCCTTATGTCTTGTATTATGTCCTTCGGTCTATACGTGCAGAAGACGTCTGTAAACTTCGCTTGGATAAGATGTTCGACCACCCAACTCTTGGCTTGTCTATGATCATGTTTCAAAACTCCACTGTTGCATGTATGGATGCTATAGTATTTTTTTTATCTTGAACAGATTGCAGTCCCTCAGCTTTGTAGCTCGAAGTCTTCAGGTGCAACTAGTATCAACGCAGCGTAGTATATATAGTTCCGGTGTCGACTTTTTTACTTTAAACTGAAAATTCAGCCGCATTGCAACTAAATGCATTCTCAAACTCAACTCCTTCTTTGTATCAAATACTTCGCCCTCCTTAACATCATTTGTTCCAGAAGACTGTACTATGAGTTGCAACTTCTCATCATTAGGTTGTCCAGTGAGACCATCACACCCCATTTGTTGGAACGCTGCTCATCCCTACGAATCTCAGTTTGTACCTGTTCCACATCGGGCTCAGACTCTTCATCAAGTGTATCGTCATAGTCATCATTCACAAATTCTGCTTCATAGTCTTCTTCTTCTGACTCTCCCAATGGGTCATATGATTCATCACTTTCATCTTGATTATCATTCCATAATCCTGACACATTCCAATCACATACCCTGTCATCTCCTAGGTTACATGGAACAACATCTGATTCAAATGGTGTTAAACCCGCTATATCATGACCTAAATGCCCGTAATATGGGTGTGGTTGTTGGGAAGAAGAGGGGTTCAATGATGAGGAAGGAAATGAATGTATCGAATCTGTGGGTCTCTGGAATGGGGGAATACAAGTTCTGGGCATACAACTCGAGGACACGTTTTGGCCTACATGATATGGGAAAGAAGGCATGTACGTTTCATTCTCATGTACCTGCTTTGGCGTAGTACATATGTATATAGGCAATTCAGATACATCTTCACCAGTTAAAAAAAATTCAGGTCATCGTCATCAATTATCTCCATTACACAAACTTTAGTTTTAAAATGATATATGCGTCTAATTATAATATCGAACTGAAGGGGGTTTATATTACTCAATCTATACACGTGACCTAGAAATTCTCTGTACGTGGTTGTACTATCCACTGTCAATCCTCTCGTGCGACCACCAACGTAATCTTTTTCACTATCTTTCCATTCTCCACCAAATGTTATGAAAACACGAGGCATCCTGCAAATAGATAAAATCAAGTGAGATAAGAATATCGTCCAAAAAAAAGTGGTAAAAAAATAACAAAATACATGTCATCCCGGACCGTCCCGGACTAGTCTTGGTCCGAGACATATCCCAGACTACAGTGCTTCGAGATTGGTCCGGGATGTATCCCGGTTCACTCCTGAACCATCTTTCGATCCGGGATTGAACCTGGATTTGTCCGGGATTGAACATTCAATCTCGGATCTTGAAGCTTCAATCTCGGAACAATACTTGGTCCGGGATACCGACTGCATTTTTTTTTTCTTTTTTCAAGAAGCCAAGTGAAAATGTATGAATGGAAAATATTTCAAATCATTTCAGAAATTTTAATGTTAACGTACCTCTAACTCTTCAAATGTGAAAATGTGGGACAACGATTTTAGATAGTGTGGGGACAATGATCAAACACGTGGCAATGTTTCTTTCCCGGATTTTAAAAAACGTGATTTGTGAGGAGTTTGGATGGTGTGAAAATTTTGGATTGTTTCAACTTCAAAACATAAGTAAAATATGAGGTTAAAAGTTTGGTGAAATGGTTGGGTGGAAGTTAATGGGGAAGTTAATGCATCATAAATAAGGGTATATTCATCTTTTCACTAAAGGTGGGTTCAAAATTAAGTAGAGGTGGGGTCAAAAATTAGGTTTTTTTAAAAAGGGTTCATTTATCCAATTTGAACTATTGGTGAACCCTCAATTTCCCCCGCAAATGTGGGAATATCACCCTGAGTAGCATTTATAAGCCACAATGGAAAATCTGAGAATCAGGATAAAGTGGCTAAAGATGGGAAACAAGATTTTGCCAACAAGAAGAAGAATTAAACTGATGTGTCAAGCTTCGCACATCCAACACCCAGTTAAGCTCATCTCCAATTGAAGAAATATCTCCACGAATAAGCTTGATAGCAGTTGAGCAATCAG
Source organism: Momordica charantia (assembly GCF_013281855.1). Taxonomy (NCBI): domain Eukaryota; kingdom Viridiplantae; phylum Streptophyta; class Magnoliopsida; order Cucurbitales; family Cucurbitaceae; genus Momordica; species Momordica charantia. The sequence goes on along the minus strand of NW_028275167.1, from coordinate 23,179,819 downwards.
ACTCCACCTGAATATTACAATAATACAAGGCAAGAGCCAGACGCAGACCTTCATAAATTGCCCTAACTTCAGCGAGAATGGGAGAAAAAGGAATTGGAATGAAAGTCAAATAAGCTGCAATAATTCGCCTGCAACTGTCACGAAGGAGAATACCTAGCCCCGTTGATTGAATTTGACCATTGCATGCGGCATCAACAGATACCTTAATGAAATCCTGAGGCGGGGGTTCCAACTTTGCGGCAAAGAAGGAGCAATTTGCAATGAAGGGCCTGAGCGTTCCTGAAAGAAGACACATACTTAGAGATCCACTCACATTCAACATCAATCTTCGGGGCTTGCTTGTTTTGCAGCGAAGAATTTCGATCAGACTAGAGGGCCTAACAAGTACAAGCCGCTAACTCTGTGTCAGTCGAATTAAGGCTATTAGAAATTTCACTCTAAGTATCCTAAAATGATAGGAAAGGGCTAGAGGGGAGCGGCATCGTCAGGAGCAGCCTCTTCCAAAATTTCCTTGCTCGTTTACAATGGAAGAGCACGTGAGTTGATGTCTCTAGCAAGGTGGGGCAACGAGAACAGAAAGGGAGAAAAAAGAGAAATTCTTTTCTTTAGAAAAAAAAAATAGCTACAAAAATAAGTATGTATAGTCAAAATAAAAGACATGTTTTTTTTGAACAAAAAACACGGTCTTAAAGAGAAATAGAACCATTAAGTGTTATATCAGAAGAGTGGTGACAACACATCACCCAGGACAATCCACGAAGGAAAATAATTCTCTTAAAACATAGAGGAACAATCAGAAATGGCACACTCGGCCATGCTTGCCTGCTAAAAAAACTAGAAATATGAACATATTTTTAGCCCACTAAACATATTCTCTAAAGTCACAATATCTTCAACCTCATTCAATGATGTCGGGGGAGAATCCTCAATTGATGAGCTATCTTGTCAATTATGACACTCCTATTCATAATTGGGAGGGAAATGATTGCCTTAAAAAATTGCCTTATTCTCCACCATGTAGGTAAGGAAAGATTAGATAAAATCTCTAAATCACGCTCGTCGTGGATCTTAATATAATTAAGACCGATAGTCTCCCAAATTCCAAAACAGTGTTCAAGTCAATCGTTGTTGCGCACCTTCTACTCGTCTTTTTTGCCTCTGGACCATGGAAATTCTCCAAACCAAGTTGCAATGAAGATGGAGAGTCATTGTAAGAGATCGCAGGTGAACGCCCTCTCCAATTTTGTGCTTGATAATTCTTCAAATGCGTAGATGGATGGTAACATAAGTAAACTCAAAATTCCTAATATTTATTAAATAGTTATCTACCTTTAAAATACAAAATTTCACACATAAGTAATGAAGTTCAAAAATTATTTTAATATTTAGTGGACTATCATTTTATATTCTTAAGAATACATTTATAGCTCTATTCTTTATTTATGGTAGATTTTGATCTTTCTCTGGGTTGAGTTTGTGTCCATTTGGTGAGAAAGACATGCACAAGAGAGACAAATATTCGAACTCTCAAGCTAGTAGGAGTTCGACTTTAGGTATAAGATCAAACTTAGATTGTGTACCAGATGTCAGAATTGGGATCCAACAGAGCTATCTGATCATCAATTACGATTGTCGAAAAGTCGATTATCGTAGGTCGACTTGTTAGGTGCACAAGGTCAAAGTTGGACGAGACCTTTAACCAAATGGAATTCACCAGATTGACGCTGAATGACTTTTAGACTAAATTACAAAGATTAAACCGTTACTTACTAAATTTTAGAGACTAAATTATTATTAATTTAAGACTACACATGACTAAATTATTACGAACTAAAATTTAAAAGCTAAATGGGAAAATAATTTTTTAACCAAAGATATGGTTGGATAGAGAGAAAATGGTCCCATACTAAGAAGAAGAGTGAAATCCAAAAGTGATGGAGAGGATGACGAGCCATTTGGCGTTGGTTTGGTGATAAGGCGACGTGTGTGCTGACAAGCTTCGCCGAAAGAAAGACAAGTCATTTTCAACCCCAATATTATTTATTAATCGATTGATTGATTTTTCATTTTTGGGTTTTTTCTCTTTCAATTGCGTTTTCTTCTTGGCGTTTCTCCGCAGCAATTTATTTTGCTCATTAGTTTGAATTCATTAAAACATGCATCTGGATTTGATTTTTAATTGGTGTTTTTTTGAAGCGGATGGTCCAAATTCCACAATGCACACCAACTGTTTGTGAAAAGTGCTGCGTCATTTGGGTATGCCAATGGCATCCGCTGGGCGGGCGGGGGAACGCCAGCGCCGCCCACGCCTGACTCATCTCCACATGGAAAAGGGTATGCTCTTTTTTTTTTCTTTTCTTTTTTTGAATCCTTTGACTTTTTGATTCATTAGTATTTTAAGCTCGATTCAATGACAAATTTAGTTACTATATTTCTAATTTAGTCCGATCAATTTCAATTTGATCATGTGAAAGGGTATGTTTTTTGCCCTTTTTTCTGCTTAATATATTAGATGGTCTGAGATTTTTCTTGATTTGATTATTGATTTTTGAAAGTTTTCAAAATTTATTCTTGATGTACAAAAATTTTCAATTAGGCAATTCCATAAAGGATCCGTTGATATTTTGTTAACAAAAAATTCTTGTATTATCAATTATTATTTCATTAACATATTTAGATATGTGAATATGCCTCTGAATGCTACTTTAACACATGAAACCCGCACCAACAAAATTTAATTCGCTCATCAACAAAATCTATTTCTTTCCAGTGTCAAATGACATAACCTCTAACAAGATTTTTTCAATTAAGGATCAAATTTAAGAACCTAAAAGATTGGGATCATTCAATATATTTAATATATTTTTTCTCTCAACTACTGTTTTTTGATTGATTAGTATTTTAAACTCTATCTGTTTCTTTATTTTCTATTGTAAATTCTTTGTCAAATTAGGGCTACTCCGGTCCCACTTCTATGATCCTTTGCCCCCTTCTTTTGTTTATGTTAGATTCCCATATGACATATACATGTGTGTGTATATATATATATATATATATATATTTATTTATTTATTGGGGCTAAAGTCAATATATAATTTGGATAGTGTTTGTCTGGAAAATGAGGATGGCTTGGCGACCACTCTGGGGGCCTTCATACCATGACCTTTCCCCTTTTAGACTTTGGGAGTTTTTCTGAAGAAAAATATTCGTCAAAAATTTAATGTGTTTCAAATGGATTTTCTTTTTTGTGATTTTGGATTCCTGTGTGCGATTAAAACTACTCTTTCTTGCATTTGGACTAATTAAGCACTTTAACCATAAGTTGGACTTTTGAAAAAGGTGAAAAATGCCCTTTTCAAGGAAAATATTTTTCCATAGTGTTTGGTTACATGATCGAAAGTGGTTTTGATGGTGTTGGTGATGGTCATCTATTTAGGATTTAAAATTTTGGAATTTTCTTGGCAATAAATATAATAGAGTTGCCAACACGAGCCTAGCTTAGAGAGGTCAATATATTACTTATCCCTTCCTAATAGTTGCAAATTTGAATTCCTCTCTCCTCACTGAACTCAAAAAAAAAAAAAAATAGTACAGTCAAACAACTATCTTGTAATAGTAATCAATAGGGGTTCAAGCTGGATTGGACAATTTATGGATATAAAAAACTAACGAGTGATTCTCTTAAAAGCATTATAAAGTGCTTTTAGATGAAGCATTTAATTAGTGTTTATTCTAAAAATACATATAAAAGAAGTGCTAAAAGACATCTCAAACCCATCTATATGTTTATCAAAAGTACTTGAAGTATAAGCACTTCTATAAAATAAGTATTTAAAAACAATTATCAGACTCTTAGTTACATACTCTTTAAACTGCATTTAAATACTTCTCGATCAAACATTTGAGCCAAAAGCACTCCACAAGTATTTTCTTACCAATCACTTTTGAACTTTTTTTCAAAAGCATTTTTATGTTACATTGAGGTTTGGTGATTCTCTAGAGCAGCAATGATGGAATGGAAGAAAGATCAAACTCTCTCACCCTCCTCCACTTAAGAACAAAATTAGCCTCTCTCTAAACCAAAAAGTTAAAACACTCTTTTCTTTTTAGTTATTATTAATTATATATCATCATCATCATCTAGGAAAGGCATCTTCCAAAGTTAGATGTCAAATGAAAACTTTGGAAGTGTTGTGGGTTTCACCAAAATGATACCTTAGAAGAAAAAAAAAAGAGGGAAAAATGGGGTATAGAATTTATGGGTCATGGTCGGCTAGAAAACCCCAAATGACATGACTTGGCACAATCCCCACTTGCCATAGCTTTAGGTTCTTCCTTTTTAAGTTTGTGATACCAATTTCAAAGATCATAGCCTTTGTTTGTTTTTGGCTAAGCCTCCTCATTTGTGATCAATGTGATTATTAGCCAAAAGTTGCTTTCATTATTGATTGATGGGGAAAAGTTTTCAAGTGGGAACAACATACATAGAGGCCTTCTGATGATTAATCAAATATGGATTTTGCTTCTGTGGTTTTCTGTGATCAAGTATCTCAACTAAAGATCACTTGTTAGTTTGTGAGACAACTTCTCTTTTCTTTCTCTCTTGATTTGATTCTCTGTTTCTTTCTCGAACGGTTTTGAGTGGTTAATACTTCCACTGTTAAAGTTTTGACATGCAAGGGAAATGTTAAAAATGAAATATTTTATTTGTTTTTGAAAAAAAATGAAAGACCGTCAAATTTTAAGTAGTTGTCAATAGTAAAATAGGTGGTGACCAATCAACAACGAAGTATTTTCGTTGTTTTATATCTCTTGTTAGGTTTCAAAAAGTAGGTGTGAGCTCCAAGTATTTGCCAAGCTTTCTTTTGGGCCCTAGTTTTTGGCAATGTTTTGTTCTAAAAGAAAATTGTCACCGTTTTTATCATATAATTCTTTTATTAAATTAATCCATTCATGTTGATTTTCTTTCCACAAACTCAAGGAATCAATTTTTTTGGGTTAAAATTACAAGTTTAGTAATTTAATGTAGATATGTCTAATAGGTATACGAATTTAAATGTCTAATACGTTCTAAATTTTCAATTTTGTATTTAGTAGGTTGTTGAAGTTTAAAAGTGTCTAATAGATTTCATGAGTTTTCAATTTTGTGTTTAATAAGTTGATGAATTTTTAAAAATGTCCAATAGATCAAGAACTTACTAGACACAAAATTACAAATTTATATGTATTAGACATTCTTACGGGACCTATTAGATACAACTTTGAAACTTGTAATTTTTTTTTCTTATTAGTTTTTACTTATGCAATATAATTATAATTGTCACAATAACTCAAAGGGGCATTATCATTATTGGCTAGAAGGGCAAAATGGGGACTTTAACACCTAAATAGAGAGATTTCATAAGTCTTACCATAACTTAAGAAATAAGGCAAAGAGACAGAGAATCAGATAGGGAGGCAGGAGATGTCCACGTGGAGGTTTCAGAGAGTGCCATGTGGGAATAAGTAGGGCAGCCCTAGAATTAGAGGGATGTGCCTTTTTCTCTTTGGGGGTAATTGGAAAAAGGAATAAATGAAAGACAAACCAAAAGGGAAAGGGAATAACATAACATGCTCTGCCTCTGCCTCTGCCTCTGATGAGTAATTTATGCATAATAATGAAAAGTTGTGTTGGTTGGGTTGGCATCTCCTTAGAAGACAACACAACAACAACAACAAGACCTTTCCAAGTTCTGCTTCAAACATTCGTTCATTGTCGAATTACATGAGCTAATTCGAATATGACATGACGGGCATATTATAAATTACGACATGTATAACATACTCTTGCTTTTGGAAAACCAAATCAAACGATATTTCTCGTATATAATCGTTTTGTTGATGTGATTACTGTATTAGTCTTTTACCGTTTATCTATTGTATTAAGTCGTCATTTAGTCAATAGTGTTCTTAAAACATCAAAAATTCCAAAGTTTGAAGGTTTCATTGAGTTCAAATCCAATTTTGGATAATGAACATTTTGTCTTGAACTTTCAAAGTGTTTTTTAAATTTATTTTATTATTCTATTACTTTCAAAATGTTTATTTTAGAAGGAACAAAGTTGCTTACCATAATTTTATTTTTAACAAAAGAGTGATGCAGCACTAATAATTATTGAGTAGATACATATTGAAAAATGTGAAATTTTTTAGCAGTCTAGACATTAATATTTATGAATCAAAATGATTTTTTTTTTCTAATTTCAAATTAAAATAGACATTTTGAAATTTTAAAAAAGACACATCAGGGCCAAAATGGAATTTCGAAGTTCAAGAATCAAATTCTAAGTTCAAGAATCAAATTATAACGAACTTAAAGTTTGAGAACCATAATGAAATTTAAATCTAATTAAAAAAAAAATTCAAATGCATAATTCAACCGAAATTAAAATACACCGATCTATTTGGTGTAGAATTATATTTCATTTTAATTGTTTTGACACCAAATTTACTATTCAATAAGTGATTAACATATTCTGAAATCAGATGGACATGAACCAACATATCAAATATCAACATGGAAATAAGATACATCCGATGTCAATGACCGATTCGAATCGACAAATTAATCCAACTAATTATAAACTTCCATACTTAAATTTGACATTTAAATAAGATTGATCCCTTAAACAAAGAAAAAGTAAATATAAAATAAATATAGAAGCCAACATCTTAGTCCTATAAAAGTGGGTCAAGTATTGTACACAAAAAAGCATAACTCTCGTGTCTCACCCCTTCAACATTTTGACTACAATTATAACTTCAGTCAGAACCAACCAGGAGAGAGAGAGAGAGAGGTATTGATAAAAAGGAAAAAACTTTTGGTTGGAGATCAAATAATAGATGAGATAAAGTTTCAGTTGGCGGCTAAGAGAGGGAAAATTTCATGGTACTACCGAACTGGTTCGGTTCAGATTGGTTCGATTTATTTCAACCCTGGTACTATTCCGAGAGTATGGATACTCTTTCTCTTCGTTGCTTGCTATGAGTCCACCAACATTAAAAATTATTTATCGAGACAAAATTATAGTGTGAACAAAAGAAATATGGTACTCGTCTAGTAGTGAAATTTTTCGACCCGGTCTTATTTAATGGTTTGTTTCACAGGAAATGGAGAACTCACAGGTAAAAAGTAAAAGTGGTGGAAGCCAAAGCACCTCCCCTGGTCCCTGCAAAAGAGAGAGAAAGAAGTATGTTAAGACTTTTTAGAGTCATACACGCAAACATGATTTCGACATTTCATAAGTTCCACAAGAAACTTCCCAGAAGCACTGAAATCAATGGGATCAAATCTCTCTCTCTCTCTCTCTTCCTTAATTGCCCTTTTGATCCTTTGACAAACTGAAACTTAGCATCTATTCAACTCTTCAAAATTTTCAACTAAAATAAGTTAAAACTAAGGTTTAAATCCTATTTTGAAACTCACTCGTGATTTCGTACCAGTTTCATTTTAGTCCTTAACTTCCGCACACCCTTATTTTTAGTCCCTAAATTTTTTTTTTAACAAAGATACAACTTCTCGTTGAAATAATGAAAAGATAATACAAGGATACAAACTCTCAAGAGAGTGACAAAAAGAAAAAATAGAAAAACAAACAAAATTACAAAGAATCGATAAAAGCTCCCCAATTGGCATTAATAAGAGATGCTCGGAATCTTTTCTTTTTCAATCTGGGGGAGCAATGCAAAAAAGAATTAACAAGAGAACACAAATGTGAGGCCTTGAGCTTTGCCGAAGAAAAACTTTCCTCATAGGATCTTTATTTGCCCTCGAATAAGTTTAAGTTCCCAAACTAAGAATAAGACTTCTTTTTCTTTTTTTAGTTCTTGCACTTCATTTTTCATTAATCATTTAACAAATCTTGAAACCCAAAACTTAAACTACCACAGGAGGTTTCAGACACTTGTCCACGTGGACATCTTACTCATCAAGGATTTTTATTAAATAGTTCGCAAAAAAATAAGTGGAAATACTAAAATGTCTTTTTAATGCAAAGTTATGATAAACAACCGTTTGAAATTTTAGGGACTGGAATAAAATTAATTTGAAAAACCAAAAACTAAAAAGCTTTAATCCTTAAAAATGATTATTTGAGGTTGAGAAAAGCCATTAACATCCGTTTAAATGCTTGATATAATGATAACAACATTTTCTATTGTTCAGTAAGATGGCACAGGAAACAACAGATTGTAAATATGAATAAGGGTGGGTGAGTAGACTGATATACTTGTCACTCAGCAGAGAAAAACAATATTCGAACTTCGCATACCATCAAATCAACACGCATGTCAATAAGAGAAAAAGAAGAACAATCGATATGCATAATGCATGAATGAATACGAATGCTAACACAGAAATATTAGTACCCATTTGATAACAATTTTACTTTTAGCTTTCTATCTTTAAAAATTATACATCCAATCTCTTTAGTGTATTTTTCACATTTTTCAAAAAAACGTTCAAATTTTTAAGTTTTCAGCAAAGGTTTTGAAAACGTTTCTAAAAGGTAGATAACGAAACAAAGAAACACGTAAGTAGAAGTAATTGTTTATAAGCTTAAACATTTAAAAAAAATAAATAAAATAGCTGCCATACAAGGTGCAGATGATAGGGAAAAAAAAAGGCGAAGCCTAATTAAAAAGGCTTTGGCAGCACTACTGATTGAGTGCAGAAACATTACCAAATACGTGGGGATCCAATCAGGCTCGCTTTGTACGTCTTCCAACTTGAAGGGCCAACTCCGTGTCAATCTTGAGAGAGATATCAAGAGCTTTCACAGAATGTGTCAGCGCACCACTGCAAAGATTATATATATAAAGTCATAAGATTATCTTAAAAGAGAACAAGTCCCTGGTTTGTTGTATAGGTTGATCCCCACTTCCATTAGGCCGTGGTCAAAAGTTGTCCTCTCCTTGCAATAAAGAAAAGAGATAATAGCACAAACATGCCATCCATGTACAACCTCAAATTTCACTGATGAGAAACATGAGATCATATGGATAAGGCAGCCAAGAAAATAGGGGCACATTATTTTCTTAATCTCATGATAGACCCCCGATCACCAAGGTGTATGCTCGGAAGAAGAAATTAGGAGAAGCACGTGCGAATTAGGAGAGGTTTGCCTTGCTGTCTACTCTTGGGAACGTTGTGGGCCCAAGGGAATATCGTTAGTTAGGGGGTCGGTTATAGTAGATAAAAGGAGGGGAGGGACATTTCTATTTGCTCATGTTTTTTGTCATCTTGAGTATTGTGACTCTGTGAGGTTATAGGAGAGCAGGGATCTCTCGAATTTTCCCTTGGCTTGGATATGTGGTATAAATAAAATTGGTTTCTATAAATTTTTGGCATCAGAGCATTCGTCCTGGGTATGACAGGAAAAATGGAAGCAAGAGTAAACGACTTGTAAGAACGAATTACCTTGTTGCAAGCGGGGACGGAGGAGAGGATCGATCAGCGGTTGTCTCAGTTCCAGGAGGAGATGCACAGAATGTTGGAGCAAGGGTTAATACAAGGATTTGAGATATTAGTCAAGAAAATCGATGGGCACACGAGGGAAGGGACTGAGTCGGTATCCTTAGAGCGTGCCATCACTGATAAAGGGAAGAAACTAATGGGGGTAGACGAGAAGGATAAGAAGGAAAACACAGGGACTAGTATGGTGGAGAAATCGGGAGGGTCGCGCGAAGTCTGGTTGTTCGATATGCGTCTAAGGAAGTTGGAAGTCCCTATTTTCAAGGGTGAGGATGGCGAAGACCCCGACGGGTGGTTGCACCACGTGGAACGGTATTTTGTGGTCAATAGGTTATCCGAGGGTGACAAGCTTGAAGCAGCGATACTGTGTTTGGAGGATGAAGCCTTGTCCTGGCACCAGTGGACGGAGAGCCAAACACCGCTGATTACAAGCTGGGGGGATTCCACGAGCAATTGATTGAGCGATTTCGTCTGACGAAAGAAGGAGACCAATGTGTCCAATTCATGCGGCTAAACCAGGACACCACCGTGAAAGCTTATCGCCGGAAATTTGAGCAGTTGTCGGCGTCGTTAAAAGGAGTCCCATCTTCAATCCTCGAGGGCAAGTTCATTAGTGGACTGAAATCAGAAATTCAAAGTGAGCTCAGGGTGCTGAAGCCCGTGGGCCTTAAAGAAAAAATGATTATGGCCCAGTTGGTGGAAGACAACGAAGTGGACCGACAAAAACGGGGGCCCGGTTCTCCGTCGACCCAACCCGTGAAGGCAACCGGATCCACCGGGTCTGCGAGTATAGCGCGAACCATCACGCTAAACCCTAATCACGCCGCCACTTCGAATGCGACTTCAGCAGGCCGTGACGCAAACACAAAAACCGGAATGACGGGAAACTTCAAGCGATTAACAGAAAATGAATGGCAATCTAAGAGGGAGAAGGGACTCTGCTTTCGTTGCGACGAAAATTTTTTCCCGGGTCATCGATGCAAGAAGAGAGAGCTGCAGGTTTTGTGCTTGCATGATGAAGATGGGGACTTAGCTCCAATGGCAGTAGTGCCAGAGGCGGCACAGGAACCCGATGAGGTTCAGGTGCTACTGGAATCCCTCGAGTCCGAGGAGAACAAGCCCGGCGGCGCAACCTTGTCTCTTTCACAGGTTGGGCTTGATTCACCAAAAACGATGAAGCTCATCGGGAGTGTTCGCGACCGGAAGATCGTAGTGTTGATCGATAGTGGGGCTCCCCACAACTTCATCGCCGAGAGTTTAGTACAGGAGTTAGATCTGCCTATCTCAGCCTCCCCCAGTTATGGTATAATTTTGGGAACAGGCGATTCCGTGCGAGCCTCGGGAGCGTAGATGTTATCCTTGGCGTTCAGTGGTTGATGACACTTGGGAAGGTTCAATGTGATTGGCGTTCATCTGAGATGGATTTTCAGCTGGGGGACTGGAGAATTCATCTGCAAGGAGACCGTAGCCTTGTGAAATCTCAAGTTTCCTTGAAATCCATGATGAAGGCCGTTAGGGGGGAAGGATAGGGGATCCTCGTCGAACTCAATGCTATTTCTCCTGACAGCGAAGGTTCACCAGTGGATCCTTTAGCAACGGAGTGGAGTAAGTTGCCCTTATTAGTACAAAACGTCTTGAATCTGCATTCCTTGGTATTCCAACCCCTCAGTACTTTACCCCCGAGCCGGTGTTGTGACCATAATATTGAATTATTACCGGGAACAAGACCCATCAATGTCCGGCCTTATCGATACCCGCAGTTCCAGAAGGACGAAATCGAGCGGCTGGTTACTGAAATGCTCATGGCAGGGATTATCCAGCCCAGCAAGAGCGCGTTCTCAAGTCCGGTTTTGTTGGTCAAAAAGAAGGACAACAGTTGGCGCTTTTGTGTGGACTACCGGTGGTGTAGGCAAGTTTGAGAGAAAACGAGGATTGTATTCAAGTGTAGGAAAAGTTACAAATAACCAGCTATTTATAGGAAATATCCTAGGGATATGGGAAGAACTAACAACTTAACTATCTAACTAACTAACTAACTCAAAGTTAACTAAAGTAGTTACTCATAGTTACATCAATTTTCCCTCCCTCTAAAAAAAACTCGACCTCGAGTTAAGAAGCCAATGTAAAAGAATCTGGTGCTGCGTATGGATATATGTCTGCCACATTGAAGATTGGGCTAATATTGAAGTCTGGAGGTAGCTGGATTTTGTAAGCATTTGGGCCGTACTTTTGTAATACCTCAAAAGGTCCCCATTTTTTCTTCTGTAACTTGTGTGCTGTACCAGAAGGCAGCCTTCCTTTAGTTAAGTGTATCATGACCAAATCTCCTTCTTTGAACTCTTGGTTGCGCCTCTTTTTATCTGCCCGTTGCTTGTACTTTGCATTCGTTGTTTCAATATGTTGACGCACTTCTTCATGCAACTGTTGAATCCTTTCGGCCATTTGTTCGGCTTCTAAACTGAAATCAACAGAAAGAGGAATATTAGCGAGGTCGACTGTTAGTTTTGGGAGACTAGTATAAACTACTTCAAAGGGGGACTTCCCTGTGGTCCTGTTTTGCATATGGTTGAAAGCAAATTCTGCTTGTGCTAGGGCCAGATCCCACTGCTTTGGTCTATCACTACAAATACAGCGGATGAGATTGCCGAGAGTCCTGTTTGTTACCTCCGTTTGACCATCCGTTTGTGGATGGTTTGTTGTGCTGTATTTTAGTGAAGTATCAAATTTGCGCCAAAGTGTCTTCCAAAGTGTCTTCCATGTAGGCGGATGATTTCCCTAAAGAATAAATTTGCCACATATATGGCATCTGATGTTTTCTTACAAGCCAAAAAATGGGCCATTTTGCTGAATCGGTCCACAACCACTAACACGGAATCATAACCTCGTTGTGTGCGGGGTAAGCCAAGGACAAAGTCCATAGAGAGATCTTCCCAAATATTTTTTGGTGTAGGTAACGGTATGTAAAGGCCAGTGTTCTGTTTTGTCCCTTTATTAGTTTGACAAATAAAACACTTGGAGATATAGCTATAAACGTCTTTTTGAATTTGAGGCCAAAAGAAGCGTGCTCCCACAAGGGTTAGTGTCTTATCGCGGTCAAAGTGACCGGCCAAACCTCCCGCATGTAGGTCTTTAATCAGAGCTTCTCGTAGGGACGTATGAGGGATACAAAGTTGATCCCCCTTAAAGAGATACCCATCTAGCATATGAAATTCTCCAGTATGGTTTTGTTGTTGACATTGAGTCCATATTTTTTCGAAATCCGGATCAGTTTGGTAAGTTGTAGGTAAGGCCGAGAAAGCAGTAACTTCACTTTGTAAAGTCGTGAGAAGAGAATGTTTCCTACTAAGAGCATCAGCTGCCTTATTAAGGGTACCATCCTTGTGTTTGATAACAAAATCAAACCGCTGCAAAAAGGAAGCCATCGAGCGTGCATACGACTGATAGATTTCTGTGTGTGAAGGAACTTTAAAGAGAAATGGTCAGTAAATAAGATAAATTCGTGGCTGAGCAAGTAGTGCTCCCATTGTTTAAGGGCTCGCACAAGAGCATATAGTTCTTGCTCGTATGTACTCCAATTTTGGCGAGAGGGGCTTAATTTCTCACTAAAGTACTCAAGCGGATGTTGATTCTGGGATAAAACAGCTCCAATACCAACCCCAGAAGCGTCTACGGCTACCTCAAAGCGTTGGGTGAAGTCGGGCAGTTTCAAAATGGGGCTGTTCGTTAATTTCTGTTTCAGATGTAGGAAACTCTGCTTTTGAGCTTGAGACCACTGGAAGTTGCCCTTTTTTAGGCAATCAGTGAGGGGGCCCGCAATAGTGCTGAAGTTCTTAATAAATTTTCTGTAAAAAGAAGCTAAGCCGAGGAAGCATTGGATATGGAATTGGGTTCAGGCCAATCAGAAATAGCCTTAATTTTATCTGGATCCATTTGTAACCCCTGCTAACTAATAATAAACCCTAGAAAAGAGATTTCTGAGACTAGAAAGAGGCATTTTTTGATATTTATGATCAGTTTATTTTGGTGTAGGGCTGAAAACAGAGTGTCCAAGTGTGTAATGTGGTCACTTCTTGTTTTACTATAGACTAAGATGTCATCAAAGTAGACAACTATAAATTTATGTAAAAAAGGAAGAAGTACCTGATGCATTAGGCGCATGAAAGTGCTTGGTTCGATGGATAACCCGAATGGCATGACTAACCATTCGAAGAGCCCTTCGTTTGTTTTGAAAGCGGTTTTCCATTCGTCTCCTGGACGAATTCTGATTTGGTGGTATCCACTGCGGAGATCGACTTTAGAAAAGAAGTTTGCACCTCCTAATTGATCAAGAAGATCATTGATGCGAGGGATAGGAAACCGATATTTGATAGTGATCTTGTTGATAGCCCAGCTATCCACACACATCCGCCACGATCCATCTTTTTTGGGCGTAAGGAGTGCTGGTACAGCACAAGGGCTTAAACTAGGTTTAATATGGCCTTTGGCTAACAATTCTGCCACTTGATCATGCAAAATTTTGTATTCATTTGGACTCATGCGATAATGTGGTAAATTGGGTAATGTGGCATCGGGAATGAGATCAATGTGATGTTGAATGTCCCTCAATGGAGGTAAGGACTCTGGTGGAGTAAGGAGGTCAGGAAAGGTGGATAAGAGTTGGTCAACCTCCGGTGGTATGGTAGAAGTAATAATAGTATCGGAACTATCAAAGCTTTTTATTATCAAACTCAAAATAGGAGCAGATTGTTGAAACAGAAGTTGTTTTGCATTGCAAATGTGGAAAAGATTGCCTTTGTCTACATTTTTTGAATTTGTAGGGCTGCTAAGAGGGAGTAGAACCACTGTTTTCCCCATCCATGTAAATTCATATGTGTTTTCACGACCCCTATGGATGGCCTGAGTATCAAATTGCCAAGGACGTCCCAGAAGGATGTGACAAACATCCATATCAAGGACGTCACATGTAATTTGATCCTTGTGGCTGGTCCCAATAGATAATGGGATAGTACACAGGGTATTAACAAGGGCCTCACCACCCTTTCGAATCCAACTGATCTTGTATGGCGTGGGGTGGGGGGAAACTTTAAGGTTTAAGCTTGAAACCAGCTTACTAGAAACGACATTTTCAGTACTGCCACTGTCAATGATAATAGTACAAACCTTACCATTGACAGTACATCGGGTGCGGAATAATGAGTGTCGTTGTGGAGTAGGTTGTATCTTAGGGGTAAGTAAAATTCTTTCCAACACACAAGAAATTTGATCTCCTTCATCGGGTTCCAAATAGGTAATATCTTCGTCGAAGTCATGGCCACAAGATTCACCCAAGTCTTGGTCATCTTCCACAAAGTTAACCATTTTACGCTGTGGACATTCATTGGATAAATGACCCATTTGTCCACAGCGAAAACATTTTCCCAATGTAGGTCTATTGTAAACATTGGATGTCTTCTTGATAGGTTGGTCAGTAAGTTTGGTATCCTCAGATCCTTTACCCTTGGAAGTGGAGGCAGAACCGGGGGTGGTTTTATCAGGGGGGAATGTACCTTTTTTAGAAGAACCAATTGGAATGTCTCCCAGAGTCCTCTGTTGATATTGTACTCTAAACCGGTTAGCTTGTTGTTCCTCCACAGTTATGGCAGTGGCAATGGCTTCATCAAGATATCCAATTGGTTGGAGCTGAAGCTTTTCTTTGATGTCCGCCCGAAGACCACTAATAAAACGAGCTACTTGGTATTGATCGGGCTCTCCAAGATTGGTTCTTGCCCCCAACCTATGGAACTCCTCGGTGTAGTCTGCTATCGATCGTGTGCCCTATTTACAATTTTGGTATTGATTATATAAGATTTGTTCAAAATTGATGGGTAAAAACCTGGCACGCATAAGTTTCTTCATCTTCTCCCAAGCGCGGATAGGCGCCTTCCCAAAACGCCGCCGGTTGGTGTCCAATTGTTCCCACCAAGCGGAAGCCCCTCCTTTCAATTTTAGCGCCACCAACTTTACCTTCTTGTGATCCGGAGTCGACATGTATTCAAAAAAGCTTTCTACATTCTTGATCCATTCAAGAAAGCCTTCGATATCTAGCCTGCCATCAAACGGAGGAAGATCGACTTTCATCTTATAGTCACTGGATTCGCGGGGTTGATAAGGGTTGTACTGCTGTTGCCGATCATCCCACAATGGCATATCCTCCTCATCACTAGATGAATCTTCAGGGAATTGTCGTCGGTGAGGATGTTGAACAAACCGACGACGCGCACGCTGTTCTTGCTGTCGTTCTTGGTATGGTGGAAGGGCATAGTATAGTCTTGATCAAATTGATGGTTAGAAAGGGTTCTGGGGTAGGGTTCTTGCTTCGGATTTTGGGCTAATTCCGAACGTTGACGAATAACAGGTTGGGGTTCTTTAAAAGGAATAGGATCTTTCATCAGTCTTGGCACTTGATGTTGTGTCTCGCAGTCCACAGCAACCCCCTGTTCTTGAACCTCCTTGCCATTCTTTTTTCTTGGTTGTTCTTGTTGTATCTGCAGGCCATCAATCTTGTCTACCAAAACATTCAAGATTTGCTTAATCTCAACCACATTAAATTTTCAACAGCTCCTTCAACCATCAGCAAGTTAATGGTTGATGACCGTGGAGAGAGAGCGGTGGTTGGTTCCGCTTCTTTGTCACCGAGTGAAGAATCTCCGCTTACCGGAGCATTCTTTCTTCCCACCATGGACAATTACCCAAGGACGTTGGTTGCTCTGATACCAAATTGGTGTAGGCAAGTTTGAGAGAAAACGAGGATTGTATTCAAGTGTAGGAAAAGTTACAAATAACCAGCTATTTATAGGAAATATCCTAGGGATATGGGAAGAACTAACAACTTAACTATCTAACTAACTAACTAACTCAAAGTTAACTAAAGTAGTTACTCATAGTTACATCAACCGGGCTTTAAATCGGGCCACTGTTCCGGACAATTTTCCGATCCCGGTTGTGGATGAGCTCTTGGACAAATTGCATGGGGCTACAATTTTTTCAAAAATTGACCTAAAGTCGGGGTACCACCAAATACGAGTCGATCCAGCAAATGTACACAAGACGGCTTTTCGTACTCACGAGGGCCACTATGAGTTCTTGGTTGCCTTTTGGACTCCGCAACGCTCCATCGACATTCCAGTCAATTATGAATGATTTACTACGACCATACCTGAGGAGGTTTGTGTTGGTGTTCTTCGATGACATCTTAATCTATAGCTCGACGGTAGAGGACCATGCCTCTCACTTAGCTTCTGTTCTTCAAATATTGCAGGATATGGTTGTCAATGCAAAAAAATGCCGTTTTGCTGAGCACCAAATTGAGTATTTGGGCCACATGGTATCCGCGGAAGGGGTTGCCGCCGACCCATCAAAATTGGCAGCCATGAAAGGTTGGCCTACCCCCAAGACTGTGAAGCAACTGCGTGGTTTTCTGGGATTGACAGGATATTATAGGCGGTTTGTTGCTCATTATGGTACTATTGCTTTGCCGTTAACTCAACAACTTAAGAAAGCGGGTTTTGCATGGAACGACACAGCACAGCGAGCCTTTGAGCAATTGAAGTCAGCTATGTTGAACGTTCCTGTCCTCGGTCTTCCTGACTTTTCCAAGCCCTTTGTGCTCGAAACTGACGCTTCCGGCGTAGGTGTGGGTGCTATCTTGATGCAAAACCAGTGTCCGCTTGCCTTTTTTAGCCAAGCCCTTCCCCCCACTCATCGCCTAAAAGCGGCGTATGAGCGTGAGCTAATGGCCATCGTGTTAGCCGTTCAGAAGTGGCGACCGTATTTGTTGGGCCGTCGGTTTACCGTCCGTACAGATCAAAAGAGCCTTAGGTTCTTACTCGAACAATGGGTCATTGCCGGAGAATATCAACGGTGGATAGCTACGCTTCTGGGTTATGATTTCGACATCGAATATAAGCGGGGACTCGAAAATTCAGCTGCTG
Source organism: Momordica charantia (assembly GCF_013281855.1). Lineage (NCBI taxonomy): Eukaryota > Viridiplantae > Streptophyta > Magnoliopsida > Cucurbitales > Cucurbitaceae > Momordica > Momordica charantia. Next base: position 23,162,338 of record NW_028275167.1, on the reverse strand, counting down.
ATGCATTATCTCGCTTACCGGCAGCAATGGAATTAGTTGTCTTGAGTGCGGTACGGGGTGTGAATGTGGCTGCGTTCGTTGATCAGACGGATAATGACCCAGAGCTTCATGCTATACGGACAGCTATTCGCAAGGGCGCGCCATACCCAGCTGGTTATTCCATTCAAGGGGACCTTCTCCTTTATCGCGGTAGGTTGGTGCTACCCCCTAATTCCCCTACCATTCCTCTGCTACTACAGGAATTCCATGCTGGACCCGTGGGAGGCCATGGCGGTTCGTTGAAAACATATCAGCGAGTTGCGCGGGAGGTTTATTGGCGTGGGATGAAAGTGCAGGTTAAAAGTTTTGTGGCTGACTGTTCCGTTTGTCAGCAAGCAAAGCATCTATCTTTAGCTCTGGCCGGCCTTCTCCAACCATTACCCATACCGAATATGATATGGGAGGATATCTCGATGGATTTCGTGGAAGGATTGTCCAAGTCAGAAGGGTTCGACACTATTTTGGTTGTCGTGGACCGACTCTCTAAATATGCCCACTTCCTTGGCCTTAAACACCCCTTCACGGCCATCTCCGTGGCTACCCTCTTTCCGAAAGAAATCGTACGTTTACATGGGATGCCACGGAGCATCGTGTCGGACTGAGACAAGGTCTTCACTAGTTTGTTTTGGGAAGAATTATTTAAACATCTGGGCACACAGCTGAAACGGAGCACGGCTTACCACCCACAAACCGACGGTCAGACGGAGGTCGTCAATCGGGGCCTTGAGAGTTATCTTCGTTGTTTCACTATGGAATCCCCGAAGAAATGGGCGCGATGGCTCCCGTGGGCTGAGTTTAGCTATAACACTTCCTATCACTCGGCCACCCAAATGACCCCCTTCGAGGTTGTGTATGGTCGGCCGCCTCCCAGACTAATCCCTTACACGGCGGATTCTTCGGTCGTCGCCGCAGTAGATCTCAAGCTTCGGGAACGTGATTTGATGCTAGCCACCCTGAAGTCCTCGTTGGCAGCAGCCCAACAACGGATGGTCGCCACCGCTAATGATAAGCCCCGTGATGTTGAGTTTCGCGTTGATGATTGGGTCTATGTCAAGCTTCGCCCTTACCGACAATCTACCTTGCTGAAACATACCCACCCAAAATTGGCTCCAAGGTACATTGGCCCTTTTAAGATTGTGGCACGGGTCGGTATGGTGGCCTATCGCCTGGCACTTCCTGAGGGCGTCTCCATTCATCCCGTTTTCCATGTCTCCCACCTCCGAGCAGCTTCAGGCGGTAATCTTCCTCTGTTTCCGATTCCCCCTTTGCTGTCCCCCGATCTCAAGGTCCAGTTTCGGCCCATGGCAGTCTTAGGCCAGCGGAAATCTCTGCACCAAGAGGGTGAGGTTGAAGCTTTCATCCATTGGGAAGGCAGTACAGAAGGCGATGCAACATGGGAGCCCTGGCCCTTGATTTCGTCACAATTTCCAGATTTTCACCTTGAGGACAAGGTGGCTCGTTGGGGGGCGGGTAGTGATAGACCCCCGATCACCAAGGTGTATGCTCGGAAGAAGAAATTAGGAGAAGCACGTGCGAATTAGGAGAGGTTTGCCTTGCTGTCTACTCTTGGGAACGTTGTGGGCCCAAGGGAATATTGTTAGTTAGGGGGTCGGTTATAGTAGATAAAAGGAAGGGAGGGACATTTCTATTTGCTCATGTTTTTTGTCATCTTGAGTATTGTGACTCTGTGAGGTTATAGGAGAGCAGGGATCTCTCGAATTTTCCCTTGGCTTGGATATGTGGTATAAATAAAATTGGTTTCTATCATCTCACTGCTCAGCCAAATTCCCACAGTATTAGAAACACTTGTTTTTCACTGCTAGCTCAGCCAATGCCATTCAAACAATTTCATTTACTTCTTTTTTACTTCATTCTTTTTCAATAAAAATGGAAGTTATTTAGTAAGTTTCTTAAGAGTACATTCTAACTAAGAAATTTCTTTATTTAGATGGCATTGTGGCAGGTACACAGTACACACACAAATAGTTTGCCTCCACATCTCGACTCTACTGCTCACATAACTAACTAAAAGATGTCTCTATAATTTGATCTTGAACCATCCAGTACCAGTACCTATGTCACATTCACCATCAAATCTATGATACACTGTTTTGTTTCAAGCCGGTTGGAACCAAATTTACCGAAGGCAGCAGCATAGAGTTTTTGCACTATTGAGATGGACTTCAGAACCTCTACGATAAAAAGTGGGTATTATGGCTCCTTCACCTCGAAGGGAACAGGTGGAACTGGGTTCAAGGATTCTACTTCTAGGCCAAGAGTAAATGCTATTGAGTAAATTAATAATAAGTTATTGGTGAAGGAAATACAAACTCAATCTATCTATGGGATAAATGTCAGTCAAGTAAAATATTTTCTCATATGAGTTTTTTGGTAATGTGCCACAAAATGTAGCTTGGATTATTTATTTAGTAACTCCTAGCAATCATAGGTACTTTCGCGGGATTATTTTGAGTCAGTATCAGCAAATCTGTTCAAGCTTTCTTAATGACACTAGGGAGGTTGGAGAGAACTAATCAGATCGAGAGGAAAATTTTTTTCCCTTTCATCATACAAAAGCGCTGTAATCTTGCTGATTAACATTACAGTTTGTGCATTACCTGGATATGTAAGTAACCCCAGTTTGTCCAATTTTCTGTACAGTGTGCAGAGTAACATTTCCTGAAGCCTGCCACCACAACATAGATGAATCAAAAATCTGATTTCATTTTTTTATAGTAAGAAAAGGTATTTATAAAATAAATAAATAACTACAAAGCATTTACAGGATAGGTCATCCCCTCTGGTATGCAAATTCAAGATACAAACAAGTAATGAAAATCTCAAAATCCAGAATTAAATTATTCAATAGAATTTAAATTATACTCTCACAAAATATGCAACAATTTCCTATATATATATTTTTAATATATGTGGTATTAGGTTAGCCCCTAAGGGGCTTAGTTGGTAAGAACTTGGAGTATCTTTGGTCATACTAGTCCAGAGGTATTCAAACCTTCTTAGAGAGCTTAATACCATAAACCCTTGATGTCTCCCTAGTATGGGTCCTAGGGCGAGTGCAGGTAGCTTTAGGTAGCTTTAGGTATAGGGGAGCAAAGCTCCAACTTCCAGTTATCAAAAGAAAATAATAATAATAATAATATATATGTGGTTTAGGTCCACCCACCAGACATATCTATAGTTTTCACTTATTAAGCTTTTCATCATTTTGAGGTCGAACCTTACAACTTCAGAGAACTTCTGAGTCATTACCACCGATGTTGTTGCTTGGGGGTGATGTAGCTGTATTTTAGTATTTAGTTAAAGCTGGCCATTTAAGTGTTTTATTTTAAAGTTTCTCATTTACTGTAAGGTAACTTGTTACCTCTTAGTTTGTTAAGTTCTTTTCCCTTTATAAATAGGGTTCTCCTTAATGAATAAAGATAGATTGAGATATTCTTACTATCCTTGAGTAAAGTCTCCATCAGGGGGCCTCAACATGTTCAAACATTAATCTCACATCTTATCCCTCTAACAGAGAATTCTTTGAAGACTTTACACTTTCACACTTCTCTTCCCCCCACCCCCCACACTTTCCTCCCCTTTTGAAGCCTTGCCGTATAACAGACAGCTTGCTAGAGTACAGAATCAGCTTCAACTTTTTTGAACATAAACCATACTGATTTCTGAAATTTTTTAAAGCATGAATGGTACCAATTTTCTAGAATTTTTCTGCAGATTTTACTCCAATATTTGGTACAAATTTCTCTCATTTTGGAGCTCTTTTCAAGCCTTCAATTTTTATGATCTATGAAATTAGGTGTGTTCTATTGTAAATTTTATGTAGCCTTCACCTAAGTAGTATTTGAAAATCTGAGGACGTGTTATCCTCCCTGAAGCAGGGTGGGCCTGGGGTTTTTTTGTGCCTTGTTTCCTGTTTCCTAGTTTTTTCGTAGAAAATTCTCAAATTTCACGTAGATCATCATCCCACTTCTCATTGGTGCTTATAGCGGGTCTCCTTGCATCAAACTGAGGCGCACTTCCAAATGATCACAGTGCTGAGTCTGTTGATTTTTTTGGGGCTTACCTTACCTTCTATCTTTTAATTCAATTGGTGTGTTTTCTCGATAGGGGCTATTGTTAGACTCGTTGGCAGCTTGGATAACCCAATAACCATTTCTGCCCTCAATAAGTTGACTGTTTGTATTATTTTATCCAATCCACTACTTTTAGGAAATGAACCTCCACTTGGATAATTGGACCAGGACCATGGACAAATGCACTATTCAGCACCTTTTCTGAAAGTGAGGCAGTGGTGGAGCTAGGATTTCAAAGAAACACCAATACTTAAAGATGTGTCCTGTATAACTTCCGAAAAGCATTTGCACAAGCTTTCTTCATGCAAGGGTTGAAATCGCAGTAGTAGGTGAGTCTTCTCGCAATGATACCTTGCCCACAACCACCACAAAAGGCTTCCTTCAACTTGTGTATTTCAAAATAGCACTCAGCTCGAAAAAGCAAGGTCTAAGTGCTCACCTAAGAGAATCGGCACCTCAACCTTGTTTCAATATATATATATATATATTTTTTTTTTTATAAAGAAACCTTCCATTAGAAAAGAAAGAAGCAAGACAGCTAAGAGCGGGGGACGAGGAGACCCCCTCCCAAAGCTAAAAAAAAAAGCTCTCCAATCACAAATAATCATAGAGCCTATGTCGTTCCACAAGAGGAGATTAGCGGTACACTATCATAAAAAGGGACAAAAGAAGAAGACATGTTTTAAAAAATCCTACGATTTCTTTCGAGCCAAATATTCCAAGGGAGAGCTCTAACAATACAAGACCAAAGGACCTTCCCTTTCCTTTTAAGCTGCCACCCTGAGGAGCTTCTGCCAACCAAACCTCTATTGAACAGGGCATACAACCAGACAAGCCAAAAACACAAAACAAGAAATGCCAACCCTTAGTAGCCAAAAGGGCAGTGGATGAAAACATGGTTAAGAGTTTCTTCCTCAAGCACAGCAAGTAAACCGACAGCGACATAGTCCAGTTAGGACGCTTTCTTTGCAACCTGTTCAAAGATCTATACGCTAGAGACCATAAAAAGACCTTCACTTTCTTTGGGAAGTCACCCTTCCAAATTATGTAAAGAAGGGGGACTTTTAATTTAGGAGAAACATCAAAGAGTTTCAGCATTGCAGACATTGTCGATAAAAGATCTTTTTTCTCAATAAAAATTTCATTGTTTCGATATTATACCCTCATAATTTCGTTGACTATCTAGAGATCTTTTTCTTGTATCTGCCCCAATCATTGAGGTCTTTTGCTGTGAATTTCACCTCCAATTCCACCACTGCATATTCTAGATGCCTCTCCTTACTCTAAAATGTTCCCCTTCTGGTTAATACACCTCTATCCTTCAATTTCCCACTCGTTTTCTTCACTGACACCATTCTGGCAACACTCTGTGCAAGTTGCTCCATCGCACACTCCAAGCTAGGTAGTGTTTGAAGTTCCTACTTCAACTATCCCATTGCCTTTATCAGTTCCATCTAATCTTCAAACTATTTCTGAGTCATTCTTCACTTTCCTAATTGTAACATTCTCTAATACCAAATTGATAGTGGTTGAAACTGATATTTACACTATTAGATATTCACTAGTAACAAAACAGCACAAGATAAATGCACTAGGCTAGCTAGCACGAGAAGGCTATGATAGAGACCCTGTTGAATTAGTTAGAAGTTAAGATTATGTGGACTTAGTTAGAAGTTGTTTTAAAGTTGTTTAGATTTTGTGTTTAAATTTAGCAAATAAATCTCCTTTTTTGTTAGGGAAGTTAGGAGGTTATTCCTAGATTTTGTTTCCTCTTGTAACCTATAAATAGTGCCTCTATTCCTCATCTTTGATCCATCAATTTTGAGAATTTATTTCTTCTCTCTTTTCTCGTGTATGTCTCTCTGGTGTCTCTATCCTTAGTTTTTATGGTATCAGAGCTAGGTTTAGATTGACACCAGAATGGTTAAAACAGTCATGATGACTGATGTGCGCAAGGATGAGAGTTCCGACGGATCGAATACGACCTCAATTTCTCTCCCTAAAAGCACATCCACGACACCTCACATCTCTATCTCTGAAAACACTTCGCTCCAAATTACCTCTCCAAAACTCAACGGAAAAAATTTTCTGCAATGGTCTCGATCGGCCCTCCTAGTTATTCGTGACCGCAGTCGACTCGGGTACATCAATGGCACGATAGCAGAACCAGATGAAGCTGACCCTTCTTTTTCCGTGTGGGATGCACAAAACTCAATGGTCATGGCATGGCTCATTAACTCGATGGAGGAGGACATTAAAGAATCCTTCGTCTTCTACTCAACAGCAAAGGATCTTTGGAATGCGCTCACTATGGCTTTTTCTGATTTTGATAACTCGGCTCAATTGTTTGAATTACGCAATAAGGCACGTTCCTTACGACAAGGTGAATCCGATGTCACCCAATACTACAGCTCATTACGTAGGTTGTGGGCTGAACTTGATTTATGTCTCAATCTCGAATGGGAGAACTCGAAGGATGTTGAACGCTTCCGCAAACACGTCGAGAAGGAACGAATTTATGATTTTCTTGCAGGTCTTCGTCCGGAATTAGATGATGTGCGTGGCCGCTTACTTGCCACAAAGCCAATCCCAGCCATTGACGAAATCTTCGCAGAAGTTCTCTGGGAGTCAAGCCATAAACGTGTGATGATGGGTGATACACACACAAAACCTCTGTCCCTCTCACTGGAATCATCAGCTCTGGCGGCACGAGGTCCACCACCACCTTCATCCCGATCTACTCGTCGAAACAATCTATGGTGTGATCATTGTAAGCGCACAAACCATACAAAAGATCGGTGTTGGGAACTCCATGGTCGTCCTCAACGGAAGAATTTATCAGGGGATTATCGGCCACCTCCACCTACAAATACTCCATCTTCTCGAACTAGCTCCTCCGGCTATCAAGTGGGCCCTAGTGTGTCAAACTCCCAAGATTTGGCCACCTCTCTCCCTCCATTTTCGAAGGCACAACTTGAACAGCTCTATCGCCTCTTAACACCGCCGGTTGAGTCTACTCCTTCGTCAAGTTTTGTGGCACGAGGTATTTTTAGTGCAGCTTTAACAAGTCAGCAGCATTCCGATCAGTGGATCTTAGATTCGGGTGCAACTGATCATATGACCGCTTTTCATGATATGTTTACCATGTACTCACCCAACCCGATTCAGACACATGTCAAGCTTGCAGATGGGTCATCGGCCATTATTAAGGGCTTTGGTTCTGTTATTCTTAGCCCAAACATTACATTGCACTCAGTGCTCCATGTGCCTAAATTATGTTGTAATCTAATTTCTGTTCAGAAGTTAACTCATGATTTAAAGTGTCAAGCCCTGTTCACTGACTCTAAGTGCTTGTTTCAGGACTTGATAACGGGAACGACGATTGGCAATGCTGATGGCTTTGAAGGGCTCTACTACTTCAGAGGACCAAGTCTAAGAAATAAACAAGTTCTCCAGGTTGGTAGTGAGTCGAATTCTAGGGAACAACAAATTCTACTTTTACATCCCCGTTTAGGGCACCCGAGTTTTCAGTATCTTAAACATTTGTACCCTTCACTTTTTCATAAAGATGACCTTTTTACTTGCGAAGTGTGTCAACTTGCAAAACACTCTCGTACATCTTATCCTTCTGTTGAGTATATACCATCCAGTCCATTCACAATGATTCATAGTGATTTATGGGGGCCGTTTCGCATCAAAACTATGTCCGGTAAACGTTGGTTCCTTACCTTCACTGATGACCACACTAGGGTTTGTTGGGTCTATTTACTTAAAGAAAAATCAGAAACTGCATCAATCTTTCAACAGTTTCATTCTCTCATTCATAATCAATTTAATACGAGAATCAAAATTCTTCGCACAGATAAGGGGACAGAATATTTCAATCAAATATTGGGAACTTTCCTGTCTCAAAATGGAATCATTCACCAAAGTTCCTATGTCATTACCCCCAACAAAATGGTATAGCTGAAAGGAAAAATAGGCATCTTTTAGAAACTGCTCGTGCTCTCATGTTCACCAATTCTGTTCCTAACTGTTTTTGGGGTGATGCTGTCCTTACTGCTTGTATCTCATTAATCGGATGCCCTCTCGTGTTCTGAAATTTAACACTCCACTAGAAATCTTACTCACTATCTATCCGCAAATCCGATCTGTCCTCACAATTCCCCTCAAAATATTTGGATGTACTGCATTCACTCATGTTTATGATCATGAACGTCACAAATTGGAGCCAAAAGCCAGAAAGTGTGTCTTCCTTGGTTACTCTCCTACTCAAAAAGGCTATAAATGCTATTGTCCATTCACCAATAAATTTTACACTACCATGGATGTCACATTTTTTGAGTCTCAATCTTTTTTCTCCCTAAATTCCCCTCAGGGGGAGAGTGAGCCTATTACAAGTAGTCTTGATGGAAATTTTTGGGAGATTGACGATCTAAATACTAGAATTGAGTCCCCTCAGTCAAAAATACCTGAGATTGATGAATACCGAGTCACCTCAGCCAAAAATACCTATCCCGATCGTCCCAATTACTCAGATAGAAGAGTCAGTTCCTATTATTTCCTGTAATAATGAAGATGATCAAGTAAACCCAAATCGAAGTGACAAGCAACCTGAGACTCTTGTTTATTCTCGGCGACAAACGGTTCAAAGAGGAGTGGAGCCACCACAGCCTCAACAGCAAAGTCATGAATCCATCTCGTCCTTAGGTACTGAACAATCTACCCTTGTGCCTCAAGACAATACTAATGATCTTGATCTTCCTATTGCACTTAGGAAGGGTGTGAGATCGTGTACTCAACATCCAATTGCTCGATGTATTGGTTATAGTCATTTATCTTCAGCAGTTCAGACCTTGGCTCTCAATCTGGAAGCCAATGAGGTACCAAAATCCATTCAAGAGGCTATGAGCAATCCACAGTGGAAAAATGCGGTAGATGATGAAATGAAGGCTTTGAAGCTTAATGATACGTGGACAGTAGTTGATCGTCCTCAAGATAAACCAACGGTAGGATGCCGATGGATCTTTACTGTCAAATATAAGGCTGATGGGTCCATTGAAAGATATAAAGCAAGATTGGTGGCCAAAGGATACTCTCAGACTTTTGGGGTAGACTATCAGGAGACATTTGCACCCGTTGCAAAATTAAACACAATCCGTGTCCTCTTGTCTCTTGCTGCAAATCTGGATTGGAAACTACAACAACTGGATGTCAAGAATGCATTCCTCAATGGAGATTTGGAAGAAGAGGTGTACATGGACCTTCCTCCTGGATGTGACATTGATAAGTATGATGGAAAGGTGTGTAAGCTGAAGAAATCTCTCTATGGTTTAAAACAATCCCCACGTGCATGGTTCGGGCGATTTTCAAAGGCTGTTTGTAAACAAGGATATACCCAAGCTCAAACTGACCATACAATGTTCTATAGGCACTCTCAAGGTAAGATCACCATCCTCATTGTTTATGTCGATGATATTATTGTCACAGGTGACCATCATGAAGAAATAGAGAGACTAAAACAGGCACTTGGAAAGGAGTTCGAAATAAAGGACCTGGGAACACTTCGGTATTTTCTAGGGATTGAAGTTGCTAGGAGCAGAACTGGTATATCTGTGTGTCAAAGAAAATATGTACTAGACCTCTTGAAGGAAACCGGAATGCTTGGATGTAAACCATCTGATACTCCAATAAGTCCCAATCATAAGTTGGGAGAGAGCCTAGATGGGGTACCCGTTGATAAAGGGAGATATCAGCGTCTTGTTGGAAGATTAATCTATTTATCCCACACTAGGCCGGATATTGCATTTGCAGTGAGTGTTGTAAGTCAATACATGCATGCTCCTACTGAAGAACACATGGAAGCCGTGTATCATATTCTTAGATATCTTAAAGGAACTCCAGGGCTTGGATTATTTTTCGGAAAGGATGATGATATAAAGATTAAGGTGTTTACAAATGCTGATTGGGCAGGTTCTACTCAAGATAGGAGATCTACGACAGGATATTGTACCTTCGTATGGGGTAATCTTGTTACATGGAGGAGTAAGAAACAATCAGTTGTTGCAAGAAGTAGTGCTGAGGCTGAATTCAGGGCATTATCTCATGGTATTTGTGAGATAATGTGGCTGAAACTCCTCCTCCAAGAACTCAAGATCAGGTTTGATAGTTCAATGGAAGTCTATTGTGACAACAAGGCTGCAATTGCTATTGCACACAATCCAGTGCATCATGATCGTACTAAACATGTTGAGGTTGACAGACATTTTATCAAGGAGAAGATTGAAGAGAAAATTATAAATCTGATGTATGTTCCATCATCAGATCAAGTTGCAGATATCCTAACAAAAGGACTCTTGAGACCCGTATTTGAAAGGTTGTTGATCAAGCTGAAACTGTTCAATCTGTATAGTCCAGCTTGAGGGGGAGTGTTGAATTAGTTAGAAGTTAAGATTATGTGGACTTAGTTAGAAGTTGTTTTAAAGTTGTTTAGATTTTGTGTTTAAATTTAGCAAATAAATCTCTTTTTTTGTTAGGGAAGTTAGGAGGTTATTCCTAGATTTTGTTTCCTCTTGTAACCTATAAATAGTGTCTCTATTCCTCATCTTTGATCAATCAATTTTGAGAATTTATTTCTTCTCTCTTTTCTCGTGTATGTCTCTCTGGTGTCTCTATCCTTAGTTTTTAGACCCCATGTGTATAGTAGGAAGAGGATTAGGGGGAAGGGGATTCCTATAAATTAGATCATGAGATAGCGTATTTGCAAGCGGGATCATATGTAACTAATGGGAATGTTGTGAGGTGGCTATTTAGGATACTTTCTGTGTATAGAGAGGTTTTTTATAAGGCTTTAGAAACCGACACCCAAAGAGAGGTACTCAAATATGTATTACATCCATAAAAAAATATAAGTAAACACAAATCCAATGTATTTCATAGAAAATTCTTCGTTTTTGTCCAATATTTTTTTTAATAATGTTCATGCATTAATATTATTAACCGGACACTCTAGCATAAGGTCGGTTTATTGGAGTATCACATTGTCAAATATCTATCAAACTTAAATGCTACGTAAACCAAAATGGTCATACTTCAAAAGAGCAGAACCTAATATCCAACTATTATCACCTGTTAGTAACAATATCCATCAATAACTCAATCTGTTGGCATAAGAATTTGATCAAGGTTTGGTCTTGGGTCTCGATTGGTGTAAATGTTACTATGCATCTTTTTTATCTTATACCTTGAATGTTCTTTTGATGAGCTGGAGGGCTTTTTTATTGATCTTCTCCTTTTGTATATTTCATCTTATCAATGAAATGTGTTTCTCATCACCAAAAGAAAAAAAGAAAAAGATCAAGGATTTATTTTATTTTATTTTTTTGATAACCAGGAGTTAGAGCTTTGCTCTCCTATACTTGGGGCACCCACGCCCGCCCCAAGAATTTGATCGAGGAATTTTAATTCAAGTGAAATGTCCTTTCTTTAGCCAAAACAATAATACTAGGAAACTTCTTGTAACAGTTTTACTACTTATATTATAAACAAATAACCCTTATGGAACAATGGATTAACCAAGACTTACCTATTCTTTAAGCTCATTAAAAAAAAGTTAAAAGTCTTTGATAAAACTGATTTGTTCAATCATCCAAGTCCTATACTGCAAGCCATGCTGGTATTACTCATTACCTCGGTCTCAAATCTCCCATTGATAATGTCAACAGCTTCCTTAAGCATGGCCACATCAACATCGCCATTTGGGAGTGGAACTACCATATTATCCAACATCATCCTAGTCAAGGACGTCTTCTTTTGAGTTGCATAGTGTAGTACCTCATGTACTTCCTCAAGAGTCCTGGTCTCAACCTGGAAATGGATTGAAATATAACCAAGAACAATAAAGTTCCATCGAACAATATTCAATAGAAGAACAAAAAGTAGCATTTGAAGTATATCAACAAAATAATCATAAACAATTGAGAAAGAATAGAAAGAATAGAACTCGGGTCTAAAAGCAAGCTATAATATATCAGAACAAACCATAGTGTACACTTATTTAATATTATATTTAACTACAAGCGCACATTCGATTATATATATATATATCTACAAGTGTCTAGGTCAATATATGCATCCCTCGAGGTACAATAACATTTGGTTAATGTCCTAGATGAGTGGCCACCATGGTTTAACCAAGCGCTGACATAGATCCATAGCAATGAAAGTTTCCACAAAAATAATGTAGTTGAAAGGTTGAAGAACCAAATTAATCACATAGAATCCCAAATTTTTCATTGGGAATTACAGTGCAAGGTCTTGGGAGTTGTGATGTGCATATAGAAACGAGTTTAAGCTAAATATTCAAGTAATAAAACGAGTTTAAGCTTCAGTTCTTTCTCTAAATCTGGGAAAAACAGCTCTCATTGGAATTAATGTGGCAAAGAATCAGTTGCAAGCTAAGGCTGCAGTCCTTGGATGCAAAGTGGAATGGCTTCCCTTCTCTACCTTGGTATACCCTTGGGAGGTAATTACAATAAGAAATCCTTCTGGGCTCCGATAATTGACAAAGTAAGGCAAAAGATTGATAAGTGGTAGAATCTTACTCTTTTTAAAGGTGATCGGCTAACGCTTGCTCAATCGGTCATTACTAGTAGTCCCCTTTACTTCTTCTCTGTCCTAAAAACCCCCGCGAGGGTTATAAAAGATATTGAGCAATTGACTAGAAATTTTTTCTGGAATAGAGGAACTTCGAAAAGCTCGTGCAGCCACCTAGTTAATTGGGGAAAGACGAGACTCCCTGTGGTCTTGGGATAGGAGCTTTGCAGCAAAAGAACAACAGTCTGCTTCTTAAATGGCTGTGGAGATTCACTCAAGAGCTGAATGCTTTATGGAGAAAGATTATTGTGAGTATCTACGGGGAAGAGGGACACAGCTGGGTACTCTTCCTCCCAAAGGCAAAGCAAAAGGGAGGCCTTGGTTTGATAGCAGCTTCTTCACCTGAGGATCCAGGAACAAGTGACCTTCCTATCGATCTTAGAAAAGGTAAGCGTAAATGTACTTATCCTGTTTCTTCTTTTGTCTCATATAACCATTTGTCCTCACCTACTTGTTCGTTTCTTGCATCCCTTGAGTCTGTATCTGTTCCTAAAACTGTTCATTAAGCTTTGTCTCATCCTAGTTGGCAGGCTCCTATGTTGGAGGAAATGACTGCCTTAGATGACAATGGTACTTGGGATTTAGTGTCTCTTCTTGCAGGAAATAAACCTATCGGTTGTAAATGGATGTTTGCTGTTAAAGTTCATCCTGATGGATCCATTGCCCATTTGAAAGCTCGCCTTGTTGCTAAAGGATATGTGCAGACTTATGGAATTGATTATAGTGATACTTTTTCTTCGATTGCTAAATTGGCTTCTGTTAAGTTATTCATTTCTTTGGCATCTATTCACCATTAGCCGTTACAGCTTGATATTAAAAATACCTTCCTCCATGGTGATCTTCAAGAGGAAATGTATATGGAGCAACCACTAGGTTTTGTTGCTCAGAGGGAGAATGGAAAGGTATGTCGTCTTCGTAAATCCTTATATGGGTTGAAACAAAGTCCACGAGCATGGTTTGGAAAATTCAGTCAGATGGTTGAGAACTTTGGAATGAAGAAGAGTAAGTCGGATCATTCTGTCTTTTATAAACAAACTGAGTCTGGTGTTATCTTACTGGCTATATATGTTGATGATATTGTGATTACTGGTTATGATTCATCAGGCATCCTATCACTCAAAACTTTCCTTCATAGTCAATTTCATACGAAGGATTTGGGAGTGCTGAAATATTTCTTAGGAATTGAGGTAATAAGGAGCAAGAAGGGGAAAGTTAACTAAAATAGGAAAGTTAGCTGCTAAGCCACGTAGTACCCCAATGATACCTAATTTGCAACTTACAAAGGAAGGGGAGTTGTTGAAAGATCCTGAGAAGTATAGGAGATTAGTAGGGAAGCTGAATTATCTTACGGTTACAAGGCCAGACGTAGCTTATCCAGTCAGTATTATGAGTTAATTTATGAGTTCTCCTACGACTGACCATTGGATCGCATTGGAACATATTCTATGTTATTTGAAAGGTGCTCCTGGACGTGGTTTGTTATATAAAGATCATGGTCATCTTAATATTGAATGTTTTTCAGATGCTGATTAGGCAGGTTATAAGGAAGATAGAAGATCAACCTCGGGATATTGTGTATTTGTCGAAGGTAATTTAGTTTCTTGGAAAAGTAAGAAACAAAACGTGGTGTCGCATTCGAGTGCTGAATCAGAATATAGAGCTATGGCACAGACAGTGTGTGAATTAGTATGGATACATCAGCTTCTGACTGAATTGGGATTTGGCATCACCACTCCAATGAAACTTTGGTGTGATAATCAAGCAGCTCTTCATATTGCATCTAATACAGTATTTCATGAACAAACAAAACACATTGAAGTTGATTGTCATTATGTACGTGAGAAAATACAGCAAGGATTGGTGGCTACAGGGTATGTGAAGACTGGAGAGCAGCTAGGAGATATCTTTACTAAAGCATTGAATGGAGCACGAATAGATTGTTTGTCTAACAAATTGGGCATGATTAATATATATGCACCAACTTGAGGGGGAGTGTTAGAGTATAGATATTAGTATATTTTATATTCGTATATTAATATTAATTTGTCCTTTACTTTCTCTTTATAGGATTAGGTCAACCTTGTATATTTGTCTATATATATAGACTTTAATAATGAGAATACATAACATTGGATTCTCTCCAACCTTAGTCTCTACAGATATCATGAAGAATAGCAGATTTTTTTCTGAGTTCCTTGACTTCAAAGTGCGAAAAGGGAATCGTATCAAGTTCTGGTCGGATAAATGGCTAGGACAAAGAGCTCTCCAAAACTCTTTCCCGGACTTGTTTAATCTCTCCACGAAGAAAGGGGCCATGGTGGCAGAGTGCTGGAATAGTGCAGAGAATGATTGGGACTTGGGATTCATAAGGGGTCTCTTTGACTGGAAAATCGAAAGTTGGATAAGCCTGATTCAAGTCATTGATGTGGTGCATCCAGGGGAAGGGGAGGATTGGGTTGGATGGTCTATAGGTAAAGGGGGAATGTTTTCTACTAGGTTAGCCTGTATGAAAATGGTGGAATGCACCCCCTTTTTGAAGTCTGCTCTTATTCAAGCAATCTGGAAATTTTCTTCACCAAGAAAAGAGAAGGTTTTCTTATGGTCCCTAGCACACAGAAGCTTGAACACCCATGAAAAACTCCAAAAGAAGTGCACAAACTGGGTGTTATCCCCCTCTGTTAGTAGCTTATGTATGTCTAACACTGAGTCAATTGACCATATGTTCATTCAATGCTCATTCGCGGCTCGTGGTTGGCTTTTTCTTATGGATATTTTTGGTATGTCAACTTGTTTCCCTAGTCGTATAGATGATTGGCTAATAGAGGTTCTTCATGGTTGGAGTCTCCCTTAAAAAGCAAGGTTTTTGCGGTGGTGTGCTTCGAGAGCTCTCCTTTGACATCTTTGGTTGAAACGAAATCTTCGAGTCTTTGAAGATAAGTCTTCCTCTTTCGAGATTTTTTGTAGAAATGTATAGCACACTGCGTCTTGGTGGTGCATCAACTATAGCAAATTCTTTTGTAACTACAACCTTTCCATGGTTTTGAACAATTGAAAAGTGATTGTGTAATCCTTTTGGGTGGGGTTTCCTCTACCCAGCCCTTAGGTTGTTCCTTTTTGTTTTCCTCATGGAATATACAAGTTTCTTATCTAAAAAAAAATATCTAAAAATAAAATTAAAAAGGTGTTGGAATCTCAAAAGTTTTCCAACTTATTCATCTCCTACGTGTATATATATGGAGTTCCACTCTATTCTTTGTTATACGACAATTTAGCTCTCTCTTAATTTGGTTCTTTTCATGTCTTGATTTCTACTTCTATTTTTTATAGATTTAGCAAGGTCATATTACACAATGACCTAACATATATTAAGTATCTCAATTTATAGGAGTTTCCAAGTGGTGTTGTTCATAGTTTGATCTCATATGTCAATCAAAGATGAACAATCTTTGAGAAATGTTTTTTGAAATACAGGTACGAATCCCTGATTCCCCTCTACTCTATAAGTGTTTATAACTTATTGTACCACTAGTATATATGAAATTGATTCATTAAAGTAAAATACAAAGTTTATTTTAAAAAATGGTTAAAGAATTGCTGATTAGTGAAGGATAATTTTACCACTAGTATATATGAAATTGATTCATTAAAGTAAAATACAAAGTTTATTTTAAAAAAGGGTTAAAGAATTGCTAATTAGTGAAGGATAAAAGTTTTTCGAGAAAATTAATTAAGCCAATCACATTAAAAAAAACCACCATTATCCATGGTTATCCAATAATCCATCATTTTTGTATTGTTTTGGATGTCCGTATAGCAAGGATCCCAAATCATGCAAGATTACCACACAGAATGCAGCAATATGAAAGCTCACTCTTTGGACATCTACGATTACTAAACAGGCTTCTTCAGGACAATACAAGTCTTTCAAAAATCGAGGAGGTTGTTCTTGCAGAGGAAATCAACAAGAAAGATACTAGTGAGGCTGCTACTTTTGGTTCTCCCATGCATGTTAAAGGGCTATAAGAACCTTAACTAGTGAGGCTGCTACTTTTAGTTCTCCCACTAATGTCAATGGGAGAGAGGCTGCTACTTTTGGTTCTCCCACTAATATCTAATCCTTTGTGGATTAGTGCTTTATTGGGTAACATGGGAAATTTGGTTGAAAGAAGTAAAGGTAGGAGGATCTTCCAGGAGCACGTAGAATTTTAAGAAGAAACTAAGGATGTCAAATTACCTCGTCCCATTGCTCCTCTTCGAGGGCTCTCTAAAAAATTTGTTATGATCATTCTCTCTTAATTGATTTAATTCATGTCAATTAAGGTGTTTGTATGACCTATCTTGTGTTGGTTAGGTTGGATATGCTATCTTTCTTTCCTCTTGAAATTTTTCAATTTAATGAACTTTTTTCCTATTAAAAAAAACAAAGTATTTTTGTCGCATCAACTAGTCAGAAGGAACTCCTAGCAATTTGGAGAAACGGAAGATAATAAATACAATATAATAATTAATAACGAATAAAAAAATTCAAAATAGCTAGAAAAACAATTGATGAAAAGCTTATAAAAAATATTAAGAGTACGGAAAATACCTCAACGTCCATTTTAAGATTTCTTTGTTGCAGATACAAGTCAACAGATTTAATGGCATTTATAATGCTTCCAGCTGCTGATATATGATTATCTTTTATCAACACCATATCAAATAGCCCCATCCGGTGATTTTGACCTCCACCGATTAACACCTGTAAAATATCAATAAATAATAAGTGTAGAAGGCCAAAAAAAATGTACTGAATAAATAGAACCAAGGAAGTGATCTACACCGCCCACTTATCCACCAAACGTAAGCCTGGGGCTGTTTTCCTCGTTTCCAGAATACGTGCAGGGCTTGCAGCATCTGCCATTGCCTGCAAAATCATGGATGCCATATACTTCTTAATACTAACTGAAACACGAAATGAACAAAAAAAAAACTATAAAATCCAAGTGTACTAGACACTAGGGACTGGTCTGATCTTTTCAGAAAATGGCCACAACGATCAGTTTTATATATATATATATATATATATATATTTTGGATACAGACATATATTCAAAACAGCACCAAAAAGGATGAACAACCCAAGGGAAAAGGGTTGAGAAAACCCTCCCCTAAACACTAAACGATAGGAGCTTTCCAATCATTTACAATGGAATTGAAGCTATAGTTACAAAAAAAATATCTTGTGGTTCGTGATTCACCAAAAAGCAGTATGTACACTAGTGCAAAAATATCCTCCAAAGAACATTTTTCTTCAAAAAGCATACTATTCCTCTCTTTCTAAAGGAGCCATAATAAAGCCCTAGCTCCACAGTTCCAAACTATTTGAGCTTTTCCTTTGAGGAGCGATCCACCAAAAAACTCCAATAGGCATTCATAATTCTTTCTAGGCAAGCAAAAAGAGATGCCAAAGCTAATGAACAATGATATACTCTAGCAGTTATTTTAAAATATATATATATATCTTCAGTATTTTCTTTGCTAATTAATGAAACTAAGAACCAGAAAAAGACAGGAGTTAAAACATGGACACTATGACACCTCACTTCTCTAAAAACTCAGACAGAAACATCGCCGGAGACTAGATGACTAAAGTACATTAGCATATGCAAACATATTTCAATAAGGACCGATTATTAGATAAATAAAACATCAAAACTGTGTAATAATAATCATGTCATGCTAAAATTAGAACAACATGATGGTTGAAAATTTAAAATAACCTTAATACAAATACCCGGATATCCTAGTTAATTAAATAATTTTCATTCAAATACTATTGTGAAGATGTTAGATTATTTAAAGAACTGATTTGAAGAAGCAACAATTTCTCCTAAAATTACGTATTAGGTGCAATGGGCCATGAATAACATCCAGGACAGAAGGACAGATACTTGTCTATTTGAGAGCCACATCACGAAGAAAAAGATAATCATTTAATTTTCTTTCGGAATGAATATTCCGATCCATTTTAATATTGCACGGAAGAAATTGTTACTATAAGTTACTTCTTGATTGCATCATAAAGGAAACAAAGGTACCTTAGTTAAAGTTGCAATTCCACTCATCCTCTGCATAAAGTTTAGTGCCACCCTTTCAGCTATAAGGATGCTTCGTGCCTGCCCTGCATATAAAACATTTTAGGAAATTTTCATTGATGAGAATGTTTTCCTCTATTTTCGTATAAAAAACAGAAATGGATGCATGATATGGACATACAGTATACCATTTTCCACTAAATAAGGATGCAGATATATTAAAAACACATTTAATAAAATATATAATTTTATACTTTTACATATTTAACGCTCTCAATATCAATATCTATATAGTTATATTGTCATTTAAATGAGACTTTTTTAAAAATTTAGGCATCATTAAGTAAATTATCACTTTTTGTAGAGAAAACATATTCCAACCGAATAAATTCCACTAAAAGGCCAAAAAATCTTTCAAATTTAAATTTGTCAAATAAATTTCTTTTTAAATAAAAGAAAAAAACTTTAATTGAGATCGAAGAAAGTTCACAAAAGAGTACCGCAAAAGAAAAATATAGGAGCCCACAAACAAAACAATAACAATTATAGAAAACAATTCTAATTGTTAAGAATATATATATATATATATATATTTATTTATTTATTTATAAGAAACATCGATGATATTAATAGCAAAGAACCTCAAAGGAGGGGAAAGAAAACCTAGGGCAGAGGATAGAGAGAACCCTCCCCTAAAGACTATACCATCACAATTTTCCAATCTTGCAAAATCAAAAGAAGACTGTAATTACAAAAAACTTTCTTATGGATAGTAGCCCACCAAGCCGTATGCTTGATATTCACAAAAAAAGAATCTATAGGAACAACTTTGTCCTAAAAAATTCTGCTATTTTTATTTCGCCAAAGGAGCACCCTCACTGCACAATTCCAAAGGACATAAGCTTTTCCTTTGAGGGCATTACCACCAAAACCTTCAGCTATGAAATCATCTATATTCCTCGGGAGACAAAAGGAGAAGTCTAAGACAGAAGCCACAAAATTCCAAGCCTGTGATGCATACAAGCAGTGTAAAAAGAGATGGTCCACACATTCTGAATTTTACAAACACATACCACAAATGCTAGGGGAAAGAGCCCAGTAGGGAAGCTTTTTCTGTAGATGCTCTGCTGTATTGGTTCCTCGGTAGAAAAGAGTCCATAGGAAGGCTTCTACCTTCTTCGGGACTCTAAAGTTCCAATTCCAAATAAGGGAAGTTGTGGCCGTGTTTAGTGTATGGGAAGGGGTCGTGATGGCCAATAGAGCTGACTTGACAGAAAACACTCCTTTGCTGTCTGCTTTCCACCATATTCTATCCTTGCCTTGGCCGAGGATCACCCCATCCAGCTTCTTTGTTAGTGCAGCCCATCTATCAACCTCCCTTTCGAAAAGGTTTCTTACACCCGGGGTTAAGAATATAAAAGAAAGGATAAGCACCAAAAAAAAACTTACACCCGTGGTTAAGATGAGACATTCCCAGACCTCCTTAATTTTCTCTAAGTAGATTTCCACAAAATAGCAAAGAAACCAGCTACTATTACAAAAAGGAGTATGAATAAGCACCTCTTGACAACCTCCGTTGGAAGCCAAACTAACACCAAACATTTCAAGAGATATATCCCAAATTTTCATACCAACGTGCACCTTCTCCCATAATACATTATACATGATCCAAATCTTTTGGTGCCCTCTAACACCAAACGTACCACTAAGAACCCAAAACAATAAATGAAGATCTTTGGACAAGGCTCGTGGTGTGAATCCTCCCCAAGTGATTTGAATACGTTGGAATCTCCAACATATTCAAATCACCAAGAGACCAAGCAAGAGAAAAATCTTATCTTCCGACTTCAGCCTCCAAGAGATTGACAAAGAAAATGGTGAATAACGAAAGATTTACAAGAGAATGTGGGTGAAGGCTCAAAAGTTCACATGCAATAGTCACTAGAGTTGGGAAAGAGATGGACTCTGGGCAACAAGGAGAACAAAACGAATAAATCCAAGATTCATATTCAAAAAATGGTCTTCTAAAATGAAAATGGTGGGTAAGGGAAGAAGAATCCTCCTTTTTCTTTTTCTTTTTCTTTTTTTTCTTCTTTTTTTTCTTTTTTTATAACTGGGAGTCGGAGCTTTGCTCCCCTATACCCAGGGGCACCTGCCCCAAGACCTAGGCCCAAGAGATATTAAGTGTTTTTTTATATTAAGCTCACTAGAAAGTTCAAACTTGAGACCTCTAAGCCAGTATGACCAAGAGACCCCGAGTCCCTGTTGGGAAGAAGGATCATAATTTAAAATGCAAAATTAAGTTAATAAATAGAGAGAAATGAACTTTAATGAAGAAAGAGAAAAGACTGATATGTTGGCCAATGAAATTACGATTTCGGTAGATCTGAATTCCCCTTTTAAAAACAAAACAGATGGAGATTTAGAGAAAAGAGCCAAGGAAACTCTTATTTTAAATTCAGTAATCCCGCAGATAGCGCTCTGTGACAAATCATCACATAATCGTATCCCACCATTGCCCTTTTCCTATTCAAGGAAAAAATCAAAATCTAGATTGACCAAGGATCTCGGTCTTATTTATTCAAATCAGGAGACTATCTCGATGTTAAATAAGGCGACCATTGAAGAAGAGGAACTTTCTGAACTACTGCCAACTAATTCAAACCCTAAAGATGATCCAAACCCTTGTATTATACAACGGAGTTTGCGGAATTCTTTTAATATGGGAAGTGAGCAAGATCTGGACAAGAAAGAGAAAATTAGTAATTTTCCGTACCTAAAATTCGGCTGCATTTATTCAACCAAAAAGCAGCCATCTGAATTAAATATGACTGAATCTTTATTCTCGGATGATGAGGAAGGTCTAAACATCAGCATCAGTAGTCAGGATTCTCCACCTTTTTTGAATATTCACGCAGAATGTGCAACGGATCTTGCTGAATTTTCCTTGAATGGTGAGTTGACTAATCTTTTCGACCCTCCCCTATTTTCTCCAGCTACACAAGACAAGTCAGTTTTTTGTGGGGACCCTCCGAATATTGAGGGTGAAATTCAAATTCCTTCCTTCTTTGACTCGGTTGGAATTGCTCTCTCACCTGTTAGGAAAGATTGATGAAGATACTTTCCTGGAATGTCCGAGGCCTTCGTGATTATAAAAAAAGGCTGAAAGTTAAGAAGATGATATTGAAACTTAATCCAGATGTTGTAATGCTTCAGGAGACAAAGTTACACCAGATTGACAAAGAGACAATTAAATCATTATGGAGCTCTAAAGATGTAGCGTGGGCCAGCATTGAAGCAGAAGGTTCAGAAGGTCGATCGGGGGGGATTCTTACCCTCTGGGATGAGACTAAAATTCAGATTCGGGAAGTATTAGAGGGCAGCCATTCAGTGTCAATCTCCATCTCATTCTTTAATTTAAAGGAAATTGTTATAACTAACATCTATGGTCCAACTGATTACAAAAGTCGGAAGCATCTGTGGTCAGAATTACGAAATATATCCGGCTTTAGAGACAAATACTGGTGTATGGGGGGAGATTTTAACATCACAAGGTGGGTATCAGACAGGTCTTCAGGAGGTAGAATAACAAAAGGAATGAAGAGATTTAATAGTATAATTGAAGAATTAGAATTGATGGAAATTCCACTTTCTAATGGCAAGTACACTTGGTCGAAAATGGGCAACAATAGTACTCATTCATTACTGGACAGGTTCTTTGTTTCGCAAGATTGGGACACTCTCTTCAGCAATTCTAGTGTAAATAGAGTGGAACGAATAACGTCTGACCATTTTCCTATTGTTCTTGATGCTGGGGATTTTCATTGGGGCCCCTCTCCCTTCAGGTTCTTTAATTCCTGGCTAGAAGATAAGAACTGTGTTCGAATAATCGAATCCAAGCTCTCAGAAGATGTATCTTACGGCTAGGCAGGATTTGTAATATCTTCAAAGCTTCGTAACGTAAAATCTTCACTTAAAATTTGGCATGCTCAGAATGAAAAGCAGCGAAAGGAAGCGGAGGATAAAATAGTAGCTGAAATATCCTTATTGGATATTAAGGATGAGAATTTTGGTCTCTCCTTGGATGAAATCGCACGAAGAGGTTCTTTGAAGACAGACTTACTTAATTTGTATGTAATGGAGGAGCAAAACTTGATACAAAAAAGTAAGGTACATTGGCTGAAGGCAGGGGATGAAAATAGTAATTTTTTTTATAGATTCTTAGCTGCCCGCAAAAGGAAGGCCCGGATTTCTGAGATTAAGGATGGAAATGGTGTCTCTCTTGTTAAACAAAGAGAAATTGAGAAGGAAATCTCCAGCTTTTTCGATGCCTTGTACTGTAGTGAAGGAATTTCACGTTTTGCTCCAAGAGACATCTCTTGGAGGCCTATCTCTTGTCAAGACAGTAGCTGGTTACAAAGGAATTTTGAGGAAGCTGAGGTTTGGTCTGCTCTAAAAAATTTGGGAAGAAATAAGGCGCCAGGGCCAGACGGATTTACCATTGAATTCTTCATCAAATTTTGGCAGCATTGGAAAGGAGATTTTATGCGACTTTTTGCTGAGTTCTTTCGAAATGGCCAATTGAATGCTTGTGTTAAAGATAATTTCATTTGCCTTATTCCTAAGAAAGATTCAGTGGAAAAGGTAAAGGACTTTAGACCAATAAGTCTTTCAACCTCCACTTATAAAATTATAGCCAAAGTTCTCACCGAGCGCCTCAAGAAGGTGATCCCTAGCACAATTTCTATGAACCAGAGTGCTTTTATTGAAGGAAGACAGATCCTTGATCCAGTGTTAATTGCAAATGAACTTGTAAATTTCTATAGAGTCAAGAAGATGAGTGGTTGGATGTTAAAATTTGACTTAGAAAAAGCCTTTGATAGAGTGGATTGGGATTTTCTTGATGCTGTCCTGCAAAAGAAAGGGTTTGGAGAGAAATGGATTAGCTGGATTAATGGTTGCATCAGAGGGACAAAATTTTCAGTATTCATCAATGGCCGACCGAGAGGAAGAATCTCAGCTTCTAGAGGTTTAAGGCAAGGAGACCCTCTCTCTCCTTTCCTTTTTCTCTTAATCAGTGATGTGCTTAGTAGTTTGTTGGATCGCCTACATGAAAAGGGTATTTTTGAAGGTTTTATTGTCGGCAGAAATCATGTTCATGTTTCTCATCTACAGTTTGCAGATGATACTTTGTTGTTTTGTAAGGATGATGATGATATGTTGGAGATTCTTTTCGATACTATTAAGGCATTTGAATGGTTGTCTGGCCTAAAAATAAATTGGGATAAATCATCATTATGTGGAATTAATATTGATACCCAAAAAGTAGCGTTGTTTGCTGCAAAGTGGAATTGTAAAATTGAACATCTGCCCATTATGTACTTGGGGCTTCCTTTAGGTGGAAATCCAAAGCTTGAAGCCTTTTGGTTCCCTATTAAGGACAAGATCCTAAAGAAACTCGATAGATGGAAGCGATATCAATTATCTAGAGGAGGTAGACTGACTTTGTGCCAAGCGGTGTTGGGTAGCATCCCTTTGTATTACTTATCGCTTTTTCAAATGCCTGGACATATCAGCAAGCAATTTGAAAAGTATATCAGAAAATTTTTTTGGGGAGATGGTTCAAATGGGTCTTTAAAGCATTTGGCTCGATGGGATTTAGCTTCTCACCCTAGTGCAAATGGTGGCTTGGGCATTGGTATGTTATTGAATAAGAACCATGCTCTTCTTGTGAAATGGGGTTGGAGGTTTAGTTTGGAAACTTCTGCGCTATGGCGCCGGGTTGTGGCCAGCATTTATGAAACAGATTGTTTTGATTGGAACACTCTAGAAAAGAAGAATTTGGGGTGTCGTAGCCCTTGGAACAACATTCAAAAACAGTGGAAAAAGGTACAGAAATTCTCTTCATTATCAGTAAAAAATGGCAAACGTACTTTGTTTTGGCATCACTTGTGGTTGGGCGAGTCTTTTTTAAAGGACAAGTTTCCACTTATGTTTCGGGTTTCCTCGAACCCCTACCTTTCGGTTCATGAAGCTTGGGATTCAACCACCTCCTCTTGGAGGATTGAAGTTAGAAGGTCGCTAAAAGATGGAGAATTTGTTGAATATATTGAATTATTGGACAATCTAAATTTGGTTTTGTTAAATGATGATGAAGACAAACTTTCTTGGAATCTGAATAAAAATGGGACTTTTTCTGTCAGCTCCTTAAGGCTCCCTTTGCTGCATTATCACGAGATTTTTGCTCAAAGCTTTGGAATTCTGGTAGCCCCAAGAAGGTTAATGTCCTTACATGGATTCTTGTGTTTGGCAAGGTCAATACAGCTGAAATTATGCAGAAAAAGATACCATATATGTTTCTCCAGCCATCTGCTTGTGTTTTCTGTGTAAACTCAAGCGAAAATCAGCTGCACACTTTCTTTTTCTGCCCATTTGCAGCAACCTGTTGGTCTGCCTTTTTTGGTATCTTCAATCTACCTTGGGTTATGGACAAGTCAGTCTCGAACTTGGTTTTTCAGTTGCTGTTTGGTCTACACATGAATCCTAAAGCTACATTACTTTGGGTCAACGGTCTTAAAGCCCTTATTTATGAATTATGGTTCGAGCACAATCAAAGGACCTTCGAAGGGTTAAAAAGGCATCCGTTGGAATGTTTTCACATTGCCAAATTCAAAGCTTCTCAATGGTGTGCTCTTTCCAATCTTTTCGTCAATTACTCACCTAGCATGATTGATTCTAATTGGGATGCTTTTAGCTCTCCTTTGTAATTTTATTTATTTTCTTTCAACTTTATGTTTTATCTTTCTCACTCCTTTGGAGTTTGTATCCTTGAACATTTTATGTTCCTTTTCATTTATCAATGAAAAGTTCGTTTTCTGTTCAAAAAAAAAGTTAATAAATGATTATTTTGGGGGAGAGGCTAAAGAGTCTGGAAAACAGATCATGAAGGGGACTTAATACCAATCTAACGGTCTTTCCAAAAACAAATGTGAGATTCATTTCCAATGAAAAACTTAATAAAGTTATTTTTTGATAAGATTTTTTACCAAGGGCCCTTGAATGGGACTTTAGTCATAAAGGTTGCATTGCAACCCATTACCCACCCAGCAGACTAACGAACATACTTGTTCATATTTTCCAATGCCACAAAATATCAGGCTCTAAAGTAAAGCACTATAGTCATTTTGCCATGGAGGGCAAAGATCTTACTAGTTAGATTTCCTATGTTCAATATGCCTTCACTGAACAACTTGGATAAGAATAACCTGTCGTTGAATTTCCTAAATAAACTGTCGTGGAAGAAAAGCCTTGAAAAGTTAACCAAACCAAACTGCCAAACAACCCTGTTCTCATCAGCATATCCCAAACATTTATCAAAGTAATTAAAAGATAAATAAATAAAACACTTCAAATCATGTGTTTGGAGCGTATCCCGTACCAACACTATGCTCAACACAGTTTTTATATGCTTCCTAGATATTTTCTACTTTTACCAGAAACTTTTCCAAATTGTAGTCCTTTATGAATATAATCCCCATCCTTCTGAGACCATTCCACCTGTAGATAAATGTGGATTAAAATGAATGCGAACACGTCCACCTCGTAAATAACTCAACAAGAACGACAAAAAGGGAAGGGGAAAAAAGAGAGAAAAAACATCAACATTACCCTAATAGAAGGATCAACCTCCTGGAATACCATGTCTGCAAGAGCAATACCAGCAACAGTGCCATCCTCTTTTGCCAAGAAGAAAGCATCCACTACAATGTCTGAAGGGATGGTTGCCAGAGATGTTACATCACCTACAATTGTGTTAGGAGTACTATCAGAATAGATTGTTATATCAGTTGTTAGTTATGAAATTTATTAGTAGAAGGCTATTATAAATAGTGAGTGAGAGGCAGTGTAATAAGCAAATAATAAATTGTTTACGCTTGAGTTTGCTTAAGAAGGACGTATCCAAGTTCCTTGAATTACTTGGGGTATTTTGTATCTTCATTTTCTTGTTCTGCAAGTTATCAATATATTTCCATTTCAATTCTGTGATTCCTATTAAATTGATAATAGATGACACCTCAAGAAATAGTTATAAAGGTTCTAGATCTTAAAAAAGCAACTCAGGCATGACATAACATGCAGGAGATGTAATCAATCTGATGTAGATAGTTGCCAGGCCTATGTTGGTGGAAGTTGGCTCTTTATAACAGCTTCTGGCGGTTGGAAAGTTGATCTAAAATCAGATTTTGGGTACTGCTCAAATAGAAAAAGAAAAACAATAGAAAAATGATGAAGAAAATAGTAGAAAATAGTAGAAAATCAAAATATAATACTTGGGCATACAGGCATCGGCTAGGAGATTCTTTAATTGAAATTGCTTCAAATTCTATCAAGTCTTACTGGACCTCTGTCACAGTAGCTCTATATGGGGAAGAAAGAAGTAACTCAAGTAGGTCTTAGTTTGGAAATCTAATTACGGTGATGATTTCAGTACGTCTATAAACTCTTATTTGGTGGAAAAAGACTTTAAGATCAAAAGCATACCTAGAAAGCATAACCTATGATTAGGATTTCTTGACAACTGAAAATTTCAGCCACTAATCCATTCTTGTTTTCATTCTTCAGATGCAATTTGTATTACAATTAATGAGAGGTAAACCCAAATAGCATAACAGAATATAAAAAGAGAATTTATACCGAAGTCAGCAGAATCTTCTGCAAGGGCTAACTTGATGATGCCTCTCAAATCATAGGTAGGGTGAGATGGAGGCTGTATTGCCATCGATTTAATTGATATCCCAGAACCTTTTGTCACAGATGCAGACATTGCAGTAATTTTCCTGAAGTTGTTAAGTCATTAGCAAAGGGGAAAGCTAACAACCATAAATCTTTACGGCACAATTTTTTTTTTTTTGAAAAGAAAAATAAAAGAACATAAAAGAGGCATACAAAAGGACACCCCTAGCAAAAGAAGCCAAAATAAAGAAAACATGGGCTCCAATCTAACAAAATAATACCTAATGGAAAATTACAAAAATCCTTTACCACCTAGACCCAATGAGACGCATGAAATCTAACGAGATACCAAACCTCCTCCCGAGGTCTCTCCACCCAACTAAAAATTCTACTATTTCTCTCCATCCACGAACCCCATAAAATAGCAAAAACTCCAGTGAGCCAAAGAAAATACTCCTTATCATGAAAGGGCAGAAGAGTGAGCAACTCCCCTACCAGTGAACTATCATCTCTAGGACGAGCAAAATCGTAACCAAACGCTTCATAAAAAAACTATTCCATGCTAAACCAAGTTTAGAACATAAACATACAAGCTCTACATAAGATAAAAGAACTATAACATGAAAATTTGACAGGAAGAAATTTTACTGAGTCAAGTGTCTTATAACATCGTTATAAACAAGATAGACTAAAAAGTGGATCACGAGTTTGACTAACTCTTTTAAGATATAACATGGAAGTTGGGGCTAATTAAGATATAATATCAATTATAATTAAGGTTGAGTTCTAAAATATTTCATTGATTTGTATATTCTAAGATATATAAATTACTAATTTTTTTCTTTTTTGCATAAGAAACCGAACTTTTCATTGAGAATAATGAAAACAAAACAGAAATACAAGGGCATACAAAAACACAGCCCTGAAGAAGGAAGCTAGACTAGAGAAAGGGCTTCCAATCCAAAAGAATATGACCTAATTGATCATTACAAAATAACTTCGAAACAGACCTCATAAAGATACATTAAACCTTATGAGGTCCCAAACAGACTCCCGCTCTCTTTCCACCCCCCTAAAGATTCTATTGTTTCTTTCCAACCAAATCTCCCACAGAATCTCAAAGAACTGCGCGTGCCAAAGAAATCTCCCTCTCTCGCGGAAAGGAGAATACAAAAGCACTTCCTCCACCATGAACCCCCACTCTCTGTGACGAGCCCAAGAAATTTCAAACATCTCAAAGAACCGACCCCAAATGTTCTGGGAAAACTGGCACTGCTATAAAATATGATCAAGGTCCTCGGAATCCCGCTTGCAAAGACACACCAATGCTGCCCCAAGTAAGAAGAAGAAATACGATCCATGGTGTTTCCCAAGTAAGACCGGCCACACAAAAATTTTTATCTTCTTTGGAATCTTCACTTTCCATAACGAGGTAAACAATGGGGCTACAGAGGTAGAGGAAGGGGAACATAAAAGGTTGAAGAAGGAACTGGAAGAAAAGTCCCTAGACGGGTTAGGGGACCAAGCACGACAATCCTTCCTATCACAAGAGAGAGAAAATTCAGAGAGTAGATGGATCAACTCCAACACTTCTCGAGCCTCTCTATCTGTCAAAGACCGAGTGAGGTAGGACAACCCATCCCCCCATTCCCCAACACCGAGGCCACCGAATGCAACCTCTTGTTAGACAAGTGAAAGATGCGAGGAAACAGAGAACAAAGAGGCTTATCTCCCACCAAGATGTCTTCTCAAAAATAACTATCATGACCATCCCCCACTGTACTGGCTAGGAATTGAGAGAAAAAAGGAAAACCAGCAGAAATAGCCTTCCAAGGATTATTCGCACAAGCTTTAAGCCCTCCGCTAGCCACCCACTCGAAGGGGTTAGGACCATACTTGCTCAAAATGACCCTTCGCCACAAAGCATTGGGTTCGTGGAAGAATTGCCACAGCCATTTAGCAAGAAGCGCATCATTTATCTGCCTCAAGTTCCCAATGCCCAAACCTCCAGCCTCTACCGCCTTGGCAACTGTCCCCCAACTAACCGCATATTATAAACTTGTAATCATGAGATACCCACATTTAAAAACGCATGAATGTACTTTCTTTTTTCTTTTTTGCATTAGTGAACATATTAATACCATTCAAACCAAATAACAACCAACATATATAGAAGACCATCTTTTCATTCGTTCCCGACATTTTCTTCATTCCCAAAACTTGTTCCCAACAACTTGTCCTTGGTCGTTTATTATATTTGTTTCGAAACAAACATTCTCATTACCGAAATGTACCCAACATGCATTCAATTTCCCATTCACGAACTTAAATTTTCTCTGTTTTCCTCACAAGTAATTGCATGAACCTTGTAGAATTTCTTTTGCAACATACACAATGGCACTGGGAAATTATGCAAATACCTGGAAACCAAGCCGTGAGCAGTAGAGGTAGAGATTTGTATCAGTCCACTAGAGTAGCTCCGCAAATCTGAAGGTCCACAGCATTTCCAAAGAAGTCCGGGAGAGGGTTTATACAAATTCAGTATATGCATCTACGCAACGACTTATATGAGTATGCAGATAAAAGTACAATCGCGATGGTATGGGTCTGCAAATAGGACAGTGTCCATGGATAATGTACGTATTTTCTTCAATTATAGGCAGAGCCTTGTAATTGTTCATCATGATTTAAATGCAAATTTCCATTTATTCAAACACTCATATCCCTTTAACTGAAATACGAAAAGGAAAAGGGAAGGAGCAAAGGAACAAGCGAGCACAACGCCATGGGGAGCTGTAAAATGGAGAGATAATCACCTTGCTTTGGCGGTCTCTGTAAATTCCCACTCTGAAGATGTCGAGGGGGAAGAAATTGATGGCGAGGGGGAATCGAGTAGGGGAATGAATTGAGAATTTGAGGGGTGGGTTCATCCGTGATAAATGACAAGGGAGGAGAAGGAGAAGGGATAAATGAAACGCTTGCTTCCAGAAAGGCGTCTTGTCTTCAGTTCAGACTGAGGAACCAGTAGTTTTTTATTGCTTTTACTTTTTTTTTCATCTATGGTTTACCGTCTTTTAATGGAAGATGTGTATCTTTGCAGTTCGACAATCTTTTAATTGTAGATGTATATGTTAATCGATATATATAGATTTATTTTTCTGATCATGATTCCACAAAGCAGTACACTCAATAATTTTTTGAAAATATAGTTATAAATATGTATTGTATTTTAGTGCAGCAAATATGTAAAATGGATATTCGATCATTACCATTTTTGGTTGGATGGATATACCTGCATTAATCACTTGAGTTAAGTAAATTTATATTGAAGTGTTATTTTAGACCAAAATTATCACCTTTCAAAAAGTAAAATGATTAAAGAGAATTTTGAGAGTACATAAATTAAAGTGAATAAAAATTTGTTTTTGAAAATATAAGAATTAAAATAAATAAAAGTCGAATAAATTTACTTATATAACAAAGTTTTAGATAATATTTTATAATTCCTTTACCTACTTATTTCGTTGAACTAAAATAAAATATATAGAAAATTAAAAGCTTTGAATTTTCAAATTTTATTTTGGTTTCTAAATTTTCAAGAACCAACTTTTAGATCCTTTTTATTATTAAAATTTCAAAATACTCTCTAAGATTAGAAAATGAATCATTTTGGTTCGTGGATTACTAGATTGTTTTTTCACCCAATATTTACTGTCTTGCTCCCCTCCAATTTATGTAGCTTGAATAAATGTTTACGTTAACAAACTCTGTACACATAATAAAATCATTAAACCTAGTTTTTCGAAAAAAGAAATTGTAAATTTTAATTTTTTGAAGTTTTTTTAAGCCAATTTGTGAAGTTATTTAATAGATAATTTTGTGAATTTGATGAAATTTTACATCTTTTTATTAAAGTTCATGAATAAATTAAATAAATATAACAGAGGATAAAATTTAAAATTTAAGGTAAAACTTGAACCAAATTAATTTACGGGTAATAAAAATATTTATTTCCAAGAAAAAACTATAAAGATTAAAATAATGTAAATTTTACTGAATCGAGAGGCTATAGATAGTTATAAACTGATCTTTTATTTTAAAACTCTGTTGAATTTACACTAAAAGGATGGGATTGTTGCCTAATTACAAAATTGCCCTACCACGTGTCGAAAATCAGTTGGACACGTGTACATGGTAGTTTCCGTCGAAACGTAATTCCTTGGAGCATTGCGTCATTTCACAAGCGGAGGTTCCGTAGGAAGAACACAACTCGAAGCCTTCCGCCATTTCCATCAACATCCTCTGCAACTCCTCCAAGCTGTAGCTCTTTTCCTGTCTCCAACAATGGCGCCAGTTCGTAAGACCTTAATTTCGGAACAAAAAATTCTAAACAACAACTACCAATGGCGCAGTCTTAGAGAATGAGAGTTTGAGAATTTGAGAATTTTACCTCTCTCTTCTTGCATTCCGCCATTAGCGACCACAGTTCCTGCACGAAATCGCACATCCCCTGAAGAACAACACAACAACAATGGCGGCGGAATTGTCAGACGAGTGATGATATTCAAGAGGAAAAGGAAGTTAGATCTGTTCTACTCGGTACTCTACTAACTACCTCCCCGTCGTCTTCGTCAATGTCGAGATCTTGTATTCCGGCGTCGTATCGCGTTCTCTTTCTCTGATCCGATAGCACTGATCCAAGTAGAATCGAAACTCGTTCATCAATTTTACGGATTATTCCGAAGAAGACGTACGAATGAATTTGTTTAAGAGGAATTAGGGCTTCTTTCACGCACCTGAATAGGCTTCTTGGATTTGTTGGAATTTCCTCTTGGCTGTACCTAACAGCGAAGGATTTCTCGCGCACTTATCAGGATGCCATTTCTGAAACCACAAACATATAGATGAGTTTCCAGCAACAAAGAAAGAAATCACAGAGCACGATTTGTAACTCGAGAAAAGAGTAACCTAACAGAGCCAGAAAATCCAAGTTTCTCTAATCATCTTTCTCCCGTTGAATTGCAATGTTCAACAATTTTCAGCACAACAGCTCTGAAGAATCTAAAAATCAGCAACAATACAAAAAAGGTAACTAAACAGAGACAGAAAATCCAAAATTCGACGATGTTCTCTCTCCCGTTGAATTGCATTTCTCAGAATCCAAAAATTTGCCTTCTCTAAAATTCCGTTCTAGGGATGAAGGGAAGGGAAGGGAAGGAGAATTACCATGGCGAGCTTGCGATACGCTCTGCGAATTTCATCGATTGAAGAACCAGAACTAACGCCAAGAATGCTGTAATACGAACTGGTGCCACAATCAGCCTCCTCCTGCGTCATTGTGTTACAGAGAATCAAGAAAGTAGCGAAGCACAACAATGGCGGAATCTGACGACGGAGAAAGATGACGAGGGAGTTGATTTTTATAAGCGAAGGCGAGGATAAGAAACGACGGTGCCGTATAAAACGGAAAAATTCCAGAAGATTCGAAGAGACAAAATATCTGTGGTGGAGACGAGGTTCCAGAATTTTCCAACGGAGAAAGAGCAGGACTATGAGGATGACGTGGCAGTTTTATTTTTACCCGTTTCAGATATTTTTGGGTGACCTGGCACTTCATCGTTTATCAGATACACTAAATTACAAAATAGAAAGAAAAAAAAACTTTTATCTGTTGCTCAAATTTAAATATATCTCTGTCATCTCAAAAGTTGGACTCTTTGTTAAGAAAGAAAAACCCTTTTAAGCATCCATTAATATTTGAATTGAAAATGGACTTATCACTTCATTCGTTTATTATTTTATTTTGTCCTAAATTTGATCTCCATTTTAAAAAATAGCTGCTTCTATATATGAATGTATTTTAACCTCAATTTGATATGACATTAAAAATAATAAGTGATTAAGTTCAAAAACGACAGTTTTATCTCAACCTTTAGAAAATGATTTTAAAAGATGGTTTGTGATACTAACGAAAGGTTGACGTGACATTGATGAATTGACATTTTAGATTATTAGATAATTTTTATATTATTTTTTACGTTACATGGCAATTGTTTCTTGTTCTCTATTCCTCCTTTTGTGTGGCTTCATTTCTTCTCAAACTCTCCCAGTTGAGGTTGGTAGACGTTCTGTGTCGCTCCATGGAAATCCTTGCCATGCTCGGCCCTTCCGGCAGCGGCAAAACCACCCTCCTCACTGCCCTTGGCAGCCACCTCTCCGGCAAAATCACCTACAATGCCCACCCGTTCTCTAGTGCCTCCAAGCGCTGCACCAACCTCATCGCCCAAGACTACGTTCTATTTGCGCCCCTCCTTGCCAATCTCATTTGGCTGCTGCACATGCTCTGTTGCGTTATCTCAAAGGAAGTCCTAGACAAGGTCTTTTACTGCGACCTTCTCCTTCGCTACAAATTCATGCGTCGACTGGGCTTCGTATCTTGATTCTCGCAAGTCGACATCTGGTTTTTGCATCTTTTTAGGGGATTCTCTTATTTCCTGGCAGGCAAAGAAGCAAGTCGCGGTTGCTCATTCCTCTGCTGAAGCAGAATACTGAGCACTTACTGCGACTACCAGTGAGCTCGTTTGGTTGACCAATTTACTTACTGATTTTGGTATTTCCCCTTAAGTACCTGCTCTCATTTTTTGTGAAATCAAGCGACCATTCATATTGCTAGCAACTCGGTTTTTCATGAATGCACCAACCATATTGAGCTTGATTGTCACTTTATTCGTGATAAAATCCTCTCTGATGTTGTTAAGTTGATGCCTATCAAAATTCATCTTCAGTTGGCTGATCTATCACTAATCCTCTCCCTCTGTCTATATTTTCTGGGTTACTATCCAAGATGGATGTTCTTAATCCTCACCTCCCATCTTGAGGGAGAATATTAAGCTTAGTTATATTAGTTAGTCCATAACTAAATTCTGTTAATTACTAACTTGTCCTCTGTGCCCATTTATAGGCTTCATATGATTGAATAAAGATTGAGCCGAATATTATTTACTCTCAGATTCTAATACAAGAAAATCAAGAGGCATCAATTATAAACAATTCTAAAATAAATTTTACCAATTGCTTCCCCTAAATAGATAAACAATACGCATAAGATAGGTAAAGTTTCAACATACCTCAATAAGCTTTAACATCAACACATTTAGCATTTAATCCTTGTCAAGCTTAGTAGAGGTGCTTATGAGAGTTTTTACAATTTTAGCTTTATTAAACTTAAACATTTTGAGCAAATTCTCCCACCATGCTCAATGTCAAAATCACTATGTATACTTTTAAAAAAATTTACATAACGAGGAATAAACAATGATAAGAAATATGAAAAATCAATATTTTCAAGGCAAAAAGTTCACATGTAAATGGTATTACTCCCCCTAAAACATGCAATCTCCTCTTAAAAAATAAATATCAAGGAGATATAATACACACAAAATTATCTCAACAACTTGCACAAGATAGATATATTTTTAGAAAAATTATGGTAGATCAATCTTTCTCAAACAAATTATCAAAATATTCCACAAAATTTTCATTCAAGAAAATATGGCATAAGACAAGTATAATTTCAAGGGAACAATTTTAATTCTCATGGTTATGAACAAAACCAAACTTTCAAACCTAATTGATAGGCTAAGCAAATTAATCTCAAAGAATAAACTTATCAAATCCATGTAATATTTAAAACACCATAATGATACCAAAATATTAAATGTTAGAGAACAAACACCAATTGATAAAGAAAAACCAAATTTTATATCAATTTGTCAAAATAACATTATCACCATTTATGCCACGAAAACAAATTTCAACAAACATAGAAAATAAAAACACCATAAAAAGATTAATCAAACAAAAACTGATGCCAAATATACTTGATCATAGGTCTAATTGGACTTATGTCACCACAAAAAAATATCAATCAAATATAGAGAAAAAAAATTACAAAAATCAATCAAATATAGAGAAAAAAAATTACAAAAATCAATCAAATATAGAGAAAAAAAATTACAAAAATCAATTAAACTCTTTTGAGCAACTAGCTAATGAAAATTTCAAATATAAATCAGTTTCATAGATATTCCCCTTGTGAAAAATAATTTAATACACGTTACAAAACACGTTCTTTTGACATATAACATACTTAAACTAATTTTCACTTCACAACATACTCCATAAAAAAAATTATCCAAACACAAAATTTATCTCCATGAAAGATACATAATTCGTGCCAAAAAGCATCTAGAAAGAAATCTCTAATCCAATGAGCAAAATAATGCACATTTCATTTTCAAGAGAATTAAACAATATTTTTCAAACTATTAAGAACAAAATTGCTCAAAACTCAATATCCTCGATATCATGCTAAAATAGATATTCAATAATTTCTTCATGGCATGTAATCTAATAATCAATCAAGTAATAAAGATTAATGCTAAAAAAATATTTGTAATTTACTCAAGAGCATTAATCCACTAATCCATAAATAATCAATCAATAGACATAAGTGCCAAACATATTCTCAATTTACTCAAAGGCATTTGATTCAAATAAACAATAAAATTCAAGTGACAAATTCAAACTTCTCTAGCCCATCAAGAAGATATAATCATTCCATAAATTATATCAATAGTATAATAATCTAAAAAATATAAAGGTTACCAAATAGGCAATTTTCCTTTGTCAGGTTCAAGCAAGCCGTAATGTTGCTCCAGTTTGAAGTCCAAAGCAACCACTAGCTTCTTGAAATCATACCTACAAAAAGAAAGCTCAACCAAAAGATAGTACCCGTTTCTCGGGTCCTTCATTGTTAGTGAGTAAGGATTTTGGAACCCATTTTAAATTAGTTCCAACATTTTTAATATTCATTTTTGGCAAATAAGAAGTATTGAGTTTATCACCAATTCTGCCACGTGACACAACATTAGACTTATTAACATGTTGATTTTGTACTCTACTTTTCATGGAGAAACTGTTTATTGGAGCATTATTTAATTTAAAGCAATTAGGTCTAATATGACCTTTAACTCCACAAAAATGACAAGTAGCTACAAAATTTGATTTTCATGCATATTTCTAACCTTTTTATGTTTAGGTACAACATAAGCATGTTTAGGCACAAACTTCAATATGGGCATGCATATTTCTATCATTTTTATGTTTAGGCATAAATTTAGTACTTGCATTGACATTTAAAGCATTGGATTTACACAAGTAACAAAAATAAGTTTTATGTCCATACTTGCCACATGAAGAACAAACAACATTATGCAATGATTTATTACTTTCAACAAATTTATGGACTCTACTTTTCTTTGGGAAATTTTCTTTTAGATCATTGTGAGACTTTGCTCTTTGAGAAAAATTTCTTCTTGAAGAAGTAATATGAACATATTTCAAGTTAAAGCACTTAGGTCTTATATGACATTCAATACCACAGTGATGACAAATAGGCACAAAACTAGATTTAGCATTTTTAGAAACAATATTAGGCATAGTAGGTGATGATTTAACAAATATAGTTTTAGAACTTGAAAGAGTAGAACATTCATCAATATAGCCTAAATCTCTCTTATCACCAGAATATTTGCATACTTCAATTATTTTATCTAACCTTTAAGCATCTATTGTCAACTTCTTAATAGATTCGTTTTCAAGTTCAAGCTCTTTACTAGCAAGTAATTCTTTTTCCTTAAGCACATGGAAAAGATCATTTTTCTCACAAACATCAAGTTCAAGAAATTTAATTTTTTCAATAAAGGAAATTTTCTCTTTCTCCAAAAATGTATTGCTAGTTTCTAAAATAACAATTTCACTTTTCAAGCTAGCAATCGTATCCTTTAATTCCAAAGAAAAACAATTTTCTCATTCAAATCATTCAAATCATTATCCTTTTCAAGAAATTTAATCATATCATTCAAATCATTTTTCTCACCATAACAATCATCATGCAAAACATCTTTAGTAGCTCTATTTTTCAAGCAATAATTTTTATCTATCAAAGATTTATTTTTAATAGATAAAGCATTGTACTTCTTTGATAGCTTAATATATTTAGAACAATTTTTTTTTTAAATCACATTGCATGCTTTCAAAGGCATTATACAATTCATCATAGTTGGGGGATTATGAATTATCTCATCATCATCACTTTCAAGATTGCTTCCATTGTCCGAATGAGCCATCAAACACAAGGAGGATCCATCACATTTTTCTTTTTCCATTTCATGGAATTTTTCTTGATTTTGAGAGTTATAATTCTCCTTCACATCAAATAAATCATTAGTAGTACAAGAAGAATTTTAAAATCTATACATATTATCAAGAAAGTTACAAATATCATATGCATATGTAAAATGTGAAATTTTATCACATATATTTTTATCTAAAGCACAACTTATGATATTTATGACTTGAGTATTAAAAGAAATCATTTCATCGCTTAATTTGGAATTTGATAAATCATTTTCACAAACATACAAAATATCAAAATCAATAGCAAGCAAAAAAGCTTTCATTCTGTCTCCAAACTTGGTACTTTATACCATCAAATAATGTAGGTCTATCAATACAATAATTTTCAAGAAAATGTAAAGTTGTCATAGCTCTAGCAATTAAGCTTTTCAAATAATTTTTCAAAAATTAAAAAGATACTTAGTATCGAGATAAAGTTTGAAAAATAATTTATGGTTTAATGAAACTTTTTAAACCTTTTACTAGGATGGACCCAAATTAAACAAATAAGTAAATTTTTTAGGAACAATTAATTTTATCACAAATTAAATAATAAATTAGAAATACAAACAACCTAATTAATTTCACCACCCAAATATTGCACATAAATATGAATAACAAATTATAGCAATTAATTTCATGCAATTTAAAATAAAGAAAATTAATTGCAAAAATTAAATAGAGTAGGATTAGAGAAAATAACACCAGAAATTTTATAGTGGTTCGACAACACCGGTCTACTTCACTTCCCAAGCTCCTCTTGGGTGTTCCACTAGGAAACTTGACTCTTTCCACGGTAGGAGTCAAACCGGTACAAAGTCTTCTTTTTCCAGGAGCAAAAAGAAACCTGATCATTTCTACGGTTTAGGATCAAACCGTTACAATGCTCTTTTTCGGGCTCAAGAGCAACCCTTACAAAGATTTGAAATTTGAATGCACAAACTTACAAACTCTCTCAAAGAGTAGATATACAAAATTTCGCTCCCAAATTTGTAAGAAAAAATCTTACAAATAAAAGCTCTCAATTGGCTAAGAGAAATAAAATTTGAAGCTCAAGGATTTCTCAAATTAAAAATTTCTCTCACTAAAAAATTATAAGAACATCGAAATTTTAGAGAGAAAAACATGAAGAGATTGGAGAGAAAAATTGGGAGAGAATTGTTGGCAAAATTTGAGAGAATGAGGGATTTAAATAGAGGAGGAAAAGTGGAGAATAAATTTGAAATTGATTTGAAGATTAGAATCAATTTGCGCCATGATTTTAAATGAGTAAAAGATAAAATGTTGAGATTTAATTGAATATAATAATAATAATAATAATAATAATAATTATTATTATTATTATAATATATAAACAAAAACTCCAAATGGTAACATTAATGCAATTGCAACTCAAAATAATAGCAAATCTAACATAATTCCACAAATTTAGAAAATTGCAAATATAGTACAATTTATAGCCTAGTCATAACCTCTATTATTGTTAGGTCCTGTTTATTTACAGAAATCGCAGTAGCATGAATTGGAATGAAATTTATTTCGAAATTTAGGAAGGAACAATCGAAATGAAAATCAATTAGAATAGGAATATTATTCATAATTTTCTGAAATTATAAATTTCTTTAATGTTATTTACTAAAATATTAAGATATATAACAATTACTAGTATATTCATTCTTCTTTATAGCTAATTACAACTAAGTTTTTTTTAAATTGTAATAATAATAAATTTTAATTTATTATGGTAAATATTTTTTTTCATAACAATTTATTTAATATTAATAAATAATAAATAATTAAAATAAAATTACATCAACTAATATATATATATATTAATATTAATTACAATCATCATCTATCAACACTAAATGTAAATAAGAAAATCACCTAAAAATATAACAACCAATTTTACCACCTATCAACGGGGTGTTTGGTTCCCCGTTTCCAAAACGGGGAGTAGGGTTTGTTAAAACAAACCGCAGTTTTATAAATCCGAGTTTGCTACTATTCTACTCAGGTTTGCTACAATAAATATTATTTAACTCCCCGGGTTGCTACAATACTTTACCCCTATTCCTCAAGTTGCTACAATGTATATTTTGTCTTTGTTTTCTCTTTTAAAACGTATTAATTTTTTAATTAAATATATTAAATAAATGAGGAAATTAATTAATTATAATTTTAATTATAAATAAGTAAATCAATTTAATTAAAATTACATTTAATAAATACTTAATTCATATATTGACACTTTTTATCTTTTTTTTTTTTCAAATGATCTAAGAAAAATCTTTTTTTTCTTGATATCTATTTCTAGCTGTTTTTTTCTTCATTTTATATAGTTGTTCATTTTATTTACTTTTTGTTATCACTACCACATTTGCAAAGAACGTTATAATTTTGTATAATTATTTATTTTAATTTTATATTAAGTTAATAATTTTTAAACAAGTATTATTTAAAAGATTTTTACTTTGTAATAAAATGTAATTGTCAAATAAAAATAAGTGAAATTTAACAGTAATGTTGATGAGAATTAAGTAATGATTTTTTTAGAATAATTAAATAATCAAATTTACTTAAGATAGTAAATAGTGAAAAATTAAATAAATTATTAACAACATTTTCTCTACGATAAAATTTATATGGAATAAATTTGTATACTCTCGTTTAGACTTGATAAATACTAGAAAAGTATTTTCATAGACAATTTAATATTTATTTTAAAAGTTAATGATTGCAAAAAAATTGAATGGATAAATGTATTAAAAATCTTTTATATATCTTTAAAATAGTATTTCCTAATTTTATAAGAAAATTGATTTTTGTAAAATAATTTAAATATAATTTTAATTATTTTAATTAAATAATTAGTTTATAAATTATTTTGTTTTTAAAAAAATAAAATTCGACCGATCCGACAAAAATTTAATAAAACCAATTTAACAAAATACAAAACACAGATTTAACAGAGTCTGAATTAACACCAATCAAACTCATACTTAATAAACCAACGAAACAACCCCCTAAACTTTATGTAATGTGTTATGGAGAACAAAAACGACCCGAAATGAGGCAAGGAGTTGAAGTCTGAGATCATTGATTGGGGGAGACCGACCCGTGACGTAACGGGCCTGCCCAAAGAACGACCTAACGCTGGGCAGAGAACGAGGAAAGCAACTGGCGGAGAACTAACCGGGCCGAGAGGGCTCGGTCCCGACCCCTGCTCGGTCCTGACCCCTGCTCGGTCCCGACCCCTTCTCGGTCCCGACCACTTCTCGGTTCCGACCCCTGCTCGGCCCACGGCCCAGCCCGTGAATCTCCCGCCTACGATCTACGATGCCTCGGGCCCTGCAAAGCCGAATTAGGGTTTGGCTACGAAGATTCGGGAATCATCTTCACGGCTATAAGTAGCAGCGAGATCCAACCCTGAAGGGGGGGGACCAATCTTTAGCTAATTATTTTCTCAACTCTCCCTCGCTAACTTAAGCATCGGAGCCCGTGTGTAGCTGAAACAATACCTGGGGGCAGCTCCACTCCTCTCAAAGCCGATCGTGGGTGATGAACTCTACTTATACTTAGCTGTATCCAACACTGCAGTGAGTTCGGCGTTAATAAAGAAAGAAGATGGACGACAATCTTCAATCTACTACACAAGCAAAGCAATGGTAGATGCAGAGCTTAGATACCCACAAATGGAGAAGCTGGCATTGGCACTGGTCACTTCAGCTCGGAGACTACGCCCGTATTTCCAAGCTCACAAAATAATTGTCCTCACCAACTTTCCCTTACGACAGATCTTGCAAAAGCCAGACACTTCTGGACGACTGGTAAAGTGGGCTATAGAGCTCAGCGAATACGACATTCACTATAAGCCAAGAACTTCCATGAAAGGGCAGACTGTGGCAGACTTCATAGCGGAATTAACGCCAATAGAACCTCAAGTATATAGTATCGACCTACAAGTGGTTGAGGAAGAGCAACTCTGGACACTCTACCTAGATGGGTTCTCAAATTTCCGAGGATGCGGGGCAGGACTCCTACTAATCTCTCTAGATAAAGAAAGATTCGAATATGCGCTGCGATTCGGCTTTCATGCATCCAACAACGAAGCCGAGTATGAAGCTCTACTAGCAGGACTAAAAGTGGCCAGGTATGTTGGGGTCAATAACATACTGATA
This sequence comes from Momordica charantia, assembly GCF_013281855.1. Lineage (NCBI taxonomy): Eukaryota > Viridiplantae > Streptophyta > Magnoliopsida > Cucurbitales > Cucurbitaceae > Momordica > Momordica charantia. Next base: position 23,120,320 of record NW_028275167.1, on the reverse strand, counting down.
CTCAGTGATTCACAGCTGATTGTAGGACAGGTGAAAGAGGAGTTCCAGGCTAGAGAACCGCGAATGGCGAAATACCTTTCACAGGTAAGAAACCAGCTCGACCCGTTCTCAAAATATGAGATTTGACAAGTTCCACGTGCTCAAAATGTCAACGTCAATGCGTTAGCTCGACTAGCTGCAGCTTATGAAACCGACCTAAGTAGAACTATATCGGTCGAGATTTTACCTGGGCCAAGCATAGAAGCTCAGGAAGCCATGGATATCGACGATCAAGGGCAACCAGAAGAAAACTGGAAGAGCCCTTTGATCAAATATTTGAGAGACGGGATCCTGCCTACTGAAAAGATAGAGGCCCAGCAGCTACAACGACGAGCGGGCAGATATGTGCTTAAAGATGACAATCTGTACAAAAGAGGCTACTCGTTGCCGCTTTTAAAATGTCTAACGCCCGATGAAGCCGACTACGTCATGAGAGAGATACATGAGGGTGTTTGTGGGAGCCATTCTGGAGCACGATCCCTAAGTCACAAAATAGTTCGACAAGGGAAACTACTGGCCGACCATGCTGAATGACACGAAGCAATTCACCAAAAAATGCGACAAATGCCAACAGTTTGCAACAGTACCTAGACAACTGCCAGAGCCTCTAACAAGCATAATGAGTCCTTGGCCCTTTGCTCAATGGGGAATAGACCTTATAGGACCTCTCCCACTAGGAAAGGCCCAGACCAAATTTGCAGTAGTGGCAGTCGACTATTTTACTAAATGGGCCAAAGCCAAGGCCCTCGCGACAATTACTAAGAAAAAGGTCACCGACTTCATCTGGAAGAACATAATTTGCTGCTTCGGAATACCCTACACCATTATCAGTGATAATGGGAAGCAGTTCGACAATGCTGCCTTTCGAGAATTTTGCAGGGAGTTGGGCATTAAGCACATCTGTTCCTCGCCAGCACATCCGCAGGCTAATGGGCAGGTTGAAGCAGTCAACAAAATGATCAAAAGAACTCTGAAGACCAGATTAGAAAAGCTCAAAGGGTTGTGGGCAGAGGAACTTCCCAACGCATTATGGGCCTACAGAATAACACCTTGTACTTCGACAGGAGAAACACCATTTTCATTATCATTTGGCTCTGAAGCGGTAGTGCCAGTTGAAATTGGACTCCCCTCCCCAAGGGTAGAGCAGTTCAGTCTACTTGACAACAACGAATCCGTAAAGCTCAACCTCGACCTATTAGAAGAACATCGAGAAACAGCACGGCTACGAACAGCTGGATACAAAAATCGAATAGCTCGATACTACAACTCGAAGGTTAAGAAACGTGACTTTAAAGAAGGTGATCTGATGGTAAGAAAGATTATGCCCAATACTAAAGATTCAACTAGCGGTGCGCTCGGGCCAACATGGGAGGGCCCATACAAAGTCACTAAAGCGGTGCGAATAGGCACTTATGCTTTAGAAGACCAACGGGGGAAGACCTTACTACACTCGTGGCACGTCCAACACCTCAAAAGATACTACCACTAGTTCGACATATTTCTCGACATTTTTATGTTTCTCCATTATTTGGACCAACTAAGCTTATTGTAACTAAATCTTCGACAGGACGATCTTCCTACTAATAAAGTATTCGACATTCGACGTGGTACTTGAGTTTTTATGTTCATTCTGAAACAAATTTCTCAAGCAGGGGGCATCATATGAATATCTACATATCTACGACCAATCAAGAAACTCAAAATTGGGACGGACCTAGAAGCAGGCCGATAAGCTAAAAGCCAATCAGTGAAACCAGGGAAAAGAATCCCGAGGTGCTGAAAAAGGCATGCGTACAGGCCCAGCAAGGTTAAAACAGAATACAGGCAAGCTTAACCGATCAACGAAACCCATGGGTAAAAAATCATATGGCAAAAGCCAAAATAGGTTAAAAACCCGAGGGTGTTGATTTAACTTGGGGTAAAAAACCGGCAGAAGCCAAATATGTTAGAAACCTAAGGGTACCGACTAAACTCAGGGTATAAAAGCCATTGGCAAAAACCAAGTGGGTTAGAAACCCGAGAGTAAACCTTGAGGTATAAAACATGGGCAAAAGCCAAATAGGTTAGAAACCCAAAGGTATCGACATTAGTTCTGTTAAAGTTAGATCCCAAGGCCAAAAGTAAATGGTTTAAACTCAGATGAGAATAAAACCAGGCTTAGGAGACTTGATTATGGTCAACGAAAATTGGAAAAAACTTCCAATTCATGAATAGTATCGACAAGTTCAAGGCACAAAACCAGTGGCAGGAACCAAGCGCTAAAATCCAAAATTAGATCAAAAGCTTTTGGTAGAAGTCCTGTGCGTTAGCAACCTTTTCATTTTTAGCCACTGATATACAATGATCTCGTGGTAATGACAAGTGACAAGTACTCTCAAAACAAAGATCTTTACACAATTATTCGTCTTCTGTTTTGAGAGTGGGGGCCATTGTTATGGAGAATAAAAATGACCCGAAACGAGGCAAGGAGTTGAAGTCTGAGATCATTGATTGGGGGAGACCGACCCGTGACGTAACGGGCCGGCCCAAAGAACGACCTAACGTCGGGGTAGAGAACGAGGAAAGCAACTGGCGGAGAACTAACCGGGCCGAGAGGGCTCGGTCCTGGCCCCTACTCGGTTCTGACCCCTGCTCGGTCCCGACCCCTGCTCGGTCCCGACCCCTTCTCGGTCCCGACCATTTCTCGGTCCCGACCACTTCTGGGTCCCGACCCTTTCTCGGTCCCGACCATTTCTTGGTCCCGACCCTTTCTCGGTCCCGACCACTTCTCGGTTCCAACCCCTGCTCGGCCCACGGCCCAGCCCATGAATCTCCCGCCTACGATCTACAATCCCTCGGGCCCTGCAAAGTCGAATTAGGGTTTTGCTACGAAGATTCGGGGGGACCAATCTTTAGCTAATTATTTTCTCAACTCTCCCTCGCTAATTTAAGCATCGGAGCCCGTGTGACTAAGGTCACACCGGTTTAGATCGATTTGATTTTGCAGGTATCAGTTCCCTTATCATCGAGTTTGGTGTGCGCGAGAAAAAGAGTCGGAAGGTCAAAATCCACGCATCAAGATAATGTATTCCCTACACCATCATCAGACCACATGCAATAAAATTAAACTAAGACATTTTTAAAAAACCATAAATTTAAGTGACTCATCTTTTTATATTTAGCCTTAAATAAGCGTTGAAATTAAAATAATAATTTTCTCAAAAAAAAAAAAAAATAAAAAATCTCAGCCCTCTTTTGACAAGAAATCCAGTTCTTGTTCTTCAAGGAATCCTTCCTCCACCAGGTCATATTCTTCTTCCCCGTATAAAATTTTCCCCAAAATTTCTCTCAAATCAAAAATCAAAATTCCTCTCAAATCGCTCTCCCATGGCGGCGATTAATCCATCTCCAATTTTCTTCTTCCTCTTCTTCTTTTTCCTCCTCCTTTCGCAAACCCTAGCCCGCAGCCCTCACATCATCCATTTCCGCTCCCCAAATCTCTATCCAGAAGGCATCGTCTGGGACTCATCCGCCCAGCATTTCGTCGTCGGTTCTCTCCGCCACCGCACTCTCGTCTCCGTCTCCGACGCCGGCGTCGCCGAAACCCTAATCCACGATCCTAATCTCCCGGAAAACGTCTCGATTCTCGGCCTCGCCATCGATTCCGTCAACAAACGCCTCCTCGCTGCCGTCCACGCCGCCGATCCCCTCCCGGAATTCAACGCCCTCGCCGCCTACGACCTCAGGTCCCGCGAACGCATCTTCCTCGCCCCTCTCCCCTCCTCCTCCTCCTCCTCCTCCGCCCGCCGCCCGGTCGCCAACGCCGTGGCGGCCGACTTCAAGGGCAACGCCTTCGTCACGAACTCCGCCGAGAATTTCATCTGGAAAGTCGACGCGAAAGGATCGGCGTCGATCTTCTCGAAATCGGCGATGTACAGCGCGCATCCGACGATCCCGAACGCGCCGTACAGCTCCTCGGGGCTAAACGGCGCCGTATACGTGAGCAAGGGGTACCTCCTGGTGGTGCAATCGAACACCGGGAAGATGTTCAAGGTGGACGCCGACGACGGCACGGCGAGGCTGGTCCTGCTGAACAAGGATCTGAAGGGCGCCGACGGGATCGCGATGCGGCGAGACGGCGTCGTTTTGGTGGTCTCGTATTACAAACTGTGGTTCTTGAAGAGCCAGGACAGCTGGGGGGAGGGAGTGGTTTATGACGAAAATGACCTCGATAAGGAGAAGTTTGCCACTGGGGTGGCTGTGGGAGGGGAGGAGAGGGTGTATGTGTTGAATGGGCATGTGAGGGAGGGCATAATGGGGAATTTGGAAGGGGGAAGAGAGAGATTTAGTATAGAGGAAGTGAGGTCAAAGAAGGAAAGTGAAGAAGAGAGGGTTTGGATATATGTGTTGGTTGGGTTTGGATTGGCTTATTTCTTGTTTTGGAGATTTCAAATGAGGCAACTCATTGGCAACATGAACAAGAAGACCAATTAGAACCCCCCCTTTTTTTTAATTTGTTTATCTTGTCTGAGTCAGTTTGAGTGAGTTTGCACACACTTCGATGTATGACAGGTTTTGTTTATTTCTTTATGTAAGTTTTTGATTTGTCCAATTATGAACAACACTCTTGATTTTGCAGTGTCTTTTTTCCGTTGGTTTACTTTAAATACTATTTTGACATGTGCATTTCGGTTTGAGTCTTTACACATTCTGAATGTCAATTTTGTACCTAATGAAAAATTTTCAATTCAAATTTATGATTATGTTTTAAGAAATTAAGGAAGTATATGTTAAAGTTGTTAGGGAAAGAAATTGGATAAAAATGAAAACGAACCAACACATATGACTATTTAAAAGTACATGAATTAAAATAGACGTTTTAAAATTATAATTACTAAAATGGCAAAATACAAAAATAGTATTTAAACATTTTTTTTTGTTTTAATTGATTTTAGTTATGGTGTCAGGCGTGGCCTGGATTGCTTTGGGCTGGTGGTAGAAATGACCTCATTGGAATTCTAGAATTGTAGCCCAAGGCCCAAACAGAAGTTTATCAAGAAAAGAAATATCGATTAACCCATGATTTTATTTACTCATTCTCCATGTATATTTATTTATTATTTTAAAAGAAAAAAAAATCAATTTTTACTCGCAAAACTTGACAAGTTATCAATCGATTTCATCAAATTAGACCCTACAAGATCAACCATTAAATAAGTCCCTTAAACCTAACAAGTTTCAACAGAAAATCTAACTCTAATGTCATATGTTTTAATTCCACCAATTTCATATAAAATATAAGTTTTATCATTTATACTTTAAGATACAATTTGATAAAATTTAAAGTTAAAATTGATGCATCTTAACAAATTCATGATCAAGATTGATCTTTTCTAAATATCTTATTTGTCTCTCTACAACGTGTTAGAAAGAAAAACATGAACTACCACCAGTAGAAGTTTACGGTTCTATATAATTATTTTTAAATATAATAATATAAATATTAGGTAAGAATTAAACCATTTAACTTCTAACCAATGTTACTACTACCTCGTTTAAGCTATATTCAAATTAATTAGAAAAACTTACTTGAAAAACTTTACATCGGGGATCTTTTATCTTACAATTTAAATTAATGTTTTTCCTTGTTCTTATGTAAAGGAAGAAATAATTTTAAGCAATATATTCAAAATCCATATTATGATTTCTAACACAATAAATGGTCACTTAAAAGCTACAAAAAAAGTGTAAAATAAAAAAATGAAGAAGAAGAAGCAATATTTCTACTGTTATGGAGAACAAAAACGACCCGAAACGGGACAAGGAGTTGAAGTCTGAGATCATTGATTGGGGGAGACCGGCCCGTGACGTAACGGGCCGGCCCAAAGAACGACCTAATGCCGGGGCAAAGAGCGAGGAAAGCGGCTGGCGGAGAACTAACCCGGTCGAGAGGGCTCGGTCCCGACCCGGGGCTCAGTCCCGACCTGGTGCTCGGTCCCGACCCGGGCCTCGGCCCACGGCCCAGCCAACGATCCCCCATCTTCGATCGACGATTCCACCCAGGCCCTGCAACGGTGAATTAGGGTTAGCTATGGAAAGTTCTGGAACAACTCCACGCTATAAGTAGCGATCCAGCCTTAGAGGTAAGGGAGGCGAAGAAGTGAATACATTTACCTTGTTCTCTTACTAACTTAAGCATCGGAGCCCGTGTGACTAGAGTCACACCGGTTTAGCTCGATTTAGTTTTGCAGGTACTAGTCCCGGATCAACAAGTTTGGTGGGTGCGAGGAGGAGAATCGGAGGACCGAAATCCACGCATCAACAATTGGCGCCGTTTGTGGGGATGATTTAAAGCATCTAGTTGAGCAACATGACACCAGAAAGGAGTCCACGACGCTCTGATGATAACTGCTCTGCCAAGAGGAGGCTGAACTTGGACGACCCCCAAGTTGGAGGACCCGAGGATGGGACCAGCCAGCCAAGCCTAGAACGTCAGGAAGGGTTGCCCGAGGCGCATGCACTAACGACCCCTGAGCCGCTCCAAAAGCAGTTCACGGTCTTGGAAGACAAGGTAGAGGGCATGCTTCAACTCATGACCCAAGTCCTTCGACAATTCGAGCGACAAGAGTCCGACGAAGTGCCCCTTGTCAGAGACCCGAGAAAGGGGAAGGGCCCAGCGCAAAGCAAGACTGAGGAGTCAACGAACAGTGCAGGAAGTAAGTTGCGGATAGGTGGAAATACCAGGCGACGAACCCGGATTTTCGACTCCCAAAAGATGAAAAAGCAACATAAACCCCCGACATCAAATGGGGGCAAGAGCGACCATGATGACAGAAACTCTGAGCCGACAAGTCGCGACAAAGGCAAACCGGCAGATCGGCCAGAGTCCTCGGAGAAGCGACATAACAAAAAAAAGAAGGGATTCGACCTCGAAGAACTACTAGATCAAGCCGACTCACCATTCACGGAGGAGATCATGAGAGAGAAGGTCCCTCCAAAATTCAAGCTACCCACGGTGAAACAATTCGACGGGACGACCGACCCAGTGGACCATCTAGATGCTCATCGGGAATGGATGGATATCTACGGAGTGTCGGAAGCGGTCAGGTGCCGGGTATTCTCGACTACTTTAAACGGGTCGGCCAGAATATGGTTTCGACAATTAAAACGAGGGTCAATCTCGAGTTTCAAGAGCTTGGCCAGAGCATTCGTGACCCAATTTGTAGGGGGACGGTGTCGGAGCCGACCTGTGGCTTATCTTTTAACTATTAAACAGAGGACGTCAGAGAGTCTACACGACTATGTAGCTCGGTTCAACGAGGAGAAGCTGTAGGTAGAAGGCCTTACAGACGCTGTATCTCTGCTGACCTTCATGTCCGGCGTCAGGGATGAGCATTTATCATTTTCGTTCGGAAAGAAAACACCGAGTACCTTCTCGGAGGTGCTGAGCCGAGCTCAGAGGTACATGAGCGCTGTTGAGTTCTTTTACTCAAAAAGGGAGCCAGACGGAAAGCGAACCGACCAAAAGAGGGAGAGATTAAATGAGAACAACGAGTGTTGCGGGAATGCTACTATACCTCAATGAAGGGCAACGACAGGACTTCTACTAAGGGGGCTGTTGACCTTTCCTTTCTTCCTTCAAATGTGGTTGTTTTTGTTTCTCTACCTTTAGCAAGATTTCTAATTATTATTTCTTTTATTCAATAAAGTGCCCACTTGTTTGGTTCTCTGTCAACTATATCTCTTAAATCCAAAACGAGATACCGACGACTTTGATAAAACACTTTGCCTCGTCTACAAGCGTACTCTCAAAAGATATCAACAATACACTTGAGAGTAGGGGCAATAGGTACCGACCACGGCTACTCAACGACGTAAGCTTGGTAAATCCAACTCTACACGGCGACGGTAAAACCAGCTATAGCCGAGCAGGTCGAGCAGGGCTCGGGACCGACCACTGCTCGGGTCCGACCATTGTTCGGCGTCGACCAAGTGCGAACGGGCACAAATCTACATTAATCGACGGTTTTATGAGATAGCCTATTTTGGTCAATATGTCTTATTTTCGACTGAGCACGGCTCGGGTCCGACCACCACTCGACGTCAATCACGTGCGACGAGGCATGGATCTACTTTAATCGATACGTTTGGAAAGAACAATTAAACAATCTCAACACGGCCAAACCAGAAGCGGGTCGATTGACCTAGCACGGTTAAAACATGAGATGGAGTAAAAGGCCAAAAACAACAGCGGGTGTAAAACTTTCGGCTATGACCAACGAGTTAAAAACCAACGTCGGGCCTGAATAAAGCGACAGACCTCTCGGGAAAGGCAAGGCCAAGCCCTAGTTATCGACTTAATCTGACCACCCTTGATAGGGGAGAACCAGTGACGGGCCTGAATAAAGCGACAAACTTCTCGGGAGAGGCAAGGCCAAGCCCTGGTCATCGACTTAATTCGACCAACCTTGACAGGAGAAAACCTTTTTTGTCACGAGTCGAGGCTTGTATTGTTACACCGTGATGCCGTTCGGATTGAAGAATGCAGGTGCAACCTACCAACGAATGGTGAATCAGATGTTTGCAGCCTTAATCGGTAAAAATATGAATACCTACATATCTACGACCTGAATATCTACATATCTACGACCAATCAAGAAACTCAAAATTGGGACGGACCTAGAAGCAGGCGGATAAGCTAAAAGCCAATCAGTGAAACCAGGGAAAAGAATCCCGAGGTGCTGAAAAAGGCATGCGTACAGGCCCAACAAGGTTAAAACAAAAAACAGGCAAACCTAACCAATCAACGAAACCCACGGGTAGAAAATCATATGGCAAAAGCCAAAATAGGTTAAAAACTCGAGGGTGTTGATTTAACTTGGGGTAAAAAACCGGCAGAAGCCAAATATGTTAGAAACCTAAGGGTGTCGACTAAACTCAGGGTATAAAAGCCATTGGCAAAAGCCAAGTGGGTTAGAAACCCGAGAGTAAACCCTGAGGTATAAAACATGGGCAGAAGCCAAATAGGTTAGAAACCCAAAGGTATCAACATTAGTTCTGTTAAAGTTAGATCCCAAGGCCAAAAGTAAATGGTTTAAACTCAGATGAGAATAAAACCAAGCTCAGGAGACTTGATTATGGTCAACGAAAATTGGAAAAAACTTCCAATTCATGAATAGTATCGACAAGTTCAAGGCACAACACCAGTGGCAGGAACCAAGCACTAAAATCCAGAATTAGATCAAAAGCTTTTGGTAGAAGCCCTGTGCGTTAGCAACCTTCTCATTTTTAGCCATTGATATACAACGGTCTTGTGATAACGACAAGCGACAAGTACTCTCAAAACAAAGATCTTTACACAATTATTCGTCTTCTGTTTTGAGAGTGGGGGCCATTGTTATGGAGAACAAAAACGACCTGAAACGGGACAAGGAGTTGAAGTCTGAGATCATTGATTGGGGGAGACCGGCCCGTGACGTAACGGGCCGGCCCAAAGAACGACCTAATGCCGGGGCAAAGAGCGAGGAAAGCGGCTGGCGGAGAACTAACCGGGCCGAGAGGGCTCGGTCCCGACCCGGGGCTCGGTCCCGACCCGGGCCCCGGTCCCAACCCGATGCTCGGTCCCGACCCGGGCCTCGGTCCAGACCCGGGGCTCGGCCCACGACCCAGCCAACGATCCCCCATCTTCGATCGACGATTCCACCCAGGCCCTGCAACGGTGAATTAGGGTTAGCTATGGAAAGTTCTGGAACAACTCCACGCTATAAGTAGCGATCCAGCCTTAGAGGTAAGGGGGGCGAAGAAGTGACTACATTTACCTTGTTCTCTTACTAACTTAAGCATCGGAGCCCGTGTGACTAGAGTCACACCGGTTTAGCTCGATTTGGTTTTGCAGGTACTAGTCCCGGATCAACAAGTTTGGTGGGTGCGAGGAGGAGAATCGGAGGATCGAGATCCACGCATCAACATCTACTTACCATTATATTTATATAAAAGAAAAAAAACTCTTTCCATTATTTTATGAATTGTATTCGTTGAGGTGGTGTTTTTGAAATTCTAATAATCCTTGATTTTCATTCTAAAATAATTTGTTTTATTTTTAGAATAATAACGTTATGTCAATAGGGAAAAAAAAATCCATCAGTTCAGGTATTTGCCCAAAATTAATCGAAAAATCATACTAAAGGTTTATAAAGATTATTCAATTTAATTAAGTTTTAAGCCTTATTTTAGTTACGTATACTTTTTCGTTTTAGTTTTTAATTTTAAATATTCTTTTTCCAAGTACAATGAGTAAGTGAGGGAATTTGAATTTAGATCCAAGACATGTGTCAATCATGGTTGATCTAAATTCATTTGATAATATTTTAAATATTATATTTTAATCATTCGTGAATAATTATGGAGTTACTATAATATCATATAGTTTATATAAAACATTAAGAAATAATAGCTAAAACAATATAATGTAAATAGTGATTATAGTTGCCAATACGAGCTTAGCCAATGGATGTCTGTTCGAATCTCCACCTCACTTGTTGTACTAGAAATAAAGATTATAGTTAATTAATATTGAATTAATCAGCCATATATTATGATTGAATTTAATCAATATTTAGGTTAGTTATTTAATCAATAACTTTGGAATTAAATTTAGACACATTGATTATCATTATTTAAATGAACCAACGATTTATATGTTTTACTAAAACGTTAATTTGTAATATTACCATACTTGTTAATATTTTAGAAATAAAAAATTCTTCGGGTTTCCTAAAAATTATTTTAGACTTAGACATTTATTTTTTTTTAGAAAAATTGTGGTGGGTAGAAAAATCTTTTATGTATTTGAAAATATGTCACCTATTTTTTAAATTTTTAAATATAGCAAAAATTTTACTCATATCAATAATATATCAGATACTCATACAGTAGTATATCAGATACTCATATCAGTATTATATGAGATATATATCACATACATATTGTACAGATACTCATCAAAGTAGTATATCAGTAGTATATCATATATATATTGCAAGTATATTAGACACTTATATCAGGAGTATATCAGATGTATATCACATACATATATTAGTAGTTAGATATATTACAGATATATTATAAACATATTACAGAATTATATCATTTGAGTAAAATTATCATTTTAAAATTGGATGATTTCCCTTATTTATAAGGGTAAAAAGAAGCTAAATTGGTGCTGTTTTCTTACGTTTTAAACTCAGAAACGTTAAGCTTATTATAGTGTCCAAAACCTTTCATTTGGAGTTATCTTAGGTTATACATGCATATAAGGCGTTTTTACATAATTTAGAGTTGATTAATCGGAAATTACAATTTTGTGCAGAAAAATGCAGAGCTAGGCGCCTGGCACCTTCCCCAATCCCGAGATTGCCCTTAATGTCAAACACACGTTTTGGTGTGATTTGACGCTTCTCCAAGCTCTTCCACGTGTCTTCAATGAATTGGAGATTGCCAATTTAACAACAAACCAACTAAAAGGTGTTTGAAATGGATGACTCTCCACAAAACTCTCAACCTCCTAACCACCTTGAAGTCCCTATAAATTCAGCAGCTCATTCACCTCAATCATCATCCTCAAGTGACCATTTTAGCTTTAGACATTTTACTCTCAGCTTATTTACGTTTTCCTTTTAAGTTTTGAGTTGTTATTGTTTTAAACTTTGCTTATTTCAAGTTCATTCTTTATTTTCGAGTTTGTTAGTCTTGAATTGTAAGTTTGATCGTATTTTATTAAAATTCCAGCAAGTTCTTTGATATTCATTTCTTTCTCTATCTCTCGTTACGAAGTTGTAATCACTCAACCTTGAGGAATCGACCAAGTGTTACTCCCCAATCTTGAAAGAGAACGGGTTAGGGTCATTCAGATTACAACTCCACCATTTCCAGCTTGTTTTAATTCTACTCATCTTCCTGTCGTCTACTTCAATCAACGTTAAATTCTGTTTTTCCTTTATCGTCATGAGCTAAATTTATTTTTCTCAAGCCCGGTTATGGATAGTTAGCTAAAGTTTTCAAAAATCCAATAAGGCAAAAGACGTTTTTCTTATCTTTTATCACTTAAAGTTGTTTTCATAAGTTAAAAACTTGATTTGGCTAATTAATGTTTTAACCAAACATCAATACTGAAAGAGTTGATATATTTTCACAACTTTAATGATTTAACTTTGGAGAGAAATACTTTAGACATAAAGATTTCGCTCGAGTAGTCTAGACATAGGACCTCGACCTAAGGTTATGGTTGGTTTTGATTAAACTAATATCTTTTTTTTTTCTAATAGACATATTAGGAATGATTTTATACCTTCAAAATCACTTAGACATAAGAAGATGACGAAGTAAAATTGAAAAAAATTTCTAGGCGCCTAGTTGGAAAAAATGGTTGTATTTTTAGCTAATTCGAAGTAACTAGGCTGGGTTCATTGCATTAAGTCTTTAAATATCTGTTTGGGGGTAAAAATACCTTGGACACGTGGAGGACGCTCATTGGTGTTCAATGAATAAAATATCCCAGGTCCACCTCGAACCTGCCGAGGAGATTAGGTTCACCCATTGATAAGGCTAAGTGTAAAAAGCCCCGGTTCGACCTGGACGGGTTCGATCTGCTCAAACCCGACAGGTTCGACATGAGAAAAAGACAAAGGTAACCGCCGGTCGTGAGTACTATTGGACCCGCCACCTATAAATAGATGGCCTCATTTCATGCTCAGGTATCGAATCTCACCTCGAACTTAATATTGAGTCCGATCATAACTGACTTGAGCGTCGGAGAGTTTGCCCTCTTGTGCAGGTTCACTCTTGAGTTCAGGTCAAGTCGGAGACCGGGTTCGAGCTTGGTTCGTTTAACAGCGTTGTGCAATTGTTTGCATAAACAATATCAAAACCAACATTATCCTTATCATTTGTTAACCCAAAATCAACTACAAAAGTCACCAATCAACATCATTTTCATTAAAAGGACTTCATTTGTCCCTGAGGATCGATACTCGGAATACTCGTTCTGTTTTACTACTTGTGACGAGTGTACACTTGCGCTCTATCATTCCAAAACCCCGAACATTGGACCTTCGTTTTTTTTTCTCTCTAAAAGTGCTATATTTGAAAAAACTAAGGTCCTGTTTAGAATCAGAATGAAAATGAATCGGAATGAAAATATTATTCCTTTGGTGTTGTTTACCAGAAATTTTCTAGAATCAGAATCAGAACTCCTTTAATGCTGTTTACTAAAACTGTCTAGAATCGAAATCGGAATCAGATATATGACAATATCTATTATACCCACGTCTTCTTTTTAACTAATCACAAAGTTGCTAATTTTTTTAATTACAATAATAATTTATTTTATTACTATATTAGTGATAGTAAATATTTTTTTACCAAAATAATTTATTTAATATTAATATTAATAAATAATAAATAATTAAAATAAAATTACATCCACTAAAATACTATTTTATTAAAACCATCTTCATTTAATATAAAATATTATTATAATAAAATTTAATACTAATGTTATTAAATTTTATTATTATAATAATTAATAATAATGAATTATATTTTAGAAGATCTAACATTAATTAATAATAACAAAATTAAATTAAAAAATTAAATATTAAATAACAATTAAATATTTTATAATAATATCATTGATATAAATTTTTACTAAAAAGAAAAATTATTAGTAGTATAAATGAAAAAGAAATAAAAAAGTATAAAACAATTAAAAAAAAGTTATGTGTCTCATTAATCATGTGAGAAAAAAGGTAAGAGGAGAAAAGTGAATACAATAAATATGTGGACCCACGAAATATAAATTTTTTTCAAGAGAGGAGGGATATATATATTTTTAGTACAATAAGTGGAGTAAGAGATTTGAACACACAATCTCATGATTGAAGATATATATCAATAACACTGAGCTAAGCTCATGTTGGCAGAGAGAGGAGAGATATAGTATAACATTATTCTCATAACCGTTAAATGTTTGGTATATAAAAAAATCTCACATACATTTAGGGACCATTTTTTTTTTCTTTCGAAAATCTAGATATAGATGCCAGAAATATTAATTATATGTAATTATAAACGTCTTAAATCTTAAATCTTTATACATTTATGTTATAGGATATATACCTTCCGCATGAACATCTCAAGATGTTCAGACATTTAGAACATGTCTGAATATCCACCATTCCTGTCAAACAAAGTTCACATGAATATAAATATTCATCTGATAGGAATTTTAGATTCCCAACAAAACAAACGACCTTTGATAATAATATAAAAATAACAATCACGTTGCACTGAACATACTGGATAACTTCTCGAGATCGATTTTGAGGCTGTTCACCTACGGGTAAGACGGTCTCGAAGTCTTGATAAATTGGAGGCATTGAATTCCATGCAAATCCTTTATCAAATAAATAGCCTTCTACTAATCCCTTGTGTTCATTGTCTATTCAACCTAATACCTCAATTTGTCCAAACACGACCAAGATTCATACACACACAAAATTAAATGATGAAATTCATAAAAAGATGGAAGTTCTTTTCTAAAATAACTATATACTTCCAACCTTTTTATTTTCCTTATTTTGTTCAGTGCATAACCTTTTAAAAATGTCTTGTTTTAGTGGTTCGACGCACATTAAAAAAAAAAAAAAAACTATTTTAGTTATTGTCATTATTTTTCATAAAGTAGTTAATCATGCAGTATGTCAAATTTTAAGTTAACTAATTGAGTTAAGATTTTTGTCAAATAATTAATTTAATTAAAAGATAATTTCTTACAGTGCTCAATTTTTAAACTTTAACTTTAAAACTTTTATATAAGAAAAATGTAGACTTTGTGTTTTATCAACTTAAACTTTGACCATCAACAAGGGATGTAATTAATATATATTTCATCAAAATTAAATGAGAAAATTGTTCAAGAACCAACTAATAATTAAATCAGACAAATATCAGAACCTAGCAACCAAATTTGGTAAAATAAGTGCTCAAAATAAAGATCTAAATAACATCCAACATGGTCACATAACTAGCATTAAGAATTAGTTATCACCTGAAAAGTGTGAGTCACACTTATATTATATTTGAAAAAAAAGAGAAATTGTGACATTTTTTAAAAAACACATTGAAATGAAATTTCTCCCTGATAATTAAAAATTACTTTTGCTAAAATAAAGTCAATAGTTAAAAAATCACTCTCAAACGCATCCCTGTACCAAGACCTTTGTGCGCACGTTTACCTACCTAAAAATCACAACTTTGGCTAGCTTCTAAGTTCCTACCTACCAATGAATCCAGCCAAAAGTTTAGGGGTTTTTCATAAAAAAAAAAAGAATTTTTGAAACAATTCTCTTATAATTAATAATGTATAAGTTAACTTTTGAGGTGGGTGTAAAAAATGAATTTGGTTTAATTTGACGAAAAAAAAGGTACAAGGTCGAACAGACAACGAGAACAAAAGGATGTGATTTGCAGTAGAGGGCTCCTTACTTGATAAACATCGCATCGAATTCACTCTCGCATCTGAAAAAACAAAAAGAAACCTCTGAATATATTATAAAAAAATATATGCAATATATCCCAGTCACCGATTGAGACAAAGCCAAGAAAAGAGGGAGGGGAAGATCCCCTACCTAAATTCAAAAAGGTATTCCATACCAAAAAAAGAAAAC
Organism: Momordica charantia; assembly: GCF_013281855.1. Classification (NCBI taxonomy): domain Eukaryota; kingdom Viridiplantae; phylum Streptophyta; class Magnoliopsida; order Cucurbitales; family Cucurbitaceae; genus Momordica; species Momordica charantia. Next base: position 23,104,577 of record NW_028275167.1, on the reverse strand, counting down.
TTTAAAGTTCTCCTCTCATCAAAATTTCATTATCTTTTACGTTGTAGATTTAGTATGAAGGTTAATGATACTTAGAGAGAATAAAATAGAAAGAAACAGAGTTTAGAAACTAAAATAGAAGCGAAATAAAAGTCAGATGAAGCATAGAGAAATTTAAAAAAAAAAAAGGAAAAAAGAAAAAAATGGAAAGGTAGGTACCTATGCTTGAGTTCATTTTGTTGTTTGGCTGTGTCATTGTGTGAATGGTGAGGTGAGGCCTCCCATCAATTTATAGAAATTGAAAAGACTTTGTTTAAGCGTGCGACATGGCACGTGTGGGATGGGAAGCTTCTCTTGGACAGGTAAAATTATTGGACTCCACTTGTTGCCTTTCACTATTATTCTTTTGCCAAACTTCTATATTTTGCCCGTGGAAAGGTTGTATTTGATAACGTTTCTGTTTATTGTTTTAATCTTTGAGAAATATAAAGATTCGACAATTGCATTCTTATTTCATATTGAAATATAAAGATTTGACGGTTGCATTCCTATTTCACGTTTCAAGTTTTTAAGAAGCGTTTCAAAAATTGTGTAGCAAAATCAAGTTTTTTATTTTACTTATTTTTGTTCCTACATTATTATTATTTTAGACTTATTAAATGCATACAAAATACCAAAAAATAAATGTAAAATAAAAATTGTGAATATTTAATTTGAAATTTTAATTTTCAAATATAATGTTTATCTTTTTAATTTAAAATGTGAGAACAAGAAACCAGAAATAGTTATAAAACATGTTTTTTTTTTTCAATACAGAAAAAGAACCAATTACCAAATGGTATTTTGTTTATTATAATTGACAAAAGGAAAATGAGAACAAAGGTTACTAAATGGATCCTAAATTTGTAGCTTTCAGATATTTTAATTCTTACCTGCTTCAAAAATATCTATTTTCATCCATGTACTTTAAGCTTTTATTATTTATTTTGGTTCATGCATTTTCAAAATGTTAATTTTTGTCTTTATAAACTTTAAAATAGTGACAATAGTGGTCATTTTTTTTTGCCTATTTTATTTTTATCAGTTCACCGAACACTACACTCAATAAAGTTATTGAAATATTGTTGTAGCTTTTGATCAAAGGGTTTTAAGGAGTTCGTGTTAGGACTTTGAAAATAAGAATCAAAATTATGTGGATGATTAAAAGAGTAGGAAGTGTGAAAATAAGAATCAAAATTATGTGGATGATTAAAAGAGTAGGAAGTGTGGTTGCACAAAGTATGGTTTAAATCTTATTTTGATATGTAAAATTTTTACATTGAATTCATTTTGGTTCTTAAAAATTTTCTAATCGTTCAATTTTAGTCTCTCAAAGGCTTTTTCTTTTAAAGAAAAAGTTAATTCCTAATTAATTAATTATTCTAGAGAAATCTAAAGTGTTTTTTTGAAATTAAATATCATAACTTTAGTTGTAGTTTCGGTAACTTAACTGATGAAATTAGTATACATCCATTTTAAAGGTGTTAGATGTTTGAATCTCTGTCTAGTTATAATATTAAAAAGAACGCTTGTTCGGGTAGATGTCTCCTCTCATCTAATAAATGAACAAGAGACGTGTCTATATCAATTATCAAGTTTCAATTAAATAGTTAATTAAAAAAATTGAAAGACAAGATCTATATATATAAGTTCAAAGTGCAAGTGGGAGATTTGAACTCATGATCCGTTGGTCAGAGACATATGCCAATTACCAAGTATGACAAAACGGAAACACCTATGATGATTATTATAATTATTGTTCAAATGATATCAAGTTAAATAACTTACAATCATGAACAACCTGAGTTTACTTGGTTAATGCATATATCTATGACTAAAGAGTCTTAAGCTGCCAACATGAACATAATTTCGTGATGATTGACATGTACTCCTCTCTTCGAGGTCAGAAGTTCAACCTCCATATCCCCAAATTGTTGTACTAAGAAAAAGTCTTAAGTTCGAATTTCCCTCATAAATATTGTTCTACTTACTATTATGATTATGGTGAATGAATAACTATGACTCTATTGATAACCATTTTGATTTTGATTTTCTTATCTCGTATCATAAATAAGAGAAGAGGTCTAGTGTGAGAATTACGTTCTACACAATCTTACTTATCTGACAAGATACGTTCTATACAATCTTACTTGTCCGACGAGTTATACGTTCTGCACAATCCCCAATCTAAATCGAGTTTTGGATGGTTGATTTGCAGTGCTTCGACCAAAATTCTCTCGAGTGGTCTCATAGATGTTCGATGGGGGGCAAAGATGAAATTCAATCATGCTTCCATTTTAGATATAATTTGGTAACATCCCTATTCATTTGATAATGGAATGCTAAAATGGATGAACCGATTGAAAATAGAGAGTTGTAGTGGTTCAATTCATTGAAAGAAACGACAAGGTGAAATTTCGAAGGAGGAGTTAAAAGGACTTATTTGGTAATGTTCTCATTTTTTATTTTTCGTTTTCAGAAATTTAAATATTTGATATCTATTTATGTTTCTTGATTCTCATTTTTTTAGAAACATCCTCGAAATTGTGTAGAAATTTTGGAAACAAAAAAATAAGGACCGTCCTGACAACTTTCCATTTCTTATTTATGTTGCTTCTTTTTTAATAAAGAAAAATAAAATTGCATGATTCTAACACCTATGGATTCAAGAATGATAGAACAATATTTTTATTTATGTTATTTTGGATCAAATTGGAAACGGGAATAATAAACAAAAAAACCTATTTTTATTGTTTCCAAAATTTCTATAGTGTCAAATGCTTAGGTTTCTTAATAAAATTGGAAATAAGAAACAAGAATCGGGAACATTACCAAATATGTCCTAAGTCTCTTGTTTCTATTTCTAATTTGTTACAAAATATAAATAAAATATAGTTTTATCATTATTAAATTTAATTTATGGATGTTGATGCTCTACCACTCGATCTTTTCTCATTAAAAAAAAGGAAATAAAAACAAAAAAATGTAAGGTTAACAAACAAGGCCAATATTTTTTTTTATTTATCTTCCATAAATCTAATAATGTAAAACCAATACCCACATACTCATTACTACAATATGTGATGGAGGATGTTGTGGGGCCCTGACAGGAAGGAAACTGAGCTGTGGGACCATATGGGAAAAGTGAGGAAAAAAAAGGACAAGGACCGAACAGAATGATATAGGTACGTGGTATCTAGTGTTTGGGCACGAAATCTGACCGAAAACTTGCCTATATATGATCGAAACCAAGACTCATGGGCTAAAAATGTTAAACTACAATGTATGAATTTTGAATCTGACACATGTCATTGCTAAAAAAAGTACAATTGTGTGTCTCCCAAATACAAGTTAAATGCCAAACTAAAGTCTGGTTGGCCGAACACTCCATGTCTTAGATGAAAACCGTCCATTTATATCGCTAATTCACTAAGTAGATTTTGCGACGAAGATGATCGTCCTTGTAAATACTAAAGGTAACAATAAGATGAGGTACTCGCGAATTTGAATTTGAGAACGATTGAGGACTAGCCTAGATATTGGAATGCTAATCCTCTGTTTTGTAAGAGTACTTCAATTGCCAACTATTGGGATTTGAGTGCTTTAATCAAATTTTCGCTCAATGATGTGCTCAACCGCATACATCTGAATTTTAAGTTAGTACTTAGTTTAAGTTGATGCCGACCTAAACTTAGAAAATTGCTTAGAGATTCCTACCTTTAGAGAGATGATAGTAGCACTTTGCCACTCCGACGTCCGTACCTAGTTTAACAAATTTTACTACGCCATCCATGTTCCCTAGGACAATGTTAGTGAAATTCCAATTGGGGTATCACTCGTTCCTAGGTTGGAGTCGAGTTGCGTGTTTTAGGTTAGTTACATGTAATTTTACCTATCCCACTTCGTTTCCATATGATCGAACTGAGATCCGGACACATATTTTAGGGGGAGTGGTCCACTCGCGGCAGACCCAAAACCTACCAATAACAAGAGATTTTGATAAAATCATCAAAATTGGTGTGAAAGAGGAAAGAAAGCAGTACCTCAAGAACTTTTATTTGGAAAGCAACGAATGATTGTGGGCTCAAAGATTTAGGTTTCAATGGAGTAAAAATTCACCAGCGAATATAAGCATAGTCGAGTAATGAGAGATTAAAGGTTCAATTCTAATTGTTAAATTCAAAAAATAAAAAGATTAGATAGGAAATAAGTTTTTTTCCCCTCTTATTACTCTATTTTTGATTTATCATATTAATTTTTTCTCTTATAAGATGCCAATTGAAGCTTGTTCAACAAAGATCGTAGTAGATTCTAGACCATCTTTATTAATATAGAATTATAAATATAAATAACAACTAAAATGTTTTAATCATTGAGGCGGAAAATGTATTCTCAATCCCAAAAAAAAAAAAAAACTGCTAAAAATTTGAGATTTGTTATTATCTTTTGTTTATTATTTTGTAAGATTTTAAATGGAAGATGAATCTTTAACATGAATGTTTCTAAAAACAATAACATATTAAAAATATTATGTCATTCTTTTATTTTCATTATGACGTATACAATTTATGAGTAAAAAAATGATGAACATAAGGATTTACACACTTTTTAAAGAAAGGGTAAAGGAAATAAAAATCGAAACCTAATGTTTCCATAATTTATATATGTATGTAAGTATATTTAGGACCCTCCAAAAGAAGAAAAGGAAAAAAAAAAGTATAAACATTATATTAAATTCTAATGTATCAAAATTCAAATATTAGAGATGAGGATTTAAAGTTGCTGACTTTTAGGATTGAATAGTATTAAAATAAAATTTCAAAATTAATTAAATAACTAAAATTTTTAATATAATTTGGCTATTTTCTCTCCCCATATTTACCTCATCAACTTTTGTGTATTTTCCGTATTTACCTAACAAAAGTGATTGGTGGAGTAAATCCCATCACCCTTTGATCCGATATGTTAATTTAGTGACTAAAAGAATTGAGAAGCCTAGATTAGTTGAAAATTTTTCATAAAAAATACAACGAAGAATAAACAACTTTAACACATATTCCTAAATTTTCACAATTTTTTGTTCCTAAAAAAAACAATGCATAAAAAGAAAGAAAACTTTATTTTGATGTCTTATTTGTAACGAAAAAAGAGAATGACAAAAAAAAAAAAGAAAAAAAAAACGCCGCAATTATGTCCTCTTTAAGTTTTTAAAATAAATTATGACATGTAATTAAGTATTCTTTAAAATTACCATTATTAACATTGCATGAAAGAAAATATAAAAGTTGAAAGTTAGATCAAACAATCTAACTAAAATATAAAGAAACACGAGACATTAACTAAATGAGAAAAACATACCTAAAGAGAAAAGAAGATTAAGTTTTGGTGGATAAGAAAGGTAGGAGAAAGAGTGACAAACCATTCTTCATATAGTCGTAGAAAATAAAGAGTTATACAACTTTTGAGATTTCATTATTAGTTATAATTTAAAATAACTCATAATTTTTACAAAAAAAATTAATTTATAGAAATAAAAACACAACTTAAACAATACTAACTATTTAATTATATTCTAACTTCTTTTATTAAATAATAAAAATAATAAATCCTGGTTTGTTACTCAATAATTAACCCATTTTTATTATCCAATAATTCATGAGAGATATATTTGAGAGAAAATTAATGAGACAAAATAATGGGGAGAGAGTGTACATGTACGGAAATCCAGAGAGAGATTTGTATTTGAACGACAGATGACAAATTTTAGAATAAAAGGGTAAAATTTGCATAAAAATTATTGTGACTTTTATACATACCATGAATATAGATTACTAATATATTGACATGTTTAAAATATTTCTAGAATGACTCATCCTGATCATGGTTGGATTGGGTTGAGGTATTTTTTAGACCAAATTCAATTGTTTGGATTTTAAATTTACGGTTAAAATACTATTTTGGTTCTTGTACTTTCAGCTAATGATCACTGTACTCTCAAAATATTCATTTTCGTCAATGTAGTTTCAACTTTGATAAATTTTAGTCTGTATAATTTCAAATTGTTAGTTTTGGTCCCTGTACTTTAAAAAAGTAATCATTTTGGTCCCTTAATTTTATTTTTAATCTCATTTTTCTATCACAATTTCAACATGACGTTACAAACAATATATTTTAAAACGTAACAGTGACTTTATATTTAAGGGTTTCTGTTATCTGTAGAATTTGTGTTAAGATTTTGTAAATAAAGATTAAAATGGTTACTTTTTTAAATTACAGGGACCAAACATTTAAGTATAATAACTAAAGTTAACCAATGTTTAAAGTACATGACCAAAATGAATCAAATTTGAAAGTAAAGTACCAAAGTAGTATTTTATCCTAAATTTATTTAGCGTAAACAACTAATATTAAATTAGGAAATAACGCAACCAAGCTATGGAATCTTTAGGTTGAGTTAATTTGGATTATTCGAGCAATGGTGCGGCTCACCAACTTGCTCGTCTTGCTTTCCCGCATCATTTGGATCGTGTTTGGTTTGAAGAGGTGCCTCCTATCATTTCTAAGATAGTCTTTTTTTGATTATGCTATTTCTCTTGTTTAGTTTATGTTCGTTGTTTCACGTGTCAAAAAAAAAACTCAAGACAGGGGGTTTTTATTTAGGTAAATTAATGAAATTTTTGGGATCATCGAATTTTTTTTAACACCCTTTCTAGTCTCAACTACATTATTTATGCCTCTTCAATTTTGCTATTAAATTGTCTTTATGGCAAAAAGAAAAAAGGAAAATTCATTAATTGTTTTAACAATGGGGTGTTAATTATTATTATGTGTAGGTATTTTTTCTGCCCCCAAACCCAACCAACCCTCATTATCAACTACACGAAAACTCTCCAACAACCACAAATATTAGCTAACTCTCTCTTCACACTTTATCTTTTTTCTTTCTTTCTTTCAAGTTCATATTGGTCCACAGAGCGAGTCTTGTCGCTATTGTACTAAGGTATTGCCTAGTCTCTACCCCACCACTTCAAAATTTATTTGATTAAAATATACATCTTTGATTTAAATCGGTTAATGTTTAGTGTTAATGTTTAGGGTTACGTGGATGCTCAAAATATCTATTTCAACCTTTTGAACTTAAAAAAAATAATTGTTATAGGTGGAATCAATCGCCTCGAAACACGTATTTAGACCTGAGTTCGGACATGTCAAGGACGATGCAGGCTAGACAAAGTCACATTTGATTGACCCAGTAAAGCCGAGCTCGACATTAACTTGAAAACACGAATGTCACGAACGTAAAATTTGGTGAACATCGATATGGAGCGTCGGAATGACAAGAAATGTTTCCTAGAGCTCCCCAATAAAAATGTGGAGTCCATTCCTCTCAAAGATACGTAAATTCTAAGTAACCTAACTAAGTTCAGCTTGACACCAACTCATACTAAGTACTTAAACTTTGAAGTGTACGTGACTGAGTAATACACTAGTGCAAGGTTTTGTTTACATGTCATCACCTCGGTTAATTAGACATCTACTTCGAACCTGTAATTGACTTTTCACCTCGTTCAGAATCTCTGCATCGATATTAATCATTTTGGTTCTATTGTCATCAATAGTGTAATAGATAGATGATCATATAGCTTCAAATATATATATTAACTTGCTAAATGGTTACCTTTCAGTCATATATGTTCGGTTGAGGTAGGTATTCGGTGGAGTGGTAATTGATGGGATAATAGCTTGAAGAACAAAAATGGTTTTTGTTTTTTTTGTTTTGTTTTGTTTTTTTTTTTTTGAAAATGTTAGGACAAAAATGAAAATAAATGTGAATATTTAAAAAGCCAAAATGAGATTTAATCTACTATATATTTTTTTAATCTCATGGGCCGTTTAGTAATGTTCTTTCTTGTTTCCAAATTTAAATCTAAACATTTTGTAACTAACTATGTTTCTTGTTTTTTTTTTTAAATCTTTAATGTTCATATTAAAATTATTATTGTTATTATTATTTTTTGAGTAAAACCTATGAATTAGGTGGGGATTCGAATTAACAACCTCTTGCTGTAGATTTGTGCCAATTAACATTGAGTTATGGCCGTTTTCGCTTCCTATTGAAGTTATTATTAATAAATTTATGATTTGAAGAATACTTTTCTTTATTCTAAAAAAATAAAAAGTCATAAGTGGAAATACTCTAAAAAAATAATTTTTAGAAAACAGATCTAACGTATTTTTGTTTTTTTTTTTAAATAAGAACATAAAACTATTTTTAAATTCAGTCTTACAAAAAAAAAGAGAGAGAGAGAGAAAACCCACTTTAATTTTGACCCCATTATTTCTAGAGATGATTGAAAAAGAAGTTTTTTTAGTTAACTTTAACATTCAATTTTCGATCCATTTAAACTTTGAATTTGAATAAATGTTGTAACTAATATATATTTTGTTTCCAAACTAAATTTGAAAATTTGCTATGAACCCAACTAAAAAATCATACAAAATTCTACAAGCAAAACAACAAATTAAATTATGTAAAAAATGTCATATCTATTACAAAAATACCCATCAAATCACAAATAATATGCCCAACAATCAACATCCAACTAATAAACATCAAATACAATTTACAATTTAGAACTCGGTTGAGACGGTGTTTATAATTCTTTAATCAATTGAGTTATGTTGAACGATATTGATTGTATACTTATAGTTGCAGCTCACATTTAAGCCAACAATACTTAGACTTAAGATTTAGTGAAAATACTTTAAGAGATTCATTTTAGTTTTTGTATTTTCAAAACGTTTATTTTGATCCATGTTATTTCAAAACTTTATTTTTATAGCAACACAATGAGGATTCAAATTTTCAATTTTTTGGTCGAAAGATATATATCTTAACTAGTTGAGTTATGTTTAGACTGACACATTCATCGACTAAATTGAAAATTATATGGTAGTGATAATTTGAAACAAAGGGTGCAATAATTTTAGATGTGCATAGTTTTTTTTTCTTTTTTGAAAATAATTTGTTTGGCCTACCTACCCATAAATCTACATTTTGATACATTTAGTGTGCCAATGTTAAACTAATAGAATTAACGATAAATAATTATTAGACACAAAATTCAACATGTAATTAAACTTTTAAATTAAAAGATCAAACATGGAGTGTTTGCTCGGCAAAGTTCGAATTTAGAATTGGTTTTCAAATCAATAGTTTTAATTTATAAATATGATACAATTAAATTTTCCACACTTTTAACATCATCCAATATTAGAGGTTGAATCCTAACTACAAAACGCTTCATGAAAAGAAAATATTTAAAGAGAATGTTAAAAGTTTAGAGATTAAATTTGAAATTTAATCAAAATTTTACTTTTCAACGTCACTGTAGTTGTCCTGACACTTTATTTTTTTTTTCTCGAAAACAATAATATGATAAAAATGAAGATATAAAAGATGAATCTATGTCATCTAACTTAACAAAAGTGTAATGATTCTCAGCCACATTCACTACCTACCAATCTACCCACCGACGTTTAAACTAACCCCATACTTCTTTTTGTAATTATATATTAAAAAAACCCATACTCTTGGGCCCACTCAAAAGTTGTGCTTTCCCTTTTAGTTTCAGCTACATTTATGTGGTAAGATTCGACACGATACCATAGAAATGACAATTACGCAAGTGACAAATTCATTTATGATTGAATAATTTGTTACTCCGAACTTTAGTGAATAAAATATTTATTATCATTTCAAATAACGACGGTTTAATCTCCACCTCATAACTACAAAGTAATTAGTTAATTGTACCTTCACCGACGGAGAATAATTCATTATTATTTTAAATGACGGAGGTTGGAATCTCCAAACTGTTTATTGAAATAAAAAAATATTTTTACTTTTTTTTTATTGTTAAGTGTGACAAGTGACATATGATTTAGTGAATAGAAGCTTTTAATCTGCATTAAACTTATATAACCAGGTATATTTTACTTTAAATATAACCAATGAATGATGGACATTTGGTATACTTAATAAATTATTGGCATTTGATACAATTTTTTTTTAATTCAATGGGTCGAGATTTGAATCTTTTAACATTCTGATCAATGATATATATCTTGACTAGTTGATTTGTTGATCTTTGAACTATAATTAAGATGTCAACATTCCATGCACTTAACATAGTTAATTAGTATGATTGAAATTTGATTAATTAAGATTACTCATAGATACATCATCAAATCATATTAATACATTGGCTATTGGCTAGATTATCAATAATGGCACTGATAAATGATTCAATGAATATCATGAAAGTCATAAAAGTCATATTCTTCATTGGCATTAATTAACAAAGTATAGGTCCTATCAAGAGAAAAAAAATCTATAATTCAGGAGCCAACATCATATTGTTAAAAAATTAGTGCAAATTTATGATTAACTTGTCATATTAGTACTGATAGTTTTAGAAGTTAATGTAGTAGTGGGTAGTTAATTCCATATTTATTGAAAGTAGTGGCGAGTGAATATACAGTTTGAGGAGAGTTTTTTTTGGCATAGTTGAAGAGAAATTCAAAGGTGGTGGCTTAGTGGTCAGTTTCTTAGTTCCCTATAAATACATGCAACTAGTTCTCATTTCAATGAATCAAATCCTTCTTTGTAAACATTCTATCTTGCTTCCTTTCTATTATTCATCTTCGTTTTTCGTTACTCGTATGCTATATAAATGTGTTTCTATAGTATACCCAAAAATAGAAAGTCTTTGAGACCATTTGACCCCACGCGTTGAGAGAATTATTCTACTGTGTGTATTGAGATTACTCTATGCCAGTAGACAAGAAATAGAATTATTCTGCTGTGCATATTGAGATTACTCTGCGTCAGTAGACAAGAATAAAAACAGAATATGAGTACATATGTGGTGTTGAGTTTTCTTAACCTGTTTTATGGTTGAAAGATGATATTTTACATGTATTTAGAAAGTGACATTATAAAGTGTTTTCCTAACATTGTTTATGTTTCAAGAGAATGTTTTGTAAATTTATTTAGAAAACCTTTTTGAGTTTTAGTTGCTCGAGTTTTATAAAACTTAAATGAGAATGTTTGTTACTTTATTTTTATGAAGTTTGTTTTAAGAGCTGAAACTTCAGTTGTTTATGGAAAGAGTTTTACATATATTATTTTCATATTAACTTACCACTCACTGAGCTTTCTAGCTCACTCTTTATCCTTTGTTTTCCCCCCAGGTTGTATATGAGTTTCAAAGAGATAATTGACAAGTTTCTGCCACTCCGACTAGTTCAAAAAGTGCATATTATCGTGTAATATGCATTTAGTTTGATTTGTAAAGAAAATTGGTTTGTAAAAGTTTAAGCTTTTCTTAGTTGTGCATTTTGAGTTCGTCAGTCAAAGTTTGGGTCATATTTAGAAAGAAGTTTGACTACAAACTCTGTTGCTAGCTGGGGTCTATGGTCAGCACGACTTGTTCTAAGACCAGTAGGTGTTTTGGGACGGGCGTGTCATGAGTTAAGCTCAGAGTTTGAAATGAAAGACTTGGGGACAACAAAAGAGATATTGGGCATTGAAATTTCAAGAGATCGGAATGCCAAACGTTTGTTTTTGTCTCAGAAGGGGTACATTTCAAAGCTATTGAGCAAGTTTAATATGACATATTCAAAGGTAGTAAAAACTCCTTTGGCGCCACACTTCAAATTATCTATGAGACAGTATCCAAGTTCTAAGCAAGAAAAGAGAGATATGAAGGATATATAATAGTGTTGTGAGGAGCTTTATGTACACGATGGTTTGCAGTCGACCAGATTTGGCTCATGGTATGAGTGTTGTGAGCAGATTTATGGCAAATCCAGGGAAGGTTCATTGGACAGTAGTGAAATGGCTTTTTCGGTACCTAAAGGGAACTAACAGTCATGGCTTAGCATATTGTTGCGTCCACACAACCGTGTTGACAACACGTGTAAGTATACACAAAATTGTCGATTGTAGCACGAAACGAGGTCGAATCCACAGGGACCTTTGATAATATTTTAAACGATGTTTGCAGATACCAAAAGTGTAAAACAAAGAAATATTGATGTGGTGTCATAACTTAAACAAATAAAATGAACAAAGCAGTAAACAAATCTCAGCAGCAGACACACTTCGTAGAGCTGATAACAAGAAGAAGAAACAGCACAGAATGCGAAAAGGGGAAGTTAACAGATATGAAAAAGTGGGGGAGATTCAGCATGCTTTCACAGACTTCTCAACCTACCATTCAGCTTACAAACATTCGTTAGTGCCCAACTCGACTTGGTTCCCTTCCGAGACATCCAAACAAGGATACCCACAACTCCCATTGCTAAGTTTCCAAGCAATAAAAATAAGTTCTAGGCATAATTAGGGGAACCTCAGTCTTGAGAATCCATAAATACTATAGAAAAGTACTAATCACTAAAGAAAAGTACTAATCAGCAAACCGTAAGCCTTCTCGGGTTAATTCAGAAGCTAGCAAGTAGAACAAAGCGGCCAACAATGTTCAATAGGATATAAGAAATAAACACAGTTTCATTAAACAATGAAAACATAGCAGCTAGAGGTATAGTTCATAACAGTTACAACATGTGAATCTCCCTCGAAATGAGGTTTCGCTCATAAATGAAGAAGAAAATTCAATGGGTAAAAGACAGAGACAACCCATTTTAGGGAAACAGCAGAAAAAACCGAAGAAGAAGAAGATGATAGCTCGAAATTGCAACGAAATATCCCTTCTGTCGTCAGCTTTCTACCTCCAAAAATGGAGAGAATTCTCCTCCTTATCGTTTCAGCTCTAAAAATGTGCTTCTTTTGGGATCTATGTGTGACGGCTAGGGCAACATACCTCTTTTATATCGGGTTCTGTTTTTAGGGCATCTAGCTTAAAGTTGTACGGACACCGTAAATCCTATGTCTGAGCTATTACTGCGCGGTGAATCCATGCTCCAGCTCTACTTCGCTCCAGCTTTTATCTGCCCTGTCTTGAAATTGCCTTGCTCACTCTTCTCTGGATTTTGCACTTTCTTTATGCTTATTCTTCTTTTTGCAAACCTGTGCATTTAGGCCCAAAAATAAGAAAGTTTAGCGCAATTTTTAGTCAAAGCATTCAAAACTTGAGACTTTAGCTCGAAGTTTGGTTTATAAGATTTTTCATGATGTGTAACAGCTAAAACCGACACAGTTTGACATTTCTTTGTAAAAATTACCAAAATAATTACTAGAATAACTCTCTTTTGGAGAGTTACCACACCCCCAAAGTTAAAATCTTGCTTGTCCCCAAACAAGAACATACATATTACCTCTACTCACAAAAGAAGAATGTTAGAAACCTACACTTCAAACATTCAGTCTTATGCCTCAACCTTTCACTTTGATAAGCAATGCTAGAACTTACATACTCTGCTAAAGTACTTGAGCTGGAGCCAAGAAATGAAGACAGCCTAAGTTTGTTCACACCTTGGAAGGCGTTATTTTCTGTCCAACTCTAGCTTCCTTTTATTTCCCAACCTCAAGCTTAACTTCTCCTAGAGATTCTTTCTCAAGCCCCTTTCACTAACTTTAACCTTTAAACTTTGCACTACCAACTTGGGCTTCTTTAACCATGGGCTACTAGTCTTTCCTAATCCTGCAGCCTCTTTATGCTTTGGATGTGGGCTACTAGCCCCTCCTTTATTGATGATGATGATTTTTTTTAAGGGACCGAATTACAAGATTAGAAAGATTCATGGTTGTATACAAATACTTATAAAGGTATAAGAACTTGAAGTTCACTCCCACAAACTTAAAAGGTTGCATTATCCTCAATGCAGCTAAGGACATTTGGAATGTAAATCACCAGCACACCTCCAAACTTAAAGCGAAAGTAATTGAGAAGTATAAGGATGTTCGCTATCAAGATATAGACATGAGTGTGAAGGGCTAATGCTACAACTAAGGGGATCTAATAGAAGAGGTCCATGCTAGCTATACAAATATAAGGGTTTGCATTGTATAGATAGCCATGGAAATTCCTTCCGAGGGTAAGCGGTACCTGAGGCCAGTACTATTAGAGGGATGCTAGGGCATGGGTAGGCAAACATGAACCAGAGAGAGAACAAAAGAAAGCTAACTCTCATTAAAATGCTCCAGCATCAAGAGGAAAAACTCTGCACTAGCAGGCTCTGGCATCAAGACTATACACAAAGGACAGGGCAAAAGACAGATGTTAAGAACACATGATTGCTAACAACTTTCTTTGTATCATCACTTTCAGGGGGGATTCACATACTGAACTACAAAAAGAAAAAATATGCAAAGACAGTTTTGAAAGACAGAAATTTAAAATGCAGAAATTAAAATTGAACTAAACTAGACTAAGGAAAATAAAAAGTAACAACAACCGGGGGGGGGGGGGGGGGGTCATTTTCCAGAGCAAAAAGGAAAGGAACTTCCCTTTCACAGTTCAAGCATGTCAATGTTCTTTGACTTCTTTTTCATCCAACGAGTCACCCGTGGGCAGATCTTCATCTTTGGATCTATCATCTTCTTCCCTTTCTTTGCCACTGGGGCAGACTCTTGTGAAATAGTTGTAGCATACCTCTTCCTCTCAATTAGGAGATGAAAATTCTCTTTTTTCCCTTTTTGTTTTTCTTGGAAGCGGTGACTAGAGTTGCCCCCGCTTGCTCGATTCGTACCTTGGCCGATGACTTAGAAGGTTTTGCCTTTTTCTCTTTGTTACATGATGCTTCCAGCTCTCTTTTCGGTTTCCTTGTCCTTGCTTCTGAACCTTTTAGAGTTGGGTTGATGTTGGGTGGCTCTTTTTTTAGGTAAGTTTTCTGGCTTTCTCTACAATGATGTGCACTTTATCCACCAAGGTTGTAAGGCTCTGTTTTTTATTGAAGGTGCAAGATGTTGGAGCATCTACCCTCTCTCCACTTGGTTGGCCCTCACTAGCTTCTACATGCTGTGTTGGGGCATCTGACGGCTCAATATTTTTTTTATTTTTCTCCCGGTGTGGGGTCTCTATCTCAGCGGTAGCATATTAGAGTACCGTCATCTCTTTATTCCATTCACCAAAATATTCTTGTGCTTCAGCATCCCTACTTACACTATGCTCTAGAATTGCATTTGCACTTAATTTCTCCATTAAAGCTTCACCTAAAATCTTCAACAGTGAGCATTCTTCTGTTCCAATAGGAAACTTCCTGGAATCATAGACTGAGAACTTCACTTTCTGATCTTGCACGTGCATTTTCAACTCGCCTTTTTTGACATCCACAAGCGCTTTTTCAGTGGCAAAGAATGGTTTCCCAAAGATGATAGGGACCTCCTTATCTGCATCGTAATCCAAAATAATAAAGTCAGCAGGGAAAATAAATTTATCTACTTGCACTAAAACATTCTCGATTTTTCCTTCAAGATATGTGATTGATCGGTCTGCTAACTGTAATGTGACTGTTGTCGGTGGTGCTTCTCCCATTCCCAGCTTTTTGTATATGGACAAGGGCATGAGATTGATACTTGCCCTCAGATCGCAAAGTGTTTGGCCTATCTTCTGTTCTCCAATCGAAACGGGTATGGTAAAGCTCCTAGGATCCTTCATCTTTTCCGGAATTTTGCTTATAAGGATAGTGCTGCAGGCCTTAGTCATCGCCACAGTTTCATATTCTCAAAGTTTTCTTTTCTTTGTGAGAATGTCCTTAAGGAATCGCACATAAGTGGGCATTTGCTCCAACGCTTCCACCAGCGGTATGTTGACATGCAGCTGCTTCAGCACATCCAAGAACTTTATAAAGTGCACATCATGCTCTTTCTTTTGCAGTCGCTTTGGGTATGGTGGTGCGGGTCATACTCGAATGGAGTATTTTCATGCTATATCTGCTTCTGTTTTCCAGTCATGTGCAGATGTGATGCATTTTAGCTGCCCTAGCTTCTACTGGTTTGACCTTTTTGCTTGTGTTGCTTTGTAGTTCCACTATTTGCTCGTTACTATTCACTAACTTCTTAAGGTTTGGCCTTTTTTGACTGACATGATTATACGTGTTCTGGCTGCCTCGCATTCTTTTGTTTGTAGCCTACTTCTTTCATATTGATTTAATTCTTTATGGATTTTTGGAGCATTTGGATGGGCAGTAGGCAATGTCTTGTCACTTTACAATCTCAGAGCATTACATTGTTCATTCCCATCTCTCTTGGGCATCTTAGTATCACTGGGCAGCACTCCATAAGGCCTACTCTTTAGATGTATTGCCAATTGACCCACCTGTATTTCCAGATTCCTCAACGATGTTGCCTGACTTTGCACCATCGTATCATTCTTTTCCGTATACTTCTTCATTAGATTCTCCAAAGATGTGAATGATCCTTCAGATGACCTTTGCACTGTTACCTGACCTTCGGCTAAGAAGCTTGGGGAATAACCTTCTTTTTGCAGATATGCTGAAGCATTAGATATACCAGCATTATTTCCTCCCTGATTTTCATTCCAACATAAGTTAGGGTGGTTCCTCTAGCCCGGGTAGTACGTATTGGAATATGAGTTGTTTTCATTATTCTGAGCATTTACCAAATAGTACACCGACTTTGGATTGTCAGGGCAATTGTTGTAATGATGCTCTCCTTCGCAAAAAAAGCAAGAAATTCCTTGGATGTGGCTAACATTTGCCTTACCAGTAGATGCTCCCACTGTGCTTTGCTATGTCATGCCCCTCATAACCAAATATGTCAAATTTTCAATCTTTGAATTTAAGGCGGTGAAAGACTCTGATTCATTCAATCCCTTTGCTTCCTCTCCCTTGGATGGCTCTAAGGTCAGACCATGAATGATTGTTCGATGATATCCTTTATAAGATGTTGAATGCTTCAGCATAAGGTTTTGCTAGCCATGCGTCATTTGCTGACGCATCGATGACAAGACGGGTGGCATCGTCTAAACCATTGTAATATGTTTCAATTTGGATGCATATTGGGATCCCATGGTAAGGGCATTTTTGCAGAAGCCGTTTGAAATGCTCCCAAGACTCGTTAACTGACTACCCAACAAATTGTTGATTTTGCTTCTGTACTTAGCATTTTTCCTTGGTAGAAGTACTTCATCAAAAACTTTCCAGCCAAGTCGTCCCAACTTTTAATTGATTATGAAGGGAGTGACTCCAACCAGGTCCTCGCTTCATCTTTGAGTGAATAAGGGAACAACTTAAGCCGCGACACTTTTTTGCTGCATCCTTCGTCCTTAAAAGAATTGCAAACTCCCATAAAAAACTTTAGATGCTAATGGGGGTCCTCCATAGAATGTTCGTGAAATTGGTCCACTGTCTGACGTATTTGAAACATAATTGGTTTAAGCTTAAATTTTGGGGCTGAAATTTCTTGCTCCCATGATTACTGGGTTGAAATTATAAAATGTTGGCGCTGCATACGCCCTGATTTCTCTGTCGATGTCATCTGCTAGTAATATAGCATTGAGAGGGGGCACTACTACCTCAGGGTCAGCAGCAATAGGAACCCCATCTACTATTTCCTCAATCCTCACATTCGGTGGAATAGGTTGGTGCAAAGGTGGGTTGGGCAGATTCATGTTTGTTTCAGCTTGGGTTCTTCTTTGTTCTCTTTGATTTCTATGGAAAGTGTGTTCAATCTCGTGGTCGATAATATATTCCAAGCTCTCAAAATCGTTCATGCACCTACAACCACACAAAAATGTGAGAAAGAGAGAACTCGATTAAGCACCGTATCTACAGACACTATTGTTTACAATAAAATCACTAAGTCCTCGGAAATGGCACCAAAAACTTGTTGCGTCCACACAACCATGTTGACAACACGTGCAAGTATACACGAAATTACCAATTGTAGCACGAAACGAGGTCGAATCCACAAGAACTTTGGATAATATTTTAAACGATGTTTGCAGATACCAAAAGTGTAAACAAAGAAATATTGATGTGGTGTCGTAACTTAAACAAATAAAATGAACAAAGCAGAAAACAAATCTCAGCAGCAAACACACTTCATTAGAGCTGGTAACAAGAAGAAGAAACAGCACAGAATGCGAAAAGGGGAAGTTAACTGATATGGAAAAGTGGGGGATATTCAACATGCTTTCACAGACTTCTCAACCTATCCTCTAGCTTACAAAGATTCGTTAGTGCCCAACTCGACTTGGTTCCCTTCCGAGACACCCAAACATGGATACCCACAACTCCCGTTGCTATGGTTTCCAAGCAATGAAAACAAGTTGTAGGTATGATTAGGGGACCCAATTGCTGAGAATCCACAAATACTATAGAAAAGTACTAATCACTAACGAAATAAGTCAGTAAACCGTAAGCGCTCCCGAGTCAATACAAAAGTTAGCAAACAGAACATAGCGACCAACAATGTTCAATAGGATATAAGAAATAAACACAACTTCATTAAAAAACGAACATAGCAGACTAGAGGTACAGTTCATAGTAGTTACAACATTTGAATCTCCCCTGAAATGAGGTTTACCTCATAAATGAAGAAGAAAATACAATGGGTAAAAGAAAGAGACAACCCATCTTAGGGAAACAGTAGAAAAACCGAAGAAGAAGAAGAAGATGACAGCTCGAAATTGCAGCGGAATATCCCTTATGTCGTCAGCTTTATGCCTTTGAAAATGGTGAGAATTCTCCTCCTTGTCGTTTCAACACTAAAAAACTTGGGATCTGCGTGAGATGGCTAAGGCAACATACCTCTTTTATATCGGGTTACGTTTTTAAGGCACCCAGCTGAAAGTTGTACGAACATTGTAAATCTCGTGTCAGAGCTATTATTGCGCAGTGAATCCATGCTTCAGCTTTACTTCGCTCCAGCTTTTATCTGCTCTGTCTTGAAATTGCCTTGCTCACTCTTCTCTGTATTTTGCACTCTCTTTATGCTTATTCTTCTTTTTTCCAAACTTGTGCATTTAAGCAAAAAAATAAGAAAGTTTAACGCAATTTTTAGTCAAAGCATTCAAAACCTGAGACTTTAGCCCGAAGTTCAGTTTATAAGATTTTTCATGATGTGCAAAAGCTAAAACTGACACAATTTGACCTTTCTTTGTATAAAATCACTCAAATAATTACTAGAATAACTCTCTTAAGAAGAGTTATCACATATACTGGAGATTACAGAGGTGTTTATCCCTTGGTGGGATTGGTGGGATATGTTGATGCAGACTATGCTGCAGATACGCACAAACGGCGAAGCACATCGAGATATGTTTGCACTTGACATCCGCCAACAGGGATATAGCCCACGCCATGTCCCTATCTACTAACAGCCTCATAATTATCGACTTGCCAGTACCATTTTTGAAAAGTGAAAGACGTGTAATTTTTTTCCCTTCTAGAAAATGAAGATCTCTAGAGATACATTCACAGAGTTGTTGTAGGGTGAAATCGAATGGAATTGAAATGTGCCCGGTAATGAACTCTTCATAATTGTTGTGCTCCTCCCAACTAATGGCTAACAATGATCGCATAATGTTCCCACGTTGATTGATTTAATTCTTGAAAAAATGTAAAAATAAAATGAGTGGGGATTAATGATACGTTGTGTAAGAATATTAAAGAAACAATGTATTTAAGGTTATTGATTACAGTGGAATGTTCGAACCAATTAGTTAGGTTTGTTTAAAAAATTAAACACATTTTAAACTTGTTTGAATCATATATGTAGATTTGGTGGTTTAAATTTTGTGGAAAGATTTTAGAAATTATATAGATTTTGTA
Source organism: Momordica charantia (assembly GCF_013281855.1). Taxonomy (NCBI): domain Eukaryota; kingdom Viridiplantae; phylum Streptophyta; class Magnoliopsida; order Cucurbitales; family Cucurbitaceae; genus Momordica; species Momordica charantia. The sequence goes on along the minus strand of NW_028275167.1, from coordinate 23,084,798 downwards.
GTTAAAGGTGATTTCAATATTAAGTAAGATATAGTTAGATTTTGTGGTTTAAATTTTGTGGAAAGATTTTAGGAATTATGTAGATTTTGTAGTTAAGGTGGTTTCAATATTAACTCGATAACATTGCTAGTTTAGGAGAGATTTAAGGAAATGTAGGAGACATAAAACGTGGATGGGTAAAATGGAGAAAGACTGCAAGGGCAATATGGGCATGAAATGTGTAAAGGGATAAATAAAGAATCATACACCTCTTCCTAGGAAACCAACTTTGGCCATGTCATGCAATTTAGAAAAACTTTGACCATTTTACTTAACGATAATGTGTGAGTAGCCATTCCTAAGGATTTCCCTCATTTTTACAGCAGGTTAAAAGTTGCTTTTTTTAGGGCATCCATCATGATATAAGACAAAAAAAAAAATAAATAAAAATAAATAAACATTGGGTTCTCTCTTTTCTTTTTTCTTCTGGGTGAAGCAGCCGGCAAAGTGAACACAGTACCGAGAGAGAAAATTTTGTGGGTTCTTTCTTGTGTGTGAGTACCGAAAGTAAAAGAGAGGAAGATGATGATGGGTGTTGCAAAGTTCTTTAGGTATTTTCTTCATTATTTGTATCATTCCTCTTCAAGCTATGTTTTAGATGCTATAATTTTTCAACATTTTGTCGTGACCTTGTATTTTGTTGTTGTTGCTTGGTTGATATGAATCGAATGGATGGATTGTCACAGTGGATATAGATTACGTTGATCGAACTACTATTATAAATCAGTGTGTCGTTTCTCCTCTTTACTTCATTTATTTGTTATATTTATTGTTGGAACTTAGTTAATCGCTATTATATATTTTTTTTGAAATTGTTGGTGCTGTTAGCGTAAGTTGGAATTATTTTCTTACATTTATAGATGACTTCTATAGAAGGATCAAGCCTTAGAGAAGTTTAAAGAATGGAAGAGAATGATTGAAAAACAAGCTTCAAGATCAGTGAGATACTTATGAATAGATAATGGGCTTGTGTTTTGTGGAGATGAATTTAATTCATTTTGTAAACAGAATGGGATCACAAGGCTGTTAACAGTGAGAAACACTCCACAGCAAAATGGGTATTCGAATAGCACTGGTTATGTATATATAAGTCGAGAAAAGTTGAAACCTAGAGCAGTAAAATGCATGTGTTTGGACTAGACCTAAGGAGTCAAAGGATTTAAGTTATGGAATCCTACAGAAAGGAGGTGTAAAATCAACACGATGTAACATTTAGGGAGCATGAAATGTATATGCCAAAGGAAGTTCAAACTACAAACACTACTCAAGAAGAGAAAATTAAACTTGAGTTAAAGAGAAACTGAAGTTGTTTTACTTGCACAACCAAATCTTGAAGGTTGAAGAAGTTGCTTAAGATCCTCCAAACATATTAGATTACTCTTTAGCCAGAGATAGGCAGAGAAGTGGATTGATGTCATGAATGAAGAAATGTATGGATGTTTATTTGTGATGAATTTTTTATTTTTATAATTTTTAAAAATATCCATCAACTTGATCACTCTTCCCTTAAAAGAAAAAAAAAAAAAAAAAATTGGTATGGAGGAATGTTAATGTTAAAAATGGTTGGGGAAGAATCTTTATGTCAGAAATGGCAATCAACCAAATTAGTTTCCCATTTTAATTTATGTAATAGAAACCACACCCACCGCACAAGAGATTTGTTTTTTAAAATTATTAATTATTCTTAAAAGCATTTTATAAAACAAAAAAAACTTTGCTCTTTGACAGTAAAGATACCTTATAATAAGAAGGCAAGTAGGCAAGTGTTGGGTTATTGTTTTTTTAATTATTTTAATAAAACTCATGCTCTCGTCAAAATCTCTAGTTTGTATTTTTAAAAAGTGATTAACGATTCTCCTTCATTTTTCCTCCCTCCCTACAACTTCTCACCTCCTTTTTTCTCTTTTTTTTGTCTCGGTTTTCTTTCTCAACTTGATGCACTACTGTAATCTATTTTTTCTCTCGTCTTTTTTCAACTTAATGTTTTCAAATTTACAAATAATAGAGAAAAAAGAGGTTATTGGAGGCAGATTTTTGCAGGCCACATGTCAACATCGTGGAGGTACTTCGATTAAAACCCATTTAGATTATAATAATCCGTTTAAGTCCTTTCAGATCGGAAATGGAGGCACGAGCCGAGCTACCTATTCTCTCCCATTGGTCTGTTTAAAGGGTCCGAACCGAGCTGGCGGTGCATTCAAGGAAATGTCTCTAAAATCCAACACGCCGCATTTTACGGATGGTTGGACGACCGTTAGTCCCATGTCGGGACTCTTGTCGGATCCAATCTCTATAAATAGAGATGCCTGCTCTTGGTACAAGGTACGTGAATCCATTTACATTCATTGAGTAAGATCGGATAAGAGCTAACTTGCTCTTCGAAGGATTAGGAGAATCATCCCTTGCGCTCCGACCTACAAAGATTCCGAGCTTGGTCATTTTGGATCAAACAAGGAGGTTACATAGTGCGATAAAGAGAGAGAAAAACGAGGTGAGAAGTTGTACAGACAGAGAAAAAAGGGAGGAGATCGCTAAACACTTTTAAAAAATACTAAAAAAGATTTTGATATGAGATTTTGATGGGATTTGTTTTATTAAAATAATTAACTAAACAATAGCCCAAAATCTCTTCTTATTATAGAGCTATATAAGAGTAAGGAGGGAAGTTTTTTCCTAATATATTTCAAACTATTTTGACAATTATTGTTGTTTTTTAAACTATTTTGACAATATAATGTTGTGCTAATTGAGATGATAATTGAGTTAATAAAACAACGCCCAGAGGAGAAAGAGATGGTAATTATTTCTTTTTTGGCAATAACGTGGAGTGTGAATTTAACCGCACGGCCTTTTGGTCAGAGACCATTTTTTTTTTTTTTATTGAAATAATTTCTTCAAGAAACAAGTTCTCCAATAATTATTTAATAAAGGTATTGGGTTCTAATCCAACAACATTATTTTAGCCTTTTACAATGGCATGCCACGTCACCTAAAATCGTCTCAGAAAGAAATAATTTCTTAAATAACAAAATATTACAAAATTAATTTTTTGTCAACCAGGTGGAGAGAGAATTTTGTTTTTTCAGTGTCGTCCTAAAATATTATCAAAGTAATGTTTTTGTCGTATCAGCAAAAAATAATATAAATTAATATCAAATGAACGATTTGGTTAAGGATTAGCAACCATTTTGTTATCTCAATAACCAACGTATTATTGAAATATTAAAGGATAAAAGTATATAAGAATTTAAAACAGACCAATATAAACGTAACTTAACTGTAATTGACATATATTCTTTATATAAAGGTCGGTGAGGTTTAGTCTCTCATATCCTTAAATTGTTGTACTAAAAAAAGAGAGGTTTTAACACATTTATGACCAAATAAAAATTAAACTCAAAATTGAAAAATCAAAAGAGTATTTATTTAATTTTTTTTGCTAAAAAAATTGTTTGATTTTCAAAGTAACAAATTTAATACTTTAAACTTATTTTTGTTTTAATAATAAAAATTATTCTATTATCAACTTAGTAATCTTACATAACAAGTAAATAATTAAATGAAAATTTTAAACAAATTTACAACTAATACAATTAAATAAGGATTTAACTCAATCTTAGTTAAAAAGAATATATATTTTTAGAATTTTTTTAAAAAGATATATTTGGAAACTAATACTCGGATAAAAATTAACTTAGAAAAAAATATATTACCGACACAATTTTTATAAACTCGGACTTCGATTTAGTGGTTTTTGTAGACACCAGCTATCTAATCCTCCAAACTTAGACCCTAAATCTAAGCTACCTAAGCCTAACTCATGCCCCAAACACCTCCTCTAAGGGTCCGTTTGTTTTTCGGAAATGTAGATGTCCGGATCTATAGATGCCTAAAATTTCAGATGCCCGAAATTTTAGATGTAAAATTTTCTTATGAAGAATATTTATGAGTAGAATGCTAGTTTGTATATTAATAATGGTTGAATACAAATTTAAAATTTGTAAACTCGTAACAATCATTGAATACATATAAAAATTATGTTGTGATTTCTCTCTCATATAACAAGTTGAAATAATGTAGTTAGTAGGTTTTCACCACCTAATGTAAGATTTTTTTCATCATAAATTCATGCCAACATTGAGATTTAATTTGGCTTCAGCTACAAGAGAGTTTCCTTAGATTTTCTAAGGAAAAAAAAAAAGATGAATAGTGCATGGTAGTGTGTCAAGAGTGCAAACAAAATCCTACACTGACTAGAATAAGATAACATTCATACCATTTAAATGAAGATGATTATTCCATTTGTACGAGGATTTTTGTAGTAAAATCACAAGTAAAGTCATATGTATAAGTAAAGTCATATGAGAACTGTAAAGTTCTTGTCAAGTAAATAATAATTTTCATATTATTTGATCTTTGAAAAGAAAATTTATTTTCCTAAACCGTAATCTGTAATAGTTCTAGTAATTGTTTGACATATAAAAAAATTGTGAGATTTTATAGAAGATATCTCGAAGTTCGAAACATTCAAAATTCTATTTTCGTTGATACCAATGATGGATCTAGGATTTTATATGAGGGAGCACGAAAACATATAAACAAAATGAAAAAAATATTAATTTTAAACTTCAATTTAACCATTTATATCAAGTTGTGCTTTACAATTTGAAAAATGTTATAATTTTCACCAAACTTAAAAAACGTTGCAAATTTTCCTATTCGTCAGATAAAAATTTTCTCATGTATCAAATAAAAATTTTCTAATGTATCAAATGAGTTAGAAAATGTATATTTTGGTATGAATTAGATAGGATTTGGACAAAAATTACCTTAGAAGTTACTTTTTATTTTATTTATGTTTTTTTAAATTTGTAAATTTTGACAAAGTTATTTAATGATGGATTTGTGCACGGATCAGAATTACTTAATTTGAGAAACTTATTTTTTATTAAATTAGTGAGTTTTAGTGTCTTTTGTTGAAATTAATGGTTGAATGAGAAGAAATTAAAGGACCTGAGATAAAAATTATTACATATTATGAATTTAAATTTATAAAAAAAAACATCCACAATAAGAACTTAATTAGAAATATTTTATCAATTTTTTTTTGTTAATTAGACATAAAAATTAAAATTACTTGTTTTAAATTAATTCATATTTCATTTTTAACAAAAATATATTTAAGAAAACTAAAATCGGCCAAAATATTTTCCAAAGGTAAAAAATAAAAATAAGATTTAAATATTTTCTAAATTTGATCCAAAGCTAAAAATTGTCTTTTAAAATTATTTTCCTAATTCTTATAGACTAAAGTATTATGTTTTAAATTTTAAAGAAGAAAATACAATGTTTAAATATAGTCCAAAAAAAATATATAGTGGCTGAGTTCTAAAAATATACACGGGTTGCTATGAAAATATGTTTTAAAAGATAAAAAAAAATTTGTAAACCTTAGAGGGGAGGACGACCACCAAACCAAACATAGATATGAAAATGATAAAATACTTAATAATATTTTATTAAAATTCAAAAGGCACACAATGTAAATATTATATAATATTTTATTAAAATACAGGGGGTACGTGCCCCCCTCAACCCTTCGTAGATTCGCCCCTGGTTGATTTTGTAAAAGAAGAGAACATAGGGCATTCACGTAATCAAACTTTATTGACAATAATCTTAAGCTATAAGCCAAAGGGGTGATTTTATTATCTTCAAACATATCCTCATCAATGACAGTTAAAAATTGTCATTAATATAAGTCATGAGAGTTATATATAGCTGTTATGGATTAAGGCATCAAGAAAAATGAGAATATGAAAATTTTGAAAATTTGTTATTCATGGATTTACAACTACAATTATAATTTGTCACGAATAGATCTTCCATCACAATTAGAAAATATCACAAAAACTCATTTCATGATCATTTATAATTGTCATTGAAACAATCAAATATTTCATTCTCATGTCAATAAAAACTTGATGATGACAATTTATAAATATCACAAAATATTTTTAATGACAGTTTATGATTGTCATGAAATGTTTTTTAATGACAGTTCAAAATTGACATGAAATATTTTTTAACAACTGTTTATAAATGTCAAGAAAAACGTAATAATGACTATTTCTAACTGTCACGAAAACGTTTACTATGATAGTTTTAATGGTCAATATTTACAGTTTTAATTGTCATGAAACCTTTATATTAACAATTTTTAATTGTCATGAATACCTTTATATATACCAATTAAGAATTTTTAATTTAATTATCACAAAAATCTTATATATGACAATTAATTGTGACATTTTTTTTTCACAATTTGGGTTTAATAAAGGTTTGTAATGTTAAAAAGAGTTTACTTCCGACAATTTCATGATTGTCACGAAATAGATTATAAAATTATAAAATGTAAAAAACATATAATAAGATCAAAGTCTTCATATACATATATAAACTAAGTATGATCGAATTTGTACATTATGATAATACAAATACAATACTATAACTGATGGGATGTGAATCCAGGAGCGGAAGCGGATCATTGTTCATGAACTTTTGAGAAACAAAATAAAATGTGCAATAATAAGAAATACAGGGAAAACTTACATTTGAAGAACTGTTCTTCAACGATTCAATCTCCCGAACACCACCAAATGATCTTCCCTGCTATCCTCTGGGTACAAGGTCGTGCTTGTGGGAGCTTTGATTTAGAACAAGTGGGAGAATTGAGAGAGAAAGCTTGATTGAGAGAGAATGCTTGAGAAAAATCTTGGGATTACCTCCGTGTAACTTCTCTGTTTTTGCTGTGTTTCAACAAAAACAAAAAGATAACGTGGGGAGTTAGCGTACGTTCTAGGGGATGACTTATTAATTTATTATTAATTAAATAAATATTAATCAAATTAATATAAATAATAATTAATATATATAATTAATTAATCTTATTAATTAATTAATTATTAATCTAATTAACAATTAATTAATCAATTATATATATATATATATATAATTAACACTTAATTATTTATTATCATAGAATCATATTCTAAAGCATTTCTATCGTATAACTTATAGTTGTAATGTACATCTTATGCACATTATTTTTAACCTATAGTTTTAATATGAATCATATTCATATTTATTTTATTTTATTTGAATCTCATTCAAATAATTTCTCTCATAATATATAGTTTCAATTAGACTTAACTATATATTATAATGTATCACTATACATATAATCTCTTGAGCAATTTGAATATTTCAAAATTTCCCAAAACTTGATCCTTGTTTTACTCGTTATGAGCTAGCAAGGGGACCTAATGAACCTACTGATCAGAAGCTCCAACGATGCGAGATTAATCAGTCAAACTCATTGATCGAGTTAATCAACATTCGTTAACTACGGGTCGCTCCACTAAAGACCCGCAGTTGTACTCTTCTCACTACAGAATGTTTTCATGTCCATGGATATACAACTATTAATGGCAAGTCAATCTTTCACGAGTGTTCGTAACCACAGATGAGTCAAATTACCGTTTTACCCCTGTGTTATATCTTGCTCCTTAAATACCACTGCTCCTCTAATGAATAATCCGGTTATGGTCCGATCAATAACCGAAAGTCCCTCTCGGGCCAGTGAGAGGGTGGGGCCCCTTGTTCAAGTCCCAGAGTCAGCATTTAAGAGAACACTCATCTACTTCCTAAAGTCGGGGAGAAGTGAATTCCATCTTATGAAGTTATGTTCCCAGCTTCCCACTCGATCTCGTCCCCAAACTGGTAGTAATATTGAGTTGGCGTTTCGGGCCATTCTCACCCATACAGATCAAAGGACGAGCCCTCACGGGCATGAGTCCATAACTCACTCAGGATTGAGAATGAGTTGTCTGGTCATCTTAGGAAATAGCAATATGTTAGTAAACGGTATTACATCTAAAGGTTGGCTATTTTGCGGTCTAGTCTTATACAAACGCATTGTATAGGATACCCCTACTCGCATGTCTCTACACGAACGACCTGGATCGAGTCGTCTATAACATTTACAAAGTGGGCGTATCCATAGTATTGCCAGGATAAGGTATTCAGCCTTATCCATATACTATAGACCCTTTAGGTTATTCACGGGACATTATCCATTCGTATATCAGAGGTATATCAAATATACCTTGTATATCAGGGGTATATCAAATATATACCTAGTATATATATTGCCCCGGTTACATGATAATAACCTTGGATGTTTAGTTTATTGGATTTTGGACAATGCAATGCTATGAATTCAACAACAAATTAATTGAATAAAACTTTATTGAATATACATTTGTTTTTATATAAATACAAACTACGAGTTTAGGGCAACACACTTAATAAACTCTCACTTGAACTAAAGTCGAGTGGGGTGTTCATTATCATAAAGCAAAGGAAAAATACAATAAACTAGGGCATACACTATACCCATTACATTTCTCCCACTTGCCCTAGACTAATCGTACAATGCTCGTAGACCTAAACTTTCTAGATGGCCCTCAAACACTTTAGCCGTATCAGCAATATTGTGCTTCGAAGCGATCTTTGTGACGATCACGTCTCCTCGTTGCACTATCTTCTGTATAAGATGGTACTTCCTTTCGACGTGTTTGTCTTTCTTGTGGCTTCGAGGTTCTTTAGAATTTGCCACAGCACCACTGTTATCACAATAAACTGTGATGGGCAAGTTCATGTTTGGAACGACTTTCAAATCTGTCAAGAACTTTCTAAGCCAAACCGCCTCTTTTGCTGCTTCACAAGTTGCAACATACCCAGCCTGCATGGTGGAGTCAGCTATGCATCCTTGTTTGATGCTTCGCCAAAATACCGCTTATCTGTTAAGAGTGAATACTGACCCTGACGTGGATTTCCTTGAATCCTTGTCTGTTTGGAAGTCAGAATCAGTGTATCCTATAAGGATTAAATCCTTAGCGTCATACACGAGCTTGTAGTCCCTTGTTCTCATTAGATACTTGAGGATTCCCTTAACAGCAGTTCAGGGAATCATATCTTGGGTTGGATTGATACCTACTGACCATCTCTACTACATAGAAAATGTCAGGCCTGGTGCACAGCATAGCATACATCAGGCTGTCCACTGTTGAAGCATAGGGTATACGTCTCATATCCACAACTTCTTGAGGTGTCTGAAGACATTGGTCCTGGGACAGATGAATTCCATGCTTGAAGGAGAATAAGCCTTTCTTAGAATTCTGCATCGAATATCGAACAAGCATCTTGTCGATATAAGTTGCTTGAGACAGTGCTAACGTTTTATTCTTGCAATGCCTTAGAATTTGGATGCCAAGAACATACTGAGCTTCTCCTAAATCCTTCATTTGGAACTCAGTAGCTAGCCACTTCTTTATGTCAGTGAGATATCCCACATCATTCCGAATGAGTAAGATATCATCCACGTACAACACTAAGAAGGCTACAGTGTTGTTGACAACCTTCTTGTATACACAAGGCTCATCAACGTTTTGGTCAAAACCATAAGATTTGATCGCAGTATCGAACCTTATGTTCCAAGATCAAGATGCTTGTTTCAGTCCATATTATGGACCGTTTAAGCTTGCAAACCTTTTTCTCTTGACCTTGTGCTATGAACCCTTCGGGTTGAGAAATATAAATACTTTCTTCAAGATTGCCATTCAGAAAAGCAGTCTCGACGTCCATTTGCCATATCTCATAGTCATTATATGTCGCAATGGATAAAAGTATTCTGATGGACTTAAGCATAGCTACAAGGGAGAAGGTTTCTTCATAGTCCAATCTTCCCTTTGTGTGTAGCCTTTTGCCACAAGTCTCGCCTTATAGGTATGTATCTTTCCTTCGGCGTCTCATTTTCGCTTATAGATCCATTTGCATTCTATGAGTTTTACCCGATCAGGTTGATCTACAATTTCCCAAACGGAATTGAAGTACATCGACTTCATTTCCAGGTCTATGGCTTTGACCCATTTGTCCTTGTCAGTATCTTCCATTGCCCTTTTAAAGGTCAATGGATCCTCGACGCCATTATCAGGTATGACAACTTGGATTTCAGTTAAACCCACGTAGCGGTCAGGTTGTGACACAACCCTCCCACTACGTCGAGGCACCCTCAATTCTTGAGATGAATGTGACCAACGTGATGTACTGGCTTCATCAACAACTCTTGTTATAGTGCCAGTTTGATCAACAACTCTTGTTGACATGTTTGTAGCCTCTTCGGAAATCTCATTAATCACTACCTTACTCCATGATTTATGAGCTCGAACGTGGTCTTCTTCCAAGAAAGTGGCATTTGTCGATACAAACAGTTTGTTTTCTTGAGGATCGATGAATAGACCACCTCTCGTCTTTTTAGGGTAACCTACGAATTGGCATACTTTTGAACGAGGCTTCAGTTTCTTTGGGTTAGTCATGAGCACATGTGTCGGGCATCCCCAAATGCGGAAGTGACGTACACTAGCTTTACGACCCTTCCATAGCTCAAAGGGTGTTTCAGAAACACTGTTTAATGGAACTACATTCAAAATTTAAACCTCAGTCTCCACTACGTAACCCCAAAACGAGTTAGGCAACTGAGCATAGCTTATCATTGATCAAACTATGTCCAACAATGTTCTGTTTCTCCTTTATGATACACCATTTGTTGAGATGTACCAGAGGTTGAGAGTTGGGACGTGATTCCATGTTCTATCATATAGTCCTAAAATCTCAAGTCCATATACTCTCCACCCCGATCGAATCGAATTGCTTGTACTCCTTGAACTTTTCAAGGGCTTCAGACTTATGTTGCATTAGGTATAAATAATCATACCTTGAATAATCATCTATAAAAGAGATGAAGAATTCATACCCTCATCGAGTTATAACATTCATCGGACCACAAAGGTCTGAATGTATAAGTTCTAAGGGCTCTTTGTCTCTATAACCTTTTCCAGTAAAAGGTCTTTTAGTCATCTTGTCTTCAAGTCAAGACTCACATGGTGGTAGAGAATCGTCTTCTAAGACACTTAGAATGTCATTCTTAACCAACATCCCAATCCTATTGAGATTAATGTGACTTAATCTTAAGTGCCAAAGATAGGTATTTTCTTTGTGAGAAACTTTTTGCGTTTTATTTTGAGTTTTAGCATTTTAAAACAACTCGGTATTTAAAACTGCTTCAGTTATGGTTGGTCTTAGCACATACAAGTTGTTTTCAAGCAAAGCAGAACAAATATTGACACCATTTCTTGAAATGAACGCTTCATTTAAATTAAAAGAAATAGAATATAAATGTTCTAACAAACAAGAAACTAAAATTAAGTTCCTTTTAATTTTAGAAACTACGTACACATTATCTAATAATATATACATATTCTTGTTTGTAAACAACTTTAGCTCCCCTACTGCCACAGCTGAGACGACATATCCCGTTCCAACCTTGAGAGTCATCTCTCCGGCGTCAAGCTGCCTCCAGGAACTAATTCCCTGAAACGAAGAACAAATGTGATTAATGGCTCCTGAATCCAATATCCAGGCGGAATCATCATTCTTCACTAAACATATTTCTAAAACAAGTAAATCATATTTACCTTCGTTGGCTTTCTTCTTTTCGGCCAGGTACTTCGGGCAATTGCGCTTCCAATGCCCGTCTAGGTTGCAGTGGAAACATTTTCCTTTGTCTGCAGCCTTGGCCTTACCTTTCTTGATAGCGGCAGCAGTGGAGTCAGATTTAAACCTCTTACCAGCAGCCTTCTTCTTCTTGAAAGTCTTACTTCCAGAAGAAGACGGCGCAGACTTGGTTCTAGAAGGCGAACCTCGGTGGAACCTCTTTGAGGTGGAAACATTTGCCTCCCCTTCTTGTCCCTTACTTTTCATAAGAGATCGGTAGGTCTGCAGCTCGTTTAAGAGCGTGGTAAGAGTGTACTTCAGCTTATTTATAACCGCATTATTGCGGAATGGCAGGAAACTCTTCGGAAGAGATTTCAGAATGAAGCTAACTTGACTCTGCTCGTCTATGATAGTCTCGTTCAACTCTGTCACGTTGAAGTGGACCATCATGTTCAGAACGTGTTCTCGCACTAAGGAGCCCTCCTTTATACGGGAGTTGTAAATAAACTTAAGGGCTTCATGTCGAGCCTGTGAGGACGGTTGTCCAAACATGCTCTGCAGTGAGTCCACGATCTCCTTGGCAGTGACCGTGTCCTCGTGCTTTTTAGCAAACACATTAAATATGCTCGCCAACATGTAGACTTTAGCCTTATCATTGGCCTTGATCCATCTGTCATACACGTTGCGCATCGCCACAGTGGCATTAAACGTAGGAGCTTGAGGATAACCCTCTTGCAAGACGAACCTAAGATCATCTATCACGAGTATAGTGTTTAGATTTGATTTCCATTGTTTCTAATTCTCGCTGTTAAGTTTTTCCACGGCTAGGAGTGCAATAATAGAAGTAGACATGCTAAAAGTAAAAACAAACCTATATTAGTTTCATGCATTAGCCTTTAAACCCAATCAAATTTTAACAAAAGTAATTAAGCATCCTAACAAAATTGTTTTGCAACGACGCTTCAGTGATTTAGAGCAAGAGCCACCGTAGGGCAGAGAGTTACTCCTTCACTGCATTGAGACGTTCTTAACTAAATTTTATAATAGGATAACTCTTATTCTTACAATCTTTAGTCATTGTTCATTTGGTTAGGGAATTGCTAACTAACTTAACAACTCCCCGTAAGTGTGACCTACCATTTTCAAACCTCAAAGGTCCGCCCCAATAATCCCGTTGTAGGGAAGGAAAATATTGGAGTAAAATCTAAGAGACCCTTATCCATTTCTGGAGTTTGCCTTGGTTTTGATTCCATACAATGAACCCTCCGTAGGGATGGTCGCTCCAGGACGACACGCATGTCATGTATGAAACCTCACGGTGCAAACCAATGACGAAGACCGCAGGATGTGTTGTAATACATCCTTCTCCCACTTACTATGAATAATATCTCCATTCACCTCGATATTGAACCATGCAAACACCTTCTGTAAGGAAGCTACGCCCAGGGCGATACAAGGCAGAGCATAGAACTCACAGTGTGAATATAAAGGAGAACGTGAGAGAGAGAAAAGTATGTTATTTATACTTTGTGTATCAAATATATACCCAGTATATTACATATTCTCTTTTGCTCCCACTTAGTATTCTAAGACTATAGTATATTACTTAGATAAATTCCGGCTAAGTGAAATTAACTAAGTGAATTTTTAGTCGGCCCAATATAACTATTATATTGGTAGTCGTACATTAATGTTTTAGTTTATTAAACGATTTAATAAACTAAGAACATTATTGCATGCATATAAAATATTGACTAATTCAACCCCCAGGTCGGTTCCCAAGTAGAGGTGTTCCCTTATGGTCAACTTAAACACTTCAACCTAAACAGAACCTCCCTTAGACAGGGTTCCTTATAAACAATATTTTATATTTAGTATATTATCATTTCATTTTAAACCTAGTTAAAACAAAATAAAAGACTATTCCCTAATCATATTAGAAGATATAACCTAAGGTCTAATTAATTTTAAACCACTTTTAAAGTTAATAAATTTAGACCCTATGTTTGCATGTAATTCTTTATCATTCATTGCAAGCATACATTAATATAACAATTATATTAACTAAAGTAATTTCATGCTCGATGCAACTTTATTTTCATCTAATTAATACAACACTTATATTAATCATGAAAATAAAACATGCATTAATACATTATAACATTTATAACTATATGATGCATGATTATACATACATACTATATATCAAATATACATATTATGTATGTAACCTATGGTGGGATTTTAAAACTATATGACATACAATATGCAATATGCTTTTAATTAAAATACACATTCATAATGCATATAATAATTAAATAGCAAAGTTGGACCGGTTTTTGGCACCCTAAGAAAGCAAAATAATACAAAAATAAGAAAACGACCGCAACCGCCCTTGAACCGCGAACCAGAGCCATGGAAACACGTCGAAAAACACCCGCGACAGCGCCTTGGCGCCTAAGGGCAGAGCCACGCCGCTTCTACGGCAAAAAGCCGCAGCAGCAGCCCCACAGCGCTACAATGTAGCGCCATGGCGCTGTGTGCTGTCCCTGCAGCACCATGGCGCTGCTGCATAGCATCATGGCGATCTGCTTCGTCTTCTTCATTGCTTTCTGCAACTTTTTGTCAAATCTGACGACAGGAACAATTTTTCGAGCAACCCAGACTTACAGACTCGATATAGAAACTCAATGCCCAAAACACCGGGCCCTTACATAATCAAATCAAGACTTACATTGCAATCTACATGCCAAAAACTGGAAATTTTCCAACCCGCAAACCCATATTTTAAAAATATGAAAACACCCACCAAGAACACCAATTTTGCTCCAAAAAGATCAGAACATCAACGCAGCTGTGATACCAATTGATGGGATGTGAATCCCGAAGCAAAAGCGGATCATCGTTCATGAATTTTTTAGAAACAAAATCAAATGTGCAAGAATAAGAAATATAAGGAAAACTTACATTTGAAGAACTGTTCTTCAACAATTTAATCTCCCGAACACCACCAAATGATCTTCCGTGCTATCCTCTGGGTACGAGATCGTACTTGTGGGAGCTTTGATTTGGAACAAGAGGGAGAATTGAGAGAGAGAGCTTGATTGAGAGAGAATGCTTGAGAAAAATCTTGGGATTACCTCTATGTAATTACTTCTCTATTTTTGCTGTTTTTCAACAAAAACAAAAACATGACGTGGGGAGTTACCCCACGTTGCAGGGGAGTGATTTATTAATTTAATATTAACTAAATAAATATTAGTCAAATTAATATATAATTAATTAATTGATCTTATTAATTAATTATTAATCTAATTAACAATTAATTAACCAATTATGTATATATATATATATATAAATAATTAACACTTAATTATTTATTATCATAATAGAATCATATTCTAAAGCATTTCTCTCGTATAACCTATAGTTGTAATGTATATGTTATGCATATTATTTTTAACCTATAGTTTTAATATAAATCATATTCATATTAGTTTTATTTTATTTGAATCTCATTCAAATAATTTCTCTCATAATATATAGTTTCAATTAGAATTAACTATATATTATAATGTATCACTACACATATAATCCCTTGAGCAATTTGAATATTTCAAAATTTTCCAAAAATTTTGATCCTCGTTTTACCCGTAATGAGCTATTAAGGGGACCTAATGGACCTACAGATCAGAAGCTCCAACAATATGAGATTAATCTGTCAAACTCATTGACCGAGTTAATTAACATTCGTTAACTACGGGTCACTCCACTAAAGATCCGTATTTTCACTCTTCTCACTACAAAATTTTTTCGTGTCCATGGATATACAACAATTAATGGCAAGTCAATCCTTCACGAGTGTTCATAACCACAGATGAGTCAAATTATCGTTTTACCCTTGTGTTACATCTTTCTCCTTAAATATCACTGTTCCTCTAATGAACAACCCGGTTATGGTCCGACCAATAACCGGAAGTCTCTCTTGGGACAGTGAAAGGGTGAAGCCCCTTGCTCAAGTGCTGGAGTCAGCATTTAAGAGAACATTCATCTACTCACTAAAGTCGGGAGGAGTGAATTTCATCTTGTGAAGTTATGCTCCCAGCTCCCCACTCGGTCTCGTCCCTAAAATGTTAGGAATATTGAGTCGGCATTTCGGGCCACTCTCACCCATACAGATCAAAGGACGAGCCCTCACGGGCAGGAGTCTATAACTTACTCAAGATTGAAAATGAGTTGTCTGGTTATCCTAAGAAATAACAATCTGTTATTTAATGGTATTACATCTAAAGATTGGCTATTTTGCGGTCTGATCTTCTACAAATTCATTGTATAGGATACCTCTACTCGCATGTCCCCACACGAACGATCTAGATCGAGTCGAAGTGGGCCGTATCCATAGTGTTGACAGGATAAGGTACTACCCAGCCTTATCCATATACTATAGATATCCTTTTGGTTATTCACGAGACATTATCCACTCGTATATCAGGTGTATATCAAATATATACCTTATTATCATGTAACCGGGATAGTATATATACTGGGTATATATACTGTCCCAGTTACATGATAATAACCTTGGATGTTTAGTTTATTGGATTTTGGACAATGCAATTCTATTAATTAAACAACAAATTGATTGAACAAAACTTTATTGAATATACATTTATTTTTGCATAAATACAAACTACGAGTTTAAGGCAACACACCCAACAATAACTACAATAAGAGAATGAAACATATGTTTCACACTAACCCAACGAACTATGAGTAGAAGAAAATTGGTTTGCAGGGATGCAGAAAAAATGTCGCTGAAGATCAATCTGAGTCGCTAAAGGTAGCAGCGACATGCCTATGCATGTCACTTTGGTCGTCGTTAAAACCGCGTTGTTTTTAGTTTCTGCGACAAAAACGGTGTCGCGTCGCTGATAATCGTTTTTAGCGATAGTTTCCCCACGTCGCTGATATTGTTAATTGCGACACTGAAGGCTGGTCGCTGATAATTTTAGTAGCGATGACAATAACAATAATGTTTTTGTCGCTGAATATATTATTAGTGACTACAAAGCCTTGTCGCTAATAATATTAATTTGTTCTTTTTCTGATCCATTTTGTTGCTGAAAACGGTTTGATATCGTCTTTAATTACTTGTTCTTAAACGAATATCTTAATTAGTCGTCAATTAACTTCCCTTTTATATCGCTATCAGAAGTCGTAGGACTGGCGGAAAAAGAGGTTCAAATGGGGGTAACGGAGTTCGATATCATCAACTCAGACAATAATAAGGTCGTTCGCCGTAAATTTCCACCCTCCAGTGGGAGCAACAAAGGCGGGTGAGCCTTGCTATGGAAACCTAGAAGTAGCACCAGCAGCAGAGCGAGAAAGTAGAAGTCTAGGTTGCTCCTATGGCCGACCCTGAAGGGATGTTAATCCCGCAGCGGAAGCGGATCGTTGTTCGTGATATTTGGGTAACAAAATCAAAATGTACAAGAAGAAAAAATAGGGGAAAAATTATACCTTTGAAGAACTTTTCTTCAATGAATTTCCCTCGAATACCACCACTGAATTGTCCTTGCTATCCTCTTGAGTTTCGAGATCACGCTTGTGGGAGTGTTTCCTTGGAACGAGAGGGAGAGTTTGAGAGAGAATGGGAGTTCTTTCTTTTTTCTCGTTCTGTAACTATTGCAGAACCATTCTGCAACCCATTTGACGAAGAAAAAGAAGAATGACATGGGGTAACTCCCCACGTCATACCAACTTCCCACTCCCTTGCAATTTTGCAGTGGAGTTTAATATTAATATAATTATTAATATTAACAATATATATATATGATAATTAATATATAATTAATTAATTAATCATATTAATTAATAAATGTTAATTAATTATTAATCTAATTAATAAATAATTAATATATATATATATATATATATATATATATATATATATATCAAATAAATAATTAATCTTTAATTATTTATCACATGAATAGAATCATATTCTAAAACATTTCTCTCGTATCACCTATACTTCTAATGTACATCTTATGCACATTATTTTTAACCTATAGTTTTAATATGAATCTTATTCATATTAATTTTATTTGAATCTCATTCAAATAATTTCTCTCATAATATATAGTTTTAATTTATAATTAACTATATATTATAATGTATCAATATACATATAATCCCTTAAGAAATTTGAACAGTTCAAATTCTTCCAAAAACTTGATCCTCGTTATACCCGTTATGAGCTAGCAAGGGGACCTAATGGACGTACAGATTCGAAGCTCCAACGATACCAGATTAATCGGTCAAACTCATTGACCGAGTTAATCAACATTCGTTAACTACGGGTTACTCCACTAAAGACCCGCAGTTGCACTCTTCTCACTGCAGAATGTTTTCGTGTCCATGGATATACGACCATTAATGACTAGTCAATCCTTCATGAGTGCTCGTAACTCAAGACTCAAGTTGGGTCAAATTACCGTTTTACCCCTGAGTTACATCTTACTCCTTAAATACCACTGCTCCTCTAATGAACAACCCAGTTATTGTCTGACCAAGTGGGGCCCCTTGTTCAAGTCCCGGAGTCAGCATTTAAGGGAATGCTCATCTACTACCCTAAAGTAGGAGAGGAGTGTTCCCAGCTCCCCACTCGGTCTCGTCCCCAAAATGGTAAGAATGTTGAGTCGACAACTTGGGCCAGTCTCACCCATATAGATCAAAGAACGAGCCCTCACGGGCAGGAGTCCATAACTCACTCAGGATTGAGAATGAGTTGCCTTGTCATCCTAAGAAACAGCAATCTATTAGTTAACGGTGTTACATCTAAAGATTGACTATTTCGTGGTCCGGTCTTATACAAACTCATTGTATAGGTACCCCCACTTGCATGTCTCCACACGAACGACCTGGATCGAGTCGTCTGTAACCTTTACAGAGTGGGTCGTATCCATAGTGTTGCCAAGATAAGGTACCCAACCTTATCCATATACTATAGACCCTTTAGGTTATTCACGGGACATTATCCACTTGTACATGAGGGTATATCAAATATATACCTCGTATATCAGGGGTATATCAAATATATATCTACTACATATACTGTCCCGGTTACACTAAAATAACCTCGGATGTTTAGTTTATTGGATTTTGGACAATTCAATGCTATGAATTCAACAACAAATTTATTGAATATACATTTGTTTTTACATAAATACAAACTACTAGTTTAGGGCAACACACCCAACATACCCTACTTAGCCTTCACCACCGCTTGGGAATTATACAACCACCGAACCTTCTTTATCATGATCCGACCCATCTCGTAAATAATTTGAATTGCAAATGTAACTTTTAAGATTAAATTGCAAATATGGAACATAAGATAAATCCAAATTCGAATGGTAAAAGTCAATTGATTAAATATCTAGTCCTTAAATCCAAAAAGAAAAAAAAACATACATCAAAAGAGTACGACCCATATAAACTTCAATTTTCTGTTTGTCTCAAAAGTAGCCTTCAATATTAGACAATATCTAAACACCTGAAATGAATCAAATAATATATGGAAATGTTATTACATAAAGAAACAAAAGTACGAAATGAAAAAGTGGCAAAATAAAGTGGTTAAGTGAGATATGGAGGCCAAAATCATCAAACCATAAACTAAAACTATCTTCAACGTTTAAAAAAGAACATAAACTATAAACTAGAACCATATAAACTAAAAAAATAAACTTATGTGTCTTAAAAAGAGCCTAAATGTCCTCTAAGACCACAAACTAACTTCAAAATCACACTTAAAATGTCTATCCACCCTTGCAGAAAATGAAGTTAGAAAAATATTAAATAAGAAGTAAAAGAAACACACAAAACGTCTAGCCCACTAAGCAACACAAATCATGAATGAATTCTCTCCCAACCAAGACTTTCCTAAACAAACAAAGCATAAGGCAGTACACAAGATTCGGAAAGCATACAAACTAAAACTAACTAACTTGGAGGAGGTGAATTCCTCTCTTTGCCCCTCCTTACATAACTACTTACTATTTGAAGTCTTGCTTTCTAACCTCCAACCAAGCTCATAAACAAAATGAAAAGTTTGGAAAGGTCGTAATACAAATAGTCACAACACCCCTCAACTACAACAAAAAACAATATAAGCAACACAAATGCTCCCTTGTGAATGTACTTAACAAACACAAAATATGACGCATAACTGCATGATAGTTATAACAATTCAACTACATCGAACATCAATATTTAAAAGTACATGCATCAATATCTCGTCAACCTCTATGAACAATTATGACTACTATAAATGCAGGATAGTCACAACGATTCAAAACAATTGATTCAAATATCTATTATAAGTATTGAGATAACATAAGCTATGAACATTATGTATGTGTACCTTTTTAAGCGTCGTTGGACGGTTGATAACTAGTTCCCTTTGATGAGTTGGCGCTTAATCTCATTACTATTTCTCGCAATTGACTTAATTCAGTCAATACTGAGTCAATTGTGCCTTGTTGCAATTGTATCATAGCTTGTTGTGATTCCACAATAGCTTGTAATTGTGCGATTTGATTATGTCATTCCTTAAATTTTTTGGAACTTTGTTCATTATGACCCATTGACGTTGGTGGTCCATCCAAGTGCATCGCGCTTACCTAGTACTTGCATAGTTACTTGTCGAGCTGGTGGAGGTTATACACCTTCTTCCACGGGAGCATTTCTTAGTTCAACCACTTGTTCCTATAATATCATAAAATAGTATTAGTATAAGTAAAATAATATAAAATTTAAACAACTGATTTCACTTACATGTTTTTTGACCTGGCACCGGGTTCACCCACTCTTGGTTTGCCTTTTTATGCGTAATCGCAAATATTTCAATGTCATCTACCTCCTAATACTCTTTGTCTTTCTACATAATTATCAAACAAAGTAATCAGTAGTGAAATGTTGATTGAGTTATGATAAGAAAATGATACCTACAATATTTTCTCTATGGCGTAAGAATGCAATAGTTCATGCTGTATGAGGGTACGATATAGCCGATCGAGCTCTAGTGTTCCTTCAAGATGTTTTCTGGAATGTACATGACATAAATGTCTGTGAAAATTAATTAGCATGAAATAATAGATTCAAGAAATATATTTATGAATATCATAGTACGTAGATAACTTGAACTTTTCTGTTTCCCACCAATCGCACAAGTGATTCCAATCTTCATCTAGCAATATATCTTGATATCGGTTATTTCTTGCCTCCATAGGATCAAATTCCTTGTACCATTTGTGCAACCTGTAGCGAAAATCCTTATACCTAGTACTCATCTCGTAGTCCAAGTATCACATAACAATGGGATCGTTGATATCGAGATTGAAGTGGTTATAATAACAAATAACCAAAAGGATGTCTTAATGATGTACGAAATAATGATATCTAAAAAAAACACCAATAAATCCAAAAACTTACACAAATTCTTTCTAATATCTCGTTTTTCACGTCCTGTTTGACATCGGACCATTATGCACATTTCAGAGGAACGTTATTCCGTAAACAAATACCAATTTGACTGGCCAATTTCGAACTATTTCTAAAAACTGGCTTGCCATCCTTCTCTCGATAAGGATTGGTATAGAACCTTGCTCATGGAAACGTACATCGACATTGAGCCATCAACTCTTTCCTCTATCTCTCCTCTTAGCTACGCCAGAACTTACATAAAAGATATCAAATATCAATTTATTTAAGTTTACTTGAGATATAAAAGGGTTTTCATTTAAATCAATACATACTTTGACTAACTCGACGGGATAAGCAGAATCACTGTCTTTGAGTGAATATATTGTAGCCTAATTATTTCATGCAACTCGCCATAGAAATTTATTTGTCCGGTTTCATCATCTCCATGGACCATAATGCCACTATTTTGACTAACTCGACGACTATCGCGCTATTTTGAATGAAATCGAATTTTGGTTTCCCTTGTTTACAAAGGTAAAAAGGAACTAGTTAGGTGTTGTTTTCTACCGTTTTACACTAAGAAATCGTGTTTTAAGCTTGGTTTAGTGTGCAAAACCTTACATTTGGAGTTATCTTAGGTTACACATGCATATACGATCTTTTTACATACTTTAGAGTTGATTTCTAACGTAAATTACAAATTTGTGCAGAAAAATTTCAAGCTAGGTGTCTGGCGCCTTCCCAATTCCGAGATTGCCCTTATTGTAAAACGCAAGTTTTGGTGTGTTTTGAAGCTTTTCCAACCCCCCCCCCCCCCTCCCCCCATCATGTCTTCCATGCATTGATGATGGCCAATTCAACAAACAAACCAACTAAATGATGTTGTAAAGGGATGGTTCTCCATGAATGTCTCAACCTCTTAAACTTCTTGAAGTTCCTATAAATACAGCAGCTCTCCTCAACCTCCTAATCGCCTTGAAGTTCCTATAAATACAGCAGTTCCTCTCGCTTCTATCATCATCCTCAAGTGATCATTTCAGTTCTAGACATTTTACTCTCAGTTTATTTACGTTTTCCCTTTAAGTTTTGAGTTGTTGTTCTCTCTCATTATGAAGTTGTAATCACACAATCTTGTGGAATCGATCGAGTATTGCTAACCAATCTTGAAAGAGAACGGATTAAGGTCATTCAGGTTACAACTCCACCATTTTTAGCTTGTTTTTAATTATATTCATCTTTTAATCATGTCTTTTACTTCCATCAATGTTCAATTCTGTTTTTCCTTAAAGTCATGAGATAAATTTATTTCTCCAAGCCCAGTTATGGATGATTAGCTAAAGTTTTTAAAATTCAACAAGGCAAAGGATGTTTTTATCTTCTTTTATCACTTAAAGTTGTTTTATAAAAGTTAAAACTTGATTTGACCAATTAATGTTTTAACCAAGCATCAATGCTGAAAGGGTTTATACATTTTCACTTTAGAGAGAAATACTTTAGACATAAAGATTTCGCTTGGGTAGCCTAGAAATAGGACCTCGACCTAAGGTTACGGTTGATTTTTATTAAATTAAGTTCTATTTTCTAATAGACAAATTAGGAATGAACTTATACCTTCAAAATCACTTAGACATAAGAAGATGGCGAAGCAAAACCGATGAAAAATAGTGAGAGGCAATTGGTGCCTAATTGGAAAAAATTGTCGTATTTTTAGCTAATCTGAAGTAACTGGACTGGATTTATTGCATTGAGTCTTAAAATACCAAAACCAACATTATCTTTGATATTTGTTACCCTAAATTCAATTGCAAAGTCATCGATCAACATCATTTTCATTAAAAAGACTTCATCTCTCCCTGAAGATCGATACGCAGAATACTAATTCTGTTTTACTACTTGTGACAACACTTGCACTCTATCATTTATTTTCATTCCAAAATCCCGAACAAATTCCATTGGCTATACACCCACTATAAGACTGAACACAGTTGTTCAGGCCTAGGGTCAGGGCATACAACCTATCGGAAATCATTTTTTCACGATACAAGATTTGAGCCTAGTTAAAGAAACCAATTTATACTTGCAATATCTGAATAAAATAGAGTTGTAAAACTACAAGTATTTGAAGGGATGTCAATCCCGAAGCGGAAGCGGACCGTTGTTCGTGACATTCGGGAAACAAAATTAAAACCGTTAAAGATGAAAATACAAGGGAAAACTTATACCTTTGAAGAACGTTTCTTCAACAGTTTCCACCCGAACACCACCACCGTGTCTTCCTCGCTATCCTCTTGGGTCTCGAGAGCGTGCTTGTGGGAGCACCTCGTTTGGAATGAGAGGGAGTATTGAGAGAGCTTGAGAGAGATGGGAGTTCCACTTCTTTTTCTGTTCTGTAACCATTGCAGAACTATTCTGCAATCTCAAAAAGAAAAGAAGAAAAATGACTTGGGGTAACTCCCCACGTCATACTAACTCCTCACTCCCCTGCAAATTTGCAGGGGAGTTTAATAATATTACTAATATTATTAGTAATATTAATAATATATAACAAATATATATATAATAATTAATATATATATATATAATTAATCATATTAATTAATAAAAATTAATTAATTATTAATCTAATTAATAATTAATTAATATATATATATATATCAAATAAATAATTAACCCTTAATTATTTATCACATGAATAGAATCATATTCTATAACATTTCTCTCGTATAACCTATAGTTCTAATGTACATCTTACGCACATTATTTTTAACCTATAGTTTTAATATGAATCTTATTCATATTAATTTTATTTGAATCTCATTCAAATAATTTCTCTCATAATATATAGTTTTAATTTATAATTAACTATATATTAAAATGTATCAATATACATATAATCCATTAAGAAATTTGAACAGTTCAAATTCTTCCAAAAACTTGATCTTCGTTATACCCGCTATGAGCTAGCAAGGGGACCTAATGGACCTACAGATCCGAAGCTCCAACGATACCAGATTAATCGGTCAAACTCATTGACCGAGTTAATCAACATTCGTTAACTACGGGTCACTCCACTAAAAACCCGCCGTTGCACTCTTCTCACTGCAGAATGTTTTCGTGTCCATGGATATACGACCATTAATGACTAGTCAATCCTTCATGAATGCTCATAACTCAAGACTTAAGTTGGGTCAAATTACCGTTTTACCCCTGAGTTACATCTTACTCCTTAAATACCACTGTTCCTCTAATGAACAACCCGGTTATGGTCCGACCAATAACCGGAAGTCCCTCTCGGGCCAATGAGAGGGTGGGGCCCCTTGTTCAAGTCCCGGAGTCAGCATTTAAGAGAACACTCATCTACTCCCCTAAAGTCGGGGAGGAGTGAATTTCATCTTGTGAAGTTATGTTCCCAGCTCGTCACTCGGTCTCGTCCCCAAAATGGTAGGAATATTGAGTCAACAACTCGGGCCAATCTCGCCCATACAGATCAAAGGACGAGCCCTCACGGGCAGGAGTCCATAACTCACTCAGGATTGAGAATGAGTTATCTAGTCATCCTAAGAAACAGTAATCTATTAGTTAACGGTGTTACATCTAAAGATTGGCTATTTCGTGATCCGATCATATACAAACTCATTGTATAGGATACCCCTACTCGCATGTCTCCACACGAACGACCTAGATCGAGTCGGCTGTAACCTTTACAGAGTGGGCCGTATCCATAGTGTTGCCAGGATAAGGTACCCAACCTTATCCATATACTATAGACCCTTTAGGTTATTCACGGGACATTATCCACTTGTATATCAGGGTATATCAAATATATACCTCGTATATCAGGAGTATATCAAATATATACCCAGTACATATACTGTCCCGGTTACACTAAAATAACCTCGGATGTTTAGTTTATTGGATTTTGGACAATGCAATGTTATGAATTCAACAACAGATTTATTGAATAAAACTTTATTGAATATAGATTTGTTTTTACACAAAATACAAACTACGTGTTTAGGGCAACACACCCAACATATTTACCTACATTTTTTTAACCAAGTAGGAAACTCTAATTGTTGTCTCTTGTACAAATCACCATGTCCCTAAGCATGAAACATATTTTAATTTCATCATAATAGCAAATTCTAATATACGAGTTATACGGGGAAGGAGATACATACAGAAGGTAAGATTCCACTTCATCACAATTGTTTAGTACATAGTAGTGTGATTTTTCTAGCTCATCATAAGTGAAGCGTTGAAATTGGTTACCACCCAATAATCGTACACATCCAGAAAAAACCGATAGGTCACCATTATTCTCCTCATTCACGATGTTATCATAATTACTCTCACTTCTATTAAATCTTGTTTCAAGTCCATTTAAATACATAGAACAAAAAGTCAAATATTCATTTATTATTTAGGCTTCTGCAATTCAACCGTCAGGCCGAGCTTTGTTTCTAACATATTGCTTCAAATATTGCAAGCTCCTAATACAAAAAGTAGTGAAAGACTTAGAACTTAAAATCCACAAGGGAAAAAATGTAAATCAACACATAAAGAGCCAATTTTCATACCTTTCAATGGGGTACATCTAACTATAACCAACAAAACCAACAATCTTTGCTTCCAACAGCAAATGGACAGCTAAGTGAACCATAACGTCAAAAAATGCCAGTGGAAAGATTTTTTCCAACTTACATAAGATGAACAATATATCAGTTTGCATTCTCTCTAAATTTTGATAGGTGTAGAGTTTTTTCACATAAATCATGAAAGAAGTTTGACAACTCTGATATAGTTGTACAAATGTCTTTGCATATATATGGTCAAATACCAATTGGAAGAAGTCTTTGCAATAAAACGTGACAATCATGACTTTTCAGACCTGTGATCTTGCCCTCATTTGCATTGACGCACCGAGATATATTTGAAGCAAATCCATCTAGAAACTTCACGGATTTTAAGAATGTACAAAAACTAACTTTTTCACTTGCAATTAATGTGAACGATGCATGGGGCTTCACACGCCTACCTCCAATTTCTTGTATGTGAAGTTCCTTTCTTATTTTCAAGTTTGCTAAGTCCTCACAGGCTTCAATGATGTCTTTAGTCTTCCCATCAATATTTAATATAGTACTAACCAAATTATCATATGTTTTTTCTCAATATGTATCACGTCAAGTTTATGACGTAACTTAAGATTTTGCCAATACGGAAGATCAAAGAAAATGCTTTTTTTACTCCAATTGTGCTTGTTAATTATTCGCGTACGCTTGTTATCACGTACTATTGGAGAGTTATTTGAGCAAGATTTTCACATAACTTAGCTAAGGATAGCCTCATTTTCACCCAATTAACATTGAGTCTATGCATGAAATCTTAGAATTTTATCTCACTTCTTAACTTTGCTAACATTGTTAGAAGATCTAATTTTGGGTGTTTTGTTGGAGCATCAACTATGTTACAGTATTGGAATCAGAAAGAAGCAGAAAACAATAAGTTGACAATGACATAACTTTACACTGGGAGTTACCATAGTAAATGAAGAAATCACCTGGAAGTGAGAGCTGGGCCCACGAGATTTGTTTGTTGCCCTAAAAACAGAAGGGGGTATAAATACTCACATTTAAGGAAGCCTTCATACCTCACTTCACACATCATCTCACCCTCACTTTAAGAAAACCTCCCAAAAATATATCAGTGTTTGAAGAAGTCAAGAGGAAGAGAAGAGCATTTACTAAAGCAGTTGAGACCGAGAGCATTTCGACCTACTTGGAGCTAAAACCTTCAGCTCCATCTCTTCATCCTTGACTCTCTTTTGTATTGCATTTCTCTTGTCACTTTCTTGTTTTCTTTTATGGCTATGCGTAGCTAAATCCATTTGTAAGGGGAAATATTGTGAACTCTTTTTTTTTGCTGTAAACTGTGCTATTAGTGTTACGATGATGAATATTGAGTTGAAGTTATTTTCAAAGTTTATTTTCAGCATGCTTGATAACCCATTGTTGGAATATCTCCTTGTTAACACTTAGAAAATTGTAATAGGGAGTGATAAATTTCAATTCCTGCTAGAATCTGCTTGAGTTAGATAGTGGGTATTTAGGAATAGGGCTCACTTAGCACGATTATAAACTGTTACTATATGCTGTTGAGATTGTCTAAAAATCCTAATAATAGAAAATCTGGGACGTCTAGGAAGACTTTCATGTCTGTTTGGCCAATATCTTAACATTATTAATGTTATAGCATCATTTGTGTAGCCTAGAAAGGGTCACATTAAACTTTCCACCTTACCCTTTTAAAAGTCAATCGTTAACCTCTTTATTGCGTGCTTTAAAAAACGATGTCATTTGATTTGGTTTTTGAATAACTTTCCACCTTACCATTTTAAAAGTCAATCGTTAACCTCTTAGTCTCACCATAGTCAGTAAGAATAGTTTGGCGACTGGATCTGTAGGTTCGCCTCTCGTAAAACCAGCGTTGTAAGAGCGCTCGAGCATGTTCAAGAAGTGCAGTGACTGGCAATGAACGTGCATGGACGAGGACTGCATTCATAAACTCCATAATATTAGCTGTCATTTGGTCGTACCTCAAGTCCGGTTGAACCTCCCTATGGTGAGACTATGGTGAGACTAAGATGCGTACTGCCGAGAACCTCCCTTGTACACACTTCATCACACCCATTGACCACCACCAGTTGGAGGTAAGTAATAGACTAAATAGGGTGCGTGTGAATTTAAATGCAAGGACATGTGGATGTAAAAAGTTTGACTACTTCCAACTTCTGTGCTCCACGCTATTGCAGCAGCAACCCATCAGAACGTGAATAGGTACACCCTATGCTCACCTGCATATAGTCTTCAAACTCTCATTAATGCATATGTTGAACCTGTGTACCCTTTCGGTGATGAAGAGGATTGAATTTTACCTAATGACTTCGTCGACTTTAAAATGGAGCCACCCAAAGTTGCCAAAAACTTGTTGCGCCTCTGCTTAATAGCTAGAGGGTAAGTGCAAGTGCACACTGTTACAAGTAATAATCTGGAAATATTGCAAGTTCGTCTCCATAGGGACTAGTTTTCTTTTAAAATTTATTTTGTAAACTGCTTGAATGAGCGATCGAGTTTGGGAATAAAAATTGGTGGAATTGTTGGGAACACGAATTACACACGAAAATAATAGAATTTAAAAGGCCAACCCCCTACTTCTGTTTAGTTCTAAAATGATGAATTACACCTACCAAATGTGCCTTTAATTAAACTCAATTTATGCAAACTGGTTCAACTCCTATTCCATATCGCTTTTGGTTTGTTTAGAAGCTCAGGCTAGTGTTTACATATGTCTATGCAACTCTAGAATTCTAAATGAATCAAGTGTCAACTTACGTTTAACGGGTAAGAGAGTTTATGTCTAGGATCTTGTTTTAGTTCTTATTTCTAAGTAACTGCCCGTTTTACCTTGATGAAATCCGTTTGACTCTAACCTTTTCAGAATTAAATTCAAACTAATGTGATTTAAACAAGTGGCCAACAAGAAAAATCAACTGGATAAATTGTATCAATCAAGATAAGCAAAGAGAGCGTAATACGCCGTGTTCACTGATAGATGTAATTTATAGTGATAAGAACTAAATCATTCGTAGGAGGGTTGAAGAAACAATTTACCTACTCATGGAATTGAAAGAAATTAAAACACAAGAGAAGATAACAAAAGAAAACATTTTAATTAGAATTGGAAAGAAAGTACAAAATGGAACAAATTGAATTGCAATAAAATAAACAAGAGTAATTGTAGAAAAATAATTGAAAACAAAACTTAAATAAAAACTACAAAACTAAAGTAGAAAGGAAAACAAAAGCATGGAAAATGAGATGTGTAGAATTGATGCTTGGAGACTCCTTTTATAGGCCATGGAAGTAACAAGGATTTGAGAAATTCAAGGGAAGTTGGCAACCACTTATGCTAGTCTAGATCGATTCCTAAGAGGATTGGAAAATCTTTCTTTGTTAAGACAGAGGAGAGATTTTCAATTCTAGAGAAAAGCAAGGTTTGGAACCCCCTAACCCAGACCAGGATGCGCCTTTCTCCCTAAGCCTAGAAGCAAGTCAAGCGGTAAGAAAACCCATATCCCTTTCGTGCGTGTTTTTTTGATGATATCGTTTTCTAAGATAGGACAGGTCAGGGGCAGGTGTCTTCGATATGCGATATCCGAGACTCTTTCTCAAGTAGGTATGAGATATCCGGTATGCGATGCGAGATGCGCTTTCCGAACAGGCTATATTGCTTTATATCTCTGTCCTTTCCGTCCTCCCGGGCTGGGCTCTCGCGTGTCCGGGGTCTGATCAGATCAACCAGCGAGTAGAGATATTAGGAGTAAAACCGAATCTTGGACCAATAATTTGGTTAAAAGTTGTTATTCCCGTTTCTACAATCTAGGCATCGAATGTGGCTGAAGCATTGTGAAGCTGGAACTTTCAAAGCAATTTGGCTGGTGCATTCCTCTAGTAAGCTGGAAATTCTGGGCATGCAATGTGTCTGACCCATTGTGATCATAAATCTTCACTTTTCCTTACAAAATAAGCATATTTACACAAATTAGCCTTCATTTACCTATAATTGAATTCCAAAGTCCTTAATCACAAATTATGCACATCTTCCCTAAATTATATGCGTGAACATACATTTTTCATCCCAAATAACCGTCAACTAAGCATGTGAACCTACCCTTTTTAGCCTTAAATCAAGTCTTATCAGTTGTCAACCGTGTTGGCAATGTCAAACAGTACGATCATCTGCTGGAGAGACCCTCTAAGTCCACAAATGCGGTCGATGTGGTAACACGGGACATAACAGAAAAACATGTTGCCTACCACTTAGAACTACAGATGGAGATATTTAAAACCTTGGCTCAACCGTTCACATGCTTTTGTAAAACGTTGTACTCTTATTCACTTTTGTATGAATCGAACGAATCAGTTGAGATATATTTCATTCCTCACTTCTGCAAAATAACACGATCGAAATATATCTGAACACGCCCAGGGTCAAAATTAGGGCCGAATGAACATGTTCTGGAAAAAAAATGCGGTCGTGAATTCTTTTGATGACGGTCGGAGTGGATACGCAGCGAATTTGGTATTCTAGAAAAAACACGGCCGTGAATACTTTTGACCACGACCGGGGTGTATACGCAGGGAAGTAGGTATTAGTCTAAAAATCCACAGCCACGAATTTGTTCGATCATGGTCAAGGTTACACACGACATGGAACTTATAAGAATGATTCATGGCGGGGGTATGTGTATACTTCGATCGGGGTTTCTGTATCTTTTCAACAACTTAGAATGTCTTTCCAGTATTTTTCCATCAAATTTTAGGTATCTCAAAGACCAAGTACGAAATATATGAAACATGATAATCATCAATACATCTACTTCATCACACTAACAAAAATAGTATCAACAGCAGCTCAAATGAAACAAAAATGATCAAATGATTTCAATTCATAACAATACTACCATTCAACAGATAGTTCAATGATTATAATAGCAGC
This sequence comes from Momordica charantia, assembly GCF_013281855.1. NCBI lineage: Eukaryota > Viridiplantae > Streptophyta > Magnoliopsida > Cucurbitales > Cucurbitaceae > Momordica > Momordica charantia. The sequence goes on along the minus strand of NW_028275167.1, from coordinate 23,054,096 downwards.
ATTCACATGTATGAAACAAAGTACGTTGAACTATTACAATTTTACCGTTCAAAAAATAGATTTATTTGCCCAAAGCTGCACGGCTAATTGCTGCCTGAAGTAGGGCATCCTAGCCTATGTTAATGTATCGAAGCTACACTCAGCCATATCATATTCGAAGTATTTTATACAAAAGATATCACAATCATCATCTCCCTCCTGCTGGGGTGCTAATGAAACTCTATGGATGCACCATGGTATCAGTGGTATGTCCGACTTGTTTATCAAAACACCAGACCTACAAATAAGGGCTGGGATGACAATTATCATGGGCTTCAATTCCTCTTCCAATTTTAGTAGTGGTGTCATGGCCATGAAAAAGTCTCACACGATAAGCTCACCCTCGTCAAAGTCGATGGAAACCATTATCAAATGCGTTCCACCAATATTGTAGGGTAGATATATGGCATCGACATTCATCTACCGCATCTTGTAGTCTGATTGAGTATCATCTATGTAGCTGCCAATCATAATCCAATGCAACCCTCAAATCAATGGCGTTATGAGATTGCATGTAGGCATAGACATCGTATGTTCGTCTAAGGAAGTTCCGTAACCAGTACGACAATTAAATAAAAGGCAGGCATATATTTATTAAATAAGTACTGAATAAGATAACTTACCATAATTATTAAGTCACCAATGGTGAACTTGCCACAACATAAGTTTGGTCGCAATTCGAGTTTCTTACACACGAACATGACCAACGAATCGACTACCTATGAAGACCACTCACATATTTAAGTTCAATCACAATTTAAAGTACGAACATTTATATATCTATCGTTAGTACGGTATGGTATATATGGTATGGAAAACGGTCATACCTTGTATGAACACTATTTTTATGGTGTTAGAATATCCCGAAATCATTACTTTCCTCAGTTTGCGTAGCATGTCTTCCACGTTGAACGAGGGTTACTAGCGTCATCTAGCCACTTTTGAAATTTGGAGTCATGTTCCTTCAGGATCTCGGCCAGTGGATTGTAAACTATGACCTTCTTCTGTTTACTGCCCACCTTAACTTCAAAGGACCCTCGAAGCTTCCATGATGTTTTCCTTTTCCGTTCCCCCGACGAGGTTAGAACGCGCATCTCCTATGAATCATCATGTGCCATGTTCGATGAGCTCTCTAGCAATTATGACTGGACTTCGAGGAGCTCATCCGACTCCGTCCGATAAGTCCTCTATGACTTGGTCCTGAAAACAATATAGTTAGTAAGTTAAACCCAATATAGTTAGTAAGTTAAACCGTCGTTTGTAAATGAAATACATAAAAACACTATAATTCTCATTTACCTCAGGTGTTTGTGGGAGTGGTACTTCACGCACTATCTCCTCGACATCGGGATCTATAGCAACCTCCTGCACCTCGCCAGCTAATTTCGTAGCGTCCACTATTAATGTACATGCTGCTTCCACAGAATCAGATTGCTTCGTATCCGTAAGCTCCGTTTCATTCAAATTCCCATCGATATCTCCAGACGCTTCTATAGCCTCCATTTCATTCAAAACATCCCCCACCTCACCTATTCGTTTGGTAGGCTCCGTTTCCATTGCGTCGGTATCTTGCACACCTCATTTTCACCACCGCGTTGTATGTCCGTCTTATTTGTCGGACTCTTGCTAACCTCCAACTCCTGCAGCATCTCCGCCACCATTGTCATCTCTATCTCCACCAGTGTGTTTTCTAAGGACTGAGGTATCAACTGGTAGACCATATATGCAGCAAATATAATGTCAGAGCAACACTAATTTACATATAGAAAGCATTACTACAATACGCATCTTAACTAGACGATGCAAGAACTTCCGAATGCTTTCCAAATCACCTTCCATGCCAGCAACACGATCATCCATAGAGACTACCTCTTCCACACTGGCCAGCTGCATATCCTAGCAGCCACCTGCTCAGTAGGATCCTCAAACTGGACTTGCATTTGCATCGACGATTCTTGCCACTCGTCTTCTTCACCTTACCCTTTACCTTTGCATCCATCATCAGGACATCAGGATCAACATGGGTGGCATCATGCTGCACATCACGACCTTTAATTGGAGGCAGTACTAGGTCGCATGCATATTTCTCCTGAACATAATCGTCAGCAGATGGTAGGTCGAATACCCTTTCCATGAACCTTTACTTCGCTTTTGTCTCTAATAGTTGTACAACCACTTTAGCTTGCACATAGGTGTACAAGTACAACCACGTTATATGAGAATAAATATGAGATGTGTATATACTTTTGTGTTCGAATCTTACAGATTTAGACTGGAATATCTCCTTCTCCATAACAACCCACACAGGTGAATGTCCGCACTTCCATTGAAGTAAGTGTGGGACAACATCCAGTTTTACAAGATGTGCAACCCACCCGGTCAACGAAGATATCGTTTCGTATCCCCACACCTGTACCAAGGACCGTACAACGTCACATAGAAGGAACAAAATATAATATAAAGTAAAACGTGAACAATAAGTGGAAATACTTGGAACGCCCATGGAAACCTTACATACTATGTCTTCCTCAATCCCCCGTCTTTCCCCTTCTTGGTCAAGGCACGCTTTAGACTTTTTATGGTCTTCTCCAAAGATATCTCAGCCCAATCATAATTACAGCACACTTCTAGGTCATCCACAATTCCTAACATGCTGTCAAACTTAAGACTCCTCTCCCTCTAGAACAACACGAGCTCTACAAACAATGTCATTGATACCTTCACCACATCCAAGTCATTCTCAAACCGTAGTAACGGGTACTTCGTCTCTAACTCACTTAGTAAAATGTCAACTTTGTCATCGAAGTATAGTGTCCTAAGCCTCGTGGGAAAAGTGTCCTTACAAATCAGCCGCCTACTATATTTTAGGCCAGTAATCAGATTAAATTCCCTCAACCCAAAAGATACCCTATTACCCAGCACGTTCATCGTAATCATGTCGTGTCTACTATCCTCCATCTCTCTAAGCAATATATTGTGTATAAGTGGCCGGTTATGTACAAGGTCCACATCTAGAAAATGACCAAAAATGATCTTCCTAAACATACTAAGTTGTCTAGAGGTTTGTTTAGACTTTATAGCCTTGACCGTGCTCCCTAAATGGGATAAGCAGGTCAAATTGGTGAAACGATAGCTAGAGGGAGGGATCTTAGGTACCATCTCCCTGTTATAAACCTGAAATAAAATAAGAATATGTAAAAACTGAGTAAACAGCTAACCATAAATACATATGCCAAACAAAAGAAGGAACTGCCAAAAAAACCTTGAAACCATATTTCTGTCGAAATTCTCGGTCACGACCGCGGTCGTGGTCGTGATCGAGAATTTCAACAGAAAGCAATTCCTGTGCCAACTTGCTTGAAATTCTTCGTCTGTCGCAATTCTCGGTCTCACCCCGACCGTTAACGTGACAGAGAATTATGGTAGAATGCAACTTCGTTCCTTCACAATTCACAGTCGCACCACGACCGCGTTTGATATAAAAAATCTCGACATAATGCGAACCTCGAGCTTCCTTGGCCAAAAACCCTTAACAAAAACAACATTCCATGGCCGAAAATCATACAAATCTCAAATCTAACAAAGACCTACACATACCACACAAAAATGAACTATCATCACATTTGATCCACAGAAATCGCAATCCCTAAATCCCTAAATGAATACCTAACCATGTTCGCAAACAAAATCAGCAAACGAACAACACAAAACCATTCAGTAAATGCTTAAATCGAGCCCTACAACTGAATCCATTAAAGGAAACACAAAATAAGCGGCGAGGGAAAGAATAAGAAGACGAAGATAGAAAAAAATGGCAACATATCAGTACCAAAAAAATTGTTCTTTTAACACTAACTACGAAGCAAATACGAAATAAAATGGCTAACCTCAAAGCTTCACTTACGGGATGAGATTCAGAGAAAAAAAAGCAAGAAATCAGCTGATATGGAAACCGAAAGGGCAAAAGTCGGATGGGCGAAAGGGAAAGGGAGGGAAACCGAACACAAGAAAAGAAAGGAAGAAGGAAGATGAGGATGCCAACGGTTACAATTTAAAATGAGGGGTATAATTGTAAATCCCAGATCTTAGTCGTGATTTCAAATTTCCCAACTGTGTAATGGCGAATGAGTGCCCCGGTCAAACCTCACCCATGAAAGATATTTCACTACACTCCCAGTGTTGGGCGGTTCGATCACGCCCGGGGTTGATGGTTCGTTTGCAACTTCAAATCACCAAAGCTTACTTTCAAGATTGGGGCTAAAATCGTAATTGAACCCTACAATATTTTATTTCAAATAATAAATTGGGTCAGAAAAGTGAAACTTTCTAATTGAGGTCATTTGTACACATGCAAAACTTATTTGGGTCACATACGTCAATTTCCCTTCCTAATTCACAGGTCAAAACAACTTTTTAATATATATTTTTTTCTTTTTGTTTTTGAGTTCAATAATTGTGGGGTGAAAGATTAAATCATATGTCAATTCCCCTTCTTAATTCACTGGTCAAAACAACTTTTTAATATATATTTTTTGGTTTTTTCTTTTTGTTTCTAAGCTCAATAATTGTGGAGTGAAAGATTAAATCATAAATAAAGCTGATTCGAACCCTAATTTTTTTTTAGTACAACATGTTGTGGAAAGGATTTGAAGATATATGTCAATAGCTATACTTGTTTTTGGCAATTCAAACCCTAATTTTAATAATTAAAACCCTACTTTTTGAGTGAAAAGGGGAAAAGAAAAAAGGAAAAAAGTGGAACGGAATAAATATTTAATAAGAAAGTGGGGCGGTCGAGGGAATTTCATCCTACATTAAAATTTTCCATATTGAGTGGGTGAGGAGAGGACTCCCACCTTCCCAAATAGAAACTTCTTTCCTTGTTCTTACCTTCCACAACAATAAATAAGTCATTTTTATATATAACTAGCTTTACCTTTATTTTGTCGGGTTCAAAGTAATGTTTATGCTTCTATTACTATTTGACGGGATGCTTGAAATTTATTTTCATAAATTAGGTTGTTACATTTTGCCTTATTTATAAAGTATATAATGTTTCTTTTGTTGTTTAACTATTTTAGTTATGTTGTTGACTCTTTCGTTAGTGTTTATTGTTCATACAACTTTATTGATAGGTCTCTTTATTCTAGTTAAGATATATTTTTTTCCTTTCAACGTACACTTTTGGGAAAAAAAAAAGAGAAAAGAAATTTTCTTCCCATTACTTTTTCCAACTAAATAATTAATCATAATGGTGTCTTCCATTGCAAATTACGTTTTTCCTATTTGATTTCATTTTATATATATTAATTAACTATAAATAACATAGATGTTACACCTAATATTTTAATTGTTTTTGTTTTTTACAAGAAAACTTCAAAACTACGATTCATAAGTTCACAAGAATGTAATTCAATTGATTCAAGTAAAATACAAATATTCCATGAAGTTTTACTTTAAAACTAATTTCATGTGGGAAAAATTCGACCTTTTTTAAGCTAATCTTTAGAAGATTAATCAAAATAATTGTTGGGAGTTTGATAGTCCATGTTGGCTGCTCAAGATGTTCCTTGTACGTATTTTTTAAGGAAGGATTGTTTTTTCTAAAAAAAATGAAAAGACCTCCCAAACATAATTTTTCGAGGATATTAATGATTAGTTTGACCTAACTTTGAGAATCGTGAAAATAATTACTTTTAGTTAACTGAGAGTATTCTTGAAATTCTTTACCATATTTAGTTATAGAGTTTTTTTTTTTTTTAATTCTTCCTCATGGCAAGTGTCTAGTGATTTCTGTATTTTTATTTAAATTGTCTTTTCTTATCAAGGAAAAAAAAAAACCTTTAAGTGGGCCATACATTTAAAGGGATTCCTTCAAATTAGTTTATGCATTAGTTGTCACGTTATATATATCTTCCTAACTTTAAAAAATAAAATATAACTTTATCAATAAAAATGAATCGATGCATCTCCGTTTCGAGTCGATCAACATAATTTTAATGACAACGATATATGAAAAAATTCATTATCTTTCAGTCAAAAATGTATATTTTGATCGTTGAATTATATTCTGACGTTTAGAAAATAAATTTTTAATATAAGTTATAAGATAATTATTGTCCAAAAAACAAAGGGGGTGTATTTTTATTTCCATTATCATGTTTCAATTGTATATTATTTGGGAAATTTATTTAAGTAAAATAATTTTATATAAGAAGATACTGGTTAGCTACTTTATGTAAAATATTTTTCTATAAACACAACTTTTTTCCTAAAGCACTTTGAATATACAGCCAAACATTTTCCATTAGTACAAAAGGTATTATTGTTTATAAAAATATAACAAAAACTGTCATTTGCTGAAAAGGTTCATATAATTATTAAACAACTTGGATAGCTCGTTTTTCTAACTCGTCAAAACATTAATAATTTTTTTCACTATGGTATATTTGAATCCCTACCATCTTCTAATTTAACAAAATTATTATAAAAAATTAATAATATTTGTGTACAGACAAGTAAAAATATAAAAGTTTAACGTAGGGCCTCAAGGAATATACTTGAGGTCTTGGATTGGGTTCAGGTCACATGGGATGTAACATCCATCCAACGATGACTCCTTACGTTGTACGGGTATAGGGGACAATGTGCATACCCCTAGATATAGGGGCGTAAAGACCAAAGACCGCCGACTCGTGAGTAATCAAAAAAATATAAGAGTTTTGCTATTTACTTTTTTATGCTTATATTTAGGAATCAACTTATTATTAAGTAGGTTAAATATGGCCCGGTTAGAAATGTTCTCATTTCCTTGTTTCTATTTCTCATTTTTAATAAAGAAAAATAGACTTGCATGATCCCAATATCCATTAGACTCAAGAATGACAAAATAATGTTTTTTTTTTTGTCGTTTTGAAACAAATTCGAAACGGGAATAAAAAACAACAAACTTTTGTTTTAGAATGAACAAAGAACAAGAAACGTGTTTTTTAGTTTTCACGCTATAAATAGTTTGCCAAATGTTTAAGTTTCTTAATAAAAATTGGAAACAAAAAACAAAAAATGACAATATTACCAAATAGATATGTTTTAGTCCCTAAAATATTTTGGTAAATATTAAAATTGATTTTTCTAATAAAGTTATATGACATAATACTGAGTTAGCAAAAATTTAGAAAAATAATTGGACCACCAAAATTTTGACTACTTTCCTTCTCTCAGGTAATCTAATTTCTCCTCTATATTTTTGTGATCAACTCTCTACATATCATTTGCGCACTCAAACCTTAAGAACTAATATAATATGTTTGGGGAAGAGAATACCCTGGACACGTGGAGGACCCCTATTGGTGCTCCAAGATGACTCATGAGTCATGCCCAACTCGGACCGTCGAGATCACCACCACTAGCGTTGACAGATGCTAAGTATGAGGGTCGAGGTGAACCTGGCCGAGGTCCGATACCAGGAGCTCGGTGGGGGCCGAGGTGAGCTACTGTCAGCGGCGTGATTATCGGGTGTAACCGTCGGTCCCGAGATTACCGGGTGTAACCGACGGTCCCGAGATTACCGGGTGTAACCGCCGCGAGATTAGCGGGACTACCACCCATAAGTAGAGGACCTCACTTCGCGATCAGGTACGATGATTTTCTGACCTCGAAACTAAACTGGGAATCCGACCTATACTGACTTGATCGTCGGAGTGCTCACCTTTTTGTGCAGGTCCGCCCAAGTATTCAGATCGGTCCGGAGGCCGAGTTCAAGCTGCAATCTGAAATACACTGTTGTGCATATTCTTGCATAAACATAATATATTGACTAAAATATATATTTAGCCTATGATATAAATATACTCATAAAGATAAGAAATATGACATAAATAGATCACCTAGAAAGCTCCTACCCACTAGTTGGTAGGCAAAACTTTTTCCAATATTTTCTTTCTTTTTTTTCTTTTCTTTTTTTTTCTACAGTATAAAAAAAATTATTGGTGGAGGTTGCTACAACGTAATTTTACACCAAGAAAAAAAAAAGTATAAAAGTATTTGGAATCTATATCTATTATTAAAAATCATGAAATTTTGAAATCTACCTTTAAAAATGGGTCTTTTATTTTCATGCACTTTTGATTACGTAATAAAGCCGCCGCCCTCCTCCATTTCCCTTCACCTTCCAAACAATCTCATTATCTCCGCCCTTTTTCCCCTCAAACCACACCCACTTCTCCAAAACTTTTAGTTTTTCTTAAGAGAATTTTGATCATTCAATATGTGGATCCAAACTCAGATCTTGAACTTGCTCTTGATTCTTTCAATCAATGTGGTAACAATCCATGGCTTGATCTCTTCCAACAAGCTTGACGGGTCTACTGGAGGCGATTCGACCGTCAAGTGTACGCCGTGCACCCGTTATAATCCACCGCCACCTCCACCACCCCCACCGAAGAAACCACCGTCGTCGTATTGCCCTCCGCCGCCGCCGCCTCCGTCCTCCTTCATTTACATGCTCGGTCCGCCGGGGAACTTGTATCCCATCGGTCAGGACTTCGCCGGTGGCCGGAGGAGGGTGGCCGTGGAGCTGCCGGTGGTTGCTCTCCTTGGACTGATGGGTTTTATTGCTGTCTGGTGATTTTAATGGAGTCCGAATGCTCAAATTCTGTGGGAAGTTGAATAAGTTGATCAACTTTTGTAAACGTCATTTTCTCTTTCTGGTCGGGGATTCAAAGTGACAGAGACAAGTATCAATTACGATTGAGCTAAGTTCATATTAACTTAATTTTCATTTTATTGGTGGGAAATTTTTAGTGATGAACTTTTATAAAGAAGATCATGGTCTAATAATACGTCTCACTGAAAAATGCAATGGAAGTAGATAAATCTTGTTTATTTTGGATAGTTTTCTTGTTACGTTTTCAAATTCTTGGTTGCATTATACATTTCCAATGTAATTGAGACCTCTAGGAAAACAAATGAAGAAGATGATACAGAAGATCATATTTATTTCATTTTGATCTTTCATGATCATGTTATTAATTATGTAGTCAATAATTTAATGCACGAGCGATATAACTTCAAATATATGTACTAATGTAGTTTATTGATGTCAAAACTAGTACCGTAAACAAATTAGGTATGCTTTGTTGATTGTGGTGAATAGTTTGATGACGTCTTAGTATTAAGTCCCTGATGAGAACAGCCAACATGAGACTAATTCTCAATCCATTAGCATTTTTGTTTATTAGACTATATGTTAAAATACTATTTTGGTCCCTATACTTTCGACTTTTGTTCATTTTAATTTTCGTACTTAAAAAATGGTCATTTTGATCACTATACTTCAAAAAATTGATCATTTTAGTCCCTCATTGTAAGATTTTAACACAAATTTTACACAACCAAAATTTTTAGTATAAAGTAATGTTTTACATTTTAAGAAATATATTGATTTTAGTGTCGTGATGAAATTATGATGAAAAAAATGAGATTAAGAATTAAATTAGGGACCAAACTTTTTAGAAAGACATGGACCAAAATAAACATTTTGAAAATACGGGAATTAAAATGAACCAAAATTAAAAATATAATGACCAAAACAACATTTTAAAAATGTAGGGACTAAAATGAACCAAACAGAGTATAGGGACCAAACTACTATTTTAACCTAGACTATATGAGTTCACGTGTAAAACACACCCGTCTCTCCAATTACGAAATAATGAACTCCCCAAAACTTTGATTTGGGACGGTTTTTACATTCCTATCAAATTCTTGGTTGGTGCCTTTTTCTTCTAAGAATGGTGAAACTACTCCTTGACCAACTTTGGGCTGATCCTTATAAGATTTTGCAACTTCTTTTAAGCTCTCTCAAATTTTTGGATATGACATGATTAAAGTTGTCTACACGAGTCTAGTTTAACAGTAAAATTATTTCTCTCATTCTTCTCTTTAAAGAGAGATTCAAATCTCCATACTCCCTACATTTGTAAAATAAAAAAAATAAAATATATATATATATACACATATGTATATATTAAGAAATAGAAAAAATCAAGATAGACAGAAACAACTTTTATGATTATCGTTCCCGTGCTATCCTTCACAAACAAATAAAAAATAAAGATAAAACTTAGGTGATTACCAATTGATAGGTATCTCCTACCTACTACCATTACAAAATTAGACAGATGAATGTATAAAAAAAAGTGAAAAAAAACAGATTAAATAATTATCAATTTTTTAATGATGGTAAGTAGGAAAAGTCTTACTAGTAGGTACCTATAAGTTTTATCCACGTCTTTAGGTTCGATATTGACGTAGGAAGTGAAATCAATATTTTCATTATTCCACATCATCAATGTGAACATAAAGTTAAGAAAATTTTCAACTTATAAAGGTGTGAAATTAATGTTTATTAATTTTTTTAGATACTTTTTATGGATATTTTTTTAAAAAAATATCAATCGACATTGACATTTTATCGATATTTCTATCGACATTTTCATAAAATTGAGACCTCATCATTTTCATGACAAATAAGAGAGTGAAATGAAGCTCGAGTTATCTAATGGAGAATCTATAGAAGTCCTCCAAAATAGAAAGAAAAGTTTAGTCACAATTATTGTTTATTCCTGCCAAATCTTAACATACATTACTTCTAAATTACAAAGCAATGACAATGATGCTAAATACAGAACCAGGACAATATATTTAGACGATTCCTACTACTTGTGGAGCCCATGAAAACATGAACAATGATGCTTTCAGGCAATTGTTATGCTAACTGGCTCGAACAAAGAAAGGATGAAGGATTAACCTGCAATCACAACGTAACGCCAACGGCAAAACGACCCATTCCAGAGCCAGCAACACCTTTAATGTCCCTTCTCCCCATCATGTTAATGCTTCTCCGGGTGCCGACTTTCTGCCTCCCTACAACTTCTTGTTTCGATGTCCTACAACTCTCTGAAACTCGGGATCTCTGCTCATTGGGTTTTTTCTCCTTTGCCTGATCTTTCTTTCTCTTGTTTTCGGTTTCTGAAACAGCTTCTGACAGACACTCTTGGTTGGCTGATGGAATTGAAGAATTTTCACTTGCTTCAACAAGCACGGCTGTGTGGCAGCTCATGTTCTTTGAAGTATTTGGAGCTTCACTAGCAGAGGAGTTGACGTATTTTCCTAACTGTGAATGCGAGGACGATCCCGCTGTCGTCGACTTCCTTAAAGTGTTTCTTACTTTGGCGCCGCTACACGAAGCCTGAGATGTACCATGAACCAAAACAAAGTAAATTCTATTGATTAAAGCAAAAATGCATGCTAACAAACCAATATCAAGGTATCTAGCCCGTTCATTTGCTTGACAAAAGTACATGCTGTCTTGATATCTGAAAATACTGTCCATTTCATTTATTTTCCTCATTTCTGGAAGATATTAACTGCCAAAAACTTAGGTAAAGAAGAAAAATACATCACTTTAAATTGCTTAGGTTCTTGTTAATTACAGACTTGTAAGCAATATGGCATGAACTTCCAGAAGTTTTAGCAGAATCAATGGGAAAACGACAGCTCATTTACCTTCTTCGCATCCAACTGCGGTTGAACTGCACAGGGTATTGGTTTTAATCTGATGTCAAGGTTCTTCTGTAATTTCTTAATCTCAGCATCTGCCTTGCCCTGAGACAACAGCAGATAACCAGTTTCATTATGCTATTCATAAAATGAATAACGAAAAATCTGCATATGAAGTTCACTAGATTATAGTTTGCTTGGATAATTATACTTTTAGCTGTAATATTGCAATATTTTACTTATTAAATTGACTTCATAATAGAAGCATAATGCAACAAATGGGAACTCACCAGCTGTGGCATCATCTCATGAACTCTCTCTGCAATATATGTATAATTTTTTTACCCGTGTTCTTACTTGGCTCTTAAATCTATCAACTTCTATGATGTGCAATTTTTCCTCCGACTTAAAATGAAAGTGGGTGTTCAAGTAAAAGCAATAAAGTAGTGGGCCATTTATATTCAATCCCACAGGGATATGTATTGCTCTACAATAACAGAGATCTGTCTTGCCTGTTTTCTCCTCTCTGCCAAGTCTGTGCTTCTAAAATTGGAGGCTGAAGCGCTTTTTCCTGTATCATGCATGGCTGAGTTCACAGTCCGGTTTTGTCTGCATTCATATTAAATTGAAAGTACATGAGAATTTCGACATCGCTATAGAAGATAAATAGAAGAGAACATCTTTTGAGACAGGGCAGTGAAACCTGGTGGTTGTCTTTAGATATGATCTAGACTCGAGCTTCGAGGGAGAAGAATATGATACTCCAGAAGTTTGTACCTTCTCACCACTGCATCAGAAAGATAATCATTTCATGGTCTCAACTACTCATCAAACATACTAAACTCGGAAAAACTAGAACTGGTAAATGTACCTTCTACTGTCAAGAATTGCTTTTCCCTTGAGAACTTTAGAATCCTAGAAAATGTCAAATTAAGGGAAAAAATGGATAGCTACATAAATGAGACTTGGTGAATTCAAGAATTAATCATTTCACATTATAAAGATAATGGCACAAATTAGAATTTCAAGCTGCTTTATTATAAACCAAAAATTACCTCAACTTTGGGGGTTCTACGGATAGCACTTGTGCGTGAAGTGGCAGTTCTTGATGAATGCTCTTCCGAGCATGTTGAATGTGAAGGTTCTCCTTTGCTTTTATTGGATATCTTTTCAGGAGATTTGAGTGAATTACCAGAAATATTTCTCCGACTCTGACGAATACTGGCCAGAGATTTGGAAGCCTTTGTTTCCCTTTTAGATATCAACTAATGTTTGGTGGGGTGGGGGGTGAATGGCAGAGAAGTAACAAAAAAATTAGATATTAAGCTAAAGGATTCAGATTGCAGAAGAACAAGTGTTCACCTAACTAAAGATGCAACATGATTGAATCAGAATGTAATTGGTTTACGACTTAAAGAAACAATAATGAAGAAGAGAAGAGCAAAATTTGAAAAGATTAGAGAGAAGAACTGTACCTTCGGAGAGGGAGTTTGCTGACTTCCTGAGCAGCTATTGCCAGCTTTCTTTACTGGTTTATTTTTGGGGCCTGACTCCATGGCTTCAGATGGCTTATTCTCACTCATTGCAATATTGTTGGTATTTTGCTTCATTTCAACCTCTGGTTCATCACCAACAAAAGATGAAAACTTGTTCTCCCCACTGTCATCTTGTTCACTCATTTCAGCATTGACATCATTAAGATCACCATACACTGAACCACCAACACTGTTGGAAGAATTTTCAAATTCAGGATTAGGAGATGAAATTCCAGGTTTTGGCATTTCATCAAATTCTGTAACCACATGGTCCCCGTGGTTTTGTGGACTGTCAGAGCTATCATCAAAATGACCATTATGATTTTCCATATTTATAATCTCAATATTTTCCCCTTGATTCACTTGCGCTGATGCATCATTCTCTATAGTATGGGACTCTGCTGAATTCTGACCGAGCGGGCCCCCCTTCTTCTTAAAATGAGCCTCAAAGTAAGCCTTTTTCTCATTGACTGAACCTGGTTTGGAGTATTTCTCTACCTCTTCAAGGTACCGATTATGAGAGAATGATGACCTCCTTTCCCAAGATAAAGATTCATTTTGAAACCTTCCAAATGATATGGAGTCTGAGAGCACAGAATCCACCTGATCATTCCAAACAAGTTGGCATTAGAGAGAAATCAATGAGCCCTAAGAAACGGGAGAAAATATAGCATCCAACTCTTGCTGGACAAACCCCCAAAATTATACAGAAATCTTTGCAGCTTATAGGTTAGCTCATACCACAGAATTTAGTAATGAACATTAAGATATTTGAACTTCACTGTCAATGCATTAAAAGTTCATAAACACCACATCATCTGGAAAGTTATTCATCACAAATCTCAATATACATGCTTCGCGACAATTAATTGCAATAACAATCGACTTTTAAAACTTTTAGACACGAAAATCAATTTACCATATTAGTAAAATTAATCCTCTCATTAGTAACAGTAAATGATGCACCAACAAATTCAGTAGAATTCCAACAAACAGAACGTCCTCCCGTTATTTCGAGGATAGATTGACGAAAACAGCACAGAACAGGAGAAATCTAACTACTATTAACGGTGGACAAGGCAACATGACAGTCTATTTGATAAATAATAAAATTTTGTATTTAGGTTGAGAAATGAAACTCTCGTTCTACGTCAAAAAATCCAAAATATTAGCAAGAAACAATAAAGCAAGCTACTCGAGAAAAAGCAATAAAAGCGAAAGCAATACCTGGAAATTAAAGGTAAACGGCTGTTCAATTTCTCCAGCCATGATTAGCGCAATCAAGCATCAGAGACCACAACACAACTGAACTGAAGAAAAGTTAGACAATCACAAAAAAACGAAAAAAAGAAGAAAACGCCTCGATAAATCACATTACACGAGTAGAGATTACAGCTACCGACATGGATCATGAACAAAACATTCACAGCAGCATGTTGTCGAAACGAAACACTCAGAGCTCCATAGATTGTTGAATACAACTCTGAATTTGGCGAAGCTGCGCTTGTTCTCGAAATCTCCGGCAGATGAAACAGTATGAATGAGAGAAATGAAGGTTCCGAGATGAGTTGTAAGAGAAAAATTTGATGGAATCTTGAAGCAAGCGTGTTAGGAGCGAAAGCGGAAATCTCTCTTCTCTCTGAAGAGAGACGCAGAACCAGAGTTCACTGTGTTCTTAAATGCCGCTTTTTGATCTTTGTTCCCGAACTCTGTAAACGGAACAATTTGCTATTTTATTTCTTTTCTTTGGATCTGAGGTTCGCTAAATATTTTTATTTTTTTCCCCGGAAAATGCCAATATGTTTGTTTTCAATTTTTTTTCCTAAATTATTAATTAGTTCATTGACTAATGATTTCTGCCTAAATTTGGATATGCTCTTATTTTTTTCGTATGCCTATTTTCTCGTGTTATTTATTGTCACTTCTTTTTTTCTTTCCTAATAAATTTCACTCATAGCACAAATTCGATATGTTTTTTAAAAAATCATTAAGGTTTTTTTTGTTTTTTTTAAAGTACGGTATAATTTTAGTATAATTTAAATTATACTTTTTCTAAAATTTTAAAGTATCTATTATATACAGAAATACAGGTTTATGTTACCTTATTTATGCAGTAGTCTATTTTTTTCTTATATCTCACTTCAATTTTTTCTTCTTTCATTACTCATCATTTAATTAATATATCGTGACAAAATTTAAATGGTGTTATAAATCATAGGAATTTATTTCTATTTTTCAAAAATAGATAATTTATTGTCAATCTAGATTTTCCGTTCCAAAATTATTTAATAATTATTGACTTACAACTACATAATAAATATTAAAAATTCAAATGTTCAATTAAAAAACTGTTTTTTATATAAAAAGAAATTCATTTTGTTCTTCCATTTTGAATGAGTACCAAACATATTTCTATAGCTTTTTTCTATAGAAAATAAAGAACAACAAATAAATGAACAGTTAACGTAACTATATTTTTATTTATATATAAAAGATGAAAAATTAAAAAAAAAAAAAAAGAAAACAAGAAAAGAAACACAATATTAAATGAGCCTTAAATAAATACCTCTTAAAGTTGAAATATTATATTTGAAATTCAACTTTTTAGTTTTCTTTGGATCTGAGATTAGTTAAATATCTTTTTTTCCCGGAAAAAGCCAAGATGCTTAAAAATACTTTTAATTTTTTTTCTAAGTTAATTAATTAATAATTAGTTGATTAAGGGTTCGGCCTTAAGCCAAGAATAACATGTGCCGCTGGTTTTTGGGGTTTTGTCTTTTTCTTGACTTTTGCTGAGTGGGGCAAGCAAACTCCTGATCTACAACACTTGGAACCCCAACGACGCCGTTTAGACCAAAAAAAACCGACAATTTAAATATTTGATCTCAATAGTTAACCGACAATTAGATTAAATGCAAAAGAATAATGAGGATAGTAATAAAAGTTGAAAGGATTTCTTTGTGAAATGAGTGGTTTATGTGAATCCATAATTTTATGTCTAACTTCATTTCCTATTCACCTCTTCCTGTTAAAAGATCTCGCTATCCTGTATTTTCGCTTTATTTTTTCAAGAGGTTGTGAGTTTCATCCTCTATCCTACATATTGTATTAAAAAAATTAAAAAATATAAAAAAAGAATGAAGTTAATTCGTATATGCTAATTACCACTTAATTATGTTCGGTGTAAGATCAAAAAGTTTGGAAAGACATGCATTAGGAATGCCAACGAACCAGGAACATCTTTCTTATTATAAACACCCAATAAATATTATTTATATAAAGTTTGGGGGATTCAGGCCTTTCTAGCCTCTATACGGATCCGTTTTTATTTACATTGTTCACTCGTATCCATTTTCAATTTACTTTATTATATAAAAAAACTTTCGTATTTAATTTTCATATTAAATACCATGGACATGTAGCAGAGACGATTTGCAAGACTTGACCCAACAATTGAGACCAAATTATATAAGAATCAAATATTATGCTATGTTTTTCAAACACGGCACCTATTATCATCCTAAAGGTTCGATATTTTGATTTCTTACTCTTGCAATTGTTTAAATAAAAGGAGAGTGAAGAGACTAAGTCTAAGCTATATGATTAAATAGTGTTTTAATATTATTACCTAATTAGTATAATTTAGCTTGAATTATTAATTTTATCCTAGAAGTTATACGTTGTGTCTAATAAGTTTTTAAACTTTTAATATCGTGTTTATTTGACTCCTAAATTTTAAAAATCTCTGGCATATCTGTGAAATTTCAATTTTGTGTTAGATTGAAAGTTTAGTACAATTCAACAACCTATTAAATATAAATTTTGTGTTAAGTAAGTTTATTAAAATTCAACCACCTATTAAATATTGAATTTTGTGTCTAATAGGCTTCTAAACATAAATTTTTTTGTTTAATAGGTTAATGTATTAAAGAAAAAAAAATCTCTTAGGCAAAAAACCTATTAAACACAAAATTGAAATTTCAAACATTCTATTTAGGCACTAAGATCAAATCTCGAATTCAATCCTATAATTTATTTGGATGGGAGCACAACTGTTGGAAAAAAAATCTCTCACTCGACCCGCATAACTTAGAAGCTAAAAAAAGTTACCTAGACAGCTCTAAACAAAAGAAAAATCACGACCACCCGCAGAAAAAAAAAATCCTCTAGGTAAAAAATATTACAATCGTAGAGAAATTTCTCCTCAATTCAATTTAAAAAGACATTCTCTCGAAGCTTTATTCCACCTATTAACTTAAAAGGGTTTGTAATTGAGATTAATAAAACTCAAAATCAAGAAAATAGTACTTGGAGTTGGAGTTTGTCACTTTTTTTGGATTCGAATTTTTTTGTTCTTCTAATATTTTATCAAAAACCGAACCACGAGAACGTTGGGGCCGGTTTGGTGGAAGAGTGTTTGAGTTGTAAAAGCGTTGTTGGGGCAATTTGGGAAAATGAAGCAATGATTAGGAGTAGGAAAAGCAGAACAAGATTCCATAATTTTTACTCCCCAACACAATAATAATGCATGAATCTATCCATCCGCCGCTTAATACAGACAAAATTAAAAAGAAAAAAGGAAAATTATCATTATCTTGCACGTGCGCAGTCCGTGCCTGTTTCTCCCCAACCCGCATTCTCATGCTTCGCGGGCCGTCCACGGTGGTGCGCGCGCCTTTTTTTTTTCTTTTTCATTTTTAAATATTATTTATTTATTATTTTATTATTAGTAAATGGACATTTTTATGTGTTAAATTTCTCTAGAGAAAACTAGCGTGTTAAATTTCTATAGACTTTTTTGTTGGGGTTGGTGGAGCCAAAACGATGTTAGAACGAGTTAAGAATGAGTCGGGATCAAGTCCGGATGCGTCAAGATCGAAGCAGGGATGAAAAACAGAGAAGCAGGACGCTGCAAGCCACGAGGGCCAAAAGTGCAGCGCCACGGCACTGTCCTAATGGGCACAGGAGTGGTTTTTCTCCGTCCATAGCGTCATGGCGTTGTTTCGAGTCTATAAATACTGCAATTACGGGTTTAGGGTATTTCCAGTCGAACGAGGGATTTTAGCAGCCAATTTTCAAAGGGCTTTGGTAGCTAATTAGTGGCAACGGCTTGGGTATTAGCAGAGGCATTGAGGCTAATCAAGATCAACATATTCGGGTTAATTAGATCTTGATTCCTGTGAGTTTTTCATTCCTGAACCTAAGTATTAATTGTGTAAAAATACTTAGAAGCTAGAGAGCTTTTTCTGGGACCTCTAGGGGATATTTTTGGGGAGAGATTTATATTATAATCCTAACATTATTAGTGAATTACCCACATCCGAGTGGAAGACTGGACGTAAACCTTATTGGTGAACCAATATAATTTGCTGTGTCGTTTTCTTATTCTTTAAAGTTTTCTTTTCTATTTGTATATTGTGGTTGTGTTCGGATATTTTTTTGTGGAAGGGAAAATTATGCAAGACCGTTAATTTCCCAAACAAGTGGTATTAGAGCTGTAGGGTTGCAGCATCATAGGAGACAAATATCATGTCATCACTATTATAAAGGGGTTTTGAAGTTCACCGGAGAGAATTTCTGTTTTTTGGAATATACAAATAAATGATATGCTTACGTGCAATAAAATACACAAGATTTAAGGGGAGAGACTAGCAGGGATGACTGACAAGGATTAGAATGAGATGGATGAGCAGGTCGTTGCAAACATCAAAATATCATTATCAATTGAGGTATGTAGTCTGGTGGCGAAAGAGACTACAACGAAGGAGCTATTGCATGTCTTGCAAGACAGGTATGAAAAACCTTCTGTCAATACAAAAATACTTTTATGGACGAGGTATTTTATTATCCATGTGGAAGAGGGAACCTCGGTGAATTCCCACATTAATGAGCTTATCGACATCTTGAACAAATTAGAATGGATGGGTATAAAGATCGATGAGGAGGTAAAAGCTATGAGGCTGTTGACATCTTTGCCTGACAGTTGGGAGACAGTAAAGACCGCGGTGTCGAATTCGCTAAGGCACAGTAGTTTGAAATTTTCATCTATTTGTGATGTCGCTTTATCTGAAGAAGGCTAGAGAAAATTAGAGAAAATGTCTGCATGTACTTCAGAGGTAAAAAATGGGGTTGAATCAGCTTTGGTAGCTCAGAACAAAGGGAAGGCAAAGATGAATTACAACGACAAGCAGCAACATAGATATAACAGGGATAGTGGAGATTCCAGTGGAAAAGTGGAGTGTTATTACTGCTACAAGAAGGGACACGTTAAACGCTTTTACAGAAAGTTCAAAGAAGATTTTGAGAAGTGGAACAATACTGCAAATTCTGTAATAGATGAAAATCAGGTTGAAGAGTTTCTAGCTTATGTTCAGAGGAACATATTTATAGACTAGTGGATAGTGGACACTGCAGCATCAGTGCATGTTGCTTTAGACAGACGTTGGTTCTCATCTCTTACTACGGGTGATTACGGCTCAGTGAGGATGGGGAATGAGAGTATCTCCAAGATAAGAGGAATTTGAGATGTTTGTTTGAAGACAGACGAAGGGATCGAGTTGGTGCTATGAGGCATCAAGTATTTTCCTAGCTTCAGATTTAGTTTGTTATCCGCAAGGAAACTAGATGATGATGGCTACAACACTGAGTTTGTTGGGAGCTGCTAGAAGTTCAAGAAGGAATCTAGGGTAGTGGCGACAGGCCACAAGAGTTTTTTTGTTTACGTGTCAGAGTTTGAGGTTGTCAGGGGATCTAAGAGACAGAGAATGCCAAAGTAGCTCACATATGGTTCAGGGCGAGACTTGAAAGAATCAGAAGCAATGACAGTCAGGACATATCATGTGAATCTGCCATCAGTTCAAGTACAATAGTTGGGAAGTAGAAGAAAGGGAAAGGGGAATAGCTCAGTGAGGTGTTCAGTAGACTGTCAGGATAATACCCCAGTTGTCAGACGAATGAGCGAGCTGATGAAGTCCATAGGCGAGAGAGTGCTTCGAGGGAGAAGACTACAGTTGATACTGAAGTCAAGGGTAATGTCTTTAGAAAGGTAACGAACTTGGGTGGGAGCGCCAAGTCATCAGGGAAATCTTCCTTCAGAGGTCGTTGGGTTCGATCGAGAAAGGAAGCGACGGGGACCACTTAGATCGAGTGGGAGCATGTGGCTGTGTCTCTAACATTTGGGAGGCAAGACCACGTAGGATTACTTAGTCTCGAGGCAATCACGGACAAAGCTTGGGTATGGCCAAGCTGTTAGGTGTGTTGCCCTAAACTCGTAGTTTGTATTTATGAAAACAACAAATTTGTACTCAATAAAATTATATTCAATCAATTTGTTGTTGAATTCATTGCGTTGTCTAAATCCAATAAACTAAACATCCAAGGTTATTGTCATGTAACCGGGACAGTATATATATATGGTATATATTTGATATATCCTCGATATACAAGTTGATAATGTCCCAAGAATAACCTAAAGGGTCTATGGTATATGGATGAGACTGAGTACCTTATCCTGGCAACATTATGGATACGGCCCACTTTGTAAATGTTACAGACGACCCGATTCAGGTCGTTCGTGTGGAGACATGCGAGTGGAGGTATCCTATACAATGATTTTGTATAAGACTGGACCGTGAAATAGCCAATCTTTAGATGTAACACTGTTCACTAATAGATTGTATTTCATAGGATGACTAGACAACTCATTCTAAATACTGAGTGAGTTATGGACTCCTGCCTGTGAGGGCTCGTCCTTTGATCTGTATAAGTGAGAGTAGCCCGAGTCGCCGACTCAACATTCCTATCTTTTTGGGGACGAGACCGAGTGGGGAGCTAGGAACATAACTACACAAGATGAAATTCACTTCCTCCCCGACTTTAGGGGAGTAGTTGAATGTTTATTTAGTGTTGACTCCAAGACTTGAACAAGGGCCTCACCCTCTCACTGGCCCAAGAGGGACTTTTGGTTATTGGTCGGACTATAACCGGGTTGTTCATTAGAGGATCGACGATACTTAAGCTACAAGATGTAACATAGGGGTAAAATGGTAATTTGATCTATCTGTGGTTACAAACACTCGTGAAAGATTAACTTGTCGTTAATGGTCGATATCTGTGGATACAGAAATATTCTATAGTGAGAAGAGTTCAGCTGCGGGTTTTTAATGGAGTAACCCGTAGTTAACGTATATTGATTAAGGTGGTTAATGAATTTAACTAATTTAATCTCGTAACGTTGGAGCTTCTGATCTATAGGTCCAATAGGTCCCCTTACTAGCTCGTAAAGGGTAATTAAGAACATTAAGTCTTAGAAGGAATTTGAATTGTTCAAATTTAATTAAAGGGAATTTGAGTTAATTCTGTATGACACAATTTAATATAATGTATGATGATACATTATAAAACTATATATTATGAGAAAATAATGTGAATTAGATTCATATTAAATACTATAGGTTAGGAGGGAAATGTATATTTATTGGTTTAATTAAATATGATTTAATTTAATTATATTTAATTAATTAATTAATTAAGATTTAATTAATTATTAAATTAAACTAATTTTAATTTAATTATTTATTTAATTTATTTACTAAATTAAGTTAAATATATATAATTTTGTTAATTATGGTTCTTACCGTAATTAACAAACCCACCACTTTCGAACATTTTTGGAAATTGTGAGGTGGTACTCCCACTCTCTCTTCTCTTTTCTTGGTTAAAAACACACAAAGTGTTTTTTTTTTGTTGGTTTTGCCTGTAAAAACAAAAACCTCTCTCTCATTCACGAGCATAATTTTCCTCATTTGTTTCATTTCAAAGAACAAGGATCCCACAATCCATTCTTATTCTTAGAGTCATAGTGAGGTAACTACGTGGTAGTGTCCAACATTTGGTTCATGCGTTTGGGTTCATTTGTTCGTGCCGAAACAAATTCCATGCTTGAGGAAGGAGGGTTGTCAATGGTCTACAAATGTAAGTCGTTTTTTTCCTCCCAATAGGCTTAACCTACATTTTTAATAGAAATGTTCTATTTTTGAAAACCGGTATTGTATCGTTTTTAAATCGAGTTGAATCACAAGCGATCAACCACTTCCGCTTGGATTCAATCCCTTCACGAGTAATGTGGATCAATTAGTTGATAGAGCAGTCAGAATTGTGCCTTGACAGAGGGTGTCAAGATGAAGGGACACTGTTGATACTGTGGGAGGCAGAAAATTGTCGCTTTGTCTCCAAGTGGGAGATTGTTGGGATTGGTGGAGCCAAAACAAAGTCGGAACGAACTAGGGATGAGTTGGGATCAACGCGGGACGCGTTGGAATCGAAGTAGGGATGAAAAATAGGGAAGCGGGACGCTGCAAGCCAGAAGGGTCGAAAGTACAGCACCACGACACTAGGGGACAGCGAGTCTATAAATACTGCGTTCGGGGTTTTCCAGCCGAACGAGAGATTTTATCAGCCAATTTTCAGAGGGTTTTGACAGCTAATTAGTGGCAACGGCTCGGGTATTGACAGAGGCATTAGGGCAAATCAAGAACAACGTATTCTGGGTAATTAGATCTTGATTCTTGTGAGTTTTTCATTCCTAAACCTAATTATTAATTGTGTTAAAATACTTAGAAGCTAGGGGACTTTTGTTGGGACCTCTAGGAGATATTTTTGGTAGAGTTTTGTATTCCAATTCTACATTATTATTGAATTACCCACATCTGAGTAGAAGACTGAACGTAGCCCTTAGTGGTGAACCAATATAATTTAGTGTGTCGTTTTCTTGTTCCTTACAGTTTTCTTCCTTATTTACATATTGCGGTTGTGTTTGGATATTTTTCTGTAGAATGGAAAATTATACATCCCAACAATTTTTATGTGTTCTTGGACATCAATAGTGGAATAAATGGACATTTTTATAGTATTATAAAAAACAAAACAAAAAATTTTATTAATAAAACATCACTAATATAGATATAATATTAATATAAATCATTCTTAATTTATTTAGAAATATCAAATATGCTTATTTGTTAATTTAAATATTTTTACAAATTTTTAATTTTTATTATCTTTTCGGAAATATTAATCGACATCGACAATATATTGATATCTCCATAAAATTGAGACATCGACATACATATTTAAAATATTGATTAAGAATAAAGTTAATTCGAACAAGAATAAGATCCAGACTCTTAGAATACATTCGATGAATCTCATACAAACTTCCCCACTCAGCATATACACAACACCACAAGACGACATCAAAGTCACTCTCCACAACTACCAAATATTTATGGAGCATCCATCTACTTCAATGGATCATTCAATCCAAACTTCAACACACCCTTTGCTCTCTAATCATAAATTTCCTCTCTAATCTATTTCATGGTTCTGGAGAAGGTTCCTAACTGATCGGTAGATCTCCTTAAATAGACACCACATCAATTTTTCATTACTCCATCATTTT
The DNA here is from genome assembly GCF_013281855.1 of Momordica charantia. Lineage (NCBI taxonomy): Eukaryota > Viridiplantae > Streptophyta > Magnoliopsida > Cucurbitales > Cucurbitaceae > Momordica > Momordica charantia. Next base: position 23,030,501 of record NW_028275167.1, on the reverse strand, counting down.
CCTTTCTCTAATTACCCATTAGAAAAGGAATTGGATTACGTTGATGAAAGATTTTGGACGAAATGACACGTCAGTACGCGAGTTGAGGTGAATTCCAGGATGGACGAGCTGATCATCACCTGCAAATAGAACCTAGCACTTAATTTGTGTGGTGTTCAGTAGTATACTCTGAAACTTAAGTTAGTATTTAGTTTGAGTTGGTGTCGACTCGAGTTTAGTAAAATTACATAAAGATTACGTACCTTCAGAAATGTGAGATTCTTCCTTTTATATGGGAACCTTGGGAAGTATAGCCCTGCCACTCTAGCTCTCATATTTGATATCAGCAAATTTTCCGCAGACTCCAACTGCCTTCTCTAAGGTTGTCTTAGCAGGATTTCCATTGGGTACCACTTGTTTCCCGATCGAAATAGAGTTGGTTTCCTTTTCAGGTCGGTGACAAATATCTTACTAGTCCTACTTCGTCCTCCACATGTTGAAGGCCAAACTATGCATTCTTAGACATGACAAGTACTAAATCTACTTGCATTAGATTCCCAACGATAAATCCCCTATGTGTGAAACAATTTTTAGAATTTCTTTTAAGGTAAAAAAATTAAGTTTTATTTAAAAATGAACTACGGAATCTGTAGAGTAATCATCATAGTTTGCATTTTGTTCTCTACGAATCATTAAAACTACGAGGGAAATAATTTACTAATATTACTATATCAGAATTACATTTAGTCCATATCATAATATCAACTTTCTGTTAGTTTAAATTAACATAATGCCAATTTTCTTATTACAATTAGTCTAATTCATTAAATTTTTTTTTAAGTACAACATATGGAGTAAGGATCGAACTCACAACTTCTTGATTGGAGATATATGTCAATTATCGTTCCATCCTCGCTTTGATAGACTAACTCATTAATTAACAACAATAATCATTAAAAAAATAATAAAAAAAATTAGCCGACACATCAAACAAGATTTATCTTTTAAAACGCATAGGGACTAATAAAATAAATATTGATTTCATAATATATATAATAAAATAAAGTTTACTAGCCAAACCTTCTCTATTATTGGTCAAATAAGTCAGCTTTGTGTTAGAAGAAAAATGTGGTTGGGAAGGAAGACAGGTGTGTCCTTGGTCGAATCTCAAAGAAATGGAAAAATATTTGGCCGTGAACAACACGAGTCAGTCATCTACAGAACACTGCTACAAATTTGATAACTCTTTAATTTTTTAAAAGTAGAAAAAAAATATCTTTTTTAATACATTCTTTCTTTTTCCTTTATTAAAAATTTAATAGTGGGATGATCGATTCGTACTTAAGTATAAGTATTATTTCAATGCATTTGTTGACTTTCTAATATCATTATTATATTTAATAGACAAGTGGATCGAGTATAACTTTTAAGCCAATAAAAATACGACACATCATAAAATGGGTAAAAACCGCAATCGACAGAAGGACAGAAGTAGCAGTTGGAGGAAAATAATAATAATGTAAAACGGTATAAAATGAAAATAAGCAAAAGGGAGTTTCCAATCCCAACCTTCCGGGAAGCTCGTTTTTGAAGGCGATGGCATCAAATTGGGAACCTACCCACGTGATCTTGCATGCTTGGCAATAGGAGTCTAATGGCCTCCCCTTCCCAATCTAATAAAATTTGTGTGTGAAATTACCAATTTGGACTTCATTTTGTTAACATATTCTCTCTCAATTTTTCTTTTATTCTTTGATGTTGAATTCTAGACGAGGTGACATGTGAGTTTTAGAATTAGGGTGAGCGTTTAATCAATCGAGTTGACTACTTGCATACAGAACCTAGTACTGATGTGCTACTTAGTCATATACACTTCGAAATTTAAGTTAGAACTTAATCAAAACAGGTGTCGAGCCAACCTTAGTAAATTTGCATATAAAAGTTGTGTATCTTCGTGAGGAACGGACTCCACCTTCTCATAAGGGAGTTTTAGAAAGCATCACTGTTGCATTTAGTTTCCCAAATTGGTTATGAGTTGAGCTCTCGTTCTATAGGTGGTTTTGCTTGTTCTTTATCCGGCTCAGCATATTTGAGTTGAAGATCGAATACGTGTCTTCTGGCGAGAGGCGAACTTAGCCTTTCATTGTTTTTAAAGCTTAAAATTTATTGAGAACTTTTTTAAAATACAAAATTAAATAGACAAATTCCAAATTTTAGGGGTTAAACTTTAAAGGTTAAAAATAAATCAGCTACTGTTTTAGGTAAGTATGAAGCTTTGAAATATGGTCCTTTGCCAAAAAAAAAAGGAAAAAAGAAAATGCTGCCATGAGAATCTGACAAGTGTTGCATTTGTGTCCATGGGATTGCTTCTCGCTCAATGGTTGAGGTGGTTCCACGTATTTCTTTAGTTTGGTTTGATTAGTTGGAATTGGAAACAAGTTTGGTTGAATTAAATTCTCTTTATTACATTTTACAATATTTTCAGAATCATTATTATTGTTATTATTATTTCATAATTTTAGTCCGAGTCAATCTAACATGTTATATTGACCCGATCCATGATGAAGTGCAAATTGTGTTAATTATAACTCATCAAGTAATTAAATTTATTAATTTTTTCATGAATAAAAATAAATTTATAGATGAGAAGTTCAAACCTTCTAAAAAAAATTGATTGATTCAAGATTTAAAGTCTTTGAATTGTTAAGTAAATTTACCATCTTTTTGAAGAAAATAACGGCAAATCAGATCAATTCATGTTTGTCCCATGAGTTAAAATCTAAATATTTGAATTATAAAGGGAATTTTTCAAGACAGCTGGATCAAGAGTGTAAAAGAATGTTTACTACAAAGGTTATATCTTCTACATATGTTTAACCAAAGTTTTAAATGTCGATGTTGATGAAAATATCGAGGTCTAATTAATTTTATGGAAATGCTCGAGGGAGGTTCGTAGAAAAATCATAAAAATCACCATTTTTAAATAAGTTAAAAATTGAAATTATTAATATTACCATAGTAGTGATCCTATTTTATCGATTTTTTTGTGATACTATAAAAATGTCGATGCACTCTTTATATCAATGTCAAATCTACGGACATATAGAAATGTCGATGAAAATTTAATATCGTGTGTTCAACATTGGTAGATGACTTTTGAAGAAATTTTACATTATACAAGAATGAGATATTATGGCTAGATGAGTCTTGGATGGCAAGGATAATAGAATTCTTATTTGAGTTTGCATAATTTTGGGGGAAACTTAATAAGATGTCGGACACAAACCAGTTTTCTTGTTTCTTGTTCTCGTTTTCATTTTATTCAGGTTAGATATCTTATAAGTGATTAAATTTAAGCTTTTGAATTCCTTGACGATTTAATCATGTTTAACATGGTGTTAGAGTATGAAGTTTGTGTTTGAACATCTGTATTGTTATTTACTCTCCCACAAGTGTTGAGTGTTTGATAAACTATAAATAATTAAATTTATTTTAGAAAAAAAAACAAGAAATCACAAAAATATTACCAACCAGGCATCTATTACTTCTTCCATGAACTCACAATTTTCAATTTGTTTGCAATAGCACAATAGATTTCCTACATTCTTTTGAAATAGGAACATTATCAAACGAGCTTGACTATTCCTGCCCAGAGGAATTGTTTGGAGTCTTGATTTTGCTGGGACTAAAATAATTATATACTTGGTTTTTAAAATTTATCATATAAATAAGTTTTTTAAGGGTAAAATACTATTTTTAATTTTTGAACAAATAAACTACATTTGAACATTATTATTAGCGTACTAAACAGGAAAAAACATTATTACAAGTCATTGGGGGTGCAAAAGGATAGTCAAACAATCGAGCTGACTGACCAGAACTGACCAAATTGAAGTTAGTCGATTAGTGGTCAGTTTGGCATTTTAAAAGCCAATCAGTTGGTTGATTGATACATCTGATGCTAGAGAAAAAGGACCAACTAACTATATATATATATACAAGACACGTTTTACCTTTTTGTTTTTAAGGTTTCCTCGACTCAGTCTCTCTCTAAGTTCTCAACTAAAGTCTCTCGCCTCTCTCCTCACTCGTCACCTCTCTCCAGTCTTAGATTTTGCCCCTCTCGCCTATTCAGATCTCTAGCTTCTCTCAAGTCTCTCGTCTCTCTCTACCCTCCCTTTAAATTTAAAAAAGTAAAACAATGACAATTTAAATAGAAATCGATCGATTGACACAAATTATAAATAGGAACCCTTTGTCACTCTAATTATTACTCTCGTAAGGATCATAAGTATCGAAATTTTTCCTTAAAACAATTCTAAAACACGAAGAGAAACCCACTAAAAAGCATAAGGAATTAGCGTTGATATCAATAAAAATATCGAAAGCTCAATTTTTATAAGATATCTATGTAAAATCAATGTAATAGTGATGTAGACAAAAACTTCTAAAAAAATCATAAAAACTTTAGAACTTCTACCTACATTCTATCATACACACAAAAATTTTGATGGGCCGAGAGCGGGTTTAGAAACCAAACACCAGGCCCAGGTCCAGGATCGTTCTCGTTCAAATTCCTCCCCGTTCTCTCCACACAGTCATCCCAAACAACTTCGCGCCAAATCAATGGCAACGGCAACTGCAACTGCTACTGCAATCAAGTGAAGACGAACTCGTGAACCTAAAATGGCGCTCTTGTGTTTTCTGCTAGATTTGAGAACCCTGCCTCCTCCCATCCTCATCGACGTATCCAATGTAAGAACACCTCACACCAATCGATTTCTCTTCGCATATTTCGGATTCAGATTTGTATAAGCTAAGCTCGACTCACGAATCTCGCGGTTTTAGTCCTTGTTGCAGCTCGCCAATCTCTACGCAATGTCATCATCATCCTCTGCTAGGATCGGCTTGTGCTACGTCTTGAAAACTGGCTCCTCTGTTCCCGACGATGCTCGTGTACGGAGACGCAAAATCTTTCGCTCAGATGATTTTGGTGCTCTTCGTTTTCTCTTAGTTTTATGAATTGTTTGGCAAGTTGAAATGAAATCGAAGTTAAAATTGCTGAATTGAACAGTTGGAGGTTGCGTGCAGTCCCGCAGGAAGAGGAAGCTTTAGTCTCCGTGACTTCCACCGCGCTGTCCAGAACTTGCCCACCGATGCCTTTATTCCCGAATTGAATGAGTCGGAAATTCTCTGTTGTCAAGGTACCTCTCGTCATAACTACTCTTTTCTGGCATTTCTGTTGAATGCTTGTGGAATTGAATTTGGTTGCTACCTAATAGATGTGAAACTGTCGGCTGTTTTAAGTGATCGAGTTCTATACTCGTGGGGAGATGAAGATGTAATGAGGAAAGTGATTGTAATAACCGGATTTGCACATTATGATTTGGACTCCCACATGCGAAGGACACTTATGGTTGGCAATTAATTTAGCTGAGCTTTTAAGATTTTAGTTCATCTTCAATTTGGAAGATAACTAAGAGTTTTTTTATTTTTACTTGCGTTTTCATTTTACACAGGAGGGGCCTAATAATAAGCGTGTTTCAGTTGAGTTTGCGATGTTTCAGCAAAAATCAAGACATCTCAATGGCAATGAAGAGGATTCTGCTGATGGACCAATGAGACGCATTTCTGACATTGTTGGCTGCTCTCTTAAATATTACCTTCCAGGTGGAACAATTGCTCTCCCCCTCATATTATGTGGAAAAAAAAAAGGTTATGGGTGGAGAAGCACAAACACTTTGGTAAAGTTTCTGTGTCGGACACTGACATTTATTGGACATGTTGGACACTTGTTAGCTCAATAGATGATGTCACACACTAGTTGTACAGAGTAAATATCGATCCGACACTTGTTAGACATGTATCACACACTTGTTTAGCATAATAAATAGACTTAAATAGTAATATAGGACAAAATAATAAATCTTTGAGAGCAAAATACATCAAAATTATTTTTTTAAGGATAAAATATATAAGTTTATTGACTTTGAATTTCCTTCCTATTTAAAAATGATATAAGTTTAAAAATATATATTTTAATAAATTTATCATTGTCGTGTCCATGTCCTAAATTTTTAGAAAATTGCATGTCACTGTATTTGTGTCGTGTTATATCCCTGAGATATATCCGTGCTAGCCTTATGACTTATGAGAGTTTATGAGATGTCATTTCTTTGGGTGGTGAGTATGCGGTGATATCTCATTCATGATTCCTTTTAATAAATAAGAAACTACAATTCCACTAGTTCTTAATCGTTGTAGGTAGAAAATCTCATGTTCACTTATAAGTGTAAAATTTTCTACCTTTCTTGATCCAATGTGAAAAATGAAGTTATTGTATGAATATTAATATTACAATCTTGATGATGAGGAAAGATGAATAAAAGGATATGATGTGACTTCATTTACCATTGGGGGTAACTAATACATATCAACATTAACCCATTTGGTCCATTAATCCTCATTATGAAATCATCATTCTTCAGTTGTCTATTGGTCTCTTCGACCATATCTTATTATCTATTGGTAGTGTATGAGCTGAAACAAGAAGCTGCATGTTAAAAATATTTTACAAACTTGCAGATGTTAGAGTATTTCAAAGCCTTGTGAGACAATGGTTACAAGACCTCAAGGATGACACGAAAGAACCATTATTAGCTTGTTTTGATTTCAAAGGAAACCTCATTTATTCCACGAACCAGATAACCTGCAACTTGTATATGCCTGTCAATCAGATGATTGATGGTTTTTCCCCTTGTCAGGTATTATTTGTCTAAACTTTTAACTTTACAATCATCAATTATAGTTGTAGAGTAATCAATTCTGCATTTTGTCTTTTACCCAAATGGCATGATCTGCTTGTAGAAATTTTCTTGAGCTCTTTCATTCACGCACAACCGACTCACTCATGCACGTGCACCGTTCCATTTTTTTTCACCAAATTGTACTGCAATAAGTTTGTGGGCTTCTACATTGCTTTCAAAATTTATTGAATGGTGTCTAACGAGACAGCTCAAGCTGAGTTTCCTGTAGTCAATTAAATCTTCTTCCACCAAAAATATGAACTTTAAGGTTTGAGTTATTGTTTAATTTTGTGGTTTCTGTTATTTCTTAACAGTATTATAATCATGCATGTTTTTGTAATTGCTTTTAAGCTCACTCAATTTTATTTAGTATAAAAGTTAGTAGTTAACAGATGCAAATTCTTTTTTGAGTTCATCTGTTTATGAGAGCATCCATGGATATTAATTTCATTTGCATGACAGTAGAGACAGTAACCTTCTTACTGCTAAAATGCTTTCTGAGAGTACCATGCTTTATCCTGATTTCAAACTGTTTAGCTTTCATTTCTTATTTTTTATTTTTTCAAAAAGAAAATTTTCTAATTGTAAGAAGTAGCTCGAACTTGAACCATATTTATTTGCAAATGTTGTAAAATTAAATAGTTATACTGTACTTTAAAGTAACTATAAGATTATGCAGATCTCAGTTAGTTTCTGAAATCTTGTTGATCGATATTGCTACTCTTATCCATGTATTTTTCAGAAACGATGGCTTAGAGGACAATTGTTGATGCTCTAATCCTCCAGTTTTTAGAAATAAGAATGATTGCAACAATTCCTTCTCAGAATTTCATCTTAGTTCATCAGGAGGAAAGAGATATGGCTTTATACCTTCACACCTCAAGAGAGTTGATGGAATTATGTCCTTTCTATGGGAATTAAAAATTTGATTTCTTATACTTCTTATAAGTAGGAATAGAGCAAAATAAAAAAAAAATAAAAAACCAAGTTGAATGGTTTTGTAGTTCTGCTCAGCACTCCTAGACTGTTGGCAAGAATTTTAACTATTACAGAAAATGTTGTAGACATGCAGATGTCACGGTATGCCATTGGAAGTCTATGGAAGAAAAGGGATAAAGGAACCTTCCTGCGCAGTCACCGGGCATATTCTGGAAACCTGTAACGTGATCGAAAATTCAACAAAAGTTGGAGAGAAAACAATCCTGGTTCTGCCGTCAACCCAGTGCCTTACCAAGCCCCAACAAAGTTCTTCACCAATTAAATTTGACATTGTACAAAGAACCAACTTGGGAACTTTATGCGAAAGTAAGTTGGCTCTGTAGCTCATCATCTTATCAATTACTCTCCCATCTGTCCTCCCCATTGACATGTTTACGATTTGGGAATTTGCCCTGAATTATCAGGGAATGTATGCTGATATTTAGCATTTGTCTGATACTTTCCTGTTCTGGTGCTCCACTATCCATGTCGTGAAAGAAGAATCCTGACATTAGTTTACAATTCTTACCCTGTTGACTGCTATGATTCTTCCAAAAATAGTATTCCAAGTTATGATTCTTCCAAAAATAGTATTCCAAGTTATGTACCAATATTGATTCTTTTTGAAGACTAGACCCTGTTACATATAGGCTTATAGACCCTGTTACAAAGGATCATTAACAATTGGTTATCTTACGCACTTCAATTTTATAATAAAAAATCCATCCTGCCTCCCTTTGAGTTGACTTGAAGGTTATGGGTTGGTGAGTTTTCTGACTAACCTGGATCATGACAGAAATAATAAAGCATCATATACTAATGCTTGCCCTTACACTTAAAGACTGGTGGACATCTTTAATTTTCCTCCCCACCTTTAATTTGTATCATCAATAAAAAGTAGTCAACTAGATCTTTCTGGAATCTATTTGTCCTAAGTTTTGACAGTTTGATGTAGGTATTATTATGGGAGCCTCCTATGTTGTGGTTCCATCATCTTTATCTGAGTTAGAATCTGCTTCAGCTGGCCCTGATCAGTTTGATTTGAACGCATTAGGTGCATGGAAAGACTATCTCTACTTGTTTGTTTCAATGTGGTTTTGGTTATATATCTCAATGAAATCACCTTATTATTCCTGCGCCCCTGGTTTCAGATAATACTGATCTTTTTTTATTCCTTCTTTATTTGATAGCTTTTCAAGGACTTTGTGGTGCTCTCCACTCACTAGATCAAGGTTTGGTTTGCCTTTCGAATTGGAATATGGAGACCTTAAAGGAATGCACTTTCCCTTCCTATTATATTCTTCAACCGTCACACAGTGGATCAATGTTTCTTAGGGTAACAATCGAATCTCTCCTTTGACATATGGAGTATTTGTTTTTCTTTGTGTAATGACAAACGTCTTTTCTTACCAACGATTTTGTGTTTTATGTATTTCTTTATTTTTATTTAGAATCTATTCTCATGTTCAACTAGTAGGGGTGCATCACAAAATTTTGGTTTTTGTTAATTTATCTCTGAATTATTAAGGGAAAATTGCAGCGTCTTGCTGGCTCTGAGGAAGTTTTGTATGTACCAGACATCAAAACTTTAATTACCGATCCTGTTAACAATGAGATTCAGAGCTCTATTTTAGTCTCATTGGAGAAGGTTGGTCTGTCTTCAACTAATTCCTTATTTGCATCTTTATATTTTTATTTATATCGAAAAATGTTGTGATTCTTATATACCAGATCCGTTTCTTCGATTACAATATAGTCTGAGGAAGTAGTAAGATGAAATTTATGATAGCCTTTTCAAATAATTTCTTCATGGGGTCTAAAATATTTTCTTTCTAACCTTCAGGTTGAACTAAAAGATTACAATCCGTTGATGCATGAAAGAGGCCTCCACCAAAAACTGAACGTTCTGGTGAAAGAAAGCTTGGAGTTCAGGTAGCAATCCTCTCATCTCCTTTGTCTATACATAGAATTTTATGTAATAAAGTTTTCACATCAGCCAAGCTGGTCATGAATCTGATGTCATTCTAATAAACTCCTTAAAACTACCCAAAGGAATCAAAATCTTTATGGCTCGATTCAGCAATATGTTCTTTTTGGTCTTCTTTCTTTAAGAATTAAACTATTCATTTTTTCACTTCTTCAAAGTACTTCTAAAATCTTAGTCAAATTTCTATAATTAAAAAAAAAAAAGAATTACGATCCCAACTATAGTACCAATCAAATCCATCTTGGTTTTCTGATAATTTCCTAGAGACAAAGATAGCACACAACATTGTCGCCTTCGATAATACTTGTGTCGCATTTCTGTGCCACATCCCCCATTTCTAGGCAATTTGTCGGGATCTCTTATCAAATCTTGTACGTCATTACATTAGATAAAAAATAGAGAAAAAAAAGTAACGTGTTGCCCATCTTCGGCATCATTATTTGCGTAGCCCTTAATTTACTTGTTGAAATTTGGATATAATGATGATTACTAGAGCTGACAAATGGGGAACTTTTTTGGTTTATATGCCAGCTCCTTAACTCCTACGGCAAAAGAGGCAACCTCCGGCAGTGAATCAAGCGGCCCAGATTGCGGAGTTGCTGAAACTTGGGAGCTGCTAGTTTCCCATGAATTCCCTGAAACATGTCCAGTTTATGTTTCCAAAGACAAATTGGATGGACTTTGTGTCTCAGTTCCAGAGGGCAACAGACAATTGGGTGTGAAAACGTCGAGAATTCTAGAGAGACTTGAAGTACCGAGAAAGAGAACCAAGGCTACATCTCCTAATACCCTTAGCATTGACTTGGTTGATTCAAATGCTCTAATGAAGCCGCTGACAGTGACAGGTACTCAAACTCAACTTATGAAACCAAATTTCAATAAACTCAAAAGAAAACGTCCATGACCAACCACCCCTCCCCCAAAAATAGACCTTTTTTTTTATAGGATGAATGAAAATGGAGAGCTTTTCTTCTCCAGCTCTTCACGCAGACAAATTCTGAGGTATGACTCAAATGATAATGTGATCCTTCATGCTGAAAATGTATGAGCTTTGTGGATATTTCTCAATAGGATAGTGAAGGTTTGCCTCCACACAAGTAAATGAGAGTTTATTCTTAGTTTCTGATGTGTTTATTTTAGTGAATAGAAAAAGAAGTGTTGGTTGGGCATACTTATTATTGCTTAATATAGATAGACAAATACAATAAAACCTTAGGCTCGATTGTAAGTCAAACTTTTAATTTTGTGTTTATCTAATCCATGTCGTTGTTAAATCGAGCATAACTCAACAGTAACGGGCACATATCTGTAATCAAGATCACACCCCCACATGTTGTACTAAAAAAAGAGTCCATGTTGTTAGCTCTCTTAGTTTTAACCTTTTGGTATATAGTTTTTTTGTTTTTGAAAATTATGTTTTTTTTATCACAATTTATTTGATATGTTTTCGTCTTAATTAAAAAACATTTAAGCTCTTAGCCAAATTCTAAAAACAAAAACTAGTTTACCTGCTTAGATTTTGAATACGTTTTCAAAAAAATATATATAAAACAAAAAATACATGAGTGGAAGTAGTGTTTACAAGTTTAATTTTCAAAAATAGAAAACCAAAACAAAAAACTGTTATCCAACAAGGTCTTTAAGGATTACAATTAAAACTCTCTCACGTGAACTTTAAATAATACACAATCTATGTGTCATGTGAGTGTCAAATAAATAAATGAAAGAGCTTGTTTTAATAGAAAAATGATAACTTAGACTTGTTTTAATAGAAAATTGATAACTTAAGGCCCGTTTGATAACCATTTTAGTTTTTGATTTTTGGTTTTTCTTTGTTTTTAGTTTTTGGTTTTCTATTTTTAAAAAACAAAAAACCAAAACATGTTTGGTAACAATTTTTAGTTTTTTGTTTTTAAAAAGTTGGAAAATTGAAAATGCATATTAGAGAGAGAATTTTATGTAGAGTAAAGATGACAATGGTGTGGGTGCGAGTGAGGATGCTCTCCCACATTCTCGTGCTCGTGAAAATTTTTAGTCTCCGTCTCCACCTCGTCTTGGGTCTGAGAGATGTTCTCGAGAAAAATTATCGGTTTTATAATTGTTTTAATTATTTTTAGAATTTAAGTATAAAAAAGTATAATAAATATATATTAATTATTTAAAAAATGGAATCGGGGATGGGGTCGGGATATGCATGCCCTATTTTTGGGACCCGACCCTACGAAAATTTTTGTCTTCCCCTAATGCAGAGACATGAAAATACAGAGAGATGTAAATAAACTTTTGGAAGATAAATTTTAGAGATATAAATACAAAGATTTAGAAAAAAATATAGTTAAAGAAAAGTTAAAAACAAAAAGAGAAAAATTTTAGAGAAAAATAATAAAGTCGAGAGGAAAAGATATATTAAAGAAAAAAAAAGAGAAAAATTATAGTGGAAACAAATTTAGAGATAAAAACAATATTCAAAATATAATTTTTAGAGAAAATAAATAAATATAAAGATAAATAAAAGTTATAGGGAAAAAAAATTGAATGAGAAAATAAAATATAATTTTCAGAGAAAAAATAGATTACGAAGAGAAAAAAAATTATAAAATATGAGATTTTAGAGAAAAAAAAGTTAGGAAAAATATTAAATTTTTATAGAGAGAAATGAAACTTGTCTGTTAGAAAAAAAATATAGAAAAAATTGGGGAGGGACAAATAATCATAAATATTCAAAATATTAAAATTTTAGAGTGAGAAAAATAAAGTTTGTAGAGAGAAATTTAGAAATAAAAAAATTTTAGAGTGAGAAATAAATTTTTTTAGAGATGAATATGAGAAAGGAAAAAAAAGTTGAGTATTAGAAAAAAAATCAGATCTTGAAAAACAAAAATCTGTTTTTGGAAACTATTTTTTTTTTTAATTTACATAGAATTTCAAAATGATTTTTGAAGAACAAAAAACAAAAAATTGACTAAAAATTTTGTAAAGTACAAAAACCAAATATACTACCAATTTGAGTTTAGCTCAACTAGTTAAAATTTTATACAAATACAATACTAATTGAAATTCGAAGGACTAAACTTCCATAAAGTTTAGGGACCTAAAACTTGTGAAGGTGTTAATATATATATATATATATAGATACATCTTTGAAAATTGATATAAGTAGATAAGTTCTGTTCGTTTTGTATTTTGAGCTTCATGGAAATATATAATTAATGCATAGAAAGTGAAACCAATTTGGAATTTATTGCACGAAAAGGAATTGGAGTTCAGGTTTCGTGCAAGATATGTTCAAATTTAATAACCCAAGATTTATTTAATTAGGTTAAATCGGTGAGGTTGAATAATACAGAGGTTCAAAATTACCTCAACTTTTTTACCTACTTAATTTTGTGGCTAGGATTATTGTGTCCTTCTTAGTTTGGTTGAAAACTTTTACGGATTGATTTCGAGCAATTTTATAATTTAATTTTAAAGATGTATTAATTCAACTACTTATTTTATTTTAATTTTTAGTACAACGAGTGGGAGTGGGGATCGAACTCATAATCTTGGTTGGAGATATATGCCTCGACAATTCCACTCCTTATTGAAGTTTAGGGTTAAATTTGACGAAATTAAAATGTATTAAATAATGCTAATCCGAATAAAAATAACCTTTTCTTTCTCTGGATTTTGTAAGTTATTATTGAAAATGAGATCTATCATTATGACTTAGGAGAAATAATGTCATTAAAAAATGATCTGATTTAGGAATAAGTTTAAATAATATATTTTCATGGTGTTCATTTTGGTTCATGTAATTTCAACTTTTCTTCATTTTAGTTCTTGTACTTTCAAAACGCCAATTTTGGTCTTTGTACTTTTGAAAATGTATCATTTTGGTCTTTATTTGCAAAATTTTAACATAAATTTTATACGCAATGAAAACTTTTTAATACAAATATAGAGCTACATTTTAAAAAAATTAGTAAATTTGGTAAGTAAAATGTCATGTTAAAGTTATGATCCAAATAAATGAGATAATAATAAAAATGAAATGACCAAAATGATAAATTTTTAATAGTAAGTTGACCAAAATGAACGTTTCAGGAGTATTGAGATTAAAATGAATAAAAGTCGAAAGTTTAGAAATCAAAATAGATACTTTCAAAGTATAAAAACCAAAATGAATCAGAACCGAAATTACAGGAACCAAAAGGGTATTCAAATCTTAATAATGTGTTCTAACATCTCCCCTAAATGAGAATTAGATGCGTTCATAACAACCTCCCCTATTTAAATCTAAACTTACTTTGAGTTTGGGAGTGAGGGTAGAATTACCATTCAAGTGAGATTTAAAAATCAATTTAAAGTGATTTTAAACTTTCATAAAATCAAATTTTAAAATTTTCAAACATCATCCATGAAAAGATAAATGATTTTGAAATGGCAAAAATGTATATATATATATATATATAGGGGATTCGAACTCACAACCTCTTTGTTGGAGGTATATGGCAATTACCACCGAGCTATGCTCGTTTTGGCAAAAATGATATTGGTCATGCCAAAATCACTCCCAAACACACCCTGACACATTTGATTTCTAGTTAATTTAGATAGTACATGGTCTCTTCTAAAATGTAGATCCAATTCTGCCTTTTTAAGTGAAATACAAGATTGGTTATAACTGTAAGAGAAAGGAATAATAACATTGTCTCACCATATTAATGAAAGTTGCTAGGAATTTAGTTTCAATCAAATAATTGAAACTAGCTTTCTTCATCAATTGGTGTTCAAACTATGTGCTAGATTTTGCTACAATATGTAGTTGCTTTCTTGATTACCATGTGACTAATGTGTTCTTAAAGAAAGATGTCATGGGATAACGAAACCGTAGATGGAGCTACAACAAACTGAATGTCACATTGTAAGTTGAGGGCGTGTACGTTACCTAGAGTTACGTTCGTTTAGAATATTGGCTTAGCCAACCTTAAATGGGAAGAGTGATTGTCTAGGTTGAGTTTGTGATGTTGCTATCAATCAATCCAAGTCAGGTGAATGGTCGATTATTTTGTTCATATATCCACACTACTGTAGATAGGGCGTTGTGCATACTTAATGGTAGCTCGATAAGTTATAGTTACGTTTTGTAATAGTGTATCCATACTTTTCACATAATCGAGTTGAAGTTTCTCGAAAATCTCATGGTTTTGTATTTTATTAATAATTGTTCTCACTTCTATACTAAGACTCTCCCAATTTGGAACTTTGTTTGCACTGATGCAAAAAATTTGAAAAATCAAGAAACCATTTCTTTCTTCAAAATCTTATAAACTTCTTTTTAGATGATACAAAACTAAAGAAAATTGACAAAATAAATACAATTGTGATCTTATTCATGGTACACATTTTAGATCTCTTTTTAACAACACAACAATACTAAATACTAATACTAAATACTAAATACAGTTAATAATAATTTACAATTCAAATAACTACTCAAGACCATGAGAATTATACAATTGCTTGAACCAAAATAACTCATATAAGACAATGAATGGTACAATGAGAAGTTTAAGAAGTTTAAGAGCTCGTTTAATATTGGTTTGTTCTTTGTTTCTCGTTTTCAATTTTTGACAAATATAAATATTTGATAATTATTTTTGTTTCTCGTTTTTCTTTTTTTTTTTTTAAGTTTTCAAAATTATATAAAAATTTTAGAAATAACAGAATCAAATCAAATTTATTGGTGATGTTACCAATCTTTTTTTTCAAAATATAAATAAAAGTATTATTTTGGGTAATTGCGAAAAATAGGCTCATATTTAACTTTTAAACTTTTAGGACTTTTTAAAGTGAAAGTACAATGTTCACTCCTAAATGTAAAAAACCCGCCCAAAACAATTAAAACCTCTCTTTCAATCTCATATTCTCTCTAGTTTTTGAATCTCACGTCTCTCCATCCACGCTTTCTTGTCTCTCACTGCTCTAATCTCACTCTTTCACTAGTTCCTCTCAACCCCACAACCCCATTTAAATTTTAGAGAACGAGAAACTAGAAACGATATGTATAAAAGAAAATAGTTAACAAATATAGTTCGTCATTTATTAAAAAAGATGAAACGAGAAACAACAAACAAGAAATAGAAACATCACCAAACAGGCTCTAAAAGAGAGTATCGAAGACAGACTCGTTAAAATCAGATAAGACCATGTTGTTTTGCCACAAACCTAAGAAACATGAATTCAATTTCACGTCCCTCCATCGATGCTTTCTTGTCTCTCACTACTCCGATCTCACTCTTTCACTAGTTCTTCAACCTCACAACCTCATCGAAATTTTAGAGAACGAGAAATCATAAGTGAGTATCTTTTTTAGTACAACATGTGGAGGGTGGGGATCGAACTCACAACCTTTTGATTGTAGATATATACCAATTACCACTAAGCTAGGTTCGCTTTGACCAGAAATGACTTAAACATATTATAAAAAAAATCCAATAAAAACAAAAAACAGTTAACAAATATAGTTCGTCATTTATTAAAAAAGATGGAATGAGAAACAAGAACAAAAAATAGAAAACCACCAAACAAACTCAAAAAAAGAGAGAATCCAAGAGATAAAACCATGTTTGGTTGTTTTTTGCAATGAACCTAAGATACATGAATTCAAGACATGGTAAAAAAAGAAAAAATTGGACCACAAAAATTACAAATAAATAGATAATAACACTTGAAGCCATTTTAGAAGAGGAAAGTAAAACATAGTCCACAAGAATTGAAAAGTGAAAATTGAGAGAGAGAGAGAGAGAGAACAAAAGTAGGCTATGTATGATATTAGTTAAAATCACATGCATAGTTTAAAGGTTAACCCAAGGGTTGGGTTAAGCTAACCATATGGGTTGGTTAATTGGAGGCCCAGTGTCCCAATTTCTGTAGGGAATGGTCCCCTAAAAAAAAGCCCAAAAAGTCACCCAAAACCCTCTCTCTCTCCTCTGCTTCTTCTCTCTCCTCTGTATAAATATATTCTCCAAACCTTCCCACTATCCTGTACAGTCACTCTCTCACTCCTCTGCACTTCCATTTTCTCTCTCTTCCGCCATCATCAGCGGTTGCAGAGTGGAACCCAATTACTGCACTTCAATTTCCAACTCTACACCGCAGTTCGTTATCTAACGGTTTTCTTTTTTGTCCCAATTCTTCCCGATTTGCCCTCTCCGATATCATGATCACCGGCAAGGATTTGTACACTGTCTTGACCGCGGTGATTCCTCTGTACGTCGCCATGATTTTGGCCTATGGCTCCGTTCGTTGGTGGAAGATCTTCTCGCCCGACCAGTGCTCCGGCATCAACCGATTCGTCGCCATCTTTGCTGTGCCGTTGCTTTCTTTCCATTTCATTTCCACTAACGATCCGTACGCTATGAACTTCCGGTTTGTTGCGGCGGATACTCTGCAGAAGATCATTATGCTTGCTGCGCTCACAGTTTGGGCCAATTTCACCAAGAATGGGAGTCTCGAGTGGTTGATCACCATTTTCTCGCTCTCTACGCTGCCGAATACACTCGTGATGGGGATTCCTCTGCTGCAGGCTATGTATGGCGGTAACTCTGGGAGTTTGATGGTTCAGGTCGTTGTGTTGCAGTGCATTATTTGGTATACGCTTCTGCTTTTTCTGTTCGAGTATCGTGGAGCGAAGATTTTGATTATGGAGCAATTTCCTGAAACTGCTGCTTCCATTGTGTCGTTCAAGGTTGATTCGGATGTTGTTTCGTTGGATGGGAGGGATTTTCTTGAGACGGACGCGGAGATTGGGAATGACGGCAAGCTTCATGTGACGGTCAGGAAATCGAACGCGTCTCGGCGGTCGTTAGGTCCGTGCTCGCTCCCGGCGTTGACGCCTCGGCCATCGAATCTCACCGGAGCGGAGATTTACAGTCTCAGCTCTTCCAGGAACCCTACGCCGCGAGGTTCGAATTTCAACCACGCGGATTTCTACTCTCTGATGGGATATCAAGGACGGCACTCGAATTTCGGTCAGCCGGAGTTGTATTCCGTTCAATCCTCGAGAGGTCCGACGCCGCGGCCGTCGAATTTTGAGGAGAATTGCGCTGTTCCGACGGCTAATTCTCCGAGGTTCGGGTTCTATCCAGCTCAAACGGCGGCGACGACTTACCCGGCGCCGAATCCAGAGTTCACGAAGAGCGGGAAAACACAGCAGCCGCAGGCGCCGCCGCCGCCGCAGAATGGTGGTCCGACGAGCAAACCCAGCCATGACGCGAAGGAGCTTCACATGTTCGTGTGGAGCTCGAGCGCTTCACCAGTTTCAGAAAGCGATGGCCTCCACGTATTCGGCGGGTCCGATTTCGGAGCTACTGAACAAACTGGGCGTTCCGATCAAAACGCCAAGGAAATCAGAATGTTCATCGCCGATCACCCGCAGAATGTGGAAAAGAAAGGTACAAACCAACCATTAAAGAAACACGAACAAAATCCAAATCACAAGGCTTATTTAATTATGTTTCTGATTGTGATTAAGCAGTTCTTGAAAGTGAGCGGTTCAGAGGGGAAGAGTTGAATTTCGCAGGAAGAGCAGAGGTAGACGACGAGAAAGAAGAAAAGGGCCCTATTGGTGGACTTCATAAGCTGGGGTCCGCCGCCGCCGCCGCCGCCGCCGGAGCTCCGGAGAGTGGGGCGGCGAAACAAATGCCTCCGACGAGCGTTATGACCCGTCTGATCTTAATCATGGTGTGGCGCAAGCTTATTCGAAATCCAAACACGTACTCAAGTCTCATTGGCCTTGCTTGGTCTCTTATTGCCTTCCGGTACTGTGTTTAATTAAAGCCATTAATTTTGGATGCATTTTTTTATGTCTTTGTGATTTCGTGAGCATTCAGTTAACCCTTCTGTTTGAATCTTCTTTGTATGTAAAATTGCAGTTGGCATGTGTCTATGCCCAAAATAATTGAGAAATCAATCTCCATTCTGTCTGATGCTGGCCTTGGCATGGCAATGTTCAGCTTAGGTGAGTCATCAATCTGGTTTCGGTTTACAATGCTTTTGATAACGTTTTTGTTTTTTATTTTCTGTTTTGGATAAGCAAAAATATATTCATCATCAAACCGGGACTAATTGATTGATTTTTTATCTTTTGGCCCCGAGAAAAAGTGCTCATTTTTGGTTTGGAGCCTTTCAATAATTGGTTATTGTAGTAGGCTCACAATATGTTACTGCTAGATTTTTATGTACCTTTATGGTATGTTAGGGTTGTTTGATGGGTTCTTGTTTTAGATAAAGAAAAAAGGAAAAACAGAATTGTTATGGAATGGACATAATCAATTAGTTTTTACCTTTTGACCAGAAAAAATGTGACCATTTTTGGTTTGGAGTTTTTCAATTATTGGTTATATATCTTTTAAGTGTAGGCTCAAATATGGTGTTGATTCAAAATTTTCTTTGAGTATTGTTTGATTTGTGATGTGTGGATTTTTTTGCTTCAATTCCAAATTAAATTAGGCAGATATTAGGTTGGTGTTATTGTCTACTCTGTCTGAAATTATGGCTTGGTCCTTGCTTGCCCAACACCAACTCAGAACCATCCATTTGCTTCTCACATTCTCTGTCACAAACAAAATCCATAAATTTTTTTATCTTCTTCACTACAAATATATCTCTACCACCCAACATGTGGGCCCAATCCTCAGTGTCTGTGGTGTTTAAGTTCCCTGTGGCCATCTTTTGCTTATGATTCTTCTGCTGTCCCGTTTACACTGTGAAATGAATCTCATTAAATTCAAAATTTTATGGTCCAGACGATTTTTTAATCTCTCTTTTGGTTTGTTTCTGAGGATCAGTTGTTCGTTTGTTTTTTTTCCCCCTCCAAGGTATATTCATGGCTTTACAACCGAAACTAATTGCTTGTGGCAACTCCATTGCTTCCTTCGCCATGGCGGTGAGGTTCCTCACCGGCCCGGCTGTGATGGCGGCCGCTTCGGTTGCTGTTGGTCTGCATGGCAACCTCCTCCGCGTCGCCATTGTTCAGGTACTTCAACTTATGTTTTACGTTTGAAATTTGACCAACCAAACTGATATATATGTGACATTGCAAGTGATTAAACCTATATCTTGATTTGATCCTTGCAGGCCGCATTGCCCCAAGGAATTGTTCCCTTTGTTTTTGCTAAAGAGTACAATGTCCACCCTGCCATTCTTAACACCGCGTAAGTCCATGAAATACGACTTTCGACTTTCAACTACTTAACACGACTAACCATAAATGAGAGTAGTATTCATACTTCTATATATTAGTTGAAATTACTTTTGGTCTTGTTCTAATTAGCATTGATAATTACTTGTTGGGTATTGTGCTGATTCAAAAAACGGATGAATCTCATATGTGTGCTACAGAGTCATATTCGGGATGTTGATAGCACTGCCGATCACCCTCGTCTACTACATCCTTCTCGGGTTGTAATATTAGGAAAAACAGCAAAAAGTGAAGAGAAAATTATGAATTGCTTCCTTCAAATGCTGCAACTGGATGATACCCAGAAAGAAAAAAGGAGGGTTCCAAAATCTCCGGGGGGATTGATTAGTGGGTGAGTGGGACCAAAGTTTCAATACAAAATCAGACTAGTAGAAGAAAAAAGGACGACAGCAAGCAAAATAGAGTCTTAGTTAGGTGCTGCAGAAATGGCAATCAATTGGGGAAACATTGAAGAGGAAATCAAGGAAATTGGTCAAAAACTCTCTCTTTCTCTCTTCTGTGTGTGTGTGTGAGTTATATTATTGGTGTTTTTGGTCAATGATTGTCCTTTGAATTTGATTGGTCCAACAAATTATATGGGGGTTTGTCGTCTTGCTCTGATTTGTAAATTTACAGAGCACTCTTTTCCTTTGGCAAAGATAAGAAAGAGATTAAAAGTAGTTTCAGCATCATACACTACAATACAGTGTCGTTGTGGGTTCTCGGAAAAAGAAAGAGCAAAAAAAAAAAAAAAAAAAAGAGGATGAGAACAATGGCATCTTTTAAAGCATCTGCTCCTTTTTAACTTGCTGAATTGAAAACAAAGTTTGAGAAAAAGCAAGATTTTTGGATTAATACTTTCGAAATTATTCTCAAAATATTTGTTTTAGTTCTCGAGCTTCTAGGTCTATTCTATTTTAACGATGTTTGGTATTTTGCTGTTAATTTTTTTTAATAGATATGAGGACTTTAGAATGTGTATTGCTACGTTGATGTGAGCATGTATTGAAATCGCTCAGCTTTTGAGATAAGGTAATAAGTGGGTGATGACTACGAGGTGAGTTTGGGATGCCCTCTTGTTGTCCTTGATCTTGGAGGGAATTTTAATCATGTCCCGTCCAATTTACGAGAATTGGGGTTGGAAAATCTTCGTACCAAAAAATTCAAATTAAAAAATATTTTAAAATATATCAAAATTATATTAGAAAAAAGTATCCACAGCAATAATATTATGGAATTTGTATCTATATATATATATAAAGAACAAAAAAGAAAAGATAAATCAGTCTTGAAACCTCTATCAATCTATTACTGATAGAAAATATCATTTATAAACGTCTATTACTAATAGATTATAATACTAACAGTATATAAGACATGTATCACTAATAAACTATATAGTGATAAATGTTTGATATATCATTAATAACAGTTTGTTAGACTATATATTATTGACAAAATTATGTCAATGATAGATTATGCAATTAATAAAATGTTTATGACTGATAGAATACGATATCATTGACATAGCGCTTGGTACTCGAACATTGGTTCGAGGTATTTTCTCTACCCCTTCTTACCCTGAAAAAGTAGGGGCACATTGCGTCTTTGAACCGATAACCATCTTTCGGCACGGGAATGTAAATAGAAAACATCGCTTGGGAAAGCCTCACGGCCTGGTGGTTGGCGTGACGAAGTGCGGAGATCATTTCTTTGTCGGACGAAATCGATTCAATCGGTTGCTCGCCTGCTTTTCCTTTCTCCTTATCCCTAGGGTCCGTTGGAGCTTCTTTCGCCTTCGTCTTCGGTTCATGGAATGGCTTTCTTAGTTACGCTGCGTCCTGACCGACAGATTATGTCAATGATAACCTATACCATCGATAAAAGTTTACCACTGATAGACTATGTTAGTGATAGACGTATATCAAGGATATAGTTTATCTCTAATGGACTAATAGACGTAGATGAGAGGTACATAAGCTTACAAAGGAAATCATGTTGTCCAAATAGGGTCACGATTTTTTTATTTTAAATAGCCATATTTGCAAAATCATAATCCTGTTTCTATATTTACAAATATGACAATGTAAATTAATACACATCAACACTTCAAATACCAACAAAATTATTTAAAAAAAAACAACTTCATAGACTAATGAAGATTTTGCCTGTCATTTGATAACTATTTCGGGCCGTTTGATAACCATTTTTGTTTTTGATTTTTTGGTTTTTCTGTTTTCTGTTTTTAGTTGTTAGTTTTTGGTTTTTGGTTTTTAGTTTTTAAAAAACAAAAACGATGTATGTTTGATTTTTTGCTAAAACAAAAATTCTATGTAGGGTAAGATGACAATGATGTGGGATGAGAGTGAGAATATTCTCTTCCATTCTCGTGCTCGTAAAAATTTTTAGTCCCCGTCTCCACCTCGTTCTTCTGTCGAAGAATCGAGATCCAAGTTAAAGAATTCTTATTTGATAGGGATATTTGCAAGAAAAATTACCGGTTTTATAATTGATTTTAATTATTTTTAGAATTTAAAAAATAAAAAAGTGTAATAAATATTTTTTTAGAATTATTATTTACTAATATAAATATTTAGTTATGAAAAATATTTAACAATTTATTCACAATTTAGTAAATATGTCAATAAAATATATATTAATTATATAAAAAATAGAATTGGGGACCGCATTGAGACATGCATTTCCTATTCTTAAAGTGCGGACCAATCTACTAGAGTTTTTTTCATCTCTAATGTAGTGCCATGAAAATATAGAGAGATGAAAAGAATCTTTTGAAAGATAAATTTTATTGAGATAAAGAAAAATATTTAGAAAAAAAATAGTGAAAAAAAAAATAAAGACAAGAAGAGAAAAATTTTAGAGAAAAGGTGTAAAGAAAAAAATTGTAGAAAGAAAAAGAAAAATTATAGCGAGAAAAAACTTAGAGAAAAAAACAAAATTCGAAATATACTTATTCAAGAAAATAAATAAATATAAAGAGAAATAAAAATTATAGTAAAAGAAAATTGAACGAGAAAAAGACGATATAATTCTCAGACGAAAAAATAGATTAGGAAGAGAAAGAAGAGTTATAAACAATGAAATTTTAGAGAAAGAAATGTTGGAGAAGATATTAAATTTTTAGAGGGAGAAACGAGAGTGATATGTTAAAAAAATAAAAAAAATACATAGAGATGGAAAATTGAGAGAGTGAAAAATAATGGTAAATATTTAAAATAATAAAATTTTAGAGAGAGAAATAAAATTTTAAAATGATATTTAAGGAGAAAAAAGTCGAGAAAAAAATTTGTTAGAGATAAATATGTTAAATAAAAAAAATTGTATT
Source organism: Momordica charantia (assembly GCF_013281855.1). Taxonomy (NCBI): domain Eukaryota; kingdom Viridiplantae; phylum Streptophyta; class Magnoliopsida; order Cucurbitales; family Cucurbitaceae; genus Momordica; species Momordica charantia. The sequence goes on along the minus strand of NW_028275167.1, from coordinate 23,007,180 downwards.
AAAAGCGAGATACTCTATTTTGTTTTTGAAATTTACGTAGGATTTCAAAATGATTTTTGAAACAGAAAACATAAATTGAATTGATTATGAACACCATGTTTTTCAAAAACTAAAAATCAAAAATAAAAATAGAAAACAAAATGGTTATTAAACAAGTGTTTCGTTTTTTTGATTTTTTAAATATTGAATTGTTTGATAATTAATTTAGGCTTCGTTTCATATCTATTTTGTTTTTTTAATTTTTTATTTTAAATTAAGACTATAACTCTATTTGTACCGTAGGATTCTTAGTTCTGTTCTCCATTTTTTTTAATAATATATAAATTTAAAATCTAAGTCAACCTTTCAAAACTAAAATATATATATATATATATTTTTTTTTTGTTTAAAAAATAGTTTTTGTTTTTAAACGTGCTAAAAATTCAAATGTGTTTTTGTAAAATTTGAAAAAAGATATCAAATAAACTGAGAGAAAATAAGTATAATTAAGTTATTATTAGACATTATGTCAGTTTATTAACAATTTTGTTTTTGATTTTCTATTTATGAAAATTAAACTTATACACGACATCTCCACTTATCTGTTTCTTTGTTTTGTTATCTTGTTTTTTAAAATATTTTCAAAATTAAGTCAAATTTTGAAAACTAAAAAAGAAAAATAGTTTCTAAAATTATGTTTTTTTTTAAATTCGGCTAAGAAGTCCAAAACATGTAATAATTTGACTTAACTTTTCTTCTCTAAGATATTTATCCCTCTATAACTTCTTAGAAAACAAAAAATTAAAAATAGTTATCAAACATATTAAAATTACAAAAAAAAATAATTAAACATCTTAGCTTTCATCATTTAAAAATAGAAAACAAAATATAAATGTCTGTCTAATAACTATTTTATTTTTGAAAATTAAGTTTATAAACACTAAAGTGATGTGTTCGATTGTTCTCTAATGATCTCTATTTTTAAAATGTTTTCAAAATCTAAACTAAAACTTAAAAATAATAAAAACTAGATTAATTTTTTCTTTTAAAAAATTGACTAAGAATTCAAAGGTTGAAAACATATACCAAAAAGTCAAAAACATTGTGAGAAACAAGAATAATTTTTAAAACGGAAAACTATAAACATAAGCATTTTCAAACAAGGCGGGAGGCTTAATTTAATAATGATTTTTATTTTTATTTTTATTTTTATTTTTATGTTTCTATTTTTTTTCTAAATTTCTTTATTTGTTTTTTTCTTCTTTTTACCATTTTTACGACACAATTGAAATTCAAATAAGTTTTTTAAAAATGAGCTAGTGATTTTTTTTTCCTGCCTTTAAAAATTTAAACTATAACACTACTTTCACCGATGTATTTAATTGTGGATAAAAGTATTTTGAAAATATAAGCAAAATTTTGAAAAAAGAAAAAAGTGGTTTTTTAAAAACTTAATTTTGTTTTTTAAATTTGGCTGAAAAGTTAAATGTGTTTTTAAGGGGTGTGAAAAGATACTAAATAAATTTTTAAGGACTTTTTAAAACATGCAACTAAAAGTCAAATGATTTCAGGACGGAAAAAATAAATACATTTAAAAGTTTCCAAATAAATATTATTTTTAAATACCATTTTAATTTGTCTATTTTCGTTAGTGGTTCATTTTAACCTTTTTAAAACGTATAGTTTTGGTTCCCATAATTTAAAAAAGTGATCTTTTTTTGTCCCTACACTTTTATTTTTATCTCGATTAAAATTTTAACATGACACTGCACACACTAACATTTTTGAAATGCAGCTATAAATTTGCATTAAAAGATTTTTATTGGGTATAAAATTTGTACTAACATTTTGTAAATAAATCGAACCAAAATAATCACTTTTAAAGGTACAGAGACTCAAACAAGTGTTTTGAAAGTAAGAAAACTAAACTGAAAATGACGTTAAAAATACATAGACTAAAATGAACCAAGTACAATCGACTAAAACGGTATTTAAACCCATTAAAAAAAGAAAGAGAGAGAGAAGAATAGGAAAGTCAGAATCCACTTTATTTATTTTTTACTTTTTTGTTTTTCACTTTAGGATGAGCCCACTAAAGAAACTACACTTGTATATTAATTCCTTCTACCAAAGTCAAGGGGGGCTTCACCAAAACCAGTTTGTTTGGTTGGTTTAACAACTTTTTTTGTACAACAAAATTTGATGGGACCTTTGCTAAGATATGCATCTTTCTTAATCATAAGTCAGTAGGGTTATGTTTTTTTCTTTTTTCTTACCACATGGTTTGATCATTTGTGGGCAACTACTTGTGTTGTATAAATCAATATGTTACTACTCGAGATATTTGAAACACGGTTCTTTTTTTGGTCTAGCTTGTATGAGTAATGACTTATGGTTAGACGAGCTCATGTTTGCTTAGGACAACTTGACTGAATAAGGTGTAAGTAATTGCTTGAAAACTTTGTTTAGTTTGGGGTCTTCTCTAGCTCGCCATTACGGTGGTATGCCTTTATTTTTCTCACGAGCTTAATATGACGTGACATGTTTTACTTCTATGATTCATGATGTGATTTTCAGTTCTACCTGTTAAAGATCTTTTAATCATTAGCCTTACTCTTCTAAACATGGTCTCTACATATTTTAAAATTGTTTTTACAAATATCAAAATTAGTCTGAATAGTAAATTTTATGCAATTTTCCTTTTCTTGCATGGCGTGTGTGCGTGCATGTGGGTATGTGTGTGTTGTCTTCCTATAGATGAATAGAAGAAGCACGATCTAACACTCCAATATGCAAGACACATTTGTCAATATGAATATAACTTAAATGGGTAAGATACCGATTACTATATCTCAAAATTCAATGATTCGATCCCATCATTGCAATGGTTGAACTAAAAAAAAAATCAAAAAATATATAAATAATAACAAAAAATAATTGCAAGACTTTCAAGCTATATGAAGGTTTGTATTTTATCTCATCTCTAGATCTCTTATTTGGAAAATTATTATTATTATAAAATATGATGTTTTGAGTTTTTAGAGTGTTTTTTTTTTTCCTCATTGTTTACTTAAATTTAGTTTTAATTGCTGATTTGAATGTAACTCAACCTGTTAAGGCATAAAATAACTGTAGTGAAGTCATTGAACTAAAAAAAAAGTTCACAGAAAGTATTTATTTAAAATAAGAGACAATTAAATGATTGAACTCATGACTTATTGGTTTAAAGCACATGCCAATTACTGTGGAGCTAAACTCATGTTTGGAGAGATTTTTTTTTATTACTAACAAAATTAATTTTTGATGATGGTATTGTAGTGTTTTACCAACTTTTGAGTGAATTTTAATCTTTGCCTATTTGCAAATATTCATTATTCTAAAAGATATTGCACATCTAAAATATTTTAAATAATAATTACAAATATAGATATATATTTTTTAAAATAGAACTAGCAAATGATCTTGATAAACTTAAATAATGGTAACCTGTGTGCTTTCAAACCTTAACTGTTGAACTAGGTTCAAGTTAGACACTAAATTTATTACAATTAAGAAGTTATATTAATACGTTTGTTGAAGGCTAAATAGCCCGAAATTAGGTCTCTTCAACCTAAGAAAAAGATGGGAAGAAAAATTTGGGTTGGATGGACCAATGATTGTAAGTTTGTAATGTTGGATAAGAACATGTAAGGCTAAGCTTTCTCTTGTACTATCCTTTGCCCACCTCTTTATTTTATTTTCTTTATACGGTTGCTTTCCTCCTATCCTTCCAAATTTATAGTAAGTTTAGAATTCGAATAGTGAAAAAGTGTTTTTAACTTAATCACTCCTAAAGAATTAAAATTCATTAGTACTGCTAGACTCGACATCATTCTTAAATATATAGTGTCGATGGATGACGACAAATGGAAGTAGTATTTATACTACCTGTAATAACCTCGAAACTTTCTCCTTTCTCTCTTCCCTCTCTCTCATGCACGTGTCTTTATGTCAGTTGTAGTCATATGATTATAACATGATTAAAAGTACTTTTGTCACTATTAAAAAGTACTTATACAAAACAAATACAAAACAAATTCATCATGTTTCAAAGTAATGTATGAAAGTTTTTTGAAAATAGTTAAAAGCATACAACCACCTATCAAAATCACTTATATGTGTCCCAAGGAACCGTGATTAAAGTTTTTTTTTTTTTTAATTTTATAGAAACACCTTTTTTAAAAAAGGGTGTCATCAGTTCCAACATTTTTATAATCTATTTCTTATTATTATTTTCTTAACCAAACAGCATATTTACCAATTTGAAGATAATTTAAATGGTCAAAAGTTGTTTCTATCTCACATTTGTAATTTGTAATGTGATATTTGGATAATTTGATGAAAATTTCTTTAAATTATATATAATTTTTTAAAAAGTATTAATAAATTAAATAATTATTTCATCAATTTTTTTACTTATGACCATAATAAATATCAAATGAGATAAAAGTTTTGAATATTTTATTTTTTTGAAAATAATTTGCAAATAACATATTAATTTTCTTAATCTAAAATTTTAGAAAAACAATAAATAAGAAAGAGTAATTCCCAACACAATTTTATTTCCTTTTCGAAAAGAAAGAAAGAAATAAAATACAATAAAATAAGAAAGTACTTGCAAAACAAATTTCTACCCTTTTTTGCCCTTAAAATACAAAACAACGATAAACTAAAAAAATGAAAATAATAGAAAAAGTAAAGAACAAGGCATGTCATTCTGGTTTCTCATCTTCAAGAAACATAAGTCTAATTTGCTAGATTCTTTGTTTCTCATTACTCATTTTTAAGAAACGTTTCCAAAATTGAAAGAAAAAGAAATCAAATTTCTTGTTTCTCGTTCTTCTATCTTTCCAAATTTTTATTAGATAAAAAAATTATTTTATTATTTTTCACTTATAAAATGCATAATAAATATATATAACATAAAAATTTAAATATTTAGTTTGAAAAATAAATTTTCATTTAAAACTTTTATTTTTTTAATTTCAACTTTTAAATAATAAAGAAACAAGAATGATTAGTAAACCTATTTCTATTTCTTTTTTCATTAAAAAAAACAAGAAACAGCTACCAAACACAAATTTATTTTGCTTGATTGAAAAAGAGAAAATGAGAATAAAATAGAGAAAACTGGTGAAATGAGAAACAAGAAACATAAATGTAATCAAACATATCCAAAAAAACGTTAGCAAACTGCAAACTGATCATTTGACTCTCTCTTAGACTCTCGTTTAGTCCGCGTTAAGTAATGTACAACCATAGTACAATTTTCCACCTAAATTAATTTATTTATTCCATTAAAATTAAAATTTGTTGAAAATTATAAGCCAAGTTGGAGAGCAAATTAAAGGGTATAGCAATTATGAAGAGTTGTTTTTTAGGCCCATACATGAATGCTAGAGAATGAAGCCACACCTATTGAGAATGACTACTCATATATTTCTTCTCTCCCCCCTAACTTATCACTTTCAAACTCATTCTCATCTCTATTCATCCCTTTAAAAAAAAGATAGCAACCTTTTGATTATTGCCATGGCAATGGTTCGAGTTTGACTTCAATTTGGTCCCTATTCCTTTAAAATTAGTTTTGTTATAGTTCCTTTGTGGCTTTGATTAATCTTCCCAAAGCATTCTTGTCGTTATAGGAAATTGACATATTTTCTACGTATTATGACAGTGAATGTGGATAACGAAGTGACACTCAATTTGAGTGTTAGTATCGATGACAAAGGAACAATGAGGAGAATTGGGGTATTGGGTAAAGTCGTAAAGAGGAAATCGAGTTTGGAGATTGGGGTTTCAGAGATTAGAGTTTTTTTAAATATTGAAAGAGTGAATAATATGTGGACCTCATCTATAAGTTATGTTTAGATTCTTCAGACATTACTTTTAGTTTCACCCAAAAAGCTTCATATCAATGGAGATATTGTATCTCATGATCTTCATCCTTAGCTCATATTGGATTTTGTTTGTACACTTTTAAAAATATCGGTGGAAAAAGAAAAGAGAAAAAAAAAAGCTGCATTTGTACAAAAATGAAAAAGAAAGAAAGAAAAAGCTGATTGAGCAAATAGGGCTTAAAGTTTAAAAGGTTGCTTTTTGAAATTTATAGATAAAAAACCTGAAGGTCATTTATGAGAAAGCAAAAAGAAAAGAAAATTGACCTAAAAGGGTATTTACTCTTTCAAAAACATATTATTTAAATCATAGCAGAAATTAAAAGCTACAAAAGGTTTGTTTCCAATCATTTGCTTTTAATCTTTCACACTTGGCTAACATTTAAAAGTTTTTTTGAAAAAGTATAAAATAATATGGATAATTATTTGGAAAACATTTTATCTTTTCAAATTAAAATGATAGCTTGAAATATAATTATTGTAAAATGAATCTTCCATTTTAACTTTTTAGATTATTTGAACACACTTATCAAGATTATTTGGACTCCCATTACAATAAGATTTGAATAGATAAGTTTTTCTTCTTTTCCATTTTTTTTTGAAATGTCTGTAAATATGTATTTTTATATAAATAACTATAAATATAACATTTAAAAACTTATAGATAATTGATTAAATTGAAGAAGGATAATTTTTATATTTTTAACTCATGTGACGTGTGATAGTCGTTGTTTGTTGTTGATTTTTAGATGGTCGGAAGAGTAAACTCAGTTGACTTGTCCATATGAGCACAACTAACCTCTTTACGAGCATAATTGACCTCTTTCAGGTAAGCCTTATCGAGTCCTACAAGCTAAGCTAGTTCGGAGAAAGAGAAGAGGAAGAGGAGGAGTACAACTAAGGAAATATTTAAGAAGGAATCATTGCGCATGGGTGCATGAAGACGAACACTTTTTGATGCTTAAGTTCAGAGTTTATGTCAAGAGAAAAAACTAGTTTATAGAGATGTTAGACGTACCATAATATCAATTACGAGCAACTAATTTATCAGGAGTAAAGTTATCGTTGTGCTCACCCGCATTTGTATGCTAAGGGCACAATTAATAATAAGAGTCTATACTAGTGATTTTTTTCGAGCTATATTATGTTGGTTATAAACCACACGATCACAGTTGTATTACTAATTAAGCACCTAGTTTGTGGATGCCTACATACCTTATAATTAGGTAAATAGGTGTTCTTGAGACTTTTACTCGTGACAATAATCATTAATTAATATAAATCAGTGATTAACATCTGTATCGATTAAACGCGAGTGCTTTGATTATCAAGATAAAAAGTTAAAAGAGCTTTCGATTTCGGGTTATGAAAAAAAAAAGTTATTTTTCAACTATTTACTTATATTATTTTATTTTGATTTTGGCAATGCAATTAAATTTTAAATAAATTATTGAATGGTAATTAATTGTAAACTTTAATTGTAAACTTTTTACTACTTTTTAGTGCCTTCCATAATAGGATTCATTTGGAAATGAGATAATTAACGACTTGGTTTCAAACATATTTCTAAATTCTAATTAACTCCCACCTTTTTACTTTTACCTACCTCTCTTTTTAAATTTGAATTTACACATTTTTCCAACACATTTCAAATCGATCATCAATCCAACTTTCCAATCAAATCTAAACAACTCTCAAACATATCACTAATTCACTCAAATTATTCTTACTTTTTTACCTTTTTAATTTTTACTTAATTTGAATTTATATATGTGAATATTTCACATATATTTTTTAATTGTGTAATTAAGGACTAGATTGGATTAGAAATTATCAATAAAGCAAATTTCGAATCTTATTAGTTGTACTTTATACAGTATTAAAATACGAATGTTGCATTGAACATACTAAGATTACAATCATGGAGGTTGTAAGAAATTATAGATTGTAGTGACATAGTAGGAAGAAAACGAAAATAAAATAACCTTAAAAAAAAAGACATATTGACATTTCGTCGACATTTGGGTCGACATGTCGATATGTCGATGACATGGGAGAAAATCGACTTTTTCCCTGTGTCAATGTCGAGCATGCCGATGTGCGACGTGTCGCTCGACTTTTTGAACCCTACTTATAAATTTTATTTATTTTTTATTTATGTACTTTTTTTTGTAACAAATATATTTTAAAATTTTTCTTATTCAAATTTTGTTCCCACTGTAATTTTTCTCTCTTTCTATTTCTTTTTTTTCTTTAGCATACTTTTGTTCTCAACTTTACTCTCTAGAATTTCTATTTTTTATTTTAACTTTTCTCTCACTAATTTGTTTCTAACTTTTATCTAACTCTCTAAAATTTATTCTCTTTAAAATTTATCTTTCAAATTTTTTTTATCTCTTTAAACTTTTATTGACAAAAATTTTTGTAGGGTCGATACCCACTTTAAAAATAGAAAATGAATTTTCCACCATGCCTCGTCTCCCATTCTATTTTTAAATAATTAATATATATTTTATTAATAATTTTACTAAATTATGAATACATATTAATCTAAGTATTTATAATAGTAAATAATAAATTTTGGAGTAAAATAATATAAATTATATATCTTTATTATTTTTTATTTCTAAATTTTAAAAATAATTAAAATTAATGATTTAGTTTTTCTTGTGAAGATCCTTGCCCCCATGTGTAGATTCATGAACCTTCCCGAAATTAGAGAACCTGTAAGAGATGAGAATTAAAAATTCTGTGGAAGAGGGCATCGCGACTCTTAGTTGTCATCTCTAATATTTTACATAGATTTTTATCTCTAACGTGTATTTTCAATTTTTTAACTTTTTTAAAACAGAAAATCAAAAAAATAGTTATCAAACATATATTTGGTTTTTAGTTTTTCAAAAACAAAAAAAAAAAAAAAAACACTTATCAAACATATATGATTTCTGTTTTAAAAAACAGAAAACAAGAAAACCGAAAAACAAAAAATAAATGGTTATCAAATGGACCCTAAGTAATTGTAACAATGACTTAATTGAAAAAAAATATATCGAACACACAAACGATGAAAATAAAACTTCTAAAAACATTAGAGAATCAAACATTAAAGACTAAAACATATACTTCGCCTAACTTTAATCCAAAAGGTTTCAAAACTAAAAAAGTTAACAAGGGGACCGAAATCGGGTCCTTTTCAAAGTCTGAAAAAACTAGAACGAAATAAGTATAAAAGTTGACACATTAGGATATCTAAAGGAACAACCAACCAAATTAAAAGCATTGTTGATGTGTATACTGAGAAAAAGAAGAGATTTAATTTTATAGAGAGAAATGTTGACTGAATTCAAGGGCTCTTACAAAGCCACAGCTGCCTTTGGGGCGTAGGGGACCCTACCTTTGATTTGGGACACTACCCTCTACCAATCTTCCTCTCTCCTGCGTTTTCAATTATAAGAATTCCTTTGGCCTTTAATTCCATGTCTCAGTCCTTTGCTACTTTCCCACATGACCCAATATGGGCAGCCCTATACTTTAATTTTCCATTTGCTTCCTTTGTAACATCGTCTTTAAGGCCCTAACCCCACCCCTCCCTCTCTCTTCTTTGCAATAATTACTCTTCCAACCAAACCGAACAACTTATAGCCAATCGCGTCTCTAGATTTAACGATTAGGGTGTGCCTTGTACGTACGTGTTGGTTTTACATGCATGCATATCGACTAATTTTATGGGATAGTGATATCGTTGGACAACGTAAAGTGGCCGTTCGTGTGGTAGAAGAATGGAAGTCTTGAGAAAGTTTGAGAAACCGTACTTCAGACCTCAGTTGTGCCAAAGTGTTCGTAATCGTTCTCAACCGTTCACTTACTACAGCGGGACGTACTCGCTTGGATTTCTATGATAATGTTTGATAATCTTTTATTAGGTCCCACTTATCGACAGTATAAATAGGGAAGCAACCTCCATATGCAGATATTACGTTATTATTCTTGATGGCTTGCCTAGAGAAAACTTTAGATTCTACTAACTTTAGGGTCGGGAAGTTCTTTCTTCTTTTGTCCAAATCCTAGTCCACCACTGTTCTAGACATTAATTTTTTCATGACAACATTATGTTGTCGTGACACTTTCATCTTTGAAATGAACTCACCGTATAGAATGGGCCTTGGATGATTTCAATTGGGTTCTGACTTGTTGATATGTTGCACTCTTGAATCTAATTTAGATTAAGAAAGTGAGGATCTTGATCAATGATTTATTTTACTTTTTATAATCTAGTTTTTTTACTTTCTAGTACAATAGGTAGAGGAGCGAAAATTCGAACTCACAACCTATAAGTGTTTTAACCCATTAAACTATATATATTCAGGTTGGAATGAGTGACTCATTGGTCCAAAGCGACTAGAGTTAATTAAAATAGAGGAAATGAGTTCAAATCTCATGATTGACATCTATTTAGGATCTTAGCAATTCCTATATCTTTCTCGGCACCAAATGTTATAGGATTTTTACTTTTTGTGTATTTATCCAATCTTCATGGCAATGTATTTTGGCAGCAAAATATAAAACATTTTTATGAGAGATTTATTTCCTTTTATAACCAAAATTGCCGGCAATATATCAAGGGGGCACAGTAATTTAATGAGGGGATTTAGTGGACCGACAAATAATTTTGAGGTTGCTGTTTGGATTATTTTTGGGACAATGATGAAGTGCATCTCATTGATTTTTTAAAAAGATTTACATAAATAGTGTAGACAATATATATAATTTTCAATTTTTATAAAAATAGCATAATCTAGGGCTCGTTTACTTATTAGAAATTTTCTAGGATCCAAACGAGAACAATGTTATTTATTAAAAGAATCAGACTAGGAATCAAATATATAACAATTGCTAGAATAATTATTTCTTATTTCTAGCTAATTATAAATATATTAATTAAAAAGTTTGCTAATATTATTTTTTAACTAAAACGATAATATAATTTGTATAGTTCCGTAATGTAATTATCTCATATTACTCAAGAGATAATGCTTCTCATATTTCAATGTCAGCAGTACAAGTCTATTTAAAGACTGAAATATAACAATATTAACAAAATTATAACAGAAAATAAAGGTTACAACCACATAACAATATGACCGTTATTATCCCCCCTCAAACGATGCTCAACGAGACAGAAGTTTGGAACGAAGAAATTGTAACCGAAGAGTAGTATGAGCCTTGGTGAATAAATCAGCCAGTTGCTGATCAGTGGAAATATAACGAAGTTGAATATCCTTTCGTATAACTCGTTCCCGGACAAAATGGAAGTCAATTTCCACGTGTTTAGTTCGACCATGAAACACCGGATTGTGGGCAAGCTGTATGGCTGATATGTTGTCACACCATAATATAGGCTGCTGAGAGCTAAAAACACCAAGGTCTTTAAGAATCTGACGTAGCCACGATAACTCAGCAGTTGTGATGCCAGTGCCCGATATTCAGCTTCAGTAGAGCTTCGGGAAACCGTTGTTTGTTTCTTTGCTCCCCAAGAAATGGGATTAGAACCTAAGAAGATAACAAAACCAGTGGTAGACCTCCTATCTATAGTATCGCCAGCCCAGTCGGAGTCAGAAAAGGCATGGAGTTGTAAAGAAGCTGTAGGACGCCTTCGAAAAACTAAGCCAAGATCAACAGTACCATTTAAGTATCTTAAGATACGTTTAGCAGCAGTGAGATGATAAACAAAAGGTTTGTGCATATTTTGAGACAACTTACTGACCGAAAAGGCAATGTCAGGTCTACTAAATGTCAAGTAATGGAGGGCACCAATTAAAGAACGATAATTTGTAGCATCTTCCGTAGAGCATGGTTCCCCTAAATCAGAAGAGTTCACCAAGGCAAGTGGGGTAGAACATGGTTTGGCAGAGAGCATTCCAAACCTTTTAAGAATATCACGAGTATATTTAGTTTGATTAACCAATATACCACCAGAAGTATAGGTAATTTCCAGCCCAAGAAAATAATGAAGATTGCCCAGATCCGTCATATCAAACCGGTCTTTTAATAAGGAGATCAATGTGTTTATGTAGGAGGAACTATTTCCTGTTACAATTATGTCATCTACATAAAGCAGAAGGTAAGTAACTGAACCTCCAGTGTTGCGAACAAACAGTGATGAATCTACTAAGGAAGCAGAACAGCCAAGTGTGAGAAGATGCGATGTGAAACACTCAAACCAAGCCCTAGGTGCTTGTTTGAGACCATATAGAGATTTTAGTAATTTGCACACAGCTTGAGGTTGAGAATGATCAACAAAGCCTTGTGGCTGTTGCATATAAACTTCTTCTTGGAGTTCCCCATGAAGAAAGGCGTTCTTAACGTCAAGTTGACGAAGTTGCTATCCAAATTGAGCTGCTAGGGAAAGAATGATACGGACTGTGGGGTTCTTGACTACCGGACTGAATGTCTCATGATAGTCAATGTCCTCCTCTTGGTGATAACCTTTAGCAACAAGTCTTGCCTTGTAACGAGCAACACTCCCATCAGGATGTCTTTTGATTCGGTATACCCATTTACATCCAATGACATTCTTTCCGGAGGTAAAGAAGTTAAGCACCATGTATTTGATTTATAAGAGCAGAAAATTCCTCACTCATAGGTTGTTTCCAGACAGAATGCTTAGAAGCTTGAGTAAAGGAGGTAGGTTCTTCTTGACAAGGAGTAACAGTGGCTAGAGAAGTTTCTTCTTGAATATGCCGGATTTGCTTCTGGTCTGCATGGGATGAGAATTGAGGACAGAAGTGGCAGTGGTATTATTGCTCATATCAGGATGGTGTGTAGAATCAGGGGGAGGAATATTAGTCAAATTTTGTGAGATAATTGGGATATCACTTGGGTTAGGATAGGAAATGGCATGAAAAATAGGGGATTGAGATGAAGGACTAGTAGAAAGCATAGGATCTGAAATATTTTGAGATGAGTAAGTGGGAAGAGAAGTTGTATCAGGTAATGGATTGGGTGAGGGACAAGTTGTCTCACGAGGAACAATAGAGATAATAGGCAGGGGAACATGAGAGGATGATGGAAAAGGGTAAGATGTGGACACAGATGGCTGGGAGATGGCAAATGGAAACAAAGTTTCATCAAACAAGACATGACGAGTGGTATAAAGACGTCCAGTGCTCATGTTGTAACAAAAGTAACCCTTATAATCTAGGGGATAACCGAGGAAAAACATTGGGTAGACTTCGGTTCAAGCTTGTTTGAGTTGTATGGTTTTAGCAAAGGATAACACGCGCACCCAAAGGTTTTGAAAAAAGTATAGTCGTGGGGCTTATGAAATAGAAGTTTAAAGGGAGATTGTTTTTGAGATTGGGAGAAGGAAGGCGATTTATAGTATAGACAGCAGTGGCAAAGGCAAAGGGCCAAAACTTTGTGGGAATAGATGCGCGAGACATGAGAGTGAGGACCATTTCAACTAGATGTCTGTACTTACGTTCAACAACTCCATTTTGTTGAGGAGTGTAAGCACACGACTTTTGATGGAAGATACCACAATTTTGAAGAAATGAACCGAGAGAGTGATTGATGAATTCTCCACCACCATCAGTTCGAAGGACTTTGATATGGGTGTTAAGTAAATTTTCAATTAGACATTTAAAGGACTTAAAAACAGAGAAGTCACTAGACTTGAGAGACAAAGGATATAGCCATGTATATTTCAAAAAATCATCAACAAACGAGACATAGTAGTTAAAACCATTAATTGAAGTTTCAGGGGCAGGGCCCCAAACATCAGCATGAATCAATTCTAAGGGATACATTGAACAAGAAAAGGAAACAGGGAAAGGCAACTTATGCATCTTGCCATATATGCAATGTTTACAGAGACATGATTCAGGTTTACAAGATGTCAAGTGTAAGGTACGAAGAATAGTATTGAGAATAGTGTTGCTAGGGTGACCTAACCGGTTATGCCAGATTGTGTGAGAGACTTTTGTTCCAACATGAGCAACAGGTGAGCTTGAAAATGTAGAGCTGGATTTAGAAGGCGAAATAGGATATAGGCCATTGATGCTAGAGCCTTAGAAGAGAATCATGCCCGAAGATTTGTCCTGGATCATAAAACGATCAGAATCGAACACAACAATACAATTGTTATCCTGATATAGTTGATTAACTGAAAGTAAATTGGAAGAGATATGAGGAACATGAAGAATATTACGGAGAGCTAAAACACAGAAGAAGAGGGTTGGAGCACACCATAACCTGTATGAGCAATAGGTGAGGACTGACCACTTCCAACACCAACATTTTCATCCCCAGAGTATTCAGTTGGAGCAGTAATCTAACTTAGATCAACGGTGACATGAGCATTTTGCAGCTTGAATCTGCGAGCCAAGGAGAGTTTGAGGCAGCATAATTTGCATAATTGTGTGTGGCAGCCATAGCGCTAGCTGTGTTGGTGGATGTCGGCCTTGAAAGCTATAATTCATACGGTTATAGCAGTCAAGAGCCGTGTGTCCAGTTTTAAAACAAATTTGGCGCACCAGACGCTGAGAAGAACCATCAGAAGAAGCGGAAGCAAAGGATTTTCCTCCATTGAAACCAAAAGGCAGAGATAATAGTCCACGACCACGACCAAATGAGCAGAATAGTTGGGAGGTACAGAAGATTTGCCACGGTGATGAGACTTTGCTTTACCAAAATTTCCTTCCTACTACCGCGTCATTTAGTGAAGGGATAGGGAGATTTGGATTTGAATTTTGGCTGCATGATGAATTCTGAGTGCTCGAGAATAAAGCTGTCGGTGTGAAGCAAAAACGTCATCACTTTTAACCTGTTTCTCGATAGCAGACTCCTCGGAAGTTAGAAGAACATGAAGTTCTTTAAATGAAACAGGTTGAGCACGTGTGCACATGGAGGTTCTAAAGATATTATAATCAGCAGAGAGACCATTCAAGGTGTATATGATCAAATCTTCATCATCTATGACGACTGAAACATTCGCTAACTTGTCCTTAAGTTCCTTGACCCTTTGACTGATCGATTCAGATGGTTTCTTGATAATAGACTGTAATTTAGACTTCAGATTCACCACATTAGTGCGTGATTTGGAGGAATAGTGCTTCACTAGGGTATCCCATACCTTTTAGAGGTTTCACATCCAACGATGTAAGCGAGAGCAGTCTGAGAAAGTGTTGCATTGATTACTGTCATTAAGGCATGATCTTTGGCGATCCAATCACTGTGCGCTGGATTGACCGCAAGAGGAGTGGTAGAGGAAGAGGACTCCGAAGTAGATGATAGATGAAGAGGAGGACAAACCACTGAGCCATCGACAAATCCGAATAGCTTATGAGCCTTCAAGATTGCAGTCAACTGAAATTTCCATAGAACAAAGTTTGACGCATCAAGACGAATTGAAATTAGGTTGCAGATATTTGACAAACAGAAAATTGGAGAAGACAATTCGGTCGCAACACCAGAAGAATCAGATGCCGCCATAGATGCAGAGTGAGAAGCAAGAAAGGGCGCGTTTAAAGAGACGCGTGAGAGGATCGTATAGTGACGTGAGTCAATGGCTTAATCTGATACCATGTAATTATCTCATTCCTCGTAGTTTCAGATTGCATGTGTGATGAGTAAACTATCTGGTCCTCATTCGTTTGATTGAGTCTTCTCCTATTATAAAACTTAAACTCAGAATTTAGATTAATTTGATCATTTTGTAGTAATTCCCCCTCTGAGTGAGAATTTTCTACACTTGGCATTGAAGAACTAGTAAAGTTGGGACTTATAATATTAGGAAGGAGGATAGTATATCCCAAAAAGTATCATCCTCATCCTCTAAATTTAGTTCTCTCCCTGGAGATAATTAGGGTAATTTAATTTCTCTCCCTGAAGATAACTTAGGGTAAAAAATGGTTGATTTACAAAAAATGACATATTCATACTCGCATAAACGGTTTTGTTTTTTTTTTTTTTTTGAGGATCAAAATATTTATATCCTTTTTTATAGAATCATAACCTAAAGAGATACATTTAATAGCCTATGATCTAATTTAGACCGAAAATGACTAGAATATGCACATAAGTAGTACACCCCAAAAACTTTGATAGGCAAATCAGAGTTGTTGGTTGAAAATTTTCTTTCAAAACATCAAGAGGAGTTTTAAACTTCAAATTTTAGTAGGCATCCAATTTATTGGGTAGGCAGCCATGAGGACTACTTCCCCCATAAGTACTAAGGGACATTCATAGAAAACATTATTTCCCAAGCAACCTCCAATAAATACCTATTTTTTCGTTCAACAACAATCATTTTGTTGAACAATGCCTTTATTTTTCAAAAGCTCGCTCAAATGTTCATTGAAATATTCTATTCCATTGCAAGAATGCAGGATACTAATTTTGGTTTGAAATTAGGTTTTAATAATATTGTAAAAACATTTGAAAATATTCTTCACATCAAATTTGTTTGTCAATAAATAAACCCAAGACAAACTGTATGATCATGATAAAAGTTACAAACTACCATCTCCCATGTGGGTTAAAAACTTTAGAAGTACTCAAAACATTACTATGAATAATTAAGTAGAATGGTTTAGATAACTCAGAAGGTTTTGACAAATATGTGGATCAATGATGTTTTGCAAATATGCAATTTTCACAATGAAATTGAGAACAATCAACTCATATAAACAAATTTGGAAATGGATATTTAAGATAGAAGAAACTAGGATGTCCTATCCTAAAATGTCAAAGAATAATTAGTTCCTTAACAGAGAGAAAATTGTTACTACTAAAGCACAAAGTTATTTTATTATTACCAAAAGACTCATCGAAGTAGTAGAGGTTCATCCAGCATTCTAGAACATCCAAATGTCTTCCCGAGGTCTGGTCCTGAAAACATAATGAGATGCATAGAAAGTAACAAGACAGTTAAAATCTTTAGAGAGTTTACTAACTGATAAAAGATTCCAGGTTAATTTGGGACATGAAGAACAAATTCAAGAGTAATATTTTCAGTTAATTTAATGGTTTTCCATTCCTTAATAGAATAGAACTACCATCGACAATTCTAATTTTTTTCATTGCAATATGTACGAAAGTATGATTCAATATTTTAGAAGTGTTAGTCATATGGTCAGAAACTCTGGAATCAACAATCCACGAAGATGAGCCAAACAAGAGAGTGCTCTAGGATAATTACTTGTTTGCACCTAGGAAATATAAAGATTACCAAATGACGAATTGGTCACTAGCCCTTGGTAGATGTTCTTTACTAAATTATTTGAGTCAACACTATTAGTGCAAACTTGCTCGCTCCCGATCACTCTCATATTTCGCTGGACCTTGAGTCACTTCAACGATTTCCTCAACCATGATGGTAAAAATAAAAATGAACTAAATCTAATCACAAATTGATATTAGAAAAAGAAACAATGAAAAAGGATACCTATAACCCAGCTAGCAATAGATTGAACCAAACGAACCAAATCAAATCGGTATGATAAAACCAAACCCAAAGTATTGAACTGAACCAAGATGTGAACCGAACTGAACATAGGGTTTGTACACTATAAAAAACCTTGAATTTTACCCACAAATTTGTAACTACGGCGAGCGGCAGCAGATTGAACTAGAGCCATGGACCTACCGAATTATCGGAATGGGCACGGGTGACGGCGAAATAAATGCAGACGGTGGGAAAACAAAGGTGTGACAAATCTCAACGTTCTCCGAGCGACAAACCTTTGGATATGTGACCTCTGAACCACAAGGATCCTTCAAGCCAACGACTAGTGAGATAGAAAACGTCGTCACCTTCAACTTCAGATCTATGAATGCAGCGATGACTCCAAATCCACGAAGGACGAAGGGGATAGAAGGACAATCAACCTATGTATTGACAACCAGCACAAGGAACCATCCTGAATAGGATGCGCTGGCTTGAGTTTAGACGGTGAAGTAGTAGTAGCTGAGTTTTTTTGGACTAGGGTGTCGCAATGTCATTGCGACGCAGAGCGACCGACGTCATTCCGTAAAGGGTCTCTTTCAAGATATGGGTTTGGAGTCGCCACCAACCAACTATGAGGTGTGATTGATCACCTAAAAAAATGGTCTACGAAAACAAATTTTGGTTTGGGAGTCATTTGAGTGTAGGGAAGGTGTTAGCACCCTACAACAACCGTTCGGAAATGGTTACCATATTTTATCTTAAATTTCCCATTAATTTATTGGTCCAAAAAAAGATTTCTTATTTTATTTTAAATATCTCATATTTTTATTAATCACATTTTGCTATAAAATATGAACTAACAATTATGACTGGCACGAAGGCCATTAGAAAAATTGTCACCTCTAAGAATATTGGAAAGTTATCTCTCCAACCTCTGTCATTGGAGTTTTGCAAAGATTTTATTATATTTTGTTTATTTATTAATTTTAAAACAAAGTAAATTTGAAACTTTATTTTTTTGTCTTGAAATTTTAAAATGTTTCTGCATTTTGAAATCATTTATTTTAATTAAAATTCGTTTTAAATTTTATCCTTCTCTAAAATGTTTTTAACCTTATTTTTAAAATGATTTATCTCTTATTTTGAAAACCAATTTCCTTTGTGTCAACAATTTTATTCCTTTTTATGGCGAAGAAGGACATTAAAATTAATTTGAGGATTTTCGTGCACTTGCAGAGGGGTCGTAACTCCACCAAACACATTATTCAACGCTCATTATAGAATTTGACATAATCAATTCAAAATTAATTTTCACATCAAATCCTTAATTTTGTCAAAAAAAAAAAAACAGTACTAACATAAGTATCAAAATTATTTAATTTTCGCCCGAAAGCAACCAAAAAAACATTCAATTTTCAGCCCTCAAAACATCGAAAACAATCTTGAAGATTGTAAATTTTACACCGAAAGTAGGCCAAAAAAGTTCAATTTCAACTCCAAAACAATCTCGAAAATTTTTAAATTTTACAGCAAAAACAGTCCAAAAAGTTCCAACTTTCATCCCAAAAACAGTCTCGAAAATGTTAAATTTTACAGTAAAAAATCACATGCAAATCAACCTAAATTCCTACCAAGATGTATGCGAAAAGGAAACAAAAGTTTTACCGACCTTACTCACCTATGGAGAGAATACCCACATAATGGAGGGAGATTTGTCAAAGGATACCAGAACAAAGGGTCTGAACGTCGGGGATTGGACTTTCGTAGGCTCTCACCTCCTCCGTCGCGTTCCACCGGATTGTGATGAGATATGAGAGGAGATAGATGATACGACTGATTTTAGAGGGAGGAAGAATTGGAGAATAGAGACGAGAGAGTGGGTGTGTTGGCAAAAGAGAAGAAAGAAAGTGTGTTTTTCTAAAAAGCAATTCTAGAAAAGGTTTGAACATTTCCTTTTCCACAGTCGCTTTCACGTGGAATGAACCATCCTTTATATAGAGCCCAAAATAATCATTCAAATTATATATTTTAATCTTTAATCGAAAACGTCCTTTTAATTCAAAAATCAAGTTGAAATCATATTTTTAAATTCCTCAAACCTTAACTGACAATCTACAAGACAATCATATGAATTCAGTTATACTTTAAAAAACCTTAATCAATTTGAATTTCAAACTTCAAATCTCGTATTTTTAATATTTCCTTATTTTAAAACTGTTTTCGGTGTATTTCAAAATTTGAAAATCACATGGCTTTATCCGAAAATCAAATTGAAATTCAAATTTCAAATCCCATGATTATTCCATAATATTTTATTTATTTATATTTCTACCTTCTGATAACTCCGAACTAAGTAGGTTCTGATACGTATCCATCCTAATTTTGACCACCAACAATGATCAATTAAAAATGAACAAAAGGAAATTAAAATTTTGAATTTCAAATCCATGATTATTCCATAATATTTTATTTTATTTATATTTTCTACCTTCTGATAACTCCGAATTAAGTAGGTTCTGATACGTATCCATCCTAATTTGACCACCAACAATGATCAATTAAAAATGAACAAAAGGAAATTAAAATTTTCTATCTTTAAAACCTCTTTTAATGCACTAGTTTGTGTGATATTGACTATTTGTGTGATTGACATGTTTTTTCAAATTAAAAAGAGGTATTTACATGTACATTTTTTCAAATATATTGTAATTAAAGAAAGATTAACCATTATAATTAATTAATTATCAGTACTAAAATATCTAGATAAATTAATACATTATTTGATTTTGCATTAATTTTTTATGTATTACTCGTATGTACTTAATACTAATTAACCAACCTTGGGATGAATGGAACTGGATTTTGGATATCATGAACACCCTTCAGTTTGCTTCTCTTCATTTCATCATACTCCTCGTTCTTGTCGGCTCACTCTTTAGCTAAATTTTACTTTACGATTTGATTACTCACAGTTGGGTCTCCAATTTTCCTAGGTGGCTTTCACATCTTACTCAGGGTTCTTCCCTTTCAAATGTAGCCCTCGTGGCAGATTCTTATCAATAAATTGATTTCTTCAAAAAAAGTATATATATAATTAATCAATTATGTAATTATTTACAAGTATTGTTGTTCACACGAGATTTCCAGAAAAATTATCTTTCTTGGAGTTGAACTTTTATATTTGTAGTATGTGTTGTATAGTGGATTCAATCTCTAATCTTTATCTTCTGATTTTTCTCTCGAATTTGATGTGAAGATTGAGATGCTTGTTCTTGAATTTGAATCGAAGTTATATGTTCTTCAAAAGTTTTCAAGCCCTCAAGTATTCAAAGTCTTTAAGTTGGTCTTCGAATCTTCAAGTTTTTAGAGAGTATTCAATTTGATGTGAATTCTCTCAATTCTGAAATTCTGAACCTCAAATGAATCAGGTCCCCTCTATTTAGAGAGGTTCATAGGCTTTGGTGGCTATTGGGCTTGGATAATTTTGGGCCAAGCCCAATTCTTTAAATGGATTAATTTTTTAAATTTAAATATTAATCCACTTTGGTAAATTGGGTTTTGGGCAACCAAATCGCTTCATACTCATATGACCCAATTATATATTTTAATTATCAAATTATCTTTAATTTTAATTTAGGGTTAATATATAATTAATCCCTATGATTGGCCCAAATTTTTTGGTTCTACAATTGTAATAATTCAATATAATCTATGTCATCGATTCATATATGTGACCGACAAAAGTTAAAAGAAATTTATGTCAATTAAGTATAACTCAACTAGTAAGATATATATCATCGATAAAAAGTCAAATGTTCGAATCTCACTTCCACGTGGCTAAACTCAAAAAAATTAAAAAATTAAAAAGAAACAAAAATTCCCCACCACCAAAACATATATATACTATAGATTATAGAATAGATGTGTGGTAAAGTTGGATTTTAAATCTAGTAAAAATATATACGTAGTCTTGGATGGGTTTTAGACAAGTATTTTATATAAAACCCTAATTTATAGTTAAAATAAAAGTATAATTTAGACTATAATGAATGAGCATGGTTCAACTTGTTAAAACATTATTAACTTCTCTATAAATCGAAGGTTCGTCAAATCTCCCTACCCGAGTTGAACTAAAAAAATATTACCTTAGACAATTACTATCAGAACAATTTTTGACAAAATGTAGAGCATGTTTGGGAGTTATTTTAGCATGGCTAGAATCACTTTCACTCGTATTATCACTACTATTTTAAATGACATGTTTGGTAATAATTCTCAAGTGATTTTAGAAATCCAAATACTTGAATTGATTGTGGTCAATGACTTGGAAGATTCCAGTGATTTTTTTGGTGAAAAAAAAATATATATATAGGAAGCTATTTTAAAATAGTTTTACTTTAAACTTTAATTTATCTTCTATTTCACCACCTCATTTTCACCTTAATTTCTAAAATTTTTTGTCTCTTGGACTTTATTTATTTGTATTTTGTTTATTCTCTAACTTTTTCTCTAAAATTGTTGTAATCTCTCTAAAATTTTAGTTCAACTTATTTATGTTTATTTTTCTATCTAAAATTTTTGTCTCTCACTCTCTAAATTTATCTATCTAGGATTTTTGTTCCTCTCTAATTTCTCTATTAAATTTTTGTCAAAATTCTATCTTTAGACTTCAAATATTAATAATTAAAAATCACTTTTAAATATAAAAAATCACTTGAAAAGTATGTAATCAAAATTAGAATAACTATATAAAAAATTACTCCACAAAATCAATTATTACTACTGCATCTCTTCGGCCAAAATCACTAGTTCTAATTCATTCCATCGTGGTCTAACATCTAACATCAATGGTGGTGTATACTAAAATGTGGAGTAGGGAAACCATTCACTCATCTTATATAGGCCTCAAACACAACCATCAACTTAAAAACTAAAGTTATTATCCAACCAAAACAAATTTATATCTAAAATAACTTAAAAAAAAGGAAATAAACTTTGATATGATTAATATTATCATCATTTCCATCAAAAAGGACCAACAACGACACGAAAAACATATAACCTAGTAACATGACCATACTTGCGTGTTTACTCGCCGACACCTATCTTTGTACTAACCACTCATACAAATTCAACGGCTTTTAAATTTTCGAAATAGAAAAAATTTAATTTTTCTTCTTCATTCCTAAGTAGTAAGTAGCAGAAGATGTGTGCGGACTAATAAGTACATAATCGTATTTTCCCATTAAACATTCTCAAACCTCCTTCACATCAACAGCCACAATCCCTCCATTATTCTTCACCTGATCCTTCACTTCCTTCTCCTCCTTCTCTCAGCCTCGAAGGCAGAGACTGGGTAGGATCGGGACAGCCCGGCGGGATCTGGAAGGTGATATTCCCAGTCGGAGGTCGTCGACGTAGATTTCGGACAACGTGAGCCAAACCAAAACCTCCTTGGCCCTTGACCCCAGTGAGATTCTTGACCCTATTCTTCTCAACATTGGCTGTGACCTCCTTGGCGTAGGAGACCTGCTTCCCCACCTTGTGGAACTTGTGGGTTATGGCCTTCTTCTGCTTCATCCCACGAAACCAGTCTCCTTCACGTACCCACATTCTGTTATGTCCTTCAATGGCAGAAGCCCGTTCGGAAGCCCAACCTCTCTCAACAGAAGCTTCGTCTTCTCCTGCGAGATCTCGTCACCGTAGTAGATTTCGTCGGCCTTGGCCTTCATCTCTTCTGTGATGAGAGACATGTTGATTGTAGGGTGTTAGAATATTTACTAGTGCCAGTTGCAGTGTGCTGCTAATCTGATTGCTTTGGAAATGGACTAATATATATATGCATGTTTCTTTTCTATTTGGGCTTGGTTTTCCTAAATTACCCGAATGCCATTTTAGGGTTTTACAAAACAAACGTGTTAAAATCATTTATTCTTCGATTGGATGGGGTGAGGATCGAACTCACAACCTTTTTTGTTGTAGATATATGTCAATTACCGCTGAACCTCGTTTTGGCATTAACTAACAACAATTAACCATTTATTCCATGAAATTTTAATAACATTTTCATACACAATGATCAAACACACAGTTATACTTAATTCCTAGACCTCTTATTCCCATGCATCTATTTTCAAGAATATTAAACTAAATCCGAACCAAACGTGTGTAAGATTCTGAGGCAACTAGGCAAGTATTAGTGACTATTGGGGGAAATTGGAAATATGGATGAAGGATAGGTGAGGATTCATGTAATGGTTAAGGGAAAGCTATGGGATTGGGATTGAAGCCTTACAACTTTTATAGCTCTTGCTGGGTCCATAAATTTTATGTATGTTCCATAATAAATCTTTTAAATGAAACAGTCGGTATGATTCAACTACCTATAATAATGTTTGTCAAAAAAAAAAAAAAAAAACCAATAATAAAGTAACACTTCTCGAAAATGGTGAAATAAGATAAGTAAATAAATAAATGGTTTAAATACTTTTATGATTTGTTTACATTTACTTGCCGTTTATGTTGGACTGAGGTCTATTTTAGTTTTATAATATCAAAATATTTATTTTGGTTGTCGTACTTTCTAAAAAAATTATTTTTTGGTCTCCTTAATTTCATTTTTTATCATTTATATGAATCATAATTTTAATATGATATTTGATTCACTAAATTTATTTGTTTTAAAGAATTTCTATGGTGCATGAAAGTTAGTAGTACTAAATTTTGCAGGTAGGATTGTTTATTACATGTTAAATCTTAATCCAAATCCTGATAAGCCTTAGTTAAGGAATTACTTCTTCCACGAGCATTTTAATTAATTAATTTATTTATTTATAAAACTTCTTCTCCGAGCATCATTTAAGCAATCCTCTTAAAAGTACATTATGGTGAAAATGTTTGAAAAATGTTTTCAATTATATATATGAGAAAAGATTGTGAAATCTAACCATCAAATAATTGTGTTCAAGTTCAATTTTGAAACTCATTAAAGCTAGAAAGAAACTTTGAGTGATTGAAGAAATTGTTCTTGAGAATGCATAGACGCCACTTGGGCCGTTTGTTTTTAAGTATTTAGATATGTTATATGCATGAAAATATAGAATGTATAGCGTTTTTAGATAACTAGGTTTGTGTTATTGGAAAATTTATAATGATGTATGAGAATATTTAAATAGATATGTTTGTTCCGAGATTTACCCTTGGAAATGTTCAAAAATTATAAAAGTTAGTTTTTTTTTTATCAATTTAGTTATATCAAACTTAAGTGTTATTGTTTAGAACACATTAATATATATTATTTGGCATTTTCATAAATATTTAGTATTAACTATTAATTCCAATTTTAAACTTATGTTTTCCTTAGCTCATCTTAAAAGATAATGGGAATGAATTCGAGAACTTAATTGACATTGATAGATATGGGTACCAAACAACAAATATTGATTAATGTACCAGTCAAGCCGATCGGAATATTTGATTGGACAGAAAAACAACAAATTGTACAAAGACAACCGAGGAGAGAAGCCTTACATAGATATTTTTTTGAACCGGAACCAAACAAGATATGTAATTCCATATTCAACCTTTTCTCTTAAAAGAAAATTATATAAATAATTACATTTTATTGATTATATTTTTAAAAAGATAATCTACCAACTCAAATAAATGAAGATTTATATAATCTAATTGAATTTTATTTTATATATAAACGTAATAAATAACTATACTTAATTGTCCAAAGTTGTTGTTATTAGTGAATGAATACATTAATTTATTTAAATTAAAAGTTAAATATTAAAAAATAAAGAAATTGATGAAAGAAAAATATATTAAAAAATGAATAGAAAAACAGATGATATACCCTCAACATGTAAATCTTGGAAACCTCATGATTTAAGAGGGCATAAAAAACACACCCTATATATCCTAGATTTCTATAAAATAAACATGAATCTAGATGTTCTTTCTCTTCCCACAGACAAATCGGTTAAAATGTGTGCGGCCAGAGGAGTTTGCATTAGACCACACACACGCACACAATTTCTTCTTCTCCAAATCAATATATTAAAGTTCCGTTAATATGTTGATATCTCCATTGATATTTTTTTTTTCTGGTTACAACAAATGTGAGATGAGGATTGAACCTCCGACTACTAGTAAAGAGCAAGATGTCTTAATCGCTGAGCTATGCTCATGTTGACTCCATCAACATTTTTCATATGTTTATGTGTTTGACATCAACATAGGATAAATCAACAAGTCCATTAATAGTGCAAAAAATTTGACAAAATATCAATTTTTTTTTTGAGTAAATATTGCTTTCATTAAGAATCAACTGCCATGCAGGCAACACGACGGGAAAAACTTTCCCTTTCAGAGACATGAAGAAGCCAAAAGGGGAAATTACAAGTCCACGAGAAGAACTAGAGGCATTGAGACCCTGTTTAGCCAAGATGTCAGCCGATCGATTGCATTCCCGGAGTACATGCATGAAGTCGCATACCAAACCGAGAGCAAGAGCACCAATGTCGTGAATCCAAACCTTCACGAATGGCCAGAAGCTCAGCAAGTAAAGGTGTGTAAGGAAGAGGTACAAACCGACATCCGCTGCCAATAAACGATCAGATTCATCACGAATAAGGAAGCCTAACCCAGTCGAATTAGCTCCACACGCAGCATCAATATTAATTTCATCCCTACCATGGCCGGACTCCAATTGGCAATTGTTGTTCTTTGTTGCGGAGCTGGCGTTGGAGAATGGAAAGCTTGACGAGATAAAACCCCGTACGAGGAGGAATTGGCTTCTCTTGAATGATTTGGTTTTGGTCATTCCAAATGGCCCAGCAAGTGATCGCTGCAATTTCTAATTCCAAATTACTAAGCTTCATATGTCATCTCTCCCATTGATCAGGAAATGGAACATTCGAACTCGCAGGACAGGGTGCAGAAGGGAGAATGGTAGACCATAGTTGCTACACCCAAGAGCAATTCAACAGAAGCATGAGCTGTAGTTTCCACCACTATTTTTGCAATAGGGGCAATAAGGCGAGACATCTAACCATTTCCTTTGAAGATTGTACATAGTAGGCAAAAACCATGCATTGATCTCCATAGGAAAGATCTGATTTTCGTAGGAATGCTCATGTTCCATAAGTTCTTCCAGAATTGCCTCTAATAGAATAGTTTGTTCGTGTATGCAGTAATTTTTTTGCTCATGAATAATTTATAGGCGCTTTTAACACTGAAAATGAAAATGCCCCTCCATTCATATTGCCATAGCCAGTAGTCTTCCAAATTATAAGAGTTTGAGGGGAATTTTTAGGATTAGATCATATCATCTATGTAGAAGACACTAGACAATATCCCAAGGTTCGAAGTGCTAGAGGGCTCGATCAAACTAGAAACCATAAGATTACCATTAGAAAGTGTTAGTGTGATCGGCTTAAAACTTTTTCTCTAGGTAACCAAGGTCCTCAAAAACCCTTATTGTATCACCTCTGCCCACTTGTTTGCGAATCCCAAAGAAGTAGGTCACGACCTCATATGAGACTTTTCCAAAAATGACAGTAGAATTAGCAGAAGCCTCAAGAATAGAGGAATCGAGAAAATAATAGCTTTCAAAACTTTGGATGCTAATAATGATGGATTTTTTAGAAATCGCCAGGCTTGTTTGGCTATTAAAGCCTTGTTAAAGCCCTCCAAGTCATGACATTAAGACCTCCAAGCTCTTAGGCATACATAGGTGCTCCCGACTCATCCAGTGTAATTTCTTTTACTCACTAGTGGACCCCCACCAAAAACGAGTAAAAATACGAGCAATATCATCACAAATCCTTTAGGCAACCGAAAAAACTCATAGCATAAGAGAAGATTGCTGGGCCACGCTTTTGATAAGGATTTTCTTACCTCTAGCAAAAAGAACTTGTGTTTCCACCCCTGCATCACCTTCCATATCCTATCTTTAAGAAAATTCCAATCATTTCCCTTCCTCCTCAAAAAGGCAGAAGGCAAACCAAGGTAGTTCCCTAAGTCTTGAACAAGCTCAACCCCCAAGAGGGATTGAAGGTAGGCTTGCCTATCAACAGAACATTTGGGGAGAACAAAATAGCGGACTTAAGAAGTTTGTTTGGGGAAGAGAATACCCTCGACACGTAGAGGACCCCTATTGGTGCTCCAAGATGACTCATGAGTCATGCCGCCAGCTCGGACCGCCGAGATCACCACCACTAGCGTTGACAGATGCTAAGTATGAGGGCCGAGGTGAACCTGGCCGAGATCCGACCTACCGGGAAGCTCGGTAGGGGCCGATGTTGAGCTACTGTCAGCGGCGTGATTATCGGGTGTAACCGTCGGTCCCGAGATTACCGGGTGTAAACCGTCGCGAGATTAGCGGACTACTACCACCCATAAGTAGAGGACCTCACTCCACGATCAGGTACGATGATTTCTGACCTCGAACTAAACTGGGAATCCGACCTATACTGACTTGATCGTCGGAGTGCTCATCTTTTTGTGCAGGTCCGCCCAAGTATTCAGATCGGTCCGGATGCCGAGTTCGAGCTGCAATCTGAAATACACTGTTTTGCATATCCTTGCATAAACATTTGGCGCCGTCTGTGGAGACGACAATGTAAGTCATCCCAATCCTTTAAACGAATACGCGAGCGAAAATGGTTCAACCAGCAAACTCGACCAATACGGCAGATCGAAGGACTCTAGCTGCCAGTGATTTCCACCAGAGGGAGGTCGGAGTCAGTGGTGTAGAGGGGCAAGGTCACGACGGCCTAGCAACAGAACCCCCTCCGCAAGTCGGCACAAATCACCGCGCCTGTCCTACCACCTGCGCACCCCCAAGGACATTCAAGGCCACCCGTGGCCGAGGTGGAACCTCTAAGAAGGGCGCCCGGGGTCTAGCCCCGGCCCCGACAAGTGAGAACTTGGACGCACTCCAGAGAGAAATGGAGGTATGCGCACGAAAATGCGGTCCATGGAGGAAATGTATAACGAAATGATATTGCTGCAGGCGCAGGGTCCCGATCTGAGAACCGAGTGACGCGCGTTGGCATACGCGAGCAAAGGGGGTTCCCACCTCGGCCCAGTCGAGGAGGAACATCCCGAAGGACAACGAGAGAGCGAGGACACACTCGCCAGAGAGGAGACCTCCGTGAACACCTCAACAGAAACAGAGGCTCATCTCTCCGAAAGGACAGTCACCATCATCCGCTCACACAGGAGCTCCAACCAGCAGGCTGAATCCTCTCGCAACCAGTAACTCCTGCAGGAGTGATTACAAGGGAGGAGTCCGACCAGCTGAGGGGCCAGCTCGACGCTCAGGTGGAGGCCTTAAAGGCCAAATGTGAGCAGAAGGAAGGTCCACTGAACGATGGCGACTTGGGAGAATCGCCCTTCACCTCGGACGTTTTGGAAGCACCGATCTCTCCGAAGTTCAAAGCTCCTACCCGTGAAACCTTATGATGGGTCGAAGGACCCCAAGGATTATGTTGAGGTCTTTGAAGGCCTCATGGATTTCCAAGCGGCATCAGACGCAATCAAATGCCGCGCCTTTCAGATCGCGCTACTGGCAGCGCGCGATTGTGGTATCAGAGACTGCCAGCCAGGTCGATCTCGACCTACTCTCAGCTGAGGAAGGGAGTTCCTCCCCCAGTTCTCTTCTCGGCATTATGACAAAAAGACAGCGACCCATCTCGCCACCATCAGACAGAAGGAGGGTGAGACGCTGCGGAAATATGTCACCAGATTCCAGGAGGAGCATTGAAGGTCACACACTGCTCCGATGACTCGGCCTGTGCTATTTTCTCACGTCTAGCCGACGAAGCCCTCACGGTGAAGCTTGGAGAGGAGGCCCCGCCACCTTCGCCGAGGTGCTTCAGAAGGCGAAGAAAGTCATCGATGGACAGGAGCTCCTCCGAACCAAAAACCGACCGACCAGAACGAAAGATCGGCCGGGGGCAAAGTGGAAAAGATATAGAAAAGGCAGATCCAAAGTCCAAGGACAAGGGATCCTTCTCCAGCGGCCGAGCTGAGTATCGAAGGGCGGAGAACGGACCTACCAGGAGCCGACCTTACGAACGCTTCACCCCGACCACGATTCCAATTTCCGATATCCTAACGAACATCGAGGAGTGTGGAATGGAAAAACTACTCAAACGTCCTGAGAAGCTTCGGGGAGCCCCGGAGAGGCGCAGCAAGGACAAGTATGCCGCTTCCATCGGGAGCACGGCCATAACACGTCGGACTGCTGGGAGTTGAAGCGCCAAATTGAGGATCTAATTCAAGATGACTACTTCAAGAAATTTGTGGGAAAGCCCAAGACCAGCTCGGCAGAGAAAAAGGAAGAGCGGAAGCATTCGAGGACGCCGCCCGGCGCACTGACCCTCCTGCGGTCATCAATACCATTTTCGGAGGGTCAAGCGGGGGTCAGTCCGGACATAAAGAAAGGAGTTAGCTCGTGCAGCCAGGCGCGAGTGTGCATCATCAGGGAGCAGAGGCCGACCTGCTCAATCACCTTCGACGGTGCAGACTTGAAGGAGGTCCACCTGCCCCACAATGATGCACTTGTGATCGCTCCCTGATTGATCATGTGGTGGTCAGAGGGTGCTGGTAGACGGAGGCCATCTGCTAACATCGTCCTTACCGACCTACCTCGCCCTGGGATGGACGAGGTCGCAATTGAAGAAAAGCCCGACACCCGCTGGTTGGGTTCTCTGGAGAATCGGTCATCCCAGAGGGTTGGCATCGACTTGCCGGTCACGCTTGGGCAGGACCAAACTCGGGTCACCCAAATGGCCGAGTTCGTGGTGATTGACGGTAGACCGGCCTATAACGCCATCTTTGGGAGACCCATCATCCACTCATTTCTGGCCATTCCCTCGACACTTCATCAAGTTTTGAAGTATTCCACCACCCCCAATGGCGTGGCAACGGTCCGAGGAGAACAGACCGCTTCAAGGAGTGCTATGCCCTCCGCACTTAAAGGCCTCATCGGTCTGCGCCCTTGAAACTCTCGCCAGTAGGGATGGGACGCTCGAGTTCAAGGCCGACCTGCCGAGGGGGGAGTTTTGCCCGCACCCACTGAGGAGCTCGAGCTTTGTTCCTCTGCTTAGTCCCGAGAAGCAAGTAAGCATAGAACCAAGCTGGGGGCCACCGACAGAGAGGAGCTAATCCACTTCCTCAGATCCAACTCGATGTCTTTGCGTGGTCCCATGAGGACATGTCTGCATTGACCCGAAAATTATGACGCATCGCCTCAGCATAGATCCGTCATTCCCGACCTGTAAAGCAAAAAAGAAGACCTATAAACAAGGAGCAGTGATGTACTTGTTGAGAAAGTTAGCAAACTTTTGAAAGCTGAATACATAAGAGAATTTCGTATCCCGAGTGCTCTCCAATGTTGTATTAGTTAAAAAATCTAACGGAAAGTGGAGAATGTGCGTAGATTTTACGAACTAAATAAGGCATGCCCGAAAGATTGCTTCCCACTGCCGAGGATTGATCAGCTCGTGGACGCCACACCAGGGCACGAACTGCTTACCTTCATGGACCCTACTCTACTCTGGGTACAACCAAATCAAGATGCATGTCCCAGATCAAGGTCACCGCATTCATAACAGACCAAGTCTGTACTATTACAAGGTCATGCCCTTCGGGTTAAAGAACGCAGGAGCGACCTACCAGAGAATGGTGAACAAAATGTTCGCCAAGCAGATCGGCCGAATATGGAAGTGTATGTGGACGACATGCTTGTCAAGAGCAAGCAGTCTAAGTCGCATCTCTCCGATCTGACCGAAGCCTTCGAGGTTCTGAGGACATATCAAATGAAGCTCAACCCAGCTAAATGTGC
The DNA here is from genome assembly GCF_013281855.1 of Momordica charantia. Taxonomy (NCBI): domain Eukaryota; kingdom Viridiplantae; phylum Streptophyta; class Magnoliopsida; order Cucurbitales; family Cucurbitaceae; genus Momordica; species Momordica charantia. Next base: position 22,975,955 of record NW_028275167.1, on the reverse strand, counting down.
CTTTGGAGTCTCTTCGGGAAAATTCCTTGGCTTCATGGTGAACACCGGGGAATCGAGGCCAACCCGAAAAGATTAAAGCCGTGCTCGAGATGGAGGCACCTAGACGCTGAAGCAGCTTCAGTGCCTCAATGGCAGGATTGCGGCCCTGAACCGGTTTGTTTCAAGATCGACAGATAATGCCTTCCTTTCTTCAAAGTCCTACGGAGGAAAGGCCGTTTGAATGGACGCGAGTGCGAGCAAGCATTTCAACATTTGAAAAGCTACCTCTGTTGGCACTTTGCTCGCCAAGCCCATGCCGGGGGACAAGCTCCATTGTACTTAGCAGTGTCTGACAGCGCCGTCAGCTCGGCCCTAATCAGGCAAGAGGAAGCGCGGCAAAACCCGGTCTACTACACAAGCAAGGCTATGACCGAAGCCGAGACCAGATAACCTCAAATGGAAAGTTGGCTCTTGCTTTAGTCACCTCGGCTCGACGGCTTAGACCATACTTCCAAGCCCATACTGGTGGTGCTTACTACACTTGCCCCTAAAAAACATCTTTCATAAGCCAGAAGCTTCTGGACGCCTGATGAAGTGGGCATGGAGCTAAGTGAGTACGACATCCAGTTCGAACCCAGAACTGCGTTGAAAGGACAAAGCAGCGGCAGATTTCATAGCCGAGCTCACACCACCTTCCGAGCTGAGCGAGTTCCGACCTACCGTGGACAATCTATGTCGACGGATCCTTCAACGAGAAGGGGTGCGGGCCGGGGTCCTCTTGATAGGACCAGGAGGCGAGCGATTTGAGTATGCCTTGCGGTTCGGCTTCCGACTTCTAACAACGAGGCTGAATATGAAGCATTTATTGCCGGCCTGCGAATCGCTAGAGCATTGGGGCCTCTTGTGTTAAGGTCTTCAGCGACTCCCAGCTGGTTGTGGGCCAGATCAAGGAAGAGTACCAACCAAGACTCCCGAATGGAATATTTGGTTTGGGTGGGCAAATCCAGATCCGTACCTCGCCCAGTTTCGAACTTACGAAGTAAGCCGGTTCCCCGAGCAGAAAATTCTAATACTGACGACGCCTTGGCCAGTTAGCATCGCGTACGAGACCGACCTGGCCAGGTCGATCCCCGTCGAGATCTTAGATAATCCCTCGATCTCAGAGCCAGATCTGATGGAGATCGGGCTCCGAGTCCTCATGGATGGACCCGATTGCGGACTTCATTAGAGGCAACTCACCACAAGACCCCAGGAGCGCAGAAGTGGCAAGGCGAGCAGCTCGGTTCGGTCCGAGGTGGAGCATTGTACCGACGCGGCTTTTCCCCTGCCTCTATTGAGATGCCTAACCCTGAAGAGGCCTGTACGTCCTCAGAGAAATCCACGAAGGAAGTGTGCGGCAATCACTCAGGCCCCGGTCGCTGTCAGCCAAAGTGATCCGACAAGGATACTATTGGCCGACCCTCAGCCAGGACGCCAAGAAGTTTGTTAGAACTTGCGACAATTGCCAACGCTACGGAACATAATCCACCAACCTCCCGAGCTGCTCATCCCCATCTCGCCCCCGTGGCCATTCGCGCAGTGGGGGGTAGATATCATTGGTCATTTCCCTTTGGGCAAGGCCAGACCAAGTTCGCTGTGGTGCTGTGGATTACTTCACAAAGTGGCCGAGCCGAGGTCTCTCCCACATAACGGAATCGAGTCACGTCCTCGTATGGACAAATATCTATGTCACTTTGGTATACCGCAGGCCATTGTGACAGACAATGGGAAGCAGTTTGACAACGCCAAGTTCAAAGACTTTTGCAGCAAGCTTGGCATAAGTCACCTTAGCTCGTCCCGCACATCCGCAAAAGCAAATGGGCAGGTGGAGGCAGTCAACAAGATCATCAAGCGAGACATCAAACTTAGACTGGACTACAAGAAAGGCAGGTGGGCGAGGAGCTACCAGAGGTTCTATGGTCGTACCACCGGACACCAAAGAGAATCGACGGGTGAGACCCCGTTCTCCCTGGCCTTCGCTCCGAAGCTGTAGTCCCGGTTGAGATCGGCATGCCATCTGACAGAGTAGAGCATTACGAGCCTACGACAAATAAGGAAGAGCTGCTCCTCAACCTCGACTTGTTGGAAGAAAGAAGAGCAATGGCCCAGCTACCTGGCGGAGATAATCAGGGCAGAATGGCCAGACTTACAACGCCCGCGTTCGACCTCGGACCTTTCAGGTCGGACATCTGGTCTTAAGGAGGGTCCAACCCATGTGGGTGCCCTTGATCCGACCTGGGAGGGCCCGTTTGAGGTCAAGGGCATAGTCCGACCTGGGACGTACGTATTGGCCGATCTGAAAGGAGACGTCCTCGCGCACCCGTGGAACGCGGAGCACCTGAAGCGTTATTATCCTTGAAATGCCAAAAGGATTTTCAATGGATCTGTAAAAACTGTTTCAAAAGAATTATGATTGGAATAAATGTGATGTTTATTTCATGATTCCGAGTTCGACCAGAAATTAAATGGGGGCCACGGACTCCCGGCGATCACATTCCAGCAATCGGTAAAATTCAATCCTCCAAAACCTAAGGGTACGAGGTGCGATGCCAAAACCACTGATGAACTTAAAATTCAAACCTTCAAGGTAAAGGGGCGATGTGAAAAGTTCAATGATCAAGCCTCTGAACCTGAGGGTACGATGTACGATATGAAGAACAGCTGCGGACTTAGGATTTTTAGCCTTTTAAACGTTTTTAAGTAGGGTACGAGGTGCGATTAAAAAATCCAGAGTTGGTGCAATGCATTGAATGCTAACAGAGATTCAAATTCAAACTTTCAAATTATTTTAATTGAAGGCGCGCGACTCAAAATAAGAGGTGCGAGGTGACATTGGCTTCAGTTCAAAGAAAAAGCAAAGAAAGGAAAGATGTTGCCAACAACAAAGTAAAAACAAATGGGAGCTTCTTTATTGAATGGAGAGCAGAGCCAAGGCTTATAGACCTTGCAGCTCTGCCCTGACACTTACAACAAAAAACAAGAGAAGAGAAGAAAGACAGCGAAAAGCCTCTTGAAGGGTGGTCGCCTAAGAGCCTACTTGAGGAGCGCCCTCCTGAGTGGTGTCCGACCTGATCCTCTTCGAGTCGGAGTAGTCAGAGTCCAGATCTCTGACATACTTATCCACCAACGCTTGGGGGCCAGGGGTGCCGCTAGGCCCAGACGCTCACTGCTCAGCATACCTCTTCTTCAGACCACCGAGATCGATTGAAGGTCAGGCATGTCGGAAGCAAGCCCTTCATGAGAACTTGAAGCCCGCGTCAGAGAAGTCTTTGGCAAATCCATCGAAGTCAGGATGTTTGCCTAAACGATTCCTCCAATAGGGCTCCATTGCTGAGACGCTCCTTCACCCGTCTCCAGCTCGGCAGTCGCATGCTTCAGCTCCTCCTCCTCCTTCGCTTCAAGCGCCTGGAGCATGTCGTCCTTCTCCTTGAGGAGTTGGAACTTCTCCTTCTCCAAGCCCTTAATAATAGCATGGGCAGCTCGGAGCTGGGCCTTGCGTCTGTCCTTCTTCCTTCTTCAGCAGCTCGGCCTTGGTCTCCACCTCGGCCTTTTAAAATTTCCACCTCAGAGTGAGCCTTCAGCAGCTCATCCTTCATGCGGAGGAAGCAGCCTCCAAGGCAGTAGAGAACTCCTCTTTCTCCCCTCGCTGCCAGAACTTCCCTCCCATCCAGCTCGGCCTTCACTCCAAACCGATTGAATGGAAGCAACGAACGCATGAGAAAGGTACAAATAAGAAGTTAGACCGAGCTACCTGTTAGGTAAATTGAGAAAAACACCAATCTTACCTCAGCGGCGTAGTCGATGGTCCTCTGCAGAACGGACCCTGGGTCACTTACAAATTTGGACGCCCTCCTTAGGCAACGGTCCAAACTTACGGCCGAGATGCGGGACACCTGGTCCCTCACCCAGAACTTGACGGCTCAACTCTGAACCGTGCCGTCACATCGGACGTCCCGCCCATCCTGGCCTCAGGATCGTCCACCCGATCTGTGAAGCTCGCAGGCAAGACCCCACGAGCTCCGACCTCCAAGGGGGAGGTGGTCTTCTTCTTCTTCTTCTTCCTCCTTCGCTTCAGAGGGACTTCCTCCCTCACCTCCTCCTCGCCTAAGGGCGAGACGTCCACCGCCTCGGTCTGATCCCTGGGGCGCTTCTCCCTCGAGGGACCCCCAGAAGACTCCAGCTCGATAACTGGGGCTGGATCTTCCGAGGCTGGCCCTACCACAGCAGGAGTGGCAGGTTTCGAATTCTGGGCGGCCTCAAGAGCATGGGCTCGGCCCTTGGACTTGCGCTTCACGTTGCTTGCAAATCCGCAAACCATGGCTGCAAAATAAAAACAGGGGTCAACACAAGGTTAGAAGAAAAAGGAGGGAAGCAAGCTCGGCATACCAAGTTCGGAGTTCGGCCTTGAGGATTCAATGGGACGAACTGCGGGGATGTAATCTAGCAGCCGGACTCAAGCAGCAGCTTGTCGGTCACCAAGGTTCCGACCTTCCTACCCCTCGGAAAACGCTCCTTGTAATATTTCAACGTGTCGAAAGAGGCTTGCGTAAGCTCGGGGACTGGTCGGATTGAAACTGCACAAAGACAAAATTTGAGTCAGACCTGAATAACAAGAAAGAAAGTTATCACAAGAAGTAAGAACTACTTCGTACCTAGGTTCCCAAACCTAGTGGGAACGTCAAAGAAGGAACGACCTGACTCGTCCTTTGCAAGCCATTCCCCAGAAGCGTAGAACCACTTCCTCACCCATCCTTTGATGGAGGTCGGCCCCTTAACTATACCGCCTGCGCCTTTCCTTGCGCACATATAGAACCGACCAGGCTTCTTAGCTATCCTTTTCGCTTCGAAGCACGCGAGGAGCTGGTCTACGTCTAACAGCTCGGCCTCTTCACTATCCCGAGCTCGTAGCCAAAAAAGGATGGCCAAAGCGAAAATGACACCCCACCCATTGGGGGCCACTTGAGCCGGAGCCAACCCAGTCCGGAAGAGAAATTCTTGGACAAAAGGGTGAAGGGGAAGTCTGAGGCCGTACTCAAACATTTTGAAGTAGAGAGTGACCCATCCATCTGGAGGATTGTCAGCTCTCTCCCCCTCCTCCGGAATCCTAAGGAGGATGTTCTCAGGGATAGCGAACCCCCTACGAAGGGATCCGAGGTAGTGCTCAGGTAGCCTAGAAGGGTATTCCAAACCCTGACCCGAGGTGGAGGCATCACTATCCTCCCCGTCATCGGAGAACCTAAAGTTTTCTATCTCCTCGAGCTCGGACTGTAACCTACGAGCTAAATCCTCATTGGATCCTAAATTCCTGCTAAAAGAGGACGACATGGCAACTACGTTCGAAAGAGAAAGTGAGGGAAGAGACCGACCTACCAAGGGTTCGAGCTACCTTCAGATCGAACTCCAAGAATTCAGGGAACGTAAGGTATGACCTGAAGGATTGGGGGTATTTATAGCTCGTCGGAAAAATTTCCCCACCGTACACGTGTAATCAACGAGCGGCTAGGATCCTCCCTAAGATCCGAAGCGTCGGAATATTTGAATATTCCGACGATAAATCTACCGCAACGATTATATTTTCCCACGAATAGGAAGTCGCCACGCGTCCAAAGCAAGTCGAATGAACTTCTCTGCCAGGTCGAGATCAGACCAGACAAAGAGGGGGCCAATGTTTGGGGAAGAGAATACCCTGGACACATGGAGGACCCCTATTGGTGCTCCAAGATGACTCATGAGTCATGCCCAGCTCGGACCGCCGAGATCACCACCACTAGCGTTGACAGATGCTAAGTATGAGGGCCGAAGTGAACCTGGCCGAGGTCCGACCTACCGGGAAGCTCGGTAGGAGCCGATGTGAGCTACTGTCAGCGGCGTGATTATCGGGTGTAACCGTCGGTCCCGAGATTACCGGGTGTAACCGTCGCGAGATTAGCGGGACTACCACCCATAAGTAGAGGACCTCACTCCATGATCAGGTACGATGATTTCTGACCTCGAACTAAACTGGGAATCCGACCTATACTGACTTGATCGTCGGAGTGCTCACCTTTTTGTGCAGGTCCACCCAAGTATTCAGATCGGTCCGGAGGCCGAGTTCGAGCTGCAATCTGAAATACACTGTTGTGCATATCCTTGCATAAACAAAGTTGATACATTACCCCGAAGCATTCCCATATGCGGCCAACAACTCCTTCAAAAATAGACATTCAAGCTCAGTGGCATTAAGGAAGATTAAACTATCATCAGCAAATAGTAAATGAGAAATAACAAGGGCAACTTCAGAATCAAAATAAACACCATGGAGTTGGCCTCTTGAGTTTGCACTATAAAGCATCATATAAAGACCTTCTGCACAAAGCAGAAATAGATAAGGTGAGAAGGGGTCACCTTGGCGGGTACCTTTGGTAGGAATAATTGATCCTGTTAGTCTCCCATTTATAAGGATAGAGACCTGAGCCAAAGTTATACATTTCATAATCAAGGAAACCCAACCAGGAGCAAAATCGAACTTGAACATTAATTACTATAAATAAGTCCATTCCACTCTATCAAAAGCCTTACTAAGGTCCAGCTTTAGCGCAGCAAGCCCTTTCCTACCAATCTTCCTGCTTTTAATAAAGTGAAGACATTCATGGCCTATAATGATATTATCACTAATAGCCCTATGCTGGACAAAAGCAAACTAAGCAGACGAAATAATAGTATCAAGCACCCTTTTAAGCCTGTTGGCCAGAAATTTCGTGATGATCTTGTAAGAGACATTACAAAGACTGATTGGACGATAATCAGAGACGTACCTTGGCTTTTTGACCTTGGGGATGAGGGCAATATTGGTTGCATTCCAATCATGAAGGCTGCCCCCATTATTTAAGATATTCAAACAGTCCTCCACTGTTTTAGAACTGACAATCTCTCAATATTTCTGATAAAACAGTGCTGGAAAACCATCGGGGCCAGGAGCCTTGGTCGGGAACATTTGTTTTATAGTTGTCTCAATATCAGTCCTCGTGAAGGGAGCTAGAAGCTGGGAGTTCATAGTTGGAGTTACTTTGGTAGGAATATGTTGAAGGACATTAGCAATAGCTGCATGAGTTGGCTTGGAAGAGGTAAAAGTTGAATAAGTGACAAAGGCCGAGTCAATTTCCAAGTTGTCCTCTGTCCAAGAACCATCAGATTTGGAAATGCCCAAGATTGTGTTGCATTGTTTTCGGAGGGTGGCTTTCTTATTAAACCACTTTGTATTCCTATCTCTCCATTTGAGCCAATCTTCCCTAGAACGTTGCTTCCAATAAATTTCTTCTTGTTCTAGGAGGCCCGCCAAATCATTTTCTAAAGCATGAATGATGTTAAAGTCAATCGGATGGGGCTTACTATAAGCATCAGCAAGGCAAGCATCAATATCAATTAAGTGTCAATAAAATATCACTAATGTGAAATAATATTAATAATAATAATTTTTATACTTATTCAAAAGATATTAATTTAAATATTTTTTTATGAATTCTTTTATTTTTCTAATTTTTTTTAGAAATATATTGATACAGACATTTTATCGATATTCCCAATACATTTTCATTAAAATTGAAATGATCTCAACATTTCCATCAATATCGATATCTAAAACCTTCTCCAAATAGAAGCAAGAGACTAAAATAGACCTTTCAAATGTTGAGACAGCTTTCTTTTCAATCAAATAAAGAGGGTATTGGGAATACAACTAAAGTCTCACGTCAGCTATAGAATGAAAAAATAATAATAATAAAGATCACTACAAAACTTTTTGAATAAAACTAAAAGTAAAATCATAATGATGTGAAAATATGGGAGATCAGTTGCCTCTATTTTTTTTTCATTCAATAATTGTAAGTGGGAAATCAAATCATTAATCTTCTAGATCCAGATCGTAATGAATTTTTTATCTACTAAACTACAATCGGATTAATATATTGATGACAAATTGGACAATAAACTAAATACCATACAAAACTAAAATAGAATTATGTGAGGGTAAGAATAGGCGGCAGTGGGCATAATTTGAGATGGCATTTTCAAGAAATTCACTGAGATATTATAGATTTATAATAACACTGCAACCCAGACAATGGGAGCAGTGGAACAGTTGCCAAAATTTACTCCTAATATAAATGCATGAGGCTGTTGCAACTTGAGAATTTAATTTCCTTCACCCTTTTTTAACCTCGCCATAATGTCCAATAATGCACCGACATCGAATTCCTCGATCTCAATGGAAATATCGATAAAAATATTGGTAAAATCTCAATCTCGATGGATATTAATGGAAAATAATATAAATAGTATTTGCGAGCATAGCTCACCGATAATTGACATATATCTCCAACCAAGAGGTTGTGAGTTCGATTCCCCACTCCAACATGTTGTACTAAAAATAATAATAATAATAAGTATTTTACAAATTTTAAATGAGTTACTAATCTAATGTTTAGATTAGAGTGATATTTTAGTGACATTTCTTTATATCTTATCGTTATTTTTACGAAGGATAGAAATGTTAATTCACTCTTTAATTATGTTAATATTGAATCCAATGCATATGAAAATAGTGTTGAAATATCACGATCGGGGATGGATGTACGTTAGGCCTAGAGACTCCTAAATTTTTTAATATAAATAATTAGTATATAGAAGTCTAGCATAAGTTTATAAAACTTGTCTTTGGCTTAGTGGCAACTGCATACCTCGACTCTCTTAATGTGTCTATGTTACGTTAGGTCTAGAGGCTCTTAAACTTTTTTAATATATATAAAAATCTAGCATACGTTATAAAACTTGTCTTTGGCTTAGTGGCAATTGATTGCTTAGACTCTCTTAACGTGTCTATGTTCGAGCCTGAATCTACCGATTGACACGTAAGTGAAAATATTTAATATATCCCTACAACCCAAGCAACTATTCAACTACTTTTCTGGTCTCAATAAATCTTTTTTTTTTTTAAAAAAAAATCTTACTTTATGTTGTAAGGGCAACCAAGGCATGCTTATTTTGCGAAATATATATATATATATATAGACTTGTCAGCAGCTGTTATAAAGATGTCATTGTCAGTTGTCATCTACTTCAAAATAATGGAATAATTTTGAAAAAAAATTATTTTTTAATTACAGTGTAGGTGAGGATTTGAATCCTTCCAGAGAAGTGGAATAATCGCTTAGAAGGTATACTCGATATAATATCCTTGGAAATTGTTACCAAAATCACAATATCCATCTCATATTATTATAATTATTATAGAAAATTTATAATGGTTAGCTAAATTGTTGGTCCTAATTATAGATATAGCAACCGCAACCACTTTTGAGCTTTACAAAAATGGCAGGAAAAAATGATTTTTGATTGGACATTACTTTATCATATATTTTATTAATATTTATATCAGATATACTTTGTATATTATGTATATTTAGTTATAATTGATTTTCCTTTACGAAGAACATCAATTCTAACTAATATATTTAATATGAAGTAGTTATTAGATAACCTCCTAATCAAATGTATAATACATTAATGTTATATTATGATACATATATATCAATATTTATATGATAATATCAATGGTAAAAACTAATTGGTATGATTTTGAAGTATATCAATATTATATCATCATCATCATAGACTAAATGGTTCTACACAATTGTATGATATTATTGACGACTCTAAGCATAACCCTCATAGCTTTGTTTTTTGTTTCACCCGAAAGGGCTCATATCAATAGAGATGTTGTCTCTCACATATATACTCATAATCTTTCCTTTATCTTACCAACGTGGGATTTTGATTGCATCCCTAACGTCCCCTTATTTTTATTTGGAAAAAAGTTTTTCTTTTTTTTTTTTGAAAGAAGTCTTTTTATTATTAAAAAATTATCATTTTATCTAGTTCTTAAGAATTAAACTATCAACCAATAATATATTATTCAATTGGATAAGGTATTTGAATTCCTACACCTTGTTTTATGTAGTATTTTCGATTTAAACAAAAAATTATTAACCAATCTAATATCAGCCCAAATAGTTAAATACTTGTATATATTTTCTCATCTTAAATGGTAGATTCTAATCCTAACCCCCTTATTTATGGTGTAACATCAATAAAAGAAAATAAATAATAAAGAACTTGAAAAAAATAAATAAATGGGCTTAATACTTATCAATTGGTATAATAATATTTGGAAAATATTCAACCATTTGAGAAAACTCTTGGTTATCATATGAAAAGGAAATTGATTAACCATTACTAAGTTAATTAACAATTAATAAGTGATAAATACTATATTTACAATTATTTTTTAAAATATATTAAAAAATAAAAGATGTATGTTTATAAATATTTTACAAAAATTATGCTCCTCGTACAATTTTGGGACAACTAGAGAAATGACTATATTAAATAGTTTGATTTGAAAAGTGACCAAAATAATCAGATATCACGAAAATGGCTAAAAGGCAGTTAAAGTTTAACTACGAGATTTTATGTGGACAAATTTACCCTCCAATTAAAATAGGTAAATTTATCTTGACATTACCCCTATAAAATTGTGACGAAAATACCCATCATCAAAATGTTTAGTACACCTAAATTCTAGGAAACAAGATAGTAAATCAAAATTATACCATTCAAAAATTTTAAATAACATCTAGATTTAGAAATTTAAAAAAATGTAAGATAAAATCTGTTGAATGCATACTTTGAAATAAAAAAAAAAGATTGAATCAAAGTGTAAAATAGACTAAAAAAATCGTACAATCAAATTAGAAAAGTGGAAAAATAAAGATTGAAGCGGTAAAGTATTGTTTTTAAAAATATAGATAGAATAGTTGAAGATTAATACCATGTTAGGATCCATTATGGAAGGGAAGACAACTCAAATGACCCTTTCCCACTTTTGCCCTTTAACTCTTTCTTCCCACACTTGCCCTAACTCTTTCTTCCTAAAATCAAATAAAATTTGATTCAATCAAGTCTCAAGCCCCTCAAGCCTCGTGCGCCTCAAGCTTTCGGCGTCCCTCTTCAGCGTACACAATCTTCGGCATCCCTATTCCCACTCTTGCCAGAACCTAAAGAACCTCCTTCGGGTAAGCTTTCGATATCCCTCTTGGGATATACACAATCTCCTAGCTTCGTGATCTCTGATTCCTCTAGTTGAAATCAAAATCCCTTGATTTCAATGGGTGGATAGCTTTAGGCAAAATCCCTTGAAATCAAAAATTGAAATTCTAGGTGATTGTGTGATCTCAATTTTGAAGCTTCAATTGAAAACCTGTGTGATTTCAAATTGGGTACAAAATCCCAATTTTAGATTCTGGCATTCCTTCGGCAAAATCCCTTGAAGCTTTCGGGTACAAAATCCATTGAAATCATCCATCGGCATTCCTTCTGAAATCCTCCTTTTGAAATCCTCCAAACTTCGACGTTCCTCCTTCAAGGGTATGTAGTCGACTGTTTTTTTTTCTTGTAATCGACTGTTTTGTAATACTCCAAACCTCATTGTTTTTGTTATCCAACAAGGGTATTCATCGATCGATTTTGAATGTTGTTTAAATAAATGAGGTTTACATAATTGACCGTTCGTTAGCAACCTCCGATATTCAAAGGATTTTGTTGGACACAACCTGTTTTTAGGACACCTTATAGATATGGTCAGTTGGGGAGATTATATTGAAAATATAGTTTAGATTAAATAATAAATAATAAAAATATTGTTAAAATTAGATTGTCGGGTAGTTTAGTTTGAAAAAAAAAATTAAATAAATTTTCAATCTTAAATCTCATCTTAAATTTCAAATTTCAATAAATTTAAACCCAGACCTCAATTCTGATGTTTCAATAAATATCATTAGTACCTGGAACTTGTCAATTCTTATGTTTTTTTAGCTCAATGTAACCATTTTATTGTTAAACATTTAAAATTTATTGTAAAAAAATCAAGAACATCCAATTAGATTGCGTAGAACTAATTGATACTCATTAGGAATATAATATGTGGTACTAATTGATACTCATTAGGAACTAATTAATTTTAACAATATTAGGAATACGCATTCTTATTTGTTGGTTCTATCAGACGAATTTTTTTTGGGCTTGATTCAATGGTTGAATCTTGTGGAATTTTCTTTTTTCGTTAATAATCTAATTTTCTAAGAACTGGGTTTGCTGCAATAGGAAGATTCTTTCGAGTAATGTTTCAGTAACTCGATGACTAATTCTCATATATCAAGAATTAAAATGCAGCTTCTTAGAATGTAATAATCGTGGCATATTAGTCATGAATGTTGATGGACAAGGATAATCCAGTCAAAATGGCCGTCTACTCTATAGAATCCTATATTTACTCCGTTGTACTGACGTCTTTTGTTTATTTTGTGAGATAACCTCTAGTAGCCATATGTTTATACATCCATCGTATCTCCCCTTATGTAAATATTAATATATGTTTCCTTGATTGCTAATATGCATTTTTTATTTTGTTGGTTTTGGTTACCTTTTTGCCATATTTTATGCATTGATCTTTGTTCCGATGCAGTGATAAAGAAAGATTATGTGATGCAAAATATGGCTATTTTCTGCCGATAATTTTCAAACTATTTTCGGGGTCTGAACTTTCACTACCCCTGTAGATGGTGTTATATACGGGGTTAGTATCTACAACTATGCAGTAGTCGCTGCACCTAATATCCGCCAACAGGGATATGGCACACGCTACGTCCCTATCTACTAACAACCTCATAATTATCGACTTGCCAGCACCATTTCTGAAAAGTGAAAGACGTGTAATTTTTTTTCCTTCTGGAAAATGAAGATCTCTAGAGATACATTCACAGAGTTGTTGTAGGGTGCAATCGAATGGAATTGAAACGTGCCCGGTAATGAACCCTTGATAATTGTTGTGCTCATCCCAACTAAAATCGTGGCTAACAATGATCTCATAATGTTCCCGCATTGATTGATTTAATTCTTGAAAAAATGTAAAAATAAAATGGGTGGGGATTAATGATACCTTGTGTGAGAATATTAAAGAAACACTGTATTTGAGGTTTCTTATTACAGTGGAATGTTCAAACCAATTAGTTAGGTTTGTTTAAAAAAATTAAACACATTTTAAACTTGTTTGAATCATATATGTAGATTTGGTGGTTTAAATTTTGTGAAAAGATTTTAGGAATTATATAGATTTTGTAGCTAAAGGTGGTTTCAATATTAAGTATGATATAGGTAGATTTTGTGGTTTAAATTTTGTGGAAAGATTTTTGGAATTTTGTAGATTTTGTAGTTAAGGTGGTTTCAATATTAAGTCTATAACATTGCTAGTTAGGGGCAGATTTAAGGGAATGTGGGAGGCCTAAAACATGGATGGGTAAAATGGAGAAAGATTGCAAGGGCAATATGGGCATGAAATGTGTGGAGGGATAAATAAGGAATTATATACCTCCCAAATTTAGGAAACCAATTTTGGCCAGGTCATGCATTTAGAAAAACTTTGACCATTTTTCTTAACGATAACGTGTGTGTAGCCATTCGTAAGGATTTCCTTCCCTTTCTATGAAGCCCAATATGTATAGTGTTGCATTTGGCCCAATAGTAAATAAACCCACCCAATATGTATAGTGTTGCATTTGACCCAATAGTAAATAAACCCACGTAATATACTTTAGGATTAATACGTTACAAAGAGATTCATTTTCAAAAATTTACACTCTTGTCTTAGAATACATGGTTTAAGATGGAACTCATATATATTTTACCAATATACCATTTTTTATATATGTAATTATTATTAAGATATGGAAATTAATGGAAAAATGATTGATTTTCACTATTTATATTTTAAATCCTTAAATTTATACACCTTTTGACTTTCGTGAAAAAAGCTTCTCAAATTTTTAGTTATCTATTCCTCATCTTCATTCCTCTTATTTTCTCTAGCTTTTCACCATGGTTTCCGGCAAGTCGTCTTCTCATCTTCTTAGTGTTCTCCATTTTTTGTCGTTACCGTTTCCGACAACCTGTTCCTGATTCGCTCGCTTTTCAACATTATTTTCGGTAGTCCATTTTATGCTGTTTACGTTTTAAAACTTCTAGATTTGTTTTTTATTTTCGATTTTGGGTATTTAAAAAGTATTCGATGCTAACGTCGTATATATTTTATTATATAGGTTATTTGCTTTGTTTGTTAATTGAAGAGAGATATAACCGTATATACTTTATAGTTCATATATAAGTTATAGTTTACAACCTATATATATATGTATGTATATATATAGGACAGAAACGAAAAGGATGAAATCACAGTGCTCCATTGACGTCTTACCTTATCATGCCAGCAAGTTTACTCTTCTAAAATGTTGTATTGAAATTGAGCCAAAAATTGGAATGAGATGAAAAAAACATTTTGTAATAAATTTAATTCTTTATAGAATATATTAAGGAGTAAATTAGGGGATTATGAGAATAATTGATTTGGGTCCCACAATCCATGTTTACAAAATCAAATTTGCAACCTTAAATCTTTTACAATTAAATAAAAAATAATTATAATAAACATAAATGCCATAAATAAAGACAAATTTGATATTTTGGAAAAGTTTTAAATCTATAAATCTAAAACTGTAAAATTTGTAAACATTAGACATTTGTGAAAATAAGTTTCCAAAACAACCCGTTTAAGATGTTATCTCTATACTTTACATAAATATTGATGTAGATAGTCGTCATATCTCTTATTTGAGCGGAAAAACAAGAAAAAGGTAAAATTTTTAATTGTTTAATTATAGTATATAAAGCGTCATTCTAGTTTTTTTTTTTGAACAGAAAGGAGGCTACAGGCTTAAGAAACCTAAAGAGGAACAAGGCGGGGCATGGAGACCGGCCCCCGTAGCATCAGCAATAAAAAAGGAAGTAAGACTCGATGGAAACCCAAAGAGATCGAGGAAGCCTGACGGGCAAGCTAGTCCGAGTTGGCTTCACCTAGTTAAATGATTGTGAATTTTACCTTTTGTAAGATGCGGCTATAACTGAGACGGGAGAATTACAAAATAACATAGGTAATTGGAATAAATATTGAGAAACAAATACATAAACCATTAGGTCGAGACACGAGTATCTCGTTCCCTATAAAAAGATTCATTTATGTAGTTCAAACCAACATGAATGTATTCATTGAGCTTAATTAAAGCTCTACAATAAAGAATACCTTGTTTTAGTCGATTGCTCTTAAAAGCAAAAGAGTGAAAATAGCGAAAGTTTTAAATTTTACAAATAGTTTTAAATTTATACGTGGACAAAAACTACCACAATTTTACTAATAGTTTTAAATTTATCATTTTCATTATAAATAGTTTTAGAGCTATTAGATTAAGGAGAAAAGAGTAAAAGGACAAAAAAACCAAAGACCAAATCAAAATCCATCATTCCTGCAAAAGGCCACCCCAAAAACAACGCACCTTCTAGAAATAAATTAATGATAAATAATCTAATACAAAAATATCAAGGCGCGTAGTTGACTTTTTGTTTCTTTTCTTTTTTAGTTTTTTAAATACAAATCCTAATCCAATAAAATCAAAAGTGAAAAACAATTAAAATAATTATTTTATAAAATTCAAAAACTAACATAGAAATTTTGAGAGTTTAAATATTAATATATACTATTTAAACATTAAATCAATAATAAAATAAAAAAATTGAACGTCAAACATCTTAGTTAAAGATATATATGTACATTATAAAAACATATTAATATTAAAAAAAAATAACAAATTAAAGGTACTAATCTCACTAATTATTCAAATTTATGATTTAGTTGAATCAAATTAAAATTTTCGTTAAATTATAAATTTGACTCTTTTTTTTAGAAAATTATAAATTTGACTCTTGAATTGTGTTTAATAATAGGTTTTTGAAATTTAAAAAAGTATATAATAAATGTGAGAATAGGTCTTTAAATTGTCAACATGGTTATTTGGATATATTCCTTCCTTCGAAGTCGAGGATTGGATTCTCATGTCGCCAAATTGTTGTACTAAAAAAACCATATGTTTTTAAACGTTTAATTTTGTTATTTAATCTAACACATCCAAAACTTACTTTGACACGAAAATAAAGTTTATTACTAAATTTGTAATTTAATTAAAAAATAAAATAAGTTAAGAAATGAATTTTCCCGAAAATAAAATAACTATCAAATCCTACATACACTTTTGATTTGTCAAATAAATGAGCGAGAAATCTGAATCTGTCAACATTCTGTGAATCCGAAGATTGTTTATAATATTATTGTCCATCTTCTTCATCCTCTATTCTGTTCATTCTCATTTCGGGAACTCAACACGAGAAAAATCAAATCAAGAACATGCGATTTTGAAATGAACAATCGGACGGGACTTCTTCGAATTCGCCTGCTGCGAGGCGTTAATCTCGCCATTCGCGATGCTACCACCCGCAGCAGCGATCCTTACGTCGTCATCTCCACTGCTCATCAGGTTCTTTCTTCCTCTTCTCTGATTCATGTTCCCGATCGATCTATTCTTCGATTCCGGATCAAGAAATATATGTATGTGTTTGGATTTTCTCCTTCGAAACTATGTGCGGTTCGAATTCGGATTGAATTTTTTTCAAGCTTCCGCTGGAAATATTTGTCAATTTTTTTCTTCTTCTTTTTTTTTTTTTTTCCGATTTTAGGTTTCTCTGTTCGGATTTTCCCTTTCGGAACTATGCTAACGGTTCGAATTAGGATCTTTTGTGATGTTTTTATAACTTCCTTTCGAATTATTAGTCAATATTTTCAGTTTTTAGGTTTTTCTGTTCGCATTTTCCCTTTCGAAGCTATGCAAAGAGTAACTGCGCGTATTCAGATTGCGATTGAAATATTTGTTAATTTTTTCGGTTTCTAGGTTTTTCTGTTCCGATTTCCCCTTTCGAAACTACTCAAACGGTTCGAATTCGGATTGCGATTATTTGAGAACTTCCTTGGAAGTATTTGTCAAAATTTTCCGTTATTAGGCTTTTTTGTTCGTATTTCCCTTTCGTAACTATGCAAACGGTTCGAATTCGGATTGAAAATCTTCCAGAACTTCCTTGGAAATACTTCTCAAATTCCTTTTCCGTTTTAGGTTTTTTTCCATTTGAATCTTACGGTCTGGCTCTGATGCGATTGAAACTTTTGTGCAGAAATTTAAATCTCGTGTGGTGAAAAAAAACTGCAATCCAGAATGGAACGAGGAATTCACGCTTTCGATTACGGATATCAACAATCCAATTAAACTAGTAAGTAAAATCTTCCAATCTTCCATTGAATAAAAAAGAACGTCCTCAACACGTGAGAAATTAAACAACAATCTTTCAAACACACATCCAAGAAATTACTAATCACACATTCCTTCCGATTCATGGATTCTCAGGCAGTGTTCGACAAGGATCGGTTCACAAAAGACGACGGAATGGGGAGTGCAAAGATCGACATAAAACCATACATAGAGTGTTTGAACATGGGACTGGAGAATCTGCCAAATGGATGCGTGGTGAAAAGGGTTCAGCCAAGCAGATCAAACAACCTTGCAGATGAGAGCCCATGCGTTTGGAACGATGGTAAGATCGTCCAAGACATGACTCTCAGATTGGAGAATGCTGAATGTGGAGAAGTCATGATTCAGATTCAGCTGTTCAATGCTGCTGGGATCAAAGGCCTTAGAACCAACTCTTTGGCCTGAAATTTCTCTGCCTCTGCCTCTGCTTTCTCATTGATCGGTGATCATACCAATTTCTTTTTACCCTTGTTATATATGTATATTTTTGTGTTTGTTGTATTATGATTGATGAATTGTTGATGGCTGGCTAGAAGATTTTTACTCTAGTTTTTTTGGTTCGTTTGAATGGTTGTTCAGGTGGTCATCAACCATTACATTGTTTGTGATTTGTTAATTTTGTACTAATTTGAAGTTTGGAGAGGATTCTCTGTACTAGCTAGTGATTTGTAAGTTTGATTGTTATGAAGAAATAATCGTAAAATAGAAATGAGAATATTTGTATTTCTTTTTTCTTTTCTTTTCTTTTTTTTTTACAATATTATAGTTCAAATTAGGGTATTGAATTTCCGTCAACACATCAGACATTTTCATCCATTTTTCCACCATCATTTTCATAGGATTGCAAAAAATTCAACCAAATGTAAAACATTTCACATAATATCCATAATATAGACAATAATATTATCAATATTAATAATTTTTATTTTTAAAAAAAATTCAAAATATTTATTTGTTATTTTCAATATTTTTTATGGATATTTTTTATTTTTACACTTTTGTTTTATAGAAAATCTATCAATATTAATATTTCCAGCAGACATTGACAATTAAATTATTTGTTCAAATAGACTGTTTGTAATGGGTTTGGCAGAAATCAAACCTCCAAACCTAATTGTCCATTTTTTGAATTGTAATATTTTGTAAAAAAAAAAAATTGATACACTATTGATTTAAATATTGTGGTGGTTAAATTTTCAACTTTGATTCATTTTATTTGTTGTCCTTTCAACTTTTGTTTATTGTATTCCATATATATTTAAAAGGAAAAGACTTTCCTTCTCAAGTGCTCCTTATCTTCGTGTGGTTCTATAATAGACAAGTGTTGAGTATTCTTTTTTTAATTATTTTATTAAAACTCATAATCTCATAGAAATCTCTGTCATATCTTTTAGTTTTATTCTCTCCCCCTCCTCTTCTCATCTCCTTTTTCTCTCTTATTCCACCAACAGCTTCAAGTTTAGTATTAAAAATACATCTCTACAGTTTATAAGGTATATATATATATATATATGTTTTTCTTTTTAATTTTTATACTGATTATCGTGGTTTAACATATATCATTTTTTTTCTCTTCTATTATTTGGTTCTGCCGTCTTATTGTCTTCTAATTTTAAATGGAGGTTTTGCATTTTTTTTTAGTCATTTTTGCAAAGAGATTAATCGAAGAAGCTTTTGGACATTGGATTAAAATTGTGAAATTTTTTTCTCTTGTTTCCCTGTAGCTTTAGATGACCACCATTGCATGATAACCACTCGATTATTGTAAGATATGAAGAAAATTTATGAACAGATAATAAATTACATATGAAGACACAAATAAAAATGATTTAGCCAAATTTGCCTACATCAAATAAAAATCAAGAGTGAGTTTTCTTATTAGTCAGCAACCAAAAAAGAGGAAATTGAGAAAAATTAATACAAGATAATGCTTCAAATTATGAAAAAACTGATAACCTGATGTAAACAACAACTCAACTGTCACTTATAACCTGATCTAAACAACAACTCAACTGTCACTTACATGTTTGCATATGCTTTAATAACACACAAATGATAAAGTTAAAACCTTTTCTAATTTTTCTTCTCTTCCTTTATCTTTTTTCCTCACCTTTTATGAACAAATTATCTTTTTTGTTGATGAATTAGTAAGAGAGTGATTTAAAACTATAAAAATTAAAAACTAAAAGATTTGACGAGAATTTAGGTTTTAATAAAATAATTAAAAAAGGAATATCTAACATTTGTCTTCTTATTATAGCCACGTGAAGATCAAGAACACAATGCTCGAGCAAAGTTTTTTCTATTTAAAATGTTTGTTTTGGTTAATTGTACTTTCAAAAGTGACCATCTTTTTATCTCTTATCTACAAAATTTTAACACATCTTATACATAGAAATTATTTAATAAAAAGTTACGACAACATTTTAACAATTTTATTAAGTGTGGGAGATAAGCAAAAAAATTGATGGATCAAAATGATTCTGAAAGTACAAAAATTAAAATGGACACAAACTAAAAGTAGAAAGGAAATGAATGGGCGCTTGCAAATTAGTGAAAATATAAAATAAAATAAAAACTTATAGAGTTATTTTTAAAATTAGCAACCATATTTCAATGGTGTAAAAGAAGCAAGATTTGGAAACTCAACTCATTCATAATATACCTTATTTAATTATACATACATATACATATATATACATATATATATATATATATATATATATATATATTTTGTTTAAGCAAAGAATTGTACAACATCAAACCTTGGTCAAGTTCGAACTCGGTCTTAGCTCTGACTTGGAACACAACGGGAATATATATGCAAGAGGACAAAATCTTCGACGCTCAAGTCAGTAAGTAGCTCGGACTCAATATCAAGTTCGAGGAAAAATTTGATACTTGGTGGTGAAATGAGTCCCTCTATTTATAGGTTTAGGCTTTGACAGGGCTTGCGATAGGCGGTTACCTTGGTCGGAGTTAAGGTCGAACCTGTCGGATTGAGATCGAACCTGGGCAGTTTATCCTTGACATTGGCGGTTTTGATAAAATAATGACTAAGTCTTCCACCTCGGAAGGTGCCGAGATGGACCTGCCTGGAAATTCGAACGGGGATATTCCTTTTGGCGAACCACCGTCCTCCATGTGACACTTTGGTTTTCTTCCCCAAACATTTGCCCCCTCTCTGTCAGGTTCGAGATCGACCTGGCAGAGAAGTTAATTTTTAGGAAACTGACCACCGTGGCGACTTCCGAGTTCGTGGTGAAAATGTTAACGTTAGGGAACCTCGAAAACGGAACCCACAGCTGTCACGTACTCGAGCGTCTCCAATGTTCGAACTTCCGCACGATTTGGGTCGTTCGCTTTTGGATACGTGTAAGGATGGGATTAAATTTCGGAGCACTATAAATAGCCCCAGGGTTTAGATCCATTTTTTACGCTTTCTGAAATCTTGGAGTCTGACCTGAGTAACTCGGAGCTTACCCTAGGTTAGTCTCTCTCTTCTGCTTTTGCTTCGCACTTTTAGTTTTAAACCATGTCGAGTTTTTCTAGTTCGTCTAGTAGGTCAGAGTCAAATTTGTTCGCTTAAGAAGGCTGACTACATAGAGGAATTCGCAAATAGGTTAGACTCCGAGCTAGAGGAAGAGATAGACAACTTTAGGTTTTCTGATGATGATGAGGACGATAGCAACACTTCTATCTCGGGGCAGGGTTTGGAGTTCCCTTTTCAAATGCTGGAAAACTACCTCAGCCCTATTCGTAAGAGGTATGGTAGTCCAGATAGTATTGTCCTTCGGTTTCCCAAGGAAAGGGAGCGTGCTGACAATCTATCCGAAAGGCATGTTGCTCTGTACTTGAAGATGTTCAAGTACGACTGTCACCTACCAGTTAATCCTTTGGTGCAAGAGCTTCTAGCTCGAATTGGGTTGGCTCCTGCTCAAGTAGCTCCCAATGGGTGGGGTGTCGCTTTTGGTTTAGCAGTCTTATTTTGGCTAAGGTGTCACGAGGTAGACGGGTTAGACCTCCTTAGGACCGACCACCTCTTAACTTGTTTCGAGATAAAACGCATCTCCAAGAAACCTAGGTGGTATTACTTGTGTGCTAGGAAAGTAACCTGGATGGTATTACTTGGGTTGAAAAATGGTTCTATGCCTCCGGAGAATGGTTGGCCAAGGTCGAGTCCGCTTCTATAACGTTCCCTGTAGGTTAGGGAACTTAGGTAAGAGGTTGAGTCTTTTGTTCTTCCGAACGTTGCTCCTTCTTGTACTCTAACCCTTTGCTTCTTTTTTTTTTTACAGTTGTCATCAGACCTGTTCCTCAACTTTCTCAGTCGACGTTCGACATTCTGAAGTTTTATAAGGACAAGTTCAAGAGTGGAAAGAAGATCGGCACTCTCTTGACCGACAAGCTGCTTTTAGCCTCCGGACTGCTACACTACAATCCTCTACTCATTTCTCCTGAAGCCTAGAGACCCAACTCAGAGCTCGGTACGTCATCCTTGGATCTTCATTTAACTACTTAAAGTACTTGTCAATTTCCTTACGTTGTTTTACATTCGCTCAAGATGTGAGACGCAAGTGTCCTCGTCAAGGGCAACCATCCTAATCAAGGGCGGAACAGAGCCCTGTCATAGTCCACCTTCCTCCCGAGGTCGAGTTAGAGGAAGTTCGCCAGGGGCCTGTTGGTCCACAGGATCATGAGATCCTTGATGTCTCCTCTCTCAAGGAGTTCGGAGGCATCTTCCCTTAAGAGATCCAAAAATAAGAAGAGGAAGACCACCTCTTCTGAAGATGTCGTTGAAGAAGTCCGAGCTGACATAAGAGGGAGTTGCTTCGTCGGGCTCACCCACGATCTAGAGGCAAGAACGGGCGCCACCTCGGACATTGAGATGAGGTTCAAGGTCAAACCTTCCAGTGCCGGGATGAGGGAGAAGGTGATGGAGATGTTCGGCTCCTACTTTGATCGCCGCTGAAAGAGGGCTTCCAAATTTGTCAGCGCTCCAGGCTCGGCTATCCAGTGACTGTTGGACTATACTGCCGAGGTAAGACCTGTCTTTTCATCATTGGCCTTTGGTATTTGTCTAACTCTTTTCTCGTTTGTTCGCAAGCTCACGCAGCTGCCTGTCACGCGGTAGTAATGGTGAAAGCCAAACTGGACTGTCGCGACCTCCTCACTATGAGAGAGCGGGAAGCCTCTTCGGCCGCTTTTGAGACTGCTGCTAGCTTAGAACGAGAGCTCAAGAAGGCCCGAGCCGAGATTCAAGCCTGGAAGTCTACTTCTAAAGCCGACAAGGCCGAGCTTAAGAGCGCTCAGCAGGAGGTCAAGCGCCATATGAAGGCTTTAAGGGGTGCGCACACCGTGGCTAAGGGCTTGGAGAAGGAGAAATTTGCCCTTATGAAGCACAATGACCAACTCGAACACAACACTGGAGACCTTCAAGCCAAGGTGGAGAAGCTGAGGGCAGAGCTTGAGTTCAAAAAGTCCAAGCTCAGCAACGGGGTGCTCCTGGAGGAGACTTTTCGCAAGCATCCAGACTTCGACAGGTTCCAAAGACTTTAGCGACGCTGACTTCAGGTTTCTAATGAAGGGAGTTCAGGAAACGGCTCCTGAGGTCTACCTCGACCTGTTATTTTTTAACTCCTAAATTTATCCATCTGTTTAGTCTGAAGTTTGTTTTTATGTTGTTAGCCTTTAATTCTTCAACTCATGTTCCTATCTATTTCGTATCTGTTTAGGAGGTAGAAAATTAGAGAGTTTAGAATTCCCGAGGGTGTTGAATACATAAAGTTACCTCTGCTCTTGTAATCTTTTGAGGTAAAGCAGTTTCGTTCTTCAGCATAATAAAATCCCTAAAACCCTTGTAAGTGGAGGTAGACCAAATTAAGGTCAAACCACTATAATTCTTCTTTGCATTCTTTCTTTCCTTTTTCTTCTCTGTGTTGGTCGATCATCTCTGTTTTGGATTTATTACAAGTGGTATCAGGGCTTTCGTAATCCTGAGAGATTCTTCTTCCTCACCACCTTCAGTTCGTAAGATTCTTTGTTTTTTTTCTTTCTGCATCAAGAACGATTAATTTCAGTCTGCCACTAATTGATCTTGCAGCTTCTACTTTCTTGAATTAACCTCTGAAAAATTCTAAGATTCAAGAATGTCGGCCAAGTTTGAAATTGAAAAATTTGATGGGAAAGGCGATTTAAGCCTTTGGAGGAAGAAATTGAAGGCCCTGCTGGTCCAACAGAAAGTTTCGAAAGTAATCGAGAAGAAGATACCTGATACAGTTTCAGATGAGAAGAAACAAGAAATGGAAGAGACCGTATTCAGTACTATGATTTTATATCTGTCTGATACAGTTCTCCAGCAAGTAAATGACATAGAAACAACGGTAGAGTTATGGGAGAAGCTTGAATCTCTCTATCTTAGCAAGTCCCTTTCCAGTAAAATACTGCTCAAAGAAAGGTTTTTCAGCTTTCGAATGAATCCAGCAAAGAATCTTGAAGAGAACTTGGATGAATTCACCAAGATATGCCTTGATCTAGCAAATACTGTGAGAAAATAGAAGATGAGAATAAGGCTATAATCTTGTTAAATTCTCTACCCGATAATTTCAGAGAAATCAAGTCAGCCATTAAGTATGGAAGAGACTCCTTGACAACAAACTTAGTAATCGATGCGTTACGTTCTAAAGAATTAGAATCCAAAACTAACAAAAAAGAAATAGAGGCTTTAACTACAAGATGGAGAACTGAATCCCAATATAACCAACAGAAATCGTATAAAAAGTCATACGAAAAATCCAGATCAAAATCGAGAGAGAACAAGGACAAAGACAAATAGTGTTTCTATTGCCATAAGATGAGACATTTGATAAAAGATTGTCGGAAACTTCAGTACAAAAATAAAACTCAAAACAAGCAAGCATCATCCGCAACAAATGTACATGAAGCATACGACTGAGCTGAAGTTCTAATGATCACAGAGATAAATCCATCCGAGGAATGGATCTTGGACTTTGGATGTTCGTACCACATGACTTCTCATCGAAACTACTTTCAAGAAATCAATGAAATAGAAGGGGGGAAGTCTTCATGGGAAACAATCAACATTGCCAAATCAAAGGAATAGGTTCAGTAAGACTCAAATTAGCAGATGGACTGGAAAAGATTCTGACAGAAGTAAGGTATGTTCCTGATCTGAAACGAAATTTAATTTCTTTGGGCACTTTAGATAAATCAGGCTACAAATAAAATCAGAGGGTGGTAGTTTGAAGATTTTTAAAAGATCTTTGTTAAAAATGTCTGGAACCCTAAAATATGGCCTCTATATTCTAAATGGTCACACTGTCAACTGCACATCAAATATAGCTGGTGTTAATGAAAATAAAGACGCACAATTATGGCACCAAAGATTAGACATGTTAGTGAAAGAGGCCTGCTTGAACTGTTCAAACAAGGATTAATAGGAAAAGTTAAACCAAAGAACCTACCTTTTTTGTGAACACTGTATAGAAGGGAAAGCCACAAGAGTTAAGTTTAATAGATCAGTTCATTCAACCAAGGGCATCTTAGATTACATACACTCAGATCTTTGGGGGCCAGCTAGAGTAAGAACCCTTGGTGGAGCTAGATATTTTCTAAGCATTGTTGATGATTTTTCACGAAAATTATGGGTCTTCACTCTTAAAGACAAAACTGAGGTCTTTAAAACTTTCGAACAATGGAAAATGTTAGTTGAAAATCAAACAGGGAGAAAGATTAAGATCATCCGAACAGATAATGGTCTAGAATTCTTAAATGAGAATTTCAATAAGATGTGCCAACAAGCTAGAATTCAAAGGCACTTAACAGTCCCGTACACCTCTCAACAAAATGGACTAGCTGAAAGGTTTAATAGAACAATCCTTGAAAGAGTACGCTGCATGCTAGCAAATTCAGAATTACCAAAATTTTTCTGGGGAGAGGCAGTAAACACAACAGCCTACTTAATTAATTGAAGTCCCTCTTTGGCAGTAAATCTTAAAACACCACAAGAAATTTGGACAGGAAAACCTCCAAGCCTAAAACATCTCAGAGTTTTCAGGTGTGCAGCCTATGCACCTATAAAACAAGACAAATTGGATGCAAGATCTCAAAAATGTATTTTTCTGGGATATCAAAAAAGAGTCAAAGGCTACAAGCTATGGTTACTTAAGGTTGGAGAATAGAGGTGTATCATAAGTAGAGATGTTCGGTTCGATGAAAATGAAATGCCATGGACTAATAATGGGAGTCCGAACTACATAAACATAAATAAAGAAGAACAGAACTCCTATGAAATTGTGTTAAAATCAGATGAACCAAACAGTCCTTCAGATACGAAACACGACACAGATCCTACCGGATCCAATCCCCCTGATATAGAACATACAGAAGTGACTTAAACCAGACCAAGTACTTCTCAATCAGATCATGGAAGCACCTCTCATTCAGAACATGAGATTATTAATGAAGAGAATGAACTCTGGAATTATCAACTAACAAAAGACAGGCAAAGATGCACAATTAGACCACCAGCTAGATATGACTATGCTAACTGTGATATTGAACAAGCAAATTCAGTTTCTTATGCTCTATGTGGCAACAAAGAGCTAGATGGGTCTGAACCCATATCTTATGAAGAAGCAATGTGATCAGAACACAGAAATCAGTGGGAGAATGCTATGAAAGAAGAGATGGCTTCATTGAGTAAGAATGCAACATGGCATTTGGAAGAAAAACCAGAGGGTCAGAAATTAGATTGACTGTAAATGGATATATAAAATAAAACCATGCATCAAAGGAAGGAATAAACCAAGATACAAGGCAAGACTTGTTGCAAACGGATTTACCCAAGAACAAGGTATTGATTATAATGAAAATTTTTCACTCGTGGTCAAACATTCTTCCATAAGAGTTTTACTATCTCTTGTTGCTCACCTAGATTTGGAACTAGAACAAATGGACGTTACCACCGCTTTTCTACATGGAGAATTAGATGAGGATATATACACGAAACAGTCTCCTGGTTTTATTAAACAAGAAGAAGAACATCTGGTATGTAAGTTGGAAAAATCCCTGCACGGCCTAAAACAGTCTCCAAGGTAATGGAACAAACGATTTGATTCCTTTATGTTAAAGTGTGGATTTGATCGAAGCCATTACAACAATTGTGTCTATATCAAACACATCTAACAAACTACATCTATTTTCCTACTACTCTATGTGGATGACATGCTCATCTCATCACAACAGCTAAGTGAGATTGATAAACTAAAAGCATAACTATGTAAAGAATTTGAGATGAAAGATATTGGGCCCGCTAGCAAGATTTTGGGAATGAATATAAATAGAGATAGACCTGTAGGTTTATTAACTATCACACAATCAGATTATCTTGAGAAACTAGTAAACAAGTATAACTTGGAGAAGGCCAAAACAGTAACAGTTCCTCTAGCCCACCATTTTAAACTCTGAGGAAGAGACATTAGAAATGAGAAAAATACCATACTCCAATGCAGTGGGCAGCTTGATGTATAGTATGACATGCACAAAGGCCGGATATTGCTCATGCAATAAGCAGTGTCAACAGATTTATGAGCAACCCAGGTAAACCTCATTGGGAAGCCACAAAATGGATAATCACATATATTAAAGGAAGTTTGAGTCATGGTCTGATCTAGAAAAATGAAGGGAATAATTCAAAATATTTGGAAGGTTTTGTAGATGCTGATTTTGCAGCAGATCTGGATAGAAGAAGGTCTACTACTGGGTACATTTTCACTCTTTGGAAACACTATAAGTTGGAAATCATCCCTACAGTCAGTAGTAGCCCTATCAACAATTGAATCTAAATATATAGCTTTAACAGAAGCTGTATGGCTAAAAGTATTAGTCATAGAGTTGCTAAAGAGCATACTAATTCCAATAGTTCACTGTGATAATCAAAGTGACTGACACTTTCAAAAAATCCCCTTTACCATGACCGAACCAAGCATATTGATGTTAAATTCTATTATCTAAGGGATATAGTACTCAACAACAAAGTTGAAATCAGAAAAATAGCATTAGCAAAAAATCCAGCAGACATGTTGACAAAAACACTCACATGTACGAGAATTAGATATTTTTGCAGCCTACTGAAAGTAGGCATCGAATAATCATCAAATCAATTACTTTACCAACAAGGCTTTGGGGATTTGTTTTCATCTATGGTACATTCAGGAGTTAGAGGGTGATTTGTTATTTTTTAACTCCTAAATTTATCCATCTGTTTAGTCTGAAGTTTGTTTTTCTGTTGTTAGCCTTTAATTCTTCAGCTCATGTTCCTATCTATTTCCTATATATATTTACCAGTAATGAGTGAATAGGGGATGCAGAAAATTAGAGAGTTTAGAATTCCCGAGGGTGTTGAATACAGAAAGCTACCTCTGCTCTTGTAATCTTTTGAGGTAGAGCAGTTTCGTTCTCCAGCATAATAAAATCCCTAAAACCCTTGTAAGTGGAGGTAGACCAAATTAAGGTCGAACCACTATAGTTCTTCTTTGCATTCTTTCTTTCCTTTTTCTTTTCTGTGTTGTTCGATCGTCTCTATTTTGGATTTATTACACGAACCCATCAAGCTGCGTTATGTTGAGAAGTGGGCGTCAGGTCTGAACAAATCTCCTGACCCCCAGGCCTTGGTGGACCAGTACTTGAAGGACCTGGACTCTAAGGTCGAGGTGGCGGAGGGAGAAGACGACAAAGGCATCTCATCCCAAGAGATCGATGGGGCAAACATCCCTGCTGTTGGCGTAGCTTCTTCCCAAGAGGTTGAGGCCCTGAACTCTCAGGCGCTTGACATACTAGCTTTTCAGAGAGAGCTCAGGCCACACCTCAGAAGCAATTAGTTGGCCCCTACTCATTTGTTTTCTCTACTTTTTCTTCAATTAGAATTTTTAATGTAACTTTTTGTGAGTTTCGAGCCCTATACACCTCGGCTCCAACTTTAAAGACTAATGGGATCAACTTCTTTAACCGTCTTATCTTTTCCACATCACACCTCCAAATACGTAAACTCGGAGGTTTGAATTTACACCTCCAAATTCGTAAACTTGGAGGTTTGAATTTTGTTTTGAGTTTTAAATACATCCACCTCAAACTCGCAAGTTCAAGGGTTTTGATTTTTAAAGCGCTTTAGTCAATGTCTTAGTATTTTATATTTGTGCGAGAGTGCCTGACCCTCATTTAATTTCACATCGAACTTGTAGCGTGTGAGGATAATTAAATTATACAGAAGCCTTTATTATGGCTAATCCTTGAAAAATTTTACAAGTCCAAATAATTTTGGACGATTTTGACATTTCAAGGATATAGCGCTTTAGGTGTTCTGCATTCCATGGGTGTAAGAGTAATTTCCCTTCGAGATCGGCCAACATATACATATGCCCTTACCTTCGAATCGTCCTTCCCAGCCTGGTTTCAATGTGTCTATGTGCTTCTGTACTTTCCAAAGGACTAGATGTCTGATCTTTAAACTCCAAGGTCGGACTTTAGTATTATAGTATCTGAACATCCGATTTTGGTATTCCGCTAGGAGTAGTTGGGCTGATTCCCTTTTTTCGTCAAGGAGATCGAGGTTGAGGAGTAGCTCTTTCTCATTCCTTGCTTGCTCGTAATATTCAATTCTTTCTGTGGACATGCCAATCTCAACTGGAACCAAGGCCTCGGACCCGAAAACCATGGAGAATGGTGTTTAGCCCGTAGACTCACGTGGAGTAGTTCGATAGGACCAGAGGACTTCAGGAAGCTCCTCTGCCCACCATCCCTTTTTGGCATCAAGTCTAAGTTTACAATCGCGCTTGATGATCTTATTGATAGCCTCAACCTGTCCATTGGCCTTAGGATGAGCCAGGGACAAGCTGAGGTGACTAATTCCGAGCTTTTTGAAAAAGTATTTGAACCTTGCGTTATCAAACTACTTTCCATTGTTCGTAACAATGGCATTCGGAATGTCAAAGCGACAGATAATGTTACTGCAAATGAACGACGTGACTCTGGCTTCCATGATGGTAGCAAGCGCCTCGACCTCGGCCCACTTGGTAAAGTAGTCCACAGCAACTACTGCATACTTTTTCTGTCCTTTTCCTAATGGAAAAGGTCCGATCAGGTCAACTCCCCATTGGGCAAAAGGTCAATGGACGGAGATCGGAGTGAGCAACTTGAGAGGCTGGTGAATAATGTTCGCGAAGCTCTGGTAGTTGTCACACGTCTTCACGAACTCCTTCGCATCTTGGTCTACCGTAGGCCAATAGTAGCCTTGACGGACTACTTTGGCCGATAACGATCTGGCTCCCAAGTGGTTGTCATATATGCCTTCGTGTATTTCTCTTAGAACATAGTTCCCATCTTCTTCTAAGATGCATTTGAGGAGAGGTAGGGAAAATTTGCGTCGGTACATGACTCCATCTCGGAACACATACCGAGCTGCCTTTCTTGACATTTTCTTGGCTTCCTTTAGGTCTGACAGAACATTGCCCGCCAGAAATTATTTGATTAGATCTATCTGACAGTCCTTTGTCTGGTACTCCTCTTTGATTAATCTCGGAACACCTTTGCGTCTAATATCTCCACGGGGACCAATCTCGCGAGGTCGGTCTCATAGGCGAACGCTAATTTGGCTAAGGCATTTGTGTTTAAATTTTCTGACCTCAGAACTTGATCAATCTCATAAGTCTGAAACTGGGCAAGGTGCGAACTAACCTTGCCCAGGTACTTCTCCATCTGAGAGTCCTTTTGTCTGGTACTCCTCCTTGATTTGGTTTACGATCAGTTGTGAGTCACTGAAATTCCGGATTGTGCTTTTACCATGCACAATCTTGCCAAAAGGGCTTCGTACTTGGTCTCGTTGTTCGAGGTTCGGAAGTTGAAGCGAATGGCATACTCAAAGCGCATGTCATCAGGTACAAGTAGGAGTACACATGTCCCACAACCTCTTTCATTAGAGGACCTGTCCACGTACATAGTCTAGGGCAGGTCGGATTTGGAAGCTTGGGCAGGTGGTGGTGTGAGTTCAGCTATGAAAACAGCAACGACTTGTCCCTTCATAGTTGTTTGTGGCTCGAACTAGATGTCGTACTCACTTAACTCTATTGCCCATTTCATTAATCTACCAGATGTTTCGGGCCTGTGGAAGACTTACCTCAAAGGCAAGTTCGTGAGCATGATCACAGCATGAGCTTGGAAGTAGGGCCTGAGTCTTCGTGTCGAAGTGACCAGGGCGAGGGCCAGCTTCTCCATTTATGGGTATCTGGTCTCGACCTCGGTCATCGCCTTACTTGTATAGTAAACCGGACTCTAACACAGTCCCTCTTGTTTAATTAAAGGCCGAGCTGATGGCATTGTCGAACACGGCCAAGTATAAGTGTAACTTGTCTTCTGGCAAAGGTTTCACCAATAGCGGGGCCGAGTAGAGGTAGTTTTTGAGCTGTTCAAAGGCCTCATCGCACTTGGACGTCCACTAGAACGACCACTTCTTTCATAATATTTTGAAAAATGGGAGGCATTTGTCGGTAGATCTGGAGACAAATCTATTTAGAGTAGCAATTCTCCCATACAGGCATTGTAGCTGTTCGAAAGATTTTGGTGCTTACACCTCGAGCACGACTTCTATCTTTTCTGGGTTGGCTTCTATTCCTCGGTTGTTCACCATAAAACCAAGGAACTTCCCAAATGAAACTCCAAAGGCCAATTTGGCCGAAGTGAGCTTCATTTGATACTTACGAAGGACCTCAAATGTTTCTATCAGGTCGGCAAGGTGCGACCTAGACTGCTTGCTATGGACAAGCATGTCGTCCATGTATACCTCCATATTGCGCCCGATCTGGATGACGAACATTTTATTCACCATCCTCTGATAAGTTGCGCCCACATTCTTTAGGCCAAATGACATAACCTTATAACAATACAAGCCTTGATTGGTTATAAAGGAGGTGTGAACCCGATCGGGCTCGTGGCATCTACGAGCTGGTCGATCATCGGTAGTGGGAAGCAGTCTTTAGGGCACGCCTTGTTTAAATTGGTGAAATCCATACATATTCTCCACTTCCCATTAGATTTTTTTAAGTAAAACAATGTTAGAGTGCCACTTGGGAGACAAAATTTCTTTTATGTATTCAGCTTTTAGCAACTTATTGACTTCCTCAACTATTACATCACTCCTCTCTTTATTTACAGGTCTTATTTTTTGCTTAACAGGTCGGAATGATGGATCAATGTTGAGGTGGTGCACCATTATCTCTGGATCGATGTCGGGCATGTCTTCGTGACACCATGCGAACACGTCCGAATTAGACCTGATGAAGGAAATGAGTTCTTCCCTATCAGCGGCCCCCAGCTTGGTGCCTATGCTCACTTGCTTCTCTAGGTTGAGCAAGGGAACAAGTTCCAGCTCCTCAGTAGGTGCATCAACTTCACGCTGGTTGCTTATGGGCTGTTTGTCCTCGGAAAGCAGGACAATCCGATTAGACAGAGTTGCATCTTCTTCTAAGGCACAAACTACCGATCCTTTGAGTACTGAAGCATAGCACTCCCTTGATGTTTTCTGCTCACCTCGGACCATTCCAACTCCATTGATAGTTGAATACTTCATAACTTGGTGAAGGGTCGATGGAATGGCCTGAAGCGAGTGGATGATTGATCGTCTAAAGATGGCATTGTAAGCTGATCTGCCGTTTCTCACCACGAACTCGGCCATCTGGGTGACTTGGGTGTCACCCTGGCCAATTGTGATGGGAAGATTGATGCATCCTTCAGGGTTACAAATTCCCCTACAAATCCAACTATTTGTGTTGGACTATTTTTAAATTGTGCCTTGGTCTATCCCAAAGCCATGTAAGTAGTGAGGGACAGAATATTGGCTGAGGCGCCACCATCCACCAGCACTCTTCTGACCTGCACATGGTCGATCAGAGGAGAGATCATCAGGACGTCATTGTGGGGCAGATGGACTCCTTCCAGGTCGGAGTCAGAGAAGGATATGAGACAGGTCAACTTCTGCTCTTGAATGGCGCAAACTTCGCGCCTAGCTTCTCATGCAAGCTCATTCCTTTTGTTTCTGAATTGGCCCCCACTTGGGCCTCCGAAAATGGTGTTAATGACCACAGGTCGGTCATCTCTCCGAGCTGGCGTCCTTGAATGCTTCCTCTCATCTTTCTTCTCCATCGAGCTCGATCTCGACTTGCCAACTTACTTTTTGAAATAGCCATCTTGAATTACGTCTTCAATCTGACATTTCAATTCTCAGCAACTCGAGGTATCACGGTCGTGATCACGGTGAAAACGACAATAGCTGTCCTTGTTACGTTTTTCAGGATCTCCTCTAAGTTTCTCAAGGCGCTAAAGGAGCTTCTCCATCCCTATCTCTTCGATATCGGCGAGGATCTCAGAGATGGGGATGGTTGTAGGAGTGTACTATTTGTAAGGTCCTCTTCGGCTAGAACCCAAATCTGACCTTCGCTAATCAGATCGGTCCTGAGAGGGCTGAGATGACGATCCCTTATCCTTAGACTTGGAATCGGACTTCCCTTTTGTCCTGATTACAGGACTTCTTCTGGTCGGACCTTTTTTTTGTCCGACCCATTTTTGTTCTAAGCAGCTCTTGCTCGTCTACAACCTTTTTGGCCTTTTGCAAGATCTCAGCGAAAGTAGACGGTGCTTCCTCTCCTAACTTGACCATTAGAGTCTCATTGGCTAGACCGGTGAGGAAGTAACACATGGCTGAATCATCCGAGCAGTGCACGACTTTGAGTTGCTCCTCTTGAAACCGGGTCATGTACTCTCTAAGTGTCTCGCTTTCGTTCTGTCGAATGGTGGCGAGATGAGTGGTTGTCTTCCTGTCATAGTGTCGGGAAGAGAATTGGCTTATGAATTCTTTCCTTAATTAACTGTAGGTCAAGATCGACCTAGCCGGCAGCCTCATGTACCAAAGTTGAGCACTCTCTAGCAAACGATCTGGAATGCTCGGCATTTAATGGCGTCATATGCCGCCTGAAAATCCATGAGGCCCTCGAAGACCTCAACATAGTCTTTTAGGTCTTTAGACTCATCATAGGGCTTCACAGTGCGCGTCTTGAACTTAGGAGGAATGAGCGCCTCCAAAATTTCCAAAGTGAATGGCGACTCGTCTATATCGCCATCATCAAACGGGTTCTCTTTCTTCTCGCACTTCGCCGTAAATGCCTCGACCTGTGCATCGAACTTGTTCTTCATCAGGTCGAATTCTTCCCTTGTGATCACCCCTTCGGGTGTTAATGGGTTATATCGAGATTGGGTTTTCAAGTCTGAGTTTTTCTCGGAGCACGAAGGTGAAACATCCGCGCCCTTTGAGGCGGAGTTCTTTGTTTTCTCGATGAGGACTTTCCTCAGGTCGTCCTCTTGACGGCTATAGTCGACCCTTCCGTTATCCCCGACATTCACGTTATCATCATCAGGATGAAGGGGAGGATCTTGATCACCTCTGTCATATTACAAGTCATCTATGCCACCCTGGGCTCTAGATTCTAAGTTGGCTTCCCCACAGACGACGCCAAATGTTTATGCAAAGAATTGCACAACGTCAAACCTTGGTCAAGCTCGAACTCGGTCCTAGCTCCGACTTGGAACACAACGGGAAGACCAGCATAAGAGGCAAAATCTCCGTCGTTCAAGTTAGTAAGCAGCTCTGACTCAATATTAAGTTCGAGGAGAAATTCGATACCTGGTGGTGAAATGAGGCCCTCTATTTATAAGTTTAGGCTCCGACAGGGGGTTGTGATAGGTTGTTACCCTGATCGGAGTTGAGGTCGAACCTGTCGGGTTGAGTAGATCGAACCCGGGCAGTTTATCCTTAACATTGGCGGTTTTGATAAGAAAAATAATGACCAAGTCTTCCACCTCGGAAGGTGCCGAGATGGACCTGCCTGAAAATTCAAATGGGGATATTTCTTTTAGCGAACCACTATCCTCATATGGCACTGTGGTTTCTTCCTATGTATGTATATATAT
This sequence comes from Momordica charantia, assembly GCF_013281855.1. Classification (NCBI taxonomy): domain Eukaryota; kingdom Viridiplantae; phylum Streptophyta; class Magnoliopsida; order Cucurbitales; family Cucurbitaceae; genus Momordica; species Momordica charantia. The sequence continues at coordinate 22,941,573 of NW_028275167.1, read as the reverse complement.
ATATATACATGTATATATATATGTGTGTATATATATATGTATACCGTTGATATACCTTTTTTGATATTATATACCATTGATATACTTGATTTGAATATTGATATAATTGATATGAATGTCTATATACCAATGATATAATTAAATATTGATAGGGTGTGTTTTACTTCAACAATGTTTAAAAAAAAAAAATTTTTTTACTTCAACAAAAATTGTCATTTGAAATTCTGGTTTGAATGTTTAGTTTTACTCAAAATTATAAATTTTAGATAACATCCTTCATGTCCCAAATTGAATTGTTCACTCTTTGGGCATTTTTTTTAATCGTTTAGAATTAAGAGATGTCATTCACAATTGTTAATATATTTAATAGCAGGTTATCTATTAAAAGCTCTAATCTTTAACATCGAAGAAAATATGGCAAATTTGGCCAAAACAATTATGTTCAATTACTAATCTAAACCGTGATTAATACCCAAAATTTGTTGAAATTTACTAGGAAAACAAAATAATTCCTTACATTAAAAACACACACTACTATCATTTGGGGCTTTTGTGACGCTAGTATAAAAAAAAAAGTCACAAAATGTAAAAATCGTGTTTTTTGCGGGGGGAAAAACCAAGTTTTCCAAAAAAATTTTGCCTTTTTGTCACTTTTTTAACCATCACGAAAAGTTGGAAAAAAAAACACATTATTCGTGATGGTTAAAAAACGTCACGAAAGGTGAGGTGGGTTTTTGGCGAGAAAAAGAAAAGAGTTTTTCGGACTTTTGACTTTTCGTAACTTTTTTTTAGAAAAAGTTGGAAGAAAACATATTTTTCGTGCCATTTAAAAAACATCATAGAGGATGAGATGCGTTTTGGTGGGAAAGACGAAGTTTTCTGAATTTCAAGCTTTTCATGACGTTTTTTAAGCAACATAAAATCGTTACATTTTGAAAACGTCACAAAAGAGTAAGCCACATTTTTTGCGGGAAAAGACAAAGTTTTTCGAATTTCTGGCTCACGTATTAAAAAGAAATCCAAGAAGTTGGAAAAATACGTTTTTCGAGACATTTAAAAAAGTCACAATTTAGGACATTTTTTAACAAAAAATTAATGTTTCTTTTATAAATTTCATTATATTTAAAAATGTTGTAAAATGTTGAGCGTATTTTTTTAGTGAAACAATGAATATTTATAGATGTGAGTTTTTTAGTACTTTGTGATGATTTTTAAATGTCACGAACAGTCCTAAAATTTTGAGGCTTCATGAAATTTATAAAATGTCAAATGTCACGAAATGTTTCAGAGTGTTTTTCATTTTCGAAATACTCTATTTTTTTAATTTAGATATTTTTATTTATGGATTTTGTGAGTTTTTCTTCTATTCTAGGGTTAGTGATCATTTTGTTGGTTTGTTTTAACTTAATAATGAGTATAGTAGAAGTTAACTAATATATCTTGACCGCACTAAATTATGGTATATCAATTATAATTTATTTACTTAGTATGGAATACATTAAGGTTGGTATACCTACCAGGAACCGGAGAATGAATCGGAATGAAAATCAATCGGAATGGGAACTGTCTGGAATTGAGATCAGAATCAGATATATGAAAATTACTAGTATACCCCTTTCTTGTTTCTAATTAATTACAAATACATTGTCGTGCTAATTTTTTTAATTACAATAATAATATATTTTAATTTATTTTATTATTAAATGTTTTTTTTACCATAACAATCTATTTAATATTAATATTAATAAATAATTAAAATAAAATAACATCCACTAAAATACTATTTTATTACAACCATCATCATTAAAAATAAAATATTATTAAATTTTATTATAATAATATTTAATAATAATGTTATTAAATTTTATTATTATAATAATTAATAATAATGAATTATATTTTAAAAAATATGATGTTAATTGATAATAACAAAATAAAAATAAAATCTTAAATCTTAAATATAAATTTATAATATTTTATAATAAAATTACATCAACTACTAAAAGTGATCCATATAAATTTTTATTAAAAGAAAAATTATTAGTAGTATACATGAATGAAAAAAATAAAAAAGTATAAAACAATTAAATATAAAGGTATGTGTTTCATTAATCATGAGAGAGAAACGGTAAAAGTAAAAAAATGATTGCAATAATTACGTAGGGTCCACGGAATAAAGAATGAGAATGAGATTGACGAGGGTGTAGGTGAAGAATGAGATTGCCTAGGGGACGAGATTGAAAAAAGTGGGTGGGTCCACCATTTGATTCTCATTCCTCGAATTTAGTAAACAACATCCAAGAGAATGAAAAAAATTGATTCTAATTACTTCATTCTCATCCCGTTCGAGTAAACATGGCCAAGTAAATAAGTTAATAACTCATTTACTGTGCCTATGCAACAAAATATATATCGCATTTGTCATCACTTTTTTTTTTCTTTTACATTTTCCAAAATTCTCTCATCATTTATTTAGTTATATATTGTAGTTTTTATTATGAATTTTTAATTAAATAGATGCCTACTAACCCTTGCTTAGTGTCCAATTTTGAGGTGTCTCAAAATTCATGCTCCATATGTCCTCTATGTGTCTTTTATTTATAAACCCCATATGTTCCATTATCCATGCACCATGTGTTGAAATCATAATGCTTTATATGTCTCAATTTTAGACATTATTAGTGTCATGTAAATCACACCACATGCTTATCCATGGCCTATAAATAAGGTCAATGTGGTGCTCAATTAGTTGTGAGAATTTGTGAGAAATTAGTGGTGAGAATTTGTGAGAAATTAGTAGTGAGAATTTGTGAGAAATTAATGAGAAATTTGGTGGGAAATCAAGTTTGAAAATTGGTGGGAAATGTCATTTTGAATTTTGAGTTTTCTTTATTATTTGAATTGTTTTGTTTATTTTATTTCCCCGACGTTGCCTCGTTTCGTTTCTCAATTTTACAACACGTTATCAGCACGAGCCTATGTCATTTCCCCTGTTGAAGGTAGGTTCCGAAGGTAGGTAATTTAATTTTTATTTTTCAAGTAATATGTTGTTTTCATATGTTAAATCCCTAATTTGAGTTTTTTTTTGTGATAGTGTCACCATGACAAATTTGACCAAATTAGAATTTGCCGCTCTTGATATCAATGGCAATAATTATTTGTCATGGGTACTAGATGCTGAAATCCATCTTGATGCCATGAACCTGGGAGAAACCATCAAAGAAGAAAATACAACCACAAGTCAGGAAAAGACAAAAGCCATGATTCTCCTTCGTCACCATCTTCACGAGGGGTTGAAAATGGAGTATCTGACAATAAAAGACCCCCTTGCCTTGTAGCAAAATTTGAAAGAAATATATGATCATCAAAAAACAGTTATTCTTCCTAAAGCTCGTTATGAATGAATGCATTTGAGGCTCCAAGACTTCAAATCAGTAAGTGATTATAATTCTGCACTATTCAAAATCAGTTCGAAATTGAAGTTATGTGGAGAAAAAATTACTGATAGTGATATGCTAGAAAAGACATACTCAACCTTCCATGTCTCGAATATACTCTTGCAACAACAATATCGAGAGAAAAGTTTTAAGAAATATTCTGAGCTCATATCATGCCTTCTAGTTGCTGAGCAAAATAATGAGCTATTGATGAAAAATCATGAATCTCGACCAACGGGAGCAACGCCATTCCCAGAGGCGAATGCTGTAAATTTCAATAATCGTGGTCGAGGTCGAGGTCGTGGTCGAGGGCGTGACCGTGGCAGAGGAAGAAATAATTTTTCATTTCGTGGTGGGCGTTATAATCGTCCAAATTTTAAAAGAACCACACGAAATGTTGATCATAAAGAAAAAGCTCCACAAGATCAGAATTCCAGAAGTGTTGAAAATAAGTGGTTCCGATGCGGTATGACTGGGCATTGGGCACATATTTGTCGTACATCGAAACACTTAGTGAATCTTTATCAAGCTTCCTTGAAAGAAAAAGGAAAAAATGTGGGAGCAAATCTTGCCTACTAGGATGGTGATATCTTTGACACTGCCAATATTACAAGTTTGGATGTGGCTGACTTTCTTGAATCTCCTCGAGAACAAATTGGCACAGTGAGCACAATGGATGGAATAGCAAGTGCTTCTTTTGATTTTGAGAATATTCAGAACTAATGTTTTTTTTATATCTTTTATGTATGTTTTGTATTTCAAGTTTTTTTTCTTCTTTCTTCTTCTTATTGTAATTATTTTGTTTAATGAAGAAGCATGAACAGTTTTCATATATTGGATGATTCGAAAATGAGCAATGGTGATCTATGTCTGGCAGACAGTGCGACTACGCACACAATATTGAAAAATAGACAATATTTTTCTAAATTGACAATGCTGAAAGCAAAAGTCAATACTATATCAGGTTCTGCAAACTTGATTGAAGGTTTTGGAAAAGCATACATAATTTTGTCTAGAAGAACAAAATTTACAATTGACAATGCATTGTTCTCTAGTCAATCAAAGAGAAATCTACTGAGTTTTAAAGATATACATTGCAATGGTTATCATATTGAGATTGATAACAAGAATAATATAGAATATCTCTATATTATATCTATTGTCTCACATAACAAACGTATACTTGAAAAGTTGCCTACTTTATCTTCTGGATTATATTATACTCATATACGAGTAATGGAAACATATGCAACTACGAACTTGAATTTCATAAATCCAGATATATTTACCATTTGGCATGACCGATTAGGTCATCCTGGGTCCATAATGATAAGAAGAATCATTGAAAAGTCACATGGACATCCATTAAAGAACCAAAAGATTCTTCAATCTAATGAATTATTGTATGATGCTTGCTCTCAAGGCAAATTGATCATTAGACCATCACCATTTAAAGTAGGGACTGAATCACCTACATTTTTAGAACGAATTCATGGTGATATATGTGGACCTATTAATCCACCAAGCTATCCCTTCAGATATTTTATTGTGTTAATAGACGCATCAAGTAGATGGTCACTGATTACGCTTGTTTACATGCGTAAAAAGAAGGTTTTAGATGCTGTTTTTACTATGTTTTAACTTTGTTTCGGATAAGTTAAAGTGCATGAGCACAAGATCTTTTCTTCTACCCCTTGACCCTGAGATTGAGCGGACCCTTCAAAAAACTAAAAAAGAGCAAAGACTTCGAAAACAACTAGAAAAGCAAAAAGAGAGAGAAGGTGAAATCAGTCCTGAAAGTGAGGTAGAGAATACGAGCACATCAATGGCAGATATTCCACCTCGTGATCCGGTTGATCCACCTGCTGTTAACGGTAATATGAGGGATCATGCAAGAAATGATGAATTCAACCATATCCAGATGGCGGACAATAGAGACGTGGCAATGTGAGAATATGCCGCCACGGCTTTTCAGAACTTTGATTCAAGGATAGTCAACCCTATTCCAGCCCACGCAAACTTTGAGCTTAAACCAATGATGTTCCAAATGTTGCAGACAATTGGACATTTTGGAGGGCAGGAACATGAGGATCCACATGATCATCTGAAATCATTCATTCAAATTGCAAATGCATTTCAATTACCTGGTATAACAGACGATGCTCTTAGACTAACACTTTTTCCATTTTCTTTGAAGGACCGAGCTAGAGCATGGCTCAATGCATTTCCACCGGGATCCATCACCACATGGGGGTCGTTAGTGGAGAAGTTCTTAACAAAATTCTTCCCACCTACTCGCCACGCTGATATCAGAGAGGAGATCATCTCCTTTAGACAGTATGATCGTGAACCTGTTCACGAGGTGTGGGAAAGATTTAAAGAACTAATCAGGAAATGTCCGAACCATGGCTTGCCGGCATGCATCCAGATAGAACATTTCTTTAGAGGTTTAGATCATCCTACTAAGATGATGCTAAACAATGCTGCCAACGGAGCCTTTACAAAGAAGACATTCAACGAGATAGTCGACATCCTAAATGACTTAGCTTCACACAACGAACTATGGTGTTCGCAAAGATCTAGGGCAGCACCAAAGAAGCAAGATCCAGCTGGAGTTTTGGCTCTGGACATTGTGACCTCCATGCAAAAAGAGATGGTTACAATGAACCAGAGGCTGAAAGAGATGGCGTTGGGAATAAAAAATCCATTAGCCACGCCGATACAACCTGTGCAGTCGGATTATTGCACTCCTGCCCCTGTTTGCCAAGTCAACGATCTCATTTGTTCATTTTGCAGTGAAAACCATATTTATGATAATTGTCCACATAACCTTGCTTCCGTTTTTTATGTAGGACATGGGAACAATAGGAACTTTAACCCATATTCGAACACCTACAACCCAGGTTGGAGGCACCACCCTAATTTCTCATGGGGAGGTCAAGGAGGTTCGAGTGGTTTTAATCAAGGGCAGAGCCAGCAAAACAAACAGCCCTATGTTCCACCTACACAGCAATACATCCCGCCACCGCAACAGCAGTACAATTAGAGAACACAGACTCCACCAGTTCAAAATAACAACTCAAATCTTGAGAATATGATGAAGGAGTACATGGCCCGAACCGACGCAGTGATACAATCCCAAGCGGCATCAATGAGGAATTTCGAGACCCAATTGGGACAGCTCGCCAATGAATTGAAGAATAGACCACAAGGTTCTTTTTAAGGCCATACTGAATTACCAAAACGAGAAGGGAAAGAACAGTGCAAAGCTGTCACCCTTAGGAGTGGACTGGCATATGATGGACCAACAATGCCAACAACAGATGTACAGATTCCGTCCACTGAACCAACTGTACAGATACCAGAGAATCCAACAACACCAGAAAAAGAAAATATTAGAAAAGGTAATGAGGACACCCCGAGTGTTCCTCCACAGGTACAACCTTCTTTTACCCCTACTCCCCCGTTTCCATAAAGATTAGTTAAGAAAAATAATGATTCCCAGTTTAGAAAATTTTTAGATATTTTAAAACAATTGCATATAAATATACTATTAGTAGATGTTCTAGAACAGATGCCAAATTATGCCAAGGTTTTGAAATATATAGTTTCTAGGAAGAAAAAGATAGGAGAGCATGAACTGGTAGCCATGACAAAATGTAGTAGTGAAGCTGTAGGCAGCCTGCTACCCATGAAGTGTAACGATCCTGGCAGTTTTACCATTCCATGTTCCATAGGAGGAAAAAACTTAGGTAGGGCATTATGTGATCTAGGCGCTAGCATTAATCTTATGTCATTATCAGTTTTCAAATCTTTAGGCATAGGAGAAGCTAGACCTACTACGGTTACCCTCCAACTAGCAAATAGATCTATCATAAGACCTGAGGGAAAGATAGAAGATGTTTTAGTCCATGTGGACAAATTCATTTTCCCTGCGGACTTTATCATCCTAGATTGCGAGGCGGACTTAGACGTTCCCATTATTTTGGGAAGACCATTTCTAGCCACTGGGGATACAGTTTTTAATGTGAGGAAGGGAGAAATTACAATGAGGGTAAATAATGAAGAAGTTAAATTTAACGTTCTAGACGCCATGAAATTACCAGGAGACTTTGAAGAGTGCTCTGCTATAACTAACTTGAATCCTGTTATGTTTGATGAGTTTTATGACTTGTTAGTTACAGAGATTGAAGAAGAGCTTGATAAGATAGCAGAAGGACCAGAATGTGACTAATCCTGTTGAAAAAATACAAAAAGAAGAATGCAAGTCGTTACTTCCGTCCATAGTGGAACCACCCACTTTGGAGCAGAAGCCATTGCCGTCGCATTTGAAATATGCGTATCTAGGGGATAACGACACTTTACCAGTTATTATAGCTTCCAATTTATCACCTACTAATGAATATTCTTTATTGCAGATTTTGGAGAAGCACAAAAAGGCCATTGGATGGACGATAGCAGATATCCGAGGGATAAGAACGGCCTTTTGCATGCACAAAATTCTATTGGAAGAAGATGCTAAGAACTCTATTGAGAGTCAAAGGCGGTTGAACCCGAAGATGAAAGAGGTTGTAAGGAAAGAAATTCTTAAATGGCTTGACGCAGGTGTTATATACCCAATATCCGACAGCAGCTGGGTAAGTCCAGTACAGTGTGTACCAAAGAAAGGGGGTATAACCGTGGTGGCCAACGAGGAGAATGAGCTCATCTCAACCCGAACTGTGAGTGGGTGGAGAGTTTGCATTGACTATCGCAAACTCAACAAGGTAACGAAGAAAGACCATTTTCCTCTACCGTTTATTGACCAGATGCTCGACCGTCTGGCAGGTAAGAATTTCTATTGTTTCTTAGATGGATATTCGGGTTATAATCAAATTACTATTGCTCCAGAAGACCAGGAGAAGACAACATTTACGTATCCGTATGGTACGTTCGCTTTCAGGCAAATGCCCTTTGGACTATGCAATGCACCCGCGACTTTTCAGAGGTGTATGATGGCCATCTTCTCTGACATGGTAGAAAATATTCTAGAAGTTTTTATGGATGACTTTTCTATTTTTGGAAATTCTTTTGACGCATGTTTAGTTAATTTGGAGAGAGTATTGGAGAGATGTGAACAAACAAACCTAGTCCTAAATTGGGAGAAGTGTCATTTCATGGTACAAGAGGGTATTGTTTTGGGTCACAAAATTTCCAATCAAGGAATAGAGGTAGACCACGCTAAGATAGACATCATTTCAAAGCTACCTCCTCCCACAAATGTTAAAGGGATTAGAAGTTTTTTAGGGCCTGGGGGATTTTACCGCCGCTTTATAAAAGACTTTGCTAAAATTTCTAAACCCCTGTGTCAATTGTTAGAACATGATAGACCATTTTTTTTTTATGATGACTGTTTAAAATCATTTGAAATGTTGAAAGTTACTTTAAGTTCAGCCCCTATAATTATCGAACCTAATTGGGATTTACCTTCCGAGCTCATGTGTGATGCTAGTGATTATGCAATAGGAGCTATGTTAGGACAACGTAAAAACAAGATCTTGCATCCTGTTTATTATGCTAGTAAGACTCTGACCGGTGCACAACTCAATTACACTACTACTGAAAAGGAACTGTTAGCAGTTGTGTTCGCCTTTGATAAGTTTAGGTCTTACTTGATAGGCACAAAAGTCATTGTTTTTACTGACCATTCTGCTTTAAAATATTTATTTGCTAAAAAAGATGCGAAACCACGTTTGATACGGTGGATTTTGTTACTTCAAGAGTTTGATATTGAAGTTAGGGACAGGAAGGGTACTGAAAACCAAGTTGCTGATCACCTGTCTAGATTGGAATCCCCACTCTGTGTGATGGAACTGTTATACGTGAACAGTTTATTGACGAGCAACTCTTGCGAGTTGATTCAGTTCCGTGGTATGCCGATATAGCAAATTATTTGGTAAGTCAAATAGTTCCTTATGAGTTCAACAAGCAACAAGTAAAGAAATTTCTAAATGAAGTTCGATTTTATCGTTGGGATGAACCTTTTTTATATAAACTAGGACCTGACAATATCTTACGCAGGTGTGTAGCAGAAGAAGAGCACGAGGCGATATTAGACGCTTGTCATATGTCTCCATATGGAGGACATTTTGCAGGACACAAAACCGCAGCCAAAGTTTTGCAAAGTGGGTTCTTTTGGCCCACTCTGTTCAAAGATGCACATAAGTTTGCCCAAGTTTGTGACAAATGCCAACGGACAGGTAAAGCGAGGACGTTACAATTGTTGGAATTAGAAGAACACAGACAATTTTCTTATGAGAATGCTAAGCTGTTTAAGGAAAAAACTAAACAGTGGCATGATAGGCGTCTTCGACTGAACAATCTTCAAGAAGGTGATCTGGTTTTGTTATTCATTTCTAGGTTGAAACTTTTTCCTGGGAAACTTAAGTCTAGATGGTCTGGTCCCTTTAAAATTTTTAAAGTCTACCCATATGGGGCAGTGGATCTAGTTGACTCTAAGGGAAGTATTTTTAAAGTAAATGGGCAGAGACTTAAGCCTTATTTTGGAGAACCAGTGGATAGAGGAAAAACCTCTATTCAACTTTCAGGACAATAAATTTTTGAGAAAAATGTTTTTCCTTCTTATCCATTTTTGAAAGAACAAAAGTAAAGGAAGGAAGTTTTTGTATCTTGTATTTTCTTTTTTTTTTAATTATAAAAAGTTTTTCTTATTAAGAGAATGTTTTTGAAAACGTAAAAAAAAAAAGAAAAAAAGAAAACGTTGAAAAAAAAAAAGAATTACGCAGGCGCCTGGCGCCTGCCCTTTGCGAAAAATAAAAATCACGCAGGCGCTTGGCGCCTGCTCTGTTTTTTTTTTCAGTATTTCGAATTTCTTTTTCCTTCGTGATTTGGGTTTCATTTTTCGACCTTTATGGGTTTTATTTTGGGTCAAACATTAATCCTTTGTGATTTAAGTTTCAAATCTTTCCTTAAACTCAAAAATACTTCAATTCTTGTTTCCCTAATCTTATTTGGAATTCAAACTTATTTTTTTCCTTTTAAGTTTAGGAAACCTAGTTGAACTTAAATCTCAATCCCTTTCCATTTAGGATTTAGTTTGGGGAAAGCTTTAAATAGACCCATTGCCTAAGTCTTGCACCTCCACCAAAACCCACACAACTCTCTTCCTCCCCTTTGTTTTTCGAAAAAAAAAAACCACTCCCTCCCCACCATTGTTCTCGATTTCAGCCACCGCCAAAAAGAAGAAGAAATTTCCAACATTTGCTTATTTCTATGGCTTCTTCTTCTCAACATACTTCACTTCCTACCTCTTCTACTCAAGTTCCAAATGCCATAAGCATTCCCTTTCCACCATTGGAGAACTTCCAACACTACATGGTTCCAGATTCTAGGCTAGCTGCTGTTAGGGGAGGAAACCCGCTTCAAACATTTGAATGTCCTCCATCCCAAGCTCCTACACAACCTTCTATGATGGCTCCACATGGTTATGTTAATTTTCAGCAACTACCCACCCTTAATATACCTCAAAACAGTGAGTTTAGGGCTGAAAATCCTCAACAACTTTCTCCAATGATCAATCCGGGTATGTACCAACCGTTTATGTTTAACCCGGTTCCTTCATATCATTTTCCCGTGTCTCAAATGCAAATTCCAGCTAGTGTTCATCCTTATGGAATACCCAACCCATCTACTCTATTTCCTAGCTTTCCACCTTATTATGGAATGGGTCATTGGGTATCTCCACATAATTATGAGATGATTTCACCTAGGGTTCCCCCACCACCTCAACTTCCATTTCTAGAAAGAGGACCTCAAGCACCCCAATTGAACCCTAACATATTGAGTACCTTCAACATGGGACAACTAAAACCCTTAGAGCCTCCTAGGATGCCAATCCCAACCAATTTGCCAATAGATGCAGAAGTTGAGCATGGAGGAGAGCAAGAGAAGAGCCATAGCCAGAGGCTAGAGCCCGGGGTTTCGATACGGCAAAAGAGGAAGGGCAAGGAGGTGATGACGGACCCAGAAATTGAGGAAGATGGGAGTAGTAGGCGTCTGACGCCTAATGATTCATCTATGGAGAACAGGGATGAGGAGAAGTTTTATTCATCTCCATTGATTATTACACCGGGAGATGGTAATGATGATTTTCTACTGGTTTCCCGAGGTAATTGTTCAAATATGCTGGAAACAGAGGATACCGACAACGAAGTGGTGAGAACAGATACTCAGGAACCTTCCCCATTGGATACACCTACAGAAAGAGCATTTTGTAGTCACCAAGAGTTGCCTACTGGGGCACCTGGATCTACTCCGTTGGCAACAGATGAGTATGTCACGCCGATGGCCACTCTACCAGGGGTAAGGGATGCTCACACTATTCTTTCTAATGCAGTTAACCCGCTTGGGTGTGATACAGGTAGATCCAAGGTTGGGGAGAATAGTACTCAAGAACCTACCAGCGAAGAAGATCCTGAGGACATGCAGACGATAAGGGAAATGTTCCAATACAAGAGGCGGGAGAAAAAGAGTTCAAAACGTCGTGCAGTTCAGGCTAAGAAGCCGACAGTGCCCATGAATGAACCTAAAACGAGAGCTGCGAAAGCTAAAGCAGCTGAAGCTAAGAAGAAGGTAGTGGCACCTGGGCCAGTTGATACAATCGAACTGGACTTGTCTGAGGGAGAGGAGGTCGAGACGAAATGGAACGCGGCAAATTTAGCCACTCGAACTTCCTTAATGAAATATCGTAAGATTATGACAGAATTGGGATTCGACCTTACTCTAGGAGATGTGCCTGATGATTGGAGGGAGACCGCAAGAGATAAAGAATGGAGACCACTCATTCAGCCCATACAATGTGAGGCTTTGGAGTTAGTCAGAGAGTTCTACGCTGCTGTCCATCCCCAATCACATATAGCCATAGTTCGCGAGAAGGAAATAAGGTTTGATGCCACTCAGATCAACTACACCTTCAACATTAAGAATATCAGAGTTGCTGTGGGCAATAAGATGTTAGTGACTCCGACTCTAGAACACCTTGATGAGGCTCTAGAATGTGTTGGGAAGCCCTCTGCCACTTGGGATTTGACTACTCATGGCAAGGTACGACTAAAACCCGAGGATGTTTCCCTAGCTGCTGCAGGATGGTTATACATAGTAAAAAACAGAATTCTGCCAACGGAGCATGATGAGCATGTCACTCAGGATAGGGCACTGCTGGTTTATGCCATGCTAAAGGGCATAGATGTGAATTATGGAGAATTGATCAATACCAGTATCCATGAGTGTGCCCACCGGACACGTGGTAAGCTTTATCACCCACGCTTGGTCACTTCTTTATGCTTGCGACAAGGTGTGCAGCTCCCTGAGGATCAAATTAAGAGAGATGCCCCAATTGTGGAAGAGAAGAATATTCGGCGTATTATCGCACATGCGTTACAAAGAAGGGAAGGTACTGGGATGTCTTCTACATCGGAGATCCGTCGTCTTCGAGAGGAGAACCAACAACTGCGAGATCAAGTTCGAGAAGTCGTGCAACATATCTACAACTTGAGGACTTCATTGGATTTTGCGGTTTTACCTTCATGGCCTCCAGCGCTAGCTGCTATCCTTGGTCATCCATCTTCCAGTACCGACACTGATCCTAGTCCACAACCTCCAACTTCTTGACGGGGAGGTTCTTTCTTTGCTATTTTTTTTGTGTATTACTCTTTTGGTTAATGACGTAGTTTGCATATTCTAGCATTATTACGCATGTTTTTTTTGTATTGATTATGTTTCGAGCTCAGTTGAAGCATGTATAAATTAGTATCGTTTATCTTCTGATCACTTAAAGTATGCCTTCACTTAACCTTAGTTTAGCTTTTCACATGCCTACTTTGAAGCATCTGTGCTGTGCATGTGATTTCATGTCAATGATGATTCTAAGAGATTGTTGAGTTTTCTGTTCTATGCCTGACTAAGCTTTGAGCTATTTCCTTCGTTTATGTGATAAACTCATTTTCTTTTATGTCTTTTTGATCTTTACAAACTTTAAGCTTTTTCTTTGCCCCTATATAGGAAGTCCTTGTCGTTTTTACTGTTAAGCCTTTTTCATCCGATGCAAAAGTCTTTTCCCAGTGAGGACACTGCCTCTCTTAAGTTTGGGGGGGATAGTCGTTGTTTCAGAAAGATAAAGTGTTATTTATATTTGAAAACTCATGCTATTTTCTTTTGAAAAAGAGTCAGTTGGAAAAACAAATGCTATTACAGAAAGAAAGTGTTGAAAAGCACTTAGCTTAAAAAAAAAAGTTGCAAAAGAGTAAAAAGAGTCTTGTTGAGAGAAAATAAGAGTGGGGAAAAGACTTGTGTTAGAAAGAAAAGAGTGGTAAAAACAATGAGAGTTAAAGAAAATGTATTTATGATTTCCGAGTCCTACTGTAGACACCCATTTAGTTTTAGGTTGGGTGTTGACTTTGAAAATAGCAGTAAGGATGGTGATAAGTGGCTTCGTGTTTCTCATTGTCGTCGTCTTATGACCTAGCTGTTAGTTTCAAAGTCTTTCTACGAGTAGCTGTGGTTGAAACCGATGTTAGTGTGTGGAAACCTCAAGGGCTAGTAGCCGGTCTTTCAGATGTAAAAGTCTCAATGTAAAAAGGGAGTGTGCAGATTCCTTAGGGGTATTTGAAAACGTTTTCTGTTTTTGAAAGGAAAAAGGATTTTGAAAGAGAAAGTTTTTATCATTTCAAACTTGGTTCATAGTGACTAAGCTTACAAAGGCAATAGAATGGTAGGCTTTGACATCTTTTCCGTGAGACAATTTATGATGGAACATCTCGGTTGCTTTTGCTTTACCTTGTTCATGTGTTAGAAAGCTGATTAAAGTTGCTAAGTTTTGCTTGAGGACAAGCAGAAAGTTAAGTTTGGGGGTGTGATTACGCTTGTTTACATGCGTAAAAAGAAGGTTTTAGATGCTGTTTTTACTATGTTTTAACTTTGTTTCTGACTTTTTCTCGGTCGTTTGAGTTCCAATTCATGCAAAATTCATATATGATGGTTTGTGGTTGGCTTATATTATATTTATGACATTTTAGGACCATTTGGGAGTGAAATTTAATCAAAAGAAGCAAAAAGACGGAAAAGTACCTCAGGAGGCGCCAGGCGCCTGCGTGCCTGCAGAAAACTGGTTTTCTTCCAACTTTGCCCTTAATGAAACGCGTCTTCCAATGCGTTTTGGTGGTTCCAACTGATGCATACGTGTAGAAGAACTGTTCCACTATCAGTTTGAGCACGATTTAGTCAGTCAAAGATGTTGGAAATGGGTGATTCACCATCGTTTTAGGACCTACCTAACCAATTCTGCACAGCTATAAATTCCAGCAGCTTCTCCACCAAAGTCATCAAGCCTTGCTTCCTTCTCTTGATCATTTTTAGTGTTTCTTTGTTGCTTTCTAAGTACTTTTGAGTTGCTTTCATTAGTTGCTTTTGGTTTTTAAATCCCGAGCACTTTACATTCCTTTATTGAGCTTTGTTTTGTTTCCATTTGTACTTAGTTATTTTCTACTTATTCAAATATATAAAAATCCAGCACTTTGCTTATCTTCCCTTTGCCTTTACTTTATTTTTAGTTAAGAGAGTTGTGTTTTTGGAGGAACGAGCACGTGACAGTCCCCCTTGCTTGAAAGAGAAGGGCGAAGCTCTCAATCCCGATAAAAACTCTCCGTTAGTTAACTTTTGTTTTTCACACATGCATTCCAATTTCAACCATTTTACTTGTTGTATTTTCTTCAATATGTCTTTCTAAATTCCTGTCTCTAGCCCGGTTATGGATAGTTAGCCTTTTATTTCTAAAAAGGGTTGCTAAGAAGTAGTGTTTTTGCTTTCCATTCATTACTCAACATGTTTTCCCAAAAAGTTAGGATTTAGAGAAGGCCACTGTAAGTCTTAACAAGTCAATACTGAAAAGGTTGCTTATTTGCATTGTTGAGTGGTTAAACCGAGGAGAGGAGCGCCTTAGACATAAGGGTTCCGGTTAAGTAGCCTAGACATAGGACCTTAACCCGAGGTTGCGACTATTTCCATCCTAAAACTAAGATATCTCTCATAATAGACATATTAGGGAATGTCTTAGGACTTTGAACTTGCTTAGATATAAGTCAAGTGAAAAGCGTAGTCGTTGGTTCCTAAAGTAAACTGCATATCGTCCTTAGCGTATCCTTGATTCTTTGTTGGCTAACTTGAAGTAATTCGGGCTAGGTTTTACCATTATAAAACCAAATCCCAAATCCAAAACCATTATTTGTGACCACTTCCCATTTTACAAAAATCACTCATTTCAACGTTCACTATTCATTAAAACTTTAGAGTTTGGAAATTATTTAGAAGTCCTTGAGGATCGATACTTGGATACTCCATCCATTTTATATTACTCTGACAGGTGTGCGCTTGCATCTATAGAATTGTTACCACGCTTAGTGCGTGCGTTCAGCATAACGCCAGTCAGTCACATGTATGCTTATTATCAAGTCGAAACCTTGCATTTGCAAGACTACTTGCTAAAATAATAAAGTTACGAGCACAATTTCCTGATTATACAATTAAAAGTATTCGTCTTGATAATGCTGGTGAATTTACATCTCAATCATTTAATAATTACTGTCTGGCAATTGGGATAAATGTTGAACATCCTGTAGCTCATGTTCATACACAAAATGGTTTAGCAAAATCATTCATAAAACGATTGCAGTTAATTGCTAGACCATTACTTATGAGAGCTAAGCTCCCTACATCTGTATGGGGACATGCTATTTTACATGCAGCGTCGCTCGTACGCATTAGACCAACATCTTATCATAAATATTCCCCATTACAATTAGCTTATGGCCAAGAGCCAAATATTTTCCATCTGAGAATTTTTGGATGTGTAGTATATGTTCCAATTGCTCCACCACAACGTACTAAGATGGGTCCTCAAAGGAGGCTAGGAATATATGTTGGATTTGATTTCCCATCAATTATTAAATATCTTGAACCCTTGACGGGTGATGTATTTACTGCACGATTTGTTGATTGTCATTTTAATGAGACAAATTTTCCAACATTAGGGGGAGGAATAATGAAGTTGGAAAAAGAAATTACATGGAATGAATCATTATTGTCTCATTTCGATCCCCGTACAGAACAATGTGAACTTGAAGTTCAGAAAATAATTCATTTGCAAAATATAGCAAATCAATTACCAGATGCATTTATTAATGTCAAGAAAATAACTAAGTCACATATACCAGCTGCGAATGTTCCATAAAAAATTGACATCCCAATGCAGAAAGTTGTCATTAATGAATCTGCAACACGCCATAAGCGTGGTAGACCAATGGATTCCAAAGATAAAAATCCTCGGAAAAGAAAAATAGTCAATAATCAAAATGACACAATTGAGAATGAGGATATTCTAGAAGAAATCCTAAACATGACTACTCATAAAGATATTGAGGAAAGTCAAGTATCTGAAGATAATAATGAGATTTCAATGAATTACGTTATGACTGGAAAAAGATGGAACCGAACTAATGTAGTTATTAATGATATTTTTACTTATAATGTTGCTATTGACATTTTATCTGAAAGTGACGATTGTGAACCAAAATCTATGAAAGAATGTCAACAGAGAAAAGATTGGCTTAAATGGAAAGAAGCAATCCAGGCAGAACTTAACTCACTTTCAAAAAGTCAAGTTTTTGGACCAGTAGTCCGGACACCGGAAAATGTTAAGCCTGTGGGATACAAATGGGTATTCGTAAGGAAAAGAAATGAAAACAATGAAATCACAAGATATAAAGCAAGATTGGTTGCACAAGGTTTTTCACAAAGACCCGGTATTGATTATGAGGAGACATATTCTCCTGTGGTGGATGCGATTACACTGAGATATTTAATTGGCATGACTGTGTTTGAAAGTCCTGACATGCATCTTATGGATGTAGTCACTGCATATTTATATGGATCTCTTGATAATGATATTTATATGAAAATTCCTGAAGGATTTAAAGTACCCAATTCTAATGCTCGGGAATTGTATTCCATAAAGTTACAAAGATCATTATATGAATTAAAACAATCAGGACGGATGTGGTACGATCGTCTAAGTGGATATTTGTTGGAAGAAGAATATAAGAATAATCCAATATGTCCTTGTGTTTTTATAAAGAAATCACAGTCGGGATTTGCCATTATAACTGTATATGTTGATGATTTGAATCTAATTGGAACTCCTGAAGAACTTTCAAAGGCAACAGAGTATCTTAAGAAAGAATTTGAGATGAAAGATCTCGGGAAAACAAAATTTTGTCTTGGCCTACAAATTGAGCATTTAGCAGATGAAATATTTGTACATCAGTCAACTTATACAGAGAAAATTTTGAAAAGATTTTATATGGATAAAGCGCACCCATTAAATATTCCAATGGAAGTTCGCTCACTTGATGTGAAAAAAGATATATTTAGACCTCGAGAAGATAATGAAGAGCTTCTTGGTCCTGAAGTACCATATCTTAGTGCAATTGGTACGCTTATGTATCTGGCTAATAACACAAGACCAGATATAGCATTTTCAGTTAATTTATTAGCTAGATATAATGCTTATCCTACAAAAAGACATTGGAATGGGATTAAGCATATATTTCGCTATCTTCGAGGAACGACTGATATGAGTTTGTTTTATTCAAACAAATCAAATTTTGATCTAGTTGGATACGCAGATTCTGGATATTTATCTGATCCACATAAAGCTAGTTGGATACGCAGATTCTGGATATTTATCTGATCCACATGTGGAGGAACTGTTATATCATGGCGATCGGTAAAACAAACCATAACAGCTACCTCCTTAAATCATGCTGAAATTCTTGCAATTCATGAAGCTAGTCGAGAATGTGTATGGTTAAGATCAATGACTCAACACATTCGTGAAACATGTGATCTATCATCTAGTAAAAATCTTCCAACGATACTTTACGAAGATAACAGAGCATGTATAGCTCAAATCAAAGGAGGATATATTAAAGGAGATAGAACAAAACATATTTCACCAAAACTTTTCTATACTCATGATCTTGAAAAGAATGGTACTATCACTGTTCAACAAATTTGTTCGAAAGATAACTTGGCAGATATATTCACAAAGGCATTACCTACAAAACCCTTTGAAACATTGGTGCGCGACATTGGAATACGACGACTCAAAGATCTCAAGTGATGTTTCATGAGGGGGAGTTAAATATATTGTATTATTTTTGGGTTTATTAGATTATATGAAATATGTACTATTTTTCCTTCACTAGGATTTTTTCCCACTGGGTTTTTTCCCACTGGGTTTTAACGAGGTATATTTCATATATACAATGGGCATCTAAAGGGGAGTATTATGAATTTTTAATTAAATAGATGCCCACTAACTCTTGCTTAGTGTCCAATTTTGAGGTGTCTCAAAATCCATGCTCCATATGTCCTCTATGTGTCTTTTATTCATAAACCTCATATGTTTCATTATCCATGCACCATGTGTTGAAATTATAATGCCCTATGTGTCTCAATTTTAGACATTATTAGTGTCATGTAAATCACACCACATGCTTATCCATGGCCTATAAATAAGGTCAATGCGGTGCTCAATTAGTAGTGAGAATTTGTGAGAAATTAATGAGAAATTTGGTGGGAAATCAAGTTTGAAAATTGGTGGGAAATGTCATTTTGAATTTTGAAATTTCTTTATTATTTGAATTGTTTTGTTTATTTTATTTCTCTGACGTTGCCTCGTTTCGTTCCTCAATTTTACAACAGTTTTTTCTTTCTTTTGTTTTTTCTGTGGTTGTTTTGAGATTTTTATACTTAATTAAGCTTCAATCTACCTAATCTTGTTTTGAAAAGAATTTTGATTAAATCTTGAATTCAAAATTTGGAAATTAAAAATTTTTCCTTTTAGATTATATCATTAGTTTTTAAAATCAAGTCTTCTCCCAAATCCTAATTTTGTTGGAGTTTATAAAATTAAAAAAAAAGGTAAAAGGAGGAAAACAAACTCTCTCTTTTGAAAAGCTTATTTTGTTGGCTCACCATCTCTTTTCCATCTCCGTAACCCACAGCAGCCACGACTTCACTAATTTAATGTTTAAATTGTTCAATTGGTAGTGTATTTTTATAAATTAAATTTTTAAATTTTGTTAATAGATTTTTAATTAAATCTTAAATACGATGTTATAAGAATTTAATTTTTTTTTATTAAATTTTTCCTAAATTTAGAAGTCTAAATTGTTTAAGATTCTTCTCAAATCTTTTAGAAATTTAATTTAGGGGGTGGACATGCCTTAGGTTCAAGTTCGACACATACTAAGTTGCTTGATCGTCCAAATTGACGTGTTCTGGCCACTAATTTAGGTACTCTTTTAGCTAGTTTGAATTGCATTTAGATAAACCTTCATAATTTTGTTTTGGCTTCTTAGGTGCTTTTGATGTTATTGTTCTTTATGTTAACTATACGAGTTTCAATTATATCAAATATTTTGATGATGACAAACTCTATTTACTGATGACTTTAGTGCTTCAAAGTGTAGTTCAAAAAGACAAAACCAATACTTTTCGAATTACTCAAATCGGAATTCAAACAAACAAATTATGATCAAAACAAGTTGGTAGAATAAATCCTAAGTAGCAAGTGAGCATGGACAAATGGAACCCTTAGAAGTTGACATGTGGCATCGACCTACGTATCTTTACTGATGTGGCATTCAAGAATTGAACAAATGAGAAGATGGCATGTGCCGGTTTCAAATATCAAGAAATCAAATTTCGACAAATCTCTTGATCTTATAATCACACCAATCTCCATTTCAATTCCACAATTTCTTCAAATCTCCATAAATTTTCTTTATTCCTTTACTCCTTATCTTTCTTCATCTCAACCGTCTATTCAATTTTGTCCTAAATCCAATGGCCAAGATTCATTTTTAAAACTCTATTTAAAACCACCAACTTCATCCTTCTCTACACCAATTCATGAAGCAAAACCAGCTTTCTCCTTCTCAATTTTGCTCTCAAAATCTCTAAATTCTCATTCTCTCATACATCAAAATTTTCTGATTTTTGTTATTGTGAGAGACACATCAGAGTGGGAGTTATGTATTTGAGTGAATTTGTAAATACACCTTAGTGAGATATTTCTTTGTATTGTTTATTTTATTTCATTCAGGATTTGGTATATTAAGATGTGTGCACTTTGGGATTATGAGAGTAGTTTGATCTTGAACTAGTGAAAAAGATCATAAGTGGTTTAACTTTATCTCTAAAAAAGGCAATCCCCTTTCTTCCAGCCTCGCTCCCTTTGCAACTAGAGCTAAAATGATGCATTTAGACAAATTATGTTTGCGCCTAAACGACCAGATGCCAAAATTCGCTTCAACTTCGTAGAGCCTAAGCACCAACGCGTGCGGGAATTTTGACTCATTTTTCTTCTTTGTTTGCTTTTTTTCTCTTGTTTTCCAATTCAACTCCGACAAAATAATAATAATAATAATAATAATAATAATAATAAATATCATAAACAATTAAACTAGCGAACAAAAAACTATCAAATGATTTCAAAAATACTTTATAACTCAAAATATAACCATAAATTTTTATTTTTATTTTATATAAATTAATTTATGTTAAAATTTCACAAATAGATATCAAAATGAAGTTAAAAAGTAAAGGAAACAAAATAAACATTTTTTTGACGCACATAATCGTATTTGAACCTATGATTTTTTCTTGACGCATCCTCCAAACAAAAAGGAGAGCTTTCCAAACACAGCGGTACGTTTAGATTTCCCGGTGGAAATCTATAATATAGAGAACCAGATGAACAAAAATATCATCTACCCAATAACCCACATGCACATATGAATCTCACAAATTCCGACGACAAATAAGACAAAGCAAAAACAAAACAAAAATCATATCCAATATATATCATATTTTGGAAGTTTGTTCATTCGTAGATATTTGTCTCCCAAAAATTTGAATTGTAGGGTTCTAATTCAATCCCACCCCCTCTTCTTATCTTCCCACCTCCCCTCAAAAATCACATCTCTCAACTTTCACGAACCTCAAACCTTCCCAACAATGGCGTCCGCCACTTTAACTTCTTCCTCGCCGACGCGTCTCCGACAACGACGACCCCCCGGCGCCCGAGAATTATCGAAATCCAACCCCGTAAATCTGATTAGCTTTTCGTTTTCGCCGTTGAAGAGGGGTGCGGCAGTGGTGGTGAGGTCGAGGACGGCAGAGTACGGCGCGGCGGTAGCGGAGGAGGAGGAGGAGATGGGGAGGATCCGGCGGCTGCAGAACGGGTCGGACGTGCGGGGGGTGGCGGTGGAGGGGGAGAAGGGGAGGGAAGTGGACCTGACACCGGCGGCGGTGGAGGCGATCGTGGAGAGCTTCGGAGAGTGGGTGGTGGAGGGGGAGAGTGGGCGGCGCGTGGAGCGCGTGAGGGTGTCGCTGGGGAGGGACCCGAGAATATCGGGGGGTTGCCTGAGCTCGGCGGTG
The DNA here is from genome assembly GCF_013281855.1 of Momordica charantia. NCBI lineage: Eukaryota > Viridiplantae > Streptophyta > Magnoliopsida > Cucurbitales > Cucurbitaceae > Momordica > Momordica charantia. The sequence goes on along the minus strand of NW_028275167.1, from coordinate 22,919,578 downwards.
TTCGCCGGACTTTCGAGGGCGGGGTGTTTGGTGTTCGATATGGGACTGGCCACCACGCCGGCGTGCTTCATGAGCACCGTTTTGCCTCCATTCTCTTACGATGCTTCCATTATGGTTCGTACAATATTTATTATTTTTTTTTTCGGAGGAATATATTTATTATTTGTTATAGCAAAATTTAATTTTGCTTTTTTTCTTTCCTCTTGCAACCAATCAACATTCCGCCACGTCGCACCGGCTCTTTTATCTTTAAAAGAAACAAACGTTTCCGCTAAATATTTAACAACTATTAATGCAAAATAATAATAATAATAATTAAAAAAATAATAAATTGTCAAATATTTAATAGTGTTAACGAGTAAGTTTCTTTTTAACTTTAACGAGCCATATTTTTTTATCCTTAAAAGGAAATTTTTTTTGCTTAACTTACTCCTCAACACCATTTTTTACCAACTACTATTAAATGTTAGATGAGTAAGAGTGAGAAAATGCTCCAACTAAAAAAACTATCAAATTTTTGTTGATGGTCAACAATATAATGAGGGGTGACAGGTAACTACTTGAGTATTTTATTTTTCTTTGGTGAAGCGAGCATTTTAATACTGAGTCTTTACCGCCATTAAATTTTCTACCGGAGATATTTTTGAAGAAAGAGATATTTTCGTGATTTTCAAGAAAAATAAAGAGCTGTTAGTTAACTTGTAGTGATAGTTAGTAGGAAATAAGTATATTATCATTTTAAATAACCTTTGATTTCTTTTTATACAGAAGGTTATTAAGGGTTTTGTAACGTTTTTATTTCTTGTTTTCAATTTCCATTTTTTTAAGAAATATGAGCATTTTGAAGCTAATTATGGTTCTTGTTTCTCATTTTTTTGGAACGTTGTCAAAATTGTATAGAAATTTTAGAAACAACGAAAACAATTTTCCTCTTCCTTGTTTCCATTTCCAATTTGTCCCAAAACGTAAATAACAAAATTGTTTTATCATACTTAAATTCATTGATGTAAAGTTATGCAATTCATTTTCCTTTATTAAAAATGAAGAACCAAGAAGAAAAAACGTGAATACTACCAAACCAACCCTAAAATATTTTAGGTCTGATCCTCTTCTTCTTGCCCAATGACCCTTTAGTCGTTGTGTGGTATAGAAAAATTATAATTATATTTGTGTGTGTTTGTTGCAGATGACAGCATCTCATTTACCGTATACTCGAAACGGGCTGAAGTTTTTCACGAAGAGAGGAGGGCTGAGGTCGCCGGAGGTGGAGCAGATATGCGAGAGAGCCGCCGTGAAGTACGCCAACAGAGCGGTGAAAGTCTCCACCGTTCTCCCAACGTCGACGTCCAGGGTGGACTTCATGGCGGCGTACGCCCACCACCTCCGCCAAATCATTAAACAAAGAATCAACCATCCTTTGCATTACGATACTCCTCTCCAAGGATTTCAGGTTCTCTTCTCTCTCTCTCTCTATTAATTTCTCTCCAATGATTCCTTTTTTGCCTGTGCTCTCGTGAATTGTGTGTTATGTTTGTGGTGTTAAATTGCTCTATTCTAAACGTTTTGGGTGATGCTGAATTCTGTCGAGCTGGCCGTTCTGACAGAAGGTTGATGCGGTTACGAAATTGTTGGACTTGAGGTTGGTATTCCTCGGGTTGATAAGATGAAACTTGAGAGATTCTCTAGTAATTCATACGGTCTCAATTAGGTTTTGACCAAGGTTTTAAATGTCAATATATATCATTGAAAATAGGTCTAAATTTCATGTCAATGTAGGTGTTGTTGGATATTTCTGGAAATATTATAAAAATAAAAAATTCGTAATGAGTACTTAATTTCACTCCTAAATAAGTTTAAAATGAAATGATCACTGTACCAATGATTTTTTGTTGATATTTTTTTACTTTTATCGATTTTTCATATTAAACAAGTAAAAAGTGATTAATATTATATATTTTTAATACTATAGAAATGAAGTTTTTTTAAAATACATATTTTAAAAGAAAAATATTCATATTCTACTATATTCTACCAACCACCACTAAATTTTTGACTAGATATAAATGAAAAAAAAAAGAAAGAAAAATAGATATTATTCCTGTTTTTCAAAAAATTAAAAGGCTATCAAACTTTTATTAATTGTTAGCATAAAGATGGGTGTTGACGGGAAAGCAGTACCTAAGTATTTCTCATTCTAAAATTTTACCTTTGTGTAAAACTGCAGATAATAGTGAATGCTGGTAATGGATCGGGAGGATTCTTCACCTGGGATGTCTTGGGCAAGCTCGGCGCCGACACGTTTGGTTCTCTTCACCTCAACCCGGATGGCATGTTCCCCAACCACATTCCCAACCCTGAGGACAAAACCGCCATGTCACTCACCCGCGCTGCTGTCCTCGATGCCCAAGCCGACCTTGGTGTCGTCTTCGACACCGATGTCGACCGCAGTGGCATCGTCGACCGCCACGGCAACCCGATCAATGGCGACAAGCTCATCGCTCTCATGTCAGCCATTGTGCTCCGAGAGCACCCTGGCACAACTATCGTCACGGATGCTCGCACCAGTGTTGCCCTAACCAAGTTCATCATCGATCGAGGCGGGCGGCATTGCCTGTACCGCGTCGGGTACCGCAACGTCATCGACAAAGGAATTCAGCTCAACCTCGATGGGGTCGAGACGCATTTGATGATGGAGACCTCGGGGCATGGTGCCCTTAAGGAGAATTATTTTTTGGATGATGGAGCTTATATGGTGGTGAAGGTTATAATTGAAATGGTGAGGATGAAGCTTGAGGGATCGGATGAAGGGATTGGGAGTCTCATAAAGGATTTGGAAGAACCATCAGAGGCTGTGGAATTGAGAATGAACGTCATATCTGAGCCAAGATTTGCCAAAGCAAAGGCTGTGGAGGCAATTGAGACTTTCAGAAACTTTGTCCAGGTAATTTTAATTTACCACTATTTGGTCACTTTTTTTTTCTAATAATATTATATATCCGTTAATTATAAGCTTGATTCTAGAATGGGACAAGTGTGTCTTAATATATCTCAAAACTTTAAAGGAACAATACTTAACTACTTAATTAGTTAGTACCTATCTTATATCAATCAGCAATAAAAAAATTTTATTGGTGGCGAGAAAAAATTGGTACCCACACGTGAACATCTAAATCTTTTTCACTTTAAAAAGTGTTTGAGTAGTTTCTTAAAATTTTTATTTTTTTTTCAAACCCCATGATGATTACTTACCATAAGAATTAGAAATTTATATGTGTTTCTCGACACCAAATGTTGTAGAGTCAGATGATTTTCCCGTGAGATTAGTCGAGAATTTCAAATTTTTTTTGTGTGTCTAAGTTATTAAACATTTGTTTTATTATTAGACACAAAATTTTAAGTTTCAAGAAAGGAGTATTTTAAGTTTCAAGAAATAAGTAAATGTTTCAAGTTTTTTCCTTTTTTTTTTCTTTTTTTTTTTTATAACGAGGAGTCGAGGCTCCTCTATATCCAAGGACTCCTCCACCCACTCCAAGGCCCAAATTCATGAGACACTAAAGATTTTTTTTATTAAACTTAGTCAGTATGATCGAAAGACCCAAGTCCTTCCCAACCGTGCTATCCGTTGGGCTCATCTTTTACTCTTTTGATGGTTTTTTCTTCTCTTTTTATTTTTTTTCCAATTAACTAAATATTATATCATATTTTAACATTCACCAAGGTGATGAACTAAATTGAAAAATATTAAAATATGAAGGACTTAATTGAAATTTTTTATACAATATGGACTTAATTGAAAAAACCAATGTTTAGGAAGGGAAGATTGAGGGATGGGAACTGGACTCATGTGGAGACTGCTGGGTGAGCGAAGGCTGCCTGGTAGACTTGAATGACTATCCCAACCCAATTGATGCTCAGATGTACAGGTCAGAATTTCCACTTTTTTTCTTTGTTTAATTTTCATTTTGGTCCCAAACTTCTAGATATATTTTATTTTGATCCCTAAATTTTTAGGTGTCTGTCTAGTCTAATGAACGTTTTGAGAAAATAACTGTTTTGGTCCCAAACTTTCAAAACATAGATTTTATTTTTCTTTCAAAGTTCAAGATTGAAATAGACATTTTGAGAATTAATTTATGGATCAAAATGAAAAAACTTAGAAGTTTAAGGACGACAAGGAGTATTTTGAAAGTTCAAGAACAAAAATGAAATGATCTCGAGAGTTCTGAGGACCCAAATGAGGTTGGAACATTTCTTTTAGGTTAAATAACTATTTTAATGAGAAATTGTAGTGGGTAGCAAAAATCTTTTTTGTATTTCAAAACATGTCACATGTTTTCTAAATTTTCAAATATAGCAAAAAATTTTACTTATATCAATAGTATATCAAACACTCATATCAGTAGTATTTCAAATATATATATCAGTAGTCATATGTATTACAGATGTATATCATTTCGGTAAAGTTGTCACTTCAAAATTGGACTTCTGTTTTTTCCTTAAAGTGCTATATTTGACAAAACTCAATGTGGTTATTATTTTGCTAATTTTACTAAATATTTTTGACATATTTGCAACTATCCCTAATTTAATTTAGTAAAAAAAATTACTATTTTAATAGGTTTGTGTGTGGTTTCAATTATTTAATTTAGTAAAAAAATTACTATTTTAATATGTCTGTGTGTGGTTTCAATTTGGTTCTCATCGTTTTAAAAGTTTTTGTTTCCATCCTATTATTTGATTAAATCTTTTAAAACATTACTAAATTGACTAAATGTTGACCGTTTTCTTTAGATGCTAGCTCATTCTCTCTATTTATCACGTCTAAAGAAAATATGTCAAACATCCAAAGAAAATGTGCCATGTATATATATGCCAAGCTGAAAATAACCTACCTTTGTTGAGGAGAAAAAAAACAAAGAGAAACTATTTGCAACATCAATGACAATCTAAAAGATTTACAAAAATGACATAGATCAAATTGAAACGAAGATTATCAAACTAAAATATACTTATAAACTTATTATTATCATTATTATTATTATTATTATTATTATTATTTTATAATGTTTTGGTGGAAGATTAATATTGCAGGGTTAAAGTATTTGATAAGGAAAATAGGGAAATTGGTTGGGTGCATTTAAGGCAGAGCATCCACAATCCAAACCTTGCTTTGAATATGCAATCATCTTTGCCTGGAGGCTGCCTCCAAATCACCACAGACTTCAGAGATAAGTATGCACCTACTTTCATAATTTTGCGATAAGGATCTCCATTAAAAGAAAATGAGTCAAATCTAAAAATAAAAGCCGATCAAAATCGATGACCAATAAGAGTCACGATCTTAAAAAAAGACAGGTTAAGGATTCTAGAAAATAAGCCTTATAAAAATTTATAATAGACCTGGATTACTTCTTTAATTACCAATTGATTTTGCTAAAACCATCATAAAATTTTAATTACATTCATAATAGGATTAGTCCCAACTGCTTTTCCTCCCAAATAATGCATTGAAATTCGGTTAAAAAAAGTTTTAAAATTAAAATAATTAATTGGTAAGTTTATATGACATAATAATTAAGAGAGAAAAGTCAAAATCTTTATCAACTTTCTTAAAATTTTGGAGGAGTAATTAGAAACTTTCTTTTCTCACGTTCTCCTCGAAAATTTTGGTACTCACTGAGCAGATCATCAGTCGACAAACAGACTATATTTGAAAAATATTATAATGAAAAGAATTAAATTAAAAAAATTAAATGTTAGGGGTTTAGTCTTAAATAAAAACACTACATTTTAAAACTCATCTACCACATTCACAAAATGTCAAGTTGGATTTATTTAACTAGTTTATAAAGGAATAGTAACTAACTTAAATAAAATAGAACATTGTGTTAAGTTTTAATCAAATAAGAAGGAAGAAATAAAATTTTTAAATCAACAAGGATCAAACTGCAATTTAAAGAAAATGATTATACTATAAATATAATTAAATTTTAAGTTTGGGCTGTTAAATAATATGCTAATTGTTTTGGCAGATTTCTAGTGGTGAGCGGATTGGATCGTTTCCTTGATGTGGGTCAGGTGGAGAAGTTCGCAAAGAATGGAGTTGTAGGATAGGGGAACAATTGAAAATAATTGATTTTGGAGTTTAATTAGAAAAATGTACAGTAGGCAGATATAAACTATATTATATACACCCGAACATGAGCATTATATCTCAACAATAATTGATACATAGTCTTTTGTTCAAAGTCGGAGGTTCAATTTTTCGTATTTGTCGTATTAGAAAAAATTATATTATACAATTTTGCTCTTGATGGGATGGAAAATGTATAATATCCAATGCAATCACACGTCTTCTCACCTACTGTGTAATATTATTGAAAATTGGAATTTTAGATTGTGGTTCAGTTGAGTAAGTCCCTTTGTTAGAATTTTAGTTTGGTTTCCAAAAATACAGGGATTTGGTAACTACTTTTGTTTTTTTTTTTTTTCCCTCACTTTTAAGAAACGTTTCCAAAATCACTGTTAATTGCCTAAAATGAGTCTTGAACGATGTCATCTTCGGAGTCTCAATCAACTTTTATTCTGGGTCAGGTCATAAACAATAATATCATTATTTGTCATGAAAGTTTACACGCTTTAAAGGTTATTACAAAAGAGAGAGAATGGGTGGCAGCCTAAAACTAGACATGAGCAAGGCTTACAATTTAGTGGAATGGAGCTTCCTAGAAAAATTAATGTGTAAGCTAGGTTTTGCGAAGGAGTGAGCGGATTTGGTCATTAATTGTATATCGACTGTCAAGTTTTTATCATTATTAATGGAGAGAGTCGGGTCAATATAATTCCTGGTCGAGACCTTCGTCGAGGTGATATGCTTTCTCCTTTATCTTTTTCTAGTCATGTTTGCGATAAGGGTAAGGGGCGATGGCTAAGGGGGTGGATCAGTGGTTTTCAATTGCAGAAAGGTGCCCATAAATCTCTCATCTTTTCTTTGTTGATAATAGCCTTATTTTTCTGTGTGCGGATTGTTTGGGATTTTTGGAATAAAAATAAATGATAGAGTGCAAATATACACCCGTCACAAGTAGTAAAATGGAAAGAGTATTCCGGGTATCGATCCCCGTGGATAAATGAAGTCTTTTTTTTAATAAAAAATGTTAATGATCGGTGGCTTTGCAATTGATTTAGGGGTAACAAATATCAAGGATATTGTTGGTTTTGGTATTTTAAGACTCAATGCAATAAACCTAGTCCAATTACTCAGAATTAGCTAAAAATACGACAATTTTTTTCCAACTGGCGCCTCTCACTATTTTTCATCGGTTTTGCTTTGACATCTTCTTATGTCTAAGTGATTTTGAAGGTATAAGTTCACCCCTAATATATCTATTAGAAAATTGAACTTAATTTAATAAAAACCAACTGTAACAACCTTAGGTCGAGATCCTATGTCTAGGCTACCCGAGCGAAATTTTTATGTCTAAAGTATTTCTCTCTAAAGTTAAATCATCAAAGTTATGAAAATGTATTAACCCCTTTTAGTATTAATGCTTGGTTAAAATATTAAATGGCAAAATCAAGTTTTAAGTTTTCTAAAACAACTTTATGTGATAAAAGAAGAGAAAAACACATTTTGCCTTCTTGGATTTTAAAAATTTTAGCATACTATCCATAACTGGGCTTGGGAAAAATAAATTTAGCTGATGACAATAAAGGAAAAACAGAATTCAATGTTGGTGGAAGTAGATAGTATGATTGAAAGATGTTACCATATTTTGGTTCGGGAGTCGATTGAGCGTAGGAAAGGTGTTAGCGCCCTACGACACCTGTTCGAAAACGGTACCATATTTGTTGATGTGTTTGATTTTAAATGTCCAAAATTTATTGGTTCATATTTTATCGTAAAATATGAATCAATAAGCATGAGTGGCGCAAAGACCATTAGAAAAACAAATTATCACCTTGAGAATATTGGAAAGTCCCAATTTCCGTCATTGGAGCTTCTGAAATAATTATTTAAAAAAATGATTAAAAAAATGAAATAAAATTTAATTTGAGGCAACACCTTAAGATTGCCACTTAAAATTCTTTTTTATAATACAAACTTTTTATTTTTTAAATCTGTGTCATGCAATTTTATTGCCAAACATCTTACCACTATGCCAATACCTAAACATGTATACTGAGTTTCCTTTTAAAGAGACAAAGTTTTCATTTTTGAAATTTGATAAAAAAAAAAGAAAAAAGTGAAAAAAAACTATAACCATAATCCCCCATTATTATACATGTCATAACACGTAATATCTGTGTACTTTTCTTTAGTTATACATCCAGGTTTGTTTAAGCCTAATATGTTGTATTGGTATCTTTTAAACTCTTCTTCATTGAAAGATATATTTTTCAATACAATAGTTATAGAACAAGTCGTTCGTTTTATGGGATAACTTCGGCCTCGAGCTCGAGGTTTTAATTTTTTCACAGTAGTACTTTTGTTGACTTGCGCTTTACTAATGACTAAATTTCTTTCGTTGAAACCCATATTGTGACTAGCATTTGCTGCTGCCGAATAAACCAATTTTATTCACTTTTTCCAAAACAAATCTTTAATTACTTTTTAATCTTAAAAAAGAAAATCTTACTTGAAAGGAAAGAAGAAAACAAATCTTACTGTTCTAAATAAAAATTTAATTTTTCAAAATCTTTATTTTCTTTCCTTTTAAAAAACCTTTGTTCTTTTTAATTAAAAAAAAAGAACTCTATTTCTAAAATAACGTTTTTTTCTTATTATTATTTAATAAAAAACACTTGCATTTCTCATAATATAGTTTTGAAAAAACGTTTTCTCTTCTACTCTTAAAGAAATATTCTGTTTAAAGCCAAAAATTTCATTTTTTTCTATTTCCGAACTCACCTTCTCACCTAGGTAGTTTTAAATAGAGGTTCCCAGAATGTTGCAGGTCGAGGAGGTGTATATCCGAGCGGGTTCGTCGGAATTAATTTGTGCCGCTACCGGAGTTGATCGTGGCCGGAGGTCGCCGGTGTGGATGAAGAAGAAGAGAATATGATGGTTAAAAAAAAAAAAAGGGAAGTGAATGACTTGATTTTTGTCTCTGTATGTATGGGTTTCCTCTTGCTACCTCACTCTCCCTTTTTTTTTTTTTATCCCCCATTTGGTGTGCTACCTCCCCTCTTAAATACTAAAAGGAACAACGGTCACTAATGCTAATATTAGAGAAAAAGGGAGGAAGAGCGTGAAGAAATGACACGTTATAGTGGGTTTTGACCAGAAAAATAGGGAAGGGAGAAGAAAGGAGAGGGAATGAACAAAATCTTTAAAAAAACTTAATAATAATAAATAATAATAATCAAATCCCTTTCAAAACATAATCTACTTTTAATTAAAACTTTACATTAACACTTATGATAAAGTAAATTATGTTATTTTAAACTAAATCAATAAACATAATAAAATAATCAATAAATCAATAATACTAATAATTTTTTTTAACAAAAGCGAGCCGGACTAAATACGGTGTCTACAGTTTGCTCCCTTTGTGAATCCTTGCAAAACTAAAAGGGTAGACAAAGGCAAAAGAGAAAGTATTTGGAAGGTGAGTTTTTTATTTAAAGAGAGCTAGAATGACGAACCTTGCTTGAGAGGCTCCGACCACGATCTTTGATTGCGTTCCATTTAAACAATGCGAAAATAAAAAGCAACAGACCTGGCTTAACACAGGTTTCAACAACGATCTTAGATTGGGTTCGATTTAACCGACGGGAAATTAAAAAGGTAACGGGCTTGGCTTGACACAGGCTCGACCACGATCTTTGATCGGGTTTGATTTAACCAACAGGAAAATAAAAGGCAACACCTGGCTTGACACAGGCTTCAACCACGATCTTAGATCGGGTTCGATTTAACCGACGGGAAATTTAAAAAGGTAACAGACCTGGCTTGACATAGGCTTCGACCACGATCTTTCGGGTTCGATTTAACCAACAGAAAACTAAATGGTAACGGACCTGGCTTGACACAGGCTTGGACCACGATCTTTGATCGGGTTTGATTTAACCAACGGAAAACTAAAATGCGACGGACCTGGCTGGACATAAGCTTCGACCACGATCTTTGATCGAGTTCGATTTAACTATCGGGAAATTTAAAAAGGTAACAGACCTAGCTTGACATAGGCTTCGACCACGATCTTTCGGGTTCGATTTAACCAACAGAAAACTAAATGGTAACGGACCTGGCTTGACACAGGCTTCGACCACGATCTTTGATCGGGTTCGATTTAACCAACGGAAAAAACTAAAAGGCAACGGACCTGGCTTTACACAGGCTTCGACCATGATCTTTCAGGTTTGATTTAACCAATAGAAAACTAAAAGGCAACGAACTTGGCTTGACACAGGCTTCGACCACGATCTATCAGGTTCGATTTAACCAACAGAAAACTGAAAGGCAACGGACCTGGCTTGACACAAGCTTCGACCACGATCTTTTATCGGGTTCGATCTAACCAACGGAAAACAAAAATGTGACGGACCTGGCTTGACACAGGCTTTGACCATGATCTTTGATTGGGTTCGATTTAACCAACGAAAAACTAAAAAGCAATGAACCTGGCTTGACACAGGCTTCGACCACGATCTTTGATCGGGTTTGATTTAACCAACAGAAAACTAAAAGGCAACGGATCTGGCTTGACACAGTTTTCGACCACGATCTTTGATCGGGTTTGATTTAACCAACGGAAAATTAAAAGGCAACAGACCTGGCTTGACACAGGCTTTGACTACGATTTTTGATTGGGTTCGATTTAACCAACAAAACTAAACAAGTCTGCTTGAGCAAGAACGAACCGTCATGAAATTCTCTACCGTAGGGCTTTTTGGAGACTTCTTCAAGGAAAATGCATGAAATGATGCATGAAACGATGCATGAAATGTGTGTTTGACGCATGATGATAACCGGAAAATTTTTCTTGGATGCCAAAATAGAGTGAAATCACTTGCTTTTAGAAAACTTGGGATTATTCAGATAGCCCGATCGTCGCATTTCGTTTTCCTTTAAAAATCCTTTTAACTGGATCGAGAATAGCCAGAACAAATGGGATGACGACTTTGCCCTTGATAACTTTGTAATGACATATTTGCCCCAATATTCCACATAACAAATGTCCCTATTTTTAGGCTTTTGGTGCCCTTACATTTGATTTCAAGCAACAAGTGACCTTGGAGAACATGAATGTAAGCCACTACCGTCATTCATAAATAAAGAGACGAATAGAGAACAGAATTTATAAATGAGATTTTCAATTATGACAAAGGACACATATCTCAGAAATGTTGTTCAAATTTGCAGGCTATAATAGAAAGTGAATACACAAAATGCCTTTCAAGTGAAATACTGAGATCAATGTGATATTTTTGAGATACACGAGAAATTATGCATAATACTTTCGAACATGATCTGATTTGACTGGATTTAAAAACTCACTGTCATCCATGTTAGCCAGAACTAGTGCTCCTCTAGAGAAAGCCTTTTTCACCACAAATGGTCCTTGCCTCGATGATCTTTCTGTAATTGGAGAATTATTTTTAGAACTAAATCTCCCTCTCTAAACCTTATTGGCCGCACCTTCTTGTCATAGGCTTTCATCATTCTTCTTTGATAAAGTCGTCCTCTGCATAATACCGTCAACCTCTTTTCTTCTACAAAATTTAGCTGCTCATAACGCCTTTGGACCCACTCAGCCTCTTGTAACTTAGCTTCCATGATAACTGTCAATGATGAATTTCTACTTCAACAGGGAGAACAGCTTCCATACCATAAACTAATGAAAATGGCGTTGCCCCAGTTGAAGTACGGACTGACGTATGGTAACCATGTAAGGCAAACGGAAGCATTTCATGCCAGTCTCTGTAAGTTACAGTCATCTTTTCAATTATTCTTTTTATGTTTTTGTTAGCGGCTTCTACTACACCATTCATCTTAGGTCGATAAGGGGTTGAGTTGAGATGCTTGATCTTAAACTGCTCACAGAGCTCACTCATCAATTTGTTGTTCAAATTCCTTGCATTATCGGAAATTATGCTTTCAGGAAGACCATAATGAAAAATAATTTCTTTCTTGATGAATTTGAATACAACTCTTTTTGTCACATTTCGGTAAGAAGTTGCTTTTACCCACTTTGTAAAATAATCTATGGCTACCAAAATGAATCGGTGCCAATTTGATGCTTTAGATTCGATAGGTCCTATCACATCCATGCCCCATATAGAGAAAGGCTAAGGGGCTGTCAAAGTATGCAAATGAGAAGCAGAAGCATGAGTCTTGTTCGAGTAAATTTTGACATTTGTGACATTTTCTTGCATATTTAATACAATATGCCTCTATAGTCAGCCAGTAATAGCCAGCTTTTAAAATTTTTCTAGCAATCATGTGCCTATTTGCATGAGTGCCACAAATTCCTTCATGAATTTCCTCCATAATCCTATTGGCCTCTCTTTCTTCGACGCAGCTTAGGAGAACCATGTCATGGTTTCTCTTGTACAGTATCTCTCCGTTTAAGAAAAACTTTGTTGCCAACTTGTGGAGGGTACGCTTATCATTTTCTGAAGCATTTGGTGGATATTCTTTACTCTTGATATACTGCTTGATGTCATGAAACCAGGGGTTACCGTCGGGTTCTTCCTCAATGCTCATACAAGAAGCTGGGACATTTCTCCTCCCAACTTTAATTGGACGGACATCCTCATTGAGTTCTAAATTGAACATCACTGCTAATGTGGCCAATGCATCTACTACTTGATTATTTTCTCTTGGCAAATAATCAAATGAGATTTCATCAAATTCTTTTGACAATTGTGTTATGAGTTGTTTGTAAGGCAACAACTTAGCGTTTCTTGTTTCCCATTCTCCTCTTAGTTGATGAATTACTAGCATAGAATCCCCAAAAACTTTAAGTTTCTTAACCTTCATATCAATAGCAGCTTGGACGCCCATCGAGCATGCTTCGTACTCGGCCATATTATGTGTGCAGTCAAAACATAATCTGGCGATAAGAGCGTATAGCTCCCCTTTGGGTGATATCAAAATAGCCCATATCCCATGACCTAACTCGTTAGAGGCACCATCAAACATCATGGTCCAAGTTTGTGGGACTAAACTTTCCTCACTTGCGGTTATGGTGGAGATATACTCATTTGGAAAGTCGAACTTCACCGATACGTAGTCATTTATAGGTTGTTGAGCTAGGTAGTCGGCCAAAGCACCCCCTTAATGGTTTTTTGAGTCACATAGACAATATCATATTCGGACAAGAGAACCTGCCACCTTGCAATTCGACCCGAGAGAGACGACTTTTCAAAAATGTACTTTATAGGGTCCATCTTTGAAATGAGTCATGTGGTATAATAAAACATGTATTGTCTTAGACGTCGGGCAGCCCAAGCTAGAGCACAATAAGTTTTTTTCTACTTGAGATTATTTAGTCTCGCAATCGGTGAACTTCTTACTTAAATAATATATGGTCTATTCTTTCCTGCCTGAATCATCATGCTACCCCAGTATACATCCCATTGAGTTTTAAGTCACTGTGAGATATAAAATAAGGGGCCGTCCTGGAGTTGGTGGCACAATAACTGGAGGGTCTTGCAAATACTGTTTAATCTTATCAAATGCTACTTGACAATCTTCACTCCATATCCCATCGTTGTTCTTGCAGAGCAATTTGAAGATGGGTTCGCAAGTTGCTGTTAAGTGAGATATGAACCTTGCGATGTAATTGAGTCGTCCTATAAATCCTCTGACTTCTTTCTGCGTCCGTAGAGGTGGCATATCTAAGATTGCTTTGACTTTATCCGGACCAACTTTAATGCCTTCTTGGCTTACTACAACACCGAAGAGTTTTCCAGTGGTTGCCCCAAATATGCATTTGTTGGGATTGAGTTTCAATTTGAACTTCCTCAATCGATCAAACAGCTTCCTTAAAATAGTTGTGTGCTCCTCGCCCTGTTTTGACTTGACAATCATATCATCCACGTAAACTTCAATTTCTTTGTGCATCAAGTTATGAAAAAGAGTAACCATGGCACGCTGGTAGGTTGACCCAACATTTTTTAGCCCAAATGGCATAACTTTGCAGCAAAAAGTTCCCCATAACGTAATGAATGTGATTTTTTCGCGATCTTCAGGTGCCATCTTGATCTGATTGTAGCCTGAGAACTCATCCATAAAAGATAAGGTTGAGAACCCAGCAGTATTATCAACCAACACATTGATATGAAGAAGCCGGAAGTTGTCTTTTGGACTTGAACGATTCAAGTCTCTATAATCCACACCATTCTTACTTGTCCATTTTTCTTTGGTACAGGGACAATGTTTGCCACCCACTCAGGGTAATTATATACCGTAAGGAACTCTGCATCAATTTGCTTCCTTACTTCATCCTTTATCTTGATTAACATATCTGGCCTCATTTTTCGTAACTTCTGCCTTATCGGCTTGAACTCTAGGTTGATTGGCAATTTGTGCACTACAATGTCTGTATCTAAACCAGGCATATCTTGATAGGACCAAGCAAAAACATCAGCATATTCATAAAGTAACTCTGTCAACTTTCTGCGACTCTCTGAAGACATACTAATGTCTATTTTAACCTCTTTGGCCTCGGCTTGTGATCCCAAGTTAACTGTCTCGGTTAATTCCTCATGGGGTCCCAACATCTTTTCTTCTTTTTCTAACATTTTTAATAACTCAGCAGAGTGCTCATCGTCCATTTCCTCACTAGACTCGACGTTGTATATAGGTGTATCAAGCTTGTATTTCGAATCATTATCACATTCAATCTCAATATTACTGCTTCAGATATAATATGGGAGAAAATAAAGGAAAAGAAAACAAATGAATAAATTGGCCCAGAGAAATAACAAATGAAAGAAACAAAGTGAATGAATTTAAACTTTATTGATGTGGCAGAATTATAGACAAATGATACGTCTGGATAGAATACATAGGGGAACAGAAAATTAATTTATTAATTAAGAAAATGAGAGGGAAAAAGTTACTTTGACTTATTATTTATAAAATACGGTAGCTCTAACATTCTCCAATTGCTCAGCTCAAAACCGTCTAGGCATGGGAAGATAAAAGGTCCGACTTGCTCTCTTTCTTCTGTCACTGCTGCCACTGCAGAACTCTCATCGTACTCTTGATGGATTATGCCGGCACTTCTGAAAGATTGGCTGAGAGGTGGAACAGTCCTCATTGGGTAATCATGCTCCCTATTCTCAAATCTTGAGAGCCGTTTTGTTTTCTCAAGACTCCACACTCTAATGATGTCGCCTCTACTTGGTTTATACCCCAACCCGAACTTCTTTGTATTCTTAGCCATCCTCAGCAGCTTGTCTAAACTCTCATTATCTCCTTTAAAGGCGGCCCCTAAAAGTCGTGTCTTAGGTCTTCCAAACTTCCCATGTAAAGTTGTAGCATTTGCAATCTCGAATGATTGGAATGAAGACTCAAAAGCTTATTCTGCTGCTTCAATGTATGACATCGAAGCAAGCCTTGAGACTAGAATGTCTCTTTGTCCCAATATGATTACCAACTTTTGGTCAACCGCAAATTTAATTTTCTAATGTAGAGTAGACGGAATTGCCCCTACCGAATGTATCCAAGGTCGCCCCAACAAAAAACTATAGGCTGATGCAATGTCCATAACCTGAAATGTTATATCAAAGGTGTCAGGACCTATCTTGACAGGATCTCAATATCCCCAACAACAACGCTGCGAGCTCCATCGAAAGCTCTTACTATCATAGTACTAGGTCTCATATGAGACATATCAACCGGTAACTTTTCCAGCATGGATCTTGGCATTATGTTTAAAGAAGATCCATTGTCCACAAGGACTTTTGCTATTAGGAAGTTTTTACACTTAACTGAGATGTGGAGAGCTTTGGTATGTCCTCTACCCTCTGGTGGTATCTCCTCATCTCTAAAAGTGATGGAGCTAGATGTCGTTATATTCCCCACAACGTTGCTCAAATTATCCACTGTGATGTCTTGTGTAACGAAAGCCTGCTTCAAGTCCTCCAACAGTGTATTCTGATGCGCTTATGAGGATAATAGTAAAGATAATATAGAGATCTTTGCGGGTGTGCGACCTAATTGTCCAATAACTTTGTATTCACTTTGCTTTACTAGCTTTAGAAACTCTTGAGTCTCTTCCTTGGACACAGGTTGTTTAGGACTTGCATCCTTTACAACAATTGCCTCCACCAGTTCATCATAAATATCCTCGTTGAGTTTGGCCTTCCCTTTCTTATCTTCCTCTACCTTCTTCTCCTTCTTCTTCTCACTTGCTTTCTCTTTGTTCTTTTCACTAGCGGGCTCATTCACGTGCTTTAGCAAGCTATCCGGTGTATAACATCTCCCAGTTCGTGTTTAACCTCCTACTCCAGTGATATTGTCAACTGGGAGTGAAGGAGACAAATACCTCTTGCCCTACAGTTACCTTGCACTCATGTCTCCAAGGCACTGTTTTGGAACTTTTATACTCAAAAGGAGTTGGGACCGTGATAGTGATTGGTTTCCAACTACAGCTGGGTGCATTTGACTTTTCACTGTAAAAGATGGTGAGAGGTTTTGGCTTAAGAGAATCAGTTGAGCACTCAGCAACCAAGATATCCTCCACGACATTTATCCCTTTTTAAATGCGAGATTTTGTAACAGTAAGGACTTTTGAGTCTAACAACTCTTGAACTCTCTTTTGAAAATGGTTGCATTGCTATAGAGGGTATCATGTCGCCCCAGCGTGGAACGGTCAAGTAAGACTTTCATCATAACCTTTATACTCGAGGTTTTGGCATAGGTACTCCACTGATACATATCCACCGCCCAAGAGAATTTCAAATAGCTCCTCTATAGGGGTTGTAATATCGGCAACCTTACTCATCGACTCAATCCCTTGGCATTCGATTGCATTTATTTGAACATTCTGATGATTCAGCAGCGGATTCTTACTTACATCAGGCCAATTTTCCTTTTTAAAGGTCAACCAACTTGCCTTGATCAAAGCTTGAACTCTGTATTTCAATGCAGTGCAGTTCTATGTTGAATGCCCTATGGCTCCTGCGTGATAGTCACAACGAGCATTTGCATCATATCATCTTGGATATGGAGGCTAGATCGGATCTACAGGTACAAGTGCCAGCTGATTATTCTGAAATAACTGAGGCAGACGCTCAGTATATGTCATGGGGATTGGGTCAAACTAGGTCTGTTTACGTGCCCCTATATTAGTTTGTTGCCCTTGAGTATAGAATGTATTCTGATGCTGATCCCTACGTTGGAAATTTTGACTGGCCGAGGGTCGAAAATTTTGAGATGCATAGGGGAGTAATGTGAAGTTGCATTATTCACAAATGGTTGATTATACTCGTATGGCGTTGGGTAATAATACGGAGTGTATCGGGTGTCCGACCGTACGGTTGTTGTTTCCAAGAGTGTCGGTTTGCTCCCACCATTTGCACCTCACATTCCTTCTTCTTGAAATGACTTGCCTTCTTTGCGGCTAATGACTCCTCGACAGTACTGGTTATGCGCCCATGTTTAACCTCGTATTTGATCCTTTCTCCGATGGTCATAATATCAGAGAAATTTGTGGAAGCGTTTCCTATCATCCGATCATAGAAAGGATGTTTTAAGCTATTGATGAACATGGCAGATAGCTCCTTATCCGTTAAAAGTGGTTGGACTTGAGCTGTTGTGTCCCTCCACTTTTGAGCATACTCTTTAAAGCTCTTTGTACTCTTCTTCTCCATCCTCTGTAAATCTAAGCGATCTTGAGTCATGTCTATGTTATGCTTATATTGTTTTAGGAAGGAGTCGACCAGATTCTTCCACGAGCCAACATGAGAGCTATCTTGAAAGGCCGGACAAGATAAACTATCTTGAAAGCAGTGTATCAACAATTTGTCATTTTGGATCATCGTACTTCTCAAACTCTAGCACTTTGAATTTTGGAGGGATGACTAATCCAGACACCAAGCAAAATTGTGAGGCATCGATGTTGCGAAAAACGTCTGTCTCCTCTACTACTCTTAATCTTTCCTCCAGAACTTTGAACTTCTCGTTACTGGGGGCACTTTGCCCGACTGGATCTGTCTTGGCTGGGAGACCACCTAGATTAAGGACTGTAGGGGGTGACATCATTTGCTCGGGCTCTCGAAAAATGATGTTGGTTGGGATTTGCTAAGCTCCCTTAACAAAGGGATGCAGATACTAACCAACCGAGACGTCATATAGAGGGTTGTACGTTGTATATTGTGGCATGAAACCCTCTGCCATTGGCCTAAGAGGTGGATCGTACCCAAATGGATAAGGCGGAGTTTCTTACAGCTCATGGACAAGGTTGCTAGATGTAGCAGGATCTGCAGTCGCTTTTCCTTTTTCCAACGCAAGGACGATAGCATCTAACTTTTTGCGCAACTCCTCAATATCTTTCCTTGTTTTCTCCTGCTCAGCTTTTTGATCTTCCATCATTAATCTTGCCCTGTGTCTGGTACGGTAAGTGCGATGTGGTGCCGGTGAGCGAGCTATCTTGAACAATCCCTTTGTTTTTAGAAAAATAGAAGACAAAAAGAAACAAAAAGAAAACCATAAATAAATAAGTTTGTGGCTTTATTATAAATTGGGTAAATAAATAAATGAAGATTACAAGAAAACAACAATTATGCCAAATTTGAACCCTAATGCTTAAATCATAAAATTGAAAGTACATTAAAGCAGAGTGTCAATAAAACTGTCCCCAATGCTCTAGATCTCGCCGAAGTTTGCCCAAGAACTTGAGTGTGCTTTTGCCATTCGGCTGTGTAGGGGCAATGGCAGACCATTTGCCCTACGGGTCGTCTGTCTGACTTGGGTGAGCACATGTTCTGAATTATGACGCAACAATGTGTTATCGCATCTCACATCATCTAATTCATACCCCACTTGGTTGTATTATTCCTTGATATGGGGATAATCATGCATTAATCCATCAGCAGCATTCTGGGTTTTGTCGAGACGGTGTGAAAGCGCCTCAACAGTCTCCTTTAATCTTTGATTTTCTTGAGCATACTGAGCTAACTATACTTCTTTCTCCTCCAACACAATGACTTTTTCACGAAGGGACATGATTTATGTTCGTAGAGAAGACATTTGTTGTGATATTTGATTGTCTCGCGCCTTCAAGGCTGCCTGTGAGCTCTCCTCGTACATTATTCTGTTAGGATCCCAAACCCTACTTCTAGTGATCTGTTTTCTTTCCCTTGGTAACCGACCTCCCTTCTTTCTTGTTGTAATTCCAGCTTAATGCTTCGAGGTAGATTTTGACTGAACCTAATTGTAGTCTTTATTAAGCTAATGTGGGGTTCCCTTCTCGTAGCTCGTATTTTATCCTGCGAACCTTCCGCTGAGTGGATTGATTTGGGCTCATTTCAGAAAGAATTCTCCTAGTGGAAACCTCTAGCTTCCCTTTGCCCTTGTCGGTTGGTAGGAGAACCATAGTTTTTCCTCTATTCGAATGCCATGGTTTGTATCCTTCAAATATATTATCGTGGTAATTACCACTTTGGATTCTGACAATCGTCTTCCACGCCTTTACGACCTCCTAAATTTTGTTTTTGCAAAACCTAACATCATAGGCAAATTCAGAGTTTCTTAAGTCATGTGTGGCTGGGATAAACTGACGTACCCATATTTGGCGCAGTACCATTAATGGGGCATAAGATACACATACCTATGGACCCAATAACGGTAGACTGTGAAATTTACCACTCCACATCTTCTGGTCTTAGTCCTGCAAAGAAAATTCCCCACTCTTCCTTCCCTGGGTGGATTTGACCCCAATCCCCTTGGTTGAATTCAAGGATGGGATTTTGTAATCTACTCCACGATCTTGAAAATTTGATATGAGGACACTTGAACTCTGGTGGATAATTTATATGGCTCAGGATCCAAATGTATAGCAACTGAGCACAACCTATAAGTTTCCCTACTCCTCTCGATCTGCAAAAATTTAGTGCTCGGAAGGTTTCTGCAAGGATGGATATTACGAGATTAACCCCCATCTCTACCTTGACAAATAGCTTGACCACCCACTCTTCAATGTACCCACTAACTTTAGGCAATAAAACCAAGTTGAATAAGCACAGAGCTAATAGCGATAGCTCCCTTTCTTCATTAACGAATCTCTGCTGAAGACTCAAGATATATTCTATCGGCAAGCATGTGTTTTCTCCCTTCATTTTCACATGTTTTTCAATCTCACCAGCAGATATATTCCCTACAAGCAACGATACTGCCCTTTTCAACGTAAACCCACCATCATAGGAATAAACCTCAATTTTCTCTTGCAGTGGTATTTGTAAGAGAGTGTGGTATTCCACGATAGTTGGGGTTATATCCATTGAGATAAAAGTAAAGCATCTTTAGGTCGGATCCCAATGTCAAACTAGTGCTCTCAACACTGAGAAGTTGACTGGCACGTACAGGAGCTGCGCTATGTGGCCATATTTTTTTATGAACTGGGTCTTTCTATTTAGACTTAAACCTTCTCATAAACATTTCAAGATATCCAACTGATTTTCTGGAAACGTTACATTTTGAAATGACATGGTGATATTCTGTGATAATGCGTTACCATGAGTATGTTGCATGTTCTCTGACCATTGACGAACAATTTCTTGGTCTTGCTCTCTCCACTCTTGGGTAGGAGCCTTACTGGAACTCATGTTTTAATTTACTATCAATGTTAATGATTTAAGACTTAGGTCAATTTTGGTAAAATTGGCAGAAAATAAATTTAAAGGAAAAGGGAAAGTTGCGAAACTCTTTTTTTCATTGCTGTAAAAAAATAACGATTATTAAGTGAGAAATGAGTAACTTATGTAAATGCATGAGACTCTTTTAAACAAATCACTTTATTAACACCAACGGAAACAAACTAAACAAACAAATAAATAAATAGCAGAAATCTGATGCTAAAATGAGTGTAAAGTTAATGCCTACGCAACTTAGAGGAAAACGGCCCCAAAATCTTTCATACGCCTACGTAGTAAGGTAAACTTGAGTGGAGAATTTCATGCGCCTGCATGGGAACCGAAATTCCACGAAGGTCACACTACTCAGTCTCCGATCTAATCTTAAAGGGAAAGCCCGGGTAGGAGACTTGTGTATTTGTGCGAGATACATGTGATGCCAAATCAAATTAATTAATAATACAACATAAAAAAAAAACAAAGCGAACAAGAAAGAAAAAAAAGAAATATAATAGGATAATAAATGACAAAAATAATGGCTTGACTCTCTAAAGGTCCCCAATGGAGTTGTCAAGCTGTCGCAACGTCATCGCGACACAGAGCGGCCGATGTCATCTCCTAAAGGATCTCTTTCGAGATTAAGGTTTGGAGTCGCCACCAATCATCTACGAGGTGTTATTAGTCACCTATTTTAAAACTTGGTCTGTGAAAATAGATTTTTTGGTTCGAGAGACGACTATGCGTAAGGAAAGTGTTAGCACCCTACGACACCTGTTCCAAAACGGTATCATATTTTGTCAAGAATTATCCTATTATATCATTTGGTTCAAAAGAAAATATTTTTTTATTTTGATTGAAATGTCTCACGTTATATTAATTCACACTTTGTAATAATATATGAATTAATAGGCATGAGTGGCACGAAGGCCATTAGAAAAATTAAGCACCTCGAGAATACTGGAAGGTTCCAATTCCCGTCATTAGAGTTTTTGAAATAATTATTTAGCAAAAAAATAATAAATAAAAAGTAATTTTAATTTTAAGGAACATTGAAACTTGAACTTGCGATATGAATATTAACACTCAAACGTTTCACCAATATGCCACCACTTTGAGATATAAGTTATGTTCCTTTTTAAAATACAAATTTTGTATTTTTTGAATTTTTTTTTAAAAAGAAACTCTAAACGAAATCTTTTATTTAAAATAATTATTTAGTAAAAACAATGATTAAATGAGACATTCAAACACTCAAACTTGGGTCATGTACATTAAAAACCAAACATCTTACCACTATGCCAACCATCTTAGATGTAAACTAAGTTTCCATTTTAAAATTAGAATATTTTATTTTGAAACTTTGTTTAAAAAAAAAACTTTTATTTTGTTTTAGATTTGAAATTTGTGTAAAACAAACCTTATTTAAAACAAACTATTTAAAAATGAGATCTTATTCATTTTTTTTTTCAAAAACTTGTTTGTCAAATCTATCACACTAAAAATAAATATTCGAGATCCATTTTTAAATCTTTTATCTACTTTTCTTAAAATTTATTTAACATTTGATTGAAAAGATTCTCTTTTTTTTAAAAAAAAAAACTTAGGTTTATTTTAATTATTTTAAAATGTTTAGAACTTAAAAATAAAACTTTACTTTTAAAACATTTTTTATTTATCTCAAATAAAAACGTTAATATTGATTTTTCAAAAAAAAAAAACATTGGTTTCTTTTTACACAATAAAGAAAACATTCAAAACTCAAATCGATTTTCAAATCATAACTAATGATTGTCCAATGATTTCCCATCTTCTCTTCTTCTTCACTCACACTAGCGACCCCCAGCATTCTCTACGACTCCAGAT
The DNA here is from genome assembly GCF_013281855.1 of Momordica charantia. Lineage (NCBI taxonomy): Eukaryota > Viridiplantae > Streptophyta > Magnoliopsida > Cucurbitales > Cucurbitaceae > Momordica > Momordica charantia. The sequence goes on along the minus strand of NW_028275167.1, from coordinate 22,896,904 downwards.
CCATCTCTCTCATAACTTTGCCAACGAACTTTCTTCCTTTTCGTTTCAAAATAAAACCCACCGGAATCCTTTTAACACCGGGGGTCGTGTAGTATTCGTCACCGGAGTTGTGGATCGTCGGATCTGGAGTCGTAGAGAATGCTGAGGGTCGCTAGTGTGAGTGAAGAAGAAGAGAAGATGGTGGTGGTAAAAGAAAAACAAAATAAAAATAAAGGAGGTGATGGTGATGAAGAATGAGAGAATGAAGTGGTGAAGAAGAAGAAAAAAGTGAATGAGATTCTTTTCTTCTCTGTCCCCCCTTCCTTGATGTGCTTGCCCTCTCTTAAATAATCACTCCAAGTAATGGTAGGAGGGACGGTCATAAGAGAGTAGAGAAAAAGGAGGGAGGAGAAGAGGGAGAGTGTGACACCACAGAGGTCTTTGACCAAGAAGAAACAAAAAAAAAAAAAAAACTTTTCCTTAAAACTAAAATAAAATCTTAATTAAAATAATAATAATAAATTTTATTTAAAATCGTTTTTAAAATTTAACTTAATTAAATTTTTTATTTTATTTCAATTATAAATCAAATTCTTTAAAACAAAAATTTGTTCTACTTTTTAAAAAAAAAATTAATTTAATTAAAACTTTACCTTAAAACTAATATTATTTTTTTAACCAAAACAAATTACATTAAAAATCTTATCTTATTTTTAACCAAACAATTAAATCAAACTTAATTAAATAATAACAAAAATAAAAATAAAAATAAAATAAACCGGACCAAATACGGTGTCTACACACTCAAACAACAGAAAAGTAGAAATAAGGATAAGAAAACTCCCTTATGGTGCAGGCTCAAATTCCGGCTATAAGGTGGTATTTGGTCTTGGTATTCTCCTGACAATCTTATATGCTTTTAAGACCGCTACTCAAATGATTTCTTCCCACTAAACCATGGTAAAATGCTTGGTTTTCAGTACTCTTAAACTCTCTTGGTGGATCAAATTGATTTATCACCTATAATAGATCTATAATTGAACATTTTGCCAGAGAATCCAGCCAAGGTGTTAGGCAGCTCTCCTTGCACTTGTGCCTTTCTTTATGGTTTTCTTGAAAAATTCATCCTGCATTATGAAAATACACGTACTAAAAACTTCAGAAAAATAAAAGACTGAAATTGAAATAAGCAGTAAACTAAAACTTCCTTCCTATAGATTTAACTTTGAAGAACTTTTGGAGGCTTCAGACTTTCAATTCATTTTTTCGAGCTCATTAAATCTTCCTTCGGCTACAACCATGTCATAGTTTCTCCTCTTTAAAGCCCAATATGCTTCGTGGTTCAGCTCGAGGGGTAGGTTTGATATTCTTCTACAATTGCTTGTGGGAATTGAGACTTTGGTTTCAACATAAAATCCTTCATTTGCCTATGTCTCATCCTCTTGTATTTCTTTATTTTCTTCATCCTTAAGATGTATGGTGAATTCCCCATTTTGTATGTTTTGAGAAATCAACGAGGGAAAGGATAAAGTGGTCCCATATCTATAAGTGAGTTGTCGTGAAAAGAATTTTGAGGGAAGTGAGAGAGTGATCCCATAGCTGCAAGTGGTATGGTTACCCTACTACAATCTCATCATTTGAACTTATCTTATTCTCTTTGTTTTCTAATCCCTTTTCTTCATCCTGAAGATGAATGTTCAACTCCCCCTTATGTATGGTCGTGCTTATTCTTCAAATTTTGTTGAGGGAATGGAGAGAGTGCTTCAAAAGTTACGAGCATTGAGTTTGGGCCTATTGCTACCTCATATTCACCTTTTTGTTCAATTATCTCAACCGGCTGCTCTGGTTCAACTTCTTTCTCTTTCTCTATCTCGTTGGTCATATCAAAGATTTTTGGATCATCATTTCCCACTTGGAGCTCAGGTTCTTCAAAAACTAGCTCGCCCCATAGGTTTGCTGTCTCACTTTACTCTTCTTCTCGCATTGGGGGTTCCGCGTTGGTAGGCACTGGTTCTGATGTAATGTTCCTCCACTAATCAGCCAATTGCCCCAAACGGATCTGCAGGTTGCATATTGTTGCATCATTTCTTGCCATAAATTCCATCATCTCTTCAAAGTTGCAACTTTGCAACGTTTGCACTTGTTCTAGTATCCATTGTTGATCGTAGTCTTGCTGGGGTTGTGTTGGGAACTCTGGTGGAAATGTTTACTTGTATTGCTGGGCAGGGTTAGAATAACTTTCATTATATTATCCTCCCCACGAGAAATTTGAATGATCTCTCCAACCTTGGTTGAAAGTGTTCGGATAAGGGCTTGAATTTCAATGATTCTGTTGTCGACCTACAAAATAACTAGAATTAGGATTAGATGGACAATAATCAAATGGATGGTTATCACCATAATATATACAAGAAAATTGATATTTGTGAGCTATGGGAAAGTTACTTCTCATTGCTTGGTTATGTTGCATTTGAAACATCGATGGAACTGGAGCATTCCAAGGTGAAAAGGAATACATCTCAAGCACTTTTTGTATGAAAGAATAAAAGTATCTCTGATAACTCTCCAAATAGAGACTTATTTGGGTATAATGTTGGTATAAATTAGCTAAAGATAGCATCACTTGCATCCCTATTCACTGTTTTTGTGTTAAAAAGATCATAAGCACCAGCTCTCTACATAGTAGTATTGTCAATTACAATGGAACTAATTTTGGTGCATTTTGCTGCAGCTTTGATGATGCTGCAGCATAAAATCCAGATTCAGAGAGCAGCAGAAAACGACAAGCTGACAATAAATGGACTGCACAACGGGATTTACCAAAGTAATTGAAGGTTTTACCCAAAAGTGAGAGCTGAGTTCCTCAAGGTCCGCGTTGTTGCCCTAGTATCTGAAGGGGGTATAAATACAACCAAGAGGAGAAGCCTCCAAGGACACACACCTCAAGAAACATTCCCCTCCACTCATTCTTGGAAGAAGTCCACTTTTACTCTAAAGAACTCTCTCGTAAAACTGCAAAGCAAGCAAAGAGTAGAAGAAGACTCTTCAGTGGTAGTTTGGAACTGATCTTCAGCTCCTTTTTCTTCATTTTCTCATCTTTGTATTATTTTCATTCTTACATTTTACTTAACTCTCCTTATGGCTTTGCATAGCTACCGACTTGTGTAAGAGGGAGATGTTAAGACTTGTTTTCTGGGCTGTAAACGTGCTATTTGTTTTGATGGAAGTGTGCTTTGAGTTGAAGTTGTTTATCATTCTAGTTTCAATGTGCTTGATCACCATTTTGAACACACGACTTTTTGATCAAAAATACGTGTCTTAACCAGTTAGGTTATATTCAAAGTAAGCTATATTTCATCTATATTTATTTTTACTATATAATATAATTCTCATGCCTATATCCAATCTTAAGATACGTGGAAATGTTCATAGAAATTAATTGAATTTTTATTCAATTTGGTCATTTTTTGCCGAAACAAATTTTTTTTGATATGCGGGTTGAAGAAAACAAGGAGTTGGTTCAACCCAAATCAAACCAATTTTTTTTAATTATTAATTAAAGTTTTGTAAATTACATTACAAGTTATTAGTCCTTTCACTTTTTGGATTGTTTAATAAGTCTCAAAACTTTGAAGAAAATGTTTAAAAAGTCTCAAAACCTTTCATGTGGTATTAGATAGGTACTTGAAGTTTAAACAGTTGTCTAATAAATATCTAATAAATATCAGTATCAACCTAAGCTTATCTCAAAGCATATGTCATCATCATTCAAAAGTTTGTGGGTTTGACAATTTGGGAATAATTTTCCCTAGGTTTTTCATTGAAGCAAAAATGATACATGTATTGACTAAACTAAACAAGGAAACAAAACTAAAGAAGGAAAAACAATAAAGCACAATAATGTGCAATATAAAATCGTATCAGCCCCCCTCAAGTTGGAGCATGCAAGTCGTACATGCCCAACTTGCCAAGAAGAAGATCAAATTGTTTCTTTCCCAGCACCTTAGTAAAATATCTGCAATTGTACCGATGTGGGAACATAAGATAGTGCAATTAGGCCTTCCTTGATAGCACTTGAACAAAGTGACAGTCAACTTCAATATGTTTGGTGCGTTCATGGAAAACTGGATTCTGTGCTATGTGTAATGTAGACATATTGTAGAAAATAGATATTTCTTTTGGATGATGAACATTCAAACTCAGAAGTAGACCCTTCAACCAAGTTCACATGTAATAGAAGCTATGAAACGATATTCTGCCTCAACGGAAGAGCGACCGACTGTATGTTGTTTCTTAGTCTTCCATGAAATGGGCGAGTTTCACGAAAAAACAAACCATCCAGTGAGAGATCGTCGGGTAAGAGGACAAGCTATCCAATCGAATCACACTAGCCTGTCAAAAATAGATCACTGTCGGAACGCAACAAAATTCCTTAGCCAAGAGATTTCTTTAAATAACGTAACACTGCATCCCAATGTTCCCGTCTCAATTCCTGCATAAACTGAGATAAAATATGAACTGAGTAAACTAAATCAGGACGAGTGACAGCCAAATAGATAAACCGCCCAACTAAGCGTTGGTAGGACTTCAGATCTAAAAGAGAAGAACTCATGGCACGTGCCAACTGATGATTATGTTCGAGAGGAAATGAAACTGGTTTGGAGCCCAATAAACCAATCTCTGAGATGATATCAAGAGCATACTTTCGTTGGCACAAATATAGACCTGAATTATTTCTAGCCACCTCAAAACCAAGGAAATATTTAAGTACACCAGATCCTTCATATGAAACATTGGCACAAATATGCCTTAAACCGCGTTATCGCAACAAAATCATTGCTAGAGTTATCTAATCATCGACATACACTAAAACATTGAGTTGAACTAACCCTTTAGTGTAAGTGAATAAAGAATAATTAGAATAAGACTGAAGAAAACCATACCCCTTTAAAGCTATCGCAAGCTTGGTAAACCAACATCGAGGAGCCTAACGTAAACCATATAGCAACATTCGTAGTCGACAAACCATAAAGGAGTTACTGGATGTAAAGCCTGGAGGAAGTTTCATATAGACCTCCTCATCCAAATCACCATGAAGAAAGGCATTATGTACATCCATCTGATGCAACTCCCAATTTTTCGATGTTGTAACCGCAAGAAAAGTTCGAACTGTCTCCATTTTTGCTAATGAAGCAAAAGTTTCATTGTAGTCAATTCCGTCAACTTAATGATTGCCAAGAACAACGAGTCGGGCTTTCAAGTGCTCAATGTTGCCATCAAAATTGTATTTAATTTTGTAACGCCTGTTCCTCACAACTAAAAGTATTATAGTTCAACGCCTGTAGTTATAGCTGCAAGAAAATTTCGGTGTGGTGCAGTAAATTTATCACAACTAAAATAATGTGGTATAGGAAAAGGAGTACCTGAGGAAGGACGACGGCGTTGATCATATGAGGAAAGAGATGGACTTTTCGTAGTAACCGTATGTATCACATAATCATGTAACTTAACAGATGGTACCTTCGTTCGACATCTACGCCCCAGTTGCTCCTTTCCAACCCTTTCGTCAACATGTTCCTCACAAATCCCATCATCAAGTCGTGAAGAAGTGTCTATGGCAGGTAACTGAGCCTAATATGATGAGAGCGGCGGCTCAAGAGATGGAGACAGGGACAAGGCTGGTAAATGATCAATGCCCTCTTCACACATTATCTCATCAAATCTCACATCCTTAAGAAATACTTGTGAAGAGAAATCGACACTTTCCATAGTAGGCTCAAGACTAGAATTCTGAGTAGTCAAGAAAGAAAATATATTCTCATAGAACTTAACATCTCGTGATACAAAGAACTCCATTTTCTCAAGACCGAATAGACTCCATCCCTTTTTTCCAAACAGATAGCCAACAAAAACACATTTGCGACTTCGACTAGCAAACTTGTCACCTTTAGTGTTTTGATTATGGGCAAAAGTCAAACATCCAATAACACATAATTCAGCAAAAGAAGGGGCACAACTTAATCTCATACAAGGTCCTATTGAGGAGAACGCTAGATGGGTTCAATTGATGAGATGAGCGGCAGCCAAAACACTTTCACCCCAAAAATATATTGGCAATCCTCCCTGAAAACGCAAAGCACAGACAACATTCAAAATATGTTAGTGCTTTCGTTCTACTCATCCATTATGTTGAGGTGTACACACACAGGAGGTTTGAAACATAATTTCACTGCTTGCAAAGTAATTCTTCAGACAGTTAAACTCTATTCCATTATCACTACGAACTATTTTCACCTTTTGAGAAAATTGACGATCAATCATGGCAACAAAGGACATAAACATTTAAAAAACCTCTATTTTATCAATCAAGAGATAAACCCATATAGCCCTAGAGTAATCATCCACCAAAGTCAAGAAGTAGCGTGCACCACAGGAAGAAAGTTCATTGTACGGACCCCATAAATCTCAATGAATTAGCTCAAATATTCGAGTGGATTTATGTTGACTTGAGGGAAAACTATTGCGAGATTGTTTAGCCCGATGACATACCTCACATCCTTTATCTAAATGATCCTTAGAGTTGGAAAGAAAAGGGAGCAACCTTACTACATTCTCGGATGGGTGACCTAATCGGTGATGCCATAATTCCAAGGACTTCAAACTAGGAACTGAAACGGCTTGCACTATAAGACGTTGTTACAGATAATAAAGTCCATCTCATCGCTCACCTGTGCCAATCACCTCCCTCGAACGTTGGTCCTGAATAGCACATAAGTTAGAGTTAGATTGGATAAAACAATGAAGTTTGTCACTCAACTGTGAAACCAATAGTAAATTGCACTTTAATTAAGGGACAAAGAAAACGTTGTGAAGAATTATAGAGTCAGTCAATTTCACAACGCTTGCTTATTAGCAACCACGGTTTGTCCATCTGAAAGTCCCACAGGACAGGATGGGATCATTGGAATCTCCAACAAACAATGGTAAGAACAACCCGTATCAATAATCCAATCATCATTACCGTGCAATCGATTGAGAGAAGCACTCAACACGACTACTATCAATGGAGATTTTTCTCTATTCGTCATGGTGGAATTAAACTAAACCCAAATCTGCACACATAAAAAATGAACTAGTAATCTGAACTATACCAAAAATTTAGACCGAACCGCCCAATGAATCGAACCGATGGCTGAACCAAACCAGAAAATTAGACCGAACCGAAAGAAGGGCCGAACCAAAAAATTGCACTAAAAAATGTTCTCATATCTGTATTTGCTGAAACAAAATATCCCTATAGTTTAGGTTAGAGGTCGAACCAATAATTGCACCAAAATATCCTTATGTTCCCAAATCTGGATCTGGATTTCCCAAATTTGCAACGTGCGGCCAGCAACCTTCACGGGGTCGACTGCAGTAGCGCCAATGATCGGTGGGTCGATCAATACGACTGCGACAGCACTGGCAGCGGATCAAAGCAACTATTGCGGCGTCGGTGGTGGACGAGCGCTAATATTGGAGATTCAATCGGTGATACGCCAATAAAAAAAAGCCACTAGAGATCGACAGGCAGCTACAAATAGCTACACCGAAGATGCGCAGATAAAAACAGCTACAGCAATAGCAGAGGTCGACAGACGAGATTCCTTCACCGGAGATGAAATTCTAAACGTCCTAACTTCGCTCTGATACCATGACAATTTCGGTATAATTTCCCCTAGGTTTTTCATTGAAGCAAAAATGATACAAATTATACATGTATTGCCTAAACTAAACAAGGAAACAAAACTAAAGAAGGAAAAACAATAAAGTACGATAATGTACGATAATGTACAATATAAAATCATACCAGGGTTTGAATCACCACTCTCAAATGTTATTATACTAAAAGATAATAAATTTATATTTAAAATTTGGTTAAAATATTAGTTTGGTCCCTAGCTCATTTTGGTCCTTTGACTTTTAATTTTAGTTCGTTTTAGTCCTTGTACTTTCAAAATGTTCATTTTGATCCCTTAATTTTATTCTCGATCTCATTTTTTTCTATCACAATTTCAACATGACACTAGCATCAATATATTTCTTAAAATGTAAACATTATTTTAAACTAAAGAGTTTTCGTTATGTGTAAAATTTGTGTTAAAATTTTGCAAAAAGAGTGACTAAAATGATTATTTTTTAAAAGTACAGGGACCAAAATGAACATTTTCAAAGTATCGAGACTAAAATAAATCAAAGTTTAAAGTACATTGATCAAAATTAACATTTTAAAAGTACAAGACTTAAATGAACTAGACCAAAATAGTATTTTAACTTTAAATTTTTATAGAATTTATAGATCTTATTCGGGGATAAAATATCTGATTGCCACGTGGAGGACAGAGATTGACTGTCAGAAGAGATGGTTTGAAAGAATTATTCTCCTCCTCGGAAAATTCATTACCCCTAATTGTACTACAACCTCGAAAGTATCCGAGTTTGATCTACTCGAACTCGACATGTCCGACCTCAAAACCGACCAGATCGTGACCCCTATCGGGACCTAAACCTATAAATAGAGGGCCTCATTTCACCATCAGGTATCGATTTTCTCCTCGAACTTAATATTGAGTTCGAGCTGCTTACTGACTTGAGCGTTGGAGATTTTGCAATCTTGTGCAGGTCTTCCCTTCGTCTTTCAGGTCGGAGCGACGACTGGGTTCGAGCTCAAGAACCGTTGTGCAAATTCTTGCATAAACATTTGGCGTCGTCTGTGGGAAGGACATTTCAAGTCATCCCAACAACTAAAAAGTGATCCTAGAATGGTGCAGCCAGCGAACTCTGCCAGTACGACAGAACGGAGAGGTTTGCACGCTGACAATGGCATTGAGCGTGACCTCGACGCCAGAATAGTCGAGGACCAAGTCCGAGCAGGGCAAGAGGGAGATCTGCTACGAAGATCTACTCGCCATGCGAATCATGAATTACCTCTTGCTCACCCTAGACTTCCAAAAGCCAACCGAGGTTGAGGTGGGACCTCAAAAAAGACCTCTCGAAGGGCGGCCCCAGGCGCGGACCCTGAAGTTCTGGCTACCCTTCAGCGGGAGTTGGACGACATGCGCAATCAAGTGCGCACCATGGAGGAGATCTATACCGAGATGACACGGGCCAACCAAACAGGATCTCCCTCCAAAGTCCCAAGCGGGGACGACATGCCTGAAGATGGAGGGGATCATGATCCGGCTCTCCACCCTGATTATCGTGAGCCCATTGCCAATAACGAAGGGATTGACTATAGCCTGAGAGATCACGATTTCAGGAAGCACCTCGTCGACAAGAAGAGGAAGGCATCAAGAGGTCCCGGGGTGTCTCTGTCCTGCTCTTGAGGATACTCAAACTCTGACCTCAAAGCTCAGTCGAAGTACACACCTGTGACACTGGAGGCCGTGATTACGAGGGAAGAGTTTGACCTGATGAAGCACAGGTTTGATGAGCAGGTCGAGGCATTGAAGGCTAAATGCGAGAGAAAGGAGAGTCCATTCGATGATGGCGAGATAGGCGAGTCGCCATTCACCTCAGACGTCTTGGAGGCCCCTATTCCTCCAAAGTTCAAAACGCCCACTATGAAGCCTTATGACGAGTCTAAGGATCAAAAGGACTATGTACACTTCGAAGGCCTCATGGATTTTCAAGCAGCCTCAGACGCCATTAAGTGTCGAGCTTTCCAGATCGCTCTCATAGGGAGCACTCGAATCTGGTATCGAAGGCTGCCGGTAAGGTCGATCTCAACCTACAGTCAGCTGAGGAAAGAGTTCATCAGTCAATTCTCTTCTCGTTACTATGACAGGAAAACAACCACTCATCTCGCCACCATCCGACAGAAAGAAGGCAAGACTCTAAGAGAATACGTGACTCGTTTCCAAGAGGAGCAGCTCAAGGTCGCGCATTACTCCAATGATTCGGCCATGTGCTACTTCCTCACTAGGCTGGCCGACGAGACTCTGACGGTCAAGTTGGGCGAGGAAGCACCATCAACCTTCGCTGAGGTCTTGCAGAAGGCTAAGAAGGTTATAGACGGGCAGGAACTGCTCAGAACCAAGCTAGCACTATAACAAATCTGCTATTACATGACGGGCATTGCCCGCCATTAAAAGGTAATCATGACGGTCGCTGACCGACATCTATACGAGTGTCCTTGTTTCTCTTTCATGTCGGACAGTTTTAAGGTCGGGCATTGCCCGTCATGTATATTCTCTTTCCATCCGGACATGGCCGTCATGAAACGACCCTTTTAAGGTCGGGCAGTGCCCGTCATGTATAACATTTTACATGACGGACATGTCCGTCATGAAAGAATAACCATGTCGGTTGACAACCGACATCTTTACGATTGTCTTTGTTTTGTGGCTGTCATTGTATGTGCGTCATTGTTTGTACGCCATTGTTTGTACACCATTGTTTGTTCGTCATCTTTTGTGTGACATTCTTTGTACGTCATTGTATCTACATCGAAATGCGGGTCATGGAATGACTATATTTCGTGACAGATATTGACCGTCATTATTTTGTGAATAAATTAATTAAAAAAATAGTTGATTGCCCAGACGTGGCTAACCAACTATATATATTTCCTTCAAACCTATGATAATATCTCAATATGCAACTAAAACTTTTAACACATTCATCCATTATAAAACAATATCTATTCTAAAACTTAACTAAAAAACTAACCTTAGACTCAAAACACAAATAATCAAAAGTACAAATTTCAACATAACCTCTCCACTTTTAGAATAACTCAAAACTAGCCAACAACATATCTCTCCCTTCCAACCTATTCTATAAAAGCTTAACAAAAACACAAACAATCAAGAGTAAGTACAAATTTCATCATGACCTCTCCTCTCCACTTTAGAATATATAACTCAAAACTAACCAACTAATATATCTCCTTCCAACCTATTCTCACAAAATAATTCTCAATATTATTGAAACTCAAAAGTTATTATGCAAGTAAAACTAATTTCAAACATTATGATATTCTAAAACTTAACTCAAGAACTAACCTTAAACTCAAAACACAGATAATCAAAAAGTACAAATTTCAACATAACCTCTCCACTTTTAGAATAACTCAAAACTAGCCAACAACATATCTCTCCCTTCCAACCTATCTAATATTCAATTCGACCAAATCTAGACGAGCTTGTAATCCATCCTTTGATTTTCCTGGAATATCAAGTAATGTGCAAATAAGATTTGAGCACACATTCTTTTCAATGTGCATCACATCTAAACAATGCCGCACATGAAGATGCTTCCAGTACTCCAACTCAAAAAAAATAGACTTATTCTTCCAATAACTATATGAAAGATCTCCATCATTTTTTTCCTTTTTTCCTTCCTTTTTTCCTTTCTTACCAAATGAATATTGGAGTCCATTTGCTTTTGCAAGAATTTCTACTCCACTTAATGGTTCAGGAGCGAATCCCAATTCTGGTTTACCATTAAATGCTTTCTTCTGCTTCCTATATGGATGATTACGAGGTAAAAACTTACGATGCCCGAGATACGCCATCTTCCTCCCTTTTGGCAAATAAATGGATGAAGTTTTCTCCCCACAAATTGGACATGCGTGATATCCTTTTACCGTACAACCACACAAATTTCCATACGCAGGAAAATCATTAATAGTCCACAGTAAAATAGCTTTAAGTGTAAAACACCGCTCTTGATATGCATCAAAACATTCAACTCCATCATTCCAAAGCTTCTTCAAATCATCAACTAATGGAGCTAAATAAACATCTATGTCATTTCCTGGTTGTTTGGGACCAGATATTAATGCAGTCAACATCAGAAATTTTCGTTTCATGCACAACCACGGGGGTAGATTGTACGTCACCAACATAACTGGCCAACAACTATATTTACTATTTTGTTCACCATGTGGATTGACCCCATCTGTTGAAAGAGCAAGACGAAGGTTTCTAGGCTCTAGACCAAACTCTGGCCACAATTTGTCTACTTCTTTCCACGAAATTGAGTCTGCTGGATGTCGTATATATCCATCACTTACTCTTTTTTGGCATGCCAAGTCAATAAACTTGATATTTCTTTACTTCGAAACATTCGTTCAAATCTTGGAATTGGAGAGAAGTACCACATGACTTTGGCCGGAACATTTTTCATTGCTTCCTTTGAATCTTTACGAAGCTTCCATCTTGATGTTCCGCAAATGGGGCATTCATCTTCATCTGAGAGTTCTTTTCTAAACAAGCAACAATCCTTGCGGCAAGCATGAATCTTTTCATACTTCATCCCAAGAATACATAAAGTTTTTTTTGCTTGATACATAGAATTTGGAATTTCATTAGGACTTGGTAACATATCACGAACTAATGCCAACAACTCAGTAAAACTTCTATCGCTCCATCCAAATTTCGCTTTCAAATTATATAACTTCAATAATGCAGATATTTTGGTAAAGTTCTTACAATTTGGATATAATGGTTTCTTCGCATCACCTAGTAGCTCCTCGAAATTTTGTGGATTATCGTCAAAGTAATCATATGCAGCCTCAAACATCCCGATTGTGTCATCAAAATCGTCATCATCAACTTCTTCTTGTGCACTAGTAGACATACTTTCGATGTTTCTCTTAATCGATATTGATTCACCATGTCAAATCCATGTCTTATAGCTTTGATCAATACCATAAACAAATAAGTGATCTCTTACTACATTCAAATGTTGAGACTTTGCATTTACACACTTTAAACATGGGCAACAAATGACATTTGATCTTTTTGAATGTCGTAATCCATTTTCAATGAACATCACAACCCCTAAACTATACTCGGTTGACATTCTATTTTTTGTCATCCACGACTTATCACTAATTAAATCCCCACAGAGACCTTCAATATTCTCCATCAATTTGCTTTCAGAAAACTATAAACCTGTGAGTCCGCAGAGTTAAAGAGAATAATCAAAATTAGATGGACAGTCTGCAGCTTGGCCTCAAGAGTCAGTAACCGTTAATATCAGAACAAATCAGAATCCCCAGCCAACATTATAAGTAAAAATATATTTCCTAACATGCCTAAACACTAGGTAAGCTCTCTTTGGAGGATTTGTTGGGTCTTAATTTCCTGTTTCTTGGCAATTAAAAGGCTTTTTGGAAAATGAAACAAATGTATTTAAGAACCTGTGTATTTTCTTGACCAAAACTCGACGGTGTAAGACAAATGTCTATTCCTCCAACATGTTCCCAAAAGTCTCTTTCGCCTAAAAGATGCCTCCACCTATTTCCAAATATTATCTGTAGTACAAGTAAAACTGAATTCATTCAATAAAGGAAAAACTTGTCGACTATGAAGCGAACTTAGCAGTGAATGAGATAGATAAACAAGTATTTATCATTCAGGCTCTTACAATTATGAAACTTACATTGTTAGTTAATGTTTGAAAATTTGCCCACACAGAATGAACTAGATGAGGGCTACTTCGTGCGCCACCATTTTTCCATAAAAACTGTCATTCGGCACATTAAAGTAAAACGTAAATAGAAATCTTACTAATGCTATCTGTATCTTACCTGAAAACATATATAACTAAATCAATTGCAGTTTCTCTAGGACCTTAGGCAATGGACTAACTTAACACCAATCGAGTAGTTAGCTTGTAACCATTTCTGTATCTTTCTGAGGAAGGAAGCGACGTGCTATATGTCGTTACAGCCATCTGCACAAAAATCATTTTTGAATTTTCCATTAGCATCACCATTAAACAAAAAAATTTGACTGCCCTATATTAATTTGAGGATCATTGTACTAGTAACCTGAACATATCGGAGATCACCACTCCCCTGATCTTCATCATAAGGCTCTATGTTTAATTCAGTGATACCTACACATAACAACGAAAAAAATATTCAAATAATTCGGCCCCCATATGAAAGCCCCTAACTCCATCAATGTGATGTGAGATGATTCGCTCCCTGCCACCGAATCGAAGCTCATCGCTGCTGATTTTGTCGCTCTCTGCCGCCGGAACTTACTCCTAATCGTTTGGTCTCGCTCGCGCCTCTTGTACGTGGTCGTCTGCTCCCCTTCCCCCGACAATGGAGCAAGGTTTGCGCCGGTTTCACGAGAGGGTAGAGAGGGTTCGCGCGGCAAAGAGAACTGGGGGGGCAAAAAAATTTCGTGTGTAAAAATTTTGGGTGAAATTTTTAATTTAGGGTTAAAATTGGGCACTTTTCATGGCAGGCCTGGCCCGCCACTAAAACTAAAACTACAATGGCGGGCTAGGCCCGACATGGATACTTAAAAAAAATAAAATAAAAAATTCGGCGTGTTTTTTAGCGTGTCCGACATGGTTGCCTCCGTGTTTTTCTTGTCCGACATCGTTTCCTCCGTATTTTTTTTGTCTGACATTGAAACTAAGATTTGTTGTAGCGTAGACCAAACCGACAAGCGGTCCGACCAGAAAAAGTTAGGAGCCCAAGAGAAGGGGAAGTTCGACTCTAAGTCTAAGGACAAGGGGTCATCTTCTTAAGGACGAACTGACTACAGGAGGTCTGATTCGGATTCGAGCCAGAGGGGGCCGTATGAGCGGTACACCCCAACCACCATTTCGATCTCCAAGATTTTAACCAATATCGAGGAGAATGGTTTGGAGAAACTTCTCAAGCGGCTTGATAAACTCAGAGGAGACCCGAAAAAGCACAATAAGGACAGGTACTGCCGTTTTCATCGCGATCACGGCCATGATACCTCGAATTGCTGGGAGTTAAAGCGTCAAATTGAAGACCTGATTCAAGATGGCTACTTCAAAAAGTACATCGTCAAGTCAGGCTTGAGCTCGGCAGGCAAAAAAGAAGAGAGGAAGCGTTCAAGAACGCCACCTCAGCGAGATGACCGACCTGCGTCATCAACACCATTTTTGGCTGTTCTAGTGGGGCCAGTATGGAAACAAAAGGAAGGAGCTTGCTAGGGAGGCTCGTTGGGAAGCTTGTGCCATTCAGGAGTAGAAGCCGACCTGCCTTATCTCTTTCTCCGATTCCGATCTCGAAGGGGTACACTTGCCCCACAACGATGCCTTGGTAATAGCACCACTCATAGACCATGTTCAGGTCAGAAGAGTGCTAGTGGATGAGGGTGCTTCTGCCAACATTTTGTCTCTCACTACTTACCTGGCGTTGGGATGGACCATGGCACAGTTGAAAAAGAGCCCAACCTCCTTAGTGGGATTTGCGGGTGAATCTGTCACCCCAGAAGGTTGCACAGATCTTCTAATCACCATTAGTCAAGGCGACACTCAAATCACTCAGATGGCCGAGTTCGTGGTAATAGATGGTAGGTTGGCCTACAACGCCATATTCGGACGACCTATCATCCATTCACTGCGTGCCATCCCGTCGACCTTGCACCAAGTCATGAAATACTCTACGATCAATGGGGTTGGCATAATCCGAGGTGAACAGAAAGCATCCTGGGAGTGCTATACCTCGGCTTTAATAGGATCAGCAGTCTGCGCCCAGGAAGAAGTGGAAAAACTTCCAGGTCCGGTAACTCAAGCTTCCGAAGACGAGCAGCCCAAGACCAACCAGTGCGAAGTAGCTGCGCCCACTGAAGAGTTGGAGCTTGTCCCCTTGCTCAGCCCAGAGAAACAAGTGAGCATAGGCACCAAGCTGGGCGCTGCGGACAGGGAGGAGTTCATCTCCTTCCTTAGGGCGAATTCCGACGTGTTCGCGTGGTCGCACGAGGACATGTCGGGCGTTGATCCAAAAATAATGGTTCACCGCCTCAACATAGATCCGTCATTCCGACCTGTCAAGCAAAAAAGAACACTTGTAAATAGGGAAATGAGTGATGTAATTGTTGAGGAAGTAAGCAAACTCTTAAAAGCCGAATATATAAAAGAAATTTTGTATCCTGAGTGGCTCTCTAACGTCGTCCTAGTTAAAAAATCTAACGAAAAGTGGAGAATGTGCGTAGATTTCACCAATCTTAACAAGGCATGTCCAAAAGATTGTTTTCCACTACCGAGGATTGACTAGCTCGTGGACGCTACGGACAGGCACGAGCTGCTCACATTTATGGATGTTTACTCAAGGTACAACCAAATCAAGATGCATGAGCCAGATCAAGCCCACACTTCTTTCATAACCGATCAAGGTTTATACTGTTACAAGGTTATGCCCTTCGGATTGAAAAATGCAGGGGCAACTGACCAAAGAATGGTGAATAAGATGTTTGCTAGCCAGATCGAACGAAATATGGAAGTCTATGTGGATGACATGCTTGTCAAAAGCAAGCAGTCCAGGTCGCACCTGGCTGACCTGACTGAAACCCAGATGAAGCTGAATCCCGCCAAGTATGCCTTTGGAGTTTCATCTGGCAAGTTCCTTGGATTCATGGTTAATAACCGTGGAATTGAGGCCAACCCAGAGAAGATAAAGGTCGTTCTCGAGATGCAGGCGCCGAGGACCCTCAAGCAGCTACAATGCCTTAATGGGAGAATCGCCGCTCTCAACCGGTTCGTCTCTAGGTCTACCGACAAATGCATTCCCTTCTTCAAAGTGTTAAGGACGAAGGGGCCATTCGAGTGGGCAGGCGAGTGTGAGGCCACTTTTGAAAGACTCAAAGGCTACTCCTTGGCACCATTGCTTGCAAAGCCAACGCCAGAAGACAAACTACACTTGTACTTGGCTGTTTCAAAGAACGCGGTAAGCTCGGTCCTGATTAGACAAGATGGAGTACAGCAGAGCCCTATCTATTACACGAGTAAAGCCATGACCGAGGCCGAAACGAGGTATCCCCAGATGGAGAAGCTTGCCCTCGCCTTGGTCACCTCGGCACGGAGACTAAGACCATACTTCTAATCCGATACCGTGACCGTACTCACTAACTTGCCTTTAAAGGAGGTTTTTCACAAACCAGAAACGTCTGGACGATTAATGAAGTGGGCGGTGGAATTTAGCAAGTACGACATCCAGTTCGAGCCCCGAACGGCTGTAAAGAGACAAGTCGTCGCGGACTTTATAGCCTAACTCACTCCTCCACTAGCTCGAACCTCCGGGCCCGACCAGTCGTGGACGATGTACGTGGATGGATCTTCGAATGAGGAAGGGTGCGGAGCAGGTGTGCTTCTCCTCGCCCCGGATGGCATGCTTTTTGAGTACGCCCTGCGCTTCAACTTTCGCACTTCGAACAATGAGGCCGAGTACGAAGCCTTGTTGGCCGGACTGCGCATGGCAAGAGGGCTAGGGGCCACCCATCTTCTAATTTTCAGTGATTCACAATTGATAGTGAATCAGATCAAAGAAGAATATCAGACGAAAGACCCTCGGATGGAGAAATATCTGGAAAAGGTCAGGTCGCACCTCGCCTACTTCCAAGCCTGTGAAATTAGTCAGATTCTGAGGTCACAAAACTCCAATGCAGACGTCTTGGCCAAATTAGCGTCAGCATACGAGACCGATATGGCGAGGTCGGTCCCCGTGGAGATTTTGGACAATCCTTCTATCTTGGAGCCAGACATGATGGAGGTCGACTCTCACCCCCCGTCGTGGATGGATCCGATAAAGGATTTCCTGGAGGGAAAGGTCTCGACAGACTCAAAGGAGACCAAGAGGATGACAAGGAAAGCAGCTCGGTACGTGCTCCGAGATGAAACACTATACCGGCGTTGTTTTTCCCTACCCTCCTTAAGTGTATTTCCAAGGAGGATGAAGAATATGTTCTTAGGGAAGTTCATGAAGGCATCTGCGATAACCATTCAGGAGCTAGGTCTTTGTCAGTGAAAGTCGTTCGTCAAGGATACTACTGGCCCACGATTGATCGAGATGAAAAGGAATTTGTGAAAGCATGTGACAACTGTCAGCGCTTTGCAAACCTCGTCCACCAACCTGTCGAGCTGCTGACTCCGATCTCGGCACCATGACCCTTTGTGCAATGGGGAGTTAACCTTATTGGACCTTTCCCGTTGGGCAAGGGACAGACCAAGTACGCAGTCGTTACAGTAGATTACTTCACCAAATAGGTTGAGGCTGAAGCACTTTCAACAATCACGGAGGCTAGGGTCACAAGCTTTATTTGGACAAACATTATGTGTCGCTTCGGCATACCCAACGCCATTGTGACAGATAATGGCAAACAATTCGACAACGCCAAGTTTAAAGACTTTTGCCGCAAGCTCAGAATTAGTCACCTCTGCTTATCCCCAACTCATCCCAAGGTCAACGGACAAGTAGAGGCAATCAACAAAATCATCAAGCGCGGGCTTAAGCTAAGGTTAGACGCAAGGAAATGACGGTGGGCGGAGGAGCTACCTGAAGTACTCTGGTCCTATCAGACTACGCCGCAGGAGTCAACTGGCGAAACCCCATTCGGTATGGCCTTTGGCTTCGAGGCCATAGTGCTCGTCGAGATTGGTATGCCAATCGAAAGGGTTGAGTACTACGAACATGTTAGGAACAAAGAGGAGCTACTCTTGAACCTCGACCTCGTCGAGGAGAAAAGGGAAGTAGCCCAGCTACGCTTGGCCGAGTACCAAAACCGAATGGCAAGGCATTATAACTCGAGAGTTCGACCTCGGAGTTTCCAGATCGGACATCTAGTCCTTCGCAAGGTACAGAAGCACGTCGAGGTGTTGGAACCGAGCTAGGAGGGGCCATTCAAAGTCAAAGGCATTGTCCGACCTGGAACATACATGCTTGCCGACTTCGAAGGAAAGTTACTGTCGCATCCATGGAATGCAGAACACTTGAAGAGATATTACCCTTGAAATGTAAAATGGTCTAAAGATGAATTGAACTCGTAAAAATTTTCAAGGGCTAATCCCAGTAAAAGACTCCGTATTATTAATTTCATGTCTCCTAAAGGATCAAGTTCGATGTGAAATTAAATGGGGGTTAGAGGTGAGGATTAAAACTTAGTAAGACTTAAAATCTCTAGAAAGAACTTACGAGTTCGAGGTAAGAGACGAGCTAAAATAATTCAATAATTATTTTGTTATTAAGAATTTATCTGAACCCTAATAGATTCGCAAGTACGGAATGAGTAACATAGTCAAAAATTGATTCGAAATTGTATTAGCAAAGAGAAGTGTTGGCCGAGGTGTATAGGCCTCGCGACCAAGTACAAAAAGAAAAAAAATTAAAAATAACACAAGAAAGGCTGTGAAAGAGGAGGAGCTTTAGCTGCTTCCGAGGTGTGATCCGAGCTTTCCCTGGGACCCAAGGATGTCAACCTCCTGGGAGTCTATCACCCCAGCTTCTTAGGAGGAGTTTACACCGGCAGCAGAAGGAATAGTCTCGTCAGCGTCTTGGGAAGAAGAGTCATCGGCCTCTTCCTCGTCGAGCTCGGCATCGGAATCAAGCTTCTTCAAGCATTGATCGACGCGGTGCTGGGAGCCAGGGGTCCATTAGGACTCGAAGCCCACTTCTCTGCATATCGCAGTTTGATGGGTGTAAGGTCGAGCTCGGGGGCCACTTTTTGGACTCCCTTCATCAGGAATTTGAAGCTAGCCTCGCTAAAATCCTTGGCAAACCCATCAAAATCAGGATTCAGGCGAAAAGCTTCCTCCAGCAGAACTCTGTTGCTAAGCTTGGACTCTGATAGCTCAAGCTTGGCCTTCAGATCTACCATCTCGAGCCTTCAGTTTGCCCTCCAGGTCATCTCGGAGGCGTTCGAGGTTGTCGTTATGCTTCATCAGCACGAACTTCTCCTTCTCCAGGCACTTGGCCACGGTGTGCGTGCCTCTCAAGTTCTCCAGGTGTCGAGCAACTTCTACTTGAGCACTTTTGAGCTTAGCCTTATCGGCATCAGAAGTAGATTTCCACACCTGAGCCTCAGCACGAGCCTCTTTGAGTTCCCCCTCCAGGGCAGCAGCAGCCTCCAAAGCAGTAGAGGAGACCTCTCGCTCCTTCACAGTGAGCAGGTCGCACCTTTCTAGTTCGGCTTTCACCATGAGGGCTGTCTGGCAAGCTACAGCGTGAGTCTGCCGGAGTGGGCAAACAAACAAAAAAAAAAAGAAAGTTAAAAGGATAGCTTCTAGGGTAAGGCCATAAAAGCTTAAAGAAAAGAAAGAAGCAAGTTCGTACCTCGGTAGTGTAATCCAACAATCGTTGGATGGCTGATCCCGGACAGCTTACAAACTTAGAAGCTCTCCTCCAGCAGCAGTCGAAGCAAGAGCCTGAAATCTCCATGGCTCTCTCCCTCACCCCAACACTGGATGGTTCGATCTTGAACCTCATCTTGAGGTCGGAGGTGCCACCCATCCTGGCCTGAAGATCATCCACCAGGTCCTCAAAGGGACTGACCCGCCGGCCAGCACCCATCTCCCTCACTTCATCCCCAGAGTGGTGGGTCATTCTCTTCTTCTTCTTGGACTTCTTGGGAGAAGCCCTCTTCCTAATCTCCCTAAAGGGAGAGACCTCAAGGATCTCCTGATCCTGCGAGGTCCCAGCCGCAACTGCTCCCTAAAGATGAAGCAGCAGCAAGGCCATCCTCGACCACCTCAACCTCGGCAGGAAGGTCGGCTACCATAGGGTTGGGCGCCTCAATGTTTTTAGCAGATTTTTTAACGCTCGAGCGTTTGTGCTTCACGCTTTGAGAAAAGCCACAAACCATCGTTGCAAAGGGAAACAATCACGAGTTAGAACCGAAGGGTGCAAAAAGTGTCTGATAAGGACATCAAGCAAAGGCGACTCATCTAGTTCGGAGTTCGGCCTCTGAGCTTCAGGCGGAGATAAGCGAGGGTTGTAGTCTAGGAGTCTCGAGGCAAGGAGAATTTTATCTGTTATAAGGGTGCTGATCTGCTTTCCACTCTTGAATTTACCTTTGAAAAATTTCAAGGCGTTGAAGGTCGGCTTAGAGAGTAGAGGAATCCGCCGAATAGCAACTGAAAGTGACAAGGATATAGGTTAGACCATGAAGAAAAGAAACTAAAAACGAGGAAAGACTCAACCCTTTACCTAAGTTCCCGAACCTACAGGGGACGCTGTGGAAGGGCAAGTTGAACTCGTTCTTAGCCAGCCACGATCCGGAGGCGAATAACCACTTCCCAACCCACTTCTTTATGGAGTTTGGTCCTTTCAAAATGCCTCCTACGCCCTTCCTAGCGCACATATAGTATCTTCCTGGCTTTCTAAAAATTCGCTTAACTTCGAAGCAAGCCAAAAGTTGATCAACTCCGAGGAGGTCCAGGTCGTCCACTTCTCTGCATCTAAGCCAGAATAACACGGCGAGACCAAAGACAACTCCCCATCCGTTGGGGGCCACTTGCGTAGGAGCTAGTCCGGTTCGGAACAAAAACTCCTACACTAAAGGGTGGACGGGAAGACGGAACCCATACTCGAACATTTTCAAGTAAAGGGTTACGCACCCATCTGGAGGATTATCAGCTCTCTCTCCTTCCCTAGGAAGCCTAAGGGTTATGTCATCCGGTATGCTATATCTCCTACGAAGAGGGCCAAGGTAGTTCCCAGGCATCTGGGAAGGATATTCTAAACCTTGACCTGAGGTGGACGTGTAACTATCATCCCCGTCATCATCAGAAAACCTAAAGTTTTCTATCTCTTCCTCCTCCAGTTCGGAATCTAACCTACTAGCGAACTCTTCTACGGAATCGGCTTTCTTAGGCGAAGAAAAAATTCTATCACTTTCAAACTTCGCTAATGAGAAGAAAAAATTTTGGTTGGATTCGAAAGAGAAAGAATTAGAGATCGAGTCTTCTTTTTAGACAATAAAAAAAGACTTAAATAACAAACTCGAGTAGACTTATTAAACACAAAATTAAAAGTTAAAAAATTTATTAAACACTTCTTAATAATAACATTTCTTATTTTTATCAAAATAATAATAATAATATTAATAATAATGACAACAACATTTCTACTGAATATGTAATTAAACTAATTTAGAATTACATCCCCAGCCCTCACGGCTCACAGTCACGGTGAGGCTTTGAATTTCATATTGTTCTTCAGCCGCCCGCCCCTCTCACAGTCACCATCTCCATTCTCCTCCGATTCTCCACTCTACGCTCGCTTTCTATCTCTTTAATCAGAATCACTGTAAGTTCCATTTCACTCTTTAGCGAATTTTTTTCTTCATAATTTTAGCAACCCAATTGGTTCAATTGGCTGTTGCATTCGGTTTGAATTTGGTCCACAAAATGTCTCTGAACCGACCCAATCCTGTACAGCCCTTGTCAAAACCTCGGGTTTTGGCAAAGTTTGTAGCAGCTTAAAGGGTTTTTGTATTGGGGGTTTTTGGATCGAAGGAGGGGGTGAGATGAAGCAGGTAGTGGGAATGGTGGTCTCGAACAAAATGCAGAAATCGGTGGTAGTTGCGGTGGATAGGTTGTTCTATCACAAACTCTACAATCGCTACGTCAAGCGCACTTCCAAGTTCATGGCTCATGATGAGAACAACCAGTGCAATATTGGTGATCGAGTGAGAAATCCATCTTTACCCCCACTCAGTTTTTTTGCTCTCGATTTAATCACTCTGGCTGTGTAATTTTTTTCTTTTCAAGTATTACTGTTTACCAGAAATCTGGGGACTCGAGTTTCAATGGAAATTTGTTCGAGAAAAATGTAATATTGGACGAAGTGATCGCTTAGGAAATGGCAAATATTATTTGTATTTCGAAAAATCGCATGTTTCTTTAATGTATTTACGTCTATCGTTTCTAATTCACAGATGGAAATTGAATTTTCTTTTATTCAGGTTAAATTAGACCCGTCTAGGCCATTAAGCAAGCATAAACATTGGATGGTTGCTGAAATTTTGAGGAAAGCACGAATTTACGTACCACCATCACAAGATAGCCAGACTTCTTCAGACAAAAGCAAAGCAGCAGCTCCTTCAACCACTTAAGGTTTGTTTGAGATATAATCTGCTCTTTGCTTTACAGTAAGCAAAACTTGTAATACTCATTGATTTTTTCTAGTCATGCCTCATGGGCAATCATAATCACTTGAATTCCATGATTATTTGTATGATCTTGTGGTTTAGACTTTAAACATTGTTTTGCTTCCATTTAGAGCATGTTGGGGACTTGGAGTTGATTTTCATTTATAATAAACTTTGAAAGAGTAACGTCTTTATTGTTTTGTGAACAATATTTGAAACTTAACGCTTTTCTATCTTCCTTGATGGCTTGATAGGTGCACTGAGTAGTTCATGCTTTTGCTATGATATCATTGTGCACATCATGCTGACAAGAATAAGAGTAACAAAAATTAAAAGGATGTATCTTGATATTTTTTAAACCAGTGTGTTCGTGCTTTTCTGTCTCCTTGAATTGGTGGCGCAATCATGCTCTTCCCGAGTTCAATTCCTACAATGGGCAATTCTCTATGTGAAAATGGTTTTATGTGCTACATTGACACATAAGGTTTTACCCCCTATTGTTTTATGGGAATTCAAGATGCCCTTCCCATGGTATTTGGATTCCCTTATTTGGCATTAGATGTTTATTTTATCTTATTTTTGTTAAATGTTAATGACTTAATGTTCGTAGTGAACTATGAAGTACCTTGAGTTTCGAGAAGTGAAAACAATAGATAAGAAAATTTGCTAGAGAAAAAGAGAGCAAAGGGTTCGTATTTCCCTAAAGCAAAGGTTATTTTGTTAATGGGAGGCCTTTGAAAACAAACGTAAAAGATAAAGATGGCTTAATGGAGCTAGGAGAGGGTGATGAGGAACAAATAAATTGGAACGTAATGATAATAGTCCACAGGAGGTTCTTTCATAATGATTGATTTTATGTTTCATTCTGTCCTCCAAGAGGAGTTGATCATTTTTGTTCTTTGACCCCCTTTTATCTAGAATATGCATTGCTTAGAGTTCAGGATTTAAATTAGCCAGATTGGTCTGCCTCTGTCTTTAAACCTTTTTTGGGTTGGTGTTCAATATTTTTATTTGAAGTTTGAGAGATGGGGGATACTTTGTCTCACAGAAAGTCCTATTTTGTTCCTAACTATGGTGGTTGGATTAAGGTTCGATACATTCTCTTACACTTTTAGTTTTAGGATACTAAAATATTTAATACCAATGGGGAATTCTTGTGGAGGTTTTAAGGGTGTGGCAATCAAAATTGTGAGAAGGCTTGATCTTGTGGTGGAAGTCAAAGTTAAGGGAAGCTGTAGTGACTTTCTTTTAGTGGAAATAGGCTTTACGAGGGTGCTGGTCCCAGTCACAGTGTCCTTTAATCTAGAGACTACATGGCTAGTATTAGGCGATGGATCTTTCTTAACAGATACAACCTTATTGTTTAATGAGTTCAATATGCTCAGGAGACCTTTCAAAGGCATAGAAGAAAGTTTCTTGGTCACCAAAAGTTTCTTGAAAAAATAAGAAAAAGGAAATTATTGATTCTATGAAGTCGAGTAAGTTAGCAGACTCCTCAACTTTTTACCATGTTTTCGTGAAGGAAGGGATGCAAGCACCTGTAGCACCTTGAATTCTAAAAATTTGGAGGGTACAAACATTTTTTATCAAATGAGGCTAAGAGGTACTGATGAAGATATTTTCCAAATCATGGGACATCTACTCAACATACCAATAGTGACCCATTTTCTTCCTCTCTTTTATAGATAACAGTGTGATATAAATGGCATAAAGGTCTTTTTCAAGAAAGTGTTGCTCATCAACTCCTTTCTTGAAAAAAGTCCAATTTTGGGTCTAGTAGAATAGTCAAATATTGATTATCGGTTATTATCATAAACCTTTGAGGGAAGTTGCTTTAACCAGCCGGCCCAACTGTATATTTAAGACTCGGGTCCTATAGAAGATAATCATTTCCTGATAAGGCTTCTTTAAGCACGGATGAAGTTGGAGGTTTGGTTCAGCTTTCTTGAAGAAGATTATAATTCAAATATTATGATGGATTGAGTTTTAAATCAACCCGATGTGTCAAATGGAAACTTGAATACATACAGGACAAGAGGTTTTGGTCTTGAATGGATTACAGGAAATTGTTGCAAGTAATGAGGAGGTATATGGTGCCTAAGGGGGTTTCATTTGGACCTGGATTAATGATTTTGTTGAATACCTACATCAATGTAATTTTTGCTTGGCTCCAATTCTTGTTAAATCACGAACGGAAAGTAAGCGCTCTATTGGTGTGATTTGTGAAACCCTATCTTCTTTTTCTTTTCTTTTATTTTTTTTCTTGTTTGATAGGAAAGAAAACAAAAATTCATTAAAAGTGAAGAAGATATACAAAAAGGGAGACCAAGGTATCCCAACCCGCCAAGGGGATCAGAAAAAAGATACCCAATTGGCAATAATTTGTGTTAAGCTATAATTATAACTAGAAAAGTCAATATGAGGGGAGCACCAAATAGAAGAAAACAATCTGACTTTATCCCAAAAATCATCGCAACAAGTTTTTGTTAGATAAGAAACCTTGTATTAGAGCAACTCAAAAGAGGAACAACCTAAGGGCTGGGGTAGAGGAAACCCCACCCAAAGAAGATATACAAAAGCTTTCCAATTGTGTAAGAACATGGAAAGATTGTAATTACAAAAAAATTGACTATAGCTAAGACACCACCAAAAAGTAGTGTGCTGTACACATCTACAAAAATAATCAAAAGTGGAGCTTTTATCTTCAAAAATACGACGATTTCGTTCTCCCCATAAGTGCCATAGAAGAGTCCTTGTAGCATAATTCCAAATTACCCTGGCTTTTTTGGGCAGAAACCAACCCGTGAGTAATTCATGGAGCCATCCATCAATCTGCTGAGGAAAGCAAAGAGAAATGCCAAAAGATTCCAGAATAAAAGAGCAACATCTTGTTGCAAAAGGACAGTGAATGAAAAGGTGGTCAATGGTCTCATCACTGCTAAGGCAGAGGCTGCAAACCGAAGGGGAGAGTGTCCAGCTTGTGCATTTTTTTTGGATAACCACAACAAGAACAAGAATCACTCCCCTGAAACAGCCTCTTGTTCCTTTCATGACAAAGTTTCCACAAAAGCACCACACAGACACCTAGCTTTTTCCAAAGAGAGTTCTGAAATAAGCTGGGTGAAGGTCTCCAAGCAGCAGCTCGTAGGGAACACCCAGCAAAGATTGAAAGTTCTGAAAATCCTAGACCAACTAGAAGCTGCAAAAGTGCAAAGAAAGAACGAATGTAGTGTGAAACCTTATCTCTTCCCTTAATTGTGACACAAGTGTTCTCGTGTGCTTTCTATGGGTAACAACGTTAAATGAAAGATTTGGAACTGGAATACGAGATGATGGTTGAGGGATACAACTAAACATGGTTTGGTCAAACACTCTATTTTGAAGTCTAATCCTAATATTATGATTATTCAAGAAACAAGAAAGTTAATAGAAGGCTGGTTAGATCTTTACGGAGTTCCAAGAACATTGAAATGGCTTCTTTGGATGAATTGGGATCTTTCTGAGGCATTCTGGTCTTATTGAATTACCGGTATTTATGTTTTAATAAGATGGCTTCCCCCTTGATCAAGGTGATTTGGAAATTTAATGTTCCAAAGAAGACAAAAGTTTTCTTATAGGTCTTGCGTGTAGAAGTCTCAACACACATGAAAATTTGCAAAAAAAAAAAATTAGTTCAGTGGTTGGTCTTGGTCCTTATCTCCTTCGATTTGCTGTCTGTGCTATAAGGATGAAGAAAGCCTCAACTACAATTTTTTGCACGGTAAGTTTACTACAAAATTCTGGATTTTTCTGTATGACATCTTTGATTTTCATTGTTGTAAGCCAAAGTCTATAGATGGTTGGCTTAACAAAGTTCTGAACGGATGGCCACTTAAAGGAAAAGCTAGAATCCTTTGGGGATATACTGTGAGGGCTTTTTTGTGGATTCTCTGGAGAGAAAGGAACAATAGTCTTGATTTTCTTCTGACGTAGGTTCTTTTACTAATGGTGTACAGTTTACGACTTGGTGGCTCGATCACAAGAAATTCTTTTGTAATTATAGCTTATTATCGATCCTTCGAGATTCGAAGCGATAATGCATGAGGGGGTTTTCTCTACTCTGCCCTTAGGTTGTTGTGCCTGTTTAATATATTTGTCTCTTATGATCTTATCCAAAATTGGATAAGAAAGTAATTGGGCCATTGGGAGTAATTTTAATGTGATAAGATGATCGAGATAATAATCTCTAGTAGTAACAGATTTACTTCCAGCACGAAGAACTTAATACACTTGTTCAAGATATCTCGCTCTCTTTGACCCTCTACAAAATGGACCCTTCACATGGTCAAACATGAGAGAAAGATTGTCTTCCTTGTTTGGTTAGATTCTTTTTCCTATTCTTGTTGTGAAAATTTCAAGACTTCGTACAAGAGGGTTCAATAGGCTCACATCTGACCATTTGTCCAATTCTCCTTGAAGCTGGCAATTTGCACCGGGGGCCAACTCCCTTTTTCCTTTCATTTTGATTACATTTGGTAGGTCCATCATGAATTCCTTCATGTATGAAAAACTCGGTGGAACTTTTTATTAGATGTAGGTTATTTGGGCCATTCTTTTATCTTGAAGCTGAAAGAATTAAGAGGAAAAATTAGAATTTTTTTGGAAATGTATATTGTCTTGCTACTCTGGATGCATTAGATGAGGAAAGATGCTTATCTCAAAATAGAAGGAGCTCGAGAACATCAACGAAAACAAATTTCAGGAGATTATCCTTGAAGTGGATATGTTATGGAGATCAACGTGTCAATTAAAGTGGCATGAGGAGGGTGATGAAAACTCTAACTTCTTTTGCACAACAACTTGGCTTGAAATAAAAAGGGTTCTCTTTTGGAAATTCTTTTGGAGGATGGAACTTCCTGTAGGTGGATTTGTTGGTTTTGTTCCACAACTTTATGCCTAAAGGTATTATAAACTCTAGCAATAATGTGACTTTTGTCGCTTTAATTCCTACAAATCTAATGGCAAGGGTGTTTGAACTCGAGTCAATTAGCCTCATTTTTTGTTCAGGAAATTTTGGCTAGTAGACGTTAAAGAAGGTACTTTCAGTTACCTTTTGTGGAACACAAGTGGCTTTTATTGAGGGAAGATATTTAGTCATGGGTTGGAGTTGGGTGGAGCGGGGTGAACACAAATTGTTTGATCCAGAAAAGACGCCTCCAAGCCGATATACCTTGGCCTAAAATTAGGGAGGTTACTTTTCCCAGTGGGGACCCGCCTTAAATGGGGTCTCCCCCGTTTAGGCTCCCCGTGGGGTAGGGGTGGGGGACAATTTGTCCCTGGCATCTGGGGGGGGATGCATTCCATATTCCTGCCCTGCTTAGGTAGAGTTAGGAGAAAAGCCTCACTAGAGACTTTTTAATATATATATATATATATATATAAAGGTCTCTAATGAAGGTCTTGTCCTATATTTTCTTCACATCCTTCACAGTTCTCTGTCCTCGCCCGTTTCTTTTTTATAATTTATCTTCTGAATTATGAGACGTATCTAGGAAATTTAACAATTTTCCTTTTCAAATGGAAAATCCTCACAGAAATTAATCATTCAAATGAAGATTTACCCCGAAGAATTAACTTTTGATTTAGAATTTCTTAAAAAATAATAAATAGAGAATAATTCACTAGGGGAAACCCAATCCCAATAACAGTCCTACCTAGAATGTTACATCTTGTCAAGAAAAAACGTGGAATTCCAGACTTCCTGTAATGCAGAATCTTTGCAGAAATTATAGGTTCAAATGGAAAAACCTAAGATACTTTGCATCAGTGGTTTTTGTGTTATCCTGAATGAAATAGGAGAATCTTTAAAGATGTGGAGAGATGGTTGGATGATCGTGTAGTACGTTATTATTTGTCTCTTCTGGCTCTTTGTCATTCTCTTTCGATAATTTTTCGGTTTTTATGATTTGATCTAATAGGAGATGCATATATTATGATAAAATAAAAAACATGAATCTGTCTCGTGTTTATGTAAAGACTCTTACAATGATTGAATATAGGGGTAACTACTCCAGACCACATCCGAGAAGATACAAGATCAAGCAGTTTGCTACACATTGGAAACCGAAGACCGAAAGCTCTCGAAAAACGACTATTGTAAACAGTATGTTTCTCTTGTCAAGGATTTGAATTTGAAGTAGTTGCATTACCATTATGTTTTATTCTGTTTAGTGTAAACCTTTTTGTTCCTATGAGCACAATCTTTTGTGAGCTGGGAAGTGCACAATAACATATCCAAAAGCTTTCTTCCACAAGTAGGTATAGGCACTCAGAATATATTATTTAAGATTCTGTTATATAAAGATTTTATTTTTAGTTTATTTTTTGTGATTATATTTTCTTCCTGACTATTTCTTTGTTTCTTTTTAAATACTTGTGGTGTTAGCCAAATTTATTTTTAAACTAAGCAAAAAAAAAATTATTGTTAAATAAGTACAACTTTTATTATTTAAAATTATGATCAAATATGGCCTAATTTCTAATATGTTCAAACATATCGAAGGCCAAATATTTTGGTGTAAATACTATTTTGGTTTCTGCATTGTTAAAATGTCTAGGTTGGTTTATTTACTTTCAACTTTTGTTTATTTAAATCAATGTATTTTCAAAATGTATGTTCTATTTTTTACTTTAAAAAAGTGATTACTTTAGTTTCTATTTCTAAAATTCTATACCTAATGAAACTATTTTAACACAAAACTATGATTACATTTCAAGAAATTTATTGAGTTAGTGTCGCAATGAAATTTTGATTGAAAAATAATGGATCAATATAAAATAATCAAAATGAACAAAACTAGACTAAAATAGTATTGAAATCTAATATTTTCATAATTTTAATTTTATGATGGTTAGTCTATAGCAAGAATAAAATTATGAAAATGTAAGCCATCTAGATCATAATAAAACTAAATATAAATATGCTCATTTTTCTTACTAAAATTTTGCATCATTATTTTGCACTCATTTGCTCATTTTTCTTTTTCTATGTCAAATCACTTGGCATTTTTGGCAGAAGTACCTAATTTAGAAAAATAAATACATTAGTGACAGAGATTGAAAATTTTAAGGAAAAATTATAAAAATCACTCCTATATAAAGAGTTGTTATAGTCACACTATCTAATTTTTTTACTTGATAAATATCTCTAAATTATGTGTTATTATAATCAAACTCTTGAATTATATAGCGTTACAACCAAATTCAAGTCTTTTACATCAAATTTTCATTTTCTTCAATCAAAATGTTGGCTAATCATTGGTCTACAAATAAATTTTTTTATGGTCAATATTATAATTTCAAATTTTATAGAATTAAAAAATTGGATAAAATTGTAACAATTTTATGGTTCAAGAGTTTAATTGTATTAACCTTGTCGCCCTCAGGTAGCTGTCATGGTTTTGAGTCTCTTGGTCATAGCGATTGTCTAGGTATAAGTTCCCAGTTATTAAAAAAAAAAATTAATCGTAACAATTTTGTAAGTTTATGAAGTGATAGGTCAAATTGAAATGTAACAACCCAGGATTTTATGGGTGGTTTTCACAATTTTCTCACGTCTCAAGGTAATAAAGATAAAGTTGAAAGAGTTTTAAATCATTAAAATGTATAATTGAGAATTGACTAAAATATTTTGTACTATTTAGTATTTTTATCTCTTTTTTAGTATTATAAAATCAGTTTAAATCTCATTTTAGTCTAAGTTTGATCTATCAGCTTTCAATGTTTAATAAAAAAGATTTAAAAAGTTTTTCAGTACAACAAGTGTAGGTGACCTCTAGGTCGGAGACATGTACTAATTAAATAATTTTAGGCCATAAAAGCATGAAGAAATATATCAAATTTTAAATGTCAATGTTGATGGAAACCTTGAAACCTTAATTTTCTTGAAATATTAAAATTTTTTTTTTGATGTGAATGATATTTCTATAAAAATTATAAAAATAAAAAGATTCATTTTTAGATAAGTTAAAATTTATTAATATTAATATTATGGTCCATAATAGTGATATTTTTTTAACTATTTTTTTAATAAATCAATTCATCTCTCACGTAGATGTCGAACCTATGAAGTTATAGAATTATCGACGAAAATTTAATACCCGAATAAATTAGAAAACTCCAAAATCAAATTTGTTTCACTTTCTCACATATTTCAAAGCCAAGGGAAAGAACAGAAACCCCAAAAATCAAAAGTCATGTGAATTAGAACAAACAAAATTTTCTTGTAGATTTGGATTTGAGTTGCCTCAAAAATTGAAATGATTTTGGATTTGCTTTTGGTTGAAGAATTTCTACCGCCGAACTTCTCCACAATGTCCACTACCACTTGGCCTTCCAAATAAGCAATTGATCTACACACGTAATACACCTTTTTTTTTTTAATCTTTTAGGACATTGGAAAATCCACCCACTCCTCTTGGTGTCCGTGTTAGAGTGTGTTTGACATGTCTTTTAAAAGTATCTAGAAAAGTTTTAAAATCTTCCAACTAAAATTACAAATATATGTTCACTATGATTTGGGTGTTTCAAAATGGATTATTTTTTTACTCATTCGAAAAACCCATCTATTTTCTTCTAACTAATAAGGTTAGCTTAATAGAAAACGCTAACTCATTGTCACGTAACAAAATGTGTCAATATTTGGTGATGACATGAGCGATTTGTGAGGTTGGACTAAACTATAGAGACTAAATTAAAAATTTTGAAATCATAAAGACCCAAATAAAAGTAAGAGCCAGCGATAAGAATAGATTGATTAACTTTTAAAACTAATAACCTAATTGAAACTAAGGCCAAAGACTAAATTGAAACTTTGACTAAATTGATAATTTAACCAAATTTAAAAAGAGATAAAAAGGAAATATGTGAATTTAGATGAGTATTGTTAAGAACTATTTCTTTTTAATGGTAAGAATATAATAGTTTTCAAACTATTTGTAATTGAAAGGTAAATTTTAAAACTATTTTGTAAATTTGTGGTAGTTTTTGTGCATTTCACAATGGAAAATAGTAGATTGGTGAGGACCAATATTGTGCTACATTGGTGAAGACCAATATTGTGTTGACCACCCTATTTTGACCATGAGAGAGAAATTAAAAAAATATAAAATTAAAAAAAATGGTCATTTTTTCAATCATGGTCCAAATTATCATTATTTTTTTAATTACCTTCTCCAAAATTTTTAAAAATCTTATTAAAATATAAAATATTAATTAAAAAAAATCTGAATTGGGATTGCCACTCAAGTCTAAAGTTTGAGAAGACTTGCAAAATCCAAACAATAAGGTTAAAATAGTGGGAAAGATTTTCTTAATAATGATTGTGCTCAATTTTTTTTTATTGATAATCTCAATGGAGTGATTAAATTTTTTTTTTTTTTCAATTTGATTCTTCAATTTTATTGAATATTTTTTAAGAGGTAACCTATTCAAATATTTATAAAATTTGTTTGTGACTACATTGAAAAATAGAAAGTGAGAAATACTTTTGGATTTAAATTTCATTTTAGTCGGATGTGTTCTACTTCTCCTTACACTTTTAAAATAATCATTTTGGTCTTTTAACTTTCAAAATTTCTATTTTAATACCTAAAAAATCATTAACTAGAGGTAATTTTTTTTTTACACGACTCACTATTTTTTTTCTTTTTTCTTTATTAATATAATAATATATTTTTTTTACAACATGGGGTGGGGAATTGAACTTAAACCTTTGGTTGGAGATATATGTCAATTACCGCTTTCAGGATTATCCATATTAATAACCGATATACATATAAAGAAACTATACATATAAAGAAACTGCTCCACATTAAATTAAAAAGAAAAAGACTGCTTTTCCTTTCATTAATTTATTACATATTTTCCTAAATTTCAAAACCATCCCTTTTTATTTCTTTTGGGAAGATATTCAGTTTTGGTATTTGAATTTTCATATTTTCAATTCTAGTCCCCGAACTTTTAAAAAATAATTTTTAAGAGGTTCATTTATCTTTAAATTTTCAACCTAGTTGTTTTAGTCCGTTCTTATTATTATTACATGTCGTATATTTGATTTCAACTTTCAAAAGATTTGTTTTGATGCGTTGTTATCATTATTTTGTTCTGTATACATGTTCATCAACTCTCATACTTGTTCAAGTTAAGACACTAATACACATTTTTTAAACTCGAAATAATGACCATAATAGAGACAGTTTTTTTTAGGACTAAAATAGAACAAATATTAAAGTTAAAAGATTAAAATACACTTTTTCAGTTCAAAATCTTGAAAGTGAAAATACAAAACAATATATATATATATATATATTTTTTTTTAATCAAACCAATTCTTATTGGAATTTGTTGGCATCTACTAGACTATTAAAATTTTAAATTATTTTACAAAGGGAAATCATTATTAGTTGAAAGTAGTTTTTAAATTGAAATATAGCAAAATCCACTAATTTTAAAAAGTAAAAAGTTAAATCAATGAATCCATCTATTTTTAAAAATTGAAGCCAACAAATTAGAAAATAAGAACTACCAAATTAGAAGATTGTCCGGCGGATATCTTTCATTGAAAGTTCATCTTTTATGGTTGTTTGTTTCTTGTTTAGGATTTTGACTTACGAAAATTACTAATTAGCCTTATCATATTTTAATATTTTATTACTAGATCATAACTATTATACTGGTAAATTGTTTTTTCCCAAATGTGAATGGGCAATTTATAAAAAATAACTTCATTCATTTTAAATTAGAAAAAAAAAATTAAACCATTGAATTGCTACGTTGAACAAGATACATATTACTATTTCAAAAGTCGATAATTTTATTTCTATGGTTGAAGTAAATAAACTTAAAACCGTTATTCTAATTATTTATTCAACTTAATTTGTTGCAAATCAGGAGAAAGGGAATATTGTCTTTCAATTTCAAAATCAAAATAAAAAAAGTTTAAATGCTATTTTGGTTGCTGTATTTTTCAACTTGTGTTTATTTTAATCTATGTACAACATCTGTTATAGTTCTTATATTTCTAAAAAGTTGTCACTTTGGTTCTTATGTGCAAAGTTTAAAAAAAAAAATTATACATAATGAAAACACTTTAATACAAATTTATGACTACATTTTAAAAAATTTAACGACTTAAGTCCTATGTAAAGATTTTGATTAAAATAAACAAGATAAAAAATAAAAATAAAATATTAAAATAATCACTTTCTTTTTAAGTTCAACAACCACCCAAATAAATTTGGAATACCTAAAGCCTGCTTGTTGTACTACAAACAAACTTGAAATAAATAAAAGTTAAAAGTATAAGAGGTAAGACAAATGAATTTTCAAATAAAAGATTTTTAACTTTAAAAAAATAATTATTTAAATCCTTTACTGATTAAAAAAGATATAGGAACATTATCTTTTAATTGAAAAAAACGATGCAAAAAAAGAGAAAAAAAAAATCAGAGGATTTGGGTGGAGGAAGAGGAATACGGTTAAAGATAAAAAAGAAAAAAAGAGAGAAAAATTGAAAATTGTGTGGATCCCAGTGGTGGGCCCCACCAGGTGGTAAACGTGTGAAGTATTCACTCGCCGGAACCCGAAATATCGGCGTGGCAATCCTGTAAATTCGGCGATACACAAAGGGCATTTCCCGCAAGTCAACGCCCTTTATAATTGTTTTTCTTCCCCCACTCCCAAATTCCCCGACTTTGAATCCCGTTTGTCGATTCAATCCATCTCCCTCTCCCTCTCCGCAGAAATTCAATTCTTTCTTTTGGATTCCCACTCGAATTTCAAGCCCTTAATCTTCTTCTAAATCCACCGCCGGCCATGGAGGACAATCACCACCTACCTCTCGATTCCACTGCTGGTACTGAAGATCACCACACCACCGCCATTTCTCACCCCACCAACGGCCATGTCGACCACGGATGGCAGAAGGTTACCTACGCCAAGCGCCAGAGGAAGACATCCAAACCCTTGCCCTCGCAGGCCGATGCAGGGGTTAACAAGATCGTCGCTAATGGTGCGGTCTCCGGCGGGGACAATGTTTTCCGCTCCTTGGAGCAGAAATCCGAGGAGCGCCGCCGCAGAATTGAGGAGCAGAAGGCGGCGGCGGCGGCAGCTTATGACGCCGATGAAGCTGTGCCGGTTAGATCCAAGATCAGGTCCGA
Source organism: Momordica charantia (assembly GCF_013281855.1). Classification (NCBI taxonomy): domain Eukaryota; kingdom Viridiplantae; phylum Streptophyta; class Magnoliopsida; order Cucurbitales; family Cucurbitaceae; genus Momordica; species Momordica charantia. The sequence continues at coordinate 22,861,821 of NW_028275167.1, read as the reverse complement.
CGATGAGGATGGCGAGGATAGTGATGGAGATGTTGCGGAGAATGGGAAGCATAACGAGGAGGCCAAGAAGGTGAAGCAGAAGAAGCCGAAGAAGCCTAAGATTTCGGTGGCCGAGGCGGCCGCGAAGATTGACGTCAACGATCTGTTGGCATTTTTGGACGATGTATCGGTAGGGCTTTGTGTTTTATTGATGCATTCTTGGTTTTTATCTGATCTGTTTTGATCTGCTTGTTTGTTAGATAAGAATCGGCTGTCGATTGATCGCTATTTGCGTTTGGTGATAGGACTCGTACGAGACTCAGCAGGATATACAGCTGATGAGATTTGCAGATTATTTTGGACGAGCATTCTCGGGCGTGATTGCTTCTCAATTTCCTTGGGTGAGAATGTTTAGGGAATCTCCCGTCGCGAAGATTGTTGATGTGAGTTTGACGATCTTTTCTTTGTTATATTTCTCTGAAATTTGCCTTTTTGCGGAGAAAATGAATTGTTTTCCTCTGAATTCTCTTAGATCTGTGCATGCCTTTTTCTGGTAGGCTGTGCTTAATCCTTCAGGTCCCTTGTTCTGGTGAAGAATGATCTTTAGGCAAAATGTTGTATGTTTTGTAGATGCATGTTTGGCGTTTTCAATTATCATGCTCTGATTGTCTGTGATTTTTCTGTTATTGTTTATGGATTTAGAGTGTGTTTGGATTAACCTTCTGGGTGATTTTGAAAATTCTTAAGTGTTTGGTAACTAATAAAAATCACTTTTTGCAATAATCAAATTGGTTTAAAATCATTTTTTCAAAAATCACTTTATGGTAATTTGTCATTTGTAGAATGACTTTTAGAAATGAACTTGTGATTAAAATTTCTTTTAAGAAAATGTAACCAAACACACCGAGTATTTTGTAAGTATTTTAAGAAAGAAATATTTTTTAAAAAGTAATTAAGTTAGAAGGTATGCCAAACTCACCCTTAATTGGATTGGAAGGACTGAAATTTGGGGTGAAAAATAACCTTGAACCTCTTCTGTGTTCCATTGATTTTGGGTAGGTCTATTCTTGCAAGTTAGCAATTGAAAATGTTTAATGTGCTCGAGACTGTCATTTGTGTTACCCTTATTTGTGCACGAAGATTTCTTTTTGATATTTCAAGCTAAATATTTTCATAATTAGCTGCTTGCTTGACCTCTAACCTCTAATCCTTGCGTTCCTTTGAAGTTCTTTAGAAAATGGTGCCTTCAGTGATTTAACCGTTGCATTACTTTTTTGCAGATCCCTCTTTCTCATATTTCCGAGGATGTTTACAAGACATCAGTTGACTGGCTGAATAAACGTTCTCTTGAAGCACTAAGCTCTTTTGTTTTATGGTCATTAGATAGCATTCTTGTTGACTTAGCAAGCCAAAATGCTAGTGCCAAAGGCTCTAAAAAAGGTGTCCAACATGCATCTTCAAAATCTCAGGTACCTTATTGTGATCATGATAGAATTTTAAGACAATTTTGTGTTCTTAACCTTGTTTGCTTTCTGATGATTTTTTAAAGCTAAAATAAACTGCAAGAGCTGCTCTAGAAGAGACTGAAAATCCTAGGAAATCTACTGCTACCATCATTTTAGTAAAATTGGAAGTTCTGTAATAAAAGAACTTGTACATAGACTCATACTATAAATCTTGATAAGAAAATTCAACTAGGATAACTATATCCATAACCAAACGACCTACTTGCTTTTTGATTGGATTGAAGAGATGGATCATGATATGCATCTCTTTTATCCATCTCAAATTTCTTTTTACTCGTTCTAGTCTGTGTTCTCCCTTTTGTGTCTTTCATTTTATTTCACTCATTATATATTACTTGCTCTTACACGTTTGTTCTTCTGGAAAATGTTTGACCTTCATAAACTTTGCATATCAATGGTTTTCTAGTTATTTATAGCAATCAGTTGAACAGGTGCACATGTAATTATTACTTCTCATTTTTTTTTGTGTGTGGGAGTGGGGGGAGGGTATGGTTAAATATTTTTCTGCATGATTCACGACTTAACACAGTATTGCATAGCAGGTTGCCATATTTGTAGTCCTTGCAATGGTATTACGAAGAAAACCTGATGTCTTAATTCACGTATTGCCAACGATAAGGGAAAACTCAAAGTATCAGGGACAAGATAAGCTTCCAGTAATTGTATGGATGATTGTTCAGGTAAATCGATAATAATGATGGTCAATAATTTATTTAAGTTTTGATTTCTATTTTTGCGAATCTTATATGGGTTTTTCCAGGCCTGTCAAGGAGATCTCGCAATAGGGCTTTTTGCATGGGCACATAATCTCTTGCCCATAGTTAGTGGTAGAAGTTGTAATCCTCAGTCTAGAGATCTAATTTTGCAGCTAGTGGAGAGGTGAGAATACATGGATGTTCTCCCAATAGATCTAATATCTCATCCTTCCCTTCCCTTCCCTTCCCTTCCCTTCCCTTCCCCTTCAGTTTTTCTTTTCTGACAGTGAGAGATTGTTTTCTGCAGAATTTTGTCTTCTCCAAAAGCTCGTATTATTTTAGTAAATGGTGCAGTCAGAAAGGGGGAGCGTTTGATCCCACCCTCTTCACTTGAAACACTTCTACGGGTTACTTTCCCTGCATCTTCAGCTAGAGTGAAGGTAAGAGTACTGTTGTTAGTTGTTACTTTGACATAACGCAATATGGTATGTATTTTTTACACTGTACTATTTTCTTTCAGGCTACTGAAAGGTTTGAAGCTATCTATCCAACATTGAAGGAGGTTGCGCTTGCTGGCTCTCCTGGCAGTAAAGCAATGAAACAAGTTTCACAGCAGATATTCAGTTTTGTTGCCAAAGCAGCGGGAGAGAGTATGATACTTGTTTTTAATCTTTTAAGCTTTTGCATATCAAGAAAACCGTTGTGTCGTCGTTCATGAAACGGTAACTGATAGAAGATTCATTAACAGGAGTTCCAGAGCTATCCGGAGAAGCAACAAATATTTTCGTTTGGTGTTTGACTCAAAATGTTGATTGCTACAAGCAGTGGGTGAGCTATTCTAGTTCTAGTTCTTTCTACCATGGCTCTGTTTTATACATTTAACTTAATATTTCCTGTTACATTCTCAATCTAATGTGGAAAGCTTTCTGCAGGACAAGATTTACCAGGATAACCTGGAATCTAGTGTCTCTGTTTTGAAACAACTCTCCGACGACTGGAAAACGCAGTCTTTAAAACTAGCTCCTTATGATGCTCTAAGGGAAACTCTAAAAAGTTTCAGAATCAAGGTAGTTGTTGTTACTATTCTCTTGTGCAAAACCAGCACATACTTGGAAGAACTGAACTAATAGTTAACCCTTTTTTTGCATATGATATTCGTCGCGGATAGAACGAGAAGGCATTGAATAGTGAAGAAGAAGAGGCCGCTCGCCAATCTAAATATAAGGAGGCAGATAAGTATGTCAAGGCAATACTGAGCAGGGTTTCGCGAGGCCATGGATGTCTGAAAAGCATGGCCCTTCTAGTCATTGCTCTAGGTGTTGGCGCTGCAGTCATGTCCCCAAACATGGAGTCCCTGGATTGGGAGAAACTCACCTCTTTCATTCCACAACACTCTTTCTGAGTGAGCTTCCCTTCATTGTCGGCCAACATTTCGAATCTCGACCCCGTCCCCCCCCTCCCAGGCAGCAGTCGACAATGTTGTCAAGCCAACCCAACCCTGGTTCCGAAACCGAAACCAGCAACTAGTCAGTGAGTCCTTTTACATCCATCCTTTTTTTGTGTTCCTTGTGGGATACAGTGGTAGTGGTAGTGGTAAGTTTCTAAGTTAATACTGCTGCTCAAAAAGGCTCAATAGCCATTTTTAGCACCTTTTGATTTCGTTTTCGACTATTTTTTTTCCTTTTTTTTTTGGTTAGATTTGTTTATGTTATTTGGCAGCCCTAACCTCCACAGTCTCGGCAATAGATCTGAAAAAGGGAGATGGATACACATGTAGTTTCTTTGTTCAATCGAATTTTGTAACTTATGTTTTTTTTTTTTTTTTGAAGTCTTTTGTTTTGTGTTTAATAAGGTGATGCCATTAACTAGATTACAAGTTCTTTTTAATTATTTTGGTTTTGTATTTTTTGTTGGATTTTGGCTATAGGACATCAAGTTTAGTAGCTCGTGTTTTTTATAGGTTGAATTCTCATATGCACCTTTTCCATATTTGATTGAGGTAGGTGGTTCTTTGAAACAATTTCTTCTGCTTTTTGTTATCAACTTTCCATACTTCTCTCTTGATAATGTTTTAATTAATTTATCTCATTTTTAAAAAATTTACAAAATTTTGTTTTGTTTTTCTAATCTTTCGAATTAGGGCTAAATTTTAATTTTTGGTTATGGGTTTAATTTAGAAGTGTTTCTAAAGAGTGAAAAACGAAACAATTTGTGGTCAAGTATAATTAGTTACTAAAGGTTAGGATAGGAATTAATAGATCCCATCATAGTCACCTACTTTAAGAATTAGTAATTCTTATGCATTTTTCGACACCAAATATTAGGGTCAAGCCGCCTTTTTTTCCAAGAGTGGAGATACATTCTTATTTAAAATTGACACTTTAGTCCTCTTACCTTAAAAAATAGTTCTAAATGGTAATGCAGAACAAATTAACATTAACATTATTTAAAATTGACACTTTAGTCCTCTGACTGAAAATTCATGCGGTAGTTAGTTTGGAGAGTAGACTATGCTTGATTGTTGACAATCAAGCATTCCCTCTCATTCCTTCTCAACAATTTATATCATTTTAATTTAAAAACACAATTTGTTTATTTTGGTCCAACATGATCTCCCTACAAATCACTTAATAGATAATTTTAGTAAATGGATTTCCAGTTAAAACAAAATTACCTGTAAATCTGAACTTAGCTCAGTATTGTTGTATTAAAAAAAAAGTTAAAACAAAATTATTTGCTCTCATTATTTGAATGTACATATAATTACAAATAAATAATTATTTAATTAAAATAAATTAACAAATTATTATTATTAAACAATTATTTAGTTAGAATGAATTAATATGTATTAATTAATTTTTGCTGATAAAAATTTACTATAGGAACGTCATTACTTATTTTCTGAAATGGTTAATTAATTAATTAACAATATTTTAAATATATTTAATTAATTAGTTTAAATTAGTTAAATTAAATTTGCTATAAACAATTATTTTTCCATAATTATATTTTACTTATAATTAATATATATAGATCAATTTTGATTAACTCATTCATTGATATATCAATAATTATAAAATATTTTGAGATTAATTTCGTAAATATACATAAATATTATTTATTCCCATAAAAGTCCGATAGCATTTCTATGCATAACCAACATCAATAATTTTTTATTTCCAAAATTTTAATTACAATTATGAAATGTAACATTTATCCGTCACTCTTCAGGTTAATTATTGTACTCATGGATTACAATTAGAAGTTCATATAATTTTATTAAATACATTTCTTTTGAAATTTCTTAATAAAAATAAATTAACTAACAACAATTAATTATTTAAAGTTAACTTACTAACATGAACATTAATTAACACCTACTCATTTCCTTTCTATTCAAACCCCAGTACTAAAAAAAGATATTTAAAATTAATTCATATAAATTAATGGTTGGAAATTAATTTTGATTAATCTTAATACTCTAAATTAACTAACAATTAGTGAAATTATGATAACATTCTCATACACAACCAAACGTAGTTATTTTTTATTTAGAGACATCTTAACATCCTCATCATCGAACCAATTTCAAAATATTATTAAAGATACTAAAAAAAGTACAATTTGTCTAATTCGTGGGTAAAAAACTTATCCCTGAGAGATTATATTATCAGAATCAAAGGAAAACTACAAACATCAAGTAATGTCTAACAATCTGAAATTTGAAGCAAATTTCACTTAATTGAAGGTTCCATATGTTGGGTGTGTGCCCAATCCTTCCCATTAAGCCATTCTCCAACTCGAAGATGATTGGAGTAAATCGAAACTTTTCTCATTTCAAATAGTTATTATGGTTTAGACTAAGTTTCGAAATTTGGTCTTCAACTTGATTAAGTTGGTTTAAATTTTACAAATGGTCTCTAAATTGTTTTTTATCAAAGGGAAAAATCTACTCATTTTCCTCTTAATTCTTATTTAGATCTAATCTCCTAATATAAGGAGCTACTTTCACAATTTGCCAAATTGTAAAACACAAGCTCATTAATAAGTAAATAGAGACTTGTATTCACTATGATAATGGTCACATAAATGATTCATGAAGTTAGGCCAAATTAAAAAATTTCAAAACTACTGGGACCTTATTGAAAAACTAAAGCATAAAGATCAAATTTAAACCTCCGTCCACCTAACACTTACATCAAATCAATCTATGTAGTTGAATACATATTTATGTTACCACGTTAATATACATATTTGAAGTTAGATTGTTTATTAATAAAAAGTAAAATAAAAATAAATACCAAAATGACTATTTTCTTAGAGTTTCAAAGATTATAATATACATTATAAGGAGACTAAAATAGAAGGAAGACCCAAATGAAATTTAAAATTAAAATATTTACTATATTAACTTTAAATTAGAAAATATTTTTAAAATTAAAAAAAGGCGGGAAGGAGGAACCAGGAAGAACGGCAATATAGAAAACGACAGCGTTTCAGCATAGCGACACAAATCTTTCTGCGTCGCGTCCATTGAAGAACAAAATGAGAGCATTTTGGGCATTGCGACGCAAAATATTTTCGCCCCCAAAAAGCTTGCATAAATATGCCCTTCTTTCTTCCTCTTCGCCACTGTTATCGCCTTCCGCCGCTGTTCTTCACCATTTTTCGCCATAGGTTAGAAGGAATTCGTCCGCCGAGGTAATCTTCTTCCTCTTTAGTCTTCCTTTTTGTGGGTAACGGTATTTGTTAAGCCTATTAAATAATTTACCATTTGCAATGTTGGTTGCTTGTTAAGATAAAAGATTGAGTGTTTGTGCTTTCAAATTTTAGTTGTGTTTGGTTTTCATTTAATTGCCTTCAGATTAGTTGCTAGTTGAGATAAAAGATGAGGTGTTTATGCTTTTTTATGTTTAAGTTCGTTACTATGCTTTTTATGTTAATGATGAATTGTATTATATATCTTTTTATAGGATGCATATAGATAAAAGTTGGATAAAAAACCCGGATAGGTTAAAGCAAAGAATATACCGATGGAATTAGATGGTTCGTTCAATTGTCAAAAAAAACATCTTGATGAGAAAGGGTTTACACGTTGTCCATGCAAGAAATGTCAAAATTTAGTAAAGAAACGACCCTGTGATGTTGAAGGTCATTTATAGGTACATGGAATGTCTCTATTTTATAATAGATGGGTATTTCATGGAAAAACTCGAGATGGTTCTCCTTATCTGAAAACTCCAAATACCACCAAAATTTAGAGAATGGAGATAAGATGCGTAAAATGCGAAATAATTTGATAAGCGAATGAGACACTGAATATTGTGGTCAAAAGCACTCAATTAAGGTCGAATCAAGTGAAACACATTGTACTGATCTAGAGGGTTGGATAGACAAAGTTGACCACTCAATTAAGGTTGAATCAAGTGAAACATATTGTACTACTCCAGATGATTGGATAGGCGAAGCTGACCACCCAATTTAGATTGAATCAAGTGAAACACATTGTATTGCTCCAGAGGGTTGGATTGGCGAAGCAACAAAGACAGCAAATGTAAGTATTCATTTAATGTTCCAATAGATATATTAATCTAACTAAATCATATAATTGTTTTGTGTAGGAAAATATGTTAATCTTAAAACAAGTAGAAGAAGATGAAGGCACTTCAAAAACTGATAAAGTTATGGGTATGGTCCTTGAAAAAAGATCCTCGTACACGAAAAAAATGAGATATGGACCAAAACCACAACAAAGTCAAGAATCAGCACCTTGCTCACAAAAGTATCTTCAAACCCTAGAGGCACGTCTTGCAAAGGTAGAAGCTTTATGTAAGGTTTCCCTTACTAACTGATGGTCAAAATACAGAAACAGCCCTAAGGCTTACACTACAACAACCAGTTCGAGAGGGTTGAAGACTCTCCAGCACTCTAATCCACCACTTACAACAAAACAGGCATCACAAGATAATTCCATCCCAAAACTATTTAAGGGAACAGACTAATTATAAAACAAACCATAGTTAATTAACTAACCCATACTAGGGGGAATTTACCCCTTTGCCCTTCCTCACATATGTGTTTACTATTGGAGGTCTACACTTTATTAGAGAGTCAACGTGAAGAACAGCGAAAAGAAATACAAGAATTGTTGGAATGTCAGCACCAGATATTTGAAAGAAGATTTAGTCAAATCAATGACATTCCAGAGAGATTTATTGGAGGAGGGAGTTCATCACTCAAGTATATAATGTTTATGTTTGAGATGGTGGATTGTGACTTTAGTCTTGAGATTGGTGTTGTGGTTTTGACTTATGATATTTTGATTTTGATGTATGCTTATATTATGGCTTATGTTTAAGATGATGGGGAGGGGAGAGGAGATGTGGGGGTGGGGTGGGGGCTGGGGATTATGACTTAGCCTCGAGCTTGATATTATGGTTCGGACTGATGTTGGAAATTTTTAATTTTGACGTATACTTAGATTACGACTTATGTTTGTGATGGTAGGGTGTATATTGGATTGTGACTTTAGTTTAGAGGTTGGTTTGCAACTTTAGCTCATGTTTGAGATTTTAATTTTGACGTATTGTTGAGGTTAACTTATGACGGAGGGGGGTTGATTGTTACTTTAGTTTGATATTTTTATTTTGACATATGATTGAGATGATTGCATGACCATGTTTTGATATTAGATTTATGCTTGAGTTTGGTGTTGTGGTTCTGATTTATTTTCGAGATTTTGATTGATGTATGCTTAGATCACTTATGTTTTAGATGAAGGGGAGGGGAGGGGAGGCGTGGGGTGAGTTTGGTGTTATGGTTTTCTAATGTTGGAAACTTTGATTTTGACGTATACTTGGTGTCTTGACGAGTGTTTGACGAGTGTTTGCCATGCCCAAACCACCCTCCATCCTCATACTTTAATGTCATGTTTTTAGTTTTGATGTTTAGTTTTGTTTGTATAGAGTTTTGAGGGCGAGTGACTCCTCGCTATGGACATTCATGTCTGCCATACCGAATTTGTTTTATAATATATTATAGGGGGACCAAGTAGTCATCAGACCTCCCTCAACTAAGTGTTGTATACTTTCTTGCAATCAATTTTTCTTGCTTCTAACGTCTACCATGCTTGTTTTAAGATATTTTTAAATGTTCTCTCTCATGCTTTATAAAACCATTTTTTGCTAAAATGTGAGGGAGGCTAGACCTTTGATTGAATTGTCCATAATTTTCTATTTTTCTCGGCTAACTTGCTAAATTGAGCTAGGCAAATGCCACACAATCATTTGGCACATTCTAAAGAAGTGAAATTGTGACACTTGGCTTATTACTTATGTTTAGGATGGTTGGTGGGGTGGATTGTGAGTTTAGTCTTGAGTTTGGTGTGTGGTTCTGGCTTAGGTTTGAAGTTTTGATTTCGAAAGATGCTTGAGATTATGGCTTATGTTTTAGATTACAGAGACACAGGTGACTTTAGTTTGAGACTTTAGTTTGAGATATTAATTTTGAGGTATGCTTAAGATTGTTACTTAAGTTTGAGATGGAGGAGGAGATGGGAGTTCTTACATGATCATGTGTTTTGATGTTAGACTTATGCTTAGTTTGTTGTTTTCTATTTTGATTTACATGGAAGGTTTTTATTTTGACGCATGCTTGAGATATTATGACTCATGTTTGAGATTATTCAACGAGTCAAATAAGATGGTTCTATTTCTCAATTTTTCTGACTTGCTCCTACGGAACTAAGGTTGAAAAGATTGAGAAAAATCAGTCATTCACAACCACTAATTAAGGACTCCTCGAAAAGTTAAGGATTAGTAATCCTTTTTAGAAATCGAATGGATTCGGTCTTTTACATACCCGAGGAAGGTAGCAGCGTGTCGGCTATAATCGGACAATTCTATCGTGCTATGAGCGAACAATTTCGAAGAAATGGTAAAATATGGAAAATAGTTCTCGCAGTCGCACATGTTATCCAATTTTAAAATTGGTTTATTCGGTAGCAAGTAATACAGAGGATGCAAGCGCTATCCGAAATGATTGCGCGTAAAGCGTATGTAAGTGGCTTTTTAAGTCTGCCGTCAAATCCCAAGACTCAACCCTGGACAGGCGGTGGAAACTAGCAAAGATGGTTTGAAATTCTTGTTTGAGATTTTGATTTTGATGCATGCTCGAGATTAAAGATAGTGACTTTATTTTCATATTTGGTTTGTGATTGTACCCTCATAATTCTTAACTCGAACTTTTGAAGACATGGATGCGCAACGGCCTTAGCAACATAATAATATTTGGGAAAATTGACAAAATAAGCCTCCTGCAGGGACCTTTTAAGTTTTTTAATCGTCCTTCTCAAAACACAAGTTTTCTAATCATTTGCTGACATCACCTACTTTGCCAAATGACCTCCAATGCCCCTCTTAGGGTACCAAATTTTAGTTTTCCTCCTCCCCTTCTTGGGGCCTAATATACCAAATTTTTATTTTCCCTCCTCCCTTACTTGAAAACACTCCATTTCTCTCTCATTATTTTTTTCCCTTGTTTTGCTTCTCTCATCTACAGGCAACTCTCGATGCTTGAACTCCAGCATCTATCAGTCTTCCATTTCTCTCTCAGTATTAGGGTTGTTTTGCTTCTGTCATCTACAGGCCACTGACTGTCGATGCTCAAACTTCATTATCCATCGGTCTTTGTTTTGAAATGTTTCGTTGGGCTTGTTCGCATATAAGTTATTTATTTGTTTGTTTACTGGGTTGTTGATTTTTAGACGTGGAGGGAGAGAAGCTGACGGACAGGGCGTGAAGGCAAGAAGAAGGAGATCGTTAGCGCGTTAAATGGATATGGATAGCTACTTGGAGTATGTTATAGATCGAGATCGTTCATTAGCGAGAGGGAGATCAAAAGCGTTCATGAGCGAGAGCGAGATCTGATCGAGATCGAGAGCGTGCATGAGCTTGATCGTGATCGAGATCGAGAGCGTACATTTAGAGCGTGCATGGGCTTGATCGAGAGCGTGCATGAACGAGAGCGAGAGAGATGAAAAGACGTGAAATTTAATTCTTTCAATTGTTGGTTGATGTTTTTTAAATTAAAGGCTGCATCTATTTATTTTTTTTATACTTATTCGATTTCAGTCTATTGAGAATAAATGGGTGCAGTGGAAAATAGCAGCGAGAGTGCAAAACAGATAACGAAAGAGATCGTGAATAAGCTTGAACGAGAATGAGCTTGAACGAAAATGAGACGTCATCGTGAACGATTAACAGCACCATATAAGTGGATATATAATAATGTGGAAGAAATAGTAATAAGTAAGCGATCGTGATGACAATAAGGATAAATAAATTTTAGAAGTACAACGAAAATCAACGAAAATTATCACGAACGAAAATGAGCGTGTAAGAGAAAGAAGATTGTAGGATATTGAGAAAGTAAGCAGTAACAACAAAAATAATAATTGATTCATTAAAGTAGCAAACAGGGGTTCCATCCATCCATCCCATTACAAAAAGTTTTTTTTAGTAGCTTAAACAAAACAACCACCATAAGCTACTACTATTGGGATTTTAAAAATTATTATTATTATTACGGTATCGACGTAGACGGGCCAGTAACAGATCCACCCTGTCCTCCAGACGAAGTCGTTCCTCCTTCTCCTCGTTCAGCAGTCCCTCCAGCAAGTCCCGCGTTTCTTCAACCCGGGCTAACTTATACCTCGTGTTGTTGAGCTCGTGTTGCGTTCGACGTAGCTCTCTCCTGAGTTGGTCGTTTTCTTCCCGTGCTTGTTGAAGAGGACCGTTACTTGGCACTCCGTTCTCCGCGAAGGAGGAGGGATGGTTTGAGATAGGACTGGTTGCTCCGTCGGAAGAGGAACCGTCCGACTCGTAAGATGTTGACATGTTTGCTTCTAATAAATGTTAGATAGATAGATACTTCTAATCTGGATGTCGTTGTTGTGTACTTTGTGGTATCTATATATAGAGAAATTCTTGGTTGGTTTCATGTGAAGACAGGGGAAAATTGAAAAAATAATTAAATCGATAATGGGTAGGAAGAATAATTAATTACTGCATTGGAAAGGTGGAAAGACAACTGGGACTGAGGATTTGAAAGGGCGTATTAATTAACCACCCTCCCTCTTACTAACCTCTTAATTATAAGATAAGTGGGTATGGATACATACGTCTAGAACGCGAGATAGCGAGAAAGAGAGAAATCGAGAAATTTAGAAAGCGAGATAGCGAGAAAGAGAGAAGTCGAGAAATTTAGAAAGCGAGATAGCGAGAAAGATAGGTTATCTTTGCGATATTATAAATATACATGGAGAAGAACGATAGCGAATGAGATCGAGAACATAACATCGAGACAACGAGAGCAAGAAAGCGAGAGCGAGACATCGAGATCGAGACAACGAGATCAGGTCAACGAGAGCGAGACAGCGAGATCGAGTCAACGAGAGCGAGACAAAATAAGCCATAAAGCGAGACAGATTCCAGATACTGAAGAACAAATATATATACTACTACAGAAGTTAGGTGTTCTCATAGAGGAGGAACTGCCCTATCTGATTGACTTACACCGTCCTCCCATATATGCATCCAGATGTCCGTGCCTGCGTAATTGGGTTAGTACATGTCTGTCTATTGTGACCCGATGTACCGCATCGAGAACACTTGTTCACAACACGACGCTCACCGGTTGAGGCGATCCGTTGCGTTCTACGCCGGCCTGCACGTTTAACAAGTCGTGGTGGTTGGATGGGAATAGGCTGGTAATCAGCTGGCCTTTTCCATTCCGACATGTGGCCTACCGGTAAGATTGGTTCAGCGTAGGCACCAATTAGGGAGTCCACACTGTAGCATGGATCGATCAACGTGTGGCAATTTATATTCTTGTGTCTCGCTACTGCAATTGCGTGCGAACATGGAATGCCCATGTACTGGAACTCCATGCATGTACATGTACGGGCATTCAAATCAACCGTCTCGTTCAAGCCACCGTCCTCAACATGAAACATGCACCAGTCGACTGGTTTGACTGTGTAGCGACGAGACTTCTCAAACTGTAGTGCAAGTCACTCTTCTGCATAGTCTGAATGAGAGGTGTTTTGGGTGGACCAGTGAGTCCTTTCGTGGAACCATCTCTGTAGCAATTCGCGGATGAATTCGACAATCTTAGTGATAGGTAACTCTCTAGCCTCTCGAAGGAGGGCATTTACCGACACAGCGCTGTTTGTCGTCATGTTTTCATATCTTCTACCAACTTGGTAGCATCGGGCCCACCGTTCTACCCCAATTTCTTGTAAGTATTTGGCAAGTGAACCAGATCTAATCGATAGTATCTGGTTCCAGTAGTACGTGAACTGTGACTTCCGATACGCATACGCTGCATCCTGATACAATTTGTAAAATGCAGCATTCTTGAATCGAGACTTTATGTTGTTCCCTAGGTGATAAGTGCATATAGCATGGAATGCGTCCGGGAATATCTCACTTGTTGCATTGGTGATACTTACATGTCGATCAGATATGAATACAAGTTCTTGTGGGTCTCCGATCATGTCCTTCAAGTTCTTCATAAACCACTTCCACGATGCATCGCTTTCGTTGTCTACAATCGCGAATGCAAGTGGATATATTTGATTATTCCCGTCCATGGCGACACCCATTAGTAGCACTCCTTTGAACTTCCCCTTCAAATGTGTGCCATCAACCATAATTACACGCCTTGTGATTGACTGAAACCCTTTAATGCTGGCACCCAATGCCATGAACATGTATTTGAAGTTAAGCGAACCTTCAGTCTCGAGGTGGAAAATAGTACCTGGATTCTCTATTTTTATCGCTTCACCGTACGCATGGAGATGCATGTAGGAGTCCTCCGGTCTGCCCCTAACAATAGCGTATGCTAACTCTCGTGCTCAATGGGCCTTGTCATAACTTATGTTCATCCCGAACTCTTTACGGACATCCTCCTTAATATGCTTTATCTTGTAAATACGACCGGTTCCAGCAACTCTATCCTTAATAAGATTCGCTACGACCCAGCTGCTCGCCTGTTTGTGGTCGTGGTTCACAGTGTCAATCGTGCAGGTATGTGCATCTACATACTTTGATATACAAAATATCGAAGATTTACCGATGGATTGGGCCGCAACCCTCCAATTGCATGTATTGTCGATGCAGCGAACAGCGAACTTTGATTTCGTTGACCTGCTGACCTTGTATTCACGGTTAAATCGCATCGCTGCATTTGACAGCACCATACGCAGGTTTTGCTTTGAAACGAATATCTTCCCCACGTGCAGTTCCGATCCGCCTGGTAAAAGGTTGTACCTTGTGGCCAGTTCTATAGTCACGGTGCTTGGGGATTGAGGTACTCGTATTTGGTGATCACCAACATTACCAGGGTCACTGGATGAGGGTTTTACTGATGGGAAAACATGGTCTGTCAAAGGACTTGCATGTTGTACTTGTGATGTATTATTTAATTCATCAAATAGGAATACATGTACCGTACGAGGACTTGCATGGTGTACTTGTGCTGTATTATTTATCTCATCTGATGGGACGTGCATTACGGGAGGCATGCGTGTCGCGGGGGCGACCAATTCCGAGTTTTGAGTGTATATACAGTCTGAACTGTACATGTCCTGCATGTATACGTCGTTCAACCCCCACTCATCTACCCCCGTGGAACCTTCTTCCGGTACAGATCCTCCATTGGAAATGGACTGCTCTCCATCTTGGTTTAATCTAGATGACTGTATGTTAATGCTTTCGCGAAGGACGGTCGATACAAACAGTGGGACTTTAGAGACCTGTTCTTGGACTAATGCAAATCGGAGGTCATCGTCATCCGTTACGAACATTGGCAGTGAATCGCATGCCAAGTGGTACGGTACCCTAATTACCAGGTCGTACCATTCTGGTCGACTTTCATCACTCTGTACAACCGATTTTTCAGTTCTTTGTACGTTATTGTAAGTGGGACAATTATTCCTTTCAGCTCACTGCCGACATACGAATTTGTGTTGTCTTCCCACGTACCACCAAATCTTATGAATAAACTTTTACCAATCTCCATCCTGCATTAGAAGGGGACAAATACATACATGCATTTTAGATTATCGAACAAAACATGTAGGCCACAGAGTCCTCAAACGGTATCTATTTAAAACGTACCTGTCTAGTTCAATGAGTGTGGGATAGTTAAAAAAAAAACATGACAGGGAATGTTGGGAAAAGTCTGATGTATTAATCATCAGAATAGTTAATTTAACACGTGAATACACATTAAAGGTTGTGAGAGAGTGCTTACAGTGTGATAAGGAAGTGTAATGCAATGAATGTCCTTCTGATGCTTCAACAACCGAGCAAGGAGGAGGAGAAGAAGAAGAAGATGAACTTAATGCTAGGCAGTGGGGGAAGGGGGGGAGACATGGGTTAATGAGAACGATTTTTTTTTTCATATTGGGAAAATTGTCTGACAAAATAAAATAAAATGAATGCGAGTGGATTGGTGAATGACATGTTACCATTACACTCTGTCATGCAGTTCAATAAGCCACATCGCATTAAATGCATCTGACGACGTGTGTGAAAAGAAAAGAAGTAGAAGCGACTGTGAATAAAAAACGATATCGAGAGCGAGAATGATCGTGATCATGCGCTGTAACGACAATATCGAGAAAGCGCGCGTCGAGAGGGGACATAACGAAATCGAGATCATGTCAGATCGGGATCGAGTTAGATTGAGAGCGATAACGATTTACTTCGATATCGAGTTAAATCGAGATCGAGAGTGAATAACATCGAGAACGATTTTGATCGAGTTAGCGAGAGGGTTAGATCGAGTTAAATCGAGATCGAGAGTGAATAACATCGAGAGCGATTTTGATCGCGTTAGTTCGGGTTAGATCGAGTAAGATCGAGATTGAGAGTGGATAACATCGAGAGCGATTTTGATCGAGTTAGTTCGAGTTAGATCGAGTAAAATCGAGATTGAGAGTGGATAACATCGAGGGCGATTTTGATCGAGTTAGTTCGGGTTAGATCGAGTAAGATCGAGATCGAGAGTGGATAACATCGAGAGCGATTTACATCGAGAGCGAGCTTCTAAGGTGCAATGGAAAAAAAATTGGGTTCATTCAAAGTAAGGTTCATTATGCCAAAGTTGTGTCGCATACTGCCTTCTAATGTGCGACACTTCAGCCTGAACAAGAGTTTCTAAACTATTACCCGACACAAGATATTCCAAAAATTTACATGCAAAAATACCACAGTCTATACTACCTTTCTGCCTCGTGTCGGTCGTAGGATGGTATACACGCCACGAAGTCTTCTTCAGCTTGCAATCGGTCGTATCCATCAGCCCACATGCGTACAAAAGCGATGGTATTGTATGACTCAACGGCCGTATGTCTGTCATCAACTTCGACGTGGAAATGTGGCCTGGCAATGGGTCGTATACAAAAATCTCGGACTGGGTCATATCTATCGCAACCAGAACCCAGTGATCCCTGATACAGAGCGGGCTGTACACTACGTCGACGTCCACCCAGGATGGAATGAAATCTTCCACGTGACCCAGCACGACATCCATGCACTCCTTATACTCGTCCCAAGCATTGCTCGTGTCCTAGACGACCTTCCCCTTGATTCGTGCGTAGGGACCACCTGCTGCGGCAATAACTTGCTGCATAACAGCAACATCACACACACAACGCAATCAACATTAGATTCGTCGAAACACAAATATTATGCGTGTATGAATGAACTACCTATCTTACCATTTGTAGTGGGTCCAGGACAGAAAACTTATGAACGCACAGGTGCGGTCGACTACCGAGCTTCCTCATAATGAAATATAGAATGGCAGCAGCTTCCTGCACTCACGAGAGCAGATATGTTTGGTGAAACACAGTGCAGTAATGGGCATAGGGTAATGGGATGTGTTGTATCACTGACCCGTCTACGTCGATACCGTAATAATAATAATAATTTTTAAAATCCCAATAGTAGTAGCTTATGGTGGTTGTTTTGTTTAAGCTACTAAAAAAAACTTTTTGTAATGGGATGGATGGATGGAGCCCCTGTTTGCTACTTTAATGAATCAATTATTATTTTTGTTGTTACTGCTTTCTTTCTCAATATCCTACAGTCTTCTTTCTCTTACACGTTCATTCTCGTTCGTGATAATTTTCGTTGATTTTCGTTGTACTTCTAAAATTTATTTATCCTTATTGTCATCACGGTCGCTTACTTATTACTATTTCTTCCACATTATTATATATCCACTTATATGGTGCTGTTAATCGTTCATGATGACGTCTCATTTTCGTTCAAGCTCATTCTCGTTCAAGCTTATTCACGATCTTTTTCGTTATCTGTTTTGCACTCTCGCTGCTATTTTCCACTACACCCGTTTATTCTCAATAGACTGAAATTGAATAAGTATAAAAAAAATAAATAGATGCAGCCTTTAATTTAAAGAACATCAACCAACAATTGAAAGAATTAAATTTCACGTCTTTTCATCTCTCTCGCTCTCGTTCATGCACGCTCTCGATCAAGCCCATGCACGCTCTAGATGTACGCTCTCGATCTCGATCACGATCAACCTCATGCACGCTCTCGTTGTACGCTCTCGATCTCGATCACGATCAACCTTATTCTCGCTGTACGCTCTCGATCAAGCTCATGCACGCTCTCGATCTCGATCAGATCTCGCTCTCGCTCATGAACGCTTTTGATCTCCCTCTCGCTAATGAACGATCTCGATCTATAACATACTCCAAGTAGCTATCCATATCCATTTAACGCGCTAACGATCTCCTTCTTCTTGCCTTCACGCCCTGTCTGTCAGCTTCTCTCCCTCCACGTCTAAAAATCAACAACCCAGTAAACAAACAAATAAATAACTTATATGCGAACAAGCCCAACGAAACATTTCAAAACAAAGACCGATGGATAATGAAGTTTGAGCATCGACAGTCAGTGGCATGTAGATGACAAAAGCAAAACAACCCTAATAGTGAGAGAGAAATGGAAGACCAATAGATGCTGGAGTTTAAGCATCGAGAGTTGCCTGTAGATGAGAGAAGCAAAACAAGGGAAAAAAATAATGAGAGAGAAATGAAGCGTTTTCAAGTAAGGGAGGAGGGAAAATAAAAATTTGGTATATTAGGCCCCAAGAAGGGGGAGGAGGGAAAACTAAAATTTGGTATCCAAAGTAAGGAGGGGCATTGGAGGTCATTTGGCAAAGGGCGATTAAAAAACTTAAAAGGCCCCTGCAGAGGCTTATTTTGTCAATTTTCCCGTAGACGTTGGAGATGATTTCCACCGAAGCTAGCCACTATATGTTCTTAATTTTGAATATTTTCGATTGTTTAGATGGTTTTATTTTATCTCGTTTCAGTGACATAAAATCTTATTAACCTATACTTTTAAACTTTGCCAACTTGCATTGGATATAAGAAAAATTTTGAATTTTTTAGATTTAGCAGTAAATTTATGAAAAAATCTCTATATTATTAGTATCTCCATGATAGTATGATATTGTACGTGACTTTGCTTTTGGTTTCATCCAAAATATCTCATACCAATAAAGATAATTGTGCTGTTTTATATATCATGGATCACTTTCTTTCTTCGTCAATATGGGATTTTGTTTGTACTCTTTACAAACTCAACTCAACGTAGATTTAATAATGAGAAAAATAAGTCTCAATATCAAATAATTGATATACATGGAACGGTGGGGAGGGGTCTTGGAACATTTGTTTTTAGTCTATGAGTGTTCGGGCCAATTTACGTGTACTTAGACTAATTTCACGGACAATCCGTTGAGAGGTCTTGGAACATGTTGGCAACAAAATACATGTATGCTGCCAGAAGGAAGATGTAAATGTAGCTTTAGCAACAAAACAGGTTTAAGTTGAAATTAGTTTGTGACGTAATTGATTACTGCTGCAGAAATTGCAATGAAAGGGTGAAAATGTTAAAATTTTTGCAACACTTGTGTTTTTGTTGCTACCAAAAACGTCGCTAATTCTCACAACATTCCCTGTCTACGTTGTCATAGTTCTACAGATACTCTTATCTAGCGAACCTCGTCCCGGCGGCGAAGTTGTTTTCGTCAATAAAAAGTAAATAGCGACATTTTAAGAATTTTAGTGAAGTCACTAAAAGTGATAATTCTAATAGTGTAATAGCGATATTCCATTAGTGAAGATATGTTATTCTAATTTTTTTGTCCACTCATTTAAAAATGTCAAACAACATAATCTAATCACCCAATTAACTGTCACGTCATTTTCTCGAGTCAAATGAGCTCATTGATTATTTTGAACCATTTTTCAAACTTCAAATATTAAAATGTCCCTTTTAAAACTTCAGCAGTCAAACGAACACTAACTTTAAATCTTAGGAACCAAAAACTATATTTTACTCAAAAATATGATCAATAAATGGAATAAAAAGACTTTTAAAAAATTTTTAAAAATAAAAAGAAAAAAGGGAAATAGACTTTTAGTTCATGTTTGATTAACACGTTTCTACAAATGTAGAAAATATATTTTCCGAATCAAATTTTGGCTGAAATGGATGCAAAAAATAGTTACAGATTTTTCTGAAACATTAAAATTTAACATAATTATCTGTATGTCTTTGCTATTTTTATTATTTTAGGCTTTCAATTTATTTAATATTAATTTTGGGTTCTATTGTGAAATATTTATCAATTCTATTAGGTAAGAGGTTGGCTTTGAGACATCTTCGAGCCTAAAACAGATTTTATGAAACATATATTTTGTGACTGCAGAATGATAAAGTGGCAAATAAATATTTATATATCGTAATCTAGTTCAATTGGTTAAGGCATGCATTTCCAACCAAAAGATCGTGTGTTCAAACTCTCACTATATATGTATATTAAAAGTCGTGACAATTTGATAATGTAGCAAAATATATGTTTAGTCATAGTGCGAACCTGAGTCTATCTTCGACCAAAAGGTCGTTTGTTCAAACTCCCACCCATCTGTCATTACGATAACTCTTCCTATTATTCTATTCTTCGACGGGTTGTAAATTTTATAATTATTAGTACTTTATAGGACAAATCCTCAATTATATACTTTCGGGACAGTAGCTCTTACACAACTATTATATATTTTTTTCAAAATTCAAATACAAGCCCTGAATTTCTTGCCTTGAGAAATTAAGTGTTCATTTTGTAACTTTTCCGATTATTGTTTCATTTTTCTCGTTTCTCTTTTTTTTTTCTTATTTAATAAATAGAAACTAAAGTGTGTTTGGTAATTATTTATTGTTTCTTGTTATTTCTCTATTATTACTGAACAAAAAAAACATAAACATTTCTTCTTTTTCCTTCTTTAAATTTTTAAATTAAAAAAATAAGTAAATTTTTTTATATGAAAACTAATTTTTAAAATTAAATATTCAAAACTGTTTTTATCTTACATTTATTTTTAATATTTATTATGTTTTTGTAAAGAAAGAAAATTGAAACCATATCAGAAACATGATTTTGTTGTTTCCAAAATTTGTACGTTACTTAAAATGAGAAACAAGAATAAATAACTACCAAATGCTTATGAGCAATGAAATATTACCAAATGAATCCAAAAAGTCCATAACTTCTAACAATTACCTAAAAATGTCATTAAAATTTTTTTTTAAGATGTGGAGCTACGAATTTGAACTCACAGACAGTTTAGTCGAAGATAGGTACCTTAACTAGTTGATCTATGCTCATGTTGACATTAAAAGACTAATTTACTACTTGGACAATATTAACATGTGTAATAAATATAAACCTATAAATTGCATAGAATTACCGTAACTTTAAAATTTTGGTGCTAGAATATATGTTTGTTTTATAAATTTCATGGTAATACAATTTGACTGGAAACTTTGGTGCACAGTAGAGTTAATATAAGTATTTTTAGAAAAGAAAAAAAAAAGAAGTTAAATGCTAAATATAAAAATACTTTTTAAGTACTAATTTTTATCTGTTTTTATAGTTACTCAAATAACTTTTGGTTATCTGAAATATTTTAAAAATACTATTAATGGGTCCAAAGCACTTTTTTTATCTTTCAAAAAAAAATAAAAAAACACTTTATACTCTTACTTTTCTTTAATAATAATAATAAAATAATGATAATAATAATATTGGGTAAATTGTTACACGAGGATCCATATTTAATTATGACGAACCCCAAGCGAGTCTTTTCATCTCGTTCGGGGCGGTAGTATGTTTGGGCCTCGGGCGTCGGCGTCGGTCGTGGGCAGGATGGGCAGTTGGCAGAGCGCACGTCGGAATGCACGATGCCGATTGTCGATGCCTCCCACGCCCCAACGGCTTCCAACCGGATCGGAACGGATTTGGCACACACTGGCCTTCCGTGCACACCGTCGTGCAGATGGCTTAAATCCAAGTCCTTGGCATCTATCGTCGCGACGCTACGGTTGTTGATAAACATCGGGGCCGCGAGTTTCTTTTTATGTTAGAGACTACATCGTTATACATAATTAAAGTATTATATAATAAAGTTGGAAAATAAATATAGTTCCAAAATTTGGACTCATTGTTACTAAAATTCGGCTCAAATTTTAAGCTGACGATTTAAAACTAAATTCTAACCATTTTTGCTTTTCTTAATAGATACATTTTCTTGTAATACACAAATTTGCCTTGAATATTTGTACTGAACTAATATATTTTTTGTTTATTAATAGTTTCAGTTTTTTAATTAAAAAAAAAAAAACTAATAGTGTAACTACTCCCATATATATGTTTTGGTTTGGAAGGATCAATTTTTTAAACTAGTGATCTGTATGTAATGGATATGCAAAATTTGAATTCATTCTCCTGAAATGAATAATAACAATCTCACCATTAAAACAATTTACAATATAATTAACCAAAATAATGTGATTAAAAAACTAACCTAGTACTACTTTTGCCAATAAATCTATGTAATGACACAAAATATATATGTATATATATTTGTGAATAAACAGCATAAGATTAATAAGAATTAAGCACAACCCATATTGGATGAGGCCAAACAAATGGATCTGAAGGATCATCATGCCATAAACATCGACGACTTCTATCTGTCATGTCAAAAACACCAAAATCGTAGCAAGCATGGGAACCTATAACTTGAGCTGGTTCCTTTTCGTGATCAAATGTATAATAAATATGATTACCTCTTAACTTGGGACAACTTTTGGATGAGATACAGATGGAAGTATTTAACCCCAAAAAAATAGTACAACCATCCAAGTTCTCAATCTTGAGCCATCCCTCGGAATCAAACTTGAATAAATTGAATCCAATTGTCTTGTAACCGTAGCATCTCCGACCTCTATTAAAAAGAGCCATGTACTTTGAAAGCCTTTCAACCATCAACATATCACCATTTGTTTCAACCAAATACAACTTAGATGTCACCTCCAACTTAGGTCGTTTTAAGGGCAAATTTACTAGCTGGGTCGGAGTGCCGTCGATGGAACAAACCCCTAGGTCTCCAAGAACATTTACTGCATAAATTTTTCCGTCAAAATATATGCAATCATGAAAATTATTCAATGATGTAGAAATTGCAGTCCATTTATCATCGCCAAACTTCGTAAAAGCCAACTTGTCGGATGAATCATATATGGCGACAGCCATAAAATCATTTGAAGGGGCGAGAGAGGACAAAACAATTTTCCTTATATATTCACCATGGACACGAGCTCGACTTTTGGTATTGATCTTATCCATAGGACGAAGAAGAGTATACTCTTCTCCTTGATTATTAGGGTCATACCCTATGATGCCAGGAAATGAAGATATGGGAGGGAGTTGGAGTTGAGACTTGGTAAGAGGATTCAAGAGTTGCAATGTCAAACCATTGTCCAAAGTCACTAACCAACCTTTGGAAGAGCCAATGTATTTTTGATTGGTAAGTTGAGGCAACTCCAAGTAGTAAACTTGTTGGTTTAAAACATTGTAGAAACCTCGAAGGTTGTCATTGTGAGGATGGTAGGGAATCATGAGGCATGGGATGTTGTAGTACGAGTGTCGGGGTTGCCTCGGCAAAACGCGCCCCCACGATCGACGAACTGCTCGAAATCGAACGTAATCGGTGTACGCATCTAAATAATGTGCAACTTGGAGTAGGAGATCAGTAGGAAGATCGGTCCAATCGGCCATGTCTTAGTTCAAAGGGGGAGAAGATTGTGTGAGGAACGGAGAGGGAGAGGGAAAAGTAAAAGAAAGAAGAAAAAACAAACCATTAAATAAGAATCCAATTACAAATCCTCTACCAATTACGACTCTCAATTAACAATTCCTTCCCCCACTCGAATTCCGATGGATTGCAGATTTTATCTTTAAATTTTATTTTAAAAGTTGTATTTCATAAATCTCAATTTAAAAAAGTGTTCGATAAATCGATACTTTTCCATAATTATTCACAAACTTTTGAATTTTTGGCCAAATTTCAAAAACAAATAAAACAATTATTTTTAGTTTTCAAAATTTTGTTTAAATTTTAAGAACCTTTTTAATGGGAAAAAACAAGGAAATAAATGGTTAAAATAATATTTACAAACTTAATTTAAAAAAAAATGCATATCCAAGGAATTGGAAATCAGAGAGATAGTTTCCCATAAACATTTATGTAAAAAATTTTGATGTTACACGACTAATAGGTAAACTCTAAAAATTTTCAATATTTCATGTAATAGATTTTTGACTTATGCCAAAGCGAGCATAGTTAAATTTGGACATAAATTTAATGAAGAAACTTTTTAAAATTTAGAAATCTATTATACAATATTTATAATGGTAATTGTAGTTGGTAGCAAAAATAATTCATATATTTCAAAAAATGTCACTAACTTTTCAAAATTTCAAATATAGCAAAATACTTGAATTTTTATTTTCGGAATTTTTATTATTTCGATTTTACCCTTACGATATATGATATAAATTCAACTATATGTATATCTGATATAAATCCAATGTACATCTGTATCTGATATGCACCCAATATATATCCGACGATAGGGATGTATTTCTGATATACATCGATGTACCACCTGATAATCCTGATATACATTATCAGATGTACCCATGATATACATCATCAGATGTATTTATTATACCTCTAATTATATATATATATGATGCACCTCTAATTTACAATAACTAAATATATTTGCAACTGATATACTAAATAAAAGGTATATCAAATGTTTAATTTTTAATGGTATATCAACTATTATTTTTAGTGGTATTTCAAATGTTAAATTCTAGTTTACCATTGCAATTTATTGATTAATATACTAATATTATCAATAATGTTGATTAATTACTATATCACTACTAGTTATTTTATATTAATATTAATTAGATACTAAATATAAATGATATCAACAATTTAAATTTATAAAATATATCAGATTTCTAACTCAGTTTGTTTTTTTGCTGTGCATGATCCACATAAACCTTTTAACAATAACTTTATGTTGAAATTTTGCACCATTTTTTCATATGGAAAAACAATTGGATATAATTGTAACGCTCAGGGCTGGAATCCTGATCCACATAAACCTTTTAACAATAACTTTATATTAAAAAAAAATTTGCACCATTATTTTCATATGAAAAAACAATTGGATATAATTGTAACGCTCCAGGCCCGGAATCCTGATCCACATAAACCTTTTAACAATAACTTTATGTTTAAATTTTTTTTTGCACCATTGGATATAATTGTAACGCTCCGGCCCGAGATCCTAATCCACATAAACCTTTTAACAATAACTTTATATTAAATTTTTTTTTTTCACCATTGTTTTCATATGAAAAAAACAATCGAATAAAATTATATCGCCCTAGGCCCTGAATCCTGATCCACATAAACCTTTTAACAATAACTTTATATTAAAAAAAAAAAATTTTTTGCACCATTGTTTTCATATGAAACAAACAATTAGATATAATTGTAACGCTCCAGGTCCGAAATCCTAATCCACATAAATCTTTTATAACTTTATATTTAATTTTTTTTTGCACCATTGTTTTCATATGAAAAAAACAATTGGATAAAATTGTAACGCCCAGGCCCTGAATCCAGATTCGTCACCTCTTTACACCGGCATTCCCCTACATCGTCTGGGACCTGACCGCGCCACTATCTTGTCCCCACTCACATGTTTGCATTCTTAACTTTGGAGTTCTTACGATTGAGTTACCGAAAAAGAATGTGCACTTTGTTAGTATAAACAGTGACTATCAATTCTTTTAAACCTTTCTTGATCATTTTTTCATGATCTCAGGATCCATCTCATTCGGAAATGGTTGCTATTTTGCTTATTTTACTAAATATTCTTGTCATATTTACGACTGCCCCTATTTATAAAGTTAAAGACTCTTGATTTTCGAAATCCAAAGATGACACTTAGAATTTAACCTATTTTATTTAAACCATTCAACATGATTTGAATTCCGTCTAAAAAACATAATTTGAATTCGTTGGATCATTTGTAATGTTTTATAAATGCAATAGAATCATGGTGGGCAATTTGACCTTAAATTGGGGGTTTTTGGGCTGAATAGCCTTTCTAATGCTAGTATAAAATGTGGTCGCTCTCTCCATTTTTATGTTTTGTAAACATTTGCTGGTATCATCCAATAAATCAAATGACCATTATGCCCCTCCACTACTTGAGTTAAATTTTACTTTCTCTCCCTCATTTTCATTTAATCTGATTTTCTTTCTCCTTCTCTTTCTTCTCATTCTTCATCTTCTTCTCTCCCTCATCTCTCTTCGTGTTTCTTATCTCTCTCCCCTCTCCCTCAAACTTTCTCTATCTTCAACGAAAAAATGAAAGAAACGGTCGGGCTTTTTCCGTCATTCAAAGAATATCGCAAGCATAAAGTAAATCTTGTTCACAATCTAGGATCGAAAAAGAGGAGGTGGTTTCCCGATGCAAGTATAGAACATTATTGTTTATGAAAGACGTTGTTGCCGCCCGGAATGCCTTCGTGGAGAGAACAACAAAACGAGAAGGGAGAGAACAACAAAACGAGAAGAGAGAGAGGGAGAAAAGCGAGAAAGAGAACAAGAGAGGAGAGAGAGCGAGAAAGAGAACGAGAGGAAGAGGAGAGAGAGCGACAAAGAGAGCATACAAGCGGGAGAAAAAAATCCAAATTTTGAAATGATGAATCTTTTTAATGTGAGAATCAATTACCAAATCAACAAAAATCCTCCTAGCTTAATCTTCCAATAAGAGAATCCACGCAAATATTTTCAAAAAAGGAAAAAAATTCACGTATATCAACTTAAATACTCCACATAAATGCACTGATTTAAAAAAAAAAACTGAAATTGCTATCCCCACTAATTAAAAAAAAACTGAAACTGAAACTGTAATCCCGGTCTGAGATAGCACAATCCCGGACCGGGATTGGACTGGGATTGCAGTTTCAGTTTCAGTTTTTTTTAATTAGTGGGGATAGCAGTTTCAGTATTTTTTTTTTGAAAGAAAAGACGAAGAAGAAGAGGTCAAACCCATCTGGAATACGTGAAATTAATTTCTATTTTCATTATGGATTTTCTTCAATATTATAGATTTTTTAAGAAAATAAAAGATTGGGAAAATGAAGTAGTTTGCAAAACTTTTTTTCTTTTTAAAAGAGAATTTTCAAATGAATCCCCCCAAATCAACCTTTATTTTCTCATTTTTTATATATAATTTATTAAATCTAACCTACTAAAATGATTTGCCTTTTGTGTAACTCTAATGGTAGACCTCACAAAATCATCTTTCCATTTTTTTTTAATTTTACAAAATATTTCTAAAATATTAAAATTTTAAAGTAAATAGTTTCAGTTTTTTTTTTTAAATGTCTGTATTTATGTGTAGCATTTAAGTTGATTTACGAGAATTTTTTTTCCCTTTTTTGAAAAGATTTGCATAAATTCTGTTATTGGAAGATTAAAGGATTTTTATTGATTTGATAATTGATTCTCACATTAAAAAGTATTATTTCAGTTTTGAAAACTTTGAAAACTCATTTCAAACGTTTTCAAAATTAAGCAGTCACATTTGTATGTTTTCCCTCTCTCGCCTCTCTTTCTCCTCCCTCGTTTTCATTTTCTCGCTCTCTCTCCTCTCTCGTTCTCTTTCTCCTCTCTCGTTTTTGTTTTCTCTCTCCTCTCTCGTTCTCTTTCTGGTTTTTCTCCCTCTCCCTCTTCTCGTTTTCTTGTTCTCTCCCTTCTCGTTTTGTTGTTCTCTCTGCGAAGGCATTCCGGGCGGCAACGATCTCTTTCATAAACAATTTTCTATCCTTACATGGGGAAACCACCTCCACTTTACGTTTGCGATGTTCTTCGAATGACGGAAAAAGCGAGACGGTTTCTTTCATTTCTTCGTTGAAGATAGAGAAAGTTTGAGGAGAGAGAAGAGAGAGAAGGAACACGAAGAGAGATGAAGGAGAGAAGGAGATGAAGAACAAAAAGAAAGAGAAGGAGAGAGAAAATCATATTCAAATGAAAAAGAGGGAGGGAAAGTAAAAATTTAAGTGGGGGGCATGATTTATTGGATGGTGTCAGCAAATGTCTACAAAACATAAAAATAAGGAGAGAGGCCACATTTCATAATTGTGTAATAAAATCATTAAAATAATGTAAATAAAATAAATCATTAGAAAACTAATGATGACCAAAATTAAGGGTAAAACCTCAGCGATAATTGACATAGATTTGTTTAGAGGTGTTCAAGGAACTCGACAACCCGACGAACCCAACCCAACCCGACCGGGTTGGGTTGAGTCTCGAGTTACCCTTGAAAATCTCGGGTCAACCCGATCCTGTTGGATCGTTATGACAACCCTAGAGGGGTGAATAGGGTTTAATGAAACTTTTTACTACGGTGGGCCAAAATTAAACAATTATGTAAATTTTTTAGAAACAATTAATTTTAACACAAAATTAAACAACAAATTAGAAATACAAACACCTTAATTAATTTCATCACCCAAATAATTCAAATATAAATATTGACCATTAAACATGATTAACAAATTCGAACAATTAATTTCATGCAATTTATAATAAAGAAAATTAATTGCAAAAATTAGAAACTTTGACTCTTTCCATGGTAGGAGTCAAACCAATATAAAGCCTTTTTTTTCGGTAGCAAGAAGAAACCCGATCATTTCCACGGTTCAGGATCAAACCGTTACAACGCTCTTTTTCGGGCTCAGCAACCCTTACAAAAGATATGGAAATCTAAGAACAATCTCACAAACTCTCTAAAAAGAGTGGATACACACATTTTCGTTCACAATTTTATGTAAGAAAAATTCTTACAAAATAAAGTCCACAAATGACTTAGAGAAAATAAAATTAGAATCATAAATATCTCTCAAATAAAATCTCCCTCAATAATATAAAACAAAAATTGAAGCTTCGAGGAGAGATTAACAATGTAGAAATTGGAGAGAAAATTGGGAGAGAATAAGTTGTTCAAAAATTTGGAAGAAAGAATAGTTTAAATAGAAGGAAAAAGTTGGGAAGAAATTTGAAATCCAAATTAAATTTGGACAATTGAATTTGAAATGATTAGGGATGAAAGGTTGAGATTTAATATAATAATAATAATAATAATAAATTTATATATATCTCCGACGCTCTTTTCTTTCATTTCATTTTTTTTTAATCAGTTAGATTTGACTTATTTTTTTATTTAATATATGTATATATATTATTTTTACATGTTACATCAAGAGTAACATTTGTTTGTTTTTCTTTTTTCCATTTCTTCTCTTCTTTTCTTTTTATTTCCCATTTCTTTTAAGTAAATACATCACGCCACGTATCATTATTTCATTGGTTCGCTTCGTTAATTTAGCCGCCACGTCATCCTCTCGAAAATTTATCATTTCAACCTCATTTGACTGTAACTCCTCCGTTAGAGCTCTAATTTGAGTAATCTAATAGTCGTTGGAATCGTTGTTTCGATCTCTATGCTGTGGATACTTCAAAACACTAAAATTGTCAAATAACAAAATTGAGTTCGTTATCATCAAAACATTAATTAATTAATTAATTAAAATTAATTAATTTGAGATTAAGGGTCAAAAAGCCAACAGACCTGACCCGAGATTATAGTTTTTTTTACTAATATTACACATATATAATAAATTAATAATTATTAACTAAAATCTTATTTTTTATATTCAATCTCATCTATCCATTTCATTAAATCTCAACCATGGAGTTTAGGTTTCAATTCAATCCTCTCCATTTTGAATATTTGATTCTCTCTCTTTTCTAACATTTTTAATTTCATCTTGTTGAATTAGGGCTTACATGTTGGTTTCAATTTGAATTTGGACTTTAGATAAACTTTGGATAATATAAAATTTTAAAATTTGTATTAAATTAAGACTTACATGTTAATTTCAATTAGGATTTGAATTTGTGCTTAAATTAAGATTTTAATTTTTCTATATTTTTCTTGGTCAATGTTATAAACAAAACAAAAGTAAATTAATTAATCAATTAAAAAAAAAAGCCCGGCAACCCAACCCGACCCAACTCGAATTTATTGGGTTGGGTTGGGTTGGATTGACCATCGTTTTACAACTCGACGGTTCCCGTAAATTCCCAACCCGTAATTCGGGTTGGTCCCAAAAATACCCGTCAACCCGACCCAATCCAACCCGTGAACACCCTTGGATTTGTTTCCATTTTAAAATAATATACAAATATGACTTTTGATTTACTTTTTTAAGAGAGAAACTTTTAATTATATTTTCAAAAATTTTTTTGAAATAAAATTTAATCTGACTTCTTATATTTAAATTATAAATAGTTAATGGGCGTTCTTCAAACATATTCCACATAAAGTTAATAGAAGTAATTATATAAATAGCACAAAATAACTATCTTGTGCTATACATAAATAAAATTATATATTTTCTTGTAGGAGACAAAAAAATTATATATCATTTTAAATATTAGCAATATTTAAGAAAATACCAAGTCTGCTTTCTCTATTTCCAGCACCACCGTGCCGCCCCGACGCCACCTCCCTCGCCCTCACCGCCGCCGCTCCAACCGTCGCGCCGCCATTACCTCTTCTCGTCGAAATTTTCGCGTCGCTCCCAAATCTTCTACATCTCTCGATTTCAGGTTAGTAAAGTTGAGTTCAGTGCTACTTTTTTCATTAATTCACGCTGCAGAGTTCAGACGTCTAGAAGCCGATTATCTTAATCCAACAATATCGATTCCGCAGGCATTGTTGAGAAGTTGTCTGAGTTGAAGTTGAAGGATTAGACTACAGTGCCATGGCCATCGACTGCCTTGTCCTTGGTAATCCACTTGTTCATCATCATGATCATATTTATTCTTTTTCTAATTCCGTTTTCCAATTCTGTTCTTAATCTTCTTCTTCTTTAGGCGCTGGGCAAGAAGTTGGGAAGAGTTGTGTGGTCGTGACAATCAATGGGAAGCGGATTATGTTCGATTGCGGCATGCACATGGGCTATCTTGACCATCGTCGATATCCCGATTTCTCTCGCATCTCTACTTCATGCGACTTCAATACTGCTCTCTCTTGTGTCATCATCACACACTTGTATGTATATTTCCTTCCGTAGTTATCGACAAATTTGTGTTACATTACATTACGTTACTGTCTTTTTATTTGCTTTTCTCTGCTATTTTGCAGTCATTTGGACCATATAGGTGCTCTTCCATACTTCACTGAAGTTTGCGGCTATAATGGACCCATTTACATGACGGTTAAGTTCATATAATACCCATGCGTACAAAGTGTTTGTCTTTTGGGGTTTTACCATGCTTCACGTGGGATTGTTTCTTCAAAGTTTTGAATTGATTTATTGCTTTCTTTCGTAGATCTAAATTTAAAGTTAGCAAAAATCTTTGGACTCTTTAGTCCTACAATTGAAGTATATTGTCTATTTTGTTTTCTTTCATGTTGATATTGGTATTAAAGCTGTCTATCTACTTCCCTTTGGCTGCAGTATCCAACAATGGCATTGGCTCCTTTAATGTTGGAGGACTATCGAAAAGTGATGGTTGACCGAAGGGGTGAAGCGGAGCAATTTACTAACGATCATATTATAGAGTGCATGAAAAAAGGTATCTGAATTATGTCAAGAACTTCAGCAGTATGCAACTCATCCCTAAAAATTACATATTACTTGCTTTTTGTCCTAGCTTCTTCTTCTTCTTCTTCTTCTTCTTCTTTGTCCTATCTTCTCATCCTAGCTGTTTCTTCTTCTTCTTTATAGTTTCTCACCCTAGCTTCTTCTTCTTAATTTGTCAAAAGGGTTGATGAGAGAGATCCACTCTTGAACTTCAAGGTCATTAAGAAGAGATATCTTCTAAAGTTATGATTTTGAGCGCTTGTGGGAGTTGTTCCACTTGGTTGATGGTGTGATTCAAGTATCATTAAAGGGAGTGGGATTTGATTGGATAGTTTAGACGGTATAAGTCCTTAAATCTTTTTAAAAGTTCATAAATAACTAGGAGAATAGGTTTTAACCAATTCATTGTGTCATTCAATTATTTATCTTTTTTTTTAATATCCGTGAGTGTTCGGGTTAGCTTATCCTAATCTTGAGGGACAGTTACTTGACTCTACAACATTAGTTGTCAGAAAACTCGATAGAATTTTGATACTGTAGCCTGTAGGTAGGTGGTCACCATGGGGGTTTGAACCCATTTGCCCGTAGTCTATTTACTCATTTCACTTGCTCCAATGACTACTAGACCTAACCTATGGTGGTCATTAAGCCCATTGGTACTACTAGACCTAACCTATGGTGGTCATTAAGCCCATTGGTACGCCCTTCAATTATTAAAGCTATTCCGTGCTTTTTGTGTTCATTCATAAACTCACAAGGAGACATATAAAGTTGGGAGGACTTACATGAAGTGCTTACTTATGTATGATAGTGATGTTGTAGGATGATCTTTTTTCCTTGCCAACTGAATTCATAAGTGTTATCTCTACTTCTGTGAATGACTGAAACATCAACGATCAAAGTGCCATGGTTCACGGAGGGGGATGTTACACACATCCATGTCGATTATCTCACATACAATTTGATCTTTGTAATGTCTTCTGATGGACAATAGGATAATAAATATGTGATAGTTACTTCATTTCCTTTCTTTTCCCATCCAATTTTGTAGGGATTTGGGTGAGGTTCCATTTTTAACTCAAGTGCCTTCACCAATGGCTTGGATACTATGCTCTTACAACTTCTGGTTCCATATAAATGAGAATTGTCACATACCTCATTGAGTTGTATAGTTAGCTGTTTTTAGGGGTATGATTTCTGGTCTTGGTTTATTTGACCTTGCTTTGGATCTTCTGCCTGATCCCTAATACTTTCAGATTTAGATTTCTTGTCCAACCCTCAGTTTTGCGTTTATTTCTTTATTTGGCAAAACTTTTTATTTTTCTTGATTTCTTTCTACCTAGCAAACATGATGTAGAAAGAGAAACCACTAACTGAATATGGCAAAATGCTAATTTATGAGATCTTCACTCTTCGTGCTGAATTACTTGTTCATCATTTATGTGAGCACCCATTTGCATCATTTGATGAATTGTACTTGCTCAGATTGAGTTTTAGGCTGCATCATTGGTAGTTGTGTATGGCTTAACAATTGGGTACAATTTTTATGTATATGACATGCATAAATTGTTCTGTCATTCCTTTTCATGCATAAATTGTTCTGTCATTCCTTTTCTTTTGTATCTTAAGATTTGCCATTGTTGATTTTGATTCACCTGCAGTTATACCTGTGGATTTGAAGCAGACTATACAGGTCGATGAAGATCTTCAAATTCGTGCTTTCTATGCTGGACATGTAAAGCCTGGTTTGATATATCTAGTATTCTTATTTTGCATCTCCTAGTATAACTTCGTTTGGAGCTGGCTGACAGTCTTCCTCAATCCTCATGGGTGGTAGTCACTAGTCATGTTGTAGGTGTTGTTGCTAAATTTCATTCTTGTTTCAATATTAAACTTGACTTTCATATTGTTGTTAAGTCTCTCTCTCTCTCCCCGACGATCTATACACTAATTTACATGCTGTACAGTAACTTTAGCAACATTTTGATTGATTTAGATTGGAGGGTATTTGTCTAACCTCCTAGGTAGAGGACACCTCTCCCCTCTGCCCTTAAGCTGTATTCCCTTTTTGGTTTTAATTGATATTCTCAAATTTTTATTTAAAAAAAAAAATTCAAATGCACGAGCTTCAAAATTCTCCTGTGTTCCGATTTGAAATGGGTCAATGATGAATTTTTTTCTCTGCTGGTTTCTTTCTTTGTTTTTTTTTTCCCCTCAAGTTTCTTTTTCTCAAGCTTTCCTTTCCATTATTTTTTTCCTCCGGTTAGCATGAAGATCAAGATGCTCAATGAACTATTTCAAATCAAACAAAATACGTAATCCTGAAGCCTGCGCTTTCTTAGGAATTCTATTCAGTTTCCTAGAATTTTTATAGGTGAATGTAAGCTCATATGTTGGACATAAGGTATTCATTTAACAAGAAGTAAATAGACATAAATGAGAGGGATAACATTGCTAAGGACGTGGTATTTTGAGTTTGACATATCAACATACCAAATTTCGGCCAATGTGACAAACAGGTGATAGTTTGGATTAGAAATCATAACTTATTAGTTTTCTCTGCTTTTTAAATGGAAAAGTCTTTACATATCAGTTTTTTTTAATAAAATATGGGCATGCAGGAATCCAGTTATTAGTTGCTATATATATGCATCTAATATCAATCTTCTATTTTGCAAATCGTGGACCCCCATACTTTGTCATTCCTCTATCCCCAGCTTAAATGTAATTCACCTGCATACACATTTACTATGGCCTAGAGTTGTAAACATAGTTCTTAATATTGCTGTCAATTGTGTCTTCTATTGGTGTTTGCTTCAATTCTGCTTAAAGCTCTTTCTTATTGCTTATCCTGAAATTTTCTCCATCAACACTTCAACCAGTAACTGTGGAATGTGCATATTTATATTTTTATCATGTTCTTAAGGTTTTAGGAGCTGCCATGTTTTATGCTAAAGTTGGAGATGCTGCTATGGTATACACAGGAGACTATAATATGACACCTGATAGACATCTTGGAGCAGCTCAAATCGATCGAATGCAATTAGACCTTCTAATAACAGAGTAAGAAGTGCGAGAAAATATTTTACATGTTATTGTTTAGACTGTTAGTTGGTTATATATTAGCTATTCAAATCAATTTATCTTCCAACTCTTGGTTTTCCTCTCTCAGAAGAAAATTGTATGGTAACATTGAAGCCATTATCTATTTTTTGCGAGAAGTAATGGTTTTCCGTTTTGATCTTTGACCCTTTGCTTGATTCTTTAGAAAATATTGTATTTTCCTTTTATTGGTGTTTAATTGGGTTGGAAAATCTTTTATTCTATATATTTTTCAACTTACAGAGAACACGGTTGATGTGCGATCGGAATTTTAAATAATCCCTAGGCCACAGTGAATGTAAGGAAATAAATGACCATTAAAGGAAAGAAGAATATTTTAATATACACATACACCTATTTGCATACGGTACATAGAAAAAGAATAACAGTCAGATTGAAGTATGGTATGCTAAATGGGTTGAGATTGGGCTTAAAATAAATGTGTTTTAATACTCCCTTTAAGTTGGGTTGTAAAATTTGATTAAACTCAACTGGTCCTTTAGTTCCCTAATTTGCTCTATGATGTGCCTTTTGAGTTATTAGTGTTGGTAATGGGAGAATTCTTCTGGAATGGTACTTGGGTTGATAACAGCCTTTAGCGCTTGAATTCCCTTGCAATTTCTCAACAAAAAGATTCCTCCTTTCTTTTCTTTTCCTTTCCTTTTTTCCTTTTCTTTTTTTTGGTTGTATAGGAAACAATTTCACTGATGATATGAAATGTTACAAAAGGGGGAAAAATCCATACAAAGAGATTACAGAGCATTCCAATTTTTAGTGCTTGGGAAGAAGAAACTTATTCTTGGAGAGATGTAGTGAGAAGAAATTTACGGGAGGCAAGTAGAGGAGATTTTGGTAACTTCCTGGAAGGAGAGATGAGAAAAGAGTTTGGAAGTTGGACCCATCAGGTTTGTTTCCTGTGAATCTTTGGTTAAGGTACTCGCGAATTCTCCTTGAATATTAGAAAGGTTTGCTGAAGGCTTGCTGGAAACCCAAGAGTCCAAAAAAGGTGAATGTTTTGTTGTGATTCTACAATTTCGTGGCATTAATTAAAATAAAGTGCCCTTCTCTAACTTTAAGCACAACTTGTGTTCTTTGCATGGAGGCAGGGAAGGATCAATTGCACTCTCCTCCCCCCTTCCTTTCTTTCCATTGTTCATGTTATCATATAGGAAAAACTAGTGGGAACATATCTTTATATATTTTGGTTGCTCATGGGTGTTTGATAAATGCTCTAAGGACACATCTTATGGCATGTTCAATGATGTGTTCTTTGCAAGCAGGAGGATCTCGATCACATCTTATGGCATTGTAAGTTTTTCCAGGATCTTTGGGGTTGGTTCTTTGAGATCTTTGAGGTTCGTCATAGGGATTGGGGGGCTATGGTGGGAGAAGTGCTTTTGATTCCTCATTTCCGCGAGAAAGGGAAGTTTTTGTGGCAGGCTTGTTTCTTTGTGGGGACTTTGGTTGGAGAGGAACAACATAATCTTTAGGGGTAGAGAGAGATAGGGAGTCGGTTTGGGATCTCATTAGATTTAATGTCTCTTTACGAGGTTCTGTTTTGAAGTTGTTTTGTAATTACCAGGTAGTTTCTATTCTTTTGGATTGGAAGCCCTTTCTTTAGATAGAGCTCCTCCTTCAGGGCTTTTGTTTTTGTATGCTATTGTATATGTTTTCTTTTTTTATTTGTCTCAATGAAAAGTTCGGTTTCTTAAAAAAAAAAAGGAAAAAAGCTCTAAGGACAACCTTTTACAGTTACTTTTGTGGCAAATCCCAAATTCCCTTTCTAAAGGGCATCAAGAGATAAATTGCAGAAGAAAGAAAAACATTGCAGAAGAAAGAAAAACAAGAAAGGAGAAATCACACCAGAATTTATACAAATTTTCATGAATGGATAATGTCTTGTCTTTTACTCGTGCAAGTTCCACTGTAAAGTTGAAGAAGACTATAAGAGATAGACAATAGAGTAACTCTCAGTGTCTTTCAAAACCGTACCTTATTGTCAAGAAACCACTCCATGGATTTTCCCCCTCTACCTTCTCTCATCTTAAGCCTTAAACCCTTTATAAAATGCTTCGAACGTGCCCTTGTTTGAATTACTGTGGATTTTCCTATAAGTGTTGGGATTGTGCCCTATGACTCGTGATTTAGAAAATATTTTATAACTCATATTTGTAAATTAGTGCATTTATTTGCCATTCATAAAAGTATACGATAAAATCCAAGGGTACTGGGATGCGAGGTTGAATTAAGTATTTATTGACATTGTAAACTAATTATTTATTGACATTTTGGGATATGAGCATAATTCAGTTGGTGGTAATTGATATGTACTCTTCCCCTCGAGGTTAGAAGTTCGATCTCCCATATCCCAAAATTGTTGTACTAAAAAAAAAATCATAAATTAGATTGAGTGAATAATCATTATACTAAACTTTGTTTATGATCACCGATTCTGAGTGTGTATTGACTCTGTGCTCTGCTTCTTTCAAAAGTTGGTTATAGTTTATTAATGTGGATAGTGAGTAGAAGGTATTCAGATAGATGTGGATATAATTCCACTGTCTGTCCTATTTTTACTAAATCTTGTTTGTGGTCTCCTAGTTAAACATATGAGAGTTTAATGTTTCTTATACTTTTTCATACTACTCCAGCACGTGTTTTCACTGCAAAATATTACTATTGTTAATCTTCCAATGTTTATATCTTCTGCAGGTCTACATATGCAACAACTATCCGTGATTCTAAATATGGCCGTGAGAGGGAATTTCTAAAAGCTGTATGTAGAAATATAACTGTTAAAATTACTTAAGCCAGATTTACTTTTTCTGCACCTTTAATATATTCAACTATAAATTGGATTAACTGGTTTTTCATTCATTGTTATGCATACCAGCATATAAATAATTCTGGAGCCAAGAGGACATAGTGAAAGTTTAGTGAAGCCACCATCATGTCCTAATTTCAGATGGCATATTGTTGATATTAGGAATTTACTTCTGATATTTTTCAATGTCCCTCGTTTGAAGAAAACAAAATATTCTATTCTGTTGCAGGGTCTATTTTGTGATGGTTCAGAACCGTAGGTTGATGCCCGCATTACAACTTTTCATTTGCTTATTTGTGTAGGGTAATGCATGTGTGAATTGTAGACATACTAATCATGTTTAGGACCATGATATATCATATGAGGTAGAATGGGGTAAGAATTGGTTAATGGGGAATTAAACCCATCATAAGCTCATAAGTTCTTTAGTAGATGCTGAATTATTTTATCTTTAAAATTCATAATTTTTAGCAATTGAAGCTTCTGAAACAAGATGCTTTTCCTGGATCATTTGATATAGGTTCATAATTGTGTGGCTGGTGGAGGGAAGGTCCTTATTCCTACTTTTGCACTTGGACGGGCTCAGGTATTTGTTTTACTGAATATAGTTTCTCTGGTTAATCCTGCAACGTCATTAGGTGTATCTTTCACTAAATTGCTCATGTTATATAATACTAATACAATTTTTGTTATAAAAATTTCCATTATGATCAGGAACTCTGTATCTTGTTGGATGACTATTGGGAGCGAATGAATCTAAAGGTTCCAATATACTTTTCAGCCGGTACTCCATCTTTGAAGCAAATTCTCATTTCATCTATATACTAGAAGATATATATTAGTCAAATTTTCATCTCCCTGTTTCATTTCCATTTCAACTGTCTTGTAACTTCCATGGTCTGCTTCACTCTACAACAACATGCTCATGGTCTTCGTCCGGACAATCATCGCAACCCGATCCTTGAGATTGGTTGTAAGTTTTGATAGGATGACAATGAAGATGAGCTTTGAGCTATTCTTGTCCATGATTTGCTTTACTAATCTTCTACCCACAATTTGTTGATTGAATTGAGATGCATGTTAGACCATTGTTGGGAACTCAGCCGTCGAGCTGCTATGATTGATGATTGAGTGTTTAGCGCAACTACGAGCACTTAGTGAACCCTTTAAGGGGCTCATCCTTCTAGTTGGTTCACAATTTATGGCATTGATGAATCGATGAGAGGAAAAAAGTGATGGTTTGACAATGTCTTCCTTGTGGAAGGACGTTGCAAGGATTGTGCAAGCTTGGGCTTGGTTTCTAATTGTTGGGTCTATTGATACTCGAAGATAGTGCTTGTGGAGTTGGGAATGCAGACCCAAACTTTTGAACCGTTAGTCTAAAACTTACATAGGGTCATGTTGTGGAAATTGCCATTAGTCTGACTTGAGTTCCTCGATTTCCTTGGGCAAGCAGGATACCCAATCAATGATAGAAGCTAAAGGGGCTATGCGTAGCGAGGTTGTTGGGGAACTTATATTATAAATAATAGGGACTATGATCTTGAGGTAGAAGTTGGTTAGAGAGCTTTCACTTATTGCGCTGCGATCAAGCTGCCTACATCAGCCTAAGAAGCATGGATATAGACACGAGACATTGGGACATGCTGTTTTTAAAAATATAGGACATGGACAGAAACACGACAAAGACGTGTGTTATTAAGTATATATCATTTTTACACTAGAAATAAATTCAAAGTCAATAAGCTTATGCATTTATGTGCTTAAAAAAATGAGTTTGATGTTTTTCTCTCAAAATTTATTATTTTATCCTATATTACTTTTTAGGTCTATTTATTATACTTAACAAATTTTTGAATATGTGCTACAAGTGTTGGATCCATGTACATTTTGTACAACTAATGTATGACACTCTATTTGGGCTATCAAGTGTCTGATACGTGTTCAATAAATATCAGAGTGTCCGACATGTGTTTGACACAGATATGTTTCTCAAACTAAAGTGTTTGTGCTTCTTACACGAAAAAATTGGCATTCTTGGAAACCACTCTACTAAATGTGTAGGTGAAAAATTAGGGAGGTCGGGGGTGGTTGAGAAATCAATTTGATGTAGTTGCAATCCTTGTTAATGATAAGGATTGGGGGGCCCTGCCTAGTGGGTTCCTAACTATCGTTGTCACTGTTGCTGGTAGAACATGTGGACATGTGTTTGCTTTTGAAATTATATAAACGTTTTATAATAAAGATGCTGCATCATCTTTTTACGTTTATGAGTTTGAAATTATTGTCTTATCAGAAAGGGAGAATTTGAAGTTCTCTTTCCAAATTCTAAGTAATATGAATTTGAAGTTATTGTCTTATCAGAAGGGGAGAGAGCAAGAGAGCCAAATAGAAGCTAAGAATTAACTGATCTCTGAATCTGAACATATTAACTTTTATTTGTGCCCAGCAGGTTTGTATGTATTGATCCTTTTTTGAAAAATTATGTATTGGAGTTTTCATGTGCCCTGTATTATTCTTTATACTATACTTCGTAAAATTTTAATTTTCACTGAATCAAAACTTGTGCATGAATTGACTCTGTATGCTTAGTCAAAAAGGAGGACCAGGCTGAATCGGACTTCAGCATCATCCTGTAGACCACCATGAGAAACAGTTCATAGCTACTGAATGCGTTTCTTTTAAAATTGTTAGCTATTGCTCTGTTTCATATATAGTTCTTCTCACTCCATTCTCTGCTATAAGTAATGCCTTTCTAGACTTATAAGTGCTCGTGTCCATATTTATGCTTTCAGGTTTGACAGTACAAGCCAATATGTACTATAAAATGCTCATCAGTTGGACCAGCCAGAAGATTAAAGAGACGTACTCTACTAGGAATGCATTTGACTTTAAAAATGGTATTGTTTCGTTGACATTTTTTATGGGTGGGAAACAATTGTTCCTCAAAAAACTGCAATAAAATAACTGTTATTAAGTTGGACTTGTTTGCTTACCAGTGAGGTGAGGAAGCCACCCTTGTTCAAGTGGCAGCCTAGGTGTTGACACTTACCAAGGCATCTTACATGAAAAATGGGTGAAGGGGGAAGAAATTAAAGGCATGTTTGGGTGTCAAATTCACTTTCTGACATTATCAACAGCACTGATGTTTTGCTTGGTGTAGAAGTAATTTTGGTAAAATCTAAAAGTGATTTTAGGAGCAGTAGAATCACTTATCAAATGTAATTACCTTCTTAGAATTTTGATGATTTTAAAATCACTTTTGAAATCAAATTAATAATTCAAAAACACTTCTAAATATATGAAAATAAATTTTGGATGTGTAGAACAAAACATTAAAATGACCTAGTATTAAGTGCCTTTTAAAAAATCACTTATAATTAAACCACTCTTGCTAAAAACATTTATTCTAAAGTCACTCCCAAACATGACCTAAAATCATTTTTTACAAAATCACTTATACCTAAATCACTCTTGCTCTATGTTAATGTGATTCTTCTTGCATTTAAGGTTTGACAACACATTGAAATTGCCACATTTTAACTGCTAATGAAGTGCTTGTATAAACTTGGGTTGCAGTTCAAAACTTTGACCGGTCTATGATTGATGCACCTGGACCCTGTGTTCTCTTTGCTACACCAGGGATGATCAGTGGTGGGTTCTCTCTTGAGGTTTTTAAGCGCTGGGCACCTTCTAAATTGAACCTCATCACATTACCTGGGTAATGACAATGGCTACTCTCCTTTGGCTGACAATTTTATCTCTATTATTCAAGTGTAGTGTAGTTTTGCAGGCTGCTTCTTTGATAACCCATAAAGTCATCCAACTTCTGTGATTGTTCTTTTGCTTTCACGTTTGCAACCTTTTTTTTTTGTATAATAATCATCCCAATTTTTCTTATGCTCTTCATAGTTTGTGTTTGAACATGTATATGGCCTATATATTCAAGCGTAATGTGAATTTAAAATTCCCATCTGAAAGCCATCTTATTTTATCCTCTGTAGGTATTGTGTGGCTGGAACTATTGGACACAAGTTGATGTCAGGTAAACCCACCAAAATTGATCTGGATAAGGACACTCAAATCCATGTGCAATGCCAGGCTAGTATCTTTCATACATTACCTTGTTGCATTTTCCCTTTTTGAATATCATTGTTAGGATCATTATTTCCAGCTTTTGAGTCAATTAAGAATATATTAAGGGCCGGTTCATTAACATTCCTATTTCTTGTTTTATGTTTTTCATTTCTTGCTTTGTACTATACCTCAAATAAATAATATATTATATATAAACTAAAAATTACAGCTACCAATTAACTATTAATGCACTTGATGGATTGAGGTTTTCATTGACTCTGATGCTGAGAAAGACTGATAAAAGACCTCTTTTTATGTGTGGGCATGAGAATGAAATATAGAGATGGTTGTGGTACATGGCAAGTGAATCAGTATTTTATTTACAATAAGACAAGTACTTTTGAGGGATAGGATGAATTCAGAATTGTGAATGAAAATGGAACTAAAACCTGAACTTCAGGGAATATTTCTGCATTTACACATTATTTAAGTACCACGGTTAAAGTTTTGAAAATTTCAAAGGGTGTGGGTGGACTTCTTTTTCCTTGTAATGTAATCATTCTATTAAAATTTCCTGATTCTTTATGTTTGTTTCATCTCAGATTCACCAACTGTCATTCAGTCCACATACTGATGCCAAAGGTATTATGGATCTGGTGAAGTTCCTTAGCCCTAAGCACGTGATACTTGTACACGGAGAGAAGCCTAAAATGGCTACTTTAAAGGAGAGGATTCATTCTGAATTGGGAATCCCTTGTCATGACCCTGCTAATAACGAGACCGTATCCATTTCTTCAACTCTTTTTGTCAAAGCAGAAGCCTCAAGCATGTTCATCCACAGTTGTTCCGCTCCTAATTTCAAGTTTTCAAAAAGAAACTTGGATTACAAGATTGATCCTAACTTAAAAGATTTAAGTTGGAAAGCAGGAGTTTCAAACATGTTTATTCGCAGATGCTCAGATCCCAATTTCAAGTATTTGAAAAGTATGAATGACAAGTCTGATTCTGACATAAATTGTATTCCACAGCTACAGGTAAGTGATGATAGGGTAAATGAAGGGATCTTGGTGATGGAAAAAGGTGAAAAAGCCAAAGTGTTACACCAGGATGAACTACTGCTTCTCTTGGGAGAACAACAACATGAGGTTAGATTTGCTAATTGTAGCCCAATATGTTTTGGAAACTTAGATGAGATCCATGGTTTGGATTACTTATCTAGCAAATCTTCATGGCTTTCCCAGCTATGTTCTAAGCTTTCAAGTGAACTTACAGATAAGAATGTTCAAAATCTTGGAGAGTATCTTCAAGTTGAATCATTTACACTGTCCATTTGCTTGAAAGAAAATTGCCCTTACAGAACTAAAAATAGAATTGAAAATGAATCTGCTCTAGTATTCTGTTGCTGTAGTTGGCTAGTTGCAGATGAAATCCTTGCCTGGAAAATCATTTCAATCTTGGAGAAACTTGATCTTAGTTCATCATGAAGGCCCTATTATGTTTGGTTCTTTGTAGTTTTAATTCCACATGGTGAAGAAGAACCATTCTGAGGTAAGCTCAATTCATGAATTGTTTGGTGAATGAACTAATCTACTTCTGGAGTACTCAGTTTCGATATCGATAGTCTGCTGCCAAATCTGGATGACGTAATCATGAATTGTTGTTTTTGGAAGCTTGAATATGGTTGGAATTTGAACAGCTCTCGCGGTGAGGTTGCGACCAGATTTGAATCTGAGTGGCGATTTGCGATTTTGGAGTTCTTTGGTTAATTGGTTTAGTTACTTGTTTTTGTTGCATAACAGTTATATCATCTATGAAGAAAAGAGTTCACAGTAATTTATGTTTTGAAAACTGGCCATTCTCTTATGGTTATTATTATTATTCCCCAAATTGTTTTATTTACATTGTATTTGTGGCTTCTGCTTTTGTACAGGTGGAGTTGTAAGAAACCTAGAACAGGGTCATTCTAAAAATTAACCCCAAAATTTAGGGTTTAGAAAATGGACCCAAACCTTATATATAAAAAAAGAAAAGTTTGTCTGACACTTTTTTAATGTTTTTCTATAATTTCTTTTAACCTTTTCGTGAAGGTGTGATTACGAAACTACCCTCACGTTTTAAAAATAATGGTAGAACATTGTGATTTATTTTATTTTTTTAAAAGTAAACATCATGAGGTGATCTTAGGTAAAAAAAATTATTAAAGGGTTTCCATTTTAAAACATAAACTTTGTAAAACTTGAAGAATTGCATTGATCTCCATAAATCTTTCTTACTTTTGTTAATTTTTAAATTATTTTATGGAGTTGTAACAGT
Source organism: Momordica charantia (assembly GCF_013281855.1). Classification (NCBI taxonomy): domain Eukaryota; kingdom Viridiplantae; phylum Streptophyta; class Magnoliopsida; order Cucurbitales; family Cucurbitaceae; genus Momordica; species Momordica charantia. Next base: position 22,818,100 of record NW_028275167.1, on the reverse strand, counting down.
TTTCACAAAGATACCCTTCCAAAATTGAGAAGAAAGATGAACTCCAACTCTACGTTGTTCTCATTAAATTTCAAAATTTTCACATTATCACAAATTTTATATTATTTTTAGAAAAAATAAAATAATTTTTGTCTCTAGCAATATTTTTATTTTTAAGTTATGCATATTTGATCTAGTACTTTAAAAATATTTTAATAATTTGTCTATTTAGCCACTCTATCTTGTTTAGTTTAATTTTTTTTTTGTCACAGGCTAACTAGACGATTTAAGGATTTTGTAACAAGTTGATTTTGAGTAGGTTTGGACGTTTGGTGATGTATTGTCAAACTGATCGAGTTAACATGTGAACCTACACGACACGACTCAAAATTTAGAGACAAAAAAAAAATTCTTTTTAAAATAAAGGGACTAAATAGACACGGCCTAAATTTAAAGACTTATTTGAAAATTTTTAAAATATAAATTAAAGAATAAATAAATAGAACTTTTATAAGTTTTGGGAGTTTAAACTTATAATTTAATCTTTAAAATATTAATAAATAAGAAAATTCACTTTCAACTTATCCACCTCAAGTTTTTAGATTGAATAGTGGTTAATTAGGTATCAAAATTAGAAGTGCATCAAAAGCTCTTGTAATAGCATTCGCTCTCCAAGATGAAGATCCACCATCCTAACCTAGACTATTACGAGCTTAAGTACAACTATGTGGATATGTGAACCATGGTTATTGATGATGGTACTAAGACATTTGAAGAGGTGATCCATACCTGTATGGAGCTCGGTCAGGTCGAGATTCTGAAGAACGGGCAAGCCTAGGGTGACTTCCTTCATCTGTCTTTTTTTTAAAAAAAAAAAAAAAAATTCTCAAGTTTTTTTAATCATCTGATTTTTGCACTATTGAAGGTCATAGCATATACACCTCAACCTTTATATGGATCCAAGACCTTCTCCAATTGAGTCCCTTTTCATTGTACTTCAAGTTTTAGTCTAAGTTTTAATTGCCTAACTTCAAATTTGATTGCGGAGCGCCTTTAACTTACAACTTGAGGAAAGAAACTTCGAATTTTTGAATCTTTAACAAAAAAAGTATGTAGATTGTGCAAATAAAGTCACACATTGGTTAGGAATATTGAGATTTGAGGTTTTTTCTTATTAAGTTTCAGTTCTTTATTTTTTAAATTTCTTTCTTTAAAGGTTAGATTTAATTTTGTGTTATTTTGTCTTTTAATTTTCAGTTTTATGACTAGTAAGTTTTAGGTTTTAAATGTTGTTTTAAGTTTTATGTTGGTTACAAAATAGGTAAAAGTATTGTACCTATATAAATGTGAACTTCCATGAGAAGTTTGTACCACCAAAAATATTTGTAACACATATTTGGTACTATCACATTTGTACCACATTTCTTGTATCACCAAAATTTGTACTATTTCATTTGTTTATCACATTTTTGAATCACTTCAATTTGAAATTGATTTCTCATCTATTGGTTTCTACTCTCCCACATTTCATTTCATATTTTCTCATTGTTCATTAGGGGTGTTCACGGGTTGGGTTGGGTCGGGTTAAGGGGGTTTTTTGGGACCAACCCAAATTTTCGGGTTGACCATATGTAGAACTCAACCCAACCCAAATTGATGGCCAACCCAACCCAACCCAACCCAAAAAATTTGGGTTGGGTTGGGTTGGGTTGTCGGTTTTTTTTTAATTATTAATTTACTTTTGTTTTGTTTATAACATAGACCAAAAAAATATAAAAAAAAATCAAAATCTTAATTTAAATACAGATTCAAAATGGATGGATGGATGAGATTGAGTTTTTAAAAATAAGAATTATTAATTTATTATATATATGTAATATTATATTATAAGTAATATATATATATATATATATATATATTAGTAAGAAACACGGTGCACGTGAAATTTCATAGTTTTTATTTCAATGTTTAAAAATATAAAATTTAATTAAATAGTTAAAATTTATAATATAATTTGGTTTTTTATCTCTAAATGTTTACCTCACCAAGTTTTTTCATATTTTCAATGTTTATCTCATAAAACAACGTCTCAATAATTCTCATCACCCACTGATGTGGTTAGTGTGACTAAAAGTATTATTCTTCAATTACTTAAATTTTTTTCTAAAAAAAACACATATTCAGGGATTTTTCATCTTTTTTTCCCCTAAACATAACAATAAATAATACAACTTTGTTTCAATTTCTTATTTGAGTCATTGAAAAATAAAATGACAAAAAAAAAAAAGTGAGAGATAGAGATGCATTCAGGGCAGCCATTCTTTGCCATGTTTGAGTTTCGGTCCAATTCCTTGTCCGAGCTCGTCGGGAATGCCAACCGCAGCCATGTTCAGATGAATTACTCAAGCTATTTTCATCACACGATGATCACCTTACCAAGGAGGAGGTCATTGAGAGAGTCCTCGCGGTTACCAAGTGTCATCCAAAGTGGATCTGTCCGTGATTCGATCTTATCACTAATTTTCACTTTTTTTTTCTAGTTGATTGAGTCGTTTGGAAAAAAAACTAAAAAAATTGAATATTCGATCAAACAATCTAACTAAATATAAGAAAATACAAGACATTGACTAAAAGAGAAAATTTACATACCGAAAGAGAAGAAATTCAAGTTTTGATGAAGAAAATGTTGGGAGAAAGAGTAAGATAAAACTCTTTCTAGAAAATAAGAAGTTACGAAACTTTTGAAATTCCTTATTAATTATAATTCAAAATAAATTATAACTTTTTAATATAGAAATAAAGAGACAAAACCTCCATATTCTAACTCTTTATATTCTAACCTTTAAGAGGGATAGTTTATTAGAAAGAGAAAATTAATTTGAGAAATGTAAAATTTGTAACAATGGAGATTAAATATTTTAAAAGAAATGAAAAAAGAGAAAGTGGCGTGGGAGGGAGAGAAATAGGGAGTGAGAGAGAAAATTTTATAGTTGAAAGACAAAATTACCCTCAAAATATCTATGAGAATGTTGAAATTAAAAGGGCAAAATAAGGAGAAAAAGTTTCTCCCTATAGCCCCTTTCATATATACTATAGATATATAAAATAAAATAAAAAAACATATATACTTGGGTCGGGTAGGGTTGACCCGACATTTTCAAGGGTCAACCTGAGACCCGACCCAACCCGGTTGGGTTGGGTTCGTTGGGTTGTCGGGTTCCCTGAACACCCTTATTGTTCATCAAACATCGAGAATTTTACTATTGCTTCCGCATTATTTTTATCACTTTCATTTTATCTACAAGGAAAGAGATTGATCCATAGCATATAAGAGAGGACGATTATCTCTATTAATATAAAGTTTTTTGGGTAAAACCAAAAGCAAAGTCGTAAGAGTTAGCCCAAAAAGATAATATCATATCATTATGGAGATATTAGGAGTACTTGGGGTACTCTTTGTTAGAGCAAATAAGGAAGATCACGTTGTTATGTCGTGGAACCCACTACCTTGAAAGTAAAATTTGGCACGACCTCGGTGCTAAATCATTATTGTCGGTTGCTTCCCAAGGTTAACACAACACCTGAATTCAAGCATACACTCGCTAGAAAACGGGTTGGAATCGGCTCAAAACAGAAGTGAAAACAAAAAATGTAAGGTAAACAGAAGGAGAGAAACGTTGTAGAAGTGTGTCTTCTGCAAATGAGGTGAGTGGGTTTATATAGGGTGTAAAGAGAGAAACAGTTTTTACAAAATTAATCACAAAAAAATGTTTTGAAATAATGATAATTACAAAACGTTCATAAACGGTCAAATTAAATAAAAAAAAAAACGTTTTCAAAACAAAGTGGCTGTAACTGCTGAACCATTGTGCCCAATACCCAGCAACTTTGGGCCCAACATCTACCAAACTAACACTCCTGAGTGCCCAATAGCCAGCAGATTTATCCACCAAATTTTGGGCCAGCCCAGTGGATAAACAAAATTAAGATTAAAACAGTTTTATTTTATTTTTTTAATATTACCTTTCTCTTTTGACATTCCTAGCACTCTTATCCTGTGTGGCGATAAATTCTTGAATGTCGAACATGAACAAGAGGAACTATCAATGTCTATTATAGATTCACGTAAGGTCCATTCTTTTATTAATGTGAGATCATTAACATGTAAATTCCTTAAACTTTATGTTGTTGAACTGTTTGTTATTATTCGTGATAATGACTTGGAGTGTTCTGCAATATTCACCCACATGAAGTTAGTAATCTTAGCTTTGAAGATGGTGATAGAGGCTTGACCTTGACCCACTTGGTGAAGTAATCCACCATCACAGCAGCAAACGTAGTCTAACCCTTGTTCATTGATAGCAGCTCGATCAAGTCAACACTCATTAAAAAGAAGACAGAGACGAAGATGTATCTGACGCCCGTGATATCCGATCGAAAAACGGCATCAACACGTGCATAGAGAGAGACACAAAAGTCAATGATTTGATTAGACTTGCAAAACAGTTAAAAAAGAATAAACGGACAATTAGGTACTATTTTTGAAAAAAAAAGATGGAAAATTTGACTGTTTTTGACGTGTTTGTGGTCAGGAGGATTTGGTCAAAACTGGAGAACGAAAGTTGTGGTTCCTGTATTTTTTTTATAAGCTGGCGGCTGGACAACAAATCCTACTCTATTTATTTATATAATAATTAATTGTATTGTATTCTTCAATTAAATTACAAAATAAATAAATAAGATATTCTTGCTCCAAAAAGAAAAAAGAAGTTCAGCAAATGATCAAAGAATAAATTATAGTTTCAATTTCTATATTCGGTTCATAAAATTTATAAACGGAAATTTTTGGCCAAATCGATTTTCGTCGCCATTCCGAATTTTATTTCTATTTAGGAGATGAGATTTTAAAAGCTACATTTTTAATCTTTGAGATTTTCTCTTATATTAATTTCGATAAAAAAAAAAAACCAAACTATTTGGTAATAGAAAGATATGTGATAGCGTGGATTATTGACCCAATATGACTATGGGTCCACTGTCATTCTCAACCCAGTTGAAGTTGTCAGAGAAGTTATTGGTCTTGCCAGACTAAGAATCACGCATTCCCTCGAATTTCTTTAACCTGGGTTAATTAATTATCATGTCATCTTTTCATCAAATTAGGTAATAATCTAGAGATCAAATAAATATAAATATTTAAATTTGAACGACACTTTTAAAGCTTGAAAAACAAAATAAAAACTAAATTTAAAACACCTGGGTAAAAAAAAACATTGATTTTGAAGCTTCAAAAACCAAAATCTAATTTCCAAGGGTTATAACAATAAATTATGTATTAATCAAATGATTTTTATTTTAGTTTTTATGCTCTCAAAATATCTACTTTTATCCTTATACTTCAAACTTTTATTATTTTAGCTATTGTACTCTTTTTAATTTTTATTTTTATCAAAATTTTAGCATGGTCACTCATTAAATATTTTTTAAAGTGTAACCACAAATTTATGTTAAAAGATTTTTTTTATTGTGTATAAAATTTTTAAAATAAATGTTTAGAAAATACAGAAATTAAAACAAAGTAAAATTGAAAGGATAAAATTTGGAAGAATTCAAAAGTAGCACGTGGATTTGACTATTCAATAATAATCATCTGTTCAATATTGAACGCTAGGGCCAATTGCTTTATAACACGCCACACCAATTCTCTTTCCGTCGCTTTTCTTTCTTCAAAATTTTCTCTCCACTTTTATTTTCCCGGGAAACAAACACCATGTCTTCCTTGATAATTCCCCCTGTTCTCACTTCTCCTCGGGACGATGCTGTTCAACTCTACCGCGCCTTCAAAGGTCAACTTCTGCTTCCATTTAATTTCCTAATTTCCTTCTGTTTTGTCGCTATATGTCTTAGTTTTGAGGGTTTTGTTTCGCAAAATGGGAAATGAAATCGGTCAATTCTGTCTTTACATCTGAATCTGTTCACCTGTTTACTCTTTCCTTACTCGTTTTCTGCGATTACATGAGTGAGAATTGGTAATGCCCTAAATTACAAGTTTAGTCAACGAATTCTGTATCCTTAAACTTTCACTTTCCTATCTAATAACACCACCATCTTTCACTTCTATGTGTATCTATTAGATATTTTTTCGCTTCAAATCTTATCATACACAGGTCTTGTAAATCAACCTGGATAATATATTATGTTTTCTGGGTTTTTCTTTTTCTGATTTGAGATCAGATTCCCTTTATTGGAGTGGATAAAATAAAGTTAGAAAAGGTTACAGAGAGAAAAAAAGTGGGGGAAAAGAAAGAAGACAGAGGAGCGAATGATTAATTTATTCTTTGAATTCAAAAGTGACTCAACCCAGTTGACCTAGGGGAGATTTGATGAGTAGGCATAGGGTTTTGATTTCTAATCACCCTTTAGGTTTTCTCGAATACCAAATTTCTTTTCTACCCCTTTCCTCTCTCTTACTCCTTCTCTCTCCTCAATCTCCTCCTTCCCGAAAATTTTCTTTTCTCTTCCCCTTTTTCATCTTCTCCCCTCCCTCTCTTTTATGATTTTTTATCCTTATTTCTCTTTTCTCTTCCATTTATTCTTTACCCTAATTTTATGCTATTCTTCCTCTCTCATTCTCCCTCTTGATTTTTTTAATTTCTTCAACTTCCTCTGTGTGACTCCATTATTGGACCTCAAAATTAAAACAAGACAAAGAAAAACCTCTCACTCTCGCTCTCGATCCCGCTCTCTCCCTCTCTCACTCTCAGTCCGCGGACAAAGAAAAACCTCTCGCTCTCGATCTCCCACTCTCTCGCTCTCGGTCGGCTTGTCCGCACTGGAATCCGACAATGGTACTGATGGCGGCAAGGTTCTGCAACAGTCGATCTTGGTGAAGCGTGTGATGAAGGCGTAGATGAAGGGACATGAATCACGATGGGTAGATGGGGTGGAGAATATGGAAGGATAAAGAGAAAGGGGGCGTGGGTAGAAGAAGAAAGAGAAAGAGGAGAGGGAGAGAAGGGGGCCTGGGTAGAAGAGAAGAAAGTTTTTGGGAAAGTTTTTGGGAAACACAAATAATAACGAAGGAGAGAGAAAAGTGAAAAGTAGGAGGGAGGAGGGAAAGGAAGAGAGATGGCGTAGGAGAGAGGGGAGGGGTAGGAAAATAATTTGGAAGGAAAAAATGTCTAGAAAACATAGTTTTTTAAGTGGTGATTAGAAATCAATACTCCTGCTTATTCATTCCAATTTCCCCCTAACCTAGGGGGTTACTTCGGACTAGTGAACAAAAATAATAATAATAAAAAAAGAGTTCAAACACTTCTGAAATTAATCCAGAATTGTTGTATCTTTGAACCTTGGGTGAGCTTAATAAGAAACCTTTTGATGTTTTTCAGATCCGGTTTCTGGGGCGGTTACGGTATTTATTTATTATTATTATTTTTTTTTTTTTTTTTGCAGGTTTTGGATGTGATACTGCTGGAGTTATCAATGTTCTTGCACACAGAGATGCAGCCCAGCGTGCTCTCATTCAGCAGGAATACAAAGCCATGTACTCTGAGGATCTCACCAAACGCTTGAAATCTGAGCTTAGTGGCAAAGTCGAGGTTCCTAATCAAACAATCATTCTGTTTCTTAATTCTTATAAAAAAAAAAAATCTTATTCCATTTAAATCTCATTTTGGTTCATCAACTTTAAAGATTATTCTGTTTTGGTCCATCAATTTTCAAGTTTATTCCATTTTAGTTTTAGTTCCTAACCTTTTGAAAGAATAATTTGACATTTGTTTTGCTTGTAACAATTTGGATAATGTTGCTTCAAGTATGTGTCATATACTGAAACCACCTAAGCATTTTGGTTCGTAAATTACTTTAATGATTAGTCTATTTTAGTCTTTTGAATTTTCATTTTAGTCCATAAATTTTTAAATTTATTTATTTATTATTATTATTTTTAACGCATTCCATTTTAGTCTTAGTTTCTAACCTTTCAAAAGAATGATTCAACCTTTTTGGTTATAACAAATGGATAATAGCGCTTCAAGTATGCATATACTAAGGCGCTAATGAGGGTATGTAGTGAAACCATATAAGTTGGTTGAGGCGAATATTGGATATGAAAATACTAGGCAGCAAACGAATAATAATGGCTAAAATAGTTATTTTTCAAAGCACAAGGATTGAAATAGACATTTTAAAAGTTTAGTAATCAAAATGGTAAAATTTCCATTTCTTGTTTCTAGGTTTTTAGTACATAAGCGTTTGATAATTGTTTTTTTTATCGTTTCTCATTTTTAAGAAACGTTTCCAAAATTACAACAAAATCAAAATCAAGTTTCTTGTTTCTTATTCGACTGTTTCCATTTCCAATTTTTGTTACAACATAAATAAAAACATTATTTTGATATTCTTGACTTATAAAATGCATAATAAATATTTAAAAAATAAATAAAAATATAAAAATTTTTAATATTTAATTTTAAAAATTAATTTTTATGTAAAACTTAGTTTTTTAATTTAAAATTGTAGATAACAAGTGACAAGAAATGGTTGTCATGTTTCTATTTCTTTTTTCAATAATAAAAAAAGAAAATAAAAATAATTTCCAAAGAATCTATATTTTTCTTTATTAAAAACGAAGAAACGACAGAACAGAAAATGAGAAACGGGAAACAAGATTACCAAACGGACCCTCAAAATAAGATTTAAACCTTCTTACTCTCTCTCACACACACACTCAGAGTCTTGTGTACGAGTTATTTCTAACTATGCAATAATAAGGTATTACTTTGGACATCATTGAATCCTAATTCATCTTTACCTTTGCAGAAAGCAATTTTGCTATGGCTGTATGATCCAGCAACTCGAGATGCTATAATAGTGAGGGAGGCTTTATATGGAGAAAGTTTTAGTCTTAAAGCTGCCACTGAAGTAATCTGTTCTCGTACACCATCTCAGATTCATCATTTTAAACAAGTATACTTGGCAATGTTTCGCTCTCCCCTTGAACGTGATATTGAAAGCAGAACAGCTGATGATCACAAGAAGGTTCTACACTTTCTTTCCCCTAATTATCTCTTACTTGAAGGGCTTTTGTAAGCCTAATGAGATTGAGATGAATGCATGTAAAATGGTCACTTCTTGTGGTGGAGATGGTGAGTTTTTAGATGCAGAGGTAAACTCGTATAATCCAAGCGGAGTAATAGGGTGTGTTTTTAGATATCATTTGCAAAAACGTGCCCTATGTATTGTGCTTGGATTATATGAAAAAAGGAGCTCCCTATCATGGGTTTGAACTAGTGACGTTGAAATAGATATCATTTGTTATATACTTTTCATTGATGTATTATTCAAAGCGTTCTAATTATATAAGCTAAAAACAAAAATAGATTTTAAAAACTTAGTTTTTGTTTATGAAATTTAACTAAGAATTCAAATGTGTTTCTAAGGGAGGTGGAAAACATACCAAGAGAAACGGTGAGAAATCAAGCCTAATTTGGGTAATGGGTCAAACTCTAAGGGTGGCCAACACCTAGGATGTTAAAATCCTACAAGTTTCTTGAGGATTAAGCGGTTGTTTTGTGAGACCAGTCGAGATTGATTGTATTCTTTCTTTAACGATCTTAAGAACTGTTTTAATTATTTGCAGCTGCTACTGGCTTACGTTAGTAAACCGCGCTATGAAGGCCCAGAAGTTGACAGAGCTTTGGCAGAGAAAGATGCAAAATCTCTGTACAAAGCTGGAGAGAAGAAATTGGGAACTGATGAGGACAAATTTATAAAGATTTTCAGTGAAAGAAGCAGAGCACACCTCTCTGCTGTTAGTTATGCTTATAAACATGCATATGGGAACTCTTTGAAAGAGGTGCATTGTTCATTATATTACTGTTGGAAGCTATATTGGTTCTGGAATATAAAGATTTTCAAGGATTAACAGTACTAGACCAAATCTTTTCTTTGCAGGCTGTAAAAAAAGAAACTTCTGGGAGTTTTGAGCATGGCCTTCTAACAATTTTGTTGTGTGCTGAGAATCCTGGGTTGTACTTTGCAAAGGTATTGTCCAATCTTTTTTCTGTTAAGTTTCTTAGGTTGTATTTGGAGTACACGTCCAAATCACTTCTGTCGTGACTAAGGGTGTGTTTGAGAGTGATGGTAGAAGAAGTAATTTTGAAAAAAGAGATTTAAGAACCATTGATTTTTCAAAATTACCACCCAAGTGTACCTTAAAAATTAATTTTAAGTGATTTTATGTTTTACTAGAATCAATTTTTGCAAAACATGATCAATGAAAATGGAAGTGATTTTGGCAATGGCAAAAGCGCTTTTGTCATTGCCAAAATCACGATTTTGCCATGTCAAAATCACTTCCAGACACACTCTAAAAGCACTTTTCACTCAAAATTTTCATATTTGGAAGTAATATACAGTGCTCTAGAAAACATGTAGAAGTACTTGTAGTCTTTAGATTGTTTTTGGTCAAGTCTTTGATTTTGTGCGTTCGGTTTGCCTTCGATTATTAGAAGACTAAAAATGTGTTTCTTTTAGAAAATAAAGGGCATGTTTGAAAGTAATTTTGATATAGCCAAAATCACTTTTGCTATTTTTAAAAATAACTTGTGTCGGTGTAAAACATTACTATTTTAAATGGAAGTGATTTTGACAATGACAAAACAGTTTTACAAATGATATCAAGTAATTTTAAAAAATGACAAGTGATTTTGACTACTCCCAACAATGTCTAAGGTTTGGTTAAAACTAAAAAAGTGGTAAAAAATGCTTTTTACCGATTAAAATCACTTTTTAAATTTTTTGATTTGAAAAATTCTATAACCAGATAAGTATTTTAGAGAAAATATTCCACTAATTCTTTTTCAAAGTGCTTATATAATAAGTTTTCACTTAAATATACTTTTTTCAAAAGGCATTCCAAACACACGCTAAGAAGGACCTTTGACAGTGTAGAATCAAACATCAAAATGATAAGGACACATAATCAGCTCCAAACCGATTTTTATACCTGATGAGCGGTATCAGTTATGTTTCTCCTCACTTTCTCCCCGATCGTATCGTAGATCAACATAGATCGACACATTCACCGAAGTTTACTCCTCATCTAGAGTCGAAAACATCGAAACATGTTATAAGAAGTGTTGAAATTGCAGGTTTTGCGGAAGGCAATGAAGGGGATGGGAACAGATGACTCCACACTGATAAGGGTAATTGTGTCAAGAGCTGAGATAGACATGCAATATATAAAGGCAGAATACCACAAGAAGTATAAGAAAACTCTGCACAAAGCAGTTCATTCTGAGACCTCAGGCACCTACAGGGACTTTCTTCTCTCCTTGTTGGGTCCAGATCATTAGACCACAAATTGCCCTGTGGATCACATGGATGTGTTGTACGATATATTGTAAAATTTCATATTTTTCTTTGTGTTTGAATTCATGAGGGTTTTTGATGTCTTCTTGTAAGAGATGTATTTGTTTTTGTATAATTTTATGATGTGAACATTTGTTGTATCTAGTTGAAGTTTGTATTAGATGTTTGGCGGATGTTCTTCGACATTTTGAGAATGATTAGTAACGTTTATATGTCTTGTTTATTGTTTCTAATTTTGTAGAAATATATGTATTTTTGTAATTATTTTTTGTTGTTTCTCATTTTGTAGCTTTTAAGAAATGTTTCTATATGCTAGAAAATTTATATTAAATATCTAATATATGAATTAAATTTATATAAATAAAAAAATATGATAGAGTAAACATTTATAATCATTAACAAGAAAGTTAATATATAAATTTATATTTAAAAATATAAATAAAAGTACTATTGTATTATTTGATGTATAACGAATATTTTAAAAATTAGAATCATTTTGAATATTTTATTTCTAAAACTTATTTTGTAATAAAACATTTTTTTTTAAATTTAAAATGTAAGAGAATAAAGGAATAAAAAATGATTACTAAAAAAATAAAAAAAAATTAACAAATGAATTTTGATTTTCTTTTTCTTTGAATATAAAAGAAAGGAGTATCATACGATTGTAAATTCCTTAAAAGAATTCCATGAACTCTTGCCTATATGATGTTGTATCAAAATTAATTTACAGTTCAATTTTGAATCAGAAACGTTAAAAATGATGAATCAACGCAGGAACAGAGAGCTTTCCCCCCTTTTTTGCCTACCTCTTATAAGAGACGAGGAATGATGTGGATAGCCTATTCCATATGCTAGGTGGGGACATACGACTGAATAGAGTGTTAAAAGACATAAATGTCACAAAATGAAATTCAATTATTTCCATGTTGAGAAATGATACGTGAGTAGTATATTTAAACCGCAGGGTCCTACAACCCTTTCATCAACCTAGGAGGCTAGGAGCAACTTAGGCCATATTTAATTACAACGAATCAAAATGAAAATAAATTTGAATAAATTCAATCCAAATGAGAACGTTATATTCATTTGATGTTGTTTAGTAAAAAATTTACGGAATCAGAATTAGAAATCTTTTGATGTTGTGAGTAAAACTATTTGGAATCGAAATGGGAATAAGATATATATAACAATTACTAATACGTTCCTTTCTTATTTTAAGCTAATTACAAAGTACTATTTTTTTTAAACAATTAAAATAATAATAAAATTTATTTGATTTTATTAATATTTTATTCTAGTAAATATTTTTTGTTATATTAATCTATTTAATATTAACAAATAATAAATAATTAAAATAAATTAAATTAACTAAAATAATTTTTTATTAGAACAATCGTAATTTGATATAAAATATTATTAGATTTTATTGTTCTAACAGCAATTATATTTTTTAAAATTTATTGGTATTAATTAATAATAACCAAGTAAAATTAAATAATTAAAAAATAAAATAGAAAATTGTAATATTTTATAATAAAATCGTATGAGCAGATAAAAGTTCTATAAATGTTGATTAGAAGAAAAATTATTAGTATTATAAACAAAATACAAATAATAAAAGTATAAAATAATTAATTAAAAAGTTAGGATCTTATTAAAAAATGAGGGTGAAAGGATCAAATTGTAAAATAATTATTATAAATGTGTGAGCCGACATAATAAAAAATAGAAATGACATATGGGATTGTGGGAAATGAATGAGATTACACTATTTTTGGAGGGTTGATACAAAGTTTGAGCGGATTTTACTAACTGATTCAATTCCTACCTTTTAGTAAATATCATCACATATAACAATGACAATTTTAATTCATATTCCTTAATTCTCATTCCTTGAAGTAAACAGGTTTAATTTTTTTTTTGTATGAGTTAAATCGCAACAATTTAGGGCCCGTTTGATAACTATTTCTGTTTTTGATTTTATGTTTTTTAAAAACAAAAACCATATATGTTTGATAACAATTTTTTGTTTTTGGTTTTTAAAAAACAGAAAACCAAACATGTTTGGTAACCATTTTTAGTTTTCTGTTTTTTAAAAAGTTAGAAAATTGAAAATATATACTGGAGAGAAAATTCTATGTAGAGTAGAAATGACAATAGTATGGGTTTGTGGGTGCGAGTGAGGATGCTCCCCCATTCTCGGGCTCGTGAAAATTTTTAGTCCCCGTCTCCACATCATTATTCGGTTCGAGAGATGTTCTTGAGAAAAATTATCGGTTTTATAATTGCTTTTAATTATTTTCAGAATTTAAGTATAAAAAAATTGTAATAAATATATATTAATTATTAAAAAAATGGAATTGGGAATCAGGTTGGGACATACATTTCCTATTTTTGGGGCTCGACCCTGCAAAATTTTTTGTCATCCCTAATGTAGAGACATGCAAATAAAAGTTTAGAGAGATGTAAATAAACTTTTGGAAGATAAAATTTGAAGAGATATATAAAATGATTTAGAAAAAAAATTAATGAAAGAAAAGTTAAAAATAAAGAGAGAAAAATTAAAAAAAAGTAAAGTCCGAAAGAAAAGATATGTTAAAGAAAAAAAAAGAAAGAGAAAAATTACAGTGGAAACAAATTTAGACATAAAAAAAAGATTCAAAATATAATTTTTAAAGAAAATAAATAAATACAGAGATAAATATTCAAAATATGAAAATTTTAGAGAGATAAATAAATTTTGTAGAGAGAAATTTAGAAAGAACAAAATTTTAGAGTGAAAAAAAAGTTTTTAGATATAAATATGAAAAAGGAGAAAAGGTCAGGAGAAGAAATCAGATTTTGAAAAGCAGAAAACAAGAAACAAAAAATGAAAGGCGCCCTTGACAATCATTTCGTTTTTAATTTTTGATTTTTGGTTTTTTAGTTTTTTAAAAATTAGATTTTTATAACCAATTTAATTTTCTGTTTTTTTTTTCAAAAATTATTTTGAAATTCTATATAAATTTTAAAAATAAAAAAAGTAATTTTGAAAAATAGATTTATGTTTTTTAAAATCTGATTTATTTGAGGTAATACTCCATTTTTTTTTCTTTCTCATATTTATCTTTAAAAAATTTATTTCTCATTCTAACATTTTTTTCCTAAATTTCGCTCTACAAAATTTGTTTTTTTTCCTAAAATTTTCATATTTTCAATATTTATTATCATTTGTGTCTCTCTGAAATTTATGTATTTTTTATTTTTTATTGTTTCATTTCTCTTTAAAAATTTAATATTTTTCTTAACTTTTTTTCTCTTTAAACTTTCGTGTTCTATAATTTTTCTCTCTCTTCGTAATTTATTTTTTCCTCTAAAAATTATATCTTATTTTATCATTTAATTTTCTTTTTCTGTAACTTTTATTTATCTATGCATTTATTTATTTTCTCTAAAAATTATATTTTGAATCTTGTTTTTATCTCCAAATTCGTTTTCGCTCTAATTTTTCTCTTTCTTAAATTTTTTTTTCTTTAATATACTTTTTCCTCTCCACTTTACTTTTTTTCTCTTGTAAATTTTTTCTCTTTTTGTCTTTAACTTTTCTTTCACTATATTTTTTTTTCTAAATTTATTTATTTATTTCTCTAAAATTTATCTTCCAAAAGTTTATTTACATATCTGTAAAGTATTTTCATATAGGGATGACAAAAATTTCCGTAGGATCGGATCCCAAAAATAGGAAATGTATGTCCCGACCCTTTCCCCGTTCCCGATTCCATTTTTTAAATAATTAATATATATTTATTACACTTTTTTATGCTTAAATTCTAAAAATAATTAAAAACAATTATAAAACTGATAATTTTCTCAAAAACATCTCTCGAACCGAAGAACGAGGTGGAGACAGAGACTAAAAATTTTCACGAGCACGAGAATGGGGGAGAGCATCCTGATTCGCATCCACACCATTTGTCGTCTCTACTTTACATATAATTTTCTTTCTCTAATATATATTTTTAATTTTCTAACTTTTTAAAAATAGAAAACTTACCAGATTTTCTGTTTTTTAAAAACAAAAAACAAAAAAATGATTATCAAACATGTTTTTGTTTTCTAAAAAATGCAAAGCCAAATATGAAAAACTAAAATGGGCCTTAGTATTTAATTTACCAAATATTTTAGAATGTGTTTTTCGTGTAAAACTCAACTTTACCGAATATTTTAGGTTACAGGGTGGAACCAGAAATTTTATTTGAAAATAAAACAAAACTCTCTTCCTTCCTTCGTGGCTTTGCCTCTACTCACGTGTTCAAGAAACATCATAAAACAAAAATAACACAAATATAATTTTGGTCCAAAGTTTGAGATTAATATCTATTTAGTCATTATATTAAAGTCTCGTAAGAGAATCTTTTACAACCGAAGTTTGGAAAATGATTCTCGAACGTGTTTTCACATCTGAAATGAAAACACTTTCTACATTTGAAATGCTGGGAACACATTCCATTCCAACAATGATTTGCCATAAAGATATTATTAAACTAATATAATCTATCACATCAAAAACATATTTTTTTAGGCAAAGTGAGCATAAATAACTCAACGATAATTGACATATATCTTCAACCGAGAGATTGTGAACAACATATTTTTTTAGTAAGAACACATTAACAATATATAGTCAGCAACTCTCGTTACATCATTTTAGCGTGTTCGTCAAATAATGGTCAAAGAGCTCAGAGATAATTTAGAAAATCATCTTCCAAATTCTCGTGAACTAGAAATATCTCTTCTAAAACTTTAGGAATCAAATAGGTACTAACTTCAACCCTCGAGGACCAAAAGTATAATTTGCCCAACAACAATTTAATAATATGGCAACTTTCTGTTAACTAAATTTTATCACCTTTTCTCTTTTAATTAAAGAACTTAACAGAAAGTTTTTAATACATTAAAGGTTGTACCTAAGTTATTGGTGCAGTGACATGAGGTCTAAGATCCAGGTGAAGTAAAAAAAAAACATTAAGGGTGAAATCAAGAATTTTGAAAGATTGAAAGGAAAAAAAAAGACAATTTAGATTTACTATATTTAGCCTACTACCCCACTACAATTCATCTCTCTTTCTCCTTTCTATGTGGTTCCAAATTTTCTCTCATTTTCTTTCTCGGGAAACAAGCAGATTCATACAAGGCTTTGTTCAAGCAATAAACAGATCAGAAATGTCTTCTTTGATCATTCCGCTTCAGCTAACTTCTCCACAGGATGATGCTAACCAACTTCATCGCGCCTTTAAAGGTTAGATTTGATATCCATTTCGTTTTTGGTTTCTTATTTTAAAAAATTATGTTACTTTTTGGATACTTTTTGAATACGTTTTTCACCTTTTTGATAAACGCAGTTTGAATTCTTGACCAAATTTCAGAAACAAAAACTAAGTTTTTAAGAGAATCGTATATGTTTTTGTTTCATCTGCTATCTTTTAGGGGTGAGTTTGAAAAACTTTCCAATTTAATAACTTTTTGAACAAATATTTTTTTTTTTATAATTTTCATAAAAATAGATTTAATTAAAATATATAAGTGTTTGGTTACATTATCTTTAGATTGATTGTCGTCACTCCTCTGTTTGGTTGCATTATAACCATAAGGTAATTTTTAGTAAACTACTTTAGAATCACTTTTTGGATTATAAATGTTAAAAAATATTATAAACCAATTTGATTATTTCGAAGGAATATTTATTTGGTAATATATTATGCTTTTTCTTTTCTAATATATTTTTCCCCTAATTTGAGATCAGATTCGACTTATTAGGATCGGATAAACTCATGTCTCTGAAAAGATGGTCAGAGAATGGAAAAATGTGAGGGAAAAGAAAGAACATGATAAAGGAGACAATCTTTTAAAACATCTTATTTCTAACATTTGATGGATTTGATGATGATTCTACATTTTTATTTTGAGTTTTTTTTTTCCTTTTAAAAATGAATTTTGGAAACGATAAAAATAAAGTTTTATGTTTGTTTCTTTTTTTTTCATATAAATGAAATAAAACAATGTTTTTATGAAAAATATAAACAAAAAAAAGTAAATATAACCTAACAATTTTTAATATTTTATTTTAAAAAACAATTTGTATGTAAAACCATGATTTTCAAATTTAAAAATTGAGATATCAGTAGCACAAGAGACGTGGAGATTCAAAGTTCCACAAAAAAAAAAAAAAAACAATAAACAAGGAAAAATTTCCAAACAAAGTTTATTTTTCCCCAAAGAAAAAAAAAAGAAATGAAAACATTACTAAACGTACCGCCCGTTGATTATTATTATTACTACTTATTTATTATTATTATTATTTTTTAGGTTTTGGTTGTGATACTGCTACAGTTATCAATATTCTTGCTCACAGAGATGCAACACAGCGTGGTCTCATTCAGACGGATTACAAAGGCATATACCATAAGAACCTCATCAAACGCTTGAAATCTGAGCTTAAAGGCAATCTCGAGGTCAAAAAGAAATTTGTTCTATTACAAAACTCAAGAACACAGGAGAGAAAAAAGATTACAATAATCTTTCTTATTATCTTTTTTTACTTGCTTGATAATTTTCTGTACAAAAGATTTCAAAAGGGTATAAAATAATAAATGAGTAACTACATGCATATAGACCATTTATCTTATTATTACTATTACTTTTTGTAGTACAATATGTTGGGGAGTGAATTTGAACTATATGTGGGATGGAAATTCATCTTTCGGTCGGAGATAGGTTACCTTGACTAATTGCTAGGTTAGCAATTAAGTTTTCCTTTTCTTTTTTTTTTTTTTCCTTTAAAGAAATTATCTAAAGTGGGATCTTGTCCCACATAATATTTCACAAATATCATTCTAAAAAAAAATATTTACAAATCCAAAATTTCAGGATTTTTTTTTCTCAAAATTACCCTCAATTAATGTCATTCTATCATATTTATTATTATATTTTAAAATATATTTTTAGGATAAGGTTTAGGGTTTATGATTTTATTTCTTTATTAAACTAGAGAAATTATCTCGAGTAGGTCTAAAGTTTAGGATTTAGAGTTTACCATTTTATTTATTTATTAAAAATAGAAATTGTATAGTAGCTCTACGCCTTCATGTTTTTTTTATTTATTAAAAATATATAAATAGGGATAATTTGATAATTTTCATATAGGCACAGTTTATATTTTGACAAATCTATAAAGTTTTTAAGATTTAAGCCATTTATGTAATTAGATTATTTAAAGAGTCTACACCTGTACTTGTCCCTTTTTTGTCATGACATGCACCAAGTAATCAACTAAGGAATGTCTCTAAGCTTATAATTGAAACATGTAATAGAAGAGTTTAATATCATTTTATTTTTTATTTTCTTATTAATCTCTCTCACAAACGTTCTTAATCTTGTATTTATGTTCTTCTCTTTCTCCTTTTGGTATATAGGTTTAAATTTATATTTTAGTATCTCAACTTTTAGTTTGTTCTATTTTGCGGCCTGAACAAAGAAAAAAAATAGTTTTGTCAAAACCAAAATAAAGATAGAGACTAAAAATCGCTACAATTTTAAAGTTTAAGGATTAAAATAGACATTCAAGGCCGGTATTTGTGTCGGGTATCAATTGAATAATCAAAATATGATATATTTTGTATGTTTGCAGAAAGCAGTATTGCTATGGATGTATGATCCAGTAAGCCGAGATGCTGTCATAGTGAAGGAGGCTTTATGTGGAGAAACTGTGCATTTGAGAGTTGCCACTGAAGTAATATGTTCTCGTACATCAACACAGATTCAGCATTTTAAACAAGTTTACTTGACCATGTTTCAATCATATATTGAACATGATATTCAGAAAACTGCCTCGGGTGATCACAAAAAGGTCATATACGCTCTCTTTACGTAGATCTCGGTTACTAATGAGTCGTTTAGTAATGTGTCTATTTCTTGGTTTTAGTTTTTTAAAAAGTTAATATAAGCGTTGAGTAGTTGTTTTTGTTTCTAGTTTCTCATTTTTGGAAACGTTTCTAAAATTATATCTATCTCAATAAAAAAGAAAGACAAAAAAAAAAAAGAAAAATGAAATAGTAACGTAATTATGTTTTTCTTATCAAACAAAAACAAGAAACTTTTGGGCTCTGGTAACGTTCTGTTTCTCGTTCCAATTTTCTTAAGAAGTTTAAGCATTTTACAACTAACTATGTTTATTGTTTCTTACTTTTTTTGAATGTTTTATAGAAATTTTGGAAACAACCTAAACAAGTTTCTTTTTTCTATTCTCATTTTCAATTTGTTCCAAAACATAAATAAAAAATTGTTTTATCATATTTAAATCCTTAGATGTGAGAGCCATGCAATTCATTTTACTCATTAAAAATGAAGAAACAAAAGCAGGAATGTTAGATGATTTCTATTTAGTTAAATTATCCCTGAACTAACATCTTTATTTCATTCTTTAATCTAAGATGAAAGTAAGATTACTACCTCCTCCGGTCTTCTTCACTCCGCTTCTCCTCTCCCCTCTTCTTCATGGAGAGACCTATCAAAATTTATATGGTTCTATCTCAAATTGACTATAACAGAAGTAGTACATGTCTATTATAAACTTTTCTAAAGTCTCTCATATTTTGAATGTAGGATCTTAACATATATATGCGTGGTGGCTCTTTTGAGTCACCAATCTTGGTCAGATCCCATTTTTTAAATTGGATGTTCATTTGAGCCGGTTGAATTGTGATACTAGATCAATACTCATGGAATTTCATTTCAAAATTAATTGGCAACGAGAGAAGTATTCCATATCATATTAACACCAATATGCTCGTGTTATTTTTTATTTAAACGTTTGAATAGTGAGCTTTTTCATTTTTTTGTTTAAATAAACTTTTTTAATGATCTTAAAGTTGAAACAAAGTTTGATTTATTTGCAGCTGCTATTGGCCTACGTTAGTATACCACGATACGAAGGACCAGAAATTGACAAAGATTCGGTAGAGAAAGATTCGGAGGCTCTGTACAAAGCTGGAGAGAAGAGATGGGGAACTGATGAGGACAAATTTATAAAGATTTTCAGTGAAAGAAGCAGTGCTCATCTAGCTGCTGTTAACTTGGCTTACAAAAATTCACATGGCCATTCTTTGAAAAAGGTGCATTCATTATTATATAAACTGTTGGAAACCAAATTATATACATACCTTGCATTTGGGAAATATAAATGCGGTTAAGTTACAAGTTTAATCCCCGAACTTTGCAGGCAATCAAAAACGAAACATCTGGAAATTTCATGCAGGGCCTTCTAGCAATCGTGCGGTGTGCTGAGAATTCTGCGTTGTATTTTGCAAAGGTATTGTTTTCCATTGTCCCAGTTCTTAGTATTTCTTCTCCGAATTTGGATTAAATCAATCTTCTTTTTACCTGATGAATGATATCTATTTTTTGGAAAGAGAATCACTACATTAAGATACATGAGAAACATACACAAAAAAAAAAGCTTAAAGGAAAACACTCCAATTTAAAGAAATAGTAGTAAGATCATAATTACAAAAGAGGGAGGATTTTGTAGACCATAACGACGCATAATTTTTTATGTTGAAAAAGATAGATGACATAATAATAGAGTTTGTAATTTAAGGGACTACTCCTGATTTTGAGATGGAACCCCAAATGCGGCAAAAGGAGAAAGTTTTGAGAAAGTTTTGACAAGAGCTTGCTAATATTGCTGGAGTTTGTTCACGCTGTTGGGTTCTTTCTAGGGATGACTTTAATGTTTATATATGGGAGAATCTACATCCCTTTCCTCATCAAGGAATAATAGAAATAATTTAAATTCTTTTATTTCTGAAGATGAGCTTTTAGAGATCATCTTGTCTCTAATGGATCATATAGGTTGGTCAAATCTTCGCTCCACCCCTATTCTTTTAAGATTAGATAGATTCTTATACACCAAAGATTGGAGTGAGAGGTTTGATTGTCACCTTATTCATAGATTGGCTCGTGTTACCTCAGATCACTTTCCTATCATTTTGAAACTAAATACACTAAAATGGCCCCAACCTTTTCGATTAGAAAATACTTGGCTAGATGATAATAAATTTTAGGAACTAATTGATCAGACTTGGCCTCTTTTGCCAAATGTAGGCCACTAGGTTTGGCTCTTTGGAAGAAAAACTAAAATCTCTATTATTCAAGGTGAAAGATTGGAATAGATCTATTTATGCGATGTAGTTATTATTGTTGGTAGAGAAATGAGAAAGTGGAGAAGTGTGAATTTCATTTAATGTTCCATATAAATACATACTTATGCTAAAAATAGACTCAACTATCTCCACAAAATTAGCAACTTACTCCACTAAATTCATAAGATATCAACTTAAAAGACTCGACTACAAGTAAAATAGTCAACAACTCTCTAGAAACTGGGACTTAGACTAGACCAACTCAAAACTAACATTCAAACTTATAGTGGTAGCTTGAGTTAACTAACATTCTCCTCTTAACTCAAATGCTATAGACACCCAACTTGAAAGCGACCCACACTAAAGAACTTAGTGAAGATATATGCTATTTGCTCCTCTGAGCTGCAATGCACCAGCTACACTTCTCATTCCTTTTAAATTTCTCTCAGAACATAATACTTGATCTTAAAATGCTAGGTCCTTCCATGAAAAACCAGATTCAATGAAATAGCTAGAGTGGCTTGATTATTCACAAACACCTTCACACTCTCTTCTTGCTTCAGATGCAAGTCATGCATCAACTTATTCAACCAAACAGTTTGGTTGACTGTTGTCGTTCCTGCAATGAACTCAGCTTTTGCAGTTTACTCAGCCACTATATCTTGTTCTTTTGAACACCATGAGAAACACCCTGAGCCAAAAGTGAAATAATAGCTAAAGGTGCTCTTTATATCATCCAATGACCCAGTCCAATCACTATATGAGTAACCCTACAACTCAAAATTTTCAACTTTATTGAATTTTATCCCAAAAGACACTGTGCCTTTTAGATATCTCACAGCCATTTTTCCAGCAATCATATGATTCTTGCTTGCATAGTGAAGAAATTTAGATAATACACTTACACTGTACATGATGTCAGGTCTAGTGGATGTGAGATATATGAGACATCCAACTAGACTTCTGTACACATTATCATCTACAGGTTCCTCTCCATCGTCCTTTTGCAACTTCTCATTCTGAATCGTTGGAATGTTCACACTCTTACACTCCTCCATATTGAACCTCTTCAATATCTCTCTCATGTACTTCTTCTGATAGATAAACAATTAATTCTGCCCTTGCTGAATCTCCGTACCTACAAAAGTAATGCATCAAACCTAAATCAGTCATCTCAAACACTTTCATCATTTCTTGCTTGAACAACTCTATCTGAATACTATCACTTCCTGTCACCAGTAAGTCATCTACATAGAGAGATACAATCACAACAACAGTACTTGATTTCTTCACGTAGAGTGCGGATTCACTTAGGCTCTTCACAAAACCCAAGTTCAGCAAGTGATCATCCATCTTGCTGTACCATGCCTTAGGAGCTTGTTTCAACTCATAGAGAGCATTCTTCAATAAATAAACCTTCTGCTTTTGTCTTGGTGTAATGAACCCGTCTAGTTGTTCAATACATGTCTCTTCTTCTAACACTATATTTAGGAATGCTGACTTCATATCCAGCTGTTACACTTTTCATCCATGCTGAGCCGACACAGCCAATGGCAACCTGATTTTGTCCATCCTTGCAAACGGTGCAAAAGTCTTAGAGAAATCAACTCTCCAGACTTGTGCATACCCTTTCACCACTAACCTGGTCTTGAGCTTGTTCACAAAGCCATTTGGATTCAATTTGATCTCATAAACCCATTTGACTCCAATCACCATTCTGTCAGCAGACTTCTCTACCAGCTCTCATGTTTTGTTCTTCTCTATCATACTCAACTCTTCATTCATTACCTCTATCCACTTCTGATATTTTTTTAGCTTCTTCATACCCTGCAGGCTCTAACACAGCTACAATACTTCTTTCATACACCTCATTCAGTAGTCTAGTCCCTCTAACTGATGCATCATAAACTAGTTCATCAGGATCTAGAGAGACTTCTTGTTGCTCCACCTCTGCTTCTTTTGTCCAGTCCCACTCTTCATCCTCCAAAAATCGAACATCTCTACTAATCACCATCTATCTATGTGAAGTTGATAGATCTCGTAGGCTTTGGACGTCATGCTATAGCCTACAAAGATTCCTAGTCCCGCCTTTTCACTTAACCTGTCTCTCTTCACCTATGGAACATGAAAAAAACACAAACAACCAAACACTTTCAAATTTGTCAGTAATTGACAGTTTTGGTTTACTATCAAACCAAGTTTCATAGAGTGTCTTATTCTCCAAGACTATTGTAGGTAGTCTACTCAATAGAAAGACTGTTATGTTTGATGCTTTCGCCCAAAACTCCGTTGACAATTCTTCTCATGCACCAAGCATCTTGTCATCTCCATAATACACCTATTCTTCCTCTCACTAACTCCATTTTGTTGTCGAGAATATGGAGTAGTGAGCTGATGCTCTATCCCAGCTTCTTCATAGAAGTAATTAAACCGTTGTGATGTATATTCAATCCCATTATCGGTCCTTACCACTTGAATCTTACAACCACTTTAATTCTCAACCGATATTTTACACTTTAGAAACACTTTAGCTGCTTTAGACTTATGCTTCATGAAATATATCTAACACATTTTGGTATAATTATCAATTAAGATAATGAAATACCTATTGCCATTCAGTGAGAGAGTTGGTTGAGGTCCACACAAGTTAGTATGAATGAGCTGCAGCTTCTTAGTTGCTTTCCAGATTGACTTCTTGAATGACAGCCTTGTTTGCTTCCCTGTTAAACAAGCTATGCGGTTTGTTTTTAGTTCCTCCAAAACTTGTATTCATACTGTCATCTCATTTTTCTGCAGATACTGCAATCCCTTATGATGAAAATGCTCCAACTGATTGTGTTATAGCTTAGTGTCATTCACTTGACACTTGAAAGCTATTTTCTCCTTCTCGAGTGGATCTAATGAGAAGCTCTTGTACTGCATCTTTATTTTGAACGACTCGTTCCCACTATAATTAGAAATGAGACACTCTCCTTCTTCAAACATCATTTTAAATCCCTTCTATTCTAGTAGACCAAAACTTAACAGGTCTTGATCAATCACAGAAACAAAGTACACATCAGTAATTAACTTGGTTCCAGCATAGCTCTTTGTTGACATTGTATCCTTCCCCTTCACTTTTAGATACTTATGACCATTCCCTATCTTCACCCTTGACTTGAATGACTTGTCAAAGTCCTTGAACAATACTTTGTCAGTTGTCATGTGATTGATACATTCACTATCAACCAACCAACCAACTATCACATTGAGCGTCTCATGAAAAACAGGTAGCAATAAAGAGTTTATCTTCTTCTTGTTGTACTGCATCATGTGCTCCTCCTTGCTGTTGAGTTTTTGCTTCATTACAGAACCACTCAATGTTCCCCAATAAATTACACCTTCTACACTTCACATCTGGCCTTCTCCAGCATTTGAAGTGTCGATGATTCGGCTTTCAATAGTGCTTGTATGCACTACTAGCAACCTTTGTAGCGGATTTCGAGATGTTGTTGCCACTTCCCCTCTTTCCTTTCCACTTCTTCTCCCTTCCACCTTCTCTCTGCTGCATTCTAGCTTTCAGTGCTCCCTCTGTGCTTCCTTCTTGCCTCATCAACCTCCTCTACTCCTATGCTTGCAAAACACTAACTACTTCTATTACCTTGAGTTTAGAGAGATCTTTAATATTTTCCAAGGAATCAATGGTTACTTCCTATCTCTCAGGTATTGAAACCAGAATCTTCTGAACTAATCTATTGTTAGATAAACCAGTTCCTAATGCTCTTATTGAAAGGATGTGACTAAACCCAACACTTATCTTGTTAGCGATTCCAATAAACTTGTCTAAGTACTCCTTAATGGACTAAAAATCCTTCATATGCATTTTCTTGAATTCCCTCACCAAGTTCAATACTTTCATGCCCTTAATTCTCTCATCACATTCATACTCACCTTTGAGGAACTCCTAGATCTCCTTTACTGACTTCAAGGCCATAATTCTGTTGAATATGGTGTGAGACATAGCTGCATACAGGCAAGCTTGAGCCCTTGCCTTTCTGGTGACCCTATCCTTATAAGTCTTGATCTAATGCATTCTTGGGTTATCAGGAAGTGGATCAATCACATAATCGTGCTCAATTGCTTCCTAATAATCACAACCCTCCATCTACGCTTGTATTCTTATAGCCCATGCTTGGTAGTTTTCACCATCAAACACAAGTGGAGCTCGTGAAGAAAGAATGTTTGATCCTAAATCCATCTAACACAACTCTCACAGTTGTATCACTTGGTTTCTCTTGAGAATATTTCACTGATCCCTTAATAATTTAGGGCTATGATACCATTGTAGTTCTTATTGTTGAGGGAGAAATGCGAAAGTGGGGAAGTGTGAATTTCATTCAATAATAATGCTCCATATAAATACACATTCTAATGCTAAAAATAGACTCAACTATCTCCACAAAAATTAGCAACTTACTCCACTAAATCCTTAAGATTTTCCAGGACTTGGACTAGACCACTCAAAACTAACATTCAAATTTATAGTTGTAGCTTGAGTTAACTAACATGGGAAGGTTCAATCACAAAAGCTGGCGGTCAGAAAGGAACTTTCTGAAATTGATCTCGAAGAGTAGATCGGTGTAATTGAAGATAGATGTGCACAAAAGAAAATTCCTTCAGGCTGATTTAACGTCTCTGGCGATAAAAGAGATTAGATTATGGAGCTAGAAATGCAAACGAACTTGGCTCGTAAATGAAAACTCAAGCTTCTTTCATAAAGTTTGTCTGCTCACAAAAGACATAGTTTCATATAGGAAATTGTGGATCTGAAAGGTAATAGTTTAATCACTGATTATAGTCAAATTGAAGAAGAGGTGGTTAAATATTTCCATGATCTTTACAATGATCAAGAGCTGAATGGTTGCATCGTATATGTATAATCTAAATGGGCTCTTATATTTATAGAGCAAAAAAATAGGCTCACTGTCGTGCCAAAATAAATCTCCTGGATAAAATAATTGTGGAACATTATCAAATCAGATTTATTGGGAATGTTCCAAGAAATTTTTAAGAACGAAATTATAAATCGAGTAGTCAATATTGAGACTTTTATTGCCCTTATTAAAAAATTTTCTAGGCCATCGCAGCCTTACTACAAGTATTTATAAAATATTAGCAAAAGTTGTAGCTCACCCATTTAAACAAACTCTCCCAAACACTATCTTAATATGCCTCTAGGTGACAATCCGAAAATGGGACTCCAATCGTGGAAGATATAGAGAGGAAATTTGATAAATAGAAGTATGCGAGCTTGTCTAAAGTTGGTAGACTCACGCTCACATGATATTGTCCGCTTTAGACATAAGCCTTACGACTTTGCAACCAAAAAATCTCATATCAATGGAGATAATTGTTCTTTCTTATATACCATGGATCACCTCTTTCCTTGGGACTTTGTTTGTACTCCTTACAAACGCAACAATCCTCCCCTCGAACAAAGTGTCACTTGTATATTGCCTCGAATAGTCATGCAAACCATCTACTCCAGGTTGGAAATGAGAATCCCCTTCTGTCTAGCGTCCAGATAGAGCATTTGCTACATGAACCACCTTGTGAGAACACCTAGCTGAATCTCGTCCCCTCGAACAAAGATACCCTACTTTTCCTAGGCTTTATTTAGGTATATTTTCGCCCAAGAAATTCCTTTGCCTAAAAAAATTGATGCTTCTATCGAGGAATGACTATACGATTGCAGCCTAGACCAAATAGTTGTAGGTACCATTTCGCATCTTTGGCTTGAAAGCAATAGGTGAATTTTTCCGGATGCAGCTCAAAATGCAACCCTCCTTGGGGAAGAAACTCAGTCCACAATATCCACTTTATTTTGTAATTATAATATTCCAATGTTGTCCTTAATTGGAGTACGTGCTCTTACATCACTCTCCTTTTGATGTATGCCCCTTTGATTATGTCTCTTATTTTTAGTTTTTAATTTTTGAAAAATTGTGTGGTTTGATAATCAATTTAGTTTTCACTTTTTGAAAAATGGTTTTGTAATGAATTAAAAATAAAAAGTTTTTCAAAATCTCCCATTTTCTTATATTTCCTTCTAACCCACTATTTTTTTCTCTCTCCCAACAAAAAAATTCTCTTTTTTCCCACCTTTTTTTCTCTCCAAAATTTACATCTCTCATTTTTATGATCTCTTAAATTTTAATATTTGTCCAAAACTTTTCTTTTTCTCTAAAATTTCTCTCTTACATATCAATTTTTCTTTAAAAGATAGCTCACTAAAATTTCTCATACTCTGTAACATTTATTTATCTCTCTAATTCATTTTTCTCTGCAATAATATATATCTCTAACTTTTCTCCTTCTAAAATTTTCTTTAAATTTTTTCTCACTACAACTTTTGTTTTTATTTATGTTTTCCTTAATAACTTTACTCCCTAAAATTTCTATTTTCTTAATAACTTTTTGTTCCAATACCTTAACATATAGCTATCCTAATTAAATTTCCTTTCAAACATATTTCTGGTTTGTCTAAATTTTCTCTAAATCATTTCTCTAAAATTTCTCTAACTTCAATTCTAAAATTTTTTTCTTTTATTTCCATACATCCATACATATCACTCTCTCTAACATATCTCTCTATCTCTCCAACTTTTTAAAAGTACGGAAAACCAAGAACAGTTATCGAACTTATTTAATTTTTGTTTTTTCAAAAAATAAAACCATAAAACTAAAATGGTTATTAAACGGAATCTAAACATTGTTGAAATGATTGTTTAATTCTAGATTTTGCACAAGGCTATGAAGGGCTTGGGAACCGACGATCATACCCTAATAAGGGTAATTGTGTCAAGAGTCGAGATAGATATGCAATATATAAAGACAGAATACCAAAGGAAGTATAAGAAAACACTGCATGAAGCAGTACATTCTGAGACATCAGGCGGCTACAGGGACTTTCTTCTCGCCTTGTTGGGCTAGGATTGCAACTTCTCATGCATGATCCTTATAATAAAGTTACCCTTCATGTTTGAAAAAATTCCTTAAATAATAGTTTGTAGCATTAGTTTCTTTATAGTTTGAATAATTTTCGAGTCGTGTTTGATAAGTTCTTAAATTTTAAAAAGTTTTAAATTTGAGATGGCTTGAACTTTAAAGGTATCTAATAGATTCTTGAACTTTCAAGTTCTTTGTATAAATTTTCTTTTTCGAAATTCATGGACCTATCATAAACAAAATTGAAATGTCAAGGTCGACTCATTAGACAAAATTCAGTTTTGTGTAAAAGAAGATGTCGAATGGGTCAGAGATCCTAACCCGAAACAAAATTGAAAGTTTAGAGACTTATCAAATACTTTTGAGAGTTCAGGAGGGAATAAGCAATCACCTTAAGGGGCCGTTTGTTTCGTGGAAATCCAAGATTCCTGTGGGACGGGCATCTAGATTCCCACGTTTGTTTTGTAGTAATGTAAGATACCCGGGTATCTCGAGATGTCTGGGTATCCTAGGATGTCAATTTGGAAGGCATCCAAGTCAGTTTGGATGCCCTTTTGGAACATGGATTTTCATGATTCCCATGTCGATGGCATCCTACGTTGACGTTTACAACCCTTTGTTATTTTTTCATATATTTAATATATTGATTGACTAATAAGCAATTAAGTATATTTATGTATTACATGTACCTATAAAATAAACTTCAATTAATTTATATAATATCTCCATTTACGTTTAATATTTTGAATGAAATATTATGAATAATATCTACTGTCTTAAATACATAATTTTAAAACAACATTTTCTTAACGAATATAATTTGATAATATAATAAATGAATTTTACCCCATATAACATTAATTATATAATTGTATTTTTAAAAAATATTAAAGTTGATAATGAAATTTATATTCAATATTAATTACTTTAAAAAAAAGTCTTATATTAATACGAATTCTAGCTAATAACATACAAAAATTAATATAATTAATAAAAAAATAATCTAAAATATTAAATTAATTTTAAGAAAATATATTATATAAATGCAAATTATATTAGATTAATGTATTAATTATATGAATATTCGTAAGGGCGTTTTGGAACATTATATAAATTTAGAACATTCACATGAATAAATCTTACAAAACAAACGTGCTTATTCAGATATTCCCGGACAACATTATATATTTTCCTACGAAACAAACGTGGTCATCTGAAGATACCGGACATCTAAAATTCTTGACCATCTGAAATTCCAAGCATCTGAAGATGTCGTGCATCTGCATTCCCAAAAAACAAACGGCCCCTCGTGGGAATCCGAGATTCCCGTTAGACTGGCATCTGGATTCTCACATTTGTTTCGTCGGAATGTAGGATACCCGGAAATTTTGAGATGCCCAGGTATCCTAGGATGCCCATGGGAGGCATATGCTATTTTGAAACATGGGTTTCCAAGATTCCCATGTTGAGGGCATCCATTTTTTACATTTTTGCCCTTCATTGTTTCTCCATATATTTTCTTTCATAAAAAATTTTTAAATTTTTTCTAAAAAAAAATCTTTATTTTTTAATTTTAAATTGATAATTAAAATAAATTAATGTACTCATCATCTAATAAAGAACTCTCTGCTATTAAGTATATTTGTACATTAGATTTACATGTAAAAAAATTACAATTAAATTATCTAATATCTCAATTTATTTTTAATAGTGCGAGGAAATTACATTATTAATAATATTTATTATCATAAATATATAATTTGAAAGCAACATTTTTTTACGACTAATATACCTGTGATATTTTTCTTCTTAAAAAAATATAATGTGATAATAGGATAATAAATATCACCAAAGATTACATAAATTATATGATTGTCGTCCTGGAAAACTATTAAAGTTGAAATAAAATTTATATTAAGTTAATATGAATTAATTTGTTCAAATAACATATAAAAAATAAAAATATTAAATTAATTCAAATAAGTCTATTATATTAAATGAGTTTATAAATTATATAAACATTCGTAAGGGTATTTTTGGAACATTCTACAAATTTAACAAATGGAGAACAAATCTCGCAAAACAAACGTGACTACCCAAATATTCCCAAAACAAACATTAAATTTCGGGCATTTAAAATTCTTGGCATCTATAGAGGCAAATCTACATTTCCTAAAAACAAATGAGACTGAAGACCGAAAAAGTTTGTCAATTCACTTCTCCAATGAAACAAACTTGTCCTCAAGTTTAGGATATAAATGCTCATTCGACAAGTAGAAAATGGCTATATAATTTTAGAAATGCTAAACAACTAGAGATGTTGAACCCATCTAGTAGGTCAAAACTCAAACTTTTTTCATAAAATCTTACAAAGGCTAATCCTTTTTCTTCTTCAGCTTATTGTATATGTACCTATTGGAAATGTTTTCCTTCCTTTCGAGTGTATGTACAATAACAAGTTCTCCGATATGACATTTTCATTTCCTCCTCTTGACTAAGGAGGTATGTTTTAACTTAACTTAACCCTCCAGGGACACCCTATAAACTTGGGTATCTATGGTTACCATTAAATTATCCAACACCTAGCGGAAGTAGTGGGACTCAAACTTGGACGTTGGGTGTTAACATCCAGCCCTAAGACCACTTCGCCACACCCGCAAGTGCATATAACTTGATTGACAATTAGAAATCTATTATCAATTCATTTTACCGCTCTAGTTAATAGAAACATTGATACATTTTTTTGGAATATGTTTCAATATCTAAAATAGTTTCATTTTACCTTATAACTTAGATTTGAGCTTTCCTACCAAATAAAAATATTAGAATGAAATGAAAGAACACAATAATATACAATAATATGAAAAGATTATAACTAAAATTGATTTCAATTCTTTAGACCACGATGGGTAGAAGTCAAAAGGAAAAAAAAGACTACCCTAAATTCTCAAGTCAATATATTAGAGGTGGACAATAGTATTTTTAATTTTAAATAAATTAAAATGATTAACTATTTCATGTTTAAGTTATAATAAAAATTATTAATAAATTTATATTTATGTTCGGTATACATTTCAAATAATTAGTAGATCGTGTCCTTGCATCATATTTTCTTTCAAAAGGAAGAATTTGCATGGGTAGTGTGCTTACATTTTATTTCATTACTTAGAATGGGTGGGATTATGAATATCTGACTTTAAAATTATTAGCGTAAAGTCATATGATCATAATATCTTAAATAAATAATAATGATATACAAATTAATAAAATAAAGCTATTCGGTATATTCTAAAAAAAAAAAACAATCATGGTGGATGGGTGGGTGTGGGAGAGATGCTCAACATTGTAAGTCACAAATATTTTTTTAAGTATTATTCAAAAAATGGTAAGGTTAAAATCGTCTAAACAAAATTTATATTATATATTATTGATATATAATACTATAGAGATATAGTATTATATTATATAGATTAGAGATAAAATTTACTAACATTATTCGTAACTTACTATGGTACAAATATAAAATGTCTATATATATATATATATTTTTTTTTGGGAGGCCATAGGTATTTACAATTTAGTTTGACTCGACTTTAGACCTGAATTAAAATCAAATCGAATTGCAAAACTGATTAAAACACAAAATCGTTTCTATTCGACCCGACTCTATCTGTTTCACCGTGCACCCCAAGCAACAATCTCTACTGTTGATGCAAAATTCTACCGAGCTGCCCAGGTCGGCCACGTGGCAACTGGCCGAGTTGACAAGGTGCGAGCTCATGCAAGGTAGGACCTGCAAAAATAAAGTAAACACTATGATGCTCAAGTCAGTGTAGGCGCGAGCTCAAATAGGTCGTTGTCGGAGTAGAAAGACATACATGAGTAAGAGGAATGAAGGTCGTTTGATAGGAGGAGTGAAAAGACATGTTCATTATGGCTGTTACGACATGACGGTTAGATGTCGGGCCATTGGTCGGCAATAATTCAGGTCGGCTATGGATGAGCTCAGTAGCTCAAGCTCGGCCATCAGTGAGCTTAGGAGCTTGGAAATATGTGAGTTCATGAGCTCGGCCATAGGTGAGCTCATGAGCTCGGCCATAGGTGAGTTCATGAGCTCGGCAATAGGTGAGCTCATTAGCTCGGCCATATCTCGCCACATGGTATGTCATATTTTTGCCACCAACATTTGCCCCCACTTTGGTAAGTTATAAAGCTAACTTGTCAAAGTATTGTTTCATAAATCATACTAACACGTGGCCAGATTTATGAGAAGTTTGGTCATGCTCTCTTTTCTGTAAGGTCTTGTCGTCAAGACTTGAGCTAATTTTTAGAAGTTTCGACTCTAGGTGGCCTCGGTCTTCAAAGTCGATGTAATCTTGGTTAGTTCTTGAAGATTTCAATATCTGATGGCGGTTCATTCTTTTTACCTTAAGTGAGTTTTGATGAGGGTTGATCTTTCAGGCCGAGATGAGCTACCTAGTGGGAGCTCATCCATTGGCTATTGTGATTAGATATTTGATGGGGAATTCATTATAGTGGTCGAAGTGAGCTACCTGAGAGCTCATCGTTGAAGTTGAGATGAATTATCGTATATTTATTCCTTGATGTCGAGATGAACTATTCCGATGAAAGCTCATTGTTGATGCCGAGATGAGCTACTCCAATGGGAGCTCATCGTTGGCGTCCAGATGAGTTATTCTAATGAGAGTTCATCGTTGATGTCGAGATGATCTGCTCCAATGGGAGCTCATTGTTGATGTCGATATGAGATATTCTAATGAAAGTTCATCGTTGATGTCGAGATGAGCTGCTCTGATGGGAGCTCATCGCTGGTGTCGATATGAACTATTTAATGATAGTTCATCGTTGATATCGAGATGAGCTACTCCGATGGGAGCTCATCGTTGGTGTCGAGATGAGCTATTCTAATGAAAGCTCTTTGTTGATGTTGAGATGAGCTACTCCAGTGAGAGCTTATTTGTTGATGTAGAGGTGAGCTATTTTATAGCTCTTCCATAATGTCGAGATGAGCTACTTCGATGGGAGCTTATCATTGGGGTTGACATGAGCCCTCCCTTTACAAGCTATAGTATCTAGCCTTAGGAGATACATTCACCTTAATGACACGTTGCTGGAGTTGGGAACCTTGAGAAGCTCGGCCGAAGAGTTCGATTAAGAACTTGGAGAAGTTTTGCTTAAGTTGTGCGCTTGAGAGTTTGCATATGGAGCTTTCATTTTGACTTAAGCCGGACGCTGGGTTTCAGCTTGGAGCTTAGATGAGTTTGGGCTAAGCTAGGTGTTTAGGAGTTTGAAGTTAGAGCTTGACCTAAGTTGGGTGTTTAAGGTTTGACATGCATACTTTATGTTTTGGTGCCCCCATCGAGTATAGGTCACTTTAGGTAGGGTGTCGTGCTTGCTCAAACATGATCTGATGATGGGAGTTCATCCTTAAGGTAGAGTGAAGCTATATGGTGGTTCTTTTTTAGGCCGAGGTGATCTGTCTCATGTGAGCTTATCGTTTTGATCGAGATGAACTATCTGATGAGAGCTCGCCTTAGCTGAGATGAGGTATTTGATAGAAGTTTCTTCTTTAAGTAGGGGTGAGCTAACTGATGGGAGTTCTCCCATTAGTTAGAGAAGATCTATCAAGTGGAAGTTTTTCCTTTAATGATGAGCTCAGCTAGGAGCTCTATCTTTAGTTGGGGATGGGCTATCTCTGATCCAATGACCTTTCCCATAAGTAGCTCATCTTTGAGTTGATGGAGGCTCATCCTTGAAGGGAAAGTCATCATTTAAGTGAAAGTCATCTTTAAGTGCAGGTCATCCTTAAGGTCAAGGGTGAGGGCTTCCTCGAGGGGAAGGTCATCCACAATGATAAGGTCTTTCTCTTGGAACGGGTCTTCTGGGAAAGAAAGTCATCCTCAAGAGTAAGGTCTTCTTTTAGGGGAATGTCATCCGTATTGATAAAGTCTTTCTTTTGGAGTAGGTCTTCATGGAGAGAAAGTCTTCCTCAAGATGAGGTCTTCCTTGAGGGGAAGGTCATCCATAGTGATAAAGTCTTTTTCTTGGAATAGGTCTTCCAAAAGAGAAAGTCGTCCTCAAGGTGAGGTCTTCCTTGAGGGGAAGGTCATCCGTAATGATAAGATCTTTCTCTTCAGCAAAGATCTTGAAAAGCTTTGGAGGTCCACTCGATTGTTGTGAGTACTAGAGCTTTGAGAAATTGTGCGAGTCATAGCTTGGTTTGTTAGGAATGACTTAAAATTGTCGATTCCCACACAAACGACACCAACTGTTGATGCAAAATTCTATTGAGCTGCTGAGGTCGGCCACATGGCAACTGGCCGAGTTGACAAGGTGCGAGCTCATGCAAGGGAGGACTTGCAAAAATAAAGTAAACACTCCGACGCTCAAGTCAGTATAGGCACGAGCTCAAATAGGTCGTTCTCGAAGTATAATTGTATACCTGAATAAGAAGAATGAAGATCCTTGGAGGGAAAGGACAAGTCCATTATAGCCGTTATGACATGGTGGTTAGATGTCGGACAATAGGTCGGTGATGATTGAGGTTGACTATGGATGAGCTTAGTAGCTCGAGCTCGGCCATCAGTGAGCTTAGGAGCTCGACAATAAGTGAGTTAAGGAGCTCGACCATAGGTGAGCTTAGGAGCTCAACAATAGGTGAGCTCATGAGCTCGACTATATATCGCCACTGATATGTCATATTTTTGCCTCCAACACCTGTAGTTTCCTTTATACTTGAGGTTAAGCCTTCAACAACTACAAGAACTTGCCTGATTATGATTTGTTACTTCATTTTAAAATAGAAAATTAAATGAATATCCTTCTTCTTAGAAATGAAAACAGAGCAAGTATTAGCAAACATACCAATCACTTTGCGCGGTTGTTGACAAACTTAATCTTTTTTTTTTCTTTTTACTTAATTGATTGAAACTAATTGAATACACGATCCAAAAAAGAAACATCTACGTGGTATTCCATATATTCTATATATTGTAGAGTCTTTTACCTTGTAAATTCAATTTCCAATTTTTGGTCATTGAGATTTATGGGTAATACAGACTAATATTTTAAGGATACCTCTATTTTTCCTTGTTCAACTAAATTGAAACGATTGAAGTTTTTTAAAACTCATTTTTGAATATATATATATATATATATATATATATATATATTAATTAGAGATGTAAAAGATAGGAAATACTAGTTGGATACGTAATTAATTATAGAGACGTAAAAGATAAGAAATACTAGTTGGACACGTAATTAATTAGGGTTAGAGTAAGAAAAAATATTGTTTCATTCTAATTTTGGCTAACGAGACGAGGATATGGGAAATACACTTTGGCCCTCCTTAATTTTGAACAAAAGATGTAACAAGAGTTTATAATATAAGTGAACTATCTAATCATTGCTATCAATTGATTTTGATATGAAACATGAATTGATTAGTGTTAAAGATCCAACTAAAGGACCTAAAAATTTCTGGTTTCTTATTCTCTAAAATTTTAAATTAAAAAATTAAAAATTTTGTATGAAAGTGAATTTTTAAATTAAAAATAAACGCTTCTATTCCAAAATTGAAAATAGAACCAGAAATAAGAAACTTATTATTATTGTTTTTTTGTTTCCAAAATTAATCTCCAAAACAACCGAAACGCTTAAGTATGAGATCTCACGATACTCAGACATCTTGAGATTATATTCAGATATGCTACATTACTACAAAATAAATGTGAGAATCCAGATACCCATCCATCCTAAGAAACAAACGAATAATTCATGGGGAGTTTTGAAAAATTTACCAAATTTTATTTTTAACAAAAAAATTATTTTATTCTTACGTAAGCGCTTTAAAAGGTATGTCCAACACAAACTAAAATATTCATAAATTTTTATTTTAAAAAATACTTCCAAATGTTAATGTTATTATTATTTTTCTTTTATAATAGGTGGGGTGAGAGATTTGAACTCACAATTTCATTATTAGAGATATATATCCGATACTACAAAGTTATGCTTACTTTGGCTGGTTGAATATTTGAATATTTTTAAATGGTAGACAGATTACGACATTCAAAATTTATCACTTTTCCACACCTGAAAGCATTTTTAAATATTACTTTTAAGTTTTTTTTTCCTCTCTCTCTTTATTTCCTTTAATGATTTTAAGAAAGAACGAGAGTTCTTTGTTAGATGTATAATCAAGACACCAAAGAGAGATCGGAACAATATATTAGGTACTTATTCCAATCACACAATAAATAAAAGTCTGATTAATTCTTGTCTTTTTGTAGATATCTGTACATGTTTAATTGAACTTATCCTAACTCAAGAGATTCCCTGTAATCGGGGGTGGCGATGACCACCCATTACTGTTATCGACATTGCATGACCCTCCCTGAATTTGGAAGGGGCCGGGGGAGGGGGAAAGGACCTCGTCTACGCGCTGTGGGGCTCGGATTGAGGAGGCGGTATCCCCATTTGGCCACAAGTCCACTATGCCACACCATATGCCGGTGGTGAGATTACAAAAATTTTAGAGAAAAAAATGAGAAAGAATAAACAAAATTAAAAATAAATAAAGTTAGCGAAAAACGATGAATTTGCCTTCAGCCGCTCGCAGGAGTAAAGCCAAAGACCCCAAGAGTCCCCACATCAAGATCCAATTGATCATGAACATCAGAAGGTGCTGCTATTCGCAAATTCCAGCATACAATTTTAGAAATGAAAAAAATAAAATTTCTCAAATTTAAAGGTAAAAATAAGATGAAATAGAAAGAGAAATTTAAAATTTAAACAATAATGATTTTAAAAGCCGATTTCCGATTTACATGATCAATAATAAAAAGAGAAGTTATTAATATTCACAGGGTTTCATCTCAGACTTTGAGATGAGTAGTCCATGTCTATTATAAACGGTTCATTTTCTTTTCAATATGGGATCCTTAACATGCCCTCATTTTTGTACCGGTTACTCGTTTGAACGTTTTGGGCTCTGATACCATATTAATATTGATGGGGTTCCATCTCAAAACCAATTGGAAATGAGAGAAGTAGTCCATGTCTATTAATAATCAATGTAAGGACCCCTTCTTTTCAATGTGGGATTCAATTCCCGTTCTCAACCCATGACCAATATGAGCTGGAGGTTTCCTTCGTAACTCTTGGAACTTCTTCGTAGTGGCTCCGTTCCATGCCTCATTTCATAGAGAACCTCAAAGTGGCTCTATTTCATTATATTCCATCCATATCCCAATTCCATTCATTTAATATCCCTGTGGTATCATTGAGATAAGAGATGTCGTTTCTAGTCTATCTGTTTCTATTTCTATATATATGGAAAGTTTAAAAATCATCACATAATAATCCAGAAATTGCAATAGAAAAGAAAAAGGGAGGTTTGTGATGATTTTTAAATCTTTATACTAGGTAATCTAGTTTCCTTATTCACCAGAGTGATTTTAACAATAACAAAAATGATTTTTGCCCACGAATAAACTTGTAATCGTAAACCTTCTCTATAAATAAATGTCAGAGCTTATATGCTCTGCAAAATATCATCTTTCTTTGCTAAAACTACAACTTACATTATAAACCAACAACATAATGTCTCTCTTTGGAGTGCTCAAGGCTGAGGTAGAAATTAAGGCTGCAGCTTCAGCATTTTATGCTATTTGTTACTCGAAAATGGACCAACTTCCCGAAATTTCTCCTGATAAAGTAAAAATAGCTGGGTTACTCGATGGCAAGTTGGGCAAAGTTGGTGCTGTAACCTAAGTAAAGTTTGTTCTTGGTATGCTTTTCATGAATTTTTCTTTTATTTTAAGCCGTACTATGAATATTTAGAACTAGTCCGTATTTGAAAAATTAAATAAATTCTAATTCAGAATTATTCTAGAATAAAAGTTAGAAGAATCATGTGGTCTTCCTCCACATACAACCTGAATCGAATAAGTTAAGTTCTATAATTCCCTAAGATTAATGAGCTGGTTTCTACAAAGAAATCGTCTAGGTATATTATAAAGCTTTGTTAGGTCCCCTAGTCTCCTCAAAATTGTGATTCTTTTAGGCTAATCAATCTTGGTCAGGTTCTTGGTCAGGTCCTATTTTTTTAGACCAGATGCTTGTTTGAGCTTGTTAGACTCTAATACCATATCAATATTTATGGAGTTCCATCTTAAAATCAATTGCAATGAGAGGAGTAGCTCATGTATATTATAAATCTTGTTAGGTCCCCTTATCTTTTGGATGTGGGATCCTTAACATCATGCATACTAATTTATGTAGTTTTGGTCTACTATGGTATAAGGGAAGACTGAAGCGGCAAAGTTCGAGGTTGAAGCTGTAGATGAAGCGACGTATTCGATCACATACCGAATGGTAGAAGGAAATCATTTGTCGTATTATAAGACCTTCAAGATTTTAATCCATGCTATTCCAAAGGGTGAGGGAAGTGTGGTTCACTGGGGTTTGGAATATGAGAAATTTGATGAAAATATTGCAGAGCCATACACCTTCCTTGAGTATTTTGTCAATCTGACCAAAGATGTTGATGCTTCCCTTGGGAAATGAAGGAAGAAGGCATGAGCATGAGATTCCTTTTGACTCACTGTCGGGGGATCTTATGGAGTACTGATATTTGCTATATGTTATATAAGCGTAACAAACTCTATGTTTAAATAAATGCTTGTATCAATGCATGTGTTCTCTCTTTGTGCATGGTCTATGTAATCATGCCTTGAGAATAGAATGTAAATCTACTTTTAAATTATTGGAGGAGATCCCATTTGGTAATCATTTTGATCCTGTTTGATGACCCTTTTAATTTCATTTGTTATTTTTATGTTTTTAGAATTAAGCTTGTAAATTATCAAAATTCATGATTCCATCTCAAAAGAAATGAACAATTCTGCTATCGAGGTGAATTGATTTAATTTCATGAAGGTTGCAAATCAATCACCATTCTTCAACTTTTGCCTTATCAAACTGAAGCATGTATGCTGAGGATAAGCTTTATATCCTTTATAGAGAGCGACTTTAGTACTCTCACACTCATTATAGGTAAAATCTATCAAGGGTGCTCTTATAACAACGACATCCCATTCATGAGAGCTACATGCTTTATTAAGAGTTTATAGAAAAACACAATAAGCCACAACGCTATAAGATAATTCGTTTGGTTTATAACCATTGTTTATCATACATGAATCTGTTGGGATTGGTGGAGTCAAATCGACGTGGGAACGAGTTAGAGACAAGTCGGGATCGATCTGGGACGCGTCTGGGCGAAGCGACGAATGCAAATAAGTGAAGAGCTGCTGTAGAGGCCACTTGGCCATGGGCACGACACCGTAGCGCTACAACAAATTCTAGAAAGAAAAGCCGCATGTTTTGGATCTTGATGTTGTTGGTCGTATCTTTGAGATGCTACGGCTAGCGTCTCAACGCTACGACGTCTTTATAAAGGGGCCGTTTGATTTCGTTTTAGGTCAAGCCGTGGAATCCAATTTTTGGCAATCGATTTTGAGAGAGTATTTATAACATCTTTGTGGGAGCAGCTCGAGTTGGCAGTACACATAAAGGGCAGATCGAGATCGATGTATTTGGGGTAATTGTTCTCGATATTATTGTGAGTTTTTCATTCCTTGTACCTAGGTATATCGGGGTAAAATACTTAGAAGCTAGTAGACTTTTGTTGGGACCTCTAAAGAGCGAATGTTTGTGGGGGAGATATATTTGAGAGTGCTTTGTAATCCAATCTCATATTATAGTGGAACCCGCATCTGAGTGGAAGACTGGACGTAGCCCACAAATCGTTGGGGTGAACCAATATAAATCTATTGTATCGTTTATTACTTTTTGTATACCTCTTTTGTGTTGTGTGATTGG
Source organism: Momordica charantia (assembly GCF_013281855.1). Taxonomy (NCBI): domain Eukaryota; kingdom Viridiplantae; phylum Streptophyta; class Magnoliopsida; order Cucurbitales; family Cucurbitaceae; genus Momordica; species Momordica charantia. Next base: position 22,777,667 of record NW_028275167.1, on the reverse strand, counting down.
AGCTGTGGCAGGGGAAATTATTAGGAGTGTCTAATTTCCCAATAAGTGGTATCAGAGCGAAGTCTGCAGTATTATGAGATCCAGTCAGAAGTCACATAAATACTTCGAGTGAGTGTTGAGATTTTATAGGGACAACTTCGAGTTTTGGAAGATGCAAATGATGAATCTTCTTACATACAAGAAGATACATAAAACCCTGATCAAGGAACGACAGGCTGTTGAGATGATAGACAAAGAATGGACTGAGATGGATGAGCAAGTGGTAGCAATCATCAGGCTGTGTTTATCAATGAGAGTGGCGAGCCTCGTGGTGTGGCAGAAAACAGCAATGGGGCTGATGAAGGCTTTGATTGACAGATATGAAAAATCTTCTGCCAACAGTAAGATGTGTCTCATCATGAGATACTTCAACATCCAAATGGAGAAGGGGACCTCAATGAACTCGCATATAAATGAAGTTACCGATCTAATGAACAAGTTGGAGCTAGCCTATTGAGATTACTTTTTAAGAAGAGGTGAAGGCCATTAAGTTGCTGTCTACTTTGCCTAACAGTTGGAAGACGATGGAGATGACGGTGTCAAGTTCGTCGGGAGACAAGAGTCTGAAATTTTCAGATATCTGTGACCCTGCAATTACTGAGGGAAGAATTCCAAATTTATTTCCAATGGGTATAACAGTTTAAAATCAGTATTGGTAGCTCAGTGTAAGGACAAAGGGAAAAGACAGTAAAGGCGCAGTCAGAATAGTGGGAGTAGTAGTGAAGATGTGGAGTGCTTTTATTGCCACAATAAAGAACACATCAAGAGATTTGCAGGAAGCTCAAGGAGGATAAAAGAAAGATTCTACAAATTATTTGACAGTTGAGGTGTTGTTAGCCAGCACTGAGATTAACACAATATTTGTAGAGCATGCATCAGAATGGGCAGTGACAGTGTAACCTCAGTATACATCGCTTCAAACAGACGGTTGTTTACATCTTTCATTACAGTGAGCTTTGGCTTGATGAGAATGGGAAACAACAGACTCTCCAAGATCAGGGGCATTGAAGATGTAAATCTGAAGACTGACTGTAGAATTGAGCTATTTTTTAGGAATGTAGCATATGTACCAGGTTTCATGAGGAATTTGATATCTGTTGGGAAGTTGGATGAAGAGGGCTATAGTAGTGAGTTTGCATATGGTAGCTGGAAACTAGTGAGGGGATTCGGGTAGTGGCAGTGTGCCACAAAGAAGCTTTAGTGTATGTGTCTAGATTTGAGGTTACTAGGGTATCACAGAGACAAATGATGCACATGGCTGCAAATGTTGGAGGAATCAACAACATTGACAACCAAGACAAAAGAAGAAATTATGCCATTAGTTCAAGTACAACAGTTGGGAAGTAGCTAGAGAGAGTGGAAATGGGAACAACTTAGGTGATGTGTTCAACAGATTGTCAGACGGTTTGGCGAGCTGATGAAGTTGCATAGGCGAAAGAGTGCATCAAGGGAGAAGACTACAGAAGTCAAGGGCGAAGTCTCTAGGGTGGCAACAGACTTTGGTAGGAATGCCAAGTTATCAGAGGGGAAATCTTTCTTTAGAAATCATTGTCGATCGAGGAAGGAAGCATCAGGGACCACTAAGATCGAGTGGGAGTACGTGACTGTGTCTCTAGCATCTGGGAGTCAAGACCACATAGGATTGCTCAGTCTCGAAGCAATCATAGACAGAGCTTGGGTAGGTCCGAGTAGATGAAAGTCAGTTACTGTTAGTGTAGTCAGAACTGAGCCTTGACGAGATTTCCAAGATGATGGGACACTGTTGGTTTAGTGGAAGGCGAGTTGTCGCTATGTCTCCAAGTGAGAGATTGTTGGGACTGGTTGAGTCAAATCGACGTCGGAATAAGCTAGATACGAGTCGAGATCGAGCCGGGACATGTTGGGACGAAGCGAGGAATGAAAATAAGTGAAAAGCTGCTGTAGAGGCCACTTGCAGCGCCGAGGAGCTACAACAAAATTCAAGAGAAAAAGAAAGCACGCGTTTTGGATCTTGATCCTGTTGGTCGTAGACGTCTCAACGCTACGACGTCTTTATAAAGGGGTTGTTTGATTCGTTTTAGGTCAAGCTGTGGAATTCAATTTTTGGCATTCGATTTTGAGAGGGTATTGGTAGCATATTTATGACAGCGGCTCGGTTTGGCAGTACACAAAAATGGTAGATCAAGATAGATGTATTTTGGGTAATTGTTCTCAATAATACTGTGAGTTTTTCATTCTTTGTACCTAAGTATATCAAATACTCAGAAGCTATGAGACTTTTGTTGGGAACTCTAGAGAGCGAATTCCTATGGGGGGATATATTTGAAAGTGCTTTGTAATTCAATCTCATATTATAATGGAACTCGCATCTGAGCGGAAGACTAGATGTAGCCATAAATCGATGGGGTGAACTAGTATAAATCTGTTGTGTCGTTTATTGCTTTCCATATATTTCTTTTGTATTGTGATTGGCTTAGTTAACTGGATAACTGTGGAAGCGGAAATTGTTAGGAGTGCCTAATTTTCCAACATAATCAAATTTCTCCTACCGCTACTTTAGGGCTTATTTTATGTCATATAGAGACTTAGTAAGCTTATAGACACTATGTTTTCATGCTCAAGCTCTATAAAACCTTTAGGTTGGTCTATATAATTTTCTTCTTCTACATCACCATTTAGAGAAGTTTTCACATCTATTTGATGAATATTCAAATAAAAATTGCAGCAATTACTATTAGCATAAATCTAATAGATGTGATTCTAGTAACTGGGGAAAAGGTTTTTAATAAAAAAATTATATATCTTATTTTTCTTTAAAACCTCTCTGCGTGGTACAAATCTAGTTTTATACTCTATACTACTATCTGGTTTAGCTTTTTTCTCATAACCTATTTACACTCAATAGTTTTACAACCTGGTGGCAAATCAACTAACTTCAAAGTTTTATTAAAAATTAGTGATTCAATTTCATCACTCGCAATCTCTTTCTAGAAAATTGCATCCAGAGATGAATAAAGCTTATTGCAAAGAAACTAGTGTGTTTATTGCACACTATAACTATAAAAATCAGGACAAAAATATTTCACAATTCTAGCCCTTTTACTCATGCTCAATTCAACTAGAGAATTGTTTTCATACTATCACTAGGAGTAGTAGAAGATCCAAACTTAGTTGAAGTTTGTCTGTGATTTTGACCCCGAATTTTCATGACTTGAAGGGGATTTATTCTTCCTAAAAATGTTCATAACTTAGATTCAAAAATTACATTATTTTCAATATCAAGAAATCTATAGGCTTAATTGTATCAATATTTATGGGGTTTGATCTCATAACCAATTAGAATCGGAAGGAGTAACCCAGTTATATTATAAACCCTTGTTAAGTCTCTTATGTTTTCAATGTGAGATCCTTAACATGTCACCTTAAGATGGTGCCTCTTTTGGGTTTACCAGCTTGTCGAGATCTAGGATTCTCGTTTGAACTATATGGGCACGATATGGATTCCTCATTGAAAATATAAGAGACCTAACAAAGCTTTATAATAGACATGTGTTACTCTTATTTTTGTTAATTACTTTGAGATAATACTGTTGGGTTTTGTGCCCTTAACTCATGTGTTTGTAATTAATAAACAATTTATTTCAATAAAGAGTTATTTCTTTACATTACTCGTATTCTAATAAATTATAATTCAAAGTTATTTAATGTAGCCATAACATGTATATATTTAATGTAGTCGGTATATATAAATTATATATTATCAATATACAGGTGTATAATGTTTCAGTAATAACCTAAATAGTCTATAGTACATGGATAAGGTTGAGTTTCTTATCCTGGTAACACTATGGATACGACCCGCTTTGTAATATTTACAAATGACTCTATCCCGGTCGTTCATGTGGAGACACGCGAGTGAGAGTATCCAATATAATGAGTTTGTATAAGATCGGACCGTGAAATAATTAATTATTTGCTCTAACACCGTTTGCCAATAGATTGATATTTCATAGAATGACCAGGTAACTCGATCTTAATCCTGAACGAGTTATGGACTCCTACCTATAAGGGATCGTCATTTGATTTGTATAGGTGAGAGTGGTCCGAGTTGCTAACTCAATAATCCTACCATTTTGGGGACGAGACCAAGTAGGGAGCTGGCAACGTAACTACGCAAAATGGAATTCACTGATTCCGACTTTAGGGTATGTAGATGAGTGTTCCCTTAAATGCTAACTCCAGGACTTGAACAAGAGGTCCTACCCTCTCACTAGTTCGAGAGAGACTTATTTTTAATGGTCGGGCTGTTAACAGAGTGTTCATTAGAGGAGCAGTGATACTTAAGGTGCAAGATGTAACTTATGGTAAGATGCTAATCTAGACCCAAGTGGAATTATGAACACTTGTAGTCAATGGTTAATTTCTGTGGATACAAAATATTATGTAGTGAGCTTTTAGACTAGATGCTCGTTTGAACTTTTGAACTCTGATACCATAGGATCCTTAACAAGCTCTGCAATCAAGAAAGCACCTCTCTTTTACCAATTGCTCTTAAAAGAGAAAAAGAGAGAAAATAGGGTAGATAGAAAATATGTTGCATCTCTATATATGTTGTATTTTGAGAGTACGGTAAGAGTGATATTTTAGGAATTTTTAGATTTAAAAATTTTAATACAAAAATAAGTAATATAAAATAACCTCTCTTTCAAATACGTTTTCTTTTTAAGATGGAAAAAAAAATTCTCAAGTTTACTTTCTTATTACAAATTAAAACTCCTACAATAATAAATAGTAAATATTCAAATGTTAACAACAATTTATTATAGCCGGGATATTAGATTATTCATCAATAAATCACAGGATATAAATTAAATACAAATTAAAATCATTATGAATCATTTATACCTAATCCCCAAGACTTTTCTCAAGATAGAATAACTTGTTTGGACCACATTCAAAATTGAGAAATAAAATAAGTTTATACACTTATTTAACAGCATTTTTCTATGCTAGCTCCCATTATCATAGTAGGAACAAGAAAATTAGTAACCATTTCCATACCTCATACTTAATAAAATTATTATGTTTGACCTAATTAATTTATAGAAAAAAATACACTTTTGGTCTCTGCGTTTGGGATAGGTTCTATTTGGTTATTGAAATTTCAAAATGAACATTTTTTGTCTCTATAATTTGAAAAATTGTCCTAAATGATTCTGGAATGATTTGATCATTAGTCAACTAAGGTTCAAATCAGTTAAAGTGACTGTATTTTGTTCTAATTTAATCTTTTTTTTTATTATTTACTGATGATTGGACTTCTTAGTTTATTATTATTATCTTTCAGATTATCTCTCATTTCACCCTCTTCTTCCCTTCCCCTCTGTTGTTGAGTTTACCACTGGCCGCGGACCTTATCTCCATCTCCTCTCTCGTTAATTCCAAATCAATAGAATACAGTCATAAATTTAACTTCCACGTTATTTTAACATTAGTCAACTAACGGTTAGGAACCATTTAGAACCGCATCTCAAACTTCATAGATAGAATACGTACTTATTCCAAACTTCAATAACCAAATGTGTATTTCGTCTTCATTTATAATTCTAATTGTGGACGCAATATTAGGTCCCACGAGGGATGACTTATGGACTCTCTTTACTATGACATGACATACATTGAATCATGTGAGAGTAAACCTCCTCTATATAAAGAAGTGTCAAAACCTGCATGCTTGGCAAAACATTGTCTGTTTAAACTTCAATTACAGCGACTTACATTCCAACCCAAATACAATGACCCTCTGTGGGAAGTTGGAAGCTGATATAGGAATCAAATCTCCAGCCTCAAAGTTTCATCAACTGATCCACAGGAGACCACACCACATTTCCAATGCTTCTGGGGACAAAGTACAAGGTTGTGAGTTGCACAAGGGTGATTGGGGCGAGTTGGATCTATCGTCTGTTGGAACTTCTTCCATGGTTTGTTTCTATGTTTTTTATTTTTTAGAATCGGGCTGTTTCATAACTGTTTCGTTAAAATTATATTTTATTAGTACAATTTATTCAGTAAATTTTCACCCTTCTTGAAAACACATCTAAACTTTTTAAACAGTTTCAATAACAAAAAAAAGTTTTGGTGAAACTTTTTTTTCTTCAAAATATATCTAATTAGATTTTTAAAACGGTTTATACAAGTAGATGCTAAAAAAAAGGTAAAAGTAGTGTTTATAAGTTCAATTTTAAAAAACAGAAGATAAAAAAAACAATGGGGTTACTCTCGTTTCATAACTACTTTGTTCATTGTTTTTTGTTTTTGAAAATTAAGCTTACACAACTACTACTCGGATGTATGTATTCTTTTGAGTTTCGATTCATTTTGATCCCTTTACTTCCAAAATATTCATTTTTATCTCTATACTTTCAATTTTGGTTCATTTTAGTTTTCGTACTTAAAATAGACCATTTTGATGCGTGATTTGAAAATTTTTAAAACAAATTTTATACGTATTGAAACCCATTTAATATAAAATTATGGTTGCATTTCAATAAATATATATTGAGTGTAGTGTCGTGTTGAAAATTAAGGTAGAAAAAAATGAGATTAAAAATAAAATAAAGGGACAACAGGTTCAATTTTTTAAACTATAGGGACCAAACAAAACAAACATTTTGAAAGTACAGGGACAAAAATGAACAAAAGATCGATATACAGAGGCCAAAATAGTGTTGTAACCTAACATCTAAGTCAAATTAAAAAAAAATTAGATTTACAAAACTTGTTTTTATGGCTAATAATTCAAATTTGTTTTGGATAGAGGTGACAAACTACATACTAAAGAAATGGTACAAACAAACATAATTTTTTAGAACAACCCAAAACAAATTGTTATCAAACGAGCCCTCATTTCTTACTTTAAACCCTAGCTCATGCACATTAATTTTTGTACTATTTTATACTGTAGATGGAAAGGCTAAAGTGGGAAAGGATATGATTGAAGCTGTAGACGAGGAAACGAATTCAATCACTTTTAGAGTGATAGAAGGAGACCTTTTGGAGCATTATAAAAGCTTCAAGTATACGATCCAAGCTATTCCAAAAGCTAAGGGATGTGTGGTTCACTGGACTATGGAATATGAGAAACTTCATGAGGACATTCCAGATTCATGTTCCTTGCTTGAGCTTTGTGTCGGCATATCCAAAGACATTGATGCTCATCTTATGAAAGGGAATTAAGAAGCACACTGTGGAGTATTGGAGTTTACTATGTTATGTACCAAGTTTATTATGTTTAAATAAATGTTTGTGTGATGTGTCCTCTTTGTGCATGTTCTAAGTAATAATCATGCCTTGGAGAATAAAGAAACAGAAAAGTATTTGGGACAATGTAAATCTACACTATAGTGCGGGAATGGAATTACTAAAATTCTAAGTCTCCAAATCTATTTTAGAATTGAAAATGGAAAGATCCCCATCGATCCTATTTATTACTCGGTGTTTGATATGATCATTAAGAAATGAGAATTGGAATGAAGAAAAATTGTTCTTATTTCCTTATTTTCGTTCTTTTAAAGAGAATATGACCTTACAAATTATAGATCGAATGCATTTAAAACTCAAGTTAGGAGCAGATGGATATAAAGCAAATAGAGTAGAAAATCAGTAATCTCTGTTAACTTTTAGGAGGAGAGAAAAGAGAGAATAATAAATAGGGTTTCATTAAATAGAATAAAGAAAAGATACAGACCCAATTACCTATTTATTACTAAAATAATCTGAAATCATAATTATCAAATAGAAAATGTAATTCAAATAATATAATCTAAGCATAATCTAATAATATAATCTCACATTCCCCCTCAAATTCCCGATGCTATAGCTATAAGCATTGAGGGTTTGTCAGATAAAAACTGGAAGCGTGAAGTAGAGTGTGACTTAATAAACGTATCTGCAATCTATACAGAAGAAGGAAAAAAAGGCAAAGTGATGGTGCCATGTTGAAGATGATAACGAGTGACGTGACAATCAATCTCAATATGCTTGGTTCGCTCATGAAAAACTGGATTGTGCGTAATCTGAATGACACTTTGATTATCATAATATAATGGAGTAGGATGATGAAGATAAACGCCCATATCCGCAAGAAGCCAACGTAACCAAACAATTTCGCAAGTAGTCGAGGCCATGGCACGATACTCAGCTTCTGTAGAAGACTGAGAAATAACATCTTGTTTCTTACTCTTCCACGAAATGAGTTAATTGCCAAAGAAAATACAAAATCTAGTGGTTGACTTGCGATCAGTAGGATCACTAGTCCAATCAGAATCTGAGTAAGCACGCAAGTCTAAAGAGGACGTGGAGGAAAACAAGAGACTTTTAAACTGAGTGCCTCGAAGATACTTGAGAATATGAAGAACAACGGCTCAATGAACTGTAGTGGGAGCAGTGACAAACTTACTAACCATATGAACAACGTGAGCAATGTCTGGGCGAGTCACAGTAAGATAGACTAAGCTTCCAACAATAGTACGATATAAACTAGGATAAGGTAAAGGAAGATCGTCCGACAACGAATATCGGACATTTGGCTCAAGTGGAGTATCAACAATCCTATTGTCAGTGAGACGCGCACGATCAAACAGATCGGTTATATACTTTGACTAAGATAAGAGATAAGCTTTTGCAGAATGTGCAAGCTCAATGCCGAGAAAGTATCGCAACATACCCAAGTCTTTCATAGCAAAACAACGAGAGAACTCTAATTTTAAAGATTCTATTCCATCACATCCGTCACCAGTAATGATCATGTCATCAACATACAAAGACAACAAAATACGTCCTGCACCTGTACATTTGACAAACAATTCGGAATCATGATAGCTAGGGATAAAACCAAGCGAAGTGACAGCCGTGGAGAACTTCTCAAACTAAGCACGAGGTGCTTGTTTGAGCCCATAAAGTGCTTTATGAAGCCTACAAACTTCACTGGATTGGTGGGCGATGCCAGGAGGAGGACTCATATAAACTTCTTGATGATGGTCACCGTTCAAAAAGGCATTCTTGACATCCATCTGATATATTTTCCATCGGCGAATAGAAGCCAATGCAATCATAGTACGGACAGTCGTCATTTTTGCAATAGTGGCAAATGTTTCTTCATAATCCATGACATATTCATGGGAGTAACCTTTAGCAAAAAGCCGAGGCTTGTATCGTTCAATAGATCCATCAGATTTCATGTTGATCTTATAGACCCAACGAAAGCCAATTGTACGTTTTCCAAGTAGTGGCATTACCAAATCCCATGTGTGAGTCTGATGTGGAGCAGTAAGTTCCTCAGCCATAGCATTCTGCCAAAATGGATCACAAACAGCCTCTCTAAAGGATGAAGGTTCAGAGAGACAATGAACATAATTAAAAAAGGAAGCAAAAGAACTAGAATAAGACGAATAAGCAAAATCTGGTAGCTTAATGGACTTACGAACACGAGTAGACTGGCGAAGTGGAGGAGCATCCACAACCTCAGAAGATGACTGAGCGATCATAGGAAGTGGAGAATGAGATGTAGATGTCTCAACAACCAAAATATCATATTATGTTGAACTATTAGTAGGAGCAGTTGAAGTAGTGGGAGAAGCTTCTTCAATGTTGGTATTGAAAGGATCAATTTCAATGAGATCTGTTAAATTATAAGAACTAGCGGGAATTGAGAAAAAAAGAATATGCTCTAAAAACAGAACATGACGAGAGATGTACAATTTTTTACTAATTGGATCAAAACAACGATATCCTTTTTTACCAAACACCGTAACCCAAAAAAGACACGTAAGAACTTGCACTGATTTCACCGAAAAACAAAATACAATGCACCAAACGAACTTGCACCGATTGCACTGAAAAACAAAATACCGTGCCGCCAAAATAAATTTTTGTCGAACCTCATGCAACTTATGTAAAAAAAAAAAAAACCAATCTCACCGAATTGTAAATGATATATTTGCATGTTCTAAGTAATCATGGCTGGTAGAACAAATAAACGAAAAGTATTTGGAATAATGTAAATCTATACTATAGTGTGGGAATGAAATTACTAAAATTCTAAGTCTCAAAATCTATTTTAGAATTAAAAATGGAAAGATGCCAGTTGATACTATTTATTATTGTTCTGTGTGTTTGATATAGTAAACAATGAGAATTGGAATGAAGAAAAATGATTCTTAATTCGTTAATTGTTGTTCTTTTAAAGCGAACACAACCTTAGCAATTATTGTATACCAGTGTAGAGCTCTGTCAAATGCATTATGATGCTTGAGTTATAACTCAAATTAAGAACAGATGGGTATGAAACAAATAGAGTAGAAATAATCTCGAGGGTGATATTCTGCTTGAAGGTATGTATCGAATTCTCACAAGGAGTTATGTAAGGGACGAAGACTTACCTTGACTAAAGCTGCTATTCTACTTATATACGCAGAGACAGAAGTTAGGTTTTCTTGTGTAAGGAGTGAGATGGTATGTTGAACCCATGTTGTGCTTGGGATTCGTGGGGACCCCAACATCCCTCTTTTCTCCTCTGTACCGCAAATGGAGGTGTGACGACGCTTTGGGTTATCATAGTTTGAGTATAGAGTGACAGCACCCTACCTGTTGATCGTCCTTCGTACAAGAGGTCCACGTGTGCTCCAAATTGGGTCCGGTTCGTTCGATCTTTAATGGTTATTTTTTGACCCGGCCCACGTGTTTGGATTGGCTTACAACGTGTGGCACCTCAGTTTTACCTAATAATAAATGACATATCAAGTCAAGTATATATAAGGTATATCATTGGTATATGAACATTCATATTAAGGTAGACAATTGGTTCACTCATAATCAAGTATATTAGTGTTATTTATCTTTCTTCACTGATATAACAAATTATTTATATCAATGGTATATCAACACTCATATCAGGTACATAAGATAGGCATGTAGATTATAAAAAACATGCAATTTTATCTAAAATCCATAAATAAAACAACACAATTTAATAAGAGAATTAAACACAACAAAGATAGAAGTTAAGAGAGTAATATATCTGGTATATTATTGGTATATTAGCATTCATATCAGGTTTATTAGGTATATCACTGGCACATCAACACTCACAATCAGGTGTATCAGTTGTCCATCAAATTAAGCATACTAATGGTATATCAAATTAGATATATGATCATTGGTATTTCAAGTCACGTATATCAAATTTGGTATATATGTTTGAGTATATCATTGATATATATCATGTATATATCATTAATGTTTGAGTATATCATTGATATATATCATGTATATATCATTATATGGGCTCCGTATTCATTTTGGACTTTTAAATCATTATGTGTGAGTTGAAGCTCAGATTTTGCTATCTTTGCAAAATTAAAAAGTAGTTGCTACTTTTGCAAATAAATTCCTATTATTTTTTTTTTTACCCCATTTTGCCAAATCTCCAATTATTTCAATAAAAGCACTTGGAACGGTTTAGAAATAAACCTTTTAAAGTTTTCTCAATCAAATAATTGTTGGAATTTTTTGAATAAAATTATTTTTGTTAAAAATGAAGAATCACAACTTTTCATGAACGGGTGCGTCTTTTGTGTAAGTTAAAGGACATAACCTTACATGAAAAGATATGATTATTTGAATGACCACAAATAGTCTATAGATACGTGGTTCTTCTCAGTTTTGATATATAAAAAAATCATCCTTCAAAATTCGCTCTTTTCCTCTGTACGAGTACTTAAATACTGTGACTTCGTTGAGTCTTGTGTGTGAAGTGCTGCATTCACAGGTTGGTATATCCACCATATCCTAGGAGACAATTGTTCATGAAACCTTGAGCATCGTAAAGGAAACAAAATTGTCTTAAGAAAATAACGCTACGTTGGGTTCGAATTTTTAATTTTGTGTTTCCTTAAGTTTTCTATGCATATTTCTCCTACAATCTTAAGACAATTATGCATAAGGTTCTTTTTTTTTTTTTTTTTGTTTATGCATCTCTCTTATAGATTTTGTGTAGTCCATGGTCCTGATCTTTGTATATTGGAATTTTTTCCTTATGGTTTTATGGATACTAATTTTTTGATTCGGTACTGGCCACGGTGTTCCAATTTTCTTGATGGTTTTCATAAGTTTTTTAAGGGTTGATGATGCTTATTTTCTTAAGTTATTTTGTTAAGAAAACTTGATTGGATATTATATTCTTTTGTGTCCATGTTGAAATTGGGTATTTTGACATGTATGTATTAACCTTGTCATTTACATGGTCAATTCTTTACATAGAATTTATTTTGTTTTGTTCTGCTCCATGCTGCATAATTTAATAGCACCTTTATAGTTAATTATCATTGGGATAAAATTCTTTGGTAGTGTTATATGTTTATTATGCTTAATAAATTTTGCGAAAGTATTTTTTGTGATGAATTCACAAAAATATCATTGACGGTTCAAATTTCATACCACATGGTGGTAGAAATCAAAGGGTAAAAGCCTGAGTAGTCTAATGGCAATGAGTTCAAACATAACAACAAAAGATGGTGTTCTATCTCAAAACTTTGTGTTTGACACAATTTCTCAAAGGGATGCTCCTGTTATGGTTGAAGGAGATGAATTTCTATAATTCACGAGAGTTATGATTTCATTATTGTGAATGAGTGTAGATGTAATTACGTGTTGAGTAATTACTATATATATAGTAATATCATATTTTATATGAAATTAACTTTAGCAGCATGGTTAAATGCTTGAACTGGATATGTGGTTAAATATCCAAATTGCTTTTGCAATTAGTACATTGTTGTTATGAATGGTGTACTTTAAAGTATGCGTATAATTATGATATGAAGTTGTGGAAAGGTAACTTCATATAAAAATTCAAAATTGTGGTGGTGCATTGCAAAAGCGAAAAAATTCTCTTAATTAAGTCTAAAAGACTGTTATTGATGTAAACCTCCATTTATCTAAAAGATATTGGCTGTATTATTACATTTTACATAGTTGGTAGTCTAATAGATCTTACAAATTGCTTACAGTTGGACTTAGCATATGCAGTGAATAAATTTAGAAGATTTGCAAATAAAGAAGATTATTGGGAGGTGACCATAATATGGATATTTAAATATCCGAAATGACGGGTTGCACTCATACTGGGAGGATAAAGTGATGAAGATTGGATCTTTGATATTAATGATTCAAAATCCAAAGGTGGATCATATTCAATATAATATGAATTCAAGTGCAACTCTTAATGGATTATGGTAAGTCTCGACATATACGTCGACGATATAATACCATAAGACAATTGCTCTCTAATGGAATTATATCAATAGATTATGTGAAATCAAAGGATAATATTGCGGATCCGCTTACGAAAGCTTTGGCAAGTGAAATTGTCTTCAATAGGAATGGGTTTGAAGCCTATAATATAAGAGTTGACATAATGGTAACCCAACCTAGCTGGCTGGAGATCCCAAGATGTAAGTTCAAAAGGGAAAACAAATTTATGTATACAACTCAGAGCACTAAGAAAGGAATTATAAATTCCTAACCGTTCATATTATAAAAATTAGTGCTATCCTGGAAACGGATGAGGTTAAGATATGCTTTTAATGGCTCTTTAGCTCTTTTATAAGAGTGGGGTATTGCCAAGATACTCTTTAAAGAAGTCACCTATGTGGGTGTGAAGGGGCCGCTTCTAGGAGAATTTTCAAGACTGAATTCTCTAAAAACACTCACGAAACCAGGCGGTATTTAGGACGAAAATGAATACAAATATGAGAACCATTAGTATTTCGAAGAATATCTATATAATTATTATGGATTTAATTTTGTGTTTCCTTAAGTTTCTATGCATATTTCTCCTACAATAATATCTAATTCAAATATAATTATAATTCAAATAACATTATATAATATTTTGATAAGTGTTAATTTAAAGGCTAAAAAGTGTTATTAATCATGCTTATTTAATCATGAACTCTCAAAATCGTATAGCTTGATAGTCTGATGCACTAGCCACATCAATTTGCAGATTTCCTATAGGCACACATCGATGCACCCGGCACATCCCTTGCCCAAAACGTAGAAACGCAGCGTTTTTACGTAGTTCGATCGGACCCTTTGAAAAGTCTCCATGCCCAAGTCGTTTTTTCTGAGATCACACAAAATAAACCAAAATTACTTGATTCAAGGCATCCACCAACATCCCAAACCTCTCTTCAACAAAATGCAACCTTAAAACTTATAAATACAACTTTCAAGAGACCTCATTCAATCTCATTCCAGCTTTTGAATTTCCTTTAAAATTCTATTAATTGATTTTGCTCTTGTATTTTCAGCAACATTTAGTTCTAAGTTGATTCTTTCTTTTATTTGTTTTTCAATTCTTCCTTTGTTCTTACATTTTCACAAGTTTTATTTTAATTCTAGCATCTTTCTTCTTCAATTAATTTTGTATTCAATTTAAAGTTAATACAAATGTCTTCTTTTGAACAAATTCTTTGTGTTTTCATTTCTCCCATTTCTAGGATGAACTAAATTACATTTTCAATCCTTCTAGGAATATCTTAGTTTAATTTTTATCCAAACTGCAACTATCAAGGAGCATGTGGCATTTTCATCCTTACATTGCTTATCGTGATTGATTAAATTTATTAGTCGATTACTTGCTGGCCACTTGTATAATCACACAAGTTTAAGTCTAATTCTGAAAAGGTTAGATTAGATGGAGTTCATCAAAATAAAATGGAAAGTTACTTTAGAAATAAAGAATTAAAACAAAAACCTAAGCGTAGGATCTCTTACCCATTAAATGAGAGTTGATGTTAAATTATTTAGGTATAATTTTTAGTATTTCATAGACATATGTGAATACTAGCCTAAGCTCCTAAACGAACTAAAAGTAGTACAGAACAGGAGGAGAACTCGATTTGCATATGCTGTGAGTGATGCACCAGACACATTGATTAGTTGCAGTATCTTTTTCAAGGCTAAGACAGTAATAAGGGGCTAGTTTTCTTTATATAATATATTCTTCTTATTTTAAGTGTTGTGACAAAAAAACTTTCAACCCTTTTTTGGCATAAATTTATTTCTCATCCAAACAGTTTACACTCTCATTTTAAAAGAAAAACTAGTCCCTGTGGAGACGAACTTAGAGTACTTCCATATTTTTACTTGTGACAATGTGCACTTACACTCGACCCTCTAGCTACTAAGTGACAGTTTGCACTTGCACTCAACCATTTAGCTACTAAGCAGAGGAGCAACACATTTACTCTCAAACTCACAATACTAAAATACTAAATTGTGAGTTTACTAAATAAGGCAAAACTAATGCCTAAATATAAATAGAAAAACAAACCCAATGTCAAAACTAAAACTAAATTAAACGAAAGCCAAAACCACAAACAATATTGTAGAAGTTGCAAAATTCTGAAGAAACTGCAACATGCCAACGAACAACCATGCCAACGCCAATCCCAACCAATACCAATGCTAAGGCCAATGCCAATACCAATACCAATGCCAATCAACAACTAGTGTCGTCAATGCCAGTGCCAACCAATGCCAATGCTAATGCCAATGCCAATGTCAATCAATACCAACGAGCAACCAATTTCAATACCAATGTCAATACCAACTAATAAAAATGCCAATACCAAGGCTAATGCCAACCAATGCCAATGCTAATTCCAATGTTGTAGAAAGGAATTCAAATCAAATGCACCAATACACAAGTCTACCAATCAAATTCAATCCTCCTCGAACAATAAATCTTTTATCTTCTTCTTCATCCTCCTCCATATTGTCTTATATATTGTCTCCCATACTTTGATTACTATCTCATCTGACCATACTGTCTTCCATATTGTCTCTATATATTGTCTTCCGTATTGTCTCCCCTTACTTTGATTACTATCTCATCTGACTATATCGTCTTCCATATTGTCTCCCATACATTGATTACTATCCCATCTAACTTGATTGCTTTAATACCATGTTAACTTTTAGAAGAGGAGAGAAAATAAAGAAAATAACAAATACGATTTCGTTGAATTTAATTCATTGATACAAACCTAATAACCTATTTATACTATTATAATTTCGAATCACAATAGGAATAGGATATCTAATTCAAATAACATAATCAAAACTAAATTAATTCAAATTTAATTCAAATAATATCTAATTCAAATCTATTTATAATTCAAATAACATTATCTAACAATTGGATCGTATAAAAACAAGATGTCACACGTCAAAAGTCTGTCCAAAAATTCGGGTCAGGCCGAAAAAAGAACCATTAAAGACAAAGCGCACTAAGCCCGTGGTCGACAAGGCAACTCGGGAATCCTCGTGACTACTGGCATGAACGATAGGCGAAAGAACAGCCTCTTGAAAAGTGATAATCGACGCGTGTTCCCTCGGAGATAAAGTACGCATACCTTGAAACTGTCAGATTTGTGGCTTCCCCCGCCGACTTAATAGGTAAGTCCCAACAGAGGAAGCGGGGCCATTTCTATCGGGCAAAAAGCGAGGTGCCACGTGTTGAAAGCCCATCCAACAACACAAGTCGAGTCAAAAGAAAACCATTAGAGACTGAGCGCATGGGCTACGGGGCAAGTGCATCTGGACATCTTGTATGGTGGACAACCAGTTTGTGCTGATGCCCTGTACTCAAACTATGGTACGGCTTGCGGGATCACTCAGAATGTCGCCACGCCTCCCCATCCGAGGGACAAGAGGGAAAAGTTGTCTGTCATCCCTCTGGCCATGGGCGTGGCATGTTGCCTCCCTACTCAACGTTTTACCCTCGTACTCACTCGCTCTTTCTTCATATATAAGGAAAAGAGCCACCTAATTGAGGTAAGTTGTCTTCCCTTGCATAACTCCTTGGGAGAATTCAACACACACTCTCAACTTGAGTTCCAGTTTAAGCATTGAAGTGCATTCAATAGAGCATCACACTAGTACTAGATTTATGTGTGTAGGCAACAAGACGTTAGAAACGAAGATGTTCGTGGCACCTAGGTGACAATCACGCAATACGTACCTAAAAATAGGCATCAGTAACACTAATTAACATTTATTCTACATCTCTTAAATTTTATCTTTAAATATATCACCATTCTTTTTCGTGGAAAAGATGTCTACGCTTCTTCAAATATCCCAAAAGGTCGGACTAACAAGTGAGCGCCTGGCTCTTTTTCTTCCTGGCTCTTTTTCTCCCGGGAGGCAAAGTTTTTTCTTTTTCTTTCTTTCTTTTCTTTTTTTCCTTTTTACTTTGTTGATCATTTTTCTACCTTCTGCAAGACTTCTATTTATGTAAACTCATTTTACATCTTTCACTGACATTTTTCGAAGTTCTTATTTCCATTTGATTGTATGTTTTTGCTCTTTCGTTTGCTCAATGTAATTCATTTTGTTTACTATGATATAATATAACTTTACAACTTTACGATGACTATTACTTATCTATTAAGAAAGGTTTACAATATACACTATAATTTCTCAAAGCTTTTTTATTTTACCTCTCTCACTTACTCAAATTTTTCTGTTTACTTCTATATTAAAATTAGCATACACCTCATTTACCGTCACTATAACTAATTACTATTTCTAAGTTACCATTTACTATAAATTTTTACGATATACAATATAATTTCTCCTTTTTGATTTTATACCTCTTATATTTCCAATCATTTTGGTATATTTTTACTTTTATTCCCGGTAAACATATACATTATCTCTATTATCTTCCTTCTATTAGTTCATCTAAATTTTCTGCCGGATTAAATTCTATAAACTTTTTTTTTTATATATAACATGAGATAAAAGCTTGAAAGAACGTCAATAGAGGATAAAGTTTATTAGATTTTAACTGATGAACTAATTTTGGATGAACATCAAAAATAGCATAAAACAGAAATTAATCGACTAAAACAAGAATTAGTTCATCTACTAAAATCTAATAACCAACTAAACAAGAATTATTTCATCAGTTAAAATATAATAAACTTTGTTGATGACAAACCTGAAGAAGACAGAAAAATGCTAAAACGTAAAAATAAAAATGAAAACAAATAATTTGAAATAAAATATGTCAAAATTATATCTTTGTTGTGAAATTGAGGAATGAAATCAAGGTAATATTAAACAATAAAATATCAAAATAAAAGAAATAAAGATGGAAGAAGAATGCTCAGACTTTGACATGATTTCTTATTGAATTTCTTTCCATGGATTTTCTTCTTCTTCTCACACATATTCCATAAACTATCACAAACCTTTTTATAGGCAATTTGTACATCATCATGTGCGATCATTTTAAACACGAAGAACAGGCTACAAATTGACAAGTGGAGCTTTGGATATTGAGACATATGTGTCGTTTGTGCAACAAACATGGGCATCTAATTTATCTAATATTTATAATATTACCCCTTACATGTCCATTATTTATATGATATATGCCATGTAATAACCTTACAAGGAAAAACTCTAATGGGAAAAAATCCTAAGGAAGGAAAAGAGTATATATTTCATATAATTTAATAAATCCAGAAGAATATAATAATATATTTGCTCCTTTTCATTCAAACATCACTTGAGATCTCTAAGTCGCCGCATTCCAATATCATGTATCAAATTTTCAAATGTTGTAGTAGGTAATGCATTTGTAAATATATCTGCCAGTTATCCTTCGAACAAATTTGTTTTACACTGATGTCATCATTTCTTCAAGATTATGAGTGTATAAAGATTTTTGTGAAATATGCTTTCTTCTACCCCATTTAATATATTCTCCTTTGATTTGAGTTATACATGTTGTGTTGTCTTCATATAATATATTGTTGGAAGATTTTTACTAGAAGACAAGTCACATGTTCGACGAATGTACTGATTCATTGATCTTAACCATCACATTGAGGAGGTTTTTTCAAGTTAAAATTGCTTGTGTCCTGTGCTTGTTTGGATTGTTATTTTTACTTACTATTTCCTACTAGGTTCACACAGGAGGGGATAATTGGTCCATAAATTTAAGTGTTTATCCCAACACGACAGAGGCTGAATATCGAGCCCTTGCATCGACTGCAGCAGAACTTGCTTGGTTACGTCAGTTACTTCAAGATCTATGTATTTTTAGCACAAAACCACCCTTATTGCGGTGTGATAATACTTTGGCAATCAACTTGGCTCATAATTCGGTGTTTCATGGTCATACCAAATACATAGAAATTGATTTTTACTTTGTTCATGAACGAGTGGTTCGCAAAGATCTTGAGCTTGCTTATATTTCTACTGATCTTCAAGTGGCAGATCTCTTTACCAAGTCCCTTCCTTCCCCTCGTCTGATGTTTTTTCGATCCAAACTCATGTCTCTTTGAGCATTCGTTTGAGGGGGGATGATAACTATTATATGCTAATTATTCTTATGTACTGTTAGTTTGTAACAAGTAGTTATGATTCTATGCTAATTACGTTAGTTTGTCAAGAGTAGTTATCTTTTTGTTATTTTGGCTTACTGTAGCCTTTATAAACCTCTGTAATAAGTTTTAATTAATACAGAAGAATCCTCATTCATTTTAAGAGGAATTATCACAGGGCCTTAATTACTTGCAAAGTAGGTGGGTAGAGCACACCAGAACAACATCGAGCGCACTGGAAGGTGGGGAAGGTGTTAGAACAAAAGGATAAAAATCAAGTCAATGATTCTGCCTTTTGTTATTTCCTACTCAGTACTTTCCAAATGTATCAATTGTATGTTTTTCCTTGTATATATTACTCTGTAGTTGGCTGATTTACCCTAATTCTTTTCCTTAATTCTTGGGCTAAGATTGAGGGCTTCCCTCATGTGTATGTGCTCCATATATGTACTTCCTCTATAAATCAAATATCTTCCTCTCTTGCCTCCATCAAGTTGGTAGAATGCTTTTTACAGTGAAATACAAATCTTGGCTTGGTATCAGAGCAAGAATTGCTCACGATTTTTTTTCTCCTTTTAAATCTACCCATGAACAACAGTCCAAGAAACTCCTATGGCTGGAAAATCCTCAACCTCTACCTCTAATTCAAATATTTTCAAAAATACAGTAGTCACATATTCAATTTCTGCTGCTCAAACTGCCCTTCAAACAGTATCCCTAAATACCTTGAACTTCAGCAATCTCCTCAATTCATCACTAATTGTCAAATTAGATGAAGGAAAATACCTTCTGTGCAAATCAACTGTCCTTGCATTATTACGAGGACAAGGATTAGATGGTTTTGTCCTAGGTACAAAAGTCAGGCCACTGTAATATATCCCTCAAGAACCCAACACTGCTGTAATGGTTCTAAATCTAGCCTATGAGATTGGATGGTGAAAGATCAATAGCTTCTTGGTTGGCTGTTCAGTTTGATGCAGTCAACAGTAGCAAGTTCCTTCCTTGAAATGACCTCCTCCTCTGAAGTTTGGAAGGGCGTTGAAGACTATTTTGGTAATGTTAACACATCACAGATCAACCAACTAAGGTACACTCTTCAACATACTAAAAAGGGGTCCATGAAAATAGGAGAATATCTTGGGCTTAGGAAACAAACTGCTGCAAATATTAATGTTGCTGGTGAACCCATTTCCATTAAGCAACTTATTTCATATATTATCTCTAGTCTTGAGGTTGAATATTTACCAATCACCTGTCAAATTAATGGCAAAAGTGATTGGACTTGGCAAGAATTTCATGCTACTATGCTTGCCTTTGAATGCCAATTGGAACATCTCAATATCATTCCAAAATCTACTTATATTCCTACTCCTTCTGCAAATATGGCTGTGAGTAAATTTCAAGGACAGGGATCAAATAGAGGTCGGTCATATGGGAACTACAACAACTTCAATAGAGGAGGATGAAACCGAGCAAGAGGAGGTTGTTCGAATAACTCCAAACCAACTTGCCAAGTTTGTGGGAAGTGGGAAGTATGATCATTCTACCGCCTACTGTAATCATCGATTTGAGAAAGAGTTCATGGGTTCTTCGAGCAATAACACCACTACAAACAACAACAAACTACAAGCACTTGTTTTCGGTCCAGAAGTTGTTACTGATCCTATGTGGTATGCAGATTCAGGTGCAACGAACCACAACACACTAGAGGTTGGGAATCTAAATCAACGGGCTGAATATAATGGTAATGAGCTACTTGCAGTAGGTAATAGTGATCTTTTAAGAATTAAGCATGTTGGTAACTCTAACATCTTACCTCACACCACCCTAGCACACTGCTATACCTACACAACATACTTCATGTTCCTGACTTAACCAAAAATTTACTTAGCATTTCTAAGCTTACCAAAGATAATCATGTTTTCGTTGAATTTCACTTTGACAAGTGTTGTGTGAAGGACAAGGTTACCAAGAGGTTTCTGTTGGAAGGGAAGGTAAAAGAGGTCTCTATCACTTGGAATTTTCGACTGCTCGCGACATCACAAAACCCACTAAGAAGTCACTTCCTCCATACTCCACTGCCTTTGCTAAGCCCATGCGTTCCCATTGTCTGCTTTCAAAAATTGAGTCTGTCCAAGGAGTTTGGCACCAACATATGGGTCATCCATCCAATCGAGTCCATAATCAAATTCTTCAATTTTGTAAACCTAGTTGGAAGATTAATAAAAAATTTCCATTTTGTGATGCGTGTCAACTAGGAAAATCTCATGCTCCCCCTTTTCCCTCTTCAAACTCGCATGCTAGCACACCACTTAAACTGATTCATACTGATCTCTGGGGGCTCGCTCCCCATCACCAAATAAAGGCTATCGCTTTTATATATCTTTCCTAGATGGTTGCACTCGCCTCTACCCATTGAAAAATAAAGGTGAAGCCCTAAACTCCTTTCTCACCTACAAGAACCTAGTTGAAAATCAATTCAATGCTAAAATTATTACTTTGCGTGTCAATTGGGGAGACGAGTTTAGATCATTTGTTCCTCATTTCTCAAACTTTGGTATTCTCTTTCAACATCCATGTTCATACACTAGTGAGTAAAATGAAAGAATTGAACGAAAACATCGTCGCATCGTTGAAATGAGACTAACTCTCTTAGCTCAAGCCTTTATGCCCCTCACCTTTTGGTGGAATACTTTCTCAACAGCGGTCTTTATCATTAATCGACTACCCACCTCTATACTTGGAAACATATCTCTCTATCAAGCAGCCTTTGGACAACTTCTTGATTACAAGTTCCTCAAGGTCTTTGGCTCTGCTCGTTTTCCCTGTCTACAGCCATACCAATCCCATAAATTTCAATTTCACTCTCAAAAGTGTGTCTTTATTGGCTATAGTGATGAATACAAAGGCTACAAGTGCCTAAACTCCACTGGTCGCATCTTTATTTCCCACCATGTTGTTTTCCATGAAAATGAATTAATTTTTACTAAAGGCTTTCTTCTAACTCATCATCTCCATGAGAGGCACAACCATCTATTATCTATTTTCCTTCTATTTTTCATCTCACCATCGATACTTGTTCTTCACCATCTCCACCATCTCCACTATTCTTGCAACAGAGCAGCATTCCAGTGAACACTCCTTCCTTAACATCCTTGACAATGGCATCCTCCTCGACAACCTCAACTTCACAGCATGAACAAGATATGTATTCAATTCTTTCTTATTCTTCTCTTCTCTCTACTAGTCATGATACCGCGTCTATGCCCACAAACACAAAACATACCTTTACAACAACCTACAGAACCCAATCCATCCCCATCCTTAATTCTGCCAATTTCAAAACATCCTATGCAAACTAGGAGTAAAAGTGGTATCTTTAAGCCCAAAACCCATTCTGCCACTGCCTCTACTCTACCCACCATCACATGCTCAGTTCCTACCGATCCCATTTCTACCAAAGTAGCTCTCAAATTCCCTGAATGGCAGTCCACTATAGACAACGAATTTAATGCCTTACAAACTAACAAAACATGGAGTTTAGTTCCTTTGCAGGATTATATGCCTGTTGTTGGTTGCAGATGAGTTTTCAAAACTAAACTCGATTCTTATGGCAGCATTCAATGCATGCCTTATTGCTAAAAGTTTTCACCAACAACCGGGAATTGACTTTAGTGAGACATTTAGTCCTGTTTCGAAGGCTTCCACAATTCGAATTATTTTCACTATTGCGGTTCACTTCAACTGGCCTATCCGACAATTAGATGTTAACAACGCATTCTTACATGGATTTCTTCAAGAGGATGTATATATACAACAACCAGAGGGGTATATAAATCCCAGGTTTCCTCACCATGTGTGCAAACTACATGAGGCAATTTATAGCCTTAAACAAGCTCCGCGAGCGTGGTATAATCAGTTGAAGCATTTTCTTATTGGTTGGGGTTTTCACACCTCTAAGGCTCATACATCATTGTTTTTTTTCACAATGGTCCCTGGTCCTTGTCTATGTTGATGATTTTCTAGTAACTGGCAGCAACACCAAGCTCATGTCCTCTTTTGTTCAGGCTCTCAGTGGTCAGTTCTCTCTAAAGGATCTGGGTTTTGTTCACTATTTCCTCGGCATTCAAATCTCTCACACATCTGGTGGCCTCTTTCTTAATCAAAGCAAATATATATCAGAACTTCTCACTCAGTTTGAATTTTAGAATCTCAAACCATGCACCACCCCGCCAATGTCAGCACCTCTCTATCAACATTCTCGGGTGAGCCACTTTCGAATCCTATAGTTTACAGACGTGCCATTGGGGGTCTTCAATATCTTACTCAAACACGCCCTGACATCTCCTTGATCATTAATCGGCTGAGTCAATTTCTTCAATGCCCAACTGACATTCATTGGCAGGCTGTCAAAAAAGTCCTCCAGTATCTCAAGGGAACAATATACCATGGCCTACATATTAAACTAGGGGATTATCTTGCCATCACCACATATTGTGATACAGATTGGGCCTCCAATCCAAATGATAGACGATCTGTGTCCGCCTAGCATGTTTTTTGGTTCTTCCTTAGTGTCATGGTCTTCCAAACATCAGTCTACTGTATCTCGATCAAGCACTGAGGTCGAATATCGCTCTCTTTCAAATGCCACTGTAGAAGTCTTATGGATACAATCTCTTCTTAAGGAAATTAAATTTTCCCACCCTCAGTGTCTGGTTATCTGGTGTGACAATCAGAGTGCTATCTCACTTGCAAAAAATCTAATTTTTCATTCCCGCTCCAAGTATATTGAGCTTGATGTACATTTTATTCGTGACAAGATATCAAGCAACCAAATTGACATTCGTTATGTCCCCTCTCATGACCAACTTACAGATTGCCTTACCAAGATACTTCCTAGTTCTCGTCTCTGTGAATTGCGGTCCAAACTTGAGGTTATCTCGTCACCCTTATGCGAGGGGATGTTAGAACAAAATGATAAAACTCAAGTCAATGATTTTGCCTTTTGTTATTTCCTACTCAGTACTTTCCAAATGTATAAATTGTATGTTTTTCCTTATATATATTATTCTATAGCTGGCTGATTTACCCTAATTGTTAGCCTTAATTATTGGCTAAGATTGAGGGCTTGCCTCATGTGTATCTGCTCCATATCTGTACTTCTTCTATAAATCAAATCTCTTCCTCTCTTGCCTGATCAAGTTGGTAGAGAACTTTTTACTGTGAAATAAAAATCTTGGCTGAAGGCCAAGTGCATCGTATGAACACCCCCAATGCGGTTGTTGGAAAAGGACACGAGATGTCGTGAGGGGTCCCACAACCCTTGATTGGCTATCTATCCTGCTCCACTTCCTCACTCACTCTCCATATATAAGGAAAAGGGCAACCGTAATCAAGATAAGTCAAACTTTCACTTCGCCTTACACAATTCTTTGTGAAAGTTTGACACACACTCCCAAGCATACTTTCACCCTCGAGATTTATGCCCCTCTACTCTATTTGCTTTATACCCGACTACTCCTAACTTGAGTTCTAGCTTAGGCATTAGAGTACAAATTTATATGTGCATGTAACAAAAAATGTGGAGATGAAAACGTTCATGGCACAAGCATGGCAGTTACGTAGAGATTGCCCATAAATCGACGTCAACAAATAGTTTTATGCCTAATCACAAGACTTTTTTTTTTCTCGTGTAAGATTAATTTGTTTAGACCAAATGGAAAGTGTGAATAGTGTTTAGTACATAGGGACCAATATCATAATTTTTGTTTGATTCTTTATAATATCTTATGCACTTGATGTGATCATAATTGACTTCAAGTCCTTGGAACCGAGTCAAGCCAAGATGAGAGTATCACTGCACGCTCAAATGTAACAAGCGCATGCAAACCTCGCATGGATACGTCCTTTGCGCGCGCAGCTATGCTCCACCGCACGCATTCGTGCCCTTGCACGCCCAACCAAACGCACGAGGCGCACGCCCCACCGTGCACGCACCCCTGCCGCACGCCTACGCCACTAGCAGCGGACTAACCTTACAAGATGCTGTCCCGCGTGCACCCACCAGCGTCCTGCTTGCGCACGCCTATGCTCGCACCCCACCTTGTCGACAGCGCCCACCCGCGCCTTAGCCATGTCAGCGCATGCGCGCCCCTGCCGTGCTAACCTCACAAGAGGCCAGCGCCCCCGCCAGCACGCGCGTCCGCCTAATGCCAGCGCTGCTTGCCACCCACATCGAATGCTCGTGCCGCACGCCCACTACCGCACCGTCCCCAGCGCACACCCAGTGCACCCGCCCCAGCGCGCAATGCCCATGCCGCACGCTAGCGCGCCTGCCCCAGCGCCCAGCTCCCACACTCGCACGCCCAACGCGCCCCACCTCAACGCCCACGAGCGCGCCCATCATGCAACCCTGCCCCTCGCGCGCGCAGCCAGCCTTGTCGCCCACTCAATCCCAAATAAGGAAAAGATCTCCTTATTATTTAGACATTTTAGGAATTCATCATTTTTATTTTCTTTTTAATTTTGTTATTTTCCTTAAAAGGCACCTATCTTTCGAATATTGAATCAAATTGAGTTTAGTGTTTCTCTCATTGTCATGTGCAAACCCCCCCCCCCCTTCTCAAATTTTGAATTCCTTCGTGTAGTTGAACTTAGGCTTTCGTATTTGAACCCCTCAGAGCATGCTTGTTTGATTGGTCATCAAACTTGTGGAGTGTTTACGGCCTCGAGCATAATGAGTAATCTGTCTGCTTAAGGTAACGACTGCACAGGTAATCCCTCTAATCCTTAACCTTTCGGGTTGAACCATCTCTACGATTGGATTCAAGTGGCTTGTGGCTTGCGTAGCTCAATACGCTTGGATTGTCGAGTATCAGCACTCCTATATGAATAGCACTAGAACAATAAAAATTTTGGAGTAGTGGGCTAACATTATTGTTTACTGTTTCCTATATCTTAGATTCCAATTTTTTAGAAATAAAAATGTTTGGTAACGGTTTCTATTTCTTTTTTTCTCACTTTTAAGCATCATTCTGGATAATCAAATAATAGAATCTAGTTTCTTACTTCTTGTTTATGTTACATCATGTGTGGCGTGAAAATCACAATGCCACGTGGAGGACAAAGAGAGGTCCAAGAGGGGACATCTTGAGAACAAGCCATCTCGGACGATTCTGAGGTGGCATACTTAGTTGCAGATACTTTAAAGGGGCGTACCCATGGTGCGACCAGCGTATGGGTCCAACCCAGAATGTGAAACATGCCCGCCTACAGGCTTACACATATAACCGCTTGTTGGAAGGCCTGTCGGACCCCTAACCTAAAAATTGAGGGAATCACTTCCGCAACAGGTATCAAATTCTATCTCGAACTTCTTAGTGAGTCCGAGCTTATACTCACTTGAGCATGAGATTGTTTGTCTATCTTGTGCATATCATTCCTACACAAGACTTGTCAACTATTCTACGTGTCTCACCTTGAATAGGCCATACCTCATTCAGTTTACCGCATAAACACGCCCTTAATTAATCTTTTCAAATTAAATTTGAATTTCATTTTTTTATATAAAATATTTTCCAATCGAGACCTTTTATCATTAAACATTATGCAAAAGAAAAAAAAATTGTATGTGTAGGAATTTAAAAGAGGTATTCTTTTATGAACCAATTAAGTATAATACCATTTTTAATTAATGGGTCATTTTCTATATTAACAAGTCATTTCATTATCAATAACTACGAGTTTCATCTCAAAATCAATTGGCAATAAGAAGAGTAATCCAACCTTTGTTAGTTCCTTTAATCTTGTGAGATCTTTAACATGCCCCTCAAGATGGTACCTTTTTTAGGTTCATCAATCTTAGGATGGATCCCATTTTGGATTGGATGCTCGTTTGAGCTGTTGAATTTTGATATCATATTAATGTTTTATGGTAAGAATGAATAAACCTACTCAACTAAAAAATTTAAGTTGATGGGTTGGATAAATTAATTCATATACGTGTATCTCAACATTCAAATCAAAGAAGTTGCTACCAACCAAGTCATATAAAATGTAATGGTATTAGATTATGGATAGATATCTAGTTATTCCAATTCAATTTAAAAACCATATTTTGACGTGAGAATCATTTTATATCAATGGATTTTAGTAATTTCGACACTCTAAATTTTATTCAAAATTAGTATGAAAAATGTGTGTGATGATAAATTAATGAGAAAAGAAGTGTGAGTAAGAAAAGAAATGGGGTACAGGAAAGCATTAAGATAGTAATTACCAAGAGAAAATTAGTTACGGAGAAAGTACATTTACGATTATTTTTATTTTTATTATTATTTTTTTAGAATGTGGAGAGTAATTATAAAACCAAAGTGCGACACAAAAGAGACAAAATGTTTAGAAAAACACTTTAACAAACGTCAATGTGAATTTAGTTAAGTGGTAATTGACATATATTTTCAATTAAGAGGTTGATTCGGCAAAACAACCATTTGAAATAAATCCAAGCATGTCTAACTAATAGAGACATATATCTCTTACTAAAATCTTGTGGTTTCTATTTCAAAAAATATATATATATATATCTTGTGGTTTGGAATGTACACTCACGCATGTATTATTGTACTAAAAAATTTAAGATTATGTTCAAATTTAAATATGTCACTTTCCTAGTAATAATTCATTAAATATTGTAAATTTGAGCTATGTTCAACTGATTAAGCTATATAGCTATATAGTTAATTAGAAAAATATTACAATAAAGTGTAAATTGCCTTTTAAAATTATTACAATCGGTAGGTGTTAGGTTTCATCAATAAATCACCACCCGAAGTCAAGTATAAATTAATTAATCATAAATAATTCATACTTAATATCAAGACATTTTGACAAGTAATAGAACAACTTGCTAAGATCAAAATAAAAATTATTATGTAACTTTCTCATGCTCTACGCTCAATAAAAGTCTTGCTTAATTGCACGTGACCACATATTTAAGCCTTGTTTGGCAATGTTCTCGATTTTTGTTTTTGTTCTTCATTTCAGTTTCTTGTTTTCTATTCTTTATAAATATAAATGTGTTTCGTAATTGTTCCTTATCTCAGCTAGTGGGTTTTTTTCTTCTTAATTGAAAAAAAAAACATGTTTGTAAATCATTTCTTTGTTTTTGTTATCTAAAATTTTTATGTGAAAATTAATTTTTTAAATAAAATATTCAAATTTTTAATTTATATTTTTTAATATTTATTATACATTTTGTAAGTCAATAATAATATTGAAAAAGCTGGAAATGAGAACAAAAAATAAGAACTTAATTTTGTTGTTTCCAAAATTCCAACACAATTTTGAAAATGTTTCTTAAAAATGAAAAACGAGAAATGATACACTTAGAGCCGTAGGCAATTCAGATTCTATTTTGTTTTTAAGAATATTGGTTTGGTAGATTTATTTTTGAAAACTATGCAAATTATGAAACAATATTTTTATACTCGTGTACTTTTTTATTTTTAATTTGAAAATTTAAAATGTAGAATTACATTTAAAAAGATAAAAACATTATAAATATAAAAGATGTTATAAATTATATAATTAATATTGTAAAATAATAATTATACCAAATTTATAACATATATGTTAATTAATTAATTATTATTATTTTAGATGTAACTAAATATTTAGCTAGTGACTACCATTGCAAATATATATTACTAAACACGTTTAATAGTTTTTAAAATTGAAATTTAATTTCTTAATCTACAACCAAATACAGATTCAAAAGCACTAAAAATAGAATGTCACTGAATCCATTGTTTTGGTATTACCAACTAAATGCATCCTTATATTTTTAAAAAGTTGTAAACAAGAAACAATAACGAAAACCTTACCAGACGAGCCTTAACAATTCCATTCGTGAGCACAAATATCGAATCTCTTACCATAACGTGACACATATTGAATCTGTGAGAGTAAACTCCCTCTATAAATGTGTGTCGAAGCTGGCATTATTCTTGGCAAAAACATTATTTTGCTCAGCTCAAAGTACAACAATTCAACTTGTTGAATTCCAAACCAACACAATGACTCTCAAAGGAAAGTTGAAAGCCGCTGTAGAAATCAAGTCTCCAGCTTCAAAGTTTCATGAACTGTTAACCAAGAGATCACACCATATTTCAAACGCTTCTGGGGACAAAATACAAGACTGTCAGTTACATAAGGGAGATTGGGGCAAAGTTGGTTCTATACTCTATTGGAACTACTTTCATGGTTTGTTTCATAAATTTTGTTTTGTTTTGTTTTTTTGTTTTGTTAGTTATTCTTTATATGATTAAATTTACCCTAATTCGTAAGCTTAAGATTTCGGGTTCATTGGTGATTTAATTATATTTAAGATGATATTAGTATGTAGGAGGTCGAATGGAAGCATTGTCATTTCCTCCCCATTTAAAGTTTAAGCTTAAGCTTTTGAGTTCATCATTGATTTAGTCTCGTTTAATTTTAAGATTCTTTTTACTTTAAACTGTAGCATGCATATTAACCAAAGTATTACATTTCCTTCGACATTTCTATGTGTCCATGAGTTCGACATTGATATTGTCATAGTATTACAAAAAAAGTCAACAAAACATAAAAAAAATATATATATAAATTTCAAAAAAATATCATTAATATAGACATAATATTAATACTAATCACTTTTAATTTATATAGAAATGGTGAAATACTTGTTAAATTTAAATATTTTTTTATAACCTTTTTCTGGAAATATCCATCAACATCGATATTTTCATCGACATTTTCATGAGATTTAGATCGACATCGACACCGATATTTAAAACCTTGATATTAACCTATGCATTGTTTAACCACAGATGGGAAGGCTAAAGTTGCGAAGCAAGTGAATGAAGTAGTGGAAGAAGACAAGAATTTGATCACTTTCAGAATTATAGAAGGAGACCTTTTGGATCACTATAAAACCTTCAGGTTTACAATGCAAGTTACTCCAAAGGGTGAGGGAAGTGTGGTTCACTGGACTTTGGAATATGAGAAACTGCATGAAAACATTCCAGACTCATATAGCTTGCTTGAGTTTGTCGTGGCCATGTCCAAAGACGTTGATGCTCACCTTATGAAAGGCAATTAGAAATCATGACCACAAGATTTCCACTCTATATATGCTAAATAATTGCTTGTATGCATGTATTAGTTTTCTTTGTGCATGTTTCTATGTATCCATGCCTTAGAGAATTGTATACTAAATAAATTGTACTATTAAATTATAGTATGGGAATAAAATTACTAAAATTATGTCTGCTAAAATTGTTTTTCATCACAAACATGGTCTCACATAAGAGTGGAAGATTCATATTAAATATAAATGAAAAATATAGATTTTTTAAAATAATAATGAGCTGTCAAATATTTAGCATAGAACAATTATTTTCGAGTAAAGATACCGTATCATTGTTATGAGATTTTTGAGTGAAATAAAAAGAGAAGTCAATGCCAACTTTAGGCTCAAAGTAGACAATTAAAATACCATTATAGAAATACAAACAGGTTGGTTTTATCCTAACAACATCATTTTACCATTATCTAGTTTTTTTATATAATAAACATACAGGGAATTGAATTAATATAATCTGTAAGGACGACAATGATTCCTTTAATGAGAACATGACCTTATAAATTATTTTAGTACAAACACTTGAAATCCATTTAGAAATGGTTTCAACACTAATGCATCCTCTGTAATACTGTAGTATAAGAAAATAGACATTTAACTCTAGTATCTTAAACGATGACAACTTGAATTTAGCACAATTGGTTAAGGTATTTATATCTCTAACCAAAAAGTCGCAAGTTCAAATTTTTATCCCTACATGTTGTATTAAAAGAAATTCTATATATATTTTGTTAAGGATCCCACGTTGAAAAGAAAATGGATCTAACAATTGTTTATAATAGAAATGAGCTACTCCTTTCATTGCCAATTAATTTTGAGATGAAACCTCATGAATATTGATATGATATCCGACCCCAAAAGCTCGAAATCTTGAGGGGCATGCTAAGGTTGCCAATTGGTTTTGAGATGGAACACATGAATATATATATATATATATATATCCTCCAGATATTAATAATGGCGGATGTAAAATATAAGCCAGCTTGCTTAATCTTCCATACATCTTCAATGACTGTTAAAGTCTTAGATGTGACACAAATTTGTTAGGAAAATGTAGCCAAAACAAGAAATGGAGCTGCAACAGCCACTGGGCGAGGCCACAACGATCACGTACTACTTATAGCGCCTATGTGCTATCACAATTGAGACAATAAAAAAGGCGTGCACGAGGCATTGATACTATGAAGTTTGTAGCGCCATGATGCTACGAGAGGTTTATATGCATACAACTTTTCTGCTATTTTAAGCATAAAAGAAGATGCGAGCGGCAACAGAGTTGAGGGAAGATAGGAAGGAGGTCGTACTAGAGCTTGGCTGTAGTCCATTCTTTATGGGTTTAACGAGTGGTATTTATTGTATAATCTTAAGTAGCCATTGTCGTGGTACTTATAATCTAGGTAGTCATTGTCGTGATACCTTAAGAGTATTGTAGAGCGAGAAAGAGAGGATCGGAACATTGTAATGTTCACATCATATAGTAGAGAACATAGAGAACATGTCGTTGGAAAAGACTTGGACATAATTCCAAGTTTGAGGCGCACCAATATAAACTCTAGGTGCTCCAGGGACAAAACATAGGATAGAATATTGCACCCAGGCATTTGTGACAATGATCAGGCCAATTAGACACATATTTTATGTCAGCTTTTGGGGAGAAAGAGGAGATCCATGGAGGCTGCAGCTGAAGACAGTTTTTAAGGGAGCATCATCTTCTTTTTCCTTCCTTTTCTTTTCTTTATGTTTTTTATTAGTGCTTTTTAGATTTTTAACTTGATTTTGTGTTAGATTTTGTTTCCATGGCACGATGTAACAAAAACTATGAACTCTTCAGTTTTCATGAATTTATGACTAACGATCTTATTTCCTTTGTTGAGTTAATACTATAATCTTAATACTCGTAGTTTCTTGAACACCAATTGCATGATTTAAGATTTAATTTTAGATTGAGGGATGAGAGTGAATCAAACCTTAAATGTTCGTTACATTACATTGGTAAGACAAAAATGTTTATGAATTCTTGTGTAGCACATTCATGAATCTCCTTGACTTTAATGCCTTTTAGTAGGTAACAAAATTTCACAAAGAATGTAGGAATTTTTCTATCAAACTGTTTGCTAATGGTTGAGAAAGATTAGTAATAAATTAGGGAAATTCGCTATCAAAAACAAACAAAGTTAATTAATTATTATGTAACATAATATTAATTTTTATGGAATTAATTCAGAAATAATTTGAAGGATTTTTTTATGGGAACTCCTGTGAGTTCTTAAAACATGAACTATTTGATTTTTATCTTCTAGGCTAAAAGCAGGTAAGTAAGTAATAATCGCAAAGGAATAAAAGATAGGGACAGAAAAAGCTTAACACCAAAGGAATTCTCCTAGTTCGCCTCAATCATAGGACTACGTCCAGTCTTCTGCAAAAAGCAGGTTCTACTATAGTTTAGAATATTACAATGGAGATCTCAATCAATATATTACTATCTTGCTTCGAAGTACCATAATGATGGCTACCTACGATTACATAATTGAAAACACCCTCACTAAACCCAGGGGATACAGACTCCTTTTCACACATTGCCCACAACCACTCAAGACTACTTTATTTGGATTCTGTGCTAATAAAACCTTAACAGAAATGTTTTATTTATAGGAGGCCAACTATCTTAATCCTTATAAGAAAACAATATCCTATTAGGAAATGGTAGTAGTATTGAAAAATCTTCTTCTTGTAGGACATGGGTCTCCTGATTTGGCTCCATTATCCCAACAATCTCCCACTCGGAGACCGAACATCGATCTTGCCTTCCACTGCAACAGCAGTCTCTAATAATCTTCAAAAACTTCAAGACTTCTTCTACAACAACTTCTTATCTTCTTGAAAAATCTTAAAGGCTTCTCCTGGAAGTTTAAAAACATGTAAAACAAAATATCATAAATCACTACTCCCATCTGTCTTTGATCTTAGGTCGGGCAATATACGTGGTCTTTTCTCCTAGACGCAAAAGACATAGCCACATGCTCCCACTCAAACTAAGTGGCGATATCTGAAGCGTCCTTCTTCGTTCTCAAACACTTATTCTTGAAGAAAGAACTTTCCACTGATGACTTGACAACTCTATTCAAGTATATTGCCAAAAGTGAAACTCCATTATTCTTTAACTCAGCACCTACTGGGTTCATCTTCTTTGGTACAACTTTTCATTGACACGACTTCATCAATTCACCCATCTGTCTGACAACTTGGGATAATCCCTTCTGTTCTTTAGGTTGGC
The DNA here is from genome assembly GCF_013281855.1 of Momordica charantia. Classification (NCBI taxonomy): domain Eukaryota; kingdom Viridiplantae; phylum Streptophyta; class Magnoliopsida; order Cucurbitales; family Cucurbitaceae; genus Momordica; species Momordica charantia. Next base: position 22,743,730 of record NW_028275167.1, on the reverse strand, counting down.
AGCAATTGTTGTTCCTTAATTGATGGCAAATCCTCCTAATCTAATCTGGTTATCTTAGTTGCTGGCTCAGTCCTACTTCTTTGGACACCATCTGCAACTTGTATCCATTGTTTCAATGATCCTATAACAATACTCAATCACGGCGCGTAAACTATAGATCTTTTGTGGCCAATTGCCACCAACTTGGATCCTTTTGCAAGCTTCCATTGGTTTTCACCAAACTCACTCTGATAATCATCATCATCCAACTGTAGATAAGATTTATTCTAATACTGGGTACATACCTGAAATATTGTTGTAATAACTTAGTCCCACTATTGATTTTCAATTGTATATTTCAATCTCTTTAGTCTTGAAAATATTTTCATTCCCCATCATCACGTAGCCGCGATTAATAAAAGTATAGTTTAGGTATATTACAAAAGACTTCACACACATATATATATTGAAAAAAGAGAGAAAGAGATAAAAAAATTTGAGAGGGAAGTGTGAGAATTTAGATGGGAGAGGAAAGAGAGCGTAAAGACTATCAGAGAGATGGAGGAATGTAGATGGATGGGAGAGAAATTGAACAATTCATAATGAGACAATATTAATTTGAGAGAAAATATTGGAGAGAGAGAGAGTTAGTTGGAGGAGACTCCGGACCCGTGCGGTGAGAGAAAGTGAGAATTAAAGATTAATTTCGTTGATCATGAATTCTGTCGAGCTATCAACCATCGGCTTTCGATAAACTCGAATGAGATGTGTAGGAGCGAGCTACTCAGAGATTGATCTACAAAAAGAAAACAAGCACTTTGAAGCACCAGTTAGCGAAGGGGTTCAAGCTTAGTAAGTCGATCTCAAACAAAGTTGCATATCAAGGGGTAATTCCCCTTTTATAGGCATAATGGGGGGACAAGTCCGATTGTTTCGATAAGATGTTGTAGCAATCACCGACTGTCGGATTTGAGGTCGTGATCACTTCAGTTAGGTCAAGTAAAACTTGAGAGATTCCTTAGATTCTCCAAGTTGTCTCAGCTCGGCTTTGGTCGTAGATAAGAACGTTTCCCTTCGGATGGGTAAGAATGATTGCTTCTCCCGAGCTAAGTTGACTAGTGTTGAGATAATGGAGCCAAGCCAAGGAGAAAATCTTTAAGAAAATGTATTTTTTTTTAATTTTTCCTTGTCCTATTTATTTTGGGCCTTTTTATTTTCCCTTTCCCTTTCCTTTTTAGTTTTTTTCATACCATCTATTATAAATAGAGAAGATAGATGAGTCATTTGATTGGTGTGCACAAATAAAGAATCGTGAATAATTCTCCAAGAAAGAGAGTTTGAGCGATAAATACTTGTGTATATCCGTTAGAGAGTTTGAAAGACTTGTAGAGTAATTTGTGAGCGTTTTATGTGTAAGGAAAAAGTGACAGAAATCATTGTAAAGGGCTTGTAAACTGTTGGGAAATTCTTCCTGACATTTTAGTGGAACATGCAATGGTAGCAACGTAGCCCACATTGGGTGAACCAATATAAATCTATCGTTTAATTTTCTTATCCCTAATCTTTATTTATCGTTCTTTTTACTTAGAAGTTTTAGATTATTTTATCTAATCTTTTAAGTTGTAAATTCCAATTTGAATTTCGATTTCCGCATTAATTGGAATCAGAACTTTATCTAGGATTAGCTAACAACTATTGTGAGATAATTATTAGTTGGTTGCTGTTAAAGATCCTTCATTGAAAAGGAAACGAACCTAATAAGGGTTTATAATAGACATAGGCTACTTCTCCCATTGCCAATTGGTTTTGAGATGTAACCTCATGAATATTAATAGTTGCATTTTTTTTTCTCAACAACTAATCCACGTGTCATGTCGATTTTTAGTGCAATTTGAGGGAAAAAAGTATTTCGAGAGAGAATTGAAGATTAATTTGATAGTGGAATTTTTGGGAAAAATTGTCATCAAGGTAGTAAAAAGGTTTAGCTTTTTTTTTTCATATTTTCACCTCTCTTATTCGTAAAAACAATGTGTGAGAATTAGGGAAATTGTGTATTCAATTCAATGATGGATTACATTAACTAATACATTAGTGAAAATTAAGTAAATTGAAAATTTATATTGGAGTAATTCTATATTAATATTAATTCCATTAATATTTTTAATATATAAGAATAAGATAAGCGGATAGCAGGAATCGAACCCGCATCCTTAGCTTGGAAGGCTAAGGGTTATAGTCGACGTTGATACATCATTTTTAACGTCTCTAATTCAAGACCGTTGGAGATGATTTTAGAATAAATTATTTTAGCAAAAAAGATTAATGATAATTGATCCTGTGAAAGTAACTTTTATAAGAAAAGTTTAAAAAAAGAGAAAAAAGTCAAGGGAGAAATTTTAGAGGATGAAAGAAATTTTTTAGAAAAAGAAATAAACATAGAAATAGATGGGCACTGAAAATTTAGAAAAAGATTACAAAAATTTTAAAGATAAAACACTAGAGACAACAAATAAATTAAAGATAAATAAAGTTAGATTAGAAAAAAATTTATATAATAATAAAAAAAATTCTCAAAATTTAAACTGAAACTAAGGTGAAATAGAACACATATTTGAAATTTAAAACAACAATCATTTTAAAAATTAATATCCTATTTCAATTGAAAAAATTAATATCCTAATAATTTTGTTATCAAAAGTCACTTGGAAAATCACCTTTGAAGTAATTGACGGAGAATAATTTAAAGTGATTTTGGATTTCTCCAAAATCACATCGGAATCGCCCTTGGAACAAGGTAAAATTGGTATATTGTTTCTTTTATATGTATTCTATAAAATTAAGATTGCATTCAAAATTTAACATCTTACTGTCAAATCAAGCATAACTTAAGGCATCTATCTCTAACAAAAAAATCATGAATTTTCATCCCGTACTAAAAAAATTTAACATCCCACTTTACTGACAATAAATTCACAGTAATGGATTTATCAAAAAAAAATTTTTTTGACAGTAATGGATTAAAATTGTTCTATTATAATAATAATAATAATAAAGACATTTATAATTACGTTTAAATTAGCTTTTAAAATTATTACATTCCATTGTAAGATTATTCATCAATAAGTCATGTCATAAGTCAAATTTAAAATAATTATCAATAATTCATTCTTAATCTCAAGACCTTTTTTTTTTCAAGCAAGAGAACCACATGTTTAAGGCCAAAGAGACAATTTTTGTTCTATTACTATCATCACCATCATTTATAATCAGGTTAATCATTTCTAAGGCTCACTTGATAACTGCTTAGAGCTCGTTTGATAACGTTTTTTGTCCTTAGTTTTTGATTCTGTTTTCTATTTTATTCTTTTAAAAAATAAATATTATATATAGATTTTTTATTTTTTAAAAACAGAAAAAGGAAACATTTTTATGACCTTTTGTTATTTAAAAAGTTAAATAGTGTAGAAAAGACATGCTAGATAAATAAAAGTTTATGTAGAGTAGAATAACAACAGGGTTGGGCGGAAGTTGTAGTTGCCCTCCCCATCCTTATCCTCTCAATCCTTGTCTCCATCCTATTCTCTCATTCAAGGTTGAGTAATTTTCATTTGGGGTCCAGGATCTTTTAGGAAGATTGAGGATTTTATTAATTAATTTTAGCTATTTTTAGAATTTAAAAATAAAAAAGAATATTAAATACATACACTTTATATCTATTTTACTAAAAAGTATTGTTTAATAGTATAAATACTTAGTTTTCAAAATATTAATATTTTAGTTGTAATTAGTAAAATAGTTAATAAAATATATATTAATTATTTAAAAAATGAAATTAGGGATGGTGTCGAGCCATGGTGGAAAATATATTCTCTTGGACATGGACCAACCATGGAGATTTTTTCATACCTAATTAGCAACATGAAAATAAAAGTGTAGAGAGATGCGGAAAAACTTTTTAAAGAAAAAATTTTAGAGAAAGTAAATTTAAAGAAAGAAAAGTCAGAGAAAAAATAATTCAGTGAGAGAAAAATTAAAACTAAAAACGGAAAATTTTAGAGAAGTTAGGGTAAAGTTTAGTGCACTATATATGTTGGAGAAAGAAAGAAAAATAAATAAATAAAAAGAACGACACAAAATTAAAAGAGAAAAAATTTGAATTAGTTGGAGGGTAAAAAAATTGTTACTAGAGGGTGATAATTAATGTAATTTTGGAAATCTTGGCTAAGTTTTGAGGAAAAAAAAATGTAATATTTGTTTTCTAAATTTCACTAAAATTTCAAATGTGTTTTCCAGAGGGATGATAATTAAACTTACTAATAAAAATATACAAAACCAAACTTAATTTTAAAAAGTAGAAATCTAAAAACAAAGTAGTTATCCAACCACCCTCGACGAAATCTGAACAACAAACACAAGAATTATGTCTCAATAAAAAGGATTGAATAATTAACTTATTGAATCGTGTGAGATAAACCCTTTCTATAAATATGTGGCAAATCTTTCATGCATGGCAAGAGCATAACCTTTCTTCGCTTAAAAGTAGAAAAAAAAAAACTTGTTTTCAAAACCAACGACACAATGTCTCTGAAAGGGAAGTTGGAGGCTGATGTAGAAATCAGTGCTTCAGCTTCAAAGTTCCATGAAATGTTCCACAAGAAACCACACCATATTTCCAATGCTTCTGTTGACAAAATACAAGATTGTCAGCTACACGATGGTGATTGGGGCAAAGTTGGTTCTATTATCTGTTGGAACTACTTTCATGGTTCGTTTCATCAACTTTTTTTTTTTTTTTTTAGTTTCTATTTTGTCAAAAGAACCATCATTTTTAGTCTCTGAGATTTAAATTTAGTTTCAATTTCAGTCATTGAAGTTTCAAAATTGACATGTTTGGTCCACCCAGTTTTAGTTTAGTTTTTAATGGGTCTTTGAGTGAAGTTGACCATTAGTTAACCTAATTGCATTCTTTGTTCTTTATTATTATTATTTTTTAATACAACATATTGGGATGGGGATCCAACTCATAATTTTTTGGTAAAAAATAGGTGTTTTAATCAATTGAGTTATGTTCAGGTTGGCTGTATTTTCTTTTTCTTTTTCCTCCTCTCCCTGTATATTAACTCATGCAGTGTGTTGAATCACAGTGGGGAAACCTGAAGTGGCAAAGCAGGTGATTGAAGCAGTGGATGAGGAGAAGAATTTGATCACTTTCAAGATGATAGAAGGAGACATTATGGATCATTATAAGAACTTCAAGTTCACAATGCAAGCAACTCCAAAGGGTAAGGGAAGTGTGGTTCACTGGACTTTGGAATATGAAAAACTCCATGAAAACATTCCAGATTCATATTCCTTGCTTGAGCTTGTTATGGGCATGTCCAGAGACATTGATGCTCACCTCATCAAGGGCAATTAGAAACCATGACCAACAAGATTTCTACTCTATGCTAAATAAAATTGCTTGTATCAATTCTCTTTGTGCATGTTATGTATTCATGCCTTAGGGAATTGTAAAGTATACTATATGAAATGTACTATTAAATTATAGTATGAGAATAAAATTTGCTAAAATTGTTTTATGATTGAAGTTTGGAAAATCATTGATATTACGTTAGGGATTCAAACAGTCTCACACATGGGAGTGGAATATTGATAGTCAATAAGTAATGACGTCATGTTCCTTGTTGTTAGACGTTTTAAGTGAAACAAAAAGTAAGGTCACGTGGTCTAAAACTCCAAAGCATGTAGACATTAGAATATCATTATGAAAATACAAAGAGGATCATTTTATTCTAGAGGTTATGGAAAGAGCTTGAAGCTATGAAACACGAACACATATTTTTGGGCGAAGCATTTGTACCGGACAGGTGTTGGACACGCATTTGGTGTGTCCGATTTTTTTTTAAATCGAACATCGGGTGGACACGAAATGGACACAGTAGCTCACTTTTTCTGAGTTTTCTTAATCCAAATAAGAAAGCCCAATGCCCAGTAGTAATTAAAAACAAACAAATAAATGATTAAATAATCTAATTAGCACCCAACCACAAAAAAAAAACACACAGCAGCCACCCACTCTACGAAGTCCACTGCCCTACTGTCGCTGCACGCCTTCTTTGCTGCCGACGCCGACATGGACGTTGCCGCCGCCGCTCGCCCTTGCTGCCGGTGCCGCGGCCCCGACCCTCTGTTTTTCTTTTTTTGCTTCTTACGTATGGATTTCATATTTATGCATTTTAGTGTATTTAGTTTTTTTCTTTTTTAAATTTACCTATATCCTAAAAAAATATTTTAAAAAAAGCGTCTCCTAATTTTTAGGAAGTGACATATAGCCGTGTCTTTGTCCGTGTCCTGTATTCGTGTCCGTGCTTCTTAGGCTTGAAGAATTCCTTTTTCCATTATAGTTATTGCTACGTGAATTGTGGATGGTCCAAGTAAAGTCACCTTAATTTCTCTTCTACTTAGGGGTGAGCATATAAGATCGAAAAACCGATCCGACCGATCAAAACTGACCGAACCGACATCGATCGGTTGATTTGATAAATATTTCCATCGGAATCGATTTTGTTAGAATTAAAAACCGACTTGTATCCAAAAACGTTTAATAAAACAACCATTCACAAATCCTTTAAGGGAGTCGCACGCTCTTCCAATTTCCGCTTGACCTGAAATATCGATTTAATACCAAATTATTTCACTTAATTCCAATATAAACTAATTACAAACTTTAATCACAATAGTCAAACAAAACCAATTATCCAAACTCCCCATCATCTCTCTCCATTAAAAACTCACTAAAACTCACTAGTTCCATTTCTTACATATTAACAAGTGGGACCACATCCCACAATCAATTATCTTTCCACACCACCTTATAGCCCAATTTTTCCAACATTTTCTTCTTCTTTTTTTTCTTTTTTTTTTTAATTTAATTTAAAACCACTCTCTCTCCTCTACTATTCACACCTTGTTTCTTGACCCCAAACCACCATACCGTGGTTTCTTCCCTCTATTTCTTTCTTTTTAGCTTCTTCTGCAAACTATACCAATCCAGATCTTTGTTCATTGTAGTTTGGAAAGATTTTTCCTGTGTTGTGTGATTATTCCGAGATTTTGATGGGGTATTGAGCTTCAGTCAATCCTCTCTGTGTGCGCCCACGTTTTCAAGTTATACTATTTCAACTTTTAATTTATGTCTTGAAATTCTTTTTCAAATTTTTAGTTTTAAGAGTATTTGATTATGTTATTTAAGAACAATAATTGAGTTCCCATATCTAAACTGAAATAGAGGGTAAAAATCAAATAATATAATATATAATTCATGAGTTCCTCCTTGGTCTTGAAAAATACTTTTTTTTTAATCTTAAATTCAAAGTTGAATATTTAAAGTTGGGAAAAGGGATTCGGACTTTAGTTTTAATCTTTCATATAAAATTAAGTCATTAAATGTTCAAATTTTTTAAAAAGATTTTTAATTAAATGTTAAATAAGATGTTTTGTAAATTTAACTTTTTTCATTAAATTTATCCCTAAGTTGAAATACACAAGTTGTTTACGGTTCTTCTCAAATCTTTTACAAATTTAATTAAAGTTTTTAAAATAGAATTTTTGAGAAATTGGGAGAACCAAGCTCTAATTTTCCTTTCAACTTTTAATTCTGATGAAAGATCTATTGACAAATTATAACTGTAGTTGTAAATGCTGACAAATTTTCAAAACTGTCATATTCTCCTTTTTCTTGATGCCTTAATCCATGATAGTTATATAACTGTCATAAATTATGTTAATAACAGTTTTTAACTATCATTGAAACCTGAATATCTACTAGCTAGTGACATTTGATGGGGGCAGAAAATGGAACCACGGTTTAGGTAAATTGTAATAGTAGTTGATCATTGTGACAATGGTGAAGTCATTGTTAATGGCAACACTTGGCTGAAGGTGAAAATTTGACTACGTTAAAAGAAAAAATCCAGAGAGAAATAAGAGTAATGTGAAAAACGAAACATGCGCGAAACTCTTGAAACTTCAAAATTTTTTATATTAAATAATTTAATATAATTAAATATTATAATTATTGAGTTAATTTAAGTTAAAATAAAGATATTGATCGGCCTTCTGGCGGCTTGTTGATCTTGACCGGCCTTCTGGCGACTTGTTGATGGAGATCTTCTTTGGCTTCTCCATGATCTTTAGAGGGCGGGAGGCTTTTAATCCTATGTGTGGAAAGGATTTTGATACTATGTAGATGAATTAGATAGTGAATGAACTCATTTATTTATAGGATCTTTAATGGACCTTAGGTAGTTTGGACCCATTTGATTTTAAGTCCATTGTCACGTGTCACAATCTAATTGGATCCATTTATGTCATAGGTGGTGCAATCTTATTAGACAAACTTATGTCATCATATGGTCATAACATAATTTGATTGGTAGAATTCAAATGCTCAAAAATAACAAGTGACATTATTTAATTGGTCAATTTTTTTTATATCTTTTAATTTAAAGACACTTGTCAAATTTTAATTGACCTCAACTTAATGACATATAATTTTGTCATTATTATGTATCAAGTTTTCAAACCAAGATCAGGTTGTGAGTTCAATCCCCCACTCCACATATTGTACTAAAACAAATAGTGAGTAACATGTTTCAAATACAGAAACAAAATTGCCCACATATTTTCCTAAAGATTGTAGATTTTTTTAATCTATTTTCAATAGTTATGAATTTCAAAACGATTTTTTTAAAATAGGTTAGACAAAACTTTTCCGTAATCACACTCTAACATTTTTGTCATTTCAATTTAATGTATCTAATTATTTATTTTAATATATTTTTATACTTTTATATTTAAAATATTATTTAACCATCAAAACACTGTACAACTTTTGAAATTCCATTAATTATATAATTAAATATAAAGTCATTAATTTTTAGGAATAAATTGACAACAATTTTATTCCAACTTTTCACATTCTTTTCCTAGTTTTTTTCTTCATTTTAACTTAAATAAATCTATTAAAAAGACAAAAGAAAGAAAAAGGTGAAGTGGGGAGAGGGAGGAGAGTGAACCAGTTGAATTTGATAAGATTTGATCAAGAGAGAAAAGTGGGTGGAATTTGAGAGAGATCGGGGTTGAATGACAAAAATGTCATTAAAATAATATAGAAAAACATTAAAGTAAAAGGGTAAAATAGGGAGATAAATTTTTCCCAATTGTATCTTTTATATATAGTGTAGATATACGAGAATGGAGTGAGAATGTCTAAATAGGCACTTGGATTTTTTTTTTTTTTTTTTACAAAAATTCATATTATAATCATAATCATGTTGCTATATTGCTATATTGGTAAATATGCAATGTGTGTTATCCATTAAAATTTTCCAATATTTAATATTAACTCTGATTTGAATTTTAACTTCAACTTAAACTTCATCTTTTTTTTTTTCAAAAAAATACAACTATATAATTGATGATATTTTTATTGGATTACGTTTTTACACTACCAAATTAGAAAAAGAAAAAAAATTGACAGTAATAATATTAGTTTCTATATAATTCTTTCGAAATATGTAATGAAACTCAATTTTAAGAGAATTTACAAACCAAATAAATGGAAACTTTATACAATTTAATTTAATTGAATATTATTTATATATAAATGTAATATATAAATAAATTTAATTGTATAGAATTTTTTTTCAACGTAGATTCTTGATGAATATAGAGTTGTTGATTAGTGAATACATACATTAATATATTTATTTTAATTATAAAATAAAAAATAAAGAAGATGGATGAAAGAAAATATATATAAAAAAAAGAATTTTGAAAAGCAAAGATATAATAAGAAGATGTCCTTTAACATACGAGTCTTAGAAACTCATATTTCAAAAGTGCTAAAAAAACTATTTAGATACCGTATAGGTATTGAAACGTCTCAAGATGGGTATTTTATATTTCTTTAAAACAAATATAGGAATTCAAATATCCATCCTATGAGAATCTTGGATTATCGCACCGAATAAATAGTCTTTAATTGAATGATGGACATGTACAAATACGCGAATAGCATCATTTGAGGTTGACAAGTACTGAGGAGCTGGCACACACGTAGGCATATTGTTTAGTTGTTACAACTTACACAAGTGAAGTTGTTGGGTTTGTGGCAGTTGAGCCATCATCTAAGTGATTTTCAGTCCATTACTTTCTACAGAATCAATTTTAATGTGTTCTATTAAAATAAATAAATTGAAACTAATTTCATTATCACAAAATTGATTTCGAGTTAAAAATTGATAACAGTCCTAGACTAAAACATCAAGGAAATGGAAAATGTGAAAGTTTTTTAAAATTGCCACTAATGCAATTACAACGACAGATATAATTTATGAGGAATGGATCGTCACCACAATTTAAAAATGTCATGAATAACTAATTTGATGACGGTTTATAACTGTCAAGGCAAATATTTTGCTTTCCAGTCAACAAAAACGTATTGACGATAGTTTATAATTATCACGAAAGGTAGTTTAACGATATTTTATAAACATTACGAAAATATGTATAACGACAATTTAAAAATGTCATGGAACATTAAATAATCATATTTTTAACCATCACGCGATAATTTATAATTGTCAAAAAATTTATTTTAACAGCATTTTTATACACGTCATGAAAATATATTTAACAACAAATTAAAAGCGTCATAGAATAAAATATGTGTAACTACTACTTCCTAAAGTCATTGTACGAGTGGGAAGAAATGTGAAGTTCATACAAGATTTGAAAGGTTTATAAAATAATGTAACTTTTCATGACAATTAAAAAGTGTCATAAATTATGGTTTAAAAAACAATTATGACCTTTGTGACAGTTAAAAAGTTGTGAACTTTCCGGACAATTAAAAATTGTCATAAATGATATGCAAATGTTTATAAACAAACATTTCACGACAGTTACAAAATATCATAAAACTTGAAAAAATTGGTAAATCTTCATTTTTTCCATCAAAATCGCACCTCCACCATTTTCATTTTGTGACAATTTTTCACTGTCATTAAATAAAAAAATTTCAAGCTTTCGTGATAATTTTTAACTATCATAAAATTTTTAAAATTCGTAAAGTAGCATTTTTTTCCCAAAAAAAAAACATGCCCCACAATTTATGATATTTTTTTTTTATTCCCAAAATTTTAGACCAGTTTTGTAGTAGTGTTAAAGATAACTTTTGTTTCTCTAAAATCCATTGTGGGGATCAACTCACAACCTTTTGGTTGAAGATATATATCAATTACCGTTGAACCATACTTTGTTTGACAATATGAAACACACTCTTAGTTAAAGAAAAATTCACTAATCTATGTTTAAATAGTTTACTTAATTCATTTTGGAATTATTGTTTTTGAAGAGAAAAAAAATAGAACCGAGTGTGTTAGTAGTTTTATTCAATATCAAAAACAGAAAAATGGTTTTGTGAACAAAAATTTTTCTAGAATGGTAGGAAATAATACGAAGCATAAGTGAAAAAGCATAGTAGAGAGAGAAACACAAAGTCGAGAGAGAGAGTGAGGGAGAGATTGTAAACTGACCAGAAGCAGTCGCGCGCCATTGTCGGTTCAGTCGTTGCCGAAGAGAGGGAGAGATTGTCGATCGGCCGGAGTTTCGCGGAAGAGAGGGAGAGAGTAGAGAGGGGAGAGTGAGGGGGAGAGCGTGATGGGAGAGGCGAACATAACCCTAAAGGGGTCAAATGTAACGACGTGCGGGCCCGAATTTTTTTCCCTCTTTTATTTTTCAATTGCCACCAATTTTTTTAATAACATTAAATGGTCAAATGCAATAAATTAATGCTATAAAATGCAGTATTTGTTGTAGTGTTCCCTCCAACAAAAATTAATATAAACTTTGTGTTCCAAATTGATTTCAACATATTGTTGTTAATTAAGTGGATTCTAACCTCATAAAATACAATAAATGATATCACTAGTAGAAAAGTGGTCTTCTATGACAGTTGTGAACAGTAAAAAAGTTTGGAGGAAAAAAAAACTGTCATAAATGATGGAGGTGTATTTTTGGCGGGAAAAAACGCTATTTTTCGGATTTTGTAAGTTTTGTGACAGTTAAAAACTGTCACGAAAATCGAATTTTCAATGACGATGAAAAACTATCACGAAATGGTGGAAGCACGATTTTGACGGGAAAAAACGGCAATTTATGAAAATTTTCATGCTTTATGACATTTTATAATTGTCAAGAAAAATAAAAAAAATGTTCACGTATTCCATGACAATTACTTAGACCATCTTAAGAACGTATGACATACAAAAAGTGTCACAAATGATTTTGATCGCGTTTCATTCATGTCGAAAAAACTGCAGCTTTATTAATGATATTAATTATTTCGGGATTGTCCGGTCGCATCGAGTATAAATTTATGCTTAATAGATTGTCCCAAATACTCCATGAAACAAGTAGAAAATGGTATGGTATAGTGGTATGCTTATCGTGCGTAATCGTGCACTTCCTCTCTTCGGTCCCGAGTTTGAGCCCTATGAATTTAAATTATTTTTTCAACTCTATATCATTATATTTTTATAAAAATAACATTAGTTAATTCTAGTTCCACCAAACATTTCATAAACAAAATATTAATATTTAAATTATGCCCGAGTTTTTTTTTTTATTGGAATGAAAGGTAGTCAACTTAATCGAATGCTTAGGAATTAGTTGGGTTTAAATTGCAAGGTTTGTTGGAGACTATTTATCGCCGGCCACGTGTCGACAAAAGAAATGTATTGCTATTTAAGAATATCTTTGATCATGATACTCTGTGTAATTGTACCCTTTATCTCTTCGATATCGAGTTTGAGCCCGATGGATTTAAATTAGTTTATCAACCCTGTATTATTATATTTTTACAAACTTTTACCTATTACCATTGTTAGCTTTATGGCTTCAATCAAACCAAATATTTTGATGATCACAAACAAAGTATAAACTAACAATTTGAGTGTTTCAAAGTGTCCACAGTGTAGAGCTCGAAAAGACAAAACAAATGTCTGTCAAATCAATTAAATCGAAGTTTAAACGAAGAAGTTATGGTCAAAACAAGTTAGGAGAAAAATTCTACGTAGCGGATGACGTGGACAAGTGGACAAATCCTACATGGTGGGTGACATGGACAAGTGGACCGCTTAGAAGTTGACATGTGGCATCAAGAGGACATACTTATGCTGATGTGACATCCAACAATCGAACAAATGAGAAGATGACATGTGGCGCTTTCAATCTCCACAAATCTATTTCCACAAATTTCTCTCAATCTCCTCAATCACTCTCAATCTCCTCAATCACTCACAATCTCAATGATTTCTCAATCTCCACCAATTTCTTTTAATCACCATAATTATGTTTTCATTTCATTTCCTTACCTCACATCTTAATCTATACCATTCATCATTTGTTGTCCTAAATCCAATGGCCAAAATTCATCATAGAAACTCTATTTAAAGCCACCAAATTCCATCATTCTATACACCAACTATCAAAGCAAAATCATTTGTTTACAAATTCTCCTCTCAACTTTTGCAAAATTTTCGTTCTCTCCTACACATAACTTGCTCATTTTTTTGTGAGAGATTCGTTAGAGTGTGGCTTTTTAGCCATTACTTTGGTGCAAAATTTGTGTAATCCACTTTTTTTTTTAATTCTATATTTTCAAATTGGGTTTTGTATTAAGGTGTGGGTACACTTTGGGTTGTGAGAAAAGTCAATTGGTTGGATCCTGAACCAGTAAAAAGGTTTTGGGTTTCTCTTTAGCCTAGGACAAAAAGAGGGTTGATCGGTTTGGTTCTCACCCGTTAAGAGAGCCACTGTAGTAAAATACTCAAGAAGGAGTCTTGAGAGTGGAGTAGGAATTTCCGAACCACTATAAAAATTCTCGGTGTCACCACTCTCTTCTCTTCTCTCTTTTAAATTTAGTATTTACCTACTTTGAATCTTGGTAGATTGCATATAGGTTTACTTAAATATTTTGTTCAATGTTTCCTCTTCTTGATTTATTGGTTGCATAATTGTTCATTACTTTAAATTTATTTTTAATTTTCAAAAAGTGGTAAGCAACCCTATTCACCCCCCTCTAGTGTTGCCATTCGATCCTACAATTGGTATCAGAGCAGGTAGCTCATTTTTTTTAAAAGGTTTCTGAAAATTCCATCTTTTTCTAATACTATTTTTTTTTTCGGAAATTTCTTTATTATTGAAGAAGAGTTTAAATTAAGTTTTTGAGCCGATTTTACTAGAAATTAATTTTCCTCAAAAATTGACTTTTAAAAACTATTTTCTTTCTTCACTCTTGGAAATTTATTTTGTCTAGAATAAATCTTTGAAATTATTTTGAAATTTAATATCTTTGAAAGTTAACCTTTCTTAATTCTAAATTTATTTTCTTTGAATCTTTTCTTAAAACTTAATTGTTTGAGCTTATGGCAAACATTGGGGTTAATGGATTTAGTGAGGGTCATTCTACCACTAGACCACCTCTTTTTGATGGAAATAATTATACTTGGTGGAAAACTAGGATGAGAATTTATTTTATTTCAATTGATTATAACTTGTGGAAAATTGTTTCTAAAGGTCCTTTTATTCCTATTAAGAAAGTTGAGAATGTAGATGTAGCTAAAAATGAAAATGAGTTTAATGATGATGATAAAAGAAAAATATTGATTAATGCTAAAGCCATGAATTGTTTGTTTTGTGCTTTATGTGCTGATGAATTTAATTGAGTATCTGCATGTAACTCTGCTAAAGAAATATGAGATATGCTTGAAGTAACTCATGAAGGAACAAATCAAGTAAAAGAGTCAAAAATTAGCATGCTTGTTCATAATTATGAATCGTTTAAAATGGATGCTAACGAGTCTATTACTGAGATGTTTACTAGATTTACGAATATTGTTAATGCTTTGAAAGATTTAGGAAAGGAATATACTACAGCTGAGAACGTGAGGAAGATTCTAAGATCTCTACCAAAAAGTTGGTAACTCAAACTGACAGCAATTCAACAAGCGAAGGATCTCTCAAAACTTCTATTGGAGGAGCTCATTGGATCTCGCGTGACGCATGAGATAATCATGAAAGGTAATATGGAAGAGGACGTCAAAAAGAAGAAAACCTTGGCATTAAAGTCTACATCCTTCCAAGGGGCTTCTGAAAGTGAGGAAGAACTAAACGAGGAAGAACTTACCTACCTATCCAAGAGGTTCAAGAAGCATTTCAAGAAGAGGCACTTTCCAAAGAAAACCAACAGTCAAGATGCTAAAGGAGAAAAGAGCACTAGAGACGTCATCATTTGCTACGAGTGCAAAAAGGCTGGACATGTAAGATCTGAATGCCCTCTACTACGTAAATCATCTTCAAGGAGAAACAAGAAGGTTATGAAAGCTACTTGGGATGAAAGTGATGAAGGAAGTGATTCTGAAAGTGGAGAGGAAGTAGCTAATCTTTGTTTCATGGCTTTTGGAGATGAAGATGACGACGACGAGGTATGTTTGAGATCAATAAAGAACAAGTGGTACTTGGATAGTGGATGTTCAAAGCACATGACTGGAGACCACACAAAATTCACGCACCTAGAAATGAAAGATGGAGGATACGTTACCTTTGGCGATAATAAAAGAGGTAAAATCATTGGCAAAGGTAACATAGGTAATGGTTCAAAATTTATGATTGAGAATGTGTTGCTTGTTGATGGCTTAAAGCGTGATCTTTTAAGTATTAGTCAATTATGTGATAAAGGTTATAAAGTAGTATTTAATGATAAAAATTGCATAATTGAAAATGCTTGTGATGGACAAAAGTTGTTTGTAGGAAATAGAGATAAAAATGTTTATACTATTGAATTGAATGACTGCCCCGTTGTTAATAAATGTTTGTCTGCTATGCATGATGATTCTTGGTTGTGGCATAGAAGATTAGGTCATGTTAGCATGTATCTGATTTCAAATATTTCCAAGAAATCTCTTGTTCGAGGTCTTCCAAATTAAATTTTGAAAAAGACAAAGTTTGTGATGCATGTCAAATGAGTAACAAACTAAGTCATCCTATAAAGCAAAGAAAATGGTTTCTAGTCTAGGCCTTTGCAATTATTACATATGGATCTATTCGGACCTACTAAAGTTGCAAGTCTAAGTGGAAAACATTATGCTTTTGTTATAGTTGATGATTTTTCAAGGTTTACTTGGGTTTTATTTTTATCTCATAAGGATGAGGCCATAAAAGCATTTATTAGTTTTTCAAAGAAAATTCAAAATCAAAAAGGTTTTATGATTTCAAAAATTAGAAGTGATCATGGAGGAGAATTTGACAATGTAGCTTTTGAAAAATATTGTGATGAAATGGTTTTTCTCATGATTTTTCTTCTCGAAGAACACCATAACAAAATGGTGTTGTAGAAAGGAAAAATCGCTCTTTGCAAGAATTAGCTACTTCTTTGTTAAATGAGTATAATTTACCAAAATATTTTTGGGCTGAAGCTGTTAATACTGCCTCTTATGTGATGAACCGTGTTTTAATAAGGCCAATTTTTAATAAAACCCCTTATGAGCTTTTTAATGATAAAATTCCTAATATCAGTTATTTCAAAGTTTTTGGTTGCAAATGTTTTATTTTGAAAAATAAAGAGAAACTTGGAAAGTTTGAGTCAAAAACTGATATTGGCATATTTTTAGGATATTCAGCATGTAGTAAAGCATATAGAGTTTTTAATAAAAGAACCCTTGTAGTTGAAGAGTCATCGCTGTTTTTGATGAATCTCATATTACTGCTAATCAAGTTCCAGCTAGTGATGAGTTAGAAATGCCTTTTGAGAATTTGAACTTTAAAGATAATAACTCGGAAGTTGTAGTAAATGAGACTCAACAAGTGCCAGAGGAAACCCTTCCTAAGGATTGGAGTTTCTCAATTCACCATCCGAAGGAGTTAATTATAGGTGATGTATCCCAAGGGGTAAGAACTCGATCTTCTTTAAATGCATTAAATAATGTTGCTTTTGTATCTCAAATTGAATCAAAGTCTTTTAAAGAAGCCGAGGTTGATGAATTCTGGTTAATTGCTATGCAAGATGAGTTAAATCAGTTTGAAAGAAACAATGTTTGGGAATTAGTCCCACATCCTAATGATCATCCTGCTATTGGTACTAAATGGGTCTTTAGAAATAAAATGGATGAGTCTGGTAATATTGTTAGAAATAAAGATAGGTTAGTTGCACAAGGATATAGTCAGGAAGAAGGAATAGATTATGAGGAAACTTTTGCTCCTGTTGCTAGACTTGAATCAATTAGAATGTTGCTTGCATTTGTATCTCATAAGAATTTTACTTTATATCAAATGGATGTTAAAAGTGCTTTCTTAAATGGTTTTATAATGGAAGAAGTATATGTTGAACAACCTCCTGGTTTTAAAAGTGTTGAAAATCCAAATCATGTTTATAAATTAAAAAAAGCTCCTTATGGTCTTAAACAAGCTCCTAGAGCTTGGTATGACAGTTTGAGTAAATTTTTGCTTGAACAAGGTTTTAAAATGAGACTTATTGACAATACACTTTTTATTAAAACCAAAGAAAATGATATTTTGTTAGTGCAAATTTATGTAGATGACATTATTTTTGGTGCTACTAACACTTCATTATATGAAGAATTCTCTAATTGTATGCACAGTGAGTTTGAGATGAGCATGATGGGAGAACTCAAGTTCTTCCTTGGGCTTCAAATCAAACAACTTAAAGAGGGAATCTTCATCAATCAAGAAAAATATACAAGAGATCCGCTCAAGAGGTCCAAGTTTGATAACGCCAAAATAGCAAAGACTCCAATGAGCACTACTACAAAGCTTGATAAAGTTGAAAAAGGTAAAAATGTAGATATAAAAGCTTATAGAGGTATGATCGGATTCTTGCTTTACTTAACTGCAAGTAGACTGGATATTATGTTCAGTGTATGCATGTGTGCTAGATTTCAATCATGTCCTAAAGAATCACACTTTCATGCTATTAAAATATTTTTTAAATACTTGTTTGGAACTGTTGACTTGGGCTTATGGTATCCTAAGAATGCATCTCTTGATTTAATTGCTTATTCCGATGTTGATTTTGCTGGTAGTTTAACCAATAGGAAGAGTACTAGTGGAACTTGCCAGTTTTTGGGTAGCTCTTTAGTGTCTTGGTTTAGTAAAAAGCAAAATTCTGTTGCATTATCTACTACTGAGGCTGAATATATTGCTGCTGCTAGTTGTTGCTCTCAAGTTTTATGGATGAAACAAACATTACGTGATTTTGGTTTAAATTTTGAACATGTTCCAATCTTTTGTGATAATACTAGTTCAATTAATTTAACCAAGAATCTCATTCAGCATTCTAGGACAAAACATATAGATATCCGACATCATTTTCTTAGAGAACATGTGCAAAATGGAAATATTGTACTTAATTATGTTCGCACAGAAATTCAAGTAGCAGATATTCTTACTAAACCATTAAATGAAGAAGCATTTTGTAGGAATAGACTTGCACTTGGCATCCTTCGCATTTAATTGTCTAAACGTATTTGTTAGGGAGAGAATTTTTCTGTATGTATGATTGAGGGGGATAATTTTTTTTTACCACGCAATAATTATCTTATTAAGGGGGAGCTGAATTTCATGGAATTTTTTTTTATAATAACAAAAGGGGGAGAATATAGCCACTTTGTGAACGTGTCTTCTTGAGTGGTTTGTCATCATCAAAAAGGGGGAGATTGTTAGCTTTATGGCTTCAATCAAACCAAATATTTTGATGATCACAAACAAAGTATAAACTAACAATTTGAGTGTTTCAAAGTGTCCACATTGTAGAGCTCGAAAAGACAAAACAAATGTCTGTCAAATCACTTAAATCGAAGTTTAAACGAAGAAGTTATGGTCAAAACAAGTTAGGAGAAAAATTCTACGTAGCGGATGACGTGGACAAGTGGACAAATCCTACATGGTGGGTGACATGGACAAGTGGACCGCTTAGAAGTTGACATGTGGCATCAAGAAGACATACTTATGCTGACGTGACATCCAACAATCGAACAAATGAGAAGATGACATGTGACTCTTTCAATCTCCACAAATCTATTTCCACAAATTTCTCTCAATCTCCTCAATCACTCTCAATCTCCTCAATCACTCACAATCTCAATGATTTCTCAATCTCCACCAATTTCTTTTAATCACCATAATTATGTTTTCATTTCATTTCCTTACCTCACATCTTAATCTATATCATTCATCCTTTGTTGTCCTAAATCCAATGGCCAAAATTCATCATAGAAACTCTATTTAAAGCCACCAAATTCCATCATTCTATACACCAACTATCAAAGCAAAATCATTTGTTTACAAATTCTCCTCTCAACTTTTGCAAAATTTTCGTTCTCTCCTACACATAACTTGCTCATTTTTCTGTGAGAGATTCCTTAGAGTGTGGCTTTTTAGCCATTACTTTGGTGCAAAATTTGTGTAATCCACTTTTTTTTTTTAATTCTATATTTTCAAATTGGGTTTTGTATTAAGGTGTGGGTACACTTTGGGTTGTGAGAAAAGTCAATTGGTTGGATCCTGAACCAGTAAAAAGAATTTTGGGTTTCTCTTTAGCCTAGGACAAAAAGATGGTCGATCGGTTTGGTTTTCACCCGTTAAGAGAGCCACTGCAGTAAAATACCCAAGAAGGAGTCTTGGGAGTGGAGTAGGAATTTCCGAACCACTATAAAAATTCTCGGTGTCACCACTCTCTTCTCTTTTCTCTTTTAAATTCAATATTTACCTACTTTGAATCTTGGTAGATTGCATATAGGTTTACTTAAATATTTTGTTCAATGTTTCCTCTTCTTGATTTATTGGTTGCATAATTGTTCATTACTTTAAATTTATTTTTAATTTTCAAAAAGTGGTAAGCAACCCTATTCACCCCCCCCCCCCTCTAGTGTTGTCATTCGATCATACAACCATCATTATCCAAATTTAATTATAATTAAAAAATAATAATATATATTTACTTCTCATCAACCCTTCCTTGTATGAATTTAAATTATAACCTGGATTTTTTTTATTGGAATGAAAGTCAACTTAATAGAATGCTTAAGAATTAATTTGGATTTAAATTGGAACTAGTTAGGTTCATGATCTTTTAAATTTTTTTATAACATAAAATCTTGAATTTTAGATAGAAATCTATTAATTAAATCTCAATTTTTGATTTTTTTTTTATTAGATTCTGGCCTAAGTTTTTAAGAATATTAATTGAAACATTTTTAAAGAAAATAGAAACAATTTTTTTTTAGTAAAATAAAAGAAAACTTAATAGATATTTCTGTTTAATAAATAAAAACATATTGAACTACGTGTGAATTATATGTTGTTAAAATTTTTTTTTAACATATATATAATAATATATTATATTATATCATATTAGAAATTAGGTTACTTTACCTTTTTACTCCCTAAATCCGCACCCTCACGCACAGCCTTCCTCCCTCCCTTCTTCAGTTCGTCTCTGCCTCTCTCACACTCACAATCTCTCTCTCCCTCGTGACCTCACCGTCGATTCACTCTCAGCCCGCTCCGTCGCCGCCGCATTCCACTGCCATTGCCACTAGTCGCTGTCATCGCCGCCGCCGCACTCCACCGCCAGTGCTCGCTCCCTCTGCCGCACGCCGCAACGATCTCTTCTCCTCCGTCGCACCACCTGCTCTAGTGACGTCACGTTGCCATTGATCGGTTAGTATTTCTCTTCTATTCTCTTCATTTTCTCGCCGGATTCGATTTTTGGAATAAAAAAAATGATGCCTTTTATTTAGAGTTTGTCGTTACACTAAAAATAGTGGTAGTAAAATGTAAATTTAAAGAAACAAAGGACTGCACACAAACCTTGGAATGAACTTAGGAAAATGAAGAAACATTATCTTGTGTTTTTAATCTTTTGTAGTGGATTAGTGACTGATATTGAATATGATTCATTTGTGATTTAAATAGAGTTGTTTAGTATAAATAAAAAAATTCACAATTCACCTAAAGGAATAAGGGATTCATATATTTTGTGTGAAAAAAAATTAAAATTACAAGGAATATTGTATTTTTAGAATATGGCATAAGCCGGTGGTGTTGATTTTCGGATAATAAAATTTAGAAAAAAAAATCTAGAGCATAAGCCACGATTTATGCTAGATTTTCAATTTAATCAATATTGTACTTTTGGAAATTTTTTTAATATGTTACATTCGAAATGTTATATAATCCATCTTCACAAAAAGTAATACTATGATATTGAAAAAATGGACATCCAATATTTTTTCGATAGATTACCATATCAGACTTTTCTCTATTAACTTTTCACAAATGATGTGAAAAGATCAGACAAATAGAAAAATGACTCATTCCCTTTTTTCCTCCCCTTTCTAAAGGGAATATGAACTTCACACTAGGAATAGGAATAAGAATAGAAAGGTCTCTATTTTTTCCATGTTAGTTTAGTTAAATTATACCTTATGAGGGTTGTCTAATTGTTAGACTAACCAAGTTAGATACTATATTTAGATATTTGCTAGCCTCCATATCTTTTCAAGTTTGTTTGTTTCTAGGAAACTTCTCCTTTTAGTGACCATTATACGTCATGGTAGTTTCTTTATTGGGATGAACAAGGTTCCTCATAATCAAAACATGGCACGCTGGCTAAGAAGACTCTTAAAAAATCTCCTAAACCAAAGCATACCACACCATCTAAAAACACTCGAAAGAAATCTCCTCAGTCGAAGCGTACCACACCATCTAAAAACGCTTCAAAAAAATTTCCTCAATCAAAGCGTGGTACTTTATCGAAGCATGAGCGAGATGAAAAGGTTTTAAAAATAGAGAATATAGATGAGGTAAATATTTATGTTTACCAAGTTTTCTTATAAGAAATGTAATGAACGTAGTTATCAATACTTAACTAATGTTATTTTATGTGTTCACTTGAAGATATTGGACAAGGAAGAAACTTTGGCGTTCAAGGTAAGTGTTCACCAGCTTTTCAATTTAAGGAAACAAGAAATATAGCGTCGTTAACTGCTTATAAATATTGTTTTCGATACAGGAGGGAACTCGTTGTCGTCTGGCACTTGGGTCCATCGATAATGTTGTCGCTGCGGGCACTATATTTGAATATGGGAGGAATGGTGGAAACGTGAAAGTGTCCATAAACGTGGTGGTTGATGACGACTGTCGACTTCCAATTCCTTCGCATGAAGGAAATGATATTCTCTAGCAAGAAATAGGTTCACATATATTATGCCCACTTAGTTATAACTGATAAAGAGAAGGTAACATCTCGTAGTTGATTGTAAGAATTCATTAGTTCATCATTAACAACCATCTTATCTTGAATTGAAGGAAATAAAACATTAGAAGAAGCTGTTCAGTTTGGCAACTGGAAAATCTCCAACACAACCCGCGCTCGTTAATCTAACATGTTTAACTCATGAGATAAACTACCTTGGAAGGACAATTCAAATGATTATATCGAAGGATGTGTTTGGTCATGAACATAAGTTGTTTATCATGGTGGAGGATGTACAAAAGTTGTTTCATATGGAACCGACAACTACTCCGTGCATTGATGCCTACACAACGTAAGCTAATTGCTTTCAAGTTGATTTTCTGTTGGTTGTAGAGTACGCTATGTTGATCAATATATTGCTTTATTAAATACTGAACTTTCAACACCTTTGTGTAGGTTCTTACATAGATCGTTGGGTAATGAAAATGAATCAAGTCCGTACAAGTTTCTGGATGCTGGGGCCACTCCCATAACTAATCTGTCTAAAGAAAACCGCGTGCAAGTATTGACTAAAAGACTCTCATAATTGGAGTTAAACCAACTGCTGATGTTTCCATATCATTCCGGGTAAGTTTTCGTATTGGCCATAGATAAATATTTCGTACGTGCCAATAAGTAATTATTAACTTGAATTTGTAGAGATCATTGGACATTTATAGTGATGTCTCCCGCAAAGAATATGACATTTTTTCTTGACTCGATGCGAAATCGCCTAACAGACGATATTCTTAGTGTCATCACGATGTAAGTGTACTGCATGCATACTCATGTAGTATTGAATATTATTTAGCATATATAATGATGAAATATCTTATATGAGTCACTTGGTGTAGGACTGTAAGAAATATACAAAAAAAACCATTTGCTCTGAAGCGTGTACCGGTAAAGCATTTTTCGAGTTCAATTATTTGTCTGGATTTATATGTAACTTTCTCATTGCGGTGTATTATTTATATGTTGTATTCACAGTGCCCAAAACAACCGAATGTAGTAGAATGCGGATGCTATGTCATGCGGTTCATGCGGGACATAGTCTTCGCTCGTAACACAACAATCCCAGAATGCGTACGTATATAACATAGTGTGAATGTTTGAATAATAATATATATTCTCACATTGCATTGCTTTGACTTTGATATAAATATGTATAGATGAAAGGGACACCGCAGTGTTACACATAGGAGCACTTGGATGTGATTAGGAGGGAGTTGACAGAGTTCATACTCTCGCACATATATTTTTCGTAGTATATGTGCTATCTTGTTTTTTGGTTTCCCCGTTCAAGTAATCTTGCATTTTGTTGGCTGCCGCATGTTGAAGATTGAAAATTTTTGTTGAGTGAAAGATTTGATTGAATACTTTTGGGCAATACCCTTGGCATGAACCACATATACTGTAAATGTGTATTGAGGTATGGTTCTTGGTCACTGTTAACGCCTCATGTTATTGACTATATTCTTGAGTTGAAACATATCGTATGATCTTGAGAAGCATGTTGGTCATAGTAGAATTATTCGTTGTGTCATTTACCACCCCATAAAATTAGTTAGGCATTATGTTTTCATGTCTTCTCAAGGAATGGAGAATGTATATATATAGTTTTGTTTCATTTTGGTGTGGAGAAAGAAAATAAAATACATGGGTACTAGATTGGAGGATATCAAAATGATTGCTAAAGCAATAAATTGCATTGAATTGAATGAAAGAAAATGATGTACATATATATAGTGCAAAAGGCAGAAGGTGATCATTCCTTTAATTTTATTATTGGGAGGGGAGGAAGCACTTAGTTTTCATTTTTTATGTCCTTCTCTTAGTTTTAGTTTCTATTTTCTATCGCTCTTTGCAAGTTAGCACTTTGGCACTAGTGGAGTGTGTTCAAACATTTTTATCTTTCATATTCTTTCCTTTCATTACTTTTACTAATTGTGAAAGTTTGTTCTTGCAGTGAGAAATGTGTTAGATAATGTTTTCGTTTCCGTTTATGTTTGTTAAAGCTATGTTGTTTAGATTTGTGTGTTCATATCTTGTTTCTGGTTGTCTTTCTCTCCCGTTCTGGTTGCTCCTGTGGTCTCTTTTGTGAATATTATGCCTTGATTTTAGGCTTAACTTACTTATGTAAGATTGTGCAAATAGCCAATTAAGACTTAGTGTTTATATGTGTCATGCATATAGTATAATGTCTAGTTGGATAATTGTGTGGTTTAACGTTTAGTTGGAAATTGTGTGACTATCCTGCAGCAAAAATAGCCAATTAAAACTTATTATTTATATTTGTGTCATGCATATAGTTAAAAATCTAGTTAGATAATCTTCTGGCTATCCTGCAGCAAAGATAGTCAATTAAGATTGTTTTGTTTGTTAGTGTTCAACATCTGTGTTGTTCCTAGATCAGTTTTATTTAGGTAAAAACTTTAGTATTTTGAGAATTAAAAAAATCGTTTGATATTGTCTTTTTGCGTATGAAAAAAGGGTTTTGTGTGAGTAATTTGAAGGGAAGAAAAAGATCTTAGGTGCTTATTGTGATTGTTAGCTCTCTGTTGAGGCACTACATAAAGGCTATGAAAGTGTGTTGATTCCAAAAATAAAGTTTGTTGGTCATCTGTTTATATTTTGTAATTGTTAAAACTGATTACATAGTGGATGACCTAAAATGGGTGTAGATCCTTTATGGATTGAACAAAAAATTTGTATCCATGATATCCAAAAATTTGTATCTATGATATCCAAAAATTTGTGTCTAAGTGTTGTTTCTTATAGATAAGTGTCACATTCTTATCAATTGTAGACAAGCTTATGATTTTCGAAAATGTGTTTGTTGACAGTGTTGAAATTAGCTTAAAATGTTTTTGTTGTTTTTTCATAAAGTTTAGTCAAAGTTTTGAAATATAAGTTTCTTTTTCTACTACATTAACTTTTACAATGATTAGAAAAAGGAAGTAAACTCAGTGTAAGAAGATTTGAAAGTTTAGGTTCTCCACTTTTGTGTATATTTGCCGAAGTTAGATTCGTGTTTTCTTAATTGTTTGTTTTGAATATGTTGTTCTGTATGTGGGAACGAGGGTTGAAGGAAGCAAGGCCGAGAGTTTCTGTAATATGTTAGCCACATTTTGTAGTTTGTCCTTTCACGTTTACTCGGTATGAACTCTAACAACATATAATAGTAATATGTTAGGTACATTTGTTGTAGTTTGACCTTTCGCAGATACTATTGTGAAATATTTGAGGTTTTTTTCATTGTTTTGGTCTTCCAAAAAGAGCCTGGAGAACCATGGCGGGTAGCTACTTGGAATATTTAAAAGATGACTGTTGTGCCATGTTTTTATTGGATTAGCAATTACTTGGTATAACTTGTTTATGTACGGGGTTGATGAACATGAAAATTCGTTCGTTGATGTATATATAATTTACTATATGTATACACTTGATATTTACAAGTGGGTTGGTATAGTAATGGATATATATGTTTTTGTATGTAAAATACGTCACAATTGACAGGTACGAGGTACAACAATGAAAAGCGATTTTTAAAAATATTTCAAAACAAGTTTATATGAAAAGTTACATTTATAAATGTCAACAAAATAGGTTTCGAGACAAAAAAAAAACATTCAAAATCGTTTCTTGACAATTAAATGATCACTACAAAAGTTTTCATGACTATTATAAATAATCGTTAAAAAAATTCATGTCAATCTTTAACTGTCGTTAAATACTAGTTCATGACAATTTATAAACTGTCGTCTTTAGGTATTTATTGACAGGATGACAAAAATATTTGATTGTTTTAGTGACACTTATAAATTGTAATTAAATGACTTTATGTGACATTTATTAATTGTGATGGAAAATCTATTCATGACAAAGTATAATTATAGTTGTAAATGTATTGATGACAATTTTTCAAATTTGTCATCTTCTCCTCTTTCTTGATGCCTTAATAGATGGCAATTACATAATTGTCATGAATGATGTTAATGACAGAATTTTAACTGTCATTGAAGACCGACTTTCTACTAGTTTATGTAATTATTTCTAAAAGTTATTTGAAAATTATGATAGCCCAGTGATGTAATTTAGATTATTAATCTATAAATCACAACCTACTTGCATTATTATATATCAGTTATGAATAATTTATGCCCTCATTTTGTTATGTTAGAGGTAAATATCACCTCCCATGTGTCGACATCAGAGATTGTTAGTCATCATGGTGAAGAGAGCAAAAGCTGAGTCGAGCCATATTATATCTTTCAGTCGACCTTCGTCAAGTAAGAGCCGACCTTTAAGAGCACTTGTAGTTGCAAAAACACCCGACACACTCTCCGACAAGGTACCGCAATTCTCGAGCAATCAGAGAGCAATTGGAGCGCGGTTAGAAATTTTGTCGGGAGCTCACCTCCATAGATAGAGATCCCTCCTCACACACAAAGTGCACAAAACTATATTTTTCTCTCGAATATAAATCAGATTTGTATCAATCAAAGCATTTGAGTTCTAACTCTATTTTACAAGTTGTTGGTATGTTGATATCTCTAGTCCTAGCTTGGCGATGGATACTTGATATTTTTTTGATCAAACATACTGTCAGATTTATTTCATTGGTATAAAGGACCAATATGATCCTCCATCGTTAAAAATAAATTGAGTTGAATTAATTCATTGTTATGTTTTAAATTTTTTTTTTCCAATCTAAGTTTTTATTATTACTAAATATAAAGAATGATTTTTTTTAAGTACAATATGTGGATGTAGGAGTCGAACTCACAAACTTTTGGTTGGAGATATATGTCAATTATTATTGAGCTATGCTCGCTTTGACAATAATTAGATAAATGAGATTTATCTGTTTAGATCAAATGAAAAGTACATACAGTGTATTGGTATATAGGACCAATATGATCCTCGCTTTCAAGATAAATTTAGTTGAATTAATTCATTGTTATGTATTTAATTTTTTTCTGATCTAAGTTTTTATTATCACTAAATATAAAAAATGATTAGTTTTTTTAGTACAACACGTAAGAATTGAGATCAAATTCACAATCTTTTAGTTAGAAATATATGTCAATTATCATTAAGCTATGCTCACTTTGACAATGATTAAGTATATTAGAGAGACTCTTTTATGAGTCAATAGATTGCTAGATTATTAACACAATTTCGAAGGCCATTTTCTTTAATAGCAAGTCATTTAAGGTCGGGTAAGTTACTATTAGTCGAGTCGTATAAAGTGAGTTGGGATACAATTATGGGTGGACATGTTTCAATTTCATAAATTTTAAACCTGTGGGTATTTTTAGTTCAATTAATAAAATATATTTTGACGTCACTTGCATCATTTTATAAAAAATTTTAATATTTTTTTAATAATATAAAAATGGAGATTTAAACTTACATCTTTTGGTCGGAGATAGATGTATTAACCAGATGAGATAATTCAAGTTGGAATAACTTTATGTAATAGGTAGGAGGTTCATTTAAATAAATAAATAAGATATATATAGTTAGGTTGAAATTGTCTTCTAAATTATTCATCAATAAATCCCAACACAAGTTAAGTATAAAATAATTTGGAATAATTTATACCTAATCTCTAGACCTTTTTGCAAGCATGAATTACTTGTGAACCCAATTCAAAATTATTGCTATGTAATTTTACATACCTTCTAAATCCAGAAAATATAAAAAGGAAAGCAAAAAAAGGACTCTAAGTCCTTTTAGTAACATTTGTGTGGATTGTTTCTTTGTTTTTGGTTTCCAATTTTTTTGGAAACATAAGTATTTGCTATTCAGTAACTTTTCTTATTTCTAATTTTCAAAATTATGTAGAGATTTTAAAAACAATAAATCAAATTTTTTGTTTTCAATTTTTCCAAACACACGATAAAATATTTTTTTGTGTATAAGTTTTTACTTATAAGATACATAATAAATATCAGGAAAAAAATTAAAAAATTTAATTCTTAAATTTGACAAATTAACTTTTATATAAAACTTTCACTCTTTAAAATTTAAAATGTTAGAGAGGAAAAAGCAGGAAATAGTTTCTCTTTCTTCTTCAATATTAAGAAAAAAAACCAGAAATAAAAAAACAATTACCAATGCAACTCTGTTTTTTTTCTGGATTGAAAAAGAAGAAATGAAATCAGAAAAAAAAAAAAAAAAAAGTTACCAAACAGCTTTAATCTTTCTCAACTAAACACATTATAGAGAAGAGATCAGTGTCAGGTAAATAATAAAAACACTAAATAGTGCGTAGAATATTCAAACCATAGTTCCAAGAAAATACAAAAAATATATTCACACCATAATTCAATATTGAATAATATTTTCTAAGCTCCCAATAAGTAACCATTCTATACTCTACTCAATAGAAGTCTATTTAATCACAGCAGGAACATAGTTCGACATTCAATTTTTTTTTAAAATTGGAGATTCAAATTTTCCTACCTCATATTTGTTGTGCTATAAAAATCAAGAGTAGCGGAGCACCTAATTTATATTTGAATTATTTAATTATTCCAACTCAGTGGAGACAAGCATTTAAGTCTATATCTAAATTAAAGGATGATAAATGGATTCCCTTAACTATAATGTGACAAGCAATTCATCTTGTGTTAACTAGTGAACCCTCTTTATAAATAAGTGTCAAATCTTGTATGTCTAGCAAAGCATCATCTTCCATAACTTAGAAGTTGATAACTTATACTCCAAAGCAGCATCATCAATGGCTCCCAAAGGGAAGTTGGAGGCCAATGTAGAAATTAAGTCTCCACCTTCAAAGTTCCATGAAATGTTCCACAAGAGACCACACCATATTTCCAATGCTTCTGGTGACAAAGTACAAGGTTGTGAATTACATGAGGGTAATTGGGGCGAAGTTGGTTCTGTCGTCTGCGCCAAATACTTTCATGGTTTGTTTTCATCATTTTTCTTTCTATATTTCTTTACTCTTTTCAACGTTGGATCTTTATTATTGTTAGAACTGGTTGAGAATTTAAATGAAATTGATTGTTGTGGTATGGATAAACCACTGCCTCGAAAACAATTTGAGTACGATCACGGTGCTAAATAATGCACTCGCCGGAGTCGAATGGAATCGAAGAACATTTGACAGAGATTTTGGATTTTTACCCCGAAGAAGAAAACTTGACTTTATTTTAAAATGGAAAAATAAAAACGTTTTAATTGAAACGTTACAAAAAAAAAATGAATTTGTTAATTAAAATGTTAAACAATTAATAAGTAACATTCAAATAATTAATCAAAACAGAAATAAACGTTTTTCATTAAAACATTTAAAAATAAGCAATAATAAAATATCACTTATTTTTGCAGTGTAAATATGTAAATACGTATTTTTCTTTTATCATCCCAATGGTTCTTTTGAGCTCCAATATTTGTTGGATCCCATTTTTTTTTATCGAATATACTCATTTGAACTTTTGGCCTCTAATACATAGTATGATATAGTCTATTTTGAACATAACCCTCGCAACTTTACTTTTGGTTTCATCCAAAAAGAACTTCATACCAATTAATGGAGATGTTGTCCCTCGCATATATATCCATGATCCTTTCTCGAGCCAATGTGGAACTTTATTTGCACTCTCTACAAATCCAACATCGTGTATATTATAAATTTTTGTTACGTCTTTTTACTAGAATCCCAAACAAGCATGCCATATTAATTTATGTAGTGTTGAACCACAGATGGGAAGCCTCAAATGGCAAAGCATTTAATTGAAGCAGTGGATGAGAAGAAGAATTTGATCTCTTCAAAAGTTATAGAAGGAGACCTTTTGAAGGATTATAAAACCTTCAACTTTACGCTCCAAGCTACTCCAAAGGGCAAGGGAAGTGAAGTTCACTGGGTTTTGGAATTCGAGAAACTGCATGAAGAAATTCCAGATTCATGCAGCTTGCTTGAGTTTTGTGTGAGCATGTCCAAGGACATTGATGCTCACCTTATGAATGGCAATTAGGAAGAAGCAAATTATTTAGTTTTACTATATGTTATATGTGTACCAACTCTATGTTTAAATAAATGCTCGTATGCAATATGTGTTCTCTTTGGGCTTGTTCTAAGTTCTCGTATGCAATATGTGTTCTCTTTGGGCTTGTTCTAAGTTATCATGCCTTGGAGAACAGTCATAAAGTATCCTAAATGTAATGCTACTATTAAATTAAACTATGGGAATAAAATCACTAAATTAAATGTGTTTTAGAATTGATATTGGAAAGCTTTTCATTAGTATATTTTTCTATCATTTGTAATCTTTTTTAAATAATAAACGTCGAGAATTATTGGAATCAGGGCGGATCCACGTAGGGGCAGACGAGCGTGAATTTTGTTTCCTTCGAGCACGACGTTTGTAGTTCGTGTTAACCTTTAGGAGATAGAGAGAAAATAAAGAAAATGACAAATAGGGTTTTGTCACAACATCATCACGCAAGCCAACATCGTCCGTCTCTTTCGATAGAAGGGTTTGAAATCGCCACCGACCATTATGAGTGAGGTGTGATTGAGTCAGCTAAAAGAAAAAAAAAGTCTGCGAACAACAGATTTTGGTTCAGGGGTCGATTGAGAGGTATTAGAGTAGCCTACAACACTAGTTCAAAAAATGGTATGGAGAAGCACGAAAATCTCATAAAACGCTCTAAATTAATAATTCAGAAGTAATTTTATTAAAAAAAAAAACAATTTTTTTCGTTTTTTTTTCCAAAGTCATCAACGCATTAAAATATGTTCCAAATAAATTATGTAACAATGTTGACCATAATGAATTCTCATATTAACAAGGCAGTTGGTTGGTTTATTTAAAAGAACATAAATATAAAGTACATTATTATATCTAAAACTCATTATTATAACCATATTCATCCATAAGTCACAGCATAAGCGAATAGGTTATAAGTATAAAACAATTATGAATAATTTATACCTAATCTCAAACTTATTCAAGCCAGATTTATTTGTTGAGACGAAATTGAAAATTAGTATTACAAAATCTTCCTCCCAGAAAATTTTATCTATGCAACCACTTTGTAACTGGTTACAAAGTGCGTAAACAAAATCTCACATTGGTTAGAAAAGAGAGAGATCAATAATACATAAATGAGGACAATTACCTTGTATCAAATTTTTGAATGAAATCAAAAGCAAAATCATGAGAGTTATCTTAAAGAGCACGTTAAAAATCCTACATGAAAAAGATAAAGGAACTCGATAAATATTAATAACAATGACGTAGGTAAGATGAATGACAAAGTTGTTCGTTGGCTATACCATATCTTAGCTTATACACATCAACTCTAGATTTCTATTATTATTTCATCCATTTCATTAATTTTTTTTCTAACTCTATAACGTCTCAAAATTTATTTAATTATTATGTTTTACCATACATTTATTATAGAATTCCAAATAAAAAATTTGAGATATGTTACAAACTATATTACAAGAAAGTAATATATTTTTTTCGATGGTTTTGAATATCATGAACATATTCAGCAACGTCCCTAAGAAATGATATAGTCTGAAAAGTCAGGTTGTAGTGGGTAATATTGGTCGTTTTTTTGGTTGGAATCCAAGATTTACATAATGAGTATTTAGATTTCTAGTGTTTGTTTGGTAGGAATATAAAATACTTTGATATTTTTTTTAATTTGAGTTCAACAATATGTGAGTGTCGCAACGTTATTGCGACGCGGAGCGGCCAACGTCATATCCTGAAGGGTCTTTTTCGAGATAAGAGTTTGGAGTCGCCACCAAACATCAACAAGGTGTGATCGGTCACCTAAAAATAGAGACAATGTCTGAGAAAACAGATTGTTGGTTCGGGAGTCGACTGAGCGTACTACGACACCCGTTCGAAAACGGTACCACATTTTGTCAAAAATTATCCTATTATTTTATTTGGTCCAAAAAAAAAGAAATGTTTTTATTTTATTTTAAATGTCTTATATTATATTAATTCACATTTTGTAATAAGATATGAATTAATAGGTATGAGTGGTACGAAAGCCAATACAGAATACTCGAAGGTTCGAGTTCCCATCATTGAAGTTTTTGAAATAATTATTTAGCAAAAAAATAATAAATAAAAATAAAACTTATAATAAAGTAAAATGATGTTATTTTTAACTAAAACCATTAAAATCAATGTAGATACCGTATCTCGTCCGGTCATTTTAACTTTATTTGATATTTGTTATTGAAAATACAAAAAGTATAAAATAACAAAAAAAACTAAAAATTAATAATAAATTTTAAATTGAATTATGATTTTTAAAATGAAAAGAGAAAATAGAATTTTAAAAAGATAAAATAATCTTTCGTTTAATTTCTCTCCATATTCCCTCTCCCCTGATTTTCTCCCACTTCCCTCCTCTCTTTCTGTCCCCTCCACTCTCTACCAACTTCCCGTACATTTCCAACAATATCTCCTTCTCTCTCACATTTCTCTCTTCCCAATTATTTTTCTTCCACCATCACATTCTCCATCAATTCCACTAATCTTTCTCTTTTACTATAACATCGTACATCTTACATTCATTTATTTTCAAGTTTCATCCTCCCTATATTAGATTGATTTTTATGATAAGAGAGAAGGAAACACGTACAAGAAATGGGAAAGGAAAAGGATCTCTATAAGGAGAAGAAATACACACGGAACAAAGGAGGTGAGGTGAGGTGGTGGAATACAAAATTTTATGAGGATCCGCTCCAAAATCTCCTAGGAGAGGGAGGGGAAGGTTTTAGTGTCTTTAATTTCTTTGGGATATCAAAATCTTTCTGTTCTTACCTTCACTGCAAGATCCTCTTCCAGATCTCTCTCTCCTCACTTCTCATAATATTATCTTCCTCTCAAAATCTCATTCTAGGGAGCCAGGGAGAAAAAGTCAAAAGGAACGCACAAACTACAGAGAGAAGGAAATATTTGGAGATTTACCATATCGTTCCATCTCTCCAAATTCCCTTTAACCAATTTTCTTTTTTTCATCTTTCTAATTTGTGCACTGTCATTCCTCCCACTCATTTTTCGTCCAACTCAACATCGAAGGTTTGAAATTTCTTTTACTCTTATTTTACTCTCTTCTCAAATTGCTTAAATGCATGATGTGAGGATTAATATTGGACAGGGAGATTTTACATTATTATATAGGAGATGTCATTTTTGTGTTTTATGCATCGTAACCTTATGAGATTATGCAAATCTCTACCAGTATTAGTTTAGTTTATTTAACATGCTTGGTCTGATTTTATATCAATTTCACAGTATGTTTACTTTCACATATTCGGTTACTCTACGTATTTGAATTTCAAATGTTGACATTTTCTCATTTTTACATATGTTATCAATTTCAATTTCAATTCTCTTTAATTTTCAATTTTCAAATGACATAGAGAAAATAATTTTTAAATATCTGTGTATTCTTTAGCTATGATTTTTTTTTTGGGTTAAAATCTCATAAATACATGAAATTCCTCCCAAAAATTAATTTAACAAAATTTCAAAACTCATTGTTTAACAAACAACATAAATCAAATTTGTGAATTTTCTTAAAATTCATAAATACATGAAAATTCTCGCGCAAATAAATATAAATTTCTATAATTTTGGAAAAATATTGTTCTTGATTTTATAAATTCCATAAATGAAATTTCCGTTTTAAAATAAATTTTAATAATCCCAAAATAAAATTTCATATTTTGAATGACATTTATGTCACCCATAATTATTAACTCGTGTTTTATTTCTAAAATGTGGATTAATAAATGGGATATTTAAAAAGAAAATAAATAAATTTTTGGTGACCTTTAATAATCTAATAAATTGGATAATAAAAATTAAAATACTGCTAACCGTTTCACGGGTGTTGTAGGGTGCTAATACCTTTGCTATACTCAAATGACTCTCAAACTCAATGTGATTTGCGTAGACCAATTTGCTTTTTCTTCTAATTGGGTGACCAATCACACCCTCAACCATGATTGGTGGCGACTCCAAAATCTTTTATTCTAAGAGACCTTTAAAAGAAGACGTCAGCCGCTCCGCGTCGCGATCACGTTGCGACAATCAAATTTAATTAAATAATAATAGTAATAAAATAATAAAATAATAAAATAAGCTGGACCAAATATGGTGTCTATAGTGAGAGTTGAGATTCAAATATTTAACTTTTAGTTGATGATATCGTAGTCAAATTAAGTTATGTAATTCCAGTTCATGAATCTTAATCCTTTTAAAAGATACCCATTCAAAAAGCATGTAAGAAACTTTTTGGATGATCTCTTAAATTTCCATGTTAAAAACATCTTCGCATGACAATTTTTTTTTATAACCTTCATCTGTTTAATATATATATATACTTTCTGTTGGATTTAACTTATTCACATATACGTTGTGAATATATTTATTTCTTTAGTGGTTTTATTTATTTATTTATTAAACTTGAAGTTATGTATTTAAATGAAAAATTGTTTCTTTATTTTGTTAAAGTTACAAATAAATGTGTTAAAGTTAACTATGTAACATATGTAAAAATGTTACATATGTGTTTAATTTTGAGTGAGATGTACTTGTTTGTACAACTATATATAGTTGTGGATTTCTTCATTTTGAGATATCCAAGCATACTACAATTGGGTATTCTCCTCCTCTCACAAGAATTCTCTCTTCTTTTGAGTTGTTCTTCTTGTTTATGTTGAGAGCAAGTATCTAAGAGTTCTGCCAGATCCAAGTAGTTCGAGGTTGCAGTTCTACCGAAGTTAGTCGTTGTATCCTGCTGAGATTATCGCTGTAGTCTGCTAGCAACTTGTGAAGAGCGAATAATTGTCTTCAGGTCAGCGCTATTGAAGCGTGTCTCGACTATTTTTTATCAATTTTTGGTGTTCATCAAGTTGTTCAAATTTATATCGTTTGTAGCTAGTTACGTTGTAATCTGTTTGTCAGTACTACATAGTTCATATATACAGTGTATATTTACCCAACAATCTGAAGACAATTATCTGATGGCTGCAAACACTTCTGCCAACGCTCCTTCGATGATGGGATCGACCATTGTCAAATCTCATGTTGAAAAACCAGAGAAGTTCAAGGGAGAAAACTTCAAAAGATGGCAACAGAAGATGATCTTCTACCTCACCACCTTGAATCTTGCTCATCTTAAAGGAGGTATCCCAACTACTCCGCTAGAAGCAATCACTCCTGAAACTGAAGCTGCCAAACAAGCATGGTTGCATTCAGACTTCCTGTGTTGCAACTACATTCTGAGTTGCCTAGATGACACCTTGTATAATGTCTACTGCAATGCCTTTGATATTTCAAGGCAATTGTGGGAGGCATTAGACAAGAAGTATAAGCTGGAAGATGCTAGTACTAAGAAATTCCTTGTTGGAAAATTCTTAGATTATAAAATGGTTGATACCAAGTTTGTAGTTAACCAGTTGGAAGAATTGCAAATTATCATTAGTGATTTGTAACGTGAAGGATTGGTCATTAATGAATCATTCCAAGTTGCTGCTGTGATTGAGAAATTACCTCCTGCTTGGAGAGAATTCAAATGTTATCTCAAACATAAGCGAAAGAAGTTGTTCATGGAGAATCTTACTGTGAAACTCCACATTGAAGAGGACAACAGAAAGGGAGACAAAGAGCCACGTAAAGTTGAAGCTAATGTCCATATTGCTGAAGCTTCAAGGCGTCATCCCAAGAAGAATCAAGTCAAGACAAAGAATGTGAATCTTGGGCCAAGGAATGACGCTAACAAGCGTATTCGTGCAATCTGTTGGGTTTGTGGCAATAGTGGCCATATAGCTGCAAATTGTAGACACAAGAAGGGACAAAGCTCCAACAACTGTCATGAAAACTGAATTTTCAATGACAGTGAAAACTGTCACGAAATGGTGGAGGCGCGATTTTGGTGCCAAAAAACGACAATTTACGAAAATTTTCATGCTTTTATGACATTTTATAATTGTCAAGAAAAATAAAAAGAAATTCAAGTATTCATAATAATTACCTAGACCATCTTGAGAATGTATGACATACAAAAACAAATGATTTTGAGCGCATTTCATTTCTATCAGAAAAACTACAGCTTTTTTAACGATATTAATTATTTCGGGATTGTCCAGTCGCATCGAGTATAGATTTATGCTTAATAGTTTCTCCAAATACTCCATGAAACAAGTAGAAAATGGTATTTGGTATAGTGGTATGCTTATCCTGCGTAATTGTGTGATTCCTCTCTTCGGTCCCTAGTTTGAGCCCTATGAATTTAAATTAATTTTTCAACTCTCTATTAATATATTTCTATAAAAATAATATAAGTTAATTTTAGTTTCACCAAGCATTTCGTAAACAAAATATTCATATTTAAATTATACTCGAGTTTTTTTTATTGGAATGAAAGGTAGTCAACTTAATCGAATGCTTATGAATTATTTTGGGTTTAAATTGGAACTAGTTAGGTTTGTTGGAGACTATTTATCGACGGCCACGTGTCGACAAAAGAAAGGTATTGTTATTTAAGAATATCTTTAATCATGGTCTCTTCAGGTTGGAATGTTTTGCTGAGCTAAATTTTTCATTATGTTTTATCAACCGACCTAGAAGGTTAGAGGCGACCTACGCGAAGATGTCTGCAAGAGTGTTGATTAACACATTAATCAAACAACACGTCGCGTTTTACGGGCTGTCGGATGACCGTTAAGCCATTGGCGGGAGTCTTCTCGGAGATCGTCTCTATAAATAGAATTCAATTTTATTATTTATTGGGTGTGTATTTTTATTTTTTATTTTTCATTTTTGCAAGAATTCAATACTTTCTCTTATCCTCGTTTGCTGGCAAGAATATTCAAGAAATGATTTTAAATTTCGTGATTTAAAGTCAGAGATACGATTGAAAATTCTTTATCTTGTTTGGAACAAAAATAATTTGAAATAAATATAATTAAATTTAGTTGTTTGGATGTTCGTTGAATGGTTGAGTTTGATTTTTTGGTTTACATAAAATGACTAGTTCAACTTAACCGAAATTTTTTTATTGAAATATCATTTTTACTCCAAAAAATTGTCGTTGCCTTTGTAAACGTAGACTTTTCACTTTTTGAAATTCTCACATTTTCTGTAACCACCACAAGAAATTTTAGTTTTGGCGACAAAACGTTTGGCGACGAAATTGCAATTCGTCGCCACAAGTATCATATGGCGACGAAATTTGGGTTCATCGCCAAAAGTCCCGATTAAATTAATATTTTTTATTCATAACTTTTGGGGACGAAATCGTGATTTCGTCGCATAAGACACTTTTGGCGACGAATTAAAGGTTTCGTCGCCAAAAGTTTTGAGAAATGGCGAGATTTTTACCGCCCAATTTTTTAGGGAAACTTAAGGCGACGATATTAAGGGTTTTGGGCAACGACTTTTTATTTCGTTGCCATAGATCACGTTTTAACCCCCTCCATTTCCCTTTCATTTTTAGTTGTTTTCTTCCTCCTCCCTTTCATTTTTAGTTGTTTTCTTCCTCCTTCTCCCTACTACTTCCTCTTCCTCCCTCGACCACCTCCGTCATCACCGACCATTCTTCTGCCTTTACCACTCCCTCTCCTTCCCTCCACCGCCTCTATCATCACCTTTCCCTCCTTCCACTGTCACCACTCCCTCTCCCTCCTTCCGTCTCCGTGGATGTGTCCGACCTCTCTGTGTGTGTGATGTGTCCTCTCTCTCTATTGCTTCTCATCCTCTTCTATTGATTTTGAGGTATTAATCTATACTTTGTTTTATTTTATTTTTCAAGTAATCTGAGTATATATATCTTGAAATCATAGGATGCCACCGGTGTGCTATCGTCACTGCTTCACTTTGTCGTGTTTCTCCGTTGTTCTTCGCCGGTAAAATTCTAAAACTTGTTCTTTCTCTTTCTCTATGTTGTTACACACTCAAAATCAAATTAATGTTATTTGTTATGACTATTTTTCTGGTATATTTTTTAAGTTTTCATGTCTTTAATTCTGTTTGTTTGACGTCTCTAATTTTTTTTTCCTTATTTGAAGATAAAATAATTGGTTAATGGGTTCTTGTATTAAGTTTTCATCTCTTTAATTCTGTTTTTCAGGTTGTTTTGATTTTTCTTCTCACAAACTTTGGTAATTGGAGGAGATTTCATGAAGCCAAGGAGATGATGATTTTTGTATTAGGTTTAGATTTACTTTGCAGTCGAAATTTAGCTTCTATTATCTATTCAATTTTCTATATCATACCGATTGTAATAATTATTTGTTGTTTAATATAAATTGAAGTTTATATATATTTTTGAATACGTGTTTATGAAGTTTGATTTAAATTTTTTAACGTTTAAGAAGAAAAACGAGGATAAAGAAACAAGAATTAAAAAAAATAATGACGCAATTTCGTCGCCGTAGGGGCTTTTGGCCACGAAATCATTTTCGTTGCCATAGACTTTCGGCGACGAAAATGATTTCGTCGTCAAAGATCTATCGCGACAGGGCAGCGGCGACGATTTTGGTGACGACTTTCCAACCTTTAGCGACAAATTTCTTAGTCGCAAATCTCTAAATTCTTGTAGTGAACGCCCGCGTTCTCTGGCTCGTTTATTTTAAGACTTATTTGTGCCCTTGGATTTTTCCTCTAAGCTGATATTTAATTTCATGGATTTTCTAATATTAGAGTTCTAAGTTTGGGTTTTAAATTTAGTTAATCTTTTAGATAAATTTTCCGAAGCATTTTTAGAGAGAGTTCTTATTGGGAAAATGACTATGTAACGTTCTTTTTTTTTATAAGACCTTGAACATTACTTTGTGTTACTATTTTAGTTTCATTGGGTCCATTTCTTTTTTGTAAAATAAATAAAACAAAAAGAGAAAGGGAAAGAAAATAAAAGGAAAAAAAATGAAGGAAACCCTAGCCACCCACCTTCTTGTTGTTCTTCTTCTTCCTCCATAGCAGTCCTCATTATTCATCATCATTGGCTGCGACTCCACGACAGTGTTTCCCAGCGAACAGCGATGTGAACGAACCCCATGGCGGCGTGACCCTTCTGCTGTAGTGTTTTTGACTGGTGGCGCGACAACAACAAATGCCCAGATCTGGCATTCTTCGATGGCCTAGCAGTGCGTGCGGCTCCTTTTGGCATGTTATGAGCAGAATGGATAGTTTATGCTTAAGATCTAACAAACGTACGGCGGCACAACCAGGATAGATTTGCGAAACCCACGTATAGCAAATATTTGGCAGTGGCTCAGCCTCATCTAAGCACAGTTTCGAACATTGCCGCTTCTCCACGCGTCGATCTGTGATGTCTTCAAGAAAGCTCGAAGCTTTCATCACTAAACCCGTCACCCAGAAGCAGTTGCAACAGTTTAGGGCGATTTGCAGCAGAAATCGCCGCAGTTCGGGGTGTTTTTATGGTAGTAGCAACATCCCCGTCAACTAGACTGCACACAGTAGCATCAGTAGTGCACCTTATTTGCTGGATTTCATGGACAATAGCTTTTCGGTGGTTTTCGGTGCTTACCCACACCCAATTGAAGCCCGATTTGCATTACTCATCCCTTTTTGGCATCAAATCAGGAAACTCCAGCATTTTCGAACTTCATTTTGAAGTGTCGGGCTCA
Organism: Momordica charantia; assembly: GCF_013281855.1. Classification (NCBI taxonomy): domain Eukaryota; kingdom Viridiplantae; phylum Streptophyta; class Magnoliopsida; order Cucurbitales; family Cucurbitaceae; genus Momordica; species Momordica charantia. The sequence goes on along the minus strand of NW_028275167.1, from coordinate 22,703,705 downwards.
TTCAACATTAATTTTGATGGGATGTGAATCCCGCAACAGAAGCGATGATCATCGTTCATCAATCTTGAGAAACAAAACCAAATGTGCAAAAAAGGAAACACAGGGAAAAACTTACGTTTGAAGAACTGTTCTTCAACGATTTCCTGAACACCACCAATAGATCTTCCAAGCTATTCTCTGGGTACCAAGATCATGTTTGTGGGAGTGTCAGGGAATGTGAGGGAGAATTGAGAGAGTGTGATTGAGAGAAAATGTTGAGAGTGTCTGTTCTGTTTCTCCATAACCTTTCTGAAAAACCAAAACAAAAGAAACTGTGATGTGGGGAGTTAACCCACGTCGCTTAACTCCCCAGCATTTTTGTAGGGGAGTTATATATTAATATTATTAATAAATAATAATGATTAATATATATATATATATATATTTATTTATTTATTTAATCATATTAATTAATAAATAATTATTAATTATTAATTATTAATCTAATTAACAATTAATATATATATAAATCAAATAAATAATTAACACTTAATTATTTATTACAAAAATAGAATCGTATTCTATAGCATTTCTCTCATATAATCTATAGTTGTAATGTACATCTTATGCATATTATGTTTAACCTATAGTTTTAATATGAATCATATTCATATTAATTTTATTTGAATCTCATTCAAATAATTTCTCTCATAATATATAGTTTTAATTAGAATTAACTATATATTATAATGTATCACTATACATATAATCCCTTGAGCAATTTGAAAATTTCAAAATTTTCCAAAAATTTGATCCTCGTTTTACCCGTTATGAGCTAGCAAGGGGACCTAATGGACCTACAGATCAGAAGCTCCAACGATGCGAGATTAATCGGTCAAACTCATTGACCGAGTTAATTAACATTCGTTAACTACGGGTCACTCCACTAAAGACCCGCAGTTGCACTCTTCTCACTGCAGAATGTTTTTGTGTCTATGAATATATGACCATTAATGACAAGTCAATCCTTCACGAGTGCTCGTAACTCAAGCTGGGTCAAATTACCGTTTTACCCCTGAGTTACATCTTACTCCTTAAATACCACTGCTCCTCTAATGAACAACCTGGTTATGGTCCGACCAATAACCAGAAGTCCCTCTTAGGCCAATGAGAGGGTGGGACCCCTTGTTCAAGTCCCGACGTCAGCATTTAAGAGAACATTCATCTACTTCCTAAAGTCAGGGAGGAGTGAATTCCATCTTGTGAAATTATGTTCCCAGCTCCCCACTCGGTCTCGTCCCCAAAATGGTAGGAATATTGAGTCGGAGACTCAGGCCCCTCTCACCCATACAGATCAAAGGAAGAGCCCTCACGGGCAGGAGTCTATAACTCACTCAAGATTGAGAATGAGTTGTCTGGTCATCCTAAGAAATAGCAATCTGTTAGTTAACAGTGTTACATCTAAAGATTGGTTATTTCACCATCCAGTCTTATACAAACTCTTTGTGTAGGATACCCCCACTCGCATGTCTCCACACGAACGACCTGGATCGAGTTGTCTGTAACATTTACAAAGTGGGTCGTATCCATAATATTACCAGGATAAGGTACCCAGCCTTATCCATATACCATAGACCCTTTAGGTTATTCCCAAGATATTATCCACTTGTATATCAGGGATATATCAAATATATACCTAGTATATCAAAGGTATATCAAATATATACCGAATATATCATATATATACCGAATAGATATATTGGAGTTTGGACAATGCAATGCTATGAATTCAACAACAAATTTATTGAATATAACTTTATTAAATATACATTTGTTTTTACATAAATACAAACCACGAGTTTAGGTAACACACCCAACAAATTTGACACTGACCCACCCATAACCCAAGTGATTAGTGGTGAGTTAGTAGGAACCCTTCGACAAAGTTTAGGAGTGTTATGACCTTTGTAAGTACTTTCTTACTTGAGGGGATTGTTTGTTGATCGTTCCGGTACATAGACCAAATGATACAATGCGAGCAAAAGTTCAATTAAATATGTATGAATTGCTTGGCCTTTCTGTGTTTTATTATCCAATAATATGTATGTCGATTATCCCTTTGTGAATATTAATGAATATGAGTATTTTGGATGAACAAGTTGGTTCTGACTGGATATGATTGATTCGCTTTGTGTTGTTGGATTCGATACCTAGTTGTAGTTATGAATTCTTGTGAGACGTTTGATGCATGGGTCATAACTTAGAAATATGTAGGATTTTGGTGAGATTTTTGAAATGTAATGAAGCGAATGGGTGAGTATCAGGGTCAGGAGGCTAATACGTCACTAGTTGGTTATCGAGGCTCTGCGTACGAAGGTCGGGGATCGATACGTCAACTTTGGACAAAGATGAGTGTCGAGCGGAGTTGGTCCTGTAAACTAATCTAGAACCTAGGTCGTTTAGGGTTATTGGTTGAACCAAAGTTAATCTTGTGATATATTATCAACCAGGTGACGAGGAAGATATGGAGGTGTTCATTGCCAAAGGGGGAATGATTGGAACTATCATAGGTCCAAAGTGGATGCTTGATTTAGATAAGGATTCTTATAATTATTAGAAATAATTACAGAACAAAAATCTAGAGCAAGAGGGCTAGAAGCTATGGTTGAGGATGAGGAACGAGGTCATTTCGGAGCTTCAAGAGAAGGGGTACGATGTCGAGTGAGGTAATTATTGAATTGAAACATGAAAATTATAATTGCCTAATTTGTACATGCGTTCTTATTGCTGTGAAAATTCGAAAAGAGCAATCTGATTAAATCATTCATGCTTGATGCATTTGCCGTCCTCTTTGTCATGTACAAGTTAGTTTGAGTCTAACCACTACAAGGATTAGAGTTTAAAATTTCTGTCTTTTGATATCCATCTCTATGGATTCTATTTTAGTTCAAATTTTGGTTTGTTTCATCAACTTTTGAACTTATTTTGTTCCTTCATCTTCAAATCATGTCGTTGTATGGATTATATTTTAGTTTAATTTTAGACAGTATCATATAGAAATGAAATGAGTAATCGATTGTCTTAGCGTCGTTTTTCTCCACGGAAGCGGGGGAATAGGGATGGCTGGATGGGAGAATAGTGGATTTTTCTCAATGCAATTAGGCATTTATCGCTCTAATAGTTATGGTTGAAATACATACTTTAGAAGCAGTCATTAAACAAGGATTTATACGTCTCTTGATCATGTTTACATTGGAAATCACTATTCTGATCACATGATGACATCATTAAGAATGTGCTTGAACTCGATTTTAAGAGTAGTCTTTCCTATCTTTTTTTTTCAATAAAAAACAAGGGAGACTTTAATTCAAAGAGCCCAAAAAAAGGTAAAATACAGCCTAGTGGACCTCGGGACAAGGTGTTTACCCTTCCAATCCAATCCAATAGTACAGGTTGAGTAATTACAAAAAAAACTTGTTTGAGCACTCCAATTTAAAGCCATAAACTGTACAAGATCGAAAAAGTATTCAAAATAGTTGAACATATTTTGTATACTCTTTAGGTTTTATTGTGCTGCTGATTAAAGCTCATTCTTTTAGTTTGGCTCCCCTTGGTTAAGCTATTTTTTATGCTATTTTGTTTTTTTTTCATTCATTTCAATAGAAGCTCGGCTTTTCATAATTAAAAAAAAAAACCCTTTAGCATTTGTAACTGTTGAAATCAAGGAAAGTTGCTCTACTACCTTCATAATACCGTGAATTTCTTGAAATATTGTACACATTGCACCCAACAGCAGAATTGGCTCATGATCCTTTGTTCTGTATTTTATGTAGGTATGATTATTCTAGCTATGGACAATCAACTGGAAATGTACGGTGTCGTTTCTCCATTCGTTCTAGTTTGTAAATTTATTTTAGTATTGTCTAACAAATATCTATTTATTTTGGATGTTTTTTCTAAGGAAGTAACAAGTAATGAGTTAATGTCATGACGTAGTTGTGCTTTGTTATTTATAATTATATAGGTTCATTTTTCATGTTTTGGTGCTCGCTTATTTTACGACTATTAGCTAAGCCTACTTCTCATCCACCTTTAATGCTTAATGGAGACTGTTGGTTTGTTCATCTACTGAAGTGCATATAAAAATTTGCTAATTTTCAACTTATAAGTACATCAATTTTAGTAAATAGTTAATACTTTGTGTGTTCACTGCTAAATATAATTTTTTAATTAGATTGTTTTCTTTCAACTCTGAACATTCTTATGTCTGGACTAATAGGTTTGAGTATATAGCTGAGCGTATAGCTGTTTTGCACATAAACTTCATGAAAATGAATTCATTCCCTTTGCACTTATTTCAATTGGATAATTGTGTGGCTATCCTGCAGCAAAGATAGCCAATTAGGACTTAGTGTTTATATCTGTGTCATAAAGTTGGATAATTGTGTGGCTATTCTACACCAAAGATAGCCAATTAAGATTTGGTGTTTATATGTGTTATTACGTAATGCATGTTGGAGCTAGAAAGATAATGTGGGAGTTAATATTAATATTTTCTTAATTGTTCGTTTTATTTTGTTGAAAAGGAGTAGCTTGCGGGAGCAATATTTTGAGAAACGAGAATGTATAAGGAAGAGTTTCGGCGTATTTTCAACATGTACGAGGTTGATGTAATGTGAATATAGTTCGTTGGACATTCTCTTATTGTAGTCATAGACTTATAGTATATAGTATTTGTATAAAATATCCTAATGTACAGATTTGATCAGACTTTGATCATATTATATGCAACTTTGTTACATTTTATAATTTACAGATATAGATAATTTTTTTGAAACGTGTATAGTGTTATTAAATGTATTTCATGGCTATTATGAAATTGTCATATATAAACTTTTATTGACATTACAAACCTTTATTAAACACAAATTGTGACAAAAAAAACTGTCACAATTAATCAATTGTCATATATATAATTTTCGTGATAGTTAAAATTGTCAATATAAATATTTTAATGACAGTTAAAAATTGTGAATATAAAGATTTTCATGACCGTTAAAACTATCACTATAAAAGTTTTCATGACAATTATAAATAGTCAGTGTTACGTTTTTCTTGACGTTTATCAACAGTCGTTAAAAAATATTTCGTGACATTTATAAAATGTCGTCATTACGTTTTATTGACAAGAGAATAAAATATTTCATTGTTTTAGTGACAGTTATAAACTGTAATTAAATGAGTGTCTGTGACATTTATTAATTGTGATGGAAGATCTATTTGTGACAAAGTATAACTGTACTTGTAAATGCATTGATGACAATTTTTCAAATTTGGCATCTTCTTCTCTTTCTTGATGCCTTAATAGATGACAAAAAAAAAAAAAAAACCTGTCATGAATTATGTTAATTAAGTGTCACTGGAGCCCAAATTTCTACAAGTGTTTGTTTCTTTCAAGCACGACGTTTGTAGTTCGTGTTAACCTTTAGGAGACGAGAGAAAATAAAGAAAATGGCAAATAGGGTTTACGTCATCCCCTAAAGGGCCTCTTTCGAGATAAGGGTCTGAAGTCGTCACCAATGATCTATAAGGTGCGATTGGTCATCTAAAAGGAAAAAAAACATCTGCGAACAACAGATTTTTGTTCGAGAGTCGATTGAGAGGTATTAGAGCACCCTACAACACTAGTTCAAAAAATGGTTTGGAGAAGCACAAAAATCTAGTCGGTCGGGACTTGGTCGGTCGGGACCTGGCTGGGGGCTTGGATCTAGCCACGCCCTAGATCTGTTCACACCTTGGGTCTATTCATGCTTTAGACATGGCCTGTCATGTCTAATTTTTTTTCTTCCCATACAATGCTCTAAATTAATAATTCTTCAAGAAGTAATTTTATTAAAAATAAAATTTTTTTTTTCCAAAGTCATCAAACAAACGCATTAAAATAAGGCAGTTGGTAGGTTTATTTAAAAGAACATAAATGTAAAGTACATTATTATATCTAAAAGTCATTTAAAAATTATATTATAGCTGCTGGATGTTAATCATATTCATCCACAAGTCACAGCATAAGCTAATAGGTTCCAAGTATAAAACAACTATGAATAATTTATACCTAAATCTCATGACTTATTCAAGCCAGATTTATTTGTTGAGATGAAATTGAAAATTAGTATTACAAAATCTTCCTCCCAGGAAATTTTATTTATGCAACAACTTTGTTGGGTTACAAAGCATGTAAACAAAAAATAAAGGAACTTGATAAATATTAATAACAATGATGTGGGTAAGACGAGTGACAAAGTTGTCCGTTGATGTCTGACCTTATACACATCAACTCTAGATTTCTATTATTTTCATCCATTTCATGAATTTTTTTTCTAACTCTATAACTTCTCAAAATTTATTTAATTATTATGTTTTACCATATTTTTATTATAGGATTCCAAATAAAATTTTTTAGATATGTTACAAACTATATTACAAGAAAGTGATATATTTTTTTCGATGGTTTTAAATATCATGAACACATTCAGTAACGTCCCTAAGCATTGACATTGTGGTTGGTAATAGTGATAGTTTGTTTGGTTGGAATCCAAGATTTATATAATGAGTATTTAGATTTCTAGTGTTTGTTTGTAGGAATATAAAATATTTTGATTTTTTTTTAATTTGAGTTCAACCATATGTGAGAGTAGAGATTTGAAGATTTAACTTTTAGTCGATGATATGTTGTAGTCAAATTAAGTTATGTAATTCCAGTTCGTGAATAGTTAATCATTTTAAAAGATACCCATACAAAAAGCATGTAAGGAACTAGGGGATGATCTCTTAAATTTCCATGCATTTTTAACATTTCCATGTTAAAAACATCTTCGCATGACAATTTTTACCTTCATCTGTATAATATAGATATATATATACTTTCTTTCGTGAATTTCTTATAATTTATATTAAAAGATAAATTAATGTATTTTTTTCACTAATAAAGGACTATAAGCAATTAATTATATTCATATATACATACATTGAGTGACCCTATAAACTTTCATAACCCAATGAAGTATAGAGCGATAGTCAATCAACTAGTCCATACATTATTTTACCTTTTAGGTTAGAGATTCAAATCAGGGTTGAATAAAAAAAAATAGTAAAGACACGACATATTCCTTCTCTAGAAGTTGAAAGTTCAATCTCTCGCCCCATTTGGTAACGTTTCCATTTTTATAGTATTGAGAAATTAAGCTTTATTTTCCTATGCTTTCAATAATTCTAGTAGGAACAAGAAATTAGCATCTATAGGCCCGTTTGGTATCGTTCTCATTTCTTGTTTCTATTTCCTCTTTTCAATAAAGAAAATAGAATTGCATAGCTCCCAAACCTCTCTGTTCAAGAATGATAAAACAAGGTAATTTCTGTTCGAACAAATTCATAGAAACGGGAACACAAAAAAATAAGTTAAACTTGTTTTTTGTTGTTTACAAAATTTCTGTACAATTTTCATAATGTTTATAAAAAATGAGAAACAAGAAATCTAAATAGTTGTCAAATGCTCATATTTCTTAATAAAATTAGAAACGGAGAACAAGAAACAATTCGTTACCAAACACGACACAACATACTCAATAAAAGTCTGTAGGCTTACTGCCATTGAATGATCTAATTTATGCCTAATAATTCAAAATTGTGAAGAACAAGTGTCTTGATTCAATGTTACAACCCTCCTTATAAATAAGTGTCAAAACTTATATGCTTGGTAAGACATTAATCTTTGTTGAATTGAAGTTATAATCTATATTTCAAAGCAACACAATGTCTGATCTCTGTAGAAAATTGGAAGTCGATGTCGAAATCAAGGCCCCAGCTTGGAAGTTCCATGAATTAGTCCTCAAGAGACCACACCATATTTCCAATGTTTCTGGGGGCAACATACAAGGTTGTGAGCTCCATGAGGGTAATTGGGGCGAAGTGGGTTCTATCATCTCCTGGAACTACTTTCACGGTTTGTTTTCGTCAATTATTTTGTTCGTACTGTTTACTTTTTCTTAATATTCTCAAAATAAATTGGCTATGAAAGAAGTAGTTCAGGTATCGTAGATCTGTTTGGTAACGTTCTCATTTGTTATTTCTCGTTTCCAATTTTCTTAAGAAATCTAAGCAGTTTTCAACTAGCTATGTTTTCTTTGTCTTGTCACCACTTCCTCATCAAAGACCAAGACCAAGACCAAGTATTACCAATTCCCATCCAGAAAGCAAGTAATCTCCACTAGAGCGGGAATAATCTTGTTTCTCCCTTTTTTGGAAATATTTTTATAAATTTTGGAAACAACCTAAAACAGGTTTTCTCTTTTTGTGTTCCCATTTCCAATTTGTTTCAAATCATACGTAAAAAAAATATTTGTTGTATATCATACTTGAATTTATAGATGTTAGGGTCATACAATTCATTTTTCTTTACAAAAAAAATGAAGAAACAAGAAATAGAAGGATTACTAAACGAGGCCTTATAAACCTTATTAGATTCGTTGATCTAATGTATCTCATAAACAAGAAACGAGAATGGGTTTCTTGTTTCTTTTTTCCTCTTTTTTGACAAAGAAAAACAATAATTGTAGTTGTAAACTATTTCTTGTTCTTTATTATTTTTTTATTGAAAAAATAAAGAAAAACTTGATTTTGTTGGAAAAACAAGAACGTTACCGGACCATGTTCAAAGGAATATGAATCAATTAATGAGAATGAAATTACCTTTGAGGGTGTTTACTAGATTGTAGGATTAGAATCGGGACTCACTCGAAATCACTCTGTCTCTCTAAAAACAGATAATTTTTCATTCCTCTCGTGACCTAATCCATTTCATTCTCATTTCTTATTTCGTGCATCACACCTTTCCAATAACTATTTTACAACTTTTATAATTTATTTCTGATCTACGAACGATACCCATAAATCATGGCAACCGTACTATTAATTTGTAGTGTTAAAATTGTAGATGGAGAAGCTAAAGTAGGAAAGCATCTGATTGAAGCAGTAGATGAGGAGAAGAATATGATCACTTTCAAAGAAATAGAAGGAGACCAATTGAAGAATTATAAAAACTTCAAGTGTACTCTCCAAGCTATTCCAAAGGGCAAGGGAAGTGTGATTCACTATACTATAGAATATGAAAAATTGCACGAAAATATTGGAGATTCACATTCCTTGCTTCAATTTCTCGCTGACACCGCCAAAGATATCGATGCGCACCTTATGGGAGGTAACTGAGAAACCGAAACCACTGATGGGAGGTCGGGTCTGATACCGATCGAGTATTGACTTCTACTATGCGTTATGTATGAACTCTATGTTTAAAATAATTGCTTGTAAGCAAAATGTTTTCTTTGTGCATGTTCTACGAAATCATGCATTGGAGAACTCATGGTTGTGAGATATTATGAATGTAAACCTACTTATAAATAATGGTGTGGGATAAAAACTACCTGAATTATGTTGAATTAGGTTACTTACTTTGGGGACGTTTGGATTGTGGGTTTTGTTTCAGGGTGAATATCTTCTGTGTTTGGATAATTAATAGAAATGGAGGTGGAATTTAATGGAGGATTGGGGTTTTGTTATTTATCATAATTTACACAACCAAAATATATATATATATATATATATATATATATATATATATATATATATAGTGGTAAGTTTTTCAATCTATGATCCATCACTCAAAAAAATGCTCTTTAAAATAATCCAAATCCATTCAGAACCTCCTCCCAACCCCAGGTTTTTAATAAATTTGGACAAAATAAGAAGAGATTTGAAAAAATATGAGCAGATGTACAAAAATGCCAGAGGAATATGAACAAAAAGTCAAGAAATGAAACAATAAATTAGAAAAGGTGGTCCTCCTATTTATTGCTTTTGTTTCTTTTTTTTTAATAAAGAAAAAATAAAATGGGTATGCCCCAATAAAGAATGATAAAATAATATTTTTATTTATGTTTTGGAATAAATTGGAAACGAAAGCTAAAAATAAGAAACATGTTTTTGTTGTCCTACCAATCTAATACAATTTTTAGAATGATTCTAAGAAATAGAAATAAATCAATTAAATAATTGTCAAAATACTTAAATTTATTAATAAAATTGAAAATGAAAAACTAGAAGTAGAAACGTTATCGGGCCTGATGTATTGGGAAAATGACTCATATGACCTTCTTAAGTTCCAATGTGCTCAAATAACCCACCCCTCAAAAATTGTTTTGAATGACCCAAATCTGCTTTTTCACAATTGTCAATAGAAGTAAATGTACCCAACTACCCCTCAAGTATAGCGTCAATTCTCGGGCTGAAACGTGATTTTCTCGGCCGTGAGCGTGAAAATGATAACTAATTCTCGGGCAAAATCGCATTTTTCCCGCCCGAAAATTGGCCAAAATGCTAATTTTTGGTTGTTTATGGGCGAGAATTGGCGAGAAGTTAGGTTGACTTACAATGAATTCTCGGGCGTTAACTGGTATTATTTCGCCCGAGAATTTAAGGTTTTCCAATTACTCAAACAACCATCTCTCATCTGTGCACTTTAGCAAACCAGTCTTCTTCATATGTGCACTTCATACTCAGCTTTGCAGATAACAAAAAGAATATTGTACATTGAAAGTAACTCTTCCATCTGACCACACAGTTTGTTTGTAACTGAGTAAGATTTCTATACAAACGAGGTAGGTGAAATGTCATTTACAAAGAATGATCTATTTTTGTGTTTTTCGTCTCTGAAGTCGCACATTTATATGTCTACCCTTTGGTTTTTTGTTTATTTGGAAACGTTTGAGTGCATCTTTGTGGTTTTTATTCTTCCTTAGAGAACGACATGTTTGGGGCATGTACTGTCTGTATTTTTCCATGTTTGAAAGTAACTCTTCCATCTGACCACACAGTTTGTTTGTAGCTGAATAAGATTTCTACACAAACGAGGTAGGTGAAATGTCATTTACAAAGAATGGTCTATTTTTGTGTTTTTCGTCTCTGAAGTCGCACATTTATATGTCTACCCTTTTGTTTTTTGTTTATTTGGAAACGTTTGAGTGCATCTTTGTAGTTTTTATTCTTCCTTAGAGAACGACATGTTTGGGGCATGTACTGTCTGTATTTTTCCATGATTCTCGGGCGAAGTTAGGGTTATTCACGGTCGAAAATGACAATATAATATGAGTTTCGGGCGAGAATCATATTGTATACGGGCGTGAATTCTTGCCCGAACAACAATAACTTCCGCCCGAGAACGTCAAAAATTTTGAATTTCGAATTTTGAATTCTTCTCTTTCCACATGCAGGATGCCTTGCCTATTTGTTAGCTATGGTGGTAGTTGGAATGAGTCACAATTTCTATATGAAGGTGGAATTATGGGAGGTTTGGATGTGGACGACTCTATAACTTATGAGGAGCTCTTTAGTGCTATGTTCAGCCTTTTCCGATCCGGATCAGTTCAAAATCTTGAGACACTGTGTATATAAGTTCAATCTGCAGTACCAGGTTCCGAAGTAGTACATCTTTGATGACCATAGCCTTAGATTTTTTTTAAGAGGCCCTCCACATCCCTCCGAAGTCCCATTGTATGTATCTGTCGTACCGAAGGAAATACATGGCAGTGGAAGCAGTTCAATGAATCGTAACATTCCAGAAGCAGAAACATTCCAATCATTTCCCCACCAGTTAGGGCAGACCGTTCTGTATTATGCTCCATCGTTTCCTTTTGATTCCACGCTCCCAGACCCATTATACTGAATTCGAGGACATTGCGGTAGGGAGTACTTTTCGATCGAAAGAAGATTTGCAGTTCAAACTCTCGGTGTACGCAATGAAGATGAATTTTGAATATCGTGTGAAGAAGTCGACAAAAAGTTTGTATACTGTCGGATGCACCGAGGATGGGTGCAAATGAAGCCTACATTCAAGGAAAATTAAAGGTTCAGATACTTTTCTTATCTCTACATTCTATGAGGTTCACAGTTGCACTCGTGAGGTAATGAAACATGACCACCGGCAAGCTCGAAGTCGTGTGGTGGGTCAGATTATAAAGTTCACATTTGAGGATGTAAGTCGACGTTATAGACCGAAGGATATTGTTAATGACATGTGGAAAAATTACGATGTTAACATTCGATATGAAAAGGCGTGGCATGGGAGAGAGAGGGCTTTGGAACTACTAATGGGATCGCCGAAGAAGTCGTACACTCTTTTGCGTAAATACGGTGAGGCGTTGAAATCGGTGAACCCGGGCACGATATTTTCATTCAAGTTGGAGGACGATAAATATTTCCAATATGCATTCATGGCCTTAGGCTGCTCTATCCGGGGGTTTAGAAGTTGCATTCGCGCCGTACTTGTCATCGACGGTGCACATCTGAAGGGAAAATATAAAGGTGTGATATTGATAGCCTCCTTTGTTGATGGTAATAATAAGATATATCCACTTGCATTTGGAATCGTAGACAGGGAAACAGACTAGTCTTGGACTTGGTTCTTGGAGCGGGTGAAGAGTTGTATTGGAGATGTTGAAGGATTGGTGTTCATGTCTGACTGGCACCGAACCATTAATAACTCTGTAACTTCTGTCTTCCCCACTGCTGAACACGTCAGTTGCATGCATCACGTGCAGATGAATTTGAATGATAAGTTCAAGATTCGGAGCGAAGGCGTGGAATGGCTATACCTCCTAGCAGCTAAGGCATTCAAGAAGTCTACCTTCAGGTATTATTGGAATCAACTTACGGGATTCCCAGAACTGCGACAGTACTTGGAGGAACTCGGGTTCGATAAATGGTCACGCGCATATCAACTTGAATTGAGGTACAATCAGATGACAACTAACATTGCAGAGTCCATGAATGCAGTTCTAGTTCACGCACGATATTTGCCGGTCACTGTACTATTAGAACATTGTAGGGCTCTTCTGCAACGATGGTATTACGAACGACGGACGTACGCATCGACCAGAGCATCCATTCTAACTGATTATGCTGAAGGGATTGTTAAGAGTGCAGTGGAGCAGGCCCGACAACATACGATTAAACCGATTGATAATTACGAGTACGAGGTACACGATGGTAACAGCAAGGTGCGTGTCAACCTAAACAGTAAGAGTTGTACGTGTAAGCAGTTTGACTACTTTCAGATCCCATGCTCCCACGCTGTCGCTGCCGCCATGCATCGTAATGTTAGTATATACGCGCTGTGTTCGCCCAAGTATAAATTAGAAACGCTTCTTAACGCGTACGCCGAGCCAATCTACCCATTGGGTGATGAGGAGGACTGGCCTTTACCCGTCAACTTTGTTGAGTACACCATCGAGCCTTCGAAGTTCGTTGCAAGAGTTGGTAGACGGCAAACAATAGGAATACCATCAACAAGCGAGCCTCAACAGATACATAAATGCAGCAGGTTTGGAATGCAAGGTCACAATAGGAAAACTTGCCGCCAACCATTACGAACAACTGAGTCTTAGTTCGATGTATGATTTACTTATATTCATGTATTTTCTTTTTTGTGTATTGGAATCTGATCATCATATATTCGGGCGAAATGTTAACGAGATGTTGCCATGAATGCAGTTCTCGGGCGGGATAATGATATTCTTGCCCGTGAAATAGTGCAGAGACCAGCGCACTAGTGGTTGAAAACTTTTTCGGGTGAAATGGCCGTATTCTCGCCCGAGAAATATTTCAGTGACTTCATTTGCACTGATTGAAATATTTCTTGCCCGTGAATAGCCCGATTTCGCCCGTGGAATGTTTTAGTGATTTCCATACTTTGTTCATTTGGGTGGAATATGAATGGTCAATGTTGTATTGATTCGTTTTATGTATCAAATTGCTTTTTTAACATATTTGTCTTATACAAAGCAAGATAAGTAGTTTGTAAGAGCTAGGTAATAAAATAATGGCATAGTACTAATAAGCGAATTAGATTCAAAATATAGATCGGTTTGCCCACATTTCTATGGCCAATTTCTCCCTAAAGAAACTAATGTTGTCCTGAGTTAAGCTAGTCATATTTGACCCTGTTACATCATACTCTAAATATTTAACGCAAAACATCCCACAGTCACCAGACCCGTTTTGCTGGGGCGCGAATGTTACTTGACGAATGCTCCATGGCGTATTCGGTAGTGTCGGTCTTAGTACCTGAACACCGGCCCTGTGCATCAATGCAGGTAGGACAACAGCCATCGGCCTCAACTCGGACTCCAGAGCTGGAAAGTGTGTCATCAACCTCATCGAATCCCACACAATGATCTCACCCTCCTGCAGATCGATATGTAGCATAATCCAATGGTTGCCACCGATGTTGTATGGCAGGTAAACAGCATCCAGATCAAGCCATCGTGTCTGATAGTCGGTGTACGTCCCGTCCATATAGCTCAGGATGGTCTTATACTTTCCAGCCCAATCGTATTCCGCTGCAACTCTCGCAGGTACAGCGTTCGGGGCTGTCATGCGTTGATATAGTCCGTCTGTTCGTCGAAGAAAGTTCTGCAATGAATAAAACATTTCAGTTAGCACATGAATTTGTAAAAACGGTTAGCGTATGAGAGATATATATATATATATATTACATATCGCAAGGACAATGTCACCCGTGGTGAATCTTCGAGAACACAAGTCCTGCCGTTGCTCGAGTTTGTTCCGCGTAAACATGAACAACGAATCGATCACCTATATAAGTCATTGTTGTTAGAAAAAAACTAAATACCAGTACAACATATTTGGGGTTTCGAACCCGTACCTCACTCGTCATCCACTTGCCCGAGGTGATAAGGTCACGAAACCATGTCTTTCCCCGATCACCGTAGCATGATTTGCGAGTGGCGCGGTCGGTGTTAGGGTTCGCCAGCCAAGCATGAAACTTCTGGACTTGTTCAGAGGGGACGTGGACTAGTGGGTCATATCGCATTACCTTCTTCCGCTTCCCGTCCACCATGACATATTTACAACCTTCGAAGCTTCCATGGGAACTTCCTCTTCCGAGACCCCCGCCGAGGGTTCTGACGTTCAACGGGCTGCGATAGCACACATACCTCATCTAGATCTGGTTGCGACGTCGCTTTCGGCCCTTCCGCATCAGAGTCCGTGAAGTCCTCGGCGTATTCGTCCTGGATAAATTATGTTAGCAAATAAAATCTTGTGTTTAGAGTTGAAAAGTCAAAAATAAATACCTCGTCGTCCATAGATGACTCTAACGGATGCGAATCGATCGTAATATGGTCTACCTATCTGCTCTGAACAGGAGTCTACTCGAGAGGGGCAGCCTCACAACGCGCATGTAGACCGATATCCATACACTCCTTGTGCACGTCCTCCGTACCCATGTCTTCCTTGCGCGTCAAGGCAGGTGAATGTTGTTGATACAGGGCAGAGTAACCTTCGTTAGACCATGCTTACGATCGAATTTGAACTTATGGATTACGAACACATACCTCGCGTTCTGGTTCAACCTGGTCCCCGATCGTTTGGCCGGACTGATGTTCCTTTGTCTCGTGCGCGATCACATGGGGGGATCGATGATCATGTCATCCGTGTCGTCCACGTCCCTAGGAGATGGTGTAGAACCATCGCCATCCTTAGGACCATCACCTCGATCACTAGGTCCCCCACTGGGTGCATCACTCGGACCATCTCCTAGCCAGGACCATCACTCGGACCATCTCCTTGCCCAGTACCATCACGGCTGCTGCCTCTTCTCATGTCATTCGGGTCGACAGGCAAACCCTATACAATGGATAACAAGTTAGTTATCGTTATATGAAAATGACATCGTAGTTATCATAAGTGAAAACTGTTATTACCTTAGCGATTCTTCGCAAGAACTTCCGGATGGATTTTAATTCAGCCTTAATACCTTCGAACCCGTCGTCCATGCGCTTGTCCATGCGCTTGATCCGTTTCTCAACTTTCCTCAGACGCACACTAGACATGCGTACCTTCTTACCCGTCCATTCTCCTCTTTCTCCTCAGCCTCTTCATGGACGTCTTCTCTGACACCTTCGTCGACATTCCCTCCTTGTCTCCCGTCGTCCTTCTCTGGTCCTGCATGTGCACTTGATGGTTCAGCAGCATTGTTCTCGTGCGGGACTTCGTCCTCATCTTCGGGCTCCGATGGTTCGAACGTCCTATCTAGGAAGGTCGTCTCAGCATCCGTTGCTTCTATTGATCGAGTTCTTCCCTACGCTAAAGGTAATGAACGTGTCGGCATAAATATGGAAATTAAAGAAACTTATAAGTATAAACAAGATTGAACTTACTGTGCTAGATCGAAAAATCTCTCTGTCAAGCACATGCCATGCAGTTGAATGGCCACACCTCTACCGAAGAATCCGTGGCACGGCGTCCGGATTTACCTTATTGGCCACACGTCTAGATAAGGAAGATATAGTCTCGTAGGCCCATACCTGTAAGTATATAAGTGTTGGACGTTATTGATCGGTTAAAAGGAACGAAAACTGTAAACAAGTATCTAGGCTCATACCTGGAACGCCCAAGGGAAACTGTAGAGACTGTACGATTTCCTGAACCCGCCATCCTTCGACCTCTTCGTCGGGTCGCGCTTCAGACTATATATAGTCTTATCAAAGGACAACATCCCCCAGTCGTGGTTGCAGCACGTTTCCCAATCATCGACTATTCCCAGCAATGTATAGTCGTACTTCAGGGTCCTTTCTCTCCCCAACAGAACTAACTCTACTAAGTAAACAATAGATACCTTGACCGCGTCGAAGTCATCCTTGAACCGTGCGGCTAAATAAATCTTCTCAAATTCACTCAACAGAACGTCGTTGCTATCATTAAAGTAAAGGGCCCTAAGTCTGTGGGGAGATGTGTCTTTTCTAACTAGACCCCTATCATACTTAAGCCCAGAAATAATGCCAAACTCCCTCCGCCCAAATGACACCTTACTCCCAAACAGGTTGAAGCTAATGGTATCAGGTGTACTATCCTCGATCTCCCTAAGTAGGATGTTGTGTATCAGTGGCCCGTTAAATACGAGGTCTAAGTCAAGGAGATGGCCGAATATAGTTTTTCTAAACATCCTAAGCTGTGGTGGGGTCAATTTACTCTTAATGGCTGCAGTAGTCTTTGTTAAGTGCGACAGACATGTCAAATTGGCGGAGGCATAGGATGAGGAAGGGATTTTAGCTACCATTTCCATTTTGAATTAACCTGTAGATGAGTAAATAAAGAATCCTATGATCAGAGAAAATGACAAACCATACATATAAATATATGCTAATAACCAACCAATCCTTAAACGAACCTGAAAAAAAAAAAACTATTTCTGTCAACTTTCTAGGGGCAATTTTCGGGCGAAGTCGTGCACGAGAATTTTGGCAGTATTAATGAACTCAAACCTTTCGCTCGGGAATCATTAATCCTGTAAAAATTCTCGTGGACTTTCCCGGGCGAGAACGGGCCCCGAGAATTTTTCCAGATCCTACATCTCCCACAATTTCAATTTAGCTCGCCCGAAATGCCCCGAGAATTTAGAGTGTTATTTATCGTCTGTAAAAATTCTTGGGGCATTTCGGGCGAAATAAATAAAAAAGAATTTCCAACACACCATGGCCGAAATGCCCCGAGAATTTATCCAGCCGATAAATAATACTCCAACTGCATATCCACCACGCCCGAAAGACCACGAGAATTCATAATTTCCCAAATCCGTAACCTAATTTGCCCGAAAACCACCGAGAAATCATCAAATTCCTAAGAACAAACTCCAAAACGTTGGCAATCCTAAACTATTTCGCCCGAAACCCACCGAGAATTCTCCAGATTCTAAACAATCGAAGCCCTAACCCACTTCCTACGAAATAACCCCGAGAATACCTCTCATTCGAAAAACCCACAACGACAGTCATCTTCAACCTCCCATACACCTCAAACAACCAGAAATCGGTATAAATACTCGCCGGAAACTAAAACCCCTAAAAATTTAAGATGAAATCGATGGAAAAAAACGAAATCGAAAAGGAAAACAAGAAATAAACAAAATGAAATCGAACCTTCAATGTCCACGCTACTTTCAAAACGAAATGGAACGTCTAATCGAAGCTTTCTGTGTTGAAGGGAACGGAGGGGATCGAAAAGGAGAAGAAGAAGAATACAAAGGAAAACGAACGGGAAAAGAAAGAAGGGGAAAGGCCAACGGTTGGTTTTTTTGACTTCAGGGGTACAAATGTAATTTTATTCTTTTTTAAATTAATTAAAATAATAAAGTAGGTCATTGAAAACAATTTTAGAGGGCAGGGTTATTTGAGCAAAATATAAACCTGGGAGGGTCATATGAGTCATTTTCCCTGATGTATTCACCTTGGTAAAAAATTTGGGTTAGCTCTCTAAAACCATTTTTTTTTAACTCTCTCATGCCCCACTTTTTAACTCTCTCTCCTAATAAAATATCATAGCGTAAAAGGTCTCATTTTCTGCCGAGTAAACAAGTTTCATCAAGGAAACTTTTTACCTGCCTACAATAAATACCTCGGTTATAAAATTTCAAAATGAATGTAACAAACATTGATAATTTTTATCCAAGTCAAAATCCCAAATCGAGCATAACTCAAGTGGTTAGGGTAACTGACTAAGAGGTCATGAGTTTGAATCCTCATTCACACGTGTTGTATAAAAAAAATGATATCTTTAGTTTTCTTTTCCTTTATAACTCAACAATAATAGGGGTGGCATGAATCAATCCATCTTCAAAATGGTAATAGGCGTTTTATCTATTAAATTATGATCAAATTGGCAAGAAATACAAATTTTTATAATTATTGTAAGAAAACGAACCTTTATTGATGATTGTTCTAATATTTGCGACGTTTTTTATTTTAACATCATGGAATTCTAAATATATTAAAGTGATATTTTATGATGGTTAGAAAATGCATAAATTGGTGGAATAATTTATAACAGTGATAAACAAATTGTCATAAATCTTGGAAAATATGTAAAGCTTCCGTTTTCCCAGCTAAAAATTCGCCTGTGAAATTTGTGACAATTTTTTATCATGGAATCCCAAAATTGTTTGAGTGATTGATAACGGTGAAAAAACATTATAACTTTGTTTATCATCGAATCCCAAAATTACTCAGAACTATTTGAGTAATTTATGACAGTGAAAAACCGTCACAAATTTTGGAAAATTTGTAAATCTCCAGACTTTTCCTAAAAAAACATGTCATAGCTATGACCTTTTGGTTGGAAATAAACATTTTAATCAATTAAATTATATTCAGATTGATAAAAGAGAGAGACATTTCAGAATGTCGTAAATATATTTCAACATCGTGGTTGTGAATTAACACATCTACATGGAATATTTGAATTATGATTTCCAAATTTTGACTAATGTGGAACTTTAATTGCACATTAGAAATTTAAATATGTAATGTTTTTTGCACTTTTTCATTTAAATTTATGATTGTTTTCATCTATATCAACTTCTCAATTAAAAACCAAAATGACTATTAAAAGCAACTATACTTTGCCATTAAGGGTACATAATTGAGACGGTTAGCTTTTACCAACCTACATAGCTAACTCGGATAATTGGACCTCCATAAGTAACCATTGGCGCAAAGAAATGGCCTCTTTAACAAGCCTATGTGCTGCTCCGTTAGATTCCCTGAAAACGTGATAGAACGTGATTTCCTGAAATGCCCGAGAGAACATGAATATCTTCTATCCAATTTGTTGCTTCTCCTTGCCATGGAGATTTCTCCCCAATCAAATTTAAGGCCTCCAAAGAGTTTGACTCCACCATGACTCCTTGAAACCCCAACCTCATCACCAACCGCATACCTTCTCTAATTGCCAAAGATTCAGCCAACAGAGGGTTCAACACCGTATGCACATCCACCATAGCAGCCACAATGTCGGCTTTTTCATACATATCAGAACCGTGATTCCCGACCCACTGTCAAAACGGCCACATCCGAGTTTATCTTCACCATGCCCCACTGAGCAGTAGTTAATTATAGTACAAAAACAAGGTCATTTCGATTGCGGCTATACTTTGAAATAACAAATTATAATACCAAAAAGCAAAAAAAAAAAAAAAGTTTGTTTGAGTATTATGAAAATGGCAAGTTAAATTGATAAATAGTAAATGAACAGCTACAAAAATATTTCGATATGATGCTAGAGCATCCAACTCAAACAACAAACAAATTGTGAATAAGAAGCGATTTAAATGTAAATCGAGGGGGAATCACTCGGATGTTTTCGCTCAATGCTAATTATGCTCTAGCAGACCCTGAATGTTGGGAAAAAATAATATATATATGTGTGTGTGTGTGTGTGCAGTAATATAAAATATCTCTAGTTCTCAAGCAAGAGCAATCCAACAGGATCTAACTAGTTTTTCCCCTTCCACAGAATAGAGCAGATCACAGTTTAATCAACAATAAGGAAATACGAGATAGGGATAGAAAATCAAACACCATAAAATATACTGGTTCACTCAAAGCTCCGAGCTACGTCCAGTCTTCTGCAATGTGCAGGTTCCACTATAATGGGAAGATTATAATGGGTCTCACTTTCACTAAAACGCTCTCTAGATGCTGTAACAATAGCCACCTAGCTTCTAAGCACTACAACAATAGCTATTTAGAGTCCACAAGAATCGCGAGAATAAACTGCCAATGACGCTCTAGAGTCCAATATCTCACTTTCTTTCTTCTCTCTTCTCTCTACCGATAAAAATGGTCGCCACTCCCCCCCCTTTTTGCTTCTGTGTTAATCTCACGGGGTGGAGACCATAAAACAAAAAAAAAACATATATAATGGTGGCAGATGCTTAATGAAGAAGAAAAATGGTTTGGACTCAAATGGTTTCTTGGCCCAAACAGACATGTCTCACTCCCGAGATATCCAAACATGCTTAAACCCAACTCCTATTGTAACGAAAACAAGCAATAAAACAGTTTATAGGCACGCTAGGGTGAGTCTTATCCCTGAGTACTCACCATCCTACTTCAAAGAGAGGATTCTAACGTTAATGGAAGCAATCACCCAATACAAGGACTCTCCCGAGCCTCAAATGAGCAAGCAACCTAATAATGTTGGCCAAACAAAATCAGTGAGATGGAAGAATAAAAACACTTATATTAAAACAACATTCAAAGTTACTTAAGCATAGTCAACAAAATGCTATGGCTAGCTCATCCCCCGAAGGTGGGGTTTAGTTCATAATGGAAGAAAAGGGAACAAGAGTTGAAGAAGAAATGGGTTCCATCAATGAAGTAGACAGTAGGAAAATGGAAGCTTCTTCAACAAAATGGTGATGACGAGGAAGTCAACTACGTCGTTCAACTTCTTCTTCGACAAGGAAAGGTATGGAATGTTTTCTGAAATTGATATCCTCTTTTTGATTATGTGAGTTGTCCCCCTTTTATGGCTAGAGTATATTTTCCTTTTATAATGGGCTCTTAAAACTAGGGCAGCACTTGGAAGCTATACGAACACAGTGAAAAACCGATGTGATGAGTTACTATTCAGTCATATATGCTAGGGCATCCGGCGACATTAAGCTCCAACATCATTCTTCTAGCCATGCTCCAGCCATCAACAAACTAGGCAGCACTCAGCTTTATCCAATCCCAATTTCTACAATTCCTATGCAAAAATATAACGAATTAAGTAGAAGTTCATTCAAATTGCATAAATTGAGAATTCTAATAGCTCGAAACCCTAACTAGCTAATTCATATTCTTTTTTTTATCATATTTTAACATGGATCCTCACATTTTCACACATATATAACCCAATTTAGGTCACAAAACACTCTTATGGAGATTTATCAGGGGCATGCAAGAGTTCTTCTGAGGTACCTTTCCCATCTAAGCTCTCTAAAATTTTGTAGGAAATTCCTCTAAGTACTTTAAGATCCAATCAATTTTAATTGGAACCTCCGAGATCTTCTTATTGTTAACCACAGAATTTGTCATTCCAAAGGGTCCAACAAGTAACCCCACTAGCGTCAATTCAGATGAGAAATAATTGTCACCTACTTCGACCACCGATCTAGGAAGCAATCATTGAAATTATTTCCGTCTCCATAGTTGGAAAAACAGCACTCCATACCTGCCTAGACCGTAAACATCTCACCAGCGCATAATCAACCAATTCAACCTTCCTTAAACAGATCAGGCAAACAGGTATCACATCCATCCCTTTTCTTCTGTAAGTTTTAAACCACCGGAACATTATTTTGGCTTACTTTCCACATGAACACTTTAATTTTTGGAGGAATAAGGATTTTCGAAAACCTCTTCCACCAAGCTTTATTGTTACAATTGCTTGATGAATGCGATAGAAGGTTATATCTCATTGTCATCTTGTAACCACTCTTCACCAAGCAAATCTTGTTTTTATTGTAGTGTCAGACCCACCTGTCCACAATCCCATTGTTTTAGAGGGCTTATGAAAACTGGTACCCAAACCTTTTCCCCCAGGGTCGGATTAGAGGAAATCATACGAAAAGTAGATTCTTTTGGGAGCCACAGATCCTCATAGAAGTCAATTGTTGTTCATGTCCCCCACCACCTTCCTCAACCTCAACTTAAGGAGGTCTCTCTCCAACTCCAACCCCCCCTGCTAGAAATACGAGGATTGAGTTCTAGCATCCGCTTCAAAAAGAGAGCTCTCCCATGCATGGAGACCTTTAATACCCTCGAAACCAACAAATTTGGATGTTGGATGAACCGCCATAATTGCTTAGCCAATATAATCTTTATTAAACATCTCCAAATCACGAAAATTTAGCCCTCCAAACTCCTAAGGTGACACATATCTCTAACTCAGCCAATGGATTCTTTCTTTGATTCTGTCGTACCCCACCATAATCTAGTCATTTCCCTCGATAAATCTACACAAAAAGACTTCGGGATCTTGAAGCAGCTCATCACATATGTAGACACCGTATTTTGGTCCATCATTTTTAATTATTCTTATTTTTATTAAGTTTAATTTTAATTGTTTGATTAATAATAACATAAGTTTTAATATAATTGCTTTAGTTAAAATAACATAAGTTTTAATTAATTAAATATTAAAAGTAGATTTTGTTTTAAAAAGAATTTGATTATTATTATTATCTATTATTATTTTTAAAAATTAAGATTTTAATTTAAAAACCAGATTATGACCATATTTTTTTTCTCTTCTTTCTTCTCCTTTGATTTTTTCCTCGTTCAAACTCCAGTAACATGTCATTCTCCTTCCCTATTTTGTTCTCGTCAAAGCCTTGTTTACGTGGCTTTTTTATCCTTCATCTTCCCCACTTTTTCCTCTATTCATTTTTGTTACCGTTGCAAATTTGGGTATTTAATAGAGGGGGCACACATAAAGGAAGACAACACAGGACACACAAAACAGAGAAGGACAAAGTATTAGCCCCTAGAAAAACTCAGTTTTATTCCTCTCTCTTAAAAGGGTCACCTTCTTCTTCATCTTCTACCTCTCACCACTCTCTCTTTCTCCTTCTTCATCTTCTACCTACCTCTCACACCCTCTTTCTCTCTCTACAATAAACTCCAGCGACCCATCCCAGCGGCAACGCACTCTACAAGACCGGCGAGCACACACGACCAACCACCCACGAAGCCTCGTGACCTCCACAACCAAGCAAAACTTCGACGAAGCAAAACTTCACGTTCTGCTGGTAGACGGTACACTCTGATACTACGTATAAATCCTTTAACATTCTTTAAAAAAAAAAAAAGTCCTACGAAGGATACGTCTCTTTTAAAAAAAATAACAAATTGTTTTTAACAAATATAAAATATTTGTTCTAAATAAACAAAACTTTTTAAAATAAAACAAAACCTTTTAAATATATTTTAAATATGTTTTTGAAAAAAATAAAAGATTTTGATAAATAAAATTTCTTTTTAACAAAAAGATTTTGTTTCTAAAGTAAAGTTTAACTAAATAAATTTCTTAAAAAAAATAATAAATATTTTTAAAAGTAGATTGTGTTTTAAATTGAAAAGTGGTAAAAATGGTGAATTCAAAAATAAAAACTTTTTAAAATTTTTTTCTTTTAAATTTCTTTTGGAAATCTTTTTTTTAAGGAAATCTTAAAAGTAAAGTTTTTTTAAAAAAAAGTAAATGAAAGGTAATAAGACTTTGTTTTAGAATAAAGAAAATTAATTCTTTTAAAATACATTTTGTTTTAAGTTAAAATGAATCCCAAATTACAAATGAAGTAAAAGTTTGTTTTTAAAATAAAAGGTTTGTTAAAATAAAAGTATTTTTTATTTATTATTATTTTGAATAAATAATTATTTCAAAAACTCCAATGACGAGAATTAGAACCTTCCAATATTCTCGAGGTGATAAAATTTTTCTAATTTCCTTTGTGTTACTCATACCTATTAATTCATATCTTATAACATAGTGTGAATTAATATAACGTGAGACATTTAAATAAAAAACACAAAAATATTTTCTTTTGGACCAAATAATATAATAGGATAATTTATGACAAAATATGGTACCGTTTTCAAATGGGTGTTGTAGGGTGCTAACACCTTCCCTACGCTCAGTCGACTCTTGAACCAACAATCTGTTTTTTGTAGATCTTGTTTTTTAAAATAGGTGACCAATCATACCTTGTAGATGATTGGTGGCGACTCTAAACCCTAATCTCGAAAAAGACCCTCAGGGGATAACGTCGATCGCTCCGCGTCGCGATGACGTTGCGACAACATATGTCGGGATAGCTTGAGCTATGCTCTTAATCAGCACCTCCTTACCACACCACCACCAGAAATAAATTAAAATGAAAAAAAGTCCCCGGCAACGGCGCCAAAAACTTGTTGCGCCTCTGCTTAATAGCAAGAGGGACGAGTGCAAGTGCACACTGTCACAAGTAATAATCTGGAAATATTCCAAGTTCATCTCCACAGGGACTAGTTTTCTTTTAAAATTGATTTTGCAAATTGTTGGAATGAGCAATCGAGTTTGGGAATAAAAATAATTGATTGGTTGAAATGTACGTTTTATAATTTAATAAAATAGAATTTTGAAACCAACCCTCATACTACTGACTAACTTGAAGAGAAATGAATTACACCTATCAGAATCTCACACTAAATTTACTCTCCAATTGCAAACTGGTTCAACTCTTATTCCATACCGCTTTTGGTTTGTTTAGAAGATTAGGCCAGTATTTAAATATGTCTGTAAAATACTAGAAGAATCCTAAGTAATTAAAACTCCAACTTACGTTTAATGGGTAAGAGAGCCTATGTCTAGGAACTTGTTTAAGTTCTTATGTCTAAGTAACTTCCCATTTTATCTTGATGAACTTCGTTGACTCTAACCTTTTCAGAATTAAACTCAACTGTTGTGATTTAAACAGGTGGCCAGCAAGTAAAATCAACTAGATTAATTAACTCAATCAAGATAAGCAATTTGAGCGTAAACGCCGTGCTATCTGATAGATGTAATTAAAATGATGGAAACTAAATCATTCGTAAGAGGGTTGGAAAAATTAATTTAGCTACTCATGGAATTAAAATAAATGCAATAGCAAAAGAAGATAACAACAGAAATTCATTTTCATTGAATCGGGAAAGAAGAACATAAATTATAATAACTAGAGTTGCAATAAAATAAGCAAGGAAAAATTGTAAAAACAATAAAGGAAGAACAAAACTTAAGCTAAAATTAAAACTTAAAAGCTAAAGTTGACAAGAATTTAGAAAGGGAAAGCAAAGACATGAAAATGAGGTGTGTAGAAGTGATGCTTGGAGGCTCCTTTTATAGGCCATGGAAGTAACAAGGGTTTGAGAAATTCAAGGGAAGTTGGCAACCACTTGTTGTAGAGATATTAGGAGTAAAACCAAATCTTGGACCAATTACTTGGTCAAAAGTGGTTATTTCGTTTTGACAATCTAGGCATCGAATGTGGCTGAAGCATTGTGAAGCTGGAAAAATTTCGGCCTTGCAATGTGTCTGACGCATTGTGATCATAAATCTTCATTTTTCCTTACAAAATAAGCATATTTACACAAATTAGCCTTCATTTACCTATAACTGAATTCCAAGTCCCTAATCACAAATTATGCACATTTTTCCTAAATTATATGCATGAACATACATTTTCATCCCAAATATAAGTTACTTAAGCATGCAAACCTACCCTTTTTTAGCCTTAAATCAAGTCTTATCAATGGTACCGTTTTCAAATGGGTGTTGTAGGGTGCTAACACCTTCCCTACGCTCAGTCGACTCTTGAACCAACAATCTGTTTTTTGTAGATCTTGTTTTTTTAAATAGGTGACCAATCATACCTCGTAGATGATTGGTGGCGACTCTAAACCCTAATCTCGAAAGAGATACTTCAGGGGATAACGTCGATCGCTCCGCGTTGCGATGACGTTGCGACAACATATGTCGGGATAGCTTGAGCTATGCTCTTAATCAGCACCTCCTTACCACCAGCCGAGAAAAAACTGGCTTTCCTACCCTGAACCACCTTCTAAACTCTATCTTTGATCTTCATAAAATCACTCCTGCTTTCACTATGCGAAAGGCTCGATGGGAGGCCCAGATAATCTTAAATGAGGGACCAGCTTCATTCCCGAAATAGATGTCATATAATTTTTGAAATAATCCCCAACATTTGTAGAAAACCACAAGGCTGATTTATCGAAGTTAACCTTCTGTCCAGATGCCTTTTCATAATCAAGTAGGATTATCTTTAAAGCATAGAGCTCAGGAATCGTAGCCTTGCAGAAGATCAAGTTATCGTATGCAAAGAAAATATGAGAAATGGTTGGGCATGAAGGTGCTAAGGAAATACCTGAATCCTGCTTGATTCATGTGCTATTTGGATAGTCGGAGAAAGTCCCTCTGCACAAATAAGGATAAGGTAGAGGGATAAATGGCCCCCTTGCCTTAACCCTCTTTGTGGAATTATGTTGCCTTTAGCCTTGTCGTTTATAAGTACCAAAAAGGAGTAGGACGTAATGCACTCCATAACTAAATCCACCCATCGAGAATCAAGCCCCTTGCCAACATCATTTTCTCTATGAAATTCATTCCACACGATCGTACGCCTTGCTCATGTCCAGCTTTAGAGATGTCAACCCCCACCAAGCTTGTACGTTTTTTCTTCATTGCGTAGATACACTCATGACCAATGACAATATTATCATAAATTACCATTCTTGGAATGAAAGCAGATTGACTATCTGAAATAATCACATTAAGGACAGATTTCAATTTGTTGGTCAAGACCTTCGTAATGATCTTATAAGAGACATTGCAGAGACTGGTCGGACGGTAATCTGATACCGTGCGTGGCTTTGGAACTTTCAGGATTAGAGCAATAAAAGTAGAGTTCCATTCTTTGATAGAGCGCTTCCGATTGAGAATGTCCAGACAGTTTCCCACCGTTATATTTCCCACTGACCTCCAATACTTCTGGTAAAATAACGCTGGGAATCCGTCAAGTCGTGGTGCTTTTTAGAGTGCACTGTTTGAGCGCATATTCATTTTCGATCTGCTAAAAGGAGCAAGCAACCTCGCGTTCATCTCCTCAATTACCATACTTGGGACATTCTGGAGAATTTTGAGCATGTCCTCTTCCCTAGGTTTTGAAAAGGAGAAAATGTCTTCAAAATAAACGAAAAACTTTCCTCCACTTTAGACATATCCTACGTCCACACATTATTCTCAGTCTCAATACCCCTTATTAGAGTTTTTTTGCCTCCTCATACTTGCACGTTTGTGGTACCACTTTGTATTCCTATCTTCCTAATTTAACTAATTTTCACGGGATCTTTGCTTCCAAAAGATTTCTAACTCTCGCTCCCAATTATTGATTTGCTCAAAATCTCAAGGGGGACCTGCATAGATGTGGGAAAGGGCTGAACGAATGTGCTTGATTTGATTTTTGAAAGATTTGTTGTACCCTTTACTAAACTGCCCAAACATTTCAGCACAACTCTTAAGGCATCCTTCAAGGCTATTTTGATTCAGCACACCAACAGCTTTAATAATATTCTCACACTCCTCTGATTTGGTCCACACTTCATCGAATTTGAAAGCGTAATTTCGCCAAACTTGTGCAATCGTAGTGTCACAGAGTTGAAGTAAATATAGGCCTATGGTCAGACTTTGCCCAATCCTGATGGTGAACACTGAAATTCTCCCACAAATTTTATAAAAGCTTTATTATTGAGGAAACGGTCTAATCTCTCACTGATTTGTGCACTCTGCTCCTCCTGTTACATCGTGTAAAAATAGAGCCCTTAAAGCCCAGGTCTTGTAGCCTACAATCATCTACCATAAAAAATTCCTCATCAGCGGTGAAATTATGTCTCTGCCCCCTTCCTCCTTCTCTTCCATAAACAAAATTTCGTTCAAATCACCCCCCGTTATCCAAGCTGAATTCTCCTCATTGTGCAGTCGTCTTAGAAGCTCCCAAATGAGATGCATGCTATGAGATTTTGGTTTTCCATAAATCCCTGAGAAACGGAAGGTTGCGGCGTTCCACTTTACTAAAGCATCAATATGGAAGTTTGAATATGAACGAATAGTAAGATCAACACCTTCCTTCCAAAGCTAACCTAGGCCACCATTTTTCCCACAACAATCTATCACAAAACACCCGTAATACTGCAAACGAACTTTTAAATTATTGAAAGTACTTGAATTACATTTTTACTCCAAAATAAAAAGAACATGGAGATTTAAGTGACCTAAAGCGTCACATACATCTCTGAATGTCCTTGGATTCCCTAATCCTCGGACATTCCAACATAAAATCTTCATTGTTCCTGACAAGGCTACATTAGAGTCTCTGCCAATATATATTCGCCTCAAACCTTTCATCTGTAAGTAGTTTTGTCTTCTTTGCATTATTATATTCTACCATGCCATCCCCCTCCCGCTTCCGCCCCTTCAAATTAGACATCCCAAGCCCCCCTGAAAGCTTTTCACAGGCCTAGCATTTCCATTGTTTAAAAGGTTTTGGGCTTCCTTCTACAACCTTCTAGGTAGGGCTTGGGCCCACACCTATAATTGGCCCAACATGAGTACCTTCCTCTACAAAAACCTCCATCATTTCTCCTTTGGATTCACCATAAATAGCATCTGTAGTATTCTCCGATCCCTCGCCTGAACTGTTTTAGGCACATTCATTTTCTTGGAAAAGATTCCATCCCTTCTATAGATCCCACCAGATTCTGAGATTGAGCAAATTCTTTTTCCAAATCTCTTCCGTAGAAGGGAATAGTATCAATCACATTTATGTCACATACCTTAGTACTTTCCGTAACTGCTTCCTTCCCCGGCCGCCTGCCGACATTCTCCTCTCCAGTCATCATCTTCGTCGTGGCCACCGTCTCCTTCACATCTTCCGACAACACCATCTTCCTATCGTTAACTTCCTGGTTACCCCTTCCTTCTTAGTGCTCTGATTTTGGCTTGTTGATGAATTATCTTCAGAATCAGATTGAAACATTCCAGTATGATGGTGTCCAGTCCTCCCTTTCACTGAGCCCTAATAACCG
This sequence comes from Momordica charantia, assembly GCF_013281855.1. Taxonomy (NCBI): domain Eukaryota; kingdom Viridiplantae; phylum Streptophyta; class Magnoliopsida; order Cucurbitales; family Cucurbitaceae; genus Momordica; species Momordica charantia. The sequence continues at coordinate 22,674,156 of NW_028275167.1, read as the reverse complement.
AGCCAAGGGCCGTAAGGTGCTAAATAGCCTTTTTTTTTCCGCTCCATACTTCAACAGCAGCAGTACAGTCTTTTACCAGATGTTAGATGATTCTACAGTGATAATAGAAATCTAGGAGTCTTTCATATTCATACTCATTAAATCCAACATACACCCTCTTGTCCAACAATGTTGATCTTTATTCCCCTTCTTATCGGCTAAGTAACATCATATTTTATTTTAACGTGCAAACTTTTCCCCATCGTAATTCTTCCTAATCACAGTTGACTTCTTCACACACCCCCAATAGCATTACCCTACCAAGTTGTCATTGCCTCGTTCATATATTCCAAAGTAAGATCAAGAAAATGGGTCCAGAACGACACAAACTTGAACTCTAAGAGTGACGATTTTATCAACCTCGAAGGTTTCTGCAAAATCAGCAAAGCTTTATCAAAAGACCATGGGTCTGTCTTGAGAACTCTATCACAATCTCTTGCTGATTCAAAACGGAACAAAAAGATGTTCCGTCCAATGGTTTCAATCATCAGATTTTTTTCTACTTTCCACAATGATGGTTTGAGAACCTTCCACAATACTTCACACGAAATAATTCTCGTAAGTAGCAGCTCCCTGCAACACAAGCTTCTAACTGCCAACCAATTTGTAAGTCGCCCCAGCATCCACATCCACTAAGACCTCTTCTTTAGTGGATGTTAGTTTGAGCTTGCTCCACTCTTCCACAAGATCCATTCCCCACCCCACACCAACGAAAGTGAAGCCTCAGACGAACCACAACGTTTCGTTTACCACAACCTCCTTTTGAGAGGAGCTCTCGTACCTTAGTTTGTTCTCTTAAAAAAAAACCAAAATGAATATCAAATCAAACCTAAAACTAAAATTTAAGAAAGTTGTGGATATTTTTGAGTAAGAAAAATGGATAATACTACCTAAAATAAGGTAAGGTATTAAATTTATATCAACATAGTGACATTTTCATGTAAACTTGTATATATCCATAGAGTTCGCCTGTCATAGCTCACTGATAATTAACATATATAGCTGAATCAATATTCCCATAGTATCGTGAAAAATTAAAAAATTATAAAAAAAAATATCAAAAAAATATCAGACATTTATACTATATTATAAAGGGAGCATCTTCGAAAAATATTTTTGGACTATTCTACCCACTTATCGATTTTTAATTTACCAAGCTTGAATATGAAAAGTTACGTATATTTACTCCTAACAATTTATGATTTTACTTTAATTGAAAATTAATGGAATTCAGAAGTATTGGAATCTCAAAAGTTTTTCAACTTATATCCATCCTCTACAGGTGTATATATAATATATATATATATGAGTTCCTCCTAATTTAGCTCTCTTCTTTAGTTTGCTTCCTTTCATTTCTTGATCAATTCTTTTAAATTTTATACATAGATCTGGTAGCGTCATAGTGCACGATGGCGTAGCACGTTGAGCGTCTTTATTTATAAGAGTTGCAGAACAATGTTGTTTATAAATAGAAGTTATTGAATCTTACAATTTGATCTCAACATCAATCGAAGGTGAGCAATTTCTGAGAAATTCAGGTATTAAATCATTCCTATTATAAATTATTTTACAATTAGTATTGTTATGATTTTTTATTCTATGTAATATGGATTATTCAATCAACTTTCTCTCCTATTTGTAGATAAAAGAAAAGTTATCTCCTACTAACAACATTAAGCAATAATGCTATTATTTTTATTTGTTGCATTTCATTCGAAGGAAATAGCATATTTTTAGTAATTGTTAAATTAAAAGTAGCTAAAAAATGATATTCTATTATGCATAGGAATATTTTGTGCATTGATTTATAAATGTGTTAAATTAAAACTCTAAAGTGTATTTCTATTCACAATTGTAAATTTATTACAACTCATTAAAATTAATATAACAAATTAAAAGTGGATTAAAAATAAATATTGTAGAAATATTATAATATAATAATTTTTATTACAGTAATTATTATATTTATTTATTAAATACCCAAATATAATAAGTAAAATTAACTTATAGATATAAATTTATGAGTATCTATTGTTTTAAAGAAAAATGTATAAGTTCTTAATGCTAAAAATGAATTAGGGGAAGGAATCAATCATATTTTTATTAAGTAAAAGGGAAATCAATTTTGAATAAATGAAAATTTAAGTTCACCTAATAAATATATCTAATTTTAAAAAAATTGAATATGAAAAATCATTTTACTTTTGTTGAAAAATTTTATACCTTTTTTTAAAAATATAAAGTAAAATTTTCTTCCAACATTATTTCACCAACAAAAATGAGTTATATAATTCTATTCATTTATAAACATTTCTTTTAAGTTTTTTACTTTTGATATATTTTTTAAATAAATAGTGATATTTTTATTAATGAAAATTAAATAAAAGAATATTACGTTTATTTGCACGTGGCACTACTACTAAACTTAAAAAGAGTAAAATACTCGTGCTCAATATTTTAGCGATATTTCTGTTAACGTTTCTATAAAATTTGAGAGCTGACATTTATACGGGCAGTTTGCGTGAGCTTGCTACCCCTGCCCGCAGTGAGTCCCTCTGCCTCTGATTCTGGACTCTGCAAATTTCTCACCTTCACAAAGCAAGCAAAGAAGCATTTGAGCATCCATCCATCCGCACTCCATTATTCGCCGCGATTCCGTAAGTATCATCTTAAATTATTGATGTTTTACTCGTTCCAAATATTCGAAGTAGATGAACTAGAACTCAGAATTCTTTGTTAAGCTTAGAATTTTCATCTACAAATGGTGGTTCAGTTCTTAGCGCATTAAGTGCGACGTTTAGGGCAAGCAAATGCTGAAAAGGATAGTAACCCTTCTAATTTTTTCTGACTATTTTGTTTGTTTTCGCTATTTTGATTCTTAATTTACTGGTTTATAATCGACGCTCTTGTTTATCTTGGAGGAAAGAACTAGATTACACTTTTAGCTGAGGGTAGTAGTGGGATCAGGATGGATGTTTATTCTCCGGAATCAGTAATTATTTTGCGTGTTTCTGGTTCGTACTGCATTAAGCTTTGGCCAGTTTTGAAGTTAATTGGCATTATGCCATGTATTCGTTCTTTTGCAGCTCTTTGGGGACTTGCCCTGTAGGTCTGATGCTTTCGCTATTTAGGCATGCCTAGCGTTCCCTACACTCTTGTTGCGCATGGCATTGATCATCTCAATCGTTCATTCGTATGGCCTGGTATGACTTCTTTATGTTTACATGGAATTGTACCCTCAATTATTTGAAAGGCGATGAAGAAATCTACTGATTCCTTTTATGGTTTTTTATTTGGTAAAGCACGATTAATTTTTTTTTTCCTTCAGGATAACTGTATGCGCAAAGCAGTGATTATAGTCTTTTCATTATATCCATTTCTTAAATCTTGACCAATTTGAGAGCTTTATCACTTCTCTCTTGACGATGCATTTTTCTGAGAAAAGAATAGTTACATCTCTTTGAACGAACTTGCCATGGTTTCGCTCTGCCTTATTTGGCTCGCCCCTTCTTGACATTCGTCATAGATGGTTGTGTTATGTTGTCTCAAAGTGGATTATGGTTGGAAAGGAAGAATTGAGTTTTTAAGGGAAAGGAAAGGAGTCGTAAGGAGGTTTTTGACTTGTCATAATTAGACTGTTCATATTGGTATTTTATCAGTTTCTTTTCATTACACTCCTGTGGTTATCTGAATTGGAGTGTTTGTTAGCAAGCTCATAGCCTCCTAGTGGGATTATTACACTTCTTTTTTATTTTTTATTTATTTTTAAATGTTCTTTTCACTACATCAGTAAAAGAGTTTCTTGTTGTTTTTTTGTTTTCTTTAAAATAAAACTAAATCCATATATACTGTACATACTCTAATTTCTTGCTAGCTGTACAGTATCTCTTTCCATTTATCATCTAGCTAGGTCTAGAATTAAAAGGACGTTTCTATGTAGTTAATGATTAAGAATATAAAGAGCCTTTTCAACAATCCTTCTCCTTCGTAGCTGTGGTCTTTACCTTCATGCTTCCGCAGCTGGCATCTTATGTACGATCATTAGAAAATGATTTATTATTCTTTCCATTGTTTACTAGAACTCCCTATATGCTTTAGAGATTGCATTTTAACGTAATTATTTGATTGGATATCAAAGATTCCTTTGAATTATGTGGAATTCTACTCTATTCCCTATTTATCTTATGTTACCATGAATTTTGGACATACAAAGATGCCTAGACTTATATAAATGAATGGGGTTTCCTGTTTTAGTGCTTCAGTGGACATCAATTGAGAAGTGCAATAGCTTTTCATGTTGAGAAAGGATATTGGAATGCTGTGGGTGAAAACATGAGGTATTGTTGATATTTCAGTATGAACTGCTTGTAGTTATGGTGAAATACAATTCAGACAGGTAGATTAGCGCATCACTCTTCTGTCTCAGGTTCCATTATGTTCTCTCGATGCTACCAAAGTTGTGCTTAAGAACAAAGCACAAGTATGCAGGTAAGTTGTTTGAAGAAGTAGACAAATATGGCGCTGCAAGCATATCGAATCGGGCAAAGTTGCTAAATAAGGTAGGGAAATTGTATGTAAATATTTTGTCTGTTTGAAGCTGAAGTTGTTCTATTGTTATATTTACAGTTGGCAGTTTTAGTACTCAATAAAATTAAAAAGTTGGCAAAATTTTAGATCTTAGAACCTGGAGAAGCCTGGAGTTATTTCTTTCAAATCCATACTACAATTATCATTCTTTATTCCGTTGACTACTCCAAAATTTCTTTCTATTGCTATTTGGAATCTCAAAATTCGGAAGAAGGTTAGTTTCTATCTACAAAATCTTGCTCTTGGAATTTGAGTGAAAAATATGAATTGGAGTACCATGCCTCAAAGATGATCGTGTGTGGCAGTGATGGTGAATCCTAAGAGCATATTTTCTTACTTTGCAAGAAAAGGGCGGGCTTTTTTTTTTGTTTAAGGTTGCTTAGGTTTTTCCCTCAAGAGTCAGGTTTTCCTGCTTGAGTCTCTGGGGTCTAGTGTTTCGTGTTTCATGTTTGTGGTGGTTATATGGACAGTTGGTAGAAATAGGCATACTTTTTATGAACAATTTCAGAGATACGATGAAGCAGTGCATTCGGTTGAATTCTTAGCTTCTAGATGGTTTATTTTGCCCAAATACTTCTGTAGTTCCTTTGCTGTAACTCAAGTTAATTAGAGAATTATTTTTAATCTATCGACTTTGGAGAGAAAATCTTGTCCTCCCACGTATCTTGATTTTTGGAATGATATTTTAGTTTCCGATGAAAATAAAACTCATCTCTCTCCATCCGTATTTTCCTCCTCACCGTGTTCATCTTTTTGTCTGCTAAAAAGGCTTCTACAACTCACTCTAAATTTTATGCTTTTTTGTTCCACTGTGCGCCTATAAAATTATGAGTTGATATCCTAACTGTTATTTGATATATTTAGATTTGGTTTGCTTATAGATGTCAGTTGTGATGGCTCATGATGATTTTATTGAGAATGGACAATACAACAATCAATCCAGTTCAATTCAATCAGATTCAGAGGATGATTATAATGTTTCTGTAGCATGTAAAAAATTTCCATCCATCATATTGGGAAGTTCTCCTCGAGTTGAATTATTTGATGCCTCTGCATGTTATTCAGATATTACGAGCTTTTTAGCAGCTAAAAATGGTGAGAACTTCCTTCTGACTTCAACTTGTGAAGAGTGGGTACAAGATGGTCTGGATGGAACTCTGTCTTCGCTGTACCCTGTCGTTCCAAGTGTAGGAAATTCTTCAGTAAGTGAAGAATATTCTTATAATGCTGGTCCATCTCTTCTGCCTACGAATATTGAGACTGGAATAATATCTAGTAATCCAGCTATCGATGGAGACTCTTCAGAAAAGGAGTTAAAATCACAACATAATGCAGTATCTGGCAGGTCATTTCTTGACCAGTCCGTTGGTTGCATACCTGGATTAAGTAAGAGGCACCAGCGCCTGCTTGACAATAGCGGCTTCCACACAGTGAGTTTTTGTTTTTTACTATGTTTTTATTCTTAATTGAAGAACAAGTAAAGTCTCAAATATGTATATATAGTTGTGTAAGATGGGATGGACTAATTTTGTTCCTTTGTTTTCTATGTAGTTGGGAAAATTACTACATCATTTTCCTCGGACCTATGCTGATTTACGGAATCCACAGGTTACTATCGATGATGGACATACTTGATCTTTATTGGGAAAGTCTTGTCGTCAAGGTGTCATTCTCTTTCTCCCTCTGTGCTAACCTTTTTCTTTTATTACTCTTCCCTTCTTTTTTGTTAAAAAAATGCATTTAATTTCATGATTAGACATAAAATGGTAGGATTTTCTCATTTGTCTCTGGCATTATACAGTTTTTTAGTTGTAGATTAGTCAAATGAGTTATTGCATCAATTCAAGGTTGGTTTATTTGGGAGTGTGTTTGTCAGAAAATCACCTTCATAAGTGGAATAATGTTATGCTATCAATGGGGCATTAATGCTATCTAGTATTCCGACATATAATCTCCCCCACCTCCCCCACTTTAAAAATTCCTTTAACGTTTGCCAACAACGTGAAGAATAGAGTGAAAGAAAGTGTGTATTTCCTTTTGACTATGAGAGTCTCCTTACCCGCCACCCTCCACCCTCGACCCCCCCACTTTTCCGCCAACCGCTGCCATGGACCGGCCACCGTCTGATATCCCACCCCCCCCCTTCTCCTCCCTTCCGCCCATCATGCCTAACTGGAACTACCCCACCCGAAAGTTTCAGTTGAACGTAAACACACTTTCCATCAAGGTTGACGAGCACTTCAAGGAAGTCGCGCCCATCTGACTGAGAGCGGTAAGGACTCCTCCTCCCTCTCACTAACATGAGTCTCCTTATCTTGGCTCTCCAATCTCACCACCCACCTCGTACTTGACTCCCCCCTTACCCACAAGTTCTTCAAAGAGCATCGTTGTAATGACTATACTCTTTGGGTGCAAAAACTGAACAACAAGCGAGGCTACTGGATTGAAATCAACAAAATGGACAACAATGGAGGCAAAATAGAATTATGGTTCCCTCGAGGCCAGGAAGAGAGGATGGAAAGCTTTTTACAGCCTTATCCATGGCTATCCGGCCACTGATAAAGATCGACCGCCTCGAAACCCAATTGCACAATCCCTGACAAACCAAAAGGAACCCATGCCAACATTACCTGATCCCAAACCGCCATTACTCTCCCCCCAGAAACAACATTATGTAACCCCACCCACCCACCTAACTAACCCACAACTGCTTTCCACCCTCCTGAAAAGCCAAACAAGTCGAACCTTTTCCCTGAAATATTTGCATGGAGCCATTGGATCATAGTACAACGTCACTCCTTCCATGATGACCGGCATTCTATCCTCCGCTCCCTCCAATTGGCGATAAGCTAGTTCTGTTCCATTAGCCCCATCCATGCTGACATAGCTCTGCTGAGGTGTGAAGATGGCACACAAGTGAGCGCCCTTTGCTTTCTCTCTCCGATTGGCAGACATACGGGCCTCACAAACTCCGTTTCTTACAAAGGAGTACCACAAAACGTCAACTCAAACCGAAAGTCCCTTCCTATGGTGGCTGGATAATCATTAGAGACCTCCCCCTACATCTATGGAACGGTGAAGTTGTCCATATATTGGTGACCAATGTGGTGGATTCATGAAGATATCCAAAAAGTCATCTAGACTCATGGACCTCATGGAACTAGAGATAAAGTCCAAGGAAACTGCTTGGGATTCATCCCGACGATGATCGAACTGCCCCATCTATCACTAAGGAAGCACCTCTATCTATCCACACTGACCCCTCACCCCTTCTTCATGGCTAAAAAAAATCATGTGGGTATTCATAGACATCATCGAGGTCCCCAGAAAAATCATCTGCCTGTGACGATGCTCGACGAAATTACAGATTCCAGCCACCAGCCTATTGTCGGCGATGAGGCCCGACCCCGATTATCGATCGTTCCCTCAACGTCCGACCCTACCCCGATGTACCCGTGATTACTGACACCACAACAGAGATCTTTGACAGTGACCCATCACGGTTACCACAGGCTTTTGACTAAAGGAAAAGACAAAATGGCAAGATCCTACTGCACCCCCTCTCCTCGATACCTACACTCATCGACTGCAACCCACTGACCATCATTGACGAAAGAAGGAA